>NC_136060.1:41973345-51298345 GCF_964261635.1 Lissotriton helveticus | reverse complement strand
AATCTGCACCCACAATCTGCACTCTGAATCTGCACTCTGAATCAGCACTCTGAATCTGCACTCTGAATCTGCACCCACAATCTGCACCCACAATCTGCACCCACAATCTGCACCCTGAATCTGCACCCACAATCTGCACCCACAATCTGCACCCACAATGTGTGAGTGGCGTTGCGTGGGTGAGTGGCGTTGCGTGGGTGAGTGGCGTTGCGTGGGTGAGTGGCGTTGCGTGGCTGAGTGGCGTTGCGTGGCTGAGGGGCGTTGCGTGGCTGAGGGGCGTTGCGTGGCTGAGGGGCGTTGCTTGTGTGAGTGGCGTTGCGTGGGTGAGTGGGGTTGCATGGATGAGTGGGGTTGCGTGGGTGAGTTGCGTTGCTTGGGTGAGTGGCGTTGCTTGGGTGAGTGGCGTTGCGTGGGTGAGTGGCGTTGCGTGGGTGAGTGGCGTTGCGTGGGTGAGTGTGGTGTTGCGTGGATGATAGTGGGCTTGCGTGGGTGTGAGTGGCGTTGCGTGTCTGTAAGTGTTGCTGTGTGGGTGAAAGTGGCACAGAGCCTTTGATGTGGCCTGGCGCAGGAGAAATGCTGCTGCTGCTAATTAAATACAAGAGTGGCCGGGCGGCCGGGAAACACAAGTACGGCCGGCCACATAATTAGGGGAGGAGAAGCCGCACAACACACGCTGGGAGAAGCCCTTTGATGTGCTGTGCGGCCGCGATGCGCGCTCTGTGCTGGGGGAGGGCCATTAGCCTGAACTCGCGGCAAGATCAAACGAAGGGTGGGAGGGACATTGAGGAACAGATGGCCATGAAAGTGTATGGGCCAAAAGCGCGTGCCTGTACGTGCACTCGAAGAAAACGCCACGAAAAAAAGCGGTGGTTTGACAATCAGTTCGAGCACTTGAATTCTCGCCATTTCCCATTCCTTCGGAATGGTAAAGGACGAGACCTAAAAATCCTAATGGTCTTAATGACAGGGAGGATCTTTATACCTGTCTATAGGATTAATCAGTATGCCCACAAGACCTGTCCGGATCAATTGGATAATCCTTGTTCCTGATTTACTGTTTTCGATTTTTGTACATATAGATGAATTAATTCTTAAAAATACTGAAATGATATTGTTGTTCGTATTTTTATAACCTTGGTACTTATTTTAATATTAGGTAATCTTTTACCAAATTGTTTGCACTTTAATGCTAAATTTGCACTATCACTTTAAGCACTTTTTCCTGTTTATTAGCAATTACTGTGACTCGCCCACTTGGGCTCTATTCAGATATTTGTGTCACATAGCTTTGGACTAATGCTGCTATTTCATGTATGAGCATTTTACTCTTAGAAAACTTAAGGGCACAACACATAATAATGAGCTGGTGTTCATATTGTACATAGATAGTATTAATCATCATGTATATATTTATCTGTGTTGTTTTTTACCATTCTATGCCCTGTAAATATGCTCTTATATCTATGAAATCTGTATATATGATTTTATTGATTGTGCAATTTTCATCGAAAAAATCAAGTGCTTTATTTTTTGCACTCTCGATTAATTGCACGAATGCAGCGTTTTATTACGTAGTATTTTTTCCATGTCTACGACACATCGTATCGCACTGTCACTTTGATTGCTTTGCTCACTGTGTGTAGCTTGTCATGTGATCAAGCCTCCCTGGAGGCGAAACGCGTCATGGCGGCAGCGCTGGCTTTACGAAATTAAACCACCTTGCACCAGCACTTCTGGGTCGACTCTTTGTTACTGGATACTTTGGTGAATTCCTTATTTTGCCTAGAAGTGACAATGTTCGGAATATATATATATACATGCATATACACGTCAAAGTTAAATACGGGCACAACCTTTGGAGGGTCTTCTAAATAAACTGTAAATGCGGGACTACAAAAACCTAGCATGCCGAGCTAACACCACACCATGGGTGTCCACCAGAGGGCCGGCAACGCTTCCAAAGAAAATGTTTTGTGGCTCACTTAGTTTTTTTCCTTCCAGTGATGACCTTTGAGAAAGTTTATGGATTAAATGAAACGCGTCAGGACTGTCCTACCCTGCTGAAATAAAATGATTGCATCATTTGTGTAGCGAGTGCGGCTCAATTGCTTTCTTGAATGGGGGAGAAAACGAGGAGATATAAAAACATGTGCATACATATATGTATGTGTTTTTATGTATAAAGGCTTTATACTGATCTGCGGAGTACTTACATTTTATACATGGTTGCAAATGCGCTGTGAAAATTTGCGTGGTAAAGACATTCGTTGTAAAGACATCATCCGTTGTTAATGATGCATTGTAAAGGCATGTGTTGTAATTATTATTTATTTTTGGGTTTTATAGAGCGCACGGCTACCCCCAAGGGGGTGTCCCGGCGCTAACAACTAATGAGCCCAGGAAGGGAGGTATAAAGACAGAGATTTAAGAGGAAAACAACCAAGTCTTAAGTTTGCGGCGAAAGATGGATTCAGTGAGGACAAATCTTAGCTCCAAGGGGAGATTGTTCCACAGTCTGGCTGCTGATACTCCAAATGCTCTACCGCCTACTCTAGAGAGGCGGAAGCGTGGGACAACCAGGAGACGTAGACTATTAGATCGTAAGGATCTAACGGATTGTGATAGAACAAGCCGTTTTTTCAAATAGCCTGGGCCGAGGTTGTTCAGAGCTCGAAAGGCAAGTATCAGAATCTTAAAATGAATTCGTTTTGCGATAGGAAGCCAGTGCAATTTTTTGCGATAGGACGCTACAGATTGTCGATAAGGAATATTTCCAATCAGTCTTGCCGCGGCATTCTGCACGATTTGTAAACGTTCAATCTGATACAAAGGGGCACCTGCGTAGAGACTGTTGGCATAGTCTAAGTGAGACGTGATTAATGACTGGACCACAGTTCTACGAGCATTTAGTGGAAGGTATGGAAGAATCTTTTTGATCATACACAATTTCGCAAAACAAGCAGAGGTTGTTTTGTTAATGTGAGGAGTGCAGGAGAGGGTGTTATCAAACTGGAAACCCAGATTGCGAACTGTGAGAGCTGGCATAGGGGGAGGGTCAAGAACCGTTGGCCACCACAGGCTAGAGGGAATAGTCGTTTTCTGATTAAAAAACATTACCTCCGTTTTATCAGTATTAAGCCTGAGGTGGTTGGTGGTCATCCAGTTACAAATGTTATTCAAGCACTGGCGAAAGTTGGCAAAGGAGGTGTCAGAGTGATCCCTAAAAGAAAACACCAGCTGAGTATCATCAGCATAGGAGATCACTCTGACTCCCCAAGATTCTACCACCTTGGCCAGTGGGGCAAGGTACACATTAAATAACAGAGGGCTCAAGGCCGAGCCCTGGGGGACACCACAGAGGAGGGGTTTCCCAGCAGATTTGAAAGGCCTTAAAAAAACCCTCTGAGAACGATCTTTCAAAAAGGAGCTGATCCAGGTCAACACTGTACCTCCTATGCCCACCTGGCTCAAGCGATCCAATAAAATCGTGTGGGAAACCGTATCAAAGGCGGCGGATAGGTCGAGGAGGACCAACATGGCCTCCTCGCCCCTATCCACACACTCTCTGATAGTCTCGGAGACTTCCAGAAGAGCCGTCTCCGTACTGAAGCCTGCTCTAAATCCCGACTGAGAATCGTGTAGGAGCATATTAGTCTCCAAAAATTCAGCCAATTGCAGTTGAACTGCTTTCTCCAAGATCTTAGCTGAATGAGGGAGAAGGGAGATGGGCCGATAGTTAGAAAATTGGCCAGGGTCTGAATTCGCCTTTTTCAGGATAGGGACTAACATAGCCTCCTTCCAGATAGAGGGGAACTGGCCTGAGCCAAGAGAGCAGTTCCAAATAGAAAGGAGGGGCTCAATCAGTATAGGGGCTAAATTACCCATCATTTTTGCCGGAATCAGGTCGAGAGGGGAGCCAGATTTACATTGGGTGATTAATCTCTGAGAGGACTCAATAGTCATCTCCTTGAAGGACTCAAGGAAGGGACTGTCCCCGTCTATCTCACTAGGGGCCGGTAAAGTTCCCTCCACGGGGAAGGAAGATCTGATGGTCACGATCTTCTCCTGAAAGTAGTCAGATAGACCATTACATAATACCTGGCTAGCCACGATCTGGGGAGATAAAGCAGCAGGATGCGAGAAGTCCTTTACAATTTTAAAAAGGGATTTGGAAGAATTCCTAGATTTCTCAATTTGGAGGGAAAAAAAATCTCTCATTGTCGATCGCTTTAGGGATAAAAAATTTCTTAAAGCGACTTTATAAATAGATTTGGCCTCTGAGTCATAGTTTTTCCGACATAAACGCTCAAGTTTTTTACAGCGACTCTTCTCCTCCCGAAGAGTCGAAGAGAACCAGGGTGCCGAAGGACGAGATCTAGCAGAAGTAATAGGTTGGAGGGGCGCGATAGCATCTATGGCGCGGAGCAAGGTTGAGTTAAGCTTAGACACCCTTTCATCAATATTACAGGACAAGGGTTCAGCACCATAGAAAAAAAGGGGGCTCAGAGTGGTGCAGGTAACTTTGTGCCATTTTCTCCCGTACTCCTTATTAAGTGCAATAGGTGAAGGCGCCAAGGTAAGGGTAAGATCAAAAGGCAGGAGGTAATGATCCGACCAGGTAAGAGGAAGGGGTGGATGAAGCATGATGTCCAGGTGCCTTGAAAAAATTAAAGGCATGCGCCGTTCCAGCATACAACTGTTATAGCATAAACCTGTTCGGCCTCATGTACTATTTTATTTTACAGGATGACATTTTCCCAGTTTAACCTCTGTTACCAATAAGTGTTCCCCTTAGGTCCTCCAATGGATCTTGTTCTGTGCTGAAAGGGACTAGAATATTTATGGGATAAATCATTATCATAGGAGGACCTGGAATAAGATAATAGTTAACTTTTTTTTCCATTGCCAACAGAGTTTTTCTGGCAGAACCTGTTTAGGTCAAGTGAATTTTGACAAACGTATTAATGACCCAGACAAAATAATGAAACTGATTCAGCAGAATGGATATCTCAGTTAGTATCTTTGTCACATCTAAAGTTTGATTTACGGCATTCTAGAATTTTAATAAGCATTAATAAAGCTGCAAGAATCAAGTTTAATGGAAAATACTGCCTCTACTGAGGGATATTGTTTCATGAGTCTTTAAAGCTCATAACCCTTATACAAACCCTATAGATGAAAGTTCAGCAATTGCCAAAATTACCAGTTCCATTTCATGAACAGGTTCATCTGCCCCTTTCACACTGCAGTATCAAATGCCACAGCTAAATGTCAGAAACCTCCCAGTCAGAAAGGTTCCACTTATGGAAGCTTACCAGCCGGCAACAAACGGAGTAATGTGTCTCAGTCAGTGTTAGTTTCTGTCGAAATCATCAGTCTCTGTACCACAAAGGGGTCGAGAAGGTAGGCAAGAATAGTGGCACCCTCTGTCTGCACTTCATGCAGTTATGCTCCATCGATTTCTGGTTGACTCCCCTTGACATCACCAATTTTGATCAGACCATTCTGTCCCTTTGGTCAGTTTTGATAGCATGAGATGATGTAGTAGGTAAAGTGTACAAAATCGAGAAGATTAGGTAACCCATTACATTGCATTTTCAATAGGACCACTGATTTTTATTGATCCGATTGGTTATGACATCTAGGAAGTAGGGGAGTCCATGCTCTCATCCTTTCAATCCGTTCCCAAGCATGTACTCTGGAAAGTAACAATTTTGTTGCAAGTCCAGTCAAACCGGCTACAAGCGTGAAAAGAATTGAGTGTCAGAACACAAATAGAAACTTTACGAAAAGTTCTCATAGTCTTCAGACTATTCAGTTCATTAGTTCATGCTAGAAGGGAAACGTTTTAGGCCTTCAGGAAACACAGCCAGTGCACTCAATGGTTGCTCTAAAATATGATTTTCACATTATCGTAATACAATCCTTAAACTTTTAATTTAGGTTCATTAATAATCACGTCTACATTATGCAAGCGTGGAATACCTATATATAACAAGCATTTGCAATGCAATCGGTCTCGCCTTTGGGACCTTATATGTATTTAGCTATGCAGCACATTAGCCTGGGTACTGAAACATCCACTGTTCTTTAACATGGAGGGAAAGTAAGCACCAAACTGCGTGGCATGCCAGGTATGGGAACACATGGAGAGAAATGTTGCCTTTCAGTGGTAAATGGTACAGTCCAACGCTCTGTTTTTAATATAAAATCAGGGCCTTCGGTGGTCCCAGCCGGGAGCGCCACCACCGAGAGGCGCAGCAGGACAGAGCGCCGCTCGGCACAGGCCTAGGAGCCCAACCCACGGCTTGGAGAGCATCACTGCAAGGCATCAGGAAGCATGGACACTCTGGCTCTCGCCACCATAGAGTTTTCCTGCCGCTCTAGCCCAACAACGCAGACTGTGTGACTCGCACCGAGAGCGAAATGAAGCCCTCCCACCCCCGCTCAGTGTGATGAAGTGGTCTTGACTGAATGGGGCCCTCTGGAGCGTTATATCCCCCCCCCCCCCTATGCGCAGCTTGAGCTGTTAAATCCCTGGTGCCTTGTTGCACATACCAACAATTACTATGCACTTTTTCACGAAGAACAAGATTTATACGTTTTCATGCAACCATACTAACTTTGACTGTACATATTGTGTTCGTATATATTATTTACATGCTGTATCTTTTTAATCTTATCTTTTAAAATCTCGTATTATTAACTCTAAATAAAGTGAGTTTCAATTGCAGTCTTGTGCTCAGAATGTGATTCCGACAGTCGCATACTTCCTGGATCTCGGTCTATCCGGACAACATTTTAAAATATCCTACCTAAAGCCAGGGACTGCAGAGGCCTTGGAATAGATTAAGGAGAACCAGTTAGGGGTGGGTGTGAACTCATTCAGCAATGTTTAAAAAAAAAAAAGTTTTATATAGCGCTAGCATAACCCGTAGGTATCAACGCGCTTTACATACACACCGTTTTACCTCATCAGTAGCGGCAATACTCGGATAGTACCAGCTTTACCTGCTAAATTTACTCAGTGAAAAAGTGCGGCATTACACACGTCGTAATCCAGATTCAGAGCGCAAACTCTCGTTTGCTCAGGGTTCAAAATTGGTTGTAACGAGGCAGATGTCGGACTGTATTCAAAACCCACTGAGATTAAACCCACAAGCAACAAAAAAACGAGCGAGTGCCTTCCTCGCGGCATATTTAAATTAGGGAGGGAGCCCACCCCTCGTGTGCCTTTAATTCACCACCGCAGCCCAGGAGTTTGTTCAAGTCCCCGCCGGGCCGCCGCGCTGCCTGCGACGACCCGGAAGCGGTTGGCCAGCCGGCCAATCCCATCGCAGCCCCAACCGGAAGTCCCGCCCCATCGCGGCGAGAGAGGGAGAGAGAAACTACTGCCCGAGGAGCCACGAAGGCTCCTGATTGAGTCCCGGTCCCGAGATGGGGGACCGGGTGAAGAGCGGCCGGGCGCATGGGGAAGGCGTGGCTCTCATGTGGTGAGAGAGCCCCGCAAAGCGCTACCGCCGCCCGAGAGGCAGAACCGCCGCCGAGCACCGCCAGAACCGGTGAGTGTGTTGAGGGAGAGGAGGGGTGTGTGTCTGTTTGAGTGTGTGTGTGCGTGCGTCTGTCTGTCTGTGTGCGCATGTGTCTGTTTAAGGGGGGGTGCGTGTGTGTATGCAGTGTGTGTATGGCTGTGTATGTGCGCATGCGTGAGTGAGGCTTTGTTTGCGAATGGGAATATGAGGCACGGCGACGTGCGCGCTCCCGAGGTTAAATCTCGGCCAGGAAAAGCGCGTGGAACTCTGCTGTCCACATTCCCCCAAAAGTAACTACATAAGTTGTCTCGCCATAGACAGCAAAGCTTCGCTTTGCTTTCGTCTAGGCGAGACCTAAAAACCAATTCATAACACTTTATAGCTAATTCACATATTAGTCCTTCAATGCTCGGTTCTTGTTAAGAGTGCATTACATCATTCAGTATTTAGAAGCATCACTAAATTTTAACGTTACAAAACACATCACATTTTTTTCACTTTTTTCGGTGCTCACGTTTCACTTTCTAAAGTTAGTCTATTTCTTTATTCTTAATACAACTTTATTCATACACGATTTTAAGGAAATGTAAGTTATCCTTTGCCTGTTAATGTTAATTTATGTATGTATAAAACCTACACCGATAGCTCATTAAACTTTTGTTTAGTTTTCTATTTGGTTAGATGTTGCCACCAATCTGTCTAACATTCTGCATCTTTTTACGATGCAGTAACTAAATCAATCTTCATTTCCGTGCATGTTCTTAAAGCATATTAACTCATCACATATGTGTCATATCGATAAATTGTCAAAAATCAATTTCCATGGGGATTTCCTAGAGATAAGATGAACGATAACATCCAGGCACTATCGCAACCATTAGATACATCAACGCAGGATTCTAACATTTGTTTTTAGGTATGAATAAAAGATGATGCCAAATCTAGAAACCCAAAATCTTCCAATCACAACTCAGTCCATTTGGCCATAACAATGCAAGAAGTTTGACAGCAATGCTCTTCTCATGTGTGGATAATGCCTGTATAACTCCCTCCCAAAGCATCTAAGAATGGAACCTGCCTTCAGGTGATTCAGAAGTCTGCTAAAAACTCACCTATTCAACCAATCCTATGATTAACCCCACTCTAATGCAAGGGCTGGTCCGATATGATGCATAAAACCAGACCCATCCTTATTGCAATATCTCCATTGACAATGCTTTGCCGTCCACTTACCATTCATATGAGAGCACATTTTATGATTACCATCCTAAACCAGAAGCAGTCTGAGGCTTCCTGGTGGCTTCCAGCAGTTTTAAAATCCCCATAAAAATAAATACTTTTTTTATAAATAGGCTAGCAGTGGTGTACGTGTGATAACATTCAATCCCAGATCCCAAAGGTATTCTAAATGTAAAAAATAACTTGAGATGTGTCAGGACAGGAAAATTATGAAAGTTTCTGGGGGTGTATGCAGTTTTTTGGTTGTCTTCATGTTGTGGATTTTTTTTCATGCATTTAAATTTTGCAGTTTACTTTTATGAATATAGTTTCATGCTATGGTCTACTCATAGACCTACACAGTTAGTTACCCTGTCAATGTGCCATGCCCACCCTGACTGTGTCAGTCGATTAAGGGTATACTATAGGAGCAGAAATGGTTCTGCTGCCAACCTAGTAAAGGGAAGCACAATGCCTGTGGATCACAATAGGAGTCTTCAAACTGGGGAGGGCTCAAGTGATCCCTTAGGGGTTTCCTGGCTCTGACCAAAAGAAGCATTATGCTGATAACAGTGCTTTATTTTAAGCAGGGAAAAGTGATTATCATTAAGCCACTTTGTAATGGGCCATCACTAACATCTTTTCTCATTCATATCCTGGGGGAGGGGAAGGCGTCCAAAGGGAAGGGACTACAAAAATAAATCAAACCCCCCACTCCAATTTCTAATAATCAATGTATTTAATTGCATTTATACTACGGTAAACGAATTTGACTGCAATGTTTGATTAAGTCTAGACATATTTTAACATTGACAATTTAATAAAATAATTGTGAACATTTCAGAGGCTTTTTTCCGCAGGGCTGGTGTGGTATTAACATTTTTGAAAACTACTGCAATAGAGGTTCAACCAAAAGAGTGCCAGTACATGACCTGCACATGCTTAGCACTACAGAGCAGTACTGAGGAAACCTTGCCATTCAAAAAATTGAGTGTTGAGATTTTAAATTTATTTTTCTAAGTATAGCTCATTTTTCGTGGTTAGTTGTTGCTAAAGGGTGTAAAAATTATGTATTTGATTTTTTTCTTTCTCTTCTATTAACTACTTGTCTGAGAACAAAAATGAAGTACATAGTGCTTGATTATGATGTCTGTGAGTCCAAAGGCTCATCGGTGGCTGACTCACTGACATCGGCACCTGCGGTCCGCCTGCCTCTTTATGAGGCGGCGGGTGGAGGCATCTAGCGGAAGGACCGTCCGCCGCACTTAAGATGGGCTCAAGGAGCCCGTCAGTGTTTCAGTGATCTCTACTCGGCCACTGCCGTAGGGATTACAATGTCTCTTTCCACCTGCCCTTTCATAGCAGTTCACCCGCCATAAAAAGGCTGGGGTAAAGTGACTTTGGGGGCCCTCACCTGCCCTCCGCTATGGTGCCCCACTAAACATAACTGCACTGTGTGGCAGGCCACACAAGGTGCTTACCACATAGTGCTGGAATGTTTTTAATGTGTTTCTTTTCTATTGCGGCGGGTGCTGCAGCGCAAGTCACAATAGAAAATATAAACATTGTGGCCACCGCAAAGTGGTTGTATCGTAATCCAGGCAGTGGGACTGCAGACTTCTGGTCGGGCGGTCCTGCATCCGCCACGGTGCCCGTCGGACTCTTATAATTAAGTCCATGGTCATCAATCCTACACATGCAACCAGCAGTTGTAGTGTTACTTGATCCACCAGTTGCCATTTGGAAAACAATTTTGTGTTGAAGTACAGCAAGGCCTGATTGACAATTTTTGTTCACAAATCGTACACTTCAACTGGAGTGGTAGTCAAAAGTATTCACAAGAATGGTGAACATTGAATGTTGATTCTTAAACCACAGCAGATATGTATTCTTGTCAATAGGTTCTAGCCAATTCCTTTAAAGTTGTGACACATGAGTGCGGCGGTAAGAAGTTTGAATGCCTTTAATATTAAAATTTTCCAAGTACAAATACATTATTTATCTATAATGCCTAATGTAAGCAGAACTCTGTGCAAAGTAATTAACCATCAATTAGTGATATTTGATTTGCCTGTCAGTTATTTTTTTCTTTCAAGATTTTTTTTTTTGAACTGCTGCTAAAGCATCTGGTGAAATACTGATGAGTTGTAAATGATGTAGTCAAACTGTGTAGATTGACTGACTATGATTTGTATTGACATTAATAGATTTTTCTGTTTTCCAGGTGTCATATTAACAAATGATCTTCTGGACCGTGAGACTACTTCACATTACTGGCTTACTGTGTATGCAACAGATCTTGGTGTTGTACCACTCTCCTCTTTTGTGGAAATCTACATTGAAGTAGAGGATATTAATGATAATGCTCCTCAGACAACAGAGCCAGTTTATTTCCCGGAAGTTATGGAGAATACTCCCAAAGATGTATCTGTTATCCGGATTGAGGCATTTGATCCTGATACAAGCTCCAGTGACAAGCTTACCTATAAGATCTCCAGTGGGAATCCCCAAGGATTCTTCACTATTAACTCGAAGACTGGTAAGTGACGATAAGCACTCCTTGACTGGGTTTTCAGACTGAACTCCGTGCTGCCATAATGGGTTGTTTGAAAACAGATTGTGGTAAAGGACATTGTGCAGATCACTGGTCACTAAATGCATTTAAGAAAAATGTTTTTTTTTTTAAAACGCCAGAATTTACAGGATACAAGTGGCAATCTCTGTGTGAAAATATTAAAATCCCTCAGAAGTCATTTTACTCTGCTGAAAAGTAAGTAGCGATGTTCTATCTTAACATGGTGATACGAATTTAAATTTGGCAGGAATCTCCAATGGTTCATTGAGTTGTTGAGATGTGGTCAGTTCCCAGAGTAAATTGTGCAGCTTGGAATTTTAGTTGAATGTGTTCAGTTGCCATATCTGGTTATCATTGCAACATTTAGTAGTTATTTATCCTTTCAGTAATCCGGCACAATGAGAATTCTTTCCTTAATGGTGATCTAATAGCCACAGCATGTTCGTGATTCTTTTGCAACCTCCCACTTTAGGTTTCTGGAAGTACTTATGCAAATTCGACCAATTGCAGACACCTTTGAGCTGACTGTTGGCATTAAATATTATTTTTCTTACCAGCTGCAAAATGACTTTTTTTTCTTCATTTTTTCAAAATGAGTAATGGTGAAAACCACCACAAGATTCCATTTTGGAATTTGGCGAATCTGTTTTTAACACTTTCAGTTAGGACTAAATGCGCTGGCGTCCATTCTATAAAATAAAATGGCCGGTATGTTTGTTTTTAGATTTTGTCAAAAAACATATATTCTACACCAATATGAGAGTTGGCTTTGGGTCAGGCTATTTATTGTTCATCATTTGTAGATGGCCTGTTCAAGTTACTTTGCTTGCTTCTTATTGGATTACTTTCCTGTCTCCTTTTTTTTTTTTTCCCCTCCCTGTCTTATAGCTTCTTTGCCATCGTTTTGATTGGAGGACTTGCGCCTTTTCACAGCTTGTCTCAGGGAACTACTTTTTAATTTTTTTAGTACTCTGTGAGAGTGCTTGTGTTTTCTTGCTCTTGCTTGCATATGTTGATTTCCGTTTCATATCTCCTCCCCCTAGCACTCATGTGTGGCCTCTCCCAGCTCATCCGTTGCTGGTCCACATTGAAAACAAGCAATGCCAAGGGCAAAATGGCACCCACTGCCATTATAATGTAAGAACGGTTGGCGTTGAAGGTGCTAGTTAGAGTTAGTCTGACAATGAGGATATCTTCTCGGATTCACAAGAAAGGATGTGCCGGAAATGTATTGCTTCTGTGGACATTCTCAAAATGGATCCACTCCTGCAGAGAATACTCCCATCTGAGCAGTGGGGCACCCTCAATTCCTTTGGAAAAAATATATACTTTAATTGACAGAAGTAGACCTGCTCATGACCACACTGAGACAGCTCTTTAGTTGTGATGCATGGTTGCGCCGATCCTTCAATGTTTTGTTGCAGTTATGGTCGCAACAAGGTTTTATAGTTTCCGCCATTTACCCTCCTACATCAGGGCAGTCTGGGAACATATCCCTCAGGGCCACCCATATTTGGTGCGTATATGAATTGTATGTAGCCCCATCATGCTCAGTGTCTGACAGAGTGACTGATGGGAAACAGGTATTCTGTGGTTAAATTCAAGCTTATGATTCGATTTAATAGACCACCCGGTGGTTTGTACTATTTTTTTTCACAAAGCAGATAAAATGGAAATTAGGTATAAAAATACCAGAGATGGGAACACAAATGAGTAAGAGAGCGAGGCCAGTGTATAGTGTGGTAGGCATTTGAAGGAATAGTT
Organism: Lissotriton helveticus; assembly: GCF_964261635.1. NCBI lineage: Eukaryota > Metazoa > Chordata > Amphibia > Caudata > Salamandridae > Lissotriton > Lissotriton helveticus. The sequence goes on along the minus strand of NC_136060.1, from coordinate 51,285,256 downwards.
TTGGGAAGAGGTACATACAGGAGGGCTTGAGGACACCCCAAGAAGTGTAGAAGTAAGATATTAGGAGGCGAATGTAATGAAAGGGGAGGAAAGACGGGGCAGGAAAATCTGATCGAAGAACACATAACCTTACTGGACAAGGTGGGCTGAATCGTGGCCTTAAAGTAAGTGTTTTTTAAATTGTATACTTTAATCAATTGCCATTGTTTGCCAGTGGGTCAGAAGCAATATTAAACAAGCATTGGTAAAGCCAATAAGTCTCCCTTGGCAAGCTTGCAGCTGTATAAATCTATGTATTTATTTATTGCACACTTATGGAATAAGCATTGAAAGTGGCAAATCATAAGAACAAATAAAGGAATTGGGCTGAGCACATTACCCTTGCTACTGAATCTCACTTCTTTTCAAGTGGTCATTCACATGTGATCAGGTGAAATGTGATCACTCCGTGCAAGACAGCCAGTGGATTAAGTAGGGCCCAGGCAGCATGATATGGTGGGAAGCAAAATGTAAATGACACTTGAACAGACCAGTGGGTGAAGAAGGCTGGCAGCAACCCCTGCATTTATGTAGATGTATATATTTCTTTTATGATTTTTGAAAAAAACATGTAGCTGGCTAAAGCGGTCTCGAGTCTAGACATACAAATATTTAATTATAGAAAGAATAGTAAATCTGTAGAACTGGTAAATCGAAAGATTCCCTGCATATCAGAAGTTAGGCCATTGAAAAAAGCATGCAGATAATTCCATGGAAATATCTACATTGCACCCAATTTCAGGATTGAAGCCAGATAAACTAGCTAAATCTTCAATGTAGGAATAAATAAAGTGCACATTTTGTATGTGCTGAACTTCTGTGAAAACAAACAAGAAATGCAAGTAGTCTTGGCTTTTTTGAGAAAGTACTTCAGCCCACTAGATTCTTGTTATATCCAGTAAATTACAGGACACTTGAATAATTTAAGTTTATCATCAATTACAAGCTCTTATTATTTTACCTTTGTCATACTGTTCTTATCACCAGGAGGCAGCTGGTAGCTATGTGAGAATATCTGTCAGAGGTGCAAAAATGATTCAGCCTGCAGGCTAGAGAACAGGTTCTATCAATGGCAAGAAACCAGAATGTCTTATCTTTTACAGCAATAAAGTACAACATTTCTAGGGTTATCATCTTATACTAGATCGTGGCAGGATAAACCAAGTTTTGCCACTTAACAGTGAGATTCTAATCATGTGCAGGATCCTGGGATCCATCGTAGTTTTAACGTGTTCTTCATTTTCCTCATCTCACTCTCTGAAGCAAGCAAAGATTCATCAGCTGTGTAGTAGTGGGCTAATATCAGCACAGTTAGTCCTTCGTCATTAATTTAATTGAGCCTTTAGCTTTGTACTGATAATGTTAGCAGCAAGATAACTCTTCCGTGGTGGCACCAATATCATATTTGAACTTTTACCTATACATCTTCAGCAGCACCTTGAGCATTTTTCTCTATACACTTTAAACTCCTTCTGCTTTTCCTGAGAGAATTTTTTTTGTGGTCCAATGACAACTCTGTGCAGACATGAAGTGCTTGAGGCAAAGGTTTTTTTCCATATAACATGGTTTAAAGCAGCCCCCTCTGTTGTAAATGTTAAAACAAATGTTCTTTTCTGGAATTAATTTTTCTTCGTCTAACACTTTATGACCATCGCTTATGGAACATGAATAGTTTACCATTAGTAAATGGCTGTCAATCCACTATCTCAATATGTCATAAACATAGCTTTGTTGATGCGGCAGTGATATACCAAGAAATGACTTGGAGACTTCCAGGTTCCACTAAAACTGTAAGCCTAAATGAGCTCTCCTGAACTGTTGGAAAGTGCCCCTTTTTGACATGGTCGACTACCCCCTCCTTTCTGACTATTTTTTATGCAATTTTACAGAAGTGCACTAGGTTTCTGCTATCCAGGTACTCAGTGCCAGATCTCTCCCTAAAATTGTAAAAATGTTCCGCCAATTGGCAATACCTTTGGCACCCACAGTAGGTCACTAGTAAATGGTACCCCTGGTACCTAGGGCAGAAATGCTAAAGAGGGTCCATAAGGGCTGCAGCATGTATTGTGCCACCCTAAGGGACACCTCACCACACTCGTGCAAACTGCCATTGCAGGTTGCGTGACCGTGTTGAGAAAAGTGAAGACACGACATGGCACACCCCCTGTGCCCGTGAAAACTTGATGTACAAAACCATGAGGATGACTAGAACCAAAGCGCACTACAAAAAAAGCTCATAGACAAATTTAACTTAGTGTTCCAAGATTCAATAGATTAAACAGAGATCAACATACTGTCATATATCATTATTCATAACATGATCAATTAGCAATGATTTTAGTGGCGGTATTATACATATGTTTATTCACATGTGAAGCGCTGTCATTATACAGCTAGACATAGATCAGGGCTACCATAGCAAATCTGTTGTTGAAACTCAATGCATTTCAGGTCACACCTCCTTTATGTCATGCCTGCAGACACTGCTTGTATTATAAGTAAGTCACCCCTACAGCAGGCATTAAAACCCTAAAGAATGATACATTATATTAATATATTACATGTGAGGGTTAATATATTACATGTGAGGGCATATCTGCATGAGCAGATATGCCCCTCTGATGTCCATGTCGATTCTTGGACATTTCCAGTGAACGGGGAAGCCATCTTGAGTATATGTGCTGGGCACTGGTGATTACAAGTTACCCAGCTACATAATGGCTTAACTGAAACTAAAGATGTTTGTTATCAAATATCTCGTATCCATAAGCCCACACTGATTACAGTGTTGGCTTTGTTAATACATACACCAAGAGGGCACTTGAGAGGTGCCCCTTGAAAACCTATCGGGTTCTAATATACTGGCTTACTGGCGCTGACCAACCTGCCACCACAGTCTGGTTTCTGACCCCCCCTGCAGGTGAGTGCCCTTTCTCCCCGATGGCAGCAACCATGCATGCCCCTGCCAGAGGTATTGTCACCTTCTTCAAGTAGGGTCGTTATTTAATCGGCATGTCAAGGAAGGAGGCTTCAAAGGACTCTGCCCCCTTTGATATGTGACTCAGGATTCCCCAATGCCACCCTGGGCCTATTTGGCACCAGGACAGGAGGTAAAATTAGCTAGCCAGGAGACGTGTTCCCGATCTAGCTAATTCCACCCATAAGGTGGACTACCTGATGTAATAATGAAAACTAGAATTCCACTATCTTAGTGTTTGGTGGAATTAGGCTCACTGGTTCAAGATATGCCCAATTCCACAGGAAGTGGTCCTATAGGGGGTGTAGTCACCCTAAAGGGAAGTAGCCCATTGGTTACTACCTGTCACACTCCTTTAATGCCCTTAACTTGAGTATTTAGCAGGCTCCACTGATGCCAGGAACTTAGATTTGATGCATCTAGAAGACAAAGAAGTGTGAGAAAACTCGAACTGAAGATTTGCTGTGGACTTTTGGTGCCAAAACTTGCCTGCACCAGTCTCGACAATCATGACCAAGTCCTGCAACTGAGCAACTGTCAAAGAATCCCAGTAAACTGCCAGCCCTTCACAAATTGCCAGCAGTAGAGTAGCTACTCCATTGTAGTCCGCAGGCACCAAAGACACCAAGTCTGGTTCACTGTGTTGTAGCTCCCCGGCCAACCAGAAGCAGCAGCCATCCAGGAAGAGATACCGCTGGTCTCAAAAATCAGATCTGTCCCTCCCCCAACCCACCCCCACTGAGTGAGAGGACACCAGTACCAACCGGACCTGCAGAGCACCAATTCCTGGTTTACCGGACTCCTTGTAGCAAACCAAGCACATTAAAGTCCAAACCGGACTGCACCAAGACCGAGCAGCCATTGAGGGATATCAACACTGCAGATAACCACTTCCAGAGTGGCCAAGCTTTGTGATTTCTGCACTCTCTCTCAACCGGTGAGACGGACCACAGAAAGGGCCTTTAACGCACAGAGCCCAGCCAACCTATTCGCTCTTCACCCGAGAGTCCCAGCCGGTGTACCTGAGAACTGACTGTGCTGCCTTGTTCCCAGGACCCTTGTGACCTGAGCCTTCTGTTGGGAGCTCACAGACATGTCCCAGTCACCCCCTGCAACCTGTTTTTGAATGGCCCCCTTCTTTCCACAGGCATAGTTTGCAAAGCCATCAACCGGACCAGCACCTATGCACCTGAATTCCTCGCGTCAGGTAATGAGTCACTGCTGGTGGTATTTTGGACCTTGGCCCCCTACTACACCAAGTCTTGAAGGAGACCCCCAAAAACCAACCGTAAATTACTGTATGCAACATATGAATTTTTTTCCTATAGGAAATCATTGCTGTGTAAAGACGCATTTAAGGGAACATTTACCTTGCCTGTACAAATCGATTTTTATAAAGTACTTACTAACCAAGTTCTTACCATCAAAATGTATATAAAAATATGACTTGATTTACTAATGTTGGTTTTGGATTTGTTCTTGATTGTATGTCTCGTTTAGTGCCTCTGAGTACAATAAAGGCTTAGCATTATCCTCTGGTAAGCCTAAACGGTTTGCCCACACTACTACAAAAGAGAGCATTTAGGGTTATCATTTTCGCCTCAGTAAACCAATAATGGTTTCTCTTTACGCAGTGTACCTTGTTTTGGTCCTCTACATAGAGAGTCCGCTTCCTACAAGAACCCCTTTACTTGTTTAATATAAAGTTACAATGAGTATTCTGTGTTTTTATTTTTTAATCTATAAATTTCATACCCAAGTTATCGGCTAAGCAGAGTTTGTCCATGATGGACTGGGGAGATCCCTTTGGTTAGAAGGACCTCTTGTGGTGAAGTTGAATTCTCTAGCTAGTGTAAGTCTGGAAAGGGATTGGGGGAGTTCCCTGAGTGTCTCTTGAGTAGATGTAGAATACCTTTGTACCTATCCTCAAAAATACAGCAGAGCTAAAATAATATTGCTGGTGATGAGGTGCACATTGGGATCTTTTTATTAGAATATCAGACCGTGCATGACAAATCACAGGTCTTATTACTCGAGTTAAGTGACTATCATGCCCCTTTCCTGGAGTCTGAAGAATTCGTCTTGTGTGGCTCACAATATGTTTGAAAACCAATTTAGTCTGCGTCTCTCTTGTGAGCATCCATGATTAGCAGAGTTAGTTTTATCCACATTGGCGATGTGGCTGCAGTAGTGCCTCCTAAAGTCATTACCAAGTCACAAAGTAGTTGCAGTTTATTTAAGATTTTCAGACAAAATGCCAGTCTCTTTCCTCTATCTGAATTTTCTGAGATCCAGAGTTTTTGCATTATGGGTTGAGTAATGGGCCACGCCATCCTGGTTGAGCCCCATAGAATAATATTTCTGTATGTGTTGTAAATGTAAATGTGTTGTATTTGTAAAGCGCATATCTGGGCATATTAAAAAAAATCTTGCCTTCGCGAAGAAATAAGACAGTTCTTGCTGTTCTTTGTAGAAACCCACAAACTCACATTGTGGCTAATGATTACTGCCACACTGGTGTCACAAAGCCAGCAATTAAGTACTAGAAATGACGTGAAAAGTATGCTCCATGGAAAAAAAATGCATAACGTTTGTTGCCTTTGAACGAAGATAGTGGTTTCTGATTTTAGTGCTCTGTATGTGTCGTGCACTGTTTCCTGAGGACTGAACATCTCTGATGCACACAGCTGAGATCACTTTTCTTGCCAAACCACGATACTTGAAAAATATATTTGAAGTTTGGAATGAAAGATGTATTTAGACGCACATTGCTCCAGCGTGACGGTCAGCAGACTGCAGCAGGATTTTTTTGACCACATTGCTGTTTACACTGTTTGCTTGTTTTTCGATGATTTTTTTTTTTATTCAACTGAATTTTTGCTTCTCTTGTAAAAAGCAAACTTTAGGCTAGGGCACAGAAAACTCGAGATAGGACGTCATTTTCACACTGAAATCTTATGAAATAAATGTTTTCCATTATACTAAGAAAAATAAATTTGCTTCTGATGGGATGTGTGCTCGGCTGGCGGATCTTCCTTGGCAGGCTCCACTGGACTGCATTGTTTAAAATACTTAAGGATACTAGGTTAGGAGACAGATTTTTAAACATCCTGTCTGGATTTTTCTTGGTGGTCTGTTACTAAAACAAAATGCTTTCATTAGACCCTCAGTCCCATTCTGAATATGAGTTGAGGCTTTGGTTGGTATTAAATCAGAATGATCAAAAGGCTAGACAGTATTCACTGAAAGTTACAATCCTACTTTAAATCTTCTGGAAACTTTTCTCATTGTTTGAGCTAATAATTTGATTTGTCTCAGTACTTTCATTTAAAAGTGGACCTCCAGCGAAGGAGGTTTTTAGACAAACACCGCATCATATCATTTATATTATGCCTACCATAGACCAAACAGTCTTTTGGTGGCCCAATTGAAGGCCATAAATGATGGCTTGTACTAAGGAAATAATGCACATGCTGATACCTAAGAAAGTAGCAATCCTATCTCAGTTATTCTTATAAATGAAGAACGGAAAAGCCATCTCTTGTTCAGAGGAAAGAAACACATCTAGCCTGTACCTTTATTTACTTTAAACAGATAATCAACAAATGCCATGTGTTGTGATAAAAAATGTGAGTTGTGTGAATGGCTGGGCCGGTCTGCCCTTTCTTGCAACTTGGGCTGCTTTTTGTTGGTATTTGTCCTTATGTCTTTGATGTTTGAGCCCACTGGAGGCGCTACGTGTGCTTTGTGGTGCTTTTTTCAGCAGTTCATAAGGCTTTGATAAACTGAGTGTGCATCAAAGTTGTATTCCCTCTGACCATGGATTGTGCCTAAAATCCCCCCTCACTAAGCTATGGCAAAATTGACAGCGAACGCTGATACTCTAGTTAGAGGCACATGTTTTTGTACTTAAGACTCTTCTTTCAGGGGTACAACCACAGTCTTCTTGTAAAATCCACTCGAGTCCCCCATAACATGGATTCTTTATGTCCCATTGTGTATGTGGTAAGACCTTAGTTGTGTTGCACATGCGTTTTTTTTTTGTCTGTCCAACGACTGCGACTATGGTGGTCTTGCGGAGTCCATGTTCAGTGTCTCCCATCCTAAGCCTTGAAGAAGAGCAAAGTAGTGGCCAAAGCCGGTTTAGCTGCTTAGCAGTTATGACTGAAGAAACCTTACCACTGATCGATATGTCTGTCCAACCCTTCCAATACACGTCCCTGAGGCTGTCATTTGCCCATCACAGTGAATCAGTATAAAAAAACTCCTAGAATTCCCCCATCCCCAATCCCTTCAGGAAGTCTACACTGTGTAACTTGGCATATACATACATCTTACCCGCTGGTGGTTTCTCCCACTTCAACTTTGTGGAGAATGTCTCATAAAATGTACCGAGCTCTGATTTGCTCGATGTATGCATTTTAAAGTGTAGTGGAATGCCTATAATTAGCCTCGTACTCCTGCCATTGTCATACTGAACTTCATAAAAACTGGTGCTCTATAACCAGTTTCTTGCATTTGTCTTCACTTTAGAAGACCTGCCACAGCGCCATTTTAGTGAGGCAACTGACCAGAACACCGTAGTTACTGTACTTCCTATACCCTCTTGGGAGGGACAGATCTACGAAAGGCAAGAAACTTCTGCTTATGTCCTCCTTTGGTACTGTGCTGCCCTTGAGAGAAGAGTATCTCCTGACCCGACCCTCCTAGCAAGTACATGGCCAAGCTGTCGTCATGTGTCCAGCACTGCTTAATTTGTAAAAAAAAAATATCCCTGCTGTCTCCGGTATTGAAGGCCAGAGTCCCGCTTGTCTGGGCGGCGTAGTCTTCATTTCACCTCATGCCTCTTTAACCAATCACTCGGCTCTGTCTGCCTCTTTATCTCCCTCTCGCATGTTCTTTTTTTTTTTATCCCTTCTTTCTCCTCTTCGCTGTTTTTCCGTCTGTCTTCCTCCTTTCCCTCTTTTATGCTTTTCTCTCTTGCTCTGGGATAAAGTCCGAAGAAAAACCAGTGCCAGGTCCAAAATTAAGTGCCGCTGGACCCCACCTGCTACCACTGATGCAATTGAGCATTGGTGTTGAGGCATTCTCAAGGAACTAAAGCTCCCATGGATGTACAATAGACTGTTTGAGGCACAATGATATGTTGCATCATCTATGGACTGTGCCTGGTGTTAGCTTGCTTTGCTTCTGGGTCCGCTGACTTCTTGCCAGACACTAGCGCACCTTTGCAACTAGATGAACAAAAGATTAATTGATTTGGCCAGAATCAAAGTATGTTGAGCAAATGCCAGGATGCTAACCTGGTTCCCAGAACCAAACTTGGCAACTCTGGACATAAGGTCACATCAGCATTTCTCGATTTATATGTGGATGTCATGCACAAGTGATACGGTTCTTTATGCTCGCGTATAGTGAGCACATTCCCTGTTGAAATGGCTTTGAAGTGGAAAAAAACACAGGCATAAATACTGCGGGTTTCACTTGAAATCTTTCCTGGGAATACTTTCAAGGATTACTTTTATAACTGGATTTAGGGACATAGTTCATCCTCATTGCACTGGTACACAAACGAGACCTGTCATTTTAAACATTACTTGCATATAGACCTGGTCATTAGTGGCCCATCGAAAATCAGGTCATGATCCACAAGTGGGGCCCAACCCAAATTTATAGGAACATTGCACTTTAGAGAGCGTCGATGTTGTACTTGCTACCCGTGTGAGCCACCTTTGATAGCGGGGGTAAAGATCAGTTTATCACTTCTGACTACGAACAGATACACAAGTGTTTGTACACGTGGTGGGGCGTTAGCAAGGGACTGGGCACTACTTTTAATTGTGAGATGGGGAATTTAGATATTTAAGTAATCAAAAATAGATATTTAAATGATTCACTTCAGCCTCTTTTGTTGAGAGTGAAACTTTTTAACCCCTACCGCGTTTTCCCGCTGTGCGCTGAAAATAAAAAAATAGCTTGTTTATGACAAAGCCAGCTCGTCATCCGCGTAGCGCAAGTAACGCCCATGACGAGCTGGCTTTGTCATCAGCACTGAAGGGGTTAATTTAAAAATGTTTAATTTAGCATATATAAAGTCCACATTTGTAAAGCGCACAATCACCCGTAAGGGTCTCTAGGCGCTGGGGGCCGTCGGGAAGATTAAGCGAGCTATTGCCCAGAGTCACATGGTGCTGGGCTAACCTGCCGCCGGAGCCGGGGATCGAACCGTGGTCCCCAGATTCCAGCGTCAGTCGCCCTGGCCGCGGCGCCACACCTCTCCCTATGGAAGGCAAACCCTATGAAAAGCTTTACAGAGTCTAGTTGTGCAGTGACTTGCTGGTACATTAAATTGAAACATTTGTTTCTAATACTTGCCATCTGGAGTTATCATATTCATCAACCTGCCTGGTGCTTTGCTGGGACAGGTTGGATCAATAAATGTGCAGCCGATGCAGCAATAGAGGCTGTTTAGGCTGTTGGTTTTAATAGCACTTGTACCGAAAGCCTTTATTTGACCATTTAGTCAATTTCTTCTGCTAGTTGATGTTTTTGCTTGAGAAGGATGGTCCATGCTGAAGTGTAAGTGCGGATAATAGTGACAAATCTGGTGCATTCCCACCATTAAACTCTACAAAATCATTATCCAGCTATCTTCAGTTGTCTGTCCAAGATACAAAATGATTGCTTTAGCAAATAATGATCTGTTCAGCCACTTGTGCAGATAGTTGTCTTGTGAAATCCATCAAGGTCCATCTAATTGGGCTTTAATTTTATCGTATTTCACAAAAGCATGAACACACACAACATTCACAAGATGGGAGAGGAAGCACACCTCGAATACAGAATGGAAAACTCTTTACACGGCTGAGGGCAGCTTCAAGCATGCATTTTACATTTTTAATGGACTACTTTCGCAATACAACTTTGACGACTTGGGAAATGAGCATTCATGTCTTACACATCTAGTTTTTTACATCCTTTCCATCCTATTAACAAATCTGCTGCTGCTTATTTTTTTGGCATCTTTTCATTTTCTTTCACTCATTTCTATTAAGTTTTTCTTTGCACTACGTTGAGCCTTCAGTTCTTCCATTGCTTTAGAATTTTTCTACACTCCAGACTCAGCTTTTTAATAAATAAGGACATTTGTATGTATTGATAGCAGAAAACTGCCGCGGTGTTAATTATAAACCGTCTATGGTATCATCTGTTGTAGCATCAGACATACTATGTAGTCTCCAGTTCAGCTTTTGGCAATCGCAGGACAGTTCCACCCAGTTTTCCCAACCTTGCAGTCAAAAACTCTTACTGATAATCTACAGTACTCAAGCGGAGTTAAAAACAAAATAATAATAAAAAAAAATAATTTCTAGAACTATGGCGCTTCTAAAATATGGATCGATTTTGTGTTCTAAATGTAGACAACACTTCATTTTTTCAAATTCTCTCTCCATTCCTATCTACATCAGGTTATGATCTTGCATGTACTTCTGGGCTACAACTGGCACCATCTTGGCAGCTCCTCTTATGTTGCAGTTAATTCACAATTAATTTTTGCAGGCTCACTTGCCTCTCTTTAGAACCATCCCCATCCAACATCGACATGGCTAATGTCCAAAGCCATGTTATGAACTTGAAGCATTTTAAGCAATTAAGTTGGTTATTTTAAATATTGTTAGTGCTTAGTAAAGTTTGACGATCCTGTATAACACACTCTTATTTATCCAGTCCTTATTACTTGTTAGCTGCTTTGGATCTTTGTAGCCATCACTCCTAGTTATTTTCAAAATGTCGTTGTAGTTACGAATTTATGAGACAAACTAAGCTATAAAAACCTCGTATGGGCTTCCCATGAATGGTAAGGGTAAACTTGAGAGCTCTTTAAATTACTGCGCGAAATGATATAATCCGAGCCCTAGCTAATTCTGTGATACCTCATAGATCATTTTTCTTGAATGCTTATCTCAACAAAACCTATTGTCTTGTTAATACTGTGAGATGTATTTAAACAGAAACCACTCGCAAGTTGCCTGAGACAGCCGCACATTATTACAGAGAAATAATGTGACAAAAGAATCAAACGAGAGACTCTTGATCATATTTAGGAGCCATTAGAGAGACCCTTGCTATTTCAGCAGAACCTGGAGCATGCAAGGGTGTCAAAAGAGACTTCACCAGAGACATTGATTTCATTCCTGATCGGGTCAGGTCACATGACTTCACACCTGTCTCTTAGTAAAGGTAGCAACTTATCGCAAACCATTTATGACTTGAACGCTGAGAGTGGGGATATTAACAAGACCTCTGTAGGTCTTCACAGCATTCCTGTTGCTGTATACTGATGGGAGAATTGTTTTTTCATCTCTGGAGTAGACTGGGGCTCGCTTCATAGTATTTCTTGTAATCTGTGACAGAATTCAGTATACATATCTTAAACCTCCTGCTGTGAGTTTAGGTATTTATGCCCAGTGGGGTATGCCTTGGGTTGATTTGTTTGCTACAGATGACAATGCTCACTGGCGCACCTTTTGCACCCTTGGTTCCCCCAATACCTACTGCCCCCCCACCCTTTCCCTCCTGGGCTCTCTGGGAGATGAATTCTGCTGTCAATGTTTCTCTGATCTCCTCTGAGCTTTTCCACCTCAGATTCTCTAGTCCTGATGGATAGGTGGAACTAGGTTAAATTCATCGTGATCGCTCAGGGAGTTTGGTTCTTTGAACTGCTGAATCAGAGATTCTGTTCTGGCTAACCCTGTAAGAGAATCTGCTTTCCAAGAAATATGCTAGTTGTCTACCTCTGAACCTCTATAATCTACACCTGCATGCAACTGATTGGCTGTGATCTGCTTTCAGACGTGGTAGATGTGAGTTTGGCAGCTCACTGCACTTCCGCCAAGTCCCTCCCTAATGACTGTTGGGCTAGGTTTGGGGCCTGGTGCAAGGTTCGGCACATTGACCCCTTCAGTCTAAAAGTTCGGTGTGCTTCTACTTGTTCGGTAGCTGAGCCGGCCATACTTTTCTTTGGGCACCGTTAAGCTACTTGTTGGCTCTTTCATCCTTTCTACGTTTGCCTGAGCAGCCCTTTGTAGGCTTCGCCTTAGACAGCGCGCATGAGCTGTTGTTGAAATCTTTTGTTTAAAAAAAATAAAATAAAAAGCTTAGAACTGGCTTGGAGCCCGCCCATTATTTACTATTACTTATCATTGGTTGGCTTCAATTTCACTCGTGTTAAATGCTTCTTATTTGTCTGGACTTTCTGTTTGCCTCCTGCGGTTTTGAGTGTGTCCCTGCCATGGAGCATGGACCAAGTACGTATTCCGGTCTACGGCCAGAGTCCTTGATTCTCTATACGCCTGTGTCTTTTTCATGCACCGTATGAGTGTGGGTCTTCATTCCGTTGCCCCTCCCCTCGCTGTCCTGCCCCAATCTCCCTACTACACTCACTCCTACATCGTGTTGCTTGCCTCTCCTCCACTTCCTATTGTGTTGCCCCCATCCTCCTCCCCCTCACCTCCCTCATGCTGCTTGTCTTACCTCCCTCTGCCCATTGTGCTTTGTAGTTTACGTTGTCCGTATAGTTTTGTTGTAATGCCGTTTTGAATTTTATAGCGCCAGCTCCATGTGTGGCTCTTTATCAAGGTAAAACACAATGGGCAGATGCAGGCCAGTTTTTAAACATTACATTTATTACCATTTATTTAGGATAGCATGGTATGTTATTTGCAGCGCCTTGAAACTGCAAGTATAATGGTATAAATGTAAAAAATTCTACTGTTTTAATGTTTTTGGTATTTGTCAGTCTTCTACCGTTCTGTGACTGGATTTAAAAAGTAGCTTTAAAACACTGCGTGCGCATAGTGCTTTATTAATGTTAAATAATGATAAGTAAGTAGTTTTATTTTAAACCTCTAAAGCAACACATGTAAATATGAATTTCTTATGCCAGAGGCTCAAGTGTTTCCTCCATATGTGCTTACAAGTTGATGTGCAGTGGTAGCACATGTGACCCTGCATTTGCGATAACTAATGGAGCCTATCCCCAACTAGACCGCGCTGGGTATTTATCCATCGAGTGTTTAGTATAGTGCCGCCACACATCATTTTGGACATTTCATAGTGTTTAGCGTGATGCACAATGTGCAAGAGAAAAGCTAAATGTTTTTAACAGTTAGCACGACTCATGTCAACCATCACACCGCCCCAACACCTCCCCTGTCTATCGCTTCCACCAAGAAATCACAAAGGAATAGGGGTTCTTTAAAATTTTCATTATGTATAAATCAAAATAAAATGGTCACATTTATAAGCAGCACAAAAAATAAACACTGATAAAAAAAGACAATTTTGATCAAGCCATTATAACCGTACTACATTTATATAAGCCATAGCTGAGCTTGCAATGACAGACTAGTGTAAACTATAAAGTCTTCTGATTTACACAGCATTTGGTCATATGCAGGGCTGGACTGGCCGCAGTGGGCACCAGGCATTTTCCTGGTGAGCCGGAATGGTGGGGTCGGTGTTGGACCAATGGGGGCCTTATTACTGGGGTCCAGTTTTGCAGCAGTGCTGCAAGATCAGCCCCCTGTAACAAAAGCAACAGCAGTGTAGCAGCAGCAGTGTCCATCAGCAACACCAACCCAGGGCCGACCAAGTTAATTGCCAGGGCTGGTTTGGATTCCCAGTACAGCCATGGTCCTACGGTCGTGTTTTCAAACACAGCCCTTGTCTAGAGTCTGCACACAGCAACAAAATTGCTAGAATACTTCTGCACATTCCTTTTGTGCTCCTGCGCGTAAAAGCTCGGAAAAGCATGTACAGTACAATTAACTGTTCTATGTAGTCCTTAGTTCTACACATGTGCCTTTTACAAGGCCAGTGTATGTGTCTTTCTGCTTCTGGTTTGCATTGTGACTTAACATTTTTGTCACTCTAAGACCAACTTCTCCTTGTCCAAGGTCTCCAGTGGCATCAGCCTTGAGGATCTTGCCTCTTCACAGGAGGCATTGAGGAAACCTCTTGTCACCACATGGATATGCCTTACTGAATCCACCTCAAAACAGACGTTTTATGGTTTTATCTTGACTCCTATGTGCTCATTATTGGTAGGACATCATCTATCTGATGACACACCTCTCCTAGTCTTTAGCCTGGCAACCACCAATGGCCTTCTTGGGAATGTACATGATGCTGGAACATCTATTGAAGAGCGCCACAGTGCCATAAGCATCACTGCCATATTTGATCTTTGTGTTCTGGATAGATGTCTTGTGCAGATGTCATAGTAGTGGTCGGAGACCTTGAGATGCAAGTATGAGCTCCTCTTGCTCGGCCATGGTGAAACGGTCCTGGAACATCTTGTGCAGCTGAGAGTTTCTCTTGGCAGAGATCTTTAAGCTCTTGTAGCCCACCAATTGGTTGAATTCATGCAGTTGCACCTCATGGTAGAGCTTGCAATCGCCCTTGTTGCCTCAGATCACCAATGGCACGCCTATTTTCTCCTTGGTCTTGTTCTGGGGGCATGACTTCAGTAATCTGCTGCTTTAGGTGCTGAGCATCTTCAAAGGAGTCTTAGTTGTACAGACTGAAAACCAAGATGAAGACATCACCTCTCCATCCCTCCTGTCCACCACAAAAGGCATCAACAAAGCCATAAAGCATTTGCAAGGCTATTTGGCTTGGGCAATGTTTTTTATGCATATTGCACAGTAGCTCGCACTGCTGTGCAACGTGGCGTAAATGAAACAAAGCTTTTGACATGGTCAATGTCGGCCACATTAAAGTTTCTTTTCTTCCTTGCTTCGAGCCTGGGATGCTGTGCAACACGTCTAAAACATTTTTTGACTGAGTCAATGGATCTTGCGTAAGTGAAACCTATTGACCTTACACGTGCTTACTATTGACGTCATCTGCTGTGATGCATTGCCTGAAAAGTCTCAAGCATGTGTCCACTGGCACTTTTAATTGTGCCATTGTGGGACATTAATTTACCTCTGACATTTTTTATTCGCAATTCTTTTGAGCCAGTGTATAGCTGTACTTTCTGTCAATCAATCAGGGGCTTGTAAAGTGTGACTACTCACCCGGGAGTGTCTTGAGGTGCTTGGGGACAGGGTTGCTTGTCCCTCTGAGCGTGGAGGATCATTCAAAGAGCCAGGTCTTGAGGTCCTTATTGAATTGGGTCAGCGATGCGAATTGCCTGAAGTGGCTTGACGGTGAGGTATGTGAATGAACTTCCTGCCAGATGGATAACTTTTTAAACTGGCATTCTTGTTGCAATCACATTGGCGCATCCCATCAGTGAGCTACAAGGTTTGTTTGTGCATCCACCATACACGACCCTGTTTTTAGACAAATGGTTTCAAAGGCATCCTTCCATATGGAGCAGACCATTTCTCTTCCAGTATTTTCCTATCACTCTAAAGAAGACGAGAGACTTCACAAGCTGAATCCCAGGTGGGCCTTTAGTTTCAACATTGACAGGACTAAGGACCACTGGGTGGATGGCCACGTCTTTATTTTTGCAAAGAAGGGAAGGACAATCTAGAAAGAAACTTTGTCTAGATGGAGCATTCTGTGCATCAGACTGTGCTTCGACTCAGCCATGGAAGATGGTGCTCAAGAGCCTTAAGGCTCAGTTCACCAGGGTGTCACTACAGCTTTGGCTAGAGGCGTTTGTGTTTTGGACATCTGCTATGCCACCTAAGGGGCTTCCATCCATACCCTCACCCAGCCCTACTGTCTTGATTCTCAGGTCCACAGAGAGGGGCATTTTGCCTCTTCAGTCCTGCACCAGGTCTTGATGTGAAGTCCGCTCCCCAGACCCTCTATCCTAGTGCTTAAACTGCATTGATATTGATTCAAAAGATGTGAAACCTGCAGTTACAAGTACCCATTAGAAGAACAAGTTACTTCACTTTTTTTCATTTTGGTAACACTGTTTCTGGTGAATACCTTAACCCCATACTACTCACTGCCCACCTCCTCGTTTAGTGATGGACTACTGTCCGTCAGTCGCGTTGTGTTGTAGGACACAGAAGTTGCATGCTTAATTTATGTTGGCGAAAAGAGGTCTCACCTATGTGTTTATCCCTTCAAGAATTGAGACAGATGTGCCGTGGAGCCTGATGGCTGTATGTGCCTGTCCATGGGAGCAGTTCTATGAAAAATGTGCACATCCAGTCTGGTGCATAAGAGATGAAAAAGATGAAGAATATGTGATTAGTTTCACTATCCACCCAAAAGGGTTGTTCAGTATCTGGTGTAGCTGTGGGCCGGTTAGTTTAGTCTTTAAGCCGATGTGCAAATGATTGATGGCAGGGTATATCTAAATTCTAGTCTCTACTGGCTTCAGGAGCCGGGTGGTGAAGATCCACTGGGCCACAGAAGTGACTTTTAGAGTCTCGGGCAAATAAAATAATAATAATAAAGAGGGTTTCGAAAAGCTTTTAAAAATCACCTAGACTACTCGCCACCTTTTCGTTAACAGGTTAGCATTTAGCATCGATAAAAAAATCTTGGAGGTGCAAGCAGGGACATTTTCATATGCATTTTGGATGAAATGAATAAATGGTGGTGCATGTTGTTAACACATGAATACAAATAGGCGAAGCCTTGAAAGTCAGGGTAAGTGTAAATGAAAGCATAAGGTTGCGTCCACAGCTGCGATGCGTGCATATTGTCCTGTCATTTAATTTTCCCTGCCTTTTGTTATATTTTTTTCAATCTTTTGGGACACCGTGAAACTGCAGAATGTAAGGAGCATGTGGGCTTAATTGACGTCTAATACTTGATAGGCCGATATCAGCTCGAATAGTTAACTTGCCGTTTTGAACTGTTCAAAACAACTAATAAAAAACAATTCCAATACAGTAGAAGGGGGATTTGGGGGGGCAGCCGACCAAAGGGAGGCTTGCACACCCGGGGATGTTTGGGGCAGTAGGGGGGGGGGGGGGGGAGATAGGTGTCCTAGACAGGCACCCGTAGCTTGGGCTCCTTGGGCTGGTTGGGCTCCTTGGGCGGTTTTTGGGCTGGCCGAGGATATATACGGCCATTTTGTAATGTTAGGCACCATTTCAGGTGCAGTGACACGGCAGCCGGGGGTGTTACGCAGTGAATTGTTGTCCCGGGTCACGTGGTGTCAGGCGGCGCGAGCGGGTGCGGTGGAGCGTCGGTGTGATCGATTTATACTGCGAGGCGGTGGTTGAAGATGGCGGAGCGGGACCCCAGAGTTGCGGAGGCGTTGCGGCTGTTGGGGGAGGCGGGCCGGCTGGATGTGCTGAGGCCGGACTTTCAGGTGAGGCCGCCGCCGCGGCGCGCTGCCAACGGCGCCGCGGCGGCCGTGTGGGCCTGCGAGCCGCCGCGGTTGCGACCGCGGCCGGCTCTGGTAGAGCAGAGGGGGGGCGGGGCCGGGGGCGGCGGCGCAAAGGCCGCGAAGCAGCGTGGTGCGGCGGTGCCGCGGAAGGCGGGGGGAAAAGGCGGGGGTAAGAAGGCTGGCCAGCGGGGGGTACAGAAGAAGGCCCTGGAGTTCGTGGAGGGTGGCGGAGGACAGGCTCCGGTGGCGGTGGGGGGGGAGGGGGTGCGGGCGGCCATTGACGGTGACGAAGGGGTGGGAGGCCGAGGGGGGAGGGGGTGTCTGCGGTGCCGGCGGGGTCGGTTGCTGAGGGGGCGGGGGGGTCGGGGGAGGAGAGTGCTGGGGGGGGGTTGAACCAGGAAGTGCATGGAGGGGGTGAGGGAGTGGGGGGGCGGGGTCCCCTGAGGTGGTGGAGGAAACTGAGGTGGAGGAGTTGGGTGGGGGGGCGGACACAGAGTTAGATTGGAGCTCGTCGGGGTCGGAGGGGGGTGGGGGCGTGGGGGGCCAGGAGAGAGTGTCGTCCCCAGGGCTGGGGAGGGGGGGAGTGGGGGGCCAAGGGGAGGGGGGGCATGGAGAGCGGGAAGGGTGGGGGCGTGTGGGGGGTGGGGGGGGGGGCCGAGAGATGTTGGGTGGTATGGGGGAGATGGAGGGGGGGATGTGGGGCTCGGCGGGGGGCTGGGACGGTAGGCATGGAGGGGGTCCGGGGCCTAGTTGGGGGTCAGGCGGGTGGGGTGGCCCCGGGGGCTGGGGCAGTGTGGGTGGGTGGGGCATGGGGAGCGGAGGGGTTCCCTCGCGTCGCGGCGGTCACTCGGCGGGGTGGGGACGGGGGGCGCCGCTGGGGTGGGAGAGTGGGTGGGGTGAGTGGGGAGGGGATGGCGGGTTTGTTCACCCCAGTATGCTGGACTCCACTTTTTTCCTTTGGCAGGAGCTGCTTGCGAGGCGCTCGGGTGAGCAGCATGCGGCTCTACTCCACCGAGAGGATGGGCCGGCTCTGTCTAGTGCGGGCGGCCGCGCTCCACCGAGGGACCTGTCAATGGAGCGTGGTGGATGGCGGCGGGGGTCAGCCCCGCCGGCCCCCCCCCGAAGGGTTGTTACGGCCGCCGGGGGCGGGGGAGTGGTTGCGGATGCACAAATTATTGAACCAGGCGTTAGTGGAATGGACCGGCGTGGGAGTGTGGATTTGGGTGAATTGATGAGTGTGTCGGGAGTGAGCGGGCTTGAGCAGGGTGGACCCCCCAAGGGGGGGTCGGGACTGTGTGGAAGTGGCGGAGGAGGAGTCCGCGGAGGAAGGGGAGATCCGGGAGGACAGGGGGGAGAGTAATGTTGTTGCCAGTATTTTACAGGTGCCGGCGAGGCAGGAAGCACCGAGAGTGTCGGCCCCCTCAGCTCAACTGGTTAGGCGGCGGGATCCGGTTTGGACGCCGACCTTGATGCCAGGTAAGACGGGAGACGGGGCGGAGAGTGGTAAGCGGCGATGTGTGCAAGTCTCAGTGGGGACTGGGGGGGAGGGGGCGGAGGGTTGGAGGCGGGTGCGGTCGCCGGCGCGCGAGAGGGGCCGGGTGCGGTCGCCGGGAAGGAGGCGGCGGCGAGCGGGAAGGAAAGTTGCGTGGTGCCGGTGCGTAAGTTGCCATACATGGGCATTACGAAGCCACTGGGAGCGCACCTGTCGTTGGCTACGAAGGAGAAAATTTGGAAGGGGGAGTACGTCGACATCCTCAAGCTTCTCCACCGGGAGTTGACGTCTAAGGAGGGGTCGAAGGAGGAGGAGCAGGAGTTGGCCAGGCGTCCGAAGGTGCCGTTGACACTGGACAATTGGTCGGCGGCTTTCCTTATCTACGCAAGTGTGTACTGCGAGAAGTTTCCCGACCGATCCGTGGCGCTCATGAAATACATGGATGTGGTGCGGAGGGCCCAGGTGACGTACGGCGGGTTCGCATGGTCGCACTATGACGAGGAGTTTCGGGCGCGCATGGTGGCGGATCCGGAAGCATTGTGGGGGGAGCTGGACGCGGACTTGTACCAGCAGACGATGGGCGGGGCCAAATTCGGCCACACCATTTACACGGCCAGTGGGTTGCCAGTGGGTTCCCCCCCCTTTGCCGCGCGCCCCACCCGGGGGTTGGGGCGGGGTGAGTCCACCGGGCAGGCCGCGCTGGGGGCCTGTTGGGATTTCAATAAAGGGTCGTGCGGGCGGGCAACTTGCCGTTTTAGGCATGAGTGCTCGAATTGCGGAAAGCGGCACCCGGCGCAACGGTGCTGGGGGCTCGTTGGACAGCCGGGCCACCAGCTGGGGCACGGAGGTCCCCAGGGAGGGGGGCAGCGGGGTGGGGGGCGAGGGGGGGGAGCAGGAGCTTTGGGCAAAGGCTCGTACTCCGGTTAGGCTGGAAAAGATTGAACCCTGGTTGGCGGCGTATCCGCGGGCGGAGGATGCTGAGGTTCTGCGTCGGGGTTTTCGGGAGGGGTTCCGCCTGGGCTATGAGGGCCCTCGGATTGCCCGCTGGGCGGACAATCTGAAGTCGGTGAATGCACACAAGGGTATCGTGCGGGAGAAGTTGTTCAAGGAGGTCAAAGAAGGGAGGATGGCAGGCCCGTTCACGGAGCCGCCGATGCCTGACTTGATCATCTCCCCCATTGGGGTGGTGCCCAAGAAGGAGGAAGGGCAGTTCCGGCTGATACAACATCTGTCTTGGCCGGAGGGGGAGTCGGTGAACGCGTACATCTCGGCGGACTTGGCGTCGGTGACTTACTCGTCGGTGGACGTGGCGCGGAGGCTCGTCACGGCGGCGGGGAAGGGCGCTTTGATGGCTAAATGCGACGTCAAGTCGGCCTTTCGGCTTCTCCCGGTCCATCCGGCGGATCACCAGCTGCTGGGGATTCAATTTGAAGGGTGCATTTTTGTGGACAAGGCACTGCCGATGGGTTGTTCCATCTCGTGCTCGCTCTTTGAGCGTTTCAGTTCGTTCCTGCAGTGGGTTTTTTCCAGGCGCACAGGCTCGGAGTCAGTGACGCACTACCTGGATGACTTTTTCCTGGTGGGGCGACCCGACGCGACGGACTGCCAGCGGCAGCTGGACGGTTTGGCCGGGTTGATGGAGGACTTTGGTGTTCCCCTGGCGCCAGAGAAAACATACGGTCCCAGTACGGTGTTGTCCTTTCTCGGTATCGAGCTCGACTCGGTCGCCATGGAAGCACGCCTACTGGACGATAAGAAAGCGGCTATGTTAGGGCTGGTGGCCGACATGCTGGCATGCAAGAAGGTGGTGGTGCAGGTGTTGTTGGGGCACTTGAACTTTGCTTGCCGCGTGGTGCGGGCGGGACTGACTTTTTGCAGGCGGTTGGGACTGGCGTTGTCCGGGTTGGCTTTGCCTCACCACCACGTGAGATTGTCGGCGGGAGTGAAAGAGGACCTGCGCATGTGGCAGGCGTTTTTGGAGCGTTTCAACGGAGTGCCCATGGCGCCGGCGGAGGATTGGGAGTGGGACGTTACCATGTACTCGGACGCGGCGGGTGTTGGCGGTTTCGGCCTTTACTGGGATGGTCGGTGGTGCGCGGAGCAGTGGCCGGCACACTGGCAGGCTGGCGGCCGGAGCATTGCGTTTTTGGAATTGTTCCCGTTGGTGGTGGCGGTCACGGTGTGGGCCGGGGAGCTGGCTCACAAGCGTGTGTTGTTTCGAGTGGACAACATGGCGGTCGTGCAGGTGGTGAATAGGCAGTCGGCCAGAGACCCGCAAGTGCTGAAGTTGATGAGGGTGTTTGTGTTGCGTTGCTTGGAGAATGACATCCTCTTTCAGGCACGGCACGTACCGGGTGTGGACAATGACATTGCAGATGCTTTGTCTCGTTCGCAGTGGGAGAGGTTCCATGGGCTAGCCACGGCGGCGGAGGAGGTCAGGACGCCGGTGCCGGGAGAGATGTGGTCGGTGGGAGAGCCCGGGTCTTCCAGCTGGTGAAGAGATCCGTAGCAGCGTCAACGTGGAGATCTTACGAGCAATCCTGGGAGGAATTCTTGCGGTCTGGCGCGGTAAGGCGTGGGGACCGGTGGCAGCGCGAGGAGCAGGTGGTGCGTTACATGTTGGGGCTCATGGAGAAGGGTTTGTCGCGGGTCACCATCGCGGGCAAGTTGTCAGCTGTTGCGTTCATGGGTAAGCTGTGGTGGGGCTACGTTCCGTCGGCGGGGGAGCTGGGGGCCCGGCTGCTAGAGGGTTGGTCGAGGGAAAGGGGCGCGGCGGTCCGCTTGCGGCGTCCGGTCACGGTGGCGTTGTTGGTAAAACTCATTGGCGCGCTGCCGGAGGTGTGCAGAGATGAGGGCGAGGTGGTGCGTTTTTCCACGTTAATGTCTTGGCTTTTTTATGGTGCTTTTCGAGTGTCTGAATTGTTGGGGACGAAGGGGGCGCCAGGAGTGGGGTGGGAAGACGTGGACCTGCGCGCGCGGGAAGTGGCGGTGCGGCTGCGGCATTCCAAAACTGATCAGAGGGGGGTGGGGACATGGGTGGTCTTGGGCCCGGGGGTGCAGGAGGGGGCTTGTCCCGCGGCGTGGGGTAGGCGGCTGATGGAGAGCCGGAGCCGGGAGGCGGGGCAGGTTTTTGGCAGGAGCAGTGGGGGCAGGGTGACGGCGGCGCAGGCTTTATGTGTTTTGCGGCGCGCCCTGCGGGGCTTGGGCGAGGACCCCTTGGCTTTTGGGACCCACTCCTTCAGGATCGGGACGGAGGCGGCGCGTAAGGGTTGGGGGAAGGAGGAGATACAGAGGCTGGGACGGTGGAAGTCGGATTGTTACCGGACGTACGTGCGGCTGCGGGAGGTAGAAGGGGTGACGTCTTTGTGATTTCGAAGCCTGATATGTGTTTCTTTGCAGGTGCTGTGGCGGGGCCGGAGGTGGCAGTGTTGAATGTATATTTGGTGGGCCACTCGTTTGTCAAGCGGGCTGAGCAAGCGGAGTGGGACAAGCATCGTGCATTGAATTTGGGATTGGATACTGGACTGTATAGGTGTCACTGGAGGGGCAAGGGGGGTATGCGGTGGCACGAGTTGTTGCCTATGTTGAATACGGTGGTGAGAGCAGGAGTGTGTCCGGATGTGGTAGTGATTCATTTAGGGGAGAATGACTTGGTGCAGTGCAAAGGGCTGGCGGTGGTAAAACAGATGATGAGGGACCTGAGGGAGATCAAGCAGCGTTGGGCGGGGTGCCATGTGATCTGGTCCGAATTGATCCCCAGGCGGGTGTGGAGGGGAGCTGAGCGCCCGGGCGCGATAGACAGGGCCCGGCGGAAGATTAATCGGGTGATGGGGGATTTCTGTGATAAGGAAGGGGTGGGGAGAATGGTTCATCCTGACTTGCGATATGGAGCGGTGTATTTTTTCAGGGAGGATGGGGTACACCTTTCTAGATATGGCATGGAACTGTACGTAGTACAGTTGAAGGAGGCACTGGATAGAGCGCTGGGGGTACTCAGGTATCCTAGGAGGCAGGAGTCCTAAGGGGGGGGTCGGAAGGCGTAAACGACTTCCGAGTGGCGTTTCCCTATGAGAAAAGGGGGGATTCACAGGAGGCCTGGGGCTGTAGGGGCAGTTGGGGAGCGGAGGTCAGGAAGGTCACTAAGGTCATTTGAAGTTGGAGTTAGGTTGCTGAGCGGATGTGGATACTTTGTTGCAATGTTGGGGATACAATTAGGGGTGGGGGTGGAGGGGGGCTGTTAGGCGGTTACTATTTAGAGAGTATTAGTTTTGTTTGGCACAGGCCAGGTGGGGTTTTGATTGCGTAGGTGCACCTGATTCCAAATAAAGCGGCCTTTAACACACTAAGTTGGTGTCTGTTTCAGTGCTTTCCCCCCCCCCACCTACAGGTGTGCCCCAACACGAAACCGTGTCGAAAAGCACGCTACTTAGACGGCAACAGGAAATGGCTGCTTCAGCCGACTTTCTATTTCACTGAGAGTTGCGTCTCCCATTCCTTTCCGCTCTTTTTTAAGGAAACTGAAGAGCTAGCGTTACTTAAACATCAGGAGAATTGTCATTAATGTGGCGTTATCTTTCGTCTCCTCTCTAATAATTAATTTTAAAAAAGACCATCCTACCTTCGGGGTAAAGTAAAATGGCAGATTGAAGATGCGTTTCAGAGTAGATGTGAAAACTCGACAGGTATATTTTCCAGGTCATACATTCAGCTTCTAAGCTTTCCGTGGTTCCTAGTTATTTATGCACGCTCATAGCCCAGGGTGCACTCTGATCTGCCGTACTGCATTTTTTATTCTCACTTGTTAGTTTATTAATTTCCCAAACTCGTCTCGTGTACACTTGCATTGACTTGATCTCAGTAAGACCACTGAACACCAATTAAAGGTTAATGGGCTTCCTGGGTGGATTTTCATCAAGTACTACAATTTGCTGAAATTAGGTATTGCAGGGAATTGTAATTTAGCAGTTTATAAATCCTGGGGCATGAGGATGAGAGAAGAGCTTCTGATTTTGTGTCTGCTTTAAAACAATCCGTAGTTGTCGACTGGGAGACATGAAAACTATTTATGGGATATCTCAACCCATGTTTGTTGCTGAAATGTCATTTTTGCACTTCTATCACTTTATTTTGTATTGTATAAGAAAATCGCGTTTTAGTTATTAGTCTGCTTTACAGCTTGTCTGCAAGTGTCCTTACCTCCGCCGGGTAATTACGTTTTCGTATATTACACACTTACATATGCATTCCTACATTTCAGAAATTGTGGAGTTGCCTTGCAACCTTGGATCTGGTACCTTCTCATCAATGCATCATAAAAGATTCCATCACAGGGCGGTGTGGTTTTTTAGCGAGTTTTAGGAAGTAGGAAGCAGTGTGAGGATATTATTTTTTTTATTAGATGCCAAAATGCTAACTGGGTCTTTCTGAAAAGTGTGTGCGAATTAACTTGGTAAACGTGCTAGAATCTGGTTGAGCCCCCCTACTTGAAGTTTAGTGCAAATATCAGGACTTGGAAATGGGTGGTGCATGGCTCGTGGTGCCAAAAAATCATAGATGAATGATTGGCACCAGATACAGCGCACAAGCCGTTTCTAAGATTTACAACTTCAGTGCCCAAGAGAGGGATGTATGTAGACGTTATAGCTTGCCCACCTTTCAGAAATGCTTACCTCCGTTGAGCATGTTTACTCTAGTGATGAAGTAATGACTGAAGAATACGTGGTTGGCTTATGTCATTGACCTTCGTAAATTCTGGCTTTTGATTCTACATAGGTTTTTTAGTCCCTCCTTAGTACCGCCGTGGGTCCCTTGCTCACTTTGCCACTGGATTCAAGCTAGTCTGGCTGATGACGGCTGATTAGCCAGAAACCGGTCCCAAAATGCTTGTTTACAGTCCAGGGAAGACCTCCTTTGGCAGTTCGGGCTGTACTGTTCCCATTAGGCACAGGGTCAGACTGATTTGCATATGGCCATGTCTGAACTGGGGTGGCGGAGTGAGCTAAAGAATGATGATGGATTAAACCCAGATCAAACGACTGGGGGTGAGTGCTTGCAATGTTTAACACTCCGTCCATTATCCCCTTTTGTTTTGCTTTTATCTAAAAGTAATCCCAACAAGCCAGTGGCTTTTAAACTGCTTACATGTTTTCATTAGAAACAAATGGAATTTTCCTGCCATTCTCTATGGACAGTTTTAATTCCTTTTTCTAGCGTCGTATCGCTGTATATTGGACCTGCACCAGCCGATTAGTGTTGCAGTATCTCGAATTATTTTCACATTGTACCTTGTCCCGATCCCTCCTTTTTCTGGAGTTGCTGTTAGTAGTCTGCTTCATAACGTGCATTGAAAAGGCCCGGGATGATCTTTGCCTAGGGGAAATATAACTGCAATTGTTTAAAACCAATTTCTGAATGCCTGCAATCAGTCATTATCAACTTTATTCGATTTTTTAAAAAAATCATTAAAGTGCACCGTACATATTCAAATGGTGTTGGGAGCAAAGAAAGACATAAAACCACTATATTTTAAAGGACTCCTCAAAAGCATGACAATCGTGATCATAAGCCGAGGCCCTCTAATGCTTAACACAGACAAATACCTATACATACATCCTTAAAACTCCTGATAAAAATTTTTTCCGCAATCATTGGCACGGAAAAGCTAGTGCTGCAGTCAGCAGGCCCGGAATGTCGGCCTTGCCCCCCGTCTTCCTCCCTGTCTCGCATTCCTCTCTGAAAATGGCAGGATTAGACTTCTCAGACTGTTTGCACAGTGCTGCTCAGAGGCCATAAACACTGGCTTGAACATATAACTGCCTTCAGCCTGTTTGTTACATTTTTTGTTTTATTCTGTACACCGTTTACTCCAGTGCAATCAAGGAAATGTTGGAAATCATTTAACCTTTAAGTTGAACCAATGTACTGTTTCATTAAAAAACGACATTGGTGTTAACATGAATTAAATGTCTCGGTAAAATATATGTAGTTTAACTTCCTTGTGATTCTAAGGAGGAGCATTTTCTTGTAGCCATGGAGATGATTTGTGTTTGTTGTACAGTAAAAACGTAGACTTTGAAACTCATTACAAGTTTAATGATTACTTTTCGCTATTTGCCCTTGAAGATTGTATTAGACTTGGGCATAACATATAGAGCTCATTGGGATTGTCTGTTTTGGGTGATTGTTGCGAGTGTGATTCAGATGCACAGGCCTTTCAAAAACACGCTGGAAGTATAATGGTCCGCATGAATAGGTAGTCAAGTTTCATTTTCATTTACATTCTCCCGATATGAATGCCGGGAAGTGCCCCAGACCTGCTGTGAAACAAAGGAATCCGATGCTCTAGGGTGCAGTATTCTAAAGAAAACGCATTTGTCACCTTGAGCAAAGCTGACTTGACAGCAGCCTGGGGTCAGGCAAGGGGAAATTCCTGTGAGCTGTGTTTTATGAATGAACCTTGGTTTCCATGACGCTGGCTAGGTGTGGCTTGTGGGGTAATTGTGCACTTTATTGTAGGGCAGATAAGAGTCACGGCACCTCCTTTGCGCATCTGGAACTCGCTCCCCATTCAAGGGAAGCATCCTGATTGCGGTGGGAGACGTGTACTTTCATGCTTTATACATTCGGACGACCAGATCAGAATTCACGTTTTGAGACTTATTGTACAGTGTATTAAAAGTAAGATTTGTGGAGCTTCCGTTCGTCTGCTCTGAAGAACGACAACAGTCGCAGGAAAGCAGGCACAGCTGCTCTGGCTATGGTGGAAAAGGGCGTTCTCTGGGCCGGTGCATTATGCAAATAAAGCCTACTGTTAAAAAGTTCACTTCTGTTTTGTATAAAGCTGATACAGGCTGGTACTGACTAGCTCTTGGTATCTATTCTAATCCCAGCTTTGATGTCACGAAAGCCCCTTGCAGCAAACACACTCGTTTCCCTGAGTAACAGGAAATGCTCTCCATTTTTGGGGGAAATTGTAAATGCACCTTTCTTTGAAGAGACCCATAATACAAGTATGGACACACTTACCCCACCCCATCCATGGGTGGCACATTTTTATAAGCAGTACAACAGTGCCACTTTAATAGATAATGCCAGGAAGCATACATTTGGAGTGATTCCCCGAAATTACCCTAAAGGAGGTATCAAAGTGCTGTTCCCAGATGCGGTCCCTATTGACTTGTTCCAAGACACATTTGTGAGCCCCATATTAGTCAACATATTGTGGAGTGCAGTATACGAAAATAAGGCAATGGCTGAGTAGAACAAGAAGTAGGGGGCCAGCGTATACTGCTGGCCCCCTACTTCTTGTTCTACTCAGCCATTGCCTTATTTTCAAGAAAGGAGCCATGCTCATCCCCAATTCTCTGACTGAAGCTACCACCAAAGTGCTGGGCAAAGTCTTATTAATTCCCTTGGAAGACTGGGCTACTGTGCGAGGCATTCTCTCTTCTGCTCACCATTGGTTTAGACAGGGCTTGGGAACTATAGACCAATGCCTGAATCTTCACCTATTCATTGTAAATGCACTAAGGTAATGAGAGGCTGTTTATATTTAGGATTTGTGGACCATAGTTCTGTATTCGATTGTATCAATTCAGCTAAATTATGTGGGGGGGGGATTTTTAAATTAGGAGTGAATCGACCCATTGTTCACCTGCTGAACAGACACCATGCAGATGTAACTGGGTGCATTAGGTATGGCCATAAAGGCGAATATACTTCTATTACGATCAGACGGGGCATATGGCTGCATTGTGGCACCATTTCTTTTCTTCCTCCACATCAATGACCTTGATGCATCTTGGTTACATGTAGAAGCAGATACACCTAGCGTGGGTGCAAGACGTTTCTGGCTTTACCATATGCTGATGACTGAACTGGGTTTGGACTACAGAAGTTACTGGATAACTTTGTCCGGTTCATGAATCCAATTGGGTTTGTCCATTACAAACTCTAAATACTACAACATGGTTTATGGCCGTTCTCCTAGCATACTGAAATCTCACCATATTAATAAGACTAGACTCCTCTGTGTACTGATCTTCACATATCTACGGATCCCTTTGATAATGAAGGCACCTTAGTGCATCTGGTGAAAGTGAGGCATTTTGAGAAGTCTATTGCTGTGTTTTGAAACTTGATGCTTAATTGACTTCCAAACCTCTAGATGCGATGATCAACATTTACTAGACTTGATGTATTTCTGGGACCTCGTCTGGTGTTGGTATTTGTGTAGTCCGCAATAAGGCAGTTGGTATTTGTGTAGTCTGCAATAAGGCACAAATGCACATTAGTGAAGATGCCTTTTTGAGAAGTTAGCTGTCTGTTCCAGCTAGTTTACCTAACTGCGCTTGTCATGCGGATTTGAGGCTAACTCATATCAACATACGGATAACATTTGCACCCTTAATGTTATGCTACCTAACAAAACAGAAACAGTACTTAACTAAGCTGTGATTACGGACTGCTTGTGGCTTGATAAAGCCTATAATATTCAATGGCTGGCATATGGAAAGGGCCTACTTTATTTGATAGGGCTCCCAAACCTTTTACAATTCTAAGAGTATTAACTCCTCTATTCAATCTGGTGTTAAGACCGAGTTTTTGGCAACGCTGTTGAGGAGAAAAGAAGCCTATGGGTGCTGTGCTGTTAGAGAAGGGTGGCGGCACATCAAATTCTTGTGGCCACTATTTCCATGGAGCCCTATTCACATTGTGTACTCATGTCGACTTGGTAAGTGCACCCACTTATCAGTCCCTAAACCTTTCCTTTTCTACATGTTTGTCACCCCTAAGGCAGGCCCAAAGGCAGGGTGCATTGTAAGTAAAAGGTAGGACATGCCCTGCTGTGTGTGGCATGTCCTGATAGTGAATTGCAGCCAATTTCGTTTTTCACTATTGCAAGGCTACCTGTCCCCATAGGCCAGAATGGGCAGTTTGATTATAACATTTTATAATCCTAACTGACCCAGGGAACATGGTAGAAAAATTAATTTAGTATGCCTGAACTCAGAATGTTAAAATAAATCTTTTAGTGAAGGTGGTTTTTACATTCTGTATTTGAAAATACCACTTTTAGAAAGTAGGTATTTTCTTGCCTAACCATCCAGCCTCCCTCTGCTAGGTTGTGCATTGCATGTCTCATTTGTGAGTGACAGGAGTGCTTGGGCTCCAGCAGTCTGAGTCAGGACTGGGCTGAATAGGACCTTGGCTGCATAGAGAGTTGGGGCGGAGATTTCCTTTCACTCCGCTGAGCCCTCCCAGAATAGAGAGTAGGGGGAGGAGATTTCCTTTCAGCTACCTGGGCCAGGTCTGCTTTCAACAATACTGTCTCCACCTCCTGCCAGGAAGCTCCACAGAACTGGTTTTGGGCCAGACACAGACACCCTCTGCCTTCAGAGGACAAAGGATTTACTAGTATAAATATTAGGGCCAGACCCCAAGACTTTAGATCACTTCTGGGAATCAAGATAAACCTTTGCCAAGGAGAGGAACCAAAAGAAGCTGAAGGAGTTGACTGCCCCTACGCCAGTGTGCTAATTTCTGGGGTTGGCCTGCAGTGGTTTGCCAAGGAAAGGAGAAGGAACTTTTATTGAATTTTAATCATCTTGAAGAAGAATCTCCAAGGGCTTGAAGTGTGCTTGCCTCCTGCTGAAGTCTCAGGGATACAATACTTCACCACTAGCTTCCCCCCTGAATGTCCTTGCTATGAATTCTGTCTGCAGAAGCCTGCGTATTGTTGGGAGCTGGAAGCACGACTCAACAAGAAGAAGCTTGTCGCATCCACAGCTATTGCCGTCCCATCATCGGAGAAGCATGTCGCTACCGCAAGGGTTGCCGTCGCATCACCGGAGAAGCGTGTTGCAAGGCCTGTCGCGGCTCAGAAGTTCCAGGGTTGCCGCACATCCGTTGGGTGTGCAGCCATCGCCTTCATGTCGTTGCATCGCATCAAAGAGGCCATCTTGTCACATCGCAGCGCCATCTTGTCGCATCGCAACCGGAACGCAACACTAGATCAACGCATCACCTCCTCTCCGGTAAGGAACAGACGCATTGCCTACTTTGCTCAAGCACTGAGGAACAGACCCATCGCCTCCCCCGAAGCAAGGGACTGACGCATCGTTCTCCTTGCGTACCTTTTGTTTAACTTGCGTGACGCATCTAAAGGTACTTTGTGAGAAATGTGTTGCATTTCCCATCATCTCTTTACTAAGCTATTTCTACAATCTAAAAGTCATTTTTCTTAATACTGTATTGTGGATTTTTGTCGTTGGGGGGTCTTGTTTAGTCTATATAAAGAACACTTATTTTTTATAAAACCTGTGTGGGGTCCGTCTGTAGTGTTTTCACTGTATTACTGTATCTGTTCACAACTGCTTTACACACTGCCTCTGAGATACGCCTTCCTGCTCGTGTCAAGCTACCACAGGGTTGAGCAGGGGTTATTTTTAGGAGTGTAGCCCCCTTACCCTGACTAGAATCAAGGGTCCCTATTTGGACAAAGGTGCCAACCATTGCCAACTTGAGACCCCCAGTTCTAACAACCTTTAAAATAAATCTATTTTTGTAAGGTACATGAAGCGAAAAGGAAACTAATCTTAATTCCTTTACTTAGATCACACAATATAAGAAGATGCAGTCCAGACCTTTTTTTTTTACCTAAAACTCCTGCAGTCTGAATTGGTCTTCTGTATGATGTATAGATTAATCTCAGCTGCAGTAAGATTGAAAAATATGGTAGGCAAGTAATACTGAGCATGTGTGTGTTTTTGTGGACATGACTGTTACTTTAATCAATGCTACGGTTTATGTATTACTTGTGGGTGTGTGAGAGCCAGTATGACCAGATGTTAAAGGCTCGTGCCTCTTCTTCTTTTTCTCGATAGGACATTTTTAGTTTCATGCACAGGTCACTTTTTGGCCTGATTTTTAAAAAAGGTTTTGTAAAATTATTCATATTTGCTGCTATATCTTGTTTAGATCAGACCTAGATAATTGGTAATTTTTATGCTTGGATTTTTTCAATTTTTATAAAGTGATTATCTGCTTTAATGAACTTAAATCAAAGTTTCTATTTTTTGTTGTTAAACAATACAAATATATTGATTGATTAATGATACGTTTTAGTATCATTGAATACTGGAGCAAAACTACCCTGTCCTCTTTTTAAACAGACCCAATGACAGCACACTAACAAACTCAACTTTTTAAGAAAGAAGTAAAAGCTATCCTCATGGCTAAATACACCTGAATTATTACTGGGTATGATATTTACAGTCAATGTGCCATTCAGTTCTACTGATCTTTTGCATTTTTGTATGACTCGTATTATTGACCTTCCTGATTGTTTACGCTATTACTTATTTGTACTTGTATCAAAATTGATGTATCTGTCTGATCTGACTATGCTGTTGAGTCTGACTATGCTCCCACATGTACCTTCCCCACCCTAATTGTTATGTACTCACATGCTATAACCTTCGTTTGTAAAGCGCTCTGATATCTGCAAAGATCTTGTTTGCGCTATATAAAACTTTCAAAATAAATAAATAAATAAACTAAGTGCTGGAACCAACCTCTTAAATATTTTACTATACTTAATGTCCCAACTAACCTTTTAACCATTATAAAATGCGTCAAGATTACCCTTTACCTTATGTCATGGAGTATTAATGGGGAGCGATGTATAGGATGCCGGATGCCGGATGTGTATGTGCCACTTGCGTTACCTTTGAAATCCCTGCCACTTGCCAACCCAAGGATCCATCACCCTTCATGCTCCGAGTCACCTGTGATATTACTTAAGATATGACACGTGGAACTTCAAACGAACTATTGTGAGAAATGACAATCTTCCTATAATTAGCCATCTGGCATAAATGGATTGCACTTGACTTGCCTAGTGAACTGTTGCTCCAGTCTGTCCTCCAACCTTGTTTAAGAGCGGTCAGTGTCTGGTTCTTATTGGACAGTACACTTGCGTAATAACTATAAACTGTGCTGTCATTGGCTGTAATTTTTTACAGTCATTGAACACCTCTTCCTAACCATACCTACTGCTTTCCACATATCCTAAGTGGGGAACATATCCCTTTTAACAAAGTGTAAACATATGCCTTGTTTTTCGGTTCTTGCCTCCAAACAGCATGATCTATCTGTCATCAACCAACCTGTTGTATGTAGCCAGTACACATTTAATATACACTTGGAGTTGGTTTTGGGTCAGCCCGCTTCAGCCATTGCCATATAGTATTCCATTTCAGCCACTGAGTTCAGACAGTGGTATTCACGTTGTAGATCAGCCTACAGTTGATTGGTCCTTTTAGGCCATGCTTTTTGACCCTCTACCAGTGTTTGCATTGCAGTGGATGAAGTTTCTCTCGTTCTCAGTGGTACAATCCTTCTCCCTTTGTCTCCTGATCTCCACTCTTTCTTCTTTCCCACTCCACTCACTTCATTCTTCGTGCCCATTGCTCTGAGGCCAGTGCTTTTGGTGCTCCCATCAACTTCAGAGGGTTATGCTTTTGCCTGCTCCGGCTTTGACATTGTTGAGTCGCCTGCTGGTATTGCATAGACATTTGCAAAGGCAATATCGGCAGGTGGCCGTCTTCAAATGGTGCTAATTAACACCTGTACCATTTCAAATCGACAGTCATGTTTTGTTAAAACGCAGTAGAAAGGCATCTTAAAATTACATTTTATTTTAATACTTTCTCTTTCCTAGATAACAATCATGCAACATGTCGCCCATTTTGGAATAGTACAAGGACAACAAAATACCATTACAGAACCCTTTGCCAGTGTTTGTGCTGCAGTTTAACAAGCATTGGCTAAGGCAGTCCTGGCATGTGGCAGCATGACATATTAAAACCGTACCAAATAAAAATGGACAAAACCAATTCTCCATGTGAAGCATATTGGCTCTGCATGTTCTTCAAGTCAAGTCAAGTCAAAAAATTTGTATAGCGCACTACATACCCAGAGGGTTTCAAGGCGCTTAGGAAGGGGAGGAGGATTATTATTATATTATATGTTCTTGTGTTATTTTGAGTACAATCAATTCTCCTTCCCAAGAGAGAGCACCAATACTTTGAGCACGGCATTAGACATTCTGAGGGCAGATCATGGATGATGTGACTTCTAGCCCAAGGGGTCTCGATCACAGGCAGACCGAGCAGGAGCACTCTGACGTTCCAATAAACCATTGCCATATGCCATTAATCCCCGGATCCCGTTTCGCTGTCTCGCTCACACATTCTCTCAATCTTGAGCGTCTCCCGCAGCAACGCAGGCATAGACTAAGGGAATGATGACTGTTTATTGGTGGGTCAGTAAGATGCTATTTTAGAGCAGCCAAAACGTCGTTGTGGTCCTGAGAAGAGGTCTAGTGCTTATTTAGTGGCCAGCTAGTTGGAGTTTTCTTTCTTTTTCTCTGGTTTCTTTTTGTCTTTGTTTGTGGTACTGAGGCCTGGAATGTTACTCTTTATCAAACAGCTTTAAGGCGGTCTTGAGCAGTGTTGTGGCTGTAAAGAGAACAGGGGAGCTGTATAAATAGAGCAATCCTCTTACTGTCTATGGTTATTCGGGAACGTTAGGAATGTGCCCAGAGCTCCTTATAATTTTTTCATACTCCTCCGCTGCTGCTGTTTAAGGCCGGAATTTGAAAAATGTGTTAACCTTTTACATAATGAAACCTAAAATATAGCAGTGTACAGATCGTTCTACTTTCAATGATGTGATAATAGTAACGTGAGAGGAGCGGTCGTCTAGTGTCCAAACTTCTGTCTTTGACACTTTTGAAACGGGGGAAATGTGCTTTGGCCCTTGCCAGACAATGACATCCTGGCCATGCCACTGAATATCCATATCTTAAAAAATATATATATGTGTAAAAGGCAATTTTGTAAATATGTGAAATGTAATTGTTTCATTTTAAGATGCAAGTCGCCTCTTGAGGTATGGGACCATGTATCGTCTGCCAGCAACCCCCAAAATGTGCAAACCTTGGTTTGCAAATAAAGCATAAATATGAAATTAAAGGAGTGGCCAGGCAGTAGAGCCACACCAGACAGTAAAGTGCATTTCATTTGAGGTACACGTGATCAGATAAATGTCATCACTCACGGTGCACGCAGCGAATGGAATGAGCAGATCCCCCACGCTGTATACCGTCGTCGGCAGAAAGAAACTGTGCCTGAAACTTGGAACATATCAAAGGAGGAAGAGGGCTGATCGAAATGTCCTGATATATGTATTATTTTTTTAATTATTAATGTTTTGGAAAACATGCGGCTGGGGAAGGGCACTCACACACCCCTGGCTTCAGCTGTCTCTATACCGGGCCAGGTGTACAGTTTAAGCTAATAGACAAAGCCTAGTGATTTTTTTTCTGTTCAAATGTTAAGACTCCTCTGTATTACACTAGAAATATTGTTTGGCTTTAACCATATGTGGTCTAAAGGCTTTCTTATTCAGCCGGCAGCTCCACAATCCAGGTAAATAAGGGAGGCTCCTTCATGGCTCTAGTTCTTTTCAGTATGCTTAAAAAGGGCCCCAGTGAGGGTGTGATGTACTGATGAAAACAGAGATGATTTAAATCCGAGTGTGACTTGTACACCAACACTTCTATTCCCAATCTTTTGTTTTGCTCAAAACAGATATGTTTATGAGTCAAGCCAACTCATTTTGATACAGCTGTATACTAGAAGTATAAGATCCATTAGGTTCTAGTCTGATTTCTGATGGATACCTTTACTGGCAGATTCCTCACCTCTTAAATCCTGCAAGACTGGATGCAGAAATGGGGTCCTCAAACTATGCTTCACTGGAAAGGAAACCATGTTGAGTCTCGTCACTGAAATTCTATGCTTTACCTCCCCTTAATGATTCCCTTGTGGGCTGCATTTTAGTTACTTTAAAGAAACTAGCGTGTGCACTGACTTTCAGTCACCAGGTTGTGCATTGTCCTGTACTGGAGGGCTGAAATACTTAGCAGCTCACCCATTTAGCGAGAGCCGTGTGGGGAAGGCATCTTCAAACCCCAAACACAACCCTAAGCCTACTTGTACATCTCTGACAGATAGGGAGTCAAAAAAGATTGAAACAGTGGGAAAGGAATGTCAATGGTGAAGTGGCGGTCCAAGAAGTCCAATAGACACGTAGAGTATGAAAATATAAAGTTATTTATTTTTCAAATACATTTTTCAAGATTCAGCAAATTGAGATATTCGGCCAACTCGTTTCATTCCCACATTGGGAACTTCATCAGGGCAACGAAAGGATGAATGCTGGAATGTGCTGACTTATGAGAGAACGTGCGAGTATAACACGAAATGTAGGTGCTCCTCCTTGGATGGAATCAATAGATGTCCATATAGAAACCATAACAATATCAATATGGTTCAGTAAACCCGAAATATATGTGAGTGACAAAATCAAGTGCAGACTCTTCAATAAAATATAACATATCATACAAGCTCTAAGGGGGAAACCTAAAACAAAATACTGAAAATGCCTCAGTTCATAAAGTGACCGTGTAGTTATTAGTCCAATGAAGTCTAATGGGACTGTTTGAGATTCGCTGGCAGGTTTGATAAATCCTGCAAGTACGATTCTCGAGGTATAGCATCCTGCTCTCTTCCGGCGTGTGAAACACGTTGGCTGATCTCAATTTGCTGAATCTGGAAAATTTTCTATGAAAAATAAAGAACTTGTTATTTTCATACTATTACGTGTCTATTGGACTTCTTTGATCTGTGCACCACCACTTCACCATTGACAATTCTTGATCTGGAACACCAAAACGCCAAACAACGGCTGCCGCTTGAGTCGACTGCGCAAAAGCATTACTAATTGGAACTGGCATGAGGTGCTGAACTACAGATCCGCGGTTGTTTCTTTGGACATTCAACAGTGGGAAAGGAAGCCTTTTCTTCAGCTAGGACAATTTATGCAGCTTGCCTTTAGGCCCTATACCAACTTGCTTTGTGGGGGATGGCTCAGATTGTTCCTAATCTCCCTAACCCCATCTGTTTCTCTGTATTAGTTCACAAAGGTTGTACATGATGGAAAGAATGCAACAAAGCAGATATATTCTGTTCTGGAAGACCTTCACCCACACACATCAGCAGCAGACTGGACTACAGAAACGCCCTCTACTCCGGAATCAACAAAGCTCTCCATCACAAACTCCACACCATCCAGAACGCCGCAGCCAGACTCGTCCTCCGCATCCCACAACACAACCACATCTTCCACCACCTCCGAGACCTCCACTGGCTCCCCGTCAAAAAAAGTGACCTTCAAGATCCTCACGCATGCCTACAAAGCCCTCCACAATGCCGGCCCCCAGTACCTCAAAAAAGAATCTCCTTCCACGCCCCCAAGAGAAATGTCGGATCTGCCGACCTCACCCTGGCTGAAATCCCCTGCATCCGCAGAGCCAAAACGGGAGCCAGATCCTTCTCTTACATAGCAGCCAAGACCTGGAATGAACTCCCCATCAGCATCAGGCAAAGCCCGGCACTGCATGCCTTCAGAAAAGTCCTCTAGACCTGGCTCTTCGGATGACCTCAGAGCTGCCCGAACCTTTCTCGCCCCCCAGCGCATTGAGACCCTTACGAGTGAGTAGTGCACTCTACACATCCCTGATTGATTGATTTGGATGTGGTCGGCATGGTTACTGATCTATGGGTTCCTCAGTCGACATATACAGTCATGCCTGTCTTTAATGGATATTTCCCTTAATGGCTCCTGCCTTTTTCGACAAGGCACACTCTGCTCTGGAGTACTTTGAACAAGTATGGGCTCTGGCTGGATATTTGGACCTGGTCTCCTGGCACAGCAATGCCATCATCAGTATCCCAAATTCTGCCATTATTCCTAAGGCATACTCCTTTGGGGATATTCGCCCTCTCAGCTGGTTCAGCTACCCAATGTTTTTTTGGCCATACAAAGGGTAGGGTGGTTCTAATTGCTGTAAAATCATCTCCTATTCTGGACATTTGCATTCTCAACTCCTCCCTTCGCAAGTAAATGTTCAAGATTCTGTTATTTGCTCAGGTACTACTGGCTATGGAGCATGTCGACTGGATAGTATCCATTGACCTGCAGAAAGCATACTTTTATGTATTGCTCCAGCAGTTGTAGAAGTACCTGAAGTTGCTAGTGGTTTCAGCCACTAGCTATTTATGGTCCTGTCATTTGGACTGACTTCAGTGCCTTGTATTTATGAAAGTGATGTCTGTGCTGATGGGCAGGAGTCTCTATATTCCTGTATCTCAACTGGCTGCTGAAGGCATCTTCTCAGCCGGTGTTATTTAACCTTATTCAGTCCGATGTCTCCCTGTTCTTCGACGTGACGTTTTCTGTTCTCTCTAAATCACAGTTCCAGCCATTCACAGAAGCCTCGAGTTGTGGCAGATGCCATTCATTTTCTTTCGCATGGTCATCTGCTTCTGCGTGTTCCATCTTCATCCTCACCCGCCATGTAAAATCAGTCTAGCAGCAGAGCTGATGCTTATGCGTATTACCAGTCGTAGGAGGAGTCGCTAAACCTCACCGCTTAAAATACTTCTTCGAAGAAAAACAGATTGCACGTGGCTGAAGCCTATACTACATGGCAGGAATAGGAAGAGCATGTTAATCTACAGCACTACACGCTCAAAATAGATGCTTACCGGGTAAGTAATGTTTTCCTTCTGGAGCCAATTTGCAGAGTGGATCTGGGTGTGTCTATAATAAATGGTGCACAATACTGATCAAATAAGAAGTGTTGCAACTTCCACTTAAAGATCACCCTGGCTGAGAAATGTCCAGCTGCGAAGAGTAATTCCTCTATTTCAGTCTGTAGAGCAGTGAATTTGAAAGAATATTTTAGACATTGCCTGACCATAGGCTAATTTAAGACCTTTGTTGCCCAGCTTTTATAGTAGTAATCCACAGTTTATTCCAGAACTATGTACCTATTCTAAACCATGAATATATTTTTTCTGTAACATATTTTCCCCTCTTTCCAGGTGTTATTACAACTACATCAAGAAAGCTAGACCGAGAACAGCAAGCAGAACATATTTTGGAGGTATGCAATCACACAATTCAGAGGTCCTTAAATATTATTTCTGAGATGCCTAAAAGCAGCTTAATTTATGTATATTTAAATATAATAAAATGGTTTTGCAGGTTGGATTTAAGGGAACCACTACAGACTCGCATTTTGACTTCATTTGATCTTCGTATTCATTTCTCATTTCATATATTCACAAAGCCTCTAACTTGTACTTTTGTAATTCTCACCAAGACTAAAGTATAAGCTGATGAGAGATTGTGTAATATGTAGTGAAAGGGGCAGCATGATAGATAAAAAAACAGAGCATATCAGGATTTAGAGAATGGCAAGTGGGATAATTAACAGACCTGAGCAAAGATGAGTAACATTTGCACCTAGTGAAGGTTGCTGAGAATGCCCAGCTATTGGATTCTACCACAAGTTTACATCGATGTGTGATGTACATTGTTGGTGAAGGTCAATACCCTTGTGTCTTTATGGTCCTATTGAATACCGGTAAAAAAAATAGGCCTGAGGTGCCCAAGGTGAGAAAATTCTAGGGTAGAGATAATAGGAGTTGGAATGTTTTAATGCATGCTGCAGCACATGGAGATTTAGGGGCTGAAGCCATGTATAAAGTAATAGAACAAGGTGCATGGATTGAAGAGTAGATCATTTACTGTAAGTTAGAAAGGGGTGACCAGAAAATCTTGACCAGTAAATCGCTTGAAGACCAATGTGATAAGCTGTTGATACAGATCTGTATGTTGTTTGCTCTTGTGCAGCTGTACCTCTTAAATATTTTTGTTGACACTGCAGTCAAGGGAATGCTGCCTAGGTTTACACTGATTTGCCTTTCAGAATATCATCCTATATTCTATTATCAGGTAGCACAGAACAATTTGCTACAACGCATCTGAGACAGGGGAACTTTCTCTGGACTTCTGTTGATTAAGTATTGATTCGATGCAAGTCGCTGGTCAGTCCCCTGCAAGGTTTCTACTGTATGTTTAAATCAACATTTCATTCCTTGGAGGGATAATGCATCATATTTGCTGCAGGCACATTTCCATGCCCTGATGTTAAAGCAGTACCAAATTAGATGGGTCACTTGATCTGTCGGTAAGATTTATGACCGCATTTTGGAAAGCTGTGAAGTGGAATCACTAGGTCCTTTTGGTAAGGGATCGAGTTTGACTCTGAGCTGCTCACTGTCACCATTTCTTATGCCCGATGTACGTGTAGGGAGTGGTGGCTAGTACATTAAAGTGATGGCATGCAAATGCCTATCTCAAATGTGCATTGAGCGAGACTCCATCATTTGATAATGAGATTCATGAATATATATATATATCTGTATCATGTAAAAATACCTTTTAGAATGCTGCTGTATACCTTTAAAGGGGTCTTTAATGGGTATGGCCAAGTTATATTAGGAGTTTGTAGTTGTTTTCACATCTTCAGCAGCTATAATCTTTGAAAGTAAATCCATTCAACCTATTCAGACCAAGAGTCCCAGCACCAGAAAGACCCAGATAATGTTATGCTGTTTTTAATTCTTATTGGCCCTTTTTACAACTCCTTCGATAAACTGTGCTGATAAACATTAATGGCACTAATCTTTTTCCCAGTACACCTGTTAATCTGCTCTAGCTCAGCTGATGCATCACATTTTGTCTTTGCACAGGTCACCGTATCAGACCATGGACATCCTCCAAAGTCTACTGTGGCCAGGGTGATTGTCAAGGTCTTGGATGAAAATGACAATAAACCCCAGTTCCTGCAGAAATTTTACAAGATCAGACTTCCAGAAAGAGAAAAACCTGAGCGAGAAAAAATGTCAAAGCGAGATCCCATCTACAGAGTCATTGCTGTTGATAAGGACGAAGGACCAAATGCAGAGATATCTTACAGCATCGAGGAGGGAGACGAGCTCGGGAAATTTTTTATTGAACCCAAAACTGGGGTTGTATCATCGAAGACATTTTCAGGAGCAGGAGAATATGACATTCTTAGTGTGAGTGGTGGTCATTCTCTTGCATGCTTGCGAAATCTATTTAATTGTACTGCATTACTTTTATTAAAAAATGTTGTAGGTGTCTAACTGGGCAGCATGAGCCCAGTTAAGATTCTTAAATGTTGTTCGCTGCCGCAGGAAATGTAATCCTTTTGGGACAAAAGCAGTTGCGCAGCATCCCCTGCATAATGTACTGTTATGTAGTATTAGAAAAACTGTTTCGAGGCAGCTCACATTTCATTGCTCCATGCCCATGCAGAATAGTCTGCCACATGCCTCCTCCGACCGCAGTAATAGTTACTGTAATGCGTTTGTATGCCAGAGATG
This sequence comes from Lissotriton helveticus, assembly GCF_964261635.1. Lineage (NCBI taxonomy): Eukaryota > Metazoa > Chordata > Amphibia > Caudata > Salamandridae > Lissotriton > Lissotriton helveticus. The sequence goes on along the minus strand of NC_136060.1, from coordinate 51,245,045 downwards.
GAAATAAATGGCTGCACTTAACCTTTTGTGAATGTGACATGTCATTTCTGTAATTGTCATAGACGTGTCTGTGATAGAATAGTGATTAACATATTAGCCTCGTCGCCAAGTCCCTTGCCATATTGGAATAGGCGAAGGAATAATGGGGTTAGTATCAGTTAGCCACTTATAGTCATCCTAATGAGCAGTGTTTCGAGTCTGCATGTTTTGTTGAGACAAGACTGGGGCCAGAATTTGTAGAACTTTTGTCTTTTTACTTGCAGTATACAGTTTCCATCTTTAATATTTACACATTGACCGTGATTTTCTCGCTAGGCATCGAGCAACTAGGTCATCACATCAATCTTTCAAATGCTAATTTTAGTAATGACTTCCAGAAATACATCCATTCAGTAATGTTTACTCCAAAACGCGAGCATCTGTTGAGCTTCATATTAGCTTCTTGCAACTCTGTAAATACCCCTCTTAATGACTGCAAGCATCAATGATTTCGCTTGCATTATAATCTCAGGCATCAATTTACACTTCAGCATTAGACAGATAATTGGGCCGAAAGAAAAATATTCATTGGATAATTGGATGAGTTTTTGGTTTTTTTGCAACGTTTACTTCACCTGTTCATTAACCTAAACACTTCCAACCTTACTAAATGGATGACTTCTATTCCTTCTAGATTAAAGCTGTTGATAATGGCCGCCCCCAGAAGTCGTCATCTACGCGACTGCATATAGAATGGATCTTGAAGCCCACGCCATCCCCAGAGCCAATATTATTTGAGGAATCCTTTTTCTTCTTCACTGTGATGGAAAGTGACCCTGTCGCCCACATGATCGGTGTAATATCTGCTGAACCCCCTGGCACACCAATGTGGTTTGACATAACGGGTAAGGAGCTCTTTACTTTTTCGTTATTTTGTGGGTTTGCAGGTTAATAGAAGCAGGACAATCACATCGATTTGGCATTGATTCACTATTTGTTCGGGGATTGGTACTATCTGCGTAGTTCTCTTCAGGATTTAATTCTCTGCCTACTGGAACAGGCTGGCACACTTTTGCTACGCCTCTTCACTTACAAATCTCAAGTTAGTGGATAGTTCTGTGTGTCAGTGTCTCATAGCCATTTAGTGAGACACTGTCAATTTTTACTTATTTGGTTTGTTAATAAGTGGTACTGGTTATAAAGTGCGAATAACAAAAAAAATAAAAATACCGTAAGGAGTAAATCCCTTTAATACTACTGCTGTCGGCTGGTGTCCTGGCTTAAGGTACAGAAGCTGAAAATTGTTAATCACAGGCCCATAACTGAACTAATAAAAGCATTAATCTCTTGAGTGCAATGTAATTAACAATTAAATACATTTTAATGAATATTTGTAAGAAATTGACAGCCGGGATCTGTAGTGGCTGATCCCGTGGTGATTGCCTCAGTATCCACCATTGGGTATGGATCCATAGTGCGGGGCTGAAGAGCACACACTGCTATGGTACATCATTTGATTTTATACATTTAAATAAATTTCAATAAGTCTAATAGATTTTCGAAATGGACTGCGGGTCTATTGAAGGACAATGAGATTTTTGCCAGGTATCCACCATATGGTAAAATATGGACAGCTGTCTCACAAGAGTCTGCTCTGCAATACAGGCTTCAAAGCAGCACATACTGTGATAAGACGTCTCTTTTGATTCTTGCGCTATATGACGGGCCGATCAAGATTTTTTCTAAACTGAAAGACCGATAGTGGAAATTGGCAGAAACGCATTCCTTTATATTTTATTTTCTCCTACACTGCTAAGGTCTGTAGACTCTTACATATAACTAAAGGAATAAGGACGTATCATTAGCATAACATTTATAAATCAAATTGTTGTACTAATAGATACACAGATTAGTTACGGCCCTGAATAAATATTATCTCAAATAGTAGCTCAAAAGCCTTCATCTACAGTTGTATTTCATTTCATGTTTTTCTTAAAATTTCATGTGGTTTCGGTCCACGGTCTACTCTCTTCAAGTCATTCATTTTGTCGTCTGGCATTTTCACTACCGATCGCTAATTTTCTGCATTTAATTTCTTAATACAAAGGAAAAATATTACCAACGTCTGCAACGTTCTTTGGAGTGCTTGTGAACTTGGTTAATGCTTAGTTTACCATATGTTATTTTTAGCATGGCTTGTAAATATGTAGCGATCTGAAGATGGCTTCCTAATGTTTCACATCATAAAACTCTTGCTTCCATCTCTACTCACAACAGTTGCACCCTTGAAATGAGTTGACCTCGACTAGGCTAGCCTTGGGCTGTTTCAGGTTGGTTATGTAGATGAAAAATTTGGTCCATGAAATCTTAATTACACGTCTTTGTGCCTCCAGGGCATAGATGATTACTACTGATTAGTTGTGTGGCGAACTATAGGCTTGAGTAGCTTTACTAGTTTGTTAGAATTCTGATCACTACTGCATGGGTCAACATTTCTTTCCAGTCTAGATAACATGACCTGACACTGTCTCGAGTCATGACAGTTGGACATGCATGTTTGGTTTGAGGGATGTGTGTTTGCAGAACGACCTATATGGGAACAACCGAGTGATGGATCCGTCACACCTGACCTGATTTGGTTGTGTCTTTGCACACTTGGCTCAGCTGAATTGAATAGAGACGTATGTGAGAAAAATAGGATGTGCTTTATTCAATATTCTTCGTGGGTCAAAGAATAATTGCATGCTAAGTTTGTTGTCTCCTCTCAATTAGAGTTGTGTTGCCACACAGGAATAAATTAACACGGACACACATAATGCATGTCTTTGGGTTTACAACTGGAAGCAGTGTACCCCCAAATCTGGGGTACCACCACCTTTACCTGGGCCCGGGGGTCTTCCCACTAGCAGGAAACGCTCACCACAAGAAGATCAACAGACATCTCAGTATTAGGGTCTAGAAGATGCATCCAGAAGACACTGAAAGGGCAACCCAAAGAATCCACAAACGCTTCAATGAAGAGTCTGTGGGATCCACCAAGAAGGGGTAAAGGCGTAGACCCAAAAAATCTACAGACCCCTTAGTAGAAGATGAAAGAGCGCCACATTCAGGCAGTGAAGTAACATAGAATTGTTTTGGTCGTGCATTTTAGTTAGTAGTTTTCTAAACGGATTGTAAAATTGAGTCATATTTTTATTTAAAGTGTCCAATTTTCTTCTCTTTCTAATAAGTATTTTATTTCTGCCCTTGGTAGTTTTAAACTTAGTATCTGCTTTTAGTCTGAACTGTTACTATTTTGTAATGCGACCTGTCTTTCTATTTTGTCTTTCTTGCTTCCTCTGCTGCCCTTGTTGTCGTTGCCAGGTGGGCCACTGGCTAGCGAAACATTTTACATCTTTCAGATGGCTTGTGAGCTGAACTGTACAGCAGAAGGTATCTGCTGAGATCTCACGTTTCTAGTTTGGTCTCTTAGAAATGTACCCTAGAGCGTAGCGAGTGGATTGTTTAGCATATAGCTTGATTTCTGCTTGCACCTCTCCTTTTATGTTTTTTCTAGCACAAATGCTTACAAGTGGAAGGCAGTAACATTTTACATATTCTCGTGTAGGTGGATGCATGTTTTAAACTGTGATTAAAGATGTATGTGTTTCATGTCCCTTTTTTCACTGTTGCAGTATTTCATAATTACATTTGTTATGCTTAGAAGTAGTGAATTTGAGACAGTTGAGAAATGGCAGAGCCATGTTTAATATGTTCATCACTTTGAGACAAACGTCTGAGAAAAAATGTACTTACCTAGTCTTAATGTCTGTGTTGTGTAAATTCCATTTCTTTTAAGCAGCCACACACTTCCATATTTGCTTAATGTTAAATTACCCATGCACATGTATTTTTGTTTCACATTATTTCTCGTTTTTATTCCACATACGTTGTGTCGTTTAATAATTTTACCCTCTTAAAACCAGGCGGCAACCACGACAGCCGGTTTGACGTGGACAAGGGCACTGGAACTATTGTAGTTGCTAAACCTCTTGATGCAGAACAGAAATCAAATTACAACCTGACAGTGGAGGCAACGGATGGAACAAGGTCGATTAACACCCAGGTAAATTGCGCTATTACTGATGTGTTTCTGAACTGAAAGTTGGATCTCTGGGACTATATTGTATAATGAGTGCACTGTCCCTGTTAGAGTCATATTGCACCTTTAAACAAGTGTGTCGGGTGCGCACTAGTACAGTGCACTTTATTCCAATTAATGTGCTGTGCTCATGGCCGCCACAAATTCTCCCCTGCCCTGGCGACAGAGTATTAGTGAAACACAGTGCAGAGTGGCTGTGTGAAGCAGTCCCTCCCATCTTTTACTGTGCGGGTGGTTGCAGCCTGCATTTTCAAAGGGAACCATAGATCCCCTTGCAGGTGGGTGCAGTCAATGGAGGGAGATTTGTGGGGAGTCCCTGGAACCAACTTCTCCTTCCAAAACGTTTATCCTCAGGGGGTACACTGACAGTGAACAACCTTTTTGAGGTTTACTGTTAGTGTACTTGCTAAAGACCTATTTGCCTCTACCCTCGCGTCTATAATATGGTGTAGGTGCAAAGGAAAAGTGCCTCTTTAAGGAAACGCCTGAGCTGTATCTTTGTCATAATAATGGCCACACAAGGAGTGACAGTAAACAGCGGATATGCATGCTGGCGTTTATAGAGGTGTGTGGGCCCATTCTATAATGCTGCAGTGCCCTGGGTACGCCAAACACTAGCACATGTACCAGTTGCACCCCAGAACACAGTATGTGATACTGCTCCTGGTCGAATATTTAGCTGAAGCTCAGAAACTAGACTAGAGCATGGTTATAAAGAAGCCTCTATATTGTTGTTGTACACGTCTGATTGAGTCAACCCAAAGTTGTATACAAGCGACATAACAAAGATATTCTTAAAGGAGCCTGTATAAACATATAACTCATGGGGAGGGAGGACTTGGAGCTGAATTGTGACAATTAAATGTTTTGTAAAACTGCTCCACCACTGTATTCTTGATAATTCATTCCATTGAATACTTGTACCCCAAAACACTCATGAGTGATTTTACAAATAAAAGATTGGAAAAATCTAAAAAAAAGTTAAGGTATCTATGGTGAGTTGTTTCTCGTGAAAATAGTTTAGCATTATTATGGCCGCAGATGTTCGAATACATTTACAGGTCACACACCCTGCAATTCGGTAATTAGAAGAGGAATTGAATTTACACATTTAATGATTCGGTAACAGGTTACGTAATTGCTAAATGGGTTCAGAAAACCATCCTGAAACTGTATTTGGAAGGGGTCTGTTTTAGGGTATCCCGCCAAATACTTTTCCTTATGGTATGCATGAATGTTTTACAACCAAAATCTGGTCTCAATCATTAATATTTTACGGACTACTCAAAGGTATTGGTTACCGATTCGCAAACAGAAAGGGTTTTCACAATTAATCCATTCCCCTTTTGTGAATGGTCAAAAAATATGTTGTAGGAGTAGGCACTGCTATGACCACCACCCACTCTAAAAATAAAAGAAAACACTTAACAAAAGATTGTTTTTTATTTATTTAATTTTTTTATTTTACCCCATTTAAATGAAAAATGTGTTTTATGTATAAAGCAATTGTAGAAATGGTGGTCTTCTGACACCAGCAGCCAGCATCACTGTGATGGTGACGAATTGTTGTGAATTGTAATTTTGCGACCTACCTCATTAAAATGGAAGAATTACGTTGGATTCTGACCCACTACAATTCTGAGTTTAAAGAACCAAACAGTTGGCACATAGGTCAGTCCTTAAAAAATCTTTACAGGTTGCAAAAATACTGGTCACAAATTGCGACAAGTATTTTGTGACCAGTAAATAGCACATATGACCCATAGCTCTGTATAAAATATTTTAAGTGATGGGAATCACATTTTAACAACAGTATTGGCTACTTTAGTAACTTTTCTTAGAAACCCTCTGGTGATCTGGTACTCAGTTAACTGATGGGTTTGTTTTAACAAGGTAACACGATGTACAGAGAATATAACCGCAGATTGCATTTTTGCCACATATGAGCTCTTCTCAATAATAGGATTTGACGATAAATCACCTGGTCATTTAGTGGGCTACTAACGCTGTTGAAATATTTCATATGTGACTCCTACCTGTACATTTTTGTGAGACATTTGAATACCATACAGACCGTGAACATTTGTTTTGGACACCTAGATAAGCCAAACCGACAACTTTCCAGACACTTCAAAATGCTAAGCGGGACAGTAGATAGGGCGTGTCTGGGTGAGTTCAAGTGCACCACACCTTTTTCAGAGGTTCATGGTGTGTTTTCTTTCCGGTTCGTGTTCATGGTAATCAGAGTCAGCTTTGTTGTTAAAAACATAAAAGCCAGTGCACCGAAAATATTTCTTCCTTAAACTGGACCTTTTGTAGCTGATTAATAGTAATTGGCTGGAGTGCAGAGACTTTGTAAATTATTTGATGCCCAGCAAAACCAGCCTCATGTTATTTGCTCAAATTTTTTAGTTTGTTTGTTTCGCAGGCAGTTGTAGAAGTGAGTTTTAATGCCGGGGATACCAGAACCACATTTATTCAGGTTGAGACACATCCTAGCAGACTTGTTTTGTACACTGCTATTTCTTGAATTAAATCACCCTGCAGTTAGTGATGTAGCGGAAGAGCCGTCAATACCCTGTTATTATCTCCCTTTGCCACAGCATTAATCTGATGGAGGAAAAGGGAAGCTCTGAATCCAACTAGATGTCAACATTTCTAGACTAATTTTCGAGGGATAGTTCATGATGTGGTGGTGTGAACCCCATCTGAATACATTTACAACCGTATCTGACTTTTTTCTGAGGTTTTGTCCCTCAACAATTGGTTTTTAGGCTCGTGGGTTTAATTGGAATGAATGATTTCTTGCCCGATATTAACTGCACATTAAGATACAGTTGTTAATTTTTTCTTAATTTAACGTGCCCTATCGTTTCATTTCTCCTTAAAGTTGATATTTACACACGATCTGGATATAGTTTGATGTTGATTATTTAAGTTTCAACACAATTAAAATCGCATGATGATTTTGTTCGGGTCTTAATAATGTTGTATTGGCTGCCGTTAATAATGTTGTATTGGCTGCCGTAATCCTAGGAAATCTAATCGTATTTTTGGGCCAAACAGTGAGATAATGAACTATTCTGATTTAAAAAAAAAACAGAAGGAATAATTCATGCTCATTTATTTGAGAAAACATGCTTAACCCTTTTCATGCTCATGACGGCTCCCCACCGTCATGAGCCACGGGCGGCGTGTGCTCATGACTGGGTGGAGCCGACCTGCAACTGCCGCTCCGTCCACGCTCCACCTCCTCTTTGGCCGCCATAAGTGTGGCAGGGTATGCTCAGACTTGAGTCCCTTGCTCACTTTGCCACTGGATTCAAGCAAGCCGGGCTGAAGACGGCTGGAATGCCAGAAACCGGTCCTCGGAAGCTTGTTTCCGGTCCAGGGAAGGCATTGCTTGGCAGTTCGGGCTGAACTGTTCCCATGAGGCACAGGGTCAGACTGATTTGCATATAGCCATGTCTGAACTGGGGTGGCAGAGTGGGCTAAAGAACGGTGATGGATCAAACCCAGATCTTTTGACTGGGTGTGAGTGTTTGATTGGTTCAGATGCTCCGTCCATCACCACCCTCTTTTGTACCACCTCCGCGGCACTAATTCTCCGCCTGTGCAGGCGAATTAGTGAGTGGGCGGGGTCATGACTGCTCCACGCCATCATGAGCACATGCCGCCCGTGACTCATGACAGCCTTAAGCTGTCATGAGTAAGGGAGCACCACGCCCACCCCCTAGCCCCGCCCGCACCACGGCCGAAATAGCGCCGTGGCGAAAAGGTTAATTAGTCTTTCATTTATTTTTTAGCTAACTTTGACATCTGATATAATTTTTCAAGAAAATCGAAAATGCATCATGTTTATATGTTCTTCATTTGCTTTCTAATTGGTTATCCATTGTAACAGTTATCTTTAGGTCTACAGCCACAATATGAAGTGCTGCAATTCGGAAACTGTGCAAAAATCTTAAAAGCCAGCAGACACCCATTCAGGTTGATTCAGATGCTGCAGTGTGGAGTATTAACCTAGACATTGTACATATTGTATCAGCAGTTGCAGAATGGTTGCTGTGCTACTTGTAGTCGGGCCATTGGAAATATGTGATAATGTGGTGTGGTATTTTTTCAACATAATTATTGAGTTGTCACACTCGTCGCATAATCCATCATTTGATGTATAATAATTTCAAGGTTTGAAGAAAAATACAGTTGTTTCTAGCTCCTATTCAAAAGGTACCAAAACACTTCCACATCTTTTGCTGTGCGGTGGCAGCCATTTGCAAAGAATAACTGGTCCCCATTCAGTTGCTGATTGCTGTATTGAGGTATTAAAACGATGCTGTTGAGGTGAAAATTTTGCCCAGACAGTGTTATTGTTAAAAAAAATAACACAATGAAGCAAAACTGCCACAGAATATGCTGCATTATGTCGGATTCAACTAATCTTGCCACATAATTTGGTCTTCTGCCTCATAATTACCATGGTCTTCTGTGTGGTCTAATTTGGCACTGCTGCATGCATGCATGCAAATACAGCCAGACGACTTGCGCTTAAACAAAGCATTTTACAAATATTCCCACACAGCCCCACAACCCTGCCATCCCATATTATGGCCTGCTATCAATGGCCATCCTCTCAGGCGTTGTAAATAAAGTTTATTCATCCAATTTGAAGTAATATTTTTGCATTTTATAATCATTGGTAAACACATCTTGCTAAATATTAAGAGACTACAAATATCCTTTTCATGACAGGTGTTCATCAAAGTGATAGACATAAACGACCACAGGCCTGAGTTTTCTGCTTCCAGCTATGAAGTGCTTATACCCGAGGACACGGTACCAGAAACTGAAATCTTACAGATCAGTGCCACTGACAAGGACGAGAAGAACAAATTAATCTACTCATTACAGAGCAGTATTGATCCCACCAGTCTGAAAAAGTTCCGCTTGGATCCTGGTACTGGCTCCCTCTATGTGGTTGAAAAGTTGGATCATGAGACTATGCATCAGCATGTCCTCACTGTGACGGTAAGCTTGGGCTTTATTATTTAGCTTCTACGTTAAACGAGCATTGGTAGAACCCATAGTTCTCGTCTATGGGACCTATTGACTTTGTGAATACCTTTTAATACTGTACAACATCAGCAAAAAAAGTGCTGTGAAGCACAGCAAAAAAACAAAAGGGGGCGGGGGTAACTATCATTGGCAAAGCCAATAGGTTTCGGCATCGCCGAGCTATTGGCTTTGCCAATCTGAATGTCTTTTAGCAATGTTGTCTTGTAGCTCAACTGCTGTTCAACATGGCTGAAAGTTACTGAAAGCCCAGAATCCCAGGATGTCGATCCAACTCCGAGTCTCTTCACCCCCATGTTGAGTTTATTGTCCTGCTCCTCCTACTCAAAAAAGCGCTATGAATTGGCCTGAACTGGCCGCATCATAGCGCTCTTTTCAGTGACTTTCAGCCATGCTGAACTGCAGACAGCATGGATAAATGACATTCACATTGACAAGGCCAATAGCTTGGGCTTTGCCGAGATCTATTGGCTTAGCCAGTGTGTGTTCGGAGTTGACGGGGTCTTTATGAACAAATGTGGAAGTGATAATGAGAAACCGATGAGGAAGCTTTGAAGTGAGGTTGTGGTGTAACAGCCAGAGCTGCCGACAGGACAACTAGGGAACCATGTTCAAATCTCTGGGTCGGCTGAACAATTTGTAATTCTTGGGCAAATCACTAGCGCTTCCCCCTGCCTACGACAATGAATGTGTCATTGTGTATTGTAACTGGCGAGCACTGAAAGTGCTCCAGTACAATCAGCTGGTGTTAGCACTATGGGAAGATGGAGTACAGAACAAGCGCTAGAATGATATCCGATGATCATGCAAAAAACAAAAAAAGCAGCGGCGAGCGATGTAGTGGGGGGGATGTGTCAAGCAGGAGGGGATGGGAGATGGACTAGCAACAACGGGTAAAAAATCTTAATTGTAGCAGGATCAGTGCAAAAATGAATGTCTGAGCAATTAAAGTTCTCCAATACCATTGGCTTGTGTTTGTGCTGTGGTAAGATGGACGACAGAGTAAACGCTCCAATCCCATCGGATCGTGCAATAAAAAAAATAGACTAGTGCTGAAAGTGTCTTAACAACTTTTAAAGAAATGCATTAGTTTATATACATGGTCATGTATCTTAGTGGTATGTGTACAAGAGAGACAGCCTGAAAACGCAAATAAACAAAGGAAAAAAATAGTTCCGCAAAACGGGTGCAGTGTAAAGAGTTGTACATGGTTCATGCTCTATAGGAGGGCCAAATACAAGAAGAAGGCAAGACGACCTCATACCATAACAAATGGCATCAAAGAAAATGAGGGCAACACTGAAGTTTACCAATAGGTAGGAGATGGGTGGCATGTAAGCCCCCCAGATAGAACACAAGTATCTTCAAGACAGTGCATGCGCGGTCTAGCTGAGATCTAAAAATGGCCTGATGATGCAACCACTACTAATGCTGCGTCATTTTGTAGGTGCACGAGCGCGTGATGTATGGGCGCATCTACGAAATGATTCTTGTGGTATTTTTCTTTTATTTACCAATCAATAATATGATGCCAATGGAGGGGGTCTAAGCCCAGTGTAAATTCAACCATGCCTAGACTGCTGTCTGAATGTTAGGGGATGACCGTATGGTCTCTTCTATAGCTAGTAGTAAGGGTCTCGTGGAGAAAGAGCTATCTCGTTCATGAACGGGATTTATCTTTCAGGCAGAATATTGTTACAGTTCATTGGAATGTGTAGGTATTAAAAGAAAATAAAGCAGCCATCTGAGTGCTGGAAGGCAGCTATATGGATTGAAGAGTGAGGTGTTTCACTTTTGCACATGGTATAAATTCAGGAAGTGTGTAAAAATTATAGGTCTTTTAGATGATTGCTTTAGCAACTTGACTAGTAGCATACCTGAGCTTAACAAGTGGTATCCTATTTATTACAAGCTGCTAACTTCTCTTGAATGCTGAGTTCAGAAATTTAGACTCACGATTTATATAGTATATTGCAGATGTATAGAGCTCTTTCTATTTGTTTGACTGCTCTTGTCTTTATAATTTTTTTTTAGGTACGAGATCAAGATGTTCCCGTCAAGCGCAACTTTGCTAGAGTCATTGTAAATGTTAGTGACACAAATGACCATGCTCCATGGTTTACAAGCTCATCCTACAAAGGGCGAGTTTTTGAGTCTGCAGCTCTAGGATCAGCAGTGCTTCAAGTAACTGCCCGGGACAAGGATAAAGGGAAAAATGCTGAAATCATGTATTCCATTGAGTCCGGTAGGTATGCTTCATGCAACTGGCCTTTAATGGGAAATGAATGCTTCAGGCTGCGGATGATCTGAGACAAATAAAAAAAGTGTTTATTTGAGGAATGTGTTAGCTATCCCCTTACCAAATAATGTGGCATCTTGACTGATTTTGTAACCCACGAATCCTACATTTCCTGGTTCTTTGTTTTCTTTTTTGTTGCTGTATGTAGATTGAGAAAAATTGAATACTTATTTTCATCTTGGGGGTAATCAACGCATCGGAGTCTATCATGCACGAGTGACTCTGCAACTAAGAAAAGTACATGCATTAAAATATAGTAATGTAGTTGCCCTGTAAAGTTGCTTTGTGTTGTGTGAGGGTGTAGATGATCTTTTTCCACTAGTCCCGAAGCACACTTTTTGAATGCAATTTCTTCCTTTCTGTAAATGGGAAATGATGGACCAGGCTTTTGGTATTCAATTTTTGGCTCTGTGAATAATCTTCTCAATACCTGTTGTCCCTGAGACATTGCAAGCAAATTTGCCGTAGTACATGTGTAATTTTAAGTTGTTGATATGTTTTATTTAGTCTTGAGTTGAGTATCTTGATTTAAGAGCTGGTTTAGGCACACTAATTTCACTCTTTGGCCAGCATTTCTGGGAAATGTGCAGTCTTCACAAGTCCCCAAAGCATGGGGCCTCTACTATCTTACTTCCAGCATCTTTGCTGCAATCCGTGAATACAATCAAATTGTATCTTCTTTTATCCCTGAAATTCACTGGTTAGACTGCAAGTTTTCCTTGCTATGTATCTGTATTACTTGAAACATACTCCATGCTTGAGGCTGATACTAGACTAGTAGATTTGCATCTGAATACTTTTTAAATGTGGAACCCACATATTACTTACTAATGGTCTCTTATCCACCTCTAATCATTCCATCACATTCATAGCTCCCTTATATGTACCACCTATCTCACCATGATGTTCCTTATCAAACAGTTGCACGTGTTCAAAAACCTCCATAAGATTGGAATAGTGGCTCCCCAACTTGCAAAATCTGAATGTCTATGGATGGTTCTTTAATATTAGAACTCGTATCTTCTAATCTCAATCTAGAAATCCGAAGATGATTTTATTATTTGGACCACTTGCTTTCCCCTTTGCCCTTCCATACTGAACTTCTTTCCAGTTAGTTCAAAATGAAATATCCAAAGATCTCTATCCAGTTTTGACCGAATAGGTCTCGAATTCCTTTAAAAAATGTGTTTCACTGTCCGAACAGAGAGACAAAGAAATCATGCGCTTTACTGTTAATCGTAGCAATGAATCTATTGTAAGCAGCCAGACACCATCAATGGAAGTTAAAGGTCGTCACATCCTGCACAGCACCAAATCTTTTTACTGTCTACACTTGCACATCCCACGTCACATTAAATATACTTGTCATTTTACACATGACAGATGCAGTTCCTACATATACAATTCAATGCTCTTCTTCACATACAAAAGAATTAAAGTTTTTAAAATTCCCAGCATGGGTGAGGTGAATAAATAATGAAGCACTTCATCATGATGAACTTGTATATCTAAGAAAGGAGTGGTGTCTCATTGTTTAGGAGCAATCAGACAAGTCTTAAGGCTGCATTCCTGTGAGCTATAATTTTGAAATAAATAGCCTCTCCCACTACTGTGCAATCCATAATAAGTACAGATGGCCACCAGGAGTCATTTCAGCGGGAACAGAACTTTATTTTTGTTTGGGTTGAACTTCAGGCAGTTGTTCTTCATCCAGGCTGAGAATTTCTTTATACAGTTGTGGAAGTTGGTCTTCACAGAGGTGGGGTCCGCTGAGAGAGAGAGGACGAGTTTGATATAGTCTGCATAAAAGATGGTGATGGTGTGGGTTTTGACAATGTCTGCAAGTTGCGTCATGTAAATGTTGAAGAGGGATGGACTGAGGGAATAGCTTTGAGGGATGTCACAGATGGTGTGCTTGTGTTTTGATGTGAAGGGAATAAAGTGAGACTGATTCTCTGGGTGTGACCTGTCAGAAGGGATGCCATCTATCTGAGCGCGTCGTCTCGGATTTCGATCGAGCACTGTCGATCGATGAGTGAGATGGGAGAGTCTATTGACTGCAGAGGAGTCGAGCAGTATCATGGAGGCTGATTTCCCTCTGTTAAGTAGGGTGCAGATTTTGTCAGTTGCTGCGACCAAGGCTGTCTCGGTGCTGTGATTGGTTCTGAAACCTCATTGGGAAGGGTCCAGCAGGTCGTTTCTCTCCAGTTGTTTGAGTTGAGGTTGATGGCCTTTTCAAGGACTTTGGCCAGAAACCGTATCAGTGAGATGGGGCGTAGTTGTGGAGCTCCCTGGTGCCTGCAGAGGTTTTCTTGAGGAAGGAAGTTCACCTCTGCTAGTTCGCAGACGTCTGGAAAGGTGGCTACGTGAGTCCCGGTTTCAGGCACCAATAAAAATGTCAAGATAATTTGTGTGCTTAATGTTTCTGCGAGAGAGAAAGATCAGAGTTTTGTCTAGTGGCAGTTGTGACTTGCATAATGTAGTGCAGAGGTTTGATATGCCTGCTGGAACGAACAGATCTGTATTTAAAGTGAGTAGCTGTGTGGATTAGTAAAGCCAGCCTTTACCAGATCTTTAAAACAAATGAAATGTATGTGGGAGAGGGACTATGGCGAGATGAGGGGCCCTTTTCCCGGATGGTAGTGAGGGAATTTGAGGGGGAGGTCACGCAGTGGCTAAAAAAAATTGTCGCACCATGCATTACCAGCACTAAAGCTGGCCCTGGTGGGAGCGACTCGATTGGTGGCGCTGGGGAACCAGGCGGTGATGTTCTCTACTGCCTGGTTGAGGTTGGTGGTGACGTTGGGCCGTTTGATGTGGAGGGCGTTGGCTGCTGCTGCTAAGTGACTTTGATCCAGCTGTGGAAGGGGCGCTGTGGTGGTTGGGGGTGGTGCAGGGAGGTTCGGCGAGGGTGAAGTGTTCATTGGAGTGGTCGGACCAGGTGAGTTCTGTTGTGTGACTGTATTGCATTGTGTTGCTGGCTGTGAAGGGGTCTAGCGTGTATCTTACTTTGTGCATGGGTTCTGTGACCAGCAGATTGATGTCAATATTGTCTAATCTTTCCAGGAGGTCGGTGGAGTTGATGTCAGTGAGGTCATCCAGGTGGAAGTAGAGTTCTCAGAGGAAGACCAAGTGTTGAGTGATGATGAATTCCATGAGGGCGTCGCTGAGGCCAGTTCGTGGTATACAGGGGCGATTATGATGGTGGTTTAGTTGTCTGTGCAGAGATGAAAGTTGGTGTGTTGCTTGATCAGTGCGGTTTCATCATCGGCGGTGGTGCAAGTGATTGATTCTTTGTGTGCAATGATGATGCCACTTCTGTGTCTGTTAGTGTGGTTGCCTTGTTTAATCTTGCAGCGGGTGGATGTTGCTTAGGTGATGTCTGGGGTTGAGGTGGGGATGAGCCAGGACTGTCTAATGAAGGTCAGGTCGGGGTGAGGGTGGAGATGGTGTCCCAGACTTCTTTGGTGTACTTGCAGAGGGATCTGGCATTAATCGGGGGCAGTTGAGTTGTTCCGGGGAGGTCTCTGCTGCCAGGGCTGGCATGGCACTGGTTGTTGCAATGGCAGTCGGTTGTGGGGTGCAAGTGAACTGGCAGCAGATGCAGATGAAAGGTCCTGCTTTGGAGTGAGGTTATGTGAGGCTGCAGTTCTTATCGCGTCCGGGGTTCAGGGCACGGAGGTCTGTGGCAGAATGTGTGGGAGTGCTAAGGCCCAGGCTAACTGGGTGCTGGGCATGGTCCCAGTGTCAACGGGCTTGCCTTTGGTATGTCAGAGGCCTCCGAGTTGTGCTGGGACGGGCTGACCGAGGCAGGGAGAGAAGGGAATGAGGCCCGAGCGAGTAAAGAATGGCTGGAGCAGGTGTGAACGTGGCATCACTCAAAAAGAGACAATGGAGCAACAAGCTAACCCAATACCAGTAAAAACTGTGAAACCTGTGCAACTAATTAAGACCCCGCAATAGAGCAACAATTAGAGTAACGAAAAGGCAAAATATTGATGAAAAAGGCAGAGTAAGAGCGTTGGGGAGGCAGCAGGATCGAACCTGTGAAGTCTCAGGTGAGAGGTGAGTCCCTAGACAACTACACTAAGCAGCAGGCAGTGAGGAAGCGATCCACAGACCTGGAGGTCAGCTGCTACTCGAAGGCCGCTCAACTCCCTCCATAAATGGCACTGGGAGGGGCTGACAGGGAGGCGGGTGGGTAGGGAGCAGGGCCAGAGCTAGAAAAAAATAACAGGAGCGGGTGGGGGGGGGGGGGTGGCGGAGGGGCGGAGGGGGGACGGGACAGGGCAGCCCACAAAGAGAGACAATCGCAAAACAATTTAAGGTGATACCAATAAACACTGTGAACCTGTGCAGCTAATTAAATACCACAATAGCACAACAATTAGAGTAAGGAAATGACAAAATATTGACAAAGGCGGCAGAGTAACGACTAGTGGAGGCTGCAGTATCCTGCGAGGTTTCTGGTGGAAGGCGAGTCACTGGACCACTGCACTAAGCAGCAGATAGTGGGGAACAGTGCACAGACCAGGAGGTCAGCTGCTGCTCATGTCTTGCTACACTATACAAGGTCACTAACTATGCTCACACGTCAAAGCTACTCAGTAGGTTCTTCAAACATGTTGGACTCCGCGCTCAAAGCTTTACCCCTCCTCAGCATCCATGCTTCTAGCATAACTCCTATCATAAACAAGCAATTGACACGCAGTTAGTGCATGGTCTGTGTTCCAGATGAGCCTCTGCCCATTTAGGGGGTTTAAGCAAAGTTTTAAGTATTGACTAATATTCTGACAACCTCAGTTTACGAACAAATTGCTTTGGCTTCTCGGTACGGATTAACAGTTTGCTTGCTCTTGTCAAGTGTCCTATTAGTTAATCTGTCTGGATGCAAAAGCATGACGATTTATCCCGAATCTTTCAACATTTTTCAAAACTGGTTCGGTAGTCTGGTTTAATCTGGAATTGTTTAAAAACGAGGGTTGCAGCGCTCAGCAAATAATTTGATACATTTGATGCCAAACGTAATGTTGTGACCTCATGTATGATTCGTGAGGTCGTCCCCCAAATATTATCAGTTGTGTATTTTCAGTTTCGTGAATGAAGTATTCGCTGCCACAGGAATATTGCTGATCTTTGTAAAACCACAAATCTATGCAGCAGAGGAGTACTATAGGAGGCTGTTCGATACTTGCGTGCATGGAAGAAGCGAGAAAACCTGACCTCACAGAGATCAAAGATGAGTTTCGCTTTTGATGTCCTAGCAGATTAGGAGAGGAATTGTCACATGAAAAATCGGCCAGACCTTTTGTAGGCCATAATGTTTAACTTGACCTTGTTTTGATATGACTGGCGGGCACTTGGCGAGCACCTCGTAGCTATTAAAGCCTTTCACATGCGGCATGAACATTCCGTAAATATTTGCGATGCTTGGTTGAGTCAGTAATTGAGTATTTCAGGCAGGGTTTGTGTACAGAACTGCCCTTTGTAATCGAGCTTTTACCGCAGACCTCAATTTTGAAACAACAATTTTCCTGTTCACAGTTCGTTTCACAGTTTGTGTGAGATTCCGAGCTTTATTGTTGAAAAGGAAACGTTTGATAGAATAGAATGTAGTTTAGCAATAAATTTTGAGTAGACTAATTTCTTCTGTTAAAAGAGATATAATACACCCTTCAGCTAGTTGTCACAGTTTACTCTAAAACACTATGAAACTAATGTTTAAATACTGGTCAATTAAATCTATAGTATCCTTTGTTTTGAAGTAAGGAACATTTCTGAACTTTAAAAAGAAACTGGTGTTTAATTTTCTTTTCTTCACTGTGCATAATACTTTGGCTTGTTAATTTAATATATTATTGTCAAACTATTGGCTTTCTGAATTACTTATTCATGAAAGCTGATGTACCGCCAACATGATGCGATTTTATTCTTCTGCTGGGGTGTAATTCATTTTTTCGAGCTAAGTAACAGCCAACACTACATCCACAATGTAATGTGTGAAGAAACTGTCTTCCTCAACTTCAAAGTCGAACTTAAGTCTCAGAAGGCATACATATACAAAATATGTTTTGTCTGCACCTTATAAAGATGGTTCAGGTGTTCTCGTTTACTCCTCCTCCAACCTTTAAATAAATGAAAATATGCTCTTTGAGAGTTGGGTTAGTTTGTTCATGGTTACTGTTCATATTGTTTTCTTGTGAGGGCATCTTCCCACAAAAGAAGATTCTATTTAGGTGAATGGGTTCTTTTAATTTACTTTGAATCATCTATTCTCTTGATAAAAGTAAATCCTGAATTATTTATTGAGTAAGAAATTAGACTGTCTTTTAATGTTCAAACACTTACCAGAAATGGCATCTTTCAGCTCTTGTGATTTTTTTTTCTTTCTATGAAAGTATATTTTCTCTTAGCCCATAAAACAACATAAGTTGAACAAACCAACAACTTTATAAGTATGGCATCTCCTCTGATGTGGACCCCAGACACTTCTTTTTCTTCACCCTGTTTTTACCCTTCTCTTAGCCCTAATGATTTTATACTCCTTTCTTCGACATCATTTCTCCCTATTACAAGTTCACCCTAGAAATATGAATGAGCATACTTGTCTCTCCAACTACTCTGGTCACAGTGATATTGATGGGTGTTCCATGAGTGGCATATTGTCTCACAGCCCCTCCCGGCCTTGTGCTAGTTTTAAAGCACATTCCCCCACTTGTACTTAGGGCAGATGTGAGCTGGCGCTTGCCTTCAAAGATGAATACAGAGACTTATAAGCGTTATTTCACTGAATTAGGAATGTATCTATTTCTAAAATCTCGCTCTTGATGGTAGATACTTTATACTGAATTACATTTTTATAAAATGATAACATGCATCTTTAATTTTGTCATCTTAATGCACTTTGCTCTGTAGGAGTTGGCAAGAATCCGTAGATTATTGCCTCTTTCTTGGAAAACCACAAGGGGATTTTTCACTTTTGCCAGGCTCTGAATTAACCATTATCATTTTATTATCCATATGGTGAATTCTTGTCTTCATATTGGCCAGCACAGCATTGATAGATTGAAACCTAGCACAGGGATCTCCATCTGGTGGGCTCTCAACTAGATTTCTCCTTGTAGTAGTAAGTCAAAGACATTCAACACCTAAATAGCACTCTTCACACAGTTCAATATTGGCTATCCAGCAACCCCAACAAAACAGAACTCCTCCTCATCCAACCCAAAGAAAAATCCTTTCTCTTAGATATATGGCTTGACAACATCACTGCATTAAACTAAAAACTGTCCATCTTAAACTCTGTTTAAATCCCTGGGGATCACACTCGACAGTCACTTAAGCATGAGCGAGCATATTCTTGTCACTGCGAAACGCACCTTCCACATGCTGAAACACCTAAAAAAAAAGTCAAACCCTTCCTACCAATCAAAGACCTAAAAACTGTAATGCAAGCACTCATTCTCCCCAAGCTATACTATGGCAAAGCAGGTATTACGTTTGTCCCAAAAACATACTTAGACCCTTTGAAAGTACCACTCCACACAGCAGCCAGGCTTCTGTCCGGGGTAAAGGTGCTATGACCACATCACTCTCGAATCAAGGCAAGAGCTATACTCAAAACTGCATTTATAACTCTCCAAGCTCTCTTTTCACGGATAAACCAATCTACCTCTCAAATAAATCATCAAAAGCCAGACGCAAGATACCTCTACAAAGCTCAACAGTCTTTACTAAGTCTTTATACCTACCCCAAATGTAACCCACATAATCATTACTATGCAAACTGTGTGTAGAGCTCGGATGCCCTCGGGTCAAGTTTGCGCTATGCAATAAATGAACATTGAATAAAGACCATGAGAGCATATGTGTCTGTCAACTATTTCTGTCACGGAATTGAGAGTGAAATATTGAGTGACTCTTGGTCCATAAAAGACACCTTTTGGTGTGGTCACTTCGTAGAGAAGTTTATTTCGGTTAGGTTACAGAAGGCTTGTTTCATGCACTTCAGTTGCTATTAACTGTTGTAACTATATAATCAGAGGGTTTTCCTGTACGGTGCCAAGCTTGAGCAGTATTTATGGATGCTGTGAACCTTCTGATTTCTGGCTAAGAGGAGCAGCTGTTCTCTCTTGCTTCAGTTCTCTCATTGGTTGACCTGGCATACCAGGGTATAGAAGACTTCCCCCCATTAGAACTCTGGGACTAATAGGGTGAACTATTTGCAGTTTTTCCTGTCTTGTCTTCAGTAAATCCCGGTAGGACTGTCCTGCCCTACTGGAAAATAGCTTTGTGTTGCACCCTGTTGTGGTAAAGATCAAACGGACCATCAAACCCCTAGAAGGAGTGGGCAATTCTGGAAGACGAGAGCCTGTTAGCCTTGGTCCTGTGCTTACTTGTGTAAAAGAGGAGCAAGGGAGGTCAGAATCAAAGCTTATGAACAGATCTGCTGTGGAGATTTAGAACGTTATTCAGTATTGCAGAATGGTTAGAAAAGTATGGAGGCTGTGTTAAAGTGCCCGTCTTGACCCCAAAGACACCGCCTTTTCCAGGATAGCAGCACAGTTGGATTTGTTTTGATTCTGCTACGATATCGAGCAGGAGCTACCACCAATCCTTACCAGTGCCTTCTAGTCCCGCTCAGCCTATATACTTGCCCCACTGTGAAGTAGAAAAATGTGTATTGTATTGCGAGAGGACTACATGAAAAACTACTTAGACTATTGGATTAACTAGCATCAGCCGTAAGGAGGCAAACTCCACTGTGAAGCACTTTCAACTTTTTTCCAATTCACAGCAATGACAGTCTGACCGTCCTTTAATTAGGTCATGAGATACATCCTTTCTTTTATGTTTGTGTATTTATAAAACCTCACTTTGCACTGCGGCAACTTCATACATCCTTAGACAACTTATGCGTATTTTAGGTCAGATACACCTGACACTGGTCCGCTCCCAAAATCTTTCAAATTGATGTATTCACAAGCCCTTTGCACATAGATGCCACCTTGAAGTGGTCACTGAATTACCCTTGTAATTTTTTAAAAACCTTCAGTTAATGCGAAGTGCAACTGCTGCTAGTAAGAGCCCAGATGTGACTGGATGCACTCAAGGAAACACGTAAGCCGGAATAAGGCAACTAATTAAGTTTATTTGTTCAGATTTTGGGCTTGAACCCCCAACTTAAAAATGCCTGCCTTGGGCTTCCAGCAGTTGTCAAGTGCATTATCTTCTTTATTTATTCAAAGTTTTATATAGCGCGAACAAGATCCTTACAGATATCAGAGCGCTTCACAAAGACAGGGTAGGGGCAGTAGGAATGAACAGAGGTAATGGGAGCAACATAGTAGTCACTTACATGATAGGATAATAATAACATACATAAAACATATCAATATACAATCAGGTAAACAAGTAATATAAGACGGCACAAGTCATTGATCCCACTACAGGGGTGTTCAGGTACACCTTGGGTGTGTGTGAGGCTTATACCAATGTTTTAGTATAGAGAGAGCACTGAGGGGGGGCATCGGGAGAGTGAATCAGTGACCCAGCGTGTATCATATATTGGTCGGTAGTAAGCAAATAGCGTAGTAGTGTCCCCATCAGGTAGAGGTATAGTGCCAAAGGAAAAGGTGTGCATTGACACCAGGCAATGCAGGGTCTCTGATCCAACACCTATAAGGTTCAGGAGATCTTGGCCAGAAGGATGGTTTTCACCTCTTTCTTGAAGAGTGCAGGGGAGGAGATACGCCTGGTTTCAGGAGGGAGCGCATTCCAGATCCTGGGTGCCATTCCTGAGAAGGAGCGCTTGTAAGTTTTCTCTTTCCGGAATCTACGAGGTTTCAGGAGTAGATTTTTTAAGCTTCTATTGGATCTCGAACCTCCTGATATAGACAACTTTTGAACGAGGTAGTTGGGTGCATTGTGGTGCACGGCCGCGTGTGTCATAACTGCAATTTTTAGCTGCATTCTGGCTTCAAAAGGCAGCCATTTTAGGGACTTTAAGTCTGGGGATATATGCAAATGTTTTCTTGAGCCAGTAATGAGTCTCGCGGCAGCGTTCAAGGAGGCTCTTAAGGGTGCTGTTGTGGATAGTGGGAGCCCGCCGAGGGCCACAATTCCGTAGTCTATTCGAGGGATGACTAACGCTTGTACAGCAGTTTGGAAGTCTTCAGCAGGGAGGAAGGGTTTAATTTTCCTCAGTGTGTTGATTTGGAAATTAGCTGCTTTTGTGGCTTTGCTGACGTGCTGCTGCATGTTGAGCTTGGCGTCCAGTGTGATGCCTAGGGATTTCGCTGAGTCCACTATGGTGGGTTGGACATTGAGTGCTGTTAGGTTGTTGAGCCATGTTTGGGTGGTGGAAATTTTTGCCGGGGGTGAGATGAGTAGGAACTCAGTTTTCAGAGCATTTAGTTTGAGGTGGTTATCGGCTAGCCAAGCTTGTGTTAATAAGCGTGGAGTTCAGATGTTTGATATCTTCCGGGGAATGAAGCTTTAGGTACAGTTGTGTGTCGTCGGCGTACAAATGGAATTGGACATTGGAAGCTTGGAGCAAGGTGGCGAGCGGTTCCATGACGAGGTTGAACAATGTGGGGGAGAGGGACGATCCTTGTGGAACACCTAGATCTGCAGGCACAGGTGAAGATAGCACATTTTCGAGCTGGAACTTCTGAGACCGGTTGTGAAGGAAGGACGAAAACCATTTAAGAACAGTTCCCGATAGACCCATTCTAGTGCTTAGGAGCTCCAGCAAGTTCTCATGTTTGACCGTGTCGAATGCTGACGAGAGGTCAAGAAGGATGAGGAGGCAGGACTCATTGCGATCAAGAATTTGGAGGGCGTCATCAATTATGTGTGTCATAGCTGTTTCCGTGCTATGTTTCGCTCGGAACCCTGATTGATGAGAGTTTAGGAGGTCAAATTGGTCAATGTGTTTTGTTAGTTGGAGTTGGACACATTTCTCCAGCAGTTTGGCCAGGGTGGGGATATTGGTGATGGGCCGGTAATTGTTTAGGTCAGACGGATCAGCTGTAGGTTTCTTGAGTATAGGCGTGACTTGCCCCACCTTGAGGGAGTCTGGAATGAGGCCTTGTTGCAGGGAGCAGTTGATGATTTTGGTCCAGAGAGGGAGGAGCAAGGGGGTGAAGTCTTTTACAGCATTAGCAGGTAGAGGGTCTGTGAGGTGATTAGAGGGCTTCAAGGTGCAGAGCAGTTTGTGTATTGTTTCTTCCGAGTAGGTATTGAAGTACAGCCAAGATGCCTTGTTTTTAGGTTGAGTGTTAGCCATTCTGGTGTGGTTGGGGAATCGGCTTACATCCATGATGAGGTCATTTCTTATGTTGTCAGTCTTTAGCTTAAAGAAAGCAGAGCAGGCTTCACAGTGTGGGGTGTCGCATGTTGTGCTGTTTGATTTAACCTACATGTTGGAAGACTGTACTGGCTTACAAAGAACTCCTATTACTTTCTTATGTATATAATTGCCTGTAAAAATACTTACATTTTCTTGTTAAAAATTTGCGTGGTAAAGGCACACGCTTGGCAATGGATGCATGATAAAGGTAATGCAAGGTAATGACCATGTATTACATGTTGTTTCCCCTTTCTGCAAGCCACATTTGTAAGCTTAACGAATATTTTACCGATGCACAGCAGATGTCTCTATTGGTTTCCATAAAGCAGCATTACTCATATGATACACAGTGTACCCGCTGTTAATCTTTCACGTCCAGGTAATGGACTTTAAAGGGATTATGAAAATAGGAAGTGGTTACTGTAGAGAGGTTTTGTGATGAGAACACACTCTGTGGTTTCGGTATTAATTTAAATATTTTCCATAAATATTTTCTGATTTTCATCGAGGTGAGCTACAAATTTATTTATTTGAAAGGTTTGTTATTGGGATTACATAACCCGTAATGGTATCAGAGCACTGTACAAAGGAGATAAGATTGGTCAGTAAAAGCGTACATAATAAACATAGTAAGTTAACAAGCACAGTTACAAAAAGAGCAAACCACGCGTGTGGTACACGTAAAGTGACAAAAATTGCATTATTGAATGAGATACCCATGTTGTCTATTCTAAATAAAAGTTAGTTATGGTGTCTTCAGGTCGATTGTTGAAGCTGGTTATTCAGGAGTACACTTTTGACTTGCTTTTTGAATGGGGAGGTCGAAGGGCTAGGCCGGGTTTCCGGAGGAAGAGCCTTCCAAATTCTTGGGGCACGAACAGAGAAGAAGCGGTTGTAGGTTCTTCTAGTTAAGTGTAACAATAAAGGAACATTGCTGTCTTGCCCTACCGAGAAATATCTTTGCCCACCACCACTGTTTGAAATGACTGGTTGCATGAAACAGGTTGACAACCGGGCTGGGTAAAATGGCACCCCTTTTTTCTCGTGAAATGTCACTAGAGTCCGAAAGAATTTGGTGAAAATGCACTTTTGACATGAAATGTAATATTCTAGCAGTTGTGCTGCTCTTTTATTTGGTCTTCCTGAGCATGCCCCTCATGCAAAAAAGTTTCATGGGTTACCAGCAAGAGTGCGAACCAATCTCCTGTTGGTATTGTGCAAGACTTTTTAATATGAGATGCACGTTATTTTTTTAAAAAGCTACGCAAAATTGTGTAATCTGCAATTTTGAGAAATTTCTCAAATCTTGAGTAACACAAAATTAAGAAATTTCGAATGCTAAATTCTGGAATTTCACAAATTTTGTCTGCGTAATCAAATTATCTTGCATTGTAAGGGCCTCGCTCTATCTCCCCAATGTATTTAATTTGCTCTGTTATGATTCCTGCTACTCTGCCAAGAGTCCTTATGTTAATATAAGTGAATAGGTCCATTAATAACATCGTGTTATGGGAAGAGGGCTATTGCTGTGGGCCTTGAATATCTTACTTTTGCTATAGTTAAGGTGCTATCCCCGTCAAGAATCCTCATTCTGGAACTTAATCTCCCTTTTCCTGTGCCTTGAGACAGTGTTTTAAAAGTATCTGCAAGATTTGAAGCACCACCTTTCCACTAGACAAAACGGTGTCCCTATAAATATTGGCCACTAACTTTATTGTGGTTGATTCTGTCTTTGTTGTGTACACAGGCATGGCACTCGTCCAAACCTCTAGCCTGTCGGAGGTGAAGTAATGGTGACCATTAGAAAGCGTTCCACGACTAATGAGGATATTATGCCCTCAGTAGAACAATTTCAGTTAGGCAGGATTGCACACAAAGAAGAGAATTCCCAAATGTGTAAATTATTTACAATCCCCACCCCTGATTGACATGTTGGTAGGATGTGCATTTCGTTTTTGGCAGCACTTATTAATGTGCAGAATGTTACAGTTTATTGTTCTGAAGGACCTTTCCCCTAACTGGCCTTTGCAACCCTTCCTTCTTTTACTGGTATAGTCCACCCCTACAGGCATACTGAATGTGCTATTGCGCATAGTGTTTTAATGTATGGGATCTGTTATCTGTGTTTGCAAACAGAACTGTTCAAGAGAAAATGTTCACATTCCTCCATGGATTTTTAAGCACAGAATTGAGTTCGTCTTGATGGTCCCCTCCTTTCTTGGCCTTTTTTGCAATTTGGTGTACTCTGACCATGATCTAGTTCCAGAGATCACAAGTGAGAAGGATACACTATTTCTGTGTTTAGAAAATGTGGTAAGCTTATTTGTAAACCCTTTTACACTGCCAGGCTTGTTTTTATGAAGTCAAGCCCAATCATTATTGATTTAAAGTTCAGAATGTCCTGCTGCCCGGCTCTCTCATTGTCCTTTCTACTTTCCGTGTACCAGCACTCTAATGGCAGTGTCACAATACCTAAAATCTTTGCAGGTTAATTATTTTGTGGCTCTTTATAGTTGTTGTTTGCTTAATGTAATTTAATCTTTCATTAAATATTGTATTGCCATGCCTGTTGAATGCCTGAAAGTTATGTTACATTAGAGAAATGTGCTTCTTTTTATTACTGTACACTATTTCTGTATATAGTTTTTCTAATCATCTCGTTTTTTATTGCAGGAAACATTGGACATTCATTTACCATTGACCCCATCCTTGGTACCATAAAAACTGCAAAAGATCTGGATCGGAATAAACAAGAAGAGTACAAGTTGATAGTAAAGGCAACTGATCATGGAAGTCCTCCACTGAGTGAAGTAACTTCAGTACATATCTTTGTTACAATTTCTGATAACTCCTCTCCGAAGTTTACTTTAAATGGATATTCTGCTGAACTCAGTGAGGTTGCAAAGGTTGGCAGCTTTGTTGCGATGGTCACCGCTTTCAGCCAGTCATCTGTCATCTATGAGATACGAGATGGAAATATTGAGGATGTCTTTGATATTAATCCAAACTCCGGCGTTATTGTCACAAAGAAGCTTCTCGATTATGAAAGCATGCCTTCATACACGCTTACTGTGCAAGGGTCCAACATGGCCGGGCAGTCGACAAACACAAGTGTTACTGTCAACCTCTGGGATGAGAATGACAAACTGCCTGTATTTATGAAGCCTGAATATACTGGGCTCATCAGCGAATCTGCTTCAATTAATAGTGTAATTCTCACTGCTGAAAATGTTCCACTTGTGATCCGAGCTACAGATGCTGATAAGGAATCCAATGCTGTGCTTGTTTATCATATCGTTGAGCCGTCTATCCACAAATATTTTGCCATAGATTCTAGTACTGGTGCCATTCGTACATTAGTAACTTTAGATTACGAACACACAAATATTTTCCATTTTACAGTTCAAGTACATGACATGGGCAACCCGCGTTTATTTGCTGAACACGCAGCTAATGTCACTATCTATGTCATTGACATAAATGATTGCGCTCCGGTTTTCTCACAGGAATTGTATGAAACATCTGTTTTAATACCAACATACAAAGGTGTCCAAGTGATCACAGTGAATGCAACAGATGATGATTCAAGAGCCTTTTCAGAACTCATGTATGCCATAACTGATGGAAATATTGGAGAGAAGTTCTCTATTGACCCCAAGACTGGAACAATAACTCTGTACAATGGAACACAATTACGAAGCCGGTATGAACTTACTGTTCGTGCTTCTGATGGAAGGTTTTCAAGTGCTGCGTTTGTTAAAATACATGTGAAAGAAAGCAG
This sequence comes from Lissotriton helveticus, assembly GCF_964261635.1. NCBI lineage: Eukaryota > Metazoa > Chordata > Amphibia > Caudata > Salamandridae > Lissotriton > Lissotriton helveticus. The sequence goes on along the minus strand of NC_136060.1, from coordinate 51,218,419 downwards.
AGAAAGCCAACTTAAGTTCACTCAGGCCTCTTATACTGCTGTGGTGCAGGAAAATTCTACCCAAGCTAAAATGATAGCTATCATTACATCAGTTGGCACCCATATAAATGAACCATTGTTCTTTCGTATTCTCAATCCAAATGTTAGGTTTAGAATGAGCCACACTTCTGGAGTTCTTTCCACTACGGGTGTTCCATTTGATCGTGAGCAGCAGGAGGTTTACAATGTGGTGGTAGAGGTTAGCGATGAACATAAACCTTCAAAGATAGCCCATGTTGTGATCAAGGTCACTGTGGAAGATATAAATGACAATGCTCCTGTTTTTGTCAACTTACCCTACTATGCTGCTGTTCAAGTTGATGCTGACGTGGGTCAGGTCATTCGACATGTCACTGCTATCGATAAAGATATTGGAAGAAATGGAGAATTACATTACTATCTGAAAGAACATCATGAGTATTTCCAAATTGGCCCCTTGGGTGAAATAGCACTAAAGAAGACATTTGAATCCGATAATGTAAATAAGGAATACCTGATCACTGTGGTGGCAAAAGATGGAGGAGAGCCATCTTTTTCTGCAGAAGTTTTAGTTCCAATAACTGTGATGAATAAAGCCATGCCAGTTTTCGAAAAGCCTTTTTATAGTGCAGAAATACCTGAAAACATTCAGCTGCATAGTCCTGTTGTCCATGTATTGGCCAACAGCCCAGAAGGACTTAAAGTAATTTATAGCATCACAGAAGGAGACCCATTTAATCAATTTATGATTAACTTTAACACTGGAGTTATAAATGTTGTGGCTCCTCTAGATTTTGAATCCCATCCTGCCTACAAATTAAGTGTACGAGCTACAGACTCTCTTACTGGTGCTCATGCTGATTTGTTTGTTGACATAATTTTAGAGGATGTTAATGATAATGCTCCCACTTTTGTTAAAAAGGCGTATGCTGCAACCCTGTCTGAAGCATCTGTAATTGGGACATCTGTTGTACAAGTAGCTGCCACTGATGTAGATTCGGAGTTGAACAGTGCTATTTCTTATCACCTTGTGGAGAACAATAGCAAATACTCTGATAATTTCTACATAGATGCCAGAAGTGGACTCATTCTGACCGCAGTGACTTTGGATTATGAAGAGATTCAGCAATACAAATTAATTGTTAGGGCAATAGATAGTGGTGTACCATCACTGAGCAGTGACATTATAGTCACTGTTAACATAACCGATGTGAACGATAATTCACCATTATTTAACCAAATGGTTTATTATGCTAAAATTAGTGAACTGTCTGCCGGTGGACATTTTGTAACCTGTGTAAAAGCCCATGATGCAGATAATTCTGATGGCAGCAAATTAGATTATTCTATTTTGATGGGAAACGAGCACTCCAATTTTGCTATTAACAGCATGACTGGAGTGATCAGCATTTCAAACCTACGGCGGCCAATCTTGAAACGCTTTTATAACCTCACAGTCTCTGTGTCCGATGGGGTTTTCAGAAGTTCTGCTCAGGTTCATATCACTGTGTTTGGGTCAAATTTGCACAGACCTGCATTTAGCCAGCATGAATATGAAGTGGAACTTGCTGAAAACTCTCCTCTACATACACTTGTCACTGAAATTACAGCTACCGATGGTGACTCTGGAACTTATGGACAAATCACATACCACATTTTAAATGATTTTGCTAAAGATAAGTTTTACGTTTCAGAGAATGGGCAGATGTATACAACTGAAATTCTTGACCGAGAGCATCCGAATGAGAAGTTCATCTCCGTTAGTTTAATGGCCAAGGACGCTGGGGGAAAAGTTGCTTTTTGTTCTATTAATGTAATTCTAACTGATGTTAATGACAATGTCCCACAGTTTCGTGCAACAGAATATAAAGTAAGCATTGCATCTGACGTGCCAAGAGGTACATCGGTCACAAAAATTATGGCATTTGATGCTGACGAGGGTATGAATGCCGACATAACTTACAGCATTGAAGCAGACTCTGAGAGTGTCCAAGAGAATTTGGAAATAGATTCTTTCACTGGTGTCATTACCACCAAGGAAAGTTTAGTTGGATTAGAGGATGAAATTTACACTTTCTTTGTTAAAGCTCGGGATGGAGGCCTGCCAAGAAAAGAGTCTGTTGTCTCTGTCTTTATTAAAATCCTACCACCCGATGTGCCTCTACCAAGGTTTTCTGAACCATTTTATACTTCAGTCATTCCTGAGGATATGCCTATTGGAACAGAAATTGCTGCCATTAGAGCAGAGAGTAATCAGCCTCTAGAATACACTTTGATTAAAGGAAACACAGCTGAAAGTAACAGAGATGATCTATTTGTTATTGATAAACAAAGTGGAAGATTAAAACTCGAGAAGCAGCTTGATCATGAAACAACAAAATGGTACCAGTTCTCTGTATTGGCTGAAAATATCAATGGAGAGCCTAAAACAATCTCTTCTGTGGATGTCAGTATTCAGGTAAAAGATATCAATGACAATACACCAGTCTTTGAGTCCAACTCATATGAAGCATTCATCATGGAAAACCTTCCTGGAGGAACAGCAATCATTCAGGTCAAGGCGCATGATATAGATTCTGGAACTAATGGGCAAGTGACATATGGTTTATCACTAACTCAAGAATTTTCAGAGATTGTTGATCTTTTTACTATTAACATGGAAACTGGCTGGATATCTACTCTGAGAGAAATTGATCATGAGAAACGGGCTAAGTACCCCATCACTGTGGTCGCTTTTGACAGCGGTGCAAATGTACATTCTTCATCTACCACTGTGGAAGTGATCATTACAGATGTGAATGATAACCCCCCGCGATTCACTGCCGAAATATACAAGGGCACAGTGAGTGAAGATGATCCTCCTGGTGGTGTTGTAGCCATCTTAAGTACTACTGATGCAGATACTGAAGAAATCAACAGACAAGTCACTTACTACATCACAGGTAAACATAAAATTGTTTCATGTGATTTTCAATATAAAGTACTCTATAGCAATTATGCTTGTTTTATGGCCTGTCAGTCATGATATGTTATGTGTATTTGTAAAGGGAACTATGACCACAAGGATATCCTGGTGCAGGGCTGGTGTGTGGTCCTAGTGGTTTGTTGGTTACCTGAAAAGCCAGGTTTTCAGGGTCTTGCAGAATTCAAGAGAGGAATCAGCTCTGATGTAGCGTGATGGGACTTTTCATGTTTTAGGAGCATTATAAGAGAAAGCCCATCCTCCTGATCTGGTTCTGTGTATGTGCAAGTCCTGCAGAAGAGAGGTGACTGGGTGGTTTGTTGAAGAAGGTTTGACTATTCGGGTAGGTGGAGCCTGAGTTGTATGCTGCTTTCAGTGTGTGTGTGTGTGTGTGGAGTTTGGATTGCGCCACATTTTTATATCTGGAGCCAGTTGAGCTTCCTGAGGTGTGGTGTGATGCGAGTTCTATGTGGGAGGTTGAGGATAAGTCTCACAGCCTACTTCTGGCTGGTTTTTAGCCTCAGAGTGATTTGTTTGGTGTTTTCGATGTAGGTGGTGTTTCTGTAGTCAATCTTGCTGGCGATTAGGTTGTGATTGACAGTTTTTCTTGTGTTGCTAGGGAACCATTCGAAGAACTTCCTCAGCGTTAACATGGTTTTGAAGAAGAATGCAGTGATGGCGTTGATTTGTGCGGTCATGTGCAGTTTCATGTCGGTAATTGTTCTGAGGTGCTTGGGTTCTGGGTGTGGTCATCGGTCTGAGCTTGGCCAGCCACCAGTTTGCGTCCATGCGGAGGTGGTCTTGTAGAATATCAGTACTTCTGTGGCAGTGTTGAGCTTTCATCCAGTTAGCGACTTTGGTCATGCTGGTGCTGAACTGTGTCTTGTTTGAGGGCCATATCTGAGAGGGAGAGTATAACTTGCATGTCGTCTGCATAGGAGAGGATGTTGATGTCATTTACACAGATGACTTTGGCCAGAGGGATCATGTATGTGTTGAACAGGGTGCAGGTTATCGATGTACCTTGAGGAACTCACCAGATGAGTTTGCAGGCTTCAGATGACTAAGGTGACGGGCTGACCGCTTGCGTTCTATACCTAAAAAAGGAGTAGATGAAGCAGAGAGCAGGTCTTTTAATGTCAGCCTTGTGCAGGTGCCTGATGAGGAGGGTGGGTGTCAAGTGCTGCTTAGACGCCCTGGAGATTGAGGGGTGACAGGTCGCCTTAGTCAAAGAGCATACAGATGTATGTACTGTGGTTGGGCCTGAATCTGGATTGCATGGTGTCAAGGAGCTGGTGGTTACTGAGATGGTTGGTGAGGTGCTGGTTGATTTGTTTTCTCTGAAACCTTTGTGGGGTATGGTAGCAGGGAGATGGGTCTGTAGTTGGAAAGCTGGGCTGGGTCAGCGGATGGTTTCTTGAGCAGTCCTACTTTGTTTTCTTTTTATGATTTACCTCCAGTTCATTGGTGGGCCTGCAAACATAAAACTCATTTCAGTAATCTAATAATGAGAAGGAAAAAAAAGACATTGTTGTAAATTTTGGAAGTTAATATTTATATTGCGATTTGGTGTTCTGGGCAAGTCTCCTTCTTGCAATGCATGAGGCACATCGCAATTTGAAGCATACTTTTTGAGAGTGGATGTAGATTTACGGAAATAAAGCTAATGATTGGCTTACTGGATTGTTAAAAAAACTGCAGATTCTTAGTGTATTAAAAAGTATCGTAATGTAAAAAAGTCCCTGTTAAAGTTTAACTTCAATAGATTTGTTTTTTTAAGAAAATAAAGTGGTGCTTAATTTGCTGTCAAGTTATGTTTCCATTTTATGTGAGCAAAGAGTTGTGCATAATTATTTTAGGTGTACATTATATGCTGATGGAAATGCAGTGCATTCTACTCTGTGTGCATGTATGTAGTGCTAGAAACCATACATTTAATAGAACCTTTACTTGAGGTTTTGCTTGCTGAGTGCACCAACTTTGGAATTTCTGAAATTCACAGAAAGGAGATTGGGTGTTTTCTCAATGTAGATATCGTTGACATCTATAGTTCGAGGCATGTGGGCTGCTAAATTCATATCTATTGCATAGATCGCCGCCTAGTGTTGGGTCCGGATGATTGCACATTGTTGTCCTGGAAGAGTCTTCAAAGTATCACGAGATAGGTGGCTCCTCCCCTGGACTACAGTGCGCATGGGCATCGACTCCATCCCCAGATTGTTTTTTTCCGCCATTGGGTTCGGATGTGATTTCGACGTCTCCTGTCGGAATCGGTAAAAACAGTTCTCTGAAGGCCAAAAGGCTTTCTAACCTCGTCGGTATTGTTGGCGTTCGGTTCTCGTGTATACTCAGACTCTTCGAGTCGGTTTTCGGGGGAGTCACGTGACTCTTCGGTCATCGAGGCCCTTCGACGCAGCAAGACCCCGACGAGACTATAATGGAACGAAGTCCGTTCAAAAAGTGTCCCGTGTGCGGTTCGAAGTACCCACACATCGACGTGCATCCTGTATGCAACAAGTGCCTGTCGCCGGACCACAACGAGGCCAACTGTATGGCCTGTTCGAAGTTCAGGTCGAAGAAGACGCTCAAGATTCGGCGCGTGGCTCGCCTCGAGGCCCAGCGATCGGCACCGGCACCTGTGGACATCTTCAACGACCCCGAGGCAGACGAGCAAGAGCTTCAGCTTCAGATCTCGCCTCCATCGGCGGTGGTCGAGGCCGACTACGGAGAAGCCGTTGAGGGCCTGGACCTAGAGGAATACGTCGAGGAGGTAGGGGACGACGAGGAAGTTTATGGGGCCGCGGAAGATAGCTCGGAGGAAGAGCTATGCCCCGTCCGTACAATAACTAAGGCTCAGGTCACGGGATCGCCACTCGGCCTTACCCACGACCCTCACCCTAAGTCCTCGGCCCCGCCTTCTGGCCCGGCTACAGACATTTCAGCGGAGCCTCCATTACAGAAAACGAAACCATCGGCTTCGACATCATCTAAGATGGCCGACACACCATCGAAACCAAAGACAGCGGAGACACCTTCGAAACCATCGTCTTCGGAGGCTTCGAAGCCGAAAAAGGCTGTCGAACACGATACGGCACCCAAGGGGGCCAAGGAGGCCGCCTCGAAGAAGGTCGTGGTGGAGTCGAAGTCGAAGAAGGCTGTCGAGACACCTTCACCCAAGACTACCGCGGCCCCCGGCACACGGACAGTCGGAGTGGCGTCGGCGAAGGCCACCGAGCCGAAGTCTGGAACCACGACGCAAAGGGACAAATCTGCCGATCCAAAGCCGGCGGCGTCGACGCCTAAGGCCAAGACGGACCGGAGCCTTGCTGTCGAGGGTGCGTCCGCGCACACACAGAAGTCGTCACCGCTCGGATCATCACCTGGTGGTGGATCGAGGCCCACGGTCGGATCGACGAAGCCGTCCGCTTCTTTTACTAAGCAGGTCGCGGACTCCCTGAAGAGGCTACGTGACAAGGCGTCGGAGCCGAAAACGCCCTCGGTACCGAAGGCGACTGTTCCACCGAAGAAGACTTCGACGCCGATCCTCTATACTCTGCCGCCGAAGGTGGCGCCGAAGGCTTTCACACCTCGTACGGTGCCCGATGACTCGGAGGGGCTGCGGCAGACTCAGCGTAGTGGAAGCTCTGCTCGACCACTTTCGCAGGACGATGAATCGGAGCATTTTATCGACGCCGACACGGGCAAATTAATGCTCTACAAGAGGAAAATTACATCCCAGCCGGTGGCATCCTATGTAATCCCTCTAAAAAAGAAAAGGCCTGCACCAGATACTCCATACCTTGTGGAGCCCATTCCTCAACAGCCTGGGAGGAGTCCAACACCTTCACCCACTTACTCAGATGGGGATTGAAATGACCAGAATGAAGAGTATAACTTCCCTGCCAATAATGACCCTGATGAGCAGCAGGACTCATGGGTAGACACTGGTGACCAGGGTGACCAACAGGTTGTTAGTGACCCACAGCTTTATGGGATAAAGACTTCTCCTACTGAAGACTCGGCGGCATTTAATGCCTTAATTGAACGGGCAGCGGCAAATCACAAGGTGGAGATGCATGCCGACCCTGTGGAAGTTGACTTTTTGTTTGATACATTCTCTGCATCGGAAAAGACTGTTAAAACACTGCCAATGCTTAAAGGGGTTCTCAAACATGCCACTGACATTTTCAAAGAACCCACCAGGGCAAGGGTGGTCAACCCACGTATAGAAAAGAAATACAGACCGGCACCTGGGGACCCTGCTTATATACGGGGCCAGTTGCCTCTGGACTCTTTGGTCGTCTCCAATGCACGCAAGAGGGCGAATTCACAGACAACGGGTGAAGCTCCTCCCCCGGACAAAGAGTCAAAAGTGCTGGAGGCAGGGGGCAAAAGGGTGGCAGCGCAGGCAGCAAACATATGGCGCATATCCAATACACAAGCCCTGTTGGCTAGATATGATAGGGCGCATTATGACACCTTGGAACAGCTTTTGCAGCACCTTCCAGACCAGTTCAAAGAAGGAGCTGAAATGTTGATCCAGGAGGGCAAGCTCATTTCTAATGCTGCGATTAAATGTGCGCTTGATGTTGCAGATACAGCGGCAAGGGCGGTGAACACTAGTGTTATGTTAAGGCGTCAGGCATGGCTCCGCATCTCAGGCTTCAAGCCCGAGATCCAAACAACTATCCTAAACCAACCCGTCAATCCAGATAGACTGTTTGGCCCGGAGGTTGACACCACCCTTGAAAAGATTAAAAAAGACACTGAGACGGCTAAGTCCATGGGTGCTCTTCAGTCTCAGCAATACAGGGGCAACACTTTTCGTCGCTCAAGTACAAGAGGTGTTCCCAGAGGACACTTGGCACAGCAGACAAGTTTCAATAGAGGAGGCGCCCAGGCCTCTTACCCCAAACAAAATAGAGGTGGTTACAGAGGAAACAGCGCCAAGGGCAGAGGCAACAGTAGTTCCCGTTCCTCTGCTGCCACCAAACAGTGACTCCCTGTCACTGCCCTCGACCATCCAACACCTGTCGGGGGGAGACTCCAACAGTTCCTGCCAGTCTGGAGAAACATCACCACAGACAGGTGGGTAAGAGATCTTATCCAGTTCGGGTATTGTTTGGAGTTAACGTCCACTCCACCCAACATACCCCCAAGACAACGTCCTATGTCAGCAGAGCACTTGCACTTATTGCAGCAGGAGGTTCTCGTAATGCTGCAAAAAGGAGCAATAGAGCTCGTGCCAGTGGAGGAGGAAGGCACAGGGGTTTATTCCCTGTACTTCTTAATACCAAAAAAGGACGGCTCACTCAGACCCATTCTGGACCTGCGCCCCCTCAACCTATACATACTCTCAGAACATTTTCACATGTTGACGCTACAACAGGTTCTTCCACTTTTATACCAGGGAGACTTCCTCGCAACCTTGGACCTCAAGGATGCTTATTTTCACATTCCACTCCACCCATCCCACAGAAAGTACCTCAGGTTTACCATACAGAACAGGCATTACCAGTTCAAGGTCCTACCCTTCGGAGTGACCACTGCACCCAGAGTGTTCACGAAGTGTCTGGCGACCGTGGCGGCGCACCTCAGGAGACAGAACATACATGTCTACCCTTACCTGGACGACTGGCTCGTTCAAGCCAAGTCGGCTCAACAGTGCGCCGCGGACATGTCCCACACTATTCACCTCCTTCACAGTCTGGGGTTCTCGCTAAACTATCCGAAGTCGCACCTCCAGCCAGCCCACGTGCGGCAGTATCTGGGCGCGACCATAAATACTCTGGCTGCCAAAGCACAGCCAAACCCAGCGAGGATCGACAACATCCAGTCGCTAATCCAGAGGTTCAGACCCCAACACTCACTCCCAGCGAGAGTGTTTATGCAGTTGATAGGCATGATGGCCTCCTGCATCTTCATAGTCCCGCACGGGAGACTGCATATGCGTCCGCTCCAGGAATGTCTAGCGCATCAGTGGACGCAGGCTCATGGACAGTTGAAAGACCTAGTGTTGGTGACCGGTCGGGCATACAACTCTCTGCATTGGTGGAATCCACACAACCTTTGCAAGGGCCGACCGTTCCAAGAGCCTGTACCACAGATCATCCTCACGACGGACGCATCTCTCCAGGGGTGGGGAGCTCATGTGCTCCACTACACGGTGCAGGGACTATGGACGACACAGCAAAGGAAGATGCACATCAACTGTCTGGAGTTGATGGCGATCTTTATGGCGTTAAAGTCCTTCAAAGTACATTTGCGCAACAAGGTCGTGTTGATCCGGACGGACAACATGACGGCCATGTACTACATCCAGAAGCAGGGAGGTACACACACTCCACAGCTGTCTCATCTGGCTCAGAGCATGTGGAAGTGGGCCATTCAGAGGAACATCTTCCTCATGGCAGAACACCTTCCGGGCAAGGACAACAAGATGGCGGATCTGCTCAGCAGGTAAAGCCATCAAATGCACGAGTGGGAGATACATCCATCGGTACTCCGCCCGTACTTCCAGCAGTGGGGTCATCCAGAGATAGACCTGTTTGCCACAAGGGAAAACGCAAAATGCCAAAGCTTTGCCGCCAGGTTCCCTCACCCACAGTCGCAAGGCAATGCGATATGGATGAACTGGTCAGGCAAATTTGCGTACGCTTTTCCCCCAGCACCTCTCATTCCGCTGGTGGCAAGAAAGCTAAAGCAACACTCGATGACGCTCATCCTGGTTGCTCCAACGTGGGCACGCCAACCATGGTACACCACGTTTCTAGAACTTTCCGTGGTACCGCATCAACGGCTGCACCTCTCACCCAGGCTCTTGACGCAGAACCATGGCGACATTCAGCATCCAGACCCGCAACAGCTCAATCTGGCGATCTGGCTCCTGAACTCCTAGAGTTTGGCTACCTTAATCTGCCTCCTGAATGCATGAACATCATCAGAGAGGCAAGAAAGCCCACTACCAGAGCTTGCTATGTAGCGAAATGGAAGCGTTTTGTCATCTACTGTACAGAGCATAACATAAATCCGCTAGATGCATCCATTCCAAACATCATTTGTTACTTATTACATCTTTACAAATGCAATCTAGCGTACGCTTCCATTCGGATACACTTTTCAGCCATAGCAGCTTATCTTCAGAACAGGCAGCACCTCTCTGTTTTCAGGGTGCCTGCCATTAAAGCCTTTCTAGAAGGGCTGAAGCGGGTCATTCCTCCCAGAACCCCGCCCGCTCCGCTATGGAATCTCAATGTGGTCCTCACTAGGTTGATGGGTCCACCCTTTGAGCCTCTACATTCATGTGAGATTCAATTCTTGACATGGAAAGTGGCTTTCCTCATTGCCATCACGTCTCTCAGACGTGTTAGTGAGCTACAGGCGCTCACAATACAAGAGCCATTTATTCAGGTTCATTCCAACAGGGTGGTGCTCCGCACTAACCCCAAGTTCCTTCCAAAGGTGGTGTCACAATTTCACGTCAATCAGGCAATTGAACTGCCCGCATTCTTTCCAAATCCAGAGACGGTAGCGGAAAGAATGCTCCATACCTTGGACGTTAAGAGGGCGTTGATGTACTATATTGACAGAACACAACCATTTAGGAAGACACAACAACTATTCGTTGCCTTTTCAGCTCAGCACAAGGGCAACCCCATTTCCAAAGCGGGAATAGCCAGGTGGATCGTTAAATGTATTCAGATTTGCTATCAGAAAGCTAAACGCACTTTAACGATCCCACCCAGGGCACACTCCACACGCAAGTTAGGAGCCTCCATGGCATTCCAGGGAAACATTCCTTTGGAAGACATTTGCAGAGCAGCCACGTGGGCCACACCACACACGTTTACCAAACATTACTGCGTAGACGTACATTCCAAACAACAGGCAGCTGTAGGACAAGCTGTTCTCAAGACTCTAATTCAGACTTCTGCAGCTGGCACGGGCGGCCGCCGTTAATGGAGGGACTGCTATATATTCTATGCAATAGATATGAATTTAGCAGCCCACATGCCTCGAACTGAATATGCTACTTACCAGTATGCATCTGTTCTTGGCATGTAGGGCTGCTAACATTCATATCGCCCACCCTCCTCCCCGGCGCCTGTAGCAGCTGCAGATTGCTTCTTGCATTCAATCATTAGCATGGACATCTTTCACACTGTCATACTCCATCTTTGCCGCAATGGCTAAAAACAATCTGGGGATGGAGTCGATGCCCATGCGCACTGTAGTCCAGGGGAGGAGCCACCTATCTCGTGATACTTCGAAGACTCTTCCAGGACAACAATGTGCAATCATCCGGACCCAACACTAGGCGGCGATCTATGCAATAGATATGAATGTTAGCAGCCCTACATGCCAAGAACAGATGCATACTGGTAAGTAGCATATTCATTATGATGATTGAGGCATTGATTTTTGGCAAACTTTGTGTTTGAGAAGCACTAGTTTGAATTCTATAAAGATTTTTTTTCTGCTGTCCAAATCTATGCTGCTGAAACTGAAGCGATTTAATGTTAGAATTACTTTGTGCTAAACAGATGATCACTCAAGCCTCTTAAACGTCCTGACTGGTTGCAGGCATGCAAATGTACTTGCATTCCTTAGAAAATCCCACAATAATCTCAAAATTCTTTGTTATGTCAGATATAACGTTGTTAGAGATGTGCAGATTTCTCCTTATGTTGACACATTATTGCATGAATTGAGGCTTCCCTCTTGATTAAAATTTATTTTGCACCACAATTGTTAATTATAATGTAAAGCACAAGGTATTTAAATGTTCATTAACACCGTAGTTTAAAGAAAAGTGGGAATACATCCCAAAACTTTCCTTTGCCTCCATGGCTGGAGAAAAAGTTTGTCACCGCCTTAACAATCTTCTATAATGGTTGTTTTGAATAGTAGTTGACAAAGCAGTGTTAGATTGCATATTTACAGATTTTGTAAAAATTTGTACATTCCGAGCAAAATAAAATGTCTAAACTAAGAGACCATGTCCCCCCCCCCCCCCTCCAGGTGGGATCAGGTTATCGTGCCCTATGGTTTAGAATCTTAGCATCTCTGATCTCCTGCATAAGTATTTACCCATCTCTTTCTTTCCACAAGTGATCAAAAATGTGTGCAGTCCCATATAAAACATACTCCGATTACCCAAACAAAGGCAAGATAGTGTTGGTTCTCGCATAGTACAAAAAGTTGCCAACGCTACCACATTTTCTGATAAGTCAGGAGTAGGTGTAACTCTGAGCCAGTTTCCACTGCATGTGAACGCTTAGCCTGTGAAATAATGTATCTGACACTGCTAGGTTTCTCTGCAGTCACGTGAAGTGTTTTGTTATATCTTAATATCAAATTCAAATTTCACTGTTGCATTCTAGATCTGATATTATCCAGCATTTGCTTAATTTATAAGATGCCCATTTGAGGTATCCATCATCCCTCTGTTTGGCACACCAGTTGTGTGCATCATAAATATGATTCTTTCAAAATTGATGCGACCACATATGTAGCCATTGCATAGCTGTTCACTTACATTTCTACCCTGAAGATTGCTTTACTAAATATTAGTACCTCACTGTATAGTATGGTGAGGTTCAGGTGCTGACAGTACACCTCCTTATTTTAAAAATACACAAACTGTCAATGGTTACTAAATTGTATTCTGGTGGGTACGGATATTTTATACTTGTGGTTACTCTACAAGTTCTAAGTACTAATTTACTCAATTTGGATAGCCAGTTTACTCTTTTGGGGCACTTGATTCGCTCAGAGCAGCTGGATTAATCATTTAAGTCTTAATCCAGATGGTGGAAGGGTCTGAAACCTGAATACGGAGTGACATAGTAAAGAGATCGCAATAAATACAGTGTCCCATCAGTGCTTTAATTTATAAAGAGAGCATGACTTTATTCAACGAGTAAATATATAGTTTAGCTAAAATTACATCTTCTGGTACTACAATAAGGCCCCACACATTAATCATGCATTCTTAACCTGGGTGCTAGATTCCTGATAACCGTAACCCTATGACCTATATTATATTTTTGTAACTTAGTTTGCTTCCCCTTGGGGATTTTCTGAAATGGTCCACTTCTTCACAAGAGCTAAAGAATTGCAGGATGACAGTAATTGAGGGCAAGGACTTAGTTTATGGGACTCTGCACTCAACACCAGCATGTTGATTGTCCTTTGGACCAATGGGTGGACTAAAAGTTGTGCCCCGTAAATTAGATATACCCCAAATACCAAGCATACAATCAACTAGGAACTCACCTAGCAGGGCCTTTTGTGCTTTGGGTTTCCTGGAGATGATTTTACAGTGAACAGTTCAGTAACTGACAGCTAGGCTATTTTTTTATATATATAATCAGATGGACTAGTTGAGAAGTCCTTACATGGTCCTTTAAATGTCTTTATCTTGTAGATCCCTGTATTCTGGAAATCACCTTGCATGGGTCTGTATTGAAGCTTGAACCTTTTCTGGATTCTCATGTTCATTGTAGTTAAGTGCCCCTTTTTGACATGGTCACCCCGTTGTTTGCCGGGTATTTGATGTGATTTCAACTGGAAGTGCACTGGGTTCCCGATAACCAGGTCCCCAGTGCCAGATATTTTTTCTCAAACCTGTTCACTAGTTTTCCGCAATTGGCACAACCTTTAGCACTCTGTAAATGCCTAGTAAGTGGTACTCCTGGTACCTAGTCCCTGAGGTACTAAAGAGGGCCCGTGAGGGCTGCAGCACTAATTACGCTGCCCTAAGGGACTAATCCCCAACACAAGGAGAAAAGGACCAAAGGTTTCCCCACATCCCCGAACATCGCAGGACCCGAAGCCACTTGGTGGTTTCACTGGATGGAACGCTGGACTTTTCGCCCATATGTTAATGCTGTACAAACTTGTATTTATGGTTCATTGATTGAAAACCTTTATTATTAGGGTGAGCACTCTAAGTAAATGCACATACTGACAGTGGTTCCTGTATGAAAATCTGTACACACGTTTTCAAAGGTTAGTAATATGAGACTATGTATAATGCTCCCCGAATACTCCCTGATTTTGTGATAATGTTTGCAAAAGCTTGAAAGCAAGAATGTTTCTTTGCTTTCAATATAAAATGTTCATTAAAAAATGAAAGCAGGAAAACACATTTTGCTAAACTACTGTAAATTTCAGGTACCATTTATTTGCAGCATCATTTAGTAACGTGTTGATGCATGCTAGTATTTCTCAAAAATATTCATAATGGAAAATCAGTGTAACCGATTTCAATAAGATTATGGGAAACAAAAATAAACAACCATTGGCAAAGCCAGTAGATCTGAAATTGGTGATCAGCTTTTTAGTTCTGTCAATGTGTGACTTGTTTTGGCATGGTTTTTGTAAAACCTTATTGGTGATAAAGTTGTGGGCCCTCACTAATATAACAAACATTGACAAAAGCGAAACATTTTTTTTTGGTCTCAAAAAGTACACACTGCCACATAGTTACTGGCACTGAACAAAACTACTTTGTGTGCAGATATGCTCCTTGTGAAAGAGCATAATGCTGTCACTCACAGTGAAGCCACCCGATTCAAAGAGAGAGAGGTAGAAAATTAATAAACACAAATGGTCACGGTCAACTCCAGACCAAATTAGGGGCCCAATTATTAAAGAAAGTCTCAAAAGTACACCCATGGTATATGTCCTTGCATTAAGTACAGCTATACGGCTTTCGTGAATTCGCAAGAATTTACAGAAGTAGGACAAGAAATAGTACTCCTAGAAAATATTTGTGAACTACACTTTAGCTTGAGCAAATATGTATGTGTAGATTTGCTCATGTGAAAATCTGAGTGTTTGCAAGTTCACGTTCCCTCCAACCACATTTTTCCCAATTCTGGAAGAAGATTTACGTCTGCCATTGTCAGGACTATATTTCCAACTTTTCTGAGGATGGGGAAAGATTAGAGAACAGTTGTTGAAAACCCTTAAAACGTACAAGTTAGTAGGTTTGCACAGACTCAAAAGGGCATTCTAACCCTGGAACTATTACTTACCACTACCTTCAGCCACAGTATATAGATCTGTAGAAATGTGGCAACATAAGGGGATTACAAGTATTAAAATAATACTATGGTATGAGCCCTGACGTAATCAGAGAGGCTATATCATAATGATATTGCTGCCATAATTTGCTGCTGCACTACATGGGCCAAGTGGATTTTGTTACAAGACAAGTAAATTTATGAAGCAACCTGCCCCATGGACAAGTAGATATTTTTATTAAATTCCACACCCCTGCACCATAGTGCCGCTGGAGGTGACCTGTTGATGCTGTCTTGGACCTTGCCTTCCACTCACCTTTAATCCAAAAGACTAGTCCTATAAATCACTGCAAAGAACTGGTAAAACGCATATGTTTTTCCTCTCATAATTTAACATCGCAGTTACTGAAAAATGCACTGTCGACTTTTTGAACTCAAATATTTGTTTAAAAATGTACTTACCTTAAGGAATTGGTTCTAGTGCCTAAACCTATATAAAGATACTTGCTCTTATTATAAATTGGTGTGGATCTCCTTATTGAGTCATTTGAATTACTTATTGACAGTTGTATATTTGCTGCTGTTTTGTACTACTCTCTGATAAGCCTAAGGCTGCTCGACCACACTACCCCCTAGAAGAGCACCTGGGGATTACTAGAGCAAGCCCCGGTCTACTCATAAGGCAACCCTCGGACTCTTTACACGATCAAGCTAATTTTGATATATCCTATAAAGAGCCTGCTTCCTAAATTAATTATCTATTTATTGAGTCTGGATTTACAGTCTTTTTTGATGTCTTTGTTAAGTGTTGTTAACAGTTTGATACCATATTCACTCTCTTGAGACATGAGCCGTATGCCTCAATAGGAACCACTGTTCAAGAAGGACCTATCTTTTCAAGGTTAGACCTTTACTATTAATCTGCATTATCCTATGAACAGTAAAGGCGAGGAATGCCAATAAATGTAGAACAGGATGAAATTTTCCGACCAGCAAAATTGCACCATACATTTGGTGTGTGAAAGATGGCTGCGTCCTCATCTACCTGGGTCTGGAATGAGGGTGATACCTATGGCAATTCAATTCGTCGGAGCTACACAAGCTCAATCTTGATGATTTTTTAAGATGGAGGAGCAGTTCCTTGACCAAGATGATTTCTCTTTAAATCTAATTTTCTTCTGGGAAGCTGGGCTATGACAGCATTGTAGCTCTGTGGCAAACTAGATGCTGTCTACATGCATACTACTCAGTCTTATGGACCTGTGCCAGGGTTTCCTCTGAATCTGATGAGAGCTTCTTGGCAGACCTAGTCGAAGTCCTAAAGTAGGTAGGTTTTTTCCCACATAGATCAAAACAGAATGGTTGTTTTTCAGGTAGATCCATGCATCTATCCCTTTCATCCCTTGCAGAAAGCTCTACTTCTGTCTCTCTGGTGGTCAGAATAAGATAGTTAAGCAGAGGGTCTATATTCAAGGATTTGTATGCCCCTCTTTCCTTTTTGATGGCTAATTTTTTTTACAAGATTCTGATTATAGTGACTGCAATCCACCTGTTTCTGCAAAAGGTACTGTTTTGGTATGGATACCTGAATGTATCACTGCAATTTACTACAACAGTATTGCATTTTCTTAAAATAACAGTAACACATTTACCAAATAATTCCAAATCTTTCATAGTTTAAACAAATATTTGTAGCATTTATTAACAAATCCCACCTTGTTAATGCTGCAATTATGTTTGTTACTTTAAAGAAATTAAATATTTAGGTCAATTAATTTTAATTTCTTAAAGTTAAAGACCCATTCCTAAAATTTACCAAACATAATTGTTTGTGTTCAAAAAGTTAGCATTTGCTGGAGAACTATGGCAGAATGAAAACCGCTTCTAATATTTACTATTCAAAGTAAGTCATAGTTTTGTTATGTACAGATTTATAATGTTTAAACATCAGCATCTACAGATTTAAAATCATTTTACATATTTAGCTTCTTCTTGGATCTTAAGATTCTGTTTTGAGGATGCTCGGCCCTCAAGCCATATATTTTTCTTTCGTATCAGGGGATGGATTATACACCTAGCAGCAGGGTATTTATCTCTGCGTCAAAAGATCATGTGCTAAATTGAATGGGGCCATTTCTTATAGCATGACTTGTGTAAACTTAATGTGATTGATAAAGTTAGGGTTCATTATGTATCGTTGTTTAAACGCTTTTTTCTTCCAACGACTAGGAGGAGATCACCAGGACCAGTTTGGCATTGAATACATGCAAAACGAGTGGAAGGTTTTTGTAAGAAAGCCTCTGGACAGGGAAGAAAAGGACCATTACCTGCTAAACATAACAGCCACTGATGGGACCTTTGCAACTCGAGCCGTGGTGGAGGTTAAGGTTCTTGATGCCAATGACAACAGCCCCATTTGTGAAAAGGTAACTGCATTTCTGAGTATGCAGGTCTTGCTGTCCTGATTATACATAATTTATTTAATTGAGTTCACGATGTTTTAGCAGTGTTGTTTGGAATATGGCTCTTATTTTCATTTGTTTTAGACTGGCATACAATGTATACGACTGATGCACTTGTGCAGATATAAAACTGAGGATTTTGAAGTTTTTTGTTGGAGATATAAGCCCCTCTCCCTTATTCTACTGTAAATTATTGTGCCATTACACTTTCGTTTGGGTGGCTTTTCTTTACCTAGGCCTGCTGTTTGCCATCTATTTCTTCTGCTGCAGAAGAGGTTGTCAAATGAGCAACTACTCTTTTACATTTTAGCTCTCTTAGCTGCTCATTCAGGAGATTCACTCTTTATTGTGAGGATATAAGATGCAGAAAGCCAGTGCACAAAGAAGGGAATACCTTATATTCTCTAAACTGTACTTGGAATCATTTACATGTCGGTATTTTAATCAACAAACCCTCCGCTTGTAAACTTGTAGAAAAGAACACCTCTTTAATAGTTGATCTAAAGGTGTTCTATCGTAAACAAAATACTTTGCCCACCACTGTGTATTCTCCAAAGCTTTTGTATTTAGCTTTTCCCCTCCCCCCTTTTAACCCCGTCAGTTGTAATAGCCCATTATCTCTGGCTTCAAAACCTTTTTAACGTCTTCTGCGTTTACACTCCTCCCCCTGTGTTTCCTAATGTTTCTGCGTTTTGTGATTTGGTATTATTTTATTGAGTTCTGTTTTTCATCTCCTTTTTACACACTGTTCCATATTTTCCCATGTTCACTTTTCATCGTCATCCCTTCTTAAGAGTGTTTTTCCCTTCTCTAACACTCAGCAGCTTATCTGACTTCCTTGTTACACACCTGTTATTTTTTTTAAATACCACAGGTTTCATCCTCGTTTTGTTCCTCTTTTTCAATTCTTATATTTTTTTTATCCACTATTTGTTTGCTTACTTCAATATGACCTCTGTTAGCCGAGCCTCATGTACCCTCTGTTTGCTGTTAATCTTTCTTCTAAACCATCTACACACAATACAGGTTTCCTTGTCTCATTGTTCTGTATAACTCATCAGACGTTTCCACTGTTGTCCCACATCCATGATAATAGAAGTTCTTGATTTCTCTCCAATTACTTCACACTCCATTTTTATTCTCTCTCTCTCTCTCCCGTTGCCCCTCTTTGTCTTCCCTTCTGTTAGTAGTTTGTCTGCAATGGTCAATCCAATGGTCAGTCAGCTTTAGAACACACTGTGGCTGAAACATATGAGGATCAAAGACGATTGACTAGCAAAACTCTTCAGAATGACGTCCAGCTGTAAATTCCAAGGCACTGGGACTTTAGACCAGAGTTTACTAGATAATAATTTGAAGACCTAGCAGTCTTTGTAAAAGGAGATGAGGACCTATCTTCTGCATTTCTTTGATTCAACAAATCCTAAGTAAGATACAAATAAAACAGAAAAGAAACGGCCTCAAACACTGCTCGTCATCTGTTCTAGCTCACACTCAATATATGAGAGCATCACTAAGCTGGCAAGAATATAACTTGTTCCTTTAATTTAAAGTCAAATTTAGTGGTTAGGAAAATTCAGGAGATATAAAAATATACATTTGCTTCCATTTATGTGGTGTTACAAATTGCCCCAGGCAATGTTTGTGACTCAATGTGCTGCTCTCATGATTCTTTACATATAAAGATATTGGATATCCATAGAGATTTGCACAAGGTGATAACAAAGCTCATGTTGGCCCTCCCAATACAGATGTTTGCTTTGGTGCACAAATGCACTAGAACCGTATAAAGTATTGAGCAGTTTTCATGGTCTTTCATATGATTTCCCGTTAGTGGCCTTGATATAAGGCCTTTGAAACTGTGCAAAATTGTAGATGGATCAGTAAATGCGCCATTTGCTACTGGCATTAGGTGTAACATGCAGGTCATGAGGCTTTACCTTGGTAAGGCCAACATAACTTCCCATCATTACTTTGTCAATAGTTGGGTGCCATTAAATCGGGTAATCTTAAAAGTTATTTACAGTGCGAGGAAATTAAAATTGTGCTATTGAACACTATACAAAAACAATTTGTTTAATAGCTCTCCAATGCCAGGATAGCTAAGTCTCATGCTCTTTCTCTCACTTCTTTCCCTCGTGGTTTGGTAGGCATCTTCATTCTCACCATTTGCCAATAACAAACCCACACTGGGGAGTTAGGGCCAGATGTACAACCCTCCAATTAGCGAGTCGCAAATTGCGTTGCATTTGCGACTCGCAATTTTCGACCGACTAATTTTTAATGCACAACAGTCTCTCAGACTCTGTTTGTGATTCCTAATGGGTTTGCAAATTGCATGCCTCATTAATATTAATGATGCAGGCACAATTTGTCACCCCTTTAGGAATGGCTAGCACTCGTACAGGGATGGTGGCCTGCTGGGGTCAGCAGACCACCATGTCTGTGACTGCTTTTTTAATAAAGCAGATTTTTTTTTGTTTTTAAATGGCGGCTGTTTTCCGTAAAGGAAAACGGGATGCATAAAAAAAATTGAAACTTTTCAGTAAAACATTTTTAAGGGCAGGTGGTGGTCTCTGTGACCACTGCCTGCTCTTAAAAAATATTTCCCCACATACGAAGGGGTACTCTGGGGTCCCCTTCCCCTATGCGAGTGGTTTACCACATACTTGAAGTCGGTGGCAAACTGCAAGTGCTTTGCAGTTGCAAATGCGGTCGCAAAACATTAGTACATAGCATGTTGACTCGCTATAAGGAAAGGATGCCCCTTCCTAATAGCCAGAGTTGCAAATGCTATTTTGCGAGTCAGTGACTCCGAAAATAGCATTTATACATGCTATTACCCTTTTTTGCGACCGCAAACGAGAGGATCTCCTGTTTGCGTCCGCAAAAAAGGGTCGTAGATCTGGCCCATAGAGCTTTGCTTCTCAGACCACCAGTAAAAACATTGAAAAAGAGTATTGGGGATGTGTCGACTTGCCTTGGCATCAATCTTTTCCCCTTGGCACCAGACAGCCTTTCTGTCTCATCCAGAGATCCACAGCAACTTATCAGCTAGTCTTCTGTTGATGAACACCTGTTTGGACTACAGGTCTACTCTAGGCTGGAGAAATAAAAAAGGAAACAGACTGTGTAGGCTATGCAGAAGTTAGAAACTGAGCCCCACAAAACTCACATTTGCCCTAACTGGTAGCGAGTAGCAGCAGCGAGCGTGGCTGGACCTCCCAGTATCGGGTATATCAAACTCATCAGCCCATCCTTCAAAGACAAATCACCAAATAATACTGCAGAGGTGGCTTTAGTGGAGACGATCATGGAAGTGGCAGACGTGCCCAAAACAAGTGTTCCTAAGCCTCTAATCACACATTAGATGACTGGCTGATAAACAGCAGCAGTAAAGGACAATGCCTCACTTACTGAAAAAGTTCTCACTCTTCCACGCTTTGAGGTTTACTGTTAATAGGAAAAAATCTCAGCTTTGCCACCAACAAATTGAAATGTTCTTGGATGCCGTATTCACTCTAATGATGGTCGGAACGTACCCCAGCAACGAGAGAGTGATGGCATTTCAAAGACTATTTCCCTCTACCACAACTCATGTCCTCTTACACGGAGAATCATAATGAAACTTTTCATTGTTTTTAGATTTTTCCAGAAGGTCCTTGTTGGAAGCTGGCTCAGTATCTGATATCACTAGGCTCAATGTAAAATCCAATTGCGCTCTATTAGTTGTAGTGTGGGCGAGCAGCCTTAGGCCTAACACAGAGGAGTGGAGAACATTTATTTCACAACAGTGAGCAACAACGGACACACGACTCAAGAAGGAGATCCAGACCAATTTTTGAAAATTATACTTTGTAGTTTTTGAAAATTATACTTTGTACTTTATTTTAAGAACCAGGTCTTCGTAATAGGGGAAGTATGTTTTTTTTAACTAAAAATACTTTTCACTTTGAAAAATCTTGCAACCCCGCTCTTTAGAGCCAAAAGTCAGCACAGGTCAGGGGTCGTGTCAGTACCAATACAGGACCACCAGCGGTACAGGGGCGGCCTGGTATAGAGGTCAAAATCTGAGTTTGACCCCATGCTTCCATGGGAGACAAGGGATGCCTGGAGCCACACTGCTTGCAGGTAATGAGATTAGTGTCAGGGGCCAAGCTTTGGGGGTTAGGTTGAGCATGGGGGCCAACAAAGCAGCACCAAACATACATCACCAGCGGCACAGGGGCAGTCGGGTGCAGGATGCAATTTCGACGTCCAGCAACCAATGATTTTCAATGAAGATTCTTTTGTTGGCAGAGAGGCTGTAGGCATGGCACCGGAGGTAGCAAGAGGAAGAAAAATTACAGCAGAGGTTAGTTGGGATGTAGGGGAGCGTAGGGGCACCATCTGTTCAGCTCACCAAGGCCCAGGGCCTTTGTGTGCAGGGGTGCCTTTCGACATTGGCGTCTTCTTATCAGAGCCGGTTGCGGGGGGCCTCTGAATTCACAATGCAGGCACCATTGTGGAGGACAGGGTAAGTCAACTAATACTGGACATGAGGTCAGATTCGCCGGGGAGTCTTCACTGGACAGATGAGCCACTCAGACTCTGGCCGTGGATATATGGTGCAAAGTGGGTAGGAAATGTGGATCTGCCGGGATCCCGAGTCTCTAGAGTAGGTTTATTCTCGTCAGATCAGCTGTCCACAGGGGATTGAAGTCTTTGTTGAAGGCAGCAGTCCTCCCAGGGGTTTCAGAGGTCGCTAGTTGTAAGACAGGTCGCAGAGTCCTCTAAGCTGGAGACAGGCCGGTAGGATTGGGGCTAGACAGTGGTTGTCTTCTGGCTGCTCCTCCAAGGTGGCTTATTTCTTCATAGGTCATTGCACATCTGAGTTCTAGGTCTGGGGGAGTCACTCAAATACTAAACTTAGAAGGCATTTTAGGGGACTAGCAGGTAGGGCCAATGGGCCCCTTTTCCTGGGGTGACTGCACCCTCTATCATGCCACCATCCTGTAGGAGGGGGGCATAGACCTAGCCCTAGACATGATCGAAGAGGTCCCCCATCTTAAAGATGGTGGGGACTGAAAGTTGTGCTTCACCTTAGGGGTGGGGTTGGCAGAGGGGGGCACACCTCCCATATATTTTTTTTTTTTACCACTGGTTTTCCCTCCCAAACTGGGGGTGTAAACCAGTGGCTGCCATCTGCTGCTAGCAGCAGAGGCTAGCGGTTGTATTACAAAGGCAGTAGGCCTTTGAAGCTTTCTGCTTCGAGCACTGGCCCATCCTGGGGGAGGAGGCATGACCCCTTTTCCCAGGATGTGCATTTTTCTGGTCCCAGAAAGCAGGAGGGCTCAACCTAGAAACATGTCTTTATGTGGAAGGCTGCCTAAAGCCAGTCTGTGCCCATATCAGGGGTTAGTAGGTTTTCAGGAGGCACCTCTGGGGTGCCCTCTGAGTATATGTTTTAATAAATCTAATACTGGCATCAGTGTAAATTTATTACAAAGAGCTGTTTGATATCAAACACTCCTGGGTTCAGTGAAGCCATCATGTTTGCTGCAGAACTTGGGTTGTCAATTTTCCAGCCCCTGTACTCTCTATGGCTTCCCTGAAGTTCTTCTTAGGAAACAATGAAAAAATTAACTTTTCAACCAATGTTAATTCTTTGGCCTATAATCGCAGAGAGCCTTTCAGATAATAGAGAATCCTAGCATTGGGACGCTTTAGCAGAAGTAGCTATGTGCTCTGCAAGTCCGTTTAATTATTTATCATTGTTACAAAGCTTTAAGTAATGTAGCAAGTAGATGGGTAGACTGGCTCTGGCAGCAGCATTTTTAACACACTGCAATTGGGAGATGAGCCTGCTCGAAATGCCCCGGTTTAGTGTTTCAATAGTCCAGTTTAGATGCACATAAAGCTCGAACTATGGATGTGTGAAAGGACTCTGGGGAAAAATATGAAGAAGTTCTTTGACCTTTGAAGAGTGGCAAAGCAGGTGTTAGTAACCAGATTCACTTGAAGGCCCATGGAAAGTCCAGATTAAAATAATCTCTTGGTTTCTGACCAAATGTTCCAGGGAGGGTGCAGGCCAGAACCCCTCAGGCCACCAGTCAGGGGACTAAGTATTGGACATGGGACCCAATAGAGAAACTTATGACTTATTGAGTTGAGCTTTAGTGCTTGCATAAACAGATAGAATTTACTTATAGGTACCACATTATGGGTATCATCTGCCTATAGGAGGATGCCAAATCCAGAAGACCTGACCTGCACTGTATATCAGTTGGTCAAAGGTATTTGCTTAGGCTGTCCTGGGATTTTTTTGATCATTTTCCAAATGTTATTAAATCTGTGCTTACCAGAGTTAATTCAGCAGTCTAACTCCCAAAATTGAGAAAAGGTGATTTTCCAGTGTTTTAAAAACATGTTTTTTTTGCAGTGGTTGTTATAAAGTGCATATT
This sequence comes from Lissotriton helveticus, assembly GCF_964261635.1. Classification (NCBI taxonomy): domain Eukaryota; kingdom Metazoa; phylum Chordata; class Amphibia; order Caudata; family Salamandridae; genus Lissotriton; species Lissotriton helveticus. The sequence goes on along the minus strand of NC_136060.1, from coordinate 51,194,502 downwards.
TAATTGAAAAGAGAACTCGTGAAGGGCATGTAGTGTTTCACGTTGAACTATATTAAGCATAGAAAGTCTGTGTAATGTACTCTCACATCTCATTACCCTCCTATATCTTACTGTCAGGATTCTGTACTGTTTAGAGTGCTAATAATGGATTATAAACACGAGAGTGCTATATTCAAATGCTTTAATAATACATTCCTAAACACAATTAGGTAGAGTTCACCTACTCCTTCTTGAATATTATGATATTTCTGTTTAATTTACAAGTCCTCATTGATGCCCAGCTCACCAAGATAGGCATATTCTATCACTCGCTCCTGAGTTAAGCACATTACCCTTCTTTCCAGAGTACTGGCAATACTCCATACAATTGAATGATATATATTTAAGTGATTATTCACTCTGTTTTTCCTTCTATGTTCATATGCTTCTACTGTTTTTTATTTGTTATTTTATGAAACTTCCAAAGAGATTTTTCACAAAATTTGAAATGACGTCAGATTAATTTGTAGCCCAGTGCGCTTAGGCTCCAGAAGCTTGGTGCTTTAAGCATGCTCACCGCCATTATTCTGCACTCTTTGAGGGACTACATTAAGGTGGTGGTGCAGTTGTGAGGACATCAATAGCTGCCATGAGATCCCATTGCTAATGTTTCACTTTAAGTCAGCCCTGACATTTTAACACACTTCACATTGTATTCTAAGACTTGAAACATTGCTGTTAACATTGTAACAATTCACTCAAAAACCCCAGCAGTAAAGTGCCGTTGTTTAAAAAGTCAGGGTTAGCTGAAGATATCACAGATAAAGATGGGCACCTTGCAGCTATGAATTATCTTTTCACTGATGAGACCTGTACCCCTTTAATTGGGTTTTATCAGTTAATAAAGGTTTAAACCTAAAACAAAATAACCTACTTATTCTCCCACCCCCTCCTCCCTTCCCTTGCCATTAATTCCAAATGCAGGCATATGTATTCAAAATGTGGCAAACATTAAAAAAGTAATCCTCTACTCTCACACATGGGTGTGGCAACCTGTAGTACTTGCTAATTTTAGAATGGTTATCCATCCCCATGAAACGTTGCCGCCATGATGAGACCTCTTAGCTTGACATCAAGGTCTTTAGGTCCACCCCAACCTAAGGGCAATGAATCTTGCGATTTGCACCTAAAACCTCAGTATTTAAATATCTGCAACTTCCAAAGGAGTGTATGATAATTCTCAAATTAGCTTGAAAGCACACATGCGCATTCTATGTGGCTGAATGCAAAAAATTTGTATAATACTGTAAAAATTTTCTCAAAGAGCTTTGGTGAAAATGATGCAGCTTTTATGGAAGGCCTCAAAAGGGATATCCCGCTGCGCAAGCCACTGATGGTGGTTCTTACACCACTTAAGGTGCATTCATTTAAGTAGCTACACTCTTGCCTGCTAGGTTTTCTATCCTCAAATTTGGCCTTCCTCATTACAGTTACCTTCCAGCACATTTTGAGTGGATTGAAAGCTTGAACAGCTGTGAATCCATTATACTAGTGCACGAACATCAGGTTGTTCTTAAAACACACTCTTATATTCTGTCAAAGATAGTCCCACCTTTCCACATTAATGAGACTATTTATTTACCCTTTTCACAATAGAACAGTCTCTGTGGAACCAGACTTGCACACACTAGCTATTCAATTTCAAAAATTACGATGAAAAAATGCCAACATTTTGTTCTTGCTATTAGTATATTAAAACATCCTTTTTTCATTAAAAAAAAAAATCAAAATTGTGCTTGTCCCCTCTAGAGAAAACTACAAACCTCCGATACCTTTAGAATTCCCCCAACTTGTAAAAAAGGATGCACATTCAGAGTAGATTTTTTTCTGGGAAAAAAGTTATGAAGGCGAAAGCACAAACTGCCCCTATCAGTAAGGCCCAGCAGGTCCATGACGGCAGCTGCTGTTCATATGTGGCCTTTGCTGATGGATTAATACAATTGATGTACAGAACAGCATATTCTATGATGTATTGAGTGCCACAGTTTCAAGCGGTTATTTGTCCGAGTTGTGACAGAGATATTTACAAAATGTTAGACATAATTTTAAAATTAAAACAGTACCCTTAGTCAGGCACAGCTTTGGGATATGTTCTAAAAAAATAGTAAATTTTTCCAATTCCTTTGTTCCTGAAATGCAGTTATATTTATATATTTGTTTCACAGAATGACAAACTTGTTTTCCGAGGCTTGATAGTTACAAAATGATTGCATTTAAGGAATTAGAGTTGCTTGGTTTAATCAGTTTCCTGCTCTCTCCTGAGCATGTGAACGTCTGTCATTCCTTAATTACCTCATTGAATAATGCATTAAATGCAAAGCTATTAATTAGATAATCAGTCATCCTTACTTTCGAGGATTTAAATCCCAAGCTCGCATTGTGTCCGATTTTCCTCACAACTGGGTTACAGTTTCATCCCTTACACATGATTTTTAGGTGCTGCAATACATTGTTCTAATCTGCCCATGTTGGTTTCTGTCTCATCTAGATTTTATATACCGAAACCATTCCCGAAGACATCCTGGCTGGCAAAGTGGTTCTACAAGTTTCTGCTTCTGATGCAGATATTCGATCTAATGCAGAGATATCCTACACACTGCATGGAGATGGTTCCGAGAAATTCAGTTTACACCCAAGCACAGGTAAACTGCCTCACTTATTCTCAAAGAAAATAAAGTGTTGTCTAATTTATTTTGCAATAAATATTGTTTCCAGGATAGATAGCGTATTCAATACGAATTGTGCTGTATTAGAAATCTATTTGGCTTTGTGTTCTGATTTGCTACCAGAAAACAAGGTTGTGGATCTTAAGTCTCCTCTATAGCACTGACTGGTTCAAGATTCAGAGAGAACTGAGAAGTCCTCCCAAAAAGTTACAGAGAGTGCAGCGCAGTGGATGTCAGATGAGTGATCCAGAAATGGGCCCACAAGGCACAGACAAGGAGGTAGTTATCATTAGCATGTGAAAGAGACATGTTAGTGATAGATACTTAGGCGCCACCCATGCACGCTGACGTCATTTTTAGGTCTCGCCTGTCGATGCGCATGCGCATCGAGCAAGCGAGACTATAGGGGCTCATCCAGACTTTATCTAACTTTCAAGGAATCGTGGCGATTCCTTGCAGTGCCCGTGACTTTTAAGCTCAATGCGCATGTGCATTGAGCTTAAAAGCGCGTGCACAGCCGCCCGCATTCCTCCGACACCTTTGAAGTGAAACTTAGCTTCACTTCAAAGGCCCGGCTTGTTCACACCCACATGCCGCTCTGCCCCGCTCCGCCCCCTCCCCTGAGTCATCCTGCCTGCCCCTTCCCGCCGTGTCGCATTTCTCCTCCCCCCTCCCCTCTCCCCTCTCCCCTCTCTTCCCTCCGTCTTGTTTTCTTTGATGCTGGTATTGCTGGCAGCGGCATTGCGCTTGGAGGGACAGCAACAACATAAAACTGACCATGAAGTTAATCACAGGACCCTGCAGCCGAAGGCTTCGTGCACTGAGCCCTCCCGGCATACACATAATTTTATCGCTCTCTTTCTCTCGCGCTCTCCCTACATCTATAGCTCCCCCTCCCTCTCTCCTGTCTTCCTCTGTCTCACTCTAACTGTGTTCCTCCCTCTGTCTCACTCCCCCTCTCTTTTTCCTCCTCTCTCCCTCCCTCTCCGTCTCGCAGCTTAGATTCACGTTTCTGCCTGTTTCACTCTCTCTTCCAACTCTCACCCCCCTCTCCATTTACTTACACAAATCTCGCAGATACCCCAAGCAGCGGTGCACGCAGTACCAATCCTTCTGTTATGCCACATCTCGCAGCTTAGATTCTTTCGCTCTTTCTTTTAACTCTCCACGTTTCTGCCTGTTTCACTCTCTCTTTTAACTCTCACCCCCCTCTCCATTTACTTACACAAATCTCGCAGATACCCCAAGCAGCGGTGCACGCAGTACCAATCCTTCTGTTATGCCACATCTCGCAGCTTAGATTCATTCGCTCTTTCTTTTAACTCTCCACGTTTCTTCCTGTTTCACTCTCTCTTTTAACTCTCACCCCCCTCTCCATTTACTTACACATATCTCGCAGATACCCCAAGCAGAGGTGCACGCAGTACCAATCCTTCTGTTATGCCACATCTCGCAGCTTAGATTCATTCCCTCTTTCTTTTAACTCCCCACGTTTCTGCCTGTTTCACTCTCTCTTCCAACTCTCACCCCCCTCTCCATTTACTTACACAAATCTCGCAGATACCCCAAGCAGCGGTGCACGCAGTACCAATCCTTCTGTTATGCCACATCTCGCAGCTTAGATTCATTTGCTTTTTTTTTTTAACTCTCCACGTTTCTGCCTGTTTCACTCTCTCTTTTAACTCTCACCCCCCTCTCCATTTACGTTTCTGCCTGTTTCACTCAGCCACGCAACGCCACTCAGGCACGCAACGCCACTCACGCACGCAACGCCACTCAGCCACGCAACGCCACTCACGCACGCAACGCCACTCAGCCACGCAACGCCACTCACCCACGCAACGCCACTCACCCACGCAACGCCACTCACCCACGCAACGCCACTCACCCACGCAACGCCACTCACCCACGCAACGCCACTCACCCACGCAACGCCACTCATGCACGCCACTCACACACGCAACGCCACGCACACATGCAACGCCACTCAGCCACTCACTGCCACTCAGCCACGCAACGCCACTCAGCCACGCAACGCCACTCAGCCACGCAACGCCACTCACCCACGCAACGCCACTCAGCCACGCAACGCCACTCACCCACGCAACGCCACTCACCCACGCAATGCCACTCACCCACGCAACGCCACTCACCCACGCAACGCCACTCACCCACGCAACGCCACTCACCCACGCAACGCCACTCAGCCACGCAACGCCACTCAGCCACGCAACGCCACTCACCCATGCAACGCCACTCACCCATGCAACGCCACTCACCCACGCAACGCCACTCACCCACGCAACGCCACTCACCCATGCAACGCCACTCACCCATGCAACGCCACTCACCCACGCAACGCCACTCACCCACGCAACGCCACTCACCCACGCAACGCCACTCACCCACGCAACGCCACTCACCCACGCAACGCCACTCACCCACGCAATGCCACTCTGGCACGCAACGCCACTCTGGCACGCAACGCCACTCTGGCACGCAACGCCACTCTGGCACGCAACGCCACTCTGGCACGCAACGCCACTCTGGCACGCAACGCCACTCTGGCACGCAACGCCACTCAGCCACGCAACGCCACTCAGCCACGCAACGCCACTCAGCCACGCAACGCCACTCAGCCACGCAACGCCACTCAGCCACGCAACGCCACTCAGCCACGCAACGCCACTCAGCCACGCAACGCCACTCACCCACGCAACGCCACTCACCCACGCAACGCCACTCACCCACGCAACGCCACTCACCCACGCAACGCCACTCACCCACGCAACGCCACTCACCCACGCAACGCCACTCACCCACGCAACGCCACTCACCCACGCAACGCCACTCACCCACGCAACGCCACTCAGCCACGCAACGCCACTCAGCCACGCAACGCCACTCACCCATGCAACGCCACTCACCCACGCAACGCCACTCACCCACGCAACGCCACTCACCCATGCAACGCCACTCACCCATGCAACGCCACTCACCCACGCAACGCCACTCACCCACGCAACGCCACTCACCCACGCAACGCCACTCACCCACGCAACGCCACTCACCCACGCAACGCCACTCACCCACGCAATGCCACTCTGGCACGCAACGCCACTCTGGCACGCAACGCCACTCTGGCACGCAACGCCACTCTGGCACGCAACGCCACTCTGGCACGCAACGCCACTCTGGCACGCAACGCCACTCAGCCACGCAACGCCACTCAGCCACGCAACGCCACTCAGCCACGCAACGCCACTCAGCCACGCAACGCCACTCAGCCACGCAACGCCACTCAGCCACGCAACGCCACTCAGCCACGCAACGCCACTCAGCCACGCAACGCCACTCAGCCACGCAACGCCACTCAGCCACGCAACGCCACTCAGCCACGCAACGCCACTCACCCACGCAACGCCACTCACCCACGCAACGCCACTCACCCACGCAACGCCACTCACCCACGCAACGCCACTCACCCACGCAACGCCACTCACCCACGCAACGCCACTCACACACGCAACGCCACTCACACACGCAACGCCACTCACCCACGCAACGCCACTCCCCCACGCAACGCCACTCACCCACGCAACGCCACTCACCCACGCAACGCCACTCACCCACGCAACGCCACTCACCCACGCAACGCCACTCACCCACGCAACGCCACTCACCCACGCAACGCCACTCTGGCACGCAACGCCACTCTGGCACGCAACGCCACTCTGGCACGCAACGCCACTCTGGCACGCAACGCCACTCTGGCACGCAACGCCACTCTGGCACGCAACGCCACTCTGGCACGCAACGCCACTCTGGCACGCAACGCCACTCTGGCACGCAACGCCACTCTGGCACGCAACGCCACTCTGGCACGCAACGCCACTCTGGCACGCAACGCCACTCTGGCACGCAACGCCACTCTGGCACGCAACGCCACTCTGGCACGCAACGCCACTCAGCCACGCAACGCCACTCAGCCACGCAACGCCACTCAGCCACGCAACGCCACTCAGCCACGCAACGCCACTCAGCCACGCAACGCCACTCAGCCACGCAACGCCACTCACCCACGCAACGCCACTCACCCACGCAACGCCACTCACCCACGCAACGCCACTCACCCACGCAACGCCACTCACCCACGCAACGCCACTCACCCACGCAACGCCACTCTGGCACGCAACGCCACTCTGGCACGCAACGCCACTCTGGCACGCAACGCCACTCTGGCACGCAACGCCACTCTGGCACGCAACGCCACTCTGGCACGCAACGCCACTCTGGCACGCAACGCCACTCTGGCACGCAACGCCACTCCCCCACGCAACGCCACTCCCCCACGCAACGCCACTCCCCCACGCAACGCCACTCCCCCACGCAACGCCACTCCCCCACGCAACGCCACTCAGCCACGCAACGCCACTCACCCACGCAACGCCACTCACCCACGCAACGCCACTCACCCACGCAACGCCACTCACCCACGCAACGCCACTCACCCACGCAACGCCACTCAGCCACGCAACGCCACTCAGCCACGCAACGCCACTCAGCCACGCAACGCCACTCAGCCACGCAACGCCACTCAGCCACGCAACGCCACTCAGCCACGCAACGCCACTCACCCACGCAACGCCACTCAGCCACGCAACGCCACTCACCCACGCAACGCCACTCAGCCACGCAACGCCACTCAGCCACGCAACGCCACTCAGCCACGCAACGCCACTCAGCCACGCAACGCCACTCAGCCACGCAACGCCACTCACCCACGCAACGCCACTCACCCACGCAACGCCACTCACCCACGCAACGCCACTCAGCCACGCAACGCCACTCAGCCACGCAACGCCACTCAGCCACGCAACGCCACTCAGCCACGCAACGCCACTCAGCCACGCAACGCCACTCACCCACGCAACGCCACACTCACACACTCTCACACATCCTCGCACACCCACTCACATTCTCAATAAGCCTCATAGCCTCACGCTCGCCAACAATCACTCACTCTCACCCTGACACCGTCACCCTCACACCATCATCCACTCACCCTCAACACCTCACCCTCACTCACCATCAACACACTATCACACTACAACCACACACAAACACTTACCACCACAGCACCAATCATTACCACTACAGCATTACTCAGCAGACAAACGACATACAATCCAAACATGTGCGCTTTTAACAGGCACACACACTAATAGCTAGCAATGGACACATTCACAAGGCGTACACACACAACAGTCATCAGTGCATCCTTTCACCATGCATACACCCACACAAACAGCCATCAATCCACGCTTTCAACAGTCACACACACCACCAGCCTGAAGTGCACGCTTTAGAACAACTTTTTGTACGTTGCACACAGAATTACAGCTATACAAGCATGCTTTGGTGCTGTACAGTACTGCAGTTCTATGTCTAAATGAGACTGGGGGAGTTCTAAATACGGCTCTACTGGCAATGAGTGATGATCTCATGTCGCTCAATTGTAGTGTGGGGTTGCAGAATGTTAATAATGTGCTATTGCTGCAGAAATGGACATAAGGGATGCCGTGCAAGAGAAAATTACTACACACAAGGAAAGTGCGACCGAAAAACACGTACGCCAAAACGAAACTCAATCCATGCCAAAGAATAAAACTAAATAGCAGCCATTGATAAAATACTAAACACACTCTAATGAGAGGAGCCAGACAGAAAATACGTACGAGCAAAGCAAAACCAAATACAATAATTACATTAACATCAATAAAAGGAAAGGCATAAACAAAAGTATAAGAACTCACAAAGGCACTTTTTCATAATATGCAAATAAAATTGTCATTACCTGTCGATCGTAGCAGCTCATTCCCTGAAATGTAGAAAATATAAAAAAAAACACAACAAAGAGAACATACACAGTGCATACATTATACTTTTAACTACAACAAGCAACTAACAAAAAAAATGAATAGCGGCGAAACAAGTCACATACCGGTACAAATGACACAAGCAAAAGCTAAGTCAGAGGGAAAATAAACATCACAGTGCCACCTCAGGCGAAACGGAACTACTGAAACTACATACCAGGAAGACACTAGCAAAGATTACTCAATGCATCCCAAAGAATCTACTTAAACACGAGCCAACATTCGCATAAAGATCAAGAAAAATTCAAAACACAAGGAAAGTGAGCGAGAAATAACAAGGGACGCAATTTCAAAGACATAACACATACAAACATAAACATTGCTTTATGTAACATTTCGAAAAAACTATATTTTTCAAACATATATCTTTTAGAACAGTACTAAGGAATATTGTAACTCAAAACTCGATAATACACATGGCGCAATACAAATAAAACACTCATACATCCTAATAAAACATTATTAATAATACGTATATACACACACGTATTAATACATTCAAATTCATGTACTCACTTTTAATAAATGTACATCTTACCAGTCAGACGACGCAGCAACAAACACGGAGGAATAACACACCTTTACCGCACGAACATTCACATCAATTTGGAAAAAGCCCCGTTGACGCATGTCAAATGCAACGCTACGTCACACAACGTAGAGCTGCGATTGGCTAAAAATTACGTAACGCTCATAATTACATCACCATCAATTAAAAAATAGAACGCTAACATCCCTTACGTAACAAACGTAAAGGGAATACATTGCGTAATACCCTTTACTAGAACAGAAAAACAAAAACTTTTATTTACATACACTACATAATTTTAGAAACGTATACACAAGCCAAGTGCGACCAAAAAACACGTACGGCAAAACGGAACACAATCCATGGCAACAAATACACCGAAATAGCAGCCATTGATAAAATAAAAATCAAATGCAAGAAGCCAGGCAGAAAGTACATGCGAGCAGAGAGACCTAATAAAATAATTACATTAGCTTTACAATAAGCAAATCAATAAACAAAAGTATAAAAGTCACAAAGACACGCTTTAATATTATGCAAATTAATTTGTCATTACCTGTCCATCGTAGCAGCTCATTCCCTGAAATAAAGAAAATATAAAAAAGAAAACACACAAAGAGAACATACACAGTGCATACATAAAACTTTTCACTACAACAATAAACAAACAAAAAAAAAAACTGTGCACGCACTACCAATCCTTCCGTTATGCCAGATCTCACAATCTTCCATCACACACGGAGCTGCTCCAGCACAGGCAACGGCAATGCAAGCTTCACTCAAACACGGAGCAGGTACAGCACAGGCAACAGCATTCCCTTACACATGGAACAGGTACAGCACCGAGAGCTGCAGTGCAATCTTCCCTCACACATACATCAGGTACAGCACAGCCGGCAGCAGTGCAAGCTTCCCTCACACACAGAGCAGGTACAGCACAGGCAGCAGCAGTGCAAGCTTCCCTCACACATAGATCAGGTACAGCACAGGCGGCAGCAGTGCAAGCTTCTCTTACACATGCAACAGGTACAGCACTGACAGCAGCAGTGCAAGCTTCCATCACACACGGAGCAGGTATAGCACAGGCAACGGCAATGCAAGCTTCACTCAAACACGGAGCAGGTACAGCACAGCCAACAGCAGTGCAAGCTTCCCTTACACATGGAACAGGTACAGCACCGACAGCAGCAGTGCAAGCTTCCCTCACACATAGATCAGGTACAGCACAGGCGGCAGCAGTGCAAGCTTCACTCGAAAACAAGGAGCAGGTACAGCACAGGCAACAGCAGTGCAAACTTCCCTTACACATGGAACAGGTACAGCACCGACAGCAGCAGTGCAAGCTTCCCTCACACATAGATCAGGTACAGCACAGGCGGCAGCAGTACAAGCTTCCCTCACACACAGAGCAGGTACAGCACAGGCAGCAGCAGTGCAAGCTTCCCTCACACATAGATCAGGTACAGCACAGGCGGCAGCAGTGCAAGCTTCCCTTACACATGCAACAGGTACAGCACCGACAGCAGCAGTGCAAGCTTCCATCACACACGGAGCAGGTATAGCACAGGCAACGGCAATGCAAGCTTCACTCAAACACGGAGCAGGTACAGCACAGGCAACAGCAGTGCAAGCTTCCCTTACACATGGAACAGGTACAGCACCGACAGCAGCAGTGCAAGCTTCCCTCACACATACATCAGGTACAGCACAGGCAGCTGCAGTGCAAGCTTCCATCACACACGGAGCAGGTATAGCACAGGCAACGGCAATGCAAGCTTCACTCAAACACGGAGCAGGTACAGCACAGGCAACAGCAGTGCAAGCTTCCCTTACACATGGAACAGGTACAGCACCGACAGCAGCAGTGCAAGCTTCCCTCACACATACATCAGGTACAGCACAGGCAGCTGCAGTGCAAGCTTCCATCACACACGGAGCAGGTACTGCACAGGCAACGGCAATGCAAGCTTCACTCAAACACGGAGCAGGTACAGCACAGCCAACAGCAGTGCAAGCTTCCCTTACACATGGAACAGGTACAGCACCGACAGCAGCAGTGCAAGCTTTCATCACACATACATCAGGTACAGCACAGGCGGCAACAGTGCAAGCTTCCCTCACACACGGAGCAGGTACAGCACAGCATACCCTCAGACCCTCACCCTCAACACCTCACCCTCACTAACTTCACCCTTATCACCTCACCCACAATTCCACACCCTCACTCACCCTCACCATCACTCACCCTCACTCACACTCAACACATCACCCTCATCTACACTCAACATCACCATCACTCACCCTCAACATCTCATCCTTAACACCTCACTCTTAACACCTCACTCACCCTCACTCATCCTCAACAAGTCACACTCACTCACCCTTAACACCTCACCCTCACCCTCAATACCATTCAACACCTCACCCTCACCTTCACTCAACATCACCCTCACTCACCCTCAACGACTCACCCTCAGTTACACACACTAACACTCAAAAACGCAACAGCACTCTGCCTCTCCATCATTCACACTCTATCCATCATTCACACACTATCCATCTTTCAGAAACTCTGCATCATTCACCCACTCACCATCATTCACCCAATCTCCATCATTCACCCAATCTACAGCATTCACCCAATCTACAGCATTCACCCAATAGACAGCATTCACCCAATAGACAGCATTCACCCAATCTGCAGCATTCACCCAATCTGCAGCATTCACCCAATCTGCAGCATTCACCCAATCTGCAGCATTCACCCAATCTGCAGCATTCACCCACTCTGCAGCATTCACCCACTCTGCAGCATTCACCCACTCTGCAGCATTCACCCACTCTGCAGCATTCACCCACTCTGCAGCATTCACCCACTCTGCAGCATTCACCCACTCTGCAGCATTCACCCACTCTGCAGCATTCACCCACTCTGCAGCATTCACCCACTCTGCAGCATTCACCCACTCTGCAGCATACACCCACTCTGCAGCATTCACCCACTCTGCAGCATTCACCCACTCTGCAGCATTCACCCACTCTGCAGCATTCACCCACTCTGCAATTTGAGGAATGTTAGGCCATTTTCTTACACATAAAGAAATTTCAGGACGGAAAACAAGGGGGTCGACGGAGTATAGCATCAGATACGTTAGACACAAAAAAAACTTAACATCATTGACCTAAAAGGATGCAAGGATGTTAATCAGTCTTCGGGCCAAAAAGTAAATTTAATTCGTACGATATTACAACAATATTACACAAAGGAAACAAATACAAATATGTGGCAGGAAGCGAGGACGAGGAGATACAAAGACACAAGTGAAACAGGCAACTTTTTCGCCGGGCAATAAACAAGCACTATTCATCCGGAGAATGGGACGGTTTAAAGACAGTAGTCAACAGTTACACAAAAAACCGGACGCATACAACAATAGCACTTCTTCTCACGGAATTCCGTCTAATATAAAGCAAATATGACGAAATAAACAAAAATTCAGAAACAATCAAATTTTTCAGAGGGAAATAAACAAGAACGATTCATCCGGAAAATGGGACGCATTGAATACAATAGTCGAGATTTACACAAAAAAAGAAACGCTTAACACAATAGCATTTATCCAGACGGAATTAGTTCAAATACAATAAAACATATTACGAACATAGAAAGAGTCAGTCACAAAAATCTAACGAAAAATACATTAGTTCACTGTACATGTCGTTCATACATTGCTAAAAATACTACAGTCAGCAAAGACACAAAGTTTCATTTCATACTTCAAGTACGTCAATAACAAATTATCCGACTACTTCAGCATCACACAAAAAAATAATAAAAAAACAACTTACATCAATATATTACAACACATTTACCACTTCGAAATGAAACAAACCCCTTTTGTATGTCAAATTACCAAAAAAAGGACATTAATACATTACATTACAGTTTAACAAAACATATGCATTACACATCGCCAATAAAAAACACTACTTTATGTTACATTACAAACATTTACAAATATTACGAGTGAATTAAATAAATTTAGCAAGTATTTAAATTTTACATAGTATATATACTACATTACATTACATTAAAATAAACTTAGGAATACATTCTTACCTGTCAAACGACGCAGCAACACCACCGGGACAAGAACACGCCTTCCGCACACCAACATTCTCGATCAATGGGGAATTCAACGGTTGACGTATGCAAATCGGAACGCTACGTCAAAAACGTCGCGCTCCGATTGGCTAGAGAAATACGTAAACAAAAAACACACACAACTCAAAAATAAACTAGACCGCTAAACATAGCAGACGTCGACGTGACGCTATACGTCGGCCATTTTAAAAAAAAAAAAAAAACGAGACTACACAAACATGTTACAAAACATACACATAGTTAGTACAATACATACACATTTAAAATTACATACTAATATACACATAAGACTGAAGTAATACAAAGGGGACACCTTTAGTTACAAACAACACATTACTTAATTATTATTAACATATACACACACTCTTAACATCACCCTCACACAACAAAACTATCACACTCTTTCACACACGCTCAGTAACGCTAAAACAACATCTCCCTCATACACCATCACACACCTTCAGCCTCACACACACTTACTCACCCTCACACTAACACACTCACACACTCTCTTACGCAAATAACTTCACTCATCCTCCCCCCCTCACACCCCCTAACACTCTACGCGATTGCAGCCTGGAATCCCTGATAAATTTTCTTGTATCCGTGGCTGGCATTCAGTCATCCCAACGTAAACTGGTGCATTTGTCTTTTCTTTGCTGAAAATAATTTTCTATACTTCTATTGCATGATTGATTGAAATACTTTATCGGACAATCGTTCACATTCTAGATAGGCAACTTGTACATCACACCCCTCGATGCATTTCGGGTTCGCGCCTTGTCCTTCCTCAAATGGTAAATACTTTTAGGGATGAAAAGGCGCCGGGTCCTGCTGCGTTGTTTTCATTTATATTTCAGACTCGTGCTGTCAATGTCTCAACTACGCTTAAACACACAGGACAAAAAATGACAGTTTATTAAATGTATAATTCTGTTTTTATCAGCTCTGAAGTAGCCTCCCTACCGAGCGAGTGCTATTTTATAACAATAAATACAACACATAAGCTCACAATTTTTTTTGTAAAATGTACCTATCGCATTTCATTCTTTTTCACATATAAGAAGATAATTGGGCTTTTCACGGGCAATCAGTAAGACGCTACCTCACCCTCACTGACACTCACTCACACTCAATCACTCTCACCCTCACTCACCAGCAACACCTCACCCTCAACGCCTCACCCTCAAATCCTCACTCACCCTCACTCTCACTCATCCTCAATCACCCTCAACATCACACACTCACTCACCCTCACTCACCCTCAACACCTCACCCTCACTCACCCTCAACTCCTCACTCACCCTCATTCTCACTCATCCTCACTCAACCACCCTCAACTTCAATGACCCTCAACGCCTCACCCAACACCTCACCTTCACTCACCATCAACATCTCACCCTCACTCACCCACAAAACATCAGCCTCAACACCTCACCCTCAATCACTCACCCTCAACAATTCACCCACACTCACCCTCCCTCACCCTCAATTCCTCACCCACACCCTCAACACTTCACCCTAAACACGTCACTCATCCTCAACGCCTCCCCCTCCCCCTCACTCACCCTCACCCTCACTCACCCTCAACACCTCACCATCACTAACACTCAACACCTCACCCTCACTAACTCACACTCAATCACCCTCAACACCTCACCCTCAACACCTCACCCTCAACACCTCACCCTCAACACCTCACCTTCAAAACCTCAACCTCAACAACTCACCCTCAACACCTCACCCTCACTCACTCTCACTCACCCTCACTCACCCTCACTCACACTCACTTACACTCAGTCACCCTCACTCACCCTCACTCACCCTCACTCACCCTCACTCACCCTCAACTCCTCACTCACCCTCACTCATCCTCACTCACCCTCAACACCTCACCCTCACCATCACCCACCCTCAACCCCTCATCCTAACTCGCAATAACCCTCCCTCACCCTCACCCTCACTCACTCTCACTCTCACTCACCCTCAACACCTCACTCACCCTCAACACCTCACTCACACTCAACTCCTCACTCATCCCCACCCTCACTCACCCTCAACACCTCACCCTCACACAGTGCAATAGGTCTCGTAGGATTTTTAGTTACAGCTTTTACAATTGTTTATTGCTTTTTTGATTTGTAATTCTTTAGCATTGGCAAAAAAAAATAAAAATGCAAAAGATTTACAACAAAAAACCCATAAACAATTCTAAATGCACTAACTCTAATGCTGCGAGACCTATTGCATTTCCAATGCTTGTTTCTTTTTCTGTGCCAGCAAGCGCAGAGCCTGATAAAGCACGTACTGTAGTCACTTTTTGACTACTCTTTTGAGACTTTTGTCTCCCCTTTTTTCTCCTAGTGCACGTAGGGATGCCTGGCTTTAAGTCTTGTGGGGCCTGCTGTCGCAATATGTCGGTGGCGGACCCCCATGATGTTGGCCTCTACTGCCTGGAGACCGACCACGACTCCCGAGACTGTCGGGCTATGGCCCTGAAGGCCTTGAGGGAGCGGCGCAGGAAGCTGCTGGAGATCCGGCACTCGTCCCTATTCCGCTCAGAGGCCAGGGACCATTCCCGGGCCCAGTCGCGGGGCCGCAGTCGTCGCTCCTCGGGCTCAAAGTCTTCGCCCTCGGATTCCAGTAAGCGACAACATAAAAAGTCGAAGAAGTGTGTTCCCTCTCAGATGTCCCCCCGTCGATGCGGACAAGGGGGACAGGGGTTCTGCCTTTGCGGCTCACTTGGAGCCTTGGAGTCCTGCGGTCGACCCACCTTTCCCGGGTCTGTCGGCGACTCCCGAACAAGTGCAAGAGTTTCTTGCCACCATGGCTGCCTTTTTAGGCCTCGGGCTCCCGCCGGTACACTTTCGGGCCCGCGGTCCTGTGTCCTGATCCTGTTGGCCCGTCGGCGCGGCCGGCGGATATTGCTTCGGCGCCACAGGATCCTATGCTGTTGGCTCTGGCCACGGGGTCTGGCACTGCCAGCGCCGCAGTGGGTGCTGTTCATTCCCCCCTTGCCCTGGTTCCAGGACCATTTCATTCCTGCCCAAGATCCGCATTGGGACACTGTTCGTCCCTCCTATGGCTCCAGCTCTGCTGCCGTGGCCAGCTCCTCTGGCAATGGAGTTGGTGGATGATTAGGAGGGGTCCAAGAACCCTCTTGCTAGTCAGTGTGACACCGAGCAGGACTGGGTAAACAATCCAGAGGATGCAGGCGACCTCGATGTCTCTTCTGACCCGGGGTTTGCCTCTCCTCCGCCCACGATGGAGGAGGGCGCTTCCTACACAATGGTATTCAGTCGGGCTGCTGAGGCCCTCAACCTAGACCTTCCTACGGTCGCCCTCAAGACCAACCTCCTCACAGAGGTGCTCCAGATGGCGTCTACCTCGTCGGAGCTGCTGCTTGCCTTCAATGACGCCCTCACTGACATCCTGTTGGGTACTTGGTCGCGGCCGGCCACAGGGGCCCCTGTGGACAAGAATGTCGCCAGGCGTCGCCGCCCGGCGCCTGGTGACCCTGTCTTCCTCACCACCCACCCGACGCCTGAGAGTCTGGTTATCCAAGCCTCGACGTCGGAGTGCTTTTCCCAAGGCTCCGCCGGATAAGGACTCTAAGAAGCTGGAACAGTTCGGTAAATGGTTGTTCTCGGCCAGCTTGGTGCTGCGGTCAGTGAACACCGCCTGCTGATTAGGCCACTACTCCCATGCGGTGTGGGAAACCGTGGCTCAAGTACTGCCTGTGTGTCCTGAGGAAGTTCAGGCTGTTCTTTGTCATGCGGTTGCTGAGGGTAAGGATGCAGCTAATTTCGCCATTCGGTGTGGTTTGGACACCGCTGACTCATTGGGCAGGGCGATTTCCATGACTGTGGAGCTGCGTCTGCTCCACCTCCCCCACAGGCGCGACATCACATCGGACAAGTGGGTGTTGCAGATGATCCACAAGGGTTACTCCCTTCCCTTTAAGTCCACCCCTCCAGCCATGCCACCTCAGTACCACTGCATATCGGGGGAACACTTGGCACTTCTCCAGCAGGAAGCCACAACCCTCTTGGCCAAGGGGGCCATTGAGTGCGTTCCTGGCCAGAAGTAGGGAGTGGTTGTTATTCCCACTACTTTCTGGTCCCCAAGAAGGACAAAGGGGGTGTGTCCTATCTTGGATCTCCGGAATTTCAATCGCTTCCTCTGGAAGGTGAAGTTCAAGATGCTGACTCTGGCTTAGGTCTTGGCTGTCCTTGACCCTGGAGACTGGATGGTAGCGTTGGACTTGCAGGACACATATTTTTACATCCCCGTCCTGCCGGCCCACCGGCTTTACCTGCGGTTTTGCGGTAGGCCAGGAGCATTTTCAGTTTGCCGTGCTCCCCTTCAGCCTTACCAGCGTCCCTTGGGTGTTCACGAAAGTGATGGCGGTGTTCGCAGCTCATCTGCGCAGGTCAGGGGTGTCAGTCTTCCCCTACCTCGATGACTGGTTGTTGAAGTCTGGTTCGCCCCAGGCAGTCGTCTCCCACCTTCAGACTACAGCTGACCTCCTGCAATTGCTGGGATTCTCCATCAATGTGCCGAAGTCACACCTGAGTCCCTCTCAGAAGCTCCCCTTTAGCGGAGCGGTTATGGATTTGACGCTGTTTTGGGTCTATCCTCCGTGCAGCGAGTCCGTGATATTCCGGCTATGATTCCGATCTTTCAGCCTCTATCCCGGGTTTGTCAGGATGACCCTCCGGCTCCTGGGCCTGATGGCCTCTTGCATCCTGCTAGTGCATCATGCCAGATGGAATATGCGGGCTCTGCAGTGGGACCTGAATTCTAGTGGGTGCAGCATCAGGGCAAACTGTTCGATCACGTCCAGAACTCGGAGGGCACTGCACAACAATTGCAGTGGTGGCTCACGAATCGCCATTGGGTCAATGGCAGATCCCTCTCCCTTCCCCAACAGGAACACACAGTGGTGACGGATGCGTCCCTCTTGGGATGGGGAGGCCACTTGGGAGAGTCGGAGATCAGAGGCCTCTGGTCTCTGGCGGAGTCTCGGTTCCATATCAACCTTCTGGAGCTGTGGGCGATCCGACTTGTACTGAAAGCATTCCTTCCCTCTGTCCAGGGAAGTGTAGTGCAGGTGTTCACGGACCACACCACCGCCATGTGATATTACAACAAACAGAGCAGGGTGGGGTCCTGGACCCTTTGCCAGGAGGCTCTGCGCCTCTGGACATGGCTGGAACATCAAGGCATCACCTTGGTGGTTTCACACCTGGCAGGTTCTCTGAATGCCAAGGCGAACAAACTCAGCTGCTGGTGCTTGATGGATCACGAATGGCATCTGAACTCAGACGTGGTGCAAGGTCTCTTTCTGCAGTGGGGCGAGCCTTGGTTAGATCTATTTGCCACCGAAGAGAACGCGCAAGGTCAGCAGTTCTGTGCGTTGGAATTTCCAAGGCGCACTTGCTCAGCGACGCCTTTCCGCCTATACCACTTCTGCCCAGAGTGCCCGGTCATGCCCAGATCAGGCATGACCGGGCCCAAGTCATCCTTGTGGCTCCGGAGTGGGCACAAAGATACTGCTATCCCGAGCTACTCCGCATGGCGATCGACCCGCCGATCTGACTGCCTCTTCGGGAGGATTTTCTGTTGCAGCAGCAGGGGACGGTCCTCCACCCGAACCTGTCCAGCCTCCACCTCCATGCATGGAGATAGAGCAGCGACAGTTAACAGCTTTCGATCTTCCTCCCGAAGTCTGTGATGTCATTCTGGTAGCCAGGTGTCCCTCCTCAAAAACGGTATACGCCTGCAGGTGGAACAAGTTTGTGGCATGGTGCACAGCGAAGTCTGTGGATCCCCTTTCTGCCCCTCTTTCCGAAGTCCTTCTATTCCTTCTTTCCTTGGCCCAGCTGGGCTCTGCTCTGGGCACTATCAAGGGTTATCTTTCTGCCATCTCCGCCTTTCTTCGGCTACCTGATCAGCCTTCTCTTTTTAAGTCCCCAGTTGTTAACCGTTTCCTGAAAGTCGTTCTACACATGTTCCCTCCGGTCCCACTTATAATGCCTCAGTGGGACTTGAATATTGTGTTGACTTATTTGATGTGCGCTCCCTTTGAGCCGCTTCACAGAAGTCCTTTACGTCTTTTCACTTTAAAGACTGCTTTCCTGGTTGCTCTCACCTCTGCCAGAAAAGTGAGTGAGCTCCAGGCTCCTTCTTCTAAACCACCTTTCCTTTCTGTTTATCCGGACAAGGTGGTTTTAAGGACCCATCCTTCTTTCCTGCCAAAGGTTGTCACGCCCTTCCACATCGGGCAGACCATCACTTTGCCCACCTTCTTTCCACCTCCACATCCTTCAACAGAGGAGGAGAGGCTCCACCGTCTAGGCCCAAAGCGTGCGCTCTCATTCTATCTGGCGCGCACGCAGCAGTTCCGGGTGGATAACCGGCTCTTTGTTGGCTACATGGGTGCCAAAAAAGGTCGGGCCGTGCACAAACAGACCACCTCTCGGTGGGTCGTTCTCTGCATCAAAGCATGTTACTCGTTGGATAAGAAGGAGCCTCCTATGGGGCTGCGTGCCCATTCCACCAGGGCAACGGCAGCCACTACTGCCTTGGGACGCTGCGTTCCCTTGCAGGACATTTGTCAGGCAGCTACGTGGGCCTCGCTGCACACGTTTACCAAGCATTACCTCCTTTATAGTCAAGTCCGGAGAGACAGCTTCTTTGGCCGTTCTGTTCTTGGTGACTTTCTGGTGTAATCTTGTTCGCAGACCCACCACCGGGGTTGATATTACTGGGTATCTATTCTAAGGTAAGGAATCTATCCCTAACGTGTCTCTTTCAGATGCACAAGTTACTACTTGCGTAACAAGATATCAGTAAGTGACATTAGTTAGTGATAGATTCCTTACCGCCCCACCCATCCTTCCCGTTCTGCCAACTGATTACTAGGGTTAAGGACATCCCTTTCAGGGCCCTAGTTTCATGGCACCAGTAGTCTGTTTCATGCATGGCTCTGCGTTCCTGGTGCAGAAAGTCGTGCACAGAACTGACGTCAGCGCGAATGGGTGTCGCCTTAGTAGTCTCTGTGACGTCATCTGGGCGCATACGACGACAGCGACGGACGCTGTGCCACAGTACGCCACCTACTGACGCGCAGTGGTACTGCTAAGCAACACTTTCCGGATCCAGTATGGTGCCTGGGGATATTCTAAGGTAAGGAATCTATCACTAACCAATGTCTCTTACAGATATATCATTACACAAGTAGTAACTTGTGCGTTTTGTAGATTTTACGCCGGTCTGTTCCTACACACAGCACACTCTCCCACCTTTTTCCTGTCTTTTCAAATTGGCTCATCTGTCTAACCTCCATTATTTTTTTTATTAAATTGTAAACATGAAATAACATGTTTGATAAAACCTAAAAATATATTTATAAGGGTTGGAAATAGTATTATTTTTTGCATGTATGCTGTGATGTCAAAGATACTTGACAATTGATTTTACTTACAGCCAAAGCACATCAACCTATAAGTTAAGTCCGTGCATAAAATCATAATAGAGAAGAATGGTAGCTTTGAAATAGTTGCTGCTTAAGGTTGTCACATAGAGGAAAAGATTATCAGAAATATTAATCCGCACACGTAGGAGGAGATGCCAAACAAGTAGTTTTCTGCTCCGATTCCTCACTTTTTGAATATTCCCCAAACATCAGACTGTATCAGGAAACACTTTTTCCAGCAGTACCTCTACATGCCGATAGGTGGTGCTGTGTGACTCCCCACTGACATTCTGCTCTTCTCTTTCAGTACCACCAGTTGCGGATGCGGAGCTACCTTCTGTATCTCTGAGATCTTCCTTATTGCTAAATTTACAGTGTGGAAGGAAAATTTAACTTTCCTAGGCAACAGGCGTTAAACCTTGTAAGGACTTGACACAAACAAATGCCTGTGACAGATCCTATTTAATTATGCCTCTGCTGGCTGGGGTTTAGTCACACGTGCTAAGGCTTGCACAGACTGTGCATCGATCAGCCACTCTATCTTCAAGCACTGGAAGACTCCTCGTTGACATTGGTCGTAGTCTAAAGGTCAATCTCAGTCCTGTTCCTGTCTAGAAGTTGCAGGAGTCTTTTCTGGGGTCAGACACAAATAATCCAAGCAGGACTCTGCCTCTTTCTACAACTCTCCTACTCCTCAAAAGGTGCAAGTGCATCACCTTACCTCTCGATCTGGTACTCGAAATTAGTCAACTTCAGGGCCAATGCTGCAGCATACCCCGGCACAACTAGAGTTTCTGGGAATGTTTGTAAAACCGAGGCAGATTCATTCAAGAGTTTGTTGAAGCCATGCTCCGACTCTTCGGATCCCCTCAGATTCCCTGTGGCACACCTTCGTGCCTCAAGGAGCCAAGAGGCCTTCTATCCAGGAAGCCACCAATGGGCTTACCCTCCGCACCAGTTAAACCATCTGAAACCACCACTGGGCCTCCCTTAGCTCCTGTACCAATTCCGGCTCCATGATCAGTACCAGTTTGTGGAACATCGATGCTGACAACCTCCGTGCCAGATGGTATGGTGCCCATTGTGGTTTCCTACTCAGGTGGTCTATTGAACTGTGGCAACTATGAGGCCAGTGGCTTGACACCTCTCCAGATTCTGACCTTCTCACACTCCCATGTCCTGCCACTGACGAGAGTGCTCCCTTTGTGGTGGTCATGCAGAGAGCAGCTGAAGTTATAAACCTCCAGCTCTCCACCTTAGAGGTCATAACCAGTGTCCTGACTGAAGTGCCTCAGCAGGGCATAACTCTACTGAGCCCCTGCTACCTTTTAAAAAGACACTCGTTGATACTTACCTTGGGCAAGGGCCCAACCTGGCACCCCAATAAATCACTGAATTGCAAGACTCCACTGGCCTGCCCCAGTGACCCCACATCTTTGACTCCGCATTTATCTCCTGAGAGTTTAGTGATGCAGGCATCTACCAGTCAGACAAACCTAAATACTTTTCTGACTACTCTCCCGATCAGGAGTCCAAAAGAGTGGAGACGTTTGGGAAAAGGGTATTTTCTTCCACAAGTTTGGACCTCCTTTCCGTCAATGCCAGCTGCCTTTTGAGCACTATTCCCATGCTCTGGGATTTGGGGTTTAGCCAGAACAAGAGCTACCCTAATGTCGAGGTGAACATAGGTATCGAGTATAACTTGGAAAAGGCATTCACATGAAACTCATTATCAAGCAAAATAGTATGGCACAGAATTTTCTGTGTAGATTCAATCTATATTAACACATTAAATTTCTGTTATGCGATAGGTACATTTCTGTCTAAACTTAATCCATACATATAATTCATTCAAAAGTAAGAAAACAACCAATAAATGAAGTTAAATTCTATTCAGACTAATCAAATTTGATTTAATTTGCCCAACTATAAACAACCTAAGCATTTGTAAATGCGTGAGTTATATGAACGTTTTTGGGGAAAAAAAGAGAAGAACCCCCAAGTATGAGAAAAACAAAACCAATAAGAACACAGTGGTCAGTTGTGAAAATCTATACGGTAGTTGGTTATTTCATCAATAAGACAGCCAAATCTTTTTGATTTAATAAACTGAGGAGTATTCATGTCTGCCTTTTACCTTTGTCGGTGGCGTTTCGACCCTTTGTCCAGATAATAAGGGCTCATCAGGACTGCGGTGAACCTGGGGACTGAGGAAATGTGTTTAATTAGGGAACTGAAAGGAATGATTGGTAAGACTCTAATATAAAGAATATGGCAAGATACATACAGTGTTTCAAGTCGGCTCATCCCATAGTTAAAAGACCACTGAAATGTGCAGCAACAGGGGTACGAACAACGTGATTTTTTTCAGTGGTGTGCTTGACTAGCAAAGTAGTTAATTCCCATCTAGGGTCAAAATGACCCAGTCAAGGAGGCATGGATGTCCCATATTTGGACCTGTAATATCTGGAAGATTAGTGTAATAAAATTCAAATATTATGAGAGTATTGCTGTTAAAAAGAATAGAGAAATAGGAAAGACTTTACCCAATGGCCACTGGTTGAATTATTCTACGTAGGTATAAGAATTAAAAGAAGTTCACCCTTGTAGAGGAAATACGGGACATTAACCGCATGCGCGCTAGCGGGTTTTCCCGCTGTGCGCTGAATTTTGAAAAACGCGCGGTTTGTGACAAAGCCAGCTCGTCATCCGCGTAGCGTAGGTAACGCCCATGACGAGCTGGCTTTGTCATCCGCGTCGAAGGGGTTAAAATATGCACTTCTAAACTTTCCCGTTCGTAGCAGTGAGTTTTAAAAGCAATTCTGCTAAATATCAGAGGACCCACCTTGGTTGAGGTCAATGTATTCCTAGAGCAAAAGAATAGCACACAATCTCCCAATCGCAGATGCACTGTTGAAGAAGCAGCGCCAGGCTCACCCGAGCTGGAAATGATATAACCAAGCATCCATCCGTGCAACATCCTAGAGGAAGAGGCGTGCTGTTAGGCGTTTCTGCAGGAATGCCAAAAGGGGCATATCCGTGAAGATTGCTCAAGCTGCGAGTATGCATAGAGATGCAGCACCGTGTAGAACAGCACTTTCTGTATCAAAGCATATTAAAAATCCCCCCCACCCCCCCCAAAAAAAATGTGGGATGAAGTTTAACTTCTATGAATAAAAGAATGTGCTAATAACCAACAGATCGAACCCTGCATACTTGTGTGAATGGGGCGTTCCATTTGCCGGGAGGCTATCTCTGCCCATTACATTCACGTGTTATTTAGGGGGTTAGTGTTTGCCTAACAGTGAAGCTACCATGATTTGTTTTCAAGTGCCTGTATTTTATACACAGACATATGACAATGCAAGACCACAGAGGTCAGCAAACCGTTATATCTACACTGAGTAACAAAGCTAGGGCAAGAGCATTTTGCCCTGACCAGTGTGTTCTATTAGAGGGAGTGTACCATTGCTTAAGATCCTAATAATGGCCTGAGCTTTCATCAATTAAAGAGTGTGGTGAATTTTGTATTTGGTGGCTCAGGTCCTCCAAGGTGTTCAGAAGATCTCTATACAGGGTGGCTATGACGTGGCCAAATTATCAAGTTGTCCTGGCCTAGATATCACAGATTGCTTTGGGTGAGAAATTGGCAACAGCGGCAACATTCATTGCCACACCTGCCTGTGGTCAACGGGTTTTTGGGGCAATGTCCACTTGTCCCTTATGGATGGGCCTGCCTTTTGATGACTCTGGACAAGGCAGAATCCGCTCTGGAGCAGTTCAAAGAGAGCAGGGCAATAGCATGCTCCCTGTGCTTAAATGCCCCAACTCACCAGCTGCATCAGCCCTATTCTTTGTGTGATTTTGGCAGAGGTACCTCATACTGGCAGCCTATTCAGCCTCACCAAGATGCCCAGCAGTTTTGCAGCTGAGGCCATGGCCCCCACCAACCCAACTGTCGGGGTTAGCATGCCAGTCAGCCTACCACCTCCTCCCCCAGATCCACCTGCCAGGCATCTTTAGCATGCCCCTTCAAGAGTACAGCCACCTGGTTGGAGGCAGGATTCAACAATATGCTGGTTTGGCAGGTCATAATATTGGACAGGTGGGTCCTGAAGATTTCCAGACGGTATACACCTTGCTATTCATAGCTACTCCACTGCACCTTCCACTGAAATTAGAACTACTGACGGAGGACCATCTGTCCATCGTACGACAGGAAGTGCAAGCCCTTTTGGCCAAAAGGGCTATTGAGTGGGTGCCTGCACCAGAAGTTGGTTGTGATTCCCGCTACTTTCCAGTGCTACAGAAAGATGGAAGCCTTTACTAGTGACGCTGGAGGTGCAAGGTACCTATTTCCATATCCCTATTCTGAAGGCTCATCAGTGTTGCCTGTAGTTCATGGTACGGCAAAGCATTTTCAGTTTGCTGTGGTCTCACCGCCCCCCCTCGCGTGTTCACCAAAGTGATGGCGGTGGTACCAGCACACCTTTGAAGGTCGGGGATTCCAGTATTCCCCTAAATCGGCAATTGGCTGCTGTATGCAGGCCCGCCCCAGGCGGTCATTAACCACCTTCAGACTAGGGCGAACCTCCTGTCATCTTTGGGGCTCGCTATCACCATGCTGAAGCCACATCTCCCGCCTTCTCAGACACTCCCCTTCATTGGAGCCTTTCTGGGCACAGTTCAATTTTGTTCCTTTCCCCTCAGAAAGAAGCGTCCGAGGCCACCACTGTCCTAAATTTCAGTAAGGTAGACTCAGAATCTGCTGGGACTGATGGCCACCTGCTGGTCAAGCACACCAGGTGGCATATGTGGGTTTTGTATTGGTATCTGCAATTGTGACTGCTGGACTGTGATTGGGTCAGCAGGAGACTCTGTCCCTGCTCCACCCAGATCTGACAGTGGTGATCGATGAGTGACTCCTGTTTAAGGTGGCCACTTGGGAGAGGTGTACATCAGAGGTCTGTGGTCTCCAGCAGAGTCCCCCCTGCTTATCAACCATCTGGGGCTGATGGCCATCCGCTTTGCTTTGAAAACTTTCTTTTCATGTGTCAAAGGGAGGCTGGTACAGGTGCTTACAGACAACATCATTCCATATTGTACTGCATTGAACAAGAAGGGGGGCACAGACCCTGTGCCAGGAGGTCCTGCACCTCTGGAAATGACTGGACCTGATGATGAGCCACCCGTCAGGATCCTTGATTGCCAGGGCATATAAACTCAGCCATATACACATTGGGGATCACAAATGGCAATTGAACCTGGAGGTGACTCAAAATCTCTTCTGACAATAGGGAGAACCTTAGCTTGCTCTGTTATCCACCATTGAGAATACTCAATTTCAGCAGTTCTTTTCGTTGGCATTTCCAAGGCATCTCTTGCTAGGAGATGTGTTCCACCTAGACGGGAACTCAGGACTCCTGTATATATTCCTGCCAATACCTCTCCTTCCAATACCTCTCCTTCCCCTAATTCAGAATAACAACCAAACCAACTGGGCCAAAGTCATTCTATTGGCTCCATATTGGACATGAAGAATATGGTATGGTATGAGCATCTGTCCATTAATAAGGCACCCCCTCCAAGATGATCTAGTGTTTCAGCAGCGGGGCAGGGTTCTGCATAATCACCATCATACTTGGAGATTGATCGGTGGCAGCTGAACACATTTGACCTTCCTCCAAAAATGGTTGATATAGTCTTGGCAGCACAACTTCCCTTGACAAAAACTGTTTATGCCTGTGGTTATGACAGATTTCATTGGGCACAGTTAAAGGATACCTTTCAGCTCTTTTTTTAAGTTGCCGTACCAGCTCTCATTATTCAAATCGCCTGTTGTGATGCGTTTTTTAAAGGTTTACGAAATCTGTTTTCTTCCTTTCCCTTTTTCATGCCACATTGGTACCTTAACTTGGTCCTCTCATATTTGATCTCCACCTTCTTTGAGCCACTTCACAGCTGTACCCCCCTCAAGATAGTGTTCCTCATCGCTGTAACATCTGTGCAGCAGGGAAGTGAGCTTCGAGCGCTGTCAACCCGCCATACATCACCTTCTTCCCAGATAACCTTTTTCTGTAGGAGTGAGCATCTTTTCCTTCCAAAAGTTGTGACGTCATTCCATTGTGGTGAAACCATATCCCTATGAGCATTCTGTGGGACTTTATTGCTTGGTTTACAAAACAGCAATGAGGTTTTACATCGATCATACCAGAGAACACCGGGTGGATGAGGCAAGACAGAAAATGACCATCTACTGTGGGATCGTGCTCTGCATTAAGATCTGCTATGCATTGGCCAAGAAACAGCCTGCAGGGGACTGCAGGCTCATTCTAGTGGGGCTAAAGCTACTACCACTGCATTGGCACACAGAGCTCCTGTCCTGGACAGCTGTGGGTCAGCAATGTGGACGTCACTGCACACATTCACAAAGCACTATTGTCTGGGTTGTCAAATTCGCTGAGCGGGGCATTCTGCATGCTCGGTCCTATAGGACTTTCTGGTTTGGGTCATTTCACAGACCTGGCTCAAAATAGGTACTGCTTTGATATCTATTCAAAAGATAATGATTCTTGGTTTATAAATCTCTATCAGAACACATTACTTTCCTACAGTAATTTTTTGTCTGGTAGAAACTCTATTTAACCACAGATTACTCGCCCACCCTCCCACTCTGCCCGTTCTGTGTTTGAACTCTATCCATTCATAAGATTCCAAGTGAGGAATCTGCACACTTGTCGGAGCCAGTTTGCTGTTGGTGCTCTGCTTCTTGGGGTGCCAAAGTTAACTCAAGTCAACACACTGGAGTGGCACCTGTATAGACTTGGCATATCATTTCTGGATCAGAAACCCCATCCGTGCAGAGCCGGATGGCACCACCTACTGACGTATTGGAAAAAGTTTCTAAATACAGTCTGACACCAGGGGTTATACAAAAGGTAAGGAATCTGCTGTTAGATAGAGTTTCTAACAAAAAGAGTGGTACAGAAGATAAGTAACTTGTTTATTGACAACCTTGAAATACTTTGATAATTATCAGTTGCCAGTTACACAACTTAGATTTGTGGTATTTGCCTTACCCATAACTGGACAAGATGAAGACAGCAAAGATGCTAAAATAAAGAGGTGCAATATGGAATTTGTGGAGGAAAGGAGTGTAGCATCCAGACGAAAGACTGAAAACAGGAAAGCATAATATTAAACATAAAATGCTTTTGCTAAGGAAAGGTCAGCTTTTTATACACAACATACGTTTGCTAGTTGTTTTGATATTTTGTGCCATTAGCTGACTCACACAGTTTTATAGTCAACTGAGTGTGATGTGGGGGTTTATACTAGTGCAGTTACCAAACTATTATTAGCTGTGTATGGAAAACCTCTTTATTTTATGTAACCCCATTGTGTTATGGATTTTATTATGATAGTTTTCACCATCGGTTAAAATAGGGTATAGGTTTTTAAATTTGAATAGCAACTGTGGCATAGTCTGTCTTTACTTTGGCATTGTGCATCGCCAAGTCTCTGGGGTGCTTTTCTACAATTTGTTGGTTTTTATCACTGTCAAAAAGATAAATCATCTGATGATCTGCTTTGGGCACCTTATTCTGGCACTTCCAAAGGACTGGGCAGAGAAACCAGCCTGCTGTGAGGAGGGGATTGATTTTATCCATGTCCCTGTAGGATGAATGTCTCAATATCATCCTCCTTAAGCTGTGACCTCTTGAAAGAGTCCCTGGTTTCTGTCTATGTAGTAAGACGCAACACTTGAAAGACTGATATAAGGAGCAAGGAAGTCGTTACACATTTCATCCATTGCACAAAACCTATACAAACTGCAGCTAAAGCCAGAATTGCTTTCAAGACCTTTGCATTACTTACAAAGTGGCACATATTAGCCACATTAATAAGAAACTCAAAAAGCAGAGTGACTGTCAAAATGCCAGTCAAAAGCAAAACCTGCCAGCCAAGCATATTCTCTTATCTATCTACTAGCAGCCCGCCCCAGCGTTGCCTGGGGCAGAAAGGGGCTGGGGGCAGCATTTTACGCTTGCGTGCACTCCCGCCCCCTCCTGCCCCGGCCTGGCCCCCTCCCGCCCCGGCCTGGCCCCCTCCCGCCCCGGCCTGGCCCCCTCCCGCCCGTGTCCCGGAGAGCCTGATCCTTACCTCAGCCGCCGGTCCCGCTCCAGGCGCCCCGCCCGCACAGGCCGCCACTTCGCCCAGCAGCAAGCAGGACCGCAGCAGTCCTCCCAGCAGGTCGCGATCTTCTGCGCCATTTCAGGAAGTGTTGCCAGAGAGCGCAAACGCAAATGATGTCATCACGCAGATGTCGCGGCCGGCGCTACTTGCAAGGGACTACTTTATTTTTATTTCGAAATCTTTTAAACAACGTATATTTTTTTATTTTTAATAGCATATGTCCTTCTGCTTGCCCTGAGGTTTTCAAAGATGTCTTGGGTGTTTTGATTGGTGGTGTACTTTTCGAGTTTACCTGGCTCAAAGGACACAGTTCTCTCTTTATAATAGTAGTATAGATTGTAGGAAAGTTCCACTTTTTGACATGGCCCCCCTACTTTTTGCTGGTATATGATGTGATTTTGACTGAAAGAGCATTTTATTCCTGCTAACCAGGTCTCCAGTGCCAGATCTCTTCCCCACAACTGTACAATTTTTCCCCAATTGGCAATACCTTTAGCACCCTCTAGAAGTCCCTAGTAAATGGTACCCAGGTTCTGAGGTACTAAAGAAGCTCCCTAGGGTTGTAGCACCCTACGGGACCCCTCCCCAAACACATGCAAGGCTGCCATTGCAGGCTGCATGTTTTGGTGCAGACAAGTGAAAATGATTGACCCGTGTGTGCTCGACTTCTTTAACCTAGGGAAGTTTGGTCAGAATGTTAAAGGTGCGGCCACAAGCACCCAGGAGTTCCCACCCCAAAAGCAGTCCGGCGGTTGTGTGTGGCATCTTTGGACAATCTAAAAACTTTTTCGAAAACGCCGAACCACTGTGCACCCGAGAATGCCATGTAATCAGATGATTGGACTGCGACTTCGCAGGGGGCAGCGACTTACTTAAGTGGCATCTGAGGACGCAGCCCGGGATGTCTGTGGCGGAGTGTGGGTCTCTCTGAACCGCCCACCATCCACACAAGATCTTAGCAGGTATGCTGTAAGGAGCAGACACTGCCCACTGGGGCCAGTACTCATGCCTGATGCCTGCTCCGGGAGCACTTGGAGTTTGAGTCCGGGCTTTCCCATGTGCCTGCAAGGTGTGCTCCATCCAATCGCAGAGGGGCATGCTATTTAAAAGTGTGGACTGGTTTTAATCATTTTGGTCTGACTGCATCTGAGGAAGTCCACTAAGGATGAAATGCGTCATGCACCATGTCAGAATAAAGGAGCATTTCAATGAATGACCGGCGTGTGCTCGACTTCTTTAACCAGGGAAATTTGGTCCGAATATATTCTGACCAAACTTCCCTGGGTTAAAGAAGTCGAGCTCACGCGGGTCACTCATTGAAATTCTCCTTTATTCTGACATGGTGCATGACGCGTTTAATCCGTAGTGGTCTTCCTCGCGTGCAGTCAGATCCAAACGATTAAAACCAGTCCACACTTTTAAATAGCATGCCCCTCTGCGATTGGATGGAGCACACCTTGCAGACAGGATACGCCGAAACAAGTATGAACATCTTTCCTACTAGCTTACAGATGGTGATTTTTGTGGCACATTAAAAATTTGGAACAAACACCTTCCGTGACCGGCATTTTGCAGCGTGAATCTTTCTGGATTCACTATGCTGTGCATTATTCCACGGTCTGGAGGTTGGGTCCAGAATCGTCGTCTTTTCTTTTTTGTAGCCCAGGTGGGCGTCGACGTCCCACCTTTTGGTGTACTTCCTGTGATGTCGGCACGCTTCCTGCGCAAGCTCCCACCCTTGGGCGCCATCTTCAGATTATTTTTTCCGTGGTTGGGTCTGGATCGTTCCCGAAGGGGCTCCAGACATTTTTCGAGAAGGAAGAAGCCAAAAGCAATTTTCTGGACGAGAAAGGATTGGAAAGACGACAAGAGAGCACACCATCGAAGGGTACGACGAAGGAATAAGAGAACTTCAAGAACTTCGACGTCCATCGGAGAATGCGCGCTCAGGGGGCCCCCTGAACGCAAGAGATGGACAAAACCCCATTCAAATTCTGCCGTAACTGCTACCACAAGTACGCGCAGAAGGACGAGCACCCGGTTTGCAACCTCTGCCTACCGGTCGACCACGAGAGCAGGGACTGCAAAGCCTGCTCCGTCTTCACGCCGAAAACTCTTCGAGTGAGAGCGAGGCAGAGGATAGCCAACGCCAACATGCAGGACAAGGGCCAGACACCATCCCTTCGAGCCCTGGGGCTCTCATCAGATGAAGAGGACAACATCGCTGGAGAAGACGACGGCTACACGTAAAAATCTTTCTGGGAGCACAGATCAACACCTTACAAAGCAAGGTGTTCCCCAGCGAGAAGAGAATGCTAGCACTGCTGAAGGAGATGCGACTCTACCAGAAGGGGCGAGCTCTGACAGTGAGGACGGCGAACAAAGTCATGGGCATGATGGCGTCATGCATACACCTAGTGCCAAATGTACGGCTACACATGAGACCTTTCCAGGAATGGCTACAGGAACAATGGTCACAACCTACAGGTCGTTGGGAAGATCTAGTGGTTGTAAGAGATAGCATGGTGGAACATGGGGAACATAAGAAAGGGGAAGCCTCTGACACCACCAACGGTGACCATCACCACAGACGCATCCCAGAAGGGATGGGGCGCTCACATGGAGAAACTCAGAGTGAGGGGTCTGTGGAGACCAGCAGATGCGGTCAGACACATCAACTACCTGGAATTAAAGACCGTTTTCCTCGCAATAAAGGCTTTGCAGACGAAACTGTACAACCAGAGATTACGATCCAGACAGACAACACAACAGCGATGTTCTACATCAACAAGCAGTGAGGGACACAATCTGCCCCGCTTTCAAAACTAGCGCAAGAAATATGGAGATGGGCCATCCCACTCAAGATAGACCTGCTAGCCATACATCTACCAAGGAAGGACAATGTAGAAGCTGACTGGCTCAGCAGACGGACATCGGCACAGGAAACAAAGAAGCTGTTCGACAAGTGGGGAACACCGTCAATAGACCTGTTTGCAACATGCCTAAATGCAAAATGCCGAAACTTGGCATCCAGGCAACCAGGGGAAGGATCCCTGGGGAATGCCCTATGGATAAGCTGGTCGAAGACATTTGCTTACACTTTTCCCCCGATACCTCTGATACACAAGGTACTCAACAAGTGCAGAACAAGCAGCATGACTCTGATACTGGTGGCACCACAGTGGGCCAGGCAGACATGGTACTCACAGATAATGGAGATAAAACAGAGTGCACCCCACAGATTCGGGAGAAGGAAAGACCTACTCTCCATGCAAAACGGAGAGGTGCTGCACCCAGAGCCAGAGAGCCTCAGCCTAGTAGCATGGCTCATGAGGACTTAGAGTTTGCGCATCTGAAATTACCGGAAAGCACCCCGAGGGTACTACGGGAAGCAAGAAGACCCAGCACACGGAAGTGCTATGTGTCAAAGTGGAAGAGATTCACACTGTGGTGCAGGAAGGAAAAGCTGCACAAAAGGATGCAGAAGGACTCGACAGTGCTTAAATATCTCACGCACCTGCTCGACGAAAAACTGAGCTCATCCTCACTAAGAGTACACCTAGCAGCGATAGTCGCTTACACAAGAGGAGAAACAGGCAAGAGCTTCTTCACATCACAGATAGTAAAGAGATTCCTGGAAGGAGCAAAAAAGAACGCACCACCAAAGAGGGTGCCGCCACCGGCATGGAACCTTAATTTAGTCCTAACAGAACTAATGAAAGAACCTTTTGAACCGATTCATAAGGCCTCCCTACAAATGCTGACCATGAAAGAAGAGGTGTGGCGCCGCAGCTAGGGCGACTGACTCCGGAATCTGGGGATCACGGTTCGATCCTTGGCACCGGCAGCAGATTAGCCCAGCACCATGTGACTCTGGGCAATAGCTTGCTTAATCTTCCCATCTGCCCCCAGCGCCTAGAGACCCTTACGGGTGATTGTGCGCTTTACAAAATGTGGATTATATGAAAACAGCTTTCTTGGTGGCAATCACCTCGCTGTGCAGAGTGAGCGAACTACAGTCTCTAACGCTACAAGAACCCTACATCCAGATACACAATGATGGGGTGGTGATGAGAACGGACCCACACTTAATGCCAAAGGTGGTGTCAAGGTTCCACATCAACCAAACAATACAAATACCAAGTTTCTTCCAGAAACCAGCCACAAGTGCTGAAAGGGCACTGCACACTCTGGACGCCAGAAGGGCAGTCATGCACTACATAGAGAGAACTAAGGAACACAGAAAAACAAAGCAGTTCTTTGTGTCCTTCGCAAACAAATTCATGGAAAAACCAGTAACTAAAGGAACGATTGCACGATGGATCGCTCAAACAATACAGTTCTGCCACAAACAAGTAGGACAGGAACTAGCAGAGGGGACACGAGCCCACTCTACCAGGAAGAAAGGAGCTACGATAGCATTCCTAGCTCACACACCCATTC
The DNA here is from genome assembly GCF_964261635.1 of Lissotriton helveticus. Lineage (NCBI taxonomy): Eukaryota > Metazoa > Chordata > Amphibia > Caudata > Salamandridae > Lissotriton > Lissotriton helveticus. The sequence goes on along the minus strand of NC_136060.1, from coordinate 51,161,045 downwards.
AAGATATATGCATGGCGGTAACATGGGCTTCAGTGCACACCTTCACGAAGCACTACTGCGTGGATATACAGATGAACAAGGAAGCACAAGTCTGACAAAAGGTGCTTCAACACATATTCAACAACCAACGCTCATCTTCCACCCAGCCACCACAAACATAACAAACCGCTACAAAGTCTATGCACAGTATAGTGAATCCAGAAAGATTCACGCTGCAAAACGAATAGTTTCTTACTTGTCGGTGTAGTTTTGCAGCTTGAAGATCTTTCTGGATTCACTAGCGAACCCACCCACCTCCGCCAGAAAGATGAGGCTGGTGAAAGAGGGGGTTAAAAACAAAGACAATACTGAAACAGACGCCTTAAAGGTTGCAGCGGTGAATCACTTACTTGAACATTGCCATGGATTCGGAAACAGAACAAAAAAACGAGAAAAAAAGAATCCGAAGATGGCGCCCAAGGGTGAGAGCTTCCGCGGGAAGCGTGCCGACGTCACAGGAAGTACACCAAAAGGTGGGACGTCGACGCCCACCTGGGCTACAAAAAAAAAAAAAAGGAAAAGACTACGGACCCAACCACAAGACCGTGGAATAATGCACAGCATAGTGAATCCAGAAAGGTCTTCAAGCTGCAAAACTACACCGACAGGTAAGAAACTATTTGTTTTCTCTCAACACTGGAAAGCAGGGAAGAGCTAATGAGAATATATATATATTCTCAATACCTCTCCCCTGCTTTCCAGTGTGGAGAGAAAATGCAGCACACAGAAGGTGCTTATTCCAAATTTTTAATGTGCCACACAAATCACCATCTGTATGCTAGTAGGAAAGATGTTGTTTCGGCGTATCCGCCTTCCACTGGACCATAGAGTCCTTGCTTGAAATCACTCCATTTAAACACCCAGTGTTTGTCCTTCAACAGTGTCCATCATAAAAACAACTAGAGCGTTCATGCTCAACAATGTTACATACATTACTTTGCTATGTTATGTTTCTACAATATCATCCTAATACATTTTAAACTGTGAAGTACTCAAATTTTATAAAAATTACCTATACCATGCAACATACTTAATGCAGATATCTTATTAATCTGGAAAACATCATTTTTCAAGACACAGATGAATTTCATGATCTATATAAAATCTCTACCCAAAGAAATTATACTCTCTGTATCTAACACACTATCTAACACACTTAAAAAACAGTCTGTTGAAATAGCACCTTTTGAAGGTCTTGCATTCTTCCTTTGCGGTTACAAAAAAAGCTTTGTAACTGTTGCAGAACTTCTCTCTTCCCCTGAAGGTATAATACTTTAATGCCTTAAATATTGTTGCGTTAAGTAACTCGTTTTTTATTCTCAGCGTGTCGGTTGTTAGATGTACAGCACACCGATATTCTAGAGTTTCGTTGGCACCATATAGATATGCTAGTAAATATAAAAAGAGCTCTGTTATAGTGTACTGAAGAGTGCCGTCTCTTGGTTGCCATTTAGGTGGCTATGAGTTGAACTGAATATCAGCTCATCATATCGTGGAAGTACATTGCGGCACACTGTGTTCACATCCCATGCAAGTAAAAAAAAGGATATGATTCTGGGAACTTACCTTGACGTACAAACGGTAAATGTAGTGGGGGTAACATTCTGGTCTTATCTTCACCACACAAATCTGATTATTGCTTTTAATGCAGGACTATTGTACTGCTGTGGACGTAGAGTGCATTACTATATATTTGGTTTCTATGTAGCACCAGTTTCCTCATCTATGCTGTTTAAAATTGCTATGCACCAATGTGTTATCTGTTTACAAATACATTATTATGGTATAGTTGACTCTTAAAATGGTGATTATAGTGTTTAATGTGTTCAATGGACATTATACTTCCTGTATTTTCAGTGATAAGAAAATTAGAGCAAGAATAATTACTTGGACTAAACATTAAAAATAAATCAGAAGGACCAGAGAATCAACCATGATTTTAGATGCTATAACACATGTCCATGACAGTAGTACATTCCATAGTCCTGGTTAATTGTTTCTTCTTGTTTTGCAGGTGAACTTAAAACGTTAGCCCCACTTGATCGGGAGCTAAAAGCAGTTTATCACTTCTCAGTCAAGGCCACTGATGGAGGTGGAAGATTTTGTCAAGCAGATGTCAGTCTTACTTTGGAAGATGTAAATGATAACGCACCAGTGTTTTCAGCTGATCCATACACCATTACTGTGTTTGAAAACACAGAGCCCAAAACCTTTCTCTCAAGAATACAAGCCACAGATTCTGATGCAGGTAAAGATAGCTTAACTTAATACCTCTTACACCGGACTTCAGAATAGACTCTTTGTTCTTTGCTTCATAACACAGATCTTCCTTTATTGCATTTTCGTCCTGCAAAACTTTGTAGTACTATTTTATGACCGGAAAGGCGCAAGCCCCTGGTAATGGTTGTCTGGACCTTTTCCTCTTTAATGCTACTTCATTCAGTTTTATTCTCAAAATGGTCTTGTACAGGTAATGTGTAGTATTTGATTTATCACCAGAATTCACTAGTAAAGAAAGTAAGTTGCCACCTCCGAAATAGTGACACACAAATAATTCTGCTTAATGAAATTCCATGGTTTCAGAATGTTTCACTGTTCTATTTTGGTGTGTCTGATTTAAATTATTGCGGCCACATATTTGTAACCAGTTAATGTAATAATTTAGCTGCAAAGAATAGTTGTTGTTTTCTGCTAAGTTATCCGATTCATAGCATCTGTGGTTGCAGTTTGACCGAAATTTCATTTTTTAGCATCATGAGCATATCAATCGGAGCAGTATTACATTTTACATATTGGAGAAGCAGCTTTTGTGGGGTCATATAGAGATTGTATAGTGTTTGGGTGGGTGTTGAGGATAGTAAAGAAAATTACAGAACGTTCATAAATGATACATGTATTCATAGTGAAGACCGTTCCATAGTCAGGGTATAGATTATTGGGTGTAAATGGGAACTGAAATGCATCGTACGTTCATGGAGGATTAGTGGAAGGGATTTCTCAACTGGAAAAGTTTGTTGTGAACAAAAAAATCAAAAGGTTAAACTTTTAATCTGTGAATCTGAGCAAGTGTTGAGAGATGCGGACGTTGCTGTGCTTGTGCCCGCTGCCCACCCACATTGGAAACAGAAAGCTGCTGGTCGCGGGCTAGTGAGCAGAGACCCTCGAGCCAAAAGAAAGGGGAAAGGTATAAGCCCTAAAAATCCTACACCCGAACAATGCATTTCTCAGGGGTCAGCAAGTGTCAACTGTGCTATCCCCCTGCTCCCCCCCGGTTGGGAGCTGCAACGTACACAGTAGTGCATGCGCGGAGCTTGCTGTTTTGTGAAGGAGAGAGCATGGAGAAGGCCGCCTGCTCAACCACGGACTAGGGAAAAACTGCCAAGGAGTTCTTTGGTGGAGGTGGTGGCAGTGGTCTAGCAGCCTTTCAACCAGGCCCCAGGCTACAAACAGGAAGGCAGAGGTAAGCAACCAGGAGGCTATGCACCTGCGTTCGACCTAAATACCCCAGTATAGTGCGGTGTTTGGGTATATTTGACAAGAGAATACCATTATAGAAAATAAGCAGCCTGGTCTACCACAACAAGTGGGAGCAGTAATTGAACCCAGGAATTACATTGATATACCATGATTAATGATGGAGCCAGGGAGGGGCAAAACACGTAAGGGCTTAAATAGTCACCCACAGGAGTATGCTGCTACTAGAACAGGAAAGAGGTCCCAAGATATGATAGAGGCATCCCACAAAGGAGGAGCTAAAAAGTCCAGCCGTGGAACCACAAAGAAGCAACATTACTGTATAAACCCTTCACTGAGTGAGACGGGGTGGAGGACATCAGTCACAAAATGAATTGAGGGCTTTATGGGCAAACATTTTAAGAAACAACAACCGAAACCCGAGCAACTGGAGAAAGGCACCTAATGGAATCTGAGAACGTAAGCAACTGCTTCTTCGACGTAAGTTTTCCCTCCATAAGTATCCCTGATATGTTGAGCTACAATTAACGGGTCCAAGGCTGACCACATCACCATGACTTTTCTCCCTTTTAGATAATACAGGGTCACAAGTGTGGAGTAGGGACGGTGGGTTAGATGTAGAGCAAGACAGCGTGGCCCCGACTATTACAAGAAAGATTGTGAGAAGTTAAGTTAGCAGTTTTCTGCGCCAGGAAAGGATGGCTCAGTGCAAAACAACATGTTAAATTTAGAGATCACCGATGCCCTCGGCTTCAATGTTGATTTTACAAAAGACATTGCAAGGGCCATTGGAGGTGTCTGCAATGGACACTGACATTTTGAAAGCTCAGAAAGATGAATTGCAAAATATTGTGGGGTAAATAAAACATATAAGGGACCTCATGACGACAATGTTAAGACCCAGTGACGAAAACAAGCAAAGAATGGAAATTCCGGGCCCTGGGGATTTAGAAAGGGATACCTCCGAGTAGCTGGCTTGCAAAGTGTGTGTGTGTCTAAACACTCAATGCTGGCAAAGAAACTGGAAGAACCTACTAGGTATAGGCAGTATATCCCCCGGACTAAAAGAGTAAGAAAAGGACAATGGAGGGGGTGAGAGAAAAGCATAAGGGGGAAAAGGCTATAATATTCCCCAAGTAACCAAAAGAGGTGTTGAGTTAAAAAGGGGATGGAAGGGGAAGCCAAGAGAGAAAGAGGTGGAGTAATCTCCATCTTTCAAGTAGGAAGGAGCATATTAAGGATAATCAAGGGGGCTGGGTGTTCCTAGAGGAATGCAAGACCCAGGGGAGTGTCAGGGAGAAGGAATGATGTGAAAAAGAAAGGTAGTAGGAGTAGAGGAGAAGGTAGCGAGATAACCACAGTAAGATGGGACTAAACTGAGGATATATCTCGAACCGATACAAAATGGAGAAAAAAGGGAAAAGAGTGAGGAAGTTATTCCCCCTTAATCGAGCCCAATTATTTTTTTCATTTTCCAAATGCCCGAGCTTGAAAGAAATGGGGCCAAAGGGTTGCAGACAAGTAGGTTTTACAATCAATAACCAAGGGCTCGAAGTCACCAATGTATTATTGTACTCCGGGCTGGTAAAACTAGCACTTGTGAAGGCGGAAATTGAAGTATTAAAAGTTGGGACCAGAATCAGAAATATCGAAAGCGGGCACATTGAAAAAGCTGTTCCTGAGGCATCATACAGGGCTAGGACCAAGACCAGTCAGGCTGATCTAACTGGTTTAGGGAAAAGGAAGCCCTGGAAATAACAGTACCATAGTCTGGTATAGTAAGGCCCTCGAGAGACATGAGCCACGAGAATAGGTATACAGTTCCTCTGTTCACAAGTTTCTGAAGAAGACGGTGGTTGGGTGATATAGATTAGGATATGGGTGGTGGCCAAGCCTAGGGATACTAACATAGAATATTACCGGATTTTTGAGAATGTCAAATCTAGAAAGTTTCAAGGAATTAATTAGTGTAAATGAGATTGTATGTTTGCAAGAAACGTGGCTGTGCTACGAAACACCAATGATTGATGGGGTTGTGCAGGTAAATGGGACAGCAGAGAGCTGTCTGCAGAGTTGACCACCAAAATAGCCAAAAAGGTTGCACCAATAGAAGTAAAATATAACTGGTTGGTTGCCTGTCCAGTGCACCTCCAGTACCCTGAGTTATGAATGTATGTTATTAGTACAAGTGTACATTAACTGGGGGGTGGGGGGGGAGTACAGGCCTGAACTGGGAAGATTTAAGGAGGATTCCCTGTGTGCAAAATATACCATAAATTAGACCCCAGGAAGGTCAACCTCTGTTTTTCAGAGGTACTGACCTCGTTTAATATAAATTCCATCCGTTTTCCAACTAGTATGCTTGTGACTCGAGATGTGGCACTGGGGGAAATATCTAGGCTCGAAGGGCTTATTCTCTGTCAATGGTCTAATTGAGTCCGACCAACCAGTATATAGGACATTTAAGAGTAGATCACAACTGTGTCCCATTGATTATATTTTTATGACTGCCTGGTGTTTCAATAAGATTAGGAACTTCCAGGTAGGGAAAGGAACAAGGAGTTTCCAATACACTCTGAAACTGGAAATAAAAATGAAAGGTGAACGGAGTTTAAGAGAAACAGTGATTCCCTTACAAATGGACTATCCAAAGCGCCTTACGACCAGAATCTCAGAGGAATGTATGGGAAAATGAGCTGACTCAACAAAATCAAGTGCTGACTAATGCCCCCGTAAACAACATAGGATGGTGTGAAATATATAATTAGCTAGATGGTCCACTATTTAAGGGTCTGTTTAAATGGTAATTAAAGAGGTGGAAAGAGGACTGGGTAACCGAAGGAAAGCAAGAGAGTGGTTTGGTGGGGAATGTAGGAAACTAAAGGCTCAGATTAAGAAAGGGGAACGAAGCCTTATGATTAGGCAAATAAAGTTCATCAGAAATCCGGAAAAAGCTTCTATGGAGAAATGGTTGGAAATCTGTTGGAAGCAACAGAAAAAAAACACAACGTTTTGGAAGTTAGTTCAGGAAGATTTGGGCAAGACGCTGGGGTCTATGAATTGTGTGGTTGAAAAGAGTGTTTCGGGGAGTATTTAAAAGAATGATATGGTAAAGAGAGAGAGCGCGTGACAAGGAGAGCATCCCCATGGATGGGAGTCGGCGGCATTTGGCCCAGTTCATGTTAGCTAACGTTCAATGTACCATTCAGAATCTGGTTTTGACTAGGGCGGCTGGACCGGATACTCTCCCAGTCATTATAATAATGCCTGTTTGGTGGTCAGAATTTTTCCACCAGACGTATTCACCACAGCCAGTTCTCAGATAACTGGAAAGATGCTATTATTAGATCCGTTCACAAGAAGGGAAATACAAAAGCCCTAAAAAATTGTAGGCTGATTAACCTACTGGATTTGGGAGAAAAATTGTTTGCAGAAATCTTATTAATCAGACTTAAGGAAGGGGCATATTGTGCACCCAGAACGGGGGGGGGGGGGGGTTTTAAGGAATTTCAGTCAACGATAGACCACTGTTTCTTCTTATAGTCCATTGATGGAAGTCTGCGGAGCAGAAGGGCAGGTATTTCTGCTGCTTCATTGACTTCCGGGCTGCTTTTGAATTGGTGGACTAGATTTGCTTATGGGAAACTCTGCTACAACAAGATATCCCAGACAGTCTTTTGAAATTAATTCAGGAACATGCACAACTGGGCTCATGTAATTTTGACCCAGTGGGGACATTGACCACGAAAATACCGATCAACAATGGGAATAGGCAGGGTTGTGTCTTGGCCAGATTACTCTTCTCCTTGTTTATAGCTGACTTGCCAACATTTGTAGCAGAGACCAGGGTTGGCGGCCCCATAATGAATGAAAACATATAGCATGCCTCCTGTATGCAGGCGATCTTCAGACCGAACTGAGATAGGCTTGCAAACAAAGTTTGATTCATTCATAGTATATTGTAACAACAATTAATTATAGGTAAAAATGGACTAGACTAAGTTATTGAGATTTGACAATAAAACTGTAAAGTTTAATTGGCATTTGGGCCCCAACAAGCTGGAAAAGGTCAAGGAATAGTAGTATTTAGGCGTGTGGGTTGGGAAATTCTTGAAATGGAATGTTCACATTGAGTCATTAAAAGTAAGGGCCCTCGCTTTGATAAGTGGACTGAAAAAATGTAATGGGGATTATTGGTGAGACGTCATAGGTTTGAATTAAAAGCTTACACTGCCATGCTATCCTCCTCAATTCCAGTATTAAGTTGACCTCCTATGTCTTAATGGGAAAAGGGCTTGGGATTTGGTGGAAGGAAAATGCCTAAAAAGCTTGTCACTCGCACAATCTTCAATGATACAGACTGTAAGAATGGAGACAAGTATGATGTTGTCATGACGTATACTTGCCCTAACAGCTTTAAAAAGCTTATTGCAACGGTTGGGTGCTGGTGAGAGGCAAAAGGTCTCTTTATGGTGAAAAAATGAGATTAGTCAAAGTGAACTAAAATGGGCCTAGGGTGTTTGGAAAAACTTGGAGGTTACATGTAGGGAAATGAAGGTTAAGATGGTTTCTCAGAATTTACCAATTGAGATTTAAAAGAATGAACTTGGGGCACTAGGAAAGGAATTGTTTAAAGAACATGATATGCAATGTCTAACGGGGAAAAACACTGTCCAGTTTATTCTCAACTCTTAACAAAATGTAGCATGGTACCCATATGTGGATTCATTACCAAATTGCTGGCTCAGTAATGAAGCGTTAAGGTTGAGAATTGGTATTTACTCGTGTTATGTATGTCAAGGACACGATAAAGTCAGAATTGATCGATTCTACTGGTAAATGTATATGTGTTTTGTGCACCAAATGTCACAACTTGCATATTTTAATGTACTGTCTAAAAGTTTTGCCACACCAGAAAACCATCTTACGCCCAGTTCTGATGATACAATATTAGGAATCATGTGCAAGCTGTAGCGCTTTTAACCAGCATGTTGTATGTGCCATTGGGAGATTTGATAGCTGTAAAAATGTTAGTGAATATGAGAAGGCTGGTATTATGTTGTTTAAGTAGAGTGGGTTAGTATAAACTTCACAAGGCTTAGGTGAAGACTTAAATATTTTGCTCATATGGACATTTAGGGTTTATGGATTTTATAGATAGTTTTAATATTTGTAACCCTGCATGCCATTAAAGAGAAGATTATTGTCTGTATGTATTATGTTGTTTAAAGACTTGTGGTCTAAATAAATATTTCTTTGACTGACTAAAATCTTCAAATCACATATTCATCATGTTTAACTCAAGAGATTTTGTCTGGCGGGGAATCTACCTGACTTAATCGAGAGTATAATGATGTTATCTTGACATGTATGACTGTTGAATATTGGTCCGGTGTCTATGCTTGGAATAGGTAAACTCCTACAGCTGCAGGTTTCGGGGTTTTAGAAATGGGCCTTGAGACTCTATACTGACTTTCTTCTGAATCGATTGAATATTAACTAGACACAGTTTAAAATTGCTTGTTCTTCATAATAAGGTGCATTAACTGTGGTCGGATTCTTATTTATTTATTATTTTAAATCGTAATTAATACTTTCTGTTGCAGGGAAGAATTGCCAAATTTTGTACTCAATGGTTAACTCTGCAGATGGGCAGTTTTCCATAGATGAACAATCTGGAATCATTAGTCTAGAAAAGCCTTTGGATCGGGAGTTGCAAGCTGTGTACACCTTGACTGTGAAAGCTACGGACCAAGGGTATCCAAGGAGGTTATCCACCCTTGGTAATGTTCTTGTGTCTGTCCTGGATATAAATGATAATCCACCTGTGTTTGAGCAGAGAGAGTATGCTGCTACAGTTTCTGAAGACACAGCGGTTGGAACGGAGGTTCTACGAGTTTACGCAACAAGCAGAGACATAGAAGACAATGCTGAAATCACCTATTTAATAGTCAGTGGAAATGAACATGGAAAATTCAGTATCAATTCAGTCACAGGTAATCTAAGAAACACGGTATTGAAGCAAACGTTAGCACGTTGTTTGACTTTGCAACTGTATCTAAGCAAAGACTGTCATCTAATGAATGGTGAGAATCGTGGGGTGTCTGTTTATTTTTCCCTATATGTTTTTTTTTCTGTGCGTAATATAGTGAAAAGTAATTTTATTGTCCAAATAACTGTACATTTGATGCATATTTGTAGATAATCAAAACATTCAGTAATACGTAAATGTTACATACACTCTGCCCCCTGATTTAGAGCTTGAGTTTCGTTATAAATTCAAAGCAAAGGTTCAAGGCGTCAATACCATTCAGATCACTAATGCGTTGGTATTTTAGTAAAGTTAGCATGCTCAAAATGAGGTTGAGTTTCCCAGTAGGGGGATCTTAATTCATTGGTTATGGCAGTGTCATATCGCAGATAGTCTATGGCATAGAAAAGGAATGCGTTTGCACTTGATTAAAATATCTTCCTTAACATAAACATGTAGCAGTTGCATAGAGTACTCGGCATTGAGAAAAATCCATCACCCTGTTTTTTTTCCAATTATGAAGAGCAAGAACCTGGAACATAACAGCCTGCCGGGCTTTTCACAAAGCCAAATTAACTGTTAAATCTTAGTATTGTATATATATTTGTAAAGCTGCATGGTTACCTACAGTTTATAAAGATACTCTTTGCTCATTGTCAGAGGACTAGTCCATTATAGTGGGTGCAGGAAGGAGAATTTAATTTGGGCAGTGTTTAAAAGTGCAAAACAAATAAGTAAAAAGCTGTGGAAAAGATGGTTCTAATCAAACAGCTGTTGTCTGAAAAAGCAACAGCTAAGGTGAATGCCACCAAAAAGTCATAGCAATCCAGTTCTAGCCAGAACAGAAAACACAGGCAGACACCTTTCAGGTGCAAAGACAGAAGCCTGTTTAGGCCCCACTGAACTAAATAGCAACACATATCCTAGGCACAATTTCAAACTGTTCACATATATGGCCTGCTACCATCTGCATAAATCATATACATAAATGTGTTATATATGTGTAAACATTGGCCATTTTTCCTTGCTCTTTCATATTCTATATTTGTGATCTAAATCTCTGTTGGCTAAATGTTGCAATTAAAAATAAGTATATCTAGCAAACAATTTGCTTTTACAGCTTATTTGGCAGATGTTGTTAATTAAATACTTTGTGTGCATTATTGTTCTAGACTGCTTTTATCAGATTTTACATAATTCCGACTATTGGCTTCATTTCTGCAATGTATTTTTAGGTACTCTTTTTATCATCAAAAGCCTGGATTATGAGAGTTCTCATGAATATTATCTAACTGTGGAAGCTACAGATGGAGGAACACCATCCCTTAGTGATGTTGCAACAGTGAACATTAACGTAACTGATATCAATGACAATGCACCAGTTTTCAGCCAAGCAACATATACTGCAGTTATAAGTGAAGACGCAATGCTTGGACAAGGGGTCATTTCAGTACGTATCATTTTTCAAACTGTCTTTACTTTGTCTTCTGATTGCTACAAGGTTTTGATTGCATACACATGAATTTGATAAACTGTTGCAGTTTTTACAATTGTAGCCTTACTATTTTTTTTACTGTCTAATTGGAAGTAGAAGCTAATGCACAAAGATGAGAATGGCATTGGTGTAATAAATAGACAATATCCATCAGGTGCTTGCATGTCCTATTACTTGATCTTCTTTTATTTGCTGTTGGAGAAAAGCATCAAAGTAACTGGCAGGAGTCAAGAACGGGTGTACAAGACCCGTTCCTGTCTTCATTTCTGATCTTGATGTCTGTTTTGTCTTGTGTTTAGTAAAATTTCCCACTTTATCGTTAATAGTGTGATATTGGGAACATTGCACTTGTAGAGATCAATGGGAATTGCAATGAAAATAGCTGACTGAAGTTAGTATCGTATTGGATGGACACTTTGACTGCCAACCCGTGTCTGGACCTAAACCCAATTCATCCCCACAGGCAGAAGTATTCATCAATAAGTGTTTGACACGAAAGACCTCTATGGGTTTAGGTGAAAGTGGTTGGGTTGAACTGTGATTACTTGGGAACTTAAGAGAAGGGTTTTAAAGTAAATCTTGAATGTTGGCTTGCCAAACGGATTGCGCAATTGACCGTGTTCTCTTGTCTCAAAAGTTGGGATGGTTCCATTGAGAATACTCTTCACTCGAATGGTTTGATGATGGTTGTAAGGGCTTAAACAGGTACTCTGAATATGAATAAGAATAATTTACTAAAGGATTGACTGTATTATTGATCTCTTATTGCCTGGCAGTGAGACCATTCCTTGCCTTATGTTAATGTTTCCGCATCCAAAAAGAAAGCATGTTCCACAGGGATCAAAATGAATTCTCTTTTTGAGACCGTTCTGATGAACTTTGAAGGATTATTTCAATCATGTTGTTGGTTTTGATATTATTATTGTATGCAACTGTGCACTTATTTTCCAAACAACTTCTACTTACAGTTGGTAAGTCTTCAATTATTTGCTTGATAGTATTTGTTGCAGGGGCGAGTTGGTTCTTGTCATAGCTTATTTGAGCTATTTTATCCTGAGGCCTTGTAGGTTAGATGCATGTGTTGAGAATGGCTATCGCACACTCTTCTAGGACAAAATACATTTTTCTGCAAACCATGGAGTTAAAGAAGTGGAGTATTCTTTGTTGGGCAGTTTTATGCGTGATTGTGCCATAATAGATACAACGGGATTTTTATAATGGTACATAAAGATATCTTCTGAACAAATAAACCATACTGTCAGGATAGACAGATGCCATGCCCCCTGAAAACATTAACAGTCTGGCAGATTGAGCGCTATGTTATGGTGCTTGGTTTTTATAATATGCTGTATTAGGAAGAGACACTATCTTGAAAATTGGTATCCACTGCATGGGTGTAGCATTGTACAGTACTGATCATACTGTGTGTCAACAGAAAGAGACTGACAAGCCAGGATTGGCTATAAGGTACTCCACATCTATACATAGCAGTAGCTGGCTTTATTAGGAGGCTGTAAAGATGAGTGGAGAGCCACTGCCAGGCAGGTATGAAATTGAGTACTATAAAGAAAGCACGTGGTCCTTGCGGTTTTTTTGTAGAGGGAGGGAACAATCCACTGCATGTTCACTGAATGCATGTTCATCCATTCTCAGTAAATGGGATTATGGTTTGATGACGGTGAGCGTATTTAAAAAATATTACTTGTTCCCACATAGGACCATAAACCGATTGGCTGTATGATTCTGTACAGGAGTCTTAATACAAGTACCTGCTCTAACTTTAAATCTTATTTGTTAGGTTAACGCAGATGATGCAGATGGGCCCTTGTACAACCACATTCACTATGCCATCACTGATGGCAACCAAGGGAACCCATTCACCATAGACCCAGTTAGAGGTGATGTGAAGGTGACCAAACTTCTTGACCGTGAAAAGGTAATTAATATACTGCTTTATAAATACTATGAAAATAGCCTCCACTGCAAAAAGGAAATATACCGTTAGCTTTTACTTTACATGTAGATCTCTCTGGCTATAACATAGGAAATGTTATGTACTCGAAAATGGTTTAAATCACATCCTAGGTGGTGGTCTTCACACTATCATAAGTTGCACTTGGAAAATATTGCAAATAATTGGATCTATGGAGGAAACAGGAGTAATTTTCAAAGTGCTAATAATTACAGCATATTTTCTTCCATTAATATTTACACGGAGGTAAAACGTCATGTTCTATATAAGTGCTATATAAAGTGTTGTACTATTTGGCTGCATTACTGACGCATCGGTAGAATGCACTGATTTGTTTTTCATGTTTTATGTTCGTCTCTTACAAATACCAATAAATGTGTGTTTTTTTGTTAACCCTAGATTTCAGGTTACACATTGACCATTCAGGCATCAGACTCCGGAACTCCTCCCCGCACTAATACAACAGTTGTCAACATTGATGTTTCTGATGTGAATGACAATCCTCCAACCTTTTCCCAAGAGAACTATAGTATTATCATTCAGGTAATTATAAATGCTTAATAAATCTGGACACTGACACTCGCCTTTCTGTGAATTATACGTCTGGGCTAAAAAAAAAATGCTTCTGCAAGAATGAAAATAGTTTTTTTATCTGCCTTATTTGGGGAATTTAGTTTACAAAACTAGACCAGTACCTTCTTGTAGTTTTCCTTGTTAAGGATGTATGTTTTACAAGGCTTCGTATTGTAAATTTCCAGTTATGCTATGTATTTGCTTGGTTCCCACATCACCAAACTTGAGGATATTAACGTAAAGAGACTATCTGTTGTCGGCAGAATAAACTCAATTGCATACAAATAAGTGAGATGGAGGTTTCTGGTGCACAATTCTATTCCACACCTGTTGCTTAGGAGCGCATTGAAATCTGTCATAAATATATACCTATATGTTTTAACTGTTACATCTGTGCAAGATACCGCCTCCATTTCAGCATTCTTCCCCACCAAACACGGTTAATTGAGAGGAGCCATACAAGAAATATCATTTGACTATTCATGCATGTTTTCTTAAGACCAAATTAATTATGTGACTTTTGAATTTCAAATTCTGACAGGCGTTTGCATACAAAGAGGATTTGATGGTTGTGATCTGTATAAGGTTAATCTTAAGGAAATTGGTATGAGGAACTAGTCCTTTTATTGTGGGAGCAATATACAGCCAGATTCATCAAGCGAAATGCGCTCGCAAAAGGGCCAGATTCTGAGAATCTTGCCCTTTGCGAGTGCAATTTTTGCATTTGGGATTCATCATCCCAAATGCAAAAATCGCTAATAAAGAATTCGCAAATATGCGAGGATTAGCATTTAAGGAATCTCTATTAGAGATTCCTTAAATGCTATTCATGAAACATTTAAAAATTGCGAATTCGCAATTTAGGACCGCTATTTACCACGAAGTCAAACCTCGTGGTAAATAGCGAAAACTTAGAAAAATGCATTTTAATGCATTTTTCTAAGTTGCATGTTACACACACACACATGTTCTTTGGACATGTGTGTGCACAACATCGGTGTAAATTCACATTTATGGGGTGCTACAGGGTGTCCTTTGGACACCCCTGCACCCTTGAAATCGCATCCTTATTTGCGATTAGCAAATAAGGAATAACTCCCCATGCATTCCTATGGGCCTAGGCCCATAGGAATGCATGGGGAGTTATTCCTTATTTGCGATTAGCAATTTGCTAATCGCAAATAAGGAACATGTAGGAATCGCAATATTTTTTGCAATTCCTGCATGAATCCCGTTTTGCAAGTCCTTAATAGCGATTCCTTATGAATCGCTATTAAAGACTCGCAAAACGGGTCTTTGATGAATCTAGCTGATAGAGTCCAGAAGCTGCAGAAACACATGGGTACTATAGGGTTTAAAAAATTAACCTGCTGTTGAGATTATCCCCCTGTTTCAGTAATGCAAACACTGCTAATCACTTTTGTAGGCACAGGAACAGCTCAAATTATGATTTTAAAAAGTCAGAATTTTAAATCCATACTATTTCACTCCCGTGTATTGAGTCCATATATCCATCCAGTTATTTCACTGAACCTATTTCATGAACACACAGCCAAGTATCCAAAAACTCGCCTTTCCCTTTTGTGACTTCCCTTGGCAGTTTGTGGCCAGTAGGAACTTCTGCAGGGGTAGGAAGGCACGACACAAAATATTAGAAAGGAGGTTTATATCCTCTGAACAACGGGATAATCAGTGTTACGATCATAATCCAGTGCTTAGTGAAATATACCAAAAATATAGCTGCTGTTTGCGAATTGCAGCAGTGCCATCTTACATAGTAACTCAATGTCGTTGGTCTTGTACACCTGAAGCCTAGGGGCCTTCTTGTAGTTTCTAAAGCAGGGGTCGAAATGGAGTGGTGCAGAGCCCTAAGTAGCTAGCTGTTAAGATACTTTTTGCTCTTACGATCATTTTTTATTATTTTAATAAGAGAAGCTGGTGTCTGTCTCTGTAATCAGTTTTACTTAATAAACTTGAAAAGCAACTTCAGTAAAGTGGGCCAACCTTTTAGGTACTTTTCAGCCCATAAACCTCATTTGATAATTCTGAAAACGTCAGAATAATTGTATTTTAAAAATACTGCTTTATGCCTAGAAATATGTGCAAGCGTTCCTTTTAGATGCAGTTTGGAAATCAAACCATAAGCAAATGCTTCTATGTAATATACTGGTGATAACATTGCACATCAGAACGTGTGCATTTTATATTAAGTCACATGAGCATTCTTAGCAGAAAATGAACATATTACAAATCTACAAAAACATCATGGTCATTTGTTTAATTTTTAATTACGTTCCCCCTCTTATTCAGACTTCTCTGTTCTTGTATGGATGGTTCCTTGGAGAATGATTAATTCCTTTCAGTGTTTTTTTCCTGTCTGCATGTATTTCAACGGGGCTTTTCTCTGGTGATTTATTTACATTAGGCTGTTTTCAAATTGGCATGGTAACACGGGACAGATTAAGCTTTTGACAAACTGTTCCCATTGTACTTGAAGGTCTCCACCTAGTCGCAGTGACTTCTACTCCATCATTCTCACTAAGGCAACCCCATGAAAAGTGTTGATCTAAACACTTTATGTGGGGGAGTGTGAGGGAAATGAGGGTACAGAGCGGTTGTGTATTATTAGTCTTTTAAGTGACCTTTCTAAATACACCCACAAATATATTCTTGATAATCTATAGCTGCGAATACTGATTGGATGTTAAAGGCCTCTTCTTGGTGTTTTCAGTGGTACACTAGAAGTGATTGGTTGTGCAGTCTACTTTGGAGACAAATAATTCAAAAAGCACAGCTGGATTTCCTTAATGCCGTTTTATGTATCTTTTTTTCCCCTTTTTTTTTTTTAGGAAAACATGCCAACTGGCTTCAGTTTGCTGCAGCTCTTGGTTACTGATAAGGACTCGACGCACAATGGTCCACCTTTTGCCTTCACCTTCATGAGTGGAAACGAGGACAGTGCTTTCCAGATTAGTGCCCAAGGTGTGATTACACCCACAGTGGCATTAAACCGCAAAGTGAAGGACCACTATGTGCTTCATGTTAGGGTATGCGTTCATATTTGTTTGCTTTTTTTGTATTTTCAAAGCTTCAGTAGCCCTTTTCAGACTACAGTTGTATTAATGGAAATAGTAGGAAGAAGTTTAAAATGTCTAGCTTTTACTCATTTGGTATGCATCCCACCTCAAAAAATATTCTGTGTGTAACAAAGCTGCCAATGTAGGCCTCAGCATTTGAAAGTAGATCTTGTGTTTCTAAAAATCATGTTAAAAACTAACGTAAACAACATGTATGTAGTGTTTGTTTATTTTAGGGACTGTACTATACAAATCAGCCCACCATATTAGGTGACTTTACTTTTGAGAAGTGTTTTGCTTTGGAGTAGCCTTGTTGCTTCTTTGTATTTCGGATGCATATAAGAAGTTTTCAGTCAACTCCTGGCATTTTCATTCGGTGCCATTTAACCCTTGATTTACTGTGAATTTTTGGTTTAAAAATTCAGGTCGAGAAACTCCAGACTTCTGATGCATTTAAAACGTTAGCATGTGTGATCCACACAGCCAGCTTCGAATTGTGTTTCCTTTGGATTCAATGTTCGTGTTCCAATCCTTGGAGAGTTGTCTCTTCATTATCACCTCCAGAGATATCCGCACAATCCAGATAAAAATATATAAACTACTGGAAACTGAGTGGACTGAACTGTATCGATTCCTCTCCTCTCCTCTCCACGAATCGTTTAAAGAGGGAAATGTAACCCCCTCCGCGTGGGCCTCAGACGCTGCTGTAGTCAGTCCGTGTGATAGAAATTTGTCCGAGTAACTGTGGTATCATTTACCATGGGCTGTTCTTTCTGAATACAGTTCCATTCCAGTTTGCGCAGCTCTTGCTCCACATTATAATGAGTGGTTCCTTTGGTCCAACAGTTTTTTCCTGGAGATTTAGATGAGTAAATCAGACTTTTGTGCTGGCCGGCATAATTTGTAGCTTGCCCCCTCAACCCCCCTTTTGCAACTCGGTGACAATGGTATTTATGTTGTTGATGTTTGAGAGGCATTCCTTTGCCAACACCTACATAACGACCGAGTTTTAAATGGAAAAAATTGGTAAAATATAGGTTACCCAGGTTATGATTAACATGATATTTTAATAGAATTTTTTAGAGTTACGTGCACAATGCCAAGTGGATGTTCTTTAACAAACATGTTCAAGCCTGCCAGTTGGAATGCTAAAACAAGTGTTGTTAGAAAACATCAATATATGAAGTTACTAAAGAAGACCCAGTAAGTGTTAAGAAATTAACGCTACACAAAATGTACTGCATTGCATAAAGACGGGGTTAAAACAACAAGCATGGAAAAAGCATAAAAGGAATCCCCCCTCCCCCAGTCTTAATCAATGCAGATTTCTCTATTCCTTTGTTGTAGAATGTATGAAACTGTTTTTTTGGGTAGTGTACCAAAAAGAGGCACACTGTGTAGAAAGTCCAGAAGACTCTTATTGACTTACAGCTCTTTAATTAATAATCCCAAATGCTCTCTGTTGTGGCAGTGTGGGCAAGCAGTTTAAGCTTATCAGAGCAGTGTTAAGAATTTATTGAGCATAGTGTCAATAAATTAGACACCCACTCAAGAAGAAACTTGACACCATTCTTAGAAAAATAGCAGGTATTTTTCTAAATATTTTAACACCAAGAACTTAGTAATTGGGCAAGTACTTTTCAAGAAAACAATTGTTGCAGATAAGTAACAGTGTAGCAAAAATGCGTTTCTACGCATACAGGTATTTGCAATGTTATTCTGAGGGTCTCTTTTGGGACTTAAGGTGCTAGGGAGCCCGGGTTCAAAACTCCACCAGCAGTTTAAGTTTATCTGCCCTGGCTTGTCCGGGTGCAGAGGTGCTGGACTGGTTGGTAACTTTGTGTGCTACACCGTAGGCAAAGGGGGGTGGCACCTAGACACAGGCTGCGGAGGGGGACTTGGAAACCAGTCCAGGAGCACTCAGTGTGTGTGGGGGGGGGGGTTGGAGGCTCGGTGCATAAGGATCCTGGAATTAGGGGTCCTCAGTCAGTTGTCGTGACCTGAGCTGTAGAGTTCGTTGCAGAGGGTTTAGGTCAGCTGGGCCGGTCTGTTAAAGGCACTCACAGTTCTTGGTTGAATGGGGGTGCACAATAGGATAGCTGGGCCACTCTCTGTTCTGGCCTCTTGAGTTGCTGATGTCCCTCACTGGCTGATGAGTCGTTTTGGCATTTTAGTCCAGATTGGACTCCAAACACGCTTTGGTTGCTGCATAGGGTCTGGTACCCCGGGTATTGGTGCAGAGTGGCACCCGGTCGGTCCTGGCATCTTCACACTTGGTGGGAAGACAGATCTGACCTCCTGGGACACAGTGACGACCTCCTAGCTGCCAGAACGGTGAACCGGGCGTAGCGGTCAGTGCCTGCAGGTTACAGGAAAGGGCTCCTCCACTTCAAGGGAGATGCCGACTGTTTGGCGAAGTGCTGAAGTCTCCCCAGGGCTTTTGGAGGATGCCCACTGAAGGACGAGTCGGGTTGTCGCAAGTGTTGGGACAGGAGCAGGCAGGGGTTAGCGCAGAGTGCACCAGCAGTCTGCAGTTGTCTCTTCTTCGTATCTTCTTGGTCTTTCTTGTGTCAGAGAATCCGAGTTCCTGCTGTCAGGGGGCCACCTAAATACTCAATTCAGGGGAGTGAAGGGTAGCAGCCAATGGGCTCCTTACCCTTGGGGTCACTAACACCCCCTGTATGACCACTTCCTGTGGGGAGTGGTCATAACCCTGACCCACAATTCCTAATTCCACCAAAATCAAAATGGTAGAACACATTCTTTTATGGAGTACATCAGTTAACTCTCCTTATGCATGTGACATGGTCTGGTAGTGCACCATGCCTACTTGCATAGCTAATTTCCTGCCTGTCCTGTTGCCAAATGGGCCTCCGGGCATGGGGTTGGCATCTCTCAGTTGAAGTCCCTGGCCTTGGTTTGCGGATTCCCTACCCATTCTGCTGGAGGAGGTGTGACTACCTTCGTCTGGAGAAGGACTGGTTTCTGGCTTCAGAGAGCGCGGTCTCTCACCCGCAGGGGGTTGCAAACATGTCTGTGGTGGTAGGCTGGACAATGCAAGTCAGCCAACACACTAAGCGGCTGGTAGGTTTTTGTGGGTACCACGAAAGTTTCTTCTTCGTACATATCTTAATAAAATTACTACTGGCATCAGTATGGATTTATTAAGACAAGAAAGTGTTTAATACCAAACTTTATATGTTTCAGTTAAGCCATCATGTAGCTGGGGAACTTGTAATGACTGTGCCCAGTACATATACATAAGATTGCTTCCTTGTTCACTTGGAGTATCTAGCAATTGAACTAGACCACACAGGGAAATGTCTGCTCCTGCTGAAATATCCCCACCTGTAATATAATGCACCCTGCCTTATGGCTATAAGACCTGCTGTCGGGGGACTTATATTTATTGCATGCGCTGTCTGTGGCCATGGACCACAGGGTGTGTGCCATGTTATGTTTACACATTTTCACCCTTTCATGCAACCTGCAATGGCAGTCTGCGTGAATTTGGTGGTCAGTACCTTTGGTCGGCTCAATGCATTCTGCAGCCCTTAGGAACTCTCTTTAGTACCCATACCCTAGGTACCAGGTAAACCATTTACTAGGGATTTACAGGGCTGCTAAAGGTCTTTCCAAGAGGGGAACAATTACCTTTCTTTAGGGAAAGCGCTCTGGGGCCTGATTAGCAGAAACTTCCATCAAATTTGCATCAAATACCAGGCAAAAAATGGGGGTGACCATGTCAAAAAGGGGCACTTTGCTACAGATAGCTTTGCTAAAATTGTCTGTTTGGGATGCATCAGGAAGTGGAACAGCAGATATATAAACTCCAAGAAGGGAGTAGGCCGAAAACCCTCCATTTTCGATTCCTGCCAATTTTGCTCTTTCTTATTTTTTTATTACTGTGGTGATGTAATCACTACGTTGCAATTGCTGTTTAGGATTGTGTTTAAGGTACTTTGCGCAAGAGGGTTTTTAGGTGCTTAAAATTTGGCCTGCAATAGTCCTATCTTCTTTCCCCTGTGTGATTGTCCTCAAAGTGATCCTCTGAGTTTTTATTGTCTCTAAGCTTCTTGGAAAAATTCTTATAAATGCTTCCATAACATTCCAACAAGTGAAGTTAGTTATTCACTTTGTTGTGGGATCTGCCACTGTTTTTTGTCAATCCTGTTTATATATAACCTTGATAACGCGCTTACCTTTCTGCTTAGGTGGAGGATAATGGAAAACCTCAATTGTCCTCACTGACTTCTGTGACCATCCAAGTGATCGAAGAGAGTATTTATCCACCAGCCATTCTTCCACTCGAAATATTCATTACAACCTTTGGGGAAGAATACATGGGCGGAGTCATCGGAAAGATCCATGCAACGGATCAAGATGTGTATGACACCCTCACCTACAGCTTGGATTCGAAGATGGACAACCTCTTCTCGGTGTCTAGCGCGGGTGGCAAACTAATAGCACACAAAAGGCTGGACATGGGGCAATATCTTTTAAATGTCACAGTAACTGATGGAAAGTTTACAACCACTGCTGACGTCACAGTTCATATTGCACAGATTACCCAGGAATTGCTGAACCACAGCATTGCAATACGCTTCTCAAATCTTTCTCCAGAAGAGTTTATTGGAGACTACTGGCGCAACTTCCAGCGGGCACTGAGGAACATTTTGGGGGTGCGCAGAAATGACATTCACATTGTCAGCTTGCAGCCATCAGAGCCTCCTTCAGACCTGGATGTGCTTTTAGTTGTGGATAAATCTGGCACCGCACTGCATCTACCCAGGACCCTGGTGCACAAAGTAAACTCCTCCATCGCGGACATTGAAGAGATGCTGGGGGTGAAAATTCTGAAAGTCTTCCACAAGCTCTGCGCTGACTTGGATTGCCCCCTGAGATACTGTGATGAAAAGGTGGTGGTGGATGAAAATGCCATGTCCACCCATAGCACGGCCAGACTGAGCTTTGTCACGCCGCGTCACCAGAGGACATCTGTGTGTCTGTGCAAAGGTAAGAAAGAGGCAGGCAGCTTACCCCCCTGTTTCATTGTACTGGCAAATTCTATTGTTTTATAAATGAGGCACTGGAGAATAATGTTCCTTGCTCTACAAATGAGGTACAGGTGAATCATATTAATTATTTTATAAATTAGGTACTGGCAAATCCTATTAATTGTTTTTATAAATGAGGTACCAGTGAATCCTATTAATTGTTTGAGTGGAGAACTGGTGAATCATATTGTTTTATAAATGAGGTACTGGCAAATCCTATTCTTTTATAAATAAGATACTGGTGAATCCTAGTACTTCTTTTTATAAGTGAGGCCCTACCGGACCCCGTTGATTGCTTAAATTTAGATGCCTGCTAATTTATCCTTCTACATATAATAAAAATGTGAATATGGTCATGCTGATCTCTGGATGCTCCGTTATTACAATTATAGTGTTATCCTTTGGTTTTTATAATTCAAAGACCGGTCATTTGCTTGTCCTTGCACTTCTCTTTTAGGTGGCAAGTGTCCTCTTGTCAGCAGCGTGTGCGAGAGAAACCCCTGTCCAGAAGGTTCTGAATGTATACCCGAAGCCAACGATGCAAAGTACAGCTGCATTTGCCAAGGTGGAAAGCTTGGCCATTGTCCTGGTGAGATTTGTTCTGTGTTTCTTTTAGGTACCATTGTTCCAAGTTGTGTTTAAGTATTCTTAGTTTATATGTATTCGCATCTTTATTTTGTTTCCATCAGTTGCCTCATCAGTAACATTTAGTGGGAACAGCTATGTTAAGTACCGTCTGGTAGAACATGAAAACAAAGAGGAAATGAAACTCACAATGAGGCTAAGGACATATTCGTCTCATGCTGTCGTCATGTATGCTAGAGGAACAGACTACAGCATTCTGGAGGTAGGTGTCTCATGCACCTCTGTTAGTGTGTGAACCTATGTAATGCAATTGGCTGTTCTGACCTTATGCAGTAGCACCTGTTATTGAAGCAAGGGGAAGTTGTGTTTATAGATGTACCTTTTTATTTAGACTTGATAACACAAGGTGAGTATTTCCTGTCAAGGGCATACGTTTCTAGATGATCACCATACTAGTGAATCGCCACCTTCTGCCCCCAGGGAAAGGTTATGAACCCATGTGCCTACCTACTGTTGCTAGCACTGCTAACCTGGGCCTCAAAGTGTCACGTGTAAATTGAATACATTACACCCAAGTTCCTTTTTTACATAAAGCCAATTGGTTTGGTTTATTGAGAATACGCCTTAAAGTAACTGTATTCTCCAACTCTGGGGCACCAGTTCTTGGACTGTTACGTGGTTTAGACATGGGTGACCCTAGCTCCCCTGTACCTTTAGCACATGCTGCTTCGTAAGCACGATCCCCACCAGTGGCAGCTCAATAGTAACCTTTTAGCATTGACAGCAGCGAAATCCTCGGGTGGCCCATATGTAAATCGTCAAATGCATGACACTTTAACCCCATCTGACCCCACCCACAGAGGTGCCCTGCCCTGTCCGCCGACACTTTTTTGGCCTCACTTCTCCCTTCCTGACTACAGATGGCAATACAACGAGGGATGGGCAAACCCTCGCACCCTACAGTGGCTCCTACTGCCCAAAGTGTCCATCCAAACCAAGAGGGCAGCAACGCTGGGATGCTATCCCTTCTATGGTGCCGTGTGGGCGATGTAGGCAGCTGCATCCCCGTAAACATGTACCACTGCTCTAAATGTGCGTCAGTTCCGGAGAGCAGTTTACCAGTCATTTTCTAAGGGGCCCTTCATTGCTTTTTTATCAGACAGTGTCCCAAAGAAGCTGTGCATTTGAGCAACTGTGAACGCTGCTTCTGGAATTTCCCATGTAAACTGTAAACGGTGCTTGGAATTTCCTATGTAGTCACTGTTACTTGTAAGGTACTGTTGGACTTGGCCCTTTTTCCAGGGTCATCCCTGAACTTTTTGCCTTCCTCCTATATTTTTTCTGACCTGTTGTTGGCTGTTTTTTTACTCTGGGCAATTTACCACTGCTGATCAGTGCTAAAGTGCATATGCTCTCTATGGTAAATTGATGTATGGATTAGTGACTCAATGATTGGCTGGTTTGGTTTACTTGTCAGACCCTAGTACAGTGCACTGCCTATGCCCAGGCCTTGTAAACCAAATGCTGCTGGTGGGCTTGCAGCACTGGTTGTGCCACCCACAGAAGCTGCCTGTTAAAGTGTGTCTCAGGTCTGCCATTGCAGAGCCAGTGTGCAGTTTGGTACTGCCATATTGACTGGGAAAGTGCACCCACTTGCCAGTCCCTAAACCTTCCTTTTTCTGCATATTAGTCACCCCTATGGTAGGCCCAAGGGCAGGGTGCATTGTAGGTAAAAGGTAGGACAAACCCTGATGTGTGTGGCATGTCCTAATAGTGAATTACAGCCATTTTCGTTTTTCACTATTGCAAGGTTACCTGTTCCCCATAGGCCAGAATGGGTAGTGAGATTATTACATTTTATAATCCTAACTGACTCGGGGAACTAGGTGGAAATTCGAGTTTAGTATACCTGAACTCAGAATGATAAAATACATCTTTTAGTGAAGTTGGTGGGTTTAACGTTCTGTGTTTGAAAATACCACTTTTAGAAAGTAGGTATTTTCTTGTCTAACCATCCAAGCTTGCCTCTTCTAGGTTGTGTATTCCTTGTCTGGAGTTTGAGTGACAGGGGCTGGGGGATTCCAGGAGACAGGGTGAGTCAGCACAGGGTTCAATAGAGAGATCTGCATGCAGATAGAAGGGAGGATTTGCACCTGGGACCTGAATAGGGCTGTGCATTCCCTCCAGTATGCTGGCTCAATCTCCTGTGGTGTGTCTGATGTCCCTGGCATGCACTGAAAGGAAAGAAGGAGTCTTGTCAACAAAGTCCTCCAGGACTGGCCGGAACTGGTTTGGACTAGGCAAAGGCCCCTCTGCCTTCAGAGAACAAAGGGAAACTGAGTATAAAAGAGGGGACCCAGACCCCAGAACTTTAGAACACTTTTGGGAAACAAGAAGAAACCTCTGTTGAGGAGAGGAACCAGAGAGACTATCCCGAAGCATGAGGGATTGGCCTGAAGTGGTTGCCTGACTGCCAAAGAGAGGAGAAAGGACTTTGTGCTACTTTCATTCAACTTGTGAAGTATCTCCAAGGGCTTGAGATAGAGCTTGCCTCCTGCTGAAGTCTCCGGGACAACAGACTTCATCCACCAGCTCCCCAAGAGTTCTTTGGAAGTGCCTGCAGTTGTGTTGGGCTTTCTGAGCTGTTGCAAGGAGCTGGAAGTATGACTCATGAAGAAGCGTGTTGCTGCCGCTGTCACATCGTTGCCGAAGCGCCTTGCATCACCAGAGAAAAGGATAGACGTCGCATCAGACGCTGCCACATCATCGGAGAAGTGTATCGCTGCCGCACCCGTCGTCATCGTATCGCTGGGAAAGCATGTCGCTGCTGCAGCTGTCTCATCGTTGCCGAAGCGCCATGCATCGCCGGAGTAGAGGTTCGACGTCGCATCAGACGCCACCGCATCACCTCGAAGCATGTCGCTGGGCCTGTCGAGGCTCAGAAGAATCGTTGCATCACTGCGCGGCCATCGGGCGTTCGCGCACTGTGCTGCATCAAGGAGAAGACGCCATTTTTGTTTCATTGCACCGGATCTTCATCGCATCACGGCGTAGCGGGCCGCCTCGCCACGGAAGCGCAGTAAGAAACCGATGCATCACCTCCCCACGCCGAGAAGAACCGACGCATCCCCCACGCATCAGTAGGGACCCGATGCATCACCGTTCTTGTGTGTAAGGAACCAACACATCACCTTCCCTGCAACACTTTTGTTGTATAGCGTTACTCATCCAAAGGTACATGGAACTTGAAGTGTTGCATTTTACATCTAAAGAGACTAAGCTAATTCTACCATTTTTAAAGTACAGTATTGTGGATTTTTGTCGTTTGTGGTATTGTTAAGTTTCTATAAAAAAATACTTACTTTTATACTACAATTTGTGTGGTGTTAATCTGTAGTGTTGTCACTGGGTTACTGTATGTGTTCACAAATGCTTTACACACTGCCTTTGAGATCAGCCTGCCTGCTCATGCCAAGCTACTAAGGGGGTTAGCAGGGGTTATTTTGGGAGTGTACCCCCTTACCCTGACTAGACACAAGGGTCCCTATTTGGTCAAAGGTACTTACCTCTGCCAACTAGAAACCCCCAAATCTAACAGGTGTGCACCTCTGTCTTCCAGAGAGGGTAGTGCTCTGTGTGTGAAGCATACACACAGCACATCCCGGGAGAGTGTTTGTGCGCCGAAAGGCAGAAAAAGGTCCCGCACTTGTTGCCTTTATTTTCTAACCAGAGCGTGGCTGTGGGGCTGATTGAGGGTGTTTTGAAAGTATTTGTTCATTACAGCGCCCGTCATGGGCTGCTTTTAACATAAATATTTTCAAAAGGCAAACAATCAGCCCCACAGCAGCGCTCTATTTAGAAAAGAAATGCAGCAAGTCTACAAACACGAGGTAGGCTTTAAGAATCATCTGAAAGCACACATTCATGCTTTTAAACTTTATGCATTACTTTTCTAAATAGTGTGGCTGTTGGGCTAATTGTTTGCCTTTTGAAAATATTTGTTAAATGCACCCCTTGATGGGCGCTGTGATTAACAATAATACTTTCAAAAGGACCACAATCGGCCCTGCAGCTGCGCTGTAAGAAAATAAAGGCATCAAGTTTAAAAGCACGGCATGCTATTCTGATCCTGAAAGCACACATTGTCAGTCGTTAGAAGGCATGGGTAAAGTGGGCCATGGCCTAGAGCCCCAGCGTTTCAGGAGGGGCTCTAGGCCACCTCTGTTCTGCAGAGCGTTGCCCCTATGACCGAGGATCATTTTTAAATATATTGATTTAAACACTGTTTTCCTTTAATTTAATTTTAATGTGGGTGATGTGTGGGAGTCTATTACAGACATTTTGCTGAGAAATGTTAGCAGCAACATCCATAAAACAAGTTTCTTTTAGATCAAAACAGGACCTCACAAATGAGAAATGGGTGGGGGTTACAAAGATGTGCAATAATATTAGCTGCTGCTATGTTTTTTTATATTGAAAACCGGTCACTATCCTTGAATATTGGATGTAAACACATTTAGAATTGTGCCTGCACACTGTCAGTAGCCTGGCAACAAATGGCAAGAAAGGGCTGAAATTGGAGCAAAAATCCAAAGCTGTTCTGAACAAGGGCCCCAAATTGCATTTGTCCCAGGGACCCCGAAATCCTTAAGACGTCCCTGCACATTGTGTTTGTAGATATGCTGCATTTCTTTTCTTAATGCAGCATGGCTGTGGGACTGATTGTGAGCCTTTTCAAAGAATTGGTGTTAATCACTGCCCCCGTCATGGGCTGAATTTAACATAAATTCTTTCAAAAGGCACACCATCAGCCCCGCATTTAGAAAAGAAGTGCAGCATGTTTTATATAGTGCAAGCTCAACTCAAAAGTATTGAAGCACTTTACATGATGTGCTTATTTATTTATTTTGATATGCGTGGTGAAATTAATTGATTTGCTTAGAATCACAGGATGTTAAGCTGACCCGAGACTCAAAACCCATATCCAAAGTCGGCAGCTTGAGCATTAACCCACAACCTCTACCACAAGAGCGGAAGCATTTTCAATATTATATACAACTTTATGCAACAAACAACCATTGACAAAGCCAATAGTCTTGGCTTCTTGTAGCTGTAATGTTACTTGTATTATATATCTGGATGCAATGACCGAAGAAGCAAAATATCAGTCGGGTGGCACACTATGCTAAGCACAGATTTTTACCTTAGGTGCTTTTAAGCCACTCCTTTAATTACATGGGTCTGCCCCTTTGAGAGACCTCCCTAGTTTTTTTCATCTCACTGAACTCTAGTCTACACACGCGATCGGGTTCTTGGTGTACATACCGTTGGCTGCAGCGCACAGAGACCTTACGATTCCGCCCAAGAGGAAAAAAAATTAAAGGGAACATTGCATGTAGTGTGTTGGGATGTGAAAGCACGCCTCGTGCATTTATACAGTATTTCCCAGCTGTGTTGTATCATAGCCTATTAATTCCAACACTAGAGGTGTTTAAAAGTATTTGCCCAGTAGGGGGTACAAAGCGATACAAAAGGGGATGATGGACAGAGCGTTTGAGCAAATCAAACACTCACCCCCAGTCAACTGATCTGGGTTTAATCCATCACCGTTCTTTAGCTCACTCAGCCACCCCATTTCAGACATATGCAATCAGTCTGACTCTGTGCCTCATGGGAACAGTCCAGCCCGAACTGCCAAGCAGTAGGGGGTGTCAGCTTGGGTATGGCTATAACAACAATATGCTGTCTCTCCCCTGGAGCGAACAGCGAATTACACATTTGATCGTGCCATAGACCACAACTTCTCCCAGTAAGATATTGATACATTATTTAGAAGAGAAGAATGAAAAGCAAGAGGAAAATCGCACCATTTCGCTGATGGTACCCGTTATCACGTGCCCCTTAATGAAGATTTGGGAATCTGCAATGGTTTTCCTGTCTGGCGGTTCATCGGTGACCTTGACACGCGACACTAGTGATTTCTTTAGAATGCGACTAACATTATTTTGCAGGGTGCTGTGTTTAGTACCTTTACGAATGTCCCCATTTTTGTGTGAAATTTGCCTTTGCTTTTAACATGCTCTTTTAAAAAGAGAAGTGCAAGGTGGGTAGTTCGTAAAGTAGAGGACACATTAAATGACAAAGTCGCTCTTACTTTTATGGGCAGAATACGTCTGTTTATACTTTGTTGACATGCTCTAGTCGTTAACTAGAACTAAAGCAATAGATTTTTATTTTCCTTTTCCTTGAAGACTGTTTTCATTATTTTGCTATGTAGCGTTGCCGCCACCCTCTGGCGCTCTTGTGTTACTGCGACTCCACAACAGGAATGATTTCCATGTGTAAAATATGTGTTTTACTTCCTTAGATCAACAATGGCAGATTGCAGTACAAGTTTGACTGCGGCAGTGGCCCCGGAATGGTGTCTGTGCAGAGCACACAGGTCAGCGACGGCCAGTGGCACACCGTGGCCCTGGAGGTGGACGGAAACTATGCCCGGTTAGTCCTGGACCGGGTTCACACTGCGTCGGGCACTGCTCCAGGAACCCTCCGGACTCTAAACCTAGACAACCATGTCTACTTTGGTGGCCACATCCGACAGCAGGGCACGCGTCATGGGCGGAGTCCGCAAGTGAGCAACGGTTTCAGAGGGTGCATGGATTCCATTATTCTCAACGGACTGGAGCTCCCTTTAAACAGCAAGTCCCGCAACTACGCGCACATGGAGGAATCGGTCGACGTCTCTCCGGGATGCTCTCTCTCTGCACTGGAACCTTGCTCCAGCGGCCCTTGCCAGAACGGAGGCACGTGCGCCCCAACCGCCAGTGGAGGTAGGCCTCCTTTCATTTTTTTAAAGCATTTTATTCATTGCTCTATATATACCCACTGCAATGTTTTAACCTGTATCATATTGTGTCCAAAAGGGCGCAGCCAAATTGCATTTTATATTGTTAAAGTTACTCTTTCCAAATTCATTGACCGATATGACACTGAACTATGTATGATTGATGCAGTCAGGCGGAGGCTACTGTGGTTTGTATTAGTTGTTTGAAAGCATGTACAAACCGACTGTGTGAATTCCTAACAGAGAGTGGACGGTATCACTATTACACGCGTACATTTTCTATCCTTCTAGAAACAGCTGCACAGTCTCTGTACTTGCCCTATGCCCATCTTGCATCGTTTTGAATTGTAGTTGTATTCGTATGGCGCTGCATGCCCCTGACAAGGTGCTGAAGCGTACTTGCACACACCGGGTCAGTGGTAAGACTGTCATGGCAATGTGTGTCGGTAGCCCACATGGGTGGTAGTCAGATGTTCTGCACGAGGACCACAGTTGTGCTTTTGTCCTGTTTGTCTCTGCGCCCAAGTGTGAAGGTGAAGCAGAAAAGTCCCGAGAGTTCTAAGCTCGAATTGTTTTTTTCCTGCTGCCTGATAATGGCCCAGCCATGCATGAAGATGTCAGGTTGACACTTTGCGACGTGAAATGTTTACCCACTGCTTGTCAGCCACCAAGGATGTCGCCGAGCCAGCAGCCATCACCAAATAAGGCATGCATTATTGATGCCATTTGTGCTGCTAAATATCCCTTACAGGGCCCCTGGGGCCCTAATGGCTCTGCTGCCTTGCTCCCAGGAGAGGTCTTCCTTTAATGATCTCTTCTCCAGATGAGGCGCAGTTGGCACGTGAGCCTGATGGAAATCGGAGCATCACTGCTGGCTTCACCAGCTGTGCACGCTGCTAATAGACGCACCTTCATCTGGGAAAACGGATGGGCTGACTCTGCTAATCAGTTAATTAGCTGTATGTCTATTTACATTAACAGTTTTACTTTCTTTCACCCTGCCTTGAGCTTTTGTGTGCAGCTTAATTCCGTACATGCGACGAGTGTTTTTGCAGTTAGTTTTAATTTTAAATCCTTTGAGCTTAACTCCTTTGCTTTGTCCTCTGCCAACATCTTTGTTTCTTTTCTTCCTTTGTCCCTCACGCCTTCTTTCCTCCCATGTTGTTCTTTAACACTTGCTTCCTCTGCGGTCACGTGTGTGGCTTTGCCTTTAACACACTGTAGCTCTCTTCCTTTCATCTTGATGGGCATTGACCCTCACTGAGGTCAACTCGGTTCTTAGTAACTGTTAGTTAATTATGTCACTGTTGAGGTATGCATGTTACATTCTCTTATTTCTGATGTGCGATTTAAAAAAAGCTAGTTTCATCTTTTAAGATTTTTTTGTGAAATATCCAACTGCTTGAACATGTAAACATTTTTTTTTAAATGTTCTTTCTCGTTTCAGGTTATTTCTGCAAGTGTACGTCATTGTTCATGGGCACGCACTGTGACGTCATAGTCAGCCCGTGTGCGTCCAACCCTTGCCTCTATGGTGGGACTTGCATCGTGCTGAAGGACGACTTTGTCTGCCAGTGCAGAGGGCAGTACACCGGCCAAAGGTCTGCTCTCATTTATTGGTGGTTTCCTTGCCTCGTGGTGGTGTATTCTGGCTCTAGACTTGTGCATGCTATTCATGTTTAGAGGGTAAACGGTGAATGTAAAATGTAAACTACCCATGCACTGGCTAATGCTCTGACCGTACTGTTGTGCCGTGTTATTTTCACTTATATATTGTGTTCAGAATCCCTGCAACCTTGCAAGACTCAAAACGCATTGAAATCTACATGTTAACGTATAATTCCAATTGTTTGGTTAAATATCGAAAGTAAGTAGTTTATCATTACAGGCAGTGATTGCAGTCTTGCAAGAGTTAAACAATAGCAACACGGAAAACTCATAGGTGCACAATTTAGAAAATAAACCTTGGAGAGCAGGTACTGCACTAGTCCTTTAGAAATTCTGGAAGATTATGGAAATGGTTATGTGCAGGGACAGTGTACGGAAGCCCTGTTGCAAGTCACTTACGGGATTTGTGAGTTACTCGTTGTGCAACCCATAGCCTTGGTAAACAGTGCAGGGCAACACACAGAGTGGTCGTGCTTGGGAAGTCAAACATAAAACATGAAGCGTGTAAATATAGATTCACTGATATCCATACTTCACGGAGCGCATTAACCACTTTGGAAACATTGGAGAGTAACAAACTATGATCCCAACCCTACGACCCCCCCCCCCCCCCTCCCTCTTTTTTCTTAAATAGGAGTTACTATTAGATACCAATTCGGATGCAAATTCTGTTTGTACTTAAATCTGTATTCCAAGCCCTGCAGTATTACCGCATGTGAAAGTACCACATTGGTTGACAGGAGCAAAGTTTCCACTTAAAACCTCGAGTCATTTGTCCCAGGAAAAAGATTCTCAATTGCTTTGACTTGGAAATCAGCGCTGTAACACTGATTTCTCATGGCGACTACATGTGATCCTGTTGCATGCTGCATCCCAGAGTTACTGATGCCCCTGGGTAGCTGTAATACCAGATGCAGAGTTTCTGGCCTTCAGATATTGCAGTAGCCGTAATGTAGGACTTGCACTGCTTTAGAAATATAAATGAAAGGCTTAGTTAGTGTTTCTGTAGCGACTGTGTGAAGTGGCACAGAAAGCTTATGTGAAGGAAAAACGAATGGTAATCGAGCCCGCTATTTAAATGGAAAAGCAGCTGGTATTCCTATAAAATACTTCACATTCTGTATTTGTCCGTGTGAAGTTCAGACATAACTTTAATGTGGTATTATAGGCAGCCTCTGATGTCAGAGCTAGCCTGCTGCAACAAAGTAACAATGCCTATGCAGAAAATAGACAGCTTTCATGCTTTAAAGAGATGTGTTTTTTGATATCTCACTTAAGGTGTCAGATGGGCCCGTATTGCAAAGATAATCCCTGCAAAAACAGTGGCAAGTGCATCGACAGCTTGGATGGCCCGGTCTGTGAATGTGAACCTGGTTTCCGTGGAGAAAGGTGAGTGGCCTTGCAGTGTATTTATTTGTTCTTGTTAACATATCTTATGCATCTATTTCTGCTCCTGATTTCTCACACTTGTAGTACCTTTAAGCTGTACAAGGCAACTTCAAAAACTTCGTGGTATATCAGAAACATACAAAATAAATAGTTCTAGTGTGCAGGCGGGGCTACAAAGTGGGACTACTCCTCTCTTCTGTACGTTTCTTGAAATGTTCTGCCATATGCTTGCCTTCTATTTCTTCTTTCCAATTTTACCCATGTTTCACTCCTTTTAACAGTCTTTGGCCTCTAATGTAAACAGCTTAATTGGAAAATATGCTTCTTGTCTTTGCTTGTGGTGTAACGACTAGATTTTTGTGATATTTATGCCGGTCACTTTTCTCTAAAGTCCAACTGCATTGTCCATCTGCAGTTACCAGGGCAAGACCTTGAGTTCAACGTGTAATCGGAGTATCCAATTTATTGCAGGCTGCTAATGTGGCCCTCCATGTTTAGGTCTCACACGACACATCGCTCACTCTGTCGCTTGCAAAATCTTTTGTTAATTAAAAAAAGAAGCCTGCATTTTCAATGCAATAGCTCTCACGTTTGCGAGAGTTTTAGCTATTGCCATTGTAAATGACAGTCTTTTATTTATATATCTTTAAAAGCAACGCATATATTAAAGGCATTGTCATTTCTAATGGCAATAGCTCATACTCTCGCAAATGCAAGACCACTTCAGTGGTGGTCACGCCAGTTTCTTTAAACGCTGCTTGCTGTATTCAGGTTACAGTGTGCAGTGACTAAAGAAAGGGTCGTGGCCAACATTAAAGTGAAAGTGCGGTAAGGGGCGCTTTGACTCAAAAAAATATATATATTGTTTCTGTAGCGTGCCAGTTAAAGTGAAAGCGGACCACACTGTAAATTAAATAAATGAAAAAAGCGCGGCTGCTAAAGTGAAAGCGGACCATGCTGCAAATTAAACAAATATAGTTATTATAACAATATAAAAGCGGGTGGCGTGCTGCGACGTCGTGGGTGGAATAGGGGTAGAGCATTAAAGAAAATAGTGCTCACCGGCTAGATAAAGCAGACCGTGTTACACCACAAGTAAAAAAGTCCAGTCCTTATGGGAGGTTACAAATGCAGACAAGGCACTACCAAGGAGGGACTAGTAAGCCTATTCATGAATGCAAAGCAACAATTTTGAAAGGACAGTAATGGGAGCCAATTTAAAAGGTGGGCGGGAAATGGGCAGAGCTTTTATTTCATACTTCAATACAGCATGCCTCGCATCCAAGCATCCTCACCACCTATCCTGGTGTAATGTACTATGGAAATGCTCATCCGGAGCATTTGTCTATGCCTTTCCACTGATCCCAGTGGTACAGTGATGATCAGCAAATGCAAACATGATTTTGATTCTAAAAGCCTCATAATGGGCACACAAAACATGGTACTCTGGCCTCATGGATTTGGGAGCCAGTAGAATGTAAAAATGCCAGCTTTTAAAATCCTCTTGACTCTAAATGAAAGAAAGAGGTGTCATCCATAGATAATTGATGCATTTATTAGATTAAAAACTCTTATGATTCTGTGCAAGTTCATTTCTCTGCTGTAGTCACTTATACCTGTGGCTCCTCTGGGACGAATATTTTCTCCACTTATGTAGTGAAAATGCTCCTAGAGGTAATATGGAGAATTTCCACACCCGCTTTTGCCCCATCCCATGTGGAGCTTTAGCATGGTGCTGGCACAGCTCATGAACCATCCTGTTGAACCAATGCACACAACTGGTCTCGTTAATCTGACACTAAAACTGTCATTTTGAAAGTGATCACATCCTTGCATATACTGATTGATTTACAGACATTAGCTGTCCTAGAACCAGGGCCGGACTGGCCATTGCAGGCACCGGGCAATCCCCCGGTGCACCGTATGGGTGGGGGGCTGGTTTTGGGCCCCTGGGGGCTGTTTTTGTTACACTGACGTTTTTGCAAAATCGGCCCTGTACCAAAATCGGCTGAAAACCGGCCCCGGCAAAGAGCCCGGTGGCACCCCCAATACCCCGAGTGTGTGTGTGTGTGTGTGTGTGTGGGGGGGGGGGAGGGGGGGTAGGGGGCAGCCGAGCACTTTGCCAGGGCCGGTTGTGGTTCCCAGTCTGGCCCTGCCTAGAACCCTATCTTCAAGTACAGAAGAAAAGAGTCATCATGAAAACGATCCGGCATTTCATTCCAAAGATTGTATCACATTTCCATGTGAATCAACCAATCCAGTTACCTACCTTCCAATATCCGAAAAAGCAAGCAGAAAAGGCACTAACGCTACATTTAAGGAGAGCCATCCTATATTACTTTCAAGAGAGAAAGCAAGCAAGCAAGTAAGGAAAAGAAAACAGATTTTTATGGCACAAGCAACAGCAAGTATGGACCCCTCAATGTCAGAAGAGACTATTGCAAGATGGATAGTGCACACTATCCAAACATGTTACACCCTGATGTTTAAGATCCTTGATATCCAATCTAGGGTCATTCCACATGAAAAAAGGGGCACCACTATCCCTTCTAGCAAATCTAATCTTCAATAGTATATCTATGTCTGCCACATGGTCGTCAGCCTATACTTTCGGAAAACATTGTGTGAATAGCCATGCAAATCAGGTGTACACGTGGCCCACAAGGTACTTAAGCACCTTTTTGCAGCCACACATACACTTGACCTCCATTCTCCCGTAAAGCAGTTAATCCTACTAAATAATAGCAGCAGAGCACGTGACTTCCGAAATGACTCCCATTGAGAAAGGTAAAGGTTACTAGTAACAGAATTTTTACAAAATTAAGTTACTCTGGATTCACATCTGGCTGGCCCACCTCGCAAGTTAAAGGAGTAGGGTAATCAAAAAAAGATTGCTTCGGAATAAATACATCTACACACTACTAGATACAGGTCTTCACTGTAAGGGAAACAATATATTAAGATGGTGACCGCATACCGGGGAATTGTGATCTTGGGGGATTTGAACTAACAAACATCTGGTGATGCCCAAAGCAAAAAAGATAAATAAAAATAAGAGCCAACAAATGGGAACCTTCCAGGACCAACTACTAGATGGTGGAATAATGCATAATGTAAAGCCAGAATAGCTTCAAACTGCTAAACTCCATGTAGGAACTGTTGTCGTAGTTGTCATTTTCCTCGAACACATGGACCTCAACTAAGTCCTCACGAACTCTTTGCACCCAAGAGGACTTGGATGTGGAAACCTAGTGAACACAACGGGGAGTTTGAGTCGGTGGTTCCTCATTTAAGCCAGTGTTCGCTTTTTCAAATTCCACTTTTCATGTGTAAAGAATGTTCAGTATGCAGTCTTGCAGCAAGCCATTTAGATAAGTTTGAAGGAAAGAGGAGTAAAAACTATCACTAAAAGTGTCACTGTTTTGACTACATTTCTGTTTCGTTTTTTTAACCTTGATTTACTCTTTGTGCTTGGCAGGTGCCTGACTGACATTGATGAATGTGTTGAGAACCCATGCCTTAATGGTGGTCACTGTGAGAACACATATGGTTCTTACCATTGCAACTGCAGTCAAGGCTTCGGAGGAAAGGTTTGCTCAGAAGTGTCCATCAACAAATATGTCTCCACCTCCTGGAACATTGGCTTAGCAGAAGTTATTGGAATCATTGTTTTCATTGCTGGAATCTTCTCCCTTGTTGTGATTTTTGTTTTGTGTCGCAAAATGGTCAGACGAAAGAGAAAGCAGCAGCCTGAGCCAGAAGAGAAGCACCTCGGAACTGCCCCGTTTCTGCCCAGGCCATTTTTTGATCCAAAATTGAACAAGAACATTTACTCAGACATCCCACCCCAGGTGCCAGTACGACCCATTTCATACACACCAAGCATTCCAAGTGACTCCAGAAACAACCTGGACAGAAATTCCTTTGAAGGTTCGGCTATTCCAGAGCATCCGGAGTTCAGTACCTTTAACCCCGATTCAGTGCATGGACACAGGAAGACTGTGGCTGTCTGCAGTGTAGCTCCTAACCTGCCTCCACCACCCCCATCCAACTCTCCATCGGACTGTGACTCCATACAGAAACCAAGCTGGGACTATGACTATGATGGTAAGGATTGTGTACAATTTACGTTGTGCTGCTCTTATTATTTTTCCTGTTTTTTTTAAAATTAACTTCATATACGTGAGATATTTGTGTGTATGAATGTATCCACACTTCCATAACCCAAGCATTTTCTAGTCTTTCTGGTGTTGACACTTGTAATTTCAATGACCTCATCATTTGAAGGTAGACCTAATCCCACCAGTTGCTTCCTCTTAATTTTGATGCAGAAACAATATTTCTCCTCGGCACCAGAGAAATATGTTTAAAAAGTGTCCACTGGATGGAGTGAGGTGTAGATTTTGGGATCTACTTGACAAGAGAAATGGGTCCCACAGTCCACAAGGGGACGGAACACTGTGTTAACAGTAGAATCAAGTCTCCCCTTGTGGAAGCAAATAAATGAACCACCTATAGATCTTCAACCAATCAATCCACAGCCTTCTATAATACCACAAAGGCCTGCAACCATAAATGTGTACCACATCAGCATCAAGTTTTCAGTTTTACTTCCGTATTGGTTTCCACACAGGATTTAAAAGATGCTCATGTACATAATTATACAGTAGTAATTCCACATTTCAGTCCTATATAAGTAATAAAGACATAATTTACATTTGGAAGACAATGCCTCACTTGATTTATTACACAGCAGCAGGAGGATGACAACATTGACCTCTTTGGGGACTGCAGAGTCGAGGGAGAACCAGGGCCCTTTGGCGAGCAGCCTCTCCACTTCATCCCGAGCTGAGCTGTCACTCTGAGTCAGTCAGAAGAGCTGCAGGTGGAGTAGGCATATTCACATGACAATAAGTCAACCATTTGTGCAACATCCCTCCTTTCACCACCACACCAATATAGAACACAGGCCGCACATCACCTTGAGGGTGTCGGGACATTGACCCTCAATGCCCAGCATCAAGCTTCCGATCCACCACTGCCTGAAGGCCATGGTTGACACTGACAGAAGGCCTCAGATTAGACTCTGATGTATCCCCAACACTGACAACACCTTCAACTCTGGCACTGATGGCGCCCTCGAATTCCTCTTTGGCTCCTAATCTGCATCTGCGCCAAAATCATCTTCGGTCTAAAATACTTATTCGTTGCCCAAAGCCCTGTCCTCCACTGGATCGGAGGAAACAGCAGTCCCTTTCAGCGTCTCAAAGAGGAGCTCGAAAGTCAGAAAAAAATGCTTTTCGTCCACCCACAGTGCAGGAGAACTGCTGCCAAGCCTTCTCCAAAGCCTGATCCTCAGAAGAGGAAACTAATATTTTAGGAGGAACGTGCGTGGAAGACTACACTACCAGCTAAAGTTAAGCACCATAATAGGGGCACTAGTCCTCTGCCACATCGGCCCCCGTCCTTCTTCTCCACCTCCACCCCTCCTAGTTCTCCTCTACCTTCCTCTCCCCCTGCTCCTCTTCCCTCTTCCACGCCACCTCATGCCCCCCCTCTGCCTCATTTGCCAGGGGGGGTTACCATCATCCATACTAGGCCCTTTTTGAGTCTTCATCCTAAGGACGAACTGTGGTATGACAATGTTGTTGACCCTCCTGGGAATACTGACCCAGACCTCTACTCTGCCAAACCATTCCCTCTTGATGATACCACCTCTTTCCAGGTGTTCATTCACCAGGCTGCCACCTTCCGCAACGTAGAACTGCACAACGTCCAGGAAGATGAGGTCTTCCTTGTCAAAATGTTGTTCACCATTCAGCACAGTTCCTCTCCATAAATAGCATGCTTAAAACCACATCTCAGACCTTCATAGCGTATGTTAAGGCCCTCATCCCAAGGGTCTATTATAGGAATTTAAATATTTTTTTTAAATTAAAAAGCCTTCACTCTATGACTAACCCAATATCCAGGGCCAGCTACCAAGGAATACTTAATGCTCACATACAGCGCACACACGTGTGAATGCCCCTCCACCAGATAAAGAGTAAGAAGATTGGCACGACTGGCAAGTGTGTCACTGCCCAATCAGCGTCTCACTGGAGAAGCGCCAACTCAGTTGAACTGCTCTATAGATATGCCCTCGGGGACAAGATGGAGTAATTTCTCCAGCAACTGTTCATGCTGAATCTCTATAACAAGTCCTACTTTCTTGCAAGGAGCCGCAGATCCTCGTGTGCCATGCTGGCTTGTACCCCCACTGTAAAGAGTGCACGCTTCAGGGACCACTCCTATTTAGCACTCAAGCTGTGGAACTCACTGCCTCTACAAATACGACAGGTCCAGATGGAATTTAAAAACTTGATTATTCAGTTCAGACGGACTCTACTACCCATTTCTGCTATTTAATTGACCTTCTATTGAACCTTGAGCACGTAGACACTTTGTTTGAAGAAACTATGCACTATACAAATCACACTTCTTATTATCTGAGGCCATTATAAAAAGTGTGACCTCAATCTCATTTCAGAGGGCAAGATAATTTCAAACACCACTATTCAGTGTGCCCTAGTTGGAACTGATACTGCAGTGCGCCGCATAAATTCAGGTGTATTTATTATGAAGCGCCATGCATAGCTGCGCATCACCGTTTTTAAGTCTGAGGCTCAACAGCATCTGCTCAATCTGCCCTTTGATGGGGAACTCCTCTAAAGACTGGTGGTTGATCAGATGGTGAGAACTTCAAAAAGGACATTGCTACAGCCAAGGCTATGAGGGCCATCCAAACGCCTTCTCCCCAAGGCTTTTATCATAGGTCCCAGTTCAGAGGGGGTGCCAAAGCTACCGTCCCAGAAGCATCTGCCTCCTCCCAGAAACAGCAACAACCGACCCCGACATAGGGTTACTCCAAGGGGGCCAGTAGGGGTAACAACTACAGGGGG
Source organism: Lissotriton helveticus (assembly GCF_964261635.1). NCBI lineage: Eukaryota > Metazoa > Chordata > Amphibia > Caudata > Salamandridae > Lissotriton > Lissotriton helveticus. The sequence goes on along the minus strand of NC_136060.1, from coordinate 51,121,900 downwards.
AGGTGCAGTGGGGTGCGACTAAGGGAGCTAAACAGTGAGTCCCTCACCCTTCCCCCTGATCACACTACTCTTGTTGGGGGACCACTGCAGAGGTTTCTTTCACAGATCCCCTCCAACCAGTGGGTTCTCCCTGTTATCAGGCAGGGTTAGGGTTACCTATAAAACTCGCTGTAACCTCAATGAACATTCTTCTACACACACACCCTCCCCGCAGAACATCAGCACCTTCTTCAGGAAGAAGTAGAGGCATACATTTGCAAGGGGGCAATGAATTGGTGCCGCACACTAGCGCTGCATAGTGAATAACTCGCTGTCTTTTCTTATTGCAAAGGACAGTGGTTCCCAAACTGTGCGCCGCGGCACCCCGGTGCGCCGTAATGAGGTGCCAGGGGCGCCGCGCGCACACTGTGGGAAATTGCTACCAAGGGGCCTCAGCCATACGTCATTCGGCGGGCATGGCTTGGACGCAGTTTAATGCTGTGTAACTTGTGGTCAGAGCATGAGGAGTACATGGAGGGAGCGCCTGTTGGAGGTGTGGCCGCAAGGCTCAGGCATCCAGGGTCGGGAGGCAGGAGGGGTCTGCCACTGCTTGGGAAATACTTTCAAAACTTACAATTTTCCGATAAAAGTAATGAGAAGTTAAGAGCCAGGAAGGGGCAGAAAGAGGAGGGGGCACAGGAGGGAGAGAGAAGACTAAAATAGAACAGAGGCAGTGAGGAACCCATAACACTTAAAACACTTTGGCAATCCATGTGATAATAGGAAATGCCAACGGAGTGCGCACCAGCCTTAGACTGAATGGAACCCAGTCGAGAAGAGGGAGGGAAGAGAAAAGACAAAAGAAAAGGAAGTGTGTGGGAGTGAGACACATACATAACGTGAGACAGAGAGAGAGAGAGAGAGAGAGCGAATAAGGAGAGAGAGAGAGATGGAAAATAGAAAGATAAAGGCACCAAGAGATAGGTAAGAGTGAGAGAGAGAGAGAGAGACAATGACACAGAAAAACAGAGAGATCAGGACAAAAACAGGGAGTGTGAGAAAGAAAGTCTTCGAAGAGAATATAGAGCACTAAAGACCAACACGGACACCCAGGCGCTGTGGAGGACATGAGCCTCTTTGTTAGAAGCTCCCTCCTGAAAGGGGGGCGCTGATGGGGAAGGGTCGTAAATCTCTAGGAAGGGAGGTCCATCGTGCTGCCAATGTCTGGGGGTGGGGCTGTTAGGGGTGTTAGGGTGGGGGAGGGGGAGGGGCTGGCTCTCCCTGACGTCTTTCCTTCTGCTCTGTGGTGGGATCAGACGTCACCTCTCAGGTGACCTCAGCATCCCAGGACATGGTGTACAATGATGCGGTGCTTCAGATAACCCGGTGGCTGCCCACTGGGACCCTGTGGGTTAATATAAGACTTTTACATTGGATTTGTGCCACTGCTGTCAGCCACGTGTTTCCTGCAGCTCTGGTGAAACAGCCGTTGTGGCACGTGGAGGGCACCCTCGCCGCATAATTCTGTATCCTCACCGAAACTGATTTGTTAGATTTCAAGGCCCTGTAGGCGGGGGCTTCCATCACCCGAGATCACGGCTCTATCTCAATTAACTCTGTGATCCTCTGGTAAACGGGGGGCCTTTCCAGAGAAGCACAGGGTGCAGACTGGAGGACGGAGCACCCACCGCCCCTGACCACCCCCTGCAAGGTGTGCCACCCACTGCAAGGTGCGCCACCTGACCACCGACTGCAATGTGTGCCACCCACTGCAAGGTACACCAGCTGACCAGCCACTGCAAGGTGCACCACCTGACCAGCCACTGCAATGTGTGCCACCCACTGCAAGGTGCGCCACCTGACCACCCACTGCAATGTGCACCACTCACTACAAGGTGCACCACCTTACCACCCACTGCAAGGTGCGCCACCTGACCAACCACTGCAAAGTGCACCACCTGACCACCTACTGCAAGGTGCGCCACCCACTGCAAGGTGCACCACCTGACCACCCATTGCCAGGTGCACCACCTGACCACCCACTGCAAGGTGTGCCACCTGACCACCCACTGCAGGTGCACCACCTGACCACCCACTGCAAGGTGCACCACCTGACCACCCACTGCAAGGTGCACCACCTGACCACCCACTGCAAGGTGCGCCACCTGACCACCCACTGCAAGGTGTGCCACCCGACCACCCACTGCAAGGTGCACCAACTGACCACCCACTGCAAGGTGCACCACCCGCCCACTGACCACCCACTGCAAGGTGCACCACCTGCCCACTGACCACCCACTGCCATGTGCACCACCTGACCACCCACTGCAAGGTGTGCCACCGGACCACCCACACCAAGGTGTGCCACCAACCCACTGCAAAGTACACCATCTGACCACCCACAGCAAGGTGTGCCACTTCACCACCCACTGCAAGGTGCACTACCTGACCACACACTGCAAAGTACACCATCTGACCACCCACTGAAAGGTGTGCCACCTGACCATCCACAGCAAAGTGCACATTGCCATTAAAGTAGCAGCGGCTTGAAACACAACTAAAGTTGACGCCACAAATGCCAGGATCAGCGCCAGACTCGCAAGCTCTACAGCACACTTAAAAAACACGCTTTCACTCATGCTCATTTTAAACTCACTCACACTCTTTCTCACTTCCATACTCACACTGATTCAGTGCAATGCTCTAGCACTTTCACTCACTTGCCCTCTTTCTCAGTCTCACTCGTTCTAAGTCACAATAGCAGTAACTCACTCCTGTCTCTCGCTCACTTTCTAACACACACTCATCTGCATGCACACAACATTTGACAGATTATTTCGTACTTCCATGTAGCTGCCTGCCCTGGTTCACTCCAGCTCCTTTCTTGCTAGTGGTGAATGAGTTCTAAAGCCAGGCACATAGCTTTCTCCGCATAGGCCTGTGTGAAGCCTTTGCGCAGGTACCAGGATGCATAGTCCTGCACCTGCATGCGTCACTCTGGGTTGGTGATGCCACTCATAAGGAGCCATCCTTTTTAGTGTAAAAATAATGCTGGTGATACTGATTACGACAGCCCAAACTCAATGTTCAATGTTCTCAGAGTGGGTCTCAGACAGTACCAAAAGCCACTGAAAGCAGCAGCTTGCATAAATAAGGGTTTGGGACCAGGCACTCTGTTGGGGAAAAAACGATGGATTAGGATGCAACCAAAGTGATTGCCAGTGGATGAGATTAATAATTCAAGCATTCCAACCATCATTGCCTCCCAATTACTTCACGGAAGACAACAGGAAGTACTCCCGAGGTCGGGTTTACACCCCCCCCACCTGCCCACTGGTAAAAAAATGGTGGGGAGCCACGGCCAACTGCCGAATAGGTCAAGGGAGCCACACATCCAAAAAGTTTGGGAACCCCTGGCAAAGGAGGACAGATATTCAGGCCTATCCTTGATCTCCGGCTCCTCAACAAACTCATCCTGTCAGGGCATTTCACATGGTTACAGTCCAGGACGTCTTCCCTCTACTGCATCAAGACAACTTCATGACTGTACTCAACCTGAAGGCAGCCTACTTCCACATCCCAATCCCCCCTACACACAGCCTTTATCTGCTGTTTGTGGTAAATGGGCAGCATTTTCAATTCAAAGTGTTGCCTTTCGGGGTCACCACGGCCCACAGTGTGTTCACAAAATGTCCTACTGTGTTCGCTGCTCATTTCAGGAGGGGTGGTATCCACGCTTTCCCTTACTTGGATGGCTGACTGATCAAGAGTGCAAACAGTGCTTGCCACATACCCAGACCACCATAGACTTTCAGCCCCCTCCGATACAGCCATTCCTGGGAGCATTTCTCAGCTCATTCACCAGGAAAGCAGAAACCAAGCAGACTGCAGCCATGCAGAGGTTCAAGCTTTCCAATTACTGACTCATTTTCTGCAATGTTACCATTCAATGGTCAGGACGGTGAAGCACCTCCCATACTGCCGTACATGTGAAATTACGCATGCATCCACTGCAAGAGTGCCTGGCCACACAATCGTCACCAGCATTCAGCAATCTGGTGTTGATTTCGGGCAGCATCCACCCCTCTCTTTAGTGGTGGAACCACAGCAATCTGTTGCAGGCTGGCCATTTCTCAACTTAGTTCCGCAAGTGACCGCCATGATTGACGCTTCCCTTACAGGATGGGGTGCGCATCTACAGAGCTTTACTTTTCAGGCCATGTGGAAGTACTCCCATCATTTGGATTTCCACCTTAAATATCTAGATCTACTAGCCATCCAGTTGGCTCTCTAAAAGCTTTCTTCTGACACCTACAGCACAAGGTAGTCATCAGAACAGACAATTTGACAGCCATGTTCTATTTCCAGGAACAAAGTGACACACATTCACAACAGCTGTTAGCACTCGCACAGGGCCATGGGCACTCCACCACAAGATCCTTCTTCTGGCGGAGTACCTACCAGGATTAGACAACCACTTTGCAGACCTGCCCAGCAGGAAGCGGCAAAAAGTCCATGAGTGGGAATCCACCCACAAGTCTCACTTCTGTCCTTGCGGCTTCCAATTGTTTATTACTGTATTTGGATGTTAAACCAGTATTGACAAAGTGAAACCTTTGTCCAGACAGTGATAGGTTGTGAAAAAACGAGAATTATTAACAAAAATTCGCAAAATGAGCTGAATTGGATGGCATAATTTGCCTTTTTTGCCACATAATTTTTGTCAGCCGTGCCACATAATTTGGTCAATCATACCACATAATTTAGTCCTCCACTGGCATTTAATTCCAGTGGCCCTGGCTGTGATCCTTTACTGGTATGAGTACATCCTTTGTTGTCCTCCGACGATTCAGGTGGCAGGGGCTCTGTATTTAGCAATCGCCCCTTGTCTCCTTTTGCTTTGACACAGCAAAGAGAACCTTTAGTGTAGACTGAAGATCTAGTCTACATAGGTTCTGAAGAAGGAGCATTTTCATTGGCTAACACTGTTGTTTGTGAGTCATCTGCTGTCTTCCATGGAGCAAGTGGTCCCTTTGTCTTCTCTTTCAGGATGTGATCTAGGTGAAGGAGTTGGGCTAACTAGTTGGTACAAGGAACACAACATGTATGGGTTCACTCTAGCAGTGTATATGGCTGGAGGGCCATTCACTTGGCTTTCAGGATCTAGATTTGACCCTAAAATTTGTATCTTTATGTATTTTTAAACACTGGAAACTCAGTATTACATATCATTACAGTTCTATATTTGCATCACATTGAGTGTTGATGCATATACTGAAAGAGACTCAGTTCATCCAGATATTACTTGTACATTGGAGGAGTAATAACACTGTGTTTATTTAGCTGTCTCCCACTCTTGAATCATCAATTTTGTTTCCACCTTATTGGTTGCTAACACTGCCACGCCCCTTTAACCGTTGAGATTTGTCCTCAAATCTCGTGCAACTAAAATCAATGGTTCCTCAGTCTGAAAGGTGTAAAACTGAATGGACAGTAATTTTCACAATTTCTTTTATACTAATACCAATATAAAGTATTACAGTTTGCTGCAGTTTTGTTTAGCTGTCTTCGTTATTGAATTAATAAGTGATGGATGGAATTTGAAGCGTTAGTACCACAGTTTTAAAGAGTGGATTATCTTCCATCAATTGATCACATGCTTTGAAGTCTAATAGTCTGTCTTTCGTTTTCAGTTCTTTTCCACCATGCCTCGTTCAAAAGAACATGTCTCCTTAAATTCTTACTTTACTTTTCGTGCTGTCTCCTCCTCCCCCCTCATTTAAATGTGCGTGTTTCTATGAAACAGCGTGGGTCATTTTTCTGACAGAAACCCCTAGGTTCAACCGAACTGTGTCTTTCTCCTGTGAGTTTAACTTTGATCTTGCTTTCTTCTTGCCTACAGCAAAAGTAGTTGACCTCGAGCCTTGTCTGTCAAAGAAGTCTCTAGAGGAAAAACCTTCCCACCTGTACAACCCTCGGGAAAGCTTGTCTGAGATCCAGTCACTAAGCTCCTTCCAGTCTGAATCCTGTGATGACAATGGTATGTGTGGCAGCAGCATGTTCAATTTTTTTGTTCTAGATCATCATTTAGCCAGACTTGTCATTGACATTATTGATATTCTGTAGAGATTTACGTTGTAGTCAACGTATTTAGATTCTATACATGTGTGGAAAAGACAAACGTTTTGCACCATATAGCGAGTCCTTGAAAATGTGCAGCCAGGAATGTTCAGCCTCTGAAACCATATAACAGCACTGACATTGAATCTGATGCTCTGATGATGGTTTAAGGTTCTGTTTCCTTTTTTCCCCCTCTTACTACGGCCTCAGCTCCAATATGGATCAGATCACCATTGAGCGAGAGCAGAGTGTAAGAAAGTTGCACTTGTAAGTTTGTTGCAATTGTAATAAAGGAAGCAGAACATGTTTTTTTTTTTTTGACAAATGAGCGGTTATTGCCATTTGTTTTGTAAGCACATACTTTCTTTTTAGCCCTGCATATGAGACTTTGTTAAATACTTATTTTCTTATTTACATTATCTTTACACAAAATTGGGTTTATGGTGATTTTCAATAGAAAACAATATACCATTTTGTTAACACCTATTAGTGGGTAAGCCAGTGACTGTAATTCTAGAGCTATTACTCCAAAAATGATATGATGGAGAACAATATTTGTGGTACCGATAGTTATAATATCCTTTTAGAATCATTAAGTATATACACTGAAGCTTCCTTTATTACTCGTTTTACGTTGTAGGTGCTGTACCATAATTTTGATTTGGTTTTGATTAGTTGTTTTATATGTATGTTATAGCAGCGTGTTGTATCTTTGAAGGCGCAGTTCACAAGTTCCTTTGCAATAGTCTGTGTTTCTTGCTTCTTCATTTGCTTGCTATGATGATTTTAAGTTGTGCTGACTTTTTATTTTGCCTTTAATGCACTTCCACTTCCTAGCTATGTGCTTTTAGCGGACTTAAAATAATGCAGTTCTTTTGTATAATTACATCCTTCAAACATTGGCGTAGTGACTATGACAGCCTGTAACACAATTCAACTGCAGTATATGTATACAAACATTATCTTAGATCACTGGGTCTTGCATCCTCCAAAAATCACATACATTTTTTTGTGGATCATTATTTAATTGCATGCCTTTTGCGAGGTCACAGTGCTGTACCATTGATCTTCGTTTAGTTTTCTTTTACAGTAAATTTTATTTAAGGTAACTCAAGAATGATTAGTTTGCTGTTAATATAGCAAATTTCAAGACTAATTAAACTAGCACATGATGAAACGAGGCACAAATACATTTGTTAAAAAAAGACAAAGGAAAGACTTAAGAATAGTGTAGTAATTTAATTGATAAACTTAATTAACTACAAGATTTGAGTAATACCTTTTGGCATAAACATTCTGTATTTTAGTTAATACCTAATTTCACTAGTTACACTGTTCCTTCAAATCTTCCCATATTTGATCAAATGGGTCCATTTGTCCTTAATTTGTGGGACTTGTTTTCACATGTGGGTAGATTAGCGATGCCCTGTATCAATCTGTACTACTTCTTGCCTCCATAAGACCTCTTTCTAGCCACCGTGTTTTCACTTTACTGATTATTGACTGGTTTTCCATGCCACTAAAACTCTGAATTATGGCGCGGTTTCATTGTTAAAATCACATTTATTCTGTTGAGTCTTTTCACCATGAAGAGACTTGGTAAGCAGAAAGATGGAGACAGTTTATTTATTTTGACAACTCAAATTTTGCTGTGTGAATATTTTCTAATTCACATGCTGTTTTTTTCGCCATCTAATGGTTGGGTCCAGAATTCTCAGTTGTATTCATAGTCCTCGTTATTGATTAGTTTGTTTTTAATTTTTTTTAAATATTTCTTTTTTGGTGTGGACTCTCCCACTATTTGTTGCCTAATCCATCATCTTATTTATTTATTCAGAGTTTTATATAGCGCGAACAAGATCTTTACAGATATCACAGCGCTTCACAGAAACGGGGTGACATAGCATGAGGGTGACGCGACATAATATTGGGTGCAAATATAAACTTCAGTAGCATGATCGGATAGCAGTCAAGTTCTAATAGAATGACAGTAAACAATCAGATAGACGAAAATAAAAGACGATACTGAGTCTTACATGCAACTACGATAAAAAACAGGAGAACTTATACAATAAGTATCTATAAGTTACAGGAAGCAAGGGGAAGGGGCCTCGAGATACAGCAGGCTAACATGAATAGTCTAATAATAGATATTTAGTGAGTAGCAGAAAAGGATCGACTGACCATCATGTAATTGTGGCAAACAAGAGGAATCTTATGACATCATACGCCCTCCCGTTAAAGCTTCCTCCCTTGGTCACCCGTTTCCGATTATTTTTCCACTGTTGGGGCTGGAAGAATTGCTGAAGGCTGTTAAATCTACGAAAATAAGGTGCCTATGCAAAAGCTTGTTGAAGAAGAAGTACTGGAGAAGACCACTGAAACAATGTACCAATGTTAAAAAATAATCAAGACGACAGATTGAAGGTGATCTGGAGACTGTCCTGACAAGGTGCCCTCTGTTCTGTGTGACATGGAGAAGACACAGTTCCAATTTAGCCCGAATTGCCATCATAAATGTGCATAAAAAGATAACCACCAAGTGTGCAACCTTTCCTTCTGCTGGACCACAAGATTGACACTGTCCAGTCTGCGCAGATTTCAAGCCAAAGACCTAAAGGACAAGAGAAAAACCAAGACAAGCACACTACACGATGTGGGGGCAGAAAGAGACTGTCACTGAGAGACCTGGGGTTCTCGAGTGAGGAGGAAGACAACTTGGCCAAAGTTGCGGAAGACTCAGATGCCAAAATGAGGGTCATTAATGTTGAAAAGGAGCAGCGAAAACACAAGGGAAACATTCATATGTAACTCCGAAAAAACAACCAGCGGTGTGTCTCGAACAACAGACTCAAACTCACAAAAGGCTGTCTCTGCATAAAAGATCTTGCTGACTGAAGGCAAACAGAACCTGAAGGAGCCCCTCTGGTCCGACCGCAAGGACACTGCAAGCGGTTGGGCAACCGAGAAGATGACATCATCATAAAATGATCATAGTGTGGAGGTACCGAATAAAGGGTCGGGGACACCCCAACAAAAGATGCCTTGAGGTCATAACAGAAATGGACTCCTATCGACGAAGAAAATAGTGCAGATTTGAAATCGAGCTGAAGAAGAGGCATCTCCAAGCCAAAGCGGTCGCACTACTACAAAAGAAAAAGGATTTTGACACCTCCCTTCGAGAAATTAGAATCCAGCTGAAAACTTCAGTGGAAAAAACACAATTGGACACAGACCCAGAAGACCTGTAATCAACAATGTCCCCAGAGCCACAAGAGGAAGAAGAACAAGATTCTTCTTCGAAGAAGATGATCCTGAAACACAAGGTATGTTTCAAGAAACAGATGGGTCAGAATATCTTGAGACTCCATGGCAGGACATCAAAATGCACTCCCCAGAAGAGGGGATAGATATGTTCAGGTTTTCTGAGTGCAAGCTAAACCCAAACAGCAGCACTATAGTGGCAATGCCAAACATCACTGTCAAACCTTTTTGGGGATTTGCAAGAGGAAGATCGCAGCCACAAAGACTAAGTGACTTACTACATCAGCACCCCCTCAAACACTAAACATCGGTGTTGGGGGAGAATAAAGGACTTCCTCCAAGAGTGAAGGAAGGTGACTTCAGACAAATGCATTATCAACATCCTACAAGTTGGATGTTGCATATAACTGATCTAACAACCAGCAGTAGAAGGGCCATAGAAACGTTTCCACACAAAGGATTTAAAAACCCACTACTACAAGAAGTAAAAGAATTGCTACAAAATAATGCAGTAGAAACAGTGTCCTGGAACGAGGTCAACAATGCTCAACATATTTCCTAATATCAAAACAAGATAGGTCTCTACGTCCTATACTAGACCGCCATTTTGCAAAGAAGTTAATAAAAACACAAAAAGTGAAGATGACAACGTTGCAAGATGTCATACTGGAGCTACAACAAGGAGGCTGTTACTTGAAAACCATAGATTTAAAGGTTGCCTATTTACACACCCCAATGAATCACTGAAAAAAATATGGGGAACAACCTTTATAACGCATTTTTTAGCACGCAGTGCTATTACAACGCAGACTTTTAAAACAAAAACCATTACAATGCATTACACTGGGGAGCGCTCTAGGATAGGGAATAGTTTTAATTTCATATCCAACACCTTCCCTAGTGTCCACGGGGACTGGTGTTGGAATAGTACATTAAACTATTCACTATCCAACACCCCCCAGTGTATTGCGTTGTAATGGAATGCGTTTTAAAACTCGCGTTGTTACAGCATGCGTGGTAAAAGCATGCGTTGTAACAACGTACATCCCCAAAATATATTTGCGCTATGTGGTGGATGGAATGCACTATAAATTCAAAATGCTCGCTTTCGTAATAAATTCAACACCAAGAGTGTTTACAAAATGCTTAGTAGTAGCAGCGGCAGCACATATAAGAATGCAAGGGATTTCTGTATAGACTTACCTAGATGACTGGTTTGTGAACGTATACTGACTACCCAAGTGCAAATCATATCACAACACAGAAGAGAAAATATTCCTGGAATTGTGAATCAACTCAATGGAGGCAAAGGATTTTTCTTGCGAAAAGATATTGCTAATGCACAAAACTCACCAATACCAGACAGTGAGGACCGTGGGGCAAATGCTGGGGTATAATGGCCTCCTGCTTGTCTCTCATACCTTAGGCAAGGTTGCATATAAGACCAATTCAAGAATGGGTACTAAACCAATGGTCAAAAGCCACAGAGATTTGGGAATATCTAGTGTTGGTCACGTTGAGTATAGGAGGAGGTGGCATGGTGAAACAGGACAAATATACAAGGGGGAGAACATTCATACCACCAACACCCACAGTAGCCATTACCACAGGCACTGTGCATATGGGTTTGGGAGCTCAAATGGGGAAAATAAAAATCAGAGGATTTTGGAAAGAGCAGGAAGCTGTACAACATATATGGATCTAAAGAGTGTTCCAAGCCTTAAAAACCTTTCAGAAAAAGCTGCGGGGGATGTCATTAGTAATTCAAATGGATAATACAACAACAATCAATCTAAAAAAACTGGAAGGGGCAAAATCATTTGTACTGTCAAAACTAGCTTAAGAGATCTGGAGGTGGGCCATCCAAAGACCAACATAACAACAATATATCTTCCAGGGAAAGAAAATGTAGAAGCAAACCTGCTAAGCAGACCAGTAACCTGCTCACATGAGTGGGAATTCAATCAAAGTGTGCTCAAACAGATATTCAGGCAACGGGAACACCAGAAATAGACCTGTTGTCAATACCTCAAATCAATCAATCAGTCAGGTATTTGTAAAGCGCAAACTAATCACCCCTAAGGGTCCTAAGGCACAGGGGCCCTCGGGGAGATCAAGTGAGTTGTTTCCCAGAGTCACATGGTGCTGAGTAGAGCTGGCGTCGTGGATTAAACTGTGAGCCCCGTGCTCTGAAGTCAGCTGCTCTGGCCGCTGCGCCACACCTCTCACTCCTAAAATGAGAAACGCTAATCCTTTACAGCCAAACACACACATCCACTCTATGCAAATTGTCTCAAATTACATGAATTCTTATTGTACCACAATGGACTAGACAAACTTAGTTCTTTAACCTAATAGAGATAGCCCAAGACAATATGCAGAAGCGACCGGGCCTACAAGACCTACTCTCTATGCATGGTAGAAGAGTTCTCAATCAAGAGCCGAAAACCCTGAGTTTAGCAGCTTGGCACCTAGACAGAGTTTGGACATCTCAGTCTACCAGAGAACACAATGGCAATTCTCAGAGAAGCAAAAAGACCAACAACCAAAAAATGCTACACAGCCAAATGGGAAAGATACTCAAGGTGGTACAACAAATTTGGCTTCTTGAATGACCATTCAAAGGACTCCACAGTCCTTACGATATCTCACACACCTACTAGACAACAAACTAACTTATGCTTCTTTGAAGGTATATTTGGCAGCAATGGTGGCCTTCACAGAGGTCATATAGGAAGGAGTTTCTTCTAACCTCTGTAATCAAAAGATTCCATGAGGGAGCAAAACAAATGGCTCCACCACGAAGAGTGTTGGCACCAACATGGTACCTAAACTTAGTGCGAACCCAGCTAATGAGAAAACCATTTCAACCACTTCACAAACTAGTCCCATTGAAGATGGCTTTCCTTATCACAATGACTACTCTTTGGATAGTAAGTGAATTGCAAGCACGCACAATCCAGCGCCATACATGCAAATGCCCAAAGACAGGATAGTAATGAGGACAGACCCACATTTCCTATCCAAAGTCATTTAACATTTTCCATATAAACCAATCAATACAAAATCCTAGTTTCTTTCAGGAACCAAACATACAATCGGAAAGAGCACTACACATGCTAGACACCAGAAGAGCGGTAATGCACTATATGGAGAAGACAAGACTAATTAGGAGGGTAAAACAGCTCTTTGTGTCATTCGAAGACAGAAACATGGGGAAACTAATTACAAGAAATACCATCTCAAGATGCATTGCACAAAAATTCCAAATATGTCACGCAATAGCTGGAATATAACTACACTCCAAACCTAAAGCACACCACTTGTAAAAAAGGAGCAATGATTGCCTTCCTGACAAATATACCATTGCAGGATATTTGCATGGCAGCTACTTGGTGTCAGTGCACACGTTCACAAAACACTATTGCATAGGTACACAGATGAAGAAGGAAGCTCAAGTGCGACAAAGAGTGTTAAAACATTTATTTGTAATCTTCAACCCAATAACCACAAGGATAAAAAAGCTACAAAATCCATGCACAGCATGTGGATCTAGAAAATATTCACACTGCAAAACGAAATTGCTTCTTAGCTGTAGCAGTAGTTGTACAGCTTGAATAATTTTCTGGTTTCACTTGCGACCCACCTACCTACCCTCCCAGAAGAGGAGGGAGCAATTACAAAAAAGAAAATAATTTGAAGATGGTGTCCATGCGTAGGGGCTGCTGAAGGAGGGCATATGTCAGAAAAGGTTGGATTAGACATCAAATGGTGCGACAGTAAACTCGTAAACAAAAATAACGAGAAGGATACAAAGGGGAATTACAGACTCAACCACTAGGCTCCACCTCTAGATGGCAGAATAATGCTCAGAATTTGAATCCAGGAAATACTTCAAGCTGCAAAACTACTACTAATGTTAACCAATTTCTGTTCTTTCCAAACTCTAATAATCCAAAGTTTTCTATCTTCCATTGTGATGGTGTAGATGACTGTGTGTCCGCCTTGAGGGTACCTCTCTAGAGATAAATAATTTGGAGCATCACTTTCATGTCTTCAGTATTTGCTCTGTGAAATCAAAATCCTTTGCATTTTTTCATTCCAGTTCTTTTTTGCAGCGTCTGTGACCGCAGTAATGGAAATGTATGTGCCATCTTATGTTTCTTAGCTGACTCAACATTTCTGTCATAATTATTTATTTTCGATTTGGGCAATTTTTATGTTTTGTAGTGGCAGACGCTGTTTGCTTCAGAGCCAAAGTGGCTGTAATCCCTGCTTTGACTAGTCTATCACTGTGTGGGCAAACTTCTTTTTCGTTTCACTTTACATTGCCATTTTGCAATTGCACGTTATTCAGAACAGTGTGTGGTGTATGCTAGAAGACTATCATGCAAACTCCTCCACCAGAAAACTGTTTTGTAATTTTAAAAATAAGTTTAACGAAGTGCAAAAATGAACACAGTGTAGTGTCAATTTTTCGCGAGGTGTTAAATGTTTTGCGTTATGTTTGATAAGTGCTAGTTATTGTTGAATTTTGATGTTGCGGTCTGGGTTACACGGGTCGACACTACACAATCAGAGTTTTAGCCATAGATATGCATGTTTGGTTATTTCCCATGTTCTTTTGCTTCCACTCGTGACTCTTACACATTCGTATTTGTGCATGCGTTTCACCAGCTATTGGCTCCCAGTATGCCAGTTTTCAAACAGAAGTAATGGTGCATTGAAAATGCAAAGCAGGGTATACTAAGTGTGAAACGTTATAGGAAGCGAACTGTAGGAAGTAGGGACAGAAGAGGTGCAACTTTAGTGGCGGGACGGCATTCTAACCTTTGTTTTGGCATGCGTTCAGTACACTTTAGATACTGTACATGTGCATATAATTTAACATAGAATTTTCACTTAATTCGACAGGTAATCCCTCTGCAGTTTATTTGTACACGCTGCACTTTTGAGCACAGTTGTACAGATGGGGTGGTGCTTCCACAATAGTGCTACAATTGTGCCATCGACATGAAATTTCGAATAACAGAAGTAAAACTTTGTTCAATTGAATGGATGAACATTTTCCAGTTTATTAGCAGAAAAAAGGGTACTTCATGTAGCAAAGAGGCACTTCTGTATTCATGTTTGCACGTAGTTCTCTTAATTTGTTTTTAATTAAAAAACAAACTGTGGTAGAAGGGTTTGCCCATTTACACTTTTTTTTATTTGCTTCAAATTGTGATCTTTTATCTAGACTTTATGTAAGCTGCTTTTTAAATTGTTTTTTAAGACTTGAAATAAATGAAGGTGATTTGAAAATATCCGATAAGAGTTGATTGAACCTAAACAGAGAAGCATGCATTTACTTTTAAACCATCATTGACAAGAGTGCTGACGTTTCCAATTGAAACTGTAAACTTTTTCACTCATGCTTTACTCTGATTCAGGCATGCTGTTGTGATTTCTGCTCTCTTGTCTTGTTTCTAATATGCCTCTCTTCTGCCTTTTACAAGCTTCCATAGTCACTGTGATACACCTGGTCAATGCCGTTGTTGACTCGGTGGGAAAAGAAGGTATATGTTCGTTTCTTAGTATGTTCATGTTACTCTGTGTGTTGTGGGGCGTAGCATTACAGTATGTTTCCATTCTTTCAATATTAAAATCAATCTGGTTCATGTTGCTTTGCATTGATATTACACATCTTCATAAATATGCTGATGTTTTGTTCTGGATTACTTAACAGGACTCGTGACTGCATGCGCAACAATGCATGCTTCTATTTGACTAACATTTTAGCCTTCTTAAAAAAAATGGCATTCCACCGTATTAAATGTAAATTGATACTTGTATAGCGCACTACTCACCCGCAAGGGTCTGAAGGTGCTTGTACGAATACCGCTGTGGAACCCATCCTGGCTTTCCCTGTGAGGTGTCCACTCCTGGGCACCCCAAGGTGGAGGCCAGGCATCCTTAGCGTTGTGGGGGCCGTTGTGGAGATTAAGCAAGCTATTGCCCAGAGTTGCAGAGTGGGACTCCATGATTGGAATAAGCACCGAGGCGAGAATTATCAGGTCCGTCGAATTTTGAGCCCAAGACCCGCTGAGGCGGGGAATTGAACCCTGGTCCCCCGGGCTAGACCTCTGCATCAGGGTCTGCCGCTCTAACCATTGAGCCACACTTCTCCACTTTAAAGATCAATTACTGTATTGTTTGTTCTTTTTTAAGAAAAATTATAGTTACTCTTATCCTTTTGCAACTCCTATACGCTTCCAGTATGTTAGCTGTCCTTGTGGGTTCCCGTATTTTGCTGACCTTTTTCAAATGACCTGTCTGCTAGGCACTTTTAGGGGTGGTAACCATTACCCCAGAAAAATCTAGCAATGTCCAGAAGAAGGCATTGTAAGTAAAATTATCTCAAATACCTTACAGACCTTGAGGCATAAAAAGTCAAATGTTGAATCAGGCTATTTGCTTTTGATGGCCCGGTCTTAAAGTTTTTGAGAAAAGGGTTGTGATAAACTCAAACGATAAGGAAAATGTATTTAAAATGTAATCTTGTCATATTTAAGTTTCAAGTAGAAAACTTACTTTACAAGAAATTGCTTTCTGAAAACGTTTTTCTACTATTACCATAAACGCATGACTTTAAGATGGTCAAGTTTTCCATCAACCAGTCATCTGAGATATCCCTCATCTCCAGATAAATGATGTTCAGTGTCTTGCAACTTCAGTAACTTCCGTAATTCCACACTCTTACCTACAGAGTAGATGGTGCTAATGCATGCATTTTCCTGGGCTGTTCTGTAGGAATTCAGATTTTTAGAGATTCAGAATTAGGAGGATTGGGTTGCAGAGATAATTGTAGATATCAGATAATCTAATGTTGGTGTGGTGAGGGTCAAAGTGGGTGTTGGGTATTGGGGCCATGCGTGTGAAGTATAATGCAAGGTATGTATGGGGTGGACTATGGTATAACATTTAATTTTCCCTCCGCATCCTGTTAGCACAGTGATGCTTCCCAAAGTACTTCAGGTGCTCAATTTCCTTCCTTCTCTGTAGTTAGTTTGGTAACGGTTCTTCAGGTCTCCTGCATTAAGGAAGAGTTGCTCCTATCTCCTTCTATGGTGAATTGTGATGTATGCACACTCTCCCAGCTGCAAAGCCAATAAATCTTCATTTTTTTAGATTGTCAGCAAATTTTGCGCATCCTCCTTGCTCCTAAACCAATATTTTTTACCCTCCATTCGATTAGGCCTAGCGGAGGGTAATAGCCCCTGCTTTTCAATCTCACATAATTTCTGGTCACTTTTACATTGATGCTTTAGTTCAGCCACAGCACCCTCTTTTGTGTTGAGTGAAACAGCTTAACTTCCTAGTACTGATTCGGGTCATCTTCTCGACTTTAATAATCCTATTTTGGAATACTGAAACATATTTTTGAGAGTTTTGTTTTTGTGCTTTTCATTGGGTAATGTGGCGGTCTGTTTTATATAGCATTTTCATTATTCTAAATCTTGAAATCCCATGGTGGTGGTGAAGGAGTTCAGGAGTGTTAATCCTCCTCTTGCAGGTATGCTGTAAGCCTTTGGTTGACACCATTTTATTTTCTCTTTTTAGCCCCACCCCTCCCATTCCTCCCTGCATCCTCCCCCCCTCAAGAATAGGCATTTTCTTAGATCCCACTGGGGTGTTGACAAGTTCCTTCACAATATATCTTGTACTCAAAAGCTAGCCATATCGTTTGTTGTGCTCGTCCTTGTACTTTTGCTAATGAAGTATGCTTAAGGGGCCTTGGTAGTCTCATGCCATTCCAGTTGGATTGGAGTGTTTTCAAAGGATCTGCCGGTTACTTCTATCTCCAGACTCCATGTTTCTCCACCTAGGTAAACTTCTTTTCTGTCTTCCTAGTTCTTAAAACAGATAGATTCCTACCTATAGAAATCTGCTGCCAACATCTTCCGTGAGCATCCTCTTCTACATACTGACATTGTTCCACACCACACACTGCCTGATCTGTCTGCAGTTTAGACATCAGCTTAGGTGGGACTTCCACAACCCCTGTTGAAGGGATTCTGCTCCGGAATAGAACTATGCTTGGTACCCTAGAAAATCAGCATGTAGGGACTGAGTCCCTATACCCCATCTGTATCTATGGGCCCAAATCCAACTAGCTCTTAGTGCCTCACTTGCCCTCCAAACCTTTCCAGAGAGGCAAGTGATTTGGCCCGCCCAGAACACACCGCTCCTGACCCTCTCAGGGACCAGGGTAGCAGGTCACTCCCTTTCATTCCCTCACTCTTGCTTGTCCACAATAAATAGGGAAGAGACACAAGGAAAAGGTACAATGTTATTTAAAATATCATGCTCTAATAAGTAATAATTGTGCCACAACCAGCAAGCAATTGCAGGTCAGTAATGCCATTAGCAAGATTAGGAAACCATATACAATAAAAAGCCCTGTCATAATATCTGACCGATTTGCCTATTTCTACCCTCACTACAAAAATGAAGTGATTATAGCCCTCTGGGTGTAGTGGCGGACCCCATACCTTTCAATACAGAGATACTTTTTTTATATCCCAGCTGAAGCAGTTCTCTTGTCTCAGGACCTTGCTCTGTCTGCAAGTCTCTGCTCTATGTGTTTAGAACGACATGTCCCATATTATATGACAAAACATGTGGTTTCAAAAATAGCAGCTGGGTGGCTCCATTATGTCTAGGTGCTAGTATCCGACCACAGAGAATAAAAAGAGGCAATGTTTGACCATGCCAAGGATGTGCAGACTAAATTCCAGGAAAAGGACAAAATACAAAGCTATGTGCTGACTATATGTGAAAATAAAATGTGGCACAAAAAAGCATCTGCTTTGGTAACGTGTGCAAAGCAAAAGTCGCCTACAACTGGAAAGTTAAGATAACATAGGGAAAACGACAATGTCCGTGTAGGAAACACATGACACCCCAGGTTTGTTATTGTATCATCCTAGACTTGACACAGTGTGTGGGCATGCACACAAGCACAACCTGGGTTAAATACAGCACTCCCTTTTGATGTCTTTTATCTCTGGTCTTTGGATTTCCCCGGCTTCCATTTGTCCTCACCAATGGAATATCTGTTTTTTTAGTGGGATTCTTAGTTGAATCCTACAGTTACCAGGTGGCTGGGGTTTCCTTGCTTTCAAGCAAGTGGTGTGCTTCAGTAGTAAAATTAATTCTCTGCAGGCTATTGTCAGTTAAACACAGTTCATAATAAAGCTGGAGGTGTTCTAAGTTCGTTGATCTTTAGAAGATCTCTTACTCGCAAACTGTTTTCCTTAATCCCAACTTAAAAATTAGTAAATCAAACCTCATTTTTATTTAGTCTGAAATAAAGGATTGTCAAAATGTGTATAAGGCATTATGTTATGAAATACCATTTATGACAAAAATTAGCCCTAGCCCTAGCTCTGAACCTTCAGTTTGTACTATGGATATGGTAGGAAGTCCGTGCTCGCCTAAGATACCCGAGCGAGCACGGACTTCCTACCATATCCATAGTACAAACTGAAGGTTCAGAGCTAGGGCTAGCGGATTTGCTTCCCTACTTTTTCCCGACCGGGCACCCGGCGGCGGACTTTCCTACCTACCCTCGCCACTTAGACGCAAAAGAAGCAACCACTTTGAGCGTCTTTCATTTCTTCACCCGATTAGGACCGGGTTGGAATTATCACCGGTCCGACTACATGGCCCTCATCCTATTACTACTCAGCCCTGAAGAGTCACGGGTTCACCCCGATATTGACGAAACACGTGTCGGCTGGTTTTGTTGTAAAACAAAGACTCATACTGGATGAATAAACACCCAAGAGGTTATGAACATTGGAGTTGGATCTTATATTTACTTTGACTGACTACGAAACTAAATCGATTAACTGATGCAGGTTGTGTGCGTTTGACATTGTTGTCAGTTAGGCCTAATACATATCTTGCTGCAGTGCTTCGCACCACTTGTAGCCACTGAACCAGATATTTATGGAGACCTACAAGCAAAGCATTGCAGTAACCCAGGCAAGATAGAATCCGCATACCGACCATTGTGAATCTGGATGAAGTGGTAGTAATGGTAATATTTTTTCTGATGACTCTTAAAAGAAAGACGCATGTTGTGACTGTTTTATGTATATGTGGCTTGAATGTAAGATTGGAGTCAAATGCGATTCCCAAGTTTCTTGTATGTGGTTCTGCTGTTGGCAGGAGACCCTGTTTGGTTGGATACTATGCAGCAGTCCATAAGAAGTGTTTTTCAAACCCAACATTAGGGAATTGCTTTTCATCCAGCCAGTTAAATATGAGAAGCAAGCAGAGAGCTTTTGTGGATTCCTGTTAAATCGTACATTCCGTTGAGGGACGTCTATCTAAGAACAAAATGTATGACCAAAGGAGTCGATCAGTCTCGCCAAGTGAGAGACATACACATTAAACAAAGTTGGGTTCAGGGTCGATACACATTGGACCCCCTAACAAGATGGATTTGCCTGGGTAAGAAAACTCCCCTAAGCAGACTGTCGGCTTATGTTCTGACAGGAAGGAGGAGGACCATTTTATTGTCGTCCTAGATACACTCTCTCTTGCCAGCCCTTCCAGAAGGCTGTTGTGTAAAATGGTACCAAAGGCAGCTGAAAAGTCTAGGAGCACCATGGCCTCTATCTCTTGCATCCCAAGATATCATCAGTGGTTTTGTAAGGCTTGTTTCCACTTACTTGCACATTAAGAATTTAAAACACACACATCCTGTCCTCCCACACACTGTTTTCATTACAGCTTTAGAACTTGCAAAATCTACACGCCGTACAAACCATAGTATGCAGAGCACACTTGCTTGTTTCTTTGCACACAATTTCTTATTTGTAGATAAGATTATTACACAACATCAATTGATTTTGTTAGATTATTTTTGCACAAACCATTTTTTTTTAAAGATATGGACTGCCCACACTTATTTTGTAAATTTAGTTAATAGAATCCTTTACATTTTAGGATCCATCTGTTTCTGACTCCAGCAGTGTGTTTTTATCTTCTGTTTCATAATTCTGAGGATATTCAGTACTGACCATGTGAATTTTGTTTGCATGAGAAAGGCATCGGTAGGGCAGTTTAATTTGTGCCCTACTTCTCACCTGATCAATAACTTTTAGGGGGTGCCCATCCCCTTTAGTAATGTTATTTTAAACCCAACATTTGACATTCTTGGTATAATACACACTATTTTTTATAAGATGTGCTATGTACGTTGAAAGTTACATGCAGTGCATGTGCATTCACCTACACGCTGGTACATAATCTATGGTGTTCTTACTTTGGTTATACATACTAGGATGTTTCTGATCTTGAAGAGGCCCTACACCATGATGCTTTGGCAGTTTTTAGGTCTCGCGACCTATCGATGCGCGCATGCGCATCGAGCGGAGCGAGAATTCAAGTGGCGAAAACATCATGAAACCACCAGCTTTTTGCTGGCGTTTTCATGCAGTTCATGTGAACCACGTGTTAAAACATGAACGCGCATCAGCCTCCCTCCATTTGCCGCACAGCACATCAAAGGGCTTCGCCCAGCGTGCGGTCTGCGGCTTCTCGGCTTCTCCTCCCCTAATTACGCCGCACACAGCCTTCCTTGCATTTCTCCACCCCCTCCCCAGCCAGCTTCCCCCAGGCCGTGTTCCCTCATCCCTGCTCCTCCTGCTTGCTTTTCAGCACTGCTTTTCTCGTTTGTATGAAGCACTCCATTAAAGTGTGTTTGTGTTTGAGACATCCACCTAGAGTACAACTCTGCCAGTTCACCTCGTGTTGCTCTCTTTCACATGCATCTTCCGTGTTGCTTTCCCTCAACCGGTGTTGCCTTTGCTTCCCGCCCCCCGCCCCCACACCCTTTCTCTCCACTCCTCCTTTTTCCTGTCCTCTCTGCGAATCCACTCCTTTTCTCTTTTCCCCGAATAGCAGTGTGTTTCATTCTCTATTTCTCCCCGTCAGTAATTATTAATTTATTTTGCCCGACCTCTTTTTTGAGTCACAGTGTAATACGAGTTCAGCCCTAATTTGCTAATCCATTGGCGTCACACGGACGGCTCCGTCTCTAGGCTTAACGCAACGAATGCCGAGTCAACGCTTAATTACAGCGCTGTGCGTCTTTCCTAACCGAACTTGTCAGTCTAGTGACTGACAGCGTTTCTTCGACTATTGCGGCAAGGCGCGAAGGCTACACACATTTGCACTTCACTTCACTTCCTCACAGAACTACCACAATTGTTCCTTAAGGGAGGAGGCGGCAATGAGTACTGGGTCCAAGTGCAACAAGCATTGGCATTGCCAATAGGTCTCGCTTGTGGGACCTTATAAGTATTTAGTTTTGCAGCACAATATCCGATTATGCAACAAGGATATTGTGCTGCAAAACTAAATACTTATAAGGTCCCACAAGCGAGACCTATTGGCAATGCCAATGCTTGTTGAATTTGGCAGCTAAGGTTCACAATGTTATAATAAGATCTCGTCCCACAACCACCTTGCACAACTGTTATATCTGAAAAGGGTTACTCAAAGACATTTTTTATATTTTTAACCGTACAGGAGTCCAAGTAACTATTCTAAAAGTGGAATTACACACGTCTAAAAGCACTCTCAAACAAAACTCTTTAAACGTGTGGCTGATGCCGAGAATGATCAGTGTCCAGAGGTCTCCTCTAGTTCTAGAAATTTTAGCAGCACAGAGAACAACTATTTTTAGATGCATATTCAGCTGGCGCACAATAAGGTGAAGAATTTCAAAGGTGCTTCCCAGCATGCCCGAGTTCTGGCACCATCTGCGAGCTAGTGTACAACACTAGTTCCTTACTAGCGTCCTTGTACGTTCACATGCTGGTATTGTGGAGGCAAGGCACAATGAAAGATTCATGCAATGGGACTGTCAGAAGGAATAATGTCAGATGGCTATTATTGTACCCAGTAGATACGCCAAGAACCAATCAAAATGCAATATTTTGGTATTATACAGTGGTTTAATTTGTAGTTTTTAGTACGTCATTTCCTCTCGGATACATTGCATGTGTGCAACTGCCGTGTGTTTTAGTAGTTTTGTAATGGAAACTTTGGTGTGTCACTGTTGTGTATTTAAAACATATCCTTTGGGTAGGGGAGAATAACGCTGCAAGTAGTGCATGCTTTACAGACGCATCTGTAGAAATTTTAGGCATGTTGCTGAAACTGTACCTCTGGTAATATTTTGAATACTGTGTGAATTGTCTAATGTGCGAAAAAATATCCTCACATCCATAAAGAAAATTATCATTTTGCTCAAGTCAGAATCACGAAAACAAATCCTGTTTAATTTGTAAAAAACATAAACCTTAGGCTCCAAATTTCCCATTTGCAATAAAGTACCTCCACAATGCTTAAAAGGACCAACTGGCTTGCCTTTTACATTTTACCATTTAGCAAGCATTTGCTGCCCCAGACAGCGCTGAGCGGATCTTGAAGCACGCATGCTCAGCTGGATTGATTGTGAAAGGGAGTGGTTTTTTTGCTAATTAAATAACTGTTACGCCTTACCTTAGTAAACTTATTATTAGAATTCTAACTTCAAATGTTTACTCTTTTTCCTTTTTACTTTGTTCCTAAAGAGTCTTTAGCTGTTCCTGACCTCAGGAATTCCAGAGGTGATTTCAGCATGTAATTCAATGTTACCCACTAAAATCCCCTGCTTTTTTCACTTTCACAAGTGTTTGCTGGCAGTCGTTTTCTCGGTGTGTCAGTGCATGTTTATGTGCTTCACTTCCCACAATCGTGTCACTCGATCATCTGTTTAAGTCGAAAGCCAATGTTCTACTTGCTTAAAAGCTTCCAATTCCATATGATTACCTTAACACTTTGTCACACCATATATGCAAGTGTCTTTTGCTCCAAGGGCATACACGACATGGACTGATGTTTATAGCAGAGTTCTCCAAGTGTTGCATGGTTTAAAACGTTGCGGTTTCCCCATTTTATGTGTTGCCTTTGATAGACAGACTGTAAATCAGGAGTTTCCATTGTGGGTGAAGGAGGGCTAAACAAGTGACATGGTTTCTGGATATTCAAATAAGATACATTTGCATACAGTGACTGTAAATGCAACAAATGCACCATAGCATGTGGCTGTCTACAAAATCAGGTATCGATCGGGACTTTCTTTTGGATAACCCTGAGGATACCTACACACTGGCAATGAAAAGTCGATGGGTATTTTATAATGTGCTCGCAGTATACGACCACTTTTTGGACCCGGGATTGTGCTGCTAATAACTCATTTATGTATGTCCTTGTTGAGTTTACAAGGCATGCCATATTTCTTTGAGACGTAGTTTCTAGTAATCTACCTACTAGGGAGTAATTGTCTTATCCGATCACAAAACGTTTGTTACTCTTAAGAAG
Source organism: Lissotriton helveticus (assembly GCF_964261635.1). Taxonomy (NCBI): domain Eukaryota; kingdom Metazoa; phylum Chordata; class Amphibia; order Caudata; family Salamandridae; genus Lissotriton; species Lissotriton helveticus. The sequence continues at coordinate 51,098,110 of NC_136060.1, read as the reverse complement.
GCAGAATAGGAGCCTTTGGGGTTCTGTTATAGATACAGGTTGCTTCTTGTTTTTAGGGGGAAGAGTTCTCCACAAATGACGACCTCACTAACAACTGACTCCTACCTAATGCAATGTTTTTGTACCACATTTCTGTTTGATCAAAACTTTTGTAAAGTTATTTTATCACTGTTTTTGCATCCACAGGATATCACTGGGACACTTCAGACTGGATGCCAAACGTGCAGTTACCAGGCATTCAGGAATACCCACATTATGAAGCGGTTGAGGAACCGGCTCCCCCTTACACTGATCCAAGCGCCATCGATTCAGACTATTACCCTGGAGGCTACGACATTGAAAGTGACTTTCCACCACCGCCGGATGACTTTCCTGCTCCCGATGATCTCCCACCATTGCCGCCAGAATACAGCGATCAGTTTGATTCCATAGAACCACCCAGAGACATGCCCATTGTAGGCAGCTTGGGTTCCTCAGCAAAAAGTAGGCAGAGGTTTAATCTCAGCCAGTATCTGCCTCATCACCACTACCCTGCAGACATGCCTGACCTTCAGAGCGCAGCCAACGGAGACAGCAGTGGGTACAGAGAACCCTACGCGTCTTACACTCTACGGTACGAGGGAGGCTTTGAAGAGCCGATGATGGACAACATGTCCATGTCTGTGTACACTTCTACAGCTTCATGCTCCGATATGTCTGCGTGTGGTGAAGTAGAGTCCGAGGTCATGATGAGTGACTATGAAAGTGGGGATGATAGCCACTTTGAAGATGTAGTAATCCCGCCTCTGGATTCTCCACATCATACAGAAGTCTGATGCTGTAACCTGACAAAAAAAAGTGCCTGGACGTTAGTCAAATTTAAAGATCCTATAGTCAAAAACTATCTTTTATTTTTCTCGTTCGCAGTAGTGCGTGTATGCTTGTGTTTCAATGAGCTGGTTCTTGCACGACTCCACCTAGTCTATGCAGCTCACTTAAACATTTGTATATATGCCTATTTCAATTCCCTGACCTCTCCTGATTGGAAAGAAATGATGAAAAATTATTGGCTGTGCCATTTCAACATTTTTTTTTATATTTGCAATATATGTAAAAGAAAAGGGGAAAGAAAACCGACATACCACTTTGCCATGTTAGCATGACACATGTTTTGTATAGCCCATAATCAAAGATTCATTTTAAATTCCTTCTTTTTTGTAAATGTTCTGTACAGTTTAGATTTTCTTGATTTTAATTAGAATTTGTAGATATTTTGTGAATTTTGCTTTCTGTCGATCTTAGGTATGTTATTGTCCGTTGAGCAAGCACCATGACCTCTTATACCAAGGCTCCACTGTACAATCTTTTTTTCCTTGCTGAAGTTTCCATTTCATAACAACGGTTAAAACCTTTTCATGCAATTCCAAATTGTACATATTCTGTAAAGCAATCTGACTGTTTTGGATCAGGTGTATGGTAATGTCTTAAAAGAAATGCTGTATTTTAGAACTGTAAACATTTTTCCCTTCATGGAAAGTGTAATGGGGACCCTCTGCATACTTATTTAGAACCAAAACCACCAAGACACGATTTTTATAGTGTCTGTATATTTGTGATGCAATGGTCTTGTAAAGGTTTTTACTACCATTAGCCACTCTTTCTTACTGACAATAAATTATTAATAAAATAAGGTTTTGTTGTCCCTTTCCGTTTGTAAAGAGTCCCTTCCTAGTTGATAAACTTGAATATTTATTTTCGTTTTATTTCTCATCCTTTCTATGCTAGCCCATGTGTAACTGTAATCGTTCGTTAATTTGAAATGCCGAAAGGAGGGAGTGTCTCAAAATTAAATAATAAATTATGGCACATGTTGCTACAAAATCCATAGTACTGGAGGGCATATGAGCTACGTTTGAAAAACAGATTGCAAATACAGTGTTTCGGGTATGAAGCTGTTTTAATACAAAGATGTCTGGAAGCAGAGGAGCAAGTTCTGTAAGATGATTTATTGTAAGCAACAGGTTCCAATAATAAGCTTCAATGATGAGCTATAGTAATGAGCCCCACCAGGAGCAGCCTCTCTGCTGCTCAGCCCACACTCCAATTGACACTCGCAGGCACACTAACATTCCAATGCATGCCCATGAATCAACATTCCACACAGCCCCTTCATACTGGCTGCTTAGAAGGTATAAAACATCTCCCCTTTTTACAGAACAAAAGAAAAACATTGTGACTACAAGATGATCTCACAATTGCATCAGGAGAGAAAAGAAACATATATGAAAACAAATTAGATGTAAGAACGACTTGAATTGCATATACATAGAGATCATGCATGTAAAAGCAATAAATAAGAGGGCAACGATAATGTGAATAACTGATGGACATATCGCAATCTGATTAAGGAACAAGAAGACTTGCATGGAAACATATCTGGTGGAAAGATGATAAGATTGTGCATGTAAAAGCAATAAATAAAAGAAAACATTGCAAATACCAGATGAACATATTGTAATTTCATAAAGAAACAAGAGACAACAAGGGCATGCATGATAACATATTAAATGTTATCACCCCATCTCCCCGCTTTTCAAAACAAAACTAGAAAACCACACACTTTACCATGCCCCACATCTCATACCGAACCCCACATGCCACAAAACACAATAGTTGGTTAGACTAGCATGAAAGGTAGCCCGCAGAGGAAATCTAACATATAAGTGTCACGGCTGACAACAACACTTAGAATCACATAAACATCAAGTCGCACACCATCAAAGCAGTACCATTCAGAATCACCCACCATATAACTCTGACCCCAAAACCTTAAGTATGTAACAGCAAAGAATGGGTGAAATCCACCCCATGCTCCATCCATAAAAGAAAGGCAAACTAGCATACAGTAAACAGCAAGTGACTTAACCTCCCGTAGTCATCTCACACAATAATGTGAAGCAAAAAACGGTGACTTAACCTTACTCAGTCATCCCACACTATTTGTCCGCAATATGAAAAACTATGTGTGACTTAATACCTCAATCATTCCTTAAAACATGTAACGTAGCAAAGGGTGACTTACTCCCCCTGCATTCTTCAATCCTTACATAATCGTTCAGGGAACCCCCCCCCCCCAATAAACCACCCCTACTGCACAAAATTGGGTGCACATCCATGCCCCAGGAACGTGGGCATCTCGTACCATAAAACCAAACAGTATAAGCAAAACAATTCCATATTATCCCTGCATTGCCAACAATATAAAACTCCCCAGCAGCAAGCATGAAGAACATAGGCGCAAACTTAATCCCTAATTCGAGATAATACTTTTCTAATACAAATTCATCAGCTTTACCCACAGTCTCACATGCCTCAAAAGGCTATATAATACTTTCGACTAAGATCTGGCATGTTCTCAGTGTCCGCAGACCAGAGAGTATTTCTGCCTCCTAAGAACACAGGCTTGGGGCAGATCTACAGAATGTTCCTTTCCCTACAGTCATAACTTTTTAGGGCAGCACTTCCAACAGCAACTTCCTTATTCCAGTCTGGACAAAAGTTTCTCTAACTGACGGCCTTGTACAGTACTCCAAAGCCGATACTGATGATGAACCCAGATATCGCATTAGCTTCCATGGAGTGCATTTTATCTTCACAGCAGGATGACATCACAAATCCGGTCAAAACCGTGAGCAGCTGCGCTTCACCTGCGTATGCACCCGCACGCAGGTCAGTTGCTTGGAAACACGACGCGTCTAATTGCTTTGCAAGTGTCACTCCCACGCATGCTCTATCATGCAGAGTGGCGGCTCCTCCATAGGGGCGTTTGGGCGACGCCTCCCCTGCTTTCTCGCCATGCGTGAAGGCAGAAACAAATGGTAGTTATTGCCGTAATAACTACCATTTGTTTCTGCCTTCTCGCACGGCGAGAAAGCAGAAGTTCCTGGTTTAAAGTGGGCGGTGTTACTCCAGAGCAGGGGGAGCAGCATACAGAGCGAAATGATGCGGGTAGGGCAGCCGGCCGAACCAATCACAGCGCTGGCTGCGGTGGAGGGGAGGGAGGCTGCCTGCAGCGCCGCCTTCCTGATGACGTGCTGCAGGACTTGAAAACCAGGACGGCGGGAGTCGGGACGGAGTCTCCGGACCAGACGGTAAGTTTACTTTATTTTGTTATATATATTTGCTTCCAAACCCCTCCCGCCTCCCCCCTCATCCACTCAGGTTGTTGCGACCCCATTTCCAAACCCCCCTCGGAGATAATAGGTAGTAGATTTGTAATATGTGCTTCGCTTCCATTTTCCTTGTGGAATTGTCGAGTTGTGGTAAATTACTGAAGTGTTTGAAAAGGGATGAGTTCATCGAATTGGATTGGTTACGAGAAGATGTGAGATGTTATTATTGGGAGGGGTGGACCTATGCGCCTGTTGTGCAATATATTTGTATGAAGTGATCTAGTGCTAGTGTGAGTGTGCGCCAGAGAAGCGGGCACCGCTTTTGTGCTGTACCGTCCTCCTGTTTAGGATGTGGCACTCGCACTGTTGCTGACAGTAGTTTTCAGCGTTAAAGAAGAGACTTCACTGATAGTATACTGCTTTATGTACCGCAAATGAAAAATATGTGGCCGACTTTAGAACTGGGGATCCACGTTCCGGCGTCGTCTCAACATCCTGTGATGATTCTGGGAAAATAACTTAATATCCCTCCGTGTCTTGAAAAACGAATCTGACTTTGTGTAATGTAACTGGTGCTCTTGTACAGCACTACAATGCCCCTAGGCTGAGTTCGCACTGTATATACAACTGAAAAAAAGAAAATAATGAGGTACGGCTTAGGTTTATTAGGTACGCCAATGTACTGCCCTTATGTTAGTCGGGCTCGCTCCCTTGTTAGGTAAACGTCATCCCCAACTTTTACGCCTCCCCACTTTGAAATGTCACCAGCCGCCACTGATCATGCATGTTACATCCCACAAAGTGATCACGAATCTCCTCATCGATGGACTCCAGGACGCATGGCATCCCTCGCCATTACCCCTGGATAGAGAACATTTCAAAACAGTAAGGCTCCAACACGCTCAACGCACGTGTCTGGCGTAGCGCCCAGCACTCCAACCTGCACACAGCTTTTCAAATGGCCCGATAACGTTAATGCCAACACTCGACCCTACGCCACAGAAATGCACCGAAACTTGCACAAAAAAGGTCCAAAGTTTTGAATCCCACTTCAAGCAGAAAGTCTCATACGACCTGCCCATTTAAACCTGTAAGCAAACCACTCCAAAGCACAACCAGTTCCTGTTAAGCCTACTCTGCTGGTTTCCTTTACACAAAAGGCTGACAGTGCATGGTGCACTTGAGCTTGTCTTAACTCACATGTAAACCACACGACATAAGGAAAGAATCACGCCCTGGCTGGGCCGTCCGATGGAGAGGACCAAGGTTTGGCTGCAAGGCGTTTTGTTGCTTACTTCAGGCTACTGATATTTCCCTTTGGTAGTTTCCTCCAAGCAGTTTCTTTTATAATTCCTGCAAATTTCTCCTCATGCGTAGTTTCTATTGAAGATTCATCTCCTTGTGTTCTTGGTTTCTTGGTTTCTCCCTGTAAGTTATCATCTTTCATTCAGCTTACACACGTAGGTTCTAATTTAAAATTGTTGCCAACATGTTGTAATACAAAGATGTCTAGAAGCTGAGGTGCAAGTTCTGGAAGATGATTTATTGTAAGCAATAGGTTCCAATAATAAGCTTTAATGATGTAGTAATGAGCCCCACCAAGAGCAGCCTCCCTGTTGCTCAGCCTATACTCCAGCTGATACTCACAGGCACACTAGCATTCCAATGCATCACCATGCACCAACATTCCACACAGCACATTAATACTGGCTATGCAGCAGATATAACAGAAGCTATTCAGGTATCAGGTTTCATAAGTCTTTATTTCGATAATAAAATCATAAAAGACAGAAGATATCAAAAACATCAGAGCATTATAAAAAAAAAAATTCTTTAACCAAGAAAGGACCCCATCGTTACATTCATCAATTAAAAGGGATATTAAACATGTAATAAGACTTTGAAAATACAGTAATACTATAAAAGTCACTTTTATAAAATATTTCAAGATTAAAAAACATTTGGGTTCCTGGTACGTATGACCCATGCCCACCCAAAAAATTTAGCAAGACCAGTCACTACCAGCTCAGAAGTATTAGTACGGAAATTCTTCAGGGCTTCAGCACTCCCTTTGATTCTTAACCTGCAGCAAATTGGCTTGATCCATTTTAATCTAGGAGCATGATATGCGGGGCAGGCGAAGAGAAAGTGACCCACACTCTCCAAATGGACTAAACAAAAAGGGCAAGTATCGCATGAATTAGCGGACCACTTACTAGTAAAAGAATTAATAGGTAACAACCCAACACGGAATTGATGATATAATTTCCGGTCAAGGGTCTTAGTGATCACGTCCCAATAAGTTTCCAAGGAGGGAGTCACTTTATGGGTCAAAAAAAGGCCTGTAAGACTAGAAGTATCATCTGACTGAACCACGGATGAATATTTAACCGAGGCCCAGTACAGATCTTTAAGATCCTGTTTGGAAGGAAACAAAGAGGACCCTGGAGAAACCCAAAGCTGGTTAAGACCCATCTCTTCTAAAACCATTTTCACTTCCCTTAACCATGCAATATTTGAAGCACCCCATGTCGCTTTTATCTCAGCTAGTTCACACGCAAACAGGCTAAGATCTGGAGAAGTCCAAATCCTTCGCCAGAAGGCCACCAAACGATACCGAGCCAGCTCATTAAGGGGCTTACATCCCAGATCAAGCAACAAGGGTTTGATAGGTGTAGATTGTGGAAGACCTATCAAATTCCGCAAGAATTTATTTTGGGCTCTGACCAGAGGAGTTAGATCTTTGAAGCCCCAAAGGTCAGCACCGTACAGAATGGCTGCATTAATTTTGGCTTCATAGATCTTAAGTACTGGTGCTATACGTTTGGTATAGGACTTCCTATGCTCCTGAATTAGGCATCCAGTGAGGCGTGCAAATTTAAGGTGTGATGCCTCGATCTGGGGTTTCCAGCTTAAGCGATAATCTAGTGTTACACCCAAAAAAGACATTACCTCTACTTGTTCAATACAGACACCGTTTAGACTAACTGAGCTTTTGATAGGGCGAATATTGCTAAAAACCATAAATTTAGTTTTGCTAATATTAATTTGTAGATCGTTAGCCTTGCAGAACTCATCAAATCTATTAAGTGCTGTCTGTAGCCCTTTTGGAGTTTTTGAGAGGAGCAGCGTATCGTCAGCGAAAATTAGCATCGGATACTTAGCTCCTCGCAAGGTTGGAGCGTCTGTCGGGATATCGGCAAAGAATTGAACTACTTGATTAATAAACAAAAGAAAAAGGGTAGGGGCCAGCACACAGCCCTGACGGACACCGCGGGTTACTGGAAAGCTGTCCGTCACCTGCCCTTGCTTTCCCCATCTCACCCTAGCAAAATTGTCCTCATGTAATCTTATTACCAAGTTCAGGAGTTCTGGCAGCATGCCCAACGAATTAAAAACATTCCACATTTTCTCCCTGGGCACAAGGTCGAAAGCCGACCTAAGATCCACAAAGGCGGCATAAATTACTCCTCCACCTAACAGGACCACCTTCCAGTACAACATAGTTAGTCTAAAGACCTGATCTATTGTACTAGTTCCAGATCTAAATCCGGCTTGCATGGGTGATAAAATGCTGTCCTGTTCCATCCACGCCTGGATTCTGGCAAGAACCATCCTACTAGTTACTTTTTGAATCTGTCGATCAAACTGATCGGGCGGTAGTTAACCGGAACCGATCGGTCACCTTTTTTAAAAATGGGTAAGATCTCCGCCCCTTTCCATGAAACTGGAATCCTTGCCCCTTTAGCAATAGCATTGATGAGCATAGTTATATAGGGAACCCAGATATCTAAATTAATTTTAAAAAGGTCTGCCGGTATTGCATCCATTCCTGGGGCTTTTCCAGATTGTACCGCGCTAAGAGCTCCATATCAATCACCAATGACCAGAATTCTATTTTAATCAAGATATAATCTATACGGCTCTTACTGACCCCATTGCTAAAAGTGGGATGACCTGTCTTGTCAGATTGCGTACGTCCATTAACCGCTCGAAAACCTCGTCCCAAGCACAGCCCTAACCAAAGAAGGGCTGCTTCGGTTGCCTTCACGCCCTTATCTAAAAGTAAGGGCTGAACGTCCCAAGCAGCATCCTCCTCTGCCCCCAGATCCCTGCCTGCACTGAACAGTGGTTCAAACGAACAATTTAGATCCCCTGCTAGAAGGATGAATTTATCCATTCCTATTCCATCAAGGAGCAGATCCAAATCATCATCAAAAGCTATTCAAATGTTTGCTATAGACATTCTAAGCTCTAAAATTGCAAGTATTATATATATTATGCATTAATGCCTTAGTGCTGCATAGTGCACAGGGAACATTTTCGCCTTCAATAATTGTACTTCCTCTTTGCATCAGGGTTTAGTTTTAGCGTGAGGGTTAAATATATGATGAAATGTACTTAAGAGCTTGAAAAAATATTGTGCGAAAATGGTCTATTGTAGGTATAACATTACTACACGTTCTGAGGACTGATTATTTATGACCTAGCACCAGACTGCTGAGAACTTAGTAGTTCAGGCTTCCACTATCAACGTCAGCCAGAATGCATTCTTCACTCATTCCCCCAGATATACAATCCAAGTGCAGTTACGCTTTGGAAAGAGGGTTTTCATAGCTGCTAATTTGGCATTGAGGTCGCCGAAAGGCTGTTTGTGTGCTACAGGTCACCACACTTTTTTTCTCCCTGGTTATAGTGCAATTACCGCAGGCCAGTGGGTGTTGCAGATTATTCACCTCCCATTTATGCCCACCTCCCCTCATGTTCCTTTTATTTTTGTTCAGACATGAGCAGATCATCTCAGCCACTTGTAACCACTTTGGACCACATCCCAATCCATCATTATTTTGCACACCATGCCACATCAGTTTAGACCCAGCAGTATGCAAATCAGTCTTGACTCTGCTGCAATAGGAACAGTGTACAGTATTGTCCTTCGGCCTCTCAGCCCACCAGGTGTTTATGTAGGAGATGGTGTTGGTCATGGCCCTTCTTCTCAGGTTGGAGGATGCACATATTTCCGTACCTCTATAACTGGTTGTTGAAAGTGACCCCACCTTAGGTCCAGCCCACCTGTAGACAACCACCTTCCTGTTGTCCCCTCTGGGGCTTTCAATCGCCAAGCTGAAATCCCATGTGCAATCAAAGCATTTCATTCTTTGTAGCCATCCTGGACACAGTGTTGTTCAGAGTCCTTCTGCCCCATCAGCAAATCAAGGACCGTCTAGGATGAGATAGCCCTGGTCCCTCATTGGTGGCTGGCAGAAGCCAGCATCAACTCTTGCAAGTCATTCTTTCTACTTGACCCAGACCTCACATGAGGTTTGATGCATTGCCTTTTGGATGGCATGATCACCAGAATGTGTTGGAAATCTAGGAGACGTTGGTCATTGTTGAAGCTGAGACACCATATCAATCTTCTGGAACTGTTTGACATTTTATTGGCCCTGAAAGCCTATCCTTACTCCATCAGAGAAAGCTGCGAACTGTCCTGATAAACAGCACAACCGAGATGCAGTACAGCAGGAGGCAAGATGGTGTGGGATCGGTGGCACTGTGCCAGGATGCGCTGAGAGTCTTGATGGTGACTTGACCTCCAAGGGATCTCTCAAATGTGCCTTTGGTAGATCTTTTTGCGACACTTAGAAAACAGTGTTGTGACTTTTGTACTCTTGAGATCCCCTTCAAGCCTCCCTGAGAGATCTATTCCACCTAAATTGGACTGTGGGTTCCTGTATACATTTGCTTGTCTGCTACTTCTGCCCAGAGTTATGAAAATCGATAACAATAGAGCTCACTCATTCTGATGAACTGTGATTTGGCTAGGAGAGTGTGGTAATCCAACCTTCTTAGCCAGGGTATTTGTTTTCCATTCCATCTTCTTCCTGTCTCAGCAACAGAGCAGGATTCAGGACTCATAGCTCCTCAATCTACATCCATATGCATGGAGCTAGAGCAGAACCAGGTGAGTGGGTTTGACTTGCTCATAGAAGTGGTGGATGCTATTCTAGCGGCTCCGTGCCTGTATACCAAATAGATTGATTCTGATCACTGGAGGAAGTTAAGGCCTGATGCCAGGGCCAAAAGTGTTGATCGTCTTTAGGTCAAGCTATCTGATGTATGTCACTGTCCAGACAAGGCTTTACTTTAGCCTCAGTTGAAGGTTATTTGCCAGCCTTTGTACATTTGCTTTACTAACCCTCTTTTATGTCAGTGTTGTGATGGGGTTTTTGAAAGGGCTCATGTATCCTGTGCATTTTATCATGGCATGTTGGAACCTTATTTTGGTCCTCGTGTTCTTGATGTGCACACCATTGACATGCACTGGAGACCAATATCACCACCTACAGGCGCTTGCCAGCAGTTGCTTGAAAAAGTTCCAGGTCTAGATAGGTGCTTGGGGGAATTTAGAAGGTGAGGAATCTGCGATTAGAGAATCCCCCAGAATGAACATTGCTGAAGGTAAGTAACCCCTTTAATTAATTGATTGCATTAAAAAATAAAGCAAATGATACCAAAACAGTGCAGTCTCTGCCTAGTACATGTCAAATATTTTATGGTATTTGCCTATATTGCAGACATTTTACAGGTTAATCATGAGATATTCTGCAAGAGTACACTTGTGTAAACCTCTCACATAATAAAAGTCTGATACCAGTGATAGAGCTGACATATCTAATTTGTTGCCTTCTTGTGCTTGCATTAGTGGCTGCTCTGAAGACAATGCAATTGTAGCTGGAGAGGTTTTTGTGAGATGTATAACGTGCTTGTCTGGGATTAGCAGTGCTCCACAGATCATAGGCACACACGTTACATAGCACTGCAGTTCCAGACCCTGGCAAAAGTTCTACTCTTGCACCTATGTCCTGAGGTTGAATCTACAAGCTTGGACGCAGCAGCCAGAAGAAACTGCAGATTATCAACGAGGCCTATTAATCCCTTCCGCGCTCATGACGAGCTGAGCTCGTCATGAGTTGTGCCGCTCGCAAGCTCATGACGAGCTCAGCTCGTCATGTAACGCGGCTTTTTAAACAAGCACTGGCGTTGCCAATAGGTCTCGTAGAATGCAGTGCATCCTTCTTGCTCTAGTAGGGCGATTGGGTGGCTGTTGGTAATTAGAGAGTGGCCGGAGGGAAGCCGGATGGGGGCAGGAGAGCTGAGATAGCGTGTTAGGGGAGGAGAAGCCGCAGAGCGCACGCTGAGCGAAGCCCTTTGATGTGCTGTGCGGCCGTGAATGCCAGCGTGTTTGGGGAGGAGAAGCCGCAGAGCGCACGCTGGGCGAAGCCCTTTGATGTGCTGTGCGGCCGTGAATGCGCGTGCTTGTTTGCTCACGTGATTCACGTGAACTTAAAGAAAACCGCACAAACGAAACCCTTGGTTTCACGATTTTTTTGAGCACTTGAATTCTCGCTCCCTCAATGCGCGCGCGAGACCTAAAAACCCAGCGCGCAGCGGGAAAACCGCTAGCGCGCATGCGGTTAAGGACTCAGTCAATGTGCTAACCCGAATCAGAAAACCAGTTGGACTGCAACCAATAGACAACCTACTAAGCAATGTTTGCACAAGATGTCTTTCTAGTAACGATCAGTCCCATGCACTTGAAGGACACTAGAGCATGGATTATTCTTTTCCAAATATTTATTTTAAAATCCCAGTCTTGTGCACACGATGTGAATTGTAACTACACTGAGTTTAAACATGGCAGCACAGAAATGTATGAATATTGTGAACAGGAGGAAATATTTTAATATATGTATATCCCCAACGCCCTCTTTTGCTTATTCTACGCAGTGTTAGTTATAGCAGATTCTTAAGAAAGCCATTTTTTTAGTTTCAAAAGCAGGGTGCTCTTGCATACCTGATTTGGATCAATAAAGCATACTGTCCCTCTGAATAAAAAGAATGCTATTTCAGTCATAGCGCAGTTTAAAATGTCAAGGAATAAACACAGATTATGCGAGGAGGGGTTCGTGATTTGCGTCCCAATCTGCCGCACTGCATTAATAGTATTAATGCAGTGCGGCAGATTGGGACGCAAATCGCGAACCCCTCCGCAAATCGCGAACCCCTCCTCTCATAATCTTTAGATTACTGTGTTGGGACAAACACAGTTCTGTTTTGCACGCAAGTATCTACTGCAAAAAAAGTTGAAGACAAAATAGAAAAGAAAGGGAAGGTGTGCGCACGCTATTCTTTAATGATGTTTAGCAAACAAGGAATAAACACAGGCCAGGAAGAAGCTAGTGAAGGCCCACTGGCTGCATAGCAATCTTCGAATAAAGTGGATGCTGAAGTCATGCCCATCTTATGTCACGAAGCTCTTCTTTAAATTATAGCTTTCCTCCTGCAGTTTTATGGTACTTTATCAGAGACCTGTTGAAGGCTTTCAGAATAAGCACTCAATATGAATGTCTGTTGAACGTTAAAAAAAAAAATCAGTATGCATTGGCAAACTGCATTTATCACTATTTTTGTTTTATGGAGTGGTCTTTGAAATGCAGCAAAATTGAATGCACAGCCTTCTAGAAACTAGTTTGTTAATAATGAGTAGCAGCGATATGTGCAGCAGAATAGAGAAAATGTGAATGTCTTTGCATAAGGTTGATCATCATATTTGCATAACGTAGCAGAATCAAAGAACATCCTGGGAACGTGGACTTGATCTAATCAGTTTTTCACTAATTATTTTACTAATACATATTTTGTGCCGAAACGAGAGGCCCTTCAAAGGAAGAACATAGTGCTTATAAAAGGAAAAACTGGTAAGTCTAATAAAATGTGCTGAATTTGTATGTATCTGTTTTATACTTACAAAATGCCATACTTTCTATGCTTACCACAATGTGCTGTGTACAATAACTTCCAACCAAAACATGAACTGTTATTACCTGTGTGGTGAGTGCATTTTCTGCAAAACCAAGAGCTCACAGTCGATGGTAACATGAGATGAGATATGAGAAGGGGCCTCTTTTTGCATGGTTAGCCCCAACTTTTTGCCTGGTTTTGATGTGGTTTCAATTGTAATGCACAAGATCCCTGCCACCCAGGTCCCCTGTGCCTGTGATCCTTCCCTAAAATCAAATTCCCAATTGGTACTTCTGCCCCCTGTAAGTCCCAAGTAAATGGTACCTTGAGTACTTTGGGCCAGGGGGCTGAAGAGAGTCCCCTGGTACACCACTTACTGGAACCATGCCATTGCAGCTTACATACCCCTGTGAGGCAGAAAACGACAGTCGGGTGCCATGCCAGCCAGCACTGCCTGAAGGTGTAGGTAAATCCACCCTCTAGAAGGCCTCCCAGACCCCATGGCAGGGTGCACTATGCCACAGGTGAAGGCATATCTGCAGGCGCATATATGGCCCTTCAATATTGGGGTCCATGCCTTAATTTTGTGAGTGCCAGGGAAGCCATGGAGAGTACATGGGCTGGAAACTTGACAACTCGAATTCCACAGCACAATGATGGCTTCACTGAACACAGGAGTGTTTGGTATCAACCTACTCCTTTAGGTAAATCCACACTGATGCCAGTGTGGGATTTAGTGTACCATGAACCGAGAGGCGGTGCCCTTTGAAACTCTACCCACCTTGGTGTGGTCTTGGCAGTAGGCAGCCATTCACCACCAGACATGTTCCTGAACCCCTTGGATAGAGAGTCCTGCTCTCTGGACCAGCAACAATGCATATCCTGGGCAGAGTTGTCACACCTGCTCCGCCACTATGGGCCAGTGCTTGAAGAGAGAAGCTTTAAAGGCTTGTCACCTTTATAATGCAACCCCCAGCCCATGCTGCTATTGCAGTTGGTAGCCCCTGGTTTACACCCCCTCTTTTAGTTGGAAATCCGGTGAGAAAACTCAGAAGAATAGGAGGTATGCTCACCCCTTCCAACTCCACCAATAAGGTAAGGGAGACATGGTGAAGCACATCTTTCAGTCCCGGCCATCTTGAAGATGGGGACACTTCTCCAATCAGCGCTAGGTCTAAGCTCGCTCCCACGGGAGGTTGGCATAATAGAGGGTGTAGTCACCCCAGGTGAGGTGCCCATTGGCTGTATCTACTGCTCCCCTCAACACCTCCTAAATCTAATATTTAGGTGGCTTTCTCAGGCCTGGAAACTAGATATGCGATGACCTAAGAAGAAAGAAGACATTCCTGCTGGGTAGACTGAAGATGACGACTGCCTTGACGCCAGCCCTACTGGCTTGTCTCCAGCTTCTGCGAACCTACAACCTGTCTTGCAGCCAGCAAGCTCTGAAACCCCGTGAAGACTGCTGCCTTGGAAAAAGACTAATCTCCCATGGATAGTGGGCCTGTCCATCAGAAACCAACCCCAAGGACTCCTGATACATGTCTCCTGCCCACTCTTAACCCGATGCCCATGACCCGAGTGGTTCACCTGTGCAGTGAAGTCTCCCCAGCAATCCTTGGCTGCCATTGGCCTTCTTCCTGCAACCTCTAGTGCAATGCCTGCTGCCGGTTTACCAAAATAAGAATCTCCATAGAAAAGCATTGGGCGCCAGATGCTTATTTTGCACCCTACGGCCGGCTCCCCTGATACCTGGTGGTGTATGTTTGGTGCTGCTTTGAGGCCCCCCTGTGCTGGTGCTAACCCTCCAACTTGGCCCCTGCAACTTATCTATTTATCTGAAAACTGTGTGACTCCATGCACCCCCCAGTATCCATTGAAAAGCATTTGGCTAAACTCTGGTTTTGATCTCTGCACCCAGCTGCCCCTGTGCCGCTTGTGGTGCAGTTTTGGTCCTCACCTGACTGTTTCCCCTTGCTGACATTTGGTCCCAAAGACTGGAATTGTAAATGCATTACTTAACTGTTTAATTGTGATTAATAGTTTCTAACTGACGATTTTACAAAGTGAAAAATATTATTTAAAACACACGTACATCATTGCAAAGATCTAAAATACAAAGTATAATTTTGTAAACTTTGTCTGGATCTCTTTCTTGGATTGTGTGCCCATTATTAATCACTGTTGTGCAGTACTTGTCTCGTACTCCTCTGTGTTAACCCTAAGGCTGCTCACTCACACTACCACTAATAGAGCACTTTGGGTTTTACATTAAGCCTGTTACACTTCTGGGGAACCCTAGAATTCTGCATGGTATAACCACCTAGTGGTAATACCATTTACTGAGCCCGCTTCCTACATTGGTTGTGTAGCTATGGGATGCAAGATTTTGACATTTTTGTACCACTTGATAATTGATTTCACTGAGGAAATCTACAAATTGTGTTCAGACAGATTTTTTTATTGATTTTTTTCAATATTTTCCAAAATTATTTAACAGACTGTTAGGGCCTTGATTAGGTCCCCCACTGTTAAGAAACTTAAAATACTGTAAAGTAGGTGGGCCTTAGATATTCTTAAAGTTTATTAAAAATCTCTAATAAGACCCCACTTACTTAAAACACCTTGACTAATACTGCAGGGACCAGCCAGGAGCTCAACGTGGGTTCCTATACACATCTCAGAGCTCAGCAACTCCAAAGACTAGTACAAAGCATGGAAACTTGCCATGGCTCCGAAACCCACAAAAGCCCATGCCCAGCAGTTGCTAGCAGATAATGACAAGGCCCTGCACGTCAAACTTTCCCAATGGGGAGGAGGAAGAAGAGGAGATGGTGGGGAGGACACTGCCTCCACCACTACCCCTTCAGATAGCAACAGCTCTGGTGGAAGTGACCCCAGTAATGTCCCAGATTAAGTAGACAATGAAGATGCATTTCTTCAGAAACTGGCCAAGAGGATACCTCTAGAAGCTAAAATCCTAGCCATAGAAAAAGGAGCGGAGATGGACTAGAACCCACCTCTTGTGGCAGCAAATTAATAAATGGGGAGGTAGATCTAATTGACTCCAAATTCCCCAAAGGGATTATCCCTAAATATTTTGAGGGTGATATCACTAAGTGGTTCATTGCATTTGAGAGAGCCTGTCTTGGTAGACCAGTCCACAGTCTTTGGATGCAGCAATGAGGATTATGGGATCAGGTTCAGGAAGGCAAAGAAAACCCAAGGCCGATCCACAGGGTCTATTGGGAGGATGGGCGTCTATACACTGAGGCCAGAGACCCCAAACCTGGTGCAGCTAGGAGGGTGGTAGTGCCTCAGTGTTTGAGAGTTTCTCCTCACTTTGGCCCATATGATATCCTTTTAGCTGGACACCTTGGTCTGAATGGAATTCAACTTGAAGTAGATTTATTTATTTATTTATAAAATTTCTAAATCGCACAAATACCTTCCGGTGTCTCGGCGCTAAATTAGTCAATGACGTCTACTGTCCAGGGATGTTTCAGAAAGTAAAGGACTTTTCAGTCCTATATCACCTGCCAAGCCAGTGGCAAGGCAGGAGGCCACTGGAAGTCCCCCCATAATTCCACTTCCAGTGATTGGGGTACCCTTTGAATGGTTAGCGGTCAACATTGTTGGATCCCTGGCACTCCAACAGCCTCGGGGAACAAATACATTGTGGTGGTAGTGGATCATTCCACCAAGTACCCTGAAGCTGTTCCTCTAAGGGCCACCACTGCACCAGTGGTGGCAAAAGCCCTCCTTGGTGTCTTTACCAGGGTTGGTTTTTACAAAGGAGGTAATATCAGACAGAGGTACCAACTCATGTCTGGATACTTTAAATGCGTGGGAGGAGTGAACTACAGGTTCAACCAGACACTGAAAGGCATGATTGGTGGTCTCCCTGAAAAACTCAGGAGGAGATGGGATGTCCTACTTCCATGAATTCTCTGTGCCTACAGAGATGTGCCATAAAAGGGAGTGGACATTTCACCCTTTTAACTTGTTTTTGGACACCCTGTTAGAAGTCCTCTAAATCTGGTAATACAAGGTTGTGAGAAACCTCTCAAAGAACCAATATGAGACATAGTGGACTGTGTGCTTGGCCTTAATTCCTGGATGGCTGAGTACATGGAGAAACCAAGCCTAAACCTTCAGGTCAGCCAAGAGCTTCAAAAACAGTGATATGACCAAAAGGCTGCTCTGGTAGAGTTGAGTCCAGGGCAGAAGGTATGGGGATTGGAGCGTATAGTCTCTAGGGCCCTCCAAGCCAAGTGGAGTGAGCCCTACCCTGTCCTTGAAAGAAAAGGATAGGTCACCTATCTGGTGCGCCTTGGCAGTTGCAAACACCCCAAAAAGGGTGATACATGGCAACAACATGAAGCCCTGTTATGACCGAGCTAACATGACCATGCTCATAGTCACAGATAAGGGACAGAAAACAGAGGGAGACCTCCAGGATCTCCTCTCAAGCAATCATTAAGATGGGTCTGTTGATGGAGTGGTCTTTTCAGACACCCTCACCAACCAACATCAAGCTCACTGCTGGCTAGTCCTAGTTCAGTATGCTGAGCTCTTCTCTCTGAACCCTGGTCAGACTAGTTGTTGTGCCCATGATGTGGACACTGGTAACAGCCTGACCTGTCAAAAACAAAATGTACAGGCAGTCTGATAATGTCAGAGAGAGCATCCAAGCTGAAGTCCGCAAAATGCTGGAATTGGGTGTCCTTGAACCCTCAGGGATCCCCAGGGCTAGCCCAGTTGTCTTTGTTCCCAAACCTAACTCCAAGGGTAAAAAGAAGGAAATTCGTTTTTGTGTGGACTCTAGGGGCCTCAATGCTGTGACAAAAACTGAGGCACACCCAACCCCTAGGGCAGATGAACTAATTGAAAGGTTAGGGGCAGCCAAATATCTCAGTACCTTTGATCTCACACCTAGGACCTGGCAGATAGGTCTGACCCCTGGGGCAGAATAAAAATCTGATTTTTCCACTCCAAAGGTGCGCTTCCATTTTACTGTGATGCCCTTTGGGATGAAGAATGCCCCTACCACCTTCCAATTGTTGTTGAACAAAGTCCTTGCTGGGCTTGAATCATTTAGTGCAGCTTATCTTGATATTACTGTCTACAGCGCCACCTCGCATTATTTCCTGATTCGCCTGGGTAAGGTCCTTGAGGCTCTGAAAAGTGCAGGCCTCACTATCAAGGCCAGTAATGCCAGATAGGGCAGGCAACGGTTGTGTATTTGGGCCACCTGTTAGATGAAGGCCTTGTTCAGCCACCGCAACCCAAGATCCAGATCTTTCTGGTAGCTCCAACAACTCAGACCCTGGTCCGGGCACACCTTGGCTTGACTAAGTACTATAGGAGGTTTGTGAAGGACTTTGGGTCCATAGTGACTCCTCTCAAAGAACCTATCTCCAAAAGGATGCCAAAAAAGCAAACTGGACAGTACGAAGGATGAAATGTACTCTGCCCCTGTCCCCTAAAAGCTCCAGACTATACCAAGCAGTTCATTTAGCAGACTGATGCCGCTGAGCATGGGATAGGTGCAGTCCCAGTCCAAGCAAACGAAGAGGGACATGACTAACCGGTTTCTTTTATAAGCAGACAACTACTACCTAGAGAACAGAGTTAAAGTGCCATTGAGAAGGAAGGAAGCCTTTGCTGTGGTCTGGGCCCTGAAAAAGTTGAGGCCATACCTGTTTGGCACTCCCTTCCTAGTTCAGGCAGACCACAGGCATCTCAGGTCGTTGCAACAGATGGAAGGTGAAAATCCCAAACTGATAAGATTCTTCATATCCCTACAGGGAATGTACTTTACAGTGGAACACCGACCTGGGACTTCCCATGCCAATCTAGATGGCCTTTCCAGGTTCTTCTACTTAGAAGATGAAGCCTCCCCAGGGGAAGGTTAGTTGCATCCTATTTCATTTGGGGGGGGCATGCGAGAAAGGGCTTCCTATGCATGGTTAGCCCCCACGTTCTTCTTGGTTCTGATGTGGTTTCAATTGTAATGCACAGGGTCCCTGCTAACCAGGTCCCCTGTGACAGTGCTCCTGCCATAAAACAAATCCCCAATTGATAATTCTACCCCCTTGTGAGTCCCTAGTAAATCATACCCTGACTTCCTTTGGCCTGGGAGTTGAAGAGGGTCCCCCTTACTAGGACCATGCCACTGCCTCGGAGTAAGAAACCAGCTAAGTTGACAGGGCATCCTACCTGTATGCCATTCCAGCTAGACACCATTGCCTAAAGGCATAGGTAAGGTGCCCCTCCCTCTAGCAGGCCTCACAGCCCTAAGGCAAGGTGCACTGTCCCACAGGTAAGGGCATATCTACACAGATATGCCCCTTCGTTACTGGGATCCATTCCTTAATATTTTAAGTGCCAGGAAAGCCATAGAGAGTACATGGGCTGGTAATTTGACAACTAGAGTTCCACAGCACCATGAGGATTTCACTGAACACATGAGTGTTTGGTACCAAACTGCTGCTTTCAATAAATCCACACTGATGCCAATGCGGAATTTATTGTTCCATGTACCCAGAGGGCACCTCATAGGTGCCCCCTGAAAACCTACCAACCCTGGTGTTGTCTCTGACCGTTTGTAGGCAGCCAGCACTAGACATGTTTCTGGACCCCGGGGTAGAGAGTCCCTGTTCTCTGGGCCCAGAAACAATGCACAAATGCACATCCAGGGCAGATGTGTCACATCTCCACCAGGATGAGCCAGTGCTCCAAGAGGGAAGCTTCCAAGACCTGTTGCCTTTGTAATGCGGCCCCCGCAGCTGCTGCTAGCAGCAGATGGAAGCCCCTGGTTTACACTCCCACTTTGGGTAGAAAAACTATCAGGAAAACACACCTCTACCAACTCCACCCCTAAGGTGGGAAAGGCATGGTGAAGCACATCTTTCAGTCCCCGCTATCTTGAAGATGGAAAGATCCCTCCAATCAGGACTGCTTCTATGCCCCCTCCCACAGGACGGTGGCATTATAGAGGGTGTAGTCACTGCAGGTGAGTACCCACTTACCCTAACTATTACCCCCCCCAAAGCACCACCAAATCCAGTATTTAGGTGGCTTTCCCAGACCTAAATCTAGATCTGCAACGACCTTAGAAGAAAGAAGACATCCCTCCAGAGAAGACTGAAGACTACTGCCTTGGCACCAGTCCTACCTGCCTGTCTCCAACTTCTGCTAACCTGCGACCTGTCTTTCAGCCAGTTACCTCTGAATATATTGGGAGGACTGCTGCCCACAAAAAAGACTCAAATCTCCCATGGACAGCAGAAACAACTACAAGGACTCCGGATCCAGGCGGAACAGCGTCTTCTGCCCACTCTACCACCGACACCTATGGCAGGAGTTTGAGCAGCTCACCTGTGCAGTGAAGTCTCCCCAGCAATCCTGACCTTGTATCCAACGTTGGCTGACCTCTCCTGATCTCCACAATGGGTTCTGTAGTGTGAATCAAGAAGCTCCTCCAACCGGCTCCGGTAGCAAGACTCCACCAACAACAGGCAACCCTGCACCTAAAGCCCCTGGGTCGGGGTCAGCTGAACAGATGGTGCTGCGCCATCTCCCCCCCCCCACCTCTACTTACCTTGGCTGTTGTTGGTCTTCCTCCTGCAACCTCCAGTGCAGCCTGTGTGCCTAAAGAAGAATCTCCAATGAAAAGCATTCGGCGCCCGATGCTCATTTTTTCACACTGCACCCAGCCGCTCCTCTAATGCTGGTGGTGTATATTTGGTGCTGTTTGTGGCCCCTGTGCTGGTCCTAACCCCCAAAGCTTGGGCCCTGCAACCATTCTACTTACCTGCAAGCAGTGTGGCACCATGCACCCCGAGTCTCCATTGAAAAGCATTGGGCTGAACTCCGATTTTAACCTCTGCACCGTGCCTCCCCTGTGCCACTGGTTGTGCAGTTTGGATTCTCGAGTGACCCTTGTCGCTTGCCCCTTGCTGCCTTTTGGTCCTGAAGACTAGAATTGTAAGTGCATTACTTACCTGTTTAACCGCGATATTGTTTTTTCCATAGGATAACATTGAACTGTGTTGAAAAGTTTCTAGGTGTCGATTTTATAAAGTGAAAAGTATTTTTATTTAAAAGCATACCTAACCTAATCCGTAGATCTTGGTCTTAAAAAACAAACCAAGTATAATTTTCTAAACTGTTCTGGATCTCCTTCTTGAGTAGTGTGTTCATTATTGATCACTGTTGTGGCAAAAATGTCTTACACGTGTTATGCCTAAGGCTTTTTTGGGTGAAACTGGATACCCCCTCCACCCCCCACCCCCCAGTAGCTCCAATCCCATCCTTATCCCCGGCAACATGCAACCGGATTGTCACATTTTGACGCCAATCCCGGTGCCACCATTGGGTCCTAGGTTGCTTCCTCAGCCTAATTTTGAGGGCCTAGGAACAAAGGAGGATTAGGAGGTGTCGTTGCACTCTATACAAGGTCAGCCTGCGCATGAAATGGGCTGATATGAGGAACTGGGTGAGGCGAGTGGCCTGGATGCCTCCCTGGATTCTGGCCTGCTCCCCCCCCCCCCCCCCCCCCCCTACCGTGGCTTTGGAGTAGGAAGCTTCATATGCTATGGGCAGCCAAGGTTATGGACCTTTAGCTCCCCTTGGTTAATGCCAAGACTAACATCTTGACAGAGGTCCTGCAGCCGGGTGCCTCCTCTGAACCCCTCCTGCCTTTTAACGAGGCCTTAACTGATGTCCTTCTGGGCACCTGGTCCAAGCCCACCACAGGGGCTCTTGTAAATAGGCTCATCACCCTCCGCAATTCCCCTGTGCCAGGCTACCTGAAATTCCTCACCAACCTCCCTACCCCTGGGACCTTAGTGGCCCAAGCCTCTACCTCACAAGACATGTTCCCTTCCACACTCCCGGACAGGGAATCTAAGATTCTCTTCTGCCAGCTTTGCATTGCGGTTAGTAACACTACAGTGCCCAGGTGCTGTCCTAGGTTCCGGAGGAAACCCGGGCCTTTCTCTCCCAAGTTTTATCAGACGAGTGAGATGCAGCCACATTCACCATTCATTGTGGTTGTGACACCACTGACTCTGGGCTTAGCAATGTTGTCGATCGTGGCTATTGGGCGTCACGTCTGGCTGAGGACTTCTGGATTTTTTGGGGATGTCCAGGCTTTACTTATGGATATGTCCTTTGATCGCGCCAGTCTCTTTGCAGACTAGTCTGACATGGCTAAGTAGCGCTTTAAGGACTCATGGGCTACGACCAAGTCCATGGGTATCTCAGTGACCACCCATTACTTGCCTGTTTTTTTGTCCATTTCGTGTCCACAAAAGAAGCTTTCAGTTGCCCCAACCATACCCCAGCCACAAAACCAGCACAGTCAGCAGTCTGCACTGCAAGACAAGCAGTTCCTTTGGACCTCTGTGGATCAGGTGGCCAGAGAATCAGTCGGTCCACTTCTCCCGCTGCATGCATGCTCTAAATCTTCCTAGTCAGGCCCTCAGGATCCAAGGCATCCGGTCGGTGGCAGGATAAGTCATCACTTCCACAACTGGCAAAACCTCAAACGGACATGTGGGTTCTTCATATAGTCTGAAAGGGCTACTCCATACCTTTTGTGACTACTCCTCCCGCCATGCCTCCGACTTACGACCGGCTGACAGAGGACCACTTAAACTTGTTTCGGGAGGAAGTTAGCGCTCTCTTGGCCAAGCGAGCCATTGAGATGGGTCCTGCACCAGAAGTAGGCCATGGTTGCTATTTCTGCTTCTTTCTGGTCCCCAAAATGGACAAGAGCATACGTCCTATCCTAGATCTGCGAGACCTCAACTGCTTCCTCAAAAGGGAAAAGATCAAGATGCTCACTGTGGCTCAGGTCTCGTCTGCTCTAGAGCCCGGGGACTGGATGGTAGCTTTGAACTTGCAGGATGCCTATTTTCACATTACTGTTCTGCCTGCTCATCGGTGTTACCAGCGGTTCACGGTGGGCCACAACCACTTTCAGTTTGCGGTGCTCCAATGTGGCCTTACCATTGCCCCTGGGGTGTTCACCAGGGGGATGGTGATGGTCGCAGCTCCTCTATGCAGTTCACGGGTGCCAGTCTTCCCCTATCTCAGTGACTAGTTGTTGAAGGCATGCTCGCACAAGGCTGTTGTCTCCCACCTCCCGACTACAGCGAACCTCCTGCTTTCCCTGGTTTCACTATCAATGTGCCGAAGTCACACATGACTCCCTCTCACATGCTTTCTTTCATCTGAGCTGTTCCGGACAGAGAGCAGAGGATATTGAGGTTATGATACCGATGTTTCAGCCTCTATCCTGGATTTTGCTGAGACTGACTGAGGTTGCTGGGTCTCATGGCCCCCTGCATCCTGCTAGTGACAGATGCCAGGTGACATATGCTCGCTCTGCAGTGGGACCTGTATTCCCAGTGGGCGTAGGATACAGGGAATCTGCTAGAAATGGGATCTCTGGTTGGCTAAGGCTTGAGCCAAAGCCAGGCAGAGACCACCACTCTAGTCAGGGCAAGGGAGTTACACACCAAGATAACCCCTGCTCACCCCCTTGGTAGCTTGGCACGAGCAGTCAGACTTATCCTGGAGGCAATGCATAAAGCTTTTGCCCCACACACACACACGCACACGCACACACACACGCACACACACACACACACACACACACACACACACACATGCAGCAACACACATGCAGCAACACACACGCAGCAACACACACGCAGCAGCACACACGCATCAACACACACACATGTAGCAACACACACACATGTAGCAACACACACATGTAGCAACACACACACAGCAACACACACACACACGCAGCAACACACACACACGCAGCAACACACACACACGCAGCAACACACACACACGCAGCAACACACACACACACACAGCAACACACACACAGCAAAACACACACGCAGCAACACACATACGCAGCAACACACACACGCAGCAACACACACACACACATGCAGCAACACACACACACACACATGCAGCAACACACACACACACAGCAACACACACACAGCAACACACACACAGCAACACACACACAGCAACACACACACAGCAACACACACACAGCAACACACACACAGCAACACACACAGCAACACACACAGCAACACACACAGCACACACACACACACACACACACACACACACACACACACACATGAACACACTAGGCACACCACAAAAGGAACTCCACACAGGGTTATATATAAAAATAGCTTTGTATTATAATAAACATATTGGATCATAATCACACAATCTGCACTGTGCCAACTGGCACCAGGCAGTATTTACAGGGGACTAGTTACACACAACAGGGCCACTGTCAAATCCATCACAAATCACGAATTGTAAATGTAGCACAAATAGTAAATATAGCGCACAACCAGTAACTATAGGTAAAATTAGGAACTTAGCATGAGATCCTGCAACGTAAAACAGAGGATGAATAAGTCACCTTGCGCATGAAATTACATTAGGCCCAAACCTCATTAGCATCACACATTACGCAATAGGCATCACAAGCATAAATACATTATGCAATGCCCAGCATAAATCTTAGGAAATACATTGTCATAAAAACACCATGCACTGAAACTTGCCCCAGGCCAACTGGCCTTCTCAAAGGGTGCCCCAATGCCCTCTGTCCACAAAGTCAGGTCCAGCTGCCAATGCAGCAGAAGTCAGGGGTGAGCAATTGCGCAGACCTAAACGTCGCAGCTGCCCACTACTTGCTGGGCAGCTGGGAATATCCAATGAGGGCCTAAATGGAGCAGCTGCCCATTACTTGCTGGGCAGCTGTGATTCAATTAGAGGCCTGGGCATCACTTTGCCTGTCTCTCCCCCTCAGCGACTCTATACACCCAACTTTGCCAAAAGGTTGCAGCTGCCCAGTGACAGGTGGGGAAGCTGAAGGAACTGCTTTGGCACTACAGTGGGAATGGTTCTACCAATGCCAAGGAGAAGCCCCACTCACCGGGGCTTGGTTCCGCCACCTCCCGTCTCTCCTGCAGGGGGGGCACCAACAATGCTTGTATGAGCCCCACGGCGCTCCTTAATCAAAAAAACAATGCCTCCCGTTAGGTCCCACTCACCGGGTCATTGCAGGCTCCTCTCTGCTCCTCTCGCTGGCTGACGGCAGGCCGGGACACATTACAGGCAGGCCCCGCTCACAGGACCTCTTATGGGCGGCTCCCTGCATTCAGGGACACGCGGGGCTCTCCTCCCTTGGGTTGTGTCGCAGGAGCGCGGGGTAGGCTCCAGTCTACTTCCTGCTTGTTTCTTGGTGCAGTGTGGGGCTTTCCTTCAAGATATGGGGCTCTCTCCAAGCATGGGAGCCCCGCCAACGAGCCGTCATTCGGCCTCACCTCACTTCACACGGGCCCCCTCCTGGGACCTTGGACTTTCCAATGGGAGCCCGCGAGGCTCCCGGACTTCCTCTTTAGGCACCGCCCACTACATGGCAAGGCCGCCTGTCTTCCGCACTGCGGCTGTGTCGCTTTGTCTCCCCGGGCTGCGAGGGTGATTCCACAGCAGAGATGCGAGGTGGGCACCCGCTTTCCTTCTCTCTCTCTCTCTCTCTCTCTCTCTAGAACCGCGGGGTGGGCTCCTGCCTACTCCCAAAATATAAAGCAGGGTGGGCTTCCGCTAAACGTGACAAAAATGCGGCAGAGCACGCATGAATGCGGCAGAAACCCGGGGTGGACTCCTGTTCGTATTCTCCAGCGCACAGATGCAGGGTTGGCACCTGCTTGACAAATAGCAGTTGTGGGGGAATCCCTATGTCTGGATTCCCTCTGTAGAGGAGGCAGCTCAGCTCTGTGGAGCTAACGTGCTCCTGGAATGAGAAAAGCGCTCTGTAATAAAAAGGAGGCGCTAGGATTGGAAGTCCCATAAAGTCTTGTGAAGTGAAGGGGGCAAAGGCTGGGCTGAGGCAGGCCAGCTCACAGAGCCCTCCAGCAGGGAGGCAGTCCCTTGTGGCGGTTCCTCCTGGAGACCAGCAGCAGCAGGCCCCCCCTCATGTCAAAAGAACAGCACAAGCACAACAACATTTTCATGGGGTCATAGCCCCCTTCTTTTATACACCCTTTTCCTTTGTCTGTAATCATAGGGCTGGGGATACCAGTTAGGACTGGTTTGGGGGAGTTTTGGAGCACTTTGTGTTGCTTAGCTCCTCTCTCTCTTGTCAGGGGGGGGCTCAGGGATTAGACGCCCCACAGGGGGAGGAGCCAGCACTGTGGAGGAAAGGCACAGCCCTATTCAGGTCCCAGGTGCTGCTCCTCTCTCCCATCTATTTATTTATTTTATGTATTTAATGCGATTTTATATAGCGCGATCTTTACCCGAAGATGTCAGAGCGCTTTACATAAGAACCAGTTGCAAAACATAAGGACTAAGGATTACATGCGTTACATAAAAGATACAAACAGAAAAAATTGCAAATGTACAAGATGTAAAGTCACACAAGGAAGAGATACAAACAGAAAGAAAAATTGCAAATGTACAAATAGTAAAGACACTCAAGGAAGAGATACGAATGGATATTCTCTAAGAGTCACATAGGAATGGTAGAGAGTACAAAGGTCTACTGCATATACTAGTGATTAGAGTTATCTCTATATACAGAAAAGCAGAGTTACATTAAGTGGGGTCGGAGAGGGGATGCAGTTACAGCACCAAGGGAGGGTGGGAGGGATACACTGGTATGGAGAAAAGGCAAATCAGAAAAGGTAAGAAACATTTGAGGATCGTCAAGGGGGAAACAAGGGAAAAGGGTTAAAGGATGAGGGACTGGGCAAGATGGCGGGTCAGGGTCCAGGTAAAAGCGTCAGAGAGCAGCAGCAAAATGGCGGCCAGGAAAAAAGAAAAAGTAAAGAAGTCCAGGAGAGTCCGTGGCGTAGTTTCTTTCATTCGAATGTGGCTGTAGGGCTGCTGCCTGCATCTGGTGTTTCCACGCCCCCGCTGCTTTGTTTTGCGGCGGGGTGTGTGTGCCCCGAGGGCCGCTCCGCACGGGCCCTCTCTACTGGCCCAGAATTGCAGGGGCTGCTGCAGACGTGGGGCAGCCGGGGAGCGTGGTCATGGCTCACCTTTCTCGGCGGGGGTTGCATGATGATCCTGCAGGTCCGGGGGAACCATAAATCCCTGGTGTGCAGAGGAGCCTCCGGTGCTGCTCTGGCCCCTGGGAAGCCCGGGCTCCGCATCAGAGTGGGCCGGGGGAGCTGCTGTTGTTGGGTGGTGGGTTGGACGCTAGGCTGACTGGTTTCCCGCTTCCCACATGCCCCTCTCGGCACACCATTTGCCGACTATCGCTGCGGCTGCCCCGCGCTAGCGGCTCATGGAGCGGGCTTCCCTGGAGGTTGCGGCTCTGTTCGGAGTGCTTGGCTCCAGGGGAGGGCGGTGGTGGGATCCCTTGCTCCTGGTGCGGTGGCTCTCGCTCCCGCCCCTGATGCTGATGCCCAGCCCGCCGGACTCCTGCTTGAGGACCCGCACGGTACGAATGAGAGAGTTCTCCGCTTCCCGCCCATGGCTCCCAGGGCACACCTGTGTCCTAGGCCTTGCTGGTTTGTTGACTATTGGCCGGCGGTCACTGACGCTTTTCGTTTGGCCGCGTTATAAATCAAGAGTTGGATGTCCCGCGGTTCCCCTGCCTCGAGCTTGCTGCCTCTCGAGGGGTTAATAGGCAGCGAGAAAGAACATTCGTGCGCACGGGTTTCTGTGTTTCCTCTGGTTGAGGCCCGGTGCCGGCCCTCTGTTTATGCTCGGGGTGGGCGCCGTGCCCCTTCGCCCCATCCCTCACGCTCCACGCGTCCCTTGTCACATACTTGCTGTGAAAACCACACCTCTTATCTACATGCAGATCTCTCTGTTCATCACTGAGAAGACTCATCCTGGCTCCTGGGGTCCCCACACCATCCAGCACCTGTCAATTACAAGCCAGACAGCACTCCATATCAGGCAGGCAGACACATAGCACACAGAAATGCCAACTTCTAAAAGTGGCACTTCTCCACCAGTCACAATAAATCTGCACGCACCATTGCGCAGCATTTATTCACGAGTTTGCACAAACTAAACTGGACCCTGCACTCCTCTCAAACCAGGGATTACCAGGGACACACATCTCCCAAGCATTCCTCTGGGTGGGCAGGCCAATCTCACCACATGCACTTAGGGTGCGCACGCACTTTACACTGGGCCACAGTGCTAAAGTGCGCAGAGGCCAAAAACTACTAATATCAGGTCACAGAAAAGGCAAAAAGTTTAGTGGTGAACCGGCCAAAAGGGCCAAGTCCAACAGAATCTCTCTGACATGGTTCAGATATCAGAGGGAACTGCACACGACCTACAGTGGTGGCTAACCAACTGTGATTGGGACAGAGACAGACCCCTCTCCCTTACCCACCCAGATCACACAGTAGTGAAAGATGTGTCATTCCTGGGATGGGGTGGCCATACTTGGGAGGTGGTGATCAGAGGACTCTGGTCTATGGCGGAATCCGGTATCCACTTCAACTTGCTGGAGCTCTGAGTGATTTGTTTGATGTTAAAAGCTGTTCTCTCTTCCTTCAAGGGGCAGCTGGTTCAGGTGTTCATGGACATCACCGCCATCATATGCTACTGCAAGAAACAGGGCAGGTGGGGTCCTTGCCCCTTCATCAAGAAGCACTGCATCTCTGGACATAGCTGGAACAGCAGGGCATCCCCCTGGTGGTTCAACACTTGGCAGGCTCTCTGAACGGCTGGGCAGACCAGCTCAGCCATCAATGTCTAATAGATCAAGAATGGCATCTCCATCAGGAGGTAGCACAAAGACTCTTGCAGAAGTGGGGAGAGCTGTCAGAATTCCTGCCACAGCTCACCTGTTTGATTATCAAAATATACTGGCATGACTCCTATCATTCCTCCCAACGCTTGTGATTGAACAAATGTCTTATACCCTGACCTTTGACCACATTACATGCTGTTAGTAATAGTTAGCAGTAGCTGGTGTTCCCCATTAGTTGGAAAAGGCTTAATAGCTTTTACACATTTTTTATCATGTATATGCAAGGTCAGGTTTCAGGCGCAACAGAAATGTCCAGAAACTCCACTAAAATAAGCATCACACAACTGGCATAGATTACCTCAATGTGAACCTTCCAGAAGATAGCCCTAATCAAATGAATATCCTGCACCGGCACCTTTCTATAAGCAATTAGACTGCAACCCTTGTGAATATTCTAAAGCACCTACTAGAAAGTAGCCTTATCCTGAGCTTTTTCAACTGAACCTGGATCCTCCGACGAGGCTGCGCCTTTGTGAGGACCTTTTGTCGTAGCAGAAGAGGAGGGTCATCCACCCGAGCCTGTCAACTCTACGCCTTCTTGCGTGGCGATTGAGCAGTGACAGTTGCCAGCCTTCGACCTTCCTTCTGTGAGGTGATTTTAGCAGCAAGGCGTCCCTTTACCAAGACAGTGTACGCCTGCCGTTGGTAGAAATTTGTAAAATATTGTACAGTAAGGTCTATTGACCCTCTTTCTGCTTCCATCTCGCACGTCCTTCTCTTTATTTTGACCCTTGCCCAGCAGGGCTTTGCTTTGAGCACTCTAAAGGGTACTGGTCGGTCTTGTATGCTTTCTTAAGGCTGCCAGACCAACCCTCTTTATTTGAATCCCCAATTGTGGGCAGATTTCTTAAGGGGCTCGTATATATGTTCCTACCTGCCCCATTCTTCATGACTCAGTGTGACCTTAATTTGGTTCTCACCTTTTCCATGTGTGCTTTGTTCGGACCACTGCACAACTGCCCCTCCGGCTATTTACCATTAAAACAGGCTTTCTAGTTGCAATATTTCTGTCAGGAGGCTGAGCGAATTGAAGGCTCTGTCATCCAAGCCTCTTCACCTGACCAACTTCCCTGATAAGTTGGTGCTTTGCACTAAGGCCTCCTCCTTACCGAAAGTGGCATCATCATTCCACGTGAGACAGCGAGTCACCTTTCCCATTTTATACGCTCCTCCACACCCCTCTAAAGAAGAGGAGCCACTCCATTGTGTGGTCCAAAAAGAGCATTGTTGTTATTCTACCTTGACCGCACTAACGAATTCCAGGTCTTCGGGGGGTAGCTTGGATCAAAGAAAGGTCATGCAGTGCAGAAGATGCTATCTCATGATGGGTCTTCCACTGCATCAGAATTTGCTACTCTCTAGCCAAGAAGCAACCTTCTGAAGCTTAAGAGCTCATTCCACCAGATCCAAGTCTGCTACCACAGTGTTGCAATGTGGGGTTCCAGTCCTTGACATTTGTCAGGCAGCAACAAGGGCATCCCTGCAAACATGTATCAAACACTACTGCCCAGACAGTCCGGTCTGTAGGGCTGGCCTTTTTGGCCTCTCTGTCCTGCAGAACTTCCTGGTCTAACCTTGTCCACAGTCTCTCCTCTGGTGATGGTATTGCTGGGGAATCTTTTCCAGGTTAAGGAATCTGCGGCTAGATGTCTCTATCAGATGGAAAAGTTACTTCCCTTCGGTAACCTTATCTGGTAGAGACATAATCTAGCTGCAGATTCCTTACCAACCCGCCCACCCATCCTCCACATACTACGGACAGGGTATTTGGGTCAGGGCTAATCTCGGTCAAGACCCTAATAGGTCTATACACATTCTCTGTGCACTTCATGGCTCCACGATCCTGTCGAAGAAAGCCATGAAAAGGAACTGCTGTCATCGTGCCTAGGTGGTGCCTATATAGAAGACGGAGACATCACTTCCGGAGTAGAGGACGTCACACGGAGCCAATGAATGCCACCGATCAGCACGCAATGGTATTGCTTGAGCAAAGGTTTCCGGATCCAGTCTGATCCCTGGGATATTCTAAGGTAAGGAATCTGCAACTATACGTCTCTACCAGATATACACCCACATGCATCATTGTAGGAATTTGCGATTCCTAAATTGCGAAAATAAGGAATCGCAATTTAGGATTCGCAAATTCCTATGCATCAAGAAATTTCAAAAGTTTTAGCGATTCCTTAATTTTCTGTATTTGCGATTCCTTAATTGCGAATCGCAATTAAGGAATCGCATTACATTGATTCCTATGGGCCTAGAGGCCCATAGGAATCAATGGCAAGGCATTCTCATTTTGCGAATTCCCAATTAAGGAATCGCAAAATGAGAATGCAATTTCAAGGGTGCGGGGAGGACCCCCCCTGCACCCCTGAAATGTCACGTAAGTACATTTTACTCTCACACATGTCCCAAGGGCATGTGTGTGTGTAAAATAGAAGTTTCAAAAATGCACTTTTGTGAATTTTTAAAACTTTTCGCAAATTACCATGAAGGTTGACTTCATGGTAATTTTCCCCTTCCTAATTGCGAATTCGCAATTTAAAAAAAATCATGCATAGCATTTAAGAAATCGCAAAATTTGTGATTTCTTAAATGCTATAGCAATTTAAGAAATCGCTAAAAATTGCGGGGAAAAAAAAATGATACATCCCAAAAATGGTTTTTGCATTCGCAAACGGACGATTTTTGCGATTCGCACCGTTTGCGAATGCAAAAACCAATGATGCATGTGCCCGAAAGCGTTACCAAAGATAAGTAACTTGTCGAACACTTCCTGCACCTCATCCGAACCACGAAGCAGCTATTCTCCAAGACCTGCAAGTGAGAACTAGTTCAAATGGGGCTAAACGACCTAAACCTTAAAGATGCCAAGTCACTAGACATGACCTCCTTCATCAGTGATTACATACAGAGCAGAGCGCAAGTCTGAAACTGAACAAGAATGCAAGCAGTGTGACCGTAATGTATGGTGACGCCCGGAACATAATTAAGAGTTACCCTCCCAATCCGTATGCGTTTACGGCCTACAGACATACATAAGATTTGAAAAGTTAGTGTGGCAGACCTCTTAAGAATAGAGGCTTGCATACCTTCTACACATTTTGTTTTGAAGTTCATACAATAAAAATATGGATCCACAATTCTTCTTTTTTTATTTCAAAATAGTTTTTATTGTTTTTATACAACGTTGTGAAAAATCTTCGACGTCACCAAGGGTCTAGTTTCAGATCCCTCGAAAATGACTAACCTCATGAGAAAAGGAAGATGTACTTTCCTACTACAACCACTAGATGGCAACATATGAATCTCAAAACCTTTACTACAGCAACGGCACAAATTCAACATGACCCAAAACCCTTCGTGCAGTCTGTGCTTGTGCATTATTATCGGGCATAGCTGGTGCTGCGCAAAGCAGGAATGGATGAATGCCTCCCATAGTGTGCAGAGACCGGCCCTCAATGAACAACAGCATCGACCGCAACATTATACGTTAATTTAGTATTGTCTTACCCAAGTGGTGTTGTAGAAGAATTACAAATGTTGAGATTGGATGCCAGACATTTACAGATTGGGTGTGTCGATGCACCCTGGGTGAACCAGTACGCGCCCGGCCTCGCCCTTCTCTTTTTAATCCTTTTGGCCACTGAGTTTGCGAGGGCATGTACCGCTTGTTTGAGGTAAATGATATAGAAGTTTCTCTGTGTTTTATCATTGATCCCGAATTCAGCCTGCTTTGCCTGTAAAGGATCGCAACACATTAGCGGTAACATTTGGTTGCCGAGACTAAAGGTTCAAACTAATCGATGCAACAAATGTACCCCTGGTTTTCAGTCTGAAGCACTAGATGGCGGTATAGGACTGCGTAAAATTAAAAGACCTTCTTCTAGGTAACGAGGGAAATTTTAGCTTTATTAATAATCGTACGCTAATGTTATGAATATATACATTTGCTTAGGAAATATCGTGTTTAAACACCACCATTTCGGAAAGCCAAACGCGTGCCTTCCTTTTGCTTTCAGTGTGTGCACGAATCTATACATTTTCATGCAGGTGACCCTACACTACTAATAATCCTTCGGTAATTGCAACACTATTTTCTACCTCTTTTTGCACGAGCTGTTTAAAATTAAAACGCATTTGTCATTTCAGGAATAAGGCTTTTTTCGTCTTACTTGACAGTGCACCACAAAAGTAGCTTCAATAAGCTCTACCCAGAGAGGGAGGCTGGCTCCACTGACGTTGGGTCCCTCAAGTACAACAAATGAATGACAGAATTTCTGTGACAGTATCTAAAAACAGGCATTTGCAATGCAATCGGTCTCGCCTTTGGTACCTTATCTGTATTTAGCTTTGCAGAACATTAGCCTGGGTGCTGAAACATCTACTATTCTTTAACATGGAGGGAAAGTAATCACCAAACTGCGTAATCCTCCAGGTATGGAAATACATGGAGATAAATATTGCCTTTCAGCGGGAAATGGTATAGTCCAAAGCTCTGGTTTTAATATGAAATCAGGGCCTTTGGTGGTCATATAACTGAAAATACAAGATTTGAAAAAAATATTATAGTCTACGAGTGCTAGTGGAAGACCATTTCTATGTAAGACAATTTCTATGGACTGTAATCTAGAGAATGCTTAAGTGATTCTGGTATTTTACAGACCTCTGCTGGTTGTTTTCTATCAAGAAAGTTAAATAGAGGCAGTTGAACAGAACAAGCATTGGAAATGCAATAGGTCTCGCACCATTAGAGTTAGTGCTTTTAGAATTGTTTATGTTTTTTTTTTTTAAATGTTTAGCATTTTTGTTTCCTGTAGCCAATGCTAAAGTATTACAAATAAAAAAAGCCATAAACATTTCTAAAAGCTCTAACTGAAATGGTCTGAGAACTATTGCACTGTGTGAGGGTGAGGGTGAGGGTGAGTGAGGGTGAGGGGGTGAGGGTGAGTGAGGGTGAGTGAGGGTGAGTGAGGGTGAGTGAGGGTGAGTGAGGGAGGGTGAGGGGTTGAGGGTGAGGTGTTGAGGGTGAGTGAGGGTGAGTGAGGTGTTGAGGGTGAGGGTGAGTGAGGGGTTTTGGGTGAGTGAGGGTGAGGGGGAGTAGTTGAGGCTGAGTGAGAGTGAGGGTGAGTGAGGGGTTGAGGGTGAGGGGTTGAGGGTGAGTGAGTGAGGGTGAGGGGTTGAGGGT
This sequence comes from Lissotriton helveticus, assembly GCF_964261635.1. NCBI lineage: Eukaryota > Metazoa > Chordata > Amphibia > Caudata > Salamandridae > Lissotriton > Lissotriton helveticus. The sequence goes on along the minus strand of NC_136060.1, from coordinate 51,064,110 downwards.
GAGTGAGGGTGAGTGAGGGTGAGGGGTTGAGGGTGAGTGAGGATGAGTGAGAGTGAGGGTGAGTGAGGGGTTGAGGGTGAGGGGTTGAGGGTGAGTGAGGGATTGAGGGTGAGTGAGGGTGAGTGAGGGTGAGGGGTTGAGGGGGAGGGGTTGAGGGTGAGTGAGGGTGAGTGAGTGAGAGTGAGGGGTTGAGGGTGAGTGGGTGAGGGTTTGAGGGTGAGGGGTTGAGGGTGAGTGAGTGAGGGTGAGGTGTTGAGGGTGAGGGGTTGGCGATTCTAAGGTGGCCCCTTACTGCAAAACTGGTTGCGGAAATCCTGGTGCATGAGCTGGACTGCTGCTGGGGCGCATTGGTGCTGTTACAAGGGTGTAAGTGCAGCAAAATCACCCGATTGAGCGCTGGGCGCTGCGCATCTAAAATGACGGCAGCGCACTGAGGGGGAGACTTCCACCGGCTGCGGCAACGGGAGATGTGCACTCTGTTTGTGAGCGGCTGGGAGGCGATTCGGCGTGCAGACTCACAGCGGAAAACTGCGGAGGCGGCAGTCCTGGGGGAGAAGTCTGGAGGGCGAGATCGCCTTAACCTTCCTGTGGTGCACTACGCTCCCAAGATGGCAGTTATGGGATGCGGGCGGAGGCCTGATGCCGACGAAGGTGAGAGGCAGACCGAGGCGGTGAGGCGAGGAGGTGCTGAATGCTGGAGTTTCTTTGTAGCTCGGGACCTGGTTCAAGCAGCTGTAGGGACCACCAGCAACCAGGTTTGATGTCCTTGCGTGGCAGGCCGCGTTGTTTGGGGGAGCACGTTTGGGTGAGGTGGCGAGCCTGCGAGTATATTGAAGTTACAGTAGGAGAACGGGTGCGTTTGCCTGTGCTGGATTTTATTCATGCAGTCAGGATTAGCACGGTCGGGCAACTCATGTGTGGGATAAGAGAAGGGCGATCCAGCACCGGGCTAAGGGGGAGCGTGGCAATTACAGCACCGGGCTAACGAGGACAGATCCAGCACCGGGCTATGGCAGAGAACGATATATCAAGCACTGGAGGTAAAAAGGGGGAAACATCGCGAAGGTTAAAAGGGTAAGATTTAGTAAAAGCGGTGCAAGTTTGAGTAAGAATAGATCATCCAGGGCAGCTAAAGGAAACAAGACGGAGGGAAGAGAGGGGAGGGGGGAGGAGAAATGCGTCTCGGCCGGAGCAGGGGGCGGAGCAGGGAGAGCGGGCTTTGGAATGTAATTGACACGGCCGGCCGGTCGTGAAACTGAAAGCATGGCTGGCCGGCCGTGAAAGCCTTTGATGCGGCAGGGGAAATGCGAGACGGCGGGAAGGGGAGGGGGCGGAGCGGGTAAACAAAGACGGACGTGCACGCGCTTTTAAGCTCAATGCGCATGCGCATTGAGCTTAAAAGTCACGGGCACTGCAAGGAATCGCCACGATTCCTTGCAGTGTGGATAAAGAGTGGATAAGTCCCAATACTCTCGCTTGCTCGATGCGCATGCGCATCGACAGGCGAGACCTAAAAAAAAGTCCCTAAGCGGAAGCATAAAAGTCCTAGGGCTGGTCTCCAGAGTCCACAAACTACATACACATATAAGTATATACTAAAGTATATACAAGAGGTCTTCAATGCTCGACCTAAAGAATGCTTGCTGCACTGTTAGTTAATGACAGGTAGTCCTTCACCTAATATAGACAACTGGCGCAAACATGCTTAAGGCCAGGTATACTCCACTACAAGGCGAGGTGAATGCTATAAGGGTCATTCCTTCTACCACCCTAGTGATGGTTCTGTGGAGCCCAGGCCTCTTCAGGCAGGCGCAGGACATGTCCGCACCTCCCAACACCCTTCTAAACCATGTTATGAATGGGTCAGATAAACATTGCAGTGAATTTACTAAAGATGATTCCTGAAACATGTTTATCAACTGCTTTTTTAAGGTACTAATATATAATTTGTGGGAGTTTATGTAACATGTTTATATGTGTAGTTTATGTATGATGTAAAATGATTTGCATGCATAACCTGTAACAATGCTTCATATTATTGAAGGCACTGTAGTAGTAGGTACACAAAGGTGTGGTACAGCGTAAGTTTAGACCCAGCCTTATATGTCACAATTTCCTGATGTAAACATGCACTTGGTACATGTTTCTTGTGTGTCCTAATAATAATAATGAAAGTGTTCTACAAGACTAACACTTTCCCCTTGACCCAAGACGATTCTTGACAGAGCTTCTGCAATGCTGACACCTTCCCATTCTTCTAGTTTTTCCCATTTTACTGCCCTGTTCCAATTTTCTCCTTTATGGATTTCCCTAATTTTAAGACAGTTAGATCCACCCATACCCTTAGTTTGGACTTTAACCTAGATCTTACTCATGAATAGAAGAGAGAGCGGAAAACTCTTCTCTGAGCATATGGTATTGATGATAATCTTTTGTATTACTGTGACTGAACTTCTTATTTGTTAGCTACTGGTATGCGTAAACCTCTTTAGGAGGTTGGGATCTCCAGTTGTTATTCTGCACCTTTTCAGCATGGAGTTAAGATGTGTGTACCTTAATTTGACTGCTAATTTGTAATAAATCTTTTAACCACTGTCACTAATTTCTGGTCCTCATTTTGTAACCAAAAGGGTTACACCATAAAGTGAAATTTGTTTGACGTAATGCTAACTCCCAACTCTTCTTAGTCAAAAAAGAAAAGTCCATTGGATAAAAAATGGGAAGAGGGTAAACTTAAATGGCTTCATCTGGTGTCTTTCTGGTTTGCTTTGGGAGTATCTATACTGCATCTACAGTGGGGCGATGTGCACAAGAGGCAAGTCTCTGCCACCTCTTTGAAAGTTAGTGTGTCTGAAAAAACTGTTAAAAGCCACATTCCTTTACAATATAATTAAAAATGGTTTCTTTTTACATGTTTCCATCCACACATTGCATGCTCTCGCAAAAAAAATCTCCACCTGCTATATCCTTAAAACCTTGGTTAACAAGTTGATGTTGTAGCGTGTAACGTGTGGGGCCTTATAAACTATATTATTTAGTTATTTTTCTCCCATCTCTAATATAACCTCCGCTAATTTAGGTCCTACGATGCATCTTGTTCGGTGCTGAAAGGGACCGGAATACTTGGGGGATGAACAATTATCCTATGAATACCTGGAATATTATAATTGTTAATATATAATTATTAGCTGTAAACTCCCAAGTAATCCCACCTCCAATTTATTTAACCACCAAATCAAATTGAACTTCATCACAAACAAATGAGACAGTCAGCAGAGCAATGTATCTTAAATTCTATTTAAATTCTAATAATTAGCACACAACCAAAATTTAAGATAGATCAGATTTAATAAGCATTTGCAAGCTCTGCAAGATCCATAAATGATGGAACTAATCTTCCTCAGCTAAGAGAGATTTATCCTAAGTAAAATGAATTAGTAGGGAAATCAGTTGTCTCTCATACCACCCGTATTAGGAAAGTTCAGTAAGTTCCAAATGACCAGTTCCAGTTCATAGACAGAATCGTCTGCCTCTGTCCGTACTGCAGTGACAATGCCACTAGCTACTCTGACATGTGTCCTTTCAGCCGAAAAGATTCCACTACCTTAGCATACCAGCCGGTAGCAAATCACACTATTTCATCACAATTCGCATTGTTTCTGGAAGTCCCAATCATCAGTCCCTGTATCCCAATATGGAGGCACCCCTTAGTTAAAGGTTTAGGCAATTACACTTCTTCAGTTCGAGGTTTACACCCCTTGACATCACCAAATGTTTTAGACCACTCTGTCCCATTGGGTGCTCACGATAGGATGAGATGATGTAGTAGGTAAAAATATACAGATTTCAGAAGAATTAAGTAAACCATTACCCACAATTCACTTAGAGCCACTGTAGTTTAGTCATTCAATTATTTGTTGCATTTAGAAAGTAGGCAATTTCATGCTTTCATTCCTTGTCAGTCTATTCTCAAGAGTTTGCTCCAGGAAGTAAAACTTTTAGTTGCAAGTCTAGTCAAGCAAATTACAAACGTCAAAAATATGATTGAGTGTTAGAACACAATTGGTAACTTTATGAAAGGCACATATAGGCTTCAGACTGTCCAGTTCATAAGTTCATAATAGGAAAAGGAAGCAAAGTTTGAGGCCTTCATGGGGAGCTAGAGGGCGCACTGCAGCATGGCCGCACTGCTGTGAGGCTCCTGCAGCCTGGAGAATTAATCCGACCATTAATCCTGTCCGATCGTCGCCTGTTCCTCTTCTGACCCCTGATCCTTGGAGGCGATGCCACTATCTACACTCGGTCCAATTCTCACATGAATCTGAGCTTCCTGGCCGAAGTTGTGTGTGGATGAAATTACCCCCGAAAGACGCTCTGGAGGAGACGTGCACTGCTGTCCGGCACTCTTACCTACTCGAGACTGCGCCGTCACACGTGGGGTAAGGGCCCTAATGCGTGTCTCTCGGAGAGACTCCCGGGTGAGACACTTAGCTGCAGACTGCGCTGCCGGAGGAAGGCACCGGTGCTTTGATCCCGCACGGGCGTGTGCGAAGCTCTGCTGGGGGCGGTGCGTTGCACAGGGACTGAGACGGAACATCGCATGCACCGGGCTGGCGGCCGTTGCAGGTGGCGGCCATTACGCTGACGGGAGTGGCGGGGTTCTTGAACCTGCTCGTGCCCCCGTCTGTTACACATCATTATCCGCCTGGAAGATCTGCTGCGAACATCAGGCGGGTGATGCGACAGTGGTGGGCTGCGCTGTGGGCGTTCACCGGATATTATTGAGGCACCGCACAGGTACTGATTGGCGCCATTGGTGACATCGGAGCCGTGGGCTGAGGGAGACGGCCGTAGGCGGTACGCTGCGCGTACCGTGTTCTTCAATGCTGGTGTTCTGCTACCTTGGTCCACAAGCTGGAATACTTCCTGATGGGCGGCTTACCTCACCTCCCCTATTGATTTCTATTACGTGCTGCTCGTTCTGGTGCGTGTGGTCCTGGCGGCTGGGCGGCACCGCTACTGCCGCTGCTGTGACCTGCACATTGCCCTTGGTACTGACTAGAGAGGAGGAATATTTTACAGCCTATTCGTGTGCAGAGCTGTGTTACTGTCGCTCCCGCACTGGGCTACTTAACCTGCTGCCGCGAGTGTTATCCTCTGCTACCTGGGTTGTGACCGCTCTTGGGGTTGCTGGGAAGCGTTACGACCTATGGATTGCGTCTGAGTTGTGCTGGGACCTGAGTACTGCAGCCTGATCTGGGACTCCTGTGTGCTGTGCATACTGGCCGGGGGACGGAAGACACTCCGCTTGGATCGCGTTGCGGTGAGTCCTGAAGCTTCTTTGATCCTCATTGTGGACTCCAGTGGGTGCTGCTACGGACTGCGGGCGTGATAACATGGGGAAACCGGACAATAAACAGCCTAAACTGTCCTTTGATTCAATGGCGGCCAGGAGGGGTGACCGTCTTGCGCAGGACGCAGGGAGCTCTAGATTCCCCCACCTGTCACTGACGCTGCTCCGCAGCCTATTGCCCCGGACTTCCAACAGATGATGCAGGAAATGAGGCAGGGGTTTGCCACTATAGTGGATAAAGTGGATAAATTATCCTCGCGAATGGACGCAGTTGTGCAAAAACTTGATGTGCATGAGGAGCGCCTCACTACGGCGGAACAACGCATCTCGGACCATGATGATACTGCAGCCACACATACGACACAACTGGCGAGAATGGACAATATCTTGCGGGTAATAGCTGCTAAGAATGAGGAGTTGGAAGCCAGAAGTCGGCGTAACAATATACGCGTGGTGGGCGTGCCGGAGACGACGAATGTGGGGAAGATGGAGACGTATGTGGAGAGACTCCTGGTTGATGCGATTGGTGCGGAGGCGTTCTCTACGCAATTCATTGTGGAGCGAGCGCACCGTTCCCTTGGACCGCGGCCGGCCACGGGTACCCCACCGCGCCCTATCATTGCGCGCCTCCTGAATTATCGAGACCGCGACGCGGCTCTTAGGGCAGCCCGCACTGCCCGTACGCTCACCTTTGAAGGGGTCGACTTCACCATATACCCGGACTGCACGCCGGTGGTGCAGGAACAGCGGCGAAAATTTCTGGCGGTTAAGAAGAAACTTAGAGAGCTGCAGGTGGACTATGCTCTGCTGTATCCCGCAAAGCTGAGAGTGACACATCAGGCAAAGCAGCATTTTTTTACGAACCCACAACAGGCAGAAGACTTTGTGAAGCGCCTCAGGCGGGAACGTGCTGCGGATGGGCGACGAGCTGTGGAGGGGCAGGAGGGGTTCCATTCGGCAGAGGAAGATGCTTGATCCTACCTACCTCTTAGGCAGTGGCTGCTTTGCACTCTTTGGACGGATACGGGGGTGGCCGCTCACGTTGACTGTGCTCTCCCGGCCTTGTACTTTTGGAACTTACTGAAAGGAATAACGGATTGGACCACCTGGGCGCCACTGAGGGTCACTGGAGGAACGATGGCCGATGATGGTAATATGCTCCAGGCACCCACCCCCCACTACGCCTGGGCCGTACATACGACCTGCAAGAGGGATCGTGGCGTGGTGTGAGGGGGTGGCCATGTGCACCTCTAGAGTGCACCCCGGAGGGAATGCCCCACTGTTCTTGAGGTTCTTCTTGCAAATGTTTTGTTGGGTGGGTGATGAGAGGGGTGGGGGGGTGGATTGTGGTACTGACAGGTTGGGGTTGGTCAGGTGGGAGGGGGGAGGAGGCACTGCATCAGCAGAGCGTTGTCTACTTGGAACTGGGGGTTGGGGTGCTGATGGTTGCAACTGTACATCCGACATGACTGCCTTTCAGGATCACTTTACTATCTTGGTTATCTCGAGACCGTGCTAGGTCTGGACTATCCAAATGTGCCAAGGGGGGGTCCTATGCCTTCTGCTCAATATTGCTGTCACCGTGAGGGAGGAGGGGGGCGAAGGCGAGGTCCTCCTGATACGATCATTGTCAGTGCTGTTGGGATACTATATGCTGAGGTTGCATTGTTACTGGGGCTGAATGCGTGTCTGTTGCACGTGAGTTGTTGGTTGGGGCTGGGAGGGGGGGTGTCAGGTTCTGGGGATGGAAGAAGACGGGGATGAATGTGGTGTGGGACTGGCATGGGGGGGGAGTATATGCAAGTATTGCGGTCAACTGCTCTGAACTGGGGACACGGGATTGTCGAACGGTTGCATATGTCACGCTGCTCATTGACCACGGGTAATGCCAGATAACATGTTAGATAGGATATCAATCTTGTCCTGGAATGTGCGTGTGCTCAATGATGCCAGGAAATGTAGGAATGTACTACAGTATTTGGATAGGCATACAATACAGATAGCTTTACTGCAAGAAACGCATCTGCGTCAGACGACTGATCCTACATTTGGGAGGCAGTGGGATGCAGTGAGGAAATTTTCATCATACTCATCATATGCACGTGGAACTGTTGTACTGATTAAGAAATCACTTTCTTTCCAGGAGCTGGGAGTGCGGGTGGACCCGGAAGGGAGATATGTGCTATTGTGGGGGAGGCTTGGGCAGGATACAGTGCTCTTTGTGAACTGTTACGCGCCGAATGTCGATACTCCTGCTTTTTTTCTTACACTCTGGGGTCATGTTATGGCGGTGGAGGCCTCACATATTGTCTGGGGTGGTGACTTCAACTTGGCGATGCGGGCAATGGAGGATAGATCGGAAGGGAGTCCTCAATACAATGTACAGGCTAGAGATGTGTTGCAGGGCATTGTAGAGGAGTCGGGCCTGGTAGATAGCTGGAGATATGCTCACCCGGGCGGTAGGGAGGGTACACACTTCACGGCTCAAGCTCGCACCTGGGCGCGATTGGACTATGTATTTCTGTCCAGGGGGCTTGTAGTGGGAATGCATGAGGTGGAACATCTCCCCAGGACATACTCCAATCATTGCCCGGTTAAGGTTATGCTGTCGGTACCGGGGCTTCATAGACCGCGACCACCCTGGACACTGTTTCCTTCTGCCCTATTAGATCCCATATTCAAGGCAGAGCTTGGAGAGGAAGTTGAGGCGTTTTTCCCAAGAAATAGGGGATCTGTAGACAGTGTGGAAATGATATGGGAGGCGTTTAAGGTAACGATCCGGGGTGTCACAATATCCAAGAGCTGTGGGGTGCTCAAGACCATTGTTCGTACTCTTGCAGGGTTGGAGGCTGATTTAAAGCTACTAGAAAATAGAATGCAGACTAGCTCTGACTTGGAACTTAGGCACCAGTTTAGGGACAAACTGTCTGAGTATGAGGAGGAGGCGGCCAGGGAGGTGAAGCACAGGGGGAAACACTGGACTGCGAGAAGGTACTGCGAGGGTGAGAGGCCGGGGAAGGTACTTGCTGCGCTCACAAGACACCAACGGTTTAGTGCAGATGTATTGGAATTGGCCTTGCCAGATGGTACGCGTTGTCGGAACACGAAGGAGATTCAGGAGACATTTGTGCAGCACTACACGCAGTTATACACTACACAACAAGTGGGGGAGGTTCGATATGGGGGATTCCTTGATGATCTTGCGTTATTCTGGCTATCGGACGATCATAGGGCGTTTCTCGGTATGCCCCTTGAGGTGGAGGAGATCAGAGTCGCCATCAAGTCTTTGAATAATGGAAAAGCTGCGGGGTTGGACGGGCTCCCTGCCTAGTTTTACAAATGCTATGTGGATATTATGGCTCCGGTGCTCAGGTAGGTCTTTGAGGAGTCCCTGGAGGTGGGGATACTACCGGGGTCCATGAGAGAGGTTGCTATCACCACTTTACTTAAACCGGGCAAGGATCCCCTAGACGTAGACTCCTACCTGTCCCTCTCACTACTTAACTGCGACGTCAAGATACTGGCGAAAGTTCTGGTGGCTCGGCTCTCAGAGCTTATGCCCACCATCGTGTTGCCAGATCAGTCCGGTTTTGTGCCGGGTCGGGCGACTTCGCATAACCTTCGAACTCTATACTCTCTGATCCCGACGATAGCCCCGGAACTCCCTGTGGCCGCTGTTTTCCTAGACGCTACAAAAGCGTTTGATTCTGTGGAATGGAGTTACCTAGTAGATGTCTTATGTAGAATGGGTTTTCCTCGGATCTTTATTTCATGGGTCAAACTGTTGTACACTCAGCCGGTAGCGAGGGTGGTCGTGAATGGTGTGCTCTCCCCCCAATTCTCAATCACGAGGGGGACCAGACAGGGCTGTCCTCTTTCCCCCTTTTATTTGCTATTGCCATAGAACCACTTGCCTGTAGAATTCGCCAATTGCATAAACAAAGTGCGTTTAATTGTTTTCAGCGCCAAATAGGAATTTCTTTATATGCGGATGATGTTAAGTTATATGTGAGAGATCCGCAGGCTAATCTCAACGCGCTGCTGCGAGAGCTTGTTGCGTTCGGAGGTATATCTGGTATACATATTAATTTGCAAAAATCTCAATTTTTCCTGCTCACTGCAGCGGTTCACCGATTCCCACTGGACTACCCCCTGGAGTGGTGCGATTCGGATCTACGATATTTGGGCAGGGAGGAAACCATTAGGCTTAATTATGGCGTCGCTATTACTAAACTGGCGGATAATGTCACCAGATGGATGTCTTTGCCTCTGTCTATGGCGGGTAGAGCGTCACTAGTGAAAATGGTGATCCTACCCCGCTTCCTGTACTTGTTTCAGAACATCCCCTATCACCCGGGGGCGTATTTTTTTAAATGTCTCCGCTCGGAGCTGCTTCGCCTACTCTGGGGGGGTAAACAACCGAGGTTAGCGTGGTCTACTTTAACACTGCCTTACGATAAAGGTGGATTTGACATCCCTGATTTTGAAATTTATTATATGAGCGCTCAAGCGCAATATGCATATCACTGGATGCGGCCCACGCCATTTATGCCTCAGTTAGCTGCTGAACGGTGGATTGCACATCCCCTGCCGTTGGAGGGTATGGTGATGGGAAATGTCGGTGATGTGGATACGCACCCGACCACAGTGACTTGCACGGTTGATGCCTGGACACGTGTTGCGAAGGCATTGGATCTCACATTCCTTTACTCGCCTGCACTGCCCCTAGCTTATCATCCTGCCTTGTCCTTGCTACAGGAGGCAGGGTTTCAGCGCTTGTGCAAACGTAATGGGACGCTTACATGGGGGGGATCTGTTCCGCGAGGGCTCTTTTCGTACGCGTGAACACTTTTTTGGTGGAGCTGAGCCTTCTCCATTGGATGTGTTTTATTATGTCCGGCTGCGACAAAGCCTGCGGACACTGCTGCCTGGGTTCCCCGAGGAACCGGGAGTGGCACTACCGCTCCACGTGATGTTAATTTCTGATGGACGTCACTTGGTATCTAAATTGTACGGCACCATCAGGAAACAGCGAGTAGCGCCGGCTAATCGTGTGCGCGAACAGTGGAACCTCGAGCTCGGAATCGACATCTCTGATGAGCAATGGGCTTACTGTTGTGGCATGACTGCCAATATCTCCTCTAGCTGCCGTCTAAAAATCATACATTACAAATTCTTACAGAGGTTCTACTATACCCCGGCTCGAAAACTCAGATTTCGCTTGGCGGAGGACGATAGATGTGTTCGTTGCCGGGCGGCGGGGGCTGATTTCCTCCACTTGGCATGGGAATGTGGGGCCATTTATGAGTACTGGGTGCAGGTTCATGACGCCCTGCAGATTATGACTGAAAATGCGGTGATGTTTGACCCCGTAGTGATGATTTTGGGATACACTAAGGAGGTGCCGGCACGTTACCGTAGGTTTGAGGATGTGGTATTATTGTTGGCAAAACGGCGAGTGGCCTGTCGTTGGGGTCGGGGCAGGGTGAGCGAAGTTCAAGGAATGATTGGACGATGTCATATATTGTCAGGATCAGTACAATATCTATGCCGAAATGATGCCTGTGCGGTGTAGGCCTAAGGATTACTGGAGCCCGTTGCAGGTTTACTTACTAACCAGGGCTGTACAGGATACTGACTCAGAGAGTGAAGATCGGGTTGGGATTGGTTAGAAGCGCAACGCTTAACGGACATCTTGCTATACTTATCGGACTGCGTGCACTACTGCGGGTGGGGCTGCCCTCCTGCCCTGCTGGAATAGTGCCTGAGTGGGCGATAATGTTTGGTCACTGCAGATATGGCGATTGGCTACTAAGTGCTGTGTTAAGGGTGTTCATGGTACCTCAGCCAGACGAGTTGCGAGCGGTGGGGGAACACTAACTACATTGACTTTGGTTGGCTGCACTGTGATATGCGGGATTCAAGGCCACAGTACTGGGATCCCTTGCTGGCCTCTGCGAGTATGTTATACAACGCTTGCTTGCATAATATGTACTCCTACCTTTGGCTGTTTCGTGTTGTGGCCAGGCATGGGACAATGATTGTTAATATCTGATGCTGGAATGTACTATCTCTATTTCTGTGCCAGAACTGTATGTACACCACTGATGTCACCTGATTTTTCTTCCAATAAAGGTTTAAAAAAAAAAAAAAGTTTGAGGCCCTCATGAAATGCAGCTCATGCACTATGAAATTGTGCTAAAATATGAATCTCGCATTACATCGAGTAGTGCATTAATTTCTTCAAATGAGTATATTAATATCACTTCATTATGAATAACAATTAGTTTATGTACGTGTAAGGTACCTAATACATGTTTTAATATTCACCATCATTTCACATATTAGTTTGCAAAATCTCTTTTGCACTTTAGATGTTATTACAGCATAGAAATGTTTAAAGGTGCATCAATGATAAACTTTACATAAGATAATCACAACATAACCTTGTGCAGCATCTACTTGTCTTGTAAATGGCAGTACTCACGTTTATACATTCGAATATTAACTGTTTTTCTTGTACATGAAGCATTTTATTCTCACATAGATGTTTTCTGTATTATCATTTATTTATCACATTTACCTAAGCATAAGTACACATGCCACTAAAAGGTCAGTTTTCACATCTACTTATTGACTGTTGTGTAATCAAAAAACTACTTCTAACATTCTGCATGCTTTTTGCGATGAAGTATCTAAATCAGAACTTCATTGCATGACGTTTTTGAAATGTGAAGCCTAATATACAGTTTGTCATTTTCATGTTAAAAATGTTTCATAAATCATTTCTATGTAAAATTGCCATAAATAGATGAAAGGTAAAATCTCTGCTCTATCAGTTCCCCCTTTGATTGTTAATCGAGAAATACCACTCTTATCTTTATCTAATGTCACATTATAAGGCAAATGTCTTCATAAGCTTTATCCTAGATTGCCCTAGAGCTTTCAATTCATCGTAGTACCCAAATTGTTTCTCTTCTAGTTCAATTTCTGCTTTCTTTCTCTTTCTTTCCCTAGTCTATTTCTCAGTTTTCATATACTTATAAAATCTGATAATCATTATTATTATTAGCAAGCAAATCGCTATAGTATGGGAGTTAATCTTTTTCCCACTAAGCTGCCTCCCACAGCTGCAAACCATTTTTCTACAGTGGCAAATCCTTAACCAATGGATTTGCATGCTCCTTCAGCTTTTAATTCAGTCAAATGGTTTCCCAAATTAGTAATATTGCTGCTATATCCCTGCAAATCTTTGCTTTTGTCTGGGTCATAAGTACAGCACTGTTGAGCTTTTAGCATCCGACAAACTCCACCCTCTTTCACAAATAGGACATCTAACGCATGTCAATTTTGAAACACCATAGATCTAAAAGCATCCATTCCACTATCTATGAAAAGGAAACCTCCTACTGTATCAGTTGATAAACAGTCAACTAGAGTGGAAAGTTTTTTAATTTTGTGAGAACAGATGGTATTATTGTACCAAAAATATCCCCTATTATCTCAGCAGCACTAATTTCCTATCTCAAACGGGTGTGTTTAAATGTGTTGATTCCACTAGCTTGTTCTGCATCATAACGTTTTGGAAATACTATCCCCATATAGCAGCATCCGTTCCTATGTTTTGGAAGCGTATAATAGGCATTTTTCCCACAGATATAGTAAACCCCTGGAAAGACTGGCTCAGATCCTCCAATATATAAACCCCAACCCGCCACAATTTGGAAGGTGTGATCACATTCACTGGACACAACACACTTATTGGTTAATTCAGTTCAGCGTCTCAATATGCATAGCTTTCCTTTGTGTTGCCAATCCAGAGCCATAGCGGAGTGTGCATCACACTTTTTTATTTCACCCTCCCGTTGTGCTCAAGGTGGAATCTTTGATTGTGTTTCAGCTTTTTTATTTTATTTCCCCACACTTGTCTTCAACTGAATTAATAAAGTCCTTTTCTACATTATGTAAACTGTAAGTTAAATTACGTCTATGTTCATACACTGTGTCTATACTTTGCGTTGGTTGGAAAAATTCACCTATTATTTCAGCAGTTCATGTATCTGGTGCAATGTTCATATGTTTCTTAATTGGTATGCCTTAATGATTAAATCATAATTTGAATAATATTGAAATTGCCCTTTGGATTAGAACAAACTAGTTAGTTCACTACAAGAGGTGCCAAAAGTAAGAGGTAGGTAGTTGTATGCACACACAACAATCTCTCGCATCTATAGTGTCCACATACTCGTATAAGAGTTTAATAAAGACATTTAAAGAAAAGTCATGAATAGATTGATCATGACGTAAAGTCTTAGCGGTTAGGCCTTTCTTTTCTTCCAACGATTTAGTAACAGGGGTGGGTTAATGTCATGCTGACATAGACTTCTTAAGGAAGATTTTAAACAATAAGTAACAACACAATAAGTATAGTAAAAGAATCAAGTACATATGCATTTACGTTTTAACAATACCTTATTTTGATCTTACATCTCTTAAATGGAAATTCTTGTTCTTCAGTTACATTTTCAGAATGCTTAACGCTGAAATTGCAGCAAATATTTTCTGTTGAGCTCTTTAAATGAGATTTTCTTTATTTCGCCCACTGTTACAGTTCATAGGTTTTAAGTTTTGGAATAATCTGGTGTATTTTGTCCCTTCAATTCTTCGTAGACCATTTCTTTTGTTTTTTTGGTGCTTTGAACAATGTCCCTTATTGCAACATTCTCTCAAGGTGGTTTTTGTGAGTTTAAATCTTTGAAGCAAAAAGCTTGATATGCTTTCTCCTAGTCTTTAGCTACTACTAAATAAGTCCATTCAGGTGCAGCATATCTTCGATTTAGTGCCTTATCTCTTTTTGAATTTCTCAATGTTGGTCCGTCATCATCCACATCACTCTGTTCAGATTGGCCTGAAACTTCTGATACAGTTGGCGGTACTTTGCCTTCTTCCAAATTTTTTCTCAATTTAGCATTTCTTTTGGGGCAAAGGTCTTCACTTATCACTCACTTCTCACGTGCACTGTTCACACCAGCTGCATCAATGCTGCGCCTGGTCAGTTCCTCTCCACATGACCCTCGTTGCCTACAGGGACTGACTCTTGGACCCTTATTTGGACCAGTGCTTCGAGACCCAGTAGCTGGCTCCCCCTCTACTCTGACTGACCTAAGCTGGATGTCTCACTGCAAGTACCAGCACATCCACTGCAGATAACATATTTTCAAGTGGACATGGGACTTGGCGATTGTGGGCAGCTTGTACCCAATTAGGAAGACCATCACATTTGACAGCAGTTGTGGTAACAAGAATCACTTGATATAGCCATGCCAACTAGGCTCCATAAATGATTTACACACATGTTTCTGCACCAGAACCCAGTCACCGGGACAAAGGTCATGGCACTGCTCCTTTTGTCATTAGGTGGCAGATTCCCCAACCTGCTGAGACACAGAACGGACCACATCAGCCAATCCTTTACAGTAAGTGAGTACAAAATCTTCAGTTATATTTAGTAGCTGATGGGCTGGGACAGTAGGCTGTCTCATAGCTCTCCCCATTATGATTTTGTGTAGAACAGTCCAGTTCTTCTGTCTGGGGTACTTCTCAAGCTCTTCAACACCAAGGGCAAAACCTCAGGCCATTTCAGAGATGTGGATGCACACAACTTTGCCAGATGGGACTTTAGAGTTCCATTAACCGGCTCGACCACTCCAGACGCCTATGGTCCGTATGCACAGTGTGACTTCTGCTTATTTCTGTAATGCACAAAGCATTCACATCATCTCATTGTTAAAATGAGTCCCTCTATCTGATTTCGAAGAGATCTCAAATCCAAACCTTGGTATAAGCTCTCGAAGGATTAATTTAGCTACAATTAAACTGTCACTACACCTAGTTGGATACGTTTCTAACCAGCGTGAGAACAAACACACAATCACTGAAACATATTTCAGTCCATTGCAAGGGAGCATCTTGATAAAATCAAGCTGCATCCTATTAAAGTGACCTCCAGATCTTCCCACATGACTCCTTGGGACTAATATTTTCTTTCCCACGTTTTGTTGTTGACCTATTACACACCTCTGACACAACACTTCTGCAACAGGTCGGAATCAGGGATTAAACCATAAAAAAGACGCATCATAGCATCTCTTCCAACTTGTGTAGGACCATGGTAGTTTCTTGCCATTGGTGACCAACTATCAGGCAAGACTGCTCTTCCATCTGTATACCCACACCTCATCTTCCTGCCTTTGGGTGCATCATGCTTTGATCCATCAATGTCTTTCTGTTTCTAGCACTTCATCTTGTAATGCTTTTATTTCCTCGCATGTTTGCACACCTGAAAACATCAACCTACATTCTGTGACATAAGGTTGTTCTTTTGATGGGACCCCATTAAAGATGTCAGAACTTAGAGGGCAATAGGGCTCTGTCTCATCCGCACGTGCCAATCATCACGTAATCATTTCCCTGTCAATGAGCTGGACCCTTTTCCACAACCATTTGGGTATGCAATTATAATGACAGCAGTAGATATTTCACACTCTCTCTGTTTTGGATGGGTGAAACCGAAGAGCTCATGAACCCATGCTGAGGTCACAGTTGCCCAAAATCATGGACAACCCCAAAACCATATTGGCTGTCTGTGAAAATGGTAACTCTCAATTGTTCAGTGATGCTGCAAGCCCTGTTTAGTTAATTAAATACAGCCACCTGGGCTAAATACACTCTTGCAACCACAAAGCTCCTACCATTCCTACTCCTACAACCGTACAAATGGCAGGTGCAGCTCTCAAGTTTCCTCTTGCATCACTCAAACATATTGCATACACAAACAACACATGATCTGACTCGGGTAATGGAACATCCAGAATGTCCAGTCAGGGCTTGGTTCACAACTCAGTCACACCCAAGCAGTCATGATCTGTCTCATCAATCACAACTTCGTTTTCTTGTAATGGCATCCATGTAGCCAGATTAAAACTTGTACATTGTACTAATGACACATTTTCAGCACACAGTATTATCTGTTAATATTTAGTTAACCTGATACTTGTGAGATGTTGCATTCAAGAACAATTGAGCAAAATCTCAACAGAATGTGGCACATGCACTTTCAGCAGGTGACCCACCACATTGCTCTTACACTGTTCCAAACTCACACATGTGGCAGCAGCTGCTTTTAGACATCCAAGCAATACTGCAGCTACAGGATCTAATGTAGCTGAGAAATATGCAACAGGTCTGCAAGCATTTCCGTGTACTTGTTTTAGAACTGACAGTGCACAACCTTCACGTTCCCTGCAGAACAGAGTAAAGCTTTTGTTAAAATCGAGCATTCCCAATGCTGGAGCTCAACACAAAACTCTCTCGCAGTTCGTTAAAAGATCGCATGCATTCATCAGTCCATGGAACTGGATATGACACATCCTTGTGTGTAAGCATTTAAAGTGGCTTGGCTGTCAATGAAAAACTTGGAATCCATTGGCAGCAATAGCCAACCATCCCAAAATCATGCAAACTTCCTTTTGTGTGCTCGGCAGATTCATCTGCTGAATGCTAGTAATCCGATCCTGTGACACCTTTCTGGCTCCTTTTTTGATGTGATGTCCTAAGTAAAGGACATCTCTTCTTCAAAACTGTAACCTTGTTGGTGACACTTTATGACCACTCACTGCCAGATTATTCAGTAATGCGATTTTGTCACATATACAAGCCTCCTGAGTACCTGGCACTACCAACAAGTCATCAATGTACTGTACCAGAACAGAGTGATTTAGCGTTATCAATGATTCAAAGTATTTTTTTTAATATTTAATTGAAGATGGATGGACTCTCTGTATACCCTTTTGGAACTCGGTACCATGCCAAGACATGGTTTCCAAACCAGAAAGCAAATAAATATTGGCTATTTGGGTATAAGGGAATGAAGACGAAAGCTTGACACAAATCAATGATAGAAAACCACTCAGCTTCACATGGCATCTGATGTAGTATCACCGCTGGATTTGGCATGATTGGACAACATGGTATCAAAATCTGATTAACATTGCACAAATCCTGCACAATACAATACTTTCCGTTCTGTTTCTGAATTCCCATAATAGGTGAATTACATGGGCTCCTGTTGGAAAGTGGGTTATTGGTAGGGGCAAATGTAGGTCTGCCACTGGCAATAAGGCACCTAACACATGATAGGACTCAGCATAGGTCTTAGAAAAGTATTCCTTTGCTCAACCCTTGGTAACGTGGCTGCGAGCAGACAGGCTTAACTTCAAAGACAGGTATGTAAAGCATTTAAAAACACCATTTCAGTAAATAATTAAGACACAACACAAAATAAAAATCCAACACCAATTTATAAAAATAGGTAATATTTTTATCTTTTAAATGACACCAAAACAAAAGTATTCCACTGTAGGGAACCTGATATATGAATTTTTAAAGATTAGTCACTTTCTAGTGCTTAGAAACCAACAGCGCCCCTTTAGGTCTTTTTGTTTTCTCTGTCAGGGACACACCTTTATAAATTGTTCTGAAGAATTCTCACCACTGTAGTGGGCCGCCTTCTTCAGCAAGCGGGGTCCAGTTAGAACACCTTCCTGGCGTTCTGCTTGCAGGTCCCAAAGTATCCAACACACAATCCAAGGTTCTGGAATCTCCAAGAGAGTCCTTGAAAGTGTGAAACTTCAATTCCGCAATCCACTTGAACAAAACCCTTACAAATCCACTGGTACTCCGGGCTTTGAATTCTTTGTGGGGCTGTCCAGGTGAGCTCTGTTAACCTGTAGCTTGCACGGAGTTTCCACTCTTGAGTCTTTAGGCAGCAAGGTAATCCACAGGGCTGTAGTTTCAGATGGTGCAGTCTTCATAGGTCATGCCTTAGAGTTCCTTGCACACAGCAAAATCTTCAGCAGGGCACTTCTTGCTTCATTCAGTTTCAAGCAGCAGATCTGGAGGGCTCTGCCCCTCTCAGATACTTATTCAAAATTCTCTGGGTCAAGCACCATGTCACTGCTGACCAATGAGAGCAGGGCAACTCCTCCTAGTTATGACCACATCCTGTGGAGTGTGGCATTAGTTTTTCCCAGAGTGCATCATCCTTCCAAATCCATATTGGCTGATTTTCCAGCAAGGAGGTAAGAGCTGGCTAAACACACCCCCTGGGATATCTCATTTCCATGGACCATCCCAGTAACATCTTCAAATACCTTTCTTAAGCCTAGTCCTGACTCTGGGTCACGACTGTCATAGTGAAATAAAAACCCAGGCCTCCCCTCTTGCCTTTGAAGAGCGTAGTTTACGACGCCACCTCCTGACCTGGCATTCATATTGAACAGATAACTGCCCTCCCAGCTGCCTTGCTAATCCACTTAACTCTGACCAATCAGGGCAGACCACTGAAAGGCTGAATTTGGACTTACAAACAAGAAAGTCTCATAACTTATTGTATGTACACTTTAGGAGAAATTCAACAATATAATATCGTTGGATTTAATATGACCATTCTGGGAAGTCTTTGAATGGTCCGCCTAGTCCTCTCCTATCAATATTTATTAATCAATCACTTCCCACCATGTTAACCTATGGGCCATGGGGTTTGCAATGGGGAAAATGACGTGCACCACTTTTGTAGCACCAGGGCCTATAAAACCATATTTTATAAGTATTTCCCTAATTTCTACCGGACCCCCACCCCCTGTGCAACTAGGGGAGACTTCAGGGGTTCTGAATCTGCAGAAAATATTGCAGATCACCCTTACCCAATTCTTCCAGCATCAAAGTCGAATTTGAGCACCTCTTTAAGACAATGTGGGAGTGAAATGTAAAATGTCACTTTACCCAGGCTTCTAAAAACTCATTTTATAAGGGCGCTCCTTATAGATAACTGACCCCCAACCCCTGGGATACCTAGGAGTGACCCTTGGGGTCCCTAATATGCAAAAACATGGTAGGTTTTTAATTTGTAAGTGCCCCTACCCCCAAAGTCGAGTTTGGGCACAATGTAAGGTTTAAAAAGCTGTCCTGGCCACCAGTGCAGCTTTTAAACTGACCTCAGGCTTCAGCACTGCACACATGCTGGTGCAGAGAATCTGCTGGCCTCTAAACTGCCATGCCCCAGGATACTGGAGACTTCTAGGTAGTTTCAATCCCCTGCCCTATTACATACTAGGGGCTTAGGTGGTAGGTCATGCCAACTACAGGGGTACCCTCCTGTGTATCAAACACAGTTTTTTCTAAACATTTGTCCTATTAAGATAGTATGTTTCATGGTATTTTTGTTCATTCAAAGGTTCTGATTAACGCCAATTGGGCGCAACGGACTTTACTTATTATAAATACGGATAGGTACATTTCACCATTATTTATTTTTGTAGAGCACACTTTGACATCTACTTATTCATGTGAGTAAGGTGAGGATTACCAGTGCACATCCTCATCCTGAAGAAGGAGTCTCTGACTCCGAAACATGTCGACGCACTTTTGAGGTTGACATACCATAATCAGTAAAAACAACCTCACCTGCACTTTTTAATGATACCTGCCGAGGACTTAATAAAAAGTTTTGGTTTTTCCCTACGAGCCAGGAATCTTTTAACCATCACTTTTCACCTCACCACTCACACATAATTATTCCACACACACCAACACATAGTTCACCTTAAAGTGCTCCTACGTAGTCGTGAGTCGTAGCACGCCGCATTCCGTAGAGGTTTGCGAAGACCCCGATGATGAAGCATGACACCAAGGGGCCTGTTGGTGTGTGAGGGGTATTTAAACAACACTGGTTGCTCCCCACCACTGTAGTGATCACCGATACCTTTTGAGTGGATTCTTTTTGTTTATACAACTACAGGGGTACCCCACCATACTATAGTGTACCCTAGTGTATGTTGGGTGTCTTAACTGTGTTCTAATGTGTTCCTTTTGGCTTGGCACTGGCCCTGGGCCTGGTTAAACAGAGCCCAGGGTCAGTCCGAGTCAGTTACCACCAGTTCCAGTCAGCAAAAAGTTGGGGGGTGCCCAGGGCACAGGATGACTTGGACGCCCCCGGGAATCAACCGCGCTCTATAAATCCACTTCCAATTACAATTACATGACTTTGCAAGAGCTCCTCATAATGTCCCTCAAAATTCATTGTTCAATCAATGATTCAATCAGGAGTGTTATACCTGTGATGGTCTCTGGGTTTAGATTATATGGTGGAATTCGAGGAAATTCTGCATTTGGTTTCAAAGTGATCTGAATTGGAGTCCATCCTTTGATCAGCCAAATATCCTTTCCTGTGAAAGCCCAAACTTCAGGTAACATGGTGTCTGAATTATAAGCTTAAATCATTACTTGTTAATAAAGGAAATAATCCTTTGATTTTAGTCTTTTGTTTTGCCATTTTGAATACAATATATTCATCATTAGGTTGAAACTCTATTCCTTTGGGAGTACAATCAGTGGCGGCTCCTCCACTATGCTGGAGGAGTTCACCCCACTCCTTTTAAGCAGTGTGTACATAGTAGAAACATAAAATCATAATAACTTTGCATTATTATCATTTTATGCTTCCTGCTGCTTTGCGGGGGTGGGTGGACAGGGCTGCTCTGCTTTCAGAGCAAGGCTGGGGAGGAGTGGTTTGACCAGCTTGAGTATGTTCCCTATTCTCCATTCAGGCTGTATTACAGCCTGCATGAAGAATATGCCCAGATCCCCATTCCCAGGTTGAGCGTCGAACCAGGACACTGAAAATCAATCACAATGCTGAAGCATTGTGATTGGTAAGCACCCAGACTCCCCATACCAATCACAACGCTGCATTGCAGCGTTGTGATTGGTCAGTGGGGGCTGCTCTGCTTCCTGTTCCTCAAGTTCCGTAAGGAGAGCTGGAGCAGTGACATGGGACCTGGCGGCAAGGTAAGTGTTGATTTTTATTTTATATTTACCCCCACAAAGCCCCTTCCTATGCCTGCCCCTGCCCCACAACCAATGAGCCATGATGGCCGCCACTGAGTACAATAGATGGAACAATTTAATTTACACAACTGATCTCGAACCAAAAGATTCACTGGACTGGAATGACATATCACAAATTTTTGCAGATCCTCAAACAATTCAATTTACACCTCAATAGGCTCAGTTACAGAGGCTGATATTAATAGATTAAAGTATCCTACAACTTGGATTGTTTCTCCAGAGAGGGTTAGGCTGGGAACTTCCGCTGTTTTCACAGTGGAACGGATAGCACCTGTGTCAACAAGAAATGAAATAGGTGTTCCATTTACCTTGCAGTCCACACAAGGACCACTCTGGTCTACCTCTAAGGATGCACCAAGCACGCATTTCTCCTCCCCTCTCAGACACTGTCATTGGGACAAATCGGATTCACTGTCATCAATCTGTATCAAGTATTGTTGGATTACCTTCATGTTTGTGTCAAGTATGAAATCCAATGTTCACATTATATTTCTGGACCTGACCATTCATGTGGGACATAGGGGCTTGAGGCATAGTCAAATTTATTTTTTTCTGCCTTTAAGTCTGCTTACTCTACATCATATCACCTGCTTGGGTCTTTATAGGTTTACCCGCCATTGCCTGCCCATTGATCTTATTCTGTGTGTTGGACCTGCGATGGGCAAGCCCAGCACAAAGGGGGTAGCTTGGCTCAAGTTGTCGTATTTTGGCAGCTCCTGAGTTAGCGTTTAGCTCAGCTACACGATCTTTTCCGTTAACTTGACTAAACTGTACGGGGGCCATTTTGAATCCTCCTGGCTTCCATTTTGTATGAACACGCTGCCTCGTGGTTAGCGTGCGCTTCGTCCTTTCTCGATATCCATGGTCATCTATTCTGCTCGGCAACAGGCTATTTTTAGTACTGGTCAAGAGCACATGCGCACTATGCATCGACTGGTCATTCTTTAGGAATGTTAGCACAAACTGACCAGTGCCGCTGAACTCCTCCCACATGCTGGCTGTGTTCCAAAAATGACCTTATATGTACCTAAAGTGTGAAACTTGTAACCACCTATCTTTTGAATGCTTTCAAACTGTATAAAAGAGGTCGCGCACCGATGTTCGGTGTGCTACTTCTTACATTGCCGAAGGGTGCTGTAGGAATGTACCACCACCCCATGGGGTCTTAATAAACTTGTTTTTTTGCATTTTCCAGTGTCCGTGCCAACTTCTATACTAAGGTGTTCGAGAGTTTAGCAGAATATGTAGGCCTGATTGAACCCAACACCACAATTGGCGACCACAAAGGGACTCATCGGCGACTCGGATGCCCGAAGGAGAGGTCGCGACGAAGGTTTGGAAACTCGCCATGGAAGCGATCGCTGCCATTGAGTGACCCGAGTCTTGGCATCCACGGTATTTCTTTCCTTCCTTCTGATCTGACCTTCCAGGTGGCGCCGGTCCTCGACTGAGATTCTGATCTTGGATTGTCGTCTAGTGCCGTTTTGGCTGATTCGATCACAGAAATTGGCAGATGGATCTTGGACGTTTGAAGACATTCGGTAAGCTTCTGATTGGTGAGGTAGTCTATTGACACTTACTATGGCTTTTTGAATTTGAATTTTGAAGATATTTGGTAAAGCTTCTGATTGGTGAGGTAGTCTACGGACACTTACTATGCCTTTTTGGATTTGAATTTGAATTTGTTGAGTTAGCTAACATTTGAATCTTTGAATTTGATTTATATGTGGAGTGCACCTCACATAGGCAGGCATGTAGGGATATTTCTCTGATTTTGATTATTTGAACGGCACACCGTGTATGAAGCACATTAAGTGCCATTTTATGTAGTATCGCGTTTCCGTGGTACTTTTGAACATGCCTGTTTTCAGCACGCTACGAGGGATGTGCTGCTTTGAGAATGGTACCAATTTTCGATTAAATAAATCACAGCCGGCTCCTCCAGAGGGGACTCCTAATCGTGAGATGTATGTAAAATTTGGCATTCCGCCAATAATGTACAGCACATTATGGCACAAATACAGTAAAGCCGATCGTGAATTACAGTGGCCACTACATGGGTCATTTGATTTACGAAAGGTTCAGTATGTGGAACAGTGTTTGTTTCAGCGAAGGTCTAGACAAGATATGTTTGATTGTGTGCGTATGTGGGAGAAAGAGGTGCGTGAACGAATGAAGCGTGAGGAAGCCTTGGCGGAGAAGGTGCAGCGAAAGGCTGCACGTGACAAAGCTTTACAGCTACAGGAGAAGGAGTTACAGGAACAGAAAGAGACGGAGACTCGGGAACATAATTTGCGGGTTAATGGTCAGTTTCCCATCAGGCGTCCTCTTTATCCGGTCCTTACTAAAGAAACAGATGATTTTTCATTACTAGATCGCTGTCCGCCTCCGTACGTCGCACCTACGGCTCCGAACAAGGACGCGGATGAGGACGACCAGCATACACAGCGTTCAAGGTTACATGTGGAACGAACTGCGGAATTGCGTTCGTTTGCACGAAAGTTAAACATTAATACTATCACTGTTTCTGAAATTAGTAAGCAAATGGACCAATGGTCTGATCAGGAGCGAATGTATTTCTTAGATCATTTTGGAGATAAGGTTGTTGAACGATATAGAAAATATTCTCCAGAGTTAGAACCCAAGGATATATCCAAGGGTCGCGATAACTTTCGTAAAGGTCTTTTTGTTCTTTCAGATGCGGATGACTTTTTCAAACGCTTGGTTCAGCTACGGAATGAGGCGACACGGCTACGGGAGGTGGAAAGGTCATCTGGTCCGCCTGCGTCCGGATCGACGGAGATATCCAAAGAATGCTCTATCTTTGGAACAGATAAGATCGCTGCGATTAATGTTAGACCTATGCGAGAAGCTGCGCCTTTGTATGTCCCTCATAAAGGGGATGGCACAGATGATGATAAAACATCTAAACACGCGAAGAGGTATTTTGTATATAACTGGGTTTATACGCCTTGGAATAGAGCGGATGTTATGGCACTTAAGAATGCTCTGCCTGATCCCCGTAAAAATCCAGCGGCTTTCTATGAAAGTGTTGAAAGCGCTATTTCCTCGTGTGTTATGACGTTAGTTGATATTGATCTGTTTTTTGGGCTAATATTGCCCCCTGATATGTGGAGAGCGATTCGTAAGTTTGATGATCACACGACTCTCGGGGCAGGTTGGAAAGATATAGTTCAAGCTGTCTTAGACAGGGAACCAGCATGTAAGCCTTGTCAATTAATATTGGATCTCCCAGGTGCTATACTAAAAAAATTAAAAATGCTCGTTCCCGCTAAAAAGATTGATTGGACCATATTAGCCTCTTGTAAGCAGAAAACGGATGAATCGGTTTCTGATTTCTTTTCTCGCTTTGAGGAAGCGCTCCATGATTACAGTGGACAATCATTAACAGAAGATACAGGCAGACATTTATTTGTTGACAAGTATGTGGCTAATCTCCTACCGGAGATTGCAAAACGATTAAAGGCGAGTGAAAGTTCGTGGACCACGGCAACCCCTGTTTCTTTATTGACTATGGCTCAATATTATGAATGACAGGAATTGGAGGCAAAGGAAAGTTCTGATAAGAAAGCGAATGATTTGAAGACGAAGGTAATGTTGGCTCAGGTTCAGGCTACAAGGGGAAACAATCGAGGGGGACGAGGATCGTATCATAATGCTCCTCCTCCTCGTTCCGACATATCTGTGAATCAGTGTGCATACTGTAGACAGTTTGGACATTGGATTGCAGATTGTCCGTTGTTTCGAGAGCAGTGTAATTTGCGGGGACGAGGAAGTGGAAGGTCTAGAGGTAATTATGGAGGGCCGAGAGGTTATGGGGCAAGTGATCGCGGAGGATATGGAGCAAGGGGTCGTGGTCAGACAGATTATAATACGTTCGATAATCGCAATCAATATCAGATAAATGAGGGTGGCTCTGCTGAGCCACGCGATGAGCGCTATGCATAGGATTGCGTAGGATGGGGTGCGGAATCGGTTGAGGTACCGGTTGATCAAAGGGGTCCATACATAGAGGCACATGTCTTGGGGTCCACTGATCAATTTCTGGTCGATACAGGAGCTACTCGTAGTGCTTTGTCCAAACACTTGGTTCCAAGGGCTCCCCTGTCTGGCGAGGTAATTACAGCTATAGGGTTCGATGGAACACCTACTTCTAGCCCACTGTCTCAACCCGTTGCATTTCATGTTGATAAATTTGCTGCCCCTTGTCCCCTTTTGCTGTCTCCAAATACACCAGATAATATTATGGGACTCGATATGTTAAAACATTTTCGAGCTACTATTCGCTGTGCCCCGGAAGGAGTGCGGGTTGTGTTGAACGAAAATTATCCAGAAATTGAGCGAGTGTGTCTTCTCCATGAATCTGAAGTATTAGCCTCCCTACCAAAAACTTTGTGGGCTACTTCTGATACTGACGTAGGGCAGATGATTATTCCCCCAGTACGTATTACTGTAAAGGAGGGAGTATCTCTGCCACGTGTCCCACAATATAAAATTTCGAGGGAAGGCGAAATTGCTTTGATACACATTGTGAATGATTTGATTTTGGCGGGAGTAGTTGAGGAAGTTCCCTACAATGTTTGCAACAGCCCAATTCTACCGATACTTAAAAGAGATACAGATGCTAAGGTTTACCGTTTTATTATTGATTTGAGGGAAGTCAACAAGATAGTAGTACCTCAGTACCCGGTGGTATCCGATATCACCACGTTGCTTACGTTGGTTCCACCGACGGCAACTACCTTTACGGTCATCGATTTGAAAAACGCATTTTTCTCGATCCCTGTACATCCTGATAGTCGATATCTCTTTGGATTTACATTGAATAATAAATTGTATAGATTCTGTCGAGTTCCTCAAGGCTATACAGAAAGTCCTAGCATTTATAGTCAGGCTTTAAAAAGGCAGCTTGATTCCTTTGAATTACAGGATGGAGTGGCCCTTATACAGTATGTGGATGATCTCTTACTTGCAGCAGACACGCAGGAACAATGTGAGCAAAGTACCTTTTCCTTGCTTTCCTTCTTGGCCAAAAATAATCATAAGGTTTCAAAGAAAAAGTTGCAGTATTTTAGACCCAAGGTGACCTACCTCGGTCATCTTTTGTCTAAGGAGGGCCGTGCATTAACACCAGATCGAATTCAAGCGGTTTTAGACACACCAGTCCCCCGCACTCAGAAAGATGTTCATGCCTTCATAGGTCTGACGTCTTTTTGTAGGCAATGGATATTGGGTTTTTCACACATTGTTAAGCCTTTGTTGGCATTGTTGGCCAAAGATACACCGATTCCCATTGAATGGACGGATGAATGTCAGAATGCTTTTGAACAATTGAGACAAGCTTTGTTCTGCACCAGTGTTAGGTACACCTGATTACACGAAGATCTTTACATTGTATGTACACGAGAAGGATGGGTGCGCATTGTCAGTCTTAGTGCAGGCACACAGAGACAAACAGAGACCTTGTGCATATTTCTCGGCGGTACTCGACCCTGTGGCTCGAGGGTTGCCTGGATGTTTTCGAGCAGTTGCAGCAACAGCTGTAGCTATACGACAAAGTGAGGGAATAGTTTTGTCACACAAATTGTTGGTGTTAGTTCCCCATGCGGTGGATGCATTGTTGAATCAAACGAAAACACAGCATCTAACAAGCGCCCGCATAACAGGATATGAGCTAACGTTGCTGGCGCCGCACATCACACTAAAGCGATGTGCGACACTGAACCCTGCTACTTTACTGCCGGATCCTGTTGCTGAGACCCAGAAGGAAGAACAACATGACTGTGTTTTTCTGACTGAGGAACAGACAAAGGGTCGTATCGACTTACAGGATACGCCATTTGCAGATGTAGATGGGGAACTGTGGGTTGATGGGTCATGTGTGAAGTTACCAGATGGTACGACTTCCGCAGCTTATGCGATCACGACACTTAAGACAGTGGTAGAAGCAGCACAGATACCCCAGAAATCGGCCCAAGCAGCTGAATTGATAGCCTTAACGAAAGCATGTGAGTTAAGTGCTGGGTTATGTGTGAACATTTACACGGATAGCCGTTACGCTTTTGGAGTAGTGCATGATTTTGGCCTACTCTGGAAGGAACGAGGATTTTTGACTTCACATGGAGTACACATTATGCACGGAGAATTGGTACGTGATCTCCTGAATGCATTATTGTGTCCAAAGAAAGTAGCAATAGTCAAATGCAGTGCACATAAAAAGGTGACGGATAAAATAGGACAAGGCAATGCTTTCGCAGATCGTATTGCGAGAGAGACCGCTATGCTACGAAATAATTCCCCCATGTACGTGGTGAAATCACAAGCTGAGCGGTGGCATGATGCTAGAGAGGAAATATTAGATATACAGAGGTCAGCATCTGAAGCAGAACTTGTGAAATGGGCCACTGAAGGAGTGTTGGACGATGAGGGTTGCTGGCGAAGTAAAGATATGGAAAAATGGAAATTACCTATGGCCTATTTACAAACAATGGTGCAAATGACACATGGGCTGGCACATATTGGAGCTCTCGCAATTACTAAATTGCTCACACGGGTTTGGGAAAATCCTGAAATTGCTAGTACGGCTAAGAGAGTAGTGCAGACCTGTCTGATATGTTTACAGCACAATCCTGGACAAGGGACTCATACTCCTAAAGGAGGGTTTGTTCCACCTACTGCACCATTCAAAGTATTGCAAATGGATTACATCCAGCTGGAACGCTGTAATAACCTCAAGTATGTCTTAGTGGTGGTGTGTGCCTTCAGTAAATGGATTGAGGCTTACCCTACGAAAGACAATACAGCATTGACAACAGCTAAGGTGTTACTCAAAGAGTACTTCCCGCGCTATGGTGTTTGTAAATTTATGTGGAATGATAATGGTCCTCATTTTATTGGGAAAGTAGTGGAGTACGTCCTGAAAGGATTGGGAATCAAGCAACGATTCCACGCTGTCTTTCATCCGCAATCAGCAGGTTTGGTAGAAAGATACAATGCAACTCTGAAGCTGAAGCTAGCAAAGATCGTGGCATCCACATCTTTGAAATGGCCGGACGCTTTACCTTTGGCATTGCTGTCTATTCGATCAGTGCCACATTCCCGATCTGGCCTCACACCCTATGAAGTGGTGTTTGGAAGACCAATGAATATTTGGGGAGTTCCTAAGCCTCGATTGATACATGATGTGCCTTGTATAATGATGAATGACTATCTGGCACGATTAACAAATGATTTACTTTCTATTCATCAGCAGGTTCGAGAAGCGCTCCCTGATAACTCCACCGGTGAGGCTCACGATCTTCGCCCTGGGGACCACGTGATGATCAAAGTGTTTGAGAGATCCAGCAGTTTGGAACCGAGATGGCATGGTCCTGAGCAGGTGCTGCTTGCCACCCGAACAGCAGTACGAGTGACCAACAAGAAGCGGTGGATCCATTCTACCCATTGTCGTTGTGTTTCCCCGGATCTGGTGAGCCCTGTGGTGCTATCCGACTACAGGAAAATTTTGGATGCAGAAAAGAGCCCAGCTGTTACGTCCAATGAATTGGAGGGAGCCTTCCCGGACCACACTGTTTCTGATGGAGTGAAGTACAATCTACGTCCTAGGAAATAATTTCTTTTTGCATTTTTGAAACTGGTTGGTAACCGCTCTGAGGTTTGTGAAACGGAAGCCGGGAATATCAAGGGGGGGGATCAGTTCTGCCCAGTGTAGCGACACCCGTCTTGAATCTCGGAGAACAAACCAACGGCAGCCTCAGTCCAGAACCACTTTTTCTTTTTCTTTTAGTGTTGCTCTCGAAGATCATTGTTTTGCGAACTATGGCATCTCCTTCGACACGAAAAGGGAGAATTCTTGGTGCTGTATTGTTTGTTTTGACCATAGTGGTGATTGCAGTGGTAGCTTGGACTATAGAACAATTGTTTCCTGCACGAGAACATTTATTGTCTACCACTCCAAGCCCATCCGAACATTTTCATTTTACTTTGCCTTATCATGAAGAGAGACATAGACAGACCTATTTGAATAACAGTTTTATCCAGATTTTGCATCACACTCACAACATGACCAACACATCAAACTGTTGGGTATGTGGAATGTTGCCTGGACATCAGAAGAGGGGAGGAACGCCACTTATTCCTCTCCCGTTTTCTCATAATGGTTCTTGCAATGCTTGGTATACTCTTCTTTTCACTTTACGATGGCCAACGAAAGGTGGACTGCTCTTTCGATTGAACAAAGTCTGTTTTAATGATAAAGATGGTTACCCACAAGCTGAAGGAACTAAATTTGAATGGGAAGCATATCGTCCGGACAATGTATCTGCACCTCGTGTTTATACGAATCAAAGACTTATAAATGTAACGAATTTACATGTGATAACGGTTATTGATACAAAAGCAGATCTTTGCATTAGAAATAAAGGTACAATCCCTGTAGGCCGAAGTGAATGTAATGTTACACTTACCTTTGATACACCGAATGGAATTGCATTTGTGGCCTCACGTAATACATATTTCATTTGTGGAAATAAGGGATACCATCGTCTGCCACTGGGATGGTTAGGAACATGTTACATAGCTTTTGTATTGCCGCCTGTATTCATTGCTCCCCCTATGTATCACAATGATTATGTTTTATATCATGACTTCGTACTAAACAGAGTTAAAAGAACATTAGATCTTGATGGAATAGATCAGACCGATACCTCCTTACAACAATATGTAGATTTCAATCTGGGATTATTTTCATTCGTAGGAGCTGCATTAAACAGTAGAAAGATAAGACGGCTTACACGTGTGGTGGAAGCTGTTGCTAATGAAACTGCCTCTGCTTTAGGGAATATAACTGAAGAATTGCAAATTACCAGAATTGTGACGCTCCAGAACCGGAGGGTTCTAGACGTAATACTAGCTGATCGTGGTGGAGCATGCCGCATTATCGGTAGCAGTTGTTGTGTGTATGTGCCAGATAATTCACCTTCCGTGTATGATTCGATTACGAAATTACATAAGATAGCTGCTGAGATCCACCCAGAACATGGGACTTGGACCTTTTCTGGTTGGTTCTGGACCCTACTTAGTACTTGGGGTTGGAAATTATTAACCATTCTATGTATTTTCATTGGAATACTGTTTTTCCTCTGTCTATGTATTCAATGTGGCCCAACCTTATGTTCTGTATGTATCACAGCCTGTATCCCGTCCAAACGAGCTATTATTAAGCAAGAGAAATTGGTCAACGACGAAGTGCTGAAAATAATGGCCATCAACATTGATGACGAGAATACTGATTACGTCCGTTATGAGGTAGCTTTTGCTAAACGCTAAAAGTGCCGTCTGTCGTATTTTGGCAGCTCCTGAGTTAGCGTTTAGCTCAGCTACACAATCTTTTCTGTTAACTTGACTAAACTGTATGGGGGCCATTTTGAATCCTCCTGGCTTCCATTTTGTATGAACACGCTGCCTCGTGGTTAGCGTGCGCTTCGTCCTTTCTCGATATCCATGGTCATCTATTCTGCTCGGCAACAGGCTATTTTTAGTACTGGTCAAGCGCACATGCGCACTATGCATCGACTGGTCATTCTTTAGGAATGTTAGCACAAACTGACCAGTGCCGCTGAACTCCTCCCACATGCTGGCTGTGTTCCAAAAATGACCTTATATGTACCTAAAGTGTGAAACTTGTAACCGCCTATCTTTTGAATGCTTTCAAACTGTATAAAAGAGGTCGCGCACCGATGTTTGGTGTGCTACTTCTTACATTGCCGAAGGGTGCTGTAGGAATGTACCACCACCCCATGGGGTCTTAATAAACTTGTTTTTTTGCATTTTCCAGTGTCCGTGCCAACTTCTATACTAAGGTGTTCGAGAGTTTAGCAGAATATGTAGGCCTGATTGAACCCAACACCACAATGTGACAAGGCAAGTGAAGGCTGTAGTGTTAAGCCGGCTCTGACCCAATAATAACTCCTTGTACATCATCACCAAAAAGAAGGACACCACACCACTGCTGTAGAAAAATACGATTCCTTTATATAAAAGTTCTTTGTTGTAAATAGGGTTGTCTGGGAAAGCACATATACATTTCTTTTGGTCATACAGTTCTGGTAATAAATAGTATTAATAAATAGAATAGCTTCAGGAATAAATATCACAATAAATATCAGAATAAACATCAGAATAAATATTGGTTCATTTAAATAAACAAACACATGTTTCTTCTGGTATCGCTGCCACCAATTAAATACTTTCGAATCATTACATCTGCAATACGTTTCAAATGAGAAAGATAACTCTTACAGTTTATGCTGTTTTCAATGACCAGGTATACGGCTTCTCTGAGCACAAAATAAGGTTTGCGGCTCTTTAATAATCACTCAAGGCGTATGCGCGTATATCTAGAAGGCAAGGAAACACAGTAAATACATCATTTGCACTCAGCGGTCACCGGGATAGGATATCTGCTTTGCCGGTGAAGTCTATGCGTGCCTACGGGCTTTAGCACCACTTGAGCACAGGCGGCACCAGTTCAAAGTCATTAGACTGACGAACGGGCTGCCGGAGAGGTCACACAACCTTCGCTTACAGTCAAATAAATGCCGGTTCACAGTTCCTTCACAACGCTGCATTCACTATGAGGAAACGGGCCCACCTCACATCGGCTGCAGTCAAGATACGATTCAGTCGGGCACAGCACTGCTCTCGTTAGCGACGGGGCTCTCAGGGGCTCCACGGACCTCCCTCCGACTTCCACATTCAGGGTGGTTCCCGCCCACAGCTACAGCTCCCGGGTCACTGGGGAGTGGCAGAGACGCTAGTCCCGCCCAACGAAGGCCGGCCTTTGCCCGCCCCGGCGCACCACCTCACCTTCTATCTGCGCAGGAAGCGCTCTACGCTGGTGGGGCTCGGAGACGTCCGAGCTCCCCTCTAGAGGCGCCTGACGCGAAGGGGGCACAGCTGACGATCGCGGTCGCGGCGAACTTGCTCTCGCCTCGCGACTCGTTAAGTCGATCACAGTTCACCACCGGGGGGGGCGGAGAGGCACACGAATCTGGCCACAGTCTTTGGGGGCAATGAGGTACTCGCTGGGCAGGCGCTGTGTGCGCTAGATCACTTCTCACGTAGCTGACTGGAACGCCAGTCAGACATAACGCCAGCAACCCTTTGCTGCTCTACTGCCTGCACTTCCAGCCACCTCAGGGGTCAACAGGGCAGGTGTCAATCTGGTGTCAAGTCTGGAATCTCTTCTCTAATCTGAACTTCATCATCTTCTTCTAAAATGGCCGCCAGGGACTGGGCCTTATATAGCCAGTGCCCTGGGGTACTGGCACGAGCCAGAAGGTTCTAGAACCTTCTCTGGCTGTGACAATGACATGGCACTCTTGAGGGGTATTTAGGACACTCACAGCCACCGTACTGGGGTTCTAGAGCAGCCATTTTGTGTACCTGAGGAAAATAAAGGAATTCCTGTCAGAAATGCGCGCCAACCAAAGGGCGCCAAAACCTCAAAAGGCCAGGGTTCATGAAGGCTCCAATGGGAGTCACTTCACATGAGGAAAAAGGGTGTCCACCATTTTAAGTTCATTTACACAGGTTGACAACCCCAGCTTGTAATGCCACAGGTTTGGGCCAGGCGCCTTGTAAATAGGTGCCACAAACCTTGCGAGCAACTGGGCGTCAAGGAACATCTAACCCCATGAAACAACACATAAAAAGTCCTGGTAGACAAATAAAAAGCGACAAATTTTGGGAGGTACAGGGGAACAAAAGAAATCATAGTGGTGAGGAGACTCTCAGAAGCAGACGGGTCTAACACGCGTCCCCCCCAGCTGAATGTGGAAAGAGCTACCCAATCCCTTGGGAGTCCTCAACACTAAGGCGGAAATACCTGGAGAGACCGTCTGCATTGGCGTGGTCAACTCCGGGCCGGTGTTCCACCCGAAAGTCCATTCCCTGTAGGGAGATAGACCACCTCAACAGTTTGGGATTTTCCCCCTTCATTTGCATGAGCCAACGAAGGGGTCGGTGGTCTGTCTGAACAAGGAAGTGTGAACCAAACAAATATGGTCGCAGCTTCTTCAGTGCCCAGACCACCGCAAAGGCTTCCCGCTCGATGGTACTCCACCTCTGTTCCCGGGGAAGCAGTCTTCGTGACAGAAAGACCACGGGCTGATCTAGACCCTCTTCATTGAGTTGCGATAGCACCGCCCCAATGCCAATGTCGGATGCATCTGTCTGGACAATGAACTCTTTTGAAAAATCTGGAGCCTTCAGGACTGGAGCTTTACACAATGCTTGTTTCAGAGTGTCGAAGGCTCGCTGGCAAGCCTCCGTCCAAATGACTCTGCTGGGTTGCTTTTTGGCCGTGAGTTCTGTAAGGGGTGCCACGATAGTGCCATACCCCTTCACGAATCGTCTGTAGTAACCTGTGAGGCCCAGGAAGGCTCGGACCTCAGTCTGGGTCTTGGGGGGTTTCCAGGCCATGATTGCCTCAATCTTCGCATGAAGGGGCTGCACCGTTCCCCGGCCCACCAAGTGTCCTAAGTACACTACCGACCCCTGTCCAATCTGACATTTGCTGGCCTTGATCGTCAAGCCAGCCCGTTCCAGGGTTTGGAGAACGGCTTGCAAGTGCTGCAAGTGATCCTCCCAGCTGCTACTGAAGATAGCTATGTCATCCAAGTAAGCAGCAGAGAATGACTCCATCCCGGTGAGGATCGTGTTCACCAGCCGCTGGAAAGTGGCAGGAGCGTTCTTGAGCCCAAAGGGCATGACACAAAACTGGTAGTGTCCATCAGGTGTGGAGAAGGCTGACCTTTCCTTGGCTCCATTAGACATGGGAATCTGCCAGTACCCTGCAGTGAGGTCAATGGTACTGAGATATTGGGCAGCTCCCAACCGGTCAATCAATTCATCCGCCCGAGGGATCGGATGAGCATCCGTTTTGGTTACCGAATTTAGTCCTCGGTAGTCCACACAGAATCTCAATTCTGGTGTGGTGCCAGGTGGGGCAGCTTTAGGAACTAACACCACCGGGCTAGACCAAGGGCTACTTGAAGGTTCGATGACTCCTAGCTCCAGCATCTTAGCTACTTCGCTTTGGATACTGGCCTTCACCTTGTCAGACAGCCGGTAAGACTTTGACTTCACAGGTGGGCTGTCCCCTGTGTCCACGTCATGGGTACACAAGTGGGTCTTACCCGGGACAAGGGAGAACAGAGGAGCGAATGACCCCAAGACCTGGCGACATTCCTCCTGCTGCTCAGGAGTCAGGGTTGGCGAGAGTTTCACTTCGTCCACTGACCCATCCTTTTCTTGAGACGCAAAAAGGTCGGGAGAGGCTCCGTGTCCTCTTCCTCCGATCCGTCAGTCACCATAACCAACATGACTTCGGGCCTCTCGTAGTGGGGCTTGAGGCGATTGGCATGTAACACCCGATGCGGATGTCGAGGGGTCTTTACGTCCACCAGATAGGTAGACTTGCCCTTCTTCTCCAATACCTCGTAGGGGCCTGTCCAACGATCCTGGAGGGCACTCAGCTCTCCAGGCTCCATCACCCACACCTTCTGGCCAGGCTCCAACTCCACTGGGTGAGCGTTGTGGTCATACCACGCTTTCATAACTGCCTGACAGGCTTCCAAGTTGTCAGAAGCTTGCTTCCACAACTTAGCCATTTGGCTTCGGAAGGCCAGCATGTAGCTCACCACATCCTGGGGAACTTTCCGGGGAGACCTTTCCCAGGAGTCCCTCACCAGGCTGAGAGGTCCACGTACAGGGTGCCCGTACAAAAGCTCGAAGGGGCTGAAGCCCACTCCCTTTTGCGGCACTTCCCTGTAGGAAAAGAGCAAACAGGGTAGGAGGACGTCCCATTTCCTCCGCAGGCTTTCGGGTAGACTTCTGATCATACCCTTCAAGGTTTGGTTGAACCTTTCCACAAGACCATTGGTCCGTGGGTGATAAGGAGTGGTGAACCTGTAAGTCACTCCACACTCCTTCCACATGGCCCGCATATATGCTGACAGGAAGTAGGTCCCCCTGTCGGACACAACTTCCTTGGGGAATCCCACTCGGGTAAAGATCCCCATCAGGGCCTTGGCCCCTACTGGTGCAGTAATGGTTCTCAGAGGAATTGCCTCTGGATACCTTGTGGCGTGATCCACCAGGACCAGGATAAACCTGTGACCGGATGATGTAGGTGGATCTAGGGGCCCAGCAAAGTCGATGCCCACCCTTTCAAAGGGGGTGCCAACGATGGGAAGTGGTTCCAGGGGAGCCTTCAGCTTCGTCCCTGTTTTCCCACTGGCTTGGCATGACACGCACGACCGACAGTATGTGTCGGACGCCACCCTCATTCGAGGCCAATAAAAGTGGGGGACAAGCCGGGCAAAGGTCTTGTCCTGACCCAAGTGTCCTGCCAAGGGAATCTCATGAGCCAACTCTAATAGGAAGGCTCGGTAACACTGTGGGACTACCAGGCCCCGTGACAATCCGTGCACTGGCGCCCTGGGTTCACTGTAGAGGAGACCATCCTCCCAGTAAACACGATAGTTCCCAGACTCGTTACCTGCTGCCTGGGCTTCAGCCTGTTGCCTCAGACCCTCGAGGGTGGGATATTCCCTTTGTCCCTTGCTCAGTTCCTCCCTGGATGGTCCTCCTTCCACTCGCCACTCAGCGGGGATAGGCAAGTCCTCCAACGGAACCATGTCCTCCTCCGCGGACTCCGGGTCCACCTCCACAGGTGGCCTATCCGTCTCACGGGGCATGGACATCGAGGCAGGCTCCTCCTGTCCTCGAAATGTTCCCTCATCAGCAGCTGGGTGGGCCATTGTTCCAGGTTCCAACCCACGCAACTTCTCCTCCCGAGCAGCCGCAGACCTGGTACTCACACAGGCCCAATCAGGTGTACCCAGCATCTCAGTATGAGTCCGGTATTCCACCTCCTTCCAAGCATTGTGCTCCATATCATTGCCCAGCAGACAATCGACTGGCACGGCGGGGCTTACGGCAACTCGAAGTGAACCTGCAACCCCTCCCCACTCAAAGGGAACCTCGGCCACAGGATAGTGGCCCATTCTGCCGTCAGCCATCGCGGCTGGATGAAGTACGCCTGGAATCACCTGCTCTGAGGACACCAGATGACTCCTTACCATAGTCATACTGGCTCCTGTATCTCTCAGAGCTTCCCCTCTATGGCCATTGATGGTGACCCATTGCCCATACTTGGTAGTATTTGAGGGCACCTGGATCTTTGGAACCACCTCCCGATCACCCAGGGACACTAAGGTGACACCCGCCCACTCCCCCCCCTTAACTAAGGGCATCTCCTCCCCGAGCGCTACACTAGCGACTCCCGGGGCCTTTCCTCCAGTGGGAGGGGGTGGTCTCTTTGGGCATTTCACGTCTTCCTTATAATGTCCAATACCACCGCACTCATAGCAATGGATAACCCTTGGCTGCTGACTCTGGCCAGGATTAGGGTTCTTCTGCGGGTTAGCCTTAGAAGTGGAGAAGAAACTTTTCCCCTTAAAGGTATTTTGGGGGCCTTTGGAGAACTCCTGCTTCTTGTTATCTCCCCCCTCTTTCTTCTGGGGAGCGCCCTGTCCGGACTTCTGAGAATCTCTTCCCTTCCCCTTCGTGGACACTCGGGTACTTGCCCAAATGTCCGCCTCCTCAGCAAGCTTACGGGGGCAAGTAAGTTTGCTGTCTACCAGGTGTTGCCTCAGCTCGGGAAGACATTTCTCGAGTAGATGTTCCTTGAGTATCAGGTCGTACAACCCTCGATAGTCCTCCACCTCATTACCTTGGACCCACCCATCCAGGGCTTTCTTGGCAAAATCCAGGAAGTCAACCCAATTCTGTGAGCTCAGCTTGTGGCTGCCCCTAAACCTTTGCCGGTATTTCTCGGGGGTCAACCCAAACTTCCTGATGAGCGCCACCTTCATGGCGGGGTAATTAACCTGTTCCTCCCGGTCTAGGGCCAATAGGGCATCCCTACCTGTCGGAGGCATGTACCGGTATAATCCACCACCCCAATGCTTCTCATGGATCCCATGGGCTCTTAAGGAGACCTCATAGGCTGCCAGCCACTTGGCTATGTCATCTCCAGCGGTATAACTGGCGACTACGTCCTTGGGTAAATGGGGCCTGGGCTCCCTGGCAAATTCCTTTGACTCGACACCCTTCGGAGTGATGTTAGGGGCCTGGAATTCGAGCTCTCGTAGCTTGAACTCGTGTTCCAGCCTCCTCCCCTCCCTCCTTTCTTCCAACTCCATTTTTGCTATTTCCCACCTTAACAGTCTTTCCTCTCTCCTGTCAGCTAACTCGGTTTCTGACAACCCTCTCGATGACACACTGCTGCCCTCCCGTGAGGTTGCCTTGGGGCTGATTGACATCTCACCCACCCCCGGGGGACATTCCGCAGTCCTATCAATGACAGTACCTATGTCCGATTCCTCCTCCTCCACCGTTCCCTCCGTGTGTGCTTCCACCCATGCTCGCAGACTAGTACGGAGCTCCTCTCTTTTGGCCCCTCGCCTGACAAACACTCCCCTCTCCTGACAGAAATCCTTGAACTGTGCCACAGTATAGGTCTCCAGCTCTGACATTTCGAATTCCATCTTGTCAGTGAAAAGTGTGGACCACCACCCCGAAGTAGGTGACCAGGATAAGAACTTTGAGGGTCACTTCCACCCACCTCCAGGAAAGAATTTGGAAAAAGCAAAACGTTGAATTTGAGGGCCGCTAGGAGAAAACTCCGGGTGTGTACCTGTGGTGCACACTGAAATATTATGGGGTTCAAAACAAGCACGGCTCGCAATCCCACCCGCTGAGCACCAATTTTATGTTGGACCTGCGATGGGCAAGCCCAGCACAAAGGGGGTAGCTTGGCTCAAGTGACAAGGCAAGTGAAGGCTGTAGTGTTAAGCCGGCTCTGACCCAATAATAACTCCTTGTACATCCACACTAAAAAGAAGGACACCACACCACTGCTGTAGAAAAATACGATTCCTTTATATAAAAGTTCTTTGTTGTAAATAGGGTTGTCTGGGAAAGCACATATACATTTCTTTTGGTCATACAGTTCTGGTAATAAATAGTATTAATAAATAGAATAACTTCAGGAATAAATATCAGAATAAATATCAGAATAAATATCAGAATAAATATCAGAATAAATATTGGTTCATTTAAATAAACAACCACATGTTTCTTCTGGTATCGCTGCCACCAATTAAATACTTTCGAATCATTACATCTGCAATACGTTTCAAATGAGAAAGATAACTCTTACAGTTTATGCTGTTTTCAATGACCAGGTATACGGCTTCTCTGAGCAAAAAATAAGGTTTGGGACTCTTTAATAATCACTCAAGGCGTATGCGCGTATATCTAGAAGGCAAGGAAACACAGTAAATACATCATTTGCACTCGGCGGTCACCGGGATAGGATCTCTGCTTTGCCGGTGAAGTCTATGCGTGCCTACGGGCTTTAGCACCACTTAAGCACAGGCGGCACCAGTTCAAAGTCATTAGACTGACGAACGGGCTGCCGGAGAGGTCACACAACCTTTGCGCACGGTCAAATAAATGCCGGTTCACAGTTCCTTCACAACGCTGCATTCACTATGAGGAAACGGGCCCACCTCACATCGGCTGCAGTCAAGATACGATTCAGTCGGGCACAGCACTCCTCTCGTTAGCGACGGGGCTCTCAGGGGCTCCACGGACCTCCCTCCAACTTCCGCATTCAGGGTGGTTCCCGCCCACAGCTACAGCTCCCGGGTCACTGGGGAGTGGCAGAGACGCTAGTCCCGCCCAACGAAGGCCGGCCTTTCCCCGCCCCGGCGCACCACCTCACCTTCTATCTGCGCAGGAAGCGCTCTACGCTGGTGGGGCTCGGAGACGTCCGAGCTCCCCTCTAGAGGCGCCTGACGCGAAGGGGGCACAGCTGACGATCGCGGTCGCGGCGAACTTGCTCTCGCCTCCCGACTCGTTAAGTCGATCACAGTTCACCACCGGGGGGGACATAGAGGCACACAAATCTGGCCACAGTCTTTGGGGGCAATGAGGTACTCGCTGGGCAGGCGCTGTAGGCGCTAGATCACTTCTCACGTAGCTGACTGGAACTCCAGTCAGACATAACGCCAGCAACCCTTTGCTGCTCTACTGCCTGCGCTTCCAGCCACCTCAGGGGTCAACAGGACAGGTGTCAATCTGGTGTCAAGTCTGGAATCTCTTCTCTAATCTGAACTTCATCATCTTCTTCTAAAATGGCCGCCAGGGACTGGGCCTTATATAGCCAGTGCCCTGGGGTACTGGCACGAGCCAGAAGGTTCTAGAACCTTCTCTGGCTGTGACAATGACATGGCACTCTTGAGGGGTATTTAGGACACTCACAGCCACCGTGCTGGGGTTCTAGAGCAGCCATTTTGTGTACCTGAGGAAAATAAAGGAATTCCTGTCAGAAATGCGCGCCAACCAAAGGGCGCCAAAACCTCAAAAGGCCAGGGTTCATGAAGGCTCCAATGGGAGTCACTTCACATGAGGAAAAAGGGTGTCCACCATTTTAAGTTCATTTACACAGGTTGACAACCCCAGCTTGTAATGCCACAGGTTTGGGCCAGGCACCTTGTAAATAGGTGCCACAAACCTTGTGAGCAACTGGGCGTCAAGGAACATCTAACCCCATGAAACAACACATAAAAAGTCCTGGTAGACAAATAAAAAGCGACAAATTTTGGGAGGTACAGGGGAACAAAAGAAATCATAGTGGTGAGGGGACTCTCAGAAGCAGACGGGTCTAACACTGTGGATTAAACCTACACTCGCGCTTTCAATGCTGGAACTTGCCTCAAATATGACATGTTTTATTCTTTTTCAACATCTCTATTGACGCCCCTCTCTCTTGAGTTGTCACGTTTTGTTGCTGACCTCCTGCTACTCCTCCCATACCAATATTCTTTTGACCGTTTCCCTGCATCATAATAGAACTATCAGCACCAATTCTCACATAACCCTTCTTTGCTGCCTTCATCTGAGCCAACATCAACTTTTCCTTCAATCTCTTATGGTTGTAATCCACTTAATACCGGCAATACTTGGCATATCGAAGAATCTCATCTATGGCCTTGCTTTGACAAATAATCAAATGATGATGTATCATTGCACTTATCTTGGTTCTTAATCATAGACATATCGATAGCCAAAATGTCCTATATCTTTTCCTGAGAGGTTTTCCTTTCCACTATATTGCTTAAATGCTTCCAGAAGTCTCTCTTATTATGCATACACTGTTTCTTTAAATTCTTTTTTTGTCCTGTTGATGTTTACCCAATCAGTTTCCTTTGGAGAAATTGTTCCCTTCAAATCAGTAATGACCTGGATATAATTTTTCATTACTTTAGGTTATGGTGCACCAGTTTTCAAATCTCTTGCAGGTTCAATCTCTGGCCAATCTACTGCAATCTTACATTCAGTGGGACCCAAATATCAAAAAGGTGTCTAAATCCTTCAAAAAAAACCTTTGATACCTTCACAAATCTCTCAACTTGTCTATACCATTCAACTGGTTTTCATCTCAATTTTGAAAAATCATTTGTACAGGGCAATGTCCATGGAACATGAGCATACCCTCCTCCTGGCACTTCCCTCATTGGAATTATGTTTGTTTCTGTATTTTGGGTTTCCCCTTCAAACATTTGATACATTGGCATAGTTGTGTTTTTAGTTTCCTTCTTTTTAGCCCAGCTGCCTTCCTATCTTTCTAACTACCCCATTTCCTAAGTGTTGGCAGTAACTCTTTAATCTGTAATATTTTTACTGATGGTTTTAGAATCTTGAGTTCTTTATCGCTGAAAATCCAATCAATATGTTTTTTGCAGTGTTTTTGATATCTGTATGTCTACCCCATATTTTTGGGCAATCTCAGCCAATTTCTCATGAATATTGTAAGCCTTCTTGGTGATATGCTTACATACGAACAATAATTCATCATCTCGATAACTAACAATCCTTCCATGACTAATGGTTCCCAAAATATTTAGCAGTATCTCATCTTGGTATTTCCCTGTTCTTCCACACCTTTATCAAAAGTAGAATTGGCTATGTCCTTAATCCAATCATCGAGTTCCTGTGGGGTAGGCCCTACTGTTTAATTTAATGCACTCTCTTGTGACCCTCCATTGGTTCCCTCCACCCGTGGGGTGATATGTTATGTTATATGTTATGTTATATGGGGGGATTTCTATAGTGCTCGGCTACTCCGAGGAGTGTCCCGGCGCTTCAGATCCTCCACTGAGCAGAAGGGAGAAAGCAGAGTTACCTACTGAGTGAACAACAGTGTCTTTAAATTCTTTCTAAAAGCAAGCAAATTGCCCATAGATCTAAGGGACACGGGAAGGGCATTCCATGTCTGAGGAGCGAGGAATTTAAAAGAACGACCGCCGCACCTGACTCGCCTCATGGTAGGAACCACGGCCAAGGCCAGCGTGGCCGATCTGAGTGATCTTGGAGGCAAGTAAAAATGCACCCGCTTCTGAAGATACCAGGCTCCTAGGCCATGCAGTGCCTTAAAAGCCAGCGTCATAGTTTTAAAGAGAATCCGTTTTTTTATTGGGAGCCAGTGAAGAGTAATGAGAAGAGTACTGGCACTAGCCCTTCTAGTCAGACCAAAAATGGCCAGAGCTGCTGAATTTTGAACAACTTGTATGCGGGCTAACAGGTAGTCAGGTAGGCCCAGATACAGTACGTTCGCATAATCTAAGCGAGCACCGATCCGTGCCTGCACCGTAACTTTTCTATGCTCGACTGATAGAAGGGGCAAACATTTTTGAATCATCTTTAAGATGGCGAAACATTTGCCCACCAGACCCATTATCTGGGATTTGAAGGTGAGGCCATTATCGATTTGAATCCCCAGGTTTTTGGCGACGACCGAGTCGCAGGAAGGGGGAAACAT
This sequence comes from Lissotriton helveticus, assembly GCF_964261635.1. Lineage (NCBI taxonomy): Eukaryota > Metazoa > Chordata > Amphibia > Caudata > Salamandridae > Lissotriton > Lissotriton helveticus. Next base: position 51,021,814 of record NC_136060.1, on the reverse strand, counting down.
GGCGGGAGCCACCATGTCTTCCATCTGGGGTCCGGGGGACAGCCAAAAAAAAGTACCTCCGACTTATCAGAGTTGCATTTGAGGCAGTTCAGCTGAAACCAACCAAAGTCCGCCTCCAGGCAACCTCTGATGTTCTTACCGTTAAAGTCGGAGCCTTTGTCGCACGTGAAAAGAAGCTGAGTATCATCAGCGTACGACACAACCTGAGCTCCGAGTAAGCATGGGCGGATTTAGCGAATCTGGCGTACGCGAACTTGCGTATTTACGGATTCGCAATCCGCAAAATCCGCGAACTCTCGCGAATTAGCGGATTTTTGTGTTTTTTTGTGTTCGCAAGGGTTTCTGCCAGTTCGCGAGGTTTGTTTACCAGTTCGCAATTGCGAACTTACTTTTTGGCTCGCAACGGCCGCCACTATGTTGTTTCTACATCTGATTCATCATCACAGGTTCACAGCACCCTCTGTTTCACCACTGCCACCCTCTGGTACACCCATGCCACCCTCTGGTACATCCTCACTGCCACCCTCTGGTTGGTTTATCACTGTAGATTATGGGGGTGAAAAAAAGCAAGCACACCTGCCCTGCTTCAACTGCCATGAATTAATTTGGGGTTGATTAATGTGTCACTGATTTTTAAACTTCCAGTCTGGCTGGCACCTGCTTCCTTCCTTATCTGTAATTTGCTTTCTGTTGCAGTGCAATTATTTTTCACAGGACCTTTATGGCCTACTTGTAGCTATTCTATGAGCCTGCTGTGAGGGTCAGAGCAGGGTCATAGAATAGTTGCAAATAGGCAACTGAACTCTGGAGGGGCCCCTCAGGAAGCACTGGAGTGAATGGTTACTAATGTTAAGATTGAACTTTTGCACCTGCTGATTGCTTTCAGCTTTTCAAAAATCGTTTTTCTGCAATTTCGCGCAATTTGCGGGGCGCGAATCCGTGCGAGATCGATTTCGGAAGCCGCAAATTCGTGCGAATACACGATTTGTTTTTTGCTGCGCGTTTGTTCGCGTGACTTTTTGCATGTTTGCAAGCCGCTTGTAGCGCAACGTTTGCGAAGTTACGCTAGCGGTCGTACATGGGCGCGGCCATCTTGTTTGCGTGATGTAATTCCGTTTCCGGGCGCTATGTGTAATCTCGCAAAGTGTGCGGCACGCTCGTACATGTTCGCGTGTGATCGCGAGGAAAATCTTGTGCGAACTTACCCACGCGGTCGTGAACGGGCGCGGCCATCTTGTTTCTCATTCATTGCTATGGTTCTGGGCATGCTCTCTGTATCCTTTCTTAATCTCTGCCATCCTTTGCTTGTTTGAAGTTTTTTTTAATCTATTTTACTCATTATCTATCCCTCTATTTTTCAAGCTCTATATTTTTGTGTTTTCTGCTACTTTTTGTTCATTTTAAACTACTTTTTTAAACGCTTTTCTTTTCTTCTTCCCTGTTCTATTTCTTCTTTCTTATTTTGCTTCCTGTCTGCCCAGACCATGGCAAAGGGAGCCGGGAAGAAGCCCGCAAAGGGGAAGGGTCCCGCACCCCGTGCCCGGCTCCCGTGCGGGCGTTTGAGGGGGGAGACAGTTGTAGCTCGGGAGATTTTTAGTGCGGAGGAGGTGGCCGCACTAGTCTTTCACGTCCAGCGCCGCCTCCCCAAGACCATCATGGGAGGCGGCAGGATCGCTACCGGCTACGGGATCCGGGAGCGCCGGAAGCAGTGGGAGAAGGTGTGCTGGGCCATGTTTGAACACTCTGGGGTCCGGCGCACCTATAACCAGGCCACCCACAGCTGGACGGATGTCATGGACCGGGAACGCGACTTGCTGGACGTGCTCGGCGTAGAGATCCCCGGGCTTGGTGAGTAGTAGTAGCTATTTCTATCTATTTCATCACTACTCTGTTTTATCCCGCTCTGTGTGTTATTATATTGCAAATTTTTTTTTTTTACCAAGAGCAATAATGCTGCCGATTACATTGTAGGTAAATTATATTTCAAAATCTTCTATGCATTTCTGGTGCACTGCTATCCTTCTCAGTAGCCTTGCTACTATGCTTATTTGTTTTCTATTTTGTGTTCATTTCATTGGCCTGAGAAATTATGTATGAGTGTAGTGTAAAGAACTGCGTAATGCTAGACACTAAGGGTCAGATTTTCAATTACCGGCGCATCCCTGCAAAGTAGCAGGGATGTGCCAGTAATTGTGCGCCATGCCACCACCACCTATGGTGCGCCGTATTTACAATGTGGCGCACCATGGGCCCAAAACGTCACAGAAGCCTTATGCATCTGTGCCGTAAAGGCGGCGCATTGCTGGAGTTGCGTGCCAACGATGGCGCAGCTCCAGCAATGCTCTGGGGTGCCCTATCTCCCCAATGCTGCATCAAGCCGTACGTCGGCTTCAAGCAGGCGCAGGGTTTGAGTCACGCATCATTGTCCTAAAAGTGACTGATTAACATCTTGTAGATTTCCCTCAGCCACTTTTAGGATTCGTTCCTGCGCAGGAATGCCCTCCCTTGCGCCGGAACGCCCCCTGATGGCGCAGGGCTTTACAACGTGATGCATCTCCCATATGCGTCACTTTGTTAATATACGCCGCACCATGGCGCCTCTTTTGTTCTGCCGCTGCGTCACAAAAGTCACGCAACAATGGAGCAAAAGAGCCGCAAGGGGCTTCTAAATCAGCCCCTACAGACTCAAGTCCAGTCCTTCCGACACATGGCTATAAGAAGAAATAGTGGTGGTGGTCGGTGTATTGATAGTTTGACTATTCACTGATCTGCAAGCACGATGGACTTTGTCTGTCACTTCGCGTGCTGCGGACTGCTGCCTGCCAGGCCTAGGCAAACCTTTTAGTAGTTTGTTTAGTGAGTTACATAGGAACTTTCCAAGTCAACGGTCCGCAAATCAATAACGTAGTAGACCACATGAGATCGGTCAATATATCCCGTGGAATAGTTGTCTATTTGCTATTTCGCCAAAATATTTTGTTATTGTTCTTTTGAAATGTTTGATTTGGTTGACAAATATCATCCATGTTTTCTGGTCTTTCTTTCTTTCATGTTGTACATCAGCTCCCCCCAGGGGCAAGAGGACACAGGAGGAGGAGGAGGGTGCTGTTCATGATGCAGGCCAGGAGCGATCAGGCGAGGGCTCCTTTGCTGGCCCCAGTAAGTTTTAATTTTAATATAGTGTACCTATTTTTTCCTAGCGTTCCTCATTCGATTTTTTCTAAATCGTCTTTGATCTTCTTGTAGACTTTTGGTTTGGCTAGTAGGACAATCCATTCTACTACTGTTGCAGGGACAAATCTGCACAAACAGAACTATGGACACTAAATAATGCATTGCTTAGCTTATCAATTATAATAGATGCTGTTAGACTTTCCACATACCTCAGTGATAACAGACTTTGTAGTTGAACCCCCAATCTCCTTACTGACTAGATAGTGTGGCAGAGTCATTTAGCTCCCAAAGTCACCGACGATTGATCCCCAATGATGATTAGATTATCCAACGCAGGACAAGAGTACGGAGTCAGAGTCAAGAAGTGTTAGAGGCACGGACTCATGCTTGCAAAAATTCCACAACATTTAGCTCATCCACTCTAGTCTGGAGGACCAAAAACCACAGAGTCTATTTAAGTTTAAAAGCTTTATTAAAAGTAAACACATTTATAAAAATCAACTTTGTCATAAAACTAAACGTTTAACTGAAAATGGAAAAGTGCTTAGTGCTGACGATTAATTGGACACATTTCTTGTGGTCGAGCCGAGCTCTCACCTGGTTTGAACTTGATCCTGCTCGTGTTCTTAGAAGTCAAGCTGGTGCGTGTTAAAAATAAAAAGCAAGCATTCATCAGTTGTGCCAAAAAGTGCAGCAAGACAACAGCCTTCCCTGGAAAAAGGGACATTTTTACTTTAAAGTAGACAGACACAAATTATTAAATTGTATTCTGTTTTTTTCATATTTCTTTATTCCTCCTAGACCAAATATTATATAGTAGTGAGTGGTGTATTCTAACATTCTTAAATGTACTTTGTAGGTGGAACATCTGGTGGCGGGGCCAGCGCGGAGGTGGTGGTATTGGACGAGGGGGACAACTCTGGGGAGGAGGCGGTGCAAGTGCCGGACGTGCCTGTGAGGGTTCACACGGTGGTGGCGGGCAGAGGTAAGCTATATATTCCTTACTTATTGAGATTGAAGACTGCATAGTGTGCTTTCTGCATGGGTGTATTATAAATCAACCAGGTAGTAGCCTCCTCTAAATGTACTTCGACTTAGCTGTGAAGTTTTTGGCAAGAAGAATCCCAATAAGATCTGAGATGAACTTGATGGATGGGATGAACGAAAAGCGAGAGAAGGGTGTAAGTAAGTGTGGAAGGACGAGAAATTTAATGATGACTGGCAAAGGAGAATGATATGTGTTTGCTTGGTCCCCGAGGTGGCTGGGAAGGAAAGAATATGGTATGGTGCATGGCTGGGTGAATGATGAAGCAAGGATGGGTGGAAGGAGACCAGCCTGGGTGGGTGAAACAGAAACTGTATGTGTGCATATACTTTGAATGGATGGATGCCTGGATCATGGTATTATCTGACTCTTAGATAGCATATGTGTATCTAGAGAGAGTAGACGGTCACTGGATGAACTAAGTGTTACTTTGAAGAGCATGTAACACCGCACCCGCACGTCCGTTCCAGTGTAGGAAAGGCAAGGAAAAGAAGTTGTAATTTTGTCCAAATACTACCATGAATAGTAGCAGTAGTTTGTATTGCAACTGCAAGCACAGCATATATCCGGTTATTACGGTGGACACTCCCTACCTCTCTTAATAACTTTAGTTTAGTAGTAGTACGTCATTCATGTGTGGGCACACTGTTCACTCAATAATAAGCAAAGCACCTAAAGTCATCCCATATGTCATCAAATACATCCCATGTGATGTGATAGATAATCAGATTATTTAGCTTCTTCATTTTCCTTTTCTAGTACTCATTTGCACTGTAGGGTGAAAGCTAAATTAATTAAGCAGTAGCCCTTTTAACAGAGTATTCTCAGTGCCACCCGTAATAGAAAAGTAAGAGCTTCACCACCTGCATGTACTGGACCGGTACAGTAACGCAAGTCTGTCTCACTCATCATGTTGTGCGTCTGTTTTTCTCGGGTGCAAGTTCACTGCGCTGGCATTATGCCGGCTTGCATAAGATAACGTACCAATTTTCCTAAACAAGAGAGAAGAATAAGAATAAGACTGGTGTACTGTCATAGTCGACTGTAATGGAAGTCCATAGTGCTCGTAGAATTTGTTCCTTAAACTCCCACTAATGTTAGAGCAAGGATGAAGAAGTGGGAGGTTAGATAGATACTGTCCTCAATAGTTATGTACTGTGCTTTCAATTTGCTACTTGTACTGTGACACAACTTTCTGCTCAATCATTTTGTGATAATCTTAAGGAGCATTGGTTACAGAGTGACTATGTCTTTCTTTCTTCATATAGTTGCTCCTTCCAAATCAACCAGAAGACCATCAAGGAGGGAGCTGGCTCAAATGGCCCGGCAACGGAGGCTGGATGCCACTGTCGCCGAATATCGGCGGCTGGTGGCCCTGGAGGAGGAGGAGACGCAGTCTACCGGTACAACATCCACTGGTACAGCTGCATCCTCCTCGGTGCACCCACGGGCAGCCAGCCAGCGCAGTGCTCCAGCGGTACGGAGCCGGGCTACCAAAGCCAACCGCCACCGCCAAGCAGCAAAAACAGCAGCTGCCCCCCACAGGAGTTGCAAGGCACGCCAGCGCCGCTTATCCCTAAGAGTGTCCTACCTGGAGCAGGAGGTCCTTACCTACAAGAACTTGGTGGAGGGCCTCCGCTTCGACCATGCCACCCTCTGCAAGGAGTATGATGCCCTGGCCGCTAAAGTCAACAGCACCCTCCCGTAGTGTAGTGTCCCTTGCCCCTTTTTTAGAGACTTTTGGGGGGTGGGAATTGGGAGTTGGGTTGTGGGACTTTTGAAGGACAATCGTTGGGGTTAGGGAGGGTCTTGCGGGAGATTATTTTGTTAGGGCTACAAAAATATACTTTTTGAAACTTTATCTGACCATACCTGTTTTTTACTGCTTTTGAGTCTGGTGGGTGGGGGTTTAACAGTAAGTTTGTTTTCCTGAAGAGTCCTAGGACTTTAGTAGTACTACCGTCAATCTCTCGTCTATTCCTAATACTCCATTATACTACCTCCCACCAAACGCTTATCTTACCTGTAATTTGTGTTTGAAAGTAGGGCTAGGCCCAGGGCTGGCTCCACGGGAAATGGCGATTAAGGTTGGCAATCCTGGGCGGATGAAATGTCCTCATTGCGGTGGTACTAGTGGTGTGACACAGTGGCAGTTGCATGCCTATGGAAAAAAAGAAAATGAAACCTGGTTTGTCCTTACTGTAGCATTACAACGGTACGATAGAGAATATAGCAGGTGACAGTACACTAGAACAGTGCCACACAGAGCCTAACAAACTAGTACTTGCGTTGAATTTCTTTGACATTGGCTACTACTACAAGAAATAGTACTGAAGCTGAGTAAGTCTAGAATATATCCTCGGATTCCTTCACCAGCCTGTTGCTATGACCTTATCCTCCCCAGCAAGTGTGTGGAATTATTGATGTCATTTAGTCACTCATCAAGCAAAACCACACAGCCCGGGGGAAGAGGGTTAGGGACGGGTTTGGAAAATGGATGGGAATGGGGGTTTCTTTTTGGGTAGGTTTTGTTGAGAGAAAAAAAAAGCACAGCATGGACAAACAATAATTCAAGATAAAGAAATCTTTGGGTACAAAGCTAACCATAAATCTTTTTAAGTGACATAAAGGAAGTACATGCCCTACTGCATGCATTGTTAATGAAAAGTAAGTAGTACTAGATTGCGACAGTACAGGGAGGGCTGCAGCGTTTTCACTTGCCTATCTCTGCACTCAGAGAAACACTTCTTATTCTTACATTAAATTAGGTTTAAAAACTAGCCGAAGTAAAACCTATAGAATGGCTGTAGGGATCAATTTCGAAGCAGAGAGAGATCCAAGAAATTGAGTCACACTCATAGAAGAAAACAATGGACACTGTATCTGTATGTTGTTGTAGTTGTCCTGTTGAATTTTGCATGCAGCAAACAATTCCTCTTATTAGCGGCACTCCTCCATTCCAGCTGACGCTTCGTCCATCAATGTTGGTGACCAGAAGACACCCTGTCCACTGCTTGCCTGGCGGATGCTGAATTGCGGCTCGCTAATGTGAAGCCTGACTCCATCCTTTTTTCCCCATTGCCCAGACTGAAACCCGGCCTGTAATTATTGAACGAAAAATAGGAAGTGCTATTACAACACCACTGATAAATAAATACAAGGTGTGTACGCTGTGTAGTGCAAAAAGTCACACTTTGATTTTCCAAATAGACAGTACAATATTTTTGAAAGTGCGTACTCTGTCTGAGTCACCTTTTGAAGGATAAATAAGTATGGGCAAATTAATTTAGCTGATCTTTCGCCTCAAGCTAGGTGTACTGTAAACTGTGTTTTAGAACAAAATTAGACCTTCTCAGCAGTGCTCCCGCCTCCCACCCAGACTAAAGCCAGTCGCAAAAATGTAGAAGACCCCCAATCAGATCTCAAAAAAAGAGGCCTAGCAGAAAACTGGTGACAAAACGTACTTTGAAAGTAAAAGTAGGCCCAAACACCCCCTTACCCACCGTGGATTGTATTTCCAAACCACTTGCAAGCAAGCAAAAGTATCCATAGCCAGCATCGCTCCAAGACTCGAAGGCCCCTCCACCCAAACACATGCAATAGAAATACTGCTAACCCTAACGAGCCCTAAGTTAAGAATAGTGGCAAAGGCTTTCTTTAACTATGCCAAATCCCCCCTTTCCCACCATACTACTGGTTTAGAGTCTGGTGGGTGGTGGTTTAACAGTAAGTTAGTTTTCCTGAAACTTAAGTCTGTGTCATTTTCTCCCTAGTGTAAATGGCTAAATGTTTTCAACAGTAAGTGCCTCTCACCGAGTAAGTGTTCCCCCCTTTCCCACCATGGATTTTCTTCAAATCGCTTGCAACAAAAATTACACATTCCCACGAGTGCTCTAAAACCCCAGAACTCAGTTGCAAAAATCAAGAACACCCAAACACAGGCAATCCTGCTGCTAGGGCTAACCCTAACGAACCTTAAGTTACAAAAAGTGCCAAAACCTATTTCCTCATGGATGTTGTTTAAACCAGTTTTATCCGGTATTAGACCTTCCCAGCAATGGCCCCAGAGCCGTCAACCCAGGCGAAAACAAGTAGAAGACCCCCAAACAGCCAAAAAGCAAAAGTACAAAAATGTGGACTTTGTCACTTTTGTGAACATTTCCAAAATCACTCAGCGCGCGCTCTGCAGCTAGGCCCTAACTCCCCTCTGCCTCCATGGATTTCCTTCAAACCTCTTGCTATCTAAACTATCCATACCCAGTAGTGCTCCCAGACCCCGAAACCCACCCACAAACACCAGGAAGCCCCCCAAACAGGCCCCTGAAAACGCTACATTGAGCGAAAAGTCAGAAAAGGCAAAACCTTTTTTCCTCATGGATGTTGTTTAAACCAGTTTTATCTGGTATTAGACCTTCCCAGCAATGGTCCCAGAGCCGTCAACCCAGGCGAAAACAAATAGAAGACCCCCAAACAGCCAAAAAGCAAAAGTACAAAAATTTGGACTTTGTCACTTTTGTGAACATTTCCAAAATCACTCAGCGCGCGCTCTGCAGCTAGGCCCTAACTCCCCTCTGCCTCCATGGATTTCCTTCAAACCTCTTGCTATCTAAACTATCCATACCCAGTAGTGCTCCCAGACCCCGAAACCCACCCACAAACACCAGGAAGCCCCCCAAACAGGCCCCTGAAAACGCTACATTGAGCGAAAAGTCAGAAAAGGCAAAACCTTTTTTCCTCATGGATGTTGTTTAAACAGTTTTATCCGGTATTAGACCTTCTCAGCAATGGCCCCAGAGCTGTCAACCCAGGCGAAAACAAGTAGAAGACCCCAAACAGCCAAAAAGCAAAAGTACAAAAATGTGGACTTTGTCACTTTTGTGAACATTTCCAAAATAACTCAGCGCGCGCTCTGCAGCTAGGCCCTAACTCCCCTCTGCCTCCATGGATTTCCTTCAAACCTCTTGCTATCTAAACTATCCATACCAGTAGTGCTCCCAGACCCCGAAACCCACCCACAAACACCAGGAAGCCCCCCAAACAGGCCCCTGAAAACGCTACATTGAGCGAAAAGTCAGAAAAGGCAAAACCTTTTTTCCTCATGGATGTTGTTTAAACCAGTTTTATCCGGTATTAGACCTTCCCAGCAATGGCCCCAGAGCCGTCAACCCAGGTGAAAACAAGTAGAAGACACCCAAACAGCCAAAAAGCAAAAGTACAGGTGATTAAAGTTTTAATTATATTAACTTGTGCAAAACAAAGAAAGACAGAAACACAGGAATAAAAGTCAATAAGTACGAAAAAGAAAATGTCTGAATTCATTGGCTCATTTTCAGGCCTCGGTGTCAGGGAAGAAGAGTTCATCCTCATACTCTGCGAAATCATCAGGCAGGAGTAGGTCAGTGTCACCTAACACAGAAGAAATTCCCTCATCTAAGTTGCTGTCCTCCTCGTCTTCTTCCATCGTGCGATCTGGTACTTTGAAATCTGGTGGTATGAGGTGCTCATTCATCTTGATCATTGTCAATATCTCCACATTTTTGGGCAAGAGGCGGGTCCGTTTGCAAGTTACAATGCCACCAGCAGCACTGAAAACACGTTCAAAAGACACGCTTGCGAGTGGGGAAGACAAGTAATGTATAGCCAGGCGGGAGATCTCTGGCCACAATTCTTTTTTCCCATGCCAATACGCCAATGGGTCAGCATTAACATAGACCTCTGTTGAGTCATTCAGATAGTCCTGCACCATCGACTCAAAGTTCTCCACGTTTCCTCCACTTTGCTGAATTTTCGCTCGGACCTTTTCAGAACCATAACCAATCTCAGCTAGCCAATCCTCTTCATCACCCGATATTTCTGTTGTGTCTGGTGCAGATGATGCGGTTGCCAGTGTCTTTAACGGCTGAGAGGTCACTTCTGCCACAGCCACAGGTGCAGAAGTGGAGTCTTCTGACTGGGGATGGCCTGCTGATGCTGATGTCCTGCCTTTTCCTTCAATTTGCTTCCTTTCTCTTTCAAACCTGATAGCTGACCAGGCTACCCAACGTTTGTACTTTGTAGCATCTTCATCACTAAAAGGAAATAATGCAGAGCCTGCCAGCGCCTTTTTGTAGCGTGGATGCAGAATAGTAGCACAAATGTAATGCTGTTCTGAGTGGATCTTTTGAAGACGTTCATCGCCACGTAGACGCTCTAATAATTTCTCCGCCAAAAGAAAAGCTTCTTGCTTTTCTTCATAGTTTTGAAACTTTGAAGACACCGCCTTCAGTTTGTGCTCCAGCATGCGCAACAATGGGATAGCTTTTCCCAAATTACAGTCCTCCCTGCTGACTGCACGCGTGAAGAACTCAAAAGGACGAAGCATGTCTGTCAGGCTTTTAACTAGCTCCCATTGCCCCGCATTTAACCTCAGGTCCTCCTTCACAGCTGTACCCATTGTTAAGAAATACTGATCGAGTACCGTAAACTGCTCATACAGACGCTCAAGCATGTAGAAGGTTGAGTTCCAACGTGTTTGGCACCTCCTGGATGAGTGCTTTCACTGGCATTCGACGTTCATGTAGCAGGCTCCACAGATGCTTCCGGGCCTTAAAAGAATGGCTGAAATGGTTGCACATTTTTCGGCAGGTGACCACTAACTGGCATGCTGGACTTTCTTTCTCCAAGAATTTTTTAACAACCAGGTTTATACAGTGCGCCAAACACGGCACTCTGAAATAGTCACCCAGTTCCATGGCCTTAACTACATTGGCGCCATTATCCGTGGAAACATAACCAATGCCGCGTTTTTTTGGAGACAGCCAGTGAAAGACCTTTGTGTTGAACTCATTCAAAATGTTTTCTGCTGTATGACGTTTCTCCAAGCCAAACATGGCTAGTGTTGCATGTTTCCGAGCAGCTTTAAAAACTTGGTCCAGGTCAGCACCTGCGTTTAGCTTTGCTTTAACCCCTGAAAAAGAGACCCAGTGTGCAGTGATGCACATGTAATCAGTGCCTGCGCCACTGGTCCACATGTCTGTTGTGAGATGTATAGTGTGAACAGCACTCTTCTGCAAAGCTGCCCCAATCACCTCCAGCACATCTTCATGTAGTGCTGGAACCGCAACTCGGGCAAAATAGTACCGTCTAGGAACCTTCCATTTAGGGCAGAGCGCTGCCACTAATTCGAGAAAACCAACCCCTTCTACAAAAGAAAAAGGGAGAAGATCCAGCGCTAGCATTTTAGCCAGCTTAGTGTTATACAGACGCACCATTGGATGGTTGCGGTCATATGGCGCGTCTGAAAACAACATTGTTTTAATGTTGCCCTGGACCATTTTACGGGATGATGATGATGACTTCTTCGACCCAGTTACGCTCGCTGATGAACTTTTTCGCATTGGTGTCTCACTCTGTCCCACACTCTTAGTGTGGCTCCCAGGGGTACTGGGTGTAAGTGAAGTGTGTGACACTTCTTCCTCCTCGTCATCATCAGATGGAACATCAACGTTTTCTCGACTTGCAATTCGGGCTTCCTTGATCTCCTTTAGGTGCGCAAACCATTGGACAGCGTGCTGTCTCTCAAGATGACCACTCTGGCCTCCAGTCCCATAGTTGGTACCAAGCTTACCACGACTAACTGCAAGCTTACAAATGCTACAAATGGCTATGTTTTCCCTTTTTGTGGAAACACTAAAGAAGTCCCAAAATGCGGACTTGAAATGTCTGTGGGGGCCGGAGGAGGCGATACTGGTGGTGGCCGTGCTGCTAATGCCAGATGAAGTGGAGGATGTGTATTGCTGAACTTTACTATGTTGTGCACTTTCACCACCACTAATTGAGGTCGAGGTGGATAGAGGTCCCTTCTGGCGAGTAAGAAATATGGAAGCGGTACGTTGTGGTGTACTAGTTAACATCAATGATTCTGGTGTTCCCATTGCCTCCTCGTCGACTTCATCATCACGCTCAGCAGCCTGTCGGGCTAGGGTCAAAATGTCTGTTTGCTGCATGCCCGCTGGGGCTTCAGTGACGTTAGTGATGATGACTGCGTCGTCGTCGTGAGAGTCTTCAGCAGCAGGAGTATACGCCACTTCTTGTTGAGCGTCATCACACTCCATAACTTTGAGAGTTTCGACGACCTTCCTTTTACGCTTAGCTACCTTTGTCAGATCATGGTGTGCCTCCTCAACCTCACTCTCAGACGGCAGTGGTGCTGGTTCCCAAGTAAGATCCAGATCATCAGAAGGAGGTGGGCTTGAAGAAGATGTAGACACCAACACCCTTGATCTTTTCCTTGCTCGGGATGTGGAAGACAATGAATGATCATCAGGAGGAGTGGCTTCCTCGAATGATACCTCGGATTGATTGTCGATTTCCAGGTGTGCCCCTACTTCTGGAGGAACAACTATTGTGGCCACTTGTTGTGCCCCTCCATGCACCTCTGCTTGCTCCTCTCCTTGCGCCGCCTCTCCTTCCACATGTACTTGGGCTTGTACTTGCACATGTGATTGTTGTTGCGGCTGTGGTTGTTCAACACTCGTCAGATGAGTTACAACAACCTGTGTAGATTGAGGAACATTGCTGCTACTTTCTTGCGATGAGCCAACATCACTGGTCGATGGTGATTGAACAACCATACTGGCTGCCTCTGCAGCAGTCAAGGGCTTGGACCTAAGTTGGCGTGGTGGTGGTGGCACTGAGCCGAATGGAGCGGAGGTGCTGCTCCCAGCTTGGTCCCCAGCAGACCCCGCTGCTGCTGCAGGCGTACGTTTTTTTCCCCCAAAAAATGTGGCGGTCGGCATCACACCAGTCTCCTTGGTAAGTGGCGCCACTTGCTTCTTCTGCTCCTTACTGGCAACTTTCTTGCTAGAGGAGCTACGGGCAACTTTTTTTGGGGCCATCTTCTTCAGATGTCACTCTGAACAGCAGGCCGCAGTTGCACAAGTTGCAGAGTTGTCTGTGGCCACACGCACACGTGACGTTGTGCTGCACACACCGCAGCAGGACTTCTTCCTGGCACTGGTGGTTCTCTTGTGCACCTACAAGCAATGGAAGACAGAGGAACATCAGTTATACACCCCAAAAAGTCGAAAAAACACACAAAAATCAGCACAATCCCAGCCCATCCATGGCCTCAATGGTGTTTAAATCCAAGAAGACACCCCACAGAAAGACTAGGCCCATGCACCACCCACAACCCCTGGGCAAAAGGCCCCACCAGCAGCCCCAAAAAACCGACAAAAAACACAAAATTCAGCACAATCCCAGCCCATCCATGGCCTCAATGGTGTTTAAATCCAAGAAGACACCCCACAGAAAGACTAGGCCCATGCACCACTCACTACCCCTGGGCAAAAGGCCCCACCAGCAGCCCCAAAAAAACGACAAAAAACACAAAATTCAGCACAATCCCAGCCCAGCCCATCCATGGCCTCAATGGTGTTTAAATTCAAGAAGACACCCCACAGAAAGACTAGGCCCATGCACCACTCACTACCCCTGGGCATAATGGATGAAAGCTAGGCAAAATAAGTGCAGGCCTCAGACACTGCCTCTCTTCAAAATTGCCCCTTGCACCCCAAGCACATGTTGCCTGTACCAGCACTCAAGATGGCCACCACCACCACCCACATGGCCAGTCCAAATCAACAGTAGCACCCCCAAAAAAACGAAAAACACACAAAAATCACCACAATTCAATGCCATCCAGGATGTTTACATTAAAGAGAGTGAGACCCCACAGGCAGACTCAGTCCATGCACCACCCACTACCCCTGGGCAAAAGGCCCCACCAGCAGCCCCCAAAAACCGACAAAAAACACACAATTCAGCACAATCCCAGCCCATCCATGGCCTCAATGGTGTTTAAATCCAAGAAGACACCCCACAGAAAGACTAGGCCAATGCACCACTCACTACCCCTGGGCAAAAGGCCCCACCAGCAGCCCCAAAAAAACGACAAAAAACACACAATTCAGCACAATCCCAGCCCATCCATGGCCTCAATGGTGTTTAAATCCAAGAAGACACCCCACAGAAAGACTAGGCCCATGCACCACTCACTACCCCTGGGCAAAAGGCCCCACCAGCAGCCCCAAAAAAACGACAAAAAACACACAATTCAGCACAATCCCAGCCCATCCATGGCCTCAATGGTGTTTAAATCCAAGAAGACACCCCACAGAAAGACTAGGCCCATGCACCACTCACTACCCCTGGGCAAAAGGCCCCACCAGCAGCCCCAAAAAAAGACAAAAACACAAAATTCAGCACAATCCCAGCCCATCCATGGCCTCAATGGTGTTTAAATTCAAGAAGACACCCCACAGAAAGACTAGGCCCATGCACCACTCACTACCCCTGGGCAAAAGGCCCCACCAGCAGCCCCAAAAAAATGACAAAAAACACACAATTCAGCACAATCCCAGCCCATCCATGGCCTCAATTGTGTTTAAATCCAAGAAGACACCCCACAGAAAGACTAGGCCCATGCACCACTCACTACCCCTGGGCAAAAGGCCCCACCAGCAGCCCCCAAAAAAACGTCAAAAAACACAAAATTCAGCACAATCCCAGCCCATCCATGGCCTCAATGGTGTTTAAATTCAAGAAGACACCCCACAGAAAGACTAGGCCCATGCACCACTCACTACCCCTGGGCATAATGGATGAAAGCTAGGCAAAATAAGTGCAGGCCTCAGACACTGCCTCTCTTCAAAATGGCCCCTTGCACCCCAAGCACATGTTGCCTGTACCAGCACTCAAGATGGCCACCACCACCACCCACATGGCCAGTCCAAATCAACAGTAGCACCCCCAAAAAAACGAAAAACACACAAAAATCACCACAATCCAATGCCATCCAGGATGTTTACATTAAAGAGAGTGAGACCCCACAGGCAGACTCAGTCCATGCACCACCCACTGCCCCTGGGCAAAAGGCCCCAACAGCAGCCCCAAAAAAATGACAAAAAACACACAATTCAGCACAATCCCAGCCCATCCATGGCATCAATGGTGTTTAAATCCAAGAAGACACCCCATAGAAAGACTAGGCCCATGCACCACTCACTACCCCTGGGCAAAAGGCCCCACCAGCAGCCCCAAAAAACCGACAAAAAACACAAAATTCAGCACAATCCCAGCCCATCCATGGCCTCAATGGTGTTTAAATTCAAGAAGACACCCCACAGAAAGACTAGGCCCATGCACCACTCACTACCCCTGGGCATAATGGATGAAAGCTAGGCAAAATAAGTGCAGGCCTCAGACACTGCCTCTCTTCAAAATGGCCCCTTGCACCCCAAGCACATGTTGCCTGTACCAGCACTCAAGATGGCCACCACCACCACCCACATGGCCAGTCCAAATCAACAGTAGCACCCCAAAAAAACAAAAAACACACAAAAATCACCACAATCCAATGCCATCCAGGTTGCTTACATTAAAGAGAGTGAGACCCCACAGGCAGACTCAGTCCACGCACCACTCACTACCCCTGGGCAAAAGGCCCCAACAGCAGCCCCAAAAAATCGACAAAAAACACAAAATTAAGCACAATCCCAGCCCATCCATGGCCTCAATGATGTTTAAATTCAACAAAGCAGTTGTATCATGCACCCATAACCAACCCTGGTCCTACTGGATACTGTGGCTACCCACAATATATTTTATTTAATGTTCTGAAAAAGTTCCAAAATTGTAGTTGCAGCAACTGTAATGCCCCAAACAAACTTACTTGTGAAAGTTGATTTCTAATCCAAAGGTGATCCAAAGAAAGTCAAAAAGGCCTCAAATCCAAATATCCAGCAGCACCCACAAAAAGTAATCCTTCCAGGTCAAGGTCCAAATGAAAGTGACCAGCACATGAAGAAAGCACTGGGAGGAGCCTGCTGGACAGGAACAGGAAGTTGGAGACTGTGGGGCACTTCCTTCCCCCCCCCCCCAAAAATGGACTCCTTGCAAAACAAAATGCAGGCAAATGTCAACCTGAGGAGTGATTCTGATACAAATCATCATTTTCTGAAGGTTTATGCTGTTTGCTGGTGGATTTCTTGTGCAGAATTGCAAAATCTCTATTTCGCGAGTGCGAGATTGTTCCTGCCCGCCGCACCTACGTGTTCGCAATTGCGAACTCTCGCGATGGGTGCTGTGTAAGGTAAGGTGGCAAGCCGCGATTACGTATTCGCGGGCGCCAACTCCCGTGGGATCCCGCAGCAAGACCCAAAATGGCGCAGCACTCGCAAAATATCGAGAAAAACAACTCGGCAAACGCTGAATGACGGAAAGTGAACACCGTGCGCCACGCCGCGCGCTGCAATATTGGATCACCAAGCAAAAAAATCCGCCGCGTGCGAATTGACGGATTTTCGGCAAATTCGCTAGAGTTCGCGGATTGCGAATTTACCGAAAATCCGCAAATTCCACGAGCGGAACGGATTTTACGCCCATGCTTAGCTCCGAGAGCCTCTGCCAGAGCCGCCAGTGGGGACATATAGATGTTAAAGAGCGACGGGCTCAATATAGAGCCCTGCGGCACTCCCACTTCCAGAGGCGGCATCCTGGCAAAGAAAGGGGGAGCCCAGACCGTTTGTTGGCGGTCGGCAAGGAAAGATGTAAACCAACTAAACACCGACCCCATTAGACCAATCTCCCAGAGTCTAGAAAGGAGACGGTCATGGGGGACGGTGTCAAAAGCCGCCGATAGGTCAAGCATCACCAACATAGCTTTTCCCCCAGCATCCAAAGTTTCTCTTATGGCCTCAGGGACTTCAAGCAGTGCAGTCTCGGTGCTCATGTTAGAGCGAAGCACGGACTGTGAAGGGTGCAAGATATTGTTGGATTCAAGAAAGTTGGCAAGCGTTAGGTGAACATGCTTCTCAATCACTTTCGCTAGAGCGGGTAAGAGAGAGATCGGTCTATAATTTGTGTGGGCCTTGGGATCAAGGTTGTTGTTTTTTAAAATAGGCAGAATCAGGGCTTGTTTCCACCGCACAGGAACCGTTCCAGTGCTCAAGGAGAGGTTAAGTATCGGGTTGATTAGGGGATTGAGTACGTGCGCCATTTGTGCAGTGAGTTTGGCGGGACAGGGATCTAAGGGGGAGCCAGATTTTAAGTTGGACAGTAAGTCAAAAGAGGCTTGAGAAGTAATAGAAGGAAAATCCCAAAGAGAAGGGCACGACTGATTAAGAGGAGGATGAGACAAAAGCACATCACTAATTGCAGGAGTAGGAACTGCAGAAAAGGAGGCTTGGATAGACTGAATTTTGCTTGCAAAAAAATTGGCCAACTCAATAATCCAGGGCTTGGAGTGGGTAGTCCTGGGGTGCACCAGGAGGGGGAAGTGAAATCCTTTACTATTCTAAAGATCTCCTTGCACGAGTTGGAGGCAGCTTCTATTCTTAAGGCATAGTAGAATTTCTTACCAGCATTAATATCCTGGTGATAGGCCCTCAGCTGAACTCTATAGGCTTTTTTAGAGTTGGCGTCATATTGTTTTTGCCAAAATCTTTCTGCTTTTTTACAAAGCCGCCGTTTCTCCGCCAACGCAGAGGAAAACCAGGGTGCAGAAGCTCTAGCCTGATTGGTCCGCAGGGCTCGACTAGGAGCGAGTTCATCTAATTGTAGGGTCAACCAGGACTGGAGAAGCTCTAAGTCAGTCTCGAGCAAACCAGTCAACTGGCAAGGGTAAGTGCATAAGGCCTGCGCCAGCATATCAGGGGAGACCCTATGGAAGGCCCTGAAATCCTGCACTTGGCAGGCGGGCCCACTAGGCGGAACATTCCCGGAGTGAGAAATCTGAAACTCCACCAGATAATGATCCGACCAGAGGAATGGAGCCAGGGATGGTATCTCAATCGGGGTAGTAGAGAAAACCTGGTCCAATGTGTGACCTTTGCAATGTGTAGCAGCCGATAGATAGGGAATAAGACCCAGAGGAGACGTAATTTCCAACAATTTAATGCTATCGGCCGCATCTTCTATGTCCAAGTGGATAATGAAGTCTCCTAATAATAGGCAGTGATTGGACCTAAGACAAAGCATGGAAATTACCGAATGTAATTCTTCAAGGAAGGAACCCAAAGGGCCTGGGGGCCTATATACCAGGAGCCCGGTGCAAGATTGGTTGGGTGTCAGGGTGAGCGAGAAACCCAAGGACTCGCAGCCCTGAATGTTGTCCGTAGGTATAATGGAGCAGGCTGTTCGCTTATCCACCACCTGGGTTTCAGAACCTCGAGTTCCCATTTGTAAAGTTTTTCACACCATAGTCTGTGGTCCTTTATTAGTTTCTGTGATTCCCTCTGCAGTACCAGATAATGGGGATGGTCTCACTTGATTATGGAATTCAGTAGTCCCATTGGTCCCTGTAATAACTCCAGATTCATCCCCTTGTCGTGAAGTATTTACATTTGAGAATGTTAAATTGGAATTTATTTGATCTCTACTCAATTCCTGTGAAACATTATTTGCTCCTTCCAATCCAGTGGGAACAGTTAAAGCATGTGCTTGCCGCCTCCCATACCTGATTGATACAAAGGAACCACAGGTCTTATGGTCACTGGAATTGAGAGAGCATCTGGAGTATTTAGTATTATTGGGTTAGGTCATACTCGTCTGGGCATTTGCTCTTCAGTCAGAAAACAATTTAGAGGAATTAAGCCATTTGGCATAGTGGGTGCATTTGGTTGAATTCCCACAAATGGATTTGACCATGTTTGTGACTGTTCTCCTTTATATTTTGGAGGTCGATTCATCAAGAATTCACACAAAAATTCATCATCACTCATCACTTAACATGAGAGCTTGAGAGTTTACAAGATGTTTTGTCTTTTCTTTGCATTTTGTCGCCCTCATACTTTTCTCCAACTAATACAGGATACATTTGCACTCCCTCTTCAATATCCCTTCTCCACATTTTCCGTTGAGTGCCCCACTTAGCCTCTACATTTTTTTTTAAATGTTCTTATATCTTCCCTGATTTTTCTCTTTCTGATGAGCTTCCAGTTGCCATTCTCCAAGAGCTTTGCATTGCATAGGTCTTGGTGGTGGCTTAACAATATTTCTCTGCCGCCTTGCGTTTTCAAGAATTCCTACATTAAAGACACCATATTGAGGAAAAGCCAAAGGTCCATCTTTCTGAGTATACTTTTTTCAGTTCTCTAACCAAGTGCATGTAAGATATCCTTTCTCTAAAATCATATACAAATCAGGCGTGCCTTCAGGTGCTATTGGTACTCCTTCTCTAGTGGGCACAGGCACATCACCATGTATCAATCTCTAAGCTCTTTAAAATTTTCATGACTTCTGAATAATATAATTTTGTCATTTACAATTATTTCACTCGTATTACTGGAGAAATACACTTCATTATTATAATTTTAGCTCACAATCACTATCCATCTTTCTCTGAAACTCTCTACCAATCCCAGCGTGGCTTTACTTCAACCGTGATATCGCAGTGCAACACTTATATGATGTCAAGCCAACTTCTTGCAGCAACTGACCCCTCCTTTACAATCCAGCTTGTTCAGCTCCGATCTTAAAAACCCACTTAACACAAATTAATTCTTGTCTGCTCCACTAAAAGAAATTGTAGATCTATATACAATCAGAATTTATTCATTCAACCTGAGCAAAATTTCACCAGGGCACCTTTACCTAAAAATCCTTACGATTAATCTCCGTGCACTTGAAACAAACCCCAACGATTAAAACTCTTTCACACTCTCACAAAGTTACTGTTAGATTTGGGGGTCTCTAGTTGGCAGAGGTAGGTACCTTTGACCAAAGAGTGACCCTTACGTCTAGTCAGGGTAAGGGGATACACTCTTAAAAAAAACTGCTCACCCCGTTGATAGCTTGGTACGAGCAGACAGGCTTATCTCAGAGGCAGTGTGTAAAGCATTTGTGAACACATACAGTAACCCAGTGACAACACTACAGATGGACATCATACAAGTTGTAGTATAAAAATAAATATTTTTATATAGACTTAACACAAGACCACAAACGCCAACAATCCACAATACTGTACTTTAAAAAGGGTAGAATTAGCTTAGTTCTCTTTAGATGTAAAATACAACACTTTAAGTTCAATGTACCTTTGGATGCGTAACGCTATATAACGAAAGTGTTGAGGTTCCTTACACGCAAGAACGGTGAAGCGTCGGGTCCCTACTGCTGCGAAGGGGATGCGTCGGTTCTTTTCAGCGTGGGGAGGTGATGCGTTGGTTTCTTATTGCGCTTCCGTGGCGATGTGACCAGCAGCGTTGTAATGCAATGAAGAGCTGGTGCAATGAAACAAAATGACGCCTTATTCTTTTTTTTTTATATAAATCTTTTTATTATTATAACACAAGAGGAAAAATATACATATCGGGTGTCATTAAACAAAATACAGCACAGCTGTGGACGGGCAAATGAAGTGACAAAATAATGTACAGACATAAGCAGCAGAAAAATCAAATGCAGCGTGAACCAGAAGCAAAACAATTGGATAGCAATGACCGCAGGCACCCATCAACAGCACCCGCCCACCAGGAGTACAGGATGTACGGAGCAAACATGTGACACCCGGATACGTTAGGCAAGAATCAGGAGAATACGCCACAGCTCTTGTGAAGAAAGGAAAGGGGAAATAGAACGGTCATAGAAAATAACAAAGGAAAAATAAACCCCCCCCCACATACCCCCCACCCGACACCCCTGCAGATGGCTACGACCTAACCCCACTAGCAGCGTGCCTGTCGCCCCCTAAACTACACCCCAAGGAAGGGAAAAAGTTGGAGGAGGAGAATATAACAAATCAATACGAGCTCCCGGACTCCCATCCCCCCGCCAAGAGCAGACACCCCGTACCGTAATGTTAAGCAAGTTACAGCAAAGCAAGAGACATTTCGTAGGGGAGTCGCAAGCAGAAAAAGGACCATCCCGCCCGATCCCCGGCTCCATAGAGGCAGCAAGCCCCGTCCCGAACACATCAGACACATAAATATCAAACACTCAGAACCACGTCTGGCCCTCGCTCCCACAGATATAACCCAGCAAAGACAAAAGAAACATTGCATCAAAGTCCAGTCCAGTTCAGCCCAAACCCTCACGTTCCATCACGAAGACCCCGTCCAGTACAAATGAATTGTTGCGATTTTTCACACGGGTTCTATCCATCCGAACCGCCAGCATCACAAAAATAACAGAAAACAGTAGAGTGTCAAAGTCAATTCGAAAGAAGGGAAAACAGGATAGACATACACAGAGTCTAAAGTCAAAGCAGGGCCACCGTCCACCATCGACAAATCTGCAAAGCGGTTTTGATCACTCACGAAAAGAGGCAAAGGGTTAATCCTACAGACGCTGGAGAAGACACAATGGCCAACAATCCAGGACATGACCTCAACCCTGTCCCGTTCGATCCAAAACGTCAGCAGAGATCAACCGGCCAGCCGCCATGTTAGTCGACGTGGGCAACAAGGGCAACCAGGACAGATCGGTGGGCTGTCCCCCCAAGCCAGCCGTAAGCAACAGCAGTTCACAACATCCAACGGAGATTGTTTGACAAGATGTCCAAAGCACCTGCACAAAGTTCAAAGACAATAAGTCTGACATCGGCCCCTGTGATCCCTGGGGGACCCCCAAGAGACATTCTTCAGATCGCCAAGCCCTGCTTACACAATTACTGTGCTCATGGTGAACAAGACCGTGGGAAGATGTAGGGGGGAACATGTCCAGTTGCGTCTGAACCACGTCGTCAACAAGCCCACAGGGCATTACTAGCTGGGGCTCTTCCCCCTCGTCGGCCCCGGCGGGAACAGCTCTTGTCGGGTGGAGCGCAATGAATCCTGTATCCAGCGCAGTGTTCAGCTTTGCGAACTGCTCATCCAGAGAGACTCGGACATCAGCTATGGCCGCCAT
Source organism: Lissotriton helveticus (assembly GCF_964261635.1). Classification (NCBI taxonomy): domain Eukaryota; kingdom Metazoa; phylum Chordata; class Amphibia; order Caudata; family Salamandridae; genus Lissotriton; species Lissotriton helveticus. The sequence continues at coordinate 50,999,709 of NC_136060.1, read as the reverse complement.
GATGTCTTGCATCGTAACCGCCATCTTGGGGATGGGGGGGTCGTCGGGCGTTCCAAGCATTAGTTCCCAGCCTGCAGGTGAATACTCCCGGAGACCAATGGACCACACAAAAGACAGGTCAAGTCACACTTCGGAGGAATGTCTCTCTCCACACTGCCAAGTCAATCCTGCCCGTGAAATGAACACACAGCTCAGTTCCGGATTCCACCACGTAGCGCCTGCAATGGGGGCACCTCAGTATCCCAGAAACAGTCTCATCTCCGGCAGGATCTGCAGAGCCGGTCGTGCGCCAGTGGGAGCAGCGATCGTCCTCGCCCCGAGCGGCGCCAGCCGAGAATTCGGGAGCGGCCCGCGAAAACCGGGCCGAATCCTAAACAGCGTCAGGGTCGTCACAGTATGTGCTCCGCAGACATAGAATGTATCCAACAGGCCAGCGCTTCAGGGGGTGCTACATCGCCACGTTGCCGGTCAATTAAGGCGTCCGCGGCCAAAACCTGACCGATGGCCACTTCGCACTAGTAGACCGACTCCGCCCCTGTACAGACGGCCGCTGTTGTTGCTTCTTCGTCCGGCCATGCCCTGCAACCCACGTCCCGGCTCAAGAGACTTAAGGGCCGCTAACTACCGCTGCGGATGTCTCCGATTTCGGGGCCGGCAGAGAGCCGGGAATCGCGCCATCAATTTCAGCGCTCCTTCCCCAATACAGAATATAGCGCGATAACAGGATGATATGCAGGATAGTTGTGCGGGGCTCGGAGGGTCACGGAGCCGGGAGCCTACGCGTCCATCCTGGTCGCCATCTTGGCTCCTCCGGCGACTTATTCTTCATGCAACAACGATGTGTGCATGCCTGACGGCCGTATGGCAACTCAATGATTCTTCTGAGCTGTGACAGGTTCTCTGATACGCTTCTCCGGTGATGCGACGGCGTCTGCTGAGACGGCGACACTCTTCTCCGGTGATGTGAGGCGCTTCCGGTGATGCGACTGCAACACTTTTCTCCGGTGATGCGACAACGACTGCGGCAGCGACATGCTTCTTTGTCTTGAGTCACGCTTCTAGCTCCCAGCGACACACAGTCTCTCAGAAGGCCCAGCTCAACAGCAGGGACTTCAATTCCCAGCAAGGGAAGGCAGGGGAGCTGGTTGGTAAAGTCTGTTGTCCCTGAGACTCAAACCCTTGAAGATCCTTTACAAGTTAATTTGAACGCAGCACAACGTCCTTTCTCCTTTCTTTGGCAGTCAGGCAACCACCGCAAGCCAATCCCCCAAACAGCACTCAGCTTAGGGATAGTCTCCTCCTCAGTGTCTCTGGTTCCTCTTCTCAGCAAAGGTTCTTCTTGTTTCGAAAAGTGATATAATTCTCTGGGGTCTGGATCCCCGCTTTTATGCACCAAAATCCTTGGTCTCTGGAGGCAGGGAGTGTCTGTACCTAGTCCAAACCAGTTCTAGTCAGTCCTGGAGCACTTTGTTGACAATACTCCTTCTTTCCTTTGACAGTGTGGGCCAGACACATCAGAAACACCACAGGAGGTGGAGCCAGCATCATGGAATGCAGGCCCAGCCCTATTCAGGTCCCTGGTGCAACTCCTCCCACCCATCTGCATGCAGATAGCTCTATTCAGCCCTGTGCTGACTCTCCTTGCCCTGTCACTCAAACTTCAGACAAGGAATACACAACCTAGCAGAGGCAGGCTTGGATAGTTAGGCAAGAAAATACCTACTTTTTAAAAGTGGTATTTTCAAACACAGAATGTTAAAACTAACTTCACTAAAAGATGTAATTTATCATTCTGAGTTCAGGAATACTAAGCTCAAATTTCTACCTAGTTCGCCGAGTCAGTTAGGATTATAAGATGTTATAATCAAACTGCCCATTCTGGCCTATGGGGAACAGTTAGCCTTGCAATAGTGAAAATCGAAAATGGCTGTAATTCACTATTAGGACATGCCACACACACCAGGGTATGTCCTACATTTTACCTACAATGCACACTGCCCTTGGGCCTACCATAGGGGTGACTAATATGCAGAAAAGGGAAGGTTTAGGGACTGGCGAGTGGGTGCACTTGCCCAGTCAACATGGCAGTACCAGAATGCACAGAGGCTCTGCAATGGCAGACCTGAGACACACTATACAGGCTGCTTCTGTGGTTGGCACAACCAGTGCTTCAGGCCCATCAGCAGCATTTGATTTACCAGCCCCTCAGTGCACGGTACTACGGTCTGACAGTAAATCAGATAAGCCAATCATGGAGTTACTAATCCATATATCAATTTACAATAGGGCGAGCATATGCACTTAAGCACTGATCAGCAGTGGTAAAGTGCCCAGAGTCCTAAACCCAACAAAAACAGGACAGACAAAATACAGGAGAAAGGCAAAAAGTTCAGGGATGACCCTGCAAAAAGGGCCAAGTCCAACACAACCCCCTTTCAGCCAAACACAGGGTAGACCAATCACTATCTTGATAGGCTGCTCTGCTTTGGGCACTAGAACATGGACCCTGGCCCACAACAGCAGGGGCATATTCCAGTTCTACGCCAATACGAACCTTTTTGCATCCCTCTGTCCATACTCTCAGGGCCCACCATGTTATCCCAGGGGGAACTCTTCTCCTAACCTGTGGACACCATCTGTGCAGCACCTAATCGTAGCTTGCTCACAGGTGTGTCCCAACAGACGGACAGCACGCCACAGTGGCCACTGAGAGTAGTCAGTGATGATACCCAGACCTTATGCCACCCAGGGCTCTCAAACCTCTGTGGCGTTAGAGAGCGGGGGTAGTAGCCCCAGGTGCTTGGCACCCTTTGTCCACTCTCCCTCCTGTTAGGTCAGGTATGACATCCTGACACTGACCCACCAGCCCCAGGCCTGTACCCGGCAGCTGGACAAGAGACTGGGGTGGCTCTCCCATACCCGGTCATTCTCCTTGGGGCTCTGTACGCTCACACCTGGAACAGTACCCCTTACAGAATTGCCAAGGTGCCTGTAGCAAGTGTCCTGCACAATTTGCCCAGCAGTTCAGGGGTTCTATCCTGCAATGGGGCTTCCAGGTCGGGTGGACACCCTAAACCTGGCCCTCCAACCTTGGATCTAAACCCTCAGGCTGCACAAGGGTCAGAGGCGAGGACTCTCTCACTCTGCACCCCCTTCCAGAGCACTGCACCATCCCAACTGGAGTGGTACCCCTGGAAGCTACATCGATCAGGACACTAATTACAGTTGCCCCTTCCTCCAGGTCAGACAACACGTGAACCTGGCTTCCCAACCCAGGGACCAACACCTGCGGTTGAATACTTGCCAGGTGCACCAGGACTTCCTTGGGAGCATATATGCACCGAGGGTAACATAACTCATGTGTCATGTGACAGTCTGCCTGGCGCAGGTCTCCCAACCCCTGTCCATCTGACCGCACGTGAAGGTCCCCCAGGACAGAAGTGGGGTCATCATGGTCATTCACAGGTGACTCAGCTCTTCTGTCTGGCCCATGACCGACTAAGGACTCTTTCCCGCTCTCAACCCTCAATCTGGACTTCTTCACCCTCCACTTAGGAGTGGCACTGCCAGACACCAGAACTGATGGAGGCCTGCTTACAGACACTTCAGTTCACCAGACACTAGGGGATCCCCCTCAATGGGCGGCCCATCAGGACAGACGAGGCTGCCCACCTGGTGTTCCCTTAAAGAACCATCCAGGACCTGAGGCTGGGTTTTGGGCACCTTGGGACATGCAGCCCCACCCTCACTCCGTCTCCTCTGAGACAGGATGTGAGCCCCTACACCCTTCCCACTACTCCGGGACCTAGCTGGGCTACTCTGAACCTCTTTCACCACACAGGTCTGGAGGATACCTGAGCCACTCCTTTTAGGATCACTCCCTAATGCCTCCGCAGACCCTCCAAGATCCACCAAAGGGTCTGCCTCCAATGTGAGTTCCCTGTGGCAGAGAACTCACTCTCCAACAGGTGTTGGCATAGCTACTGAAAACAGGGACTTACAATATGCACTCCCATCGTTGGATCACACAGCCCCCTACAAGGGTTAACCAAACTATCCTTCACCTCTCCATCCAGTGTCTCGCACACATACTCCACATCACTCTCTTGAGATTGGCAAGACAGTATCTGACTGTCTCTGTCACTCAACCCACACTCTGCTGGGCGGTCTCCACACTCCCATACCAGGACTTCAACCTTGGGGGAACCCCTCTCCCTGCACCTCTCATCTAGAGTCATTAGAGTGTCCCTCCCACCACTAGAACCATGAACCCCTACCTCAGTTTACCCATTCTCCTCAGAGACACTGCATACTACTGGAGCTACCTCAAGCCTACCAGCAGCATTTAATTTACCATCCCTGGGCACCCGCAGTGCACTAGGCTCTGACATGGAATCAAATAAGCCAATCATGAAGTCACTAATCCATACATCAATTTACAATAGGGAGAGCATATGCACTTTAGGACTGATCAGCAGTGGTAAAGTGCCCAGAGTCCTAAAACCAACAAAAACAGGTCAGACAAAATACAGGAGGAAGGCAAAAAGTTCAGGGATGACCCTGCAAAAAGGGCCAAGTCCAACAGTTACCTTCTCTGGTGGTACTGCTGATGATGTCTCATGTACAGCACCATTGAACCAGCAGACAAACTTACTCAGCCTATGTCACACTGAGACCACCCTTAGGTGTATATCCTGGGATCTTTGGCCACTTCGGACCTGATTACATCTTCAATACAACAATACCCTATTCTACACAAAAACACTAAAACATTTCTATACCAATTCTCATTAGTAACACATTTAAGCAACAATCTAATATTATTGATACTCACACCACTTGTCTTCTTGTCTTCAGAACAGGCACTGAGTCAAATGTCACCGATCTTTGAGCTTGGGATACCTCAAGTGACCTTAATATACATCCCCATTTTATCCAAGTTTTGACTGACTGTAAACCATCCGACACGCTACCAGGAAAACTCTTGTAGCATGTAACGTGTTGGGCCTCATGAACTATCTTATTTAGTGTTTTTTCCTATTCCTAATTAACCTCAGCTATCATATAAAATCATTTAGGTCTTCCCATGGATCTTGTTCTGTGCTTAAAGGGACTGGAATATTTAGGGGATGCACAATTATCCTATGAGGACCCGAAATAGGTTAATTGTTAACATAGAATTATTGGGTGTAAACTCCTACGTAATCTCACCTCCAATTTAGTTAACCTCCAAATCAAATTGTGAGAAAGAATCACCAGAGTAATTTATCCTAAATTGTATTTCTATTTACATTTGAATGATTAGCACACAACCTAACTTTAAGATAGATCAGATTTAATAAGCATTTGCAAGCTGTGCAAGATCCATATATGAAGTAACTAATCTTCCTCAGCTGAGGGAGATTTATCCTAAGGAAAATACATTAGTAGGGAAATCAGTTGTCTCTCATACCAACCTTCCTCCAGGTCAGACAACACGTGAACCTGGCTTCCCAACCCAGGGACCAACACCTGCGGTTGAATACTTGCCAGGTGCACCAGGACTTCAGTAAGTTCAGTAAGTTCCAAATTACCAATTTCAGTCAAAGACGGACATGTCTGCCTCTGTCCGCACTGTAGCGTTAATGCCACAGCTGCTCTGACGCAAACACTTTTAGCCAAAATGGTTGAACTACATTAGCATACCAGCAAATTGCAGTATTTTGTTACAATTCATTCATTCATTCATAAAATCTTTATTTTGGCGCATTTTGCCATAAAAGAATACAAAACAATAAAACAACATTCATGGATGAAGATACAGTTCATTAGTGCAAACAGAGAGAGTAATTAAAAACATACGCACTAGGATAATACATAATTTCATTGTGACAGACCCTACAAATAGATAAGTATCATTCATTAAGTGTCAAGAGCCTACGCTTATGCCACATAGCTGCCAGATATTGAGAAACAGCAAATACAATATACCTAGTCGTATCAGTTTTTAAAATTCGAAAAGCATGCATACACTGTACAAAGCCCAAATTTCTACAAAGTGGTACGAGCCAGTACTTCCTGGATTTGAAGTAGGCGGGACAAAAGAAGAGAACGTGAAGTTCATTTTCTGTGTCACAGCTGCATCCAGGACAGTTCTTGTGTGCATTAACTGACCATTTACTAGTAAAGGCTCTTAAAGGTAGAGTACCATATCTCCATTGTAGATAAAGTTTCCTGGCTACAATAGGTTAGATATCATCCATGAAATCCTCAACTGAATAAGATACTTTAATTGTTAAAAAAGAGTTAGTTAGGGTGCCGGCACTGGTGTCAGACAAAGCAGCAGTAAGTTGATTATCCACTAAAATCCTGGTAAGCGACTTGCGCGAAACCTCTTTGCAACTCCTCTCAGGATCATGCCACAAGGCGGGTAATCCCACTCTTACTAGTTCCCTCTTTATGAACATGAGCCAGGGAATTTTGGCTGCACTAGGATAAGTTAGTATTTCCTTGAGTTCTAGCCTATAGTTAGACAGCTCTGGCGTTATCAAGAGTCTACGCCAGAACCTAAGGGGTTTAAGCGCTAGTTCATCTTCAATAGGTCTCAGCCCCAGGTCAAGCCTTAGAGGGAGTAACGGAGTACTTTGTGGGAGTGCCAACAGCTGTCTAATAAATTTATTTTTGGTTTTAACAGTTTCAGGCCTACACAAATAGCCCCACAACTCCCCACCAAAGAGAATTGCACCTCTTGCCTGTGTTTTGTAGATCTCCAGAGGGGGACTAACTGGTTTATAGGTAGATGAATTGGAAAGCTTAAGTATTCCACCCGCAAGCTGGGCCAGTTTCATTTGTGACTTTCTTTGTTGAGGGCCCCATGACAGGTTTTCATTAATGGTGACCCCCAAATAATCAAAGGTCGTCACCCTTTCTAGTCTGACTGGGCCTAACCTGGGATTCGGCCGGGTGGTTACAGGTGGGTTGAAGATCATAAATTCCATTTTACCAGCATTGATCTCCAAGCCACGACCTCTGCAAAAGTCATTGAAGCCGTCCAGTATGCGCTGTAGCCCCATAGTAGACTTGGAGAGCAGCAGGGTATCGTCTGCGAACATGATCACCGGCACCCTGCTGCCTGCCAGCCTTGGCGTATCATTATGGAGATCACCGTCTAGATGGGCGATTACCCCGTTGAAGTAGAGGCAGAACAGGGTAGGTGCCAATACGCACCCCTGCCTTACCCCCCTGCCAACAAGGAACCTGGAAGACAGCGCCCCATTCTTCCCACATCTAAACTGCGCGAAATTCTCTGCATGGAGCCTCATCAGAATGGTTAAAAGTTGGGGCGGAATGCCCAATTCTTGGAGTACAGTCCACAATTTCCCCCGGGGCACCAGGTCAAAAGCAGAGCGGAGGTCCACAAACACCATATAGAGGCTGCCGCCCTTTATTTTCAGCGTTTTCCCGAATAATAGAATGAGGCAAAAGATTTGATCCATGGTGGAAGTGTTCCTCCTAAACCCCGCTTGATACGGACTGAGGATTGAGTGCTCCTCAATCCAGTCCTACAGGTGGTCTAAGATGAGCCGCGCAAATTTTTTTTGCGGGACATCGATAAGGCTAATGGGCCTGTAGTTGACTGGGAGCAGAGGAGAGCCCTTCTTAAAAATTGGGACAATCTCTGCTCTCAACCAAGTACAGGGCACCTCCGTGCCCCTCAGGACAGCATTAAAAAGTATTTGAAGGTAAGGGCCCCAAATCCTAGGTTGATGTCTGAAGAGGTCTCCTGGCAATTTGTCATGGCCCGGGGCTTTTCCCATAGCAAGTTTGCCTATGGCATTGCATACTTCTTCTGTCGTGAACTCTAGTCCATCATACTGGGAAGTGGGAGATGGAAGTACCGGGATACTTTCCGCACCTTGTTCTGCGGAATATAAAGTCTTGAAATGGTCTTCCCAGACTTTTGCATCAATATTTGGTTCGATAGCCGATCTCGGTTCTCCACAACCGACATTGACTATCGACCAAAATCTCCGCGCATCCCTTGATTTAAGGGCGTCGGTTAGGCTGGTCCACTTTTCTTGATCCCACTCTTGCTTTGCGTATTTCATTACCTCTTTATACTCTTGTCTCAAAGCTCTAATCTGGGGTTTATTACTGCCGAGCTTCAGGGCCTGAACTAGCTTAATCTTCGCCTTTCTGCATACGGCATTATACCATGAAGATGCAGCAGCCCTTTTTCTCCTATTAGCCACCTGGGGATTAAAAACCTCAGCTAAATTGGATACTATATCCGTATGGACTGCCTGCATTTTATCATTAAAATCAGAAGGCGTGGGTTATATATTCAAAACATTCAGCTCCACAAACAAGGGTACAATTACATTATATATATTGCAAACTTCTTCTGGGTTTGCCGCAATTTTTTCCCATCTAACCATGCATCTGTCATTTGCTCTGGATAGAAGTATGACAATGGGAGGGGTTGAATAGTTGACCCATGAATATCGTGCATCCAATGACAAATATGCCCCATGGTCCGTGGGTCCTTAAAATTAACCAAAACACAGTCGCCCTTTATGGTTTTTGGCCTATGCCCAACCCAGGACAGCCTGCGCACCATCAAGATTTCACTGGTAATGTGGCCAGGGAGCGATCTATTTTTGTTAAGCCAATCAGAGACTTTGTTTTTAAAAGACATATAAGATTCCCTACTGGCGTTGCTTAGTTCGGGAACCCCCATTAGGACTACCAGGTACGGGCTGGATTCTGGGGGCAGGTCGATTCTGATTTCCCCAGAGGAGCCCACATAGGGTAGGACCTGACAGTCCTCCGTTGGCTTTGCAGCATTGACCCCTGTTGGTGTGTTAACAAGTGGAGCCACAGGCGCCGCTGGCATAATGATAGTTGCATTAAGAGGTTGTAGTGCTAATGACAGTACAGATTTTTGTGGTACAATCCCCCCTGAACAGTGTTCGTATGTGCGTTACCCAGAGACCGCACACTAGACTTTATACAGTCCACAGTCTCTAATGATGCTTTTTCAATCTTGGCCAACCGCTGCTCAATCTGCACTAGTCTGTCTTCAAATGGCTGGAGAGAAGATCTTAGTAAGGTGCCCAGTTTTTCAAGAAAAGGATCCTCCAGTGTAACAGTTGCATTCACGGGGTTGACCTCTCCAGGAGGGTTTGCAGTCTGCGGTAGTGAGTCATTTTTATCCATTGCCTTCAAAACCCCAGGGCCCTGGCGCTTTGGAGTTGTATCACTATTACATGTGCGTTTAGCGAGTTTGGGCTTCCTGCCACCAGGGGCAGCAGCCGGCCCTCGCTTCCTCTTCGGTATTGCCCCCTTGCGTCTCCCCCGCAGCTGCCGGGTGTTTGGTCTTTCGGGAGAACTATCCACTGTTGACCCTGCGGTAGTCTCTATTACTGCTGATAGTTGAGACCCATCAGCTAGAGACTTGTGACCCTGGTCCTGAGGAGTATCAGGAGCTTGTACAGTTATGGGGACTTCAGTAATAGTAGGTCGCAAAGTAAGCTCTGATGTTCGAGCATTTGCGAGGTAGCCCAAAGAGGATCTTTTCGCTAAAGCAAGGTCTTGCGAGAGGCAGCGTTCCAATAGAATTATTTCATGGTCAATAACTGAGTTCGCTCTGATGATGAAATTATCAAGCGTCCCTGTTACATATCCACTCGCGATCCCTGTCTTGCTCCTACTTTAATGTCCTGACATTGTTCTATCACCACTCGAGATTCAGGCAAGTACTTACAGTGGGTCACGATGATGACACTATGGAAGAAGCCAGATGAAAGAGGGGTGGCCCAGTCCGGTCTCCTCTGGCCTACAACGGGCTTAAATGGGCCCGCCCTTGGCCTGGGCTTCGCCCGACTTGCGCCCGCGCGCGTTCCGCGCAGCGGAGTGCGCGGACAAGGAAATAGAAGCAAGTGGGAGGGGCGGGAAGAGGCACACAGCTGCAATCAACACGGGCTGCTGGTTCTCGCAGTCCTGTCACTTCGAAAATGCCCCAGAGTCCAGAGTTCAACACACCACCTCGAGCGGCACCCACAGAAGCGGGGGCCGCGAGTAGTTTTTAAAGTCCCGGCGTGGGAGGGCGGGAAGAGGCACACAGCTGCAATCAACACGGGCTGCTGGTCCTCGCAGTCCCGTCTCTTCTAAAATGCCCAGGAGTCCAGAGTTCAACACACCACCTCGAGCGGCACCCGCAGGAGCGGGGGCCGCGAATAGTTTTTAAAGTCCCGGCGTGGGAGGGCGGGAAGAGGCACACAGCTGCAATCAACACGGGCTGCTGGTCCTCGCAGTCTCATCACTTCGAAAATGCTCCAGAGTTCAACACACCACCTCGAGCGGCACCCACATTATTTCTGGAAGTCCCAATTTTTCGTTTTTGTACCACAAGGTGGGTAGAGGGGGAGACGCCCCTTAATTCAAAATTTAGGCAATTGTAGTCCATCAATTCCAGGTTTACCCCCCTTGACATCACCAAATGTTTGAGACTACTCTGTCCCATTGGTTGCTCACAATAGGATGAGATGATGTAGCAGGTAAAAGTATACAGATTCCAGAAGAATTTAAGTAATTCATTACTTGCCATTCCCTTACGGGTCCTGTAGTTTAGTCGTTCAATTATTTGTTGCATTTAGAAAGTAGGTGGTTTCATACTCTGATCCCTTGTCTTTCCATTCTCAAGCATTTTGTCTAGGAAGTAATACTTTTGTCGCAAGTCTAGTCAAGCAAGCTATACAAGTCAAAGAGAGGATTGAGTGTTAGAAAACGAGTGGTTACTTTATGAAAGGTCCCATAGTCTTCAGACTGTTGAGTTTATAAGTTCATACTAGGAAAAGAAGCAAAGTTTGAGTACTTCATGATATACAGCTCATGCACAATGAAATTGTGCTAAAAGATGAATCTCGCATTACATACAATGGTGCATTAATTTATTCAAATAAGCATATTAATATTACTTTATTATGAGTCACAATTAGTTCATGTAAGTATATGGTACCCCAAATTTGTTTTTAATATTCACCATCATTTCACATATAATTTTGTAAATCTCTTTTGCACTTTAGATATTATTACAGCATACAAGGTTTAAGGGCGCATCAATGATAAACTTTATGAAAGACAATCATAACATAACCTCATGTAGCATCTGCTTTTCTTGTCAAAGACAGTACTCTCATTTATACATTCTAATATTGTTATCTGTTTTTCTAACACATAAAGAATTGTATTCTCACATTGAAGTTTTCTGTATTAGCATTTCGTTATATCGTTTACCTAAGCATAAGTACACATGCCACTAAAGGGTCAGGTTTCTCATCTACTTATTGAGAGTTAGGTGTTATTAGAAAATCACTTCTAACATTTTGCAAGCTTTTACTGTGCATAATCTAAATCAGTTCTACATTTCATGTAGTTTCTGAAACGTGAAGCTTAATACACAGTTTGTCGTTTTCATGTAAAATTGTGCAATAAATCATTTCAATATAAAATTGTCATAAATAGATGAAAGGTAATAGTGCTTCTCTCTCTTTTACCTTGACCTAAACTTTAATAAATGTCCTCCCTTTTTAATTTCGAGAGCTCCTCTCCTCCCCTTCTACCTTCTGCATACCTCGTGTGTGTAAAGACTATCCTAAACCACAAATCTGTCTTATTCCCTGTTTCTTTGAAACCATATCCCTGCAACCTAACAATATTTATTCATTCTATCAACCATTTGCTTCTCAAATAACCCCCTCCAATGAGACCACCTAAATCATTAACGTACCACAAATGAAGTTGAGTTAATGCATGGAATGATTTCTTTGAGACCACAAGACTAATCCCAGTAATTAATGGACTGACCGCTAACTTTGGGCCCCGGGTAGCATGCTATTCACTGAACACCTTCTCAGGCATAGTAAGTGCTATATAAATGTCATTTCAGTTTCATAATGACTTGGCAATGTCCAAGTGAAAACAGAACAGGCTTGCAAGGATGTTTTTCTTTTAGCACAGTAATTTTTTTTTTCTTTTAGCACAGTAATAGACTTGTGAGGGCGCGGTTGCTCCCGCAGAGCACAGTCACATTGCTTCGGTCGGCAGTGGTGCCTCTAAATAGGCACATATGCAAATGAGATTCTGGGCCTATGCAGTAAGTCTCCAATTCCTCTTGTGATCCTATCCCCAGAGACTTTTTATGGCATTGGCAACGTGCACTCTGGCCCCGGGCCCCAGCCTTTCAGGGGGCCCCCTGATAGAGCCAGTTCTGTTCTGAGGATGTCCTTGAAAAATTCTTAAACAGATTATTTTAAATACCGTTTTCTTTTCATCAATTTTTAATGTAGGCAAGTGTGAGTCTATTGCAGACATTTGCGAAGAAATGTTGTGTTTACGTTTCATGCAACATCCATAAAAATATTCCTTTAGAGCAAAACGGGACCTCATACTTGAGAAATGGGAGGTCGTAACAGATATTATTTGCAGTAGTATTAGTGAACTGCTGTTGTGTTACAATATTGAAAACCCACATCACTATTCCTGAATATTAGATGCACAAAATATTTAGAATATGAAGGAATGTGCCTGTGCGCTGTCAGTGACCTGGCAAATGAGGACATGAAAGAGGTGAAATTGGATCATAAATATGAAGTTGGTCTGAACGGGGGCCCCAAAATACGTTTGGCCCAGGGCCCCCAAAATCCTTAAGATGACCCTGGGTACCCCGGCATTCTCTCTGGAGCATGAACCATGCTAGCCAATGATTCTTCGTGTGTTGGAGGTAATGACAGAGTGGAATGCTGATGCCTGGGGAATTACAACTGTCAGAGCAAGGCTGCAGAGGATCAAGCCAAAGAGTAGAAGCGGCATTAAGAGCGGGACTGACAGTTGGAGTGGCGGTCACATAGACAGGAGAGGCCGTGTCCGGTGAGCAACAACTTTGAGAGCAGGGCTGCAGAGAACCGAATCCAATCTGCAGGGCTGAGAATGTGAGGACCTACTGAATGGAAGGCACCAAGAAGGGGTCTGATAGCAAGGTCATTCATTCTAGGGTTACTAGGAGGCTCAGAGTGTAGACCACCATGTTGACACTGCAGGATGTCAGCATGTGCCTTGTGAGTGAACGGCTACGTGCCAGCTGTCCTAACTGCTCACGGAATGGCTGCCTGACCTGAACCAGGACTAGTTTGTGCTCTTAAGGCGAGGCCTTGAGGTTCCTGGATGGGATGCGGCACACAAGAAAGACCGTAGCTACCCACAGGGACAGAGGACAAGGATGATTTCAGAGGTTGTGACCAGGGGTCAAGATGAATGAGAGAGAGAACACTTGGTGCTATGTGAAGAGAGAAAAGAGTGCTAACTGCTACCTGTGTACTGAAATGAAGTTAAGTGTGCCCCTCAACCTGAGGCTTATGTGGAGGTGGTGGTGGGGAGGGGGTAGACCAGGAGACAGATCAGGAATAGATACCAGATGACCACAGCAGGGAGGGTTTGGGGTGCCAGGAAGCGAGACCAGAGGAAAAAAGGCCAAGTTGTGTGTAGCTCAAGGGGAGGGCATGAAGTAACCAGAGGGCTGGAAGGGACTGGGAAAAAACAAACAGAGATATATTGGGGAATGCCTCAGGGGAAGGCCGAGGACGTAGAGAGCCCCAGGGTGCTGCTTCCCTCATACCCAAGGTGAGAATCTAGATTTTCCAGGGCTGATGGACACCAGGAGAACAGAGATCAGAGATCAGGGGAGAGAGCACAATGAGAGCTTCTTGCCTCCAGCAGGAGCTGCTTGAGTTCTGCATCGTGTTCAAGGTACAGCTTGTGAAGGAGACGAGGAGAATCAAAAATCAGGAGAGACTGGGTACGAGGTGGAGAGACAAGTGGGACATGGTGCAAGTGCCAGTGGTTCACCTAAACTCTTGCCACATGGTATTGGAAGGTTGTGTACTGCTCAAGGTGATGTCCTGATAAGGGTTTTCCCCGTGATAACTTACTGGGCATTTTTTTCTTCTCTCATGTATCTCTTCTATACCTTATACATCTTTTGTAGCTTCTCCCCATCTCTCTTTACTCACTATTTCCTCTCTCGTCTCTCTCCTTTCTGTCTCTCTCCTTTTCTACCTTTCTCTTGCACTCTCACTCTGACGCCCTTCTCTGTTCTTGACATCTGTTTAATTCTCTATTTTTCTTTCAAGGAGATACACAGTGGTTAGGCACCCTCAAGCATGCACTTGTATGGAAGCAGAAGATTTCTTCTTACTGTCACCTTTGTGGCATGCATTGAGTATATACATGCCATCTATTTCTGTAATTAACAAAATGGAGAGTCATGTGCCTGTCTTACTGCACGGTGAGCATTCTGAATATGCGGCGAGCCATGTGCCTAGGTGTAGGCCGAGCCGTGTGCCAGTTGGTGTACCTATGTGAGTACAGGTTGTTGTAGCGTCAACTCTGTCCAAACAATCATAAACCATTGTTTCATCTATTTTTGTCTGAGCCTCTCGCTAACTATTATACTTACTTGGTCTTCTGATGGATCTTGTTGTGTACTGAAAGGGAGTGGATATTCAGTGGATGAGCAATTAACTAATGAGGACCAGCAATAGGGTAATTGTACCTACGACCCAATTATACTTCGGTCAGAAATACTCTCAATACCTATGAGTGACCTTAACAAAAGATTTATCCACAGGGAATGATGAGATCGAATCAGCAGAATTGAGTTTAAATTTCAAAGTATAGTTATTCATTTATAGGTAAGCAATATTAGCATTAAAATAAGATAGCACACAGCCCTAATACCAAGTTAGTAAAGGATTTAATGAAATAATGCCAAGCCTCTGAGATTCATGGAGCATATAAAGGATGATTAAGGAAAAAATATTACTCAGCCAATACAGATTTAGACTCATACAGTGTATGTGTCGATAGGCGATAGGAAATCAGATGAACATTATACAGACCCTCTGGAAAGTTCAGCAAAGTTCCAAGTAACCAGTTCCAGTTCGTCAAGACAGCAATTTGTCTCCGTCTGTTGCTGCAACAACAAAGTCACAACAGCATGATGTGAACCCTTCAGCCGACAAGGTTCAATCTGCACTAGCACACCACTCGGCAGCCAATCATAGTGTTACGTTACAAGTTACTCTGTCCTCAGATTTTAAAGCTCGAACTGTAGCAGGGTTCTCCCAAGATTTTAGCAATTATACTCCATAGGTTTTTTGGGGTGACACCGCCTGGTATAATCAAAAATATCAGACAACCTGTTCCACTGGTCAGTCCAAAATGAGATGAGAGTGATGTAGCAGGAAAGAAGATACAATACAGAAAAGTTAAGTTAATTGATTAAGCAGCTTCCTTAAGTCATGTAGGCACAGGATACGCCAAACAATTGAACATTTTAGAGAGAAAAAGTTCTGCAGTGCATTTTCCCTAGCAGCGGCTCTAGAATGTTGCAATATTTGTTAGAATCTCACAGTTCAGTCCAAAAGATGTCAAAAGAAACAGTTTTTATTTCAAATATGATTTGCAAGTTTAGTGAATTTTCCCAAAATATTCAGTCTACAACCTCACTAGAAAAGGGAGAGTAGAAATGAGGCCTACATGAAAAATATGCTAATATACGACAAGATTATGTTAAATTGTGAATCACACGCTAATAGGGAGACTCACTTATTACTTTCAATAGTAAATACACTAAGAAACATTTCAACCAGACCATAATTAATTCATGTACGTACAGGGTACTCCTAAAAACGTTTGTAGGTGTCAACGTTATACATACAAGAAAATGCATAATAATCTCATCGCTTGAGTGTTATTCAATAATTACATATATAAAACGTACATTAGAAGTTTCACGAAGACACCTTTAAGCAAACTCGTGTAGAAAGAAAAGTTTCTTTTGTTATTTTTGGTGTACATGTTATAACATTGAATGATGATTTCATAATTTTCAAATGAAAATCGATCTACTACACATTTATTTTCTTCAGTTTTATTACTATCATGCTCATAATCATGAGAATCCAACCCATTAGTACTTGTTTAATAACCCCATCTATTGAAACTAAGCACATAATATATCAAAAACTATCTTTCCATGTTCATGCTTTTACAATGCAGTGTCTGAATCAGAATTGTATGTCATTTTCAAAAGCGTGAAATGTACACACGTTGGTAACCATTCGAGTAAATGTCATAATCATTTCTTTTGTCATAAAATTTGTTAGACAAAATCTCTGCTCTATCAAGGGCATGCAAAGTTCTTCGGTGGGTGCAGGGCAAGCGGGCACTTGTGTGTGTTACCATTTTAAAATATGTGCAAATTCGAGTGACAGTGTGTAAAGCATTTGCACGTAACCAACAGTAATACAATGTAAGCACTACAAAAGGACACCACACCAGTTTAGAAAAATATCCAATATTTTTATATACTTAAAACAAGACCAAATACGGTAAAAATCCACAGTAGAGTACTTTCAAAATAGATGTGTTGCAAGATGTCTTAAAATTGCAAAGATACGGTGAAAACACAGTTCCTTGATGTTGATAGCTTCGTCTGGGGCTATCATGGCGTCGTGAACAAACAAATCCAAACAGTTCTGGATGACCGCGGCATCCCGGGTCAACTACGGTGACAGGCAGACCCGAAAACAGTACCTTTCAGAGATGCAGGGCATCGATTACCTCTTGTTGAGCTGTCAAAAGCACGGTGTCGGTTCTGGAGGTCAGTGCAGGGGTCATCTGGGCCCTCAACGTCACACGCATTGCAGATCATACTCCTGTCTGATGAAGTCAGGAGTGCTAGCGTCGGGTGCTGCGGTGCAAAGTACAATGGTGCGGTGTGCGGTGCCCTCAGGGCAAAATGCAAGCAGTGGCTCGGTGGCGGCGTCGGTGAGACCGGGGTCACGGTGTGACCGGGGTCACGGAGTGAGATGAAGGCGGAGCTCGTCACAGTGCTGGCAGGTCACGGTGAAGCAGCGGCGTCGCCTTTGCTGAAGTGCTGTCGTTGGTTGACGAACTCGAGTCGATGGCACCGGCTTCGGTAGGCCAAGGCTGCAGTGCAGGATGAGGGCGGTTTGTCATGTAACTTTACGAGCGGTGTCCTCGAACCATGGTGCAAGCAGCGGCGTCGAATCCGGCGTCGAGCGTCATCGTCGGAGATACCAAGACGTCATCGTGAGGTGAGGCGGTGCAGAGTGCGGTGTCCACAGGTCACGGTGCGAGTAGCGGCTCAGTGGCAGCGTCAGCAGGAGTTGTCGGTAAAACCAGGGTCGTGATGCGGTGTTGCGGCAGTGCCCTTTGCGGTGCCTTCAGGACACGGAGTCGGCAGTGGCATCATAGACGGCATTGGGCTTGAAGTCTTTGCTGTTCCTGAGACTTCCTGAACAGGGGGAAAGCTCTACTTCAAGCCCTTGGAGACACTCACAAAAGTAGATTGCAGAAAGTTCAGTCCTTTCATTGCCCAAGACAGAAGCAGCCACTGCAGGCCAACACAGCAAAGCACACAGCACAGTGGTAATTCCTCCTCACAGCTTCTCTGGCACTTCTTCTTGGCAATTTTCTGGATCCCAAAAGAGTTCTAAAGGTCTGGGGTCTGGGTCCCCATTTTTATCCTCAATTTCTCTTTGTTCTCTGAATGCAGAGAGGCCTTTGCCTAGTCCAAACCGGTTCTGGTCAGTCTTGGAGCACTTTTTTGACAAGACTCCTTCTTTCCTTTCACAGTGTAGGCCAGGGACATCAGATGCACCACAGGAGACTGAACCAGCATTGTGGGGGGAAGGCACAGCCCTATTGAGGTCCCAGGTGCAACTCCTCCCACCCATCTACATGTAGATCTTGCTATTCAGCCCTGTGCTGACTCACCCTGTCTCCTGGAATCCCCCAGTCCCTGTCACTCAAACTCCAGACAAGGAATACAAAACCTAGCAGAGGCAGGCTTGGATAGTTAGACAGGAAAATACCTATTTCCTAATAGTGGTATTTTCAAACCCAGAATGTTAAAACCAACTTCGCTAAAAGATGTATTTTACCAATTCTGAGTTCAGGCATACTAAACTCGAATTTCTAGCATGTTCCCTGGATCAGTTAGGATTATAAGATGTAATAATCAAACTGCCCATTCTGGCCTATGGGGAACAGTTAGCCATGCAATAGTGAAAAACGAAGTAGGCTGTAATTCACTATTGGGGCATGCCACACACACCAGGGCATATCCTACCTTTCACATACAATGCACCCTGCCCATGGGGGTAGCTTCGGCGTACTAGAGGGGTGACTCACATGTAGAAAAGGGAAGTTTTAGGGACTTGCAAGTGCGTGCACTTGCCAAGTCGACATGGCAACCCCAGGCTGTGCACAGGATCCACAATGGCAGGCCAGAGTTACACTTTATGGGCTGTTTGCGTGGGTGGCACAATCCAGTGCTGCAGCCCGCCAACAGCATCTATAGGCCCTGGCACTCGCAGTGCACTTTACTAGGGACTGACACGTAGATCAAATAGGCCAATCATGGAAACACCAATCCATAACACATTTTATACAAGAGAACTTGCACTTTACCACTGGACAGCAGTGAAGAAAGTGCGCAGAATCATTACACCAGCAAAAACAGAGTAAAAACCGAGAGGTCAGAAAGCATAAGGTCAAGGGAAACACGCCCAAAGATGCCAAGTCTAACAGTGAGTTTTCTGATATTCTGCTCATCTTGATCCTCCTTATTCTGCCTTCCCAATTATTGAGCCACTCTGTATCTTCTCTCAGTTACTGTAGAGCACATTGTTTTATGGAATAAAAGCTGATTGTATTAGAAAGCATACATTGTGAATGAAACATTCGATCATGTACCCAATGTATCAATTTAAAGGAATTCCTCTGAAAGTTCTGATGTAGGCGTGCAGAAGAGCATAGTTTTATGAGATAGAGTATGGGAAATGTTTCATATTATTTTCTAGATCTCCTAAGTGCAGTTGTTGCGGAATCAAGTGGTAGCTGTCCTTTACCCTTAATAAATGGATTAGTACTAAGAGTTGTAATAATTAGGTAGCTGCTTTTGGTTTACTAATGTGATGTAATCACGATCATACCATGCTCAATCTGCAGTTTTGCTCATTATTGTGCATAAAATGTGTATACAAAACCCTCGTATTAAGAGTTTGGGGCATCTTTTCATTTTCCTCCAGAGACTCTTTCCAATTATTTTGAGACTTTCTTCTACTCCTTTAGAATACTGGCATTACTCTCTTGAGTTTGACACTTAGAATATGGAGAGGTTTAGTTGCATAAATAGAGGGTTTTATCATGCTTTTATGATTTGTGTTCTGTATCTGAGCCTTCATGGCAGCTATACATTTTCTCTGTATCATTTATATTAATAATTCTGTAATAAATCTTTAAACTTCTTCTCAATCTAGAACTCCGTTATTGAATGGTACCAGTTCCTATTTGAATTATACTCTGCTAAATTGTGGGTTTGATTTTGGGAAGAGTGGTTTCTTTTGCTGCTAGGTCAACTAGAATTGGAGAACCGGATTATTTGAGGTAACAATTGGGGTGAATGAAATATTAGGGTTCCAAAACATTGGTGTGCTGCTTCTACAAGGGCAGAGTAAATAAGTGTATAAATAGGGCAGATTTTAATGTGATTAAATACTGTTAGTATGTATGTTTTAACACTTAAACCAGACCTATGTTCATTGCAAATGCTTGTCTATTTAGTTTAAACACAGTTAGTATATCTGGTCAAAGAATAAGTCTTCTCTTATCTAGATTCAATACCACTCTCATAGACTTACTATGTCGCACAGTGCCAACGTGTGTCACCTGATATCAGCACCCTTCACACAGTCATCCGATGAGCCAATGATATACAGTGGCAGGGAAGGCGAGATGCAAACCGGTGCATAGATAGGATTTTCAGCTCGTCTTTGGAGGCTGTCAACAGCTGATGTATATTAAGGGGTATCAATGCACCCCATAACACCGGCAACAGCCTCAGTGACCCTTCGTTTCCCCTTTCTTTTTTTGGGTAGGGATAGGGGGATTGGTGAGTGTAGGAAGTTGGTTCTGTATATGGTATACCACTAGATGGTTATACCATGTGCAGAGTCCAAAGATTCCCCAGAAGTGTACAGGGCTCAATGTAAAACCCATAGTGCTCCACTAGTGGTAGTGTGGGTGAGCAGCCTTAGGCCTAACACTGAGGAGTGAACGCCATTTATTGCACAACATTGAGCAATAATGGGCACACGACTCAAAAAGGATATCCACACCAATTTTGATCTAAATAAGCTTTGTTTGTGTTTATTTTTTTAGACCAAGATCTTCGCAATAAGGTAAGTACGTTCTTAACTAAAAACTACTTTTTACTTTCAAAAGTTCAATGCTATTCTATGGAGGAAAACAATATTGCGGTTACACAGGTAAGTAAGCACTTGACAGTTCCAGTCTTTGGAACCAAAGGTCAGCAAGGGGCAAGGGGCAAATGAGAACCAAAACTACACCACAAGCTGGACAGGGGAAGCTGGGTGCAGAGGTCAAAATCGGAGTTTGGCCCAATGTGTTTCAACGGAGATAAGGTGTGCTTGCAACCACACTGCTTGCAAGTAGGTAATTTGATTGCAGGGACCAAGCATTGGGGGTTATGTTAAGCACAGGAGGGGCCAAAAATCAGCACCAAACATACACCACCAGCAGCACGGGCGGCTTGGTGCAGGTTGCAATTTTAGAGTCAGGCATACAGTGATTCTCAATGGAGACATTGCTTTCAACAAACAGGTTGCAGACGATGAACTGGATGTTGCAGGAGGGAGATCAATGATAGTAGATTTAAGTAGAGATTTATGGGGTCATAGGAGCATTGTTGATTAAGTTCACCAGAGGCTTCAGATGTATGGGCGCATTTAAACGTCTGAGTCTTCTTACCAGAGCCAGTCGCGGTCAGGGGAAGCCTCTGGATTCAGACTGCAAGTGTTGTCGTGGAGTCCAGGTGAGGTCAGCCAATGCTGACTGGAGGTCAGGTTCACTAGTGAACCTGTTCTGGGTCGATAGTCCACCTGGACATGGGCTGGGAGGTTTCGAGTGCAGAGTGGTCAGGACTCATTGACCCGGAGGGCACCAGAGTCCTTTGTGTTAGTTTCTTGGGAACAGAACCGCTGTCCTTGGTAATGCTGGTCTTTTTCAAAGTTCAGGCAGTCTTCCTCAGGTTGCTGGAAGTCACTGGCTGCAGGACAAAGCATTGTCTTCTTGCAGGGTCTTTGAAGCTGGAGGCAGGCCGGTAGAGCTGGAGCCAAGTAAGTTGTCTTCAGGCTACGCTGCACAGCGTCTTCATCATCCTTCTTATTAGGTCTAGGTAATCAGTTTCAAGGTCTGACGGAGCATCCTAAATACTAGCTTTAGGGTCGTTTTAAGGTAGTAATAGGTAGGGCCAAATTGCAACTCACCCGTGGTGACTGCACACTCTACTGTGCCTCCCTCTTGTGGGAATGGAGCTAGACCTAATCCTGATTGGAGGCATCTCCCCATCTTCACCATGGTGGGGACTGAAAGATGTGCTTCACCTCGGCCACTTTAAGGTTGGAGTTGGCAGAGGTGAGCGCAGCTCCTGTTCTAAATTATCACAACGGTTTTCCCACTCAAAGTGGCTGCTATCTGCTCCTAGCAGCAGAGACTGAGGGTTGCATTACAAAGGCTATAACTATTCTAAGTAGTTGAATGCATAGAGTGGGTCTGATGAATGACTGCATGAATATAGGTCTCTAGGCCCCTGCTTGGGTGGCCATAGATGGCTCTCTTTGAGGCTGGGATTAAGTAGTTAATATACCCTGGATTCGTCTGGACTGATTCGACCCACGCTGCCTGCAACATAATTATTTGAAATGAAAGGATGTAGCTCATTTTCTCCTTGTCTGCCAGCTAGTTGAGCAAGCCGTTGATATCCCAATAACAAACGTGGGGTGTCCCTGTGGGCCCATAGGGAGCTGTTGCCAATTTGTGAGTTAATGATGGTAGATTCAGGGCGCCTGGAAGCCAACTCCGGTTGTCCAAGTGAAGGGAGCCTCTGGTTTCTTGCGGTGGCTGTGAAGCACCTTGCTTGGTAAGCCATATGGGCCTTTTGACGTATATATTCTGTGTGCATTAGGACAGCTTGTTTACTGTTTATACTGGAGGGGGTTGCTGGTGGTTTGGTTCAGGAGCGAGCCATTGTCTGGGTTTTTCAGCATAGATGGGCGAAGGTAAAGTTTAAGGTGTGTGTTCAGCTGGTATTAGTCTGTCTCTATTGTGGGATACCTATTGCTCTGAGTTAACAGCTCCAAGGGCTTACAAGTCCTGTGCAGATGTAACTCTGCACATTTTTTTTATTTGATCAGCAGTCAAGATTAGTGCGGCTTTCTATCTCAAAGAGTGCTTCATTCGGGGGGGGGGGGGGGGGGGTAGACCATGATTCTCGAACGGTCAGTGTTTGGTTGTCCAGTAAAGCTTATCGAGTCTGCGGGTGCCAGTTAGGGTGCCGTATTGACTTGATTTTGGGGTCCCGTTGAAGCTGCCTCCTGGGGTTGTGTTGAGCTGTTGCTCGTGGAATCCTGAGGGGTGCTCTGTGAATTGTTTTCGGTGTGGTCTGGGTCCCTCTCTAGCACTCCCTGTTGAATAGTTTGGAATGATTGCTCTGGTTGCTGGAAAAGAAATAGATGGTTTTCTTCACTTTAATTGTAACCCTTTGTTTTTATGCTTTACACCAGGTTTTCTTCGGTGGTCTTCAGACTGTTGGCTCTGAGCTGGTGGTGAAGCGTGCCTCAAGTCCAAGGAGCAGTCACTGGAGTCTCAGTCAGAGCTGTCGGGCAAGGTGGCATGAGGGCAGTGAAGCTGTGGCACTTTTTCAAAGGACTCTCCCAACTGCAAGGTGGCAACTGATTGCGCCAACGCCTGTAAAATGGTCTCCTGGCTCATCTTAGGAGGAATTGCTGTAGGAGGAGGCCCCATTTGGGATGCCTGCTGCAGTACGCATGTGACGGCTTTCATTGTAGGATCATTTATCAGGATTGGTAGATTAAAAGAGGACCATAGGTCTTTGAGGATGCCACCCAGCATACTTGGTAGAGTTTCAAGTTTTTCGAAAATTAGAGGGACCATCCGGCTCATCAATTCTGCCACCCTTTGAGCTTTGATTATTGACTTGTTGAGCTTGGCAATTATGGCATTGATCCCTAATGAAACAATGGCCAGTGTGTTTAGCAACTTAATCTGAGTGTCCAATTTTTTATGATTGATAGCTAGTTGCAAGGGGTTTAGTAGTACTTCCCAAACATCTACTAAATGCGGCCCTGTGGAGTTGTTAGTACATCTGTTTGCACACTCAGAGGGCCCTTGAGTATCCATCTGGGGAATGCAGGGTAGAGAT
The DNA here is from genome assembly GCF_964261635.1 of Lissotriton helveticus. NCBI lineage: Eukaryota > Metazoa > Chordata > Amphibia > Caudata > Salamandridae > Lissotriton > Lissotriton helveticus. The sequence goes on along the minus strand of NC_136060.1, from coordinate 50,976,338 downwards.
TGTGTGGTTTAGCTCCCCCTCCCCATATATGGCCATCATAGCTTCCTACTCCACAGAAGTGAGTGAGGAAGGGTTCTGTAAGAGCCTGCCCTCCAAAGGCTCCTGAGTGGTTGAGCTACCAGGATGCGCGCTATCAGGGCATGGCTGAGCCATTTGTTCTTGTTGACGAAGTTGATGAAAATTGGTGGTTTCATGCTTGTTAAATTGGGCCCCTGCGAGGTGGCAGGGGATGGTAATCTGTTGGGATTGTTGAGCTTGATTGGGGATGTCAATGGCTGAGGGGCCAGGTGTTTTTTGACTGAGGGGCAGTACTTTCTATGAGAAGGGCCGAGTCACCCTCCGTGTCTCCAAAAAGCTCTCCAAAAAGCTTGTGGGCAAGGATAATCGACACTTAATTGGGAGCATCCCTGTATTTAGTTGTGCTGCCTGGCTGCACCGGGCTGGGACGTCAGGCCAGTGATATTCTCCGGGTGTGTGGGGCTTGCTCCTTTGATCTGGTGCTGATGTTAGCATTGTCAGGATGACTGTTATCGACTGTGATGGAAAGGGATGCCTCAATTCCAAGGGCACTGTAGTTGGTTGGTGTTGCTCCTCTAACTTTTGGCAGCAGAAGGTCCTTGCCAAATGGGGAGTAGTGCGGTGTGCCTTGAGCCATGCCATAGGCAGCTATTTGATTAATAATTTTCAGTTCTTAAGGGGGATGGTGGCCCGGGATATTTGACAATGAAGTGTAGATAGTGAGCTCTGGGTGCTTGAGAAATAAAACAATTTGTGTCAATTTTGGGGTGGTATTTTTTCCTCTTAGATGGTCCTGGCTTTTGTTGTGTCAGGCTTTTCTGGATCTGTCAAATCTATGGCCCTGCCACCTGATTTCATTGGTTGTACGATGGCACAATGCAGGTAAATACATTGCATGCCTTTGCCACGCATTTCTTTGCACGCATGTTTTTACCGCGGTTATGCATTTACAACGCATGCCAAAACCACTCATTGTTTTTAGATTTAAAAACAATGTATTTGTGGGGGGGAGACCCCCCACCACCGCCAGCTTAACTTAAATGTGTGGTATTGGAATGCATTGTAAATGCATATTCGCAGTAAAAATGTGCGTGCTAATAAATGTGTGGTAAAGGCACAAATAGGTAAAAACCTCATTGTAAAGTCTGTTTTCCATTTCATTGAGCTGAGGGGTGGTGATGTGATGATTGCTGCAGTAGACCATGCTTTGTACTCCGCCCCCCTAGTCGGTACTGCCTTTCTTTTAGGCTGTGATGCAGGGGGCCCCATGTCTTCCCAGATCGCATGGTGATGTTCTAACGTGAATTTGGCAAGGAACTGGGCAGGTAGGAGCAAAGGTTCTCAACTCATCTTGGTCGCAGCACTGTGGAGCTCCTTGGTGCGGTCCAAAACCCCCAACCCACTTTTTCTCCTGAGCTAAGGCCATGCACCAAAACCACCTGTTTTTTAGGCCATGTGCCTCCTTTCTCCAAGACAGCAACAGCAAACAGCGGGGAACCCAGTCCGGAGAGCCATGAGTCTGCCTACCAGCCAGAAGCCACTCTGCAGTATCTTGTGCTCGTTGCTCAGCACTGTATCTCCCCTCTCTCTCCCTGGCCTGGCCCAAACCCTTCCCTGTTCTCAGGGGCGCGAAGCTCCACGGATAAGTGCCATTAGTAGTGGCTGAAGTAGATGTAGCTCGAACTCAGACACAGGCTCAGGCCCCTCTGTGGCCTCACTCAGCGGCTTTGGTGGCCACTCAGATTGCTCTGCACTTTCTTTCTGCTATCGACTACTTGTGCTATGACACATTCGCTGCTTCATTCTGGCTTCAATGCAGAACATGCCTCCACAGATGAAAAAAAGGAGTGTAAGTTGCATCCTCATACAGACTTATTTGTCTCATGGACGTTACCTAGGATAGTAACTTAGGGATAAAAAAGCAGAAAAATGTCAAGGGCTTTGACATAAAACAAAAAATGGAGTACATCCACACTTAAATAAAACTGATCAGTTCTCTTGAAAATACTCTTACAGGTGATGGATCTGTAACAATTGAAACAAATAATTTCAGTGCGAATTGGATAGAATGTATGAAATTCTATCTTTGTACTCTAAGAGGAACAACAAAATTTAATTTTAGCATTGAGTACTGATTATTAATTACTACGTAAACATCATTATGTGTGTGATTCTCTTTCAAAAATAGTCTATCATTTTTATTGTATTCCGCAATCTTGTCTTGACTTTCCTGGTGGTCATGCCAATGTAAGGGAGATTGCAGAGGCATGTTAAAGATAAACCACATAGCCTGAATTGCAATTAGTATGCTTCCTGATCTGCCAGACTCTTCAAGTCCTATCTGTCAGGGTCTTAGTTTGAACATTGAAGTCGGACATCTGATGGCAGTTCATCCTGAGGTGAAGGAACTGTCCATAGGGTTAGTTCTCTCTCAAAAATCTTGGGTGGACATTCTGCAACCTCAAAAGGGTGTTTTTATCTGTGGGTTTGTGGTAGATTTTCGTGCATAGTTTTCCATCTTTAGAAAAAATAATAACATCCAGAAACGTGATGGACTCTTTACTCATTGTATGGGTAAATCTTGGATTAAGATCACAACTGTTACCCTCCCAGATGCCATTGATGTGTTGTTTGAACTGATTGGTTTTGCTTTGGATGTATTTGGTTTCAAAATCACATACATAAAGACGAGCCACACTGTGGTGATCCCCATGAAACTAACAAAGTCTGGAGGTACACCGTTCCTTCATATTCAAAATAGTTCCTCGTGAAAGCAAGTTTATCACATCTAAGGATGAATGGCTTTGGTGGTATTTGGGGAATGAAGTCCCCATCACTTCTGGGGGTTCAAAGGGGCCAACTAGCCTACCTGTTACCTCCAGTAAGTCCCATACAGTGGGATTGCTGAGAGTGGTTGCAGGCCTCACCCTTTTTACACCACTCTGCAAACATGCCTTCTAGCACACTGCTGCTTGTAGGATCAAGGCCACTTTAGCCCTGAAGTCTTCAGGACATAAGGGGACCTCATCACCCTACTGGCAGTGCCCAAGAGGAGGTTTTGCAGAGTGTTGTGAAAAGGGGTGTGACCTTGGACCACCTCTCAGCAATCTGACTGAGCCTTCTACTAATGAAAGCTACTGGTTGGTCCAAGCCCTCGTTGTTCAATTGTGATTGTACTGCTCCCACACTATGCTCTGAAGCATCTCTCTGCCCAACAAATTCTTGGGAGAAATTGGGTGCCTTGAGCACAGGCGCCGGGCACATGGCAGATTTCAGGGCATCAAAAGTGGTATGACAGGCATCGGTGCAGATCACTTTCCTTGGCTGCTTCCTTGAAGTCAGCTCTGTCAAGGGGGAAACAATGGTGCTGTATCCCTGTGAGTCCTGCTACCTTTGTTTGGGTCTTGGTGGGCTCCCAAGCTAGAATGGCGTTGATCTTAGGCTGTAGGGGAGACACCTGGCCGTTTCCTACCTGGTGCCCTAAGTACACCACAGATCCCTGCCCTATCTGGCACTTACTGGCCTTGATAGTGAGGCCTGCCTCAGCAGAGCCTTCAACACTTCACAGAGGTGTTGCAAGTATACCAGCTAGAGCTCAACACAGCAACCTAATCCAGGTAAGAGTCACTGAATTCCTCCAGCCCGGACAGTACCTGGTTCACCAGTCTCTGGAATGTGGCAGGTGCGTTCTTCAACCCAAAGGGCAGGACACGGAATTGGTAGTGCCCCTCTGGTATTTAAAACACAGACCTCTCTCTTGCCCCATCAGTCAAGGCAATCTTTCAGTACCCAGACGTTCGGTCGACCGTGCCAAAGTACCAGGCTACTCCCAGTGGATCAATGAGCTCATCAGCTCTGGGGATGGGTGCGTGTCAGTCCTGGTGATGGCATTGAGCCCACAGTAGTCACCGTATAACAAGAGTTAAGGAGTGGCACCAGTTGCAGCAGCTTTTGGTGCCAAGACCACTGGGCTAGCCCAGGGGCTGCTGCAGGGCTCTATCACCCCTAACACCAACATTTTGGAAACCTCTTCCTTAATGCTGGCCCTGACTTTGTCAGTTAGTCTGTAAACGTTATGATTCACAGGTTAACTGTCCACAGTGTCCACATCATGGACACACCAATTTCAGATTCCTGGAGTCTGGGAGAACTGGTAGGCGAACTGTCCTATCACCTTCTGACAGTCCCTCTGCTGCTCTGGGATCAGGGTGGGAGAGAGGTTCATTCCATTCACTGATCCTTAGCTGCCATAGTGAATTTGTACATTACACCACACTCCTCCCACAGTGACTTCATATACCTGGAAATTAAGGTTTTATCATGGTCAGAGTCCACCTTTCTGGGGAACCTGGCATGTGAAAAGATCCCCATCACTGCACAGCTCGCCACAGTTGCTGTGATTGTCCTAAGAGAGACAGCTTCTGGGTATCAGGTGGCATGGACAACCAAAACCAAGATAAACCTTGTTTCCTTGTAGATTTCACTTGTTCCCTTGTAGATTTCAGGGCATCCCTCTCAGGTTCTGCCTCCTCCTGGACAGTGGGAACTTGAAGAGGGTTTCCCCTGCCCTTCCTCTTTCTGGCAAGGACCTGGGCCACTGTTTCATGCTCCAGGTCCTCTTGATCACTCCTACAGGCTGCCATAGACCTAGTAGTCACACAGGCCCACTCAGGCAGTCCCAACATCTTTAAATGAGCCTGGCGCTCCACGTCCCTCCAAGGTGAGCTCTCCAGGTCATTGCCAAGCAGACAGTCAACAGGCATGGACAGACATACAATGGCCCTCAAGTAACCTGAGACTCCCCCCCACACTCAGAGGGAATCTGTGCCACCTTACACGGGTGCTCAGAGTTTTCTGCACCAACTACAAGGTGAAGCATATTGGGGATGACCTGCTCTACCGACACCCATTGACACCTGACAGACATCACACTGGCTCCTGTGTCTCTCAGAGACTCCACCATCCTCCAATTGATGGTCACCCACTAAAGGTACTTTTTAGTGTTATCCTGCAGGCATGTTTCCTTGACCATCTCTCTCTCTCTATCTCCTAATGAGATATGGGCCATCACAGCTGACTCCTCACCCTCACTAGGAACCAACTCTTCCCCAGGTGACCCTGGTGACAATGGACCAGTGGGTGCTGGTGGTGCCTTGGGGAACTTGGGCTCATTCTGCATGTGACCCTCCTGACCTCATGCATAACACTTTTGCGGATCCTGGTTGTCTGGCACAGCCTTAGGGGGGTATGGCATCTTAGAAATGGGGGCTGGGAATCTTTACTCTGGGAACTATTTTTGGGCCTTTTAGAGAACTTCTGGTTAGCCTTGCCCCCCCCCCCACTCTTCTGCTGGGGACCCTGCCCACCTTTGGATGGATTTCCCACATACTCGAGACTACTCAAGTGCACCTAACCAATCAGATTGTACAACCCCTGGTAATCAGTTACCTTGCTGCCCTTCATCCAACCATCCAGTGCTCTCTAATAAAGATTCACACACTCAACGCACATATTGGATTCAAGCTTCTTGAAGGACCTAAACTTTTCCTGGTACTGCTTCAGTGTGACACAAAAAATCCTCAGGTCTATGCTAGCACACAAATATGCCTCAATAAATAGAAGATTCAAAAGGGGGTGGTGATGGACAGAGTATCTGAATTAAGCAGAACACTCCTACCCAGTCAAAAGATCAGGGCTTGATCCATCACCGTTTTTTAGCTCACTGCACCATCCCAGTTCAGAACCTGGCTACATGCAAATTAGTCTGACCCTGGCCCAGTGCATCATGGGAACAGGGCAGACCAAACTACCAAGCCAATTCTTTACTGGAAAGGAAACAAGCTTCCGGGGACCGGTTTCTGGCATTACAGCCGTCTTCGGCCCGGCTTGCTTGAATCCTGATGGTGCAGTGAGCAAGGGACTCACATCTGAGCATACCCTTCCACACTTGTGGTGGCCAAAACGATTCAAAAGGGGGTGGTGATGGACAGAGTATCTGAATTAAGCAGAACACTCCTACCCAGTCAAAAGATCAGGGCTTGATCCATCACCGTTTTTTAGCTCACTGCACCATCCCAGTTCAGAACCTGGCTACATGCAAATTAGTCTGACCCTGGCCCAGTGCATCATGGGAACAGGGCAGACCAAACTACCAAGCCAATTCTTTACTGGAAAGGAAACAAGCTTCCGGGGACCGGTTTCTGGCATTACAGCCGTCTTCGGCCCGGCTTGCTTGAATCCTGATGGTGCAGTGAGCAAGGGACTCACATCTGAGCATACCCTTCCACACTTGTGGTGGCCAAAACGATTCAAAAGGGGGTGGTGATGGACAGAGTATCTGAATTAAGAAGAACACTCCTACCCAGTCAAAAGATCAGGGCTTGATCCATCACTGTTTTTTAGCTCACTGCACCATCCCAGTTCAGAACCTGGCTACATGCAAATTAGTCTGACCCTGGCCTAGTGCATCATGGGAACAGGGCAGACCAAACTACCAAGCCAATTCTTTACTGGAAAGGAAACAAGCTTCCGGGGACCGGTTTCTGGCATTACAGCCGTCTTCGGCCCGGCTTGCTTGAATCCTGATGGTGCAGTGAGCAAGGGACTCACATCTGAGCATACCCTTCCACACTTGTGGTGGCCAAAACGATTCAAAAGGGGGTGGTGATGGACAGAGTATCTGAATTAAGCAGAACACTCCTACCCAGTCAAAAGATCAGGGCTTGATCCATCACCGTTTTTTCGCTCACTGCACCATCCCAGTTCAGAACCTGGCTACATGCAAATTAGTCTGACCCTGGCCCAGTGCATCATGGGTACAGGGCAGACCAAACTACCAAGCCAATTCTTTACTGGAAAGGAAACAAGCTTCCGGGGACCGGTTTCTGGCATTACAGCCGTCTTCGGCCCGGCTTGCTTGAATCCTGATGGTGCAGTGAGCAAGGGACTCACATCTGAGCATACCCTTCCACACTTGTGGTGGCCAAAATGATTTAAAAGGGGGTGGTGTTGGACAGAGTATCTGAATTAAGCAGAACACTCCTACCCAGTCAAAAGATCAGGGCTTGATCCATCACCCTTTTTTAGCTCACTGCACCATCCCAGTTCAGAACCTGGCTACATGCAAATTAGTCTGACCCTGGCCCAGGGCATCATGGGAACAGGGCATACCAAACTACCAAGCCAATTCTTTACTGGAAAGGAAAGAAGCTTCCGGGGACCGGTTTCTGGCATTACAGCTGTCTTCTGCCCGGCTTGCTTGAATCCTGATGGTGCAGTGAGCAAGAGAATCACATCTGAGCATACCCTTCCACACTTGTGGTGGCCAAAACGATTCAAAAGGGGGTGGTGATGACAGAGTATCTGAATTAAGCAGAACACTCCTACCCAGTCAAAAGATAAGGGCTTGATCCATCACCGTTTTTAGCTCACTGCACCATCCCAGTTCAGAACCTGGCTACATGCAAATTAGTCTGACCCTGGCCCAGTGCATCATGGGAACAGGGCAGACCAAACTACCAAGCCAATTCTTTACTGGAAAGGAAACAAGCTTCCGGGGACCGGTTTCTGGCATTACAGCCGTCTTCGGCCCGGCTTGCTTGAATCCTGATGGGGCAGTGAGCAAGGGACTCACATCTGAGCATACCCTTCCACACTTGTGGTGGCCAAAACGATTCAAAAGGGGGTGGTGATGGACAGAGTATCTGAATTAAGCAGAACACTCCTACCCAGTCAAAAGATCAGGGCTTTATCCATCACCGTTTTTTAGCTCACTGCACCATCCCAGTTCAGAACCTGGCCACATGCAAATTAGTCTGACCCTGGCCCAGTGCATCATGGGAACAGGGCAGACCAAACTACCAAGCCAATTCTTTACTGGAAAGGAAACAAGCTTCCGGGGACCGGTTTCTGGGATTACAGCCGTCTTCGGCCCAGCTTGCTTGAATCCTGATGGTGCAGTGAGCAAGGGACTCACATCTGAGCATACCCTTCCACACTTGTGGTGGCCAAAACGATTCAAAAGGGGGTGGTGATGGACAGAGTATCTGAATTAAGCAGAACACTCCTACCCAGTCAAAAGATCAGGGCTTGATCCATCACCGTTTTTTAGCTCACTGCACCATCCCAGTTCAGAACCTGGCTACATGCAAATTAGTCTGACCCTGGCCCAGTGCATCATGGGAACAGGGCAGACCAAACTACCAAGCCAATTCTTCACTGAAAAGGAAACAAGCTTCCGGGGACCGGTTTCTGGCATTACAGCCGTCTTCGGCCCGGCTTGCTTGAATCCTGATGGTGCAGTGAGCAAGGGACTCACATCTGAGCATACCCTTCCACACTTGTGGTGGCCAAAACGATTCAAAAGGGGGTGGTGATGGACAGAGTATCTGAATTAAGCAGAACACTCCTACCCAGTCAAAAGATCAGGGCTTGATCCATCACCGTTTTTTAGCTCACTGCACCATCCCAGTTCAGAACCTGGCTACATGCAAATTAGTCTGACCCTGGCCCAGTGCATCATGGGAACAGGGCAGACCAAACTACCAAGCCAATTCTTTACTGGAAAAGGAAACAAGCTTCCGGGGACCGGTTTCTGGCATTACAGCCGTCTTCGGTCAGGCTTGCTTGAATCCTGATGGTGCAGTGAGCAAGGGACTCACATCTGAGCATACCCTTCCACACTTGTGGTGGCCAAAACGATTCAAAAGGGGGTGGTGATGGACAGAGTATCTGAATTAAGCAGAACACTCCTACCCAGTCAAAAGATCAGGGCTTGATCCATCACCGTTTTTTAGCTAGTGCTAAAAACTGTGCTAGACTAATTTGCATATAGCCAGGTTCTGAACTGGGATGGTGCAGTGAGCTAAAAAACGGTGATGGATCAAGCCCTGATCTGTTGACTGGGTAGGAGGGTTCTGATTAACTCAGATACTCTGTCCATCACCACCCCCTTTTTGAAATTATTTTGGCCACCATGAGTGTGGAAGGGTATGCTCAGACATGAGTCCCTTGCTCACTGCACCATCAGGATTCAAGCAAGCCGGGCCGAAGACGGCTGTAATGCCAGAAACCGGTCCCCGGAAGCTTGTTTCCTTTCCAGTGTAGAATTGGCTTGGTAGTTTGGTCTGCCCTGTTCCCATGATGCACTGGGCCAGGGACAGACTAATTTGCATATAGCCAGGTTCTGAACTGGGATGGTGCAGTGAGCTAAAAAACGGTGATGGATCAAGCCCTGATCTGTTGACTGGGTAGGAGTGTTCTGATTAACTCAGATACTCTGTCCATCACCACCCCCTTTTTGAAATTATTTTGGCCACCATGAGTGTGGAAGGGTATGCTCAGACATGAGTCCCTTGCTCACTGCACCATCAGGATTCAAGCAAGCCGGGCCGAAGACGGCTGTAATGCCAGAAACCGGTCACCGGAAGCTTGTTTCCTTTCCAGTGAAGAATTGGCTTGGTAGTTTGGTCTGCCCTGTTCCCATGATGCACTGGGCCAGGGACAGACTAATTTGCATATAGCCAGGTTCTGAACTGGGATGGTGCAGTGAGCTAAAAAACGGTGATGGATCAAGCCCTGATCTGTTGACTGGGTAGGAGTGTTCTGATTAACTCAGATACTCTGTCCATCACCACCCCCTTTTTGAATTTTTTTTGGCCACCATGAGTGTGGAAGGGTATGCTCAGACATGAGTCCCTTGCTCACTGCACCATCAGGATTCAAGCAAGCCGGGCCGAAGACGGCTGTAATGCCAGAAACCGGTCCCCGGAAGCTTGTTTCCTTTCCAGTGAAGAATTGGCTTGGTAGTTTGGTCTGCCCTGTTCCCATGATGCACTGGGCCAGGGACAGACTAATTTGCATATAGCCAGGTTCTGAACTGGGATGGTGCAGTGAGCTAAAAAATGGTGATGGATCAAGCCCTAATCTGTTGACTGGGTAGGAGTGTTCTGATTACCTCAGATACTCTGTCCATCACCACCCCCTTTTTGAAATTATTTTGGCCACCATGAGTGTGGAAGGGTATGCTCAGACATGAGTCCCTTGCTCACTGCACCATCAGGATTCAAGCAAGCCGGGCCGAAGACGGCTGTAATGCCAGAAACCGGTCCCCGGAAGCTTGTTTCCTTTCCAGTGAAGAATTGGCTTGGTAGTTTGGTCTGCCCTGTTCCCATGATGCACTGGGCCAGGGACAGACTAATTTGCATATAGCCAGGTTCTGAACTGGGATGGTGCGGTGAGCTAAAAAACGGTGATGGATCAAGCCCTGATCTGTTGACTGGGTAGGAGTGTTCTGATTAACTCAGATACTCTGTCCATCACCACCCCCTTTTTGAAATTATTTTGGCCACCATGAGTGTGGAAGGGTATGCTCAGACATGAGTCCCTTGCTCACTGCACCATCAGGATTCAAGCAAGCCGGGCCGAAGACGGCTGTAATGCCAGAAACCGGTCCCCGGAAGCTTGTTTCCTTTCCAGTGAAGAATTGGCTTGGTAGTTTGGTCTGCCCTGTTCCCATGATGCACTGGGCCAGGGACAGACTAATTTGCATATAGCCAGGTTCTGAACTGGGATGGTGCAGTGAGCTAAAAAACGGTGATGGATCAAGCCCTGATCTGTTGACTGGGTAGGAGTGTTCTGATTAACTCAGATACTCTGTCCATCACCACCCCCTTTTTGAAATTATTTTGGCCACCATGAGTGTGGAAGGGTATGCTCAGACATGAGTCCCTTGCTCACTGCACCATCAGGATTCAAGCAAGCCGGGCCAAAGACGGCTGTAATGCCAGAAACCGGTCCCCGGAAGCTTGTTTCCTTTCCAGTGAAGAATTGGCTTGGTAGTTTGGTCTGCCCTGTTCCCATGATGCACTGGGCCAGGGACAGACTAATTTGCATATAGCCAGGTTCTGAACTGGGATGGTGCAGTGAGCTAAAAAACGGTGATGGATCAAGCCCTGATCTGTTGACTGGGTAGGAGTGTTCTGATTAACTCAGATACTCTGTCCATCACCACCCCCTTTTTGAAATCAATAAATAGAAGGATTAGAGTCTCATGAAATCTCTCGTATAAACAGGGGGAAATCCCTTTCAGGATGAAAACCCTCACCCACCATATGTGGCATTCTTCATCATATGGGTTTCTCCTCCCAGTGGGAGACCTATTCCCACTGAGCCGTACAACTCCCTCATTGTGAGATAGGAGCTCTGGGATGTTTTTAAATGGTAAAGACCTTTCTAGGATGCTAAAATCCCATATGTGAATGACAAGTGTGCTGAGAGCACAGCGCAATAGAGCGTGATTAAGTGAATTCGCAGTGGTGAGTTTAAAACTACCTAGTGAGGGCAAAAAACTCTTTATCCACTTGCTCGCACTGGTAGGATTAAAAAGCAGTGCAGTGAGTAATATTGATTTAAAACTACTCTGTAACATAAACGGTCAACATGTTTCAGCCTTAGTGATCAAAAGCTGTATGTAGGCTTTCGTCAGGACCAAGATGAATCAAAAATTGCTGCTGGTAGTGCCAAATGTGAGACGCCTCACATATTTAACCTTAATATACTGGTGTTCAGTTTTCATCAGGGTAAATGCACATCGTACTGCCAATGAATCTCAAGATGTGCATATTAGCAGAATTGACGTCATGCATATACCTTACCTGGCATACTTATGACCAGTTAGCATCAATGTGCTTATAATATGCTCATTCTGCTATATATGTGTTTTAAGTGCCCATGTAACACCTCGCTTTGCAATAATAACTAAACTAAGTACATGTATGGCTCTGTGGAACAGAGATTTTTTATGTTGTTTGGCAACCAATACACCTTGTTGGGCCGCTAGTATTGCGATTCATTATATTTAGGAATTATTTTTGAAAATGCGCGATTATCTGTAGCTTGTGTGATACACTTGCAATAAAGTTACTTAATTTAAAGTTTCTTTGATAATTGTGTAGCATAGGATCTGTACACATGCGCACTAAGCTCGCCAAGCATGTGCAGTGTTAACATTGACTACAGTACCCTGTCATTGCTACAAGGCACCTATGGGTCCTGACATCAAGGCGTGGGGAAGAGACCCGCTAGACGACTATTTAAATGGCTATCTTGCCCTCCGGTCGGTACATCTGGTCACAGCTCATGTACCACGACGGGGTACCGATGGAGAGGTAAGTGTGGGTAACGGTTATTGGGGCTCGGTCAATGTACCTAAAGAATGTGTGGCTTGGTCGTTTTAATTGCAAGGGGATCTTTTGTTAACAATAGGGATCTATTGAATCTTAACCAGCAATTGCAGAGATATCAGTCCGTTTAATTATTCTGGATACCTGTTATTCATGGCTTTGTTTGTAACCGTTACATGTTAAACTACACCACCTCTTTTTATAGTAATCCCTTGATGCATTTACCTAGCCATTGCAGAGATATCGGTACCGCTGTACAGTGGCGGTCATTTTTAATATTCTGGATGCCTTTTGAATGACGGCTGTGTTTAGAAACCATTACGTATTAAGCTACACTGCCACTCTGAAAAGTAATCCCTTGCCATTGATGCATTAGCAGCTAATGCTCTATCCATGTTCCCTGCCTTATTATCGTGATGGGAATGGTATGCCCCTTGGTTAGATACCACTCTTATGGGGTAAACGACCAATATTGGCATGGTCCCTAATACAAGATCCCTTATACAAGATCGCAGTGACAGATGCAGATTCAGCATCGCCAAAGCCTGGGTTTGGGCAGTTAGTTGTCCTTTGAATATCCAGGATCTTGGTGCATATCAGCATTGCAAAACAGCCATGTGCACCATTTTAAAGTGATATGTATGCTTAAGTCTATTGTCTCCCTACACTTTCTTGTCCTGAATGGTTTGTTTTCCTCACACACATTAATTTATAGATCAGTGCCCACATTTGTAATTGCAATGTGTGACACTAGATCTTGTTTCTTGCAGAGGGGACCCCTTCCCTGAGCTGTCACCAGGTAGAGGTGTGGCTACTTATCCAAAACCTTGGGGTAAGTGTATTCTCTCTAACAACGTGTAAGCACCTGCTAATGAGGATATGGCTAATCCTTATAGCACAACATGCACCGCATTAAAACTGAATGATTGTTGTTTGACTTGTTATACTTTTTGTCATTTGTCTCACCCTTACAGATAGCTCCAGTAATACAAATCAGAAACATACGATTACTGGTTGTGTATTATTTTCTTTCTTTCTCACATTTTGCACTAGCAGCAGCAGTTTTTGATTCATCTTGGTCCTGACGAAAGCCTAGATACAGCTTTTGATCACTAAGGCTGAAACATGTTGACAGTTTGTGCTATAGAGTAGTTTAAAATCAATACTACTCACTGCACAAATTTTAATCCTACCAGTGCGAGCAAGTGAATAAAGAGTTTTTTGCCCTCACTAAGTAGTTTTAATCTCACCACTGTGACTTCACTTACTCACGCTCTATTGCGCTGTGCTCTTACCACATATGGGATTTTAGCATCCTAGAATGGTCTTTACCGTTTAAAAACATCCCAGAGCTCCTACCTCACAGTGAGGGAGTTGTAGCCCTCAGTGGGATTAGGTCTCTCACTGGGAGGAGAAACCCATATGATGAAGCATGCCACCTATGGTGGGTGAGGGTTTTCATCCTGAAAGAGATTTTCACCCTGTTTATAAAGGAGATTTCGTTAGACTGTAATCCTTCTATTTATTGAGGCATATTTGTGTGCTAGCATAGACCTGAGGATGTTTTGTGTTACAATTGTATTTTAGTAGGGGACACTATTCTCGTTGGTCTTTAAATCATTTCCCTTAGACCCTCTCCTCCCTTTTTTGTGTGTTAGTACTGCTTCAGTTTGAGCCAATACCTAAGGAATAAAGCCTCCTTCCTATTGGGATAGGTCAGAACTCCCGCTTCCTCCAAAGGTGTCAGGATGTTCCTCCCATTGGCCTCAAAGTGTCTCCACAGGCCTGCCCCCCCAGTTCGTCTCAGGGACCTCATTTATCCACAGTGCTGCCTCATAAGATGTAAATTATGCATAAATAACCTCCCCCTTCTGGAAATTCTTTAGGAATGTAAACTTTACCCCCTTGCACTGGGGTGTATGCTGCCACTATTTATTCTGGACTCCGCCTGTTTGGCCTTGAGGTTCAGCTCCCTCATGCTCAATTCATGTGCAAAATGCAACATTCTTTCTTCCAAGGCACGAGCACTCTGGCTCTCCTCTGCTTGTTCTGGATTTACATTTCCATCTGCTTCATCTTGCGCCTCAGGATTTTCAACTCATGGTCTCTGACGCTTTTGTTCTCCTCTATTTCCTCTGTAGACAAATTACTGGAAAAATTATTGCTGCCTGCACTCTATACTGTTCTCCCAAAAGGCAAATCCTGGGATCTGAAACTGCCTTCTGGCACCCCCCCCCAGCATCCGCATCTGCCTCATCTGTCTCCTCAGCTTGTTTGTCCTCCCAGCAGGTCAGTAATGCCTTCTGTAGCTCCTCTTTCCTATAGTTGCTCTTCATCAGACTTCCAAATCTTTTACAGAATTGCTTGAGTTGCTCCACTATGTGACTACTTAACATTTAAATGTCAAACTCCAATTCAGCAGCCTCTCGCTGATTTATCATTTAGAGACATCATGTGTGGATACTTCACGGGTCCGATCAAAAATAGAACCAAAAATTAAACACAGTCTGTGGTTGCGTGGTGGTCTGCACTAAACTAGTGTTGTACACCAATCACTGTGGGTCATGAACAAATACAAGTATCAATCCCACTGCTGCCTCCTATGTTAGAAATGAGGGTCTCTAGTTGACATAGGTAGGTATCTTCATCCAAATAGGAACCCTTGCTTCTAGTCAGTGTAAGGGGGATACGAACCATAGATAACCCCTGCTCACTCCCTGAGTAGCTTGGCATGAGCAGACAGACTTATCACAAAGGCAATGTTTAAAGTATTTGTACTCAAAACACACAGTAATACAGTGATAACACCAAAAATGAGACACCACACCAGTTTAGAAAAATAAAGTGTCTTTATTTAAACTCACAACGCCCAAAATAACAAAAATCCAACATGCAGGTAATTAGATATGACTTTAGAACAGTTATTGCAAAGAAATAAAACTTGTAGAAAACAAATTGCTCCACCAGGGACTATTACGACGTCGAAACAGCAATAAATCCAAAGTACGGTGCCGTCCGTGAGGAGCGTGGCATCAGACACGGAGTCACACAGACCCCCAAACAGGGGCAGTACTCCTCCTCATAGCTTTTCTGCTCTTCTCCTTGGCAAAGGTTCCTCTTGAATACAGAAGTAATCTAAACCTCACTGGTGCAGTTTGACCACAGGGAGTGGAGACAGCATTGTGCAAGGGAGACAGGCCCTATTCAGGTGCAAGGAAATCTCCGACCACTACTCTACATGTAGTCAAGGGCTATTCAGCTCAGATCTTAGTCATCCTGGAAGGGGCAAGCACTCCTCAGCCCCCCAGCGGCTGTCTACAGTGAATGCACATCCCCAGCACCATCAACTCCAAAACCAGACCGTCAATACAGAAACAGGCAGAAGAACACAGAATGGTTAAACAAGGAAATTCCAACTTTCTAAAAGTGTCATTTTCAAACACACAATTTAAAAAACATCTTTACTTAAAGATGTGTTAATAAATTCTGAGTTAAGAGAGCCTAAACTTAATTCCTCTATCTAGTCCCAATGGGACGTTATACTTGTAAGATGTTACAAAGCATTCCCCATTCTATCCTATGTGGCAAGATAGCCTTTCAATAGTGAAAAACTCAATTGGCAGTATTTCACTATCAGGACATGTCACCCACTCTAGTACATGTCCTTCCTTTCAAATACACTGTAACCTGCCCAGGGGTACCTTGGGCCTAACATAGGGGTGCCATGCATGTAAGAAAGGGGAAGGTTAGTGCCTGGCAAGAGGGTGTTTTTTAACAGAACACAAAGGAACCAAGTTCTTGATCCCGTACGGGCAGCACAGCCACAAAACTGAATGAATCCAATCAATTAAATGCTATATTCTTTTTCTTCTCTTGTTCCATTTTCTACTCAATTTCCTTTTCACCATTTTCACTTTGCTTCAATCCATTTTATTCATTCAACTGCCATGCAGAGATGTTAACAAAAACACAGGAGAGGTGGTTGCCACGTGTCATGTTTTCTTTATTAAAAGAACCAATGAATTTCAGGATTGTTCCCTTCATCAGGGGCATCTATCATCCTTATTGATCTGGTCTCCAAACCCCACAGTGTCCACTATTGTCAGCTTGAGGTTCGCGCTGGTTTCTTAGAAGTCGTACATGAGCGGCCATATGCGGACTCCGTTCTCATAGTGGCAGGCCTCTTCCGTCGTCTTGAAAACTGTGTTCATTAAGGTGGACTTTCCAATGCCAGTTTTACCCACACAGAGGATGTTGAAGCAGAACCCCTGCGTGACAGACTTGCTGACCAGCTGGTCAGGAAGACTGTCGAAGCCCACTTGGCCCCCTAGGGAGAGATTCCGCTTGTCTTCATTCGAGAACCTGTCTATGTCGGTGGCTGCCATGGTGAGCTGGACCACGAACTGCCAGCTGCTGCTACTGCCGCTGCTGCCCGCTCCTCCTCCCGGGATAGATGCAATCCCAGCTGAGGGTGTTTTTGCCAAGTCGACATGGCAGTTAACAAAATGTGCACAGACACATTAGTGGCAGGTCTGAGATACCATTTTCAGGGCTAATCATGTGGGAGTCACAATCAGTGCTGCAGGCCCAGTAGTAGCATTTGATTTACAGGTCCTGGCACACTTCAGTGCACTTCACCAGTGACTTACTAGTAAATCAAATATGAAAATCAGCGAGAACCAATTGTTACAACAATTTACACAGGGAAAAGAAATACAGCACAGCACAAAAATAAAGGAGTTAGAGGCAAAAAGGCAAGGGAAACCACACAAAAGATGCCGTCTAACAACATCCCACTACATCAGCATAGGGGAACACTGATTACTAGAATCCTTTTATTAAATTATCTTGGACTGTATCACAGAAGTGCCCCGGGGCGCAATAGGTTTAGCTCTCACTTTGTGTGCCCCCGGGGCACTTTGGTATTGCAGAAGGGGCTGCAGACGCTAGACCATCCCCTTCTGTAATACAGATAATGCTGGCGCATGTAAAGTTTCAACATGCAAATGAGGGAATCCCTTTGCCTCTGTGCTCGTGCTGCACTAAAGATGCAGGCACAGAGGCAAAGAAGCAGTCACTGTCAGTGCTCCCCCTGGTGGCAGCCTTCTGGAGGGGGTAATTGGGTCCTATGGACCCCCCACATCCCCTTGCAGGCAGGTGCAGTCACTCACTGCACCCGCCTGCAAGGGGATCTCCCCGACCCTCTTAAAAGTGCAGACAGGTTGTCGCATGCACAGTGAAACATGGAGCAGCTGCTTTAAAGCTGCTCAATTTTTCACTTGAATGCGTATCCCCATGGCAGAATGACTATGTAGCTGCCCTGGGGGGCAGCACATTCAATGTAATAGGGTGCACTTTACCTGTTTGCATCAGGCGCACCTGGATTTCTTTTAATTATTATTTAAGGTACGCTGTGGCGTAAATGGGTAAAAGTGCCACCCTATCCATAATATGAATCCTGATGGCCCAATCTACATTTGACTTCCATTATGGAATGCAGTAGGGACCCATTTATGTTCCTGCACAAATCCATTTCCTTGCAGCAGAGCCTAGCATCATCATGATGGAGATGCATCTCGGGGACAAAGTTCACCCCCACATGATGCACAGATGATAAATACGGATGTTCTAATTTGTCTCTGGGGGGAACGCGGGGCTGTATGCGAGAGACGGTGTTCCCTCCGTTGTTATGTAGGTGCTTGGTTTGGAAGATTTGTCTCATAGAGCTATTTAGTGCTTATTTCGGAGTGGGTTGAGGGTCTGAACGGGTTTCACCCCCCCAAAAGCGGTCCTTTTCTTACAAAGTTAAGATTCATCTTGTCCAGTGCTCTGAATGCACCAATCACCTTTTGATAGGCAGACCTATCAAACTTTTATTTTTTGCCTCTTGCAAGCTGACAGCACTCCCTTTAATCAAAGCTAAGGAGTTCGTGGCTACATATAGAGTGTTATTCGTAATGATCCCTACATTATCATAATCCGTGAATAAAATATATTGCAGTCAACTTTGTCATCTGCTCGTTTTGTTGTCTCATAGAGGCACATAGTTAAAAGGCTGCTTTGTTTGTCTTTTCGTTTGATCTTTTTTTTAATATGGAGCATGGGGGTCCAAAAATAGGAGCAGAGTAAACAGACTTACAGCACAAGAGGCTTTTAATCACCCCAGTGGAGTGCATATTGTAGCAGATATGGCATCTTATGTTTACATTGCTTATTCCCTGTATACTCTGCACTGCCTTCTAAAATGCAAATGTTAGTGTTTCCAGTTCCTCTACAATTCTAAAGTTTGGAAATTGTTGACATACATGGTTTACAGCCTAATATAAAAGCCACAAAGTTTCAGTTCACTGTTAGTTTTTGCACAAAATGCAACACCTCGTGTTTGCTGCCACCAGTGCCCCAGAGGAACAAGTACAGAGGGTAAAAGTAGCAAGATAACATGAAAATGGTGCACATTTTACTAATGTAATTGGTGGACCAACTTTTAGTATTCAGACAGTGTCTGTAAATGTCTGAAGGTTGCCCATTTTCTGTCCTTGAGGGACGCCAACTGGTTTCTTTTTCAGGATAGCGACGACGATGAATATTCATGGGTAATCCTAGCAGCAATTACAGTTATTAGAATTCAATTAATCTCATCAATTATTATGTAAAATACATTAAAGATTTAGGTTGGTTTTGACACCCGAATACCCGACGTGGGAAGCACAAAATGTGCATATTTTATGTCTACATCTCAATTTTAATTATTGCTGAATACGTCTGGGGTTTTACTTTTATATCAACTTGGATAGGTTTTCTCTTTGAAATCGTGTCCTTTCAGGAAATTGAATATTTACCAAAGTGGTAGCCATTTTTTTTTTAACAGATCAAATATTATTAGCTTAGTATTGATGTCTTTAACTCTGATGAAGCGCAGCACCTCTGAATTATTAAAAGAAGCATTGGCATTGATAAAGTTGAAAATATTAGCTTATGCGAACATTAAAATGTAACTTGACAATAACGTAGAGACTGCTTAGCCAGAACAAACCGTAGAAATAAGCATTTCCTAATGTGTTATTAGCCGACAGAAAGCTCCCATTTTCATCGTGCTTACATGACTAGGTGTTGGGACTAGAATTGTAGGGTAGAACATTGGTATGCCTGGAATGTTATTATTCAAACGATCAGGCAGTTGGCTGTGCGTTAAACTGTATTTGTTCTCCATTAAAATTTGGTCTTCCTTTCATTGGCAATGAGCGGGAGAAGCTGTTGTGACTGACTGAGCTACTGTTTTGGCTGCTGTGGGCATTTCCGGGATCAACTTCTAAGGTGTTGCGATGGACAGAGCATGTGACTGCCTATACATGGTGTCTTTGGCCATGTGACGGTGCAGGGCACAAGTCCTAAAAAAAGAAGTGGGGGGACGCCATCACCGGAAGTGACGTCACAACAGGAAGTGACGTCACGAAAGGAGGCTTGCAACATCAGGCTCATTGCCTCCCCTCGCTCACCCCTTAGATGCGATTGCATCTGAGAAGCCAGCGCGTGAGCAGAGTGCTGAGTGAGCTCCGATTTGGTCCCTGAGAGGTCAAAGAGTGAAGTCCAGCTGTTTGGCAGGGGGGACGGCGTCCACCCGGTAATATAAGTGGGGGGACGCCGTCCACCGAAGTGGTACCCCGACTCGAGCGCTGTGGCGGTGTACCTCAATGGAGTTTGTGGAGTCCTTTTGGCCCGTGTATTCCAGGTCACTGTTTAAGCTGGTTACATTTGTAGTCAGCGCGAGGGCTTTCGTTTGCTTCTGAGTCTGCACACTCCAGCTCATGTGGTTGGCCCAGCAATGTGACGTACAGCTTCTGTAAGCTAGTACCTGGCAACGTATTCCATGCCTGAGCATGTCATCTATAAGACACCAAACTGGTTTCTGGCATCGCAGCACACAGCTGGATATCAGTTTCCTGAATTTCTTTGCAAGGTAATCTGTGCAGTGGATCACGGTGATCCGCACACATTTTCTTCACTCAACTCTTGTTTTCTTGTGGGCATCGGTGATTCGCACACCATTTCTTCAAATTTTCATGTTATCTTATGCAGGTGTGGTGATTCGCACACCCTGAATGAGCCTGATGCCTCTTAATAAAATTAATCAAAAATATTAAGGACATCTTTGACATGTATTCCTGGACTACCACAAATTTCCTTTGAGGCACTGCGGGTCTTTTGCAGAACTACATTACAATAATTGGGCAGTGGATCACACACTTTTCATTTATATACTTATCTTGCACAACTTTTTGGGGTTTCAGTTTGCCTAATTTATTCAAAAGGTGGATTTTGGTGATTCGCTCACTTCATGTCATGTTATTTCCACTGGTTGTACTGTAGACATTGATTGGTACACCTGTTACAAGCTCATATTGGTTTCTTCGCGAACATAGTGCTATTATTGCATTCTATTGTGGTTGTTATTTTGTGAAATACGCATAACATGCAGCAGAGCATAACTCCTCCTCCAGTCTTTTTAGCCACCCCTGGTTCTCCTTCCATTGAATGGAAACAATAGAAGAAAGGTTTTGAAGCATATTTGGAGGCCCTAGAAGTGGATGTTTTAATGCGATAGAAGAAAGGCATTATTTAGTCCCCAAGGGCAGGAAAGCGTTGAAACATCTTCTTGGCGTTAGCGTGTAGTGGAATGGGGATGTTTTGGATGAGTATGCCACAGCCATCAACACTTTGGATGCCTGGTTTTAGAAAAAGAAACATTTAATTATGGAGGGGCACAGCTTTTATGCTAGGTAACAGTTGTCTGCTGAATCTGTTAAAACTTACATTAGCACATTAAGAATATTAGCAGCTGCCTGCAATTTTGGGGTCTTTGACAAAAAATGATCAGAGATCAGATTGTGGAAAACACCAAGAGTAAGAAGAGTCAGGAAAAGTTGTTTACCCCGGATACCCTAACCTTGGACAGAGCAGTGGAGGTTGCTAATAGCACCAAAACTGCTACAAGTTATATGGAACAAATATATCTTGGGACACGGGTACATGCTATTCAGGTGGGGTACTCTATGAAGTATAAGAAAGGGGACTTCAGGAAGAAAGTCATAGAATGCTACAGGTGTGGGAACAGAAATCATCTTGGGAATTCCCCAAGGTGTCCTACTGTAATGAAAACATGTGTGAAATGTAGGAAAAGGGGGCATTTGGCAAAGGTGTTGTTAATCTGATGACCTGAGGAGTAATTCCAAACAAATCAATGTAGTTGAAAACTCTAGTCACAAGGATGGTAAGAATGAAGAATCGGATGATGAAAACGTTGCATTTTGCGTACAAGAAGGTGGAAATGACCTGACCAAATATCTGATGCAATTTGAATTGGAAAAGATCAAAAGGCCGTTTTGTTTGGTTAATGTATCTGATGTTGCGGATAATATTATGGCTGATTCAGGCTTTTTTCACTCTTTTTGACATGGAATAGTGGGAACTGTTCAAAGATGTTGAGTTGAGGAAGTCCAATGTGTGACCAATTGCGTATGGAGGGAAATCCATAGAGATTGTTGGAGAGTTTGAAGCAGTGTTGGATTTTTAATGGAACAAAGCGAATGCCACTGGATACGTGGCCAAAGATCGAATATATATGTTGGGGTGGTTAGAGCAGAGGAAGTTAGGAATAATCTTTGATCCCAACAGCCGGAGCAAGTGTTATGGAAGGGTGTGTGGCAACTGTGAGTGATTGTTCATGAGTCTAACCATTTCTGGAGATTTTGCAAGGAACACTTAAGGGTTTCTTTCAAATCATATTAAAGTCTGGGGTTAATCCAGTAGAGCACAAAGTGAGATGAGTGCCACTAAACATGAGAGAGGAATTCCGAAAGGAATTGGATGCTTTGTGTGGGCAAGACATTATTGAAGCCATTGAAAATTCTGAATGTTTATCACCCATTGTGTTAGCAAGAAAGGCTAATTGGACATTTAAGATGTGCAAGAGACTTTGGGTAGATAGACATCCTCTACCCAATATTAACGAAATGTTGGCTTATCTTAAGGGTGCTAAGGTGTTTACAACCTTAAAAATTACTGCTGCTTATCACCAGATTCCGCTCAAGCATGAGTCGAGGCACTTGACATGTTTTATCATGCCTTTGAGACCAGAGAAGTGCAAGTTTGCAGTTGAGTGTGTGGACTACTTGGGCTAAAAGATTTCTGGGTGGAACCTAAGGGTCGTTTAGTGAAGGCAATTGCCCAGTTCCCATTAACAAGGAACAGGTACGGTTGTTCTTCAGCATGCTGGAATTTTATTCCCATTTTATACCCAAGTGTGCTGAATGGACATCTAATTTAAGGAATTTACTCAAAAAGAATGGAAGATTTCTATGGTGTGTGTAGAAAGATCGTGAGTTTGAGATAATCAAAAAGGAAGTGGCTCATGCTATTCCTTTGAAGCCTTTTGACACTCATGATTCTTCAGTCATTGTTATATACACCAGTAAATATGGGTTAGGAGCGGTATTGTTGCAGACTCGTGGAGGGAAGGACGAAGTGATTGATTTTGCATCTCATGCTTTAAGAGTGGCTGGAATACCGTACTTGGTTATTGAATGAGAAGCCTTAACTTGTTGGTGGGGAGGTTACTATTTAATGCAGCATTGCAATTGGTAAGAACGCAGGATCCCCTGACCAATCACAATGCTGCAATGCAGCTTTGTAGTTGGTCTGAGTGCTGTGACATGGCACTCAGCCAGGGGCTGGAGGGGTGGGAATGTTCTCCTTGCAGGCTGTAATTTAGCCTGCATGGAGACCAGGGAAAGTGTGCATGACTGGTTTGGGTGACCCTAGAGAGCTGACCAAACAGTCATTGAGCACTGAAGAGTTAGGCAAACTACTCCTCCTCTGCCCTGCTACGAGAGCAGAGCAGCCCTGCCCACCCGCCCGCAAAGCAGCACAAAGCATAAAATGATAATAACTCAAAATTAATATCATGTTATGGTTCTTATTTTCCACTGCATAAAAGCAGCGGGCGACATTCCTTCACCATAGTGGAGGAGCTGCCAGTGCATCTTACTGACCTTGCAAGGTAGATATTTTGGCTTTTACATTGCTTGTCTTTATTTTGGGTTTTGACATTTCTCTGATGATAGGTATTCCTGCCAGGACTGCTTGCAGTTACTCTGAACAAATATATTTAGGTCTGGCTGGAAAGCTAGACTGTAACATTGTGAGATTGCCTCAGGGGCAGCATTACACTGAGGGTGCATTGTCATTGTTTGCACTGTGGTGCAGTTGTAGCAAGGTGTGCCATGTCAAGAATGGACAGGGCGCTCTATTTGATATAATGCTTTGCTTTCAGTGCAGTCACAACATGCTGCTGACCTGGGGGAAGTGCATTAGTGAAAGATGGACCAGCTATTTGATTCAGCAGCTCCATCTTTTGGCAAAGGTAGTTTGTATCGGCTATTCTCATTGGCGTGGGTGTGCTGTCAGTAGACTCCTATACATGAGAAGTGTAAGAATGCCTCTGGTAGTGTTCAACTGATTTTATGAAAGGGTTATTATAGTGCTTCTGTAGTGTGTAACTGCTCGTCTCGGAGGGGTGTGAGAGAGATGTCGGTGTTTAGGGTGTTTTAATTTCCCGCAACTAGAGGTTTGACACTTTCCCTCCTGCTTTCTTTGAGGACAAGGCTTAATACATGAGTGTACTTTTTTAATTCTGAATTAATCTTATTGTTGAAGGAATGCTGCAGCAATCGTTCCTAAGTGTAGTAAGCTCCCTCTGTTTGTGAGTTTTATCGATCTGCTTTCTCTTATGAGGCTTCCCATTGCTGGGGACGGGACTCGGATGTCATTAATGAAGCAGGGCCCATGTTACACCTGGCTGCGCTGGAGCTAGTTGTGTCTGTGCGCCAGTTAGCATTATGGAGGCTTACCTTCTAATGCGCCATGATGTTGGCACAGGCTCTGTTCCCTGTCTCCAAGTGTATTTGCAACCATGCACAATTGTATTTGAACCTTTCAACATAAATGTTTGGGTGGAGCATCCACGTGAGTGTGGGCACAGAAATGGTTTGATACTATAGATAATTTGTGCAGTGATCTAAACATTTGCACTGTTCCAGATTGCTTGTGCCGCCTATCGTGTGGTCGTACTCTTATTTATAATGTGCGCTTATTATTATGATTTTTTTATTTTTATACTTCACTAATAGTTCTTAGGGCAGGTAATGTAATTACACATCCCTTTGCATCTTTTACTAGCTACAGTTTTGTTTTGAAAGTTTTCACGGGGGCGCGTGACTCAAAGGAGGAATTGGGACTTATAGAGAGAAAGTGAGAGCGCACGGGAGAGGGTCACAGAGTCGCATACAGGGATTTGTCCAGAGAGCAGAGATGGTGAAACTACTGAGCTCTCATTGTAGACTTAAGCCAGATGATGTCTGAATTCGGCTCAGCTCATGGTCGTCTCGGACCTCTGAGCCTAAGACAGTGTTGTGTTCCAGCTTATGCACGCCTGTGATGCAACAGGCATGCAGCGTAAGCCCATGTGACATGTTTAAATAAATAGGGGCTCCGCATGTACGTACGCCAGTTGGCGACAGTGCGCAGAGCCAGAAGCTTCATCCAGTGTCCGTGTCCAGTATTTGCAACCGGCCACGTGTCAGGCCTAGGCCCTCCCAGGTGCCCCTTGAGAGAAGGCCCCCAGCTCATGCCCCCAGGTCTCACACGCCCCCAAGAACACAACAACTGGCGACGAGGGTGGTCGTGCCCTCGCCGTGTGTGTGGTGTGCCGACTGTCGATCGGGGCGGCCGCAAGATTGCAACCCCAGCTTGTGGTGCTCGCGCCCCGTGGCCCCACACACGGTGCACAGCAGAGAGCAGCACACGGCGCTCCGCCGGGACGGCAGGTGAGACACTACATGCCCCTGCGCCCCGCTCATGCGCTTGCCGGCCTACGGCCCCACCTACCGTGCGTGCAGCTGCGGCGGCCCGGGGCAGGAACTAGCCAGTTACCTGAATACCCTAGGAATCCGGCATCGCCGCGTGACTCCTCGGTGGCCGCAAGCAAATGGCGAGGCTGAGCGCTTCATGCAACCTCTCAATAAGGTGATACGGATAGCGCATGACAAAGGACAGTCATTGGAAATGGCGATATTTACGTTCTTGCGGAGCTACAGACAGACACCCCACAACACTACAGGGGTAGCTCCGGCACATGTCCTCATGGGACGAGTGGTGGCAGACTCCATTCCTCATCACCCCCAATGGACACCAGTGTTAGCCGATGAAAATAGAATTGCAAGGAAGCGACAAAAGTCCTATGCCCAAATCAGCCTGAGGAGGAGAGCTGTCGCAGCCAGGATTAACAGAGGAGACCTCGTACTGCTGAAGAACAGAGTAACCAGCGGAAAATTCAGATTGACCTATGAAAAGAAACCTTGGCGAGTCATTAGTGTGAAGGGCACCCGCATCATGGCCACCAGAGGTCGAGAAGTAGTGACCCGGAATGTGTCCCATTTCAAACCATTTCACCCTGAGACTGAACCAGAGGTCATTCCAGAGTTGCCCGAAAATCGGGCGTCAGCAAGGCCAGCAACCCTACACTCCACTGAATCTTGAGATGACTGTCTGAGAGATATCCCTCCTGAAGCGAACTGCGAAAGTCATGATGACACAGAGAGCGCCAGCCTGGAACGAGGGGAGCCTGATTCCGAGACCACCAGCCCATGTCCTACATCCCCGGCCGGGGGTGGCGTCACCCTGAGTCGAGGGACATCCAACTACAGGCTGAGAAGTAATCCAGAACCATCCTGTCGCCTTCGTGACCATCTTATGTGAGACTGTTCCACTGCATGTTTACTGTCCGGTTTAATTGTGAATCACAACTGTGCACTCTGATCTAACAAGCATCTAACTCAGTGACTGCCATGAAGTGCCTTGTGTTGATCCCATGCATTCGTGTTTTTCTTCTTTTATGTTTTAGGAGGAATGTTGTGTTCCAGTCTATGCACGCCTGTGATGCAACAGGCGTGCAGCGTAAGCCCACGTGACATGTTTAAATAAATAGGGGCTCCGCACGTACGTACGCCAGTTGGCGACAATGCGCAGAGCCAGAAGCTTCATCCAGTGTCCGTGTCCAGTGTAGGCCCCCAGCTCATGCCCCCAGGTCTCACACGCCCCCAAGAACACAACAGACAGGAAGAGCTTTCGTCTGCCAAAACTTTAAAATAAAGCATTAACCATTGAAGTAAAACCAGAAATATATGTCTATTGTGCACAATGGGAAAAAACCCGGGATCAATTAGGGATTCCCACATGCCCACTTTGTGTGATCCTCGCCCAATATTTCAACTCGCCATGACTGTAGGATGAGCGCAGTACAAAAATCTTTTGTGTGTTGACTTAATAGATTATTATCTTGCTCCACATATAAGAGGCAAAGCAATCTAGGCTACATATAGGGTGCATTTGACAACTGACTTGTATATTAGTTCATAATGGAATTGTTCAATGGGTGGGGGAAATGGGTGAGCGGTGACCATATCTTTCTGGGTCATGTTTAAAAATGCACTTTTATTTAATGTTACTTAATGCTATGATAGCAACATGTAGAAAGGGGAAATGTGTCTTCTCTATGTTAAAAATAAACACTTATTTGAATTGCAATGAGCCTTTATTTTATTTTTATATGCTGTATGTTCCACGATTTACACGCCCCACATTTTTATGGCTTGGCTCGTGCACAGGTGTTTAAAGGCTTTGCACTCCCTGTTAATTAGTTGGGTTGTCTACCTGTGCGAGAGAGAGAAGGTTAGGAAGACAGTAGGATGGAGAACACAAAGAGACACACATCAAGAGGCAGAGACCGAGAGAGGAACGAGTCACAGAGGCATGTGCAGCCGCGGTCGGTAGTGGGATGACCTGCAGGGCGGTGACGTGGGGAGGGGGAAGGGCAGGGTGGGGGGTAGTAATGTATGGATTACGGAGTTTTACAGGTAAGTAAACATATAAATAAATAAAACGAATTTCGTTGCGCGCACTGCATCGCATTTGGTGATGCAGTGCACGCAACAAAATGTAACACTGAGGAAAGATTTCGCCCCATCAGTACCAGTTTATAACCAAAATACAGCAATTAACATCAGAAAGATGTCTAGTCAACCTTTGTGAAGGGCCTCCCACTCCGCAGGAATATGTGCTGCCACATTAGAAGCTCACCTGTCCATGGCCGGGAGCAGCAAGGGTCCCTTCAAAACCTGGCGGTCTTGTGCAGAGTTAAGCAGTTTACCCATGCCCCTTTCCTCTCACCCCTTCCTTCCATCCCTCTCTTCTCTCCTCTCCCAACCCCGGATCCCTCTCTCACATTGCAGGCAGATGGTTATTAGCCCCAGGACACCTCTTGGTAACAGTAGCGCACTACAAATGTAAATAATAATAGGCAGAAGCAGGGGAACCACTAGACCTGAACTTCGGGGGGGTTTAACACTCCCAGCCAGGGCTGGCCCTAGCACTGGTCGCACACGGTGCAACAGTCTTTCCACCTTCTCCATGAATTCCCTCACTACCACTCACCAACAATACACCTCATCTCTCTATAGCACCTGTCTGACAAAATACTCATAGTTTACTCACACTCAGTTCTGTGATGTGAATGGTACATCTTCTTTGTACCAGGTACTTTAACCTTTTGCACTGTGTGGGTGAAAGAGTGCCCATGTGACTGCACGGTAAGCAGTGCAACTGTGTGAGAGTAGGGTAAAAGGAGTGACTACAGGGTGAGTGAGGTGACCATATTTATTTATTTTATTTTATTTTTTCAGCTTATAGAGCGCGACAGCTACCCAAAAAGGGTTTCCCAGCGCTGACGGAGACAAGAGCCGTGTAATACAGCGAGGCCAGAGGTTACTGATTAAACAGCCAGGTTTTTATGGCTTTCCGGAAGCGACCGTAGCAGCTTTCCGTGCGGATGTCCAAGGGAAGAGAGTTCCAGAGTCTGGGACCCATAAAGGAGAAGGACTTACCGCCAGTCCTTGCAAGTCTGACCTTTGGCACGCAGAAAAGCCCTTGAGAGGATGAACAGAGGGTACGAGCAGGGGAATACATGTTTGCCAGCGATTGCAAATATCTGGGAGCCGTGCCCGATTTGATTTTATACATATAACTCAGGGCCTTGAACTTCACATGGCTCTCAATTCTGAGCCAGTGAAGCTCCTGAGGCGCCCTGAGATATGTTCATTTCTATTGCAGCCACAAAGCAAACGTGCTGCAGCGTTCTGGACCAGTTGGAGGCGCCTGGTGACAGCCTTGTTAGCCCCCAGATAGAGCAGGTTGCCGTAATCCAGCCGGGAGGTCACCAAGGCATTAACCACCGCTATGAATTTGGGTTGGGCTGTAAGTGCAGAGTGGGACGAATTAGTGCATGGTTAGTGATGGCCCTAGCACTGGTCGCACACGGTGCAACAGTCTTTCCACCTTCTCCATGAATTCTCTCACTACCACTCAACAACAATACACCTCATCTCTCTATAGCACCTGTCTGACAAAATACTCACAGTTTACTCACACTCAGTTCTGTGATGTGAATGGTACATCTTCTTTGTACCAGGTACTTTAACCTTCTGCACTGTGTGGGTGAAAGAGTGCCCATGTGACTGCACGGTAAGCAATGAAACTTTGTGAGAGTAGGGTAAAAGGAGTGACTACAGGGTGAGTGAGGTGACCATATGAATTTGCTTTTGGCTGTAAGTGCAGAGTGTGACAAATTAGTGCATGGTTAGTGATGGCCTTGTTTGAGTGAGCTACATATTGAGCAGTGAGGGGGGACAGGTGAGTGAAGTGTCACATGAGTGCAGGATGAGAAGTGTGCTCGTGGGACTGCAGGGTGAGGTACAGAGTGAACAATGCAAGCACATTTTTAGTGCAGAGTGATCACTGTGAAAGCAGGGTGAGCGGGTGAATGTTGTGAGTGCATGGTGATTAGTGTGAGTGCATTGTGATCACTGTGAGTGCATTATGATCACTGTGAGTGCAGGGTGAGCGGGTGAATGTTGTGAGTGCATGGTAATCAGTGTGAGTAGATTGCGATCAGTGTCAGTGCATTGTGATCACTGTGAGTGCAGGGTGAGCGGGTGAATGTTGTGAGTGCATGGTGATCAGTGTGAGTGCATTGTGATCAGTG
Source organism: Lissotriton helveticus (assembly GCF_964261635.1). Lineage (NCBI taxonomy): Eukaryota > Metazoa > Chordata > Amphibia > Caudata > Salamandridae > Lissotriton > Lissotriton helveticus. Next base: position 50,946,986 of record NC_136060.1, on the reverse strand, counting down.
TGAGTGCATTGTGATCGCTGTGAGTGCACGGTGAGCGGGTGAATGGTGTGAGTGTATTGTGATCAGTGTAAGTGCATTGTGATCACTGTGAGTGCAGGGTGAGCGGGTGAATGTTGTGAGTGCATTGTGATCACTGTGAGTGCAGGGTGAGCGGGTGAATGGTGTGAGTGCATGGTGATTGGTGTGAGTGTATGGTGATCAGTGTGAGTGCACGGTGATCATTGTGAGTGCAGGGTGAGCGGGTGAATAGTGTGAGTGCATGGTGATCAGTGTGAGTGCATTGTGATCAGTGTGAGTGCATTGTGATCAGTGTGAGTGCATTGTGATCGCTATGAGTGCATGGTGATCGGTGTGAGTGTATTGTGATCGTTGCGAGTGCAGGGTGAGCGTGAAAGTGAAGGCGAGAATGAGAAGTGAGTTGTCTGAAAGCAGGGTGCATTCCCAGAAACTTGAAGTGTAGGGTTTCAGATATAAGTTAAACTATTGCTATAATGGCATTAATAAGGGATTGAGGGTGGAGGAAATAAATAATGTGCTGATCCTGCAAGAAAATTCCAGTCTTATGATTAGGGCTACCAGCTCGTTATTTTGATGGCTCAGAAATAAGCAGTCACCTAAAGCTGTATTTTTAGCACTTATCTGTGAATACTTAGAACAGCAAATATAAATAGAAAGCAATTTTAATTGTGTCACTTTTAATTGTGTTCCTAGGGCTGCCTCGATGATCCATGACTGAAAATTAAAGAGAACAAAGACAGAAAAGTCACATAACTAATTAATACATACTTTTTCATCTATAACTCTATTTAGTGTCAAGAGCAGGCATTTTTCTTTTGGCAACCCAACTTTATATTCCTTTTCATTAAATGCATTCTCACACTACAGCAGTAAGTGTAAAAATACAAATGTAAGGAATAGGCAGAGTGGGGGCCCAGGGAGTACTGGAACCATAAAAAGCATTAAGCCTCTGTAACCAGTTTACAGAGGCTTGTAAATATGCTAATGGTCTTTAAAGACCTGTGAAAAACTCGGGCGCGCCGGAGATAAGACTCCAGACACTGCCCAGCCGAGCCCCCAGCAGCTCGAGTTTCACTGCAGCAACCCGGGCTGAGACACAGGACGGGGGAAGAGGGGGGCTTAAGCCCTGGAGGCCAGGGCAGAAGTGTGACTGTAAATGCACGACCCCCTTCACACCACTCCACGCCCCCCCCTGGGGATCGCGCCCCACAGTTTGAAGACCCCTTGTTTAGGAGGTCCAGAGCCCGTGCTCCTTTGGGTCAAATAATTTAAAAAAAGGAGGGCCTTCTGTTCCTGAGAAAAAGAACAAGGTGTGTCTAACAGGTATTATTGGACCTATATCATGAGAAAAGTCAACAGCACTGTCTCATGTTGCCCTCACAGATCCCCAAAGGGATTGCAGGCTTCACCATCGGGCGTTGCTCCTCGTCGGGACGGCGATGCAATGCCCTATGGTTCCTCCGAAGGGTCACTTTGGCAAGGATCTTTTTTTTCTATTTTGTGACTCAGAGATAGGACCATGGAACGAAAAGAAAGAATTAGACAGAAGGGCACAATGGGACAATGTCAGAAGAGCATGGACAGACAGAGGGATCGCAATAGTCAGGAACAGAGGGACTGGGGCATAGGTTGGTGAGGGTGAGGACAGAGTGAGAGATAGAGAGATATGGACAGAGGTGTAGACTCCCAAAAACAGAGTGTGTGAGACAACACAAAATGAGTGGGTATGGGTATATTTCTTTAATCCCAAAACTGTCTATGTTTTCTTTTTACCTTTTTTCTGATTCTTATGGTCTCTGTTTTTCCATAGATGTTCATTTATCATTTTATCTTTCCTTATTTTATTAGGAATAATTACACTTTCTTCACTGCCTTCCATGTACGCACCTTACTGCAGGTGTTTGTGCACATTAAGTAGGCACAGTGGTTCCGTGAACCAACCGTTCTTGCTATTTTATGTGTTGCTTGCTTGGTGTTGTCTTACTAATTTTGTCTGTTATCCTGTGTCTGTCATCGTGTTTGTCTTTTTTTTTTCTCTGTTATCCCACTGATGTTGTCTTCACTTGATGACGCGGATTTTTATGATACCAAATGCCTTTGCTTTGAGGCCTGTAGTTTTCTTTAATCTGCTTAAAATGGACACCAGCGAGAATGCACAAAATGGTCACACGTTCCGTTTTGTGTCAGCCAGCTGCAACGTGCAAAGCTACGCAAGGCTTTCCGAGAAGTACGCATGCCAGCTTCCAGCCAGCTATAGCAAAATCTTACATTTCCTATCAGTGTCAGTGTGACCTGACCGGTCACGTCCGAGCCATGCCCACGTATACCAGAAGCACATATTTCACCTCTATGGAAATACCCCAAATCTGCTTTTGCCGATGACACGTGCCCTGTCTCCTCTGCCTGTGAACTGGATCATCGTGATTCACAGTGATCCGGTGATCCAGTTCTGTAGGCTTGCCCTGTCTCCTCTGCCTGTGAACCGGATCACCGTGATTCATGGTGATCCGGTTCACAGGCAGAGGACACAGGGCAAGCCTACGGAACAGTTGTGCTCCTGGGATACCCTCCTGCCGGACATCATTTCTAGTTTATATATTATTTAAACTCGTTTATGTTCTCCTACAATATTGGGAGTACTTTCCACACTTGACTAAAGGGGCCAGGATCTAGTTAGCCCGGCTCGTGTTTTCTGTGGCATACCAACCAAAATACGGGGGGGCCTTAAGAGGTACTGGGAGCGACATCAGTCCTGAAGAAGACCAGGGTGACCTGTGCAGGCACAGTAAGTCGGTCGAAACATGTTGACACTAGCAGTACCAGGAGGGGTGTTTTGAGAAACCTCACTTTCTCTTCTAGACACTACCCATCCTTTTTCTTTTTAATCCTGGTGAGGGAACCTTGTAATAAAGTTTGGTTTGGTATCCTCTAACCAGTTTTAAATCACATCCTTATTTAACTGCACTTTATGTCGCATCACTAGTTCCAATCACTTGGTGATATGCACTGTTCTATCACTTTGTATGTTACGTGTTGAGTTCTGTGGTCTTACGTTTTTTTGTTGTGTGTGTTTTATTATTTTTACCCCTCCCTTATGCTCTGCCCTGAGTGTGGCTACACCAGGACATATTGTAAGCAGGCCCAATGATGAACCATGTCACATACTTCGGTATGTGAGTGAGGGCAGTTTTTCTAAACAGATGAGTTTTTCTGTTTCGTTGTATGTGTTGTTTTGTGCTCTCCACCCCTCACATTGTGTTCATTTGCTAAGCAAGCCAACACCCAGACAACTACGGGTAGCCATACCTCACTACCAGCACAATATGACTGGGAAGTAGGGAAGTCTGGATTTACAGACTCAGATTTAGTAAGATGGGAGAATCTAAGTTGCAGGACACACTTAAATTTGCGGTAGACAAATTGCAACAATGGAAACAGTTAATACACACATGTGCAGTGATCGATGTTGCCCAGACTGAGGCCCATTGCACCACCGCAGCAAACACAACAGAAGTTCCATCGCTTATCATGCCCCCACGGGAAATACCGCCACCACCTGGCAGTGCGCCAAATGATTTAGCATATGTTTATGTCCCATGGTCCAGGCAGGATATTCATTGTTTTACTAGAGACTTTCCCAAACTTAGAGATGAACCGCGGAAGTGGTACAAAGAATGTAAGCAAATGGCTGCCTTGGGAGGATTACTATGGAGAGATTTGGACACATTGTTTAATATAATTCTCTCAAAGGACCTTTGGGAAGAATGTAAACGGAAGGTCGGGTGGCCGGATGTGGAGCCATCGAGGGGCAAGGGCGGGATGCCAGGTCCAGCAGTAGATGAATTATACATGAAGGTGGTAGAACATTTGAAGGAGAAGGTACCGGAAGATAAGGTTGATTGGTGTAAAATAACGAGTACTAAACAGGAGAAGGACGAAAGTGTGAATACATATTTTGACCGCCTGCTGCAAGTATATAGGCAGAACAGTGGATTGAAAAACCCTATGGGGGATGCGATGCCGGCCCTGGTAACAACATTTGTACAAGGTCTCACACCACCTATCAAAACACACTTGCAAACTTCTTTTGTCTGCTGGCAGCAAGAGCCGATAGAGAAAGTGTTGGCGGCAGCAAGGTACTGCTTAGATTTTCAGTCTAGTGCGCAGGCAATGGAGATAGAAAAAGTTAGGCTAATGGTAGCACAAGAACGATTTTACAGCAACAGCAGAGGGAGGGAAAGTAGCAGGGGGGGCACGAGGCGCAAGAAGACAACAAAACAGTAGGACACCTGCCTTACACCGCAGATCAGCCTCCCTACCACCTCCAATTACATTTTAGGGATGCCTGAAAGTGTGAAACTGCGTGATAGCCCCAGCAATAGCAGTGGATCAATCCGGACCATATGTAGAGGGAAAAATATTGGGTAGGGTTGTTCCATTCCTAATTAATACGGGGGCTCAAAGATCAATGCTGAAGGTGTTAACAACGCCTGAGGCTCCACTTTCTAGGATTACGGTAACCGCAGTAGGCATGACCGGACAACCCATTACAGAATTCCTTACTGAGCCACTACAGTTTGTAGTAGGTACAATAACAGTGCACCATCAGTTTATCCTTAGCAGGTTTTGCCCCGTGAATTTGCTGGGTAGAGATTTGTTATGCAAATTGCAATGCACCATACACTGTTCACCAAAAGGGGTCTTTCTAGAGAGCAAGACCAATGGCCTCATGTTACAAGCCTTTATGACATGCACTGACCCTACAATGCCGCCAGAATTATGCCACTGTGTGCCGCCAAAAGTCTGGGCCACCAGTGCCAATGACGTAGGGCGGGTATTAAACTACCCACCAGTCCAGATAAAACTAAAGCCAGGAACCATTCTCCCAAGAGTGCCACAATACAAGATTTCTAAAGAGGGGGAGGAAGGCATCGCACCAGTCATACAGGACCTCTTGAAGCAAGGAATACTAAGGGAGATTCAATACAGTCAATGTAACAACACCCATACTTCCGGTGAAAAAAGCTACAAAGGGCTCAAATGGGGCTCCTGACTATAGATTCACACAGGATCTGAGAGAATTGAACAAAATAGTGTTGCCCTCTTTCCCGGTGGTCCCAAATCCAGCAACAATACTATCCAACATCCCAGTGACAGCCACCACCTTCACTGTGATGGATCTTAGCTCCGCCTTCTTTACCATCACCTTGCACCCTGACAGCCAAAATTTCTTCTCCTTTAGTTTCAGACAGAAGAGGTTTTGTTGGACGAGGCTCATGCAGGGCTATACAGAGTCACCTTCTATTTTCACACATGCCTTAAAAACAGATTTAGACTCCCTGGTACTTAAGGAGGGATCCACACTTATCCAGTATATTGACGATTTGCTATTGGCCTCTCCTTTCGTGGGAGGCTTGCGTAAAGGACACCATCGCTGTCCTGTGCCACTTAGCACTAAAGGGATACAAAGTCTCCCCCAAGAAACTACAGTTTTGCCTCGCCTCTGTGAAGTATCTAAGCCATGAGCTAACAGAAGGCAGCAGGAAGTTGCTGTCTGACAGAATATCAACCATCATCCATTTTCCCAGACCCCGCACTCAGAAGGAGGTTAGAGCATTCTTAGGAGTAGCCGGGTACTGTCGTCACTGGATACCCAATTTCTCTCTCATTGCGAAACCCTTGCAGACACTCACACACAAAGACATACCTGACATTGTACCTTGGTCACAGGAATGTGAGAAAGATTTCAATGAACTGAAAAGAGGGTTGCGTGAAGCACCAGCATTAGGCATCCCTGATTATAGCAAGGATTTTCACATGTTCTGTCACGAGAAGGGAGGTTGCTCAATGGGGGTCTTGGCTCAGAAAGATGGAGCCTTCTACCGCCCAGTGGCATGTTACTCTGCCACGCTAGACCCAGTGGCCTCCGGACTCCCGCCATGCCTAAAAGTGGTGGCAGCTGCGGCACTTGCCGTGGAACAGTCAGACAACCTAGTGTTACGACACACACTAGTGCTACACGTTCCACATACCATGGACACACTTCTCACATCCACTAAGAAACAGCATCTCAAAAATGCACGCCTAACCAGGTATGAGTTGGTACTGTTGACACCACGCATTGTCATCAAGAGATGTACAACCCTGAACCCTGCGTGTTTGCTACCAACTGAACACGAGCTGGAGGATTTTGATTCAGATGATTCCTTTCATGATTGTGCCATGGCCATAGATAGGCATACAAAGGTACGACCAGACCTTAAAGATACACCACTCCCAGATGCTCAAGGAGATTTGTTTGTTGATGGGTCGTGCCTGAGGGATGACAGAGGGGTATTACAAGCATCCTATGCAGTGGGCACCGCTACTAAATTATTGGAAGGTGGAAGACTGACCACAGCGAAGAGTGCACAGGCAGCCGAACTTGTGGCACTTACAAGGGCATGTGCGTGGGCTGAAGGGAAGAAAGTGAATATATACCCAGACAGCCAATACGCCTTTGGGGTGGTTCATGACTTCGGCCAACTGTGCTCAATGAGGGGATTCTTCACATCAGCTGGCCAACACATACAGCATGCACAATTGATTTGTGACCTCCTCCAAGCACTGCTACTTCCTTGTGGTCATTATAAAATGTGCCGCTCACACCTCGTCAGACCCCGTGTCCAGAGGCAATGCTTTCATTGATCAAGAAGCAAAGAGGATAGCGCTTACAGGCTGCCAGCTAACCATGATACAATTAGTGGAAAGTAAAACAGACACCAGGGATGACAGTGATTCCTTACATTTTGACCCCATACAGATTCAGATGGGGGCGGGCAACGGGGAAAAAGAGGAATGGGCCCAACATGGCTGCGTACAATCCAAGGAGGGGTTATGGACAGGGCCTAATGGAAGGACATGTTTGCCTTCCACCATGCTCCCTTCAATGGCCAGACTCTTTCATGGACCTTCAAATGTAGGGCAAGATGGTATGATTAGACATTTTCCCAATGTTGGTACAATTCCAAATTTCGTCAGACAGCAGAAAAACTTTGCAAGCAATGTTCTGTCTGTGCCCAATATAACACAGGAAAAGGTACACCAACTGCGCTTGGCCACTTTCCACCCCCTCATGGACCATTTGAAAGCCTTCAGCTTGATTTTATCAACATGCCCCCCACTCAGAAATACAAGTATGTGTTGGTAATGGTATGCATGTTTAGTAAATGGACAGAGGCTTACCCCACTAAACACTGTGATGCACAGAGTGTGGCCAAGTGCCTGCTGCAAGAACTACTGCCAAGATTTGGGGTACCCTCCCTCCTTGCATCCGACAATGGGCCTGCATTCATCTCCCATGTAATAAAAGGACTATGTAAGGGGCTTGCAATAACACAGAAACTGCACTGTGCATATCACCCACCAGCTGCAGGCGCTGTTGAGAGAAAGAATGGGGTGTTGAAAAATAAAATAGCGAAGATTTGTGCGTCAACAGACCTCTCCTGGGTAGATGCACTGCCCTTAGCGCTACTAGCAATGAGAAGTACACCAGACAGGGTAACGAAGCTGAGCCCACATGACATCGTGTTTGGCAGGCCAATGCACATTCCAGGACATATGTCAACGGCCCCCCTGTCAATAACTGATGATCTATTGCTTTGTTACTGTAGGAAGCTAACGGACATTTTACGTTACCTTCATTGTCAGGTGCTGAAATCCCTCCGAGAAGCAGCCACTCCACCAGCCTATGATCTACAGCCAGGGGAGTGGGAGTGGGTAAAGGCCCATACACGAAGGAACTGCCTACAGCCGAGGTGGAGGGGACCTATGCAGGTTCTTCTGACGACAGCCACAGCGGTGAAATGCGATGGACTAACGTCATGGATACATGCGACACAAACGAAAAAGGCGACTCTGGAGGACGGTAAAGGACAGAATCCACCAACGCCAATACAATCATCAGAAGTACCTCGTGGATATAACCTTCGCTCCAACAAACAGAAAGCTGCAGAAGTGGATTGATGATTTACTAACCGCTGCCAGACTTCGATCTGTGTCAATACAAGCCAACGGTCAACGGTCCAGAATTGAAGTAACCCTTTTGTACCCAGGAACAGACATAAGTGCAACACTGACATTACTGGTGCCGAGCCCATTATTGCTCAGTGAGCTAATAAGACTGATTTTTCGTGACATTTCCTTTCCAACGGGTTCGACGCTAGCACCTGAGCAAGAACTAACAAATGTACGTTTTGACATTCTAAATTGTGCCGTTTTTGCCATAGAGGACACTGGTCATAGACTTATCCGAGACATTGAATAGACTATAACAGTGGGTAAAATACCTGGCTCTAAGGGTTAGTTAACATAGCGCCAAGAGGAAGAAGAATAAAATTAGGACCTATTCACCAGCCCGAGTGGACCAAGAATAAACTTAGGGCCCATTCACAAGAAGATTGAAAGCATAAAGAAGGGACTGGTTTGTTCTGGAGCCATGCCATCCACTGAATCCCACAGATGTAACTGGAAAGCAGTGGTCCTTGCAATATTGTTACCGGCACCGGCAATACTAGTGACAACGATGATTATAGTATATTCTGCTGATCTTGAGATACCGCATCTTAATGGAAGGGTGGGGGATAGGAGCGATGGAAGGGAACCAACGAAATCCCCAAAGCACTATGAACTGAATATGACCACAAACAATGTTGACATGGGGGTGGATGTGAATAAAGGGGATCAAGGAGGATTGTGGGAAACATATGAAGGAAACCAATATGTCAAAATGTTAAAGCTATATGTAACAATTTTTAATATATCCGATTGCTATGTTTGTACACATCTGCCCACAGATGCCACACATAGTTTGAAGTACAACATACTGCCAGAGTCCAAGTATGTAGGCTGTGTTTAAATGCGCGATATGCTACCAAGCCAACACAGCATGTCTGTGTCGGTGTCAGTAGGTGTGACTTTATCTGAAGTACAGGCCAATCCCAGCTATAGCTATAGCTATAGCTACAACACACAAACAACAGGCCCTTCTCTCATTCCTAAAAGGGCCCCTTGCACAAATATGCAGCCAACTAAGGGGGACCTAGAGATGTTAAAGGGATTTGACAGGACGTAAAGGAATGATGATTGGAGAGGCCGGGCAGGCTGGGATGACATAGGGACAGAGCAGACAGGCAACATGAAAGTGCCAAGGTTCAGGGTAGGGGATTCGTCCGCCCCCTCCTGCATCCTCAATGATCAAAAGATAACACCCAAAAGAACACCAGTTTTGCCGTAAAAAGGTAGATCAGGCAGCTTTGCAGAATTACTGGACAAAAACGTCTGGAAGGAATGCATCTCATTTTCATGCACCTTATGAGAACTGGTTCGGGGTGAGCAGGGATTGTTTGACTGTGAGGACAGGATAAATAGGATAAAAGGTATACAACCAGCAAAGACAGTTCAACAGATATATGTGGCCACCAGCAGCTGTAACCACACCAAAAGACTAACACGACTCAGGAGCCGTGACGAGTCGTCACCAGGTCTGGTAGGTTACAAGGGCCTTTTCTTTGTCTGTGGCCCATGGGCATACTTCTATCTGCCATCAGAATGGTATGGAAGTTGCTACCTAGCATCCATCATTCCACGGATGACCCACTTCACCAAAATAGTGCCAGCAGAAAAGAAAGTGTTGGCACCGGTTAGGGCCAAAAGAACGGCATGGATAGACAACCTGTTCACAGGTTTTGGGGCAATGGTCCCAGTAGTAGGCAGTGTCTATACCTCAGTAAGGGTACACCAGATATCCAGAATGATTGAGGATCTAGCGGACTCTACCACTGATTCCTTAGGGAATATAACGGTAGAACTCACCTCCATGAGGGCCATCGTGATCCAGAATAGGATTGCTCTAGACATCATTCTGGCCAAAGAAGGAGGAGTCTGTTCCGTCCTTCATCAATTGCCTTCTCAGTGCTGTATATTCATACCGGATAACAGTGGGAATATAAATAAGGCAATAAATAAGATCAAGGACATTAGAGATGAGGCCCATGGTATACACACAGGAGGCTTGTGGGTAGACATAATGAACTGGTTTGCAGATTGGGGTTCTTGGATACTAAAGGCGATTATAATAGTGGAATTGATCCAGCGGGCTATAGAAAATATATCATAAACTACACTACCCAATTTCATAACCTATAAACAAAATTCTAAACTAAATATGGACCCATTTATGAACCTGATATATTTTGGGCCTACTGAATCAGGTGGTCAGAATAAATCTATATACATATTATCTACAAACTATATACATATTTATACATTTGCAGAAAGAATTTTGTCATTAGAATAAAACTCAACCATTTAAACGACCACCATAGGCGACGTGATCTAGCTAATAGTAACCTACACTTCTGAATAACCAAGACCAGCTTGTTTGTCAAAAGTAAGATTTTATTTTCTAAATTATGGTATATGAGATGAAAGTTTTATGAATGAAATTTATTAGCAATAATGCAAGCATGATTGTAAAGAATTAAGAGAAAAATACAATTTAAGCAATTGAATCAAAAATCAAAGTGAATATTTAAAGTTTAGCATTTCTAAAACCTAAGTCCCTAAATAAGCTAAATAGATAGGAATTAAAGTAAAGTTCTTTGAGGATTCTTACGTGCTCCACGCAAAGTCCAGCAGCACTTCACCCTCATCGGAAAGTCAGAAAGCAGCAGCCAGCCCATCCCTAAGGGCATGACTTTTTATACCTTTCTACGCTAACTAAAACTAGCAAAGGAAAGTTTTCAGAAATCCTCGACGTCCCATTGGCTGAGAGTGACAAGTGACATGTCACCCAATTCTCAAAAAGTTCCATGAAATCATGTCTCATAAAGACCATTGTCTCTTCCACGTGAAGCCAGAAGCTTCCTGCGTTTGCAACTATGTATTAAGTCATCTTCGCAGCTTCCATAGACTTTCATTACACTTCCGCGGATGCCAAGTTAAGGACTGACAAAATGTTCACTTTCGACCTTGGCCATGTCCGACAGAATGATGTCAGCTCATCAGTTTTTGCTTTGTGAATGCAGCTTCAATAAACGCTTTAATTCAGAATGGACGTCTCGTGACTTTCTGCAGAATTATATGTTAGCTCTTTTTCTGCGGTTCAAATGACTAGGCCCAAAAGCAGGCAACTTATGTTTTCTAGTATAAAACAAACACAAGAAAAGTATTAATGTAAGAAATAAAGTAGATTCTGTATCCACCCCATGGTTTACTAATTAATTAACCCACCCAATTAATCAAAATGTTACCTAGCCATTGCAAACAAATAAAGCAGCGTTTATATTTACCAGTCTCCGTTATTCTATGAGACCCAAATGCACCTAGAATAGTAGAAATGACATCACACAGACAAGGAAAAGCAAAACAAGCACATGCTTCTTTTAGGTTTGCAGCAGTTAGTAATGACAAAAACGAAAACAATAAATTATTTTATTATTTTGCACGAACAAAAAGATGCAACATTTAGGCACGTTTATGAGCACACATGTTAGTCCCCCCACGTGTAAAGTTTAATCTAAGTTGTATTAGTACGACATTTCACAAATCATTAATATTTTTATTCAAGTTATGGAAATGTGACTTTGCGAGTTTAAACAAAATTTTGTTTTCTATCTCGCTCCATCAACTCCCTCATCTGGTGATTAACAAATCACCACACCAGCACTCAAAATTTTGGTAAATTAAATTTATAAGAAATCGATTCAAATTCATTTGTATCAGTAAACCTAAAAGTCTGTTTCTGCATAATCTTTGCAATTAACATGACGCTCTCTATGTAATTCCTGTAATTCGATCTCCCTTTCTTCTTCTTTTCTGAGTTTATAGATTCTTTTCTTTTCTTTCAATTGTTTCTTTCTTTTATGTAACAAACAACCTAATTTGGTCAAAATAAAAATGAATACTATTATAATCAAAGGTGCCAGAATCTTGCCAAGAATTGAACTTCCGATATTATGAAACCAGTTTTTAATTGCTTGAAACCTTTTTGAAAGTTTCCCTGTAAAATCTTCTTCTTCTAAAGGAATTATCTCTGAATGCATTTGTGTAATATTCTTAATATACATTTCAATATTCTTACTTTCATCAGGTATATATGTACAGCAATGTTGGACATGTAAAATGCCACAGACTCCTCCCTCTTTTGCTAAGAGTATGTCTAAAGCAAGTCGGTCTTGAATTACCATAGATCTAATTGCAATAACTTCAACATTCACTAATTGAAATCCATCAGCAGTGTCAGTTGATAATCTATCAACTATAGTGGACAATTTTCTGATTCTCCCAGCATTTAGGGTTATACCAACAAAAGGAATTACAGCTTGAAAAATATCTCCCAGAACTTCAGTAAAAGTTTCTCTTTTAGCTCTATTTACATAATTATGAATTTTAAACAATCCTTCTGAATCTCTGTCAACATGAAACACTTTAGGAAAAACAATTCCCACATAACAAGTTCCATACCAATGGTCTGGAAGGTTGTAGTAGGCTTTGTCACCACAAACAAAATAAATCCCAGGAAAGATAGGATCTTTTCCACCTTTAAATCCCCAACCTCCCATAATCTGATAAGTATCTTCACAGTTACTTGCACCTACAAAATAATTATCAAAAAGTGTGTTATCTCTTCTAATGCAAAGTTTTCCACTAACAGGTTTGTCTATGTGAATTGCAATATTTTCAAGCATTTTACCATTTAACTTCTCATCCTCTTTTTGCCAGAAGGCTGACTTAGTCTGTTTGACTAATTCATTTCTCTTATAAATTGCTCTTCTCTCTTCAACCATATTCAAAAATTTCTTTCCTTCAGCACTTAATTTACATGTTAGATTATTCTTGTAAGCATACTCATATGTGAGTTCGTTAGTAACAAGGAAATATTCTCTCATTTGTTTTGCTTTCTTATGCTTATTTAAAGCATTATCAATCTTAACATTAGCAAAAATCTCATCATAATTTGAATAGTAATATTCTAAACGACCAGTTTGATAAAATAAACTAGTTAATACACTACATGTTACAGCATAAGTGAGAGGAAGCATATTATATGTTACTCCCTCAGAAACAGAAGCAGGTAACTTAACACAGACATAACAGTCTTTTGCATCCATTACCTTGACATATTCACTCAAAAGCTTTGTGAATGTATTACTTGAAAAATCACCTATTGATTTATCTTGATGAATGTTAGGCTGATGATCAATAACTTTTGCAGATGCACTATGTTTAGTTTGGCTAACCAGAGCTTTGCTTGTTATATTAACTTTGTGTAATTCTCTATTCATTTCTAAAGGGATAATCACAGCTAGTACCAACCAGAGCAGAACTAGAATGAGCAGACATACCAGAGTCATCTTACAGCATCTTTTAAAAACAGAACATCTTGAAGTGTTCTCCTTAACATAAGGCATTTTTAGGTTAGTTTTAGCCTCCAAAATAAAAATAAATTTTAAAATTTATATACACCCCCCTTTTAAAATATATTTTTCTTTTATAACCCTAAACAAGATTTCTTCGACCTTATGTCATACATAAGTTTTCTTCAACTAAACAGTTTTTCTTCGACCTTGTGTCAACTAACAAAATTTCTTCAGCCTTTTGCCAATTTAATATTTCTGTACTTCAATCATTGTCACTAATTTCTTGGATTTCGTTTTCTTCTTCACTACTATCATATATGTCAATAACAGGTGGAATTACTAAGTAAGTCCACTCAGGAGACTTGTATTTCTGGTTTGGTCTTATTATCCTCTTTCCTTTTCTTGATATCACTTCAATTTTTCTTCCAACTCCAACTTCTTTTCCAGGACTCTTTTGACTACTGATTTCTTCAACTTGTTCTATTGGCTTTTTGATCAGTCTGACTCTCAATCTTCCACCAGGCCAGTAGTCTGCTTTTCTCACGTACTTCTTCTTTGGTTCAGAATTATTTGATTCTGACTTCCAAGTCCTTTTCTTTCTCTTTTCACTTTCACCTTCCACGTCACTTTCTTCAGTTTCGTAGTCTGAAATTTCAATTGACTCAGGAACTTCTCTATTCGGCAATTTCACTCCTTCAGGAACTTCACTTTGTCTTCCATCACTGGTACTCGGTAATTCGTTCTCCTCCTCTTCTTCAATTACCTCTAACTTCCCAGATTTCGGATTTTTGTTCCTTACTTCAGAGTTTGTTCTCTGCCTTTCGATACTCTCCTGGTCTGAAACTTCTTTTGGTTCAGCTTCTTTGTCTTCAATAGAGACAACCGAATCCTCAGTTATCTTTCCTTTTAACAGATTCTCTTCACCTTCAGAATCTATTTCAATGATTTCTAAGTCTTTTCTTGTCAGATTTCCATTCACTGGCACAGTTTCCAGATGTCGACTTTCTTGTCGATCTTCAGAATCTGGAATTATTTCACCTTCTGTTGTGTCTTCTGCTTCAGAATCAGAATCATCTGTGGTATCACTTTCAACATCAGAACTCTCAGGAGTTGGTACTGGAATAGTATGACTAGGATGAATCCAGCGTTTCAATCCTCTGCACTTTACAGCATTAGTAGTGATCAAGATTATCTGCCTAGGTTTCTGCCATCTAGGAGTTAGACAATTCCTCCTCCGATGTACTTTCGTTCTGACCCAATCGCCAGGTCTCAGATCATGAGTCAAAACTTTTTCATTTGATTGAGCTTCAGTTCCCACCTGATTAGACACAGAAGTTACCATATCAGATAACCTTTTACAGTAATCCAAAATTGCACTGTCATTTATGCTCAACAGTTTACCTACAGGTACAAAAGCTTGCCTCATAACTCTTCCCATTAAAATTTCATGAGGACTCAAACCTGTCTTTTTATCTGGTGTACTTCTTAATGACATCAAAACAAGTGGAAGAGCATCTGTCCACTTGATACCTGTTTCAAGACACATTTTTCCAATTCTGTTTTTGATTGTTCCATTTAATTGTTCAACTACACCTGATGCCTCTGGTCTGTATGCACAGTGTATTTTCTGCTCAATGCTCAAAGCTTCACAAATTAATTTCATTAGTTTGTTATCAAAATGGCTTCCTCCATCACTCTCAATAGTGACTGGAAAACCGTACCTTGGGATGATTTCTCTGAGCATTAATTTTGCTACTGTAATTGAATCACAATGTCGTGTAGGGAAAGCCTCTACCCATCTTGAGAATAAGCATACAATTACAAGTACATATTTCAAACAATTGTGTAAAGGCATTTCAATGAAATCTATTTGTAATCTGGTAAAGGGACCACCTTCTCGACCAATTATTCCTGTCCCCACCACTGATTTTCTGTTTGGATTCATTTGTTGGCATGACAAACACCTTTGACAAAAAGATTCAGCAATCGTTCTAAACTTGGTATTGAACCATGTTTCTCTGAAAAGTCTGACCATAGAATCTCTTCCTAGATGTGCAGGACCATGATATAATCTGGCCATGTCAGCAATCAAGCAATTTGGTAAAACTACTCTGCCATCTTTGTAAACCCACACTCCATCTTCTTCACGTGGTCTACAATCTGATCTTAACCATAGGTCTTTTTCTTCATCATCTACTTCGTTTTGTAAATCTCTAATCTCATGCCATGTTTCTACAACAGTTGTTAGCATTAATGAATTTGAATCAGTTTCTTTACTCCTCTCCCGATTGTATGAATAATTTTTCCTTGCGCAGTACTTTGCTGTTTCGTCTGCGAAGGCATTTCCCTTGGAAATATAATCAGTTCCTCTAGTGTGCGCTGCACACTTGACAATGGCAATTTCTTTTGGCAATTGTATTGCTTCAATTAATCTTCTAATGAAAACTGCATTTTTAATTGGAGATCCTGTTGATGTCATGTATCCTCTCTGTGACCAGAGTTGTCCATAATCATGCACAACTCCGTACCCATACTGACTATCAGTAATGATGGTAACTCTTATATCCTTTGATATTTCACATGCACGAATTAAAGCAATCAATTCAGCCACTTGTGCTGAACGAACTCCTTCAAGACATGATGCTTCTTCAACATCTACAACTGTACAAACTGAGTATGAAGCTTTCAAGACACCTCCTTCGGATCTCAAGCATGAGCCATCTACAAAGTAGACAAAATCCGATTCAGACAAAGGTCTGTCTTTGATGTCTTTTCTTGGTTTAGTGCAGAATTCCATGACATCTAAACATTCATGTTCTGTCTCAATGTCATCAACAATTTCAGAATCTGGCAGTAATGTAGAAGGATTCAGATTTAAACATCTTGAAATCGAAACATTATCTGCTCCCAGTATGATTTTCTCATACTTTGTCAATCTGCTACTTGTTAAATGTTGAGTCTTACCTCTTGTCAGTAATATTTCAACTGAATGAGGCACAAAAACTTTTACAGGAAATCCCATAATGATTCCTTCACTTTGTTCGAGGCTGATACTTGTAGCTGCAACTGCTTTCAAACAACCTGGTAATGCTTTTGCAATTGGATCAAGAACTGCAGAGAAGTATGCAATAGGTTTCTTTAAATTTCCATGTCTCTGAATTAACACAGATAATGCACATCCTTCTCTCTCACTGCAATACAGTTCAAAATCTTTCTCATAATTTGGCATACCTAAAGCAGGAGCTTGACATAAGCTCTTTTTCAGGTTCTCAAAAGATTCCATCTCAGCATCATTGAGAATAATTGGATCTTTTACATCTGATTTGGTCAGTCTTTGTAGTGGTTTTGCAATTACTGAAAATCCACTTATCCATTGTCGACAGTAACCTACCATTCCCAAGAACATTCTAACCTGTCTTTGTGTTCTTGGCGGTAACATTGCTTGAATCATTTTTATTCTCTCTATTGTTACTTGTCTTTTTCCTTTTGCAATTCTGTGACCAAGATATTTTACTTCTTGTTTGCAAAACTGTAGTTTTGCTGGGGACACTTTATGTCCTTCTTCTGCAAGACGATTTAACAGAATTATTGTGTCTGTTACACAATTTTCTCTTGTCTTTGCAGCTATTAACAAATCATCAATATACTGCACCAACGTAGACCTACCTGGTAAGTCTAAATCTTCTAATGATCTTTTTAACAGTTCGTTAAAGATTGAAGGACTTTCTGTATAGCCCTGAGGGATTCTTGTCCATCCAAGGGTCTTACCTTGGAATCTGAAAGCAAAGATTTCATAACTGTCTGGATGTAAGGGAACAGTAAAGAATGCATTGCAAAGGTCAATGACTGTATACCATTCAGCATCGTGTGGAATCTGAAATAGAATTACTGCTGGATTTGGAACCACAGGACAACATGGAACGACAATTTGATTAACCTTTCTCAAATCTTGTACGATCCTAAATGTTCCGTTAGACTTTTTAACTCCCATAATTGGTGAATTACATGAGCTACTCTTCATTTCCTTTAATACACCTTGCTTGATTAATTTTTCAATTATAGGTGTAATACCTTCAATTGTTTCTGTTTTCATTTTATACTGTGGAGTGTTTGGAAATTCTATTCCCTGTTTCAATGCAATTTTTACAGGATCTACGTTTTTCATTAGACCCATCTCATTTCCAGTAAAATCCCATATTTCAGATTTCACTGTTTCTTTTAGCTCTTCAGGTAAATCCTTTTCTTCAAATGCAGGGAACAATTTTGTTTCTTCTGCTTCCATCATCATCATTGTCATCCTGTATAAACCATCTTCCTCCATTGTTTGTAACTCAACTCCATCAGGAGAACAATATATTCTGCAATTCATTTTACATAGGATGTCTCTACCTAATAGATTTACTGGACTACTATTACAAACCACAAATCTGTGTTTATCTTTGTAGTTTCCAATTTCAACTGGTATTGGATCAGTTAAGTCAGTTTTAATTTGCTGATTACTTACTCCGACAACTTGGATGGTATCCCCAGAGAGAGGTAGGTTTTCAATTTCCACTGATCTAACAGTAGAACGGGTAGCACCAGTGTCCACTAGAAAAGTGATGTCTACATCATTAACTTTCCCGTTTACATAAGGACCAGACTGGTCAACCTCAAGAGTGGCTCCAACAACACACTCTTCCTCCTCTCTCGGGCACCGTCAGCAATAATCATCAGAATCACTGTCTTGACTTTCTGCTAATAAAAATTGTTGTGAAGCATTTTGCATTTGAACCTTTTGCTGCTTTTGCTGTTTCTGTGGTTTTATTACCTGTTCACTTCCCTGAAATCCCACGTTTGGATTATATTTTTGAACTCCCCCACAATTCGGAAAAGGTGGTTGTGGCAATTGGTCTTGACGATTATTCACCTGTTGTTGTTGCTGTTGCTGTAACTGTCGCTGAATAATAAATTCGTTTAACCCCTGTTGCATCTGTAGCTGTCGCTGCAGGTCAACACCATTCTGCATCTGTGGATTCAATAAGGGATTCTTTAAGTTTTTAGGAGGATGAGGACACTCGTCCCTCCAATGTCCAATTTCGCCACAATTAAAACAAGGTAATCTTTGTTTCAGCTCTTCTATCTTTGGGCTAAATTTCTTTGGGAAATTATTACCTTTAAACTTTCCTTGTATCTGGTTTGTATTTCCAGTTTGAACAAAATTAGTGTTCTTATTACCCATGCTGGCAATCTGTTGCTCAGCCACCTTTACCTGAGCCCACATGGCTTTCTCCTTCAGCTTCTTCTGTTTTACTTCTATTTCATCACTGCAATACTTTGCTTTTCTTAGAATATCATCTACAGATAATGATTGCCATCCGACAATACTAGTTCTGATCATTTCTCCAATTTCAGGTTTTAGTCCATAAACAAATCTATAGACAAAATGACTCATGTCTTTTTCATCTAATTTTTCATAACCACTGTATTGTTTAAAGATTAACAGTAGTCTTTCATAAAAAGAATGAACTGATTCTTTTGTTTCCTGTTCTGTTCTTTCTATTTTAACCCAATCGACTTCTTTGGGTGGAATTTTGTTTTTCATCCAAACAATTACTTTTTCATAAAAATCCATTACAATTGGATTTGGGGCACCTGTTTCTTTAATTCGCTCAGGTTCTGCTTTTGGCCAACTAATCGATATTTTGCATTCTGTCCAAAGATCAGATGGAACTACAATGTCAAAAAATCCATCTAAATCAATCCACAGAACTTTTGACACTTTGATGAATCTATCAACTTGCCTGTACCACTCAACTGGTTTTTCCCTCAATTTTGGAAAGTCATTTGTAAATAACAGAATGTCCTGTCTCGACCACGGGATATGAACATATCCTCCACCTGCAACTTCTCTCATTGGAAATTGTTTTGACAATTTATCTAATCTTTCATCTTCCTTCTTTTTCGTCCATTTTACTCTCCATTTATTCAGTTCTCCTAGCTTTTTGATATACACAATCAAATCTTTAATGTGAACTATTCTTCCCATTGAGTTCAAACTCTCAATGTCGCTTTCTGAAAAGTCTAATCTGTAATGCTTTGCAAAATTCTTTTGTTTACTCACATCGATTTCAAGTTCTGCAGCTAGATCCTCTAATTGATCATATTTATTTTTCGTTTTCCACTGAATGCTTTTGCAAATGAATAGTAGTTCATCATCCCGATAGTAATTTAAACTATCTGGGCCAATTGTTCCAATTATTAATTCTTCGATATTCGCTTTTAATTTGGCCACATCAAGTTTTGGTGTGGTTACCCTGACTTCAGGACTCCCTACATCTGACATAGCACCCATTGGTGTTTTTGGAGATAAATCCTCATTAAAAGTTAAATCAGGCATTCTCGATCTAGAAGTGTTTAATTCAGTTAAGTCTGAATAAAAATTTTCAGTAGCCTTTTGAGTTTCAGTATTTAAAGGGATAGTTAATCCAATTTTGTTTGTATCCTTTTGATCAAATACAGGCTGAACAGGACCAATTGTTACTGGAACTGTGACAGCTTCCATGCCTTTTGTCATTCTTTTAATTAATTCTTCTTTAGATCTTAAATATTCATTATAATCAACATCTTCAACATTTCTTGCCTCTCTTGCATAATCTTTTGGAGGTTCCCTTGCTCTTGGAGTCATTGAAAAATGTCTACCTTCATTTCGAGCATTCTCGAATTCTGGTCTTCTAGGAGTTTCAGTGATTTCACAATTATTTGGATAAAGTTTAGGAGCTTCACTAATTGGAGGTGCACTCGGTGTAGTTTCAGTAGAAACCACCGGAGTAGACCATGATCTAGGAGGTCTCAAAGGCTGATTAGGCTGATTCTTTCTATTAGTTGTATATATTTCTTCCATAACTGCATCCTCAGATTCACTTTCCATAGATTTCCCTGTAGGAGAACCCATTACCATTTCATGAATTAAATACAATCCTTCACTCATGTTTCCCTGTCTCCACATTCGCAATCTATCTTCATGAGTTTCTCTTTTCCATGATGGATTTTTAGAAGGTCTTTTAATTCCACTAGCTTCTCTTTGTAACTGATACATCTCGTCTTCCCACTCAACTAAAGCTTCAAATTGAGTTGGTCTCGGTTTTGGAACAAGAGCATTCATTTTCTCTCGTAAATTTCTTAAAACTCTTACATTAAATGAACCATCATCAGGCCAAGCTAAAACACCGTCGTTTTTAGTATAGCGTTTCCAACTGTCGAACCATAAGACAGTATGATATCCGTATTCACCTTCCATGTACGCTGCAGGTGTTTTATACTTATGAAGTAGTTTACCACCTCGCGTTTCGATTTTCTTGTCAGGTGAAAATAAATTCTTGAATTTCTGAAATAATGTTGTCTTTTTCTCAACATGTTTGAAATGATAACTCATTTTTAAAAGTTAAATTTAATTCACAAAATCGTTCGTAAAATATTTCCGGGATGTTCCTCAAAACAACCAATCCGTGCGCGAAACACACTAACAAGCCAATAACAGTTGAGCTACGTCACTTTTCTGCTCAACCAATAAATTTAGAGATTTTCTGAAGGACCAATCAGCTCACTGACCGTCAGAGACTCAAGAGCCAATCAGAATACAGCTTGTGACGTAGGTCACCCAATCCCAGCGCGGCTCTGTGACGTACACAGCAGCTGCGGTTTCTCGCTTCTCACTCCTGGCGCTTACCCCTCCTTCACAAAATCTTTTCACAGCGCCATTTTAAGAACACTTTTCAGTGTAAATTAATTTTTAACGATGACTATAAAGACAACATCTGTTCGTTTCACTATTTAGGATAGTTTACATACACTCAAGTATCCACACTTCGGAATAGACGGCGCTATTCACACTAAGGATAATATTCAATTGTCAGTAGAGTAACCTTACCCCACCCTTCTAACAAGTATAATTATGAACTCGCTTTGCTCTGAACCCACCGCGAAGTGAAAGTTCTAAGAGTTCCACTTGAACATAAAATACAATTCAAACTCGCACTTTTACACGGAAAATTCCCTAATTTCAAACACACATGAAATCCGTACAGGACTCTCACCTGTTTATAGAAATCATGCACCGTTAGCAAAATAACGACGTTATCCGTACAGGGCTCTCACCTGTTTATAGATATGAAACATGTACCCGTACAGGACTCTAACCTGTTTATAGATAATCATGCACCGGCGTTAATTTTACCCTTCACTCAAGCTCGGATATAACTAATACTCTCATCACAGTGAGTTTTATGGAAGGCGCTTTGTCCCTATTCTCATGCTGCTTTGATTTCTTAGAAAACCCTCACTATACAAGATTCAGACCTAGCCCTAAAACTGTGCTGCTCGGCGACAACACTATGGTACACGGCGATACCTCTTGTGATACTCGGCGATATCACTACAAACAGAACAGATGGCTTGCGTGACTAATTTCTCGCCACACAATCTATACCGGTATAGCTTACAGATAGGCACGAAAAATGAACTTAACATGTGTTAAAACATCGATCCTATTTCCATACCATAACGTAACCCCTAGCAACCAACATATTACCTTGGTTACCCCTTAGCAACCATCGATTTCTGCTACCAGAGAATTGATCCAGCGGGCTATAGAAAATATATCATAAACTACACTACCCAATTTCATAACCTATAAACAAAATTCTAAACTAAATATGGACCCATTTATGAACCTGATATATTTTGGGCCTACTGAATCAGGTGGTCAGAATAAATCTATATACATATTATCTACAAACTATATACATATTTATACATTTGCAGAAAGAATTTTGTCATTAGAATAAAACTCAACCATTTAAACGACCACCATAGGCGACGTGATCTAGCTAATAGTAACCTACACTTCTGAATAACCAAGACCAGCTTGTTTGTCAAAAGTAAGATTTTATTTTCTAAATTATGGTATATGAGATGAAAGTTTTATGAATGAAATTTATTAGCAATAATGCAAGCATGATTGTAAAGAATTAAGAGAAAAATACAATTTAAGCAATTGAATCAAAAATCAAAGTGAATATTTAAAGTTTAGCATTTCTAAAACCTAAGTCCCTAAATAAGCTAAATAGATAGGAATTAAAGTAAAGTTCTTTGAGGATTCTTACGTGCTCCACGCAAAGTCCAGCAGCACTTCACCCTCATCGGAAAGTCAGAAAGCAGCAGCCAGCCCATCCCTAAGGGCATGACTTTTTATACCTTTCTACGCTAACTAAAACTAGCAAAGGAAAGTTTTCAGAAATCCTCGACGTCCCATTGGCTGAGAGTGACAAGTGACATGTCACCCAATTCTCAAAAAGTTCCATGAAATCATGTCTCATAAAGACCATTGTCTCTTCCACGTGAAGCCAGAAGCTTCCTGCGTTTGCAACTATGTATTAAGTCATCTTCGCAGCTTCCATAGACTTTCATTACACTTCCGCGGATGCCAATTTAAGGACTGACAAAATGTTCACTTTCGACCTTGGCCATGTCCGACAGAATGATGTCAGCTCATCAGTTTTTGCTTTGTGAATGCAGCTTCAATAAACGCTTTAATTCAGAATGGACGTCTCGTGACTTTCTGCAGAATTATATGTTAGCTCTTTTTCTGCGGTTCAAATGACTAGGCCCAAAAGCAGGCAACTTATGTTTTCTAGTATAAAACAAACACAAGAAAAGTATTAATGTAAGAAATAAAGTAGATTCTGTATCCACCCCATGGTTTACTAATTAATTAACCCACCCAATTAATCAAAATGTTACCTAGCCATTGCAAACAAATAAAGCAGCGTTTATATTTACCAGTCTCCGTTATTCTATGAGACCCAAATGCACCTAGAATAGTAGAAATGACATCACACAGACAAGGAAAAGCAAAACAAGCACATGCTTCTTTTAGGTTTGCAGCAGTTAGTAATGACAAAAACGAAAACAATAAATTATTTTATTATTTTGCACGAACAAAAAGATGCAACATTTATGCACGTTTATGAGCACACATGTTAGTCCCCCCACGTGTAAAGTTTAATCTAAGTTGTATTAGTACGACATTTCACAAATCATTAATATTTTTATTCAAGTTATGGAAATGTGACTTTGCGAGTTTAAACAAAATTTTGTTTTCTATCTCGCTCCATCAGTAGCAGTCCTTTTGACACTATGCCTCCTGGTCAAAATCTGTCCAGCCTGTTGTACAGTCATTTCCAACTCCTGTGCCCGCTACATATCCAGGGATGAGATTACACCACACCACACGCATGAGGATGAGGGGCAAGAGATGATGAACAAAGCGGATTTCTGATTAGCATATGATTTGGTATCAAATGGGGCAATGATGACGCGGATTTTCATGATACCAAATGCCTTTTCTTTGAGGCCTGTAGTTTTCTTTAATCTACTTAAAATGGACACCAGTGAGAATGCACAAAATGGTCACACGTTCCATTTTGTGTCAGCCAGCTGCAACGTGCAAAGCAACGCAAGGCTTTCCGAGAAATACGCGTGTCAGCTTCCAGCTAGCTATTGCAAAATCTTACATTTCCTATCAGTGTCAGCGTGACCTGACCGGTCACGTCCGTGCCATGCCCACGTATACCAGAAGCACATATTTCACCTCTATGGAAATACCCCAAATCTGCTTTTGCCGATGACATGCGGGCAGCAACACCAGTTCATAGATGTATTTCGGGCCTTAGAAGGTATCACACCAGGATTAGCCTTCAATGATTGGTCCAGCAGGGCATAGTCTGATGTGTGTTACGTATTTGTGATGCCCATCCTCTTGGGCTTGTATATATAAAATGTCTCTGCACTGTTATACCAATTGGGAACTCAGTAAACTTTGCTGAGGTCTCCGTGCTGCACGTTTATTTTTCATTCTGATTGGGTTCCCAATAAATCTTGGAAACTTGTGTGCTGAGAGAGAATTGTTTGTGTCTTTTTATTATCCTTTATCATTTCAGCTTCAACACACTGAGTGCTGCATTTGTCCATGTCTATGCGTGAGTTGTTCATTCAATTTTGACTTTTGTTTTGCAGCCTGGTATCCCTGGTTTAGTTAAGGAATTTTTCCAGATCTGGACTACAAGTCCCAGAATGTAGAGGGAAAACCTTGACTGGTTTAGCAACTCATAGATGGCCATGGAAAAAGAGAGTGCTCTTTTTAAGTGCTTTCTCTCATGCTTGTGAGGTTTGCCCCTGTCTGCTTTGCATTTCTATCGTGCCTTGAAATTTATATATAGTTTGAGTCTTTTGTTTGGAAGCTGTGATGGTGGTTTGAAAAATAGTCAGTATTCAGCTCCTGATTCCCAGCGTGGCTCTCTGGCGGGTGAACTTCTCTTCGGTTATCTGATGTCTCAAACTCTGATGAGGGAGGGGAGTTTTTCGGCAGTGTATTACTCCATAGGTGCTGCAGAGGAGACATTTTCAATTTGCATTTGCTGAATGTCCATTTTTTATGTTTTTTTTTATATGTGAACGTGTTATAGAATTGTTTTAACATGTTGGGCTTTTTATCGATTGTGGAATGTACATATGAATCATCACACAGTGAATTGTAGGTTTACATTTATTTTAGTTTTTAACTTTCTATGAATCCTGTGTATCATGTAGGTTGTTTTTTTTCCATTTAGAAATAGAGCACTCTGTTTCAATGTTTCCCCTTTTTTCCCTGTTTTGTATAGGTGATGGCCAGGTTTGTGTACGAATGGCTTCCTGGATTTGTGTATTAGTGTATATTAATTGTGTATGCAGCTACTTAGCTTTCGAAGAAAATGATCACCTGCAGCAAGGCACACTTTAACTTCTAAAACATAGCAGTGAAAATGATGTCTCCGCTCACTTCCCAAAAAACATTTACACGCAGGTGCCTCCTCCCTCATTATCCACGCCGTGCTTAATCTGTGCCTGCGCCAGCACATAAGTCTGTGAAGGAGGAAATCGTATAGGTTTTGCGCCTCACCACCATAATATGGCACACAGACTTTCAAACGGGCACTGCGCAGATGAAACAGCGACAGTTGTATGTGCTCGGTGCAACACATTCCATAATACGGCCCAAGGTGCCCATTTATTTACTTTTAGGAACCCTTGACCAATTTCAATAGTCAGTCTGCCCCATCCACCAATTCCCCTCCCCCCCGCCCCCCTATGCATCACTGGACACATTTAATTTTCGCAACCCTTAAAGGACTCTGTTTTTAGTTGCAAATGAAGTGCTTCACAGCAGTTTCTAACAGCTAGCTGATCTGCCTTGCTGACACCGATCCCAGTTCATCAAACCCAAGTCCACTCTAGTTCCCTTGTATGCATTTTGTTAGAAATAGGGGTCTCTAGTTGGAAATGGTTTGCATCTTTGTCCAAGAAGGGACCCTTCTTCATAGCCAGGGTAAAAGGGAGACACTTCTAAAATAATCCCTGCTCACCCCCTTGGTAGCTTGGCACGAGCAGACATGTTTATCTCAGAGGCAGTGTGTAAAGTGTTGATGCACACATACAGTAATACAGTGAAAACACTACAAATGGACACCACACTAGTTTAGAAAAATAAGTAATCTTTATCTAAGCCGACCAAGATGAAAAAAATCTACAATACAGTAATCAAAATATGACTTTTAAAAAGTAGAAACAGTTTTGTCCATAGCAATCTATAGATACGACACTTCCAAAATAAAGTACCTTGGATGCAACACAATCTTAAACAAAAACAGCTGCACGGAAGGAGATGTGTCGGCTCCTCACAACCAGGGAAGGTGATGCGTCAGTTTCCTTACTCCAGGGGAGTTGATGCGTCAGTTCCTTACTGCCACGCATGGGAGGTGATGCGTTGGTTCCTTACTGAAGGGGAGGTGATGAGTCATTTTTTTACTGTGTGGGGAGGTGATGCAACGGTTTCTTACTGCAGCTCCAGCGTTCTTGTAGACTTGCCACCTCAGTGCGATGCGTGATAATCAGAGATGTGTCGATTCTTGATGCGGCAACAGCGCTGCATTGGTTTCTGCAGCCGCTGTCTCACGTTGCGTTGGTTCTGGCAGCCACACAACAGGGCCTATGGCGGAATCGGTGCAGTGATCTCGCACTTCGTAGATTGGCGCACTCGACTCGTGGGCAAGCACTGTGTCGGTTTCTTCGGTGATGTATCAGAAACTGGTAGGGATGTGTCGTGCTTCTTGAAATTGCATTTCTTTTCCAGCTCCCAACAGCAGGAACTACCTCCTGAGGCCCAATTCCACCTCCTGGCAGGTCAGAACTACCAGCAAGGAAGCAGGTCTGAACTCCCAGCAAGGAAGTTCAGGGGAGCTGGTGGTGAAGTCTTTGTATCCCTGAGACTTCAAAACAGGAGGCACACTCTACTTCAAGCCTTGGAGATCTTACTCAAGCAGGGGACAAAGTACTCAGAAAAGTCCTTGTCCTTTCCTTGGCAGAAACAGCCACTGCAGGCCAACCCCAGACAGCACACAGCAACAGGGCAGTACTTCTCGTTCATTTTCTCCAGCTCTTCTCCTTGGCAAAGGTTCCTCTTGAATTCTAGAAGCAATCTAAAGTTCAGAGGTCTGGGCCCCAACATTTATAGTCCATTTCTCTTTGTTCTCTTGTGGCAGAGAGGCTCTGTGCTCAGTCAAAACCAGTTCTGTTCTCTCTGGTACAGCTTCCCGGCAGGAGGTGGAGACAGCATTGTGCAAGGCAGACCAGGCCCATTCAGGTGCAAGGGAAATTTCCCCCCTACTCTAAATGCAAGCCAGGTCTGTTCAGCCCAGCCCTGACTCCTCCAGGAAAGGCAGGACACACATTAATCACCCCTGTGGCCTGTGGCTGCCTGAGAGAATGCACATCCCCAGCTCCAGTCAATCCTCAGTCAGTCAATACACAAACAAGCAGAGGCACATAGGATGGCTAAGCAAGAAAATACCTACTTTCTAAAAGTGGTATTTTCAAACACAGAATGTAAAAATCATCCTTACTAAAAGATGCATCTTTAAATTCTGAGTTCTAGCTTACTAAACTAACTTGTCTCAATGGAAAACAGCCATTACAACAAAATCAACACAACGCATGCCATTACAATGCATACCAACACAAGGCAAGTACCATTACCTCACAATGCCATTACAACACATGGCATTACAATGCATATGCCTTTACCACACATGCCTTTATAGTGAATTTCGCTGTAAAGGCATATGTGTTTTACATGTAAGTATAAGGTAAGTATAGGGTTTAGGCTGGGTTTGGGTTTTGAGGTGCCAAGGTTAATTTTAGGGTACAGGGTGGGTATAGGTTTTGGGGTGCCAAGGTGAATTTTAGGGTTCAAGGTGGGTTTTCATTTTGGGGTGCCCAGGATTCTTTCAGGGTTCAGGGTGGATTTGGGTTCTGGGGTGCCAAGGGTATTTTAGAATTTTAGTGTGGTATGGGTTTTTGGGTAGCAAGGGTAATTTTAGGGTTGGTTGCTGTTTTGGGGTGCCCATGGTAATTTTAGGGTTCAGGGTGGGTATGGGATTTGGGGTGCCAAGGGTAATTTTAGGGTTCAGGTTGAGTAAGAGTTTTGGGGTGCCATGGCTAATTTTAGGGTTAAGTGTTGGTTTGGGGATGCCAAGGGCAATTTTAATGCTTCAGGGTGGGTGTGCGTTTTGGGGTGCCAAGGGTAATTTTTGGGTTCACAGTGGGTATGGGTTTTGCAGTGTAGGGGTAATTTTAGGGTTCAGGGTTGGTTTGGGTTTTAGGGTACCTTGGGTCATTTTAGGGTTCAGGGTGCATTTGGGTTTTGGGGTGCCCAGGGTAATTTTAAGATGCAGGGTGGATATAAGTTTTGGGATGTAGGGGTAATTTTAGGGTTTAGGGTGGGTTTGGGCTTTGGGGTGCTAATGGTAATTCAAGGGTACATGGTGGGTTTTGGTTTTGGGATGCTAAGGGTAATTTTATGGTTCAGGGTGACTTTGGGAGTTTGGGTGCTACAGGTTATTTTAGGTTTGGGTTTTGGGGTACTGAAGGTCATTTTAGGGTTCAGGGTGGGTATGGGTTTTGAGGTGCTAAGGATAATTATAGGGTTTGGGTTTTGGGATGCCAAGTATAATTTTAGGGTTTAGGGGGTATGGTATTGGGGTGGTTAGGGTAATTTTAGAAATTATAGAATTTTAAAGGGGTTTTTGTTATTGGGGTACAAAGGGACATTTTGGGAATTTAGGGGGGTATTAAAAAAGGAAAAAAATATATATAATATATATATGATACTTGACCACTTTTACCAAGTATATGCCTTTACCACGCATGCCTTTGCTTTGTAATAGCATGTGTGGTAAAAGTGTGCGTTGTGATGGTAAGATGTTGTAACAGCACTTGCGTTGTTACAACCACTAACCATGAGGAGGAGAGAAAAAAGAATATTCTCTTACATCTAGGTTACATAAAAGCCAGGCGTCAATAAGGTTGTTCTGAGAAATTGTACTATGAAATTGCTTGTGAGCTTTATGAGGGATAAAATGAACTTGGGATTTGCGGTCTATAAACGGATCCATAATCTGGTTGCAATCACCTCCTCAAAAAAAAAAATCATATTTATATTGGACACATTTTTTTGTAATATTAGGCCAAAAGGAATGGTCCGGTTGAGTTGGACCAAAAACATGAGTACAGTCACAGAAATATTGTCAATAAGTAAATTAGCTAATAACCATCTACCTTCTGAGTCTATGTCTTGAGAAACAACAGAACAAAGTTAACCTTTTATGACATAGAATAATAACACAATTCTTTTTATTGGAGGTAGGAGAAACAAGGACTAAGCCAACCCAACTCAGCTTAAGCTTTAAAGCCTCCAATTCCATCAAATGATTCTCCTGTAGTAAAACTAAATCTGGATTATAGGAGGCTAAATGAGAAAGTATTCTCTGTCTTTTTATTGGATTAATAAAACCTTTCACATTCCAATATACAACTCTGAATGTAGATAGATTGAACAATATATAAAGCAACATGATCTGACTGGACTGATCGCTGTAATACGTACCTTCAGGAGAGAATAGGAAGAAAATACAACGAGAGGCAACACACAAGTGAAGACGACACATCTAATCATGGAGAACGCACCACATCGGGGAACGAAATAAAACAATTGGGAAACAGATAAATAAGAAATCCCAAAGTGAGAAGCTCCATAAATATGAAGGAGAAGAGAAAAATAAAAAGATAAACGTTAACATATTATGAGACAAATATTAAAGACAACTTGCATAAAGAAAAAATTTACATATTATGAAGCAAATATTAAAAACAAACTGCAAGAGAAAAATAGCACAGTGATCTTAGCCGGGGGAACCCTCTATGCAGCATTTATAGATCTCAAGTCTGCATTTGAGTTAGTGCCCCGTAATAAACTCTGGGACACTCTTAACAAAGCTGGGATGCCCGCAGAGATCCTTTCATTCATCATTAAATTGCATGACTCTACTTATGCCCGAGTAAGATGGGGACAACAAGGGGAGACAAAAGAAAGTTTTTCGGTTAACAAGGGAGTGCGGCAGGGGCGTGTCTAAACCCCTACCCTCTTTTCCCTGTTTATCAACAATATGGTACCTTATAATTCAGACTATCACACGGACGCTCCGAATGTTGCTGGTTCTAGGGTTCCACTAATAATGTTTGCGGCCGATACTTTAATATTGTCAAAAACCCAAGTTGGCCTGCAAAGAGCCCTCAACCGATTTATCTTGTTCTGCGATGACCATGAACTTATAGTTAAATTAATGGTTTTGCATAAAAGTAAATCAGTGAAAGCAAGAGTAGTAATGAATAATGTCCCCCTCGAACAAACTGATTCATTTACTTATCTTGGGGTCACCTTGGGCAAGAGATTGAATTGGAAGCTACAGATGGATCTATTGGTTGTAAAGCACAACCAACTAGCGGGGGCTCTCCTGAAAGAACATCGACTATCTTTAACCAAACCAGTTGCTCCGGCCATGGCTATTTATCGAGGAAAGGTTAGAGCCTCAATAATCTATGGAGCATAACTCTGGGGGTTCGAAAATGTATCTCTTTTAGTCCAAGCTCAGAACAAGTTCCCGAGGGCATTGACTGGTCTCCCGATGTCAACACCTTTAAGGCCGTTATTGATGGACCTTGGGTGTATTTCTTTTGAAGAAGAAGTGGGTTTTAGACCTCTTGCCTATTGGCGATGGCTTTGGACCACCCCAGATTTGGCAGACTATGCGCAGGCACTTAAGAAAATTAAAGAGGTTGATAAATCCAATAAGATCACATGGTTACACAAGATTAAGGTGGCTCTCTTAAGTATGTGCCTGACCCACTTATGGCGGGACCCAGAAGGGAACTTATTTCCCTCAAAAGCGGAATATAAAGCCTTGTACAGGGAGATGATCTGGCAGAAATCCTTTTCCCAGGTGACCGGAGACTCCTTAATAGGCCTCTTTCTGTGCCATAAAATTGAGCATAGTATGGAGGCCTATTAGGACATCATAACCAGTTTTGGAGACAGGAAGCTTTACCACCAATTTAGAGTGGGAAGCCACCCTATAAAAATGTTTACTAAAAACTGGGGGTCTGTCCAAGACTCACTTTGTCACTCCTGTTTATCTGGGGAAGAGACTCTGTCGCATATCCTTTTCGTCTGCCCGTCATACAAGGCGCCTCGCAAAAAATGGCTCAAGCCAGTTTGCGCCAAAATGGGAACAAGATCGTCCCAAACGGTTTTGCTTATTATAAAATATGATACTAGTAAAGTGGTAGTGGGGGCTAAGGCAAATTTCTGGAGCTGGACATGGGCCATAAGAAGGATCAGGATGCAGGGTACCACGTAACTATGTAATTATGTATTTATGTAATCATCTTAAACTGTATTTCCATCTTGAATTAGGACTACTGAGTTTTGATGTTCTAGTATTTTCTAATATAAATAGGTTAATATATGCCTATTCCCTGTGAATTCCGAGTTGCATTTAATTGTGGATCCATCTTTTGGTCTCGACCCTACTCACCCTTGATGATAGAAATTTTGTATGTGCTGAGATAAGATTTGAAATTGGATTTCATTGATTTTATACTGATATTTTATATGTTTTACCAGCCAAATTTTTTTTAAATGTCTTTTTGTACGTGTCTTTTTTGATTGTTTATAATCAAAAAAGACTGTTTTATACTGAATATTCTGTTACATCTGGGTTACATAAACGCCAGGCGTCAATAAGGTGGTTCTGAGAAATTGTGTTGTGAAATTGCTTGTGAGCTTTATGAGGGATACAATTAACTTGGGATTTACAGTCTATAAATGGATCCATAATCTGGTTGCAATCACCTCCTCAAACAAAAGAATCATATTTATATTGGACACTTTTTTTGTAATATTAGGCCAAAAGGAATAGTCCGGTTGTGTTGGACCATGAACATTGAGTACAGTCAAAGAAATATTGTCAATAAGTATTTTAACTAATAACCATCTACCTTCTGAATCTATGTCTTGAGAAACAACAGAACAAAGTTAACCTTTTATGACATAGAATAATAAAACCATTTTTTTATTGGAGGTAGGTGTAACAAGGACTAAGCCAACCCAATTCAGCTTAAACTTTAAAGGCTCCAATTCCATCAAATGAGTCTCCTGTAGTAAAACTAAATCTGGATTATAGGAGGCTAAATGAGAAAGTATTCTCTGGCTTTTTATGGGATTGATAAAATCTTTCACATTCCAGTATACAACTCTGAATGTAGATAGATTGAACAATATATAAAGCAACACAATCAACAGTATTAAAAAAAATAAATGGAATACTGAGAAAGGATTGGAGAACAGAAAAATGAAGGGAAGTATAGGAGTTAAAGAGAGAAAAGGAAAGGGTGATAGGTAGAACGTTAGGAGAAGATAGTACATGTCAACCATGGAAAGTATATATGATTGCAAATAAAAGTAAAAAGAGGACTGATGGCTGTAATACGTACCTTCAGGGGAGAATAGGAAGAAAATACAAGGAGAGGCAACACACAAGTGAAGGCGACACGTCTAATCAGGGAGAACGCACCACAACGGGGAACGATATAAAACAATTGGGAAACAGATAAATAAGAAATCCCAAAGAGAGAATCTCTATAAATATGAAGAGAAGAGAAAAATAAAAAGATAAAGTTAACATATTATGAGACAAATATTAAAGACAACTTGCATAACGAAAAAATGTACATATTATGAAGCAAATGTTAAAAATAACCTGCAAGAGAAAAATAGCAAATGCACTTGCACTTGAGTCAACGTGCTAAGAACCGAAATAACAGTGTTCTTGAGTCTCCTTTCCATGTTTTGCCGCCAGCCAGCCACTGGCCAGCCTTCAGTGGAGCAGAGCAGAGCGAGGGAAACGTCTGCAGTAGCGGCTCCACAGCACCTCGCGTCCTTCGCGACCTTCGCGATCTTCGCCCCCTGGTTTTTCGACACCCGTCCTCTGATTTGCTCCCCTGTTCTGTGCTCGTTAAGGGTTGAGCATCAGAATAAACCAGGGTGGCAGGGAGCTGTCGAGCGGCGGAGTGGCGGAGTAGAGCGCGGGGGCTGGGTGGGGCTGAGTGCAGAGTCGAGCCTCTTTACCCCTTTGTTTCTCTGCCGCCGCTGCAACAGTGATAGCCGTGATAGTGCGGCCCGCCAGCCTGCCCTCACCCTCCCTCCTTCCTGGAAAAGGCCAAGCGGATGAGAGTGGCCAAGCATCCACCCCAACCCCATAACCCCACAGGTGAGAGGAGAAGTCAGAAGAAAGCTGGATACAGGAGCACCATACTAAAAGGAAAAAAAACAGGAGGTCACAGCAGAAGGCAGAAGGTGAGAGGCGCAAGCTGCGAGGCTTAGGGGGGATTTTTGCCCCTCCTATTCGCCCTTCCTATCCCTTCCTATCCCTCCGTCCCTAGGAAAACTGGAGGTTGGGGGTGACCTACAAGGAGACCCACAAAATACAACAAAAACAATAAAGAGCAACAAAAGATTAACATAAAGGGCCGCAAGAAGAGGGTGGTCACTAATAGGGCCAGACCAAGGGGGGTGAGGAGCACAGCCCTCTGTTCAAGTCATCCACCAGCGAACGTGCCCCACCCTATCTCTCGCCCTATCTCTCACCTATTTCTCGCCCCCTACGAGGGAATTCCTCAGCCAAGGAAATCAGCCATATCTGACAACATCGGACAACAGGCAATCAAAATAACCACTTAAGAATTATCACTAAAAACAGGAAAACCAACAAGGCATACAAATCAAATAACCGTAAATAACTAAGGATCATCCAAGGAACTACTAAGGAAAACCTGTGGTAACACAAATCAGAATCACACTAGACCAAAAAACTAAAACCAACGCAAACAACTCAAGGCCATTTACCATTTGGGGGTGAGCAATTTGGCCACACAAAGACAAAAAGGCAGACAGAGGTCCTCCTACAAGACACAGTAAAGACACAACACGCAATCCAGCTCAAGTAAGCCACTATAACCCTGCCAGTCGTGACTTAAAAAACCCAAAAAGACCCACAAGAACAACGCCAAAGCGCAAAAGCGCGCTATGAGGTCAGGAAAAATCAGAAAACCGACAGCCAACGTCCCGGTCAAACGGCGCATGGCAAATAAGCGCAAACTTATAAGCAACACAGACAACTCGCTGACCGAACAAGAAGAACCTCTATTATTAGACTCATCGCCAGAAAGGTCAGAAAAGACTGACATAGACATAGACATAGACACCAGCAAAACAGAAAGAAAGAGCACTCAACCAAAAATCTATTCTATTTTTTCATTTTTGAAAGATCCTGGCTCTTTCCTAAGCACCTCTAACAGCAACCTTAAGGGCCTCCCCTCACCAATGGAGCCTGAAGGGAGTTGTCAAAGCACCCACATAGAAACCGCGGAAGAAAAAAAATGTGGAAACATGTGGAACCTGTACACTCCCAAGAAACAGAGTGCACAAACGGAAAGCGTCGACAATGGCAATAGTAGGGGTGACAATGAAACGAATATACACTAAAGCAATAAAAAGGGTTACCCCCTCGAGCCAAAAATTGTAATACAGACAAACGTGCAGTCACCAGCCATAGCAATAGGGGCAGAGAACAGTAGTAAAGAGTCTGACACCGACACTAAAATAGACCTACTAGGAACCGGTGAGTCAAACGCCCCAAACCAGGCAGTTATGAAGCCGCCAACGGAGGCCGAACAAACAAACAAAATAAATTCCAACTTAGGAAGCAACGCCGGCACTGCGAAGATGGCTCGGGACATAAATCGGGATCAGGACATAGCCCGGGGGAGTCAGCTTGCCCAAAAACATAGCCACATGGGCCGGGGCAGAGAGCCAGAGAAAACGCTGGAAAGAGTGGAAATGGAAACCTCTGAAACTATAGAAAAATCCGGAAAGCCAGACATAATTGAAGCACATGACCAACCGGTTGCCTTTAACACAGAAGACAACTCCCAGTTAACAACAGAAGAGTGGGAGAGGCTGGTAGCTTCATACACACCAGCTAACAGTCAGGCCAACGGCAACACAGTAGAGAGCACACCAGGCGCGGACAAGACTTTACCAACCAAAGATCACCCATAAAGCGCTGAAGTCCTATGGTGTTCATTGCTAAACACGCTCCAACTATTAATAAAGGCCATGCAGTACCACTCGGAAAAAATGGACATCCAACTATCCCTTCTAAACTTCTTGGCCATACACGTAGCCAAAATTGATAACAAGTTGGCAGACATGAATGGCATGATAAAGAGGATGCAAGCGGAAACTAAAATAGAGCAGCCAAGCTGCACTTGCTACACAATAGTAGACAAACTTACTACAATCCCCCAACTCCTGGGAGACATTGTGGCAGATATAAAACAGACAACGGGAAAAATAACCGCAATAGATCCAGATCCTGGCGAGGAGGGCCCAAAACAACTCCGCAGACAACACAGAGAACAGTCAGACATTGCAAACCAACAATACTCACCAACTGTGCCCAACAGTCAAAGAGGAGATCGCGAGCCAAATAGCCCAATCGGCCCTGAAACCAGTAAACCTATTTACGAAACTTATGCAGGTGGCACAAGGGAAATCCTTAAGGCAGCTCCCCGACAATCAAAGGAGTGAAGCCAAGGTGCAAACAAACACAAACCAAGCAAACACACAAGGTCTAAAACTAGAAACTTGCAAAAGTCCCCATAATGAAACCACTGGGAAAGCAAGTAAGGAAGAACTGAGGGCAGAAAATAAAAGACCCCGAAAACAAAAAAGGAAAGGAAGAAATAAGACGGCTAACATAAAAACATTTTTCAATAGGATAACCAAGACCCCAGTAAAAGAAAAAGAAGTGATAGACGTAACAGAAAGCCCGCCTATGACCACAAAAAGATCGCCGTTCAAGGAGACGGTAAATACGACAAAAAGGGAGATTCCCACTGATTTAATCTCAAAGGGGGGACCGTCGGCAGACAGAAGCAAGGGATCCCCTCTGAAACATGAAATCACAGCAGCCCTCAACACGAATAATTGGGTTGGGCAGGGGGAGGACCTAACAGCAGACAAGACACACGACAGATTACGGATAGAAACGGGTACAGAAGACAGCAAAAAAACGGAGGCTTTGCAGGCGGAAGCAAACGGTGGCATAATACTGTTCATTCCTGAATACAAGTCAAGA
This sequence comes from Lissotriton helveticus, assembly GCF_964261635.1. NCBI lineage: Eukaryota > Metazoa > Chordata > Amphibia > Caudata > Salamandridae > Lissotriton > Lissotriton helveticus. Next base: position 50,910,898 of record NC_136060.1, on the reverse strand, counting down.
GGCAGAGGGGATACCCTCAATTGAGGTAACATCTTACACCTACTATCAACGTTCAGTTGTCTGACTGACATGAGTACAAAAGACCTAGAGGCAGCGGAATTCACCCACTGCACCCAACTGTCAGAACTGGAGATTACAAAAACAACATGGGCAAGGAATGAAACCGCGACGAGAATAATGGAACTTAAAGCACACTTCCTATCCTGGGGGATTGTCCTAAAAGGACTGAAAAAAACAGGGTACCCTGAACCACTTCGCCAGGCATATAATGAGCAACAACGCCAAAACCCAACAAACAAACAACCGCAAGTAAAAACTGAAAGTGTCTTAAAGGGGGCCAGAAGCCTTTCAGTCTCTTGGACACCCTCTGAGACCAACAGGCAAACAAATCGGCCACTTAGCCACGACGATTGGAATTGGATAGCAAGAACAATCAATACAAGGGCCCCAAGGTTCTGACAAAACACTCAACAAAAATACGCAACACAACAACAGCTAAGAATATGTTCTTGGAACATAAATGGCCTAGGGAACAAAAGAGACGAGCTTGAGCTCTTTGATTATCTTAAAAAATTTGATATAATAGCATTCCAGGAGACTTGGCTAGACCAACCACACCAAATCCAGGGCTTCAACTCTCATCACCTTCCAGCAACAAGAAATGCCAAATATGGCCATCTAAAAGGCGGCCTGGCCATATACACTGCCATTAAGAGCTTCAACGATCCCATCCACACAAATGCGATACAGACAGGCAACAACTGCATACTCACCATTGAACTAGAAGTGAGGGGAAAAGATCAAAACCAAAAGTTAAGACTGATGAATGTATATCTACATCCCGAGAGAAAAAAGCTGGACTGAATCTCCTGATGGAGGAAATCTCAAAAGCTTTGGCAGAAGCGGAAACTCCCAACCTTATAGTATCAGGGGACTTCAATATGTTCCTGGGAGGGCCTCAAACTAGGGACACATGTTTGGAAGACCAGTTCCGGGCATGGAACATACCGCAACAAGCAATAAGTAAATGGGACAAACAAAATCGGCTGTCAAAGGCCAGCGTAAAGGACCGAGAACATCTGAACCTGGTAGCGTTAAACGGTCGCTTCATAAATGACAGCCCCCCGTCAGCCACCTTTCACAATCCATCCGTCAGTTCCATCCTGGACTTCACTTTCTCATCTCTACAACTCTTTGGGAACATCACGGACTTCCGAATAGGCACAATGTCAGCTAGTGACCATCAGCCGCAAGAATTCAGCCTTAACTTCCAGGGGGCCGTGTCATCGACACCAGCAATAAATTTAGGTTGCTCACTGTCGGTGACACAGAAAAGAATAAAATGCAACACGACAAACCTGGAAGGTTTCACAATGGACGCAATCAGCCGGTGGGAAAAGAGTATTACAAACCAGCACGATTACCTAAGCGCCTAGGAACAATTCACGAGCAGCATTGGACAAGCAAATTCTAGGAAACCAAAGATCCAAATAAAACCGGAATATCTAAACTGCAATAAACAAATAAAGCGGGCGGACCCAACCGGAAGCCGCTACAAGGCCATAAAGCAAAATTCCAAGATAAAGCTCCTCAAAAGAAACATTAATCAACTACTGCGGAAATTACACCGAGAGGGTCCGAACACCGTGATCCAAGCTGCACAAATTAAAACAGAGCAAAAAGCGAATAATATGGCATGAAAAAAGGGAAGCAGATTATGAGTTATGGGCTAGACTTCTTCATGATGCAAAGGGAATCAACACGAGCGGAAGATTCTGGAAGACAGTCAGCAAACTCCAGTATTCTAGAAGCGCCAGCATTGACTCCTACTTAACTGAGGAAGCCCGGTCTAATTACCTTCAGGCCCACTTCAATACAGCCACAGAGTTGGCAACAACCAGCCGACTGGAGAAGGGCAGAAAAACTCGAGCTGGGACTCCACAACAGGTCATTACCTCATCAAACCCTACCGAAAAGCAAATCATAAGCACGATTGTAAAAGGAAAAGCGGAGGGGGCACCAGGCCCTAACGGGATACCGCCAATTCTCTAAAAACAAAACCCGGAATACTGGGCTGCGGCCTTACTACCAATTTTCAAACAGTTAATAGACACCACAACAATCCCAGCATCGTGGAAAGGCTCAATAATAGCACCAATACATAAGAAAGGCAATGTAAAGGACCCTAAAAATTACAGACTAATAGCCTTAATTGATAACGAGGACAAATACTACGCCGGTCTTCTTCTAGAAGAGCTCTCAGGATGGTCGGAAGCAAATGCAGTAATTCCCATCACCCAGACAGGATTCCGCAAAGAATTGGGTACATCAACAAACATCTTGGCCCTTTCACTCCTCATCGATGCCTCAAAGTCAGCTAATCTGCCCTTTTACTTATGTTTTATCGACTTCGCCTCAGCGTTTGATAATATCAACAGGAACCTACTATGGTCGAAGCTGGAAGATAGGAATATTCCGTCTGGGTTAGTAACACAGCTGATCTCCCTACATACGGGCACTTGGGTCCAAGTCAAGCTAGGATCAGGAGACCTCCTATCAAGGAAAATACAAACCACAAAAGGCCTAAAACAAGGGTGTGTGCTGGCGCCAACACTATTCAACATCTTTATGTCTGACCTTGCACAGCAGCTGGATGAAAGCAACTTTCACGCTCCAAGCATAGGTGGCTTTACTCTCTCTAATTTAATGTACGCTGATGATATCGTCCTAATCAGTAGAACACTGATAGGGCTACAACATCTAATCAGCACAACCTTTAATTATGCAACAGAGAACAGCCTAAGCATCAATCTCACAAAGACCAAAACAAGGAGGATTAATGCCAAAGATCATCAGCAGGGTGCTGCTGGCATATGGGAGGGCTCACTCTTGAAACAGTGGAGGAGTATAAGTACCTCGGCGTAATTGTGGACAGTAAGGGCTCATTCCAACAGCAAAAGGAAGCAATTAAACGGAGGGGAACCAACATAGCGATTGCACTAAGGTGCCTAAAAACGAAAGCAGTAGGTCGAAGCTTCACCCCCCTGCTTCAAGTACTTCAGGCAAAATTAACACCGGCCATAACGTACGGAAGCAAATGCCTTCGAGGGAGGGACGCTCAGCTACTGAACAGCACAATAGCGAAAGCAATGAGAATGATATTCGGTCTGCCCACTTACACCTCGCAGGCACAAATAAGGCTGGAATTTGGCCTAAGAAACCAAACGCTGGAGCGAATGGGCGCCTGCGTCAAAAGATGGCACAAAATCCAGAGAGGAGAAGCTGCAAGTCTAAATTGCTACTTATGGAAAGAGATAGAAAGAAAGACCAACAGCGCGGCCGCAAAATATTTAAATCAATCAATAAATTCCTTGTGCCTACAAGAAGCCTGGAAGTGCAGCGGGTCCCATAACAGCTTCAAACAGTTAGTTAATAAATCAGTTAGAGTCATCTCATTAATAGAGGACAAAGCAAGCCTAGTCAACCGTGCCCATGGCTGAATGGTCATTCAAAGCTACACAAGCAGCCTCTGCCAAAGCTATTTAGGGGTCTGGTTCACTAGGCGCATAAAGGAGAATTACTTACACCTACGACTGGGCCTACTTCCATCACAAAAACACCTCCCTCCATGGAAAAGGCCCCAAGTATCAATCAACTGCCGAATTGCAATGGTTTTAATTACCTGAGCAATAAAGATTACTTACTTACTTAAATGCACTTGCAAAGACCAAGCATGGTTATAATAAGAAAGAGATAAATCAGGGTATAGAAGTCACAGAAGAATGATCAGCAGTTTCCAGAGAGAGTGTGAGTGGATACATTTTCTCTGGTCAATTGGATCTTCAAAAGTAGAGGTTCTGTTTTGAAAGGTAACTTTAAACAAGCATGGGTGAAATAACCCATATCTTATGCCCAGAGTCCATACAACAGGATGAAGATCAAGGAATTCCTTCTGACGTTTGGCTATTGCTGAAGCAACTTCTTGTGAGATAAATAATTTAGAACCAGACCATACAAGTTGTTTTTTAAGTTTAGCTGTATTCAAAACTTGTAGAAGGTCAGTAAATTTCAGAAATAGAAGAATCACACCCTGTTGCTTTGAAGGAGCAGAAGCAGATGATAAACTAAGGCCCAATCTATGAGCACGCTGAATATTTAGGTTTGTAGTTGCAGGAAGGTCAAGAAGCTTTGGAAGAAAGGTAGTGAAAAAGTTAACAGGATCATCACCTTCCAAGCCTTCTGTAAAAACCATATAAGCGCCTATTTCTGTTTACAAGATCTGCAACGGATTTCTTTAACAGGAGGACCTCCTTCTCTAAGGTAACGACCATGACAGAGATGTCCTGTACCTCTCCACCATATTGTTCCACCACTGATATATGGGCTTCCATAGACGACCATTTAGTATCCCAGACTTGAAGTTGAGAATTAGGTTCCTCAATAAGTGGACGTAGAGCATGTATCTCTTCGAGAACAGTGTCCAAAGATACAGGAGAGACAGACTTCAGCCGAGAAGGAGGGTCCTGTTTAAGACGTTTATTGTCTGAAGATGGAGTTTGCAGTTTGGTAGAAGAAGTTGGTGAAGCCACGGTTCACGAAGAGCTAGATTGTGCCATCTTGCCAGTATTGTATAGAGAGGAACTAGTATGAAATGAGCAAGTTCAAGGAGCATGAATTGTAGATTTCTTGTTAATAGAAAGCAGTTGTTTACTCCTACCCATATGTTAAAAAGAGCAGAGGAAAATTCGTAAGGGTGAAGAAGTTAAGGAGCAACTAGGCTATTAGTCTCGCTCCAAGAAAAACTGCACAGAACAAGAGTTAAGAATTATACATGCACAAAATCCACAAATTAAACAACCACTGCACTCCACTGGATAAAAATGAAGGTAGAAGGAAAACCAATCCCTATTTATGCTGGAAAAAACAGGGTTTGCAAGTTATGCAAAAAGTCACTTCAAAGGAAATGTGTCTGAGGAGAGAAACACCACCGCAGGAAAAAAAAAATGGTTGCCATATGTGAGAAATTATGATTGTTTCTCACAGCAGAGGAAGAGAAAAAGCCTTACCACTCAGTGGGTCTTCCAATGCATACAGGAGTTTGTTTCAGGGTTAAAAAGGAACTAGGACCGCAAAAAACATCGAGGTAATCCCCATCACTGCACGGAGCTCTGGACTAGGCAGCCATCTTAGATTGCGCCGCGTGAACCTCCCTGTGTGTGCAGTTTTAAACTGCCATTTTGACCTGGCAAGTTAACCTAGATGGCAGGGTATGCCCAAATGTGGGTCCCTTGCTCACTTTGCCACTGGATTCAAACTAGCCTGGCTACCCCAAAACCGGTCCCAGGATGCTTCTTTCTAGTCCAGGGAAGACATGGCTTGGCAGTTCAGTCTGGACTGTTCCCATGAGGCACAGGGTCAAGACTGATTTGAATATAGCTGGCTCTGAACTGTGATGGTGAAGTGAGCTAAAGAACGATGAATGATTCAACCCAGATCTGTGACTGGAGGTGAGTGTCTGAAAAGTGTCAGCACTCCGTCCATCATCTCCTTGTGTTAGTGGAAAACTAGTGATTTCTTTTTCGCTACTGCAAGGCCTATCCCTCCGATAGGTTAACGTTGTGATTGCCTTAAAACATCTTTTAAGTATAATTTCCAATTTCGAAAAGATACAGATTTGCAGTTTGGTGTCAATGGAGTCACAATTTAAAATCACAACTTATGGTGAAGTCAGATTTTAAATTGCAAGTCTGGAAATGCGACTTTTAGAAAGTTGGCATTTTCCACCTTAAACTGTTCTGTGTCTCTGCCTGTCTCTGAGTACATGTACGTCTCAGTTGAACGACAGTAGACTTTGTGCATTCCATCTAGACAATCACACACACATGGAGCTGGGGTGTGACATTTGAATACTGATACCCCTTACTAGGCTGAAGGGCCTTCCTGCGATAGATAGCAAGGGAGGAGTTGAGACTTGCACCTGAATAAGCTGTGCCTGTCGCCACACAGGGAGCTGTATACCCCCCTGTAGTGAGTCTGGAGCCAGATCAGGAAAGGCAGGGATCTTGTGATCTTCAAAGGCCTCTTTGAAGTCTGCCCCACTTCAAAAACATAACTGGGTATATGTACTGGACCCCCAACACCACCAAACCAGAACTTTCTGGAATCAAGGACATTCTGGCAAGAAGAAGAGCTTCTGCGCTATAGGAGGAACTATCACTTTGCTAACTGCTTAGATGCCTGCTGATTGCTGTGCTACGCGAGGGATTGCCATTTTGCAACCTGCTTTGCTGTGTTAGCCTGCTGCTTTTTGCCTAGTATTGAGAAGGACAGGACCTGCTCTCTACATCGTTGTACCCAATCTTCTCCAAGGACTAGCAAGCTTGCCTCCTATTCTTGAAGTGCCAAGGCCATCACAGACTTCCTTCAACTCTGCTTCAGCTGCTGGGCTCTGATGACTGTGTATCCTGCCCTTCCAAGCAATGCCACTCCAGTCCTGGGCCTGGAAAGGGTTCTGCAGCTGTTTTGCTGCAAAACGAGGTGCAGTGATGAATTTGCACCAATCTGAACCAACACAGTGCCATCCAACACTGATGCAGTGCAGATCCAAGAACATCCTTGTACAGTTCAACAATGACACAACACCTCTTCAAGGACATCCCTGCCTCGCTCTATGACAACACAGCACCTGCATCGTAAGGGGTTTAACGATGACGTTGGACCCTACTGCGAGGCTTGACTTTGATACATCAAGCTGATTGCGTGAATCGGAACCGATGCAGCGAGTAATAATGCTTACGCTTGCTCCATCTAAGGTACTTTTTCAGCGGGCCCTAAATGGGTTTTGTAGCTGGCCTGCACGCTATCACGGTCAGCCTGAAACTTTGGATTTTCCCCAGGCCAGCACAACCTCAAGTAACATTTATGTGCTTTTGACTTCTACGCACTTTATTGCTGTTTAGTCTTTTAAAAAAAGCATATCTCATGTTCTACTTATTGGAGTTTTGTCATTTTGGTCTTGTCTTACTCCAATAAATATTCTCTTGTTATCTAAATTGGTGTGGAGTCTTTTTGTGGTTCTTTCACTGGATCACTGACATAATATCGACTGACAGAATATCGACTAGCAAAAATATTGAGGAAAAAATATCTACAGACAAAATATCGAGTTTGTATCTACAAACAGGTAAGTACAAAAATATCGAGTACAAAATATCGTTTAAAAAATATAGTTTTAAAAAATATCGACTTTATTCAAAGCAGTGTTAAATTAAATTAAAATTAAAAATTAATTACTAAAATATACTTAAAAATACTTAAATTAACTTATAATAATTAAATAATTAATGAAAGTTATAAAAAAGAAATTTACAATCATATTTGTAAAAACATATATATATATTAACATAATATAATTAAATAATATCCAATATTATTACCGTACAATAGCATAAGTGTAACAAATAATATTCCCACTCCACAGAGTGCAACTGTAGGGAAAGCGTTGGATAGCGTAGGGGTAAAAATTACTATTCCCACTCCAGTGGGTGCAACAGTGAGGAAAGCGTTGGATAGCGTAGGGGTAAAAATTACTATTCCCACTCCAGTGGGTGCAACAGTAGGGAAAGCGTTGGATAGCGTAGTGGTTAAAATTACTATTCCCACTCCAGTGGGTGCAACAGTGAGGAAAGCGTTGGATAGCGTAGGGGTAAAAATGACTATTCCCACTCCAGTGGGTGCAACAGTAGGGAAAGCGTTGGATAGCGTAGGGGTTAAAATTACTATTCCCACTCCAGTGGGTGCAACAGTGAGGAAAGCGTTGGATAGCGTAGGGGTAAAAATGACTATTCCCACTCCAGTGGGTGCAACAGTAGGGAAAGCGTTGGATAGCGTAGGGGTTAAAATTACTATTCCCACTCCAGTGGGTGCAACAGTAGGGAAACTGTTGGATAGCGTAGGGGTAAAAATTACTATTCCCACTCCAAAGAGTGCAACAGTAGGGAAAGCGTTGGATAGCATAGGGGTTTATATTACTATTCCCACTCCAAAGAGTGCAACAGTAGAGAAAGCGTTGGATAGCGTAGAGGTAAAAATTACTATTCCCACTCCAGTGGGTGCAACAGTAGGGAAAGCGTTGGACAGCATAGGGGTAAAAATTACTATTCCCACTCCAAATAGTGCAACAGTAGGGAAAGCGTTGGATAGCGTAGGGGTTAAAATTACTATTCCCACTCCAAAGAGTGCAACAGTAGGGAAAGCGTTGGATAGCGTAGGGGTTTAAATTACTATTCCCACTCCAAAGAGTACAACAGTAGGGAAAGCGCTGGATAGCGTAGAGGTAAAAATTACTATTCCCACTCCAGTGGGTGCAACAGTAGGGAAATCGTTGGATAGCGTAGGGGTTAAAATTACTATTCCCACTCCAAAGAGTGCAACAGTAGGGAAAGCGTTGGATAGCGTAGGGTTAAAAATTACTATTCCCACTCCAGTGAGTGCAACAGTAGGGAAAGCGTTGGATAGCGTAGGGGTAAAAATTTCTATTCCCACTCCAGTGAGTGCAACAGTAGGGAAAGCGTTGGATAGCGTAGAGGTAAAAATTACTATTCCCACTCCAGAGAGTGCAACAGTAGGGAAATTAAATACTTCATATATTATTTCAATAAATATAAATTAATATCTATCAAAAATTAATTGAAAGTAATTACGAATTTTATATAATATAATAATTAATCAATTAAAATTACAAATTAAATTTAATTATTACAATTATTTAACTATTAATACAAATTAATTACAAATTAACAATTAGTAATTTAACATTTAAAATTTAATTTACAATAAATTCAAATTAAATACAATTAAAACAATTGCTTTATTTAATAATTATAAATAAATTACTTCCCATCCTATTCCCCTATAAACCCACAACCCACTACAGAAAATAATTACTAAAATTAGCATAATTGGCAATTAATCAATTAATTAAAATTAATTGCCAATTAAAAGTTAATTAATTACCAAATATAAATTAATTAACAAATAATTAAAAATGAATAACAATGAATAACGTTACATATTTAATTAATTATAATTAAATTACTTCCCACCCTATTCCCCTATAAACCCACAACCCGCTACAAAATTAAATTACGCAAAAATTAAAAAATAAAAATTTCATTAATTAAAATTATTTATAACATAAATACACACTTTTAACGCATATAATAACATAAAAAACACTATACAAAATTCAATATTATCAAAAATTGGATAATTTTATTAACCTATATTATATACTTCGATATTTTAAATGTCTATATTTTTAACATTCAATATTACATTACTTACCTTAAAAACAATATTTTTGATGTCTGTATTCTGTCCAGTCGATATTTTGTCCATTCGATATTTAAAACTCGATATTTTGTCCAGTCGATATTTTGTAGTCGATATTTTGACTGTGCACCGCTTTGACTGTATTACTGTATTTAAATCAACTACTTTAAACATTGCCTGTTAAATTAAGCCTGGCTCCTACATGCCAAGCTATTAAATGGCGAGCACAGGTTAATTTAGATTGTTTATCTAACTTACCCTGACTAGGACTGTTCCAACAGTTCCTAATTGAAAGGTACCACTTATTAAATGTAATAAGGAAAGCCAGCATCTTCCTATGGGAGAGGTGGGCCTCACAGTAGTGAAAAACGAATTTAGGAGTTTTTCACTACCAGGACATGTAAAACTTAAAGGTACCTGTCCAACTTTTGAATAAACTGCACCCTGCCATTTGAGCCAAGTTGTGCCTATCCTAGGGGTGTCCTACATGCATTGAAAAAGGAGATTTGGGCCTGGCAAGAGGTTTATCCTCTTGCCAGGCCCAATGATTACCAATTACCAAAATTGCAGTTTTAACAATGATCACACACAGGCTGCAATGGAAGGCCTGGCAGATGTTTTAAGGGCTGCTTAAGTGGGTGGCACAATCAGTGCCGCAGGCCCACAAGTAGAATGTAATTTACAGGCCCTAGGTACATGTATATCACTTTATTAGGGGCTTACAAATAAAATAAATGTGCAATTAGAGTGTAAGCCAATTTTACATGATAAGCGGAGGAAGCACACACACTTTAGCACTGATTAGCAGTGGTAAAGTGCAGAGTCCTAAAGCCAACCAAAGGGAGTTTGGCAACAAAAATGGAAGACTAAGGCAAAAGAAAAGTTTGGGGGATGACCACTCTACGGTTGACAGGTCTAACAAGTTTGTTTCCACAGGGCCATGGAAAGCGTGTAACTACATTGTTTCTTTCTGTCCCTGACAGATAAGCACATCGTCGTAACAGGGAGGTTACTTGATTCTCCAGCTTCAAGCCTAGTGACAGATAACAAGGTAGGGTCATAGTCAAAAGGTGAAAGGTTGGATCTGCAGGGCTCAGGCAGTCTGCTTACACCAAATAAGTATGCAGATGTACTCCTCATAAGACAGACCTTTTGGTGCTAATTTTATTGGAGAAGCCTTTGTAAGACCGGAAATTATATAAAATAACACAATGCCTTTCTTATATTTTAATTCTGCTCATTCTTATTCACCACAATTCAATCAATCAATCAATCAATCAATGGCATTTATAGAGCGCACTACCTACCCGTAGGGTCTCAAGGCGCTGGGGGAGGGGGGGTACCGCTACTGCTCAAACAGCCAGGTCTTCAGCTTCTTCCTGAAGGAGAGGTGGTCTTGGGTCAGGCGCAGGTCGGTCGGGAGGGAGTTCCAGGTTTTGGCGGCCAGGTAGGAGAAGGACCTTCCTCCTGTAGTCGCTCTTCGGATGCGGGGGACGGCGGCGAGGGCGTGGTTGGCTGATCGGAGGTGGCGTTTGGGAGCGTAGAAGTTGATTCGACTGTTGAGGTAGCTCGGGCCTTGGTCGTGTAGGGCTTTGTGTGCGTGGGTGAGGAGGCGGAAGGTGATTCTTTTGTTGTAATATATCGTGTAATATTTGCTACAATATTTTTGCATATATGTTTCACTAGGTTGGCTTCAAAACAAAGTCTTTCAAAATACCAGTCCAGATGTCTTGGGCAGATTTATTGTATGTGCATGTTTGGAATCCACCAAAATAGCTGTGTCTCTGCCAGGTATTTTGTTTCATTCATACCATGGATTTTCTTATTAAAGTTTGGAGAAATTCACAGGACATAACCTGTCTATTCATCATGCTCCAGATGGTACGCTGGTGTAACTGTCTTGTCTGGGGGCTAAAAGAAATCCACCAGGTCTGGCTCTGGCATGGGACAATCTATTGGGGAACCTGTTATATCCTACATATTTATATTACATGTATTCTAGCCCTGCTGCCTTTAGCTGCTCAGCCAGAGTGTGTCTTGGTATTAGAATGTTGGTGTGCCTGTGATGCGTGGAATGCCTGGGTGACTGAGTGGGGTGAATGTGGCAGTTGGAGATGGGCTGAGCAGCTAGGGAGGCTGCTCCTGGTGGGGCTGGTACCACACTAGGCTGGCTGGAGTCATCTAAGATGTAACTTGATTTGAAGACTGAATAAACTAGTCTTGAATATTCATCCTGGCTCCTGATATCTTTCCACTAAGGATACAACATAATTTTGGCGCGAGGACAGTCTTGAACCCTAGAGACTTTTGGTACATCAAAGAAACAAAGAAACTAAGGAACTAAAGAGTAACCAAGAGATCCTACAAGCAACTACAAGAAAAAAGAAGGTATTTCCAGGCAAGCCAGCGCCAGCCCCACCAGTGTCCTTCCTATGAACAGCCCCAACCAGCAGTGTCACCACCAACTGACACTTCGGCCTGGGAATACATTTGCAACTGTGAGCTGGTGGAGTAGTGCAATTACAACCGATTTTGGGTGGTCCAGCCACAGCGGTGAACAGTGAGTTGGTTGAGTAGTTCAACTACAGCCTCATCTGGAGTTCCAGCCACTTGGTAATGTACTAAATTTGACTGTGAGTTGGATGGTTAGCGTCTCTACAACCAGGTGTTGGTGTACCAGCCACATCACACTAATGTGTGAAGAGTGCCTTTCTGTTAAGCGACAGAATAAAGGTCAAGGCACGATTTTGAGATTTGAATTTCTTAAGCACTCTGATTGTTTGTGTTCCAGTCACAGCACTCTTCAGAGCCTTCAGTGTCTTTAAATCTTTGGCACAATTTGAGATGTCCAGCCATCAAGCCTACAGTGACTACGCTTTTGAAATTAGTACCTAATGGATGTAAAAACCTTCTGTGTGCTGTGGTAACACTGATGGAGTTACAGTAAGACAAGCCACAATTTTTGATACTGCTTTTAAACGTACTGCTTTTAACCGTACTGACTTTAAATATGCAGTTTTCTCAGTTACTATCAGGCCTCAGGCGTGTCCAACATTGTTACCTCTTAGCCATTTTCCTGCTACTTCGTGTATGGTGAGGATTTCTACTTGTACAGTATTTGCCCTGGATAAAATTCTATGGAGCTTCGCAAGTTTTCAGTATAGTGCTCTAATGGGGGAGCTGGACTGTGTTTGTGCCCGTGGTGCTCACTTGCTTGCTTCAGTCACACTGTGAAAGAGCTCCGCATTGCCATGTTTTGTTGTGCTGGTGGTGTGATTGGGAAGAACTCTGACTAACCACTTATAACGAAGTTTTGTGGGAATTCTGGCAGAAATTTCGGCACTGCGTTTATTATTTTTTTTTTTCTTCGCTCATTTGCGACTGTGCTGTTTTATTTAAATTAAATTTTGTTGCTCTTCTCATCAACGGTTGACTTTTGAGCTGTTGACCGTCATTTTTAATATTTCATTTGAAACAATCGCGTGAGTGACAGACATCGCGTGCACTATTACCTGAGTTCTGTTCATCGGCACGAGTGTGGAAGCCATTGTGATGACGTCCTCCTCCCTTCGGTGCTTTCTGCTGCCCGGTCACGCTTGCAAGCAGGAGCGTGCTGCGAGCCTCCCGGCATTACGTGGCTAAACGTGCCGCCATCTTTAGTTTTGTCTTTTCTCTGTGCTATCCACGGCTCACTGTCAATAAAGTTTGAGTAAATTGTAACGGCTTCGTTGAGGAGGTATGAAGTTTAGGTTCAACGTGGAGTCTCAACGCAGTGTTTTCTCGACTTGCTCATCTTCTGCAAACGTTTCTGGTAATGTTCCCTTTTTCGTACATCTGGTGGGTAGTCTCTGTCGTGTCAAGATTATCGGAGACCACGTGACGCCAGGACTGGGAGAGTTATTTACCAGCACTGGTCTTGGAGTGATGATCCTTCGTTTCATGTATGTCGAAGGAAATTTTTATTTGTCTTTCCTGCATAGTACTTTGTTCTTCACTTGGAGAGCTTGTCATCTGTGAGTGCTTTTGGAAACGCAAGTCTTGTCTGTACAAGAATTATGAGGAATTACTGTTTGCTTTATTAACCATTACTTTGGTGTAGGTTGTTTTTCATGACATTATGCTTTACACTGCAATGTGTTCTGGGCTTTTATTGTAGTGTAACTTCTCACTGGTGTGTAAGAGTAATGTCTTGCAATTTTTGCTTTGTGCTGTTTTATTTCTCTTCTACAGGGACAGTGTTCATTCACCGCTTCTCGGGTGAGAGGTCGCTCACCGGTGTGTCATTTCTGTGCTTACTTGCAATGTGCTGTCTCCTTTACTGCATTTTGTTTTGTCGTGATGCCACAGGTTAATGTTAGATGGACTTTCTTAGTTTAGTTTCTAAAGGGTGGTTTTCACAGTTCCCTTGCTTCAGGGATGGTCGTAGGTTCAGTTATTCCTACACATGTGTGTATATCCTCTTCAAAGGGTTTAAGTACTTGGTTAGTTCCCACATTGGATATTTTAATGGGACAGTGTGTTACTCCTACTTTATGGGGGTACGTAACCTCCACGAGGGGGTTGGGACATTCGTTAGTTTCCATCTGTTGTACCTAGGTTAACTCCTATTAGGGTTGCATGTGGGTTTATTCCCTGTAAGTTGCGCGCATTACATTAGTACTTACCTTTTTGGTTGGTGTTTTGGGTGACGACCCATTTGCTCTTGTTTCCCTTGCTCTTGGGTTTGTAGTCGCAATGGTATTCTCCCTTTACCCATTGCGTTGTAGTACTTCTTGTTTCAGTAAGAGTTTCTAAGTTCTATGTACTGAAATATTTATGAAAGTTTCTCTTTTTAAGGGGGATGGGGGATTCTGCTATATATTTGTTTTACTCTTTTTCATCCTTCTTTAAAATATGTTTTTCTCTTGTGGTGCTTTGTTGTCATTGCTGCACACTAGAGATTTGTGATTTGTGCAGTTATTGATTTTCTCCTACATTTATTATTCCATCTTCTTTGATGCGTTGTCAATGTGCTGCATTTTTTAGATTTGTAATGTAATTGAATTGGACATAGTCCTCAAGTTTCTTTTGTTTTTATTTAAAGAAAAAGAGGTAATGTTATATCCTACATATTTATATTACATGTATTCTAGCCCTGCTGCCTTTAGCTGCTCAGCCAGAGTGTGTCTTGGTATTGGAATGTTGGTGTGCCTGTGATGCGTGGAATGCCTGGGTGACTGAGTGGGGTGAATGTGGCAGTTGGAGATGGGCTGAGCAGCTAGGGAGGCTGCTCCTGGTGGGGCTGGTACCACACTAGGCTGGCTGGAGTCATCTAAGATGTAACTTGATTTGAAGACTGAATGAACTAGTCTTGAATATTCATCCTGGCTCCTGGTATCTTTCCACTAAGGATACAACAGAACCTAAGTCATCTTAACGGCAAGTAAGAATCAACAGCTTTGTGTGATAGTGCAGTGATTGACCATGTAGTGTTTTGTGTATTTGAATGAGAGTTTGGAAGGCTGCTCTTTCTTTCACAGAGAGCCAATGGACGGTTTTCAGGCTCAAAGAGATGCGACTATGTAGTATCACAAACAACACAGAGAAAGCATTGTTTTGGAGTTTTGAAAGATTATGTGTGAAGAATACCTGTTTACAAGCAATAATCCAGTCGACCATGCATATTTGGAGACCGCATTTAATGTGGTTAGAGGGGTATATGATAGAACACTGCAAATGGTCGCTGCAAGGTTATGGGCATTATCTACAAGGAGAGGAGGTTTGCATCTTTCCTCGGGCCATGCTAAAGGGAAGGGAAAATGGTGGGCAGATCCCAGGGTCAGGATTTCAGTCTAGTCTCCTTTGAAGGAGAGTCAGTTATTTGGCATTCAATAGCTGATCTGGGTACATGATTCTCAAAAAATGAGGCCACATGTTTTGTAAATGTCACATGAACTCTAGAACACTTTGCATGTGTATGATGCGATGCCTGCAAAATACAGGTTATGAAAGCACTGCTGAAGGCATGTTATGGTTATGATCTACACCTAAAGAATACTTCTTTTTAGTTCTTGACTACAGACATATTTTTGCTATTGTTTATGAAAGACCCCTCTGGCCCATACCAAACACTTACAGTGGACTGGGAGCCTAGCCACTGCCACTGCCTCCCATTTTCATACTCTCCTTTGCTTGCTTCTTATTCTTATGGGTTTCCTTCCTGTTCTTATGTCCTTCATTTTGAACATAGCTTCTTTAGCATTGTTTTGACTGACTGACTTGTATCCTTCAACTGCTCGCATTTAGGGTACCACCTTTTTCATTTTCATTAAGTAGTACATGAGAAAGAGTGCCTGTGTGTTTTTGCTCTCGCTAATGCTGCTCCCTCAAAATCCGCACTTGTGCGCTCTGTGTTACTAATCCCCCTTCTCTCTATATTGTGTACTTCTTTTATTCTTCAATATCCACAGCTTATCCTACCCCATGTGCTATGTGTTGCTCCCTCCCTCCCCAATAGTTTTTTTAAAACAGTTATTTATTCCCTCCCCCACCCTAAACCTCATTCATTGCCCACCCAGTGCTTCCCCCAACCCACTTCTCTTATGCTTCCCCACCTCTTGCAGTCTTTTAAATACAAAATAAAAATGTATTGTATTGGAGGGCCTGGCAGCTGCCATTTGCTAATAGGCCACTCTGCATTCAACAAAGCAAGTAAGAATATGTATCTTTTTTATTTACTGTTCTAAGTTCTTTAATCAGTAAATAAATAAAAAAATAATGAGGTGCCTTTCATTTTAGAGGTGCACATGCATGGTGATGCATGCATGTCTTAGCTCATAAAGCTTGCAGACACCCCACCAGAATGAAGTAACCACCCATTGCGGCTTTATTCTTTTCGTTTTTTACTGATAGTGCACAGAATCCGTAAAAAGCACAGGCAGAGCCAAAATGTCAAAAAGACAAGGAAAGTTAGCTTTACCAATTCTCTGGTTCAGTTATTCTTAGATAGAGGAACCCCTCATGTACTGCTCATGCACATCATTCATGACCTGTATCCAGCACCACACCATGTCTAGTGAACACTCGGCACCAAGGCATGGCATCTGCCCAGTGCACTGGGAACAGTACTTGGCCTTTAGCCATGGCTTGTGTCTCACATCCGCCATGGTTTTGCAACAGCGTTGAAACACGCTTTACCATAGGCAATAGGTCTGGCCTTAGTAGGCTACAATGCTCTGCTTTCTTTTTGCTAGGTGTGACATATAGAAATACCATATATACATACAAAAATACATGCAATTGCAATGAATATTTCTTTACCTTTGCCAGCATATGCAACAAAGAGAAAAAGAAAAAAAGCTGCTGTCATATGCTTGGAATAATAATATTACATTTAAAAAATATTTAATGATGACCCTGTTTGACTAGTGATGCTTTCTAAACAAGCCTTTCAGTTGTGCTTTGCATTTTATTATTATTATTATTTTTGAAGGAGTCAAGAATAAATCACCACTGAATCAAGCAAGGTACTCAATTTGCAAGCAGCTACAATGTCACTTAAACACTCTATAACATACACTTTAAAAATGTGATCAAACTAAATATCTGGCATTTAAAGTTAATGAAAGGCAGTGGGTAATGTTACCCTCGGTCAGTGACGGTATTGGCAGCCGAGGTGTGTTCAAGTCTTTGTTCTTGGCTAGTCCAACGCAAGATGTCTGTTGCACTGACTCGGTCAAAAACATGATCTGTTCAAAAACATGATCTGTTTAGGGATAAGGCACGCTCTAAATAAAGCGTCTGTTCCCTGAACTTGCCATTCTCTAGTATCCCAGACTGATTTTAAGTCTATGGTGTCTTTCCATAAATCATAACCTTGTTCAGACAACTGGGCAATAAAGGATGCAGAGTAAATCTGTTTGGTGTTTAACATATTTTTCTGTGCTGATGTTTGTGCAACCTTATAATATTATGAGGCTGGGTCAGACATATTGAACCCTGAAAAATATGGAAACTTTTGTGCAAATGTTTTTGAACTGCCTTTTGACAGTGTTGGACAATGTCCCCACTGATTGTATGTGAACACATTAATTGGATTAGCAGATGTATGCAGAAAATGATTACCATAATGCTGATAACAATACATTGATCCATACTCTGCTGAGCTCTGTAATGTTTCACTATTAGAAAATGCAGCAGATTTTTCTAAATCAGACAACATGTTATTAACATTTTCAAAAGCCCAATCATCTGAAAATGTATTTGAGGTAATGATATCACTTCATGATATTTCAAATAAATATGGATTTTTTTATAATTTCTGTCGGGCCAAATATATTGAAATCAACCTTGTCCCAAACTATACCATCCGGTACAGGAGCTACAGCAATGTTCAATGATGACAAGTCTCTTTGTTCTCGATGAGATGATTGATGTAGTTTAAAATTAAATTCATTTTTTGGGCTGCAGAACTTTGCCTAATGTATTGTCCACTAATAAGATTGTTAAAAACTATCACTGAGCCTAACCAGAAAAGAAAGAAAAATACCCTGTGATTATCCATAGTTCTTCCTACGGTAATACCAGGTAAGTTGCAAACAACAGTTCAATGTATATGGGATTATTGGTAATAGGGCTTCTCTAATTGAGGGTGTGGCCTTATTTTTAGATCCCTGTGGAACATTGGGAAAGGATATATACTTACCTTCATCTCCAGATTCTTTAAACTCCTTTGAGGTTGGCCAGGAGTCCCGATTCTTAGAAAACTAAGGTATTTGTACGACTATACCCAAAGGAAATAATTTTACCTGGGTGGTGTAATAATGAATGTGTTAGTGGTATGAATGTGTATAATATCACCAGGATATAAATGTCTTATAGTGGGTGTCAATAGCAATATGTACTTTCTTATTTTTCTTTTTCTTGTGTACTATATAGATAACACATTTTGGCTTGGAGATATCACTTTTCCTGAAGAAGGTGGTTGTCATATACTAGTACTCACCGAAACGCGTTGATGGTTTTTCAAATATTTTTTTACACTAGATCTCTTGGAACAATTGTGAGTCAAGATAATCGATTATATAAAACATATAGGGGCAGATTTATGATAACTGGCGCATCCCCAGGGATGCGCCAGTTATTTTGCGCCGCAGCTCCGCCACCCATGGTGCGCCGCATTGTAAATGGTGCAAAAGCGGCACAGATGCGTGACGCATCTGTGCCGTAAAGGTGGTGCGTTGCTGGAGTTGCAGGATTTTGACGCAGCATTGGCCTGAAAGTGACTGAGTGAAATCTTATAGATTTCACTCAGCCACTTTTGCGAGGCGCACCTACCCCGGAACGCCCACCCTGCGACAGAACGCCCACATGTGGCGCAGGGCTTTACAACGTGACGCAACTGCCTAGATGCTTCACGTTGTAAATTGGTCGTAGGGATGCGCCACGTTTACGTTGCAGTTGTGTGACGCAAACGTGGCGCATTACCAACATAAATCTGCCCCTCTGACTTTCTACAAATGATTTGTTACAGGCTGGTGTCCGTGAAGAGGCGCCTTTTCTAGTACTGCACAAATTGCGATTTAATGCTCAAAAGCTCAGTCTGGGGAGAAGGTCACATACATATGCCAGAGAAGCTGCCGCCGGAGAGTTAGGCGAGTAGAGCGAGCCGAGGGTGACGGGGAGAAAGAGTTTGTACTACCTCTATCAGTGCCCTCTGAGCCCTGAGCCCCCCTGAGCGGTACCCAAAGCCCTGCTCTCCCACAATGGGGCGCGAGCCAGCTGTATCAGCCACCTGCTGTCTGCATTAGCCACCCAGCCGCTTCCAGCAGCTTTACAGCTCCGGTGCGGAGCATGTCAAGCGTACCACAGAGGTGTGTGAAGGGATCTGAGAGGGAGCAGAGAGGTAACTTGGGATTACGATCACCCCAGGCCCTTGTAGCCTCGCCTCACAACTCCTTCAACTTCAGCAGCCCCCACTTAAAGACAAGCTTTGTTTTCCTGCCGCCGCCACTGCACCAGGGGACTCCAGGTCCCAGAAGACACTGCTGCCAGGGGAAGGTGCTGCTCCTCATACCCGTGCTCAAGAGCGCACAACGCCACCCACGACGCGGGCTTTGTTTTCCTGCCGTCGCCACTGCACCAGGGGACTCCAGGTCCCAGAGAACACTGCTGCCAGGGGGAGGTGCTGCTCCTCACGCCCGCAGACAAGACCGAGCCGGGCCCCCCCTCTAAATTTGTTGCTTTGACAAGGGACGTGCCCTCTTTTCAGAATCTAACGGGTGAGGCAAACGCTCTTTTTAAAATTGCCTGGATTTATCTGAGCTGCTAGAGGAACTGTGCTTAGAGGTCAGGGTCTCAGTCCCAGTTACAGTTGATCCACACAGCTTTGATTCTGAGCAGTGCGAGAAAAGACAGAACTTGAGGGTTCCTGCTGCCCGCAAGGACTTTTTAGTGCAGGTATTGACAATGCGGGAATTTATTTGATATTATCTTTGTATCAATGATGGTCACTAGGTGTGAATGATTATCTGGATATCCTGTGTCCTATTGACTGTAGCGATTATATAAACCTATAAACGCAAGAACGTACTGTTGGTATAACAAGAACCTATCTTTTCAAGATACGTGCCCTTTAGTGTCTGGACGTGTTTGTTTGCCTATAAGAAGTGCTAGTTGAAACATCAATTGTTTACAGCATAAGTCTGTTTTTTAGTACTGAGGAACATTTTTATTGTGGCTGTATGGATTCATGTACTTCCTTTTTTTCTTTTTATAGGTTTACTATTTTGTAATAGCCACCTTTTCTCCATTAGCGATTCTGCAAAGCAGAACTGTTTATATTTTTACTGAAAGTCGGATATTTTGTTAAAAATGAGCAGGTGGAAATTAATTCAGGGAAAGCCTGGTAGGAACTTTAGACGCCTTCTTAACGAGGGCTGAATCGGTTCCTAATAATGACATTTTATTAACAGAATGTAGGCTATCCTTGGAGCCTCTTACTTCACAGGGTAGGCTTTCTCTTACCCCTGCTTTTCCCGAAGCTTTATAGACCACAAACCAGGTTACACCGCAAGACCGGTTGAGTCAATCCTTAGCGGGAGTTTCTGGAACACCGTACAATTCAGTTTCCTCCATGTCTACCTACGGAGCAGGATCCCAGCCCAGTTAGACCTAAATTAGGAACCAGAGGGCAAAAAGGTCAAATGAAAACCAATCGGCCAACTAACTCACCTGCTGCAGTGAGAAAGAACCGGGGTGCTGTGAAGCCAAAAAAATCAGTGATAAGCACAACTAGGAGAACTAAGGATACTGGACCCCCTTGCAGGGGTTAGTAGTGTGGCCAACTCTTTCACTTTGTATCAGGATAAGGAAGGGTTTTTATCCGGTAGCAGACAAGAGGGAGATTTCTGGGGTAGGCTAGAAACTGTGATGACCACCCTAATAGATCCTTTTATTCAGAAAATAAGTTCTGTTGAAAATAGGCTGCTTAATTTGGAGAAGTTGAAGGTAGACGCCCACCCAGAGAAATCAACGGCTATTTCTAATGAGCCTAAAATTCCTGTAACCATGGAAGGGGGAAGAGTCGGGCAAGACAGAGAAGATATTGCCTCTAGTGGGACACTTCATTCTGCTTTACTGTACCTGCGACCTGCTGATGCCTTTTTCCTGCCTTGTGACGCTCGTACCCATTGAGGGAGGACTGCTGCTGGAGTTCCGCTCTCCCCTCGCCGCTGCATGACACCAGCAGCCGCCGAGTAGGTGAGAGCGAGAGGATCAAAAACTACCTTACCCAGCAGCCCCTTGCCAAAACTGGAAGTCGTAGCCCTCTGTAGCGCGCCAGGCGGCGCATTTAAATCAGGCTCCACACCGGTGGAGCGGGGGACACTTCATTCTGCTTTACTGTACCTGCGACCTGCTGACGCCCTTTTCCTGCCTTGTGACGCTCGTACCCATTGAGGGAGGACTGCTGCTGGAGTTCCGCTCTTCCCTCGCCGCTGCATGACACCAGCAGCCGCCGAGTAGGGGAGAGCGAGAGGATTAAAAACTACCTTACCCAGCAGCCCCTTGCCAAAACTGGAAGTCGTAGCCCTCTGTAGCGCGCCAGGCGGCGCATTTAAATCAGGCTCCACCCCCGCGTCGCGGGAGCGCCGGGCGAAGCCCGGGCCAAGGGCGGGCCCGTTTAAGCCCGTTCAAGACCGGGTAAGACTGGACTGGGCCACCCCATTGACATTTGTAAAACCGTATTTATTATTCTGCCTTATTTACATTGCTTTAACTCAAGTCATCGTGCAAAACCCCTTATTTGGGTTCCACTACCTTGAACCATGTCACCCAGAGGGACCATGAGCAACAAGGCGCTCCGTGCTGCCCAAACAACTGGCCCAATCGACCAGTTTATTGCCAGAGCAAATGACGCCATCAATCAAGGCGTACTTTTATTAGAACGGAGGGTATCACAGGATTTGACTGCTGCCAAACGCTCTTCGCTGGGCTTATTGGCGGCAGCCAAAACCCCTCAGCGCCCCCCAGAACCTGGTACTTTACTGGAAGATCATGTTGACCCTCATACAGTCCCAGGTATTGTGGACCTGTCAGTCTCATTAGAGCTATCAGCCCTCCATACATCACAGCTATCTACGTCTTTGGAGAAGACTCCAGCTCTCTTCATTAGCCCGAGTAGGGACGACTCCACTAAGACCACAATTCGGGGTATAAGGGAGGGAGCAATACCCAAGAATATAAAGAACAAAAGGAACCCTCAGCATAATAGGATTCCTCAGCAAAATAATAATTCTCACAAACAGACTCAAAAAACAACCCACCCTAATCTTCAATCCCTTCCTATCAACCAATCCCCCAATCAAGTTGCCCCTCCTCTGTCTGAGGAGACCCCCATTCCCTCTGACACAATAAACCTCTCCACTACACCAGCTAATCTTAGCGCTAACAGTAATGTAGGTAGTAATAGTGAACTTTGCGGTTTAAATAATCAACTATTAGATAGGTTAGTGGCACTAATTAAATCTTATATCCAACCGATCGAACTCACCCTCATAAAAATAGAAAAACAGTTAGAAGAGTTATCCTCAACTCTAAAAACTAACAAAGGGTCTGCCCCCGGCCACATAATGGCCCATACAACGGCACAAAAACCAAAATCCAAAAATCTCAATGATGGGGTGACAGTCACAAAATCATCTACCACAGTAATGGCCGCACACCATAAACCCTCACTTCCACGGGCGACTAACACCCCTACCTTACCCAATGCCCCCGCCCCTCCACCTACTCAGCCCACTATTCTGCCCCCTATGCAAACTAAGATTCCAGGGATCCAAAACACCATCTACAAGAACAGGAGGAAGGGCGGTCACTCTATTCACCTTCCCCAGAAGCCGTCCCCTACGTTGTCAACATGACTGGGGTCCCCGAGCTGAACCCAAACTCGGAGGAACCGGGCTGGTCCCTTAGAAACAAGGTACTCCATTGGCTATCTGTCAATAGGCCCCTTCCCCCGTATTCTGACAACAGAGTTACTACAGTTCGCAGAGTCCCCTGGATAGGAAAAGAGCTAAAATCTATCCAGGGTGACTGCGTCATTGTCAACTTCGAGGATCCCCATACTGTAGAGCATATCTGCTCCTGGGGTTCACAATTTACATCTGATGGGATTGGTACTAAAAGACTCTCCTTCTTCTATCCACCAGTCCAACATTATAACACCGGCCCAGAATGGAACTGGACTCAAGTTGGTAACTGGAACAGAAGACGTGATTGGGCTGATTGGCCGAGTACTGGGGGTAGAGATGTAGCTCCAACCTTTGGATGGAGAGGTGTGCCACTGACCAACAGATATGACTGCCTGGAAATGGTGGACGGACCATTATCCGACAGTCATCAGGAAAGCACCGATTCACCCTCCCCAACGGTTAATTTGCCAGAACAACCCTATCACTCTTTGATCTCTCTTCCCACAACTAGTACTCTATTCATTCCAGGAGCACCAATTCCAGAAGCACCAATTCTCTTATCCATACCAATTCAACTTTCTGCTTCTAAGAAAGATATTCACATTACAACACATTCCGTTGCTCCTCCAATATATACCTCTCTCAGCCCAGGAATTTCGTCTGCTGATCCTATGTCGAACAGCAGAAAGACCACTCCCTCTTCCCAACAGCTTTCTGTTCTATTTTGGAATGTTGCGGGTCTTCGTTCAAAGTTAAACCTTAAACCTTGGTTGGACACAGTAAAAATCCATCAAATAGTTTGCCTACAGGAAACTTGGGCTATAGACCCCATACACATTCAGGGCTATAAAACGTTCCACTCCCCAGCTGGCATTACCACCCATGGCAGATCTAAGGGAGGTTTAGCGGTGTATATTTCAAACAAACTACCCTCAAAGAAATCATCTGTTTTATACACCACCGCGAACTTTCAAATTATCATGGTT
This sequence comes from Lissotriton helveticus, assembly GCF_964261635.1. Classification (NCBI taxonomy): domain Eukaryota; kingdom Metazoa; phylum Chordata; class Amphibia; order Caudata; family Salamandridae; genus Lissotriton; species Lissotriton helveticus. The sequence goes on along the minus strand of NC_136060.1, from coordinate 50,887,128 downwards.
GTATTTAGTAATTGTATGTTACATCTTTTTATTAATTTCTACAACAACCTTTGCCCTGCTGAATGTGTAAAGTCTGTAAATGAAATCTCCTTTGTCATAAATGAACATCGTAACAAGCACCCAACATATGTATGCTATGTGATTTGGGGGGGGGATTTCAATGTTCCGCTGTGTGCCAACCATAAGAAAGGTATCTGTGGTCTATTAGATGAACATGACTGTCCACTAACTCATTTCACGCACACGCCCCTAGGCAATGCTTTGAATGATAGTCTTTTTACACTGGAACTAGATTATGCCAATGACTTAGTGGACCCTCCAGTCGAATTCAGACCCACTTTTCACGGTAGGGGTTTCTTCAGCACTATTGATTTTATTTTATGTTCACTAGCGCTAAAAGGCAAACTTCAGCGGTCTAACACTGGTACCGATATCTCAAGTGACCATTATCCAAATAGCATCACTTTGTCCATAGATACTGGTGTTTTGCATCCCACTAGGATCAGCCAATTAACCCATAAATCATTGGCCATGGATAAAGTCAACGGATTTTCTGTGAAATGGTCCAAAATCGACCCGGTAGTTATCAGTGGCAATGTTATATCCAAAACCCTTCCTTGGATAAACAATTGCCTGGCAGAGGACTCCCCACCTCAGTTGATCCTAACTAGTTTCTTGGAGATTTTATCAGAAATGCGGTCTGAGCTATTCCGCAACCACAAACCTGGTACTCAGGAATCCATAAGATGGTTTGACACAGCTTGTCGTAAAGCTCTTTCTGCCCTAAAAAAGGCATTACACAATCCAAACAGAAACACAATTGAGATAGTTAAATTAAGAAAGGACTATAAAATGGCTCAACAAAATTGTAAAAAGGAACTAAAGAAAAAGTTATGGGCCCAACTGCACGAGAGCTGCCTAAGCAAAGACAGCTCACAGTTTTGGCACGTCGTTAAATCACCCTTTTTAACTGACGCTAAAACTCCTCAGCACCTCGACGTGGCTGTGCCCGCTGACGTGTGGGTGACCTATTTCTCAAAAATATTTGGGGGGGTCCCCAGTTGACATCTCAAAAACGGTTAAGCCAGCAGATGACCCTGCTAAGGCACAAGTTTATCCCATCGAACTCTATTTTAGCCTTAGCGAGGTCACTCACGCATTAACATCTTCCAAAACTGGTAAGGCGCCTGGCCCCGACGGAGTCCTACTAGACATTTTTGTAAATAACATTGAACTGTGGTCCCCCGTCGTCACCCAGGTGATGGCGGCAGTCTCGAAAACTGGCCTAATAGATTCTTGGTCCTCCTCTATTTTACTCCCCATCTTTAAAAAGGGGGACCGTAACAACCCAGCCTGCTACAGGCCCATTTCTCTCCTGGACTCCCTGGGGAAAGTTGCCGGGCGTCTGATCCTGGAACGTCTCCAGGACTGGGCGTCGGGGAATAACATCTTGACCGACCTCCAGTACGGGTTCCAGGAGGGACTTGGCACAGTCGAACAGGCATTAAATGTAACCCTTTTGTTAGGCAAATATGTTGGGGCTAAGTGCGGCAACCTATATATAGTGTATGTCGACCTTAGCTCTGCTTTCGACTGTGTGATACATTCTAAGCTGTGGTCCATTCTTAGCGAACTTGGGGTGGACCCTCCCCTCATTAAATTCCTTCGCGAGCTCTATTCTGACACCACAGCATGCGTGAGATACGGGATATGCGGCGAATTAACACCCTTATTCACAATAAACAGAGGAGTAAGGCAAGGGTGCGTCCTGGCCCCTTTCCTGTTCAACCTCTACACTAATGGGGTCGAGACGGCCATGCTAGAAGGAAGCCAGGACTTACCATCTATTAATCACCGCCCAATCCCCGCTTTATTATACGCGGACGATTCCGTCATTTTAGCAAGGACATTGATACAGTTGCAAAAACAATTAGACAAATATTGCCAGTTCATGCTCTCTTTGGGGCTAAAAGTTAACAAAAGTAATACCTATGTAATGCACTTTGGTCCTAAGGTAAAGAACCCAAAACCCATCTGTATAGAACAGGTTAGATTGGAGCGTGCTAGGGAATATCCTTATTTAGGCATTTTAATGGACGACCAGTTAGCTTGGAAACAAGCAGTGGTAAGTAAAAAAATGATCTTTCAGAGAGCAACTTCAGCTCTTGTTTCCTTCTCAAGAAAACTGGGTAAACCAGCCCCAAAAGAGTTGCTTAAAATTTACCACGCAAAATGCCAAAGCGTAGCAACCTACAGTGCTGGCGTCTGGGGCTATGCTCCCGTAGACGGTTTACAATTGGTCCAAAATGGGTTTCTAAAATACATTCTGGCACTCCCCCAAAGTGCTGCAATATACGGCTCCCATATCGAGCTGGATATCGATTATATGACTGACAACATCAGATGGCAGCCGATTCTTCTATGGCACCGTATATGGACTAAACCCCAATGCCATCTAACGCGTTCCCTATTACAAGACTGTCTATCCTTGGTGAATTGGAAAAAAATACCTTGGCTTTTATATGTTTCCAACTTCATAATGGATTTGAACTGCGCATCTTACTTCATAGAACCATCTTCATTATTAGACATCAGTAGAAAGGCGTTGAAAGCTCTCTGTCTAAATCATCTGAGAGATCTCCGCCTTTTAAATGAAATATCAAAGCCAACAAATGTGCAAATTCTTATGGTTCAAACCTCCCCTGGCATTCAGCCTTACTTAACATTCTTTCTATCTAACCACGAAAAATTTGTTCTAACTAGGTTTCTTTTTAATTCCTTTTTTCGCCTTGTTACCTTCCCAAATGAGCTAAACTGGTCACATGACCTGGCAAAATGTCCGTGTGATGGTGTATCATCACAATCGACCATCCACCTCACTTTGTTCTGTCGCTACTATGAACAATCTCGCAAACGCTGGATCACCCCACTTCTTCGAACAGGTACACAGACATAATATCGACTCCAAAATATCGTTTGGAGAAAATATCGACTCCAAAATATCGTTTGGAGAAAATATCGACAGGACAGAATATCGACAGCCAAAAATATTGTTTTTAAGGTAAGTGAAGTAATATCGTTTTTAAGGTAAGTGAAGTAATATCGTTTTTATTTTTAGGGTTCAGGGTCAGTTTTGGGTTTTTGGGTAAAGGGGTATTTTTAGGGTTCAGGGTCAGTTTTGGGTTTTTGGGTAAAGGGGTATTTTTAGGGTTCAGGGTCTGTTTTGGGTTTTTGGGTAAAGGGGTATTTTTAGGGTTCAGGGTCAGTTTTCAGTTTTTGGGCAAAGGGGTATTTTTAGGTTTCAGGGTCAGTTTTCAGTTTTTGGGTAAAGGGGTATTTTTAGGGTTCAGGGTCAGTTTTCAGTTTTTGGGTAAAGGGGTATTTTTAGGGTTCAGGGTCAGTTTTCAGTTTTTGGGTAAAGGGGTATTTTTAGGGTTCAGGGTCAGTTTTCAGTTTTTGGGTATTATTTTATTATATTTTATTACTATATATATATGTTTAATAAATATGAAATAAAAAAATATTTATTTAATTTTCATTAATTATTTCATTATTATAAGTTAATTTAAGTAATTTTAAGTATATTTTAGTAATTAATTATTAATATTAATTTAATTTAACACTGTTTTTAGTAAATACGATATTTTTTACAACTATATTTTTGTAAACGATATTTTTAACTCGATATTTTTGTACTTACCTGTTTGTAGATAGAAACTCGATATTTTGACTGTCGATATTTTCTCAACGATATTTTTGATGGTCGATATTCTGTCCGTCGATATTCTTTCAGTGATCCCTTCGAACAATGGGGTTGAGAACATGTCGGCCAGCTTATCTGGCACTCCAGATGTTAGACTCACCATATGTAGCCAAATGTGTAGCTCTTTTTCTAAAATCATGTTTGAGAATACGCTGTAACATAGCGCTCCCTTCCCCTTGATTTGCTGTAAACTGCTGTCTTACCGATCAATTTGTAAATACTGGTTTTTAACCATGTTTTAAATATTACCATGTTTTTACCTGTACTATAATCCTGTGTTTTTAATCATTCATTCGATTTTTATGATGTACTTTTTATGATTTAACTGAATGTTAATCGAATAAAAGTTTTGAAACGAAACGAGCCTCCAGTGTTAGGCAATTTTACCCCAGTAGGGTGCCTGATAAGAACGGTTCGACTAGTGCAAAGCCCGCTTGTATAGATCCTGTAGCTCCTAGACAGATGTCATCTACAACAACAGGGCCCCCTACCCTGCAGAGAGATAAAAGACAAGAAGAACAAACTCCTCAGGTGACAATTTTCCCTACTATCGACCTTCCAGTGGAATCTACCCCTGTAGTGATCCTGGGGGGTGTTCCTGCTCTCCCATTAGGGAAGAGCGAAGAAAATGATCTGCTCCTCAATAAAATAAATCACTGGCTCACACATAACACCACTGTCGGCCCGCGCATACTCAATCATTTACTTATGGCAGGAAGGGTTAACTGGATTGGGGGCGCACGTAAACAAGGGACTGGGGACTGTATCATCTTAAATTTTGACAATCACTACACTGCTTGCCAGATACTCTTTAGGGACTACAGTCTTACCCCCCTAGTGGGCTCTGCCATTAAGATATTACCCCTGGGATATTTTTATAGGCTGATTAAGAGCAGGGGCAGGACAGCAGTGGGCACCGGGGAACCATCTGATGGGGTTGGCCAATTAAGGCCATATCCCAGCCACCACTCTATTACCCTGGCTCATTCTTTGTCTTCTGTAGATAGGCCGTTTCACCCTGATCATAGATTGGTGCTAAACAATAGATTTGACACCCTGTCCGGTATGGAAGAATGCGACTGACTGCGGGGTCCCGAATCAGTAGGGATTGAGCAAGCTGCTTTGTCCCAGGATTATGGTGATGCAGTAGCAAGGTCTCCAAAGCTGTCTTCTAACAATGTTTTATCATGGAACAAAGCGGGGTTGGCATCTAAACTACAGAACCCCAGATGGGTAGTTTATGTTAAACAATTCTTGGTAATTAGCCTACAGGAAACATGGTCGATAGACTGCGACCTCTTCCTGGAAGGCTATAAGGCTTTCTTTGTTCCAGCTAGACCATCTCTGAGCGGGAGACCCAAGGGTGGTTAAGTCATGTACATTTACGTGGCCATCAGCTGCAAATTGCAGCTTTTGCCCATTACACACCCAGGTATCCTGGCGATAAAGGCCTGTAAGGGGGGCATGAGTTGGTGTATAGTTAATTTTTATAACTAATTTTTGTCTTCGCCAGAGTCTAGTAACGTAAATGCCCTGGGAGAGGGGATTAAACAATCTCTGAACGGATGCCTACACAGTCTCCTGGTGGCCGGTGACTTTAATATACAACCGTGTGGTGATACGCTTTTGGCTTGTTTGTCTGAACTTGGCTGCCCGCGTATGAACGGCTTCCACTTTGAACATTCTGTCCAAGGTGAGCTGCTAAACACTATGGGCCTTATTTATGAAGGCCTTGCGCTACCGGTGCATCACTTTTTCCCATTTTAAAAGTGACGCACCGGCGGCGCAAGGCCTTCATAAATAAGGCCCTATGATTAACGAATTAGATCTGGTGGCCACGTTGTCTTTATCTGACCCGCGCACTAACTTTCCTGTGCCCACGTTTAAGGGGCACGGTAAGGGGTCTTTTATTGATTTTATTTTGATTTCATCCTCCTTACAGTCATTTGTTAATAACTTCAAAATTTCAGGGAGTGATTTTAGTGACCATAACCCCCTGACACTCTATCTGACAGGTCCACCGGCAGAAAAGGGTAGGGAGGCTCCAAATCAGGGTCTACTGCGGCCAACTGATGGTAGGCGTAGATTCAAATGGTCACAAGTAACTCCAGAATTAATTTACGATAAGGTTAAAACAGAATGTGCAAATAAATTATTCCTTTGCCTAGAGCAATGATCCTCGCCAACAGAGATTTTAGATGCTTATAAGTCCATTTCAAATAAAGTATCTGCGATTTTATCTTCCCCAGAAAGAAGACATGTTAAGTCTCCTCCCAGATGGTTCGATTCACACTGCTCGAGAGCTGCGAAAAGGCTGAGGGAAGCTCTGACATATAAATCCAGAATTCAATCTAACGTTATAAACTGTTGTAGGGAATACAAAGCAGCCCTTACTAATCGAAAGGGAACATTAAAAGATGAAGCTGTTGGATTCCAGCACCCTCAGAAATAGTTCAAAGTTCTGGAGTATTGTGAATAGACACCTGCTTACTCAGGAAGGAGGGGGGCCTTGAATCCCATATAACTGAGGAAGAGTGGGTATCACATTTTGAAACCATGTTTGATTGTCGGTCTGGGCATTGTGACAGGAAGCCTTCTGACACTCAGGGGGTAGTATTAAAATTTGAGAGAGGTGAAATCCTGGAAGGCATAAAAGGTTTAACTGTTGGAAAAGCACCTGGTCTGGACGAGATCCCTCCAGATCTCTTTAATTCTGATCCCTCCTTTTGGGCGCCGATACTGGAGTCTGTATTTAATTCGGCAGCATAGTATGGCTGTCCCCAGTCGTGGGCAACATCTACTATAGTTCCTGTTTTTAAAAAAGGCGACAGAAATAGTACTTTGTGCTATTGACCCATCTCATTAATAAACTCAGTGGTAAAGGTGGTAGGCAGGGTCCTTCTGCAGAGATTATCATCCTGGGCAGAGGACAATATGATTCTGTCGGAAGCCCAGTATGGTTTTCGAAGGGGACGGTCTACTGTAGCTTAATACCTTAATTTATTTTGTATTTTGAGCAAGTACACAGTTGCACGTTCGGGCCATTCACCTTGCCTTCATGGATTTGTCATCGGCATTTGATTGCGTTAACAGGATTAAGCTCTGGCAATCCATGAGGGCAATGGGAGTGTAGAACAGTATCGTTAATTTTCTGGAGGACATGCATAAGCCCACTAAAGCCAATATTAGGTTTTCACAGGATCTGCATGTCACAAGGGATTTTAGCATTAAAAGGGAGTCCGGCAAGGCTGTATACTGGCCCCTTTCTTATTTAATTTTTATATTAATGAATTGGATAACACTTTAAGGGCAACAGGTGTCGATTACCCTAGGGTAGGACGGCGTGGGATCCCCGTCCTGCTATATGCGGACGATGCCGTTCTCATATCCAGGACTGAAAAGGGGCTACAAACGCTTTTATCTGCCTTTTCCAGCTTCATGTCAGTCAGGGTTCTGGCAAATAACAACTCTAAATCATATGTCATGCAAGGGGGGCATTCGGGTAGGAAAAATTTCCAATTTAGTGTGGGAGACTCTAAGATTCCCTGTACTTGGGGGTGCTTTTTGATGACAAGCTCAATTGGTGTCCTTTAATACAGAAAACAAAAGGGGACCTGGTTAGGGCGAATTCAGCAATCTTCAACTTTGCATCCAAATTAGGGAAGAAGCCTACCAGAGCCATGATACAAGTGTACCAGGCGAAAAGCCTGGCCATAGCTTTGTATGGAAGCGAAATATGGGGATATATAATGCAGGACAGACCCTTCCAGTATCGGAAAATTATTTTCTGAAACGTTTATTATGTGTTCCACGGGGTACATCTAATTTAGTGGTCCATGAGGAGCTAGGGGTCCCTTACTTAAATGATGTGCTCTCTCTGCGACCCCTGTCCTGTTGGTTAAAAAGTTGGCTGAACATAGACCTCCCTCTTACCCACCTGATTATAAAAGATTGCATGGCCCGTGGCTGAGCTATGTGAAGAGAAGCTTTGAAATCAATCAATCAATCAATCAAAGCATTTATATAGCGCGCTACTCACCCGGAGGGTCTCAAGGCGCTATGGGAGGGGGGGTCCGCTACTGCTCGAACAGCCAGGTCTTGAGCTGCTTCCTGAAGGCAAGGTGGTCCTGGGTTGTGAAAAGGTAGGGCCGATGTCGACCAAGAACCTTCAGTGTTCGCCCGGCGATAGCCGCCTCTCATACCATTCAATATTATCAAACAAAGAGGCAGGCGCTGGAGACAGGAAGGCAGGAAACAGGAGTTTATTCCGACGGAGCAGAACACGTCAAATCAGACAACAGGGTATCTCCTCGAGGTGCTCTAACCGCATCTCTGAGGCCTGGCCTCTTATACACAAGTTTATGACTTTATTACATTTATGACATCCGTGGTATTGCTTTGAAGTTTAAAAAGGCATCTTTGGAATCTCCGGTTCAGGCCCGTTCTCACACATATCTACAGTAGAGGTCCCCACCCAAATCTCAGCATGATGGCTATCGCGCAGCTGGACATTCCGCTGGGAACAGGAATGTGGGCGATCGGTCGGATCTAGGGGTGTGAAGGCATTGATTAATCCCCGCTCCTTTGATGTGAGGCGAGGTCCTACTGTAGGGGGCAATAAACTGCATCTGTTGGGCTAGGTGATGGCCTGGGATCAGGCCGGACAATCGGGCAGGGAGGAAGAGGTTATCAAAAGGGCCTGTTCTTTGAATGAGATGAAAGAGCGAGGGGGTTCAGCACGGGATGTGGCTCTGAGACAGGGTCGCGTTAGAGGTGCGTTTATGGCCCAAGCAGGAGAGACCGGGGGCTGTCGGGGCGTGGGGGAATGCTTGCGAGGCTGGGGAGTGAGGGGGGAGACGCGCAGGCTATTGGCAGAGGGCAGAGAGGTCATGACACACAAAATGGCTGCCACCTACGTGCGTGATGGGGCCTAAAAGGGACAAGATGGCGTGGCCACTGTCTCGCGATGTTCACTTTACTTTCAACAGTGGCTGTGGTGAACATAAATGAACGCCGCTTATGTATACCTAATTTTAGTCATTTTCCACAGTCCCCAGTTTTTATCATAAGTTAGTTCATTCCTGTTCATGTCATAGGTGAGGATGTACAAGCTGACATTAGTTATACAATTCGCTTTGGTAGCCCATATGCATTACAGGCAGATGGAAATAATTCTGCTATCAATGTAGACATAATCGTACATAATCATATGTAGTCAATGTGATGGGCGGGGAGACAGTGCATACAAAATTACATTAGCTGCGTCATACGTTAGACCTTGAAGGCGGGGACATTACTTTAGACGATGTAGGAGATTCGTTCGAATACAAACATGATGTCATACAAAAAAAAATTCTGGCAGAATAAGGGCTATTATCACTTGAGGTCTGGACTCCATGGGGGTCAAAACTAGACAGCATGTTCATGTGCATAACTGGTGTTCTACAATCATCAAGGTACAGAGTTTACGCCTTCTTAGTTATCCATGTACAGTTGAAAAGTGACCGATGTAAGGTTACGAAAGCTCAATTGGGCGATAATCAATACAAAGTGGTTGGGAGAGGAATCCAACTTAATACAAGGGACAGTCAAGGGGTGGCAATGTTCAAAAAGGGTTCGTCTTCCCAGTGTCTTATTTACAGCAAGCCATCACTGGTAGGCTCTCATCGTTCTTCCTCTTTCGTTGGCACTGTTGAGCACCGGCGGTGGAGCTATGCGTCCAGCTCTACTTCAGATCTCGCGTTGCAGGGTGTGGCCATTCTTTGCTCTCGGACCACAGTCCTGTTTGTCCTGTTACCTAACTAATCTACCATAGGTATTTTAATTGGGGGTACCCGTATTCCGTTCTTCTTTCGGGACAAACCCTATTCTATCTTTTGTGCTGTGTTTCTTCTTTAAGTCAAGTTCAAAAACTCCATATGGAAAAAGGGGGTGATGGGGGCGTGCTTTGGGAGGCCGAGGGAAGAGAGGGTGGAGTGGGATCAGATCTGAGACGGACCAAGGAGGGCAGAAATTTCAAGCAATTGGGCCCATCAATCGGGCACAATGGGCTGGGACTTTCGGCACGAGCTCATCAACATGCAGGGGCTTCTGGACAGCCCTTCTTTCCTTCACTTTCCACGTTGAGAATGGTGCCTTGTCCCGCAACTCTTTGCTCTGTGGCTCCACCTTGGTCGAGGTCATAGATATTCCCCGATCTGCAGCCAGGCTGCGCGTCACGTCTGGCCCCTCTCCTCCGACGACTGCACGTTATCTTTAAATGAGTACAAAAAAACAAGTCTTAGAGAACTGGCAGGGGAAGACGTTTACACACTTTAATTTCTCTCCCAACCCCAAGTAGTTGGGGAAACGTTTATTGGTCACAATAGGGTGGATGCTTAGTAATCCTTACATCGGTGTATGCTGTTAACTCATGCATCATTGCTGTGGTTCAGGTTGGAAAGCATTTTTCTATTTTCAAACATCATGTCTGTCTGGTGTTTTATTCCTGTTATATTTGCGAACGTGGCAAGAAGTCTGATATCTAAAATTTGCATGGTTTATCGAATTCAAACCGGCTCCTCCAGTAGAGACTCGTGTTTGTCTAAAACAAATCCTGTTGAGCTATATGTTTCTTCAAGGTCTGCTAATTTATAAAAAGTGTGAAGTGCTATTATCATGGGCTTACAGCTACAGTCTTTAAGATTTTCTGGGACGGTTGGTACAGAACTGGGACCATTCTGGAAAAACGGGGATGTTTCGGACATTCTATTTTTGTGCAATGGGCGGTGGTAATCCGAATGATGAGGGTGGTGTTACTAAAGCACTAAAACAAAAGCCACTGACATATCGTTCCCTTTTAAGGGTCAGATTAGGGGACATCAGTCGTCTTACCTGTCCTTTCTTTCTCAGCCAATTAAGTTCCATCATTTTACAGAAAGGAGAGGTAGTAATATGGCAAAATACGATCGTTTTGTTTCTGTCAATTTGTTCAAACACTGTCGTGTCTAAAGCCAATTATACCTGTACCGGCGAGGTACAGTGTCGTCATTTATTCAAAAGGGAGCAAGGGAGCCCTCAGGGGGAGAGAGCGTCGTGCGCACCAAATAGGCTATTAGTACACGTACAACATAAAAAGAGAGAGAGAGAGAGAGAAAAACGTGTATAATAATAGACTATTCAGTGCACACACATATAGAACAGTACGGGTCGGTTTCACGTATAAAACACAAGCTGAGGGAAAACATAAATTCATAGTTTACGTACACACAAATACCAGATAGGGTGCGACAGTACATACATCAAGTACGGAAACCTAAGACAGAACGCAGAGCTATTTTGGGCAAAAGGACTTTGCCATGCATGTTGTGTATTCTCAGTATTCCCTTTAATTCATTTTGGGGGTCGAGCTCTTTGTTCTCCTTCCTTCCTAATAGTAGACAATTTTTGTTGGTAACCTCGCTTCAAAAATACTTACTCCTTTTTAATTGGTCGGACACTAGTCCAGTCGCGCTTATACTCACGGTGGGGTCTTCCAACATCTAGCAAATGATGATCCAAGCTGAGGTAAAGGAGGGGTGTCAGTCGGACGTGCGATGGTACAATTCTGACTTTTCTATGAGGATGGAAGAAGAAGGGGTAAATCTAAAAAATAACAATATCCCTAAGAGCTGGGCTGAGGGGGATTTTGGAACCCGGGGTACTCTTAACTTTTCTTATTTTGTCAGCACATAAATTGACTCACTGGTGCGTATTATTTTGGGTGTACATTTGGGATATCGGTTGGGGTTGGGTTCGTCGTACTGAAATAAGCCCTCAAGTTTCTGGCGTAGGCCACTCTCCCATTCGCTAGCTCCAGAGAGAGTCGTTCCTAAGTAAGGAAAGTGCTATATTTTTATTCGTCTTTCACATGCAGGTACCATGTTCGGGCTTAATTTTCCTATCCCATTAACCGTTCGATCAACGCCTCAATCATACAAAAAGCATTCTTTTATTGACCCAGACGTGCGCCACACATACACATTCTTACCGTACAAATCAGGGCCCATGCGCACATTCATACCATACAATTTTTCATGCTCCCAGAGATAGCTCCCACATATAATGTACCGTCTCACAGAGATAGCCTATTTTCCTTGCGTGGAACACGGTGCGGTTTTAGGTCTTCTCCATACTTCAGCTGAAATTCCGATGTAACCTGCAGAAAAGAAAAGAGGGTGGGGGGGGGTTACAGCGTTCAAAGCACATCAGCGTGCATAAACACCAAAATGTTTTTACCTACCACGTACCTAACTTATCTTCTTTGGGATGCAGTACCTTGCATCTCGGCATTGAAGCCCAGAGGAACTGGTCTACTGTCCTATTCATAGATATATCTAAATATCAGGATCTTTACCTATTGCTTATGCTGCAGGAATGTAAAATACGACAGATCCTGACTATTCTTTTCGCATTATTTTGGCGTACCATGCCTTTCTAATTTTTCATAACCAAAATTGCTTCATTTTACTTGCCCTTTATTTATTTGAGAATAGTAGCCTTTATTCGAGAACCTACCATTCTAAGTGACTGTTATGAGGCTAGTTCCACATATTTTTACTTTAAAACCTTGATTGTAAAAATGTCAGCATTCAAATACGGGCCTCCAACCATACAGGCCGGCCATGGGGCAGACGGGAAACACATGAGGTAAGGAGAGATTACACTGTAGTATAGGAGTACGTAACGAGCGAGCCATTTAATTGAAAAAACTAAACGTGACAAACGGTTGCAGGATCAGTGAAGGTTGATTTTATAATTGAAAGTATAACAGGATCAGTTACAATAAAATCGTCCATACGCACACTTTGGGCGAGTATCATGAGTTACATTACTTCGGAGCTTTAATAATACGATAATCAATAGTAAAAAAACCCGACATCAATAGGGTTGTCCGCATGCTCAGTCAGTACCCTTTCCCGCCCGCCATGTGCACAAAGACCGCATACATATCCCATAACATCAAGGCTTAAGCAACTAGAACGTCATAAGGAGTTGAAAGTCACGCCCATACTGGCGCCATTTTGGTCGAGGCCAGGCGGGTCCAGAGTATAGTTCAAATGCCTCCAATAACTAGCGGCTGGACCAGAATCCCTTTCGGCAGTTCGAAAAAATTCCGTTAATGCCAGCAGAAAGGACAGGCGGCATGAATCGCGACTTAAAAGCGAGGAAGGCAAAATCTTCCCTACCGGGTCACGCTGAGGTCCCACCGGAGCTGATCGAGTTGACAGTCTACAGTGTCTCTTAGTAATTTGGACAAAAGCTGGCGTCAGCATGAGAGCACCACCCTCTTGTGACAACGTTGTGGCCACTCCAGAGAGCGGGACAGCAGGCGTGTCCCTCCACCGATGCGCTGAATCAGCCTTTCCTACGGCACCAGATGTGGATAAGGCGGCGGTCACCCGGGGCAGCGGCATATCCGTGGGGGATAGTCGCGCAACAGTGGCGGTTGCCCCCACCGGAAGCCCGCGGGAGTCGAGGGCCAATGAGCCGGCCGCCATCTTGTGAGTCCCGTAGCAGCCGCCCTCCACCACAGCCACCGGAGCGGGTCTCCCGGCCAGTCCACCGCGGGGGCTCGTCGAGTGGAATGCTAATGGCAATCTTAGTGTTGGAGAGGAACCTCTACCTGGAGGGGGAGGGGGCCGTCCGCGCCGCCTCTCTGCGGGCGCCCCACGCCATCTCCTGGCGTAGATATACAAAATTGCCGGACCCACGACCCTGAGTTTAAGAGTCTCATGCTCGATCGATTGAGCTAGCCGGGCCAGGCAACAGAAGAGGGTGCGGGGGTGAGGAGAGCCATCAGCAAGGCATCCCCCGCACACAACTTGTTGGACACCACCTCTGGACGTTCTGGGGACGGGCCTCGGCGCGCGGTGTTGCCTCCGGGCTATTCGCACAACGGTCCTCCACCCCAGGCCGCCACCGATGCTACCTCGCCGGCTGATGGCTTTTGTAGACTTTCTATAGCCCAAAGCCTACTAAAAAGTAGCCCAAAGTAGCCCAACATTGCTACTTTAAGGAAGGAGGGACAGGAACAGTGTCAAGCAGACGGCGAATGCATTGGGATTGATGTTGCAGCCGGCTGCCATGTAAATAGTTGTATAATAAAACATTTTAACATATTACTTTGCTGGAGTGTTGTATATATTTATAATATTTGCATAGGGTTTGTCGTCATTTGGGCGGGGTGGGCGGCGGAGCCGAGCTGTCTTGCAGCCATCATGGCGTCGAGCTCGGTTCCTCTCACTAGTTTCATATTTCTCATGAGGGGTTGTTCCTAATGTTTCTATTTTAGCGAGGTCAAAAAGAGATCCCATCAGTGGCCTACTGATTTTGCTCGATTCCTTTTGTTTTTCCTAACGATTTTTATGTTATAGTTTGCTAGCACAATACAGCGGCTAATCCGCATTTTTATATATATGTCCTTTTTATTAGGGGTGTCCTCCGGTGGAGCCGGATGATCTACCTCTAATAAACGGTCCGGGCTGAACCAACTACCAACAAACGGGGCAAAGATAGGCATGACGGGTTACAAAGGGGACAAAAGTGTGCACTACCTATCCTTCACTATCCGCAAAGACTAAACAGAGTATTGCGACTCTGTGCTTATTTGTGAATAGAGAATAACCCAAAGAGAACCAATTCCGAATAATCAATGTTCGGATAAACAATCAATCAAATGAGGGATAAAAATAGGCACGGCGGATTACAACGGGGGCAAAAGCCTGCGTTACCTATCCTTCACTATCTGCAAAGACTAAACAGAGTATTGCGACTCTGTGCTTGTTTGCAAATAGAGAATGATCCCAAGAGAACCAATTCCAAAACAGTAAATGCTTGGATAACAATCAATCAAATGGAGAGGGAAGCAGGCACAACGGATTACAACGGGGGCAAAGGCCTGCGTTACCTACCCTTCACTATCTGCAAAGAGAGAATACTCCTTTTCTTCCCTGTTTGCAGACAGAGAATCTCTCAGAAACAATCAAATGAGTAATACTAGTATTTTCAAACAATCAAACAATCAATTTCGCAATTCGTCGTGTTACACGACCTTACCCGGACCGCATGGACAGTTTCTCCAGCGCCTGATCGTCCTCTATTCTCCGTAATTGCTGTGGCACTCCTGATGGTTCCCAGTCAGGACCGTAGATCACTCGAGAGAGGTCTGCTCAGAACCGGTGAAGTTCGGATGATCAGCTGCCAGACGAGGGTCTATCGGGCAGGTGCACTTCCCGATCGTTGCAGTCGTTCACTCTGTCGTTGGGACCTCTCCCACTGGATCCACGTGTCGCTGATGGGCCCCACGTTTGGGACGCCAATTGTGAAAAGGTAGGGCCGATGTCGACCAAGAACCTTCAGTGTTCGCCCGGCGATAGCCGCCTCTCATACCATTCAATATCACCAAACAAAGAGGCAGGCGCTGGAGACAGCAAGGCAGGAAACAGGAGTTTATTCCGACGGAGCAGAACACGTCAAATCAGACAACAGGGTATCTCCTTGAGGTGCTCTAACCGCATCTCTGAGGCCTGGCCTCTTATACACAAGTTTATGACTTTATTATATTTATGACATCCGTGGTATTGCTTTGAAGTTTCAAAAGGCATCTTTGGAATCCCCGGTTCAGGCCCGTTCTCACACATATCTACAGTAGAGGTCCCCACCCAAATCTCAGCATGATGGCTATCGCGCAGCTGGACATTCCGCTGGGAACAGGAATGTGGGCGATCGGTCGGATCTAGGGATGTGAAGGCATTGATTAATCCCCGCTCCTTTGATGTGAGGCGAGGTCCTACTGTAGGGGGCAATAAACTGCATCTGTTGGGCTAGGTGATGGCCTGGGATCAGGCCGGACAATCGGGCAGGGAGGAAGAGGTTATCAAAAGGGCCTGTTCTTTGAATGAGATGAAAGAGCGAGGGGGTTCAGCACGGGATGTGGCTCTGAGACAGGGTCGCGTTAGAGGTGCGTTTATGGCCCAAGCAGGAGAGACCGGGGGCTGTTGGGGCGCGGGGGAATGCTTGCGAGGCTGGGGAGTGAGGGGAGAGACGCGCAGGCTATTGGCAGTGGGCAGAGAGGTCATGACGCACAAAATGGCTGTCACCTACGTGCGTGATGGGGCCTAAAAGGGACAAGATGGTGTGGCCACTGTTTCGCGATGTTCACTTTACTTTCAACAGTGGCTGTGGTGAACATAAATGAACGCCGCTTATGTATACCTAATTTTAGTCATTTTCCACAGGGTCAGGCGGAGGTGGGTCGGGAGGGAGTTCCAAATCTTGGCGGCCACGTAGGAGAAGGACCTTCCTCCTGTGGTGGCTCTTCGGATGCGAGGGACGGAGGCGAGGGCCCGGCCAATCGATCGAAGCTGGCGTGTGGGAGCGTGGAAGTTGAGGCGGCTGTTGAGGTATCCTGGGCCTTGGTTGTGTAGGGCTTTGTGTGCGTGGGTGAGGAGACGGAAGGTAATTCTCTTGTTGACCGGGAGCCAGTGCAGATCTCTCAGGTGTCCGGAGATGTGGCTGCGTCGAGGGATGTCCAGGATGAGTCGTGCTGAGGCGTTCTGGATCCGCTGGATTCTCTTCTGGAGTTTGGCGGTGGTACCGGCGTAGAGGGAGTTGCCGTAGTCCAGTCGGCTGGTGACGAGGGCCTGGGTGACCGTCTTCCTGGTCTCGGTGGGGATCCACCGGAAGATCTTACGTAGCATGCGTAGGATGTTGAAGCACGACGAGGAGACGGCGTTGACTTGTCTGGTCATGGAGAGGGAGGAGTCTAGGATGAAGCCCAGGTTGCGTGCGTGGTCTGTTGGTTTGGGTGCGCTGCCCAGGGCGGGGGGCCACCAGGAGTCATCCCAGGCGGAGGGTGAAGATCCCAGGATGAGGACTTCCGTCCTGTCCGAATTGAGTTTCAGGCGGCTGTTCATCATCCACTTGGCTACGTCTGTCATCCCTTCGTGTAGGTTGGCTCTGGCGGTGGCGGGGTCGTTGGTGAGGGAGAGGATCAGCTGGGTGTCATCAGCGTAGGAGATGATGTTGAGGTTGTGTTGGCGTGCGATGGCTGCGAGGGGGCTCATGTAGACGTTGAAGAGTGTTGGGCTGAGCGAGGAGCCTTGAGGAACGCCGCAGGTGACTTCGGTGGCTTCTGATCTGAACGGGGGGAGGCGGACTCTCTGTGTCCTTCCGGCGAGGAACGAGATGATCCATTACAGTGCCATCTCCTGGATTCCGACGTTGCTGAGGCACCGCACTAGGGTACGGTGGCAGACAGTGTCGAAGGCCGCGGAGAGGTCTAGGAGGATGAGGGCCGCTGTTTCTCCGTTGTCGAGCAGGGCTCAGATGTCATCGGTGGCTGCGATCAGGGCGGTCTCGGTGCTGTGGTTGGCCCGGAAGCCAGACTGCGAGAGGTCGAGGGATCCGTTCCTCTCGAGGAAGGCGGCCAGCTGCTTGTTGACGGTCTTCTCGATGACTTTTGCAGGAAACGGAAGCAGCGAGATGGGGCGGTAGTTCTTGAGGTCGGTGGGGTCGGCTGATGGCTTCTTTAGTAGAGCACTGAGTTCGGCGTGCTTCCAGCTCTCCGGGAAGGTAGCGGTGTCGAAGGAGGTGTTGATGATGTCCCGCAGGTGGGGTGCGATGACAGCGTCAGCCTTGTTGAAGACGTGGTGAGGGCAGGGGTCGGTCGGAGATCCGGAGTGGATGGAGTTCATCGTGCGGATGGTGTCTTCGGTGCTGATCGGGGTCCAGGCGCGGAGGGTGGTGGTGGGGGCGGTGGTTCAGTCGTGGCGTGCGTCGGTTGAGTGCTGAAGCTGTTGTGTATGTCCGCGATCTTGTTGTGGAAGTAGGAGGCGAGGGAGTTGCAGAGGTCTTGTGAAGGGGTGATGTCGTTGTTTCCGGCGTTGGGGTTGGAGAGCTCTTTGACGCTGTTGAAGAGTTCCTTGCTGTTGTGTGCGTTGTTGTCCAGTCGTTCCTTGAATGCAGTTTTCTTGGTGGCGTGGATTAGTTGGTGGTGTTTTCGGGTGGCGAGCTTGAGGGCGGTCATGTTGTTCGGTGTTGGGTCTCTGCGCCAGGCTTTCTCGAGTGCTCGGCAGTTCTTCTTGGAGCTCTTGAGTTCGTCGGTGAACCATGGGGCTTTCATGCTGCCGGGTCTGCTAGGCGGGGTCCTCAGAGGGGCGAGGTCGTCTGCGCAGTTGCTGATCCACTTTGTGAGGTTGGTGGCCGCCTGGCTTGGGTTCGTTGCGCTGGTGGGAGGGTTCCTGCTCAGTGAGGTCGCGAGCTGGTCGGCTGTGATCTTGTTCCAGCTTCTACGTGCAACCTGTTGCTGGTGGTGGTGGATCGTGGTCCTACTGAAGCTGAAGTGGACGCAGCTGTGGTCCGTCCAGTGGAGTCCGGTGGCGTGGCTGAAGGTGATGTCCTTGCTGGATGAGAACACAGGGTCGAGTGTGTGTCCGGCGTAGTGGGTGGGGGTGGTCACCAGCTGCTTGAGACCGAGGTTGGCGAGGTTGTCCAGCAGGGTGGTGGTGTTGCGGTCGTTGTTGTTCTCCAGGTGGAAGTTGAGGTCCCCGAGGAGGATGTAGTCAGCGGAGAGGAGGGCGTGCTGGCTGATGAAGTCGGCGATGTCTTCGCTGAATTGTGTGCGTGGACCTGGGGATCTGTAGATGAGGGTGCCTCTGAGGGTGGTCTTGGGGTTGATGTGGATCTGAAAGTGCAGGTGTTCGGCGGGTGCGGGGGTGTCGTCGATGTTGGCCGTGATGCGGATGGTGTTCCTGTGGATGATGGCGATGCCTCCTCCTGTCTGGTTGATGCGGTCCCTCTGGATTATCTTGTAGCCGTCCGGGATGGCGATGGCGATGTCGGGCGCTGAGGAGGCATTCATCCAGGTTTCCGTGAGGAAGGCGACGTCTGGGGCTGTGGTGTCGAGCAGGTTCCAGAGCTCGACGGCGTGTCTGTGGATGGAGCGGGTGTTGAGCAGGATGCACTTGAGGTGGTTGCTGCTGGTGCTCGGCTTGGTCGGTGCTGGTGTAGTGCAGGTCTGGATGCAGGTGAACTTGCAGGAGTGGCAGCAGAAGGGTCCGTGGGTGCGTCTTGGGGTGGCTCGATAGCAGCCCGGGATTCGACCGGCGTTGAGTGCGTTGAGTTCGGTGGCATTGTAGGTCCGGCGGATGGGCTGGTGTCTGCGGGGGCCAGGGGTCCGGGCGCTGGGCACGGGCCAGGCGCAGACGGGCTTACCTTTGGCGCGCCTTCGGCGCACAATCGGCGCGCCCGCTGCGCGTTTGCCTCTCTGCCATATGTGGAGAGTGGGGGGGGCGGAGCGAGGGCGGGGCAGCTGGGAGGCGGGAGCGGGGCGGCGAATGGGAAGGGCGATTGAGGGAAGGGGGCGGGGCCGCGGGGGCAGCAGCGGCGGGGAGGTGGCGGGAAAGCGCGTCAGGGGCTGGGCGCGACAGGGGGGAGCACAACAGCAGAAATTTAGACAACACGGGGCAGAGGGAAAAATATAAAAATTAAACAAGGGTCAAATTACACAGGAAGAATACAAACGTGAAATGCACGAAGATACAGTCACAGTGCAAGCGAGGAACCAGGATCACAGCTGCGGGCAGCGGCGTCTATCGCCGGGAACCGGGATCACAGCTGCGGGCAGTGGCGGCACTTGGCGGGAAGGAGGGGCAGCCTGGGCTCACTCACGAGGAGTGTGCGCGGTGCGTGGGGTGACTGGCCCGGAGGGTCAGAGGCTAGGTCGGGGGGGGGATCTATTTACCAACCCCAAATGCATTGTGAAGAAGGATGTGGAGGCAATTAAGGTAGCCTTCTTGACAGAAAGGAACATGGAAAGGGAAACAAAGGAGGTTCAGAAATCTATTGTGCGGTCATATATTATGCTTAAAACATCCCCTAGGGCAGAGCGATACCTCATGGGGTCCCTGTCCACACATGAAATTTTTTTATTAACTAGGTTTCGGTTGAACCTTTTTTCACCTTTTGCTTGCCAGACCCAAATGTTTTACTAGAGGTAAAGTGGCAGCGCCCTGCGGTTACGACGAACAGTCTCCGCAGGACATGCTGTATTTTATGTTTCTATGTAAATTTTATGATTTTCCTCGCAAATGATACTTGGTCCCAATTTTAAAAAGATTGAATTTTAGACAGGCTCGTCCAGCACTGGTGTACCTGCAATTACTGAAAGAGGACTGCTTATTTTTTTATAGTGGGATTTTTAAAAGCTTCTGTTAATTCCAGGAACTATATGGATCAATAATGTATGTTTTCCTCAGGTTTTTAACATATATCAAGTTTTATTGCTGTTTCAACTTAAGCACTGCCATTTAAATTGTGTTTGGGTTGTGTAACTTTTATGGTTTGAACAACAAACCGAATAAAGTTTTACTGAACTGAACTGACTGGTGTTCGTTTATATGACATGAGATAACTGTCCAATCAAGAGAGTCAGCTGCTAAGGAAAAGAAACACCACACCAGTTAGATTCAATGTTGTTAAATATAAGCACCATTTTATTCTTCTACGTGCCCAAAATGTGACACTTTCTTGTTTGTAGTAGCCTTCCCAAGCCCTGCGTTTATTTGGGCATCCTTAATTGCCCACAACCCAGAATCTCGGAGCTAATACGCTTTATCTACTCCCAAGCCTAAGTGACTCTGAAAATAAATGTCTCTGACCCTTATAACATCCAGGAGTTACCAGCCCGTCTGGATTTCAGGTCCTGCAGGAACACCACGGTTCTGGTGCTGACCGTTCGGGTTGTTACCAGGTGGAATCCTGCACAAAAACATGCGGGGAAAAGTCAGTTTCTCATGATGTTCCCCTTGAGTGCGGAATGGAAAGCAATGCTCCAACCGAGAAACCGGTGCCCATCGTGTCAGTAGTTGTCGGTAGGTGGCAACATTAATGGGTGACTTTCCAGACCACTCACAGTGGACCTGGTGGACCATCCCTTCGGGTGCAGTGATCACGTGGACCTTACCTCCATGTGTCGTTCATGTCTTAAGTCCCTGGCTAGCAGGGCTCGAGTCGGGGTACCATGCAGGTGGACGGCATCCCCTCACTTATTTTACCGGGGGGACGCCGTCCCCCCTGCCAAACAGCTGGACTTCACTCTTTGGCCTGTCTGGGACAAGGAGCTCGGCACCTTTTGTGACGTCACTTTCTTTTTTTACGACTTGTGCCATGCTGGCTAGTACACTGAGTTGCCACTTCTGGGTGAGCTAGCCCACGTGCTTCTCCGCCCTTTGTCATAGCGCTGTTCCTTCTGCCACTTCCTGTCTGGCCTTTAGTAGGAGGTGGTGTCCAGTGGCCAGAATGAGAGACCCTGACTGGGTGGCCAGAGGGCACCAAAGCCCTGCTCGCTGCACGGAAGAGCTCCCCAGACTTCGTGATCGCCACATTAATTAGGGATTTCCATCCTTACAAACTCAGTGCCAGTAATCGGTGAAATTTAAGCGAATGCAGAAATCAGAGCCACGTCACGGCTGGCTGCAGTCCAGATGGTTTCAATGAAGAAAAAAATAGCTGAGAAATCACTGCATGTATGCGTGCAATTCTGCATCATTTGTGTGGAGTAATACGGATTTACTGGACGCGCACACTAGTGTACATGAAGGAAAAGACGGTATTGTAAAACACCCAATTGATATATTACTTAGTTGAAAGCAAAAAAATATTAATTTATTATTGAATGCCTTAAATAATATGAACTTGTAGGTATATCCAGATGATGTGCTGTACGTGTGATGAAAAATGCAGTCAGCATGGAAACTGGAAAGAGCCTTAAAAGGATATTACACATTTTGGAAACTTCTTACTAAGAACCTCATATCTCAAATAAATGGGCGTGCTATAACTCCCATGAAAAGAAACGGACACAATCTTTTTAGGTATTTAAAAATATGGTAGATGTTTGAGTGGAATAAATGGGCATTAAGTGAAATGTTTTAGCCTACCTATAAGGATTTATCGGTTTATATTTTCCCTTCTTCTTCCTTCTTCAGAAGACATTTTGCTGGGCTGTTGATATAAAACGGGCAACTCGCGTTCAGTGTGTTTGTATATGATACAAAATTAACTTTTGGTTCAATGTGATATGTATATACTCTTTAAATACGTGAAATTATACATGCCCTTCCAGCATACAAGGCTTGGGTTGGAAGAAAGTTAGCATTTGCAATACTGCCAGACACATATATTCTGTTTTGTGCCAAACAGTCTAGCTAAACATCGATCATGACAATATATCACATGCCTCCTTGCAATGATAAAGCAAACATTAGATTTTATTTTAAGTCTCTGTCTTTAACGGCCGGAATCTACAGCACTAGCTTTTAATACTGCCGTGCATACCACGAAAAAAAATCAGATCTTACAATAAGACGCCCATTTTTGTAATATGTTTTATTACGAATCTTACTAACCAATCCAAGCGTCGAAAGTCAGAACCGCAAATAGGGAGGGATTCACCTGTTCTTGGAAAATAATTTCACGTGATCGAGTTTCGAGGAATGACGATGCACTATTAGTACAGGACCACACGATGGCGCTAATGTCACGTGCTTAATTGTATTTAGATCCCACTGGTTCTCCCACAGCTTTGTTGTCGAATGGTGGAGTGTAGCGGGAGGACCGCTAGGCGACAGCCGCGAGCGGGCAGCGCAACATCCTGCAGTGGCAGCAGCCGTAGCCGCGTTGGGCGGGAGGTTAGGATGAAGGATGCTATAAAAGTGTTCTCTCTAAGCACTTGCACTAATCGCAACTCAAAACTTCCCTGGCCAGATATGGAGTGGTCACCACGCAGGAGCGTAAGAGGACTTTATCATGGCTTCTACTTTCTAAGCAACAACCCTTGAATCCGACAAAAGAAAACATTAAAGTTACCCTTGGATTGTGTTATTTTCAAATTAATCATTTTTCACCCCAGCTACTGAATGGAAGAGGATGCGATATAATTGATGGTCGCAAAGTGAAAAAGTAAGGCGAGAAAATGAGAGTGAATGTGAGCACAGGGAACGGCTCCCTCCAGGAGCCCCCTGAGCTGCCGCTGGATCGCCCACCCTGGGTGCCATCTACACTGGCTTCCATCCTCATTTTCACCATCGTTGTGGACATCTTGGGGAACCTGCTGGTCATCTTGTCCGTGTACAGGAACAAGAAGCTGAGGAATGCAGGTAAGCGTGGCGGGCATTGTGGTGGGCAGTGCCAGGGCACTGTCTGCGAGGCATGGAGTGGGGCACGGAGCGTGCCAGGGGCATGGAGGGAGCACACGCCTTCTGCAGCGGGGGTGCTGCTGCTGTTTTCTTTGGGGTGGGGTGCACACGGAGAAGGTGACGAGCAGATATCTGTGCTTCAAAGCGCTTCTAGGAGCTGTGTTCTATCCCGACGGCATCTCCTTGCTGACGGGCATCTCTGAAACTACAGGGTGATGATGGCATGATAAAGAGACAAAAAATGACGATAAAATGTGGTTTTTGACAGTGCGAAGTGTCCTCCTGCACTCGATATTGGTACTCACGGCGCTGCTCGACTCGTTTTCAAACTCACTAGTGTTTCCATTTCGCGTACAATAAATTAGCTGTCTTGGTCAGCTGTTGGTTGAGTAGTTTTGACCAGGAGAAAAACAAGGCAATGTTTAGCACCGGCGTTTTCCACGCCACGTTTATGACCAGCCTGCGCTCGCCAGCCGCTTTCCCACGTTGTTTCTGTTTACACTCGCGCCCCCGACACTAAACACAGTGCGCGTCTGTACGAGCAGACATCCACCCCTGCCCGTTGTTTGTGCGCTCAAATATGTTCCACTGCAGGCGGCTTATCTACCGAGTGCCTGCAATTCTGTGCTACTCGCTTCCGGAGCAGGCTGGGATCTGCAGCCCGGCTCCCTTGGATGCAGAGTGACGGATGTGCATTTTGACAGATGACAAAAATGCTCGGCGAGATTACATCAGGGCAGTGTACACAACACCGCCCTCCCATTCCCCAGTTCTCATCCGGCGGTGGGGGTTTCGCCTGGTTTAATAAAATGCTCTTTGCACAAACCAGCGTGTGAATAATAAGTGTGATTAGTCCAAGTGCTTAGATTGCTGTGCGCGCTACTGTTTTGTGTTATCTTTGGCACTGAGCACTCTGCTCTCATAAAATACATACACTAGGACATCGGATCATCCTACCTGTGACTGGCATGTCACTGCCCGAGCCCGACCTGTTCCCCTTTACCCTCAGTATGGCGGTGTACCCTCTTATATTTCAATTGCGCAATTCATATTTCAATAATTCGGTTTACAGTTAAACGAGGAAAGTATTGCTCTATTAGAGTTTTCAACGTTCTCAGGTCCACGTGTAACTCGCCCAATCCAGGGTTGTTTTCCTTGCCTTCGGAGGTAGACAAGACTACAAGTCCCATAATGCAAAGCAAAATGTGGCCCTGGTCTATTCGTCTGACGCAACAAAAACACTTTAGATTATCATACGACGAGCAAGCCAACACTACTGTCACCTGATACAACCAATTTCCAGCAATGGACTTTGCTTTATTCAATACATATTTTGAGATGTGCCTGACAAATTGAACCACAATTTCCAGAATGTATAGGTTTGTTGAATGAAAACATAGGAATGGAAGTGAGGCATAAAGTAATGTGGAGCCATGTGGCAACACCATTATGTACCTTTTGGTGGCAGTTAATTTTGGCAGGTCTTAATGATTCCCTTTCTCTAAAGTTTAAAGTTATCGGACAACCCTGCCGCATTATATCCATCTATTATATATGGTCATCTCTGAGCACCACTATTGTGAATACTATATCCAATTAAGAATCACTGTGCAATGGCCTATCACCAGTGGAAAGAGGCGGGAGATTCAAAAGTTGGTGCTCACCATTAATGCATCATAAAGGTGGTCCTTGCTGGCCTTGGAAGCCTTTCTGGGAGCCTGTCAGTGCAGCTCTAGCTCTCTGCTCCGATGGAGAGCAGAGAGCGCAGCTTTATGGGGGAGGACATGGATGACATAGAGGTGGGGTGGCAGGAGGCCACTTAAAAAAACACAACATTTATGACTTGGAGAAGAGGCCATGTTATATCCTGCTGCACATTTCTCCTCTGCCACTGGCTAGCAGTTGAAAGTAGGGGAAGGTGAATAGAGATGGGTGAAAAGTGAATAACTAGGATCTTTTTTTCATCTTAGGGTTCCCAGCGACATCATAAATAAAATCGCTCTCCATTATCTGATGTCACTCAGAAGCCCTCGGTGGAAAACGTCCCCCTTAATCACTGTTAAATCCAGCTTTAAATCTGTACATTAACACGTGTACCTAATGTAGAAAGGACCCCTCTGGCGAGTTTAGACCTTTTTACCACAGCGTGTTACTTAACTTCTTGGATTACCGTAACACTGTAAACTCAGCAGAGACTCCTGCGACTAACACAATCGGCGGCATATTTACAATATTTTGGAGTAGGGCAGCGCTGCAAGCTTTCTCGCTGTGCTGCCCTATGTCAAAAGAAAAGGGCAGCAACGCACCACATCTGCGAGATACAGCGCATTTTTTTTTTTGCCAGCTCACAAATTGCAGCCAAGCACCTACACAGGCAGTCTTGCACCATGGTGCAAGGGTGTCTGTATTAATGGCGGGCTTACTTTTGTGCATAAACAGTCAAAGAAGGCGCCTTCCTGGTTCTATGTGTGCTGCAGAATTCTGCACATGTGGAAAGAGGTAAAACCGAGGAGAAATGTAAACATTTCCCCTATTCACGCCTGCTTTGGGAAGGCGTAATGTTGGCGCTGCCCCAGATTTTCGCTATGTTGTAACTCTGGGGCAGTGTCAAAAACAATGGGTGTTGCATGGAACGCCCACATCAACACCCATGAAACGCCCCTTCCATGCAATGTAAGACATTGCCTTACTCCATATTTACAAGTCTATGAAAAGCCAGGCAGGGTGGCTTTGCATAACCTTGTAAATATGGGACAGCACACTGCGCCTCCGGATCCTCACAATAGTGATGCTCCAGAGGCGTAAAGAGTGCTGCAGGGGTATTGTAAATATGCCCCTATGTTTTTAGCACAGTTGCCTGGTCGCTCTCCCTGTGTGATCCCTCATGCAAAGTCTGCGTCACGCTGCGCAACCTATGCAATAGTGTTTAACATGTTGCCCTTATTATGTAATCTTGGATCAGATAGCACAGTTGGTTCCACCGCTGCTGTTCCATGAGCACATTCGATTCTGTTTCATCCGCTGAGCAGAGCGCCAGAACTTCCCTCTTTGAGGCAATAGCTTGCCTTTAGATTACAACTTTTTTAGTTTTCTAACATGAGTCTTCTGTCAAATGCATGTGAACCCATATTGTGTTTGCTCATGACAACATATTTAATTATATTAAACTCTGGAATTATTATTATTCATTTATGTTTTTATTATGACTGTTGTGTAACATTTCTTCAATTGCATTTCATTTAATTGCACATATGTATTGCATGGTTCTACATGCCTTTTTTATAGAATTATTGTCATTGGAATTTTTTGTGAATTTTGTCGAATAATAAAATAACTGTCTGTACTACGGAAGTGAGTTTTTGTGTCCTATCACTATTATGTGGGCAAGTTTTGTTTATGACCGCCTGGGTTGATACCCACACAGTGCTCACGCAACCTTTGCAGGCATTCGTAGAAGAGCATAAGGGCACAGCATCTGGTGTGTGAGGATTTGTTGATGAACACACAACTTTGCTTCATCTCTCATGAGCCTGTCACATCAGCTGTCATGTGAGAATGGCAAAATAATGCTTCTTTGATGCATAACAGCGACGTCAGGTCAAATCAGTGTACAGACGAGCCTCACACAGGTGGGACACGTGTGCAGCTTGTCTGCGTAGCGTTGTCAAGTGGGAACACGAATGCTTTTGTACAACAGGAGTCACCACATTAAGTAGTGATTATGGGGTAATAACTGAAAGACATTTCATTTTTATTATAAAAGTATTTATATGCAATTTTTCGCCTTTGTGTCTCATTCAGGATGTCACCTCACTCCATGTCACCCTTCTGTAATATGTATTGCAGAAATACCCATCTTGGGGCCTGGACAAGCCCCTATCGCCACGGGAACATCACTATTTAGGACGTTCCTGTGGTGAAAGGGGCTTTACCTCATTTACAAGGAAGGGTTAAGCCACTTAAAGTGGCTTAATGCTGCCTTGTAAATAAGGTCCCCTTTCACGCTATGCTTAAGGTGAAAGGATATATCAATGGATGTTGCTGTGGGCGTTCCACCGCAACACCCATTGATTCTGATGCTGCCTCCTATTTACAAAGGGTTGCGTAAATAGGAGGCAGTGCTATAATTAAGACTGGGGAACCTCTGGTCTTACCCTGGCGCAATGAGGAGAAATGTTTAATTTCTTCTAGTTTTTGCTGTTTTAATGTGTGCTGCGTTGTGCAGCATACATTAAAACAGCAAAAGGCCAATGATTGTTTATAGACAGTAAGGTCCCCCTTCCTGCACATAAGCAATAATTTTTTTTAAATGCCGTTTTACAACTTTTGTGTGTGCTGCATTAACCCCTTCCATGCTGCCGTCGGCCATTGGCCGACGGCAGCACTACCTCTCTGGTGCTGCCGTCGGCCAATGGCCGACGCGGCCTGCCCGATTTTCTAAACGGCCGCACTGCTGCTTAATCGCGGAAGCAGCCAACGGGTTAAGCAGCACACATAGAAGTTACAAAACGGCATGTAAAGATTGTTTATGTGCAAGAAGGCAGACCTTTCTGCACATAAACAATGTGCCCCTGCACGCAGACACCCTGGCACTATGGTGCAAGGGTGCCTGCCTTGGCGCTAGGTTGCTAAGTATAGCACCAGCGCAGGGGGAAACACAGGGCTGCACCATATTCTTGTAAATCTGGTGCAGCCTTGCATTTCTGAAGTGGCAGAAAGAGGCATTAAGCCAGGAAGGCTAACGCCTCTCTCCGCCACTTCCCTTGTACATATGCCCCCTTGTGTCCTTGCAATTCTGTAAGTGTTTTCCCACATTTGCATGGGGGTGTGGCTCGTGTAAATGAGGGAACACCTGTGCTCCTGTTCCCATGTCTTCTGTCAGACGTGGGTGTGGCACATACAGACTTCTGGAAGGCACTCTTTAGGGGGGCACTGTGCACGTGCCGGGTCCTTGACCTGTGGGTCCCTCCCTGTACTTTGCGGGTGCCCCCCCTCAAATGTCGTTATGCCACTGCTCTGTATGCCAGGCGACAAGTGACGTACAGTCAGTCCTCCCTCCTGAATCGCTCCTTGGGAGATAGGAACAGGGGTCCCTACTCACAGAGCTGCAGGTTCCTCTGCTGTGAAAGAGGCATTGCCATTTCCAGACCTCTGGACCACCTTTCAAAGCAGCACTGTTCCAAGCGCAGGGCCAAGTTCACACCTGCACCAGGGACTGCTTATGTTGTGTGTGCTATGGCTCACTGTCCGAATCTGCTCTCTTTTGTATAATAGTATAATCACGCTAATGAAAATAATTCAAGACTATTATTCCCAGGATACACCAAGTTACCACAACCCAGAACTGGAAACAGCATCCACAAAAGCACGGACTGAGGTGCCCACATCCGGTTAACCTGTTCTACCCGGCTCACCTCCTCTATGCCCTATTGTGTGTACTCTTCTGCTAGGAGGGCAAAGTGTTGGGGAGAAGGGTGGCACAGTCAGAGGGTCTGAGATGTGATGAAGGTTATGTTTTAATTACTAGATATATTTTCACATTTTTTGAAAAGTATGAACATTATTCCAGATGCTAGTCCTTAATGTCTGTGCATGTACGTTAGCAATCGAAAATGCCAAGAAGCATCGACATTGATAGGGTGAACATCACACAAACTCAGTCACCTAATCATTTGTGGCTTCATTTACAAGCCCATTGTGCCGCCGGTGCACCACTGTTTTTGACCCACCGGCCCATATTTAAAAGGCCACGTAAAGATACCTTGCATGACTTTTCATGGCCCTGTAAATATGGGCCCCTTTCATGCATTACTTTGCATTCCATGGGTCATGCTGTGCGCATTCCCACACAATATCCGTGGAAACTGAGACAACCTTCAGTAAACCTGGGAATGCTTCAGATTCCCAGGCCTCCCAGAGGAGGCGTAGGAGTTTCACAACAAGGAGAAACACTTTCATTTCTCCTCGTTTTTTGCTCTTTCTATGTGTGCTGCAATCTGCCACACACATAGAAGGAGCAAATCGCCTTTAATGATTGTTTATGTGCAGGAAGGTTCTCCTTCCTGCACATAAATAATCATCCCTTCAACGCAGGGACCCTTGGACCATGGCACAAGAGCGGCTGTGTTGAGGCACAGCTGCTGTTTGTGAGCCGGCGCAGGGGAGAAGGACAGGAAATGCGCCCTATCGCTGATAAGACGCATTCCTGCCCTTTCTTTTTGATGCACAGCAGGGAAGTAGGAAGGCTTGCTGCGCTGCTGTGTGTCAAAATATAGTAACTGAGGCCCTTGGTCTCGAGTGGTACACAGATAAGGTATTTACTGGTGTGAAGCAGTAGTAGGGGTTATATGTGTATCCCAGCTGCCCGCCTACAATTCTAATATGTCTCCTCTCATTAGGGGTGTGTGTGTGATGAAGGTGGGGGGCTGCATGGAACCGATGGGGCTTGCATGGACCCAGGGGCACAAAGTGGGTGTGCTCATTCACTCCCTCAAAGAAGCCTTTGACATAGACGCACGGCACACAGTGGTTAGAGACAGAGACAATGCGGGCATGAGACATCTTATTGCACTCTACATATCAGAGCCTTAGATATTTACTGGCTGTGATATGTTTGTGAATGGAGTTAATGCTGAAAAAGAACCCATTTGTCATCAAACACCTCCAGCGTATAGGGGATTTGACTTTGTTAAAGATGTCTGGCAGGGCGGCCTTACACCACACATAACAGGACATTTCCATGTTGGTACAGATTATCTGTTGCTGTAGGAGAGCTGTCAGCACTGCACTAGAATTCCTCCATACTCAAGACCACCAATAAACGGGAACAGTTTGAATTCAGATGTTAAGATGTGTAATAAAACAGAATAACACGTGATACAAAAATGTGAAAATGACCAGCTCATCCTCAGCTACAGACATGCGATGACGCTGTTTGGCAGTGTTGCATTGCATTGGGCTTTATAGAAACCAGTTCTTGTTTTAATTTTAAGGAGGGTCTGATGGCACACTGCGCGAATGCATCCATTCCACGAGTCGTCTTGACTTCATGGTCACAAGTTGAAATCCTAGCAGGTCTACTCAGCCTTTCATCCCTCCGAGGCCAATAAAGCCAGTACAGTAAACGACGGCTAGTCGGTGTATAACCTCATAGCTACAGATTCAAATCCTGGTGGGGCTGCTCAGCCTTTCATCCCTCTGAGGACAATAAACTAGTAAACTAAACGACGGCTAGTCGGTGTATGACCTCATAGCTACAGATTCAAATCCTGGTGGGGCTCCTCAGCCTTTCATCCATTCGAGGCCTGTAACGTGAATGCCATTGACTTGGTTAACACAATTATTTACTGTTCAGAGCCAAGATACCCCAGGAGGCCAATGTGCTCCAGAAAACAGCTACTCAGAAGACTTTACTATCAGTCTGTAACTAATAAAACAAAGTTTTGGTTTCAGAAAGTGACGCATGATAACATCACACCACTAGATATTATGTGCTCTCGGGGTGCCCCACAGTCCAAAACTGGCATTCAGAGGCCATACCCGGCCAGCAGTGGTCATTACATTAGTGATTGGCACACAACCAGTAATTAATGTCACATCATTTAGTTCTCAGCCTGTCACGAAATATAATTATCTGGACATGTTTCCATAACAATGAACCGGCAACACGATTTCTTAGGGTGGTGTGAGAGAGAAGGTTTGTGAAATCCTTGAGTTCCGTGTCAAAAAATATGTTTAAAAAAAAGTAGCGCCTTCTTTAACAAGTGAATCTAATGTAACAGAAGACATGTCCTGCGCATATTTACCCCCTCTGTTAGGTTTATGGATGGGGCCTGAGATGTCTTAATGCTTGGTGATCAGAGGCCATTAATTCTATTTTTACTTGGAATACTCTGTACACAATTTATCATTGATCACAAACGAGCTATAATAACAACTTGGTTGTAGTGTCACCCCAAACTCCCAGAAATAATTATAAAATGAGCACATGCCAAAAAGGGGCAGTTTTAGCACATCTGTTAGTATCACATGGGAGGTCGGGCTCCCAACGAAGAAAAGTCATTTTTATAAAGTTGCTCCCCTAACCTAACCAAGCCAGGGATGACCCGGTCACACCTCATACGCCTCTGGTTCATGGCTGGCCGTCCTTGCTGCTTTTAAGGCTTGGGCTGGTTCCATGGAAAGTTGGACTCTGTTTGATGTGCAGTCAGTCAGTGTACCCCGAGCTTTTGATTTCTCCGTCTTTCCCCCTGTGCGCGTGCACAGCCCCTCCCCTAGACATGAGCGCTGGCGGCCATGCGCCCGGCCCTGCTCATTGCTAGTCACCATGCGATGAAACAAGGCGCCATTGCTTTTAGTGTCACCTACTGCACCAATCACAGATTTCACTTTGAAACATTGAGCAGTTTCAGGGAAAAGCGTTATTTTATGAATTGTTAATGCGTACATGTATACCCCAGTGAATTACAGTAATGTAAATGCCAAAAATATTTACATTTTAGTATTATTTCAAAAGGACTTGAAGTTAACTGTTGTCTGGCGTTTTGTCTGCTCTTACTGGCAGTCTGTCCCACAGGGAATACTGCTGTCAGCAGATGTGACACTACTTTTAAGGGAAAGAAAAGAAGGCCCTTCACCACCAGGGAACAGGCAATAACTTAAAAAATAACAGAAAAAGCCACTGTGAAGTTCTTGTTTGAGGAACATACTGGATTGACACCCACAAAAAAGACGCTCATGATCATTTACAACCAAACATTCCCTAAATAAACTTTTGGAGGGGAAAGTCTATCTACAGTGTCCAATACACATGCTTCACACTCCTATGAGGATGTCGGTGGCAGTCCTGTCTTTCAGGCAAGAATACTTTTTCTTTGGAAACAACGGCTAAGGTACCTCGCGGCCTCATCTTGGACAAGTACAATTGTGATACTTGAGATGCTTTGAAATCATTGGCATTTTGATTTTCTCATTTTTGAAAACTTTGCACACATTCTTTTGACATTTACCACTTGGAGGTTTCCATACACGTAATCAATTTGGATATCTAACCAACCTAATAGCCTTGGGGAAGCATGCTAGTGCGAAACGCGTTGACGGCTTACAGCAGGATATCTGCTGCAATTGATTTTGAGTTTAAAGTAAAATAAAAGACAGACTTAATTGTCAAGGAGAGAGCTAGTGGTTTTTGGAAAGACATCCGTAATCTCTTCAATATTATGTTCCCTTTGACACCGCTGGATAGTAAAACAAGAACCTGGATCAAATGAAAAATATTGAGTGTGAATGAAGTAGTTTCATACAAAAATAAAATGCTGCCTAGTTCTATAACTTCAATGGAATCCCAATTGGTTATACAGTTCTAAACGTTTTTTATTAAACTAGTGTGGGGCAATTTTAATGGTTTCATATTTTAAATTATGCTTCTTAATGACAGATTCTGTTACACAGCCTGCTCCGTATCTGCTGTTCTGTTTATTTCTGGTGGGCAAACTTAACTATAATTCTCTTTTATTGAAGGGAATAAAGTTCTGTAAATACAATGTGCTTGACTTTTGTTTATTGGAGTGGTGTGGCTCACTGGTGTGGAGTGGTGTGGCTCACTGGTTAGAGGCGGCAGACCCGGAAGCAGAGAACGGCCCGGGACCAGGGTTCAATTCCCGACGCGGCAGGGTCGTGGACCAGGGTCAGCGGACTTGATAATTCTCGCCTCGGTGCCTACTCTAACCAGGGATCACACTCGGCAACTCTGGGCATTAGCTTGCCTCATCTCTACAACGACCACCCACATTCGCCGGGGATGCCAGGTTTCACTTTGGAGATACCCAGTAGGGACCATCTCACAGTGATAGCCAGGACGGGTTCCACAGCGCCACGAAGCCTCAGGGCAGCAGTGCACTTTACAAGACACATACATTTACATTGTAAATGTACGAAAATGTATGCATCAACTACTAATGTACAGAGTTTGAAACAAGATAATCTTTATACTCATATTTTGCAAGGGGAATCAAAATATAATAATAAGGTGCAAAATGCAGTTTTGAATGAATATTTATTAGTTCTAACTGATTAAGAATCATGGTACAGGATTACATATTTAATGGTGTGGACTTTAGTCTTATTTGTTTAGTTATGTGGCCAATGTGTCACAGATGGTTCAAAGGACAGATAATAGAGGCATCAGCATAATACCCAGTTGAGTCATTTGTACTTGTCCATGCCAGCATTTAGGCACATTCTGCTCCACCTGCTGACGTCAGAGGCAACCTGGTTGGATCTAGTGACTGTTGCTGATCTGCTTGATCTGTGACCTATTGACTTCCTTCACTATGGCATGAAAAATCATTTTCAAGAACATTATGGTGTCCTAATCTGAATCAATGTCTTTGACAAAGGTAATTTCAGGTTTCAGAGATAGAATACAGATGTTAATTTTCATTCTGAATTAAAGGTGTGTGGTTTTACTATTATAAACTGTACATGAAACTGTTATATGAAAGATAGGGATGAGACAATCCTGTCTGCAAAGAGAGCTCATATTTTCCTTCACGATGCAGGCATTTTCTTCTTCGAGGAGTTTAATTAATAAAACGAATTTCGTAGCGCGCACTGCATCGCATTTTGCGATGCAAGGCGCGCTACCAAATTCGTGTTATTAATTAAATTGTTTACTTACCTGCAATTATCCATATGCCAGTTTTTAGCACCCTCCACCCTGCCCCTCCTCCTCCCCGCCCCCTGCCCCACCGTAACTCCCTCCACGGGCCGTGGCTGCTCAGCGCTATCACCAGAGGGTGGTCTCCAGGGTACCGGGCAGTTGTGTGTGCTGCCGAGCAGGGGGATGCTTTCGTTGACCTGTGTGTGCAAAACGAAAGTCGTTTTGCTTTTATTTTTTCAAAGCGCACGCAGGTCCCCATCAACAAAATATGCCCATAGCACGGAGAAATCATCCCCCTGCACGGCAGCACACACAACTGCCCGATAGCCAGTCCGGCCCTGGTGGTCTCTCTTCTGCATAGGGTCATAGCCCCATTTGAATGAGGGGATCACTTTGCCCCCGTGCCTGTACTGTATTATTGATGCAGGTGCAATTGCAAAGATGCCCTTGGGAGACGCACTGAAAATGTGCCACAGGACCTCCCAGGCACCCTCCTGCAGATGGATGCAGCCAATCACTGCACCTGCCTGCAAGGGGGTGTCTCTCCCCTCTTCAAAGTGCAGGCAGCAGGCCTTCTGCACTGTGAAACGCCGAGCGGCTTGGATGCAGCCACTCCGCATTTCCCTGAGGGCAGCTCGAGTTCCAGGCTGCCCTGGGGGCAGCGCGTTCTTTGTAATAGGGTGCACTGTTCCTGTTTGTGCTTGGCGACCCCTTTGAAAGGTGTGCCATGGCACAAACAAAGAAAGTGTGCCATATAGATAATAAAGCCCCTTAATACTTTTAATCTGATCTTAGTTGGGAAGAATTGTGCTATATGAGCTTGAGACATGACAGGATGTTTTCCAGATTTTATGTGCACCATTAGGAAAACATTAGATAATGTTGATGCAGCCCTTTTTACATTGCCTCTTTAGGTATCTGCGTCCTTACCGTTCTCTTTAATATGCACATTTGGATGTTTCCACTGGTGACCTTAAACAGATGAAAGTATCATTTGGCAGTGCCTCTGATTCGGAAAGCTTAATATTTGGAGTGTTTGTGTTAAAGATGAGTTTCTTGTCCTTCATTAGGTTGTGGGACCTTTTATCTTTCACTGATGAATGTTTCCTAGTCTTTCAAGAGAATAGGACAGAAAGGGGCTACCTCTGCATTCAGTACACTATATTTACTGACTATGTTTTGGATTATAGTTCATGATGATGTACCTGTATTCTGAACCAGACCCGTGGAGTGCTTGTGTTAATGATGAGTTTCTTGTCCTTCATTAGGATGTGTGCGATTAATTAAATTACACAGATGATTTTTATTTTATCCTTCAGTACCACAGATGTAGCAGAATCACACTTACTTAGGACCTATGAACATTAAATATCTATCTAAATATTAAATGTAAAGATCCAGTGTATGATAATGTTGAAAATATAGTACACTAAACTCCTACTAGTGCATTTTCAGTTTGTTGGGACAGATGCCTGCCTGCTCAGAGCCCTGTGAGGCAGTCCCTGCTCTCTTTGGAGATATTTTACAATGTATGAGGGTGCCACATTGACTGATATTCACTGGTATGAATCGTATTTGTGCATTTTTTCTGTTTTAGGGACATATCATCATATGTGTAATGAATGGAAGCACAGCATTTTAGGATGCAAAGTTCGGATCTAGTTTGAATTATACCCCGGACCATTCTTGCATCGGCAGCGCGTGCTGGCAGTGGCTGTGTGAAAACTCTCTTGTGTGTTTTTTGTAATCAGTTACAGGATTTTTCTGACAGATCATTCACACCAGAAATGAAAACAAAACATCTCAGATGTGCATGTAGCTTGTTGACTACTTGAAACAAGATAAGTAAATGGGTGCCAGTGATTACTCTGTTGTCCACAAAATGCCAATGCCATTGATCTGCAGTCAGTTCTCAGGAAAGAGAAATGATCACCGTAATTAACTGAAAATATGAGCCGCCAATATTCAGTTGAAGATGAATTGCAGCAGACAATAGGCGCAGTGATCACGTGATTACACGTGGCCCGGTGCAATGTGATTGCGCAGGGACCCCGGTTGCTAGTAGATTGATGTTTATCGCACCTTGTAACTACCAGGCGCGATCACGATCACATCCTTGCAAATTTCATCAAGGCAAACCGGATGAGATTTAACAAGCAGAATTCATCAGGACAGGGCCGGCTTTAGCACCCCAATGACCAACTCTGCCACGGATTTCCTCCCTACCACCCTTTAACAGTCTCCACAACCGCTCTCTCTCAGATGCATTTAATTAATTTTATAGCATCGCTCATAAAAGTGAAGCCTGTCAGAGCACTTTACATAACACACACATTACACAGAGACTACCAATCATAGGTGTGTAAATCAGTCTATAGGAAATGTTACATAAGACAGAGGACAACAAGGGGTGAATTTACCTGTCATCCATACAGGTAGGCAGTATAGTTGAAGAGTACTTGGTCTGGAGGAGCACAAACTCTGAATTTAAAATGTAACACAATGTAGTGGGGCTCTCTTTAATAACAATAACTGATGTGTACCCAAATGAACCCTTTTTGCAACATTACAATAATGAAAGTCTGGGGAAAAAATCCATACGCTCTAATCTATACCTTGAAGTCTGCACGCAGTTCTTTGATGACAGTTAATAGCTCACTGTAAACTGCAACTAACGAAAGGAGGTCTGACAAAAGCAGTAACCCACTGACCTGTTTACATCACATTCACTTTGTGATCTACATGGTTCATGTTCTTTGCAGCAGGCATATTAACCCTCAGAGCTACTTTACCATGAATCAAAGCTTCTACTAGACAACTCTCATATCTCATCAGGAAGAACATTTATCTCCGGAGTTTTCTTGACATATTAATTGTTGCTTGAAAATTGCTGGAGGCCAGGAATGTGACACCCTAGAGCCGACCCTGTATCAGGACATGTACTTGCTGCAATAAACAAAAAAATCTGAATGTTATTCCCCAGTACCCTGAAACAAGTGACAATCATTGCATCCAGTGATTTCAGAAAACCTTCTTGTAATCAGGCTCTAAATGGTTTACAATACTTATATCTATCTGCGCCTACGGGTTGAGTATGGATGAAGGGGACAGATTACGCTTCTGAGAATTAAAAATTCATCTTGAAATCCTTAAGTTTTGCATGTCTATATGTTCACATACACAAAAAGAACAGTCGATCTAGTATGTGCTAGATGACCTCATATGAAACAGGACAGAGATATCTTAAAACTATATGCAACTGCTGCCTCTTTATCACTTGGCATTACACATTTCTGTCCATCACAAAGACAGCACTTTATATAGCCCGTAAGCGTGTGTGCGATGCTATAATGATTTGACATGCTCCTCATGAAAGGGGACCCATTAATGCAAGGCCCCATCCTATGACATAAGCAAATTAATTGTCTCAGATAACGATTCAATGACAGGGCTCCAGTTCATAAGGCATAGACTTGGATATCAATTATACAGGACACACAAACTAAAACTTTACAGGCACATAGGGCCTGATTTAGATCTCAGATGATGGGTTACTCCATCACAACGGTGACAGGTATCCTGTCTGCTGAAATATATATCCCATAGGATATAATAGGATTTATATTTCAGCGGATGGGATGTCCGTCACCAATGTTGACGTAGTAAACCGTCCACCAAGATCTAAAGGAGGCCCATAGTTTTTCTTCAGGGCTGAAGGTCCACTTCAATTGTTTGTCTTTTCTGTTGTACAGAAACAAGTATTGAACTTTTTTAGTTCTGTCTGAAATCAAACCAATATCTATTATATTCAAGTAGATAATTCAGTGTATAATGGATTAAAAGTAAGTAGTGATAAATTGTATCTAATTATTCCTTTACTACTCCATGTCCAATAATTGCCTTGAGGCCACACACCTGCCCAGTCAAAAAACTTCCAACTCTGGCCATGGCCAAGTGCGTGCAGTAGGCGCAAATCTGTAGGCAGCCCTTATTCCCAGAGTAATGCATACTTATTTAATGTCTAGTTCCCCAAGATACCCTTATAGAAGACATTCCCTGATGCAGGATTCACATGTTGGAAGGAGCAAGCCGGCCTCAAACACATTTTGTTTACTCGCTCTGCTAGCCGCCGTAACCAATATTCATGGTTGTTATGATCGGTGGTATATGGAATTTTTTTTGCACACACACTTGAAGGTAGAAATTAAGTAATACACACTCAAGGCCAGTGCAGGAAAAACTTTGGTGGCCTTAGTGATGGGGAGGGGCATCGGCTGATGTCAGAATGCCCTTGTCTTCCCCCCAAGTGGCTAACCTGAGCCAATGAATAGTAAAGGCGAATGCCTACTAACATACTTTTTGCGAACAGCAAGGCGAGCCTGGTCAAGCCCTTTTCACTCAGATGTATTTGTAAATCTAGCTCTGCGGACCGTGAAAAGCACTCACAGGTTATCAAGAAGTATTCTTTTACTACAAATCTTAACCTCCTTATTTATGTTCCCCTTAAGAGTTTGGTTTACTAAATTTCAGTTCTTGATTACCTAAATGTGTTAGAAATTAATTGAGGAAAACGTATTTAATGTGTACGTGGATCATAAGTCGACTTCTCACATAATATTTTTGTATTTTGTCTAACGTATGGTCAACCACCAAGATTATCTGAAGACTATATATACTTGTTTATACATTCTTCATGCCAGAAGGGCTCGTTAGGGGAAGACAAAAGAAACTTGGACTGCACTGGGCAGTTAAACAATATATTTCTGAGTATTTGCTAAACTACACAGCTCACATGCTCCCCCTGGTTTGCTCTGCATAAAAGGTTCTTTTATCACACTCTCAAAATGGCTAGCAGTCCTGGTCCTACGCTCCAGGCAGCTCCTCTTTCCACATCTGGAATTGCTTTGTTGTTTGGCGGGTGACTACATGCATTTCCAAAGTTTGGAGTTTTTAGGACATTTTTAATGCACCCTCTTTTGTGTGTTTTTTTCTTATTATCACACACTATTTCACTGCAGTCCCAGACTAGGAGGCACTGCTTCAGGCCTGCTGGTCCTGACAGAGCCACTGACTGAGCTGCAATGTCCCATCGAGTACAGAACAGGGCATTGCGGAATACGCACAGGTGACGAGCGGGCAGAGCACCGCATACCAGCCGCCAAAAAGACGCCACAAGCGCCCTCCGAAATCTTATCATGAAAAATGAAAACACTTTGTTCCAAATTAGGTGATATATGCTGCCAGAGTATCCCCCTCCAGGTCTCCGCCTGCCACATTTATAGAAGTGATCTCGTAAAAGGATTAAAGGATAGATCAATAACTAAACAAAGAAATGAACCGTGGGGATGTGCTGGTGGCAAAATTGGAAGTTTTATTTAAATTTATAAGTGATCTCCGGGATTTAGGAAATTGGGCTGCTGTTCTGTTGGTTATTGCTGTCTCCACCACACTGAAATGGTAAGGAATTTTCACATAAAGGAGAACACTTACATTCATGTCAGGCTATAATTTTGAATTCAATGGATGGGAGTCATTCTGTAGATACAGCCTTTGTGTCAGGTGATGCTCCTCACAGCAGGATAGTCTCCAGCCTGGTGCGCCCATAGCATAGGCGCAAAGACATGTGAACTATCTGCACCTGGCTATGAACAGACATAAAGAAATTGATCAAGAAAGAGACAAAAGGGGGGTTTTACCTAAAAGATCCATCTAATTTAGACCAACAGACGGCAGTCCTCTTCACACCACCATCTACCAAGTAGCAGTGTTACATGAAGAATCTAATAAGATTTCTATTGGAGCCATGTCTCCTTTGAACAACTTCACTGTCTAGGTCTCCTCCCTCCTCCATCCAGATACACTTCCAGTGCCTAGGAAAACAACATCAGCCCCAGCTTGTGCATTTGTGCACAGTAACAGGCCCAGGATGTCCAAAATTGAACCTGGAGACCTTCATCTCTCTTTCATCACTCTGCTTGGCTTATACATACAATGCATATAGTCTACTAGTCACATAAGTAAACATGCACAACATACACTTAGGATTAGGTTACAAAACAGGGTATACATCTGATTGAGTACTGATTGAGTACTGGTAAAGCACTCTCAGTCAGTGTCAAGTAACTAACGAGTGAGTTAAAAAAACGTTAATTTACAGAATGGTAAATGAGACCTTTATTTTTCTGCGCCTGCTCCCTTTGTGCAGCATACAGACCCTCTGCCAAGGTTGGGATACTCAAAACAAAGGGCCTGATTTAGAAGTCGGTGGAGGGGAATACTCAATCACAGCCACAGCCGGTAGTAGGTGTAACTGCAGGGCGGTGACGTGGGGAGGGGGAGGGGCAGGGTGGGGGGTAGTAATGTATGGATTACGGACTTTAACAGGTAAGTAAACATATAAATAAATAAAACGAATTTCGTTACGCGCACTGCATCACATTTGGTGATGCAGTGCACACAACGAAATTAGTTATATTTATTTATATGTTTACTTACCTGTTAAAGTCCGTAATCCATACATTACTACCCCCCTCCCTGCCCCTCCCCCTCCCCACGTCACCGCCCTGCAGTTACACCTACTACCGGCCGTGGCTGCTCAGTCACAAGCGTGATGGTCATCCCGTCCACCGTATTATGGTCACACTCAGTCCTATGGTGATCGTAATAAGGAGGACCGGATATCAGTCACTGTTGTGTCCGAGTATTCCCTCCGACAACTTCGAAATCAGGCCCTACGTTTAAATGGGCTGTCGTAGTCTTGGGACACAACATGCTAAGCCTTTTAATGTTTCAATGTTTAAATGATGTGTACCCTAAAAATCACACGTTTGAGCTGTCTGCCCTAGTTATGGAACGTTATGTATAATATACTTTATTTCACCAGCTAACATTTTTCAATTGCTTGAAGTGTTGACATGGATCATACATGAACATTTTCCAAATTTGCTTAATTGGTCAAATAGCTCCATTGTCAAATATCTCAATGTTGTATTTTTAATTGTGAATAGAAGAGTGGCACTTTATTGCATTTGTGACATGGTTAAGGTATTTTTTAGCAAAGGTGTAAAAAAAGAAGCAGCAATCTTTAGTTTTTAAATGAAAGCAAATGAAACAAATCATTGTTACAGTTGTATAGAGCAATGCCTTTTATTTTACTACTTTTGAAAAATGTATTTATAATTCTAGGTGTACGTATTCCCTAAACACTGTATATATATTTCATTAAACGTGAGAAAGTGAAAGTATTATATTATATATTGATCGTGCAGAATTAGTATTTGTTCCTCGACTTTAAATATTTTGTACGCTGAAAAGCACTTTGTTAAAACATATTTGATAGCTATCTTTAGTTTTAGTTTCGCCATTAATTCTGCCACATTTCCTGAATCAATACTTTTTGTATTTTGTGTTTGGCTTAAATAAAATTTTACTGCAAACGTTTGTTTTTTTGTTGGAAAAATGTTTGCATGAATTAAGTATAAACA
Organism: Lissotriton helveticus; assembly: GCF_964261635.1. Lineage (NCBI taxonomy): Eukaryota > Metazoa > Chordata > Amphibia > Caudata > Salamandridae > Lissotriton > Lissotriton helveticus. The sequence continues at coordinate 50,846,004 of NC_136060.1, read as the reverse complement.
TTTTACTTCTAAGAAACGGAAATCTGGCCATGCCATACATTTATATCACATTTTTGAGAGCGGGGTTTATGTGCAGCTTACATTGTTGAACGTGCAACAATCATCCTAGATTAAACCGCTGGCAGACACGTTCGGTAAACATATTTTAATATGAAAAAAGGATTTCAAAGGCTAAATTTAAAATATGACCGATTTCATGAATCTAAAAATGCATGGAATTCACTTCAGACATAATGACAAAAGCCATCACATCGAGTTTCACTAGCTTAATGAAAGAAACATAGGGCCCGCCTATGTGAGCTCTGTTGGCTTTGTCTGTGTTTATTTGCCATGCTGTACTGCAGTGAAGCTGCTGTGCAGCATGGCTAAAGGTAAAAAAATGTTGCTATTATGAGGTCCTTACTTGCTGCTTTCAACCATGCTGCACAGCAGCCACACAGCTGTACAACGTGGAAACAAAACCTTGATAAGCCAAATAGCTTTACTAATTGTCTTTTCAAGTCAAGTTGTACATCTGTGTTCAGCATGGTTAATCATTTAAAAAAGTGTAATGACACAGCACTTATTTAACACTTACAATATGGCAAAACAGATTGACAATACCTTTAGTTCTTGCATACCTGAGACCTAATGGCTTTGACAGTGCTTGTTTCCCAACTTGATGCAAGCACTTATCAGAAGCAAAATGGAGAAGGAGTGGTTGGGAGGGGAAAAGAAGGATGTGAAGATATGGCCAGAGCTGTAAGCCCCGTAACTGGGGAACCAGGTTCAATCTCAGCTTTGGCCCAACATGAAAAAAAAAAAAGAAATAGTACCTCAATCACAGAACGAGTATTGGACGGACATTAATTAAGACAAATCAATCTGTACTTGGTCCATGTTCCACATAAAGAAGAGGAAGCGACTCCTTGCATGCACTGCAGAATTTGAAGGCAACAAAGAAGAGTGGTAATAATGCCGCTGAATGGTAAGTAATGGGCATGCTAATAGCCAGTTTTTAGATTTTTTTCTAGACATAATAGATTGTCGCCAAGCAACAGTGCATGCTAACTGACTGCAGGCAAGACCTATAAATGCAGTCAATCAACTTCCATCACAGGAGGGGTAGAGGATATTACTCCTGAAGTTTATTTCCACCCGAGGCTGGCACAATCTGGTGATTTATCCAAGAAAAGAAAACGGATGGACCCCTCTGTTCACATTTACAATAGAAACGCTGCAGCAAATCTTTAATATCGTCAGCACACTTATGACATATTTTAACCCAGAGACAAATGCCTTTTCATTCTCTGCATTGCATCACCAGGTTTGCTGTCCAGGATGATTACCTTCAATTTTCAGAACTGCCATTTAGCTAACATTCCGACCCATAAGTCCTTAAAATGCTGACTTTTACTTGGCAGAATTATTGAAGAAAATCCACACGACATATCTACTTGTCTGTGTCTGCAGTAGCTGGGTTTCGGCTCAATCCGAAAGAGTGCTAATTTCATCCCATGATTTGCTCTTCATCAGGTCACTTCCATAGAGACATGGCTGCATATTTCTTAAGGAGAAGAGCGCTCAGCTGGCCAGAAAACATTTGTCACATCTCTTCCCACATCACCAAGCGACAGTTTCACTGTGGCTTAGGATACAAGATCACAAGGTGGCAGGTGTATTCATGGTACTTTTAGTCCACCTACAGCCACCACTGAATCATCCCAATACCAATTCATCTCTCATATGTTCAACGATCTTGTGCCAGTGTTCATCAGGTCATGAGTTGCTACTGTTGTTATTTGAGGTTGGAATGCTCAGCAGGGATAAGTGCATTTTGCCTTTGGAGGTGATTGCAATAGACTATATTGGGGGGAATACTCTGGGAGCCAATATAGGCTAGGGCCTCTAGTCTTGGCTGGAAAAGAAATATTCACTTGAAGGGAGTTGGCTGCAGCCTACAGAGCCAAGAATCATTTCCTCATTGTCATTCAACTAAAATGGGTTTGGCCAGGTTGAACAACACTATGTATCGTCAACAGAGTTACTTTTATAGCTGGAATCCTGTTTGAATGATTGTGTTTCATTGCTGATGACTACTGTATTGGGGTTCCAACAATTCCCAGATAGGCATGCTGATATGTACCATGTAACACTCTCAGGAGATTTGACAGTTTCCAGATTTTCTGACAGTATATTCCACAAATGTTGATGGCTGTCGCTTTTGGTCTCCCTGGATGATGATCAACTCAAAATGTTCTTGACTTGATTTCTGGATTCAAGTGCTTTCAAAAGTCTCTTATGTGTGTTCATCAGCAGATATATCTGTGCAAGTATTGCTTTGAGCTTAATACTTTCCATATGTCTTGACTCAAACTTCTTAGTAAAAGTTTCCTATTAATAGATGATTGCCGAGATGCAACTCGGCTGTCCACAGTTGTTAGGTCTTGAAGGTGTCTGAGATATCCAAAACAAATTTTATTGACTGAGATCTGAATTCAGCCTCAAGATAAATCTGTTTGCCTTTGTTTCAATAAAAGCCAATAGGAGTTGGAGCCTGGCTTAACTCCAGGGTTTTAAAATCTTTTTGGACTCGTGTCTGGGTCTACTTTGATATCCATAAGAAGATGGACTGCAAGTGAGACATGGATATAATGCATTTATACTTAATGGTAATACCCATTACTCCTTGTCCTACACTACCACATCAGAGTCATTACACCCCATATGCCCTCCCCAGAATCTTAATGGACTGTAGCCTGAGAGAGACAGAGGAAGGGTAACATGACCCTCATCTCATCCAGAACCGAGAGCATCACCAGCTCCGTGCTATGGTGGGCTCTAAATCCGGCCTGTCTGGCATGTAACAGTCTATGTTCCTCAAAAAAGATGGAAAGTATTTTGAGGACATGCTGTTCGAGTAACTTAGCCAGAGATGGAAGCTGGAAATTTGGCCTATAGTTTTTAAAAATTGAGGCATCCGGACCTAGCTTCATTAGTAGAGGAGTGACTCTAGGCTCTTTCAGCGCAGGAGGTAGAGAGCCTGTTTCCAAGGAAGCATTTAGTAGCTTGAGGATATAGCCATCTAGGCTGGGAGCAGCCAGTTGGAAAATTCTTGGAGGGCAGGGATCTGCAGGAGATCCTGATTTCACACGGTTCATAAGGGGGAAAAGGGATTGCGCGTCCAAGGGGGGAAATTTAGTAAGACCAGCTTCAGGGGGATGGGGGACTGTTGGTTGCAAGGAGTCCTGGCTGATTGAGGAGTTCGCTATCTCTAATAAGATATCATCAAGCTTTTGGAGGAAGAAGACCTGGAAAGCATTACAGTCTGTAGGGGGAGCTGATAGCTTAGCCTCTGCTTTTTGGCTAAATTCTTTCCAAATTTTGAAAGTTTCCTTTTATTAATTTTCTGCTAGCTGGATTCTGCCCTCATAGTATTCTGCCTTCCTTGCTGTGATGGCGTGTTTGTAGGATGCAAAGAGATGTCTTACTCTGCCCTTGAAAGGCATTCCATGGGCACTGCGTGAGTGTTCCTACTCAACTCCCATCAATTTTTATGCATTACCAGCTTTATCAGATTTGGCAGACCTGGGAATGGGTCAAAAAGATGCACCTTCCCAGGAGAGACGTAAGGAGGAGAAATATCTTTATTTCACTGCATTACTACTTCTTTCTATGTGTGCTGCATTTTGCAGTACATACAGAAAGAGAAATGTGCCTCAAAGGATTGTTTTTGTGAAGGACGGTGCCTGTTCCTGCACAAAAATAATCCTGCATGCAAGGCAGACACCCCAGCACTGAGGTGCAGGGGTGCTTGAATCGGCGCTGGCTGGCAACAGGGCTCCAGTACAGGTGAAAAGGCAGGAATGCGGTGTATTGCCTTAAATATGGCGCATTTCTGCCCTTTACTGGTCATGCAGCGCAGCAAGGTGACGCTGTGTTGCATGACTTTTCAGAAAATAGGCCCCATTTTTTTTGTCAGATATATGTGCTGCGCATAGAAGCTGGACTTCTGGCATTTGCTGCGCATTAAAATGTTAACAGAAATAAATAGTAACTATGCATTTGCATGACCTGTTGATAGTTTATTGAATTATCAGCCAACTGCTCATAGTGATAACATGATTTGCCCTTCTAAATAACAAAACCTCTTTCTTCAATTTATCAACATATGAAGTTGATCCAAAATAATAAAACCTCTGTCTGATCACATTTTGGAGCACGGGTGTATTCCATTCATTTACACAGACTACCTACCATCTGAAGGCCGTGTTTGTTAAGGCCGTTACTTTTTTCCCCTAATTTTAATTACATTCTCAGCGTGGAAAAGTTATTTAACTTGCAAACTCCGGGTATATGCGTAACCTAAATCTTATTTGAATTATATTGTAATACCCATTCGGTAAGACATTATTGAAATACATTTTAGTATTTTTTATCCATGTATATATGGTATTGTAAAAAGACTTAGAAATCGAGGTGTGTGCGTCACTCTAAAAATGACAGCTGCGGGAGAAGAGGAGCCCCTTCTTTGATGACAATGGCCACTTTATCCTCCAGGCTGCAGCCAAGGCAACCATCAAAACACCAGCATGTGTGGCATCTGCTGAGAAAGCTTCCCTTGCGGATGACAAATTGAACTTCATACCGATAAGGTCAATCTGTCCTCATTACCATCACCTCTGCTCCCTGCTGTAAATTTAGGGCTCCCAAAAATGCCGCACTTTGAAGGCTGGGCATTGTGGTTCTAAAATTAAAAGGCTTGAAAGCATTGTTAGCTGCCGAAGCTGCTCTTCAGCAGAACATGCTGAGAGCATAATTGCTAATGCTTGAGTTTCAAACAAATGACAGCAAGCCATTGATGTTCCAAGCCTGGGTCAGATGTAGGGTTGAGTGTCTCCTGAGTACATCAACTCAGTAATTTGCATGAAAGTCAGTATTTTTTTTTGTCCCAAGTAGTTACTCTGCCATGAATAAATACAATACAAATGTGCCATCAGTTCATGATATATAATGCACAGCACACACTAATTCTGGTACTTAACAAGCTGAAATGAACTATCGATTCGTCCCGCAAGTTCAAACACCATGCCTTATAGCAAGTGAGCATGAGATACATTTGAGGAGAGCATCATTATATTTAATTATTGTTTTTTGCTACTGCTATTCTGTGTGATTTTTATAACAACTTTTCATGGGGAGATTATTGCAGAAAAATTATAGCAATCTTGACAATTTCTGTCCCTATTATTGGGAATGCCAATTTATATAGCAACTGAAAATGTAAAATATATTTGTGCCTGCCATTTTGACACTACTTGCAATAAAGAAGGCGACCGTCTTTTGATATGAAACACATGACAAAGTCCTCTGCTTCACAAAAAGGCTACTGTCACTTAAAAGGGCAGAGCCTTCTGCCCGGCGCTGCTCAGGGATTTTCCTGGTGGGATCTACCACCCCAAAATCTACCCTGTGCTAGGGGCTAGTGTTGCTTCACGTCAGTGAGATTTCCTGACTTGCTGACCCAGCAGATCTGGCCATGGCCTTCTCCTTTCTTCCCTTAGATCCGTATTAGTATTAAGGATGTTGTGGCGAAAGGGCAGGTGCTTTTCAGGGTTAGCTTAATTTGTTTTCATCCTGCAGTGCCTGAGCAGATGGACTGCGGAAAGACCTATGCCCTCTCAGAATGGAGGTGTTAAATGAGAAGAGAGATCAGTATTTTGCTGCTCTAAACCTGGATTTTATGCACAAAAGTCACTCGAAGGCCTTTGCGAATCCTTCGTATGTATTGTGGGTCATAATCCATTCCTGGGCTTGGGGCCACAGAGATACCTTGAAGGTATATCACACTGCTCCATCCACCCAATTGAGCTACTTCTGCCTTACTGTTGTGATTTTTTAAAGTAATGGTAACAGGTGCAACAGAAAATAGTCTGATGGGTCCTTTATCACATTTGTCTGGACAGATAGGATGTAATATCTAATCCCTCCGTACTGAAATTTATCACGTGGTAAATCTTAAGTAATTCATTAAAAAGGGCCATAGGGCGAATTGGTAAATATTGTGAACTAGTCTCTCCTTCCAGAAGTATCAGCAGCTCCAGGCAGTAGAGGCAACGTAATTATCTTTAGGGAAACATCACTTGTAATCTGCCTGTCAGATTTCTACCTTTGGCCTCTTGGGTTCTGCAGACAATATAGGTCTCTAGATTCAGTGAAAGCTCAGAGTACTCAAGAGCTGAATTGTTAATAAAATGTTAACTCAGAGAACAATGTATTGTTGGCTACATTGTGATGTAAGTAACCAGAATTACATTAGAATCTAAAATATCAGTTGTACCTCAAATTACAGTCCATGCACTATTAGGGTTATAGAATATAGTCCATTTAAATACTTCAATGAAATGAGCCATATGTGTACAAAAACTGGTTGAAATTGAGTTACTGGTTCCAGTGGGGGAAATTCTTTTCAAGCACCCACCACAACTCCTGTCAGGTGTGAAATACAAGCTAACCCCAAATTAACCTATGCTTAACCCACTGGTAGCTTGGGACAAAAGCAGTCAGGTTTAACTTAGAGGCAATGTTTAAAGCATTTATGCAGCCCTTCATAAAGCAATACCGTGAAAACCCAACACAAGGAAGATCCCACAGCAATTTAGAACAGTAGAGTGAATTGTATTACATTTTATGAGACCAAAAGGAAAACATCCAATAACTAGATCCTAACATATGCAATTTTAAAGATTTAAGTAAAATTAGTGATAACAAGCACAAAGTTCCAACTGTGATTTTCTAGTCATGCCAGTTTGGGACAAAGCCACAAGTTTAGGCCGACTATGGTGGAGCACAGGTCAGATGCAAGGACCAAGTTAGGCCCACTGAACAAAAGACCCTAAATCATAGTTGTGTAGCGTTGCGAGACCCCTTATCAAGGATGGGTTGTGCAATGGCGACTCCAAGGAAGCTGCAAAGCTGTGATGCGGAGTCCTGGGTTATGGACGAGGATGCTGTGGACAAGGGGCTTGCGATGCAAAGTCCGGCATTGAGCATGCATTGCTCAGCTGCAGTTCAGAGAGAGCTGTGGCACTGTGATGCAAAGTCCAGCGTTGGCATCAAGGATGTCATCGACAAGGGACTTGTGATGTGAAGACCTGCATCAAGGATTTGCAGCAACTGTTCTGAGGAAAAAGGTGGGATTGTGATGCGAGGTCATGCATCAGGGATGTTTTGGTTCTGCTCAAAGGAGAAATCTGCACTGACAGAGCACCTTCAGGCCCACTTCCAAGGGTCCAGGACTGGGGTGCCACCACTTGGGGGGCAAGACTCACAGTAGGTAGAGTTCAGGAGCTGGGTTCAAGGTGGTTGAAGCCTTTTCTGTCTTTAAGGCACTAATCAGGAGGACAGCCAACTAGCCTTTAGAGTCACTCTGGTGGTCCTAGGTTCAAGATGCAAGCCAAGTCCTTCTCACTCAGGGCAGCAGAGTAGCAGTCCTTCTTGAAGGCAAGGCACAGCAGTACTTCTGAGTCTTCCACAGAGCCATAGGTGTGCGGAAGGGTTGGGTTTGAGGGTCCAATATTTATACCTGGTGCCCACTTTGAAGTAGGAGACGTTTCTAAAGACTTTCACCCCTAGAGCTGCTTTGAATTTCCTGCCTCCCTCTGCTGGCCCCAGGTGTCTGGAGATACGAATGTCTAGTGTCAAACCCTTTGTGAGTACGCTTAAGCAGAGGCTTTGTGATGTCCAAGTGTGGTAGGTAACAGCTCCTCCACCTCATCAATCCAGAGATTGTGTATCCTGCATTCTCCTACTCCTTATTTGTCACACTGTCTGGGAGCAATACACAAAGACCATCTGCCAGCTACACCTGGTCATGTGACCCAGGATACAGGCTGCATGCACCAAATAATTAGGACAAACAAATGCCAGCTTTCTAAAAGTTAGAAAGGTAAAGATGCCTACAAGGGATTTATTCACAAAAGAAATGATTTTGAGTAGTTCTATATGTATATATAGAGTGGCATCTAATCACACTCAATGAAATAACTCAAAACAAATTAAACAAAGAAATAAGTAAATTAATTTTCAGCAACCTGGTGAACCAAAGTAGAAAAATATATTTCAAATATCATAAATAGGAAAAATAAGGATACAGAAATAACAATGAAAAAAATAAACAAAATTGACAACAGAGAACATGTAAATCAAATATATGAAGATATCCTAGTTATCAATGTATGGTTCTCCATCTTCATTGAAATACTGCGAGTCTGTCCTCTACATAGGATTCAGCACTCAAAAATAGATAAATAAATTAACAATCATTAGAAAGAAGAATGGATTAGGCTTCAACGTTTCAGTCTCCGTTGCATCAAGTGAATGAGACTATGTTCAGGACAAACGTAGATCTTTTGCCATTTATTGACCCCCATTGATCAAAGAGTTGGATGATAACTGGGATTTCCAATTGAGATATCTCCAGTGGCAGAGGCATTAAATCGACTAGCCTCTTTGGAAGGATAAGGAAAATGAAATTATTGTCAAAAACTGCTGCAGCATCTGTCTCACGATCACGATGCGAGTTCAACTTGAATTGGAACTTTATAAAAGTGGCATTTTCAGAATTGTAACTTACAATCTGATTACAACTCTTTAGAAACTAAACTCAACATTCCTGTCTGCTTCCAAGTGAAAGTTATAACATATTAAATGTAATAAGGGAGCCCAATTTTATCCTATGAGAGAGGTAGGCCTCACAGTAGTGAAAAACAAATGTACGTGTTTTTCACTCCCAGGACATGTGAAAATTAAAAGTAATTTCTAATCTTTTAAATACAGCACACCCTGCCCTCTGGGCTGTGTAGGGCCTACCTTAGGGGTGAGGTATATGTATTACAAAGGGAGTGTTAGACCTGACATCATTGGCATGAGTCTCTCCTCCATTTTTTCTGTTTGCCTCCTCTGTTTACGATGTTTTTGCTGGTATATTGCTTTGGGCACTGTGCCACTGCTGATCAGTGCCACAGTGCAAGTGCTCCCTATGTGAAATTGCTGTATTAATTGACTTCCATGTTTGGCTTATTTGGTTTACTGTCAGTCCCTAGTAGAGTGCACCAGGAGTGCCAGGGCTTGTAAATACAAATGCTGCTAGTGGGCTTGCAGCACGTGTTGTGCCACCCACAAGAGCGGCCTAGTAAAAGTATGTCTGAAGGTCTACCATTGCTAGACCACGTGCAGTCTGACTGTCACGAGGACTGCGCAAGTACACCTACTTGCCAGTCCCTAAACCTTCCCTTAACTTCATGTTAGTCACCCCTATGGTAGGCCCAAGGGCAGGGTGCATTGTAAGCATAAGGTAGGACAAGCCTGACAAGGTTGGCATGTCCTAATAGTGAATTACAGCCATATTCGTTTTTCACTATTGTAAGGTAACCTGCTCTCCATCAGTTAGAATGGGCTGCCAGGATTATTAATGCTATAATCCTAGCGGGCTCGGGGAGCGTGGTGCAATGTCGAGTTTGGTATCCCTGAACTCAGGGTTTAATAACGCATCCGTTTGTGTGGATGGTTTTTGGACCCTGTGTTTGAAAATAGCACTTTTAGAAAGTAGCTATTTTCTTGTCTAACTGTCTACCGGTCTCTGCTGGTTCTGGTGTGCGTGTGACAAGAGCTGGGTGGCTCCAGAGGTCTGAATGAGTCAGTGTGGGGTGAGTGGGGCATTTGCATTGGGAGTAGGGGAAGAGTAGCTCCTGATAGCCTGTCCTGCCTGATACAATGCTGGCTCCGCCCCCCTGCCAGGCGACTGATGACTCTGTGCCTGCCAGGGACTTTCCTGGCCCCACCTCCTGCCGGGCAACAGATGGCCCTGCCCCTGCCAGTGACAATGCTGGCTCCGCTCCTGCTGGGCGGCTGAAGACTCTGCCCTGCACAGTGAATAGGCCAGGTGCCTAGGCCTGGCAACACCCACAACAAACCCAGGATGGGGGGAAATTCCCCTGCATGGACAAAGGGATCAAAGCCAAAAAGGGGTATAAGAGAAGGACCTCTGAACCAAGAATTTAGATCACTTCTGACAAGGAAACCTGAACCAAGGACAAGAAGCCTGCTGCTCCAAGGACTGTCTACCCCTTCTGCCAGAGTGCTGTTTGTTGGGGGAATCCTGCAGTTGCTTCTTTATTTTTGCCAAGGAACCAGGAGAAAGGAACTGAGTGTGTACTCTCAAACTTGCTAAGAAAATCTCCAAGGGCTGGAAGAAGTGCCAGCCTCCTGTTGAAGTCACAGGGTCAAAGGACTTCATTTATTTGCTAAAAGTGCTTGTTGCTGGAACCTAAAATCCAGCACCTCTGAAGAATCCAGCAATCTCGACGCCGACGGACGTCGCCGAATCCAGCTCGACATCGTGAGTAACGGCTCCAGTGTCCCGCACCTTCGACGCCGGCCGTCGGGCCCGATCGACGCCAGTAGCGACGCCAGTGAGTAGCGAGTTCGGCTCCAGCTCCAAGTGACCCTGTGTCGACGCCGCCGCTGATCGCATCGACGCCGAGCCCTCTCGATGCCGTGAGCGCTGCTCACTCTTGCAACATCGACATCGACGACGCCGTATCCTGCTTCATCCCGTGAGCGCTGCTCCTGCCTGACTTCGGTCGACGCCGCTGCAGATCGCCCCGACTCCGAGGCCCGATCCACGCCGAAGACGCGACGCCGGACATCTCGACGCCGCTGATCATCGAGTGCTTCACTTTTCCAAGGTACTGTGTTGTTGGGGTCTGTGCGACTCCGGGCTCGACGTAGCGCTCCTCGCGGTCGACGCCGAACCTTTGGATTACCTTTGCCTCGACGTCGTGTGACTCCCGTGTGGGTTACATTGTTGCCAAGAACTGTGTTTTAAAGAAGAAGAGTTGCTTTTGTTACTAAAGACTTTTGTGCTAAGAAGAAACCGTACTTGAACTATTATTTTTCCTTCCAAGAGTATTTATTAAGACTGTGGTATATTTTTGTCGTTATTTGGTCTTGTGCTAAGCCTTATATAAAAATCCTTATTTTTATAATACTACTGTGTCGTGTCCATTTGTAGTGTATTCACTTTATTACTGTATGTGGTCATAAATGCTTAACGCACTGCCTCTGAGATAAGCCTGTCTGCGTTGCCAAGCTACCAAGGGGGTGAGCAGGGGTTATCTAAGTGTGTGATCCCCTTGCCCTGACTAGAAAAGGTGTGTCCCTATTTGTCAGAAGTGTATACCTCTGCCAACTAGAGACAGCCGCTTCTAACATTGGTGGGTCAGCGGTGAGGATTTGAACTTTGCATTTATGACCCATGTGCAGTGATTACAAGTTACAGCAGCTGAAATCCTTTTGCAAGCAATTTAAAGTTCCTACAACAGGCCTCAAAGTTAAGGAAGAATATTTCAAAGCAATGGAGGCCTGGTTAGAGGCCAGAGATCCCTCTGATCCGGTGGTGGTACCGACAGGGGAAGGGGAGGAGGAGGTGCCAGTGAATGGGCCCACATCCCCTCCTGGCAGCAGTGTTTCCTCCAAAGGTCTTTCTCCTGAAGAAAGAGAAGAAAGGGCGAAGGAGCGAGCATACAACATGGAAATGGCAAAACGTAAGATAAATGGGCAGTTGGAGATAGAGAATGCAAGAGGCAGGAGAGAAGCTGATCTGGAGATCAAAAGGTTGGAGTTTGAAAGAGAGAAGTTAGCTTTGGAGCGTGATACCAGGTTGAGGGAGTTGGAGCTCAAAGCTAAAGAGTTAGAATTGAATCCCTCTGGTGGCAGCATCCCATCTGTGCCTGCAGAAAGTAGGTTTTATTTTCCCAAAGATGTGATCAAAGATTTTCAGAAGAATGAAGATATTGGTCAATGGTTTAAAGCATATGAGTTAGCATTGTTTGCCCACCGGGTCCCTGAGAAGGATTGGGGAGCGGGGTTGTGGGGTCGCTTTGTGAATGAGGGAAGAGATACCCTGTTAGACATGCCTGTTGAGGATAGGATGTCTTATACTCATATGAAAGATGCTTTAATGTTAAGGTATGGCCTAACCCCAGAAAAGTACAGACAGGCCTTTAGAGAATGTAAGAAGTTGCCTGGTACTACGTGGGTGGAATATGTGTCATATTTTTGCAGAGCCATGGATGGTTGGGTAAAGGGCAGCAAAGTGGAAAGTTATGATGCTCTTTATGATTTGTTTGCTTGGGAGCACTTGTCTAATAACTGTTTTCCAGAGCTGCGCCAGCACCTTATTGATAGCAAGATATCTAACCCTAGAAAACTTGCTGAAGAGGCGGACCGCTGGGTCAGTACCAGGGTCCACAAGGGTCCAGTGGGAGACTCAGCCAAAGGTGGGCAGGGTCCCCAGCAGAAGAGTGGGGGGGACAAGGGTTAACAGAGGGAGTTCCAGAAAGGGCCCCAAAGTAATCCCCAAGGGAACCAAGGGAAGGGTTCCCAGCCTCCCCCTGTGAAGAAATCAGAGGCCCGACAGGTAAACCTCGTCATAGGGGCCCAATGACCTGCTTCGCTTGTAAGCAGGTGGGACACCGTTTTTATGATCCTCAGTGTCCCTTGAAGAACTCTAGTGCACCACCCCGTGCCGCCCCCGTCAGTTGGCGAGTGTAGCCCTGGGAGGGGAGGAGATGGTTGCCCATGGTGGGGAGGGTCCCGCAGAGATGTCCCTGGTCTCTTTAGGAGACATGGAAATGGTCCCTCCACCCCCTCTGCCTAGTAACACTAAGAAATATAGGCAGTGGGTGACCATTAATGGCCATAGAGTGGAAGCTCTCAGAGACACCGGAGCGAGTGTGACAGCTGTCAAGTGTCACTTGGTGTCCAGAGAGCAGGTTGTTCCCCACGCATTCTACCCTGTGATAGCTGCTGACAACTCCCAGAGAGAGTGTGAGGTAGCTCAGGTTTCCTTTGAATGGGGGGGAGTTTCAGGTACTCTTCAAGTTGCTGTAAGGCCCGCCATGCCTGTTGATTGTCTCCTGGGCAATGATTTGGAAGACTCCCCTTGGGCTAAGGTGGAGAGGGAGACACATTTGAAAATGTTGGGTGTGCCAGAGTGGGTGTGTGCAACCACTCGATCCATGACAGCAAGTAAGGGTGTTGATGGGGTTCTGGAGCCTGAAAATATGGCCCAGGACCCAGCTGTGAAGAGAAGAGGCAGGGGGCGCGGGAAACCGTCCCCCGTAGTTCCCGTGGTCCAGGAGGAGGCAAACCTTGAGGGGTATGCCCTGGAACCCACAGGTGAACAAGTTGCTGAACTGGGAGACCTGCCCGAGCTGACCCACTGGCAGCAGGATGGTGGTCCCTCCAGGGAAGAATTTTGTGCAGAACAGAAAGTGTGCCCTTCTCTTGTGGGTATGAGGCAGCAGGCCTCAGCCCAGACAACAGGTGATCAGTCAGGGTCACATTTGGTCTACTGGGAGAACGATCTCCTGTATAGCGAGCCTAAGGCTGCTGAGCCTGGGTCAGCCCGTGTGCTGGTGGTACCCCAGCGCTTCAGAGCCTTCCTACTGGGTTTGGCTCATGACGTTCCTTTAGCTGGACATCTGGGGCAGGACAAGACCTATGACAGGCTTGTCACCCATTTTTATTGGCCTCAGATGAGAAGGGATACAGATATCCATTGCAAGACCTGTCAAACTTGCCAGGCAAGTGGGAAAAGCGGGCGGAAGCAGAAGGCTCCCCTCCAACCTTTTCCCGTGGTCAGTACCCCCTTTGACCGGGTGGGGATTGACATTGTTGGGCCTCTGGACCCCAAGACAGACCTGGGCAACAGGTTCATCCTGGTCTTGGTGGACCATGCCACACGGTACCCGGAAGCCATCCCTCTCAGAACAGTGACGGCCCCCGTGGTGGGACGGGCACTGATGGGTGTTTTCTCCCGAATGGGGTTCCCCAGAGAGGTGGTGTCAGACCAGGGCACCAACTTCATTTCCAACTATATGAAGTCTCTGTGGAAGGAGTGTGGGGTAACCTACAAGTTCATCACTCCTTACCACCCTCAAGGTAATGGGTTGGTTGAAAGATTCAACCGTACCCTTAAAGGCATGATTATGGGTCTTGAAGAACCAATGAGGCGTAAATGGGATGTCCTCTTGCCATGCCTGTTGTTTGCTTACCGTGAGGTGCCACAGAAGTCTCTAGGGTTCAGCCCCTTTGAGCTTTTGTATGGACACCCGGTAAGAGGACCTTTGAGTCTGGTCAAAGAAGGCTGGGAGCAATCTCCCAGGAAACCTCCCCAGGATGTATACAGTTACATGCTAGCCTTTAGGAACCAGACTAGGCGCTTCAGAGATCTTGCTCAGGCAAATCTGGAGGCCAGCCAGGAAGAAATGAAGCGGTGGTACGACCAGAAGGCCACTCTCGTGGAGCTTCAGCCTGAACAGAAGGTTTGGGTCATATCCCCTGTGGAACCTTGTGCGCTCAAGGACAGGTGGACTGGACCATTTGAGGTTGTGGAGAAAAAGAGCGATGTCACCTACATGGTGGACTTGAAGTCTCCAGGAACCCCTTGCGGGTCCTGCATGTCAACCGTTTGAAGCCCCACTTAGAAAGGTCCGAAGTGGGCATGCTCCTAGCTACAGATGCTGGAATGGAGGAGGAGAGTGAGCCTCTTCCTGACCTCCTGTCTGCAAAAGAGCAAGATGGGTCAGTGGATGGCGTTGTCCTCTCTGACACACTGACCCCTGAACAGCAGCAGGATTGTCGCCAATTGTTGGGACAATTCCCTGATCTGTTTTCCTTGATTCCTGGTGTCACTCAGTGGTGTGTCCATGATGTGGACACCGGGGACAGCACTCCTGTGAAGCACAAGGCTTACAGAGAGACTGACAAGGTCAGAGCATACATCAAGGAGGAGGTCTCCAAAATGTTTGCCTTAGGGGTGGTTGAGTCCTCTAGCAGTCCTTGGGCCAGCCCAGTGGTCTTGGTCCCAAAGGCTGCAGCGCCTGGTGCTTCACCGGAACTTCGGTTCTGTGTGGATTACCGAGGACTCAATTCAGTCACCAAGACTGACGCGCACCCCATCCCCAGACCTGATGAGCTCATAGATCGGTTAGGGGCTGCCCGGTACCTTAGTACGTTTGATCTAACGTCTGGGTACTGGCAGATCGCCTTGACTGATGGGGCAAAAGAGAGGTCAGCATTCTCCACACCAGATGGGCACTACCAGTTCTGGGTTATGCCCTTTGGGATGAAGAATGCCCCTGCCACCTTCCAGAGGTTGGTCAACCAGGTTTTGGCTGGACTGGAGGATTTCAGTGCCGCCTACCTGGACGAAATCGCAGTGTTCAGCACCAGCTGGGAGGAAAACTTGCGCCACCTCCAGGAAGTGTTGTTGGCCCTGCGCAGAGCAGGCCTCACAATCAAAGCCAGTAAGTGCCAGATTGGGCAGGGTTCAGTGGTGTACTTAGGGCACCAAGTAGGGAGCGGCAAGGTGGCCCCCCTGCAACCCAAGATTGATACCATCCTGGCATGGGCACGGCCCAAAACCCAGACTCAGGTGAGAGCCTTCTTGGGTCTCACGGGTTATTACAGGAGGTTCGTCAAGGATTATGGTAACATTGTGCACCCCTTGACTTCGCTGTCTTCCAGGAAGCAGCCACGACTTGTGATCTGGACTGACGCCTGTCAGACGGCCTTTGACACCCTGAAAACGGCAATGTGCACAGCACCCATACTCCAGGCACCCGACTTTTCTAAAGAATTTGTTGTCCAGACGGACGCTTCAGAGCATGGCGTGGGGGCTGTTCTAGCTCAGGTGAATGAAGAGGGCCGAGACTTACCTGTAGCCTTCATCAGTAGGAGGTTACTTCCCAGGGAACAGAGGTGGAGTGCGATAGAGAGAGAAGCATTTGCTGTGGTCTGGGCGCTGAAGAAGCTAAGACCCTACCTGTTTGGGACTCACTTCCGGGTTCAGACAGACCACAGGCCCCTCAGATGGTTGATGCAGATGAGGGGTGAGAATCCAAAGCTGTTGAGGTGGTCCATTTCCCTACAGGGGATGGACTTCACGGTGGAACTCCGCCCTGGCACAGATCACGCCAATGCTGATGGTCTGTCCAGATTTTTCCGCCTTAGTGATGAGGACTCCCTAGGGTAAGGGTAGTTCTCCCCACATTTCAGCTGGAGGGGACACGTGTTAGACCTGACATCATTGGCATGAGTCTCTCCTCCATTTTTTCTGTTTGCCTCCTCTGTTTACGATGTTTTTGCTGGTATATTGCTTTGGGCACTGTGCCACTGCTGATCAGTGCCACAGTGCAAGTGCTCCCTATGTGAAATTGCTGTATTGATTGACTTCCATGTTTGGCTTATTTGGTTTACTGTCAGTCCCTAGTAGAGTGCACCAGGAGTGCCAGGGCTTGTAAATACAAATGCTGCAAGTGGGCTTGCAGCACGTGTTGTGCCACCCACAAGAGCGGCCTAGTAAAAGTATGTCTGAAGGTCTACCATTGCTAGACCACGTGCAGTCTGACTGTCACGAGGACTGCGCAAGTACACCTACTTGCCAGTCCCTAAACCTTCCCTTAACTTCATGTTAGTCACCCCTATGGTAGGCCCAAGGGCAGGGTGCATTGTAAGCATAAGGTAGGACAAGCCTGACAAGGTTGGCATGTCCTAATAGTGAATTACAGCCATATTCGTTTTTCACTATTGTAAGGTAACCTGCTCTCCATCAGTTAGAATGGGCTGCCAGGATTATTAATGCTATAATCCTAGCGGGCTCGGGGAGCGTGGTGCAATGTCGAGTTTGGTATCCCTGAACTCAGGGTTTAATAACGCATCCGTTTGTGTGGATGGTTTTTGGACCCTGTGCTTGAAAATAGCACTTTTAGAAAGTAGCTATTTTCTTGTCTAACTGTCTACCGGTCTCTGCTGGTTCTGGTGTGCGTGTGACAGGAGCTGGGTGGCTCCAGAGGTCTGAATGAGTCAGTGTGGGGTGAGTGGGGCATTTGCATTGAGAGTAGGGGATGAGTAGCTCCTGATAGCCTGCCCTGCCTGATACAATGCTGGCTCCGCCCCCCTGCCAGGCGACTGATGACTCTGTGCCTGCCAGGGACTTTCCTGGCCCCACCTCCTGCCGGGCAACTGATGGCCCTGCCCCTGCCAGTGACAATGCTGGCTCCGCTCCTGCTGGGCGGCTGAAGACTCTGCCCTGCACAGTGAATAGGCCAGGTGCCTAGGCCTGGCAACACCCACAACAAACCCAGGATGGGGGGAAATTCCCCTGCATGGACAAAGGGATCAAAGCCAAAAAGGGGTATAAGAGAAGGACCTCTGAACCAAGAATTTAGATCACTTCTGACAAGGAAACCTGAACCAAGGACAAGAAGCCTGCTGATCCAAGGACTGTCTACCCCTTCTGCCAGAGTGCTGTTTGTTGGGGGAATCCTGCAGTTGCTTCTTTATTTTTGCCAAGGAACCAGGAGAGAGGAACTGAGTGTGTACTCTCAAACTTGCTAAGAAAATCTCCAAGGGCTGGAAGAAGTGCCAGCCTCCTGTTGAAGTAACAGGGTCAAAGGACTTCATTTATTTGCTAAAAGTGCTTGTTGCTGGAACCTGAAATCCAGCACCTCTGAAGAATCCAGCAATCTCGACGCCGACGGACGTCGCCGAATCCAGCTCGACATCGTGAGTAACGGCTCCAGTGTCCCGCACCTTCGACGCCGGCCGCCGGGCCCGATCGACGCCAGTAGCGACGCCAGTGAGTAGCGAGTTCGGCTCCAGCTCCAAGTAACCCTGTGACGACGCCGCCGCTGATCGCATCGACGCCGAGCCCTCTCGACGCCGTGAGCGCTGCTCACTCTTGCAACATCGACATCGACGACGCCGTATCCTGCTTCATCCCGTGAGCGCTGCTCCTGCCTGACTTCGGTCGACGCCGCTGCAGATCGCCCCGACTCCGAGGCCCGATCGACGCCGAAGACGCGACGCCGGACATCTCAACGCCGCTGATCATCGAGTGCTTCACTTTTCCAAGGTACTGTGTTGTTGGGGTCTGTGCGACTCTGGGCTCGACGTAGCGCTCCTCGTGGTCGACGCCGAACCTTTGGATTAACTTTGCTTTGACGTCGTGTGACTCCCGTGTGGGTTACATTGTTGCCAAGAACTGTGTTTTAAAGAAGAAGAGTTGCTTTTGTTACTAAAGACTTTTGTGCTAAGAAGAAACCGAACTTGAACTATTATTTTTCCTTCCAAGAGTATTTATTAAGACTGTGGTATATTTTTGTCGTTATTTGGTCTTGTGCTAAGCCTTATATAAAAATCCTTATTTTTATAATACTACTGTCGTGTCCATTTGTAGTGTATTCACTTTATTACTGTATGTGGTCATAAATGCTTAACGCACTGCCTCTGAGATAAGCCTGTCTGCTTTGCCAAGGTACCAAGAGGGTGAGCAGGGGTTATCTAAGTGTGTGATCCCCTTGCCCTGACTAGAAAAGGTGTGTCCCTATTTGTCAGAAGTGTATACCTCTGCCAACTAGAGACAGCCGCTTCTAACAGGGAGGTTTGGGCCTGGCAAGAGGTTTATCTTGCTAGGTCGAAATGGTAGTTTAGAATTGCACACCCAGGCAGCAATGGCAGGCTTGAGACACATTTAAGGGACTACTTAAGTGAATGGCAAAATAAGTGCTGCAGTCCCATTGGTAACATTTTATGTACAGGCCTTGTGTGCATGTGGTACCACTTTACTAAGCACTTACAAGTAAATTAAATATGTCAATTGGGTGTAAGTTGATTTTACCATGTTTAAAAGAGAGAGTTCCAAGCTTGTGAGAATGGGTTAGCCGTGTTAAAGTGCACAGAATCCTATGGCCAGCAAAAATGAAGTCAACAAAAACAGGAAGATTGAATCCAAAAAGTGTGGGGAAAACCACACCAAGGACATCAGATCCAACAAAAAAAATAGTGTTTTGTTGTGATTACTTGAATGTATAATCGAACAAGAAGAAGCCTAGCCTGGTAACAGATCATCTGAAAATTAGGTCCTTTGAAACATGCTTACTGAACTATAAATGGGTACCTAAGGGTTCTCAAGAACATCACAATTTAGAATGAATCATAAAATGGGGTTTGATGGGCTTCCTAAAACACGAGCTATCGTGAACTCATATAAAAGGAAGAAATACGGCATTCCACAGTTTGATCAACATCCCACCTGGCTAAAGTCATTTTTTTCTTGGGTAGTTAAGCAGGAATTTGCTACACTTTTATGTATTTTATGAACTTCTATAGCACTTTTGTCAAACACTTACCTGTACAATCAACTGATGAGATGGTACAATATCAAGTGAACCATTTAAAAAGGACAGACAAAAGGAGGAGAATCTAATCAGACCCTCAGTGAAACCAGGAGTAAAAGAAAGTATGGAACAGTGCAATGTTTACAAAAGTAAACATATAATAATAGTAGACAAAATCATTAACATTGTAAATGATTGAAATTCAAATACAACTCCCCCAGTTCCTCTTCAAAAGGAAGAGGGGAGACAAAATGGCAGCAGGTGATTGAGTAGACTGGCTTTGGGGCATATGAGTGAGCATCCTACACTGGAGATGGACTCCAATGCCGATGGGAGACAGAAATACCAGTCTGGTTTGAAGAGAAAACTTTGTAAGGAGACAGCAACTACCACAGGGCATTACAACCGCCACTAGACATTCCATGATATCACATCATGCCAGTGGGTAAGAGTCAGTAGAACAGCAAAAAGAGAAAAAGCCCACAGGCCCGCAGTTGATCCAAGACCCCCAGGTATAGACAGTATGAACAGTAGGAAGCCATCCCTCCAAAATCTTTACACCACTGCTACAAATGATAGAACCCAACATGAGAGAGTAAGGCAAAGCAGCAATGGGAAGAAGAGCAGCTCCTAATCAGTGTTGACTTGTACCATACTGCTGCCATGTCCCGACAGAATGAGCATCAGGATTTACAGTACTTCAGGTAATAAGGAGCCAAACCATGAAGTAATGTCTGAAAAATTTAGTGATATAAATTCATTGTACAATTTTACTGGCCTCCAAAGACTGGATACATCACGTCTTGTCAGGAGGTACTGGCCACGGTCCGTGTAGCCAAATTCTTCAACATTTTCATTTGAGTATATTTCCTCTGTGAGCTAAGCAATAAGAACATCACAGTAGTCAATAATGGTATATCAGCTCTTAAGTCTCCAAGAGAAAAAGTCATATCTTTTCAGTCATTTCTATTAGTTACCACATGCTGCCACCATCAATCTAGACATGGTGAAATAAAAAAGATCCACAATGTATTATTGTTTTCTAGCAGGAAAACTGTCATTTTTTACAGTCACCCATGTTCTGCAATCTGCTATGATAGCCCAACACCTCAACCCACGCGCAGCTCTGCATACACTCCTCTCTCCTCCAGCAACAGCCCTGGCAAACTCCAGTACAGGGACCCACATTCAGCTTGGCCACTGCACATCAATTATGACATTAGGTATAATGTCTTCCTACTTCTGCGGACCCCACATAAAGCTGCCAGTGTGCCTTCAGATTCATAGCATTGGGGCCCATATACAGCTCTGCCAATGCACCTCAATCGATTGAATCAAGCAGCGCCTCCTTCCACTGCAGGACTGGAAACCCTGCACAGATGTGCCAATACCCAATTCTGACTCCAAGTACACCAAGCCCTTCTATTACTGGGAGCCCAACAAAACAATACCAATGCACATCAGTTCTGAACTCCAGCACTTCCTGAAGTTTGAGCACGGGGACATAAAAGCAACTCTGCCAATGCACTTCAATCAATAGGTATATACATCACCCTTCATATCGCACCACTATCATCCACCTGCAGCTCTCTCAACGTACCTCCCTAATATCACAGTACTGGGACCCACAGATCTGGCAATATTCCCTATTCTGATGCTTTGTGTACTATGCCATTCTACTACTGGGGCACCCCTCGGCCCCACACAATCCTGCCAATGAACATTATTGTTGAACTCCACCAGGCCCCATCATTTGAGCCAGGGGGCATATACATATATCTCAATATACCTCAATCTGGAACTAAATCACCATCTATATTGCAGCTACACTGGAATCTATATGTGGTTCGCCCAATCCTATCCAGAAGCACCCTGAGATATTCCAATAATTCAACCCACACAGATCTCTACCAGGGGACCCGATTCGAATCCTCAGTGCATTATGTCATATTAGTACTCGGGCATCCCTCAATTCTGCCAAAGTACCTCAAAGCTAGACTCTGGGACTTCCTGTCACTCGAGTATGAGGAACTTCATGCAGCTCTGCCATTGCATCCTAGCTTATGGTCACATCATCATTCATATTCCAGCATCCGACCCACCATCAGTACTGCCAATGCACTTCAATCCCATACAGCAGGTACGACCATTGCTATGCTGAACAGATAGTGCAAAAGACCCAGTTAATGCTCACTGGTGTGCTGTTCTAGTACTTGGTTCGATGCTTAATTTGGGACCTGTGCCTAAAAAACACAATGACTCTAAGCTTATGTAGTGTACTCTGGTGCTCATGTAAGGGCCTGATGTCCTCGAGTTTGCCTAAAATTCTGGAGGTTGAATGTAGCATACTGGGGTACAATAAGGCTTAGGCAGTGCTAACTAAAAGCACACTCACCGTCCTGTCCAAGTCTCACTCTCACCACCAAACACATGATGGCTTTGTTTTTCCTAGGTTCAGGTTCCACTTGTACGTGCGTGCATGCCGCGAACATGGAGAGATAGTTATGACCTCACTTGACCTCCCTCGGGTCCTGTCCCACCCTGCGACTCCTGAGCCAATCTACGCGCTGCTCCCATGCTGTTTCAGTTACGAAACAGCAAGAGAGTAGCTCAGGGATTGGCTTGGTGAGGAGCTTCCAGCGCTCATTTGGAGCCTTGCGGGATGTGGCAGCAATCCCCGGGTTCCTATATTGCAGAGATAAGCAAGGGTTCACGTGCGCATGTCGGGCTGGTCGGAGCAAGGCACCTTTCTAACCGTACATGCACACTTTACCCCAAGGAGGCCCGGCACCTCCCAATTATCAAGGAAGCTCAGAGCGGAGCCCCCCTCGTACTCTCCTCTCGGATTTGCTGGGGTCATACCGCTATGCAGCTAAAAAATAAAGAATGGAATTAAGGAACAATAATAAACATGATTTACAGCTAAACAAATAGAGGGGCAATGCCTCCACACCCAAACAAAGAAACCGCCGCTACTAGTGATTTTCTGAAGAGGAAATTAAAGAGATAACATTTTAATCCATTACCTTGCCTATAATGTATTTCTGTGCCTGGGTGTATTGAGTAAGAGCTCTGCATTTTGCAGATTTAACATCAAGTTACTCATCAATATTTGTAGCCTTGTTAAGCACAATAGAAGGATGAGTGTATGTTTGAGGAAGTTTTTAAATAAAGCTGTTTGTTATTTGCATATTCCTGCACGGTGGCAACCTCTCCCTCACATAAACAATCAATGGCAAAGCCAAATGGTCTCGCCTATGCAATTGTGAAAGCCAGTGGATTGGAGTGGAGTCGATTTGATTAGGGTGGTGTTGATTGGAGCACATTGGAGTTGTTGTTGGAACTTGAAATACCTTGAAAAAACAAGAGACAAGAGGAGCGCAGTCACAGGCATTGGGTCTGAGGATTGTCTCAGTTTACAATTGGTCTAACAATTACTTTTATATAGTTTGTTGAATGAAATAAAAAAATTCCAGCTATATTTTTTTAGTAAAGAATGTGTACCTCTTTCTTTGGAGCCATAAATTAAGGTATTGGATGAGGAATCCTGATGGGGCCCAGCCTTGCTTTGACACAGTGAGGCCAGTGGGTAATGTGTGCAGATGTCCGGCATGGGGAGTGTGTGATCACTGCATCTACTGTGTGTGCATTGTCTTGATTGGCTAAGTGTTCATAACTTAATGTGACATCTGACTTTATTATCTTTTGGGAACATGCTCAACCCTCCAGCCATGTGTGCTTTATTTGAGCCAATCTCCCTGGACCATGGAGGCGTTTGCTGAGCCTAACTGTGGGATCAATCTTGGATTTCCTGTTTGCACGTTTGTCTGCTGGCTACATGCCACCTCACCCGTGATCTGTCAATCAGTGACCTTGGGCATGGGTCTCAAGGCCTGACTAACTCTGCATTAGTGAGTCTGGGTTCACGTAGAGTTCCCAACAGGTGAATTCGTCAATAAAGATGCAATTTCGTTCTTATACATGTATGTATTGCTATTCACATTGACATCAACTTTTTCAATATTAACTGAGTGGATTAAAGTGGAGTGGATTAGAGTGGAGTGCATTAAAGTGGAGCGCGGAGTAGAGTGGATTGAATTTAAGGTTATTAGAGTAGAGTGGAGAGGAATAGAATAGAGTGGAGAAGAGTAGAGTTGGATTACAGTAGAGTGGGCTGGGTTAGAATGGAGTTGATTCTTCAAGTAATGAAGATACAAACCACAAAGTAACTGAAGGAAAATTGGACTTGAGTGGATTAGAGTGGATCGCAGATGAGTAGAGTGGACTGGAGTTTTGTGGATTGAAGTGGAATAGAATGAAGTGGAGTGGAGTTGAGTGGACTGGATTAGAGTGGAGTGGATTAGTGTTGGTTGGATTAGAGTGGATTAGAACAGAGTGGATTCAAGTGAAGTGGATTAGATTGGAGTGGTTTGGCATGCATTAGAGAGAAAGAGTGGATTAGAATGTGGTGGAACAGAAAGGAGTGGATTAGAGTGGATTAGAGTGGAGTGGATAGAGTAGATTAGAGTGGAGTAGATTAGTGCGGCATAGAGTGTAGTGGTATGGAGAGAAGGACAAAACAAACACACATATAAGGAGTTGTCCTTACACAATTGCTGTCAAGTGCAAAGCTCTGGGAACTCTGCACTCAAAAAGCACATGCTAAAAAAATGAATGTAACATTGTGTAATGAAACCTGTGCTCAAGTAAAGAGCTACAACAACTAAGGGTAAGGTCGAGTTTGCACTATAAAACAATTGTTAAAAAAAAAGAATAAATAGTACCTCAAACACAGCGCGAAAAGTCGACGGAAACTAATTAATAGAAATCAATTTGTACTTAGTAAAAGCACCACAAAAAAGAGCTGAAGTGATGCAGGAACTGACACCTGGGATGTACTGTCAAACTAGATGGCATTTGAGAAGAGTGATAATGATACCGACCATCGGTAAGTAATGGTTAGGCCTTATGCCCTTATTCTAAACAACAGTGTCTCTCACGTGAGAGTGCCTGCATTAGCACATGGCTCAAGCAGGCTTTACCATAAAAACTGAGAGGCTCAAGATTCAAGTTGTGAAGTGTGAGTGCAGCATCCATCTTTGAGAAACACCTCTTGACATCAGAGTACTTTCTGGTGTATTAGTGTCATTCACCATTAGTTTCTTTTTGAAACCACTAAATGTTACTGAGCATCAGTGGCCTATTTATAGATGTGATCCATCTTCTACATAGGATGGCAATGGCACCTCAATTGGTGGCTCTTCCACATTTTCTAAGAGAAGACCTTGCCGTTCTGGAACCTTAGCTATTTCAATATTGCACTGGTCTATCTTTGAGATGAACGGCTAATGATTATGGAAATGCTTAAGTCATTTCATTGGACATTATGTACATCTATTGCCTTATGAGTGTGAAGATTAACACAATCTCTATGTTTTATTGTCGGGGTGGGGCAGCAACTAGAATTGCTACACTGTTTTGCCTTGTTTTGTACTATCCCTTGGTGCTTGGGATCAGATGCAATGCTGCATGTCATCTACAATTTACATATCTTTTTAACCCCTTCCATGCTGGTGACGGAACTGCTCCGTCACCAGCCTCGGTCGCGCTGTGCTGGTGACGGAGCGGTTCCGTCACAACCCGCTCAGCGCGCCTGCGCGGCGCTTTCTATTGAGCAGGCGGGGCCGTGACGGAACCGCTCCGTCACAAGCACAGTGCGCCCGAGGCTCGTGACGGAGCGGTTCAGTCATGAGCATGGGAGCGCCGCGCGGCCCCCACTCCCCCCATGCGCTGCGGCGGAATTGCCGCCGCAGCAAAGGGGTTAATGCACTGAGCGAGCCCCGGAACGCAGATGAAAAAGAACAATTTGACATGCCCGGAAAAGGTTTCATGCCAGCACGTTAATGGAGGATTCAAACTCCTGAGGACCCAAAACCAAGCATAGAAAATCTGCCATAACTTTACCAAAATGAAGTACACATTTCCGTTCTTCAAACCGTTCTCCAGGCTTCTGGTGAAACAAATATCCATATTCAAAAGCATATGCATAATACACAAAACCTTTTCAGGTAAAGTCCAGCAAAATGCTTCATCTCTTTTTATTGGCATGGTATCTCTGATTATACAGTGAGATAGGCCTACATTCATTTAGAAGACACATGGAGGCAATACACTCGGAGTCCAGGGCTCACACCACTTAAGCACCTTTGACCAGAACACAAGAGCTCTGTCTGCTTTATCGGAATTCAAGCGGGGGCAGAAAGCAAAGCATTTAATGTTTGTATATGTACAACTGGGACCATACCTTCCCCAATGGGATGTAATGTTTTTATATGTAGAACTGGTCCCAATTCCCTAGTCTCAAGGTAGCACAAAAGGATTCTGTGTTGAGGCCTTACACCAAATTCACAGAATGGACTTATAATCACACCTCTGTTTAAGACGGTGTGTCCTCCTGGTTTTATGCTATAATTTCAGCAAAACACAATCACCTTAGGAAACATGTTTGTGTTTCGGAAAATAGTTAAGTAAACTAAGTAATAATTCATAAACTTCCCACTTGTTCTTATTGGCTTTCGGACAAACGGCAAACTACTCTTATGGTATGGTTAGCATTCTCTTGAATTCCAGATCAAACAGATAAAAAGGCAGGAGTACTAGAGGCCTACTCCTGGAATTTAGGAGTAGGCCAAGAGGTGCGTCAGTTTATAGCAAAATATTTGTTGACAGTGCCAGTATATCTATGATCAGTTTCAATTTGTAATGTTTTTTATTCTACATATATCACTAAATTGCATTGTATCATTACCTCTTTCTCTATGGTAGTGCCACTTCCCTGAGTTGTAGTTCAGTTTTGGTTGTAGAAGTGCTTTCTGTCAATTTGCTAGTTCCTACTTCCTAGTCACCCTGTATTCAATTGGCTCATGTGATGTAAAGAAACGTTGTCATGTTTATGATTAGAAGTCTGTTAGTCAATAATTCACTCAAATTTTTTCACTTGCTAACAATAACAATTATTTTCTGCTGCTAGGGGACCAGTGGTGGCTGGTGACATATGAAAGTGGTGTGGCATAAAAGTTCGGGATGAGTGCACTGTGGCGAGGAAGTGTAATAAGCGAGTCGGACCATCATTAGGGGGTCAGGGGTGTTGCCCCCTGTGAAAACTTTGAAAAAAAGAGTGGGAAAATTGTGAATTTTCAAGCAAATTTGAGATATCCAGAAGTTGAATAAAGCAATTGGGAAAGTACACTCATGACATCAATAAAAAATATTTCATATGATAAAGACATAGGTAGCTGCTCATTTAGTAAAACCAAAGAACTCTATAACAGACTTTGAGATTACAATGCTGTGTAGCATACAGATTTCTCCATTTATTGATATTATTTATTTAATGAATGTGTACCATGTATGTGATTCTGAAAGGGTACCTTACATTTCTTTCTTTTCTTTTGCATGTGTGTATTTCCTTACATGCATGTATTCTTTTTGCTCTTTACGTCCTCCCTGTGTGTAAATGTTATTTAATGATTTTTTTAAATTTGTGTTTGGATTGTATTAACACATGCACATTGTTTCAGATTTCTTAATGAGCAATCATGAACTGAGATCATTAATATGTGCAGTTGCTGAATTACTAATAAGAATTCATTATGATCCAAAGCAGACCTCCTTTTACCTTCGACTAATTAAAGTAGCGGAAGAAAGCTAAAAGGTTCTAAACCTATGCCTTGCAGTTTGCACGCAGCAGATTGCTGCTGACTCATAGCTCACTGTGCAACATTAGGATTGCAATTCATGATCTGTAGCAGTAATCCACTGACGTATCCAGTCTGTGAATTGCATGTTATGCGTAGTGCTTTGCAGAAGGCACATTAACCCTGTACACCAATTTAGGATAAGCCAAAACTGCCACTAAGCAGATCTCTCCGGCTGACACAATAATCACCAGCGTTATCTTGACATTTGTATTATGTGCTGGGATAAGGAACTCTGCTGCAGATCCCTTTCACCCCTGGATGTTTCACACTGCAGCCACCCACCATGGCACTGTGTCCTAAAACCTGTGGCACTGGGTCGTGAAAAAGTGAAATGCAGCAGGGTGCCATTTATTGAGCCTGAGAATACCACAGTGAGGATTACACAGAATATTCTTATTTATGGAAACCAGACTGTCTCTACCAGGTTTTAAAAACGCATCCAAATGTGCTCTGCTTTAAAACTGTATGTTCAGCAATGGAATTGGTCACTAATATTTACACAACAAGGCGTGGTTGCACCAGTGTTCTGGGATCACATGGCTGAAGGCGTGCATTATGCTCTACTAACAGTGCAGCTCATGTGCATTTATTCGCATCACTTAAGCCAAATGTTTCCAGGGCTATGTTGTTTGTTTTCAAGAGAGAAGCTGCACGCAGACTTGCTTTCAGTGTGGAAAGCAACAAGCGGCGGTTCCTCTGCTATGGCGAAGGAGCATCGCCCCCCCCACTTCCAGCAGCGAAAATAATAAAACAATAATGAACTGTGGTATATTATCGTTTTATTTTGTGTCCCGAATACTTGGGGGAAGGCCAGGGAGATAGCAGGCACCCACGGGGAGGTGTATGCACTGTTATCAGTGCCCATGACCGTTTGGCCGGACGTCTGAGGCCGGCCAAAATGTCATGCGCACTTTACATGTTCTTCGTGCATGCTACATCATAGCCTGGCTGGGGAACATGCCCAGGCTCACAGTCCCTGGTTGAGCGCCAAACCACAGCGCTCAGGCCAATCACAAAACTGCACTGCATTATTGTGATTGGCTCATTGGAGCCTCGATGCTTCCTGCTTCCGGCCGGAGCAGAGCGATGACAGGAGGGAAGACGAGAGAAGACACAGCAGCCGTGGCAAGGAGGTAAGTTTATTTCCTTTTTACTACCCCACTCCCCCCACACGTCTGATCTGTGTCACCCGCACTGATAGCAACCCTTGTACGGTCATCGTCAATTGTGCTAGCACGTGTGTAAGAAGTTTGGTCGTCAATCAAGGTAGATGCTTCCATTCCTGGCATGTGCTGTGCTACACTGGGACACAAGCTTTATTCATCCTGGTTGCCAGGATCATGACAGCAGCAGGAGGGGCATGAATAAACCTGTGATGACATCGGGGGCCTAGACTGACTACTGACATTTCCAGTACACCTGGCACTTGGGTGAATTGATGAAACCAGAGAGAGAAATTTGAAAGCACGGGAAGAGAGAAAATGAAAAAAATTGAAAGAGAAATAAAGAGAGAGAGGTAGAATGGATGGAAAGAGAGAGAGAGAGCGAGGGAAAGATAGAGATAACAAAAGGGAGGCGACGAGGAGTGGAGAAAAATGGCAAAGACATAGAAGGAAAAACACATCTACAAGAAAGAAGAGAAAGGGGGATGAACGAAAATCATGAATTGGAAGAAAGTAAAAAAGAAAAATAAGAACACTATATGAGAAAGGGGGAGAAGAGGGAGCAAGAGAAGGAAATAGTATGTATGTGCATGTGTGAGAGAGGGAGAGGGCTGGGTGATTTTATGAGCACTGGAGCTCCAGTTTCAGTGTGCAGAGATAGCAGAAAGGTGCATCCGAATCTCTGCCTCTTCAGTGCACTAAACCTTTATGATGTTTGCCTTGTCTAATACCTACTGGTGCCTCTGTCCTGCTCCCATCCCGTTGGGATAGAAACAAGCACTGATCTGTGCTAAACTAACCCCTAGTGTTAGAGGGTGGCAGGGCACAGCACCTGTCACACTCCCTCAGTAGGGGGCTCTGGGAACACTCGTGTGTGAGGCAAGGAAACAAAGTGCCCACACTCACTTCCCCAACAATTCTAAGAAGTGTAAACAAAGAAAGGGCTTTAAATGGTCTTGAGAAACAAGCTGGTGACAAAAATGCACTAAGTGTAGAATAAACAATTGTTAACACTCATGAAAGTCTAATAAGAGGAGTTCAGCTCCCTGGCATAGAGGCAGGTAGTGCCTTCAAAACAACAGATACAACATGAAAGAAGAGCGACTGAATGATGAGATAATACACATGTGGCAGACAGCTGCTGTCTCTGGTGTTGGCAAGACACAGATGTCTTTCATGCTAGAAGGGGGCACAGAGGTCGTGCCGTGTCCCGGGGCCAGGCTGTGCCCACGACACTTTTCCTCTCTCTTACAACCCCACATGCCGCCATGAAGAACACCAACCATTGCCAGTCGGCTGTCTCTTTCCACCAGCGACCTTGCAGTCTTTTGTGCTACAGGGCAATGGAGCCTGAGGCGAACTCCTGGTTTTCCTTGATCAGCTAGAACACCAGAATGACTACATTCTGGATCAGTCTGGTCCTGACCTGACACATGCAAAAACAGCCAAGCAGCTCTGCCAAGGCTCAGCCCAAGAGCCCATGACTTGCAACATCTGCAGTGATAATAACACTCATAAAAAGTCCATGGTGTGCGTCAACCTGCTTGAGGGAGCTGTAAGATCACACAGAGTATGTCAGGTGACACCGCGGCAAATCACTTTCCAATAGCCGCAGAAGTGTGTAATAATGTCGCCCACCAACTAACCCAATCTTGTTGCTGTCTTCATACTCTTTTTTATTAGTGCACCGCATGACAGCAGCACCCAGATTGGATACGGCAGGCAGACACAGCACTCATATAGAGACCAGGGGTCTGAAGTCTAAGTTCCTTCAGCTCATTTGTGCATAGGGTGAGACGAGCTGAAGTGCGCATGTCAGGTTGGCCGCGGAAAATGAAGGGCCAAACTGACATGTGTACTTCATTTCACTGAGATGGGCAGAGTGTCTGCCAATCATTATCCTTGGACCAGCCTACAGTACGTATTCGGGCATGGTGATAGAAGTCATGATGTGCCATAATTAAATTCCCTTTAAAATTGCTATATATATTTATATATATGTTTTTTATGTGACGGCTGGCATGCAGGGGCGTAACACCATGGTGCTCCTATGGACATACCGCCCCTGGGGGACTAGGAGTCTGATGTAAAAAGCCCTTTTGCAGTCTCAACCCCTATGAGTCACAAAACCACAAGGTTATGACCATAAAAGTACTTTTAATAGTGTGCACTGCCCTTTTATGAGTCAGGAAAGTCTTTCTAACTCATAAACGGCTGTTGGAGATGCTTTCTGAATTGAAAATCGGGTGGGGCATTTCTTTTTCAGTTGCAGAGGTGTGTACCAATTGCTTTTGGACTAGATTGTGGTTGTAAAACAATGATAAATTACTGACCTCCGAGTTGGGGAGGTACCGGATTCACAAAGGGAAATCTCTCTTGTTGTACAACCTCCTCTTTGTGAATCTTAACGGGTGACCTCAGGAGAGCAGGATGTGGCCCACATTACCACCATCTTCTCTCCTGATATCTTCCCAAACAGGAAATAGTTTTTTAGGAGTAATAGGTATTCCTTTAATGGACACAGGCTAATTCAAAAACGTGTTTTGTATTTGGGAAATGTCTCCATTTCTCCATTGGCAGCAAATCACAGAGACTCATAAATAGCAACCTGCTAATTAATGTACATTAGCAGGTCATTTTGTGACCACTCTCATGAATAAAACATTTATGATTCAACCTCCGAGTCACTCAACTCCGTGCTCCCCATCAAACTTACCACACTTAAACGCAGCAACAAGACTGCCCCTTGGTACTCCCCTGAACTCTGAGACCTGAAGCGCACCTGCAAAAAACTAGAAAGGAAATGGCGCCTCGACTACTCTCTCTCCAGAAAAAATGACTACAGAGCAGCAATTAGAACCTATAAAGCCAGCCTTAAACGCACGCAGGCATCTTTTTTCGAGGAAAAGATCACTGAAGCCGCGTGCAAACCCAAAGAAATAAACCGTATCGCAAAAACGCTACTACAACTACCAGAAAAACAGCAGGATATTTCAGACGTTCAAATTCACTGTGACAACTCGGTAGATTTTTTTAACCAAAAAATTGAAAATATCTATACCTCCTTTCACCAACCCCCAAAGGATATTAAACCCCCCCTACAACCGGAGCCCCAATCTCACACCACACATCGACCACCTCCCCCCCTTAGATGCGAGCTACTTAGAACTCATCATGCACCAAGTAAAATCTGGCTCCCCTAACGACCCGGCACCGCCTTGCATCCTTCTCTCAGTCGTCACCCACATTATACCCACTATCTTGGAATTACTAAACAATTCCCTCTCCACTGGCATCGTCCCTCTTCCATGGAAGCGAGCCATGGTCAAAGCCTTTTTAAAAAAAAAAACCTGGATCAAAATACCCCCGGCCAATTACCGACCAATTTCCCTGCTGCCTTGGCTGAGCAAAATCCTCGAAAAACATGTAAACACAGTGATAACAGACTACCTAGAGTCTAATAACATCCTAGACCCCACCCAGACCGGCTTCCGCCCCCATCATGGGACCGAGACCGCTCTGGTTGCCGTGAGGGAGGAGGCCAGGAGGATCCTGGACAATGGAGGTTCCGCTGCCATCATCCTCCTTGACCTAAGTGCCACCTTCAACACAGTGAACCACAACATCCTACTACACAGACTCAGCAGCAAGGGAATCTTGGGCTTGGCACTCACTTGGCCTAAATCTTTCCTGTCCAACCGCTCTTTCCAGGTCTTTGAGGGTAACAACACATCTCCCAGCACGTCCCTTGGCTGTGGCATGCCGCAGGGCTCTTCCCTGAGCCCTACATTATTTAATGTATACATGAGCGCCCTAGCTGAGATCGTCCACCCTTTCGGTGTAAAATCATCACTTACGCGGACGACACTCAGCTAGTGGTGGCTCTCAACCCCTCACAAAACGCGCCCAAAGATCTTAAGAACTGCCTGGAAGCAGTCCACATGTGGATGACATCCTCCTGCCTCAAGCTGAACGGGGAAAAAACAGAGCTTATGCTTTTGGGCAGTCCCATGAATAATACCATCAATTCACTCTGGACCCGTGCCTAGGAGCTGCCCCCGCAGCTAAGGACAAAATCAAAAGCCTAGGAATCTGGCTTGACAGGACTCTCAGCTTCAACTGTCAGGTGGCCAAGCTCTCCGCTACCTGTTTTGTCTTGTTAAGGCTCCTGCTCAAAATCCTCCCCCTTTTACCCTTCCATGCAAGACAGACTATGGTCCAGGGTTTAATCCTGTCCCGTATGGATTTTGGAAACGCCCTGTATCTAGGTGCACCCCAAACCACTCTAAACAAACTGCAAATCATCCAAAACTGTGCAGCCAGAACCCTTCTCCAAATTCCCCGTCGTCTCCCAGTCAAAACCAGACTCAAGGAGCTTCACTGGCTCCCAATCAGGGAAAGGATTCAGTTCAAATCAATGTGCATTGCGCTTCGATCCTTCTGGGGGACAGGTGCCATCATCAACCAACCTCTGATGACGGCCTACCACCCAACCAGACAGCTTATTTATTTATTTATTTATTATATTTATATTGCGCACAGCTACCCGTAATGGGTTTCCCGGCGCCAGGGACAGACTGAAGAAGAAGACAGGTAATTGCTGAGTAAAGAGTACACAGAGCAGTGATCAGTTTTCAATTTTTTGCGAAAAATAAGAAGATTAGTCTCCATTTTTAGCGCCAGTGGGAGAGCATTCCACATCTTCGGCCCCAAATGGGCAAATGAGCGGCCACCCATTTTTGCCAAACGAATTCTGGGAACTACAAGATTGGCTTGGTTAGAGGACCTGAGAGAACGACAAGGCTGATAATCCTGAACAAGATTATGCAAATAAGTCGGGGCAGAGCCCTGGCGAATCTTGAACAGAAAACATAGAGTTTTGAAAGCCACGCGGTCAGGAATTTTTAACCAATGAAGGTCACACAGGGCTTGCGTAGCAGACATTCTATGTGGGACATTGCACAACAGGCGGGCAGCTGAGTTCTGCACAACCTGGAGAACATTCATAGTGGCTTTATCGGCTCCCAAATAAAGCACATTACCGTAGTCGATACGGGACATTACCAGAGCCTGAACAACCATTCGACGAGTGGACTCAGGCAACATCCATAGGATCTTCTGCAACCAGCGTAAGGTGTTAAAGCAGATTGCAGCGACCTTAGTTGCCTGCTGTCGCATCGAAAGTTTCTCGTCGATTAGAAAGCCGAGGTTACGAGCAACTGGCACGGGGGTAGGCAATGGACCCATAACACAGGGCCAGTGTTTGGAGCCCCACAGATCTTTATGCTTGCCAAGTATAATAACCTCGGTCTTTTCACCATTAAGTTTTAACAGATTGGCCTGCATCCAGGCAGCTACCCGAGAAAGGCCGATTTTAAGGGCAGAGGTATCCTGGTCCCTGCTGCCAGACAAGGAAAACACAATCTGCGTATCGTCTGCATATGAATATATGGACAGACCGGCGTCCTCAACGATGGAAGCAAGGGGTCTGATGTAAATATTGAACAACAGAGGGCTCAATATAGACCCCTGAGGGACGCCGTATGCAGATGAACAAATTGCCGATTCAGCTTTGTTTGAAAAAACCTGGAATGTACGCTCATTTAGAAATGAGGCCAACCAGGCAAGCGCCGATCCAGCAACACCGAGGGAGCGAAGGGACTCCAATAGAATAGAATGCGACACGGTATCAAAAGCCGCGCTTAAATCCAAAAGGATAAGCGCAAAGGTCTCACCGCTGTCGATACCGTGTCGGAGTCGCTCAGTCACCCCCAGAAGTGCGGATTCGGTGGAATAGTTAGCGCGAAAACCTGATTGGGATGGATGAAGGTATCCTGTTTTTTGAACAAACTCATTTAGCTGGATGTTAATATGGCGTTCTAGTATTTTAGAACAAGCTGGCAGCAGGGATATAGGCCTGAAGTTGGCCAGGTTAGTAATGTCCACACCAGATTTTTTTTGTAGGGGAACGACCATGGCATGTTTCCAAACCTGTTCAACACGCGATTCACTGAGGGAGATGTTGAGTAACCTCATTAAAAATCTACGTGGTTCAAGGTCGAGTTGCTTTAGAATCTTCATGGGGACAGGGTCCCGAGGAGAGCCTGACCTGATGCTTTTTAGGCATGATAGAAAGGAAGCATCATCAAATAATTTCCAGTTGTACAGAAACTCAGTGGGAGGAGCAGGGACATTACAATAAATGCCTAGCAAGGAAGAATCCATAGAGGGTGAAATAGAAGCTAGGGATTGGTGAATGCCCTCAACCTTCGATACAAAAAAGTCCGCAATGCTATTACAGTGTTTACCATCTAGAGCCGGCGACGCAGGAACAGTGTCAGCACCTGTAAGTTTCTTTACAGTGGAAAAAAGAGTCCGAGGACAATTCTGCACTGAGGTGATGGTAGAGGTAATGTAAGCAGCTTTGGCCCGTTTACAATTGGCATGATAAGCCTTTAGCCCATCTTTGTAAATCAGTTTAGAGGGAGCGGAGTAGGACTGTCTCCACTTCCTCTCCAGAGCTTTACATTTAACACGTTGGGTTTTTAACTCATCCGAGTACCAAGGTGCTGGGGGACGCAAGGATCGAAATTTGCTGCCAGTACAAGGAGCATAAATAGATACTGCATCAGTTAACCACTTGAAAATAGGGGTATTCAAATTTTGCTCAGTATTGCTGAGAGAAGGAATAGTCTCAGTTAGATGCAGATTAAAAGCAGCTATGTCAATCCTGTCCCATCGATGTAAAGGTTTAGTTTCCTCTACGTGATCATTAGCTATAAAAAGACCGGATGGTAACACAAAAAGTACAGCGTAATGGTCGGACCAAACCAGCGGGCGTGCCGGATGCGAACAGTCAAATGGAATAGTAGAAATGACTGGATCCAGCAAATGGCCGGCAAGATGAGTAGCTCCAGTATTATAAAGTTTGAGGTTAAAGACCTCAAGATCAGACAAAAATGATTTAGTGAGGGAATTATTGACATCATCTAGATGGATATTTAAATCACCAAGTATGGTGAAATTATTTGATTTCAAAAGTATAGTAGATAGACAATCCACGAGCAAAGGAATCCAAGAAGCAGCATTCCCCGGTGGCCGATAAATTAACAGGCCAGAAAGCGTCAGTCGGGGATTGATCATGAGTTTAAATAATGCAGCTTCACTACCTGGGAGATGTAACGCCTCCAGTTTACATTGGTAGGTGGATTTGAAAATAATAGCAATTCCACCTCCTTTACCTGAGGGTCTATCCTGATGTACCATAACATAGTTAGGTGGAATCGCTGCGGCGATATCTGGACCTGAACTGCCATGAATCCAGGTCTCGGTCAAAAATAAGGCGTCCGGCGATTCCTCAATTATGAAATCATAAATGTCAAGTTTATTCTTAGGAAGCGATCTACAATTTAAGCTCCAAAAGTGGAGCAAGGAGGGAGGAGAAATACCACCCTTCATAGGCTTCCTTTTCCCCCTACAGTGTTTAATGTACTGTTGAGTTTTGGAGAGCTGCATTTTGCCAGTGGAAAAACCACAGCCGGAACATACAAAATTGTGGCAAGGCAGGATACATGTGGCACAGTCAATGGAAATACGGGGTCTCATTGAGTGGAGAATTGCAGATGGATACATAACATAGCTATTCCGGTTTAACGTACCTGAAGTCACGTTGGCAAACATTAGCCCGTCCTGCAGCCCGTCCTCAGCGCGGACGGGCGCAGACGGGCAGGACTCAGGCACGACTCCGGCTAAGCGAGGGCGACCCATCTGCGCGTCCCGCTGCGCGGTAGAGGAGAGCTTTAAATAGGCCCTCCAAGCCCAGCGCGATCGTGAGGGCGGTCCAAGATGGCGCCTGTTAAAGTTGAAAGTTGCCCAATCTAAGATGGCTCCTGGGCAAAGCAACCCCCGGGACCCGGACTCGCCAAAACGGCGATGTTTGTTCCGTTATATGCGGTGAGAGGGATGGGAGAATGGAAAGCCCAGCCTAATCCCGCTAAAATGAGCAAAAACGATTTAAAAATAAGCAAATTATAAGAAAAGGTAGAACAAGTTAAAATATGACCAGCGCTAGCAGCAGCGCATGCGCAATGGAGGCGTACCTGTCAAGGCAGAAATAAAGGTAGGCTCGCCTTAAATAGGCCCTCCAAGCCCAGCGCGATCGTGAGGGCGGTCCAAGATGGCGCCCGTTAAAGTTGAAAGTTGCCCAATCTAAGATGGCTCCTGGGCAAAGCAACCCCCGGGACCCGGACTCGCCAAAACGGCGATGTTTGTTCCGTTATATGCGGTGAGAGGGATGGGAGAATGGAAAGCCCAGCCTAATCCCGCTAAAATGAGCAAAAACGATTTAAAAATAAGCAAATTATAAGAAAAGGTAGAACAAGTTAAAATATGACCAGCGCTAGCAGCAGCGCATGCGCAATGGAGGCGTACCTGTCAAGGCAGAAATAAAGGTAGGCTCGCCTTAAATAGGCCCTCCAAGCCCAGCGCGATCGTGAGGGCGGTCCAAGATGGCGCCCGTTAAAGTTGAAAGTTGCCCAATCTAAGATGGCTCCTGGGCAAAGCAACCCCCGGGACCCGGACTCGCCAAAACGGCGATGTTTGTTCCGTTATATGCGGTGAGAGGGATGGGAGAATGGAAAGCCCAGCCTAATCCCGCTAAAATGAGCAAAAACGATTTAAAAATAAGCAAATTATAAGAAAAGGTAGAACAAGTTAAAATATGACCAGCGCTAGCAGCAGCGCATGCGCAATGGAGGCGTACCGTAGCTTAGGTCGAGCTTCTCCTTCCTGGCCATAATACCTAGGGTAAAGAGAGCCAGGTGTGGAGGCCGCTCCTTCTCCCACAACGCGGCCGGGCTTTGGAACTCCCTCCCCCTCCAACTCAGATCAGAACCCAAACTGCTTGCCTTTCGCAAACTCCTAAAAACCTGGCTTTTTAACAAACCCAATTAGCTCATGACTGCCGCGGATCAAGCGTGATGTCTGCAGCGCTAGGACGCCTGAGGGTAGCTACCGCGCTATATAAATGGTCTTTTCATTTAATTTCATTTCATTTCACCTATCAGGACATAGGTAACATCGTAAATTGCAAATTCATTCAGAATATCAGTCGCTGTGCAAGTAGTAATTCCGGGTTTGTGAATAGGTGTTCCTACATCAGGACTCATTTGCATAGACCTAACTTTTAAATCATGGCAATTCTTGGTTGGAAATATGGGCTTCAATGCATTTCAACCAATACGATTCTTAATCAGGAGGCTTGAATCTTAAATATCTGTAGAAAAATGGCAAAGATAAACTGTTTATACATATGATACAACCTTTCAGTGTGTCATTCGTAAAATACCAGCAATACCAACAGTGTATCATATAGTTTCAACTCATACATCTAACAATAGCAATTCCTATTAATTAACCAGGGGCTTCAAGTAGGAGACCACCACTCCTAATGTAATGTCTCTCCTTTGTTCATTGAAGATTGTGGAGTTCAGGACATCAATATCCCAGTATTTATAGATGATGATCTGTGGAAAGTCAATATCCTAGTCCATTTCCTAGTTCTTTGTTAACTTCGAGAGGGAAGTGACACATTCATCTCTTTGCCAGCATTACCCTCATTACAGATGATAACATTTGCTACAAACTCAGTGCAATACAATTGTTTGATTGTGAGTTAAAGCCGATGTATGAATCACATTGCCATTACACCTCTATTGCAGTCATTCATGGGAATCTTGATACTCAGAACTAGAAAGTCATTCATATTGTAGAAATTGTCTACAAGAAGTTTTATCTCCCTTTTGAAGGTCTGAGGCTTTTGAGAATAGCCCATGATGACTAAGAAATCATTAGTGAGCTGACAAAACCACATGTGTTCCTTTCTATAATTTCTCCTTAGGTAGTTGTGATTCAAAGAGTCTATTGATCCCTGCTATCCCATTCTGAAACCTCCAAGTGGGAAAGTACAAATGTTTGACTAACATTGGATGGC
Organism: Lissotriton helveticus; assembly: GCF_964261635.1. NCBI lineage: Eukaryota > Metazoa > Chordata > Amphibia > Caudata > Salamandridae > Lissotriton > Lissotriton helveticus. Next base: position 50,807,864 of record NC_136060.1, on the reverse strand, counting down.
TTTCAATCTGTGTTCGTACATGATGAATGACTTGCGCAAACATATATTTCTTAGCAGTACCAGGAGAAGTTTGGAATCAAACAACTCAGCTGGAATCCATTTCTGCATGCAATTTTGGAAACTCTTCACGGCAAAGGCACACAAGTGTGGCCAGATTAAAAAAAAGTAAACTCATTGCTCGCTCCATAACGCTATTGGAACTAAGGCCCAGATGTACTAACATTTTATGCAACACAGCAAGATAACTTGCTGCTCTGTGCTGCATCAAATGGAGAGAGCAGGAATGCACCATATTTACTAAGATACCGCGCATTCCTGTTCTCTCTCTGTGCTGGCTCACTGAATGCTGCCTAGCACAAACGCAGGCACCCTTGCACCTTTGTGCAAGGGTGCCAGCGTTACGGGCAGGAGTGTTTTTGTGCAGGAAAAGGCACCTTCCCGCTCAAAAAACAATCCCCAGAAGCATTATGCAGCACACATAGACAGAGGAAAGAACCTCATGCTTCTGTTGGGATGGAATTACATTTGACGCATTCCCAGGTTTACTTACCTTACTAGGGGCCAGATGTAGGTAGGGTTTTACCGGTAGGTAACGGCCGAATTCGGCCGTTACCGACCGGTAAAAGCATTTTGAGATGTAGGGGGCATATGTTGACAGAATCGGTAAATTTACAGTTCGGTAAATTTACCGATTCTGCATATTTACCGATCGGTATTTTTACCGATTCGGTAAATATGATATGTAGGTGGGACTCTTCTGAGTCCCACAAGCCCTACAAAATCGGTATTTTACCATCAAATTCAATTTGATGGTAAAATACCGATTCCGGTGTGCATGCACATGTGTGCATGCACACCTGTGCCATATGACAGGCAGACCTGCCCTTAGGGCAGGTATGCCTGCCACATGGCACCCGAACCTGTTTTGGGGGTGCTAGAGGGTGTCAAAGTGACACCCCCTGCACCCTTGTGAAAGTCGGTATTTACCGATTCGGTAAATACCGAATCGGTAATGTCCATTCATTCCTATGGGCTTCAAAGCCCATAGGAATGAATGGGCATTACCGGTCGGTATTTACCGAATCGGTAAATACCGACTTTTACAGATTCGGTAAATCCACATCTGGATTTACCTACATCTCCCTCCATATATTTTACCGATTCATAAATACCGAATCGGTAAAATTCGGTATTTATGAGTCGGTAAAATATATTTACCTACATCTGGCCCCAAGTCTGAGAATGCACCAAAAGCAATGGATGGATGCGTGGGAATGCCCACACTCCACCAATGAAAACGCCTTCTCAATGCCGTGTAAGGCAAGGCAGAGATTTGCACTCTATTGTGTTACTTTGGATTTTATAAGCCACTCAGAGCCATTCAAGGTAACTTTGCATGGCTTAGTAACTATCACTTAGGCACTTGCATTTTTGTTTCCTTGATTAATGTAATTGCAAGACAAGGACTTGCCATATCTGGGCCCAAATGTATTGATTAAGTGGAATGTACCAGAGGTGCGTTTAAATGATTTGTTTGATAAAAACATGATTAGATGGACAGTGGAGATATGGAACAAGCTCTGGGTTATGCAAAAAGAACTTGGTACATTTGGGCATTAGGAACCTGATGATGTTGAATTCAATTACAATTTATACAGCTTTCACCATGCAACCCAACAGCTGCTTCAAGGTGCTGAGCTAACTTTTAAAGGCAGCAATCTCCTGGAATTGGTTCATTCCATGACAAGATGGCACTTCTAAAGTGAGACATTGAGCGTCCAGTTTCAGAGTGATCAGGTTGGGAAGGGCTTTGTATTGTTTGATCCTCTGTAATGCCAACATTATACTATCTACTTTGAATTCTATCATGACATTAAGAATGTTCAAGGAGATGATTGTGAGGATATTTGTTAAGGCCGCTCTCTGCCTCACATGTATCTTCTGCATTTTGCACCTTCATATTGTGGTTTCATGCCATTTGATGTACGATGTGCCCGGCAGAGAAACCTGAAGTGAATTCTGCTTTTCTTTAATTACCTAAATCAATTGTGCCAGAATATGTGTTTAGTGAGCTCTTTGTCTATTGCCACTGACTCTCTGAAGTTCTCTATTCTGTATCTTCCACAGCCTCATGATGGCAGATGCTGGTAGATATGTATTGATGGCAGTTGAATAAACCATTCATGCCTGTTAGCTTCTTTCACAAAGACCTCCTTCAAAGGAAAGACCATATATCATTTGCCACCCAAAGACACATCAGTTCTTCAGCACTTCTGATAATGATTCCTCCATTAACTAAATATGAAGTAAAAATATGCAAATATGACAAAAGTAGACCCTTATGTATTTCACAAGAAAGTTGTAGCTGTGTGTTTAGATAGAATAGTAGGACTGGTCTTGGGAAAGCCACACTCGGAGGCAAAATCTAGGTTCCATCCCCTGTGTGTGTTAGTCTACTCTGGCCTGTCCCTTCCTGCATACCACATCCATTAGGCAATACTGGGCAGTTTAGAGGAAGTTATAGGCTTTCAGAGGCATTTGTTGTCTAGGCTACTTCATGGTATTAGACATGCTACTTTCTAACTAGAGAGGTGTGCACATACCACAGTTGATTTTTTTCTGGCCAGGTGGATGAGGTCTGGAGAAAAGGGTTAATGTAGTGTTGATTTAGCGGCAGTTAGATAGGGATACCGTATAAAAATTAATCCTGTAGGGAGATAATTTTTCTTCAAAATGATATATGCTTCCTGCAAGTGTGGCAGGTATGGTATACTAAACAACACTGTTTCTTACTCTTATTGATAGGATCTTTTCACAGGTCTGGCTTTCTCATATCTTGAGCTCAAGTGCAAATGATGTGCATCAATATACTGTAGAGAGACATGCTATTTGCTGCTTTGAAAGTCTTTTGACCCTTTTCTTTGGTATGTGTTAGAAATCGGGTATCTGGTTACCAAAGGTATGCACTCTGTCCAAGCAGGAGCCACAATCTAGGTCAGGGTAAGTGTTAGATTTTGGGGTCTCTGGTTGGCACAGGTAAGGACTTGTGACAAGTAGGGACCCTCTCCTCTAGTCAGGCTAAGGGAATTACCCTCTACAATACCTCCTGCTCACCCTCTAGGCAGTGTGGCGCGAGCAGACAAGGCTTAACTCAGAGCGCTATAGGTTAAGCATTTGTGAACACATACAGTAACTCAGTGACAACACCACACATGGACACTACACCAATTTTTGTATAAAAAGAAGTATCTTTATGTAAGGCTTAGCACAAGACCAAATAACGTTAGAAATTGGCCACAATACTATTAGCAATTCAGTTCGTGTTTAAAAAGCGTAGTTTTAAGTTCCATGTGCTTCGTGCTGCCTGTGCGGCTCTCTCGGGGATGATCGTGTTTTGCAAGAGTTAAAAATCTGTGTCACGGACTCTCTGGTCCGATGTGCACACAGTCACAGTGAAATCTCACAGTACCTTTAAATGCGTAGTTTCTGACACGGACGATGCGTGTGCAGGTGAAGGCATCCTAGGAGCATTTGGCGGCCCCTCTCCGATGCGAGCCCAGCTCGTTGTAGGCGTCTCGGTCCAAGGCGTTCAAGCAGGGGCCACGGGGGTGATGCCGATGGTTCTAGTCTTAGAGCGTTCACTGTGCGAGGCGTTGTGCACGTCGTACCTTAGAGCGGGGATGCCTCTCAATTCCAAGCAGCACAATGTCAGGCGGACGGTACGCTTTGAGCGTACGGGCTGGTATTTCCAATGCGGGGCTGCTTGTTAGATCTCAGTAGCGTGGTGTAAGGGGCCGGTACACTTCGAACGTACGGGCTGGACTTTCCTTGCGGTGCGCTCGGGTCTTGAACTCAAGCAGCGGAGAAACGGCGAGCAGTGCGGCTCAAGGGGGAGGGTGAAGCGGTGTGCGGGCGGCCCTTCTTCGGACGGTGCAAGCTACGGCTCGTAGGTAGAGCGGGATCACACGGTGTGGGGCGGCCACAGGTCCGGCTTCACAGCGGTCCGGGTTTGTGAGGCACACTTTACTCGCGGCTCCAGCGGCAGGGGAAAATCGGCAAATTCCAGCGGCTCGGTTTGAGGCAGTAGGAGTCCAATAGTCATGGGACTCCGTTCAGGGGGCAAGCTCACCCACAAGCCCTTGGAGATCTTTCAGAAGCACAAGTTGAGCAAAGTCTTTTCCAGTCCTTTCCTCTCCTCTCACAGCAAAGCAACCACTGCAGGCCAATCCCCCAGGTCAGGGACAGTACTCCTCCTTGCAGCTTTCCCAGTTCCTTCTCGTCGGGCAGATGTTCTTCTTGTTGCAGCAGGATCTAATTTCTTAGGAGCAGGGCTCCAATATTTATACCACAAAACTTTTGTTCTTTCAGGCCAGGGGGCCTTTGCCCAGTTCAGCCCAGTTTTGGAGCACTTTGTTTAGAGGACTCTGGCTTTTCTTTTCAGTGTGCAGGGCAGAGACATCAGACGCTCCACAGGAGGTGGAGCCAGTATTGTGGTGGCAGAGCACAGACCTATTCAGAGTCTAGGTGCACTCCTCCCACCCATCGGGCTGTAATCTTTCTATTCACCACCTGGTTGCTCCAGTCTGTCTCCTGGAATTCCCCAGCCCTGTCTCTCACAGAAACCAGACAGCAGATACACATCCTAGCAGAGGAGGGCTGAAAAGGTTAGGCAAGCAAATACCAACTTTCTAAAAGTGGTATTTGCAAACACAGAATATTAAAATAAACTTTACTAAAAGATGTATTTCATTATTCTGAGCTCAGGCATACTAAACTCGAATTTCTACCATGTTATCTGAGTCTGTTAGGATCATAGAATGTAACATTTCCAACAGCCCATTTTGGCCTATGAGAACAGGTGGCCATACAATAGTGAAAAACGTAAATAGCTGTAATTCACTATTAGGACATGCCACACACATCAGGGCTTGTCCTACCTTATACTTGCAATGCACCCTGCCCTTGGGCCTACCCTAGGGGTGACTAATATGAAGTTAAGGGAAGGTTTGGAGACTAGCAAGTAGGTGCACTTGCCCAATCAGCATGACACTACCAGACTGCATACAGGTTCTGCAATGGCAGACCTTAGACACATTTTACAAGGCGGCTTCTGTGGGTGGCACAACCAGTGCTGCAGGTCCACTAGCAGAATTGGGATTTACAAGCCCTGGGCACTCCTGGTGCACTTTACTGGGGTCTGACAGTAAACCAAATAAGCCAATCATGGAATCCTATCAATGTATACATTTTATACAGGGAACACTTGCACTGTGGAACTGATTGGCAGTGGCACAGTGCTCTGAGCAGCTAACACCAGCAAAACACATGAGGCACAGTAACAAAAAAATGGAAGAGAGACCCACGCCAATGGTGCCAGGCCTAACAGGCTAGATACACACTATAAGATAAACTATGCTTACTCTCTGGTAACTTGGCACAGTGCAGTCAGGCTAAAGAGTCAATGTGTAAAGTATTTGTGCAACACACACACACACACACACACAAACAAACACAATGAATTTACCACAAAAGGACTCCACACAGGTTTATACAAAATTGGTTATTATATTATATATAAAGCAAGACCAATACAACAAAAATCTAATGTATACAAGTTGAGATATTGAATTTTAAAAGAAAAAATGCAGTAAATCGCTTAGAAGTGAGTATCGCTATAAAGATTACTTTAGGTCGCACTGCACCGGTGCAAAGTCAAAGTTCGGGACAATGGTGAGGGAGCACAGGCCGGCTGCAGGACCCACGAAGGATCCATTGAACAAAGTAGCTTTTCTGGTCACAAACAGCGAGATGCGTCGATCTTCTCCATGCAACGAAGGCGATGCATGAGTTCCGAAGATGGGTGTCAAAATTGAGAGGCATTGAGTGATGTGCCGTATTCTGCCACACAGTTTAGGAGATGTGTTAATTTCACCAAGCTTTAGTGGTAGTGATGCACTGATCTTTGCGTTGATCTCTGGAGGCAAAGCTCTGGTTTCGATGCGTAATGCTGATGATACTCCAGCAACCGGATCGGTGTACTGGTTCTGGAACACACAGACAGGAGATGCATCAAAGTCTGTGTTGTAAGTTTCTGGGCCACTTCCAGTAAGCCAGGCACAGAAGCAGGTGTAGCGAGGTTGATATCCCAGAGTCTCATGCATCAGGAGACATACCAAAAAGCCCTTTGAGATCACTTTGACGGAAGGCAGATTTCAGTTATCCATTGTATTTAGCAAGGAAAGCAACCAATTTGAACTGCATAGCACTGGGTCCTTCCCCAGTTTGGGGATGACCGAGATTGTCGCCTGCAACATTAAGGCCGTGAGAGTGCCCATGTCTACAAAGGAATTAATTAATCAAGTGAGCAGTAGAGCCAGCTGCGCACAGTAAGTCTTGTAAAAAAAGAGCACTGAAGCCGTCCGGGCAAGGCACCTTTAGGGGCTTCAGGCGGGCAAGAGCAGAAATTACCTCTTCAATCCCTATGGGAGCCTCGAGTCTGTCTGCTTCTCTAGATGGAAGGGAGATGACTGCCGTACCGCGTAGGAACTCCTGAGGGTCCACACGGTTAGGTGACTCAGCAGAGTAGAGATTTGCATGAAAGGACTGAAAAGCCTCCGCTATGCTGGGATCATCCGTTACCTCAGAACCCTGCTCCTCCAGCACCGCTTTAATTGACTGGGCCTTCTGTTGACTGAGGAGGCAGTGGCCTAGCATGCGGCTGCTCTTGTTAGAACCCACATAGTATTTATTCTTCAGCTGAAGCACCGCGTATTTGGCCCTATCGAGGTCCAAAAGCTTCAACTGGAGCCACTCCTTCTCCAACTGTCGCCAAATTCGAGGATCACCTATGTGCTTGCGGATAGACTCGTGTTCCTTAACTTTAGCTTCTAGGTCGTCTCTTTTAGCCTACCTGGTTTTGTTGTCATATGCCGACTTGGCAATTAGGTCCTCTCTCGCGACCAATTTAAGAGCCTCCCAGACAGAAGCCAAAGACGTAGACAGGTCGGTGTTAAGTGCTAGATAATCAATCAGCGTACATCAAAGGTCCTCCACCACTTGCGGAGACCACAACAGGGAGTTCCTCAGGCGCCAGTGTGGTGGGGAAGGCTGTGTGGACGGCAGGCGCAGCATTAGAGTTATGTGCACCTGGACCTAGAGAGATAGGGCCTCGATGGTCAAGGCAGAGGTACATACCCATGCGGCTGGGTGACAAGGAAGTGGTTCAATCGGGCATAGGACTTATGTGCTGCCGAGTAAAAGGAATAATCTCTTTCATCGGGGTGTAAGTGGCGTTACCTCAGGCTGGAATGGTCCACCCCTGCATCCATAACTAAACTGAGATCACCACCCACCACCACCAGGGAGTCGGTGTGTCTAGGACCACGGCCAAAGCATCCGTCAAGAATTTCTCTTGGTGCTCATTTGGGGAGTAGATTGAGGCTATTGTGATGGTGGAGGATCCAACGCGTAGCCTCAGGGCTAGTAGGCACCCCGTGATCTCTGCCACAGATCCCACTATGTATCCTCTGAAGTGTTTGAAAGCAGGATGGCCACCCCACCCTTCTTACCTTTCCACAAGGACCAAAAGTGCAAGGCAAACCCTTTGTGCTGCATGCGGTGTGTGTCATTGTGGAGGAGGGGAGTTTCATGGAGTAGGCATACATCCCCCCCTGTGTGCTCGAGCAATGAGAGCACTGCCTTCCGCTTAGTGGGGTTGTTAAGGCCTCTGACATTAAAGCTAACTACCTTGACTTCCATCTGTTAGGGAAGAGCCGTCAGGCGCTGTGACTCAAGCAGTGAGGCCAATAATGAGGGACAGATCTTAGGAAGGGACCACGTGTACCAGTATAACTGGACAGACCCAGAATGGGAAGTCCTCAGTAAAAAGCTCACCGAAGAGAGGACCTCTCCTTACCCAAAACAATAGAAACACATCCCAAAACAATAGAACAACAACAAAGGCAAGCACACAATGTCCATCTAGAAATCTGGTCACTAGGAAATGGGGACTGCTAAAAGAGTGAGGGCTCTCCTATTTAGTAAAGAGAAAAGAAAGGAAAATCCCTCCGCCCGCCGGACACAAAGAGGATAGAACAAACCCCCTCTGCGCCAGCAAGTGTCCGAAGAACTGCAGACCGCTCTTTGATGATTGTGGCCAGGTCAGGGCGGAGGCGATCCAGGCCCCAGCTGCCCCGGGGTCCGCGCCTCATGGGCATCAATGTGCCCGGCTCTGTGGCATTCGGCTGGGAAGGCAGATCATCAAGGTTCAAGTTCAACACTTTACAAGCCCCGGTCATGGAGTGGACTTCGTGCAACTTCCAGTTGAGACGGAAAATGAGGCCAAATGGGTGGCCCCAGGAATTTGATACACTCTTCGAGCGAAGTTGGGTAGTGATGGGGCGAAAGTCTCTTCTCTTTTGAAGGGTGCTGGCTGTCAGGTCCTGAAATTGCTGAGGAGAGAGGTCCCGAAAGCGTAGAGGTTGACATGCGCGGCCTGCTTTGAGGATCTCCTCCTTTACTGCACAATCATGCACGTATACTAAAATGTCTGTGATAGGCGGCTCGGTTAGCACGGTGGACCGACTCAGTGGCATCAGTCGATCTTGATGGTGGATTCCGCCGGTGCATTCAGAGCCACTCGGAAGAGGTCTTGCAAGTAACCCACAAGGTCTTCCCCTTCTGCCCCGGTTGAGACTGTGCAGATATGGACATTGTTCCTCCTCGTGCTTTTTTCCAGGTTCTCAAAATGCGATTGGAGGTCCAATTACTGGGCCCGAAGCCGTAGGATTTCTTGCTGCAGTGCTGCAATCTCTTCATCCCTGGCGGTTACTGAGTCTTCCAGAGCGACCACCTGCTCCCCCAGCGCATCCACATCTCTTCGCACCTCCCGAAGGTTTGCCTGTAGGTCCGTTTTAATGGCCAGGATATCCTCTCTCTGGGAAGCGAACAGGGCATCCAGGAACTCCCTTGTGACTGCACCACCTGGGCCGTCTCCCGCTGGAGTCACGTGAGATCCTGAGGCATCCCTCGCTGATTTCATAAGGAGGTCCCGTACGGACCTGTCCTTCTTGCTTTAGGCCGTTGCCATTCTGGGGCCCAGTGTCAGGCAAGCCCAAGAGTTGAGGAAGGGCCCAGAGGAAGGGGTATGCTGATACCAGCGGACACAGGTTGGGTGAGTATGCGTGCTAGCTTCCAGGAGAATTGTTGCCCGTATCCAGGAGCTCTGCAGGAAGTACTGACGTCCCGCTGCAGTAAGGCCGGCTCCAGGCCGCCCTTGTAGCACATGGTAGTGGAAGACGGTGGAACCTGTGGTACTTCCGGGGGAGGACTGCCCCCGTGTTGGTTGAAGTCGAACTCCACGAGCCCTGGCGCTTTCACTGGGCACGTCGCCCCACTACCCACAGGCACCTCCAATACTCCGTTCCACAGGGGTGGCACCAAGCACCAGCGATGTCCAGTAACACCCAGCGTCCCACACACATCGCGCCGGCAAGGTGTGCAGAGAGGACCCAGCAAGGGATGAGGGGGCTCCGGTGTCTCCACTGTTGTGTAGGCCTTTCCTACCCCAAGCCACTTCTATCAAACTGCCAGCACCAGGGCAGCAACTCCCTCCATCACGGTGGCAGGTGATCAGTGGGGGGGCTGCGGGCTCACCGCCACCGGGCACCACGTTCATGCAGCTGGAGTCTTCACAGGCTCAGCACGCCTCCCCCGCGATGGCTCCTCAGAACTCCATAGACCCGAGCGGGCCGCACTCATGCGGTGGAGGCTTTGCCGGCCCTAATGTGGCAGTAAGTGGGGCCGGAGGACACCCGCCCCTCGCCGAGTGGCCCCGGGTGATGCGATGCACCAGACTAGGCTCCCCTGGCAGCGGAACGCCAAGCAGGCCTCCAGCATCGGGCCCCCACTGCGCCACTGGCCGCCCTACAGTCCAGGGCCACGTCCTCAGGCTCGTGGGCCAGGGATCGCGCAAGGGTCTCCGAGTGCAGGCTGCGCAGGCCAGCAGCCTCCTCGAACACATAGTCGGCCCACGCGGCAGCCTCCGCTCCTCAATGTCTTGCATTGCAGGAGCCGCAGGAAGGCCATGGGCCGCTCCTCCTTCCTTTGGTCAGCGGGCAAGTCCTCCTACCGCTCCCAGCCCAGAGTGCAATGAGGTCTCAGGGCTTCAGGCAGGGGATACGGCCACCAGAGGTGCGGGAGTAGATGCTGTGGGCCCGGCAAGAGCGGAGCTCAGACAGAACACGTCCGTTCACTCTGCCAACTTGGCCACGCCCCCTAGCTTTAATTTTTTGACTTTGTATGCTATTGTTCACTTGTAAGTTGTGAGAAAAACACCAGTCCTTGACGTTAGTTCACACATCTTTCAATGTCTTTGCGCTTCTATTAGTGACTTGTTTTAAGTCTGAAGAAACAGCACTAGTTCCTCCGAAAAAGAACATTTCACAGATGTGCTGAAAACAAACTGGCAGCAGAATTGTTTCGATCCATAGGTATTAAGGCCAGCTGCCGAATATCATATTGTATTCTCAGTTGGAAGCTCAAAGCCGAAAACAATACAAACCCATTGATTTCTTGTTGCTTAAAGGCCTGTCCATGCAGACAGGGTGGGAGGTTGTCCTTCTACTATTAATATTGTTTTTTCTTTTCTTCATTGTGGATCTCAGAAACACTGCTGCCACTGGCATCTTTCATAACTATGCTGTCTGTGCAGTCGAACATAATCATCCTTGATTGATTCAAAATGGATTACATTTAGAAACCTTATTGACAAATCAATAAGAGGCGCCACTAGAGGGGAATATTGACTAACCGTTCGAAAACTCAGATTCATTCATTCTTCCAGCGTTATTATCAGCAGACCTCCGTGTTCAGAATCGTTTACCATAATCACAAGTTATACAATTCCGTGTCATGTTATTGTATTTTCAAACTCATGTCGTTTATCTAAAAAATCAATTGCACAGTACAATGGTTATATTTGAATATTCTTAGTGATAAGCACGTCTTTCATTTCAGCTCCTATATCAGTTTTTAAGATACAGTAACACACATATTTTGACAAAGTAACAATAGATGCAACAGCTAACATATAAAAAACAGAAACCAAATCTCAAAAAACACATGCACTCTACCCTCCTGCCAGTTACACTGATACAAAAACAAAATCAGGCAGGCCAAAGAGAAAGAAAGTAAACAATCACGCCCTTGGGTGCAAACAATTTACTTTGAATAACCATTACGAATCAGACAAGTAGTGGTGGGATAAACCATTTGCACAAACAGAGTAGATGTACCACCTGAATGTAGAAGTCGGGGTATTCTACGCCTTGCATTACACCTGCATCCCAGCCATCCTAGCGGGAAACCCCATGGTCACACTTTTAACAGTGCGCAGTCCAAAACATCTAAAAGCTAACACCAAGAAGGCCAGGGGGTGTTTCAGACGTTGCGACTGAAAGTCATACGATGAATCAGAAGGGAGCTGTTGGGTGTCTAGCTAGTTTGGCTGCAATACGTGAAGGCATCCTAAACCATCTTGGACACCCCCACAGGGCCGGACTGGGAACCAAAACCGGCCCTGGCAAAGTGCTCGGCCGGCCCCCCTACCCTCCCCCATGGAGGGAGAGGGGGCCGGCCGCGCTCTTTACCAGGGCCGGTTTTCGGCCGATTTTGTTACAGGGCCGTTTTTTGCGGCTCTATGCCGCAAAAACGGCCCTGTAACAAAAACGGCCCCCCAGGTGCCCCAAACCGGCCCCCACCGGTGCGGCCCACCGGGGGATTGCCCGGTGCCCGCAACGGCCAGTCCGGCCCTGCACCCCCACATGGGGCAGTAAAACATGCAGTGTATAGGAGACCGTGATGTGCCATGTGGTTTAGTGGGACTCCACCCCTCCATAAGTACTTTTCCACAAATATAGATTATTATGAGTAGGAGGAGGAGTTAGTTCCGTCCCATCACTCTTTTCCATAAATTGACAGTGGACCTTTTGTTCAACACCTCAGGAGAGTCAATAACTATACTTGCAACGAAGGAGGCTTGGAAGGATAATGAATGTCAAAATTATCCAGATACATACTTTAAAGCAGCACACCTTTCTTGATCGCCTTTAGCTAAACATTCTTTTCTTTAAATTCAACTTCATTTTTTTTAGCACATTGCATTGTAATAGTACACATGGCACATCATGCAGGAACCAACAACGACTAGGGGGCCTATTTCCGAGTGGAGTTGTGTCGCTTTTGTACCATGCAAGGTGCTGCAAGAGAGACACAAGTCCTAAATGAGGTTTAGGAAGCCACGCAAGGCTATTTGCGTGGCCCTGAGTAGCTCCATTAATCTAGAGTAAAGCCACGTAGCGCCAATGGCAAGGGTGCCTGAATTGGCGCTAGGCAGCCAAAAGGGTGCCAGTGCAGGGGGAAAGGCAGGAATGCACTGTATTGCATTAAATAGGGCGCATTCCTGTCCTTTCCCTGTCATGCAGTGCAGTACAGCAAGGTGGCTTGCACAGTGTTTTTGCCACTCAGTGTTTCATGTATCGTTTCTGCCCACATATACTTACCAACAGCAATGGCTAACAGGGCAACTCTGTTACGGCATGCTTTCATGGGCAATGCCACTGCGCCTTTTACCTTTATTAGCTGAATAACTACTGCAGGTTACAGAGTTTCATGAGCCTAACGTTTGTTCTCAAGAGTCGGCTCCTCAAAGAAGAATTACCAGTACAGTGTTATTTTGAGCATGAGAAAATTAACTCAGACTTCAAGAATATCCCTATTGATGACATGAACTTCTTACAATGGGTAAGCGGTTGAGTATTTTAAGATGGGAATAATGTGTGTTCCACCCTACATTTAAAGAGCACGAGGCCGCTCCAATCTGGATATAATTGAGGCTGCAAAGCCGCATTTTAGGAGCCGCAGATATGCACTTACACTGATGTCTGAACGTAGCTAAAAGACTCTGTAGAAAGAACCACTCGAAGAGAAAAACCAGAGGAACCTTGCTCGTAGCAGTATGTACTTGGAGAGTTTTGTTGACTAGAATCACTGAACCTTTATTTATTGAGTTGGTCTAAGTGGAGATTACATGGAAAACAGCCAGAATTTGTCTATCCTGATGCTCTGGTGGCAGACCTTGGGTTAGCATGGGCAGGAGAACTAGACCCTCCTGGGGTCACCCTATGGCACTCCGAAGGGCCATTTACAAGTAGAATTAGCATTTGCAAAGCAATAGGTCTCACATTTGCAAGAGTTTAAGCTATTGGCATTGTAAATGGCAATGCCTTTTATTTATTAGTTTTAAAAACCAAAACATTAATTAAATGCATCGTAATTTACAATGCCAATAGCTCAAACTCTAGCAAATGCGAGACCTATTGCATTGCAAATACTTGTTTTTTTTTTCTCACATAGGGCTCCTGCACTTTATCATACAATTTTCCAAATGGTATCTGCATGATTAAATGACCAGTAGCAGCCCACAGCTTGCAGCGTTTTGACATTTTCTCTGCCTGCTGCTGAATAATGGAAAGAGGCTGGAGAGAGCAGCAATGGTAGGGAAATGTAATGTGTAGAGGCTTTTGCGAACACCACAGTAGTGCGGGGCTCTGGAAGGTGCATGTCATGGCTTGTTAACAGTTTTAAAAGCAGTGAGGACACATGGCACCGACGGGGGCCGGTGGGGGAGCATGATGAAATCGGGCTCATGTAGAAAATAAGAAAGGCACATAGCCATCCCCAGCCCCCCGAGGCCCTGAAGCTCCACCATGCTTAAAAAGGGGAAGTGTGAAGGGCAACAATGTCTCATGCCTCCCCAGAAACGAAATTTAAAAGTACAGGAACAGCGTTACTCGTGGAAGAGGGGAACAGAAAGCGCAGCTGCAGAAATTCAGATTTGAGTCCCGCTGTGGTCTTAACATCCCCTGAGTCTGAGAAAACTCACAGTCAAGTCAAGTCAAGTCAAAAGATTTATATAGCGCGCTACATACCCATAGGGTCTCAAGGCGCTTGAGGAAGGGTGGGGAATTACTTGTCGAATATCCAAGTTTTAAGTTGCTTTCTGAATGCTAGGTGGTTCTGAGTAAGGCGAAGGTGAGTGGGAAGTGAGTTCCAGGATTTAGCTGCCAGGTAGGAGAAGGATCTACCTCCCATGGTGGTTTTGTTGATGCGAGGTACAGTGGCAAGGGCTTGGTTGGAGGATCGTAGCTGACGGGAGGGGGTGTAGAAGGACAGTCGTGTGTTGAGGCATTCGGGTCCAAGTTCGTAAAGTGCTTTGTGTGCGTGGGTTAGGAGGCGGAAAGTAATCCTCTTATTTACGGGGAGCCAGTGGAGGTTTTTCAGGTGACCAGAGATGTGTTCTTTACGCGGGATGTCTAGTATGAGCCTGGCTGAGGCGTTCTGGATGCGTTGGAGTTTTTTCTGGAGTTTTGCGGTGGTACCGGCGTATAGGGTGTTTCCGTAGTCCAGGCGGCTCGTGACCAGTGCGTGGGTGACCGTTTTTCTAGTTTCGGTGGGGATCCAGCGAAATGTTTTTTTGAGCATGCGAAGAATGTTGAAGCAAGATGATGAAACGGCGTTGACTTGTCTGGTCATCGAGAGTGAGGAGTCCAGGATGACGCCCAGGTTCCGTGCGTGGTCCGTCGGGATGGGTGCTTTTCCAAGGGCCTCTGGCCACCAAGAGTCATCCCAGGCGGAGGGGGAGGTGCCTAAGATGAGGACTTCTGTTTTGTCTGAGTTCAGTTTCAGACGGCTGTGCTTCATCCATTCGGCTACTTCTTTCATTCCTTCGTGTAAGTTGGTTTTGGCAGTGTTAGGGTCTTTGGTGAGTGAGAGGATCAGTTGAGTGTCGTCAGCGTAGGAGATGATGTTGAGATTGTGTTGGCGAGCGATGGTCGCCAGGGGGCTCATGTATATGTTGAAGAGGGTGGGGCTGAGTGACGATCCTTGTGGCACGCCGCAGATGACTTCAGAGGCCTCTGACTTGAATGGTGGGAGGCGGACTCTCTGGGTTCTTCCGGTGAGGAACGAGGTGATCCATTTCAGTGCTTTTCCTTGGATTCCGACGTTTCTGAGGCGCTGTAGAAGGGTGCTATGACAGACTGTGTCGAAGGCAGCGGAGAGGTCGAGGAGGATGAGGGCGACTGTGTCTCCATTGTCCAGTAGAGTTCGAATGTCGTCTGTTGCTGCGATAAGTGCGGTCTCAGTGCTGTGTTTGGCTCGGAAGCCAGACTGTGAGGAGTCGAGGGATTTGTTGGTTTCGAGGAAGGTGGCGAGCTGGTTGTTGACAGCTTTCTCGATGACTTTTGCCGGGAATGGAAGAAGCGAGATGGGGCGGTAGTTTTTGAGTTCGGCGGGGTCAGCTGTGGGTTTTTTCAGAAGGGCGCTGAGTTCTGCGTGTTTCCAGCTTTCCGGGAAGGTGGCGGAGTTGAGGGAGCAGTTGATGACATCTCGGAGGTGTGGTGCTATGATGGAGTCTGCTTTGTTGAAGATGTGGTGAGGGCATGGGTCAGTTGGGGATCCTGAGTGGATGGAGTTCATCAGGCGGATGGTGTCCTCGGTGGAGATTGGGTTCCAGTCGTTAAGGATGTTCAAGGGGGGTGAAAGTCCTGCAGAAGGTTGGGTAGGTTGGTCTCCGGGTCGGTTGTTGAAGCTGTTGTGGATTTCTGCGATTTTGTTGTGGAAGAAGGAAGCTAGGGAGTCACAGAGGGCTTGGGAGGGGGTGATGTCGTTGGAGTTGGCTGATGGGTTGGTAAATTCTTTGACGATGTTGAATAATTCCTTGCTGTTGTGGGCGTTGTTATCTAGTCGGTCTTTAAATGCGGCTTTCTTGGCAGATCGGATTAGTTGGTGGTGTATGCGGGTGGCGTTTTTGAAGGCGTCCCTGGTGCTGGTGTTTGGGTCTTTTTTCCAGGCCTTCTCGAGGGAGCGACAGAGTTTCTTCGATTTCTTAAGATCATCGTTGAACCAGGGGGCATTTTTGCTGCCTAGTTTGATTTGACGTTTTTTCAACGGTGCTAGGATGTCGGCGCTGTTGGATAGCCATTGGGTGAGGTTAATGGCTGCTTGGTCGGGGTTTGAGGAGTGGGCGGGGGGGTTTAGAAGAAGCGATGAGGAAATCTGGTCGATGGTGATTTTGTTCCAGTTTCTTCGCAGGGTGGGTTGAGGATGGTTGTGGATTGTGGTCTTATTGTAGATAAAGTGAACGCAGCTGTGGTCCGTCCAATGAAGAGCTGTGGTGTGACTGAATGAGACATGTTTGCTGGAGGTGAAGATGGGGTCGAGTGTGTGACCTGCAATGTGGGTGGGGGTATTGATAAGTTGTTTGAGTCCGAGGTTGGCGAGATTGTCCAGAAGGGCGGTGGCGCTGCTGTCATTGCTCTTTTCCAGGTGAAAATTGAGGTCTCCCAGTAGAATGTAGTCCTCGGAGGGGAGGGCGTGTGGGGTAATAAAGTCAGTGATGTCGTCACTGAATTGTGCACGGGGTCCTGGAGGCCGGTAGAGGAGGGTGCCTCTGAGTGTGGTCTTGGGGTCGGTGTGGATCTGGAAGTGGAGGTGTTCGACGTTGGCGAGGTTGACGTCTGAGCTGGTTGAGATGTGGATGGAGTTCTTATGGACGATAGCGATGCCTCCTCCTGTTTGCTTGATGCGGTCCTTACGGATGATCTTGTATCCTTCCGGGATGGCAATGGTGATGTCTGGGGCTGAAGAGGCATTCATCCATGTTTCTGTTAGGAAGGCGACGTCCGGTGAGGTGGTGTCTAGTAGATTCCAGAGGTCGATGGCGTGTCTGTGGACCGAGCGGGTGTTGAGCAGGATGCATTTTAGGTGGTTGGTGTCAGGTCTCTGTTTGGTGTTGGTGGATGAGGAGTTGGTTTTGGTGCCGTCGAACTTGCAGGAGTTGCAAGAGAAGGGTCCATGGGTGTGTCCAGGAGCGGCTTGGACGCAGTTGGGGGAACGGCCGGGGTTAAGGGCTAGGAGGGTGGTGGCATCGTAAGTGATGCGAGTGGGCTGGGCATTACGGGAACCAGGGGGTCTGGCGCTGGGCGCGGGCTTGGCGCGGACGGGTGTAGACGGGCTTACCTTTGGTGCACCTTCGGCGCGGCCGTACCGCGTGGACGCTGCGCGTTGGGACATCTGACATAAATGGAGAGTGGAGGGGGCGGAGCGTGGGCGGGTCAGCTGGGAGGCGGGAGCGAGGTGGAGGAAGGGCCAGGGGTTCCGGACAAAATGGCAGCAACAACAACAAACTCCGGAGCAGTGGTACCGTGGGTGCCCGACAATATGCAAATCACGCTATCATACACAGCAACGAGGTGCGCGCTAGCGCTGCTAAAAAATAATAATTCAAGCTCTACGGTATGGCCAAGGGCTGTGCAGTCGAGCGCTGCGCTGGGGGTGAGCAATCTGCAGTAGGCGCTACAATAGAGATCACAAAAACAGAGTCAGGCGCTACAATACCGGTCTGCAGTTAAGCGTCACGATGCTAATGCCACAAGTGGAGACAGGCGCTGCAACACAGATCTCAGCAGAGGAGGAAGCAGGGGGAGCGACCACTCGTGTCCAGGGCAGGACGGTCACAGCTGTACCAGAGCGAGAGGACGGCCTACAGCTTCAGTGGGTGGGCGGGTCAGCTGGGAGGCGGGAGCGAGGTTGAGGAAGGGCCAGGGGTTCCGGACAAAATGGCAGCAACAACAACAAACTCCGGAGCAGTGGTAGCGTGGGTGCCCGACAATATGCAAATCACGCTATCATACACAGCAACGAGGTGCGCGCTAGCGCTGCTAAAAAATATTATTTCAAGCTCTATGATATGGCCAAGGGCTGTGCAGTCGAGCGCTGCGCTGGGGGTGAGCAATCTGCAGTAGGCGCTACAATAGAGATCACAAAAACAGAGTCAGGCGCTACAATACCGGTCTGCAGTTAAGCGTCACGATGCTAATGCCACAAGTGGAGACAGGCGCTGCAACACAGATCTCAGCAGAGGAGGAAGCAGGGGGAGCGACCACTCGTGTCCAGGGCAGGACGGTCACAGCTGTACCAGAGCGAGAGGACGGCCTACAGCTTCAGTGGGTGGGCGGGTCAGCTGGGAGGCGGGAGCGAGGTGGAGGAAGGGCCAGGGGTTCCGGACAAAATGGCAGCAACAACAACAAACTCCGGAGCAGTGGTAGCGTGGGTGCCCGACAATATGCAAATCACGCTATCATACACAGCAACGAGGTGCGCGCTAGCGCTGCTAAAAAATATTAATTCAAGCTCTACGATATGGCCAAGGGCTGTGCAGTCGAGCGCTGCGCTGGGGGTGAGCAATCTGCAGTAGGCGCTACAATAGAGATCACAAAAACAGAGTCAGGCGCTACAATACCGGTCTGCAGTTAAGCGTCACGATGCTAATGCCACAAGTGGAGACAGGCGCTGCAACACAGATCTCAGCAGAGGAGGAAGCAGGGGGAGCGACCACTCGTGTCCAGGGCAGGACGGTCACAGCATGCTGGCATTCTGGAAGGAGGCTCCACTCTTCAGCATGCACAGCCATTCGTAGATAAAGGTAATAAAAAGCGGGATGCCTAATTAAAAAAAATGCAGCAAAAGCACATGAAACTAGAGTTCACCGTTACCGAAGTTCTGTTTTTTTTTATCCCCGTCTGTTAAGCAGGCAATGGCGGTTGTTTGTTTATATTTGCACCACGCCATGCACGCTTTCACTGTATAATGCGGGTGCTGTGTCAGAGTATAGCTGTTCTTAATGCCTTAACCGTGGCGTTATATTGAGTTGGTGGGGCTCCGTCAGCCAGCACCCGCGAGGTAGTGCTCCCGTCGTCCAACGGCCGACAGGAGCACGGAAGGGATTAAAGTGAAAGCGCGTATGGCCAGGGTCGGATTGGTAATGTCGGCACTTGGGAAATGGCCTAAGGGCCGGTAGACGAGTTCTAGCTGTGGGCTACTTTTTTCGGCAGTCTGTGGGCTGTCTGTGCTGTTAGGATGCTGCCAGCGGCCCAGTGGGTGTCTAAGTGGCCTTTTTAGAGGCAGATGGGTGGAGGTATCACTCCCTTTCTCTCGTTGGGCCGGCCCATTAATGTATGCTGATTGAGTGTGCCAGGGGGCCTGCGCAGAAGTGGTCTCACTTGTATTCATGTGTGGCTCAGCAGTGTGAACTAAGCAGTGCAATTTTTTTTATCTAAGTGAAGTTTATAAAACATGCCCCCCAGCCCCTTTCTTTTCATACAACTTCACTGAAGCAGTGTTCTGCGGAAAGGCAATACGCAAATATGGACCACTTTTGTTTTTTGGGCCCTAGCCGATTTTTGATCCCAATCCAACCCTGCGAATGGTGCACTGCAAATACAAAGAAGCAGCCCGCATTGTCAAAGCCAGTGTTCAATTGTTTTGTGCTGCTGTTGTTTTGGTGGCTGCTTGTTTGTATTTGGAGGCGCCATGCCCGCTTTCACTTTAAGAATAGCTACTGCCCCACACAGCACTCTCGGAAGGGGACCTGAGTGCTGTATGGAGCGGCAGCTATTGTTAAAGTGAAAGTACGCATGGCCCGGCGCAAATACACATAAGCGGTCGCCATTGTCGAAACCTGCATCTCCCGAGTGCTTGGGGCTGCACTTTACGTAAGTGTAAACCATTATTAAATTACAAATGGACCAGAACAGCATAGAATTCTGTAGAACTCTGGAATTAGGATGAAAATATGTCGCAAACCTCAGATTGACCTAGGTAAATAGGGCATTTGAGGCATCACGGTAGGTTGTGTGTCAAACATGAGTTTGAGCTTCCCCCATATCATCTTCCAATCCACAAACTGCCTTTGAGTCATATCTACATATTTGAATTTTAAAATCCCCCTCCAAAAGGCCTATTGTGCGTAATCAATGAAGTATGTTTTTAAGGGCTAAACCTAAGGCATCCAGTACATCCAAAACAATTTTATCAGAACACTTATTATAATAATTAGTTAAAACTAAATCATTTCCATTGGTGAGTCCTAAACAAAGGAGATGAAAATAAGGACTGTCATTAATGAACCACTGAAATTTTACTGGTGAAAGGCTTGAGACAAAAGTAGCTAGTTCTCCTTTTGCACGCCCTGTAGTTGTATATGTGGCAAAGAAGTTGGCATGAAAAGTATCCAGAGCACACATCTCTTGAAGGCAGATGATGTTAAACCATGATGACAGCCTGTTATTTCGGTTTTACACTACCATTAAAGAAGCAAGAACATTAATCTTATATGACAATAAATTCCTTAAACAGAGGATCAACCTAGGGAGATCTCATAGTCATCAAAATATCACTATGGTTATAGCAGTTTTACCTACTAAGCATCGTTGCCAATGAAAAACGTTATTATTTAGCTGCTCTATTGTTTCCGAGGTGTGTAGAGAGGAAACATCAGTTAGAATGATCACACAGGGGCAAGCAGGGGGGAGATTAACTGCAGGCATATCTGTAGACTAGGGGTCTCCAACCAGTAGCTCGGGAGCTACTGGTAGCTCACAAGCACCTTCAAAGTAGCTCTCAAAGGTGAAGCCAAACCAAGCCAATCTCAAAGATTCTGTGTATATTAAAGAAGGCAGCACTGCTTATTTCACTACCCTTAAGAGTTACAAACAGCCAAACCAATGGCAGGGCCTGTTGATACCACTGAAACACGCACTTTGGTGGCCTATCAATCAATCAATCAGGGATGTATAGAGCGCACTACTCACCCATGAGGGTCTCCAGGCGATGGGGGAGTGTGTGGGGGGATTTGTGCAGCTTTGGTCATTCGAAAAGCCATGTCTTATGGCTCTTCCTGAATGCTTTCAGTGTGGGGCTTCATCAGAGGCTGAGGGGGAGTTAATTCCAGGTCTTGGCCATGATGAAGGAGAAGGGTGTGCCTCCTGTCTGGTTCTGAGGATGTAGAGGATTTCGGCCAAGGCCTGGTCAGCGGAGTGGAGGTTTCTTTTGGGGATGTAGAAGGAGATTAAGGTATTTGGGTCTGGTGTTGTGGAGGGCTTTATAGGTGTGTGTGTGAGCAGCTTGAAGGTCACTCTTTTTTCGACGGGGAGCAAGTGGAGTACTCCTTTATGCTAGGTAATGTGGTCTTGTCGAGGGATGCTGAGGATGAGTCTGGCTGCGGCGTTCTGGACAGTCTGAAGTTTGTGGAGTAGAGATTTGTTGATTGCGGCATAGAGGGCGTTCCCGTAGTCCAGCCTGCTGGTGATGACTGCATGGGTGACGGTCTTCCTTGATTCGGTGGGTGGGTCCATTTGAAGGTCTTGCTGAGTATGTGGAGGATGTTGAGGCATGTGGAAGCTTCAGCGTTGGCCTATGGTCTGCCACATGAAACATGTTTATCCACTTTAAATCTGAGTTGGGGAGACTTACTGCTATGGTAATACTGTTTGTGGCACTGCGTGTGATGATATGAATTTTACTTGATTACAAGCATTTAATATTGATAAATGTTTTCCTAGCATTCTGCTGATAACTTCACCTAGAATTTTTTGGTGGTTACTACTGATAATTGTGCTTAGGATGGTCATAGTGTAATGTTAATACATATCATCAGTATTTGATAGTGATAAAATATGGTGGTAGCTCAGCAGGACTTTCCTTGAGCAGAATTAGCTCTCAGTACAGAAAAGGTTGGAGACCCCTGCTGTAGACAATACACTTTGCTCCATACTGGGATATCCGAGCGGCACATTCTAGCCCGGAGAGGTGAGCCTCTGTGATCTGTCTCAGAAGGCCAATAATGTACAAATAAACCATAGCAGTGAAGTTGATTTAAAAAGGTCAGACAAGTTGGTGCATCTAATCTATTGTCCAAAACTCAGTTGCCACATCTGTGCTTCTGTAGCTGGAAACGCCTCTTCAATATTTCCATTCAGCATGCCAGGCCCACAGCTGCTTGTATTTTAAGCACAATCAAGCCAGACAACAGAAAAAATTCATGTTTAACTTACAGGCAATTTGTAAAGTATTTATGTAGTAGTTAACCAGTAATGAAGTGAAAACACACTCATGAAAAATCCCAAACCAATGTAGAAAAATAGAGTATTTTTTAACAAAGAAAATGATGCCAAAAACCCAGCAAGTATAAATAGAAATATACATGTTTAAAATTTGAATTAAATACTTGTTCTGAAAGGCACCAAACCTCAACCACTGATCATGCTATACTGAGTCAAATTTAAAATTTAAAGCAAATCATGATGGGTCACCGGTTGGAAATCATGTTAATTCCAGTGGAAAGTTTACCTTTGGACATACAAATTTTTATGGAGGAAAAAGTAGTCATTATTGAGTCATCAATGGGGCAATCTGCAAGTTGGTTTCAAAGCATGGCTTGAACCTATGGGTTGCCGAAGAGCGGTGTACCAGTGCAGTCTTGATGGAGGTGGAAAAGCTCTGAGTGGGCAGAGTCTGTGCCCAGGAAGGCCTCAATGACAGGCTGCTGCCCATTATTGCTCCTGATTAAGCCCTTTACGTTCAAAGTTAGAACGTTTTCTGGAAGTCAGATTTCCCATAGCAGAGCACACCGGCAATCTGAGGCTGACCAGCAATTCCAGGTCACCAACTGTGGCTTCAAATGCCAGCCCGGTTTCTGTCAGTTCTCGGGCAGACATTTTGCAAATGTTTCTAAGTCCCAGCTTTTGCAGTGTAGACAGAAGGAGTTCACTCTAACACAAGCCAAGCATCCAGGACAGGAGATCAGCCAACTAAACCTTGGAGTCACTATCTAGGTCCTAGATTCAAGGCAAGCAGTTCCAGTCTCCCTTTAGGTTCTTAAGACAGCAGGACAGTCCTTCTGCTGATTCTCTACAGGCACAGGAGTGATCTTAGGAGGGTACTAAGTATGCCACATTTATGTCCAGTGCCAGCCTCGAGGTTGGGGAAAATCCTGACCAATCAATAACCAATGGGTTAAAAGTTTCATGGGGTGACCCTACTCACTTGTTGCACTTCTTGTGTGTTTTACTATAAACAATCACACAGAGCCCCTCTCTACCCAAACCCAACATGGCAGAACCTTTCTTCCCCTGGTCAGAGCTCCCTGGGCCCACCCAGAGGTGTGGTCAGTCCACTGACCTTACTAGTGAACTGCTCCCTTCCCTGCACAGCTCTGCCTTGTAGCTGTTGCCCCCATTGCTGCTGCTGACCTTCTGGTCAGAAGTTTGAGGACCTCCTCCACCAGCAGGCTCCCATCTGCTCCTCATCTCTGGTGGTCTAGTGGTAGAGCATTACTACTCTGCTGCTTGGCTGCCCTTTTGTCTCAGTTTGTCCTGCATTTTGTGCCACTTTTTTCCTTTTTCTGTCATTTTGTGCACTTTTTCTTTTGCTTCGTCACCCTTGCCACTGCAATCCCCCACTTACACGCCCCCCTCCAGTGACTCTTCCCTCTCCCTGAATTTCCCACCTCCCAGCTGGCCAGCCCCCAAAACATTACTGAATGACGTCCGCTGCTCAGTGAAGGTGCAGTCCACTGACTTGACTAGTGGACTGCTCCCTTCCATACACAGCTCTGCCTGGTGGCTGGTGCCCCCATTGCTGATGCTGACCCTCTGTTCAGGAGTTCTAGGCCCTCCTACACCTGCAGTCTCCCACCTGCTCCTCATCCCTGGTGGTATAGTGATAGAGCATCACACCTCTGCTGCTGGGCTGCCCTTCTGTCTCTCTTTTTTCGTGCTTTTTCTGACTCTTTTTGCCCTTTTTCTGCTTCTGCCTTTATTCTGGTTTTTGCAGTTTTTCAGGCCCTTTTTGCACTTTTTCTTTTGCTTTGCCGCCCTTGCCGCTGTGACCCCCCGCAGCCCTGCTACACTCCAGTGACTCTCCCCACATCTCATGTTTCCCGCACACTACTTAATGATGGCTGTGCCAAAGGAGTCCCATAGGCAAGCCCATCTGCGACAGTCTGTGTCTGGACCACACCCACCACCATGGACCCTGCTTCTCGTACCTCCCACCAATACGAAGCAAGCACCCTCCTCGCCCTCAACACACGACATCATGCCACCCGCCTTCTTTCGTCACCAAAGGACACTCAAGGACCCTTCTTCTGCCATAACTGCAGCTAGACCCTTTCTCACCTTCACTCACCAGCTCCTCTCACTGCCCATCTGACCAACAGAGCACCCGACCAGCTCAACGGCATCCTCCTGAACACGCACTCCCTTCACAAACATGCAACAGAAATCTAGAACCTCCTTGAAGCCTCAACTCCCAACATCAGCTTCCTCATGGAAATCTGGATTAATGCCAGCTTTGGCCTGGACATCACCACCGCCATCCCAGACAGCTATAAAATCACCGGCAAAGACCGTGCCAATCGACCAGGAGGACACTACTGACGGAAGGGATTATTTTGCGGTATCACGGAAGAGAAATTCAGCGTCTCAACACACCGAATCATAGACAGTACAGATCAGTCTCTCCACTGGGCAGGATGGCGGTCCCCAAAAGGTGAAACAACACCAAGGGATCACGTACGTCAGAAGCTTTTGTCGTTATTGAAAAGCACAATGACAACTCAAGTCTTTCCTTGGGCTCCCAAGAATCGCACATGGTACACAATTCCTCTTTCTGAAAGACTTATTATCCCTGATGAAGACCTTCGTTTAAAGTACAGCCACCAAGAAGGTCAAAACGCATTGGTTCTACTCAAGAGAGGCCCATAATGGAACCAAGTTGAAACAGGGTCCTTTAATTGGACAAAATAGAACTCAGACAAGGGGCTCTATTCTTGAGTTCTAATCTCCATCTTTGACCTCTCCCTTGGCCACAAAAACATCATAACTCAAGGATAAGAAAAATAGTAACTTGCCTTTGTTTCAACCCTTGGTGATAGATTGTAACAGGACCAGTCTTCACGTGATGTTATCTTTTAGGATGTTACATGCACCTGAGCTTTATTGTTTGATTCATTATTAATTTTGTGAATAATGCACTGTATGTTTTAAAGCTTCTTTGCACGGTAAATAATCACTGGGCACATTGCGTTGATTGTATGTTTGACATGTACATATCTAGAGACGAGATAAGAGAAGGCAAGATAACTTTGTCTAGTTTGCCTAGTGACAGGCATGAATGTTTTGTAAAATGAATGTGAAAAATCAGACAGTATATATGATTATACCCCAAGGATAATTAAAAAATCTTTTGGGAGAGAATAATGGTCGCTTGATCTATGGTGTCAGAGGTAATTTTGTTTTAGAGTACATATTAGGATTCCAGCCTCTGTCGGATCCAAAACGGAATCACTCCCCTTTGTTTAACCCCCAATCGACCAGGAGGAGGCATCACTATCATCCATAAGAACACCCTCCACCTGACCACTCACTCAGACAACCCAACGACAACCATGGATCACCTCCACTTCCAGATTCAGACCAACCCCAACACCACCCTATGAAGCACCCTCTTCTACAGGCCTCCCGAGACCCCACCCTCCCTTCACTGATGCCATTGTCAACCGCATCACACCCCATGCTCTCTCATCCAAAGATTCCATCCCACTCGGTGACCTCACCTTTCACCTGGACAAGCCCAGTGACCAGAACACTGGATTCCTCCTGGTGAACCTCGCCGACATCGGACCTAAGCATCTAGTCACTGCTCAAACCCATGGAGCGGGCTCACGCTTGACACCGTCTTCTACGCCAGCGGAAGCATCACCTACTGCCACACCACTGAACTCATCTGGACCGACCAGCACTGCGTGCAGTACACCTTCATCACACCCACCATACACCACCGCCATCCGCACCCCCGTCGTAGCTGGAACAAAGTCACTGACGAACATCTTACCACATTCCTCAGCACTACCACACCACCGACATCAGCCAACGCCAACACCTGAGCATGCAGCCTTCACTGATGGATCTCCAAATGCGCTGATAATTTGGCACCCCTCAAGAAGACCCTCAGCAAAAAACATTCCAAGAAAGCCATCTGGGCCAGTCCCACCCTCCACAAGTCCAGATGCACCTGTAGACAACTGGAGAAGAGAAACCGTGGAAACCCACGAAACCTTCAAAACTGTGATCAACGCACACCACCTCCTTCTCATAACCACAAAGAAAATGGCCCTCCAAGACTGATTCAATGCCCACGCACATAACAGCAAAAACATTTTCACCATAATCAAGGAGTTTACCAGGCCCAACAGAGAGAACATAGACCTCCTACCCTCCCAAGACATCTGCAACAAACTCAGCACCTTCTTCCACCATAAGATCAAGGAGATCTACAATAATTTCGACACCCAAGACCCTCCAACCACCGCATACAACCATGCCGCATCCCAACAGATACTGCTGAATGGAACTCGACTCACCACAGACGACACACTCAAGACCATCAAGAGCATCCACTCTGGAGTCCAGTCTGACTCTGACTCTTGCCTGTATCACATCTTCTATAGTGCATCCACCTCCATCACCTCCAAGCTTTGACGCACCATCAACTGCTCCATTGGACCACCACCTTCCCCAATGACCCAAAACACGCAAGATCTCAGACCTCAAGAACTTCAGTTCCATCTCCCTGCTCCCCTTCCCAACTGAGGTCACTGACAAGGCCATCAACGGTCAACTCTCTGAGTTCATCAAAGGGAACCATGTCCTGGACAACTCCCAATCCTGCTTCTGAAGAAACCACAGCACGGAGACAGCAGTCCTTGCGGCCACCGATGACATCTGCTTGCTCCTTGACCAAAGCAAAACTACAGCCCTCATCCTACTGGACCTCTCACTGCCCTTGATAGCGTCTCCCACCGCACACTAATCACAAGACTCCATGATGCCAGCATCTGCATCAAGGCTCTGGAGAGTATCTACTCCTTTCTTACCAGCCAAACACAACGAGTTATACTACCTCCATTCCTCTCAGAACACACAGAGATCAGCTGAGGAGTGCCCCAGGGCTCCTGCCTGAGCCCCACCATCTTCAACATTTCCCTGGCCCCCCTTGCTGCCATCGTCAGGGACCATGGACTCAACATCGTCTCCTACACTGATGACACCAAGCTGATCACTCCCTCACCAATTAACTCACAGCTGCCAGAATCAACTTTCACAGCGGGATGAAGGCCATTGCCACCTGGATGAAAGATAGCTGCCTCAAGCTCAACTCGGACAATACCGAAGTACCCATCCCGTGACCCACCCCCTCAGCCTGGGATGACTCCTGGTGCCCCACTGCTCCTGGAATCCCCCCCAGACCACACACGTAACCTCGGCATCATACTGAACTCCTCGCTCACAATGAACCGCCAGATCAACACTGTATCCTCATCATGCTTCCACATGCTCTGCCTGCTTTGAAAGACATTCAGATGGATCCCCACAGAATCCAGAACAACGGTCACCTAAGCACACATCCCTAGTAGACTCGACTACGGCAATGCACTCTATGCCAGCATCACCTAAAATCTCCTCAGTAAAATACAGAATGTTAAAAATGATGCAACCAGATTGGTACGCAACATCCCCTACCACTGCCACATTACCGAACACCTTTGATAACTCCACTGGCTCCCAGTCAACAAAAAGATCACCTTCAAGCTCCTCACATATGCCTACAAAGCTCTCCATGAGCAAGGATCAGCATATCTGTACCACTGCCTCTCATTCCACGTACCTGCCAGACACCTTCTCTCTGCCCACCTGGCCCTGGCCACCTTCCAACAGATCCACAAGACAAAAACCGGAGGAAAATCCTTCTCCCACCTCACCACCAACACCTGGAACCCCTCTCCATCTCAGACAATCCCCATTGCTGACCCAATTCAGGAAGGATCTCAAGATCTGGCTCTTCGATGGAACCCCTGTGCCAGATAGATCAGCAGCCCCCCCCAGCTCCATGAGACCCTTACGGGTGAGTAGCCTTGCTATATAAACCTTTGATTAATTGATTGATTGATTATTGATTGACTAAACCCTTCCTTGTGCTCATGCCCAACCAGTTTTGAGGCAGCTCCCCCCAACACTGAGTCTGACTATTAAGCTGAAAGGGAGGCAGGCACAGGTGTGAACTAAATCTTTCAGCAACAGGGACGTCATCCTATGAACTCAGGAAGGGGTCTGGATTCTGCCCCAGTCCATCTTGCTCAAGGAAGAAAAAACACCTCCCCACACCCTAGCCCTTTGTCGTCTGCCAGGGAGCAATTCAGATCTCACCACATGGGAGTCATCAGCAGGCAGATGACACTGGCAGAAAGTCGACTTTTGGATTAGGCAGGAAAATGACAACTTTCTAAAACTGTAATATCCAAAATAGTAATATAAAATGTGATCTGACTTGACCATTAATTTAGATTTTAAATTACTATTAAAATGTGTCCTAATTATACTATTGTTGAGATCTATAGGACTCAATGCCTCTCAATGGCCCTTTATTGGCCTGAGGTGCGTGGCCACATAAATTATCTTGCCCTGCGAGTAGAGGGGAACTGGTTTTGTCAATTAGCTCGTTTGTGTGCCCCTCCTCATCACACTACATGTGTCATGAGGAACTGAGGCTGCCCTATTGAGAGGATTTTGCTAAATTGTCTCCTATCACTTTATGGAAGACTATTTGGCATTCTGAGGTCTCCCTTAATCAGACCATGATCTTGACTATTTATCATGTGATAACAGCTTTAAAAAACCCTGGCTTGCTTATGTTAGACACAGCTATGTAGAGTTGGGTCACTCATCCCTTTTCGAGAATTCATCATCCAGTTGCATAGAAGATAATACAATCTAAAAAACGGCTGTTGTGGTAAAGACGTCTCTTTATGACTCAATGTGTAGAACAATGTAAGCCTACTGTCAAGTGCTATGCCTCGCTTAAGTCTTGTTCTGGCCTTTTGTTACACCTAACAGAAGTAACAGGTAGGTACCTTTTACTAGACAATAATTATCACCCTTTCTTAAGAAACATTAATTTGTTAAATGCAGCATTGCTCTTCATTATCAGCAGATAATAAACAATGCAGAAGTCTTCATGAGGGTAGGAAGTTTTCTTAAATCTGGGATTTTTAGTCTTAGATCTATCTTCATATAATGTCACAAATTGTTGCTTATTTGTTTATATTTGCATCACTGATTTGTGATATGATATTCCTATAATTATGCTTTATTGCTTGTACTTTTATATAAGTCTCTGAAATGCAAAAAAAGAAATCGAATTGAACTGAATTGAGCAGGTGCCATATAAGTATATTCAAAAGGATTCTGAATATTGGCATTGCTTAAAGGTTTTCTAACATTGACCTATTGAATTGATCAAATCAATCCCCACTTTCTGTCTTGACAAAATATATAAATGCGAGGCTTCAAAAATCAGAAACTGCAATTTTGCAGACTGATAAATGATCTATGGAACAGTAACTTCACACAATCAAGGTAACACCTGTACAAGTGAGAACAGCGACGAACTGCCAAAAGATAAAACACAGCCTAACCTTTTGAGAAAACTTAGCATAGGTGTAAAAATAGCACAGAGGGAACAGGCTTCATGAGCCTTGCTACAAAATATTCCAACCAAGGGATGCCTTGGTCTCCTTTTTGTTTCTGAGGTGAGGAGGCTTAAAAAAGAAAACTTTGCTACATAAATGTTTAACTGAAATAGTAAGAAATGTTTATGTGATATGTTATTTAGGATCCAGAAATATATTTTGGATTACATTTGTGTCACCAATTTGTAAGATTTTATTATACTGACCCCGGTGTCCTTACTAAGAATCAACCTTTTCACAACACCATAACATGTTCAGTGACGAGGTACTAATCTGCCAATGATGATTGAAATAAAACATGTCTCCCTAGAAAATGCTATTTTTCAGGAGTGTTGAGTAATGGTATAAATTAGTTACGAAGACGAATAAATGCAAGACAAATACCTGGATTCATAAAAATAAATCTATACCTGCATGCTTATCTCTAGCATTGAGTGTAGTATTACACTTTTTTGGAATTCCCCAAAATTCTCGTAATACTACCGGGAAGCTTCAGCAGTAGAATGTTTCCTTGAGTACTCACAAGCCTAAGCAGTTACCCATTCGTAATAAACTTGAGGCGTAATTATACGTGTGTAAATGCCTGGTAAAAGGTACATTTTTAATTTAGACCTACAACTTTCTTTTTTCAGGGGCTACGGATGTTTTTGTTTGCTATAAAGACGCCCCATCTTCAACATCAGATCAATTTTGAGGATGTTTCCCTCCTTGAAACAGATTTACTCATGCCCTTGATAGGTGTAAATCTTACTAGGCTGAGAAAATATGCATATACCGAAAATTCGGAAGTGGTTTTAAAACAAACTTACCAGGACATCCTTACCACGGATCACCCACTCTCTGCCGAAGAATACACATAAAATATCACTTCAGACTGATGAGCTATTGTGTGTTACTTAATAGATTTACAAGAGAAAGGTCACATGGTTGTGTTATAAAGTGTAAATCAAGCCAGTTTCAAGGGTACCTACATGGGAAAATGGCTTTGTTAATTGAGGCCAAAGTGCTTAAATTCTGGGTGAGATTGAAAAAATATTTGCAATCAAGGTCAAGACAGGCATACAAATTCCACAATTGCCACAAAATCATGCGTGTAAATAAAAGTTTGAAATTTACAAAACACAAACTTTACACTAGGAAAGTGATTGACTGACTCATACATTTATGCTTTTTTATTGCGTGGTATGCAGATGTTAAAGGCTGTATTGGGACCAATTTGTAGATGTTTTGCATGTCCTTCTCACATAGGTTGAGCAGCAAAAGACTATGAAATTACAAATTGGAAGGCTCAATACACCTACTGGCCAGTAAGCAACCAACTACTTGCAGGCAGGCAGGCTACCAACTTAAGCCCCTGCCTTTTCTGTTATGCCATGGAAAGCTGGAAGAAAAATATAGGGTGACCTATTCTCTCTACATGACCTGACCACAACCAATTGGGTTAATCCTAATGCTAATTGGGGAGTGTGGTATGATCCAGTCTACCTCTTTTTCCAGGTATTGCTCAGGAACCAGGGAGAATGATTGTTAGACTTGGCATCTTTGGCATGGTTTCCCCTGACTTTTTGCCTCTACCTCCTGTATTTTTTAGGCTGTGCTGGATTTAATTTTTGCTGGCTTAGATGCTTTGGGCACTTTGCCACTGCTGATCAGTGTCAAAGTGCAAGTGCTCCCTGTGTAAATTGATGTTACAATAGGTTCTACCTGATTGGCTCATTGGATTTAAAGGTAAGTCCCTAGTAAAGTTCACTGAAGTGTGCAAGTGCCTGTAAATCAAATGCTACTAGTGGGCCTGCAGCACTGATTGTGCCACCCACATGTGTAGCCCTGAAAAGGTCTCTCAAACCTACCACTGCAGTGTCTTTGC
The DNA here is from genome assembly GCF_964261635.1 of Lissotriton helveticus. Classification (NCBI taxonomy): domain Eukaryota; kingdom Metazoa; phylum Chordata; class Amphibia; order Caudata; family Salamandridae; genus Lissotriton; species Lissotriton helveticus. The sequence goes on along the minus strand of NC_136060.1, from coordinate 50,776,509 downwards.
GCAGTTGTTAACTGCCATGTCAACTTCACTAGTGCACCCACTTGCCATGCCCTAACTTTCTCTTTTCTTACATATAAGGTACCCCTATGGTAGGCCCAAGGTACCCCCTGGGCTGGGTGCAGTGTATGTGAAAGTGGGAGGAGTTTTCCTTGCACCTGAATATGGCCTGTCTCCCTTGCACAATGCTGTCTCCACCCCCTGTGGCCATACTACACCAGTGAGGACAGACCTGGTTTGGACTGGGCTCAGAGGCCCCTGCACAAAGAAGAACAATGACAAAATGGGGTATAAGTAGTGAACCTTAAACCCCAGAACTTTAGATCCCTTCTGGACTCAAGAGGAACCTTTGCCAAGGAGAAGAGCTGTAGAGATGTAAGCAGGAGTACTGCCTATTTACTGTGTGCTGTGTGGGGTGGCAGTTGTTGTTTTTGCCAAGGAAAGGACAAAGACTGGGACTTTGCTGAGAAACCTTTGTGAAGAAGAATCTCCAAGGGCTTGTGTGTGCTGGTTTCCTGTTCTGAAGTCTCAGGGACACAAAGACTTCATCCCCGGTTCCCCTGAACTCTGCTGCTGAAAGCTATGACCTGCCAGGAGGTGCCTGTTCCATTTCTGGGCCTCTGGAGGGTGTGCTCGCTGATGGGAGCTGAAAGAAACCCTAAGAACTGAAGAAATCAATGCATCGCTCTTCCTGCAGCTGTTTTCGAATGCAGCACTGCTGTGCAAGAAGAATCTCCATACATCACTGAGCTGCTACCAAAATGGATGCACATTGATCACTGACGCATCCCGGATTTCCACGCATTGTACCTGTGCAGCAGGTTTTCCCGACGCATCACCCATGGACTACAACCATCTCGTAATCGATGCATCACTTCCCCCAACAGAGTAAGGGTGGCCGGTAAACTCCACCCCGCCGGTGGAGTTCACAGAGTTTTTGTGACTCCACACTCCGTTTGGAGAGCGGATTTCTGCAAAAGCTCTGTGGGCCGTGGCATAGCAGAGTTTAGCGCCACGCCACCCCAGGCCCTGAACAGACACCTCTCAGACAAGCGACTTACAAGCTGTCAAGAGCAGCTTGAGAAGCAGGATTCAAATGGTGGACTTGTTGGTATTCAGACCAAGGCTTGATACGCATCGTCGTTCTGAATCCTGACATGTTTGTTGTTTGAACCCTGCTTCTCAAACCTCGTTTTGGATGTGTTTGCTGTCGCTTGCCTGGGTGCTTGACTTTCAGGCCTCGTTAGAAGGAGCACTTTTCTGCTTACCGACCATGGATTGCAGACAGCTTGGGTCCAAGAAAGAATGCAGTGCAGCAGTTTCTCAGCACCGTGGAAGCAGAGCAACGCCTACCTCCTTGTGGATTCATCTTTCCAGTGACTGGGGGCGAGTGTAATGCAAAGGTAGAAAGAATGCAATCACTCCCCTATACGATCATCAAATCTGTACATCTCAAATGATATGTATTTGATGCAACAGATACATCTAGTGTCCAACTTGTGAACTACAGATAGAATAGGAGTTTTGAATTTCTGTCCCAACATATGAAATTGATAATAAATATACTCTGCCGGCTCACGGAACTCCACATAGCCGGTGGAGTTTTTTTACCGCTTCGCGGAGTTCCACTGACATTTACCCTGTACTTCTAATTTGGTGTTTGATTTTTCTAGTGTTGTGTTTTCACTTTAAGACTGTTTGAAGAACTTCATAAATACTTTGCACATTGCCTCTAAGTTAAGCCTGACTGCTCCTTGCCAAGCTACCACCGGGTTGAGCACAGGTTAATTTGGGGTTTGCTTCTGCATCACTCTGACAAGGATCGTAGATGCTTCTTGAGTAGGGTTTCACGCCTCTCGACCAGTAGTCAAATTTTTTACAATCAGCAAGCATTTGCTTGGATAACATTGGTAGCCATTGGCATGACCATATACCTCTTATAAAGCATTAGAATGTTCTAGGGCACCGCCTCCAGAAAATTAACACTAATACATCTGTTAACCCAGCTGTGTTATTGTGAAAAGTGATAACAGCATTGATACAAATCATAAGCCCGTAAATGAGCCAATCTGGAGTGCAGTTATCACCCTGGGTCATAATACTTTAAAGAATAAGAGAGGAAGTCTCAGGGGAGCTACGTCCCTCTGAGATGTCTGCATGAGCTTCCGCATGGTCTCCTTCCTTGGCCCAGCATCGGAATGACAGGAGTGAACACCAAAAGGATTAAACTGTCACCTATCAAGAATGGAGAATGTGCTTTTTTGCATTTGTTGATTCTGCACACCACTACTTAGAGATGAGATAAGGGTGTACTCTTAGATAAAGTGCCTTACAAAGGGAACTGTTGTTTAACAGCACCATTACCCCCTTGCATGCCTTCCTTTCCTTGCTGATCTGTACCTTAAGATCACCTAATCACTGACAAATCCTAATGCTCACATGGTGCCTTAAAGGACCTACAGATCTGGGGCCATATTATCAAGACTGGGCGATAAAATTATCGCCGCTTTATCGGCAGGAAACTGCCGCTAAAGTGGCGATAATGGGCTTGATAATATGCCCTTGTGAATTCCCATAGAAACCCAGGTTAGACATCTAACCTGGGCTTCTATGGGACTTCTCTGGGGCATATTATCAAGCCCATTATAGCCACTTTAGCAGCAGTTTCCTGCCAATAAAGCGGCGATAATTTTATCGCCCAGTCTTGATAATATGCCCCCTAGTTTCTAATGTTCCTCCACGGGATCCCACCCCTTCGGTATCAACGCTTAGACATTAACAGATTTACCAGCTTGAACCTCAGCCCCCCTCCCCATCCAGCCTAATGCACCCGGATTTCAACTGTGACCAACCACGTTTTTTAAACAAATGCAAACTAAACACACCTTACATAGTAATAGTAGTGCAAAATGTTATTTTTTTTTTAAATTATGATGTGAGGCCGTTTGCAGAACTAAGGTATGTTTTCCTCTGCAATTTAAAACTCCGTTGTATATTTGGGAAAACTCAGTTGTATTTGCCATTAGAGCAGATGTAAACTCTTAGGCTGTTATTTCGGCAGTCAGTTTATTAACCTGCACTTATTTTTATTTTTAAGAGTTTTTTAAGATTATAACTCCTCAGCGGCTATAGTTGATATAGTATTTTGCATTCTGAGATTAGTAGTTTTTCTTTAAAATATAGGCTCAAAAACTCTCAAAACAGAATGTTCTGTGGTCTAAAAAGCCGGTGCCAGTTGACGGTGGCGCTCCAAACATGGAGACATCTTTGTAGCTATGTAGGCTTGTAGCTGAAGGAGGCAGAATTGCTCAGGTTTATTGTATTTCGGTCGGGCTCAAGCACATGTAGCCGACCCAGATATACAGCCTGATTCATCAATCTCCCGTTTTGCGAGCCCCTAATAGCGAATCATAAGGAATCGCTATTAAGGACTTGCAAAACGGGATTCATGTAGGAATTGCAAAAAATATTGCGATTCCTACATGTTCCTTATTTGCGATTAGGAAATTGCTAATTGCAAATAAGGAATAACTCCCCATTCATTCCTATGAGCCTACAGAATGAATGGGGAGTTATTCCTTATTTGCGATTAGCAATTTGCTAATCGCAAATAAGGATGCGATTTCAAGGGTGCAGGGGTGTCCAAAGGACACCCTGTAGCACCCCTGAAATGTAATCTACATTGGTGTTGCGCACACACATGTCCAAAGGACATGTGTGTGTGTAACATGCAACTTAGAAAAATGCATTTAAATGCATTTTTCTAAGTTTTTGCTATTTACCACGAGGTCTGACCTCTCGGTAAATAGCGGCCCAAAATTGCAACTTCGCAATTTTAAAATGATTCATTAATTGCATTTAAGGAATCTCAAATAGAGATTCCTTAAATGCAATTCTTCACAAATGTGCGAATTCTTTAATAGCGAATTTTGCATTTGGGATGATGAATCCCAAATGCAAAAATTGCACTCGCAAAAGGCAAGATTCTGAGAATCTTGCCCTTTGCAAGTGCAATTTAGCTTGATGAATCAGGCTGATAGTGACTCCCATTATGTAGCACACGTTTGAGCAGCTCTTTGCTGGTGAGCCTTGCGAGTGTCTGTATGGGATCTTGTAGCTATATTAGGAGGATTGGAAGGGGTTAAAGGGCAGAGGCCTTCAATGCCCCAAAATAAATACAAATGAACACGGGCATTCATTTAAAGGGGAGATCTCAGCTGTAAGTGTGATTTTTCGAAGTGCTTCAAATGCCACTCATTAAAAAAAGAATGTGCACAACTTAAAAACTTCTCAAGGTGTTTTGGATTTTCTGCCGCAATCTACAGAGTACCCAATCCCATCCCTTTGTTGTACCTCATCCAGTTGGTCGGTTGCACAATGACTAACAAAGGTTCCCACACAAACATTCCGTTTCTGCACACAAAGGAACATAATTAGAGGGCACGTTGTTGGGGAGACTACCTTGTTTTCCCCCAGGACAATAATTATGCTTAACCCTGAAATACTCTATTTTGGACACAGGAAGTAAGGTCCAGACTAATATGGATCACTTCTGTTGGAGTCACTGCTTTTCGGTCTGAACACACAGAAGTATACTGGAGAATGAGGAGAAATAGAGCAATTATCCTTCCTTGGTCCAGCAAGGTAATTGTGAAAAATATACTTTACTAGCATATCATTTGGATAGAGTTTGTTGCAGATAGGAAATAGCATCCCATATTTAGAGGTTAAATAGAGAAACCTCATTGGGCTAACTGTTTGCAATATCACTGAAAAGAAATTGGGGCTAGCCCTTTTCTTAGCTAATGGGCACCTTGCCTACACCCCTGCAGGACTGACCAATGCCTGCAGCCTAGGACCTCATGTATCCCTGAGAAATAAGGAGGGTCAATGGGATATATCTGCATAATTTTTGCAGTCATTCGAGCTGACCTGCTACTGTTAACCAGGTTCCCAAAAGCTTTACGAACAATTCTGGTTACTGTGTCCCGGGTCCCTCCAGTCAGGAGAGAGCACTGAGAGGTGGAGGATGTTGCTAGCTCAACGCCTAATGTCTCAGGGGGAGCCTGGAAGGGGAGCTCTTAGAAACCATCGAACACCCGGGCTTCTTCTTCTGTGCCTGATGTCCAATTGTCCAGCTTCTTCTGTCACTGCCCTTGCTATGAGCACGAACAAGGGATAGTCAGCATAAGAAACTGAGTAACAAAAAGCAATACATATAAAATGGTAGAATGCCTCAATTTTAACACGCTGGTAATCCTCATTGGTAAACAAACAACAGTTTTAGTAACTATAACAATATCAATTGGAAGAGCCCCATACCTGTATAACAACCATGATAAAAATATTGGCTAAGTACATTACCAGATGGATCCATTGTGATGCAAACTCAAAGAAAATGACATACTGGACAATTTCTCCACGTGCGTCTGAACGCTTAGAACCAACGTGAAGAAGAAAAAACCTTTTAAGTTCTCTATAAAAACCCCGGGTAGTAAGGATCACATTGTGGAAGAGTTCATGGAAACGCATTTTTTTGACCTTTCAGTCAAAAAGGCTTGACCACGCTTTGACGCGTGAATAACGAGGAAGGACGTGTATTTTCCCATAATGAGACATCATACAGATTGAGTAAAAAAGGGCCAAAATACCAAGAGGCTTTGTGAACCTGACAGTGCCCTGTGAATGCCATTCTATACTTCTGACAACCAGTGGTGTTACGCATTTTACAGCCTACATTCGTTATTATCACGTTGCAGGTTTTTATTAGGTTCTTTCTGAGGCCAGGCAATAAAGCATTCTCAGATTAAAAGCATTATGACCTTTAACATGGACTCAAAAAAGAAAGGACTCCTACTTCAAAATAAATGCTCACCAACACCTCAGTGGGACATGGGTAGATATAAACATAGGAAAGCTGTGTTCGATTTAATTCCAATATTCCTTGCAGTAAATTGTGAAACAGATCTATGAGACATTCTTAAAATGTTTTATTTTTTCAAGTCTGCTCTTGATACCGTTTTAGCCTATTTTTTTCCCACAAAATTAGAAGTGTGTGTGTGTGTGTGTGTGTGTATATATATATATATCCTCTCCACGATATAAAAACCAATCCATTATTTTCAAACAATACACTTTTTTTTGCTATTCAAACAAATAAGTACCTTACCTGAATTAATAAGGAAACAATAAAATGCACTGCATGTTTTAAATATAAAAAATTAATCAGTGTTACAAGGTCTCAAAATAAAGTGAAGTGTGCGTGATCACTATTTATATAACACTCAGAGCATGATTGTCTGTTAGCTACTATTTTTAACATTATGTCCAGGTGGGCAAACTCTTCTAGGGTCAGTATACAACTCATGCACACAAATATCAGTCCTTTCTTGGTATGCCTCTTAATTGATATATTCAGTAATTTGGATCTACCGTACCTACAATTTTACAGATTGGGACCATAAATTAAATTCTAAATACACAATATTTGAGCCTACTAAAGAACAGCCAATTATGCCCATGTGGGCAATTACATGCATATACATATTTATCTTCTTGGAACTGTCATACAATACCAAAATTGCTTCCAAAATAGATTTTTTTTAGACATGTTACTGCTAGATAATTATCAACGGCTACCCATAAAAGCAATAAAAAGATGGGAAGAGAAAAATAAGAAATATACTTGTGCAAATTATGAGAGATTAAAAATCATTCACATCAATTTCCTAGGTTCTCCTTCCAGACCTACAATTAAATGTGTGTATACAATTCTTCATCTGCATTCAGACTTTCTGGGATCTTACTGTTGAATCTCAATGTGCAGCTAGATTCAAGCTTCCTCAAAGCCTTTTCACGATCTCCTCCCCTCATCTGACAAGGTAATCATCAATCACACAATACTGCAACAACCTGTCCTCATTATTGCATGTGGCCAGGAAGTGTCTCACTACTGGATATGTGTTGTCAGTATTTTTTATGGCTCATATGTGTTGAAGTATTCATTTGTTTGTTTGGTGATGACTATGTAGCAAAGTCCACAAGGACATTCTAAGACATAAATGCAATATTCTGTTATACATCTTAAGTCTCCCTTAATTCTATGAGGTTCTGGTTCCAAAGGCATTGTGTAGGGTGTTTTGTTGGTGCCATATACACATGCCTTACACCTACTACATCTATGGAAGCCTTGTCTCCCTTCAAGCCAATTCACTGTGTTACGTTCTGGCAAGATGGTTCTAACCAGATCATCTTTCATGTACCACACTCTTTTATAGGCTATGCCCAACTTCCTCGGTACTTGGGACCCAGTTATTGGATCACTGCATATTAGATGCCAAAATGTATTGAACATCTTATGTATGATGCCATGCTGTACACTATATTGTGTGATGAATCTCATTTGGAAAATTGTTTGATGTCTGTCTTTCACTTTACTTGGCTTAAACACTGTTTCCTGTTTTAGACCATTAGTCTTTCACATTGCTCTATTGACAATTTCTTCAGAGTATTCACACTCTCTAATTCTTTCAGCCATCTCTCCCATGGCTGCCTGGAAAGCTGCATCATCACAGCAATTTCTGGTCAGACTTAGTGTTTCATGCTAGCTATTAAAAGAGTAGAATGAAAACTGTCAGCATGAAAAATCATATTACCAGCAGTTGGTTTTCTACGTAGTTTGGAGGGTAATTTGTTATCCATCTCGAAAACTAACAAATCTGGAAAGACTACTTGATTCTTGCTGGTTGCATAGTAAAATGTAGATTAAAATCATTGTCATTGATGTCTAAAACAAATTGATGAACACTTTCCTTGGAACCTCTCCAAATTATCACAGGTCATCGATGGATCTAGACCATAAAATCACCTTATCATTCTTGTTGCCAATGTATTTCTGCCTAAGCACCTGCTCCTCCCACCAGCCCATATGCAAACTAACATAGTTAGGGGCAAAGCAGGTGCCCATAGCTGTTCCCCTCCTTTGTTTGTACAATTGTTTTTCAAATAAAAAGTTGTTCTCATATATAGATATATTACCTACTGGCAGTCACCAGTAGTCACCAGTAGGTAGTTATAATTAGGACCTAGCTTCCATAGGAAAAGTGTTTTTTGTTTTGCTAATAACTTTAGTGCTGTTTGATGAATCATAATGACATTTTCAAAACTAGTTTTTCACTCACTTCAGCTGCTGTCTTGAATGATTTGAGGTAATCTATCAAGCTCGGGCCGAGTAAAAAGGGGGGTCCCAAAACACATTTCAACCATGCTAATTCCCGTAGGGACTTTAGTGATGCATCAGTGATCTCACTGACCATGTCATGAGTGATGTAATATGTGAGGTCATAAGCAGTGCACCACAGGGTTGTCAATTAAAGGTGGCTCAGGTAACTATAACTACCAAATTCATTGGTTTTGTACGAGTGAAATCTGAGCCTAGCCGTAATGTCCTTATAACCTCTGTTTTTTCAGTGAATATCTATCAATCTATCTATCTATCTATCTATCTATCTATCTATCTATCTATCTATCTATCTATCTATCTATCTATCTATCTATCTATCTATCTATCTATCTATCTATCTATCTATCTATCTATCTATCTATCCATCCATCTATCTATATGTGTGTGTATATATATATATATATATATATATATATATATATATATATATATATATATATATATTTTCAACAGCACACGTTCTCCAGTCTCTCAAGAACGACGTCCAGGCCAGCTTAGTTTTCAAAAAAACGGTGTTTATTTCACAGCCCACTCAACGTTTCGGGAACCACTTCCCTTGCTCACGAGTGATCGTGTCTGTTTACACCCAGTGTTTTAAGGTTTGTCACGTGATCAGAAACAATATAAACATAGTGGACAGACTCCCATTTCATTAGTTTTCTGGAGCTGTGAAGACAGACTTGTATGCTTTGTCAGTGGAACGTGGCACATTAAAAATTCTCATACAATTAAATGAAATACATTTATGCGTCCTTCAATTGCGACAAAAGAAATTAATTAAATTTAAATTAAATATTGGCGGCATGTTTTTGGCCGCAACAATGAATAGTCATACTCATGATTTGACGTTAATTGGCCTCTGTTTCCCGTGGACCGGTGACATAATAGCATTTCATGCAGTCATGTGATTTTTAGGCCAAGTGGGCTAAAGCAATACATTGCAATTCCGTCCATTGCATAATTAATGTATCTCAATTCGGCATACTCCAAGTTGACTCACTCGTGGTAGATCATATCAGATCCTACTGCTCACGTCGTGAATACTACTCTCATAGAGCCCTAGTGGGCATTTGAATCACCAGTTTTCATTCAGCATGTAATCATTTGCCACTTGACGCATCGTGCCACACTCTTTCTGTGCTGCATTAGCTGTCTCACACTCTCCCAAAATAAACGTTTATATGTACCTGTAAAAAATAAATAAATACAGTGATTATAAATCAACCTTTTCTGTGTTATCTTCATACCAACCATTAAAAGCAGCAAAATACTTTGAAGCAGCCAGACACATTGTTACTTAGTTCAATACACTTTTCTTTCACTGTCAGTTTCTAACCAAGGTGTACACTCAGGGCCTCATCACAATTATGTCCTAGGGGTTGCATAGTATGGTACTTGATTATGAACCTGGACTCCAATCTCCTCAGTTCCTGCATTCTATTTCCACCTCTCTCTCTTGTAGGTATTTGATCTAACACTACAAATGAGAGGAGGTTACAATTGCCTTGGTGGTGTGTAGCAAAATGCCTTGCTACAGGATACTGTTTGTCATGATTTTTTATGGCCCTTAAATGCTGCAACACCCTATCTTTGGCAGGTTTGATAGTGCTCCCCACATACCATTTTTTGCAGGGACATTTCAGGGCATATACCACATATTCTGTGTGGCATGAAACATGTTTAGTAATTCTGTATGGTTCACAATCATTGGACAGCTTGATTTCTTTGACACTATGGCTGAATTTGCATGCCTTGCACCGCCCACATACAAAAAATCCTTGGACTGGGTTCTCATTCCGTTTTTTGTGTACTACAAGTGTCTGACAGATTCTGTCTTTCAGAGACGCCGGTCTCCTATATGTTATCTGCGCATGCTCTTGGATACCTGCTTTAATATCCTTGTCTGTCATGAGGGCACTCCAGTATTTATTAATGGCTCCTCTGACTTGTTTGGCTTGGGGATTGTAATCTGTAATAAACCTGACCCCCTCCTCATCTTTGTTACTCACTTCTGTGGTTGCAGGATTTTTATCTTTCTCCATTACCTTGCGTACAGCTTCACCAATGCATTTTTTACTATATCCCCTGGCTTTAAATCTTTCACACATGGTGTTTTTTTCTTTTTCAAAGTCCTCTACTTTGGAGCAGTTCCTCTTTGCTCTCAGAAGTTCGCCATAGGGGATAGAGTTGATCAGGTTTCTAGGGTGGCAGCTCTGTGCGTGCAGAAGGCTGTTTCCAGCCGTCTCCTTTCGGTACAGAGTTGTTGCTAACCGGTCATTCTCTCTTGTGACCCTTAGATCCAAAAAGTCCACAGTTACCTCATTTATGTGGCTGATGAAGGAGAGATTGTAGTCATTTACATTTAAAATGTCTACAAACTCTTCTGCCTCTTTTACTGTGCCTTTCCAGACGATAAAAATATCGTCTATGTACCGGAGCCAGGTACATACTCCGGTACGGTATTGATTTAGCTGTCTGACAACTTGTTCTTCCCACCAGCCTAAATAGATTCCAGCAAAGCAAGGAGCAAAGCAAGTGCCCATTGAAGTCCCAAGCAACTGGTGGTATATGGTGCCATTAAATAAAAAATAATTCTGGGTCAGGCAGGTATAGATCATGTCAAGTAGCATGTCTGTGTGAAAAAGGTAAGAGACTGATCTACTTTTAAAGAAATGTCTGCAGGCTTTAACTCCCATCTCATGGGGGATGTTAGTGTATAGACTGTTTACGTCTAACGTCATTAATATACAGTCTGTGTCTACTCTGATTTTAGTAATCTTTTGCAAAAAATTACTAAAATCAGAGTAGACACAGACTGTATATTAATGAGATGTCATCAGTAACGTCATCAGTGATGTCATTTGAGATGTCATCAGTGATGTCATCAGTGATGTCATTTGAGATGTCATCAGTGATGTCATCAGTGATGTCACTGACCATGTCATGAATTATGTAATATGTGACATGATCAGCAGTGGATTGCGGGTGCGCGATCTATAGTTAGTGCAACTAACTATATATGGAATTTCATTGGTTTTGTGTGAGTAAAATAAGGTTTTTTAAATGCTAATTCCTAACTATATATGGTCTATAACCTATGGTTTTTTCAGTGAATTTTCAAGGTTTTGTAAATGCTAATTCCTAACTATATATGGTCTATAACCTATGGTTTTTTCAATGAATTTCATTGGTTTTTTAAAAGCTAATATCTATAGCTGTAAAATTTATTCTTCTTTAAATCCAAAAATATATTTTATATGTTTATTAATAATTTTTTTTAAATATTTTTTTTGTTTCGCTCCCGGTCCGCGAACCGGGAAGCTTCCCGTTAGCTCAATTTGATTCCGCGATCCGGTCCGCGAACCGGTAAGAAATCAACATAGTGACGGTATCGCGTTGCCGCGTAATGCGTCTTATGACGTACTGCGTTAGCGCACCCGGAAGTGCCCCGGGGCGCGGACCGAGGCGCGAAACGCAGCTCCCCGGAAGCGATCCACGGCGCGAAAGCGCGACGTATCGCGTTGCCGCGAAATGCGTCTTGTGACGTATCGCGTTAGCGCACCCGGAAGTGTCCCGGGGCGCGGACCGGGGCGCGAAGCTTAGCGACCCGGAAGCTAACCGGGGCGCGTTCCGCAGCGCGTAACATGAGCGTGAGAGGTCATGTGACTTGTTAATAAAACTTTTCATTGGTTCATTTCACTTTTAGTTTCATAATTATGGAAGGCTAGGTCAGGTGACCTAAAAATAACACTTTTCATTGGTTGAGAAGTATTGTTTTTTCCAAATGATGAAAACCCCTCCTTCTTTCCTCACTCTGACTTTCATCATTGTGAGAGGAAGACCTATTTTGCTTGTTGGAAGACCTATTTTGCTTGTGTGAAAATGGCTTCATTGGTTGCTTCAGCTGGTGGACCCCCACCACCACCTCCACCTCCTCATGGGAAGAGAGGACCACCTCCCCAGGTGATTACCAACACTGAGGAGGAAGATGAAGAAATGGATGAGGAGGGAGAAGAACCACAATTCCTGGAAGAGTTGCCCCGGGTTTCCAGAAAGAAAGCCAGTTTCATCTGGCAGTTTTTTTCGATGCCTCGTGGACAAAAAAAAGTCAACGCGAGGTATGTCACCTGCCTCATATGCAAGGAACAATTGTCCAGAGGGACGGACAAAAAATACAGTTATGGTAATCACACCATGCATAGGCACATGACGAGGAAACATCCCCTAAATTACAGCCGGGCGGAATTAAGGGATATGCTGGACAATCCTAGACCAACTCCTGTGGCCAGACCAACAATACCGGTTTCTTTAACACCAGAGGAGGCACGGGAAACTGTGCCAAATATCCAAGAACATTTTAGTCATATGATACATTTATGTATGCACTGTCGTGCATTATTAGCTTGTGGCAACATGAGCATCAATGCACTCAACCTTTCATATGAACACCATGATTGCCCTAACCGCCCCCAGTAATTTTTTTTTGCTCCTGTTGAGCCCTTTTCAACGCCTGTTTTTTGTTGTTTCCCCCCCCCCCAAAAAAACCAAAAAAAATATAAAATCGTTCAAAAAATACAAAAAAAACAAAAAATGTTCAAAAAATAAAAAAAAAATATAAAACAACAAAAACATAAAAAAAAAAGTTCTTTTCAGAACTACCTTCCCTTTCAAAAAAAATTGCTACAATGTTTAGCACTCTGACAAGCTCTATTTCTTTTGGTTCGCTCCCGGGTTAGCTTCCCGGTACGCGGACCGGGAGCTAACCAAAAAATTTTTTTTTTTTTTTAAAAAGTGTACGTATAAGGAAAGTAAACAGAGAGTGATGTTAAAAGAAAGACAGCTATAGGGAGTAAAGAAGAGATACTGTTTAATAGATCTATTTACCGAAGAAAAGACAGAAGAGGGTATAATTGTGAAAAACAAAATAGATAACGAAGTGAAAGAAAAAAAAAGAGAGTATAACATTAACAAAGAAGAGTTTCTTGGAGAATGTGAGTGAATGTTCAAAATAAGATTAAAATATGGGGAATAACAGAGAGAAAAAATAGAAAACAGAAAACAAAAAATAACAGAAAAAGATTAATTGAAACAGCAAAGAAATGTAAGTAACATAGAGCCATATCATCAACATAGGCAATAAAAGTTTTGCAGCTTTTATTGGCAGAAATGTGGCGCTAAAGCCGCTTTTGCGGCAGAAAACTGCCGCTAAAACCACTTTTTAACCAGTTTTCTGCCAATAAAAAGAGCAATCATTTTATTGGCTGTGTTCATAATATTCCCCTTAGTGTGCTTCAACTACACAGAGAAAGCATTATGAACAAGTAGTGATAGAGTGATCAGTCAAAGACACTAAGAGTAATAGAGACGGAGTGAGTGAACAAGAGTGAGGAACTATGAGAAGAGAGGGACTGAGAAAAAGAGTGGAAGGAGTTGAGTAAGTAGATAATAGAGAAAGGAATGAGGGAAGTAGCAAAGGCAGGAAACTGAGGGTTAAAGAAATGAAGCAGTGGAACTAATAGAAGTTCAATGTGATAGAAATGTAACGAAAAGAGTACAAAATATTTACCTTATAATTGTCGTTAAATTACTCACTTTTTGTTTTTATACTTTCAATCTGTGAAAGAGAGAACAAACATTTGAAAAATATTAAAACATGTATTTAAAAATTACAAAAGACAAGGGCAAAGATTGAAGGACAAACAGTTTTTCAACAACTTTGACACTTACAGAAGCTTCTGCTTCTCCAGGCCCCCTACACAGTCCTAAAGATATACATTTTAAACTAACAGTATCTTGATGCAGATGAAGTGAGGCCTATCTTAAAACATGGTGCATATTTTGCATTGCTGTTGTTTCAGAAAAGTGTCGCAAGACACTAAAATTTTAAATAATTGCTTCAGGATGCCAATAAGATGTCTACTATCCAGAGTTTTGTTTCAGGTGAGGCCTACTCAGGGTTGCAGATGAAATTTCGAGTTGTTGAAGAGAATAGAGGACATAATACATGTGAAGGTCTACCAATGAAGTGAGTCATGTCCACTGCACTCTTCAACAAAGTCCAAACCTCCTATGTTTCCCTGGACAGACCTAAACTTGATCTGCACAATGTGATTCGTAATGATAGGAAACACAGGTGATCTAATTGAAATACATGCAATTTATTTTGCTCATTTCTCAATCACATCACTTGCGTTTCCTTTGCTTAGGTATCTCATTGTGCAGATGTAGTCTAGCATATGAAAGAATACGCAGAAGTGCAGCACTGCATGCAACAACTTTGACACTTACAGAAGCCTCACCTTCTCCATGCCTCCTACACAGTTCTACATATACATCATAAATGCAAACAGTACAGAATTAATTATACATGTTAAATGGTTTATTTTTGCTGTTCTCAGAATGTATCAAAATTCACTAAAAACAGTGACTTGAAGGTATTCATCATGTAACAGCGGGGAAAAAAATCAAAATGATTGTGTTTAAAAAACCCATACAACATCAGAAATCAAAATTCAGAACTCCTTAAAGTTAACTTACTTTCCATGACGTCCAAGGATGTCCTATGAACAGCTTACACTCTTTTGTGCTGTTATTACTTTCAGCCCGCCACTTTCTGAAAGAAAATCTCCATCGTTTTTAAAAACACGTTACATGCAATAAATGACTTCTTGCTCTCTACCACAATTTTCCTCAAGGCCAAATCTTGTCAGAGCCATTTATAACTCTTGGATTTCTTGTAAGCCAATCCCGTCATTTGGCATTTCCGCAACTTTCAGAATTAAAATGTTGAAGATCATTTTCACAATCCTGGAATAGTAATATCTTCCACTTCTTGCTCAGTCATGTTCTACTTTTCCTATGACACTGATACAAGCAGACTTACACTACCTCTATGACTACTACAATTATTTAATTCTCTACATCACTTTTAATCACAAAGCAATGTAAAACAGTAAACAGCATTGCAGACTTACATTCCCTCTACTCCATGTTTTGATTGGCTGCTTCAATTAGTTTCTAAAAAGATACAGTTTTTCTGAACTCATTCAAAGTGCACGTATTTCTCCATAATGTCCAGTCCTATGGTTAGAAGTTATGTCTCTGAACTACACTTATCCTCAAGGCCAAATTGTGTAGGAGCCATTAGAACTTCTTGAAATTCCACAGAGCACATCCCGAGATTATTTCCCTAAAATTTTGGTTTTAAAAACACCAGGTAAGAGTTTTTAAGGTCATACGGCAATTTTTTTTTGAAAATTAAAACAGAATCATTGCAGAATGACCAGCCATTTCTAGACTTTAAATAAGCTGTGTAATGTCCTGATGTTATTGAAGGGCCGTCATGATATATAATTGCTGCAGTTACAAAAGTCCTTCCTGATATTGACAACTGCGAAGCTACAAAATTTTTAATTAAAGTTGTCAATTTTGTTCCATCAGGCCTACATCGTTGGAACATTAAAATGACATACTGGCCATATGTTCGTATAAATAATGTGGACATCATTTCAGATTTACATTGGCTACACTCCATGTTGTGATCAGCTGCTTTTACTAGCTTATTAAAGGAGACTGATTTACTGTCTGGCAAAGTTAAATATATAAATCTTTCTGAGTCTACACTAGTAGTACTTGATACCATACAGTTCTCGCAGTCATGCTGCCATTGATAAGAAAGCCCAAACAGCTGATCTACATCTACACCTTCAGCATGTAATACATCAAGCATATACATTAAAAACTCCTGACAATCTTGCTGAATATTTTGAGAGAATTGTGTTTGGCCTGAACATCTGTCTAACAGATTTCGAATTTCAGACACACTTTCTATGTTTCTTCTATCAGTGGTACATTTCTCTAACACAGAATTTAACAAACTGCAAAATCTTTGATCAGAATTGACCACAATCTCTTCTTTTACATTTTTTAGAGAAAATAAAACATTAACCACTACATTAGCATAGCAGTTGACACCAGAACTGTTTTCAAACTGAAAACCAACAACATCTTCAACAGAATCCTTTTTGTTTCTGCTTGTAATTTTAGGTTCATTGACTTTTTGTCTTTTTGCTACAACCTCCCCAGTATTGTTCTCATTTCTTCGTTTCCGGCCTACCACACGTTTCTCAAACAAAGGATACTGAGGCAAATGTGGCGCATACTCTCTTCTTAACCTATTGTATTCCTTAACACAATCTAGATCCGCACAAATGTTTGTGACATCACACTCAATCAAGTACAATCCCGATAAAGTTCTAACTCGTGACAATGCCACATATGCCATACCCTCCTTGAACACAGAACTGCCAATATTCACCAATGCACTGTCTACACTTAAACCTTGCGATTTATGAATTGTCACCGCATATGCCAAGCAAACAGGAAACTGCTTACGGCGAACATATAAATCTTTTACAAGCAAAAATCTAGCAGAACAACGAGCAATTAGCTGTACTTCCTCAATGCCATCAAATTTAATTTTTAAAAATTCAATTCCATCTCTATTTCTGTATTTCACAAAATCAACAACATTACCCATTGATCCATTTACCAGACCTCTTTCAACATGTAAATTCCTTCTTAAAATTATACGGCAGTTCAAGCACACATTCAGAGTCTTTTCAAAACCTGCAGTTTTAGATATACTCTTCTCTAATGAATCCAATTTTGTTTTCAGATTCTCAGACAAAATAATTGTTGATCCCATATGCTCTACTCTATCAATAGCTTCCAGTTTCACAATCTCTTGCTTTTCTAAATGCAACATTTTGTTGTTAAATTTGGCACATTCTGCAAGAGTTGGCATCAAACATATTCCAGATTTCTTCTCAGTAATTTTCTGAAAAATATTCTCAGGCACAACATCTTGTTCTGGATATAAATTTGACAGTAATCGTGCATGTAAAGCTTCTTTCCCATGCTCGGTCACTTTTCCAATTCTAACATCTTGTAGAATAGTCTTGTAAACTTCATCCTTCGCCTGACGCATATTTTCATGCAGTTCAGCATAATTGAAGTTTAACCATATATTGACGTTGCCAATGCTGCCTAGGCACTTCCTGGTATCTTCATGCGTGAGCATTTTGAACACAGGTTGCCCTTTCACTGGTGTCAGCTGCAGAAGATCTCTGAAAACAATGATGTGTTTGCCACCAAATAACACATCATACTCTGTTTTGAGAACTTCTTGCATCCTCAAATGCACAAAGGCAAGCATGACATTGGAAACCATGCTTACTTCGTCAATGATAAGAAGTTTCATTTTCCTCAAGATTCTTGAAACTTCAAAACAAGCATCTCCAGATAGCTTGTGATATTGTAATTTGTTGTCATGCTCCACTGGCAGCATCAGTAAACGATGTAAAGTAATCCCTTTAATGTTATGTGCTGCCAGTCCAGTTGGAGCGGTGACAACACAAGACAGCGATGACTCTGTCCTTTCCTGCAAATAGCATGAAATTGCTTTAATGAGGAAACTTTTTCCAGTTCCCGCTTCTCCACTCACGTACAGTCGGACAGGCTTCAACGACGTACATGAGCACTCTTTCTTGTCATGACTTAATCCATGATCAATTTGCATGGTAACTTCGTCATATATTTTCCTCTGCTCAACGTTGAGTTGTCTTTCCAACTCTTCTAAGTTAACCGCATCCTCCTGAGCATGTGCCATGGCTCTTTCCACTTCATTCATAGCAGTGGCAGCTTCATTTTCAATAACAGGTCCTCCTAGTGGATCCTGACTCAATGAAGCAGAACTCTGACTGTCCTGAGAACTGTCTCTGGCAATCTCGGCTGCAATCGTTGCTTCCTGCTCAATTTCCGCATTCAACATTTCTACATATTTGGGAAAAGCAGGACATTCTATGGTCTCCTTGGCGGCATTGAAAGAGTCTTCGTAACAGAGGAAATCTCCAAGCAGTTCCTCTTCTGCACGCCAAGGCTTGAAAAGTTGCAAAAGTGCTAAATAGAAAAACTCCTTTTTTTCAGGAGAATCACCACTCAATTTTCGATGGTTTACCAAGTGGCATTTTCTTTGCTTGACCAGACATCCCTCACTTCCTATTACAGCATACACTCCTTTCTCAGTATCTTCTTTGATGTTCCTCTTGAATATGTAATTTTGCAGAACCTCATACAGACAAACATTCTCGAGGTGACTGCTTCGATTTGGATAATATGTATCCAACATGTTTGTCTTCAAAATGTCGGTACTGTTTGGCTCCTTTTCCGCCAAATACTCAATTTCCCGCACAGGTTTGAGAACTCGATTACGCGTTGCTGCAAGACCAAGACTCGCCCAAACGATACTCCTGGACTTGGCATAGAGACTTGCTGAAGACAACCGGTCAGAACATTCGTACGCTCCGATTTCTCGATGCGACAACATCTTCAGACTGAAACTGTACAACTTCTTGCTGAGGCTCTTTTCATGGGAAATGTCCTCCCACATATCCTTCAATTCTGTCTTCTCTTTTTTGGTGATGTAAGACGTCACATACCGAGCCACAGCCATACAGTTATCAGCCACAAACTGTATATCCATGTTAGCATTCCACATGGACAAAATCACCGGGTTGTAGTCGTTGATGTACTTGGACTCTTCGTTCCTCTTCAAATTGTAAGTGTTTTTAGGTGATTTCTTCATGACATTGTGTCGCAGCGAAGACATCAAACTGTTTACTCTTCCTTTAGAAATCACCGGTCGTGGAAAGCCGAAACGACATTTGGTGTAGAACTTGTCTTTGTTTCGGAATTTACGACGGCAGTACTTTCCACATCGATGGCTTTGGAAACGCAGAACTTTTTCTCTTAGGCTTTTCTTCTCCTTTGCGTTTGGAACAGCACACGTAGAATACTGTTGGATGAAACTCATCACTGAGTCTTCTGGATCCGTTCCAAATTTAGGTGCATCCTTGATCCACAGCAACATATGTATATGAGGAGCACCTCTTGCTTGGTACTCTTTTCTCCAGAAGAAATCCAACACCTCTCCAAGAGGTGGATTCTTCTTATTCATGATGAAAGACATCATAGCTTCAAATCTATGATTGAAGTACCTACATACATTGACTGGATCCAAAGAGCACAGTTCTCCGGGTGTCTTGAATTCGATGTTATCTACGTTAGCATTTGCCTCTCGTAGAAATTCAAGTAAGTCTTCCCAGCCATACTCGGCACAGCTCAGAGTGAGGAACCATGTGGGAGTACCTAAGTTCCTCAGCATACATTTTAAATCACCATGACGACGGTACCAGTACTCATTAGTACCACGCTGACACGCCATGAGATTAATCAGGTGAGAATCCAAAATACTATCTTGGACATTGACTTTATCCATAAAGTCACTTGCCGAGATGTTTTGCATGTGTATACCACTTTTCAAGATGTGGTTCACTGCATATGACAGTCCAGACAGATCGCTTTCAAACAGGAGATGAAACAAATAAGGAATGCATTGTCGAAACCTAGCATCTCCTGCATACAATTGCAAAGTCCGGTATTCAGAAGCAGGAATTTGATGAGGTCGCTCATCATATCTTCCTCCCTGACCTGTTGGAAAAAGCTGTGGGAAACACCGAGCTTCCAAACTTTCCTCCCAAACACTAATGGGACTCCCTTTGGCTTGTTTCATTTGAAACAACTCAATAGCATTCCCCATGACTTCCTTGGAATGCAAAGGATGAACACTATAATGTTCATATATTTCTTCACTAGTAGAGGGTTCTACTTTCTCAATTTGACCAGCACACAAATCGGTATCCTCTTCCTCACTTACTTCCTCTTCTGCAACATATACATTCTTATAGTATTTATTATTTTTTTTCAAATACAATGTTGCCTTTTTAACTTTCCTAACATCTACTAAATCTTGCCATATTTTCTTATTCTTTGTCGGAACCCCATTAACTAAGATAACCAGAGGTTCCTCTTCCACTTTTTCTACTCCAATTGTGTTAATGTTTTTCTTCAAATCTAGAGGCAAATAAACAACTCTTCCCTTTAATCCTCTCTGTAAATCTGATGGAGGCAATTTCCCTGTCTTTGGCTCCATTCTTACAATAGCCTGAAAGGGATGGATACTTTGAATCAAAATAGATTCATAAGTATTTAAATCCTTCAATTCAGAAGGAATCTCAACCAATTCCAGATTATTATGAACTGCTCTAGCAGGCATCTGGTTTTGATTTAATTTGCAAGAACAATAAGTACACACACGTTGATCCAATCCCAAATCAAAACAATTTTCTACCATCAAGTATGTTGCAAAATCCTTCCATTCACTATTATTTTCCCTTTCACTTTTTGCATATAAATCCACTAACTTAGTCTGATTCTTATAATAAGTGCGTCGACAACACACACAAGTGAAATTCGGCCTCTCACTTGATTTCACCTCAAACGTCGCAATTTCCCTCTGGAAATTATCTGTACTGGAAACCTGTACACTATCTTCCACAAGACCCTCTTCTTCTTGCTCAATTTCAACATTCTCCTCTTTACTTCCAAAGTAACAAAACTCAATTTCTTCACATATATTCTTCACATCTATTTCAGAACCATGCAAAAGAGCAGCGCATAATTGTTTAAGCATAATTGCTGGACTCTTAGCATAATACAACATTCTAACTAATTTCCTCACTTTGTTATGATGCACTGCTAGCATCCTGAAATGATGAAAAACACTCTGGCATACTCTCCTGGAAAGACAAGCCAGTGAATGTCCATGCAAACCTGTCACTTCTCTTACTCTGCAAGGATCTAATTCTTGCAACAACATAATTTTCTGCTTCAAACTTTTCTTATTAAATGACCGTACAAAATCACAAAGCAAATTGATGGAATCCTGTCGCACACTGCAAATACTACTACACTTCCAGGTGTACACAGGACCCTTAGCACGTCTTCCTAAAACCTCATTACCTAACACCTCTTCTGCCTCTGTTGTCACAAGTTTTTCTTTTTCAACTGGACAACCATCTTTCACTTCATAAGCACGACCACAGGTGTCAACTGCATGCACCAAATCATTATCCTGGAAATAACTCTCCTCATTAAAAAATGCCTCAGAGCTTGAACTATGCATCCATTCTCCAGAAAAAACTTCACAAAAATTACTACGATTAACTATTCTCTTCCATCTACTATTTCTTTTGAAATCAAAAATTGCCTTGTTTAGCTTCCTAATTCTATTGATTATCAAAATAAATAACTTACGTTTAATTTCAAATGCCTGATCAATAACTTTCTCAACTTTTTTTTTTGTCTTATAAAAAACTAGTTTATGTTGACCTTTCTTAATATTTTTTAACAAATTGCCAATTATCCTGTTCCGGAACATTCGTTTACGAATCTCCCTAAACTGTTGTTTCCTTCTACTATCATGCACAGAGTTATCTCTTGCTCTAGCAGTAACATTTTTCATTGGCCTTTCTTTTCCATTTGATTTCCTTCTCGTTTTATGGACTGAAACATTTTCTGTAGTAATATTTTTTTTATTACACATATTTCTTATAAAGTGTTTTGTGCTCTTACCCGGTGCTTTCTTCGTGACTTGACAAATCTTTTTATTAGAGGACTGCTGCGTATTATTTTTCACCTGCTGTCTTTGACGTTTTGCAGCCTTTCTCTGTCTTTCTATTGTAGGCATGGTGAAATCTTGAAATGATCTGCAGTTGAATCTGTGGAAAAATATAATAAATAATGTTATTAACCATTATTACCAAACAGTAAATCAGTAACAGTGATAAAAAACTTAACACACTACTTGACATTTTAATTAGAAGATTTTTTAGTCGTTGGCAAATTTACAATACAGAAATACCAGAAAAGAAATGACATTTATATTTATGTTACCTATGCTATTTTATATGTGAATCTGATCTAATTTTATGAGCATATTTTAATATTTTATTGAAGACACTACACATAACCTGCTTTTGAAGGTGTCTTTATTTTTAAATTAAACAGTTTACCTTTTTACTTTTTATTAATTATAAATTTTAAAAATAAATGTTTATAGTTCCAAAGGCTCAAGCAGGTCAGCTTCCCATCCTATATCATATAATTCGGACAAATCTGCATCCTCATCACGCTCTTCTTCATCCTCAGGATTTAAATCATCCAATGGATCAACATCCACTGATGTTTCAATTACAAGTTCAATGATGAGGTCAAAATCAACTGATTGCAGATTGTCGCTCATGTTGAGGTTGTCTTTATCTTTAAAGAAAGATAACAACAATGAGATGTTGCAGAGTAAGAGACAAATCTCACAGATTATAATAGTAAAATTGTTTAACAAGAGTAACATTTTGCAGCTATTATTTAGCCATGTCCAGCGATGCTGAGCAGGTGAAGCCTATGTCTAATTTTTCACTGAACAGGACTCATCTGTTCTTAACCTTGGATAAGCCTCACCGACTCTGTGTCCCCTGCACATACTTAAATGTAAAGGGGCAGATTTATGTTAAATGGCACATCCCCAGGCATGCACCAGTTAACGTGCACCACTGCTCTGCCACCCATGGTGTGCCGCATTTACAATCAGATAGGAGAAACCTGTGTCAAAACCCTGCGCCTGCTTGAAGCAGGCATAGGTCTTGACGCAACATTGTGGAGATGGTGCACCCCTGAGCCTTGCTGGAGCTGCATCGCACTTGCGATACAACTCCAGCAATGCGCCACCTTAACGGCACAGATGCGTCAAGCATCTGTGCCGTTTTTGCCCCATGCTGCGCCGCATTGTAAATGCAGCACACCATGGGTGGCGGAACAGCGGCGCAAGATGACTGGCACATCCCTGGTGATGCACCAGTCATCATAAATCTATCCCTAAGCTTCTTATCTTGTTAGAGATGAACTGCCATATGTATCATCAAAATATTTTGCATTTCCTAAATAGCGAATTTTAAGGAATAAATAGCGATTCTTTACCATTCCTAATTTGCGATGAGCAAATTGCTAATTGCAAGTTACCCATTCATTTCCATGGGCTAGGAGGCTCATAGGAATGAAGGTTTAATTTGCGATTAGCAATTTGCTCATCACAAATTAGGAATTTTTCCAAGGGTGCAGGGGTGTCTCAAGAACACCCTGCTGCACCCCTGAAAAAGAAATTTGGGGGCATATGGCACACATACATGCCCTAAGGGCATGTGTTGGCGTCATATGGGACCTTTTGTTTTTTTAAAAAAAAGCTTTTTGAAAAGAATTCACAAATTACCACCAATTTACCACAATAGTTTCCAAATCCTTAATGTCATTTTTTACATATTTTTTGTTTGATACATTGCATTTAAGTAGTCACAAAATTTGCAAATCCTTCAGTGCAATTGCAAAATAAGGAATAGCAAATTTTGCTACTCCTTATTTTGCATCAAACTTGTTTGATACATACCATTTGTCTAATTAACATTCGCAAAGGCCAAAATTCGTAGAATTTTGATCTTTGCGAATGCTAATTAGCTTGATACATATGGCCCCAAGTGAGGCCTGTCTTACGACATGGTGCATCTTTTGCATCACTGCTGCATCGGTTTCATGTGGTACGTTTTTTTTACACCATGACATATCTGCCTAAATGCATCAATTTGTAATGTTGTCGCCTCATAGCAAATCTTTTGCACCACCGCTGCATCATAAAAGTGACGCACAGTGGCACAAAAGAGGCATACACCTATCATAAATCTGTCCCTAGCATTTTAAATGATTAATCCAGGATGACGATAAAGTGTGGCCTATCCAGAGGTTTGTTTAAGGTGAGGCCTACTCAGGATTGCAGATTAAAGTTACGCTTGATGAAGAATACAGAGGAGATAATACATGTAAAGGCCTACCAATGAAGTAAGTAATGTGCACTTTATTGCGCCAGTCATCATAAATGTATCCCTAAGCTTCTTATCTTGTTACAGATCAACCACCATATCTACCATCAAACTATTTTGCATTTCCTAAATAGCAAATTTTAAGGAATAAATAGGAATTCTTTACTATTCCTAATTTGCAATGAGCAAATTGCTAATTGCAAATTACCCATTCATTTCCATGGGCTAGGAGGCTCATAGGAATGAAGGTTGCAATTTGCGATTAGCAATTAGCTCATCACAAAATAGGAATTTTTTCAAGCGTGCAGGGGTATCTCAAGAACACCCTGCTGCACCCCTGAAAAATAAATTTGGGGGCATATGGCACACCTACATGCCCTAAGGGCATGTATGGGCGTCATATGGGACCTTTTGTTTTTTGGAAAAAAATGCTTTTTGAAAAGAATTCGCAAATTACCACAAACTAGAAGTTGGTGGTAGTTTCCAAATCCTTAATATCATTTTTTACATATTTTTTGTTTGATACATTGCATTTAAGGAATCGCACATTTTGAATTAAGGACATTTTAAGTCATTTCCACATGTGCAGTGTTTTCAAATTATGATTTGAAAATCGTTTTTGGGGAAAAGTAAAGGTTTGCAAATTTATGACAAGGACATAATGGTGTATGCTTCTCTATAAGGCATTTCAGTGTCTCTGATGTCATTTTTCCCATATTACATTATAAGACCTTTCCCCATGGAGCACATTCCTTGTAAATATGCTCCCACCTGTGCATGGCGAATTTAGATTTTGACTGTTTGAGTCACATAGCCATGTTAAAAGTGACCCAAAAAAATTGCAAACGTTTTAAAAAAACACATTCATGTGTCTTAAGGACATTTTAAGTCATTTCCCCATGGACAATGTTTTCTAAGTGGCGCAAAAGAGGCATACACCTATCATAAATCTGTCCCTAGCATTTTTAATGATTAAATCAAGATAACAATAAGATGTGGCCTATCCAGAGGTTTGTTTAAAGTGAGGCCTACTCAGGATTGCAGATTAAAGTTACGCTTGATGAAGAATACAGAGGAGATAATACATGTAAAGCTCTACCAATGAAGTAAGTGATTTCTACTTCATTGCGCCAGTCATCATAAATGTATGCCTAAGCTTCTTATCTTGTTAGACATCAACCGCCATATGTATCATATAACTATATTGCATTTCCAAAAAAGCGAATTTTAAGGAATAAATAGCGATTCTTTACCATTCCAAATTTGCGATGAGAAAATTGCTAATTGCAAATTACCCATTCATTTCCATGGGCTAGGAGGCTCATATAAATGAAGGTGCAATTTGCGATTAACAATGTGCTCATCACAAATTAGGAATTGTTCCAAAGCTGCAGGGGTGTCTCAATAACACCCTGCTGCACCCCTGAAAAAAGAAATTTGGGGGCATATGGCGCACATACATTTTAACAACATTCCTTTACCTCAAAAACGATTTTCAAATCATAATTTCAAAACACTACACATGGGAAAATTACTTAAAATGTCCTTAAGACACATAAAAGCGTTTTTTGATTGCCTTTCCTGCATGGTTGGCTCACTTTTAACATGGCTATGTAACACAAACATTCAAAATCTAAATTTTCCATGCACATGTGGGAGCATATTTACAAGCAATTTGCGCCACAGAGAAAGGTCTTACACTAAAATGAGAAAAATAACATCAGGGACAGTCAATTGCCTTATAAAGAAGCATACACCATTATGTCCTTGTCGTGAATTTAAAAACAATTCCTTTACCCCAAAAACGATTTTCAAATCATAATTTCAAAACACTGCACATGGGAAAATGACTTAAAATGTCATTAAGACACATGAAAGCGTTTTTTGATTGCCTTTCCAGCATGGTTGGGTCACTTTTAACATGGCTATGTAACACAAACATTTAAAATTTAAAATTACCATGCACAGGTGGGAGCATATTTACAAGCAATTTGCGCCACAGAGAAAAGTCTTACATTAAAATGGGAAAAATAACATCAGGGACAGTCAATTGCCTTATAAAGAAGCATACACCATTATGTCCTTGTCATAAATTTAAAAACAATTCCTTTACCTCAAAAACGATTTTCAATTCATAATTTCAAAACACTGCACATGGGA
Source organism: Lissotriton helveticus (assembly GCF_964261635.1). NCBI lineage: Eukaryota > Metazoa > Chordata > Amphibia > Caudata > Salamandridae > Lissotriton > Lissotriton helveticus. The sequence continues at coordinate 50,750,286 of NC_136060.1, read as the reverse complement.
AAATTACTTAAAATGTCCTTAAGACACAAAAAAGCGTTTTTTGATTGCCTTTCCTGCATGGTTGGGTCACTTTTAACATGGCTATGTAACACAAACATTCAAAATCTAAATTTTCCATGCACAGGTGGGAGCATATTTACAAGCAATTTGCGCCACATAATTCATAATTTTCTCCTTAAAGCACACTATTCTCTATCTAAATTAAAGAAATATTTTCTCACCTTAGCAAATACTTTGAGTTTGAAAACAGTCTCAGAAACACACCAATTTGTCTTCAGCAGAGCAAAAGGTATGCACTCCAGAGTCTGCAGCTATCAAAAGCACAGAAATGCTGTAATTCTTCACACATATTTCTCATGTCACCCAATCAAAACTCTTCCCTCACTTTTTTTCAAATGAAAACCCTTCCCCCCTCTGCCCTTTCTGTCTTTTCTGCATGGCAACCACCTCATTGGAAGACTTCTGGTGTTTGCAAGTTCACACAACTTTGTTGCAATTGAACTCTGAACTCTCAGTGCACCTGCATATCCAGTGCATTCTTTCATTTAATGATTTTTTATTGACCATTCAAAATACATCTTTCAAAGAACACATCCGTGCACCCTAACTTTCTGTTTTCAGCAATCAAAATCCACCAATCACTGTTACTGCTTCATGAACACAGAAACTCCACAGTTTTTTTCATTTTAAACTCTCATTTTTTCAACTGCCATTTCATTGCCACACTTCATCTGACTGCAGGAGAACCTTCTCTCACCATGTTTTCTGTCTGGATTGTTGGACATAGTTATATTCACTGGGCTCAAAGGTACGTTGAAAACAGGAAATTACCTAACCTCAATTTACAAGATGTGGAAATTAAGTGGTTTGGCCACAGAGGATTAAAATGTCACCAATTGATACCATTGGTGAAAACCTTTATGCATTTGCCCAAACCTGACCTGTTAATTGTGCACTGTGGAGGTAATGACTTGGGCACTTTGACTGGTGTAGGTCTGGAAATGCTTTTAAAGGACACCTTTGAGCAATTAATGGCACTTTTTCCTCAGACTGCCTTGGTATATTCAAATATATGCCAAAGACAGAAATGGAGGTGGTCAAACCAATTTTGTCCACAAATTGAGAAGTCGAGGAAGCATGTAAACAAATCTGTTTCAGCTTACATGAGAGACCATGGAATGGGCTCCCTGTACAACAATAACTTGCGTTACTACATGCAAGATATCTACAGAGGAGATGGAGTTCACTTCTCAGATGAGGGCAACAGAGTTTTCACTCTGAATTTAAGAATGTGCATTGGTACCTACTTATAAGTACCTAAATGTACCATAAACCCAAAAGCTCTTCTCAGAGCTACCCTACATCTAATCACTCACAATTATTATTTTACTCTAACATTTTCACTAATTTTCAACAAAGTACGCTCCCCGGGGCGCTACCCGGTACGCGAACCGGGAGCTAACCTCGCGAAATTTTTTAAAAAAATGTTTTTTTTTCGCACATATGGGCCTCCTCAGCCACCCTCACAAAACCTAGGGGGTCAAGATAAGTCTACCGTGCCCCCTTCTACCCATTCTGAACATTATTTGCCCTCCATCTTGTATCTAAATTCGACCGAAACACAAAATGGTGGACTCCCGGAACGCTTAAGGTTCGCGAACCGGGGCGCTCAACGGTTCGCGTACCGGGTCGCTCCCTGGGAAGCGCACCATCAAAAAAGGTGGGAAAGTAGTTCACAGAAAAGCCACTGGAGACAATTTCACCAAAAATAGATTAGCTCATACTACATACCAATCCCTACCATTTTCACAAATTTGATTGGAATTCCATTTAGTCATTTAGCCTGTAGACCTCTCTAAATACCCTGAGGTAAATTACTTCACAAAACACATCTGAAGTGTTGGAATTGACAACCAATGAAAATGTTACTTTCATTTTCTATTTTTTTTACCTGACATTTCATTGGTTATATACCTGAATATATATAAAGGAAGAGAAGAAAACACAGCCATTTTGACTACTACTTCTTGCTGTACATTTCAATAGTATTTTCACTAATTCCTTCAACTTCTTTCTAAAGGTAAGTTTTTATTTTTAAAACTGAAGTATATTGTGCACTATAAGTTAATATGGTAAACTTTTTCTGATAGATATATACTATCCCTCTGTAGTAGTTATAGATTTAGAGAGACTTCTCTGTTATAGTTAAGGATGGAGTTAGGCTTCTCTTGTATAATTATGAATTTACTTACGTTAAATCACATACACATTTTTATATTCCTACTTCCACTCTGATACTATACACTGCCCAAAGATAAATTCACTGATAAAAAATGCCTATCTAAAATTATTCCCAACATTGCCCTATCTCTACTAATATATATTTTTTTAATTCAAATTTCAGGCAAAATGGAAGGCGAAAACCAAGTTTCTTTTGAAATGGACCTGCAAGACAGCAGCCAAGAATTGATTGATACAATTGATCAAATTGACATTGAATTTTTCGATGAAACTTGGGACAATGAACTACTGCAATGTGTACAAGCAGTAGATAACCTCCTTGCAAATGAGGACATTTTACACCCTCAGAGACTACAATGTATATTCCATGATAATTATGAAATTTCTGACAATGAAATGTTAGAAAGTTTAATAAATTATGAAACCCAATCACATTAAAAAAAATGCTTAAAAAATAAAGAAAATAAAAAATAATCAACAAAAACAACAATCAATTAACATACAGCATTTGAAAAGTCTATCATTCATTTTTCATTGCAGTACGCTGCCCAGAACGCTTCCCGGTTCGCGGACCGGGCGCTCCCCACGCAAAAAAATAATAATTTTTTTTTTGTTTTTTTTGCCCCGCGGGGCCCTTTTAAAACCTCCACATTAAACCTAGGGGGTCAGGGAGGATCTAGTATGCCCCCTTATGGTCATTTTCGCCTTTGTTTTGGCCTCCTCTTGTCTCTCAATCCTACCGAGAGACAAGATGGCGGCCGCTCCGGACTGTTTAGAATGTTGACAGACACCGGAGAGCCAATCAGCTTAGCTACGCGAAGTTCCGGTACGCTTAAGGTCCGCGGACCGGAGCGCTGCCCGGAGCGCGCTTACAGATATATATCTTTTTTTAAACGTTAATTTCTCAAAATCCACTGGAGCGCATATATTGAGACCTAGAAAAGGCACATCGGGCTACCAGTCCCTACAATTTTGCCAAGTTTCATGGAAATCCATTCAGCCGTTCGGGCTAAAAGTGAGGCCAACCGCCCTATGGAAAACTCAATGTTGAAAACACGTTTTGGGACCCCCCTTTTTTCTCGGCCCCCCCTTGACGAAACCCCCCCAAATTTCCAAGGGCTGCTCAGAAACAAAATGTTCCATTTTCCAGAAAATTTCAGCCAATTCTGTCCACAAACGCCAAAGTTATTAGACATAGAATTTTCAAAAATCCCATAGGGAAAAAATCCTAACTATATATACCTACTGGCGACCGCCAGTAGGTAATAAATATATATATATATATATATATATATATATATATATATATATATATCAACAAAGTTCGCCGGTCCCCCAGCCTACTTGCGGCGGCGAGCTCGAGCGGGGAGGCGACCCCCTATTAATCTCACTGCTGCTCAGTCGGTTAGGAAAAAAGCCAGCTCGAGCCCAAATCCATAAAGCGTGAAGTTTATTTATTCACACAGGATGCCAGAAAACACCCGACGCGTTTCGGTGCAGCCGCACCTTGGTCACGGGTAACAGCTTTATGGATTTGGGCTCGAGCTGGCTTTTTTCCTAACCGACTGAGCAGCAGTGAGATATATATATATATATATATATATATATATATATATATATATATGTATATATATATATATATATTTTTTTTTTAATGTATACATTTTTGCGAAATTTGCACATTATAAGATGGCCGCCACGGCTTGTATCTTGAAAATGGCAAACCGTCATTGATTTTCATGACGAGTCGGCTTTAAATGGCGTTTTGTATTTTTAGCACGGGTGAACACTGACGAAGCCTTTTGGCGAAACGCGTCTGTTGTGGGGGTAGGGGCCTGAATTAAACAACTTTGGAAACTGGTGGTATGGTGTGCTGGTATTCTGTCTAGCTAGATTGGAGTGGACTGTTTTTTGGGATATATATATATATATATATATATATATATATATAAACATAGTCCTCTGATAGGCTGAAACGCATCATGCAGGCATGCTGAGATTTAAATAAAATTAAATTACTCGCTTGCACCTTCAACTGGGCCAGTCTGTTCCTGTGTTTTTCTGGATGATTGGGGGATTGCAGAAACTTCCCAGGCAAATTCTCCGGCACATATATATATATATATAAATATATATACCATAGGAACCTCATCCCCGTAGCATGATTGCAGTGTCCCAGGGACACTGCAGTTCCATACCTAAGGCTGTGTGGGCATACCCTGTGAAAACTGCAGTTCCAGCTCAGGTGAAAGCAAAGGATTGGTATACGCTCCTGTCAGCACCCAGTAAGATCTGGCCAGGGAGCCATCAGGGGTTGTGGGTCCCTTTGGGATCAACCAGCGGCCCCCAATGAATAGATGCTGTGGATTCTCCCAGTAGTGGGCATCCACCAACAATTGATGTGGCTAGCTCCCACCATGGAACCAGCTTGGGCTGCCACAGGGACGCCCAACTCATAAAAAAGTGTTAGCTATTGCTGGTACCCATGATGGGTGCCGACTCAAGCTGTGACTGACTGGTCCCCCAATGAAAATCAAAGATGTGGGTGTTCTGAGTGGTCACTGTGACACCCAACTTATTTTTTTTTTAAATGAATTATAAATGCTCATTTATTATTCCCTCATCCGGCAAGGAGTTCCCCATAAGTCCCTTGGGCCTTATTGCCGTACATATTTTCTTGCTAGTGTTGCTGGTAGAAGAGGCAAGGGCACCACCAAACATTTATTTTAATGCAGAGGGCTGCAGGAAGTGTAGCTGCCCCCAGCAACATAAACAAAACTGTAAGTCTCTTAAGTCATTAAAACCATGACCCCAGAAGAGCTTACCATATTTTTTAAAGGACTCCATGCTGGAGCTGTAAGCTCTTCAGCTAAAGTGCAGGGCTCTATAGTGATTAGTTTTATAGTTACACTATGTGCCTTCAAAAATGTTAAAAGAAAGACTCAAGACATGTTAATTGTTTTAGAAAAGGCTTTATTCAAAATATTTTACAATGTCCACTTTTATTAAGCATTGCACTGTCTCAATTTATGAAATATACATTTGTTTATAGTTATTATAGTTATTGGTGAGCTTTTGGCAAAGGCAGTATGTCTGCCTTACTTAGAAAGACACCCTTTATATTGTTAGACATACTCAGCCATGCCAGTGATGGGTTGGGCATGGCGAGTCCAACCTGCACATGGCAATGGGCATCTCACTTTTTGTTTTAATTATTTTTTTAATTCACTGAAAAGACCAAAGCTTAAAGTGACATTATAGTTAGGTATTGTAATAATATCTTACTTTAAATTGAAAAACCCTTTGAAATTCACTTAAAAACCAAAGGTTAAAAGGACGTTACAGTTAGGTGAAAGTGTCAGTTAAAACATACAGTTTTAAATTAACACAACCACAACCACTGAAATTCACAAGTTATAGTTATCCCAAGTAACTATAACTCATGCCCTTCAATAACTATAAGTTGCATCCTTGCCATGCACTGCTAATTACCTCCAATATTATATCACTCATTGCATGTTCTAAGACACTATTAGACCTGGCATGCTTTGTGTGGTTTCCTCTGACTTTTTGCCTTTGGACCGCCTGCTTTTACTGTTATTGCTGACTTTGTTTGTACTGGCATTAGGAATCTGCCGCTATATGTATCAAGCTATTTAGCATTCGCAAAGGCCGAAATTCTGCGAATTTCGGCCTTTGCGAATGCTAAATAGACAAATGGAATGTATCAAACAAGTTTGATGCAAAATAAGGATTAGCAAAATTTGCTAATCCTTATTTTGCGATTGCACTTAAGGAATTGCAAATTTTGCGATTCCTTAAATGCAATGTATCAAACAAATAAAATGCAAAAAATGCCATTAAGGAGTAGCAAATTACCACCAACTTCTAGTTGGTGGTAATTTGCGAATTCTTATCAAAAATCTTTTTTGATAAAAACCAAAGGTGCCATATGACGCCCATGCATGCCCTTAGGGCATGTATGTGCGCCATATGCCCCCAAATGTCTTTTTCAGGGGTGCAGCAGGGTGTTCTTGAGACACCCCTGCACCCTTGGAAACATCCCTAATTTGCGATCAGCAAAGTGCTAATTGCAAATTGCACTTTCATTCCTATGGGCCTCCTGGCCCATGGAAATGAAGGGGTAATTTGCGATTGACAATTTGCTAATCTCAAATTAAGGAATGCTAAGGAATCGCTATTGGAAAGCGATTTTGTACATACATACCGTTTTGCATTTCCTAAATAGCGATTCCTTAAAATTCGCTATTTAGGAAATGCAAAATGGTTTGTTGATACATATAGCGGTTAGTCACTTACCACTGCTCTTCAGTGCTAAAGTGCATATGCTCTACAATGAAAGCATGGTAACATTAGCTTATCTACAATTGACATATTTGATTTACTTATAAGACCCTAGTCCATTGTACTACATGTGCCCAGAGTCTGTAAATTAAATGTTACTAGTGGGCCTGCAGCACTAAATGTGCCACCCACTTAAGTAGCCCTTTAAACATGTTGCATGCCTGTCAATACCAAGCCTGTGTCTGCATTTTTAAACTGCTATGTCGACCAGGCAAGTTTACCCACTTGCTAGGCCCAAACCTTCCTTCTAATTACACATAGGTTACCTTGAAGGTAGGCCCTGGAGAGCCCATGGGTTGGGTACAGCATATTTAAACAGTACAACATGTACTTTTAAGTTTTACATATTCTGGTAGTGAAATACTCCTAACTTCATTTTTTCACTACTGCCATGCCTATCTCTTCCATAGTATAACATTGGGATGCTGTAATACATTTTATATATGTCATTTCCGATTGGGAAAATATGGGACCCCCAAATTTGGTGTCTCTGAAATCACAAATGGGGAGGAAAGGGAGGAGCTGACACTTAGACCTGAAAGGGCTGAGTCCTGTCCCCACACAAAGTATTACATACCCCCCTGTAGTAAATCTGGAGTCTGGAGCCAGGGCAGGAAACTTCTGTTCTGCAAAGGCATCTCTTTGGAGTCTCTCCCACTTCAAAGACCGATCAGGGTATAAGTTCCACCACCATCGCAGAACACTTCTGGAACTGAGGACATTCCACAAGTAAGAAGTATTGCTGTGCTGCTGGAGGGACTGCCACTCTGCTGGACTGCTGTGTTGAGCTGTCCTGCTGTCTCCTGTCCTCTTGTCTGGGAGTGAGAAGGACTGGACCTGCAGCTCTGCATACCAGAACCTAAGTATCTCCAAGGGCTTGTTGACATGCCTTCCTTTCTGAAGTCTCAGGGATATCAAAGACTTCTCTCCGACTAGCAACCAGCACCTGGACTTTGCTTGCTGCAAGTCTTTCTCTTTTAAGTGGTACAAACCCAGTCCTGGGCCCTGGAAGTGAGTATAAAGTGCTGCATGTGCCGTAACCCACACATTGACACCATTGCACTGATCAGAACCAACACATCTCTGCCGTTGCAGGAACCAGATCAATGCATCAGAAGAAGGAACCGATGCATTACTTTCAGAACAGCCACTTCAGAACTGGTGCATCGCCACCACTTTGTGGAGGAGATCGTTGCATCTCCTCTACAGCGCGGAGACACCCAGAGCACCGCATTTGGATCTGCCACAGCTTGGAATCAGTGAAAGAAGGGTGGGTAACCCAATAAACCCTTGCGGGCTTGGGCAGGTTAATGTTGATATGTAAATTGCCAGCAAGGGATTTTTTACAATCTTGTAAACAGCAGTAGAAATCTCGATTGAAAAGAGTATTGGATCCTAACTGTAAACATAGGTTGCTGTTTCTAATTCAATTGTCTAATTATTTGGACCAGAGCACAAAGGTCACAAGGAAGGAGGCTACCACACTAGCCAAAGTAAAGAGAGGCAACACAAGAAAATTATGTATCAAAATTGTTATTATTTTAAAGTGATTATCAGGGTTCTTCATCAGTTATTGAAATAAAACATGTAAACAATTCTAATGTACAGAGAATACATTAATCTGTCCAGCAGTACAATAGAATAAGTCCAAACTGTTCCATATGATGCAGTGGCTACTACTAAATTCGAAGTAAGTCACTGAACGCAAGATGTCAGTAGTGGCAGAAATGGACGTGAAGGTCGACGTTTCGGTCTTAACAAGATAAATCAAAAGACCATCATCAGGACGAATCATTAATTATGTGTCGATGACCATTGAAGAAGATGAACTGTTTAAACCAACTGTCACAATCAGAGGATTTTATTTTTCACAGGTTCTCCCTGAAAGGCTTTGACTGGAATTTCAGGATCAAGAAACTGGGTCTTTAGATCACCGTAATACCCCTGAGAGATCTCAGAGGAGTTCGTCAGTTTGTTCGTCTGTATCGAATGAGGCGTGCTTCAACCGGCAGAATCTCGGGAAGGCAACCTTTGTGCTCTGGTCCAAATAATTAGACAATTGAATAAGAAACAGCAACTGATGTTTACAGTTAGGATCCAATACTCTTTTCAATAGATATTTCTACTGCTGTTTACAAGATTGTAAAAAATCCCTTGCTGGCAATTTACATTTCAACAGCTTGGAATCGGCACAATGATCATGGATCCAACGCATCACTGCTGTTACAAGGAGAAATCCAGCACATCATCCTAGCTGTGTGGGGATCACCAAACGCAGCACTTGGCTGCTCCCTGCATCTCACTGTTCGTGACCAGGTTCAGGGTACTTTTGCTCAGCGGGCCCTGATTGAGTCCTGTATACTGTCCATGCTCCATCGCGGTTGGCCTAAACTATTGACTTTGCCCCGGTCCAGTGTAACCAATTACCTCTTTAAGCACTTGCAGCTTCTAAACTCTTTTTTTCCATTTAATATATAAAAATTCAGATCTCGACTTCTGCTAATTGGATACTTGCAATTTTGGTCTTGTTTTATTTATAAAATTAATCTTTGTTTTCAAAACTGGTGTGGAGTCTTTTGCAGTGTTTTCACTGTGTTACTGTTTAATGTGTTGCACAAATACTTTACACATTGCCCCTTAATTTAAGCTGGGCTGCTCTGTGCCAAGCTAGCAGAGGGTGAGCAAAGGATAATTTAGGGGATGCTGTGACTTTCTTAACTAGGATTGTGGTTCTTGCTTGGACAGGGTGCATACCCCTGTTAATTAAAAACTCAATTTCTAGCAGACACCATTGATAACATCACTGCAACATCTGACATGCCATTACTGGTAACAGCAAAAAGAAAAGGGGTAAAAATGTCTTTCCTTTTAAGTTTGACCTAACTTGACTCTCTCTCTCTCACCCATACACACACACACACAAACACACACGCACACACACACACGCACACACACACAGACACACACACATACTCTTCTTTCGATCACCTTCATCTGCTGTTCTGATCAACTGTCATTCACAGTTTGCTTCTTCACACCACAATATAAGGCATGAGGCAATGGACCAGGTGGACCCATCGCAGCCATTCACCCTCTTTACTGTTTTTACTTTTGCACAACACTGCAGGAGTACAACCTAATATGATTGTCTCCTTCAACAAGGCCACTATGTCTTGTGTGTGAATCTCAAAGGTGCGCAACACGAGAAATTATGACAGCCATCCATTTACACTGCTGTCTCTGGCATGGTTCACAGTACTGTACTGTACCCACTGACACTAGTGCACCAGCATACAGTTCCCCTGTTTCCCGTCCATACACACTCCAAATGTTTCTGAGTTGTCAAAATATAATAGTCCAGTTCTATCTTGTTAAACAGCATTCCTTAGGGATCCCCTGAAATTGTGTATTTCATTAATTGCTTCAATTTCACAGAGTGAAGGATAGAAGCGACATAATGATTAGCTGCATACATGTTAACAGGGTTTATCACCAAAGTACAGCCTCTCATGGAATCAGGGAAATCCATAGGATGAGCTCCCATGGAAAACAAGTTTTCTTGGCTGATTCTGTAAATGAATGTCTTAATATTCGTCACTTCTGTAACTATAACCAGATAGTGACTGTCACAGTAGGGTAATAGAACATCTTACTTAAATGCATTTTATTTTTTCTACTGGAAAACAAACAGAAAATATGAACAGAACTTGGGGGTTTTTAGGCTGGAATGTGAGGAGATCCGTAAGCATGTACATATATAAATAATTACTACTACTCTCTGATGTATATGTTCTAGGTGTATTTCTGCAGCCACGGCCGGCAGTGGGAGTACCTGCAGGGCATTGACGTGGGGAGGGGGAGGGGCAGGGTGGGGGGTAGTAATGTATGGATTACGGAGTTTTACAGGTAAGTAAACATTTAAATAAATAAAACAAATTTCGTTGCACGCACTGCATCGTATTTGGGGATGCAGTGCACTCAACGAAATTCGTTTTATTCATTTAAATGTTTACTTACCTGGGAAGCTCTGTAATCCATACATTACTACCCCCCACCCTGCCCCTCCCCACGTCACCACCCTGCAGGTACTCCCACGGCTGGCCGCGGCTGTATTTCTTCCTTATACTACAGACTGACAAATACTATATTAGATTTGAAATGAATGCTTTCACCATGAATGCAGCTGTTTAACAAAAACAATTATGCAGTGCTGAAACAAAATAATAAATTGACTTTGAAACCACATAATGGGTAGGGTTCAGGTGCCGTTTACAAACCACTGGGCATTCAACCAACAATGTGACTGTGACCCCTTGATGGATTTCTTGCATCCTTTAACCATAAAAGTAAAACTTAGAACTCATTTATGGAGAATTGGTGTAGAGCAGCGCTGCAAGTCTACCTGCTGTGCTGCCCTACGCCAATGTGAATGGGCAAAAGTGCACCATACTTATGAAAAACCGTGAATTCCTGTCTTTGCCCCATTGCTGGCACACAATGTGCTGCCTAACACCAACGCAGGCACCCTTGCATCATGGTGCATTTATTGCCTGCCTTGCAAGCAGGATTATTTTTGTCCAGGAAGGTGCACCTTCCTGCACAAAAACAATCCAGAGAGTCGTTTTCCTCTTTCCACGTGTACTGTAGAATGCAACACACACAGAAAGAGGAAAAAAATATGGAGAAATATAAATATTTATCCTCGTTACGCCTGCTCTGGAGAGGTCTTGGCACTGCCCCAGGTTTACATGTTTAAGTAAATTTGGTACACAAACAAATGATGGATGGAATGCTGAATAAATCATACATTCACCCCCCAGTCAAGAGATCTGGGTTAAATCCATTATTATTTTGCTCACTATGCCACCCCAGCCATATGTAAATCAGTCTTGACCTGGTGCCTCATGGAAACAGTCCAGACCGAACTGCCAAGCTAGGTATTCCCGAATGGAATGGTGAGCAAAAAAACAATGGATTTAGGCCCAGATCTCTGTACTGGGGTGAATGAATGACATTGTTCTGCATTCTATCCATGAATTGTTCATTTTGAATTTGTCACCTCGAGTGGGACGGGTATGCCCCCATACCACTGGAGTCAAGCTATCCTGGCTGATGAGGGCTGAAAGCCCAAAACCGGTCCTAGGATGCTTGTTTCCAGTCCAGCGAGGACCTGGGGTGGCAGTTCGGGCTGGACTGTTCCCATTGGGCGCAGGGTCAAGACTGATTTGCATATGGCTGGGTCCAAATTGGAATGGCATGGTGAGCACAAAAAAACGATGGATTTAGGCCCAGATCTCTGTATTGGGGTGAATGTATGACATTGCTCTGCATTCTATCCATCAATTGTTCTTTTTGCATAAGTAAATTTGGGGAAATGTAAAAATCCATGGATGTTGCTTGGGAAATCCCACTGCAACACCCATGGAACTCCCTCTCTGGCACAGAGTAAGATAACACAGCGATTTGCACTGCGTCGCCTTACTCATGATTTATGAGTCAGTGGCTTTGTGTGTCTTCATAAATCATTATGAGAGCCCTCGTCATACATGTATCACTTTGTGTGGTGCAAAAATGACACAGGGCTCTCATAAATAAGGCTCTCATAAATAAAGGCCTACTTTAGGGGATTTTGGCATAGGGCGTCTTGCTGCACTGCCCTAAACCAAAGTGAAAGGGTAGGAATGCAACGTATTTAAGAAGTATAGTGCATTCACAACTGTCTCCCTGCACTTGCTCTATTTTGACAGCCTAGCGCCAGCATATGCACCCTTGCACCATGGTGGGAGGGTGCCTTCATTCATTGCAATATTGTTTTTGCCCAAGAAGGCCCTTCCTGCACAAAAACAATTGTACCAGGCAATTTCCTTTTTCTATGTGTGCTGCAGAATGCACCACACATGGACAGGGTAAGAAACAATGAGAAATAAACCTATTTCTTCTTTTTACACCCACCTCAAGAGGTGTATGGATTTGGCGCTTCACCAGGTTTACATCACTTTGTAAATCTGGGACAACGTCAAATTCCATGGGTGTTGTGTGGGAAAACCAACCCCAACGCCCATGGAATGCCTCCTGGGCACAGAGTAAGGTGACGCAGTGATTTGCTCTGCGTCGCCTTGCTCATGATTTACGAGGCCACTCAAAGCCATGCAGGGTGGTTTTGCGTGGCTTCCTAAATCTTCACCCTAAATCGAGCCCTGCACAGGCCTGGACTGCCCGTTGCAGGCTCCGGGCAATCCCCCGGTGCGCCGCAAGGGTGGGGGCCAGTTTTGGACTCCTGGGGGCCGTTTTTATTAGGTTTCGCCTGGCGTTGCAACTGCGTAGCAGTTGCTCCGCCCACGGTGAAATCTCATGTTCCTACATTTGGCTTTGGTTCCGCCTCTGTCTCCCATTGGCTAGCTCCATAAATGGAGGCTAGCCATTGGGAGACAGAGGCTGTCAATCACGCTTTCTAGTGAAAACGCGATTCGGGGGCGTTTCTCGGTGTTTTTTTAAGTCCCGCCCCTTTGTCCTGGGCCGCGCTGTGATTGGCTGCCGGCCCGGACACCCCCGTGACGTCATTCCCGGGCCGCGCTGTGATTGGCTGCCGGCCTGGGACCTGACTTGTTTTAAAATTTCATTTCACGGCCGAAAAAGTAAAGCCGTGCGGCCAATGCTTGTTTAACATGGAGTTGGAAATCTATGCACTTCCAACGCTATCAAGAACTCCACATCACATTTCGGCAAACGTCACTGTGTATTTATCCATTTTTGATACCTTAAGCACCTTCTTATGTTGAAGGCCATTTAATTGTCTATACATAGCAAGAACAGGGTTTTAAGATACTCAACTGGAGTCATGTCGGGCTTAAACTAGCCTCCCTACATTTGTCTGCTGGAATGATGGTACAAGCTGCGTCACTTTGTAGACCAATGCACTTAAAGACAACGCACCATCAATTTATTAGAGTCAAACTTTTTTTAACAAGATGGCAGTTCATCAGTAGCGACTCTGGAGCGGGCACGGAGTGGTGGTAAGGAAGCCGTGCGGGAGTAGGCGGCTTCGAGTTTCGTGGACAGTCCGCAGGCCATTTGTTCGTCCCGCAAACATTCTACTCCTGCAACAATAAACGCACCTCCACCTCGGGGACTGCGGCCGGGAATTAGAGCGATTCTGCTTTTCATTATCACCAGATTCGGTAACTCATTAATTTCGTTTGCGCTTGCTTAGTATGCCAGGATGACAACTAAAATCCAAGATGTTGGAGAGTTGGTAAGGCCTCCATCTTCCCGGAGCTGCGGGCTTTAAGCTACTTGGGACGCGGTGTCAAGCCTGACAGAACCCCGTTGCTCACACCCAATACTCATTAAGGCCTGCTGGTGATTTGTGTGGCTGTCCGTCCACCTTGCTCCCCGGCGGCCATTTCGATGCTCTGTTTGTCCTCTGCATTTCGCTGAATTCATTTCCTATTGTTCCAAATGCTGGAAAGAGCTTCGGCTCCATTCCTAGAGCGACCACGGTCTTTGGGGTATTGTAAATGAATGCTGCTGCATATTGGTTTTGTAGTGACACTTATTTTTAAAGCTCCCCCCTCCGCGTCAGAATTGCCTCGTCGCCAAATTGAAAGGTCCTACCACTGATGAAAAGTTTGTAGGCGAGAAACACGTAAACTCCAAAGCTACACACGCCTTCCAAATAATAAGAATAGTGCGGTCTCAACTAAAGCATCTTAATAACTCCCCATTTATATAGTGCTTGCTACCACAGAGTAAATAAAAAGTGCTACTGCGGCTCTCCTCGCTGTTCGTCAATTTACCGACTTCTCAAAGAAAAAGAAGCGTCGTGGGGCGCGCCGGGCTTCCAACCAGTGAGCTGCTGGTAGCACACCGATGCAGATGAGCAGGTGCATGGCTCACTGAGCTGACACACGCGATGGGCTTCCTGCAGGTTCAAATGCCGGCCAGGCCCACACAGCCATCTAGTCGACGGAGCTCAGTAAACGGAGTACCAATGCAATCGGCAATAGTAGCATCTACTGTTTAGTGCACTTAGAGGTGGCAGCGGGTGGTACAAGATGCTGTATACAAATGTGATTGTTACTCTAAACAGCAAACTCTTAATGCAGTGATCTATCCTGCTGCCTAGAGAATACCGGTGCATTTAGTGCACATTTAGAAAACGTAGGTTTTAGCAATCAATGAAATGAAATGTGTTTACTACTTTCAGTTTGCTGTGGAAACGACATCACATAGGCACTTTAAAAAGAGTACAAAGGAGGAGGGAGTCATATTGGCTAAGACCGTAAATCTATTGAAAGGTTTGCATTTATTCAGGCGAGTGTATCCCCCCAGCAAGCAGGCCATAGATGACAAGTAATCACCTGATAAGTAGTTGCGCCTCTGGCCTGTTCCCCATAATCATTCAAAGCTGATGAATTTGAGTCCGAAAGACTTCCTTAGTTGCCAATGAGAGAGCGATTTACAGAGCACTCAAAATATTTCCGTTCAGTTCACTGCGCTTACTTGGGATTCTTTCTTTTCTGTTTTTTTGTGTGTGCACATTTATACAGCGCAAACTCGACCCGAAGGTTTTGGAGCCCTTTACAAGAGCAGTTAAATTACACCAGGACACATTCAATTTTTGGTAGGCGCAGGAAGATTAAGTGATATGCCCAGAATCACAAGATGCTGAGCTGATGACAAGGCTCGAACCTGGTTCCCCAGATCCAAAGTAGAGGAGATCAGAGAGACACTGACTTATTTCTGTTCCCCTGCAGTAGAGTCGATGATCTAATTACTATTCTCGCCTAACTCCACTTTTATGGTTAGTAATTTTTTTCAAAGGCACATCTACAGTATCCGGAAGCAACAGGCTTAAATGTACACATAAATAAATTCCGTCACTAAAAACAACGCATTTGAAATCGTTCAAACATTGTACAGTCAAGCGCCTTGTGATAGGAGGTCACAAAAAATGTATCTACTACTGAATATAAAGTGCATTTCCTTTCCAACGTGCCATTGCCTAACATCTGCTAATTTAGACTAAGTACACACTAGTTTCCACATGTCTTATGTTATGCTACAGTGCAGTCACTGGTTAGGAAACACAACTGAAGCCTGTAGAATTAACCAGGTAACCCCAAGACAGAAGTCTAATAAACAAGCAATGGCATAGCCAATAGGTCTCGCCTTTGGGACCTTATAAGTATTTAGTTATGCAGCACAATATCCTTACTGCAACAACATTAACGGTTGCATGGCTAAACACTTATAAGGTCCCAAAGGCGAGACCTATTGGCTATGCCAATGCTTGTATTTATCTGTTTTCAAAACCAACACATAAATAAAAAGTTTGTCATTTACAATGCCAATAGCTTAAACTTTTGCAAAGGCGAAACCGTTGCATTGTAAATGCTTGTTACAGGGCTGTTTTTGCAGCATTGCTGTAAAAACGGCCCTGCAACAGAATTGGCCGAAAACCGGCCCTGGCAAAGAGCGTGGTCACACCCCCACCCTGGGGGGTGGGAGGGCCGGCCAAGCACTTTGCCAGGGCCGGTTTTGGTTCCCAGTCCGACCCTGGCCCTGCACCATGCATGTACCACTTTACATGGTGCAAAAGTGACACAGGGCACTAATAAATAAGCCCCATAGTGTGTAAATACCTCTGTGGGGCAGACTCCCAGCACAAATCTGCAATCCTGTTTAAAGGTAAGATTTGCTTAGAAAGTGGTATGCTATTTATTACTATTGCTGATTTGGGGAGGGTCCATGGCTCTCATCAGGATAAACCTTGATCGAGTTATCATTCCCCAAACTTCAATCCGCAGTGGTAATGGGTATCGAAGCATCTGCATTCATGGTTTGTGCCATGACATTTTTCATCAGTATTTGTTTTAGCAAAATGTATTTAACAAAAACCAGGATATAAGGGGTTAAATTATGGTATTAAGGTAAAATGACATGGAAGAGACCTTGTGTTTATGAGGAGAATTGTTTCCCTATGTAAAGTAATTGTTAGATGTGATCCCCAAGGAATGAAAACTGTTTCTAATGTCAATTTTGATTTTCAGTGGTAATAAAGGCAAATTTGAACTTTGCACTGTAGTAATCAGTAGTTGAATGTGTTTTTATTAGTACCGTTGTTCTAAATAAAGTGTGTTATTTCGGCACGTTTATTTTCACTTCCATGGCATAAATCAGTGTAGGATCAACCTTGAGGACAATTGCACCTTGGGTGCCATTCGTGTGACGTGTTTAACCGAGAGAGGCCGAGAAGGTCGACGCATCACATACAGTGGATTATCTCCATGCCGT
This sequence comes from Lissotriton helveticus, assembly GCF_964261635.1. NCBI lineage: Eukaryota > Metazoa > Chordata > Amphibia > Caudata > Salamandridae > Lissotriton > Lissotriton helveticus. Next base: position 50,733,384 of record NC_136060.1, on the reverse strand, counting down.
GTGGATTTGTTGCACAGTTTTCGCCTGAGTGAATTCTTTAGATAAAGGCAGGAACCAGTAAGACGAACAACATCTTTGTATTTGGTAGCCGAGCCCATGCATTCCTTGCTCGGATGTCCTAGAGGCATGGTCCTTTAGAACAAACAATGGCACAATTCTAGACATCAGGGGACCCCAGAACTCTTTCATATAACAAAACCTGTTCACTGTTTGAGTTACGCCTTTGGCAATGCTCTGCTCTGCTTTCTTCTCTTCTACGTGTCCGCGGACAATAGTAAAATCCAGATGTGCTCTTATGCAATGCCTTTATGTATTATGGATGTCACAAATATTGTTTACTCCACTCGGTATTAAGCACGAGCCAGTCAAAGCAACATTATTTACCTTGAGTTTGCACTGCTGCAGTGTCTGGAACCATACACATGTGTCCAATGTCTCAAAATCTTTTTCACAAAGTACTGTATTAACAGAGCTTGTGACACAGATCGCTCTAGGAAGTCTGAAGAAGTGTACGTGTGTTGTATATAATAAAGTAAAATAAACGGGAACGGGTGATAAAGATGGTAGGGCCGGCAAACGTTCTTCTGTAAATGTCCCTGTGCCATTCTTCCCGTATAAAAATTCTATATCATGAAAGAAAATAGCATTGACCTGACTGACAGTCAGGCAGACAGCAACAGAAATCTCTTTTTGGAATTAAGTATCTCTTGGTTTAAGAGAATTTATCTTCTGTTTGAACAAAGCTTTATCGACTTTCCTTTAAAGGATGAAATGAAGCATTCATGTCTCAGAATGTGAGCCTTGGGAGTAGGCTGCAGAAGGCAAGAATGAAGTTTTTCTCTGATGAAAACATTCGTTTTAAAGCAGTCTGCGTTGTGGGTGTCACGTGGAAATGTATGTTTTGTTAACTGTTGTAGTTTCGTGGCACCTGATTAACAGCATATACATTTTGCGTTCGAAATATTTGAATCAATTTATAAAACCAGTCAAACACAATCTAATACTGAATATGGCAGAGTAGAAGTGAAAACATAATTAATATAAAAGTGAGCTTTTTTCAATACACATTACATATTTATAAACCGCAGATCATATATCCGCTTTATAAAAAAAATAGCTGAAATATATTTGAGAAATTATCATAAAACAGATTAGAAAGCATCACGAGGTTTCCAGAGTTACCGACATTTTAAAGATAATTTATGAAGTTAGAAAAGGACTGTTTAGCAGCCTTCCTGGTAAAACAACCCAATCCGACCAGCTGAGAACAGATAGTAGTGTGCAATTTGAAATAATCGATTTAATCTCAGACAAAACAAGAAAATCACGTTCAGTTTCGTTCCTGCAGTGGGTAAGGAAAATCACAGTGCATACAATTTACAGATAGTTAATCCGTATGAAATGGTTCTGAAATATCAATATTATGATTGTCCCGTACCTTGGACAGAAAGTGCAAAGTGAAGCGGGCGTCATAGAGTATTTGTTTCTAAGAACCTGTGCTGAGTCCATAGAAATTAATATAAACACAACGTTTATTAAATAAAGACTAGTAATCAAGATGCGATATCACAGGACCCTATTTTCTTCCATATTTCAAGGGATGACTGTAAAGAAACCTCAGCATTCCAAAAATGACAGTGTTTAGATGTGTTTTATTCACATAATGATCACATAATGATTGTCTGTTTAAGTAGCAACATGACTTGATAAATGATTCAGATTTAAGCAAATTCTAATTTAGATTTTTTCTTCAAAAGGTAAGATATTGTGGAATGCTTTTAACATAAAATTAGGTAAAATTATATTAGTTTAATGTTCAGGAAAGTGGAGGTTATATGTATTTTGCAGTTTCCGAAAATCTCGTAATATAAAATAATGAAGCATAAAGGGAGATATGTGACATGATCTCTTAACAGGAATTAGTAAAAAAAGAAATTGTCTCATAGATATTATAAATGGGTATATTGGTAGAGTGCAAATCTTTCTTAAAATTCAAACATTCCTGGGCAGTAATTTATAAGGTCGAGATTATGCCCTGAAATTACATCTGTTCCAAATCCAGCCAATGTATTACTGTATTCAGGGTAGGATTTTCCAGTAGCCCACTGTGAAGAAAGGCCAGATGCTACCACTGACTGGGCAGGGGTGGGACTGTGCTCCTTTATACCCGACAAATATATTGGAGGGGGGGAGTATCACTTTATGAAGAGAGATGGCACACCCATTCAAATCAAATTTCAAATCCTTTATTCGATCTTACACATAAGATCATAAAAGTATTTACAGTCACAATTTAATAAAATATATAGAAAAAAGTAGCATACGTCCTGATACTTAAACCTGCGCTAACATCCAATTTGGTTAAAATCCATTTCATCTATATACATATATAAATACAATAAGAGTTTGTAAACCAGTCCTAAATCGTCTTATGAGCCGACCTGCTTCCTCTTTTTCAAACATGCCCATAAAAACGATGCTAGCGAGAAACACACAAAAGATTTCTGCAAGGATTTGAAAAAAAAATGCTACGCGACAGAATTTAAAATTGTAACGCTTACAAATCGGTACAATAAAATTATGTTTTTCCTGGCGGTAAAAACCACAAAAGAATAAAAGATAAAGATCATTTTGTGGGGATAACTTGTGACAAGGACACAGGGAAAGATCGGAATGTTTATATTTCTTCCCTGGATATCCTACCATCAGTGGCATTAAATTTAGGCGGAATCTTAATAAAATATATTTGTGATGTGGCAATGTAACAACAGCCAAATAAAAGTAGCTTCCCTCCTCCATCACTGGGGTTAATTCATACAGACAAGCTGACTGAGTGTGAAAGTTTTTTTCTCTTCTTAAATATTGGGCTCTTTGAGTGAATATCACAGTTACTTTCCACTTTGTAATGGAGTTACAGGTGGATGGATCTTTAAAAAGGCGACTTAGACCGATTGCAGTTAGTTCTGACTCCACATACTTTATCTACCTGATCCTGCTGTAGTTTTCTGATTTTAGAATAGTTGTTATTATATTTTGTGTAAGGGGGACTGTGTCCATACGCCATATGGAATGCCACAGCAGGAGTGGTGCCATTTTGATAGAATCCATAATGTATGGTAGAGTCAGTTCCATATGAAGCACATACTTCGAGTATGACTAGGGTAGGGAAGTAAAAGACTTAAAAAATGTATTCTCAATGGATTGCAGAGAATCACTGGGAGCCATGCCACAAACTGCTGCCCCATACACCGTTGCCGCCTTTGTTTTTGCGTGATACATTTTTTTCATAGGAATTAGAGGTTTGGCTCCCAACCTTTTAGAAAATGTTTTCAGCGCCACTAGACTTCTCTGCATACCCATTGCTCTGCCCTCTAGCAATTTGGACCATCAAAGAGAACACCTAAATAGGGAAATGAGTCCACCACCTCAATTTTACCGGAGTCCATAAAAAAATATGGTGGTCTTTCTCGTTTCCCCGCCCCCGCAATAATTATTAAAGATTTGGTCTGATTGACCTTTAGATCTAGTAAGTTCATAAAAAACACATAGGCCGATATAAGATGCTGGAGCCCCATCCCAGTTCGTGCCATCAGAACGGCGTCATCAGCATATGCCAAGATCGGTAACCGCTGATGGTTGGAGAGCACGGGAACATCCAAGCCTGCGCCCTCAAGATGTTTTCCCACACCGTTGGTATAGATGGAAAATTAAAACAGTGCCAGGACGCAGCCTTACCTTACCCCTCTTAAGATCTTCAATGATCGGGTATACTCCCGTTCTTTCCGTAGCGGACTGACGAGGAGGTGTCAGAGTACAGCTGTCTGATGAAGTCGACCAATGCCTGATTGATTCCCATCTCCTCCATTATCTTCCAGAGTCTAGGGTGGGACACGCAGTCAAATGCTTCCGACAGGTCTATAAAGGCAAGATAGATCTTCCCATTCTTGGCTCGGACATATATATCCATAATCAATGAGAGATTCAGGCATTGGTCTATTGTGCCCTTACCCTCCAGGAAGCCATATTGGGACTTCATAAAAATATTCTTACTCCTCACCCATGCCTCCAATTTTGTCAGAAGAAGGCGACCCATGAGTTTGGCCGTCGTATCATTTAGCAAGATTGATCTGTAATTTTTAGGATTACATTTATCTCCCTTTTTGTAGACTGGGACGAATATGCTAGTTTTCCAAGACACGGGGGGATCAACTATAGCTATTTCATTAAAAACATTAGTTAAAAGGGGGACACATATATCCATGTTCTCAAAGAAAAAGTCCTTTGGGACACCATCGGGACCCGGGGCTTTCCCAGTGCTACAGGCCTCAATCCTGTCCCTAACTTCTTTAGTAAGAAAAGAGAGAGGATTCCCACAGGTAATACAAACCGGTGGTATTGGGTAATCGGTTGGAGCAAAGGTACCTTTGAAATGAGCCACCCACTCCTCCTCCCCTACATTAACATCAAGCACTGGATCATTAGGCATTTTGAAGTGGTGGCCATTTATTATTCCCTAAAACGCCTTAGAGTTGCCTGAAGCCGAGGCCTGCTCTAATTTGGCCCATGTTTCTTCCTTTCACTCATTCTCCCTATTTTTCCTGTCTATTTTATATTCCTTATGGAGAATGACAATTTCAGAGGTGTTTCTAGGGTTGCAATCTAAAGCTTTAGTGAGGGCTTTTTTTTTTTTTTTAACAGAGTGTCAAACCAGCCCCTGAACTTTTTTAAGTTGCTCATGTTTTTTTCTAGTGATTGTATTGCTTATATGATCTAAGAATTCTACAATGGAAGACACCACAAGTTGGGGATGATTATTGCAGTCTAAACAGTTACTAATATTGTGAAGGGCATTCCTAATTATATTAGGTATCACTTTTGCGTTATCAATTTTGGGCCACTTCAATTGGTATCTATTCCGCCTGGCTAATATAGGCTGACCAATTACCTGGGACGTTGGTGCAAGGATCTCACAGAGCAAAACCGCATGGTCACTAAAAGCGTTAAGTTGATTATTGATTTTGCTGCACCTGGTAATTAAAGGATTTGTGACCAATATAAAATCAATGGTTGATTCCTGATGTTCCCAGTGAAAAGGTGGAGCCAAAGCATCGCTAACTGTGACTAAGTTATTGACCATGAACATATTTCTCATTGAGATTAACATATTCAGAGTGCTTCAATATGTATTATGCGAAAAATGGTGGCCAGGGTTGCCCCTCAAATTCTCCACACCACAAACCCGCTCTAAGTTATGGTGGCAAGGATGCATATTAAAATCTCCCAGCCAGATGATGTTTAGGAGAGCCTCTTGTTTAACGCAATTGGTAGCTTTATCAATGGCACAGTTCCCCTCATCCAAAACTTTATGCATGTTTGGGCCAAACTTGTTATTGTAAAAGTTTATTAGGAGCCACTGATCACGATTATCAAACTCTAAAATAATCAGATGATGGTATGGGGAGGTTCCTTCAAGCATCTTTGCTTTTATTGCAAGGGTATTTGGAATCAAAGTTAATAAGCCCCCTTTGCTTTACCCGTGGGGGACGGGGTTGCTCTTGTCTGATATGAGCGATAACCATTTACAAAGATCTCTCCGGTGGCCCAGGTCTCCTGAAAGCAGGAGATATCTTGTTCCTGCCATAGTTTAAGCCAGTGGGGATCTCCGAATTTATTGGAAATACCTGCCATATTCCATGATGCTATTCTTATTACATCTGAATACCCCCTATTGCTATTACTGGGAGTAATAGACGCTACTCTGCCGGTATAGTTTGCGGGAACCCCTGCTGGTGGTTAGGCCTGCCCCACCTGCCCGTTCCTAGGTAGTCAATCACAGTTTTCTAACCCTGAGAAGGGGAAAATCTATTCTCAAGGGGAATTCTCTGGTTATCCAACTGATTGTAGTTCCCTAAGCTTTCCCTTGTATATAGTGTCATTCCCACGATTAACGGTGGAAGGGGCCTAAAGAAGTAGCCCAATGAAAGTGCAGTGATCTGCGTCCCTACAGGAGGAATTCTATGCAGGTGCTCTAAAAGGCGTTTTGCCACGTAGGGATCATGTAGTAATGAAGCCGGACACGTTGAGGTATTTCAGGTTGGTTTATTGAAGAGAAGTAGTTGAGTCCAGAAGTAATAAAGTACAAGCCCCACCAGGAGCAACCAGCAGGCAGCTCAGCCCATCTCAACTGTGCCTTTCTTGAGAGTCACCCAACATTCCACAGAGCATCATAACACTGTAACATTCTAGAGGTATTGCATGTGATGAATGAGGAGAAGGACAAGTATGGGCAGAGGTGTAAGATACTACATATCTCCCTTTCTTCTCTTACCCAACAACGGATAGAACAGTAGAAAAGTAAAACACTGGAGCAACAGGAACTGGTAAATAGAGAAAAACTGCAGGGAAAGAACAGGAAGGTAGAAAGAGTGGGAGGAGACCACCAAAAGGTACAAACACATAAACAAGAACTCATACTCCCTTCCCCATAAAACAACAAGAAAGAAAAAGGGAAGAGAAACCCAAGAACTGCTCCAGATACACCCACTGACAGGAAAAGTATGAAAGGACAGGCATTGAGTAAAAGGAAATAGCTAACAGAGAAGCAGAGGAAAGAACACCAAAAGATCCTTCATGCTACCATAGAACAGCAATTAAATATAGCGTAGATAACTTTAGAATAGAGCATTACAATGTAACAGGTCACATATTGAGAAATAGAAAGGGATAAAACACATACGGAGATGACCTCGTAAAGGATTACACATTGAAAAATTGAAAGGAATGACCCCATAGTGACAACCTGGTAAAGATCAAATATAGAAAAAAAATTGTTGAATAGAGGGAGTAACACCATGTCGACAATCTAATAAATGTCAAACATTGAAAATTGTTGAAGAATTGAGAGGGATAAACCCGCATATCGACAACCGCATAAAGGTCACGCATTGAAAACACATTGAAAAAGTGAGCGGCAGAAACCCCAAATTGAAAACAGGAAAACTCCCTTGCTTATACTTGCAGTCAGTTGATGGTCCGTAGGCAATCTCAAAGATACAATGTCCTTTGCCCCAGAAGATTTGAACAAAAAACTTTATTGAAACACTACTAGAAGCGGTTGTAGATGCGTGGCACAAAAAGGTATGATCTGCGAACTACAAGTTGGCGCCAGGCTGCATCACGCCATGCCGAGTGGTTCCCAGCACGCTCATGCTCCAAGGCGTCCGCAAGCAGGTTAGCAAGAAAGAGGACGTCGTTAGGGGTTCTGGAGAAGCTACGCATTTGTTCTGGAATGCCTTAAGATAGTACTACAGGATAATATCTTTGAGTTTAACACCAGTCTCTTCAGGCAGAAGCAAGGAGTAAGCATGGGGGCATCATGCGCACCAACTATCGCAAACATCTATATGTCCTTTTTTGAGCATCGCTTCATATTCAATGAAGTAGCCCCATTCTATGAATCCGTGACCAAATGGTCACGGTACATAGATGATGTTTTTTTATTTGGAATGACACCTTAGACAATCTCTATCAATTAATCGATTGGATCAATTTGTGTGATATAAATATCAGGTTCACACATCGTATTGATGATAAGCAGGTAGAATACCTGGACATTGTGATTAAGGAGGAGGCGGGGTTCCTCGCTGTGGACTTGTTCGTCAAGCCAACCGCTAGGAACACCTTACTCCATTATGACAGTTTCCACCCGACCACTCAAAGAAATAGTGTCCCTTTCGTAGAGTTCTTGCGTCTCCGACGCAATTACACCAGCCTTCTGGATTATGATACTAGAGCAATTAACATGAAAGCAAAATTCCATGCAAGAGGATATCCCAGAAAGATAGTTCGGGATTCGTATAAGCGGGCCCGCTTTTACGATCGCCAACATCTTCTGGAACCTACCCGACCTAAAAGAGATCCAGGAATAGTTTTTATTACCAAGCATTCGGTTCTAAATGAGTGAATCAAACAGGCGGTGTGTGCCAACTGGCACATACTTAATGTAAATACTCCGAATCAAGATCATTTACCTGAACCCATGTTCGCTTATAAGTGGAATAAATCATTGAAGGACCACATTGTTAGATCTCGCATGGCTCCGAACATTGTACCCCTACAACAAGATCTCATAAATAGAAAACCAGTCACAGGCACATACAAATGCTCCAGTTGCAAATCTTGCAACACAGCGATACAAGGACCATCTCTGCATTTTAATAAAAAAATAGTCAACCCTCAGGAATTGAACAACTGTAAAACCAGTAATGTTATATACCTGGTCATTTGCCCCTGTCAGCAAGGCTATGTAGGGCACACAGGGAGGGCCACGAATGTCAGACTAACAGAACATCGCTCTGCCATTAAAACCTGCAAAATGGCAGCACCCATGGTCACCCATTATGTAGAGCAAAACCATGCACCAGAGGACATAAGATGGTATATCCTGGAGAGGACACACCAAAAAAGAGGGTTAGACCTAGACAAGATCAGAAAATTACGTGAAGTGTATTGGATCTTTGTACTGGGTACAGCTGAGACACGACTGAACATGGAAATACCGTGGGACGAAGCTATTATTTAATAATGTGTCCCTAAATTTCTGTTATTGTATAAATTATTATTGGATGGGGTTGTTATTCAGAGCAGTATGTCATCCAGTATGTCATCCAGCAATTGGATAGATGTGGGAGGCCATATTCTGACAATCCGTGTTAACACCTAGTAATGCCTGGTGACCGTCTGGATTCCCTCCATTACGGTCGCTCCCCCAGCACTCCACCCGCATTTCGGAAGCCTTCCACTCGCTGCCTGCCTTGCCTGCCCTGTTACCTGCTGCCTGCCGCCCTATTACAGCGCATAGCTCATTCCACTGCGCTTGGTATCGTTTTTGATCACATTGATTAATTCTATTTAAATGCATAGCTGATGAGCGCCTAGTATCGTTTCTGCTCACATTACTTCACTGTGATTAAGCGCATAGCGGCGGATGTAACTGTTGCTGAAGCGTCTCTCTGTATACTTTGTATCAAGTTTCATTGACTGAAACTCCGGCTCTTCCCCAGTTTCGATTTCTTACCGGGCGGCCATTTCAGTTTGTTTTACTTTTACCGTGACTCCTCCCAGACCCCGCCTCCCAGCTGACCCTCCCACACACTGTTACACTACACTCGCCCCGTCCTCTCTTTCCCTGTGACCATCTGGATTCCCTCCATTACGGTCGCTCCCCCAGCACTCCACCCGCATTTCGGAAGCCTTCCACTCGCTGCCTGCCTTGCCTGCCCTGTTACCTGCTGCCTGCCGCCCTATTACAGCGCATAGCTCATTCCACTGCGCTTGGTATCGTTTTTGATCACATTGATTAATTCTATTTAAATGCATAGCTGATGAGCGCCTAGTATTGTTTCTGCTCACATTACTTTACTGTGATTAAGCGCATAGCGGCGGATGTAACTGTTGCTGAAGCGTCTCTCTGTATACTTTGTATCAAGTTTCATTGACTGAAACTCCGGCTCTGCCCCAGTTTCGATTTCTTACCGGGCGGCCATTTCAGTTTGTTTTACTTTTACCGTGACTCCTCCCAGACCCCGCCTCCCACTGACCCTCCCACGCTCCGCCCCCTCCGAACTTCATTTATGCCTGATGTCCCAACGCGCAGCGTCCACGCGCTGCGGCCGCGCCGAAGGTGCGCCAAAGGTAAGCCCGTCTACGCCCGTCCGCGCCTGGACTGCGACCAGCGCCAGACCCCCTGCCCTATGCCGCTCCCAACCCCCCAGAGTAACTTATGATGCCGCTACTCTCCTCGACTTCAACGCCGGACGCACCCCACTATGCTGCGTAGCTACCCCAGGACGTACCCACGGCCCATTCTCCTGCCTCTCCTGTAAGTTCAACTGCTTCAGGACCCTCACCAAACACACTTCCTCCACACTCAGCTCCGAACCCAACGACTTGAAATGCATCCTACTGAACACCCGCTCGGTCCACAGACACGCAACCGAACTCTGGGACCTAATCGACACTGTGTCACCTGACATCGCCTTCCTCACTGAAACTTGGATGAATGCATCTTCTGTCCCCGACATCGCCATAGCCATACCGGACACTTACAAGATCATTCGAAAAGACCGCACCAATAAAAAAACTGGAGGAGGCATCGCCATCGTCCATAGAAACACCATCAAAATTACAACCAGCTCTGACGACAATCTTACAACCGCCGAACACCTCCACTTTCAGATCCACACCGACCCCAGGACCACCCTTAGAGGAACCCTCATTTACAGGCCCCCAGGCACCCGATCTCAATTCAGCGACGACATCACTGACTTCGTCAGCCCGCACGCCCTCGCCTCCGAGAACTACATTCTTCTAGGAGACCTCAACTACCACCTTGACAACATTCTCGACAACAACACCACCACCCTTCTGGACAACCTGTCCAATCTCGGACTCAAACAACTTGTTGACACCCCCACTCACACAGCCGGACACACGCTCGACCCTATCTTCACCTCCAGCAAGCACATCTCCTTCGATCACACTACAGCTCTCCACTGGACGGATCACAGCTGTGTTCACTTCAGCTACAAAACAACCCTGACCCACAACCAAGCGGCCACAAACCTCAGGCAATGGATTACACACAGTGCGGACGAACTAGCACCCCTGAAAAAACACCAGTTGAAATCATTCAGCAAAAAGGCTCCCTGGTTCAATGATGACCTTAAAAAATCCAAGAAGACATGCCGCACAATGGAGAAGAATTGGAGAAAAGAACCACCCTCAGACAACATGGCCTCCCTCAAGACAGCCACCCGCAAACACCACCAACTGATTCGATCCACCAAGAAATCAGCATTTAAGGACCGTCTCGACAACAATTCTCATAACAGTAAGGAACTCTTCAATATCGTCAAAGAATTCACCAACCCTCCCGCAGCATCCAACGACATCACTAACTCCCAAGACCTCTGCAATGCGCTATCCTCCTTCTTCTACAACAAAATTGCCGACATCCACAACAGCTTCAAGAATACTCCCAATGACCAACTCACCCCACCCCCTTCTGATCCCACCCCTCCAATTAACTACCTCAATTCCTGGAACCCAATCACCATTGAAGATACCATTCGCCTCATGAACTCAATCCACTCTGGCTCACCTTCTGACCCCTGTCCCCACTACATCTTCAACAAAGCTGACTCCATCATCGCTCCCCAACTCCGCGATGTCATCAACTGCTCCTTCAACTCCGCCACCTTTCCAGAAATATGGAAACACGCCGAACTCTGCGCCCTTCTGAAAAAACCAACAGCAGACCCCTCAGAACGGAAAAACTACCGACCCATTTCCCTCCTCCCTTTCCCGGCCAAAGTCATCGAGAAAGCCGTCAACAGCCAACTCGCAGCCTTCCTTGAATCCAACAACTCCCTGGATCCCTCACAGAACGGCTTTCGAGCCAAACACAGCACCGAGACCGCCCTCATTGCGGCGACCGACGACATCCGAGCACTCCTGGACAACGGTGATACAGTGGCCCTCATTCTACTCGACCTCTCCGCCGCCTTCGACACTGTCTGTCACAACACCCTCATACAACGCCTCAACAACATCGGCATACAAGGAAAAGCCTTGGACTGGATCATCTCGTTCCTAGCCGGGAGAACACAGAGAGTCCGACTCCCCCCTTTCTACTCAGAGCCCACCGAAGTCATCTGCGGCGTACCTCAAGGCTCCTCACTCAGTCCCACCCTCTTCAACGTCTACATGAGTCCCCTCACCTCCATCGCACGTCGACACAACCTCAACATCATCTCCTATGCCGACGACACCCAGCTGATCCTTTCCCTCACCAAAGACCCCAACACCGCCAAGGACAACCTTCACGAAGGTATGAAAGAAGTAGCCGAATGGATGAAACAGAGCCGCTTAAAACTCAACTCAGACAAAACGGAGGTGCTCATCCTTGGATACTCCCCCTCAGCTTGGGACGACTCTTGGTGGCCTTCCGCTTTGGGATCAGCGCCCACACCCACTGACCATGCACGTAACCTTGGCTTCATTCTAGACTCCTCTCTCTCAATGTCCAGACAAGTCAACGCCGTATCGGCCTCCTGCTTCAACGTCCTTCGCATTCTCAAAAAGATCTTCCGCTGGATCCCCCTCGAAACAAGAAAGACTGTCACCCATGCACTGGTCACGAGTCGACTGGACTATGGCAACACTCTCTACGCCGGAATTACAACAAAATTGCAGAAAAAGCTCCAGCGCATCCAAAACGCATCAGCGAGACTCATATTAGACATCCCGCGCCAAGAGCACATCACTGGTCACTTAAAAAACCTCCACTGGCTTCCCGTCAACAAAAGAATTACTTTCCGCCTTCTTACCCACGCACACAAGGCCCTTTATAATCTAGGACCAGAATGCCTCAACACCCGACTGTCCTTCTACTATCCCACCCGCCAACTAAGATCATCCAATCAAGCCCTCGCCGCAGTCCCGCGCATCCGAAAAACCACCATGGGTGGCAGATCCTTCTCCTTCCTGGCTGCCAAGACCTGGAACTCACTCCCCACCCACCTCCGCCTTACTCAGAATCACATCTCCTTCAGAAAAGAACTGAAAACTTGGCTATTCGATAAACAGTGAACCCCTCCCTCTAGCGCCTTGAGACCCTCTGGGTGAGTAGTGCGCTTTATAAATGCCTGAACTTCAACTTGAACTTATGCCACATGTTAAATTAACTTTTGCATTTCATATTGTAATTGGTACTTGGATTCACAGGTGGTATAATGGAGAATTATAAGGATTGATTTCAATGCCATCATGAGATCAATAGCGAAGTTATCTTTATATAAATAGTTGTAACACTTCAGTAATTTACAATTAGTCCTCGATTTATATTTTTGATAGATCTATAATCTGTACCTGGTTACCAATGCACTTATGATATGCAGTGATCCTAGGTTAATATTGAGTCAGGCTCATAGACAGCACTAATATGTGGACCCCTAAACATAATTTCAGGTTTGCCTACGTTACATTATAGTGGTCCTTCCCAGCAAGAGAAGTCGACTTTGGGTAGGATCATATTCCTTCATTAATTTATCATGTATAGAATTGCCCTTATGGATTCACGAATAGAAGTGGTATTTAGCAAGTCCATTTATATTGTCATTGTTTTTCTTATACGATTTCATAATTGCATCTTTTTATCCACTGTTTATGTTTGGACGTTTTGGACATTGTCATCCTCTTCTTTTCTTTTATTCGCAATCTTGTCAAGCCGAAGTCTTATGACTGTGCCCTCATTTGTATGCCGACACTCCATTCCAAGATGGAGCGCCCACTTGCGTGTTTGAAACACTATTGTATTCATCGTGTAACTATCGCGAGATCTTTTTCGACTCCTTCTCGTTAGATCTCTATTTAAATACCGTGGTAAAGAGGTGCCCTTTTTTATTCTATTGGCGCCAAAACACGGATGTGAAGCTCGGCATTTCGCAAACAGCAAGTAAGTTGATTTCACTTATTGAGAAAGACGGACTCTATTAGGTGATTCATTTTGTGCATGTTTAATATATTCGCCGTTGCATAATCTACATTTACATCGGCGTAGCGAGGTAGTACAACAGCCCTTCTTCTTATCGGGCAGTATCAGACTGATATACCGGCTTGTTGCTGAGTGTAGCAAATCGTTGTCCATAATGCAGCTCACTCGCAATTAGCAAATATAGCTACCTTTTTCCCCTCAAGAGAAAGTTAATTTTTATATACTCTCAGTAGAATTGGAGTGGTGGCCGCCGTATAGTAGCGGTGAGAGTTATATGGTAGAGGCCGTTTGGCATCCGGTATCTGTTGGGTGTTGTTCGCCACACTTTGGCGTCCTAGGTGAAGGCGCGGTGTGTCTTGCGTCTCTGCGGTGCGGTTTAGGGTGCGGCGCGGCTTGCACGTGGAGTGGCAGTGCAGGTTGTCTTTACGGCGCTGTTGCTTGGTGTGGGGGTCGTGTCGTACTTGGGATTGAGCCGCTGGGAGGTGGGATGCACCGTACCTTTGCTGTCGATGTCGAAGTTTGACGGATGTCACACGGTGGGTGCGGGATATTACATGGCCAACCCGGTATGACTACCATTGGATCAGAGTAGTGACATCCACTTAGAATACAATCATCCCGCAGTGTTAATAAGATAATACTCCCTTCATCTGTAACCTTACTCTGCTCTAATTATTTTTCAGAGCACCAGTATCCATTTCTTCAGAGACCGGCTTGCAGTACATTATATCCATATGGCACACATGTCGCAGACCAATTGATAAGGTATATTTACAACTACGGTTGGCACATAATGTTATCTATAGACAACTCTTGGTCCAGAAAAAGTTGAGATAGTAATGGCATTTCATTTTTGACTTATTTAGAACTAAACCACTAAACAATTTACCGATAAGGTGGACTACACCCACGAAGAGAATTCACCATATAGGAAGTTCATTTTTAGGAAGAGGTAAGAATACAATTTCTGACAACATTTTATTAGCCTCCTCGGATAGCTTGAACCATCATAACTGGAACATATTTGTGATCTAAATTCTAGACTTCTTCTAAGAGGTTATATATGGATCCTCAGCACTTCGATCTTCATTCTGAAGTTTAAACTCGTCGTCCTTAAGAACTTCATCAGTTATTTTAAACAGGTACTAGTGGTCAGTTTACAATATTTCTTGCCAGTTCATTAATTTAGCAATCAGTTTTGGTAAACAGGTCCTTCTCTTATGGGTGTTACCGCGCATTGGTAGATGTGGCTTTTCATATTTAGTTTTATTTACACTTACAGAAGATAGCCCCAACTAATAAATTCTTTATTTCAGATTGGAAGGTCATTTAGCATGCAAATTTGCCTACCCATAAGTCATAACTTGGCTTTTCAATTTCCCTACTTCATAATATGAACATATTAAGTGGTAACTCTAGGTTTCACAAGAACTGTAACACTTATGAGATCTCAGAGGTAATAGTATAAGATTGTACTTATAGGAATGTATAAAATATTGTATTAATTGCACATTTGTATATAGAAATTGTAAATACACTTGTTTTTAATTAGATTGTATAGGTAATTGCATTATGTATAGTAGATAGTTGACAGTCGTTTTGCACTCCTCACTTTTTGGTTAGGGTGTCCTTATGGAAAGAAGCATTTACATATAATAAAATGTTTAAAGCTAAGTTTGTTGACCCTGTATAAAAATATATGTATAAATAAATATTGTTTCTTTACTTTTCACCAGTTGCCAAATTGAAATTATACAGAATTTCCTGAGGAAGGCAATGCCGAAACACGTTGATTTGGAAATATTTGGTTCTGTATATAATTAAGCTCATTCATCAAATTTGTAGACTGTATTTTCATTTGGGTGTTGAATAAGAAGATTCATGTAAAGAAATTTGTGCAAATATTATTGTGTTGAATGTACAACTTTTTATTGTTTTTGACAAAAGTATAATTAGAAAAAGTAATGATAATATATAAAAAAAAAAATGAACTAATAAAAAAGTATATCAACCACATGACACACTGCTAGACGTATTATTTAAATTGGGTTAACTGTTAGCTTTATGATAAAAATATGCACATAACCCGGTGCTCATTCTGTTTTTTCTAAAAAAAGAAACTTCGCATTGCACCATGGAATGAAAGGTGCATGAGCCGTGTTTGAATTTTTGAGCAACAGCATGACGGGCGGTTGAACTGCCATAAGATCAGAGGAAGTATGAAGCTCATAATGTAATTGAAATTGACTCACCCCATACGCCAATGTGTGCACAACTCCCATAAGCACAGGAGAGGTGCGGGGAAGGTACAGAGCCCGTAACAAAATTGAAATAGACTCACCCCATATAGCCATAGGTGCACCTGTAATGTGGGTGGCAGGGAGGCAATAACACCGCACCAGATGTGCTTGAATAGAATAAAGTGCATCGTAGATGTCCCAACTCTGCTTTGACACTGTGAACAAGTTTGTCGATGAGTAGAGTCTTGATCCTCCGAGGCACAATTAATCACGACACAATAACCTTGGGTCACTTTTGGGGACACTCCCAACCACTCTACCCTTCTGGCCATGATGATTTGATTGGCTAGATATGGCCCCCTGCAACTGGAGTTCACTGCGTAATGGTTCAGCCAATGAAGTGAAATATCCATCAGCTGGGAAGTAGTTTCTACTTGGTTCTCCCTAAGTGGAGGAACATTTCTCAGTCCTATCACTAGGGGCATTGCTGCTGGGGGGAGATGGAGAGAGTAGCGCTCTTTGTTGGGGGGTTGTCTTAAACTAACTACTTTGTCACCGTTCTCCCTTGTGGCCAACTGGAAATTATTTGGATGACTAGATAGAGCCAGAAGGTAAATTATCCTGAGCCCTCATAGTTCCTTGACATTCACCTTGCAGAATGTTGGTACTATTACTATTAATATTTGGGATAGTACCCTGTTTGAAAATACCCCAGATCTGATGTTGGTGCTATACACTGTCCCCCACCTTCATATTAGGCAGGGCTGTCCTCCTTGATAAAGCTACAGGCCCAGAAGTCTGGTGAGGATCGTGGGTGGCTGTTTCCTCACTTGATGCTATAGTTGGGACCTGAGTCTGGGCCGTTGATCCCTCTGATCCATTTTACGGGTTCTATTGGTATAAGTATGATGCAATCTATAGCCAACCTCTATTAATGACAGCCTCTCCTCAATTCAAGATAGTTAGTAGAGGAGGGGATTAAGCAATAGAGAGACAGTCATTTTTTTTGTCATTTGTTAAGCACACTACACACCCGTGAGGGTCTCAAGGCACTGGGGGGGGGGAGGTGGGGGCCACTACTGATCAAACAGCCAGGTCTTTAGTGTCCTCCTGAAGGTCAGCAGGTCTTGGGTATGTCGTGGGCTCAGTGGAAGGGTGTTCCATGTCTTGGTGGCGAGGTGGGAGAAGGATCTCCCGCCGGTGGTTGTTCTTCGGATGCGCGGGACGGTAATGAGTGAGAGGTTGCGGAGCGTAGCTGGCAGTTGGGGGTGTAGAAGGAGAATCGTCTGTTGAGGTAGGCTGGGCCGGTCTTGTGGAGTGCCTTGTGTGTGTGGATGAGGAGCTTGAAGGATATCCTCTTGTTGACGGGGAGCCAGTGCAGGTTTCTCAGGTAGGGGGTAATGTGGCTGTGCCGTGGTACATCGAGGATCAGTTGTGCCGAGGCATTTTGGATGCGTTGTAGTCGATTGATCAGCTTGGATGGGGCTCTCACGTAGAGGGCATTTCCGTAGTCGAGCCTGCTGCTGACGAGGGCCTGGGTGACTGTCTCTCTTGTATCTGTCGGGATCCATCTGTAGATCTTGCGGAGCATGAGGAGGGTGTTGAAGCAGGCGGAGGAGACGGCGTTGACCTGCTTGGTCATTGAGAGCGTTGAGTCGAGGATGATTCCCAGGTTGCTTGCGTGGTCGGTGGGGGCTGCCCCCAGTGCTGTTGGCCACCAGGAGTCGTCCCAGGCTGACGGGTTGGATCCAAGGCCTCTGTCTTGTCCGAGTTCAGCTTCAGACGGTTGGTCTTCATCCAGTCGGTGACGACCTTCATTCCTTAATGGAGGTTGGCTTTGGCGGTGATGGGGTCCTTGGTGAGGGAGAGGGTCAGTTGAGTGTTGTCGGCGTAGGAGATTATTTTAAGGTTTTGCTGTAGCGCGACGTGTGCAAGCGGGGCCATGTAAATGTTGAACAGTGTCGGGCTGAGGGAGGATCCTTGGGGTATGCCGCAGATGATCTTGTGGGCTTCGGAACGGAACGGGGGGAGGGGGACTCTCGGGTTCTGCTGGAGAGGAAGGAGGTGGTCCATTCCAGAGCCTTGTCTCAGATCCCTGCGGCGTGGAGGAGTGCACGTAGCGTGCGGTGGCAGACGGGGTCGAAGGCGGCGGAGAGGTCAAGGAGGAGGAGTGCTGCAGTCTCCAAGTTGTCTAGCAGGGTCCTGATGTCATTAATGGCGGCAATGATGGCGGCCTCGGTGCTATGGTTGCTGCGGAACCCTGACTGGGAAGGGTCCAGGATTCTGTTCTCTTTGAGGTATCGGGTTAGCTGTCTGTTAACGATTTTCTCGATGACCTTGGCCGGGAAGGGGAGCAGAGAGATGGGTCGGAAGTTCTTGAGGTCTCTTGGGTCTGTTTTGGGTTTTTTGAGTAGGGCATTGATCCCGGCGTGTTTCCAGCTCTCTGGGAAGGTCGCGGTCTCAAGGGAGAGATTGATGACATTGCGTAGGTGGGGTGCGATGTAGCTGCTTGCTTTGTTGAAGACGTGGTGCGGGAATGGGTCTGACGGAGAGCCGGAGTGGATTGTGCTCATGGTCTTGATGGTGTCATCAACGCTCACGCTGGCCCAGGCTAGTAAGGGGACGTAGTCGATGGTGTGTGGAGGGTCTGTTGTGTTGCTGTATGTTGGGGCTGTCTGGGTGTTGAAGCTGTCATGGATGTCTGCTATCTTGCAGTAGAAGAAGGTGGCGAGGGAGTCGCACAGGGCTTGCGACGGCGGGATGTCGTTGGTGTTGGAGCTGCGGTTAGAGAGTTCCTTCACGATGTTGAAGAGCTCCTTGCTGTCGTGTGCGTTGTTGTCGAGGCGGTCTTTGAAGGAGGTCTTCTTGGCAGCCCTGATGAGGTGGTGGTGGTTGCGGACGGCGTCCTTGTGTGCTGCATGGCTGTCCGGAGTTTGTTCACTGTGCCATTTCTTCTCTAGTTTCCGGCAGGCTTGGTTGGAATCTAGGAGTTCTGCAGTGAACCAGCTGGCCCTCTTGCTGGTGTCTCTGTGGGGGGGTTTCATCAGCGGGCAAGGGTGTTGGCACAGTCCTCGATCCACCGTATGAGGTTGTGGGCAGCGACGTCGGTGTTGGAAGATTTGGTGGGTGGGCTGAGAGCGAAGTTTGCATTTAGTTGGTCTTCGGTGATTTTGCTCCAGCGGCGGCGTGGGATCTGTTGGGTGCGGTGGTGTGTGGTGGGTTTCTGGAAGGTGAAGTGGATGCAGCAGTTGTCAGTCCAGAGGAGTTTGGTGGTGTGGCTGACGGAGACGTGCGGGCTTGAGGAGAAGATGGGGTTGAGCGTGAGACCGGCGGAGTGGGTGGGCGATGTGACGAGTTGTCTCAGTCCGAGGTTGGCGAGGTTATCGATCAGGGTTGTGGAGTTGTTGTCGTTGTTGTTCTCAAAGTGAAAGTTCAGGTCTCCGAGGAGGATGTAGTCGGTGGAGGTCAGGGCGTGCGTGCTGATAAAGTCGGCGATGGAGTCGCTGAACTGGGGTCGGGGTCCGGGGGGTCGGTAGATGAGGGTGCCTCTGAGGGTGGAGTTGGGGTCAGTGTGGATCTGGAAATGCATGTGTTCGGCGGTGCTGAGCGCGTCGTCGGTGATAGTCGGGACCCTGATGCTTTTCTTGTGGACGATTGCAATTCCTCCTCCGACTCCGTTGGTGCGGTCTCTGCGGGTGATCTTGTAGCCGTCTGGGATGGCTTTGGCGATGTCGGGTGTGGAGGAGTTGTTCAACCAGGTCTCTGTCAGGAAGGCGACGTCCAGGGAGGTTGTGTTGAGCAGGTCCCAGAGCTCGACGGCGTGTTTGCGTGCCGAGCGGGTGTTCAGTAGTATGCATCGGAGGTGGTTGAGGTCTTTCTTGGCGGGTGGTTTGTCGGCTCCGTGGCTGTTGTAGCTGTAGTTCCGGCAGGTGAAGGGACCGTGTGTGCATTTAGTGGCGGCCTTGAAGCAGTTGTGGGTACGTCCATGGTTGAGAGCGTGCAGAGTGCTGACGTCATAGTGGCGGCGGTCGTCATGGCGGGTGCGGAGGCCAGGGGTGCTCTAGCGCTGGGAATGGTCCAGGCACGGATGGGCGCAGACGGGCTTGCGTGCACCAGCGGCGCGACCACGCAGTGGTCGGCATGTATAGGGAGGTGGGACTGAGGAGCGGCTGGGAGGCGGGAGGCGGGGGCAGCGAATGGGCAGTCAGGGGGGCGGAGCTGCAGGGGACCAAGCGGTGGGGGCAGTGAGGGGCGACGAAGGAAACAGAAGGCAAAGGGCACAACAATTGAGGGGTAAACGAGTGGCACAGAGGGCAGAAAGGTCACAGAAGGGCAAAAGGTCACAGAAAACGGGGGAAACGAGTGGCACAGAAGGCAAAAGATCACAACAAAAGGGCAGAAGTTCACATAAAACGGGGAGAAACGAGTGGCACAGAAGGCAGAAAGGTCACAGAAATGCAGGGGCAGCTAAGCAACAGAAGGCAAAAATGGGAAGAGAAAAACGGGGGCCGCAAGGGGAGCAGAAGGAAAAAACGGGCAGAGAGACACGGGGACAGCGAGGGGAGCAGAAGAGAAACCGGGCAGAGATACACGGGGGCAGCGAGGGGAACAGAGGAAGAGAATGGGCACAGACACCATACAGGCAGTGGGGGAGACAGACAACAGCAGTCACAGACACAACAATGAAAATGCAGTCACTGCAACGGGAGCAATGAAAGAAAATACAGGCAATACAATGGAGGATGAGCAAACCTACGGCCTACCACTGGCCACCAGGGATGAGGCGCAGGTGGCAGCCTGTGGGTGGACTAGGGCCTCGAACTTCCTCAGCAGCGGCAGCTGGGGCAGGGACACACAGGCGGTGCTCTGCGGAGGGGGAGCGACCTACCTAGAGACCATAGTCTCCATCCATTTCAGAAAGTCCTCGTCAGTGTATGACTGTAAAGTGCCTGTCTCTGTGACCGTATGCCTGGCTGGTTCTGATTGTTCCACTTCCACTTCCATTTCATTGGTCCTAATACATTTCCCAGCACGTGCCACTTTAGCAGGTTTTTACTTGGTGAGTCCACCCCCTTCTTCTTTTGCCTGGGGGTCCACTGTGACTGGGATCAGGCTGAGCTGGCACTAGCACTGTCTTGCCCTGGGTCACTATGTTGCTGGTCGGTATTACACTAAGGGGGAAAAGGATGCAGATGGTGTAGCGATGCCCGAAGTTGGGGCAAGCTGTATTGGAGGCCTCACGGGCGAGACTACAGTCCTAAAAGCGCCAAGGGAGGAGCGTTTTTGTGTAGTACAGGAGTCCAAGGATAGCCTTTGCTCTGTTAATTCTATTTCATGTGTTAGAACGGATTCAGCCCTTGTGAGAAAGGCATCCAAGGTACCTACAACCCCACCCACTGGTCTTTCAATTTGAACCTTCCGTTTACTCATGATCAAGGAATGGGTGTTGTCCCGCAAAATCCCACCAAAGACAGAACAAAGTGGGAAAAAGGAATGCAAAGAAGCACAATACCTTCAGAGGGTGGCGGATGTTAGAGAGAGGGGCCCAGCCCAGCCTCTTCCGGGGTCCGATGGCCGTGGACGAGCCCGCCCTTGGCCCAGGCTTTGCCTGGGCTCGTCCCGGGCGCATCCCACGCCGCAGGCTGGCGTCCGACCTTTGTAGCTTGTCCGCCCGTTATGTCAGCTGGTAGCTGTGGTCCTCCTGGCCGTAGCGGGAGAGAGTGTTTGGCAGCAACATTAGCCCAGCACAGCCCAGCAGTAAGCGCGATTACAGCATGCCGCGGGTCGGCGTCCAACCTTTGTAGCGCGTCCGCGCCCTATGTCAGCTGGTAGTTGTGGTCCTCTAGGTCATTGAGGGAGAGAGTGTTTGGCAGCAACCTTAGCCCAGCACAGCCAAGCAGTAAGCACAATTACCCATTCTCTTTTCTTTATTTCATGGTTCAAATGTAACAAACTTCGAGAAAGTCAATAGATTGTGCTTTTCTGTAGTGCAACTGATTTTTAAAGCTTCATACAGCAAGTAGCCCTTTGGGTGGGACAGTGCAAACTGCTTTCCCAGAAAGAACAGCACAGGGAGAAGCAGTCAGTGTTTGACTCATACAGAAAACTCATACAACATAGGCAGTAGCAGTGTACAAGTCCCTCACTGTCACACCAGATGTATTGCATGCATCATCTGTACAAGCTTCCCTCGCAAATGTGATAAGTATGTCACACAGCAGACCAAGAACCCCAACAGGCAAAACTAGCACTGGCATGGCCAATGCAAACACCTATAACATATGTGAGATGCACAACACAGAGACATATCAGGGTCTCCCTCTTCAGTCCTGCCAGTCCCCTAACGTACCCCTTATTGTAACTGTCTGATCCTAATCACCAGCAAATCTGACTCTTGCTGGGACCAGGCACAGCAATGCTGGTGGCAGCAACATCTAGATTAGTAGTGACAGCTGGAATGGCTGCCCAGAAGGAGCTTATATGGACTTGACTGGGCCTACAAAGGATGCAGAGGTGCCTGACACTAAATCGGAGCTACATAGGTTTAGCTATCCATATACTATGCTCTACAACAAGACACTGGTCCCTAGTTTTTAGAATCAAACAACAATAGACATACACCGAATATCATGAATGTCTTTTGTCCAGCCGGACAGAAATTATTATTTTCAAAAATCGTTTAACAGAAATAGCTCAGTAAATCAGTGTAAATACCAAGTGGGCACAGCCTGCGACCAACAGTTTAAAGACAAAACAGAAAGAAAATTATTTACAAAAAACGTGCAAGGCGGTCTGTACTAGTACTGAATTATACAGACTTGATTCATATTCAACACACCATTGTAAAGTTTTGTAAAAGCAATATTTCATACATATGGTGTTTACAGGTCGACGACGTTTCGATGCCACACTTAAATATAAAAGTTATATGAATGTGAGGAGCACTCCGTATTAATCTGTTTTAACACTGTAAAACAACTGGTGCTGCGGCTGAAAGGGTGAGTCACTCCTTGTAGGGTAATGTGAATTATGAGGGGTTTACAAGCCCATCTAGTCGCGCACTGTTCACTTGGTGTGATACACCTTCAATCTTTCTGTGAAAACATTCTGCTTAACTCTGTGCCTTGTTACTATTTCATAATTTAATTCAGTATTCACTTTACTGTTGTATTTTATACACTTATCAGTCGATATTCCTTAATTCATCATATCAACAAAATACATTTTGTAGTTCTCCATTGACTTTGAATTATATACACTATTAATTTCAGAGCATTATAACAATACCGTTTTGTGAGACACCGTCAGTTACTTCGTGAACATAGCAGAGTGATTACCGGCATTGTATGATCGGGCAGGATTTCGAGTAAAGATTGGATACCACAATAACTGAGGACACACGAACTAACTGACGGTGTCTCAGCTCCTCATCTGCAAAGACAGTGACAGAATGTGCCCACAGGCGCAGTGAAGCAACTCAACAGCCTGGCCCCTGATGAAGGTACCCCAGAGTACCGAAATGCATTGGGCACAATCACGAAACTGTATTGTTATAATGCTCTGAAATGAATATTGTATATAATTCAAAGTCAATGGAGAACTACAAAATGTATTTTGTTGATATGATGAGTTAA
This sequence comes from Lissotriton helveticus, assembly GCF_964261635.1. Classification (NCBI taxonomy): domain Eukaryota; kingdom Metazoa; phylum Chordata; class Amphibia; order Caudata; family Salamandridae; genus Lissotriton; species Lissotriton helveticus. The sequence continues at coordinate 50,709,955 of NC_136060.1, read as the reverse complement.
GTAATAGCGACTAGATGGGCTTGTAAACCCATCATAATTCACACTTAAATATAAGGCATCATCATCAGGACAAAAACGTAAATCATGTTTTGTCTAAACATACTTTCACACATTTGATTAAATGTCAAAACCTGTTGATCGAGTGGTACGATCTTAACAGGATTGAAGCCAGGGGGTCAAAACTGGATAGCTCGAAGGATTTTAATCTGCTTCACTCGTTGTCAGTATTAATTTATAGCCCGGTTGCGAAAAGGAGGTATCATTGAACACCGTCCACACGTATGGATGAAAGAAGCGGAGTGTTTAGCAATTATGCGTTCCCCCGGCCGGTTTTTAGCTCACCGGTTTGTTTTCCGAAATTAACACGCATATTTAAAATGCGAAAATATTTAATAATGTATACCTCATGTCAGTCCACGGGGCTGAATATTGATAAATGCAGTGATTTTTCAAGCGCAACATGATGCCTAGCAAGACGGCGGTCTGGCGGGGTGGCGAGATTCCCTCGCAGGGAATCTCGCCACCCCGTCACCCCGCCAGACCGCTTGTGCCGGCCGCAATGCACCATGTGCCACAAACCCTGTGCAACCCCAGTCAGCGTCCCATGGCGGGGTGCCTGTGCCGGCCGCAATGCACCATGTGCCACAAACCCTGTGAATCCCAGTCAGCGCCACGTGGTGGTAGGCCCGTGCCGGCCACAAGACCTCGGGTCTGTCATCCAGTCACCACCGGCAGAAGGGTATGTGACGTCGTCGGCCCATTATATTTGCGGGATCACTTGGCCTGTGATGCCTGAGCCGGATGGGTGTGGTGTGCATGCAAACCTGCCCTCAGGGAGTAGCTGTGACATGCTGACAACTAGACCAGTGACCTGCACACCACACGCCAGTATGCCTGCAATGGGTAGCAAATGACACCCCCCTAGGAGCATTAGCAGAGTGGTCTGGCGTGCCATACGCCGGAACAGAGCAGGGCTTACAAAAATGACTCGTGGGCACTGGGCGGGTGAACAACCTTTACAACGCAACTTTTACCACGCAGTGCCTTTACGACGCAACTTTTACAACGCAAACCATTACAACGCATTGCGCTGGGGGGCGCTCTAGGATAGGGAATAGATTTAATTTACTATCCAACACCTTCCCTAGTGTCCACGGGGACTGGAGTTGGAATACTAAATTAAATAATTCACTATCCAACACCCAAAAGCGCTATGCGTTGTAATGGTATGCGAAGTAATAACCGCGTTGTAAAGGCATGCGTGGTAAAAGCATGCGTTGTAATGTCATACATCCCACTGGGCGTGGTTCAGTCCATGTCCGGACAGGAAAGTGGCTGATGCGTGTGTCCCTGTTGTGGTGTCCAGGGGACCCATTACACAAATTGCTATGTAGCACCCTCTGACTGGCATCCCACAGGATAAGCAGCCTTGAAGAAAGGAAAATGACTGACCCTACATTCATCCACACATACATACATGAATGATGAAAGACATGACTCATCCAGTGCAGTTCTGCAGCTGGAGTGGTACAGGGCAATGCCGAGCACACTACACAATATGGGCCCGTGGAGGGACAGCCAGAGTCCATCCGGGGATGACAAGTACTGCGGAAGAGGAAGGGTACAGTCCCAGTCTGGCCACCGTGTCATTGGTTATCAAACAGGATGTGGCAGTCCATGTCGTTGTCCAAGGTGAGTGCATCTGAGTGAATTGGGGGTCAGTGGAAGGTCATGAGGCCATGTGCGGGACCAAGCAAAAACAGGCCAGGTGGCGGAAATGAATGCTACTGAGTCCTTCTGATCACAGGCACATCCAAGTCCTGGTCCCCAGATGAGTGCTCTGCCCCACCTGTGGGTGTTGCTGTACCGGCTCCGGCACTGTGTGCCACTGACACATAAGGTGCCAAAGATGGATTGTCGGCCGCACTGTGTCCCACTGACACATCGGGTGCCGGAGTGGTTAGGCCTGCCTCACTGGGAGGCAGAGACACACCAGGGGGTGGAGATGTGAATGGTGTGGGGGCAGCAGCATTCATCATTGCCACACCTTGTGGCAGCAATGCCATGATGAGGATCTGCAGGGCATGGTAGATCCCAGCTACATTCCACTGATGTGCAGCAGTGGCTGCCATCCTTTCTGCCTCCGTCCGCACCATGTCCTCCATGAGCCTCCGCATGTGCGCCAGCTCAAGGCTTTTATTGCTGGAGCCACTCTGAGCGGACAGGTGTTCTTCTCTCTGCATCATGACACCAGCAATGTCAGTCAGGGCTCTTTGGAGACCATGGAGCAGGCCGACACACCCAAGGATGACGTCAAGTTTGGTTGCCATGATGCCAAAGCCCAACCCCACCTGCTCTGCGGTCTCCCTCCGGCACTCCAGCAAACGGCGTTGGAAGGCCATGTGTTGTTCCTGGGGGTCTTGGGGGAGTGCATGGGCTGTGGGTGCCTCCTGCTGGGTGCTTTGGGTAGTGGGTGGGGTCTCCTCTATTTAGCTGGGCTGCCCTGATCCTGGAGGTGAGTGGCGGATGAGGTCAATCATGTCTTGGATGGTTTGGGTGTCAATGTTGGTGTTGTCCTCCTCTTCATCAGTGAAGAGTGGCTGGGCCTGCTCTGTAGGTGGTGTTGATGGTGCCCCTGCGATGTGAAGGGGAGATGGTGTATTACAATGTGTCCACATGTATATATCCGCATGGTACATGTTGACATTCAGACAGCATGGCATTGTACATTGTGACAGTCTGTAAATCTGGGCGAGGACACAGAGTCATTGTGGGTGTGCACTGTACTCTGCTTGATTGTGCATGTGTGCCATTGTGTCCATCTCCACCCATCCCCCCAGTACCTGGTGGTCACTCACCCTGTTGCGGTTGTGTTGTGTCCTGTCGCGCGGTGTCCGATCCCCCGACTCTGGCCACAGTCTCTACACTGATGACTGTTGACACCAGCTCCTCCATGTCGTCCAGCTCGAGCTGTGGCGCTGGGCCCCCACCTCCAGTCTGCATTGCTGCCTTCTGGTTGGCGGAGAGTTTCTCCTTGGTCCTCCGCTTGATGTCATTCCATCGCCTCTTGACCTTGTCCATTGTCCTCTTGTGCTCTCCGACGGCATTCACCTTGTCCACGATGTCCCACCATATTCTATCTTTGGTGCGCAATGACATGTTGGAGGTGATGAACAGTTGTTGCTGGTGTTCCATCACCTCCATGACAAAGATCATGTTCACCTGCGGACTGAACTTCGTCTTCCCCTTCTTCTTGTCCTTGCCCTTCCCTGTCCCTGAGGTCCCGGGCTGGTCGTCCGGGGTGCTTGTGGGGTTGCGCACGTCCACTGCACCTGATCTGGCTGCCTCCATGGTGCTGGTCAGTTTGTGTTTGGGTGTTTTTTCTACTTTTATGGTTATTTTTCCCACCTGCCAGGTGTGTGTTGCAGGCCTGGCGCTGCCTAGCGCTGATTTCCTCATCGCGCTTTGGCCCATCGCAGGTTTTTTGGTGTTGTGGTTTGTGTTTTTATCTCCATCGAGGTTGTTGTATCGCGGACATTATCTGCGGTTTCAGACGACTATCGCATGCTACCACCGCATTGTGAACTCCATGTTGACACAGGTTTATTTTCCTGCGATAGGCTGCGATATTGAAAGTTGCGTTACGCTACTCTTGCGGTAGTTATCACACGTTCTTGTGAATATACCCCTCAGTTTTCGGGCATCTTACTCTTATGTCAATTTAGATATTACAATTTTATTTTCCTTCGGTAAATGAGAAAATGTATTTCCAACAGTTTTTTTATTTTTGCATTCTAATATTGCCTGCAGTTTAATTTGTCTTGATAGATTAAAACCAGACCTTTTCTTAGTCAACACTTGGATTTCATGAATTGATTACTCTCATTGGTGTTTCTCTAGCAATGATGAGAAATGATTGTTCTAATTTAGTGTCATCATTATATTCCTGTTCATATGTTTCTGTCATGCCAATTTACACAATGACTGATTTCTTTATTTCCTGATTACTATTAGCCTAAAGCTCTTTTCTTAATTAAGCATCCTCCTGGTATAGGATTTGACGTTCATTTCAATTATCTGTGGCATGGGCTTTATTGGATGAGTTCCTGCAATGCTCTCCTGTATCTTGACTCCTCTTCCGGCAACATGAATAATAATTTGCCTTAAAAGTTGTGAGTGAGAGGGTGTGAGGCAAGATGGCGTCCGCCGCGCGGACGTTTGTGTGAGGAGCTCCTGTGTGCGGATGCTTGGCTCACCTGAGATGTGCTGACTGCTCGTTCTGGCCGGGCTGAGGTGGCGTGCGCAGAAGGCTGGAGTCGGTCGGTCTCACCGTTGCTCGATTTGGCGAGTTTTTTTGGGGGCTGTGCTGGAACCGGTGTGCCGGCGGACCTCGGCTCTGGAGGAGCGGCTCGCTAGTGTCGGAGTTGGAGCCTGTGTCGGCGCGCGAGCACCCAGTGCTGGAGCCGGCGTTTGGGGGCGGGTCATCCCGCGGATTGCAGCGTGGATGGCTCTGGCGCCCGGACGGCTGAATGGCCTGATGGCTCCTGGGTGACAGCGGAAGGTTGAGCTGGAGGAAGGCGGCTTTTGGTGGACTGTTGACGGGGGAGCTGAGCTGAGTTTGCCACAAAAAAAAACCATACATAGTGGTGAGTGTTACAGTATCACTGTGCTGGAGACTTTGGCTGCAACATTGTGGCTCACTGTGCAGCTCTCCTCGAGTTAAAACTTTAACTTCAACTCGCTTTTGGTTTGACAATGCGAGCCGCAATTTGGTAAACATTTATCCAGGCGCTAGAGCGAAAATTAAGGGCAGAAAGAAGAATAAAACGATCAAGGGATAACATTTGGGGAAAAAAAAGTGGTAAGAGATTACAACGCAATTATCAGCAATTTAATTTGGAAAAGGCTCACTATGCCTCCTAATGCTGCCCGTGGGGGTAAAACTTGACCTGCAGGGGATAACGCAAAAGGAGTTACAGAAGGATATACAGTATTTAGAGGAGGCTGGCAGTGCCGCTCACCCTAAAGACGCTAGTACTGGACAGCCAAAGATTCCTCAAATGTTTCAAATGGCTACCGGACTTCCAAAAAATATTCCTCTGCTTAATACATCTGTAGCCTGTTTGGTCGACAATATAGACAATGAAATTGGCGGGGAACAGGAAGTGATATCGTTACCAGTAGTAAACACATCTACATTACTTACTCCTGCCCCCCCTGGAACATTCGCTGTCCCAGTAGTAGTAACGGAGGAGGCGGGTGGTGCGACCAGCGATGATGAAATTCAAGAACCGCCGAGCAGCAAGGATGGGGAATTTTATTCACTCTCCGAAGCTTCTGAAGGATCTGATTTGGAGGAAGTTTCGTTACCAGAGGATGTGATGGGGGAAAACACTCCAACAATTTCGGAATATACTCCCTCTACTAGCACTTCTGCACAAATCTCTACTATCCGAAAAAAGGACAGGGCTGGAGCTTTAGATCCCATCATCACTCCAACAGAAATGACAGATTGGGATGTATCTGTAGAAACACAGGTACTGGAGCAGTTGGATCTTTCTGGTCAAATTCATGATGATGGCGTACCAGTGAGCCCTAATCAAATAACTGGATCTGTATCTTTGGAGGAAATGTATCGGTCCATTAGCGACCATCGATTAGAGGCTAGAGCTGAGCATTTAAAAACTCACACTGCTTGTAGAAAGCTCCAAAATACTGTTCGGCGCCTCGCAAAAACTTGTAACACAAAAGAGGGTACACAGTTCCCCGAGAAGAGTGAAGGAGTAGAGGTGTGTGTGCTAGAAAGAGGGGGGAATCCCTCATTGGAATTAAAACCCTCACACACCCAGCAAGCTAGGTGTCATGCTTCATCATATGGGTTCTGCTCCTCGTCAGACTGGCTCTGCAATGTCTGACGGGCTCCCGAAACCGGGGCTCTTTATCGGAGATCTTTTATTCCGGCCATATGGTGCATGCGTGTGAGAGGGTGTGGGGGCTGTGGTCGTGACGTGAAAAAGATGAAGTTAAAAAAGGTAGGTCAGTCCACAACCTATTTTATTCTTGTGGTAGACTTCCTTGTTTAAAAGGGATGGGAGGGGAGCTAAATGCCCTGGAGCTATCCTAGCACGTTAACTACTACCCTCTTGTTTGGTCGACATGTTTCTTGCCATGATGGCAATTCTTCAGGACTTCGGTGTATAGTACCACACAGTGAAAAAGTAAAATAGTGATAAAATAGAAACTAGCAATCAGGTATACAACCTTTTATGGTCGTTAATACCGAGGTGCAGGCCGATTGGTCCTGCTGAAGTTTTATGACCTGTAAAAAATGAGATGAACACAATTCACAGATAGCAACTTAAGAGCAATGTTCCTATTTAGAGGACTTGCACAAGTTTAGTCCATACACACACACACATAAACAACCAAAGTGAAGAATTAAAACCAAGCATATAGCATAGTGAGTTGGTGATAGTATCACACAACCAGTTGGTTTGTGCAATAACATATAACAGTGGTATTCGAAGAAGTCAAAACTGCTGGTTAATGGAGGAAGACTGGGTTAATCATGCTCACCCCAAAAGATTCCCTGAGGTACTTCGCAGTCTGCTTCCGACGGACCGGTTGGTTAAGGTATGGTACCTAATGGGGGAAATTCAAGCATGATGAACTGTGATAACCTTATCACAGTAGGGATAGGGGTGGGAGTATGGAGGACCCCACCCATGGCTAACACAAGGAGGAGGACAGACACCTCGCATCCTGAGCTACGGTGTGTCCTGGCAGAGCCACTGCTCTGTGGCTCAATCCGGACTAGTTACCGGTGGAAAACCTGAGGCGCCAACAATGCTACAAAGTGCCCGCAACACCCGCGTTGCATCCCCGCTGTGGGACAGCAGAGAACAGCAACGCGGCGGAGCGGGGGAGCCCGGCAACTCGCGAGCACCCCGGCAGCCCACCGGCCCTACAAGCGGCAATACGGCCAGGCAACAGTCGTCTACCTGAAAAACCCAGACTCAGAGGTAGTCGAGAGTCTCTGCCGCCCCACTCGCTGGTAACGGGGTAGCAAAACGCTGGTTAGAGCAGACCAAGGTTAAAGTTAAAATTATAAATTTTCAATCAATAGCCTCACCTCCGGCGGCTCACGGTCCTAGCCGATGCACCTACCCCTCGGACAGCGTCTCGATCGAGGCGCTCAGCAGCTGGTAACGGAGCACAGGGGCGCGCCATTATTTATGTGGCCAGCCTCAGTCCGCCCCGTCAATTACGCCGCTAGAGTGACGTCCATCTCCACCTCCGCGCATGTGCCGTAGCTACGGTCGCCCGAAGCATAGGGCTGGGAGATGAAGGTGGTGGCCATTTTGGAAGGGAGTTTTGCGCATTACTTGAGCCTCGCAAAAACTTGCAATGACTTTACAGATCGCATGGTTGAAGCTGAGGCGCGGATCTCAACACTTGAAGACCAGATGTTCACTCAAGTAGCCGATGTGGCTGAAATTAAGGCACATAAAGAAGATATACATGACAAAATGGCTGAATTAGAAAATCGCCTCCGGCGTAATAATTTACGGCTACTGGGAGTACCAGAGGGCCTTGAGGGCCAGGATGTGCGTAATTTTGTCATAGAACTATTTGAGGAAGCATTCCCTGAAACCACTGAATGGACTTGGAGCTACGAGATACAGCGAGCCCATAGGTTTCCTTTTCAGCAATGACCTATGCGCAGTGGTCAGGTTGGCCCACAACAACTACGGGCCATTTTGCTATCCCTGAATAATTTTTTGGCGAGACAATTTTTGTACCACAAGGCCCGGCCAGATAAAAAGATTACAGGGAAAGGTATTCAGTTTTTTGTAAGGCCAGATTTTTGCCACTCTACAGTGGAAAAGCGATGGAAATTATGTCAGTTGATTGCTCCAATACAAGGGCTACAAGTTTTTTTACTACAACCTGCAACTTTGAAAATTGTGAACAAGGGCCAGAGCCGATTTTTCACTTCCGCGGCCGATGTAAATGCCTATATGCAAACTGTCTCTTGATGGGCTTAAAATAGTGGCTTAATCTTTGGATTGACTGTTATAGACTGTTTTCTCCTGACTCTGGATATTATTGATATTGGTTCATTCTATGCTCTACATCTTTCCTATTTTTTTTTGCATTTTTATCAAGGTTAAAAGTGATATATGTATTTTGGTTCTGTTTTTTTTTCCCATTGATTTGGTGAGCCGAGCAGCATGGGAACCACTCACCGAGCATCACAGGGCTATATGCCCAATTGCCTTAGTTAAGGGGGGGGGCACTGGTGGAGGCTGGGGGGGTTTGGGCGGGGCACTGTGGATCTGGGGTAGCAGGGGGCACTGGGGGGTTTGCTGGGATAGTGGGGTAGGGGGTAGTGGGGGGAAAAGGGACAAATGATCAGTTCATAGCAGTGGGTTTAGATTTTTTGGAGCTAGGATTCAAATAAATATGCTCTTTAATGTCCTGCAATTAATTCTTTTATATGGCAGCTAGAAATTTACGAATCTGAACATTCAATGTTTGCGGTCTTAACAACATTATGAAAAGAAAAAGGGTGAAACAAGAATTACGTTTAATTAACCCAGACATTTTATGCTTGCAGGAAATGCATATTCCTTGGCCTAATCACAAAATTCTATTAGAACTAGGCTATTCAATCTTAGCGGTGTCCAAACAATCCACTATGAATCGTGGGGTAGCTATAATGGGCAGCCAGGCGGTAACCGGTACTAGTAGGATTAGGGTCGATAATTTTGGACGGTGGGCTATCTGTGAGTGTGTTATTGGGGATATGAAAGTTACGAAATGCACCGTGTATGGGTCCAATTTAGATGAGCCAGACACCCTGGAATTTTTAAATGTTGAGCTAGCACAATGGCCCTCGCCTTTAATACTACTGGGAGATTTTAATATTCATGGAGATAATCACACTTGGGATTCCAGGCCACAAAGATATTACGGTCGTAAGCCTAAGCTATATCGGGCATTATATCAGCTAGTATCCCAACATGGTTTAATTGACGGATGGGCTAAACTAAATCCCACTAATCCAGGATATAAATTTTTTTCTTCTCCCCACTCTAGATACGTACGGTTGGATTATATTTTCATGCCTCAATATTTAATTATAGGTGCGAAGATGCAAGCTATGCCCCGAATTACGTCAGATCATAGCCCGATTGTTTTGGAGGTGATATGTATGCAGCCGGCTCGTCCAATCCATACTTTTACTTTTAATAAAAAACTTATTGGTGATGACGAGTTTGCTACGCATATTAAGCTATGGGCTGCACAATTTCTAGACTTTAACCGAGGCACTGCTAGTCAGCCGATGGTATGGGACTCTTTGAAAGCAGGGATTAGGGGGGAAACGTGTAGCTATGGCTGGGCTAAACAAAAAATTCAAAAAGCTAGGATTGCTGAAACGCTGGATGACCTTAGACTGGCAGAATTTGAGCTTATGATGATAATCCAATCTAAGGCTGACTCTCATACGCAACAAACTAAGGTCGCTAGTTGTAAAGCTAGGATCAACGGGGTCTGGAGTCAAGACATAGCCTCTCAGTATAATACTTATAAAACTGAAAGATATGAATATGGAGAGACAACGGGTAGATGCCTGGCTCAAAGGATGCAGGGCAAACAGGTGGCTCAACGTATTGCCTTATTGGAGAATGATAGAGGAGAGCCGGTTGAAACCCCATATGGTATTATGGACGTTTTTCCTAGTTTCTGTCAAGAATTATATACACAAGATGTCATAGTTCTAGAAGAGATAGAAACGTATCTTAGCGACTTGGATATTCATAAACTTGGGCTCCTTGAGAGGGAAATACTTGAGGCCCCAATTACTATACAAGAACTACTGCTTGCTCTTGAAAATCTAGCGTTAGGAAAAGCATACTGGCCAGATAAACTTCCTTTAGAGATTTACCATTTACTATTCAGCGGTAATAAGGAGGACATGTTAGCTACCTTCATTATGGCTCAACGAGGTAGCCCGCCGGCATCTTGGGACAAAGCTAATATTGTAGTTTTTTTTTTAAAAAGATAAGCCTCCCGAACTGCCCGGGTCATATCGGCCCATATCACTAATTAACGCCGACGCAAAAATATACTCCAAAATTCTAGCCACACGATTACTCCAAGTTATTCCGAAGTTAGTATCCCAACACCAGCACGGGTTTCTCCCTGGGAGAAGCACGGTAAACCATCTTCATCGTGTTATAGCGTTAATTGACTACGCAGCCGCATCACAAGAAAATATGGGAATTATTTTTTTGGATGCGGAGAAAGCATTTGACCGGGTTGCTTGATCGTTTTTATGGGCTATAATGGGAAGAATGGGATTTGGGCCATTGTTTATGCAGGCTGTTCAGACTATGTATAGGAATCCCCGGGCTAAAATTTGTACTATGGGACAGGAGTCTGCATCTGTCCATATTACCCGGGGGCGCGACAGGGGTGCCCCTGTTCGCCCCTACTTTTTGCGATCTATATTGAGCCACTATTGCAGCGTTTGGAATTTACCAACTTAATTAAATCAATGATGGTAGGAGACTACGAAACACGCGTACTCGCGTATGCTGATGATATTGCTGTGGTAACATCAGATCCGGAGTCAGCAATACGGGAGGTTGAATCTTTGACGCAATCATTTGGACAAGTTGCTGGCTATAAACTTAATATTTCAAAAACTCAAATTGTTTGCACAATTGGGCTGTGTACTAGTGAGCCACGTGCGACGCAAGAGGCTAAGTATTTGGGGATTAAAATTAGAATGTGTATACAGGAGATAATAGATGTTAACTGGAACGATATAATAGGGTCGGTTAAGAGTAAACTAGAAAAGCTAGAATGTTTGCATTTGTCAATGGTTGGGCGACGTAACGTACTTAAGATGTGTATTCTCCCTAAAGTACTGTATTATTTTCGGACAGTCCCCTTGGAGTTATCCAGACCACAACTGATGCAATTGCAGGGTATTTCGGATAGGTTTATTTGGGGTTGGAAGAAATCTCGTCGTGCATCTAAATACATGACGTTACCTTTAAATCGTGGAGGCTGGGGCGTCCCGAACTTCTTTTTTTACTATTTAGTTTGTCTAATACAAAATTCTAGGTTTATGTTAATTGGGGGGACCACACGGTTATATGAGACACCTAATGTGTATCAAATGTTAATTGGAGAATTGGCTCGTGAAGTCCTGTGGAAATTTTTTGAGCCTAGTTATTTTAAACGTACTAGAATTAAAATTACGATTGCTGCCTATAAGGGGTGGAAGCTACTTCGGAAAATTCTGAATATTCAGCGGGTTAATTTTTATACACCTTTAGATTCTAGGAATATGTTACCATCTATTTTTTGGGACGCTAAGATGCGAATTTGGAAAACCAAAGGGATATCCCATCTGGGAAATTTGTTTAAGGATGGTATAATGGCTCAATATACGGATTTAATGGAGGTGTATCCGGTGCCGAAAAGTGACTTCTTTAAGTATTTGCAAATACGAGATTTTATGTATAAACGCAAATCACAACCTATTGTAATTAATGAATTCATTGAAGCTCTCTCAAAAGGCGCTAAGATTGGTGTCTTATATGAAATTTTGTTATCAAAACAATCAGATGATATTGAACTGCAGGATGCCAAATGGCAAAATCGACTGGGATGTTGGGTGTATTTTTGCAAGATTCCATCGACATGGCTGGGGCAATAGTTCTGTCTGCTAATTTGCGTACGCAACATTATAAGACTGTATTTAACCTGTACCACACACCTGTAAAAATGATGAAATGGGGAAGCAGTTATGATGGTAAATGCTTTCGATGTCAAGCTGATGCTGCCGATATTGTTCATATATTTTATAACTGCAGTGCACTTTCTCCCTTTTTTCTTAGTATAGAACAATTTCTATCTCTGATTATGAAGGTGCAATTTCATGTAAGCCGTGAACTGTTGCTTTTTGGGGTTGGTATGGATGACGAAACTGTACAGAACTATTATCCCCATAGATTTTTCATTTTTATGGTTATGGCGGTAGCTAGACTATGCATTGCCACTATGTGGTTGAAACCCGAACCACCCACATTTGAAATGTGGAGAGCCAAGATTTATAATGTGTTTCACCTAGAATACAATCTATATCGTATTAAATCCCCGAAAAAAAACCAACTGGGATTGAAGATATGGCAATCAATGCTCCAACATTTTGAAATGTCATTTGGATAATATTCTTATTGTTTAATATTTGTTGCAATGCTATGGTATTGTTTTAATGTCATGGACTTTATGTCATTATTGTATTATTTTTTTTTTGTTAACTTCGGTATTTTTCTTTTTTTTTTTTCTTGTCTGCTATGAACTGAAAAAAAAAGTTGTGAGTGAGCAAAGTAACCTGCATGATTTAATATTTGACGGTATAGTAAGTTTTGTAGCCAACATTTGCACAAGATATTATTGGCTGTTCTAAGACTACAATGCCAGGTAATCTGCACCGCCTCTTATTTTTCTCCCAATCATGGTCATTTTCTCCCAAAATGTCCATGATACGGTAAAAGGACATAGATGAGCATAGCTGGAAACGTATTTTTCCCTCCTTCCCTTCTCTGTTTGAATGTGTTTCAAACATTAAATAATCATGTAGGATGCTCTTAAGAGCAGCACGTAGCTCTCGGTATATATAATTATCTAGCCCAGGATTATTTTTTATGTTTAATGAGGAAGCTATGTAGGTTCGATTAAGTGTGTTTTAGCCTGTTTTAGAGTAGGATGCATGAACGCATTATCTGTGCTTTTTATTCTGCACTCACCAAAACACTGTGTAAATGTGAGTATGAAGAATTTTGATTCATTTTTTTCGCTCTCCAAAGTCTCATTGACATTTCATGAGGGATGGAATAATTCAACGACCAGAGCTGCATTTTAATGTAATCGTTAGAGCGAAAGTGCTGCGCAGGAAAATGTCAACAGCTTTCTAGAGCCACCATCTGCCCCATCAATGTGATAATTTCATGTGAAGCATGCTATGCATTTTCTCTGAATGGAGACATCTTTGCAAAATAAAATACCAGAGGCCCAGAAAATGTTGTCTATCACAGACTGGTTACATTGACTACTACTTTATTTTTTGTGTGTACTTTTCAGAATATGGTCCATCACACACTAGTAAATCACAAATTCTCTTATATGTATGATAATAAATCGGTTCAGTCAACATGAAACGTTTCATAATGTGACACAAAATAATTTCCTTTTCTTGACTTTAAATATTTAAATTGCACTTATAAGCATGATAGAAGCATACATGAAATGCGGCTATTTTGTAAACCTGTAATCATGTTATATACTAATGGCCTCACATTCATTATATTTCTGAACAAAATAAATGTTAATCTCAGAGAGGATCAACTGGTCTTATTTTCATGGGTCGTAGACATATGTCACTGCACGTGCTGCATTTTGTATGACTCCCGCAAATGGCTTTAGGGAATATGGGGCATTGCAATGCCCTTTAACTAATTTCAAATATTGCTTATTAATTGTGTTAACCAAACGAACCAATTTAATTACCTAGGACTTTCAAACTCAAGAATATGCTTTTAAGATGAATGGGGGATTTCACAACAGATGGAAGCAAATCTAATGAGTGCAGAAGGGTTGTAAGAATGAATCAGTTCAACAGTTTGTACCATCTCATTGTTAATAAGAAAACATCTGCCTGACATAATGAAAACAACAGTCTACCATAATTTCTGGAGACAACCCGGCAAGTGAGGGGTAGAAGAGAGAGCACAATTCCTTCAGCAACGTTGTAGAATAATATGTGATTTATCAAAGCTGCGATGCTAGAGCCTTAGTAGGCAGATGCAATGCAGCCTGGTGACCTCTCTGCTATGCAGCTTATGATGTCAGTAAATTAGCCAGCAGAGTGAAAGAGCACTGTTTGGACGGTGCCATCTGTCGAGAAGTAAGTAGGGTGCTAGAGAGAAATTACTAATTTGTGGACCTTGGTTTGAAAGTTAAAAAACTAAGGGGCACATTAGCAAGAACCTCGTTAAAATTATCGCCGTTTTAGTGGCAGGAAACTGCCGCTAAAACGGCGATAATGGGCTTCCTAATATGCGTTATAGAATTCCAATAGAGGCCCAGGTTAGATGTGCAGGACATCTAACCTGGGCTTCTATTGGAATTCAATAACGCATATTAGCAAGCCCATTATCGCCGTTTTAGCGGAAGTTTCCTGCCGCTAAAACAGCAATCATTTTAATGAGGTTCTTGCTAATATGCCCCTGAGTTTTAATAAACCGTCGGTATAGAAATTGCCATCCCTTCCTTTCGCATCTTTATAGTTGCACCATATGATTAAACAGTTCACCTATGTTTTATACATTTGCTAAGAAAATATGGTAGCATGATGGAAAAATTCCCTTTCTTCCCTCTTAAAAGTCTCTTTACTCTTCTTATATACAACTTTTTTACTTTCTCCTTTGACTCTTCTCTAGTATTTCTCCTAGTGTTTTCTCAAGGTTACCTTTGTCCAAACATTTACCCTTCCGTTTTGTTATCTTTCGAATTTTCATGCTGGTCTCCTATTAAGATTCTCCTTTTCATCCGTACTCCTATTTCCCTTCTTCATAACCTCTTCCAGTGGTATTTTTTCATTAATGTTGTTGCACTACACAATTTGCATACTCCACAGGCTCTTCTAAAGTGTCACTTTAGCGTCTCAGTTATGACAATACACTCTGCAGCAAAGTATTGCAATGTTTTCCTTCTATGTTATCTTTCTTATGTTTTTATTCCTTAAATTTCGAATGTTTATATTTGAGCTGAGGGGTGTTGGAATTTTAGTAAAGAAAGATGGCACTGATAACACAACTCTACCCACAACAAGTAAAGCCATATTTATAGATATTAATTACAGCATGATTATAATCAGCACAGTGGAAATGTAAGCATAAAATACAATGATGGTCCTTTCTGAGGTTGGTGCAAAGCCAGCAATGCACTCATGTAAAATCGAAAAGGTTGATGTTGTCAACTAATGATACGTTAGTGCACAATACACCTGAAATCCCTTGCTGTCATCCCCTCGAAAGTCTATTGATGACGGTTGTTAGAGATACAAGACTGGGTAAAGAACAATATTAGGACTGTTTTGTTTCTCTACACTGATGCCCGTTTTAACTCTTTTAAGGGGAGAAAAAGACAATTAGTGGACTTCAACATCAACACACCTGGAAGAGCAGAGGATGAATTTGCATCAGGAGAAGGAGAGCGCAATATAATGCAAACAATGCTATATGCAAAATAGGCAAAGCAGCAATTACCCACAGTAGTGGGTGGTGGAAAGGGAAACTCATAAGATCATTATCTTAGAACCACATGAGTAACAAAACAGCAGTCTTACTGTCCGGGAAGCAGAGCAACATGAGATGTTGTGACAAGAATAACAAAGGCAATCTCCAGAACTGGACATCCTTATTGTGTAATGCCCTTGAGGATTCTTCATCATTGAATGCTCTGAAGACCTATGAGGATACCACTGCCTTTTGGGTGATGGTTCTCAAGAGGCAGTACGTAAACGCTTAGTGATACGTAGTGCCACTGTACACCAGATTTGGTGCTCTGATGGCCACAGAGGTCTACGTTGTAATAAAGCACTGTAATTTACATTTATAAGCAGTCTAGCTTTAAAACCCTGGTTGTTGAATCTCAAACGACCTGATGGAATGGAAGAGAGTGGTTCGCCACTGACTGGGGACCCTGAGAAGACAGTATTGTTAGGAAGTGCAAGCCCATGAAGCTGCTGGTGTCTTGCAATTTTCTGAATTCATGATTGTGCTGCTGCTGGTGTATTTGCAGCATGCTTACACTTTCCAGAGACCAAGTTGCACAGACAACGTAGATGCTCTCCTAATGGCTTCTATAATGGAACTCATGGTTGCCACTTCCAGCTCCAAAAACCTACTAGTGGGCAACAGAAAGGGTGCAGGGAGGTGAACAGTAAAAATGTGGATCAGTTCCGATGTATGGAGAGGGCCTTCTGGAAGTGTTATGGTTGCAGTTGCCTACTCTCTCACCCTTTGAGGCGGGAACTAGACATCCAGAAAATGCTGTGGGATAATGAAAAACATGATGGATCACTCTTGAAGCAGTTGCCTGTAAGGATCTGGCCAGAGCAAGCCATTGGCTGAAGAGGGCTATTCCAGAGCCCAATTCCTCATGTCTTTGTGTGTATGTATGTGTATGTATGTGTATTTATATGTTGCATTTTGTGTTAGTGTGTTTGGTCACAATAGGTCTTGCAAGGCAGCTGAAGCTGTCTATACCGAGATATGAAAGGAATAACTCCTTTTAATCTCTGTTATCTTTCCTCCTGATACTCAAAGACTCAAGGTATATTTTGGGGATGGTTTGTTGTGTTGGCTAGGTATTTTAGGGTTTTTATTTTAGGGTTTTTCGTATGTGTTTCTGCTACTTTAAAAACAAAATTCTAGCTCCTCATGTAATATAGTGGCTAACATTCATGTTGCAGCACCTGCTATTTTTATTGGCAATTGGATATTCTTTGCTCCAGTGAAAGTAATAAAATAAGCATTTGTCACAGTCAATTTGTTTCACCTTGCTATAGATGTTTATTGCCAGTATTAATTTTACCAGTGCTGTTAGATGGCACCGACCATCTTGGAATGATATTTCATATACTTCAATGATAGCTTTTGGGGAGCAGGTAGACGTATTATATCATTCATCTGAAAAGTATTGAAAATAGCATTCGGCCACCTTGCAATGTTAACTTATATACTTTCAAAATGCTCACCACTTTGCATTTTTAAACAACAACGTTGTGATCATATTTGCAAGTGTAGAAAATAACTCTTCAAGATGTCCAGTCCCAGCTACTAGTTTTGGTAATGCTTGTAAAATTGTACTGCAACCACTAGCCAAATCAATAGCTGTGACTGGCCAACCTGAAGCATTTTTTTATTTACTTCCAAGATGGCTGCCACATTGAATTTAAGGGCAACGTGACAGTCGTCTTGGAAGTATAAATATAACATTTCATGATGGCCTTTTGCTGCTATTGGCTTTGCTAATAGGGTCACCATTTTACAATCTTTGCCACAGCCAATGAATTGACAAAGCCTCTATGAATAGTGGTGCGCTGCAGCCTGCGGTTGATGGTCAGAGAATTAAAGACAGAGGAGGGGAGACACAGAGGCACTGAGTGACAGAATTTCTTGCTGTAGGGTCAGTGAGGTTAAAATGAGCTGTTTGGGGTGGGCAGGGAAACTGAGGGCAATTTTAGTATGGTGGGATTACAGACAAGGTGAAGAAGTATGGCTAGAGAAAGTGTGAGACAGCATGCTCCAGGGGAGGGACAGATGAAGGAAAAGTTAGCAAAACCATCTCATCAAGGGAAGAGAAATTAAATATATATAGAAGTCTTTCAGTCTTGCTCAAGGGGAAGACCCAAAGCCCACTCTAACTATATATTACAGTTTTGGTGACAATGGTGTCTGGGACAAATACCTAAAGCAATCTACAGTGTAGCCACAACAATGATTTGACTTGTGTTCTCATTGTAGTAGGTGGGTAGAAGTTATTAGAGCAATAATTAAGGTTTATTATTGTACAGCTTTAAAATAATGATAATAATTGTTTTTAAATCAATGCAGGCGCAGCCAAAAAGTATGCCAAATATGTTAGAAAAAATGTTTTGGCCTATGAATCAATGTGGTATTAGAAACACATGCATTTTTAGTGAGGGTTTATGTGAATAATGAAGCAGTGGGTAATTTCATTGCTGCTCTCGCTCTTTGATTCATGAATGGTTGGTAGATGTGTATAAGGCATTTGCTATAGTTCCATTATTTAACATTATTAAACATGCAAATGCAGGTCATGTGTATTGGTCCTGCTTAACTCAATAGAAACAGAAAGCTTCTGCTTAGGCTCTATGGAGCATGAAATCTTGAAATAATGCACTAAATGGACCCATCCTTGGAAAAGTATAAATATTTATATTTACCTCAGTAAAGAGTGGGGAAAAATACCAGTGCCAAATCTCTTATGAGTGCAAATTTGCACAGACCATTTCAATCTCATTCAGAGATTCAGGGCAGATAAACTTTCCATGTGCAAAAGCATCTGTGAATGTAGAAATTCCACCAGTTTCATGGAATTTCCACATCCACATACGAAAAATGTAGAGGCAGATTTACAAGACTCTTGGGACACTTTTGCGCCACCATTGCGTCACTTTTGTGACAATATACTGTGTGACGCATCTAGGGAGTTGTGTCAAGTTGTAAAGACCTGCGTTACATCACACCTGCTTCAGGTATAAGTTATGCAGGGTGGGCGTTCCCATGAAGGAATGCCTCGTAAAAGTGACGCAGTGAAATGTACAAGATTTCACCACGTCACTTGTAGGACGCCACTACGTCAAAACCTTATGCCTGCTTGAAGAAGGCGTAAGGAGTGACGCAGTCCAGTGGGAATAGGCCTCAAAATGCATTGCTGGAGTTGTGTCGTGCTTGCGACACAACTCCAGCAATGCGTGACTTTTGCCCCAACTGATGCGTCAGAATTTCTGATGCATCTGTCAATCCTTGCACCATTGTGCACCGCATTCCTGGTGGCGCAAGGGTTTTTTGCGCAATGCAAGTAAATTGACGCATGTCTGCAATAATGCAGAGATGCATCAGTTTCTTGTAAATCTGCCCCGTAGTTGGTTATGTGGATTGTAGGTATTGCTGCATGGGTTTTCCTGTGAATTCTGATGATTCTCCACAATTCAGTCAGTGTGTGGAGACTCACTAACACATTTCAGGTAGTTTCAAATCGCAAATGTACCCTTGTAGTGTTTTTGTGAAAGGGACACTCCAGACGTATTTGAGTGTAGTCAAATGGATTCCTTTATAGGGAAACATATTATCCTCAAGGAATAAAAAAATAAAAATAATTACACATACTAATTTACTTTTGTGTTGCATTTCCGTATCTGAAAATTTCTACCTAGTGAAATTTCAGCATGTAAGTACTCTTGCATTAACGCGGATTAACGTGAGTTATTTACATAAAGTCACATTCTTTGAGGATTTAGTTTTGGTGGTGAATCCATTTACCCAGTGACATTTTCTTTTTACAAAAATAAAATCCAAATTTGTGTGTTTTATGTCTGCTTCTGCAATATGGGAAATATCTTTTTAAAATACGCTTTCACATACACTGCAGTAGTAGTGGTCTTTATTGTAACTGCACCCACGATAAATCAATATACACAGAACTAAGAGATGCGCTTCTAAAACCTTGCCTCGGGAGGTGGTTCACGAGTTCATTTCTTCTGCTAAAGTCCTGCGGGTATAGTGGCTTCCAGCGTGCTCACTGTGCGTGCACCGCTTCTGAGACCATATCAAATGTGACAGTCCCTTTAACACTCACTCGCAGTCCCTCAATCTTCTGAACCGCTCTTCATTTTCAAACGCTTGGCTGTCACTGAGATATGCTATTTCTGTTACAACTGTCACTTGTTTTCTTTTGTACATTTGAATCATAGCGCGCATTCATTTTGTATGCCAAAGCTGGCTGACCCCGAATTAGAAGCGGAGTACAGTGAACTTCTTCTTCAAAGTTCAAAACGAAATATAGAAGAATGGCTTTTGCTTGCTTACTAGACCAGTGGAGGAATTATACATCAACATGTCAAACAAGACAGCTATGTGCCTTTCTCAAGAAAGGAGCATTTGGAAACATTCGCAGGACCATTTTGAACATGAATTCTGCTATGTGCAAGTTGCTCCTCAGTATGGTTGTAATTTGCGACTGGCTGATTCGCAAAACTTTCTGATCTAGCTGTGAGCAAATTCTTAATTTCGTAACTTCAATAATGTGTGCACCCTACACTTTGCATATATTGTAATTCTATCAATCAATCAATAAATCAACATGTTGATTTCCGGGGTGCACCACATAAAGCGCATACATGCATTAATTAGAACAGTGCAATTAAAAAAGATAATAATGTCATATATACAAAACATCCCAGTATAAAACCATATAATTAAGTACGCACTTTGTTGTTTCCTATTACAATATCGCATAAATCCTCAGAGCTCAGGCCGAATATATTGATCAAACCGAAAACGATAGGTTTACTAATTAATGTGCGTTCTAAAAATGTCTAAAGGAATATGATGATGTCTAGTGCTCAAATTAAGGCATAATGGGCAACCCCATTTGCATCTATTCATATGGTAAGCTGAAAAGAAAGAAAAGGAAATGTTTTATGTTCTCTGTGTTATAGTTACACACATTACAATTGCGAGAATCCTTGGATGGAGAGGAAGGAGAAGGAATTTACCGGTAAAATGCAGAAGATAAACTTGACATACAAGCCTTTAGCATAAGGAGGACACATTTCATCCAAATAGTTTTCAAATTTAGGAATAGGCTAAAGATCCAAAAACAGATCTGAAAGACCATCATACTTTCTACACTGATGCCACCTTTCCAAAACTAAATTGCAGTATATCTTTTTGAGATATCTTTAGTGGACTTGTTAATGGATCAAGGGTCGTGCCACAACAAGCTTTTTCTTGGAGTAGCCACAGCATGTTAAGACTAATGTCAAGTTTCATGACCTCTTGCAGCCTGGTCTTATAAGGTTTCAGCTTGATACGTGGCCATAAGTCCCAAAACGTATTGGGTCTCAAGGCAACCATATTGTCAATTCTTTTGATGCCAGTTTTAAGAAAAGGGGTAGGTTAGGCAAGATCTGAGGAAGATTTAATAGAAATCTAACAAAATTATTTTCTGTACTGGCCAAATTACTCGCATTAGCCATGCCCCATATTTCGACTCCATATAAAGCAGCCTATTGGGCCAAAGCCTATACATGTATGGCAATCGACACTGGTCTAGGCGGAGCTGACCTGTGCATTTTAAGTACTGCCACAGCTCTGTATTGCCCGATTAAACTGCTCATCTTTGGGAGGACACCATAATTGAGAATTAGCCTTCTTTAAGCCCAGGCAGTCAGATGTTTTAACATGACCTAAGATAGTGCCTCCTAACCTCGGTCTTACCCTACAGGATTTGTGTAAATTAAGCACAATACATATGGGGGCATATTACCAACCAATAGAGATAATTTTTGTCTCTAACTTGTTTAGAGACAAAATTTATCGCCGCACATCGGCGATTTTTATCGCAGATAAACCTTGCAATTAGCAAGGTTTATCGCAAATGCGATAAAAAACGGCCGCAATGCATGAATTTCGCTGAAAAGTCAGCGATATTCATGCATTATCGAGCAAATGCTCTTAGCCATGTTATCCACCTCCCATTGGTTAACATGGCTAAGAACTGCTCAGGGCAGGTGTTAGCTTTTGGAGATATTCGCGCTTAGCGCGAATATCTCCAAAAGTTGGTAATAGGAGATAGCGATGTTAGCGACTGTTTCCAGTCGCTAACATCTTGGCACGCCCACTTTGCATGTCATTAGTGATAAATATCACTGACATGCAAAGCGGGGCCCAAGATGGTCGCTATCTCCTATTAGCTGTCGCTAACGGGTGTTAGCGACAGCTTGGTAATAGGGAGATAATTTTATCTCCGCTTTCTTGGCTTTTAAAGCCAAAAGAGCGGAGATAAAGCCCCTTGATAATATACCCCATGGTCTTTTAAATATATTTTTTTCAAAATACCACAGGTTGTAGGGTTTAGTTAATTTATTTAAGAGATTCTGCTCCCCGCTGGGATTCTAAAAAGCAAAAGGATGTAATTGGCAAAGAGGAGTGCTGGATTTGTTTGCTGTCCAGTTTAGGGGAGTCATTGACACAGCCATTAAACTGGTTTATGACATCTTTAAAAAAGGAAGAGGCTAAGATGCATCGTTGTCAGACACCCCTTTGAATGGGAATATGATTGGTCAGCTCACTCTGCATATTCCATCGTACCTGGGCATAACTGGAATGATGAAACCTTATTAGAGTGTACAAAACAGAGGGGATACTCATTGATCAAGTGCCTCTCATAGCTTAGGCAGGGTACTAGTTCAAACACAGCTGTAAGAAATTTGGTAAATTGTTGAAAAGGGTGAAACACTTCTTGCGCAGCAACACAATTCTGCTCAGTGTGAAGTCACAAGCAAACTCACAATTAACCTGTGCTCAACCCTTGGGTAGCTTGGTGCAGAGCAGTCAAGCCTAGCACAGAGGCAATGTGTAAACTTCAAACACTAACACAGTGAAAACACACAAGAAAAAGAGCCAACAACAGAGTTTGAAAAATAGAGGAGTTTTTAATCAATCAAATAAGACTAGAACAACAAAACTCCAATTATCAGAACAGGAGATACTCAATTTTAAAGTTTTTAGAGAAAATAGTGACAAAAGGTGGAAACTGCTAAGTGTGGATTTCTGGTCGTGCAGTGCAGGGACAAAGTCACACATTCAGCCTGAACGGGATGAAGTGTGGGCCAGCTACAGGGACCCAGTTAGGCCAGCTGAACAAAGTGCCTTGGATCCTGGTTTGTGGAGTGTTGTGTGGATCCACGTCGAAGATGCATCACGCAGGTGAACCTATGTGCTGGTTCCGAGATGCGGCAAGGCTGTGATGCAAGGGAATGTGCCATCATCGAGGATCCCGGTGACAGGGTTTGCGATGCGTAGTCTGACATCGAGGATGTGGAGCGCAGTCAGGGCAATGCATCACTTCTGAAGAGCGGTGAGGCTGCGATTCAGAGTCCAGTGCCATCGTCGAGACTGCCGTCGACCAGGCATGTGAGGGCCTGCACTGACGATGCATCACACAGTCGGGGCAATGTGGTGGTTTCGAAGAGCTGCAAGGTGGGGCAGGTCTTTGCAACAGGTCCAATCCACACAGCAGCGGTGATGCGTCAGTTCTGCTTGGGTGTGTCCCACGTGGCAGCAGTGATTTGTCGGTTCCACTGGATCCACAGAGGCTGGTAAGCACCTTAAACCCACATCCAAGGGTCCAGGGCTGGGTTGGCACCACTAAGCAGGGTAGGCTCACAGATGGCATAGTCCAGGAGCAAGGTTGATGGAAGTCTGTTGTGTCCCTGAGGCTTTAGATCAGGAGGCCAGACAGCTGGCACTTGAAGTCCGTTCTGACCCCAGAACTCTGGGTTCTGGGAGCAAGAGATGTAGGACCAGTCCTTCTACCCTATGCAGGAGGCAGCTGGCAAAAGGTCAGCTCAACAAAGCAGGAGTCCAGCAGAGTGCAATCCCGTAGAGTGGCAGTCCTTCAGCAGCACAATTGTCCTTCTTCCTGGCAGAGTACCCACAGGTCCAGAAGTGCACTGAAGTGGTGGTGTCTGAAGTCCAGTATTTATAATACAGTTGTGACTTTGAAATGGGAGAGAAGCTTCTAGAGGTTTCCATTTGAAGTTCCAAGGCATCCTGCCTTCCCTAGCCTGGCTCCAGATTAACTACTGGGGGTGTGCAGACCTTTCGGTGGAGGCCGGACACAGCCTATTCAGGTGTGCCCAGCTCCTTCCTTCCATCCTGTCAGTAATGGCCCATCCAGGCACACCTATGCTCCTTATTGTGTGTAGCTGTCTAGGAGAAATAAAGTAAGTCCAACTGTTTGCGATACCCATTCATGTAACCTGAAATGGGCTGCAGGCACTAAATGGATTAGGCAAGAAAATGCAAACTTGCTAAAAATGGCATTATCAGAATGGCAATTTAAAATCCAACTTCACCATAAGTTAGGGTTTTACATTTTGATTCCAGAGCCACTAAACTTGAACTGATTATTCCTTCCCATTTGGAAAGCACAATTATACATTTTATTAAGCCAACTCTAATGTTATCCTTGTAGTGGTGAAAAACTATTGTAAGAGTTTTTCCCTACCATGACATGTAAAACTTAAAAGTATATGTCTTAGGTTTTAAATACATTACACCCTGGTTTTTGGGCTGTACAGGGCTTACCCTAGGGGTGATATATGTATGAAAGAGGAAGTTTTGGGCCTGGAAAAAAGTTTATTTTGCCAGCGCAAAATGACAGTGTAAGACATCCTCTGCAATAGCAGGCCTTAGACATGTTTAAAGGGCTACTTAATTGGGTGGCACAACCAGTGTGCTGCCCCACTTGAAGCATTTAATTTACAGGTCCTGAGTACATGCATTACCACGTTACTAGGGATTTTTAAGTAAATGATATATGCCAATTGGGGATAAGCCTATATTGTCATGTATATAGGAGAAGGCACATGCACGTTTGGTTCAATGATAAAGTGCACAGAGTCCTGAGACCAGCAAAACAAGGTCAGAAAAAATAGAGGCCAACAAATGCCATGTATAAGTTAGCTTGCTAAGTATAATGTATTTCCATGTCATCAGTGTAATGTTAACAGCTTGACCGATAGTAATGTCAAAAGGCAAAACTACGGGAGCAGATGGTTGGCAACTGCAGTTCTATACAACCTTTCGCTCTCAACTTGCTCCCCACCTGCATAAGATGTTCATGGAAGCTTATAACGTAGGCACGCTCCCCTCCTCACTTCAGGAGGCAATACTAGAGGTATGCCCTAAACCAGGCAAGGATCCATTAATACTTGTACCATACAGGCCGCTATCCCTATTAAATACGGACTACAACATTTTGGGGGGAAATTTGCCAATAGACTGATGGAGACGACCCAGTTATTAGTGCACACAGACCAGAATGGTTTCATCCCTAACAGAAGCACCTTTTTAAACTTATGTAGGCTGTTCATGCTGATGGACTGGGCTAAAACAAGTGATCGACAATGCTGGATAGCAACTCTAGATAGAGAAAAAGCATTTGATACCCTGAGTTGGTGATACTTGCATGAGGTGCTGACACGTTATGGATTAAGACCACAGTTTTTGAAATGGGTATCTCTGCTGAATAGTGACCCTACAGCAAGGGCGCAAACTGTTGCTATTATTTCAGAGCCTTTCAAAATTGAAAGAGGCACTCGGCAGGGATGCCCCCTATCACAAATAATATTTGCATTAACAATGGAACCTCTCAATCAATCAATCAATCAATCAGGGGTTTCTAAAGCGCACTGCTTACCCGTGAGGGTCTCAAGGCCCTAGGGGGGAGGGGGCGGGGCAACTCCGTATCAGTCGAAGAGCCAGGTCTTGAGGTCCTTCCTGAAAGTGTGCAGGGTTGGGGAGCATCTGATGTTCACGGGGAGCTTGTTTCAGGTCTTGGCTGCGATGTAGGAGAAAGCTCTCCCGCTTGTTCTGTTTCTGCAGATACGGGGGACCTCTGCCTGGGCGAGGTAGGTGGCGCTGAGGTTCCTTTTGGATACGTGGAAGGATACTCTCTCGTTGAAGTATTTGGGTCCTATGTTGTTGAGGGATTTGTAGGCGTAGGTGAGGAGTGTGAAGGTGACCCTCTTTTCGACGGGGAGCCAGTCTCATAGGTGTTAGGTCATGTGTTCGTGACGCGGAGTCCAGAGGACGAGTCTGGCAGCGGCGTTCTGGATGGTCTGGAGTCTGTGTAGTAGAGTTCTATTGATTCTGGCATATATGGCATAGCCGTAGTCCAGTCTGCTGATTTTGAGCACGTGGGTGACGGTCTTTCTGCAGTTGGTGGGATCCATTTGAAGGTCTTGCAGAGGATGCGCAGGCAGTTGAAACTGGTGGAGGCTATGGCGTTGATCTAGTGGTTTATGGAGAGGGAAGAATCGAGGATGATGCCGATGTTTCATGCGTGGTGTGTAGGAGTGGGTGGATTCCCGAGGGCGGAGGGCCACCAGGTGTTTTCCCAGGCGGAGGTGCAGCGTCTGAGGATGAGGACCATGGTCTTCTCTGAGTTGAGCTTCAGACAGCTGTCTTTCATCAGGCTGCCACGTTTTTCATTCCTTCCTGGAAGCAGAGTCTGGTGCCTTCGGGTTCCTTCGTGAGTGAGAGGATGAGCTGGGTGTCGTCGGTGTAGGATGCCATGCTGAGCCCATGTTGTCTCACGATGGCGGCAAGGGGGTTCATGTAAATGTTGAAGAGCGTGGGGCTGAGCAGTGATACTTGGGGTACTCTGCAGTTGATATCAGTGGGTTCGGAGAGGAAGGGAGGGGTGCTGTTGCTCTGGGTTCTGCCGGAGAGAAAGGATCGGAGCCAGGTGTGTGTACTACGTGGGCGTGCATTAGACTGGGGTATACAAGCATATGATTAATGGCACTTAGTCTCCCTATACACCGATGACACACTAATATATCTCTGGGATTGCTAAATGGTCATACCAGAATAAATGTTGCTTTTACAACACTTTGGAAAAAAATATCAGGACTCAAGGTCCATTAGGAAAAAAATCTCTCCTATACCCTATGATGTACTTAACTCCCAAACAGAGAAGAACACTCCCAATCATGGCGCTTCCATGGATGTGTGATTCTTTTAAATATTTAGGGGTAAAAGTATATCTCTCTTAGATGGGAATTTGGGTAGAGCAGTAACTAGTGCTAAGCCTCCTTGCCATTTTGGACAGAATTGCCACTCTCACCCATATCTAAGATGTTACTTCTTCCAAGACTACTGTATTTTTTCACAGCCATTCCCATACAGGTTCCTCAGAGAATATTTAAGGAGCTACGATCAGTACTGGTAGCGATAATATGGGGGAGAAATAGGAAGCATGTCTTACTGAAGAAACTATTTGCACCAATATCAGAACAAGGGTTTGGAGCTCTGAACTACGAATATTAATATGCTGCCGCCCAGTTACAATGGCCAACTAGATGGATAGTGGGCCACAATACATTTGAAATAGGAGAGTGGGCAAACCTGCCTCACCCAGCTTCGGTCTTGGAGTGGTTAATGAGCTTAGACAGAGTGATACCAAAAAAGATAAATAATCTTTTGTTGAATACTGCTAAGGCATGCTGGTGCAGTTACTTATGTGGGAAAAAGCTCTACCCCCCTATGACCCTGCACTGCCCTTGGGGACGATACCGGGACATTCAACACTAGGACATAGAATTGGAATGGCAAGTTGGGCAAAACTAGGATTTACCACATGGAGTGACATGTTTGCAGAGTCCATCCTATATACTTCTGAGGCTCTAATACATGACTATGGGATTCTTTTGGGTTCTTTATAATATATGCCTTGTTGGTGACTCAACTACGGGTGATATGGGAAAAAAATATGCAGAACCACAGATGTCCAAATTCCTGCAAACAATTCTAATGCATAGGACAGCCCGTCGAGCAGTCACAATGTTTTATAATGCACTACCCCAAGATGTAATTCTCTCGTATATGTCCCTACGGGCCTATTGGGATGGGGAATTTTCAATCATACTGATGGATAAACAGTGAGAACAATGCCTAGAGGTCCCGAAAACCATCTCCATAAATGCAAGATTTAAGTACACTCAATTTAATTATCTACATCACACCTATTTAACGCCTCATGGAGTATCCAAAATGTATCCAGGAGTGACAGACACTTGCCCGCGATGCATAACCCCAGAGGCCACATTCACATACATGGTATGGTAATGCCCAAACATAGTCGAGTTCTGGACAAAGATAGCGGAAATACTAACTGAAACTACTGGTACACTAGTGGGCAACTTTACATATTGGAGATCACCAAGCGCTCGTCAAAATGCAAATCACTGAATCAATTCCTGGATTTGGCTATGGATGTAGCTAAGCATAGACTAGCCATGTGCTGGAAGGCACACCTGCCCCACTCTGATCCATGTTGGATACGAGTCTTACATAAGGCCCTCACAGCTGAACTGCAGATCTCCCACTGCATAAGTCCGAATACTGCAAATGTCACCAACATTCCCAACTGGAGGACATATTTAACCAGCATAGAGACTAAACAGGATGCTAACTCGTATGCAATGCATGATAGCCAAGCAGAATCCCCCATAAATACAACTGTATAATACCCCACCACAAAATAGACGTAAGTCTAGAAACTAGACATCTTCCCCTGCACATGATGTGCCACTCCACCGACATCCGGCAATATCACAGACACCCTTGTTGATATTGAAGTAAATAAGTCTGGAGACCAGGTCTTCAAATCGTACGTACATCCCTTGAAATGAGCCATAGACGGAAGCTAGGAATACTATGACAAAGATACAATAAGAGTCATGACATAGTAGAGATTCTGCTCTCAATGTTCTTTTCTTAATAATTATTTTCTTCTATTGAGCGTTGTGCTTGTTCATAAAACATATATATACTGAAAGAAGAGAAAAATGTATGCAATCCACGCCCTAGGCTGTGAACACAAATGAATACATATTACGCTCAACATGAGACCAGTTCAATCGTATTACACTGTTAGAATTGATAATATTACATGGAAATAATGTAATGTACTGCTATGTTTTGTGAAATTGGATTTATCACTGATATACATTGAAGAAAAACCAATCAAGAGATATCCCCCCAAAAAAACAGCTTTACCGATTCCTCCATAAGCCACCTTGGAATGGGGATAATACCTGGTTGTCAATCATCCAATCAGGTAATATGTCCTAAGGTGCCCCTCTCAAACTTTTGTAAATATAGGTATAATTTGTCCCACATTGTCATTCATTTTTTCCACATCTTTTAATTATGGAAAATATTGGTACTCTTTGCCACTCTTCCTTCAACACGTACACGTGAATCATCAGGTGTAAATTAGATGTGTTAATAAATGTGGGAAAGTAATTTGAAAATGTTTGTGTATGCCCAAAATTTGTGGGCAATACATTTTCCTCTGCCACTCTCTTGGCAATGCCAACTTCTTCACATCCATACGAGTGATGTGTTAATTTGTCCGAGAATATATGTATACATTTAAGACACTTTCACATGTGTAATTTACATATTTATGGCAAAATGCCAAGCAACTCTAAGGATGGGTGTTTTTTTTTTCTTCAAATTAGTGTTTCCCAATTATACTGTGGCATTATACGAGTAATATTGACAAGAGGAAAATTATATTCAGGGAGAATGTAGCTATTTAGAAAAATACCAACGTCGAAAGATTTGTGAAGGCAATCTCAAAATCCAAGGAAATTCTGTTGAACAAATTATTCCTAGTGGCCGATTTCTAAATTTAGGTTATATTTTACCTATATATAAATTCTTGATGCATTCATGCCACAGTTTGTCGAACAATGGAGATGTCAAGATAAGGGAATCGTAGAAAGGGAGCAGGCATGTCAGGAATTCAAAGCATAATAACTTCTGCCTACACTGGATGGATTCTTAACTGTCCTGATTTTATTAGGAAAGTTTAGTTGTTTAGCCCATCCTTACGATTATTCATTTCTCAAAATGGTGACATTAATCCTCTCGTCCTTTTCTTTTCTGCCCACCAGACATTATTTTCCCTTCATCTCTTCATGACTGTCACTCACGATACAATCATTATTAAGAGTTGTGTATTGTTGCTGCCATCTGCTTTTCAGTTCCTAGGAAATATATCCATATTAAAATACTGTATATTTAAACACTTGCTTCCTTCACTTACATTACTGTTCAACTATTTTAACGTGTTCACGAAAGTCCCCTTGCCGGCATTTTTAGGTCGAGTATCAGCGCGCATGCACTGTCTGTTAGACCTGTTCTAATCACTCTAAGGAGTGTAATTACAGCTGCTGCTTGACATTGGTTAAACATTCTATTGCTCTTCCTTCCTGGCTCCTTATTGGCCGGTGCTCCTGATACATCACTTCCGTTTCTAAGTGAAGAGCAATGGCCAACTACAGTTTCCTTACACTGTAGGTTTTTATCTTTTTGTTTAGGAACATTTTTTATTTTTTACAAGCACCCATTTCCGTGCTTTACCTTTGATTGCCTTGCCACTTTCTTTAGACGTGGCTCATCTAAAGAAAGGAGTGCGGGCACTATTAAACTGAAAGCACGAATGGGGCGCTTTAAAAAAAATCAAAACTAGTGGGTTTTTTGTAAAAGCACCCCATTCGTGCTTTCACTTTAATAGCTGTCACACCGCTTTCTTTAGAAGAGCAGCGTCTAAGGAAATGGAGTTGCTGGCCAAGAAACTGCCAACCCTCACCCTCCCTTACACCGTCTCCCATCATGTAGACAGGGGTAAAACACGTGTGTTTGTTTTTTTAGCACTTGAGTTTTCAGCTGATCCTTGTTAATTGCTTAAAACTAACAAGGACCAGCTGAAAACACAACCACTTGTAGCTTGTTTTCAGCCTTTCCTCGCCCCGCTTCTTCAGCCCCTCTGTCCTGGTTTACTTTATCAGCAATCAATCCAAGCATAGTCCCTAATTCACCCCTGCCGTTGCTGCTCCGTCTCTTGTGTTGGTTCTCTTCCTCCCCCGCCTCCACCCAGCTGTTTCTGCTTGCTTTCTCACCCTCTGTTCAGCTTTAATTACCCCCAACATTCCTCCCTTGTGTTTCTTGTTTACAGCATCTGTAGATGTTTCTAGTTTTAAAAACACTTACCTCACTAAGGCAATGTACATCACAACATCTTAGCTATTAGTGGCAAACATGTCAACTGTCTGCTGCTTATGTGTGAGAAAGATAGAGCCTCTTGTAGGAGAATGTCCTGTTGTTTCTGAGGTACAAGTGCAAAGACAACTGTAATGTAACCATGCCATGGAGGGTTCTGATTGGCTCCCTGAGGGCAGTGACTGGTAATCAATCCTGTCCAGCTCAGCAGTCCATCCCAACCCGAATGACAGACAGCAGGACCTCATGCTCTAAATGTATCACTGTTATACCCTCTATCAGTGCTGGCCATGCGATTTGTGCATTTAGTTAGGGGCAGCATGTGTCTGCCAAGAAGAAGCACCACCACTATCTGTTGAGAGGGGGGGGGGGGCAGGTTCTAGATTGATTACAGGCCCTGACAGCCATTTTTCAGCTATGTGCTCGCCACTATTGCAGAAGCATAAAGATGATTTTTGCCGTAGGTGGCACAGTAATCTTAGAGCCTAGAGTCTAGTAGACACAAGGTCGTGTGCTCTGTAGGTGTAGTTATTGATCTGAGTTTAGGAAGCGCAGGGCAATGTCAACTGCCAAATCAAACTAAGGTAATCCTGCACGAGGATTAAGACCTTCCTGCTCTCCATTCGGTTGAGGACCTTGGGTAATACACTTCTAACCTTTATCATCATCTCAAATAAGATGTCCAAAGCCGAGATATTAGAACATACTGAGCTTATTTGATCTCTGCAACCTTTAGTGATTAAGGAAAATCGTGAAGGGGACCTTGAAGATTCACAGTTTGTGTGACTAGTTAAAGCCATGGATCAGAGACCATAGAAAAAAGTGGGCTCGACTGATGAAGGGGCAGCCTTTGGACCTTGGGATGCATCCAAACAGATGGGAGACTGGTTGTCTGTCTATTTGCACAAGGGATCTCATGACCTTCAACTGAACACACCTCTTACTTGTTTCCAATGAAGGACATGCTTCTCTGCACTTACTTTCAATATAAAGCATCTGTCCACTGGGCTCTTTGTGTTATGGAGCTATTGTCTAGTGCTCAGCTATACTGCTGTGCCATTGTGTCGCTTTTAAAGTGTCCAGACCCATACCAGGGTACCCGCATGTTTAGTTTGAGAGTTTGTAGTGTAGTACGATATATACTAAAATAAGTGGCAACATACACTCGACCTGGTCAGGTGTGGCATACATGATGCTGCTGCTATGCTTGCAAGTGGTTAGAGAAGTATGTGAGAGAATGTGTGCCCTTCATGCAGCATATACAATACATTCATCATCTGGGAATACTCTCCTGGTGGGTGTGCTACGCCGTTATAGAGCAGTGTGGTCTACCCAGAAGTAGGTGAAGGTGCAAACCAAGACATAACAGTATATGGGTCCTAGGATTCCACCCAGAAGTGGTTAAGAGCACCCCTCCTCTGTGGGTGAAATTAAGGCACCTTTACTACAGACCTCCAACATGTCTTTCACACACTTAATTCACACACACACACAGGCTCAAATATTTCTAGGGAGTACTCGCTTCACCAGAGGCTGATACTTTTTTTACTTAAATAGGCTGTCCTGTGAAAGATGTCACAATAGGTTTCAAAACCCAAGTAGAGATCATCAGCCAAAGGAACATTCTGAAATGCCTTTTGCTGGTGTTTGTCAGCAATGCAGGGCCGAGGAAAGAGAACTTTCTTTTTCTTTACATTAAATTAACCCTTTAAAATTTAATCTTGATTAAAAAGGGTACTTTTAAAAATCTGATTTTCAAATTGTTTGCATTAATCTTGTCTTCGAACATCTGCAACATTTACTGACGCTTAAGATGTTTATTCTACATTTACACACAGATTGCGGTAAGACCCTCATACCAGATTTTGGTAAAGTAATTTGATGACTCCAAGACACTGGCACACTAAATGAAATATTTTAAGGATAGAGTAATAAATAAGGAATACAAAGGGGATAGAGAGACAAAAAAGCTGACCTGCATTGCATATCAGACACCAATTTAAAAATTAAAAACTAAATTTTTCATACGCGAGGTCGTGTATCGATCAAAAAGAACGTTTTTATATGGATGCTGCATGAAACATATGTCCATTTTATCTTCAAAATGTCTCTAATAGACTCTCACACATTAAAAATAAATGATGGAAATACGCCATTTACAATAATCTGTTTAAAAATTATTCAAGGTCTCTCTACAGAACATAGCTGGCTCTGTCAAAGGGCCTCCTGAACGTCTGGGGGCCCAGGGCTAGAGCCCACTTTGCCCATACCTTAAAACGTTTC
The DNA here is from genome assembly GCF_964261635.1 of Lissotriton helveticus. NCBI lineage: Eukaryota > Metazoa > Chordata > Amphibia > Caudata > Salamandridae > Lissotriton > Lissotriton helveticus. The sequence goes on along the minus strand of NC_136060.1, from coordinate 50,677,193 downwards.
TGCCCATCCCATGCTTGTACTTTAATGGTGGCTGCGCACCTTTCTTTAGACACTGCTTGCCATATTCAGCTTACAGCGAGCCACATCTCAAGAAAGGGATGCGGCCACCATTAAAGTGAAACCACGGCCTGGGGCGGTTATACAATAAAAACGCATTTGCTTGTCAAGTTTGCTCATCTAAAGCAAGTAGCGCAGCCGCCATTACAGTGAAAGAGCTACATGGGACACTTTTGCAAACAAGCATTTGCAATGCAATAAGTCTCGCATTTGCAAGAGTTTAAGCTATTGGCATTGTAAATAACAATGCCTTTTCTTTATCTGTTTTCAAAACCAACACATAAATAAAAGTAATTGTCATTTATAATGCCAATAGCTCAAACTCTCTCAAATGGGAGACCTATTGCATTGCAAATGCTTGTTAGGATATGTCACCTAATGATATCCATACCATTGTTCACCCTACTGTCTCCTATTTACTCTTGTTTTTGTCTCTCTTACTTTCTTTTGGAAAGCATACATAAGCTTCTGGTTGATACATTGGGGTAGATCCATCTGCTGCCCCTAAGTAACTATGGTGATTGCCTGAAAGGGCTTGTCTCAACTGGAGTTTCCGAGTTCAGTCAAACCTTACCATGACTCGGACCACACTCCGCGGTATTTGGAATAAATACTCACATATATTTGTCTGCGTGTGGGTGTTTTTCAGGGTCCGACACCCTTGTTCTTTTCTTGTGTTTTGGGCAAAGCCTTATTCAATTAATTAAGTATTAAGTAAGTATGGAATGAATGTTGGCGAGGTGTGGCTGGAAGCCTCCATACACTGCTCAATTGGAAGCACTCTCCTATCCAAATACTTTGAATATAGTATGAATTACTGCATAAAAAATTATTAGAAAATATGTGCTATATTGGGTGGAAGTTTCAGTCTTGTGTCCTGTTGGCTCTGTGTGCGTAGCATTTTGTGGTGACAAAAGTTGTTGAAAGCTCTGTTGTATCCAACTGTCTAGTTGGTCTACTTTCTAATGTGTGCTGTTTGCTATTTGTGTCTAGTATATTTCATTGGCAAGTGCAGTGTGAGCCTCATAACATCTAGTGTTATTGTATTGTCTTCCGCTCTGGATTCATGTTACCTTATGCACATTGATTTCTGTTGGATGTTCTTCTATCTCGTGTGAACAAAGTAAGAAACGTAAACATTGAACACTTTATAATGTTAATACTTTAAACTTTGTGGAGTGGTGTGGCTCACTGGTTAGAGGTGGCAGACCCGGGAGCAGAGGACGGCCCGGGACCAGGGTTCAATTCCCGACGCGGCAGGGTGTTGGACCAGGGTCAGCGGACTCGATAATTCTCGCCTCAGTGCCTACTCTAACTAGGGATCACACTCGGCAACTCTGGGCATTAGCTTGCCTCATCTCCACAACGGCCCCCCACATACGCCGGGGATGCCTGGTTTCACCTTGGAGATACCCAGTAGGGACCATCTCACAGGGAAAGCCAGGACGGGTTCCCCAGCGGTCTATAGCGCAGAGATACTCCTTCGGGAGTCGATTCTAGCGCGTTAGAAACCCATTAATTAATTAATTATTAGATTCAGTTATTAGATTATTAGATTCAGTGATTGGTTCGAAATACAATGTACTCACTCTGCATCCAGCCGCTCCATTCTGTGACGGTGAATTTTGATTTGTTGGGGTGTAACACGATAAGGTACTGTAGACCATTAATGCACAGCACTACACTTGGAAGTATCATACAGAAAGATTGAAATCACCCTACATATCACTAGTCCAGCACATTTTATGGAAATAAACAGGTAGTTTGGTCTGAGTGGTTAACTAGAGGCAATCCTTAGGAAGGTAAAACCCAGTACTTTCCGGAATGGTTGTCAGCATAATATAGGAATCACCAATAGCAATTTCTCCTGTGCTCCTTCAAAGCAGAGTAAGAATTCATGCAATGCTGACTATTAAACTTTAGTCTCTACTTGCTGCATCGTGATTAGTGTCGCTAAATGCTATATGTGCAAAGGTATATGGTTGGTTGTATCAAATAAAAAAAACGCATGTAAATATACTTTCAGACCAGGCCCCATTAAGGAATAGATTTGTGTTGCTTTCGATCATGCATTGATGAGGTCATTACAAGCCACTGTGTAATGATAATATCCGACCCATCAACACAGCAGTTCTAGGTAATTTTCATTTTATGAAATTGTACAGCTGTTTAATTATAGCACGAATAAAAACGTGTTTCCCTCATTTCAAATTCATCTCTTGTGTGCATCTATTCGGCAGGTTTTCGAGTGTAGTAAAAATTGGTATCCTGGTAAAACACAAGCTCGGGCCAATATGTATTCCACAGCTAATTAAGTCTCTACGTGCAGCATTGAGCTGGGTTAATTAGCCCATTGAGGGTTTATAATTACAAATGATAACAGCTCCCCCATCTTGCCTGGCTAGCCTGTCACAGTACAAAGCGCTGAAGCTTGAACAACAGAAATATCTAAATCAAGGATAGAGGCCTCCCACATTCATGATTCTGTGATCCATAAGAATTCAAGATTGTTCTCCATAATAACATGGTAGATGTCCCAGTGATGCAGGGGGAGAGATCTAGAATTGAGAAGTAAAATTGAGAAATTCTTGTCTAAGATGAACCTTTAGCCATCTCTGATTAGAGTTCACCCACTGGGATAGGAAGTCCTGACCCTATGACAAAGTATCTGATGTATGTGAAAGGGCGAGATTTTGATCGATACCTTATATCTATTGATCCAAACCTCGATCTGGTCGACTGAACCTTTATTGCCTGTCTTGGAAGGAAACAGTACACCTATCTGCAAATTAGTTCACCCAAGAAAGGACTCTACTCTCAAAGATCACGGACAACTTCTAGGTTTCAAAAGTTTATTGTAAAGATATAATGAGCTGCAAATACAAGCATCTCAGAATGAGATTCACGAGATACACAGGTCCAATTACATACATGTGCTCTCGAAAAGCCCTCAGACGAGCAACAGAAATCACTAACACAAGTTCTAAAAATAGCAAAGCTATCAGCATAGACGCATATCTCTCCTTCATTTAGGTTGGAGGAAAACAAACACAGGTTAGGCGTCCCTACCCTGTTCTAGATGGTATCCCTACTTAACCAAATCCCAACCTAACAAAGGTGTCAGCAATGAATGACCCCCAAGGGAAGTCACCCACTCTAAGTCTCTTGGTGAAAACCTAAAGTTCTCCAGTCATGACCCCTCACTGCCTACCCATCCGCTCTCTAAAGGGTCCTCAGGTCTCTGCTCTAACTCCACCCAGGGGTGCTGTCCCTAATACAAAACAGTCAACAACATTTGAGACGCCCCTTGCGAAACGCCTCTCACGTGGTGCAACTTCAGGCTTTTTCCATGATGCTTTGTATTGGGCCTCAGACGTTAGAGTTGACCTTGCTTCTCAGTCTCTTCTCCGGCCCGCTGATACCCCTTAAACATTCCAGAACCCTCCTCCATGTCTGGGCCGTCTACTGAACAGACCTCTATTCATTCACTTATAATTGGATCCCCCCTTTCCTGTTGCAGACAGATATCTGCCGCCAAGAACCCAACTCTCATAGACTTCTAAAAAGGCTTGCAACATTTCTCAGCCCAGACATGTACGTGTAAATCAATGCTAAAACATTTCAGGCCTACAATATTTCACATTATGATTATAGCATTCAATTTCTTCATTTAATTAAAGCATGTTAAACTCTTATTCTATTATTTAGAAAACATTACTCTAAATCACGGCCCATTAATGCAATGACCAAAAACGTTAAACAATCTGTGTCGTGAAAAGAAACACCTTCCCTTTTAGCTCCAGCTCTGGCCCTGAGGCCTACCACGTTCTGCGTTTTACCACAGACCATCTTATATGTTAACAGCTACACGACATAGATTCAAAATAATCACGTCTAATAAAATCATATAATGTCACACATTTCTGTATTAGTTCCACTTCTACTTAAATCTCTATATTAGCTATACATTTAGAATATAATTTCAGATACTATTAGCACTCATGGCATTTCTCATCATGACTTGTGCTTACTATAGGTAAGTGTGATGTACTCATACATTTATATCAGTTTGCGCTCTCTCAGTTCCCCCCTTTGATGACCTCTCGGGGTCATCACTAACATTTAAACTGCAGTTATTGCTGGCATTCTCTGTGCTTCCAGAGCTCTCAGGCTCCTGTACTGATTATCTTGTATGGCAGCCAATCTCTGCAACTGTTCTCTTTGGGCCCTTTCTGACCTTCTTGCTCTGTACCATTTGAATACCCTCACCAATCCCCACAATATTATCCCACAGATCAATATTATGATGATAGGCTTTAGGATATACCAAATAAAGCTTTTGCCTAAGGTGGAAAACCACCCTCCAACTGTACTCATTCCATGGCCCACCTTTTCCCAGACATTTTCTCTACTCAAGTCTTCGATCTCTTTGTGTATATTAGTTATGTTCTTAATAACTTTCTCAAGGGGTTTTGAAAGGTCTGGAATGTAAGTGCAACATTCCTGAACCTTCAAAGCCTTACAGACTCCGCCCTCTTTTGCTAATAAGACATCTAATGCAAGCCGATTTTGAAGAACCATAGCCCTTATCGATTGCATCTCTCCTTCTACCAGCATTAAGGACTGAGCAGTGCTGGCAGACAACCTGTCGACAACTGTTGCCAGTCGTCTAATTTTAACATCATTAAGGATTATTCCCAAAAGAGGGAACATAGCTCCAAAGACATCTCCAACCATTTCTGCATCGCCTAAATCTCTCCTTCCCCTCGATGATGTCTGGCCCTCAATGATCAATAAGTCTTGTGCATGATATATTTTGGGGAAGACAATTGCCAAGTAACATGATCCATACCAGTTGTCAGGTAGTCTCACGTAAGCATTTCTTCCACATACAAAATACACATTTGGAATCACTTGCATTCCCTTCAGGAAATCCTTAGTGTAGTACTCTAAATTAAAAGCATGTTCACAGTCAACTTCACCCACGTATACATTTTCATAATACGTTTTGGCTCGGTGAAGACATAACTTTCCTTTCTGCGCTTTATCTAAAGCTATTGGACCACTACTACCCTTTCTCTTATGTGACTTCTCTTCCTCGGTCCAATCTAATTTCCCTTGTCCTGATTTTTTCAAAATCTTTTGTCTCCTGTAACGATCATCCACCTGCCCTATGAACTTTTTCTCGACTTCTGACACCTTGCATGTCAGATTATTTCTACGGGCATGTGAAGTATCCAAGGTAATCCAAGGAATGAAGAACTTGGCCAATCTGTCTTCACTCTTCCAGTAATCCCATTTATTCATCTGCTTATAATTCGGGACTTCTGGCAACACAGAATCATAATTGGAGAAATAGTATTCAAAACTATCTCTCTCATAAAATATACTAAGCAATAAGCTACATGTAATGCCATATGTCAGAGGGAGGTGATGATATCGAATTCCCTCATCTACAGACGCAGGCAACTGCATGCAGACGTAGCAATCCTTAACCTCCATGGCATCCACGTATTCATACAAAAGTTTAGCATAAGCATTTGACCTAAAGTCTCCTTGGGACTCGTCTACATGTAACCTGCGGGCTTCTGCAGCCAATAACGCTTTCTCTTGAGTGTTTTCCCTTTTCTCACCTGCAACAGTGGGTGTAAGTGTTACTACAGAATTCGCATCAGTTACCTTTACCTTTTCCTCATGTCCCTTTACATAAGAAATTGTTACCACTAAAGCTATTAATATTATCACTCCTACTATTAGTGTACCTATTATACATTTAGCTCTGCGGTTCGGGGTGCCGGCCTCCATTTCGTCAGACAATCTAGCTTTTCCCTTTCTCTTTGCAAAAAAAAGTTCTTTTCCTCTCGTTCCTTTACAGTCTCTTTCAATCCCTTTTTTGTCTTTAGAATCCACACAGCTGGAGGCTGACAGCCTTTTTCGCAAAAAGTCCTTTCACAGTTCAAAAAGACAACCCTAGCCCTTCTCCATCCACTCAAGGGGTTCCCTAAAATTCTCTGCTTCCTGGGCGCTAGGTAATCTTCTTTTCTTCTACTTGCTTTATTTACAAAGTCCTTTAACAATCGACTATTAGATTTGTGGTTGCAGCTTCAATAGCATAGTTCAATATTTCCATGCGAAGAGTATGCTCTTCATGTGCTGTTATCGTGGTACCAAAGTCGGGGAATTTCAATTCTGTAAGAAACATGTGTTTTAACTTGCTGAGGCGGGGAGGTCTGGGGAGCACGAATGTTAGTGACCCTTCTTGTTCGACACCGGGTACCAACAGTTGTATTTCCACGGTGATAATGGGCTCAGAACTGGACACCACCACCGCTCGGATCCTCCCTGTCTCCGGTTTCACAGACATTTGTCGCCAGATATGTCCACTCAGGTGTGGAGTATCTTCTGTTAGGCACACGCACTCTTCTTGACCTTCTTCGGTCTGGTGCTTCAGCGCCCTGAGCACCTTCTTCTGGGTCTGAGTCTTCTGATATCGGAGGAAGGGTTGCTTCTGGAGTTGACCTCAGGCTAGAACTTCTTCTTTGCGGCCAATTTGCTTCTCCACGTGCCCTTCTACTCCTTCTCCTTCTGGTCTGTTCTCGCTCTCTTTCAGACCTGTCAGGGTCAGACTCGTACTCCCAGCTGTCTTCTCCTTCTGTAGCGTCTTCTGTTTCGCTGTTGTACTGACCGTCCTCAGCTTGGTCAGACTCGTTCCCTGCTTCCACTGGCACCTCTACAGCTTGGCTAGCCCCCTCTATGGCTTCTTGGTCCTCTGCTGGACGTCCATTCGAGAGAGGAGCTGTTTCCAGAGGTGCTGGAACCCTTTTCGTATGCGACGCGTGTATCCAGTTGGGCAGGCCTCCCACCTTTACAGCTGTACTTGTGATCAGGATGACCTGGTAGGGCCCACGCCAACGAATATCCAAGCAGCTTCTTCTCACATGTTTCTTCACCAGGACCCAGTCCCCAGGATACAGGTCATGGCAAGGGCCCTGGCACGCTGGAACCTCTGCAGCCTGCACCTGAAGGGACACAGAACGCATGGCGTCAGACAGCCCCTTACAATAGTCCAGGATCATATCATCTGTGATATTTAACAGTGCAGTAGCTGGAATAGATGGCAGTCTCATTGCTCTCCCCATTAACACCTCATGTGGTGACAACCCTGTTCTTCTGTCTGGGGTACTACGAAGGCTCATGAGTACTAATGGCAGGGCGTCAGGCCAATTCAGGGTCGTTGAGGAGCAAACTTTCGCTATTCTGGACTTGATCGTGCCATTAATTTGTTCCACAATTCCTGAGGCTTCTGGTCGGTAACTGCAATGGAGTTTTTGGTCTATATTCAGTGCAACACAAATCATCTTCACAAGCTCGCTGTTAAAATGTGTTCCCCTATCTGATTCCAAAAAGGCCGGCACCCCGAACCGAGGGATAAGTTCTCTAAGCAGTAACTTAGCCACTGTGAGGGTGTCGCACCTACGTGTAGGGTATGCCTCAACCCACCTGGAGAACACACAAACAACCACCAGGACATAGCGGAGGCGGTTGCATCTTGGCATTTCAATGAAATCTATCTGCATTCTGTTGAATGGACCTCCAGACCTTCCTATGTGACTTAGCGCAACTGGTGTTCTTTTCCCTACATTCAGCTGCTGGCAGGTCACACAACGCTGGCACACTGCTTCTGCTGCTATTCTAAACTTAGGATTGTACCAAGTCTGTCTAAACACTCTCAGCATAGCATCTCTCCCTAAGTGTACGGGACCATGTATGAGTCTAGCCATTGGACTCACCATCTCATTGGGCAACACTGCTCTGCCGTCTGCTGAGACCCAAAAATGAGTCTCACCCATTACACATCCTGCCTTTTCCCATGTTTCCTTTTCTGAATCAGGAGCATTTTCTTGCATGGTTGACAGTTCATCCCAAGTATCAACAGTTTCCAGTATCATGGCTAATTCAGTTCTCACATTTATTCCACCCACATCCACCTCTGTGAAAGAGTAACCTTGTTCTGCGCAATACCGCGCAACTTCATCAGCATATCTATTGCCTTTCGAAACAAAGTCCTCATTTTTGGTATGTGCGATGCACTTTACAACTGCGATACTTGCTGGACATTGCAATGCTTCTAACAACAAGCGCACAAACTCTCCATTGCGAATGGGAGAGCCTGAAGAAGTCATGAACCCTCTTTGAGACCATAACTGCCCGTAATCATGAACTACCCCAAACCCGTATTGGCTGTCGGTGTAGATGGTGACTCGAATTTGATTGCCTGCTAAGCAAGCACGTGTTAGGGCAATAATCTCGGCTACCTGAGCGGAGTGTACTCCTTCCAGGCACCCAGCTTCCACAACTCCTTCAATTGTACAAACAGCATAAGCTGCTCTCAACTGCCCAACTTCGTCTCTTACACATGAGCCATCGACAAAGAAAACTTCATCTGGGTCCGTCAGTGGCTCATCCACAATGTCGGGTCTGGGTTTGGTGCATAGTTCAGTCACATCGAGACAGTCATGGTCTGTATATTCATCATCATCATCAATATCATTTGGAAGTGGCATTAAGGTAGCAGGGTTCAAAACAGAGCATCTCTTGAGGGTCACGTTCTCTGCAGCAAGAATAACTTGCTCATAGCGCGTGAGCCTGCTATTGGTCAGATGCTGTGTTTTGGTCCTGGTCATCAACAGTTCAACAGAATGTGGCACGCACACCTCTAACGGGTGCCCCATAACAATATTTTCACATCTCTCAATGCTGACACCCGTTGCAGCAACGGATTTGAGACATCCGGGCAACGCTGCGGCTACTGGGTCTAAAGTAGCCGAGAAATAAGCAACTGGTCTACGGGCATTCCCATGGATTTGGACCAACACAGACAACGCACAACCTTCTCTCTCACAACAGTAAAGAAAGAATTGTTTATTGTAATCAGGCATTCCCAATGCCGGAGCACGACACAGGTCCTCTCGCAACTGTAGGAACGCCATCAAACAGTCTTTGTCCCATGGTACCGGATCACTCACCTCTTTGTGCGTCAGTTTTTGCAAGGGCTTTGCTTTCAGTGAAAAGTTCACGATCCACTGTCGGCAATAACCCACCATCCCTAGGAACATCCTGACCTCTCTCTGTGTCTGAGGCGCGTTCATTTTCATGATCGCCTCTATCCTGTCTGGTGACACCTTTCGTTTGCCTTTCTCAATTCTGTGTCCCAAGTACTGCACTTCTGTCAGGCAGTACTGCAATTTTCCCGGGGACACCTTGTGCCCATTGGCAGCTAGGTGATTTAACAAAGCAATGGAATCTTCCCTGCAAGCTTCTTCTGTTTCTGACGCCACAAGGAGGTCGTCTATGTACTGGACCAGAACTGACTTCTGGGGCAGCACTAGACTTTCAAGATTTTTCTTCAGAAGCTGGTTAAAGATCGATGGACTCTCTGTATACCCCTGAGGGATACGACACCATGTTAGGACGCGATTTTCCAGCTTAAATGCGAAAAGAAAATGGCTATCTTCGTCCAAAGGGATCGAAAAGAAAGCCTGACAAAGATCTATCACAGTGAACCACTCTGCTTGGAATGGAATCTGAAACAGTATCACTGATGGATTCGGTACCACTGGACAACATGAAACGACTATGTTATTAATCTTTCGAAGGTCCTGCACTATCCGAAATTTCCCATTTGGTTTCTGCAGACCCATAATCGGGGAGTTACATGGACTACCCACGATTTCTTTCAGTATTCCCTGTTTAATCATGGACTCGATCACGGGTTTTATGCCTGCAATCGTTTCTGGAGTCAATTTATACTGGGGTGTTCTTGGGAACTCAGCATGCGGTTTCACTACAATTTTCACTGGGTCCACCCCTTTGACTAATCCAATCTCTTCCCCAGTGAAATCCCATACCTCTGATGCCACTGTCTCTCTCAAATCCCAGGGAAGCTCGTCTACTGTCAAAGTAGGGTACAGTTCCACACATATTCTTGAGTTTGCAACTTTGAAATCTGCATCATCATCATTAGTCAATACCTCCACTCCCTGGGGTGTACAATATATAGTACAATTCAATTTGCACAACAGGTCTCTTCCTAGCAGACACACAGGGCTTGAATCGCAAACTACAAATTGGTGCTCATCGCTGTACTTCCCTATTTTCACCTGTACCGGTTCTGTCAATTGGCTGGTTATTCTCCTGTTTGCGACCCCTACCACCTGTATGGTCTCTCCAGACATGGGCAGGTCTGGAACTGCAGCTGATCTGATCGTGGATCTAGTGGCTCCTGTGTCCACCAGAAATGTCGTAGGGCACCCTGCTACTTCTGCTTCCACATAGGGTCCCCTCTGATCTACCTCTAAGGCTGCCCCAAGGGTGCAGTCTTCTCTTTCCACTCTCTGTCCGGTTAATGGGTCCACATAATAGCATTCTTCACCTTCCACAAACAGGGGCATTTGTCTATAGGTCTTACCCATACTCCCTACTCGAGGAGGTTGCGGGAACTGGGCTCGGGGAGGAGCCCCCCCCCCTTTGAGCACCTTTCCTTGGTATGGCGTCGCCCCTCTCATAGGTGCGCTCTGGACCTCTTCCTCCTCTATCTCTTGCTCTCCGATCTCTACATTGTAAGGGCACTCGCGTTTCCAATGCCCCAACTCGTTGCACTGGTGGCACCTAGTCGTTTTCTTCAAGGTAGCTATGTCTACTCTGGGTCTGAAGGTAGTACTCTCCTCATTACCCTTGTTCTGACTGTACTGCTTCTTACCTCCTGTACCTGTCCCTTGCTGCTGTTGTTGCGGTCCCCCCTTTCCTGCTGCCTGCAATTGTACCACCATCAGCTTCTCTTTTAGTTTCTTAGCCTTGGAGTCTACCTCATCACAGCAGTACCTGGCATATCTCAGTATTTCATCTAGGGGTCTACTTTGCCAACAAATCGAGTGTTGCTGAATCATTAAACTAATATCCGGTCTCAGTCCCAGGACGAACTTGGACACGAATTGCCCTATGTCCTTTGGATCCATTACATCCAAGCCGCTATACTGTTTAAACGCCTTCAGCAATCTCTCGTAATATTCATGGACTGTCTCTTTGGGTTCTTGTCTCGTTCTGTCTATTCTGACCCAATCTATGTCTTGCATTGGCACCTTCTCTTTCAGCCAAGTCATCACTCTCTCGAATTTTGCCATCACGATCTCGGACGGCCCATTAGTCCTAGCATCTCTCTCTGGTTCCGTTGTGGGCCACTCAGCGCTAACCTTGCATGCTGTCCACAGATCTCCTGGTACTACAATGTCAAACAGCGTGTTCAGATCTATCCATAGGACTTTTGAGATCTTCACAAACCTCTCGACTTGCTTGTACCACTCCACGGGGCTCTCTCGTAACTTGGGGAAAGATGTGGTAAAAGCAGCTAAATCTCCCCTACTCCAAGGGACATGTACATAGCTCCCATTGGCAACTTCACGCAAAGGGTAAGCTTCTATTCCCTGCTGTCCTGGTGTTATACCAATCATGCTTCTTCTGCCGGTCCCTTTCTTGGACCACCTCTCTTCCCATTTATCTAGTGCCCTCCATGTCCTTATTCCAGTAATCAGTTCCCTTATGTGTGTTTTCAGCCCAATCGTTCTCCTCTCATCTAGATCTCGATCTGAGTAATGTAGCCTGTGGTTACCCTGTAATGCTTTGGTTCTTGACAAGTCCACCATATATTTGCCTGCTAGTTCGACTAACTTCTCATGGACTGCTCTCGCCTTTCGTGTGATGTCCTTTGCCATATACAGTATTTCATCCTGTTCATACATTTCCATTCTTTCTAAAGGCAGGGTACCATCTACCATGTCATCCAGATCTGACCTTAAGCTGGAGACATCAAGTCTCTTGGCTTTTATCTCAGCTCGCAATATGTCTTTTGAAGGGGGCTCACTGGTCTCCCTCCCATCCCAACTTCGAGCTCTGCGTTTGGGCTCAGGAGAATTAATGGGTGGCCTCCCTTGCTCCCATCTCTCCAGGTCCCATGCTCGGCCATCCAATCTTGGAAGGTGATGGAACACGGGCCTTTTATCCCTACTCTCTCTCTGCCCACTCTCGTCTTCTTCTCTCCTCTCACCGCACATCTCTCTGTTATTTTCCCTCTGGTCGCTACACTCCCTTTGCCTCGTATCGCTCAGTATCCGATACGATCCTTCCTGGTTCCCCATATTCCCTGGGCTGCGCTCATTTCTGTCATCACAGGGACTATGGTGCGACCTCTCACAACTCCCATTCTGTTCTCTGGTGCCAGGCACACAGTGTGGACACTTAAAGCTGTTCCTGTACTCTTGCGCTCTCCTCTCCCCTTCACTGAGTATTGGGCACGCCACCCCTTCACTCCCGGGGCCCCCGTTTTCCAGGTCTGTTCTACCTCCATTTCGGGCCCAATGGGTGACTCCCCTACTCCCTCTACAGTCCCACTCCGGGCTACTCTCCCCAGCCCCGCAGTGAGTTCGTGCTCTGCTGTCCTGACTTTCCCTTTCTGCTTCTGCAGCATTGATGCACTTTTGAGCCTTCACTGCCTCATCCCACTGCTTCATGTACTCATTTAGCTCTTGAAAGGATTTTCGTCCAGATCCCCTCAGATCCTTTGGCCATCTAGGGCCCCCAGGATCTCCTCCTGGGTCCCCTGCTGTGTGCATCGGGGTACTCCACTCTCTGGGTATTGGCATCTGACTTGGGGAATTAGTGGTATCGTTCCTCCTTGCCTGCTCTGCTCTTTCTCTGTCTTTCCGTTTCCGTTCTTCCCCTTTTGCTCTCTCTTGGTCATATATCGATATTATAGGACCTATGGTAACAGGTACCTGTAGTGCATCTGGTAATGGGTAGGATGTGGCGCTTTCCGTTTCCGGCGCTCTTTGTACCACAAACCTACCGACTACCTGTTGCACCTGACTAGGCTGGAGCAACTCTTTCTTTGGCTCAGGATCCCACTCTGAACTGGGAAGCGGTCTATGCTCTCCTGCAATGCCCCCCTTTTCTCCTTCAGTATTCTCGACCTCTCCCCCTGCTCTATTATACGGGGGTGGCCTGTCTGTCAGTAATCTGTTTATCAGGCTGTCCTCTGTTTCGCTCTCATCATCTTCTTCTAGGGGGCTTTTATTTACTGGCGCCTCTAACACTGGGTACAGTTTATTTATTTCCAAATTATGCACTCTCCATCTTTTAGCATCCGCATCCCACCTGGCATCCTGTACTGCCCTTACCGAGCGTTTCACCCTTTCTTGTCGTCTGTTCATATTCCTTTCATGCGCTGCCCTAAGCCATGCCTCAAGGGCTTCAAACTGGGTTGGTCTAGGCAAGGGTCTCTTTGAGGTCATGACTGATTTCAATCGATGTAACACCTCTAATCTGAACGTCCCGTACTTCGGGAACGTCAGTTCCTCGTTTCCTTCAGTAATCTTACTCCACTCTGATATCCAAAGGATCGTATGCAACCCAACATTTACTGCCATATAACGAGCTGGCGTACCCTCCGGCGGGGCTTCTTCCCCTTCATACGATCCTCTCCTCTCTTTCTTAAACAGCGCTTTCAACCATTTAAAACACTTCATAATTATGCGCACAAAATCCAGCCTCGCTACTCTGTTTACTTCCTGATGACAATCCACCAATCCTGTCGCGGCTTTGCTAGCTTGGCCTATCACAGCGCGGTCTTTCTCCTGTTGGCCAATCACGTCGCGACCCTGTATGACGTGTTCGCTAGCTGGCCTATCACAGCGCGGTCTTTCTCCTGTCAGCCAATCGCTGCGCGACACCACCTGACGTCTCTTTTCTCCGCTTCGCAGCAGCACCCCTCCTTTCTCAACTCGTCTCCCGGTTATGCATGCGTCCCATTCATACACTGAAAAATGACTACTTCCGACCAAGCGGTCACTTCTCTCGACTGTACGTCCACAGTCTATCTGTAATTGTCAACACAACTGACGAGATGTCTATCGTCTTTCTGATAGGTTACTTACACACACAGTAACTTCCGACCAGCGTCCGTTACTCACGCACTCACTCTTACGTTCCCCCTATCTCGGTCTCTCGGGTGATCAATGGTACCTCATGACCCCCTTCACACTAGTTGACAATTACTCTGGGTGTCCGATACACCCGAACCACTTAAGCTCTCCTTGAACTTAAGATTTCCACCGGTTGCGCGCGCTCACAACCTGTTCCACAGTCACTCTACAGACATTCAACTCCGCCAAACATTACAACATAGATACAATACAAAAACACCGCAATCTAACACGCATAACCCTTTATACTCACTCTCTCTGATACTGCTGCTTTTTCTGTCTCACGTCATCCGGATCTTCATCTGCGGGCTGTTCTTCCGATCATCGATTTCTAGGGGCCTTGGGGTAAGCTAACCTGGCCTAGGTCACCGTCCTCAAGAAGGCAACCATCCTCTATAGCTACCAACTGAAAGGGCGAGATTTTGATCGATACCTTATATCTATTGATCCAAACCTCGATCTGGTCGACTGAACCTTTATTGCCTGTCTTGGAAGGAAACAGTACACCTATCTGCAAATTAGTTCACCCAAGAAAGGACTCTACTCTCAAAGATCACGGACAACTTCTAGGTTTCAAAAGTTTATTGTAAAGATATAATGAGCTGCAAATACAAGCATCTCAGAATGAGATTCACGAGATACACAGGTCCAATTACATACATGTGCTCTCGAAAAGCCCTCAGACGAGCAACAGAAATCACTAACACAAGTTCTAAAAATAGCAAAGCTATCAGCATAGACGCATATCTCTCCTTCATTTAGGTTGGAGGAAAACAAACACAGGTTAGGCGTCCCTACCCTGTTCTAGATGGTATCCCTACTTAACCAAATCCCAACCTAACAAAGGTGTCAGCAATGAATGACCCCCAAGGGAAGTCACCCACTCTAAGTCTCTTGGTGAAAACCTAAAGTTCTCCAGTCATGACCCCTCACTGCCTACCCATCCGCTCTCTAAAGGGTCCTCAGGTCTCTGCTCTAACTCCACCCAGGGGTGCTGTCCCTAATACAAAACAGTCAACAACATTTGAGACGCCCCTTGCGAAACGCCTCTCACGTGGTGCAACTTCAGGCTTTTTCCATGATGCTTTGTATTGGGCCTCAGACGTTAGAGTTGACCTTGCTTCTCAGTCTCTTCTCCGGCCCGCTGATACCCCTTAAACATTCCAGAACCCTCCTCCATGTCTGGGCCGTCTACTGAACAGACCTCTATTCATTCACTTATAATTGGATCCCCCCTTTCCTGTTGCAGACAGATATCTGCCGCCAAGAACCCAACTCTCATAGACTTCTAAAAAGGCTTGCAACATTTCTCAGCCCAGACATGTACGTGTAAATCAATGCTAAAACATTTCAGGCCTACAATATTTCACATTATGATTATAGCATTCAATTTCTTCATTTAATTAAAGCATGTTAAACTCTTATTCTATTATTTAGAAAACATTACTCTAAATCACGGCCCATTAATGCAATGACCAAAAACGTTAAACAATCTGTGTCGTGAAAAGAAACACCTTCCCTTTTAGCTCCAGCTCTGGCCCTGAGGCCTACCACGTTCTGCGTTTTACCACAGACCATCTTATATGTTAACAGCTACACGACATAGATTCAAAATAATCACGTCTAATAAAATCATATAATGTCACACATTTCTGTATTAGTTCCACTTCTACTTAAATCTCTATATTAGCTATACATTTAGAATATAATTTCAGATACTATTAGCACTCATGGCATTTCTCATCATGACTTGTGCTTACTATAGGTAAGTGTGATGTACTCATACATTTATATCAGTTTGCGCTCTCTCATATGTTAAACCCATGGCTTTTGCTTGATTGATGCCTTTTTAAAGGTATGTAGACCCCCAACAGAGTATTGTTGGTATGCATTAGGTTTCAAAGCAGCAGTATATCCTTCTGGCCGCACACACTCTTCTTGGAGAGGTTTAAAAGTAGATTTGCCTTGGGGCACCTTTAGCTGCACAGCACACTCCACTTAACAAGTGACAACTGCCGGACTCATGCCAAATTGGTAGACTGCTACCTGAGAAAGAACAAAGTGCTACTCTAAAGATGGTGGTAGTAGAAGACAAAAAAAACGAATGACTACTGAAATTGGTCTCGGTGAAAATAACTACCTGTCCAGGTTAGATATCCAAACAGGGCCACGTTTACAGCAATGTAAAACCACTGCCTGACCGAGTTGAAAAGCAAGAATGAGAGAGTACACACACGAACCCTTTGCGGATCGCAGTCCCACAAGAACTCTACAGTAGTCAAAACACACAAATAAACACAAATCAGTATGTCAAATAAAAATAATTGAAAAAATCAAAGTGTGAAATAAAAATATTACAGAAACAAGTATGGAATACAAACAAAAATGTCAATCAAGTGTGTCAAAAAAGACCATTGTCCTTAGAACCCAGATAAGTTGCACGCTGGGTGAAGTGAATAAAGTGACTGCATGTATGTTGCAGTGGCTGTCTCCAAAAAAGTAGCAGCTGCCTAGCCCGTTCCAAAAAGCTAGCCCACTGGGTGAGTCAAGTGCTCGTCCAAAAATGGCAGCCACAATAGATGGAGAAGAAAGAATATTCTTATCGATGTAGGGGAACGAAAGCTGTTCATTCACACAAAAAGTTACAATAGAGTGAAGTTTTAACAGAACAATGGAAAAACTAAAACAAGTAGTAAAGCAAGACTGAGAGGTTCACACTCAGTAATCACAGTCCTGCAAACTAATCTGGCTGTCAAATTGGGGCCAAGAAAATTAAAACTGATAAACAAACTGTTATGTCAAATAACAATAGCAAAAATCCGCGAGGAAAAGACACAAGCATGGCGCACAAACCTATTAACCAAGTGGGCCAAAAAATGTAAACACTCCTCTTGGACTGACTAATTAATAAAGTGACATTCCTGAGCATCTGGGGCATTGACCGCTTTTAAACCTCTCGAAACTAGGCCTGTGCGGAATTAAAATGACAATGATAAAGTGTCATGTTCCTGTTGTGAATCTAACACTTATAGATTCTGTGCTACCAGCATAATTTAGAGCAGTGTTTCTCAAACTGTGGGTCATGAAGTGAATTTTGGTGGGTGGTGAAAGCCAGAGCAATAAATAAAGACTCCTTTAAATTCTGTGTTTACCTTGTCACGTTTGCCATTTATTCAAAGTCAGAGGTCAAATGTCAGGCTTCTTTATTTGTTTTAAATGGGGATTGATGTATAACTTTCTTTCTCTGACTGCAAAGTGAGAGGAGTGTTTAAAGTGAATTATGTGATAATAAAGGGAGTTGTTTTTTGCAATACACAGCAAAATGTATTTACCAGTAAATTAACAGCATTCATCCAGCAGTTAGGAAAGCAAAAATGAAGCACTTTGTTTTGTAATTTTGAAGTGTGCTTACACAGAGATTTTAGTAGAATCAAAACAAATTAAGACATTTACTTGGTGATGCATAAATTATAAATATTCACAGAAACCGATTTTCTCACATTATCATTTGAGCACAATATAGTTTTTTTCTGTAAAACTGTATGTCTGTGCAAATTTAGTAGACATTTCATTGGATAATGTGCCCTTGATAAGTGACAATGCGCTCCCTCATGATGCTTTAGTGTCATGAAAAAATTGCCTCCCCTCATGTACGTTAAAAGAGGTGGGTCACAAAGTTTTTTTTTCTAACGTGGGTCATGGTTCTAAAACATTTGGATGCCTCTGATGTGGAGCATGATGCTTCGTTATTTTCAAAGGTCTACTAGAAGCATTTCAGTGTCACTCTTTGTTAAATATCTCAATATGTTTTCCTTATCATATGATTAACACATTGGGAAGCCACATTGGCTCGAAATGTTTCATTTTTTTAAATCTTTGTGGCCAAGGCTTATATATATAACATCCAGGATGCAGAGGCCCATTTCCTTCAATTTAATCTTGATACATCATCATCTGGCCCTGGTAAAATAAACATTGTTTGAAAGTAGATTATTATTTGGGGTTGGCAGCTGCAATGCCCACCTATAGGAATAGTAAACATTTTTGTCATGGTGGTCTGAACCCTCAACGTTACTAAATTAACATGAGCTCAACCTCCTGGCAGCTATGGCACAAAGCAAACAGGCTTAACATTGGGCAAATTATGTATGCAGTACCAAAACAGTAATAAAGTCAAAACACCAAACAATAAACATCACAAATTATAAAACTAGAGTTAAATGTAATAATACCCATGACAAAAAAACAACCAAAATCCAATAAGGGAAATCAGAGATATACACTTTCAAAGTTTTAGCAGAAATAGTGGTAAAAAAGGACTAAGCACCAATGGTAGCCTAGTATCGAAGCCATGGACTTGGACCTCACTATGATTTGAGGCAAACCACAATGGAACCCTGGTTGGATACACTAAGGGTCACAAATACGATCCCTACATTTTGCAAGTTCCTAATTGTGACCTTTTGCGACTCACAATTAGGAAGTTTGAAAATGAGATGTACAACAGTGTGTTGACACTGTTTGTGATTCTCAGTGGGTCGCAAATTGACCTGCCACATCTATATTCATGAGACAGGTTGCAATTTGCGACCTATTGGGAATGTCCAAAATCACAGGGATGGTGACCTACTAGGGTCAGCAGACCACCATGTTTGTGATTGATTTTTCAAAAAAGCAATACTTTTGTTTGTAATGCGGCTCATTTACCTTAAAGGAAAATGGGATGCATTTCAAAAACAAAACTGAAAAGTCTTCTAGTGCCTACTCTTAAAACCTTTTGTGCCTAGATTCGCAAATGGGTTACCACCAATTTGAAGCTGGTGGTAAACTGCAAATGTTGGTTGACCACATTCCAGTCATAGAACATTCATACATCCCCCTGCGACTTCCTATGATGAAGGGGCCCCACTTAACATGCCCCTTCTTAATACTGACTCGCAAACCCTATATTGCGATTCGGTAGTAGATTACTGCCTCGCAAAATAGGGTTGTTACATGTCAAAAGGCTATTTAGTCATTGTAAATTGCCCAATGCTCCGTTTGTGACTGCTCAAACCTTTTGTACATGTGGCCTCTAGTGAATTAGCCCCTGTGAAACTTGGAAGTCAAAAACCTCGACAAATTCAAAGTACAACTTAAGGAAGAAACTTTTTCATTTTTGTGAGGAAAAGCATTGACATCTTTTCTAAGCTTCAATGGAGAATACCATATCCAATCTTTATTTCGGCCATTGGCCATAAAAGGTAACAATACACAAATACATCACAATACATTGATTCATAAAAGATAGTACCATTGGAATATGTATACAAAATACTTGAACTGTACATCTTAAAATTTTTTAAGAGAGACCCAACGTTTTTAAAATGCGGTTACGTGTATACCAAACCTTAATAAGAAATTTTGTTAATGCAAAAACTATTGGGGCAGAGACATCAGATTTTAAAATACTGTACATTGGTGCATATTCCCTGCAGCCCATGTTCCTTATCAATGGGAGGAGCCAATATTTTCTAGCTGCCTTGTAAGCAGGGCAGAAGAAAACCACATGTAGATCGGTTTCCTCTGTGGCATCACAGGCCGGACACTGCTTTGTGATGGAGCAAGGTGACCAAGTGCTTGTGAAGGACCGAAAGGGCAGCGTGCCGTATCTCCATTGGAGAAACAACTTCCTAGCTAAAACAGGAGAGATAGGATCCAGTACCTTCTCGAACCTATAAAGGTCCTTGCTTTGCAAAAACTCAGAGGATAAGGACCCTTCTGGCTGCATTGATCGGGCCCTGGTTAGTTTGTATTCGTAGTATATGTTGGCCAGGGACTTTTTAGAAATGCTTAATGCAGCATTCGCCGGGTCCGTCCATAAATCAGGGAGCCCTAGTTCCATACAGGTAGTTTGAATGTTTTTGACCCAGGGGATATGGAGCGCTTTTGGATGGTTCAATAATTCGGCCAATTCCGCCCTATATTCTGCGAGATCGTTACTGCTCCACAACCTACGCCAAAAAGCTATAGGTCTCAAGCTTATTTCGTCCGCTAACGGTCGTAGGCCCAAATCCAGCCTCAGGGGGAGCAGCGGAGTACTGGGCGGAAGTGCGGCTATCCGTCTTATAAACTTGTTTTCCGTAAGTGTCATACTCCGGCAGGGTGTATGACCCCACAATTCCGCCCCATACATGATCGCACCCCTAGCCTGGGCCTTGTATATCTGGATTAGTGCCCCCAGTGGGCGGTATGATGAACCGGTCATCATCCGGGCAATACCTCCAGTAGTTTGTGTAAGTTTGAGGTTTGCCCTAGTCTGATGGGCTCCCCAAGACATGGTTTCGTTAAGAGTCACACCAAGATATTCAAAGGTGGATACTCTCTCGAGTCGCACAGCTCCCAGTTGCGGATTCGGCCGCAATTTTTGACTCGGATTCAAAACCATGAATTTAGTTTTTGCTGCGTTGATTTCTAGCCCTCTGTCGGTGCAGAAGGCCAGAAATGAATCGAGGATCCTCTGTATCTCCATTGGGGTTTTGGATAGCAGCAGGGTGTCGTCCGCAAACATAATTGCGGGCAGGGTGCCATTCAATTTGGGAGCGTCAGTATAGTCAGTGGCATTTAGGTGGGCGATTACCCCGTTGACGAAGAGGCAGAACAGGGTCGGTGCCAACACACAACCCTGTCTTACCCCGCGGCCAACGGGGAATCTATCCGTCAGTTCCCCCGAGCGCCCACACCTCACTCGGGCATAATTATTTTGATGGAGCCTCCGTAGCATTAGTAGGATGTCCGGGGGAACGCCCATCTCTGCCAGGACGCTCCAAAGTTTCCCCCTCGGCACCAAATCGAAGGCGGCTCGTAAGTCCACAAAAATTGTGTACAAACTGCCGCCCTCGAATTTTGCTGCCCTCCAATAGATGAGATTCAATCTAAAGACCTGATCCACTGTGGATACCCCTCTCCTAAATCCCGCCTGGTAAGGACTAAGGGCACCCACCTCCTCCATCCAGTCCTGGAGCTGATTCAGCAAGACCCTGCCAAACAGTTTCTGTGCCACGTCTATTAAACTGATGGGTCTATAGTTGGCTGGGAGCAGAGGCGAGCCCTTTTTAAAGATAGGGACCACCTCTGCCCCCAGCCAAGTACTGGGAATTTCCATGCCACCAATGACTCCATTGAAGAGGGCAGCAAGGTAAGGCGCCCAGACAATGGGCTCTTGTTTAAACATATCTCCAGGTAAGCCATCCAGTCCCGGCGCCTTTCCAGAAGCCAGGGCTGAAATGGCAGCAGTGACTTCACCCAGCGTTATAGGCTCACCCTCATATCCCGGCCAGCCCACCTCAGTAACTGCAGAAGATTCTCCCAGCTCGGAGCTATATAAGGACTGAAAGTGTGCCTGCCACACCTCTGGAGCGATGTTGGGCTCCAGTGCCGAATGTAGGTTCCCTGACCCCCCGCACACTATCCTCCAAAACAAACGATGGTTTTGGATCGCTAGGGCCTTAGTGAGTTCTTCCCACTGATTTTCCTCCCATTCAGCCTTAGCATGGGCAACAAGCTTCTTGTAGGCTCTCCTACTTTGTTTTAAGCTGTCCCCCCCTAGCCCCTCCTTAATTAGTCTGAGGAGTTCTGCTTTTGCCCTTCTACATGCTGGGTTATACCATGAATTTTTGCCTTGTCGCACCTCTCTAGGCTTTCGCAAACTAGAGGAGAGATGAGGGGCCGCAGCATTTATAAGGTCCTCATGAGCCTTGTACAGTTTGGCCTGGGAATCTTTATTATGTGGATCGGAATCCAGGCCCCCCACAATTTCCAAGATGGGAGTTATCCCATCATAGAGCAAGGGGAGTTTGTTCTTACTTGCAACCAAGTGCTCCCATCTAATTCTTCTCCTGGTATTATCCAGGAGAAGAGCAGGTTTGTTTCCTTCCGCGTTAGTCGCGGATGCTTGGGGGCCAGGATGGATAAGATCAAGCTCGAGCGGGTTGTGGTCACTATCCGACCTCTCCATCACCCTAAAGTCCTGTATTGCCGGCCACTTCACTATTTGAACCAGGACATAATCCAGACGAGATTCCCTTCCAAGTTTATTGTAGGTGGTTTTACTGGGTATATCCGAGTTCAATCGCCCATTGCAAGCTCCAATTCCAAACTTAAGGGTAAGGGCTGTGATCTGTAATGCTAATGGGGTCCAAGCCTTCGGGGGGGGAGCTTCCACTGGGGGCACTGCCCATCTGGCCTCTTCTTCCAGTGAAAACCCCTCCAGAAGACCGGGTAGTGGCTCAAAATGGGAATTAAAATCCCCTCCCACCACATAGAATGAACCACTCGGTAATTCAGATAAATAATTTGAGAGTTCATCTATGGTCTGCGATTCCTTTGCAACTCCCACTGGCCTAGAATAGATGTTAATGCAAACAAGTTTCACTTGATTAGGCCAGGATAATGAGACCGCAAGAATATCTTCGGAGTTGGTCGGCAGCCGAGTTGCCACACAGCCCAGATGAGATGCGACCCAAGTCGTAAGCCCCCCCGAAGGACGACCTTTGCCTTCCCACCTAGCTGGAATAAAAAATGACAAGTAGCCTTGATGACCATAATCCTCCCTGGCCCAGGTTTCCTGGAACATACATACGTCCCCGGTCTCGATGTAATTTGCCCATTCCGGGTCACCCAATTTATTGGCCAGCCCCGCAACGTTCCAACATATTAACCTCAAATGGTCAGATGTATTGTTTGCCTTGCCAGAAGGGTTGAAGGGGGTAGTTTCGGACACCGTTTCAATCAAGAGATCTGGCGCATTGCCAACAGTAGGGGCGGGTGGGTCAGGAAGTCTACAAGAGGCATTGGCCACAAGCACCGGATCATTCAGTGTTCCAGATGCATTCTCAGCACTGTGGACAGATAGATCCAAAAGTCCTGGGGTGCCATTATCCGAAGTCACTGGGTCCTTCGATGATCCAGGAATATTACCAACAGTCAAAAGAAATGGCTCGTAGAATAAACAGGAACCGTTATCCCGAGGCACTACATAATGTGCGGAGAGTCAATCAACCCCATCCAAGCTGTTCAAGCAATTAAAACGGTTGAAGTGGAAATAGGGGGTATCCGGCAGTTGAAGATTTGGGCGTTGTACAAAATCCTTAGGTCTGCGCCTGTGTTCCACCCTTGTCCATTCATCATGCGATGGAGCATTGTGCATGCGAATTGGAGGGAAGAAAAAGGCCACTGGAAGGGTCTGAATAGTTGAGTCCAGTGATCGATTTACACCCTCACAAATATGCAGGACAGTGCCCGGATCTTTGAAGGATACTAAATGCAATCCCCTATTATTGTTTTTCTGGACCTCCCTAGCCAAGGGACCCTTCTAACCATAATGATCTCATTGTTAAAATGTGATGGTAGGGGTCGGTTCCAATTTAGCCATTTAATGACCTTTTTCTTTAAAGATTGGTAATCTTCATATTCTCCTGTTCTTAAATGGGGGGCACCTGCTAGTACCACCGTTAGACTATTAGTTTCTGGCGGGAGATCTGGTCTCCGTGGTCTTGAGGGTGGCCGACCCGGGGAAAAAGCAGGGGCTCCACCGGCTTCTTGATGGCCGTCGTTAGTCCCCATCTGGGAGCTTTGAGGAGCAGCGACTGTTGATTGTGGGGGCCCACTGGGTAAGATGTTGCGCGGTGCCTTGACTGGGATAGCCATTAAAGGCTGCAAGGGGGGGGCAGTGGGTACACTCGAGGGATGGACTATGTTGGCACCCTGAGATGCTCCTGACTTGGGAGGATTTCCTGCGGGGGGACAAGGTCCCACATTTTTGGATTGCTTGCTCACTAAGGTGGTTAGTGTAGTGAGAGATGACTCTAGTACAGTGAGCCTAGTCTCTACTTTATTTAGGCTGTCGTTAATCGGCTGGAGAAGGGAACGGAATAGAAGTTCTATACTCCCTATGGATATGGGCGGGGGATTTGTAGTAGAAAAATTGGCCATTGGGTCGCTGTTAATGCTAGCTGTATTAGAGCTTGGGACCTTAGAGGGGACAACAGTTGGCACAGGCTCATTAGCCTTCCCAAATTGAAAGGCATTTGTGTGTTTTTTCCCAAAATCTAGATGGGAAAGTTTGGTTTTCCCTCGCCCCCCCAATGACTTCCTACAGCGTTTGCTAGGTGGGGGCCTATGCACCTCTACCACAACACTTGGTTTTGGCTTACTCTTCTTATTAGTGCTTGAAGCGGGAGTTTGCGTAACCAAATTAACAGAAATAGGACAAGTCGTGGGGGGAGTTGTATCTATAAACCTTGTAGGCGCCATACCGGGGATGCCTGGAATTTCCCGAAGTAGAAGGGGGAAATCCTCAGGAGTCGGGGGATTTAAGCTATTTAGGAGCGTACCTTCCTCTTGGGAGGTGGGATACGGGATAATTTCTGTAAGGGATCTGCTCTTTATAGATTCAATGGAGCGCCGTCGCTCCGCCCTACGTCTCTCTAAGGAGTTTTCTTTGGCCCCATCTCCTTTGGCAGATTTAAAATAATTGTCCAGGGTCCCTGTATTGCTGCCCCCCTCCCTTAATGGGGTTTCGGAAGGTGCCGGCGAGGGCATCACCTAGGGCAGGATAAAGTTGGCAAGTAAGAGTTAGGAGTATGGCCCTGCCCGGCCTCCTTCGGCCTCTGAGGGCCACAGAGGGCCCGCCCTTTGCCCGGGCTTAGCCCCGGGCGCTCCCGCGCAGCGTGGATCACTGGTTTTTATGGGCGTAAGTTTGGGTTAAGCTGGGCGGGGCGGTCAGGGAGAGCGGGCCAGGTGACTCGGCCGGAGGATTACCGGGACTCCTGGGAAAGCGAGTCCCAGTTCCTGCGCTCGCAGCCCTGTCTCACGCTCACACGCCCAGCTGGTGCCTGTAACTCCTGTGACTCCTGTGGCAGCAGCGGCGAAGCGGGACCCGCGAAGCGGGTACCGCAAGTTGTGGGTTTCTCCTCCCTCAAGACGGCAGCTGGGCAAAAGGTAAAATCAGCGTCCCCACAGGCAGTGAAAGGCGGGGTCTTTTGAGGATAATGAGCTGGGCGGGGCGGTCAGGGAGAGCGGGCCAGGTGACTCGGCCGGAGGATTACCGGGACTCCTGGGAAAGCGAGTCCCGGTTCCTGCGCTCGCAGCCCTGTCTCACGCTCACACGCCCAGCTGGTGCCTGTAACTCCTGTGACTCCTGTGGCAGCAGCGGCGAAGCGGGACCCGCGAAGCGGGTACCGCAAGTTGTGGGTTTCTCCTCCCTCAAGACGGCAGCTGGGCAAAAGGTAAAATCAGCGTCCCCCGAGGCAGTGAAAGGCGGGGTCTTTTGAGGATAATGAGCTGGGCGGGGCGGTCAGGGAGAGCGGGCCAGGTGACTCGGCCGGAGGATTACCGGGACTCCTGGGAAAGCGAGTCCCGGTTCCTGCGCTCGCAGCCCTGTCTCACGCTCACACGCCCAGCTGGTGCCTGTAACTCCTGTGACTCCTGTGGCAGCAGCGGCGAAGCTGGACCCGCGAAGCGGGTACCGCAAGTTGTGGGTTTCTCCTCCCTCAAGACGGCAGCCTTGGTTGCAGACACCACGTACTGAACCTCGAAGTCTTTCAAACCATCAATGGAGAATAAGACTTTGTCACTTTTGAGAAGGACAATCCTTACAATGTAGGATGCCAATGAAATTTAAGCCGCCGCCATGGAACCGCAGGTCGGATACATGAAGTCGGTGGTCCCGCTGGTGTTTTTGAACTTTGGAGATTTTGTCACTGAAAATGTTCTAAGTCCCCACGCAGAATGGGACATAGTCATTTTGTAGTACGAACCTGAATTTCAGTCCAATGCTGTCAAACTGTTTGTCGGATACCTTTACCGGCGAGTCCCGCTGAAACTCTAGAGCTCTGGAGCAAAAACTTTCCAATGTTTCTAAAGTTTTGTCTAGTTTCCACACAGCCACAGTAGTATAATGCTATGACCGGAGGACTTCAGGGGCAAGCACTTAGATACTCTCATTGGTATCAGCAAGAGGCCAACAGCAAAGTGCAGTACAGATCCAGTTGCCTCTGGTCAGCCAGGTACTTCAGGGAAAAGGCATTTTGTAGCTTGTTGTGTCTCTGTAGCCACACAGGAGTACAGCCAACTGACCCTTGGATTCATATTCTATGTACTGAGTACAAGGAGGAGCAGGTCCAGTTAGGCCACAGGCTGTAGATCCAGTCCTCTTCTGATTTTCCACAGGTTTTGAAAGTGTTCTGAGGAGGATACCTTGGGGTGCCACCTTTATGTTTGGCTCTAGCTAGTCTGTGGAAGTGACTTCTGTGTCCTCCCTAACTAATATAGTTAAAGTTCTCGGGGCAAACCTGCCTATTTTTCCAGCAGTTCATGTTTGCCAACCTGCAAATAGCCTCACAGTTCAGCTTATTCTAAAACTTCATGATGGTGAAACCTTTTTTTCTTGTGTTGTTCGTCCGACCAAGAGGTGTGGCCAGGGTAATGAGCAGTCTCTTTCTCTATGGTATCTCAGAATCGGTTCTGGGGTAGCTTTCCTCCCTCTGGGTTTGGTGCCAGCCTGACTATGGGGGCAAAGAGTGGGGTCTTTTCAGATAGCACTTTACAGGTACTTGTGACAGGGTAGGCCCCTTTGAAGCTTATTAAGGTCTTGGGCCCTGTCCAATTGGTATTACAGCCAGGAGTTTAAAAACACTGCCCAGGTTTTTGTCTCTGCACTGGGAGCAATTATCACTGCTCGTTCACCCTAATTCAGGCCAAGTACAGGGCGGGCAGTTGCTGGAGAGCCAATGCAAATTAACCTCACGTTGCTTCAGGCAGGGTAAAGGTAACTTTTTAAAGGTTATATTTCCAATATATTTAATAAAGTTCTGACTTTACCTTAAGATTAGATTTTTAAAAATAAGTTTTTGAATAGAGACTATAGCTGGTACAGGTCAAAAGTTACAGATTAAAGTGTAGGATGTATACTTTGCCTTTTTCTATGCGCCTGGAGAGGCTGACCACTGACAATTTTGTTTTGAATTTAGTCACCGAGGGAACATGCCATTTGTAATGTCACACATGTTCCACTCTTAAATATTATGCACCCTAGCTTGTGGGCATCAGGGTGGGCTTAGAGGTGACTAATTTAATATTTAAAGTCAGTTTTTTCTTCCTGGCAAAAAGGTGATTTTGAAACTTCTTTGCAGCAGGGGTTAAGTTGCTGCTGTCAGGCTGCAAGTTTTCACTGCCATTGTAGTGGATGCCACAATAGCGCAATTCACAGGTGGCATTCAATTTACATTTTCAAACAATGGAAATTTCTGCACCTTATACTAAGGCCTTATTGGAATGTTAATTGTCCCCAACAAGTTTTCGCCAATTACGACATGTTCAAAGGGGAAATACAGGCATTATATTCATGGTGAGCAGAGGTAAAGTGCACAGAGTTCTAAAGTGAACAAAAAAATATGGTAAAAATGGGGGGGGGGGCAGCTTGCAAAAGATGGTCATTTCCTACAAAGCTTTTTGCAAACAAACTTCATGTGATTTAGTTAAAAAAAACAGACTGTGGGTTATCCTTTGGGTTTTGACATTTGCTAGAGAGCAACATTTTTTGGCTGCTAAAACGTGAAAAACAATTTAAAATTCAGGGACTAGTTCTCATTTCAAGTGCCAATAAAAGAAATAATAGAAGTAGTTAAAAAATGCACGGCTAGTCTGAGACACCAGGCATTTTTACAGTGAATCAAATAATATGTTCCTGAGCACAGGTTAAAAAATATTGACTTGCTGTATTCCCATAAGAAACATATTCTCATAATTGGAGTGACATTTGTGTATTTGCCATTTGCCGTTACATTCTGAATATCAAAGGGATGCCTAAGTTGAATCTCATGAAGCTAGAATTGTGTAAATTATGATACCAAATGTGTCCTTCACACGTGCTTACATTTTCCAAGTGGGTGTTAGCTAAGGAGGGACAGACTAGTGGTCAGGGAAAGGCAATTCAAATTCAATCATTGTAACATAGTGGACATTCCTAAACCACTTGCAATGCATTTCCCACACTTTTCTGCATACCTAATTTGCACATACATGATCCGAGCGTAAGCAGTGCAAAATGTTCCAGAAAGTGAAGTGATAGTGATATATTCCATTTGGCAGGTTGTCTGTAGGAAGGAAATATATCTCAATAATAAAACTTCATGAAAACAAGGAGAAAAAAAGAAAGACTGACAGTTTGACAAACTTCATAAACATTTACATGCGTTCACTGCACAATGCCTCGACTCAGCAGAGGTAGCCTCAGTCATGCAGCTTCCTCCACATCCCAGGTACATGTAAATGATCTACGTCACACAAAGAGCTTGATATTGCACATCTTTATTCTTCAGAGAATAAACGTTAACTGCCCGCATTATGTCATGAATCTTTTTTACCACACCCAATTACTTACTTTGCTATTCTTCGGAGTCCATCAGGGACCAAAGGAGTCCCTCTATCTCTAGCATATACAACACTACAAATAGTATACCAAATCCTTTGCATGGGGACTTGGGGCCATTTGTATCAACATCCAGATTTGCGAATCTCAAATAGCGATTTTTTAGAAATCGCTATTTGAGATTTGCAAATTGGTATGTATGTAGAAAACCGAATTTTTTTGCGATTTCTTAAAATTCCTTAATTGCGATTAGCAAATTGCGAATCGCAATTAAGGAATAATTTCCCATTCATTCCTATGGGCCAGGAGGCCCATAGGAATGAATGGGAAGGTATTCTCAATTTGCGAATCGCAATTTGAGAATCGCAAATTGAGAATAATTTCAAGGGTGCAGGGTTGTCCAAAGGACACCCTGTTGCACCCCTGAAATAAGCATGGATGCACATGTGGCGCACATACATGCCCTAAGGACATGTATGTGCATCACATGGCACTTTGAAAAATGCAAAAATTTGCATTTTTCAAGGAATTCACAACTTACCACCAACTTGAAGTTGTTGGTAATTTGCGATTCCTTAAGGACAATTTGCATTTTTTTTTTTGCTTCATACATTGCATTTAAGGAATCGCAAAATTTGCGATTCATTAAATGCAATTGCAAAAACAGGAATCGCAAATTTTGCGATTCCTTGTTTTGCACCAGATTTTCATTAATACATACCATTTCGAAAATTTGCATTCTCAAACGCCGAAATTCTGCGAATTTTGGCCTTTGCGAATGCGAATTTGCTTGACACATATGGCCCTTAATGACAAGTTGATTTTACGCAGTTAGGTTATGACCCAGCCAATGAACCAGCCAAATTGTAAATCACTTACATGCATATTCATACGTAGGAATGTCAGAATTTGCTACTGTTTTATGAATTTGAACTCAGGTTTTCAGTTTGCCACAGACAGAAATGCAGTAGTGACAATTTCCGAGTGCACCACTCTTGATCAAAGGCATGCCACCTCAATCTATGACTGATGGGCACCGTCCCCCTTGTTCTGTTTGAAGGGCAAAGGCAACTCTCTTACAGTTCATATTGCAATTTGTCAAGGAATGTTGCATTCAATCTCTCAAAATGAATCCTTTTTCCTCAGCTTTGGTATTCTACGTGCAAGCGCACTCCGATTCAGGGTGAGCTGCACAAACTAAAGTGCCTGGCTGCTGTCACAGAAGAAGCATCTCTCACTGACTGCCACGTGTGACAGATCATTCTGAACCCGCTGGTAGCTGTAAGCTTGTGTGTAAGGGGCTGTCTTATCTGATAGGTTTTCTGCAGATTAAAGTGGCCGAGCACACACAGCCAGAACTCTGGAAGCCTGCATTCTTGGAAGAGATTAGAAGAAGTGACTGGATTCACAAACAGCTTCTTTTTAGCACCTGGGGCATGATTTATAGACAGAACTCTCAAAGATCTATGAGTCCCGATCGATCTCAAAGCAGTTGTATTAAAAGACGCTGGCAATCGGGTGCACGCGAGACATTCTTTGCCAGTTGAAAGTCTTGGCAGTTGGAGCAACTGTCACGGAATGCACGTTAAGTGAAGCACTCACTGGACAAATATAGATACATTTTCAACAGATTCGAATTTTCAAAGAATTATGCTTTTTAAAAATGAATGTGCATGAATCAGGGCCTCTGCAAGCATGCGATTTTGTATGCCAACATTTTCTGTCATAATGGGTTTTCTGATCCTGTTGGATAATCCTTCACTTAGAGCATTATTTGTACAACTGTATAAAAATGCAAATAGATCAAGAGTTAAGAAAATGCTGCACTTATAGTCCAATGAATGCAATTATGCTTTAGAAAATAAAAAAGCACAGGTCACCTGTGAAACGTATATTTAGACATGATGGAGGTAGAAAATTGTGTTCATATTGTGGAAAAATTCATAATTGAGGGATTGTGGAAATGTCTTTATTCTACAGCATGAACAAACCCTTCATATGAATAATATTTCTTTGTCAAATAAATGTTTAATTTCACACTATTTACGCAATTATGTGATTGTATTACAATTTTCTGAAAGCAACAGTTACTTCAACATAGCACTACGAGTTTAAAAGAATTCTTAACATTTGCCCCTCTTTTGATGATTTAAGTACTAAAGTGTCTCATAGTGAGACAATTAAAATATGTGAGTATTATACAATGTGACTCTTCTGGGTGACTGTTTTGTTTAAAAGCTGTACTACAGTTTCATTATAATGGGAACAAGGAGGGCCAGAATACAGATAGTTGAGATGCCAAGGAAAAGAGTCAACGATTGTGTAGCTGTAGGCGGATTGTCTTTAGGGGGCAAACATGTATATATTTTACAAAGCTATCTTATTCTGTGAGTTGGGAAGGGCAGTGTTAATTAAATGGCTTTTCCCAATTCATGCAAGACAAAATGATTAATAGTTGTTGTATAACATGCAGAATTGGATCTGCTGAATGTGTGGCTTTTATTTAATTTGGTTAATGCTATTTTATCAATATCTATCTTAAAATCTCTAATTATCCAGGCACTATTGCTGGAGAATGAGCTCAATAATGTGCCTTCACTAGCTTCACAATTTAGTCATCCCAGTCACTTAATTTGGCTTATCTCTACTGCCTACTTTTAGTGGCTCTAGCAACTATGCATGTAGGCATGCATAGCAAAGCGGTCTGGGGTCCAGAATGTTTTGTGGAGTAGCCGGAGTTTTGTTTGCGCTAAGGCTGGGGTTATTTTGTTTCGGGTGGCCGAGGTCCACAGGGTATTCCACTTGTGTTCTTTTAGCTGAGGGTGAATATGGCTATTTCAATATTCCATTGTTTTTGTGGATTGGAAGTTTTTTGGGCGTAGCAGTTTGTATATTTGCAAGACTTGATGGTCTATTTTGTTGATCTTTGTTACGTATTGAAAGATCGAGGGTATATAGGATGCATACAAGAATCTTATAACAGTTAAATAGGGTAACCACCTTTGGCATAGTCACAGTAATACAGTACATTTTGTGTAGTTCTCCCCTTGCTGGCTCGTAGGAGTAGGAGCAGGAAGGAAATGTATAGGAAAGTTAGAAGTAAGCGGAGGAAGAGGATAGGACAGGCAAGAAGAGGTATATACCATCCTGACATAAACAAAAGAGAAGCTCTTAGTGTCTGACATATCCATTGCTTTTTGTTCACCTCCTAGCGAGGTAGGTACGGTCTTGTGCGCTGCAGCAAGAGTTTTCAGATCGGTATCTTATGGGGGCTCATACGAGACTAAGGCCTTGTCCATCATTTCTCAAAGCTCCCTTGATGATGCTTGCAGAGTTTTTTTTCTATAGCGCGAACTAGACCCAAACCGAATCAGGTATCAGAGCGCTTTACATAGCACCAGTTACGTTACATGAGGACGGACACACATTCATTTTTAGGCACGGGGAGATTAAGTGATTTGCCCATAATCACAGGAGGTTTTGGCGTCGCTACCGAGACTCGAACCCAGATCCCCAGGTCCGAGGTCGAGCGCCCTAGCCGTTAGGCCAACTCCTCTCCTCTCCGCTTTCCAGGGAGAGTATTGCAGCGCTAATCGATCCGCTTCTCTGAGGTGGATGACCCATTTGAGCCAGCCTTTGTAGCTAATTTTGGTGGTGTCCTTCCAGTTCGTTCGCTCCAGATTGACCGCCGCTGTCAGTAGTAGGTCCATTAGGTCTCTCTCTCTCTCCGTCTGAGGGGAGGCCGGCTCCGATAAAAGCCATGGTGAGCGAGGCAAAGTCTCTTATAATTTTACATTTAAACACACTGTCTATGAAGTCAAATACAATTCCCCAGAACCCCTTGAGTGTTGGGCAGTGGAAGATGAGGTGTGTTAGGTCCCCGTGCCCTGTGTTGCAGTTCCAGTAGAGGGAATTTTCCCTGAGGCCTAGTGTGAAAATAAAAATATATAAATAGGAATGCATAGCAAAGGCATGAAAGCATAAAGTTCACTGAAGGCCAAAGGCATAACACAAAGTGCTACATGAAGTAGACTGGTTAGGTCCAAATGTTTTTATCTTCATTTTCTAGATTTCAGTGGCTAGTGGTGCAAGCTCTTGTGTGTGGATTTTACTCAAGATGACAGAAATCAATCCAACGTTGTAGGTATTTCAGGGTAATTTATTGAGGGAAATGTCATCCCCTTAGAAGAACTCATTTTTACAAGAGGGAACTGTGAGGTTCCAGACCAGAAATAAATACACACTGAATCTTTATGTATTTGCTCGTCTTTACGTATTAGCTAGGAAAGCAAAAACAAGTGGTGTATATTTTTGATTTACACACCCTAGGGATACCTTTTGATCAGAGAGTAATGTATTTCTTTTTGGTTGTTTCACTCCTGGGAAATCCCCTTTAAGAAACTTCAAACATGTTGTGGACAGTAGGCAAATGGCTGGTGATCAATGGCACTCTTGGATATGTACTGAAGGATGGACAGCAATCACAGTCCTGCAAAACATGGGTGTATTTTGGGGTAGTGTACTGCGATAACGGTGCATCTATTATTCATAAAAAGATGTGTCGCTTTTCTGCACCTCCCCACTCTCAAGCTACTTTCACCTGTTCCACATCAGTTATTGGGCTAATCAAGGCACAGGGCAAGGGTCACTTCTGAACCTTGTGTGTGTGCATGAGGCAATTTTTGCAGCTGTTATGATGGCCCAATAGAAGCATGTGGAGTAGTGTGGCTCACTGGTTAGAGGCGGCAGGCCTGAGAGCAGAAGTCAGCCTGGGACCAGGGTTCAATTCCCGACGCGGCAGGGTCGTGGACCTTGGTCAGCGGACTCGATAATTCTCGCTTCGGTGCTTACTCTAATCAGGGGTTCCACTCGGCAACTCTGGGCATTAGCTTGCCTAATCTCCACAACGGCCCCACCAATTCCGGGGATGCCTGGCTCCACCTTGGGGACTCCCAGCAAGGGACCATCCCACAGGGAAAGCCAGGACGGGTTCCCCAGAGTTATACAGCGCCGGGACGCCCTGTTGCTGGGGCAGCTGTGCGCTTTACAAGTATACTACATACTACATAGCATTGCTATTAGATATTTTGGGGCAGATTTACAAGAAATTGATGCACCTCTGCGTTACAGCAGAGATGTGTCAGTTTCCCTGTGCCATGCAAAAAAAAAAACCTTGCGCCACCATGGATACGTCACATTTACAATGCTGTGCACCGTGGTGCAAGGATTGACAGATGCATCACGCATATGTTGGGGCAAAGATCAGGTATTGCTGGAGTCATATCGCAAGCACCATGCAACTCCAGCAATGCTCAAGAATGCCTGTACCTATTGTGTTGCGTCACTCCTTACAACTGCTTCAAGCAGGCATAATGTTTGACACAGTGGCATCGTACATCCTGTAGATTTTCTGCGTCACTTTGACTAGGCTTTCCTATGTCGGTACACCCACCCTGCATACATTATACCTGACGCAGGTATAATGTGGCGCAAGGCTTTACAACGTGATGCATCTTCCTAGATGCGCACATTGTAAATGTGTCGTAACATGGCGCATTGTTTACGCTGCCACTGCGTCACAAAAGTGACATCACGGCGGCGCAAAAGAGTGGCAAGGGACTTGTAAATCGGTCCCTCAGTATTAGTCTTGCTGAAGGAAAACAATAAATGTGTCTATTAATCAAGAGCACAATACAACTTTAATTACTTATCTAGTGGTGCTGCTTAAATATTTAACACGACCTGCTCTTGGGGGAAAGCCTGCTGTTTGGTGCCAACACCACCAAAGGTTAACCCTCGGTTTTGTCGTTGAAAATTTGTTTTAGACCAGCAAGATAGGAGATCATGTACCTGGTGGAACTCTTAATAATCTGGAATTTAGCTGTAGACATTTTATAAACTCAGTAGTCAGCCCTTTGTGCTATTGAACCAACAGCCCTCCAGCTAAAACAATGCCCCCCTCTCCTGCTCCTCAATGTGAAGCTAATCGAATTGTAGCCCACTTGATCAAACTCTACTTGAAAACTTGAATGAAAGTTATGCAAATTAATGTTTGGGAGATCCCGGGAACCCAGGATTCCTGTGCAATTGCCATGCAAATCCCAGCTTCAAATCACTTCCCAAAAAGTTATTCTTTACTGACTAACTGTTTACTAAACATTTTCGAGCCACGCTGCTGCCGATTAAAATCCGTTAAAAGGTCAAGGATTTACCACTAAGTTTACCACTATAGCCCACACTAACCAGTTACCTCGGTAAGGCAGTGAGCGTGCTCTGGAAGCCCCTATATTGAGAAAAACAAGATATTTGTAAAACGAACTAGTTCGACTTGAAAAATGTACTATTATTCCTTATCATATTAATCGAAGGTTGTATTCTAGGGGATGTTAATGTTAATGTTAGTCAGCATTTATTGAGCGCTCGTACGCCCGGGGGCTTCATGGCGCTATAGGAAAGAACCAGGCGCGACAGTCAGTTAGTGGAGCTGGAGTAGCTCAGTAGTGTGCTTGAGAAAAAAGCCAGGTTTTCAGAGAGTGTCTAAAGCTGAGGATGCTATCATTCAGCTTTAGATGAAGGGGGAAAGAGTTCCAGAGGACAGCTGCAAGATGGTCAAAGCAGCTGCCTCCGAGACGCTTCTTTTTGTACGGGGGTACAGTCAAAAGTGATTTATAGGCAGACCGGAGATGGCGGGAAGGACTGTATCTTTTAAATAAGTCTCTAATGAATAACGGGCCAGTATCATTCAGAGACTTAAACAGAATGCACCCGGCTTTAAAAGCCACACGTTGCTCGACCGGCAACCAATGTAGCTGCTTCAGGCCGAGTCTGATAGATTGCCTCCTGGGTATATTCAGAAGGAGCCTAGCTGCTTGGTTCTGAACCAGCTGGAGACGTTTGAGCTCTCCAATTTGGAGGCCAAGGTAAAGACTGTTAGAGAAGTCCAGTCTGGACAGAACCAAGGAGATGACAATCTGTGTAAGGGCTGCTGAGGAAAAGAAGCGGGCAATTTTTTTTATTTTCTTCAGCTGAAAAAAACTGGAGGATACAACTGCTCCAACCTGTCTTTTTAACGAGAGATCCTCACTGATGAAGATACCTAGGCTCTTAACCGAAGACGACTTAGATGGAGGAGCGCCCATGCTGAGGGGCCAAAAGCTAGAATTCCAACTAAGTATGCTCTGTCCAGGCAGGACCAGCTCGGTTTTGCCTGGATTTAGTTTCAAATGATTGCAGCTCATCCAACTCAAAATGTGGGACATAGTTCTTTGAAATTCAACCACAGAGTCCTTGGTGTTAAGGGGAAAGATGAGCTGCAAATCATCAGCATAGTTGAAAATGGTTGCCTTTGCGTTCCGAAGGGAGTACAGAAGGGGGCGTAGGTATACATTAAAAAGCAGGGGGGATAACGAGGAACCTTGTGGTACCCCGCAGGTAGTGGGTATATTGGGAGCCGAGAAGGGGCCCAATCTGACCGATTGTGTTCGACCAGTGATAAATGAGCGGATCCAGCCCAGTGCGGGGCCCCTAAGACCTGCCTGCTCGACACG
This sequence comes from Lissotriton helveticus, assembly GCF_964261635.1. NCBI lineage: Eukaryota > Metazoa > Chordata > Amphibia > Caudata > Salamandridae > Lissotriton > Lissotriton helveticus. Next base: position 50,641,146 of record NC_136060.1, on the reverse strand, counting down.
GTCGACCAAGATGGTGTGGTCGACCGTGTCGAACGCAGCAGAGAGGTCCAATAGCACCAAAGCCTGATGGATTCCAGCGTCCGCGTTCCGCCTCAGAGTGTTCTGCACCGAGAGGATGACTGCCTCTGTAGAGTGGCACGGGCGGAAACCAGCCTGATTGGGTGCCAGATAATCAGATTTTTCCAAAAAGGTGGAGATGCTGTCACAGACATGTGACTCCAACAATTTGGCACAGTATGGCAGCAACGATATAGGTCTATAGTTGAGGGGGTCTAGCGGGTTGGCTCCTGCCTTTTTTATGAGGGGGATGAGAAGGGCTTTTTTAAGATTATTTGGGACTTTGCCCTGTTTAAGTGATCCATTCAATACGGAGAGTAAGCACTCAGGAAGACTGGTGCCCACTTCTTTCAGAATATGGGGGGGACAGATGTCATCAGGGGAACCAGATTTAACTTTAGTAAGGAGTTTGAGTAGATTAACATTTTCAATGAGGGGGTGGGAATCCAGGGTGACTGAGTTGTAAGAAGTGTCTGCAAAAAGAAGAGGGGGCTGAGTGATAGAAATACTTTGTTTGATATTGTAAATTTTGTCAAAGAAAAAAGAGTTAAGTGAGTTGCAAAGCTCTTGGGTGGGGACCATCGGGAGAGAGGTTCTGTCACTGGTGCTAAGGTTTTCCACAATATTAAACAACTCTCTCGACTTATTTTGAGCCTTACGAATTTTTTCAGAAAAGTAATTAGTTTTATATTTCAAAATAAGTTTTTGGTAGTCCCTACGAGCCTTGCAGTAACTAGCTCTGTCATGTTCTAAGTAGGCTGTTCGCCACTTTCGCTCCATTTGACGAACCTTAAGTTTGAGGGTTTTCAGATGGGGTGTAAACCACCTGTGAGCGTCATTGGGGCGAGAGCGAGAAAAGTTGGTACAAGGAGCATGGGCATCAGCTGCCTGAAGTAGCCACTCGGAGAAGGCTTCTTCTGATTCTTCTATGTCCTGATCAAGTGAGGGACGGGAGGAGGTTAAAGATCCAATGAAAGCCGGGATATCAACATTCTTCCACATTCTAGTCTTACCTCCTCGCTGGGACATAAGCTTTCTACTTGTTACGATGGTTATAGTGAAATCGATCAGAAAATGATCCGACCAAATACAGGGTGAGATGGACTTGATAGCCAAAGAGATGTTTTGAGACCAAATTTGGTCTAGGCTATGCCCTTTCTCGTGAGTAGAAAGGTGAATATGTTGGATGAGATTCAGATCCAGAAAGGTCTCTTTCAGCATAGCTGCCTGAGAGTCAGACTCGACCGAATCCAGCCAAAGATTAAAGTCGCCCAGCAGCACAATGGAAAATGGAATGCTGACAATGGGGTTCACATTTTAGAAGTGTCCTTATAGCCATTGAAAACACATTCCTATGATTTATTTACATCGCATAGTATGCGTATCTTTTATTTACCGTTCCTTTTGAAGAGATTATAACATCATGCCTGTTCAAAATTAATTTGAATTCAAAAGTAAAAATATTTCCAGAAATAATATACTAAATAACATTCAGAAGGCGTTAGTTTCTATGCTGGTATCTCTATAATTTTCATATTTATAATAAACAACCATGTCTGGGAAGTATGCCTTCATGACATATTAATAGATTATTTTTCATTTTGCCGAAATGAGAGAAGCTATTAAGCATATGTATTAATATCACATTGAGTTATGTCAATACTAACGTGACCTGGTTTCAGATGTTCACATTACAAAAAATTAAATCACAGTATAGAGATCAATATTTGGATAAGTGGGAGACGAAAAGGCTTTTCAGCATGCAGATACACACCCCCAGCTCCTATCAGAAGGAGTTTGCTTAAAACAGCTTTCTGACCGCAGTAAGAAGGACGTTTGGCACAGAGAACATGAACAAAACACTCGAATGTTTGCAGGAATTTCTTAATAGCGGCTATGAACTCGTAAAACATATATTTTGCAACCAAGCAAAAATAATATTTTGTTGTGAAGCAAAACATCTGCCATTTGTTCTAGTTTGTGTATAAACTTGAAATAGTTTATAGACAAAGTTAAAAACACTGCTACATGACTGAATGACTCGTGGCTTTTAACTTTCATGGGAGGCAAGGACCCTCATTAGTGGGGGTGTGGGAAATTTCCATAGTTAGTTTTTTCAAAATTCTACAAAAATGACTCAACATTAAGGGACATTACGTGTAATGCAAAAATTGATATTTTAGCACTAAATATGTCATTGGGCCTAAGTTTGACTCGATGATGCATTCTGCGCAATAAAATTAGCACAAAAGACACAAGTGTTGTGAACAACAGCTGCTTCTGGTTATTCGCATTGTTCCCGGAATCCTGTGGGAACATTTTCCTGTGAATGTTGCCTAATGGTGTAATTTTGGAATTCTGCATGAACAGCAGTACCTAGCAATTAGTGAAATTATCCTAGTGTACACCGTTGTACCATAAATTTCTCATGAGCCTACCCATGACATGTTTTGTTGTAGAACCGATTCAGTTGCAAGCTGAAGTTTTCACCAAAATCAAAATTACAAGTGCTGTTGAAAAACTGCACCAGTGACTTTTTCACCATACACGATTAATCTGGGAAAATTCTCATGGAAAATGGACCTGGAAGTGAAGGATTATCGTCACAAATTAATGTAAACACTGTTTGCCATTGTAATTCCTCATTTTTCACAGGAAAGTTATTAATAGTAGAATAATACCACATCCTGGCGATACAGCCCGCCTCGATTATCAGTAATTCTGAGTGCACAGGGTGCTCTCAACTTGTGAAATTGTTGATGCCAAATGGCAATGAATAATCTATCATTATGAACATTTGTTATCACTGAAGTCTGCAGAGGGAGAGTCTCTGGGGCTGTACTAGGTGAGGTTACTTCCTGGCTAGCTTGTGGCAGATGACGATTTGCTAAATCAGTGGTGCTCAAAGTACGGCCCGCGGGCCTCTGGTGGCCCGGCAGACATCTTGTTGCGTCCCATAGACATTCCACTGGGAAAGAGCAGCAGTGAAATAGCTGACCGAGTTCCGTTTTTTTCTCAGCCGCGGCCGGTAGTGGGAGTACCGGGCAGGCGGAAATTCGTATTATTTATTTATATGTTTACTTACCTGTTAAGGTCCGTAATCCATACATTACTACCCCCCACCCTGCCCCTCTCTCTACCCAAGTCACCGCCCGCCCGGTACTCCCACTACCGGCCGCAGCTTTTTTTTCTGTCATTCTTACTAACCAAGCAAATTTGTTTTCTGCTTCTGGCTGTTTTTTTCCAGCCATGGCCAGCAGTGGGAGTACCTGCAGGGCGGTGACGTGGGGAGGGGGAGGGGGATAGTAATGTATGGATTACGGAGTTTTACAGGTAAGTAAACATTCAAATAAATAAAACTAATTTCGTTGCACGCACTGCATCGCATTTTGGGATGCAGTGCACTCAACGAAATTCGTTTTATTTATTTAAATGTTTACTTACCTGTAAAACTCCGTGTTCCATACATTACTACACCTCACCCTGCCCCTCCCCCTCCCCACGTCACCGCCCTGCAGGTACACCCACTGCCGGCTGTGGCTGTTTTTTTCTATAGACCTGATTCAAGCAGGAGACTCCAGATTTTTGAAGCAAAAAATGGCTTTATATTAGGACTCCCCCACCTAAAATCGCCTTCGTTTGAACATAAACCAATTGGGAAAATACATTCCCCCGTTTTTTTCTCCTAAATCTCCCATTTTTCAGTTGTGAAAAGGTGTTATTTTTTAACTGTCCCAATAATCACCCCTCCCTCCCTGTCTCCCTGGGGACGGCCCGGCATCGACGCAGCCTTCACGTACGTTCCAGACTGTACTTTGTGACCCCTCAGAAAATATTTAGGAGTACCCATGTGCTAAATGAAGCTACCTATGAATGTACTCATTGAAGCACCTGGAGCTTCTGTGAGTGGAAACTTGTGCTGAGGATGTCTGTAAAAGATGTGATGACCTCTGATTGGCCCTATATTTGCTCCCTGTCTACTTCTATGCTATTGATGCTAGAATCTGTTCTATTTGTAGAAGTGTTTTACAAAGCATAAAAAGAAATAAAAGAGCGCTTTACATGTCACAATTAAAACGGTGGAATAAATCAACAGGGAGAAGTGTGGTCATGTATAATAGTGGAAGAAAGCTGGTTTTCCGATTACATTTGCTTTCTTAACTGTCTTAGGGAAGGTGGTCAAATATGGTGAGAGTCTAAAGTATTGTAGTGGAAGAAAGAGTTTTGTGGTAAAATGAGATTAGATTGGTTATGTGCCTTCTGCAAAGATGAATTTTTCAAGTATGGTGGCCCATTGGTTGGTGATAAAGAGCTGCATGTGATGTTGAAGACTTTGACATAAATTCTCATTTTAAATGCCAGCCAGTGTAGTCCAGCAAAGAATGGGCAACATGGCTAAATATGTTTCTGCTTGCTGCTGAGCACTGGCCTCCTTTTTTTAGTGGTACACATAGTCTTGGACATACATACTAGAATTAATTTACCTTTATCAGGGTAAGTCACGAACATTCCTCCAATCAGGTGTCAGAATCTTAAATCATGATGAATGGCTTGATTATTTTATGCATATTTGATAATTACAGAAATATGGGTTTAAATATTTAAGATGTGGCTAATGGACAATGATAAGAGTTTGGCAGGTCTATTTCAGCGTATTACATTGCATTTCCATGTAAACTGCGAGTGTGTGGAGAACAGTCACACAATGGGTGGATTACATATTATATGTCGAGAGTTACCATTATCAAGACCGTGTGGTGTGCGGTCCACATTCTGCATAGTAACTGTTCACTTGTTCACTTATTGCACTTAGGCTTTTCTTATAAAGTTGTATGGTTGGCACACCAGTTTCCTGGTATGATGGAGACTCTGATCTCTTCTCTTCCCCACCAGAGAGGACCAAACTCCCAATCTAGTGATCCTCTGCCCGCTTAACGTAGATTGCTTTGGTGAACGTACTGCCACTTACTACACAGGAGCACTGTTATCAATATAGTCATTCCGAATGGGTCCATGTCGTGGTTGCCAGGTCAGCATTATTGTTGTGCCTATAAAATAAAAAAGGGAATATCACTGATGCGCCGGAAATGTAAATTCTTTCCTCCTCCCAAAGCTGCAACTATCAGTACTGTGCAGGAAAATGAATAGAGCAAAGCCTGGAATAAAATGGGCGGGCCATCCAAGTTTCATAGAATGACAGCCCTGTGGGTTATGTGCCAACCGTTATAGGACGATCCAGCTGAGACTCTGTCCACAAAAACTTCACTCAGAATCCGAATGTTTGCCCTGCTCGGAATGAGGAGTGAATCCACAAGTTTCCTAGGGAGAGGCCAACAATTTACAGCTGGGATCTTGCACAACCACACTCTAACTGCTGCACTTAAGCTAAAACCCTGATAGGAATGTAAAAAAAGAATTTTTCTAAGTGGTGCCTTTCGTAAAACATTTTTTATTAACTAGGGGCCAATGTATCATTGCAGTTCGGTGCTTGAACAGCTTGTGACTCCCAACATCACAGGCATGCGACCACAAAATGTAAAAATTAAATGTATAAAAGACATTTTGAGAGACTAAAAAGCCTTTCTGTCTTGCAAAATGCCTTTTGCAATTCATTACGAATTGCAATTCGGAGGGATAGTGAAATGAGCATCCTCGCTAATTGTGTTTCGTAATAAAATGGATGAATGGTTTGTGACCACGATGGCAGTTGTAAACCATTGTCTGGATGCGAAGGCCAGAGATACTGTGGTATCTGATTTGCAAAGGGGAAGCCTTGTTAATCATCTGGACGAACAGAGGGGTGCAGGCAGACGCCCAGGAGACCACTGCTTGTTCTCACTGATGTCTTCCCAAACGGCAAACATGTTTTTTAATGCAGCACCTACCCCTTTTTGGGCCACAGGCACCTAATAAGAAAGTTTTTCATTTCTATATGCAATTGAGGAGATGAAGATCTGCTTTCCCTTGCAGGCCACCATACCTGTATTCACAGCCAATCATGGGGTCGCAAATAGGGACCTTACTAATGAATGTGCCTTTGGTAGATAATGTAGCCTCTCTCTGGAAATGGACAGTGTGCAATGTAACTCATTGTTAATAGGTCACACCACAAATTACATCCCTGTTCGCAAACCAGTTAATCTACGATTTGCATATTCTGGTTTGCGAACAGGGATTAGTAAATCAGGCCTTTAGAATGTCAAATAGGGTTGAGGGTTTATCTGTTTTGTTGAGGATTTATCTGTTAGCCTTAATTGTGTTATGGACATGATGTCTAAATCATGTGATGTGATATGGAGCTTACTTGCTATAAGAAATGTAGTTACTAGTTGAGGAGGTGAAACCCTCCTCAACCAACAACCACAATTCGTCTCATGGTGAAGCCACAGGCAACCCCTGATTTAACCTTTGCTCAATGATGTAGCTTGGCACAGAAAAGTCTGTCTAAACTTAGATGCAATGTCTGAAGCTTTTGTGCAACACTTCAGACAGTAACACAGCGAAAAACTCCACAAAAGAAGCCCACACAGAGTTAAAAAATAAGTATACTTAAAAATCTTTTTTTTTTTAGAGTGTGATATAGCGCAAACTAGACCTGAGACTTTAACAAACAAAACAAAACCAGAACAACAAAAATCTATTTAGAAGAATGGGAGATATTGAATTTGAAAGATTTTAGAGAAAATAGCACCAAAGGGCAAAAAGCATCAACTATGGATATCTGGTTGCACCGGATCAAGACAAAGTAACAATTACAGGATAACCATGATGGAGCTTGAACCAGTTACAGGGACTCAGTTAGGCCCGCTGAAGAAAGTACTTTCACTCCTGTTTTGTGGAGCAAGGGCCTGCGTCATCTTCGAGGATCCTGTTAACGGGGCTTGTGATGATAAGCACCGTTTCGAGGATGTGGCACGCAGTTGTGGCGATGCGTTGGTCCCAAAGAGCTGCGAGGCTGAACTGCAGAGTCTGGCATCATCTGTAAAGGCTGCCGTCAATGAGGGATGTGTGGGCCTGTGACAAGGGTGCATCGCATAGTGGTGGTTCCAAAGGCTTTGCAGGTTGCAGGTCTTTGCGACGGGTCCAATCCACACAGCAGCAGAAATGTATCAGTTCTCTTTGGGGTTGCACCGAGCAGCAGAGGATATGCGGCAGTTTTGCTAGACCCACAGAGGCTGTTAAAGAACCTTAACTGCATGCGCGCTAGCGGGTTTTCCCGCTGCGCTGGATTTTCAAAAAACCCGCGTTACGTGACAAAACCAGCTCGTCATGCGCGTAGCGCAGGTAACGCCCATGACGAGCTGGCTTTGTCATCAGCGCTGAAGGGGTTAAGCCCACTTCCAACATCCAGGACTGGGGTGGCACCAAATGGCAAGGTAAACTCACAGATAGAAGAGTCCAGGTGCAGATGCTAGGCTGTTGGAAGCCTGTTTTCTCCCTGAGGCTTAAGATCAGAAGACCAGCCAACTAGCCCTTGAAGTCACTCTGCATTCTGGGTTCAAGAGATGCAGGTCCAGTCCTTCTCACCCAGGCATGAGGGCAGCAGGTCAGCACAGCAAAGGAGGAGTCCAACAGAATGCAGTCCAGCAGAATATAGTCCAGCAGAGTGATAGTCCTTCAGCAGCTCAGCAGTCCTTCCTGGTAGAGTCCACAGGTATAGAAGTGTACTGAAGCATGGTGTTTGAGGTCCAGTATTTATACCCAGTTGTGCCTTTGAAGTGGCGGAGAAGCTTCTAGAGGTTTCCCTTTGAAGTCCCCAGGCAACCTGCTTCCCCTGTCCTGGCTCCAGACTATCTACAGGGGGGGTGCAGTCCTTCGTGTGGAGGCAGTACATAACCTATTCAGGTGTAATTTGGACTGTGCCCAGCTCCTCCGTCCCATTCTGCCAGTGATGGTCCATCCAGTCAGATCTAAGCTGCCTACTGTGTGTGGCTGTGTAGAAGGAATACACAAAGTCCAACTATCAGCTACACTATGTCATAATGTCAGAGAAAAATGCGGGCTCTAAATGAAAAAGGCAGGAAAATGCTAACTTTCTAAACGTAAAATGCAAAAAGAACAATTGATGGACAGAAAGTGGAACAATGTCAAACATTCACCCCACTACAGTGTTCTGGGCCTAAATTCATTGTGTTTTTTGTTCCCCATGCCATTCCAGTTTAAACCCAGCCATATGCAAATCAGTCTTGACCCTGCTTCCCACGGGAACAGTCCTGCCAGAACTGCCAGGCCAGGTAGGCCCTGGATCAGAAACAAACTTCTTGGGACCGGTTTCATCCCTCATCAGCTAGGTTAGCTTGACTCCAGTGGCATGGAGAGCACGGGACACATGTCTGGGCATACCAGTTCCTCTCAGGCGCCAAATTGATAGACAGAATTTTGAACAATGTCAAACATTCACCCCAGTACAGCAAGCTGGGCCTTAATCCATTGTTTATTTGCTCCCCTTGCCATTCCAGTTTAAACCCAGCCATATGCAAATCAGTCATGACCTTTCTCCCTATGAGAACAGTCCTGCCTGAACCCAGATCTCTTGACTGGGGGTGAATGTCTGATTCATTCAGCATTCCGTCTATCATTTGTTGCCACAGCACTTTTCACCTTCCCTAGAGGCCTACGCTACGGATGACTTATATGTATTAAAAAGGAAGGTTTGGGTCTGGCAAAAGTGTTACTTTGTCAGGTGGAAACGGCAGTTTAAAAAGGCAAACACATGGTATGCAAAGGCAGGTTTGGGACATGTTCAAAGGGCTACTTAAATGGGTGGCACAGCCAGTGCTATATGCCCACCAGTAGCATCTAATCTACAGGCCCTGGGTACTTGTAGTACCACTTTATGAGGAACTTTTAACTTGCACTGGTAATGTGCACAGCGTCCTAAGGCCAGCAAAAACGAGGTCAGAAGAAATGGAGGAGGAAGGCAAAAAGTTCGGGTAAGACCACTCTAACACTGACAGGTCTAGATATTGCTTAGAGCATGATAAAATACACAAGCAGTTGTTTGCTCTTCGATGGATCATATGTTTAGTTCAAGATGGCCTGTGAAGGATTGATTGCCTCTCTAGGATGTCCATTTGAGGTCTGTAGAAGTTTTGTACGCTATGATGAATTAGAAGCAATGGCAATTTTGATGAGGTTGTTACGGGATAAGGCAGTCCATTGTTTCCTGTGGTTGAAGATCTTGTTGCTTTTATTTATTTACATCTTATTAGAACATCACTAATTGGCATAGAAGTAGAATGCCACAAGAAAGTGAAGAATTGCACTGATGTGTGAATCCCATTTTTTTTATTTTGTGTGTGTGCAATTTAGCAGCTTAGTGTACAAGTAGAGGAGAGGACGTCAAAGAAAGATTAGCCGGTAGGCGTCTAAGGGCTAGATGTAGGTAAATGGCATTTACCGATTCGTAAATACCGAATTTTACCGATTCGGTATTTACAAATCGGTAAATGCTATGTAAGTATTTGTACCGAATAATTTAACGAATCGGTAATATTCAGTAATTACCGAATCGGTATTTACCGATTCGGTAATTGCCATTGATTCCTATGGGCCTTGAGGCCCATAGGAACAAATGGCAATTACCGAATCGGTAAATACCGATTCGGTAAAATTACCAAATTGACAAGGGGGACAGGGTGTCACTTTGACACACTGTTGCACTCCTGATTCAGGCTTGTGTGCCATGTGACACACCTACATGCCCTTAGGGCATGTAGGTGTGTCACATGGCACAGGTGTACATGCACAGATGTGCATGTACACAGGAATTCGTTATTTACCATCAAATAGTATTTGATGGTAAATAACGAATTCTTAAGGGCCTCTGGCACTGTTTTCAGTGCCACCTACATCACAAATTACCGATTCGGTAAATTTACTGATTCGGTAATTTACCGAATCGGTAAATTTACAGAATCTGTAAATTTACCGAATCGGTAATTTTAAGGCTCCCTACATCTGAAACTCCAAATACCGGTCGGTTACGGCCGAAATCGGCCGTTACCGACCGGTATTTGACCACCTACATCTGGCCCTAAATCTCTAAACTATTAGGAGACGTGATTTTGGCTCATTAATCTAACATACCTAATTATCCGACTGTGTTCCCAATGCTACTGCAGAGTAGATACTATGAATTATATGTTAAACAGGCTCGTCTGAATTTAGCAGTGGGTTAGTGGGATGTAGCAGAAATGAGATCTTTTTATTTGCATTGAAAGACAGAGATGTTAATCCGGTCCTGATAGGTAATGCTGGTTGTCATAAACTCAGCATCAAATAACCATGCTAGAACCTTTTATGTTTTAAGATCCTTGTCAGTCTTATTGATCTTTACTCTGTGCCTTTTTTGTAGACAGTTCAAATGTGCGAGGTTTGAGTTGTTGAATAGGACATAAGAGGACAATCTTTATACACTGATTAACAGTGAAAACTCGAATTTACTGAACAGAATCACGACGCTGCTCAGTGTGAGCAGGTTTGGAAACGGAATCAGCAATATAATCTTACATGTAGGTTTGTGCGATTTACATATACAATTTGTATCATATTCATTTTTATTCAAGGCACATTAATATCTATTTTCTAAAAGGGATCTGAAGCACAGCGGCTGTACGACGAACCCCTACCTGCTCCATTCTTTGCCTGATCTTGTAGAGGCATCGTTCTCGCCGCCCCATGTCGGAATGGAGACAGCAGTCCTATTTCTTAGACAAAAATGCAGGTTTCACCTGCATCATTTCGATTCTACCTGTGGAGCTTTGTGAATAAAAGAATCTGAAGAATCCTTTCAGAACTTGATTCACACAGTTTCTGTGTCTAACAATGGTTCATTAAAGATATGCTCCAGCTGTTCTCTTTGTTGCATTATGATTTACAGGACTACAGAAAAACCTTGAAAGTAATAGTCCCTGTAATATATTAAGCATCACATAAATTCTCTGGGCCTCATTTATGAGGCTCCTTGCGCCGTTGGAACGTCACTTTTTGTGACATTTGGTGGCGCAGGAGCCTGCTCAATATTTACAAAGCAGCACTAAGCCACTTTTTTTGGCTTATTGCTGCCTCGTAAATATCGTACCCTTTAACAATTATATTTTTCTCAAATCTTGTATTTTCAGTGATATGACCACCGAAGGCCCCGATTTTATATTAAAAATAGAGCTTAGGACTATACCGTTTCCGGCTGAAAGGCAATATTTCTCTCCATGTGTTCCCATACCTGGCGTGTCACGCAGTTTGGTACTTACTTTCGCTCCATGTTAAAGAACAGTAGATGTTTCAACAGTCAGGCTAAGGTGCTGCATAACTAAATACATATAAAGTGCCAAAGGCGAGACTGATTGCATTGCAAATGCTTGTTCTTAATGATACCTCTTCTTGTGTATGTGAATGACCATTCAGCAGTCACATCTGCTCTATCACCATTAAGAATATCCATAGATATTAAAGGAAAGTACAGACAAAAGCTCTCTCAGAGTCTGATGGTAATTGTAAAATTGGGATGAAATAGTATTTTTCCCCTTGTTAAGTCGCGGTATGTCGGAATGGAGTGCTGGTTGTGGTAAACCAAAAACTGCACTCCATTCCTTATCTTGACCTGGGAAACAAGTGATTGGAAAGCAGTGCTTAGTTTGATCTGGTGGTTGCAAGTGAGGCCGCCTGCACTCAGTGATGGGGACTGGCACATATTGTTCCTCAACAAACTTTGACCCAGAGAAAGAGACAGAAAACACAATGGGTGAAAGAAGGAGGACGTGAAAGAAGGGGAAAGAGTGGCAAAGGGACATAGCAGGGATGAAAGAGTAAGAGTACAATGAAGAAGCATGGAGTGTCTGGTAGTGGATTAAAGAGGCATGAAGTGGAATCCAGACTACACAGCCTTGGTATTCAGCACCCCGACCACCGGTACTGCCACTCATAGGCTTCTCAACAAAACTGTGGGTCCTGGCACTTATTCTTTTACAAATTAAGCACTGTCAGAGAGTACAACTAATTGGGTTAATACCATGACAATCTGGAAATGGTATTGTCCTGTACAGTTTTACTTCCTGTTTCTCAGATGCTGCTCTGAATTTCAGAATAAAATGGTGCATTTGAAACTGTTCATATTTTGCTTGAGTCGTATTTTTCTCATAGTTGTTCCTAACTGAATGGTTAAATGATCCTGACAGGTTTCTCCTCCCAATTATGTGTGTGAATCTTTCATTCTAAAGAGTGCCGTCCTTTCACTGTTGTAGTGACTGTGAATGTTTCTAGGCACGCTGTTCGCTTCAAGGTGTATGTTAACTAGTATAGCAAGGCAAGAACTTGAAAAGGATTACACAGGATTCAGAAGGCAGCTGGCAAAACTTCCTCAAAGCTGGGGCTTTGTAGGACATCTAATGACAGTTTATATTTTAGAGATCCCCTCAGAGTAATTAACATTCATTTTACCTTAGTATTTCCTGCATGTGCAATTATTTTTAATCGTTGTCCAGATTCAACCCCTTTTTGCCACCTGTTTGGGGAGCGTTACAACGCATGCAGGAAAAGAAAGATATATTTGAACTATGAATGATTAGAGTGTTATTGGACATGAACCATGTGCAAGATGAGATTCTGTGCAATAATACTAAAAATAAATGTGTCCTCCTGGGTCGCACGCAGGTGGTCAAGCTCCTACCTCTTGTAAACTATGCATATGTTTGCTTACCATTGATTTATGGATTGCACTGGGAGACTTGTTCATTGATTTTCTGGTGTAGTGGCAACAAAGGAAATGAGGTTTGAGCCTATATTCCAAGCCCTGCAGAAGTTCGAGAAGGCATAAGATGCTCAGTACGAACCTTGCGTTGTAGCTCTGGAGTGCAGCTTTTGCTATACATAGAATGGAGACTACTGGTTTCTGCCTGAGAATTGTATCACTGCCGCAAGGAAACAAAAGGCATTGTTGGAAAATTAAGGTTCTTACCCTTTTCATATTTTATTATATTATATTAGTCCTGTGGACTTAAATAATGGTTCCTTGGTGTGGCCTACTTAAACCAAGTTGTGTACAATGTGGTCCAGTAATAAGTTCAATTTGACATTGTTGGGGAGGCATGATCCAAAATCACATGCCTAGTAGGGCTGAGTGTCCCTTGTTGATAGGGCATTCATGTGGTTTACATTTGAAATCATTGAAAAACGAAATGCGTTGGGTCTTTTAATCTAATCTAAAATGTGCAGTCTTTCAGTACAATTGACCTGCAACACATCCACTTGGTCTTCAAATATCCCAAAATATTATCTCTGCTATGGCCATTGTGGCGAGGGAAATGACCAAAACAAAATCAACGTCAATGAAATATATATTTTTGGGATAAAAACTAATTGAGATACTAAGGGCCTCATTTATGAGGTGCTGCTGTAGGGCAGCGAAGCAGGCCTTCCTGCTGCGCTTCCCTACGGCAAAAGAAAAGGGCAGGAATGCGCCGTATCTATAAGATACGGCGCATTCCTGTCCTATTTCCCTGCGCCGGCGCACAATGGGCTGCCTGCGCCAACACAGGCACCTTTGCGCAATGGTGCAAGGGTGCCTGCGTTGCGGGGATGATTATTTTTGTACAGGAAGGGAAACCTTTCTGTACAAAAATAATCACAAAAGGTTTTTCCTCTTTCTATGTGTGCTGCAGAATACCTGCCCTGGGGAGGCGTAAGCTTTTGGCACTGCCTCAGATTTACGATTTCTCGTAAATCTGGGGCAGAGTCAAAAGGCCATGGATGTTGCTGGGAACGTCCCCAGCAACACCCACCGCACGCCCCTTCAACGCAGAACACTGCGCTAAAGGCGCTGGTATTTATCTGGCAGCATTAAGCCAAAAAAAGTGGCTTAGTGCAGCCTGATAAATATCACGCAGGCTTCTGCGCCACGGAACGTCACAAAAAGTGACGTTCCGATGGCGCAAGGGGCCTCATAAATGAGGCCCCAAGAGAATAGTAATCTGGACAAAATTTCAACATTAATATTTCCCCATGCAAGAACGGTGCTAGCCAAAATGTGAAATGACCATTATTAATGGAATGTTCATGCAGCAAGAATAACGGTGCAGTTTCATTGCCTAAGCAGGGGAGGTCCATCAAAATTAATATTCTTTTACTCTACATCTTTAAAAAACAAAACCTGTACAAATGGATGAGAAAAAGGCAGAGCAGTCAATTTTCCACTCTGCCCAGCCGTTTCTGCCAGTGCAAGTGGAGGAGGGGGACGAGGGGTACATGGTATCAGCCCACAAAGAAGGTTCTTCTCGGAAACCCTTTCACCAGCACGGAAGTTGTCACCTGAGCCCTTTACCCATTCCAACATTTTTCTAAAAGACCTACCAGTGCCCCCTGTGCTCACCACCCAGACTGAAATCCTAGAATTACTAGTAGTTTTCTTGGCAGTGTGAACCTTTTCCACAGGCAGATCTGCTTTAGCATTTGGTCAATGGGCCAACCTTGAAGATGACAGAAGTACAGTTTCATGGGACATACACCCTACACTTATAGTCCCGCTCAACCACCTTTGTTACCTGATGGCTATATATGTTGTCCAGACATTACTGTGAGTTCGGGCCTTTGCCAATCACTACCCCCACTAGTGTGGTTCTCCCATCTTGGTAAATCTACCTACTGCTCGGAGAAAATAATCGCTCAAGTCTGTGATGAGTTCAGAAATATCCACAGGCCAGCCCCGCAAATTTCACATTAGGCTTTTGTTTCCAATGGTAGCTTATAATGGGAGTCGTAGATGCTCTTAATTCATTGATCACACCTAGTTCCCATTGTTACCCTACTTCATTGACGTAAGAATAATCAGGTATGCACCTTAAGCATGTGTCACTCCTTTTACCAAACTTAACAATTTCTGAAGCTTCTATCTCTTTATCATGCACAACTTTTACTGCTACAGCCCTAATGATAAGATGTCAACTTTACTCTTGGGTAATGAGAAAGGAAATCATTAAAGAGTGTTGAATCTCTAAGAGACCCATCAATATAGATGTGAGACAAGCCAGAAATAAAATATTTATAAAATATTAAATATGACTGAAGAGAGTAACATGATTTTTGTGTCGAGTTATAAATAACTATCGTGAACAATTCTTACAGTCCCCAGTGAATGATTGCATTATCCATAATTCATGAAATAAAGATATGCATATTATTTGAGTGGTTCATTTTCTTCGAAAATGTCTGTGATTCTTCGTATGTAGCATGAGGGTTGGTTGCCTAATAGTCCTGTAATAGTACTGTTGACTGTTGCGAGTCCACAGAAAGGATCATGTTAGTTAATTACTTGCAATTAATATACACATATTGCCATAGATACTGATGTTCAGTTTATGTGATTCAAATACCTGTTCCTTTCTTTTGCTCTGCCAAGTTTATGTATTTTTCTAAATTTCTCAATAACTCCATATTTTGATGCATAACATAATGTATATTTGTAAAATGCACGTTCACCCAGAATGATATCTTAGCTCTGAATAACACATGTTAATTGTTGTTACCCAACGGTACTCAATTTATTAACCTCAGAACGATGAAAGGAAACGCTGAGTGGATAGCTGGGATTCGAACCTGTGACCACGAGGTCAAACACAGACTCTTACAGTGGACATGTTGGTCCACTAAGCCACCAGACCCAGAGATGCAGTTACAGCAAAAACAAGAGACCCTCCCATATTTTCCAAAAAGGTATTTATATGCCTTAGGGTAAAATTGCACTTGTGGCTTCATCACAGTGGCAGCAGAGGTTAGTTGACATAACTTGGAATCTGCCACTCATGTACATACCCAATCATTAGACTATTTATTTATTTTTTTGCACGTTGAGTGTGAATAAGTAATGGCTGACATCGATGAGTGAACAGCAAGTCGTATGCAGGTAGTAGAAAATACTGTGTATCCAGGTCAAGTTGCTTATAGTACATACACAGTATTACACATTTAAAAGTTCAGAAATGCATAGTGATTTGTGGTGTAAATAGTTTAAAACGAATAGGATAACAGTCTAAATTCGAGAGAGATAAAAAATAGTTTAGGAATTATTAAAATTTAGAAGAATTTCATTTAAAAAAGACAATAGAGTGATAGCTTGTAAAAGTATCAAATATGTATTCATACTGTTTGTGACAGCATTACGCAAAATGATTCAGATGATGTAGAGAACTTTGTAATGATGAAGGAGAGGAAATTCGGAAGTTACTGGTGGAACCTACAGTATTTCTATATGAACATAAAAGGGCTGAGGGGGTAGCTACAGTTTTAGCGACAGTTCCAGATCCTAGCGAAGGAACATAACAGCTATACTGGAAGGACAAGGGACCTGAGGCACAAAGGTAACACACTTATTAGTAAATTACACTTTGGAGTAAGTTTACATATTTTCTGTATTCACAAACTCCAGGTGTAAATGAATTACAAAAGTGTAAATTATGACTCCCATGAGCCAACACGAAACTGGCCCCACATCCCCCACAAGAGCAATATAGTACCAAGTGACTAAGAAGCTAGACGGGCATAAAAAATTAACACAAGCAACACCTCTGTGGGAAACACAACAATTAGGCAGACTGATGATTTGCCTGAGCTTCCACAAGTAGGACACAATTGGCATCTCGACGGTAGGAGATCTCTGGACTCGAGAGGTAGTGGTCCATTTGCCAGGCTGCAATCAGAATATAATATGGCAAGCACTAAACACTTTCGTTATTTACAAATACAACATGCCTTGATGTCTGCAATCCCGATCAGGAGACCTTTTCCAAGGGGTCTCCACTAGAGGTCAGGCTCCTGACAGAACCACTGAGTCGAAAGGCCATATCCATGATATACCAGAAAACCTGTAAATAACCTCCTGCATTCACTTGCTGAGAGGACTCTGGCAGGCAGATGTGGGTAACTTTGAGGATGAGCAATGGCAGGAGGCCTGGCCTCCCACGGGAAGTAGCTATCCCACTGAAACTTAGAGTTATCCAACTCAGAATCCTATACAGATCCTACCAATCTGCAGGGACGTTGGTCAACATGGGAAAAAGGGTGGATTCCGAGTGCCTCCACCATTGTACCCGAGAGGGCATGTTCCATCACATAATCTGGGATTGTCCTGCTATCAGACGATAATGGGAAGCTATAGCAACAAAATTGCACAGAGTGTGCAGCAAGGAGATAGTCCCTACCCCAAAGCTTTGCCTACTGATCATTTGGGAGGCCACAGACTTAACTGAAACAGAACAACCTTGGATCTCCTTGAGGTTGATCTTAGCTAAACTTAATATTGCCTAGAAATGGGGGCAGAGGTCACACCAACACTGGGCGGGTGGGAGAAGGACATGGACCAATCTATGATCACTGAAAAAGGTATATTAAAAATAGAGGATGCCCGGGAAAATGGAATTTTAAGTGGGCGAAGTGGAATGCATACAGGGGCAGGATCTTTATCTCTCCTATGGAGGAACTAAAAAGGTTGGAGGGGAAATGGTCCACTAGTTCCAGGGCATTGAATCTATGCACAGATAATAAATAATAGCTATGAACCCAACAGATTGTGGGGAAATGTATTTTCACAATATGTGCCTGTATATGCCCTGTTCAAAGTTGCAAGGCTGACACATTTTTCAATAAAAAGATTTAAAAAACTAAAATGTACATACAGCCAGTGACCTAAGTGGACTACGGTGTGCCATGGCTGGGCCCTGCCAAAGAAAAAAAATAGACCTTGAATCCTCTGTTTTTGGCATTTGCCAACTGAAGAAAAATACATCTGCTTATCTGCACACACTGGCCCTGTAGTGCAAAGTCATTGGCAGTCTCCTGTGTGACACAGGGCACTGCGAAAAGGTTGATGCTGTTTAATATTGGTGTGGCAGGGGCTAAAGTATTACTATTTTATTACGGCTGAAAACCTAAGTTATTGTTGCTTACTTTCAAAAGTACCTTGTGAAGTATTTTATGGCTTGTGGCCCGAGATAAAGGTGCTACAAAAACTGCTAAACTAAAATCCTGCTGACCTTAAACAAAAATAAAAAAAATAAAAAAGTGTAAATCATGTGTTTCCACCCCAGGAGCACTGCAAATGGCTTATTCTGGTGTGGGTGGGTAATGTCCCTTCAACCCCCCCGCCCCCTGACCTTTGCTAAACCCATTTTACTCCTCTATAATCCCATCCTTTCTGTAGTATGCCTGCCTCTTTTTCCACTCACCCCCTTCAGTCCCTCTCTTACTACTAAAACCTATACTTATATGTGTGGGGACTAAGTAGTCAGAGCAGAGAGCTCCACACACAAAAGTATAGCGAATGCAGAAGTATAAAACTTTGCACATAGTTTGCGGACTGCAATTTGTAGTACGTTTTGTACTTCCAAAAATCATACTGCAAAGTGCAGTTTGTGAATTAGGCCCTCTGTATTTATCTTTATCATATATTTTGTGTTTTTGTAAACAAGTAAATAGTATATGTTCTGTTTCTGCAGGCAGAGCATACCAAATCCTATGGGAGTTTGCACAGTAGGATTGAGGCAGACTGCCCCATATTTTTAGGTCGAGCATTCAAGACCTCTTGTATATACTTTAGTATATACTTTAGTATATATTCTTTTGTATATACTTTAGTATATACTTATATGTGTATGTGCTGTGCGGGCTCTGGAGATCAGCCCTAGGGCTTGTCTGCTTCCGCCTAGGAATAATGTTTATGTTCAACTGCCTCTATTTGACTGTCTTTATAGAACATGTCCAGCAGAGGTCAGTAAAATACCTGAATTGCTTTCTGCTGAGGGACTTTGTTTTTTTTTATTTTTCTGGCAACTGCCTCTATTTAACTTTTTGTTAGAAAACGACCAGCAGAGGTCAGTAAAATATCAGAATCACTCTAGCATTCTCTAGTTGCCCGTCCATAGAAATTGTCTTCCACGAGCAGCAGTAGACAATAATATATCTTGTATTTTTAGTGATATGACCACCGAAGGCCCTGCTTTTATATTAAAAACAGAGCTTTGGACTATTCCATTTACTGCTGAATGGCAATATTTCTCTCAAATTGTTCCCATACCTGGCATGTCATGCAGTTTGGTGCTTACATTCCCTTCATGTTAACCCCTTCGCCGCGGGGCTAATCCCCCCGCGGCGCTGGGCCACCACAAAAGGAACGCCACAAAAGGTTATATCAAAAATAGCCTTTGTATTCTCAAAACACATTAGAATAGTAAACACATTATGTACATTGTGCCAACTGGCACTGGGTAATATTCACAAGGGATTATGTACACATGACAGGGCCACGTGTGCCACTGTCAGAATCAGCACTTGGTAAAGAAATAGTAAAATAGATAACTTGGTAAAAGTAAAATAGGCCATAAAACGTACAACCAGTAAACACTGGTAATCACTGTAGTTTGCAACAGTCTGTGACATGAACTACATCATGCACAGTATCCCACAAGTCTAAATACACTAGACCCTAAAAAAATTATACTAGGGGCGTAAATCACACAGGGAAGTATAATCCACTTTTAGAGGTATCAAACAGGGTGCGCAAAACATACTATACACAATACATTCCCTAGCACCCAAAAGCATTAGCACATAAATCACATTAGGGCCTGGCACCCTATAACAGTAACCATCCCCCTGGCCAGGTAGCCATCTGAAATAGGGGGTCTCAAATGCCCTATGTCCACAAAGTCAGGGCTGCTGCCTAGGCAGCGAAAGTCAAGGTTGCGCCACTGCGCAAAGCCTAAACGTTGCAGCTGCCCACTACTTGCTGGGCAGCTGAGAACAATTACAGGGCGGCCTAAACAATGCAGCTGGCACTAAGTGCTGCGCATCTGTGGAGGCCAAGGTAGGGGGGAAGGAGTGCGTCTCACTCCTAGAGTCAAAAGAACATGTGCCCTGAAAGAAATGCCTAAACGGTGCAGCTGCCCACTACTTGCTGGGCAGCTGTGAAAGGAAAACTTCAGCAGGGGATCTCACCAGCCCTTAGGAACAACTGTGCACATGTTGGAGCCCTCCAGGCTCTAGAACAAATGCTGCGGGCTCTGGCAGGAATCGGCCCCATGGAGCACACTGGCTCCTTAAATCACTTTGCGCCACTAGGGAAAAAGAACTTGCCCATAAAATACTGTGGAGCGCACTGGCACTTAAAAATAATGAGGAAATTATGGGCCCCTCTGGGCCAGCCATAAAATAAGGGTGCCATCGTTGGAGCCCACGGGCTCGGGATATAACTGTGGGGCACGACACTGCCCTCTAAGTAAAAAAAAATGCCCAAGCGGTGGAGCGCAACGGCTCTGGGGGAACACGGGCCCCCGGGACCTCCAGACCCCCACGGGGCCCTTGAAACCAAAGAGGGGCATCAGTGGAGCGGCCCGCAATGGCGGGTCTGCTCATACAACAAAAAAGGAACTTGTGCCACTCTAGAGTGGCCCGCTAAGCACATGGGCTGCTCTGACTGTCTCTCCCCCCCCCCCGGACGTCCTCGGGACTCACCGCCTCCTGGCGGGGAGGGAACTCCTCAGCTCAGATGCGGCAGGGGTAGGCACCGGCAGTGTGCCTCGCGCCCCCCTATGCAGGGAACAGGTGGCACCTCTTCTTCCGGGCCCTCTCCTGGGGCCCGGGGCTTCTCTGGACTCCGGCCGCCACCGCGGGGCTCTCCCTCGAGCATGGGAGCCCCGCATCACAGTTCATGCTGGCCTCTTCCGGCTTGGTGGCAGGCCCCGCCCACGTCCCAGGCGGGCCTTCCTGACTTCCGGTTTTCCTGCGAGGGCCGCGGCAGTGATTCTCCTGGTGGCAAGAGGGGTAGGCTCCCTCCATAATTAAAAATGTGAAGCGGGGTGAGCACCCGCTTAAATAAAATGGCTCGCAAAACTGGGTGGGCACCCGTGCCTAAATAATTAAATAAACAGGGTGGCACCCGCAAGATCCACAAGGAGGAGGGAATCCCTACGAGGGGGATTCCCTTGGCGAGGGCTGCAGCGCCGTGCAGCTCAGCCCCAAGGCTCTCACTCACTGGGAGAAGTTTCAAAAGCAGAGTAAAGCGCTCCTCAGGCGCTGAAAGGCTGTAGCAAGCCGTGGCTAAAGCAACCATAAAGAGCAACAGGTCCCAAAGAGTCCATCAGGCATCCAGGGGCAGGGCAGGCCCTAGGGAGGAAAGCCTTCCCCTGGGCCCCAGCAGCAGCACGCCCCTGGTAGATTCAAGTAGGAGAACAAAAACATTTTACATGGGGTCACAGCCCCTTTTTATACACACCTTTCCTTTGTTCCCAAAGGTGCAGGCAGGGGGAGAACCAGATGCATCTGGTTTGGGAGCACTTGAGCACTTTGTTTTGCTCAGCTCCTCTTTTCCTATTCACAGGATGGGTCAGGGAAATCAGACGCACCACAGGGGGTGGAGTCAGCATTGTGGAGGGAAGGCCCAGCCCTATTCACGTCCCAGGTGCAACTCCACCCTCCCATCTACATGCAGATCTCCCATTCACCACCAGGCAGACCCATCCTGACTCCTGGAGCCAGACAGGCAATTCACATTCACTGCACACGGAAATGCCAACTTCTAAAAGTGGCACTTCTACACAAGTCACATTAAATCTGCGCACACCGTCGCGCAGCATTTAACCTCACGAGTTTGCACATACCAAACTCGACCCTGCACTCCCCACACATCAGGAACTACCATGGACACACATATCCCCCATGCATTCCTACTGTAGGGCAGGCCAATCTCACCACACACACTCAGAGAGCTCACGCACTTTACACTGGGCCACAGTGCAAAGTGTGCAGAGACCAGAAATCACTAGCATTATGTCAGATTAAAAGGCCAAATGTTCAGGGGTGAACCCCTGCAAAAAGGGCCAAGTCCAACAAGCACCCAGGCTAATGTGCTGAATAGCTAAATATATATAAGGTCCCAAAGGCGAGACTGATTGCATTGCAAATGCTTGTTTAAATAAGGGAATGCCGAGAGAGAGAGTTTGTTTGTGCCTCTGAGCACTCTGGATATTCTCATTTTCTATATTAGCAATGTTTAATTTTAAGACAGTCATTAAGAGTTTGGTAGGGTGGCCTAACCACCATAAACTGAGAATTCATCCACGTGCATATCTCAAGGTATGCCTACCTTGTTTAGCTTCTGGCAGCAGAACATCTGCGAGTTCCACCTTTAGAAACCAATTTCCTGACATCCTGTCTACTACTGGGCCAAAGGTTCATAAGGTCAGTCACCTACCCTAATTAGAACAGGGTGACTGTCACTATATTTTTTGTCTGGGACCACTAGGCAAGACAGAGAAATCATTCAATGACCCTGATGCATCATTGTTTCTTATGTTTTTCAAACACAAATTCCCTATTTGGCAGGTTATTGTGAAATAACAAAAAGTACATGCTTGGCAAGCTCCTCTGCCTTTAGAAAAAACACTGCGCTGTTGGTTACTGTGAAAGCACAGAGATCCGCCAGGTAGGTGGGGCTTTCTATCATTGCTAAATGGTCTCCTGCCAGGGTTGTGGATATCATAGACTTTGATGGCCTGATGGGCTGGTAGGCTTGCCACCATTGTCTAGACAACCATGTGTTATATGGTGCATACATGTGTTTAGCCAGTCAGTTGTTGGGTAATGATCTGTACAATGTTTCTGTGACATATGTGGATTCCATTGATGACATAGACACATCCCATTTTTTGAATAGGGCAGTTTGGTTTCTGGCTGTGCCTGACCCAGCTGTGTGTGGGTTTTATCTCTGATGGAATAAAGCTTGTGCTTAAAGGTTTCCTGTGAAGACATCGAGTTTAATTATTACATTTTGGCAACAATTTGCCAGGTACGAGCCCGATAACAGAGAAACCTCTGCTCGCCTCATCTTTATGAGTTTGATGTTCGTTTGACCTGTAAGCAGCCCATGAACTCTGCGCGACGTGTGAGTGGCCCATGCACTCTCCCGTCCTACCTCTAAGTATACTCCAGTTAGTGCGAGGCAGTTGGCTCCGAATTACAAAGTCAGGCACATATCTGACAGGACAGTACGAGGCGGCCGGCATGGCCTCCAGGTCTCTCCACATCATAGAATCTAACTGCGTGAGTATGGGGCTCTCCACATCATAGAATCTAACTGCGTGAGTATGGGGCCTGGCTACAACTGCGCAGCATGGCTCTGTCGACATGCTGCATGTCTTTTCTATTTTCAGACCAAAATGCACAGTAAGCAAACAGTCAACAAGTGTTAGGCTGTTTTGCTCACCTGTTTGTGCATGCGTAACGAAAGATCGTTCTCTAAAGCATTAACCTGCAGGGCCACCAACTTGTGACTTCAAATCCACTCAAGTGCCCGCCCACCTATAACCGCTTAGCGTCACCTGCCTGTTCAGCTCAATATTGATTGTTCATCTTTAATTTTGCTTGTGCAAGACATTACACTGCCACCTACTTTTTATTGTTGCACTAACCATCCATTAGCCCATATTCCATTCGACTATGTATGTGCAAGATCTCACAACTGGATATATGCTCATATATAGTCACAGCCCCATCCTTCATGATGCTACCAGGTGATCGACAGATTGAGTGGGAGGACTGGATTCATACTTTCGAGAACTATCTCCTGGCACTGGATGGTACAAGGTTTCCTGCAGTCAGGCACACAGCTTTGTTGCTAAGATATTGGGGCAAAGAAGGCCACCACGTATTGAAATACCTTCCACTTGAACATGATGATGAGGGAAATCAGAGGATGTATATAAAGAGGGTAAACTGCATTTACAATCCAGATTGGCCAAGCAAGTTAATGTTATAATGCAACGTCATAAATGCTGTACTCAGCCACAACAACCATTTGAGTCGGTAGATGACTTTGTGGCTAGATTAGGAGAATTGGCTCCCAAATGCCTGTTTGGTCAAATGAAAGAATAATTGATAAGCGACCAATTAATTGTGCAATGTAGTAGCAAAAGGATTCAGGAACGTTTGTGGGCTGTCAGTAATCCTACCTCACAAGATGCTATCACTAGAGCTAAGGTGGAGGAAGAATCTGAAAATGCATGCGTGAAATGCAAAAAGGTGTAGCAGAAAGCAAAGTCTCTGATGTACCTGCAGTCGACAACAAATCAGACTTAGTCAATGCTTTAAAATGAAAATGTTCGAAAACAAATGTAAACACCGACACAATTACAGGTTCTAGACTTGCTGGAAAATCAAATTCCATGTGGAAGTTGTCATCTTGTGTGTCACAGATGTGGTAGTAATTATCACTTAGGGGACTCAAAGAATTGTTTTGCAGTTGCAAAATATTGTTGCAGGTGTGGGAAAAGAGGACATTTTTTGTGCATGTGCAAAACATTTAACAAAAATATTGCTGTTGTGGATGATGATGAACCTCAGCATAGAGCGCTGATAGTGTATGGTGAGGTTGGTGAGGGAAGTGATTTGGTGAAAAGGAAGATTAGTCCCAAGGTAAACTTTGAAGTAAATGGAAAAATAGTATCTTAATGGTGGATTCAGGGGCACTATGCAAGATAATAACAACGCAGTTATATGATGCTATCTGGCCTGTTGGATAGTTGGAATCCACGGATGTGATTTTGATAAGGTACCAAGGAAGAGACATTTGAGTAATGGGTTACATTTATGCACTCATTAAATTTGAAGGTCATGCGTCCAGAGGAAAAGGGTACCTAGCACCTGAGGTCCTGCCTATTTTTGGATGGTCGCACCAACACGATCTAGACATTTTGTGCCAATACAAGAAAGTGTTTGAGAATAGGTTGGGGGTAGCTAGGGAGTACAAGCATGAAATTAAACTTAAGAAAGGGCTGTACCTGTTAAGCATGTGGCGAGAAAAGTACAGTTGGCAGTGAGGGCAAAGGTGAAGAAAATTCTACAACAATCAATTGAGGACAAAGTTATAGAAATGGTGGAGGCTAGAGAATTGTTATCCCCTGTTGTCATCACCAAAAAATGGGACAGGTCAATGAGAACACTGTCATAGATTGTTTCCCTTTGCCCAACATAAAATAACTGACTCTTATGTTATCTGAGTGAAGTTTTTTCAAAATTAGAATTGAGAAGTTCCAATCATCAAGTGAAGCTCCATCCTTACTCCAAGCATCTCACTTCCTATATTACTACTGAAGCCACTTTTCGGTTTAGTAGGCTTCCTTTTGGTTTGTCCTTGGCAGCAAGTGTGTTTCAGAGGTTATACCTAAGGTGCTGTCAGGGGTCAATCATCTCCTCTTCTTTCAAGATGACAAACTCATTTTTGGAGACGAAGTTGATGAACATAAAATCTTGGGTGAAGTGTTATCTCGTATTACTAAGGCTGGTTTGACACTACCCAAAGGAAAGTGTGTGTTTCTGTTGCAAGAGGTGAACTACTTGGGTTACCTTATTACGAGGGTTAAGTTAATGAGTGCAATTATGAATGCAGACGTGCTAATGACAGGGTCAAGCTTCCATGTTTTATAGGTTTGGTGGAATATTATTCCAAGTTTGTGCAAGATTTCACCCATAAGACAGAGGTTTGAGGGTGTTGTTGAGGAAAGGCAAGACATGTGTTTGGGGTGAAGCACAACAGTCAGCCTTCTCACTCATTAAGGATAACATTGTCAATGCAGGAATCTTGGTACCATTCCAGATGGGTAGGAAAATGTTTGTCACAGTGGATGTCAGCGCTGTGAGGATTGGAGCGTTATTGTCACAAATGCTTGGGAAAGTGGAGAGGACAGTAGATTTTGCTTCTGGACATTGACGAACGCAGAGAAAAACTTACTCCATCATCAAATGAGAGGTGTTAGCTGCTGCTTGAGCAACAAGTTATTTCAGGACCTTCAAATGGGGAAGTGTGGTTATTTTGAGGACAGATCACAAAACTTTACTCAAAGCCTTCGGTCCAGCAGGCACAAAAGAAATTGTTCTAGAGGTTGGTCAGGTTAGGTGTGAATTTGCAAGCATATGATTGCAGGGTGGAACCAGGTTGCAGATTGTTTTTCATGACTGCCAGACAAAGCGGCAGAGGAGTGTGAGTTGCTTACGGAGCAGGTGGTGACTAATGTGAATGATGCCACGCAAGGATTGGAGAGTTGGGTGTCCAAGGAGGAATGGACTCGAGCCATGGATCAGGATAACACTCTTAAGGTGGTAGTAGAGGGGATTAAACAAGCGATGAGGAGAAAGAATAAATGGCCAGACATGGTGAAACCTTTATTTACTGTTGTGGATGAGCTATCTGTCCAAGATGATTGCCTGGTCATGCGAGAGAATGGTTTTTTGCCACCTTGTGCAATAAGATCTAAGTTGGTGCGTTTAGCACATGAAGGACATCTTGGTCAGATGCTAACTTTCAAAAGAGTGAGAGAGAGGTTTTGGTGGCTGCTTATGGACAGAAAAGTGAAACCATTGTTAGAGATATATGAGGTCCCATGGAATACTAAGAAGCAATTGAGAGTGGGCTTGGGAGGTATGGAAGGGGATCAGCCAATGTCTGAGGCAAGTTTGGTGTGGAAAAAGACTTGCTTGGATTTCATTGGACCGTTTGCATTTCTTCCTGAACTGGAGAGGTTTGTGGCTGTGTTGGTAGATGCAAAATCCAAATAGGTGGAGATTGTGTTTATGAGGTGTGTCAACACTAGGTCAACCATTGTAGTTTTGGGGGAAGTGTTCAGGAAGGATGGTGTTCCCTTGGTGATAGTGATAGACAATGGGACACAACTTTCTTCTGCGGAAATTAGATGTTTTTGGGACACATTTGGCATAAGGTATGTGTGCATATCATTATACAATCCACAAGGTAATGGGTCTGTAGAGAGGATCAACAATTTGGTGAAAGGTATTATGCAGTTGGCATGTAGTGCAGGGTTGTCAATGCAGGATGCCATCAAGGACATGCTCTGGGCTTTTCACACCACTGGCAGTACCAGTACAGGGAAGACCCTGTTTGGAATAATTCGTGGTAGACAGCATGGGTCCAAAGTGGTTCCGTCATGGTTGTATGAAGGTGGATCCAAGAAAGATAGTTTGGTATCAATGAAGAACAAGCAAAGATGTAGCATTGATGTGGGGGACTGGTGTAAGGATAAACCTAGTGGTGTTGGTAAAGGATTGCCCAAGTTCTGGGGGTCTTATAAAATAAAGGTCGTTGATGGCAATTGGGTCAAATTGGAGAATGGTCAAATGTGGAATCTGATGAGAGTTGCTCCCTACCAAAGACAGAGATGTGCTGAGATGAAGCCTGGAGGTGGTGAATGGTGCTCTGCTTGACTGCGTATCAGAGACAGTGACTTTCTAAGCTTGTGAGTTGTAAGTATTCATTTTCCTCTTTTATTAAGCTATGCATCCCTCGTTCTTTAAACCAAAAGCTCATCAGATAGAAAGTTAATTTTCTGCAAGATAGGTCTGAGAAATGCCAATACTAGGTGGATTTAATTAGTCGGGAATTCATAATGTGAATGTTCCATTTGCTACAGTGACAATAGGTACAACAATACCCATGCCAGTATTTCAAATGAGACATCATCTCTTTTTAAGATCGAATGCAAGCAGGTTTGTACGGCGAATCTATTTCTTTATTGGTTTGTTTTCTTTGCAAATAACGTACCTCACCCTTTCGTAGTTCTAAGAACGGCAAAACACTAAAATTAGGCAAAGCAAAGAAAGGGGCATTACAGACATGTTGTTTGCAGTTAAACAAGTAAAATAACTGCTGCGTTGATGCGACATACTAGCGGTATACAAATTTAACATTTAAAATTTCAAAAATGTGTAAGTTTATTAGAGCTATTTGATAATAAATATATACACATAACTATGAGTGGAAGGATACATAATTTCTATTATACACCTTAACTGTGACGTCACAAATCCCTGGATATATAAAAATGGCCACCCCACTCTAAATGTAATAAAGTCTTGCATTTGAATTGTAAATATTGCATTGCCAGCTGCCATTACCAGTAGAATAGTGACAGCAGCTCTATCGACATAAATAACTGTAAATAGTATATGTCTATATGGGTGTTTATTTTGTAAAGCCTAGTTATACAGTAACCAACCATTGTCCAACAAAAGGGGAATACATTATTGTCAAGTGGAAGTTGCCTATTAGTAGAAGGGTTATCTTTGTAGGCATACAGATGGTGTAAGTCATCAAAATCAAAGTGGAAACTTCTGTATGAGGTGTTCATTGAAGAGGAGGCCTTCAGCTTCAGCTTCTTTCTGGATCAGTGTTGGATAGAGTTCAAGATCCTAGGTGCGTACTCAAATAGGGTCTATCCTTCATGTTTTTCCCTCTTGCATTACTTTGTTTCAACAGTGGTGATGACTAACAACCAGAAACGTTTTGTATTGGAGGTAACAGACTCTTTAGTGGTGTGAAGTTAGATGACTCAGATGCGGAGGAGCTGTTTGCTTCTGCTCTAGGTATCATAGAATTAGAGCTTGGATGGCAGTTCTAACTCTAGTTGGTATGCCTTGACTTTGCACAGATGGGAGAGTGAGTGTCAGGTCCTCTGTATCTTCTTAGAGATATGACTCTTGTTGCACTAATTATGGTTTATGTAGACTCTGAGAATCCGCATGTACAGTTATAGATTCATTCTCAAATCACCAACTGTTGGCAGGGTAGGGGGAATGAGTCTGCCAAGATCCACTTTTATATTTCAACTTGTCTGTTATGATTGATGATCAATGCAACATCTATTTCAGCTTTAAATAGTTATTCATGTGTGACTTTGGAGAGCTATACTATGTGCCTTTTGTCATTCCCTGAATTTGATCAGCTAAGAAAAGAACTCTTTAATGGTGATACTTCAGAGGCCCATACATGAAGACAGGGAGTTCAGCGTGACTAGGTAGTCAACTATACTGAATGATGCAGGGAGGTCCAGAGGGATAACAACATGGAGATATCTACTGTAAATGATCAAAATGACCATGGGGCATATTATCACACCAGAACATGGACTCCTATTGGAATTCTCTAGGGCATAATATCAAGCCCATTATCGCCGCTTTAGCTGCAGTTTTCTGACGCGAAACCGGCGATAATGTTAACGCCGTTCTTGATAATATGCCCCATTATCCGTTACAGGGTTATTTTACTATATCGAAGTTGTTTTGATATCTGAATCATTTCTGGTTTTCTTGGAGAGGGCTTTGGTCTTGACTGTCCTATGTAGTTGTTGTACCACTGCCTTCAATCAAATCAAAGGGAAGATAGCTGATTGGGTTTTGGTAGGATTTGAGGGTTAACATTGCCTTGCTTCAATGCAGGAATAATATGTCCAGTATTAATGTTGTCAGTAAGGGAAAGAGGTGGATCCAATTCTACTAGACTGTGGAATGCTCAAATGGAGGATCAGAGGTGGGACTGACAAAATATGTGATACCTTTGAAGATTGTTCTACTTCTTCTTGATAGGGGTAATAGTGTCACAGGTGGTTTTCGCTTTGGTGAATTATGTTTGGTCCATAGTCTAGAGTGTTTCAGGGCTTTAGGCTTTTTGTGGAACTGTGACCTCTGCCACATGGTCATTTCCTCTCTTCTCTTTAGATGGTGTATTTTCTATTTGGGTTCTTTAGGTTATACAAGAGAGTAGAGTCCTTGTATTTTTTAATGGCAGGTCCTTACGGACAATGGGCAGGTATACTGGCATAATCATCTGGTTGAGGGTGTATAGTTAGAAAAAGAAGACATCCACTGATGGGTCTGATGAAGGAAGTGAGCTCAGGAAGCCGAGGAGCACTTATCTCATTGTCTGTTGGTTTTTTCATCAGGAATATGTTGTTGATATATGTGACTCAGGGCTTCATGAGGAGCTTGGAAATGTTAGTGTTTATTTCTGGCAGTAGTTAAAGTCCTCTTGCTGCCAGAAATGTAACATTACATAATGAATTCAGATACTCAAAGACTAGTGATTAGTAATACTGGTGCTTGGCATCTTGTTATGAAGGATGGGCCTCACAACTTAATATGAGAGGGGAATATATTGATGCACTATTTGCTTGCACCTTGTGATATAAATAGAAGGACATTTATTTCATTGTTGCACTTCATGTTTTTGCATGCTTTTAGTTGTATTGTTTCCAGTATTACTGACATAGGGTGCTTCTTTCATTGTGCTTTGTTTGTACAGAAGCAACAATTGCAGCAACTCTGTGCTGCAATACCAATCGCACAGCTTCAAAAAGGTGACTTACAAATTTTCCATATTCAATATTTTTATTCCATATTTTTCCAAAGTTCATCCGACTCGACTTTTCTTATTCACAATAACACTGCCCAAAGTCCCATTTTCTTCACATGAGGCAGTTGTGCCAATCCAGGCCTCTTACCACATCACATAGGGACATGAATTCACGTTTTGCAGCTTACATTTTATTTAATCCCAATGCATTTCGAGTCTTTTTTGTACCCTTCATCAGGGGATGCTGTTTCAATATGAAAATAACATAAAACTCATGTTATTTTTCCGTGCTTCAACGCTATGATGATTTTACATAAATACATATAACAGTAACATAATTATTATGTTAAATGTGACACTACCCAATTCAAACTAAGTGATTAACAGAACAACAATCACCCAGTACTTTCATGGTATTCTGACCGTCTCAAGAGTTTACTGCACGTGGAGACCTCCCCCACTCCATCCTCGATGCTAAACCTGCCCTTCTGCCCGCATTGCTAAATAAACGCTCCACTTGCCCAGTGTTCTCTGCATTAGCCTTGTGCTAAACTTAACTCTAACCTCTATTGTGAAACCAAAATTAAAATCCGGTTAACATTATGACCTCTCTTATTCCCTTTTACTAAAAGGATTACCTGCTTGTGTTCCAAAGTTAT
Organism: Lissotriton helveticus; assembly: GCF_964261635.1. NCBI lineage: Eukaryota > Metazoa > Chordata > Amphibia > Caudata > Salamandridae > Lissotriton > Lissotriton helveticus. Next base: position 50,610,252 of record NC_136060.1, on the reverse strand, counting down.
TCCTAACCACTCTGTGCTCTCCTTTCTTATTAAATGCCATTTGCATCAGATTTCGCCTGAGCTTGCAATTTAAACTATTCCTCAATGCCAATTCGTCCAATCACAGCAGCTTTAATCAAATTTCACTTCGTCTAATTAAACACTATGTGGTCGGATACGCCGTTGGGTTCAAAAATAAGTTCCTCGCGAAAGTGCAACAAGTGGAAAAATTCTGTTATTTAGGTGTCACCTTTTCGAGGGATAGAAGCTGGTCACAGGAATTTATAAATGTACGGGCGAAGATGGGCAAAAGTGCTTATGGTGTATTTAGATTCGCCTAAAAAATCGGTGATAGACGAATTGGTGATATGATGCAGATCGGGCAAGGTGTGTCTCGATTGCATTACATGGGGCAGGGGTCTGGGGATATCTTAATGTAGGCTGTTTACAAACGGAGGAAAATACTTTCTTCAAAAAGCCCTTTTGCCTACCTACCTCTGCCCCAACCGATTTAATCCACAGAGAAGTTGGGGCCGATCATATATCAGATCTAATATCTTTGCGGCCCTTAATGATCTGGCGTTCCATCTGGCTAAAGGAAGAGACAGCTTTTAACCAACTTGTAATTAACAACTGTCTTGACCTGGATAATTATTCAAGGATTCCTTGGTTAAAGTATATTGTAGATAGCTTCCAGGTAATCTATGGTCTTAACATAATAGCCGATCCCTGTGCTGCTGGGGATATCTCAAAGATCGAGATGAAAAGTAAATTTCTGTTGTATAGATCACAAAGGCGTTCAATTACCAATGGTCATTTGTCCACTCTCAAGTTCTATAATAAATATGTAGACTATGAAGGTTTCCAGCCATACTTGAGTCAGGTGACTAGACCACTAGATTTGTCCTCACTAGACTTAGGCTCGGACTGGTCCATCACCTGGTGGCTTTTCCGCATCTCAAAAAGCACCTGGTTGTTCCTTGCCCATCTGATGGACAATCCAAACAAGGCACATTGCACTTTTTGCTTATTTGCACCCTCTATATGAATTTTCAGGTTGCCTATCTAAAAGCAATGTTTAAAAAATATGGTATCTGTTATGTTAACAAAGCTATGAAGATGATTTTTAATATGAATACCCCTGATAATTGCTTTTTTATTGCTACTTTTTTATGTAAATCTATTTATGCTAGGAAAAGCATGATGTTTTAATTACTTGTATTTCTAGTTCAACTCCGCATTTTGTTGTCTAAATATGTATGTTGTATGTGCTTTTATGGTCATTTGTATTATATGTACCGAATAAAGCCTTATGAAATTGAAGTTCCTCGCTCATAGCCTCAGTAACTAAATATCCCACAAGTCTTTGCAACGGAACCAACCTTGTCATTAACACTATGTCTTGAAAACGAAATGGTTAAACCTAAATCGTACAGACGAGCAACCCTCTTTTTTTGTGATAATGTATCAAAGCATATTGTCTACTAAAACTTAAAGTGCAGTCGCTTATGCCAAGTCAACAAATAAATGTTTGTGAGTCTTCATTTAAAAAAATCCTGCAAGTGTTCATGCAACATGTGCGTTAAACTCGGTGTTGAAATCTAAGAAAACAGTCCATAAGTCCTTGTATATCTCCTTTTCCATGAATTGAAAAATATTTTAATGAACAAAATGGCACCCAAATGACAAACATCCAGTTTTAAATGAAAATACCACTAAAAGGTGCTATATCCCAAATGTGGGCATCTGGTCATGGTCACCGAGACTAGGGAAAGGCTTAAGGCCAACCATGATGGAGTGTGGTTTACATATGAAGACTAGGTTGGTCCTGAAAGAAGGTTATTGTGAGTTGCGGCCAGTGCAGGTAAGTGCTGTGATGCTGTAGGGCCAGGTGGAGTTTTTTTTTTGGATAGACGACCACTAGGGAAAATTAAATAAATAATTAATTTTCCTTCGTCGTCGTCTGTCAAAACCCACCAACCTGGTCCTTCCACCCCACTACTCTTACCTGCATGTGCCACGACTGGTTATTGTAAGAAATTGGATTGCGGAGGGTGGAAGCCCCACTCAACCAACAGACACAATCCTTATCAGTGTGAACCACAAAAGTCACTCTTTAACCTGTGCTACACCCTATAGCTTGGCACAAAGTAGTTATTCTTAACTTAGAGGCAATGTGCAAAGCATTCATGCAGCATAAAACAGTAATAAAGTGAAAACACAATAGAAGAAAAGCCCCAAACCAATTTAGAAAAACATTAATAAATGAAACAAAGCCAGACAACAAAAATCCAAATAGTATAACCGGAGATATGCAATTTCAAAGTTTTAGAGAGATATTGTGGCTAAAAGCACAAACCGCTACTCGTGGTCAGCTGGTTGTGATAGACTGTGGAAATCACAAGTACATGCTGACCATGATGGAGTGCAGGCCAGACACAGGGACCAGGTTAGTCCAGCTAAAAAAGTTACCTTCTAAATGTCAGCACAAAGAGTTCTGTTTGCATTGGAGGAGGCTGTGAGGAGCAGGCAGATTGTCATAAATGGAGTTTGCTGTAGCGAGAAGAACAGGCCTGGTGTCATGGATGGTTGTTGCTGCAGCCTAATCATCCTGCCAAGCATCATGGTAGAAGTTTGCTAAAGTTTCACTTTGGCAGTCTGTCGGTGCTGTAGTGCGAGGTACAAATTATGCATTGCCCGTTGTCGATGATGGTCACTGTAGCATCAACAGCCAGGTTAACTGGTGCCTCACACTGGTGTCATCACATGCAGCAGAGTCTTAATACCAACAGGGCTGTGCATGGTCGTGAAGATCCCAAAACTTCAGGAGTTAGCCTCCCTTCACAGGAGGTGCTGAACTGATGCCAGCCAAGAGTCCAAGACCTGGGGTGGCATCTCTTGGGGGTCAAGAACTCACTCCAGCAGAGGCCAGCAGGGCTCAGGCAGGATGAGAAGCCGGTCCATGCAGATCAATGCAGCAGATCTACTGTGCAGTTGCGGGGAGGCCTTTGAAGCTTGTTGTGTATCTGTAGGGTATACAACCATTACCACGCAACTTTTACAACGACCTACCATTACCACTCATTTTTTACAACGCAGATCCATTACAACGAAATACCATTACAACGCATGTATTTACAACGCAGGTACCTTTACAACGCATACCATTACAACGTAAGTATTGGTAAGTATATAATTTTATTAAAAATATTATAAGTTTGGGTTTTTGGGTAAAGGGGTATTTTTAGGGTTCAGGGTCAGTTTTGGGTTTTTGGGTAAAGGGGTATTTTTAGGGTTCACGGTCAGTTTTGGGTTTTTGGGTAAAGGGGTATTTTTAGGGTTTAGGGTCAGTTTTGGGTTTTTGGGTAAAGGGGTATTTTTAGGGTTCAGGGTCAGTTTTGGGTTTTTGGGTAAAGGGTATTTTTAGGGTTTAGGGTCAGTTTTGGGTTTTTGGGTAAAGGGGTATTTTTAGGGTTTAGGGTCAGTTTTGGGTTTTTGGGTAAAGGGGTATTTTTAGGGTTTAGGGTCAGTTTTGGGTTTTTGGGTAAAGGGTATTTTTAGGGTTCAGGGTCAGTTTTTAGTTTTTGGGTAAAGGGGTATTTTTAGGGTTCAGGGTCAGTTTTTAGTTTTTGGGTAAAGGGGTATTTTTAGGGTTCAGGGTCAGTTTTTAGTTTTTGGGTAAAGGGGTATTTTTAGGGTTCAGGGTCAGTTTTTAGTTTTTGGGTAAAGGGGTATTTTTAGGGTTTAGGGTCAGTTTTGGGTTTTTGGGTAAAGGGGTATTTTTAAGATTAAGGGTCAGTTTGGGGTTTTTGGGTAAAGGAGTACAGGCTAAAAATTAAATACAATTAAATTTAAATTACATTAAAATAAAGTAATTACATTAAATTAAATTTAATTAATTACATTAAAAAAATTAATTACATTAAATTATATTAATTTTAATTAATTTACATTAAAAAAAATATTTTAAACTTACCAATACTTACGATGTAATTGTATGCGTTGTAAAGGTATCAGCGTTGTAAATACATGCGTTGTAATGGTACTGCGTTGTAATGGATCCTGCGTTGTAAAAATTGCGTGATAATGGTAGTCGTGGTAAAAGTATGCGTTGTAACGTCATACATCCATCTGTAGCTCAGACAGGAGGTCAGCCAGCTGACCCTTGGAGTCACTCAGGTTACCCTGGGATGAAGTGAGCATGTCCGATCTTCCTTCTAGAGAGCAAAGTAGTCTTAAAGCAGGGTGGTCCTCTGGTAACAGCAGCACAGTCCTCTGGGGGCAAAGCAGCCCTTCTTCTGCAATGTACACAGTTGCAGGAGTTTACTGGGCTTCTAATCTTCCAATATTTATACCTGGTGCCAGCATTTGTGGGACATCCTATCCGACCTCCATCTTTGGTTCTGGAAATTACGTCCCTTCACCTTTTAGGGCTCCAAGAAGTATGGGGTGATAAAAGTCTGGTGTCAGTTTCCTTTATGTGTGGAGATAAGCCCTTTTACATGCAAGTGGGGGCAGAGCACAGCTCTACCTGTTCCTGGCAGGATGGCCCATCCTGCCCATACCTAAGTCCCCTTTGGGTCACTGTATGGATTTAATACAAAGACCCCAAAAGCAGAATCATTCACATTCATGTGAACCAGTACACTTGCATAAGGCACAAAGGGTTAGGACAACAAAATGCCAACATTGTAAAAAAAGCATTTTTGTAACTTTGATTTAAAATCCGACTTCACCATTAAAGATGATTGTCAATTACAATTAATTTGAGTGTAAAAAGTAAATTTCTGCTACCATTCTAAAGTTATCAGTCACTAAATGTAATAACGTAACCTAGTGTTAGTTAGTGGGAGAGATAGGCCTTACAACAGTGATGAACGACATTATCAGTTTTTCACTGCCAGGTCATGTAAAACTACTTATTACATACTAAGCACCATGCCCTTTGTGCCTTTAGGGCCCATCTTAGGGCTGACCTATATGTATCAAAAAGGAAGGCTTTGAACTGGCAAATGGTTTATTTTGCCATTCTAAAACCACCTTTTAAAACTGCACTGCAGGCTGTAGTGGTATGCCTGAGACATGCTTTGAAAGGCTACATTAGTGGGTAGTGCAATGAGTGCTGCAGGCCCATTTGTAGCATTTATTTTACAAGCCCAGGGTGTAAGTGATGATATTTACTAAGGACTTACAAGTAATGTAAACATGACAATTAGGTATAAGCAAATTTTATCATGTTTCAAGAAGAGAGAACAAGAACTTTACTTCTGGTTAGCAGTGGTAAAGTGCACAGAGTCCTAATGCCTGCAAAAATTTATTCAGAAAAACAGGAGGAGTGAAGGCAAAAGGTGTGGGGGAATTCCACAACATGGATATCAGGTCTAACAGTTACAGGCATATGTGGAGAATATTCTGAAGAAGGTAGAGTACTCAGGGGGGCAAGGTTTCAGACTGGATCTGAAGACGGGCTCATAGATGACACGTTGCCAAAGGTAAGGTCTTGACGTAGCATTCAACAAAATCAGGTAAAGCTCAGAGTGGGAAAACTCTGGAGTTCGCATCCAGGAAGTTGAGAATGTCCAGCAGATGCTGCTCAGCATCGACCCTGGTGAAAATTTCTAACTTCTGACTTAATTTAATTTCTGGAAGTCAAATTCCTTCGTGAGGGCAAGGCTGAAAGCTATAGCCGAGGAGGGTTTGACGTCAGCAGATTCCAGTCAACATAAAACTCGATTAATTGGATCTGCTGCTGCGGAGAAGAACATAATGGGAGATATGGCTAAGTGAGGCCCACTGTCGATGCTCCCTCAGTTATTTAGCTTGGCACATTGGTCCTAGCCTTCTGTGAGTTCTTCAGGCAAAAAGTCTTGAAAAATTCTTTAGGTTAGGCAGAAAGAGTCCACACTGACACCAGCTAATGGTTCCAGGACCTCAGGAACAGCATTTCGGTCAAGACTCACTTCAGCAGAAACAACCAGCAGGATCATGGGCAGGTCCAGTGGGAACTGGTCAGCTGGGCTCCTCAGGAAGAAGGGTTTCTAACAGCTTGTTGTGTCCCTGTAGATTATCAGAGGGTCAGACCATTATAGTCCACGTCTTTGCCCTGGATACAAGTGGGAGCAGTTCCAGTCTTTAAGTTCTCCTTGCAGGTCTCATAAGCATCGATAGTACTTTTTCTATCTTCCACAGGTCCAACAGTGAATTGAAGACGATGGCCAGAGTGCCACACTTATGCCTGGCAGCAGCCTGTGGGTTAGGGTCACTCTTGGCCCCTCCGTAACCAATAGGGAAAAAGTTCCCAGAGGTATCCCTACCCACATATGCAACAGATCCTGTGTGTCCTACTGCAAACAATCCCACCACAATCTTTACCTTGTATCACATATCTTCCACAGGTCCAACAGTGAATTGAAGAGGATGGCCAGAGTGCCACAAGTATGCCTGGCAGCAGCCTGTGGGTTAGGGTCACTCCTGGCCCCTCCGTAACCAATAGTGAAAAAGTTCCCAGAGGTATCCCTACCCACATATGCAACAGATCCTGTGTGTCCTACTGCAAACAATCCCACCACAATCCTTACCTTGTATCACATATCTTCCACAGGTCCAACAGTGAATTGAAGAGGATTCCCAGAGTGCCACACTTATGCCTGGCAGCAGCCTGTGGGTTAGGGTCACTCCTGGCCCCTCCGTAACCAATAGGGAAAAAGTTCCCAGAGGTATCCCTACCCACATATGCAACAGATCCTGTGTGTACTACTGCAAACAATCCCACCACAATCTTTACCTTGTATCACATTGTCAGAACCTTTCTTTCCCTGTGCAGAGCTCCTGGCTGGATTACTTGTTTACCTATTGTTGTTGACCATACCTTTCTTCCAGTAATTTGTAACATTTAATATGAATGCACATGACTGAACATAAGTTTTGCCTGATCTAAAATCTGTGTGATTAACTGCTAAACACGTTTCAGTAATATACTTTGAAGCATTATTTAGTTTAAATTCTGTTAATCCTAAACACTGAGCAATGAAACATAATTGGTATTGACTATCTGATGTGTACTTGTCCTGAGTAATCATTGTCTTTTTTACACCAGCAAGTATCATGAGTCTGTTTAACAAGCAGAAATTACCTAATTATTCTGGATTGAGAAATTATTCCAGACACGGAGATACATTTTAAGTAATTGCTCCAAGACCTACATGCACATTAACAGATATCACCTGAGATCTAGTGATACCGTCCTTCCCCTAACAAATTGGCAGGAGAGAGAAATCCCACCTCACATGGCCACAGCGCAGGTAAAACAGGGCACCGCTCTGTCCGTCGGTACCCCGGGCGTCCCTCTGGGCTGTCCTCCCACGACAGCCCAGAGGGACGCCCGGGGTACCGACGGACAGAGCGGTGCCCTGTTTTACCTGCGCTGTGGAAGGACGGTATCACTAGATCTCAGGTGATATCTGTTTATTTCTTTCCTTTTCCCACTAAATTCTTTGTAAAGCAGTAGCGTTATGGTCCTGAGGAAGCAGCTAGATACCACGTGGATCTGATCAGTCTGCAGAAACATGTCGACCTCTTTTTTCCAACAGTGGTTATTTGTTTAGACGACTACGCACTCTTTTCTAATTTTAGGATTGAAGTGAACCTTAATAAATAATTTTTTCACTTCCCTACCTAATTTTATAATTCTCTTCACAACTTCACTTTGCACTTCACTTATTCAGCACTGCTTTTGGTCACCAGAATACATCTTGTTTTCCCCCCACACTGGACACCGCAGGTAGGATTAGGCTTTCAACATCTGCCAGTCCACTGTGGGTCCCAGTTTTTATCTCTGAGGGTGAAGGATCCCAGATGATGAAGGGCGGATCCGAGTGGTGACTGATGGGAATCTTCTCTCTAGAGATAGGAGACCCTCTGTGTGATTTGCATTACACACACCAGTAGTTCATTTCCTTTCTCCTTGTAGCCACTATGTAGGGATTTAACTAAGTTCGTGTTTGCCTTTGACCCCGTGCTACTTTTTGTTGTAGTAACTGTTCCTAGGGATAGTAGTACTGTTGGGTCGTTAAGCCATCCCTCAGACCCTCTTTATCCTGGTTTATTGAATACACTGTCACCACAGCCTTTAAAGTGGGCCTTCCCTCGATATCATCAAGAAGGTGGGGCAGTGGGACTCTCAGTGCTATAAGCACTATGGGGCATATTATCAAGGGGGTTTATCTCCGCTTTTTTGGCTTTAAAAGCAAAGAAAGCGGAGATAACATGATCTCCCTATTACCTAGCTGTCGCTAACACCAGTTAGCGACAGCTAGTAGGAGATAGCGACCATCTTGGGCCCCAATTTGCATGTCAGTGATATTTATCACTAATGACATGCAAAGTGGGCGTGCCAAGATGTTAGCGACTGGAAACAGTCGCTAACATCGCTATCTCCTATTACCAACTTTTGGAGATATTCGCGCTAAGCGCGAATATCTCCAAAAGCTAACACCTGCCCTGAGCAGTTCTTAGCCATGTTATCCAATGGGAGGTGGATAACATGGCTAAGAGCATTAGCTCGGTAATGCATGAATATCGCTGACTTTTCAGCGATATTCATGCATTGCGGCCGTTTTTTATCGCATTTGCGATAAACCTTGGTAATACCAAGGTTTATCTGCGATAAAAATCGCCGCAGCTCAGCGGTAAATTTTTGTCTCTAACCAAGCAATAGCGATAATTATCACTATTGCTTGGTAATATGCCCCTATATTCACCCATTATGGGTCAGAAGGGCACACAGGTGTAAAATTTAGTGTGGATGGAAAAAGGTGTGTTATTTAAGCCTGGGCAGAGTTCGTGATGTTGCGCTACGTGGAATTCTGCAAAGTGGCAAAAAAACTCTGCCGCCCTACACGGAGCTCCGCAAGCAGCGGAGTTCCATAGAAAAATGCTGTTTGCGGTGATTGCACAGTGCGAATGCTTGTCTGCACTGTGCAATCACCGCGAACAGCACGTTGCACAGCACAAGCGGTCCCTTCTTTCCCTTTTTTGCCACTTGAGTAGATTTGTACTCGAGCAGCAGCTTTCTCAACACAAGCAAGCAGTTTCCCATCACGAACGGTCACGAGTATACGAGACCACTCGCAATGAGAAACCTGACCACCCCATGTTGAGAAATCTCACCAGGATGTTTATTTTCCACTTTCGCGCTCACCAACTTGATGTTGACAATCGCGAATGAGGAAAATTCTCACCGGGAGGTGGATTTTCTTCGCTCGCGGTAGCCAAATTCCGCAAACTCCGCAAGCGGAGCTTAGTTCACCCCCCAGGGTTAGTGTTATTAGCTTGCGGTGCAGGTATTCAGTTATTCATTTTCATTTAAATTGTGGGGTTGTTGATGTAAAACCTAGAAGGGACTAGCTCAGGATTCATGTTAATGTATTATGTATGCAACAATTGAACGGTGTGTACAAATGCAAATTTCTTTATTTTGTCAGGGTTCAAGATGTGGGAATTTGGCCACTCAATCATCATTAGAATGGCACAATGGGCATATGCCAGGACCTAGACACATGGGTTAAACCACACACAGATAGTATGGTTGGGGTTCCCAGGCATGCAATGGCACAGTTTGCTCAATAAACTACAGCAGAGACTAGCCTGGGGATACCCTGTCCAAACATGTTAGTTATGCACCTCGGTGGCAACAACCCTACGTCAATGGGGCGCTGTGCTCTAATAAAGTTTAAAAAAGCCAGGATGGGTGAGATCAGCAAATGCATGGGGCACTGAGAGTTATGCTGGTCTGAGATTACCCCACAGAGGGTATGGCATGGGCCAGGTAAGGGAGGCCATTGAACATTCCAGCTGAAGGGTGAATAGAGCCATGTGCAAGTTCACAGAACAGAGGAGTTTGGGCTTCATAAGACATGGGCTAATGCCAGCACTAAGGGGTACTTTGAGTAAGACAGGGTACACCTTTCAGAGGTTGGCATGGACAAGTTCTTTTTGAAGCTGGATGAAGCTTTGGTAACAGCAGGTTGTAAATAATGCAAGTTGCCTGCCTTGGAGGGGGAGCTCTGGATGTAACTGCTGCCACATCCAGAGTGATGGCAGAGTTACAGTGCAACCCGGAGGCTGATTGGTACATAGGGGTACTCTGTCTAGTAGCACAGCAGGTGTGCCCCATGACAAATCCCAGGAGTCTTTATGGCAGGACCATGGATGAAAGCGTTGGTGCCCCACTAGTCATTCGGGCGGGTGTCTGCCTGAACGACTGGGGGCTTGCCTTATAATGCTCTGCCCCTAAAAAATGCATGAGGAAAGTCATTGACTGGGGGGCCATGGTAATTAATGGGGGAAATCCCCAGGATCAATTGTAGCACTGATTGGGTTGGCCTAGTTGCAGTTTGACTTATCAGGTAGGTGGGGCAGCTTAGGTCATTCACGGTTGCCTGACCTTGGATCGCCCGTAAGTTAACCTACTAAGTTGGCATGCTTCTTGTATGAGATAAACCTGCAGCAAACTGTTTTCCCACAAACCCTGTGTGGAGTGATTATTTTGTGCAGCTTGTGCTAAGTAACTCATTATGTTTTGGGGAGGATTGCCGATATCAGCACTAAGTCTCTGTGTAATCCCAAAACATTAGCTGCTGCAGAGGTGCTCAAAGCTTTGTCCACCCTTGACTTCATTCTCTAGGAATGCAGCAATTCATTTTATGTCTGTGGTAAGGGCTCTGGCATGATCGTATAGATCAGTGGCATGGAAACGTCTCTGAGTGTACCCATCAACAATGTATCAAATTGCGTGAAGGAACATTTTACTCCAAGAGGCCTGCGTGTCGCATTGGGATTTCTTCATTGTTGGGTGAGCTTGTGTGTGTGTGATAAGATGAGTAAGTGAATATAATTTTGTTCAATATTTGAATGAGTAAGTGAATGCATGGAAGGAATGAATTAGTGAGTAACTAGGAGTGCAGATAATTATGGGTAAGAGCTGCATTCTTGTAAGGCAGCAATAATGTGTACCTGCAGAATTACTATTTAGGATACGTAACAATAATCATAAATAACTAAAATACAAAGTGTATAAAGACAAATAGTAAGCAATGCATTATTTTACACTGTGCCAAACGTACAGCAACAAGCTGGCACAAACTCACATATTGTGCAACACAACAAAAGGCTTAGTTTTAACTAAGTATCACACAAAAATTGCAAATCCTTTTTACTGGAAAGTATGAGATGACTGAAAAGGCCATGGACTTCACAACAGCATAGAAGAACATCATGTGCCCAAGAGCACAGAGACAAACATGAATTATGTACATTGTGAGGACCAAAAAGAGCTTCACTTAATACAACAATACTACACAATTTTAAACCAATTGCAGTCATTTGTTGATGTTTAATGCAGACATAAACCGCCAAGTCTGGCGATATTTCCACGTTTAGCCATGGCAAAGCAGTATTAATCTGTTGAATGGTAACCTAGAAATCCCCAATTCCCTTTGCATCACTTAAAAGGCCTATTATGGGCTGTTTCTATTTGTTAGTAGAACATTGGAATGTTGAGCACTCCATTGAAGACAATGGAGTGCTTTGGGCTTCTACTGGCTGGTAGTAGCCCAGACCATCAGCATTCCTTTGTTTGTCTTTCACAACTGTTGCTGTGTACAAAGGCCTCGGACCCCGAGGGGATTTCAACCTCCTCGTGAGACATTTGTTTTACAAATTACAACATTCTGCCCTCTGGGGCACAATGTTCTATTAGCCTTCTTGCCTTCCTGTTGGAAAGTGGATTATTAGTAGGGGGGAATGTATATCTGCCACTGGGAATAAGGCCACTAACACAGAATAGGTCTTAGAAAATTATTCCTATGCTTGGTAGCTTGGCTGCGAGCAGGCAGGCTTAACTTCAAAGACAGGTATGTAAAGCATTTAAAAACTCAATTTCAGTAAATATATGTCACAATACAAAATAAAAATCCAATACCAATTTATATAAATAGGGAATATTTTTATCTTTAAAATTACACCAAAAATCCAATGTAGGGAAACGGACATATGAATTTTCAAAGATTTAGTAATTTCTAGCACATAGAAACCTATAGAGCCTTATCGGGACATCTGGTCACGATATACCGGGTCAAAGTTAAAGTTTGAGGCCGACCGCGGTGGAGCCCTGGGCGGCTACCCCTCGCGGTAAGTCTCGGTCAAAGTTTTTACCTTCTGACTTAGAAACTTTTCTGGAGTTTTTCTTCCCTGGGTCTCTCGAAGCTCTCAGCCAGTCCGGATTCGGTGAGGGTTGGCTCGATTGTCTTGCAACGAGCTCCGGTAGAACTTATGGAAGTCCAACCTCCAGAGCGTTCCAGCGGGACAAACCAAGGATCCAAGCCAAAAATCGGTTGAAGGCAGGCAGCTTGGCTTTCACCGTTGCTCCAGTCACCTTTTCTTCGTTCGGACTTAAAAGCTTTTACGGAGATTTTTCTCGTGGGGTCCCTCGATGCTCTTCACCAGGCCGGATTCGGTGAGTGTTTGCCTGCCTCGGATTTCGGGAGAGAAGATCTGGCTAAACACACCCCTAAAATGGCTAATCTCCATAGTCTTTACCCCTTTTATCTGCTCATTCCTTCCTTAATCCTAGCATCTGACTGGGAGGGGGGGGGGTCAAAAGAGTGGAGTTGTAAATGACACTGATGTCTTCCCCTTCCATTGAAGTCCATTGTGTATGACTCCTCCCCCTGCTCTGGCATTCCTGTGCAACAGGACACTGCCCTCCCAGCAGAGCTGGTCAACCCCAGGGGCTCTTTCTCACCTCTTCAAAGAAGCCACTGGAAGGCTGAATCTAGGCTTACAAACAAGAAAGTCTTATAACTTCTTGTATGTACATTTTAGGAGAAATTCAACAATATAATAGTGTTGAATGTATTAATACCATTCTAGGAAGTCTTTGAATGGCATGTTTAGCCTTTTCCTACAAAAACATATTTTATAAGTACTCCACATATATCTACAGGACCCCCACCCCAGAAAAACCTAGAGGAGACTTTAGGGGTTTGGAATATGTAAAAATATTGCAGATCCTCCCTCCACACTGCTCTTATCACCAAAGTCGATTTTGGGCAGCACTTTATCACAATGTGGGGAGTGAAATGTGCCATTTCACTTAACCCAGGGCTTATAAAACTCATTTTATAATGGTCATCCTTATAAATACCTGACCCCCCACCACTTGGAAACCTAGGGGAGACCCAGGGGGTACCTAATATACCCAAACATTGTAGGTCAACCATTTCAATGTGACCCAAACACCAAAGTCGAGTTTGGGCACTGCAACAAAGGGCTCCCTTTAAACTGACCCCAGGCTTCAGCAGTGAACCCATGCAAGTGTAGAATGGTCTGCTGGCCTCTAAACTGCCATGCCCTATTATATACTAGGGACTGATAGGTAGTTTCAATTCCCCTGTCACATTATGTAGTAGGGCCTTAGAGGGTAGGTCATGCCAATCACAGGGTTACCCCAACCCATTGTGCACCCTAGTGTATTTAGGTGTTTTCACTGTATTCTAAATGTGTCTCTTTCAGCATAGCACTGGCCCTGTGCCTGGTTAGGCAGAGCCCAGGGTCAGTCAGAGTCATTTACCACCAGTACCAGTCAGCAAAATGTTGGGGTGTGCCCAGAGCATAGGATGACTTACCAACACTTCTGTAGTGGTCTATACCAACCATTAACAACTCACTCCCTTGTTAAAGGACCTCGCCTTTGGCTTGGACCTTTAACACTTGAGACGACCTTTAATAGCCGGTATAGCCTGCTACAGTGTGTGCATAAAGCTAAATTATTATTTCTGTTGCGTTATGGAATAGAATATTGACATACAATGGCATCTCCAGAGGCCAACGGGATTCGATCTTTGACTGTTGGAGTGAAGACCGAAGTTGTCTCTGAAGGGAGAACATTGTGTGCTGTTTTGCAGTTAAAATAGTAATAAAGCTGAAATCAAAGTACAGTTTTTTGCCTCTCCTTCATTGTGACATATTTTGGTGCGGAACTGAAAAGAGCAAACACAGCACTTTGAATCCTCGTCAGTATGTTTAATCATTGAAGATTAGTCATTGCCACTTGGCGAGGCACAAACTTATACTTCTGATTAAGATGCTATCCTCCTTCAAGTACTGTGTTTAAGTGAGTTTAAAAGGCCATTCATAACTTTGAACTTCTATGTGTTTAGTGACATTTCATGCACGCCATGAGCTGACATTGACCTATTTAGCCTTGGGAAAACTCACGGGTCACACACAGAACGCTCAAGCAGCAGAAACACTTTAATATTCAACTCTACTTGTAGAACGCTCAAGTGGCAGAAATGCTTTTATAATCAATTCTACAAGTATCACTGAGTTTCCAGTGTATATTGAGACATACTGAATGATTGTGGAAGCTTTCTTGGATACATAGGTAGCTTGGTGGCTCCTCTGCGTCTGCTACTCATTTTATGGTGTTGTGTCAAGGCTTTTGATTGGATGTTTTCACTTCTCCAGGATTGGCTGATTCCTTCTCTACCTTTATTTGTTGCTCTTTGCATGGACTTTTTGCCCTAAGTGGGGTGGGTATGCCCAGATGTGGGTCACTTGCTCACTGTGCCACTGGATTCAAGCTAGCCTGGCTGTTGAAGGGTAACACCCAGAAACTGGTCCCAGGGTGCTTGTTTCTGGTCCAGGGGGACCTGGCTTGGTAGTTCGGTCTGGAATGTTCCCATGAGACACAAGGTCAAGACTGATTTGCATATGGCTGGGTCTAAACTGGGGTGGCATGGTGAGCAAAAGAACAATATACTTAACCCAGATCCCTTGATTGGGGGTGAATGTATGATGTATTCAGCATTCCGTCCATCATTTGTTTGCATAGTACTTTGAATGGATATGGCATTAACTTTGTGAAAACTCTGTCAAACAAGGGTTACACGATTTAAAGAGACAAAACAAGGTAACCTCCAGATTTTAAGTTTGTCAAGTAGTTTCTTTCTACTTTCTGTATAAAATGCAAAGTGTAAATCTCCCAAATGCATTTTTACCTGCAGCTGGCACATCTAGAGGTAAGTGGAGACAATGGTGTAGATCTTTTGATCTTTACCTAATTGCAGTTGATGGCATGAAATTTGATCCAGGATAGAAAGGATCAATGCTGTATAATTGTCTGGATGTTGAGGGACAGCATATATTTGATAATCTACCACAACAAATTCCTCTGCCATTTGTTGGGGATACATTTACTGCAGCTATTATGCTTTCTAAAGAATTGGGTAGATTTGAACAGTCATCAGATCCAGAAGGTGTGAATTTAGTGAAGCAAAAAATACTTGTCAACTCACACTACTGTGCGAAAAAATGGGACTAAAGTAATTCCCTCACACAAGGTATTTGTTTCGGATATAGAGTCAAAAATCCTTTTGCACAACTCAAACATTATTGAAATGTAGGAAGGTTAGGCATTTGAGCAGAGCTGTTCTTTCAATCAAAATGGTGAAATTACATAACATGCCTGAATAAAGATGATCCAGTTTGCGATGTGACGATTGGAAACACAGCAGTTACACAGATTAGTCACAGCAGATTCTGGTTCTTCCATTTACATAATTTCTGACATTCTGTATACAAAAGAGAGCAGTCAGGTTACAATATTGCCTCCGGATATATGCACTGTAGCTTTTGTAGGCAATGAAATAGACATCCTGGGTTATTTTGGGGAAGATTTGAAGAACAAGAACAGGTTGATTCACACTACTATTAATGTTGCAAATAAGGGCTACAACATTCTAGGATGGAAAGAGCAACAGACTTTTGTGATGGTTTTAAGACATGGTACTGAACATCCTATTTCTCTGGTCGATCTAGTTGATCCCAGAATTAATTCTATTGGTGAACTATTAAACAAACATGAATCTGTGTTCAAGAATCCCCTGAGTGCTGTCAAGGTTTTTTAACATAATACTATTCTTAAACCAGAAGCTATCCCAGTGGTATACCAGGGGCGCAAAATATGTTTAAGCACTAGATCAGAATTAATGAATCGCCCAAATAATTTGGTCGATGAAGGAGTAATTGATCCAATTAATTCCTCACTTTGGAATCCTCCAATAGTAGTAGCTAAGAAAAAATCAGGGGAATTGAGACTTTGCATCAACCTGAGGTCTCAGAACAGACAAATTCAAATAGATTATTTTCCTCTACCAAAGATTCTAGAGATGTTGATTTGGATTGTAGGCAACAAAGTATTTCCCACACTAGATTTGAAGGCAACATACCATCAGGTTGAATTGTCCAAGTCTTCCTGTCCACTGACTGCATTTAATGCTCCGTGTGGTGCATTTTGGTTTTAACGCATACCAAAAAACCTTGCATTGCTGCTTCTGTTTTTCTATAAATTATGTTTAAGATCTTAGGCAATATTCCCAATGTACTGGCTTACCAGGATAACATTTTGATTTATAATGAGGAAGATCATTTATCAACTATTGACAAGGTTTTGTGCATTTAGAAGGTTATGAAATAACTATTCAGAAACAAAAGTGTCTGTATTTGTTGAGACAGGTGGAGAATTTAGGTAATTATGTTTTATCCAAAGAAATCCGTCCTAAATCAGATTTACTGGAAGCCATTAAGAACGTACCTGCACCTGTTGGTTAAGACCAATTGAAGTCATTTATGGGTCTATGTGAATTTTTTGCTCAACATTTTGCATACCAATCTGAACCTTAAAGGAAGCTTTTGAGCAGTGGTGTTAAGTATTGTTGGGGAGAAAAGGAAAGTTCAACTTTCAAATTACTAATAGATTTAATCATAAATGCCACTGCTTTACAACTTTTTAATGATACAGCCAAAATCATTATTTAAAGTTGATACAAATGGGATGGGACTGGGTTCTGTTCCCAGTGAGATGGTAGTTCAGTAAAAAATACATTAGCTTTTGCCTGAAGATGCCTCTCTTCCTCTGAAAATAATTACAGTACCATTGAAAAGGAAGCATTAGCATGGGTGTGGACAATCTACCGTTTTCTTCTTATTTATGGGGTAGGGAGTTTTTGTTGGTGACGGACCATATCCATTACTGTATCTTTTAAAGGAAGATAACTTCAACAGATCCCGTCCTACACTTGTGAGATTGCTGTCTACAATACAGAAAATCAGTTTCAGTGTAAAGCATATTCCTGGTGGAAAGAAATGTACAGCATCTTTTCTATCATACTGTCCTGTGAAAACTGTGGTCTTGAATTGTTCACTTGATGGAGTGGAATGTGTGTTAGGATATATTGATGGAGTTACAGTTGTGGATGGTGTATCTTCTCCGAAGGAATGGGAGAGTTTGAGGAGGAGAGTTAGTTGCCAGGTGTTGTTAAAAAAATACATTACTCTAGCATGGCCAAAGAAAAAGCATGTCCAAGATGAAATCAAAGCATTTTCCAAAGTCGAGGAAGAGCTGTCTACCAAGGGTGATTTGGTTTTACATGGAGGTGTGTTAATCCCACCAATAGAGTTAATATGTAGACTTGTCAGATTTGCACATCGGAGTCACGTAGGTTTGACTGGGTGAAAGAAAAGACTACAAATGTTTACTGGTGGCCAGGAATGGATAGTTAGGTGGAGTCATCTATGTTGACTTGTAAGGGCGTAGCAATGCTGACAAGTCCTTGCATACATATAATACTCCATTGTCTCCAGTAGAATTCCCTGATCAGCCTTGAGAAGAATTGGAAATATACTTTATTGGGCCTTTGTATTCTCTCAGAGAGAATGTTAGACCTGCAATCCTTAGGATGGTCTTCCCTCAAACGTTTTCCTGATTTCTACCTCTTTTGCTGAATCTTTTTGTTGGCCTTAGGACTCTGAAACGTTACCACTGCTGACAAGTGCTAAAGTGCATGTGCTTCTCCTATAAACATGGTAACACTGGTGTATACATGATTGGCATATTTAGTTTACCTCTAAGTCTCTAAAACCCAGGGACTGCAATCTAAATGCTGCTAGTGGGCCTGAAGCACTGTTTATGCCTCCCACAAAAGTGGCCTTTCAAACCTGTCTCAGGCATGCCAATGCAAGGCCTGAGCGTGCAGTTTACTGCCAGTTCAACTTGGCATTGAAAATCACTTTCCTAGCCTAAAACTCCTCTTTTACTACTCAGAAGTGATCCCTAAGATAGACACTTGGTAGCCCTAAGGGCAGTGTGTTGTGTACTTAAAAGGAAGAACAGGTACTTGTAAGTTGTACATGTCCTACGATTGAGAAAACAGCAAAATTCTTTATTCACTAATGTGAGGCCTACTCCTCTCATAGGCTAGCATTGGGAATTCCTTAAAACGCTTTAAAGCTGTAATTCCTAATTTGAAAGGAGTAGCTGCACTATGTTTCATATCTTTGGAATGGGAATGAAAAACAAAACCAACCACACTAGATTCACAACATCTTTCATCTGGAATAGTCTTGTCAAGTCCAGTCCTCTTCACTTTTCCACAGCTTGTTTCTTTTTGGGTTACCTTCAATCTTCAGCCCATTTTAAAAGAGCAGTCTTAGTCTCACTTAACCTCTCCTATAGCGCACTCTTCTCAGTCTTTTCAAAAGTGTCATGTTTTATGCTGCCACAGCCTCCACAAAGTCAGTCTCACCAAGGTGTATTTACTGTCTGGTACCCTAATTGATGAGTTAGATGTTGAATTTGATCCTGGGTGGGTCTTAAGTGTTTTCTTGTTTCATCCTTCTAAGTCCACATATGGAAAGAGCTGATTATTCGATGCCCACTATAGTGAGAAAATGGGTTTGCCAAACAGCGCTCAGCAAAACACATGCTTTGTTCTCACTGTAAGAGTGTACACACTGAAGGAACATTGAAACCTTTGCTGAGAGATCAGTCATATAAAACAAAAAAAGTTGAGAGACCTGAGCCAGTGCCAACAAAGAGGAGGTGTGACTGCTCATGGGAGCCCGTATACTATATTTTGCGTTTCAGTGTGGAGTGAGTGTTACAGAACCTATGTGCTAGAACCGACTATGATGACATAATTTCCTGATTATAATTTAAAATTAAAATTGAGAAGCTACTTTCTCGTTTTGTCACTTAGCATGCCCAATAAAAAAATGGCTCACACTTTAAGCCAACTTTACTTTCTGGGATTTGTAGCATAGATTAGTTATAACCACTGTACGTGGAACATATTTTCAATTAAAAGTTACAGAATGACAAATGTACCATGGCATCCCTCTATAAATTGCGTATTAACGCCGGATAGATATATTTCTTTTAAAAAACTAAAATACTGCTGAAATATCAATGTTTTTTCTTTGCATGGTGTTTGTGCCCATAAACAATCATATTTTTGCTTGCGAAATGTAAATTTGCACCGAAATATGCCAGGAGACATGTGGAAATTAAGGAAGCACTGGTAGAAAGATGACAATGGGTAAGAAGTTATTTGTAGTAAAAACTAAGTGACAGGAGGAAAGTAAACATGGAACTGTCATAAAAAGCCAGAACCCACCGGATGAAATAAATGAGAAAAGAACATCGATGTTTTAGAAAGCAATACTCTGCCAGTGCCACTGAACTTAACACATTGAACTCAATTAATTAAATTAATTATCTGTGGGTAAAAAATTACAAGCCGTGAAAAGTAAACACAAATGAACGCAGACGCAGACTACATGGCATATTCTTTACCGAAATATGTCGACTTTTGGTCGGAGAATAAATGAATTCCGATCATTGCTTCTTTTTCACATCTGTGATCACAGACTGCTTAAAACCCACGTCTTAAGCTTTCGTTTAGAATCCATGCGTAGAAAAACAGCGCCCATTTTTTTTTTTAAATCAGAGGGCTCTCCTCATTAAGCCTGTAGTGGCAAATTTCAGCTCTGAGGAAAGCCGCGAACTTTCATGGTTCTCATTATCGGAGGAGAAAACAGACACCTTGCTACTGTGGCTGCACGGCCGGCTGGCTGATTAGAAATTATTACCACTCGACTGAACAATTTAGCAACATGCCCCTAACTCACGCTCTACTGCACCCGTATCACGGTGCTCGCTAAAGTATGTCAGACCAACATCTGAAATGATACTGGAGCTATTCATTGATTCCAGTCCCCGCACGTTTTGAAGGTGAGCATCCTCTAGATTGTTTTGTTGAAAAATTGTACACAGACAATACAGACACATGATGAATGTGGTGGGAAAATACAAATAATGTTTTCATAGTCTCGTGCGATTTTTTTTGTATTTGTTAAACCTGAGAGTTTAACAAAGCACCTGTATTCGTCCCGGTAGAGAAGGCAAGTTACCTATTGCTTTTGTATTTATTTTCCTTTCATGCGAGGTTACTGGTTTAACTTGGATTTGGACGAACAAACGATAGTTTATCACAAAAAAAGAGTTTCTTGCGAATAGAGGCACAGAGAAGAATTTGTGTGGGCATATTCCTAAATCTTTTTCTATGAGCATCTGTGTCTTACGCTTATTCTATGCCTCAGTGACCGTTTCAGTTATAAGTCCTTTCTTTAACTGCAACCCCTGCACACACACCTGCTTACAGGTGGGTCCCTTTTACAAGTAATACGGTTAACTGTGCACCTTACTAATTTCCACCTCTTAAATTGTGCCAGGTCAAACCTTCTTATAATAAAGGAGGAATGAGTTCCAGTCACTATCTGATCATGCTGATTTTGGACCATACTGATCTTCAGGCAGAAAACACTTAAATTAAGCAGGTTATGCCCCATATTTAAGAGCAAACTGGTAATTGCTGAAATGTATTAGTACTGTTGAACTCCAAACTGTCGGGTTAACAGATTTCAATGGGTGTGATAAATAGCGCCAAATGCTTGGTGGAACTCAATCAAAGTCTAGGATTGAATTACACCTAACTATCAAGGCTTAATTTGCAAAGCGTTTTTCTGGAGGCAGCTGTGTGCTCGCTCTAAAGTTAGTTGTGACGTACCTGTGTATTTTCAAGAGCAATGCAGAATTAATCAAAATAGAAATGTATGTGAATCCTAAACGTTTACCCCCTCAGTAAGCTGATTTTAGTCTCGGAGTAATGAGCGTACTGCTTGTAGGAGAGTAGGGTCTGCTTCCTATGGTTACCCCCACTTTTTTCTGTTTCACAGTTTTTTTTTTTACTTTAGTCTGGCTGTGGCCATGCTAATCAGGACCACAGCCAAGCTGGTCTCTATCTAAATTGATTCCATGTACATTAGGTACATAGCAGATTGGTTACTGAGTTACCTTGTGAGCCCCTAGTATATGGTATCTTAGGTACCAAGGGCATAGGTAATCCAGAGGCCTACCAGGGGCTGAATTATGTATTATGCCACCCCTAGGAAGCCTTCCAAAATGGTACCACAGGTCTGCACTTGCAGCCTGGGTAAGGTGGTGTAAGCAGCCCTTAATGAGTTATAGTATACCTATAACTACCTATACATATAGACACATATTAACCTATAAGTCACTCCTATGGCAGGCCTTGACAATTCTGAAGGCAGAGTGCTTGGTTTTGAGTGAGAGGGTGCCCTAGCATGAGCTGAGCCCCTCTGCAGCTTTCGGAAATCCTTCCTTATAGCTGTTCTATGATATACCCATACCATATGCTCTTAAAAGCATTATAATCCTCGCGGTTAATGCTAACTTTGGTTTGGCTTTATGAAAACATGTCGTGATTGGTGTCAAACGATTTGGAATACTACCCCCCCCCCCACATCCCCAGCCAGTTCTGGCGGTGGGGGTAGCATTCCTCCCTTCTAGAGGGAGAAGACATGTACACACTGGTACACCCGGTACATGTTTTAAAGAGCCTCAGCATCACAAAATGGATGCTGCTGCCACAGACACAAATCTGATCTCCTGCTGATGGATGAAACTCCAGCAGGGGAGGCCTGGACAGTAGGTTTCCTGTCCAGGGAGGTGCCAGCACCTCCCCAGACAGGCTTTAGTGTATTGGGGCAGGGTGGGTTGCATTCAGTGAATGCTTTTGAGACACTGCCTGGGGCACACAAGGTGCTCCATGCATTTCCCAGTTCAAACCGGTTGCTGGGGCACTCAGCCCCAGTTCTGGTGCAAAACTGGGCAAAGGAAAAGGGGTGTAACCACCCCCTCCCCATGTCATCCCATAGGTGGGACCCTAGAGTTAGTCCAACCCCTAAACTTAGTATGAGTATAGGAACTCATTCCTAGGACTTTAGATTACCCTGGACGAAACTCTGAAACAGAATCTTGGACCTTCGACATTCCATATCGACTGGAAGACGGAAGAAATCTCCCTTGGGGTCAAGGAGTGACCCTCCTGTTCAAACAGGCACCTAAGAGAATTTTACTGGTCTGCATTTTTGAGGCTCCCACCGGATCCCGAAGAATATGCGACACAGAACATGGACTTCCAGACATCTCTGAGGCCGACACGAGATCCCAGCAAAGCTGAGACCCGCAGCCATCACGAGAGACGTGGGACCGAAACTCCTGGACATCCTGGAATTTTGCAACTGCACCTACTTCCCGAAGTTTCCCGAAGCTGTGCATTGGGCTAATTGTTGCCCTTGCCCGAGCACCTTTTGCACTGAAGCTGAGAGGCCTGCCCTCCACGAGTGTTCCGTGAGTCCCCTTTCTTCACCGCAGCTTGAGGCTTCTTTGCAATCACTAGTCCGTTGGCTAGTGGGTCCCCACAAAGGAAAATCCTTTGTTTCTTGGATTTTCCTGGTTGCTCCAGAAGTGTCCTGACTCGCCTCCAAAGGGTGAGTCCTTCAAACCTTGCTGGTCTGCACCAAAGCCAATCTTGTTTTCTTGCGTGGGTTGCTGTTGCCAAGGCTTGTTGGCTCCAATCTGGATACCAACACTGCAGCACTCAACATTTAACATGGTACAGCTCAAATCCAGCTCTTGGTCATGATCCACACCTCCTGGTCCTCGTGGCTGAAGAGTCAAGCTTCACCGACTTCACCTTAAAGCACCCCACATCATCGGGCATCTTTCTGTTGCCATCCTGGTCACTGGCTAGTGACCCAGACTCTGTCCCATCTGCTTTCAGGTTCTTCAGATCTCCGATCCACCCTTGGATCCACCCGGACATTTTCCTCTGGTCGCCTGCAGCACTTCTTCGCAGCTCTCCATTGGAATCGACGACGAAACCCGACACCTAAAGACGCGTATGCACCCGGCTTCCCTGGGTGAGGTAACATGAGTACTCCAGTGCCCCCGTGGGTCTTGGCTCTCGAAGTGTCTAAGTATAAAAGGGTTCCATCGTAGTTCACTCCCAAGTGTCCTTAATCTTTAAAATTGCAACTTGTATTTCCTCCATAGAAGTCAATGGTGATTAGCGGCTGTGTTTAGACACTGCACGCGACCCCTGTGGGTCTCCCGCATCCCTACCTTGGGTGGCTCCTGGTTGCCCCAGCGGTTCGACAGGCTCTAGGCCTCACTTCTATCCCTCACGTGGTTCCTATACCACTATTTTAGTATATGATTTGTGAGGCCCCTAGGGCATAACGTATACTGTGCTATTTACTGTGTGCTATTTAAAGTTCTTGTATTGTACTTTGGCCTCTAGCCTCATAAAGAGACTAGAGGTGTTGTGTTTAGAATAAATACATATATATTTGATATATACCTTGTGTGGTGTACTTTCATTTTATTATTCAAGAGATTTTACACTGGTAAAACAAGCTGCTTTACATTCCTTCAAGACTTAGCCTGAAGGCTGCTCTCCACAGCTACCACTAGGATAGCTTTCTATAAAGGTTGTCTTAAACCTACCATCAATAAGGGTTGTTTGGACTGGTGCACGGTGCCCACTAGAATAGTGGACATCATATGCCAGGCCAACTTCTCACACTCCTGGAGTAGGATATGGTTTATCCACCATAGAGCCTATTCATGGGTAGTTACAAAATATGTACATCTCATCAGTATAGTCACTGACCATGTCATGAGTGATTTATTTTGTGAGTTCATAAACAGTGCATTGCAGGGGTGTGAGGTATAACTTGCTCAGCTAACTATAACTACTGAATTGCACTGGTTTTGTATGAGTGGAACCTGAGCCTAACTATAACGTCCCTGTGACCTTTGGTTTTCAGTGAATTTTTAAGGTTCTTTTTAATTCCTTTTCCAAAATATAACACCCCTGTAACCTTTGTTTTTTTCAGTGAATTTCTATGTTTTTAAAGTAGTAATGACATTTGCAGTGTGGTGGAGAAAGGGGGAGGGTTCTCTGACCAGCTCTTAGGAATCCCGCTGTGTAGGATTTACAGAAAATACCCGATGGGCTTCTTGACCCCCAAAGTCCCTCAGAATGAAACATTTCCTAGCTAACGTAATGGAAAGTTTCAATTCTATTAAGGATTCGGAGGCGAGGATTATGCATTTTCTTTCTTCACTTTATTATACAATAGCCAGAAAGTTCAACACAGCAGGTTTGCTAAGAGGTCTTTGGAGGCCACACCCCCTTTCTCCACCACACTGCAAATTTGTCTGGTGGTGCAGTACTGGTTGGGGAATATAGTCCCCATGGATTCTATGTCAGGACCGGAGGCGAGGAATATGCATTTTCTTTCTTCACTTTATTATACAGCAGCCATTTTAAAGTCAAACAAATCAACATTCCCATAAACCATAGGGAATACCAGGCAAGACAGTAGAGTATCCTCAGCTAAAGTGTCCCTTCCTCTGAGCCAATCAGGGGTCCCCTTGTTGTTGATAGCCCCTTGTCTCTGTTCATGCTTCCTCTTTTGTCGCTCGGTCAGCCAGTAAATCCCCATCAGGAGTCATGTTTATTCGAATCGCCTGCAAGATAAAGCGTAAGCGACAGAAATGTTTAAGGATCAACCCTGTGGAGAGAACATGTCAAACATCCACATGATGACCAATGCAGTGTATCAAATAAAGGCAGAAGTTACTTACTCCAATACGAGGGAGGGAAGGTTCACAAACAAATGGGTACCCTGGATGGGATAATCCTCGCCTCCGAGTCCTTAATAGAACTGAATCTTTCTGTTACGTTAGCTAGGACATTTTTCATTCTATGCCAGGACCGGAGGTGAGGATGATGCACATTTAAAGCTTGCTCACCACCAAATGAGCCATATCAACAACCGATTTGAAGTAAAACCGCTTAAAGGTGGAGTCTGAAGACCAGTCTGCAGCATTCAGAATGTCTTCTAGACGAGCTTCCAGGGCAAATGCTTTGGAGGCCATCGCCCTTCTGGAGAGTACGCCCCGAATGCATGCATATCAATGTCCGCTTCTTGCATTATCCACCGAACCCAACGAGCAATTGTGGGTGAGGACACAGCCTTATGGGGCTTTTCGAGAGCGATGAGCAATTGGCGCTCCCCCGGAGGTCTGAAATCTTCAGTCATTTCTTCGTACGCCTTGAGGCAGGAGACCACACATAGTTTTGGAGAATCCGGGAAAGCGGGGTAAGAAATAGATGTCGTTCCACATTTAGTGCGTCGACGGATAGTGAACGTCACTCCAGTGGGAGAAAAAATCCTATCAGAAACATCCAGAGCTCTGACATCTGAAACACGTCGGCAAGATATAAGACATAACAACATGGCGAGCTCCGCAGACATTTCCTTCCTAGAGAGGAACCTATTTGGTTGCCACAAAAGGAACAAGTTCAAACTTGATTGACATCCCATAGCTGGGAATAGCGTGGCTCTAGGGGTAGCGAAAGGCGGATACCCCAAAGGAGGTGACAGACCAAAGGATGATCTCCGACCGGGGAACCATGAACCATGGAATGCCCCTCCGAGATTGCTGACCGAAAGGTATTGATGGTCATATAATCCAATCTGTCTTATGCCAGGGAGGCCAGAAAATTCAAGATTGAGGTAACATCTGCTGCCACAGGATCGGTATTCCGTCGCAGACACCAACGACACCACCGTCTCCAGGTGGATCGGTAGCGTTTGACAGTGCTGTCCGCCCAGTCTTTGGACATTAATTTTTTTGCCGCTCACTAAAGGACTGGGACCGCCCATCATCCCCTGTAATCCGCCAAGCCATGAGCGTCAGGGAGCCCTGTTCGATCAATGGATGGGGACTTTTCAAAGTATCCACTGCTCAAAGTCTCATTTGAACAAAAGAAACAATTACATTTTTACTGAGACTATTGTACTCAACAGTGGATACTTTGAAAATGTTTTTCCGTTATGTATATAGGTGTTTTCACATGTAAATATCCAGTCACCACGCACAACCTTTATCCCTTATGTATTCACAGTCCATGTGTTTTGTGTGTTTTGGAAAGTACATTTTGAATCATTGCATAAATCAAATCTTTGAAAAAAAGTTAAATACTAAAGATTGACTTTTTCAACTTCTTTATATGTGGTCAGTGCTTAGTAATGCATGTTTTTATCATCTGTGAGATATATGTTGACGTCAATTGATTAAGCACCACATTCAATTGACATGCTCTTCCGACAGAACCATTGTTCTCTGTTTTGATTGGGGCGGCGGACGAGCGGCCCCACCTTGTCCGGCCCCTCGAAAAACCAGAGGATGAAACACCTTCCTGATCGAAGAGTGCGCCCTATCAAGGGAGGTGAAAGTGTTGACGAACCTCCCTAGTTCTTTAATAAAGGGATCGCCAAAGACGCCACCCTGCGCAACAGGACCCGCCTCGGAGTCCATCAGGTCTCCAAGCTTGGGATCAACCTTAATGAGGAGAGACCTGCAGTGTTCAGTGGAGATCGCACAATTGGCGTTTCCAAGAAACACCACCACGCATTGGGCCCAAGATGAGAGATGGTCGGGTGATATTAGGGACCCCGAGGCATTGGCTTCTTCCGCCATGTCCAATATTTTAGTGATGGGGCTTAAGGCATCCAGCAACTTATCTTGACAGGACCTGTCAATGCCCTTCTTGGGATCTTTAACCCATTTTTGGAGATAGGTAGCCATTCTAGGGTCAATGTCAGGAGTGGCAGCTACCTTCCCCTCCAAGGAAGGGCGAGGGCACTCAGCCTTAAGGCAATTACGGGTCACAGGTTCCAGCGGGCGGCGGATGCGACTGGCCACATATTGGGTGACCTTGTCAGAGGGGGCCCTTTCAAAGGACCTCGGATGGAGGATGTCAACAGGGTCCAACATGTCCGCACAAGGATTCTACCCTTCAGAAGAGTTGTCGTCATCCCCGTTATCCACGTCCCCTTGTTCTCCGTCGCCGAAGGAAGAGGGAACCACCGGAGGAATGGCAGCAGTAGAAGTACTAGCTAGGAAAGCCTGTTTAAGGCAAGCAAAAGCATCCGATTCCACCCCAGTGTCCCTAGCGCATTTAGCAGGAAGCTGTTGTTGGTGCACGGTAGAGGCATTGGGGGAAGAATCCGGCGTTGAAGCTTGGGAGGCCTTGGCCGACCTCTCGCAGGCCTGGTCAATTTTGCGGGTCAGCCTTTCCTCTAGGGGAGTTATGGCTTGCTTCAGTGCCTTGTGGATGGACTCGTCTACTGAGTCGTAGAAATCGTTGTCCCATGGGTGGGCCGCAAGCAGATGTTCCTCCCACTGATCATCCTGGAAGGCGTCATCCTGAAATTCCTCCATGCATGAGGTAAG
Organism: Lissotriton helveticus; assembly: GCF_964261635.1. Lineage (NCBI taxonomy): Eukaryota > Metazoa > Chordata > Amphibia > Caudata > Salamandridae > Lissotriton > Lissotriton helveticus. The sequence goes on along the minus strand of NC_136060.1, from coordinate 50,582,696 downwards.
TAGAAGGTAGGTAGGTGTACCAGGCTAGAGAAACGCAGAGGTAGTGTGCCTCCAATTATAGTGGGCTGGGTATCAGCCGAAGATATAGGTGGGCAGCGCTCGCAATAATAAGGGCAGAGCCTGGGACCCCAACAGCCATGGTGCCAAAAATATATACAAGGGCAGCCTGCCCACATGGGTCCCTGCAGACACTGTCTGCACTACTGACTCACAAAAGTGGGAGCATTATACACCTAATGAACAACATACCAACATAGCAATAGTACAGATCCGGGTCAGGGGCGTAAGTGCAGGCACAAAGACCAGGCGCTTGCGGCGAAGCTGCTCTGGGATCCGACGCGCTCAGGTGTGCGCGGAAACCCAGGAACGCTCGCTGTGTCAGGGACGCCCTCAGACGCTCTCTAGCGGTGGAATGTGGCCACCGCACACCAGCACCAACAGAGCGGCTGCTAGGGAGCCGAGACACTCCCACAGCTGGTTGCGAGGTGCTGAGCAGCGGCGGCCCGCAACCTGAAAAGCAGAACAATAACGAAAGGCGCACTGTCAAGACACTGAAATTGACATGGGTCCCGCACGTCTCAACAACAATGGCGCGCACATGCCCTTCACCACCGCGCCGTGAAGGAAATGGCTGATAGCGACGTAACAAGCCACACAGCGAGGACTCAGAAAAAACAATATCATAAGCTACCAAAGCAAATAAGCATTCAAGTCAAGAAATACACATAAAATAGCAATGCTACACTCTGAACAAAGAACAAGAAATTCAAAGCATGACTTATCTTGGCTGCAAGCAGCGAAGAAAGAGGTTGCATTGTAAAAAAGGGTCAGGGACAACCAATAAACAAAGATCCTTAAGTATTGCCCGGCAGTATCGCCTCTTTAACCCACAAAATATTAATCAATGAAGAGGCAGGCGCTGGCGACTGGAAGGCAGGAAACAAGGGTTTGTTCTCTCCGGAGGAGAACACATCAGTTCGGACAGCAAGTATCGTCACGAGGTGCTCTAACCGCATCTCTGAGGCCTGGCCTCTTATACACAGGTTTATGATCTTTATTGCAGGTAACACATTCTTGCAATGCTTTGAAGTATGAAAGGACATCCTCGGAATCTCCCCTTCAGGCCCGTTCCCACACACATTTACAGTTGAAGTCCCCACCCCGGTCACAACAGGTGATGATTATCGCGCAGCTGGACATTCCGCCGATTCACGGGATGTGTGGGGTTGATCGGATCTCATAGGGAGGGGGCTTTGATCAATTCGAGGGTCCTTTAATGGGGGAAGCTTCCTACTGTACGGGGGGGGCAATAAACAGTATCCGCAGGGCCAGGTGGCGGCCTGGGAACGAGGAAGACAAACGGGCACACGGGAAAAAGGGGTTTGTATCGAAGGGCCTGGGGCCATGAAAGGAATGAAGGGAGGTGTCGCGCTGGGAACAGGATGGGATTCCGGGGCAGAGCTGCGCTGAAGAGGGGTTTACGACCCAAGGAATGTGAGAGCGGGGGGGGTCGTCAGCATGCGGGGTTGAGAGAGAGAGAGAGAGACGCGCTGGCTATCAGTGAGGGGCAGGGAGGCCATGGTGCTCAAAATGGCTGCCACTTACGTGCACGAATGGGTTCAAGAAGAGCAAGATGGCGCCGATAATGTTGACGTTTGCAGCCTAACTTTTAACAGTCCTCCCTTTTCAACATATCTAGCCAACTTGCCTACTTAATGTCAATCTTCATCAAATTCCTAACCTCGGCATCATATAATGCTCCCATGCGTTCGTTCCCAAAGTCCACAGTCTTAGGGCAAATACAATTTGTACATAATGAACACAGAGGTGGCAGACATTGAATTCCTAAGCATAGACCGCATATCACAACTACAGGAATCAGTATAATGGTGAACAGTCTCCAGCCCCAGTTCTTAACGGTGTTCCAGAACCAACCACCAAGCGACCATTCTTCCTGATCCTGGTGGACTTCTGAAGAGAGTCTGTGAAGGTGTTCGATGGCTTTGTACACTGAGGGTGAGTTGTCCGGTATGTATGTACAGCAGCTGGACCCAATAATGCGGCATGCTCCACCACGGTCCGCAAGAACCACATCTAGGACAAGGCGGTTCTGGAGGGCCACCAAGCGGACCGCTTGAAGCTTGGCGGTGTTGTTAGCAAAGATACCAGCTGTGATGTTCATTGTTGTCTCAACTGCCTGAGTCAGATGTCGGATGGCACGGCTGTTTGCCATCGGGCCCCAGAGGGGAACAAGTCCCTTCATGGCATCGAGGAACTGCGCTCCTGTTGAGTCGGCTTGTTCAATGTCCTTGGCTCGTTTTTGTCTATGATGATTCGCTGGGGCCACATAAGTCGGAGGAAGGATGAAGGAGATGAAACAAGTGCCCCCCCAGCCTTTGGGGAGCCAGGTGTAGGCCTTTGTGCCGCAGACGAAATACATGTTTGGGGACGACACAAAGGAAGGTGGATCCGTGGAGTCCAAAGTTCTGGTAAAACGGCAAGCACTGCGGCCCACCAGCTGTGTCCCAAGTCCTTCTATGCACATGTGGCCTGTGACGTTGATGACTGACAGGGCCACAGTCAGGGTGGCAGCCGTTCGTTTCCGCAGGTAGGAGAAGGTGGGTCTGGTTGGATTGTTGAACACCTGCATTTCAATTCGTTCTTTAGCAGGGATGTCCATGTGGATTGAGTCGTTGGAGGTCTGTGGGCAGAAGTGTGTCTTTGTTTTGTTTCGCCAGACCCCGTGGAAGAAATGCGTTACGGTTTTGCTGGAGGTGGCATTGTCCTTATAGCTTTCTTGCAGGAGGATCAGCCAAGCAAGGCAGGAGCCATGAACTGAGAAGGGTGAAGGGATGAATGGTATCGAGTGTCCAGTGGCGTGGGGTAGCAACCCACAGATCCAACAGTTGGTGGCATTGGTGGCGAGATTGTGCTGGTGAAGTAGCTGTACGAAAGAGTTATTCCAAAACTCCTTCCGTCTCTCTCTGAGTTGAGGAGAGAGCGAAATCAGTTAATGTTCCTTCATGGTGGTAGGCTGAGCAGTGGTCAGGAATGTTTCGTGAGCAGGTGCATTTTCTTCCATAATCCAGAGTGTGGTCATGAGGAGAAAGCAGAAAAGGATTGTGATGAAGAGTGCAATTGTCTTTGAGCTGTGGAGTCTGTCTGTTCTTGGGTTTCTGTAGTGGGTATTTCCTGTTGCTTCCATCATCATCTTCTTATCTGGCGCTTCCATCATCTTCAAGGTGCTCGGTAGCGTGCAGAACCACAGACTTCGTTTAGCTTCTCTCCGGGTGACCCTTGGTGGTGTTTAGGTCACCGTTCTGAGATTTAACTTAGTCCGTGGTCTACTTAGCCGAAGCTCCCTCCTTTCGACGCAGGAAATACCCTTCTCTGGATGGCACAGTGGGATCAGAGAATTTTGAAAGTTCAAGTGCTTCGGTATCAGGATAGCAGGTTAGTGACGGTCGGTCCTTGTTCAGGAGCTCTTCTTGGTTGTCGATGTTTTCTGTCGTGGCCAGGGTCGAGGAGACCTTCTTACAGTGGTGTGCGTGCAGCCAGTGCCGTTTCCCCTCCACACGAAGAGCCGTCCGGGTGGTGATTAACACTTGCCAGGGGCCCGTCCACCGGGGTTCCAAACTCTTCGACCGCTGAAAGTTTCGGATCAGCACGAAATCTCCAGGTTGGATGGCGTGACCCGGACCCCTGGAAGCATCGGGGATGGCCTGCTGCACCTGCTGATGAATGACAGACAGAGTTTCAGTCAATTTATACAAATAATCAGACATTAGACTCATGGGTCGGCCGAAAACAACTTCATAAGGTGTTAAGTGATGTTTGGTGGGGGTGGAACGCATCGATAGCAATGCAGTGGGAGGGCGTCTGGCCATTTCAGACCCGTGGTAGCCACTATCTTGGCCAGTTTCAGCTTTAGTGTGGCATTGTGTCGCTCAACAAGTCCAGCAGACTGCGGGTGGAAGACTGCGTGGAACTTCTGCTTGATGCCCAACCCTTTTAAGATGAGCTGGATGACTTCGGCTATGAAGTGGGGGCCATTATCGCTCCATAAAATACGACAAAGGCCGTAACGGGGGAAAACTCCTTTAACAGTACTTTTGCAGTGGCCATAGCAGTGTTGTCACGGGTTGGGTATGCTTCCACCCATTTGCTAAATGCGCATACCACGACAAGTACATATTTCAGGCCTTGGCATCTGTCTAGCTGGATGTAGTCCATCTGCAGGACTTCGAACGGGTGATTTGGGACCCCAAATCCTCCCCGGGGTACTACAGTTCCTTTCCCGGGGTTGTGTTGCAGGCATATCAAGCATTGTTGGACCAAACGTTTGGCGGAGTCTGTGATTTTATCATTGTGCCAAACTCTGGAGACAAGTTCAATCATGGGGGCTGATCCTATGTGGGCAGGGGAGTGTGCCATAGTCAGTATGGGAATCAGGTACGAGTCAGGTAGCAACCATTTGTTTGTGTCTCTTGTCCGCCAGCAGCCTTCGTCATCTTTTAATCCCACCCGTGTCCATTCAGTCAGTTCGTGCTGTGTGCTAGCCATTTGAATGTCTCTAATAGTGTCCCTAGCGTCAGTCCATTTTTCTGCTTGTGACCTGGTCACGTACATATGTGTTGTCATCCTATTTTCAGCTGTCGTTCGGGCAGTGATGTCGGCTAGTGCATTTCCCTGCCCAATAATGTCTGTCACCTTTTTGTGTGCCTGGCATTTGACGACTGCAAGCTTTTTGGGGAGAAGGACAGCTTCGATCAAGGCGGAGACTAGATCCCCGTGCAAAATGGGGGTGCCGTGTGAGGTCAGGAATCCCCTTTCCCTCCAAAGGAGCCCAAAATGGTGAACCACCCCGAAGGCATACTGGCTGTCGGTGTAAATGTTCGCTGTGGTTCCTGCCGCCAGAATGCAGGCTCGTGTCAGGGCAATCAGTTCCGCTGCCTGGGCAGATCGTTGCGTGATGCGGGCTGTCTCGACTACAGTTCGAGCCGTGGTGACTGCATAGGCAGCGGAAGTGGTGCCATCGGGGAGTTTGATGCATGAACCGTCCACCCACAGCTCTCCGTCAGGGTCAGGAAAAGCCGTGTCTCTGAGGTCAACCCTACTTCTAGTCTGTTCGTCCGTAAGAGTCACGCAGTCATGTACAGGGTGCACATTGGGATCGTTCTCTGGTAAGGGTAACAGAGTTGCCGGGTTCAGTGTGGTGCATCTTTTCAGGGTGATATGGGGTGCAAGCAAAGTCAGTTCATATCCAGTCAGTCGTGCACTCGTCAGGTGTTGCGTCTTGGTTTGGTTCAGGAGGGTGTCAACTGCATGGGGTACCAGTACCGTGAGGGAATTCGAGAGCACGATCCCCTCACTCTGTCGGATAGAGATTGCAGCAGCAGCTACAGCTCGAAGGCAGGCAGGCAAGGCTCTGGCTACAGGGTCAAGAGTGGCAGAGAAGTAAGCGCACGGTCGTTGCTTTGGGCCAATGGACTGGGTCAGGACAGATAAAGCGCACCCCTCCCTTTCGTGAGTGTAAAGGGAGAAGGGCTTTGTGTAATCGGGGGTACCTAGGACAGGGGCCGAACAAAGGGCATCTCGTAGTTCCGTGAAGGAGGTTTGACACTCAGGGGTCCAAGGGAGTGGGAAGGGGACGTCTTTAGCTTGCAGAGAAAGCAGCGGTTTCACAACGAGGCTAAAGTTTGGTAACCACTGTCGGCAGAAGGAGGTGAGGCCTAGTAGGGAGCGAACCTGTTTCTGGGTCTTAGGGACAGGAGTTTCGAGAATGGTTTGGATCCGGTCGGGAGTGAGTTTCCTTCCTTCTTTGGACAAAAGGTGGCCTAGGTAAGTGACCTGGGGTTGGCAGAATTGCAACTTCTTCTTGGAGACCTTGTGGCCATTTTCCGCAAGGAAGTGCAGGAGTTGAATGGTGGCTGTAACTGCTAATGGAGTGGTATCGGCTGCCAAAAGGATGTCATCGACATATTGCACTAACACCACTCCATCGGGTAACTGGACTTGATCCAGTTGTCTCTTGAGGGCCTGGCTGTAGATGCTAGGGCTTTCTGTGTAGCCCTGGGGTGCTCGGCAGAACCTATACGAGCGGGCTTTTAGGGTGAAGCCGAAGAGATATCGGCTGTCTGGGTGGATGGGGATGGAAAAGAATGCGTTTTTGAGGTCAATGACAGTGAAGGTGGTGGCAGTAGAAGGAATCAAAGTCAGGATGGTGGTGATGTCTGAGACCACGGGGTACTGGGGTACCACCACTTTGTTGATCTCTCGAAGGTCAATGATAAAACGGTATGCTTTCTCATCTCCCTCTCCCTGTTTCTTGATGATGGGCAAGATAGGGCTGTTGCAAACGTTGCTAACCACTTCCTCTACCACTCCTGCGTCTATCAGCGACTGAATAATCTTTACCAATGCCTTCTCGCCCTCGGGAGATATCCGATATTGTGGAAGTTTTGGGAGTGTTGCGTCTGGTCGGACAGTAATGTGCACTGGGTCAATCAACATGCGCCCTACGTCCGAATCCGTCTTGGCCCACAGATACGGAGGCAGAGTGTCAAGCAGGGATGTGTCAGCGTCGGTGATGGAAAACATGCGTCGGGGAGGGCAATGTCTAAGCAGAACGGGGTTGTCGTAAAGGAAAACTCGTACTCCGTCTTGAGAACATCTGATTGTCGCTCGGAAGTGTTTCAATAAGTCAAGTCCCATAATGGCGTCAGGGCTATTGGAGGAAAGCAAAAACGTGGTGTCAGTGGTGTTGTTTTCTAAGTCGAAGAGGATCGGGGCGGACAAAGGGTTAGTGGAGGGCGTTCCATCGAAACCTGTCGATGTTATAAGTGAGCCAGACAAGGGTGCCCTTGGAATCAGTCGTTTAGATAACGCACTATGTGTTGCGCCAGTGTCTACCAGAAATGGAGACTTTGTACCCAAGACCTTAGCAGTGACGTAAGGGCCTTGTTGGTCAACATAGAGCTCGACTGGATCCCTCCCTAGCCCTTGGCGGTCCTATGCAAAGTTGTGGGCGTCATCGTAGTCAGATTGCTGGCATTGGTTCTGTCTGGGTCGATCAAATGTATTGTGTCTGCCTGATCTGTCGTTAGTCGCGTCATTTGGGGGCCCTCGCTGTTGTACCTTATTTCTCGGTCCACTTGCTATGTCCTTGGGGTCTTTGCTTCTGATTATTTCCAGAAGAACTGGGCACTGGGATTTCCAATGGCCAGTTCCTTTACAGAAAGCACACTGGTCCTCTCTAATGTCTGTACGTTTAATGTGGGGAGTCAAAGTGCGGTCCTTGGGAAGTGCAGTCTTAGGGACGTTCGTCTGATAGTTTCCCCGGTATTGGTCTCATCCTATAGTCACCCCTTGCAGTTGGGCAATCATCACCCTCTCTTTCAAGTCCTTCTTCTTTTTCTCTGTCGCTCTATCGTTTTCATTTTTCTGATGTTCATAATATTGGGCCATCTGGAGGATAGCCGTAGGTTTGGAGGCTGCCCAACTACTCTCGCTAGCCTGCAGTTTCTGGGAGACCTCCGGTGACAGACCCTTAACATAATTCTGGACAAACAGATGGTGTCCGGTTGCAGTGGTCATGTCCTGGCCGCTGTAATCGGAGAACACCGTTTCAAACCGGGAGAAGTAGTCCGATACATCCTCCTGGGGTTTCTGGCGACAGGCCGTTACTATTGACCAGTCCACTTTCTTTTCTGGAATCAGGGTTTTTAATTTCTGTACGATTTTATCTGGAAGGTCTAGAATGGGTTTCAAAGGCTTTTGTCCAGGTCCTCGTTGTTTATCAATGCCATCGAGTTGTGACCAGGTATGTCCAAACAGCTCAAGGTGGTCGACTTTCCGGATTTGCTTCCACACATCAGCTGGTAGACATAACCCGAAAAACAAGTCGATGTCAGCCAGGGTCATAATCGTTGAACCTAGGGCTGTACCCAATTCAGTATAGAAGGCAGTGGGGTTTTTTCGTAGGTCAGGCAGAGATTTCCGGAATGTCAGAATCTCTTGCCGGTCCCATGGCTGGTAGACCCAGTTGTACACTACCCTTCCTTTTGCATCTTTGTGGTTTGCATCATCGTTAGTCCCTTTACCTTGTGGAGGAACCCAGTAAGGGGCAGCCTCTCGTATCGGCATCATGGTGTTAGATTGCTCAGTTTGTGGTTCGGTCGCTACGGATGTCGTGGGTTTAGCTCTCGATTCTCGTTCCGTGAGGTGGCGGAAAACCTCAAGCGTACGCGTAAGGAGGTCCGTCACATCACATTCGCTCTCATCCCCGATATCGACCTTCCGGTACAGAGTCGTTAGGCTCTCGGGACCTTTGTCTCGATATCGGTCCTCGTATGCGTTCAAGACATGGTAACACAGTCGTACGGTAAAATGTCGTCTGTGACTCCCTGTATACGAGTTAAACATATCCGTGATGTACTCTTCATCTTCCTTCCTTTCTACCAGTGTCCTTGCTATCTTGTCGATCCCTGCTCGCTCATCTTTGCTTAGTCTGCTTGTTCTTGCAGAACCAACCCTTCGGGTCTCAGGGTCGCCTAAGGTTGTCGTTTGTGTAGTATTTAATACAAGGAGTTTGGCCGGCACAGAGGCCATGGGGGCCGAAGCTGTGGCGCTACCCTCGTTTGTGCCTGGGGGTGGTGGGTGCTGTGCTAAGGGTTGGGAAGGGGCATATGGAGGGGGCATGTAGATGATCGGAGGACCTAACAGCAGATCATCGTTGGCTCGTTGTTTCGAGGGTAAATCAGGGTAGAGCGTGGAGGACGTTCTAACCGGACATTGGCTTGATGTTTCCATTTCTAGTTTCTGTTTGGCTTTCTCTCTTTCCTTTATCTCTCCTTCTAGTTTCTGAGCAGCTAGGTGGGCTGCTTTTCGCAGCTCTTTTCCCAACCTACTCTCAGTTTTCTTTTTACGTTGTTCAGTTTCTTTGCGCCACAAGCCGAAACTATCAAGCATAGTGGGCGTTGTCTTGTTTTTACCAAGGGCTGTTTCTAGCGCGTTTATTTTGTCATCATCAAAGGATCCTACCAGTGGCCACTGACTTTCTCGATCCTTTTTCGTGTATTTATGCCACAGCTTGTTATAGGCTATAGCGATCAATCCATGCTTCATGAACATGTCCTTATTAGGGGTGCCTTCCAGTGGAGCCGGATGGTTCATCTCTAATAAGCGGTCCGGGCTAAACAGGCTACCAATCAGTGGGGAGAAGACAGGCATGACGGATCACAACGGGGACAAAAGTCAGCACTGCCTATCTTATCACTGCGTGCAAAGACTAGACAGAATATTTCTATTCTACGTTGTTTGCAGGCAGTGAATACCTCATGAACCAATATCGAATAGTCAACGTTCGGTCAATCAAACAATTCAGTGGGGAGAATAAGTAGGCCCGCAAAGGTCTGCGTTACCTACCCTTTCACTATCTGTAAAGGGGGGGGGGTCCTGCTCTTTCCTGTTTGCAGACAGAGAATCTCCAGAAAACAATCCGTGAACAGTAGTCCAGGTTCAAATAATTAATCAGTGGGGGAGAAAGATAGGCACGACGGCTGCGTTACCTATCCTTCACTGCTTGCAAAGAGAGAGCCTGTTGTTTCTCCGTTTGCAGACAGCGAATCTCCAAACAAATCGAAAAAGAGTAATACTAGTATTTTCCAAACAATCAAACAATCATTTCGCAATTGGTCGTATTTACACGACCTTACCCGGACCGCATGGACAGTTTCTTGTCTTCCGAATCCAGCGCCCGATCGTCCTCTTTTCTTCGTAATCCTCGCGGCACTCCTGATGGTTCCCAGTCAGGACCGTAGATCACTCGAGAGAGGTCTGTTCGGAACCAGTGAAGTTCGGATGATCGGCTGTCAGACGAGGGTCTATCGGACAGGTGCACTTCCCGATCGTTGCAGTCGTTCACTCTGTCGTCAGGACCTCTCCCACTGGATCCACGAGTCACTGATGGGCCCCACGTATGGGACGCCAATTGTAAAAAAGGGTCAGGGACAACCAATAAACAAAGATCCTTAAGTATTGCCCGGCAGTATCGCCTCTTTAACCCACAAAATATTAATCAATGAAGAGGCAGGCGCTGGAGACTGGAAGGCAGGAAACAAGGGTTTATTCTCTCCGGAGGAGAACACATCAGTTCGGACAGCAAGTATCGTCACGAGGTGCTCTAACCGCATCTCTGAGGCCTGGCCTCTTATACACAGGTTTATGATCTTTATTGCAGGTAACACATTCTTGCAATGCTTTGAAGTATGAAAGGACATCCTCGGAATCTCCCCTTCCGGCCCGTTCCCACACACATTTACAGTTAAAGTCCCCACCCCGGTCACAACAGGTGATGATTATCGCGCAGCTGGACATTCCGCCGATTCACGGGATGTGTGGGGTTGATCGGATCTCATAGGGAGGGGGCTTTGATCAATTCGAGGGTCCTTTAATGGGGGAAGCTTCCTACTGTACGGGGGGGGCAATAAACAGTATCCGCAGGGCCAGGTGGCGGCCTGGGAACGAGGAAGACAAACGGGCACACAGGAAAAAGGGGTTTGTATCGAAGGGCCTGGGGCCATGAAAGGAATGAAGGGAGGTGTCGCGCTGGGAACAGGATGGGATTCCGGGGCAGAGCTGCGCTGAAGAGGGGTTTACGACCCAAGGCATGTGAGAGCGGGGGGGGTCGTCAGCGTGCGGGGTTGAGAGAGAGAGAGAGAGACGCGCTGGCTATCAGCGAGGGCCAGGGAGGCCATGGTGCTCAAAATGGCTGCCGCTTACGTGCACGAATGGGTTCAAGAAGAGCAAGATGGCGCCGATAATGTTGACGTTTGCAGCCTAACTTTTAACAGCATGGGCAGAAGCAAAGGGGCTATTAACACCATGGGGACCCCTGATTGGCTCATAGGAAGGGACACTCTAGCTGTGGATACTCTACTGTCTTGTCTGTTATTGCCTATGGTTTATGGGAATGTTGATTTGGTTGATTGTAAAATGGCTGCTGTATAATAAAGTGAAGAAAAAAAAATGCATATTCCTCGCCTCTGGTCCTGACATAGAATCCATGGAGACTATATTCCCCAACCAGTACTGCACCACCAGACAAGTTTGCAGTGTGGTGGAGAAAGGGGGTGTGGCCTCCAAAGACCTCTTAGCAAACCTGCTGTGTTGATCTTTATGGAGGTAACAGGAGGAGGTGTTTGCCAACTTCGGTGTAATTCCGTTCAGCGGTTCGGGCTGTAGTCCTGTTCAAAAATTGAAAAATCCTCATAGACAAAACCTGGGGAAAACACGATTTGGGACCCCCTTTTTTTCACAGCCCCTGCCTGATGGATCACGCTGAAACTTTAAACACTGCAGCCAAATCAAAAAGTAATTTTCTACTTTCAAAATTTCGTGAAGTTTCGTCAAGCGGCATCAAAGTTATTGACAAAACAAAAAACAATTTTGCTATGAAAACTTTGATCCTAACTATAACTACCTACTGGCTTCAAATGTCAGTTTAAATGTGACCGTTTAAGAAAAACAAATACTGAAATGTAACAGTTCTATTTATTTCAAGTAGCTATACGTCACGCCTTTGCCACGCACAGTGTTGTCATCAACTATGTCCTTTGAGTTGTCATCATTAAGGTTATCAATGGTGCCACAGAACATGTCATGAATGTTGTAATATATGAGGTCATAAATGGTACATGGCGAGGGCATTGGACATTGAGCCATAGGGGCTAACTGGTCCCTCCTAGGAGGAGTTTCCTTGTTAGTCAGTACTCAAGATACAAGTCCATCGAACACACTTAAGCCTCTTTGACTCTCTGAGTAGATGTTGGAGAGCAGTCATGGCTTAAGTCAAGAGTGATGCATGTGATGAGTCCATTTGCAGTACACTTTTTATAGATGCAATCAATTCGGAATGTGTAGCCAAGGGTAGGAACATCACTATTCAGGTGTAACAAACGGAAAATCACTTATTCTTCTGGAGTCACTGTAGGACCTGGCCCGTTTGTTTGCAGGGAGTTTTATTAAATGTTCATTTTATTTTTTTATTTTTTTAAAAGACAATAGTCATGTAAGTCAATTGAATATTTTATATTCAGAAATATTTAAAACACAATAAATAAAATGAAACCAAAATTGCAGTACAAACCAGCATATTTTCTATACTGTCTGTAAAAATTCTTCAAAGTCTTAAAATGTTCCACTTAATTATTGTTGAAGAGTAAGTATCTAAATATACAAAATATTTCACTTGCTTCTTTGAAATCTTTTAAACTGACAAAAAAATATAATTTTACTCTAAAGATTACCTTTTACTTTTATATCTTTACAGCAAGATTCTTATTGAAATGTGAACACTCATTATATGAAACATCATTTTTGAGTAGACAATCTAAACTGCAAGTACATTTTAACAACAATGTTTGGTCACAATAGCAAATGCAGAGGACAGTACATCTTCCTTAGATCAGCTCAAGGATCAGTTTACAACAAGTTTTCTGGTGTTCTCTATTCATAGTATTTGAATATGCTAAATTGTAATATTTCCTTCTTAGGCCTAAAGAGCAGGATGCCCTACACTTAGATTTCTTTTAGAGTCTCAGGGTGTTATCAGGATTGATATGGATTATGTTTAGATCCTTGATATTGAACATCCACCTCGTGATGTCTATTTAACTCTACAGTTATTATGCCCACTTCATAACAACCTTTTATTTGGTGCCTGAGGCAGAGTACAGGAGTGGGCCTAACAACAGCCAGACGCTTTGAAAGTGAGAACTGCTTTTCTGGATTTTATCCAAATTAGCAGATGTTCATCTTCTCCAAGTCTTTTAATGGTTTGTCATTTCAGTTTGGCAGTTCAAAAAGAAAGCACTCTGTTTGATGCAGATTTCTAACCTGGAAGGTGTTAGTTCTAGCTTTTGCTTACTTTTCTCCACTAAGGCATGCCTAAATTCAAGAACCTTGTTTGTGGAAGTCAATATCCCATGCCATGCTTCCAACAAATGCTAAGGTTGCTGCTCTCTTGGTTGGATGTAAACCTGCTAGCTCCCCTAATAGTTTGTGTTAAACGAAAACTGGCTTTGCATTTGTAAGAAACTCGATTACTATTTGGGGTTTGTGACTGCCTACCTCAAGAAATAATCACAACTACTGTTGGGTGACCCCTTAACCTCACTAAATTAATCTAAGCTCAAGCCCCTGGCAGCTACAGCACAGAGCAGACAGGCTTAACTTAGGGCAATGTGAAGTATTTATGCAGTACCCAACCAGTAATAAATGAAAACACCAACCAATATAAATCCAAAACTGAATACAAACAAATAGAAAACATTAATGAGTAAAATTACAATAAAAAGATAAAAGGGGAACCATATATAAACGATTAAATGTTCAATTGAAAATCACACCAAAAAGCATGAATGATAGTCCTTATTATGGTAGACTGGGATCTAGGCATGATCTAAGGCCGAGCGCATGGAGCCCGGGTCAGATACATCAACCAGGTTTGTCTCAGTCACAGATTTCACCTCATGGATTTATTCTATGGGTCACAAACATTCACTGGAGCAAGACAGCAGGCTGTAATCTGGGGACATCTTCATGAAATTGAACAGGCTCAAGGAGTGGTATAGCTGAAGCTGTTTGTATGTATAGGAAAAGTTCAAAGCAGGAGAAATAGAAATTTCACCCCCAGAAAAGTCCTCCGCCATGTGGATACTTTTGGTGTCTTCACTCATGCAACATTTTTATCTTTGCTGCTGCGGAGAAGCCCTGCATGGTTGAAACCAGTTTTCTTAGTCCAGAGCGTTGCTTTGTGGTCATATAGACTGTTATGGTTGGTTCTGGTCCTCTGGAGATCTGGAAATTCAAACGTTTTCTAAGTCCTGGTAGGAGAAGTCCAGTTAGGCACGGCCGAGGTCCCAGGATCTCAGGAACAGTACATAGTGGTCAAGACTCACTTCAGCAGAAGCAACCACCAGGGTCCAGGTCAGGTCCAGTTGGTACTGGTCAATAGGGCACTTCACGAATATGGCTTCTTGCAGGGTTTATAATAATAGTAATATAATAATCCACATTTGTAAAGCGCGAACAATCACCGTAAGGGTCTCTAGGCGCTTGGGGCCGTCGGGAAGATTAAGCAAGCTATTGCCCAGAGTCACAGTCCAACAACCATATAGTAGGTCATGCAATTGACCTTTGTACTCAACTTATTCGTTTTGGGTATAGGACGAACAGGTACAGTTCTTCATGAATCCTCTCACGTCACAGATAGCAGGATCAGTCTGCTTCTATTCTTCTCCTGGTACAGAAAGTATTATGACAAGGGTGCCTTGGGTGCTACATTGATCAACACATGTAGTGGGTGGGTATGACTCCTGGTTCCTACATACCCAATGGGGAAAACGTTACTAGGGGTTACCCTTATTACCTGTACAACATTTCCTGTATGTCCTACTGCAAACAATTCTGAGGTGCCCCACACTCATCAAATCCAAGATGAGAATTCCCTTCTCCCCTTGTGCAGAGCCTATGCACTCACCCAGAAATGTGGCCAAGGCACTAAGCAGCCCCCTCCACTGTTGTCACTACAAACGAGTTCTGGGAGGGCAGCTTTCCCACACTGGGACTGGTGCCTGCCTGACTTGAAGGACAAACACTTGGGCCTTTCCAGGTATCAGCTATCATTTGTATGTAACAGGGGAGGCCAGTTTGAAGTAAATGGTCTGAGTACACCCCAGCCGGTCTTCCTGCCAGGGGAATAGAAAAAACCTGTACACAGCCAAGCCATTGTCTCTGCTCTTGGGGCAGTTTTTACATCTCATCAGGGCAAATCACCCACTGAGCTACTGCTGGAGAAAGAAGGCAAATTACACTCCAGGAAGTTCAGAAAGGAAAAGGTACATTTCTAAAAGTTACTTTTCCTTAGTATTTATCAAAAAGCCAACTGCACCATTACATAAGGCTTATAATAAATATTAAAAAGAGTTTTCAATCATATTTCTAGATAATCCCAATCCAGAGATAGCAGAATTACTATTTAGTCCTCCTTCCTATTGTTTGCTATGGGCCAGCCAGAGCGTTCTTACAGGGAAAATAGTTTTGGGGCACTAGTCACTGCAAGGATAAGTTAACTTTAAATTTATACGTGGCCCCCTTTTAAATACCATGCACCCTGCCTTGTGGGCTGGCAGGCATACATAGGGCTGACATTACTATGTGAAAAGGATGACTTTCATCTTTTAAAAAGGATTAAATTGACTAGTTGCATTGCAGGTTTTACACTGCAGTAGACAAGCAATACAGGGCATGCCAAGGTCTGTTTTGCCTTGCTAATGTAGCTGAAGGCACAATAGGTGCTGCAGTTATCTTCCTGGCCATGGTTGCACACTCTACACCATATTCAAGGGACTTATAGTCAAGTTAAATGTGGCAATTAGAAATAAGCTAATTTAATCACGTTGAAAGGGAGAGTGCAGGCATAATACTGATTTACATAGGAAATATAAACAGCATTCTATAGCCCGCAAAAATAGGGTCCAGCAAATGGCTAAAAATCTGGGATAACCACACAGAACAGGCAGCTTTGTCACAGCATTCCACTGGTATTATGCAACAGGTCTTCTCTGGATTCCTCTTAGAATAATATCTCTCACCACCTGATGTAATTAGCTCCTTGATGACCCATCCTCTGGAGAACCATCTGCCGGAAGGCTCCCCACATACTGTAATTAGCCTCCTGCAGCTCACTTTCTCCCAAAAAAAACATCTGCTTGGGACCTCACAGGTGCTGTAATTAGCATTTAAATTGAGTTTTCAGTCAGTGGCCCACAAAGGAACACGTATCACAGCGACAGTAAAATGTACAATATTTAAGCTTCTAAACCTCACACCTGCAAACAAGAAATGCAAAATACTAATTGAATTATAGAAGTTACATAAACAGGTATTTTTAGAAACTGATAAAAAATATTCTACTATCGAAATATATGATTAGAAGTTTATATAAAATATTACTGGCTGCCTTGTATTGGGTGTCATAGCACACAGATGTTGTGCTAAAGAAGTAGGGGTATGGTCCTGGTGAACACTTCAGAAGCAGAGGAACTGTCCACCCAAGACATTTTAACTCTTTTCTGTACTTTATTTAGATGTTAAAGTGCAACTTACAGACAAATAGCACTGCAAAAATAAGCCTTACTTATTTATTCAGTGCTACTGCAAATATGGAGAAGGTCAGTTTTTTTTTACAAGTGGAAGTGCTTCTCAGAGTGTAATATTTAACAACCTCAGTCTCCTGTTGGCGGTCCAAAAAGAGGGTACTCTTGTGTATCTGGTGTTTAACCAGGGAGCGGTGATTCCTCAAATATAAAGCTTAATCCTTCCCATTTCAATCTCTCTGAGGTTTGTTTAGTCTATGCTAAATAACAGCTAAATAACAATTTGCCATGCCAGCATACTGTTTAAAAATATCAAAACTAAATCCATTATTAATAATGTTTAATTGCAATTGTCTATATTGAGGCAGTGAGGAGGTAGTACGGTTTATAATATGTAAAAAAATTCATCTTTAGCTTACAAACAATAAATGACATTTATAGCTGGATACTCCAGCATTGGTCCACATTAAAGGAAAACAAAGGATCGCCTCACCACCGTCTCCTTTTTTTAAGGTCAAGCGCAAAAACTTGACACCTCTGCCAGAGATGATGTAATGAATACATAAATCCTTAATTGCTTGCTGAAAGTGTTGTTCCCAGTTTTTGCATAAGTCCACTGCAAGAAATTGGGGTGTTGGTTAAGGGGACTCTGAGCACTTCTTAAGCAACAGCCACAATCGCTGTCAGGGTGAACCACGAAAAGTCACTAAATTAACCTGTGCTTAACCATTTGGTAGCTTGTCACAAATGCAGTCAGTCTTCACTTGAAGGCAGTTTGTACAGTTTTAAATTATTTGGCACCAAAACATCAAACATCCAATCAGTAGGACTGGAGTTATACATTTTGAAGGTTTAAAATGACTGTGGACATCCAGTCAGGCGAGGCGGGGCAAATTCAATAGTTATGGGCAACACCGATGGACACTTTCCCGATATACAAAGTGGATTTGGCCTGGTCTCCGCTGACCTTAGGACTTAGAGCAATTCTTGAGAAAAAATGTCTGAGAAGGTAACATGCAGAGGGGCAAGGCAGCGGGCAATGTACAGGGAGGAAGGATCATCGTCGGGGAGACGCTGGATGAAGTTGAGTTGACGATTTCTATGTTCGGACTTAGTCTCTTTTATGGAAGTTGAAATCCTTCACCAGGAGTAAGCTGAAGCCACTGAACATGATTTTCTGCTGAGGAGAAGAACAATAAGAACATTGTGGGAGCTAGCACAATATCAGGTCGACTGGCTCTGCACCATTGGCAGATTTGTGAGCACATAGGTCTCAATCTCCTCTTGGCTCTCAGCGCACCTTTTGGCTGAAAATGTTCTTAGTCCCAAGTTTTGGATTTGGGTTATGTGGGCACTTTTAACACCACATCCAAGGGTCTAGGACTGGAGGGGCACCACTTGGAGGGTCAGAACTCTCCCTGGTTCCAGGTGATAGCTCAAGATGTTGGAGCCTTTTCTGTCCCTGAGGCTCCAATTAGGAGTCTAGCTAACTAGCCCTAGAAGTCACTCTGTAAGTCTTGAGTTCAAGCAGAAAAGCAGATCTCAAGCAGCAAGGCAGTCTTCTGAGGGCACAAGGCATGCTTCAGCAGCAGGGCAGTCCTCTTGGTGTAGCAGGGCAGTCCTTTGGAGCACACAGAAAGCCACAGGCAGCAGGGCAGTCCTCTGAGAGTCCTTCTGCAGCTCCAGAAGTGAACTGAAGAGTGGGCCTAAGGGTCCCTAGAGTCCTATTTTAATAATTGGTGCCAGATTTAAAATTGAAAAAGGTTCTGGAGTTCCCCTCCCCACAGAAGTGTCTGTTGTGTCCTGCCTCCCTGCCCTTATCCCAGGCTGTCTGGAGTCACAAAAGGCTAGTGTGAAGATCTTGGTGTGTGAGCTAAGGCAGTGTTTTTGAAGTGCGAGTGGGACTGTGCATAGCTCTGCCCACCCACATTGCCAGGATGGTCAAGTCTCCTTGTCATGTGGCTGCCTGGTTGAAACATCCAAAGACCATCTGCCAACTACACCTCGTCCTGAGACCCAGGAACAGGCTGCAGGCACAAAACGGTTAGGGCAAAAAAGAATATTTACTTACTACAAGTAGGAAAACAAAAAAGTCCTTTTAGGTATCATTTACCAAAATGTTAAGCATCAGTTGATTGTCAAACAAATCCAATAAAAAAACACAAGTGACTGTAAACTTATTATATATCCTAAAGCACAACATTTGTATATAAAGAATTGTTGTACATACACTTTGGTCTCCTAATGCTTACATTCATTTGTATTCTTGATTACATTTGTTTGACAATCAACAATTAATGTTTAACATTTTGGCAAACCTGTTTTCTAATTCTAATGTACGCTGTCCTTCTTTAGGCTGAGGGGTTGCTTCTGAAGCTTTACAAACTTTCTGAAAGTGTAATTTTCGGAATTGTGACTTGAAATCTGACTTCACCATTGAAGAGGATTTAAAACTACAATTCCCAAGATACCAAACACAATATTTCTACCAGTTCTCAAACAAAAGCTACCACTTATTACTGTAATATGGTAACCCAATGTTATCCCATAGAAGTGGTAGGTCTCCCAGTAGTGATATACACATTTGTAAGGTATCCACTACTAGGACATGTAAATGTTTAAAGCATGCCCCAATTTTTAAAATACAGTGCACCCTGCCCTAAGGTTTGTTAAGGGCCTGAGAGGTGTATTAGAAAGGGAGTTTCAGGCCTGCCAGGGGGTTTATTTCCAGTTTGATTGGCTGTTTAAAACTGCACGCAGGCTGCTATTACAGGCCTGAGACACCTTTTAAGGTCAGTGCTTAATTTGAGCTGGTGCTTTCCGGTGCTCAGCCCTAGCACCTAATTGCTTTTTGGTTCTTGGCACTGGCATCTAACTGTTCTAAGTATGGGGTTGACAGTCTACCACATGGTGGCATTGCTCATCTAATTTAGAGATGAACAGAATAACAGATGTTTAGGAATACAATATACATTAAAATAGTGCTAATACCTGCCTCCCCAGCCATTCCTTTAGCTTTGGGGACCTGGAATAATCGGAACTGTCACATTTACATGCGAGAGAGATGGTTAGTAGTTGTTTTGGCAGCACTGAGAAGAGCGATATGTGGTGCAAGGTGCAGTGGCCTCTTGGTCAGAGCCCTGGCACTTACTATTTTACAAATTAAGCACTAGACTACTTATGTGAGTGGCAAAATAGGTGCTGCAGTCACACTAGTAGCATTTCATTTACTTGACCTGGGTATATGATATCCCACTTTATTAGTATTAGTAAGGTAATTATGTCAATCAGGTGTAAGCCAATTTCACCATGTTTTAGGGAGTGAGCACAAACACGTTAGCACTGGTTAGAGGTGGTAACGTGCACAGAGTCCTAAGACCAACCAAAATGAATTCAGCAAAACAGGAGAGGAGAAGTCAAAACCCTTGGGGGAAGTCCACCCCAAGGCTGACAGGTACAATACCCACAAGATATCAGATATACAATTGAGCATTGTTTTGCCTTCATCAGTCATTGCTTTGCTGGGCATGTGAGTCACATTTTGGATCATCCTGTAAGCCAACTGTTCAGTAATTTAAGTGATAGCATTTTGCCTCTTCATCTCTGAGACCACATCATGAATATGTGCTTCTTTAGAGGCAAATGACTCTCTGTCTGGAGACACTGCCTCTATCCCTATTTCCCAACAATGCCTTGACCTCTTCCTCATTGACCATCAATGGAGTTGCGATGGTGATATAGTGAGGGCTATGAGGTTGTGAGGTTGCGTACAATGTAAAGCTGCTGCACATAGAGGGAAGAAACAGCTTCTGGGGTGCCCTCCTTTGCCCCAAACCACTAGGACTGTACATCCCTCAATAGGAATTCACTTGCTCAGGACCTGCCATGGTCACCTCAGAGATTTTCTTACATCTAGGTCCAAATGCTTGGCTAATTGCTTAAAATATATCGGTCCACATTCTTTGTCAGTAAACTCTCTGTACAAGCCTGCCAGACTGATTGTTTTCACATCTGACCACACAGCCCTACTCAAGCATGTCCTTTGACTCATATAGCGGGAATCTGCCTATTAGTGCTGAGCTTGCCCTGCCGACATGGAGTTAAGAATTACCATAATGAATGTACCTTGTAGCGGTAAGCTGTGTTGCTAGCCATGTTGAAGAACAGCAAATTTCCATCTGAGGTGGTAGCACTGGAGTCACGGTGCGCAGGCAGTGCCAATCTGCTGCTGATGGCAGACTTCTACTGCCACTTAAACAGGGTGTATTTCCTGTTAATCTACTGGCAGGCATTGGTGGAGGACGATAGTATCAATAGCTTCATCATGGAGCCCAACGAAGTTGTGCAACTACTCATGGCTGCTATGATACAAGCAGTGCTGGAGCACAAGGTTATGTTCAACAACCTCACCCTGATTAGGTCCACTCTGCTGTGTGACTCCTTCTTCAGTGGGCACCTGGAGTTAATAAAGTACCTGGCAGAGCGCAAAGCTGATCTGGCAGTGGCCAAATTCCATAGACACACTAGCCTAAAATTCTTCCATGAAAGCTTCCTCTGTATCACATTCTGCTGCCAGGCTTCAAAGCTTGCCCTGTCTGCATGACAAAATACAGATGACCAATGGCATGTGGGCTAGGGTGTCACATGATGTAACTCTAGCCCGGATGCTGCCTACGTGGTATCTCTGTAAAATGTGGCATTCAGGCAAGACAGAATATTTTTTTTACCTGAGAGACATCTTAGCTACTGAAGGGTCATGATTGCTTTGTCTGCCATGTTGTACTTGTAGTAGAGATTCTGCAAGACTGCAATATGCATTCTGTGGAGCCAGCGCACTATGGGAGAATCTGAAGCAACAGGAAGTCGAAGTAAATGCAAAAACGCACATATATATGCAACCCTCAAAGTGACTCACCTATAACTCTTTATACTCCCCGCCCCTCAGCTTGGCACGATACTGCACTTGCTGGCCCTCCTTGTCCTTTGTCACAGCCCCTGGTCCATAAGTTGCAGCAGACAACCATTTGTCAATTTAAAAAGAGGTGACCATCCTCATGATCCCCTGCTACAATGGCCAAAATAATATTACGCAGTAGCTATTGGAATACTTGGATGATATGAATGTGTATAGCATTATAAGTACAAGGCTCAAAAAACAACACCTGGATCTCTCATCCTGAGACCCATCAAGCAACAAGCACCATTCAGGAAGGTCAACAATGGAAGGCATTCACACCTATCCATCCATAGGTCTATAGTAACAATTTATGGCATGCCCTCAAAAAACTAGAAGATGCTCTCTAATCACTGTAGCAGAATGCAAAGACTAAAAGAAAAATGTATGAGACATGTGCGGTTAACATGGGAACTTTGCCTTCTGCACTAATGGGGCTCCATATGTGGCATATATGTGGATGCCAACCTGCCATGTGATATTGAAGCTCTGGTCAAGATTAAGTTTATCATTGACATACATTATACCTGATGAACAGAAGAGATCTAGTCAATTTCTAATTCAATGCCCTTGCCTGGTACTTCAAATGAGGATCTCATTAGAACTATATGTCAGCTTCCCTGATGCTGTTTCTCACTCTCTATTCTCTTCATGGATGCTTTTATTCATGTCTATGTGCAACGTTTCACAGTGGTTCCTCGCTCTTCACCTGCTCTGTTGAGCTACAACAAAAGTAAACAAACACATATAGGAACTGATTCACAAAGGACCTCCACACTCGTGGCTAGGGCTCCACAGTCACGCAGGAGTCTCCACACTCAGGGTGGAATCTCTGCAATGAGACTACTAATCGCTATTCAGATTTCAATGCCAGATGGCAGATATCTTTACCTTCTAATTTCAGACCAACTGCAACCTATTCAGGAATGCCCTTTAATTGCAGAGATTCAAAACATTCATTTTTGAATAATGATGTTGTTAATCCTATAAATATCAAATGATTGATGAAAAGCTGTCTCAAAGCAAAAATATTTGTTTGGTCTCAAAAAGCACACATTGCCATTTTACTTCCTGGCACAGAAGAGAACTACTGTGTAAGTCATTGTGCTCCTTGTAAAAGGGCAGAATGCCATAACTCACATCTAACAAATGGCTAAAGTGGATAACTCAATGCCTCTGCTGTAGTGGGCAGAAGAAAAATGTGAACGAAACATAAACAGACGAATAGAACAAATGGAGGAGGGTGCTGGCATACTTTGCATATATTTTTGGTAAAATCAATAGGTCTTGGCAAACGCAGCTCATAGAATTATGTGAATATGGGAGAAATATCAATAGTATGCCACTTTCTAAATTCACTGAATATATTGAATGCATGGCATTTGCCTCTCATATGTTGCCATTTAGAAAATAGTGCACATTTTACAAATATGTCAGAAAAAATAATGGGATTCCCACACTGTTCAGATTTTGACTCAGTGTTAGTGCTGATGTAAGTGGTTCAGATCTGCCATCATTCTGCGGTATATGTGGTCCTCCTGCAAACATTTTCCACTTTGACTTTGCATTAGTTCTCATAGGTAGTGCAGCTTAGTCATGCTATCGGTGTAAATCTTCCTATGATTGTACTTTGTTGGGTTCTGATTTTAGGGTGACCTGGCACCCAGTTCACTGAAACAAATGGCACGGAAATATATATGAAAGGTGATAATCCGCCTAGGCTGCCATATCCGGGATTATGTGGATAAGTATTGGACAAGTCGTTCTCTACCACAATCATGCTGCCCAAGGAGTGGAGGTTGCTTAACACAGGATCGTTAAGGAGGGGGTAGTGAAAGAAGTAGCGGCTACAACATACCAGTTTAGGTCAACAAAGGTACTCGTCTATGTGTGGTTCATGAGGATGAGCACTGAGTCGTCTCTCTCGAGAGTGTAGAATCATGCAAAGATGTTTTGAAGTGGTTGTTTCCAAAGGCACAGCTAGACAATGAATCAAAGTTGAACACACTTTATGGACATTATGAGAGATTAAGGACCAGATGTACAACCCATTTTTGCAGCTGCAAACGGGAGAACCTCCTGTTTGCGGCCGCAATAAAGGGTAATAACATGTACAAATGCTATTTTGCGAGCCACTGACTCACAAAATAGCATTTGCGACTCTCGCTATTAGGGAGGGGTGTCCCTTCCTAATAGCAAGTCAACATGCTATGTACTAGTGTTTTGAAAACATATCTGCGGCCGCAAAACATTTGCAGTTGACCATCTGCTGCAAGTAGGTGGTAAGCCACTCGCAAAGGGAAAGGGGTTCCCCAGAGGACCCCTTCCCCTTTGTGAGTATGTTGGAAAATATTTTTTAAGAGCAGGAAGTGGTCCCAGAGACCAGTGCCTGGCCTTAAAAAAATTAAACTGAAAAGTTTCATTTTTTTTTTAAATGGATCCCCTTTACCTTTAAGGAAAAGTGGGCTGCATAAAATAATGCTTTATTAAAAAGCAGTCCCAGATATGGTGGCCTGTTGAGCCCACCGGCCACCATCCCTGGGAGGCTCTGTCATTCCCAATGGGCTCGCAAATTGCGACAGGCTCATTAATATTCAGGAGCCTCTTAATTTGCGACCCCTTTGGGAATCGCAAACAGTGTTAAACACACTGTTGTACAGGCAAAATAGCGCCTCGCAAATTACGAGTTGCAAATGACTCGTAATTTAACATGCGCTATTTTGCAGGTCGTACATCTGGCCCTAAATGTAATAAATTGAAAGAAAAAGATTTATTAAAATAATTGAAGTACCTACCAGGTACATTAGTAGTCTAACCTGTAAGTCAAAGCGCCAATTAAAAATAGTTCTCCAAGCAATCACCACCCCTCCACTCAGGAAACTATCTGAAGAAGGACCCACTATTTTTAAGTAAATGGGACCTACACTGTCTTTTGTATCTTACTCCTCCTCTTCAACAATTACATTCAGAAGCCTATTGGTTAAAACCAGAGCAACTGATGAAAATGGCTAGAAAGTAGATCTTTAATGTAAAGAATCATATAAAGTAGATCCATGAAATCATCCGCTTATAAACTACTGAAAGTAATGTTTCCCTGGCAAAAGCAAGCAAAATACTTTAAATCGTATGTGCTACGTTCTGGTTGGGTGGGCTGCTGATGAAGCTGCTTATTGGTTATTTAAGTGAGCTTCTTCTGGAGCTGCAGACCATGAGTGACATAGCAATATCTGAGAAGAAACTTAAAACCTGGCTTTTTGTGCAGGCCTAGGTCTTTTTAATTTCCGACCTCACTGCTGTTGCACTGGGACACACCTTGGAGTAGCAAAGCGCGATGTAAATTGCTATAATATCATATATAGCATATCATAGTAATGCTATGCACTAACATTTAACCTGTACATTTAGCATTGTTCTGCCACTGTGATAGAAAAGCACTCTGTGTAGCATGTCTCTGTTACGTGTAGCTGAATCAGTCATTTCTGCATTCATTTTGCAGTCCAATAATGGAAACAGGGCAATATACATTCTTCTTTCTTGAAAATTGAGGCATCCTTTATTTTGTAGGACAATATTGGATAGATCTTCCCACTTTCAGCATCCTAAGCAGGATGGTGATCCAGCACTCTTGCCAAATTAACACTGTTACAAGGTTTCTTCTGTGGCATCCAAACACAGCCGCAAATGACCACAGGGAGCTGATTACCGGAAGAAGTCCATACTCCATGCTACTTATGTCTCTTTCTGGTGTAGATTCCTACCTAAGTTATTTGTCATACCCTGCCTTTGGTGCGAGCAGAGAGATGTCTGGTGGTGTTTCTGAAGGAGTCTTTGAGATTATGTTCTTTTCTACGTCTTGTCTATACATTCAGTCTGAAACAAGAGTAAAGAATGTCAATGTTAGGCTACCCCTGACCTAGGAACTAATAACTGAGATATCAGTTCCCCATACCTGCCCACATCCCTATAACAGAAAAGAGAGCATGCTCCAAGTCATGATCATGTAAATCTTAAACGTAGGCTGCACTCACTGCCCATGTGCTTCTATTGACCTTCTTGAGATGTAATGTTCACTCTGAGCTTGCATTACTACTAGCATCGTATCCTAAAACTGGCTGCCAGTGTCTACACATTAAAGCAATGTACATTGCTCAATGAGCAATTTGTGAGATGGACTACTCTTCCTTCAACAGAAACACCTATTGTGAGAACATTTGATATGTTCCAAGTTGGCCACTCTGTTGACAATCCCTCCCTTTAAAGCGTGGTCCCTACACAATGAAGAAAAATCAACAATCACCTTGAATTACTGAGGGCACTAAACCTCCGGTTTTTCACATTCACTTAGTATGAGATACAGATGGCCAATTTTAAAATATAGAAAATTGATATTTATTTTCACACTCACTGCGCACCTACATACTCATGGTCAGCCATGTACACCACAATATACTTAATATGTGCCTTTGAACCTCAGATGCCTCGCTCAACAGCACCCATATAGGGAATACTACATCCAATAATCTCCCAAACATGCACCCCAAAATGGTGGCTGGAAAAATTATTCCCATCGGAGTAGTTTGTAACATTCTCAGGGGTGTGAAGCCTCATGCAAACTTCACTAATCAGTACAATACAGTAGCATGGGATCTGAGACCTCCAGCAAATGTCAAATTAACCAGGGATGGTTTTTGTGTTTATGGAGATCGCAAATGTTTTTGCATTTTCCAGTTCAAAATATTTTATTGAATTTTATAAATGCAAGAATAATAATAGAGTCAGAAAAAAAGCATCTAAAATTTGCAGTGAACAGCAATACTACTAATATGCATATCACATAGAATTATGTAATGGAAAAGGGAGTGAAAACAGTAACAAACCTAAAAATAAATATAAATTATAAACAAATATATAAGACTGCTTATGTAATTCTGGTTAGCAATATTGAAAATGCATATTTATAACTAACAAGTGGAAATATATTCATCAAAAAGTTTTCATATAAGAGATTTTATTGGAATGGACTTTTTGGTTTTGTTTAAAGAAATTTCTAGTCCTTTCATTAGATAAAAAATCCAATACCACCAAGCCTGTACTAATACATGGTTGCAGATTTCCAGTTCACAGTAATGGATTTGATGGCACATGAAATGAAAAGATCAAATAATTTCATGTCCATATTTATATTAAAGGAGAAGCAGAGGTAGAAGATTTGTTTATGACAATGTCGAAGATATAGAAGAATACCAATCCACAAAATTTGAGAAATTCTATCCCAAACATTGGAATAAAATTGAAAAAACATTGGGCAATTTAAATAAAATAATATGTTTCAGAGTAACAGGTTCTAAATTACAGTGCAAATAGTCTTGTCTATCACAAAGATTTGTATCATATAATTTATAAGGAGACCAATAACAGTTGTATAATGTAAATTAGAACATTGGAATGTTGGGAGCTCCATTGCAGACAATGGAGTGCTCTCTGATTCTATGGGCAGGTAAAGGCCCGCAGAGTAACATTCCAATGTTTTACAAAGGCTTCTCGAAGTTCGAGGAGATTTATAACCCCTCGAGCTTCGAGAACCCTTTGTTTAATTAATCAATTAATAGAAACCACCGCAATGGAGCGCACACCGCTAGCCCCTCCTCCGGATCGCCCCTCGGGATTCTGGTACTTGTAGTTCAATAGTGGATCACCCAGGTGGGTGCAAGTCGGTACTTGTTGGACTGATGAATCTCTAGACCCGATACATGTCCCGGGTTTTTGGGTATCGCCTGAGACATGGCTCGGGTTTCGGGATAACTTCCCTCATCAGTAGAGAAATGGTTAGGGGTGGAGGAGAAGGCCGCCAAACAACCGTCAATGGCCTTGATGCCCGAACCGGCACGCAGGGCAGCATCCAGGAGCCCGTCGGCTCAAAGCTCAAGGGAGCCAATTAATAGAAACCACCGCAATGGAGCGCACACCGCTAGCCCCTCCTCCTGATCGCCCCTCGGGATTCTGGTACTTGCAGTTCAATAGTGGATCACCCAGGTGGGTGCAAGTCGGTACTTGTTGGACTGATGAATCTCTAGACCCGATACATGTCCCGGGTTTTTGGGTATCGCCCGAGACATGGCTCGGGTTTTGGGATAACTTCCCTCATCAGTAGAGAAATGGTTAGGGGTGGAGGAGAAGGCCGCCAAACAACCGTCAATGGCCTTGATGCCCGAACCGGCACGCAGGGCAGCATCCAGGAGCCCGTCGGCTCAAAGCTCAAGGGAGCCAATTAATAGAAACCACCGCAATGGAGCGCACACCGCTAGCCCCTCCTCCTGATCGCCCCTCGGGATTCTGGTACTTGCAGTTCAATAGTGGATCACCCAGGTGGGTGCAAGTCGGTACTTGTTGGACTGATGAATCTCTAGACCCGATACATGTCCCGGGTTTTTGGGTATCGCCCGAGACATGGCTCGGGTTTTGGGATAACTTCCCTCATCAGTAGAGAAATGGTTAGGGGTGGAGGAGAAGGCCGCCAAACAACCGTCAATGGCCTTGATGCCCGAACCGGCACGCAGGGCAGCATCCAGGAGCCCGTCGGCTCAAAGCTCAAGGGAGCCAATTAATAGAAACCACCGCAATGGAGCGCACACCGCTAGCCCCTCCTCCGGATCGCCCCTCGGGATTCTGGTACTTGTAGTTCAATAGTGGATCACCCAGGTGGGTGCAAGTCGGTACTTGTTGGACTGATGAATCTCTAGACCCGATACATGTCCCGGGTTTTTGGGTATCGCCCGAGACATGGCTCGGGTTTCGGGATAACTTCCCTCATCAGTAGAGAAATGGTTAGGGGTGGAGGAGAAGGCCGCCAAACAACCGTCAATGGCCTTGATGCCCGAACCGGCACGCAGGGCAGCATCCAGGAGCCCGTTGGCTCAAAGCTCAAGGGAGCCAATTAATAGAAACCACCGCAATGGAGCGCACACCGCTAGCCCCTCCTCCGGATCGCCCCTCGGGATTCTGGCACTTGTAGTTCAATAGTGGATCACCCAGGTGGGTGCAAGTCGGTACTTGTTGGACTGATGAATCTCTAGACCCGATACATGTCCCGGGTTTTTGGGTATCGCCCGAGACATGGCTCGGGTTTCGGGATAACTTCCCTCATCAGTAGAGAAATGGTTAGGGGTGGAGGAGAAGGCCGCCAAACAACCGTCAATGGCCTTGATGCCCGAACCGGCACGCAGGGCAGCATCCAGGAGCCCGTCGGCTCAAAGCTCAAGGGAGCCAATTAATAGAAACCACCGCAATGGAGCGCACACCACTAGCCCCTCCTCCGGATCGCCCCTCGGGATTCTGGTACTTGTAGTTCAATAGTGGATCACCCAGGTGGGTGCAAGTCGGTACTTGTTGGACTGATGAATCTCTAGACCCAGAATGTTGGGAGCTCCATTGCAGACAATGGAGTGCTCTCTGATTCTATGGGCAGGTAAAGGCCCGCAGAGTAACATTCCAATGTTCTACAAAGGCTTCTCGAAGTTCGAGGAGATTTATAACCCCTCGAGCTTCGAGAACCCTTTGTTTAATTTGTTAGAACATTCTGCCCTCTAGTGGCAGAATGTTCTAATAGCCTTATAGCCCTTCGTAGCAGGGCTATACCGGCTATTAAAGTCCCGCTGGTTCGTTAAAGTCCCTTGCCTTCAGCTCGGGCCTTTAACGATTCAGCGGGCCTTTAATAGCCGGTATAGCCCGCTACGGCGGGCTATAAGGCTATATGAGTTAGATTGAAATAACGATGATTGTAACTAACTAGCAAATTGCTGAGCCAATTTTTCTTCATTTGCTGTGAGGTGAAGTTGGTATGGAAAATGGGATTCCAAAATTCACATAATTTCAAATTGGGGAGAGTTAGTAAGTATTATTTTTTATATATTTTAGAAGCAATATGGACAGACAAACTATGATAATTAAAGAAAAGCACCATATCAGAGTATTGAGGATGAGGAACAGAGCAATTATAGGTATTAAGGAATGCATTGCATAATACCACATGATAAGCAGATGAAGGGATGTGAAATTTGGTTTGTATATCCATAAGGAAAAAATTATATTGCTGTGACAAATATCAGAAATGCTAAATATCCCAGCATCAATCCATGTAGTCCAACAAGAGCCAGGTGTATTTAGTTTGATCTTAGAATTATTCCATAAGGACACTTTTTAGAATAGACAATCTTATTATGAAAAAATGTATCAACATTAGCTAGTGCAGGTTTTGTTGCAGTGAGGATTGAAGATCATGACCCTAGTCTATGAAAGTCCATGGTAAGAATCGCAGGTAGAGGAAAAGGAGCAGCAATATTCCTCCTAATTAGAACCATTTGGGTGTTAGATCAGGATTTGAGTTTCTAAACCAGTGAATACTTGGCGCAGTTAACAAAAAGAAATAATATTTCTGGAAATCAGGAATCTGAAGACCACTCTCTAGTTTTGAGGATTGTAAGGTTTTATATTTAATTCGTGGGGATATGTTGTTCAGATGATTGTATTGAGAGTTTTATTGAGGCTTTTATAGAAAAGTGTGGGAAATGGCACATGCATAATTGATTAGCATTTTAGTAGCTTCAATTTCCCCCCGCCAAGATAGGTTTGTATGTAATGTGGGATATTACTTTTTTGCAATTCATATCAACAGTTCCCTTGAAAGAATTCCGAAAGTAGATTCCTAAATACTTTGGACTAAATGAAGTTCAGATAATATTAGTGCCGCTTAGCATGTCTGCTGCAATATGCATATTTAGTGGAACAAATTCAATTTTTATTAATATCCAAGGTGTATTTGGATATTGAAGCATAGTCCTTAATACCTTCCAGTATAATGGGTATGGCAGTGATAGATAGGATCACTCCTATTTAGCAGTCCAGTCCAGCAGTAAAACCACAGTTAATGATAGTGATTTCCCGTGCACATCATGTTACCTCCGTCAACAATTTTCTTTTGTGTTAAAAATTGTAATCATCATTTAATAAGTAAAAATACTCCGGGGGCGTGGCTTGCGCGCCGCTACGAGATGGCGGTCGGCGCTTGAGCTTCGGGGAGGCGGCGGCTGTCGGGACGTTTCTGGAGTCCCTTTCAGCGACATTTATCTTCCGAACTCGGCATTTTTAAGTCGGAAAGTGCCCGGAACGTGATGGAATGGGCGGACATCGTTGAAGGCGTCAGGAAAGTCTTTTTTCAGTGATTTGAAGCATTGCCCACTGGATTTCACGAGCGGCCGCCATTTTGTTTCCTGTGTGGCGTCGCTCGTGTTTTCTTCCTCATACACTATGGCGCATTTCTGGAAGATGAACGGCTGACGCTTTTGAGGTGACATTTACCATATTTACAAGTCTTCTCTATAGTGACAGGATTTTTAACAGCGTTTTCCTCATATGCTGACACTTTCATGACTCTATTTGCATGGGGAGTCGAGTTTATTGCCTCAATGGTCTCCCTCTGCTCTTTTAGTTCTGCCTTAGGATTGCTTTGGCATGAGGTCTGTTCAACCTGATTGTGAGGTTGTCGGCTACCTGGAGTCTTATTTCTCTATGACTCTTTGAGGATTATTCCATGTCTGTGTTTTCCTCATATATTATTGACGGCCATTTTCATTCTACTAATACGGCCAGTGGTTCCTAACTTGACGTCTCTCTGGCAGTGTCTTTGGAAAATCTTTGTACATCATTTTTTGTTGTTATTTTTCTTACAACTGCTTTGCTATCATTTTCTCTACATACTTAGTCAGGGGTAAATTTTTGACCTTTCAACGTGGGCTGTTCCTATGGCGGACAACATGGGTCCTCCTGCTAAGGATTCTAAAGGTGCCCTCAAGAGGCTCAAACAACAATCTCCTCCTCCAGAGTCTTCTCCAAAGGACCCTACTACCACTTTGGATACCATTCTCTTGCGTCTCAATGCGGTTCATGATATCGCCCAATCTACTAAAACTAATACTGATCTCTTACAAGTCGAAGTGGCGGCAATCAGAAATGACTTTAAGGCGCTGTCTGTTAGGGTCAACGCTGCGGAATCTCGGATTAGTGGTGTGGCGGATGTTGCCCATCAACATTCACGGTTTCTTCAACAGATGGAACGACCTATGCTTTCTCTACGGAGAAACCTCACGGAGCAGGAAGATCGTAACAGAAGAAGCAATTTACGAATTGTTGGTCTCCCTGAGGAGGCGGAGAAGTCAGCTCCCTCGATGGTTGACTTTATTGCACAATGGCTTCCTGCTACTTTACAGATTTCATTTTTGAGAGACTTTGAGATTGAGAGAGCTCATCGTGTTCCTTTCTTCAGATCTAAATCTGCGACAAGTCCAAGAGCGGTAATTTTTAAACCGCTACGTCACCAGCATTCAGAACAAATTTTGGCTCATATGAGAAAGGTCAAGTCGGTGTCTTGGGAGGGCCATCGCATCTCTATTTCTCAAGATTTTGCCAGAGATACTGTGATTCGACGAAAGGGTTTTCTCAACCTGCGGAATCGTCTTGTAGACATTAACATCCCTTTCTCTTTTGCTGGACCTTCCAAATTTCGAATTACATTCAAAGGCCGCTCTAAAATTTTTGATGAACCCTCTGACCTTTCCACTTTTTTGGATAATCAGTCTGAATCGCAGATGGATTCTTCTTCTGCTCCTGGTCCTTCTGGTTCCTGATTCTGTTTGTTTCTTGTTCATGTAACTTAATAGCTCTTTTCTTCTGATATGTGCCACTGTTTCAGTGTTACATGTTGTGTTTGGCTTCATTATCCCTTCAGATGTCGTATCTTCTCATATTTTGACGTCGTCATTCCTGATACCTTGCGTCATGGTCCTTCGACACATATGTTATCTTTTGTAACTGTTCGTCCGTTTCAGACGTGTTATCGTCTTATCTTTTATTGGCCGTGTTGTTAGCTGTCATTTGCGTTTCTCTGTTCTACATATCTTTGTGTTCCCATAGTTGGTATGTTCTATTTTTTCAGTTAAATTTGTCATCCATCTATCGTCGTGTTGGCACTCTGGTCACTGTTTGGATTGCTCTTTGTCATTAATAGTTCTTTGTGATGTTTAATATGTAGGTGGTTTCCTTGAGATCTCCTTTGTCTTCTTCTGCGGTTCTTTGTTTTTGTCACTAGGCTTCTATTTTGTTTCTTGTTTTGTGGGTT
Source organism: Lissotriton helveticus (assembly GCF_964261635.1). Classification (NCBI taxonomy): domain Eukaryota; kingdom Metazoa; phylum Chordata; class Amphibia; order Caudata; family Salamandridae; genus Lissotriton; species Lissotriton helveticus. Next base: position 50,550,412 of record NC_136060.1, on the reverse strand, counting down.
CCGCTCATTATTTGATCTCTGAAACTTCTGGATTATCGTTGGTCTCTGCTGAACATGACTCTGAAGGCCGTTGGCTATTGTCTAGATTTTCTATTGGTGTTAATGACATATATGTTCTCAATATTTATGCTCTGAACTGTGATGACCCGGTGTTCTGGTGTACGATTACGAAAAAGTTGGTAGACACTCCTCATCAGGGCAATTTAATTGTCGGCGGTGATTTTAATTTAGCTATGGACCCTCTGTTGGATAGGAATTCTGCCTTTCAGTTTCGTTCTTCTAGAGCGCATAAACAAATGTTAAACATGTGCTCCACTCTTCAGCTTCAAGATCTCTGGCTGCTTCATAACCCATCTGGTAGTGATTTCTCTTTCTTTTCTTCTCCACACTCTAGCTTTTCTCGTATTGACTACCTCTTAGTTCATTCGTCTCTTGTTCAGGCTTCATCCTCCCCACTCATTCATCCTATTCTTGTTTCTGACCATGCAGCTGTTTCCTTCTCTCTTTCCTCATTTGTTACGAAAAAAGGTCCCGGTTCTTGGAGATTAAACACAGAAATTCTTTATGATAAATCCCAGGTTCTGGCATTAATGACTGCAATTGCGAACTTCTTTGTTGATAATGATGAGTCGGTTAGCTCTCCCGTAGTTTTATGGGATGCGTTTAAATGCTCTCTTCGGGGCTCCATTATTCAATGCATGGCTAGGAGGAATTCTGCTGCCAAAACAGAGCTTAAAATTTTAGCAGACAAAATTAAACAACAGGAAATTCTCTGCCGAAGTTCTAAAGATAGAACCCATTTACAAACTATTAAGAATCTGAAATATTCCTACAACACCATTGTTACGAAGCGGGCTCACATTGGGCTTCAGGCCCAGAAATCCAAGCGCTTATTGTTGAAAAACCGTGCAGGTAAAGTTTTGGCGGCGACGTTGAAATATCAAGCCTCTAATCTCAAATCCATTCAAATCTCCTCAATTACTGACAGCTCTGGTGTTACCAAATTTCAGACCAAGGAAATTCTCGATGTCTTTAGGGACTTCTACAGTAAACTATATACTCCCACTTATCAATCATCTTTTGTTCAATGTCAGGAGTTTCTCAAAACGATTCCTCTTCAATCGATCTCCACTGATGATAGCCTGAAGTTAGGTGGTGAGATTACCTCTGAAGAAATCATTTCTGCCATTAAAGCTACTAGGTCCGGGAAAGCCCCAGGGCCAGACGGTTTTCCTATCCTGTTTTATAAAACCTTTCTTTCTGTGGTTGTCCCTCGTCTTAAAGTGGTCTTTGACTCTTTCATCCAACAAGGGTCGGTCTCGGGGTCGGCTGCGGATGCCACGATTGTTGTAATTCCTAAGGAGGGTAAGGATCATTCAGACCCCAAAAACGTTCGTCCCATTTCTCTCCTTAATATGGAAGCAATAATCTTTGCTAAAATTTTGGCTAAGGGTTTAGAATCCCTTATTCCTAAGCTTGTTCACCCTTCTCAGACTGGTTTTGTCAAGGGCCGACTAGCGAGGGATAATATCCGTACCTTTTGTCATGTTTTGGGTGCTGCCAAACGCGCTTCCCTCTCAGCTGCTGCATTGGCCTTAGACTCCCAAAAGGCCTTTGACAAGGTCTCTTGGCCTTTTTTACATGCGGTTCTTTGTGCACATGATTTGGGTGATTCGTTTATTAATATGGTTATGTCCTTATATGCCCAGCCTAGAGCAAATATTAGAATCAATGGTTCCACTTCCTCTTTTTTCAATCTACACCAAGGTACCAGGCAAGGTTGCCCTTTGTCCCCTCTTCTGTTTTTACTCTCTATTGATCAGTTGCTTCGTTTAATTGACATCCATCCAGACATCAAAGGTTTTACTTTTGGCTCGCATTGTATTAAAACTGATGCATATGCAGATGATGTTCTTATTTTTTCTGAAGATATTGAACGGGCCTTTCCGCGATTTCGGATACCATCTCTCTTTTTTCAGGTGTTTCTGGATATACCCTCAATAGGGACAAAACGTAAATGTTTCCTTTAAACGCTTACTGCTTTCCGGCTCATATGGGCTCTGCAGGGTTTAAATGGCAATCTAAACAGCTTAAATACTTGGGTATCGGGTTCTGCAGTACTCTTTATGATACTGTTGCGTATAATGAGGCTCAGACTATTACTAAAGTACAACGGCTTTTAGAGAATTGGTCTCCTAAATATATTTCTTGGTGGGGCCGTTTTCAAACTATAAAAATTATGATTACCCCTATTATTAATTTTGTTTCTTTAATGCTCCCTGTGAAACTCTCCTCTTCCTTTTTTCAAACGATAAACTCCCTTACTTCTAAGTTTCTTTGGAATGAAAAGAGGGCTCGAATTGCAAATAAATATTTGAAGAAACCTTATGAGTTGGGTGGTTGTAACTTTCCTGATTGGGAAAAGTATCAAAATGCTTTTTTGGCCTCGCAGGGGGCGCTTTGCCTTTCTTCGCGTCCTGATCATACTCCTTCTTGGCTCTTCATTGAGCAGAGTATTGCCTCTCCCTTACCACCCTTATCTTTTCTAACTACTTCTACTCTTTCTATCCCTTTCTCGCGTTCTATCATCTTAGATACCATTGCAGCAATTAAACAAGTTGATAGACGAGTTGCTATTCCTATTCATAAATCACGATGGTCCTCGCTGTGGCACAATCCTCGTATTAAGATTGTTATTGACCCTGGGTTGATATTGTATTGGGCTAATAAAGGGGTAACTTTAGTGCATCATCTGTATGACTCCAATGGAGATCCACTTCCTTTTTCTACCTTATCCCAACAGTTCTCTCTCAATAATTTGGACTTTTACACTTTCCTGAAAATGAAGGTGGTTTTAGCTAAAACTCGTCTGACTTCAACCTCTCCTTCTATTAAATTATTTCAAATGTGGCTTCGTTTAGGTCATGTGGCTTCTAAAATCTATAAATTTCTCTCTGTTACTTCTCCTGCCGAATGTACTGTCACACAACAGAAATGGCTATCTCATTTTGAGCAGGATATTATTGCCCATATCTCTGCAGATGACTGGCGCTTGATTGGGAAGCTCTCTCTTCGGAATAAGGTTGCTCCTTCTTTAATCCAATCTAAATTCTTCTCTATTAATCTGCTCCATTGGACTCCGCTGCGTTTACACTCTCTTCAGTTGAAAGATGATGATCTTTGTTGGAGTTGTGGTCTATGTCCAGGTGATTACTTACACATGTTTTTTGAATGTTCGCTACTTAAACCCTTTTGGGATTTAATACACAAACATCTTCAATTGATTTTTAACCTCCAGTTTCAGCTTTCTTTCCCCATGATTATGTTAGGTCCACTTGCATCTCGTACTCCACTACCCTTAGATTCCTTAGATTCCCAATTACTAGATTTGTTATTAACGGTTGCAGTGAAAGTAATTCTTATGGAATGGAAATCTTTTTCTTCGATTTCTTATCACACTTGGTGGGCTTGGGTCTCTTTCTTGAGAGGTGCACACACCTCAGTTGATGATGCTCATCTCTCTCCTTCAATCTCTATGGGGGTCTGGAAAACTTTAGACTCATATATGGATTTATCTTCTAAGGGGTTGGTTGCTCAATATCCTTTTGATTCGATTGTGTGAGTGTTGTCCTTCTGTTTAAGTGTAGCTCCCCAGAGGCTCATTTCCTTCTTTTCCTTCCTTTCCTTTCCCTGCTTTTCTTCCTCTCTCTTTCTTTAACCTACCATCTGTTTCTCCCTCTTTTCTTCCTTTTCTGTCCTTTTCTTTCTGCTTTCTTCTTCTTCTCTCTATTAACTTTCTTTCTTTTGTAACCTATGGTGATACCATTGCTTTGGTTCACGGCTTATTGGATTTAATTTTATACTTTATCTCAAATATCAATTTATGATATATTCATACTTTTTGTTTTCTCATATGTATCACCTGTATGTTATTCAAATGTTTATATACTCTTTTAAATCCTAATAAAATTATTGAACAGAAAAAAAATAAGTAAAAATACTCCAAACTTCATTCCTTCAAGTAACTCTACGCAAACTTCATGAGTGACAGTCAGCCCAAGGGTACAGAAAGTAAAGGATAAATTGCAATGGTACTAATCGGATATCATGTTTCATCCAGGAATCAGAATGTACACCTAGTTCACCGATCCTGCTAGTCTAGTGAAGGGAGGTACACAAATTTAGATCATGCATTAGCTATAGCTCTATTAGTAAATTTCATCATGAAAGCTATAATTGGAGTGCCACTCACCATGCTTTGGGGCAAACGTCGATCTCCTGTGTTGCAGGATTCACAATTGCACCACTTCAAAAATTCAGGTTTCCTGCCTTCATCAAATTCAAGTGTGAAACTAGCTTGTCTAGCAAGGTGTCTTATTGTTGTAGTATTTTCTGAAAAGAAATTTAGAAACAAGAACATGAAGAAATTAGATATTTTACCTCTATCCTTGTTTCTGGTTCCCAAGCATGCATCCACTATTGATACTGACAATAGAAATAGAGCTAGATCAGCTATGTGTAACATAGTGGTGAGAGTTCAAAGCCAAATTATGGTTGTAGAGAGGTGAAACGTTTTGCCTGACCATCAGCAAGTAAATCTCCAATAGTGCCAATTGGACTTCCAAGAATACCAGTGAATTGGGCAGTGACTAGTCTGGAGAGCAGCATTATTCAAGAGAGGTGCACTGTTGTGAAGAATCCTTAATTATTTTTGGGGACTGATAGTCACAAAGCTTCTAACTGTTATTTTTTATGACCTTGTTTTTGCTGGCCTTAGGACTCTGAGCACTTTACCCCTGCTAACCTGTGCTTAAGTACATGTGCTCCGTCTTCGAAACATGATAATATTGGTTCATACCCAAATTGGCAAACTTGCTTTATTTGTAAGTCCCTAGTTCCTCATGTGCCCAGGGTCTGGAAATTAAAATGCTACTAGTGGGCCTGAAGCACTGCATGTGCCACCCACTTAAGTAGACCTTAAAACATGCCTCCGGCCTGCCACTGCAGAGCCTGTTTAAGTAGTTTAAACTTCCATTTTGACCTGGCAAAATTGACCTTTTTCCAGGCCTACACCATCCTTTTTATTATAAGTCACCCCTTGGCTAGGCCAAGGACAGCCCATAGGGCTGGGTGTAATGTATTTAAAAAGCAGGAAATGTACTTTTAAATTTAACTTGTCATGGTAAAAACCTTGAACTCTTTGTTCACTCCTGCAAGGCCTATATCTCACATCGGATAACATTGGGATTACCCTATTAGATTTTATAAATGTAATTTCCAAACGGGAACATATGATTGTTTCAAGTTTGGTGTCTCTTGAATCCTCATTTAAAATTCTAATCTATGGTCAAGTAAGATTTTAAATTACAATTCTGAAAAGGCCACTTTTAGATTGTTTTGTATACACAAAACAAAATCAGGTGGTAGTGAAATTTGAACACATTTTTACTTATGCATGAGGTACATGTTACTCAATAATCATGCCCTCAAATTTGTTTTAGTAATGATTGAACACAAACTTTTTTATACTTTCACATTTGGTGCGACAAAAAGAAAGGACAATCCACATTCAACTCGATGGATTTACAGTGAAAAATATTTGAAAACATTTGTGAAATATGAAAAGATAAATCAAGAATGCATTGTGATAATGCAAAATTTAAACATGAACTAGGCTAAAATTGCATTTTCACCAATCCAAGATTTTACAAGACCAGAGCATTGCATTCACAGTAAGTACTGGAACGTATAAAGGGTCCAGAGGAATCTAATATGACTTCCAATATTTTCTTTAGACAAATGAATGTATTTGTCCATATTGATACTGGTTGAACTAGGATCCCCTATTGATCACGGTCTACACGTTTCGAACCTACACTTTCTTTGGGGGCTCTCTTCAGGACAAAGGTTTGGTGAATTCTTAGGGAGGCGACAAAAGGTTTTTATTCCGACTAATTAGTTGTCAAGGTTATTAGGGATTTGTACTCATGCACCAAATCAAAGGAGCAGGATAGGCTTTTCTGGATTGCTCATGTTATTCTGTGAGTCTCTGTAGTTTTTATTTGTTTAGAACTGGATTCTGGAGCCCAGTTTGATTCCTTTACAAAAACTTGTTAGGGCTTCCTCTGGATCACATCGTCCTTCTGCCATTTAGCCTAGTTCATGTATAAGTTTTGCGTTATCATGATCCAAGTTAAGCTTGGCACTGGCTCTCACCGATCTAAAAAAATACAGATGTCGAGGGGACTCAAGCAGAGGTGTGTGTTAGCACCACTGTTTTTCAACCTGTTTTTAGCTGACCTTACAGAAGAGTTAGATGTAATAAATAGCCATTCCCCTAGGATCGGTGGTGTTCGTGTTCAGTTAAGCAATCTTTTAGATGCCGAGGACCTTGTTCTCCTCAGTCTTACGAGAGTTGGGCTGCAACAACTGCTAAGTAAATTATACAGTTATAACGCCATGAACAACTTGGAGGTACATTTAAAGAAAACCCAAGTGGTCATATTTGGCAGGAAATGTTACAGAGGAGGTGGCTGGTCATATAACAACTTCTAACTCTGGGTAGGAAAACATATACATACCTGGGGATCAGCATTGACTCTAGGGGCACCCTTGTCAAGCATCACAGTAAAATCGCTATAAAAGCCATGGCTCTTCAAGTCAGCCTCTCTAACTTTTCCAAAAAGCTGACAGGCCTTGGCCTGGTTCCAGTGTTGGTAGTTATGCAAGCTAAAATAGGCCCCACCTTGTCGTACGGCTTCAAAATTTCCTTGGGTGAACTCACCGTCACACTAAACCAACACGTGACTAAGATCTACAAAAAGGTTCTTCAGCTGCCAAAAACTTCATCCACAGCACAGATTTGATTATAGCTAGGCCTCATGAACTATGAAATGCAAAGCACAGGTGCTTTTCTTAAACTGTGACACAAATTAAGGCAGGCCAGAGCTGGCTCCCTCTTGTCCCTGCTATGAGCAGATGTCAGCGCCAGCAATGCTTGTGGGTCATATAGTCATTTTTTTCATGAATCCATGCAACAACTATCAGCAAGTGTACTGTGGAACCTTAATACAAGTAAAAACACTTTCACATTTAGTATTAGGAAAAGTATTCAATTGTGTTCCTATTAGTCCGATAAGCCGATCCTTGCCAAGCGCAAGCATACATGGGCAGTAATCAACTCTTACCAGCTGGCCTCTCTTCAGCCATCCTTGCTTGTACATATCCCCTGTACCTAAAACAGAGATTCCTGGCACTTAGGCTGGGTGAGTGGCACCTTTTGAAATATCTACCCCTTTGACAGCACCCATCAGATGAGCTTGCATGTAGGGGTTACAAGGAATCTGTTGAGTTTCTATAGCACGTTGTATGTGTCTGCCCAGCACTGATGAACCTGCGTAGATCAAAACTGAGGCCTGAGTGGAACAAACTGGGATGGGGTGCTGCAGGCAGGGCATCATTGGGGCACTGAATCCAGGAAAACAGAGCTCTAAACATCAGTTTCACAATCTTTGTTCATCTTGCATATCGTAAGTTCAAGCAGCCATTGGTCAGTCAGAAAATTCAGGTTCTGCATTAAAATGAGGAAACAGTCACTGGCAGACATAACAACGGTAGATTTTTAAAGTAGCCTTTGCCGTATTTTAGTTCTCTGATCCGGTAACCTGATGACTCTTTTCTCAGGTTTAAATAAAATCTCTTCATATGTCAACAGTACACCTCTGATACTCCACCTGACCTAGTTTTACTCCATGTGCAACTTTAAATCCATGTTGTATATTAAAAGACGGTGCTCCTTCAATAATAGTGGAACCTTGCCAATGGGCTCATGAAACACCAAGTTGTGAGGCTGAGGAAAAGATGTAACATCAATGTTTTGTCATTGATCACTGTAACTTTGAACTTTACACTAAAACTGGGGCAGCACAACACAGAGTAAGCTAAATTCAATTTAGAGCATCCATTGAACCATTTATCTACTTATGGATGAATTGTTAGATAACATAGTCCTTATCTCCACAGCTGCTTGACATTTCCTGATTTTGCACTGACTCACGAACAGGTACTACCTCTTGCGCTATGTTGCACTTATTCCTGCTTGGTGGCTAGCTCGTTTTAACAGGAATTTTTACTTTTATTAAATGTATTTATTAATATAATGCCACCTTGTGCTAGCATACAAACGATGGCTACCTTGTTCAAGAAGAGCACTTTTATCTAGTTATCTTATTGTCTTACTTTTATCGATTGCAATGGGAGCAGTTCAGCGCAAAATGTTTGAACAATGTTTTAAGTTCTTATAAATATTGAAATGATTTAATGAATCAAACAATAAAGTACTATCTACTGATTGAGAAGCCTAATTGATCAAATCTTGATTATTCTGGCACAATAATAAAGTTCAGGCGCTTCATGTCACCGGGATTTCAGAAGGATAAAAATGCAAAATCCCACTCACTATTTACCTCAACTGTCCTTAGATCTCTCTGGCTCCTCGTGTCCATTAAGCACTCGGTGGCTGCGCTTAGCCACAGGTACAGCAATGCCATTTGTGAAATGATGTGTAGGTATATTACTTATACATGACTTTAACTTAACAGCTCCATCCACCAGATCTGTGCAGCTTTTCTGGAAAATATAGTTTTCCCAGAGCACTTGAAGACACAGCTGGGAGCAGAGAGCGGACGTCTTTGAATAAATGAAAGGTCCACTTAACATAACCCTGGGAGTCAGTGCACTGAATACAGATGGCATTTGACTCTCAGAGAGATGTGTTATAGTGAGACTGCAGATGATGTACGTATACTGGGGGAGCTGGGGCTAGGACGAAAACAAGGAGCAAAGCCTCATTCCACAGACTGCATGAAAGATATAAAATAGTCTGCTGCCTATCTTGTTATTTTATATTAATATCACCTGCGTGGTTTCGTGTCGCTAACTATGGGTTTAAAGAGCTTGTTTTAGGAGCCGTATACGTCATTGGACATTATGATGACAGGTGACTGTGAAAAGATTGCACAACACCACCTATTGAATTTAATGTATTTATTATTATTTTTTTAAAATTTATATTGCACACACTACTGAACTGATTGTACGTCACAATATCATGGCGTTAATAGAGTGCAGCAATAATTATCATACCCAACTATCCTCATAGTACTATTATTGTAATAAGGAAATATTACGGTATGTATTTATTTATTTATTTAGTTATTTTAGTGTTTTATAGAGCGCAAACTTGACGCGTTAGGGTTGTAGAGCGCTTTACAGAGTCAGAGAGTCTTACAATAGGCAGGATATCACAAGTGTACTGTACATCAGAGCACTTTACAGAGTCAGAGAGTCATACAATAGGCAGGATATCACAAGAGTACTGAACATTAGGGGGGAGGGAGGGGGTGCTGGGTACCAGAGGGATGGAGGAATACAAAGATAACATTACAATTACAGTTACTGAAGACAGACCCCCGGTTTCTTGGTGGGGCGAGGTCGCAGGATGAGGGCAGTAGTCTCTGAGGTGGTTGTGGAATGGGTTTAGCCAAGGAATTTACCCCTGAGGAAGGATTTAGCCTCCTTTTTGAAGTGTGCTAGAGAGGGGATTCTTCCGATGGCGGGTGGGAAGGAGATCCATATTCTTGATGCAGCCCCAGTGAATGCCCGATTACAGTTTGTTTTTTTCCGAAAGCGTGCAGGCTGGAGTAGGAGGACACTGGCCGATCGTGAATTTCTGCTTCTTCCGGATATCACAAGTTTCTGTGCAAGATACGCAGGGGAGTGTGAGTGTAGGGCCTTGTGCTTGATGCATGCCCGTTTGAGATGAATCCTAGCCTCGAGAGGAAGCCAGTTCAAAGCTTTCAGATGAGGAGGGATGTGATCAAATATCCTTGTGCCGGTAAGTAGTCTGGCGGCTGCATTGAGGCAGGCTTTTAAGGGTGCTAGGGAGATCTTGGGTAAACCAGAGAGGGTGGAGCAATCATATTCCAGCCTAGAAATAACTAATGATTGGACTGCAAGTTTTAGGTCGGGAGCGTCAAGAAAGGGTTTCAGTATAGGTAGCTCAGGTGGAATCTCGCAGATTTGGCCATTGAGTTGATGTGGTCTCGCATATTTAGGTTATAATCCAAGGTAATTGCCAGAGATTTGGCCAAGTCCACAATGGTCGGGGGACAGTTTAAGGCTGTGATAGCTTTAATCCATGTCTAGATCTCAGAGTTGCTTTTGGGCGGGGAGATTAGGAGGAACTCTTAGCTTTGAGTTTGAGTTGGTTTGAGGAGAACCATTGGACGGTCAGCTCCAGGGCCTCATTCAAGGTGATGATCTCCTCAAGAGATGAGATTTTTATGTAGATCTGAGTGTCGTCGGCGTACATATGGTAGGAGATATTTGCAGTGCGAAGGCCTCTGGCAAGGGGTTCTAAGTAGAGGTTGAAGAGGGTGGGGTTCAACGTTGAACCTTGAGGTACTCCCACTGTGACCAAGGAGGGAGCGGACAGGTTGCCGTGGATTAGGAATCTCTGAGATTGGTTTTGGAGGTAGGAACTAAACCAGTCGAGGACTGTGCCATCTAATCCCAGTTCCGGCTGGACTGTTCCCATGAGGTCCAGGGTCAGGACTGATTTGCATATGGCCATGTCTGAACTTGGGTGGCAGAGTGGGCTAAAGAATGGTGATGGATTAAACCCAGATCTGTTGACTGGGTGTGAGTGTTTGATTGGTTCAGATGCTCCGTCCATCACCACCCCCTTTTGTACCGCTTTATTCCCCTTCTAGCCATTAAGGTTTGTAAACAAACTTTCCTCAAACCATGCTGCCCCTTGTTTACATAGGTAGGCTATCTGGTGGTTCTTAAAGTTTGGTAGAACGACTCCTACCTTATTTTTGGCCAGCCTGAGTTTTCCTAAAGAGATCCTTGGTTTTTTCCCTTGCCATAAAAAGTTATTAAGGGCCTTATCAAATTTCCGCAGGAAATCCTCTGACAGCATCATAGGTAACATACAAATGTGTTATTTGATACGTGGCGTAATCATCATTTTATTTGTTTCTATTCTTCCCCACCATGTTAAGAATTTTAGTGGACATCCGTTGAGAAGTTCTATGTAAATAATAGTTTCATTTTCTTCTAGGGTAGTGATAAGGTTGATGGAAAATTCTAAACCTAATTATTTAATTGTACCTGTCTGCCAGATCAACCCTGAGTCCCCCAACACTTCTCTACCTCTACAGAGATTAAGAAACTTGACTTCTGTCTTGTCTTGGCCAATAGAGTAGCCTCAGACCTCACCAAATTACGGGTGTAGCCTGAGACCTCAGCAAATTCCTGAATATTATTTATTAGAGCCGCGATAGCCATGTCTGCGTCTTTTGAGACCACCAGTATGTTGTCTGCATAGGCTGCTACTTTAAAGTTTGTTTTACCAAAGTCTATACCTGTATGTTCTGATTTTCCCCTAAGTATTGAAGGAATGGTTGTATTGCTAGTAGGACAAGCAAGGGAGACAGGGGACACCCTTCATGACAAAACATTTTTTAATGTTAAATAAATGAAAGATTTTTTCTAGTCTGAGTGCTTGTTTAAAAGATGTAGCCATCGTCAAACAAGTTGGGACCTCTTGTAACATCTGCAAAAATGTCATGGCAAGCTTACAGTTTCTAAAACCGTTTTTCCTTAATAGAGGTACCAGCCACATCTGGGCTCTTTATAACATTTGCATTAGAGGACATTATGAAGCATATCTTGAGATGAGATATCACAAAGGCAGGTAGGCAAGTTCTTGGCCAATCTTCTGCATTGAAAAAATGCAATGTGGAAGGGTTTCAATTTTTTTTTAATGGGTCAGAAGGTGTCTGTATTCAGAATTTATAATCAAAGAGAAATATAGGTGCATATCCCCCCCAAAGTTAAAAGCGAGGAATGGGCCACAACAGAGGCTGTAATTGAATCCTTCTGCTGACTACTAAGCCTAGGCGGAGTTCGCTGAGTTCTGCGATCAATGCTGTTTGCGGTGATTAATAGTGCCAGATGCTTGTCTGCAATGTGCAATCACCGCGAACGGCACCATGCACAGCGCAAGCGGGGGCTGCTTCCTTTCTGCTGTTCAAGTAGGTTTTTACTTAAACAGCAGCTTTCTCAACGCAAATGCACAGTCGCGAACATACGCAACCACTGCAATGAGAAATCTCGCTGGGAGATTGATTTTCCTCGCTTGCGCTTACCAACTTGACATAAACGAACGCGAGAGAGGAAAAAAACTCCCCTCCGCGTAACGCAGAGTGTGGAAATCTCTGCTAACTCCATGAGTGGCGCGGAGTCACCGCCCAGACTTACTGACTATCCTCTTCAAACACATGAAGACATAAGGGCCCAGATTTATGAAAGGATTGCATTGCCCTTGCATCACCCTGTGTGATGCAAGGGCAACACAGTTCTTAAGTCAGGTTTATCAAGCCACGCAATGCCACCTTGCATGGCCCTGTGTTGCTTGGTAAATCTTCTCTTTGTTACCTCTTTCTCAGCGTGCTGCATTTTTCAGCACACTTCGATGGAAAAAACGCCACTAACGATTGTTTTTTTTGCAGGAAGGTGTCCCTTCCTGCACAGAAATAATCTTGCACCCTGATACAAGGGTGTCTTTATTGGCACTAGGCAGCACATAGCACACCAGCACAGTGAAAGGGCAGGAATGCAAATAATGATAAATCTGGTCACAGTTGTAGCTTTCTTTTTTAGAGGCCATACACCTAGAGTTAGGATGACTAAAACTTCACATTTCCCAAAACTCAAGGGAGACAATATAGGCCAGCCATGAAATGTGGTGAGCGTGATCAAGGACAAATAATCTCATATAACCAGGCAGTTGAATGTCATCTCTGTTTTGGACCAAACGGTGTGCCACAATAAAAGTGGGCACAATTTAATTAAATCCACTAGTTAAGTAAGCCTTGCTTTCTTTTGAGCTGTAAAATTGGAATAGCATGATGGGAGTGCTAAAAGCATTTTAAGAAAATTATTTCCAACAACCTACAAGCCCACACAATCCACGTACCCCTAAGTCCTTAGGTTCCCACAAATACACTTTGAATTACACAAGGCACACATTTCTTTCAAGGTCTTCTGCCCCAATGTATGATCAAACTTAAAAGTGGTCTCAATTAGTGATTTCCTAATAACTCTTTGTTGAGCTCACAACCCCTAGATATCAATAAGAACACCCAAATCAGAAAAAGTATTAGCCCTGCCTCAGATCACACCCCCTACACTAAAACGATACTTCTTTGTGGGTCTAAAACCTCAATACATTATTATGGTCTTATTCAGATTATTTCTCAGGTCTAGATTATACATATAGTAAACTAACACACCTAATAATCTTTGAAGACTAACTACAGTTCTGGATATTAGGACAGCATTGTCTGCATCAAGTAAGTTTAGAACAAATCAATTAATGACCTTCAACAAATCTGCACTTTTCTCTGAAGGTTCTGTTCTAAGTCATTAATATAAAGATTACATTGAAATGGGGCCAGACCACAACCTGGTGTTACCCCCTCTATCTACAAGGTTGTGCATTCACCATTTGACCCATATCTAACTCTACCCAAGGCATTGTGGAACAAAACCAATAAAATGTTAACAATCACCTTGTCAACATCCTGTCTCCTCATGATGACTTATAATTTAGAACGACAAATGCAATCATATGCGCTTGTGAGATCCATAAATACCAGGTGTGAATTCCCTTGTTTACCTTAGTATATTTACCAATTAAGAGATTGGGATTAAGAGATTAGGATTAAGTGCTCGATCAACTGTTCCCTTCTCCTTATGAAAACCATACTGAATATCAGTCAAAATATAGTTATTTATGGCCCAGTGTTCCAATCTGCCAACGATGATATGACCTGCAACCTTAACCAAGGACTCTCAAAGAGAAAGGTTGGGTGAGTCACAAAGCCGATGGTCCTACTCAACGGAAACCATGCCACACCTGTGCCTTACTCTGCAATGTCATTGCGAGATCCTGTCTCTTCAGTAGCCTGGAGTAGAACTGGTGGCAATTGTGGGCCGTCTTTCTCTCAGTGAAATGCATGACAGCAAATAGTGACCCACTCTGGAGATATTGCATGCAATCAGCTTATCAAAAAACTCCCTTGCGGTTGATGAAGCTTGTAAACAAGCCAGGGGTCTCAGTTCAGCTTCAATAAGAGCAGCATCGCTAGTCTGTGGCTTCTCATTCAACAGTAAATGCACGGTGTCTGATCCAGGAACAACTGAAGGCCCAAGGTACCTCTGACAGGATGTTTTCTCTCACCACACAAGCTTTACGATATGTCAGGGTCTCCATTTAGTGTTGGAGCTTGGTCTTTCTACATGTGTGAGCAGACTGTCTACATCATGGAAGAGTCCCATGTGATATAGGTCTTAATGTAATCTTCAGAGCTGAGCACAATATTGTAGATGTGGCATCCCGAACCACATGATAACGTAGGTCTTTTCTAGATAAAATGGTAGTACTTAAGATGCCATTTTTAGAACTGGGTGTAATACTTCAGGTGAAGTGCTTCTCCTGGCCATAGAAGTCCAGATGTGACCTCAAGAACTCCTTACACTGCTCCAGTAATTCACATCAGTACTCCACATGCAGTGTCCAGAACTAGACACAGTCTTCCAGATGTGTCATACAGAACACACACACACATGTAAGCTCCTAAATTGGGCACAATATAAAATGCAATCCTTAGACCTGGACACAATTCCTCTGACCTGGACCCGACGGGCTGGACTATGCCTGAAAAGTGACTTCTGTTTAAGGAACACAACCCTTTTTATTCTGCTGGTGAAGACAGAAGATGACTTTTGGCCCGTCTCATTGAGTGAAATGCTGGTTGCAGCTCTTCCCATGGCCTTGTCGTATTGATTTGTCATGCATAGGTCCTCCAGTTTGTACTCTCTAAGATTCCAGTCATGTTGGATGGCTCAACAGTCCTCCTCTCAGCCTACATTGCTTCTCACGGTTCAGATGGAGTCTTCTAACTGCTGATTCCTCACCTTTGAATATCCCCAGGGCACCAGACTGTATCTGGAGAATTTTATAGCAGTGCACCCACGTGCTAATAGGTGACGTTGTGCGACTATGTCTCGAGTCCAAACCAGACTACTCACTCCTCATTATACTGATGATGCTGTATACTTTTATTTACAAAACACCAGTGTACATATTACCTCCCTAGAGAGAGAGAGCTTGATTGACCACATGGGTGGTGATTGGGAGGGCAGCCACAGGACTAGAATTGCAGCTGCTCTCAATTGAGACAAATGTGTTGACAAATATTTTGCATCTGGGCTGGCAATATCTGAGCCCTTACTTCCATTTCATGATAGCCTTAAAGATTCTTTGATGTCTCCCTGATTGAAACAATAGTTACTGCTACCTGCTAGCAGGCAGGGTGACTGACGTAATCGGCCTGCGACTGGTGATCTGGATTTTCTCACCAAACACTCCACTCCGTAGAATCTTATCGTACAATCCTTGACTGGTAAAGTGTGTGCAAATAATGCAGAGGCCAGTAGAGGCACAATTTATTTTATTTTATTTTATACATTTATAGAGCTCACTGCAACCCTGCAGGCATCCTGACGCTAAGGTATAGCAAGAAGCTAACAAAAGATTATTAAGAATTTTAAAAGGTGAAACTTCAGAAGAGAAGCACTATTGCTAAAAGGCAGGATTTTCAAACTTTTGGAAAAAGCCAGGTCTTAAGTCTTTTTCTGAACAAAGTCAGATTCTGAATACTCCTGATTTCAAAGGGAAGATGATTCCAGTGGCGGGCTGCTGCCACACTGAAAGCTCTCCCTCCCAGGGTGACCTTCTTTTGTCCTGGGGATTCTGACCAAACTGGCAGAAGAGGAGCGGAGAGTACGTGTAGGTTCATACCAGTGGAACCTATCCTGAATCAACTTAGGACCCTGCCCGTGAAGTGCCCTGAATTCAATACACAGAGATTTGAACAGGAACCTCTGGGTTACCGGCAGCCAATGTGGCTCCGTTAGTGCTTGTGTTGGTGAGGACCGGCACGTTCAGCTCAGAGCTAATTTAGCTGCTGCTGCCTGGATGCTCCGGAGCCTGGCAATCAGGTATCCCAGGGATTCCAGCAGCAGAGCGTTACAGTAATCCAGGCGGCTCTAAATAATACTTCTGACTACCGTGATATGTGCCTGTACTGGCAGAAATGCTGTAAGAACACGGGTTGACCCAATAAGTCGCTGGGACCTGGGTAGGTTAATGATACAAACAAAGTGGTCCCAGATACTAGAGCAAATAGGCAAAAAATGAATAATATCTCAAATGAATTCAAAAAAGGATATCACAGCATTGTTTTTAATCACAACGTGTACAATGATATTCAATAAAACACTATTCATAAAGTACATCAATGCTTAATCGTAATTACTGCCCCTAATAGAAAGGAAAGGGAAAGGTATTGATTGGAAAGTGAAGAAACTATACAGATAACGAAACAGTGGTCACTAAGACCTCAATAAAAATTACTAATAATTGATTAACACAGATTAAAGATCACAATTCATAAATGAATCTAACAAACTCATGCCTCTCAAAGCAAAATCACAAATGATAAATAGGGAGAAAGGCTCAGGATGAGAAAGAGTGTCGACGTTTTGACCCAAATTGGTGCAGGCGTACGGTGGAACCTTGCTAGAGGGTCTTCATCAGGACAGGGACGTCCCTGTCCTGATGAAGACCCTCTAGCAAGGTTCCACCGTACGCCTTTCTCCCTATTTATCATTAGTGACCACTGTTTCGTTATCTGTATAGTTCCTTCACTTTCCAATCACTACCTTTCCCTTTCCTTTCTATCAGGGGCACTAATTACGATTAAGTATTGATGTATTTTATGAATAGTGTTTTATTGAATATCATTGTACACAAGTTGTGATTAAAAACAATGCTGTGATATCCTTTTTTGAATTCATTTGAGATATTATTCATTTTTTGCGTATTTGCTCTAGTATCTGGGACCACTTTGTTTGTTTCCCTTTTCAGATCCGATTCTAAGTTTCATTTAACTTGTTTATTTATAACGTTAACAAAATCGAACCGTGTAATTCATTCTAAGTTAACTATAAGAAATTCAAGCAACTTTGGAAACAACTATCAGGGTGAAGATTTCTTCAGCCATAACAAACTGACCTAGCTGAGCTTTATTTAAAAGCTTGACCTAATTACACTCATTCAATTTTCCATTTCTGCGAGATTAGGGGCTCTTAATACCTTTTCAATATGGAGTCAGAAGCTTAGATAAAACATGTAATTGAATTCCCTCTCCAATGCTGGTTTCTTAAGATTTCCTATTAATTGCTTATAATACTTGAATTCAGCAGTTCATGAGGTTCAACAGGCAGCCTAATGGTACAGCCACATTGTATATAACCCGTCAAAGTGTTAAATCTGATCTGACTCCTCCATTTTAAATGTCTTTCTTTGATGCTCTTTTATGAACCTTCATTCTGATGGAAAATGGGTACTGCTATAGATAGGCCCTGTACTAGATGCCCCACAGGAGCCAATAGTCAATGTTTATGCACAAATACCATGTACAACATCTTGAAGTCCCAAGGGTCATCTCCTAGAAGACGACTTAGCCTTGGGATTCTCTTTACAGCCGATAAGACCAAGATACAATGAGCATTAGAAATCCAATAAGTCTCACATTTGTTCGAGTTGGAGCTATTGGTATTTTGAATGCCAATGACGTAAACGTACACACAGACATACATACGTTCAAAACATAGCCAGCTGCAGCCACATACATACATACACATACAAACACAGAAGCAAACATATGCGCACACACACACTCATGCATACACACGTATGCAGGCACGATCATGGACATACAAACACAGTCTTATACTCATGCAAATAGACATGCACATAAGCAAGTATGCACATACATATACAGTATTACCAACGGGAGCTACATCTACACACTTACACACACATGCATATGTGCAAGCGCAGACACGCAGGCATTTGTACATACCTACGCACATGTGCACACTCAGACTCACACTTATGCAGGCATGGTTTGTTGGTACCTGATATGACACCGGACCAACTGTTGAGCTCTGCAGCTACCTTTCATTTTTAAAGCAAAACGCAGATCAATTTAAGGGTTTATATGACCTTTCCTTATGCACTTTAAGGTCTACGGAAGATGGGTTGAAGACAGCAGCCCTGCAGACCTGTTACTGCTGGCAGGCACTAGATTGTCTGACTGTGCCTTTGCCTTCTTGCTTAAGCATGGACATATATATTCGCACCCGCACATACATACGCATGCACCCATACAGTTCTACATAGTTACCCACACATGCACGCTCAGACACAAACACACACCAAAGAACAATCACACACACACACACAGGCATGCTCACGCACGCAAGTAGGCATGTTGGTGTGCGCACGAACAGACAAGTATGCATATTCATAGAGGCACACACACACAGAAGCACAATCAAAATACGCCCATTAACCAATAACATTTACGCGCATAAGGAGAATCACACATGTATGTTAGGTACTGGTTCTGTTTTCCTGAAAAGTGTAGGTTTGCCCTACTTGCAGCTGATCGTCACTGGAGTATCCGGCATCGGGCTGCTCATCACTGCACCATGCCAAGGGTGCAAGGGCAGTCGCAGAGGCCCAGTAGGGAAGAATGCACAGAGAGGGGTCCTCAGCCCCTTAAACTGTGTCTGAGTTGCTGAGACTCTCGCTGGGAGCCATGCTGCAGCGCTACTGGTGGGAAGGCAGCACTGGCCCCAGGCACTTCTTCCTGACCTGCTGCAAAGGGGTAAACAGACGGGCAGCCAATCATGTGTCAGTGGAGTCACTCTTTGAGGTGTCAGAGGTAGCATGATGGGGCCGGAGGGCTGGAGCAGGTTACTTGACCCTGGCACCTCGTCCACCTATGGGTCACAGGGAATCATTCTATACCTATTTTAATTTTCATTTGTTTTATGTATTTATATTGTTATTTTTTATTTGTTCATTCATTCACTACGAAGATGATGGCAGCATACCAGGAAGCAGGCATTTGGAAATTAGAAGTACATATTAATGCTAATATTGCCTGTATGATTATATTGTTCATTAACATAGCGACCACAAAACATTAAACAGCCTCTTGGAGCTTGATAAGCAGCGTTAATTGTTTCCGAACTCGGTGGTTTTCTATTTTTCAGCCTAGGAAGGAAGAATAGCTGCTTGTGCCTTTGGGATTTGGCCCTTGCAGTGCATACACACGGATCTCCGCTGCAGGATCACTATGCAGTGAGCAACACCCATTATTGCTTACAAATTGACCTGAGTGCTATCATTTCCTGTGACTTAACAAACATGTTCATTCAGGACGCACACTAGTCTAGTGTGGGCTCTTGGTTTTTATTAAATACAGGAGCAATGTAGCCACTTTCCTCTGACGTTTTCACAGGGGGAGCGTCTTCAGAAATAAATGCAAAACGCACACATTCAACTGTTTTGCAGAGACTTGCTTGGCTACAAAAATGCTGTGTGTTGCAATGTGCCACACTCTGTAAATGTCACCTTATTCCTACCCCGGCACACTAGCCAGCTTACTTACACGGCCACTTACTACCCCATTCAGAAAAATCCCTTCCTTTAACTCAGGGCAATAATCCCACTACAATCAATATAGGCAGCACTGTCTCTTCGGAGGTTGTGTGTGTGGGGATTTTGTGATGTCAGCGATTGACATATGTGACTCTGTGCGGTTGGTACCTCAACACCCTGTGGCGATTCTAAGCACTGTCTCCTGCCACAGATGGTAATGAGTCGCACACAGAACCTGGTGGTGTATATTTCCAGCTTCTCTCTTAAATCTGCACAGGGTGCTTAGTTATAGTGTAGTAGTCAGATTCTGAGCATTCTGCCTTTACCTTATGGAAACTCTTGCCCGGGAAGTGTCTGTGCAGGGTGGAGTAGGGATGGTGGATGGGGCAGAGAGATTGTAGGGGCTGCGAAGAGGGAGGGTTAGTGGCCCAACATCAGCAACGTGCAGCACCAGCGGCCATCTCTCGGCATCGATTGTACTCCCAGACAGAAGGTGCTGTAGCTAAGATAGGTGCATAAACCACTTCACAACACTTAACTCATACAGGCAGCATCAGAAATACCCCCGAGCCTCCCAGCTGCTTCTTGATTACACCAGCTCTGTGCACCAGAACAAAATGATTCATTATGTTCGACTATCTAGTGTACACTGTGCAAATATAACTTGAGTCCATTGAAGAACGTGGACAGCTTTCAAGGCACAGGGCAGTGTAAGTGCTTCACAGAAGCAGAGTGCCTAGTTAACAATCTCGTGTTTGCAGTAAAATGCTTCACAAGTCAGCCAGGGATCCCAGAACCATGCCCAACCTCCGGTAGTACAGGGCAGCAAAGCTGTCGATGTTAAGAGCTATGTCTGGTCACCCTATCTGGGATGCAACTTGCCCACCTTGGGGAATAGGTTAATGTTGATAATCACGGAAGAACAATGTTTTCTCACATCCCACCATACTTAAAGAAGCTCTGTGGCAGTAGGCTCATTTTAATAATGATTATTTACAACAAGGGGTGGTGATGGACAGAGTCTCTGAATTAAGCAGAGTACTCTCACCCAGTCAAGAGATCAGGGCTAGATCCAACACCGTTTTTTAGCTCATTGCACCATCCCAGTTTCAGAACCTGGCTGTATGCAAATTAGTCTGTCCCTGGCCCAGTGCATCATGGGAACAGGGCAGACCAGACTACAAAAGCCAATTCTTACACTGGGAAGAAACAAGCTTCCGGGGACCGGTTTCTGCCATTTCAGGCGTCTTCGGCCCGGCTTGCTTGAATCCTGATGGTGCAATGAGCAAGGGACTCACATCTGAGTATACCCTTCCACGCTTAGGGTGGACAAAATTATTTACAACAAAGGGTGGTGATGGACAGAGTCTCTGAATTAAGCAGAGTACTCTCACCCAGTCAAGAGATCAGGGCTAGATCCAACACCGTTTTTTAGCTCATTGCACCATCCCAGTTTCAGAACCTGGCTGTATGCAAATTAGTCTGTCCCTGGCCCAGTGCATCATGGGAACAGGGCAGACCAGACTACAAAAGCCAATTCTTACACTGGGAAGGAAACAAGCTTCCGGGGACCGGTTTCTGCCATTTCAGGCGTCTTCGGCCCGGCTTGCTTGAATCCTGATGGTGCAATGAGCAAGGGACTCACATCTGAGTATACCCTTCCACGCTTAGGGTGGACAAAATTATTTACAACAAGGGGTGGTGATGGACAGAGTCTCTGAATTAAGCAGAGTACTCTCACCCAGTCAAGAGATCAGGGCTAGATCCAACACCGTTTTTTAGCTCATTGCACCATCCCAGTTTCAGAACCTGGCTGTATGCAAATTAGTCTGTCCCTGGCCCAGTGCATCATGGGAACAGGGCAGACCAGACTACAAAAGCCATTTCTTACACTGGGAAGGAAACAAGCTTCCGGGGACCGGTTTCTGCCATTTCAGGCGTCTTCGGCCCGGCTTGCTTGAATCCTGATGGTGCAATGAGCAAGGGACTCACATCTGAGTATACCCTTCCACGCTTAGGGTGGACAAAATTATTTACAACAAGGGGTAGTGATGGACAAAGTCTCTGAATTAAGCAGAGTACTCTCACCCAGTCAAGAGATCAGGGCTAGATCCAACACCGTTTTTTAGCTCATTGCACCATCCCAGTTTCAGAACCTGGCTGTATGCAAATTAGTCTGTCCCTGGCCCAGTGCATCATGGGAACAGGGCAGACCAGACTACAAAAGCCAATTCTTACACTGGGAAGGAAACAAGCTTCCGGGGACCGGTTTCTGCCATTTCAGGCGTCTTCGGCCCGGCTTGCTTGAATCCTGATGGTGCAATGAGCAAGGGACTCACATCTGAGTATACCCTTCCACGCTTAGGGTGGACAAAATTATTTACAACAAGGGGTGGTGATGGACAGAGTCTCTGAATTAAGCAGAGTACTCTCACCCAGTCAAGAGATCAGGGCTAGATCCAACACCGTTTTTTAGCTCATTGCACCATCCCAGTTTCAGAACCTGGCTGTATGCAAATTAGTCTGTCCCTGGCCCAGTGCATCATGGGAACAGGGCAGACCAGACTACAAAAGCCAATTCTTACACTGGGAAGGAAACAAGTTTCCGGGGACCGGTTTCTGCCATTTCAGGCGTCTTCGGCCCGGCTTGCTTGAATCCTGATGGTGCAATGAGCAAGGGACTCACATCTGAGTATACCCTTCCACGCTTAGGGTGGACACAATTATTTACAACAAGGGGTGGTGATGGACAGAGTCTCTGAATTAAGCAGAGTACTCTCACCCAGTCAAGAGATCAGGGCTAGATCCAACACCGTTTTTTAGCTCATTGCACCATCCCAGTTTCAGAACCTGGCTGTATGCAAATTAGTCTGTCCCTGGCCCAGTGCATCATGGGAACAGGGCAGACCAGACTACAAAAGCCAATTCTTACACTGGGAAGGAAACAAGCTTCCGGGGACCGGTTTCTGCCATTTCAGGCGTCTTCGGCCCGGCTTGCTTGAATCCTGATGGTGCAATGAGCAAGGGACTCACATCTGAGTATACCCTTCCACGCTTAGGGTGGACAAAATTATTTACAACAAGGGGTGGTGATGGACAGAGTCTCTGAATTAAGCAGAGTACTCTCACCCAGTCAAGAGATCAGGGCTAGATCCAACACCGTTTTTTAGCTCATTGCACCATCCCAGTTTCAGAACCTGGCTGTATGCAAATTAGTCTGTCCCTGGCCCAGTACATCATGGGAACAGGGCAGACCAGACTACAAAACCCAATTCTTACACTGGGAAGGAAACAAGCTTCCGGGGACCGGTTTCTGCCATTTCAGGCGTCTTCGGCCCGGCTTGCTTGAATCCTGATGGTGCAATGAGCAAGGGACTCACATCTGAGTATACCCTTCCACGCTTAGGGTGGACAAAATTATTTACAACAAGGGGTGGTGATGGACAGAGTCTCTGAATTAAGCAGAGTACTCTCACCCAGTCAAGAGATCAGGGCTAGATCCAACACCGTTTTTTAGCTCATTGCACCATCCCAGTTTCAGAACCTGGCTGTATGCAAATTAGTCTGTCCCTGGCCCAGTGCATCATGGGAACAGGGATAATGAAGCACAGCGGGAGTCACACTGCAGCGGCAAAACAAAACAAGCAGCGATTGCTCATAAATGGGCTTGGCAAAGTAGTTATAGTACCTGCAGCAAAGCGGAGGGCCACTAATTTAAGGGAATTATTATGTAGTTGAGCGATGCTCCTGAGCTTCAAACGAAAGTGATGTATCTGGAGTGTGAACCAATGAGGAGGCAGCAAAGAAAAGCGAGGCTGCAGTCAACCTATGGTAAGCAGCAGGCGGGATTACATTCCCTGTAGTGAATACAGCAGGTCTTGCAGACAGCACATGCAAGCTGCCAAGGCTCGACCTAAAAATAACTTCATTAATTGGGCAAACAATACAATTAGAGATATAAATAAAAAAACATGAATATAATATGAGTAAGCACATAAAGTAGCATTTTAACAGTTTAAACAGAGATCATAAATGTCAAAATAAAGGTGGAGGAGAAGAGAGACGGACTGATTGTTTTGAAATTGGATCTAGCCCACCCTTCCTAGTGTTAGTGTACATATCAAATACTGTACTCTCTTACTACATAGCGTATTAGGACCCATGCTAGTGCCTTACCCTTGCTTTAAAGAAGCTTGCAACAGGTGTTGAGAAATGCACTAAAAAGTATGATGAACCCTCATCCAAAACATAGAAGCTTCTTTCTCATTGGCTTTAATTTCTGTGGAGAAGAAACACCCACTGACATTTGTCAACAGAGGAATGGCTTCCAGCTGTGTGTGTGTGTTTGTCAAGTGCTTGTTATGTGCTTTTTAGCACAAGACCAAATATAACCTTTCTCCTTGTGCTATCCTACGACATCCCACCAAAGTGTACTCTTCATTGTCTCAAGAACCCCACATTAAGAATGTGTTACTGTGATTTTCTAACTTTATTCTATTTCCTCCACCACTAACAGATATTTTTAATAAGCCTTTCATATCCATGTGTCAAAATGTGTGTCTTACATAAGCCACAATGGGTCAAATGCACTCATCAGGACAAAGATGAGTAATGGGTGACCAACATCCACACCCATTGGCTAAGTTTACAATACAGCATTGAAAAGGACATTACTGTTATTTCATATTCCTGGTATTGTAGTTTAGGTACTGATAGTGCCTGAGAAGGTAAATATGATAATCTTACATTTACAGTTGTGGGGTATATCTCATAAACCACACATGCATGGCTTCCCGTGCCACCCTCCATTCACTACAGTGAAGTACTGTTTCATTTTTCAGCTTCTTTTTTGTTGTTGAATCAACATCAGTGATTGTTCCCAAATTTGTAGCTGCTGAATCTAAGTCTCTCTTAATAGCACAGATACAGGCTGCTAGTGTTTGAGGAATTTTGGAAATAATACAGTAGGAAAAAGGAACAAAAATGGGAGAACATATATTTTACGTAATGCATGCAAAAAATAGATATTTTACTTGCTTTAAGTAAGAGAGTACAGAGACGTTCAGCCGGCCACACCCTTTATGTGGCTCCATGCACTTTCATCATTCTGGCATTCCTGCACCATCAGTAGCAGGGACAGTAAATGTAAAATATCTGTTCTATTTACAATTGTGCTTGGAAGCACCAATTTGCACATTGGCAGAGCTCTGCATGTTGTACCTGTATTTGGCTGTGTGGTGATTCAGAATTTGTGTGATGCTGGAAGGCATGTTGAATCTTTGTTCAACAGGGAGATGTTAAGTTCAAAGTGTCATATATTAATGGCTATGTCATGTTAAATTTAGTTGGCTCTCAATATTCTCTGGTGGGGTACATTTGCATGTTCTTTATAGTTATAAATTTGTGTGCACTATCTCAGCGTTATTGTTGTTAGAAATGTCTGGATGGTTGATGGATCCCCTCATTGTGGTATGTATTTATTCTTAGAGGTTTCATATTGATTGTACTACTAAATATCGAGGATTTAAATATTGAGATACAAGAAAATTGTAAAGAAAATATCAAACACCAAAATATTGAAAAGTAAGTGCATATAGAAAAAGTATAGATTTAATATTCCCAGCTACACATCAACATATGTTGAAGATATATATTGTCAAGGTACATATGTGGAGTTAGGTATGGAAAATTTATACTTACTTAACTTTCAATATTTTGGCTTCAATATTTGGTCCTCAATATCTCTATACTGTAATATTCTACCTTGTACAATTAAAATTCTAGTGGTAGATTTTCCTGTTCCCTGGAATTTACTTTGATCTCTTATGGCAGGTCCTGGCAACTAAAACCAATGGTTCAAATATTACTGATGTCAGTCATTAACTGAAGGAGAAACAAGGTTTTTTCCAAGTATTTCTCTGCAGCACCTAAACTGAGCTACCTTGGTCCTCAGGTATTGCTCAGATTGGTCACTTATAACCTAATGATTCTACAAAAGCAAAATGATTCCTGGCACACTGGCTCATGCCAGTTTTCCCTTCTGTACGTTAATGATGATCCTATGGTTATTGAGGAAGTAAACTTAGATAGTTCATCAGTCCCATTTTGTCTTTTCCCCTCTTTTCTACAGAGTTATAGCACATATGGCTCAAATGTTTCCCTTAAGTCTTTCTTGGCTATTTAGTTCTTATGCAGGGATGGGTTATATCAATTCAATACCTACAATAGACTTAGGGGCATATCTACAAGCTCCTATTGCAACTGAAGGGTCACTTTTTCTGACGCTCCGGTGGCATTGCTTCCTTCCCCAGTTTTACCAGGTGGCATTAAGCCCTGCAACGTGGCTTAATGCCAACTTGCAAATATGCCCCTTTCCGCAGCAGTCTGTCACTGCAAAGTGACTGCAATAATGGGTGTTTCAGTAGGCGTTCCACTGCAACACCCATTGCTTTTTGACAATGCCCCAGGTTTACAAGGCTGGGGCAGCGCCAAAAACCAAGGGAAGGTAAAACCTGATCTTAGGATGGTGATATCAGGAGAAATTATTAATTTCCCCTCATATTTTGCTCTTTCTATGTTTTTATGCTTGCTTCATTCTGCATCACACGTAGGAACAGCAAATCACCTTTAAAGATTGTTTATATGCTGGACGGTGTTCCTTCCAACACATAAACAATCACCCCTGCAGCACAGGCACCCTTGCAACATGGTGCAAGGGTACCTGTACTGGCTCTTTGCAGCTTTTTTATTGCTTGGGGAAAAGCAGGGGTGCTCCGTATTAATGTAAATATGGCGCATCACTATGTTTTAAAAATGACGGAGCGTGGCATTACCTATTTTGGAGTAACACTGCTCTCTGACATTTTCTTGTACAAATCCCCCTTAGTTTGTCTTCCCAGTAACAAGCATCTTCACAGTTCGATGATTTTTTATTTTCCATGGCTTAATGCTATATGGTCCAATTATGTGTGCCCCAAAACCTGACCAGAACAGAATGTTCAAAAAGGTGTGACAGAGAACTCCTAGTTTTAGCCTCCTAATCTTGCCTGCATACAGAATATATAAGATGTTAACAAGTATATGCCATTAGTTGCAGTGACTAACCAGACATACTTACTACACTTAGTTATCTGCTTCAGCAAAGTCTACCAAAGAACAGTGTTTCTAGAGGTTGGAGGAGTAAACATGGAACTTTAAATATTATAAATCATCCAACCAGATAAAAGCCACTCTACAAATACAGAAACCTGTTCTTGTCCATAAACTATTCAGATGTAAAGATATCACTAATATTTTCCCAATCAAAAACTATGACAGATGTTTACTCTCTCATGTTTTCATAGCAAGTAACTAAGGTGTATGTGTGTGTGAATTTCCTGTAACTATTTTCAGATGTCATGTGTTCCACTTGGAGCATAAGTTTTATGTGAGTGATTTAAGTTTGTCACATTTCTCTTCTGTGCCCCAATTAGCAGTGAATGCTGTTTGAAGACATGCATCAAAGATTTGCTCAAATAATTGAAATGGAGATTAGCAATTCTGAAACAAATGAGCATACTTTCTGACTGTGCGCCAAAACACATTAATAAGAAAAGTGAAAGTTGTTCAGCAGCTAAACATGTTTCAATCTCAAAGGGCTTCCAGTATTCAGCTTTTGCTTAATACAATGTGAGGGCCTCTATTCTCAAATGTATGTTTACATATCTAGATCAAATTAAGTTGTACCTAGTAATAACTTTACACTTTTTTGCTATTCACCATTTCTGAGTATAAATGTATCTCTAGGCAAATGTGTTCATGTCCTTACTCCTTCATAACAGGGGGCTTTATGAGTCTAAAGTTACTACTTGTAAGTTTTCGCACATATGCAAAGGTCTCACTGGGATGGATATCTACCTTTGATGAAGCAAAAGCAAAATAATAAAGTGAAAGAATTTGCAAAACAATTTGCATATTTTTAATGTAAATAAAAATGTTAATGAACATAAAATATATATTACAAACCTAGAACTGAAAAGTAAATGTTACAGCGCAATCCTTCATCAAATTAAATAATTCAATACATTTCTCATTTATTACATTTATAAATATTATTTAAAATAACTTTAAAAATCCCATTCTCATTAATATTTCTATAGTTAATTATTATTTAGT
This sequence comes from Lissotriton helveticus, assembly GCF_964261635.1. NCBI lineage: Eukaryota > Metazoa > Chordata > Amphibia > Caudata > Salamandridae > Lissotriton > Lissotriton helveticus. Next base: position 50,522,607 of record NC_136060.1, on the reverse strand, counting down.
ACATTGTAGGAAAACTTAAGCTTCTTTGTTCGGTTAATTTTAATTAATTTTATTTGTGCATTTTACAACAAAAATGCAAATATTGCTTTCTTTAATTAAATGTACATTTCAATTTGATGTTACTTTAAACACACAGCCAAATTAATATGAAAATGTCTCTTTTTGGGTAATCACCCCCTTTTTATTTAGCTGATGCTGTTATAGTAATAGTAAAATCTTTATTTCGTCCATTAAAGTCCAAGTAAAAAACAGAAGCACACATTTAGTGGCAGTTTTGAGTCAAAAAATACCACAGTGATTAAAAGGCACAGATTACAGGAGTTACATAATAGTAACTTAAAATCCCACCTAATGGTCAAGTTGTTTTTTTAAATTACTATTTTGAAAATGCCACTTTTAGAAACTTTAATTTTTTCTCCCTGAACAAAATGTACCTTTCTGCCAGTATTCAGTATCACTTGGTTGTTAATGCCTCTCCTGTGGTGAGATTTGTACTGTTGCCAAACGGTGCTTAAAGAGCTTTTTCTCCCAACAGCAGGGCCATCTGGGCGGTGACCAGGAACTTTATTAAAATTCACAAGGTAGGTATCTACTGTGTCACAGGCAGATTCCTGTGACAGGCAGATGTCTCCCCTTCATTGTACTGCACTCCGTCGGAGGGGTCTGCCACAGGAACCAGTTTGGAGTGCCACAAGGGAGATTTTGCTTATTATGATTGCCACATGTCACAACCCTGAGGAGGCATCAGGAGCCCTACACAAGGAAAGATAGGTTCTGTCGTGTTGGGGTTACCTAGAGAGGAGCACTCCGAGATAGTTTACAGGTGAGATAGTTTACAGTAAACATTGTAAAACAGGAGTCGCTGCTAAAGTGAGTAGAGATACTAATACAAACACTTCTGATAATGGCACCCTATCATAGAAAAGCCCAGCTAGCAACATTGGCACTGGAGGAAAGGGAGAAAAGAGATTGGCCTTTGAAGAGAAGAGGGTCAACCTGGGAGTGAGGCTCAGCAACAATGGTGTCAGTGATGAAGGGGTTATCTGCAGGTGGTCACATAACCCTCACATGCCCAAAGGTATTGTGTCTAGCTTTGTGGTATGCTTGCAAAATGCACAAGGTGGGTCCACTGTGGTTCTCTACTGTGGGACTTAGTGTCTGTATTGAGGGAGGGATAGGCTGCTGACTCTAGAGGAGGGTGTAGCTGCATCTTATCAACACATGAAAGATGCCTTAGTGAAGAGGTTTGGGCTCACACCTGACCACTATTGGTAAATATTCAGAGATACCCCCAAAGATAAACAGCATTCCTTGGTAGATATTGTAGATGTTTCAGGGAAGCAATAGAGGACTGAATTAAAGATAATCAGGTTAAAACATATGATGCATTTTCTAATTTGATTGTCATTACACACATTTTATGTAACTATTCGTCAGAGTTGTTATACAAGCATCTAGTGGTTTCAAAGTTTGCCTAACCCCAGAGATCTGGGTAAGACAGCTGATTAGTTGATGTGCAACAAGTGTATCTAAAGAGTCCCTGGGGATAGAGAAAATGGGTCTTTCCTCCAGCAGGGGAAATAGGGAGCACTAAGGATAAAAAGAATAAGTTCTCACAAGGCCCCAAAAGCCTGTCCAAGAAGGGAAGTCCTATACAATTTTCCAAACTAAGTGAGGAGTGTACAAGGGGAGGAAACCTCTTAAACCTGTGAAGGCTGGGATATGCCTAGACTGTTGTCAGGCAAGGCCTAAGTGGTGAGATTCGTCCTGTTCCAAAAAGTCCTCTATAATAATTGTGCCAAGGGGAAACCAGGGGTTACATTGAAACCACTTTAGTTTCCTTATGTGGTGTGGATGGGTGTTGGAGCCTTGGTCGTCTTACCTCTTAGCATGGGAAAGTACAAGCAATGGGCTAACATCAATGGGACCAAAGTCAAAGCTCTGAGGGATACTGGAGCCAGCGTGACCACTGTGGAAGATAGGCTGGTTTCCCTAGAGCAAATTATTGGATATGTCTTCCATAAAATGATCAACACTGACAATGATGTGAAGTTCCATCCCATGGACAGATTTGAGTGCTGAGGAGTTACTGGCCCATAGAAGGTAGATGTGAGCTCTGCCATCCCCATGAAGTGCCTGTTGGGAAATTACCATAGCTTGGTATAAAGTGGAAATGTGCAGAAATATTGGGTGTCCCTGATTAGGTATGTGGCACATTAAGAGCCCATACAGCACATTAGTGGGGTGAACGGAACCTGGAGTCTGGAATAATGTCCCAGGCTCCAACAATCAAGAGTATATGCAAGAGTAATGGAAAACCAGATTCAAACGTTCCCACAGTCCAGAGGGATTATGACTCCCACATGGAGGATCTGGAACCTAAAAGAGAAAAGCCCCATTGAGAGATCTGCCAGAGATTGCTGAATTGCAAGGGTCGAGGGGAACCTCTAAGGCAGAATTGTGACAAGGGCAGAGAACATGCCGAACCCTTGATGGCCTTTGGTACAAGGCTGAAGCACATGAACAGGGGATGCCAGTGGATCTCTCTCTAGATCAACTGGGAGGAAGGTGTCCTGCACAGTGAGGTTAGGAACCCAAAACGTGGGGGTTCCTGGAGATTGTTGGTCCCCCAACAGTATAGGGTCTTCCTTTTGAACTTAGCCCACAACATCCCCTAAGGAGGACATTTTGGGCAGGCCAAGGTCTGGGACAGGCTGGTCAACCACTTTTACTGACCTCTGGTATCTCAGAAGGTGAAGCAGTTCTGCTGCTCATGTACTACCTGTCAAACTAGTGACAAGACAGGATGACAGACAAAAGCTCTCTTAATTCCACTATCTGTGGCTGGGACGCCTAATAGGTTCATTTTAGTGATGGTGGACAATGCGGCGAAGTATCCTGAAGCAATAACTCTGAGGATAGTACCTGTGCGCTAAGCAACCATGGCCCTGCCTGTTGTCTTCTCGAGAGCGGGGTTCCCCAAAGAAGTAATATCCAACTGCAGCCTAAATTTCATGGCTGCATACTTAAAAGCTAAGTGGCATAAGTGTGGGGTGACTTGCACGTTTACCACCCCTTACCACACACAAACAAAGGATCTAGTGGAAAGATCAACAATACCTTAAAAGGCATGATTATGGGGTTGTCTGAGAAACTGCATAAAAAGTGGAATGCCCTACTCCCATCACTTTGGGTACAGCCTCTTTCAACTTTTGTATGGGTACCCTGTTAGAAGTCCTGTAAATCTAGTCCAATAAGGGTAGTGAAACCAGAGTCAACAAGATATTGTTGACTCTGTGCTAGGCCTGTGCCCTGCACATAGTAGCGTATATGAAGAAGGTGAACCAGAACCTACAGGCCATCCAGGGCCTTTTTAAGCAATGTTATGAGTAAAATGCTTCTTTGGTAGAATACCAGCCAGTACAAAACGTGTTAGTGGTGGAGTGTGTTGCTTCCAATGCTCTCTAGGACAAGTGGATAGGACACTACACTGTGCTGGAAAAGATGTGAGAGGTCACCCACACACAGGATGTTGCATATCAACCGGTTGAGACCAGACTTTGACAGGGCAGAAATGATTCTGCTTGTGATAACAGATGGAGGAAAGGAGTAGGAGAGTGAGCCTATGCTTGACTGCTTATCTCGGAATGCTAAGGTTAGCTGATTGGAGGGAGTGGTCCTCTCTTCAACACTGCCTGAACAGCAGCAGAAGGATTGTCGCCAGTTACTGGAACGGTTTTGCCTAACACAGGGGTGTGTATATGTCATAGACACCAGAGATAGTTTCCATGTCAAAACCAAAGTGTACAGGCTATCAGACAAAATCAAGGCCAACATCGAGACAGAAGTTGCTAAATGTTGGACCGGAGAGTGATTGACTACTCCAGTAGTTGCTAGTCCAGCCCTGTGGTGCTAGTGCCCAAGGCCAACCTGAAATGGGGGAAACCAGAACTCATCTTCTTTGCGGACAACAGAAGACTCAATGTCGTCACTAAGACTGATGCACACCTTCGCCCCAGGACTAATGAGCTCATTGGCAAATTAGGGGCTGCCAATTATCTCAGAATTTTCGATCTCATTTCTGGGTACTAGCAGATTGCCCCAACTGAGGGAGCAAAGGAGATGTTAGCATTCTCCACTCCTGGGGGGCACTTTCAGTTTAAAGAGAATCCCTTTGGTCTGAAGAATGCCCCTGTCACCTTTCAGAGTCTGGTGAACAGGATAATGTCATGGCTGGAGACATTTAATGCAGCATTTCTAGAAGCTATTTTGCCTTTAGCTCTAGGTGGCAGGACCAACTGACCCACCTCTGAGAATTGCTTCATTCCGTGCATCAGATAGGCCTTCATATTAAGGCCAGCTAGTACAGATAGGCCAGGGATCTATGGCGTACCTAGGGCAATTTATTGGTGAAGGACATATACTACCTTTCCCACCCAAGATACAAACCATCATGACTTGAGAGCCCCCCAAAACACAGACTCAGGTCAGAGCCTTCCTGTGCCTGTTTGGGTACTGCAGGAGACTTGCTAAGGGGTAAAGCATCATTGTTGCCTCCCTGACAGAGCTCATCTCTCAGAAACAGCCCAGGGACATAATTAGCACTAAAGAGTGCCAGAAGGCCCTTACCACCCTGAAGGAGGCTTAGTGCACAGCACCTGTACTCAGGTACTTGACTTTATCAGAGAGTGTGCGGCCCAGACAGATACTTCAGAACATGAATTGGGGGACAGTGTTGCCAAACCGGAATGATGAATGCCAGGATCAACCAGTTAGTTGACTTTATTAACAAGCAACTCCTTCCCAAGAGAGCAGCTGTGCAGTGCTGTTGAGAGGGAATCCTTTGCTGTGGTTTGTCACCAAAGAGGCTGAGACTCTACCAGTTAGGACTCACTTCAGTGTTGAAATGAACTCAGTTCTCTTAGATGGCTCACGCACATGACAGGAGAAACACCCAAACTGTTGAGGTGATCAATCTCACTACAGGGCATAGACTTTACAGTGGAACACAGCCTGGAGTGAACATTGCCAATGTAGATGGTCTCTCCAGGTTCTTCTGCTCAGATGATGAGAACTACCAAGGGAATGGTTAGTTGTTCCTCACCTTTCATCTAGAGGGGAGTTGTTAGACTTGGCATCTTTGGTGTGGTTTCCCCAGACTTTTTGCCTCTATCTCCTATATTTTTGATGCTATGCTGGATTTTGTTGTTGCTGGCTTGGATGCTTTGGGCACTTTGCCACTGCTGATCAGTGTCAACGTGCAAGTGCTCCCTGTGTAAATTGTTATTATGATTGGTACTCGCTGATTGGCATATTTGATTTGATTTACTAGTCAGTCCCTAGTAAAGTGAACTGAGTGTGCCGGAGCTTGTAAATCAAATACTACTAGTGATCATGCAGCACTGATTGAGCCACCCACATGAGTAGTTCTGAACTGGTAACTCAGACCTGCCCCTATAGTGTCTGAGGGCAGTTGTTAACTGCCATGTCAACTTGGCAAGCATACCCACTTGCCAGGGCCTAACCTTCCCTTTTCTTAAATGTTAATTACTCCTAATATAGGCACATGGTACCCCTGTGGGCAGGGTGCAGTGTATGTGAAAGGTAGGACATGCCCTGAGGTGTGTGGCATGTCCTGATAGTGAATTACTGCCAATTTTGTTTTTCACTATTGGAAGGCCTCATGTTCACATAGGACATAATGGGGAGATTGTTTATAACATCTTCTAAACATAACTGCCCCTGGGAACAATGTAGGGAAATAAAGTTTAGTATGCCCGAACTCAGAATTTTGAAATGCATCTTTTAGTGAGGATGAGTTTTACATTCTGTGTTTAAAAATATCACTTTTAGAAAATAGGTATTTTCTTGTTTAGCCATCCAGTGTGCCTCTGCTAGCATGTGGGTTGCCTGTCTGGGTTTGGAGTGTCAGGGGCTGGGGAGGAACAGTGGCTCCAGAGATCCTGATGAGTCAGGGCTTGGCTGAATAGACATGGGTTGCATTTAGAGAAGGGGGAGGAGATCACCAACTCATCCCAGATTTCCACACATCGCACTTGTACGTTAAGTTTTCCTGACGCATAACCCATGGACCAGAACTGTCTTGGAGTCGAAGCATCACCTCCCCCTACAGACCGGATTTGAGGCATCACTTCTCATGCGTGCAGCACAACTTTCTCATCGCCTCCTCAAAGACTCAGGAACTGATGCATCTCTTTGGTCTTTGTTTGTTGACACTTCCCATCTCTGCAGCTGTTTGGCCTTGTGAATTTTGATGCATCTACAGGTCCTTTGTGTAGAATCATGCATCCATAGTTTTCTATGAACCCAGTTGCTTGAAACCTTTAAAAGTCATATTCTTATTACATGTATGTTGAATTTTGTAGTTTTGGTCTTGTTGAGTTTAGATAAAGATGCTTTATTTTTCTTTAGCTGGTGTGGTGTACATTTGTAGTGTTGTCACTGTATTACTGTCAGTTTTGAGGACAAATACTTTACACATTGCCTTTGGGATACGTCTGCCTGCTCATGCCAAATTACCCAGGGGGGGAGCAGGGGTTATCTAAAGTGTGTATCCCCATTATCCTGACTAGAATCAAGGGTCCCTATTTGGACAGAGGTGCCAACCAGAGACCCCCATTTCAAACAGCAAGTATGCCAATGTTCTACTTAACAAGGAGGAAAACTTTATTAAGTGAAACTCACATAGGCCAACTATTAGGAATTATGCAAAAATACCATCATATAAAACAATTCACTATGGCCTAGTTTTTAGTACTGCTTTTCCAAAATATCATGACCAGAATATATCTCCACACATGGAAAACGTATTACCCTACAAGTATCATGCATTGACCATGTGTACACGCCTTCCACTTGCACCTTGCACTTTCACATGGGTGTTTCAGTACTTTATGATTAGACCCGGTAGACTGCACTCTCCCTGAAACAGTAAAAACGTCTGCCTTGAACTATGACTATCCATCTATATGCTGCAATCACTACGTCATTTGAAGAACTCAATAGTTCCATGTCGAGAAAAGACAGCACATGTTTTGCATTCCTCCATTTCAAGGTTATGACCTTGGGTTTACCATGGACAGGCTTAGGACACAGCACACATGCTGGATTAACATTGTAACTGGACCAAAAATCAGTCAAGATACCAATTTCACATCAAATTAGGTCTGCCAGGTCAGGGCTACATGGGAACTGTACTGTCCCAACAACTGCTTTGGCATGCGTTGTGGGGGTTGAACATCAAAATGGGCTCCAAGATCACTGATTGCCTCCTATTGTCTAAACTTATATATTACATACTACCATCTACATGAACACATGGCTCACATAAAAAAAATAATGTGTGATAGTAACAGTGGACTCCGCTTAGTACAAATTGGCAAACGAATAAACACACCCTTTGACCCGTATAAAGACAGTTTCATTTAGAAAACCGTTGATTGTCAACCTACTGATTTTTTGTAGAACATTGATTTGAAAGGCCACAAAGTTCCTGCTTGAAGTAAAATGATACGCATTTTTTTATCAATAAGAAAAAGCATTTCTCACATGATTCAGTTTACATCTCCAGGCTGTTGTCAAAGACAGCTTGCTTTACAGTGGGATATAAATATGAACAGTACAAAAGCATTGTTGACATGTTTGCACACAATATTTATTTATCTGGGTCTCCTCTTAATTCACTAGACTAACTAGAGAACTTAGATACTGAAATAACATTTCATTAATGTCTTTCGAATTTCGTTTTTTAATATCCATGCTGTATTTTTTTTTCTTTGTAAGTCTGATATTGCCATTACCTTCGAATGCAAGCATAATCACTCTTCTGCCTGTTCTTTGCAAGCTATTTTAGGATCCGTTTGAAAAAACAGAGTTTTATCTAACGCTTGGCTGATTTCCGCATGGCTGTTATTAATATTTAGGCAAGTTACAAAAAAAAATAGATATATCTTAATGTACTACTATTAAGACAGAGACTAGAACAGTTAACGATGAGTAGGCGTAAGTTTTAAACCTCCAGTTTATATTGGGGTTCATTCTATGTGTACCTATTTAATTCCGCTATGTTTCTTGTGATTCTATAATCTGAGTCTAACAAACACGTACAAATTGACCTTTAAATAGATAGTACGTTTGTTAGTCAAGCGATTTTAAGTAGCCAGTCAGATGTTTTGCAAACTCCTCATTCAAATATGGCTGGTACATGCACATATCCACCAATATAATGAAAGAATCAGGAAGGCAAACATCATCGCCAGCACATGCGTTAAAATCAAGACCTTGCACTATAAGGATATAAGGAAATCTCACATAACCATCAAGTGACTGCACAAGTCACAAGAAATTTTAAAAAAAACATACTTGCGTAACGCTTACAAGAAAGTCTTAGGAGGAACTAGGCCTGACATGAGCGAAGTCTGGCATAATTATTGATTTCTGGATTTTGTGCATGTCGCATCATTTTCGTCTGCAGGAATTTGCTTGAGCAGAAAAAGTCTAGCTGGGTTATGTGGGTTCCGGCTCCAAAACATTTCCGCCATTTTCTCGTGGGTACTCTGTACAATTTTCATGCAGATGACCAACAACATTTAATTCGTGGAATACAAATAATTCTGTGCTTAATTCTGTGTATTATTCAATAAAATATGCGAAATTGTGCCCATTCTTAAGAGAAACCCTGTGCATAGAGAGACATTATGTGCATGGCAGAAGGACAACGTCGAAGGACGTGAGAAGGTCCAGAAATCATGTCCTTCTGCTATAGATTCCTTTCGAACCCTCCTATTGGGTATTTTAAAACATGAGCATTGACGTGCAAGAAGGCAATTGAAATGCCCGACCAGAAGTTCTTGTGTCAAACCTCGCTTAAGTATCCGGACACTACAATTGGCCAATGTCCTTAGCACCCCACTGGGAAATTATTGTCCTGCCCTTCTCCTCTTGACAGCTGGCAAGCGAAAACTTTCTAAAAGCTCTGTGCCAGTGTACCCCTGAGGGTCTCAGAAAAAGTAATTATGGTTGAGACAGCTTGTTGGCACTGATATAAGACGGGTATCTTTCATGACTTCGCCCCAGTGGGCCATTTGTGCATCTTACTTTTAATAGTATTATCGAGTTCTGAGCAGCCAGAGAGCATGTCCTTCTTGGTGGCGTGAACGGAGTCTAATGAAAACACAGAGATTATGAGGAACAGCTTGCCTATTAAAGAGGGCTATCCTGTCCTTGCTGTAAGTAATTACGTTTTCAGAAATGGCACGCACGTGATTTGTCTCAAATGGCATCAACTGAATAGATAAGAAAGTGAGACCGCGTTATTCATAATTTCTCTACAATGAGAGTCAGTGAAAATAGTTAGATTCCAAATGATGTATTGGTCCTTCAGCACCACAAGGTGTAGTATTCATATGTTCTCTGTCTGCAGCAGGGCTTCCATCTGTTTTCTGCCAATCAGTTGCTGTCGATGGCTATGCATAAATCGAGCATGATCAAGTGTCCATCCATAAACAGTATCTGCAGCTTTGGTGGTAAGGGCATATGGCAAGTTTCTATGGGAGTCCTAATACAAATTAAGCTGGTGCAGATCTGTAAGCACAGTCTCTGTCATTGTAGATATTCCTGAGTCAGCCCACAGCAAAGTAAGGTACCCGCACTCAGTTATCGATGTGGTGTTCACTAAACAGATTACAAAGCAATCTCCCCACATGCTCCATGAAATAAAAACCTTTATTTTGTCATTTCTGTAAGAGAACGAGGAGTGATCCTTTGCATTTCAAAATCTATTTTTTTTACTGAAAAACAATCTGTCCCCCGATTCAAGAAAAATCAGACTCTCACGATCCATGTGCTGATAAAAATATAATAAGCTCCCCCTTAATGCTTGAAATGTAAGTGAATGTGATAAAACATTTTCTACAAACACGTTGATAGTAATAAACGCCATGGGGCATATTTTCCAAGGTTTTGTTTCCCTTTGCGCCACATAAAGTGGGACAAGGGCGACGCAAAACCCAAGTGAGATTTATGAAGCCTTTGCGTGACCCTGCATGGTTTGCTAATTCTAGAGTAACAGAAGATCACACAAATTGCTGTCTTGTGTTTCTCTGTGGCAGGGGGGTTGTTCTATGTGTGGAGCATGGGTGTTGCCATTCATCCACCCATGGATTTTGGCACATTCCCAGAATTATTATTAGTGGTAGACCTGTGAATGCATCAAAATGCTACGTATTTGTATTTCTCGTAGTTTGTTTCCTCTTTCTATGTGTGTTGCATTTTGCAGCACACATAGAAATATAAAAATTCCTCTCATGTGTCCCTTCCTGCACAAAAACAATCCTGCCTAAAATGCCGGCAACTGTGACACAAGGGCGATAGGCAGTCAAAATTGCATCACAAATGCGCCAGCACTAGGAAACGACAGGAATGCACCATATTATGTTAAATATGGTGCATTTGTGCTGTTTCTCTTTCACTCAGCACACCGCAGCAAGGTGGCTTGCTGCATTGCGCTGTGCGAAAGGCTGATAAATCTGGCCCGATGTATTTAGAGTAGATTTAAAAGCAGTCTTATATATTTGTAAGGACACGTAAATAAAGGAGGATAAATGAGAATGTGGACACCTTTTTCCTTAGTTTATGTGGAATTGATCCACAGTAGATGGGACTTTACCTCTCATTTTATTGTTGATACATTTGAACCCTTCAGAGTGCTATTGATTATGGTCATTATCAGAACTTTGAGCTGTATTTCCAGCCACGGCCGGTGGTAGGTGTAACTGCAGGGCGGTGACGTAGGGAGGGGGAGGGGCAGGGTGGGGGGTTGTAATGTATGGATTACGGACTTTAACAGGTAAGTAAACATATAAATAAATAAAACGAATTTCGTTGCGCGCACTGCATCGCATTTGGTGATGCAGTGCACACAACGAAATTTGTTTTATTAATTTATATGTTTACTTTCCTGTTAAAGTCCGTAATCCATACATTACCAGCCACAGCCGGTGGTAGGTGAAACTGCAGGGTGGTGACGTAGGGAGGGGGGGTTGTAATGTATGGATTACGGACTTTAACAGGTAAGTAAACATATAAATAAATAAAACGAATTTTGTTGCGCGCACTGCATCGCATTTGGTGATGCAGTGCACACAACGAAATTCGTTTTATTAATTTATATGTTTACTTACCTGTTAAAGTCCGTAATCCATACATTACCAGCCACGGCCGGTGGTAGGTGTAACTGCAGGGCGGTGACGTAGGGAGGGGGAGGGGCAGGGTGGGGGGTTGTAATGTATGGATTATGGACTTTAACATGTAAGTAAACATATAAATAAATAAAACGAATTTTGTTTCGCGCACTGCATCGCATTTGGTGATGCAGTGCACACAACGAAATTCGTTTTATTAATTTATATGTTTACTTACCTGTTAAAGTCCGTAATCCATACATTACAACCCCCCACCCTGCCCCTCCCCCTCCCTACGTCACCGCCCTGCAGTTACACCTACCACCGGCCGTGGCTGTACATTACAACCCCCCACCCTGCCCCTCCCCCTCCCAACTTCACCGCCCTGAAGTTACACCTACCACCGGCCGTGGCTGTGTATTTCTGGGTTCGTACCGTGATGATTCTCTGTATCCTGGATTGTGGGTAATCTCTGGGATTGCCAGGGCTTTCATCTAATCCCTGTCTGTAGCTCTTTTTGGCCTCAGCTAAGCTTCCTCAAAACTAAAAGACACAACGCCATGAATTGGAGGACAAGGGCGCTCCCCAGGGTGTTACCTTAGAGGTGAGGTACGGATCACTGTTGTATCCTTGAAAGGGTGGTTTATGAGCCCAGGGTTACCCCCAAAATGTCGACAAGATTTGGGGGACATGGATGCACATGGTAAACTTCTTTGTTGTTTCCAGCCTCTCACTTCCGCCAGAGAACAATGATATTACATTTTCTCCTGCTGGGGCTTTAGACACACACGCCTGTTATTGATCAGTTCTGTGTAACGTTGTGCCCGGGGAGGTGGGGCTGGGGGGTTGTATTATTTGATAACATGTACTCATGTATCTACCTTGGGGTCCAAGTGGCGTTTGTCAATTGATGTGTTTTGGTGTAACATCTGCTTCGTTGTATGTTCTGCCTACTGTTTTATGCTAGGATGTAAAACAATAAAATATTCAGAACAAAAAACGGTGTTAACACGCGCGAGCCTTTTTTTCGAATGACATGAACATTTCTGACGTCACTCATAACTTCAACAGTTGCCAAATAGTTAGTAAAAAACTTTAAAATTCCATTTTCCGACGTATGCTGCTATGGTGAATAAAGTGCACATTTTTCTACTAAACCCCATTCTTTCTTCTCGCAATTTTGCTGCAAGTTACACAAAGCCTGACCAATTTGACGCTACGTTTCTGTTCTGCTTTTGCAACTAAGTGAAATTGCTCTATTTTTGGCCTATTACAATGATGACGGTAAAGGCCCGAGGAAAGCCTTTCAAACAGAGTAGAATTTTCCTGGCCTCTGACCTTGAAACTTAATAGAAATTACTTCAAAGCACAGTGGACGCGGCGCCCTCTCAATAGGCAATGAGAAATGGTATGATTACATTGATAGCCCAAAAAGAAAGATATCTCAATGGGAAATAAAACCCTTCCAATTACGAGTTGCAGTGGGTGAATGTCTGCAAATCTGGAAGAAGAAGGAATCAGCGCGCCTAACTCAAAGGGCCTTGAGTTGGTGAATCAAGGCGAGTTTTTCCTCGAAAGGTAGTTGGCATTCACAAACACCAGTGAGATACTTTCGCACAGCAAAGAGCAGCAGTAGCTCGTCTTCAAGGGTGGAAAGGGAACTATCTCGCCTTCGAACGTGCTGGGATTGAAGAAGAAGGGTAATTTACATTGATATAGAGAAAAGAAAAAAAGCATATGCTTATTGGACTGTTTTTCCCCAATGCATAATAGTACATTATTCACAACAAAGCACCTGGACACATGGGGGCAGATTTATGAGTTCTGGCGCATCTCTGCAAATCAGCAGGGATGCGCCAGAGCTGATGCGTCACGCTATTCCCTCCTTGCGGCACCACAGATGCGCCGCATTTACAATGCGGCGCACCATGGTGCAAGGAAGGGCAAATGCATGACACATCTTGTGGTGTACGGGCGGCGCATTGCTGGAGTAGCGTCGCAAGTGCGACGCAACTCCTGCAATGTACAGAGGCCACCCATACATAACGTGGTGCGTCACTCCTTGCGCCTGCTTCAAGCAGGCGTAATGATTTGACCCAGCAGCGTCGTAAAACTGACTCAGTGAAATCTTGTAGATTTCACTGCGTCAGTTTTACGGGGCTTTCCTACGAGGGAACGCCCACCCTGCGACAGAATGCCCACATGAAACCTAACGCAGGTTTCATGTGGCGCAGGGCTTTACAACGTGACGCATCTGCCTAGATGCGTCACGTTGTAAATAGGTGTCAGGGATGCGCCACGTTTCCGCGCCGTTGCGTGACGCAACGGCGGCGTAAACGTGGCGCAAGTCCGACATAAATCTGCCCCATGGAACTCAGAAAACATATTGCATTACATTCTCAGTATAATGCATGGAGAACTGCACTCGGGAATGCTTGTGAACTCCCAAAGTGGCAAACCTGTATGAATTCAGAGGAATACTACTACGGGTGCAGATGTAGTACTTTTTTGTGGATGAATCATGCCAAAGCGCAGTCTGCTGCAGGTACACTGCATAGAGCAGGGTTTGGTGTCCAACATTGAGGAGCCTTGGCAGACCCCAGGACTACAGAATTCTACTGATGGATACAAGACCAAGGTGCATGGTGCTCCTGCGCTGATCCTGTATATTTGAAATGTTTGGTACAAAAGGGGGTGGTGATAGACGGAGCATCTGAACCAATCAAACACTCACACCCAGTCAAAAGATCTGGGTTTAATCCATCACCGTTCTTTAGCCCACTCTGCCACCCAAGTTCAGACATGGCTATATGCAAATCAGTCTGACCCTGTGCCTCAGGCAGTTTGGGCTGGACTGTTCCCATGAGGCACAGGGTCAGACTGATTTGCATACAGCCATGTCTGAACTGGGGTGGCAGAGTGGGCTAAAGAACGGTGATGGATCAAACCCAGAGTGTTTGATTGGTTCTGATGCGCCGTCCATCACCACTCCCTTTTGTACCTATTTGACATGTTTGCCCATGTGCCTTGAATCTGTAAATGTTACTCTTTGGTAGGGGCATGGACCATCCTCTATGATGATTGAGTTTTGTATGCGGGACCTCTTAGGGGTATCAGTAGTGAAGGAAATACACCAATAAAGCCTGAAAGAGTTTGCTGCATAGGACACCAGATTTATATCAATGCAGAATGAGCATAAAAATGTAATCAGAAGATCTGTCCAAGGGCTTGACATATATTGGTGTTGAAAGTGTTGTATGTTTCTTCCCTACACCATTTCTTATTATTTCTGTAAGGCCCTATCTCTTGTTGTAGTTAGAGGTGTCTGGTCAGTGTCTGTGGTGGATACTGTTGTTTGTGACTCATGTACCAGGGTCTCAGGCGCAGTTACACAATTATTTGTTCATTTAAGTTGCTTTCTTATAAGGATGACTCTCCAATGACAACTAGATCGAGAAGTTCATGCTTATTCTGAAAGGCAACAGTAGGCTGTGAACTCAGACACACAATGCCACAATAACCACACACCCGTAAACGCAATATCAATTAAGAGCCATGTGTTATAAAATAATATTTCTTTACTTACTTTCAAGAAATGTAGCATACTTTAAGCACACATGTTTTAGCACTTTCTGGGGCTGAGGTGCAACCACAATTCTTTTCATACAAATATTCGAGGCAAAGGGGCTATAAAATACATCACATGCTTACAGATGGACAATGTTATCCTGAGGGAGCCGTGACATACAATATCAGCTATCCTCATATTCCTCTAGGGCTGAGTGTCATACTACGGTTTGTTAAGCCTTTTAGATTGATCAACGCTTTTCCATGGGTGTCCGTATTGATTTAAAAAAGAAATGATAGAGTCACAGTTAGGTCCATAAAACGATTTAAATCATTTCTAAATCCCAAACACGCCCTCTCAGTAGTGTAGTAATGAGTGATCTCTCAAAGTGAATATAGAAATACTGTCCTGATCAAAATGTTTAAAACCGTATTGTCCAAAGTTTTTGCCTTTTGCCTCCTATTTTTTTGACCCTGTTTCAGTTGGCTATATGATTCTAGGCACTTTACCACCGCTGATTTGTGACAATAATTGCCATATTTGATTTACTAGTAAGCCCAAAGCAAAGTGCACAGTGTGTGCCAGGGCCTGTAAATCAAATGTAACTAATGGGCTTTCAGGAACTGGTTGTGCCACCCACATGAGTAGCCCTACAAATGTGTCTGAGACCTACCACTGTAGTGTCTGCGTGCGCAGTTGTACATTGCTATGTTGTCCTGGCAAGTGCACCCACTTGCCATGCCCAAACCTTTCCTTTCCTTACATGTAATGAACCCCTAAGGTAGGTACAATGTACCCCCATGTGCAGGGTGCAGTGTATGTGAAAGGTAGGACATGTACTGCTTCGTGTGACATGTCCTGATAGTGAAATACTATTGTATTCACTTTTTCACAATTGAAAGGCTATCCTTGGCCGTAGGCTTATCATTAGGATTGCACTGTAATATATTTACATATGCAACTTGCCAAAGGAATAAGAAATAGAAAAAGGAAGTTTAGGCTTTCTGAACTCAAAATTTATTAACACACCTTTTGGTAAAGGTGGTTCTTAAATTCTATGTTTGAAAATCCCACTTTTAGAATGTGTGCATTTTCTTACTTTACCATTCTGTGTGCCTCTGGCTGTTTGTGTATTCAGTGTCTGGTGTTTGAGTGGCAAGATCTAGGATGTGCATTCACTCCAGACAGTCACTCGGGGAGGTGAGGTGTGCCCTGCCATGACTGGGTGACTCATCGCAGGGCTGAATAGATCTGATCTGCATTTAGAGTGGTGGGAGTAGTTTGCTGCCTGCACCTGAATAGGCTGTGGCTCCTTTTTCACAATGCTGTCTCCACCTCCTGCGGTCATGCTGCACCAAGGAGGACAGGACTGGTTTGCACTGGGTTGAGAGACCCTTAATGCAAAGAGAACAATGACAATTTGAGGTATACGTATTACACCTAAACCCCAGGCCTTTAGATTACTTCCAGGACCAAGAGGACCCTGCCAAGAAGAAGAGCAGAAGGACTGTGTGAGGAGCACTGCCTGTTCTAAGTGAGGGGTGGATTGGCCTGTAGTTGCTGCTTCTGTGGTGGAGGAAAAGGACTGACTCTTTTTGCTCAGATGTGGTATCCTGTTTGTTAAGAACCTCCAAGGGCTTGTGTGTGCTTGCCTCCTGTTGGAAATCTCAGGGAAATAAAAGACTTCAATGTAAGAAAAGTACACCCGCCTTGGAGGAGAGCTTGAAAAGGGTAGTAAGGAGGGCTGCCCCTAACTTGTGTAGGGTAGGATGACCTGCAGTGGTTGCTCATGCCTGGAGCAGGAAGAGGACTGGACTGCCTTGGTACCTTTCTTCTGGTGGTAAGGAAACAGGAAAAGCGCGTGAAAAGCGCAGCATTTCCTCATATGGTGGAGAGGAAAGCTGCCCAGCATACCGGGAAGCACGTAGGATTGTAATTCTCAGGTTATTTACAAAGTGCGTGGGCTTTATCACCCGAAGCTCAGTGTGCTTTATTCTCCATGAGCTCTGTGAGCTTTCCAGTCTGAGAGCTCTGAGGGGTCTCCTTTGCGTACTTTTGTGGAAGCAGCCTGCCTAAGGCCCTGCCCCGAACACCACCTTGAACCTGAATCTGGGTCGAGACAATCCCGCTGTGCAGGAGACCCAGAGATCACAGGGTGGCTGCTCAGCCAATGCTGTGGGGGCACTAGGCATTGTCT
The DNA here is from genome assembly GCF_964261635.1 of Lissotriton helveticus. Taxonomy (NCBI): domain Eukaryota; kingdom Metazoa; phylum Chordata; class Amphibia; order Caudata; family Salamandridae; genus Lissotriton; species Lissotriton helveticus. The sequence goes on along the minus strand of NC_136060.1, from coordinate 50,505,641 downwards.
AGCAACCTGCCGATTGCTGTGAGGAAAGCCACGCTCAGTGCCGCCCCGCCCAGTGGACCCTGTACCGAGCACCAAGAGCAGTGAGGATTCTCTTTGGCAGCCAGGGTATTCACGCTGTGCTGCAATGAAGAGAAACCCCTTGTGCCTCCTGCTCCCTTCAGTGAGGGGCGCCAACTTAGAGAGTCAATGGTTCATGGCTGGGGAACAGGGTGAGTGCCCTTCCCTCCTCCTCTTCTTGCTATGGGCAGGGCCGGAGGCCCACTCGCAGTACAATAGGACTGTGGGTGCTGCAAGGGTTGGGGGTCAGCGTACATCTCCGCCCCCAGGGCTGGGCTGCCCGACTGTGTCACCATGTGCACTGCAGTGTCGCGGGCAGCCGCATTGTGTTGTTCGGAGGAGGAGGACCTAGTGCGGTATCCTCCTTGTTTGGGGGCACGCTAGATGACACTGAAGTCTGTCCAGTCACAACCTGCTGCACTCTACAACTGGGGGACCCAGCGAGGTCTCCCAAGTGATTATACCCTCAAGGGCATTCATTGGTGGTGAGTGTAAGGAGCGCCCTCGATGGCGGAACCCCTGTTTTGGGCACGAGGTGCATGGTGACCACCAGAGTTACAAGGGTAATGGCAGTGGGTGCGCGGGAGATCTTGCACCCTGCAGTTGGCCCAGAATTACTGCATGGCCTGTAAAAGCAGTGCAGGAGCACAGTGGCTCTGCGTTCAGGAGGCACATTGGTAAATCATGTGATTGCCTCTTATTAACCTGTGCTGATTCATTGGACTGATTATATTCACCTACAGTTTGATGACCTAATGTTATGATGAATGTCAGTCTAACCTTTGTGAAGACCAGATAACAAAGTATAATTTGTAGCAACTGCCTAACACCCACAGTAATGATGTCTTTCATGATATTCCTATAACATGTGCAATCTATAAGTATTTGCTTTATTGCACTAAATATATTGTTATGACAATTGCCTAGTCGGCAAAATGATTTATGATCTATGTTACATCATGATAAGCACAAAGATGGTGCAGTGATTTGTGTGATTGTGGTAGAGAATGTGTTTTATATATAATACAAGTGATATTTTTTGATATCAATGTGTGGAGTATCTTTTTTTGGTGTGACTAGTATGTCACTGGTGTGTATGTGTGTTGCGCAAATGCTTCCCACATTGCCTCTGGGATAAGTCTGACTGCTCTGCCAAGCTACCAAGGGGATGAGCAGGGGTCATCTTGTGTGTGCAACTCTGAGACCCTGCCTAGAGTGGTGGGTTCTGCTTGGCTTAGGTGCATACCCTAGCCAACCAGAAACCCCATTTCTACCAGAGTGGCTATGCACATTTTCTCAACCAAGAAACATTCTTTCATCAGTTACTTTAAGGACAGGTATCTTCTGAAATCATGCCTCTGGTCCTTCCGTTTGTTCAGTCCTACCAAAACAACAGGTAAAATCTTGACCTATTGCATTGCAAATGCTTGGTTTTTATAGCTATCCAAATAACACAACACCCGTTTTTCTCCACATACTGTGACTAATCAAATTCCTCTTGTATCGTCATAGCAAATTTTGTGAGCAAAACAATGAAATCGTTGCCTATATGTTTTTGATGCACATGTAGTTTTGAAATGCACACAGCCTACAATAAAGCCAATATTTTATTTTTTAGCATGTGTACCCTTATGTTAGTTACGGCAGCAATAGCAGTAAATCTGTATCTTTCCTATATCATTTTTTAAAAAGAGACCAGGGTGCTCTACTTTACATACCATGATTAGGAACGTGTTGCAGTATAACTGGTTAATAACTGGCTTGTGTATTGGGGATAGGCGATACCCATTCTGAATAATAAAAGCTGCGCATCATTGGTTCTGGGATGAAAATTACCTTTTTCATAATCCATGGAAGGGCACTAATCAGAGAGCTTGTTCAAAAGAGGATGTCTACTGGACTTGACCCTCTTTGCAGGGTCACCCCAAAATATTTTGCCTTCACAACTCCTATTTTTCTGAATTTGTTTTTGTTGAAATAAGGACTCTGTGGACTTTGCTACTGTTAACCAGTGCTAAAGTTTGTGCTCACTTCCTACAACATGATAAAATTAGCATCCACCTGATTGCCATATTTAATTTACTTATAAGTCCCTAGTAAATTGGTAAATCATATATCCAGGGCATGTAAATTAAATGCTAATAGTGGGCCTGCCACACTTAGGGGCCGATTATGATGGCCGACGGACCTGAGTCCGTCCGCCACCATAGAGTAGGGAGGAACGTCCGCATGGGCAGCGGCGTTCCCCCCGTGAAGATTAGGATGTGACCGCCAGGGTGGCGGTCACATCCTCTATCTTTAACATTGCGGCGGGTGCAGCTTCAAGCTGCACCCGCCGCAATGTTAAAAATGCATACATTGCATTTGTATGCAGAAAGCGTCAGGCACCGCGCGGTGCCTGCCGCTTTCTGCATACAAATGCAGGGGGGTACCATAGGTACCCCCCATGTGCACCCCCCACCCCCCTTCACCTAGGGGGCCTGCAACGGGCCCCCGCAGTGAAGTTCCACATGCTTTTCCACGGCAGAAAATCCGCCGCGTATAAGCATCTTTTCATGCACTTCCTAATATGGTAAACGGTGTCTGAGAGACACCACCACCATATTAGAGCTTTTCCGCCGTGGTTGTAAGCCAACCGCGGCGGAAAAGCTGCGGACGGAAACCAGGACCCACCAGCCATCCTAATGTAGCGGTGGGTCTTTGGTGGGTCCGCTGCGGTTTTTCCGCATCCTCTGGGCCGGCGGTGGCTTCCGCGGGCCCGGAGGATGCGGAAAAACCGCAATCATAATAGGCCCCTTAGTGTGCCACCCACCTAAGAAGCCCTTCAAAGCATGCCCCAGACCTGCCCATGCACCCTGAATGCAGTTTTAAACAGTCAATACAACCCTGGCAAAAGAACTCTCTTGCCAAACCTGGCTTATACTACCCTATTATTTTATATAAGTCACTCCTAAGGTAGGCCCTAAGCAGTCCATAGGGCAAGGTGCTTTGTGAGTCCTAACTCTCCCATAGGATACCATTGGGTTTGCCTTATTACATTTAATAAGTGCTAACATTTGATTAGGAACAACTAAAAAATTCAAGCTTGGTGTCTGAGAAATTGTAACTTAACATCCTCTTGAACCCGTTTGTTGTATCAAATGTTCTACGCCAGTGCTGAACGTTTGAAGAACCGGGTGCGGCCACGTCGGCCAACGGACGTGCGCAGCACTACCAAGGTACTGCTTGCAACGACCGGTGGCCGACGGCAGCACTCAAGGGGTTAATGATAAAGTCCGATTTTAACTTACAATTTTGAAAATGCCATTGTTAGATCTGACAACCTTGGTGTATGTAGTCTTCCCTAACTTTTTCCTTTCTAACCTCCTGTTTTGCTGACTTCATGTTTGCTGGCTTTATTTTTCTGGGCAACCAAAAGGAAATGATGGACGGAGTGCTGAAACTTTTCAGACACTCACCCTCAGTCACATAATCTGGGTTGAATCCATCATCGTTCTTTAGCTCACTTCACCACCCCAGTTCAGACACAGTTAAATGCAAATCAGCCTTGGCCCTGTGCCTCATGGGAACATCCAGCCCGAACTGCCAAGCCATGTCCTCCCTGGACCAGAAACAAGCATCCTGGGACCGGTTTCGGGGCAGCACCCCTCATCAGCCAGGCTAGCTTGAATATAGTGGCAAAGCAAGCAAGGGACCCACGTCTGGGCATACCCTGCCAACTCAGGGCGTACAAAGCAAATACCTTACCACTGATAACCAGTGCTAAAAAGCATATGATCTGCACTCGAAAGAATGGTAGCATTGGCTTATTGTTAGAAATTAGGTTTCTGGTTGGCTAGGCTATACACCTAAGCCAGGCAGAACCCACCACTCTAGTCAGGGTAAGGGAGTTACACATCGAAGATAACCCCTGCTCACCCCCTTGGTAGCTTGGCATAGCAGTAACGCTTATCCCAGTGGCAATGTGTAAAGCTTTTGTGCAGCACATACTCACACCAGTGACACACTAGACACACCACAAATAGAGATACTCCACAAAAGGTCATATCAAGAATATCATTTGTATTGTACGTAAAAACACATGAGACCATAAATCACGTTGTAGTATGTAAAGCACATTAGACCACCTCACATAAATCACTACTCCACTAGGTGCTAGTCACAAAGGTGCATAAACCATAAATCATCATCACTTTGCCAACTAGGCATTTGTCATCACATAGCAGGTACTGCACAAACGCAAGGACATATCTACTGACCATGTCATCAGTATCTATAATGTCCAACATCAGAGTTAGTGTAGTGCACCAAAGTTGTAAAACATGTCACTTTGTTCACCAAGTATAAAGCAGCTTGGATCTCCAAGCATATATACATCAGGTAGGTTAGATTAGAGGCAAAACATATAACTCACCCACCACCACAATAGTATCTAAAATAACCCAATATCCCCATACTAATAGACGGTGCAGCCCAGGTGCACACATATTAGGGGATTTATGGCAAGTATGGCACCAACAAAGGCTCAGAGACCTCCACATGCATGTCTTGGTGAATATGGTAATTTCCAGGGCCTCCGTTGAGGTTCCATCCCACAGTCTCGCCAACAGGCAGCTACCCGCACTCGTAGCTGCTCAGGTAAGGGAGGGTGGGAGACCTCACATTGTCCCCCATGAGGGCGTCTTTAAAAGGTGCAGCTGCCTGCGATGGCACGTAGGGGCAGCTGCTACCAGAAGGGGGAAATTACCTGGCCGGTTAGGAGACTTCGCTGGGTCCCCTCATTGGCAAAAGGGGTCTTCCACTGCCTGTGGCAGACCTTGCGCTGTTGGCAGACCTCACTCTGAGGTCCGTGAATACCTTTAGTTGTGGGGCAGCAGCTGTACCTCACAGCAGCCGCCTAGGCGCCAGACTGCCTTTCCTCTCCTTTGGCGGGTTCTCCTGGGCAACATGACCTCCAGCAGGGTCCACGTTGGGATTGGCTCCTTGACTTCCACAGGTCCCAGGTCGCCTCTGGGTGAGCTGACGGCATCCGATGAGGCCACGCCCTTGTGCCTTTGGACGTTGCTGGGCAACCGGTGCATATGCTGCAGGTTGCCTGGTGCTGGCCTTCCTGTGGCACTTGCTGCTCAGGCCGGGACTATTCTTGGCTTTCCTCCTCCCTTGGGCTTGTTCCACAGCAGGTTCAGAGCCCAGTCCCAAACTCAGGCTCGTAGAGGTGAACTTGATGTAAGATGTGCCACAATTTACATGGGGCACTCCGCAATGAAGGCCCCAACCAATCCCTTTTCACACGTGCACACAGAAAACTTCCAATGAAGGGAAAGCCCCTGGAAGTTTCTAATAAGCCCTGTTTTCCCAGCACCAGACCTCTTAAAACATAAAGTGCAAGCACCAGAAAGAAAAATAAAGGGTAGTACACAGAAGGACGACTTTGATGTCCCTGAGTCTACCAAAACACGAGACCAGCACATACAAGCTCTTGGAGATTCTTCACAAGCAGGATAACACAGCAGGGCAAAAAGAGTCAGTCCTTTTCCTCCACGACAGACAGAAGCAGCAACTGCAGGCCAACCCCACACAGTACACAGCAAAGGGGCAGCACTCCTCCTTACAGCTCTCTAGCACTTCTTCTTGACAGGGTCCTCTTGTTACTGGAAGTAATCTAATTTCCTGGGGTTCTAGATGTAATACTCATACCCCACAATGTCATTGTTCTCTTTGTGGCAAGGGTATCTGAACCCAATCCAAATCAATTCTGGCCTCACTGATGCAGCATTACCAAAGGGGTGGAGAGAGCATTATGCAAATGGAGACACAGCCTATTCAGGTTGAATCACAAATCCCCTCACCACTCCAAATGCAGACCAGGTCTATTCAGCCCTGTTATGAGTCACCCAGGCAAGGCCGGGCACACCTCAACCCCCCCCAGTAACTGTCTAGAGTGAATGCACATCTCAGTTGTTGTCACTCACACACCAGACACTAAATACACAAACAGTCAGAGGCACACAGAATGGTAAAGTAAGAACATGCACACTTTCTAAATGTGGCATTTTCAAACACTTGTTTTAAAAACCACCTTCACCCAAAGGTGCGTTATTAAATTCTGAGTTCAGAGTCTAAACTTCTTTTTCCTCTCTTGTCCCTATGGAATATTACACATGTACACATGTTACAAGTCTTGACCCTGTCTCGAGAGACTACATGTTCATGGCTGGCACTTTAGTCTTTTAGGTGTTAGTTTTTACCATAAACTTTACAGACTCATAACTTCAGTTCTACTGATTAGCTTTTGTCATTTTGGTGTCAAATACTGTATTAAAATGTACACTATTTTTCTAAATGGTATGGGATTTTTCTTGGGTTGTGTTTTCATTTTAATAATGTGCTGTATAAATACTTTACAGATTGTCTCCAAGTTAAGCCTGGCTGCTTTTGTGCCAAGCTCCCAGAGGACGAAACACTGGTTATTTTAGTGACTTTTGTGGTTTAGTCTGGTAGGGATTGTAGTTGTAGGTTTAGTAAGGTTTAAAACCTAACTGATTCAACAACCCAATTTCTCACTGCACAGCATTTATTTATTGAGGTAAAAAGGTGCTCATTACTCCCAGGAGTAGCTGAGTCATAGACAGCTGTGCATGCATTCTAATGTGAGGTGCCTTCAATTCAAATAATCTCACATCTCAACCTTTCATGCATGCCCTATTATTTTATAGTTTATTAGTTTCTTCCCGTCTTCTCCATGTAATTTGTATGACTGGTTCCTTCTATCACTGAACGTATTGGACTCTTACTCGTTTCTGTTTGGTTAGTTTCCAATACATACATGTGAAAGTATATTTGCGCTCTCTTTTTCAGGTACCTAGAACGTGCCAGAGGCTGCCCGAATCTCCAAAGTCTTTTTCATTGTGATTCTGTAATTCAATTCAATTCAATTCAAATGCGCTGTATTTCAAATCACAATGAGAATCATAAAAACATACAAACAATATAGCAGTATCTAAATTAAAAAGGTAAAATAAAGGATAAAAACATATAAATAAAAACAACCAGAAGCATCTTCCTACTAACAATAAAATATCTACAACAACTTCCTCCGCCTAGTGACAGCCCATAAGAGCCGGGACTTTACAAGACATGAATGATCTCTTGACTGGGGGTGAATGTTTTGATTTGTTCTGCATTCCATCTATCAATTGTGTGTCTTCAACTTGGGGAAGGTCAGCACATTTACTAGCAAGGGTGCAACCTAAACTGTTAAGGTGTAGATAAAAAAAAAAGGAGTGAGTACACACCCTTGCCGGACTCCTCCCTCAATGCTAAAAGGCTGGGTACACTCACCAATTAAACCGTTGCGTACTCTAGCCCTAACTGACGTACAGATTTTTACAAAAAATAACAATTGTGTTTTCTACACACATATTGAGCATAATTGACAATAATTTCATGTGCACAACAAAGTCAAAAGCAGTGGATAAATCAACAAATTCTAAAAACAGGCTGCCTCTTTTAATATGCACATATTTCCCTATTAATAGGTTGAGGTAGATAGCCTACAACGCTCCAGCAGGCTCTAAAAAGAAGTGTTAGAAGCGGGTCCCAGTTGCAGACAGGGTCGGTAGTGGGTGTAACTTCAGGGTGGTGATGTGGGTAGGGGAAGGGGCATGGTGGGGGGTAGTAATGTATGGATTATGGAGCTTTACAGGTAAGTAAACATATAAATAAATAACACGAATTTCGTTGAGCTCACTGCATCGCATTTGGGTATGCAGTGCATGCAACAAAATTCATTTTATTTATTTATATGTTTACTTACCTGTAAACCTCAGTAATCCATACATTACTACCCCCCACCCTGTCCCTCCCCCTCCCCAGGTCACCTCCCTGCAGGTACACCCACTACTGACCGCGGCTGCCCAGTTGTCGATGTTAGATTTAAACAAGTCAATTGGGATACCATCTGGGCCTGGGGCTTTGCCTCCTATGCTTGTGATTCTGTAACTGAGAGTGCCTTTGATCCTTGGATAAATTGAGCTATATTCTCCTTATGATTTGTAGTGCTGCTTTTAGCCTAGAGCTAAAATTTAATTTTAAGAGCTTCATCATCGAAGTTTTCTATCAGTCAGTTCATGCGTTTCTTTCATTTTACTTTGCACACTGCTCACTTGTTGATGATATTAGCAATATTTCATTTCACAGAGTTAATATCCAGTCGTTATTTACAATCGATGGTTTCCCATTTTGGAATTCAAATCATTCTCAAGGACAATATTAGAGTATGCAGTTTACATTTTCTGTAGCAAGTATAAATGTATTACAGTTCATTTCAGAGATTTCAAAAGGAGAAGCACGTTCAGCTGAAGTGCATGTCTGAAGCTTGATTTAGATCATTTAAGTATTCCATAATTGAGTATGCATTAGATGTAGAGATGAAGAACTCTGACCTCAGTCCTCCAGCAGATCACTATTTACCTCTCATAGTGCAAAAAAGCTCATTTGACTGCAATTTTCTGATGTGGTCATGCTTTGCAAGACCCCTAATGAACCCTTACAATTACTCATTAGGACTTTTTGTATAAGGGAGTCAATAATTATGACAGGTTCAAATCTCTCTCATGATTAGGTTCCTAAACCTACATTCATTATGGTATCTTTAGAGATTTTAAAGAGTCTAATATATTTTGAATAGAGTAAGCAGTCACGCAAGGCTCCCCTGTGTTCAGCTGCCATCACCATAATACTGGTATTCAATAGCCTAGGGAGTGCCTTATGATTGCAAGAAAGCACATTATTTTATTTATTTATTAACATGAATTTCTATTTCCCTGCTTTTTACCTTAACAGACTTTGCAGCACTAGGATCCAATTAGGGGATACGAAGAGATCTCTTAGAAACAATGATATCCTTACCTTCGAGGTCGCCGGATTGAAGGTGATTGGGAAAATTAGGTAGTCATTATCAAACCTTCCTCACATTCTCACCAAGTCTTCATTTTTCAGCCCTGATTGGGTGAGAAAATCAACCTTGGGCTGTCCTCAGGCCCATTTCACCTGAGGCACTTACTATACAATCTCTTAGGCTAGAGAAGCTCTTATCATGATAGTATGGAAAATGGCACCTTAACTGTTCTTATTAGATATCCCTGGTATCACAGCCTAGTAGCTTCTTGATATCCAGTTGGGGACTGGTGGCCAATCAAGTAGGTGACTCAGCGGAGAGCATAAGAAACAAGCACCTGCAATGTATTGCAAGGATATTTATTGTGTCTCAAGAAGTGGAAGGTCTATTAAGCTAATGGCCAATTGTTAACCTGCTTAGCATCTGTACTATTTGTGCATAATGAGGCTGTGCTTATTTCCCGCTTTGATACCCAAGGTACCTAAAAAATAGCAACCAGTTTAATGGAACAATCAAATGCACAGCTTAACTATAATTTAATTTAATTTGTAGATGTATATAGTGTGGCTTATCACCCATGAGGCTATCCAGGTGCTGTCCGTGGGCACGAGGGAGATGAAGTGATTTGCCCAAAATCACAGGATGTTGAGCTGACGCCAAGATGTGAACCCGTACCCCAGCTCCCTTGTTGGCAGCTCTGGCTGCTGCGCTATTCTACTGTAGCTGTGACATTAATGAGACAGTAGATACAGTTTGCGTTCCATATCGATTTAAAGTAAATTCCCATGTAACTTGGCAGCTCTGCCCAATAGTTTAGTGAAAAAGGCAACCATATTGGCAGCTATATGCACAAAACTGAACTCATAATGGAAACGTTGTCCATGATATTGAAATATGGAGTCAGATGTTACCTAAGTATTCATCATACTTATAAGATATGGGATTTTGCTTGCCTGAAGCCAGTCAGTGAGGCTTCACTTTTAATGATTCTCCTTGGCAGAAGCGGGCAGAGAAGAAATGAAATGAGCTGAACTAGCTCACAATGATTGCAGTAGTGCAAGGCAGAAGAAGGCTGTGCTTCGTGCCGTGGAATGAGTTTCTCTTCTCGATGGGAATCTAAGTGATTTGGGGCCAGATGTAGGTGGCCATTTACCGACCGATTTCGGCCGTTACCGACCGGTAAATGGGTTTTCGGTATGTAGGGGGCCTTTATTTTACAGAATCGGTAAATTTACCGAATCGGTAAATTTACCCATTCTGTAAAATACCGAATCGGTAATTTTACCGATTCGGTAAATCCAAATGTAGGTGGGACTCTTCTGAGTCCCAAAGGCCTTACAGATTCGGTATTTTACCACCCAATCCAATTGGGTGGTAAAATACCGAATCCAGGTGTGCATGCACATGTGTGCATGCACACCTATGCCATGTGACACACAGACCTGCCCCTAGGGCATGTCTGTGTGCCACATGTCACACGTGCCTGAATTCGGGGTGCTAGAGGGTGTCAAAGTGACACCCCCTGCACCCTTGCAACATTCGGTATTTACCGATTCGGTAGATACCGAATCAGTATTTCCCATTGATTCCTATGGGCTTCACAGCCCATATGAATCAATGGGGAATACCAATTCGGTATTTACCAAATCGGTAAATACCGAATGTTTCCGATTCGGTATTTCAAATTCTAAAATTACCTACATCTCACCCCTTCATATTTACCGATTCATAAATACCGAATCGGTAAAATTCGGTATTTAAGAATCGGTAAATACGATTTACCTACATCTGGCCCTTGCTTGGGAAAAGTACTTTGTGAGATCCAGAATAGTGTCACACAGAAGGAAGTGTGAAATGATAGACTGTGGCAATATTTAAGGGACTGTGCCAGAGTCATTTGTGATTAGTATTCTTGTGGGCATTTAAATACTCTTAGAATCAACCAGAAATGGAAAATGATTTCTCTGCCACATGTGCTGAAGAAGTTACCGCATGCTCAAGTAAAACTGAAAGATCTTTGTGCCTAATATTTACGGATATTATGATTATGAGCCTAAGCAATTCAGAACTAGGTGTACATGTAGACCAATTCACGGGTTACAAGTTAACATATGTGCCACTGCCAGTGGTTTGGAGGTGTGCTGCAACTGTGGATGACCTCTTAAATGCCATCTTACACGTCATTTGTAAAAGGATGAGTAAGCTGTGATCTGTCCAGTAGAATCATATTTAAAATTTCATGTGTTTTCCCTAGTCTTAAATCTTTGCTTGTGGAATGTGTCATTGCTGCATGTCACAGACTTTGACGTCATTTAGGGGTCATCAGCGGTTGCAGCTACAGTCCTTGACTTGACCCTTCCATTGCGACCCCTGGCCTAAGACGTGGAAAAATAAGTGATAAGAATACAGAGGCAGCTCTAAAAAGTTATTTCAAATGCATCCTTTGTGTGTACCAGTGAGAGTGTGTTGTGTTGTGTGAGAAAGTGCATGTGAATCGGTGAGTAGCGTGTCTGTATGTCTGACAGTGATAGTCAATGGCAGGTACTGAGTGACACTGAGGGGGATTTTCATAAGGAAGTGGCGGAGAGAGGAGTTAGCCTTCTTGGCGTAATGCCTTTCTCTGCCACTTCAGAAACGCAAGGCTGCTCCATATTCACAAGGATATGGTGCAGCATAGCGTTTCCCCCTGCGTTGGCGCTAAGTTTCATAACTTAGTGCCAACGCTTGGCAAGGGTGTCTGCAAGGAGGGAGGTTTGTTTATGTACAGGAAGTTGTCCCTTCCTGCACATAAACAAACCTAAAATGCCAGTTTATTCCTTACATGTGTGCTGCTTCATGCCGCACACATGTAAGTTACAAAACGGCATTTTAAAAAAAGGTTTCTTTATGAACAGGAAGGGACACATTCCTGTAGATAAACAAACCATGACATTTTGCATTTTCCATGTGTGTTGCACCAGTCAGCACGCATGGAAAAGCAAAAACGAGGAGAAATAAAGCATTTCTCCTTGTTTCGCCAACTTAAGACCGGGGTTTTCCTAGTCTTAATTTTGGAGCTACTTCCAATTTACGCTACCCTTGTGAATAGGGGACAGCATCAAAATCAATGGGGGTTGCGTTGGAACGCCCACCACAACACCCACTGCATGCCCCTTTCATGCTAAACACAGCTTGAAAGGGGGCCTTTTCCCCAAACTGCGTTAATCCATGTTAAGTTGCTTAACACTGCCTTGTGAATAAGGCGAGGCCCCTATCGCCACCACAACGTCACTGAATGTGACGTTGTGGTGGGGATAGGTGTTAGTGAATATGCACATGAATGTCTAATAGTATGACAGTCAGTAAGCATGAGTGTGAGTAAGAGTGGCTGCAAATGAGTAAGAATGAATGAATAAGCATGAGTGTGAAGGGGTGTTATAGAATGTGAGGGAGAATGAGTGTGAGTGAAAATTGGTGACTGAATGAGTGTAACTTTGAGAGAGTGTTTAAGAAAAAGTGAGAATGAGTCAGTGCAAGTGCTATGAGTGAGAAAGTAAGAGTCAGTGAGAGCATCAGTGAAAGTGAATGAGAATGAGTGTGAATGAAGGAGTCAGAAAGAGTGAGAATACATGACAGTCAGTAAGAAAGAGGAAGTATGAGTAGGTGCGAATGCAAGTGGCAGTGAGTGAGAAAGTATGAATGAGCCAGAAATAGTAAGAGTAGGAGTGAGTGCACAACCGTAAGTTGGAAAGAATGAGTGAGTGAATGTGATCAAGTGTAAGTGGGAATAGGATGTTATGCTTGTGAGTCTGCTATTGGTGCTTTCATACTGAAAGCTCACCTTGCATTACAGAGGCACCCAGAGCAAAATACTGGTGCTAGCATACCGAAGGCAATTCTAACCATGATAGGCACTTGTGACAAAATACTGGCACTGGCATAGTTGAAGAAAGTCTTGGCATGGGGCCACATTTGACAATGTTGGTGCTAGTACATTGGAGGCAATTCTTGGCATAAGAGACCACAACCATGACTTTTGGGAGGTTGCCACAGTGACAGAATTAAAGCCCTGTCATAATGGAGATATTTTTTGACATAAGGGTCACCCATGTTATATGTAATTCTGGCACTCGCATGTATGGAACTTTGGCATAATGAGGCACCCATGACATATGTTTGGCACCTATGACAAAATACTGACCCTGGCAGAATGGAGGTACTGTTTGACACATAGTTGGATCCATAGCAAATTTACTAAATAATGGGGTCACCTCCTGGGGAGTATCAGGTTTTATTGGCTTAAGAAATACATATTTAATAACTGCCTTTCAGAGCCTATGCATTTGCTAGCAAAGGTATGAGTAAATTGTGCTTAGAAATGCACCATTTGACCCTCCAAGAGTTCTGGCTCATTTGTTTGCTTGCTCGCTATAATTCAGGGCAAGTATCACCACCCCATCACTTTTAAGGATCACGTTAGTGCCCTAATATAAGCATAACTAAAATAAACCTTAGTCTGTGTTGTGTTCTTATATTAATGATCTGGTTATTATGGAACTCCCGCAATGTCAAATACTGGGATATCATAAGGGTTAAGGTCATGTAACACCATGTCCTGTGAAGAGTTAGAGTTAAAGGCAATATGGTGTCCCTTTGTGTGATGTAATTAAGGTCAAAGATTGTGTGGTGTCACTTTCACTACCCCAGGCATTTTGGTGAATCAATGTTCATGGTTACAAAAGCACCATATGTGAGTAACAGAAGACCAGGTGATACCCAGAGCATCCTTCTTACAAAAACACAACCTTTTCATGGAATGCAAACAGACATTTTTTTATTTTGGCAAACAGTATTTTTTTATATCTTCTTCAAAGTCTATCTATCCTTATAGAGCCCTCTTTGGGTAGAACCTTGAAATCTGTCCTGCTGGACTGCTCTGTACTTCAGAAGGGTTTCTAAGATTCAATGTAATAACCTTGACAATAATGATCTGACTCAGAGAATCAAGCCATATGTGTTGTCCGTGATGACTCACATTAAGTCCCATTGACTGATTGTAAATGTTGTTAAGATGATATCTGCTATTTAAAGAGTGCTTTCACTCCAAGTATCTGATGTCTCTGGAGACATCCTCAGGTATGGACTCAAGGTTAGACCCGCTGAACCGTTATGAGAAGCAATAACTCTTTTAAGTTTTAATATAGGCCCTCTGATTGGCAGGAAAGCCCACTCCCAAGTCAGGCGTGTGCAGTAGGTCATTGCACGATGACTCAAATCAGCTTGTAGTTTGTTTGCACTCAAATGCTTGTTGTTTGTTTAGGGTTTCATATTGCATAACCGGCAACCCCTGTTGGTCCTGCGTGACTTTTTAGATTTTTGTGTTTTCTTTTTAATCCCTAATGTTAAACCTTTTATTGCAACCAGCCTGCTAAACCTATACCACTGCTAGTGACCTTTGGAAAGAACATATTTAACCTTAAATTTAAAGCAAGAAATTTACCATTTCATTTTAACAGTACCCATTTCCCTTTTTGTCTGTGTTTGCATCTCCTGAATCAATTCAATCAATATTTGCATCACTATATCTAAACCATGTCTGGAGAGGAATTTATTCAAATTCATTGACATGCGTAGTGCCATTTTAACATGTCATTAAACCCCCCTAGCATTGAAAGAGTGTGTTGCATTTCTCAAAAATGCTTGATCTTCTAAAATAACTTGGTCGATCAGTAACGAGCAGAATATATGCATGTTAATGAGTATCTTTTATTTGAATCCCCACTGGCAGCGTTTCTAAAAGGATCTGGGGAAGTGTTGTGAGCTATTTGTCACCCACTCTATCGGAGCACATATTTGTCTGCCAAAAAAGAATAATCGAACTCTAGAACTGCAGAACCCCTATGCTGCTTTAGAATCTTTTTTTTGTATTGGGACGCAAACGGTTATCTTATGGTTTGTGCAAGCATGGTGAACGGTCTGCTCCTGTGAACCCATTTGCAGAATTCCCATAGTCTTAAACGTAATCAGTTTCTGCTCGACAGTCGGTGGACAGCTCAGCCCATTATCCCTGCACCATTCAACATGTCAGATTTCATTAGTTAGTCATCCAGAGAGCTATCTACAAGCAATTGCTTGTTAAAATTCATACACAACAAACAGGGATTTTCTTAAAACTCAATTTTAGGCAAAGTATTTGATCTATAGTTTCTTTGGCACCACACAGCTCAAGGTTAAATAAACGTAGGATGTTTGTAGCTCCTAAGAATTTCATGTAAATTTAATAGTTGGTTTAGAAGGAAATGTATGAAGTTTTCTGACTGATTTGTTTCAGCGGATACCAAATGTGCTAGCTGTGATACTCTATATTGTATTTTTTTTTTTACAAACATTGAAATAATTGAAAAAACGGTGCTTTAAGGCAGACACTGATAACACTAAACTATGCGCTTGCTATGTAATAGCAAACTAGTGGTGCCTAACCCAGTCTACATAGGTGATCTCTTTAATTATCAATAGTGGGTTAGTATTGTCAAGCGTTAATAGACTTCATTCTTTCTATTTTTCATTGCAAGAATCTATATAATCAAACGTGTATTTGCCTAACTGCAAGCCAATGTATTTTTAACTACGTCCTACAATTTATTATAGCTAATTACCTAATTTGTTCTCCCTCGAAGGTAGATTCGCCTTCGAATATTCACCTAATTAAAACAAATATACGTTTATATATAGCACTGCATATAAGATAATGGTGATTAGTCCATAAATAATTATTCTTATAAAATTCATTGCAACCTTGCCCAAGGAAATGTCCACTGAGTTACAATATGCATGAATGTTGTAGTTGTTGAAGAGCTTAGGATATAAAGAAATAGTGCTTAAAAAAAAACCTCCCCAATATTTTTTTAAAAAGAAAGTAAAATAAATCTTCAGTTTATAAAATAGTCGAATGAGGAATGTTGAGTAACACTTTTTACTAAAACTATTCAATAGCAAAGGTGTTGGCAATAGTTGGGTGATTGTTCTAGCCGCTTGGATCTCAGTAGAAGTCTATAACAACAAAGACGGAATAAGAATGAACCCAGTCAAAACTTACCCAAAATGATTTCTGAAACAACAACCAGAGCAGACAATCCCCTAAGAGCAAGATGTTTTACTTAGTCTGTTGATGGAGCTTCGAGGACGCATTTTTCTTGCATTTTGGTGTACAGGCAACACTGAATATTTCTTCATTTCCTTTGAAAATGGCATTACTATGTTCTTGCAGTTGTTTAATCCTTATGTGTGCATGGGCCTAATGTGACAACCATGTTAGCAACACATCTGTCCATGTCTAGTGCCACAATCCGTGCGCAGAAGTAATTTTAAAATGCATTGATGTCAAATTATTTTATTTAGGTATGAGGAGAAGTCACTTTTGTACAGGTTTTAGAGGAAGTCAACATATTTCCACTGCACAAAGAAAAGCCTCTAGGCTCTCTTTGTGAGAAATCGAGAAGTAATTTCAACAACAGAAGATTTTGTCAGGAAATAGAGGCCCGTTTGATGAATGTATAGGTCTTCATTTGTTTCAATGTGGATATTATGAAAAATGTGTCTTTATATGTATAACAAACAAAGGCAATACTGGTAATCTGCATACTTTCAAAACCTCCATGCATATGTTTCCTATGTGGATTTGGGAAGAGCTGCTAAACGTAATCCTTATGATAATGCAATTGAAATTGATTAGAGCATGTGAGTATGGCTCATGGCGTGTTTTAGAAGAAGGTAATTGTCTTGTGAATGTTATTTTACTCAGTTAAACAAGAGACCAAATATTACGAAATCTTGTCCTACATAACTTAAGACTCGCAAATTCGCAGAATGTCCTCCGTTGTGCTATTCATGCAAATAAATGTTTTCAATGTCAGTCCACAGTGTACAATGTTAAATTGTTCCTTCATTCACATACTTCCAGTATTTTTGATTTTAGATCATATTGAGACTGGGTATAAGGGATACCTTGCATCACTATCAACCGTGACATGCTGCCATTGAACCTTAAAAATACTATCCCACCCCTCTTTTCATTTCCCTAGGGTGGAATAGCTTCTTCCTCAGATCTGCCTCTTAGATTAAGACTCGTACTAAATTTTTTGGGGGCATTCTTGGCGTGGTTTCCCCTTAACTCTTTGCCTTCAGACCTCCTGTTTTTGCTGACTTCATGATTTTCTGGCCCTAGGATTCTGCACACTTTACCACTGCTAACCAATGATAAAGTGGTTGTGCTCGCTGCTCAAAATATATAATAACAATGGCTTATATCTAATTGGCATATTGAAGCTACTTATGAGGCCCTGGTATATTGCACTACATGTGCCTGTAAATTAAATGCAGCTAATGGGCCTGCCACCCACTTAACTTGCCCTTTAGACATGTCTCAGGCCTGCCTTGGCAGAGCTTGTGAGTGCACTTAAAACTATCATTTAACGTGGCAAAATAAACATTGTGCCAGGACCAAACCTTCCTTTTTAAAACATATAAGTCACCCCAAATGCACGATTTGAACAGTCCCAAGGGCGGGGTACAGGGTATTCAACATGCTGAACATGTACTTCTACATTTTACATGTCCTGGTATTGAAAAACTCCCAAATTCGCTTTTCTGTACAGCACAGGCTTATCTCCCTAAAGGATTACATTGGAGTTGCAATATTACAATTTATAAGTGTAATTTCCACATGAAAAGAGATGACTGGTTCATGTTTGGTGTCTCTGGAATCCTAATTCAAAATCCTAATTTATAGTGAAGAAGGGTTTTTAATATAAATTCTGAAAATGCCACTTTTGGAAAGTGGCATTTTCATGCCTTAGCCATTTGGTGCCTACATCATTCTCTGGTCACATGAATGGGTGTAGTTGGCAGTTGCCTTGTGTATATGCCTCCTAGACACCTACTCACAATAGGAGCTTCGGTGTGACGGGATGGGCCACGACTGTCAGGATGGGAGGTTGGGGCTGGGCCCAGCCTCACTTACACCTGAGTCCTGTCTCCACACATAGGGCTGCTTACACCCTGATTTAGTCTGGAGACAAAGCAGGGAAGGCAGGGCATCCATGCACTTCAAAGGCATTCCCCTCCCCACTTCAAAGGCACAACTGTGTATTAAAGAAGGACCTCGGACAAAACCACTTCAGTACAAATCTTGACCTGTGGATTCTCTGCTAGGAAGGAGGACTGCTGCACTGTTATAAAAAGAGTGCCACTCTGTTGGACAGGTACTCTGAAGAAACAGCTGCACTGCTGTGCTGACCTGCTGCCCTCTTGCCTGGCTGAGAATGACTGGATCTGAATCACTTGAATCAGGAGCCCAGAGTGGCTCAAGGGCTAGGTGACTGGCCTCCTGATCTGAAGCTCCTGAGATATAACAGGCTTCACCACCTGGCCTCTACCATCTTTAACTCTAACCTGTCAAGTGGTACCATCGCATTCCTGGACCCTTGCATGTGGGTTTCGGGTGCTTTGCCACCCGCTGTGGATCCAGCAGAAGCGACACATCCCCTCTGCTCTGTGGCGCAAGCCTGAGCAGAACTGAGGACTCTGCGCTGCTGCAGGGATTTGGCCCATCACAAAGACTCACATCGCCACCACAGCTGTGCATAGCCTTTAGTACTGCCACTGCATGACATGTTCTCGCACAGCCCTTGCATCTCTCATTGACGAGAACCTCAATGATAACACCAGACTCTGCACCGCAACTTTGCAGCTGTTTGGAACTGACACATTTCCCTGACTGCACGCCTCATCCCTGACTTCACATTGCAAGCCCTGTCAATGCTAGCTTCAACATCAACGCAACAGAACCTTGTATCGCAGGCTTTCTGAATCTCAGCACTCATTCATCGTCTTTGCTGCACAATTCATCTTTGACTTGGATCCACACAACGCTCCGCAATCCAGTTTTTAAGGTTTTATGCAGGCCGAACAAGATCCCTGTAGCCGACCCACACCCCATCGCAGTCGGCCTGAACTTGTGACTTTGTCTCGGTTCGGCCCTGCCAGATATCCACAGTTGGCACTTTATGCTTTTTGGCACAATTTATATTCAGTATCTCTAGTCCTATTAATTGGATGCTTGTCATTTAGGTCTTGTTTTGCTTTTAAAATTCAGCTCACTATATTTTCTATCCCATGTGTGGTATCTATTTATGTGATGTTTTCACTTTTTTATTGTTGGAAGTGTTGCACAAATACTTTACACATTGCCTGTAAGTTAAGCTTGACTGCTCTGTCCCAAGGTACCAGGAAGTGAGCACAGGTTAAATTGGGGTTTGCTTGTCATTGATTAGGACTGTGATTACTGTTTGATCAGAGCTCACACCCAGTCAAGCAGTAACCCAATTTCTATAAATTCTCAACTGTTTGGTCTCGAAGAAAGATTCTCAAAATTTTGTCAATTTGAAGCATGAATTATGCATCTTCTTTTACTCTATCTAAATATCTAAATATAGCTTTGTGGGCATGAGCCAAACTACTCTATCCTACTTTTTGAGGCCCTTTGTTAGGGCTGATTCAGAAAAGAGTGTATTACTGCCTCGCAAACTTAACACTGTGGACTTGGTTTACAAATTTTAATATATCAACTAAATGAAAAAATGACTTGCTCATTCCCTGCAAGGGATATGAAGTTCAGATGCAAATATGTGCCAACGAGATCGAAATACCTGTGTTACACTAATCAACTTGCCAGACTAAATATAGCAAAAAACACACACAAAATGAAAACTGAGAATAGAAAATTCCTGAATATTGGATGGCCTTAACAAAGAGGTAACAAATAGACAAGGAACAAACTTTGCTTTCCGCCATCCCAGTTGTGTTCATACTTTACTCAATTTGGAAACAGAGGGGCATATTTTCCAATGCACCACCGAAGTAAGTGTTTTGCTCCATATTTACAAGGACACGCAAAGCCACCCTGTGTGGCTTTTTGTGTCCTTGTACATATGGCCCCTTTTCATGCAGCATTTTGCCTGAAAGGGGCATTTCATGGGTGTTGCTGTGGGTGTTCCCAAGCAGCACCCATGGATTCTGTTGCATTTCCAGATATACAACATTAGGAACATTTGGAATGCATCAGAATCCTATGCCTGGAGGCGCAATGAGGATAAATATTTTTATTTCTTCTCATTTTTTCCTCTTTCTATTTGTGCTGCATTCTGCAGCACAAATAGAAAGAGGAAAACACCTCTTGTGATTGTTTTTGTGCAGGAAGGTGTCCCTTCATGCGCAAAACTATCATACCCGTAGCGATAGCACCCTTGCATCATGGGTCAAGTGTGCCTGTGTTGGAACATGACATCCAATTGTGCGCCAGCGCAGGGGAGAGTTTAAGGATATGTTACATTGTAATAAATATGATGCGACCCTTTACATTCGGAAGTAATGCAGTGCAGTGCAGTGCTGCCAAATAGCTTGCTATGAAGTACAGAAATACCCTCTGTATCGTTTCTTTTATAGCTCAGCGCTTAAGCAGCACAAACTAGTTTCAATATAGTTTATGCGGTATTATTTATTTATACCTTTTTATTTTACTCTTTGTCAAATTTTTAAATTAATTGATATCTGAGAAAACATACTGTAACAAACAATTACATCACAATTCACATTACAATTCAACATACATATTTACAATTACAAATTACATCTATATACAACCAGTAGATCGAATCAAATTGTCTTTTCGACAGACATTCATTAAGGCTAGAGTTATTCAATAACACTAGTGACAATGCCATGCAGCATTAACCTGAACAGTCCACTACTTATGAACCAATATCATTAAATCAGGAATACATGAAAACAAAATCTATTTAAATTTTAGAAAAAATACGATAACAAAAATTATTTGCTGGAGACCACAAATTAATTTCTTGGTCAACTGGACATTCAAGGTATATTTTCCAAAATGCTGACGCGTTTCAAACCCTGTCACTTCAGTTATTGGGTTCTCATCAGGGCTCTTTCCTTTTTAGTTGTCTGTGGGATATATGGAAAAGAGCTTCGTTTTAATATTTGGTTCGCCTAATAGGTTCCTTATTTGCTTTTACCTTCAGACTGCTAAAATTTACCTGACTTCCAGCCTTTTGCCGGTCCAAGGGCTCTCTTAGTGGATAATCGTTCAGCTTACATGCCCCCTAGAATACAAGTGGTCAAGGTAAGCCTTCGTTGTTAGGACGAATAGGTCGGTCATCCAAATGTTTAAGCTCATTTTAAAACGTACCTGCCAGTGTCTTCAAGTTAGTGTGGACACTTTAGGGTACTTGTCTTTTACTTGGGCTGTTCGTGGTTGTCAGCGATTTGTAGCGCTTTTGTGTTACAACCTGCAATCCACAATATGAAAAATATTTTAAGTCTCCTTGCCATATTTAAATCCGCCGCGCTCGCGGGCGTAAAGACATACCTTCTTTCCAGAGGAGTGAACACTTCGTTTTTCACCTTTGCACTTTCTTGACTGGAGTTAATCTCTCGCGCCCATCGGGGCCGTCCTTCTAGCTTGCCTGTGTGTAGAAAAGCGGGCGTTCGTTTAAAATGTCCCGTATTTCGAGTACCTCTCACGTTTGTGTCTGCGACTCCGTTTCGACTTCTTACCTGTTTGTTTGAGGCTCCGAGTTCGACTGGGTCAAGCGTTAGGTGTGGCGGCCATCTTTTAGTGTGTTTTTATACTCATTGGTTTCTTATGACAGGAACGGCGGCCATCTTATAGTGTAGTTAACCGTATTGCTAGAAAAACAGTATCTATAATATTGATACTTCAGATAGAGTATTTAGCCCAGTCATGGCGCTATCGAATTTTAAAATTAGATAGGCTTCGTTTTTCAACAGTAATTTTTCGACATCAGTGCTTCTTTTGCGGTGATCGGTTGTGAACAGTACTGACCATCTGAATTCATTTTCTCCGTGATGGTTGGCAATAAAGTGCTCGACCATTGGGGCAGATGCGACTTTATTTTTGATTCTCGATCTGTGCTGGGTTATTCGCACATTAATTTGCTGGGTGGTTTTGCCAATGTATAACTTTTGGCAAGGACATACAATGCTATACACCACATTGCGTGTTCGACAATTAGAGAAACCAGCGTGTTTCCATTTTACATTTTTGTGCTGGAACTCTTTGCCCTCAATTGTGCTAGCACATGACACGCAATTCCCACACTTATGGTGGCCTTCGGTGGGTTTCATCCCCCATTGTGACAATAGGTCACTTCTCAATTTGGGTAAGGCTATGTCTGCCTGAGTCACTTGTTGGCCAATGCTTTTGTTTCTTTTGTACGCGAAAAGCGGACGGGGGAACGGGCACTCTAGGTTTTCTAACAGGTGCCAATTTCTTAGTACCATCTGTCTCAGCCTATTGGTGTCAGGGCCAAATGTAGTAACACACACGAGTCTATCTAGTGTGCCCTTCTCTTTTTTCTCTAATAGGCATTCTCGTGGTGTGTATCTTGCCCTCTTACAAGAATGCTTGAGCAGTTTTTTTGGGGTAACCTCTATGTTTCAATTCCTCACAGAATTTTTCGGCGTGTTGGTCGAAGTCCGTTATTTCCGTACAGTTTCTTCTTATTCTGAGTAATTGGCCATAAGGCAAGTTAGCCTTCAGGTTTCTTGGGTGAGCACTCTGGTGGTGTAGAATTGTATTGCGGTCAGTTTTTTTCTTAAATAGGGAGGATTTCAGAGCCCCTTCTAGACATGTGATTTCAATGTCCAAAAACGTCATTCTGGCACTACTCGAGTCAATGGAGAATTTAATATCCTGGTGCCTTGCATTAAGCCACGTGTGGAACTCCATCAATTCAGCGTGGCTCCCCTGCCACAGGAGCCACACGTCATCAATATAACGGTACCACTGTTTGATGTGTGCTTTGTATGGGTTATTATTGTCCACAAACCTTTTTTCGTATTCCGCCATAAAAAGGACAGCCATCTCAGGGGCATAAGGGCAACCCATCGCGGTCCCCTTAATTTGCATATAAAACTGGTCGTTAAATTTGAAGTAGTTTTTTTTAAGTGCCACTTCTGCCAGTTTTAAAATGAATGGAGTTGGGACTCTATGTGGTCGCTCTCTAGCTTCTAAGTAGAGCTCCATGACCTCTAGTGCTTCCTCTTGAGGTATCTGGTTATACAATGACGTTACGTCCATTGTTACCATAAGTTCAGAATCAGGGTCAAAGTCGGTTTTCTCGACTTTCAACAGAAAGTCGGTGGTGTCTCTTAAGTGCGATTTAACTGTACCGATAAATGGTTTTAAAAAGAAGTTCACATACTTCGCAATGGGCTCCAAGCATGAATCACACCCAGAAACTATTGGGCGTCCTGGGGGGTCTCTTTCATTTTTGTGAATCTTTGGGAGAAAATATAGTATGGGGGTTCTTGGAAATTTCTTCACCAAGAACTCACTTTCTTTAGGACCCACAAATCCTTCCTCTCTTCCTTGCCTGATGGTTTCGGCAATTATGCGCTGGATTCCTTTCACGGGATCTTCCTGTAATTTCCTGTACCACACTGTATTGGAAACTTGTGATGATGCCTCTGCTAGGTATTTATCTCTAGGCCAGAGCACCACTGCTCCGCCTTTATCGGCCCGCTTAATCACAATAGACGAATCGTCTTTGAGATTTTTTAATGCCAACCTTTGGTTTTTGCTGATGTTTTGTTGCATATATTTCTTGCTTTTTTCCAACTTAGTAATTGAAGACAACATTGTCTGTTCGAAGGCGTGGATCTGCTTGGGAATATTTTGGCTTGGGACAAAACTGGATCGATTTCGGAGACCCGTTGTTTCAATATCAGGGCTCGAGGGTTGATTCGAGAAATAGACCTTGAGTCTAATCTTTCGACAAAACTCAATCATTTTGAGTTTTGTTTTTGTGAAGTCGGTATATTGGCTTGGGACAAATTTAAGTCCGAGATTTAATACGGACTCCTCATCTTTTGTCAAAACCTTCGGGGATAAATTTACTACCGTGGTGGGACACTCTACGATTTGTAGTAATTCCTTCTGGTTCGCATTTCCCATTGGGGTTTGAATCTCGCCTTTGGTTGCGGACCCTTTTCTAAAAAAGACACCTGTTTTTTGCCTATATTGCCTCGTGTTTCTGATCCAGATGAATGAGAGGACGAAGTCTCTGAAAAGTTTTTAAATCTATATCGGGACCTTTCCTGATAGTTCGATAAAGCCCCTCTTGAATCTGGCTGTGTGTAGTATTCGTCCTTTAGGAAGGGGTATGTCTTTTCAAGAGAGAATGACTTAGAGTCTTTTTCGTATTGTGCAGTCTTGTTGTTTATAGTAATATCTTTAAATGCAAGGATTTCTTTTTCGATCTTCTCTAGGAGAGCTTTCGCATCTGGGATGACGTCACTATTCTGTATAGCTTTGGTAAGGTTCTCAATCTCTTCAAGTTCTTTAACACAAAGCCTTTGGGCTGTTTCTATTGTATGTACCATCAAGTCGCGGCTGCATTTGGTGTTTATGCAACTGAAACCTTTCCTGTATTCTATATCTTCTGTGAATATAACTGGTGTGTTCTTCACTTGGAGCCCCCACGGAATTGTGCCTCCCACCAGATGTTTTAGGAGGAAGTGGCCATGGAGTTCAGTCCTAATATGCTTCTTACTCAGTCTTACTAATTTATCCGACTCATTTTGTTGTTGGGCCGAGGTACTTAGTGTTATATTAGCAAATGGGGATGAGGCTATTAGGCTTTGTATATGGCTTTCTGTAAAAGATAAAGTATCTTTCTCAGCCATTCCAGGGGAGAGATCGACTCCCCGCGTTATTGAATCAATTTATTCAAAAAGGAGTAACTAGTCTTTTGCCCTTGCCACTCTCGCGGGTATTCACCCGCTCTATATTTTTTAAACAATGGAGTTAGGTCCTGGGACATACAGTGGGTTGGACCTTTAGTATAATATGAAGTACAGAAATACCCCCTGTATCGTTTCTTTTATAGCTCAGCGCTTAAGCAGCACAAACTAGTTTCAATATAGTTTATGCGGTATTATTTATTTATACCTTTTTATTTTACTCTTTGTCAAATTTTTAAATTCATTGATATCTGAGAAAACATACTGTAACAAACAATTACATCACAATTCACATTACAATTCAACATACATATTTACAATTACAAATTACATCTATATACAACCAGTAGATCGAATCAAATTGTCTTTTCGACAGACATTCATTAAGGCTAGAGTTATTCAATAACACTAGTGACAATGCCATGCAGCATTAACCTGAACAGTCCACTACTTATGAACCAATATCATTAAATCAGGAATACATGAAAACAAAATCTATTTAAATTTTAGAAAAAATACGATAACAAAAATTATTTGCTGGAGACCACAAATTAATTTCTTGGTCAACTGGACATTCAAGGTATATTTTCCAAAATGCCGACGCGTTTCAAACCCTGTCACTTCAGTTATTGGGTTCTCATCAGGGCTCTTTCCTTTTTAGTTGTCTGTGGGATATATGGAAAAGAGCTTCGTTTTAATATTTGGTTCGCCTAATAGGTTCCTTATTTGCTTTTACCTTCAGACTGCTAAAATTTACCTGACTTCCAGCCTTTTGCCGGTCCAAGGGCTCTCTTAGTGGATAATCGTTCAGCTTACATGCCCCCTAGAATACAAGTGGTCAAGGTAAGCCTTCGTTGTTAGGACGAATAGGTCGGTCATCCAAATGTTTAAGCTCATTTTAAAACGTACCTGCCAGTGTCTTCAAGTTAGTGTGGACACTTTAGGGTACTTGTCTTTTACTTGGGCTGTTCGTGGTTGTCAGCGATTTTTAGCGCTTTTGTGTTACAACCTGCAATCCACAATATGAAAAATATTTTAAGTCTCCTTGCCATATTTAAATCCGCCGCGCTCGCGGGCGTAAAGACATACCTTCTTTCCAGAGGAGTGAACACTTCGTTTTTCACCTTTGCACTTTCTTGACTGGAGTTAATCTCTCGCGCCCATCGGGCCGTCCTTCTAGCTTGCCTGTGTGTAGAAAAGCGGGCGTTCGTTTAAAATGTCCCGTATTTCGAGTACCTCTCACGTTTGTGTCTGCGACTCCGTTTCGACTTCTTACCTGTTTGTTTGAGGCTCCGAGTTCGACTGGGTCAAGCGTTAGGTGTGGCGGCCATCTTTCAGTGTGTTTTTATACTCATTGGTTTCTTATGACAGGAACGGCGGCCATCTTATAGTGTAGTTAACCGTATTGCTAGAAAAACAGTATCTATAATCTTGATACTTCAGATAGAGTATTTAGCCCAGTCATGGCGCTATCGAATTTTAAAATTAGATAGGCTTCTTTTTTCAACAGTAATTTTTCGACATCAGTGCTTCTTTTGCGGTGATCGGTTTGTGAACAGTACTGACCATCTGAATTCATTTTCTCCGTGTTGGTTGGCAATAAAGTGCTCGACCATTGGGGCAGATGCGACTTTATTTTTGATTCTCGATCTGTGCTGGGTTATTCGCACATTAATTTGCTGGGTGGTTTTGCCAATGTATTCCTTTTGGCAAGGACATACAATGCTATACACCACATTGCGTGTTCGACAATTAGAGAAACCAGCGTGTTTCCATTTTACATTTTTGTGCTGGAACTCTTTGCCCTCAATTGTGCTAGCACATGACACGCAATTCCCACACTTATGGTGGCCTTCGGTGGGTTTCATCCCCCATTGTGACAATAGGTCACTTCTCAATTTGGGTAAGGCTATGTCTGCCTGAGTCACTTGTTGGCCAATGCTTTTGTTTCTTTTGTACGCGAAAAGCGGACGGGGGAACGGGCACTCTAGGTTTTCTAACAGGTGCCAATTTCTTAGTACCATCTGTCTCAGCCTATTGGTGTCAGGGCCAAATGTAGTAACACACACGAGTCTATCTAGTGTGCCCTTCTCTTTTTTCTCTAATAGGCATTCTCGTGGTGTGTATCTTGCCCTCTTACAAGAATGCTTGAGCAGTTTTTTTGGGTAACCTCTATGTTTCAATTCCTCACAGAATTTTTCGGCGTGTTGGTCGAAGTCCGTTATTTCCGTACAGTTTCTTCTTATTCTGAGTAATTGGCCATAAGGCAAGTTAGCCTTCAGGTTTCTTGGGTGAGCACTCTGGTGGTGTAGAATTGTATTGCGGTCAGTTTTTTTCTTAAATAGGGAGGATTTCAGAGCCCCTTCTAGACATGTGATTTCAATGTCCAAAAACGTCATTCTGGCACTACTCGAGTCAATGGAGAATTTAATATCCTGGTGCCTTGCATTAAGCCACGTGTGGAACTCCATCAATTCAGCGTGGCTCCCCTGCCACAGGAGCCACACGTCATCAATATAACGGTACCACTGTTTGATGTGTGCTTTGTATGGGTTATTATTGTCCACAAACCTTTTTTCGTATTCCGCCATAAAAAGGACAGCCATCTCAGGGGCATAAGGGCAACCCATCGCGGTCCCCTTAATTTGCATATAAAACTGGTCGTTAAATTTGAAGTAGTTTTTTTTAAGTGCCACTTCTGCCAGTTTTAAAATGAATGGAGTTGGGACTCTATGTGGTCGCTCTCTAGCTTCTAAGTAGAGCTCCATGACCTCTAGTGCTTCCTCTTGAGGTATCTGGGTATACAATGACGTTACGTCCATTAGCTTGCGGCACTGTGCTGAGGTACATTCTTGTAAATAGGGTCCAAGGTGATCGAAAGTCTTCAGAAAGAGTTTTTATGAAATAAAACAACGCAAAGAATGTTTGAAAGATAATTCACTTGCAAAAATTCAGGTTTTGGGAAATATCTTTGAAAACATAAATTTTCTTGAATATTTAACCTGCAGACAATATTCTGTGAATCTGTAAAGCTGCATACTGTGTATCCAGTAAAATGTTTATTCTGTACACCCCTGCTAGAATTTCTTGTTCACCTGGTGTCTCATCAAAACCCCACAATCGCATACCAACAATGCATCTCGACCAGATACTGCTTGGCAAGTAACGATATTGTCAGAAAGTGAGTTATTGTTCGGGAAAGTAGGAATCTTGACAGCTTATTGAACTCATGATGGTAAAGTCTCAACACAAGTTTCTGTGAAACTCTGTTCTCCAGCGATGGCACAAACAGCAGACAATTCTCTAGAAACATGCTTGTTAACTTTAACAGGTATCAACGATTTAAAAGTAAATAAAACAATAGCATCAAATTCCCAGATTAATTTAAGAATGGACTGAAACATTTAATAAACAGAAATATATAACAATTACAATTTAATAAAGAGAACGACAAATATGCACTTGAAATTGCCAATGTCAGTCCATTGTTGACTGGGACCTGGGTACAATTTCAGGCCAATTGTGATGAAGTGGAGGTAAGATGTACTTGACTTAGCACCCTGACAAACTTAGGGGGTCATCATTAGGATGGCGGGCGGATTGCCCCCGCCAGGCTGGCGGTAGCCACTGCCGGCCTGGCGGGGGCAATCCGCCCGCCATCCTCAGCTAAATGACCCCCCGCCATATTAATATGGCTGGGGGGACCACGGCGGACGGAAAGACCGTCCTCCGCTTTTCTGCCCCGGTCACCTTGCGGCCGGGGCGGAAAAGGTTTAATAAGGTGGCGGTGTCTATTAGACACCGCCAGCCATATTACAATGGGCTTAGTTAGATGCCTTTCTGTGGCGGTGCCGCGGAAAGGCATGCAGTCTTCACTCTGGGGGCCCCCTGCGGGCCCCAAGAGTGAAGGAGAGGTGGGGGCTGCAGGTACCCCCCAGCATTTGCATACACGAAGCGGCAGGCACCACGGTGTGCCTGCTGCTTTGTGTATGCAAATGCATTCATGCATTTTTAGCATTGTGGCGGGCGGTGCTGAGAGCAGCGCCCGCCACAATGTTAAAAATGAGGGATGCGCCCGCCACTGTGGCGGGCGCATCCTAATCCCCACCACGGGACCTCCGCCCTTATGGCGGGCGGTCCCAATCCCCGTGAAATGGCGGGCAGACAAAGTCCGCCCACCATCCTAATGACCCCCTAAGTGTTGGGAAATGACCATCATTTGCCATGTACCACCCCAGATGTTTGTCTTGACTGACTTTGTTGGCTATAGAGCTCTGTACACTCTACTGCTGCTAACCAATTGGAAAGTGCCTGCACTCCTCCTTTCAACATGATGATGAAATTTGCATACCCTTGACTGGCATATTTCACTTATCTATAGATCCCTATTATGTGGTGTTACATGGTACCTAAGGCCTATAATTTACACTTCAGAAGTGAGCCACAGCACTCATTGTGCCCCACTGTAGTGGCAATATAAACAGATCTGCTAGCCTGCCACCAGTAGCCTGGCTGTGCAGGTTTAAACTGCATAGGAAAGCACTGGGTTACAAAGTTAAATTTACTATTTGCTGTCTCTGCTTAGGAAGCAGCTGCAAAGTTCATGTGTTGGCTTTTAAATCACTTTATTACAAGCCCAATACATTGGCAAGGATAGATTTGTAATAAATATTTTAAAACAGCTACTGTTAAGTTACCTGTTTCCCCTGATGATGCGTGCACTTGCTTTCCACCAATATATATTCTATAACAATGAGAGACACATGTTCTGACACACAACTCTAAAGTGGTTAATATTTAAAAAATCATATCTCATTGGATTTTTGTTGGTTTGGTTTCATTTTAAAGATACAAATATTTCCTATATTTATAAATTGTTGTGCTATTTTATCATATGGTATGTCTTACTTATTTAATGTATTGACATATTTTAATGCTTTACATAGGTCTACTGAGTTAAGCCTGCCTGCTACCAAGGGTTGAGCTAGGGGCTAATGTATTGAGACCTTATCTGTACCCTACATTACGTGGGTGGCTTTATTGATAGTGGTAGGTGTATACTTACCCCTACCAATAACCCATCCTCCAACAAACGCAATATGGTGTTATCGCTTTGTCAATGTGATAGCACCACTAACTTATAGGAGGTGTCATGCCAGTTAGCTACAGTTAAGAGTAAGGCCCTGGGTGAGAAAAAGGCCTTGGGCATGGAGAGGTATTCTGTTTCTCTGACAGGCTGGCCATCTGGGCTGTGCTCAGGAACTTCTTCAACTTCACATGGGCCTACCCTGTCACACACAGATGTAGCACATATCTGGGACTTTCTCCTTCCTTTGTCCACGTAGATAGTCAAGCACCAGGCCTACTGGGAGAGGAACTGCCCAGAGAACCAGTTTTTTAAGTGACCATCGAGGTAGGCCGGCTTGTTGTGCCTGCCACGTCTCAAGGGTGGTAACAGGAGCTCTGCACAGGGGAGGAAATGTTCTAGCATGTTGGTTTTGGGCAGAGAGGGGCAGTAATATACAGGAAGTTCTGAAAAAGAGGGTAGAGTCACCACTGTGAATTCTAACCCCAGGAGTTTCTCCCACCCACATTCTGGCACTAGGTATAAAGGTGACACCCACAGTACCCTCATCAGAATATTCTTGAACCTCAGAAGAATCAGAAGAAGGACTTCTCTGCTGGCTGAAGAGCCTGAAGGAAGACTTGACCTGTCACCACCGAAGTGACTACAACGCAGCGAAATAGGTTGCAAGTCTTAATCACGCATTTTTTACCACTTTTAGAACGTGTATGTTTTTACAACAGATACCATTACCACACATTGTTAATTTATTTAAAAACAATGTCTTTGTGGGGGGGGCGTGCCCCCACATCCAAACTTACCTTAGATGCATGGTAAAGGTATCCATTGTAAAAACATACACGTTGTAAAGGCTGTTTCCCTGAATTGGCTCACCTCCTGTTTTAACTAAAGGACCACGACAAGTTTCCAGAGGCCTTTTACTTCTTTCCTACTGACCAGTCCAAACTGGGCCTGGCCTAGTGTAATCTTCTGGCATCTGTGGGAGTGAGGCCTGACCCCCAAGTACTATCGTAAATGTCCTGGACACTTGGCTGTGGTCAGAGTGTACTTCCCCCGGTCTAACTGAAAGGTTCACTGGAACAACATCAAATGTCAATGCTGACAACCTTCGTAAACTGCTTCACAGGACTCAACTCTGAACCGCACCTGATCGGCAGCTTCACTCAACTCGACATTGAGCAGCAGGCGAGCAATGCTGACAACTTTTGCAAATGGTTATGGAGCGTGGTTTTCTATCTCTCAATCTGTGAGTGTAATACTTAAATAACCCCGCAATTGGTCGTATGGAACTTTGCTAGTCAACAAGAAGAGGTAAGGAGTAATCATCTACATCAGTCAATAGCATGTCAAATCATAAATTACTTTAAGTCCAGTCAATCAAGAGAATTATTATGAGTTTAAGAGTTTTATTTTAAATTCTTTATTATTTCATCCTTTGGTCGTTAAGAATTAATCGCTCGATTTCAGCTTATAACGCTAATATAATCCATAATCGATATTTGATTATAAAATAGAATACAATAGTTGGTAAAATATCAGTTCATACTGTAATAATGCAACAAGCATGTTCCATAAAGGAAACTCCATAATCTAAATTAGATTGGACTAATGAGAGAAAACATTGTCAGTTCAGATACCCAAAAAGAGTACTGTTGAGACAGTCAGCGCACAAAAATAAACTGGAAAGTAGTCTCAGCTCTAAATCAGCAGATAAATAAAATCTAAGTAAGGCAACATCTTATGAAGAGAAATTTCAGAACCTGATAGATGAGTCTCCAGTCAAAGAGTCAGGGATGGAACACCGTCATCTCACAGCTATTCTAGGAACAGGCGCTAACATAAACATACAATATTCTATGCTGCAACATTATTTTCTTTTGTGTCCTGAGTACTCCAATATAATTTTAGTAAGCTACTGGGAATAGGCAAACACCCTATTTTCCCAGACTGGCACAATAGTCTTTAGATATTAGACCTTGAAAAGTTACATTGTTGGTATTTTTGGTCCAAACTGATCTTCTCCAAACTCTTTCATCCTGTTGCCTTCTTTCCTCCGGGTGAGGACCTCATTATCAGCTGTCTAATACAAAACAAGTGCCTATTCATTAACTAACAGAAGGTATCTGAAAAAATTACATCTGCAGAGAACAAAGAAAAACGTTGTGTTCAAATAATAATTCAACATGGAAAAATGGTCTTTGAATCTTTGAATATTAAAACATTATTTTCTGTTAACTTAACATCGACAGTTAGTCTAATTTAGATTTGCACTTATTTACTTACAGGCTTATGTCATTAAGGGTGATTGTCTACTACAAATCTTCATTTTCAGTATATGTGCTGTTTAAACGTAGGCTTTGCACATTGTTAATTAAAGTAAACACATATTTTGTTCGGAAATGAAATTTGTGTCATCAATGGCTTTACCTGGCTCGGCTCTGATAGGCCTCGGATTGACTCCGAGACCTCAAGCATCAGCTGCCCATCATCCTCAAGTTATTTCTTGGCTCCAGTCCAGACTTTATACCTGCATCAAAGTTGTAAGTGTGAATGTAACTTTTTCTCCAGGAGCATACTGGTTCTTGTATCTGGCCCACACTCCATTGTGGTCAGGGCTTAAAACCTTACTGTAGTTCTGGTCAAGTTCATCCAGATGACAGTGGTTGGCTCATAACAATTGCTGGCCCTATTTTGAACCTTTAACTTTAAAAAGTCATCACTATAGTTCTAGTTATTGGATTATTGTTTTTTTAGTGTCATTTTATTTATTAAAATATATTCTATTTTACTTAATTGATTTTGGATTTTTCCTGTATTGTGTTTTTACTTTATTTTTGTTTGAGCACTGCATAAATAGTTTACACGTTGCCTCTAAGTTAAGCCTGTCTGCTCTGTTACATACCTACCAGGATGTTGAGCACAGGTTAATTAGTGACCTTAAGTGTTCACCTTGACAAGTATTGTGGGTATTATTTGAGGTGTGTACTCACCCTCCCCGCATTAGCTAATACCCCATATTCTCATACTTGGTTTTCTTGCTCATCTAGGGTGTGACCACCCTCTGCAACCTCCTTACCTTCTTCCAGCTCTCCAGGGGTGGGAAAATTACTAATCCCCAATTTTCCCAACTGCTGGAAATGTTCCTTCCAGTCACTCTGTTAGCCCCTAGGTCCTCAGGGCAGGGTTTAAGGTATCTACCACTGTGTTGTAGAAAGTGTTCACAGATACAACAAGTGTCTCACCCATTTGTTGCACCTATGGGCATTTTTTAATTCCAGAAGGGATTGCAAATGCTTGCAATGCCCCTTCTGTAATATGGATTGCACTGATTCAACATGTACACCTATGTGATCACAAGGCATTTTCCTTCATTTGCATGAGGTGTGTGTTCATACAAATGAGGGATGGGGACCCAAGAGCAAACAATCCATTGAGAGATGCATTCACTGTACGCTATATATAAGATGACAGGCAGCCAGAGTCCCCTATTGGGCATCCTTTGGGAGGAGGTTTTAGGTGTTCCAGAGGTCCTGCAGGAAAAACCTGCAGGCAAAACCCATGGGCCATTGCAGTCGCTTCACCTGCAGGGGGATCCTTTTCTCATTTGACTGTGCAGATAGACCTTCACCTGAAGTTAAAGGCAGACCAGATTCTTCAACTAGCCTGTCTGATTTTACAGCACATTGAATTTAATAGGATGCAATGACCTGGTCTCCAACCACCACACATAGGTAAAGAAGCGTCTCAACACAGAGTAGGACAGTGCGCCCTATTTCTAATACAGCCTCAGGTCCTTTCCAGCCTGCTACTTCATGGACCCTTTTTTACTGGCCAGATGGGCTTTCTTGGAATCAGAAGACCTTTTGGGTCCATTGTGAGGCAAGCAGGAGGCCAACATCTAGACCCATGGATAGCAGTTCCAGTCCCTGTATGGCTGCAAGAGTTAGGACTCCTTCAGTCTACCTCTTTCCAGTAGAACCATCTGCTTCAGATGTAGTCCTTCTACCTCCTCAGGATGTGAGATGAGTGGCAAAACTGGTTCTAAGCCAGTTGTGACTCAGGCTACACAAAGCACCGTTGTAACAAAGTGTTTTTCACTACAATAATGAAAAGTGCTATTTCCCCATTGAAAAATAAATGTTGTTGAATTTTTCTAGGAAAAATAGAAATTAAGGGGCTCAATTCTACCTAGGCCCATTCAAGGAGAATCGAGATAACCCTACTCAGTAAAAAAGGGTTTTTAGGCCTTTTTTCAATGTGCGGACACGCAGTTCTTTATACTATTTGCTTCAGTGTTTCATTTGTTAAGCACCTGGCCCTCTGGAAATGCAATGCACATTTTAGGAGTAACACACTAATATGTAAAATAGCTGTTGCATGGCAAATGCACTTTTTCCTTCCATGTCACTAAAGGGGTTTGAACTGCTGCACAACTGGAGCATCCGTTTCTATGGCATGTCAGACCCCATAAAAAATATCTTTGGAGAAATATTTAAACAATGAATAATACAGAAGTCGACTCTCATTTTGAAATAAGAAAATGTCCAAAATCATGCCAAATGTGCAGTCCACTATTTACTGTTCATTTAACACAATTCTTCTCACTAAAGCAATATGGTGGTACCCTTTCCTAATGTGATAGCACTACCATATTGAAGGAGGTACCATGCCAATTAGCAGCAACTAAGAATAAGTGTTAGCCTCACAGATTTAGTTTCAAATATTTTTTTTTACTTTTTAAACAAGTACCTCCACCTACATCCACCGGTTGATGAGTGCTATGTTTACTTTATAGTAGCTAAAAAAGAACATCTCATAATAATTACACTTCCTACCACTCCCGCACTCTTTGTTGATTTATAAAAGCAATTAAGCTGCTTAGGCTGTGTTTCCTTTTAGGTCTTTTAGAAATTTCCATTTGATATTATAGGGTGCTTGCTGCACACATTTTTGGGGTGGGATGTATTGATCTCCAGTCATCAAAATAGAAATGAACTTGGTGGCAATAGGAAGAGCTCTTAGGTTTTTGGGCTGCTGAAGTTCCCTTACAGTCTTTAGCTTAGATCCTGATATAGGTTGCGCAATGGTATGGTAGGATTTTTCTTTTTGTTTTCTGAAAAGTAAGTGATTTTCTTCATGGCTAGTATATGCCACATCCTATTTATCCAGTATGTTAGGTCCATTGGGGACATCTTTCTCCATTGTAGCAGTACTACTTGTGTCACTGCTGTTAGAACTGTTGTGATCAGTATGCCTCTAAGAGACTTATACAATTTTTTGGGATGTCCCAGCAGCACCACTCCTGGGTCTCTCTCAATTGTTTGACTACACTTTCTCCAACAAAAACCAAATTCTGGTTTGTTTCATTCTGTCCTATACAATGAGGCTATTATTGTATGTTGTGTTTCGTTAATATGGCAGTTAGCTGAGATTCGTGATTTTTTCATACATTTAACTCTATTCCCTGTCTGACAATGCCGGTAATGCTCTGCCTACTTCCTTTTCCCACTTCTTTTGTGCTGGGTTCCAATCTGGAATTTGGTCGTTCATAAGCTGGTGAGATTCGGTCGATATTGTGCGTTTGTTATGTTGTGTGTTTTTCAGCCACTGCTCAAAGTTCGTTAGAGGGCATGCTGCTCCAGCTTTCCCTCTGGTGTTGAAGTACCTATAAGGGGAGATTGTCAAGGCCCTTGCGCCACTTTTGCGTCACTTTTGCCATGTTAAAAATGACGCAAAAGTGGCACAAGGGCCTTGTAAATAAGCCCCCTTGCGCCTAACCAGGGCCTATCTAAAGTGTTCACCGTTTGGGAGCTGACAATTGTGATGGAGCTCCTAAAACTGCTTGATTTTTTAGGAATGATCCCATCATCACAGATTTTTGACTAATGATAAAGGTGCTTATACCTATGGAAATCAGGATTAGAGCAGATTGAATTAAACAGTGATAGGAAAGTTGCCACCCCATTTCAGGTCCTTAAGGTGGCTCGTGTAGTGCGATAGGAGTACAATCCCCAGATCCTATCTTTATGATGCAACTAGTAAGTTCATCTTCCAGGTCAGTATGGTCGCTATTATGTGATCTAATTCACACCATTGTTTATCTTTCTCCATTCTACCAGCATCCTACCAAATTTGTCAGAAGTGAGGTGTGGTGGTTTGGGCTTTACCCCTAACCCCTTCTGTGTCCATGACTAGTGCATGTGTTCCTCTGCTATTCCCGATTTTGTACGTGCCCAGAAACAATATAATAAAACGAGATAAATCTGTGGGAACTTCAAGTTGCCTTTACTGTACACCCACCTGGAGATCAGACGGACGTTACAACTGACTTTCATCCAATGAAGTCAAAGCATTCCAAACCTGACATGGTTAGTATTCTTTTTATGGAACAGCAATTAAAGGAGCAGATCACAACACATCTTCCCTTTATAAAGCAAGGAAAAAAAGAATGAAAGAAACAGAAGAGTTAAGAAAAGGCAATAAGAAAAAGCAATGAATACATAAAAAAAATCTCTACAAATGGCATAACAAGGGAATAAACAACAATGAAGAAATAAGGTAACATTCCTACTTAAGAACAAAATCTTGAAAATGCGAAGGTGGACTTCTGGACCTAACAGGACGTCCAGAAAGATCGGATTGAAATTCACCATCACCACTTTGGAAGTGTCTGTCCAGATATGGCTGGGAGCATTTGGCTTGGGCTTGGGGTAAATCTACACAAACATCTATACAAACATCACCACTTCCACTGTTTGAAAGATGTGACATGCTCCAGATACGACCACCAGAAAGCATGACAACATTTTTCATGACCTTGATAACGTGTTTGGGACCAGAAAACTTGGTTTCACCTTTGGGAGACCATACACCTTTTTTCACAAAAAAAGATCACCCACCTTCCAGTCAGGCTTGCGTACACCCATTTGACATCAAATCTTTGTTTGAAGTCATCCTGATACCTTCTGACTCTCAAATCATCCACAGTCTTCTTCCTGCCAGTAACACTTAGCCATACAGGGTTGAATTTGGAACCGGCTGCCCTGCCCCTAAGCTTCCTGAAGGGAGAGCAACCCGTAGTACTGTTGGGAGTGTTTCTGTGTGCCATAGGACATCTTTGAGGTGGAAACCAGTATTAACAGCTACCTGAGCACACGCCCTCACTAGCCTGTTCATGCTCTCCACCAACCCATTTGCCTGGGGCGAGTAAAGAGCTGTGCAATGGTGCGTGATAGAAAGGTCCTTTAAGAAATCGGTCATTTCTTGAGAGATAAACTGCACACCATTGTCAGAAACTAAGATATCAGGTACACCTTCAGAAGTGAAACTACTCTTCAAGAACTCAATAATATTTTTCCTCAAAACAGAACTCAAACAACATGCAGAAATCCATTTGGAAGTATAGTCAACAAGGACCACAACAATCACACCGTCGTCGCCAGTTATAAAACTAGGTAAATCCGTGGGACCTTCAAGTTGTCTTTATTGTACTTACAACCCCTGTATTTCAAGTCATTAAGTCTGATGTTAGTCAGGACCTTTTGATTTTTTATAAATTGTTTTTGATTTTTGGTCTTATTTAAAGGGGCTTTCAGCCAGCTTTCTTCATCCATTGTTCTGTTGATGTGTCATTCACATTTTGTTTCCATCTACTACAGCATAAAACATGGGACGAGGTTAAGCACACTTCATCCACTGAATAACTTCACTTTGAGTGACAGCATTTTGCTCTTTTACAAGGAGCACACCCTCATACAAACTAGCTCCCATCTGTGCCAACGTTTTTGTTTTTAATGTATTACTTTGATGTTGCTATATTGTTTACAGGATGATGTCACAGCAGGACTCTTTATACAAGATCGGAGCACAGGCCACATACCACACTTTATCAGTTCCTGTGTCCTGCCATTGCTATTATAAATTACTCTTGGGAAAGTCCTTTGTTTATCTGAATTTCTCAGGTAAGCATAACACACACCAAAATGAATCTCACAGAATAACCGATTGCAGTTCTTTTGAAACTGCTCTGTATTAAGTTATCGAAAGCTTAAATATTACAAATGTAAATTCATAGACAGAAAATTTGTCAGAACACTCAATTTCAACAGTTCATTTTCCCTTCCTTCTCTCTATCATTCTTTCTTTGTTTATTTCTTTTTTCCTTCCTTCTTTCTTTTACTCTTCCTTTTTTCTTTTTTCCATGTTTCATTATTTCTCTTTTTTATTTTTATTTCTTTGTCTCGTTCCCTCTTTCGTTCTTCCTTCCTCTTTCCATATTCCATTCCTTCTTCCTTCTTGCTTTCAATCCTCCTTTCTTGCTTTCATGCCTTCTTTCCTTCTTTCATGCTGTCTGTATTTCCATCCTTTGTTCTTTCTTTCTTGACTTTTTTCTTCTTTCCTGCCTTCCTTCCCTTCTTTCTATCCTTCTTTCTTGGCTTCTTTATTTCCTTCTTACTTGCCTTTCTTCTTTGTATCCTTGTTTCCTCCCTCCCTCTTTCTTTTTGTCCTTCTTTCCTATTTGTATTCCTTCTTTCTCTCTTTCTTTCTTTCTTGAATGCAAGAGGCTGGCAGCTAATGGCATACCAATTGACTGTGTTAGCCAGGGCAGTCTGATTTTACTAACATTATGACATAGTTACTTATAGGAATTTTCAGCCACACTTCATCCATTTATCTGTAGTTGTGTCATTCACATTTTTCTCCAACTCACTTGAGTGTGCATCAAGGGGCAACGGGTTGACTTCACTATGAGGGACGGCATGCGGCCCTTTTTCAAGGAGCACATTCACACACAAAGTCATTCCCTTCAGAGCCAAAAAGTAGTTCCCTTCATTGCCAGGAAGTACATAGTAAAGAGTGCTTTTTTGAGACCCAAAAACATTTTTTAAGTATTTGAATTTTTTCATTTTTTTTAGATTGACAATTGCTTGGCAGCTTTTCAGACAATAAAGATTTTCAAAACCCATGACAAAGCAAAACAAAAATTGCCAAAAGACTGGTGGCTGATGCTGGACCTATTGGCTTTGCCAACACTTCTGTTTTTATTGCATTGGTCTAAGGTTCTATGTTATGCAGGAAAACAAGAGGTGAGAGCAGAGCCTTTCCTCATTCCTCTCTCGATATTGAATGGGTCTGATGTCTGTCTGTTTGCCCATATACATTTGTTAGGGGATTTATAGTTTGCTAATGCCAATTTCAGGAACCGGATACAGAAGCCTATTTTTCATAATTCACTCTCCATCAATTTCCAGTCAATCCTGTTAAATGCCTTAACTGCCTCAAGTGACAGATTCTTACGTCTACGCTGGACGTTTTCTACTATATGGAGTAGGATCTTTGTATTATTGCTGCTTTGTGTATCACATATAAAGCCTGATTGATCAGCTTGCATTAGAGCCGGTAATTTGCCGAGTCTTGCTGCCAAGTTTGATATCAAGGTCCAGAAAAGAGAATGGCCTATATGATGTGCACAAAGTTTTATATTTGTCTGGGTTTGGCACTAAGAAGATTACCGCCTCTTTCATTGATTCAGTATTTTCTCCAATTTCTACAAGCCCATTAAATAAGAAGGTGGTGGTAAATCGAATGGGTTTTGGTGCTCTACCTAGTTTTAATTTGTGGATTGCAGTTATCAACTTGGTAGTTTCTATTGGTTCTTCTAATTGCTGTTGCCATTCTCTTGGAAGTGTGTGAGTTAGGTGTTCCTGAAGATATTTATCTATCTGTTCAGTCTCTGTGCATTATGATATATAGAGAAAGGTATTACATAGTTTTAATGCAGAGCTAATTTCAAAGAGCAGGGGGTTCATTTATGAGCCCTTGCGTCACTTTTACGCCGCTGGAGCGTCACTTTTTGTGACGGAGTAAAAAATGTGCCTTGTTGCACCATATTTGCAAAGTAACGCATCTAGGTAGATGCGTCACTTTGAAAACCCCTGCGACACATTATACCTGCCCCAGGTATAATGTATGCAAGGGGGGCGTTTTGACGCAAGAAAGCCTCATGGCAGCCGTAAGACTGACGCAGGCACTAACAACATGGGACCTGCCCATGTGAAAGTACACATTGCTGGAGTTGCGTCACTTTTGTGACTCACAAAAGTGACGCATCGCTGTTTTCACGCAGCGATGCGTCACTTTTCATAAATGAGGCCCCAGGTTTCTTTTCACATCTTTAATACCCTGTACTGTGGTTGAAATCTTCTGTGCTTTCAATTGCAACTCCACGAGTTTCCAAACTTTCTTATTCACTATGCAGAATCATTGTTTGGTATGTAATTTGGTGTGTTCCTATGTAGCAAGATCTAATTTTTTAACATCAATATAATGAAAAAAGTCCAAACATTAGAACTGGAGATATGTAGTTTTAAAGATTTTAGAGAAAATAATGACAGAAAACACAAAGCTCCAACTGTGGTATCAGGTCGGGCAGGACTGTGACAAAGCCACAAGTACAGGCCACCAGTAATGCAGCATGGATCGGCTACAGGGATCCTGAACAAAGTACCTTAAATTCTGGTTTGCAGAGTGCAGCAACGATCCCCATCAAAGATGTGTCATACAGCTGAAGCAATTTGTCATTTCTGAGATGAGGCAAGGTGTCGTGCGAGGCCCTGTGTCATCATCGAGGATGCCGCTGATGGAGCCTGCGATGCAAAGTCTGGCAATGAGGATGCGGCACACAGTCTGGGTGATGCATTGGTTCCCAGGAGTTGCAGTGCTGCAATGCAGTGCCCAGCATTGTTGTTCAGGCTTCCATCAACAAGGGATGTCTGAACCTGTGCTGAGGATACATCACGCAGTCATGGCTCCAATGAGGCTGTGGAGGCGATGCAGGTCTTTTGCGACGGGTCCAATCCACACAGCAACCGATCTCTGCTCGGTTTGTGCCACGCAGCAGAGTAAATGTATTGGTTCAAATGGAGCCACAGAGGTTATTGCATCCACTTCCAAGGGTCCGGGACTGTGGTGGCACCACTTGGCAGATGGCAGAGTCCAGGTGCAAAGTTGTTGGGAGCCTGTTGTGTCCCTGGTTTCAGGCCAGGAGGGCTGCTAGCAAGACTTGGAGTCATTCTAGGGTTCTGGGTTTGAAGAGATGCAGGTCCTGTCCTTCTCACCCAGGCAACAAGGCAGCAGGTCAGTACAGCTGAACAGCAGCCCTTCAGAGCATTAATCCAACAGAGAGGCAGTCCTTTCAGCAGCACAGCAGTCCTTCTTCCTGGAAAAGTATCCACAGGTCCAGAAATGTACTGAAGAGTTGGTATGTATCTAAGGTCCAGGATTTATATCCAGTTGTACCTTTGAAGTGGGAAGGAGTTTCTAGAGGCATGCCTTTGAAGTGCACATGTGCCCCGCCTTCCTGGACTTGGCTCCAGACTAACTACAAGGGGTATGCACCCCTTTGTGTGGAGGCAGGACACAGCTTCTTTAAATGTAAGTGGGGCTTGGTTCAGCTCCTCCCTCCCTTCCTGCCAGTGATGGCCCATCCTGCCACATCTTTGCTCCCCATTGCGTGTGGCTGTCTAAGAAGAATACACAAAGCCCAACTATCAACTACATGTGACCAAGAGACGGACTGAAGGAACCAAATGGCTAAGGCAACAAAATGCTGGTTTAGGTGAGAGAGAATCTCAACTAGTTGCGCACTGTTCACTGTGTGTTATCCAACACTCAAAATGATAATCGATATAAACACAAAAACAATGTAAAACTCCAGTTATTTTAATCCATAACCTGACGCTTCCATAATAAACATAATGTTATTACAAGGTGCAATTATAATTCAATTAAACACATTATCTTGTGATTCTCAGTTCTATACACAAAACATTTTTTGTTCTCAAATTATCACAACGCAAAACATATGATACTTGATTTTCATGTCATGCCCAATGCATTTCGGCACAAAGGTGTGCCTTCATCAGGGGCTAATCTGTAATAAAAGTGGAAACAATGGAACAAGTGAGTGTGTTGTATCAGTTGCATGTCATGGGGGTGTGTATATACAAGTAGAGTGTCATCATACCTCTAGTGGAAGTAAGGTTCTCGAGTAAACTGTAAGAATCAAATGACAAACCAAGTGAAAGCCAGCGGTAAATATGCATGACCCAAGAGAAAACCAATCGAACTGTTGTCCATCTAAAAAGGTAAATAAGCGGCCGCTTACCTAGATATGTATGAGATTTAATGCCCTGTAAATACAAGTGACAACCAGAACATTTGTTCATATACATTCACATAATGCTGGTGATATAAGTTACTCAGTGATGAAAAAACGTAAGGTCCTACCTGATCTGCGTTGACTATTCCAATCTAAAAAATGTGATATAGTTTTAAATACTTGAGGAAACTCCAAATTACCGAAATCAATCCACCAGATCCAAAATCACATACCTTATACGTGCTATTTTCTAACCTAAAACACAAAAACGAGTAATTTATAAAGACGTGTAATTTGTAAACTCTGACTGTCCTAAGACATTAAGGCTAGTGTAACCATAAATCACGCTCAGAAACGAAATGCCCATTTACCTGCATGAAGCGTCGCCAGTGTTTTAAACAGTAGATCACACCCTCGTACTTCTGTTTACTTCAAATGATCTTGAAACAAGACGTCTCGCGCCATTACTAGAATATACCTTGTTGGTAACGTGTGACCAGCATCAACACTAAGAACGGACTATGGCAGCAAAGTATTCCGATCGTAAAGAGAACCCGGGTCGCCATTTTGAAAAGGGGTTAAATGTTATAATTTCGATATAAGTTCCTCGATAGACAACCGCAATGTAATGTATTATGTTGTAAACAATGTGAAAATATCACTTGTTGCTAACGCTGTACTCAATATTGTCCCGCAATGTTCCTGCGATCTACCATGTTAGAACCTTTGTTACCGTCATCAACACTAAAAACAGGCTAAACAACAAAGTATTCCACTCGTAAGGAGAACCTAGATTGCCATTATAGAAGATGTTGAATCATATAATCCCTGATAAGAGAACATGGTGTAGTGTGTAAGGTTATATATGATGGCAATATATGGCTTGTTACTTAGACTCCACTCAGTGTTGTGAAATTCCACTCTAGTATATGAACACAAGAGATATGGAGAGGATAAAAATTGTATTACATGCTCGAAATGTAATATGACATTTCAATGTTTATAATATTTATAATTCGTGAAAAACCTGTACACAGCCTAAAATAAGCTCTACTGATAGAATAGTGATAGTTGGAAATATGTCTGAGCAGAAATATCTTTTCGCGTTCACAGTATATGTAAAAAACAAACTCAAATTCGCACTTTGCTCACTATATCAATACACACCTAAACATCTATTTTATATAATAAAATATGCTAAGATGTGAACATAACAAACATTCAAAAAAAATATACATGCAAAAAGCCATGGCAGATTCAGTGGTCAATACTGTAACTCAGTACATGTGAATTCGTACTAACATATAATCAGCCTAATATGTGTTGACAATCATCATAGGTATATAATTGTGAACATGTGGTTAGGTTACTACATTGTAACAATCATCCTGGGTATACGCATACAAATACATTTAATGTATTCAATGATGAACATGTATATCATAATATTATTCTGACTTGTGATAATGTCACTATGGGTGAATTGTATTTCAAGGGCA
Organism: Lissotriton helveticus; assembly: GCF_964261635.1. NCBI lineage: Eukaryota > Metazoa > Chordata > Amphibia > Caudata > Salamandridae > Lissotriton > Lissotriton helveticus. The sequence continues at coordinate 50,462,118 of NC_136060.1, read as the reverse complement.
AACCACTTAATGATTTTCAAAAATAAACCTTATGTAACTCAAATGAACCTGTAGTGTGGGGAATTATAGGAACTTCAGTAAGATTAATATACATACGTCTCCAGTATCTAGAGTCCTACAAGTAACATGAGAGGTCATATCTATCATTTAATCCCTTAGGCTGCATTGTCTGTAGAAATTTAATCCAGTACAACTCACGCTGCAGAAGACGGAGTCTATTGTCAATACCTGAATTGATCACTACCTTCTCAATGATGAAACATCGTAATTGGGAAATCGTGTGACTGGACTCTTTCCAATGAGTAGCTAAAGGAGATGATAGGTTCTGGTTGCGTATTCGACTCTTATGCTCATTTAGTCGAATTTTGAGCTTACGCTCCGTTTTCCCGATGTATAACTTGCCACATGGGCACTTAATGCCATAGACTACATTTAGAGTATTGCAGTCACTGCTGTGTCTCAGTTTAATTGTCTGGCCAGTAGTCGGGTGTGAGAAGGTGTTTCCAATGATTATGTTATTGCAGTTCACACAGTTCAGACACCGAGTTGTTCCCTTGTAGTCACCATGTTGGTCTTCTTTTTCTCTCCCCTTCAAAATTTGTCTCATGTTACCAACAAGGTATATTCTAGTAATGCCGCGAGACGTCTTGTTTCAAGATCATTTGAAGTAAACAGAAGTACGAGGGTGTGATCTACTGTTTAAAACACTGGCGACGCTTCATGCAGGTAAATGGGCATTTCGTTTCTGAGCGTGATTTATGGTTACACTAGCCTTAATGTCTTAGGACAGTCAGAGTTTACAAATTACACGTCTTTATAAATTACTCGTTTTTGTGTTTTAGGTTAGAAAATAGCACGTATAAGGTATGTGATTTTGGATCTGGTGGATTGATTTCGGTAATTTGGAGTTTCCTCAAGTATTTAAAACTATATTACATTTTTTAGATTGGAATAGTCAACGCAGATCAGGTAGGACCTTACGTTTTTTCATCACTGAGTAACTTATATCACCAGCATTATGTGAATGTATATGAACAAATGTTCTGGTTGTCACTTGTATTTACAGGGCATTAAATCTCATACATATCTAGGTAAGCGGCCGCTTATTTACCTTTTTAGATGGACAACAGTTCGATTGGTTTTCTCTTGGGTCATGCATATTTACCGCTGGCTTTCACTTGGTTTGTCATTTGATTCTTACAGTTTACTCGAGAACCTTACTTCCACTAGAGGTATGATGACACTCTACTTGTATATACACACCCCCATGACATGCAACTGATACAACACACTCACTTGTTCCATTGTTTCCACTTTTATTACAGATTAGCCCCTGATGAAGGCACACCTTTGTGCCGAAATGCATTGGGCATGACATGAAAATCAAGTATCATATGTTTTGCGTTGTGATAATTTGAGAACAAAAAATGTTTTGTGTATAGAACTGAGAATCACAAGATAATGTGTTTAATTGAATTATAATTGCACCTTGTAATAACATTATGTTTATTATGGAAGCGTCAGGTTATGGATTAAAATAACTGGAGTTTCACATTGTTTTTGTGTTTATATCGATTATCATTTTGAGTGTTGGATAACACACAGTGAACAGTGCGCAACTAGTTGAGATTCTCTCTCACCTAAACCAGCATTTAAGTCACAGGCGTGACACACCTGATTAGTTGCAGCACCGATAGTATAGATTGAATATATTGTTTATAACGGAGTGCTCCCCACAAACCCTTTAAACTTTATTAAGGCAACAAAATGCCATCTTTACATTTTCAAAATTGTAATATAAAATCTGACTTCAAAATGAGTTATGATATCTCTTATCATTTCCAGAGATACCAAACATGAACTGGTTACCAGTTCCCATTTGGAAATTAAACTTATAAAATGTAATAAAGTAATTACAATACTATCCTATGGAGAGGTAGGTCTTGCAGAAATAAAAAAAACAAATGTAAGATTTTTTCACTACAAGTGTCGTGTAGTTCGTACTAATCTGTAGGATCTGCGCATTGATTGGACAATATAAACTACGGGCTTCGTATCAAGACTGTTTCCGGACAACCGCACAGGATATGTTGACCTCTGGACCAGCTAGCTAACAGTGCCACTGTAAGTCCCCCTAACCTACCAGGGAGCAAAATGTTTCTGACAAACACTCAACATGACAACCCTGATTCCTCAGGAATCGTGGAAACAGTACTGAGCCTTTAGCTCAATCTCTCGTGCTCACTTGTTCTCAGAGAATACCGAGTGGAATGTTTTCAATAATATTTATTGAACAAACATTATTCTTGCATAAAATATGTGTGCTGCAATGATTAGGAGACAGAAGCAAATAAAGAACATTACAAGCACCAAAAGAGTGAACAGTAGATAGATGTCTACCATGGTGCTGAAGCAATGAATATATGTAGACATATATGCAATATGGTAATCTATTGTACTCCTATGATGCAGACCCTATTCTGAGTGTACCTAGAGTGTGTATGGGTGTAGAGCCTATAATCTCCCCAAGGGACGATCCAACCCAGTTACCTGATGGGAGAGTGTGAAGGACCCCGTCTTGGTCTCGTGTTGGACACCCCTCATGGAATGTCAAACTGCTAGTGATTTCTCAGCATGCAGGGACCTTCAGTGCCAGGAGAAGGGCCTCCTCTACCAATCTATCGAGATGCCTAATAATTATATTAAAAAGTAGCCTTCGCAATATGTGCGCTATATTAGTGATATTAGGATTATGTGGATAGCGCTGTCGCCTCGTGGATGAAGATAGGACGACTTTTGTACCTAGTGTGTAGAGAGGCCTAGAATATAATGTTCAAGGCATTGTGATAATATTGTGTGAAGCTGGATGTGTAAACAAAGTAGTGTCAGAGAAAGTAATCCAACATTGTCGTGCATGCAGTGTGTGAAAAAGTTAACAGTTGAAATGTTATTTTCTAGGACAAATTAAGGAATAAGCTGCCTCGCTACATGGGCCTAACCTGGGATTATAACACCAGGACATGTAAAGCTTAATAGCACATGTCCAACTTTTTAAATAAACTGCACCCTGTCCTCTTGGCTGTCCAGGGACTACCATAGGGGTGACTTAAATGTATTGAAAAGGAAAGTTGGGGCTTGGCGAATGGTTGATTTTACCAGGTTTAAAATACAGTTTAAACTGCAGTTTAAACTACACACACAGGCTGCAATTGCAGTCCTGATATATGTTTAAAGTGCTTCCTAAGCGGATGGCAGAATCAGTGCCTCAAACCCACTAGTAGTATCTAATTTACCGACCATGGCATAGGCAATGCCACTTTACAAGTAAGTTACAAATAAATTGAATATGCCAATTCGTTATACTTCAATATAACATGTTTTAAGGAGAGAGCACAAGCACTTTAGCACTCTCTGCCTACCGGATCAAGGTACTATTTGTATTGTATGTATATGTAGTTACATTGGCACATGATCAGATATTGGAATGTTTCCTCTTATGGCTTTGCTAGAGTCGTTCAGGAATTAGTATATATTCTATGGGAGCGTCCGTCATATGTGCTGAGTAAAATGGGTAATCTTGTTCCTCTACATGTAATCGGCACCAGCTGTCAACCATCCCTACCTTACTTAACCATAATTTAACGTCTCAAAGTTGTACATGGCGGGCATCATGCTTTTGGGGTGTCCAATCTTTAATCAGGTTGAGTGCCACATTAATCCCCTCTGACTATAAATTTTAACCTCACATATTTAAATGCAGAAAATCAAAATCTACAGGTTATTCCACCTTTTAGCACTATGGGCCTCATTTAAGGGGCATTGGTGTAGGGCAGCGCCGCAATGTGAAAGGGCAGGAATGCACCGTATTTATGGAATATGGTGCATTTTTGTCCATTCCCACTGCACTGGCACACAATTTTCTGCCTAGTGCCAATGTAGGCACCCTTACACCGTGATGCAAGGGTGCCTCCATTGTCGGCAGGATTGGTTTTGTGCAGGAAAGGGCACCTTTCTGCACATAAACAATCTCAGGAGGTGAAATTAAAATATTTCTACTCATTACGCCTGCTCTGTGGAAGCGTAAGATGTTGGCACTGCCCCTAATTTATGTGATTAACAAAATCTGTAGCAGTGTCAAAATCCATGGGTGTTTCATGGGAAAACCCACCACAATGCCCCTGAAATGCCTCCTTGATGCAGAATCAGGCAAGGCAGTAACTTGCAATGCTTTGTTTTGCTCCATATCTCGGAGGCCATGCAAAGCCACGCAAAGGGGCTGTGCGTATCCTCATAAATAAGATTGAGAGGCTTGCGCCACTGAAGCATCAAAAAAGTGGTGCTCCGTTGAAGCAAGCCTCTCATAAATAAGCCCCTTAATTTCTAGCAATAAAATGATTGCTGTGCAGTTATGTAATTACTGATTCTTGGTATTACCATGAAATGAACATCCTTTTCTCAACGAGAGTGCATATGTCACATTCAGATTGCTAAGAGGCTAACTCATGGAAGGTTTGTGAATTGAGGGTGAAATGAACTAGTAAAAGTGGATTGCAAATTTGAACTGCTGCCTGACATTTGAAGATTTAACTTTCTTTGTTGTTCTGCCCTTTACATACCCTTTCTCTAATATTGTCTTCTGTGCAAATCTTGCCACAACAATTTAATTTCTGCTATGCCAACTCCCAAAGGAGACAACAACGCGCAGCTGGCATTTGCAGTTCAATGTAAACACACCTGGCATTAAGAGACAGGAAGATCAGTTTGCGATTTTTAGTGAGTTATTAGAATTGGTGATGATTTTGTTAACATACAGCAGCCTTTGCACGAAAGAGCCATCTAAAAATGGGCAAATAAAATCATCTTTAAATGCCACCTATGCACTACACTGTGTGAAACAACATTTCTGTCGTCAAACAAAATGAGTTGATGCTGACGCTCGAACATTTTCATGTTCTATAAGCATGTATTATACCACCATTTTTCTGTAAGTCACAATATGAAATTATAGAATCTCGAGGCATATTAGCAGGAACCGCGTTAAAATTATAGCAGTTTTAGTGGCAGGAAACTGACGCTAAAACGGCGATAATGGGCTTATGCGTTATAGAATTCCAATAGAAGCCCAGGTTAGGTGTCTTGCACATCTAACCTGGGCTTCTATTGGAATTCTATAACGCATATTAGCAAGCTCATTATCACGGTTTTAGCGGCAGTTTCCTGCCGCTAAAACGGTGATAATTTTAACCCGGTTCTTGCTAATATGCCCCCTCATTTTTAATTTAGCTCATGCAATTAATTTGTAAGTGAATGTAAAAGTCTTGAAGGCTATATATTGTATACGTTTACTAATGATTGCTTTTTGAACTTCTTTATTTTTAAGAAAATGTAAACAATTTTTATTGCAGGATTACCAAGACATTATGTTACAGCTTGAGCACAGCTTAATTAATCCAATTTATATTACGACATTCATTTGCATTCCACTTGCTGCGATCATACAATTTCTATTTATTTTAAAAAAAATTTAAACACTTTTTATTGCAGGATTACCATAACATTATGTTACAGCTTGAGCACAGGTTACTTAATCCATTTTATATTACGACATACATTTGCATTCCACTTGCTGAGATCATATAATTTCTCGCTGTGTACGAGGTTACATATCCCCATTTTCCTGTTTGCGACCAAACTATATTTATAGTTTGCCATTAGGCCTATAAAACCACAAACATCACAAAAACATAAAGGCTAGCAAGAAGAGTCAGCAAATAATTTGGCAAGCTTTGTATGGAATTTGGTATCGTATGGAGTTGTGGCGCAGCAGTTTTTTCAAGGATAATATGTCATACCATATATGAAGTTTATATCATATTAGGTGATCAATGATGTGTTAGGCCTCCGTTCATTGTATGACTCTCTTATGGGGGCTGTGGGTAAAAGGCGTATGTCACTTAGCTCACCTAAGCAGTTACCCCCACTGATCAGATGTAGCACGCTATATATGTGATGTTGGAACAACAGAGGTATCATTGTTACCTCCAGGCTGTGCATTCTGGGAGCCGAGTGCGGGAAGGAGCCAATTCCCCCTCTACCTGGTCATAGGGTTGTATTTCAGTTAGCAGGAGCCCCTATTTCCAAATCTCGTTCGACGTTCTCCTCTGAGCGTACTATCCGCAGTCATCTCTCCTCAGCCACCCCCTATTTCCACTTCTGTCATGTAAATGTAAATGTAAATTGATACTTGTATAGCACACTACTCACCCGCAAGGGTCTCAAGGCGCTTGTACGAATACCGCTGTGGAACCCATCCTGGCTTTCCCTGTGAGGTGTCCACTCCTGGGCACCCCCAAGGTGGAGGCCAGGCATCCTTAGCGTTGTGGGGGCTGTTGTGGAGATTAAGCAAGCTATTGCCCAGAGTTGCAGAGTGGGACTCCATGATTGGAATAGGCACCGAGGCGAGAATTATCAGGTCCGTGGAATTTTTGAGCCCAAGACCCGCCGAGGCAGGGAATTGAACCCTGGTCAGGGGCTAGACCTCTGCATCAGGGTCTGCCGCTCTAACCATTGAGCCACACTTATCCACTTGCGTTTCGTAGGCAGAGTGGCCTGTGTCCAATGTATCGCTGTGTGACATCTAGGTAGTACCAGCCCTAAGTGTGCAAACCTGTGTTGTATTTTATTAGTCGTCCTTGGGGTCGGTAGTACCCCCCTCCAATATTGCTGAAGCCTAGGACAACCCCCATTTCATTTGTATAAAAGTAGCCGTTTTTTTGCCGCAGCAAGGGCACTCTGCGGAGCATGCCATATTGATGGGGCCAGTCTATGAGGTGTCATATATGTGAGGTGCAGATAGATAAATTGTATGTTGCTGAGTTGGCAAGTCCATTGACCATCTATCCCTAACCTGGATGACATCTACTTTCCGATCAGCCTTGAGAGCCTGAGACAGGATTGATATTAAGCCACTGTGTGTACCTGGGTCTAGAATTAACATCCATGTGTGTGATGTTTCTGGTTCCTCTGGAAATGTGTTCCATATCTCCCAAGCGGTGCAAGAGATCTTCGCAAACTGCAGATAATGTCCCTCCGGGAGGTCAACACACTCCTGCGCCTCCCTAAATGTTAGGAATGTTTCATTGCAGTATAAATCACCTGCAGTATTGCAACCACCCCTCCGACCATTTCACCAGCTCGACAACCTCTTGAATCTGACTATAGCCATGCAACCATCGCAGAGGTAACGCTCGCACATAAGGTGCTTTACGCAGTACCAACGTAACCGCCCTTTCCCAGGCTCTTGCTACCTGTCTCACCACAAATGGGTAGTGCAACTGTGTTTTCTCTCCCCCACTCTGCCAGGAGTTCCTTCTCTACGTTGGGTCCCTTCACACACCAAATACCTGTGTATTGGAGAAGAGATGCCATGTAGTACAGTTGCAGATACGGTAGGCCCAACCCTCCCTGTTTGGTGTCTAGCTTTAGAATCTTCAACTTCACTCTATTCCGTTTTGCAGCCTAGACCAGCCATAGTAGAAGGCTTTTAAGAGCCTTAAAAGTGGAGTTAGGGACAGCACAAAATGAGTTCTGTTTGACATATAGGTATCTTGGTAGGAGCACTATTCTAGCCAGTGCTGCCTGGCCCATGAACAAGAAAGGGAGGCGATTCCAAAAGTCTATGGATGCTTTTAATCCCGTGATCATCATGTCTACATTCAAGTCATGCTGCTTCTCTGTTGTATGCGCAACCTGATTTCTTAGGGAGCGGAAGTGTGTGCGCCTCCATTGAACCATGCAGGGGAGCACCGCTGCATCCATTTTTGCTAACGCAGCAAGTGGAAACAGGGGCAATTTATCGTTATTAACTTTCAGATCGGACACTATGCCAAAATTCGTTAGTATGTCTAATAACTTGGGCATCGCCTCCTCAGGTCGGGTTAAATATAACAAGGCATCGGCCGCGTATAGGGACACCACATGCACCTGCTTATCCACCGATATACCCTAGCTTGATAGGTCCCGTCGCAGCCTAATCGCCAGAGACGCCACTGCCAGGGCGAATATGAGCGGGGACAAAGGGCATCCTTGCTGTGTACCCCATACAATAGGAAACATTTCAGAGATCACACCACCGCTACAGACCTTTGCTGTGGGTAAATGGTATAGAAGGCATATTCAGGTAATATATTCCTGGCTGAATCCCATTCTTATCAGTACCTCCCAGAGGTAATCCCATCTCAGGGATCAAAGGCCATTTCAATTTCTAAGGCGAGCACTGTGGCCCTGAGATCCATTGAAGCCGTGGCATGTAAAATATGTGACAGTCTGCGTAGATTCATATGGTGTGCCATGGCCCAGCATGAAGCTGCACTGGTCAGGGTGGACTAGATGGGTGATTACCATGCCCAGTCATATTGCGAGAGCCTTGCTAATGTTTTCGTATCCACTCCCAGCATTGACAGTGGCCGGTAGGATACTGGCGCGCATGGGTCACCCCCTGGCTTGGGGAGCATAACTATCTAGGCTTCCTTCATTGACGGGGACAAGCTCCTTATTTTCTTAGCCTCCTGCAAAGTTTCCAGGAGTCGAGGGAGCAATATGTTGGCGTATGTTTGATGGTATTCCGTGGGAAGACCATCCAGGCCTGGGGATTTGTAGCGGGACATCGCGGTGACCGCCTCCCGCATGCCCTCTAGAGTGAGCTCCATGTCTAGGCCCCTACGTTGGTCATCAGTGAGGCAGGACAGTGCCAAATCTTGAAGGAAATGTGTGAGGATGTCTGGGGGGACCTCTGTGCCCTCCTTGTAAATGGATGCAAGATACATGTGTAGGAGTGTGGTAATGCAGCTACTGTCCAGCCTACGCAGCATAAGGAGAATTGGAGGAGGTCGCTCATGTTTTAGCAACCATGCTAGCAGTCAACTCGACTTGTCTCCCTCCCGATGGAGCAATTGACGATATTTGCGGTGGGCTAAGCAATCCAGTCTATCCAATGTCTCACCCACTCGGCGATGGGCATTCAGCTGCTGTTCTGCCGCCAGGGGTCTCTCTGGCCGTATTCTGTACCTCAGATAGGACACTATCTGCCTGTATCAGCTCTTTTTCTAGTTGCTGCCACAGCTGTCCTACCCACTTGCAACATTCCCCGTGAGTCACTATTTTCAAAGTTTCCCATTCCCTCCCCCTTCTATCTGTAGACCCCCAGTTTATCTTGCAAAAGTTAGTACGTGCTTCCCTGAGCTCCTTTTTAAAATGTGTGGATGTAACCTCCATATTGGAATCTTGGGTGTGCCGCACCATGGCCCCCACTCCAGGAGCCCTGGGCATGATCCCCGAGGTAGCGCCCCAAAACCTGTTTTTGGAGCACTTGTAACGTGGCTTGCTTCACCTGAGAGCAAAAAACAATCCAGTCTACTAAAGACCGTGCGCGCCGGGGTGTAACAAGCATAACCTTCATCATCCTGGTACACCACATGCCATGTGTCTGAGTACCCCAAACCGTCCCTCACCCCCTGGAGTGAAGCTGCCATGTTCGGCTTTGAGGTGGCCCTGGGAGTGAGTCTGTCTAGTGTTGCATCTAGCATGCAGTTAAAGTCCCCCGCCCATATCGTAGTGGTGCCTGTGAAAGGCAGCAACATAGCCTCTGATTGCAAAAAATATACATATTTCCTTACCATCTAGTTCTGTGTGCACCCTGATGTATTTTCTAACCCTGGGCGGTGAACTCTGCTCCACTTGCGGAGTTTGCAGAGTTTTCTGCACTCCGCGTTATGTGGAACTCGCAGAGTTTTTTTCCTCGTTTGCGATCGTCAACATCAAGTTGCCGAGCGCGAGCATGGAAAATCAACATCCCGGTGATATTTTTCCTCGTTCACTATCGTCAACATCAAGTTAGTGAGCGCGAGCATGGAAAATCAACATTGTTTAGAAACTGCCCATTTGTGTTGAGAAAGCTGCCGCTCGAGTAAAAATCTACTCGAGCAGCAGAAAAAAAAGCAGGGACCGCTTACACGCTGCATGGTGCCGTTCACAATGATTGCACAGTGCGGACAAGCATCCGGCACTGTGCAATCTTCGCAAACTGCATTTTTCTATCGTACTCCACCGCTTATGGAGCTCCGCATAGTGCGGCAAAGTTTTGTTTGCACTTCGCGGAGTTCCGCAGAGTGCAACTCCGCAAACTCCATCCATGGTTAGTATTTTCCCTTAATGTCTGCTTGACTACTGAGGAGTTTGAACGGTACCTGCGGGGCCACCGAAGTAATCACCCCAAGGGAATAAGTAGAATATGTTGCCATGTACATCTGACCCCTGTACTTCCTGTGGAGCTTCATTACCTCAGTCTGACCCAGATGCATCTCCTGGAGCAATGCTATGTGTATGCCATGACAGCAGAGATACGTGTACACCCTATATCACTTAGTAAATTAGATGAGGCCTGCACATTCCATGTCACCATTTTAAACTGTGCCATCTGTCCAGTAACAACGTAATGTCCTTACAATTCTGGTATTCTGCCCTTGCTGCTAATGACTATACTTATAACCCGAACAAACCTCCATCCCCTCCCCCCTGGGAAAACACTAAGGGAACAATTTGTGACTCCCTAGTTGTATACCAAACCATAAACATTGTTACATAACAACCAAATGTAACTGATCACACATTCAAGAACGCTCCCCCGTTCCACTCCCAGATACACTCACTCCTATATTGTGAATTCCTCAACCGTACCTCACTCATTCAATCTCAATAGATTGCTGGGTGATATAATGCATACGGCGAGGTGGGTCCACCCTGTCTGCACTCCTATCCCCCCTGCCACTCAATCAGACTCACTTTCACCCTGCCCCTCACACACACAGAAAGGTGTTAGAAGAAACGCAGTCAAGAGAGAACCAGTATATAGATACAGTGGAGAAGAAGGAGATGTGAAAAGCAAAATATAGAGATGGGGGAGCCCTTCCCTGGCCCACCACACATTTATACCCATTATCCCCTTCGTCCCTTGTGAGGACTCCAGTGCCAGTTGGGCTGAAATTATCACACATATCCATCTCTGGATTCTCTCACCTATTTTGGCTTATGACTCATATACCTAATGCCAGTCTTTGTATTGGGGCAATGCCTGACCTATTGCCAAACTGATTCTATTCAGTTCTTGCCCTTCCCCTCAGTTAGGCTCCAAACCATTTAGGGTTGCACAGGCAAGGGCATCCTGGTCTCAGGGTCCTTTGAAATCTAATCAGCGCACATCACAACTCCTTCCCAGCCACCTTCCCAGGAAAACCCACTTCCTCTACACACAGGCCTCTTGTGTCCCCAAGTCAGGAAGGAATACACAACACATCCAGGAGAGCCATTCATATTCATGTGAACCTTGACACTGGCAGAGAGGAACATTTGGTTTAAGCAGAAAAATGGCAATGTTCTAAAAGTGTAATTTTTAGAATAATAACTTAAATCTGACTTTACCATTAAAGAGGATTTAAAATTACAATTCAAATGCATGGAAGAAGCATTTCTCTATCGGCTCCCAAACTGAAGTTATCACTTTAGTAACTGTAATAAGGTAACTCAATGATAGTCTATGGAAGGGGTAGCCTTTCCACACTTAAAAATTACTGTTGGTATTTTTCACTGCCAGGACCAGTAAACCTTAAATACACGTCGTACTTTTTAAATACCACCCTGTCCTATGAGCCTTTATGGCCTACCTTAGGGGTGACTTACAAGTATTAAAAAAGGAAGGTTTAGACCTGGCAAAAGGTTTATATTGCTAGGTTAAAATGGCAGCTTAAAACTGCACTACAGACTACAGTGGAAGGCATGAGACATGTTTTGTAGTTCTAGTTTAGTGGGTACAATGAGTGCTGCAGCCCACTTGTTGCATTTCATTTACCAGCCCTGGGTAAATGTAGTACCATGTACAATGCACTTATAATTAAATTAAATGTACTAACTAGACATATACTAATTGTACCAAATTTGACAGAGAGAGCACAAGCAACTTACCACTGATTAGCTGGGGTAATAATGTGCACAGAATACTAAAGCCAATAAAAATGAATTCAGCAAAAAATATGGGCGTGAAGGCAAAAAGTCTAGCGGAAAACTGCGCCAAGGATGTCAGGTCTAACAGGTGGAATGCTTACAAATAGTCTCAGCCTTTTGTAATTGCTTGGGTTGCATTCCAGTCCATCACTTTTTACCCTTTATGCCACTCAAGACAGATACCAACTATATGCAAACCAGCCATGGTCCTGCTCCAAAAGGAACAGTCCAGCCCAAACTTTCAAGCCAGATACCATTGGAATGTGAACACAAGCGACCCCAGACCAAATTAGCCCTTGCCTTTGACTCGTCATTGTGGTGTAGCGTCAGTACTGCGGCACAGTGAGCATATGACCCATGTCTAAACTTACCCTTCGTAGCATAGTCAACTTATTTCATCTGTGCTTTGCAACCCTCATCATCATAAAGACCTTATTGTTTCATCTCCATGTCAGGTTTATTGTAAACAGTTTCTGAAAAAATAGAAACCTATACCATACTACAGTCTTCTCGTGGAGACGTGTGGTGCAGCAGCCAGGGCAGCTGACTTTGGAGCACAGGGTTCACAGTTCGGTCCCCGCCTCCGGTGGCAGCTCAGCTCAGCACCATGTGACTCTGGGCAATAGCTCACTTAATTTCCACTACGACCCCTAGCGCCTTGAGACCCGTAAGGGTGAGTAGTTCGCGCTTTACAAATACGGATTTATTTTATTTATCTTGGGTTTAGTAAATATATTCTGTACTTCACCTGGAATCACAATAAGTAACTATTTGCTACTCGTTCCAAACAGCTCATGGTTTTTAAAAACGCATGGAAAACAGTAAGAGACCACCTCACAGGCACAAGGTGGGTTATGGGTCAAAGTTGTCAAAATCCAACCCCTGAAGACCAATTCATGAAAAATGCATAGGTTTATATCTACCTGTGGGTAAAATCATGTTCATTTTTGGAATTCACAAATATTGCCTGAAGTAAGCCTGAAGATGCAGGTTTCAGGGCGTACCCTGGGAATGTCAGGTGACTTTACCCAAGTGCTTTCTGGAAAGTATGTCCCTTTCATGCAAGTGTTGGTGCTGATGTGCCTCCTACACATACATCTCACTGCCACTCTCCTTCCCTATATTGCAAGCACCAAGACTAGGTCTGGTATGTTGATTTTGGATATGTTGAAGCTGTGCTTGAATACAACTGAAGCTATGGTAGTGAAGGGTCGTTGTGAAGTCTGATTGCCAGGTTTGTGCAATTAGGTATGTGTTACACCCCAGTGAGTCCTTGTTGTTTACAATTAATTTTGTTACAGCCCAGTGACTACATTCAGAAACATAGGGTTTAATTTTAACACTGAGCTAAAACTGTCAGTTATATTGAAGTTGGTAACTGTCCTTGGTGTTCACCAACTGAACACACATTGAAGTGCTGCTTCCTCTGAAAAGACATTAATGGCTACTACTCGTATAAAGCTGCTAGAGAGTTGGTGTGCAAAGCTGCTCCACACGTCTTCCATCACAGGATGACAATGCAGTGAAGTTCAAAGCACCGGTTCGCCGGTCGATGAGCAACTTTCTGAAAACAAAAACTCAGAAATCCATTCCCAGTTGGACAGTAAAGTATGGAGGACAGATGCATTTACCTATAATACACTGACTAATTTGAGCAAGAACGAAAGAGAGGAGCTGGGTTTCATTCTGTGCCCAGTGCTTTATTTGAGCCGCTGGTTGCCGGTACTCAGCCCTTAATTGTCAACAGAAGCCGGTTAGACAAACAGCACCACTATGTGGCAGACTGCCCTAGTTTAAAGATCATCACAACAACATTTGTTTAGCAGTTCAATATACATTAAAAATGGCTAAAACTTGTGGCACAAACCAGTCTTATAGCTATGGGGGCGGGGCCTTAAATAGTCTGAATTATCACACTGCTAGGTGTGTTGTGGTCAGTAGGTGTGTTGGTACTGTTATTGGCAGTGCTGGTAGGAGCAATGAGTGGTGCAAACAGCAGTGATCACATGAGAGGAACCTGGCATTTCTTATTTTGCAAATTAAGCACTCTCTGTGCCCTCTCTATGAAATAGCTGCACCTTTTCGGTGTGTGTGCAAACTGTAGGAAAACTATTAAATACACTGTTTTAGTCAATGCCACTTATGGACAGTTGTGAAATGTACAACAATCGAGGTAAGTAAATAGCTGACATATTATGAAACTATTTTCATCGTAGGAGGACTGCTTAACGAATTTTGTTTGATTTTCTAAGTAGGGGGGCATCAGCTAAATTGAGGTTTCAATGCAGTAATGATGTGCTGTCAGATTTCCGTCTGTTTGTTGTTAATCTTTTTATTTGCACAACATTGTGTTCTCGCATATTCTCCTGTTTACTAGATTTGTGTCATTGATTTTTTGCTGCTAGGCTGCCCTGTCCTGTGGTTCTCCCTTGAGTGGATTGTACAGTCAGTTATTTAGGGCTATTAGAATTCAGCACTTTGGGCTAGATGTAGGTAATTCCCATTTACAGAATATTAAATACCGAATTTTAACGATTCAGTATTTAAGAGTCTGTAAATGGGAAGGGGGCAGATTTAGGTAATTCCGAATTCAGGAATACCGAATCTGTATTGCCCATTGATTCCTATAGGCCTTGAAGCCCTTAGGAATCAATGGGCAATACCGATTCGGTATTTACCGAATCGATAAATACCGAATCCTGCAAGGGTGCAGGGGGTGTCACTTTGACACCCTCTAGCACCCCCAGTACAGGCTTGTGTGACATGTGGCACACATACATGCCCTAAGGGCATGTCTGTGTGTCACATTGCACAGGTGTGCATGCACATATGTGCATGCACACCTGAATTCGGTATTTTACCACACAATAGGATTGTGTGGTAAAATACCGACTCTTAAGGGCCTGTGGCACTCTCAGGAGTGTCAGCTACATATGGATTTACCGATTCGGTAAATATACCGATTCGGTATTTTACAGAATCGGTATATTTACCGAATCGGTAAAATTACCGATTCTTACAATTACATGCCCCTACATCTGAAAACCCAAATATTTGGGCTCCTACATCTGGCCCCTAGACCTTACACCAGGCCTATTAATCGTAATTTGTTTTTGCATAGCGCTTCATATTTTGCTTCTTCCATTTCGAAGCGCAATGAATAACAGGTGTTACTATAACCCAATTGACTCGGACTCAATTTACAACCTGGAAAGGATGGAACACTCAGCCATTACTACCAACATTAAACAATGCGGCCTGCAGATCAATGTGAGCATTGAACTCACAGAGCCAACCTGCCACCTTCAGAAATCGAAAAGGACAGATTGGTTAAAATCTATTTTTTTCATGTGTAGGAAGCACACAGGGAAATAAACCTGAGGAGAATAATGAAATAGCACACAGAGATGGCCGATGGATCAATGTTAAACCTAGGATTACAGAGATTAGCAAACATGTCTGTGACATCCACGAGATGTTCTGAAAACAAAACTTTTCCTATAACTTTACTCTATAAATTGTACACAGAGGGATAACACAAGAAATCCCTTGATACAATAGAGCTAGGGCGAATGAGAGGGATCTGACTGAGAGAATTGTAAACCACACACGAGATTTCCGAATCCGATGTTTTCTTTAAAAAAAAAAAACAGTCAATTTATTGACAAAAAAGAAACCTGGAGGCATTTTAATAAATGCTCCTGCAACACAGGATCTTCTTTGAAATGCAAGCTTATGTTCTGTAAAGCAAGATCTAATTATAGGCCACGGATGTGTAAATAGTGCACAGGCCAGAAAACGTGATGAACAATCAAGTGAACTGGTTTTGTTTGGGTTTCGCACAGCCTGTTCTTCTTTCAACTTGTGCTATTGAACACAAATAACAAGAAAAATGCCAAGATTATTTAGAAGGGTTTTGTTTCTAAGCCACAGACTAACAACGACAAGTAATCTAAATACGCTTAATTTACATGATGTGGAAAATTGAGACAACGTATAGGAAACCTACTCTACAAGCTGAGTGCAGTCAGAGGCCAAAACAGGTGTTGATGTATATCCCCACAACACCCATTCTGGTTCTCACAAATGTAAAACAAAGAATCCTTCAAAGTATTCTTGTTTCATTCTTTTTTTTATATAATTCTTTTTGTTGAAACAAACATTGGTTCAAATAAACAATACAGAGGTCGTAGAGAATACCGAATCAATAGTGACACATGGAGGATGAGAATTACACATCAACATCAGAGCGGAACATCACACGGAAGGGGGGACATTTGTTTCAGAATAATCAGGCGGTGTACAGATTTCTCCCTGATAACTATTCCACTGGCCCAAGACAAGGGCCCATTTTTTAGGGCAACCCCTAGCGACATAAACCGTCTTCTCTCTAAACATACACCAGTCGAGATCTTTCTCCCAAGTGTCCAATGTAGGTGGTTTAGCAGCTCCCCACAATTGAGCCATGTTTGGTTTGGCTATCATGAATTCCAGGGTGGCCCACTGTGTCTGATGAGTGTTAAGATCTGTGGGTTCCCATATGTTGAGGAGGCAATGCCTCGCCTCTGGTGAAAGACGGGTGTGTAGTACAATGAAGAGGACCTTATGAACCCTATGCCAAAAAGCGCTAACGAACTTGCATTCCCATATAATGTGAAAAATCTTGTCTCATTCTTAGACAACAAACGGCAAGCAGAAGTCTTAATCCAAGAGATGCACTTGGAGTGAAAGAAGTAAAATCAACACAGTCAAAATCATAAAGAATGAATCCATTACTTACCGGTAAACTTCCTTTCCCCGATTAAGGTTCTCCTCACACCAGTCATTACTGTACAAGGCAATGTTGTCATCAGGCAGACACTTATACATGTTATTGTTTTTAAAACTTTTATATCCATTGAAGACTCCTCCCCCCCCTCCATGCCGGCTAGTAACAAGACCAGACAAAAGCAATAAGAAGTGGTGGAGGTAGGGTACTTGACTGGGATGAGGAAGACCTTAATCAGTGTAATGAAATTTACCAATAAGTAATGGATTCATTACCACCTCGCAGGTACTCCTCGTCCCAGCCATTATTCTATGAGGATTTCACAAGCAAACAAAGAACTTGCTTGACACCATAGTCTGCAAACAAAGTTTATTAAGCTAAACTCAACTCATTGCTGCTTTCACAACACCAACAGCAAAATTATCAACAGAAGAATGCAGCAAATCAATATGATAGTGCTTAACAATGGTGTGATGAGTCTGCCATGTTGCTGTCATGCAAATTTCTTGAATTGACACCCCTGCTGCCTCAGCCTAGGAAGCTAAAATTGACCAATTGGAGCATCCTTGTACTTGCACTGGAGGGACAACCCCCAGGGATTTATATGCCTGGCAGATTGCTTGTCGCACCCATTTTCTTAGAGTGGCAGTAGGTACTTTTTTACCGCTATTGACACAACTGCTGGAGCGAGGATCAGGTAAATTTGAAGTAATTGATTTACTGTTCCTTTAGTCTAATTTTCTCATGGCCAGGCAAGTGGACCCTGATCGTTGTGGTGAGAAGAGAAATAAAATCAGCAATATATCACCAATTTAGCATCTACAGACAATGAAGAGAATCATGTAAGTTTTGAAAGTTTTATTAATTCAAAGCTTCAATGAATTCAGTTCAGCGAATAAGAAATATCAAACCAGAACATTCCATGGAAAGATCTTTAAGAAACTCAGTAGAGTCCCACCACAATATAGCGCAGGGTCTGGGGATAATAAAGCGAGGTTTACAGTCAGAGCTCCACTGACAGTACCTGCAAATGCGAGTCAGCATAAGGGCTTGAGGTCTGGGAAAGGAGTGTCTTGAGAGTCTGTACCAATTTAGGAACACACATATATAAACAACATATTTTGTTAAAATCAGCAACAGTTGCTTCTCCCATCTTCTTACATTTAGGCATCGACCGAGGTTTACCTGCGAACAGGATTACCCCTCATATTATCGTCGAGAGAACAATAGTCTGGCAAGTGTGGAACATTTGTTACAACTAATGTCAAAGAGGGTTCAATTTCACTTATGGCTTAGCTTTCTCAAGTATAGTTCTACCCTTCGAGAGTAAAGTTCACACAATAGGCTATGCAGAAGTTGAAACATATTTTAAATGAATAATAAAGATTTTTGCAATGGCATATTCTGAAAAGGAAATAGGAGTTATTTGAAGAAGCTAATGTCCAACTTATTTGCTGAATTTACGTATATAGATGCATAGCTTTCTGTTTAGAAGACTGAATTTTAATCAATAACAGCAATACATTCTATTCAAACATAAACATTCTACAAGAAATACATGAATCATTTTATAAAATGTTAATCTTATGTTGAAAATCCTTCTTTTTACGGACCTCAAGAGATACACATTTGTGTGAAATTCATCCTTTTTCATGATCTTATCTATACTAAGAAATATCATTTCTTGTGTTAGCATGTCCAAGAAAAAAACCTTTTAGCAGTACCACTTTAACTGTTTGAGGCCTAGTATGTGTAACTATGGCAGCTGTGCAAATTTTTCATAATTCTAAAAGCACTTTTCTTTTATTTACGCTTGCACATTATTGCTGCACATTTATTTACAATCTATATTATTGTGTTTTATTTAAATGTCCATCCATTACTAAAGGAAATTAATAGAGAATTGGCAATGCGAAAGTCCTTTGTATGTTTCAGATAAATTGTCAGGGTATGACATCATTTAAGCACCCAATCCACCTAACCTTCAGGCTGAAGTAATGGGCAAAATAAAAGCAGTTTTAGCTGATACGCACATCATGTCTGCCTCAAGAAGGGGGTTAAAAAGAGAACCTTTGTAATCATGACAGACAGTAGCTAAGTCACAGGAAGGAACAATAACAGGGTTTACCAGCCTTCAAAGCTAAAAACTGTTAGACTTGGTATCTGTGGCGTGGTTCCCCCTGACTTTTTGCCTCTACCTCCTGTATTTTTGATGCTGTGCTGGATTTCGTTTTGGCTGGCTTAGATGCTTTGGGCACTTTCCCACTGCTTATCAGTGTTAAAGTGCACGTGCTCCATGTGTAAATTGTAATTACAACTGGTTCTCTCTAATTGGCACATTTGACTTACTGGTAAGCCCCTAGTAAAGTGCACTGAGTGTGCCAGGGCCTGTAAATTAAATGCTACTAGTGGGCCTGCAGCACTGATTGTGCCACCCACATGATTACCCCTGAAAAGGTATCTTAGTCCTTCCTCTGCAGTGTCTGTGTGCAGTTTTAAACTGCCATGTCAACCTAGCAAGTGCACCCATTTGACAGGCCCGAACTTTTCCTTTTCAGACATGTAAGACACACCTCAGGTATGCCCGAGGTACCCCCATGGAAGGGTGCAGTGTATGTAAAAGGTAGGGCATGTACTGGTGTGTGTGACATGTCCTGATAGTCAAATTTGTGTTTTACTATTGAAAGGCTATCTGTCCCATAGGATCGAATGGGAGTTACTTTGTAACATCTTATAAATTTAACTTCCCATTGGGACGAGATAGAAGAATAACGTTTAGGCTCTCTGTACTCAGAATTTAATCACACATCTTTTAGTAAAGATGTTTTTTAAATTGTGTGTTGGAAAATGCCATATCAGAAAGTAGGCATTTTTTTGTTTAACCATTCTGTGTGCCTCTGCTTGTTTGTGTATTGACTGTCTGGTTTTAGAGTGACGATGGCTGGAGAAGTGCATTCCGTATATAGAGTCACTGGGGGGGTTGACGTGGGCCTGGCCCTTCCTGGATGACTCAGAGCTAACCTGAATGAGGTTTGGCTGCATTTAGAGTAGTAGGAGTAGTTTCCCTTGCACCTGAATAGGGCCTGTCTCCCTTGCACAAGGCTGTCTCCACCCCCTGTGGCCATACTGCACCAGTGAGGACAGAACTGGTCTGGCCTGCACTCGTAGACTCTTGTACAAAGAGCACACAAGACAAAATGGGGTATAATTGTGGATTTGAAACCTCAGAACTTTAGATCACTTCGGTACTCAAGAGGAAACTTTGCCAAGGAAAAGAGCTGGAGAGCTGTAAGGCGGAGTACTGCCCCTTTGCTGTGCACTGAGTGAGGTTGGCCTGCAGGTGCTGCTTCTGCCAAGGGAAGGACAAAGACCAGAACTTTGCTGAGAAACCTGTTTGAAGAAGAATCGCCAAGGTCTTGTGCGTGCTGGCTTCCTGTCCTGAAGTCTCAGGGCCACTTAGACTTCACCCCCAGCTCCCCTGAACTTTATTGCTGAGAGTTCCAACCTGCCAGGAGGTGCTTGTTCCAGTTTTGGACCTTTGGAGGTTGTTCCTGCTGTTGGGATCTGGAAGAGAGCTAAGAGAAGCAAGAAAAACATTCTCTGTTGCCGTCAGTGACGCCACCGTGATGCCGCAACCTATACCGAGGCCAGGGGCACCGCAAGTGAAGTGCGCAGCGCACGTCTGGCCTGCACCGCAGCTCCGATGCACTTTGATGCCTGCCGACGCCTACAGTTATTGGTATTCCGACACCAGCACTCTCACCGCCTCCATTATCGCTAGCGCCTACATCCTTTTATCATGCGTCGATAACCACTGAGGGTGGCTCCACGAAAGTGTTGACTTTGCATCCCCTCACTGGAACCAACACCTCACCGCTGATGCAACCGATTTTCCCTGTCCTGGATTTCTACATGTCGCCTCCTCGAGGACACGACGCATTACCTCCCATGTGGCAGCCAAGGAGACGGCCTTGACCTCAGCACTAACGCCGCACCTCCACAACGCCGTGCATCGTCATAGTCATCGTCTTCTCTTGACAAAGAGATTGATCTCTGCCCAAGAACAAATCAGGTTGCCCTGGTGGGTGAGCGATGACTCTGTGTTTCCACATAGCGATTCAAGTAACATCGTGCTACCTGATTGTTGGTACAGACCACCAGGTTTACTTCCTGCAACTATGAATAGAAACAATGAATTGTTTCCCAAATTGCAGTCATCTCCTTCCAATTGAATGAATGATCTCTGTCCCTCAGTGACCATTGACCCTTTGGTTTGAGAGGCACCAGTGTTGTCCCGTAGACTACCATCAATTGCCAACAAAATCAGGGTGGTGAGCTGAAATGGGACTCCCTTCTTCAGAATGAGAGAATGTAGCCACCAGGTCAACTCTTTAACAAGAGTTTGGGACAGTGGGACTTGAACATTGTAAATGGCAAGGGATGGATTCCAATGGGTCCACAAAATGATTCATAAGAGACGTGAGGTGTAAAGAAGCCCAGGGAACCACTGCATTAGTGGCCACCATCAGTACCTGAATACTCAGCCCACATCTGGCTGGGGCTGACACCCGGGATTTCAGTGCTCTCAAGTGCTCTTAAAGAGTCACTATTCTAGATGATGTTAAAACAACTTCTCCTATCATTGTGTCAAAAGTTGCTCCAATGAAGGAAAGTTATTGAACAGGGATAAGGTGAGATTTCGAAAAGTTCAGTCTGAACCACAATTGGTGAAGTGGAAATTGGTAGCTTCCAAAACTGCTTGTCCATTAGGAAGACTGGAAGCACACATTAGACAATAATCCAGCTCTGGAACTATAGAAAACCCCTGAAGTTTCAAAACCCCCACAGCTGGACCAAATATCTTGGTGAACGTCAAGGAGTTGTTGATAGACCAAACGACAACACCGGAATAATGAAACTTGTTCACTGCAAATTTGAGGATTTTTTTGCTAGTGAGGTGAACTGGGATGTGAAAAAAGGCATCCTCTAAATCCACATTTACCAAAAAATTGCTCTGCTGGATGATGGATTTTAGAGTGATCATCTGCAAAGGTTCTACCTTCACCAACTTGTTCAGTGTTTTCAAATCTAGGATTGGCTGGAATGAACCATCTGAATTGTGGATAAAGAAGAGAATAGAGTAAAAACGTTTATCCACTTGCCTGGTGGGACCGGCACAACTGCCCTCTTGAGGAGCAGTTTCTCCACACCTGTCAGCATCGCCTCCTCCTTCTGCATGTCTTTTGATAATGGAGTAACTCAAAATACCTGGTATGGAGGGAGGTTCATAAAAGCGATTTGATACCCATGGAGAATGATGGAGAGGACCCATTGATCTGACATTTGCGCTAGCCACTGTTGCAGTATGTCCTGAAGTCTAACCGCAACCTTGATACAGTAATTTCTGAATGGTTCTTTGAGTGTTCTGACCCACTGGTTAGGACTTTCTGGCAAACGTAGCTCCCCGACCACAGCCTGGCCTTGAAAGGGGTGTGAGTTGTCCATACGACCTTGAAAACTGTGCTTTTGTTAGAAAGCCTTCCTTCTTTAAAACAACTGAAAAGGCTTTCAACTTTTCTTCTCTTCGGCAGATATCTGGACCATAGTGTCTGACATGTACCCAAACGGGTTTGGTCCTTTAAAAGGCAGTTTATGTGGAAAAGACTTCTGTGTAAACTGCAGATTCCATGGCATTTTCGGATCTGAATCCTGCAATTGTCTCCACTGATGTGGATGAAAAAGGCCATGGAGTATCAAAAGTGACATCCGAGAGGAATTGGGTCAATATAGGGGTTGGATCGCCCTGGTCCTCAAGACAATCAAATAGTTTCACAAAATCCTTAAGTAGGACCTGGGAGACATATGCAGAATATGTGGTGGTATGTATACCAAAATTAGAAGCTGAGTAAGCCTCCTTGAGAGCAGCCTCTACCTTCATTATTTCTACAGGGTCAGAAAGAGTTGCCTCCTCGGATAACAAGGAGCATGAAGAAGCCATGAATGTCAAAATAGAATTTACTTTTGGGATCTGTGATTACCGACCATCAAATTGTGCAATAAGTTATCCCTTACTAAAATATCTAGGAATACTCTGCTTATTAACATCCTTCCAATTTTTGCGACAGAGATACTATATTGTGTATAAAGCCCATCCTCATCCACGGTTTTTGGTTTAAAACCAAGGACATATGAATATATGCCAGCATTTGTGAAAATATATTTCCATGTGCATATTTGGCTTTTGGTGAATTGCCCATATTCTCATCAATATCACCTTTCTGCTTTTTAGCTTGTGGTTCAATTAAAGAAGCTTCAATTTCCTTATTAATCAAATCCTGGAAAAATGTTTTAGATAGTCCGCAGAAGTTTATCTTCTCACAACTTCTCAACATGTTTCCTCTTCTGCACAGCTTTGCCCCATGAGTAGCCTATATATCCTCCACCATCTCCATTGCCACATTGTACAAAAAGCAGGAAGTAAGCAGTGGTAAAATCGTCACTTCCTGTTTACAGCTGTTTCTAAGCAACCAAACCTCAGAAACCTTGAGACCTGGTTGCATAAAACAGCAAGCAACGTCTCCACAGCCGATTGACCTTAGAAGCACCGCCATGGGCCCGAGTGCTGCCTCCTATTGCCGCATTCATTTGGCCCACCTGCCAAATGCACACAATGTTTTTTGTCCCAGCTATGCACATGCACATGCACTGGGAGTGCGGCCCTGGGTGCTGTGACAACACACACTGAAAGTGTGTAATTCTTATCCAAAAACATTAAATGAAAAACAATAAACATAGGCCAATGCATCTCCTACCAGCTTCAGACAGGAAAAGAAGCAGGCATGGGGGAGGGAGGGAGGAGTGTTTATTGGATAAATGCATTTTTAAAAGACTAGCATGTGGAAGTGCCTGTCTGGAGGTTAGACTGCCTTATACAGTAATAGCTGGGTCAAGTAGGTTCTATTAGTTGTTAATGTCAAATCCATAATATGTTGATGAAAATAAAAAATATCATATTCCACAAAAATGTAAAGAAAATTGTGAAGAGAAGCTGGAGCAAAATAGGAATATTTGTTTCAAAACAAGTTAGAGGGAGCAATCAACATGAAAGTTTACGGAAAACAACGTTATCCTGGCTCGAATGGTTATAAAAGTAATACAAATGAGTATTTCTAGCAGTCGTTTTAGCGAAATGTGGGAGATAGGTTGAGTTGTGAGTGCACATAGTAGAATGGGGATTTGAATTTTGATTTAGTAAAGAAATCACCTTAGTATTCATTCATTTTTCAGGCTTCACCAGATGAAGTCCCACAACTTGCCTACAACATTTCAGTGAAGAAAGTTGAGGATGATTCAATGGCAATTGATATTAAGTGTGTAGCTGAAAGCATATCATAATCTTAACAGAGTTCCTTCTGTTGAGAAAGTAGCTAATGTTTCCTTCTGCCAGTGGGTGAGAGTCATAGATTCAGGGGAAAAATGTGCCCACTACTGCCTGTGTTTCTTCTGTTCTGTGCCTCTGAAGGAAGCTTGCTGTCCTCATGAAATTACTATACCTGTTTTTCACAGGGAAAGGTACTGTTGCTACTTCTGCATAAGGAGTGTTTTTATGTGTCGGGGTACTTTGCACTGTTTCTTTTGGCTACTGCACCTGAAGCCCATGCCAAAGCTCTACTATTGGATCTGAGAATTTTTACTCATCTAAGGGCATATTAATCAAAGGTTTTGCATCACCCTTTGTGCCACACAAGGGGATGCAGGATGACGTAAAACCTAGAATTAGATGTACCAATCCATGCAAGGCCACCTTGCATGGTCCTGCATTGCTTGGTAAATCTGGAGTAACGAAAGGCAGTACAAGTTGGATGTGTTCCATGAGTAAAGGATGGGTGTTCCCATGCATCCATCAATGTATTTTGGTGCATTCCCAGACTTACCATAGACCTGAGAATGTATCGAAATGCAATGCCTTCCCTGGGGAGGCGTAACGAGGAGAGATATGTTAATTTCTCCTAATTTTTTCTTCTTGTTACATGTGCTGCATTCTCGCTTCCAGCGCAAAAACAATCCTACCTGCAAAAACATGGTACAAGGTTGCCAGCATTTTCACTATGCAGAACTTAGGGGCCCATTACGATGTCAGGCGGATTGCCTCCGCCCGGCTGGCGCTGGCCACCGCTGGCCTGGCGGAGGCAATCCGCCCGACATCCACACTAGTTTCCCTCCCCCGCCATATTAGTATGGCGGGGGGACCTCGGCGGACGGAAAGACCGTCCGCCACTTTTCCGCCCCGGTCGCCTTACGGCCGGGGCGGAAGAGGAATAATATGGTGGCGGTGTCTCTCAGACACCGCCAGCCATATTATGATGGGCATGTTTCAATGCCTTTCTGCGGCGGCAATGCTGCCACGGAAAGGCATGCGGAGAATCCCTGCGGGGACCAGTTGCGGGCCCTCAGGGACTCCGGGGGGTGAGGGGTGCAAATGGGGGGTACCTATGGTATCCCCCAGCAGCTCCATGCACAGCATGGCAGGCACCGTGCGGTGCCAGCCATGCTGTGCATGGATGTGCACAGCATGCTTTCCTGCCATTGTGGCGGGCGGTGCTGAGTGCACCGCCCACCACAATGGTAGGAATGCGGGATGCACCCGCCACTGTGGCGGGCGCATCCTAATGCTGGTGATGGGACCGCCGCCCTTACAGCGGCCGGTCCCTAATGACCCCTTTTGTGTGCAAGGGTAAGGAGAGGGGGAGGTTGCACCATATAATGTTACATTTGGCTCGTTTCTGCCCTCTCCCTGTCACACAAAGCAGTGCAGGAAGGAGTCTTGCAGCCCTGCATTGCATGACATTTTGATAAATCTGTCCCTTGTTGTCTACGTGGAAATGCATGGGTACACGAGAGCCTACGTGCATTACGCTGGCAAATTCGGGTACAAAGAGTATTTTAAAACTAGCAAAATCAGTTGTGATTCTCATGCCACAAGAGCAATACCATAAAATGCCTGAAAGCATCAGTGTTTTTCAGGTTCTGTCGGAATCCAACAGAAAAGCAGTCAAGTTACTTGGAATTAAATAATATAATATTTACAATGTTCACTTACAGATTAAAGAGCTTGTCGTGTGCTGTGTTGTGACATGCACTGAATCATTTATACTGGGAAAATTTAAGAAACACATCTGCAAATTAGCACCTTGACTAAGTCCTGGCCACATCCTTTTTGACAGGAATTAAAGTTAGGTTATGCAATAGAAGTAAACAAGAAGTGAATTACTAACTATAAACCATACTCCCAGGTGTGATCGAAATACATTTTAGACATTATCATTAACATATAGGTACAAGTCTATTTGCATAATACCAAGGACACATAGAAATGGCTGACTTTCTTCAACGATTATCTTTCATGAGTAATCATGAGTATAACATCAATGAAGATCCACATTAAGAATTCTTGATATCATGAATGAAAAGTCTTTGACTCCGCTTGGATAAATATATTTTCCAGCATTATTTTGCCTGACAGTTAGCCTGTGACTCAAACACTTCAATCAGTTAGCAAATGCATCTACTGACTCTCTTTCTGTCTCATGAATTATGAGACTTAGAACAGAAAGCAATCAACATCGCCTTAAAAAATATAACTACCAAGGGCGCCAGATTACAGCATGATACAACTTATTGCTACACTGATGTACATTGTTAGCACATATTCAAAAATGTGTGATCTGTTGGTTGGTCATGCCATCACATTTCCATTACTCAGTCTACTGACACTTGCATGGGACGGTGCACAGACATAATATCGACTCCAAAATATCGTTTGGACAGAATATCGAGTTTTAAATATCGTTTGGAGAAAATATCGACAGGACAGAATATTGACAGCCAAAATATCGTTTTTAAGGTAAGTGAAGTAATATCGACTGTAATTAATATCGAAAGTAAAAAATATCGTTTTTTATATAATATGTAATTATTTATAGTGTTTTTATGTTATAATATGTGTGAAAAGTGTCATTTTATGTTATAATTATTTTTAATTAATGATTTTTTTAAAATTATTGTGTAATTTTATTCTGTAGCGGGTTGTGGGTTTATAGGGGAATAGGGTGGGAAGTAATTTAATTATAATTAATTAAATATGTAAATTTATTAATTGGTAGTAATAATTAATTAATTGGTAATTAAATATTATATGGTAATTATTTAAAATTTAATTGGTAATTAATTTAATTTAATTTATTAATTGCTAATTATGTAAATTAAAATAATGTATTTCCTGTAGCGGGTTGTGGGTTTATAGGGGAATAGGGTGGGAAGTAATTTAATTATTATTTATTAAATATGTAAATGTATTAGTTGGTAGTAATATTTAATTAATTGGTAATTAAATAATATTTGTTAATTAATTAAAATGTAATTGGTAATTAATTTAATTTAATTGATTAATTGCTAATTATGTTAAATTAAAGGGGTATTTTTAGGGTTCAGGGTCAGTTTTTAGTTTTTGGGTAAAGGGGTATTTTTAGGGTTCAGGGTCAGTTTTTAGTTTTTGGGTAAAGGGGTATTTTTAGGGTTCAGGGTCAGTTTTTAGTTTTTGGGTAAAGGGGTATTTTTAGGGTTCAGGGTCAGTTTTTAGTTTTTGGGTAAAGGGGTATTTTAAGGGTTCAGGGTCAGTTTTTAGTTTTTGGGTAAAGGGGTATTTTTAGGGTTCAGGGTCAGTTTTTAGTTTTTGGGTAAAGGGGTATTTTTAGGGTTCAGGTTCAGTTTTTAGTTTTTGGGTAAAGGGGTATTTTTAGGGTTCAGGTCAGTTTTTAGTTTTTGGGTAAAGGGGTATTTTAAGGGTTCAGGGTCAGTTTTTAGTTTTTGGGTAAAGGGGTATTTTTAGGGTTCAGGGTCAGTTTTTAGTTTTTGGGTAAAGGGGTATTTTTAGGGTTCAGGGTCAGTTTTTAGTTTTTGGGTAAAGGGGTATTTTTAGGGTTCAGGGTCAGTTTTTAGTTTTTGGGTAAAGGGGTATTTTTAGGGTTCAGGGTCAGTTTGGGGTTTTTGGGTAAAGGGTTTTTTTAGGGTTCAGGGTCAGTTTTGGGGTACAGGGGTACAGGGGTACAGTGTAAAAATAAAGTAAAATTAAATTTACATTAATTTAGTTTAATGAAATTAAATTAAATTAAATTATATTTAAATAATTTTAAATAATTTAAATTAAAAAAAATTATTATACTTACCAATACTTACGTTGTAATGGTAGTGCTTTGTAAAAGTTGCGTTGTAACGTCATATATCCACTGTTGCACTCTTTGCAGTGGGAATAGTAATTTTTACTCTTTTGTATTTGTACGTTAATAATATTGGCTATTATTTAATTAAATTTTGTTACTATATATATATATGTTTTAAGAAATATGATTAAAAAAATATTATTTTTTTACTTTCATTAATTATTTAATTATTAAAAGTTATTTTAAGTATTGTTAATTATATTTTAGTAATTAATTTTTTATATTATTGTAATTAAACATTGTTTTTATTAAAGTCGATATTTTTTACAACTATATTTTTGTTAACGATATTTTGTACTCGATATTTTTGTATTTACCTGTTTGTACATACAAACTCGATATTTTGGTTGTAGATATTTTCTCGTCGATATTTTGGGTAGTCGATATTTTGGTAGTCGATATTATTTCAGTGATCCGCATGGGACACCCTATTTTACTACCCTTTCGTCACAACTGCGATTATTGAAAAATTAGCACACCTTGCACATTTTACAAAGTATTAAGTACAATCTCCTTGGGAACACTTTTAGAAATCCTAATTTTGTAAATTGTAGTTTAAAAAATCAAGAGAATGGATTTGAAGTAAGTGGCTTACATGGGCTAAACGTTTTTGGACATTGACCTATAATATTTTTGTATTTTTCAACAGTAGTCTATAAAAAACATCAGAACGTCCAAAACTGGGCTGCAACAGGATATTGCTAACCTGCTGTAGAGATTTTATTCGTAGGACTAAATTGCAGTCTGTTTGCTTTGTTCAGAGAATAGCTTTTTCAAACAGGAGAAGAGGCCTAAAGATGTTTGAAGACGTAGCAATATTCACAGATCAGCTTTGAAAAAAAGGTTTCCAGTTGAGTTCCACTAAAGTCTTAAAGATATTTCAAGGAGGAACTGGAGCAGAACATGTACTAAGAAAATGCTGCATCCTCATCTAAGCTCAGAGTGCCTTATTTTAGCTTCTGACATAGGTGCAGAAAAAGATTATAAGAGGCAAGCATAAGAAGATGCCTTTTTCTTATAAAGGTCAGTTCATTTTGATGTCTTTTTCAACAAGCTTCTGAATAATCATACAAAAACTGTGTATGTGAGAACTTAGGGCCAGATGTACCAAGATTGTATCATTCATTTCCTAAATACCAATACGGTCGGAATCACTATTTTGAAAATGTAAAATTATATGAACTAATGTTGTGAATTCCTAATGCCGATTCCTACAAACTAGGACTTGCTATTAGGGAATCTCAAATAGGAAATGCCGTTGCATTCCAGTAGAGGTAATGGGGCGGGTGGAGATGGGTGTGAGGGAGTGGTCAAGGGGCACTTAATAATTTAAAAAAAAAACACTTACCTGGAGCTGCCGCCTACCTCCTATGTTTCACCTCATTCTTCCTGGTCCCAGCAAGCACTAGGGCCATGTCACAGACTTCCTGCAATCCCTGTGCGGCTCTCATACTTTAAGAGCAGCCCAGGATAGGCCTGAAAGGGCTGGAAAAACACTCCAATCATACCGGGGAGTCTGTGGGAGTTCCTCCAGCCTGGCTGTTCAATGCAGCTGGGCTGGAGAAATCTAGATGCGCATGTGTGTTTACGTCGGCCTCAAACAGTCAGCCAAACACATGTCCACACATAGAGTGCACATAGCACTCCTCCTCTCCATGCCCCGCCCCCGCTACGCAAGCTGGCTCAGAGCCAGAAAATGAAACTCCTCTGCCATTGCAGAGGAGCAGCCACTGTTGCATTCCCACCAATGGGTAAAATAGGAAATGATTTGCATTTCTTAAATTGCAATTTGCTAATAGAAAACTGCAATGTTGGAAATCCAAACCCAAGGGTTCCTCTGGCCTTAAGGCCCTCCTGGAGACACCTCAAAATGCGTCGAACACATGTATAAGTACATATGCCCTAAGGGCATATACAAGCTGCATGTCACATTACAAAATGCATTTGTTCATTTTGCACATGGTTACCATCAACTTCAAGTCAATGTTAATAGCATTATCTAAAAGCCTAATTCTCATTTATGAAATGCTATATACATGTGCTTTCTGGCTTGCAAATAGGAAATCTTGCGAACGGGTCTTTGTACATCTGAAAATGCCATTTAGCATTTCTTAACTGGCTGAATCGCTATTTCGGCCCGTTAAGAAATGCTAAATGACTTTGTACATCTGGCCCTACAAGCTACAGAGGGCTTCATGTCCGGCTAC
Organism: Lissotriton helveticus; assembly: GCF_964261635.1. Classification (NCBI taxonomy): domain Eukaryota; kingdom Metazoa; phylum Chordata; class Amphibia; order Caudata; family Salamandridae; genus Lissotriton; species Lissotriton helveticus. The sequence continues at coordinate 50,431,810 of NC_136060.1, read as the reverse complement.
AATGAGCACATGTACAATCCTTCGTACACCATAACTGAAAGCTGCTGGGAGGCAAACAACCATCACTAGCTGTATGTCTGGCTCCTTTGTTTGCTGTGCTTATTGCGCATATATGGCTGCCTTTCAGAGTCAAAAATAGAACTTATCATTCTGCAAACAGGCATGTGGGTGTAAACCATCTCTGAAACTCATAATATGCTTTTTTTTATGTTGTAATTGTCTATTGCAAAAACTTTATATAAAAATTGCACAGTGTGGTATAACAGTTTAAGAACATCAAGTAATACAATGAAAATCAATCAGGTGGGGGGAGAGGGTACGGAGGGGAGGCATGGTACACATGGAACAATGCAAGCCAACCTTCCCGTCGTTGTGAGTCCCTCTAAGTGGCAAGGGTGGATGAGTCATTGGCCTGTACCTGTTGGGGGGAGGCGATGGGTGCCCCATCCAGGTAGGGGCGGGGAGAAGAGAGTTGCGCTCGCTGTATTGCCAAATGCGATGCAGCGCACACAACAAAATGTGTTTATTTATTTATATGTTCACTTACCTCTAATCGGCCATAATCCGTAGTTTACTACCCCTCCCCCGCCCCACGTCAGCGCCCGGCAGGACTGCCACCATGAGCTGCTACTGCGCGCTAGTGAGGTGGGGTAAGGGAGGGGTCTCGTTTTGCCAGGCCAGAAAGTACCCCTAGTCTCTGGCAGGAGAGATATGATATACTCTGCTTTGCATGGTAGTGCAGAGAATGATGAGGGTATGGTGGTCGTTCTCCCACATAGTTGTTTTTGTATCTGAATCTGCATGCCCGGTGGAGAAAGGTAATAGGGTGGGGTATGGTAAGTGTAAGTGGGAGGCCTTTAAGAGGAGGAAAGGTTGGGGAGGGAGATGGAAGTGGGGGGACTGGCAAAATGAGGAGTGGTGGGCGAAGGGGAGGGGTGGGCCTCCCATGGTAACATCAAGGGTGGGCTGCTAGGTGTGTGAGGATGCCTATCGCAGGGCACTGGGGGAATGCAAAAGGAGGGAAAGGTGGGAGAAGGGGGTTGTAGATAATCCATTCATGTGACACTGTTTGTATCATTGCCACTGTCGTCCAATCCTCCGGGGATTGGGTCATGGACAATTGCATATTTTAGCTGTGGCCTAGGCCATGGGGAGGAGGTGACGCTTTGGGCGGGATAGGTCTGAGGAGGTCCCAGTGTCGTGGAGGAGGATGACAGTAGGGGAGAGGGAGAGTCGCAGTGGCATACCATCTCCCAAGGTTCCCCCAACATATGTCCAAAAGGAACTGATTGAGGGACACTCGCATAGGATGTGTGTGATATCACAGAGGGTGTCCTCATATCTCCAGTGCAGCTCGCATGGGGAAGGAGTCCTGCCCTGTTCAGTTTTGTCAGTGTCCAGTGCCATTCATGGAGCGTTTTGAAGAGGCAGAATTTCAAGCAGGCTTCTCAGGTGCCCCTGTCTAGGGCATCCAGAATGTCAAGCCAGTCCACCTCCTCAAGAGTGGTCTCTAGGCAGGCTTGTCATTTGATGCTGAGGCAGCATAGAGGGGTTGGGAGAAGAGGTGTCCTGAGAGTATGCCATACAGCCCAGACATACCCCTCTGTGTCCGCCCCACGTAGTCAGGTAGGCCACCAGAGGTGATGATTGTAGGGACCAAGGGCTTGGGCCCAAGCAGCGCCAAAGGAAGTGTCTCAGCTACAGGTAGCACCATGCTTGCCGTGGTTGGAAACCGATTTCCTCTCTCAGGTGGTTCAAGGGTTTTAGACCCCCGTCATGCAGAATTTGATCCAGGGAATTTATGCCACCTCCATCCAAGTTGTCTAATGTAGAGGTCACCCATCTATACGTAGACCCCCATTGTCCGACAGCGGTGCCTTAGCATGCAAGTGAAGGTCCATTCCGAAGAGGCAGTGGGCACATAGTCAGGCCTTTTGCGTAGATTGTATTACAAGGTGTGGGAGGTGCCACTGAGAGGTTTGGCCCCCATAAAGGAGGCTCAGTCCCTCGCCTCCAGAGGTAAGGGTCCACTGTGGGGGTTCCGGGATGTTGGGAAGCAAGTATGCAATTTATGATAGATAGAGGGCTAGAGCATAGCACTCTACAGATGGGAGACCCAAGCCTCCACATGCGCAGTGTGCCATGAGCTTGGACGCAGCTAGCCGGGGCCACAAGGAGTCTCACATGAAGGACCGAATCAGTGAGTCGATGGTACGGAGGGAAGCTAGAGGCACCAACATGGGGAGCATGCCCAGTGTATAAGTGAAGCTTGGTAGGGTGGCCATTCTCATCGTTTGCCCCCTGCCCCACATGCAAGTCAAGCTTCATCTGGGCAATCAAAGTGTCCATGTTGTCCAACACCATCCCGACCAGCCCTCTATTAACCAGGATCCTTAGATATTTGAGGCATTAGGATTTCCAGCAGAAAGGGTAGCCATAGATCACCGCTTTTGTGGTGCTGGAGGAAAGCAGCAGGTCATTTCTCTCAACCCAGTTTACTTTGCAACCAGATAAATCCGCAAAGTCGTTGATGATTTCCAACAGGGATGGGCGGGAGTGTTGGAGGTCTGTGAGGGTGAGCAGTACATCGTCAGTATATTGGTAAATCCTGGACAGACTTCCCGCAAGAGGAATGCCCGCTAAATGAGGAGATTGGCAAAGGGGTTTCATGGCCAGGAGGAATAGGAAGGGGTATGGTGGACAGTCTTGGCAAGTACCACTTTGGATCAGGAAGGGGTTTGAGAGGAAACTCTTGCAGTTGACATGGGCAGTGATGCAATCATACAACAGTCATATTTGGTGATGAAGTGGTCCCCAAATCCGAATCTCTCCATGGACGAAAAGAGGCAGCCCCATTTGAAGCAATCAAATGCCTTCTCAATGTCCAAGGAAGGAGGGGGCCTCCCGGTCATCCCGAAGGTCCTTGGCAGCCCAAAGAGTGTGGGCCCCCGTACGGAGGTGGTTCCTAGAGGAGCGTCCCAGAATGAAACCAACCTGCATGTGATGGATCAGGGAAGAGATAACTTTGCCAAGGTGCAAAGCCAAGATGCTGGCAAGTTTAATAATATCACCATTCTACAGTGAGATGGGCCTGTTGCTGCCACATAATAACGGGACCCTCCCTCGTATGGGTAGAATTGCAAAGATTGTGCTGTTGTAGAGCGGTCCTAAAGAGGCCATTTGTTTTGCCTCCTGGAAACCAGCATGCAGGGAGTCGACTACCTCCTTGCCCGACCATCTATAGAACATTCTTTGGGGAAGCCATCCTCACCCGGGGCCTTGTGATAGGGCAATTTGAAGATGGCTAGTGCTATCTCTTCTTTGCTGATCTCTCCCGCCAGTAGCTCCATACCCTTCTCCGATAAGCAGGGAAGGTCCACATTTGCAAAGGCAGCCACATGGTCTGTGTTCGCCGGTGCCTCTAGGGAGTACAGTGTATTGTAGAACCAAGAGAATTTGTTGACAATGTCCTGTGGTCGGGTGGAATTTCTCCATTTGCCAAGCGTATGGCGGGATGGCCATGGCAGCCTCCCATTGTCTCAGTTGGGCAGCTAGTAGGTGACCCACCTTCTCACCCTGTTTGTAGTGCATTCCTTTCAGGTGCTCTAGTGCATATTCAGCCTTGGTGGTGGAAGGGCTATTGAAAGCCATGTACACTTGTTCCAGGGATTGGCGGTTGGGCAGAGTGGGAGGAGTAGAGGCAGGTAAGTGAGGCTATCTGCCCCTCCAATTCAGTCTGACTAAGAGTAGTTTGTTACTGGACGTGGCAGCATCTCTCATAAGTTGCCCCTGTATTGTTGCCTTCTTGGCAGACCACAAAGTTCTATGGGAATCCACTGAGCCCCTGTTGTCGGAAAGGTAGGTGGAGACATGGGCTTTCAATTGAGACTTGCCCTGGGGGGTGCAATTGTGCTGCATGTTAAGGCACCATGGTTTGCGGCCCGGGTATGCTAGTCTCCCATCGAGCAAAGGAGGACTGGGGTGTGGTCAGACAGAGCAGCTTCTAATATTTGGGACTCTCCAATGAGAGCCACCTTTCTCTGGGAGACAAGGAAGTAGTCCAGCCTATATTGTGTGCCATGGACCCGTGAGAGGAAGATGTACTCTTTGTCTCCATGGCGGCAAGGGCACCAGTGGTCCACCAGAACATGGTCCGAGGCTAAATCTCTCAGAAGGGCCCTCATTGTTTCTGTCTAGGGGTCCTGTGCTGTCCAGGACAGTGTCCTGGGTGAGGATCCAGTCCCCTCCAATGGCATACTGCGAGGCCTGATATCCACAAGTAGGCAGTTTATCTGGATTAAGAATGGGCGGTCTGCCCCTGTCAGGGCATACACTGATCCTACACAGAGGTACCTGTCCCCTAATCGCAATTTAGTAAACACATATCTGCCAGCTTGATTCAACCATGTTTGCACAACTGTGATTTCCCAATGAGGATCACTAACCCACACTTACAAGACATACTTCCCTCAGTAGTTGAGGCCACTGCAACGCTGCTGTGTATCACCCTACCCCCCCAATCACACCACAGCTTATCGGATTCCAGGCTGACTAAGTGGGTATCCTGGAGGAAAGTCACATCTGCCCTCCTCGCCTGGAGATAAGAGAGTACTTTTTCTGTTTTATGTGGTGAGTGAGGCCGTTGACATTCCATGAAACGACATGAATTGGGTGGGAGGTGTGTGCGGTGGGGGCAGACAAGGGTGCTCAGACGGCCCGCAACAATATTGGGCGGCTGTGGGATGCTTTGGGTTAGGACCTGTCCTGTGGCTCCGATCACCCCTGTGGCCAAAGTGGGGCCAGAGTGGGGGCAGGCATCAGCCAAGGTGTAGGGCTCCTCAGGAGGTGAAGCGGGCCGGGAGCACCGCCGCATCATGGATCGAGGCTCCTTGCTCGCCTATAGGTCCAGCTTCCTCACACCATCGAAAGCTGGGTCAAGAGATGCCGGTGCTGCCATGGGAGCTTGAGACTCTGTCAAGGGTCATGCTGCCCATGTTGTAGGTGAGGTGGAGCGGCAGGTCATTCAGCGCCCGCCATGCTGTTGGTGCTGCTACTGTAGTCTGGGGCCTGTCTCAATGCGTAGGTCTGGGATAAAGTGGCCATCTTCGTTCGTGGCCAGACCACGCCTCCTCATAATAGGCTTTTATTTGCTAACTGTGCTGGAATTAGTATAGCACTTAAAATAGTAAGCAAGGGTTTTAGTGCTATAGAATACACAGCAATAATGTTGGAGTACTATTTGATGTATACACTTCTCATAAACTATCTCACTACCATACCTTTTACGCTCCTTGTGGTTACAGTTCATACTGTGTCGAATAGATTGAGGTTTTAATGTTACAATTAATATCTTCAAATGTATATTCTGTTTTCTAGTGATACTTGAGTGGCTCATACGACTGATCGTTTTCTGAAACAAGTCTTGCACAAATATGGCTCATTTGGTTGTGCATTGGTTGCATTCCATCTAATTTTCTAATTTGAGTTCACACACTGACTAAGGGGCTAAAGCGGTGATAATGGGCTTGATAATATGCCCTGGACAAATCCAATTGAAGCCCATGTTCACACCAGAACATGGACTTCTATTGTAATTCTCAAGGGCATATTATAAAGCCCGTTATCACTGCTTTACCTGCAGTTTTCTGGCGCTAAACCGGCGATAATTTTTAACGCTGTCCTTGATAATATGCCCCGTAGTTTTTAGTGCCAGAGGGTCTAGGAAACCACATGCTGTTTTTTGAGAACTATAAAACATACCGATAGTCAGACCATTCCGCAACCAGGATTATGTTCCCATCCAATGCAACTCATCGTCCATAAGCGATGGCTTCGGTGGAATAGGTATACTGACAAGACATACTGCTCCAACAACACTAGTTTAAGATTGAATTGACCAGTCAACTGGATTTAGCGATATGTTTAACTTGTCTTTGGATATTCTATCCCTCTAGCCCTTACAAGGATCAAAAGCCTTTTTGTCCTGGGGGAGTGAAAGCAAAACGTTAAGAGAATTCAGTTTCCAAGCACTAAAGATGGAACATTAATAGGATATTGAAGATTAACATAGGTTATGGTTTCCAGCCATAAAAGGACCAGAAATTTTCTTGACCACACTAACTTGAGGTGGGAGGAACAAAACATTATCAGTAGGGGATTCTGAGCCCCTAACGCCTTTTGTTCTCCAGCCTACTTTATGTAGTCTTTGGGTGCTAGGCCAAAGAACAGTGGAAGCTGTAGACTCACATTTCAGATTCCTAATTCCAAGTGGAAGGCAGCATAATTATACCTGTCAGAGTAGGTGATTGATAGCTCATTCACAGTAACGTTAAGAGTTCTAGCATCTCTTTGTAAATTAGTGGTGTGTGTCACTGACAACTTCATCGAAATCTTTCAGTTAGTCATCCCAGGAAAAAATCTTAGCGAGTTTACTTGATTTTCAGAAACAGCAGCTGCTTTCAATTTGAGCTCTGCGCCATTCTGAGCATACAGCAAAAAGACCTCTGACATTTTCATGGTATGCAAAATATAGACAAACCACCCTTTTTGTGCCTAATTCAGAGATTAATCTTAATTGAATCTTGTTAATATGCTATGAAATTAAAATATTATTGGATTCCCACTGTGCACAGCAAAACTGTTATATAGCTTTATATATATATTTTCATGTATTCTTTGCACTCTGACTGCATCGAAAAGCTTGGCATATCGCTTACACTACAAACTTCAGACAAATGATTTTAAATTCAAACATGTTGATGTGCGGCAGCATTCCAGGCTTCCAACAGAATATGTATTTATTATTTATTCATCTGAAAGTGTTCTAAAGATCGCATTACTCAGGACCATTTGAACGCTGCAGACCTGAGCAAACTGTTAGAATTAAGATTAGAGTCACTGCTGTCAAGCTGCAGTGAAGTGAGGAAACAGTAAGCAAGGAAGGGGGAATGTTTAGTGGTCTATTACTAGGCATTTATAACCTAAAGAGTGAATTTTTTTAAGGTCTATGAAAGGACATAAAGGCTCGGGTTCAAGCTCAGTGGCATATCGGGTCCTTTAGAATTGCACTCCATAAAGTGGTGGCATCACCTGCGAATGAGTGGTGCTGGCCATGGTATATTCTAAATCGGGACTATCTAAGAAGAGTGTAGCCTAAATTCTAGTACCCCGTTTGCACAACAGAGGTTTTAAGGTCTGTGCAGTACAAGGATGTTAAGATTTAGAGATTGTGTAAGAGATATCTCAGTTTGAACTCAGAATGTGCCTTTATAGGAAGCAGATGTAAACCAGCCAAAATAGTTCAATATTTGGTCATATTTTACTTGAAGCGAATACTACTCTGGGGTTGGCGTGGAAGGTGGCTTTGAAATGGATTGAGTGTGGATTGTGGTATAGTCAAAAGATTTGGGGGCATATTATCAAGGGGGTTTATCTCCGCTTTTTTGGCTTTAAAAGCCAAGAAAGCGGAGATAAAAATGTTCTCCCTTTTACCTAGCAGTCGCTAACACAAGTTAGCGACAGCTAGTAGGAGATAGCGACCATCTTGGGCCCCACTTTGCATGTCAGAGAAATTTATCACTAATGACATGCAAAGTGGGCGCGCCAAGATGTTAGCGACTGGAAACAGTCGCTAACATCGCTATCTCCTATTACCAACTTTTGGAGATATTCACGCTAAGCGCGAATATCTCCGAAAGCTAACACCTGCCCTGAGCAGTTCTTAGCCATGTTATCCATTGGGAGGTGGATAACATGGCTAAGAGCATTAGCTCGGTAATGCCTGAATATCGCTGACTTTTCAGCGATATTCATGCATTGCGGCCGATTTTTATCGCATTTGCGATAAACCTTGGTATTACCAAGGTTTATCTGCGATAAAAATTGCCTCAGGTAGGCGATGCATTTTTGTCTCTAACCAAGCAATAGCGATAATTATCGCTATTGCTTGGTAATATGCCCCTTGGATTTCTAAATTCAAGCGAGACGCCATCAGTGTAGATTTCAGTTGGATTGATGTCAGAATATGTTTAATATTTTGTTTAGAGCCTGTAAGTGGAAGATTGCTGACCTTGAGGCTCTATATACACGAGGTTTCATGAAGCTTGACTTATCAATAGTAAAACCAGTGAGAGAACTGGTATAGAGGGAACAGTGAAGACATCTGTAGCTGTTGGTTTATTAAGTAGTTGCACGTCAAAGAAGTTTTTGGACTTGGATTTGTGCAAGAAGTGTTTTAGACTATTTCTGATTATTGACTTTTTTCAGTTAAATCTCACATATTGATTTTTCACTGCATTTAGGCTTATACTTAAGGGGCCAGAAGTACAAAGCATGTTACCAGATGCACTGGTAAAATGCGTTTTAACATGCACAAAAGGCTAAATAATACTTGGTAACTTGTTACCAAATTGCATTTTGCTTTTGTGATTCGGTATTTGGAAGGGGCATGTTTAGGGCGTCCCTTCCTAATACCGGATAGCACTGGTATAAATGATATTTCATGAAGTCCATTAGCTGAGGTGTAAATTATATAAGATGATTTAATTATCTTAGTTGCAGGTCAGTATATTTATAGATTGTTAGGTTACCCCCACCAGGAGCTGCCTCCCTGCTGCTCAGCCCATACTCCAACTGACACTCACAGGCACCGAACATTCCAATGCATTACCATGTACCAACATTCCACACAGCACACTCATACTGAGCAGCAGTTATAACACATCTCCACCTTTTACATAACAAAAGAACACATTCCAACAACCCAAAGAACAACTCTCAATTGCATAAAGAGAGACAAATGTGCTTGAAAACAACTTAGATGTAAGGATAATAATGAATCACATATACATGAGTAACCATGTACGTAAATGCAATAAATATACGAATAACAATAATGCAAATGACAGTTGAAAATAACGCAATCTGATGAAGAACAAAAAGACACACATGGAAACATATTAGAGTAAAGATTATATGATATCGCATAAACATAAAACCCAAGCATATAACGATAATACATAAAAGAACAACCTCATTGCGAATACCAGATGACTCTATTGCAAACTCAAAGAGAGAAAACAATATTGCAAATACCAGATGACTATATCACAAACCCATAAAGAGAGAAAAACAATATTGTGAATACCAGATGACTCTATTGCAAACTCATAAAGAGAGAAAAACAATATTGCGAATACCGGATGAGTATATCGCAAACTCATAAAGAGAGAAAAGCGACATGCAAAGAAACACATTAAATGTCACCCACATCTACCCCTTTCCCAAAACATAAGTAGAAAACCATGCACTCTGCCAAGCTCCACATATCATATTGAACCCCACACGCCCCAGCACACACCAGTTGGCCAGACTAGCTTGAAAGGCAGCCCACAAGGAAACCAACACATAAGTGGCACGGCAGACAACAGCAAAGAGTATAAAAACAAATCAGAACATGAACGCAAACCAACACACCATCAGAACAGTACTACACTCAATTACCTACCAAAAGAAAAAATCTTGCACTCATACATAAGACCACAGGTGACTTATCCACGCATAGTCATCCCAATAACTAACACCTCTGGATGGGTGGCTTATCCGTGCCTAGTCATCCCAACAACGAACACCTCTGAAGGGGTGACTTATCCACACACAGTCATCCCAACAATTAACACCTCTGGATGGGTGACTTATCCACAAACAGTGATCCCAACAACTAACACCTCTGGACGGGTGACTTGTTCACACACAGTCATCCCAACAATGAACACCTCTGAACAGGTGACTTATCCATGCATAGTAATCCCAACAACAACATAGGTGGGTGAGGTAACCATGCACAATCATCCCAACAATCACAATAGATGGGTGACAGACTCTCATGTACTCCACACATCAGGAAGAAATGGGTGATTTACAGCATAACAGTAATCTCAATCTCAAACAACACAGTAAAAATAAACCACTGAGGATGACCTATCCCATAATAGTCCTAACGATTAAGTTGACCATTGCATAACCAGTACAACCTTAAGTAGTAAATACCCCATACATAACTGGCAAGATGGGATGTATGGCCCCATAAATGCATATTGTAACTCATTGAATATCATGACATAATACAAGCATACTATTAGGCAACAATAAGACCAAAGGTTCCCATCCCACACACATACTTTCATAACATGCAGCACTACTTCTGTTTGTTGCTAGATTTGACCCCTCAAACTTGAAATATGATCGCACAGATCTGCTTACAGTAATTATCTTCCTACATATGGCAACATGGTGTAGAGTTCAAATGGGGGGGAGAAAAGGGCTTAACCAATCCAATCCATAAAATGAATGGCTTGAAAGAAGGATGCCTACTAGCATCCATATTATTTTCCTTATATATAAGTGACCTACTGGGCGCTTTTCCCTAATTAAGATCTTCCCTCCAAAATTAGCACAGCTGGATATCCATTGCTTAATGAACGCCGATGATATTGTAACATTTGATTGTACCCCAATTGGCTTGCTAAGAAATCTAGATGAATTAAACCAATATGCAAAAGAAAACTTCTTGGTCCCAAAAAATTGTAACTTTTAGTGGAAGAAGGAAATCGTTACCTTTCACATGGTCATTGGGAGGTAATCAAATTGAGACAGTAAAAGAATATGTCTACATGGGCCGTATCTTTACACATAATTTACAAGACACTCCCCACCTCCAACATCTAGAGCGAAAGGCAGACTCCCATGTCGGGGCATTACAGAGGTTTTACCGCTCAACGGGCAATAGACATTTTAAATTCTTGCTGGAGGTTTATAGCATAAAAATCCCATTGATTTTATCTTACGCCATGGAACATACACAAATAACACATAGCAATCGATAAAAGTAAAGGAAGGGATTACCCAATCAGTTCCCGTACAAGCTTTAAGGCTTGAGCTCCCTCTAATGAGCACATTTGCGCGAGTCCTCTCAAATATTATAAGGTGGGCTTTTAATCTCTTTCATGCAGCTCCAGGCAGATTAAGATATATATTAAAATTGGAGACTTTAGGAGACAAAGCGTCTCAGTACACCTTCAATAGGAACCTTACAAAAGTTCTTGCGGTGTCACAATGCACTGGTGCACTTCTGAAGGTCTGGTCTCCAGCGCATCTGAAGCTCTTTTTAAAAATATGAAGCCTAGAATGAGCTATGAAATGGACAAAGAATATTGTATCCAATTAAAGCATTACAAAACATTTGTGGAAAACATAATATAGATGCCCCAAATAATTCTCTAGGCAGATGTGACTTGTGCAATGGCGGATTACAAGATCTCTATCAAATATTATTAATTTGCCCTAATCTGATACTGGTAGAGACTTGGCATCAATTTATAAAGCCAATCCGTTTAAGACACAACACTATTTTAGCTCAAGATCTAATCACGGTGTGTAAGTATCTCCCTAAGAAATTTGTTTGTTTGTTTGTTTCAGTTTTTAAAGAGTCTCTTAAAGTTATTTTAAGGAAAAGGTGCACAAATCTAATAGTTTTAACTATTGTATGTTGTTCGTGCGGACGACAAATTATTATTACTTGTCTTTTCTTATAAAGAGTTTTTCTAAATCGTTTTTAATAACATAATATAACATCTTCTATTTTATGTAATTGTATTTGTTGACTCCAGTTGATGACTGAATCAAATAAAATAATTTTTTATGTTGATTTTGAAGTTGTTAAAATGCGAAAGTCTGTCCCATTCGCTGAGGCAGCCCACTCTACTTACGAGAGACTATCTGGGCCATCGGGACAGGTCCACAGGTATCTGGAACTACCTGAGAGAGCCTCAGGCTGGAAATAAAACAGTTTTGAAAGTTCCCTCAGGCTGCACAAAAAACAAAGATGTCTCCCTCCACTCAAGCCACTGCAGCTGAGACTCTCCCATCAGCGGTCATGTTGCGCCAATTCAAATCTCACAAAACAAAAATCAATGCCTTACTTTAAGTAATGCATCCATTGGGAGGTAAACCCACCAATTCCACAATTGCAGCTTAGGAACTTCTAACTCTGTATAAAACAAAAAAGTGGCAAATAAGTAAAACAGAGCTGGGTGGGTCCAGGCACGTGCATGTGGCAAACGTCGCTGTACCACAGTCTTCCAAGAATAAATCAGACTGGTGTCATCCACAGTGTCACCACACCTCCACGAGCCAGTACACCAGTGGTAATGGAAGTGCACATGTGAAGGAACTTCTCTCTTTGTGCTCCGGTTTCAAACTAAAACACTGTGCGCATCAAGGTAACAAATTCTTAGCTTTTTTTTCAAGTTGACCCGAGTGCAGTTTACAACAACCGTACCGATGTCTATGACCTGAGAGCAGTCACCAGCTCCATGCCTCCCGACGATCCCCCCGCAGCATGGTGCCAGATTTGCAATCCATAGCCTATGCACCAACATCCCTTCAGGCTGCCAACAGGTTGATACAAACTGCTGGGCACATATTTTTACTTGTAAATACTGCCAACTCTCATCAAAATCTGCCAGTAATGCCACACCAACACTGATAAGTCCAAAACATACCATATTGTTGGAGATCCGCTGGATATAGACAGCAAACAAACCATTAATATTTTAAAGATTAAAATCGAGGCTGTATGATGTGGCAAGACACTGGTGGGGCTTCAGGGCGGTCTATAACCTTGAGATTGACATCATCTATAATATAATTTTCTTCTGTAGTTTCTTCAGCCATTTAACATCTTGTAATCTTGGTTTCCATAGTTTCTTCTTTTATTCAGCTTACCCATGTAGGTTCTTGTTTACCAAATTGCTGCCAAAATGTTGTAATGAAGGAATGATCCATACTCCAAGGTGTAGATTAAAGTAAGACGATCGATTTTAGTTGCAATTAAGTGTATTTAAAGGTTCTTAGCTCAGATCTTAGGTTAGTCCCAATAGGAGCAGCCTACCTGATGCTCACCCCATACTCCAACTGACACTCACAGGCACCCAACATTCCAATGCATCACCATGCACCAACATTCCACACAGTACACTCATACTGACAGGCAGGCATAACACATTAATGTTTTGCGACCAGAATGTAACCGCACAGAATTCATAATTTACTGACTCTATAGAGGATGTGGTAACAAATTTGCAACAGAAAGGGGTCCCCAAGGGATCTCTTCCCCTTTGTGAATTCGGGTGAAATTTTTTTTTAAAAGCAGGCAGTGGCCCCACAGAACACTGCCTACTCTTAAAAATTGAGAAGAAAACTTTTCATTTTTATTTTTGTAATGCAAGACCATTTTCTTTTAAGTACAATGGGCTGCATTACAAAAAAATAAATATTGTTTTATTTAACAAGCAATCGCAGACATGGTGGTCTGTTGACCGCAGCAGGCCACCATCCCTTTGATTGTAGCCATTCCTAATGGGCCGCAAATTGTGACCTGTCTCATGAATATTAACGAGGCAGGTCCATTTGTGACCCATTGGGAATATCAAACAGTGTCTGAGACACTGTTGTACGTAGCTGTTTGCAATTTCGTAATTGCGAATCGTAAAAATTTGCAATTAGGAAATCGCAAATGGACGTTTTTGTACTTCTGGCCCAAGATTCCCACTCTACAAATTTACAAGATTTCCTGACTTCAAAATGGAGAATTGCTCCGGACACCAGTGCAGTACATGACTAGTTGCCCATCTTTAATCTAGGCTTCAGCATTTTATCACCAGCTGTCTAGGACTCTCAACTGATCTCTTTATCTGTCTTCATAGCTATCACTTTCGACTTGACATGGTTTATAGTCCCCACAGTCTTCATTCTCCTGACAAATCTTCCATTGAAACTTCCATTTGTAATCTTTATATTAAGTCTTCTATCCAGCCTACTTATTGGACACACCTCCAGCTCATGAACACCTGGGTTCTGCAATTTATGAAGCATCGGGATCATTTTCACCTGTTTCTCAACAATACTCTTGAATGTGCTTGATTCTGTATATGTCTTGTTATCATCTCTATCCTCTCATGCTCCTTGAAGGCTAACAGCAGGAAGGAGGATGATTCAATGCCTCAACCCATAAGTGGATGTTCCTCTCATAGATAAAACCTTATAAAGTTGTATTTTATTTTCCCTCACTTTTTTTCTGATTATGGGTTTAGTACTCCTGGCTTTGAATATAACGTGGTTTAACGTCAGAGACCTCTGAGAAAGTGCAATAATCTTAATTTATCAGGCTGCCACTTTCAGCCTCTGTGTACAAAGATAGAATGAGTAACATGAACTGGGGCTCTGATGACAGAATTAGGCCCTTGAATGTAAAATGTCAAGATATTTGTAGAGCGCACTGCCACCAAGCGGTTTCCTGGCGCTATTACTCATACCGCTGTTGAACCCTTCCTGGCTTTCCCTGTGAAGTGTCCACTCCTGGGCACCGCCAGGGTGAAGCCAGGTATCCTAGCGCTGTTGGGGCCGGGGTGGAGGTTAAGCAAGCTATTGCCCAGAGTTGCAGCGTGGGGCCCATGATTAGAATAGGCACCGAGGCGAGAATTGTCAGGTCCGAGGAAATTGAGCCCAAGACCCACCGAGGCAGGAATTGAACCCTGGTGCCAGGCCAGAACTCTGCATCAGGGTCTGCCGCTCTAACCATTGAGCCACACTCCTCCACGCCCTTGCATAATTTTTATTAACAAATATATAATGATTATTTGGCTATGCAGTTTGCCTAATTTCCTGACTGCTTAGGTTTCTCTCAATTTATGGGAAAGTTGTTACAAGCACAAATATATTGCATTGACTCTGCACCTGCTTGTATGGAATGTGTCTTTTGCTAGCATCTTTTAGCACATGACTTGCAAAATCTGGTTGGTGGACAGTCGCCATGCACATCACTGAAACGTGCAAACAGATGGTGAGAGTGCGATTCTCATGATTGATAGCATTGCACGAATCCCGATTTAAATGCAGGAGTCCACCCTCGCCTAACAGGTGGGACATTCGAAGTTTTTGGAGGCACTACAAATATGAGTGTTAACAAAACTGCACAATTCATTTCATTTCATTTCATTTATTCTTTTTATTTCGGTTAAAAATAACCATAAAAGATTGCACAAAACAATACAATTATTTTCAGGATACATCCTATACTAATTAAAATATAATGCTACATATCATATATATATATATATATATATATATGATCAAGGCCCTTCGCGGGCTGAAACGTTATGGCGGATTGCACCAGTTGCGGGTGCGTCTCGTCTTGTTCTACGAGCTACAGAAGACGTTGTATGCCTCATATATATATATATATATATTATAAATACACTGCACAATTCATAATGTTTGTTGGCCCCTCAACCAGAGACACGAATACATCAAAAAGCTCATGTATGTTGTAGAGCTTGATTTTATGGTGACAGTAACGAGACCCATAGTATATATGGAATCATTGTCTTTTACTGAAGTTCCAAGAGATTTTGATGTTTACAACATATTTAGCTGTAACTAATTATTTAATTGACGGGTTGCAAATGTGCACATCTTTGGAACTGCAGAGTTGGTGAGCTGCAGTAGAGCTGAAACAAACGTTCACTATTAAAGTCACAATGTGACACAATTGTGACATATGACGTGTCACAATCACCAAATGTGTTGCATTGTGACATGGACATCACCAGAGTAGACAATGGTCTGAATAAGCTTCTCTCCCCCTGAGCACTGCACTATTTAAAATAAAATGCGAGATGTCTTTGTCTCGGGACTGATGACAAAAATTAGGACATACCTTAAAGTATTAACTTACCTAAAAGCACTAATACAGTAAGTATTGGGACATCCGGTTCGCACACATATCAGATAATTACAATGTGGCCTTAAGACATGGGGAATAAACACGTGGAAATAAGTGTTTCTGTATTGATACCCACATGTTAGTTCCCATTTGAAGGTATTTTTTATCCAGACAATTTGCCTGCTGCGTGTTGAAAACTTGCAAGCCTCGATGTATCCGTATCACTTGTATTCCTGAGTAGTCAATAGCTCCAATTACCATCACCATAGACATCACCAGACCATTTGTAAACACATGGCTGCAAACATACGTGCGACATAATTTTTTCAAAATATATTTGGCCTTTGCTATTGGATTAGATTTGCTTTTTGCGACCTCCACACGGCTGCTCCTAATTCTTAAAGAACTTAAAATGCAGTACTTACTGATTTGACAGATACTGTCTTCACTCAGCTGTGGACTTAAATAGATGATGTATTGTTGTAAATTGATAGTTGTGCGTTCTTGTTTTACAATTGTGTTTACGTTTGTCCTCTACTCTGAGTTTTTTCAGATGAAGCACAGTTAAAGGCAAAGTCGTGACAGGTGACTGCTCTCTAAGAACAGGGGGCCTTATTTATCAAGGCCTTGCGCCGCCGGTGCGTCACTTTTTCCCATTTTAAAAGTGGCGCACCGGCGGCGCAAGGCCTTCATAAATAAGGCCCGGGGAGAGGAAAGGCACACGAGATGAAACAAAGTGAACCTAACCTCACCTAGAGGTGAAGACCAGATGGTGTGGACGATCAGTAATTTTCCTGGCAAGGAAACTTGCCTTCACTCCACAGTAAACTTGTCAACAAACCATCTGTCAAAACAGTGCCCTGTGTCGGGCTGCCAAGAATCTGCAGACCATATGGCTGATTATCCATCAGCTTAGTGATGAAAACAAGCGTTACCGTTCTTTATTCAAACCTGATCTTTATCTCGTTAGATAAAGGTTTTAAACATTGTAGATCCTGGCAAAATATCGGAGTCTTGTGACTATCCTGAGCCTAATCTAATGTCTTGTGTGAAATCAGGGCGCACATGACAATAGTGACAAAGGAAGAGAGACACTGATCTCATTGTGTGGACAACCGAATCATGTTTGACAAGCTTTGCAATACCCAGTGGAAAAAGAAATGCACTGGTAGTCACTATCTAGAGTGCCTGTTTGCTTATAAAAATGGCTAGTACTCTCCCATTAAATGCATTGTAGCAGTACTGAAAAGTGCAGGTACTCTTCGTTTCATATTAACGAAGTGTGGGTACTCAGTACCGGACAGTATCTCTCTGTTAGACCTGACAGCTTTAGGGTGGTCTTCTCCCAACTTTTTGTCAGCTTCCGTCCATTTTTCTGACCTCGTTTTTGCTGGTTTTAGGACCTTGTGAGGTTTACCACTGCTAACCAGTGCTAAAGTGCTTGTTCTCTTCCCCCTAAATATGGCAACATTGACTCATCCTCAATTGGCTTATTTAATTTACTTATAAGTCCTAAGTAAAGTGGACTACACATGCCCAAAGCCTGTCATTTAAATGTTACTAGTGGGCCTGCAACACTCATTGTGCCACCCACGTAAGTAGACATCTAACCATGGCTTAGGCCTGCCATTGCAAGGCCTGTCTGCGCAGTTTACACTGCCATTTCAACCTGGCAAGATAAACCTCTTCCCAGCCCAAAACCTTCCTTTTATACATATAAGTCACCCCAAATGTAGGCCCTGGGTAACCCAGAGGGCATGGTGCACATTTTTGAAAGGCAGAGCATGTACTTTTAAGTTTTACATGCCTTGGTAGTAAAAAACTCCCAAATTCGTGTTTCACAAATGCATGGCCTATCTCTCCCATGTGATAACATTGGGATTACCTTATCACCTCCTTTAAATATAATTTCAAATTGTGAAGAGATGTATTTTTCAAGTTTGGTGTCTCTGGACTCACAATGTAAAATCACAACTGATGGTTTAGTTGGATTTTAAATTGCAGGTTTAAAAATGCAACTTTTTGAAAGTTGGCATTTCCTTACTTTAGCCTTCTGTGCCTGCTGCCTGTTTCTGAAAACACATCTAGGGTGGGCGACAGCTGGGCTTTATTCATTCGCTCTAGACACCCACATACAAAGGGAGCTTAGGTGTGACTGAGGGACCATTTACATCCTGATGGGCCATCCTGGTCAGGATGGAAGGGGGGAGCTGGGCACATCTTTGCACTTACACATGAATTGGCTGTGTCCTGTCACCACACAAAGGGCTGCATGCCCCTGTGCAGTGAGTCTGTAACCAGGGCAGGAATCTTTGCAATTCAAAACCTTCTTTGATGTCCCCACTACAAAGGCAAAATTGGGTATAGGTACTGGACCTCTAACACCATGATTTCAGTACACTTCTGGACCTCTGACCACTCTGCGGGGAAGACGAACTGCTGTGCTGCTGGACTCCTGCCTTGCTGTGTTGCCCTGCTGCTTGGTTGAGAAGGTGTGGACCTGCATCACTTGAACCCAGACTGACTCCAAGGACTTGATGGCTTGCCTCCTGTTTTAAAGTCTCAGAGACATAAAAGACTTCCATCTCACCTGTAACTGCACCTGGAGTGTGCCCTAACAAGTGGTGCCACCTCAGTCCTGGACATTTGGAAGTGAGGCCAAAGAAGCTTCTTCAAGCCAACCAAAGCAGCCTCATCACAACTGGTGCATTTGTGGCTCAGAAGTAGCGCATCTTCGCCTTTGCAAGGATCATAACCGGCGCATTCTCATTATTGCATGGAGCAGACACCACACATCTCCTTGGAAACCAGCACATCGCCCTCTGAACCAATGCATCCTCTGCTGCAGGAGCAGTAGCAGCACATTGCATTTGGAACCAGCACATCCCACTCAGAACCAACATATCACCGCCATTGCATGGAGGATATTGACGTATCTAGTCCACTACGTGACTCGACACAGACACATTGATTCATCTGCATCTTGCGTCTTTGTCGACGATGCCGTAGTCTGGATCAAGTACTTTTGTTCTGCTGGCCCAAGAGGGTACCTGTATACAACCCGCACTCCATCGTGGTCAACCAGAACATTTGACTTTGCCCGGTTCGGCGCAACCAGATATCCCAAATAGTTGCGTATTGCTTCTAAATGCTGTTTTACGATTTATTGTTTTAAAGTTCATATCTCAAGTTCTACTGACTGCATTTGTGTTGTTTTGGTCTTGTTTTATTCATAACATTATTCTTAATATTTCTAACCTGATGTTGAGTCTTTTTGTGGTGTTTTCACTGTGTTGCTTTTTGAAGTGTTGCACACATTCTTTACACATTGGCTCTTAAATTAAGCCTGACTTCTCTGTGCCAAGCTACCAGAGTGTGAGCACAGGATATTTTAGGATATGGTGTGACTTACTATGACTAGGATTGTGGTCCTGCGGATCTTGTGGATCAAGGACTCCCCTTAGCAGAGCTAAGGCAGGTCCAGTTGGAAGTCCAGGCAGTTGAAGCAGGTCAGTTGGGAAGTTCTCTGGATCTTGCTATGTCCCTGTTGCTCAGTACAGACTGCTAGCCCTTGGAGTCACTCTAGTAGTTCGAGGAGCAAGTTCAGGCTTCCTTCCTCAGGAAGCAGGGCTGCAAGGCATTCCTTGTAGCAGCAGGACAGCAGGAAGACATGGCAGCCCTTATTCTGAGTCTCCCAAAGGACCAGAAGTGATGTGATTAATGACTCAAGTGGTCCAATATATATATACCTGGTGCCAGCCTTTGATATGGGGTACATTTCTAGTCTACCCCCACACCCAGTGCTATAAAGTTCCTTTCTTCTCTTGCCCAGGCTCCAAGGGTTTTGGGTGACAATGGGCTGGCATCAAGTTCCTTTTTGTTTTGCAGAGATATGGATTCTTCGAAATGCAGTGCAGGCAGGGAAAACCTCCGCCACCACTATTCTGGCAAGGTGGCCCATCCTACCAGCATCTAGTCCCCCTTTGGCTTATTCTCTGGGAGTAATACACAAAGGTCAGCTGACGGCTATATGCAGCCATGTGATGCAGCACGCAGGCTTCACGCACCGAAAGGTTAGAAGAAAAAAATACTGGAGACGTAAGAGCACACGATTAAAGATGGCAGCTCGCCGCTGACTCTCCGGCACACCCATTCTAAAGACGAGGTTTTATATGCCGAATTTGCAGGAATAATTGAATTCCTGTTGCTGTGGACTCTTAGCTGCTCATAAGGAAGTGTTTTCTGCAGGTGTTTGGTGGCACTGATGACTTCTGGACTCCTTTAGCTCCCAGCTCTGTTTCTCCAAGGCTTCCCTCAGAAGGGCTCCGGAGTTCTGTCAGGGAGGCGGGGTTCTGTATCTGGAAGGGCACGACTTTGGCCTTGGTATCCTCCCACTGCTGGTTTTATCTGCTGCACTGGTTTGGCATATTTATCAGCATTTTTATTTGTCATTTACCATTTTGCCTATATTTATTTGATTTTGTTGATTATGGAAAGCAAAGCTTCAACTTCGTCAACACATAAACGTAAAAAAGACAGTTTCTCCTCCACTTGTTAAGTCAAAAGTGGTCGATACATCAGAACCCTCACTTATTACTATTTTGGAGGAATTGCAGGCTGTTAGATCAAATACAGATAGAATTGCCACGGAAATTAAAATATACGAAAAGATATGGCTGGTCTTTCAATGACGGTTGCAGATAATGAGATTAAATTGAATGACATTATAACAAAAACAGATAAGCTAATGCCATTAGTAGTAGATTGCTTGAGTTAGAAAATAGGAATAGGCAAAATAACATGTGTATTGTATAGTTGCCTGAAGATATAGAAGGGCAGGTACCCTGAGAACCTATTGCCTAATATATTAAACTTGATGTTTTCAGAAAAATTTGAGATTGATAAGGCACATCATAAACCAGACCAAACTAAACCGCGTCAAGCAATTTTTAAGGTTCTTCCCATCACTATCTCATCCTTATCAGGAAAGCAGCTCAGGAAATTCCATCTCTTCTGGTTAATAGCACTAAAATCTTCATTCATCAAGATTTTGCTAAGGAGATCGTTGCTCTTCGACAAGATTTTGCAGCTTGGAGACCACGACTCAAAAACTCTGGCTTCAAATATGGACTCCTCGATCCATTCATAATAGGTATCTGGAAAGACGACATTTCCAAATCCGTCCAGAAGACCTTCAAGCTTTTCTTGATAACCACTTTCCTCTCTCAATGGATACACATTTTTCTTCAATTTGAAAATGTTTGGACTGTATTGTAGCTAACTATCTTAATAGCTGAAATGAGTGTGCACATGCAACACGCATTTTAGGTATTTACTATTCCTGTTACTATATTTGATATTCTTTTAAGTACGGGTGTACCTCTCTCTTCTCTCTTCTTATATACATTTGCATGCCACATGAATATCCATGTATGTTCTTCACTGTTTTGCATATACATATATTCTTTGTTTTATCTTTTCTCTGTTTCTACGGCTACTTCTTTCGAATATTATTTATCTCGACACTCTTTTCTCTATCTTTACTCTTTATTTCATTTGTTAGTATATGAATATATTACTCATAAAATTAAAATTGTTTCCTTGAATGTTAAGGGTTGAAGACATCAAGTCAAACATTTTAGATTATCTATATAGGCAAAAAGCTGATATTTGTTAATTGCAAGAAACACATGTTGATGACAACATCTTAGCATACATGGAAAGGGAATGGGTGGGTCAGATGATCTCCTTCCCAGCATTAGGTAAAAAGAATGGTGTGGCTATTCTTTTTTTAAATAATCTTCAATTGAAAATTTTAGATAAACAATCTGATTCTGAGGGCAGATTTCTCTTGGTTAAAGAGAAACTTGGTAATATAATTTCACATAGAGATTGTGAAAAATCCAAGTGTCACACAAAGAGCTGGTGTAGCAAATAATGCACACCCATTCCGCAGTAGAGTGGTAGGTGTGTAGTATTTAGAAGATGGTACAGTTTAGAACACATTATCATTTGCAAAGAATGCATTTTCCATTGAAATTGCCACTAAATGTGCAGTTGTATTGATAAAACTATATAACACACAAAATATAATGCCTGGAAATAGGCTGTCAGTGAATATTCATCATTTGCACATCAACAAGTAAAGTGTATTGATTTGTGTTGATCCTATCAAACAGTTGCTTGTAGAAGTACAAAAAACACTTAATTTGTGTTTTCCTAACTACTATATTTGTACAGTTAATTTACAGATATTTAAACTGTGTTTTGTGTTAAAGAATTACACCCCATAATGTATCATTTTACACTCCTTGTGCCCCAACAATACTGTCACTAAGTTCAGTTTAAAAAAGCCTCTCAATTTGCAGTCATAGGAAGAAAAGTAAATGCCAATATCTATGTTATAATAATAAGGAGTAATATGTCAGAAGGCAACCTAACATTTGACAAGGTTCATGTGTAATCGGGTGAATCTTGAATGAATGATCAGTCCTTTTTTGCACGCTGATTGACATACAGGGGTCTTCAGTTGGTGTGCAAGTTGCATTTTTCTTGTGTACTGGTTGTGTACTGGATGATTTTGTTCCCCTCCTTTTTCATCATAAATTACTAGCTTCTTACACAACATTACGTGGAGGAGGTTCTGACACCTTGGATGAAATTTCATTACATCTTTCCAAATTAAGAGTTTCTTGTTTGTAACTGTTTGCTACCTTACCTGTCTGTGATGGCTCTCCTTTATCTCGTTCCTCTCTTTCATCAGATTCTCTCTACGAAGTTGAGTCATTCATGCTATGGGATGAGAGGTTGTCACCAGGCAAGATATGCTTCTCTTTCATTTTCAATAAGATTGTATCTGGTATTCCTTTAGTCTTTCAAATCATGTCACTATCATTATTCTTCAGTTCAGTCAAACCGTCAGGTATCGTTTTAGATCTCTCATGTTATCCTCTGCCTTTGCCTGTATTCTGCTTGCAGCAGTCTGTAGATGTTGGTCTGCATATTGTTCCTGTTCTGAAAGCAGAGGAGTCCTGCTTATTCTTGGCTCTGACCTGTCCATGTATTTATGATGGAGCCTTTCTTTGGTTTACTGTTTATGTGTTGCTTTTTAGGAAGGTTGGGACTTGGATTGGTATAGTTGGAAACTGTTGCATTCAATGGCTCAGCAATTACCTCAGTGGTGGGATTCTGCTTTTATTCCACCCAACTTCTCTGACATTATCTATGTTTTGGCCATTGGTGATGATGCCTGTCCAAATAAAAGTGAGCTATTATAAATTGCTGTCTTTACTATTGTGGGGCAAAGTTCCATAGGCTATTAACTTTGTGACACTATTTCTGATAATTGTACCTGATTGCTTTAACTGGCAATACATAGCTATCAATAGAACTTTTTTGCCACAGTCCAACAATAGGTGAATGAAGTATTCAATCTAGTCTTCACATATGTGCACAGGTTTATAATTTCATCTCTAATAACAACACACACCTAATGTAATACATGGTTAAACATTCTAGTAGTGACATACTAGATTGCATAGGAGGATCAGAATTCCATGGCCTTCTTTATCTAAAGATAAATGACATTGAATTTAAGGAGAGGGAGGTCAAGCACAGACCAAAAGTACAAATTTAAACAGAAAGGCTATTTTTGAGGTTCCTCGACTTTGCTGCATATTGTAATACAAGATTGAGTAAATATCCATCTGTGGTTGATATGTGATAATATTTTGTAATGTACTATAACATTTGGATAGTACTTGTATTTATGTATGTATGTATTTGGTATTTACTATGTGCACTCTCATCCCCAATGGGGTATTCCTGCGCTAGATCATACTTTGCTGGTTCCAATCCACTTTGCTGGTTCCAGTACTTCATAGGAGTGTCAATTCCCCAAAGTGTTCTTCTAGGTAGCTAGGTAAAAGAATATCCACTTTTTTGTCTATGGTTGGTAGAGTTTAGGTCGCTAGTGTGGCCTATGAGTATCCTTGCTGTTGTATAAAGTGAGTCAGACGAAGAGGCAAATTTGGTTCCACTTATGATCACGTTTAATCTTCCTCTGATTGAGCATATGCCTTAGTGGAGGGTCAGTTGTTTTGGACCAGTACATTTTCCATTTCTTTGGCACTTCTGGTGGTTGTCGAGGATCCTTGGTCCTGCTACAAGTGAGTTCCAGACCTTGTCAAATGTGTTGGGAATGATGGGACAAAAATGCAAGACCTTGTTAGTAGAGCTGTTCATCTAGTGGCTGTAGAGCACAATGATTAAGCAGGAAATGTGGGTTTAAATCGGAGCTTCCCCTCTTAACTAAATGGTCTTGTCCTAGAAAAATCTATTTACTCCACAAGGCCTCATTTTAACTGAGCAACAATCTGAAACCACCCTTCAATAATTTTGTTCAGTTCAGGATGTGTGCTATAGAAAGCCACATGTGCGTATGGTTTAATAGACAATAGTGTTTTTCCACAACACCCATATGCACATTTTTATGACAAAGAGACTTTTCTTGGTTCACGCACAACAGTGTTGTTAGGGCTTTGGAAGTAGACAAGAGTTCATGTTCAAAAACTTAAACTTTCAACAGGTGTCAATGCATAGATAAATCTTTTATTCAGAAGTCAAACATAGGGGTTTAAGAAATCAGAGAAAAGTTGAGCGGTGCACCACCCAGGTTATCTGTTTGAAGTAACACTGAGTAGTCAAGTTCCTTTGGTAAACAGTTAAATTCTTTATTCAAATATCTGTTGGTCTTTTTCATCCAGAGGCGGTGTGAGGAAGGAGCTTGAATACCGAAGGGCTCCAGCACCACACGCGGGGCCCTTATCAAGGAGGCATCCGCTAATTACTGGTTGTACCGCACACTTCTCTCTACTGCTACTGCAGCGAAACAGGACTACCAGCATTTGGATACATTGAAGTTGATCCTTCTCAATATATATGCCCTGATGAAGTTCACTCTGCTCAACGAAACCCGTTGGCTGAGACTCTTTTCACAACTTTTGAATATTTGAATGAAGAATCTAACCGTTCACCAAAGGAACTTGACTACTCAGTGTTACTTCAAATAGATAGCCTGGGTAGTTCAACGCTTCACTTTTCTCTAAATTCCTTATTATCTGATTGGCAGTTTGCACCCTACTACGGAAGGTGCAGGAGCAGTTAGTGCACACCATTCATGATTGTACCAGTAACGATCTACAATGGGAACTTAGCAAAGAGGTGCGGCCACTGGAGTCCACCGTTGACCATTGACCTTTACAGGGTTTAAGAATTTATATATTTTTTTAATTAGGAGAATCCATACCATATCTTTACAGGTTATTATTTGCTGTATCGTGTGCATGCCAAATCATTTGATTGCACGTAACCTGCTTTGTCCTATGATATTTTGAACTTGCGCCTCTTATGGATTTCATATTGTTATGGGTTTCTAAGGCCAGGAAATGACTGGAAGATACATATTTTACTTCTCACAAGTGAGGATCTCATTGTTTTGATTTGTCAGCTGTATAACATCCGTTGGTCCAGTACTTAGAGGCAAGAGGCTAAGGCACTGGACTACAGTTCTGAAGGGGTTTAGAACTCTTGGATGGTGGAATGATTGACTTCATTGTATGTTTTAATGAATGTACTGGCCCACGCTATACTACATATCTCTTGGAACTGAAATGCCATATTACATAGCTCAACCAGCCAGGACAACAATAAGTAAAAATTAACAGTTTGACCATTCAACAAATTCTCTCAAAATGTAAGGAAGAATTCCAATAAGTTGCAATGAAAATAAAACCCCTACTTTTCATGTTTCCTGTGGATTGAAAGAAACCACTATCAAAATAATTCTTCTCAATCTACAAAATGTTTGGTGGTCTTTTTTTTAAACAAAAAAAGGGAGTTTATTTCTGAAAAACAAGAGACTAATGACCTAAAAACCCTGAGAGTTTTCTCTCAGGGTTTAGTGGTCATTGCTTTTTATTGCTCTGCTCCTCACCACCAGCTATTTCCTAGCAGTGGCAGACAAGAAAAATAACACACTACACCGTCCGCCTTCAATAAGGAAGGCGGTGTAATGTCCTTCCTCTAACAGCCCCAACTCCATCAATATTTCACACATATCTTAAGCCTGGTAGGAACTACATGTTCTTCCCGAAGTCTTTAAGAACTGATTGAGTGAAAGAGCAGCTGAATGCTGGGGAATTCTTTTGAGTTGTACTGTTAAAAGATATATATGCTAATACTAAAAGGAAAGTACACTATATGAAATATATCTTTCTTGGCTTACGCATTTGGCAATGCAGCGCACGCAATGAAATCTGTTTTATTTATTTATTTGTTTATTTACCTCTGTTCACCCATATGGCATAGTTTACTACCCCCCACCCTGCTCGTCCCCCGCCCCACTGCCCCACAGCACTCCCACCACTGGCCACTACTGCACAATCGGCTTTCCTCCCATTCATGATAATATAGTTAAAAATCTGGTATTTTTTATAGACAAAAGGTGTTTTATCAAAATATTGAATTTGAAATATTGTCTTACAATAATATACATTACAATTGAATATAAGACTCTTATTTTTAAGGCTTAAAATACTTTTGAAGTGGAATGTTGGTTTTTAGAGGTATGGTATGCGTAATTTTTTTCAATGTTTTAATTAGTTTGGATATTTTTAATCCAACATTTTTTTTCTTTTTACAGAAATTTGTATTTATTTGTGATGTCTTTATTTGTCGTATATAAATGTCATTTTGCATTTTCAGTATAGTGTTTAGTTTAGTTTTTGTGTAGCAGTAGGATGTAGAGTTTAAAGGGGAAATGTTAGCATGTGTTAAAAAAATGATTTTAAAGAAATTAATTTGGAAATATAATTTCATTTCCTTTATATATGTGTTTGACTATATATTTTGTCATTTTAAATATTTTTTTGAAGTTATGTGTTTTTGGTTTTTATATATTCCTACTTTAATATTTCAAACTTTGATTTAAAAAGAATCAAAATTTCATTTAAAGTTATTAACAATCGTTAAAAAAAGTATATATAATTTTCAATAGTTTAGGATTTTTTTTAATATTTACTTAATTACATTGTGTAGTAATTGTAATGTCAACTTTTAATCTAGAGAATGATTATAAAATGTAAACATAATTTTAAAATGTGTATTAATATAGTATAAATTAAATTGTACTGTATTGTGAATTTATCAATTTGTAAAGGTTTTGTTTTTAATGGATTTTACAATTTGTAAAAATAAACTGAAGTTTTATTTGTGCTAAATTTTATATTAGATTTACATTGTTTTAATATATGGTTTTATTGAACTGGGAATATTAAATGTGCCCCTGACTTGAAGTTAAATAATTTTCTCAATGTAGGTTAAATTTGAGTGGGAATAGAACATTTAACCACTTCAATGTCCAATACTTTCCTCAATGCAGCATAGATAGCAGTGAGAGTAGTACATTTAAACCATTCAATGTCCAACACTTTCCCCAGTGTAGCTCATATTGAGTGGTAATTGTAAATATAACACCTTCAATATCTGGGAAGAGGTGTGGCGCAGCGGCCAGGGTTCCTGACTCCGGACCACAGGGATCACGGTTCCATCCCTGGCTCCGGTGGCAGGTGACTCTGGGCAATAGCTTGCTTAATCTTCCCGACGGCCCCTAGTCCCGGGACACCTCTTTGGAGGTAGCTGTGCGCTTTACAAATTCTAGTCTTTACATTTACCCTATGTAGCTCAGAATCTAACCCCCTCAATGTCCAATGTTCTTCCCTAAATTTATCTTAGATTGCAGTGGTAATAGTAATTTAGTTCCTTCAATGTTCAACACCTTTGCAAATGTAGGTTATAAAGGAGTGGGAATAGTAAATGAACTGTAAAGTTTAGGTTGCACTGTATTGGTATTATTGAAAATAATTGTAACACATTTCTACATAGCAGTTTTTTTTGTTTAAGCAGTTTTAAATTTTACATTGTTGCAAACATTTTTATGTTTCTTTTTACTTTTTTGTTGAGTTCATGTTTTCACTTTGTGAAACACCACGTTTTACATAATTGTTTAACATTTTCTAATATTGTACCATTTTTACAACTTTTGTTTACAATACTTCTTTGTCAAACAATATTTTCTCACAAAAATATTTTAGTGACATTTTGAGATATATATGACATACATTTTTGTACATTGCTAAGTACTGTAAATTATTAAATATAGTATCTCATAATTTTAATTACATTTTTTTTTCTTTGGTACTTTTTGGGTAGTTTTATAAACTTTTTAATGTTTATATTACATACTTTTCAAATATAGTTTTTGGGGATTTTGCAGTTGTGATGTGCTTAGGGGATTAGTATTAGTAGGAAATGTTAGTTTTTATATTGTGGTTTAGTGGTTGAGTGTTACGTTGTACTTTTAGGGGCCAATTACGATGCCGGATATATCCAAGTCCATACGGCATCATTCTGGAACTGGAACCGAATGAACTCCAATCGTCCGTTCCAGCCCAGAAATTAGGATGCGACTGAACCATGTTTAGTCGCAATCCGATACTTTGCTTTGAGAGCATGAATTCCGAAAGGAATGCATGCTCGCATAGCAAAATACTAAGTTGCTGTTCATCCCTGCACCCCGAGGCAGGCACCTCAAGGTGCCTGCCACCGGGTGCAGGGATTAACTGGCTGCCATTCAGTGGCCTTGCACCCATGGGGGCCCTGCTGGGGGCCCCCATGTCTGTTTCCTAATGCCTTTAAGTGTCAGAAAGGCCGGCACAAAAAAACAGTGGGAAAGTGCCATCGTAATCCCTCGGCCGGAAAGAGCCGGCCGGGGGATTACTGTGGGCATTCTGAATAGAGGACAAGCTCTCCGAGCCCATAGTAAGCCACTCGGAAGAATGATTTAGATTCCCTTCTGACCGAGCCCATCAAAATAGATCGGTTTGTTGGGAATCAGAATCAGTGGTTACGATGCTAACATGGGCCCTTAGTATATAACATTTGGGGGCCGTTTACGATGTCGGCGGAAGCTTTCCGCCAGACACCGACTCGGATTCAGGACCGGCTGAGTCGTGGTCAGCGTTTCCTCCCGCCCAATTAAAATGCGACTGAACACTGTTTGGTCAGATTCCCACTGTTTCTATGGGAGCTAGTGTTCCGCCCGACAACCAGTCATAACAAAGAATCCTATGGGGAAATGTGGTATTCAGGGGGGTCCCTTAGGTACCCCCTCGGCCATCAACTGAAGGCCACAGGATGAAGATGGCCTTGCTAGGGGCCCCCAAATTCACTTTCCGACAGCCTTTTTGTGTTGTAATCGTGAGTTCGGAAACGCTGTCCATATAGGTGTTTGCTGCAGCTACAACAGACACAAATCCTCTGAGAGCCAGTCGGAACCGATTCAGAATGACCGCATGGTTTACCTTCCGGCCGCGAACATCGTAATCAGTCCGGTAGATTGTAAACTGACGGAAGGGTTCTGACATGTTCAAGGAGATTCCAACTGTCGGGAGGAGGCTTACCGCCCAACATCATAAACTGCCCTGTAGTGATGTTGGCCATCTTGTATTATGTTTTGATTTAATATTTTTGTACTCTGTATTAAATGTATGTTATATAAAACAAAATATTTCTTTAATTGGTATGTTTAAGTGATTATTTGAGTTGTATGGGTGGGCATTCTACATGGTTTTTGCTAAGGCTTTGGGACTCTCCTACCTTTTGGATATGCTTATTTATTTTCAAAGGAAATATATTTAGGAATATGTGAACAGATATTCTTTTTAATTTCCTTTATTTTTAAGTTTTCCTGGAGACAAGTTAAAATATTTTCGTTTTTCTGTTTGAATGGTTTCCAAGCAGTATTACTTTTATCTCTGGGTATGACTTTTTACACTTTTAATTTTTGCATTGTTTTATCGTTCATTTTCTCTATTTTTGTGGATTTGCTTTTGGCGGATTACATAAAGATCGTGGATGCCAGCCACAAAACAGTAAGGGGCTTATTACAATGTCAGTCAGAGTTTCCTCCAACCAACTCTGTGGTGGAAACAGGACCGATCGACCTCTGGTCAGTGGTCCCAACTGACTGTTTACAATGCGACCGCACATCATGCGGTCACATCCCCACATTTCCCAATGGGAGCATTTGTTACGGCTGTAAACTGGCCGTAGCACAAGCTCCCACAGGGAAATGGTGTTAATCCCTGCACCCCGTGGCTGGTACCTCAAGATGCCTGCCACGAGGCTGTAGTGCCCCCAGCTAGAGGCCCAAAACAGATGGGGGCCCTGCTAGTGGATCCCAAACACGCATTCCTACAAGCTTTCCAATGTCAAAAAGCCCGGCATGGAAAGCCTGCTAAAAATCGTGCATTGTAATCCAGATGTGTAAAGTGCCGCCCATATGGATTACAGCCAGGTTCCGACTGGCCGATGGGCTCCTTGAGCTCATCAGAAGACAGCCAGAATGACTGGCCAGTTTCAATTCCGACCAGCTGAATTGTAATCAGATGGACGGAATTGAAACCGACGATCCCAGTCGTAAAGCCTCTGACCTAATGCCAGAGGCTTTACGACCTAGATCGTAATAAGCCCCTTAGTTGTGTTTTGTGGCTTTTTTTAATGATTAGGAAAAGTTTATTACTTTTAACCCCTGCGCAACGCAGGGGAGGGGGTCCGCGCACGGCGCCGCCGTGCTTGTGACAAGCTCGGCTCGCCATTCAGCACGGTGGTGCTGTGCTCATGACGAGACCATGCCCATTTAATGGAACACCCAGCGCAGCAGGGGAGTTGTCCCCGCGGGCTCATGACGAGCTCAGCTCAGCCCCCATGGGTGCAAGGCCACTGAATGGGTGCATGTTAATCCCTGCACCCAGCTCAGCTCGTCGTGCCCCTGTGCCTCAAGCATTGAAAGGTGTTAAAGTTGATTATTTTATTCATAGGATTCCCCTCCGTTATTTGTTTTGGCTTGCTGTGCCACGATAATGTTAATTCTGCTCCACCATGGTATGTGATATTTGCGTTGGCATATGTGACCTGAACTCGCAGTCTCCCAACTCAAGTATGTTCAAAATAGTCCATTATGGGAATTTGGGGCATATGTTCAAGCCCCTAGTGCCACCGGAGTGTCCCTTTTGTAAAGCTCCGGGGGTGATATGCCCTGCACAATATTTACAAAGTAGTGTTAAGCCACATTTGTGTGCTTAATGCTGCTTTGAAAATATGCTACCCCTTCACACAGGTAGCTGCATGAAATTGGAGTGCAATGGGTTTTGCTGTCCACCACAACACCCATTGCTTTTTGACACTGCCCCAGACTTACAAGGAGGCGTAAATCTGTGGCAGTGTAAATAACAAATGCCATTCAAGAGCTGGCTTTAGAATGGCGCTCGAGGAGAAATGCTTTTATTTCTCCTACTTTTTGCTTTTTCTATGTGTGCGTGCTGCATTTTCCAGCTCACATAAAAGGAGCAAAAAGCCATTAATAATTGTTTATGTGGGAGAAGGTATCCCTACCTGCACATAAACAATCATTACATAATGACAATTTGCTACTTCTGTGTCTCCTGCAGAATGCAACACTCATAGAAGTAACAAATAGCCATTATGGATAATTTATGTGCAGCAAGGGGCACCTTCCTGCACATAAAAAATCATTCCCTTAAACACAGGCACCCTTGCACTTTGGTGCAAGGCTGCCTGCGTGGGCGCTAGGCAGCTAATTTTAGTGCTAGCGCTAGGGGAAACAGAGGGGTGCTCCGTATTGTAGTAAATATGGCGCATCTGTGTATTTAAAAAATGTCGGAGTGCAGCGCTGTCAAATTTGGTGCTGCTCCGTGCTCCAACATTTTGCTGTATATATGCCCCTTAGTTTGTTTTTGTGTGTTTGGTGGTATGGTGACTTTATTAGACGGTTGCAGTGGCTTGCTGCTTCCATTACAGGTACATACATTAGAGCATGTACTTTCTATATATATATTTAAGTTCAAGGGCAAAATGGGCATTTGTTGAGTACAGTGCAGAGTTTTGGACATTTCCTCATATGCACTGGTTGAAATAATAGTAACAACCCTGTGTAACTGTATGTGGGTATCTATCTCAGTTGAACTTATCATTGTTTATTCAATGTCAAATATTACTTTTTGGAGCTAGTAGTTATTAGTGTTGGATTTTATTTGAGTTAGTAGTTTGTGGCATGTGCACTGTGTGAAGCAACATTCCATACAGTAAATATATGTTTTTTTGTAGTACTCATCGTGGAAAGTGCATATTTGTGTGATTCATGATGACATGATTTATGCAGTCCCTCAACCACAAATTAGTATACGTTAATCTCAGAAGGTTGTTTTCTCTTGCATAAATTGTTATAATGTTATTGTCGTTTTAATATTTGTATGTTGTCATAAATATGGATGCGAAAACATAGAAACGCACCTATACCTCATATTTTGAACAGAGCTTTACTACTTTCTGCTCAAAGGACAAAAATGTTATGCTTATCTCAGTATTTTATTTTACTATTTTCTATGTGTTTTTTGTTGGATCAATTATATTTTACACAGAGAATAAAAACATGGTCAAATCATAACCCAAATTTGTTCGAAAACATATTTCAAATACACATACAAATTAGTTGTGCTCTACACCAGAAGACATCACAAAAATCCTACTTTTACATCTATGAAAAAGACTGTACAAAAATGGACAATACACACCAATTATCTACAAAGAATCTTCTTGCTAAATGTCCCTTTGTTAGTAGAATAGAAATTTTTCTTTTTTTCCTCTTAATAGTGGATTTTAACCACAAATCCTGAACATTTCCTGGAAATATGCCGACGTGTTTCGAGTTCAGATATTCCTTTTACTGGACTCTCATCAGGGCTTTAGCATTTGTATCTGGAAAAGATTTGTGTGACATCAAAATGTATTTTAGAATATTTGCTTGTCTTTGTATCTCCTTTTCTAACTACGTTTGTTTACGTGGCCATCCTACCTGAGTGTTGTTGTTTTATTCACACAGGAAACAGCTGGCAGTGCATTCAATGGTATCTTTTTAATCTTGTTGCTCTTCGAGGTTCTGCAGACAATAACAGTAATTGTAAATGTCTGCATGCATTTTAATAAAGTTTTTATGGGGAGTATGAACAGATTATATTCGCCTTTTTAGTTCGTATTGATTCAACCCTCCCTTCACGGAGAGCAGTCAGAAGTTCCTAGAAAAGTATATGCATAGTTCTTAAAATGCTGTTTGTCAATTCTATTTAATCTAGTACTGGCAGCTTGAATTCTAGAATGCCAAAGAGGAAATACCTGTTTCCAGCAGGTGATAGCCAGCCTTTTCGTTTTTATGTATAGAAATTAGTTTTATTATTTGGGCCACCTGGGCTGTGGGAGAAAAAATTTATGATTATCTATAATGCTCATAACATTTGTAGCAACTTCAACGTTACATTGTTGCCATAAAGAAGAGTGTACCTTTAGCCTTGCTTGGCGCGCGGAGCCCCGCGTTCCCTCTCCTCACGTTTCCTTGACTTGAGTTTATCTAAAAGCAATGGGGGACAGTTAACGGTTTACCTGCATATTCTCTCAAACTGTAAGGCCCGTATTGCATTATACACGGTGTGCCAAGGTGTGGAAGGTGGGTTCTTGGGACCAAAAGAGTTTGAGTTTTTGAATAAGAAGTTTCCTAGGACGCCTGTCCTGTACTTTTTGCCCAAAATCCGCAAATCAATTGAGAGACTGCCGGGGAGACCGATAGTTTCCCGGTGCGATTCTGCCCTGGAACCTATCTCAAAATACATGGATTTTTTCCTCAAACCCTTTCTGAGAGAAGTACATTCCTACATCCGTGATACAACAGATTTTATCAATAAAGTGGAAGGTACATCTTTCGATGAACAAGCCCAGATCATGGTGACATTAGATGTCGCTTCACTTTATACTCAAATACCACAAGATGAGGCCCTTGAAGTCATGGAGTTATACCTAGACCGTAGAGAACGTCCCCACAGAGTTATGTTATGTTATGTTATCCGTTTTGTAAAGCGCACAGCTGCCCCAGGAAAGGGGCGTCCCGGCGCTACCACATGAGGAAACGATAACAATGTGGGCCAACCTAAGAGGAATTGACAGGGTGAAGACTAGGGTGAAGGGAACAAGATGGTCTTGATAGCCTTTCTGAAGGACGACAGACGATCAATAGCGCGGATATGTACCGGGAGGGAATTCCATAGCTTCGGCGCCAGGTATCGGAAGGCCCGACCACCTGTCCTGGAAAGCCAGATTCTAGGCACCGTCGCTAAGTACAGCTCTGCTGAGCGGAGAGGGCGCAAAGGAACATAATGTGAGATCAGGTTCTTAAGCAGGGCCGGGCTATCGCATTTCAGAATTTTAAAGGAAATACAAAGTGTCTTGAAATGAATGCGTCTGTCAATGGGGAGCCAATGCAGTTTTCGGATAGTGCTGGAAGCTGAGCAAAAACGTGGCAAACCCACCAGAGCTCTAGCCACAGCATTTTGAACGCATTGCATTCTTGTAATTCCTGCCTTGTTCGCCCCCAGAAGGAGGGACTTTGAGTAATCAAGTCATGAGAGGATGGTAGCTTACACAATGAGTTGGCGAACCGAGGGGGCAAAGTATTTTAGAATGGGTCTTAGGCCTCGCAAGGTGCCAAAACACGAGGCAGCTAACTGCTTGGAATTGGTCTGGATGGAAAGGGAAGAGTCCATCATGACCCCCAGGTTCTTCACTACATTTTTTGGGGAGGGAATTGTTCCCAGGGCTGCCGGCCACCACTGATCATTCCATAGATTGGCGTGCTTACCCAACAACAAAACCTCAGTTTTCCCGGCATTTAGCTGTAGACAATTGGCTGCCATCCAATTGGCCACTGCCGTCATGCCGTCTTTGAATTTGGAGGCTGAGGGGGAAGCACCGTCCGCCAAGGTGACCACTAGCTGCGTGTCGTCAGCATAAGAGACAATTGTAAGGTCCCATAGCTTGGCTACCGCAGCTAGAGGTTGGACGTATATGTTGAAGAGCGGTGGGCTCAAGGCCGAGCCCTGGGGCACCCCTTGACCAATGGCATGGGTCTGCGAGGAATAAGGGGGTACTGAGACTCGGAATGATCTGTTAGTTAGGAATGAGCGAAGCCAGTCTAAGGCTATGCCTTCTATCCCTACTTCCTCGAGTCTCCGGAGTAGAATCTCGTGGGACACCGTGTCAAAGGCGGCGCTGAGATCTAGCAAAATCAGCGCCGCACTTTGACCCCTGTCCACGAGAGATCGTAGTTGCTCGGTGGTGGCCAAAAAGGCCGTTTCTGTACTATGACCCGTTCGGAACCCATTCTGAGAAGGGTCTAAGATACAGTTATTATTCACGAACTGGGTTAGTACGTTGTTGACGTGAGGTTCCGTGATTTTTGCCACCCAAGGTAAGAGGGATATTGGCCGGAAATTTTCCGGTTTATTGGGGTCTGCATTGTTTTTTTTTTAAATTGGGGACACCCGGGCATGTTTCCAGGGGGTCGGAACAGTCCCGGATAGAAGGGAGCTGTTGATTATATTACAGAAAGGCTCCCTGAAGATGGGAAGGGAATTCTTAAATTGGGATGGTTGCAAGGGATCCAAGGGAGAGCCCGACTTGATTTTACCACTGAGCCGGGTAAATTCAACCTCCGAAAGGGGCGGGATGGACATCAGGGCGACCTAGGTTCCACTCTAGGCCCAACGTAGGCTGGGGGGGTGCAGGAATCAGGAAAGGATAGGTAGATAGTACGCACTTTATTAACAAAGAAAATTGCTAATTCGTCATATAAGAGCGTGGAAGGTACAACTGGGGTACTTGCTTTCCTGGTCCTGAGGTCTTTAAGGATTTTAAAAATACATTTGGTGGGGTTATGACTGGAGCTAATCTCCATTGCATAAAAGGATGCACGTGTTTTACAGACCGCTTTGTGGTAGAGTTTTATCTTTGCCAAATAATGCCTTTTTTCTCCGGTACGTAAAAGTCGCGTTCAGCCGTTTTACAGGCTTTTCGTAGAATGGTTAGAGAGTTATTGTACCAAGGATTGGAGGTAGAAATACGACCTTTCACCCATTTTGCTGGAATTAGGGCGTCAAGACCTCGCAAGATCCATTCGCAGAAGCGATCGTAGTCTCGATAATTGTAGAGAGGATTGGCATTAAGAAAATGGTGAAAGTCATCCAGCTTCAGCTTGTGCCAAGGCCGTTTAAGGACCGATCTTGGGGTTCCGTTCTTAGGGGGCTCAATGAGAGGGACGAAGGTAGTGGTCCGTCCAGCCCATGGGAGTGGGTTGATCCATAGTAATTGAGTGAAGATTGGTAAATAATGGATCAAGCAGGTGTCCTGCTGAGTGCGTAGATCCAGGGACTAGTTGGTCCGGCAGGAGAGCAGCAAGGTCTGCTATGAAAGTGGCATTCTCTTGGATCTGGCCCAAGTGAAGAATGAGGTCGCCAAAGATGCTAAAATTGGCAGAACCTGCTGCGAGCTCACTAACAACCTCGGGGAGCGCTCTCTTAAACATGGTTGCTGTACCCGGGGGACGATATATTAGGAGTCCTGATAGTGAGTACTGTGCGCTCACAGCTACCTGGAAATGAGCTGCTTCACAGTCTGCCACCTGAACTTTATTAAATAGGCAAGAATAGCGTGATTTGAACACGATCGCTATCCCACCTCCCATAGAGACCCTGTTTAGTGTACATATGGAATAACCAGGAGGTAAAGCTAGGTTAGAGACTGTTACCAGGTCATCATTTAACCAGGTTTCACACATAAACAGTATGTCAGGACGTTCTTCAGAAATAAGATCAAGAACTTCGGCGTGATGTTTTGCCAAAGATCTAACATTGAGCTGTAGTACTTTAAGCTGAACCTGGGGTTTAGTCTGATGGACACATTTCGAGAGGTTCGGGGTCGGGATAGAGAAGGAGCCGCAAGCAGGACAGTCCCATGAAGAGTCTCCTGGAGTGAAAGGATTGGCTGTGCAAGGGGCAGGGCCAGTATTGTATGCCATGAGTTCCTCCCTACCATAGGGGATGGAACCGTGCCGACAATGGCCAGGGGTCCTGGCGAGAGACGATGTGCAGGTGATGACAGGCGCAGACGGGCTTGCCTTTGGCACGCCCGCTGCGCACGTCCACTGCACGTCGCCCAACACATCGGTAAAAAAGGGGAAGGAGCGTGATGAGAACTAGACCGCTCCCCCCTTCCGCCAGAAGTGGGAATAATGGCCGGGCAAGAGATAGGAAGAAGCTCCCTCCACACAAACGAGCAAAGCTCGGGGTGGAACGGGGAGCGTGAGAGAGGCGAAGCAGTTAAAAGTAAATGCAATTATTTTAAAATAGACAACACAGTGCAGGCACCCAAAATCGTACCCCCTGTGAGATCCTATCCCATCAATTCAGTAATTGCAGCAGCGCGGTAGATAGGTCGTACCTCTAGCGTGTGGAGAGTCCCTACTCCATTTATTTTACAACTAGCAGAAGTAGCTCTTAAAAAAACTACTTTAAGTTTGAAGAACAGTACTTCATTCAAGTGAAAGGTACTGCCATGGGATGCCCTTATGCACCAGAAATGGCAGTACTTTATATTGCCCAATATGAGGAACGGTTTCTTGAGAACAATAATCCATTCAAAGAAAACATAACACAGTGGTTCCGATATATTGACGACGTCTGGCTCCTGAGGCAGGGGAGCCAGACTGAATTAGATACGTTCCATCAGTGGTTAAATAGTTGACACAGCAACATCAAATTTTCTATCCAGTCAAGTAAAACTTCTATGACTTTTCTAGATGTAGAGATTAGTACAGAATCATGTCAGCTATAAACATCCCTACATCAAACAGAAACAGACAAAACCACAATCCTGCACTATACAAGTGCTCATCTGAGAGGTCTTAAAGAGAATCTCCCGTATGGGCAGCTACTAAGGATAAAGAGGAACTGTACAGGTAAGAAAGACTTTGAAAAACATGCAGCCTCTTTTTGTAAAGAAATGTTGAAAAGAGGGTACCCTAAAAAACTACTTAAACATTTGACGGAAAGGGCTAGATTTACACCACGTGAAAATCTTTTAGAAGCGAAATCACTAGAAAAACTAGTGTGTGTGACAACATTTGGTCTTGACACCAATACATTTCAACAGATTATACTTAAGAACTGGCATCTTTTAGAAAACCTGGAATGTCCTTTTCCTAGACCGATATTCGCAATGAAAACAACCAAAGCAGATAAGAGCAGATAGCTCTTTACCTATACCTAAGAGTGATTTACTTTCTGAATGGAACCTAAAACATATCCAGAGACACCACAGATGTGGGAATTGTATGGCTTGTAATAGCACTATAGAAGGAACAGAATTCAACCATAATGGTGTGAAGTGGCAACACACTGACTTCACAAATTGTAGGACTAAAAATGTAGTGTATGATATATTATGCCCCTGCAGACAGGTCTACTTCGGT
This sequence comes from Lissotriton helveticus, assembly GCF_964261635.1. NCBI lineage: Eukaryota > Metazoa > Chordata > Amphibia > Caudata > Salamandridae > Lissotriton > Lissotriton helveticus. Next base: position 50,393,540 of record NC_136060.1, on the reverse strand, counting down.
AAGACAAATCAGCAGGTGAAAACTAGAATCACCCAACATAGATCTCGAATTAAAAAGAAAGTCACTACTGCACCAATGGTAGAGCATTTCCTTCAAAAAGAACATGGTGAACATGATTTCAAATGGACAGTTTTGTCAACTATGTGCATGAAAATAGGCTGATTGATGTTGACAGTGCCTTATTGCGCAAAGAAGCCTATCTAATAATGAAATTCAATAGTATCATTGCAGGATTGAATAGTGTGATTGAACTGAATAGGATATGATATCACGCTAATAATCAAAAATTTCTTTGCATGTACTGATTTTTTTTTAACATGTACTAAAATGTGTCTTCAGAGCTTTCAATACCATGTTGAAAGGTGAAATGTTTCCATATAATGTATAAAATGATACCCATGCATGTTGTTTTAAAAGAATTGGGGGCTATGATTGTATTGGAATCACATGAATGCTGAAACATTGTATAAACACAAAACAATTGGCGCAGTTCAGAGCAAATCCCAACCGCCTCCTAGCGGTTTCACCACGCAGAGAAATACGCAGAAGAAGATCAAAATTGCATTTTTTGAGGAAATATTGATTTGGTAACATTATCTAAGTAAACCACAATATACGTGGCAGCGATTATAATATGCGCAACAAAATACCAGCCGATCAAATAGAAATAACACATAGACGGCAACTAGGGGAATGGGCCGCCCGTCTGTAAATGTTACTATATATCCCAGAATGCATCGCTGCGTCACATCGCAAAATGCTCGCAGGGGATAGGCTCTTGTAGTGGTAAAGGTTTCGCCTCCCCTTTGAATAGTGTGAATCCAAAATGGCCAGTGCCGAAAACTACGGAAGGTAGCTGCTGTTGGATTAATGCCACACAGAGTGAGAGGTGAGCGCACCGTGTATAATGCAATACGGGCTCTATAGTTTGAGAGAATACTCGGGTAAACCATTAACTGTCCCCCATTGCTTTTAGATAAACTCGAGTCAAGGAAACGTGACGAGAGGGAACGCGGGACTTCGCACGCCAAGCAAGGTTAAATGTACACTCTTCTTTATGGCAACAATGTAACGTTGAAGTTGCTACAAACGTAATGAGCATTATAGATAATCATAAATTTCTTCTCCCACAGCCCGGGTGGCCCGAATAATAAACCTAATTTCTATACATAAAAACAAAAAGGCAGGCTATCACCTGCTGGAAACAGGTATTTCCTCTTTGGCATTCTAGAATTCAAGCTGCCAGTACTAGATTAAATAGAATTGACGAACATCATTTTAAGAACTATGCATATACTTTTCTAGGAACTTCTGACTGCCCTCCATGAAGGGAGGGTTGAACCAATACGAACTAAGAAGAAGTACTAAGGTATGCGAATATAATCTGATCATACTCCCCATAAAAACGTTATTAAAATACACGCAGACATTTACAATTACTGTTATTGTCTGCAGAACCTCGAAGAGCAACAAGATTAAAAAGATACCGTTTATTGCACTGCCAGCTGTTTCCTGTGTGAATAAAACAACAACACTCAGGTAGGATGGCCACATAAACAAACGTAGTTAGAAAAGGAGATACAAAGACAATCAAATATTCTAAAATACATTTTGAATTCACACAAATCTTTTCCAGGCACAAATGCTAAAGCCCTGATGAGAGTCCAGTAAAAGGAATATCTGAACTCGAAACGTGCGGGATATTTCCAGGAAATGTTCAGGATTTGTGGTTAAAACCCACTATTAAGAGAAAAAAAGAAAAATCTCTATTCTACTAACAAAGGGACATTTGTAGCAAGAATATACTTTGTAGATAATTGATGTGTATTGTCCATTTTTGTACAGTCTTTTTCATAGATGTAAAAGAATGATTTTTGTGATGTCTTTTAGTGTAGCGCACAACTAATTTGTATGTGTCGTTGAAATATGTTTTCGAACAAATTTGGGTTATGATTTGACCATGTTTTTATTCTCCGTGTAAAATATAATTGATCCAACAAAAAAACAGAAAGAAAATAGAATAATAAAATACTGAGATAAGCATAAAATTGTTTGTCCTTTGAGCAGAAAGTAGTAAAGCTGTGTTCAAAATATGAGGTATAGGTGCGTTTCTGTTTTCGCATTGTTAAAATGGCCCAGCAATATCCTCCCCCTTTGGGCCTGACTCCTTGGTTGTTTTGTGTCATACATATGGAAGTATTTGTTGCTATGTGTTGTAGTTAAATTATCAGGATATATATCCGGAACGAGAGAACTGTGCTTGGTGTTAAAAGGAGGAGCATGACCCACTCACGCACCCAGCCTACCAAGGAGCGCTACTTTAGCGAAAATGGACCTGCGTGAGGAAGGGAGTCTGGCAGGAGGACAGCCTGCTATGATCGTGCTGAGAGCAAAACTTTGATTCAGTTCACATTGAAAGTGTCAACATCGCGGCAGCGTGGCAATGCACCTGACTGTGTTTTAAAGGAGTTCCCACTTTGTGAACAGTGCATTGATGGAGGAAGAAAAACCTCACGAACTGGTATTGTACTCAAGAACTTTCCGAGCGATACTTTGAAAATACTTAATAATGCACTATGGGGATTGTAGTCATTTGTTCCAGTCATGTGACTTTGCCCTTTTAAAAGCACGCACCTGCGCACTATTTTGTTTGACTTTCACCCGTGATCAAGGCAGTTTTGCCGAAACGTTGGGAAAATGAAAGCTGACATGGCTGAATTCTGAATTAAAACCACGCTTCCAGTATTGGGCCTCAGTTTGTTGCTTTACACGGTGGTGTTTTCATGGGCTGCTCCGTGCCCATTTCCTGAGGCCGCCCTGTAGGGTTGGGGGCTCCGGAACGAGAGAACTGTGCTTGGTGTTAAAAGGAGGAGCATGACCCATTCACGCACCCAGCCTACCAAGGAGCGCTACTTTAGCAAAAATGGACCTGCGTGAGGAAGGGAGTCTGGCAGGAGGACAGCCTGCTATGATCGTGCTGAGAGCAAAACTTTGATTCAGTTCACATTGAAAGTGTCAACATCGCGGCAGCGTGGCAATGCACCTGACTGTGTTTTAAAGGAGTTCCCACTTTGTGAACAGTGCATTGATGGAGGAAGAAAAACTTCACGAACTGGTATTGTACTCAAGAACTTTCCGAGCGATACTTTGAAAATACTTAATAATGCACTATGGGGATTGTGGTCATTTGTTCCAGTCATGTGACTTTGCCCTTTTAAAAGCACGCAGCTGCGCACTGTTTTGTTTGACTTTCACCCGTGATCAAGGCAGTTATGCCGAAACGTTGGGAAAATGAAAGCTGACATTGCTGAATTCCGAATTAAAACCACGCTTCTAGTATTGGGCCTCAGTTTGTTGCTTTACACGGTGGTGTTTTCATGGGCTGCTCGGTGCCCATTTCCTGAGGCCGCCCTGTAGGGTTGGGGGCTCCGGGACGAGAGAACTGTGCTAGATATATATATATTAAAAAATATATATATATATACATATATATATATATATATATATATATATATCAACAAGATGCCTGTAGTATTTGAAAGGCACACAACAGTCCTCTGCCCTCCTGGCTGCCCCCTGGCACGCCTTTCCGTTTCACGCTTGCTTCAATTGCCCGATGCATTTCAGGGACCACCCCCTTCCTCATGGGCTACTCACGGAAATTCTCGAAGGCTACACCATACCATTTTTGACTTTTTTTATGACAAGCCCCCCAGTGGGAGTGTGCTAAGTGCACCGCCGAACAAAGTTAGCTGGAACTTGTAGTCTTTATGGTGCAAATGAGAATGTAACCTTTAAGTAAGGTCAAGAAATCTGCCCACATTATGCAATGTTATTATAATCCTTTAGTAGGCTGCGTTTCGGTCGTGCGCGCCATTGATTTGCCAATAGAGTCCTGTGCTGAAATACTCCCAAACAGTTTGGATGTAAAGCCTCGTACTACTGATAATCTGTCATTCAGCAAACGATGGTGCTCTTTACACGGCCAGGGTGCCGTGTGGCAATATAAATCAACAAGATGCCTGTAGCATTTGAAAGGCACACAATAGTCCTCTGCCCTCCTGGCCTTCCCCTTGCACGCCTTTCCGTTTCACACTTCCTTCAATTGCCCGACGCGTTTCAGGGACCTCCTCCTTCCTCATGGGCTTCTCACAGCAATTCTCGAAGGCTACACTATACCATTTTCGATTTTTTGTCATGACAAGCCCCCCATTAGGCGTGTGCTAAGTGCACTGCCGAACAAAGTTGAGACCCTCCGGGTGAGTAGTGCGCTATATAAATGCTTTGATTGATTGATTGAAAGTTAGCTGGAACTTGTGGTCTTTATGGTGTAAATGAGAATGCTACCTTTATGTAAGTTCGAGAAATCTGCCCACATTATGCAATGTCTATTATATTCCTTTAGTAGGCTGCGTTGTGGTTGTGCACTCCATTGATTTGCTAATAGAGTCCTGTTCTGGGGTGGGGGTAGTAATCTATGGATTGCGGAGTATTACAGGTAAGTAAACATATAAATAAATCAAACAAATGTTGTTGGTGCACTGCATCACATTTAGGGATGCAGTGCGCTCAACGAAATTCATTTTATTTATTTATATGTTTACGTACCTGTAATCCTCTGTAATCCATAGATTACTACCCCCCGCCCCTCCCCCTCCCCACGTCACTGCCCGGCAGCTACTCCCACCACTGACCGCTAATGGTTGGTGGTTGTTTCAATAGAGAAATTTAAATAAAAAGCATTAGTTTATTTTTTATCTTTAAATGTTTGGTTGTGGTGGGTGTTGTTTCATTATAACTTATTTATTGCATATTATGTACATTTTAGTGTTGGCTTTCTTTTCAGTTGATTTCTCTTATTTTGCTGTGTAGAATCCTACAGAGTTTCACTTTCTGGAATTGATGGTGTTTTTACTGTAATTTCATGTACCTTTATGTGTCCTTTTTCTAATGTTTATTGACTCAGTAAACTGACTGTATTGGTTAGCATGTTTAAGCTTAATTTTATTGGTTGTTTCTTTTTGGCTTTTACTTTTTTGTTGCTTTAGTCCTTATTTGGTGGATGCTAATTAGTGTTTCTGAATGTATATTACATATCTTTTTAAGGTATTTTTATTACAAATTATTAATGCTAAATTATTATTTTAATATATAAATCATTTGTATAGGTGTTGTATTGCTTGGTTTAGTTTTATGGTTTTGATTTAGTTTATTTTATTTTGTCACTTTGATATAATTTATTAAAATACTTAGATTTATTTTGATATGTTTAGTAATTATTGTTGAATATTTTTATATGGTATTTAGTAGTTCACTTTATTTTGCAAAATAGTTGTTTCATTTATTTGAATTATAGCTTTGTGTGCATTGCTAACTTTTTAGTTGTTGATAATGCCAGTTTTTGATATATTGGAAGTCTTTAATATATTGAAAACAATAATATTGTGATTTTTTTGTTTTTAATATTTGGGTATTTTTATATTTTCAACAGGAATATTTCTGTCATCAAACTTTGTGTTTTATTTGTTTAAGTGTAGGATGAAGATATTGTGATTGAAATGTATTTCGATATAGTTTTCAATATTCTGTCAAACAACTGGACAAGTAACTCAGATTAAGTTAATGAACGTGCAGGTATGTGTCTAGCTTGGGTTCAGCACTTTAAGGCTATTTACGATCAGGAGGAAGTAGTGACCTCTTAAGTCGGTAGCACTGAGGATTATACAATTGCATTTCAATTGGCTGAAGTGAGTTCAGCTATTTCTCGTCTCTCCTCCTGTAAGGCCCGTGGGCAGTTGGAGTGTCTGGTGATCTTCAAAAATCCCTTGTCAGCTTGTTGGCCCCTTTAATAACTCTGTATTTAAATGCAGCTGCTAGAGGCTCCTGTCCATCGACTTGGTGACAGGCGGTCATGGTCCCAATTTTCAATAAGGGAAATAAATCAGATCCAACGTGAGTAGGGCCCATATGCGTCATTGATTCGGAGGTCAAAATCATAGGTCGGGTCTTGTTGAATCGACTCAATTTGGGCAGAGGAGCAAAGCATTCTGTCTAAACTGCAATATGGGTTCAGGCTGTACCGGACACGATCAAACAAAGCCTGAATCTTTATTTTCTCATTTACAAATGCACAAAGGTTAAGGGGGGTGCAATCCACCTGGCCTTCGTGGACTGCAGCTCAGTTTTCGACAGAGTTAATTTTTGTAAGATGCAGTCCATGATGGCTCAGATGGGGGTTGAGCCTGCACTAGTTCTCATTTTGTGTAATTTGCACAAGGATTTTTTGACATCTGTTAGATTTAGTCCTAATGGTCAATGCACACCACACTTTAAATTGAAGCATAGCATTTGCCTGCGTTGCATATTAGCGCCATTTTATTTATTTTTTATATCAACCAATTGGAATCAGTTTTGACAGAATTCCCCCTGGATGTTCCTAGGGTTGGAGGCCAACAAATCCCTGCTCTGCATTATACAGAGACCACTGTTTTAATTGCACGTACCGCTAAGGGGTTACATCGACTTTTAGATTTTTTAATTAAGTGAAGTGAGGAGAAACTTCTAGAGTCATGTCTTTAAAGCGCACATAAGCTTTACCTCCCCTGGTCTGGCTCCAGATTAACTAAAGGGGGTATGCAGCCCTATGTGTAGTAACGGACATAGCCTACTCAGATGTTAGTGAGGCTGTGCCCAGCTCCTCCCTTCCATCCTGCCAGTGATGGGCCATTGAGACACGCCTAAGCTCCCATGGTGTGTGGCTCTTTTGGTGGAATACACAAAGCCCCACTGACAACTACACCCAGTTATTTGACAAGAGACAGGCTGCAGGCACCAAATGGCTAAGGCACTTAAAAAACAACTTTCTAAATGTGCCATATTCACAACTGCAATTTAAAATCCAACTTCATCATAAGTTTGGATTTTAAATTAGGATTCCATAAAAACCAAACTTGAACCAGTTATATCTCCCCTTTGGAAATCACACTTATAAAATGTAATAAGGTAATCCCAATGTTATCCTATGAGAGATATAGGCCTTGCAGTAGTGAAAAATGGATTGTAGAATTGTTTACTACAGAACATGTAAAACTTAAATGTATATGTCCTTATTTTAAAATGTCCTCACTGTGCATAAAAATGCGCATGCACTCCAAGTAGTAATCACGTCAGTAATCCAACTCTTCTGCTTTCAAGGAATAGTTAATTTCCACATTGAAGCCAAAATAAAACCCTAAGCGTTTTGGCGAAGCCACCTTGCTCACAGGTTAGTACATCACAAAATTAGACAGACATTTAAACGTATTACGTGCACGTGACGAAAAGGATCATAAAAATGAAAAGTGGACTAAAAACAAAACACACCCAAAACGTTGTCGGCCATAGTGGAATGTGTCGGTTTTTCTGAATATAGGTATAAGCTCACCCACTTAACAGTATAAACATAACTTAAATATGAATATTTGCATGATTTTCTGTCATCGCACAACGTTACATCAATTCCAAGCATATTTGCATATTTCATTCATTACGATGACATAACAATATTGCAATCCATCTTCAAGTAAATAAACACATATTCATGGATTCATACAAGGCAGCTCATACTAAATACTGTACATGCAATCCTTATTTTAAAATATATTTACCCTGCCCTCGGGACTGTCCCAAGCCTACCCTTAGGGTGATTTTTTTGTGTTCAAGGAAGGTATGTGCCTGGCAGAAGTTTTATTTTCCTTGGTGGAAATGGCAGGTTAAACTGCACACATAGGCTCTGCTGTGGCAGGCCTGAAACATTTGAATGGCTACTTAAGTGGGTGGCACAAGCAGTGCTGCTGGTCCACCAGTAGCATTTAATTTAAAGGCCATTGGCACATGTGGTGCACTTTACATGGGGCTTATACATAAATGAAATATCTCAATTGGTTATGAACCAATGTTACCAAGTTTTAGGGAACAAGCATAAGCACTTTAACAGTGGTTAGCAGTGGTAAAGTGCATAGAGTCCTATGGCTAGAAAAAACGAAGTCAGAAAGAAGAGGAGGACAGAAGGCAAAAGTTAGGTAGAAATCACGCCAAGGATAACAGGTCGAACCATATCTATACCCTCACTTTAACCTTTGGTGTTTGCAATGTATTTTATTTATTTAAGATAAAATATTTTACCATGCCTTACTATAATGTTACTTTAACATTTATTTTTTTCAGTGAATTTCTGTGTTGTTTTTCAATTTAAGGTAAGATCCCATGACCATCCCTAACTATAATGTCACTTTACCCATAGTTTTTACAATTCATTTCTGTGTTTTCTTATCTAGTTCACCCCTCACCCCACTGTGCATAACTTTTGGACATGTGCGGCAGTGGGTTTTCCGCAGAGCTTGACCTTTGGCCACGCCCGGCGCCCAACCCACTCTGGACATCCAACCACCTGCTACTTGCAACCTTCAGTCATGCGCAGTTGGGGTTAATCGCAGGCCCCCACTTCTGTCAATCCCCTGCCAATTCCCCCCTATACATATATTTTTTAAATAATTTGCGATACCATGATACTCCCTTATACTTCAATCAATGATTGCATCATTGGCACTGGGTGAAGATTGCATGATTTCACGGCACAACTCCTACAGTATTTCATGGAAGGGCCATACTGAGCAATGTGATACCCAAAGTACTAATTGTTTTTTGGGCACCCAGTGAGTGCCAAGAGGTCAGGGTGTCCCTACCCTGCCCAATTATATGTTTGATTTTACCTACTACAGGACAAGAGACTGAATCTCTGTGTCCTGTAATGGCTGTTGCAACGCTTTTCTTCAAGTTGCTGCTAGTTAGACCATTCGGTCCTGCGGGAATGATCCTGGTCATGTGGAACTGAAAACAAAACTGATTGGAGAAAAAGATCTTCCAGCCAATCAGACATCCCTATTTTTAGATTTACTGTACCAGGAGAGACCCACTGTACTTTATCTCAATTTTGTTTGTAAAAATGGAGGGCTTCGGGGTTACCCCAAATTAAAAAGGAAAACCTGTAGATATACACGGACAGGATTGGTGCTTGTGTTATTGTGTATGGGCTGCAATGGGGTCTGAGAGGGCTTGGTGTGCTGGGTTTCTTAATGTCTAGGTATATCTTTGGGTAATAGATTTTTACAGGATTTAGTGATGCGTTTGTGTATTGGGTAGAGAGGTATAGTTAGGGGTTTGGGGTGTACATGTGTATTGGGCCATGTCAAATTCTGAATGTGTTTGGGATCACCACTGACTGGACCATAGTAGCTTCCTCTGTTAATCCTGCACCCACCCCCCCCTCTATGGGGAGAATGGCCCACTATCCTGCGTGTTCTTTGATTACCGTGAGATACTTCGCCTTTAGGTCTTTCCTTACCAAAATAGCAACTCCCCTCTGTGTCATAATAGCTGAGGAAAGAATACATCCCATGCACCAAGATGTTTCCATTTCTCCTTCTTCCCTACTGAAACCCAGTGAGTCTCCTGTATTAAAACAATGCTAGGTTTAAATAGTTTCAGCCATGCAAATGCGACTGCCCTCTTGACTTTGTTATTAAGATCGCTATCATTGAAGCTAACCAGCATTAGGTTATTCATTCCCTAAGCAAGGTTCTCACCCTTTTTGAAGGGGTCAAACTCCTGCTTCTCTGAATAGCTAAGCAGCCAGTTCCAAAAACAGATCTAGAGTGTAAACATTCCCATGCCATATAATCTATACTTTCGTGCTCCCTCTGCTCTAATGCCCCAGAGTCACTTTTTCATTTTTCTCTGGTTCCCCCTCCCCTCTCCTTCTTCCTACAACCCCCCTACCTCTCTCCTGAGCCCACCTAGTTGTGAGAGGGACCCTCCCCAACCTAACCACGTGGATGCATTGTATTGTACATTTATCCAACCATGGGTGGCACCCACTCCCACAATTAAGCCTTCACCCAACCCCCACAATCAAACAGATGTCTCAGACATTCCCAGGACTCGTTAACTAAAGCCTCTGCCCCCATATTTCAGGGCCCCCATTTTCATGCCAGAGAAGTATTACTAAGCGGAGAGAATGTCTTGAGCTTTGTTTCAGCCTGGAAAGTCTTGTAAGCTCCCTCTCCAATTAACAGATTAATGGCTAAGACCTTGAATTCTGGCAGCAGAGTCCTAAACTCTTTCTTGCTGTCTCCCAGGGTAAATCTGGAAACATTAAAAAAGTAAATCCTCCATCTGAGGAAATGCGTTTTTGCTTTAGTGACACTCAAAACTGACTTCTTAATAGTGTAGTCTTTAAAGTAGGTGATGATTGTCCTCGGCCATGGCCCCTCGGCCATGGCCCAGTGCCAGCCGAGAATTGATGGCCTTTGCTATCGACAGATAGTGAATCCTCTAATAACTGTGATAACCACTTTTCCATACCTTGTTGCAATGAGTCAGAGCACTCAGGCTCCCCTACTGCCTGTATATTGGACCAGCAAGACCGGTTCTCTAAATCCTCACACTTTCCCACCAAGGACTTGATTTGTTAGTTCATAATAGTAGTATTGGTAGTATTAGACTTTGAGTGCTCCTTCAGAATCGACAGACACGTTTCCATCTCTTGCTGCAATTTTTTCATCTATGGTTTCCACCTCTTCTGTTAATTTTGCCAGATGCGGGGTTTGTTGCATTTGGGTCTTCTATCCTGTCCTAATTTCTGATAGGATACATTTGAGCATCTGCCTAGAAGACTATCCAGAAGAGAGCAAGGTGATTGAAGTATCTGAGTCGGCTGAGTCCAGACTGCCCCGCCAATGTATACTATGAGTATTTCTACTGCATTTTTTGGCTTAGGTGTGCCTTTCTATTCAATTGAGTGATAGAGGTTGTTTAGGCCATTGCATTGCACTACCTTGTCTGTAGGTTAAAAAGGACGCGTTTATCCGCTACCACTAGATCTGAACCCGCAGACCTGACTGTTCTCATCTCTTGCGGAATCCTATGTTGGTTTCCCTCTTTCACGTTCTCCTTACATGTGGGCTGCAAACTCTCACTTGCCAAATCCACATCAGGCTTCAGAGTCTCCTGGATATCTCCTCATTGAAGGCCTACCAGATTATCCATTTCTGTACAATAGTTTCAAGGAAAGCAGTCCATGTAGTAATTACAGTCATTTTCTCTGGTTCTCAGGGGTTTTGACGTGAGGTTGAGCCCCCTTCCCCCACTTCACCATAGTTCTCGGAGAGATGGAGCCCCGATTCCCTGGTCTCAAAGTAAATTGCTCCAGCTGGCCTCTTCCTCTTCCAATTGAGCTGGTGTCCGTTATTGATCATGCTCTTGCAACACCTTTCAGGCCTTAGGTCCTAGGCTACTTGTCGATCCCTATCTGAATTTAGCCACTGTCCTCATGCGAGCATCAACCCTTTGCTTACTGTCCCCGATGTTCAGGAGGGAGTGGCGACCTATTGTGTCAAAGTATAAAGCTTTTCTTGTTGTGTCTGGGCCCATTCTCGCAGGCCTGTAGCGAAACAGCAGTGTACAAAAAAAAAAATGACGCAAAAGAGCCCACTCACGGAATTTGGGGTTCTCCACTCTCTGCATCTCCTGCTGCCAAGGGGGCTGAATCGCTTGACACACATGTGAAGGTGAAAGGCTACAATGTACGGGGGCTACCAAGAGCAATGAAGATGAGGAAAGGAGGGAGATCAGGCAACTGAAATCTGTCTACACTCCTCTGCACCATGAGGGTGTCATGAAGATGATGTAATGTAATGAGACACTTAATCAGTTTCTTCAGGAAAGATCCATGAGGATTTCAACACATTTCGAAGCTGACATTGCATCATGCATCTACTCTATCCCCCTTCTTTCAGTCTTCTGTGTCTCACTGCTCAGGCCCCAGGTGCCACAGGCATCAAGCAGCAACAAAGCTGCTGTTAACTCCTGGAGCCAAGGAGGTGGGAGCGTCCAACAGAACAGCAGCATTTATAAAATTCACAACATTTTCCAATCAGGCACACACCCCTATCACAGCCTGGCTCAACTCATCTTTGGTTTCTAATCATCACCAGGCATCAGCAGGCAAATCCCTGCTGCCCCCCCCAGGTACACTGTCTCACCACATTCCCTCTGAAGGGCATATGTGGGAAGCAGGGAAAGATCATTTACTCAGGGCATCCAGATGCAGGGGAAAGACTTTTCAATCACAGGTGCAGGTGCGTACGTGGCAAAGATCTTGCATGGAGCTTTGGGCTAGCCACTCCACAACCTGGCTACTTCTGCCATCTTGGATTCCATCAGATGCACTTCTGTTGCTTAAACCATTTGATGCTTTCGAAAATGTTAATCTCGCTGCCTTCAATGAATAAGGGTTGATTCAAACATCAACTCTAGGGGGCTTATTTACAAGCCGCTAGCGCCTCTATTGCCTCAATTTTTAACATGGGAAAAGTAACGTACGGGTGACTCAAGGGTCTTGTAAATAAGGCCCTAGGTTTGGCCATTCATTCGTAACAGCTCTCTTTCTTTGGTAATTTATTGACACTATTCTGTGTTCTACTAGGAATTCTGCAGGGGTCCGAAGCAATGTGTTCTTTCTCCAACACTTGTCACTTTGTATATATGTCTTTCAATTAATGTGCCCTAATTAAATGTTTGGATTTATGGGCAGATGTACTTACAGACTGATCACAAAAAGCAGTTGGAAATTGAGCACCGAATTTTAATGATGATTTGAAACTGACCGATTTACAAATAAATTGGGGGTTAAAATTAGGAATCGCATGGGGGCACAACACTCTTGCCTAATTAATATTCATTAGGCACTAGCAGGTCTCAATTAGTGACATCCTTTGATTGGCTGCAATGTTCGATGTTGTTAAAGTAGCCAGATTTCTATAAAGGCAATGAGGCTGCTTTTTTCTTTCTTATTTAGTTTTTAGTGCGAGTTAACAGTAATCCCTTGGACTACTGCCTACTCCCTTGAGGATGCCACCCTGAATCCCAAAAAGGGAAGAAATCAATTTAGGACCCTTCACCTTTGCAAATCAGTTATAAGGCCCAGCATGGGAGTTTTTATCTGGTCAGTGGTGTGCAACTGTAACAATCCTGATGATACACATCTCGCGTTACACCGAAAGTAGTTAGTTTGCACCATTAAGCAGCAGAAAACTCAAATGGAACCCTGATAAAACCGAGATTTTTCAAATTGCAAATATGGTCATCAACTGTTTAGCCAAAAGAACTTTACACTTGTTTATTAAACTCCTGAATGACTGGGAACCTCAAAATATTTTTTTTAATCTGAACAATTCTCTGTGTTTTTAGTCAACTCAGCGGTGAAAACCCCATTCTATAATCTCAAGAAAATGCTGCAATGTTCATGTCTACTGCAAGAGACAGTCATGATTACACAATAGTACATCCTCAAATATATTTTGCCAGCCGTCTGTACCGACTACACATACAGGTATTGAACACCTACTAGGTCTTAAAAATGCCACGGTCTGATAATTACTTTATGTCAGAAGGATTGTCCTTATGACTACTTTTATTCATTGAATTGTCTGTCATAAAATTCACTGGTTAAAGACAACTTGCACTGGACCAAAGATCGACATAAGAAAAATCATTGCTCGCATTCTAAATCTTTCATTGTAGTGAACAGATTCCTTGCTGCCAAATTCGTAGAAGTTTCATCGGCTTGTGAAAGAGCGCACCGCTTATTGGTCCTAAACACACAGAGCCTCATTTATGAGGCTGTGCGTCACTTTTACGCCGCCGGTGCGTCACTTTTTGTGACGCACCAGTGGCGTAAAAAATGCACCTTGTTGAGCCATATTTACAAAGTGACGCATCTAGGTATATGCGTCACTTTGTAAACCCCTGCGCCACATTGTACCTGCCCCAGGTATAATGTATGCAAGGGGGGCGTATTGACGCAAGGAAGGGTCGTAGAAGTAACGCAGTGAAATCTATGAGATTTCACTGCATCACTTTTAGGACGCCGTTGCGTCAAAATCTTGCGTCTGCCTCACAGCAGGCGTAAGACTGACGCAGGCCCTTTCACATGGGGCTTGCCCCATGTGAAAGGACGCATTGCTGGAGTTGCGTCAGTTTTGTGACACACTCCAGCAATGCGTCACTTTTGCTCTTACAGATACGTCAGAAATACTGACGTATCTGTAACTCCTTGCGACATGATGCGTCATACATTAAATATGACGCATCAGGAATGTCGCAAGGAGTGCGCACTGAGAAGTGACGCATCGCTGCTTTCACACAGCGATGCGTCGTTTCTCATAAATGAAGCCCACAATCTTGAATCCACTTCCTCTTATCCCTTCAGGATAACAGACATCTAAAAAACGTGATTTTCCAAGATACTATTGTTCACCTTACAAAATATCTATTTTCAAATCTAATAACATGGTCCACAGCACGAGGTGTCACATAAAATAGTCATGCTGAACTTAATAAATGTAATTTTATATTTCATTTTCTAAAACGCACAATTGCATAACAGTTGGCTTCTAGCCTCTGTTGGTTTCTTGCTGCTTTAATGCATGGAACAGTTCATGGACTATACAAGTTTGCACAGGCCTTGTCTTTGGTTGCAGATAGCAGAGTGCACCCAGAATCTTGAGACATGCAGAGGACTTTCCTGGGAGCTAATAACTTGCCCCGCCCACACCTTGTTCCTGGATTAGTACAGGATTTGTTACAAGCCCTATATAGTGCAGGGGCTTCAACATAGTATGACCATCCTACTTAATGTGTTACACATTTACTTGCACCTCACACAAAAGACTTTCACTTTGCTCAGCTTTTTCATCTGGATGAAGAGTCTTCAATTTGACCTACAGCTCAGCCTGTCCCCCTCCATTGTAACCACTATGAAAGTTCCCTTAGCAAGGTTGCCGCGCTGGAGGTTTATTGCTCATTGCTTCTAAAAGTGACCAAAAGTGTGGAGAGCTTCTCCTGTCCCCCATTCTAACTCTTTACTTAACACTTAACGGAGCCATAACAACACACAGGGCCTGATACACAAAGACCTCCGTACTTGTGGTGGAGGCCCTGCAGTCATGGGGAGGTCTCCACACTCGGTGAAATCTCCGCAGTAAGAATTCTCAACAGAACTGATGACAAGGATTATGGTTGTTTCCTGAAGGGACTTTCACCCCACTCAACAATAACACAATTTAGTACAACCATTTTTTCCCACTTCCAATCCTCCTACACTCAGGATTTCTGGAATCAGTAAGTGGATTTCCAGCTCTAATTCACAATTTAAAAAGTTAGAGGTCTATGGGGGACAATCAATTGGGGAGGTTCCTAACGTTTTCTGTTATTTAGGTAACATATGATCAATTGTGCATTGTGTTCTATGAGACTGTATTTCCATTTTTTACATACCTGGTCTTGCTCTGTTTTCTATATCTGTGTGAGATA
Source organism: Lissotriton helveticus (assembly GCF_964261635.1). Classification (NCBI taxonomy): domain Eukaryota; kingdom Metazoa; phylum Chordata; class Amphibia; order Caudata; family Salamandridae; genus Lissotriton; species Lissotriton helveticus. The sequence goes on along the minus strand of NC_136060.1, from coordinate 50,378,129 downwards.
ACCTCATTTAGTCTTCATATGCGAATACTGGATTTTTACTATTGTATTAGTTACTCTACTTGAGTTTCTTAAATGCAAGCAGATATTCTGATATTCTGTAGTAATTGCCTAGTATTTTCTAAAACTACCTTTTTATGTGAATCTTTGTTACTACTAGCTTATCTTGTTAATATTTTGCTGGATTGTGCTTGATTCCGAGAGGGGTGTCTGTCTCAGCCATTGCTACTATGTATAACATGGGTAAATGGATCCTGAATAAAAGAAACCTTTTATTCTTACATTAGGCAATAATTAGTTTAGCCATCACGCTGCTCAACATAACTGGTTTGTGACATTTATGTAAATCATTCATATTTGTTTACTGGTGATAGGGTGCATGCATTTTGTAAAGAGGAAGGTATCTGTTTTAGGGATGTCAAGAGATCTCCAACTTAAAGGGTTTGTGCTCTTTAGGGACATCATGCATGTGGCCTAAGGGTAGGGGAATTCACAATTAAACTCTTCGCCCCACAGACTTGAGGTGGAAGCACCCTCAATGACTTTGTCCAGATGCTGATATCATTCAGTTATTGCAGTGTAAGTATTACGCTTCACCACTTTCATAGATCATGTTACCACCCTAATATAGTTCTTATTTAAAATATATATATATTTGTGTTGTGTTGTTATATTAGTCGTGCAGGTATTATGGAACTACAGCAATGCCAATTATTGTGATGGTATCAGGATTAGGATCAAGTGACATCACTACTACTGAAGTTTCGGTGTCATGGGTCATATGATGTCATTTTTCTGTGATGTAATTTAGGTCAAAGGGTGTGTTGTATCACTTAAACTACTCCTAGCCTTTTGATGAATTGGCATCCATGGTTAATCTCTTTCTTTGTCTGTTTACCTCGTCTTTTTTCTCTCTTTTCTCAAAGCTCGTTGGTTCACGCTCTCTTTCTGTCCCCCTTTAATGCTGCGACTTCTCAGAGTGATTCACAGCTTCCTGCACCACAGTTCAGTCAGTTTACTAAATATATTAAAATTATGTAGGTGGATCATAGAAAGGCATTCCCCTAGCCACACAGAGTACTTGTGCTGACAAATGTATGTTATAACCGCTCCGTGCATAGAACCAAGGTGGCGATAGGCAATTAACTAATGTTAGCGACAGCTTTTAGGCGATAGCGAGCGGTTTGGGGTCCGCTTTGCATGTCAGCGATATTTATCGCTAATGACATGCAAAGTGGGCGTACCCAACCTGTTAGCGACTGAAAGCAGTGGCTAACGTCGCTATCGCCTATGAGCAAGGCAGGCGTAGCGATGGAAATATTCCCGCTATCGCCAAAAACGAACGCTGCTCAGACAAGTTCTTAGCCATGTTATCCAATGGGAGGTGGATAACATGGCTAAGAGCATTTAGTCGCTAATGCGTGAATATCGCTGTATTCTCAGTGATATTCACGCATTTCGCCGCTATCGCTGGATATTTTAGCACAATGGAGAAAAACGTTGTTAGTAGCATGTTTTCTCCGCTAACATTTCCAGCGATAGGCAGCGATAAAAAAAATTGTTGCTAAGCCTATTTAGCGATAATTATCGCTACTTGTTGGTAATATGCCCCCAAGTCTGTGTGAAACGACGACTGTTCGCCATTCTCTTCACCAAAGCCTTAGGCATCGTGGGAAAAGAAAATGTGTCAATAAGTAAAATTGCTTCTCAGTTAGTGGGTGTAGTTTTTCATGGGTACTACATCACTGTACTGGCATGAGTGATCATATATGCTTAGTAAATGCTTTGTACTTGATTCTCAAATTGCCATACCACGATTTCTTGACCTCATTTTTATTAATTGTAACAGTTCATTATATCCGGTACTTGATTCTCAAAAAATCATATCAGAATTTGTTGACCTCCTCGCTATTAAATGTAACAGCTCATTATATCTAGATTATTTCGTCTTTCTGTTTCCTGAAATAGCCACAAATGAACGAGAGACCTAGCAGAGTCTCCCTTTTGATATTTATGCTGAAGGCTATTAAAATATGAGCTCTTCTTCCATAAGTAAAAGGAGTTTGACAGTGCTAGAGATAGAAGGATTCATTCTACTTAATTTCTTCTTGTTTACTCGCTGACAGTATTGTAAAGCCAAAACTGAGCTGCTGGGGAGATGGGCCATAATACAGTTTCTTTTCATCTTCAGTTTTTTCCAGATCAGACCTTCTTTTGCTACAGAGCTGATCAGAGGGACAGCTCTGTCTCCATTGCTCAGTGGAATGCAGCAAAATCCGCAATAACTCTGTGCGGCGCAAAGCACACGTGGGGTGTAGTGAAGACAATGGAGTCTTCTTTCAGAATGAAAATCAAGGTGCTTTTCAGTAATGTCTAAATTTGAACTGCATTACTGCCATTTTTAATTTTTTTATTAATCAATGTAATTTGTATTCGTTTTCTAACCCTAAGAGACAGCCGTATCAATTGTGATAGCATATTACTTGTTGTTCCCATTTAGTCTACTAAAAATATTTTTCTTTAAATGTGCACCATTGGGCAAAGAATAAATGCAACTCACTTTGCAAACACACCTACAAAACAAGAGCTCCCGAACAGTAGTATTTTTAAGGAGTTATGGATTAGTGCACTCATTCTGAAAACTATGCTACATTTGCTTGTGCTAGATGGAAATCTCGGAAGAAGAAAAACTGCGTGTAATAAATGCTTTGTATTGGTACTGATGGTGGGTAGTAGGAGCATGAGTAAGACATGTTAGTGAGTTGACGGAGATACAAGATTATGAAAGTTTTAAATTGGAATTGACCTAGAGAACCAAATTAATAACAGGAGGGTGGTCAGCTCTTGCCACGTGATTGGTGCTCTCAAGCTTTGGGCGTCTGGGAGATGGAGAAAGGATCTTTCATTGATTACCTTTAAACTGGGATGATGTTGTCCTCTCTCACACTGGGATAATGTAGATTAGGAATTCATGCATATACATGTGAGTATAGCAATAATCCATTAGACTCGCGGGAAAAAGCGGATGTAATGATATGGAATTGGTTGCAACTGATCCTCATGGAATGTTGAAAACAAATCATTCTAACATTCCACACAGAATGCTACACCTTTCCCTTTGACAATGCAAAACATTAAATAAAGTTAATATGGAACATACAAGTAGAGATTTCATAAGCAAACAAAGTGCATTATATGAGTAGAAACATATTATTGGCTAAGAACATTGCATGCACTGACAAACCAGAGATAACAGCAAATGCACATTTGATAACCATGCTACCATTGTGGATACTGAAGTTACATCTCACCCTCCCTTAATTCATTGAAGTTCTTGTTTCCATTAGTCGATGCATACACATATTTACTGAAATGATCCACTACCCATCAACATGCTAACATTCCTTTTTCAAGAGTGGAGAAATTGCACCCTGCGCCTTTACGAAATCTGGATGCATAAAGCTATCATTACCAAAATTCCATGACGCTCCTGGAGCAGAACTTCCCCAATTATAATGGATTTGCATGACGAGTTGAAAGAAGGTGCTCAGGGCAGGAGCCATGGCTGTTGCCTTCTTTACTGCACTAAATTCTCCACCTTACTACACTCTCCACTAAACCTCCTCATTGTTTCCACTAATGCTCTCAAGTGTATTGCTTTGTAGGCAAACAATTGCATATATTTTGCATTATACTCAACCAAATACATGAAATTAACTTTGTTAATCTTTATCTTTTGATTCAGGGGCTTCTTTAATTTCTTTTACCAGGTTTTTCTTGGGGGCAACCCCATCAGTGCTAATGCAATGGCCTAGGGAGCGTACGGAGGATACCTCAAATTTATATGTTTTAATTCTGATTGTCAACTCATTCTCCTCCAATGTGGTCAGCAGCCTAAGCAGAGTCTCATTATGCTCTTTCTTAGTTTTTCCAAACAGAAGAATATCATCTTGAAAACAGACCACATATGATTGCACTTTAAACAACCTCAGCATTTTTCTCAGAAAAACAATGTAAGCTGAACCATAATACTTTGTACCTGTATACCCATTCTGGTGATATGTTAGAGGTTAATGGCCTAGAATCTTTATGAAGTAATATCAAGTGATAGGCTGAAGTGAGATCTAATGTGAAAACATTGTGTACCTTTAATCAGGGACATCATCTCGTAGATACTAGGTGGGGTATTGTAGCATACCCAAACATATTTGTTTGGATCCCTCAGATCTACAAAATGTCGCCCTATTTTCCCATTAGTTTCTGTGCCACCACCCTGGGAAAATGGCATTTAGAAAATTCTAATTCTACTGTTATGCCATCTTTGCATAAACTATTAGGTTTTTCATGTAAGAGTTTTCTTATGAACACTGGTACATTTCCCACTGTGTACACACTGGTCGTTACCTGTTCCTTGAGTATTATTTTGTGCTCTAAAGACATTCGGAAAACTTTCTTCACTTGGTTTGCTGATTTTTTTAACTAAACTTCCGAAAGGATATTGTGGTTACTTAATCTTGGTCCAGGTGGGTGGGGTCTAATGTCATTATAAGTTCTTTTTGCTCAGGCCATCCCAACAAACATAAGCCTTTGCTAGCCACATAATCCTTGGGCTCTAATATTCTTTCCTGAGTGCACCCTGCTTTGTTGAAGGATTTATTATCATATCCTATCATTTATATATCTGGTACATTCAGCTTTTTGTGCTCAAATTTGGGTAACATATCATTCCATCTTCAGTGGTGCATTGCTGGTGGTGTATGCATGGCCAAAGAACAATTGCATTTCTCTGAATGTCACTCTGCAAGGCACTGTTTATATAAATCAGGATGCAATGTCACTTAATCCTGTGATGTTCTTAGAAAACTAATAGTTAGACCCTCCCCTGTGTGCTGGTTTAAACTAGTATGGTAGTTCCTCTAAGGGGCTTATTAGACCCTGTGTTATGGTAGAATCAGCCTTGTCTGACCTGTTGGATCGGGGGGGATCCGAGTGGGTCAGATCGTGATACCCTCACACACCTGGTATAGCATCATGCTTCACCACACAGGGTATAATTTGCCACTTAGAGGAACTATCCTTCTTGTTTTGATACTCTTTAAATATATTATTCCTCGCCCCTCACTTTTGATAATAAGTTATAACTAGTAGACAGTCAGTCTGTCACCATTGACTGCAGCACATGCACCTTTGTACCGTCATATTTCAGTCAGTAGAGTTGCAGTCAAATTTGGAAACCATGCATGTTCCCCTCTGGAGGACCCAGTCATTGAGAGTGAGAAATCCAAACAGGCTTTTGTGAGTACTGACATTATTTCAGTGGAGTCAAAAGCATAAGCAGGCAACAACAAAAGAGGAGCCATTGCAACTGATCTGCTTAGAATGCCCCATTCTGACATTCCACATAGGATGGCTCAGTTATCCACACCCAGACATATCCCTCTGTTTTGGAACTCGGCAAAGCAGTGAAGCTCATACGGTCCTGGAATTTTATTAGCAGAAACAGTGAGTGTACAGGTCATGCTGCCTAGTGAAGTCAGAAATCTAAGTTGAAAATGGTCGTGGGCCCCAAACCTGGCTATTTTCAAATAACATGTATTATAGGTATTAGTGGAAGGTTCAAGCCCTTGATTTTACCTATCAGGGGTCTCTTGAAATCAATACATCTATCATATGACTGGCAAATAGGTGTACCCAAAAGTTTTCCTTTAGTTATAGGTTTTTCTAACCCCATTTCTCATATATTTGCAACCTGATGAAAATTAGATGCTTCAATTACTTTAAAAAAAAATCCTTTCTATATTGTTACGCTTTAACATACCCCCAATCCAGGAGTCAATTTGTGGAAAATTTGTTGATTTAAAATGTCATAGTGCTATTATTCCAAACCACCTTCTGACTCCCTAGAAACCAAAGGCTCTAACGTTTGCCACAATTACTCCATGCTGAGTATCTTTAAATAGTATCAAAGATTTAATTATTTGTGTATGAAGCAATCTTTTTAGGGTTATTCCTTAAGTGATATTGGCCCATTTGGCACAAACATTTGAACTCAATTTGCATTTATACTTTGACATTTTCTAACTGTTGCCATTTATCGCAGAATAAGCTTTTCAACCTTCTATTGTGTTCAGATCTCTGGCATAGGAATTATTTGATACAAGTAGCCTGTTTGAATATTCATGCCAGTTGCACATGCATCTCCTAAGTATTCATGACAGCATTTGGACGAGATTACATATTCTACATCTTATTGCCCCAATCAATTCTGCTATTTTCATGGAAATGCAAATTTACATCACTCAGTGGTTTGTGGAAGAAAGAAGCTGATTCATGACTTAGACGTCTCTCTCCTGCTATATCAAATGTATTTATTCTTTAAGGAGAGTGTTTAGTGTTGATAAATATGGATTCACTGAAGTAATGATTAATGTAGATGATTGCATTGCTTTTCTTAAAATAAGAATCCAGATTGTAACTAGATAGCAAAGTGTTTGGAAAATAGAAGGAGCTCCCAAAAGTCTTCAATATATGCTTTAGTTCGGTGTAGACATTTCTTTGTGAATCCAAAACTACCTATACATTAATTTTCCTTGATATTGATTCAAGGACTCTCCTATTTTGGTTTATTGAAGGAAGGTTATAAACTTTGTTATTAACTGCTTGGTAAACTATCTTTAACCTGTTGGGTGCTCATGACGAGCTCAGCTCGTCATGAGGCATGGTTGAGCTGCACTCATGATGAGCTGAGCTTGTCACGGCCGTTGGAACGTTCACACGCGGGGATACTTTTCCCGCTGTGCTGAACGTTCCAAAACGGGTGTGGTCGTGACGAGCTGAGCTCATCATGAGTGCAGCTCCACTGTGCAACGAGCTGAGCTCGTCACAAGCACAGCGGTGCCGCGCGCGGCCCCCCTCGCCCCGCACAGCAGGGGGAAAACACCCCGCAGCGAAGGGGTTAAAACATTCACTAGATTTAATGTGAAGGGTTTTGTTTCTCAACATATAAGTTTAAAAACACATCATCACCAGTAGCTCCTGTTTGTTCAATATGTAGCACTTGTGAGTTACTGCAAAAGGAGTATTCATCTTGTGATCAGCTTCGCAGATATTTCTTCATATTTTCAAGTGTGAGCAAGGCCCCCTATTAGATGGAATGTATCCTTCATCTAGGTTCACTGTTGCCATTAACCTGGAGCATTAACCTGGAGAGCAAATTAAATATTTATCAAGATAGTGGTGTACAATTTGTGAACCATCTCAAGTTTCAAAGAAAAAAGCGTGGCAAGATATCCACCCATCTTCTGCAACTCACAAGGAAATATATCACATATCACAAAGCACAGAAGGGTTAATATTTCCATCGGTCACTCATTAAGCCATTGTAAATATAATTCAATAAATCTGATTTATAGAACACCACAAGGCACTTTGAAAAAAAAAAAGCTTTGCTTCAATGATGCTTGTTCTGCAGCTTGATGCCACTTCTATTATCAAGCATGCACAAATATTATTTTAACATGATCTGTTGAGCAAGGAAAAGGTGTGCTCTATCTTATTGATTCACTGGCTCAAAAGCTATTATACTGGCCATATCATGTGAAAAAATGCCTGTCACTGATCATTTGATTTGGTAGTAGTGTTGACATGATCTATAGTATTTCATTTGTTTTTGCCAATTTTGCTTATTGAAATGTTCCACTCAAAAAGACAATATAGATGAAGATTACATTATGAAGCTATCCTCAAGGAATGTGAAACCTATTGTGAAAAGTTAAAATGCCTATGACCAAGGAAACAAGGATGTTTTCGTATTATGGTTTATACTACTGATAAATCAACCATAATACGAAAACATCCTTGATACTACTGATAAATCCCATTGCCACTAATACCACCAACCTAATAGATGATAGGGCCACATGGCTACATGCCTTGTTCAGGATTTGAAATGTAGACAACAATGGAGTAGAGAAAAAGCACCATGCTTGATTTATTAATGTCAGACTGTTAGTCACTGCCTTTTAAAGAGAACATCCTCATTAAAGTAAGAATTAATTAATATTTGCATCTGTATTTTGCTCCTGCCACAGAATACCCTTTACCCATCAATCTATGAAATCTACTATTCCCACCCACAAGTTCGAAGCAGAACAAAATGTAATTTCAATATGTTCATAGTCTACCTGGAACCTATAATAACTGGATATCTCTCATTTTCATAAAAGGTGACACTATCACAGACCTCCCTGTTTAGTCCAGACATCCTAGCTTGGTAGTGAACCTTCACTCAAGGATATCTCTCCAGCTCAACCCATTTCTAACCCAATCTTAGTTAATGGCCTGCAGCTCCTCGCCTTCACTGATGCCAAGATCTATAATAGTTTAGTTCTTGCTATCTCTTTCAAAGATAGAAAATCGGAGTTTCAGTTGTCTATATGCTACTCGGGAGGACAAGGTAAATTCAATAGACGCCACCACCTGCATCTATTTTTACCCCAGCCAGCTATGTTCTAGGACAAGCAATGTAAGAGTAAGAGTAAGAAAAATAATGACTTGGCAGCCACAAGCAAAACACCTACACCAAGCTGATGTCACCACTCAAGAAGTGTTACTAACTTCCGGTCATCCTCATCTAAATTTGTTTTTTCAAAGCTTTTTACCCGGTGTAATTTTTCTTAAATTCATTTCTCACAGTTTTCTATGGGTCATCTTCTAACACCCCTTCAAGAAAGAAGTTATATCTGCCACTAGGATGAATCCATTGCTGCTTTGTCAAAAACACACAATGGACAGCACCTAAGTGTTGGCAAATTGGAAATGCTTCTCTGTGGTTACTGTACCTCAGCAGAGGAATCTGAATAAGACAGCTTGTGGTATTGCATCACACAATGCTTTTATCTTTCCTTTGGGCCTTTGAAAACCATGAGCAGATAATGGGTAAACCGACAGAGACAGCGCCGCACAGAGCACCTTGTTCCCCCCAGTTGTCTTGGATCTCTGGAGACACATCTGGCAGATTGGAGAGTGATAGTGCATCATCACTTATCCCTACTCTTCTTTCAGGTCTTTTGAGGACATGGCAAATCTATGAGTACATTTTGCAGCACCCACAAGCTTTACAACTTGCCCTGGACCTCAGGAGACTTGGAAAAATAATGGGTAGCAGCAACAATCTTAGGTAAATCACATCAACTGGCAATCAATTTTGGTAATCAACTACAGTGGTATAATGGCACTTGACAGGTGTTTTCCGCAGCACTTCACGGATCATGAAAGCCACGATTTTGCTATGATTATCTCCTACATTGCAGTGAAAGAGGCAAGCGTTTGCGTAAATTAGGACATTAAGGGCAGATCTACAAGAAAGTGCCGCAGCCCTTTGGCTGCGCCACTCTGCGGCACTTTCAGAGCACAGTAATGCGACATATCTACAATGATATGTCGCATTCCTGTGCTCTCCCCAGCGCTGGTGCAGAAACAGCTGCCTGCGCCACGGGGAGATTGCTTTTGTGAAGGAAGAGGCCCCTTCCTGCACAAAAGCAATCAGTACAGGTATTGTAGAATGCAGCACGCATTGAAAGAGGAAAAAAAACAAGGAGAAATTAAAAAATTTTTCCTCGTTTCGCTAGGCTACGCCACCCCTATGGTGGCTCAGCAAACTGACGCATTTCCAGGTTTACGATTTCTTGTAAATCTGGAAATGCATCCATGGACGTGGGTGTTGGGTGGGAACACCCACAGCAACACCCATGATCCGCCCCTAACTCGCAAAGTGCTGCGTGTACAGGGGCGATATTTACAAGCACAGGTTAAGTCACGCAGGGTGACTTTACCTGTGCTTGTAAATATCCCTTAGTAGGCTGCGCCACCGGTGTGTCATGCAACGTGAAGTACCGGCGGCGCATTGGGCTTGTAAATCTGGCCCTAAGTTTATTCAGTTTTATATTTATGGTTTACTGTTTTTCTCACACATTACCAATAGTAGATTTATATACTAGAGAAACAGGCTGATAGCAGTATTTCATCCTAACATTTTCAGTATGTATAAAAGTGCACGTTAAAGCATGATTTTATTTCTCGTTCATGCTATACATTTTTTGGAAGTCTCCCTTAATTGGAATACACGTATGTGAAGGGTTCATTCATCTGTGTATTAAGTTTTTTCACATATATTTAAATCGCGTAACAACTGGTGTGTTCAACCCTGCAAAAGAGAAAATGATAACCAGTGGTCACAATTCACAAAGCACTGTCTGTGAGTAGCCATTTTTTGCCCCTGACTTTGATTTGGTTTATTCTTAACTCCTTAGGAAAGATGGTTCGTGATTCGGACTCTTCCATCATATTTTGCCTCTGGCTTAAAGTTTTTCAATATCAATATATTGTGGTTTTCCGAAATTATCAGTAATATTGAACTTTAGCACTCCATTATTACATACCCATCACTACTTGTGTTAATATTCCTCCTACATGAATTTAATAGGATTGGATTTGCACGGATTTAATTTGTTACAGAGACTGACTTCCGTTAATCCAAGATTTTCTTTTTAGAATAGCCAAACATGAGAACACGTAAAGAAAGATTTTCCACCACTATATTATGTGGTGTTCCTCTCATTTTTCAGTTTCAAGTTGTGCTTTGTCAAAAAAGCAAAGCATTACGTGTCGTCTGTTTCTAACCCTTGTCTGCATGTAGATGATGTATGTAATGTGTTATTAGGCAAATGTTGCTTTTAGCAGTTCTGTACTACTCTTCTGCTCTTCAATTCATTTATTGACTCTTTACGTGTTCATGTTAACGTACAGTGGTTCACATGGCTATCCTAACATGACAACAACATTGCTTGCCTGTTTCTTGAATGTGACCTAATTGTTCGAAATGTGTAGTGTTGGCACATACACTAGAGTTACTGTAACGGAAGTACATTTTTACTGGTGGCACATCCCATAACGGTATTTGAATCCAGTGTTCTACTACAGAGAGTTCCTACATATCGAACGGCCAATCTCTCATAATCGCGAGGGTGCTACCACTGCTAACGTAGTTGCAAAATAAGCACTGACTTTGACCACCGCTGTTTTGCTCTATGGCATGTCGGTGATTGGAGTACGCCACTTTCATAAAGTTGATTCCTTCATTGTTTGAATACCAGCCTCACAGTCACACCGTCTCCTAAGGACACCTTTGTTTGTCTCCAATTTTCTATAAGAAAGAATGTTGCATGACTTTGGATGAAAGCTTAAGAATGTAGGTCCATCTTTTTTCAATATATATTAGTTTCCATGATTCCTTATTACAAATAAACGACATAAGCAAAAACTAAAAAGATCATTTCACTTCTATTTGAGTGTAAATGAAATGTACAGTATGTTCGTGAAATTAACTCACATTTTGAAAGTGTCCAGTTCTTGTGATGTTTCAGATCAGTCAATCGTTCTAACTTTGCAAATGCTTGCGTTTCCCGGAATTGGCTTTGCTAATACTTGGTAAAATGTGATGGCATTGACCACGAGAATAGTGCCACCTGGCCGTCATCCAATGGTATTTTCTATAGTTCAAAGATGGCTGCTATATATTGCTTATACATCCAAAGTGGTGGCCATCTTGAAATTATAGATTGAAAGTGTATAAAATATAGTCCTAAGATTGTTGCCATACCCCATTTACACACAACATGACGGATATTGCGGAAGAATAAACATAATGTTCTAAGACAGCTGAAAGTTATTTTATATATGTCCAAGATGGTTTATGTACAATATCAGAGCCATCTTGTAAACATAGAAAATAAAGTTCCATGATGGCTGGCCACTATTGCTGTTGCTATTGTCCACCCAATTGTAAGCATTCTTTGGAATAGTCACTAGGAGTAGTGAGTGATGGGCTACAAGAGATAGTCAATAGAGGGAAGAGAGATAAAGACAGAGAGAAAGAGAGAAAGTGTGCGTGAGAGAGAGAGAGAGAGAGAGAGAGAGAGAGAGAGAGAGAGAGAGATCAAGTTGTGGCAGTGCTTGGTGTTGTGACAGAAGAACAATCAAGGAATATTAAGGCAATAGGGATGGAAGGCAACACATGATGGTGAAAAGAGAGATACAGGTAGGGTTACAATACGATAGGCAGGAATTATTGCATTTTTGTGTGGGAGTAGAGAGCTGCTGTAGTCACACGATGAATTTGGGAAAATTAGAAGGTAACAAGAACTGTAATCACTGCCCATTCACATTGAATCTCTCATTGAAGATGAGGGGGGCTGGGCAGTTTCTTAGCTGTGCCATGGTTAACTGTACATCCCTAAGAAAGCATAAAAGAGAAATACATGATTATCTGGAGGAAAGTCAGGTGGGAATCTTCTTTCTCACCGAGACTTGGCTCGACGAGGAGTCGGGCCAGAGATTCTTGAGGCACTACCAGGTGGCTACTCAATCTGTAGACTAGATAGGCCTTAGGGGAGGGGAGGTGGGATCGCTTTGATCCATAAGCGGAGTATCCAATGTAATTTGGAACCAGTGGAGATCGCTAATTGTGAAGCAGGTTTTTTTTCTATATTAGCTGCCAACAATTGGGTGATTAAAGGCTATTTAGTTTATAGACCATAGACCCAGAGGAGGAGCTTCAGATTTTGTAGCTAGCCTTGTTCAAACTTTAACGCAGCCTGCCCTCAGATATGAAAAGCTGCTCCTGTTGGGTGATTTGAACCTTCATCTGGAAGACCTGACTGACAGGGTAGCCCAGGAGCTTCGCCAGGAGCTGACAATTCTGCAGTTAGCCATTAAATCTGAGCTCCCAACACACCATCTGGGTCACCTCTTGGATCCTATCTTTAGTAAGTGGGATAGCATCAATATTGAACTCCCACTACCAGTTATATGGTCTGACCATTTCCTTATCCCCTTCCGGGTCAGTGGCATAGGTGATAAAATACCAGAGGAGACGGGAAGTAAGAGCAGACAAAGGAAGTGGGTGGGGTTCTCATATGAGAAGTTTGAAAGGGTCATGATGCAGGGTGGTCCATTGAGGGAAGGCGAGATGGACTCGGCATGTGAAGCACTGGATAGGCGTATCTCAGAAGCTCTTGACAGTACTGCCCCCTGGTCAAGTAAAAAACCTGAGAGACGCACTAAATCCGCTCCGTGGTTCGGTGAGGAGCTGAGGGAAATGAAAGCGGCATGTAAACGCCTTGAGAGATGTTGGCGGATGGATTATTCGCCTACGTCGAGAATGGAATATCAATCCAGCCTCAGAGGCTACCATGCCGTGATCAGAAAAACTCGTACCTCCTACTATACAGCGAGGATAGAGAAGGCGGACAGCTCAATGAAAGAGATGTTCCTTGTCTACAAAGAGATATCCTCGCTGTCCACTATTGAAGTACCAGTAGTTGGCTCTGTTGCTTCCTGTAATCATATAGCTGAAGTTTGTGCTAATAAGGTGGAAAATGTTTATGCTACCTTCCCGGCGGACGCTAGGGGGGGCTTAGCTGTGACGGGGGTGCCTAATAGTGACCTATGAGAGACAGAATAATTGTCTAGGTTTGGGGTGCCAGCAGATGAGACGCTGAATAAGATAGCTTTCAGCATAAAGTCGGACTCACCTAAAGATCCTGCCCCTGCTAGAATCTTGCGAGGGGGCAGGGAGATCTTAGTACCCTTCATTAGCCATTTGCTTGAACTATGGTTTGGCTCAGGCAAGGTTCCTAAAACCTGGAAGGAGGCAGTGGTGCTCCCTTTAAAGAAAAAACCTAACATCAGCATAGAACATCTAAATAATCTGCGTCCGATTTCCCTCTTACCCTATTTTTCCAAGATTGCAGAGAAGGTGGTCAATTTACAGCTGATTGCACATATCGAAATGCATAAATTGCTCCACCCTACGCAATCGGGCTTTCGGGCTCATCATTCCACGGAGTCCGCCTTACTATTCTCTACCGAAAGCCTCCGTAGGCATGTGGATGGAGGTCAGACAGCGGCACTTATTCTTCTTGACTTAAGTGCCGCTTTCGACACTGTGGCACACCACACCTTGCTGCAGTGTCTTAGTGGAGGTGGAGTGGTAGGCTTGGCATGGAAATGGCTGGAGTATTTTCTTCAAGATCGCAGGTTCCAAGTGGCACAGGGGCCTTTTCGCTCTGTTGCTTTTGCTTTGAAGCAGGGGGTCCCTCAGGGGTCGAGCCTCAGTCCAACTCTTTTTAATCTTTATGTGGCACGGGTGGCCGTGATCACTGGAAAGTATGGGGTGGAAGTGGTGACATACGCCGACGACACCCTGCTGGTTGTGGCTTTGACACAGCCAGCTGAGAGTGCCGCCAGCAACTTCGCATCATGCCTTCAAGAGCTGGCGGTCTGGATGGCTGACAACTGCCTCAGACTTAACGGTGATAAAACCGAGGTATTGATTGTAGGACAGGCTCCCTCTGTTTGGTCGTCGGTGTGGTGGCCTCAGACTCTTGGGCCTCTTCCTGTTCCTAGTGATCAAGTGAGGAACCTCGGGGGTTTGGATTGATTCCAGGATCTCATTTGATTATCACACCAGCCGTGTTGCGGGCACTTGTTTTGGCATCTTGCGGGGCCTAAGAAAGATCTTGGATTTACTTCCTATAACAGCTAGGAAATCACTGGTCCATGCTCTGGTTACTTCCAGACTGGAATATGGCAATGCCCTCTATTTGGGGGCCAACGTGAGATGCCTACAAAGGCTGCAGCGGATCCAAAATGCTGCCGCACGGCTGGTTTTGAGGCTGCCCAGAAGAGCCCCCTCACTTAAGGTGTTGGAGACGTTACACTGGCTTCCTGACATGAAGCTGGTAGAGTTTAAGGTCTTATGTGTCAGCCACCGGATCATTCAGGGGAAAGGCCCTCGCTTTCTTCTTAATCTGCTAACACCACACAACCCGACTCGACAATTAAGATCTAGCGGGGCGGGACTTGTACAGGTGCCCAAGGTCAAAAGAGCCAGAATGGGGGGAGATCATTCCGGTTCCTGGCTGCTCGACTGTGGAATGGTGTGCCCAATAAGTTGCGTCTGGAAGCTTCTGAAATGGTATTCCGCAAAGAATTAAAAACCTTCCTGTTCCTGAGAGAATGTGGTTAAGGTCTGAGTATGAGGTGGGAGACGCTTGGGGTTGTATGTGAGTCAACACACTAGCACAGGGACACACTGTTAGTGTAACCAGGCGCTTTAGAAGCTCAGTTTACTTACTTACTTACAGAGAGATGGGGACACAGAGTGAAAAAGCACAAGGATTGAAGGAGTGCTCATTGTCGACAGGGAAAGAGAGAGAGAGAGAAACTTATGATTCAACTAGCAGCAAAATGAAATAGACAAATAATTCATCCAATCAGGGAGAAACATGAGGTCCAGCTGAAGAAGCATACAAGTATCAGTTGGAGTGCTCTCTGCTGCAACTATCTGTAATAAGTCCACACAAATTATAACTAAAAATCACTTCAGTTTCAGGTTTTAACTATTGAAATGGGATGCAGTTGAAAAAAAGTATTATTCAAATATGCTTTTGTAAAGATGTACAGGAAGGGGAAATTAACTCTGATTGAGTAACAATAGAATTGATCTACAAAGGAAAAATAAATTATTGTGATAGATATCGCAAGTAATGCACAATAAGTCCACTTGGAGCTTCGTCTACCATTTCAGCTGCTGTCATTGTTGCTTTCTGGAGAATATTTGTATTTAAGGAATGCTTGCCCATGGTTAATAGGCACTGAGGTTTCGTCTTACATTGACATCCCTTGAAAGGCTGTAAACGATTTAGAGTTTCTTTAAATTAGGGTATCATCACAAATAACATCTCCATCCTCCAATGACAAATGCAATTCAATACATATATAATGCTAAATAGATAAATGATTGATGAGCAACAGAAGCAGTAGTTGATTAAACAGATAATTTGTACACTTTGCAAAGGTATTCAGACTTTTACAGAAATTAGCCTGATCATGAAACAAGAGTTATCTATAGAAAAGCTGAGGTGCGTTATAAAGGTTCTTGCTAAATAATTTATCATTTTCTGAGAAGTGTACATTTTGATGAGTTCCCGTGCCATGCTCATATCTTATTGTGAGTCTTTTGGAAAGTAATTTGCTCAATATATCTGTGGATCATTGTTAGAAGTGGGATTTGGTATCAGGAGTGGGTCTCTGCACTCGGGCTGGGTTGGATTGTGATGCTGGGGAGTGCACAAACTGTGGTTTTCTGCCCCAGTTAAATCTACCCCCACGAACATGCAGTAGGTCAGGCCCCACTGTGATTAAGGTAGGGTTAATCAATGCTAGATCTTTGTTAAAACATGCGGCGGACATTTTTGAAACACTCGCTGACGGACAGCTTGAGCTCCTTTTCATCACGGAGACATGGCTTACTAGTACCTGTGCTCCGATTGTGGAACTCGCTGTCCCTAGACGTTTTAAGATTGCCAGAGCTGATCGCGTGACAGGCAGAGGGGGTGGGCTAGCAGTAATTTATAGGGAAAGGTGGCTCTTCTCCACTGAGCAGTCAGATGAAGTGATGATGGGGAAGTGCTCCATTTCTCTCTCATTATCAATCCCCACTTTACCTTGGGAGGATCACTGATTTATAGGCCTCCAGGTTATGTGGGGCACTTTATTGAAGTGTTGGAGGAGTGTATAGTGCCACGGGCACTGAGCTTTTCGAAATTTCTTTTGGTGGGTGACCTCAATATCCATGTTGATGTCCCTGACTCTACTGAGGCTCGCCGCTTGGGGAAAATTTTCGATCTGGCACAACTTAAACAATGGGTGGAATCTCCGACTCATGTTGGTGGTCACCTCTTGGACCTAGTTTGTTCTAACTTTCCCATCATGGCACTACGTTCAGAAAGAGTGAAATGGTCCGATCACGAGCTTATTAGGTTCTCGTGGGAGGTGGAGGATGCAGGCAGAACGGCTTGCGGCCTGCCCCTGAGTCACCCCCAGAAGATCAATCTGGTCTCGTTCGGACAAGCCCTATCTAGAGCCCGCCCGACTCTTAGTCCTAAGGTAGGCGAGGCGGTTAGTGGCTTTAATGGTTGGGTAGAACAGGCGGCTGATGCGTCCACAAAACATAACACCATGTCAAGGCTCCGCTGCACCCCTTCTCAACCCTGGTTCTCGCACGAATTGAGGGAGTTGACATTGGGTTGCAAAAAGTTGGAGCGAGTGTGGAGGCACGAGTATAGCCCTGAGACAAAGGCCGCCCTGCGTATAGCCCAAAAGGACTACTATGCTGCTATTAGGACAGCAAAAGGCAGTTATTATGCAGGGAGAATTGCCAGGGCGAACAATAACAGTAGAGAGATCTTCTCTATTGTGAAGAGCTTTCTATCCCCTGTTGCTGATACACCCACGATCCCTTCCTCCATCCAATGGTGTGAGGAACTGTCCTCTTTTATCATTGAAAAAATAGCAAAGATTCAGAAGGATTTGCTCTCTGCTCTGCCCGAAGCCAGCGCAGTGGTGGGTCTTCCCCCTCTGATGTGTCACTGTGTCACCCAGCAGTTCACGGATTTTTCAGTGGCTGCTGAGTGCGATATTTTGGCACTCCTTAAAACTTTAAAATCTGGCTCACCTTCAGACCCTTGCCCTGCTCGGGTACTTTCAGAAGTAGCCACTACTGCATGCAGTCAGGTCACCCAGATTGTGAATCTTTCTCTATCCTCAGCAACTGTTCCTGTATGCTGGAAGCAGGCAAAGCTTCTGCCGCTCCTAAACAAATCAGGGTTGGATGCTGCTGTTCCAAGGAATTACCGTCCTATATCCCTCCTGCCGGCATTGGCAAAAATTTGTGAGAAAGTAGCTTTTCACCAACTCGAGAGCTTCGTGGAGGCTTCTAATGCCCTGCACCCAGCTCAATCGGGATTTAGGGCGGCCTACAGTACTGAGACAGCCCTGGTTGAGATGACGGAGGCAATCCGGGAGTGTCTGGACGATGGCGGCAGAGCGGTCCTGATTCTTCTGGACCTCTCTGCCGCGTTCGACACCGTTCCTCATGAGCTCCTCTCGCCAGACTGTCTGTGGTCGGTATTGGTAGTTGTGCCTTGGCCTGGTTGTCGTCATTCCTATTGGATAGGACGCAACAGGTCTGGATGACGCCCCATTCCTCGAAGCCCATGCCACTTCTCACTGGGGTCCCTCAGGGCTCCACTCTTAGTCCCTTACTGTTAAATGTTTACATCACTCCCTTGGTTTACCTGCCGGAACAGTACGGGGCTAAGATAATTGGTTATGCCGATGACACACAACTGCTGTTTACCTGGCCGGACGATCATCTGGATACTGTGGCAGTCCAGCTCTGTTTGTCCTCAGTATTTCGCTGGCTGGCTCTGGCCCAGCTGAAATGTAACGATGACAAATCCGAGGTCCTTTTTTACGGCACATTTCCCTCCACCTTTAAAGACACGCTGTGGCCCTCGAACATTGCCAGCCCTAAGGTGATGGGTGGCCCTGCAAAAAATCTTGGCATATGGTTTGGGGAAGATTTAAGATTTGAAGATCATATAAGAAAATTGTCAGGGACATGCTTCGCCACTCTGAGAGTGCTGCGAAGATTCTTCCCACTCCTCCCTAGAGAAGCAAAGGAGACTGTCGCCCGAGCTCTCATTTTATCGAGATTGGACTACGCGAACGCTCTGTTCAGCGGTATCCCTGCATTTCTGGTCAAACGTTTACAGGTCATCCAGAATGCCGCTGTCCGTCTCTTGTTCAATGTTCCGAGATGGAAGAGCGTCCGCTCCCACATGCGTAGCCTTCATTGGCTGCCAGTGGCGCAGCGTATCCTATTCGAATCTCTAGTGCTCTCTTTTAGAGCAACTCACGATCAAGGGCCAGCCTACTTGAGGAAACGGTTCATCCTTTATGCTCCTTCACGTTGCCTTAGATCGTCTTCCCTGTATAAGATGACTCTTCCTCGCTTTAAGCGGACTAGATTAGGGGGTCAGTCGATAGCAGTGGTGACTGCCAGGGCATGGAATGCCCTTCCCCTTCACCTGCGCTCCATTCAGTGCGTGGGTCAGTTTAAGAAGAGTCTGAAAACTCATCTGTTTATCGGTGTGGTATAAGCTGGTTCCCCCGTTGTGTTTTGTCTTTCTCCATCGTGCCAGGATACTCCCAAGTAACAGAGCGCGCTATAAAATGGTTTATACATACATACATACATACATTTCTGGTTGGCTATAAGCAAGGAAGAAACCACCACTCTAGGCAGGGCACAGGAGTTATTCACTGAAGATAACACCTGCTCACCTCGGTAGCTTGGCAGAGCAGTCAGGCTAATCCCAGAGGCATTGATTAAAGCTTTTGGCAAACACACTTACACAGCAGCGACACCCTAGGCACACCATGAAAGGAACTCCACACAAGGTTATATAAAAATTGCCTTTGTATTATCCATAAAAACACATTAGAACATAATCATATGCCATATGCCACCAGGCGCTGGTCATGACTTTACAGGTATTACATAAACACCAATAGGCCAATCGGACCACTGTCGTAATCATCACAAATCACAGTTTTTTAGGGCGACCAGTAACTACTGGTAAGTTTCCACTTAGCACAAAGCATTTAGCATAAACACTAATGGTACTTCATATAGTACATTATACAAAACATCGGCTTCAGGGCACCATGATAACCACCTGTCACATGACACAAAAGTACCTTCCTTTGCACCAATTTGCCCCCACTGGTAAGAGGCAGCTGCCCACAACTCGTGGTGCAGTCGCCGTGATAACTGAGGCAGGGGCCCGTCTTGGAGTCACCCTGCGATGTGCACAGGAACAAGGAAAGCCTCCTGCAGTGTATACAATTCACCAGCTGCCGCAACCTATGCTGTGCAGCTTCTGGCCAGCCCAATATACGTTGGAGACCTCTCCCGTTCTTGTGCCCCCGAGGTTGGGGAAATCCCCGCAATGTCACTGCAAAGGCAGAGCAATGCCCCCAGCGGCGAGAAGACCTCACTTGGTCTCTGTACAAAGGTAAAGCTGCTGTGATTCCCAGACTCACCCTCACTCCAGGTGAGTCAGTATTCTAAGGGGTGGTCTTTAATCAAGGAGAAATGCCTCCATCAGCTTCCCGTCTCCGCTGGATGGCTCATGACCGTGAGCCCCGCACACAACCAGGCAAAAGCCGCCTGACTTCCGTTTTGAGGACCATGCCACCTGCATAGCAATGTGGGATGGTGGTGGAGTTCCTGACTTCTTTCCTGTGGCCACAGGAGCCCACACGGATCTGGCTTGGTCGCCCCTGCCAGCGCTGTTCACAACCAGGTGCTGTTATGCCTGGCTTCCAGTTGCAGCGGCAACGAGCCAGGACTCCCTCCTGGCAGAAGAATGTGGGGTAGGTTCCCGTCCGAACATTGTTTCTGTAGCGTCTCCTGCAGCACTTTGAGCGAGAGAGACCGCGTCTCTGGCTTTGGCACTAATTTCAGCCCCCACCATGTGCCTTTGGATTGCAGAACAAAGAAGCGCTCTATGGAAGTAGGAACCCACACCCAGGGTGATCAGTGTTTCAGCACGCTTTGGCCAGCGGCAATAAAAAGCGCTCAGTCTGTCTCCCACCTGAAAACAAAACTGGGAGCAGGCAGCCTTCTCTCTAGTAATCACCATGGGCAGAGCACTAAGGGATTTCCCAGAGAGGAGCTCCCCACCAGCTTCACCCAGCGCTACTTCCAATGGACCCAGGGCCAGTCACGCAGCCCTAGAAAATTCCTGGGCCGGAGCACCGGGCACAGGCAGGCCAGCACACAGAGCCACCTAGCAGAGTGGCAGTCCCACAAGTAGGTAGTCCCAGATGGCGGTTCCTTCTGGCACATAGCGGCCCTCTAGCAGCCCATGTAGCAGCCCATGTAGTGCCTTCTTCTCCAGTTTATCAGACATGGGGTCACAGCCCCAATATTTATAGTACCAATTGTCTTTGTTTTCCCCTGGCCCAGGGCACTGAGCCAGTCCAACCAGTTCTGGGGGCACTTTTGCAAGTGCACAACAATCCCCATTTTAAGTGTAAGCCTTTGTCCCCAGACACACCACGGGGGTGGAGCCATCATTGTAGAAGGCAGACACAGCCCTATTCAGGTGCAGGTGCTACTCCTCCCACCACTCCAAATGCAGACCAGGTCTATTCAGCCTAGCGCTGACTCATCCAGACACTTTGGAGCCACTGCACCTCCCCAGCCCCTGTCCAAGACCAGACAGTCAATACACAACAGGCAGGCACAAAGACACACAGCACACAGAAATGCTACCTTCTACAAGTGGCATTTCTAAAATAGTGATAATAAATCTGCAAACACCAATATTCAGCATTTATCACCACTATTCCAAACATACCAAACTTAATCACGCTGCCCCTCTCATGTCAGGTATTATCACTGAAGCACATATCAGGGAGTCCCCAATGCATTGCTATGAGAGGGCAGCTTCACAGCGGTGACAAACCAAATAGGCTGTTTATTACTAGCAGGACATGCCACACAGTTAAGGCACATGTCCTACCTTTTACCTACACCACACCCTGCCGATAGGGCTAGCTATGTTCTACCTTCGGGGTGACTGATATGTAATAAAAGGGAAGTCACAGATGTGGCAACTACTTTATGTGCCATGTCACAGTGGCATTAAACTGCGAGTGCAGGCACCGCATGAGCAGAGGCCTGAGACAAGTTTGAAAGGCTACTTTGGTGGGTGGCGCAAGCAGCACTGCAAGTCCACCAGTAGCTTTAAATTTACCGGCCCTGGGTATATGGAATACCACAATACAAGGGACTGAGAGGTAAATTAAATATGGCAAACAAGTGTAGACCAATCTTACCAAGTTTACCATAGAGAGCACATGCACTTTACACTGAACAGCAGTGATAAATTGCCCAGAGTCAGAAAACTACCAACAACAGGTCAGAACAAAATAAAGAAGGAAGGCAAAAAGTTCTGTGATGACCCTGCAAAAAGGGCCAAGTCCAACAATCATGATGCCCGGTTAGCAATAAACTTTCCCATCCATCGCATCTTGATGGTGATAAACATAAGTTAGAGAACTGGGTCCTTATCAGGCATGTGGATGGAAGCAGACAACCATTGGGTTTGATTGTGCTTGAAGGAGATGACACATGTAAGTATTATTCCTGTGGTAAATGTTTCAGTGGAAACAAGAATGATGAGGGTGCTGACGTCTTCTTCCATTTGAATGTTTTTTCTTCGACAAATATTGATAATTTAATTGGTTGGATGACCTATTCAGCAGATCTTGGGCAATTACCAGTAGTACTGAGAAATGCTATACATTTTGGTCAACAGTAACTTGTAGGTTGTGATACTGTTTTTTTCAAAATCATCTTGTATGTGGTGAGCTAACAAGCCCAAGAAATGTAATACAACAGTGCATATTTGAGTGGAGTCAGGTGCAGGGAGGTCAACTTACACCACCTCAAAATGGGCTCACAAATTGGATTGCTCATTGAGTTATGATTTGGGTAGGTCATGCTAGTTGATTCTGAAGCAAATAATTCACACAAAACAGCTATAACTTATGTGCATATAAGTCAGTAAAGTTCACAAATGTGATCTTTTAGTGTGTGATAATAGAAAGCAAGTCTGGTTTCAAGCACGTTTAACAATGTGGTGTGTTTGTTGCAGGTTGTTGAAAAAATTGGTAACGAGAGCTTAGAACAATCTTCCTAATGTAGCCCACAGAGATTCTATTCCATTTTGAACTTGATCAAAACGATCACACTGTGGGTTCCTGCTTTTTTGTTCTCATGATTAGTGGTACTAGCTCAAATATAATATAAGTCAGTTTTATTGTTATGACCCACTCTGAGCCTGGCTTGATTATCAGGAACCTGCTCCAAAAGTATCTAAGAAAATAGGAAACTTTAGAATAAATATTAACTCCAAGTTATACATGAATGGCCAAGTGGACAAAATAGCAGGATAAAGCTTCATTACTATGAAAACTCAGTGATGCATCTTCCCCCACCTGGGATTTTCATAGTAGGTCCAGGCCACTATCTCTCTTGTACTAACTCAACATGATTACACGAATGGCCTCTACCATGGATCATCTTTATCAACTATGTAAAGACTGCAATTTATTAGGACTCTTCTGCCAATCTTCTTCTACATGTAAAGCCACAAGCCCACATCTCCCCTGCCTTGAGAACTCTATATTGGTTACAGGTTGCCAGAAGATCCACCTTCAGACTACTTGAAACGGGCGCTAGGGCCCAATAGAAGCAGAAAGGTGCTTACATGCATCCATTGTGAGAGGACAATTTGGCAGCCTGTTTACGTGCATGACCATGGTGGAGGGGTGTGTGTCTCCCTCCCCACCCTTCCTTATTGCGTCTTTTGCCTCGCAGGATGTAATCTATCCCATCCTGATGTCTGGGCCTGGGAGCTTGTGGCAAGTCGTCGTGCAATGACCCCCCCCCCCCTCCGCCAGCACCACCTTGTCCACTCGCTCGAACCAGTGGCACAAGTACCAAAGGCACAACCTGTCCCACAGGAAACAAAGGAGACAGCCACAATGCCGGCCATCTATTACAGGGACACGGGACCAGGTGACTGCGACGGCCCCCGCACACCATGCTTGCACACCAAAGGCGTCTCAAACGACTTCCCACACGGGGTCGAGAAATTGGCTGCTCGACCAAGTGGAGCATTTCTCTGTCCCCGAACGTTGCACTCCTGTCACGCACTAACCTCACAAACCGCTGGTAACACAGACCAAACCGCCCGGCGACCAAGGAAACCCAACTCCCGATATGGCTAAGTCAAGCCCCACGACGCGCGACAACCATCGAGACGGAGTGACAAGCAACAAAGAGGTTCTAAACTGGAGGGGGGAGGCCTAAATACCCTCCCCATCCCCCCGGCGTGCCCGTAGGGGGACTCCTCCTGGAGTCCCGTAGTAGAGAGTGGGGGTGGGGAAAACGCCCAAATGGAACTAAGGGTGGCTGCCCTCTGAGGTGGCCCCCTGCGGGGGCCGTGGGCAGCCGCAGAGTCCGAACTGGAAAATAAAATGATAATAACGTCATGTTATTATCATGTTATTTGTCATTTTTTTGCACTGCTCACAGAGCAGTGGGGCGACGCTCCTCCACCTTAATGTATTCTCATTTTCAATGTTTTGCAGAAAAGTATGTGAAACAGTCCCGCAGGAGCAAGGCCAGACTGGGAACCCAAAGCAGCCCTGGCAATTTGATCTGGCCAGCCCCAAGGGGGAGAGGTGCAAGTTTGCTAGATTGAAGAATTTCTGCTTTTTTTACTGGGGGCCGATATTGCAGCACTGCTGCAAAACTGGCCTCCAGCAACAAACCTGGCCCAAACCACTGAAAACCATTCTCCACCCTCCCAGGGAAGCACCCGATGCCCGCTAGGGCCAGTCTGGCCCTGTGCAGGAGTACTACATCATGTGCTCCACAATGCCATTTTGAACAGGTCACATAGGCCAAAGACCACAATGAGTTCAAAAGCCATTGTGGGGAAAATGGAACCTTTACAGGTCAACAAGGCAGATGGGATTCTTACAGTAGGCTCATTGACTGAGGTTGAAATATGCTGCAATTTACCATCTTCCAAGATGCTGCTGTGTAGAGGCAGATAGTTTGCTCATACTTGATTAGGAATGTGTGAAAGGAGTTTTGCATTACGGTGTACAAGTTTAATCTATTTCACACTCATTGCGCCCCATTGTAGCATGGCAAGGGGCTCGCTACTTAGTGAGGCACTGCATTAGATACCGAGATTTAGCTGTTCAGTCTTTTCACATAGATAACAAACGAAATCAGGACTCCTCGACCCACTCCACCAAGATTGCAAGTCTGTTGTTTAAGGCTGAATGCCTTAGTGATAACGTTCTCATTCTCGAAGGGCCATGGCTCACCTGAAGGCTTTATTCTTTGCAAATAAAATCATGCACCCCTAAAATCTGTTGAATATGTAATTCTAAGTATAATTTTTTCTGTATTTTAGATATTTCTTCCTTAAAGGTTTCCAGTGCAATTTTAGCAGTGTCTGAAACTATTTTGATCCAGGAGTACTCTAAGTGATTTCCAGGACACTATTTCCCACTTGTCAAAGTGATTTTAAAAATATGAGCGTGAGATGGCAAAGGCTTATGTTTCTGAATATTAAGTTCATGGACTGAAAGCTTACTGTACAAATCTATTAACTGCAGAGCATGACTGACAGATTCGTTTACATTCGATAAAATGAGTACATTGCTAGCTTAGAAATAATATTTATGGTTCAAACTTTTTAGCTCAATTCATCTTTATCTACAATCATTTCCCAATATTTGTTTTAGTTGTTCCTATTTGTGGTTGTGTTTTATATGGCGGTTCATGCCAAACTCCTGAACACTATAAATGACATGAGTGACCTCCATATTACCACATGTTTCAATGGAAGCACAACTCACTGAGCTTTCTAACTTTCTACTTAAATATGGTTGTTATGTCAAATTATTCAGTTTTTAAGTACAATGGCAATTTTGTAATCCTTGAAGGGACCCATCCGATGAGCTTCTAATTTCTAAGTCAGTCTAGATACATTACAGTGCTCTGGCAGGGCATAATGTACAAACCTCGTTCTAGTACCGCACCAAGGGCCAGATGCTCCAACCTATGTTGCAGTTGCAAATGCCACGATTTGGAAAATCAAAGTCTTGACATCACAAAATAAGTTTTTGTTAAGTGCAAATCCATTTTTGGAAAGACTTACAGATTTTCAATTTAGAAAGTGTGTTTTGTGTGTGTGTGGGGGGTCCTTTGAAGTCGCAATTCAGTAATGTGAGAAATTGGCTTGTGGGTTGAGTGGGGGGTTACATCACTGCTCCAGCAAGAGCCATAATCCCAGTAAGGGTGAGCCATAAAAGTCAATAAATGAACCGGTGCTTAACCTTCTGGTAGCTTGGCACACAAGTAGTAAGGCTTAACTTGGAGACAATGTTTAGATATGTGGCACACAAACAGTATTAGAGTGAAATCTCAACACAAATAGAATCAAACCAATTTAGAAAAAGAGTACATTTTGCAAAATTATATGAACACCAAAACAACAGAAATCTGTAGAACTGGAGTTATGAATTTTTAAAGTTTAAAGTAAAAACTAGCTAGAAGATCAAAGTGTCAACCATGGACATCTAATCATGCAAGCCTGGATCGAGGTAAAAATATGGTAGACCGCAATGGAGTGTGAGTCGGATGCAAAGAGTGTATTGGATCCATTTTCAGAAAAACATTTCTGAGAAGGTAAAGTTCAGAGGGGCAAGGCTGCAGGCAGTGTCCGAGGAGGAGGCGTCATCGACAGGGAGCCACTGTATGAAGTTGAGGTGAAGATTTCTACCATCAGACTCTTTTTTGCAAGTCAAAAATATCCAGTGGGACGAAGTTGGAGGCTGTAGCTGACAAGAGTTCCATAAGGCCAGATACCCCTTAGCAAAGGACCACTGAACAGGATTTGCTGCTGTGGAGAAAAACTTAGCGGTAGCTGATGCAAAGTCAGGCTGACCAGTGATGCACCTTGGGCAGATAGATGAGAAGGCTGGTTCCCGTCTCCTCTTAGTTCTCTGATCAGTTTTCAGCCAAAGATTCACCAAGTCCCAAATTATGGATTTTGCACTTTTTTGGTCTTTTAACACGACAACCAAGGCTCCAGGACTAAAGGAGCACCATTTTGGGGGTTAGGAGTCACTTAGGCTGTGTCCAGGTTTGAGTTCATGGTGTTTGGGGTATTTTCTGTCCCTGAGGCTCAAATCAGCAGGCCAGCTAACTATCCCTTTGAGTCACTTGGGTAGTGGTGAGTTCAAGCAGTGTAACAGAGCGCAAGCAGTAGAGCTGTCTTTTGAGGGTTCAAGGCAGGCTTCAGGAAGCAAAGCATTCCGTCTAGGTAAAGCAGTCTTCTGAGGAACACAGCTGACCACAGCATCAGGCAGTCCTCTAAGAGTCCTTACACAAGCCCAGGAAGTGTACTGAAGAAGGGCTCTGAGGGTCCTATTTTTATACCTTGTGCCGTCTTTGGAGTAGAAGTTCCTAGAGAATTCTCTTTGAAGTGCTTGATGTTTCCAGCCTACCCTGCCCTTGCTCCAAATTGGCTGTCTGAATAATGCAGTGGTGACAAGTCCTTTGTGTGAAGACAAGGCACATCCTATTGAGTTGCAAGTAGGGCTGTGCCCAGTCTGCCCCCAAACAAGCCTGTGATGGCCCATCTAGATATACCAAATTTCTCTATTGTGTACCTGTCTGGAAGGAATAAACAATGTGCAACTGCCAACTAAACCCAGTCATGCGATCCAAAAACTGCAGGCAAGCACCTAATAGCTAGGGAAGCAAAATACCAACTTTCTAAAAGTGGCATTTTTACAATTGTAACCTAAAATCCAATTAAGGATGATTTTAAATTACAATTTCCTAGACACCAAACATGAAAGGTCTACCTGTTTCCAATCACTTATTAAATGTATTAAATATAATAAGTTAACACAATGTTATCCTATTGTTGAGGTAGGGCTCTTAGTAGTAAAAAAATAATTAAGGAGTTCTTCACTGCCAGGGGGGAACATCCTTTACAACTCAACTTTTACTCCGCACTACCATTACGACGCAGCTATTACAACACAAGTCGTTACAACGACTTGCGCTGGAGGGCGCTATAGGATAGGGAATAGTTTAATTTTCTATCCAACACCTTCCCTACTATCCACGGGGACTGGAGTTGGAATAGAAAATTAAACTATTCCACTATCCAGTGCCCCCAACGCAAGTCGTTGTAACGACTTGCGTTGAAAAAACTGCGTTGTAATGGCATGCGGAGTAAAAGCATGCGTTGTGATGTCATACATCCCTGCCAGGACATGTAAAACATAAAAGTACATACCTAGCCTTTTATTTACAATACACCATGCCATTTGAGCTACCTAGGGCCTGCTTTAGGGGTGACTTAAATGTAATAAAAGGAACGTATAAAGCTTGGAAAGGAGGGGGTTATTTTGGCAAGTTGAATTGGTGTTCAGTCTGCAATGGCAGGCCTGGGACATGTTTTAAGGTGCTACGCAAGTGGGTGGCACAACAAGTGCTGCAAACCCACTAGTAGCATTTAATGTTTAGGTCCTGGATATATGGTATACTACTTTACTCAGGATGTATAAGTACATTAAATATGCCAATCAGATGTAAACTTATTTCTTCATGTTTTAGAGTGTGAGCACAAGCACTTTAGCACTGGTTAACAGTGGTAAAATGCACAGAGTACTAATGGCAGCAAAAACAGGCTCAGCAAAATAGGAGGGAAAGATAAAATGTTTGGAGGCAAGGGAGTTATTTTGCTAAGCCAAACTGGTAGTTTAAAACTGCAGACTACAATGGCAAGCCTCGGACATGTTTTAAGGGGCTACTTAAGTGGATGACACAGCAAGGGCTGCAGACCCACTAGTAGCATTTAATGTACAGGCACTGAGTATATGGTATACCCCTTTACCAGGGATTTAAATTAAATATGCCAATCCAGTGTAACCCAAATGTTACGATGTTTTAAGGAATGAGCACAAGCACTTAGCACTGATTAGCAGGGACAGAGTGCATATTTCCAGCAGAAATTAACTCAACAAATTAGGAGGAGGAAGGCAAAATGTTGGGGGAAGACAAATCCTAGGGCTGACAGGTCTAACAAGTAACAAATGCATAGAGTTCGGGTACAAGCCATTAAAGGGTCACCAACTCGCAAGTTGGGGTGGTTTATTCACAAAAACAAAAGGGGTCTCATTTAGACCCCTTCTCCTTTTAGAATTGGGATAAAGGTTTGTGGGGGATTAGGCATTGGTTTGGTTAACCACTGCCAGCTCTTTATAAAACCTTTTTAAAAAAAAACATTTTTAAAAAGAAGCCTAATTTCCTTTAAAATTATTAGCCTGTGTTTTTACATGTTTGCTTTATTGAAAAACAACACAGGCATGGCAGTATGCTGCCCCTTTTAGGCCATCATTCCATTGATTGTGGCCTGCCTAGTGAATATTAACACACACATGCATATGAACACCCGCAGCTATGCAAAAAAAACCTAAAACAACGATGTACTTACTGTCTGCAGCATTGACAATAAAACTTTGCTTCAGACTAAATGTCATATGAGGTTTGGTATTTTGCAAAATTGAATTAATGGTGTTATGAGTCACTAAAGCCATAGCGGTTAGCGGCTATTTAATTAATGTCACAGTTTTTAAGAAAAACAACTATTGCAAAGCTCAGACTGTTTTGTGAACAAAACAGTCTATATATACTGAACTGTCGCTTGCTATTATGTCACATTATCCCATGAATCTTTTTTGTCAACAATCACATTTTTTTTTCACGGTGTGTTGAAATGGATATTGTTCACAGAGGTTTCTGTTTTAAATGTTCTGGGGTTTAGCTTGTTTCTTAACTCTGTTCTTTCCGTATTTCATATGATCTATTTATGCTATTCAATCCTCCACTAATAGTGTGATAATATTGGATGCAATAGAAATGAATTCAACTCTCACTAATTTCATAAGAATCAACATCATCTACAGCACTATGTGTGACAAAAAGCCTATAGCATATCACCTCCCAGGTAATGAAATAAAAAAAAGAAGAGCAAGAATAAGAAATATATACAAAACTAGCAGAAGAACACTAAAATTGTTGGTAATACCCATAAAAATGGGTCCCACCTGGGAAACATCAACAATTGTTTTGTTTTGTGAATCCTTGGTTCTGAATTTTTTTTTTTACAGTTTAAGATCTGCTAAATAGTTTTGAAATATCAGTTTCATGTTTTACATAGGAGCAGATGTCTTCTTTATTTATTTTTCAAACGGACTATAATTCAAATTCTGATAATGGTAAACTAAGCTTATGCAAAAGTCCTCAGTGGACATTTGCAGCCTACATGGAATACAAGTTTCATTTGGTAAAGGGCATTTCCTGAGGTAGGGGTTAGTGAAGGTCCTTTTCACTTAACAGTTCTTCTTATTCATAAGCAAGTACAATAAAAACTGGCTAGGTTCCCTCTTTGGGACTTGTGGGAAACTTCTGTTCTCTTTAAAGGGACACTGAAGTTTCTGTTTACTTTTCATTTGGGAAAGCACTTTCATTTCAGAAGCCATCATCCTTACACTAATATACCAATAGGAGCTTTTTGTGTGGAATCTAGCTAGCTGAAAGTCAAGTCTACTTTTCTGTAAAAAAATAAAAGTGATATAGCTATAGGTGAGATTGTGAAGAATTTTAGTATTGGATAGCATTAATGTATCAATAATACAGAAATAATTTTCCATAAGGGTTTCAGCACAACTCCTTTAGAATTGGTCAAAACTAAAACTTTGAAAAGAACAGAAAGACAATGATTAATAGTATCTATGTTTTGTTTATAAAATGTATGTAAATGTATGTACATGTATGTATATGTGTAATATGCCAGACCAATCACGTATTTTATCTTTCTGGTAAGAATTTATTCAAGGACTTATTATGAAATGTACCATGAATTAGACTACTTACTATCACGATTTTGGGGCAGGTGGAAAGTGTGCCCCCCGTCACCAACCAGTCATTGCTTGGGGGGGGCTGTTCATGTAGGGGGGAGGACAATGTTCCCTTTGTGTGGACTTCCTTCGCCTGGCGGGGCATGTGCTGCGGTCGTGGGGGGGTGCAAATGGTCGGCAGTCGGTCTGAGAGTCTGGGCCCCTTCGGGCAGTTTGTGTTCTCTCCAACGTTCCCTTGGGGTGGATGCCGCTGCCCATAGGCGTGCATATCGGAGCCCACCATTGCCCTCCCCTCTTTTGTCTATGTGCCGATGTGGGACAATAGTCGAGTACGGCCACGGGTTACTGCCCTGTGCGATTGGTGGCTTACGAGCCTAGCACGGGAGGCCTGCGGCATGGGCTAAGGGCTCACTTTCTGGTTTTGTACGGCCATTGTTAAACGGCCATTGTTGGGTCCATGGTTAGTTCTCTGCCATGGCTCGTGGGGTTGGCGGTCGAGGGAGCCAAGCCAGCTGCTCGGGCCTCCTGTGCGGCAGAGCTATGGAGTGCGTTTGGCAGTGGGGAACAGTAAGCAGCATGGGGGGTGGCCCGCATCCCTGTCAGTGCTCGAACCCCCATTGATGTCACGGACATGCCCTGCCTCCGATGAGCACAACCCCACTTTCAGCTGTGTAATACATTTACCGCTATTGTTGACTTTGAGCGTGGGGTTTGTTGTTAGGGCGGTCCTGTGGCGCATTTGCTGCCTAGGTGGGTTGTTTTGTGGCCGTAGTCCAGACTGTGTTTAGATGGGGGCATGTTTGTAGGGTTAGTTCACAGGCATACTATCATGAGGTATGAAAGTAATTGTGTCTAGACTAAGGTGACGTAGTCAGCCATCCTTTCGCTTGTCCTCTATTACCCGCTGGGGGCGTCGCATCTCCGGGGTCCAGTGGTGAGTCTTGCGAAAGTGCAAGCTAGGAAGCAGGCCCCTCCACCCCAGTTAATTGCTATTGTACCAGGTGCTCACTCCCCAACACACTAGGTGGGAGGGGAGTAAAGAGAAGTAGATTACCGAAGCACTACAATGACATTAGGCTGCTGCCTTGGCTAACCAATTGGGCTGCTGCGGCCAAGTGCCAGCAGCCTCTCCTGCCAGACCACGTTCGGGGCAGGGCTTTTGGGGTTACATTTAACGGCTTAGCAAGGGAAAGGGTTACAATTATCAGGGGTTACAGCGGCGACTCTTGCTGGTATTCGGGGGCAGATCCTTCTCCTACCTCGCCGCCAAGACCTGGAACACCCTCCCTACCCATTCTACGGCAGACCCAAGACCTACTCGCCTTCAGAAGACTCCTCAAGACCTGGCTCTTCGAGCAGTAGCGGCACCCCCTCCCCTCAGCGCCTTGAGACCCTCACGGGTAAGTAGCGCACTACACAAGTAGTCTGATTGATTGATTGATTGATTGATTGATTGATTGATATTCAATTGCGACCTTTGTATGGTATTTCATATCTGAGTGAGGGGCGCTGAAGTCCATTTCGGGTGGGCAGTGCCTCACCCTACACATCTGCATTGGGCGCAGTTTAGAAGGCCACAGCTCCCTCATATACAAATCGCCTAATTTCCCCCTCTCAGCATCCTGGTGGAGCAACTATGGAGGGAGCCAGAAGAATGGTATTAGGGGTAGTTATTTGTTCATCTCATGGACGGGCCATGTGAACAACTTGACCCAGTGGTGCATTGTCGAGGAGCACAGGCATCCTGGGGGAGTCCAAGTGACTATTGGCTGATGGGAGGAATCACACATTCTTCATGCCCGTAGTGGACCATTCATTTTCCTGGTGCGGTCCTGAGGCCATTTTATGGGTGCATGGATCGCCTCAAATGCTGATAGAACTTTTTCCCCTGCAATTTCTGTGTTAGGGAGGTCGTTTGATTGTATTTCGTGCTGCAGCAGAGGACTGGAGACTATTTTGAGGCCTTAGTTGCAATGTTTTTTTCCATTGACAACTGAGGCTGAGTGGCCTTGACAAGGGCTTGTACTAATTTGGTGGTTTGGGCTCCAGCCAGGACTTGGGCGGGATGAAAAAACTGGAGGGTCTCTCAAAGAGGCATGGTCAATATAATTAAGGGTGTGGCTTAAACACTTAAACAAAAAATCGGTGCTTAGCATACTGTGCCACCCGACTTGTATGTTACTGTTTCTGTCATTGCACCTAGATACATGATACAACAAGTAATATAATACCCACAGCAAGTCAGGACTATTGGCTTTGTCAATGGTTGCTAGTTGCATAAGATACTAACTAATAAGTAGCAACTATGGCCTGTATATAATTTTGAAAAAGCTTCCACTTAGAGCGCTGGTGACACCAGGACAGTGTGGCTGCTCCCGAGTTTTGCAAAGAGAAGGGAGGCCCAGCGAGAAAATTATTCTATAGATTTCCCCTCCCTCAACAAATCTCACATGGCTTGAACTTCTCCACTAGTGAGAGGAGAGCAGTGAGAGCACGCGCACTTGTGTGCGTGCTGGCACTGCAGTCCGGAAAATAACGGGGTGCAGTGACAGCAGGCAAAAAACAGAGCCCGAAAGAGACCTGTTTTGAAGCCCCCTTTAAACAACTGCCTGTGCTCAGACCGGGTCACTTAAAGCCCTGCTTCCAGCCTTGGCAATATACAGGCAGTAAGAAACACAAGCATATGCTCCCGATCTATCCTCTGGGGGTGTTTTAGCCACCAGGTGGCACTGTTCAACTGTTTTGTTTCACATGATTGTGTGTTGGAAGTTTGGCAGGTTGGAGCCTACAGTGATCTAAGTAGGGGAAACCACAGCCTCAAAGACTACGGAGGCGTGCATGATCTGATAGGCCTCAAAGTGTAGCTGCACTATTACAGGATGCAAGCAATAAAGCTCTAATGCACATAAGAAGCTCTAATGCACACACAGTTTTAATACAGAAACAAGATGGTAGGGGTTCATATCACCAGTTTCTAATTAACTCAAGGATAAGACACCAGCAGGGTATGTGTATGTATTCACCCTTTCCAAAGCATAAACCTCCGTGCTGCCATGTGGTTGTAGAGGAAGAGGTTCATATCACCAGTTTCTAACTAACTCGAGGATAAGACACCAGCATGGTATGTGTATGTATTCACCCTTTCCAAAGCATCAATCTCCATGCTGCCATGTGGTTGTAGTGGTAGAGGTTCATATCACCAGTTTCAAACTAACTCAAGGGTAAGACACCAGCATGGTATGTGTATGTATTCACCCTTTACAAAGCATCAACCTCTATGCTGCCATGTGGTTGTAGTTTTGATACCGTTACAGGCTCACTTGAGCAGATTATAGCACTTCGGTATTCGGCGCACTGTTCATATCATTTCAGTTTACTTGGTGTAATTGCAGACTGAGCGCCAAGTGGTGGCACGATGCATATGGATGCCCAAATGGGATGGCGCTAGGTAGCATTTCGGTTTCATGGGACACGTTGCGTTAACAGTTTACTTTGCGATGGCACAGTAAGGGCTAGGGTAACTCTGGGACCAGGGCTACATTGGCCGAAGAGTACAGGACGGGGTGGGCTTGTAATGAGAACACTGAGCAAATACTACTTACTCAGTAGGTTGGAGCACTGCATGCATGTCCATTCCCTGCTGTAGGAATGGAAAAGCATTAGCCCCCCATAGTTAATGCTGGTACGGGGATAGTGCCTAGCTGACTAGGGAACCCACTGAAGGGGTCCGTGCTTGGTCTCAAGGCCCAGGTTCATATCCCGGCAGATCCAGCAAGCATTTCATCCTGCCAGGGGCGATAAATGAGTACAGTTGAGCTGGTTATCAATAACCACCTGGGAATCAGGATACCACCCAGGCCGAAGTAGTGCAGAAATACACTTGTTATGTTTGCAGAGTCAATGTCAATAGCATTTGGCCAACTTCCCTTCTCATGTGGCAAGGACAGGAAACAAATAGAGGGTAGCACCTGCTAGACACAGCACTGGGGAACAGAGCACAGTCGGAAGTGCTAGGGACAAAAATACATCTATACATCCATACCTGGTTGTGTATCCAGGTTAAGGGGTGGCTGAGTGACACTCTGGTGTGGGAAGTGGTCAGCCGGCTGGCAGGCCATCTAGATGAAGGTTTCTAGCTCTGGCCTGTCCAAGTAAGGGTTCAAGTGCCAGAAATGGGCACTTGGATACAATTTCACAGGTCTGTGGAGCGGCAGAACAGAAAGGGGCTTGTGTTCGACCTCCTGGTCACAGGTTCAGAGCCTGGTAGGTCCACTTAGCATTTCATCCTTCAGAAGTCGATAAAACAAGCACCAGTGAGTGGTACCAATAACCATGGGGTGAAGGTATTCACAATTAGTCAGAAATGGAAATTTGAAAGGTTTCTGTTCTCACCATCCCAGGCGCTTTATGAAAGGGTGCTGTCTTTCAGCAGTCTGGGGTTGTGGTTGGAGCACAACTGCTGATAATTACCAGTACAGTTGGCATTTCTTTTTCAGAAGGGGCAGGGATAGTTGCTTATGTTTTACTATCTGTCTTCATATTCAAATAAATTGGCTAACCTTTTGGCCAGCTGGTATACCGTAGCAAAAAGTTGTTATGGGATACATATGCTGGGTGAGGGACGCCAGCATGGCGACACAAGCAACTTCGTGCAGATGACGGAGGGGGTTTGCAGGCAATAAGGGGGTTTGCAGGCAATAAGGACATGTCGGTCCAAGTCACTGGGGTTCAAGACTGTCCTCGTCGCCAAAATTATGTTGTGTCCTAAGCGGAAAGACACCAGGAGCCAGGATGTATTCTCAGGACTTCTTTATTCGGTCTTCAGTTAAGGTTACAACATCTCTGTACTCCAGCCAGCCTAGTGTGGTACCAGCCCCAACAGGAGCAGCCTCCCTAGCTGCTCAGCCCATCTCCAACTGTCACTTTCATCCCACACAGTCACCCAGGCATTCCACGCATCACAGGCACACCAACATTCTAATACCAAGACACACTCTGGCTGAGCAGCTAGAGGCAGCAGGGCTAGAATACATATTAAACTAATATGTAGAATACAACATTATTTGAGAGGAGATGTTCCCCGGTCATCGCATTAATTTATTCAAGCATGGAGATAAGTTACAGCTAATATTCATTAATTTGGACATGTTTCGCTCCGACTTTTGCGAGTTCAACCGTTCTTTTCAACTTACAAATTTTTCAAAGTCCTGCTCGTGCCACTCACCTTTGTTCAGCGGTGCGTGAACCTCCTGTGGATCTTTGGTGACACTTCGTCCAGTTTGCTGTTTGTAATTCTTCTTTGGGCGCTACACAACCTTGACGTGCAGTGAGCCATCCGGGAGGACGTGTAATTACATGCAGCCATCTTGTGTTTGATGATTGCTGTCAATTAGCCAGTCAAGTAATGCAGTCTTCTACGGACACACTCAGGCTGATATTTGACGCACTTTGCCAACTTCTCTGTGTTCCATTAATGTTTGTACAAACGGAGAGTTTATGATCATAACGCTATGAGTTCGGTTACAAGGTAAAAGCATGATTTATGTCGACTCTTCTTTGTTTTTTGGAAGAAGGATCTAGGACAGTGAACAAGATGGTAAATGGTTTCCTGTTCGTGAGTTTGGCAGTATAAAAGTATAGGGACAAGAGGCACGAAATAATTTGCAAAACTGTGCTTAACTAAACGTTAGTACACTGTTACAGTCCAGTCCGGATTCTTTAAAGCTCAATCAAGTCATTTTTTTCCTGTAATGGGTAAAACATTCATGTAACTTTTATCGGAGCATTTCTCACGAGTGCTTTGTTGGTTAATTCTCATGAGACTATAGTTCACAGTGCAATGTGTCTTGGGCGTATTTGGTAATGTAACTTCTCACAGGAGTGGAAGATACACGCCTAGCAATTTGGTTTGTGCTGTTTTGTTTCTCTTTCTTCTACAGGGAAAGTGTTTTCTAACCGTAACTCGGGTGATACATCGATTATCGGCGTGGACACAGTTCAGTAGTGTACTTTTCAAATTGGAACTTATGCATGTTTAATTAGAGTATGTTTTAACTTCTAATGCACTTTCATGTGTCGAGTTGCCACAGGTTGAGGTTTTGTTTAGGGTGGTCTTGCATGAGTTCCCTTTCATGAGGGATGGTTGTTGGTTTATTTACAACATTATATTAGGACTGTCAGTTACCCCTTTTATGGAGGTATGTAGTTTCCTCTAGAGGTTTGTGCATGTTAGTTCTTATTTTAGATCTAGGTTTATTTGTCCAATGGAACTATGTGTTACTCCTACTCTGGAGTATGTAACTTTCCCGTGGGGGTTGGGACATAAGTTTGTACCTAGGTGAATTCCTACACAGGGTTGGTTGTGGGTTTTACTCCCTGTTACAGTTGTGCACAGTTCATTTATACGTACCTTTTATGGTTGGTCATATGGGTACCGACCCATTTGATTTTGTTTTCCCTACTCATGGGATTGAGTCGTAGGTTATTCTACCTGTAGCACTATTGTTTGTTTTGCTTTTGGGTCATAGTGCTTTATGTTACAGTGTTTATGGAATATAATGCTATGTATGCTATATATGCTATGTTTTTATATATTAAAAAATTCTCTTTTTAAGGGGGATAGGGGATCTTACATTTATTTGTATTTATCTTAACCATCCTTCCTTTTCAGAATGTTTTCCTCTTGTGATGGTTTGTTGTCACTGCTGCATCCAAGAGATTTGAGATTGATATTATTATTGTTTTTCTCCTGCATTAATGATTCCATCTTCTTTGATGCTTTGTTCATTCGCTGTTTCTTTGTGTTTTGAAATGTAAATCTAATTTGACATTGTCCTCTACTTTCCTTTTGTTTTGTTTAAGGAAAAAGGGATAATGTTGTATTCTACATATTAGTTTGATATGTACTCTAGCCCTGCTGCCTCTAGCTGGTCAGCCAGAGTGTGCCTTGGTATTAGAATGTTGGTGTGCCTGTGATGCGTGGAATGCCTGGGTGACTGAGTGGGGTGAATGTGGCAGTTGGAGATGGGCTGAACAGCTAGGGAGGCTGCTCCTGGTGGGGTTGGTACCACACTAGGCTGGCTGGAGTACAGAGATGTTGTAACCTTAACTGAAGACTGAATAAAGAAATCCTGAGTATACATCCTGGCTCCTGGTGTCTTTCCACTTAGGACACAACACCAACCTTGTCTGGTTTAGGCGAGGTGGGCACCAAGCGGCCCTGTAGGGCACGAGATAGCGTAAATTCACTCCATGTCTACATGTTTATTGACTGGTGCAGCACTTGGTCATGGGTCTGTACGCTCGTACTGGGGATCATCCAGGTAAGGGAGCACAGAGAGCATTAGGGTTGTATCACACATAAATGGGGGTGTCTCATTGGGTACACTCACTGCTTGTGCATTGTGCTTTGGCCGGTTTGTTTCATCTTTTTACAGGGAAGAGATGTGGGGTACCTAATTGCTAAGGGGGGCGCAAACCAGGTTGTTACCCATTAAATGTTTTATAATAAATGCTTTGGGGCATCTGCAGCAGTGAGGGATGCTTCCTGATTGCCTGGGACTTGAGGGTTAGTAGCACTACCCTCCCCCAGGCCCACATGGATTTCAGCAGAATGGCCACAGGCTCGAGCTGGTCTAAGGGGGAATTTCTGCGCAGTGCTTGTGGAATTTCACATTCCATTAAGGGCATGTTGCTACTAAAGTTGTCCCAATGTTTTGTGGTCTAACTGTGTGGAGACAATAATTTAAGGCACAAATAGGTAACAATGTATTGTAGAACATTTGGCATTCCCAGTATTCAAGAAAGGGCAGGTTTTTATACATATTGTTCCCCTCCTGTTCCCATTGTCTTGTCTGCTCCCTGGTATACTAGCAGAAGTTGTGAAGGGCAAGACTTATCTAGGGGGGTGACTGGCGTAATGCAATGGACAAATCAAATATGTTTCACATTTACTAACATCTGAAAGTTGTCAGCTGCTGGTGCATAGTTTTATTCATATGCACAGTATTATTAATCTAAATAATCGCTGTATGGAGTAGTGCAACTACCAGGCGTTTACGCACCAAAGCATCTTGCAGCGATGACTGTTGCCATGCTGTAAGGATATAACGTTTAAATTCGACTGCCAGGTCCCGCTGGGGTGTCAGCCCATTGGCCACCTTTGGGTTCAATCAACCTTCCTTCCTTCTGGGGTTTTTAAAATGAATATCAGTAGCGCGGTATGAAGGATCTCTGATCCAGCGGCAACATGCCTATGGGAACACTATGCACTTCAAAAACACACAAGCGTCATTCTCCAACAGGTGCTATACACCGATAGCTGGGGAAGGAAATAAGGTGGGCTGGATAATTTAACTTCTCCCTGCATTGGCACATCTTGTCAGGAGTCAAAGGTATTGCACTTCAGCCAGGCAATGTTAACACCCAGCCACTCTAAGCCGATTATTTAAGGCCAGCTTGGGTCTCATGATACACAGCCCAGTATTAGGCCCCTGGGTTTGTCAGCGTTGTAAATTACTAAATGCAATTGAACAAGAGGCGTGACCGTGGTGTACACTAGCAGAAGTTTGGGAGTGCAAAACTCCACCTAGGGGGGTGGCTGGCTGAATTTGATGGACTAGTCCAAAAGGTTTCACAGCAACGGCACGTGGGAGAGTGCCAGTTACCTCTGCACAGTTCTCGCAGATACACCATATCATATTAATTTAAACAATCACTTTAGTTGCAAGTGGTAAGCGTGAGATTCGCTCAAGTTCAGCAAATGGTCACATTGTCAGCAACAAAGCTGCCTGGGGGGTCTGGGTGCAGTCTCCACAGATTACACTGAACAGGCAACAGCTTGGCAGGAAAGGAGAATGTGAATCAATTGCCCACTTATCGGTGTAGATCGATTCTCAGTTAGAAGTACGCCCAGGTGAAAATTGTGTGCTTCTTAAGGTTCTCGTGACCAATGCAGTTTGTGGTATCTTTTCAAGGGGAAGAGATATAAGTATTATTTGCTTACAACGTGGCACCTACAAGCAGGAGTGGTTTTATTGCAAGTTGCAACGGGAGATTCCCTTATTATGCCAGCAGCAGCGCACATGGCCAGCAGTGCACAGGCTGGGAAGTCAGGGGGCGAATACCACAGATTAAACTGTAAAGGCAAAAAAAGACTCCAATGCTTAATGTCATATTTCATGGCAGGATTGTCACCAATTGACACTGGGAACATTTGATCTTAATAGTATCATTGGTAATATACACATGACGCCGTAGTTTTGTGGGGTATATATTCCCACTCTGAAGTGTAGAATGCAAAAGAACTGCATTGCCACTATTTTGAGTGTGACAGATGCAACAATTTGATTCCTGTCAAAGCAAACCAAATTTCCTAGGGCCAGATGCACAACATACATCCGTTCACTCCAGCCTCACCGAAGGTTGTCTGTTAGCAGAGGTGTAGAATGGGACGTCTTGCGCCAGGGTGCGGTCATTGCACGAGCGAAACAGCAGATAGTCTGCGGTCAGACGGGGGTGCTTGCGGGCTAGGAGGCCAGGTAATGTAGCAAAACCAGTGCTAAGGACCCCTCTCCCCCACTGGACTGCCTGAGAAGGTTAATGCAGTAGGATGTGCAATATTACTGGTATTTTCCCGCCCATACAGGGGCAGAAGTGTACATTGAAGGAATCTGCATAAATAGAGAGGGGGCAAGACCTATAGAGCTTTAAGGGTCATAGCTGGTTAGCAGGTATGTGGGTATCTGTGATCGAGTTTAGTTAAGCAAGCCTGGTATTGGTGTAAGTTGTCACTCCATATGGTGGCTGTGAATGCAATAGTGTGCGCTATGCGAGCAGTCTTGTTCGCCATGGTTTATTAATCGCAAAGTTCTGTGCACATGCCTGGTCAACCTCAACAAAGTAGGTGCACTCTGCTCCCAGGGCAGGTTACGGGTTGCTCAGTGATGCATAAAATGCCCCGTCCGCATAGCCAGAGTAGATAGGCTGGTTGTGGAAGCGGTCTTCTTATTAAGCATGCTGCTGTTCCATAAATTGGGGAAACAGTCGTTAGGGAGCACAAGATGCTAGAAGGGCTGCAACTACAGGTTGCATGAGGTGAGAGCCACATTAGCTTGCAGGGTAATATAGCGATGTTAAAGAGAGCTCTCTCCTGGGAAGCCATCACCTTCTTGCAGGTCATGCGAGGTACTGGTACATCCCAGAGAAGGATAACCCGCTCCATGCGCAAGTTCGCAGAGCAAGGGACTTTGGCTGTAGCAGGCATGGGCTATGCCGGGCGAACACCAGAGGTTAATTTGACAAAGTTGGTGTGCACCTGGCACAGGTGGGCTTGAATCTGTTCTTACTGGCCATGAATGTGGCCCAGGAAACTGCAGGTGGCAAGTGAGAATACAGCTGTGTTGGTGGGGGGCTCTTTAGATGGCAGGGGCCGCCTCCAGAGCTGAGGCGGAGTTACAGGGCAATCTGGAAGCTGTTTGGGTACAAAGGATACCTCTGCAAGAGCAGAATAGGGGTACCTGAGCCAAATCCCAGGAGCCTCAAGGGAGAGTCCTGGAACAATGACATCGGCGCCCCGTTAGTCCTTCGGGGGTTGTGGGCCTGAACAACCGGGGGCTTGCCTTGCTACGCTCCGCCCTGAAAGGGGCGTGATTAATAAGGGACCAATGTGTACTCAGAGGGCGGCCACCCTTAGCTCCATTTGGG
Organism: Lissotriton helveticus; assembly: GCF_964261635.1. Classification (NCBI taxonomy): domain Eukaryota; kingdom Metazoa; phylum Chordata; class Amphibia; order Caudata; family Salamandridae; genus Lissotriton; species Lissotriton helveticus. The sequence goes on along the minus strand of NC_136060.1, from coordinate 50,336,921 downwards.
CATTTTCCCCACCCCCACTCTCTACTGCGGGACTCCAGGAGGGGTCCCCTTACAGGGCACGCCAGACACGTCATGTCCGGCCCGCCGGGGGGATGGGGAGAGTATTTTGGCCTCCCCCTCCAGTTTAGATCCTCTTTGTTGCCTGTCACGCGGTCTCCCACCCTACCGCGTACCCGGCATTGGACAGGCAGGCGAACTACAGAGGACGATGTAATGTTTTCTTTGTAGTTGCAGGCGGAGTTACAGGGTGATCTGAAGCAGTTTGGGTACAGAAGGATACCTCTGCAAGAGCACAATGTGGGTGCCAGAGCCAAAACCCAGGAGCCTCAAGGGAGGGTCCTGGAACAATGACGTTGGTGCCCCATTAGTCCTTTGGGCGGTTGTGGGCCTGAACAACCGGGGGCTTGCCTTGCTACGCTCTGCCCTGAAAGGGGCACAAGTAATAAGGGACCAATGTGTCACGTGATCCAGGAAGGGGATCACCCCTATAAGGGTAGCGCTGATTGGGTTTTCCACAGTGCTTGGCTCATCAGGCGGGCAGGGCAGCATAGGTTGGTACAGTTACCTGCCCTTGGATCGCCCGTAAGATAACCCACCGTATTTGCATACTTTTGTATGGAATAAACCTGCAGCAATATTTTCTCCAAACAAAAAGTTGTGTTGTGTATTTATTCATGCATGCATATTCTGCTGTGGTCTGGGTGGGGTCTTGCGCCTATAATGGAACTAAGGGCCAGGTCCGGGCGAGGTGGGGCTCTGCTGGCCAGAGCAGAAGGGAGAGTGGTTTGCAATCTCCAAGTGTTCATGACTGTTTAGCCGGCCCTCTTGGGCCGGCCAAACAGTAATACACACTTTGAATGTTCTCCATGAGGCTGAAATGCACAGCCTTGGTGGAGAACATGATGGCTGAGCGGCAGCACTAAATGCTAACTCTGGGCCCGTATGGAACATCTTGCTGCCCCAGTGCCCCGCTCTGTGACTAATCACTTCTTGTGAGCGGGGGCTCTGTCTGTGCTGCAATGTCTGCTCCCAAAGTGCTTCTGGGATGCCAGTAGACTGTGCTCAGCCTGCGGGCTGGAGTGAATGAGATGTGGGCCTCGGCTGACACAGCAGTGCAACGGACGGCGTGGCGGTTGGTGGAGGTGCCCAGCACTGCCGTGGATTGTGTAGCAGAGTCCGGTGTGCGGACCTTGTGGTTGCACCCCCCGCTGGCCTGGGCAGGGGAGTGATAGCAGTGCCACCCGCACCCCCTTAATGTCTGCCAGTCGCTGGATTGGTTCCCCATGTGCGGCTGGGGACAGCGTGGTCCTCGGAGGTGAGTGCTGGCTATGGCCGATCCAACTGTGAGGCTCCAACACCCCCCTGCCCACACAGACTGCAGTGGATTTTAGCTTGGCCCGGAGTTGCAATGCTGCTTTTGGCTGTGTGGAACAAGGGAGAGTGTGATGCTGATTTCCGGGGGCCTGCTGGGCCTACAGATTGATGGGTGATCACCTGCTATAGTTCTACTGCTGGAGTACAGGCCTCCTGAGAAGATGACGTTCTGTGCAGGGAGTGCGGGAAGACACACGGTGAGCCACACTGCGGGGGCAGAGTATGCAGTAGGAGTGGTACTTGGGCCCTCTGCTCCACCTCCCCTTTAGCCCTGTTCAGATCAGAAGAAATGGAGGTGATAATAGAGTGGAATAAAAGTCCTACTGCTAGGCCTGTATGTTGGTCTACAGCAGCCTTGCGTACTCTTGGACCCTGGGGTTACATTGCTTGTCTCCTGAGCAAGCTTGAGCCAGCCCCTAAACAGTTCAGTGCTGTTAGCATCTGGCCTCCCACCTGCGGTATGGACTGGCTCCTCTCCTCAAGTTTCGTATGCTCCAGAATGGTGGCTGTGTCTTGTAGAGGACCCCATGGGTTTTGATGTTTGTTTGCTGAGTGTCTGGCTTTGGTGAGCTTGGGCAATGTTCCCTTTGGCGTTGGTGGCTTCATCCCAGGGTGGACACCTTGATTTAATTGCTTGTGACCTGGTTTGGTACCACTTGAGCCACCATGGTTCGTACTCAGAGGTATAGAGGTGGTCATGGATGCTCGGGTGTGTCCTTGCTTGGCGGGCTGGGAGTGTGAGACGAGAGAGGTGCCTATATATCATGACTGGATGCAGAGGTTCTGGAGGCCTGCACTGTGACTGCTTTTGATACTGAGTCCCCTGGTGTGGTTTGGCTGGTATTCCAGTCTCTGTGGATGGCCACTGACTGAAACGATAGCTGGTGAATCTGTGTTGTTGAGTCATGGGCAAGGATAAGGCTGTGCATCTTACGCAGCAAAAAAAAAAATCAATACACTGCTCCACACGTATTGGCGGGGGTCAGCAGGCAATGGAAGAATCCCAACCCACAAATGTAACGGAGCCCTTGGGTTCTGAGATATTGATAGCCATTGAGGCATCACGTCTGGCGGTGCAGGCTAAAGATGAGGCGATAGCCATGGATGTGAACCTGTTAAGGGCATATCTATGTAAGGTGACTAAACGCTCCACTGAGACGGAGAGCCAAGTAACTTAACCCAGGGAGGAGATGGGCACGCTTCAGGCCCTCTCATGCAAAATGAAAGGCAGGATGGAAGATTAGGGGGAAAAATCCGCTTTGTGGTGTTCCTGGAGGGGGTCGAGAAGGGAGGGCCTGAAGTCTTTCTGGAATAATAGATTACATCAACTATTTCAACTGTCAAGCTCTCCAACTTCTTCACTGCTGAAATGGCGCAGTGAATACTGGAAGCTGGAAGCAGAGGCCCAAAAGCTTGATAAAAATTGTCAATTTTACTCTGATCAGTAATCAACATATGACAGGTGGGTGTCCATTTTGGTGGCATTGGGAATCACCTTCCAGGAGAGAGGGCAAATGGCAGATTTGGAGGAGTGCTACATACTATTTCATGGTGCCTTAGATAGCCGTGAGCTGTGTTTGCTGAATGCACCGAACATAGACAATGGTACATTTTTTTGCTATGTTGAAGGATGTTCTTTTGCCTTTTGTGGGTACTCTGATTACTTGGCAGAGAGATTTAAACTGTGTGTTGGATGGCCTGCTGCATAAACATCTGCCACAATTAGGTACGAAGCCTCACTTGGTGGCAGGAATGCAGTTGGTTATGCACTGACTACTGTTTGTGGATGTGTGTGCGGGTACTTCACCCCACTGCGCAGGAATATTCCTCTTACTCTTCAATCCTTGGTATACTCGCAGTAGGCTTGATAGATTCCTTGTAACTGGTGAGAGTGGTCTGCACACTGGGAAGGTGTCATATCAGGTGAGGTTCCTTTCTAACCCTTCATCCCTGCTCTTGGAGTGTGTGGTGTGGGGACGACACCCAGTTGTTCCATTATGGAGTTTCAAACCTGAACCTTTGGGAGATCCCGAATATGCCATGGATATGCTGGATGTGCTAGAGGGCTTTTTCGGGGCCAACTGGGGTATGACCAAGGCGCTCGGGTTGGAATGGGAGGCACTGAAGGTGGTTGTTCAGAGGGGCTAGCATGGGTTACAAAAAAGCTGGAGCGGGAATTGGGTGGGATGGAATTGCGGCTTGTTGAGTTATAGAGACTAATGTATTGATGGGAGGGGGATGATGCAGCACTGACAGTGGCACATAGGACTTTGATGAACATCTGGGACAGGCTGGACAGCATTCTCCGAAAAGGGTATTGCCAATGATTACACAGGGAGGGGGATAGGTTAGGAGGCATGCTTGCTTGGTGCTTAGGAGGAGCACCCTCCCTCTACAATCTTGACCCTTCAAGCTCCTGACAGCGTGATGAAGGTGAGCCAGTCAGCCATAGTGGGGTTATTGCAAGCTCACATTGCTGCTATCCACTCTGCACCACCACGAGAGATGGCCTTGACAGTTACCAACTTTCTAGCACATGTGGCATTGCAGCGTTTAACGGCAGAGCAGGCTTAGATGGAGACATAACACCTGACAACCTGCAGGAGGCGCCTTGAGAGATGGCTCAGGGGAAATATCCAGGACCCAATGGGCTGCCGGTGGAATATTACCAGGTGCATCCTGCCACATTGCTCACAGCATTGTTAGAAAAACTCTTCGAGGCCCACGACATGGGCGAACTACCGTTGCGAATGCAGGGTGTGCATATTATCATGCTCCCTAAACCAGGTAAGGACCCTGCTGATTCCGGGTTGTACAGGCCCCTGTCCATGATGAACATGGATGTGAAACTGCTTGCGAAGGTGTTAGCATTGAGGTGGGGAAGGGTTATCACGCATCTGGTGGGGTAGGACCAGTGTTGTTTTGTCCCACGGAGGGATTCATATATGAACCTTAGGCTACTAGCTTATGTGAAGCATACAACATGGGAGTCCACCTTTGAGGCTGCATTGGTGTCATTGGACATTAGAAACGTCTTTGACATGGGCATATCTGTGGGAGGTCCTGAGGTGTATGGGGTTGGGTTCCTGGTTTGTATAGTGGGTCCAACTGCTCTATACTTTGCCCATGGCGAGAGTGTGATTGGAGTTCAAGGTTTCCCAACAATTCGGTATTGAGAGGGGCACTTGGAAGGGCTCCCCCTTGTCCACGTTTTTGTTCGTGCTAACTATGGAGCCACCCATGATATTCCTAAGGGATCAGCTGTTGCGTTCGAGTATTTCAATAGGGGAAGGTCATCAAGCAGTCTCCATGTGTGCACATATCACGCTTGTATATGTGAAGGACCCAGCAGAATCCATCCCATTCCTGATGTGACTGCTGGAGCAAATAGGCGGTGTCCGGGTTGCGAGTTAATCACCATAAGAGAGTTCTTTATCCTCTGGCCAGATTGCTGGGTAAGAGGTGTTGGTTCAGCCAGATGTGGCAATGGCATGGGAACTGTACAATTTTTCGGTATTTAAGTATCCAGATTACCCACTATGGTGGACTTCAGAATGCTCTGAACATGGTGATAATATTGGAAGGATTAGAGCATTCTGTTCAGTTTTGGACCAATCAGCCATTATCAGTCATGGGTAGGGTGGCTCTGTGCAAAATGGTCCTGCTCCCCTGCTGCATTTATTTGATGCAGAATTCCTTCTGTTCATTGTCCTCCAGCATGTTTAAACGACTTGATAAACTACTAGGGCAATTGATATGGGCAGGAAAGAGGAGCCAGGTGAGACTGGACGTGCTTAAGTTGGACTTGAACAAGGGCAGACTGGGGCTTCCTGATCTGCATTTGTATCGTTTGGCTGGCATTTTACAGTATGCGGCAATGTGGTGTGATGTGGAACCGAACTAGGAGAAAAGCTTGTTAGCAGGTAGGTATCCCCAGTTGATAATGTGTGGCAGGGATTTGCCGCTGGACACCGTCTTCTGTGTTGCAAATGTGGCTAGGGAATGGGACACTGCAATTTGTACGATTATTGAGAGGGTGACCTATGAACCACTCCAGCCACTATGGTGGTTGTGCCTCTTTGAGCGTATCTGTGAGGACATGAATGTTGAGGGCTGGCACAACGGAGGATGTGAGAAGGTGGACTTAGCGGAGATGGGGACCCACTACAGGGTCACCTACTGACAGTTCCTACAACATGCAAGCATCTTGTGCACTGTGCAAGGGATTTGGGCCACATTTCCACAGAAACCACAACAATCACATGTCAATGTGGCACTGAAGGCAGATACGATCACAGTTGTGGCCAGGGGCAGGAGGCCTGGGACAGAGAAGTGGAGGTTCCGCTGATGGATGGAGAATGGAGTGAGACGCATGTGCAATTGCACGAAGTAGCGAGCAATGGCAGCTTTAAATTAGTGCATTTTTATTTTCTTCATCAGGCCTATCTGTCCCTAGCCTATCTACATAGAGCATACCCTGCAAGATCACCGGTCTGCATTAGATGTGGAATGACACCAACAGATTTTTGCCATGTGGCTTGGCGTTGCGCACACCTTCCTCCATACTGGGGTGAGGTGTCTGGGGGAAGTGTGTATAGTGACCAGAGTAGCAGTGGAGCTGATGGTCCGTCATAGCCTGCTGGGTTTGCTGCCCAACCCCCAGAAGGCAAAAGACACACAATTGATGGACGGAAGGCAGAACAAATCAAAATATTCACCTCCTGTCAAGAGATCTGGGTTAAATCCATCATTCTTTTGCTCACCATGCCACCCCAGTTTAGACCTGGTCATATGTAAATCAGCCTTGACCCTGTGCCTCATGGGAACAGTCCAGTCCGAACTGCCAAGCCCGGTTCACCCTGGACCAGAAACAAGCATCCTAGGACCGGTTTTGGGGTTTCACCCCTCATCAGCCTGGATAGCTTGAACCCAGTGGCACAGTGAGCCCAGTACCCACATCTGGGCATACCCAGTGCACTTAGGACAAGAAAGCAAAAGACTCAATTGATAGACAGACTGCAGAACAAGTCAAAACATTCACCCCATTCAAGAGATCTGGATTAATTCCATTAAACCTTTGCTCACAATGCCATCCCAGTTTAAACCTGGCCATTTGCAAATCAGTCTTGACCCTGTGCCTCATTGGAACAGTCCAGTCTGAACTGCCAAGCCCTGGACTGGAAACACGCATCCTAGTATGGGTTTCAGGGTTTCCCTCCTCATCAGCCAGGATAGCTTGAATCCAATGAGGCCGGGCCCATGTCTGGGCATACCTGGCATACTTAGGGCGAGAAAGTAAAAAACACACAATTTATGGATGGAATGCAGAACAAAAAAAAACATTCACCCCAGTCAAGAAATATGGGCTAAATCCATCATTCTTTCCTCACCATGCCACCCCAGTTTAGACCTGGCTATATGGAAATCAGTCTTGACCCTGTGCCTCATGGGAACAGTCCAGTCCGAACTGCCAAGTCAGGTCCTTCCTGGACCAGAAACAAGCATCCTGGGACCGGCTTTAGGGTTTCAACCCTCATCAGCCAGGATAGCTTGAATCCAGTGGCACAGTGAGCCCAGGACCAACTTAGGACGAGAAAGAAAAAGACTCAAATGATGGACGGAATGCAGACCAAATCAAAACATTTACCCCCAATCAAGAGATCTGGGTTAAATCCATCATTCTTTTGCTCACCATGCCACCCCAGATAACACATGGCCATATGTAAATCAGTCTTGACCCTGTGCCTCATGAGAACAGTCCAGTCCAACCTACCAAGTCACCTCCTCCCTGGACCAGAAACAAGCATCCTAGGACCAGTTTCCGCGTTTCACCCATCATCAGCCAGGATAGCTTGAATCCAGTGGCACAGTGAGCCAAGGACTCATGTCTGGGCATACTTGGTGCACTTAGGGCAAGAAAGCAAAAGACACACAATTGATGGATGGAATGCAGAACAAATCCAAAAAAGTCACCCCCAGTCAAGAGATCTGGGTTAACTCCATCATTCCTTTGCTCACCATGCCACCCCAGTGGAGACATGGCCATATGCAAATCAGTCTTGACCCTGAGCCTCATGGGAACAGTCCAGTTTGAACTGCCAAGCCAGGTCCTCCCTGTACCGTAAACAAGCATCCTAGGACCGGTTTCGGAGTTTCATCCCTCATCAGCCAGAATAGCTTGAATCCAGTGGCAGTGCTTAGCTCGCCCTAAGTTGCAGGGTATGCCCAGACGTGGGTCCCTTGCTCACTTTGCCACTGGATTCAAGCTAGCCTGGCTGATGAGGGGTGTTATCCCGAAAACAGTCACAGGATGCTTGTTTCTGGTTTAGGGAAGACCTGGCATGGCAGTTTGGGCGTGACTGTTCCCAAGAGGTACAGAGTCAAGTTGATTTGTATGTAGCTGGGTCTAAACTGAGGTGGCAAAGTAAGCTAAAGAACGATGATGGATTTAAACGAGATCCGTGATTAGGGGTGAGTGTCTGCAAAGTTTCAGTACTCCGTCCATCATCTCCTTGTGTTTGCCTTGTTCACCCACCAGAAGGGGCATAAGATGAGGTATAGATTTGCCCAGCTTGGCCTTTCATTGGCAAGTTGCTGTATAGCTAAACACTGGGCTAGCACCGTACCCCTGTTGCTCCTTAAGTGGAAGGCAGATTTGAGACAGTGGGCGGTGGGAGAGGAATGCAGGCTGAGGAAGGTGTGAAAGGATGAGCACGCAGAGAGGAACCTTGAATTGTGATTGGATATGTTGGCTGTAATGCATGATAACACTGGGCAACGGGATGAGGAAGAAGAGCGATATAGGAGGGGGAAGGAGAGTGATGCTGATGCAATAGGTGATAGTGCAAGTAGAGGTGGATGAGATAAAGGCACGTCATTTGTCGAGATACGGGGTGTGGTTGGGGTGGAAACTGCCAGTGGCCCCACATTTGTTTAACTATGAGAGTGGACTGTATGCGAATGGTGTTCTCCCCACCTTTTCCGTCCTGCAAATATATAATTCTGTGGCCGTTTATGGTAAGAGAGGGGAGGTAGAGATGGGTGTACTAGGCTCTATTCTCCAATGATAATGATTTTTATTTATACATTTGTTTATTGTTTTAACCACAAACAGCTTACATAATAATCATGCAAACTATACATGCCCTTCAATCTTGTGTAGGCAGTAGCAAAATCATACAACATGCGATGATCCAACAAGGGCAGTAGCATAGTATGAATACTGTACAATCACTAACCCACGGTGAGGATGCCCAGTGGTCGCAGTTATCACCAGATTAACCAACTGCACAGTACGGTTGTACTCTGTAGAGCCATATAAAAGAATAGAAGCTGTATGACCCTCCCTCCGCCCTCCCATCGCCCACCCACCCTTACCGCCATGTCAACAGCAACAGCAATACCGATCTTGTTAGTACGTTGAAGCAATTCGCAAGGTAAGGGACATCATACATAAAACAATATATAAGAACATGACTATGGAAATAAGGGGGGAAAACATCACTCTCACATTCCTGTGTTTCCCATTGGAATAATCACTTCACTTTCGAGCCAGAGTCCCTGTCTGTGTCTTTCAAGTCAGTGACCAGGGCCTCCCACGCCCGGGCTGCTTCCAGTGCCTTATCGTTGTGGGATCTCTGGACCTGCTGCAGGCGAAGTACACTCTCACTCCCTGCCCAAATAAGGAACGTGGTTTTCCACCTAGCATAACTGGGTCCCCTCGCAGCCTTCCAGTGGGATGTGATTTCTCTTTTGGCAAGCACTAACCCCAAATCTAGGAATTTACTTGTTATTTTAGTCTTACTAGTGTGGGGGAACCAGTGCAATAAACAGGTACCTTTGTCTAGGGTGATCTGCCGCTCTGTAACACTATTTAATATTGACAGTATATCCTCCCAATATGTACCTAATTGTGGACAATCCCATAACATGTGCAAAAGATGCGCATCCACCAGTCTGCAGCGGGGGCATTGGGCTGTGTCTAGATGAAAGTATCGGTTTATCTTTGCCGGGGTAAGGTATGCCCTGTGCAGTATGAAGAAGTGAACTAATTGGAATCTGTCATTTCTTGTGCCCTTCCATGCTCTCTTAATTATCTGCGACCAGGCCAAATCAGGTATATCTTTACCTACATCGGTTACCCATTGGTCTTGCAGTTTCTGCAACGGCAGTAAGCCCTCCCCAAGCATGCGGCTATACAAACAAGTGATGTCCTTATAAGTACCCGCCGCCATAACGACATACCGGCATGCTGAACTCACCAGCGGCTCCAACAGGCCCCCGCCCCAGTACTTTTGAATGGCAGCTATTAGGGCTGCATGAGTTAAAAAATGTCCTCGCGGGAGACCTAAGGTCTCCTGCAGTACGCTATAGGGCAACAAGGCCCCATCCCCATACAAGTCTCCTACTATCTGTAGTCCAAGGGACTCCCACTCCGCCAGGACCGACCAATCCCCGCCATGTGGAAGGGCAGTGCACATGCCATGGGGTATCTCCGGGGCATAAGGTCGCTGCGTCCCAATTCTGTTGTGATAACGTCTCCAGCAAAGCCTCACGGTGTGTTCTTCCATGGATAACGAGTGTACGTGCAAGTTTTTGCTGGAGCACAACAAACGACAGCACGTGTCGAGGTATATTCGGCTCAAATTCACGCACGAGACCCCTAAATTCCAGCGCCACTGCTTGGGTAAGCCCCTGGAACTGTGCCGCCAGATAATATAGCTCGAAATCAGGGACAGCTAGCCCCCCTTCCACTCACGGACGCGTCAGCGTATCCAGCGTCACCCTCCGCCTTCTATTCCCCCAGAGAAAACTGCCAACCGCAGATCGGAGCTGCCAAAAGAAAGTGGCAGGCACCCACATCGGCAGCGCTCGGAAATAATAAAGTAGTCGGGGAAGTGCCACCATCTTCAGCAGGGCCATACGTCCTGCCACCGACAAAGGTAAGGTTCCCCAAAACTGCATGCTACTCTTAAGACCTCTCAGCGCCCTGCCAATGTTGCCATCCAGCAAATCCTCCTGGGTATGATAGATATGCGTCCCTAAATAAGGAAGGCAGTGGGGTTCCCACTTGATGTCATGCACAAGCGCAGGCGGATCACATGCTGAGTTCACCGGAAAGATACAAGTCTTCGTCCAATTAACTCTAAGGCCAGAAATCTCCCCGAATTTGTGCAATAGTGCCTGGGCGCCCTCCAGTGCATCCCCCGTGTCCTTTAAAAACATCAGGAAATCATCCACATATAGTGAGATAAAGTGCATCTGATCGCGAAGTCGCAGGCCCTGAAATGCTCCCCCCAGTCTACCACTGATTGCTAATGGCTCTATAGCCAGGGCAAATAATAGCGGGGATAGCGGGCATCCCTGTCGAGTACAGCGTCCCACTAGATATGAGGAGGAGATGACATTTCCCACCCTCACCCTGGCGCTCACGATGAGTATAGTATCTCGGTGCAGCGGATACAGCCCTCCCCAAGTCCAAAGGCTCTCATAATAAAAAACAGGTAAGGTCATTCCAAACTATCGAACGCCTTTGCTATGTCTACAGAGAGGATTACCGCCAGTTCCTCGTCGTCATGGGCCTCAGTCAATATGCGAAGCAATCGACTTATGCTGCCTGCGGTATTACGAGTAGGAATGAAGCCGGCCTGATCGGGATGGACTAAATGTACCATATGCGGGAGGCGTCGAGTAGCCAGGATTCGACTCAATATTTTATAATCAAAGGTCAGCATGGACAGGGGTCGGTACGCAGAGGGGTCAGTAGGGGCCTTCCCTGGTTTAAGTAGAGGGATGATAATGGCCTCCCTAGTCGAGAAAGGCAGCACTCCTAATTCCCTGGCCTCCCTAAAAACAGACAACAATCTAGGGGCAAGGATGTCTACATAGGTCGAGTAAAACTCGATGGGCAGGCCGTCGATTCCCGGAGTCTTGTTACGCGCCATTTGTTTGATAGCGCATCTTATTTCAGATAACGTAATATCCTGGTCAAGGGAGTCCGCCTGTTCAGCATCCATGGAGGGCAGCTCCAAATCCTATAAAAAACTACGCATGTCAGCGTCAACTGCCTGCAACTGACTGTCATATAATGCAGCATAGTAGTTACGAAATCGGGTGTTTATCTGAAGCTGGGTGTACTCTAACTGTCCCGTAGGGGAGGTCAGCGCCAGAATAGGAGTGCATCTAGGGAGGGGGTCCGCCAGCCACGCCAACAAAGTACCCACCTTATCTCTTTCGGCATGCGCACGGGCTAAATAAGCCCTATGGTCGAAGCACCTCAAACGTTCCGTGACTATTGCCACTGCCACTTTAGAGCTCAAAACAAGTGCCCGCGCCTCAGGATTAGTTGAGTGGGTACGCTCGACTTCCCTAAGAGTCTTCTCTGCAGAGTTGATTTCCTGCAGTAACGTCTTCCTAACTCCCACCCATTTAGTAATACACAAGCTCCGGGTCACCACCTTAAAGGCGTCCCACTCCAGTGCCGTTGTCGAAGCCGTGCCCTCATTATCGCTAAAGTATCGTTCTATTCCCGTCTCCAACTCAGCTCGGAAGAACGGGTCTTCAAGCATTTCTGGGCTCAATCGCCAGGTCGGTACGGCCGGATGTTCCTGGGCCCAGCAAAGGCACACCAGCAACGGATTAGAATCCGAGATGGTATGCGATAAATATTCACTACGAACTACCATAGTAGCAAGGACAGCGCTACCAAAAATCGCGTCGAGTCTTACATGTAATTCATGCAGGGCGTACGAATAGTCTCACTCACCAGATTGCTGTGCGCGCCATACATCTATAAGCCCCCAACTATCTTGCCAATGGGATCTGGTCCTTGCTAAATTATGAATTGGGGCATCGGGCAACGGTGGATGAGACCTGTCCATGGTCACGTCTAATATGGAGTTAAAGTCCCCCCCAGTAGCACCGGGTTTGTAAAATAAATGGCCAGACTTTCAGACAGGTGAGCAAAGAAAGTCGCCTGTTCCACATTAGGGGTATAAATGTGGCAAAGGGTCAAATCCCGCCCGTGAAGACGTCCCATAACCGCCACATACCGGCCCTCAGGATCTATCAACTGGTTAGTCAGCACCCCTCTCGCGAAAGCCGAATAAGTAGTATAATAAAGCTGTCCGCGCCACCTGCGCTGCAATGCTAACCCTTCAGCCTTAGTGAGGTGCGTCTCCTGTAAGAATGCTGTCTGCATGCCCCTGCGTACTAAATATGAGTAAATCTTGTATCGTCGTTGCATAGAGTGTAACCCACGCACATTCCAAGTCATACATTTAACATCAGGTAATGGACCCATAATCCAATCGTAAAAACACAATAATTTGTCGCCTCCTTCTAGACACGCTGGTGAGCATCCATCCCCAACCAAATGTCCCCACAACCCCAAAATTCCCAATCCCACACTTAACACAAACCTCCCTCCCCAGAACAGGCACTAACATAGTGAATCCTATCCAAACAAACTCCAACAAGCACCCTCAAAAATACATTTTCTTCAAAGGCGTTCTAACTGGGAACCATCCGGCGGGGGTGGGGTACAACCTAACAATTGCACAACAGCCAGCTGATGTTTCCAGCACCAACCCCTCAGAAAGGTCCGAATACTCAACCATGAGGCGGCAGCGCCTCCCCACCAAGAAAGTAAAGGCAGTGTAGCAATCAGGCGAATCCGCCGCCCCCCAGGCACCCCACCCATCCCGGACCCAAGCAACCCGCCGTTTAACAATCCACATAGTTCAGTACGCAGTTCTCACAGGGTGAATCGCAGAGTAAATCACAGAGTCTACCTTGCGTATCATGGAGCGTCCACCATATCATCTGCTGTGCCCGGTGTCACCCTGGGAAGAATCTGGCTGCCAGATTCAGATAGCTCAGCCTCCGTGTCATAAGCTTCTTTGTCAGAGCCCATAGATGCCACCTGCGAGGACGACTCTCCCCCAGCAATATTCACAACAGCCTGCAGCACCGCCAAGCGCTCCGCTTCCGTTTGAGACATCGAGGGGGCCCCAGGCATCGATCGCCATCTCCCATTGCGACGGGGCCGACAAAGTCGCTGTTCCGTCGCCGGCCACTGCAAGTGTAAACCAGCCTCTCCCTTACCAGCTCGATATTCCTCCATCCATGCCCAGGCTTCATCAGGGCTATTACAAAAATGTGTTTTGCCATCCAGTGCGATGCGTAAGCATGCAGGGAACATCAAAGAGTATTGTATGTCTTCATCGCGGAGCGCACGCTTGACCGCCAGGAAGGACGTTCTTGCCCGCTGTACTTCCAGTTTGTAATCTGGGAATAGTGTAACTTTGCTGTTTTCCACAGCATAGGGGCTGAGGTTCTAGCCTTATGAAGGAGTAGGTCTCTGTCTCTATAGTGTAGCAGGCGTGCCACCACCGGTCGGGGAGGGCATCCAGGATCTGGTGGGTGCGCCGGCACTCTGTGGGCTCTTTCCAGTGTATAAAACTGTGACAGGCCCACTGCCGCAACCACATCCCTTAACCAGCGCTCTAGATAGGCCACCATATCAGAACCCTCAATTTGTTCCGGTAGGCACACCACGCGGACATTGTTCCTTCTGCTGTGGCCTTCCGCATCGTCAGCTCGCTTCTCCAGAGTTCGCAGCCGGGATAAATCGCCTCCCATCTGAGCATCCAACTTGCGCTGACCAGGCCCCATTTCGTCCAGCTTAGCCTCTGTCTGTCGCACTCTGTCAGACAGCTTTGCGTGATCGGCCTTTAGGAAACCCAGTCCAGTTGCCATCTGTGCAATATCTTGTTGAAGGGCCGTTCTAGTATCTGTTATGGCCTACAAGATTTGATCCACTTGGCACTGTGGGAGTTCTCCAGGAGGGTTAGACACCGGGTCACGCAACCCCCGCTCCGTGTACAGCTCCGCCTTGTCCAGGAGAGGACCCCCTTGCTTCCCGTGGGGCTTTCCCATGGTCAAAGTTCTCAGGCTCCCCCCAGTACAACAGGACAGGGGGGGCGGGCGGTCGGCCTCTCTACCCCCCAGTTGCGTCCGAATTAGCTGTTGGTGTCGCCCGTTACCACGGGGGGGCCAAGATTGAGCGGGTGCAGCAATAATATCCAAGCACCGCCAGGCGGGAAGCGCAGCGAGGGGGCAATTCCACTCTGACAGCAGTGAAGTCAGGACGCCCAGTGTTCAAGAGCTCCAGAGGCCTCTGACCCAACGTGCGGCACCGCCAACGAGCAGAGCACAGGCAGTACAGCCACCAGGAGGCACTCCTTCCAAGCGACCTCTAATTACTCCCAAGCAGCGTAACTCTGCGCAATACCACCCAACTGCATATAACGCTCCCGGCCTAGGATCCGTGTGCCGTTGGGGAAGGTACAGATAGTTGAGAAGGTTTACGGATCCAGAGCCGCACTCCCCAGCGCCGGCGCCGCCCCTGTATCCCATGCAGTGGTCTTCCAGGATGAGCATCTGGCACCTCTAGCAGCCAAGCCCTGCCGTCAACTAGATCAGTAGTCTCTCAGCCGTCCCCCATGGGTCCTCACACCGATCCCCGTCGCTAAGTCTGGTGGGGGGAAGAAGAAGGAAAGGACACGGCCAGCAGCGCTGCTCCCACGTGCACCTCACCACGGCCCACCTCCGGGTAGAAGTTCAGGCTCCCAGCAGCAACCTCCCATCGGCGACTATCAGGCAGGCTCCGTTCCCTCGTCCAAGGAGTTGCCAAGGGCAGCAGACAGCTCCCCCACTCATACCCCGACCAGGCTCAGCCCCGGGCGCAGCAGCACAGTTCTCACTGTTCCATTTTGCTTGAGCAAAGGTGAGAAGGTCCGACAGCTCCTCCGGTCGGGACCCGGGCATGAGAGGTCTTTCCTCCTTCCTCGCTGGCCCGCAGGTAAAGCCAGCCCCCGGATTGCGAGATAAGCGCCGCCGGGGACACTCAGGCAGCCCCCAGGGCGCCGTAGCCTCTTCCGTTAGTCGATCGGGGGGGAAAGAAAGGCCACACGGCAGACAGCGCCCCACTCGTGCAGCCCCCCCACCTCGGCCCCCCCACAGGTCAACAGTTCTCCTCTCCTACCGCAGTCAGCCGCGCTCCACCAGGGCCGAGCACCGGGCCCGCGTCACTCCTGCAATAATGGTCCCACAGCAGTTCGCAGCTCAGTGTGCCCTCAGATAGTCCGACTGCTCCGATTCAGTAATTCAGCCCCCACCGCACAGTTAGGTCCGCAGGGGGTCTCCCCAGTCAGCCGCCAGCCGGTCAATCGCCGCACTCCTTAGGCCTCCAGACAGGATCGCTCAATTCTCCGCAGGGCTCCGACAGTCTTGAATCCCCACAGGCGCCGCCATTTTAATTATCGGCCGGGTCCGGGTCCGGGACTTTACCGGGACCCTGGAGCTCTCGGTCCGGATCACAGGGACTACCGTCAATGTCCCGCTGCTCGACCAGGAGAAATTTGGGGGCCCGGAGCAGCCCCCAAACAGGATTAGTTGTGGGGTTAGTGCGGAGCTACAGGCTCACGCTTCCACTCTCATCGCCTCCGAAGCCACTCCCCCCTCCAATGATAATGATGCATGAAGTTCCCCTGTACTGCATGAGACTTGCCTTTCCCCTGCTACCCATCTTATGGAGATATGTTTTTCCCTGTAACAAATGTGTAACCATGCTGCCATGTTTTTCTGCATTTTGTTCATAAATAAAGTTTCTTTTTTAACTATTAAATACTAGTTTATGGATAGTTAGAAAGTGTGTATGTTCAGTGTGGTCTAAGGTCATAAAATTATAATCCTGAGGAATAATCTGGTGTGGTAGGCAACGACCTATAAGCACTGTATGACCATCCATGATACTTACTCTGAGGAGTACACCTAGGAGTATGGAATAATTTATGGTATAGTCTACTCAAAAGCGTCAAATAATTTGTTATGCAAACTCCCATAGCAAATGTCCTCAGGACTCCACACAGAAGTGGCAGTAAATCTGCACATGGGACCTAGCATTATACAATCAGTAATGTTATATTGCCGGAGAAGTTTATTCAGTGTGACAAACAGAACCTATTCCAAAATTCGGTGGAATAACACTTGGGTTTTTGTGCTTACCATAACAAAGTTCCTATATTCTTGTAAATACTGGGTATTTTGCCCTTTAAATTTCAGCCGGTTTGAGCTGCAGAAATGTATCTGGGGAAAACTGTGGTTATGCGGTATGAGCAACAAAACTCATAGTCTCAGTAAGCGTAGTAACAGGAGTTACCCACATTTCCAGAATTTAATAGGCACTCATAATGCTGGCCAAGGCTTTAAGGTTCATCAAAGCAAATCATCAAGCCCTATCCATTTATTAAAGCAAATACCCACGCTCTGCCGATTCATGTGACATCCTGTAAAAGAACCATTGTGACACCAGGAAATTGTTCTGACTTTCCCTTCATTGTCCACAAACAACAGAGACTTCAAAAGACTCCTGAGATAATGGGTGAGTCTGGTACAGTTGCATGCAAATGGGACAAACAAATATAATTTTCATTTATTCATTTTTCTATTTTTCTCTAAATTCTTTTGATAATTAGATATTACATAGGAGATTTTATTTTGCAAACTTACTTTAGACAAAATATTATTTTTAATTTAACTGTGTTTCTTGTAGTTTTGTTAATTTGTGCACTTTCCCGCAGGAAATATTGAGCTTAATCCACTCTATACTGTTAGATAAAATGACTTTAATAGATATATTTAGCTTTTCTTAGCGGAGGTTCCTGTTGCGTAGGTGGAGGGCTTAGCCCTAGCATTTGTAAATGTCTTTGGTCAATCTTTCTCCTATGAAAGTAGCAATTAATAAAAAATGTTACTGTCACATGGTGCCTCAATACCGCCTGCCCCTATATAGTATCTCTTTCACAACCTTGATTTTCTCATATATCAGATACACTACATCAGAATCAAGGCTTAACTGGAAACCAAAATCATCAATGGCAAAAATATTCAAACCAGACCACCATGCAGGAGGTAATGACTAGAATTGAATAGTGTGGTGCCATTTGGTTATGGCACGACATAGTGCTCTGACAACAGTCATCTTGAGAATGATAGGGCCTGGTTCACAAACAACACTTTTGAGTACGTGTACAGTAAGTTTGCTACTGTTTGGTACCCACAAACTACACTTTTGTAGTAACTAATGCTTTTGCATTAACTTAAAAAAGGTGAAACATTTTATGATTAAATAATAAATACATTCTAATTTTTTATATTAACACTCATATATTTTTTTTATATTTGTAACAATTTTAATTTGTTATCAGTTTTATTTCGAGTCCCCACTTCTATTATTTTCAAGGGGAGAGTGTTGCAGTACCAGTCGTTGGCCAATTGTAGTGCTTGATTTACTACATGATGGCAAGTTTCTACAAAAGTGTATGTTACTACAATAGGGTATTTGTGAATTCCAAAAGCGTAGTAAACTTACTCAAAAACGTAAGCTACACTTGTGAATCACACCTAAACAATTAGGACTGAAACTTTGAATTTGATGTGCTCAAATGAACAGCCCCCACCACTGTGCTAGTTACAGGCTATATAGAGTTCAATGAGGTCTGTTCACCAGTTTTGAGTTCAAATGTGCCATGCGCATAATTGTGCCATGGAAATTGTTAGAAGCGTTACTAAATGAATACAAAAAATAATTCTTCCTCTGGTTGTAGACAATAGCTTCTGTTAGGTTGGTTTCCTTCATTTAATACTGTATGCAAGAGTTTTTCACTTAACCCATTTGTAATGATTACATTACCTGTTGTGGTTTCTGCTTATGCGCTTGAATATTTGTAATACAAGTCACCGTAACTGCTTTAAGATTATTCTTTTGCTGCCACAGTGCAGCTAGCAGGCTTTATCGTTCTGCCCGATTGAGTTGTTTGGCGAGGTGTGAGCTGAGCCCTTTCAATTCACATTTCTCACAGAAGCTGGCACTGCTGTATCTGAATATAAAACACGATTAAATTCCAGTATCCCGCACAACAGGGACCATGAACCTTGCAAACCATGACGTACATATGAAACAAATAATATCCATTGATTTAAAAAAAAGCATTAGCACATTATCTCGAATAGAAATTCCGAATTTACAGATTGGCTCCAGTGATCTGTCCTGCACCTAAATATTTGGTGTACTCATCTGCAGTATCAATGTCTCTCAAATTCCATTCACTATGTTAGCAAATATTTGCTGATGCATGTTCAATTATTTGGAACACAGTGTGATATGAATTGCATATGCTGAATATAAAACAAGAGCTCTGTCATTGAATTTCATAAACAAAATAGCCTATCGACATGTTCTTGACCAAAAATCTTTATATTTTTCTAGAATAGATCTGTTATCTGCAGTCCCGCCACATTTATTAAGGTTAGCAGACACCTCCATGTCATCAGGGACCATGAATTTCCATTTATTTAACAATTCACTGTATTTTTCAAATACTAGTCCTACTTTGTCTCAATTGAGCTAGTTGGTTGACATTTACAATGGCTGCAGAAAGAAAGGCTGAACTTAAAGAGGTGACCCTCATCACACAGAACTGACTTCTAAACTTACCATTTAGCTTACATGTGAATTTACCAGTTGGTATGTGTTCGAAACTGGGTCTCTAGTTGCCAGAGGTTTTCACCCTGTCTATGTAGGGATCACAATCCTAGTCAGGGTAAGTCAGATGCACAACATAAGTTAACCTGTGCTCACCCTCTGGTAACTTGGCCCAGAGCAGTCAGGCAGTGTGTAAGGCAAAACTTTAACAGTTACACAGTGAAAATACTACTAAGTACTCTACCCAAGTTTTGGACAAATAAAGACTATTTTTTGTGAGTAAAAGGAAAGCAAAATGACAAAAATCCCAAAAGTAGAACTTGAGATATTAGTTTTCAAAGCTTAAACTCCAATATATTGCTTTAAAGCATAAAGCACCATGCAGGGCCATCTGATTACGCTTGACCGGGGTAAATCTAAGGGATCGGATGCAAGAACCCTGCTAAAAACAGTATTTTTCCAGAAGATGTGTTGACAGCGAGAGCACAATGCATCGGTCCCGAGTCACGCAGTCCGGTAGATGCGTTGTCATCGGGTCTCGCAGATGGGTCCTGCACTGTCATTGAACCCTTTTTTGCTGAAGGTAATGTGTCATCATCAATCCTCTCAGCTGGGTCCCAAGTCATCGTCAAACCCCTTATGATGAAGGCACTCTTTTATCATCAAGCCTTGCAGTCGAGTTCCGTATCGTTGTCAAACCATGCAAGGATGTACTCGAAGTGGCACTCATTTGGTGTTGATGGAGATACATTGGTTCCTATTGGCCCAAAGTGGATGATGGATGGATTTTAAAGACAAGCAGCTGCAGAAACCCCTTTTAAGGCCAAGGACTGGTTTGTCACCTCTTGGCAGGGCATGACTCACAGCTGGCAGAGTCCAGCAGCTGAAACAGAGTTAAAGGAAGTCTTTGATGGTGGCTGAGACCAAAACAAGATGCAAGCCAGAAAGCCCTTGGAGTAATTTGAGTTCTTTGAGGATGTAGCGAAGCAGGTACAGTCCTTATCACTCCCAGGCAAGAGGTAGCAGGAAGCAGGCCAGCACAGCAAAGCAGTACAGCAGAGTGGCAGTCCATCCTGGCAGTAGAGCAGTCCTTCTTCCTGGCAGAATGTCCTCAGGTCCAGAAGTGTACTGAAGTCATGGTGTCAGCCTTGAACACCTTTGAAGTACACAAGAACCCTTTGTTTCCCTGCCCTGGCTCCAGACTGACTACAGAGGGGTATGCAGCTCCTTGTGTGGGTACAGGCACGGCCCTATTCGACTGTGTCAGCTCCTCCCTCCCATCCTGCCCAATATGACACATCATGATGTTCATGATCCATTAGGATGTGAATGGGACATCAGGCACACCCTGATCTCTTTCTATGTGACTGTCTAGAGGGAATGAACTAGGTCCAGCTGTCACTCACCCTAGATGTGTATTCAGAGACAGACAGAGGCATGGCATGGTTTAAGTAAGAAAATACCAACTTTCTAAAAGTGGCATTTTCAGACCTGCAACTTAAAATACAAATTCATCATCAATTGGTATTTTAAATTGCGAGTCCAGGGACACCAAACTTAAAATGTCTATATCTTGTAAATGGCCCTTTTTGCAGTGTATTTCGTTTTTCACTATTAAAAGGCTATCTGACCCATAGGCTGACATGGGAGATACTTTATAACATCTTACAAGTATAACTTCCCATTGCATCAAGATAGAGAAATAATGTTTAGGATCTCTGAACTCGAAATGTAATAACACATTTTTTAGTAAAGATAGTTTTTAAATTGTGTGTTGGAAAAATGTCACTTTTGGAAACTATATATTACATAAGAAGGGAACCCAATTTTTTTTAAACCTGGGGTACTAGATAGTTCAGGAAACAATTGTTCATTCAGAACCAAAAGATCTCAGTTGTGGGATTTTTAAACATAAACACAATTGAAAGGATCTTACATAATTTTAGGATCCAGATTTTGTACACTCTATTAGAGACAAGTATGTAGCAGGGCAAAGGGAAACATTGTTAAACAATTACTTTATTCATTGCACATTATAGTTTCAATATGTTAGAGAATTGGTAGATCTGGTGCTCACAGGTAAGTGAACGAATGTGCTTGTGAAGGGTTGTATTATCTACACTAGATCATCATCAGCCCTGCTACCTACCTTTAGAAAGAAGATATTTTCTTGTTTAACCATTCTGTGTGCCTCTGACTGTGTGTGGATTGACTTTCTGATTATGTAGTGACATTGGCTCAGGATGTACATTCACTGTAGACAGGCATCGGGTGGGTTGAGGTGTGCCTGGCCCTACCTGGATGACTCAGTTCTGAGTTGAATAGACCTTAGCTGCATTTAGAGTAGTGGGGGAATTTTCCTTGCACCTGCATAGGACCTTCCCCCTTGCACAATGTTGTCTCCACCCCCTGTGGTCATACTGCACCAGTGAGGACAGAACTGGTTTGGACTGGTATCAGAGACTCTTGCACAAAGAAGAATAAAGACAAAACAGGGTATAAGTAATAAGGAGAAGAGATGAAGAGCTGTGAGGAGGGGTACTGCCCATTTTCTGTGTGCTGTGTGGGGTTGGCCTCCAGTTGCTGCTTCTACCAAGGAAAGGGCACAGACTGGAACTTTGCTGGAAAACATGCTTGAAGAAGAAAGGCTTGTGTGTGCTGGCCTCCAGTTCTGAAGTATCAGGGACACAAAGACTTCACCCCCACCTCTAGCTCCCCTGAACTCTGCTACAGAGAGTTCTGACCTGCTAGGTGGTGCCTATTACAGTTTTAGTCCTCTGGAGGTTGTTCCTGTGGAGGGTGTACTGGACGACACCTGAATAACTATAAAATCAATGCATTTCCCTTCTTGCAGCTGTTTTTCCACACACTGCTGCACCGCTGTAGAGACAACACAGTGCCTGTCGTGGCTGCAAGAACCAATGCATCGCGGGGTCGTGGATTAAGAAAATAACGCAACGCCGCTTGTCGCTGTCGCATTGATCACCAAACGCATCCAGATTTCCACGCATTGCACCTGTGCGGCAAGTTTTCCTGATGCACCACCCAGTAGACCAATACAATCTTTGGAGTTGACGCATCACTTCCCCCTACAGTCCAGATTCGATGCCTCACTTTTCCTGCGTGCAGCAGAACTGTTGCATCACCTCCTCACGGTCTCAGGAACTGATGTATCACGTTGTTTCTCGATGCTTCCCTTCTCTGTGGCTCTTTGCCACAGAGCTTCACAAGTATCACAACCAGATGGTGGAATAAGCTACCAATAAGTAAAAAAACTCTCCCGACCTACTTTCCTTTAGGAAAGGGCTCAAAACCTGGCTATATACCTCATAACCTCTGTTCAAGTACTAGAGACTCAACATATCTTTGGTGCTCTGTGTGTTGAGCTGCTAAGCACCTAGACGCCCTCGGGTAGTAGTGCGCTATATAAATATATAAATAAATAACTACATAAAGAAAATTTGGCCTTGTGAATTTCGATGCATCTACAGGTACTTTGTGTGCAATTACGCATCCATACTTTTCTATGGACCAAGTTGCTTGAACCGTTTTAAAAAGTCATATTTTTATTACATTTATGTTGGTTTTTTGTCGTTTTGTTCTTGTTGAGCTTAGATAAAAATACTTTATCCTTCTAAACTGGTGTGGTGTACATTTGTGGCATTATCACTGTATCACCAGCTGCGGACCGTGCAGGTAACAGCGGTGGGGGGGTCTTGTGGGGGAGGATTTTGACAGATGACGGTGAGGGGAAATGAATTATTTATTTAATTTCCCCTCATTGTCATATTTCAAAATCCCCCCCACCGTCCCATTACTGTTACCTGCAAGGGCAGCGGTGTGTATCTCTCTGTGTTTTGAGTACAAATACTGTACATATTTGGGATACGCCTGTCTGCTCATGCCAAGCTACCAAGGGGGTTAGCAGGGATGGGGTCCTAGCATCTGAAGTTGGCCCAGGGATTAGCAGCCTTGTACCCAGCCCCAATAGCTGCCAAGGTTTCAGATTGGTTATGTGGGACATTTTCATAATTTCAGTGTAATTATGAGTGACATTCTACACTTTCTCATGAGCAGAAAAATCAAGGAGTGAAATTACACCTATGTGAGCAACGTTCTAAGACATAGCTGCCACGGTTTCAGTTTGCATATGTGTAACATTTCCATGTCTGCACTGTGAATATGACACTTTAGTGCCTTCTGATTGACCTTTTAAAGTGACACAATTAAACATAAAAAAACTAAGCTGTTATGCTCATTTATTCACATTTCAGATACGACTCCTTTGTTCATTCTGCCCCTGTGCAACTGGAGTTACATTAGCTTCTGAACTGCAGTTACTGTTTCTGCTTTAAAGTTTCCACTATGTGTGTGGGATGGACAGTAGCGTACACACTCTTCCAATGGACGGGAATTGAAATACATAGTTGCTGGACATAACATTACATAACATAACATGTATTTGTAAAGCACACGTTCACCCAAGGGTATTGTGGCACTGAATAACAGATATCTATCACGCATATGCATTTTTGAAGCCTGGAGGCCTTAATGCTGGGAGATGCTCCTAAGAGCAGCATTAGCCCAACCTAAATTGAGCATTAACTGCCTAAGAGCTCTCAATATCTATAACAGCTGTCCTCTCTTCTCTGCACTGTGTGATTGATGTGAGAGGGCCCCAACCACCTAACCACCCCTGCCCAGCAGAGGCCGGCACAGATAGGCATGGTGGAGTGGAAGGGGGAAGTCGACAGACAACGAAATAGGCGTGATTAAATAAATAATACCTAGTTGGTCAACTATCAACTTCCCTCTATGCCGTGCCCGCTTCACCGTGCTTACCTGTGCCAGCCGGCGCTGCCCCTGCTAGCTTTGCAATATAGAGAGTGCTGCTGTTTTACTGCATCTGTGCACTGCTTCTGCAGAGCTGTCGAACGGGGATACATTTTTAAGTGTCCAAAAGAGTAATATGGTAGAGCAGCCCAAAAAAGAAGTTGTTTCTAGTGATGTCATTGGCTTAAAGTTCATTTGTTACTATTAAGCCTCCCTTTTGGGTGGACATTGGCTCCTTTGAACTGAACCTCCAATGCAGGGTTTTTGAATGCATAAGTAGCCTAAGCTCTGAGACACAAAACCATCTAAGAATTTGCCAAGCAGCATCAGAATTTGCTGAAGGGGTAAAAAATAATCTCAACAACACACCTAATTGCTACTTTTCGACTGGGGCTGCATATACAGTTTCTTCCTTGAAAATCTAAGTAGGGTTACTGTACAATTTCTTTTGTTCTTTTTTTTAACTAAAACTAAACGTGTACATTAGACTTGCAAAATATTTAATGATAAAGGAATAATAAAGCAAGCAACAATGAAGAGCCAACGTTTTTCAAACTAAAAACTCCTCCAGATAAGACTGTGATTAGTGATTTCTTTTTCATCCTCTCCTGGTGAGAGCACAAAACGTATAAAATCATTCAAAAAAACAAAGGTTACAGGGACATTATAGTTGTGCTCACATTTCACTCGAACAAAACCATAGAAGTTGAGCAGTTGTAGTTGACTCAACTAGATATAACTGATGCACCCACAATGCACTGTTAATGCCCTCACATATTACATCACTCATGACATGATCAGTGACATCACTGATAAATAGCATCACATACATATATATATATTTATATGCTTGGTTTGAAAGGTACTACAATGTCTTCTTTCTATTACGTTGCCATTTTGCATTGCTTGCAGCATGCGTTAGGGTTTCATTCCATATGGCCGAAAGTTTTTCCATTTAAATATGTGAAGGTTAATTCTGTGTCTGCCTGAGACAGCTCTGAATATTTACAATTGCAAGCAGTGAAGTCGCATGTGTATTTAGTCTGCTCTCTATGGTCGCACATAAACCTATCATGTCATAGGCGATCTTCCTTTCCTTTTTTGCAGTAAAACAACATGTATGATGATGATGTCAACACATAGTAAAAAATGTAGTTAATCCACTTACTCACTGCAATAGACATAGTAACCAGACTGCTGTTTTCACCTGTATATATTGAGCACATGTTCACACAGAGCGCTATGTGATCAAGGCTGCATGTCTGGCAGCCGAAACGCGTCATGTTGGACTATTTTGATGAGTGAATAAACTTCCATCGTTATTCACACCAGTTTACGGAGTCTGTACCCTTGTGTTGCGCCAGAATTGCCTGTCGTGGCATTGGGATTATTTTGGTATATATATATATATATATATATATATATATATATATATATATATATATATATATATATATATATATATATATATATATATATATATATATATACGCCCTCCGGCTCTGTATAGCTGTCCGCATTGTAACAACCTCACATGTTCTCCATGCCGACGCGTTTCGAAGCCTAAAGCCTTTTCTTCTTGGGCTGCCATGAATTGCACAAATGAATCGCATTCGTAATCAAAAGACGTTTAATTTGTAACCATGCCTCCTTCAAGGGCGTGTCCTCTTGTCAACGACCATGATGAATTATGGGGCATGTAGTCTTGAATGCGACAATGTTTTTAACTTTGAGCAAGTGGCCTCTTGTCGACGACCATGATGAAAAGTTTTCTTTTCCTTGAGTAGGTCGTGGGGTTGTATATGTGGCTGATAGCTCCAACTCTTGGAGCAACAACAGCACAACATCCCTTTATGCACGTGAGTCCGCATATACAACCCCACGACCTACTCAAGGAAAAGAAAACTTTACAATTGTGCCATAACAAGGATTTCACTTTTGAACTTACTCAAAGTTAAAAACATTGTCGCATTCAAGACTACATGCCCCATAATTCATCATGGTCGTTGACAAGAGGACACGCCCTTGAAGGAGGCATGGTTACAAATTAAACGTCTTTTGATTACGAATGCGATTCATTTGTGCAATTCATGGCAGCCCAAGAAGAAGAGGCTTTAGGCTTCGAAACGCGTCGGCATGGAGAACATGTGAGGTTGTTACAATGCGGACAGCTATACAGAGCCGGAGGGCGGGATGCTTCTGTGTGCCCTCTCACTGCTTCAGGGCGTTAGATGGAAAATATTACACGCGGCTGCCCCGGCCGCGGAGAGGAGCACCGCCGTCGGCTGGAGACAAACAAATCCCTGGCCGAGTGTGGCTGATAGCTCCAACTCTTGGAGCAACAACAGCGCAACATCCCTTTATGCACGTGAGTCCGCATATACAACCCCACGACCTACTCAAGGAAAAGAAAACTTTACAATTGTGCCATAACAAGGATTTCACTTTTGAACTTACTCAAAGTTAAAAACATTGTCGCATTCAAGTCTACATGCCCCATAATTCATCATGGTCGTTGACAAGAGGACACGCCCTTGAAGGAGGCATGGTTACAAAGTAAACGTCTTTTGATTACGAATGCGATTCATTTGTGCAATTCATGGCAGCCCAAGAAGAAGAGGCTTTAGGCTTCGAAACGCGTCGGCATGGAGAACATGTGAGGTTGTTACAATGCGGACAGCTATACAGAGTCGGAGGGCGGGATGTTTCTGTGTGCCCTCTCACTGCTTCAGGGCGTTAGATGGAAAACATTACACGCGGCTGCCCCGGCCGCGGAGAGGAGGACCGCCGACGGCTGGAGACAAACAAATCCCTGGCCGAGTGTGGCTGATAGCTCCAACTCTTGAAGCAACAACAGCGCAACATCCCTTTATGCACGTGAGTCCGCATATACAACCCCACGACCTACTCAAGGAAAAGAAAACTTTACAATTGTGCCATAACAAGGATTTCACTTTTGAACTTACTCAAAGTTAAAAACATTGTCGCATTCAAGACTACATGCCCCATAATTCATCATGGTCGTTGACAAGAGGACACGCCCTTGAAGGAGGCATGGTTACAAATTAAACGTCTTTTGATTACTAATGCGATTCATTTGTGCAATTCATGGCAGCCCAAGAAGAAGAGGCTTTAGGCTTCGAAACGCGTCGGCATGGAGAACATGTGAGGTTGTTACAATGCGGACAGCTATACAGAGCCGGAGGGCGGGATGTTTCTGTGTGCCCTCTCACTGCTTCAGGGCGTTAGATGGAAAATATATATATATTTACACACATAGTCCCTTTCACCATGACAAAAAGAGATTTACCCATGCCTCTGTCGGGAACTACCCTTTTCACAGTGGGAAAGGGCCAGGGCGTGTTTTGGGATTAACCAGAATATGTACGTTTTAGGGCATACACAAACTCACAGGGCCTTCTGCCTTGGAGCCCCGCCCTCTCCCTCGCCTTGGAGTAGATATAAGTCTTTTTAAGAGTACACAACCAGCATTTATGAATTCCAAAAATGTTTTTGCACTCATGAAACATCTATTTGCTCATGCGAGTCAAGATTACACATCTTTGTGAAATGTGTCCTTAAACTTCAAGTGTTTCTTAAAACTAGATGCAAATTATCTATCCTCTTTCTGTGGCAACAGAACATAGAACCTTAACTGGTATAATATTGAGAAATAATTTAATTGCATGCAACAGCACCTCATATAGTCTGACATTCAGCATTTTACAGGTTTTTCAGACCATTATCTATCTATCTCATTGCCAAACTCATTTCTTTAACAAATCTGAATTCTAGCTCAATCCCCCCAACTATTGTATTTTTAAAATACGTTTCCAAAGAAAGTAGGACTACCAGCAACTTGTTTCGTACACAATCCATCAAATACAATGTATGCAAAGTATTCGCAGTTGGTAGCATGAGCAGCTACCATTTGTTTCTCTATTTGTACATACACCATGTCCAAGAAGTAGATTCAGATCAGAAAAAAGCAAAGGGTTCTGAGGACCCAATTATTGTTTTGAAATATAACGCCATAGAAGCCTGAAATTGCAATTTTGAAGAGAACCTGAAAACAGTCCAATAATATTACTTGAAATATTGATGATAGACCATGGTGTTTGTTAAATAGGGTAAGTTGTCTATTCTCTGTTGTCCTAATTAGTGTGAATATTGACATGAGCAATACCTCTTGACCCCACAGCAGGCAGCCAAGAACCTTATTATAAAATGGGTCAGAGATTTCTAGACTGACATTCGCTTGAACAGTGATATTTGTTCACATTGTCTATCAACTTGAATATTTTCTAGTGTCAGACTTCTTTATTCACTAAAGTATCCTATTAGAAACATGCCTCAGGTGATACTAATTATACGTAGTTCAAATTAGACAGACTTGTGCCGCGTTTGAGGAGATCACGCTTCTCTTCTCTACTCATGGTAGAAGGACGCTGGCTTGGCGAACACAAAAAAGAATGCATTTCAAATACATCAAAAGCTATACATTGCAATTTGTAGAATTTAGCTAACTGGCATTAGTTTCATTTATGCAAAGTGAGTGTCAAAAATTAATTTACTAGTTTCTGCATTCCTTTATTTTCATTATTTTACCTTACAGCAAATATATGCGATAATAGGAAAATACATAAAAAGACAAGAAGTACAACAACATGGTTACAACAATTTTGCAATTGGGAAAGCAGAGACATTTTAAACAGGTCGCTGATTTACTAATACTTTGCACAGGATTTGTGTCACAAATGTGATGCAAATCAGCACAGTGTGTAGAAATAGGGTTTACTTTACAGTTCAAATCTTATGTGCTAAAATGTGTCCATAAAGTAATGCAAAGTAGCACTGTATGTTACTTTGAACTACTTTCTATCAGGGGGTGTTACATGAATGGTGCATGGGCATTCTAATGCAGTCACCTGTGGATAATCCTGCAACGTCTTATATACAAGAAAACGGTGCTAAATTTGTGCTAAAATGTATGCCTCCTCAAAGTAGTTTTCTTTCGTCCCTCCAAACCTTTCCAACTTTCCATTTGTGCTGTACTGTCCAGCACTCGTACACACTTGGAAAACTTTTAAAGTATGTCATAGAAAAGTATTTTGTCCTAGAAGAGTATGCTTTCAGCACTGCAAAAGCTATGCTAGACATTGTGCTCCATAGTGCTAGGGGGTATGTGTGGCAAAAGGCTGCCTAAAGAATGCAATGCAGGGGGAGAGGAACAATGCTGTATCTTAGTAGATGACTGCATTGTGGCACATTTTGGTAAAGCTGGCCTTTGGTGATAACCGTGGGGTGAGTTAGGAGTCCACAGAAGGAAGATCTTCCATTGTTTCAGGGAGGCAAGGAACATCGAGAAAGAGGTCCTTTGCACTCCATGGTTTTCAGTGAGCTAGTGGAAATGGTTTTGCATTTTGCTGGGGGCTTAGTTCGAGAGTTGAATGTTGTTATGTTTCTAGATGCAGTGCTATTTGGTACATGTTTGGGATATTATTTTGATCATTTGACCCGCTTTGCGCATCATATCAAGACTGGTAAATATTACCCTTTATTTAGCATATTGATTAATCAGGCTTTAATAAAACAGTCTGCTAGAAACACATATTTATGATTGTCACAACATTCCTGACAGGTTGTTTGTGATACAATAAAGTTAATATTCAGTTTGAAGTAGCTTCAGGCTTATTTAATTGTTCATGACACACTGTCAGAAAAAAAGCTATTAGTCCTTGCTAATTAAATTTGAAATTAGTAGCATGCTTTCAGTCTGAATATGAAGTAAGGGTAAATGCTGGTAGGGGTTGTCAGGTGTTAGTTATGTCTTCTGTGAAATAATTGAACTGTTTTTAAGCATTGTCTCCAATAGAATAATATTCTATACTGTTACAAAGTTCCTTTAGTGAAAATACTAACTTTCTCCTGTACAGAGGTCCAAACAGTGGATTGTGGCAGAAGATATTAAAAATTTGGCTGAAAAAATTAATTACCTTCCTGCCCAGAACATTATCAATGATTAAGTGCTCATGGCAAATGTTGGTGCTTGAATAAATTTAGTTTTAATGTATAGGGTACCCTGATAGGACTATGGGTCCGAGGATTAATATATGATTTGACAGAAATAGTAAATACTACTGTTAATGCTTACTACCAACTGTAAACCACTGTGAACCTTAGTATAAACTTTGAGTTTACCATACCTGTACCTGAGTATAAACTTTGAAACCCGATTCACAAAGGTAAACTTAGACATTTGGTCTAAACGTATTGCATGAAATCTAATTTTAAAAAAATGAAAATTTACTTATTGTGCTAATTTTCCTCTGATTTTTTGATTTTTGGATAAGAGAGTAAAGATGGCACCCGTTCTCTTCTTGGACTGTAATGTAAGGATTTTAATCAAGCTCTATCTCCACTACTCAAGAGAAAATCATTATATTGCTGCAGGAAAATAAGACAAGGAAAATAGCAATTTCCTATTCAATGCTGCTCTTAATAGCTTCCACTTCATCTTTTTACCTACTCCCTAGTTTTTGGCATTGCTGGCTGCCTGCAAGTGTCATGGGGTAGCCAGAAATCTTCACTAATTAAACAAATTCAACTAAGATGATTGTCATCTGAGCACCTTTAGAGCAGTGAGATAGTGGCCTCTATTTAGAGATAAAGGCTTACGTAGTCCTGATCCAGCACACTTCCAAGACCCCCAAGACTCTATCTTTGTTGCAGTTTGATATATTTTGCAAGTAACAGTTTTCCAGGATAACTCTTAAAACTAAATGCAAACGTTAAAAGCATCCCAGAATGGAATCTAGGGCTAATCTTCAGAGGTCAGGCTTCACAAGTAAGAAAACTGAATTGGCTCGTGTTTGGTCCATTAATGTTAGTCTAAGAACAAGAATAATTCTGTCTTCCAAGCATTCTGTGGTACCTGTGGAAAGCCTTGTACGTTCACCTTGAGTAGGTCTGGCTACAACAGCAACCCTATAACTGGAATAAACAACGGTTTTACATAACATTACATCCAGCTTTATAAGTTCAACACTATATTCAGAGAAGATAAACGGTGGGCGTATAGATTGCAAATGCATACAAGAGTATAAACTGATTATATCCCATGGAACCAACTGTATTCTGTATCTTAAAATGCATCACCACCACCCATCTACATGCTAGATACAGAATAGATGTTGACACTGTATTTCTCTGCCATCACTAAACATATTGCCCCAATCTTTTACATAGGATTGCCTGCAGCTATAGTATTGGAATTGAATGTTCATTGAACAGTGTTCGAGTCTTGGCATTGACGCTGAATATCCTGTGATTCTGAGCAAATCACTTAATATCCCTGTGCCTAACAAAAAATGAATGTGTCCTCATGTAATGCAACTGGTGCCATGTAAAGTGCTCTGGGACCCGGTTGGGGTCAAGTTTGCGCTATATGAAACTCTGTAAAATAAAAAAAATTGAAATTGAAGGTAGTTACTTGAGGAGCTTTCAAATTCTGATAACACCCACAGAAGTATCATTTCACCCTAATTGTTCACAGATATAATTTTGTGCCAACTACATTAACCACAATCCCTCCCTCCAGCACTAAACTGATACAGAGAGAGGGCTAGTTGTATTCACACGCTGTAATGAGCGCGCTTAGCCCAGCCGTTTTAAGTGTTGAGGAGCACGTCCTTGGCGTAGTTGTGTCCGGGACAGTCCCTGCACGCAGGAATGGCATGGCCATAATGTTCTGTATTCCCACCTTTACATGCGATACCGAGCGTAACTATGAAGACATGTGCCCGGCCCCTAGACACAGACTAGCTGCAATTATGGGCATTGCTATGTATGGAAGTGAGGCATCTCACGTGCGCCTATCGGCAGATTGAGCCTAATCTCAGGGGTATATAACAGACGCTGCTCAAGTCAGCCACCCAAGGCAAGTAGGGGAGCTGAGCCTAAGTTAGGTATGCAGACGGAATTGGAACTTTGACGAAGTAAGTCCATTCTAAATTCCTCAAAACTTGGTTCTGGACATTTCCAACTTAATCTACATTTTGCCTTGAAGAGGGGACACTATTTTGATCGTGTTACTTTCCTGTCCCTCCGCCCTATAGAGTGTGACTACAAGGCCTCCCTCTCATGCCCCTGTGGGAACATATATTCCACTCGATTTGGGTGAGTGGCCCTACTATTATTTTTAACATGTAATTTCACTTGTTAATAACACATGGTAGACTTTTCAGTGTGAAAGAGTGGAAAAAAAACCCTAACAGGTTCTGGTTTGCAAGTATGATTTAGCGGTCAAATACTAAAGGTATATCGCTGTACTATATGAAAACATGAAGACAGACAATAGAACCACATCACTTCTAGTTGAACAATGCATCAGAGAATACAGGTGTATTTCTGTGCATATGAATAAGAACACAAACTATTGTATGATCCTTTACAGACACGATTTCGAGGTTGGACGCATTTTTAGGACCTTATTGGTATGAATTACTATTCCGGATGCAGAATGTCTTTACCCAGTAATGCAATATCCTTATATGCACCTGATGTTTTGTACACTGTGTATATTTCTTGTTACAGGTAATTCCCAACAGCGGCAAGTACATATTTCATCAATCTCATGCATGTTAATTGCTTGCTCTCAGTAATAACCACAAGTTAATCACGTCATTGGAGGAGTGACCTCTTCACCACCCACCCTGTCGAAAGCCCAGGACATCATATAGGCCAGTAGAACAGGGCTGAAACATGTTGGTGATCAAGGAGCAGATTTTGCTCCGCAAGGGATACCTTTTTGGTCTATAGCATATTTATGTTACACAAATATTTCTCTTAAAATACTACTTACCTCACTAAGAACGGTTTTGTCTGAGCAGAAACCCGAACCCCAAAAAAGTGTCTAACATCATACTACAGAACTTTCATAGTAGAAAACTGATCCTTGCAGCAAATCATTTTAATTGGCTGTATCTCTTTCATTCTCAAGGTGTACATTTTGACTACGATCCCATGTAACAAAATACCTGATGTTTTTGGGGGAAAGCTGAATTCAGCTATCTCCTAAGCCTATAACCCACTCATTCGAGACACATTGAGGGATTCAGTACTCTATTCCGACGGCGAGGACTGCTCCGTCCTGAGGCGCTTTGTGTGAACTTTGGAGCCCGTGTGCTCCGCTCCTGTTTTTGCGTGGCTGCTGTGGGAGAGGGACGGTGAATCAAGCAGCGGGAGCGGGACTGCGAGGCCCAGAGGTGCTAGCGCCTGGTCATCGCGCGCACCTGGTGCCTCTTCCCGCCCCCTCCTCCGTGAAGGCTTCATCAAGCAGTGCTTGCTTTTCTTTCTTCATTCGAGACACATTGAGGGATTCAGTACTCTGTTCCGACGGCGAGGACTGCTCCGTCCTGAGGCGCTTTGTGTGAACTTTGGAGCCTGTGTGCTCCGCTCCTGTTTTTGCGTGGCTGCTGTGGGAGAGGGACGGTGAATCAAGCAGCGGGAGCGGGACTGCGAGGCCCAGAGGTGCTAGCGCCTGGTCATCGCGCGCACCTGGTGCCTCTTCCCGCCCCCACCTCCTCCTACTTAGCTCCGTCTTCAGACGCGAACGCGGGACGCGCGCGGACAGAAGCACGGACGAAGACCGGACAAAGAGCGGGCCCTCTGTGGCCCTCAGTGGCAGAAGTAGGCTGGGCTGGGCCCACTTATTAACATTGCATGATCAGTTTTTATTTTAATTTGGCATCCACTCATTTATTATAGACCTTGGTAATTGTTGCAATATTTGTGACTTAACAGACGCGCGCCATTGGCTTTGTTTTTTATTCGATATTAACTATTGAGCATATTTGAATTAGATTACTGGCATTGTATATAGTCTTACCCCTTACTATTGTCATAACTTGCAACATGACTGCAAAAAAGCTTAGATCTGGGAGACTGTTGGGGGGAAGATCGACGGCTAAGACTAGATCCAACCCCCTCCGAAACAAGAATGTCTCAACTATTCAATTAAAGGGCCAAAATCAGTTATTTCAGCTATGGGAGAAAACGGTGGATAAGGCGCCCCTGGAAAAGACTGTTTCTAACAAGGGCGCCGGTTCAACTCCCTTGCACAACCCACTGTTTAATCAACTACAGAAGGAAATGGAAATGGGGAAATTTAAATTTAAGTTTATATTCTAGTTTGGGTGTCTTATCTTCTCCTTCTATATTCCCTGAGAATGACGAGCGTTTGGCCTCTAATTTGGATAACTCTCAAAAAACTAAGGCTCCTTTAACATTCGAAAATGTTTCGCACAACGGCTCATCAAACCTTTCTAAGCTGAGGGAGGTTACTAATGAGGATTTACAGCCCTTGGACATTGACCTAGAGTTATGTGAACGTTATCTAGTAGATGAACCTAGGAAACTACTAGATGTTATAAAGACCCCAATTGGCGCTACCCCTTCTGGTCTTCATCTTTATAGTAGTACTCCCTCCCCCAATACCCAAGATTTATCTTTTCAGACTAATATGTCAAAAAGTCCAATGCTCAATATAACGGGGATTGAGGTTATTAATGATCCTAGTTCAAAATCATCAGAGAAACCTATATCAGAATTTCTGATTTCCTTGGAACATTTGTTATCTTCAATTCTAACGTTACTGAGTAAATTTGTGGGTAGTTCAGATTGTGTATTGGAATCTGTCACTCAAATTTTAAAGGCTTTATTATCAAAAACCTCAGAAAAGAGCTGCGGTCTTGATCCTTGCTTTATAACACTTCCTGAAAAAATTCCAGCTAATGCACCCTGTTTGTCAACTGAGAATACACCGGTTGTTTCTGTGATGAAGGAATTATGCCCTGTTTTCAAAACGTCTGCTTATAATTGTATAAGTGATTTGGATCCAGGTATTGTTATAGAGGAAAATAGAGTTGTATTGTCAAATGCAAATGTCGAAAAGGTACTATATTTGGATCCATGTATTGTTATAGAGGAAAATAGAGTTGTATTGTCAGATGCAAATGTCGAAAAGGTACTATATCCCATCTTTGACCCAGACTTTAAGGGGTCGGAGTTAGAGGAAAAAGTGGGAAAACAAAAAAAGTGTAAAGGAAAAAAGAGGAAACCTCTCCGTAGATTCAAAAAGAGGAGGCAGAGACAAATATTTTTTGAGGACTCCCAAGCCTGTTATAATTCCTCTCCCGCTAAGGTTGAGATTGATAATGGAATCTTGAGGCATGACTCAAATATGTTGTCATCCGAATCTTTGGTGCCTCTTGTTAATACCGATGAAACTACTACTAGTTGTTCTTATCCAATTTTGAGAGAACTGGGCGTAGAAAAAGAAAGGCCCATGGTCCACTTTCCAGTAGTGGAAGTAAGAAATCCTGTTCCTGTGGTATCAACCTCTCTTAACCCTACTGCCCCTCCTTTCCATACACTGGCAGAAGGGGTAGTTTCTGATCAAATTTTTTTTTATAAGAGGATGGAAACCCATACAGATTCACTGATCTTGGATTTTGTTCCACTATTTGACCTTGATTTGGTTTTGAATAGATCTTTTCTGTTGAAATGTTGTATGGATATAGAGGGCCTGAAACTAATCAAATCAAGTGATATTGATTTAGTAACCATACTAGGAACAGGGTCTATGTCTTTTATTAGGGTATGGTTCTATTCAAATCTGATAGCGAATCTAATTCTAAATAAAGCAGAAATTTTCCAGAGTCAGGGGATTGATGTGGTGCCCTTTACAGCTATATGTGTTGATAACTACTATGAGAACGGCTATTATAGGGGCCTGGGCCAAGCGGGTTCCTCTCAGCCTTTCGAAGACTTAAAGATTCGTGTCTCAAAAACGAAAAGGCTAGTTTCACATGTTATCCCCCCTCCAATAACAATAAACAGGGGTATAACTGAGAATGAACAGCAATGGAACTGGTTACCTGGTGCCTTGTCGTCCAAGGTAACAGACAACCCAAAACTGTTTTCCCACCTTTAGCAGCTCCTTCACTGTTATTTCCTGGAATGCCGCTGGCATTAATAATAATTCTGAAAAACTATTGTATCTTCTTTCCTTAAATGCCAGTGTAATTTGCATCCAGGAAACATGGTGTATTGACAAACTGAATGCAGGGAGAGATTACTTCGTGTTGGAGGCGGCAGCAACCCCTTCTAGTAGGGGACATGCAAAAGGGGGAATTGCGTGCCTATTGTCCAATAGAATAAAGTGGAGTTTTTCCTACTATGTAGACTCCAGTAACCTCTTCCAGGCAGTGACTCTCTCTAATCTGGATAATATGGGAGAAAGACCCCCCTTGTGATAATAAATGCCTATATACCGCCAGATGATCTTTTTAATATTGTGTTGAAACAAGTTTTCACATTCATTAGACAAAATAAGGAGACAGTCCCTTCCTCCAATTTTTTGTTAGTTGGTGATTTAAATTGCAAAGTCTCCAATTATAGTCTGGAGCTTTTTAGAAATAAAGCAAAAGAGGAGGCTATGTTGATCCCCCAAGCCCTTTTTCCAGGTAATATAAAAACAAATAAACGGGGTAAATTGCTGCTCGAGGAATTGTACAGTACGGAGGGGCTTATAGCCAATGGTAGGCTTCCGTCCGATGTGCCTGCAAACTATACACATCGCTCCCCCAACAGTAAATCAATTTTGGACTACATAATTGTTGATCACTGTATTTTCTCTCTTTTAAGGGATCTGGTTGTTATAGAAACAACCCTCAGTGATCATAACGTTATTATGTTAACTCTTCTAGTAGATCCCCCTAATCCTGACCCTTGGGTGCTTGATGGTGACGTGGTCACTTTTAAAAAAACAGGAAGATGTTACTGGGACTTCAAAGCTATGAAGGGTTTGGAACCCATTCTTGAAGAATCTCTATCCAACCTAAATAATTGGCAGGGGTTGGAACTGTCCTCTTTTGAGGCTTTTATGAAGGAGATTATCTCTGCTGTAAAAAAATCCAACTTAATTAGGAAAAAAAATACTCTCCCTAAAGCAGTTGTTTCCCTTAATAAGGAAATAAACAAATTGGTGAGGGAACAATATATATGTGTAGCAGCAGAAAGATCCCAGAAAATATCTCTCCTTAAAAGAAGGAGAAGTAGGATAAAGAAAAAAATGAAAAAAGAAAAAGAGGATTCGTTATGGATTGGCTTGCGGGAAGCCGCTGTCCAACGGAACTCTAGACAGTTTTGGACTCTCATTGGGGAGGGTTGCGGCTCAAGAGTGTGTCCCCTTCCAATTCCTATTTCAGAACAAACCTGGGTCAACTATATCCTAAGTTTGTATGCTAAGAATGACCTGCAAGTGGAACTTAGGGGAATTGGGGAAGATACTAACTCCACAATTGAATGCCCTTCAGAATTATCCATAGAATCGGCCATTAGGGATATGCGTTCATCAGGTGCTATGGGCCCTGATGAACTCCCGATATCAGTCCTGAAACAAGATCCAGTATCCTGGAGTAAAATTTTATTCCCTCTTTTCAGGTTCTGTTTCATTAAAAAATCTATCCCATCGTCTTGGAAGGGGAGCATTTTGATCCCCATGTTTAAAAAGGGCGATAGAAACCTACCCATTAACTATCGTCAAATAGCCCTCCTAGACGCAATTGGGAAGGTTTTTTCTAAATGTTTATTATCCCTAATTAACGATTGGGTGGTTCTAAAACAAATTTTACCACTAGAACAAGTAGGCTTTCGTAAAGGGCATGGAACCCTGGATAATCTCTCTGCCCTTCAGATTATTACCGATAAATATATAAGGGTATGTGGCGGAAGAGTGTACGTGGCCTTTATAGACTTCTCCACAGCATTCGATAAGGTCGATCGCCCGCTGCTGTGGAGAAAGCTATCTGCCTTGGGAATGCCGCCTCAATTGTTAGATATGATCCAGGCGCTACATACAGACACTTAGTGTCAGGTTCTGCAAGGAGGAGATAGGGGTCTATCTAAGATTATCCCTTCATGTAATGGCCTTAAGCAAGGTTGTCTCCTTGCCCCACTGCTCTTTTCATTATATATTGCAGATTTACCCGCCTCACTTTCTTCTTGTGATGGTATAGCTCCTATTTTGGGCGGAAAGCACATCTCATGTATGTTATATGCGGATGACATTATAATAATGGATCTTATGCCTAAAGGTCTCGCTAAACGCCTCCATGCTCTACATCAGTATGCAGAAACTCATTACTTAAAAATTAATGCATCCAAGAGTAAAATTATGTGCATCTCAGGCCGGAAAAAACATAAGTTTGCGAACTTTATCTGGTCTGTGGGAGGTGACAAACTTGAGATGGTAAAGAGTTATATTTTCCTAGGAAAACTAATCTCAGACACTTTAAGTGATAAACCCCATACCGATAACAATGCCCGGAAGGCTTTATCCCAAGGGAGAAGCTTAAGTGCATTATACGCGGCAATGGGAAGAAGGCACTTTTCATATTTTTTGGAGGTCTTTAGGGCAAAAGTTTCCTCCACCCTTTTGTATGGATTAGAATTAATCGATATAAAGCATTGGGATTTTTTAAATATGGTGGAGGGAAAACTGCTAAGAAGCATAATCTCCATTAGTTCCGCCTGCTCAGTGGCTGCTTGCAGACTTGAGTTTGGCCTGCGCAGCAGTTGGGTGCAGGGCCTGGCAGCTGTAGTACGTTGGGTCGCAAGCATAGCCAGAGGAGAAGAGGGGACTATGAGATTCCTCCTAAAGGCGGAACTATTGGGAAGTTTAAGAGAACACTTCTTAATTGTTAATAACT
Organism: Lissotriton helveticus; assembly: GCF_964261635.1. Taxonomy (NCBI): domain Eukaryota; kingdom Metazoa; phylum Chordata; class Amphibia; order Caudata; family Salamandridae; genus Lissotriton; species Lissotriton helveticus. Next base: position 50,298,392 of record NC_136060.1, on the reverse strand, counting down.
TTAGAAAGGCTGTATCGCTCCTGCAGTTGGAAGAGAGCACTCTCTTTTCCCTATCCGCATCCCAGTTAAAGTCTGTCTTGAAAGAGGCCTCTTGGGACCTTAGTTATAGACTAGACAGTGCCTCAATCCTTGCTAAGAAGGGTGCTAATCCTCTCACTGACTCACTTGCAAGAAAATTTGTGCAACCTTACGTTTCTTGGAATTTGCCTCATGGTGTCCGGAGATTCTTGTTACTTTTGAGGCAGGACTTGTTACCTCTAAATAATCTTTTGTTTAAATGGTACGGAGTCCCTGCAATTTGCAACTTTTGTCATCTGTCTAGTGGAGAAGCGTGGCTCAGTGGTTAGAGGCGGCAGACCCGGAAGCTGGGATCGGCCGTGGACCAGGGTTCGATTCCCCGCCTCGGCGGGTCTCGGGATCAAAAATTCCACGGACTCGATAATTCTCGCTCCGGTGCCTACTCAACTCACGGTGTCACACTCTGTGACTCTGGGCAATAGCTTGCTTAATCTCCACTACGGCCCCTCGCGGCGGGATGCCTGGCTTTCACCTTGTGGATACCCTGCCGGGGTATCTTACAGGGGAATACCAGGACGGGTTCCCTAAGCAAGCGCTTAGATACCAGGTCGGTGATTTGCGCTATATAAATACATGTACATTTACATTTACATTTACATTTACATTCAAGACCGAACGCATGTACTCTTTATATGTCCAGTGTTGCGTCCGTATCGTTGTAAATGGTTAAAGCAAATTTGTTTGCAAATGGGTATTTTAAATGTTAATTCCTTTATGTTTGCCTTATATAACCCCCCAAATGAGAGATTCTGTTTCAACATTTTTAATTGTTTTTAATGTTTTTTAGATATTTACTGAAGAATGGCGTGTGCATCAAGGAGCCACTCTGTATTGCAATAATGGTTATAATTTTGTCTTTTTGCTTTTCTTTTGCTATGAATGGTGGTTTGTTATTTGTTGATATGTTTTCTTTATGTGGACCTCTATGGAGTTCCAAAACATAATAAAGATTGAACTTGAACTATAACCCACTCAATGAAAAAAATAGCCATACCCATTTTGACTGAGCTCCCTATCACCTGGATTTCTTATGCACATTTATGAAAATGGAAAAACCAAGGTGCAATTAAGTGTGGAAAATAAATCACTTGTTACAATTGCTGTATAAAAAAATATACATTTTCTTCCACAAATAAACTGAATCAGAATATTGAATATCCCTGTTATTCATTTGAAAGAATATGGATTATTATTTGGGATTGGTATAATAACACTAACTTTTTAGGGTGAATCCCATAAGTAACTTAACTGAACCTGAGATCACCCCCATGGTAGCTACAGCAGACATCAAACGGTCTTAACATAGGATAATGTGCAAAATATTTATACAGCACCAAAGTAATAAAGTCAGTACACTTAACGATAATAAATCCCCCTTACAATTTGAAAAATTGAGTACATATTAATAAAAAGAACAGCACCAAAAAAGCACTAAGCCCCGATGGTAGTCTATTGTGGCGGAAGACCTCAGCACACTGTGAGGCCGACTGTAATGGTCAATGGGGTCATAGACACCAAATGGGATGACCAAGTTTAGGATTTTACTGGCAGGCTTGGTCTGCAAAATGTAGGAGAAAGTTTTGCAGCAGGCCAAGGCAGCAGACTGTGGGCCAGATGTACAAAGGCTTTTTGCGAGTGCAAATGGGTTTTAGACCAGTTTGCGTCCGCAAAAACACAGTGGCCCATGTACTAATCCTAATTTATGAGTCGCACATCAATTTGCGACTCGCAAAATAGGATTAGTGACTCACTATTAGGAAGGCGCCTTCCAAGGGTGTCCCTTCCGAATAGCGACTCCTAAGAATGTTTTGTAACTGCAATTGCGGTCACAAAACACTTGCAGTTTACCACTCATCTCAGAAGGGTGGTAAAGCACTCGCAAACGGGAAGGTGTTCCCTGGGGACCCGTTCTCCTTTGTTAATGCATGCTTAAATAATCACTTTTATTTTTTTAAATGCAGCCCGTATTTCTTTGAGGAAAACGGGCTGAATTTAACAAAAGAAAAACTGCTTTATTTAAAAGCAGTCCTAGACATGGAGATCTACTGACCCCAGCAGGCCACCATCCCTGGGAGTGCCAGCCTAATTAATATGCAGGAGGCATGCAATTTGCAACCCCATTGGGAATCGCAAACAGTGTCTTAGACAGTGTTCTGCATCTCAATTAGCGAGTCGCAAACTGTGAGTCGCAACCTGCGACGCAATTTATGACTCGCTAATTGACTGGTCGTACATCTGGCCCTGTATCTGAAGCAGATGCAAAGTTGGATATCTGTTGGGCGAGATCCAGCAGAAGATGTTAGTTTAGGTAGGAAATTGACTGCTAAATTTTTCTAATTCCTACCCATCGAGGTGAAGCCATCACCCAGATGCTTTTTGCGCTCTTGGCTCAATTTTCAACTTGGGACATCGTTTCTGAAATGGAATTTCTCTTCTTCCAGCAGGGCAAGGCAGCAGGCTGTATCAGACAAGAGTTTCATGGGTTCATATAGGGTTTTGCTAATGGCCCACTGAAATAGTTTTGCTGCTCCAGAGTAGCTCTAATCTGGAAAAACCAATCTGTTCATTCCAGCAAAGTCCTGACTTCGGCATACCAGCTCAAATGTTTGGTTCTGCTACTCCAGTGGCTGCCAGTCCGAAATACATTACGTTCCAAAACACTACAGAGTCAAGACTCTTCTTTCACAGCTCTACATCTATGGACTCCAGACTTCAGGATATGCTTTTAGGACTTTAGGTCTTGATCCAGCAAAAGCCTTGAGCAGGGTCCGTCGTAAGCCCAGTTGGGACTGAACAAATGAGGAATGGAGGAACACGTGGTTCTTCAGCATTTTGAGTCCCTGTAGCCACTTATTTGGTCAGTCTTCCTGACCCTAGGAGGCCATGTCTTTGTTCTGGATACTAGAGAGAGCAGGTGGGAAGAAGCGGGATCCGTCCCTCTTCTGATCTACCACAAGTCCAGAGAGTGATCTGAGGAGGGTTCCTTTGGGTGCCGCATTTATGGTTTGCACTAGTCAATGGGTGTGATTGAGGCCTGGTCCTTCGCTAACTAATGAGGTAAAAGATACCAGAGGTAACCCTACCTATTTTTCAGCCATTCTGGTTTGCCATACTGAAAACAATTCCACAGTGCAACTTTCCACTATTAAATATTGGGCACACTACCTTTTGGCAGCAAGGTGTATTTAGGAGTGACCTATTAACTAAGGGTGGGCGGCCAGCTACGCTCCGTGCACGGAGTGCGCGTAGTGCCGTCTCCTACGCATTTTGCGTAGCGGGCGTAGCCAGGCGGCACTACGCGCGCTCCGCCGACGGTGCGTAGCCGGCCGCCACCCGCCTCCCTCCCGCCCTCCCTAAATACTTAAATAAAAGGATAGAAAGCTTTTAAAAACACTTACCTTGTCCGCCGCGTCCCCGGGGCTCCCTCTCGCCGTCCCTGGATTCGCGCCGCCATTTCGGATACTAATGCGCATGCGCGGGCACCCGCGCATGCGCATTTCTCATGAGAAATGCGCATGCGCGGGCACCCGCGCATGCGCATTAGTATCTGAATCGGTGGCGGCGCGAATCCAGGGACAGCGAGAGGGAGCCCCGGGGACGCGGCGGACAAGGTAAGTGTTTTTAAAAGCTTTCTATCCTTTTATTTAAATATTTAGGGAGGGCGGGAGGGAGGCGGGCGGCGCGTAGTGGGGCTACGCGGAGTGCGCGGGTGGGCGTAGTTTTGCGCCCACTTCGCGTAGCTCCGCGGAGCCCCACTCCGCACACTACGCCCAGGGTTACTATTAACGCCTTAACTGCGAATGTTATTTCAGCGCAGTGCGGGCGCTCTAAAAGGTGGGCGGGGCCGCGTTGGCCACTGGCCACCGGCAGCACTAGCGAGGTAGTGCTGCCGTCGGCCGTTGGCCGATGGCAGCACGCAACAGGTTAATATTTTAAATCAGTCTATCTGCCTGTTCAAACAGGTTATTTTGACAGTGAGTACTTAGGCTACTGCAGTCAGGCTAAACATGGCAGGCCTGAAACATGTTTCACAGGCCAACTCTGTGGATTATGCAATAGGCGATGCAGTCCACAGGTGGTATATAACTTCCAGACCCTGTAGGATTTTACAACACCATATACTAGGGACTTATAGGCAAGTTAAATATGGCATTTAAGGGTAAATCAAATATGCCATGTTTAATGGGGAAGCAAATGTACGCAAGTTAAATATGGCAATCAGGGGTAAACCAATTTAAAAATGTTTACATTAGAAGCAGAGCAGGGTGGGACTGGGACAGCAAATATGCCTGGGTGGCAAAATAAAAGTGGCCTCCATTAGCAAATCAGACAGCTAACAAAGTGGTCCAAAGGTGGAAATTGGAACAATATGGTTCTTGTAAAGACATGTTGTACAGCTGTTTTGCAAGTTATGAAACACTGCATTGATTTGAACTTGCTGCAGACAGAATTTGTTTTAATATAAGGGAATGTATTGGGCTTGGCCCCCTCTGCAGGGTCACCCCCAACATATTACCCTTTACCCTTCAATTTTTGCTGACATTTATGTTTATGGCTCTAGGACCCTGTGCACTTTACCACTGCTAACCTGTGCCTAAGGGCTTATGATCTCTCATTTAGACATGGTAAAAGTGGCTTACACCTAATTGACATATTTACTTTACATATAAGTACCTTATAGAGTGTTAGATCATTTTCCCAGAGCCTGTAAATAAAATGCTTCTAGTGGGTCTGCAGAACCTAATATGCTACTCACTAAAGTAGCCCCTTAAAACATGTCCCAGATCTGCAATTGCACCCGGAATGCAATTCTAAGTTGCTACTTTTACATGGCAGCATATAAGGCACCCCTAAGGTAAGCGCTAGGCAGCCTATAGAGCAGACTACATTGTAATGAAAGGGTCGGATATTTACTTTTATTTTTTTCATGTCCTGGTAGTGAAAAACTCCTAATTTAATTTTTCACCTCTGCGAGACATACCGCTCCCATAGGACAACATTGGGTTGCCTTATTACATTTAATGAATGCTAACCTTTGAGTCGGAACAGGTAAGCATGTTGTGTTTGGTGCCTGAGAAATTGTAATTAAAAATCTTCCTTTATAGTAAAGTCTGATTTTAGGTTACAATTCCGAAATGCCACTTTTAGGAAGAAGTACAAAAGGGGGTGGTGATGGACGGAGAATCTGAACCAATCAAACACTCACACCCAGTCAAAAGATCTGGGTTTGATCAATCACCGTTCTGTAGCCCACTCTCCCACCACAGTTCAGACATGACTATATGCAAATCAGTCTGACCCTGTGCCTCATGGGAACAATCCAGCCCGAACTGCCAAGCCATGCCTTCCCTGGACCGGAAACAAGCTTCCGAGGACCGGTTTCTGGCATTGCAGCCTTCTTCAGCCCGGCTTGCTTGAATCCAGTGGCAAAGTGAGCAAGGGACTCACGTCTGAGCATAGCCTGCCACACTCATGGCGGCCAAAAAGCGGTACAAAAGGGGGTGGTGATGGACGGAGCATCCGAACCAATCAAACACTCACACCCAGTCAAAAGATCTGGGTTTAATGCATCACCGTTCTTTAGCCCACTCTGCCACCCCAGTTCAGACATGGCTATATGCAAATCAGTCTGACCCTGTGCCTCATGGGAACAGTCCAGCCCGAACTGCCAAGCCATGCCTTCCCTGGACCGGAAACAAGCTTCCGAGGACCGGTTTCTGGCATTGCAGCCTTCTTCAGCCCGGCTTGCTTGAATCCAGTGGCAAAGTGAGAAAGGGACTCACGTCTGAGCATACCCTGCCACACTCATGGCGGCCAAAAAGCGGTACAAAAGGGGGTGGTGATGGACGGAGCATCCGAACCAATCAAACACTCACACCCAGTCAAAAGATCTGGGTTTAATCCATCACCGTTCTTTAGCCCACTCTGCCACCCCAGTTCAGACATGGCTATATGCAAATCAGTCTGATCCTGTGCCTCATGGGAACAGTCCAGGCCACCCCTTTTTGTACCACTATTTTGGAAGAAGGCCCTAACTATTTAGTGCCTGCAGCCTGTTACTGGGTCACATGACTGGGTGTAGTTGGCAGTCAGACTTTGTTTGATCCTCCCAGACATCCGCACAGTAGATGATTAGGTGTGCCTGGATGAGCCATCAACTGGCAAGATGGAGAACTCAGAGTTGGGCACAGCCCCATTTGCAACTGAATTGACTTTGCTTGCCTACACACAAATTACTTTTCACCCCTGCATTGTTATGCAGCCAGATTGGAGCTAGGACAGGGGAATCAGTCAGTCAGTCAGTCAATTCACTTTACTCGATACTTATGCAATAAGATCATAAAAGTACAAGTAAACACAGTTAAAATAACATTCATACAAACATTAGTTTAAGAAGCCAATTAAAACAGTGTTCTATTAAAACTTTGTTGCGTTCACTGTTATAATGCCATTTGTAAAAACCTAGCTGATATAGACAAAGGTTTACAATTCATTCTTGGGAATTATATAATCACCTGATCTTCCATGATTGAATTAAAAAAGTCGCCACCGAAAACTAAACCATAGGGTCGGGGGGCGCTAAAGGGCACAAGGCAAGATGGCTGCTCTGTAGAGCAGCTACGCCGGCCAAGTACAGAATCCTGCAAACATCCGTCCTCGCTGATGGTCAAAACTGTGATAGACACATTGGGGAAGGTGTGGAGGACATCGTTTGCAAAAACTGTGGATGAAGAAGCTGACTTCTGGGCAGATCGGCAGCTGGCGCCTTCCTGGGCCTGAGACAGCAACGTGGTGAGCCGAGACCTGCCTTTGCGGTAGGGTCTGGTGTGGGACAGGGTGGGTGCTGGAAGCGCTGTGACTGTTGTGGAGCTTGCGGCGAAGTTAGACCCTAGTGTGGTGGGGCTGCAGGGCGCAAGCGGAGGGCTGGCAAGCTCCTGACACGGTGTGGAGGCGGGTTCTGGGTGTAGGCCACCCTTGTCTCGCTGTCCCCGCGGTCGGCCAGTGCGGCGGGCATGAGCCGTGTTACCCATCCGCCGCTCGCGGCTGTGATCTGGAGCCGTCGGGACCGCCTGTTTCTCTAATTGCGGGGCTGCCGAGTATCAGCACCAGAGCGGAGGCCCTACCTTTCCGCTGAGAGGTTTGGGGTGTGAGCGTGCACGGGAGACCCCTGACTGCTTGCTGGAGTCTGTGGCCTGCGAAAGCCAGTGAATGTGATCTGCACATGAACGGCGATGCCATTGATCACAGGGGAAGACAGCGTTCCAGAAGCTAGTATTATTAACTGCCTGCTGCGTCGACCATGTGACCATTATGCTTGGTGTTGGGTTGCTTTGAAACTGACCTGGCCACAGTTACACATCAACACAGTACAAGCACCCTGAAACTAGTGGTGACATCGTGGTATTGCAGTGCTTCTCTCCTTCTCTCTAGTTCTTGTAGCTTGAACCTGCTGCGGCAGTAAGTCCCTTATTATTACAGTATTGGAGATTGTAACTTTGCTGTCTTTGCTGATGCAAACTCTCTGGACTGTGATCGTCTGACTGGGCTGCCGGAGTTCTGTAGATGCATGCCCCTTCCATTTAGCAGCTTAAAAACCATCCTGGCTGAGTGTTGGCTGTTACTTCGGCTGCTGCAACTGGTGTTCTGTTTTTCTGGTCTGTTATCTCTCTACTGCGATGCTACTGCTGGAGAATCAAGATCATACTAGCAATCACTGTGCATTACAATCTCTACAACCTAAGCAGTTCCGCTTCGAGCTTGCCAGTGCTGAGGTGCTGTTCCCGACGCATAAGGGGGGGGCGAATGTAGACGGGCGGGCCACCTAATTTTCGTCGTCTGTGGGTTATATATGCCCTGTTTATTGCTGAGCTGAACGACTGCTATCACGGTTGTTACGGATCCATCATTTCGACAGTGGGTTATTTATGACCTTTTTTGAATGAGTAGAACTTTTGACCTACTCTGTTCACTGTTATCAGAAGTGTCCGAGGCTTAAGGAGAAACTACTCGATAGTGCCAATGGTATATTATAATATAGAGGTTTATATATTTAGCCTATGCCCTGTTGGAATCCTCTCTGATCTTGGAGAAACAAGGTTGCCTATACACGTTGCTGCATGTACTCAGCATGAATGAAGAATAAAGGTTCTTATAAAGGTTCTTATTCACTTCACGAAATTGAAAATCTCTGGACTCTTATCTTTGGTGCACCATCTTTATCTTCAAAACCTGAGCAGTTCCTCAGGCCCCCTACTCATTGATTGGTCTTAAGTGTCATTCTCCGAACAGAACAGAATAAGTTTCGCCTCTTTATTTATTTTATTTTATTTTTTTATGGTCCGGGCCTTGCTCCGACCACGATCAGCTGTGACATCAACATCAGAGCACGGCCAGTCGCGGCTAACGTTTGAACCACGGAAGTCCAACAGGGCCCCTCAGCATGCAGCCTCGGACTCTGAGGCAGACGTTCCCAATACTCAGCTCTCTAACATTGACAAAACGTTGCTAGCAGTACAGGAAAGCCTTCACATGTTCACATGTCCGCGAAGTTGGATAAACACGCGCAACGTCTGGGTGAGGCGGGGACCCGTATATCAGACGCAGAGGATGGGCTGAAGCAAGTCACGGATAAAGATGCATCTTTGGAGAAGGTTTTGGCAGTTATCCAAGCCCGCAACGAAGACTTAGAAGCCAGATCGTGCCAAAATAATGTGCGCATTATGGGGCTGCCAGAATCTACAAATACACGTCGATTGGAAACGTATGTAGAGAATCTGCTCTGTGTGCTTTTTGGGGCGGAACAGCTTTTGTCAGTCCTAATAGTGGAACAGGCACATCGCTCGCTGGCTGCTCGCCCGCCTCTGGGTGCACCGTTGCGCCCTATTATTGCCCGCCTTTTGAATTATAGAGATCGTGGCACTGTCCTTCGGCTGGCACGTGAAAAGGACACCATCACGCATCAAGGGAACAATCTAGCCTTTTCTCCTGATTTCACAATGGTGGTTCAGGAGTCTTGGAGAGAGCCTCCTGAATGATGGACCCCGTCTTCTCCATAGGCACCCACGTCACCTTGGACCACATCACCGAACTCCACTTGACCGATCACCGCTGCATCCATTTCACCTTCAATAAACCAACCACGAACCACCGCACCACCGCACCCAACAGCTACCTCGCCACTGCTGGAGCAAAGCCACTGAAGACCAGCTGATCACCACCCTTGCCCAAAACCCACCCACCGACCCCACCAACCCAGACACCGCAGCCCGCAATCTCAGACAGTGGATCGACGACTGCGCCAACACCCTTGCCCCACTCAAGGAACTCTCCAACTCCAGCGCCAACGCCAATGACATACCACCCTCACAAGAACTGTGCAACTCACTGCCCATCTTCTTCCACAGCAAGATCACTGACATCCATGACAGTTTCAACACCATGACTGCCCCGACTACGCCAGACCCCACCTCCCCTGTGAACACCACCAGCGCCAACCGCCTGAACTCCTGGTCCAACCTCAACGACGACGAGACACACAAGGTCATGAACTCCATCCACTCAGGATCTCCGTCAGACCCGTGCCCACACCACGTATTCAACAAAGCAGATGCTGCCATCGCACCCCAACTACAGAAGGTCATCAACATCTCCTTCGAAACAGCAACATTCCCGGAAAGCTGGAAACACGGCAAAATCAACGCCCTCCTCAAGAAGCCCAAGGCGGACCCCAAGGACCTCAAGAACTTCCGCCCCATCTCCCTGCTCCCATTCCCGGCGAAGGTCATCGAGAAAATTGTCAACATGAAACTGGCCCGCCACCTGGAAGACAACAACATCTTGGACCCGTCCCAGTCCAGGTTCATACGAAACCACTGCACCGAGACCCCCCTCATCGCCGCCACAGACGACATCAGGCACCAACTAGACAATGGCAAAACATCAGCCCTCATCCTCCTGGACCTATCAGCCGCCTTCGACACGGTCTGCCATCGCACTCTAAAGACATGCCTCCTAGAAGCCGGAATCCAAGAGAAGGCCCTTGACTGGATCACGTCCTTTCTCTCCGGCAGAACCCAGAGCGTCTGCCTTCCGCCCTTCCGATCTGAGGCCACCGACATCATCTGCAGCGTCCCCTTGGGCTCATCCCTCAGCCCGACACTGTTCAACATCTACATGGCCCCCCTCGCACAAGTGGTCCGCCAACACGACCTCAATATCATCTCCTATGCTGATGACAACCAGCTCATCCTCTCCCTCACCAAGGACCCGCACACCACCAAAACCAACCTCCACGAGGGAATGAAGTCCGTCCAAACAGGTCAACGCTGTCTCCTCCTCCTGCTACAACACCCTCCGCATGCTCTGCAGGATCTACAAGTGGATCCCGACTAAAATAAGAAGAACTGTGACACAGGCCCTCGTCAGCAGCAGACTGGACTACGGCAACGCACTATACGCAGCAATCCCAGCCAAACACCTACAACGACTAAAACGCATCCAAAATGCCTCAGCCCGACTGATCGTCAACGTCCCCCGCCACAGCCACATCACCCTCACCTGAGAGACCTTCACTGGCTCCCCGTCGACAAGAGGATCACCTTCAAGCTCCAGACCCACGCACACAAAGTTCTCCACAACACCGGACCAGCCTACCTGAACAGCAGACTCAGCTTCTACACCCCCACCCGCCAGCTCCGCTCCGCCAGCCTTGCCCTTGCCGCTATTCCCCGCATCCATTGAACAACCTCCGACGGCAGATCCTTCTCCTACCTCGCCGCCAAGACCTGGAACACCCTCCCTACCCACCTACGGCAGACCCAAGACCTACTCGCCTTCAGAAGACTCCTCAAGATCTGGCTCTTCAAGTAGTAGCGGCACCCCCTCCTCTCAGCGCCTTGAGACCCTCATGGGTAAGTACTCTGATTGATTTAGTGATTGATTATCTGCCTGTAAAGAAGCTCCTCATTGCAGCACAAATTCCGTACGCTATGCTATACCCTGCGAGGCTACGGATAGAGGACAGGGGAAATACAAGATTTTCACTTGCCTGAAAGCGGCGATGTCCTTCGCTAAAAATATTACAAGACACAGAGGCTCTACTTCAGCTAATGCGGGTTCTGGTACCGATGATTGTAGTGAATTGATGGATGAAAGATAGGACCCGCGATCAGCACACGGTGTCCTGAAGCTAGTTGATAGATTATTGCTATGTTACATTTTTGTCCTCTGATTGCACTGTTGAAAATTCTCCATATAACAATGTGTTAGTAATTGTTCTGCACTGTTATTATGTTATCTCTGAGATTTTGCTAGAAATGATTACCTTGCGCTAAGAGCTTGGTAGTTGCAAGGTGCGGGTATAATGAAGCGAACGGATGTTACAATGACGTCTTGGCCACCTCCTGTTCTAGCTGGGAGGGTTACTGTGCTCAAGCGCCCCCTTCATGGGTGTTCCCCGCAACTGGTTTCTCCCTTGGTATCGAACTTGGTGGTTGTTTTGGGAGGTTCGGGAAGGCTTTGGCAGGTTGGGGTTACTGAAGTGGGTGGGGGGTATTTGTGGGTGGGTGGGTGAGGAAAGTTTGATCCTGTGACTGCTTATGTTTTTAGATCCTCGACTTGTGGCAAAAGTGATTGTTCTGGCACCTACAATAGTTGCTGTTTTCTTGGTGGGTCGGTCATTTTATTGCAGGGGGCCGGGGGTATCCTAATTCTGAATTACTGCAATTGTGAATAGTGATGTGATGGCTGTCTCCTGCATGACATGGAACGTACGAGGTATAAATTTGCAGAAAAAGATTCGTCAGGTCCTGGCGCACTTGGACCGCCATGGTATTGGTATTGCCCTCATACAGGAAACTCACCTAACACAAATCTCAGATAGGCTGGTGGGTAGTCGTTGGGCTGCATATTGTGTTGCTTCATCGTATTCTTCTTATAGCCGGGGTGTCCTCTCCTTCTCAAGAGGGGTCTCCTATTCACTGCAATCCAAACTGATACCGACACAGAAGGACGTTAGGCTATCTTGCATGGGAAGCTATTGGGAACGCTGGTTACCATTGTTAACATCTATGGTCCTATCAATGATGATCCTACACTGTATGAGTGCATTCTTGCCGCTGTCCATGCACTCCCAAACGCTGGCATTCTTGGGGGTGGTGACTTCAATACACATCTGGATCCACTCAAAGATAAATCTGGTGGCAAGGTGGGACATTCTCCCGGGGCGGCATGTGCGATAAAAGATGGAATGGTAGACTTAGGACTACTAGATGTGTGGTGGCATAGATATCCTGAAGCACTGGAGGGCACACACATTCCTACCGCGCATGGCAGCAGGTCCCGACTTGACTACTGGCTAATGAGTGAAGGGGCAGTGGGCTGTGGCTAGTTTGCCCCGCACGCTTTCGGATAACTGTCCTGTGCGCCTTGTATTTTCTATCCCGCGGACTGATCCCAGGGCCTTCACATGGCGCTTTTGCTCCGAAGCGTTGTTTGATTCGGTATATATGGAGATGATACGGAAAGCGGTAACACAGTATTTTGAACAGAATAAGGGGTCAGTAGACAGTGAGGGGTGCTTTAGGGGAGTTTTAAGGCCGCTATTAGGGGGCACCTGCATCAGTACAACTTTCGGAATATTAAAGGATCTAAGGGGGCAACTGACTAAGATTGAGATCAAGCTCAAAAATCTAGAACAGGAATACGAGGCTAGACCATGGGAGCAGACCCTGGCTTCTATTAAAGAGGCCATCATTGAACATACAAAACTGGCAGATGAGATATATTTCCAAACGATACAGAGCACATGCCTTTGGTGAGGGTGGCAGACCAGGGCACCATCTAGCTGAGAAGATTAAATTTAGAGCGGAGAGAGAGATATTCTTTAAGATCACAGATGAGGTGGGTCAAGATTATCATAGCATTGCAGACATTGCCGGTCAATTCCGACACTTTTATGAGCCACTATACACCTTTCACGGCGAGACCGATGTAGCCGATCAAGGCGATTATCTCTCACAGATTGCCATTGGGTGGCTCTCTGATGGTCAGAGGGAAGATATTCATATGGCAATATAAGTATTACATAATAAAAAAGTGCCGGGCCCTGACAGCTTCACATGTGAATTTTATAAGACTTATATGGAAGAACTCTCCCCTTATTGAAGCATATGAGGTGGTCACACTGTCGCCATCGCTTCACGAGGCACTAATTATAACACTATTAAAGAAAGATAAAATCCCCACTAGTTGCGAATCGTATAGACCTCTAGCACTCATTAATATAGATGTTAAAATCTTGGCGAAGATTCTGGCTACTCGTCTCCAGCCGCTCATACAAAGTCTGGTTCTACCCGACCAGTCGAGCTTCATCCCGGTGCGCTCGACCACCCATAATTTGCGGACATTGCTTGCCACACTCCATACTCTCAACCCTAAATTCCCGGCGGCGGGGATCATGCCGCCAAGGCATTTTATTCTATAGAGTGGGGCTACCTTTCTTATATTTTACAGAGGATGGATTTTACAACCCTTTTTATCAATTGGGTGCGACTTTTATATGCTAGACCAACGGCGAGAGTTCAGGTGGAAGGTTACACGTCGGACCCGATAAAGATAACAAGAGGCACTAGACAGGGGTGTCATTTATCGCCAATGCTATTTGCTCTAGCACTGGAGCCCCAAGCCTGTCTCATAAGACAATCTCACAAATACGCTGCGCTTAACTTTCATCATCGTCCCCTCATTATATCTCTCTACGCAGATGACATGCTGCTTTTCATACGTGAGCCCACACATATTAAGAACCAATTCTTCGCGAATACATCTGGTTTGCCCGTTTCTCAGGCCTCCATATTAATTGGTCCAAGTCGGTGATGATGTCTTTGACTGAGAGCACCGTTCCACATGACCTTGAGTTTCCACTTCAGTGGACCACAGAGCCGGTAAAGTACCTGGGGGTGTGGATTCACCAAACCCAGAGATTGTTATTCGCGAGAATTACGGAACAGCAGTGGAAAAGCTGGAACAGCAAGTGGGTAGATCGATAAAACTCCCACTTTCACTGGCAGACCGTATTGCTTTGATTAAAATGGTGGTATTACCCACATTTTTATATCTTTTTAGTAATATTCCACTTCAGCTCAGGTAACAATTTTTTAAACAGGTGCGAACGCGGTTGCTTCGGCTAGTGTGGGGTGGTTGTCAGGCACGTGTGGGTCGGAGGACTCTAACACTGAATTACAAACAGGGGGGATTCAACGTCCCGGATTTTTATCTTTATGATCAATGTGCAAAGGCACAATATGCTAATTTTTTGTTCTCCTCACATGCCTTTATCTCCCACGTGGCGGTAGAACATTGGGATGCCCATCCTATCCCGCTGAGTTCCTTAATAACTCACTCTCGAAGGCCGTCCACGCGTTCCACATTTAACACTATTACAACTACGATAGCTACTTGGCAAGCTTTGGGTCGGGAGGCAAGAAAGCTTCCGTTATATTCTCCGCTCTTACCGGTGGCTTACCCCTCTAGCGTGTCTGTAATGCATGAACAGGGTGCCTTGCGCTCACTTGAGCAAGTGGGCATATTCAAACTGCAGGATTTATTTCCGCATGGCACTTTTCTGACTGACGCAGATATGGATTACATTCAGAATAAAACACCTCTTTTTAAGTTCTAAATATACAGATTAAAAATGACTTTGCAGCTTCATTACCCCACATTCCCTATAGAACCGCCCGAAGCATTGACATTGCACGCACTTCTTATTTCCCCCACTCCACATAAGCTAATAACTAGGTTATATAATGCTGGTCGGGAAGACAGGCCTCAAAACAATGACAAGAGTCTAGATGCCTGGAATGTGTATCTCGACCCGCCACTCACTCTGAAGGAATGAGAGAGCTGTTGTCAACTCACTAGCGCCCTCACCACTAATGGAAATCTCAGAATTATACATTTTAAATACTTGCACCAGGTCTACTATACTCCACATAAGCTTTTTAAATATGGGCTCAGAGACACGGATGCTTGCAAACGATGCGGGACACTTGGAGCAGACTTCTGGCACTTGGCGTGGACCTGTAGACGAGTGTCAGATTAATGGTTGGCTGTGACCACTACAATAGCTAAGATTCTCCTGATCACATTGCAGTGCTCTCCACATATATGCTTGCTGGGGTTGGTTCTTTTTCTAAAAGGTGCTGTGGGTAGGCTGGCGAGAGTGGCATTGCTTGTTGCTAAAAGACGGCTGGCGATGGTGTGGGATGGTACTATGTGCCCTAAAATTGAATTATGGCTTACAGACCTAGCACACTGTAGAGAAAACTTAGCCCTTTACGCTGAGGAATTACCACAGTCCTCAAGACCAAATGATATCTGGGAGCCCTTAATGACATACTTATGTACTACTTCCCAGCAAGGTTCAAATGTAGCCGAAACTACGTAACTATATGTGCCATATATTGTTTGCAATGCTATCAGTCTGTTTCAGTTTTGTCACACGATTATTGCAGATCTAATCACAGGTCTATCTGTTTTTTTCTGGGTCCTTCGTGGTTTAATTTGGTTGACTCTGACATATTGGACAAGTTGATTAAGAGTTACGATTTGCTGATGTGATGTTATACTGTATGTCCTCTGTGTTTATTGTAATTGTGATATGTCAGAATTTTGTCAAAAATCAATACAAAAAAAATACAAAAAAATCAAACCATATGGTCAGGCAAAGATTGTAAACAGTACAATCCTATGCAACATTGTTTAAAATTATATTTAGTGTTCAAAAAAAGACTATGGGACGAGAGGAAATGCAACCGCTGAATAAACAGTCTCCAACACATGTGTTACACCTACAACCCCTACTCATTCAAAAAGACCCCTTTCACACTAGGAACGTGACTCAAGGATTTCCATCAACTGCCCTTCGTGGCCAGTGTCATCATCTGGAATTCCAGCTTTCCTGCCACAACACCTCATATTCAAAAGAGGTCCATCTGTGGATTAAGTGGCATATCTTTCAAAAAAACTAGTGGAACAGTGTTTAGTAAAATGATATTTACACATCAGTGGCAATTTAGATCTTTTGTGAGGTGCCAAATAACATTTACAAAAGAAGAAAATGTGCAAATTTGATTGTGCAGAAACCCCATCAAATATGGAAAAAATTCCGGCTGGATGGCCCAACATACATGGGATAAAATTCAATCGGAATCTAATTAAAAAGAATCTATGACATGAATGAATCTATGACATGAATCGGTCACAGTAAATAAATATGAAGATGTCCCTTCCTGTGCCATTGGTCCCTCTAGATATAATTTAACCGATACTTTAGTGAGGCTTGTTATCAATCTTTTGTTGGCCCTTTTTTTAAGAATGCAGGATTTTATCTTGTGTTTTAAAATATTAAGTCAATCACTAGGGGAAATAAATAGATGCTCAAAGCCAAGAGAGTAAAGAATCGATTTGAAATAAGTGATCCACGGAATCCTGTGGGTATATTCCAGGGATAGGCAATCTTCAATTCGCTTTTGGGTGACATGGATAGATTCCCTTCTCCAAATGGAGGGCCACAGGATGATTGGAGCCCGCTACACGAGACTCAAGAAACTACTAACACTTCAAAGGGAATTCTCTAAAAATGTCTCCTAATTTAAGAAAGATGTGAGGTACAAACATAGGATCCTCAGACACGCTCTTCAGTGCACCTCTGCATCTGTTCATACTACAAAAGACGGACTACTGAATTCCTCTGCTGCCAGATGGACTGCTACCCTGCTGCCCTGTTACTCTGCTTCCTGCTTTCTGAGAAGGAAGACTGGACCTGCAGCCTTCACCCCAGGCTGAAGTCACTCCAAGGGTCAGCAAGGACATAACAAGCTCAAGAGGCCTCCCTGAATCTGCCCAGCTGACCTGCTGCCTGGACCTGCCTGACCCCTTCTGGTCTCTGCTGGAGTGAGTTCCTCATTCCTAAGAGGTGCCCCTCAGGTATTGGAAGCTTGGTGTAGGTGGAGCTTTCTCCCCAAGCAAGGGAGAAATCCTTACGTTTTGGGATCTTTGCGACTGCGAACTGGATGGTTCGCACCAAAATCTTGCTTCCCACGCCACCTGTCTATGTGAAGCTCCACTGAACCCGAATCTTCACACCACAGTCACCACCATCGACACCCCCCGGGACCGTCACCATGAATCTCCAGCAATAACCAGTCTCAACGCTTCAAGGGATTGCGCTGCAATGACAACCATCTGTGATGCTCCACCTACTCTTTTGGCTACAGAGACGACCATCCATGGTACTCCCCTCGTAGCCTCCTCCACCATGACCTGGACTATTTGCACTATACTTGTAGGTAACTCTTTCAGCGCGGCTAACCTGGTCCTCATATCCGGCATGCACTCCATTGCGGTCATCCAGATCTTGTGAATGTCATCCAGTCTTACAGGATCAGCTAGCAGCGAGTGGTACTTTGTGCTTTTAGGTGCTATACTTACATTTTATCTTTAAAATTGCATATCTTCAGTTCTACTAATGGGATCTTTGTTGTTTTGGTGTCAAATACTTTCTTGGAATGTAAACTTTTTTTTTTAAAACTGGTGTGGTATTTTGCTTGTGTTGTTACTGTTTGTTTTCTGCATATATACTTCACACATTGTTTCTAATTTAAGCCTGACTGTTTTTGTGCCAAGCTACCAAGGGTGAAGTACAGGGTAATTTAGTGACTTTTGGGATTCATCCTGACAGAGATTGTGGCTGTTACTTGAACAGAGGTCAAAAAACAACCCAATTTCTCGCAGAAAGCAACAGTAAATACTGTCCCAGCAGACTGTAAAACAGGCCCAGAAACCGCCCAAAAACAGGCCCACACGCTGACCTTTCAGACTTGGCTCTTCGGGCACTGCCCTATAAACCAGTCTGACCCCGAAGCACAGACACTTAGCTCATATTTTGCAGGATTAAAGTGACAGCTCAACACATTGGGGGAAATAACTCCAAGATGGTAATTTCCTACAGCATTCAATTAGTTTGATCGATTAAAAAACAATTATTTATCTATTTGGCTGATGTTACTTGCTTTTTTGGACATACAGGAAGTTCTAATAAATCTGAATATGCCAAATGAAGCCCACCATTTTAATTATCAACTATGCATAAACAGCACACAATCTATGGGAAACCTCCTTGCAAGTTGCATGTCTTGAAAATCCGTTATTTAAAGTCAAAAGTGAAGGAGAGGACTGCCCCGTACATCTATGTTTATCAGGGCGCACCTGCCATTTAGTGAGTTCAATAGTTTCACCCTTGCACTCCTCAGATAAAGAAGATGCATTTTGCTGTGCAGAGACCATCTGTTCAGATGCCATCTAAGTTCTACCAGATAACGCGTTTTAAAAGGAATCTTCTTAAACCTTCGTGCAGTAAAGGCTACGCGTATGGTGTAACTCTGGAAGTACTTTGCCAGCTTAGTGTGGGATTTTCACGTGTACAAACATCCTACCCTATACATTTATATACCTACATGTTTCACACTTTCAAAATTAGAAAGTGTAGATCCGTATTTGAGCTTGCCTTACGTAATCAGCCATTGAAGTTTGCGCGACAACACTTGTGATCCCATACAGACCCGTGACAAACAATTCAATTACTTTAAATTGCTTTCCCACGGAGGCATGTAGCGTTTTATTTATACCTCGCTTGTCATCTTCCTTGAAAACTATTCAGATTCTGAGATGGCTTTGGCACTTAGCATACTTTCTCATACTTCCTTCCCATTTAGCTATACTGATGTAGTAACATCTCCAACAAGAGAAGAAGAAAACTGCATTTCACGTTCACGTGTAGTTCATTTATAGGAACACTTTTTTCAGTTCAAGAAAATTTTATTTGATATTGAAAAGAAAAAGCAAGGTGTCAATACAAAGTACAATTGAAAATAGAAAACGTTGAAAACTATGATAAATAGAACAAGCATACAATTGTAAATAGTATCAAAAAGAAAAAAAAAGGAAAATCTGGGCAATTGAATTAAAAAAAGGAAAAGGCAATTTATAGGAACAATTAAAAAGGCATATTCGTATGACTGCGGTTATGATGTTAAACGAGTACACCAGCTTCAATACATGATTACATTTATTGCAGCCTAAGGTGCCAGATTATGTAAATTACACCTGGTGCTATCCAACTCTTCAGCAATGTGGTGAGACATTTGTCACAATTTGCACTGACTCCAATGTTTAAAACACATTGGCACCGACAGACGAATGAAAGAAGCCATGGTAAAGCAAAGCCTAAAGATCAGGCTTTTATGGGATAACTTGAAATCAAAGCATGAATGAACTCAGTCGTGTAGCATTAGCCCCTGCAGCCCCCCGCAGTGCGAGGGAGCCCCCTCCAGCACTGTGCACCACCCCTGCCGCTGCCCTGAGAACTTCTCACTGGGTCCGGAGCATGGGTGGCCCCCTTCATACACTTTGCAGGGGGGCCCACTCAAGTATGCTACTGAATAAACTCAGTTTACATGTGTTCTATGTTCAGGGCTGGACTGGCCGTACTGGGCATCGAGCATTTCCCCGATAGGCTGGAGGCCAGAGGGGGGGGGGCGATTTTCACAAAGGAGGGCGATTTTTTGATTTCGGAACCACTCTCACTGTAGACTTGGACTAGGGCCGGACTGGGAACTGAATCCGGCCCTGGCAAACTGCTGGGCCAGTCCCCCTGAGGGGTGCGGCTGAGCTGTTTGCAAGAGCCGGTTTCCGCCGATTTTTTTACCGGGGGCTGAAATTGCCCCCCCCCCTAACAAAAACGCCCCCCCCCCCCCCCCAGGGGCACAAAACCCGGCCCCCACCCTGGAGGCCCACTGGGGAAATGCCCTGTGCCTGCTACGGCCAGTCCGGCCCAGGCTTGGACGAGACACAGTAATTTCCAGCAGTGCAGGGAAATGAAAATACAAGCCTCAGTGCACCCGAACGGAGCTGCCTGAGACTCACTATGCAGAGAGGAGGCTGGTTTGACAACATTTGCCAGGGCTGCCTTTGGCACCCAGTCCTGTCCTGTCTATGTTCCCTGTAGGGCACACACATGTGTGGGGCGCCCCTTACAATTTCACAGGGCCTCTGTTAGAGAGGGCAAGGCATTTCTAGGCACCGCAATAAAGACTTCCTCAGCTGCTTATTTAGAAAGAACGCATCAGCTTGAAAGCAGGCTTTCTCTTCTTCACTGCCGCCGTTCAGTAGAAGTGAATGTAGTTGACAGTAGATCCTGCAGGGATCCCATAAGTATTTGGATGGGGACCCTCAAGGAAGCCTTTATTGCGGTGCCTAGTACTGTGAGCAGTCAGCTCCTATGTTTATATGCTGATGCACTTAACACCTTTACTAGACTTTTTTCTCTGCCCGTTTGCTTGAAATGACATGACAAGGTGTTACTTGCATTAGCATGTCTGCAGGAGATCCACAAGTTCAATTGTCAAGAGTACAATCAGGCTAGTCCTACAGGCCGTGGTTTATAGCTGTCTGTCCTATTTTATGGGCTGGTGGGGTGATTTTTACTGTTAATTCTCCTGCCTCCTGCAGTAAATACAAATGCATGCAGTCTCACATACCTTGCGAAACATTTACACAGCGTGTCTTTCAAAACTGCCAAAGTTAGCAAATGTGGGCCACATATTTAGATAGCTTATTTGCTAATGGGGGACCGCCTGCTGCCTGGTTTGAACCTACAAGCGCATGCATTGGTAAAGTAACAACCATTTTCAAAGTCAATAGGTTTCGCCTAGGCGAGATCTACTAGATTTTTCAATGTTTTATCAGACCTGTTGCACAGCAGTGCAAGCATAAAAATAAAAAATAAAATAAAAATGATGGACATTGACGAAGGCCAGCATGGCCGAAACGCATTTGTCTGCCGAGGGAGCAGAATTGAGCTATTTTTCAAAAAAGTATGGAGTAGTGTGCACCACACCTTTCTCGTCGGAAAAGTGCTTTTGAAGATATATATATATATATATATATATATATATATATATATATATATATATATATATATATATATATATATATATATATATATATATATATATATATATATATATATATATATATATATTTTTTTTTTAATTCTTCTGCTCCTCGAAGAAGAAAGGATTCGCACTCCTGGGTACTTTTCCGAATATTTCGCTTTTATTTAATTATTTCATATATATATTCCAATACAAGTGCTCAGCACTTGCGGGTGCACACACGCAGACTGCCGTGATGTGCTTCTCTCTGCCCATCTCAAAATCAGTCTCGCCTGAGATGGGCAGAGAGAAGCACATCATGGCGCATA
The DNA here is from genome assembly GCF_964261635.1 of Lissotriton helveticus. Classification (NCBI taxonomy): domain Eukaryota; kingdom Metazoa; phylum Chordata; class Amphibia; order Caudata; family Salamandridae; genus Lissotriton; species Lissotriton helveticus. The sequence goes on along the minus strand of NC_136060.1, from coordinate 50,276,989 downwards.
CAGCGCTGAAGGATTATTTACTTACCTATCCCAATCGGGCAGGAGGCAGCGGTATGACACTACAAGTCCCAGCAGGTATTGGGGCAAGCAAGTAAAGAGCTTATTGGAGCGTTTTGAAATAAAGTGTCAGCTGATATGCTAATTGTGGAGTGAGCCTATGATTAAGGGATTAACCGAAATGCGTCAGGCAAAACACTCAGAGGTTGGTGTGCTTCGGATGCCAGAAAACGCAGATTGCGGTCTGCGCGTGTGCACACTCAAGTGCTGAGCACTCGTATTGGAATATATATACATATTTAAATTACCTTGAATATACTTACCTTGTGTGTTCAAGGCACACGTACCGTAAAGGCATGTGTGGGAAAGCCATGCGTTGTAATTTTATCTATTATATAATGGACTATGTCAGGAGAGCAGGTGGGGCAAGCAACACAAGGGAGATGAAGGTTTGCTTAGATAGTGATTTGTCATATCCCTGAAGCATTTGGAGTACTTTCCTTGCCGAGTACAGGGAAAAAACATTGAGGGAACATTGCCTGTGTTAGCTCATTTAAAACACACTGAAAAAATCCTCAGCCCTATGTGCTCTTCACATTTGCATGGACACAGTTTTGAACAGCTGCAATAGGTAATTTCCTGGTGCAGGCAGCAGTAACTCAGGCCATTTCTAGATGTCCTTCGAGTGACACTTGTAGTAGGCCGGAGTACAATAGGCCATTACTATAGACCCCATAAACATCCAACAAAGCGTTTCAAACTCAGTATAGCGCAGAATTATAAACTGATCAGATGGCCTTGAACGTTTCCTTTCGTTGAATATGGAAGAACAATGAGAACAAATTGACTTTGATTTTGTTTTGAACGCAGATCATAGAGAGGGCATGGCTTTAACACATGACCTTGCATAATAAGCTTTGCATGTCTGATGATTTTTTGTTTGTTTCCTGTGTCCTTAATTAGTATGCCACTGCTAGATTACAGTGGTGATATTTATAGTGAAGGCTCTGAGTTCGGCCCTTGTACGTTCTAAAATGAGTCCCCCTAACATTTATGCCAACTGTGGCTAGGCGTCTATGAGGCAAGTGAGGGCATACATGGGTGGAGGCCGGCAGAACAGGGGTTGTTGCCTAGGTTCAGCAGTCTCTGACGCTCAATACGGGACCCATTCTTCAGATAGCCCCCTTTCAGCACCTGGTCTATGAATATTTGTGACATTTGGCTGACTGAGGGGTTCGTTATCACATTCTGCAGGGGGGCTCCATCATTTTGTGTTAGGGCATCAGGGCAGAGGTGGTATTTGGGTGTGGAAGAGATGATGAGGGATGGGAAGTAAGTGGTAAAGGAAGCTGGAGAGTAGAGGAGTAGCAAGCAAGAGTAGACAGGAGAGCAAACAACGACCAAGAACAGAAACAGGGGAGCAACAGAAAACAAAGACACGGAGCGGGAAGGGGGACAAATGAGTGGAACAGCAAGCAAGCATTGAGAGCAAGGCCGATATTGGGACTGGGGTGATGGGGTGATGGAAGTGATGGGGTGGTAAATGAGGACAGAAAGGGAGAAGGAAGAAGAAGTGGTGTATGCATTTATTTAGTGATTTTATATTGCAAAAACCAGGAGACAGAGTACTTTACATATGTTAACCATTGGTTAATACAGAGCAAAAAAGACTAAAACAGTTGCTGAAATAAGCATGCAATATTGCCAGATACTACATGTACATGAGTGAGATAGAAATATCATATTTAGATTAGGACAGGTTAATTGAATGGTATTGAAGGAGGTTGAATTAAAAATGAAGCTGAAGCAGAAGGTTCTTAAGTTCCACCTTGAAGATTTCATAGAAGGACTGGCATCTGATTGATCATGGTGTGAGTGCGGGAAGCTTTTTAACATCAACTATCCTACTGGCCCATTGGAGTAGGCTATTTACTCTAGCTCAGTATCTCACCTCACAGTCCTCGAGACAGGATGTCCAACTGTCAGATATCCAATGAGAACCACTAATTGGCAGCCTACTTACAAATTGGTAATGAGGCTCAGATATATCACTCTTAACACCATGCTATAAACATAAAGTCTGGCAATAGGTAGACCGAACCTCCTGAAGAATTCTAGTCTAACAAGAATCATGCAAACCAATAGCTCTTCTGCAGCTACACAGAACAAGACAAAAATAATTTGATGTTCTAATGATCTAGGGCTATCGCTATTATACATCTATGCCCACATGCATCAAAGTCAATTGCATTCGCAAACGGTGCGAATCGCAATTTTCGGCCTTTTGCGAATGCAATTGACTAATTTGGAATGCATCATGCATTTCGCAATTTTAGGAATCGCAACCATGTTCCACGAATCGCAATTTGAAATTCGCAAAATGTGAATGCCTTCCCATTCATTCCTATGGGCCTTTTGGCCTATTGGAATCAATGGGAAGGGTTTTCCTTAATTGCGATTCGCAAATTGTGAATCACAATTAAGGAAAAATACCGAATCGCAAAAAGAAATGCGAATTTTTCATGCATTGCAGTTTGCGATTTCTAAATTGCGATTCCTTAATTTTCGCAATTTAGGAATCGCAAACGGGTGCAATGATGCATGTGGCTGCTAGAGTTTAGCACTGTTTCTGTAAAATAACATTACACACAATAAGACTCAGAAAAGTTTAGAGTATTTGGTTATTGTATTAAAGATCCAAAATCTATATATATATAATTATTACTTCAGAAGTTCAGTCATATATCTAACAATTTGGAAGTCACACATTTAGTTAAGGCAATCTAACTCTAAATAATATAATCCATAAGAGGATCATTTCCATACAATCATACAATATGATATCTACCACCAACAAAGGAAGAAGTTGTTTCTCGAAGATTCTCTAAGCTAGATAAAGGTAATCAAGTTAACGTCCACTAGGGGTAAAGTTCATAGATAAGCCAAAAGAATGGAGCATAAATCAGGAAAGTTCAAGTCTGGTATCTCGCCAAACTGCTCCAAATCATCCAGTAAGCCAGTTCATCAGCAATGGCATATAGCAAATGCACTTAACAGAAATAGTTCAGAATGCAGATGGGAGGCAATGAAAAATGACAAAAGGCACCATGAGCTTAGGCGTAAGCTCTTCTCAAAGGTGAAAAAGACCAAAACGCGTTCTCCTCCTCCTGTGCATCATGGTTAAATAGTTTAAACTTGTCACCAGTGACATCAATGATCGCTCCACAGTGGTCTGATCATCACATGATCATCTCTTCCAGGTACAAATTGTTACTTTGAAACACACAAATTCCCTCATGTTAGTCAATTGAGAGGAAAAAAGGACAAGGTAAGAAAGGCTGACTAAGAAGAAGGCGTCCCTTTAAAGGGCGGTTTCTCTCACCCACCAGAGGTGGCATGCTTCATCATCGGAGATCCTCCTTGCACCATGAAGCCTAGTCATGGTGTTGGCTACTACCCCCTCGCTACGAGGGAAGAGCTCAGGGATGTTTTTTTTCAGAGGGGTGCACACTAAGACCCGATGAGTGCTGGCAGAGTGATGAGAGGGGTGTAGTGGTAGTGAAAGTGAATTAAAACTAGCTACAATGTTTACCGCCTACTTTTATCCTGGCTGCCTTGTGCTAGGGTTAAAAACAGCAAGGAGAACAACAGAAATGACAGGAACCTTTCGTCAGTATCATGAGTAAGCTACTGCTGTAATAGTGATAACTAAGACTAGTGAAAAAACAATGAGGAATGTTCTGGTTAGTTGTATTTGATACTAGACCAGTGAGACAGGGTTTGTAGGTTGATGGAATCACTGGTGGTCCCTGAAAATGTCAGTCACAGCGCTCCAGCTGTCCTTAGCACGAGTGCTTAAGTTGCGAATGCATCTCCAACCGTCCTGTAAGGGTGCAGATCTCGAGAACGGAAAGACCCCGAGAAGGGGCAGATCTCCTCCCTTTTAGGACTGTGGAATGCACAAAGCCTCACTGCCAATTACATCCAGTCAGGTGATCAGAAACAGGCTGCAGGCAACAAACACCAACTTTCTAAAAGTGGTATTTTCAGAATTATAATTTAAAATCTGATTTCACCACAAGTTAGGCTTTTACATTTGGAATCCAGAGACACCAAACGTGAATCAGTTATTTCTTCTCTGTAAATTACACTTATAAAATGTAATAAGGTAATCTCAATGTTATCCTGTGGGAGATATAGGCCTTGCAGTAGTGACAAACTAGAGAGCTTTTTACCACCAGGACACGTCAAACTTAAAAGTACATGTTCTGACTTTTAAATTCATTGCACCCTGCCCTCTGGGTTACCAATGACTTACCTTAAGGGTTAATTATATGTATCAAAGGGGAAGGTTTGGGCCTGGCAAAAGGTTTATTTTGCCAGTAAACATGGCAGTGGAATATGCAGAGATGGGCTCTACAGTGGCAGGCCTGAAACATGTCTGAAGGGGTTCATGAGAGGTTGGCACAAGCAGTGCTGCAGGCCCAATAGTAGCATTTAATTTACAGGTCTTGGGCACATGCAGTGCACTTTACGAGGGTCTTAGAAGTAAATTAAATATGCCAATTGGGTATGAGCCAATATGACCATGTTTAAGGGACAGAGCACAAACACTTTAGCACTGGTTAGAAGAGGTAAAGTGTGCAGAGTCCGAATACCAGCAAAAACAATTCAGAAAAGTGGAAGAAGAATGGAAAAGTTGCGGGGAACACTATTCTAAGGCAGTCAGGTCTAACTATTGAATGTGTTTTACTGATTTACTAGTAGCCTGCACATTTAACTGTAAAGCACTCTAGCACAGTTGTGTTATATTTACAGTACAGAAAGTCACAAAACATTTAACAAGCTATAGCAAATCTAATAGGTCAGGCTTTTTATTAAGAAAAATGCTTGGTAACTGATTAATTGCCTTTGGGCAAGGCATTCGGTTACTCCATCACAAGCTTGACAGATATCTCACCCGTCTTTTTACAAGGAAATTAGGATATCATGAATTTGTAATAAGGTAAACAGGATATCTCTCACGTTTGTGACAGAGTACCCTTCTACCAAACTCTAAATCAGACCATTTTTGTGGTTTTGTATTGATAGACTAGTTAGTCAATTGACTTACTGTTATGGTGGGTGACATAGGTGAAAGTGACAGATTGGGTGCATGTGATTGGAGATGCCTAGTGAGTGCTCACTATTAAGTGGACCACTGAAATTACCATATACATTGTAATTTTAAAACAAATGTGATGTAGTTAATTATTTACATCCTTGGGTTTTCAGAATATTAAGAAAACTTTTTTGAGGTAGGGGTTATTATCCCACTACATTCAGTTTCCCTAGAAAGAAAATACTTTAATGAAACAACTACTTAAACTCCAGTAATATCTTCTCACAAGCTGCATCATAAGAATAACGCTGCACCCTCAAATCAGAACGTTATCAAATGGAGTCCAAGGGAGAAGTCTCTACACACAAGGCACAAAGCTAAAGTATGCATTTTGGATACATTTACAAACACTGGTATGCCATTCGGTCTGATCTCGACTGAGATAATGTCAACCTGCCAAGCAAGGACTTAAGTATTGTTGACAAAATCTGTGATTAAATCTGTGTAATATAGCTTGCTAATTGAATTATTTATTAAATCAATACTTTAACAGGATGTTGAAGATTGGACAAGAGCTGGATCGCCAATGTTTCTGTGGAAACAATGTTTGTTCCGGTTCGAATGGCTTGATTTAGATCTTGGAGGACAGGTTACTCCTTCACAACGGTAAAGGATATCCTGTCCACCAAAATATACATCCCATAGGATATAATGGGATTTATATTTCAGCCGATGGGATATCCGCCACGGCGTAACCCGTCCCCCAAAATCTAAATCAGGCCATACATGTGAAACACTTAGGGCCTTACTTATGAAGGCCTTGCGCCGCCGGTGCGGCACTTTTAAAATGGGAAAAGTGACGTACCGGCGGCGCATGGCCTTCATAAATAAGGCCCTTAGTCCTTTTTCTAAGAAGTTGAAAAAGAAAGTGAATCGGCAGGACAATGCCTGGTGTGTAAACTGGAATGTCTGTGCAGATGACCAGCATCAATTGTAACAAAAATATGAAAGAAATAAAATGTATTTGGATGCCAGGAATGTGTGGATATTTGAGCTTCAATGAGTATCGCGATCACTACCCTCTATAGAAAAAGATATAAGGAAAATATGTTAACAGTTGGGATTTGCCCTAAAAATCTTAAATTTAATAAAATAATACAAATGCACGTGAACAGAGACACTGTCATTTTGTGGTCAATAACTACACTGTCATAGCAAATAAAGTGGCATGCCATTTATTACAAAGAAACCAAATCAAATAAAGAGAGGCTTTGAAAATTGCCTAACCGGCAACACGTATCCTGAAATCATGGGATGGGAGTGGATGTCTTCTGAAAAACAATCCATCGGCCACCAGGAATAATGTAGAAAAATCGGCTGTCACTCATTGCAATTATTTGTTACTTTATGTGTAAAAACGTTTAGGTGGAAAATTATTGGTTTTATTCTCCTGCTAATTCAGTAAAGTACATCGTAAAAGTAATTGCTTCATAGGACACAGCGCTGGTTTTGTTCAAACATATTATTTCCAACACATTCTCTTTATTACTCTTAGGCATTTAAAAACTATTGAACTTATATGGAAAGGCCAGTTGACCTTGATTCATGAACTCTAAAGAAATGTGGCTCTCTGGACAACTTCAGAAGCAAAGACGGGGTTGACATCCACTGTTTGTAACACAGACCTAGAAGACATCAGACAATCAATTAAAGATGAACCAACTGACAGAGCAATTAACCATAAATACCACTAATTAAATTTGATACCTCGTGATGTCCGCCCAATATCTACTACATAGTGATCCCCTTTTAACCAATGAGGTAACACATAGGGGGCTTATTACAGAGCTCAGTGAAGTGGCTGACAGTGACATAGTGTAATTGCAGAAATAACCACTGTTAATAAATACTCAGTATAAGGAGTGTACAAGCCATGCATAGAATACCTCTGGAAGCAAATTGTTCACATTCATACGTTGGGGAAAGGGCATTTACCTCAAAACCACCTTGATGTAAGGTTTGACTCTTGTACAATAGAAGCTGCCCCTTCTTACTTTTATGAGTTATGGACAATATATATTTGTGAAATAATTATTCTAAAAAACCATGCTTGCCAATAGTTTGTCCTTCAAGCTTATGCAGTCTGTGTAAATGTATGCATGTCAATACAGCTTTTTTTTTAATGCATAAGTGGAAGGTTGGTGGCACATGTGATGTTGAGCACGGAGAGAAGTGCACACATTTTAAGTATTCTCAATGTACCTTAAACAAATATGTGGCAGCCAATCTAGTCACAAATTCTCAGTTTTATGGGATTTATATCACATGGTCACATTAACTCCGTCACAAATTTTCCAAAGCACATTACCAAGAAACAATGCACCGGCATTCTACAAAGGAGAATACTCTACAGACCCTTTCTGAAATCAAACCCATGATGACGAGAGTCCGTGTGGGCCTTTTAAGTGCAGATCTTCCCCAACCCCTTTTCCCCTAATCACCGTACTTTCAAATATTGACAGGACTTTTAAGGATGCTGTTGATACACCTCATGGGTCTGTGTACATAATTTTGCATCCAAGCAGAGTGAAACTTCTGGGCATATTTACAAGGAAATGTCAGAGAGCAGAGCTGCACCAAATTTGACAGCACCGTGCATCAACATTTCCACCCGTGTGCTTTCTCTAGCGACGGTGCTAAAATTAGCTGCCTAGCATCAATGCAGGCACCCTTGCAACTGTTGCGTTGGAACGGTCATAGAAACCCCCATTGCACACCCCTTTCACGCAAAGTGATGCATGTAAAGGGGCTATATTTACAAGGCGGCCTTAAGCTGCTCACAGTGGGTTAGCGCTGCTTTGTAAATATGGAGACTGGCATTGCACCACCAGAACACCGCTAAAAGTGATATTCTGGTGGCGCTATCCCCTTGTAATACCCTCAGAAACAAGTTGCATACCACAAAACCCATTAAGCAAATGGTGTGTTTTGTAATGTAACATTAGGAGATGGCTAGAGGTATATGATGGAAGGGTGATGGGAGCAAGAGATGGTAAAATAATGGGAATTGCCAAAGGGGAGCTGAGGCTCCTCCCATCACCTTCAATTTTCATTTTATTTTTTCCTTGGCTCATGGTTGCTATGGTTGAATCAGTGACTGCCCACATGTATGAGACCATTGAAGTGGTTATGGCTTTAAGTCTGTCCTGACTATACAGAGTAGCTCCATGAAGGGCAGATGGTGAGGCCAGAGATAGACTATTTTGCCCCGAAACGTTCACAACTCTCTATGGGATTACAGGTGAGTAAAGAGACGGAATGCATTTGGTCATTGTGACTGGCACTTCAGACATGGATGTTTTTACCTGCAGGCTAATCTACAATGAGAATGAAACTACTGAGAAAGCAGTGTTTTAGTTGGGCTGTTTCCCTAGCTTCGCTCTTTTGTATGCTGCCCTTCACACTTTCCCAAAAATTGATTGCCACTTCATATGAACAATGCCTGAAACAGTGTCAGTCAATGTTCCTCTACATGTATAATTTGTGTTCTTTTTTTACTTCCCAACCTGAGCTCTGGTAAATTGTGAAAGTATCCTGTATGCCAGACCTAAAAGGAAAAGTGATCCTTCGCCACCATTTCTAGACTATATCGCTTCAGTTCATCAGTATAATGAACAATTTTACATTGCTTGAAACAAACTGTTAACAAATCCATACAAATCCCCATTTCAATATCAGCGTGACTTTTACCATGCTCAATGTCTGTGATAGTAGACATGATCAAAATATTTTCCTAATTAAGCCTAATGAAGCAACATTACAAGGAGAGATTTGAAAGAAAAGTGTATAAAGACCTAACTGTCACTCTTTGTACTAGGAGCAAAGCAAATGCTCCTCCACCTGGTGCAAAAAATCAATCATTAATCATTTAGAAACGGTACATCATTCTCTACAGCTTAGGCTTACAGTGACAATTTAGGTATATTCAAAGAGGTTTGGTCAACTGACCATGTATTATTTTCTGCTGGTGCCCACTGACAATATTGTTGGCACAGCAGGAGTTTCCCAAAATTGAGTGATTTACATTAATGGAAGCATGTGGATAATTCAAATGTAAAACTCAAAGTGCTTCATGAGCATCATATTATAGCATTAGTGGACCTGGCTCAAATGCAACTAATTTTGAGGCAAAATACTCTAAAACATGCTTAATAGAAGGTCAAGTAATTGATCTTAAGCCAAAAAATGCAACCACTCAAGCAGAATCTACAGTGCAAACTGCCCAATAATACTAACAGAATTTTGCAAGCAAAAATAATCCAAATTTGATTCTAATGCTCAGGACTTTTATAATAAACTGGCAATTCACTACATAGTTAAAGCAGACATGCTGAAATTGATACTTAACAAATAAGAAAAGCAACTACCCGAACCCGCTTCCAACAAACAGCCCCAGTGGAAGGGCAACACTATCTCTGTTATCCTTCTAAAAACTGTAAATAACCAAATTATAGGAACTTGTGAAAGCCAGCAGACTAGCCGACTGCCCCTTTTATCCTTGCAGGAGAGGCCCGTGCAGGTAAGAGTGGTGTGGCGGAGAATACTAGACAGATGACAATGAGAGAAAATTAATCAAGTCCTTGCCCCATTGCTCTTACCTGCATGGTCCGCTACTGAATCATTGTCTCCCACAAATCTTCAAAATATCAGCAGCCATGGCAGAAAACAGATCAACAACTCCCTACCAACAGATGTTTTCCCAGTAAACTGCATATATGTCTGTCTGAAAGATATTTGGAGCATATGCCTCTGTACACACTGAATGAAATGTTTTAAACGTGAGTTTGTGCACATTTGATTAATTGTATCTTTATATTACCGTCTGCATATTTGATTGACCATATTCTAATGTTATGGGGAGATGATTTCTAAATGTCTGCCTTTATTTTATTTTGTGTAATTTCATGGTATCTTTTATTAACCAAATAAAGCTGATTTGACTGATTAACTGGCATACATGCCCAGGGCGGACCTTAACACTGGTGGCGCCCTGTGCGACCATGTCTTTTGGTGCCCCCCCAATGACCACCTCTTCCACGGATTCCCTCACTAGCACCCTTTAACAGTGCCCCCTCAAGTCTCCATAACCACTGTCTCTCGGATTCATTTAGTCTTAAAGCACCACTCATACCAGTGTATGGTGTCAGAGCACTTTACACCACACACACACATTGCACAGAGACAATCATATGTGTGTAAACCAGTGTATAGGAATGTTACATCAGATAGTGGTGCAAGGTGTAGTGTAGGAGTGACATGTCATCGATATCGGTAGGCAATGTAATTTAAGAGTCCTTATTCTGGTAAAGCGCAAATTCATACTATAATACATAACATCATTGCTAGGGGTTCTCTTTAATAATAAGAATTGTTTTCCAACCAAATTAACCCTTTTGGGAAGATTAGGATAATGAAAGACTAGGCAAATATCCCAGCTTTAACATATACCTTGCAGTTTGCATGCAGCTCTTTGCTGACAGTTAATAGCTCATGTTCTATATTAGAATTTTGACTTATAAACAACAAGTAACAAAAGGAGCTCTCTTACAAAAGCAGCAATCCACTGACCTATTTACACTATATGCATTTTGTTATCTGCATGGTACATATTCTTAGCAGCAGGCAATTTAACCCTCTGCATTACATTAGGACGAGTCAAAACATCCACTAGACAAATCACCAGTCTCTTTCCATGAAGACGATTAGCCCCTTCGCCGCGGCGCGAATTATGCCGTGGTGCCGGGGTGGCGGCGGAGTTGGGTGTAGAGCTGCGGTACTCATGACGGCTCCCGCCCTTCATAAATCACGGTGAGGGTGTGCTCATGACGGCCGAGAGTCGTCGGAACTCCGCCCTCTGTTTAATTCTCCCGCACAGACGGGGAATCACCAGCGTGTGGGCGGAGCGGCAACGTTCTGACAGCTCCCGGCCATCATGAGCACATGCCTGCCATGCTTCATGATGGCCGGGAGCCGTCATGAGCACCGAAGGAGTTAATCACCGGAGTTCCCATGACAATTTAATTGATTCCTGGAAATTGCTGGAGGCCAGTAACCCGGCAGCAGGTGCTTTTAAACATGATGATATACTTGGGAAAATTACACCGATCGCACTGCCCTAGAGCCGGCCTTGTACATGCCCTTTACTAGAAAAAAAACACTTGGACCCCGAAGACTCCATCAATTACAGACAAATAGCAAATAGATCATTCCAGGGCAAATTTAGAGAATGTGCAGCTTTTCCTAAATTCATTGATGTATGATTTGCCTTTCTCAGTAAAGGCAACCAATATGAGGAACTAAATACCAGAAAAGATAATGGGTACTGATGATGAAATTACCTTCACAAGACAATTCACAAGACTATGCAAGAAGAGACTCCTATATGATCACAAGGCCCAGGAACAACCTTTTACGGTTGTAGGAATAACAAGATACCCAAAATGTGCCAGAACGCAACCAAGAACATAGCCTAAAAGTGGCCACTCCAGTTAAAGAATGTCCTACCAATCTCTGAAGAAACACACCAACTCTAATATCCATGGACATTATTGGGCCCTGTGTTTAAAAAAGAGTACAATTGGTCTGTCCACGGACATATAGCTGTGTATGTGTAAACAAAAGTATGTGTGTGTATGTGTGTATGGTGTTTCTACATACATATACATCATGTACATAGGTATGACTAAGTGTCTGGATATGTAGTTAGTGTATGTCTATGTACATGCAGGTGTATATATATGGGTATATTAGTCATGAAAAAATTGGTCTCATTCCATACTACGTCCATATTCATTAACATTCAATTTCTGCATGCACTCCGATTTCCTATTCCAATTCCTGCTTTCTCCCACATGTTGACTCCACCCACACCTTTGAAACTTCCTAAATTGTCATAAGTACATTTCAAACTGCTCTCAGTCAATTTACTTATCAAACAAACAAGAGCACATGTTACTATTGCCACCAAATCACTCACAACTTTCTCTATTAATTCTATTTATATAGGTTTTATAATATTCATAAAGTGCAGCTTTCACTCCGAGGAGCATCCTAATATACACATACAGCCATAACTATGACTGCAGATGAGTGCTCGGCAAAGAGCACTGGGGGCATTAATGATCCAAATTTTCAGGGTTTTCCTGAAGTTAGGCTCTGTTTGAATCAAGCGAAGATGACTAGGAAGAAGGTTCTTGGCTTTAGTCCCTAGGACGGCCACCGATTTGCCACTCTTAGTGGTGCATCCAAAACTAGGGGATCTAAGAAGGTTTGCGGATAATGATCTAAGGAGGAGGTGCATCACATTGGGAGTAAACCTGGACCTTAAATAATAAGGTCCTGAGGATCTGAAAGCTCTGTGGGTAATTACCAGGATCTTGAAAAGGACTCTTTTGTGGATGGGCAACCTGTGTAATGTTTTTAGGGCAGCTGAGGAGTTTTGAGGCCATTTAAAGACTAGCCTTGCAGCTGCATTTTGGACTATATGTAGTTTGTTTAAGACAAACGTATTGGTCCCTGCAGATAAACTGTTGCATTAATCTCATCTCGATGTGATTAGGGCCTCTGCGACCGCCTTTCTGGCAGTGCAGGGGTGTTGATCAAAAAACGTTTTGAGGGACTTTATCAGGTGGAAGCAAGTACCTGCCACAGCTGAAGAAAGGATAGTGTTGAGTCAAATTTCACTCTCAAGTTCTTTACTCCCTTCTCTATGTTGGGAGGAGGAGGAATGTCTTAGGGCCACCATAGGCCGGGGGAGAAGGTATTAAATTTTACGTATGGCATAATCTCAACTTTTTCCAAGTTTCACATCAGGTGCTTCATTTCCACCCATTGAAATATCTCTGTGAGGCAATGTTGTAAATTGTCTTCAGCCATGGTACAGTGTTTGTCTAACACCAAGATTTGCTGTGTATCATCAGTGTATGAGATGGTCTCAATGTTAAAAGGCAATATCAGGCCAATGAGGGGGCCATTTAGACATTAAATAGCACTGAACTTAGTGCAGAGCCCTGCAGATCTCGAGAGAGCAGGGATGTTTCTGCTGCCTGATATTGGCCCAGAGTGACAACTTGTCTCCGGTTGAACAACAAAGCTTTTTTGCCAGGCCAAGGCCAAGGCCAAAGGAGAAATGCTGTATGTTTTGAGACAGTCCAGCAAGATGTCATGGGAGACCATATCAAATGCTGCTAAGTCTAGTAAAATCAGTGCAGCATATTTTCCCTGATCTAAAGCAGATTTAAGGGTTTCTGTAGTGTATAGTAAACAGTAGCGGCCTGTGGAGGGAGTTCCGTGGGGCTGTGAGGCAGAGCTGGCGAGGGGCAGGGTGGGGGGTAGTAAACACCGACCGGAATATGGATGAACGGAGGCAACTAAACATTTAAAATAAAAGAAAACAGATTTCATTGCACATGCTGCATCACATTTTGCAATGCAGCGCGTGCAACAAAATGTGTTTAATTTATTTAAATGTTTTCTTACCTCTGTTCATCCATATTCCGGTGTTTACTACCCCCACCCTGCCCCTCCCTGCCCAGCCTCATCACCCCACGGAACTCCCTCCACGGGCCGCTACTGATAGTAAAGCCGATTCTGTTGTATGCTTGGGCCTGTGGCCAGATTTATTTATTTGAAAAGTTTTATATAGTGCTGGCCAGACCCAGAGGTATCAGAGCGCTTTACATGAGGATCAGCGAGTTACAGGTTACATAGTTACATCAATTAAATCAAAGAATCACGGAGGGAGGAGGGGCTAGGGCATAGAATATTAGCCTTTTCTAAATAGGAGATCAGTTGGATATTAACTAATTTCTCTATGATTTTACTGAGACATGGAAGCAGGGAGATGGGACAGAGATTAGAGAGAGTGGTAGGGTCTGTAAGTTGATTTTTCTGAAAGGGTTTAACTGCCACGATTTTCCATTCCCTGGGTACTTCTGGGAATGTATTATCTGATTTATAACTGAGTTAATGGTGTCGATGATAGCATGTAAAATCTGTGGGGGACAGGGGTCAAACGGAGACCATGATTTACAGGAAAGAATTGCCTAGTGTGATTGTTCTAGGCTAATAATTTGAAAAGATTGGAGATCGGTCTATTACTTACTAGTTAGAGGATACCTCTGTGGGCAATGAGAGGGGTGTTTTGAAATCTTTTTGTAAAATTTGGACTTTTTGTTTAAAATAATCAGCAATTCGATCGCATAGAATCTGCGATGGAGGGATCTCTTGTTCAAGTATTTTAGGGTGAATGATAGAATTCACTATCTTAAAAATTGTTTTTTGATAACCTACTTCTGTTATAAACTGGAATAAATGCATGGAATCTTAAAACCCCAATCATACCCCAACTATCGAAAAAATAAAAGGTACTACACCTAATACCATATAACCTCTAACCTTTGGTTCCGGAGTAGCATGGGACTCACCACAAAGTGCTTCAGCGCTTTGTAAAAAGGGTAATAAGGCCTGTATAAATGTAATTACAATTAAACACAAAAATATTGCATAATAGTATTTCGGTAATACAAAGTTCAAAAACCATTCTTTCAGCTTGTAGATTCTAAAAAGCCACCTAGATATGGTTTTAAGCTACTCTCTGAATTGTTTTAGAGTTTACAAGCAAACATCACACGTGCATCACTGATGATTTCCCACATATCACAGATGACAGCATCAATGCTTTAATTTCGCAAAAATCCCAAATACACTGATAGTTATCTTTTCTTATTTTGCATACAGAATGTTTTATCTTCTGTTTCTCACAGATTATATAATTGTGAGGTATACACAACCATAGCGTAATACTTTGGGAGTGATTTTAAGATAGATGTGAGCTGATAAAAATCAGACAGATAGGGGTCCATTAGGATGACGGGCAGACTTTGTCCGCCCGTCACCCTAACGGAGATCGGGACCGCCCGCCTGAAAGGCGGGGGTCCCGACATTGGCATTAGGATGCGCCCACCACAGTGGCGGGCGCATTCCTCAAGTTAACATTGTGGCGGGCGGTGCTCACTGCACCGCCCGCCACAATGTTAAAAACAAATGCACGCATTTGCATAATCGAAGCGGCCGGCACCGCACGATTATGCAAATGCCACCCCCCTTTGGCCGTCACTCTGGGGGCCCACAGAGGGCCCCTGCAGCAATCACCGCCTGCCTTTCCGTGGCGGCATTGCCGCCACGGAAAGGCCCCTAATTTGAGCCATCGTAATATGGCTGGCGGTGTCCATCGGACACCACCACCATATTATTCCATCACTGCCGCGGTCGCAAGGCAACCGCGGCGGTAAAGTGGCGGACGGTCTTTCCATCCGCCGCTGTCCCCCCCGCCATCCTAATATGGCGGAGGGGGATCCAGGCATTGGTGTCGGGTGGATTGCCTCCGCCAGGCCGGCAGTGGCCACCTCCAGCCTGGCGGAGGCAATCCGCCCGACATCATAATGGGCCCCTAAGTGTTCGGAATTTATTAGACGTGCCAATTATCCCATATATATGTTTTGGGGAACAACATGCAGATTTTGGAAAATACCATACACTTTTCCTTTGTTAAATTCCATCAGGTTTGACTGGCTGAAATTTAAAAGAGGGATGAGGTCTTTATTGTACTTCATAATGACTGGGTTCAGTGAATACCACACAACTTGACATTTCCATCCTTGCATAAAGAGGGGTATGGGCATGAGGAAGCAACTCAGAGCCACACATAATCAGAGCCACTGTGTTTCTTCTCCACCAGCCAACTTTCCTGCAGATGATACTCATTTCCTATTTCCAGGTCGATGCTGCATACTGTCATGCTGTCATTGGTAACGTACTTGGCCTTATCACAAAATTGTGTAACAGCTGTGACAGCAGACAGAATAATGAGCTTTGTAAAGACCATCAGTCCTCTGCCTTCTTCAAGATCTACCACTCAATGCAACAAATGTCAAGTTACTCCTACAGCCTTAGATATTTGTGATGCATTACATCGTCTATTATAGTAAGTGCAGTGAGAATTTAGAAAAAAACACTATTTTGAGAAAGACAAGTAGGACTGACTATTGTCTCCTTTCGTCCTGTTAGCAAACATACAAAACTTTATTAACCTCATCCCATCTAGGATTTACTATCAGACCACTACTGCAAATAAGTTTGTAATTATGAATCAGAAAGGATACCCCTGACTTGACCAGAAATCACCTGATCACTGGCTTTCTAACAACCTGGCACCAATGCAGTTGACAGAAACTGTCAAAAGTTTGACTCCATTATATTCTATCAATTGGGTCTGTCCGCATTTTAATCTAACTTCCCCTACAAAGCACGACCAGGCGCCTATCAGCTGTATGTTCTTTTTGCTAAAATTCTCATTCAAAAGACAGACAACTATATGATGGCCAATCTCCTTGATGGGAAGGGCGGTTCTCTTCAAGATGATGTCTCTGCCCCGGAATTTGTATATTATACAGAACACCCCCTGTCACATACCAGAAAAATTCTTTAGGGACTTTAACAGCGAGTTAAGGATGTTGCTATGGGACTCCTCTATGGAACAGTTACATCCTTATGAGGTGGGTCGACTGCAGAGTTTCGCAAAATGTAAAATGATAGACATTGTATGTTTAGGGGATGTGAGGCGACGACAGGTGCTGATGTGTTTTCAGAGCTACAGACAGATTTTCAGGTGGCACCCACAGAGCACTATAAGTATTTGCAATTGAAAAATGCGCTGCGCAGCCATCTTAAAGATGGAAATCAGGTCCCCGAATATAGTCCACCAGAAGACAGATTATTACTGTATCCAATCCCGGAGAAGGCTTTATCTTGTACATATAAAAAAATTATGATTAACTCACCGGAACTATTAACTAAGGTCAGAGAAGCATGGGAATCCAAAGTGGGACTGTTGGAAGATGATTACTGGGTGGAGGCTGTATAGAATCCCCAAGAGCTAGCAATCAGGGCACGATTTAGATTAGTCCAATTGCGGATATTACAAAGGTCCTACTACACCAACACACTTATGTATAAGTTAGGGCGCATCCCAACGGAAGAGTGACAGAGGGAGTGTACTCAGAGGGGAAAATTTTTTCACACATTATGGGACTGCTCGATCATACAGAAATATTGGAGGAAAGTGGCCCGAATTATGTCAGGAGTGTTGGAACAAGAAGTCCCCCTCGATGCCAGGTGGCATATACTGGGTGTGTCGGGTGAACTGTCCTGGCCTAACTTTCAGAGAATGTGGCAACAGGTGGCAGCAGTGGTGACCAAAAGAAACATTGCCAGGGCATGGGGGGCGATCCAGCCACCTAGAGTCTCCCAGTGGGAAAAAGATATGGACTGGTGCTGCGCGGCCTAAAAACAATATACGATAGCTGGGGACTCCCCAAGAAATGGGAGAAAATTTGGCAACGGTGGGAAGATTATAGAGGGTTCGGGGGGTATAGTCTAGTTAGGCGGGGAGAGGCAGGGAGGGAGGAGTTCTGACGGTGGAATTAAGAGGAACTACTAATGTCATGACATGTTTTGTACAGCAGAATTTGTAAACCATTGAAATTGTATGTAACCCAATTTAAGAACAAGATCGTAATTATGCAAGCTGATTATTGTTAAATAAAAAAGATTATATTTTTTTTTAAAAAGAGTGCCATGAACACCCAAGCTTTAGCAGCTACAGCGAGGGTGGTAGTTTATGGGCTTCTTCTTTCTTCTACTTAGCAGATTAAACCTGCCAACTACCATTATAAAGGAATATAACATTAATAGGAGTGCAATCAGTGTCAAGAAAGAATGAAAGAATGGTCAGTAGAAGAGGAAACAATAGAATTAATATTGAATGGAAGGGAGAAAGAATAGATGGATGAGTGGGTGGGTGGATGAATGACTGAGTGGATGGGTGGATGAATAGGTAAATGGATGGTAGAGTGGAAAGATGGATGGATGGATGAGTGAGTACATATAGAGGGGGACAGACAGGTGAAAGGATGGCAGTGTAAAGTGATGGATCGATACGTGGATGGGCAGGAGAAAGGATTGCAGAGTAAATGGATGGATGGATGGATGGATGGATAGGTGGATGGACAGGTGAGAGGAGGGCAGAGAAAAACGATTGATGGATGAGTGGGTGAAAAGATGAGTGAATGGATGACAGAGTGGATGTACAATTGCATGAATAGGTGAATGAGTGGTTAGCAGAGTGGATGAATGTATGATGGATAGCAAGATTGATAGATGGATTCGTCTACCAATCTTGCACAATTGAATGGCAGAGTTGATGGATGGATGGAAGGATGGTAAAGCAGATAGAAGGATGGTAGAGTGAATAGGATGGATGGATGGATAGATGGATAGATGGATGGAAGGCTGGTAGAGCGGATGAAAGGATGGCACAGTGCATAGCTAAAAGGCATATGGCAGAGTCGACAGATGCATGGCAAAGTAGATGGATGGATGTAAGGCAGAGGACATGGGGGATGGATGTGTGGGTGGTTGCTGGCTGTTTGGATGAGTGGCAGAGTAGATAGATTTAAGGATGGATTGCAGAGTGGGTGGATGGATGGTTGGGTGGTTTGGGTGGATGGATCAAAGGTTAGCAGAGGGTATGGATGGGTAGAGGGATGGATGGATGGCAGAGTGGATGGATGGATGGCAGAGTGGATAAATGGATGCCATCGTGGATAGATGGAGTGATGGTTGGCAGTGTGGGTAAAAGTATAGAAGGATAGGTGGGTGGATGGCAGAGTGCAGGGCTGGAGGGATGGGAGAGTGTATGAATGGATGGATGAAGGATAGATCAAATGATGGATGAAAGAATTAATGGAAGAGAGAATGTGAAGGTGAAATAAGGGCTATCAGCTGTTGGATGGAAGCGTGAAAGGATGAATGGATAAATGATTGGATGGAAGAGGTAAGGGAGATCTAAGGGAGAGTTGGGCTCATTTGATTTGCTTTCTTGATGCTATTAGATGGTTTAGTTAAAAAATGGGGAGTGGTTTAATCTTTTGGGTACTTTCTTGATTATATGCCTGAGGGGCACTGTGCCCTCATTATTAGTTCTTTGTACATCACACTCTTATCCCTAACTAGAATTTCCTACCTTGTGTGCCATATGGGCATTTGCTAATTGTGTAACACTTTACTTTATGTGGCAGTCACCCTGCTCCACGCAGAAGAACATGCATATGTGTCAGAGTTTTTTTCACATATCTAATTTTATTTCAAGTGTGTCACTTTTATATGAATATCTCTAGCGTATAAATGATTCTGCTAGCATAAACATGTGACAATGTAACATCTAAAATATACAGGTAGTTAATAATTAGTTATCTCTTCACAGCCACAGGCTTACTGTATGCTGGTAAAGTCTTCACATTGTTTGCAGTTCATTTCTTTTCGGCTATTGGGCTTTGTTGGAGTGACTGCTTATCATTCCAAACGAAGCCATACTCTATTGACGTCACATGAGGTGTTTGTGTAGTGTCTTCCCAAACGGCGTAATTTCAGACTCAATATTCTAAAGCAGCTTCCAATACATTCTATTCATTATGTCATGGCTCTACGTAGTACATCAGGAACTAAAACGTGTTCAGTCATTGTTAACCGGCAATACACTACATCTCTCTCTCTCATACAAAACCTTACCAATTTTACAAAAGATATGCACATATATACCTTTAAACATCTTCAATCAATTTCTTTGGTGCTGTAATTGTTTGACTTGACCATGTCATGCCAAGTTGAGACCTGCCATGATCATGATCCAAAGTCTGCTGGGATGGTGAAAAGGCAGCAGCAGTCAGTGGTGTTTCAACATCAGTCCCTCCTTCAGAGATCTGGTGAACTACGAATCAAATGTTGAAAGGGAGAGGAGTCTCTGGTAATAGACTTCCATGGGGCAATCACCATCTGACCTTTGGTTGACATGCTTGGAATGGTCCTGCATCAAATCAAGCTTAACATTTTTTTTATGCATCTGCTGTGTGAGCACTCTGTCTCCTCTCCGGAGGATTATGTGTTTCTTATGTTGACCTTGGTCAGCATATGTTTTCAACTTTTGTTTCTGAACCAAGTATTTTCTACAAGTTACATTCTCATCTCTTTCTCTCAGATTGGTCCACTGGGGTATCTTTGTTGTCATTGTTCTCCCGCACATCAAGGTTGCCAGACTTACACCAGTGATTGAGATAGGTGTTAAATAGTAAGCTTGCAATGTAGAGTTTAACATAGATTGTAAATTGAATTTCTTACGTGTAGCTTGCTATACAGCTTTCTTTCGCTGAATCATACATCTCTCAACCAGTTAATTGGCCTACAGGCACACAGGAGTGCTTTTTTGCTACTTTATACTCAGATGCACTTAGAAGTCTTTGAACTCCCAACTACTAAAAGGTGGGCCATTGTCTGGTTTTAGTATGGCTGGATCACCTCATGTAGCAAAGATGCCAACCAGTCTCTCAATGACTCGTTCTTGAGTGGTGGTTCAGAGATCCTCAATTAATGGAGATCACAAGTATTTGTCCATATTCACCATCAGGTGATGTCTGTTGTTGAGTAGCCCAAAACAGCCAATGCCTGCTCTCTCCCAGGCATGCGTTGGAAGTTCTAACATGTTTAGGGTGTGTTGAGTAGCTTTTGTGGAGGCAGTTGTATAGATGACATGCCTTTAATTCCTTCTCAATTTGCTCGTGAAGACCTGGATACCAGACTTGGTCTCGTATAGCTCGTTTTGTGGCAATGATGCCCTCTGTCCTTCATGGGCCATTTTCTGCTGCAGACTCACCGGAATCAAGATTCTCGTCCCTCGCAATATAACTCTCTGTTAAGTTATGGACAGTTCAGCTTTGACATTTCTGTATTTTTGATATTCACCATCACTAGGGAAATGCTAAGTGTGCTAGTTCTATGACTGATGTGTAATTATATCCTTCAACTTTAGCATGTCATTATCATGGCTCGTGGCTATGATGATCTGGGCTAACAAAATGGCAGCTGGTGTTTTGATTTTATGATGACGTATATATAAGCTTCAGCTGACTTTGATGGAGTGCATGACCTTGTATGGGCATTCTGGGAAAGTAGTCAGCAGGGTTCTGATCCTTTCCTGGATGATGCACAATGTTATAATTGTATTCTTGTAGGCATAGTCTCCAACGTACAATGCGAAGAGGCATCTTGGCCATTGGATTGTCCAATATTGTCAGCAAAGCTTGATGATCAGTTACCAGCGGTAAAGTTGTCCGGTACAGGAATACATGGAAGTGTTCACATGCCCATATCACAGCTAAACTTTCTTTTTCAGTTTGTGATTAAGCACTTTCTGTTTGGGAAAAGATCCTACTTGCATACACCACAAAATGCCTTTGAGCATGTGGGTGTCTGCCGTGCTGTGCAAGGATAGCATCTAACCCCACTGGGATAACAACAACTACAGCCTCTGTTTTAAGTTTTGGATTGAAATAAGCAATTTCAGCAACATTTTCAATCGCTTTTTTGATTTTATTAAATCTGCCCTCTCTTTCATGGGGCCACTGAAACGAAACATTCTTTTTTTTCCAACTCTCACAATGGAACACTTAAGTGTCAAAGTCTCATATATATCTAGAACAGTAGGTGGCCATGCCACAAAATAAATGCACTATAGAAAAATCTTGTGGGAGATCAGCATTTGACAGCGCATCTACATAAGCAGGATCTGGCGGCATACCCCCATTAGAAAAGATATGGGCAAAGAATGTTAGCTTGGTCTATTAGAAATCACATTTGTCTGCATTCAAAGCCAAACCTTCTGTGGCAAGTAAACCAAATACTTGTGTAAAAGCTTTATGATGTTCCTTTTGGATAGCTTTGAAAACCAATATGTCATCAATGTAATGTAATTGAACCCATTCATCACAAGATGCATGATACATCACATGAAGTCTTGATGACACACCAAAAGGTAGGGGCATATTTACAAGCCCCTATCACCACCATGATGCCACTTTTTACAACCTGGTGGTGGTGATGGGGGCTTTGCCTTATTTACAAGGAAGCGGTACGCGGCTTAATGTGGCTTAACACTGCCTTGTAAATAAGGCACCCTTTCAAGCTATTCTTTGCTTGAAAGGGGAGGGACATGGGTGTTGTGGTGGGTGTGCCATGGTAACAACCATTAATTCTGACAATGCCCTAATTTTACAAGGATTGCATAAATATGCACCAAAATTAAAACCAGGGAAAACGTGGCCTTACTCTGGGGCAACTAGGAGGAATGTTTAATTTCTCCTTGATTTTTCTGTTTTCATGTGTGCTGTGTTTTGCAGCACACATGGAAACAGCAAAGTGCAATTGATTGTTTATGTGCAGGAAGGTGTCCTTTCCTGCACATAAACAATCATTTTTAAAAAAATGGCATTTTGCAACTTCTATGTGTGCTGCATTAAGCAGCACACATAGAAGTTACAAAACACCATTTAAAGATTGCACATAAACAATCTTCCACTGCAACGCAGACACCCTTGCAGTATGGTGCAAGGGTGTCTGTGTTGGTGCTAGGCAGCTCAATTTAGTGCTAGCAGAGGGGGCAACACAAGGCTGCACCATATTGTTGTAAATATGGTGCAGCCCTGCGTTTCAGAAGTGGCAGACCACGGCGTTAAGCTAAGAAGGCTAACTCCGCGCTCCGTCACTTCTATTTTACATATGCCCCTTAGTCTTTTGTACTGAAACATATCAATATGTGTAGAAAATGTTGTAAAGTACCTGTAATCTTCATCAAGTTCTAACTGATAATAACCTTTATTTAGGCACCACTTAGTTGCGTTATTATTTCAGCAATGTGTGGACCTGAATGTTATTCTCATTCAATTGCCTTATTTGCTTGATGCATGTCAATATATATACATACCGATCTTTCACAGTTTTTTTGGGGCACTATCACGATGGAGCAAACCCTTTGCATTGGACCAGTAGAACACTCAATGATATCATGTTTAAGCAAGTTCTTTTTCAACAGTATCTTGTAAGTGAAAAGCAATTCTCCTATGTCTCTGTGCAACAGGAAAGACATCCTCATTAATAGCAACTTTATTTTCAAAGGGTCCGATTCACAGAACTAATCTGAGCTAAAATCCTGAACTACAACATGAATGCTCACCCTGAAATAATAAGTCAGTTCCCTTCATTATTTCATGGTTTGGGAAAGCTTAAGGCTATCAGGCCGATTCACAGAGCTAATCTGAGACAAAATCCTAAACTTACAACTTCTGGTATTCACAGAAGGCACTTTCGATTTTTGGTAGTCACAGAAATCACTTACGACTCCTAACTTTGCATCCGCAGTCGGGCTGGAATCTCCGCACCCGGACCGTACTCTCCGCACCCCGTCCATAATCTCCGGCTCGAGGCTTAATCTCCAGTACATACAGTGCACAATTTGTGCTCCTCTCAGTGTTGACTGCAGTGTCAATACTACAGTTAACACTAAGGGGAGTGCCCTTAGTGTTGACTATGGTTTTGACACTACAGTCAACCATGAGCGGAGAGTAATTTGTACCTTGATACGAAGGAGCAAACTTTTCTGGGTTATGATGTAGTGTCTGGCCATACCCTTTCCCTTGCCCAGACTGATTTTCATGACCTCCTCTATCATTTATCACATATTCCTTATGTTTCTTTTTGTAAAAATTACATTCCAGCCCATTGATTACACTTCATCCGGCCCAAGCCGGAGATTACTGCTCAATCTGGAGAGCACGGCCCTAGCAGGAGAGTACGGTCCGGGTGCGCAGAGTATGGCCCGAGGGTGGATATTCTGGCCCAACTGATTATGTAAAGTTAGGAGTCATAATTTATTTCTGTGAATACCGAAATTCGTGAGTGCCTTCTGTGAATGCCAGAAGTAGTAAGTTATGGATTTTGTCTCAGATTAGTTCTGTGAATCAGCCCCATAGTCTTAAGCTTTCCCAAACCATGAAACGATGAAGGGAACTGACTGATTTGCTTATGACTGAGTCCAAACTTGGGTACTGTTGTGAGCAAAAAAATGATGCATTAAACCCAGATCTCTGAGTGGGGTGAATGTTTGATTTTTTCAGCATTCCGTTCATCATCTGTTCTTTTAGGCAGACAATTAGGTATCTGACAGGGTGGTCTTACAGGTCAGTGTGTGGGCGTTTTGTTTTTAGATTTTTGTGGGCCAATTTTATAGTTTGGTGGCTTGGGTTTTTTCAGTTGATTTCCCATTTATTACGAGAAACATTGCCTGCAGCAGCCACAAACACATTGCAAAACACCTGTACAGGGTATCTTCACAAATTAAAAACTGCTCAGATTGATAATTGTGGTCCCTTTTTTTTATGTCCCTGATTCAGTAATGAGGGCCACTTTTATTGTGGCACCCAGGCAACTTTTATTGGTTTGTATGTCAGAACCCTGCAGGTGTTATTCACATCTGCCATATTCCGTTAGCATGCAACTCTTGCTTTAAGGAAAGTACCGGAGCTGGAATAGTATAATTTACTATTACAGCTCCAGTCAGTCTGTGCAACAATTAGGAAAATGTTGGACTTAAAGTCCAACATCAATTTAAGAACTCTTTCCTTAAGGCAAGTCACTGGAACTACTTTCGTAGTAAAGGAATGCATTGTAAAGAGGCATCCATGGTTCAGACCACCCTTTTAGGGCACAGCACAATTCGAGACACTGTATAAAGTCTGTCCCTCTTTTCTATTGTGGTGCCCAAGCCTATTTTCTGTACCTGATGGAGTCTGATTAGGGTTTCTGTCTGCTGTACACTTCGGGACTCATGTTAATATACTGCTACTCACATTGTATTTGAATATCAGCCATAAATAGAGCAAGGTGGTAGCAGGCCTCACCCACCATGTGCAAACATCTGTGTAAAAGAACAAAAGTGAATAATTGTTTTGTCAGTAAATATACCTGCCAATTAATAACACATCCAGTTCAGATCTAGCTGTGACCACTGTCTATGGTAAATGATATAGTTACACAGACATTATTTGATCACAGGTATTCTTTGAGGCTATGCAAGCAATACTAAATGAACATTCATACCATATGAATAACATTTTGACTTCTAGTGCATTTGATTTTGAACATGTATGACTGAAAGGACCACAATTTGAGCCCTCTTGTACTTTGCTCCACCCTTGCCATTTCATTTTGTTCAGAATTTCTCCTGCATTTCCCTCTGTGTAGTATAGTTTGTCGTCAGCCGTCATTAATCCATTCATCCAGGTGCTGTACGGTGGCAGGACCAATACTCATTTTGTGGAGCTATAGCAGAACCCAGAGGTAAGTGCTACTGATCCACCCTTCTAAATTAGCATTGTAGTCACTGGCAAATGGGGCCCCTTTATACTCATTATTTTTTAATCAGTGTGAATGCTCAACACATTGTTGGTAATAGTTGCAAAGTCATCCTGTGCACTGGGCATCCCCCTAACCTTTTGCTGACTGATACTGGTGGTAACTGATTCTGACTGACCCTGGGCTCTGCCTTACAAGGCCCAGGGCCAGTGCTATGCTGAAAGACACATATTAGAATACAGTTAAAACACCTACATACACTAGGGTACACAATGGTATGGTGGGGTACCCCTGTGATTGGGCATGACCTACCTTATAAACCCCTAGTATATAATGGGGCAGGGGGGTTGAAACTACCTAGAAGTCCCTAGTACCCTAGGGTATGGCAGTTTAGAGGCGAGCAGTTCTGTTTTGCACTTGCATGTGTGCACTGCTGAAGCCTGAGGTCAGTGTTTAATAGCAGTCCTGGGTGCCAGGACTACTTTAAAAAAAGTAAAATTGTGGCCGAACTCAACTTTGGGGTTTAGGGCACTTAAAAATGAATAACCTACAATGTTTTGGCATGATAGGCACCCCCAAGGTCTCCCCTAGGTATCCCAGGGGTGGGGGGTTAGGTATTCATAAGGTACACCCTTATAAAATGAGTTATCATATGCTTGGGTAAAGTGCAATTTCACATTTCACTCCCCACATTGTGGTAAAGTGCTGCTCAAATTCGACTTTGATGCTAGGAGCACTATGGAGGGAGGATCTGCAATATTTCTACAGATTCTGAACCCCTAAATTCTCCCCTCGTTGCACATGGGGTGGGGGTCCTGTAGATATAAGACAAGAACTTACAAAATATGTTTTTGTACGTCCTGATGCTGGAACAATATCCCAATCATTTTTCCCATTGCAAATCCCCTGTTACATAGGTTAACATGGTAGGAAGTTATTGATTAATAAGTCTTGATAGGAGAGGGCTAGAAATGCCATTCAAAGACTTCCCAGAATGGTATTAATAAATCTATCATTATCATATTGTTGAATTTCTCTTAAAGTGTACATGCAAGAAGTTATAAGACTTTCTTGTTGGTATGTCCAAATTCAGCCTTCCAGTGGTCTGCCCTGATTAGTCAGAGTTAAGTGGATTAGCCAGGCTGCCTTCATGAGGTGATAAAGAGCCCCTGGCGGTAACCAGCTCTGCTGGCAGGGCAATGTGCTGTTCCATAGGAATGTCAGGCCAGGGGGAGGAGTCGTAAACTATGTTCTTCAAAGAGGAGAGTAGAAACCAGTGTCATTTACAGCTTTGAACTTCCCACCTTAGGCAGATGGTAGGATTAAGGAAGGTATGAACAAATGCAGGGGAAAGAGTCTAAGTAAATTAGCCATCCTTACGATCATTGATCATAAAAGAACCTATTTAGAAGAAAAAATTAATAACGCCCATGGATCTACAAGAGAGATTTTTAATACTGTGAGATCATTTACTGATCCTTTGGCCCTCAAACATCAGTCCCCTGTGTCACAAGCCCTTTGCAATCGTCTTTCTGATCACTTTGAGGATAAAATTGTTACCATCCACGACTCCTTTCCTAGAAACCTTTGCTCTGACCTCAACCACAGTCCCACAGTGAGCACAATTCCCGACCTTGACCCAGCCCAAATCTTAACCTACTTTGATCTTTCTTTAGCAGAACTATCTAAATGTAGGTCTGGATCTCCGACCGATCCTTGGCCGGCCAAACAATACAAAGCTCTGGCTCCTCTGCTTAACCCTATTCTGAACAGCATTTGGAATGACACTCTCCGAACTGGAATCTTTCCAGACTCGTGGAAGCATGCAAGACTAGTCCCCATTCTGAAAAAAAGTAATGCTGACCCTAATGAGCCGGCCAACTATAGACCCATCTCCTTGTTGCCGGCTCCAGCCAAGGTACTAGAAAAACTAGTGCAGAAACAACTTGCGAATTTTTCGGAAACCCACGGATCTCTCCATGACTCGCAACATGGATTTAGACAGGGTCACAGCACGGAATCGGCCCTGATAGAGATGGCCGATGCCGTGCGCTGGTGACTCGATGGAGGATCAAAGGCGGTGTTGGTGCTACTGGACTTGTCGGCAGCATTCAACACCGTCTCTCATTCTGTCCTCCTAGATCGTCTCCACGCCAAGGGCATCCAGGGCCAGGCCTTTAAGAGGCTGTCCTCTTTTTTGTCTAACAGGACTCAGGCGGTTTTTACCCCTCCGTACACCTCCAACAGCCGGCCATTAAGGTGGGGAGTCCCTCAGGGCTCTTCGTTAAGCCCTCTTCTTTTTAATGTTTATTTTTCCCCACTTGCTGAGATGATTGCTCAGTCTGGAATTAAAGCCACTTCCTACGCGGACGATATCCAACTCCTGTTCTCGTATGACAGACTCTCCCAATCCTCTTTTGATCCCTTAAAGGACTGTCTGCGTAATATTGCCTGCTGGATGGACAACAACTGCCTCCGACTTAACGCGGGGAAAACCGAGGTTCTTTTTTTCCATCAGCCGTCCCCCTTAGACCCTCACCTCTGGTGGCCACTCGACCTATGCCCCCCCAGCACCTAAGGAATCTGTAAAAAATCTTGGAGTCAGATGGGACTCCAACCTTTCCTTTCATAGCCAAGTGCAGACAGTATCGGCAGCCTGTTTCTCCAAAATTAGGATGGTAAAAAAATGTATCAACTTTCTCCCTAATAACACCAGGAGAACCATCGTCCAGGCATTGATCACATCTCACCTGGACTATGCTAATGGTCTGTACGTTGGGTTGGCTGCAGGGCTCTGCCATCGACTACAGACAGTCCAAAACACAGCGGTTCGTCTGGTATGTGGCATCTCCCTTAGAGACCACATCTCCCCTTACCGATGCTCGCTTCATTGGCTGCCAATACAGAAGAGGGCCGAATTCAAAGCCCTCACACTGGCTCACAGGGCTATTAAGGGAAAAGGATCCGCCTACCTGTCTTCCAGTCTGCGACCCTACAGGAATGCCAGATCTCTGCGTTCTAGTTCTAAAAATCTTCTCACCACCCCTAGATTCAAGAAAACACGCTCTGGGGGGGAAACCTTCCAGGCCTGTGCCGTATCCCTCTGGAACAAACTTCCCCTTCACATCCCAATGATCCAGGACGAGCTCCCTTTTTGTAAGGCATTGAAGACATTCCTCTTCTGCTAAATCCCTCAGGAGTAAGATTTATTTACACTTCAGAAGCGCCGGGACACCCTGTTGGGGTAGCCTTGCGCTATATAAAATACACTAAATAAAAATAAATAAATAAATCCTTACCTCCTTGCTGGAAAATCAGCTATTATGGATTTGGAAGATTTGATGCACGCTGGGACTAAATAATGCCGCACTCTATAGGATTGGGTCATATTTTTGAGGAGTTACCCTGCTCCCATTGGTCAGAAGTGATCTCCTGCCTGACCCAGAGAACTTGGAATAAGTATCAGAGAGGGGCAGTGCCTCTCAGACCTGCTGCTTGAAACTTACTGAAGCAAGACATTGCCAAGCTGAGATGTTTTGCTGTGCAAAGATTTCTAATGCCTGACCTCTGAAGACTGCACCATCTGAAACTACAGCCCTGTGGATTAACTTGCTGAAAAATAACTAAAGAGGGGACTCCCTGAAAGCTACAGGTTGAAAGAGCTCATCTGGAACATCACCAACTAGATCTACACCTTGGAGAACAACTAGAGGATTTGTCAGGGTTTTGTACCAGTGGATTGTGGGAACTGAAGTCCTCAACTTTCAAGGTCCATCTTGGAGCTTCCAGACCCATGGAGTGAGTTTGAGACACTTTGGGACTCATTTGGGAACTTCAGGAAGAAGTTCAAGAAGTTTGGAGAACTTTGGGTCAACTTTGAAAAGAGCTCCATAAAGGGACCGACTAAACCTGCGCAGCCAGGCCGCCTGCCTTCAACCACGAGCCGGCCAAGCCAACCAGGTTTGTCCCGCTAAAAGATCCATAGGTCCAACTCCCAGAGTTTGACTGGGACTAGAAGAAAATTGAAGCCATCGAACCCTCACAGGATCCAGCTACATGAGGAGCATCGAGAGACCCAGCAAAAAAAAGCTCCTGAAAAGTTTCTACGTCCGTTCGTAGAATAGGTGACCGGGAGCAACCACTAACGCCAAGCTGCCTACCTTCCAACGCGTGTCGGCCTGGATTCCTGGATTGCCCCACTGAAGCGATCTTGAAAAATGTCTAAGTCCGCTCCAGGGAAGTTGACCAGTACCTCATCACAAGTCAAGCCGGCGAACCATCACCGGATCCGGACTGGCTGGGAGCTTCGAGGGGCCTTGAGGAGAAAAGCTCCAGAAAGGTTTCCAAGTGTGAAGGTAGAAACTGAGACTGGGACCTGCTGTGAGCTGTAGCCACTCAGGGCTCCATCGCGCCCGGCCTGATACTTTGACTTTGGCCCGGTCTATCGCAAGCAGGTATCATAATATGGTGCTCTAATCTTCTAGGTGCTATATTTTATTAAATCTTAGAAAATTTATATCTCCGGTACCCTACATTAGATTTTTGTTGTTTTGGTGTCATTTACTGAATTGAGTTTTTAAATGCTTTACATACCTGTCTTTGAAGTTAAGCTTGCCTGCTCGCAGCCAAGCTACCAAGGGTTGAGCAGAGGAATAATTTTCTAAGACCAATGCTGAGTCCTGACATGTGTTAGTGGCCTTATTGCCAGTGGCAGACCTACATTTGCCCCTACCAATAACCCACTTTCCAACAGTAATAATCAGCAGTAGTTCCTGGGATTCACTGGTAAGAAGATGTCTCATAATCATACACCTTGCAATGCCTATATGAGTACAATCACTGCTGACAGCTTAATCAAAACAAGCATGTTATTGTATATAGTCACAAAGAAGCGAGGGACCCAATTAGTTCTGCAGATCATCCAATCATCTGTGTTAACATGCTATCTTCACATAGCATAATATGTGTGTTTGTAAAGCGCACATCCACCCAGACGGGAATCTTGGTGCTGAATAACAGACGTTTATTGTTACCCAACTCAATGGTACATTGATCTTGAGTGCAGCGGCGTCCGACACAGGTAAACCTGTGGGGGGGATGGGGCAGGGCGCAGCAGGAGGGGAAGGCAACAGACGACGGAATAGATATTATTTATTTATTCATACCTATTCGGTCATCTGTCATCTTTCCCCACCTCACCACGTTTACCTGTGCTGGACGCCGCTGGACATTTGAGCAAGATTTGCAAAACACATAGGTGCGGCGCTCAGTGAAGCAGTGAAAGAATGCAGACATCACACAGATTATATAAAGTGATCATCTGAATTGCAAAACAATAATATCAATGACCAGTGAAGCATTGCGCTCGGCCTGTGTGTTTTTTAACATGTACCATCTCAGTCTGTTATTGTGGACATTTTGACTGCTAAACCAAGTCGGTGGGTCTCATCTGGTTTGATTCCTACATGGAACAAGAGAAAGTGTGGGTTCCCATTAGTGCTAAAGTGATATTGTGCTAGTGAAAAATCAACAGTAAAATGGTCAACTATATAGAATGCTAACAATAAATCCAGCAGGATGAACGGAAATGCACTGAACAAAATTGTCAGGGTTGCCTGTTCAACCATGAAACCTGAAAAAAGCCTGATTAATTGTCTGACAAGAAGTGTTTCTTGGCAATATGTTTGTTTGATGTATTAGCAAAAGACCTTTCCCAGGCTTTCTATATGAAAACAGGTTTGAAATTGGAAAGGAGCTCTGGGGTGGGTGCAGTTTTTTTTTTGAACTGTTTTCAATTTATCTTAGCTTTAAGGAATATTAGAAGATGTCTTGGGTGAGGGAAATATTAAACTATTCAAATACAGTGTGTTTAAAGATGTGGAATTTGTTCTAATTAAAGAAGGCTGGTCATAATTTCCTGATGATCAGGAACGGTTTTCTGAATGGGGAGGAATTTAGGGACCCGTTTGTTTGTTCTTATAGGAAGAGCCTGGATGTTATTGGGTGAGGGTTTTATTTGATCCTTATAAGAGGTGATTCTGGTGATAATATGAATGACTTCTAATCCAAACTCATTTACTTTGGTTTGGAGACTAATGAAAAGGACATAGGTTGCACCCTTTTTTACAATAATTCTGAAAAATATTTAATTACTTGTCATCAAATTTTTTCGAAAAACCATGCTTGGTTGGAATTTTAATATCTTTTCTACTTAAGAATGACACCTTGATTTGCTGCTGTTTGGATGATGCTTTTGCTGATATTTACATTCTGATCATTTCAGACGAAAAATCACATTGCAATTAGAGTAAGGGAGTTCTGAGGTAAATCCAAACCTAGCTTTTTTACTTGACGGATCCACGTGTATGTGTCTATGGTTTCTGTGGTCACAGAAAGAGTTGGTATTTGTGAAAGTGAAATGGAATGAGAAAATGAATATAACCTGTTGGTTGGTAAGGGAGAGAAACATTTGATAGTACCAGACTTAGTGCAAATGAGATCTAGTATTATGCCCTTGTGTGTGAGCTATAAAGAGAGATAAATGAGATTATGTTATTGGATTATAATCTCAAGGATCAGAAGAGACTGGCCACCGGGGTTGCCTTTGTCGATGACAAAATCACCCATTCAGAAGGAACAACATAAGATGATATATCAGAAAATGAAATTTCCTTGAAACTTTGGGGAATTGTAAATGTCTTGTGCATGGGAGGTGTTACGTAGAGATAATGTAATGGAAAATGTATGACATTCAAAGGTGTTATAGCTCAGACTGGTGAGAGTTTGGAGCTGAGAAAATCTTTGTGCATGATGACAAAGCTTCCCCCTAGAATGAGTTGCTGCTATGCACAGATGATACTATTATCAACAGGGAATTTCAAGAAAGGGATGCGAATGAGCATTTAACCAAGATTTAGTGATGTAATGTAATATAATTTGCACTTGTATAGCGCCTATCACCCAGGGGTCTCTAAGCGCTGTACGAATACCGCTGTGGAACCCTTCCTGGCCTGTTCCTGTGAGGTGTCCACTCCTGGGCACCCCCAAGGTGAAGCCAGGCATCCTAGCATTGTTAGGGCCAGTGTGGAGATTAAGCAAGCTATTGCCCAGAGTTGCAGAGTGGAACCCATGATTAGAGTAGGCACCGAGGCGAGAATTATCGGGTCCGAGGACATTGAGCCCAAGACCCTGGGCTGAAAAGGCTGTTGAGTCCTGAGATCATCGAAGGAGGTCGCTCCCCTCGTTGCTGCCAGTCCTAACCTGGTATCGTAGCGCTACTCGCATTGCTTGTGCTGCACTCGTTTTTTAGATAAGCTGCTCTGCCATCGCCTAATTGGAGTCTGTGCACTATTTGTTAATCAATTGGACATTGCTGCCTCTGCTTTCGATTTATTTGCCCCGCTGTGCCACTAGACTGCTTAATTATTTCACATTGCTGCCTGTGCCTTGTTTGTTATTCAATTGGACATTGCTGCCTCTGCATTCGATTTATTTGACCCGCTGTGCCGCTAGACTTCTCTTTGGTTATTTAATTATCTCACATTGCTGCCTGTGCCTGCTTGCAAAATCGTGCCAGATTGCGCCGATCCCACTGGTGTTTTGACCGCCATTCCTTGACCTGTGCCCCAAGCTCGTCCCGGTCGCCTTTTGGCTTGCAGCCATCTTGTTGTTGTTGTGGTGACCCCCAGCCCGGCTCTCCGCCCCGCTCCCCGCCTCCCAGCTGATCCTCCCTCGCCCCTCGCCCCTCCCACTATCCACATATGACAGATGCCTTTCCGCGCAGCGGTCGCGCCCCATGCGCGCCGAAGGCACACCAAAGGTAAGCCCGTCTACGCCCGTCCGCGCCTGGACCGCGCCCAGCGCCAGACCCCCTGGCCCCCGCAAACCGCACTCCTCCCGCATTACGTATGACGCCGCCACCCTCCTAGCCATTAACCCCGGACGCACACCACAATGCTACGAAGCTGCCCCAGGACGTACCCATGGACCCTTCGCCTGCCACTCCTACAAGTTCACCTGCATCAAGACCCACACCAAATCCACTAAATCCAAACACAGTTTCGACTCTAACCACCTGAAGTGCATCCTGCTGAACACCCGCTCGGTCCACAGACACGCAACTGAACTATGGGACCTACTCGACACTGCTTCACCGGACATCACCTTCCTTACAGAAACCTGTATGAACGCATCATCAGCACCCGACATCGCCATAGCCATCCCGGACGCCTACAAAATCATCCGAAAAGACCGCACCAACCAAACTGGAGGAGGCATCGCCATCGTCCATAAGAACACCATTAGAATCACGACCAGCTTCGACGATAACCTTGCAACCGCCGAACACCTCCACTTCCAGATCCACACCGACCCCAGGACCACACTTAGATGTACCCTCATCTACAGACCACCAGGAACCCGTAAACAATTCAGCGAAGACATCACTGACTTCATCAGCCCACACGCCATCACCTACGAGAACTACATTCTACTGGGAGACCTCAACTTCCACCTGGAAAAGAACAACGACAGCAACACCACCACCCTTCTGGACAACCTGGCCAATCTCGGACTCAAACAACTTGTTAACACCCCCACCCATATAGCCGGACATACGCTCGACCCAATCTTCACCTCCAGCAAGTACATCTCCTTCGATCACATCACAGCTCTCCATTGGATGGACCACAGCTGTGTTCACTTCAGCTTCAAAACTACCTCGACCCACAACCCCCCACAACCTATTCCGCAAAGAAACTGGAACAAAATCACCACCGACCAACTCCTCACATCGCTCAAACAAAACCCTACCGCCCTCTCATCGGACCCAAACCAAGCTTCCACCAAACTCAAACAATGGATCACTCACAGCGTTGACGAATTAGCACCCTCGAAAAACCACCTAGCCAAACAAGGTAGCAAAAAGGCACCATGGTTCAACGATGACCTTAAGAAATCCAAGAAACTATGCCGTACTCTCGAGAAAACATGGAGAAAAAACCCAACCACTGACAACCTGACCACCTTCAAGACAGCCACCCGCAAACACCACCAATTGATCCGATCCACCAAGAAATCAGCATTCAAGAATCGACTCGACAACAACGCCCATAACAGCAAGGAACTATTCAACATTGTCAAAGAATTTACCACCCCCACCGCCGGCACCAACGACATCACTCCCTCCCAAGACCTCTGCGACTCTTTATCCTCTTTCTTCTACAACAAAATAGCCGACATACATAACAGCTTTGAGAACATTTCCAATGAACTGTCCACTCCACCCACCTCCGAACCTAAACCGCCCTCCAACAACCTTAGCGCCTGGAACCCAATCACCACTGAAGACACCATCCGCCTAATGAACTCCATCCATTCAGGCTCGCCAACCGACCCCTGTCCCCACCACATCTTCAACAAAGCAGACTCCATCATCGCTCCCCATCTCCGTGATGTCATCAACTGCTCCTTCAACTCCGCTACCTTCCCAGAAAGCTGGAAACACGCCAAACTCAGCGCCCTCCTGAAGAAACCCACAGCAGACCCCTCTGAACTTAAGAACTACCGCCCCATCTCCCTCCTCCCATTCCCTGCCAAAGTCATTGAGAAAGCCGTAAATAGCCAGCTCACCGCCTTCCTTGAATCCAACAACTCCCTCGACACCTCACAGTCCGGCTTCCGAGCCAAACCCAGCACCGAAACCGCCCTCATTGCAGCGACAGACGACATCCGAACGCTTCTGGACAACGGAGAAACTGTTGCCCTCATCCTACTTGACCTCTCCGCCACCTTCGACACTGTCTGCCATAGCACCCTCATACAACGCCTCAGCAACATCGGCATACAAGGAAAAGCCTTGAACTGGATCATCTCGTTCCTCGCTGGGAGAACCCAGAGAGTCCGACTCCCCCCATTCAAATCAGAGGCCACCAAAGTCATCTGCGGAGTACCACAGGGATCATCACTCAGTCCCACCCTCTTCAACGTTTACATGAGTCCCCTCGCATCCATCGCGCGACAACACAACCTTAACATCATCTCATACGCTGACGACACCCAGCTGATCCTTTCCCTCACCAAAGACCCTAACACCGCCAAAACCAATCTTCACGAAGGCATGAAAGAAGTAGCCGAATGGATGAAAAACAGCCTCCTTAAACGTAACTCAGACAAAACGGAAGTCCTCATCCTAGGATCATCCCCCTCTGCCTGGGACGACTCATGGTGGCCACCGGCCCTGGGCACGGCACCCATACCCACAGACCACGCACGTAACCTAGGCTTCATCCTAGACTCCTCCCTCTCGATGACCAGACAAGTCAACGCCGTCTCATCCTCTTGCTTCAACGTACTTCGTATGCTCAAGAAAATCTTTCGTTGGATCCCCACCGAAACAAGAAAGACCGTCACCCACGCACTGGTCACTAGCCGACTGGACTATGGAAACACCCTCTACGTCGGTACCACAGCCAAATTACAGAAAAAACTTCAACGCATCCAAAACGCATCAGCCAGACTCATATTGCACTTCCCTCGCCGAGCTCACATCACCGGTCACCTGAAAGACCTCCACTGGCTTCCCGTCAACAAGAGAATAACGTTCCGTCTCCTCACCCACGCACACAAGGCCCTTTACAAACTAGGACCCGAATGCCTCAACACACGACTGTCCTTCTACACACCCACCCACCAACTAAGATCCTCCAATCAAGCTCTCGCAGCAGTCCCGCGCATCCATAGATCCACCATGGGAGGAAGATCCTTCTCCTACTTGGCGGCCAAGACCTGGAATTCTCTCCCCACTCACCTCCGCCTTACTCAGAACCACATCTCCTTCAGAAAGGAACTTAAAACCTGGCTATTCGATAAATAATGCACCCTCTCCCCAAGCGCCTTGAGACCCTCTGGGTGAGTAGCGCGCTATACAAATTCCTGAACTTGAACTTGAACTTGAACTATTGGTGATTCGGTTGGGAATATAAGTAGCATGCATTTTAGGGGACAGGAGGGTGTTTAGATTGTAGTAGGGTAGGTGGATCCATTGATGGCTATGAGATTGTTTTGATTCACCTGTTTGGTTGAAAACGGTTTTGGAAGTGTATAAGCGTGTTTGATAATGAGGAAGGGAGTGAGTGTCAGATGTAGACATATGTTGAAATTGCAGTGTTGCACATGGAACTGATAAAATGATGGAATAGACTACCGGAGGGGGGTCAGAACTGACTCTATGATAATTGAAAAGGTAAGAGTTGCATGTTTGATGTTAGATGTTCTATATGGATCACAACAAAGAATGTCCTAGGAAAGAGAACCTAGTGAATGGCAAGTGTATTGGAACCTATGGTATGGCCTTAGAGAAGACTTAGACAGAGGCTGGGTGAAAAAGGTCCGGTATCTACCTAAAAAGAGTACCTCCATAGGCTGGACTTTAGAGGTATTGAATGAAGAGAAGTTCATTATAGACACAGGACAGTGATCTATGTTATCTTAGAAACATGGATGATTGTCCAACTAAATTTAGGAGGATGAATTAGGAGTGGGAGATGAGGTTCTAGTTCCAGGGTAGTCACCATATAGCCACTAACTAGGTTAAGTTCTAGTCCAATGTAGTCTGCATTAGGTGGAAAGGAAATGTGATACATCGCTGATAATGCTGGATGATGAGAAAAGAGTATCTTATGGATACCAATTTCAATGGTGTGGAAATGCTCTAGTTGCTGCAAAAAGGTAATGGATATTCGAATGGCTGACAAGAAGTGGGGAACATTTGTCCTCAAGTTGATGGTGCTTGAGGAGGAATAAAAGAGGGGGAGTGGTAAGCTCTGTTTCTGAAAAAAGAGATTTGGATATATAAACCACAAATTGAGTCTGACATTGCAGTGCTCTGGATTTTCTCACAATGAAGGAACTGAATGATGGTCACTTCCTGAGTGTAGCTTTACTAGGTATATATCTCTAGTGCAGGGTTCTCTATAGTTAATCCAGGAGGGCTCGAGCCATGCCAGATTTCAATGCAGGATTAGGAATGCGGGCAGTTGGGCATTGGGCCAGTACCTGAGGGTCATCTGTGGGCCAATTTTTTACGGCATCCTCAAAACAGTCCAGGGAAAAGTACTGTCTTCCCCGGTCCATACCACACTACTGTAAAGTGTCACCAGTATCAAAGACACAGTCCCCTGTCAGGTTGTCAAACTGAGTATTGGGGGCTAGATGTTGTCCTGGCCCTTAGGGCATTATTAACTCGGGCCCCTGCCTCTTGTGGCAGACTCGGCCAGGAAGCAGTGCTGTTCACCTGCTGGGTCATCACTTTCAGGCCATGGTGGGTGTGCGGAGGGTGGAATATGCAGGGGCCTCACAGAGGGGGGGGGGGACCATTCTCACCTAAGCCCGCTTGGAGTACCAATTTCAGTCATGTGCTTTTCTTGACCCCTCTCCCAACTCCTGCCAAGTCATACGCTGAGGTTATAGTGGGATGGAGAGGGTATTAGTAAGAAAAGTAGCCTTGTTAGGGACCAGGTAGTGTCTTTTAGGCCTTGGTTGAGGAAAGGGGGCTGATGGGGGGTGTGCATAGGCCTCGCTGTTTGGTCACCTTTTCTAGAGGAAAAAAAACTTAGGATGTAGCGTTATGTTCTCAGAGCTGCTGACCTTAGAACTGGGGAAGTACGTTTGAGTTCTGGCATCACTGTAACATTCAGTGATTCTGGAAAAATCACTTAATTTCCTTCCGTAAAATAAAAATTAATTTGATTTTGTGCAATGTAGCTGCTGCTCATCATAAGTTCTCCAATGCTTTGGACCAAGCTCATTTATTAATAACCTAAAAAAAAGTATATATATATATACAAATATATAAAACACTCCTCTTTTGCACAGGAAGACGCCGACATCCCATTTGGAGAATTTCATGTGCTTTTATTTTTCTTCGGAGTATGCAGCAGTTCACTTCGAAACCTTACACGTTTCAGCTCTCTCTGGAGCCTTGATCACAGGAGAGCTTTATCCTTTTCTGACTGACCACAATATTTTCCTTCGTAAAACCTCTTTTTATTCTGTAGTTTTGTGTCGTATTCCTTCTATGTATATATATTAACCATTTGGGAATGTGGACTTTTTTTGTGCTCCCAATCCGAATCTGTCAGATTTTTAAGATAACTACATTTATCTAAATGGGGATATGCTAGATATCTGGGATGGATCTGGCCTTCCAGGACCGCCTTTGGAGTACACTGCTCTAGTGCATAGAGCAATTTATCAGATTTTTGACAATTTTACGTTGATTTTACATGTATTGATGACTAATATAACAGAAGCACTGAATCACAATGCCTAAACTGATGAGTTGTGGATACTTAGTATGATATATGGGATGAAGTTCAATACCCCAGTTTGTTTTAAAAGTATGTATGGTTTTTATCATGGTGCATGGTTTGTTTTAATTAATTTTTTTGATAAATGAAAAATTCAATGGCACTAACACACAGGCTTTCTCGTTGTGCTTTGAGCCATTAATTATGTTTCCTCCACAGGACTGTCATATCTCACATGGAGTTCTCAGGCAGAAAAAAAATGTACAAGAGAAGTCCTGCTCTAAATATGGCTTTTTTTTAATATAAGCAACCAGGCAGCTCTATGGCAGGTCAGTCACAGGTGAAACTGTCCTGGCAGCAGATTCTGCTGCAGCTCCACTGTTAGAAACCTAGTTGCTCTTCCACCACTAAAGAATGTGATATAACTGTAATTTGGCAGGGCGAGAACACTGCCAATTTATGGCAACTCTCCCATGGTGCCAAACTTTAAATTATCCCTATATTTATTCATTGGTTCCCAAAACATAATATATTGAGATTGTCCTGGGTGGAAGGTGGGGAAGTTGTAGTTCAAGTATTGATATTTTTTTAAGTTTTGTAAGTTTTCTCAAACAGACATACATTTAGACTCCACGAGGATGGTAAAACTTACACGCCAATTACGTACATTTCTTTCAGTTTGAGTGCATTAATAATTACATTGTAATGTGCCAGCGTGTTGCTTTTTGAAAAAGTGACCTTGTTATTGAGTAACTATTGATAAGTCTTTGGTCCCATAAAGATTTTTAACACGTGAAAAACAGGACATCACAAGCATTTTAAGATATTGATTACCGTGGATTCCAACATCACTGCATCACCAAATTCAATGCAGTGCACGCAACGAAATTTGTTTTATTTATTTATATGTGTACTTACCTGTAAAACTCCGTAATCCATACATTACTACCCCCCACCCTGCCCCTCCCCCTCCGCACGTCACCGCCCTGCAGATCATCCCACTACCGACCGCGGCTGGTGGATTCTGAAATTATAAGTATGTGCCTTTTCTTGACATGCTACAAAACTTTAACAAATCTTATGAATATGAGGCCGGGGCCCTATTCAATCCCTTCCATAACAATGTCAATGAGGAAGCTAGAAAAAGAATAGCTGTTTCCCACAGGACTATAGAGGTACCCTATCCCACTTACACCCAACAAACACTGACCATTCGCAAAGTTGGAGCTCTCCAATGGGCAGCCCATTTGGAACACAAGTAGGGATACTTCCCCCCCACCGGATTTTTATATAGCGTGAACTTGACCCGAAGGATTCAGAGCTCTTTGCATGATCATCAGTTGCGTTACAGACCGACACATTAATTTTTGTTAGGCAGGGGGAGATTACGTGATTTACCCCGAGTCCGAGGATGTTGAGCATCTTTGCCGATACTCGACCGTCCTAGCCCGA
The DNA here is from genome assembly GCF_964261635.1 of Lissotriton helveticus. Taxonomy (NCBI): domain Eukaryota; kingdom Metazoa; phylum Chordata; class Amphibia; order Caudata; family Salamandridae; genus Lissotriton; species Lissotriton helveticus. Next base: position 50,236,774 of record NC_136060.1, on the reverse strand, counting down.
TACTCTTTGAATTACAACGGAGTACTTCCTCCATTTTGCCCCCTTACCCAAGCTATCTTCTCCCTCTCCGCTCAAATAACAACACTTCTACTGCGGCAGGATATTCATAAAATACAACGTGGCATACATGGTGGAAGAGATAATTTTCATGACAAAGTTAATGGCAGGAATGTGTTCACATTACTCACAATTAATTGTTTAATAATATTTTAGGTATTGAAGAGTTGAAGATATACAGAACCTTATTAAAATGAGTTGAAACCTGTGTACTAAGTTTAAAATCCCTGAGTTTATTCAATAACCCAGAACAATATGTGCTTGCAATCTTGCTAAAGAACGCCCTGGTTTTACATCTCGATGGCAGTGTCTAATTAATGTGCCGCATGTGTCAATCTGAATTGGTACTCAGCATAGACACGCCCTCTCTTAATGCAGTAGGTAACAATTAACTGAGTGTGCCAGGGCTGTTGATTCAAAGGCTACTAGTGGGCCTGCAGCACTGATTGTGCCACCCACATGAGTAGCCCTAAAATTGTGTCTCAGGCCTGCCACTGCAGTGCCTGTGTGCATTCTGTTAACTGCCATGTCCACCTGGTCAGTGTCCCCACTGACTAGGCATAATCCCTCCCTTTCTGTACACATTGGTCACCCCTATGGAAGGCCCAAGGTACCCCCTAGGGCAGGGTGCAGTGTATGTGAAAGGTAGAGCATGTACTACTGCAGGTGACATGTCTGGTAGTGAGTTACAGCCATTTTTGTTTTTCACTATTGTAAGGCTATCTTGCCCATAGGCTATCATGGGGAATGCTGGCTACAGTGGCTACCTGCATATCTTCCCATAGGAGCAAGCTAGGATATAAAAGTCTAGTATCCCCGAACTCAGAATTTAATAATACATATTTTAGGAAGGATGGTTTTTAAATCCCGTGTTTGAAAATAGCACTTTTATAAAGTGGCTGCTTTCTTGTCTGCCCTTTCTGTGTGCCTTGGCCTGTTTGTGAATTGACTGTCTGGTTTGTGAGTGACAGGGCTGGGGGATTCCAGGAGACAGAATGAGTCTGCCCAGTGGTGAATAGAGAGATCTGCATCTAGATGGGAGGGAGGAGTTGCACCTGGGACCTGAATAGGACTGTGCCCACCCCCCACAGTGCTGGCTCCACCCCATGTGGTGTGTCTGATGTCTCTGCCCTGCACTGTGAAAGGAGAGAAGGAATCATGTCAACAAAGTGCTCCAGGGCTGTGCATTCCGTCCACAATGCTGGCTCCACCTTCTGTGGGACGTCTGATGTTTCTGCTCTGCACTGTGAAAGGAAAGAAGGAGTCGTGTAAACAGAGTGCTCCAGAATTGGTTTGGACTGGGCTCAGAGCCCTCCTGCACAATGGGGAACAAAGACATTTTGGGGTATAAGTGTAGGACCCCTGACTACAGAAAATTAGATCATCCTGGAATCAAGAGGGAACATCTGCCAAGGATAAAGCTGAAACGGAAGAAGGAAGACTGTCCTGCTGTTGCTCTGCTGGACTGACCTGCTGTTGCTTTGCTGCCAAGGAGAGGGGAAGGACTTTGCTTTGTGCTGTGTTCCCTTGCTTGAAGGAATCTCCAAGGGCCTGAGAAGAGCTGGCTCCCTGTTAAGAAGTCCAGCAACAAAAGGACTTCACCCCCATCTTCCCTGAACTCTGCTGAGAGAGTTGTGTCCTTCCTAGAGTGCTTGGGCCAGTTGTGGTGCCTCTGGAAGTTGTACCTGTGTTGGGAAGTTGGAAACCAAGATTTAAAGACTTTCTGCAAGTTTTCACGCATCGCTCGCTTGCGGAGAACATCCCCGTCAGTGCGAGGAAATTCCCGCCGCCCCGAAGGCTGAGATCGTCGCAGCACCTGTTGCCGCTGCCAGAGTCGTCGCATCCTTCGCTTGCGGGACGCACCAGTCCGGTGCGGGAAGATTACCATTGCTGCAAGTATCGTCGCAGAGCCTGTCATCACTGGGTGAGATTGTCGCACCGCTTGCTTGCGGACCGCATCACGTCGCTGTGAGAGGCATCGCATCGAGGGACCGTGAGAGGAGGAGATTGCCGCTGAACCACGCATCGTCGCCGCACTGGAGATCGTCGCCGCCCCAAAGATCGTCGCAGCGTACCTTTTGCGAGCCGCTTCCACCGAAACCTGTCCACCAGAATTCACACAAGATATCGCATCCCTCCCCATACAGACTGGAGTCACTGCAACACGCCCGTTAAATCCAGCAGGGTTGTCGCATCGCCTCCCCAGAGTCTCAGGAGTGACGCATCGCTGGCTTTTCAACGCTACAGCTTTCACTTGGAACTTTTGTCACATCTAAAGGTACTGTTGGCTAAAACGTGACGCAACTGTGGATTATTTTAACGCAACCTTAAGAACTCTTTTGAAACCATATTCTTGAACTGTGTATGTTGGATTTTTGTCGTTTTGGTCTTGTGTAGTTTAGATTAAATTACCTTTATTTTTCTAAACTGTTGTGGAGTCAGTTTGTGGTGTTTTCACTGTGTTACTGTGAGTGTTGGTACAAATACTTTACGCATTGCCTTTGATAAGCCTGACTGCTTGTGCCAAGCTACCAAGGGGGTGAGCAGGGTTTATCTAAAGAGTGTATCCTTCTTACCCTGACTAGAAGCAAGGGTGCCTATTTGGACAGGGGTACCTACCTCTGCCAACTTGAGACCCCCAGTTCTAACAGCGCACACTACAAGTTCCGCCACCTTCAGCCATTTATTGGTGAGAACTGTGCCATGAAAAGTCTGGTGGTGGTGGAACAAATGGGCCCCTGGGCCCCCCCACCATGGGGATGGATTCAGGGGGGCACAACATGGGCCCCCCTGTCTGTACACCCCCAACGTTCCAGCACAGCGTGGATGTCACCATCCATTCTGTGCTGAAACTTTTTGCCATTTCCATTGAGATGCCTGTTTTTCAGGTACCATCATGAGAAGGCAAAGGACCATCGGCCGTAAACTAGTTCAACGTAATATGGCCAGTGGTTCTTCCTTGCGCAGGTTTGGCCTAGCTGTGACGACGGAGAGCTACTAGAAGAAACAAGGGAATTTTGCACTGCCACCCAGTTATCCTAGCAATTTCACCAGCTAATATCTGATGAATTCTCTGAATAAGGATGGGTTGAAAAATGGAGAAGTGCTGCAGGAATAGAGTGTGATATTCATTAATAAGTATCTCACATGTCTTAGTGGCTACTTGCAGGACAACTCTACATTATTTGTTATTCCTGTATGCGATAGTAATTGATAACTGCATCAGCAGTAATCTCATATATGGTAGCATTGATTGGGTATTTCGAGGCCCCTTATAATGAGGATCTTAAGGTGCAGTTGTAACCACCAAGAACTAGTTCTGATTTGAATTCCCATTAATCACGTGTTCATGGTCAGGTACTCATTATTAGTGAGTACACCTGTAACTATAGTATAATGTTGTGAACTTCTATTCGAAGTACAGAATCAGCAATCAAGAGAGGAGGTACATTCAGAGAAATCTTACAAAAACAATGACTATTGGTGTGCCTCAGAGAGCAGTACATCTTTAATAAAAAGAGCTAACAATTCCCTTCCTTACCATCCAGCATAGTCCAAAAACGGGTGGAGGAACCCATTAACTACTAACCATAGGTTTGAAGCCCATCAACCTTAACATCATGAATAATAGGCTAATTGACTGTGGCCTAATACATTCAGCCCTGTAGGAATGAATACGTTTTAAAATCAGAAATAGCCCTCTTCTTGAGGCTGGCATCTTACACCTTGAATTAGAGCTCCCTTCACTGTGGTGTCCCGGGCAAATATATCCCTGAACTGCAGTGACCTGGGAGCAAATTTATCAACTCTACTTTTTTATATTTTTCTTATCCCTCGGAAGAAAGCAACTCATAGATGAAACAACCTAAAATATGGAAAATATTTTTTTGAAAATACCATTAGTGGCTGCTACAGTATGGGGGTAGAAAGCAGCGGGGGGGAAGTGAATAAAAAAAGAGGGCTTACCTGGAATAGCTGGCAACCACCTCTTCTATGTCCTTGTCCTCTTCATCTTCTTCCTTCTTTCCGTCCCGGCCAGCAGCAGGAAGCACCCGGGGATACAGGCTCCCTGAGCCAAGCACAATACTGCAATGCAGCGTTATGATTGGTCTGAGAGCTGTGGTTCGGCACTCAGATGGGGACAGGGAGCCTGTGTAATGCAGCCTGGTGGAGAACATGCAAAGTGTGCATGGCTGTTTGGCCTGTCCAAGAGGGATGGCCAAATATAGTCATGAGCACTTAAGGAGTGAAAACTGCTGTCCTCCTGCTCTAGCCAGCCCCATCCGCCACTGACTGCAATCGGAAATATAAAATGCTAATAACATTATGTTATTATCATTTTCTTTTTCTTTTTCATCAGTGGCCTTAGTGGAGGAGCCGACACTGGAAGTTACTTAGATAATGTGCTGCTTGTCATCAAAATCACTCATTCCACTCCTGATGAGATGTGCAGGTTTGAGACTATTTATCAGATGTTTACAGTGAAATATGGCTAAACTTTGACTTGGCCTAAAGAAATCTGACCCTCTACATTCTGCTCTTATATTTCAAAAATATGGAATTTGATTGGACCAAGAACATTCAATTAAAAAGCTAATATCTGTTGCCAAAAGAACTACATTAATCACTCTTAACTATCCATGGTTCTGTCAACAGTCCAAGCAATTCTAGAGACTAGAACAGTTCATCCAAATTTTTTAAAATGTGTAAAGTACAACATATCCAATATGTTGCTGATCTTGAACTACTTTACCACCTTAGTAGAGAACATGGAACTCTGACATGCCACGTTTTGCATAGGCTCCAAGTGGAAGAACATTTTCAATTCTTGAGTTCGTTTATGTTCTAAAGTGCACTCTTGTACAGTTTCTTTCACCAACCTTTCAAAAATTGCAAATAACAAGCAGTAATTGACAGGAGGTAAAGCCGTACCATGCATCCCAAAATTCAGACTTGCAAATAATGGGGCAGATTTATGTTAACTGGCGCATCCCCAGGGATGCGCCTGTTAATGTGCGCCACAGTGCGCCACAGCTCCGCCACCCATGGTGCGCCGCATTTACAATGCGGCGCACCATGGTGCAAGGCAGGGAAGATGCGTGACGCATCTTTCGGCGTACGGGCGGCGCATTGCAGGAGTCATGTCGCAAGTGCGACATGACTCCACCAATGCACAGGGGCCACCCCTACAATGCATGGTGCGTCACCCTTACGCCTGCTTCAAGCAGGCGTAAGGAATTGACGTAGAAAGTGACTGAGTGAAATCTCATAGATTTCACTCAGCCACTTTTAGGAGGCGTTCCTGCGCAGGAACGCCCCCCCCCACCCCTGCGCAGGAACGCCTCCTTATGGCGCAGGGCTTTCCAACGTGATGCATCTCCTAGATGCGTCACGTTGTAAATAGGGCGCATTGTTCGCGCCACCGTTGCGTCAAATTAAGTGACGCAATTGCGGCGCACAGAGGCGCAAGGGCCTCATAAATCTGCCCCTAGGTACTTTTTCAGTCTGCACAATCAGTGCCCTAACATCAAAAGCCCTGCACAAATCTAATGCTCCCTCAAAACCTTCCTAGTTCAGTAAATTTAGAGCCCTAAGTCTGTCAGGTCTAATAAATACCATTTCTAATGACATGATTGACAAAATAAAATCAGAGACTTCAAGAAGATAGTTAAAAGGGAGAGTGAAATATGAGGTTGGTATGTTCAAATGGGTTTATGACTCCAGATTTAATGTCAGTTGGACATCAATAAGCCTGTGTAACATTGCTGAAAATAAGCAATAGACATGCTAAAAGCATAGGATATTTAGAATCAATACAATAAGCTGGTATGTGATATGTAAGCGGAACAGTGAAATTAATCTTTGAGATAATATATTTAGGGCCAGATGTAGGATCGTTTTTTGCGGTCGCAAAGGGGATATCGGCCCCTATGCGACCGCAAAATAGGTCAGCCCAATGTACTAACTGTTGCGTTTGGACTTGATTACCACCCTGCCACTTTCCCTACACTAACCCTATTTTGCGAGTTGCTAACCTATTAGCGACTCTCAAAATCGGGTTAGCGACTTTTTATTAGGAAGGGGCAAGCCAAGTGTGTCCCTTCCTAATAGCGAGTCCTTACCCAATGTATGATTGTTTTGCAACATCAATTGTTGGAGTAAGCCACTCAAAAATTAGAAGGGGTCCCCAGGGGACCCTTTCCCCTTAGTGAATGGGTGCACAAACATGTTTTAAGAGCAGGCAGTGGTTATAGGGATCACTGCCTGCCCTTAAAAAATGAAACTTAAAAGATGAATGTATCTTTTTTAAATGCATCCCGTTTTCCTTTAAGGTAAATGGGCTGCATTTAAAAAAAACTGCTTTTATTGACAAAGCAGTCCCACCAAAAAAGCAGTACCGTCCCTGGGAGTGCTAGCCATTCCCAATTGAGTCGCAAAATTGCAACAGCCTCATTAATATTCATGAGGCATGCAATTTGCGACCCCATTGGGAATCGCAAACAGTGTCTGAGACACTGTTGTACATTGGATTTTGCGAGTCGCAAATTACGACTTGCAATTTGTTGCAAATTGCAAGTTGCACAATTCAATGGTCGTACATCTGGCCCATATATATATATATATATACTGGTGTAAGAGGTGGGATGAGAATTTGAAAAGAAAACAATAGCAACTATAGAAAATCATTCTGTTGTGTGGTTACTCCATTTTCTGACTATTCAAAGGCATTTTAGGACCTCAGGGCTTGTGGGACTGCTAATCAATCTCTCATTGCATCTGGTGTAACCCTAAAAATGTGTGTTTTGTTGGCAAACACCAATTAGCGTATCTGAATTTTAGTTAAGTCCACAGTAAATCTGCATAGAACATGTGCAATCTATAATGTGGGATGCAATGGGGTATCATATCAACCACATTTGGAAATATAAAAGCATAAGAGGAAGGTTGGCTAATGGCCCTCTAAAACTGCAGTCAATAATGTTGTAGTAACTTATGACTTAGCAAATTGTACATATATTTAAGCCTATCTCTAATATTAAATAGTGAACTGTAGAGTATGCCTTTTAGCTCATAGTGCTTACCTGCTTAATACCGAGGGAAGAAACACATACGTTGTGCTAACATCAATTTTTCTGTGAACAAAATGGACACAAACGTCGAGTATTAGTAAATGCTCTTGGCCTTTTCCATTGATAAAGCCTACACTACATTTTAAAGGCATATTTTAAATATTGGAGCATGAACGTTATTGACGATACAGTCATGAAATTTTACTAATTGATAACATTTGTATTCAGTGGTGAATTTGGAATTTTAGTACCACAATGATACCTGAGCAAGTTATCTTGTTCTGCCTTCATGGACCCAGTGAAAAAGAGATGACAGTACATGAACCTGCTGCAATAACAGTCATAGCTTTCTACTCAATTCAAATATCTCTTCAACAAGATGTGAAGTGCTGTAATTAAATGCTCTACCTACTGCAAATTGTGCTTTAGGTTCAGATATTCTTGTTGACCAGTTTGAGAGCATTCTCTTTAATGATAAGGCTGAGGTACCTGATTACAAGGAACCTGAATAGACCTGAGTGATAGGTTTATGGGTCAACGCTAATCTCTGTGTGGTTACTCCTATAAAAAAACTGTCTACCATCTGAAAATCAGAACACTGATTGAACCTAAAGAGCAGAAAATGCCACAGAAGGCATACTGCTGTCACTGGACAGACCCTGAGAGAATGTTGGCTTCTCTTGAATAGCCAGAGAAGTAGCCGTCTCAGGGTCAAGTAAGCTGCAGAATAAATGATGTCTTTTGTGAAGTTTGGAAAAAGAAACTTTTCAGATTCTGGAGGATTAAGACAAGGTGTGGAGGCTACTTATAAAAAAATGTATCCCCAGAATGCAAGATTTTCTGGTTTGGCTGGATCTGATCTATTTTTCAGCAAAGTTTGAGGACCCTGCAAGACTGCAGAAACAAGTTAACTTATCCTGAGGAGCTCTGGTCAGACATTGCTTCCAGCCATGGCTCGCTATAGAATTTCAAACTCTGAAAATGAAATCTGAAAATGAGAAAGTTCCATTATGACTATAAATCATGGATGCCTAGTAACCACATGAGAACAAGGCAACATTTAGTTGCTGTTTTTTCATGAGGTATAAATTAGATTATTTAATTGATTTCGGATATCAAGGGAGTAGTGGTGCAACTGACATGGCATCGTTCTTGACAATGCGTGCTTCTATTACACATTTAAGTCATGCATATTGAGTAGGCAATATTGTTATACCTTAATCCCATACCCAAAATATTGAGAACAAAATTATCGACCAGTAAGCAGGGTTAGTTTTTTCTATACCTAACTCCACATAGATATACCTTAACCATACGGTATGTAGTTGTGGAGTTACGAATAAGAATCTTATACTTTCCTATTTGACCTTACCTTTTGTTTTTTTACTTCTTGATAATTTGACTAGAATGTTAAGGTACTTACAATATTCCCTACTGTATAGTCCTTTCAGAGTACAACCCCATCACTCACTCCCCTGGAAAAGAGAAATTAAAATTTCATAAGGGGATTGCATGTGCAGAACTTGAAAATTTGACTCATTTAGAATATGTGCTGAAGGAAGCACTATGTCAATACGTGACCAGTTGTTTGACCTGACTGACTGAGTTATCAGGTGTACATCCTCTTCAGAAATTAATCTAAAAATGTGTACACTGAAGTGATGATCAAAGAAATGTTAACAGATACATATGTATTAAAGCAGATCACTCCACACAAAGCCACAGAAGTCCTTGATCATTGTTGTGAAGAGGCCATAATCAGGCAAAGCTCGGAACGTCTGGATTACATGATGGGTTTTTTTTTGGGGGGGGGAATTAGCACATGGGAAGAAAATATTTCAATAAAAGCAAGAGATAAGAAGAGATTTCCCTATATTGTGAAATTATTGCATTGAAATGTAAGTAATGAAGAAATGAAGGTGTTTTGCCTTAACAATTGTTTTTACTTCTATTTGAGTAAAGTTATAAAATGGAATAAATGAAATCGTAATGATCAGGGCAAACATGAATCTTTGGTCGTTCATATGGAACAAAACATTTAGCATATACTTTTAAATAATAGATAATAGTATTAAGGCAAAATTAGGGTGTAATTACATAGACTGAGTTGCTCCTTTAACATCATTGAGTTATTAAATATTGTAATCTATCTTTTCAAGTAAGCAAATATAATAACCTAAGTTCCAATGTATAGTGAAAGAGTGAGAAATGGTGATAACATGATCTCTGTGGTAAAGCAACACCAGCTGTAATTTTTGAGTACATCCCCTTGTCAATTTTTGGTGCCAAACATTAAAGCTTAAGTAGAACAGCAGATTTGATATCCCCAACCTCATAGTGGTCATCATTGACTTCTGAAAAAGAAACAAAGGACCTTATTTAAAGTTTGGTTGACCAAATCAAAGGGGCATCACCAGGCAATCATCACTTAAACTCTGTGACTTCCCCCAACTTTCCCTCATCCAGTTGCATCACTCCTCATCATCTGCTACACCCATGAGCTCCTTCCATCCCTGACTCATTCTCCCTTCTTCTCCCTAAGCATCCTCCCAATGAAAACTTACCTCCCCTATCTCATAGCCTCTTGCACACCGGCATTGTTCTCCTGCATACACCCCCTTACTGCCTTAGGGATATGTAGATCCGCATCTGACTCCCCATCCCCATTCTCCTGCCACACAGCAGAAGCTCTGACAGGGTATTCGTTTGCCCCACTTGTGAACCCACTGCAACCAGCAAAGTACACAATCAACAGCATCAAATTGACTCACCCCATAATGAAGACAGCAAATCACTCAACTCCATCAAGTAATATGTATTGCCCAATTCAGACAGATGAACACCATCTGCTCAGTGCAAGACTGCCTCACTCCACAGAATCCCTGCATGTGACAATACAAAGATCTTATTTACTTTGCAGATTGCCTTCATCGCCCGATTCAGTTTCCATCTGGCCCTCTCCATTGCCACTTGTTTCAAAGCCCCCCTCCACTTCCTACTGCGCACAAATTCAGTCCATACGATGCAAACCCCCAACAGCTTTTGCTGTACAACACCAAGTCTCTTTGCTTGTGTTACAGTAGGGTGAGCCCAGGAAGCCACACTAAGTCCTTTTCACCCAAATGAAGCAGCAGCATGTCCGGACACCCCCATTTCAGCACGATTGTAGCTACAAGAGGGAGCAAGTTGCCCTATCTCATGCCACTCTTGCCCACCAGAGCACCTCATGCCGGCTGCTTGGCAATCCTAGGTTATGTCCGTAGATCTGGCATGCAGCATATTTCTTCACCCAGTGAATAAAGGAGTGTTCTACCAGCCATCTAGGCACTTTGTCTTGCCTGGGGCCACGTATGCACCCTATGGAAAGAGAATGAGCATTAACAAGGACTCCCAACTGCCCTTTCCAAACACCCCATCCCCCAACTGCCCACTCATTTGCGCACATATCTCTCGCAGCACTTCGATCTCCGCCTGACTATCTGGCGATACACAACCAACTCCGACCCAATCTTGCGGACGCAGTAGCCACCCCAATTTGGAAATAGTGAGTCCCATAGAGTGCCTGCCGGATCCTACCTCAGCCTCCTCAGTGCATCCTGAAGCACACTCAATAGCTGGTATGAGGAAAGCATAGCCCCATTCTTGTGACAAAAAACTCCGCCTAACGGAGTCCAGGCCAGACAACAAAATCATTCCACCTCCCATCAGATAAACCTCTGAACAACCCCCTTCTTGCAACCAATCCCACTTTCCTCTCCCCAGCTGATCCATCTTAGATTTCTTTTAGCTAAATGCCCAACCTGCCTATCTTCAGACATACTGCTGTACTCAAAACGCCCCATACGTGTCTTAACCCCAAATGTTCCGACACCCTAAAGAGGCTAAAAACATCCAAGAGACCCTCACCAGTATGTAGTGTGCTTAATAAATGACTGATTGGTTGATACAAAGAAAAAACAGTGCAATTTCAAAACGGTCAACACAGCAAACAGACAAAAACTCACAGCGGGTCATGTAACAACTCAAAAGTGAACGCCTCTCTCAAATGCCTACTGCACCCACACCTCTCCCTGCACCAAACTGTCAGAACCTATCCCAGAATGTCAACCTGTGCAGGATCAAACCCCCAAAACAGCTTCCCATAGAAGAACAAACCAGCCAGTTTACCAGCTATGGTAGCAGGTGACAATCCTCTCTCAATAAGTTAAAAAACAAAACCTATCATGCTCTTTTCCTGTTCCACCCAGTTCATGGGTGACCAATTCCTTAGATGGCCCTCAAACAACACAAATTATTTCCAGGCCAGATAATAACATTTTCTGGTGGACACAGCTAAAGAATTCTCATCCAGCCTAAATGCTCTCATTCCCTCCTCCCAGATATCCACTGGAACTGATGTCTTACATGCCTCCACTACAGGTGCCAGACTGTAAAAATGCTGCCATTGTGAATGAGACAAAGAATCAGCAACGGAATTGTTGACCCCAGGGACATGCATTGCCTTGAAAACTATATTCAGTTGCATACACAACAACATGAACCTGCACAGCAAATTCAACACCATCAAGTCCCTAGCCCTCTACCGATTAACCAACTCCACCACAGTCATCTTGTCCACGTGGAATAAAACTATCCTGTTCGTAAGCTCCCGCCTCAAACAGACAAGGCCAGGGAAAAAATTCCAAGAATGCAATGCTCTGCCCTTGGGCCAACCAGGTCCCTGGCTATTTCCCAGTGCACCATTGGCCGTCCCAGAAAAGACTAAAGCTGTGAGCCACCAACACATCAGAGATTGTCTGAGCCTGCCGTACTGTGTTGTCATCAATAAAGTGCACGGCGACCCCGTTGAAATCCTGCAAAAAAGACCTCTACAAGTGCAAGTCTACAACAACCCCTGGAAATCTATATTCTGTGATGAGGTAAGACATCCCCGGTCATGGCTAGGACCAACCTTCTGCAAAAGGTCCATCCTCCCTACACCACCCTACAGACAAAGTTCATGAAACCCAACAGTTTCTGCACCGCTCAAATCTCCAAACGCTCTTCAGAACCAGTACCTCATCTAGAAAGACCTAAATCTCCCATACCTTTGCCCTAGGTAGTCTGCCAACCATGTGCATAGGGTCCAACTCAATCCCCAGGAAAAAAGACCCACTCAAGGATGTTACTGAAGATTTCAGAGTGAGCACAGGAGATCGCATAATCCAAGGGTAGCACCCTGTCCACATAAATGTCTCAGTCAACCTGCAGTCCCAGTAAAGAAAAATCCTCTGGGTGAATGGGCATAATCCAGAAAGCCGACTTGAAGTCACACTTTGCCAATTCCAACCCACTGCCACAGACCTGGATAAGGCCGATTGAATCATCAACCGATGCATATTCCATCCTGGGATCCTCGAAGGCAATAAAGTCATTCACCGAAAAACCCTCAAGCCATGACAAGTGATAGGTCAAGTGAAATTCACCTGCTTGTTTTTTCGTAACTACTCCCAATGGGGATATGATAAGATCAGACAGTGGCCAGTCTGAAAAAGTCTCACTTTTTGTCCCTCCAGCCCCTTCTTTCCTCACCTTGTCAAGGACGATACTAGGAGCACTGGTGGCTGACCACAAATTGTTGCCCAACTTATGACCCTGGATCCCTGATACCCCACCCTGAAACCTTCTCGAAAAGCCTACTCCAGTGTCAAAGCCTCTTCCCTGTCAGGATACAACCTCAGCCAAGGAAGGATTGCACCCAGCCTAATTGGTGTAAGAGCCCTTTGGTCCAGGACAGCCCTGATGTCCTTTGCTGCTGGACACTCTCCACTGCTCTGAGGGGCTTGCCAAAGTAAAACATTGTGTAACTGGGTGTCTGCACCTGCATTTAGAACATTCATGTTTGAATTTGCCCCAGAATCGAGGACAGGCCCCCTTGTTGAAAGGCCCCTTTGCTGGGCGGAACATGGTTAAAAGGGCTTGTAAGTAATGGGCAGACCATTTGCTGCGTGGGTCAATGCCAAAGACTGAGCCGAAGGCATCCATTGCATCCAAAGCTCCGAGTAGACATAACCCTGCAGCCTGTCCGGGTTAAGGCTAACCCAAGCCCTAAACTCCTCATGGTAGCTAAGCAACGTGAAACCTCCAAAATGCAACTATGCTTTGCGAATTATGGCCACCTACTTGAACAAGGCAATGACCCTGTCACCATACTTCTCGCAATAAATGCTAGCAAAGACCAGGAAGGCTGACGTCCAGTTATCCATTGTAATGGCACCTTTGGCCGCCTTGTCAGTTCCCACTCCTCTTCTTTGGACACCTCCTTTGCCTGTTTGTCCCGGTGTAATAATTCAAAGACATCAACATATTTGTGACACCAGATGCGTTTTTTTGCTTTTTCTGGGGCATGCGACTCTAAAAGCATCGCCAACCCTATATAGGGTAACCGTTTTTGCTGGGTTCCCTCCTCATTGTCCGCTATTTTTCCCCTGTCAACTCCACATTGGCAGACTTGGTCACTTCCGTCCCGGAGTGCACCGCCATCTTGGGCCGTCACGCACCCCGGTCCCAAACATCCCTCCATCAACTGAGCATCCACCCCTTCTACCCTCCCATCACCAACTCCCACAGACTACACTCTTTAGCTGTGGAGCCCGTCGCTTGGGGCTCCCAGACTGCCCACCAGTCCCCCTTACCTCTGTGTAATCTAGTGGATCCTTTACATCCAGGGACTCCGCTGTCCTGGATCTCCAATCGCCATCCACCACTGACCGCTCCATTCACACTGCACTTCTGCAAAACACCAACTGGAGGTGTTGTCATCCCACTGCTTCCCCAATCCAAACCACAGGTGGTCCTCCCTCCTCATCATCACACACTTCAACTTCTTCCCATTCATCGCTACCTTCCACATAATCCAGCCCCAACACATCCTCTTCCTCACACATCTCTTCTGCTCCTCTCACCGCAGGCTGCATACATATCCACTCTTAACTCGCTCCCGTAGGGAGTGGGTGGCACACCAGCATAAGATGAACTCTCCTGCCCTGTAGGGAGGGCCACCATTGACCCTTCTATTGCTTCGGCTCAGCATCCTGAGTCCGTCTTGTGGCCCTCTGGGGGCCCCAACATCCTGCCAACCTCTGGTGTTAGCCTTACCCATGTCCCCGGCAGACCTGCTCAAACCCTGTGGTGCCCTTGCTCAGTTGGCCACACAGGCCGCAAGAGCCCCGCCTGACTCCGGTTCGCCCTGACCACAACTAGGTAACCAAACCCAGCTATCCGCACCCCGGTGGGGGTCACCAACAACACCCCTCCTGACCCTTTTGCCTGTACGTCACGCTCCATGGAGATGTACCTCTCCCTACACAGTCTGGCCCACCTTTTCTCAGTTTCTTGGACCAGCCTGCACTGTTCCCTGATTATCAGCCCCACCCTTGCCTAGGGGCTGGACAAATCTAAGAGCCCATCCTGCTCAAAGCTCTCTCCCCCTGATATTTCAGGGGGCCCCCCCTTTGGGGCCCAACTGTGCTTGTCCCCAAGCTCTCCCTGCCTCAAGGGGCTGTGGCCAACATTGTACCCCCCTCCCTCACTCTCTTTTAATAAAGATCCAGTCGGGCTGCACTCACTCATGGGCCACGGGGCAGCTGGTAAGCTCCTCCACCTCTCGCATAGCTTGTACTTGGTTGCTGGTGGGGATGAGTTGTGTCCCCACACAGTGGCACCCTTCCTCTTGACTTTGCCATGTGGCGACATGCAGGCTGCAATCGCAACCACTATACCCAATGAAGTGGCCCGAGGCATCAGTGACACTCCACCCAAGCCTTGGATAAAAACCCGGGCTGCAGCAAATCAGCTCTGCCAGTGGTCCCAAGGGTCCTCGCCGCACCATGCACCACCTGAGTTTCATCCCACATGATGGAGAGAGGAGACACCATACACACTAAACCTGAATACACCACCCTCCAACTGCACACACAACTGGACAGCCTGTGCGCAATTGGTCTGAGCCAGCATCCTATATGTAAGCCTGCCTAACCCCTCCCCTGCCCACTGTCTAACCTATCTAGCCCTGCCAAGTAATTCCTGTTGTTAATTCCTACGAAAGATCCCATGGGAAGACTAGGCTGCACCCATTTTCCATGGGACCCTCAATATCTACAAGGAGTTTATGCCACCAAAACATTACTTTGCCTGACATTCTGTTGGCGTTAAGTCCTTCGCCTTATTTACAAAGCGGTGATAAGCCACTTAACGTGACTTAACGCTAACTTGTAAATAATAACCCAATTCACACATCACTTAGCGTGAAATGGGCATGCAATGGGTGTTGCAGTGGGCATTCCGCCACAACACCCATTGCTTTTTGACCCTGCCCCATATTTATGAGGTGTGAGCCAGCACCAAAAATATCACCAGGCTATACCTGGTCTTAAGCAGACGATTCGAGGAGAAATGTTTAATTTCTCCTCATATTTTGCTCTTTCCATTTGTGTTGCATTCTGCAGCACACATAAAAACAGCAAATCGTCTGTAAAGATTGTTTTTGTGCAGGAAGGTAACCCTTCTTGCACATAAACAATCACTCCTTCAGTGCATAAACAGTTGCAATAAGGCACAAGGAGGCCTGCGCTGGCGCTAGGCAGCTTCTTTGGTGCCAGCTCTAGGGGAAGTACAGGGGTGCACTGCATTCTTGTAAATACAGCACATCCCTGTATTTTTAAACTGATGGAGTGTGGCGTTACCAATTTTGGCCTAACACTGTGGTCCGCCAGTTTCTTGTAAATATGCACCTAAACGTCTTAGTTGTCCCATTCATCGTATTAAGAGTGCTATTGGTTGCAATGTAGTTATAATATGGTGGAAAGTACAACGGAAACGTTTTTGATGGAGAATCCTGTCCATCAAACTTTAAATAAAGTTTTAAATCAAAAGAAAAAAACTTGTTAAACTAATAGGAGTTTTTAACCTTACTTCTATTCTATTCTGTTAACCTTCCCAGACTCTATGCCAAGGACCAGTCACATGCTAACATAGGCTTTTAAGATCCATATATTTTCTGTGGATGTTCTTTGCTTTTTCTTCATAATACTTGATCCACCTATCTGATTATGAACGTTATTTGTTTTAATTATGTATTTCTTTGTTTTTCTAAATTAGTTTGGGGATTTTGCCTGATTTATTTCCTAACTTTAATGTTTGTCTGGTGCTGCTAAATTGCTTTAGAATAATTTTCTCGTAGACAAACATGTTGCTTGAGCCAAAGGTTCTGCAGGTAAGCCTATGAATCATCTCAGACATCAGTACTTCTCTTTTTAGGCACTGTATTTTTTCATTTTGTGGGTGTTAAGTTACATCCCATATCAAGACAGAAAACACTCTCCCATTTATAAATCTAGTTCAGTGCAGTCACTTTCTGAAGGCTACATATTGATGATCATCTACCTTCACATGAGAATAATTTATAAAATGAAAAATCTTAATCAGGAATATTATTTTCCAGAATAATGCCTTACCAGAAAAGATGTCCTCCTGTAATATTGTATGTTGAGATATTATTGCTAACTACATACCACACCGGAGAAATACTTTTCCTCTGTATTCCGTGTCAGATATAGTTACTTCCCCAACGAAGACCATACTAACATTGATAACTGCACCAATGTAAGTATTATTTCATTAATTGCATTTACACCAATGTAAGTAGTATTTCATTAATTGCATTTAAAGCTTCATAAGAAACCTCATCTTGAATGCAGCTGATTGCTGAAAAATAAAACATTTATAACACATTACACTTTTAGGGTTTGATAACAGTTGCTTCAGATTGAAGGCCTACTACACAACAGAAAAACCAATCTATACATACGAAGTGAAAACAGATTTATTTCTATTGCTCACATAATTATCAAAGAATGAATGTCAGTTGAAAAATATACAGACTCCGGGATAGATGCAATAATGCCCTTCTTAATGATTTACCTAAAAGTAGATTTTGACTATGCAAAATAATAAATGTCTAGTCTCTCAGGCAAGAAGGTTCATGCAAAGAATATTTTCAACTACAGTTGTTCACCGATGGCACTGCAAAATCTGCACTCATTAGTTATGTGCCAAAGAGAAGAGACTGTGATTTTTCTGTTCAGAAGAAAAATTGCCTTTTTGGAAAGAGATGGAAAGACATGCTCTCCAAATGTTTATTTAATCCCTAAAACTCTTTGAGGTCTGTATTCCCAAAATCTATAGGGGAAAAGTCAAATATTGGTCCCTTCGAGCTAAAATTATGGGATTATCAGAGACTTTAGATGTACACATTGAACATTACGATAGTGGCTGATTTTTATAAGTACTCTGACATGTGAAATATATGCCTGCAGGATATTTGGGCAGCAACAAAAAATCCACACATGAATTTTGACACAAATTGGCATTTTTATTTCTTAATGGAAAAAAACATGATCTTAGAGTCCTTTTAAGGTAGTTGGTGATCCCAATCCATTCCCATTCTGAAAATGCACGTATTTGTCCTCTTAAGAAGAAAGTACTTGCATGTGTTGCCAGGTTGCTAATCTTCCTGCAAAAGGTGTATATAAACACTGACAAAATGTGGGTGTTCATATGCTTTGTTGGTTGGATACACTCGAAGACCCACCACAATCCTAAATTTGTAAATGACAAATTTCCGTCATAGTTCCAGAATTTCCATATTCACATATCTCATATGTGATGTTAAGTTGTGCCAATCCTGATTATATGAATCAGAATAGGAAATCTTCAAACTCATTTATTTGTTCCCATAGTTGAACTTAAGGCAGTAAATATCGTTGGGACTCAGGCCTATTGATAGAATGGGCTGGAGAGAAAAGAATCTATGCATCCACTTATGTCTTAGCTTTTTTGATATTCCTTGTTTGGGAAAGTAAGAAAAGAAGCTGCATAAACCATTTAGAGATGGGATCTTGGAATAATTCCGCTGGCTTGAAATTCGAGTTGAATAGCAATCTGAGGATCCTGGCTGCACACATTCTAATTTGCAGGATCATCTAAAAACAGCCCTCAATCTATTCTTCTTCAATTATGCGCAGAAAAAAAAGTATTACAAACTATTCTTGACTTATTGGACTTGGAAGTATCAAAAAACATGTTATTAGAAATTGGGTTTCTGGTTGGCTACAGTGTACACCTAAGCCAGGCAGAACCCACATTTCTAGTCAGTGCAAGGGAGTTACCCACCCAAGATTAGCCCCTGCTAATCCCCTAGGTAGCTTGGCAGAGCAGTCAGTCTTATACCAGAGGCAATGTGTAAAGTGCTGCGCAACACGCACACACAGTAGTGACACACTAGGCACACCACAAAAGAGACTGCACACAAGGTAATATAAAAATAGCCTTTGTATTATATACACATAAAAAACACATTAGACCATAAACCATTGCATAGCATGGAAAGCACTTTTAGACCACATAACATAAATCGCTGTGCTACTAGTCACTTGTCATAAGGAGACATACATCGCAAATCCTCAGTCACCTTGCCCCTAGGCACTGGTCAAAACATTACAAGGTGTGCAGTAACAGAAAGGTTTTGATATGCACTTGTCATCAACTTTTCATGGTACCCGCAGCAGCAACCATCACCCTAACTGCCTTCATAAAGGGAAAAGAGACAAGTAATGCACGTACGATGTGGCTCCTGCAGCAAAACACAGTATTAAGGGGCATGCCTCGAGTCCGTTACAGCGTGGGTATCCAATGAGGTTTTCCCTGTGATGTCCAACATATTAATGCCACAAGAGTGAAAGTGCAGCCGCCCGCTCTCAGGCGGTGCAGCGGCTTGCAGCTCCAGCAAGGAGTTGGGAGCGGGGTCCTCACCCGTGTCTGTTCTGATGACCGACCTCGCCCTGAGGTGTGCTAGTACCTCCTGGTTGCGGGGGCGGCTGCCGTCCCTCAGTACAGTTGCGTCTGTCCCAGACCGCCTCCACTCCCAGGGGGCTGACAACTCAGCTGGAGAAGCCACCTGCACAGGTCATCAGATGTCTGTTCCGGCTTTTGCTGTTTCGTTTTATGGTCTCCACTTACTCTTAGGGAGGTTCCCAACAGGCGGTCACTAACCTCAGGGGAACGTGGCACCAGCTGGTTCCAGGTTGCGGTCCCCTTTGAAGGGGGGTGTATTGAGCAGAAGTGTGCTGGGCTTCCAACTGAAAAACTCTTGTTGCAGCCCATGACTTCCAGGATTCTGGCACCAGCTCCCATGGCCACAACCACTACAGCATCAGCACTGGAGATCAAGGAGGGGGAGAGCACTTCTTACACATAAGCTCTCCTATTCGTGTGCCCAAAGCAGTTGGCCAATCCAATGCACACACCACACTTCCTGGGATGTAGCCAGCCTAAAGTAAAGAGCCTTCCACACGCTTTTGTTTACAAAGGGGAAGTTGCCCAAGAAAAGCACTCACTACGCACTGTGTGGGCACACCAGGCAGCTCCCTTTTCCTCAAGCTGCAGAGTATTGCTCTCACCACAGACTAGTTAATTCGTTCAGCCCTTTCTTAGCTGGGGATCAAAAACCAAGCACTTCTACAGGTTGTAATTGGAAGAAAGAGAACATGGTGCAGGACAGTCCAGTCCTGCAAGTCTATTGTACCCCTGAGACTTGTAACAGAAGGCAAGCACTCACAATCCTTTGGAGATTTTTCACAAGCAGGATACCAGAACAGGGCAAAAAAGGTTAGTCCTTTTCGCCCACCATTGACAGAAGCAGCAACTGCAGGCCAACCCCAACACAGCACACAGCAAAGGGGCAGTACTCCTCCTTACATCTCTTTAGCTCTTCTTCTTGGCAGGGTCCTCTTGTTCCTTGAAGTAATCCAAAGTCTTGGGGTTTCATGTGTAATACTTATACCCCAAAATATCTATGTCACAGTTTATTCAGAATTTCAAGTGGAGCAGCCTGTTTTCCATGGGTATCACAAGATATGCCATAGAGGCACTTCTAATGGCGTATACAACTTTACTCTACATTGTTTTCAGTTGAATTTTGAAGGTAATTGTGACTATGCAGACAACTTGAAATCTAAGCATACATATTTGACCTATTTTGGAGTTTTTCTACTACTTGATTTAAAACAATATCACATCTGGTGAAATTAAAAAAGAAAGCAGCATTATTTTAACTTAGGAAAGCTAATCCTTCCTATTTTATGGTAATCTTTGGTGTTCCCATGCATAGTACCGAGGATGTCATAGGAATTTAAAGTAAGTGAGCCAGTAGATTTTCAAGTTTAAGGTACGCTGAATTCTTGCCTGAAGCATGTATATTTTGAAAAATGTGATGAATGTTTTGCAGAGCATTCATCTTTATTGCGTTTGTCTTACCACAAAGGACCGTTTTGAAATAGTGCCATTGCTCACATTTTTCTTTCAAGGATGCCACGAGTTTGTCAGTGTTTATTTGTAGTTCAAACTAGACTTATCTGTGTTATTTTATTCCAAAATACGTGATCTGTTTTGTTTCTCATTCTATCAACCATTCTGTATATTTGTTGCTATTGATCACTTTTAATATTGGCATCACAGAGGCAAAGAAACTATGAGCAGCATACAGTAAGCACTTATAATCATTCTGTTATGGGGCAATGAGACAGAAAGCAGGGTGAGTTTCTTCACCCTTATCCAACTCTTAATTTTAAAATCTACAAGGTAGATCTCGTCGGTTTGGCTATCACTTTTACATAAGATTTCCACTTTAAAGCAATCAACTCTCTAAGGGTGCTAAGTCCATTTTACACTATGTGTAAAGTTCAGCTGTTATACCGTCGGGCAAGGCGATTTTCTCACTTGCATTGAAGTGAATAAGTCCTTTGATCAGTCCTTGCAATCATTTCAACATTGTATTTGAAATCGTAATGTCTCGTAAAGCCACATGGAGAGATCACTGATCAGTAAAGCATGATTGGCACAAACACAATGCTCAGGGCCAGAACAGTCTGTATTTTGCCCGAAGTACAGCAAAGAGCATATTTACAAGAACGGATGCATCGATGAGTCAGATTACTTGTGCCTGCCACAAATGCCCTAACGATGCCATGGATGCGCTGTATTTACAATCCAGTGCTCCATGGCACAAGTATTCATGGATGGGCTATAAATTCTGAAGCATCTTTTAGCACTACAGTGATGCATTTCTGGAGTTGTTTGCTAGATTGACGCAACTCCAGCAATGCATCAGAACACAGAGAGAGTGCCATGTTAAAAGCCCTGCATCAATCCTTATGCCTAGTTTGAGAAGTCGTAGCGATTTAGACACCGTTAAGTTGTAAAGTGAGGCAGTGAACAGTTGCACTTTTCACTGCATCTGTTTTACGTTGCTTTTAATGTGTGAATGCTTACCCTGCATACCTAATATCTTGCACACGTATAATGTGACACAGGTCTCTACAAACTGATGAATCGGGCCCAATGCATATGTTTGTAAACGGATGTATGACGTTACATCGCGCCCATTTACTTCGCGCGCTTTTTCCCCGCATGTTTTTGATCGCTGAGTCCATCACATCGCGTGTTTTCACCTCGCATGCTATTGCAACGCGATCCCGTTGATTTCTATTGGGCCGTACTTTACCCCGCAGTCCATCTTGTCGCATGGCAAAACAACGCGGTCTTTTGAGTCGGCTGCGAGAACCCGCCTCTATGCCCTGGCCCCCACCCCCTCCACCCCCCTCACCTGAACGCCAAATCTTCGCCACTGAAGATATAAAATAAATGTAACACATGTCGGGTGCCCACATATATGATAAAGAGTAGGCACGGTGATAATGAAGAGGGAAATAAAATGCAGGGCGTTTTTCTGTATGCACGGGTCTGCAAGTGTGTTACGACTTCTCAGCTCTCGGGTTGCTGCTCTGTATAACACAAAATGCTTAATGATTCTTCAGAAGGCAGAAAAGGATTAACACTTAGTTATTAACATTTTTCGCTTTCCAGCTTAACACGTTATCATTGTGACTACGTCGTATGAAAGCTAAACAGTACTATTATTGTGACTAAAACCAAAGTACTTTTCATGTAGGTCAGATCGTCAAGTTCATCTTCATCTGTTTTGAAACCTAAACCCTGCAGCAGGTTGAATAATGAGATGCAATGTGTGTCACCCCTCACCCTGTAGCTCTTATCTTTACAAAATGTAAAACGTGACAAATTAGGAAGCAAGTAATGCTGTCTCTGATGATGAGCTAATGATGAAACAGTACTTGAAGCAGACATGGCTTTGCCTCTAACATGTAATATCACTCATAAATTCGAACTAGATGCGAAGTACTAATGTTCGGTAGCTGTCAGCAGGTTCGAACATTAGTCCCCGGCAGCAAATTGTTTTTATTCTTTGACGTGACAGCAGGTTCGAACAAGTTGTGCGCGGTGCCCCCAGACCACATAGTTGTCCATTATGTGGCCGTAAATCATTGTTGGTATCAAAAGTAAGTTATTCTTAGAATGTTTGCGCCCATAATACATGTACATTGTTTATATTTAGGCAAAATAAATAATATAGCATGGAGTCAGGGGTATATGCATTATCTCACATGTGAACTTATTGCTGGATTTTAAAATAACAATAAATAAGTACATATAAATTCATAAGATGACAGCACACTGTACTGTTGTATCTGCAACCCCTCTATGAACTGGCAGACATATGTTCAATACATTTCATAAAGACAGTAATGAAGGTGTGTTTAGAGAGCTTGAAGAAGAGAGATAGCCTAAGGAAAATATGACAGCTTACGCATCCATCCACCCACACACTCATGCATGCATCCATCCACCCACCCACCACCCACCCAACCATGCATCCACCCACCCATCCACCCACCCACTCATCCATGCATCCGTCCACCCACCCACGCATCCACCCACAGACTCACCCACGCACCCACCCACCCACCCACTCATCCATGCATCCATCCACCCACCCACCCACACATCCATCCACCCACACACTCATCCATGCATCCATCCACCCACACACTCATGCATGCATCCATCCACCCACCCACCACCCACCCAACCATGCATCCACCCACCCATCCACCCACCCACTCATCCATGCATCCGTCCACCCACCCACGCATCCATCCACCCACAGACTCACCCACGCACCCACCCACCCACCCACTCATCCATGCATCCATCCACCCACCCACCCACACATCCATCCACCCACACACTCATCCATGCATCCACCCACCCACGCATCCATCCACCCACCCACGCATCCATCCACCCACCCACGCATCCATCCATCCATCCACCCACACACTCATCCATGCATCCATCCACCCACGCATCCATCCACGCACCCACCCACCCACCCACCCCAACCACCCACCTAGCCATTCACGCACCCAGCAAGTGACCCATTCACGCACCCAGCAACCGATCCACCCCACCCATGGAGGCATAAAAATGAAATATACGCATTGTATAACAAGTAAGTTATTCTAAATATACGGAGTGTATAAAAAGTAAGTTATTCTTTGAATGTTGGCCACCGTAAAAAAAGTACATTGTTTATGTTTGTTTTTTATTGTTGCCGTGACAGCAGGTTCCAACATTAGTCCCCGGCAGCTATTTTTTTGTTATTTTATTGACGTGACAGCACCCCGGCAGCTATTTTTTTGTTATTCTATTGACGTGACAGCAGGTTCACATGTGAAAGTTTTATTGGCCGAAACAGTACTTGAAGCACACATGGCTTTGCCTCTGACATGTAATATCACTCATAAATGCGAAGTACTACGGTTCGGTAGCTGTCAGCAGGTTTGTGCTCGTAAGTTATTCTTAGAATGTTTGCGCCCATAAAACATGTACATTGTTTATGTGTCAGCAGGTTGGAACATGAGTCCCCGGCACCAAAGTTGTGCTTTAAATGTGCTCGTAAATCATTTATGCTCATTAATATTATGTGTCATTTGCGTTCCGATGTAAATATTATGTGTCATTTGCGATCCGATGTAATGTCTTTTTGTCCGATAAATATGTGCTTTAAATATTAGCAATTTTTTGCTTTAAATATTTGGGCCATAAATCATTCCGTTTCGTGTATTTGCAATTGTTTTGGCCATAAATCATCATTCCGTTTCGTATGTGCTTTAAATATTTTGCCCATAAATCATTCCGTTTCGTGTATTTGCAATTGTTTTGGCCATAAATCATCATTCCGTTTCGTATGTGCTTTAAATATTTGGCCCATCAATCATTCCGTTTCGTGTATTTGCTATTGTTT
This sequence comes from Lissotriton helveticus, assembly GCF_964261635.1. Taxonomy (NCBI): domain Eukaryota; kingdom Metazoa; phylum Chordata; class Amphibia; order Caudata; family Salamandridae; genus Lissotriton; species Lissotriton helveticus. The sequence continues at coordinate 50,212,387 of NC_136060.1, read as the reverse complement.
GGCCATAAATCATCATTCCGTTTCGTGTCATTTCCGATGTAATGTCTGCCGATGTAAAAAGCGTTTCGTGTCATTTCCGATGTAATGTCTGCCGATGTAAAAGTCATTGCGGCGTCTTAGCATGCGGCGTCTTAGCATGCGGTGTGAAGCCATCTGCGATGTAATAGTGGCGATGCGATAGTAACGCGATGTAGTGCTTCCGATGTAATGGGTGTTCCCCTTTGTAAACATGTAGCAGTATGGAGCACTGATTGCGCCACCACTGAGCCCAAAAAAATGATGCTGCAGCAGTGCTATGTATCAAACACAACAAGGGCACCCATACGAGTCAGCACAGGACCTCGGGGAACTAATTTATAAACACAACAGTGGTCCCATGCATTTAGTGGTGAGCACACAATACAATATAGACACAATGGAAACTATATTTGGTTGGGTGACTTATCCAGACGGAAAGAGGTCACAATTTTTACTGTAAAAAATTCACAAAGGATGCCTTCACAGTTATTTAGGAGTAGAGCACAAGCCTGTACCCTACCGTTATCAGATTGGCATGGTGAAAAGATAGTTAAAAAGCAAAGAAAGGCATTTAGGCAGAAGCTAAGGATTTCTGTACCATAAACCATATGCAGAAATTCAAGTCACACCATTACATACGTATTTCATACATTGTAAATTTCATAGTATATGGTGTTACAACAAAGTCGACGACGTTTCGATCCCATTTAGAAAAATCAAAAGGATCATCATCAGGACAACATGATTGCCTAAACAGAATACGCCACAATAGCCAGGGGGCAGTAATGGGGGGCAGTACAAGCAGCCTTCTCATACACGGGGGAAGTGTCACCACCGCATCATAACGGCTACGATAGATGCCGCGGCTGCCTTGGGCTTGAATAGGCGTGGCTGGTTGCTCCGGGAGAATCAGGATCTGTCCTCAGATCGGGGCAGAAGTTAGTTCTTGCTACTAGGTCCGAATGGACCGTCGGACTCTTTTAATTAAAGAGAAACCGTGGAGACGCGCCAGCGGATTGCTTGGTCGCGCAAGGGGGGCGTAATTAAGCCCACAATGGTCTTCCCTGACGGTAGCTCAGCAGTGCTAGCTTCACGTAAATATGCTCCCAAGTGTCTGAGCGGTATTAATATTGTTTTGCATTACAAGATATTCCCAAATGTTAGTCCATTTAGCCATCAAATAAAAATTAGCTGTTAGCAATTCTTTTATTCTATGATGCATGAAGCTATAAATTATATTCCATCTTGTACATTAATTAAACCATCATAACTTGCTCGTTTCCTTCATTTCAACTAAGACTGCTTCTTCTCTAAGACGTGACCCTGTTTCAGAGTACGTGCTTATTTTCATCAATTTACATATAACAATCTGGCATGTTGGAATGTTGAAATAATTAGGCAATTAGAGGGTAGAGTAGATGAGGAGTTTATTGCTTTTTTTTTGTTTTTCACTGGCTGCTCTAATAATTCGGTAACTAATGTTTGCTTGCCCTCTTCACCCTTCTGTCCTTAATGGCATACAGCTTCTTGTAAAAGAGATGTTAATAGAAACGTTTTTTTCATTAATATTATGACAAGTGAAGGAAAATGCAGCTGAGCTTCATGGTTTAGTTCTGTAATAATACATATGAGAATAACTGGCCATCCAATTATTTGCCCTCATTCAATTGAAATGTTTGCTCATTGGCCTGTGGTGCAATGTCTTGTGTAGTATGCTAAAGAAATAAAGCCTGTCACTCTCATCCACAAATCTTTTCCAGTGGTGACTCGTGTTCCAGCAGCTGGGAGTGCACTTATATACAGAGCATACAATAGTTAAGATGCAATTGAGGACTGCCGGAGTCTTGCTAGGGAAGCAATTTCTGCAACTGCAAGCAATAGGGAGCATAATAAAATGTAATGAACCGGTATTTCGATCTGAATATGAAAGAGCATGGAGGGACATTCTTTCAGTAGTGTAATAACCTGGAAGTGTCAGCGAGTTCAATGAAAAGTAACCTAACATGACCAGTGCAAAGGGCCCGCCTTTATCTACACATTTTGATATATGGACGGGCCAATCGAACTAATGTGTATCAGCACATGTCCTCATGGAGATAGAACGGGTCCATCCCTTCGGTACACCAGGCCCTACATTTTCCTGGCGGGAAACCTTCATCTCTTGACTTTTGTTGAACTGGAGGAAATTCTAGAAGAGCCCAGAGTTGGGAAAACTGTTTGAAAGTTGGTCCAAAAGTGGAGCACAGTCAAGATAATTTGTAACAGTGGTATTCCTTGCAAATACTAATACGTTTCTCCATGATGTGCTTGGGGAGGCAGATGCGACCAATTGCTTGCCATTCTGCTGTGTAATATAAGTTAGCGAAAAAAGTAATTGTGAATTTGTTGTGTAGGGCAGCTTCCATAATATTTGGGGCAAACAGGAGCAGCGATTATTTTCCACAGCCGCCATATCAATAACTGGGGACCAGTCGTGTTGATATGCACTTGTTAATCTGATTTCAGCCAGCCAAGAACTACAGGCATGTAAACTCCCTCCTAGGCCCTCCCTATGACGTTACTGGAAAAAAGGCAAGCTGACCTTCAGCTATTAATCCGAGCAAGATTGCAGCCCGTGTAGCATTACTTATACAAAGACTGCATAAGGTCTCCTGTTAGTCAATATTCATGAGACTTTTATTTTGATTTCTTGTTTCTACATCCATGAAGGAATTAGGTTTCAATATCAAGGCAAGTTAATGATATAGTTATTTCTGCATTCTTTTATTCATTGGTGCTTTCTTGGGTGTCATTTGAAGTATCTAGGTTGCGTCACAGCACCATAATTCTGCCATTCTTTTAGGAGTGCTTCATTATTACCTAGACTTCTGCTACTGGATAAAATGTCTTGCAGGTGCCACCGTGTTGCTACAGATTTTTGGAGGTCTGTTTAACATAAACACAATCAATGCGTGCATGTATGTTTGTCAGTTGCAATAAAAAAAGGAGTATGCAGTATGGAATTCTCATTTTTTTCTGACAGATCAGATCTCTGTGGGGCTAATTCTGTGAGTTTCTCAGAAACAGAGCATAAATAAACTCGTATTACTTAAATAGGGAACACAGTGGTAGTATTTGTGCGTGCATTCACTAGGCGCACCACATGTGTAATGGATTACTGCAACCCAATACTGAATAAAATATCGTTTGTTTTGCATATATACACAGGCCCTGTGTCAGCATGTGCATCAGAGTGCACAACACAACTAGGAAGATGTTTATCGAGGAATCCTCCACGATCCCTCTTAAAAAGCTTAAACAGGCGAAAGGGAAGTTGTTCTTGCTGTAGCCACCTCGGAAATGGACAATCAGTGCATCTTTCAGACGACATTTTAAATTCTGGCATTTGCCAAGACCCTCTGACTTTACAAAAATCATATACAAGTAATAACCCTGCTTATATAGACAGGCAGCCAGCCCTCTTCATTCATTGGTATGTTGTCGAGTCATTCACTACTTACTTCCGCCCACTACAGCATACTCCATTAACAGAAGTTCACTCTACTTCAGCCACTGGCTAACTTCAATGTGAGTGTGGGCTTTCTGCTGTTTCATAAATGTGACATCCACTGAAAAAGCCGTCACCTCACAGCCAGGGATAACTATGGTAATGAGTGCTTGAGACAAAAACAGTTTTGCTATTAGCCATTTTTTATTAGCAAATGTCAGCCCCCCAAAAAATAAAGGTTTACAAACTCATGAGAAAACAAAACGAGCACTGACAAAGCCAAAGGACAGTCAACGATGGCCAAACGTATTGGCTTTGGAAATATGTGTTCCTCATGTGCATGCTTATGTATTAGAAAATGTAAACAGACTAAAGGGGTTCCCTTATCTGCATGGCGGTAGTCCACAATGTAAATGATGGGCCGGGCTGTTATGAACCCACAATGACAGCAGAAAGTATATAAAATTGAGCATTTCTGTAGGTTCTGTAATACCACACTGTGGCCCTCCCTCGACGGCAAGCAAATCACCACTGATGTTCACTGATAAAGCAGCATTTGGTCCCATACACTGAGGGGAGGCTATATTAAAGTGATTTTTTGTAATTAATATCTGACTAAGCTTTCAGCGCCAATGCCTGCAGATACATTTTCAATACATTATATATTCACTCACCGCTAGGTCTGATAAAGTGAGCTTTAGCTCATTGAAGCCAAAGTGAAAGTTGTAGAGCAAAATAAATGGCTGAATATTTGGGAAGTACATCATAAGTAGACAAAATAAACACTCATTAGTGACGTGGGAAGACTAGCTATAGCCAGAATTTTCATTAGAGTTCAATTTGTCTTTCCCTCTTAATAGTACTAGTCGCTGATACGCTTTTGTAGTGTTGTCTTTGTTAGAAAGATAGGAGGTCCACGCATTAGTTGTCTTCCAGGATATGGTTTATTCTCAGGTAGAGAGAACAGCTTAACACCCACCGACTGCCCACAGGCACAGTCCAGCTCCAACTGACCCAGAACAGAAATAGAACATTCTACATTCTAGAAGCTTACGTGCTGGGAAGCACACAAGCAGCATACAACACACCTCCCCCCCCCAAAACACAAAAAAAAAAAAACTAAGTACAAAACATAATCTTTCATTTTTACAGGTGGACGCAAAACACGTAAACTTCTTCTGGGTACCACATCTGCAACTCTTTGCACAGACTCATCCTGAGCAACAGGACCCAATTCAACAACACCATGATCAGACAAACCATCAGTGTCGTTGAAAATCTCCTGTGGACCAAGAGTGGTGACAACAGGTACATCAGAATTAATAGGCAGAAACGTCTGTGAGCTTTGCATGGTATTGAAATCATCCAAAAACAATTGATCATTATCCTCAACATCAGTATGAGAAGAACATTTCTTAGGATTCATTAAAAACTTGTCAGATCTAACAACAGAGACACGTCTGAAATTCCAAATTTTCCCCCCTTCAACACGTACAGCCTTACTAAATACCTCAATCACTCTAACAGGATCCGACCACTTAGCCCAATTCTTAGCAATAGAACTTCCAAATTTCACACGCACGAGATCACCAACTTTGACCTTGTGGTGTGAAACCCTTTTCGCAGAACAATTACCCATTTTCTCTTGATAAATTTTGACACGTTCTCTCATTTCCTTGACATTGAAACCAAACGCGGTAGAGCCATTGGATTTCAACCACCAAGGTAATAGCTTTGAACCAGCTTTGCGACCCCTTAATAATTCGAAAGGGGAATACCCTGTCACAGAATTGGGTGATATGCGATAAGTAAGCAAAGTGGCACATAATGCTTTTTTCCAATTCAAATTATTCTTAACTGCTAACTGAATGGATTCTTTGACAACTCTATTAAAGCTCTCGGTCTGACCATTGGCTTGAGGATTATAATTTGAAACCCTCTTGTGAGAAATACCATGGTCTTTAAAAAATGTTTCAATCTCACTGCTAGTAAACTGCGTTCCATTATCAGAAATAATCTCGGAGGGAAGACCCTCCCGACTGAAAACGTTGTTAAGAAAATCAATGACCTGACTGGAGGTAATTCTTTCAACAATTTTAACCTCTGGCCATTTCGAAAGATAGTCAATTAAAACTAATCCATAAACCTCCTTGCAACCAGGCAAATTTAAGGGACCAATGATATCAATCCCTAATCTTCTCCAGGGTCCTTCTGAATACTCAATAGGAGTGATCGAGGAGGACAAAGGTTTCGCACTTTTGTCGCTATTGGAACAGGATTGACAATTCCTGACCCATCTATCCACAAAAGCATCCATAGAGGGCCACCAATAGTATTCCCTTAACCGCCTCTTGGTAGTGGACATGCCCATGTGGCCCTCGTGAGCAATCCTAATAAATTTTTCCCTGACAGAAACAGGGGGAACGATTTTGTCACCCCTGGTGATAATGTTATCAGAACACATAAGTTCATCCTTAACCTTAAAGAATGAACTCAAGTCGCTCGACAACTTTCTTTCCTCAGGCCAACCACATTTCAGATAGGTATTAACCAAACCCAAAGTATTATCCTCTGACATAGCTTCCACCCAAAAATCTTCATTGATAACTTTTGAATGATCCACATTTATGTCTTTCATAGTGTAAGCTACGTCACATTCATCAGAACGTTCATCGTCCTGATGTGGTAAAGCCAATCTGGACATGCAATCAGCATGCACATTGAGTCTACCAGGAATATACTCCACAGAACATCGATACTCCTGTAATTTGGCCGCCAATCTGGCCAAACGGGCTGTCAAAATCCTTCCACCACCCGCAGCTAACATGCTCACTAATGGCTTGTGGTCGGTTCTGAGCACAAATTTAGTACCCCACAAAAATTGTCGGAAATGCTGGGCTGCCCAAGTACATGCTAATAACTCCTTTTCAATTGTCGAATAGTTACACTCAGCACCTTTCAATGTTCTTGAAGCATAGGAAATGATGCTTTCTTCACCAATACCTTTCTGCATAAGAACTGCCCCCAAACCAGTATTGCATGCATCAACGGTAACAATACATTCTTGACCCACAACAAATGGTTTCAAGAAAGGTGCAGAACAAATTTCCTTTTTTAACACATCAAATTGTAGTTGCTGTTCATTACCCCATACGAATTTAGCATTTTTTTTAAGTAACAGTCGAAGGGAAGCCACTTTAGAAGCATAGTTCCTTACAAATTTGCTAAAATATTCAGTTAAACCTAGAAAAGAAAACAATTGATCCTTATTGATAGGGGCAGGGGCTTTTGAGATACTGGCAATATGATCGAATTTAGGTTTAATACCTTCTTTGGAAATCTCATGTCCCAAATAATCTACCTTCTCTTGTCTGAATTTGCACTTGGAAAACTTTAGAGTCAAACCTTTTGATTGTATCCCACCCAAAACAGCTTTGAGATTCTTATCATGTTGCATAACATCACCGCCAAAAACCAAAATGTCGTCTTGGAATGCAATAGCACCTTCACAGCCCTCCAACACTTCCTTCATTAAGCGTTGAAAAACTGATGCAGCACTAGCAAGACCGAACGGCATACGTAAATAGCGAAACATACCCTCGGGAGTAACAAAAGCTGTAAGATTCCTAGAATCCTCATGTAAAACAACCTGGTGATATGCACTAGCAAGATCTAATGTTGAGAATACACTTGCACCAGAGAGGGTGGAAATCAGTTCATTAATTTTCGGTAATGGATGCATGTCAGTCCATATCTCTTTATTGAGGCTGCGAAGATCCACACATAAGCGGAGCTCGCCACTGGCCTTTAAGGAAAGAATGATAGGGGAAACCCAAGGAGAAGACTCGATGGGTTCGATGATGTTAGATTTAACTAAATCATCGAGAATACCTTTCATTTTGTTACGATAAGTCAAAGGTACATTTCTGACCCTATGCCTTACAGGTACTGCATTGTCCTTAAGAATGATGTTGTATTTAAATTGGGCATACTCGCCTAATTTCTCATCGAATACTCTTGGAAAATCCTTCTTAATGTTATCTACAAATTCATTGTCACTTGGGGCTACCATGCAAACAGGCCATGGAATATTCGGGTCAATATATACAGGGGGTGAAGCATTAGGATATAATTTGATGCCCATCTCTTTCTGGTGGGGCCAACCTAAAAGCGACTCCCCTTTGTTAGCAATATAGATTTTTGCTTGAGTGAACCTGTCCTTAAATTCAACTTTTGCCCAAAAGAAACCAATTAATTCAATCTTATGGCCCGAATAGCTACCAGGTTTGATATCAGGACATGCGAATTCTCTATTAGGCCACAATTCCTCAAAAACATCTTTCCCAATTATGGAATACCATGCACAGGAATCTACTAACATTGAAACTTCTCTCCCATCAATGTAAAACAAGGCAGATGGAAAACTTTTGCAATCATCAGAAGATATACATGAAATACAGTTGAACTCACTGAATTCTGCATCAAACTCTTCTTCGTCTACAGAAATACAATTTACTTTTTGAGGCGAACGACACATTTTCCCAAAATGACCAGTTTTTTTACATTTTACGCAAATCTTATTTAAAGCAGGACAACTTTTAAAATTCCCCACATGGTCAAAACTTCCACATCTATAACAAATAATGAATGTGCGTCTATTATTAAACTTATTCTCTTTCATGAAACCTTCTTTTTTAAAAATGGGGACAACAGATTTATTTTGAAAAGCTTGACTTTTGACAACAGAAACTTCAGGTATAGATTCTTGGATCTTGACTGAAAAACCCTGACTCTGACTTCTTATTTCAGTGACGAACTTCTCTGATTGTTCGATACCTTTAGCTATGTTAACCACAGCTTTAAGCGAAGTTTCAGTTCCTAACCACAACCTTTCTTGTATCTTCTTGCTTTTTTTCTTCATCATGATTTGGTCCCTAAGAACCTGTTCATAGTTGATAGTGTCGAAGGCACAAGATCCAGCCAAAGCACGTAATGCAGATATATAGTTCTCAATGGACTCGTTTTCTTTTTGTGCTCTTGAATAAAATTTAAAACGTTCCATTACTGTGTTGACTTTTTTCCCAAATCTAATAGTAAGTTGCTTAACAGCAATTTCAAAAACATCAGTTTCAGAATTAGAATCTTCCAAAGGAGGCAAATCTGACAACTCTTTTAAACCTTGACCACCTAAAGACAACCGTAATAAATCTAATTTCCTTTTTGCCGAACACCCCTCTTCCTCTAGAACGCTGACATAGGCCAGGAACATGGGATACCACAAATCCCAATCCATTTTAGGATCACCTGCCACTGGTAGAAAGTGTGGAGGAACCATAATGTTTGCCATGGCTGTAAACCAAATAGAATTGAAAGTAGAATAGTTTATATGTTATATAACTATAAATCTGTTGTGGATTTTGAAACTTAAGAGTTATTATTGGAAATGTTGTAAGACTCCAGAGAAAAACGTATCTAATGTGGAAGTGGTGTTTAAAACATGTTGCCCACAAGTTTCACGAACTCTCCCAAGCTAAGATGGCCGAAAAACGTGAGAAGACATGAAACGTCACACCCACAATGCCCTGTGACTGTGACGATTGCTTAGAGGATCCTCATCCTGACGTTCGTGAAGCGAAGAGAATGGTGAGCCTCGACGTTCTGACTGCGCAGTTAGAAATGTGAGGTGCTCGAGCCTGTACAAGTAAGTTACCGTTGAGAGTAACAACGTTATCCCACGTAAATATTTTATTTTAAGTTTTTGCCGTGGTTATTATGTTGATCCTCAGCCGTGGGTGCCATCAAGTGCACTGACTTAAAACCGCCGCTGAACACGGAAACGCGGGAGTGTTTACACTCGAAATTTCTTTAAAAAAAAAAAATTCAAATAACTAAGAATGTCTATACAGCCGTTGGTGCTATCAAGGCACAATATATTTAAACAGCCGCTGGCGCTATCAAGGCGCAGTTAATAAATTCGAAAGTCTTACTTTAGCTGGAGCACAACGTGAACGCTGTTCATCTTCAATCCTGAATTCTTGTAATTCTTGCAAGGTTGCCCCCACTGTCGCCAATATGTTAGAAAGATAGGAGGTCCACGCATTAGTTGTCTTCCAGGATATGGTTTATTCTCAGGTAGAGAGAACAGCTTAACACCCACCGACTGCCCACAGGCACAGTCCAGCTCCAACTGACCCAGAACAGAAATAGAACATTCTACATTCTAGAAGCCTACGTGCTGGGAAGCACACAAGCAGCATACAACAGTCTTGTACTGGCACCTACTCCATTCAAGGGTAACTTCGTGTAATCAAGAATAGAAAGGGGCAAAAGGTCAACTCCCTCATCTATTAGTTGTAGTGTGTGTCACTAACATTCTGTTCTACCCACACACATTCCCCAAAGGCTAATTGCACTGTCAGTCGTGGCATATGATGTGTATCTTGCTTACCTCAATAGTGACTGAGAGAAAAGTTGTGTTGTAACATGTTAAGCTTATATTCCCTGTCATCTTGCACCATATGCATTTTATATTGCAATGTTAGTGTTATGGTCAGATTTCCCTTTTTTCTCCTATATACCCACCATACCTTCCCCTGGTTTCCCCTAACCTTTCCCAGGAGTTGGCACAATCTAGGTTCTTTGTTAACGGTTGATGCTCTGGAGTTAATCTAGAGATTGACTTGAGAGTACCCTTGAGGTTGTCACGCCTGCTTGGAAGAAAGTGTTTGTTGAATTCTTCCCAGGAGTGTCTTTGTCTTCTTAACAAATTGTAAGTCTTGAGAGCACTGCACAGCAAAGGAGCCCATCTACAGACATCAGAGGCCTCCACTACACAAGCTCTATATTTACGTGCTGTGTGAACCTGTGTCAGTGGGTCTGAGAACACTGACCATGCTCCTGCCCAATTCATAGAAGGTGAAGGCAGCCATACCTGTGGTGCTTTACATCATCTAGGGCGACCCGTCCTTGATCTATGTCCCTGTCATCAGAGTGTCACGGCTCCTACAGCCATTGGCTACTAAATTGAGCACCTCCTATGGGAGGGGCTCCCGCAGGAACCTGCTGCCATCCTGAGTACAGCAGATGGTGGGACCAAGGCATGCTCGCAGGTAACTGCGGGCACCAGCTCCCACCTCAGCGTGGTTGACTGCAAGTAGCTAGAGTGTGCATGTGTCTGGGGAAGACTCTTGCATGACCCTGAGCCACTGGCATTCTTCTGCTCTGCTGCTGTCTCTGGATGTTTAGTAGAGACAGTGCACAATTTGCCAGTGTCCTGCAGTCAAACTTACCCAGGAGAGGGGAGGGGGCCCAGTGGATCAAAACACTACTAGGTAGTCCTCACCCAATGCATACGTTGCTGCGCCCATTGTAACCTAGGGTAAGGAGCAGGAGAGTATCTCAGGTCCCTGCAGCGGGCTCTCTCCTGGACATCCCCTTGCCAATGACTTGTTGCTATGGGTTTCAGGTTGTCAGGAGGAGCAAAATGTGATTCACTGGTGCCTTACAGTCCCATTAGGTTCGTGGTAGTGGGTGTTCCATGCAGGGGGTTTGGCGTCTCCACAGCCTGGCTGCCAGCTCTTATGTTACTTTGTAGTGCGCTCTAACATGCAAGTAGGTCTGTAGTAAGTTTGGTAAATGAAAAAAAGAAATGTCTGTCCTATGCAACTAGAGGAATGCTTGTCTTTACAACAGCTGCCTCAAAAGGTGCTGCAACATTGTCAGAATCATTTCAAGAGCAGAACTTAGTTTTACTAAATAATGTCTACATTCAAGCATTGCTACATACATCATTGTCTAGTCCTAAAGTCTGCGAGATCTATTGTTATCTGGACCTGAACAAAGCACGTTTTCCCAGCAGGAGAGGAGTCAGAACATTAAAATACCCACCACTTGGACCATATATTTAATCACACAGAGCGCAGGAAGAAAACTGACTCCTTAGAACTACTTTTGCCGTTTCACATCCATCTATTAATCAATCCAGCCATCCTTTCCCCGAGCCTTTCACTCTACCTTCCTTCCTCCGGCTCTGCTCATTCTTCATTTAATCTCTTCATTCACTTCTCCACCTATTGATCCTTTCACTCTTCTATTCTTTCGCATATTCTTACTTTTGCCCTTCATTCCATTCATTCTTATCGTCACTCCTTCATTCATCCTTTCTCCCTTCCAGACAGTATAGTAATCGCCTTCTTTTGATTCTTTCCTTTCATTTTCCTTCCATCCACCCTTCGCTCCCGTTCATTCCAGTTTGTCTCTATCCATCTTTTTTTCTGTCATGCATAATTGTTCCTTTCTTACTTTTCCCCCTCAAGCTTACGTTGTCATCATTAATATGTCTGTTTCCTTCACTAAGCATATCCGCCCGCAGCAGATACTCTTCTGTCATGTTATTCTCTAACAGCGATATTTATTGCCATTTTGACTGCATACAGAAGGGCCCATAAATAGCTAATTATTGAAGTAAATCCCAGTTTGCTAGTCTATTGGGCACAGAGGCAGCACCTGCTTAAATTGCTAAAGTGGGGAGCGCGCTGTGTCACTGTCCCCAAGCACAGTGTTTATCTGTGATCCAAACAAACCAATCCAAACTGAGCTGTTTGGGCCGATCCCACTCAGGTGGTAAATAATAATCAGTACAGTGCTTTTTAGAGTTGTGCATGGCTTCACAGTGCATCAGAAACAATATACCTAACGGGTTCTCCCCCGGTACTCTACTCTCAAATGAGGTATCCGCACCGCCTCTCACAATACGTGATGTCACCCATGCCTTGAAATGTCAGATCTAGTGACATAACATTCAAAGTTACGAAGTTGATATATAGAAGTCAAGACCTACTTGTCTGCGATCTGAATAAGAGACCTGCAAATTATGTGCAGTCCTCCTCAGCAAGTAAACTAGCTGCTATGACTTGTCATCGAATATTGAATCCAATATCTGTACATTCAACACAGTCCTCTGCAGTAAGGGTATGAAGCAACTAAGATACATTTCCATATGGCCGTTCAGTCTGGACTGGCAATATGTCTTGCACTAGGCTGTGTAAGTCTCATTTCTGGAGTCCATGTCTTGCGACTGACTCTGCACCACACCTACTGACATTGAAAAGGGTACATATTTGGAAGTCTCGATATTTCATGACATGCAGGTGGTTTCAAAAGGTGGTTTTCAGGCTGGTAGGGTCTGGCAGCTCTAGCCACCCATGAGGAGTTGGAGTGGTTATTAATATTGCTGGACTGAGAGCACTTAAGCTGTACATGCCAGCAGACCTGATTCAGATGCTGCTGAGTTTGTTAGCATTGACACTAAAAACTTTAAGCAGGAAGGATATAACAGTGATATACCTTTCCTGCCTCACTCCAGTCCAACGTTCTATCTTCAGGCTTAGGGCCTGATTCAGAGTTTGGGAAGGGGTTCTCCATCAAAACCCCAACAGAGTACCCTGTCTACCATTTTTGTGGTCTGCCCACCTCATCTGGAGTTGGATGGCCCTTATGTTTTTCGTTAATGGATCCCCCGTTGGGTTCATTGGCAGAAAATTCCAGATGGAGTAGGGGACATTTCACTACCCACCCTCTATTGGGAAGATATTGTAATGCCTTTTTTCCTGTCTGTCACCAATGGGAAAACCTGGTGAGGAAAAGTCATAAATAATAACCTCCTCACCCTGAAGCTTCCAGGGTGTGGGGGTTATTAGCTTTTTTTCTGAAACAAAATCCTACGTTGGGAGCTTGTCTCTGAAAAAAAAAAAATTAATAGTTCGGTGAATTGCCTTTACAACCGAATATTTTGCACATTGAAAGGAGCTATCATAACTGTATTTCCTTTCAACCTTCTTTCTTCCAAATGCAATTCCATTGTCCTCTAGAACAGATGACAACAGCAAATATGGGATGCATATCCCAGTCTCTGTAGCAGTGCTAAACCTACTCTCTGTGTCTCTTCTCTAATCCTCACTCCTGCATCCAAAGTATGAGATGCGAAGGTCACTCCTGCTCCTATCTAGAAGAAAAGATGAGGAATGAGCTACCCTTTCATCTACAGACCTCCCCATCTCTTTCAAAGTTCCGAAAGTCCATGAAGACCTGACAATTTGGCTAACGAACTAGACCCTGCCAGTGCCTGGATAACTTCACGGGTGACAAGAAGTGCTCTACAAATCTCCTGATTGATTGATTGATTGATTGATTCACATGTACAACATTAAGTTTACACTGTAACTGTGCTCCTTAAGCTACATCTGTTATCATATTCTGTAAGCAATGAATCTTCAATGGTTCCATTTACTGAATACTAGGAAATTGGTCTTTGGACCAGTTTCTCAGTGTCAACCTGAAATTGTCCTTTTTTAGGATGGAAATTCAAGTTCAGTTTCAGATGTTGGGTTACCGTATTTTCAACGATATCTCAGCAAACAGGGCAAAAACCACTTAGGACCTGCTGACAAGTATAGGTGTTATTTATTGCACATGAAAAATAATGATGCTAAGGGGTACATTATTTATTGAGTGCAATAAATACCACCTTTTACGAGTTATTGGTGATTAACATGCAGATATTGGTGTTTAATGCACTAAAATCTGCACGATAAGGTAAATACTGTATGGTTTTGCCTCATTAAATTTCTAATGGTTTGACCTGCCGAAATTTAATGAAGGTTGAGCTATTTAACACAGCTGATAATTATCAGATGCGTTAAATGCCTAACCACTCATAATTCCAACTTGCGCGTAAAGAAGGGTTTATGCACAGGTCAGATTTAATCACCCAACTCATAATCAGGCCCATGGTTAATCCCCCTCACATAATGGGCTGGTGAAAAAAGAAAATGGTCATCTATTCTGATACTTAGAATCATTCTCAAACAAGCTCCGTAGAAAAAAAAACACTTGGGAATTTCTGTGGATTGTAGAAGATTCTTAATCTCTTACTGATCTCAAAATATTGGCCACAAACCTCATTGTCATTGTGATTAACATGTAAAGGCTAAAAACCATTCGGACATTCAGGTACAACTCATGTTTACTGATCTACCTATTACTACACTCTTTAACCCCTTCGACGCTGATGACGAGCTGGGCTCGTCATGAGGTAGCCTCCTCGCACGCTCATGACGAGCCCAGCTCGTCACGTAAAGTGCGCTTTTGAAAAAGTCAGCGTACGAGCGGAATTCCGCCCGCACGCATGCGGTTAAAATCTATCACTTGAATGACAGTTACCATTTTAACTACTATACATTGTCGCATTGTGTGTCTCATCGCTTACTAGAATACGCTTTTAATGTTGGGCCACTCTACAACTTACAGTCAAAACTGAAACAAGAATACCTTTCATCCAATGATTTGGGCAGTTGTACAAATATCTGGCATCCAATGACGATCCATTTGGAAGGCAGTGTACCAAATGCCCTGGACATCATTGCAAATGACAGATATTGCCTGAAAAATCCCCAGTAACTATTGGTTGCTCCAGGATATGTAGAAAAGGATTGCCACAGGTATTAGGATAAGTTCTGCTTCTACCCTTTTTACGTGTAGATCCTATTATAATAAGTGAAGCAACAGAAACATCCAAGTATTCTTAGCCTCACAGGAAAGTGCTGGTGTGATACCATTAAACATATAGAGCTCTGCTGACGTTTTGGATCTTTCAAAATTACAAATATGACAGCTGTTCTCATAAATGCTTCACACACTTTCTAACAGAGTGTCATGCATGCATGCAGACACACACACACACACACACACACGATAATGTCTGATAATGAAAGCACTCCGTCATGGTCCAATCTGAAATGATTATTCATCTAGAAACCAGTTACCTTAATTGAGATGAATGTTTCTGTTGTAACTATACTCATTGTAACTCCTTCTTCAGGCTGATGTCTACTCCTCTAGTCCCCAGATTATTTTACTTGAACTGCCTTTGCCACTTAAAATGATCTAGAATAATGTATTAAACTGTACTTTAATTAGTCTGTGAATTGGGAAACCTACTTCCATAAGGGTCAAAACGAATGCATACTTATCTCACCAACATATCTTTAGGTCTGGTGTTAGCCAAGACCTTTTGATTTTACTGAAATATTTGTATAATATAATTACATTTAGGGGCTTTCAGCCACCTTTCTTCATCCATTGGCGTGTTGCTGTGTCGTTCACTTTTTCCTTCATATTTCTTTTCTTTCCTTCTTTCTTTCTTATTTCCTTTTTTCTGCTTTCCATTTTTCTATTCCTTCTTTGTTTACTTTTTACCTTCTGTTTTTCCTTCTGCCATTCTTTTTTCGCAGTTTTCTCTTTCTTTTTCATTCTTTGTTTTCTCTTTCTTTTTCATTCTTTGTTTTTCTTTCTTTCTTTCTTTCTTTCTTTCTTTCTTTCTTTCTTTCTTTCTTTCTTTCTTTCTTTTCTTTTCTCTTTCCTTCTTTCCTTCTCCTGTCTTCCCTTCTGTCTTTCCTTCTCTGTTTCTGTTTTTCTCACTTTCTTTCTTTGCTTTTTTCCTTCTGTCGGTCTTCGTGTCTTTCTTTCTCTCCTTCTTTCTTCCTTCCTTCCTCAAAGGGTTGCAGCCAATGCCAGACCGATTGACGTTTTAGGTCTGTGTTAGCTAAAACCTTTAGATTTTACTAAAATGATGTATATAACATAGTTACTTATAGATGTTTCAGCCAAATTTAATTCATTAGTCTGTGGTTGGTGTCACTCACACTTTTCTTCCACCCTCTCCAGAATGCATTAAGAGGCATTGTATCATCCCACTTCAGCCATTGGATGTCTTTAGTACCACTTACAACATGCCACAGTTTCATCAGGACACATCCACAAAAACAAAGCAGTTTCATTCAGTGCCAGGGAGTATCTTCATAATGTGTGGACTTTTTTAGACCAGCAACACTATTTCGCCTGCAGCAAATGATTTTTATTTCCCATTGATGAGGGCCCGGCATATTCCCAAACAATAATGTCCTGCAAAAACCATGATAAAACAAAACAATAATTGCTGAAAACCTATCAGCCAACTGCCAGCTTTGCTAATGTTTGTTGAAACAGTTAATGCCCGCCTTTGTATAGAATGATGATTTATTGATTCACAATGCATTTAATTCACAAAATATAACACTGCTCCCATCCTCTTGCAGAGGTTTTGTCCAACGAAGAGTAAGCTATAAATAAATATTCGTGGTTATCCTGATCAACCTGATTAGTTCACTGTGAGCATTGCAAAGCGGGTATACACTGCTATTCATTAATTAATGCTGCCTTTCTAATGACATGAAAGAACGCAAGCTAATGATCTGTTTAGTTGGTAAAATGTGTCCCTGATTGCTGTTTGTGATTTCTGTGGATTATGTCCGGAGAATCCTGGCTGATATTTGTGTTTGGGAATGCTAAATAAGTCAAGTCACATCGTATTATCTCGCGCCGCTTCCTCGTTGAAACGGATTAAACCACTTGTACTGCGGCCTGTTAAATCTGATGAGATTAAGAGCTTGCTGCCAGGAAATAAAAACCCTACAGGACTCTAATGAAGAATACAAGAGGAAAGAAAAGCTTACGCAGGCTGTCAGCTGTTTCGTGGCTTTATTTTTAATACAGCCTCAAGGTGACGAAATATGAAAGCGATAACTCGTGCAGCCTTGATGTCTGTTCTTTAAATTATAATAACGTATTTGTAAGAAAAATAATTTATATGCAGAACATATTATATTGAGCATCTGGAATACCAAATAGAATCCCATTTTTTCAGCATTCGGATGATTATCTCGTACAGATTTTCTGGAAAGTTTCCTGAAACACCTCCGTTTACATTATAAAGAAAATGAGGCCAGTCTTAGTTTTGATGGTCTTATAGCTTGGGTGTACATCTTTGATGAGCCTATCTTGGTACAAACTCATAACGGTCCCTTTTAGAATGTTCTTGTGTCCTTGCATATCATTGTTTGGAGGTACATAATAAAGTGATGTCCAGACTGGCACTCAAATCCTGAAACGGCTGTTGGGGTGATATCAGGATTTTTCATTTTGGCGGGATCACGCTCTAGGGTTGGACATACGTTCCTGGGGCCTCATTTATGAGGCTGTGCGTCAGTTTTGCGCTTCCGATCGTCACTTTTTGGTGACGCATCGGTGGTGTAAAACATGCCTCCTGTTGCGCACTATTTACAAAGTGACGCATCTAAGCAGATGCGTCACTTTGTAAACCCCTGAGCTACATTATACCTGCGTCAGGTATAATGTATGCAGAGGGGGCGTGCCCCCGCAAAAAGCCTCGTAATAATGACGCAGTGAAATCTATGAGATTTCACTGCGTCACTTTTAGGACGCTGTTGCTTCAAAATCTTGCGCCTGCCTCACAGCAGGCGTAAGACTGACGCAAGCCCTTTCACATGGGGCTTTCCCCATGTGAAAGAACGCATTGCTGGAGTTGCGTCACTTTTGTGACACACTCCAGCAATGCGTCACTTTTGCGCTTACAGATACGTCAGAAATACTGACGTATCTGTAACTCCTTGCGACATGATGCGTCATACATTAAATATGACGCATCAGGTATGTCGCAAGGAGTGCGCACTGAGAAGTGACGCATCGCTGCTTTCACGCAGCGATGCGTCATTTCTCATAAATGAGGCCCCTGAACTCTAGTGCCCTCCACTGAGTTTCATCCAGGTGGGCTCTGGGGCCCTGGAAGCTAAAACATGTTTAGGTGTTAAAAAACCAGTTTGCAGAGCACTCTCCGCAAATGAACCGATTTCCTCCAACTTGGCGATATTGAGCAAAAAGTGTTTTATTTTGTTATTGAACATTGATTTTATACGTGATACCTAGTTAGGTTTGCTTTAATTACTGTGAGCTACCTGAATGAAGCACAAGTCTTCAACCTCTTGTCTTATAATTAAGGTAATTGCACTTTCCATTATGACATGTAGTTTAGTTGCTGTATTATTATTTTATTGCTCACATTTAATTTATTCTGGTGTTGAATTTGTGGGTATTACCTCTAGATGATTACCATATTGTTGTACCTGGCTCTCTCTGCGGGTTCACTAGTAGCGGTTGGCAGTAGGTGTTTCTGTAGGGCGGTGACGTGGGCAGGGGGAGGGGCAGGGTGGGGGGTAGTAATGTATGGATTACGGAGTTTTACAGGTAAGTAAACATTAAACTGCATCATCGGGTTTAAGGTCTAGTTTATTGTTAATTTAGGCAGCAATCGCTGCATTTTGTGGTTTTTACAATTGTTGTGATTATCACTATTCATTTGCATTGACTGAGTAGTGCTTGGTATCATTTTCACGTAGTAGGCATGGTTAGTGAGCAGAGTATGATTCACTGCAGAATGTCACGTATTTCTTATATTTCTTGGCACAACTTTCGTTTATGTGTTTGTAAGGATTGTGTTTAAAAGGATTGTTTCCACCTGTGTTACCACAAGTTTGCTATCAGTTTGCTTGGTGGATAACTTTGTTTTAGGGATGGCTAAGCTGCCAACATTGGCACATGGTGTGAATATGCTGGTTTCCACATTGGATCTTATCTCTAAACATATGGTAAGTTGAGCGTTTGCTTATGTTTGGTTTACTTTTGGTTTTCATGGTTGCTTTTACTCAGGCCACCACTCAGCACAGGCCCATTGATTGGCCGAGCAGCTCGCCAGCGATGTTCGCAGGCCCCTGTTAGCGCACTTAAGTTCAATTACTTCTTAGAGTTTCTTGTTGTTCAAATATGTGTCATTTCTGATATTTATATGTTTCCCTATATGCGTCATTGCTTGATTATTGCTTGTGAGAAATTGCAACTCATAGTGGCTGAAATGTCACTCATAATTATACTGAAATTATAAAAATGTCACACCTAGCAATCTGAAACCTTGGCAGCTATGACTGACTGACTGGAGGCCGAGACCCGTTGCGGCCGCGGCGGGCTCTAGCACAGACAATTTCTTATTTCTAGGGATTGCATTTGCATTGCAATTTGCATGACATATCAATAAAGTTACAAATAGTGTAACTGAAATTGGTTCGGCGTTCGTTCGAAAATCAGTGTCAACTCATCATCAATCTGTCTGTGTGACGACCGTTGTTGGGCCCCCCCTTTCAGCCTCGCTCACACTAGTCCTCCAGGGCCGTCAATCCAGTGGTAGCGCGCGCGAGCGCAACCAATGACGGCCCTGTAAGGACATTTTTGGCCAGCCCTTGCCACCGGCGCAGCACCGTAGCAGTGTGACGCGTTATGCGCTCACAGCCCCCTACGCTCGCCCCTCGTCGTGTCGAGCCGAACTGGAGTCGGAGTGCGTGGAGACCACCACCATTCTTCTTGCCCAGCCTGTCTGCTGCTTTCTTTTGTCTGTGTGGTGAGCGGCACGCACGCAACTATAAAATAATTCAAGTGAAGGTGAGCTGGTGACCGTGAATTGTGTATGGTGCAGCTGGTGCTCCACCATGCTAGAGCTACATCTCTAATGCTTGTAATAATGTTATTGCTCAACTTAGGCCCAAGCAGGCAAATGGAGCGGCTGGCAATGATTCCAGTGAACAATTCCATTCATCTTGGGATCCAAGCCGGCTGGCCGCTGCCTGTCGTTGGCAAGTACTTATGGAATACATTTTGAAACTTACCTCCTGTCTGGGAGTTTCATTTAAAACACTTAGTTGTGCAGATAATAGTATTTAGGGAATATTCTCCACTTCCAGCTAATCTAGTTTCACTTAGACCCACTCTTAGTTCTGTAAACTTGCCATACTGATTGGAAATGGATGGAAATAGTAGATGATAGAAAACATTCCCTTTAGTAAATTACACTGCTGCTGTTTTTCCGAGATGCAGTTGAATTGCTGGGCTGCATTCTCCTGGTATTTTCACTCCTGGAATTCTATAGAAACCCCACCACTTTTATATATTATCAGCTTGCCAGTGGTTGCAATTAACATCCTGTGATTCTGGGCAAATCATTTGATCTCACAGTGCCTATAAAAAACAAAACAACCATTGGCATAGCCAATAGGTCATGTATTTCGCCAGAGCTATTGGCTTTGCCAATGACCGTGTCATGTATGTGCATGTAACTTGGATGATCGAGGTAACTGTTAGCAGCAATACTACGCGTCTCTCGGAGACTCGGACATCTTTCAAGTGCTCACCGTCCTTTTTCCCCAGCAAAGGAGGGGGCGGCAATCTGAGGGGTAGCCCTGGGCGCCACAAGCTCTAGCAACGCCCCTGGCTCATCTGCTTGAGACAGGATTTCAAAATTAACAGAAGGGTCAGAAAAATGCAGACAAATATGTTCAGCAATGGTTATTTTCCCTCTATTTCGTCAAACTAAATGTATTAGAAAGTTCAAAGTTTATATGGGTAATTACTGTTGCCCTCTTTTTTATGAACAATGAAACATTTGAACAAAGGAATGCTAAGGGCCTATGAGAAGACAACTGAGTGGCACTGCACCAATATTAGTAGATAAAAGCATTCTGTTCCACCAATGTAATGTTTGCCTTGAGTTTACCTTGTTTACCCTAACAGGGACACTTTTCACTTAGGGGTTCTGAGTGACATTAAGTAGACAATAAGAGCAAAGCTCATGTTGCTTATGATGTCACACAGAACCCCGCTGCATCAAATAGACAATGAGAGAGTATCACTCAATATCCAGGGTAAAGAACATCCATGTTATTCACCTTTTACCCAACTTTACTATTATGTATGACCCCTAAAGTCAGCTGTCTCTGCTTTCAACTGCTATGCAGGGGCAGCGGTGTAATGGGGGAGCCATTGATAAAATTGGCTCTCCTCCCAATAATAAATGTACCAAAAATACCTGGCATCCTGGTACCCACCTGCATTACTCTCCATGCCTTCCCATTGTGTCTCTCTCTGCACTAAGCTGTGCGCTCAGCCCTCCATGGCAGCAAACAGCCAACACCAAACTTATAGGCTGTGAGAGAGCCTTTATAATAATGTAACAGTGGGAGATAATTTTTGTTTCTCACTCTTGCTACATCTAGCAGTAAATAACCAAATGTACATTGTGGTATTCAAGTTAGTGCCACTGAGTGAGAGCAATGCATATCATATATAATTATAGGTAGGCAATAGTGAATAACAGGGATGTTTTTCATCAAGGGGTTCTGAGGGACAGCAAATGGACAAGATATCAAAGCTCTGGTTGTCTATGATGTCACTCAAAAGCCTAAAGTGAAAAACATCTGCTATTCACTGTGGCCGACCTTTAATTGTGTGTTATGTATGCTCACTCAAATCATCTTCCTCTGTTTTTAAGCAGGGGCAGAGGAATAATGGGGAGTCATGCATAACATGGCCTCTTCACCCTGTCCCAAATGTTAAAAATGAACCTAGCCTCGTGCCACCTTCATGCGCTCAAGCTTGCTAGAGAAGAGCCAGCGATGAACCTATGGACTCTCAGTGAACCCTGTCAGAGAAGCCAGGAATTCCTTAAGACTCTGCAAAGTTAGAAAACGATTTTGTTTCCCACTGTTGCTGTGTCATTTCAGTGAATACCTAGATTTATACTCTAATATTCATGATAGAGTTTTCAAGGGAAAGCCATACATAACATAACATTTCACATTTAACAAGATATTCTACAGGCATTGCAGTTATTAACCTAATCACAGTTGCATTATTAAAGACTCTCCTCCTCATGTTGGTCTCTTTCCAGCAGCTCAAACCTATAGCTATATGGGAAGGCCTTTAACTACTGAAATATCCTTCTAGAGTTGGCAATAATACCTTATTTCAGAATATAAAACATTCCAAAAAATACAAATTGCCCATTGTATGAGAATGGACAGTGTGAAATGGAATACAATTATGTGAACTCTTTTTTGTGTTAACTCCAAATAAGTAAGTGTACTCTCATTTGTAAACCCATCTGTAAATTCACAGCTCATAATTTATAAAAGAAGATGCAAGGGACCCAGGGTTCATTATGCAAAATATGATCCCCCTCAAAATTCTTTTCAATCGCTCTTCTCAGGGGAGGCCTGATCAACATTTTAATCTGTTGATTGCTGGATGAGCTGAGCTCCATTAAAGGCTTCAAGGTCACTTCCCTGCTGGTTTAGAGCTGCTCAACTGCTGTTTCTGGGCCTTCTCATTTGTACCTCCTCAATTGTGTCTTTCTTCGTATCTCCAAAGGTTTATATTTACCGCATGAGAATATTCTTGATATATGAATACAACAGGAGAACAATCCACATTTACATACCTAATAACATTTGCCCATCTCTGATGAATATGTGTGAGAGTACTAGGTGTCCCCATTTAATTACTATTACTCTGTATGAATGAAACATAAGAGGAAGTGTCTGTCTGTCAAAGCTCTACTACGGCTAAATCAACTTGAGTTATTGTCATGATGTCTTACGTTCCATTCATAATATATATATAGATTACGTTTTACATGTCCTGGTAATGAAAATCTCCAAATTTCCTTTTTCACTAATGTGAGGCCTACCTTTCTCATAGGATAACATTGAGTTACCTTATTACATTGAATACATGCTAACCTTT
This sequence comes from Lissotriton helveticus, assembly GCF_964261635.1. NCBI lineage: Eukaryota > Metazoa > Chordata > Amphibia > Caudata > Salamandridae > Lissotriton > Lissotriton helveticus. The sequence goes on along the minus strand of NC_136060.1, from coordinate 50,189,364 downwards.
GAATGGCAATAGGCAAACATTTCATGTTTCCTGTCCGAGGTATTGTAATTAAAAATTCTCTTTAGTGGTAAAGTGCGATTTAAGTAACAATATTGAAAATATCACTTTTAGAAATGTGTCATTTTGCTGCTCTATTTGGTGGCTGTAGCCTGTTACTTTGCCACATGATTGGGTGTAGTTGACAGCTGAACTTTGTTTATTCCCTCCAGACAGCCACACAATAGAGGGAGTAGATGTGCCTGGATGGGCCATCAACTGGCATGATGAGGGGGTGGAGCTGGGCACAGCTCCACTTGCAACTGAATAGGGTGTGCTCAATCTTCACATACAGGACTTGTCACCCATTCATTGTTCTTACAGACAGCAAGAGAAAGAGGAAAGTTCCAACACTTCAAAGGAAATTATCTCCAAACTTCTTCTATATCGAAGAAAGCACCAGGTATAACAATAGGACCCTAAGACCTACTCTTCAGTGCATTTTGAACACCTGCAGAAGGACTCACAGAGGACTGCCTGCTGCTGTGGTCTACTGTGTACTCCACATGACTGCTTTGTAGCACCTGGAAGGACTGCTTTACTGCACTGATCCTGCCTTGAATACTCAGAGGCCTGTCGTACTTCTTGAGTCCTGTTTCAGCACTTGAACCCAGGACTACCAGACTGACTCCGAGGGCTAGATGGCTGGTCTCCTGGACTAAAAAGGCTCCAACCATCTTGCACTCGCACCTCGACCCAGCCTAAGTGAGTCCTAACCCCCCAAAGGGTGCCCCTCAAGTCCTGGTTCATTGGTGGTGGTCCTAAAGATGACAGGATAGCAAAAATCAAAACTTGGGACTAAGACATTTTTGGCTAAAAACTTCTCTGACATCTAAGGGAAGACCAGGACCATCCTGCTTGTCTAACTCCCAAGGTGCATTTCAGTTCGGCCTGTCTTCATAGCAGCTCCCTCTACATTTTTCTCTGCAGTAGGAAATCCTGTTCAGCAGTCCTTTGCCATAGGGGTATCTTGCCTCCTGGAACATAAAGTATGGCTGGGCGTAGTTCATGATGTAGCGCTACGCGGAGCTACGCAAAGTGCACTTTGCACTACGCGAGAAACACGTAGCACTACGTGAACTGTGCAGTACCCTGTTCGCACTGTGCAAGATGCCGTTTTCAATGATTGCACAGTGCGGACAAGCATCCAGCACTGTGCAATCATTGAAAACGGCATCTTGCACAGTGCGAGCTGTAGTTTTCTGCCGCTCGAGTAGATTTTTACTTGAGCGGCAGCTTTCTCAACGCGGACTGGTAGTTCCTCATTGCGGTCGCGAGCATACGCAACCACTCACAATGTAAAACCTGACCTCCCCACGTTGAGAATCCCGCCGGGAGGTTTATTTTCCACCCTCACGATCCGCAACTTGATGTTGCTGATCACGACGAGGAAAAAGTCTCGCAGGGTTGTCATTTTGCTTGCTCACGGTCGCCAACTTGACGTTGAGGACCGCGAGCAAGCAAAAAATGACTGCTGCACTACGCTACGCTATGCTACGCGTGTTTGCACTGTGCTACGTGCAGTTCGCGAAGTAGCGCAAACTTCGCAAACTACGCGAGCGTAGCGAAGTGCTTTGCCCAGGGTTAAACTTATGTTGGCTACTGCCTCCAGGTTCCACCTACAGTTTTATGACTTCCAAAAGAGTGACTAAGCCCAAACAAAGTTATCTTCACTCTGACTTTGGGCAGTAGCTCCCCGATGACAACAGTCGTTCCTCGGACCCTGCAAGCAAACTTAGCACTCTGAAAATCTATCTTCTCAGAAACATTTTGTAGAAAGATTAGCGCAGATTGGGCAGAATCCACTTTTTGTATCTGACTCACACTCCATCATGGTCGGCAATATTTTTCAACTCTGACCAGGTCTCATATGACTAGACCGGTGGAGACAGCGAGAGACACGCAGGTGAGACAGCCCAGATGCACCTAGAGAACGCTACTACTGGACTTCAAGAGCCAGTAGCCGCTGCACAAACTGCATGTCATCTGGAAGCCCCAGGAGGCGCTTCAAAACCCAACTCGTGCCCCTGCAGTGTGGGACTCACTTTCTGCCACCACCTTGCAGCTACTACTGAGGCCGTCACTGAGGCCAGGACTTCAAGAGCCAGCAACACACACATCATCTGGAAGCACCAGCGGGCGCTACAAAACCCAACGCGGGCTCCCGCAGAGGGGACGCACGCAGGAAGTTCCCAGGCAAAGCCTGGGGCAAGGGAGGGTTGTACTTGCCCGTCAGTGTCCGGAAGAGACTGGGCTGGGCCACCCCCCTGTTATCACCAACTCGTGGTCCTGATCTATGAAATCCTGAGGTACTGTGTATCAGACAATTATTTAATTACTGCCCTCTTTACGTCTCGTCTGCTCCCTACTCTTTATTGCACATAGACTTCATCTGTGGACCTATTGATGGTCGTCTCCGCTTGAACTGGGGAAAAGAAAAGGGATTGAGGCTGGGGCGGGCTGTGCGTCCAAAAAGAGATCTCAGAAATAGCCTCAGGTCCCAGGGGACAAAATTGAGAATGATGGGGTGTCCAGGGATCAAGTGTTGGACAGTATTGAGACTATTGTCGCTGACTGCGAGGGGTTGCTCCTGTCATCCACAGAACCACCTACCCTTGAAACAGCACAGAAGCTCTCCCATGCATTTAGTTCGACCGAGCTAAAAAGTGCAGTGTATGGGAAAATGTCTTTTTGGGAAAGCGTCTAATAAAAACAAGCCAGTATCAACATCAACACCAGAAGCCCCCATTGCCCCCCCGTATAACACTCTGTGCCCTTCAAGGGATGTGTGCCCCCCTGAGCATTATATAATAACTGAATTTCCCCTGAGTAACCGGTTGCACCCCAGATGATCTCTGAGCTACAAGTGACACACACTATGCTCTGAAACATATTATTACTCCTGCTTCTGGGCTCACATTCCTCCCCCACCCCACCGGGAGACTGACAACGGTTGTGTACCCTTTAATTTAGACCTTCAGAGGGAAATAGTTGTCCTAAAAGGTTCCATAGAATCCCTAACAACCCTAGTGTCAAAAATGTATCATGCACTAGAAGAATGCATTGGACTCCAGCCCCTCTCACTCGTGCCCAGTGCACATATCTATGCTAAATTGAGGACAGGGTTTGCTTCGCCTCTCCCAAAGCAAAATGGTCAGAAAGTCTTAACTAAATATCCCATCCGTCAGCCAAGTCCACTTGTTCCCAATGGAATGGCATCACCTACTCCAGCGATTGCCCACGAAATATCCCAGAAGGACATGGGTGAAAAATGTAGGGATACATCACGGGATCCAGCAGGGTCTGGATCACTGTTTAAGCAGATGCCGCAAGGATTAAAGAGCGGTATTAGCAGGGCACCTCCACCTTTCCAACCACCTCAACTAGTTTATTCTGCCTACTCTGCACCTAAGTCAAAACCAACGATACATGACCAACATCCCTAAAGTGGATAACAACAAACATGAAAACACAGAAACCCTCAAAAGCAAGGCCATACATTGGTTGAGGCACACCAGGGGTTGTAGATCCATTTTAAGGGAGGATATTGTCCAGGCAAAAAGATGTGTACTTAAAAATAGTCCAACTGGTGCCTTAGTACTCATCCGAGTAAAAAACATTTTGGTACAGAATCTAGTTGATATGGAATTGAGAACACACTATTCATTTCCTACAAAGATTAGGCTGAAACTAAACATGTCTCACACATTAGAACAATTTAATACCGTACCCCAGTTTCCCATGGACTCACCTATTTAATCACTTTCCCAGGATGATTGACTCTTTTTGCCTGTAGTAAAGGACTCCAGGTGCATCCCCAGTGTAATTCAAGAGCATACTCCTTTATCAGCTCATATGTACCTAGAGGGTCTCCACCAAGAGCTTGAGAGCATGATACGTAACATACAGCCAGCTCTAGATATTGCTTTGGTGTCTGAATCAAGTGAATATGTACAGGCTAATACTCAGGATACACTTGGCTATTCAACAATGAAGAAAAACACAACAAATACCTCACTGTCACCTCAAATTCGCCTTCCAACACCCTTGGGCAGGGTGTTAAAGATAGCATCATGGAATGCAGTGAGCATAACGGGTAATTCAGATTGCTCCAATGGCTCAAGCTCGTTAGCCTTCACAAGATTTGTCTATTTCAGGAAACATGGAGTTTGAGCCCCATATTTATACCTGGGTTCATGACTTTCTGCAGCCCAGCCATTCCATCCAAACGCGGCCGGCCGTCAGGTGGGTCGCTTATCCTAATTAAAATTTCACTTAATTGCGATTGCAAAGAAGTAGATACTAACAGCCATGATATCTTAGGGGTAAGGTCAAAGAATGGCAAGGGCAAAACCATTGACATTTTTAATGTGTATGCTAGAAGTACCAGAGGAGGTAGCTCCCCAACTTTGCATGCCCTGGGCCAACTATTGGAAGCTAGACAGGATGGCCTCCCCTTATAAGTTGGTGGTGATTTCAATGTGACATTTGAACCACTGGATTTGGTAGAGTCCCATGATGTGAGGGAGGAGGACAACTCATGGATGGTACCACCTCTGAGATTACCCCCATAAACAAATGAATGCCATCACCTTGGAACACAGGTGAAGAGTTGCGAATGGGGGAACAAGGTCCGACAAAGGAGGAGGGATGACCTTTAGCGGACTGAAAGGGGCAAGCAGGATTGATTTCATTTTATGGCCCTTGGTACAGGACATGGTTATTATTCCATCATGTGACAGGGACCACAATCTCCTTAGCCTGAATGTCGAACACCCATGGGGCGAGAGGGCTAAGGTTAGATTGATTCCATTGAGCACCAAGACGGAACCAAGACTAGGGTGATCACAAGCAATCTAGAAAAGCACCTAGAGATCATTGGTGTTGAGTCTGACGACTCCACCAATACATTCTCTTGTAGTAGCTCACACAAAGACTTCTTTGACCACCTGACCAGTTTTTTTCTTGTTCATTGCCATAAGCCCTGGCCAAAACAGCTGGGTTCCAACTTATGGTTTAATAGAGAGTGTAGAGTGTCGAGAGGAAGATTGTCCATAGCTATTAGAAATAAGGATGTACGCAGTATTAGAGAAGCCAGGAAGGAATACAAACAAGTACAGGCCCAAAGCAAAGAGAGAATGAGAAGAGAGGAGATGGGAAGACCTTGGGGAGGTCATTCGTCACCCAGATAGCAGGAAGTTTTGGACCCTCTTGTCTAGGGGCAACTCTGAAAGATCACCCCGTTTGCCAACAACATCCCAGCCATAGAGTTGCAACACTTCAGTGACCTCTATTCTCTCATGGGAACACATGACGGAAACCAGTTGTCACAGGACATAGGCTACCCAGTGTGTACCCTCTCATTTTCCAGAGAAGAAATGTTATCTTGCCTGGATGCAATTGTACCTATGAAACCCTATAGGTCTGCGCAAGGGCACACTTTGTGATGTGGCTGCATTGGCAGCCACAAGCCCTGACTTTGCTTGACATAGGGCAATTCAGCCCTCTGAAAAGGCCAGTTGGCCTGGGGTCATAGGTAGGATGGTGAAAGGGTACAAGGCCCTAAGGTGATGTTTGCACCTGGTAGTGGTGTTACTGCGGTGCACCGTTGGCACAGTGTAAATGTGTGATTAGGTTTTTAATGTGTTTATGATAACAATGGCTATTTTTTATTTAACCTTGTGCGGAGTTTCTTTTGTGGTGTGCCTAGTTTGTTGCTGCTGTGTGTGTTGCGCAAACACTTTACACATTGCCTCTGAGATAAGCCTGACTGCTCGTGCCTAGCTACCAAGGGGGTGAGCAGGGGTTATCTTTGGTGTGCAACTCCCTTGCCCTGACTAGAGTGGTTGTTTCTGCCTGGCTTTTGCACAAGCCTTAGCCAACCATAAATGCCATTTCTAACACGGGTGCTTATGGATATGGAAATGCCCTTGGAGATCCTAGAAATATTGGGAATTATGCCCGGGTTAGATGGGGAAACCAGGGACAACTTACCAAGCCCATCAAGATCCAGCTGGGGGGGTCACCAGGGATGTGTACTAGCTCCAACCCTTTTTTCCTGTACGTCAATCAGGTGGAAGATCTTTTGTGTTCTGTACTAGCTGATGCACCATCTCTGGCGAACCGAAAAATCGCCACACTGCTATTCGCTGACGATACCCTATTGATCTCTAATACTCTCATGGGTGTCCAAAAATGTTAAAACCATTTTAAGGCATTCTGTGACAAGAGGGGCTTGGTTATTACCACCTCCAAAACCAAGCTAATGATGTTCAACCCGCACAAATCCTTTAAGGAAAATATACTCCTGGATAATGTCCCGCTGGAGAGGGTTAGTTAATTCGATTACTTGGGTACTAGACTATCAGAGGGAATGGCTTGGAAGAGACATTTTGAGAAGGTCTCCTTGAAACTCACTCAACTCACTGGGGCTTTGAGGAGGGAGCATCGCTCGTCATATACCAGGCCCATAGCCCCTGTTCTCAAACTGTACAACTGCAAGCCGCGACTAATGTCCTTTATGAGGCAGAGTTGTGGGGCACAGCATTCTTGAATGAGCTTGCAGCTGTGTAAAACAAGTTCCTTAGGAACCTGATATCCCTTCCTAGAAGCACACTTCTTCTCCCTCTTAAGCTTGATCTGGGTATTAAGCCGATCAACGATCTTGCGAGGCTTCGCCCACTGTTGTTTTGGTATAGATTTGCCTTCACCCCTGATTTGGCACACTAGGCAGCTGCTTTTAGCAAGGTCTCAAATTTGCACACCGCAAATAAAACTGCCTGGATTAAATAAGTAAATGCTTTACGGTCTACCATTGGCTTGTCAACCCAGGCCATCAGTCAACCACCTTTATACCCAAGAAGTCAACTTAAACTTTTGTATTGGGCTTGGGTTGATGAGAACAATTGTCCAAAAAACCATTGTGGCAGCCTAACAGATGCTTTCATCGATCTGAAACTTAATTGTAATCTAGAAAGCTACTTCGATATTATTAAGGTGCCAGGTGACAGGAAGTTGTACACACAGTTTAGACACGGCACCTTACCAATTAATGCTTTTACTAGCGCCTGGCAGAATAACAAATCCCAATGTAAGGCCTGCCCTTCTTGTCCATGGCCACTTGAATCCATTGGCCATATACTTTTTGCCTGTAAAGCATACGTAAAGCTGAGAAGCAAATGGCTAGCTCCTGTGTGTAGTGTGTAGGCAATTAGGGACCCAAAGCTATAAAGACGCCCTACACATATTAAAATCAGATACAGACCTCTTTTTGACTGTGCCACTACAAACATTTTAGGTCGCTTTTGGGCGATTAGAAGGAGGGCACAATTAAAAAGTGGCATGAATAGATAAAATAGGCTGTGCTGACTAATCAAGATTGTCCTGACCAAGTAATGCTGCTAATTTTTAAATTCTTAAAATTGTTTTTATGGTTTTATTTTATGTATTTTATCCAGGTTTTTGTGATTAGTCTTTGCACCTTGTTTTTTGATTAAGGGTTTAATGTGCGGGTATTAACCTGGAAATTGAGTTGTATAAATATTAATGACTCAACTGCACTTTCGTCACATAATTATGTTAGTGAGACCAAGTCATGAATTCTGTGGATATTGTTTTATTCATATGATGCTAATATTCTTTTAATGACAATTTGAGCACTTTTATTTCTTATTTGCACATTGTTTCCAAAACCCTCTACTAATTCCAAATGACATTCATAATTTGTATGGTTGCTTCTTTGATGGTTTGTTAAACCGAAATTAAGAAAATTTGATTTGATTTGACTAGATATCTATGGTTGGCCCTTTGACCTTTTAAGCGCTAGTTTTTCCAGTCAAATTCAGAAATTCATGACACCAGTTTTACTGATTAGATTTTGGTTGTTAAGGTGTCAAATAATTTATTAAAAGTTACTCTATTTTCCTAAATAGATGTGGGATTTTTCTTGTATTGTGTTTTCACTTAATTAATATTTGTGTGCTGCATAGATACTTTGCACATTGCCTCAAAGCTAAGCTTAACTGCTTTTGTGCACACGGTAACAGTGAAAAACTATAGAAAGACTCCAGATTAGGGATTATTTGTATAAACAAAACAAGACCAAAATGACAAAAATCAATCAGTAGATGTTGAGTTATGATGCAAAAATAGCACTTAGAAGCTAATAGCAAAGAGTTAACATGCCTTTCCGGACCTGGTCAAAATAAAGCCTACAGCCCCTCCCCTGATTGAGTACAGGCCGGCTACAGGACTCATGCAGTGTCACTGAGCAAAAGTACTTTAATCCTTGTTGCAGCACCTGTCACGTGGCCCACAGGGACATTGTCATCTTCCCTAAGTTAGCATGAGCACACTGCACACTTTTTGCTGGTTTGCACACATCGCTACATGAGTTTATTTTGAAAATGCCTTTCTTGATATTTTCACATGAGAACCTACTGCTCTGTTCACACTTTGCAGGTTCCTGGGATTTAATATGAACATTGTGAACAAGGTCGAACAAGAATGCCCCTTGTTATTCTTTTCTGGTCACGTCTTGCACCTAAACAAAACATACAGATGTAGCTGGTGTTTGGAAATATGAAGTTTGGTCTTATTGGATTACAGGGATAAATAGGACACACATGGAGAGGGACCTTCCCAAGGAGAAGAGCTTGACGACACCTATGATGTAGAACTACCATCTATAGATTGAAATACGGGGTCTACAGATGACACCCAGATATCTTTTAATATATAATCATCCTGCATATGTACAAGGGGAGGGAGGATAGGCTAAGCCATCTCTCCCTATGACTGCTCCCTTTATGATTTACGGATTACTTGCTTTTCTGACCATCTTTGTGTTATGCATTTTTCTGCTTATTGGGGCACGTATACAGCATATTAGAGCATATTAGGTAAAATAAATATTTTTAACGTGTTAGTGTCTCTGTCAGATCTTACTGTGGACAAGTACAAGAGTGTGAGCAAAAGGGTGTGTCTTGTAACCACGAAACCTGAGAGAGTCAGGACTGTTGTGTTCTGGGGTGTCTAATCACTTGTTCCTCTGTAAGTGAGTAGGAGGGCAAGTGAGTCACTATAGCTAGTCGGTTCTGGGGTCATGGGTACTAAGGTAGTAAGATGACTCAGTCTCTATATACTAAGGTCCCATAATCCTATGAATAGTACTGTGCTTGCGCAGAATCCCCGCAATATACCTGATGTGTGGATGATCCCAGCGCAGTTGGGGTGTTGCACCAGATTTCGCCACACAATGCGGCAATGTGTCGGTTACCATGAGCGGATCGCCAGTTCTGAGTGTGGCAGTTCCAAATGTGATGTGCCTGGTTATTCCATGCTGGAGGGGCGATGCAGCGATCTGCTGCATGCAGTGGTGGCAATGCGCTGGTTTTGAAACAGTTGCACGGAAGGAGATGTGTGCTGCCAAGTGCAATGGCCAGGCTGGTCCCTGCAACAACAACAGCATCAATCCCAATCTTGGAGCAGGCAATGCGTTGGTTCAGATTGGCTCAATGGTGCCAATGTTCAGGTTCTGCAGAAGAAGTACTTTAAACTCACTTCCAAGGCCCCTTTTCAGAATTGGTATCACGTGACAGAGCAAGACGTACAGCAAGTAAAGTCTAGATGCTGATGTGAAGATGAAGGAGACTTAAGAGGCAAGCCAACTAGCCCTTTGAGAGTACTTAGGTTCTGGGGTGTAGAAATGCAGGTCTAGTCCTCCTGACTCATAGGCAAGAAGCTGCAGGAAGCAGGCCAACACAGCAAAACAGTTCCTCAAAGTGGCAGTCCATCATACAGAACGTACGTCATTCTTCCTGGCAGAATGTCCTAATTTCCAGCAGTATTCTGATTTGGTGGTCTCAGATGTCCAAGAACTTTCACCCAGTTGGGCCTTTGTAGTAGGGACACTTTAAAAGAGATTATTTGAAGCGCAAACGACCCTGCCTTCCCTGCCCTGACTCCAGACTCACTCCAGGAGGGTATGCAATCCTTTGTGTGGGGACAGAACACAGCCCTTTCAGGTTTGAATTGTGGGATCCTCCCTCCCATACTGCCCAGGATGACCCATCAACATGCAGATGGCTACTTAATCACACCTACCCTTCCTTTGTGTGTGACTGTCTAGAAGGAAAGCAGGAAGGCAGCTGTCACTGACCCCAGACAGGTTTTCCAGGCACCAAATGGTTTAAGTAAGAAAATGTCAACTTTTTAATAGTGACATTTTCTGAACTGCAATTCAAAAACCAGCTTCACCATCAGTTGTGGTTTTAAATTGTGAGCCCAGAGACACCAAATTTGTGGGTCCCATATCTCCTCAATTGGAAATTTTGCTTCACAAATGTCATAAGGCAATCCCAAAGTAATCCTCTGTAAATACACTGCATCCTGCCCATGGGCTGTCCAGGGCCAACTTTAAGGGTGACCTATATGAAACAAAAGGGAAGGCTTGGACCTGGCGAGTAGGTTAACTTGCCAGGTCAAACTGGCAGTTTGAAGCTGCACACAATGGTTCATGGATCTACTTCCAATCACACATACCTCTTTTGGTATTGGTTTAGGAACTTATTTTGGCGATGCCCCTACTTGGGTAATGTTCAAGACTCCTTGCACACACTATTTGCATGTGATTTGAAGGAACGACATTCTGGAAGACCTACCCCCGCCTGGCCGACTCGGAAACTGCACACACAGGCTCCGCAGTGGTAGGCCTTAGACATGTTTAATGAGCTACTTAAGAGGGTGGCACAATCAGTGCTGCAGGACCACTAGTAGCATTTAATATGCAGGCCCTGTGCACATGTAGTGTACTTTACTAGGGACTTATAGGTAAATTAAATATGCCAGTTGTGGATAAACTAATGTTACCAGGTTTTAAGAATAGAGCACATGCACTTTAGAACTGGTTAGCAGTGGTAAATTGCCAAGAGTCCTAAAGTTAGCAAAAACAAAGTCAGCACAACAGTTAAAAACAGGAGGCCAGTAGGCAAAAGTCAGAGGAAACCACACAAAGGATGTCAGGTCTAACAAAAGCTATCTTTAATATTCATATTGCAGGCAACTTTTGATGCATCTAGATTCCTGTAATTAAGAAGTGATGTTACTGCTCAACTGTAATAACTTATCAGTTGAGTTCTGATGTCACAATGCCTGTTACCAGAGCCAGCAGTCAAGGGAAAAGTAGAACACAAAGCACAATTGAATCTGCAGTTTACAAAATTTAAAGGAAAGACAGCATCTCATTCATCTGCTCTATTTTTCTAAATAAACATTAATAAGCAGAAATGAGAAATGTATGGCAACATGTTAATTTTCTGCACAAAATGCGTAATTATAGAAAATATGCCTTCTCTGCATGATTTGAACACATTCTGAGCTACAGCATATTTCTTTTAAACCAGACTGTAACTAAAGTGATTCTAATATCTTTTTGCTACAAATATATAACTTTTTGGCATGATTAATTGTGCACTTGAGATTCTAATTAGTTATTTTTGCAATCATCTTATCTCTTCTATATGAAAGAGCACCCCACCAAGAATATAAGTCATTTGTTTGGAAGGGTTATGGTGAGATCATGCTTTATAAGAAATTATTTACCCCCAGTTGAACCATATAAGGATATTGAAAGTCACCTTTGAGTTCCCTGGCCATATAAGGATTCCAAACTTCGTCCCCATTACTTGGTATGGTCATAGACCTCCTCAATGACTTGCAAGATCTTTACAATATATGGCAGGGGTACTTTATCCCATAAATAGATGTCAGTCAGTAATGCTCCGATCACACCTAGATAGCAGTTTAGCATTCTACTTAATTAGCTACCAACATATTTATATATGTATGCTTCGTTTTTAATTTTTTTAACTGTCCAGATGAAAGCCGCTGACCCTTTATGGGGGCAGGAAGGCTGAAACACGTGGGCCTTGACCTCATTACAAGATGCAAAGGATACATTACACATCCATTATACACATCCATTTTTCTTTTCTAACCTTTATTAAAATTCTAAGCACTAGACAACAGGTCATTTTAGATCCCTCATTCTGTTGTAGATCCCCATGAAAAAATATCTTTGAATGAAAGAGATCCCATCCTGGTTGGAGGAAGGAAGATCCAAGATGATGCAATTAACTACCAGTATATTAGTGGCAAAGCATATACCACTGACCGAAAGTAGTTGTTGAGGGTCCTACAGATTTATTTCAAAGGGATAATCCAAAACAAAGATCCCACTCTCATTTGATTTTTGTTGACAAATTATTGGGAGCCGAGTGGGACTTCTTTACCCTTAACTTCGACTTCCCCTTTTTGATTTTTACTTTATCCTAAAAAAGACTGCTTGTTAAGAATTAACTTCCTTGCAGACAATGTGTGTGCCTCTGGGAGCAGAAAGGCTGAAGAAGTGCCATTAGCATAGTTTTGCATGGAATTGTCATCTGCCAGGGGAAGAATTGTAGCAGAAGAACAATAACAGTTGATTTCCTTTTGGAATAGGCATCCCAAATAGGGGGCTTCATGAAATGTACATACTCCCAGCAGGAGGGAACACTGGTTCAAGTACTGGGGAAGTAGAAGGTACGTTATAAATTCAAATTCAAATTCAAAATCTTTATTCGATTGTAGGTTTTACAATCATAAAAGTACAATTTATAAGCACACAATAAAAATAACATTACAAACAATTCACTTCAATTGGCAAATAAAGACACAGTATACAGTACAATATATTAGACAGTATGAGCATGGGCAACATATGATTAAAAATATAAATAACTGTAATATTAAAATCACCTAAAAAATTTTGCAATGTAATTAGCCATCCATGCTTTTCCTAAAGCAGATGGCTTTTTTAAGAAAATTACATACAAATAAAGTGCAATCGCTATTCAGTAGTTGTAAATAATAAAGTGCAGGTTTGATTTGTGTAAAACTCAGCTTTTTGAGGCACGGTTTGAGGTATAATTTCCGTGGGATAGAATAATAGGGGCAAATGAAAAGGAAGTGTGCCAGGTCTTGTGGAGACTTTCCGTCGCAGCCACAAGCTGGCAACACTTCTCCCCGTTGAACCCCACTGGGGACTGCCAGTAGAAGATGGAAGAGGTCAAAGCGGAACCTTGTTAACAAAAATCTTTCATAGCTAGACATAGGCCATGTCAGGTAAGGTTCCATTTGCAAGCAGGTTTTTAATAAAAGATGTTTCCTAACACTGACCTTCTGTATCTCAACCTCTTCTCTGTCGGTACCTCTTAACAGTAGAATAGCATTCTTAACCAAGCTCACATCTGATTTTGTAATTAAATTTGGGGCATAAAACAGATCCTGTCGATCGATTGCCGTTAGGCTGTCCTTTATGTACTTCACCCACGGTATTTTAAACCTCCCATCTAGCTGTAAGGCTTCTTTCATTATAGCATGTGTTAATGGGATGTCATTGTTCAGCCAGCAATTCAGCCAACATATAACAGGGCTTACTGCTATTCTGTCACCTAGGTGGGGGATCCCCAGCTCCTCGTGAACCGAGTAGTTCCCAATACCCCTGGGGAGTCTCAGAATCTTTTTTAGGAAGTTATTTTCTGTGACCTCAAGGTCTTTACTCTTACGATAGCCCCAGAGCTCACTCCCATAGCAGGCACCAGCCACGCTTTTTGCCTGGTACAGTTTAAGCAATGCGGCCGTCGGGCAGTTGCCGATTTTTTTTGCAAAGCCGAGAATGGCCGCATTGACCCTTATTGTTTCTCCCTTCTTCTTGGAGACTGCAGGGCCCCATGACAATTTATGATCAAGCAGGACCCCGAGGTAAGAAAAGGAATTGGTTGATGGAATTTTCTCACCATTTATACTAAAATGGTCAGTTTTCAAGCCACCCTTGCCTACTTTCATGACGAAGGACTTGGCATTGTTTATGCTTAAACCACGTGACTCCATGAATTTGTGGAAGGAGTTTAAAAGTTTCTGGAGACCGATTGCTGTTCTTGAAATAAGAACAGCATCGTCTGCGTAGAGTAATACGGGTACCCCTCTACGCTCAACTAAGGGGTAATCTGCTTCTACGTTAAGGAGAAAATCCTCCAGTTCGTTAATGTACAGGTTAAATAAAAATGGGGCCAAGATGCAGCCCTGTCGGACACCTCGATTTATTTTAAATTCGTCCGTTACATTAAGGTCTTGGGAGTAACGGACGTTCGCTCTAGTGTCTGTATGCAGATCAGCGAGGAAATAGACAAGGTTACTCTCTACACCCATTCTCAGCAAAGCAGCCCAGAGTAGGCTTCTGTCTACACAGTCAAATGCGGACGACAAGTCCATAAATGCCATGTAGACAGTGCCTTGTCTCGCCAGTGTATACTTGCTTAGGATAAAGTATAGGTTCAGGCACTGCGTAATGGTCGAATGACCTGGTCCGAACCCATATTGTATGGGTGAAAGGATGTTATTATCTTTAGCCCAAGTGGATAACCTGTTGAGAATTACACCCCCCACCACTTTAACTACTGAATTTAATAAAGAAATTGGCCTGTAACATAACGGGCTACTGCGATCGCCCTTCTTAAAAATGGGGACTATGGTGGAAAGACCCCAGGTTCTAGGGCACCCAGTTGTCGCCGCTGCATTGATTACAGCGGTAAGAACCGGAGCCCAGAAAGGGGTGCTGGACTTAAACAGGTCCGGTGGCAATCCGTCCGGGCCTGGTGCCTTGTTGGTGGTTAGACCCTGTATTCCCCTAACAGTCTCTTGTACTGTGAAACACAGTGGAGTCACAGTTGAAGATAAAACATCAAAGTCTACCCGATGCTCGTTACTCTTAAAAATTGCACTGAAGTGGGACACCCACTCCCCCTCTGAAATGTTTGTTCCAAGGGCTGTGTCGTTTGGATTGTCAAACAAGGGTTTGTTAATTATTTGCCAGAACTTGCTGCTGTTCCCCAACACTGAGGGGTCTAAAAGGGATTCAATAACATTAGCCTTGATTTCCTTTTTTCTGGTAGCTATGGCTTTCCTATAGGCCATGCGGAGATTTCTTATCAGATCACAATCTCTGGGTTTGGATTTTAATGCCTGTTTCAGGTCCCTACTTGCCTTTGAGCAATTATGATCGAACCATTTGGAATTATTCTCACTATGTCCCTTTGTGGGCGCTGTGAGCATGGAGCCAATTTTAGTGACCAGCCCCTCGAACCTGGACAAAATGTTCACAGGGCTTGATTCAGGCAATAAGCAAACAGATAGCTCCTCTTCACATGCACTAGTTATTTTCGTGTACAGGGTATCTTGGTTAATCATTGACCATCTGATGCGACGCCTACC
The DNA here is from genome assembly GCF_964261635.1 of Lissotriton helveticus. NCBI lineage: Eukaryota > Metazoa > Chordata > Amphibia > Caudata > Salamandridae > Lissotriton > Lissotriton helveticus. Next base: position 50,174,019 of record NC_136060.1, on the reverse strand, counting down.
ATTTACACACCTTAGCGTGCCTTGGTCAGTGCGTGACTGTCGTTTTGCTAATAATGGTCCACCCAACTTTAAAAGAAGGGGGTTATGATCACTGTAAACACTAGTGAGAATAGTGAAATGCGAGACCCAATAAACAACGTCTGGAGACATTAGTATATGGTCAATAAAGGTTCCCTGCCCGTGTCCTTTAAAGGTTGGGGTCTCAAAAATTTTTGTATCGGGGACCAACGACATGGCTGCAGTCAGATTGTATTCGTTCACTAAGTCGTTTAAGTTCTTACCGCCCCTACTATGAGAGAAGTGAAAACCTTCCTCGATATTACACCCTAAAGACCCCATTGGCGTCTTCACTGGGTTTCCACATGGTTGGACATTAAAGTCGCCTGCTAACAACAGGTATCGTGATACAGTGTAGACATTTTTACTCAATATATCAAGTAGGGAGGCAATGTTACAAACTTCGTTACTACTATTTGCATTATAAAAGTTGACCAATGTCAGCACATTCTTACCATTTTTTATATCAATCATCTGTGTATTCAAGTTAACATTGTGGCAGTTGCTTATATTACAGCACAGACCTAGGTTAATAAAAATGGCCAAGCCGCCCTTAGCTCTGCCCCTAGTCGAAGCAACCGCTGGGTTGATAAAGCTTAGAAAACCCTCAATGTGGACATTTTTGTTCTCCATCCAAGTTTCTTGAAGACACACAATGCTAAATATACTAATGAATGTTAGCCATACTGGGTCTCGTAACTTATTTGCCAAACCTGCGATATTCCATGAAATTAAATTGACACATTCCTCAGGTACAGGGCAAATAACAGGCTCTCTAGTAAATGGGGTAGATATTAGGGTAGGCAACACTTCGCCAGTTACCACCAAATCCATGGTGCTCGTTACAATTGACTCCCTATGCTCAAATATAGGGACAGATGCCCCATACTGGGTGTGAGAGTTCACGATTTTAAATAAAGAATCCGTTGTTAACAGTAGTGTATTGGGGTGGTTTTCATGGTTACCTACTGTACATTTTGTCTTATTGGCGCCACATTCAGAGACACCATTTACTGTCCTTACATCATCCAGTAATGTTGAAGGCACCTCAATTCCCCCAAAGAACACTGGAGGGGACACTTTAGGAGAACTACTAATTATATCACCAGTTATAGGAGCAATGTACATGTCTTTTCCGCTGCAACAACGCCCCAGCTTCACAGGTGACCTTAAGGGACATGAAGCTCTTTCCCCACCCCCCGTGGCTTCAGCACTCCTTAAACATCAGTCGCAATCCTCCAGGCCGCTAAACGCCTCAAACCTGTTAGAGAGCTCCAGAGGCGTAAATGGTAACAAACTTGACATGTTCCCGAATGAACCTGTTTTGTGGTGAAAAGGTATAGTATTCCACCCATGTATAACTGGTAAAGGAGCCGGTTGGTACATGTATGCGGGGTTCAAAGCAGACTCAACATTATGGAATTGGGAAGTGGTGAAAAGGTTGTTATTGAAATGTTGTTGGGGGAGGACCGTAGATCTGGGGTAGAAGTACGTCAGGGGGCGTGGTACTATACAGTTCTTTTCATTGCCATATGGCCAGTTCAAGATGTGATATACAGCTTTTCTGTCTCTGAAATTTATAGCTACGACATCACCGCCGATGTCCTTCGCTCTACCCCCCAACCAGGACAGGCGCCGGACATGGACTATCTCTCCATTTATTGCAGTGGGTTTAGGTCTATAGAGGGAGAGCCAATGCGTTATTTTGTTTTTTAATTGTGAGTAACCCTCTCGTTTGCCATTAGGCAGTTCCGGGACCCCAGTAAGTATAACCACATACGGTAATGCTTTATTTATTTATTTATTTATAGTCTTGTATCGCGCATGAATCAGCCCCGAAGGGGTATCTCCGCGCGTGGCTTCTGAAAGAGATAAAGCAAAACTGTAGGTCGGGAAAGGGCAGAGGGGAAGCTAAGTTAATCCTGTGTAAATAGGTGGGTTTTCAATTTATTCCTAAAGTTAAGAAGATGAGGAATTTGTCTTAGCTGGGGGGGAAGGGAGTTCCACAGCATTGGACCTTTAAAGGAGGGGGCACGACCACCCTGTCTTGCTCTGTTTACTTTAGGGACGTATAGCAACATAGTGTTGCTGGAGCGTAGGGTACGTCCAGGAGAGTAAGGACGAAAGATATCTTTCAGATATTTGGGACCAGAACCGTAGATGCATTTATGCATAATGCAGCAAAGTTTAAAATGGATCCGCTGTTGTACCGGGAGCCAGTGAAGATGGGAGAGGAGGGGGCGGGAAGGAGTACGGGTGGGAGCATTCAGGATGAGTCTTGCCGCGGTGTTCTGTACTACCTGCAGTCTGCAAAGTTGTTCCTGGTTGGCAGATATGAGTAGACTATTACAGTAGTCCACTCGTCCAAGGACTAGTGCCTGAACCAGCGTCTTCCTATGGATGTTTGGTAGGAAGGGGAAGATACGCCGTAAAAGACCAATTGTGCGAAAACACGTTCCCGCAACCTGATTGACATGATCTTTCATAATCAGGGATTGGTCCAGGCGTACCCCCAGATTCTTAATGGTTTGCTTGGGCGCTGGGACAGGTCCGAGCTCAGGTGGCCACCATTCCGGGGACCAGAGCAGGGAGGCCCCTCCAAACAACATGACCTCAGTTTTGGTCACGTTGCATTGGAGAAAGTTCTGGGCCATCCAACCTGCCACCGCTCTCATACCGTCTTGGAAAGATTGCATGACTGCGGGTGTAACGGTTTGAAAGGGGAAAAGCAGCTGAGTATCATCAGCATAAGAGATGGGTGAAAACCCGTGAGATCTAATGATCTCTGCTAGGGGGGCCACATATACGTTAAATAACGTGGGGCTTAGACAAGAGCCCTGTGGCACCCCCTTGGTAAGCTTCCTGCAGACAGATTTATAGGAGCCTAATTTGACCCCTTGTTGTCTGTCTCCAAGGAAGCTTTCCAGCCACGCAAGGGCGGTCCCTTCTACTCCAGCTCCCTTCAGACGGCCGAGAAGAACTTCATGCGACACCGTGTCGAAGGCAGCGGACAAATCCAATAGCACCAGAATCACTGAGCTCCCTCTGTCAAGTAGCATTCTGATGTTATCTGTCACTGACAGAAGGGCTGATTCGGTGCTATGGTTGGGCCTAAAACCAGATTGTGAGTGGTCTAGGCCGCCCGCTGCCTCGATGTAGTTGGACAGGTGTGCATTAACATGTTTCTCGGCCATCTTGCTGTAATAGGGTAGGAGCGAGATAGGACGGAGGTTGGAGAGCTCCGTCCAAGGAAGGGCCGCATTCTTGCGGATTGGGTTCACCACTGCTCTCTTCCATTCAGTTGGTACTTTTCCCTCTTTGAGGGACTGGTTGATGATATCCTGAATGTAGGGAGCTAACAGGGAACGAAGTGGGGTTAAAATTTTGGCGGGAATAAGGTCATCCGGAGATCCAGATTTGACTTGAGTCATTAGTGTGTCAAGCTCTTCGATGTTTATAGGGGGGAATGTAGTTAAGGTAAGGTTAGTGTTCTCATTGAGGGAGGAGGCCTTTTGAGAATCGCTATTAGGTTGAGATCCTAGGATTTTGTCATAAATGGATTCTATTTTATTTTCAAAGTAAGATGACACTTCTTCACATAGACTTAGTGAGAAGTCATCTGGGCAAATACATGCTATAGGTTTAACAAAAGTGTCAAGAATCCTATACAATTCTCTAGGAGAATTATCAGCTTCCATGAGCTGTTGAGCGATGTTGTTTTTGCGGGCAGCCTTGATGTGTTTATAATAATTAGCTTGGGCTGCACGATGTGCTTTTTTATTTTCCTCAGAGTATGATTTCCTCCATCTCTTCTCTATCCTTCTGCATTCTTGTTTCTCTTTTCTTAGGGCCTCGGTGTACCATTTTTCCTGTTTGGCCACCGGAAACTGTCTGAATGTTTTCAAAGGGGCAATTTTATCGATAGCTACCGTCAGAGTATGTTGAAGCACGGTTAGCTTTTGCTCTACTTCGTCAGTGTCTCTGATCTCGGGTTTTTTCCACGCCTTTTCTAACGCATCCAGGGTAAGTTTATGCCACTGTCGGCGTATGGTGGATGGGAGGGGTTTCTGTAGAGAGCCCTTATTTACTTTAAAAATGCTGAACTGCATTAAAAAGTGATCTGACCAGTGGACTTGGATAGGTTTATGGCACCGAATGTTGTCGAAGTTGGTATATATCAGATCGATACAATGACCGCCTTCATGGGTGGGATCCTGATTCTTTTGTGTTAGACCGATAGTTGTCATATCAGTCAACAAAGTTTTTGTCCCTGTAGAGTCACATTGGTCAGTATGGATATTAAAATCTCCGAGGAGAAGAAAATCTTCATTGGCCCGCATATAAGGGCCAAGTATCTCTAAAAGAGATGTGGAAAAACTGGGGCATGGAAGAGGGGGGCGGTAAACAAGAGCACCTTTAATAGTCTTTCTATTAGGGAGGATAATTCTAAAAACCATTGTTTCCATATCTCTGCAACATAGTCTATCTAAAATGTCCAATTTCATAGACTCCCTGTAAATTATAGCAATGCCACCGCCAATTTTATCAGGGCGGTCAGAGTGGTGAAGTTTATAACCCATAGGTACTCCTAAAGTAATAGCAGCCACCGTATGGGGCTTTAGCCAGGTCTCAGTTATGAAACATAAGTCTGGGGATAGGGAATGTGGTAAATCCCAGATCTCAGTCTGGTGTTTAGGCATTGAACGGACATTCATAAGAATGCATTGTAGGTCACTATGAGATTTACTAAAATCGTGGAAATTGTTTAGGAACAGAGAAGTATAGTGACAATTGTAGCACGAGAACGGGCCATTAAAACAGGGTCTGTTATCCTCAGTATAACATGGGGCAGAGAGTTGCCTCAATGAGGTCAGGAATGTGGAATCATACCTGATGTGTTTGTCAGCGCGAAGTGGCGGCATGATGTAAGAATCCCGCCCCGTCGCCACGTCCTGTCGCGGACGGGCGCAGACGGGCAGCTCTTTGGCTGGTCTTCGGCTGAGATGAGGCTGCGCGCAATCGCTGCGCGCTTCCTGTGAGGCGATGGCTAAATAGCCCTCAGTTGAGCACTAGAGCGCTGACCGCTCGCCGGAAGTGTGGCCCTCACCTGTCCGCCCTCCGCACAACGGTAATAATTACCGAGTCGGACCGAGGCGGGCAGGCACAGATATCGAGACCAGCACTCCGGGTAAATTTTAAAAAGTTATTAAACAATGTGGGTGTAGTACACACTCTAAAATCGTGCGCAAGATATTTTAAAATGAGGAGGTTTAAAAAGCGCTATGAATCAGTAACGCTCTACCGTTTACCAAGTAAATTTGTTAGCTCATCCAGTAGCCAGCAAGCGGAGTGGGACACTGCCACTGTCTTCCCCCGCAGCTGCGCTAACCTGAGGCTCCGCCTAAATAGCCCTCAGTTGAGCACTAGAGCGCTGACCGCTCGCCGGAAGTGTGGCCCTCACCTGTCCGCCCTCCGCACAACGGTAATAATTACCGAGTCGGACCGAGGCGGGCAGGCACAGATATCGAGACCAGCACTCCGGGTAAATTTTAAAAAGTTATTAAACAATGTGGGTGTAGTACACACTCTAAAATCGTGCGCAAGATATTTTAAAATGAGGAGGTTTAAAAAGCGCTATGAATCAGTAACGCTCTACCGTTTACCAAGTAAATTTGTTAGCTCATCCAGTAGCCAGCAAGCGGAGTGGGACACTGCCACTGTCTTCCCCCGCCTGCTTCTGGGGGGAGTTCTGTAGGAGGTATTCTAGGCTGGCCCCCACTGCCCCAATTATTCTCCTTCCCTTCAGGTCTGGGGAGTCCGTCCGGGAAAATACTAGATTCCCTAGATGGAATGGTGATTGTGTTACTAGGTGGTATTGAAGTAGTAGGTCTACCCTGGCCAATAGAAGGGGCTGTTGGTAAGGATTGATTACTGGTATTGCCAGCATGAACTTTCGGGGCCACATTTAGGGGGTTAGGGGCAGCTGGGATTACAGCAGCTGCCTGGCTATTACTTGTACTAGGTTTCGATGATATAAGGCCCACAGTATTTTTTAGGAGGGGTTGGGTAGTTGTAATGACTTGTTGGTGTTGTGCTTTAGGTTGACCCTGTAAACGTACAAAATTCCCTAACACAGTCAAATCCCCCTCAATTTTACCTAGTCTTAGCTCCATCCCCTTAAATCTTTCTGCCAATGCAAGCATATAGCTACGTATAATCAGTTCTATATTGTCCAGAAGTGACTTAGGAGTGGCGGATTGCAGGTCCACCTCCATCTGGATATGGGAAATGTCTGATTCTATGATTACTTGAGCTGGAGATGTCGGAGGAGTAGAGCTAACAATTATGGCTTGATTGGTGTCTAGGGCTCCCGTTGATGTTGTAGTAGCAGTGTTCATCTTTTTACCAAACTCGGAGTGACTTATCTTGGGCTTATTCACAGTTGTTGTTTTCCTTCTTCTTTTAGGTGGAGGGGGCCCAAGCGTTTTTTGTGTCACTAGCCTCGAGTTTTTGCCTCTTACAACTTTACCCGGCCTTATAGTAGGAGATATCAGGGACTTAGGAGTGTTATTAGCAGCAATAGTCACTATTGGAGTAGCTAGTTGGATTTGGGAGGGTGACACTGCCGGAGCTAAACAATCTTGAAGAAGCAAAGGTACACTGGGGGTCAATGAGGTGTTGACTGCTGAAGGGCTAATCAAATCGTCGACCAAAGAAACAGACATTATAGGTTCTGAGAGGGTTCTGTTTTTTATACGTTCAATAGACCGGCGGCGGTCGGCCCTCCTCTCAGCTAACGTGAGCTCCTTGTTGCCTTCTACGGCTGGTTTAAAAAAATAGTCATCCAGTGTTCGGTTAGTAATGTTTTTATCCAACCCCCCTGGAGCAGGGCTTGTAGCCGCAGTAGCCATACAGTAAAGGGGAGTGATGGCAAGGTAAATACGAAACAAAACAGGTACTTACGAAAACCTTATGCCAGGACCTCTGGCCCAGCCCAGCCTCTTCCGGCCGATGAGGGCCGTAGAGGGCCCGCCCTTTGCCCGGGCTTCGCCCGGCGTCCCGCGAGACGGGGGTGATGTGCTATTTGAGCGCCTCCAGGTGCGCTGATGACGCTGGTGACGCGGCGTGCGCCGCTTGGCCTTCTGGGAAGTGTAGTTCCCTCGACCGCACTCCTCTCGGCCACCTCGTACTCCCAGATGGCAGTGGAGTCGGGCAACACACGGCGGGAGGCGGGAGGGCAAAGCAGCAGCAAATAAAGGCACTCCACAGGTCTCCCACTTGTCTGGGCAGCGGCAGCAACAGGGCTTCGCCAAAAAAGAATCCCCCCCCTCGACCGGGGTGATGTGCTATTTGAGCGCCTCCAGGCGCGCTGATGACGCTGGTGACGCGGCGTGCGCCGCTTGGCCTTCTGGGAAGTGTAGTTCCCTCGACCGCACTCCTCTCGGCCACCTCGTACTCCCAGATGGCAGTGGAGTCGGGCAACACACGGCGGGAGGCGGGAGGGCAAAGCAGCAGCAAATAAAGGCACTCCACAGGTCTCCCACTTGTCTGGGCAGCGGCAGCAACAGGGCTTCGCCAAAAAAGAATCCCCCCCCTCGACCGGGGTGATGCGCTATTTGAGCGCCTCCAGGCGCGCTGATGACGCTGGTGACGCGGCGTGCGCCGCTTGGCCTTCTGGGAAGTGTAGTTCCCTCGACCGCACTCCTCTCGGCCACCTCGTACTCCCAGATGGCAGTGGAGTCGGGCAACACACGGCGGGAGGCGGGAGGGCAAAGCAGCAGCAAATAAAGGCACTCCACAGGTCTCCCACTTGTCTGGGCAGCGGCAGCAACAGGGTTTCGCCAAAAAAGAATCCCCTTTAGGAATTACTAGAAGAGAGGAGAAGGCTCCTGCAAATGTGGAACGATTAGGCCCATTTAAATGAGGGGCTCAGTGAAGGTTTACAATAAACTGAGAAAGGGAGTGCTAAATAGAATGGATTTAGTAGGAAAGGTGTCTGGATTATGTTTAGGGATTTCCCCAATCATAGGCTAGTGCCCAATATAAGAATGCACCACCCCACCACCACATTACAATTTTCCTGGAACTGAAAAGAAAGAAGGAAAGAAGGAAAATAATCTACTTGGCTGTTAGAGAAAAGCAGACTCAAGGACCTCCATCTCTTGCTGATTCACAGAGACTGCAGGAGGTAAAAACTAGTTCAATCAATGTAGAGGTAACGAGTACCTCATCTCTGTTTCAGCGTGGATAGAAGAGAGGAGATGTTTAGGGACATCTTGCATGAGGCTCTCTGAGTAGATTAACAGTAAACTGAGAACACAAGTGCTGCTTTTTTGGTGAGTGTTTTCTGCCTTTGCACACTAATCAGGACGAACCATGGAGAACAGGGACTTCTGCGCGCGCATGCGTGGCGGCCTCCGTTGAAAGAAAAGCCCCCGGGGCCCAATGAAAGTGTTTGCTAAGCCTTATAAAGGAGCACGTGGAGAGGACAGTTTCACTGACTGAAGGAGCTCCCCAGATGCTTTGGCAGGTCTATTTTCTTCTTCCGGCATCATCGACACACTAAATATTAAAGGCTCATTCGGTCACGTGACATCTATAGAACTCGTCAAATTCTCTATTACAGTAACAGGACTAGCAAAAACATTAGGGATTACTACTTGAATAACTTTTCATGTTACTCAGGAAAGCAGAATCTTTAAAATTATTAGGGACTCCTTCTGTGACACCTTATAAATTATGGAAGATCAGACCCTTTTTTATTTTATTTTTTATGGTATATATATATATATATATATATATATATATATTCACCACAAATTGCCCCTGCAAATGGACACGCACTCCTCCAGCTGGTGATTCACAGAATCGTTTAATTCAAGAGAACAGGCATTACTTCTCCGATCTCTCCTGTCCTGCTGCCTGACGCGTTTCAGAGCTTACAAGCTCTTTCTTCAGAGGCACGTTTGCCTGCACCACCATTACTCTGCAGCCACAGTTCCATTTGTTTTTTAACCCTTTTGATCAGCCTCAGGTGTGCCTTTCAGTTATTTCCCTGGCACAATGCACACTGGAACATGTAGTTTAATGCAGTTTGTCTGTAAGCCTCCGGTGGCTTTGTGTGCAATCCAAACTGTTTCCAGAACTAATTTTCGCCCTCCAGTGGGCCTCAGAGTAGAATCCTGTTCCCATTAATTAGGAACCAGCTGCGCCGTCAAATTCACCCGCAAAATACAGGTAAGACGATCCCCTCCGATATTTCTGAAGGGCGGTGCGACCTTCCCACGGTCTGACTCACCGTGTATTAATCTTCACCACAAATTGCCCCTGCAAATGGACACGCACTCCTCCAGCTGGTGATTCACAGAATCCTTTAATTCAAGAGAACAGGCATTACTTCTCCGATCTCTCCTGTCCTGCTGCCTGACGCGTTTCAGAGCTTACAAGCTCTTTCTTCAGAGGCACGTTTGCCTGCATCACCATTACTCTGCAGCCACAGTTCCATTCGTTTTTTAACCCTTTTGATCAGCCTCAGGTGTGCCTTTCAGTTATTTCCCTGGCGCAATGCACACTGGAACATGTAGTTTAATGCAGTTTGTCTGTAAGCCTCCGGTGGCTTTGTGTGCAATCCAAACTGTTTCCAGAACTAATTTTCGCCCTCCAGTGGGCCTCAGAGTAGAATCCTGTTCCCATTAATTAGGAACCAGCTGCGCCGTCAAATTCACCCGCAAAATACAGGTAAGACGATCCCCTCCGATATTTCTGAAGGGCGGTGCGACCTTCCCACGGTCGGACTCACCGTGTATTAATCTTCACCACAAATTGCCCCTACAAATGGACACGCACTCCTCCAGCTGGTGATTCACAGAATCCTTTAATTTAAGAGAACAGGCATTACTTCTCCGATCTCTCCTGTCCTGCTGCCTGACGCGTTTCAGAGCTTACAAGCTCTTTCTTCAGAGGCACGTTTGCCTGCACCACCATTACTCTGCAGCCACAGTTCCATTCGTTTTTTAACCCTTTTGATCAGCCTCAGGTGTGCCTTTCAGTTATTTCCCTGGCGCAATGCACACTGGAACATGTAGTTTAATGCAGTTTGTCTGTAAGCCTCCGGTGGCTTTGTGTGCAATCCAAACTGTTTCCAGAACTAATTTTCGCCCTCCAGTGGGCTTCAGAGTAGAATCCTGTTCCCATTAATTAGGAACCAGCTGCGCCGTCAAATTCACCCGCAAAATACAGGTAAGACGATCCCCTCTGATATTTCTGAAGGGCGGTGCGACCTTCCCACGGTCGGACTCACCGTGTATTAATCTTCACCACAAATTGCCCCTGCAAATGGACACGCACTCCTCCAGCTGGTGATTCACGGAATCCTTTAATTCAAGAGAACAGGCATTACTTCTCCGATCTCTCCTGTCCTGCTGCCTGACGCGTTTCAGAGCTTACAAGCTCTTTCTTCAGAGGCACGTTTGCCTGCACCACCATTACTCTGCAGCCACAGTTCCATTCGTTTTTTAACCCTTTTGATCAGCCTCAGGTGTGCCTTTCAGTTATTTCCCTGGCGCAATGCACACTGGAACATGTAGTTTAATGCAGTTTGTCTGTAAGCATCCGGTGGCTTTGTGTGCAATCCAAACTGTTTCCAGAACTAATTTTCGCCCTCCAGTGGGCCTCAGAGTAGAATCCTGTTCCCATTAATTAGGAACCAGCTGCGCCGTCAAATTCACCCGCAAAATACAGGTAAGACGATCCCCTCTGATATTTCTGAAGGGCGGTGCGACCTTCCCACGGTCTGACTCACCGTGTATTAATCTTCACCACAAATTGCCCCTGCAAATGGACACGCACTCCTCCAGCTGGTGATTCACAGAATCCTTTAATTCAAGAGAACAGGCATTACTTCTCCGATCTCTCCTGTCCTGCTGCCTGACGCGTTTCAGAGCTTACAAGCTCTTTCTTCAGAGGCACGTTTGCCTGCACCACCATTACTCTGCAGCCACAGTTCCATTCGTTTTTTAACCCTTTTGATCAGCCTCAGGTGTGCCTTTCAGTTATTTCCCTGGCGCAATGCACACTGGAACATGTAGTTTAATGCAGTTTGTCTGTAAGCCTCCGGTGGCTTTGTGTGCAATCCAAACTGTTTCCAGAACTAATTTTCGCCCTCCAGTGGGCCTCAGAGTAGAATCCTGTTCCCATTAATTAGGAACCAGCTGCGCCGTCAAATTCACCCGCAAAATACAGGTAAGACGATCCCCTCCGATATTTCTGAAGGGCGGTGCGACCTTCCCACGGTCGGACTCACCGTGTATTAATCTTCACCACAAATTGCCCCTACAAATGGACACGCACTCCTCCAGCTGGTGATTCACAGAATCCTTTAATTCAAGAGAACAGGCATTACTTCTCCGATCTCTCCTGTCCTGCTGCCTGACGCGTTTCAGAGCTTACAAGCTCTTTCTTCAGAGGCACGTTTGCCTGCACCACCATTACTCTGCAGCCACAGTTCCATTCGTTTTTTAACCCTTTTGATCAGCCTCAGGTGTGCCTTTCAGTTATTTCCCTGGCGCAATGCACACTGGAACATGTAGTTTAATGCAGTTTGTCTGTAAGCCTCCGGTGGCTTTGTGTGCAATCCAAACTGTTTCCAGAACTAATTTTCGCCCTCCAGTGGGCTTCAGAGTAGAATCCTGTTCCCATTAATTAGGAACCAGCTGCGCCGTCAAATTCACCCGCAAAATACAGGTAAGACGATCCCCTCCGATATTTCTGAAGGGCGGTGCGACCTTCCCACGGTCGGACTCACCGTGTATTAATCTTCACCACAAATTGCCCCTGCAAATGGACACGCACTCCTCCAGCTGGTGATTCACGGAATCCTTTAATTCAAGAGAACAGGCATTACTTCTCCGATCTCTCCTGTCCTGCTGCCTGACGCGTTTCAGAGCTTACAAGCTCTTTCTTCAGAGGCACGTTTGCCTGCACCACCATTACTCTGCAGCCACAGTTCCATTCGTTTTTTAACCCTTTTGATCAGCCTCAGGTGTGCCTTTCAGTTATTTCCCTGGCGCAATGCACACTGGAACATGTAGTTTAATGCAGTTTGTCTGTAAGCCTCCGGTGGCTTTGTGTGCAATCCGAACTGTTTCCAGAACTAATTTTCGCCCTCCAGTGGGCCTCAGAGTAGAATCCTGTTCCCATTAATTAGGAACCAGCTGCGCCGTCAAATTCACCCGCAAAATACAGGTAAGACGATCCCCTCCGATATTTCTGAAGGGCGGTGCGACCTTCCCACGGTCTGACTCACCGTGTATTAATCTTCACCACAAATTGCCCCTGCAAATGGACATGAACTCCTCCAGCTGGTGATTCACAAAATCCTTTAATTCAAGAGAACAGGCATTACTTCTCCGATCTCTCCTGTCCTGCTGCCTGACGCATTTCAGAGCTTACAAGCTCTTTCTTCAGAGGCACGTTTGCCTGCACCACCATTACTCTGCAGCCACAGTTCCATTAGTTTTTTAACCCTTTTGATCAGCCTCAGGTGTGCCTTTCAGTTATTTCCCTGGCGCAATGCACACTGGAACATGTAGTTTAATGCAGTTTGTCTGTAAGCCTCCGGTGGCTTTGTGTGCAATCCAAACTGTTTCCAGAACTAATTTTCGCCCTCCAGTGGGCCTCAGAGTAGAATCCTGTTCCCATTAATTAGGAACCAGCTGCGCCGTCAAATTCACCCGCAAAATACAGGTAAGACGATCCCCTCCGATATTTCTGAAGGGCGGTGCGACCTTCCCACGGTCGGACTCACCGTGTATTAATCTTCACCACAAATTGCCCCTGCAAATGGACACGCACTCCTCCAGCTGGTAATTCACGGAATTCTTTAATTCAAGAGAACAGGCATTACTTCTCCGATCTCTCCTGTCCTGCTGCCTGACGCGTTTCAGAGCTTACAAGCTCTTTCTTCAGAGGCACGTTTGCCTGCACCACCATTACTCTGCAGCCACAGTTCCATTCGTTTTTTAACCCTTTTGATCAGCCTCAGGTGTGCCTTTCAGTTATTTCCCTGGCGCAATGCACACTGGAACATGTAGTTTAATGCAGTTTGTCTGTAAGCCTCCGGTGGCTTTGTATGCAATCCAAACTGTTTCCAGAACTAATTTTCGCCCTCCAGTGGGCCTCAGAGTAGAATCCTGTTCCCATTAATTAGGAACCACCTGCGCCATCAAATTCGCCCGCAAAATACAGGTAAGACGATCCCTTCCGATATTTCTAAAGGGCGGTTGCGACCTTCCCACGGTCGGACTCACCATGTATTAATCTTCACCACAAATTGCCCCTGCAAATGGACACGCACTCCTCCAGCTGGTGATTCACAGAATCCTTTAATTCAAGAGAACAGGCATTACTTCTCCGATCTCTCCTGTCCTGCTGCCTGACGCGTTTCAGAGCTTACAAGCTCTTTCTTCAGAGGCACGTTTGCCTGCACCACCATTACTCTGCAGCCACAGTTCCATTCGTTTTTTAACCCTTTTGATCAGCCTCAGGTGTGCCTTTCAGTTATTTCCCTGGCGCAATGCACACTGGAACATGTAGTTTAATGCAGTTTGTCTGTAAGCCTCCGGTGGCTTTGTGTGCAATCCAAACTGTTTCCAGAACTAATTTTCGCCTTCCAGTGGGCCTCAGAGTAGAATCCTGTTCCCATTAATTAGGAACCAGCTGCGCTGTCAAATTCACCCGCAAAATACAGGTAAGACGATCCCCTCCGATATTTCTGAAGGGCAGTGCGACCTTCCCACGGTCGGACTCACCGTGTATTAATCTTCATCACAAATTGCCCCTGCAAATGGACACGCACTTCTCCAGCTGGTGATTCACATAATCCTTTAATTCAAGAGAACAGGCATTACTTCTCCGATCTCTCCTATCCTGCTGCCTGACGCGTTTCAGAGCTTACAAGCTCTTTCTTCAGAGGCACGTTTGCCTGCACCACTATTACTCTGCAGCCACAGGTCCATTCGTTTTTTAACCCTTTTGATCAGCCTCAGGTGTGCCTTTCAGTTATTTCCCTGGCGCAATGCACACTGGAACATGTAGTTTAATGCAGTTTGTCTGTAAGCCTCTGGTGGCTTTGTATGCAATCCAAACTGTTTCCAGAACTAATTTTCGCCCTCCAGTGGGCCTCAGAGTAGAATCCTGTTCCCATTAATTAGGAACCAGCTGCGCCGTCAAATTCACCGGCAAAATACAGGTAAGACGATCCCCTCCGATATTTCTGAAGGGCGGTGCGACCTTCCCACGGTCGGACTCACCGTGTATTAATCTTCACCACAAATTGCCCCTGCAAAAATTGCCCCTTATTTGCAACTACTTCCTGTTTCTCCAACCGGCAATACAGAAATCAACGGACCACCAGGCAGTTTTTTGGATTCAGCAGGTAGGTTTATTATCCCTCGTTCTCACATCCAGCATGACGTGTTTCGGGCAACAAGTGCCCTTGTTCACATATATATATTGCTCAAACCTCAATGCATGGGTAGCAGAGTGTTTAACACGACACAGCAAAGTACACAGAACTAATTACAAATGTAGAGAGGATTAGTGTTGAAAAATAGAATTGTCTAAAAACAAACTATCTTTAGAAAAGAACAAGTATCTTAAGAAACAGCAGTAAAGAGTGGGATATTTAACAGTCCAGTTTTGGTGGAGTCTGACTAGATGAGTGTGTAGAGCTTTGCGGAAGGATATGAAGTTTGAATTGTGTCTGAGTGCTTTTGGCAGGCTGGTCCAAGTTCTGGGAGATTGACAGGAGAAGGCTTGGTTAATGGTTTTCGTTTGTTAGGTCTCGCATGTCGTTGCAGCACAATGCGTTGCCTCTGCCTGCCTGTCTTAAGATGGCTCCACTTCATCAATAACGCATGCTTTGTGTCTTTAAATAATCACTCCACTGCAAGAAAAACCCCCATAAACAAAAAAACATTGCCATCAATAGCTCCAACTCCGACAAATGCGAGACCTGTTGCATTGCAAATGCTTGTTTATTCACTTATGCCGCTGAACTGTGATCTGAAAACAGATGTATGCTACTTTCTTTCACAAGCAATGTGTTTTTGTTGGGAAGCAGCAGGTCTCTCCTCTGGCAGTGATTTATGATGTTACCCAAACCCCTCAATGGCAATATTGGTGCAAATGAATCAGTTACTCGTTACGTATTCTCACTCACAGTCAGATAGCAGTGCATGTCATACACTGACTATATCAATAGCCAGTGTGTAGTTATGATGAAATCAGACTTTTTATTAAAAACACTTTTTTGCTTTACTAATTCCATTGGGTGCTGCTTAAGAAATGTGCACGAACATTAAAAGATGTTTATCTGGTTTGGGTTAAGTCGTCCTTATTTTGAGTATATTTGTTTAGTGGATTGAAAATAAAGGTTGATTTAAAAAGTAGAATTATCCATTTGAACTCCATTAGGAATCTTTGGTCTAGGCAACAGAAAACAATATTGAGTGGCTATACGCTGAATTATATAAGATAGATTTTTAAATAGATGGATAGGTAGATAGATTTACAAGCCTGGATCTAAGGGTTTAAATGTGTGAAGTGAGGTAGAAACACATTAAAGAGGACTTATGACTGTGCTTGTGTGATTCATCTCCCTTTGTAAAACCGTTGTGCCAGTCAATTTGTGCTGTCCTGTGGCCGAGCCATTTATTGAAAAATGAATACTTGTATACATAACAAGTTTAATAAGATAATCGCAAAATAGAAAACTATAACAAGATCTGTGAAAAATATTCAAATGTGCATCTTAAACCTGTGCTTTGGTAAAAATGTGACTGAGAGTGCAAGAGGAGTGGCAGTATTGGCTTCCTTCATTCTAATATCATCCTCTTCAGAAATGTAAGTGTTTACTTGACTACCTTTGACATTTCAGGTCCCTGATGACAGGTTAAATGAAAAGCGTGTCCATATTAAAGCATACTAAAAGCTGCTGTTGCCTGTATTCCTTGTAAGCATCGCAGTCACGGGAGAGATGTACTTTTAGTAAAGATTGCTTGTATGTGAGTGTTCTATGGGAATGGACAGCCAAACCCATATGGACATTAGGATCGACTGCACATTAGCCTCAATGAGGCAATGCAAACATTAATTGGGAAATAGGGCAGGGGAGCTGTTGATTGCAAGCAGTATTGGCCAGCTGGCACATTGAGTATAGGCAGATGGGACTTTTTAGGGTTTTGTGGTGGATCAAAATAGGAGAAAGTGAAATGTGGTTTAATATTTGATAGAAAAAATAGGCTTTGTTTCAACAAATCAACAGAAAGGAAGTCCTGTTTAAGTGTGTTGATTATGTGTGTGTGGAGAATAGATGGTAAGGATGAAGATGATGAAAGCGGATCAGTTAATATAACATCTACCTAACATCATATTGTATTGGTGTTTTCTATAAAGATACAGGACAGAATTACATTTTCTTGTTGAGGATAAAATAAACCGACATTTGATGTGAGCAGATTCAGAAAACAGACATTTGAGGTGGACAGAGGAAAGAAAAAAGAGAAAAGAGAGTTGTTAATAATATAAATACATCAACTGTCTAGTAAAATAATGGGTATTGAATATATATATATTATAGAATGATATCGTGCAATAGACGGAGTAGGTTTATGGAATTAACTGAACCAGATGGCTTAAGGTATTGTGCATTGAGGCATACAATGTTCAGAGTACGTTACCGTTATTTGTTATGAAAACAAACTGTTACGGAATAACAAGAGCATATAAGAATTATAACTTGAGGAGTAGAACCATGATATCTGGAAAAGTTATTTTGTCCAGTGATACTTTATATAAATATATGATAATTGATGCCTTAAGTAATGCGATCCAAGATATTCTATTGTAGAAGGAGATCCGTGTAAAATATGAAATTCAGTTCTTGAAAGAAATAGTAATGTAAGCAATTCTTGTTATTCAGATCACAAAGAGAAGTACATGTAAATGTTTAAATGACGTGCTGTATTTTAATTGGTGGTGGGGGAGGCATGCCTCTTTAAATGGACACTCCAGTTGAAAAACTCTATGACACTGTTGAAGGCTCAGACCAAAATACGTAAATCGCTTTGTTTTGCAACATATATAAGAAAAATAAGTAAGATCCTGGAAAACTCACACTCCTGGGCCGCCTGCTTGTCCCTCCAGTGGGAACGTCAGTACTTGTGAATTTGGCAGAAGCTGTCAGTTGCATATGTATATAGATTGATAAAGGCTTCTAGTAAGCCGAAACACATCTCTCTGTTATCTTGAGATTGAGGGTGACCTGATCTAATAAAACAGATGCTGTATCCTGACTGCCTCGAGTCCGTGCCTTCTTCCGTGGATGCCTCTGTGGGAGCTGGTTGTTGTGATTCATATATATATATATGTGTATATATATATATATATATTTATCCAACGAAGAATCCAATGTTGATATTCACACCAACAAAAACAGGTACGAACCACTCGATGCCGATATTCAAAATCAGTGCTTTCTTCCATTTAACGCTCCAGCAGCATGACGTGTTTCGACCGGGGCAGCCCGGTCTTGATCACATGATGCATATAGAGATCAAACAGTTTAAGTGCAGAATGTCCACATAAGCTCCACCCCCACAGGCATAGAAAGTGAAAATATACTACTGCCCAGAGACATGATATATAATACAAATAGCATCTAATATATGATACAAAATAGCAATTGTATATTGAAGCAAGATAATGAAGGGCAAGTGCCCAAAATCAATTCAATCTCCAATTAATCCTCATAAATAGGGCTATATAATATAATCTAATTAATGCCAACTGTGGAATGGGCAATGTGCAAATAGCAATCAGTGCAAATAGTGAAATTTAAAAAAAAGGGGAAAATTGAGTTCTAACATTATAACTCAAAATATCTAGAAGCGGATATTCTTTTTTTTTTTTTCTTTGTCCTCATATATGCCACCAGGAAATGTCAACTCTAGATGGGCATTCTCCAGGCCACTATCACAAACCAGCCGATTCCTCCCTGGAGTCTGTGGATAGCCAGTGGAGATTACCCAGAGGTAGGTTGTTACCTGATCCAACTCCCATTCACGATGTAATTTGCCACTTATGGAGGACAGAACCACTAACCTCTGGCTTAATCATTGGACTCAACGGAATTTATCTCTCAGACCATGTGTTTTAGGCAGACCAGATCTTAATAGCACTTTCACCACCACATAACATGTCTAGGCGACAAACCGCCTTGATGTTTCTTAAGTAGTCTACAAATCTGGGGGGGTTTACAGATTTCCACTCCCTACAAATTTCCCTCCTAGCAATAACCATGACATAGAAAATAAACTGTACTGTACAATTTTTAATATCATAATTGAGGGGAAGGCCAAAGAAAATCAATCTAGCGGAGCAGGTAATTGGGGATAGTATAACCTTTTCTAGGAATTTACCAACCTCACTCCAGTAACTCTTAATTTCAGGGCAGTCAACAAAGATATGTCTGTCGTCTGCAGCTGGAGACTTACATCTTGGACAACAATATACTTCTGCTGAGAGCTTGGAGAGCTTCACTGGAGTCCAATAAACCCTGTATAGCGTGAACAAGTGGTTTCTCCTGAGGTTGGACGGTTTTATGATATTCTGGGAAAGTGTGAATGAGTCCTTCCACAACTTCAGCACTTCTCCTGGGTTTTGCACTGTGTGATTATCCCAGAGTTTGGTAATTTCAACTCCTAGATTATCATTAGCTCCTACAAGTATATTGTACCAGAGCGCAACTTCCCCTTTCCATCCTCCCACCCTATTAATAGATGCCAAAAGTGGGATCTCCTCTTCATTGACCCAACGCTGCCTCCCCCACCAATAAGACAACTGATAATATTTAAATCTTGTAATGGAGCCCCCTGTTATGTTCGATAAGGATTCCCAACTTAACAATGCAGAGTGGTTACACAGGTCCCCCCATTTCATAAGGCCTGCTGCTCTCAAAGGGAGAGCCAGTCTATCCAATAGGCAGTCCGGTGTACCAGGGGAATCCCAAATTGGGGCTTGTGAATGGTAGTAGGGTATGTCAAAAATGTTACGTATTGACTGCCAAGTATTAAGTGCTGTCCTTAAAAGCTTCAAATAACCTTTTTAAAAAACTTCTGATCCCCATATTTGTAGAGAAAAAAGACTGAACCATGCGGCAGGCCCGATAACATGGCCTGAAAGAGTCTACCATGGGATGAAGAGTCCAACTCATTTGCCAGAATCCTGAAGTTCTTAAGCTGAAAAGCATAACAATAAAAAAGTAAATCGGGAAGAGCCAGTCCGCCTAATTTCAATCCCCTTCTTAGTTTTCTCCAGGCGATCCTTGGTGACTTAGTCGCCCAAATAAAAGAACCAATCCTTCCTTGGAGGTTTGAGATGTCCTTTTTATTAAAGATTAGGGGAATTGAATTAAATAAGAAAGTGACTTTTGGCAGGATTATCATCTTGACTAGATTCACTCTACCGTAGATGTTAAGGGGTAGAGTGTTCCATCTCGTCAATAGATTCCTTACTTCCTTTACCACCTTCTGCCAACTAACTTTCGGAATGTCTTCTAAGTTTTGGGTAAGGAAAATTCCCAGATATCTAATTTTTGATTTGGCTTCTGGTATCTGGGTCGGGCTGTTCCAAGTCATAATATCTGTTTTTTCTTTATTAATTCTATACCCAGATACTATACCAAACTCTTCAGCCAGTTCGAATAGTCTGGGGATGGCCTTTGCTGGATTGGACGTATAGAGAAGAAGATCATCAGCTTATAATGCTGTCTTAAGCACCAAATCACCCATTTTGAATGGTAGGATTATCGGATCTAATCTCAGGGAGCAGACAAAGGGCTTGATATAAATATCAAAAAGAAGGGGAGATAAGGGGCAACCCTGCCTCGTTCCCCTTGAGATATTAAACCATTCAGTTAGGCAACCATTAACCAAAACTTTTGCCCGAGGAACCCTATACAATGTCGCAATCCCTTTAATAAACATATCTGGAAATCCGAATTTTGCCATAGTTTTCCATAGGAATAGCCAGTTAACTTGGTCAAAGGCTTTTGCTGCATCAATCGCAACAATGGCGAGCGGCAGTCCCTTGTCCACTGCCACATCTACTGCTCCTACAACTTGAAACGTGAGTTCGTTAAGTTGGCGGCCTGAGATGAACCCCCTCTGGTCAGGGTGGATTATAGATTTAATTACTTTTGCCAGCCTAGATGCAAGTATGCCAGAGTATATTTTTTGGTCAGAATTAAGGAGGGAAATAGGTCTGTATGACTCTATTTTTTTAGGGTTTTTATTGGGTTTTACTATCAAAGTGATAGTAGCTTCTAACCAGGTGGATGGGGTATGCTCCCTTTCCAAGAAAATATTATTAAAAAGTACCAGAAGTGGGGCTCTAACTACATCTATATTATCCTTATACACCTCCACTGGGAGGCCATCCGGACCAGGGGCCTTATTCCTGGACATCTTTTTTACCTGGGCCCGTATCTCACCCTCCGTAATCTCCGTAACTAAAAAGGCTTTATCGGATTCACTCAGCTGGGGTAGCTCTCTCAGGGCCCACCATTTTTCCAACTCCTCCACCCCACACCTGTTTTCCTCACTGTATAGATCTTCCATGAATCCTCTAGCCTATCTCTTGATCTCAAGGTCTTCTGTTATGAGTAGCCCGGAGTCTCACTGAATTAGAGAACTAATGTTGTTTCTGTTCCTCTCGGTCCTGGCTTTCCATGCCAGGAGTGAACCACACTTCTCTCCATATTCAAAGTTACGGAGCTTGCTTACTTCCCACTTATCTTTATTTATCTTATCTACTCGTGCTTTAAAGCCGGTCTGCAGCTGCAGGAGCTCTATTTCAAGGTCCTGGATTCTACTTCTCTCTTCCATTACCGCTAACTGAAGCTGTTGCTCCTTCTTCTTAATCAGGTCTAGATCCTTAATATCTTGTTCTTTCCAGAGTTTTCTTTTTAGACCCATGTGTGAACCAAGGATACCCCTCAAGTAAGACTTGAGGGCGTCCCAAACTGTCTGTTCTGAGGCAGTGCCAACATTAAAATGAAAGAACTCCGACAGGCTCTCTCTAATTTTAATTTTAATCTCTTCATCTAGAAGGATAGTTCTATCCAGAGTCCACCTGTATTCTGAAGGGTTACCCTTAAAGTAAATTTTTAATTCGACAACAAAATGATCTGACAGTCCCATAGGAATGTGTGAAATTAGGGCAATATCAGGGAGATAAGCTCGGTCTAAAAGAAAGTAGTCTAATCTAGAGTATTGTTTATACTTTTTGCTGTAAAATGAATATTCCCTTAGGCTACCATACTTGACTCTCCAGGCATCCTGTAGGGTAAAATCCTTCATGATGTTCCTCAAGGCTAAAAGAGATTTATTTGGTGTATTATATTTGGCATTTGAAGTACGATCTAGCTGAGGGTCAAAGATAAGGTTAAAGTCACCTCCCAATATGACTGGGGCTCAGTTCTGTGCCATGTACTCCTCCAACTTTTGGAGGAAGCCCGGGTTATCATCGTTAGGGCCATAATAGACAGCAGATTGGAGAGTAGAACTACCAATGGAGAGGACTGCCACCAACCATCGCCCAGATCGATCGGTTTCCCAATTATGGACCCTTATTCCCTTATTGGCACGCACAATTATGGCTACTCCTCTGGTCGAACCACTTTGCCTGGAGCATAAGATTTCCTGAACCCAACTAAGTTTTACAAATACTTGGCTACACGCCTCTGCTTCAAGGTGGGTCTCTTGTAGAAGATAAATATGTGCCTCAATATTTTTTAGGAATTCACACACCCAGTGTTGTTTCTTGCGGCTTCCTATACCATTTAAGTTCCAAGAGAGGAACTTTATGTTAGAAGCCATGTTAAGAGCCATAACCTAGTCTAACCACATCTACAACTAATGGTGACCTGTGCTTGCATTCTGATTTTACAACATAAGAATTGGCATATGAGGACTTTTTCAAATACTTTTTACCTACCTCCCCGTGACCCCTCCCATCCCTCCCCCCGAGGATCCCTTCCCTTCTAACCGGCGTAAAGACGCCTTAGGGGGCCCCATACCGTGAAACACCACCAGAAAACAATTTTATTTATTTTTCCCCTTTTTCTTTTTCCCCACTCGGTGCAAAGGTCCAACTTACTATACTCAGTTACATTTTTTTTTTTTAGACCTCCTACATTCAGTAAACGTCTAATTTTCCCTTTCCTCCCCCTCTTTATCCCTATCAACAAACAAATCAAAAAAGAGGAAAAAAGAGGAGAAAAGAAACCATCTCATTCTGTTACCGCTCAGTGGATAGCGGCATATAATGATTGGTGATCGTATGCCCACAGTCTGGCCGCTGATTACATCCTGGAAGTGTAACTATTTCCTCATTTTTAAAAGCAGTTCATCAACTTCCTCTGGATGGCTACAGTTGAACATCTTATTGTTCCACATTATCTTGAGCAAAGCAGGGAATTTCATCTGGACTTGAGCTCCCAAAGAACGAAGTTCTGGCATCCTAGAGCCCAGTTCCCATTGCCTCTGAGCGGTCTTTCCCCCTATATCCGATCTAATTTGATATGGGTTGGCGCGATAATGGAGAGAGGAACGTGCCAGACTCCTGCTGAGAATAAGTTCCTTAACTGTGTAGGTTTGAAAGTAGACTAGAATCTTTCTAGGAGCCTTACGGTCTGGATGCAACTTGAAAGGATCTCTGTGTACCCGCTGTATTTCAGCTTCTAGGTCAATATCTGACCTATCCTTAAGTATATCTTCTCGTAGCAGCCTGCACACAAATCCCTTGATGTCCTCAACTTCTGCCCCCTCTGGTATTTTGAGGATCCTCAGATTATTCCGTCGGCCCTGCATGTCCAACCTCTCCACATCCATGGAGAGAGTACGGTTTTGTGCCTTAATAGTGTCAATGTCTTGGGAGTTCCCCATCGATGTTTCCGCAAGGGAGGTCACTTTGCTTTCCAACAGGTCAGTTCGAGTTGCTAATCCATCCAGTTTAGCCTCCAAAGCAACAAACCTATTGTGCAAGCCCCTCTGATTACTCTCAGAAATCTCAAACTTATCGAATAAGTCTCCCCTCAGGGACTGGAATAAGAGGCCAAGTCTATCTCCTTCTATCTCAGCCACAACTGGCAGGCCTATGTTTTGTGAGACCGGGTTATGCATGACAGCAAGGGAGGCAGTAGACGAAGTGGAAACAGTGGAGGAAGGAAGGAGCTGGGGAGGAAGTGTGGTTAGGGCTCCAGGGGGGGTTGGTGAGGCAGAGTAAGTCGCTGGACATAAAGAGTACTGATCTACAGGTAGACCCAGATTTGGGCTCTCCAAGGTCGTAGGAGCATTTAAAACCTGAACGTCCAGTGATGGAGAGCTAGGAATAGGATTTTGTCCAAGATTTTGTCCAAGATCCGATTGTAATATAGCCTCTACACCCTCTTCTTCGGGGGGGGGGTGGTTCAAGCACTGCATATCTGTTCTTCAAGGGTAAGGTGGGTAGGGTGGGGGAACTTATCACGCTATCAGTTTGGTAAGACCCCCCTGCTCCTGCTTCAGCTTCAGCTTCAACTTCAGCTTCTACGGCCTCTGCCAGTACTTCCACCTCTTCCGACCCCTTCCCTCCTTTCTCTGCATCTTCAGCGCTTACAACTTTTACCCCAGGCATAGCTACTGATTGACCTCCTATATCCTCTTTAGACCTTACTGCTTGCTCCATTATTTTAAAGTAGCTTTTGAGTGAGGGGGTATTTTTATACACCTGGGAGTGTTTAACTGCCCTTACTGTGACCTCCTTTCTCTCTCCCCCCTTCTTCTTCTTCTTCTGCTTACGGGGAGGTAGGGGGGTTAGTCCTCCCCTCTAAGCTAGATTCCAGACTCCCTGCCTGGACCTAAGCTGGTATCTGTTCCTTGTCTCTCCTACCTTCTCTTTATTTCCACGGGGCTCGGATCGATTGGGGTCAGCGATGAAAATACCTTGATTAAATGGCTCTCCCTCCCCTCCACTAAAATCCTTTGTAACACAAGTCGGTTGTTTTAACAGCAACACTCTGACAAGATACGGTTAAAGCTGCCCTCGTATCTGCCTCCATGCAGACCACCCCACCTGGAACCTCCTTACCGCAGTCTTTTATGGCCCAAACTAGGAGGGGGCACTAACACACCGGTCCTCTAGTACGCAGGATGAGTGCTCCCCTAGAGCGATACCACAGGCTCTGGACACTTTTCCGGCTGACCAGACTCCCTGCGGAGCGATGTCTGACGTCCTTGACCCCTGCAGCAGCTTCTCGCAGCCCACAACTTGGATTGCTTGAGCCGTGACTCGGCCCCTGCGTCTTCCACTTCCCGCTCCGCTCGGGTTCGAGCATACCGCCCGGTCCTAATGCTCACCGCTCACCGCTTGCCGTCCAGTTTCACTGAAGAGAGAGAAACAAGAGGGGGATAGTTGAGAGGATCGAAAATAGGAAGGTGAGAAAAGGGGCTTCAAATCCTCACCGCTTAATTTTGAGTGTAGGTCTGGAAGAGAAGGGAAAAATCATCCGGTTTGATGCTAGTGGCGTTTCAGAGCACGGAGCTCCGCAGCAGCCGTCAGCCTGCCGCCGCCATGTTCCTCAGCCTCCAGGTATTCTATCTTGGGGTGCAGTGAATTCTGGTGGGAATGCCTCTAGAAGCGGATATTCGCCTAACCATCATTATAGTACATAATACTAGAAATGGGGAAAGACAATCATAAAAACGGTCATAGTGGTGTCCAAAAAAACTTTCACATAGTAAAATACTAATACTTTTAGTAAGGTGATAATTTAAAGGTTAAATCCATACAGTAGATATTGTTCAATTCATTACTAGTCATATTGGCAATTTTATCAGCAAAATTTCACCACAGATAAAATAATAGAATATTATTTCATCCCTCCACACATAGCAGCAAATTCTCCAAGATTGTTATAAACAGTATAAACAAATTCTTAATTGTTTTTGTCCTCATTGCCCAAATTTATACACTACTAGCAAAATTCATATCAGTTACAGAGATATCATAAATAATTTATAAATAATCCATAAATATTCATAACATTCATAAAATTCCATAACCCATTCATAGATAATTCACAAAAAATTATATAAATCGTCCCCAGTGATCAAACCGTTCGGGATTTTGGTATCAAGAAGTAATATATAATGGCTCTCTAGTTGGCGTAATTTGCGTTCTCTGTCCCCGCCTCTCTTTGAGCTAGGAACAGCATCAAGAACAAAATAACTTAAATCATTAAGATTGTTCCCATGCACCATTTTAAAGTGGCGAGCCACTGGGTAGTTTGGATCGGAGTTAACGATAGCTCTAAGATGTTGCAAAATTCGGTTGGATACCTGAAGCTTCGTGCTCCCAAGTCGACTTGCAACTACATCGAAAAACATATACCGCATAGTCCGTTTTGCAGGTAAACAAACCATTGATTTTAATTGCCTCTTGATTAAAAGCATCGTGATATTCTTTAGTATTAACTCCGAATTTACAGGCCCTGCAAGAACTGCACTTTAAAAAGCCAGTACGATTAGAGAGCCAATTATTGGGTTTTACTACCTCGGGACTAGATTTAACCAAGGCATCCCTCATAGAGGGTGCCCTCCGAAAAGTAATGCAAGGAGCCTCACTAAGTAATGGCGCCAAAGTAATGTCTGTTTTTAATATAGGCCAATTGGATTTTAAAATATTACGAATCTTTTTTTCTTGATTACAAAAAGTCGTAATTAACCTAACCTGTTTGATCTTCTTTCAATGGGACAACAGTTTTACTGGTTGGCTCACTTACAGATTGAATGGTTTTCTGAGCAGATTCAAAAGTTAAAACCATTTTGTTAAGAGCATTTTTAAGATCAATCTCTCTGTAGCCGCGTTTTAAAAATCTGCCAAAGGACTCATTTAAGCACTGTTTCAAAACATTATCATCACTGCAAAAGCGCCGAATTCTTAAAAGCTCCCCATAGGGGCTACTTTTCAAAAGGTGATGGGGGTGGGCACTAGAGGCATGTAGGGTAGAATTTCCTGCCGTGCTTTTTCTATGAAGTTTGGTTTCAATCTTATTCTCACGGATATATACCTCTACATCTAAAAATTCAACCCGTTGCTGACTAATAGTTGCAGTAAATTCCAAATTGAGCGTATTCGTGTTGATGTTTTTCACAAAATCTTCTGCACTTGCCAAAGTCCCTTTCCAAATTAGAAATACATCGTCAATAAAACGCCAATACTTGATAATACCTGTATCCACATTATCTCCACAGTTCAGAGCATGACCCAGGACATTCTCCTCCCACCAGCCCACGTGTAAACATGCGTAGCTGGGGGAGAAGCACGCACCCATCGCCACGCCCCGTAACTGTTGGTATACTTCATTGTTAAATAGGAAAAAATTATTCTTCAAGCATAGCTCAATCATCTTGACAAGCATCTTACTATGTTCATAGAATTTGATGTCTCTACTAGATAAATAATGTTGGATAGCATGTAACCCATCATGATGATTAATGGAAGTGTATTAGGAGCAGATATCCATTGCAATGAAGTGAAAGTTTGAATTCCAAGTAACCTCATTCATATATAGCTATATAAATATATACATATATATATATATATATATTCACTGAAAAAACCATAGGTTATAGACCATATATAGTTAGGAATCAGCATTTAAAAAACCTTATTTTACTCACACAAAACCATTGAAATTCCATATATAGTTAGTTGCACTAACTATATATCGCGCACCTGCAATCCACTGCTGATCATGTCACATATTACATCATTCATGACATGGTCAGTGACATCACTGATGACATCACTGATGACATCTCAAATGACATCACTGATGACATCACTGATGACATCTCATTTGACATCATTCTTGTGCTAATACGATAAACCTCTTCAGACTCTAATATAACCTTAGATACACTCAGTGTATACAGACACTCACACACTTCCACTCATCCATGGAGTTACTCACACACCCAGTCAGTCATGCAAAGAAACAATCTCATCTCCATTTCTTCAACTATACAGTTAAACACACCTTACTTATTGAAACATATACTAACACATATTTACTCTCTTATACAATCCCTGATACAAGTTCACAATGATCGATACAACCACTCACTCATTCGGTGGCTCTCATGCACAGTTATTTATATATGCCAACTCTCACATGTACTGTGTTTTACATATGTACTTACTATGACATGTAGCATTGAGATATCCATTCACTCATCAATACACTCATGCACACAGTCAACTGCCCATGTAGCTGTTTCCACATGCACTCTTGAACTCATACACCTAGTGAATAAACTGTTCACACATCTATGCATAGAGTCACACACCTTCCAGCCACCCCCACACAAACTCAATCTCCCATAGAAATACTTGGGCAAGCAATTAATAACACATATAGCCTCTCGTATAGCTAATGATCAACACATGCAGCAGTTTACAGAACAACAGACATAATGATGCACAAATTAAGACAGTTTAGTCACTAACCCATGCATTCAGTGAGACACATTTAATCACTCACTCATACAGTCAGTCACGCACCTACTAAATCCTTCATCCAGACACTTATACATCCACTCATTCTTCAATATGTAAGATATATTTTAACTTTACAGAAACATACAGTCACTGGATGTTGTCATCAGTAATGTCATCAGTGATGTCATTTGAGATGTCATCAGTGATGTCATCAGTGATGTCACTGACCATGTCATGAATGATGTAAAATGAGACATGATCAGCAGTGGATTGCAGGTGCGCGATATATAGTTAGTGCAACTAACTATATATGGAATTTCAATGGTTTTGTGTGAGTAAAATAAGGTTTTTTAAATGCTAATTCCTAACTATATATGGTCTATAACCTATGGTTTTTTCAGTGAATTTTCAAGGTTTTGTAAATGCTAATTCCTAACTATATATGGTCTATAACCTATGGTTTTTTCAGTGAATTTCAATGGTTTTTTAATAGCAAATATCATAAGCTGTCGAATGTCAAGTACGTGGTAAGTGAAAACATTTTCGTGTTTATGCACACTGATCTGCTTTGAATGGTGCCCCCCCCCCTCATTTCTATTAGGAGTACTCTCTCTTTGCAGATAGTGAAAGGTAGTTAACGCAGGTCTTTGCCCCCATTGTAATCCGTCGTGCCTGCTTCTCTCTCCATTTGATTGATTGTTATCCAAGTATTTACTGTTTTAGAATTAGTTCTCTTTGGTTCATTCTCTATTTACAAACAAACACAGAGTCGCAATACTCTGTTCAGTCTTTGCAGATAACGAAAAATCGTGTAAAAAAAAAAGAAAAGGAATCGAGCAAAATCAGTAGGCCACTAATGGGATCTCTTTTTGACCTCGCTAAAATAGAAAAATTAGGAACAACCCCTCATGACAAATACAAAACTAGTGAGATGAACTGAACTCCACACAATGATGGCTGCAAAACAACTCGGCTCCGCCACCCACCCCGCCCAAAATAACGATAAAGAACGGCTGCCATGATTGGTTGCGGAATGACCACGACGGAGCTACGAAATGGTGCTGCTCTCATGCTAACCCCAGCTTTAGTCTGAAACATCCAGAAACACTGTAGACTACCAATTCGATCAGTTCCGGTAGCGCCCCAATGTAACCCGGTAGAGAAGAACTAGCTCTCCCCTCTTTGACTGATGGTTCTTGTTGCCTGTCCCTTCTGTTGTCATTTAACAGAACTATTTAGCCTGCTGAAAGGGGTTGTGTTCCGACCGCTGGTTGGTGGAGACATTTTGACTATATTCTGTACCTGCGTTGTCGCGTAATGCGTCATATGACGCGCCGCGTTAGCGCATCCGGAAGTCATCCGGGGCGCGCAGCGCGTAACGTAAGCATAACAAGTCATGTGACTTGTTAATAAAACTTTTCATTGGTTCATTTTACTTTTCTTATTGTAATGATGAAAGGCTTGGTCATATGCCCTAAAAATTACGCTTTTCATTACTTCCGAACATTATTTTTTCTTAAATATATGTTATAATGTTCCAGGCTAATGTACTTTCCCGGAAATTTTACAACTGTCCTGCAAGTAAAATATATTTTTTTTTCGAGAAAAAGAGCGTTTCTTCGTCCCATGACGGAGCCGTTGAGCAAAAGAGGGTCGACCTGCTGTCTTAGTCGCCGATACGCCTGAATATGAGATTCTTATCGATCACTTTATGTTGCAGGAATAGAAAACACAACAGCCCTTGACCATTTATCTTTACTGCGTTCCTTCGTATTATACCTTTTACCCTTCATGTAATTGGTCTGCTTTATTTCACTTGCCTTTTAATGATTCTAAAACAGTCACTATTATTAAAAACTTTACCAATGTATATACTACTACCATGTTTTCTTTTAAAAACCTTTATTGAGAAAATTTCATTATACAAATACGAGCCTATAACCACGTGGGCCTGCCACAGAGCAAACTGTAATCGTATATGATGAATAGACATTTACACTGTAGAGGAACGTAACGGGCGGGCCATTAGGTTGCAAGAACTAAGGTGTCTAACAGTTACGGAATCGGTGGACGTACATTTTATAATTAAAATACGACAGGGCCAGTTACAATAAAATTATCTAGATATACATTTGCGGGCAAGTACCATGGGTGACGTTAATTCGAACTTTCAACAGTACAGTAATCAATAACACATCAGAACTTAATATCAATAGGGATGTCGAAATATTCAATCAATTCTCGTCCCCGCCCGCCATGTGCTTCAAAACTGCATACGTATCTCGTGATTTCAAGGTTCTGCAACCAGTACACAACAAGGAGTTACGAGTCCCATTTATTCTGGCGCCATTTTGGGCGAGGACGGGCAGGTCCAGGATATAGTCAAAATGTCTCTACCAACCATCGACTATGATGATCTTCATATGCTGTATTTATTAGAGTAACACTCATCTGTCCACATGAAATTAATTTGCCACAATCTAAACATGTCATTTTAATCTTTCCAAAGTTCTTCTAAATATTTGGGACCGTTTCCCTTGCCTCTGAAGCTCTCAGTGCCACTTCTTTGATGAATGTACTAGCAGGTCAGGGGTTCTCCTCCAAATCTCTCTTTTATGCAGCACTATAATTAATTGGTGCCACCTCTCCATATGACGATGCATGGTATAGTTACCACAACTATATTTTTTTTCGGTTCCTCTGGAGAGTTCATCGTGGCAGATGAAGCGTGTAACGTACCGGGCATTTACCTTTTTTTGCATGTACAGGAAAGGAAAAAAAAATCGAGCGTCCGAGTTCTAAGGTGTCCCAGGGCCATTTTGGTGGACCAGGCCCAAATCCAAAGAACAGCCATCTCACAGGCTAATGGGGCGACCCACGCCGAGTTTCAGCATTGTAGGATGACCACACAAGTACAGCAACTTGCTAGACATCACCTCGGTGCCATCCGGATCTCGGCGCCCCACTGCAGATGAAGTGCCTCTCAACTATGAAACCACCACGGTGACATCCGGATCTTGGCGCGTTGTGCTGCCTTCGGCCTATTCGCACATCGGTCCGCTACTGACGCCATCTCACAGGCTAATGGGGCGACCCACGCCGAGTTTCAGCATTGTAGGATGACCACACCAGTACAGCAACTTGCTAGACATCACCTCGGTGCCATCCGGATCTCGGCGCCCCACTGCAGATGAAGTGCCTCTCAACTATGAAACCACCACGGTGACATCCGGATCTTGGCGCGTTGTGCTGCCTTCGGCCTATTCGCACATCGGTCCGCTACTGACGCCATCTCACAGGCTAATGGGGCGACCCACGCCGAGTTTCAGCATTGTAGGATGACCACACCAGTACAGCAACTTGCTAGACATCACCTCAGTGCCATCCGAATCTTGGCATCTCAACGCCTAGTGGTATCTTCCATACAAAAAATATTGTTACGCTGCCTTTGGCCCCATTCGCACATCAGTCCGCAACTTAGACACCACCTCGGTGCCATCCGGATCTTGGAATGTCAGCACCTTTTGGTGTCTTCTCGTCAGAAAATATTGTTGCGCTGCCTTTGGCCCCATTCGCACATCGGTCCGCTACTGACGCCATCTCACAGGCTAATGGGGCGACCCACGCCGAGTTTCAGCATTGTAGGATGACCACACCAGTACAGCAACTTGCTAGACATCACCTCGGTGCCATCCGGATCTCGGCGCCCCACTGCAGATGAAGTGCCTCTCAACTATGAAACCACCACGGTGACATCCGGATCTTGGCGCGTTGTGCTGCCTTCGGCCTATTCGCACATCGGTCCGCTACTGACGCCATCTCACAGGCTAATGGGGCGACCCACGCCGAGTTTCAGCATTGTAGGATGACCACACCAACTTGCTAGACATCACCTCAGTGCCATCCGAATCTTGGCATCTCAACGCCTAGTGGTATCTTCCATACAAAAAATATTGTTACGCTGCCTTTGGCCCCATTCGCACATCAGTCCGCAACTTAGACATCACCTCGGTGCCATCCGGATCTTGGCATCTCAGCGCCTTGTGGTGTCAGTCAGAAAATATTGTTGTGCTGCCTTCGGCCTATTCGCACATCGGTCCGCTACTGACGCCATCTCACAGGCCAACGGGGCGCCCCACGCCGACTTTCAGCATTGTAGGATGGCCACACCAGTGCGGCAACTTGCTACACACCACCTCGGTGCCATCCGGATCTTGGCATCTCAGCGCCTTGTGGTGTCTTCTACTCCGGAAATATAGTAGAAAATATTGTTGCGCTGCCTTTGGCCCCATTCACACATCAGTCCGCTACTGACACCATCTCACAGGCCAACGGGGCGCCCCACGCCGACTTTCAACATTGTAGGATGGCCACAGAAGTGCGACAACTTACTAGACACCACCTCGGTGCCATCCGGATCTTGGCGCGTTGTGCTGCCTTCGGCCTATTCGCACATCGGTCCGCTACTGACGCAAACTCACAGGCCAACGGGGCGCCCCACGCCGACTTTCAGCATTGTAGGATGGCCACACCAGTGCGGCAACTTGCTACACACCACCTCGGTGCCATCCGGATCTTGGCGCGTAGTGAAGCTGCAGCAGCTGCAAATAAGCTTCAGACAGTGTTACAACCGCTGCTCAGAACTCTCAACTATGACACCACCTCGGTGCCATCCGGATCTTGGCGCGTTGTATTGCCTTCGGCCTATTCGCACATCGGTCCGCTACTGACGCCGCCTCACGTGCCAACGTATTTTCTCCGCATTTTATACCCTATGCCGCATAACAGGTCATGTGACTTGTTTATAAAACTTTTCATTGGTTCATTTTACTTTTGGTTTCCTAATGATGGAAGGCTTGATCATATGACCTAAAAACAACACTTTTCATTGGATGAAAACTTTTTTTTTCCCCAAACGATGAAAGCCCCACCTTGTTTCTGGATGTTTCAGACTAAACTGGCGTCACCATGAGAGCACCACCATCTCGTAGCTCCGTCGTGGTCATTCCGCGAGCAATCATGGCAGCCGCTCCCCACCAGAAGCCTGCAGGAGTCGGGGCCCCCAAAACTTTTGATGAATTCTCAAGGCGGAGGGGACGCTTTCGAGAATGGGGTCCAAGACCTAGCAGACAAGCGTCCGATTTCCAAGGTGTCCCAGGGCCATTTCAGTGGACCACGCCCAAAAAGGAAAGAGCCTGCCGCCATTTTGAGAGTCCTGTGGCAGCCGCCTATCGCTGCACCGCAAGAGTGGGCGCAACTCAGCTGAATGGCGGATTTTGACACAGTGGACCAAAAGCGGACGGAATGGCAACTGAAACGGTAAAGGGGCGCCCCACTAAAACAGATGAGACTCCACCTGGAGAGGCCCGTTCACGCCGCCTCCCCCGGGGCGTTCCACGCCGTTATTCGGAGCAGCATTGTAGGATACCAAAACCAGTGCGGCAACTTACTGGACATCACCTTGGTGCCATCGTTCTGCTGCCTTGGAACTATTCGCACAACAGTTTGCTACTGATGACCCACCCCCCGCGACGCCCCACGCCGTTATTTGCTGGGTGGCAACTTACTAGACATCACTTTCGTGTCATCTAGATTTCGGCGCGTTCTGCTGCCTTGGAACTATTCGCACAACAGTTTGCTACTGATGACCCACCCCCCGCGACGCCCCACGCCGGAAATCTGGACGTTGTGCTGCGTTGGGACTATTCGCACAGCCGACCGCTACTTCGTTGTTTTTCTCTAAAAATGTTTATATGTTATTACTATTTTTGTTTTCTTGTATATATTTATAAATTATTAAAGTTTTATAATCTTACTACTTTGTCGGAGTGCTATATATTTTTAATGTGACACATAATTGTAAAAACTTTGATGTACAAAGAGTCATCCCTGGAATCTTCCGCTTCACGCTCGGTCCCCTCCCCAATCACAATACAGGATGGTTTTCAGATAATAGCAACGCTTCTGCTGTGACGGATCTCATCGAGTGTGGGCCTTGATCTACTATAACTCCTTTAAAGAGGGGTGATTCTTTACAGCTGTGGCCATAAACTACATCTGCAGGGCTAGCTGATAGCCTAGGACCGGCCTGGACAATCGGACACAGAGGAAAAGGAGTGTCAGAGGGTGCGGTAGTGAATAGGGCGAAAGGGAGGTGTCGGGCGGGCACAGGGTGTGATTCTCAGGGAAGAGCAGCGCAGATGGGGGGAGGTTTATTACCCATGCATAAGACAGAGAGCGGGGGTGACCACTGCCTGGGTGAGATGCTTGCGAGGGTGGGGAGCCATGCTAAGGATCGACAGCGTGCACAGAGTGGGTCTGGTGAAGGCATCTAAAATGGCTGCCGTGCACGACAAAAGTGTGGCATTTGAAAAAAGACAAGATGGCGCACACAATGTTTTTCAACAATTCCTGATTTCCTTCGAATCGAACGTTAACAGACGTTGGGGCATATTACCAAAGTTAAGCGATATTTATCCCTAACGATGCATTGCAAAGATTTTTTTACCGTCAGAAATTATCGCAGATAAACCTTGCTATTATCAAGGTTTATCGCAAATACGATAAAAAACGAGCGCAATGCATTAATATCGCTGAAAACTCCGCGATATTCATGCATTACCGAGCTAATGCTCTTAGCCATGTTATCCACCTCCCATTGGATAACATGGCTAAGAACTGCTCAGGGCAGCTGTTACTTTTTGGAGATATTCGCGCTTATCTCGAATATTTCCAAAAGTTGATAATAGGAGATAGCGATGTTAGCGACTGTTTCCAGTCGCTAACATCTTGGCATGCCCACTTTGCATGTCATTAGTGATAAATATCACTCACATGCAAAGTGGGACCCAAGATGGTCGCTATCTCCTACTAGCCGTCGCTAACTGGTGTTAGCAACACCTAGGTAATACAGATATAATTTTATCTCCGCGAAGCGGAGCGCTGTTACAGATATATATCTTGTTTTTGAACGTTAATTTCTCAAAATGCACTGAAGCACATATATTGAGACATAGCAAAGGCACATCGGGCTACCAGTCCCTAATATTTTACCAAGTTTCGTGCAAATCCATTCAGCCGTTCGATTATTATTATTATTTTTTTTTTTTGCCCCGCGGGGCCCTTTTAAAACCTCCACATCAAACCTAGGGGGTCAGCGAGGATCTACTATGCCCCCTTATGGTCATTTGCCCCTTCGCTTTGGCCTCCTCTTGTCTCTCGATCCTACCGAGAGACAAGATGGCGGCCGCTACGTACTGTTTGGAATGTTTACAGACACCGGAGAGCCAATCAGCTTCGCTTCGCAAAGCTCCGTAACGCGAAAAGTACGCGAAGCGGTGCGCTGTTACAGATATATATCTTTTTTTGAACGTTAATTTCTCAAAATCCACTGAAGCACATATATTGAGACCTAGCAAAGGAACATCGGGCTACCAGTCCCTACAATTTTGCCAAGTTTCGTGCAAATCCATTCAGCCGTTCGATTATTATTATTATTATTTTTTTTTGCCCCGCGGGGCCCTTTTAAAACCTCCACATCAAACCTAGGGGGTCAGCGAGGATCTACTATGCCCCCTTATAGTTATTTCCCCCTTTGTTTTGACCTTCTCTTGTCTCTCGATCCTACCGAGAGACAAGATGGCGGCCGCTACGGACTGTTTGGAATGTTGACAGACGCCGGAGAACCAATCAGCTTCGCTTCACAAAGCTCCGTTGTGCGAAAAGTCCGCGAACCAGTGCGCTGCCTGGTCCGCGCTTACAGATATATATCTTTTTTTAAACGTTAATTTCTCAAAATCCACTGGAGCACATATATTGAGACCTACAAAAGGCACATCGGGCTACCAGTCCCTACAATTTTGCCAAGTTTCGTGCAAATCCATTCAGCCGTTCGGGCTAAAAGTGAGGCCAACCGCCCTATGGAAAACTCAATGTTAAAAACACGTTTTGGGACCCCCCTTTTTTCTCGGCCCCCACTGGACGAACCCCCCCCAAATTTTCAAGGGCTGCTCAGAAACAAAATGTGCCATTTTCCTGAAAATTTCAGCCAATTCCGTCCACAAACGCCAAAGTTATTAGACATAGAATTTTCAAAAAACCCATAGAGAAAAAATCCTAACTATATATACCTACTGGCGACCGCCAGTAGGTAATATATATATAAATACATATGCAGCATATATATATATGTTGGAATTGAAAACTCAGTGCAAAATGGTGTTGACAATGGGCCTTGTAAATATGCTCAAGATTGGAAGTCTAGTTTTTAAAAATGTTTGGAAACTGATGAGGGTACTTACACAGAGCACAGTATAAATTGTCTAGACACATAGGACTCTATGGTCCAGTTGAAGACTAAGTATAGTCGAAACGCGTAGGCCGTCCTGTTGCTAATGCACATGGTGTTATAAAAGAATAAATAACTTAAACCTACTGCTGCTGTGGTGCCGTGACTTCTGTACATAAGGTGGGAACCAGAAGATTCAAACTAATATATATATATATATATATATATGTTGCATATGTATGTATATATATATATATATATATATATATATATATATGTATAAATATATATATATATGTATATATTTATATATCTATATATGCTTGACTAAGGGGAATTGTTCTGGGCTTTATAGATAGGCAAAACGTAGCATTCTGTTAAACTCCAAAAACCACTGAAATTCACCAGTTTTAGTCAACTGAAGTAACTATAACACTGATTTAATTTTAGATGTCATCAGTGATGTTATCAATGTTGTCATAGAACATGTCATGAGTGATGTAGTATGCAAGGTCATAAGCAGTACATGACAAGGCCACGAGTTATAATTATATATTAGTTAACTGAAACTGGTCAACTTCAGTGGTTTTTAGAGTGAAACATATTACGTTTTACTGACATTTTCACCCAACTATAATGTCATTTTAATCATTGTTTCTCAGTCAATTTCTGAAGCTTTTTTTATTGTAGAATAAGCTATTATTACAATACCCAACTTTAAGGTCACTTTAACCTTTGTTTTTTTAGCAGTGAATTCTAGGTATTCTTTATATGAAATAAGGCTTTATTACTATACCTAACTATGCCAGCCCCCCACAGAGTAGAGCCTTTGGGCATGCATATCATTACGTTGGCCCCAGGGTCTGGCCTATGGACAGTCCCTGCTTCCAATCCCATCCCCCCTTCATGGAAAGCAATTGAGCATTCATTTAAATAACATGATTAGTGAACATTGTAAACTCCCTTCACCTGTTACCAAGGCTCATGATGGAGCCGAAACAAGTAGGGACTAAGGCAAGATATGCACGAGGCCATTTTGGATTTTGGAAATAAAAGACATTGTGATCTCATGATGGCTTAAAAATGCTCTTTTCTCGTTTGATTATTGTACGGGTGCTCAGGTTAGCGTTTGTATGAAGCTGCCCTGCATATAGGTCCATTGCCCTTGAGTGGAGGGCTCAAAGGTCACTAAGCGGGTGCTTTACCGTACTTGGGTGAACTTGTGGACTTGCTGCTCCACAAAAAATAAAATGGTCAGCGCACACAGGAGAGGATTCTCATCTCTTTAATGAAGTTAGTGTGCAAATAGACACATTTTGGCAAACACCTTTGTTAAAGTCAGCAATAGGAGTCGCAATGCATCATTAAAAGAAATACAATTCATTGGTCTAATGCAATTCAATATCAATTCAATATCATAGACAAAGTCCCTGAACAAGTGATGCATTCAATGCCCTGGGCTATCACTGCCATCCTAGAGTGTTAAATACATTCAAATTCATATAAAATAAACATCATGCTTTAGCATGATTCCAATTATGAAACATAAATCCTATTTTTGGGTGAACAGCCTTTACGGCGTGGCTGTTACACCGCCGTGCCGTTACAACGCGGTCTTTTCAACGCAAGTCGTTACCACGGCTAGCGCTGGAGGGCACTGCAGGACAAGGAATTTTTTAATTTACTATCCAACACCTTCCCTACTGTACGTAGGCTGGTGTTGGAATAGTAAATTAAAAAATGCCTAAGTCCGCACCCCCTCCAACGCAAGTCGTGGTAATGACTTGCGTTGAAAAAACACGCGTTGTAACAGCACGCGTTGTAAAAGTACGCGTCGTAATGCCGTACATCCAGGGCATCATAATAAGATGAAAACTATTGTGAGTAGAGTTACGAAACATATATGAGTTATACTGTCTGCCCACACTGGGCGTGATTACGTGGGAACCACTAGGTAACACAAAAATAGGGATGTACGGCATTACGACGCGTATTACATCATTGTGTCATCACCTCAATTTATGATAGCCATTGTTTTGTAGTTTCCCTTTTATTAGAGTTTTCTCTTTAAAAGAATGTTACTATGTCAGACTGGAATCCTCCTACCGCAGTTGTTCAGTTGCTGCTGGAGTGTCCAGTCTGGCTGTCTGATGGGTGTAAGAATAAACTCATCTTGAAGTTACAGTGAAGTCTCTTCATTATATTACTGGCGACGAGGATGGGATCTTTGGTTCCTATTATAAATGCTAGGGAAACCAATCATACCAATTCATTTGCATTTAAACATGAAGAAAACAGAAACATCTGGTTAGTCCATTATCATCTTTAACAAGTATAAATATGAACATTGAATTGTAAAGAATTGTAAAGAATTTAAGAAAATCATCATATTGAAACAAATTTCGAACTAAAGCATAAACCAACAGTGAAAGCACAGATCATAAATAGTATTCAAATTATATCTAGTGATTTCCAGTTATTCCTGCCTTGTATGGGCAACCACTATAATTCATAATATATTCCTTAACTATACTCACATAAGTGATTAAAGGAACCATAAGTCAGTGGTTTTATTATATTGCCCAGGATGGGCCTATGTGAAAGGGAGTCAGCTAAACTGGATGACACGTCTCAATGACTGTGTTGTCGCCGTAATATGCAATAATCATTGGACTTATGTTCCTGTTGTAGGTAGTGGGTAAACAAATCATGGCAATGTCAATACAATTGTTCATGAAGAAATCAGACTCCTGTGAGCTATCCAGTGTCATGTTCAACGTGTTAAGATTCCCTGTCCCCACTCTTGCATCTAAGGGTACACGGTCAATGCAGAAATATTCAGAAGGCTTCTATTGCTTTCATGATGGAACTCGAAGTGTCTCGCAATGGGAAACGCCAAGTCTTTATTAGTTATCACCCTCATATGTTCCAAAATATGCACTTTCGTCAGATGTATCGTGCTGCCAATGAATTTTAGCTGGCATGGACAAATAAGGTAATAAATTGTAAATGCTGTATTACCATTCATGAATTTCGTTATTTTCCTAGGTTCAGTAGATCCTGGGATATCATTGGTTGAGACCTTTTTACTGTTGACGCAAGCTTTGCATCATTAGGATGGAAAGAAACCTATGATCTTAAATAATTAATTTCTTTGAGTATCATTGTGATGACTCTGTACCAACTGGTCTTTAATAGACTTAGCTTTCCTGTACATTATGAATTGAGAGTCTGGGAGGACCGGACCTATTGTAGAGTCTGATTTGCAGGCAAGCCAATTATTCCGTAGTATCTTTTTAAAAGAATCTTTATCGTTAGAAAAGCTGGTGATCAGTCTAAAGTTGTGTGCATCTTCTTTATTCATTATCTTGGAGGAGGTCTGATCTAGATTTAGACTGAACTCTTTTCATGGCTTGCTCCAGAACCCCTCTCCGAAGTCCTCCCACTTGGAATTTCACAATACTTTCTTTGGTTATGATTTGAAAATCGCTTTCTCTTGTACTAGTTATCTTGATGTGGGGTAGCTCACCATATGGAATACTACACTTAAAGTTATTGGGGTGACTACTACTCGCATGCAGCAGTGAAATCCCAGATGTTAGTTTCATAAAGATGCAGATATTTTTCTCACAGACGAAGACTCGGAGATCTAAAATGTTCACAGATTCAGTGCTCTTTTCTCCTGTAAACTTAAGCTTGATCTCATTCTTGTTAAGGGCTTTTATATAGTCAGTGGCAGATTCCTGTGACCCTTACTGTATTATAAATAGATAATTTATATATCTATTCCATATTACGATCTTTTCAACACATTGATCATGGGTTTCTGACCAGACTACCTGTTTCTACCACCAGCCCACAAACAAGTTCATGGAGCTGGGGGCAAAGCAGGTACAGATGACATTGACAAAGGCATTTGCCGAAACACGGCTGTTTGCAGACTATCTTTACTCTCGTGAGTGCTGACCATTTTCTCTTTTGTGCAGCATATATATATATATATATATATATTTTTTTTTTCAACCAAAGGACCAGCGCTTCGGAGAGCACACAGTTCCGAGCATTTTCGCCGCACATTAGTTTTCCTCAGTTCCGGCACATATCAGATTTTGCCTAACGCGTTTCGGAGCCCTCGCGCTCCTTGATCACAGGCTTAAGCGGACATCACAGAAATGAAGGAGGCATTACCTGACGTATCCTTTTATTTCGTCATGTGTCAGCAGTTCATTTACATAACATTGCATGCTGGTCTTTTGAGTCCTTATTTATTTCCTTTAGTAGGCTTCGGTGCCTCCTTCCTCAATTATTCACCTTAGTAGGTTCCGTGTATCATCCGTTTTAAAATGTTTTATCATTGTTCATCCCTTCAGTGGGTTTGGCAGAAAATCGGTAAACCAGCGAGGGTGCTGCTCGAAACTCCCAAGAAACTTGGCATAGTTCCATTGCTTCTGTGGCCCTGAGTTGGTGGTGGTGCCTCTCCGCGACAAGGACTGCCGCAATAACATTTTTCAACCAAAGGACCAGCGCTTCGGAGAGCACACAGTTCCGAGCATTTTCGCCGCACATTAGTTTTCCTCAGTTCCGGCACATATCAGATTTTGCCTAACGCGTTTCGGAGCCCTCGCGCTCCTTGATCACAGGCTTAAGCGGACATCACAGAAATGAAGGAGGCATTACCTGACGTATCCTTTTATTTCGTCATGTGTCAGCAGTTCATTTACATAACATTGCATGCTGGTCTTTTGAGTCCTTATTTATTTCCTTTAGTAGGCTTCGGTGCCTCCTTCCTCAATTATTCACCTTAGTAGGTTCCGTGTATCATCCGTTTTAAAATGTTTTATCATTGTTCATCCCTTCAGTGGGTTGGCAGAAAATCGGTAAACCAGCGAGGGTGCTGCTCGAAACTCCCAAGAAACTTGGCATAGTTCCATTGCTTCTGTGGCCCTGAGTTGGTGGTGGTGCCTCTCCGCGACAAGGACTGCCGCAATAACATTTTTCAACCAAAGGACCAGCGCTTCGGAGAGCACACAGTTCCGAGCATTTTCGCCGCACATTAGTTTTCCTCAGTTCCGGCACATATCAGATTTTGCCTAACGCGTTTCGGAGCCCTCGCGCTCCTTGATCACAGGCTTAAGCGGACATCACAGAAATGAAGGAGGCATTACCTGAGGTATCCTTTTATTTCGTCATGTGTCAGCAGTTCATTTACATAACATTGCATGCTGGTCTTTTGAGTCCTTATTTATTTCCTTTAGTAGGCTTCGGTGCCTCCTTCCTCAATTATTCACCTTAGTAGGTTCCGTGTATCATCCGTTTTAAAATGTTTTATCATTGTTCATCCCTTCAGTGGGTTGGAAGAAAATCGGTAAACCAGCGAGGGTGCTGCTCGAAACTCCCAAGAAACTTGGCATAGTTCCATTGCTTCTGTGGCCCTGAGTTGGTGGTGGTGCCTCTCCACGACAAGGACTGCCGCAATAACATTTTTCAACCAAAGGACCAGCGCTTCGGAGAGCACACAGTTCCGAGCATTTTCGCCGCACATTAGTTTTCCTCAGTTCCGGCACATATCAGATTTTGCCTAACGCGTTTCGGAGCCCTCGCGCTCCTTGATCACAGGCTTAAGCGGACATCACAGAAATGAAGGAGGCATTACCTGACGTATCCTTTTATTTCGTCATGTGTCAGCAGTTCATTTACATAACATTGCATGCTGGTCTTTTGAGTCCTTATTTATTTCCTTTAGTAGGCTTCGGTGCCTCCTTCCTCAATTATTCACCTTAGTAGGTTCCGTGTATCATCCGTTTTAAAATGTTTTATCATTGTTCATCCCTTCAGTGGGTTGGCAGAAAATCGGTAAACCAGCGAGGGTGCTGCTCGAAACTCCCAAGAAACTTGGCATAGTTCCACAGAAGCAATGGAACTATGCCAAGTTTCTTGATATGATAAAATTTTAAAACGGATGATACACGGAACCTACTAAGGTGAATAATTGAGGAAGGAGGCACCGAAGCCTACTAAAGGAAATAAATAAGGACTCAAAAGACCAGCATGCAATGTTATGTAAATGAACTGCTGACACATGACGAAATAAAAGGATACGTCAGGTAATGCCTCCTTCATTTCTGTGATGTCCGCTTAAGCCTGTGATCAAGGAGCGCGAGGGCTCCGAAACGCGTTAGGCAAAATCTGATATGTGCCGGAACTGAGGAAAACTAATGTGCGGCGAAAATGCTCGGAACTGTGTGCTCTCCGAAGCGCTGGTCCTTTGGTTGAAAAATATATATATATATATATATATATATATATATATATATATATATATATATATATATATATATATATATACATATAAGTAGTGAACAAGGCGGCTCACTGTCAAAATGCGTCTAGGCTATCTATTGGAATAAACTTGCTGTGTTACATTCCCACGGAGTCAGCGCCTGTCATTGCTTGTTGCCAGGACTGGTATCATATGCAAATACATATATATACATATATATACATTTATATGCTCACCTTAGCCAGCACAGTCTGGACTGGGAGCCAGGCAGCTTTCTGCCCCCTTCCCACTCTATAAGGGCATTGAGTTCATCTGTGGTGTGTATCCCGCTCTCCTTGTCACTGGTTTTGGGAGGGCATGCTACAATTTAGGGGTGTGCTGTGATGTCCTCTCATTCTGTGTCTTTCTGGGTCCTGGAGATAGTGTATTTGATCCTCTTTCAGAATGTGGTGTCCCTCAGGGGAGAGGGGTCCCCAGGGCAGATTAGACTATAAGGAGGAATCCCAATACACACATCTTTTCCAATATTCAAACTGTAATATGAAATGTGCCGGCCCCCTCAGTCTCTTGCACACACCATGCGGATTTTTATTGAAAAAGGGCAGCCTGCTCTTTAAAAAAAGACAATCCTGTGGTATTGTGACAGTGTACAGTGGTACTGCAGTATCATTTTTTTAAAAACCTTTTGGCATTGTGGTATCCTTTTGGGATCCTCCTACATTGCCTAGGGAACCAGGATACCCCTGCCAGACCTCACTATGGGCCAGATGTAGGTGTCAAAATACCGGTCGGAATCGGCCGAAAATACCGATTTTCGGCCGTTTCAGACCGGTATTTTGACATTGGTATGTAGGTGCAC
This sequence comes from Lissotriton helveticus, assembly GCF_964261635.1. Taxonomy (NCBI): domain Eukaryota; kingdom Metazoa; phylum Chordata; class Amphibia; order Caudata; family Salamandridae; genus Lissotriton; species Lissotriton helveticus. The sequence continues at coordinate 50,130,933 of NC_136060.1, read as the reverse complement.
TGAAAACATACAGATTCGGTAATTTTACCGAATCGGTAATTTTACCAAATCGGTAAAATTACCGATTCTGTAAAAGTACAGAATCTGTAAATTTTACCGATTCGGTAAATTTACCGATCGGTAAAATTACCGAATCTGTATTTTCCTATGTAGGTAGCACTTCTAACAGTGCTACAGGGCCTTTAGAATTCGTTATTTACCATACAATACAATTGCATGGTAAATTACGAATTCTTGTGTACATGCACATCTGTGCATGTACACCTGTGCCATGTGGCATGTATGTGTGTCACATTGCACACAAGGCAAAAACTGGGGTGCTACAGGGTGTCAAAGTGACTCCCTGTCCCCCTTGGCAATTCGGTATTTTTACAGATTCTGTAATTACCGAATCGGTATTTGGCATTGATTCCTATAGGCTTCAAGGCCCATAGGAATCAATGGCAAATACCGAATCGGTAAATACCGATTCCTACCAATTCGGTAAAAATTACTGAATATTTACCTACATCTCATTTACAGATTCATGAATACCGAATCGGTAAAATTCGGTATTTATGAATCGGTAAATGAGATTTACCTACATCTAGGCCTATATGTTTTTACTTTTTTCTTTTTCAGCACAGGAACTTAGTCCCCCAGTATTTGATCTGCTGGTCCAGCAGTTGTTCTGCACTGATAGATATCTATAACATTTTAACCTTAATTTCTCAAAAACTCCTGAATGAATTTCCAACAAATCACAAAAGAATGCTGTCTGGGTAAAGTTCCAGCATTCTGGCAAATTTGGTGTAATTCGGTTCAGCTGTTTTTTCTGTCGCTTTGCTTAAAATTCCTCTGGGAAATTGCATGGGGAAAATGTATTTTGATATCCCTCTTTTTTTCTGCCCCCACTTGTTGGATCCCCTCAAAACTTTCCAGGAAGGCCCTGAGGAGAATTAACCTTTTTATTTAAAGTTTTGTCATGATTTGTCAAACAGCACAAAAGTTATTAGCTAATCAAAAAAACAGTTCTTGTATGTATAATATTCAGGTTTAAGCACAAACCCATCCTCACTCTTCTGTTCTCACCTGACCTCCTCCTATATTTGGGAGGCATGCACGGCTCCCCCTAACTAGCCCACTGTTGCCCCTATTTCCATCTACCCTCCCACAACAGTCCTCCCACTCTCCAACATGCACCAGCTGCAGCACTTCCTTCACCACCTGCTAAGAGCTGCTTACAAGGGGAAGTATTATTCCTAATGATATGGGAAATACCGTACAAAATTTGACCTTGAAGCCCAGGAATCCATGTTTAATCCTCATGTTGCCGGGTTGGACTTCTAATAGCACCGCGATGAAGGAGCTGACTACATTGTGCAAGTGTTGGGGTGGGGACCATTCCATCAGTACTATTCAACTTGGAATTGGGTCCAACAAAGGAGTCAAAAATCTGTGAGGCATATGATTGAAAATATTGCATCTTTCTGCAAGCCTAACTCTGATAACAAAAGAAAGGAACAAGTGTCTCATAGATGATCTTTTTCATGAAAGGAAAGATCCTTTTAGACCTTATGACTCTCAATAAAGTGAGAAAAAAATACTAAATCAAAATCATTACCTACAAAACTACATTAATTCATTAAATCACTCATGTGGATTATTTAATGGGCAGAAATAATTCCTAACAAAGCTGTCTAGATCAAGATGGCGCTAATGCACATGATTGTAATGAATATATACATTTTTTCTACAGCAAAATGTAATTAATAGAAAATCATCACCATACTGAACAACTCACCCTTCAATAATCAACCACCATCAATACATGCCAAAGCATGAAGGAATTTGACCCGATTATTGAAACAAACTTAATTTCCATCATCTCCAAATTAAATCCAACCCCCTACAAGGACAATCTAATACCTTCATTCATCATCAAAGAGACTCCCATTGTGTTAGAGGAGTCGAGACTCATGGTACTCAACTTGAGATCAGGATCTCCGGTTGACCATTGTCCTCCATCTGTTTTAATGAGGGAAGCGAATATCATTAACCCGGTGTTAAATTCTCTTATCAATAGATCTCTGGCATCTGGGATTTGTTCCCTCTATTTTGAAACAGGTTAAGATTTAGCCGCTTTTGAAAGAGTCCAATGGTGACCCTCAGAAATTACAGGCCAAGTTCTCTGTTATGTGCCTCATAAAAAATTGCAAGGAAGGTTGTGAATCGTGAGCTCTCCAGTTATTTAGAGTCCAACAACCTCAGTCATACCAGCCAGTCTGGCTTTAGACCTAAATGTAGCACTTAAACTTCCCTTCTGAGGTACCTGACGAGATCAAACATACCCTACACGCAGGGAGCAAGACAGTACTAGTCTTGTTAGATCTTTTGGTCGCCTTTGATATGGTGCCACATCCTAGGCTGCTTGCCCGCTTCGGCGAGATTGGTATCAGGGGTTCCGAGCTAAACTGGATGAGATCATTTCTGGAGGATAGATACCAAGAGGTTTGGATGCCTGCTTTTTCCTCCAGTAAGAGTATTGTCTCTGTGTGTGTACCCAAGGTCCCAGCCCTCAAACCCACGATGTTTAACATCTACATGGCCCCTCTGACAATGGTTGAGTCCTTAAGGGCCAAAAAATTGTGCTAAGCCGATGACACTCAGGTACTCTTCTGATTTAAAAAAAAGATGAATCACTGGATCAAGAGGCCATCAAGCTGGCCTATTTGCAGTCTTTTAGTGGATTAGTCTTAATCAACTTAAGTGCAACCCTGATAGGTCAGAGGCTCTTAGCTTTGGCTATAACTTTACCTTGAATCTACAAGTGTGTTGGCTGGATGAGACCCCTCCACCTAAGGTCCAAGCTGAAGTAGTAAAGAACTTGGGAGTCAAGATTGACAAACTGCTAAACCTCCAAGCTCAGATCACTACAGCTGTTGCCCCTTTTTTGACCTGATGCATATAGCTAAAATATTCTTATGATTTGTCTCTCTACCTGTCAGGACTACTGTGCTCCTGGCCATGATAGTGTCCAGATTGGATTAAGCCAATGCTCTATATACAGGACTTGCTCAATACCTGCTGCAAATAATTCAGATGATCCAGAATGCAGTGGCCCGTCTGGTACTACATCTCTTCAAACATGTGAAGATGACAACCCATTTTATTAATCTACACTGGTTACATGCCAGGAAAAGTATCCTGTTTAAAACCCTGGCACGTATGCAGAAAGTTCTCTATCAGTCTGGGCCAGACTACTTGTCCAATAGGGTTACATTGTATTCTCCACTTAGAACACTGTTGTCATCTTCTAGTCATCCAGCCAAGGTCAGCAGGGTTAGGCTAGCAAAAGCAGAAGGTAGATCATTTTTCCTCTTGGGTCCATAAGCTTGGAATAGCTTGATGGTCGAGGTATGGTCAGTAGCGAGTTATGTGAATTTTTATTTATCAAGCGCATTATCACTGCAGGTCTCTAAGCGCAGTCAAAAACAGAGATCTGGCCTTCACAAGAGGGGGCTCAAGAAGCACCCCATGCCTCCACAAAAAGTAGTGTTTTTATTTCTTCCTGAATGGTAGGTGGGCGTGTTCCTTGCGTATGTTTTCCGGCAGGTTGATCCAGATGTGGGGATAGATGAATAGAAGGTTCTTCCTCCTTTCGATGATTTATTAAATCGTGGGCAGGTCAAAAAGTTGGCCTCGGAGGACCGTAACACCCTACTAGGAGTATAGTTGGCCAGACGGTCCTTGATATAGCTAGGAGATTGGCCATAGATGGCTTTATGTGCGATACAGAAGCCTTTGAATTTTGCTCTCTGTCTAACGGGGAGCCAATGCAGTTGTTTAAGGAGGGGTGATGCATGTGTTCGTCTGGGTGCTCGAAAGATAAGCCTTGCAGCGTCGTTCATAATCACCTGCAACCTATTCAGAAGGCTTCCGGGAGGCCGATATACAGGGCATTCCCATAATCCAATCATGATAGTATCAAAGCAGATGCTGCCGTTCTAAGTGTATTAAAGGTGAGTAATGGGGCGAGCTTACGCAACTGTCTCAGCATGCCTGTGCATGTTCCGACAACTGTAGATACCTGTTGGGTCATAGTGAGCTTGGCATCGATTTTGATGCCCAGAATTTTTACAGCCACAGCCGACTCTGGGTAGACGGCAAGCTCTTGTGGCCGAAAGACCTCTTTCCACGGGTTGGAGTCTGAGGTGACGGCCAAAACTTCAGTTTTATCCGGGTTGATTTTAAGGGAGCAGACCGTCATCCAGTTGACCGTGAATTTCAGAATGCGTTGGAATCTTATATGAGCTGTTGTGGAGTTATCTATCTGAATGACAATTTGGGTGTCATCAGCATAGTTATAGATTTGACACTCCATATCGTTCAGTGTCTCTATCAGGGGCTGGAGGTAGGCATTAAACAGCAGTGGTGATTGCGCCGATCGCTGTTGTACCCCGCATGAGAGCAGTCCTAAATCGGACACATGATCATTCAGTTGTATTCTGTGCAAGCGGCATTTAAGGAAGAAGCCCAGCCATGTAAGGGCCGTGCCCTGTATCCCTAGCTCCGAAACCCGCAACATTCGTTGAGTGGACCGTCTTTTACAAAAACAGCTAACGACTTGGCTTTTTACTCTTTGATTGTTCCCTCTTTCTTCTGCTGTTGCGTGTTCATTAGCGCCAGGACATTCCTAGGAGAAGCTAAGCGTTCTACAAGTCCTGCAATTCATTCACTCAATTTATTCTCTTTATGTTCCACCTTATGAAGCTGACTAATCAACTCACCTCTTAAAGAAAGCATCTTCTTGGACTCTTTAAAAACTAGGCAAATCATTGTGAACCTCAAGTTGCTCCCGAAAGGAAGTTACCCCCCAAAACGTGAAAAACTATCAATCTGTGACCAATTATCCCTAACTAAGGAAAGCCGGTTGCAAAATGATTATACTTTCAACTGAACATGCACAATGAAGTGAACAATTGCGTTGCCCTCAACAAATAAAGCTATCAGAGTAACTGCAGACCCAAAACTGCAAACCTAAATACCCTGGACTGTATGCGTGGTATGTTATCTTGTCATACTGAACTTATTGGTTATTGTCAACATATTCATCATCTTTTGCATATCTTAGAGACTAACAGTGGTATCAGAAGTGTGGTCCTCAGATGGCTCTACTCTTTCTAAACCAATCAAAAATAAATAGTAAGAATTAGTAGTTTGATAGTAATGAGTCCCGTTTTATTCAGAATAAATTTCAAAGTGGCCTGCATCATATACGAAGCATTACATCTCAACATACAAGGTTATCTGAGATCCATATGCAAACATTCTAGAAATAAACTCAAATTAGGAGGCCTACAAAATCATACATTTGACAACAGGTAATTCAACAATCGAAGAGTAGCTACACAATCCTTTTGAGGAGTTGCCACATTGATTTGCAACTTCATGTGAAACTTTCACAGTCTGACTCTTTACTCATTCTTCGTAAACCTTTGCTCTTTGAAAGTCACGTGAATCAAAGATTCACATTCACTAACACATAACAGACTGACTCATTTAGAGATTGGAAGACGGGGTACTCCAATTCAAATGTGATGGAGTACCCTACCTACCAAATTTACCCTTCCCCCATGCTACTTAGAGTCTGAGGAAGTGTCCTGTTTCTGCTGGATAAGTCTCTGCTGGTTCTGCCAGTGGAAACCTTTCATCAATTGCCTGATTAACTTTGGACTGTCAGTCAATGAATGTCAGACCATCGGCACCATTGAGGGCAGATGATCAAACATAATTTTTTCTGTTAGTGACTGCCAGGCAAAGCCTGACAGACCCAAACATGAAATAGGATTAATGACCCCTATATGCTGGGAAGAACTCCAAGCGCTTCACGTCCATTCAATTTTTTTTCATGAATAAACTCCTGCTTTTGGTGTTTTTTTTTATACACAAACATCTTTTCTGTGCAGACACGATGGGCACGGTGCCCCCACAGCAACGCTGGACAGCTTTCAGGGAAGTTGTCATGGCAACAGGTCCTCTGGAGGAATCTCAGAGATCTCCACATGGTGTAAATATGCCGGGCTGCTGTCTGGAAAATCAGCAGAGTACACCCCTCCACTGTCCTGGCAGACAGACTAAAGCCCACCAAAGACTAAATAAGCTCCAGAATCTCCGCTGAACGTCCTCTCTCTAAGTCACCTTTGCTTAGACATTCCTTTCTGCCTTTCCATTTTTATTTTACCTATAATAACATTGATTTACCTGCAATTTATCCTGGTCTCCTAAACTTTCCTTCCAATGTCCTCTACTCCCCGCATCCTTCCACCAAACAGCCCGTTTCTCGGCTTCTTGTCTCATCATGGGCACATTCCCGAACTCTCTTACTTGTTTGCACTAGATAAATGAACAAATATTAAATAAATAAAATAGCTCCCTTTTGAATGGCTGTTTTATTGACTTTGACGGACTGGTAACCGCGCTATAAGCTCAAATCGGTCCATCTAATAACCGCGTCCCGCTCTCATCTTGACCCGATTTTCACCATCTTTCACCAGCACCTCCTCTAGCTGTGAATTCTTCAATATGTCAAGTTATCTTAAAGATTTTGTAAAACGCATGGCTGCCCCAGCAACGTACTGAACTTGCCACTCTGTCGTGGGGAAGGATTTTCAAACCTACGGGGAATAACCTAGTCAGTCCGCTGCTAAGTTAATACTTTGAAAAAGAGGCAAGGTCTTGCTCATGTCTTTCGGCTGCCCACGAGTGAACCTATGACACATCACTGCTTCCAGACACCTTTTGCGATTGCTAGGTCAGCACCATTTTGCCACCTCGATTATCATCATTTATCAGTAAGACCTTTAGCTCTTGTGACTGCTCTTCGCGTGGGCACCGTATATTCTTTTAAGTAGTTACTCGGCTACCTCTGGCGATACAGACCTTTCCCGAGGCATTCTCTATTGAATTGGAAGAACTGTCTAATCGGGTATTGTGTGATAAATTGTAGCAACTTCCCCTGACAGATTGCTTTGCTGTTTTGAAGCCCAAGTGAAAGTAGGCCATTACATTTGGAAAAAAAAATACATACTGTAGCCCGAAGAAAGTAATTTCTTTGGCGGCAAATCGCAAAAAGAGCTGCTTCAGGGCCAAGAAAATGTATGCACTACATTGACCTGACATTACAAAAATCAGCATGCGAAACATTTGTGTGCACACGGCCATGTGATTACATAACAATTTATATGTGGTGAGTTGAGTGTAGAAGGAAATTGCCTTTTGTTTTCGATCTAAAGAATATGAACATATCTCTTGTGTTACGAAAGTTAATTCATGATGGTTTGGTTCCAGTCAGAATAAAAGCAAAGTGTGTAGCACATGGAAACAAAATCAGAAAACGATAAGAAAGCCTTTTAGACACTCAGCATCGTTGAATGAATCATGTACGAGGGGTAAAAAATGGAGAGAGACGAATTTAACAAAAGACTTTTATTGCTCTGTCCATAGTGATACCTGATTCAATATTATCTCTCTATTACTCTTGCAAAATATGTGCATTAAAGACATGAACGCTTTCACCAACGAGGTGCATCCTGCTAGCTGTTGGGAATATCCTGGTCAATCAGATTGATGTAGAGAAATACCTAGGTCTCAGTTTCAGGTATAGGGAATCATTTTTCATTCATACGTTATTAAATATGAAATGCTGCCACAGAAATGTAAAATACAATACTAAAACTCATTAAAATAACCAATATATATCACCTTCGCATTTTTCTTAAACTAAAAATTCACAACCAGGAAGAAAAGAAGAGAGGAATAAAATAAGAAAACAAATAAATACTTAGATGCTCACCACATGTTGACGTATTTGTCATTGGCACCTCTTCTACGATACTCAAGCTTCTAATATTTTGAAGAGGAACACAAATCTCATATCCATTACTAGATTTCCACGCTTTTTAAATATATTTTTTTCAACTATCAAGGCAGATGAAAGTCAATCTGGGCTGTGGGAAGATCAAAAATCCCCTCGGTTACACAGCCAAATGCTAACAATGGTATCTAGATTTCCTGGAATCTGGTCCACAATAATTTGTTCAAAAACGTCCTGCCAATATTTTTATACTCCTCTGCAACAAGAAAAGTATATGCCTCAGTTTCTAGAAGACTTGATAACATACCCTAAATAGGTCGGACTTATGAACTAGGGTTCAGTATACCCTATATATTTAAATAATATTTGCGTTTTGAAGTGCTCATACATGTTCACCATATCTAACAGCAGCATACCACAAATGTGTCTCTCCATAGCTACAGGACCCCGACCACAGCGGTATCCCCTTCCTGCAGCTTCAACCAAGTCCCAATGTTTATTTCACTACCAGATCCTGAAATCTATGATGGAGAGCGACTACGGCTCCCATGGTTCTCAAATGCATCCAGCACATCTGTTCATAGTGGTGCTATCGGCCTTCTCCTTACTCCCCGCGCCTCTTCTCTACAGAGTGCCTGGTCAACCACTCGGTACCTATCCCTGACAGTAGCCTTTCACCTGGCTACCTCTGGGCCAACCTCTGACTTTCCATGGAAATTTGTCTCTTGGCCAGTACAAAGGCAATATCAAGGACATGGTTCCCCAGTTTTTTAGAAATCAGTGGGGGAAGGATCCGAGCAGGCACACCTCCAAGGTACATGACACAACCTGGCAGAGCGTTGCGTTCAGCCTCTGCACAGCCAAAGTCCAAAACAGCGTGAGGCATATTTATAAGCACCTATCACCATGAGAACGTCACTTTTTACAAAATTCCTGTGGCGATAGGGGCTTCACTTATTTACAAGGCAACGTTAAGCCACTTAAAATGGCTTAACAGTGCCTTGTAAATAAGGGCCCCTTTCATGCTATGCATAGCGTGAAAGGGGAGGGCAATGGATGTTGCTGGGGGCATCCCACCATAACACCCATTGATTCTGACGCTGCCTCCTATTTACAAGAGAGGCGTAAATAGGAGGCAGTGCCAGAATTAAGATCAGGGAAAACTTGGTCTTACCCTGGCGCAACAAGGAGAAATGTTTAATTTCTCCACGTTTTTGCTGTTTTCATATGTGCTGTGTTGTGCAGCACAAATGAAAACAGCAAAAGGCAAATGATAGTTTATGTACACGAAGATCTTGTTACCTGCACATACACAATCGTTTTTTTAAAATGCGGTTTAGCAACTTCTATGTGTGCCGCATTAAGCAGCAGACATAGAAGTTACAAAATGGCATTTAAAGGTTGTTTATGTGCAGGAAGGGGGACCTTCCTGCATGTAAACAATCTTCCCCTGCACGCAGACACCCTTGCACTATGGTGCAAGGGTGCCTGCATTGGCGCTAGGCTGCTAAGTGTAGCGCCAGTAGAGGGGGAAACGCAGGGCTGCACCATAATCTTGTAAATACGGTGCAGCTCTGCATTTCTGAAGTAGTCGCTTGAGGTGTTAAGCCAGGAAGACTAAAACCTCACTTCAACACTTCCCTTGAAAATATGCCACCCTTACGGAAACACAGGAGCAGGTTATAGGACGAAAATCTGCTTCTACCAGTGCTCAATGGGGACAGTGTTTAGCCTTGCCTCCATATATTGCAGTCAGCTTCTTTGTGGTGAGATAGGTCTGCTGGAAGTAGGTAAATTGGATAACTTTAAAACGGGTGTTAGAAATGTGGGTCTCTAGTTGGCAGTGGCTTGCACCCTGTCCAAGTAGGGATCCTTGCTTCTAGTCAGGACAAGGGAATTACACAGCTAAGATAACCCCTCCTCACCCCCTTGGTAGCTTGGCACGAGCAGTCAGGCCTATCTTGCAGTCAATGTGTAAAGTATTTGTACATCACACAGGCAGTAACACAGTGAAAACACTACAAATGAACACCACACCAGTTCAGAAAATAAAGTATCTTTATGTAAACCAAAAAAAACCTAACCAACAAAAATCCAACATACATAAGTCAAAATAGCAGTCTTAAAAGAGTTAAAACAGTTCAGTCCTTATAAAACTAAGGATGCGTCACTTTTTGTGCAAAGTATCTGGGATGCGTCAAAATCACCAGACAAAACCAGTCACAAGGGAGATGTGGTGCCGGAAAGCACAGCGATGGTTCGGTTCCTTACATTCAGGGAAGGTGATGTGTCAGTTCCTTACTCTCAGGAAAGGTAATGATTTGGTTCCTTGTTTCCGGAGAAGTGATGCGTTGGTTCCTTACTGCTGCGCAGGAGAGGTGAGGCCTTGTTTTCTTATTGCGTGGGGAGGTGATGCATCGATTCTCTGGAAAAACAGCCTGGTTCCTTACTGTAGCCTGGCATGGATGTAAATTTAGCACATGGGTGTGATGCATGGAAATCCGGACACGCTGGAGTTGATGCGGCAAACCAGGAGCTGCATCAATTTCTTTAGCCGCAGTCCAACAATGCGTTGATCTTCTAAGCTACTCTGCAGGTCCTGCATCGGAGTCAGTGCAGTGATCTCAGACTTCGCAGACCAGTGCACCGTAATCGGGCTGCAACAGTTCTTCGGGCAATGGACAAGTGGTGCATTGATGTCTTTGGTGGCCGCATGGTGGCAGTGCATGGGAATTTCTCCCTTACGGCAATGCTACATTAAGGATTTAGGCGCCAGAAGGGTGAGCATCGATTTTGAAGGGTATTGCAGCTTTTTGTAGCAGGAAACAACTCCAAAGGCACAGAACTGGAATTTGCACCACTTGGGAGGGCAAACACCCAGCAGCGGAGTTCAGGGAAGCTGCAGATGCAGTCTTTGATGTCCCTGAGACTTCTCAACAGGAGGCAAGCACACACAAGCCGTTGGAGAAATCTTACAATGCAGATTCACAGCAAAGTCCAGTCCTTTTCCACTCCAAAGCAGAAGAAGCAACTGCAGGCCAACCGTCAAAGTAGAACACAGCAAAGGGGCAGTATGCCTCCTTGCGGCTCTCTTCCCCTTGGCAGAGGCTCCTCTTTGCCCAGAAGTATTCTAGAAGTTTGGGTCCAATACTTATCCTTCTTTTGGCATTTGAAGTAGGCATTCGTCAAAGGATTGTCTTTGTAGCGCACAAGTTCCTGTCCTGCCTGGTATTGGCTCCAGACACATCTCAAATGCAATTGTCCATGGGGCAAGATGTGCACCTCAACAGTGACCTACAAGGGCATCAATGTTGAGGCCTCATAACATTTGCCAACTGTCACCAGTCCCCCTGCCATTGAAGTCATCAGCTGTGCCACCGAGAAGAATGTAGAGGCTTCCCTCTGTGGCAGCCCCAACAGTGACAGGGTGGGAGTATACACTGGGCACCCAGTGTCCATCAGAGACTGCAGCAACAGCACCTGAGCACCTTCATCAAGAGCAAGCCATCCCTCCGAGGCACTCGTCATAAAAGTCAGGCCAGGAGCACTTCATGGTTAGGCACAGACCCCATGGGCCCCAGCTCGGCCAAGTTTGTGCCATCCAACCAGAATGTAATCTATTGTAGCTGGGCAGCCAGTTACTATAATTCAAAACCTGGCAACCCAAGGTCTCCCTCCAATATGTGCCATTAAATTGTGTCCTGGGTCAACCCGTGCTGTCCCCTTCCTATATAAGCTCGCTCAACAATGAGTCTAATTGTCAAAACAATGAAATAGGTACACAGGCTGGTAGATTGTTAAAATAATCAAGCAATCAGGGCTGCATTGTCATCTTAGCTAAGGAAATCCGCACCATAATGGGGAGTAGGAGAAAGCGCCAAAAGGCTGCACATCTCTTCAAGGAGCATAATAGCACCTCCAGGTTGCCCTCCCATAGATGTTCTATGGTATGATAAATTTGAGTCCCCAGGTACTGGAACATTGAGGGGACCCAATTGATTTCTGGCATCAAAGTCCATGGTTGGTCAGAGCCGGATAGCACTGGGAAAACACACGTCATCATCAGCTTCACCAAAAGCCTGGATATCTCCACTAAGTCACTTAAGAACTGCAGCATGAACCGCACATCAGTGTCTATGTCGGACACATACAGCAACAGATCATTGCCATATAGTGATATCAAATGTTCAGTACTGACCACCCAAATACCCCTTCCCTGTCCCCAACAACCTACATAGCTCTGCCAACAGCTAAATAACAAGGGCTACCAAAAGCATGGACAGTGGTCACCCCTGTCTAATACCCAAACACACTTCATAGGTGTCTGCCATAGCCTGACCCAATTGGATCCAGGCAGTGTGTTTGGTATACAACAGATGAACCCACGCCACCAACGAGGTCCCTATAGGCATACGGCTCAGCGGATGCTATCAAACACCTTTTACAGGTCCACAGCTATCAAGCCCACCCTTTCTTCTCCATCTTGATAGTGAGTACAAAGCACTGAGTACAGGCGGTGCCAATTAAGGGATGTAATACTCTGTGTAATGAACTCACACTGTTCGTGGTGGACAAACGCTTGCATGTGTAAAAGTATGCGTACGGTGTATATCTTGAATAAGATCATAAAATCCATGTTCAACATGGATAACTGCCGATATACTGTGTAGTATGCCCACTATGTCAATGTCTTTGGAAGGGAAATAATCAAAGCATCCCTGGTGAAACCCGGCAGCACCCATTTTTCCAGCACTTATACATCAGCCCATCATGGCCCCAGCGATCCAGCGAACGCAATATAATATTTCGCCAGTAGGACATTAGGTCCCTGATCTTCCCCTGAACTATGCCCCCAATGGCCACCTTGATTTTTTGCGGTGTAATGGGACCCCCCAATTTCTCCACTACAATCAGAACTAGGCCCACTATGCAATGGGGACAATAAGGCTTCCACACCCTCTCTCCATCATTTTTATTGTCTCTCATTAAGTCCTGTATAGTACTCCCAATAAGCATCATTAATATCCACTAGGGAGTACATCTGCCTCCCATCTGGCTGGGTCACACATGTAATCGCGCCCCTCGTCACATCTCAGGATGTACCAACCAGGCCAGCAGGCTACCCACCTTACCCACACTATCATGCACCCACGCATCGTAATCTTTATAGTTATGGCACTAAAACCACTCCAATTTTGCATTATAGTGATCCGACAATTGCATTCTGTTAAATACGACAAACACTGTAAATATGTGTTATCCAGTTTATTCTCAGTAACACCACCAACTTGATGCTGCCAGTCTCTCCATTCTCCAGTATACAATAGATGAACCCACGCCACCAACGAGGTCCCTATAGGCATATGGATCAGCGAATGTATCAAACACCTTTTACAGGTCCACAGCTATCAAGCCCACCCTTTCTTCTCCTTCTTGATAGTGAGTACAAAGCACTGAGTACAGGCAGTGCCAATTAAGGGATGTAATACTTTGTGTAATGAACTCACACTGTTCGTGGTGGACAAACGCTTGCATGTGTAAAAGTATGCGTACGGTGTATATCTTGAATAAGATCATAAAATCCATGTTCAACATGGATAACTGTCGATATACTGTGTTGTATGCCCACTATGTCAATGTCTTTGGAAGGGAAATAATCAAAGCATGCCTGGTGAAACCCGGCAGCACCCATTTTTCCAGCACTTATACGTCAGCCCATCATGGCGCCAGCGATCCAGCGAACGCAATATAATATTTCGCCAGTAAGCCATTATGTCCCTGTTCTTCCCCTGAACTATGCCCCTAATGGCCACCTTGATTTCCTGCGGTGTAATGGGACCCCCCAATTTCTCCACTGCAATCAGATTTAGGCCTGCTATGCAATGGGGACAACAAGGCTTCCACACCCTCTCTCGATCATTTGTATTGTCTCACATTAAGTCCTGTATACTACTCCCAATAAGCATCATTAATATCCACTAGGGAGTACATCTGCCTCCCATCTGGCTGGGTCACACATGTAATCGCGCCCCTCGTCACATCTCAGGATGTACCAACCAGGCCAGCTGGCTGCCCACCTTACCCACACTATCATGCACCTAAGCATCGTAATCTTTATAGTTATGGCACTAAAACCACTCCAATATTGCATTATAGTGTTCTGACAATTGCATTCTGTTAAATATGACAAACACTGTAAATATGTGTTATCCAGTTTATTCTCAGTAACACCACCAACTTGATGCTGTCAGTCTCTCCAGTCCTCAGTCTCTCAACTGCCTTGCTGCAGTCATAACCATGGAGACTGGAACCAGGAGAAACAGAACACTTACAACAGACAATTCTTTAGCTATAAAATACAACACATCCTCTATACTAAGGAGAAAACTGGAAGAAAAGAAATAAGAAAAATTGGAAGCGATAAAATGAAAGAAGTATATACAGGAAATTAATTGTAACCAGCATAACACAAATTATGATGTGTAATTGTAACAAGCATAACACAAATTATGATGTGTTTAACTCATAATCTTTAAAGCGTGTAGGAACATTATGTGATCTTCGAGAAAATCTCCTGGAACCACTCACATCACAATTGGGTGATCTTAGACCATGAGAATTGCATCCCGAAGCAGAGGAAGACGAAGACACATCACCATCAAACCCGACTAGTCTGGACATGTTCCATTTACAACCATTCTCGCATGGTTACAATATTTTTGGGAATAAAACCAATAATGAAAGGACCCATGTACTCAGTGACCCCTTTTTTATGCAGTCTAGGCTTCTCAACTAAAACCATGTCACCAACCTTACATAGTCTTGTTTTTACAGAATTCTTTAGATCATACCGTTCTTTATATCTTCTTTGGTAAGATTGAATCCTAGACTCCACCTCCTCCTTTTGTAATGGAACAATATTTTGAGGAGACGACCATCCAGGATTCAATTTTGAACAAGCTTGCCTTCCTCTCAATACTTGAAAAGGAGAACTTTTCATTATGTGGTTGATAGTGGTGGAATGAGCCCACCAGTTATCATGCAAAATGTGTTTGAGAGGAGATTTTTTTTGTATGGCTCTCTATACACAACTCTTAACAACCCGGTTCATACGTTCTGCAAGGCCACTGGCCTGTGGTGAATAAATAGCTGTTTTAAGATGAGTTACTCCAACATCAATTAAAAAATGTTCCATGTCTTTGAATGTAAATTGCACCCCATTATCTGTTATGAGATATTTGGGAACACCATCACACGCAAACTCATCCTTAAGAAAATCCACCACAACTTTAGTATTAATTGTGCTGACACATTTTGTGGAAACCCATTTAGCGGTGTAATCTACTAAAAGAATCACAAATCTTTATGAGGAGGGAAACAATTCAAAAGGACCCATGAGATCTAACCCTAGTTTTCATCCATGGTTGACTATGAATCTCGACAGGTGATAAAGGAGCAGAATTAACAGTTTTAGATTTGTCATTTGAGGAACACTGAATACAGTCTTTAACCACATGCTCAACTTGATGGTCCATATTTGGCCACCAATATCTTTCACGTAATCTCGCTTTGGTGAGACTCCTTCCTAGGTGTCCCTCATGTGCAAGATTAATTAACTTGGATCCCAGACCTAGCGGTGGTATTAGCCTTTCACCACGCATCAAATCATCATTCAGTAGACTTAATTCATCTCTAATAGACCAAAAAGGAATAAGGTCAGGATCAATACCTTTACTGTGGGAAGGCCAACCCTTGATCACAAAGTCTTTGACTAAGGGAAAAAGAGAATCTTGAGTCTTAGCATGAGTCCACTCTTCATGACTGATTGCAGACTCTCTGACCCAATTGACACAAGGGGATTCAAAATCCACAAAATCATCATTAATTTCTAAATGTAATCTTGATAAACAATCCGCTATTTTGTTTGATGATCCCGGTCGATATTGTACCTGAAAATTTAATTCTTCCAAACCCTCGCTCCAGCGTTTCAATCTTGGAGTTAACCTCTCGCTTTCCATGCAGGAAAACACTTGAACAAGGGGACGATGATCGGATCTCACAATAAAAGGAATGCCCCAAAGATAAAGATTTAAAAATGCTTGACAGCCCACACAATTGCAAGTGCCTCTCTCTCTATGCATGAATATTGTTGCTCATTCTTTTTTAGCGCTCTAGAGGCAAATGCAATAACTTTTTCTACACCAGCATCTACCTGGGTGAGGACTGCATCAAGGCCTGATAAGCTGGCATCTGTAGTGAGAAGGGTTTTTCTCTTTGCATCAAAATGACCAAGACTGGGAAGTCAACTGATGGTATTTTTGAGAGATACAAAAGCATCATTGCAATGACTGTTCCACTGGAAATGGACTCCCTTTTTTAATAACATTCTGATTGGTTCAACAACAGATGCAAACACCTTGATGAATTTCGCATAACATTTTGCTAACCCTAAGAAGGACCTAACTTGTTCCTTATCACAAGGGGTCGGTGCATCAACTATGCTCTTAGCAAATTCAAGTTTAGCTTGTATACCCTCACCTGAAATCACATGGCCTAGATATGTGACCGAGGACACACCAATTCTGCACTTCTGTTTGTTAACAGTAAGACCCTTGTTCGATAGCCTCTGTAATGCTCTCCTCAATGTGGCATCATGTGCACAGTCGTTAGTACCATGAACTAGAATGTCATCCTGAAAAAACAGGATGTTCGGTATATCACCAAGAATTAACTTCATGATACGTTGAAAGCATGCCGCGGCTGACGCCAACCCGAAAGGCAACCAGACAAATTGAAAAGCACGCAGCGGTGTTACGAAAGACGTAAGGTGTTTAGAGTCAGGGTGAAGCAAAACCTGGTGATACGCCGAAGACAAATCTAATGCAGAAAAAACTTTTGCTCCATTTAACATAGTAATTTATTCTGCAATATTGGGAAGGGGTTGGCGATCCACCCATATTCACTTGTAGAGACCCCTGAGGTCTACACACATCCTAATGTTCTTTCCACCATCCATAGGTGCCAAAACCACCGGAGCCAACCATTCAGACAATTCATTCTCCTCAATCACATTTAGACTAATTAATCTGTCAAGTTCAACCTTCAATGCAGCCAACATCATATTTGGAACTTTTCTGACTTTGTGCACACGTGGCGCAGCATTTTTCTTAAGGATAATACGATGTTAAAATCTTTTAATAATCCAAGCCTGTCTGAAAAAACTTGAGGAAAATCCTCAAAGAATTTGTTTGAGCTTGAATTGTAGTCAATCAGCATTACCTGGTCAGAAGGCTTAAGAGCATTGGGATTGAGAATTATTCACAAATCTCTTTGGTGCCTCCATCCCAAAAGGTTGTCGCCTCGATGTGCCACATATAATCCCCCCCCCCAAAAAATACAATGTTAGATAAATAGCAAATAAATAACTAAATATAAATAAAATGCAATGCAGTTCCAAGTTAATGTATGTATTTTCACCGTAGTCTGTATATCGTAGTCAGTGTAGCCCAGAGTCAAAGAAAAATCCTTTACGCACTTGGCAATTGTTATAATGTGGCTGATCATTGTGGTGGCAGCACTCTGAAACGCTGCTGGAGAAAGACGGGCAGACTGCGAGATTGACTCTTCTGCCCACTCGCTTTTCTGCACTATAGCTGTAGCGCTATTTTAAAAATTATAAATTTGCTATTTTACACTCAATTGATTTTACAAATTGTGTTGTATGTATTTTTAACTCAATTGCACACTGTTTACCCAGTTCCCCTGTGCCCTGTTCCACCGCGGCTGCTCTGTGCCGATTGTTGTGGAGGGCCAGGTCGGGCGGCGCCATCTTGAGTGAGGCCCGGTCCCTGGCTGCTCGGGAGGTAGCGGTCCAGCTCGGGGAGGGGCTTGGGTGTTAAATAGACCCTCTGTTCTCCTGACTCTCGTGGCTGATCATTGTGGTGGCAGCACTCTGAAACGCTGCTGGAGAAAGACGGGCAGACTGCGAGATTGACTCTTCTGCCCACTCGCTTTTCTGCACTATAGCTGTAGCGCTATTTTAAAAATTATAAATTTGCTATTTTACACTCAATTGATTTTACAAATTGTGTTGTATGTATTTTTAACTCAATTGCACACTGTTTACCCAGTTCCCCTGTGCCCTGTTCCACCGCGGCTGCTCTGTGCCGATTGTTGTGGAGGGCCAGGTCGGGTGGCGCCATCTTGAGTGAGGCCCGGTCCCTGGCTGCTCGGGAGGTAGCGGTCCAGCTCGGGGAGGGGCTTGGGTGTTAAATAATGGTCCCCCATAGGGCGCGCAGCGGTCGCGCGCAGAGGGCGCGCCGTCTGCGCGCCGAAGGAGCGCCAAAGGAGGGCCCGTCTGTGCCCGTCCGTGCCGCGGACGGGCACAGGGCCAGCCACTCTGCCCGGCGACTATTGGGAATGGCCAAATCTGAGACTCGTAGGTACTCACATCAAGATCTATGGAGACTGGCCCCCTCAGCTAATAGCGCGCGTTGCACACGTGCGGATTTGAACTGTTATATGTCTAAATGCCCCTCTTGTGGTTTTCTCCCCCAACCCTCCCCCCCCCACGTTTAGCTAATAACGCTTCTGCCACGAACATTCGGGCAGGATTGATTAATGCCAGATCTGCAGTTAGGCATGCCACCGAGATCTTTGAACTATTGGTGGACGACCAGCTGGAGGTGCTGTTCCTTACGGAGACTTGGATGACCAGCACCTCCGCACCTAGCGTAGAACTTGCTGTCCCCAGGGGGTTTAAGATTGCTAGGGTGGACCGACCCCTGGGTAGAGGGGGAGGACTAGCGGTTATTTTTAAGGAAGAGTGGAGCTTCGCCTCCGAGCCTCCGGTTGCGGATGCAGGGGGTGAGGTTCTTCACTTTTCCATCATAACCTCTCCCCATTTTACCCTAGGAGGTTCTTTGATTTACAGACCTCCGGGTCTGGCTACTCGCTTTTTGGACTCCCTAGAAGAATATTTGGTCCCACGGGCCCTAGGTTTTCCTAGGTTCCTTTTGGTCGGGGACCTGAACATTCATATGGATGTCCCTGATTCCCCCGATGCCCACAGGCTTGCTGAAATTTTGGAGCTTGCTCAGCTCAAGCAATGGGTGACTGCCCCGACGCATGCGGGGGGCCATCTGCTCGACCTGGTATGTTCTAATTTCCCTATTCAGTCTGTGGCTGTTGAAAAAACGACCTGGTCTGACCATGATTTGGTCAGATTTAAATGGGAGATTGTGGAGCTCTGTTCTTCACCATCTATTTGCCACTCTCAAAAGATCAATCTACCTGCGTTTAGACAGGCTCTGGTTAATACTCGCCCAAAATCTAAATTGCCTCTGGTCGATGCGGTCTATGAATTTAATGAGTGGCTACAGCAGGCGGCTACCGCCTCCACTAAGCAGACCACGCTTACCAGATCCAGACGCTCCCCTTCCCAACCTTGGTTTTCCCCAGAATTGAGGGAATTAAAACTGGGGTGTAAAAAGCTTGAACGAGCGTGGAGACGTGATTATAGCCCCGAGGCCAAATCCACTTTACGGCTAGCTCCAAAAAATTATTATACAGCCATCAAGGGTGCTAAGGGGAACTACTATGCTGGGCGTATCGCCAAAGCAGACAACAGTAGCAGAGAGATCTTTGCCATTGTGAAAAGCTTTGTGGCTCCTGTCGCCGAGGCTGTTTCCCACCCATCCTCGATGCATTGGTGCGAGGAACTGTCCTCCTTTTTTACTAACAAAATAAAGAGGATTCAGCTTGACCTCGCAGCAGCTCTTTCTACCGACTACCTAACAGCGGGCCCGTGCCCTGCCTTGTGCCCTAGCTCGGAACAGCAGTTCACGACCTTTGAGCAAATTGCGGAGGTTACTACTCTCCCTTTAATCCAGTCCTTGAAATCTGGCTCTCCCGCCGATCCGTGTCCAGCCCGGGTGCTCTCGGAGGTGGCGGAATTAGTCTGTACTGAGATCACGCAGATTGTGAACCTCTCTCTGGTTACGGGCGTGGTTCCTACTGCTTGGAAGCAGGCTAAGCTCCTGCCACTCCTGAAGAAACCAGGACTGGACTGGACGGCCCCTGGGAATTATCGACCAATTTCCCTCCTACCGGCACTCACAAAGATCTGTGAGAAGGTGGCATTTCGACAAATAGAGAGCTTTGTTGAAACCTCCAACGCCCTCCACCCGGCCCAATCGGGCTTTAGGGCTGCTTACAGCACCGAGACAGCCCTATTGGAGATGAGCGAGGCTATTCGGGACTGTTTAGACGGAGGTGGCAGAGCGGTCCTAATCCTTTTGGACCTCTCTGCCGCGTTCGATACCGTCCCCCATGAGCTCCTTCTTGGCCGGCTGGCTGATATAGGCATTGGAGGGGTTGTGTTAGACTGGCTGTCCTCCTTCCTTTCTGACAGGACCCAGCAGGTCTGGCTGCCTCCCCATGCCTCTGAGCCTAAACCTCTGCTTACAGGTGTCCCGCAGGACTCCACCCTTAGCCCCTTACTGTTCAACGTTTACATTACTCCTCTGGTTTATCTAGCAGAACAGTTCGGGGCTAAGATCATAGGGTATGCAGATGACACCCAATTGCTGTTCACCTGGCCAGATGATAACCTTGATACATCTATAGTTCATCTGTGTTTGTCCTCTGTATTTCGCTGGCTGGCGAAGGCCCAGTTGAAGTGCAATGAGGACAAATCTGAGGTTCTCTTTTATGGCTCCTTTCCCCCCTCGTTCATGAGCACTGTATGGCCTCCTGACATTCCAGGCCCGAAAGAGATGGGGAGACCTGCCAAGAATCTTGGCATCTGGTTCGGAGAGGATTTAAGATTCGAGCACCACATTAAAAAACTCTCTGGCACCTGTTTTGCAACCTTAAAAATGCTCCGCAAATTCTTTCCTCTGCTCCCAAGGGAGGCTAAGGAGTCTGTTGCGCGAGCGCTCATACTGGCCAGGTTGGACTACGCAAATGCATTGTTCAGTGGAATCCCTTCTTACCTGGTAAAACGCCTGCAAATTATCCAGAACGCGGCAGTCCGTCTTCTATTCAACATTCCTAGATGGAAGAGCGTTCGCGCTGAGATGCGCACACTCCACTGGCTGCCGGTTGCACAGCGCATCCTGTTCAAGTCACTAGTTCTGGCGTTTCGTGCTATCCATAATCAAGGCCCCCAGTATTTGAGAAAAAGATTTATTAGCTATGTCCCTACACGCACCCTGAGATCCTCCACTCTGTTTCAACTATCCCTTCCCCGTTTCAAACGTGCCAGACTTGGTGGTCAGTCGATCGCGGTGGTCGTGGCTCGCGCCTGGAATGCTCTTCCTTTTCATCTGCGCTCCACACCCACTGTAGCTGCATTCAAAAAACATCTGAAAACACACCTGTTTAAAAGTGTAACTTAAGAGGCCTTTCTATGTTTTGCTGTCTGCCTTTCTCGCTCCCGCGCCAGGATACTCCCCAGTAGCAGAGCGCGCTATAAAATGGTTTATAATAATAATAATAATAATAATAATAATGTGTGTTCCATAGTCAGTGTATATTTAAAGTGTTAAAATCCCTCCTACGTTTTGTAATCCACTCCGTCTATATCGTCTTTATCGTCGTTATGGCAACGCTTAAAACAAAATGGCCATACGTTGAGGCATCCTCTGCGTGTTGACACGCTGCGTGGTGACTGAGGCGTCGGAAACCTACCAACGAGTGACGAACAGCAGTGCTTCCGATCGCGAGGAGAACACACACACAGGCACTCGGTAAAGCAGATGATTTCAAAGGTAAACACTTTGTTTTTCCTTAACGGTGTGGTGTCAATCTCGAGCATTCAATGTATCGCAAATATACGAAAATAACAAGGAAAGCACATTTGTAGGCATACCTTCAGGAAGTCGATTTCCAATGGCAAACACTACATTTCTTTTTTACAAATTCCAAAAGCTAGCACAATGTTTCCTTTCAACGTGGTATAAATTTTGAGTAGTCAACGCATATAACAGGTTATAAGTATCCAAAACACACATCGAATGAGGAATGTTCGGAGGTAGACTCTTTTTAAAGTCTCTTTCTTTTTTAAAACAGTCTATGAGGCTTAAAAGTTATAGAAATTAAGGCGGCTGTGGATACTTTTGTCACTTTTACTCACAGTCATGAGTTTTCGACTTCCAGTTCGCCGTCATTAATTCAGTCATGAGAAATAAATGTCATACTCGGCAGCACAGCTTGTCTCAGTTGATGGGTTCATAGATGAGTTGGTGGTGTGTGGGCTTGTCTCTATACGCTTCCTGTCATCGCCAGTGTTAAATACGACAAACACTGTAAATATGTGTTATCCAGTTTATTCTCAGTAACACCACCAACTTGATGCTGCCAGTCTCTCCAGTCCTCAGTCTCTCAACTGCCTGGCTGCAGTCATAACCATGGAGACTGGAACTAGGAGATCAGACAATTCTATGAAAGCTATAGAATGCAACACATTCCCAAGGCAGGGTTGTTATCTGAATTGTTTCCCAGATCCTGTATGGTCTCAGCCAATGCCACCAATTCCCAATTATAATCCCTCCGGACACCTACTGTGGCACTCATGCAGTGACCTGGAACGAATGTCCAAAAGACCTCCCACTCGTCGAGGCAATCAGAGGCTATGCCTACATATAATGGGCAAAATGGTCCGAAATGTCAGAGATGGCAACCCTAGGCCCTCTTGATAAGCAACATCTTCTAAGGCACTGGGACAGGGGTGCCACATGTGGATCACCAGCCTAGGCTCCCCAAACTGCAGTCCCATCAGGACCAGGCTGTGATCATGATAGTGCGACATAAGGTATTCAGTGTAATGAACAAACTGGCAAAGAGGCACAGAACACAGGAATGTATCTATGAGGACATGAAAGGCATATAGACTAGAGTAAAAGGAGTAATCTCTCTCCCCACCGTGTTGCAACTTTCAACAAGCTTCATACCCCACAACTGGTCACTACTAGACCTTACAAATTTGGGAGAGTCTTCCCTCAACCTTTTTTGTCTGCCTCCCTTCATTTTCTGTACGCATTTATGCTGGCTCTACGACTCTACACACTTTAGCACTGCTAATCAGTGCTAAAGTGCATATGCTCTCTCCCCTAAAACATGGTGACATTGGATAGTAACCAATTGTCATATATAATTTACTTATAAGTCCCTAGTTACGTACACTACAGGTGCCCAGGGTCTGTAAATGAAATGCTACTAGTGGGCCCGCAGCAGTGATTGTGTCGCCCACATAAGTAGCCCCCTAACCATGTCTCAGGCCTGCCATGGCATTTCGTGGTCAGTGTAACTTGGCAGCTAAAACTGCTTGCCAAGCCCTGAACTCCCCCTTTTATTACATATAAGTCATCCGTAAGGACAGCCCTTGGCAACCCAGAGGACAGAATTCTATATAACTAAAGGGAAGGACATATGCTTGTATGCTTTACTTGTCCTGGTGTTGAAAAACAGCCTCTTTCATTTTTCACTATGTGAGGCCTGCTCCCCTCATAGACTAGCACTGGGAATTACCTAGCGTGCTTCTAAGTGGTAATTTCTGATCCCAGGGGAGTAGCTTTATCATGTTTGGTACTGGTGGAATAGTAGTAATAAATGCGATTTGCAGGTAAGGTTGCATTTAAAACTACTAGTACAGAAATGCCGCTTTCAGACAGTGATGTGCAAAACAGGTACGTGACAGGGCGCACCAATCCGTCGCACTGCTGAATGCTGGAATTTTTCCTCACGATAAGTCAATCATTGTAAGTAATCAAGCTTTTTCAAGAGTAAACCAATAGTATTCCCATGCTTCATTCCAAAGTTAATCAGTGCTTTTAAATCACTTGCAGAGACAGCGTATCTATGCAAAACATTAAAAAAAAAGTGGCTCATATTGTTCCACCCAATGCATTTCGAGCCTGGGGGCTCTTCGTCAGGGGTTGCTGAAACAAATGAAAAATAACTAAACCGACTATACAATGCAAGTTTCCACTTGATGTTGTAAAAACTGAATCATGAAACCCACATCAGCCCCACCTCCTTCTATATCCCAAATCTGCTCATAAAACGTTTCATTTTTCACTATGTGAGGCCTGCTCCCCTCATAGACTAGCACTGGGAATTGCCTAGCGTGCTTCTAAGTGGTAATTTCTGATCCCAGGGGAGCAGCTTTATCATGTTTGGTACTGGTGGAATAGTAGTGATAAATGCGATTTGCAGGTAAAGTTGCATTTAACACTACTAGTACACAAATGTCGCTTTCAGACAGTGGGCATTATTTTGCTCTTAACTTTTCTCTATGTGAACACCAGCCTGTAACCCAGGAAAGACAGGTATCGCTGAACACCCTTCTGCATAAATTTGCATTCTGAGGGCTGGCCTGGGCAGATGGGAGGAAAGGGGACTCGCACCTGGACATCACAGAGTAATGAACTGACCCTACACAAATGTCTGGTGCTCCCCATAGATAACCTGGCAGACAGTACTGGCTTGAAAGAGGTGCTTGTACACTTCAAAACACATCTTTGAAGTTTTCCCCACATCAAAGGCACATTTGGGGATAAGTACTGTTTCTCTGACCCTCCCAAATCAGACACTTCTGGATCTTGAACTGAACATCTGTCACTGAACTGGGATGCTGCTCAACTGACTCAACTGGCTGCTTTTCTGAAAAGGACTGCTTTCATGCTTGTTGACTTACTGCCGGCGGCTCCCTGACTCCGTTGGAAGGAAAGCTGTACTCTGCTGTCCCTCCAAAGTAATCTTCAAGGGCTTGTTAGCTTAGTTCGTGTTTCTGAAGTCTCAAAGAGATAAATGACTTCATGCAGTTCTGCTAGTGCAGCTGGACTCTGCCTCCTTGGAGAGGTACCCTCTCCAAGTTCTGGGTCTCAGAAGTGGGTTCTGCAGAGGAATTTCTGCTGAATTCGGCATGAAGCAACGTGAAGCCTCCCCACGCAGCTCTCGGAACCGATGCTGGATGATGTGAATCCTCACAAAGCCTCACCACATAGCCTCTTGGAAATTATGTCAGATGTCGCCAAGTCTCACTGTGCATAATGCGTCTCAGAATTCAAGGCACTGTGTGCAGCGGGCCCAAGTGTGTCCCTGTAGCCAGCCAGCACTCCAACTTTGGATTTGCATTGTTCTCTTGTGACCTGAAGTGATCATTTTAGGGTTACCTGTTTTGAACACTCCATTGCATTTATTGCTGCACAATTCAACTTCTAGACTTTGAACTGATGGATTTTGATTGTTTTGGTCTTGTTTTACTCAGATAATATTCAATATTTGTCTAAACTGTTGTGATGTATTTATTATGTCGGTGTATGGGTTATTGCACAAATACTTTACACATTGCCTTACAAGCTAAGCATGCCTGAGCTGGGCCAAACTGCCGGAGGTTGAGCAGAGGATAATTTAGGATTGTGTTGTATCTTACCCTGACTGGGATTGTGGGCCCTACTTGGACAGGGTGCATACTACTGCCAACTAGACACCCAATTTCTAATAGTCCCCCAGTCTTGAAATCCCTTCACAATCCTGTGTGCTGGTGCTCCCAGAAGCGGTGGGGTAGAGTTGTCGAGAGTAGAGTCTGTCAGACAGTTAAAGTCCCCCCCCTCCAATAATCGTGTCGCCCTCATGAAGCAAACCCAGCCACACCGACAGGCAGGTCAAGAATGACAGTTAGTTCTGGTTAGAGATGTACACATATGTAAGTGTCAGAGGTTTACCTTCTAGCGCCTCTCTTCCACTAAAACATTTCTGCCATCTTTGTCCACTTGAATCTGCACAGCCTCAAAAGGGACAACCTCCCCAGCCCAAAGTGTAAGCAGAGTACCCCATGGAATATTCTTGTCCCTCCAATGCCTCTAGAGTCACTAGACTTCTACAGTGGTATGGTATGTCTCCTTCAAAAGAGCTATATGCACTGCTCTGCACTTCAGAACCATATGTATCTTGTGGAGTCTGACTGTTGTTACCATGCCCCTAATATTCCATGTCAGCTGTTTAACCTCAGCATGCATCATCACCATGTTCATGCAATATCAGCTTATTTAGGGCTCCCTTTCCCCACCCCCTCACTCCCCATATGTCGTATCTCCCAGGGAATGACAGCACCAACTCTGGAACCCACATAACAGGAATACAAACCCCCAACTTCCCAACCCAAAAGCAGCATGGCAATGGCCAGCTGCCCAAATGTAGGTGGGACGAAAAACATTTATATTGTGAAACTATTATCCACTGCTCAGTACATGTGGGTGTGTGTGGGGGAAGGTACACTTCACAAGCAATGCATGCCAAAATCCACTCTGGCCCAACAACTTCACATCTGGACAGCAGTATCTCACACATGCAAGAAACAGAGCGAGTGGATCACATGAAACCTCCCTATAGCCGTCTATTGACCACACTCAAGGTACCCTTGGTATCAATGTATGGCCAGGTCTCTCGGGCTAACAACAATAGGAGTAATAATAATAATAATGCAGGAGCATTAAAGGAATTCAGCTCACAGCCAGGAGGTTGTCCTCCTATTCACTTAGTAGAATTCTAAATTCCCAGTAGGATGTGTGCATCATGTAACCTAACATGTACCACCCCACTACCATTTTTCTGTCTTACCAACATGCGATCTGATATTCAAAGCAACTCTTCCTCTGTCTGTGAGGTCATATGAGGCATGCTGTGTTTATCAACAGAAGTGTCATCAGAGGTAAAATCCACAGAATGTCCATTGGAGTGAGTCTCTTCATCTGAATCCGTATTCATGTAGCAGGTAAAGCTAGTTGTCACCAGGATTGATGTTGCTTTGTCCTTATCGACCTGGGCCTTCGTCAGACCTTGAACATGGCCCACACTGGTCTGAAAATCGTCGCAATATCCAATCAGAAGTGGTCGTCTGGAGTGCCTTCTGAAGCAATATGTAATGATCATGGTAGTGCAACAACCTAGCCACCACTGGCCTCAGAAGCCGTCCAGGAACTTGGCATGCAAAGATGAGGGCAAATAATGGGTAACCTTCATCAGGGGCCACTTGAGTTTTCATCCAGTTTTCCAAGTATGCATTCATGTCACTACCCTCTGCTCCCTTATGCAGCCTCACAATCCACACATTGTTACGCCGATGGTGTGCCTCACCATCTTCTGCTCTACTATCCAGGATTTTTACCTGGCTGGTAAGATCTACCATCCGTTGCAGCAGTGACTGCTCTGCTGGTCGCATCTCTCCAACTATCACCTCCATGTCCTTGGCCTTATCTGCAAGCGTATGATGGTCTGATACAAGAAGACCCAAGTCCATTGACACATTACCTATCTGTGTATGCTTAGTGTTTTTGGAGTCAGTGATGGCAGCCAAATCTTTGTCCAGAGTCTATTGTCGGGCAGGGGACACCTGCTCCACACCACTCCAAGGTGGCAGTCCCTCCACTGCGGGTACCCCTGCTAGCCATGGTTATTCCAGTGTCTCTGGCCCTAGAGTTGCCCATCTCTGAGCCCACTGACTATGGCCTTTCAGGGCAATTGTTCTTCGGGGCCCACCCCAGTAGATCGAGGCTGACTTTCAAATTTGGTGGACTCTACTCACCATAGGTCACAGCTAACTAGTCCTCCAGCATCAGCGCCTCTCCAGAAATGTCAGCTGTGACCCGTCTTGTGGTGGCTATGGTGGGCAATAGTCCTCACCTAAGTAATCTTTTATGGGTGCTAGTCTGTGCTCTAGGCCCAACCTGAAGCCTCATCAATCGGCCTCAGCATCTAGGGGGAAAGAGAACAGTCAGAATAAATTGCATGTGTCCACCTTGCCTCATCAGGTACCCTCATCTTCCAGGCTGCAGGTCTCCCAGCCTCCAGCACAGATCCCCAGGTTCGTGTTGTACTCCGAAAACAGATTGCCAATGTCTGATCTGCCCCTTCTGTGATATTGGAAGAGGAGATACAGGACATCCCCAGGCCATGCCGTACTTACGCCACTCCACTGGAGCTCTCTCAGAAACACCCCGTTTCACACTGCCAGACCAACCTCCAGGTCATAGGTCTCACAGCCACCTCTGCTGTTCCCCCAGGTGCCAAGTTGCACCCAAAAAGAAAACACCAGTGCAGGCTCTCTGCCCATACGGAACCAAGCTGGGCTCTTCATAGGGTCTGATGGGCTTCCAGCTCTCTGGTTACCCCCTCCACAGTGCCACTTCTAGTCATCCTTAATGTAAGAAAGTTCATCTATTTGGATGATGCCCCAAGTTTTTTGTGTTAATTATGAATGTGGTGGTGTGCACACCTTTTTTACCAAAATAAACCACTCCATATTCTAAGCATACTTTTCCATTTGCGTGCTATCTGGGTTTCGCCTTGCCATCTCGCAATTTATCAAAATCCAAAAGTGGGGAGAGCTACTTTCACACTCCACACCCTGATGCACTGCATTTTTATTTTGAGGATACTAGATCCATCGTTCATTCATCCATTTGTCTTCGTACATATTTATCCATATTTCAACTATTGACGTTGTCATTTTATATTCAATGTGTCCGTCTGTTCCACATTTTCACCCAATTACGTTTTTTGAAACTTTACGTATTAACATGTGCCCATCCAAGATTCTTTGTAAATACGATCCATACACAAAAAGTAGTTCTCAGCAGCGTTCTTTTATTCATGACCCAATGCATTTCGAGCAATTACTTGCTCTTCGTCAGGGGTAACTGAAATTGGACATAACAAGATTTACATTAATTTTGAAAAAAGCCAAATTTGACTCTAAATTCTACTTCATACAAATGCCATAGTTCTATTGGAATGCAAATGGGGTTGGGTACACTATCCTGGAAGGATGGCCCATCTAGATGGCACACCTAGCGCCTTGAGACCCTCACGGGTGAGTAGCTTGCTTTATAAACCCCTGATTGATTGATTGATTGACCTAACCCCAACAGGAGAGCTATTGACAGTCATGTGACCCAGGATACTAGCAGAAGGTTAAATGTTTAGAACTAGGCAATTGCAACTTCATAAAAGTGACACTTCCAGAACTGTGATTTAAAATCCAACTTCACCATTGAAAAGAATTATAATGTATTTGAGTGTAAACAGCATATCTCTATCTGCTCCCAATTCACTGTTGCCACTTACTAAATACAATAAGGTAACCCAGTATTAGTCAAAGAGAGATATAGATCTTATAACAGTCAAACATGCATTTAGGAGTTTTTCACTGTTAGGACATGTAAAACTTAAACCCACATGTCATACGTTTTAAATACAATGCACTATCCATATGAACCTTTCGGGCCTCCCTTAGGGGTGTCTTATATGCAGTCATAAGAAAGGTTTAGGCCTGGCAAAAGGTTTATTTTGCAGGTCAAAATGGCAGATTAAAACTGTACAACAAGCTGTAGCAGTTTACAAAAACCTACCTCAGTTGGTAGCACTATAAGTGTTGCAGGCTCACCAGTACCATTTAATTGACTGGCCCTGGGTAACCATGTAGTACCATATACAAGGGACTTACAAGTAAATCGAATGTGCCTATCACGTGTAAGCCAAATTTACCATGAGAAAGCATAAATTCGTTAGCACTGGTTAGCAGTCCTAATGCAACAAAAAAAAAAGAATTCAGAAGGGATGAAGGCTATAAGTTTTGGGATAACCCGGCAGAGAGGCCAAGTCCACCATAAACAAAATACAATTTAAATGTTAAGTTGAATTATGTCTAACTGCTACTGAAAAGGTTACTTAGAAAAGTTATCTATTGGACGCTTAAAGCATCTGGAGGCCTTGATGGCTTGATGGCTTCCCCATGGTGAAGTGTGAACTGCTCTAAGGACAGGGACTATGGGCCTTGGATGTGGAGAGGTGCTGTCCTCCTCTTGACAGGATGGCCTGGGGCTTTCTTCATACCCTTTGTGCACTTCAAATAGGCCTCCTCTGACGGAGGCAGATGAAGCTCACATCTGGGCCTGCCTCTCCTATACTCCTTCTATTCAGAAAGGCACCAACCCCAGTGGTAGGGAGATCTGCCCCAGAACCGGTTTAGAATGACCACTGGGTTGAAGTGGTGAACATCTTCATTGAAATTGGAGTTTTACAAACCCTGCTTCAATGTCACATCCTGCTTTTTGGATGTGTAGGAACTGCCTACATCCTAATGTTTGTATTAGATATGGGGGGCACTAGGGTTACCATAGTACACTTTCCATACACAACCCTCAGAGACCACGCAAAGTGTAGCTGAAGATGCCAGCCCTTTACTTCATTGGTGAGGTAATCCCTAGGCTTAAAAGAGGCCCTTCCAGGCTTTTCTGGACTCATGGAAGATTAGAAGAGGACTGAACCTTCTGACTAAGGCCTGAAAAGAGCCCTGAAGACTGTGCATGCTTTCCCTCTTGTACCCAGGACAAAGAAGTAGATTCCACGGTTTATAAGGGTGGCCTCCTGTTCCTTCAACGGGGCTATGACAAGCTGCGGGAGGCCTTTCCTGTAACTGCCCAGCTAATAAGTGGCATCTGGACCTTGACTGGACTCTACCTTCCACCCTGTAAATCTCTAAGTACCTCCTGTGAAGTCCCGGAGGACTTTAGAAATGCACTACAGTAGTGAATTGATACTTAGAGGACTAAAGTAAGAAGGTAAATTATTTGACAGGGCAATCCTTGTTAGTGTATCGGGCAGGTGCACCATCATGATCATTGTCAAATTGCACCTAGATCATTGTCAAATTGCACCTAGGTGCTACAGTGAACATTGACTATCATTGGCATTTGGGCTTCTAGGTGTTATTTCTACTTAAATCCTTAACTGTTCATATTGCAAGTTCCCAGCATTGGATCTTTGTCATTTGGGTATCATTTTATTTATTAAATCTTACTCAATTATTCTAATTCATTGTGGGATTGTATTGTTTGTATTTAAACTTTGCTCCTTTCTGGTACTTTATAAATGTTTTAAACCTTTCCTCTAAACTAAGCATGTCTTCTCTGTACCATAGCTACCAGGGTGCTGAGCTCAGTTTTAATTAGTGTCTTTAGTGGTTCACACTGACAAGGATTTTGATCATTATTTGAAGTGGGTACTTACCACCTCAAGTAATAACCCAATTTCTTACATGGATTCAGGACTACTTCGGCGCCCTTGCTCTGCACCCAAATGTCTTGAGGTCTCTCTACGCTGGCCATATCCCCTTATGCTTGGTTTGAGGCTGAGTAGTCCCTACACAGCCTGTATTGGTTCTTCTTACAAAAGAATTGCCCGGTAAGTGTTCCTTGTAGATTTACGGTACTTCGTTCACATCCACATATCAACTTAATCTGTGGTTTCAGTGCAGCACCTTCGAATACCACCCAACCCTGAACTGGCTCTCTTAGTGTTGTCTCCAAAGTCTTTGAAGCACTGTTCTGAGGTCCATATAAACTTACTCAGATTGACTTTCCTCGTGCGTTTGCAATATGTCTCTTCAGTGACTGTGGGGCAAAATTGGTGTCTACATTATGTACAGAAATCTGCTCATCCGGACTGCAGGCCTCAAGTGCTCTCTTGTCAATAGCCATTTTACAGCCCAGTTCTAGAGCAACAGCACAATCTATATCAACCCTTGCATCACAATTATCTGTAAGCCTTTTGTAGGGAAAGGCATTTTGTGTTTTGCAAAGCTGCTATTGCTGTTCACCTCATACTGTCGGTCCTGCCTTGCTGCCCAACATGCTCACTTACTCTAGCTCAAGTCACTTGGCAAGTATAATTTTACCTAGAGCAAACATGTCCTCCTTTTTCATTTTTGACACCAAATTCCATTGATTTTGCATGTTAGCCTTTCCTCCATTCGTAGTTTCTTCCACTGCAGATGCCGGGGTAGTGATAGACTTGTAAGAGACCTTGCTTTGGTGTTTCAGCTGGTGGGGATAGGCTATGATCCTTATTAAGGTTTTCATAGGCTTTTTCATCATTCTCATTATTGGGGTCCTAATCTTCTCTTGCAATCTTCTGTTCATATTGGTCCCTAGAAGCTTGCACTCTGGCTCATCTTATGCTCTGCCCTAAGAGCCGAGTCCTCCATCTCAGGCAAACAGGGTAAATCAATTTGTAAAAAATAAATAAATTAATTAATATGTCCAGAATATCGAGCTTTGATATTAAGTGGACACTTCACCAGTTATTGAAATTCACTAAAATATAATTACCTAAAGTATCCCAAGTCTAAGCTTAAGAATACTTCAAACAAATGTACCTTGAATCAGAGCGCTACACATACTAATCATCTACGCTAAAGGAATTCAGCAAAGGTTAGGGTTCTGAAATATATCCAAAATCCTAGAAAGTGCAACTTAACTTAAAACTCAAACCTAATGCATACATATGGAATGTTATTAAAAGCACTTAAAACATTAAAAAGGGGATTTTCACATGAACTATGAGACAATCTTACCTTTGTGGAAATTTGGTAAGGCAGTCTTAATGTGTGGCTATTTTGTTGGTTCCTAAAAGCCTATTCTCACTTATGCCATGGTTTTGGTCATTTGGTTTATTCAAAGATCTTATAAATGTATCAGAATTTGCTTACTCTCTGTGGGATTGGCACAGGGTGATAAGCAATTGAAGCCTGTCTGCTGGAGCACTCCTTTCTTTGGTCAACTATGAATACTGAAAACAGGTTCTAAAAGTATGTGCAGCACTCTAGTTTAAAAATATGAAACACTAATTTTGAAATGTAAATGTAACACTTAAGAACCAAGCAAAGCCATGCTTATGGACAATTGGCACTTCTTTTCCCATTACTTGGTGTGTTTAGGTTTTGCATGATACCCGAAGAGTTGATTTTATGCCACTTCTCCTAGTAAACTCATATAAGATGCTCCCATTACATATATGAGTGAGATCTTCCCACTGGCTTCTGCACCCTATACATGTTTGTGCCGACTCTCTGGTGTGCCAAAAAACATCCTTACTTTATTGAATATTGCAATTTCATACACATATGGCATGTGTGCAGGGCCGGACTGGGAATCAAAACGGGCCCTGACAAACTGCTCGGCCGTCCTACCCCCTCCCCTCCCCCCAACCCTGTCAACCGCGCTGTTTGTGAGGGCCGATATTGTTACAGGAGACCAATATTGCCGACCCCCAGTAACAAAAAAACGGGGCCCACCGGGGAAACGCCCGGTTCCCGCTACTGCCCTGCATGTGTGTTTGGCAAAAATAAATACAGGCGGTAAGAATGGCTATTTATGTACCAACACCCTAAACCGCGCTTCCGGTCCTTTAACCTGGCCTATTTCCCTTTTCTGTGCTGCACAGTATGATCTATTCTGTTTATTTCAGTCATCAACATTTGATTCAGAACTTTACTGCAAACCTCAGTGCCCGCGGAATAGTTGATGATCTGCAGAATGTTAGGACGACAAGTGTGTCCATCAAAGGGTTTTTGTTAGCTTCAAAAACTACTCAAGTGGAGTTGGACTGCTTTACCTCCTCATCAGAGTTATGGTACATAAACGATTTCTTGGCGCACTGGAGCACAAACCTTTTAGGTTGCGTAATGAGTGGATCAATGCCTGTCTCAAAGCACACAGGCATGACAGAATGTGGAATCTCTTTGCTTCAGCAAGAGGCACGAGGCAAATGCATTCTCCACGTTCTTCTGTGCTTCGTACCTGCCCTCGCGTCTATTGGTTGCCGTCTTATCATATCGTGCAGCTGTCCAATAGGTTTTTTTCCCCGGAGTTAGACTCGTTTTTTTTCTTCCCACTCATTGCAAAACAGTCCGGACCGTACGTCTCTACAAAAACAAACACGAAATCCACCGACCGCACTCCGCACACACTAAGATACATTACATTACACACACAGATCAAACATTCACATACACGCAGAAACGTTGCAGGTACGCTACACATACAAATGGAAAGATGCACACCTGTTCTTCCAGACAAAATGACACGGCGGACCAGAGACGCTCGCTTATCTTACTTGAATCAGACGTAACTTCTGAGGGTGTTAGCCTTTAGAATCACCACACTTTTCTCATCAGATATTACTAAAGGTTCCTTATGTGCCCCTCCCCCCCAAAAAAAAGTACATTAGCAGAGCTCCCTTTTTCCCTGCTTATGTTTACAATGCCTTTGGCTGTGTCAACTCCCCTGCAGCAAGCTATCTTGAAAATATGCCCCTCTATACATTTTAGAGCAAGAAACCAAAATAAAACAGCACTGGCAATTCCAATAGGTCTGGCTTATGAATGTAAGTACCTTTTGTGTCATTGATGGGTTTAGGCACTCAAAAAGTCATCATACATGCAATCATCTGTGCACTCATACTTAAACTCCTCAGTCCATTCAGGGATTCTCTCTATTCACCCTCTGACACATCCACAATAAAACACACAGACACACAAAAACATATGCAAGATAAATCAAAAGAAAACAAGAAGAAAAAATATGAGGCAGTCTAAATGCAGGGGCATGGTCTTGCAATAACTAAACTAAACATAGCAGCAGAATTCCACCTTGAAAAGGTATTGTAAAAAGTTTTTTTGTTGTTTTAAAGTTCATGTGTGGCCAATACATTTAGAACCAAATTGTTGACCACCTTGGAATAGCAATACAATGATATGATAGGAACACACTATGGACAACAGCTTTCCTTACTGGAATCCTGATTTAGAGTAGTGGCCAAGTGGGATGATGGGCATTGCAGGTAAAATGAACAGCAAGTAAATAATCCTGTTAGCACTGCCTCAAAAACTGCAGCGTCTTACTTAGAAACATTAATAAACAAGAGTTTGTAATGCAATAGGTCTTGCATTTATAAGAGTTTAAGCTATTGGCATTGTAAATGACAATGCTTTTTACTTATGTTTTGTTTTTAAAACAGATAAATAAAAGGCATTATCATTTACAATGCTAATAGCTTAAACTCTCGCAAATGCGAGACCTATTGCATTGCAAATGCGTGCTATAACTCTTTTTAAAAAGCGTTAGGAGAGTGCGTGCCCTGCCTTCAACAGCAGGGAGTACAAAGCTATTTGAGAAAATAGTTCTTAGAGCCTGTAATTAAAGCCTACCGAGTAACAACACATGTAACAGGGGGTGTCGCCATGGGAGGTTACAAAATGAGACAAAGCGGTACTAAGGAAAGACTGCTACCCCTTTCGACCAATGAACAGTCACAGTTTACAGTGGACGATGACACAAGCCAGTGAAAAATGTGGGCGGAGAGTGGGCGGAGCTTCTAGTCCCTACCTGAATACAGCATGCCTCGCAGAACAGCGGATGATCAATGTATTGTTTTTGAAGGGAATTGTAATGGAGCCACCAGCTAAGCTGTGAAGTATGTGCTTTTAAGAGACAGTTATTAAAAAAACGAAAAAAAACGATTGCACTCCATACAGTCTGCAAAATAATCTATATTTTAGAAAAACTATCTTAATCCTTTTTGCGCATTTTCAAACCTTTTTGCGCATTCTCTAGCAGCCTATCTTATATTATGTGTCATGAAAATTTAAAATAAGACTTGCATGTTCACAGTGCTTCCTGTCACAGACTGGGACCTCGTAGCACTAAACATACGAAAGTCACTATTCTCAACTGCACCAACTAACAGAGGATTCAATCTGTACGATAGTGATGAATATAACTTGTATTTAATTTTCATTTAGGCTCTGCGTTATTTTATATGTCGTCACCAGAAGGTGAAAGACTGAAAAAAATTATACCGAATGTATTGTTTTTAACCACGCCCACACACTTGCGTGTCCACTTCGACCACTGAATTCAACTGGAAATACATTTTGTGCTTTCCAGGATTCACGGTTAGACAGAATTTAACGCCTCGATTACCTCGGCAAGGAGTAAGGTGTTTGTTAACAAGATGCCGTGCTGCGGAGGGAAGGTTATCCCTCATGACACCAAGAATAGAGCGTTTTGTAAATAATTTGCATGAGACTGTTATCAGGTTGATGCTGGCACAACTCACCTTGGACAGTAGTACCTTGGTATGTACCGCGTAGCACGCAATCAATCAGACAGGAGGGGGGTGATGCCATGCTTGTCTGGTCTGCAGCCTGAAATGGGATAGGAAAAAGTTCAAGTAAGCCACTGACAGGATGTCTTGTATTAAAGAGGACTTGGCTAAGCTAGCACCACTACACGTACAAATGTTGGGCAAGTAGAATGTTATAAAATGTGCACATATTGGAACTTCTACCGAGACGGCATGCATTGACAGGAAAGTCAACTTTTAGGTAATGAAAGTGACTGCAAGGTCAGTAGCACTTGGCTTCCAGTTCAGAAAATATCTGCAGCAGCACAAATTTAAGGAACAACAGAAAGTGATCTTCATGGGAACAGTGGCTCGCGGCAAGTAAATATTGCAGCCCCTGAAGTACTGAGGAAAGTGGAATCGGAATAGATAAAGAGAGCAAGAGTTCCACCTCGAACTCTATGTACTGTGTTCTGTAAAAACATAGTCCTCTAGTAATCTGGAAAGGACAAATGCCAACTCCCCTTCTGCCGATCGACCCCACACAAACCGGCAGGTGATGGTCAGCAGCAGAAAAAAAACAATCTTCTGGCAAACATTCAAACAAACAAGAGGACGTGAGTATTCATGGAGAAACATGGGTCATTCACTCCGAATGATGCAAGGTAGGTCTGAAGGCCGCAGATCCGGATCATCGTCTCTGCATGCTTTTCACAGCAGCATTTTATACCTGGGAAGATGGCAAGGAGGCTTCTTTCTATCCCTTGCAGGTTCTCACCCCCCTTCCTCCATCCCCGCCTGTTAGAACTGGGGGTCTCTAGTTGGCAGAGGTAGGTGTTGGCTCCTGCCCACCTATGCCCATGCACTGCAGGAGCGAAGATAACCCCGTTCCCCTGAACCCACCACTCCGTGGCTCACACCATTAATAGTACCATGGGCCAACGAACTGGCTAGGGACAGGGGGCGGGAATAAGGGAAGGACAGACAAGGGATCCTAGGTCTTCTTTCCAGGGAAAAGAGTCCTTCTGCCAGGATCTCGTAACTCCACGTGCTGTATCACAGGGGACGGGCTGAATCACCGTCTGCCACACAAAAAACAACACAATGTCAAAATCCTAAATACACCAGCCCTCTTTCTCTTCTCATGCCCCCACACACCATCCCATAACACTCCTCCTTACCCAGGACAGCTGTGATGATTGCCGGGTGGAGTGCTCCGTCCAGGAGTGTTTGCAGAGTCCAGCAGGCAGGCAAAGGGGGGGAGGGAACCACCAGGGGAAGATAGGGCTAAGCAACAGGGGTAATGCTTCGGACCAAGGGGGCCAGTGAGGGGGGGAAGGGGAGGAAAAAGTCGTGAAAACGACTAAAAAAACCTCCTCTCTCAAAGCCACTGGGAGTCTTCCTTTTCTTTTATCAAAACAAGGGACCAATTCGGGTCTGCACCGAGGCTGCAGTTCAGCGCAACACAGGCTTCGTTGCGCGTTGCCTCCAAACGCGGAAATGCCCAAGCCGCGGCTCCGCCTCCACACAACGATGCGGAGAGACTGACAAAGATGCGGAAATGCGGGGCAGCGTCTGAATACACAGCCAAGTGCGGGGCAGCGTCTGGATACACAGCCAAACCAGGAATCACCGGGTAATCCCGCCGGACCACCGATTCCCAAGTAAGAAGCGCCGGAGCCCCAGCCACTCCTTAATCCCAGCCGGGATAAAATGACTCAGAAAGCCCACACATAGAAAGCACATACAAACAAGACAAAACGGAATGAAACAAGCTAACAAGAAACAAACCAAGAAACAAACACAAAACACAAAGGGACAATACCAGGGGAATCAAAAAGGGGGCAATGGAGTCAAAAACACGATACAGGGAAATATCACGAGCCCGTGAAATAATTAAATATTCCCAAAAGTACTAATATAGCTCCCAACAAAGAACAGGAACCACAATGCTAGATAACGAGCACCGGTATCAGGGAATTTCAGCCTTTTAACCCCACCTAGTGTCACATGGGCTCTGTGTACATGGCAAGAGAAAGAGGACTGTAGAGGGCAAAATCCTAACAGTACCCCCTCCCAACGATCCTCCCCACAGGGCATGGCTTAGACGGATGTTGACGATGGAACATACGGATCAGACGAGGAGAGTGTACTCCCCCAGCCGGCTCCCAAGTGCGGTCCTCAGGGGCATACCCTTTCCAATCTATCAAATAGAAGAGACGCCCCTTCCGTCTTTCTGAATCCAGGATAGCCCGGACCTCATACTCCTTCTGTCCATCCACAACAATAGGGGGAGGAGGTGGCGTCACCTGTGAGGAAGGCACATAAGGTTTTAATAGGGACGTATGAAATACAGGGTGAACCCGATAGTCACCGGGCAGCTCTAATTTCATGGCAACAGGGTTTATGATCTGTACTATCGGGAACGGTCCCGCATATCTAGGTTGTAATTTGCGGGAGCCCCCAAACCTCAGATTCTTCGTAGCCAACCATACCTGGTCTCCAACTTGATAAACAGGTGCAGGGACACGATGTTTGTCCGCCTGCAACTTCATAGCAGTCTTAGCTGCCAACAACTGCTCCCGGGCAATATCCCATATCTTGCCCAAACGACCACACACATCATCTATGGCTGGCACGTGCCCAGTGGGCTGAATAGCCAAGGCCCTAGGATGGTAACCCAATGAACAGAAGAAGGGTGTCATACCCAAGGCCGAGTGCTGGCTGTTGTTATATGCAAACTCGGCAATGGGAAGAGCCATAACCCAATCACATGCCAGTGACGACGTTAAACACCTAAGGTACTGTTCCATTGTCTGATTGGTGCGTTCGGTCTGGCCGTCAGACTGTGGATGATATGCAGTTGACAATCTGA
This sequence comes from Lissotriton helveticus, assembly GCF_964261635.1. Lineage (NCBI taxonomy): Eukaryota > Metazoa > Chordata > Amphibia > Caudata > Salamandridae > Lissotriton > Lissotriton helveticus. Next base: position 50,092,234 of record NC_136060.1, on the reverse strand, counting down.
CGTCCACCCGCAACACCGAACACAATTCCCTCCAAAAATGGGAAACGAACTGAGCCCCTCTGTCTGTCACCACTGCAGAAGGCAAGCCATGTATTCGTACTATTGAAGACATAAAAACCAAAGCCATCTCTCTGGCTGTAGGAATCTTCGGAAGAGGGATAAAATGAGCCATCTTGGTAAACAAGTCTACTACCACCAGAATAGCAGTAAACCCAGAAACAGAAGGAAGCTCAGTCACGAAATCCATACTGATGGTGTGCCAAGGTGAAGGAGGCACCTCCAAGGGTTTCAACAGACCCGATGGTTTATTATGTGAGGGCTTACTAATAGCACATACCGGACAAGCCGTGACGTACCCCTGAACATCCTTAGCCAACGATTCCCACCAAAACCACCTAGCGCACATCTCCTTCGTCTTAGGGATCCCAGGATGTGCCACCAGGGCAGATGAATGGCACCATTCCATGACCTGATCTCTCAGTGAAGGGGGTACAAACAACCGATCCTCGAAATACAATAAGTCATCCCGAAATGATGCCTGGGGCAAAGACACCCATGGTGTAAGATCCATCGTACGCAGCTGCTTCTTTACCGATGCAGTGAACACCTCCCCATTCACCGCCCCGACAATCCTGTCTTCTGATATCATGGGCCTGCTCTCCCTTTCCTTACCCTGTTCACTAGGGTCTACATGGATACGGGACAAGGCATCAGACTTAACCTGTTGTGCCGCTGGCCTGTACGTGATGATGAAATCAAATTCATTAAAAAAGAGAACCCACCGCATTTGGCGTGGCGTCAAGGCTCGCGCCGAACGAAAAAACTCCAAGTTCTTATGGTCCGTATAGATAGTAACTGTGTGCCTCGCCCCCCACAGATAATGTCTCCATTCCTCGAAAGACAACTTGACTGCTAGCAGCTCCCTTTCTGCCACAGTATAATTACGCTCTGCAGGCAGTAGGGTCTTGGAGAAATAGGCAATAGGATGCATACAACCAGTCTCGACCACCCTTTGGGACAGCACCCCACCAACTGCACACAATGATGCATCCGTCTCCACAAAGAATGGTAAAGCCGGGTCAGGATGGACCAACACCGGTGCCGATGTAAATGCCCGCAACAGCCGCTGGAAAGCCCCCTGCGCCTCCGTGGACCACTCAAAGGACACACCCTTTCGCAACAGTTGAGTCAGGGGAGCCACGATGTCTGAGAAATGAGAGATAAAACGCCTATAAAAATTGGCGAATCCCAACAACACCTGTATATGTTTTACAGACGTTGGAACAGGCCAGGTGAGTATGGCCTCGATCTTTCTTGGATCCATCCGAACCCCTCCGGCAGACACCACGAACCCTAGGAACTCCACCTGCGTGGTGCCAAACTGGCATTTTGTCAGTTTTGCATATAGATGGTGCTCCCGCAACTTGCGTAGAACCTGAATCACGTGCTGCTGATGCTCAACCCCTGTCTCAGAGAAGATCAAGATATCATCAAGATACACGATTACACTCCGATCCAAGAACTCCCGAAGCACCTCATTTATGAAGTACTGGAATGCCGCCGGAGCATTGCATAGCCCGAACGGCATCACACAGTACTCAAAAAGGCCATGCTTTGTTTTAAAAGCCGTCTTCCACTCATCCCCATTTCGTACACGCACCAAATGATAGGCGCCCCGCAAGTCCAACTTGGTGAACACCTTTGCGCTGCGAAGTTGGTCTAACAACACAGGGATGAGTGGAAGAGGGTATTTGTTCTTGACGGTGGCCTTATTGAGTGTGCGATAGTCCACACATGCCCGTAAAGTGCCTTCCTTCTTCGGAATGAAAAAGATAGCCGAAGAAACAGGCGAACACGATGGACGGATAAACCCCAAACGCAGCATCTCATCGAGATACACCTTCAGGTGCAACTCCTCTGGCTCAGAGAGAGCATACACTCTACTACAAGGAAGAGGCGCCCCAGGGATAAGATCGATCTTACAATCAAATGATCTGTGTGGGGGTAAACCCTGCGCCTTTTCTACGTCGAATACCTCCCTGAATTCCTGATATTGCAAAGGCACTGCATCCATATCAGTAGCAGCACAAGATAAGGACACCTCCTTTTCACCTGCATCCCCGTAACAATGTTTTAAACAATACGAGGAATCAAGAGACACTAGCCTTTGTACCCAATCTATCCTGGGATTGTGCTCCTGCAACCATGGCACACCTAAGACCATCCCGAAGGAGGGGGCATCAATGAGATCAAAACAGACCATCTCGGAGTGTCCGTTCTCACACACCAGACACAGAGGCATCGTCCTCTTAGTAATTGAGCCCGATGTTAATTCGGTGCCATCAATCGCCCGCACAGGTTCGGGTTGATCTTTTACGCAACAAGGAACCTTCAGTTTGTCAGCCAACGTAATATCGAGGAAATTCCCTGTAGCCCCCGAATCCAACAATACCGACACCGGCACTCTATTCTCTCCTCCGAGTACCAAATGTGCATTAATGATGAAGTGCCTAGGGGCCCTGTCTACTGCCCCAAGCACCTCGTACTGCCGCTCCTTCCGTTCATGGTACAAACAGGCCACCTTCTTTCCATAAGAGGATCCAGAGGGTTTCACGGGACATTCCCTCGCAAAGTGCCCACCCTGACCGCAATATAAACACAGACCCATCTCTCTCCTTCGTTTCTTCTCTTCATCAGACAAAGGCCCCCTTACTCCACCTATCTCCATTGGCTCTGACACACCCTTTGTCTCACCAGCTCCCAAGGACTTCTGATCAGGCTTCACAAACCCTCCCCGAGACACCTGATAACGACTCCTCTCCCCCCGTCTCTCCGCCAAGCGATGGTTCAACTTAACCACAAGATCAATAAAGGCAGCACAATCAAGTGGGGGGTCTACTACCTGTGAGACTATGTCCTTAAGATCTTCGGACAATCCCTGATAAAACAAAGATGTTCTCTTATCCTCGGGCCAATGTGTCTCCGACACCAAACGATTAAAAGTGGAAATATATGTCAATAGGTCCTGACGTCCTTGTCTTAATTTCAAAAGTTCTGCGTCACTTGCCTGCATAAAGGCGTGTTTCGCAAACAGACCACGCATCAGTTCTTTGAATGCAGGATAATTAGTTAACACTGGATCATCCCTGTCGACTAGCGGTATAGCCCACTGTGCCGCTGTGCCAGCCAAGTATGAAATCGTAAACGCCACTTTGGCCGAATCATTGGGAAAAGCAGTTGGTTTGCACATAAAGTGCAGTTGGCATTGATTCATAAAGGTGCCAAATTTGGCGCTATCCCCTGTGAACCTCTCTGGTGGCGCCAACGGTACAGGAACAGGAGTGTTCACAGTCACTGCTACCGGTACCCCCCCACTAGCTCCCTGCCCTTGCCCACCAGTATATTGAAATGTGGCTGGATGTATTACCTGGGCCTGAGGTGTCCTAAGCTGCACCCTTTCTCTGCTAAGTAGTGCCCCAACCTCCTGCTTCATAGCCACATTTTCCTGTCTCAAATCATGAATCTGACTCTGAAGAGCAGTCAAAGCACCCATGACATCCTGCAAAGTGGGAGATGTACCAGCCGTAGCCCCCACATCCTCATCCATCGTCGCTCGGGCAGTGCAATTATTACGTGGGCTCGTTATTCTGTTGGCTCCTGCCCACCTATGCCCATGCACTGCAGGAGCGAAGATAACCCCGTTCCCCTGAACCCACCACTCCGTGGCTCACACCATTAATAGTACCATGGGCCAACGAACTGGCTAGGGACAGGGGGCGGGAATAAGGGAAGGACAGACAAGGGATCCTAGGTCTTCTTTCCAGGGAAAAGAGTCCTTCTGCCAGGATCTCGTAACTCCACGTGCTGTATCACAGGGGACGGGCTGAATCACCGTCTGCCACACAAAAAACAACACAATGTCAAAATCCTAAATACACCAGCCCTCTTTCTCTTCTCATGCCCCCACACACCATCCCATAACACTCCTCCTTACCCAGGACAGCTGTGATGATTGCCGGGTGGAGTGCTCCGTCCAGGAGTGTTTGCAGAGTCCAGCAGGCAGGCAAAGGGGGGGAGGGAACCACCAGGGGAAGATAGGGCTAAGCAACAGGGGTAATGCTTCGGACCAAGGGGGCCAGTGAGGGGGGGAAGGGGAGGAAAAAGTCGTGAAAACGACTAAAAAAACCTCCTCTCTCAAAGCCACTGGGAGTCTTCCTTTTCTTTTATCAAAACAAGGGACCAATTCGGGTCTGCACCGAGGCTGCAGTTCAGCGCAACACAGGCTTCGTTGCGCGTTGCCTCCAAACGCGGAAATGCCCAAGCCGCGGCTCCGCCTCCACACAACGATGCGGAGAGACTGACAAAGATGCGGAAATGCGGGGCAGCGTCTGAATACACAGCCAAGTGCGGGGCAGCGTCTGGATACACAGCCAAACCAGGAATCACCGGGTAATCCCGCCGGACCACCGATTCCCAAGTAAGAAGCGCCGGAGCCCCAGCCACTCCTTAATCCCAGCCGGGATAAAATGACTCAGAAAGCCCACACATAGAAAGCACATACAAACAAGACAAAACGGAATGAAACAAGCTAACAAGAAACAAACCAAGAAACAAACACAAAACACAAAGGGACAATACCAGGGGAATCAAAAAGGGGGCAATGGAGTCAAAAACACGATACAGGGAAATATCACGAGCCCGTGAAATAATTAAATATTCCCAAAAGTACTAATATAGCTCCCAACAAAGAACAGGAACCACAATGCTAGATAACGAGCACCGGTATCAGGGAATTTCAGCCTTTTAACCCCACCTAGTGTCACATGGGCTCTGTGTACATGGCAAGAGAAAGAGGACTGTAGAGGGCAAAATCCTAACAGTAGGTACCACTGTCCAAATAGGGACCCTTGCTTCTAGTCAGGGTAAGAAGGATACACTCTTTAGATAACCCCTGCTCACCCCCTTGGTAGCTTGGCACGAGCAGTCAGGCTTATCAAAGGCAACGTGCTAGGTATTTGTTCCAACACTCACAGTAACACAGTGAAAACACCGCAAACTGACTCCACAACAGTTTAGAAAAAATAAAGGTATTTTAATCTAAACTACACAAGGCAAAACAACAAAAATCCAACATACACAGTTCAAGAATACGGTTTCAAAAGAGTTCTAAAGGTTCTGTTAAAATAATCCACAGTTGCGTCATGTTTTAGCCAACAGTACCTTTAGATACAACAAAAGTTCCAAGTGAAAACTGCAGTGTTGAAAAGGAAACGATGCGTCACTTCTGAGACTCTGGGGAGGTAATGCGACAACCCGGCTGTACCGGGGGGTGTGTTGCAATGACTCTGGTCTGTATGGGGAGGGATGCGATACCGTGCGTGTATTCCGGTGCGCAGGTTTAATTGGAAGCGGCTCACAAAAGGTATGATGCAACGATCTTCAGGACGGCGACGGTCTCAGTGGCGGTGGCGATGCGCAGCGCTGATCTTCTCCTCTTGCGGCCCCTCGATGCGATGGCTCTGCGACGACTCTCGCAGCGATGTGATGCGGTCCGCAAGCAAGCGGTGTGACGATCTCACCCTGGGACGACAGGCTCTGCGACGATACTCGCTGCGATGGTAATCTTTCCGCACCGGACTGGTGCGGCCTGCAAGCGAAGGATGTAATGACTCTGGTAGCGACAATAGGCGCTGCGACGATCTCGGCATTCACGGCAGCGAGAATTTCCTCGCACTGACGGGGATGCGCTCCGCAAGCGAGTGATGCGTTAAACTTTGCAGAAAGTTCTTAAAATCTTGGTTTCCAACTTCCCAACACAGGTACAACTTCTAGAGGCACCACAACTGGCCCAAGCACTCTAGGAAGGACAGAACTCTCTCAGTAGAGTTTGGGGACGCTTGGGGTGAAGTCCTTTTGTTCCTGGGACTTCTTAACAGGGAGCCAGCTCTTCTTCAGGCCCTTGGAGATTCCTTCAAGCAAGGGGACACAGCATAAAGCAAACTCCTTCCCCTCTCCTTGGTAGCAAAGCAACTGCAGGTCAGTACAGCAAAGCAACAGCAGGACAGTCTTCCTTCTTCAGTCTTCCATCTTTCTCCTTGGCAGAGGTTCCTTCTTGATTCCAGGATGATCTAATTTTCTGTAGTCTGGGGTCCTGCACTTATACCCCTAAAAGTCTTTGTTCCCTTTGTGCAGGAGGACTCTGAGCCCGGTCTGAACCAGTTCTGGGTGTTCCTTGAGCACTTTGTTTTCCTGGCTCCTCCTTTCCTTTCAGAGAGAGGGGCAGGGTTGTCAGCCGCCGAGCAGGAGGTGGAGCCAGCATTGTGGAGGGCAGGCACAGCCCTATTCAGGCCCAGGTGCTATCCCCTCCCACCACTCTAGATGCAGATGGAGCTATTCAGCCCAGGGACGGCCCACTCAGCCTCAGGGAGCCACCCAGCCCCTGCCACTCACAAACCAGACAGTCAATTCACAAACAGGCCAAGGCACACAGAAAGGTCAGATAAGATGTGTTATTAAATTCTGAGTTCAGAGATACCAGACATTTATGTCCTATCTTGCTCCTATGGGAAGATATGCAGGTAACCACTGTAGCCAGCATTCCCCATGATAGCCTATGGGCAAGATAGTCTTACAATAGTGGAAAACGAAAATGGCTGTAATTCACTACCAGAGCGTGTCACCTGCACTGGTACATGCTCTACCTTTCACATACACTGCACCCTGCCCAAGGGGGTACCTTCGGCCTTCCATAGGGGTGACCAATGTGTACAGAAAGGGAAGGGTTAGGCCTGGTCAGTGGGGACACTGACCAGGAGGACATGGCCGTTCACAGACTGCACACAGGCACTGCGGTGGCAGGCCTGAGACACCATTTTAGGACTACTCATGTGGGTGGCACAATCAGTGCTGCAGGCCCACTAGTAGCATTTGTATCACCAGCCCTGGCACACTCAGTGCACTTTACTAGGGACTTCTTGGTGATACAAATACGCCAATCATGGATAACCAATTATAATAAGAATTTATTTACACAGGGAGCACTTGCAATTTGACACTGATCAGCAGTGGCAAAGTGCCCAAAGCATCTAAACCAGCAAAAACGAAATCCAGCACAGTGTCAAAAATACAGGAGGCAGAGGCAAAAATACAAGGCAAACCATGCCAAAGATGCCAGGTCTAACACCGACCTTCATAGTTCTAAAGCTGCAAGGAACTGGAGCAAAAGAAAGACAAACACAAGGAAAGAATAGCGATGCCAAAGCAGCTCGTTTGTGTAAAAAGCTCACCAACAAATCAATAGAAGACATAGGAGCCAGCCTGGAAAATGAAGGACCAATGACGTGAATTTGTGCATTAGCTGCTTTTGTGCAGAGCACTGTTTTATGACCTCTTCCCTTGGTTATGGAATTTCTCATTGGCTGGGATCATAGTGGACATAAAAAGGTACCTGGGCTCAAACATTGGTCCATCCAGTGTAGTGGTGAAGGCGACGCTTCGCAGGGCTGACACGCGAGTCTCCAGTGACGTGCTTTAGTCAGGCTTCCCAGTGGTTCAGAAGGCTGGCTAAACTGCGCCCATGTGTATGGGATATTGGGATATTTGCAGTTTATACAGAGTGGGCAAGCCTCTGAACTTTGCCATTAATCTCGCCCCACCAGTGTCATTGTTTGATGACTGTGTCTGGGCTTCTGCGACAGAATGATCAGAGGCATTCAACTTTCAGAAATCATTCTTAGGACCCGAGCTAGGCGCACAAGCGAATTAGTCTTATGGGGGCAAGCGCAGTGTCCCTAAAGCGGGCGCCACCCTCAGTGCTAAAGTTAAAAAAAAAACAGCATGGACCCGGAAAGCTAAAGTTAAAACCAGCGTGGACCCGGAAAGCAGCAGGATAAAAAAAAAATAAGCACACGCATCGTGTAACAACGAAGTAAAGGGGCCAGTAGCCATGGGAGGATACCAATGACATCATGGCCCTACTAAGGTGGGACTAACAAACCTATTATGGAATCACACACCAGCATTTATGAAGGGCAAAGACAGAAGCCAATCAAAAATATGGGCGGAGAGTGGGGGCAGCTTGTCTCCCATACTCTACTACCGCAGCCTTGCAGATCGAGCAGCGCATGCGCACTGCTGCTAAAGCTCGACCTAAAAAGTGAAGCAAATAAATGAAGAGGGAGGACTGTCCTACCAGCTCTGACACTGAAATGCACACATTTTAAGGTGATTGTTCACACATAATCAGAAAATGCGTCATCCATATCTTGATATAAATATGTATTTTTGGATATATTTATGTATATGAATGTGAGTATAATTTTAATGATTTGTATTTTAACATGATCCTGTCAGACTGCTAAGAAGACACCCTTGAAAGATTTATTAAATTGTCAGAAGCAGTTACAACCACCAAAATGATTCCCTATCTCTGAAGTTTCATCCAGGGTAATCTAAAGTCCTAGGTACACAGCTTCTATACTTATACTGAGTTTAGGGGCTGGACTACCCTTAAGGTCCCTCCTATGGAGGGACCTGAAAAGGGGGTGGTTACACCGCTTTCCCTTTGACCAGTTTTGTTTCGTGCCAGAACTTGCCCCAGCAACCGGTTTGAACTGGTAAATGCATGGAGCATGCCCAAGGCAGTGTCTGGAAAGCATTCACTGAATGCAGCCCTCCCTGCCCCAATACACTAAAGCCTGTCTGGGGAGGTGCTGGCACCTCCCTGGACAGGAAACCTCTTGTCCAGGTCTCCCCTGCCGGAGTTTCATCCAGCAACAGGAGGTCAGACTACTGTCTGTGGCAGCAGCATCCATTTTGTGATGCTGAGGCTCTGTTTAACTTTAACCGGGTAAACCAGTAACTATATGTCTTCACTCTCTAGAAGGGTGGAATTATACCCCTGCTGCCAGGACTGGCGGGGGTAGTAGTATTCCAAAGTGTTTGACACCTTACACAACATGTTTTGATAAAGCCAAACCAAAGTTAGCATTAACCACGAGGATCATAATGCACTTAAGAGTATATGGTATGGCTATATCATAGAACAGCTATAAGGAGATGGTTCCGAAGGCTGCAGAGGGGCTCAGCTCATGCTAGGGCACCCTCTCACATAAAACCAAGCACTCTGCCTCCAGGATTGTAAAAGGCCTGCCATAGGAGTGACTTATAGGTGTATATGTATATATATATATATATAGGTATACTATATCTAAGTAAGGGCTGATTACACCACCTTACCCAGGCTGTATGAACAGACCTGTGGTGTCAGTTTGGAAGTCAAACCAGGGGTGGCGAAATACATGTTGCAGCCCCTGGTAGGCCTAAGGTGCACCTATGCCCTGGGTACCTATGGTACACTATACAGGGGCTCACAAGGGCGACCCAGTAACCAATATGGTATGTACCTAAAGTACATGGTATTAATTTAGAGAGAGAACAGCTGGGCTGTGGGTCTGATTGGCAGTCCCGCATCCACACTAAAGTCGAAAAACCAGAAAATCACAGCAAAAAGTGGGGGTAATCATAGGAAGCAGACCCTACTCTCCTACAGCTGTAGTATAAAAACGATGCATTTATTAACCTCACATGAGTGAGACTGCGTCACACAGTACCCGCAGGCCGCTGTATGAGACAGTCTAAGGAGTACAGAGAACAGGGGCCATATATATGAATAGGTTACATAGTCAGCATAAAACCAAGGGGAAGTCCTGGCACATACAAGCATGCTTTTTTGACTGATATGGGTATACAAAATTTGCTTGCTCAACAAAGTATGGAGGGGAGACTAAACTGAACACACTAGTAAGAATAGCCTGACAGTTCTATACTAGGAGCAGGTGCATTCTACCAGCTAGCCCTTTCTGAGCATGTGCAAGGCTCTGGAAGAGGGAGAAAGCACATGGCGAGCACATGGCTAACTAAGATGGCTGCCAAGTACAAAATGGTTTTCAGCTCATGCTGACAGCGTTTCCTGCAATTTTTAACAGCGCCTTACAAGAATCATAACGGGATACCCGTAGGACTTTTCACAGAAGCAGGCCAAAGTCAAATCTTTGCCTTCTGTGAGTTGCATGTAATAAAATACCTCCCTATGGCCTGTAACACAATGTGATAACAACCCACTGTTAAAGGATTACTGGCTTTAACAATATTTTTCACAATTACCAATCTAAACCACCTGCTTAGGTCACAAAGTTTCACAATAAGCAGACCAGACCTATGGCATTGGATGTAACATTTCCAGTGCACCAAACAGGCATTAGCTTGTCACCATAACCAAGTCAGGCCTAGAACTTTGAGCATACGCTTTTCCACAAGGCAGCCACCAGACACACATTCGTAAAGTAGGAAATGTGTTCAAAGTTACAGTTGGCTAAGCAAAATACTTTCTCTTCTAAGATGGCCCAGCAAGGATTCTCACAGAGAAAACCTTCAGTACTCACCGTTTGTCAAGTTGGGTGACCAACTACAAAATCAATACCTACTAGGTAATCTGTGAGTTTCCATTTAACAAAATACCTATCTGTAGACTTTAATACTGAGTAACAACAATCCACACTTCAATGCCTATCAAATTCAGCTTATGCTTTTTACACTACATATGTCAGGACTAGTGCCTATATCATAGCATTTTATAATATGTAGATAAGGCATGTAGCCATGATCATTGGCTTGCCAGCACTGCCAACTCAGCCCTGCTGTATCAAGTATAAACATTACTACAACAAGCAGTCTTTCTAATGGAAGCACGCACATTTGGGCCAGTCAAATCATGAAATCAAGGTATCTTACATTTGGTGCATCTAAGCCCCTCTCAGTGGGACTCTGAAAACTCTTTGTTGTTGATCAGATACACAAATTCACACAACAGTTGCACTGTAAAGCGAGACCTAAAAGTCTATGTATATTAGTGTAACCCTGGGCTCTCAAACATAAAACTGCACTCTGAAGTCTAAAGCTAATTTATGCCCTTTCTCCTATCTGTGCTGCAGCCGGAGAAAAACAAACAGCATAAATTATCTAGTTATGTAAGACACTATAATAGCATTACAATATAATATTTGTGCCCCTTAAAAGTTCAGACTCTGGCGGATGGGAAAACAAAACAATCACAGCTGTCTGGAAGGCAAGCACTTTTTCTTGTGGCAGCACTCAACTTTTACCCAATCAAAACATACTCCTCGTTATCAACATGTGGGTGGAGCCAAAGTCCCAGTCTTGGTAGTGCTCCTTAAAGTCTTTTTTAGGTTGATCACATAATGTCTGGCAACAGGGGCACTGTCAAGCCACACCTAAAAATCATGATACATTGCAAACCAAAGTTGCAGTAATAGAGACTGTTTTACTTCTTTTGAAGGTAAATTCAAACAAATAATCTGCCTCTGTTTTCACCTTGCTTCAAATTCATATACTGTGAAGGTTTAGAAAAAATGAACAATGGAAAGGAAGAATCTAATCAAGACAACCTACAACCATATTCTAAAATGCAAGACTGAATTTAATTCAAATAAATTAGCATGAGATTTCTTTACGTTATTGGCCTCAGGAAGCTTTGCAATGATGTCAGCGAGCTATGCAATCCTTTTCTCATACTCAAAAACCTCTCAGTGAAACCTTCTTGATTATGTTTATAGCTGTGACTCTCCCATCACAATTTGGTGATTTCTGAGGCAGCAAACCTGACCTGTTCAAACATTCTTTTGGTAATCCGTAGAGAAAGAACACACACTAGGAGAGCTCAAATGGGCAACAGATCCTGACTCAATGTGCCCAGCTAATAAGGAGCTTACAATTCACCTATCCTTTCACACACTCCTCAGTTATTTGAGAATTGAGATGTAAGGCTTACCCAATGCTGTGTAAGGCAAGTCCAGGTGTGGTTCTGATTCAATAAAAAAAATAGGCAGTATATGTACCTAAGGAAAGAAAAGCAAACATATATTTCTGTAACTAAACAGAACAGGTGTGTAGTGGTGACAAAAAAAAGGCTAATGACATCAGGTAAGTTAAACCAGCTGGGAGTGGGTTTATTAAACACCTCAGCCATCGCAGTACAGAGCAACTGTCGAACACTACACATTCTTATCTTCCTAAATGTGAATCATCAAATTCTAAAATGGAACTTGTTGATATAAAGAAGAGAGGTGATTTAGAGAGATACCACAGTTAATCTAAATCAGTAGACAAAGATAATATTAGCTTTTCTGATGGAAATTGTACATCTCAGAGAGGTGAACATTTCGGTTTGGCCAGCCATCTTAGGAAGGCTAAGCAGACATGCGCACTTGGAAATCTCCAGGCTGTTCTTGGAGAGATCCTTATAGCTCAGGGGCACAGGTTCCCAGTCCCTGTAGGAGAGTGAAACCAGCCCCCTCTGCCCAATCCAAGTGCTTCTCTCATGCTGGGAGTAATAGCATGAAAGATGTGCTGGGATTTCATTGGGAGTCTGGAAGCTTGTGCTCATGTGACTGCAGTGCCGGGAGTAGAGGAGCAGTGATAGATGGCGCAGGAGCAGAAGATCGGGTCAACCGACAGGGAAAGGTAAATATATATATATATATATATATAAATATATACATATATATATTTTACCAATATCAAATTGGCAGCAACCACCACTGATATGTAAGTTATGATGCCATCCTGTTTTCTGCTCAAATACAAGGAGATGATGGACAGAGTGCTGAAACATTTCAGACACTCACCCTCAGTCACTATTTGATTTGGGTTGAATCCATCATTGTTATTTAGCTGACTTCGGCACACCAGTTTTGACCCAGCCATAAGACAATCTGTCTTGACTCTGCTCCCTTAAGGGAACAGTCCCGCCGTAACTGCCAGGCCTGGTCCTCCCTGGACCGGAAACAAGTATTCTGGGACGGGTTTCAGGGCAGTCCCCCTCATCAGCCTAGCTAGTGTGAATCCAGTGGCAGCGTGAGCACACGACCCACGCCTGGGCATACCCTTTCCACTTAGGGTGACAAAAGCAAAGAGAACAAATGATAGACAGAATGTTGAACAAATCAAATATTCACCCCTTTTTACAGATATGGGTTTAATCCATCATTTTTTTGCTCACCAGGCCACCCCAGTTTGGATACAGCCATATGCAAATCAGTCTTCACCCTGCTCTCCCAGGGAACAGTCCAGCCAAAACTGCCAGTCCAGTTCCTCCCTGGATCAGAAACAAGTATTCTGGGACAGGTTTCAGGGCTTTACCCTTCATCAGCCCAGTTAGCGTGAATCCATTGGCACAGTGAGCAAAGGACCTACGCTTGGGCATACCTTTCCACTTAGGGTGACAAAAAAAGAACAAATGATGCGCAGAATGTTGAACAAATCAACTATTCACCCCCAGTCACAGATCTAGGTTTAATCCATCATTTGTTTGCTCACCATGCCATCCCAGTTTGGATCCAGCCATATGCAAATCAGTCTTGACCCTGCTCTCCCAGGGAACAGCCCAGCCCGAATTGCCAGCCCAGGTCTTACCTGGACCAGAAACAGGCATCCTGGGGCTGGTTTTAGGGTAAAACATCATCAGCCAAGCTAGCTTTAATCCAGAGGCACAGTTGGCACGAGATCCATGTCTGGGCATACCCTTCCCACTTAGGGTGTCAAAACCAGAAAGAACAAATGATAGATGGAATGCTGAACAAATCAAACAATGGGAAAGCGACATCATGGGAAAGCCACTAGATGACGCCATGTTAAAGATTTCTACGTTCAGACTTAATCTCTTTTATGGAAGCCAAAAATCTCTAGCAAAGTTCATCCTGCTCGAGATTTTTGGTTTCCATATAAGAGATTAAGCTTCCATAAAAGAGATGAAGCTGCAGGCTATAGCAGACAAGGGATATTTGAGGCCAGATGCCCCTTCTGGGAGGAGCTGCTAAACAGGATTTTCTGCCACGCAGAAGAGCTATCTCAAAGTCATTCTGACTGGCGATGCACTTTGGATGATTGGAGGTTTCCTCTCAGTTCTCAGAGCACTTTATGGCTGAAAATGTTCCAAGCCCCAAGTTTTATATTTTGCTTATTGGGCACCTTTAGCGCCACTTCCAATGGTCCAGGACTGGAGGGTACTAATTGGAGGGTCAGGACTCACTTAGGCTGGCTCCCGTTGTCGGTTCAACGAGCACTTGGAGTCACTCTGAAAGTCCTGGGTTCAAGCAGATTAAAAGATTTCAAGCAGCAGGCCAGTCCTCTGAGGGCTCATGGCAGGCTTCAGGCAACATGACAGTCACCTTGGTGAAGCAGGGTAGTCGTCTGATGTACACAGTGGGCCACAAGAAGCAGGGTGGTCATCAGTGTGTCCTTCCACAGGTCTAGAATTGTACTGCATGGTGGGTCTGAGGCTTCTAAATTTATAGCTGGTGCAAGTTTTATTATTGAAGAAACGTCTGGAGCTTCCCCCCACAGATGTGTCTGGAATTACATTCTCGATGCTGTGGTCCCAGAATGTCTGGTGTCACAATAGGCTAGTGTGAAGTTCTTTGGTTGTAAGCTTAGGCAGTGTCTTTGAAGTGCAAGTGGGACTGTGCACTGACCTCTCATCCTGCCAGATGGGTCATCCTGCCAACGCTCAGTGACTCTATTGTGTGGTTGTCTGGGAGGAATACACAAAGGCCAACTACAAACTAGACCTAGTCATGTGACCCAGGATGCAGGCCGAAGCCACCAAATAGCTAGGACAAGAAAATGCAAACTTTTGTAAAAGTAGCATTTATAGAATTTTGACATAAAATCTGACTTTAACATTAAAGAGGGTTAATAATTGCAATTCATTTTGAGTACAAGCATAATATCTTCACCTGTTCCCAGAGAAAAGGTAGCACGTAATAAAGGTAATAAGGTAACCCAAAGTTATCATATGGGTGAGGCAGGCAGTCAGACAATGGAGGTGGGGTATAGGCAGGATGGGCTATCTTCTCTAAATGGCTGGGACAGAGCTGTCCCTTCCCCATTTACACTTCAATGGGCTTGCTTACAGCACACACAATGTCACCTGACACCTTTTGTCACTACAAACATCTTGGAGCCTTGGCAGTGGAACGGAAGAACTTTCCAGATCCAGATGTTAGGGTAGCCCAGAATATACATCCACTAAAAAGCATGGCACCTGGTGTAAGTATTGGATCCTCAGAGCACCTTTTCAGTACCTTCTTGGACCTATCGAGGACTTCAGAAGGGCTGCCTGGGCCCCCAGAGAGCTGTCCTGCTGCTACCTGATGACTGCCTTTCTGTTGAAGACCTGTTGCTGCTTGAGGGAGAGGTGGACTATCTCCTTAAATCCAGTACTACCAGATGTGACTCCATTGTTGTCTTGACTCCTGTGTGAGCTACAGAGTTTACAATGCTCCTGAGATCTTGAACCTTGCACCTGGGCTCTGCTGGAGTCAGTCCTAACCCCCAAGTGATGATCCCCAGGTCCTGGACCCTTGAAAGTGGTGTTAGAAGTCCTGCTCCTCCAAAAAATGTCCTGAGAACTGACAGATGGTTGGGACCTACCTGCCAACCAATCTGCCTGATGAACATCACTGGTCAGACTGACTTCACAGTAACTCCTGCTATATTCTTCTCCGCAGCAGAAAACCCTGTTCAGTGGGACCTCTTGGCAAAGGTATCCGTCCTTGTGAAGCTTAACTAGTAATATCTATATTGACAATACAAGGGTTAAAAGTAGAATGAATTCTATTGACTTTTGGTAATACCCTCATTGACTTCAATGATGGTTCACAACATGTAAATGTATATTGGCACTGTTCCCTTTAATTTCAATGATGTTACATTGGTGAATTATAACATATGACTGCTTTTACTGGTCTGTTGACACCCTGGAAAATCCTGTAGGCCTGATAATGATACCACCTTATATTCTATTGTTTCACCTAGTATAAATTGGGGGGTTTTGGTTATAGGATCCTCGACCCTGTAGGCATAATGCGTCATCGAGAGGGAGGAGTCCAGGATGAAGCCCAGGTTACATGCATGATCCGTAGGAATGGGTGCGGTTCCCAGGGCCGGTGGCCACCAAGAGTCGTCCCAGGCAGCGGGGGATGAACCTAAGATGAGGACTTCCGTTTTGTCCGAGTTCAGTTTTAGACGGCTGTTCTTCATCCATTCGGCAACTTCTTTCATTCCTTCGTGTAAGTTGGTTTTGGCGGTGTTTGGGTCATTGGTGAGAGAGAGGATCAGCTGGGTGTCGTCTGCGTAGGAAATGATGTTGAGGTTGTGTTGTCGCAGGATGGATGCAAGGGGGCTCATGTATACGTTGAAGAGGGTGGGACTGAGTGATGATCCTTGTGGTACGCCGCATATGACTTCGGTGGCCTCTGATCTGAAAGGGGGAGGCGGACTCTCTGGGTTCTTCGGGCGAGGAACGAGATGATCCAGTCCAATGCTTTTCCTTGTATTCCGATGTTGCTGAGGCGTTGTATAAGGGTGCTATGACAGACTGTGTCGAAGGCTGCGGAGAGGTCAAGTAGGATGAGAGCGGCTGTTTCTCCGTTGTCCAGTAGAGTGCGAATGTCGTCTGTTGCTGCGATGAGGGTTGTTTCGGTGCTGTGTTTGGCTCGGAAGCCAGATTGTGAGGGCTCGAGGGATTTGTTGGATTCAAGGAAGGCGGCGAGCTGACTGTTGACGGCTTTCTCAATGACTTTGGCAGGGAATGGGAGGAGCGAGATGGGGCGGCAGTTCTTAAGTTCAGTGGGGTCTGCTGTGGGTTTCTTTAGAAGGGCGCTGAGTTCGGCATGTTTCTAGCTTTCCGGGAAGGTAGCGGAGTTGAAGGAGCAGTTGATGACGTCACGGAGAATGGGTGCGATGATCGAGTCTGCTTTGTTGAAAATGTGGTGGGGACATGGGTCGGTTGGCGATCCTGAGTGGATGGAGTTCATCGGGCGGATGGTTTCTTCGGTGGTGATTGGGTTCCAGGCGTAGAGGTTGTTGGAGTGCTGTTTTAGTTCGGGGGTGGGCGAAGAGGGCTGATCTTCGGACTGGTTTTTGAAGCTGTTGTGTATGTCGGCGATTTTGTTGTGGAAGAATGAGGATAGAGAGTCGCAGAGGTCTTGGGTGGGAGTGATGTCGTTGCTGCTGGCGGTGGGGATGGTGAATTCTTTGACGATGTTGAATAGTTCCTTGCTGTTTTGGGCGTTGTTGTCAAGTCGATCCTTGAATGCTGATTTCTTGGTGGATCTGATGAGTTGGTGGTGTTTGCGGTGGCGTTCTTGAAGGAGGCCATGTTGTCAGTGGTTGGGTTTTTTCTCCAGGCTTTCTCGAGGGTACGACAGAGCTTCTTGGATTTCTTGACTGTATTTCCACCTACCTGATGTGCATATGTGCAATTTAATGTGCAGCAATTTACTAGTTTGGGAAATAAAAGTAAATTTGCTTTTTAAAGGAAAAAGCACTAACTGGGCAATGATTTATTGAGTGTTGTTTTAGCGTAAGATCAAGTGGAGATTACTAGCCGGCACCACCTCCCCTGAGTAGGCCTTGGACAGCTCTGCCTCTCTAATTTTGAAGAGTCAAGTGCTACAAAGGGTATGACAATATGGTAGCCATAGGTAAATAATCATACATCCAAAGCAAACAGTATTTGGGTTGAGGAGCAAGTATTCAACTGATCAATGAATGATAGCAGAACAGTGTTGCTCACATGGCTGATTATATGTTATGTGTGCATCAGTATCACTTGTTCTGCTAATAAAGGGTACTTGGTTCCCAGAAAAATGTAAATTGATGACTTATTACTTGTGAAATACTCACATCTTTCTCAACTAATAACCCAATTCTTTGAAGACTGTATATTGTTATTTATGTGAACATGCACCTCACATTAAAAAAGATCTCAGGAAACAAAAGGTAAGAGGCTTCTTTGATATGAAGATGTCTCTCATCAACACATTTTCTGTGAGAACCAGTCTCCTGCTGGTATCTTGCCAGACATACTTATAAAAACGCCTCCCTCTCAAAAACAGCATCCTAACTTGTGTATTGTGAAGTATTGAGAAATGTCACTATTTTTGCATAAATCAAAATTCTTAATTAGAGCAACTGAGGTGTAACTATTTCTTAAATTGCAGAGTCTAAGAGAGATAAATCCATGTTGAAGTGCAGAGTGATTAAAGGACATATCCCTTGAAGATGAGGGTAACCCATCAAGTAGCGGTCCCTGTGGGAGCACTCCTCTGTGCAGTACAGAGACCAGTAGGGGCATATATCCCCTAAAGATGATGGCATCTCCCCCCACAGGCACCCCTGAGTCATGCTATACAATTGAGTTGTAGATACACCAAATGAAAAATGGAACACATGAGGGGTAAAGCATATGGAGACTGGAGACACTTCCAAGAGGCAGGTAGCCACTTAGTGCACATGATCCCTCTGGGGCTGTGAAGTCCTGGATAATAGAGCCCCTGTAAACTCATGAGAGGTAGATGCAAGTGGGGCAGCGAATACTCAATTGAATGACTCAAAATTAGGGGGCAAGCATGATCCATGGAGATTGGTAATCCATATAGCGACATAGCACATTAATGTCAGAGAGCCGTCTGTCATATTTAGCGTACATGGTACACCTCCTTGTGGTAGAGAGTTCCACTGCAGGGCAGATAAACCCCTGAGGTAAACAGCCACTGGGCTTTGGCAGATTTTACACCAGTAGGGCAAATGCAATGTAAGGCAATGTGCTGCATCACAACTTTAACTTTATTGAAAGCGTGCATCCTGCTGCTTTAACTGTGTTACATGTTGCTTCTAACACAAGAATATTGGAATGCTCTTGCAAGCAGAATGTGTAAATATAAAGTGTAAAATGTATTCAATGGGTAGCTACTGAACTTCTGACCTAGGATTCATATAGTCATGGTACTTCGAAACAGAAATAATTATAGACTCCTTGTGCTTGAGCATTGTCATTTTAAGAAATAATGTAAATGCCACAGCAGTAGCCTAATTTGTCTCTTACTACTGCAAGGTAAAACAAAGAAAAATGACAAACAAGGAGAGCAACAAAAACCCCAAAATGGCTTTCATGATGAAGCTTGTTCCCTGTGACTGATTTCTTTGTGGATAACGAGAGAATGCTATTGAACGAGACACCTTGATTGTTTAGAATGGGCTCAGTGGGTAAGACCTTCTCCATGCAACAGATGAGACAATCACAGCATACACGTTTTAACTTCATCCAAAGTTCAACATGCTCCAGGAACCTGAAATATTGCTGTTGATCCTTCCTACAATTTGAGGGCAATGTGGATGTCAACTTACATACGGTGACAAGTACGGTGAAATTCTACGATGGAAGAAATCAGTCCTTTGGGCATTGGAAATACTCGGGGAGTGTGACAACATTGTGGGCCTTTCACAAATTATTGTATTGGTTAAGGGTTGGAGGTTTTTTAATGCATGATGCGAGGTACTATCCAAGAATGTAAAAAATTAGGAGAGGTACTCCTTGTGAGGCTGTCAAGTATTGCTTCCTGGTCAGTCCTATCAATCACAACGGAAAGGGCCATTAGAGTTGTTATATATCGATAATGTATGTAGAAAATAACATTTTGTAATTCTGGTAGTACTTACTTACCAAAGGCAGTATAGTTGTGTTGCAGCAATTAAACAAATTACTCAGTTATGGATTAGATTAGTCGTTAAAGTGATAATTACCTTGTAATTACTATGTTTTGCTGATTTTAAAAATAAACTCAAAGCACTGTTTCATTTCTCCTCTAATATTACAGTGTCTCAGGAGAAATAACGTCAGTGCTTAACAGAGGTTCGTGCTTCTGAGCTTAAAAAAGAGAATACATTTGGCTTAGGTAATAGCACCACTTATTTCTGCAATGTTAGTCAATCAAAATGGAATCATTAGCAGTAGCAAGTGGTATACAAATAAAATTGTTATTAGCACTCACCAAAATGCTTCTAGAGCTCTACAGCTCGACTGAAGGCGTTTTTCTAGATTGTTTCTTGAGGGACATGGCCACTGCATTTGAACAATGGTGATAATGATATTGCCACATATCATCACATTCTCTGGGTGATGCATGGATGCGCCAAAATGGTAGCTGCAAACATAGTGCAACGGTAATGGTGAGAAGTAAATGTATTTAGACTAAAGTGGGAATTGTCATCATAGGAATGGCACTACACGCCAACATACATTGGTGGTGTTCAGTAGTTTTCTTTGCATACTAAAAATCAGTGCAGCTGCTATAATTAGCTACTATAATTACTTACCTGAAAAATAGTAATGAATGACAAAAAGAATGGCAGAGAGAGAGAGAGAGAGAGAGAGAGAGAGAGAGAGAGAGAGAGAGAGATTCTTAAATTATTTATTGTAGACTGAATCTCCAGAGGGATTATCATAATTATAGTATCAAAATATTTCTCGACTAAGCTTTGGTCAGTAGAGTTTTGGATAGCGTGGCATGAAGCAGGCTTATAGTGAGGGTCCCATTAGAAATACTCGCCATAGCATTTAACTGACCCGAATTTAAGTATTGTATGGAGAACTGAACAATTTGGAAGAATTAATGTTCTTTCTTCCCTTTATTCCTCTCCCTTACACCTACCTCACCTTTCATTTTAAATTCTTCTTATTCTGTTCTTGCTAATTACCTTAGGTGGCACACTGGCAAAAAAAGCAATTTGTAGTGCGGTTTGTAGATATATAGGGGATTACATCTGTACCGTGCATATGTAGAGCACAAAAATCACTAGTGATGAAGTCACTAAACAATTCATGTGCTTCATTTTATGCACCTACAGATCAGAAGAGAATTGCTCATTGACATTGTGAGAACAACAGAAAAAGCACTTCTCCAATGAAAGAAGAAACAGAACAGTCCCAGGAATTATCCTGAGCAAAAGCATACATCTAATTTTATACTTGCAGAAAATACTTTAATTCAGGAATTACTTTGTATATACTATCATAGCGGCTAAAGCCCTATTTAATAGCTTGCATAAGTATACAACTTGAATTACTTAAGTATTACACAGGGTTGCCTCAGTGCATATTTAATGAGGAGTATATCACAAGACTGCTATTGCCAAATGTTTGCATCTATGACAAAGACTGGTCTTTCAAATGCTGTGACTATGTTCTTCCTGAATCGAATCCAATAATTTCTATATGTGATTAGTACTATTGAATAATGTAAGTACATAATAATTCTCTTTTTATGCAAAAAAATAGAGTTTCTGGTTAAGAAAATGAACCATAAATTGCTCAGGAGATCTGTATAAAAATGCAAATATTTACTTAACATTGGAAGTCTTGTCTTTTTTTTCATTGTTTAAGCAAAAAGTAGCAGGTGCTAGTAGTGTTACAAATTGTCTAAATTGCCATGGTTACACATCAAACTAAATACAGAACCATTGCCAAGTTTTTTCTCGAATAATTATGATTGGAAAAGTTTATTTGATAGCATATTGGTATGGTGTATGAGAAAATGAAGAAACTGTAGCTTTTTCTGTTAATATTATTTGTTTGGACTCACATGAATTTGCCAAACATATTAATTAATACAGAGCTGAGGGGGCAGTACACAAACAACAGAGACCAATATCTTGAAAAGTGGTATGATACCAGATGATACAGCCATAATTAAATTGAACTCTTGTCTTTATTCAGCAATTCGAAGATCTACACACACATCCACTCAATCACCAATAGCTCTATACAGTCACTCATACATGTACTCACTCATCATATGTACTCATACATCTATACATCCTGTTACACACTGACACTCATCCATAGAGTTACTCACACACAGTCACACATACAAAGTACCAAACATCCATTCAGTTATGTATACAATTATACACACACCACAATACTTACTTCTACAGAAACGTATACATACTTACTCTCTTCAACAATCACTTATAGAAACACATACTTATTTATACAGGAACTCTTCCAATCTCTCACTTTCACATCTCAGCTGGGTTCTGATTTGTTACCTTTGCCTCAAATTGTAAAGCACTCTGATATCCTTCGGGATCAAGTTCGCGCTGTATCAAACATTGTTGCTACTTTTTCTTATGTACTGTTCGTTTTAACAACAAGCACTAAAGTCCATTAAAATATTGCCTTCAAATCTGATTGAGCTAGTCAAGACCAGACTGAGAACATAAAACGGCCCTGGCAATTGAGTCGGCTGCGCGCGGGGGGGGATAATGTTCTTGCTCAAGAGATAGCATGTATTCTCTGGTCATAGGTTTGAAGAATCAGAAAATAACATTGAGGGATAATGTGCTTGTTTCCGGGCGTAAGTGTAAGGCACCAATTTGCATTTTATTTAGGCAGTGGAGCTTTTGTTGTTTCTGTTATGTGCAGGTCATGGATTACAATCCTGGCAATATTTGTCAATCAGATGTGCACCTACATCAAACAGCTGCATGTAACTCGCTAGAAACTTGTAGTTTATTTCTCAATATTCCATGATTCTAAAGTTGTTGAAATAATTAACTTTTGGTAGTTATACTATACTTACTACTAGGTGCTATACAAATTGTTATTAGTGTGATTAAATTATAGTCAGATGTAGTTACATTCCTATATGGCATGCATCAGTCTGATGTGCGGCTGTCTGAGTTTGACTGAAGGTGCTATCCTTTTACATCCAAATTCTAATAGTCATTGGGCAAAAGGGGTAGCAGATTCTTTGTGTGTGTGAGTCCCAGCTAGAATAGAAAGCTTAGAGCATTCTCCCTTACCCCCACAAGTGTGCCAGCAAGTGTCCTAAATTTTGCCTACTGCTCTGGGACAGTAGCATTTGCCAGAGTTTAACCAGACTATAAACTATAACATAACATTGACCCTTACACTACAGATGATAATCCTAACTTTGCACCTAAATGATACACAGACTTTTCCTAAAACGTTAATTACCCAAACCTTCACACTTGTATGTGTTATCTCCAGCCGCGGTCGGTAGGGGAGTACCTGCCTGGGCTGTGAAGTGGGGAGGGGCAGGGGGAGGGTGGGGGTTAATAATGTATGGATAATGGAGGTTTGCAGGTAAGTAATCATTTAAATAAATCAAACGAATTTCGTTGCGCGCACTGCATCCCCAAAGCAATGCAGTGCGCGCCACAACATTCGTTTGATTTATTTAAATGTTTACTTACCTGCAAACCTCCATTATCCATACATTACTAACCCCCACCCTGCCCCTCCCCCTCCCCACGCCACTGCCCCGGCAGGTACTCCCCTACCGACCGCGGCTAATTATCTCTAACTCTAACCATGACTTAATACAGTGCCTTATAATCCTAATTTAGATCAAATGTATTCCTCTTCTTTCTGTTTCTTTCTTTGGTTTTCCAATAATGCCTTTTCCTTTGGATATGTTTAATTAAGAGTGCTTTTTCTGAAATAAACTGGCACAATAAGGTAGGTTACCAACCAGAAAAAACAGCAGGCATCCAAGCCTTCACCTGAACATGATTATAGGTAAAGAAATATTTCAGATTGATTAATCCTTTTCTCTCAATTGAGAGTAAAAAGGTGTGCCTTAAATGGCATTGTCACAAACCTATTCAGAGAACTACATTGCTTAATGTTAATTCAACAAGAGGATTTTTGTAAGGATGTTTAAAGGGGAAACCCAACCCACCAGCACAATCTGATTAAATGAAGGCATCAATCAAGTGAGGCCTGGAAGGTTTAGCATGAGTTTCCAGAACAATAGCCATTAGGAATTTATCACATGGTACGAAATAACCCCGTGAAGAATTTTTAAACCTTGACTCCAAAATACATAGCAAGCCATCCTCCAATATGAGCAAAAAAGTGAATCTTTTTCATTCCAATAGGCTTTACTAAGCCTGCACTCACCCTTATCCGCTTTCCCAAACTTTAAGTGCTATGACATATACCATTATCATTGAGAAGAATTAGGTATGAGATATGCTACAATTCCCTGTTACAGAATCAAGCAAGTGCAGAATATATATGGTATTAAGTGCCCCGTGTGGTACATTATAAGGGTTTTGCAAGTCACTGAGAAGTTCCATGGCCATATGGAGAAATGAGTCTGAAGTTTGAGATTCTTTATAAGGGCATGCAACTCTGATGTTGACTTGCAGTATTCTTATCATGTATGTTAAATAGAACCTCTAGTGCAAAATTAAATACATCAAAAAAGCTGCTGGATATTTGTTGCAAAAAAGATATTAGAACTCAAGTGCAATAAGTTATTACAGTTGAGTGGCCTCAAATGTAATAAGTTATTACAGTTGAGTGGCTATATCATTTCTTTATAATAGATGATTCTGTGCATGACAAGTCACTGATTATTCAGAAATTAGAGACAGGTTTTT
This sequence comes from Lissotriton helveticus, assembly GCF_964261635.1. Classification (NCBI taxonomy): domain Eukaryota; kingdom Metazoa; phylum Chordata; class Amphibia; order Caudata; family Salamandridae; genus Lissotriton; species Lissotriton helveticus. The sequence continues at coordinate 50,067,898 of NC_136060.1, read as the reverse complement.
AATGCAGGGATTGCAGAATCCTGAACTATTGATGTTGCATTACTATTACTATACCAATAGCTCAAACGTTTAGTAATGCAAGACCTATTAAATTGCAAATACTTGTTTTGTAAAAGTGCCCCATGCCGCACTTTCACAAAAAAGCATTTGTTTTCCAACTTGACAAACAAGAAGTGCCCCATTTCGTACTTTCACTTTATTTATTTTATGTTATTTATTTATTTAGTTTATAGAGCGCAACAGCTACCCAAAAAGGGTTTCCCGGCGTTGGACGGACTAAGTGCAGGTAATAGCTAATTTGTACCGATATACAGAGTTATTGGCTAAATAGCCAGGTCTTAAGGGATCTGCGAAAGCGTGTGCAGATGGTTTCTTTGCGGATGTCAGGGGGGAGAGAGTTCCATAGTGAAGGACCCAGGTAGGAGAAAGATCTCCCACCCATACTGGAGAGTTTGATTCTAGGTACAGTAAAATTTCCATGAGTTGTAGATCGTAGATCGAAAGTGGGAGTGTAGGGACGTACAAGGGTTTGTAAGTATTGTGGAGCCGTGCCCATTTTGATTTTAAACATATAGCTCATAAACTTTAATCGCTGCTGCGCACCTTTCTTTAGACGAGCAGTGTCAAAAGAAAGTGCCGCAGTCACCATTTAAGGTAGAGCACGGATAGAGGCGCTTATAAGAAGAAGAAAATAGTTCATAAATAAATAGCTAAAACCTACGGTGTAAGAAAACTGTAATTTGCCGGCCAACAAGGATCAGCAATGGAGTTGTCAGCCAATGGCAAGCAGTAGCTGTAATTTCACTCTTGTGAAGTGATTACAGCAGGTCTTGCAGACAGCGCATGCACGCTGATGCTCAACTTAAAAAGGAAGGCTGGCCAGCAAGAAACAATATAGACACACAACGTTAGAAAAGGGTACCATTTGCATGATACACCCTTTTTCGATTTTGAAATGCAATTACAGGGATGGTGGTCTGCTGTCCCTTGCAGGCCACCATTCCTGAGTGTAGCCAATCGCACATTGCGACCTGCCTAGTGACTATAAATTAGGGAGGTCATTCTGGGACCTCCAGTGATTCCCTACTTGGTGATCTGACCTATTAGTAAATAGGTAAGTTCGCAAAATCAGATTGGAGTCGCGAAAATTCAGTGCTCAATTTGCAACTGCTTTTTGCCTATTCAACTTTTGTACAGCTGGTCCCAGGTTCCCAGGAATCATGCAGGGTTGCCGAGACACGGCGACCAGCCTGCGAATTTCCTAATTGGCAGGCCTCAACATACTTTTACTTCTAATGTCGACAAAACAGGCTGCAGGTGATATCTTCGGTATGGTGAAGGTTAGGAGGATGGGATCAAGTGCTCAAGAAGAAGGCAGGCTAGCACAATACATTGCACCAGCTTTGACGTATTAGAGGGTAGTTTGAGTTTTTTCTCAGATGGCAGGATTTAAGGTAGTTCCACTACTAATGTTGATATAAGTAGGTAGCAGGCTGGCTTCTTTGTAATGGTAATCATCAGCACGATAGGATTAAATGCTTGAGAACCAGAAATTCAAGCATCAAGGATTGCGAACAGCCAAGGTGTAGTGTGATTTCTTTACTAAAATGTTCCTAGAGGGCCCAGGGCTTGAGTTCTTAGAAAAACAATGCGTGCAAAGGTCTTGTTCTACAAAGGCAGGCACAAGCTCTAGTAATCCAGAATACTCAATTAACACTTTGCCTTCCTGGAGCGGACATTCATTGAAGATGAACTAAGAGCCTTCTCAACCAGGATAGTACACCTATTGGCTACTATTGTTTACGATTAAAGGCTTCTTGCTCCTGATGAGAGCAGAGTTAATCCATAGACTGGTGGGGCAATAAAAAGAGAACAGTCAAAGGTGAGCAGATTGAATGTTAACTTGTGGAGACACTCCTAAAGCTCCCTAACACTCGGAAATCAAAGAAGAGCGTTCCTATGATTAAACAACATGACAAACACCAAATCTATGCCATGCAGCTATCCTAGCCAAAAATGTGGAAGCAGGGTATGATTTTTTTCACCACATTGTCTTTTTTAACCACTAGGTGTCATATACTATTAATGATGAAAGTGAAAGTAAACATGGTGTAAGTTCTACCCATGTAAACGGGAAAGAATAGGAGTTTCTGAAATGTCCCAAACAGTATTGCACTTGCATGGAGGAGCGAGGACAGAAGGAAACCACTGAGTGATCTGATTTGTTCTTGTGTTGTGTCGGGGCAGCAACCTGCCAAGCTCTGTGGTTCTCATCCTTCCAAGTGCGGGCTTGTCTGATGTGTGTTGGTTCGCCTTTGGGAGCATGTGATGTGCTTGGGGCATAAATCCCTGGTTCAAATTAATGCCTTCATTCTGCGTAGCAGGAAGAGGAATTGGAAACTGGTCCTTTTCCAGCTCTTTTTACATTACCAAACTAAATAACTCTTCCTCTTCTTTCCATGGGGAGTATTTGTACAGCAGTGGGCAGTTTGAAGAGGCATATGGCCTGCAGTTGAAGTGTATTAAAAAGTACGGGAATTGTGTTCCTCAGTACACTGGAGGTGTGAGTCAGTGAGGTGTGGGGGTGGAGTCAGTAACACAGCTAAAAAGAGAAAAGCATTCTGTCATTCTGTGTCTTTTTGTTGGCCTTTCACTTCCAGGTAACTACAAATAAAATATAACAAAAGCACCTTTAATACAAAAAAAATAATGCAGGTTAAACTAATCTGTGGGAAATGCATTGATCTTGTAGGAAAGCTTTGTTGGTTAACACTATCAGTACAGGTGTCTGTGTGTGCAGGCACAATGTCACTGATCTGCATCCTGGTTGTTCCCTGGGGAATAGAGGCATGTGTGCCTGTAGTTCTATGAAGTACCAGCCTGTGACAGAAAGCCCAGTGAATATAAGAGTCCCTAATCTAAAAAGGGTATTAAATGCAGTACAAGTTAGGCTGCAGCAAAATAGGCAAAACGACTCAGGGTCTGATTCTGATGCGGTTAGGAAAACCTCTTATTGGCATTTTCTCCATCCAAATCGGATCGGGAATGTGTCTTTCCAACCAACTCAGAAAGGTTTCCAACCGACCGAGTATGATGCGAGTTAGGCACTAGGAATATCCCAATCCCAACCTGATGACATTTGGAATGACCAAGCCATACGAAGCAGAATTGTACGTTTCTATGTCTGCGTTTCCAATCCACCAATTACGATGCTGGATGTGGACAGCCTTTCCGAATCGAGACGTCCGACTCGAATCAGTAGTTGTAATCAGATTTTGTGGGCCTGTAGTGGTCCCCCCTGCACCTGGAGCCGTCCCAATCAGACCAGTGGGGGTACCCATGGGTCTTCCCTTACCAGCCATGCACAGTGTGGCAGGCACCAGGGTGCCGATTTTCCCCAGGCACCCCTTTCTTCAAAGAGAGCCTATGCATTTGGTCGGAACAAAGGCTCCCATTTAAGTCAATAAGAGTGCAACCAAATCGTATCTGGAAGCATCCGGATGCCACGAACTGGGTCAGTTGGACTCTCTTGATCCGATTCAGTTGGAAACCATTGCCAATCCCATTTGGTTGGGAAGCTTTGCAAACCGCATCAGATATGGGCCCTCAGTGTTTAATTGTTCAAAGTGTTTTCAAGGGTTAGTAATGCACAAAAAGACTGTAATAGTGCAAACTTCTTTTTAATAGGTTCTCCATTAACAGGAGGTATCCCAGAATTGGCGTTACCCTCCAGTGCCTCCCAACATGAGTAACTATCAAAAGAAAGCTTCAGGTGATTGTAGGAATTAAAGTCTTGACTGGCTCCTAAGAAACCTTTAGATCTGCAGATTAACTAATTGCACACATTTTAATTTCTTTCAGGTAACAGGAAACTCTGGAGAGAAAGCCTGTTTCTTATTTAACTGTCTGTGTCTTCTCTCTCCTCACAGTGCAGGGGACCACTGTTACCCTTTCAGCCAGAAGTAACTCAAGCTCAACACTGGCCATACACAAAAAAAGTAATCTTTTTTCCCCAAGAAAAAGTATGGGAATTTTTTTGGTAGCATTTTAAAAGTTTAGAAATGTTGTTCCAAACACACCCTTTCCACTTTATTCTTTGTCTCACCCATTTGCCATAATTTTGCACATGTAACAGCTTCACCGTCTCGAGCATTTTACCATATGGAGTACTGGGCCTTCTTTAATTATACCACCCCCTTATTAAGCACCCACACACCGTTTTCCACTGCCCCTCTGATTCCTGCCTACATATTTTCGTCCCCACAGAAATGGGGGTACCTGTTACATAAACCATTCAGGTAAACCCAAACCTCTGGTATAACAAAAACGTAGAAACGTAACGCTGGACTTCTAAAGTAAATTATAATCATCTGCTAATTACAATTTGTTTTTCCACGCCTATGCTTCACACCCCCTAGTGCATCACAATGCTAGGAAAGACATTATTAAAGAAGATATCTGATCAGTCTTTGGTGGTAACATAGTCAACCAATAAAACACTGTTAATCACGCGCTCTCCCCAGTGTAGCCTGTTAACTGTCGGAGAAGGTGCTCAGTGCGTGAAATGGAAAACCAGAAGCATCAGTACTCACTGTCCCAGCGTACCTGTTTGCTACTGGGAAGTGCTGCTACTCTCCGATTATAAGTACAGCAGCCTTACTATCAAGTGCAGATACTTAGCAACTCTTCATTTAAATCACTGCCTATAATACATCTACAGCGAACAACTGCACAACCCAATTCCCATATCTGGATCACGTTCCTAACCCTCTTTGTCCTCTGCTTCAGAAACACCCGAGTCCTGTCCAGATAGAGAGTAGCCCGCTTCCTTCTTCCTCGCATCCGGACCCAGTGCTGAAGTCGAGGAGCTGTGCCCCACAAGCCTGGTTCTGGGACATGTCCATGGTCTGCACGTAAGTCTCGGATCCATCCAGACCCACCTCCTGCACCTGCTTTTCACAGGCCGACTCAATGCTTATCGGCACAGCGGGCACGGAACCTGGGCCCGACTTGAACCCAAAAGTGTTGTTTGCTAACAGGGTCAATTTTTAAAGCGTCTGAATATAAAGGAAACACTATTTATTTAGACATTCAAAAACAAAATTAAAAAACAAACAAATTATCAAACAATATTGTGACAACAAATGTGTAAAATTTTAGACATACAGTAATGCACCTTTTTTTACACACTAGTTTTTACAATAGACCCTTTAGGTTTGGTATTAGTACATTGTTTCCTTCATATTCAGACGCTTTAAAAATTGAGAAGGAGATCTGAAATGTTAAAAAGAAAAAGATTAAATAAATAATCTGATCCACGCTTAATTCAACGTTGGTTCTTGTAGTGTGTCTGTATAATTAAATAGCAGTACCACGAAACAGTGGCCAGGTCATTCTCACAGTTTCAAAATAGTAATTTAAAATCTGACTTGATATTTGGATTGAATCTTAAGTTAGGAATAATTTTAGTCCTTGAATCGTTGTTCTAGGTATTCCCAAACTGAAGTTATGCATTATAATGTAACTCAGTGCCTTTCTATGGAAGAGCCTGCCTTAAAACTGGGAAAAAAGACATTGGAGAATTTTTGCTGCCAGGACATTTGAAACGTAACTACAAATGGCCTTCTTTTTAAATACCATACAGCCTGCTATATGGGCATTTAACTTAGGGTTGGCTTTTAAGTATTAAATAGCACGGTTTAGGCCTGAAAAAGGTTTATTTTGCCAGGTAAAAGTTGTAATTTTAAAGCTGGACATTCAAGCTGCAGGAGCAGGCTTGAAGACATGCATTGTATTGTCATTTTAGTAGTGGCATAATAGGTGCTGTAGTCCACTGCTGACATTTAACTTACAGGCCCTGGGTAGAAAAGGGACCATATACTAGGGACATATAGGTAGGTTAAATATGCTAGTCAAGCATTAGTCAATTCTACATTTGTTTGTGGGTTAGTGTACTTACACTGGTGCTGAATGCCAGCATCCTAGCGTTCAGAGTTCATACACCAGCAATAAAGTTGAAGAAACGTGCAGTGAAGTAACTGTACAAAAAGCCACTGTCTTACACTTTAGAACTTACATTTACATTTTTGGTTCACATACATTTGTACAACAATGAACATAATAAACATACTAACATGAACAATATGTTTATTAGCATACACAATGGACAGAATTTGATTAAGCATGTAGCAGGAATATGAAGTTAGCTCAGAAAATTCTCCAAGTATGAGGTTTTAGCCGGTCTTTAGACAAATTGAAGGATAATGCGTAAATTTGTATTTTTCACACAAATACATTTGCACCTTTCTAAATAAGGTAAGCATGTTGTTGTATGTATGTAAACTTGTGGATTTTAACTTTTACTAACTGTTTTGAATCTTAAAATGTCTTGTTATTATTGTTCATTTCAGCAATAGTTAATTCCTGAAATAATAGTTAATAACTTGCAACATGAACGATCATGACAAGATCAATTGGAACCCTTGTGAAGGGACTCACATTGACCTCAGTTTGATCCATTCCTGTCGTGAGCATAAGGCCTAGACACACAAATGGCACAGTATTTCTATTGACACAAGTGAGGTAACGGTAGGTGGTAGGAACTTCATTAATTCCTGAGGATTCCAGACGTTTCCATCACAGAAATGCCAGTAAAATGTATGATTTCAGGTAAAGTTTGAGGTTTGCAAGTCATTATGAGTAAAATAAAACTCATCAGATCCATGCACACCACACCACCCTGAAGTCCCTTGATTGTCTAGTTTAAAAAAAATGATGTGGTACATAGGTTTGCAAAGTTGGCAGCACAGCACAGCACACCCCTACTGCTTTTCTATCAACAAAGCTCTTTAGGGCCTTTTATGTCATGGTCTCTTGGCCCACCCACACAAGTGAGATACCATTCTTATTGGGGGAATTTGGGAACTCGGGGTGAGAGGACATTTGTGGCTCTACACAGATTCTAGTACTTTCCATCACAGAAATGTGAGGAGAATGTATGGCTTTAACTGAAATGTGATGTTTGCAAAGGGTTGTGGGGAAAATCACCTGGTGACAGCCACACAAGTCACACACACCTGAACTCCCCTAGTTTTCTAGTTTTCAAAAATCTGCAAATTCGCTAGGTTTCCCATGGTGACAGCTGAGGTAGGGCCCCAAACCCACAGCTACCCATTCTGCAAAAAAAAAGGTTTGTTTTGATTGGGAAAATGTGATATATCTATGTGGCATTTTGGGCAATTTCCTGGCCCGGGCACAAGGCTTACCGACATAATCGAGATTCCATTGGTATCAGGAGACTTTGAGGAAGGCTTGGATGAAGGAAGTTTGTGACTCTACACAGATTGCAGAACCTTCCATCACAGAAATGTGAGAAAAATGTGTTCTTTTGGTCAAAGTTCGAGGTTTGCAAAGGATTCTTGTTAAAAGACCCTGGTGAAAACAAGGCAAGTTACCCACCCTGTATTCCCCAAAGAGGTTTAGTTTTCAAAAGTATGGATGTTTGCAAGGTTAACCTAGGTGCTGGCTGAGCTAGGGCCCAAAATACACAGCTACCCAAGTTGAAAAAAAGTGTCAGTTTTGAGTGGAAAAATATGTTGTATCCATGTAATGTTTTGGGCCATTTCCTTTTACTGCACAAGACCTACCCTCACAAGTGAGGTTCCATTTTTATCAGGAGATGTAGGGGAATGCTGAATATAAGGAAGTATGTGGCTCACCGCAAATTCCAGAATTTTCCATCACAGAAATATGAGGAAAATGTGATTTTTTTAGTCAAGGTTTGAGGTTTATGAAGGATTCTGGTAAAAAAACATACTGAAAGCAACACAAATCATCCCACCCTGGAGTACCCTAGGTGCCTAGTTTTTAAAAATGTGACCATTTGCTAAGACCCAAAGGTTTTGAGCGAAAACTATAATGTGTCCATGTTGTGTTTTGGGCTGTTTCCTGTCACGGGCACAAAGCCTACCCGTATCAGTTAGAAAAACATAAGTTTGAAGTGTACAGTAATAATCCCCAAGTGTGTAAAATACTGTAATATGTGTTCATATATGTTTTTTCACTTTCTGGAAAAGGTGAGATCGTCGCAGTTAACGACGTCATTGTAACATCCAAAATAACCGCTAAAACAGGAAATAGGTCTGAAAGACCTCACTTCACCGAACTCTGTTCAGTCAGATTTCCATTGTTCTCTATGGGAGCTTGTGTTACAGCCATAAACTGGCCGTATAGAGAAATGGGGATGTGTGTAAAATCCTGCACCATGTGGCAGGCACCCCATGGTGCCTGCAACACAGTGCAGGGTTTAACAGGGGGTGCCCTAGGTACCCCCTCGACCACCGATCATAAACTGTAGATGCAGAGGGGCCCTACTAGGGGCCCTCAAAGTATCTTGCTGACATCCTTTCTGTGTTGGAAAGCCCGGCACAGAAAGACGGAAAGGTTGTGAGAAAACGACATCCATAGGGGATTGTGTTGTGGTTTGGACCAACAGGAATATTCTGAGAGCCAGTCGGAACCAATTCAGAATGACCAGCCGGTTTACGTTCCAACCGCCGACATCGTAATTGGTCGGTCGGACAGTAACTAGGGAGGACGTATCCCCCCAAAATCCCTTTCAACTGTGAAGAAACCTCTCTACCCTTTGGATATGAAAACGTTCACCCTGCTCAGATCTAATTTGTAAACAATATAATTGTCTTACTTGGGCCCCTTTTTAATACCATGCAGTTACTAATATTCAAATGGGAAGTCTTTACCTCTCAAAAAAGGTTATTTTGACATGTTGTTCTGCAGGTTTAAAACTGCTAACTAGAGGAGGTCTGTATTCATGTTTGCACTGCCCATGTAGTGTTGCATTACACAAGTGATATTTAATTTCCAAGTCTTGGGTGTATTTCTTCACCATATAGTAGGAACCTATAGTCAAGTTAAAGGTATCAATCAGGAATAAGTCAATTTAATAAAGTTTGAAAGGGGAGCACAGTCATTTTTTAACAGTTAGCAGTAGTAAAATGCACAGTGGTCTACAGCTAGCAAAAATAGTGTCCAGAAAAAGGGGGAAATCTGGTGTGACCATTCAGAAAACGTGAATCTCCTACACGTACCATCTCCTCTCGTTATCTGTGGGTGTGGATTTACTGTTCACAAAAGTTTTTTTTTAATCATGTGTCTTCGATCTCTATCCCTGGAAGTGAAAACTGTCTCTGTCCTGAATGTCCCTATCTACAAGATTTAGACCCCTAAGGATCTCTCCAAGATACATTGGCTCTAGGATCACCCCTGTTCTGCCATTCTGCACACTGACGTCCATCCTAGCACATACCAACATTCCAAATCATAGTTTCATTTGACGAATTCCTCGCCTTAGATTTAGGAACTATTTTTCCTAGTGAATGTCTTCAGATTCAGATGAAAAAGTTTGCTCCTTTGGTCCGTATTGATTCTTAGATTTTAGCAGTTTGCAAAGTAAGTCGTGTGACCTGGTGCCTACGAAAATGCAGATGATAAATTGTCTATGATGTTATCATCATTGTGATCCAAACATTGACCTAAATGCATTCTGCAAATCAAGTGGAGGCTAAACTATACATGGAGATGATTTGTGATTCATTGCTACATGAATGAATGCTGACAGAGTGTGGCTCTGAAGCTACAGGGCACTACAAATAAATAGATGTTTTTCATGTGATTTCCACCCTACAAACCTGTGCTGTATATTTTTAATTTCCATACTCTGTAGTCTGTTCCCAACTAAAAAGTCTGCCTCTGTGTGTAAGCTAGATACCAGATTAATGTTACTGTCCACATTCCTGAAGTCATTGGACATTGCTCATGTTCTTCTTTAAGTAGTAAAAAAAGATGACAGAAGGATAGTTCTTGTATATTTTGAGTTGTGAATACATAAAAAACTGGATCTCCTCTTCTGTTCTCTTCTTCTGCTGTAGTGTGATGATGAGATCAACATTGTTTTCACCCAATGATTTTGGCTATCATTCGAGCTAAGCTATGAATCACTTTCCTTCTTTCATCATACCTAGGATGGTATCCCTTGCAAGTGTGAGTGCTATGTAGTCAATCAAGGCTGTGTGTACACAAGCAGTGACTGCATCCCTCAGAATGAAAGGGTTTCCTGAAGGACTTAGTAATTGATTGCATAATAAGTGTCTTTTGGTTACCAGAGAGGTGAATGTTCTGGTAATCGACACAACTTAACAGGTAACTGGAATGATTGTAGGTGTATTGATTTTGTGATATACGCATCTGTGATAAAAGTCTGCTCTTGTAGGTCTTGCAGAGTTTCACATTGAGGGTTTACTTAGGTTTATTGTACAATCAAGTTATTTCAAAATTTTCATATTGTTCTCCAGTTTTACAGATTTGATTTTGCATGAGTAAGCTGCAGTTGGAAATTGGGTTATTGTTTGAGGGGGGAAGAAAACCTACTCAAGCAGCAACCACAATTCAAACACAAGCTCCAGATTAGTCTGTGCTTAACCCTCTGATAGCTTGGCACCAAAAGCAGCCAGTATTAACTCAGAGGCAATGTGTAAAGGGTTTATGAGGCACAGTAATAAAGTGAAAACACAGCACAAGAAAAATTCCACACCAAATTTGAAAAAATAAAGTCAAATATAATAAACTATTTGTTTGTTGGAGACTGCTTGCATCTGAAATCGGGTCCATTGATGTGTGGTGGAAAGAAATAGATAATCAAAGAGCAAACAAATTCAAGGATACTGGGGTTGCTATCTAAACCAGGCGATAGAGGACCTGCGTGCTGAAGACATTTGGAACGCCAGCTTTGGGATAAAGGCCTTTAACAAACTAATCAATTCCACAATAAAACTCCAGTCAAATTCAGCCGATGAGAATAATTTATTACAAAGACGTCACACCTGGACGGTGATCAGCTCATATAGCACAAGGAAGCCTCAGAATATTTATCAGCCTATTTCTTTTTAACCTTAAAACATCAATTCATGAGACTGCATTTCGGCATGTGGAAAACAAAGGATCTCATCCCGTCATAGAAAGATCAAAGGCAAAACAGAGAATGCAGACAGTGTGGCTATAAATATGAATAACTTCAACATATTTTCTGTGCATGCACAAAGTTACTAAAAGAAAGGAAGATTTTATTAAAATAAATATTTACCTACATGAACATTTGAGCAAGTAGAAAAGCAGTAACCACCTGGCTTGGTGGGACCTCAATCCCCCTAGTCCGCAGGGGGTAAATCTTTTAAATCTGTATTTAAATTAAATTGGTCAAAATCCTATGGAGTCACAAACAGATTCCAGTTCATGGTGGAAGGGGCAGTGTGGAGCAGGGAGAATGTCGCTGATAGGCGTTGATGTAGGACGAAGAGCATGTCAGATGTTGCAGATGGTCATCACTATAGAGCAATGATCTTGTTGGGCATCATCGGCAGTCATTGCTGTCGCTTTATGTTGGCACTCACCACAAGGTATTGATGCTGTAGCTCAAAGTGCAGATCTTGCATTGATAGATGTTGCTGACAGTTACGGTGGAATGAAGAGTCGGGTCTACCAGATGCTTCACGTTGGTGGGCAGCAAGGTCAGCAAGATCTTGCACATATAGGGCCTGTTCACATTTGAGAAAAGTTCAAACTTCATGATTTCTCCTTTTCTTGAGGAGAGAGTCCAACTCACACCACTCCGAGGATACACCACCTGAGGGGGCACCTCTTGGCGATTAGGAACTCACTCCAACCAGCATGGCTCAGGAAGGTCCAGGCAGCATGTTGATTGGGCAGTTGCAGGGTGTCTCTGGAGCTTGTTATGACCCCGTAGCTCAGAACAGGAGGTCAGTCAGCTGATCCTTGGAGTCACTTCAGCCTGCAATCAAGGGGGCAGTTCTATTCTTTCTTCTCAACAAGCAGAGCAGCAGACGGCAGGGCAGTAAGGTAGCAGGCAGCATAGCAGCCGTTCTTCTGGCAGCAAAGCAGCACCACAGTCCTCATCCAGTAGTATCCACAGGTACAGAGGTGTACTGAAGTCTTGGGTCTAATGGTCCACTATTTATATTTTTTGCTTTGTTTGAATTAGGAGGAGTGTCTAGAGAATACCCTTTAAAATCCTTGAAGTTTCCTGACTCCTTTGCCCTGGCTCTAAGCTGGCTGGTGACAAGTCATTTGTGTGAAGGTAGAGCACAGTATTCAGTGGCAAGTGGGGCAATGCCGAGCTCCGCCCACAGGAAATAAACAAAGTCCAACTGTCAACCACACCCAGCCATGTGACACAGGACCACTCACCAAATGGTTAGGGCAAGAAAATGATATTTTCTTAAAATTGTAACTTAAAATTTGACATTTTACTGTTAAAGAGGATTTTTTATTACAATTTCTCCAAAACCAAACACAAAATGTTCACCTGTGCTTACTTATTAAATGTAATAAGGCAACCCAATGTTAGCATATGGGAGAGGTAGGCCTCATAGTAGTGAAAAACGAATCTTGGAGTTTTCCACTACCAGGACGCGTAAAACTTAACGGTAAATGTCTAACTCTTTAATTACACTGCACCCTCCCCTTTGGGTTGTTTAGGGCCTACCCTAGGGGTGACTTATATATTAAAAAGGAAGGTTTGAGCCTGGTAGAGTGCTTATTTAGCCAGGTCAAATCGGCAGCTTAAAACTTCATTCATGCTGCAATGGCACTCCTGAGACACACAACAAGTAGGTCGCACAACAAGTGCTGCAGGCCCACTAGTAGCATGTAATTTACAGGTCTTGGGTATATGGTATATAACTATACAGGGGACTTATAAGTACAATAAATATGCCAATCAGGTGGTGGCCAATTTTACCATGTTTAAAGGAGAGAGCACAAGCACTTTACCACTGAGTAGCAGTGGTAAAGTGCACAGAGTCATAAAAGCCAATAAAAACACATTCAGAAAACTGGAGGGTAAAAATGCAAGACGTTTGTTGATGACCCTTCAGAAATGGATACATCTAAAAGCTGTAATACAGGGATAAAGACTGTGTGTAACATATTAATTTATATCAATCAGGGAGGTGTCACAATTCTCCTGAAATGCTCCCTGTGTTATGTTTACTTGAAACGTATTTTATGATTGTGATGTACATAAACATTAATGACAGAATAGTCAATCTGCAACATTACATTTAGACATTTTAATGGTGCAAAAGATGAGCTTGAAACTTCATTCCTATGCCATTATTAGATTTAGTTTGTCAGCGCTTTAAGGTGGAATGCTTGTGTCCCCAAAATATAAGAACTTAGTATATCTCCATTCACTAAGACAGGTACATCCCCCATCAAGGTGGCCCTAATTCAAACTATTCACCACTCCTTTTGTGTATATATACAGCCAGTTACTTCGGGTAAATGCCACCAAGTTGGCATGGACTGCGTCTAACAGAATCATGTTGCCTCACTTTGCCATCTGGTTCCCCTGCAATTTCTACAATGTTCTCCAGCCATAGTATCTCCTCTTGGAGAGCCCTCTGTTTTTATCACAGCAGTGGTTGTCTAAGTCCTGAAGGTTACTGGACTCTCGTCTACATCATGTGCTTATTTGCCAATTAACATTATTTCACATAAAGAAGGATGTGATAGTTGATTATCTATAGCCTCATGTCGAAGTTATAGAATTGAGAAAGTGGGGCGACATTGCCTGCTTCCTTCACCCTATTGAGGAAAAGTCAGCCCATAACACACTAGATGCCCAGGCTGCTGGAGCAGGACGCCTCTTAGTTTCCATCTTGAACAATTACCAAATAAAGAGACGGGCGCTGGAAGCAGGAATACAAGAATAGAGTTTTATTGCTCATGAGGAGAGCCTGTCATTTCGGACACTCTCATAGTGTCTTCAGGAGGTGCTCTAAAAAGTTCTCTGAGGCTTCGTCTTTTATACATATGTTTATGGCACACAAATATTCCTTATTACAATAAGACGCTTCAAAGTAGGGGAAAGGCATGCTTGGAATCCCAGCTTCAGGCCTATTCCCATATCAGTTGCTCAGATGTCATCCTCCCCTCCTAAATGTAACAAGAGATTGTGATCTCTCAGCTGGACATTCCTACAGGACACGAGGGCAGGAGGGGATGATCAGGTCAAAGGTTGGTCAGGTGGTAAGGTCGGACACTTCGGTTGGTGTATCACAGGTTTTGTTATGCTGGGCAGAGAAAAAGGGGGATGTATATCCACGAGGCTTGGTCTTAGGACTTAGGACCGGGTCGATAGGTCAAGTGCAGCCGGGGGGGTTGTCAGCTGAGGGGAAGGGTGTTCTTGGGAGGAAATGGGGGGTGTGGGTCAAGCAGGAGTGCTACTTTTAGAGCAGGGTCACGCAGAGGGAGAGGGTCTTGTGGTCGATGCATGAGCAGTGCGCGCGGGGAGGGGTGTCGGGGGTTTAGCAAACGGTCAGAGAGGCCATGGTGCCTAAAATAGTTGTCGTGTACATGTGTGCATGGGTCTTATGCTGGCGGGATAACACAGTCAGTGTTTCGTAATTATTTGTTCTGCTTACAACAAGGGGTACAGTGAACACAAATGAACGCCGCTTATGTACACCTACATTGCCATTTTCAACAGTCGCCGCTTTTTTTACATAAGCAAGTTCAATTTCTACATAGTCGATGCGATAGGCAGAATGTAATACATGTTAATTTACATCAGTCGGAGTCAATCAAGAAAAGAGGTTCCGAAACATTATAGAATCAAGTTCAGACTTTCTCTCCTGTGACATCAACATACAGTAAGAGTACTCTGATACCTTCGGGTCTTATCAGTGCTATAAGAAACTGTTGGAAAACTAGATACATGGGTGATCGATGAAACATTTTAGAAAGCAAAAAAATGGCTGAGGGAGGAGTTCAAGTTGATACAAGCAATTTGGTCAAGGGGGTAAGTAGAAAGTTCAGGAAGGGGGTTTTCGTCACAATGTCTTTTTAACGGAGTCCGTCTTCTTTTGTTGGCGCTGTTGAGCACCGGCGGTGGAGTTATAGGTCCAGCTCGGATTCATCCTTACACGTTGCAGGGTGCGATCAGTCCTCTGCTGTTAGATCACAGTCCTGTTTCTTAACTCATTGTCTTAAGGGTGCCTCGTGCTGGGCACCTGCGTGTCTTTCTTTTTCCGTGGCAAAACCTTATTCCATAGTCAAAAGTTTATGCAAAAGGGTGATGTTGTTGAATAATCAAGGGAAGAGAGGGCGGAGTGAGATCAGATCTTTGAGCACATCAAGGGACCAAAAGGAGCAAAGGATAATCGAGCAGGCAGGCCCATCGGTCGGGCTCAAAAAGGACGGGGACTTCAGGCACGAGTGGGGCAGCAAATCGAGGGCTTCAAGGCAGCCCTTCATTCCTTAATTTGCCGAGTTTGAGAGTGGTGCCTCGTCCCGCGTCTCGTTGCTCGGTGGCTCCACCTTTGGTCGCGGTCACATGTGCTTCATGATCTGTGGCCAGGCTGTGCGTCACGTCCAGCTCCTCTCCTCCGGTGATTGTATCTTTGAATGGGTACAAAATAAGTTTTAGAAAAACTGGCAGGAGAAGACATTTATACATCTCAATTCTGTCCCCAATCCTATGTAGGTGGGGAATAAGTTCATCGGTCACAGTCAGAAGTCATCATTTATGGAGTATGTAGGAGGGCATTACCATTGAATTCATAAAACCTGTTTGGCGTTCATTCGTGAATACACAGTGCATTACATCAAAACTCAAAATCAAGTCCTTATATAGAGACTCGTCCTTCCCTTTTAACCCAAGTATCGACAATCTTACATTTCCCTCCGGGGTCGGCTAACTCTTGTAAGCAGGGGTGTTATCGTCATGAAGAAGGGGGAGGGGGCAGATGTAAAACATGCTTTTCTTGGGGAGTGGCCGTTAGTCAAGGTCATCAATTACGCTTCGAGGGTAGCTGACATGAAGCTGGGGTTAATCGGGGGAAACGGGGACGCTTTGGACAGGGAGCTGGGGTCAATCGGGAGAAGTGGGGTACTCTGGACATCCGCACTTAAGTGCGGAGGGGTGAAGTGATCGGTGCATTGGGAATTGCATTTCTAGCGAACTGGAAAACAGAAGGCCATTGACGTTATAGTCCCCCTATAAAAGGCCGGATTAGGGGACATCCGTCGTCTTACCTGTCCTTTCCTTCATTACCAACTCGGGTTCTATTGTCTTGCAGAAAGGAGAGGTAGTAGTATGGCAAGTCACAATCGTTTTAGTTCCTGTCAATTTTGCCGAACACTTTTGTGTTCGAGGAGACCCAATTAAGTTTTGTGCCGGGGGGGCACAACGTCACCATACAAGGAAAGAGGGAACAGGGGGCTTTGGGAGAGAGAGAGAGAAAAAGAGTGAGAGAGAGAGAGAGAGGGAGAGAGAGAGAGAGAGAGAGAGAGAGAGAGAGAGAGAGAGAGAGAGAGAGAGAGAGAGAGAGCGCACTCGTAATGGTCCATTCGGTACACGTATGACATGGAGAGAGAAAGAGAGATAGAGAGAGAGAGAGAGAGAGAGAGAGAGAGACGTGTACAATAATGGGCACAGAACAACAGGGGTTAAGTAATACGAAAACACAGGCAGAGGGATGACGTAGATCCACACATTACGTACATACATACTCAGGTGAGGGAGACAGTACATGTATTATATACAAAAAAATCCAAGACAAGACATATAACCATTATTGGCCATAATGATCTCTTCCTGTATGCTGCGTATCTTTAGCATCCTAAGTTCTTTTTACCCCTTTCTTTCCTTTTATTGTCGGCTGCCTTTACTGGTCTTTGCTGTTTTACACACTTACGCCTTTGGCAATTGGTCATGAACTAACCTGGTTGGGCTAATGCTCACGGTGGTATTTTCGAGTCATTTTAGTAAATGTGTTTCCAGGCTGAGACAATAGTTGGTGTCAGTTGGGAGAACAATAGGGCAGCTCTGAGTTTCCAGTCCATGAGGGTGTGGAAAGGACGCAGTAATTTCTATACACTGATAACATTCCTAGTCCTCCAAGCGGAGTGTACTAGAGTTTTAAACTTCACCTCAGAATATTCTTTAAACCTTTCCCTATTTAGTTAAGTGTGAAGTGCTTAATCATGTGTGCACATTATTTTTGGTTGTATTATTCGGGGTGCGTGGGTACCATAATCGAACGCCTTTTTCCCGTCTCTTCGTCCGTTAGATCACCATTTTCCTTTTCGTATTTTTAATCGATGTTCCAAAGTGACCTGCAGAAAGAGGGAAAAAGAAGGGGGGCGGGGGCAGCATTTAAAAACACATCAGCGCGCATAAACCCGAAAAGGCTTTTACTTACTACGTACTCGGTCTATCTCCACGGAACGCAGTTCTTGCCAACTCGGCATTTAAGCCCAGATGGACCTTTTAGTGTGGGAGAGATGATTATCGGAAGCCGGTGGATAGCATAGGTCACCCAAGTGTGGTATTACAGACCGTATGTAGGGAGGCCAAGTGGCATTCCTTCGGGGCGACTTAGGGGCATTTTAGCGCAATTTTCCTGATACGGGTAGCATATAAAGTATAGGCTGAATTCCAGCGTCTTTTTTTTTAGCGGTTGCTTTGGGCTGTACAAAAATGTGCAAAGTACATACAACAAAAACCCTGGACCATTCATATTTGCAATATTTCTGCGTATTATACTTTTTTAACCCTTAACTAATCGAGCTGAGCCATTTCACCTGTAATTCAGTTATATCGGAAACAGTGGTCATTTATTCGAAACGTACCAATTTACACGTGACAATTACGTACGTTTTTTCCAAAAATCTTTAATAAGAATGTCGGTGCACAAATACGGGTCCACAACCCCGTGGGCCGGCCACGGAGCAGGCTGGAACCGTAGATGTGGGGATACTTTATTAGTAAAAAACCTAATGGAGTGTTAAAATTCGAACTTGCAATAATCATGAGGCGCCAAACTTAACAACAATTCATTGTCCGAATGTTCAATCGATACCCATCTCATGTCAATTCATTGTCCTTCATTGTTCGAACGTACAATCAGTACACATCCTATATCAATCCATATGTTTAAAAACGACATACATATCCCATGACACCAAGGCTGAGCAATCGGAGTACAACAAGGAGTTGAAGGTTTCATTTGTACCAGCGCCATTTTGGGTGCGGCCAGGCAGATCCAGGCATAGTCTAAATCTCCACTAACTCGTGGTTGGCCCAGAGCCTCTTTCTGGCAGTCCAAAAGTTCCGTTGAAGGGCAACAGAAAGGGATCGGCAGTATGAACCATCAGTCAAAAGGGGGAGGGAGGCAACAATTTTCTACCGGGTCATACTGGGTTTTTCACCGGAACTGTTCCGAACTGTAGTCTGCAGGATTTTAGTCATTCAAATTGAGGCTGGCGTCAGCATGGGAGCGCCGACGTCCTGCGGCTACATTTTCATCGTTCCACGGGCAGTTATGGCAGTCATTCCCCATCGGGGGTATCTGCGGGAGTCGGGGACTCCCGCGGCTCCTCTAGAATCTTCAAGGTCGAGGAGAACTTTTATGATGGTGGAATCAACAAGCAACCGGGCCATTCCTTCATGCTGCACCCGCTCTTGCAAGGTCGACCGCCATTTTGAGAGTTCGGCAGCTACCGGCAATCGCGGGGTCAAATGAGCAGACGGGTTCCAACCTGCCGGGCGAGGTGTCGCAGCATCGCCACAGTGGATGAACCCTTTGCCGGGTGCGAGGAGCGTTGGGGGTGCAGCTGGGGAGCCTTCACCTGGGGAGGTGGGAGAGGCTCGTTCGCGCCGCCTCTCCCTCCCGGTGCACCCCACGGCGTCTTGCTTGACATTTGTTATGGCCGGACCAGGCGATGAGGACGAGGGGGGGGTCGGAGGCATGTGCAAGACATCCCCCCCCAGTGTTGTCGCAGCCATTATTAAAGAAGTGGCGCCTAGTACGTTTCGGGCCGGGCCTCCGGTTGATGGCGGCCGGACGCTCTTCGCCACGGCCCCAGGAACGGGTCCCTTGGTTCATCCGGGGGACAGGCCTTGGCATGTGGCGCCGCCTTCGGGCTATTCGCGTAGTGGTCCTTCCACCCCACCGCCCCTGACGGTTTTTGTAGACTTTAAAACGCCCAAAAACTACTAGAAAGTAGCCCAAAGTAGCCCAACATTGCTACTTTGGGGAAGGAAGGACTGGAACAGCGTCAGGCAGACGGCGAAATGCATTGTGGGTTTCGTTTGTCGTTGCAACAGTTTGTCATGTAAATAGTTGCTTAAATGTTTTTTTTGTTTGTTAAAAAAATAAAACGTGTTCACCTGTTACTTCGCTAGAGTGTTATATATTTTTCTATTATTCGCCTAAGTTTTGTCGTTAATTGGGCGGGGTGGGTGGTGGAGCCAAGCTGTCTCGAAGTTATAGCGTTAAGTTCGGCTTTCCTCACCAGTTTCATATTTCCTGAGGGGTTGTTCCCTATGTTTCCATTTCAGCGAGGTTGAAAAGAGATCTCATCAGTGGCCTACTGATTTCACTCTATTCCTTTTCTTTTCCCTAACGATTTTTATATATATATTTTTCTCTTTTATTTGCTAGCACGATACAGCGGCTAATCCGCATTTTTATATTTGTCCTTTTGTATTAGGGGTACCCTCCTGGTCGAGCCAGATGACCTACCTCCAATAAATGGTCCGGGTGGAACTGGTTTACCAATCAGTGGGGAGTGGATAGGCATGACAGATTACAACGGGGGACAAAGGTCCGCATTACCTACCCTTCCTTACTTGCAAAGACTAGACAGAACATTTCTATTCCACGTTATTTGCAAACAGAGAATACCTCCAAAAAGAACAATTCCAAACAGTCAATGTTCGGACAACCAATCAATCAATGAGGAACGAAATAGGCACGACGGGTTACAATGGGGGCAAAAGCCTGCGTTACCTACCCTTCACTATCTGCAAAGGGAGAGAGAATATTCCTATTCTTCCCCGTTTTTCAGGCAGAGAAGATCCTTAAGAGAACCAACTTCGAACAATTCAATGCTCGATCAAACAATCAATCAATGGGGAGAAAGATAGGTATGACAGATTACAATGGGGACAAAAGTCTGCATTACCTACCCTTCACTATCTGCAAAGGGAGACAGAATATTCCTATTCTTCCCCGTTTGTAGACAGCGAATGTCTCAAAGAGCAATAATCGATAAAAACCGATAACAAACAATCAATGGGGAGAAAAGATAGGCATGACGGATTACAATGGGGGACAAAAGTCCGCATTACCTATCCTTCACTATTTGCAAAGAGAGAGAGACGTTCCTATCTGTCGCTGTTTGCAAACAGAGAATGTCTCCAAGAGAACCAATACTTCAAGTAGCACCCAAGGCTAAATGAACCAATCAATAAACAATTCCAGTATCTAAATACCGTTTCCAATATCAATAATCAATCAATCAATCAGATGGATAAAGCCATCCTACCAATCAGACGTAAAGACGTCCTACTTAACCTTACCCGGACCGGACCGTGTGGACAGTTCTTCGCCTTCCTTTTTCCAGCGCCCGATAGTTCTCTTTCTCCATGTTTTTACCGCAGCATTCCTGTGGGATTCCAGTCAGGACAATAGGTCACTTGAGAGAGGTCCGTTCGGAATCGGTGAAGTTCATTCAATCGGCAGCCGGACGAGGGCCCTCTCAAGGCAGGTATACTCCAATCATTTATATGTTCACCCCATCGTCTGGACCTCTCTTACCGGACCTTATGTCGCTGATGGACCCCGCGTTGGGACGCCAATTGAGGAAAAGTCAGCCCATAACACACCAGATGCCCAGGCTGCTGGCGCAGGACGCCTCTTAGTTTCCATCTTGAACAATTACCAAATAAAGAGACGGGCGCTGGAAGCAGGAATACAAGAATAGAGTTTTATTGCTCATGAGGAGAGCCTGTCATTTCGGACACTCGCATAGTGTCTTCAGGAGGTGCTCTAAAAAGTTCTCTGAGGCTTCGTCTTTTATACATATGTTTATGGCACACAAATATTCCTTATTACAATAAGACGCTTCAAAGTAGGGGAAAGGCATGCTTGGAATCCCAGCTTCAGGCCTATTCCCATATCAGTTGCTCAGATGTCATCCTCCCCTCCTAAATGTAACAAGAGATTGTGATCTCTCAGCTGGACATTCCTACAGGACACGAGGGCAGGAGGGGATGATCAGGTCAAAGGTTGGTCAGGTGGTAAGGTCGGACACTTCGGTTGGTGTATCACAGGTTTTGTTATGCTGGGCAGAGAAAAAGGGGGATGTATATCCACGAGGCTTGGTCTTAGGACTTAGGACCGGGTCGATAGGTCAAGTGCAGCCGGGGGGGTTGTCAGCTGAGGGGAAGGGTGTTCTTGGGAGGAAATGGGGTGTGTGGGTCAAGCAGGAGTGCTACTTTTAGAGCAGGGTCACGCAGAGGGAGAGGGTCTTGTGGTCGATGCATGAGCAGTGCGCGCGGGGAGGGGTGTCGGGGGTTTAGCAAACGGTCAGAGAGGCCATGGTGCCTAAAATAGTTGTCGTGTACATGTGTGCATGGGTCTTATGCTGGCGGGATAACACAGTCAGTGTTTCATAATTATTTGTTCTGCTTACAACAAGGGGTACAGTGAACACAAATGAACGCCGCTTATGTACACCTACATTGCCATTTTCAACACTAGCTGCTGAGAAGTAGATCTTTCAAAATACAACTATCTATCATTTTGCTACATTGGAATATTTTTATCACAAAAATTTCCAAAGTAAGTGATTTCCACTCTTCCTGATTTAATTTTGTGTACGTTTTGTAGCTTAGTACTATATATTTTTCACCGCAAATTGAGATCAATTTCACACGCACCTAGTACGCACAATATTTCCCTGCACTTTCATATGTTGTGGAGTGGTGTGGCTCACTGGTTAGAGGCGGCAGACCCGAAAGCAGAAGTCGGCCCGGGACCAGGGTTCGATTCCCGACGCGGCAGGGTCGTGGGTCAGCGGACTCGACAATTCTCGTCTCGGTGCCCACTCTAACCAGGGGTCCCACTCAGCAACTCTGGGCATTAGCTTGCCTAATCTCCACAACGGCCCCCTCAACGCCAGGGATGCCTGGCTCCACCTTGGGGATTCCCAGCAGGGACCATCCCACAGGGAAAGCCAGGACGGGTTCCCCAGCGGTATACAGCACCAGGACGCTGGCTGGCAACAGTGCACTTTACAAGTATACACATTACATTACATTACATATGTTGTGAAAAGTTTCTATATACAGTAACATTGTTTCATCAAGTATACTTCTTATTGAGTTTCTATGCAGAATGCCATTGGACTTATTTTTTATTCTGAATGTATTTGATACTCATCCTCGGCTCCACCCCCTCCGCCTGGGATGACTCCTGGTGGCCGGCCTAGCTGGGAGCTGCGCCGACACCCACCGACCAAACACAACCTGGGGTTAATCCTGGACTCATCACTGTCAATGACCCAGCAATTAATCGCCGTCTCCTCCTCCTGCTTCAACAACCTCTGCAAGCTTCGCAGGATCTACAGATGGATCCCCACTGGAACCAGAAGGATGGTCAACCAGGCCCTCATCACCAGCAGGCTGGACTACGGCAACGCCTTCTACGTGGGAACCATGGCCAAACTCCAGAAGAGACTTCAACGCATAAAGAAGGCCTCTGCACGCCTCATCCACGACATCCCCCGCCACAGCCACATCACTACCCACCTGAGGGACTTGCACTGGCTCCCTGTCAACAAGTGGGTCACCTTCAAGCTCCTCACCCAAGCTCACAAAGAACTCCACAACGCCGGACCAACATACCTCAACAAATTACTCAATTTCTACACTCCCAACCGCCAGCTTTGCTTCGCTGACCTCGCCCTCGCCACCGATCCACGCATCCACTGAACGACCCCAGGCGGCAGATCTTTCTCCTACCTCACCGCCAAGACATGGAACACCCTCCCCATCCCTCTGCAACATATCCAGGACCTGCTGACCTTCAGGAGACTTCTCAAGACCTGGCTGTTCGAACAGTAGCAGCTCCCCCCCTTAGCACCTTGAGACCCTCGCAGGTGAGTAATGCACTCTACAAATGATTGATTGATTGATTGATTGTTTGTTATATTGCAAGAGCCATATTACAAAAAGTTATTCACAGACATTTGTGAAGGTTGCAAAAGAAAAATTTGCAATTACACACATCCAAAATTTCTATGCCTTCGACCTGCTCCAAGTTGTTACAAAGCAGCTTTTACTTTGTAAATTGGCTTGGAGAAATCGGATCAAGAAATAATGAAATACATGACTAACTGCTGGTCATAGCTCATGAAAATGTATTTATGAAAGCAAATGAAGTATTATCATATTAATGCATTATAAGGCTTCCTATTGATATTTCTGTGAAACCTCATGACATATACAAAGTCTATTCTGTCACTGTCATTGTAATCTGTCAAATTAAGAGATAGAAACGTAAAACTTCACATACATGTTTGTTAGAAATGGGATTCCTAGTTGGCTAGGGCTAGCACCTAAGCCAGGCAGAAACCACCACTCTAGTCGGGGCAAGAGAGTTACACACCGTAGATAACCCCTGCTCACCCCCTTGGTAGCTTGGCAGAGCAGTCAGGTTTATTTCTGAGGCAATGTGTAAAACGTTTGCGCAACACACACACAGCAGCGACACACTAGGCACACCACAAGACAAACTCCACACAAGGTTATATAAAAATAGCCTTTGTATTACTCATAAAATACATTAGGGCATAATCACATTTATACACCGTGCCACCTGGCACTAGGTATCACATTACAGGGGATTATATACATTACTGGGCCAATTGGGTCACTGTCATACCCATTAGAACCTACAAGTAATAAAACAACCAGTTACTACTGGTAAACACTGTACTTGGCATAAACACATTATGCATACCTCTTAAATTACCAGTGCACCACAGTATCACTAATAAGGTGTACACATCATCTCCGGGCCTTACGCCCAACCAAACCACAAGATGAACACCAGGCTGACTGGCCTTCCTTGGGGCCCGTCTTGGGCTTCCATGCAATGCCCGTTGTCCCAAAGTCAGGGCTTTCCTGTCTGCCGTTGCAGCCCTTAGATACAGGCAAAATCCTCACATGGAGTGTGGGTGCAATTCACCCTTGCCTTCCCCAACCATGTGTGCGCCACGTTGCAGCTGCCCGCGACCTAGTTGTGCAGCTGTATAAACAAAATAGGCACCAACTGTGTGCTCTCCAAGCCCTCACTGGGGCTTCTCTCGTGAATGGGTAAGAGGCAGGCACCAACGGTGTGCCTTTCGAGCCCCACTCACCGGGGCTTCCCTCTGTGGCAGGTAACAGCCTGGAACAGGGCGGACAGAGCAGCAGGGAGCCGGCGAGGCTCCGGGCTTCGCTTTGTGATCGGCGAGCCTGCGAGGCTCCGTCTTTGGTTGTAGGCACACAGGGCTCTCCTCCTCCGCACGGGGAGCCCTGCCCACCATCAGACACCAACACGCCTGACTTACTCTCTTCCAGCGGCGCCAAGCCTGCGAGGCTCTGTCCCTCCTGCCAGCTGGTGCCGCCCACAGTCAGGCTCCGCCTGACTTCTGATTCACGTTGTGGCTGTTTCTCGTTGCAGTGGCCACTGGAACCCACTTCTGGGCGTTAGGATTGTGGTGCCGTGGGCTGACACAGCCCCAAGGCACAGGCCCACACATAGGCTTGGGGAACATGCAGAGCTCTCCTTGTCATCACAAGAGCCCCGCCTATGGTGAGACATCCTTCTACCTGACTCCCGGTTTGGCCACAGCACTCGTTTAACAGCAAAGTTTGAGCACCCTTCTAGGGGCTCCCAGAATGCAGTTGCAAAGCACTCACCGCGCGCTAATGCAGATTAGGCCACGCTAGGGTCTCAATACCTAGGACTCCTGGCCTGCTCCTGCCCAAGTTAAGGGCAATGAGCAAAACACGCAGCGCTCAGCTGATCTCCCACCTGCAGACACCTGCAGGGAGCAGGCAGCACTTCTCCCAAGAAGTGCACAGGCAGGCCAGCACACCGGGTCTCCTGGGCAGAACAGCAGATCTTTTAGCTGCCAAGCAGGGCATCAGGACAGTCCCCCAGAGGTGGTTCTTCCTGGCAGTCCAGTAGCATGCCATCCGCAGGTTCCGAGTAAGCACCAAGCTTACTCGGGGTCACAGCCTCATTACTTAAACCAGTGCAAGTCTTTGTTTTCCCCCCTGGCACAGGGCTCTGTCCCCGGTCCAAACCAGTTCTGGGGGGCACTTAAACATGTCATTTACAGTGCACAACATCTTCCTTTGTTAGGTAGGCTCTGGCCCCAGACACACCACAGGGGGTGGAGCCAGCATTGTGTAAGGCAGGTAAAGTCCTATTCAGGTCCAGGTGCTACTCCTCCCACTACTCCAAATGTAGATTGGCCTATTCAACCTAGCGCTGACTCACCCAGCCTCTCTGGAGCCACTGCACCTCCCCAGCCCCTGTCACTCCAGAGCCAGACATGCAATACAGAGCAGGCAGGCACAAAGACATATAGCACACTGAAATGCCCACTTCTAAATGTGGCATCCTAAAATAGTGATAATAACTCTGCTAACACCATTACACAGCATTTATTACCACTATTCCAAACATAACAAACTTGACCACGCTACTCCTTTCATGTCAGGATTTACCACTGAAACACATATCAGGGAATCCACAATGCATTCCTATGAGAGGGTAGCCTCACAGTAGTGAGCCACCAAAATGGTTGTTTGTCACTACCAGGACATGCCACACAGTTAAGGCACATGTCCTACGTTTTGCTACTGCGCACCCTGCCTGTAGGACTAGCTAGGGCCTACCTTAGGGGTGACTGATATGTAGTCAAAGGGGAGACAAGATGTGGTAGGCCCTGAAATGGCAGAGGCCTGAGACAGGGTTGAAAGGTTACTTGGGTGGGTGTCGCAAGCAGCGCTGCAAACCCACCAGTAGCATATAATTTACTGGCTCTTGGTATATGAGATACCACTTTACAGGGGACTGATAGGTAAATTAAATACGCCAAACAGGTGTAGACCAATCTTTCCAAGTTTACCATAGAGAGCACACACATTTTACCCTGGACAGCAGTGACAAAGTGCCTAGAGTCCTAAAACCACTAACACCAGGTCAGAAAAAATACCAGGAGGAAGGCAAAAATGTCATGGATGACCCTGCATAAATGGCCAAGTCCAACAATGTTCTTTAGTTTACATTTCCGAAAAGGAATTTCCTATCTATATGTTAACTTATAGTAGCCACATATAAACTTTGAATGTGGCAGTAGGTCATAGTTAACAGTGAACTTTCACATGCACCAATTATATTGTGACTATTTTACTGATGTATTAATTGAATATTATTGCTTATTTCTGATAGTACACATATCTATGCAATTAGAATGCTGATTTAAAAGATTTAAAAGCTTTAATTGCATCTTCTTCTCCAACTTATGGATATGATGGCACTACATTTTCTCTCATGTAACTCTTTTGTTCTGTTCTGTTCCCATGGACATTCTTGTGACAAAAACTTACCATTCCATACTTCTGTGGGAACACTCGTATCAGTCAATCAATCAGGGGTTTATAAAGTGTGCTACTCACCCATGAGGGTCTCAAGACGCTGGAGGGAGGGCAGCTCCAGATTAGTCGAAGATCCAGGTCATGAGGCTCTTCCTGAAGGTGCGCAGAGTGGGGGAGTGTCTGATGTTGACAGGGAGCTCATTCCAGGTCTGCGAAGTAGGAGAAGGCTCTTCCACCTGCTCTGGTTCTGCGGATGCGTTGGGTTTCTGCCAAGGCGAGGTCGGCAGAGCGGAGGCTTCTTTTGGGTACATGGAAGGAGACTCTCTCGTTGAGGTATTTGGGTCTGATGTTGTGGAGGGATTTGTAGGTGTGGCTGAGTAGGTTGAAGGTTACTTTCTTCTCGATGGGGAGCCAGAGAGGTCTTGTAGGTGATGGGTCATGTGCTCGTGTTGTGAGGTCCTAGGACGAGTCTAGCTGTGATGTTCTGGATGGCTTAGAGCTTGTGTAGCAGGGTTTTGTTGATTACAGCGTAGTCTGCTGGTTATGAGTGTGTGGGTGACGGTCTTTCTGCATTTGGGGGGATTCACTTGAAGGTCTTGCCGAGTCAAGACAATACTTAGAGGACGTAGCAGTTCCGGGGACCCAAGAAACCACCCAAGGTGAGTATCTAGGAGCACCACGGAGGTTGTGTGCAGAGTTGGAACACGCCCGCGTTCGCCGTACAAATCAACGTGTAAGTCGCAGTTGCAATTTTAAAGGAACAGGACCCTTCCCAGTGGACCCAAAAGAAACCCCGTGCAAGACAAGAGGATGGAGAGCCACCCCACCTATGGATACCCTAGGTACCAGGTTACTTGCACCAGGGAAGCCGGATGCTTAAGTATGAAGTTGCTTCGAAAACCATCGTAAAACTCAGTGGGAGACTTCAGGAAGATGCCGCTGCTGTAGAAGGTGAAAGTGTCCGGTGGAACATAAAGGTAGACTCAAGGTGGGGATTACCTGCAAGCCAAAGGGACAAAGTCTAGGTCACTCGGGAGAGACAAGGGGGCACAGAAGACGAATGGGCCACCGAAGTCGGGTATTACAGGAAGGATGACAGTGACCCAGGAGCTGCAGCTGTGAGTACCAGGCGATGCTGTGGAAGACTAGGAGACATTCACAAGCTGTCCCACATTGGATGTCTAGGACTGAGGGTTTGGTGTCTCTTGGGAGCACTAACAAGCCTTGGCAACTTCAAACAATGGGGAAAGCAAAGAAGGTACAGTGTCGGGACCAGCAAGGTCCAGGGGACTCAACACAAGTAGGAGAGACAGGACAGGCCCCTAGCAATCAGGGGAGACCAAAGAATTCAAAGGTGACGCTTAACAGGACCCACAGACCAGAGGCAACTGGAGTTGCAAGAGAACCTCGAGCAGCTCCCCAAAGAAGCAGGCCATGGTGCAAGCAATGCGGTGAGGTTGAAGATTCTGGTCAAAGGATATGCTTGATGTTCGGCTACTTGGAGCCCGAAGATCTTGATGAAAGGAAGTCAACAAGCCTTTGCAACAGCAAGTTGGCGGGGTGCACAGGGGTTCAGTTCCTGCTGCTCCAATGAGGCATACTGGCCGCAAACTTGGTGAGAGGACTGGGCTGGCCTTGAGGGATGGAAGAACCACCTCCGCACTAATAACCAGCAGATTGGACTATTGAAATGCTCCCAATGCCAGCATCAACAAGGCTCTACTCCGCAAGCTCCAGATTATCCAGAACACTGCAGCCAGAATCATCCAAGGCATCCCTCGACACAAGCACATCAGTCAATGCCGACTGAACCTGCACAGGCTCCCCGTCGAGAAGAGAGTCACTTTCAAGATACTCACCCACGCCTACAAATGCCTCCACAACACTGTCCCCAATACCTCGATGAGAGAATCACCTTCCACATACCCAAAAGAAACCTCCAATCCACCAACCTTGCTCTCATCAAAACCCCTTGCATCTGCAGAGCCTGGACAAGGGGAAGAGCCTTCTTCTAGATCACGGTCAAGACCTGGAACGACCTCCCGATCTACATCAGATGCACCCCTCACTGAACGGAACTAGTGACCCCCCCAACATCTTGAGACCCTCATGGGTGAGTAGTGCCCTTACAATTTCCCTGAATGACTGGTTGACCACCTATGTTACTGAGCCTTCCAGAATCCGTGGGAGCCCAGGATCAGCAGACCGGTCAGCTTAAATGCGGTGCCAGCAGATGCGGGGAAGTGACTCATTCACTTCAAGGGAGATTCCTACAGGTGTCTTGGATGCACACAGGCATTGGAAGGTTTCCTGTATGGAGCACAGGCACGGGTGTTGCAGCAGACGAGCGGGGCGAAGAGATCAGAAGCAGCGCGAGTCTTCACGGGGGCAACCTTGATGCCCAGAGCAAATTTGAAGTGGTGTCTGAATTGAATTGTTCCCCATGATGAATCTAGGTACCCACCCGCAGGAAAGCCCTTACGAACCCCTAAGGAAGGGGTTGGGAATATCAGGGTTCCCTTCAAGGGGGTTGATCGAATAGTGGGGAGGATATGTCCACGTCCATTGTCCAGTTATGCGCCTGAGCGGGTGCCAACAGCTCCCTGAGCTGGTTTGAACTGGACTATGTAAGGAGAGCACCAAATGTGCCCCTCAAGCAGACTGAGGGGCGCTGGTAAGCGCTCCCACCCAGCTCCAATACACTAAACCCTGTCTGGGAGGTGGTCACACCTCCATGTGACAGGATACCCATTGTTCTGCCTTCCCCTGCTCGAGCTTGGCTCAGCAGCAAGAGGGAAGAATTGTGTCTCTGGTCGGCAGCAGCCATGTTCTGCTGTCCGGGTCTAGAAGACTGGTACTGGGAGCACTGAGGGCCCCACACAGGGTTTGTTGCAGCCAGTTTGGAGATGGTTATCACGTAATGATGCGGTGCCCATCTATATGTTATATGGCTGTCTCACTTACAACCCAGGAGAATGGACTCCGAAGACTGTAGGGGTGTGCTGCTCATGCAGGGGCCCCCTCACACTTAGAACTGGGCACCCTACCTTTTGATTGAAAAGGCCTGCTGTAGGGGTGACTTATAAGTTTTAAGTGCAATGACCCTAGATATAGGGAACCTATATCGGTTGTACACAGGCTGCAATGGCAGGCCTGTAGTGACAGTTGGAATGGTCTCCCATAGGTGGCAGAGTACATGCCTATGGAGGACCCCTGGGGTACCTATGCCCTCGGTACCTTAGTATCATATGCTAGGAACTTATATGTTTACTCCAGTATCCAATCTGGGATGTACCTAAGTACTTACCATAACAATTTAGGGGAGAAACCAGAGAGACTTCGGTCCTGATTAGCAGGATCCCAGTCAGACTAGTCTGAAAGAGCATAGCACCAGGGAAAAAGTGATGGTAAACCATGAAAGCAGATCCTACTTTCCTACAGCAACTTTCCAAAACAGTTTTGCAACAAATTTTGCTTGGAATTGGTCTTTATTAAATTGATTGTATTGGTTATGAATTATTTCTCTAAATCTGTATTTTGAAGTGTAGTTTCCTACTGCTGCTATATTATGCCAAAATATGACTAAATAACTGATATTAATTGATGTGTCTGAATTTAATACAATACTTACTTAATCAAATTGTATTCATGTTTTCCTCTTAGAGACTGTGTACATATTTTCCAGATCTTAATTTATAATAAGGAGAATCGTAGGTTATTTTCAGAACAGCAGGTATTTGCTTTTGTTATTTAGTACCACAGTAGCAGAACTTTTGGTATGTATGATTTTGGCCTGACTGAAATTCTTCAGGAGGTTCAGATTACCTGTTGTTAGTTCATATATCTACATTCTTGTGCTAAGGATTGTATGCATACATTTCATTTGCAATTTACAGATTGGTTACCAAATCCTGGTCCTCATTCAGTAACCATAGTGGGCATCCAGAGTCCCTTCCCTTAATGTGACAAGCAAGATCCATTGTTGGGACCAAACTGGTCGAATGAGCTATACGTAAAATGAAAAGTCTTATAGTTGGCCCGATACTGATGAGGTGAAAGAGTTGGTAGCAGATAACAGACAAAAGGAAAAAAAGAGAAAATAAAAATAAACAAATATAATAATACAAATATTGCTTCTGATGCAACAACTGCATTGCTTTTCTTAGGTACTGATTCATCAACTGCACAACATTTAGCTGAGAGTGTGTTTTGCTCTCAGTCCACACTGCTAAGGGGTGAGGTAAGTATACATTAGGAGTCTCTGCTTGCCTATTGTAAGCCTTCCTGGCAAGGGTATTGTTGGAGCTCAGCTGTCCTACACCGAAAAGATTCCTACTGTTCTTGATCTGTAGTCTGTGCTTGATTTGGCTTGAATGCTCCCCAGATAATAGTGCCATGTCATAGCCTGCATGTATACATGGATTTCGTATTTGAATAATGCAAACCTAGCAGACTACCAGTGAAGCTATATACTGGATGAAAGTTATAGATAGAATTAACTTGTGAATGAAGTCAAATCAAATTAGGTGTTTTGTTAAGAAACACCAGATTTGATGAATGAAGGAATCATACATTTCTAAGAGCAAAAATAGGCTGTTACTGCATTGTAAGCAGTGTTCTTTAAAGAGGTGTGTCTTTGGTTATTTCATAAATCGGAGAAGGGAATCCTGATGGATATAGGGTTGTTCTTCCAAATGTTAGGAAGATAAAACCTTTTTGCACTTCTTTATTTCCATTCTTATTTTTCTTTGGCTGCAGATGTGCAAAGAATCACCAGAGATGGTGAACTTGTCATGACCATAGCACGCATGGATGACTAAATAATCGGCAATATTTTTTTGATGGAGGTATGTACATTTCATGGTTTCAGGTTTCCATTTTCTTAGGCTTTGGCGCTTTTAAATGTCTTTTGAATACATGCGAGTTTCATTTGTCATCACAGTACTGTTGTCAGGGAATGGGGTCCTTTGGGTCAATGGGGATTTAAGTGATTTTGAGCACGTAAATAGGAACTTTTTTATAGAACATGGTTGATGGGTTATGAGGTATATTTTTTACAGGGTTTTGTGAATTGGATTTTTGATGATAATTTATTTCTTTTTTATTTTAACAACTTGTAAAGCGTACAAATACCCGTAGGTGTCTCTGCTATATGTGCTGAAAAGATAGAAATAGAACTGGAAAGAAAGCCTATTGCTTGAAAAGCCAAGTTTTTATTTGTTCTCTGAATGATATCAGCATGGGACTAGCCTTAATCTGCAAGGGAAGAGAGTTCCACAGTTTGGATGTGGCATCTATGAAGCTTTTCTCACCCCTCTTGGCCTTCTTGGTTCCAGGGATGACCAGAAGATTGGCATCTGCTGAGCGAAGAGATCTGATGGGCTTGTATGTTAGAAAGGTTTTCTTCTGGCATTCCGGTCCTGAATTGTGAATAGCCTTGTAGGCAATACATAGGACTTTAAATTTCGTTCTGCTTCTTAGGGGCAGCCAATGGAGTTGTCGCACCACATTAGAGATGGGATTGAACTTGGGAGTACCCAACAGTATCCTATTGGCTGCGTTCTGCACCAACTGCAGCTTACCAAGAACTCTTTCCTGGGCATTAAGTAAAAGGCTGTTGCAGTAGTCGACCTTAGACATAACCAGAGTACAAATGTACTTTCTCCCGGTTCTAGCCGGGATGAAAGGTAGCAATTTCTTTATCATTCTTAAAACATAAAAGGATGAGGAGACCTTGCATTAGCATGATGTATAAAAGATAATCTATTGTCAAAAATGACACCTAAATTCTTGGCTTGTTTGACAGGGATTGTAGGTAATCCCAAATTATCAGGCCACCAGCCCGGAGACCATCCTGGGGATTTCCAAAGACCATTACTTCTGTCTTGGCTGAATTTAATTTAAGGCAGTGACTTAACATCCTGGAACTGTTGGCCAACATGCCATCGTGAAAACTAGCCAAAACTGCATCCCCATTTTTATATACGGTGAGCACCAATTTCGTGTCATCCGCATATGACGTGAGACCCATCCCAAATGATTTAATTACGTGTGCTGTCAGTAACGTAAATGTTAAACAAAGTCAGACTTAGCGAGGATCCTTGCGGAACTCCACATGGGAGTTAAAAAACTGGGGAATTAAAATCACCCAGACTAACTGACTGGGTGTGATTGGATAGAAACAAGGACAGAAGGGCTTTAGCCTTGTGCCCAATGCCTATGGTTGAGATACGATTGATCAGCGTAGCATGATCAACCATGTCAAATGCTGCTGATAGATCCAATAGCACCAGTACTGCTACACCTCCATTATCCAGCACAAACCTAATTTCATCAGTCGCTTTAATGATGGCCTTTCGTTTCCTAAAACCAAACTGTGTATCCTCCAGCAGCTTGTTCTCCTCAATAAATTGAGCCAGCTGAGTGTTTATAATCTTTTCAATGAGTTTAGCTGGTAAAGGGAGACATGCAATTGGTCAATAGTTTTTGATCCCTCCTGGATCCAGATTGGGTTTTTTTAACAACGGAAGAATAGAGGCCTTTTTCCATTGGGAAGGATAGGTGCCTGAACTGAACATAGAGTTATAAATGTTGGCCAGGTTGGTACCTATTAGGTCTGGGATCAATTTCAGAACTGAAGAAAGGCACGAGTCAAACGGAGAGTCTGCTTTGACAATGTTAACCAGATCAGTAATCTGTTCCATTGAGACTGGCCTGAATTCCATGAAATTAGATCTGTCCCTTCTCTTCCTATTTCCGACCAGCTGATTTTAGCCCGCAGCGGGGGCAGTGAAGTTTGAATAAATTAGCCCCACCTCATCCTGAAAGCAGCTGGCTAACGAATCGCAAGAGTGATTGGGATGCTATCTTAGCGGAGCTATCCACTAGCCCTGCCAACTTAGAAAATACCTGAAACAGCTGTTTGGAGGAGTCTTGTGCGGTTTCTATTTTTCTGGTGTAGTAGGTACTTTTTTTCTGTAAGTTTAAGACATTTATAATTTGCCAATGCCAACTTGTAGCAAGATTTCTCCTGGTTGTCATACACTAGGCACCAGCGCCTTTCTTGTTTCCTGTAACGTTTCTGCAACCTCAGTGCCTCAGAGAACCATGGGGCAGATGGGGCCTTCCTATTTTTGGAAACTGTTGTATATGGTATTAGTTTAGTAAAAGCATTTTGGAGCCATTCTCTGTAATTTGTAGAGGCCAGTCCTGGGTCTGAAACATCTTCTGAAACATCAATTAGATGCCGTTTAAGAAGGGCCTGATCTATAGCACTCAAAGCCTTAAATATTTTTTGGCGGGAAATAGGCTGGGGTGTAAGGAGGTAGGGTGCAGTATATTAATATCAAATAGCACTGCATGGTGATCAGGCCGCGTCAAACGGAGGATCTCCTTTACAGAGATCTGCTCATTGTTTGTGAAATGACCATCCATTGTGTGCTCAACCGAGTGAGTAGGACTCTTGACTCTCTGAAAGAGGCCTAACACCTCTAGGTCCGAGGTAAGGGCTATAGAATCCTTATCTTTGGTGGATTCCATTTTTTTTTAACTTTATTTAGTGCTTTTCAGGAAAACATAAACAGGAGAAGTACCAAGTCGTGGTAACAGTATTCACAAATATATAAATCTAAATCAAGACGAAATACCATTTATACAAAAGAAAACAGTGGAGAGAATACTGAAGGATTACATCAATAAACGATTATTAAATATATCTATGCACAATCAAGAAAAAACAAATAGCATAGTGGAGAGATTCTTCAAAGCTTAGACCACTGCTCTAGAGGGGCCTATATCTTGGAGGCCAGCACCCGCCTTCTTCTCCCCCTAAACAAGTATATTGAAGAATCCAAATTATACAAAGCTAGCATCCTAGCTCTCCAATTAAAAAAAGTAGGAGCTTCCGAGCTTAGCCACTGCGATGTTATGCAGAGCCGTATCATTGCCATAGCTATAAACAGAAAGGCGCTAGTATATCTAGATCTTTCAATGTTTCTGGCAGATTCACAACCCATTATGACCAGCTCTGGAGAGATCACCACCGGGATATCAAGCACCTTGTTTATAAAGACCTCAATTTCACCCAGGAAGTCCCCCAGATTTGGACACCAATAAAACATATGGATTGTGTCGGCCACTTGGAGTCTACACCTAGAACAACAATCTCCCTTTCGCCCCCCCATTTCCATTTAGCAATTTTAGCGGGAGTGAAATATAAATCAAACATAGCCATATAGCTTTGCGCCCGTAAACTGCCAGAGACTAGGACATAGCTAGCTAATTCTAACACAGGTCTAATGTCCACTCCTGCCATACCCAATTTCCCCGCCCACTTAGTTATCTGAGCATCCAAATCGTCAGGAAGGCCTAATAAGAGATGTTGATAAATAATACCTAATTTGGCCCTCCTTTGGGCCAGTTCAATTAAAATGATTATATCAAAGATTGTGGAGGTATTATGATGATATTTATCTAGGAAACTTCTAATTTGGAGATATTTTAAAAAAGTCGCAGGTTTGCATATGAAACTTTTCCCTTAAAGAGGAAAAGGAGGCGAGTTGCCCATCCAAACATAGGTCACCCATATAATTCAGGCCCAGACTCTGCCATTTAAAA
Source organism: Lissotriton helveticus (assembly GCF_964261635.1). Taxonomy (NCBI): domain Eukaryota; kingdom Metazoa; phylum Chordata; class Amphibia; order Caudata; family Salamandridae; genus Lissotriton; species Lissotriton helveticus. The sequence continues at coordinate 50,032,740 of NC_136060.1, read as the reverse complement.
ATGACATTATCCTGAAATATAGATGGCAAAACACCTACAGCATTGAAGGGCGTATAAATATTACCCTTAGAGATAATAAATGTATGGCGTATTTTCTGCCAGACTGAAAACACGACCCAGATGATTTTAAACCTCATTTTTTTAAAATAGCTGGGCTCAAGCACTCGCGTTAAAATGCCCTTAGCCGCCTCACCCAGGACTTTCTCGTAAATGGGCGGCTTAGTACACAAAGGAACATCTGCCCGATCACCCAGCAATAGTGGCCCAAAATGTTGTAACATGGCGAACCAATAATAGAATAAAAGATTGGGGACCGCCCAGCCCCCTTGATCTCTAGGAAGGCAAGTCCACTTGGCTGCCCTTCGTGACCGCCGGTATCCCCAGAGGAACCTGAGACATATCCTCTCAGCCCTGGCCAAAGTTGCCTGTGAGATCTCCAGAGGGATAGTCCTGATCAGGTAAAGAAACTTTGGGAGAACTAACATTTTCAAAACATTACAGCGACCCTACAGTGACAAGTGCAAGTGATCTAACCTCTCCAACTTAGTGTTGACAGAGTCAACAACAGGAAGGATATTTAAATCCAGGATTTTAGCAACTACAAGGGTAATTTTACACCAAGATATATTGCTTTTGTAACAACAGAAACATCAGAGAGGGGCATGGCAGCCGACTGAATGACCTGAGTTTTTGCAATATTTAACTTATAGCCTGAGAATGTCCCAAATTGTTCAGCAAGGATCTCTAAGGCTGGAAAAGCAGATCCGACATCACTAGTTAAAACCACGATATCGTCAGGGTAAGCCAGAGTCTTATATTCTACCCCCTGTACCCTAATTGGAAAAATAGCTACACTCTCTTTGATTGTGCTAAGAAAGGGTTCGATATACAGTGCAAAGAGCAAGGGCGAGCAAGGGCATCCTTGTGTGGTACCCCTGCTGATGTTAAAGCACCCTGACTCCTGGCTGGAGATCCAAATTGTTGCGGCTGGGGAAATATTTAATGACTTAATGACCCGTATAACCTCAATCAATCAATCAATCAATCAATCACTGACACTTATAGAGCGCGCTACATACCCATAGGGTCTCAAGGCGCTTAGGGGAGGGGGGGTGCCGCTACTGCTCGAACAGCCAGGTCTTCAGCTTCTTCCTGAAGGAGAGGTGGTCTTGGGTCAGGCGCAGGTCGGTCGGGAGGGAGTTCCAGGTCTTGGCGGCCAGGTAGGAGAAGGACCTTCCTCCTGTGGTTGCTCTTCGGATGCGGGGGACGGCGGCGAGGGCGTGGTTGGCTGAGCGGAGGTGGCGTTTGGGAGCGTAGAAGTTGATCCGGCTGTTGAGGTAGCCCGGGCCTTGGTCGTGTAGGGCTTTGTGTGCGTGGGTGAGGAGGCGGAAGGTGATTCTTTTGTTGACGGGGAGCCAGTGAAGGTCTCTCAGATGTCCGGAGATGTGGCTGTGTCGTGGGATGTCGAGGATGAGTCTGGCTGAGGCGTTCTGGATCCGCTGGAGTATCTTCTGAAGCTTGGCGGTGGTACCGGCGTAGAGGGCGTTGCCGTAGTCCAGTCGGCTAGTGACGAGGGCCTGGGTGACGGTCTTCCTGGTCTCGGTGGGAATCCACCAGAAGATCTTCCGTAGCATGCGTAGGATGTTGAAGCACGCTGAGGAGACGGCGTTGACTTGCCTGGTCATGGAGAGGGAGGAGTCCAGGATGAAGCCCAGGTTGCGTGCATGGTCTGTCGGTTTGGGTGCGGTGCCCAGGGCGGGAGGCCACCAGGAGTCGTCCCAGGCGGAGGGTGAAGAGCCCAGGATGAGGACCTCCGTCTTGTCCGAGTTCAGTTTCAGGCGGCTGGTCGTCATCCACTCGGCTACCTCTTTCATCCCTTCGTGTAGGTTGGCTCTGGCGGTGGCGGGGTCGTTGGTCAGGGAGAGGATCAGCTGGGTGTCGTCGGCGTAGGAGATTATGCTGAGGTTGTGTTGGAGTGCGATGGCCGCGAGGGGGCTCATGTAGACGTTGAAGAGGGTGGGGCTCAGAGAGGATCCTTGAGGGACGCCGCAGATGACTTCGGAGGCCTCTGACTTGTACGGTGGTAGGCGGACTCTCTGTGTTCTTCCGTCGAGGAAGGAGATGATCCATTCCAGCGCCTTGTCCTGGATTCCGACGTTGCTGAGGCGCTGTACTAGGGTGCGGTGGCAGACCGTGTCGAATGCCGCGGAGAGGTCTAGGAGGATGAGGGCCGCTGTTTCTCCGTTGTCCATCAGGGCTCGGATGTCATCGGTGGCGGCGATGAGGGCGGTCTCGGTGCTGTGATTGGCTCGGAAGCCGGACTGTGAGGGGTCGAGGGATCCATTCGTCTCGAGGAAGGCGGCCAGCTGCTTGTTGACGGTCTTCTCGATGACTTTGGCCGGGAACGGGAGGAGCGAGATGGGACGGTAGTTCTTGAGTTCGGTGGGGTCCGCTGTTGGTTTCTTGAGTAGAGCGCTGAGTTCGGCGTGCTTCCAGCTCTCAGGGAAGGTGGCGGTGTTGAAGGATGTATTGATGATGTCTCGCAGGTGGGGTGCGATGACCGCGTCGGCCTTGTTGAAGACGTGGTGAGGGCAGGGGTCGGTCGGTGATCCGGAGTGGATGGAGTTCATCGTGCGGATGGTGTCTTCGGTGCTGATCGGGGTCCAGGCGTGGAGGGTGGTGGTGGGGGGAGGTTGTTCGGTCATGGTGTGCGTTGGTTGTTTGTTGAAGCTGTTGTGTATGTCCGCGATCTTGTTGTGGAAGTAGGAAGCGAGGGAGTCGCAGAGGTCTTGCGATGGGGTGATGTCGTTGGTTCCTGCGCTGGGGTTGGATAGCTCTTTCACGATGTTGAAGAGTTCCTTGCTGTTGTGCGCGTTGTTGTCCAGCCGGTCTTTGAATGCAGTTTTCTTGGCGGTGCGGATCAGCTGGTGGTGCTTCCGAGTGGCCAGTTTGAGGGTGGTCCTGTTGTCCGGTGTAGGTTCCCTTCTCCAGACTTTCTCGAGGGCTCGGCAGTTCTTCTTGGAGCTCTTGAGTTCGTCGGTGAACCATGGGGCTTTCTTGCTGCCGGGTCTGCTGGGCGGGGTTCTCAGCGGGGCGAGCTCGTCCGCGCAGATGCTGATCCACTTCGTGAGGTTGTCGGCGGCCTGGCTGGGGTTCGCTGAGCTGGCAGGAGGGTGCTGGCTCAGGGAGGTGGCGAGCTGGTCTGCTGTGATCTTGTTCCAGCTTCTGCGGGCGGCCTGTCGCTGGTGGTGGTGAGTCGTCGTTCTCCTGAAGGTGAAGTGGACGCAGCTGTGGTCCGTCCAGTGAAGCTCTGTGGCGTGGCTGAAAGCGACGTCTGTGCTGGATGAGAAGACGGCGTCGAGTGTGTGTCCGGCGAGGTGGGTGGGGGTGGACACCAGCTGCTTGAGTCCCAGATTGGCGAGGTTGTCGAGCAGGGTGCTGGTGTTGCGGTCGTTGTTGTTCTCCAGATGGAAGTTGAGGTCCCCCAGGAGGATGTAGTCAGCGGAGGGGAGGGCATGCGGGCTGATGAAGTCGGCGATGTCCTCGCTGAATTGTGTGCGTGGTCCCGGGGGTCGGTAGATCAGGGTGCCTCCAAGGGTGGTGGTTGGGTTGGTGTGGATCTGGAAATGCAGGTGTTCGGCGTTGGTCAGGGTGTTGTCGGTGCTGGTCGTGAGACGGATGGTGTTCCTGTGGATGATGGCGATGCCTCCTCCCATCTGGTTGGTGTTGCGGTCCCTCCGGACGATCTTGTAGCCCTCTGGGATGGCGATGGCGATGTCGGGGGCTGAAGAGGCGTTCATCCAGGTCTCCGTGAGGAAGGCGACGTCAGGGGCTGTGGCGTCTAGGAGGTTCCAGAGTTCGATGGCGTGTCTGTGGACGGAGCGGGTGTTGAGCAGGATGCACTTGAGGTGGGTGCTGCTGGTGTCCGACTTGGCGGTTGCTGGTGCGAGGCAGGTCCGGATGCAGGGGAACTCGCAGGCGTGGCAGCTGAAAGGTCCGTGGGTGCGTCGTGGGGTGGCTTGGTGGCAATCTGGGAGTCGGCCGGTGTTGAGTGCGATGAGGGTGGCGGCGGAGTACGTCAGGCGGGTCGGTCGGGGTCTTCGTGGGCCAGGGGTCCTGGCACTGGTCGCGGTCCGGTCGCGGACGGGCGCAGACGGGCTTACCTTTGGCGCGCCTTCGGCGCACAATCGGCGCACCCGCTGCGCGTTCGCAGGGTCGCCATATAAGGCGAAGTGCGCGGGTGGGCGGAGCAGCTGGGAGGCGGGAGCGGGGAGGGAACAGAAGAAAAAAGGGGCGGGGTCTGCGGTGGTGGCGGGAAGCGGGGAGCGGGGAGGGAAGACGGGGGGCGGCGAGGAGGGCGGGAACAGAAGGAGGGCGCTAGCACGGGCAAAGCTATTGCCAACAAGCACAAATGTAGACAAAAACAATCTAACACGGGCAAAGCGCTAGGGATAAAAATACAAGCACAAGTTAGAGCAAAACAGGGAAAACGGGCTAAACACTATGAGAGAAAAAAAATACAAGCACAAGTTTACAGCAAAACAGGGAAAAACGGGCTAAACACTATGAGAAAAAAAATACAAGCACAAGTTTACAGCAAAACAGGGAAAAACGGGCTAAACACTATGAGAAAAAAATACAAGCACAAGTTTACAGCAAAACAGGGAAAAACGGACGACTGCAGGGTCAGCCGGCCGCGAGGCAGGCAGCGAGGCAGAGAGCGAGGAGAGGGGGCACACGCAGCAGCTGGTGGCCGTGCGGCGCGGGGGTGTCCCACAAGTGGGTCACACTTACCTGTGTCGCACGGTCGCCATATAAGGCCAAGTGCGCGGGTGGGCGGAGCAGCTGGGAGGCGGGAGCGGGGAGGGAACAGAAGAAAAAAGGGGCGGGGTCTGCGGTGGTGGCGGGAAGCGGGGAGCGGGGAGGGAAGACGGGGGGCGGCGAGGAGGGCGGGAACAGAAGGAGGGCGCTAGCACGGGCAAAGCTATTGCCAAACAAGCACAAATGTAGACAAAAACAATCTAACACGGGCAAAGCGCTAGGGATAAAAATACAAGCACAAGTTAGAGCAAAACAGGGAAAACGGGCTAAACACTATGAGAGAAAAAAAATACAAGCACAAGTTTACAGCAAAACAGGGAAAAACGGGCTAAACACTATGAGAAAAAAATACAAGCACAAGTTTACAGCAAAACAGGGAAAAACAGGCTAAACACTATGAGAAAAAAATACAAGCACAAGTTTACAGCAAAACAGGGAAAAACGGACGACTGCAGGGTCAGCCGGCCGCGAGGCAGGCAGCGGCAGAGAGCGAGGAGAGGGGGCACACGCAGGGTTGAAGCCCTTCCAGCGCAGCACAGCCCACAGGAACCCCCAGGAGACCCTGTCGAATGCCTTCTCGGCATCCAATAGGATCACAATGAGGGGGGGTCCCATAGTCTGGGCCCAGTCCAGAAGGGCAATGACTCGACGGACATGGTCAACCGTGTCCCTGTCCAGGATAAACCTGTGTTGACGCAACAAAACTAAGGGAGTGGTGACCAGTGCAAGTCCTGAGGATAATATTCTAGAATATATTTTCCTGTCAGTATTTATGAGTGAGATTGGCCGATAGGGTTAGGGATTTAGCTGAGGCTTGCTTTTTTTTAAAAACAATACCACCGTGGTTTGATGCCAGGAGTCCGGTATAACACCGTCCTGTGCAGCCCTGAAGACTGACAGCATATCCTGGCTAATCACTACCGAAAACGTCTTATAGAATTCCAAAGGAATAGTATCCGGGACGGCGGCCTTCCCATTAGCCAAGGATTTAATTGCAGACTCACCTTCTTCCCAAGTAATTGGCGCAGAGAGTACCTCGTTCTGCTCCTGTGTAATCACCGAGGTATCGACACTGCCGGAAATCATCCCCCCTGAATCTCACTTTGAGATCTACAGAAATCCTTCTCATACAGCATAGTATAAAAATTCTTAAAAACATCCATTACCCCCTCTGGTGTATCCTGGATAACACCCTGCTGATCCTGAACTCAGACAAATTGTATTGCAATGCTTTTCTGTTGTAATCTTTTGGCGAGGACTATGACCGAATTTTCTCCGAATTCATACATCAACGTGCTATATTGCACATATTTCGCAGCTAAATCCTGAACAAAAAACTCAAGCAGTTTAGATTTTAATATAGCAACCGCCTGCTGATTCAGATCGGTCTCAAGATCGAGCTGAATATTAGTTGTTAATTCCAACTCGGCCACCCGAAGCTCCTCGAATCGTCTTTTAATCTGCACCTGAGTACTCTTCCAGCGATGAGCTGCAAAACTTTTGGTCTCGTCACGAAAGGCTTCCTTGAACGTGGCTCAAACTGTGCAGTCAGGAGCAGTCCCCCAATTGATATTCAAAAATTCAGCAATCCAGCATTCCATATGATCCCGATAGGATTGATCCAAACAAAGCTTTCTTTCGAATGTCCAAGATCTAGGAAGTTTGATAGTACGCTCCCAAGGACACTTAATTACCAGTGCATTATGATCTGATAAAGTCCTTGGCAGAACTACAATAGTGACTGCCCCTACCTGCTGATCAAAAACAAAAAGATAATGGACCATTTTGTTGTGGGGAGCAGAGTAATACGTATAGCCGTCATTGTCTTGATTATGCCGATGCCAGGCATCGATCAACCCATGCTCTGAGACTACGGTCTGCAGAGCCTTGAAAACCAGAGGTTTCCTGCCAGAATACTTTTGATCACTCATCAAATTAAATTTGCTTGTCAGATTGATATTGAAATCCTCACAAAAAAAACATTGGGTGTGGCCATGCTGCGAGTTCAAGATTTAGACATGTAATATTTTCTGGGTCATCTAAATTAGGCCCATAGATCATACAGAAGGATAAAGACCTATTATTTATGACAATTTCAGCTATCACCCACCTGCCCACCTTATCCTCTTTAACTTTCTTACAAAACCCAACTCCTTTCTTTAGCAGAATGGTCACTGCTCTGATCATAGATGTCTGGTGAGAGCAAGCTATAAGATCATAACCGGGCAATTTCAGGCACTCACGCTTCCCCCACGGTATGTGTGTCTCTTGCAGACACAACATTTTTACCTGCATTGTTTGCACAATCTTAGACAGCAAAGCCTGCTTCTTCCCATCATTCAACCCACAGATGTTCCATGAACTCAGTCGCAATCTACTCTACCCCATTAGCTAAAAAATAAATGTGAATCCTACTCTCCACTCAGAATATATTTTTTAAAAATAATCTCTGCCATCACCTGTACCACAACTAAAACCTACAACCAGAAGCAAACTCATCCACCACACCCCTCACCCCCTCACCCTGAAACCACCTTGAGCCCCTTCCAACCAACCCATCCCAACCCCCTCACCCCCCTATGCGGCATCAGGACCTAGGTCCTTGTCATGGTATAGGTTGGTATCCCCACTCTCCCCTGAATCTTACCTCCCCTTAAGCAACATCTGAGGATCTGAGCTGATCGGACCTAAACAAGACATTCCCCGAGAGAACAAAAAAGGAGAAGAAGAATCAGCCCAGCCCCCATTATAATACATCATCAAGTGTCCCGACCCTGGTGATCAGAAAAAAAACAGATTATTGACTAAATAGAACTCAGAAACTCCTTTGCCTGGACCTCGGATACAAAATACTTAGTCTGCCCCTGAAAAATTACTTTCAATTTGGAAGGAAAGAGCAGGATGGATAGGCGCCCTTAGCCTGGAATGGGATAATTAGCTGGCGGAGCTGCCACCTCTGCTCAACAGTTACTGGGCAAAAGTCCGGTCTAACAAAAAATTCACAATCCTTCCCAACCTCCTTCTATCTGGCCTAGCTAGATCATAAATCTTCTCCCTAGCCAAAACATTATTTAGACAAATTAGAATTGCTCGAGGCTTGTCTCCAGCCAGGCCTGAGTTCTGCTTCTTCTTAAAAGGGAAACTATGCGCCCGTTGGACTTCCAACTGCCAGTCCCACTGCGTGACCTCTGGGAATGCTTTGACGAACAGTTCAACAGCAAACTGCCTGACGTCTGGACCTTCCTTGCCTTCAGCAGCCCCTAAAATCCCTAAATTGTTACTTCTAGCCCTGTTTTCCAGGTCAGTCAGCTTCCATAGCACATCTTCCCTTTGTTCTTTAATTGTATCAGCAAGCCCCTTCTGAGTATCCATCGCATCTTCCAGGGTAGAAATGCATTCCTCGGCTTCAACAATCCTCGCAGCAAAGTCCGAGCATGTTTTGGCAACTCTGCAAATTGAGTTTTGCACCCTGCGACATGCACCCTGCGTGCTGGCGCTCTCCTGTCACATTTCCTCGCTATGAGCCATAATAGTTTGGTAGATAATAGGCAGAGTCATTTCCCCAGGAGGCTCCGGAGGGACACCAACCGTGTCACCTACACATATGGAGCCGTCATCACCGACTGAACCAGGCTGTGCAGAAAAAGAATAGTCCCACGCCATTGAGCCAAGAGACTTACTTAGAGCCGATGCCCCTTGATCTTTCAGCTTCATAGCTTTACGTACCGTGCTGGGGCCATGAGGTGAAACCTCGTCCTTGGACACCTCAGTTGAGCGCCAGTCTGCAGATTCACTGTCGTAATCTGACCATTCTTGATCTGGACCCTCGTCTTCTGATGAGCCAGAATGATATATGAATGATCCGACATCGAATAGAATTTATCAATTGCTTCAGGCTCCTTTAAATCTCCAGTAACTTCTAAAGGAGGATCAAGACAAGCATCTTGGGCGTTCGAGGTTGGATCAGTGGTAGGTTGAGCATGTTTCCGTGATAAATAGGAGATCAAGATGATAATTATCTAATAAATACGCAATTTCGTATTTATGCTTTGGGCGAGAGCGTGCTTTGATCAGGGCCGAATAGGGTTGAAAACAATTTAGTTTCAGCAACATAATACGTTGGCACAGCAGCATATTGGGAGGCTAAGTGCTTCATAAACAAAAAGTGTAATTATTATTTATCAGGAACACGTGGTTTTGACATTAATGTTCTTGTTGTAGTTACCCCTGAGGAAGGGCAGAACATGCCCAAAATGCATTGGGACTGAACAGTCCATGTTTAATTATGCAGAATTATGCACCTCTATATGTAAGAGTCAGAGCAGCAATCGTAGAACTTGAGAAAAGGAAAATATTTTTATGAAAAGTTAGATTACCTTGAATTACTGATGGAAAACATGGAGTAAAAGTGGACATCATCTTTGAATTTCATTGAATGGTTCAGATACCTTTCTCAAGCTGTTCATCCTCGGTTGAAGTGCCTGATGAGGACTCAGCTACTTAGGAATTTTATCAACGCGCATGGATAGAGCGCGCTCCAGTGTAGCACACATTTAACATTGCCTTGAGCATCATATAAAAATGGAAGAACAGAACTAGTGGGTGTGCACTCAACCACTTGATATGTAGAACTTGTCATAGAGACAGACATGGGAGCCGGTGGAGATGTATTTTCAGATGACAATGCTGGTTTTGAAGGTGGTGTTGTTTGGCAAGAAAAACCAGAGGAGTTCTATCAGGGTAGGGTGATATGGCCATATTTCTTAGGCCCTAAATGAGATGGGCTATTCCTTCAAGGCTGTCCTTATTATGGAATACATGAACTATGAAAGTCGCATCCTGGGAAGACCAGTTTCACTTCCTTTAATAGAGAGAACTGGTACAAGGCCATCATGATTTCCATGGTGATGTATTCTTCGAGGGTGAGGTCAGTGTCTGAAGTGAGTCTAAGTGACTTCACGTTGGATTAAAGTTGGCTTTTGAATGGGTCCAGGTTCATATTGCTGATTCAGATTTTATGTTTTTTTTTTTTGCTTTTTGTTCCTTCTTATTGCTTTTGTCCTCATTCGCCTCAGGCTCTGTTCCCAAACATTTCTAATTTCATTTCCTTAAATGGGGTGTCCTCACCAGTGAGTTTCACTTTCTTTGGGTTATAGCAGTACACTGCAAGATATCGAATTCAAAAACAAAGATAGGTGAAATCATTGGACAGGTGGTTTTAGCATCACATGGTAATCAGGTAAGGGTCCTTTACAGGCTTCACAATGGGCTATTCAGTTCCAACTAACTCACCAAGGGTTGCCATGTCTTCTTTTGCCAATAATGTCACTAGATTTCATTTCTGAAATATATATTACAGAACGAAGCCACTCTATACAAGTCCGTGCAATTTCAGATAGCCACTTTCTGCATATTTCTCTTCATACTTAGAGTGTCAAACAAAACAGCAGCTTGCTCTTATCTTTACTTAACTTCTCGGGACCCTCTCTTCCCCCAAAGATAATCAGATAGAGGCTTACCTTGAGGTTTATACATAGAAGTTCACCATAACCTTACCCACACCTTCCAAATACTGCTGGATCCTGGGGCATTCCATAAATATATGGATGCTGTTCGCCTTTCTAATCCTCATTTCACACATTTAGGTGTACCTCCTTCCCCCAATTTCAATATCCTAGGCGATGTCCAGTGTGCTCTGTGAAGGGAAAAGAGTTGATTTCTTCTTAAAAAAAGTAGGTATAACAGTGATGTTTAAAGTGCGCATCAATACTTGCTATACCTCTTTTAACTACATCCTCGGCAACCTTCCTCCCAGAGCTCATCCTGTAGTATGAAGTCGCCATCTCCTATGTCCACAAACATCAAATACCATGTTGAAACTTCCTCCTTCCTTGGAGTCTCCTTTAATAGGTGTTATTCCAGTTGATTGGTCATTCCAACTTCAAAAGTCAAACTCTGGGACCTACTTTTTAACTGCAAGTACTTAAACCTGGAGATAATCCCTTAAACAGCCTTGTACAGCTCCTCCCATAGTAGAAGCTTAGCCTCCTGTATAAGTTGGTACCATCTTTGTATAACTGCCAGCCTAATATGGAATGGCAATTTATACTTAACACACTCTGGGATGCCTGGTGAATCCCCGATAGGGGCAGGCTTACTATACTATTCGAGGTTCGTGGTCCTTCTTATCCAAGCCCATAACAAGGACATCAATTCCAACGCTTTCAGGTGCTCTTTCTTATAGAATTTTGAGTCTCCAAACTTATGGAAAAAGTGGGTTTCACCTGCTCTAATATCCTTTAAGATGCTCTTAAACAAGATGCCGGTCTCCAAGCTGTTAATGAGTATGATTCTGCAATTTTTTAACTGGAAAACCCAAGCATAATACTGGATGTCGCGTAATGTTAAACCTCCCTTGTCTCTCCTCCTAAGGAGATTCTTCCTGGAAATCCTTGAACCCTTCAAGGCCTAAATGAAGCTATTAAGACTCCGTTTCACTGAATACACTTGGAAATTGACTAGAATCTTTCGAGGTTCACTTCTGTTGAGCTTCTTTTTAAACAGGTCCTGGTGAACTCTTGGATGTCCCTAGCTATATCTAAGTCAGTATCATCTATCTGGACCACTACCTTTATCAAGGTTATAATGCAGGATTTTGCATCCTCCCCTTCCCCCTGCACATCTAGAATTCTTAGATTTTTTCTTCTAGAGGTATTCTCCAGTGTCTCTATCTTCTCCTGGTATTCAAATTCTTTATGTTTCAACAAACAAATCTCTTCCTTATTATGCTCCACTGAGTTTTTTACCTCCTTTACTGTCTCCTCAAAGGCATGAGTCCTTAGGGCAAAGAGTCCAGTTTTTTCTCAAGGCTTTCACATGCCCCTTGTATTTGTCTCTATACTTCCATAATGGTCTATGCACCAGCAAGAGCAGGATTCTGGGCTTGAATGAGAGCTGATACATCAACAATCTGCTGCAGCTGATCTCTGACAGTAGAGGATGACTGCAACTCAGACCCTGCTACATTTTCTAATCTCTCTCCTACCCCGTCCCTGACCCCATCCATTGTTGTCTATCCAACATCACCCTGACACTTGCCAATTCCTCCATTCTGGTGTATTGCCCTTTGTCCTCGGCCTCAGACAACGGAACCAATTTCTTCCCAGGGTTCTTGCTCTAATGTCTAGATTTTCCACCAATGATTCACAAACTTAGTCCCCGAGGGCTACTACCTTAGCCAAAACATAGAAGAAGGTCCTTAATAAGGGGGTAATCTTCAACTGATTTTGATTAGGTGTGGTCATCAGATTTCCTGGCTCTTTCCATGTCCTAGAGAATTAATGTTTGATTTGTCTACTTTTGATACTGACATGGAATCACTGTCTCAGTAAGTAGCTGTTACAATAGCCAGCTTTTTCTTATCAGTTATCTTTGGACCTATAGGCAACAGAGGTTGTTTAAAGGTGCTGGGGGAGCCCTCAGATACTTCTTTACGGGCATTCCTCAAGAAGTACATGTTCCCCCTTGTAGACATCGTTATTAGTGACTTATTCTCTGCCCCTATTGCTTTTTTCCAGGCTTACTTGTGGCCTTTTTAGTGCCAGTCCCATCCCCTTGAGGGAACTCTACCTCCTTACCCCAGCTACTGCCTCCTCACTCTGTCATGAAGTCCGGGCTGGGGGTCTCCCAATACAAGATCTTGGTGATCCTCACACTCCTCCCTTCTCAAACACCAACCAGCAGCACTTCGGTTCCTATGTGCATGTTGCCACTGCCACCTTTCCCCCTGAGGGGGAACCTTGCTACGGACCTACAACCTTTCCTTAAATCCAGTGCATCTCTCATCCACTGCTCATTGTTAGCCTCACCGCCTGCTGTGCCTGCCATGGTTACCTGGGAAAGGAACAGAAAAAAGGGCAAAAGGCAAAAAAAACTGCAACTCTGGGCTATTTCCTTCGATTTGATGAGTACAACTTCTGTAGCTAATCCACCATTTTTCCATCCCTGTGCTAATCACTTGTGTGCATTCCAGGGCTCAGGCACTCAAGCGACCTGCTACCTAGCAAGCCACCATGTTCTCCCCTTGCATGTTTTTCTTGATGAAGAGCAACAATATCTTGTACTTTCTCATGATCCTTCTCTGATCATCTTGGTAAATTAACTAGTACTCGGTATCAGGCGCAGCCAGTACAGGTAAGAGCGGTGGGGTAGGATAGGGGTGGGGTATGTGGAAGGGGAAGTCGACAGACGACCGATTAGAAAAGCAAAAGTAAAAAAATGAAAAACACTTACCTTACACTTGTCGATGCGGTGAGCGCAAGGTAAGTGATTTTCTTTATTTCATTTTATTTTCCCCATTCTGTCGTCTGCCAAATTCCCCCGCCGCACCACTCTTACCTGTAGCAGCTGCACCTCCTCTATATTAAGTTTACACATCTGTATAAATTGTGTAAATTCTGTTAGGACTTTCTTCCCGATACCGACAATATGTTTTGACCAGGTCTCATTCAACTGGGAAGTTGTGTGATTCATCTTCTTAAGGCCAAGAGAAATATTATAGCCTCTGCTCTCCTGTATCCAAGTTTCTGTGCTTTGGAAGGGCGCCCTTCTTGTTACCAGCAGCTCAACTAAAGTTCTTGAATACTCATATTCATGTAAAGAATTTATCAAGGGCCATGGATGATTAGCACAAGTTTGAGTCATCATGTAGCTTACATGTAGTTTACAGAAAGATATTTACTGAAAAAATCCATACCCTCTCAAACTAAAGGCTAGTCAACCAGTACAATGCAAGCCAGTTCTCTCGAGGTATGGGCTCTCTGAAAATTCATCTGGTAAATTGTTTTCAAAGATGATACAGTTTTTCAGAATATTCCAACCTAACTCCAGCCATTTCTCTCGAGGTATGTACTCTATGCAAATTCATCTGGTAAATTGTGTTCAACAATGATACAGTTATTTCAGAATAATCCAACATAACTCCACTGAGATAATCTGAATCTGTCCTGCTGATTTTCAGGAATAGGTATGTGCACATATAAAATTAAAATGCTATTATCTTTAGACTTTTTTCAAGGTCGTCTGAAAAGTGCATACTGATTTTTATACAATTTCATTAAGAAGCAAGTGTTGAGGAGTTGAGTTTAAGAGGATTTAATTAATTTTTACGCAGTTAGCACTTTTTGCATGACAGGCCTTTTGTCTATAGAACAGGGGCATATTATCAAGGGGGTTTATCTCTGCTTTTTTGCCTTTAAAAGCCAAGAAGGCGGAGATAAAATTATCTCCCTATTACCTAGCTGTTGCTAACACCAGTTAGCGACAGCTAGCAGGAGATAGCGACCATCTTGGGCTCCGCTTTGCATGTCAGTGAAATTTATCACTAATGACATGCAAAGTGGGCGTGCCAAGATGTTAGCGACTGGAAACAGTCGCTAACATCGCTATCTCCTATTACCAACTTTTGGAGATATTCGCGCTAAGCGCGATTATCTCCAAAAGCTAACACCTGCCCCTGAGCAGTTCTTAGCCATGTTATCCAATGGTAGGTGGATAACATGGCTAAGAACATTAGCTCGGTAATGCATGAATATCGCTGACTTTTCAGCGATATTCATGCATTTCGGCCGATTTTTATCGCTTAGGAGATAAACCTTGATAATAGCAAGGTTCCTAAGCGATAAAAATCACCGCAGCTCGGCGATAAAAATATTGCCGCTAAGCCAACATAGCGATAATTATCGCTAGTTGTTGGTAATATGCCCCTGAGTTACACATGCAAATAGCTTCAGGACTGAGGACAAATAATCTACCAAAAACATTTCTTAATCTTGGACACAGCTGAGCAATCACTGGTGTCCTTCCCCTCATGTCTCCACAGCATGTGTAAGGGATATTCATAACACATAGTTGTATTTTATTCAACAATAGTTTGTACTTTGCAGAACTGTAGACCTGCAACTAAGTTAATGGTAGTAAAAATCATAAATATGGATATATTCTTGCTGAACAAGGCATGGAAATAAACTAAACTGAAAAATAATGTACATTTTATGAATGAACAATCAATGATTATTCTGGACCACAATTTCAAGCAAGAGAGTCAAGCAACCACTTTTTTGTAGAGCAAATAATGGAGATTCACACAGAAGATATGCGCGGAGGAACACTTTTTTCAGGTAATTTTTTATTAAGTGTTTTATTATTTTGCTTAGATTCAATCAGCCACTTTTATAAATCGACCAGTTCCTCTTGCGAACTACTAGCTCACCAAATGATCACCCACAGGTAGAAATGATACATTTAACTATAATACTGTTCCCTTATTTCCACGGTAACAGTTCTTTATATGTTAAAATAACTGAAGAAAATCATCCGAAATGCCATGGTCAACCATCTATTTTTAACTTAAGCTAGAAGAGAAGTGATCATTTGCTTCATATCTTTGACATTTTCCTGCAAGCTAATATAATAACATAATATTTATGTCTCTTATGACACATATTGCTTCACTGTAGTCTTGGCTACCCACATGCTGAACCTCTGTTGTGGCACTGTAGCGCCTCCACCGTGATAGCAGAAATGTTTCTCCTGAAGCAGCTTTCACGAATAAAGGAAGATGCACTTCAGAGGCAAAACGTTGTGGCAGAAATGGCAACAAATGAGCCATGCAATTCAGGTATTATAGGCATGTCATCATTTATGGTTTTGCTGAAGAAATCCCTCCAAAATTGGGATCCTTCCTCTGAATTATCAAAGTGTATGTCCCCATGCGATAGAGGTTTCTCCCCTACAGGCACTGGACATTTGAAGGTTTTATTCATTCTGTGGCTCCCATGGTTTACCGGGTTGACCCATCAGAAGGGGCACTGTTCGTACTGATATCAGGTACACCATAGTGGGATTAACTATGGAAGAGCTGTCACAGCTCTACAATTGGAAACTCAAAATCTCCACAGACACTAAGATGGTGGAACAGAGACGATGGAAAGTAAAACATTTTGCTTTTTTTTATAGAGGTCCATTACTACTCACGCTTTATGAGGCCTATATTAAAGCAAATGCACTTAAGCTTGTATTTTTAATGTCGACCACTTGTACTGTGATCTCTCTATACTCACTGTTTGGTCAACCTACCTTGTAGCGTATTTTGTCTTGTGGTGATTTATTTTTAATACTTACCCTCCACCACTGACCAGTCGGAAACCAGACGATGAATACATAATGGTTGCTTAATTGCCTTGGAAATAGTGGCTAACCCAAAATGTTACAATGTGAAAGGAATGTACTTCATTTGTGAAGATCAACTCAAAGACTACAATCAAAACATATTTATGTTCACTTACCAATTATGACAGAAAGGAAAATTTATATACATGAATACAAGTGACTGGGTGTTAGAAATGGGGGTCTCTAGTTGGCAGTGGCTGGCCACCCTCCAAGTAGGGACCCTTCTTCCTAAGTCAGAGTAAGGGGGCTACACCCTTTGATAACCCCTGCTCAACCCTGTGGTAACATAGCACAAGCAGCTAGGCTTATCTCAGAGGCAGTGTGTAAAGCATTTATGATCATACACAGTAACACAGTGAAGGACACTACAAAGGGACACCACACAAGTAGTTATAAAAAATAAGTATCTTAATATATATATATAGACTTATCACAAGACCAATACCAGTAAAAAGCAACAATACTGAAAAAGGGGGGTTACTCTTGAAAAGCTGGAAAAAGAGTTCAAAGTGTTTAAATAGGGGTTCAGTTCAAAGCAGGGGTCTCTGCGACCCTTTTACTTACAAAGTACCTGGTGCGTCACTTTTAACATGGGAAAAAGTGACGCACCGGTGACGCAAGGCCTTCATAAATAAGGCCCCTGGATTTCGTAGCAAAACAAGCAAAATGTCGCAAACGAGCTGTATCGATGATTTTCCCCACACTAGGCCGGCGATGCGTTGAATCCTTGCTGCAAACGAGGATAATGCGCTGGTCTGCGGGTGCCTGCCGGACAAACCGACAGACTTCTTCACGCTAGGCCAGCAATGCGTTGAATCCTTGCTGCACGGGAGGATGATGCGCTGATCCTGTTGCGTGTGTGATCTTGTTGCGATGAAAGAAAATGCCGCCCCGCGAGGGAGTGTTGATCCGGGTGCTGATCCAGCGGCGTATAGAAAATATATCATAAACTATACTACCCAACTTCATAACTTATAAACAAAATTCTATACTAAATATGGACCCATTTATAAACCTGACATATTTTGGGCCTACTGAATCAGGTGGTCAAATTAAATCTATATACACATTATCTACAAACTATATACATTTTATACATCTGCGAAAGGAATGTTGTCATTAGAATAAAACTTATACCATTTAAATGACCACCATTGGCGACGTGATCTAGCTAATAGTAACCTACACTTCTGAATAACCAAGACCAGCTTGTTTGTCAAAAGTAAGAATTTATTTACTAAATTATGGTATATAAGTTGATAGTTTTATAAATGAATTTTATTTGCAATAGAGCAAGCATGATTATAAAGAAATATGAGAAAAATACAATTTAAGCAAGTGAATCAAAATCAAAGTGAATATTTAAAGTTTAGCATTTCTAAAACCTAATTCCCTAACTGAACTAAATAGATAGAAATTAAAGTAAAGTTCTTTGAGGATTCTTACGTGCTCCACGCAAAGTCCAACAGCACATCACCCTCATCGGAAAGTCAGAAAGCAGCAGCCAGCCCATCCCTAAGGGCATGACTTTTTATACCTTTCTATGCTAACTAAACTACGCAAAGGAAAGTTTTCAGAAATCTTCGACGTCCCATTGGCTGAGAGTGACAAGTGACATGTCACCCAGTTTTCAAAAAGTTCCACTAAATCATATTTCTTAGAGACCATTGTCTCTTCCACGTGAAGCCAGAAGCTTCCTCATATTGCAACAAATGTATTAAGTCATTCTCGCAGCGTCCATTGACTTTCATTAAACTTCCGCGGATGCCAAGTTAAGGACTGACAAAATGTTCACTTTCGACCTTGGCCATGTCCGACAGAATGATGACAGCATTAGTTTTTGCTTTGTGAACGCAGCTTTTGACGAATAATTTATTTCAGAATGGGCGTCTCGTGACTTTCAGCAGAATTACATGTCAGCTCTTTTCTGCGGCTCAAGTGACTAGGCCCAAAAGCAGGCAACTTATGATTTCTAATATAAAACAAACACAAGAAAAGTATTAATGTAAGAAATAATGTAGATTCTGTATCCACCCCTTGGCTCACTAATTATTTAACCCACCCGATTAATCAAAATGTTACCTAGCCATTGCAAACAATTAAAGCAGCGTTTATATCTACCAGTCTCCGTTATTCCATGAGACCCATATGCATCTAGAATAGTAGAAATGACATCACACAGACAAGGAAAAGCAAAACAAGCACATGCTTCTTTTAAGTTTGCAGCAGTTAGTAATGACAAAAACGAAAACAATAAATTATTTTATTATTTTGCACGAACTAAAAGATGCAACAATTATGCACGTTTATGAGCACACATGTTAGTCCCCCCACGTGTAAAGTTTAATCTAAGTTGTATTAGCATGACATATCACAAATCATTAATATTATTATTCATGTTATGGAAATGTGACTTCGCGAGTTTAAACAAAATTTTGTTTTCTATCTCGCTCCATCAACTCCCTCATCTGGTGATTAACAAATCACCACACCAGCATTCAAAATTTTGGTAAATTAAATTTTTAAGAAATCGATTCAAATTCATTTGTATCAGTAAACCTAAAAGTCTGTTTCTGCATAATCTTTGCAATTAACATGACGCTCTCTATGTAACTCCTGTAATTCGATCTCCCTTTCTTCTTCTTTTCTGAGTTTATAGATTCTTTTCTTTTCTTTCAATTGTTTCTTTCTTTTATGTAACAAACAACCTAATTTAGTCAAAATAAAAATGAATACTATTATAATCAAAGGTGCCAGAATCTTGCCAAGAATTGAACTTCCGATATTATGAAACCAGTTTTTAATTGCTTGAAACCTTTTTGAAAGTTTCCCTGTAAAATCTTCTTCTTCTAAAGGAATTATCTCTGAATGCATTTGTGTAATATTCTTAATATACATTTCAATATTTTTACTTTCATCAGGTATATATGTACAGCAATGTTGAACATGTAAAATGCCACAGACTCCTCCCTCTTTTGCTAGGAGTATGTCTAAAGCAAGACGGTCTTGAATTACCATAGATCTAATTGCAATAACTTCAACATTCACTAATTGAAACCCATCAGCTGTGTCAGTTGATAATCTATCAACTATAGTGGACAATTTTCTGATTCTCCCTGCATTTAGGGTTATACCAACAAAAGGTATTACAGCTTGAAAAATATCTCCCAGAACTTCAGTAAAAGTTTCTCTTTTAACTCTATTTACATAATTATGAATTTTAAACAATCCTTCTGAATCTCTGTCAACATGAAACACTTTAGGAAAAACAATTCCCACATAACAAGTTCCATACCAATGGTCTGGAAGGTTGTAGTAGGCTTTGTCACCACAAACAAAATAAATCCCAGGAAAAATAGGATCTTTTCCACCTTTAAATCCCCAACCTCCCATAATCTGATAAGTATCTTCACAGTTACTTGCACCTACAAAGTAATTATCAAAAAGTGTATTATCTCTTCTAATGCAAAGTTTTCCACTAACTGGTTTGTCTATGTGAATTGCAATATTTTCAAGCATTTTGCCATTTAATTTCTCATCCTCTTTTTGCCAGAAGGCTGACTTAGTCTGCTTGACTAATTCATTTCTCTTATAAATTGCTCTTCTCTCCTCAACCATGTTCAAAAATTTCTTTCCTTCAGCACTTAATTTACATGTTAGATTATTCTTGTAAGCATACTCGTAAGTGAGTTCGTTAGTAACAAGGAAAAATTCTCTCATTTGTTTTGCTTTCTTATGCTTATTTATAGCGTTATCAATCTTAATATTAGCAAAAATCTCATCATAATTTGAATAGTAATATTCTAAACGACCAGTTTGATAAAATAAACTAGTTAATACACTACATGTTACAGCATAAGTGAGAGGAAGCATGTTATATGTTACTCCCTCAGAAACAGAAGCAGGTAACTTAACGCAGACATAGCAGTCTTTTGCATCCATTACCTTTACATATTCACTCAATAGCTTTGTGAATGTATTACTTGAAAAATCACCTATCGATTTATCTTGATGAAAGTTAGGCTGATGATCAATAACTTTTGCAGATGTACTATGTTTAGTTTGACTAACCAGAGCTTTGCTTGTTAAATTAACTTTGTGTAATTCTCTATTCATTTCTAAAGGTATAATTACAGCTAGTACCAACCAGAGCAGAACTAAAATGAGCAGACACACCAGAGTCATCTTACAGCATCTTTTAAAAACAGAACACTTTGAAGTGCTCTCCTTAACATAAGGCATTTTTGGTTAGTTTTAGCCTCAAAAATAAAAATAAATTTTAAAATTCTAAATTTATATTTACACCCCCCTTTTAAAATATTTTTATTTTTAAAACCCTAAACAAGATTTCTTCGACCTTATGTCATACATAAGTTTTCTTCAACTAAACAGTTTTTCTTCAACCTTTTGTCAACTAACAAATTTTCTTCAGCCTTTTGCCAATTTAATAATTCTGTACTTCAATCATTGTCACTAATTTCTTGGATTTCGTTTTCTTCTTCACTACTATCATATATGTCAATAACAGGTGGAATTACTAAGTAAGTCCACTCAGGAGACTTGTATTTTTGGTTTGGTCTTATTATTCTCTTCCCTTTTCTCGATATTACTTCAATTTTCCTTCCAACTCCAACTTCTTTTCCAGGACTCTTTTGACTACTGATTTCTTCAACTTGTTCTATTGGCTTTTTGATCAATCTGACTCTCAATCTTCCACCTGGCCAGTAGTCTGCTTTTCTTACGTACTTCTTCTTTGGTTCAGAATTATTTGATTCTGACTTCCAAGTCCTTTTCTTTCCGTTTTCACTTTCACCTTCCACGTCACTTTCTTCAGTTTCGTAGTCTGAAATTTCAATTGACTCAGGAACTTCTCTATTCGGCAATTTCACTCCTTCAGGAACTTCACTTTGTCTTCCATCACTGGTACTTGGTAATTCGTTCTCCTCCTCTTCCTCAATTACCTCTAACTTCCCAGATTTCGGATTTTTGTTCCTTATTTCAGAGTTTGTTCTCTGCCTTTCGATACTCTCCTGGTCTGAAACTTCTTTTTGTTCAGCTTCTTTGTCTTCAATAGAGACAATCGAATCTTCAGTTATCTTTCCTTTTAACAGATTCTCTTCACCTTCAGAATCTATTTCAATTATTTCCAAGTCTTTTCTTGTCAGATTTCCATTCACTGGCACAGTTTCCAGATGTCGACTTTCTTGTCGATCTTCAGAATCTGGAATTACTTCACTTTCTGTTCTGTCTTCTGCTTCAGAATCAGAATCATCTGTGGTGTCACTTTCAACATCAGAACTCTCAGGAGTTGGTACTGGAATAGTATGACTAGGATGTATCCAACGTTTCAATCCTCTGCACTTTACAGCATTAGTAGTGATCAAAATTATCTGCCTAGGTTTCTGCCATCTAGGAGCTAGACAATTCCTTCTCCGATGTACTTTCGTTCTGACCCAATCGCCAGGTCTCAGATCATGAGTCAAAACCTTTTCATTTGATTGAGCTTCAGTTCCCACCTGATTAGACACAGAAGTTACCATATCAGATAACCTTTTACAGTAATCCAAAATTGCACTGTCATTTATGCTCAACAGTTTACCTACAGGTACAAATGCTTGCCTCATAACTCTTCCCATTAAAATTTCATGAGGACTCAAACCTGTCTTTTTATCTGGTGTACTTCTTAATGACATCAAAACAAGTGGAAGAGCATCGGTCCACTTAATACCTGTCTCAAGACACATTTTTCCAATTCTGTTTTTGATTGTTCCATTTATTTGTTCAACTACTCCTGATGCCTCTGGTCTGTATGCACAGTGTATTTTCTGCTCAATGCTCAAAGCTTCGCAAATTAATTTCATCAGTTTGTTATCAAAATGGCTTCCTCCATCACTCTCAATAGTGACTGGAAAACCGTACCTTGGGATGATTTCTCTGAGCATTAGTTTTGCTACTGTAATTGAATCACAGTGTCGTGTAGGAAAAGCCTCTACCCATCGTGAAAACAAGCATACAATTACAAGTACATATTTCAAACAATTGTGTAAGGGCATTTCAATGAAATCCATTTGTAACCTGGTAAAGGGACCACCTTCTCGACCAATTATTCCTGTCCCCACCACTGATTTTCTGTTTGGATTCATTTGTTGGCATGACAAACACCTTTGACAAAAAGATTCAGCAATAGTTCTAAATTTGGTATTGAACCATGTTTCTCTGAAAAGTCTGACCATAGAATCTCTTCCTAGATGTGCTGGACCATGATATAATCTGGCCATATCAGCAATCAAACAATTTGGTAATACTACTCTGCCATCTTTGTAAACCCACACTCCATCTTCTTCACGTGGTCTACAATCTGATCTTAACCACAAGTCTTTCTCATCATCTTCTGCTTCATTTTGTAAATCTCTAATTTCATGCCATGTTTCTACAACAGTTGTTAGCATTAATGAATTTGAATCAGTTTCTTTACTCCTCTCCCGATTGTATGAATAATTTTTCTTTGCGCAGTACTTTGCTGTTTCATCTGCGAAGGCATTTCCCTTGGAAATATAATCAGTTCCTCTAGTGTGCGCTGCACATTTGACAATGGCAATTTCTTTTGGTAATTGTATTGCTTCAATTAATCTCCTAATGAAAACTGCATTTTTAATTGGTGATCCTGTTGATGTCATGTATCCTCTCTGTGACCAGAGTTGTCCATAATCATGCACAACTCCGTACCCATACTGACTATCAGTAATGATGGTAACTCTTACATCCTTTGATATTTCACATGCACGAATTAAAGCAATCAATTCAGCCACTTGTGCTGAACGAACTCCTTCAAGACATGATGCTTCTTCAACATCTACGACTGTACAAACTGAGTATGAAGCTTTCAAGACACCTCCTTCGGATCTTAAGCATGAGCCATCTACAAAGTAGACAAAATCCGATTCAGACAAAGGTCTGTCTTTGATGTCTTTTCTTGGTTTAGTGCAGAATTCCATGACATCTAAACATTCATGTTCTGTTTCAATGTCATCAACAATTTCAGAATCAGGCAATAATGTCGAAGGATTCAGATTCAAACATCTTGAAATCGAAACATTATCTGCTCCCAGAATGATTTTCTCATACTTTGTCAATCTGCTACTTGTTAAATGTTGAGTCTTACCTCTTGTCAGTAATATCTCAACTGAATGAGGCACAAAAACTTTCACTGGAAATCCCATAATGATTCCTTCACTTTGTTCAAGGCTGATACTTGTAGCTGCAACTGCTTTCAAACAACCTGGTAATGCTTTTGCAATTGGATCAAGAACTGCAGAGAAGTATGCAATAGGTTTCTTTAAATTTCCATGTCTCTGAATTAACACAGATAATGCACATCCTTCTCTCTCACTGCAATACAGTTCAAAATCTTTCTCATAATTTGGCATACCTAAAGCAGGAGCTTGGCATAAGCTCTTTTTCAGGTTCTCAAAAGATTCCATCTCAATATCATTGAGAATAATTGGATCTTTTACATCTGACTTTGTCAGTCTTTGTAGTGGTTTTGCAATTACTGAAAATCCACTTATCCATTGTCGACAGTAACCTACCATTCCCAAGAACATTCTGACTTGTCTTTGTGTTCTTGGTGGTAACATTGCTTGAATCATTTTTATTCTCTCTATTGTTACTTGTCTTTTTCCCTTTGCAATTCTGTGACCAAGATATTTTACTTCTTGTTTGCAAAACTGTAGTTTTGCTGGGGACACTTTATGTCCTTCTTCTGCAAGGCGATTTAACAGAATTATTGTGTCTGTTACACAATTTTCTCTTGTCTTTGCAGCTATTAACAAATCATCAATATACTGCACTAACGTAGACCTACCAGGTAAGTCTAGGTCTTCTAATGATCTTTTTAACAGTTCATTAAAGATTGAAGGACTTTCTGTATAGCCCTGTGGGATTCTTGACCATCCGAGGGTCTTACCTTGGAATCTGAAAGCAAATATTTCATAACTGTCTGGATGCAAGGGAACAGTAAAGAATGCATTGCAAAGGTCGATGACTGTATACCATTCAGCATCATGTGGAATCTGAAATAGAATTACTGCTGGATTTGGAACCACAGGACAACATGGAACAACAATTTGATTAACCTTTCTCAAATCTTGTACGATTCTAAATGTTCCGTTAGACTTTTTAACTCCCATAATTGGTGAATTACAAGAGCTACTCTTCATTTCCTTTAATACACCTTGCTTTATTAATTTTTCAATTATAGGTGTAATACCTTCAATTGTTTCTGTTTTCATTTTATATTGTGGAGTGTTTGGAAATTCTATTCCCTGTTTCAATGTAATTTTTACTGGATCTACGTTTTTCATCAGACCCATCTCATTTCCACTAAAATCCCATATTTCAGATTTCACTGTTTCTTTGAGTTCTTCAGGTAGATCTTTTTCTTCAAATGCAGGAAACAATTTTGTTTCTTCTGCTTCTATCATCATCATTGTCATTCTGTATAAACCATCTTCCTCCATTGTTTGTAACTCAACTCCATCAGGAGAACAATATATTCTACAATTCATTTTACATAGGATGTCTCTGCCCAATAGATTTACTGGACTACTATTACAAACCACAAATCTATGTTTGTCTCTGTAATTTCCAATTTCAACTGGTACTGGATCAGTTAAGTCAGTTTTAATTTGCTGATTACTTACTCCAACAACTTGGATGGTATCCCCAGAGAGAGGTAGGTTTTCAATTTCCACTGATCTAACAGTAGAACGGGTAGCACCAGTGTCCACTAGAAAAGTGATGTCTACATCATTAACTTTCCCGTTTACATAAGGACCAGACTGGTCAACCTCAAGAGTGGCTCCAACAACACACTCTTCCTCCTCTCTCGGGCACCGTCAACAATAATCATCAGAATCGCTGTCTTGACTTTCTGCTAATAAAAATTGTTGTGAAGCATTTTGCATTTGAACCCTTTGCTGTTTTTGCTGTTTTTGTGGTTTTATTACCTGTTCACTTCCCTGAAATCCCACGTTTGGATTATATTTTTGAACTCCCCCACAATTCGGAAAAGGTGGTTGTGGCAATTGGTCTTGACGATTATTCACCTGTTGTTGTTGCTGTTGTTGTAATTGTCGCTGAATATTAAATTCGTTTAACCCCTGTTGCATCTGTAGCTGTCGCTGCAGGTCAACACCATTCTGCATCTGTGGATTCAATAAGGGATTCTTTAAGTTTTTAGGAGGATGAGGACACTCGTCCCTCCAATGTCCAATTTCGCCACAATTAAAACAAGGTAATCTTTGCTTCAGCTCCTCAATCTTTGGGCTAAATTTCTTTGGGAAATTATTACCTTTAAACTTTCCTTGTATCTGGTTTGTATTTCCAGTTTGAACAAAATTAGTGTTCTTATTTCCCATGCTGGCAATCTGTTGCTCAGCCACCTTTACCTGAGCCCACATGGCTTTCTCCTTCAGCTTCTTCTGTTTTACTTCTATTTCATCGCTACAATACTTTGCTTTTCTTAGAATATCATGTACAGATAGTGATTGCCATCCGACAATACTAGTTCTGATCATTTCTCCAATTTCAGGTTTTAGTCCATAAACAAATCTATAGACAAAATGACTCATGTCTTTTTCATCTAATTTTTCATAACCACTGTATTGTTTAAAGATTAACAATAGTCTTTCATAAAAAGAATGAACTGATTCTTTTGTTTCCTGTTCTGTTCTTTCTATTTTAACCCAATCAACTTCTTTGGGTGGAATTTTGTTTTTCATCCAAACAATTACTTTCTCATAAAAATCCATTACAAGTGGATTTGGAGCACCTGTTTCTTTGATTCGCTCAGGTTCTGCTTTTGGCCAACTAATAGATATTTTGCATTCTGTCCAAAGATCAGATGGAACGACAATGTCAAAAAATCCATCTAAATCAATCCACAGAACTTTTGACACTTTGATGAATCTATCAACTTGCCTGTACCACTCAACTGGTTTCTCTCTCAATTTTGGAAAGTCATTTGTGAATAACAGAATGTCCTGTCTCGACCACGGGATATGAACATATCCTCCACCTGCAACTTCTCTCATTGGAAATTGTTTTGACAATTTATCCAATCTTTCATCTTCCTTCTTTTTCGTCCATTTTACTCTCCATTTATTCAGTTCTCCTAGCTTTTTGATATAGACAATCAAATCTTTAATATGAACTATTCTTCCCATTGAGTTCAAACTCTCAATGTCACTTTCTGAAAAGTCTAATCTGTAATGCTTCGCAAAATTCTTTTGTTTACTCACATCGATTTCAAGTTCTGCTGCTAGATCCTCTAGTTGATCATATTTATTTTTCGTTTTCCACTGAATGCTTTTGCAAATGAACAGTAGTTCATCATCCCGATAGTAATTTAAACTATCTGGACCAATTGTTCCAATTATTAATTCTTCGATATTCGCTTTTAATTTGGCCACATCTAGTTTTGGTGTGGTTACCCTGACTTCAGGACTCCCTATATCTGATATAGCACCCATTGGTGTTTTTGGAGATAAATCCTCATTAAAGGTTAAATCAGGCATTCTTGATTTAGAAGTGTTTGTTTCAGATAAATCTGAATAAAATTTTTCAGCAGCCTTTTGAATTTCTGTATTTAAAGGAATAGTTAATCCAGTTTTGTTTGTTTCCCTTTGGTCAAATACAGGCTGAACAGGACCAATTGTTACTGGAACTGTCACAGCTTCCATGCCTTTTGTCATTCTTTTTATTAGTTCTTCTTTTGATCTTATATATTCATTATAATCAACATCTTCAACATTTCTTGCCTCTCTTGTATAATCTTTTGGAGGTTCCCTTGCTCTTGGAGTCATTGTAAAATGTCTACCTTCATTTCGAGCATTCTCGAATTCTGGTCTTCTAGGAGTTTCATTGATTTCACAATTATTTGGATAAAGTTTAGGAGCTTCACTAATTGGAGGTGCACTCGGTGAAGTTTCAGTAGAAACCACCGGAGTAGACCATGATCTAGGAGGTCTCAAAGGCTGATTAGGCTGATTCTTTCTAGTAGTTGTATATATTTCTTCCATAACTGCATCCTCAGATTCACTTTCCATAGATTTCCCTGTAGGAGAACCCATTACCATTTCATGAATTAAATACAAACCTTCACTCATGTTTCCCTGTCTCCACATTCTCAATCTATCTTCATGAGTTTCTCTTTTCCAAGATGGATTTTTAGAAGGTCTTTTAATTCCACTAGCTTCTCTTTGTAATTGGTACATCTCGTCTTCCCACTCAACTAAAGCTTCAAATTGAGTTGGTCTCGGTTTTGGAACAAGAGCATTCATTTTCTCTCGTAAATTTCTCAAAACTCTTACATTAAATGAACCTTCATCAGGCCAAGTTAAAACACCGTCGTTTTTAGTGTATCGTTTCCAACTGTCGAACCATAAGACAGTATGATATCCATATTCACCTTCCATGTACGCTGCAGGTGTTTTATACTTATGAAGTAGTTTACCACCTCGCGTTTCGATTTTCTTGTCAGGTGAAAATAAATTCTTGAATTTCTGAAATAATGTTGACTTTTTCTCAACATGTTTAAAATGATAACTCATTTTTAAGAGTTAAATCTAATTCACAAAATCGTTCGTAAAATATTTCCGGGATGTTCCGTAAAACAACCAATCCGTGCGCGAAACACACCAACAAGCCAATGACAGTTGAGCTACGTCACTTTTCTGCTCAACCAATAAATTTAGAGTTTTTCCGAAAGACCAATCAGCTCACAGGTCGTCAGAGACTCAAGAGCCAATCAGAATATAGCTTGTGACGTAGGTCACCCAATCCCAGCGCGGCTCTGTGACGTACACAGCAGCTGCGGTTTCTCGTTTCTCACTCCTGGCGCTTACCCCTCCTTCACAAAATCTTTTCACAGCGCCATTTTAAGAACACTTTTCAGTGTAAATTAATTTTTAACGATGACTATAAAGACAACATCTGTTCGTTTCACTATTTAGGATAGTTTACATACATTCAAGTATCCACACTTCGGAATAGACGGCGCTATTCACACTAAGGATAATATTCAATTGTCAGTAGAGTAACCTTACCCCACCCTTCTAACACGTATAATTATGAACTCGCTTTGCTCTGAACCCACCGCGAAGTGAAAGTTCTAAGAGTTTCCACTTGAACATAAAATACAATTCAAACTCGCACTTTTACACGGAAATTTCCCTAATTTCAAGCACACATGAAATCCGTACAGGACTCTCACCTGTTTATAGAAATCATGCACCGTTAGCAAAATAACGACGTTATCCGTACAGGACTCTCACCTGTTTATAGATATGAAACATGTACCCGTACAGGACTCTAACCTGTTTATAGATAATCATGTACCGACGCTAATTTACCCTTCACTCAAGCTCGGATATAACTAATACTCTTATCACAGTGAGTTTTATGGAAGGCGCTTTGTCCCTATTCTCATGCTGCTCTAATTTCTTAGAAAACCCTCACTATACAAGATTCACACCTAGCCCTAAAACTGTGCTGCTCGGCGACAACACTATGGTACACGGCGATACCTTTTGTGATACTCGGCGATATCACTACAAACAGAACAGATGGCTTGCGTGACTAATTTCTCGCCACACAATCTATACCGGTATAGCTTACAGATAGCACGAAAAACGAACTCAACATGTGTTAAAACATCGATCCTATTTCTATACCATAACGTAACCCTTAGCAACCAACATATTACCTTGGTTACCCTTAGCAACCATCAATTTCTGCTACCAGAGAATTGATCCAGCGGCCTATAGAAAATATATCATAAACTATACTACCCAACTTCATAACTTATAAACAAAATTCTATACTAAATATGGACCCATTTATAAACCTGACATATTTTGGGCCTACTGAATCAGGTGGTCAAATTAAATCTATATACACATTATCTACAAACTATATACATTTTATACATCTGCGAAAGGAATGTTGTCATTAGAATAAAACTTATACCATTTAAATGACCACCATTGGCGACGTGATCTAGCTAATAGTAACCTACACTTCTGAATAACCAAGACCAGCTTGTTTGTCAAAAGTAAGAATTTATTTACTAAATTATGGTATATAAGTTGATAGTTTTATAAATGAATTTTATTTGCAATAGAGCAAGCATGATTATAAAGAAATATGAGAAAAATACAATTTAAGCAAGTGAATCAAAATCAAAGTGAATATTTAAAGTTTAGCATTTCTAAAACCTAATTCCCTAACTGAACTAAATAGATAGAAATTAAAGTAAAGTTCTTTGAGGATTCTTACGTGCTCCACGCAAAGTCCAACAGCACATCACCCTCATCGGAAAGTCAGAAAGCAGCAGCCAGCCCATCCCTAAGGGCATGACTTTTTATACCTTTCTATGCTAACTAAACTACGCAAAGGAAAGTTTTCAGAAATCTTCGACGTCCCATTGGCTGAGAGTGACAAGTGACATGTCACCCAGTTTTCAAAAAGTTCCACTAAATCATATTTCTTAGAGACCATTGTCTCTTCCACGTGAAGCCAGAAGCTTCCTCATATTGCAACAAATGTATTAAGTCATTCTCGCAGCGTCCATTGACTTTCATTAAACTTCCGCGGATGCCAAGTTAAGGACTGACAAAATGTTCACTTTCGACCTTGGCCATGTCCGACAGAATGATGACAGCATTAGTTTTTGCTTTGTGAACGCAGCTTTTGACGAATAATTTATTTCAGAATGGGCGTCTCGTGACTTTCAGCAGAATTACATGTCAGCTCTTTTCTGCGGCTCAAGTGACTAGGCCCAAAAGCAGGCAACTTATGATTTCTAATATAAAACAAACACAAGAAAAGTATTAATGTAAGAAATAATGTAGATTCTGTATCCACCCCTTGGTTCACTAATTATTTAACCCACCCGATTAATCAAAATGTTACCTAGCCATTGCAAACAATTAAAGCAGCGTTTATATCTACCAGTCTCCGTTATTCCATGAGACCCATATGCACCTAGAATAGTAGAAATGACATCACACAGACAAGGAAAAGCAAAACAAGCACATGCTTCTTTTAAGTTTGCAGCAGTTAGTAATGACAAAAACGAAAACAATAAATTATTTTATTATTTTGCACGAACTAAAAGATGCAACAATTATGCACGTTTATGAGCACACATGTTAGTCCCCCCACGTGTAAAGTTTAATCTAAGTTGTATTAGCATGACATATCACAAATCATTAATATTATTATTCATGTTATGGAAATGTGACTTCGCGAGTTTAAACAAAATTTTGTTTTCTATCTCGCTCCATCAGTGCGATGCGACGAAAATGGCAGACGCAAGGCACCCGCTCTGCGATGTTGTGATGCGATGATCTCAATGCAATGAGGCACTCCCAACTCACCTAACACGGGGAGACTCCCCACAACTGACTGTCTATCCGGACAGACTAGATTCCCTACCTGGTGTTCCCTCATGGAACCATCTAGTCCTGGAGACTGAGGTTGGGGCACTTCGGGACATATCCCAGTCTCACTCCTGCTCCCACGAGACAGGATGTGAGGCCCTCAACTTCCTCATAACAAGGGGACCTAGCTGCATCACACCAAACCTCTCCCACCACTCTGGGTTGGAAGACATCTGAAACACTCCTATATGGGTCATTCCCCAATGACTCTACAGAGCCTCTGGTACTCACCCAGAGGTCTGCCTCCTGTGCAAGTTCCCTAGGATCAGAGAACTCACCCTCTAACAAGTGTTGGTTTAGCTCTGGAAAACAGGAACTCACAATACGCTTTCCCATAATTAGATTACACAGTTCGACGCAGGTGCTAACCTTCACCTCACAATCCAGTGCCTCACACAAATACCCCACATCACTCTCCTGAAATGGGCGAGACATTACATGACTGTCTCTATCACTCAACCCACACTCTTCTGGGCAGGGGTCACACTCATACACCAGGACTTTAGCCACGGGGGAACCCCTCTCCCTGCACCTCACATCTTGAGTTGGTAGGGTGTCCCTCCCCTCTCTAGGACTATGGGCCCCGGTGCTAGTTCCCCAATCCACCTCAGGGACACTGCACACCAATGGAGCTACCTCATATCATGGAATCCCCTGGTGTAGATCAACCCCCTCCTTCAAGTCAGGTGCCACACCTCTAGGTGGTTGTACTACACTGTCATCATTACATAACTCAACTTTGCTACCACCACCCTCACTGGTGAATCCAGACAATTAACGCTGCGCTCAGTGGATAACCTACCTTCCAGAGCTAACTTCTCCTTTACTGCTATCCACGCTAGGTGTGCCTCCAGCTGGGCAATCTCCATTTGGAGCCTCTCTAATTACAGCTGGTGCTCCCTCTCCCACTGTCTGTCCAACTCCTCTGGGGACCATGAAGGGGATTGGGCACTACCCTGGGTACTAAACCCAGCAAGGGACTCCCTACCAATGGGACCCTCCCACCTGTCACCAACTCCTCTGGGGACCATGAAGGGAATCGGTCACTACCATAGGCACTAGACTCAGCAAGGGGCTCCCTACCTATGAGATATTCCATAACACTTTCTTCCTTCTCTTCTGACTCTCCAGAGCCACCCTCAGACCAACTACCCTCCTGGTAGGTGTACTGGGACTCCAAAAATCCCCATCTGTCTTGTTGCCAAAGCCTCAGGGATGTCTGCAAGAATAGCTGAGTCTCCTCCCCACTCACAGCTAAACCTCTCTCCTCACAGAACCCCCTTAGCTCCTCTAGGCTGGGGGTCAACAGGTCATCTATGTAAAAGGAAGGTCTCATTTTAGCAAGACCCATTGTAGCAATACCGGTAATAATGAATCAAAAATAGAACCAAAAAACCTCAACAACGTATGTGGTTGCGTTATGGTCTGCACTCACTAGTAGTGTACACTATAATTACTGTATGCGATCATAAATGCAAGTCCAGATCCTCACCGCTGAACACCAATGTCAGAAATGGGGGTCTCTAGTTTGCAGTGGCTGGCCACAGTCCAAGTAGGGACCCTTCTTCCTAAGTCAGAGTAAGGGGGCTACACCCTTTGATAACCCCTGCTCAACCCTGTGGTAACGTAGCATGAGCAGCTAGGCTTATCTCAGAGGCAGTGTGTAAAGCATTTACGATCATACACAGTAACACAGTGAAGGACACTACAAAGGGACACCACACAAGTAGTTATAAAAAATAAGTATCTTTATATATAGACTTATCACAGGACCAATAATGGTAAAAAGCCACAATACTGAAAAAGAGGGGTTACTCTTGAAAAGCTGGAAAAAGAGTTCAAAGTGTTCAAATAGGGGTTTAGTTCAAAGCGGGGTTCTCTGCGACCCTTTTACTTACAAAGTACCTAGATTTCGTAGCAAAACAAACAAAATGTTGCAAACGAGCTGTAGCGATGAGTTTCCCCATGCTAGGCCGGCGATGCGTTGAATCCCTGCCGCAAGGGAGGATGATGCGCCAGTCTGCGGGTGCGTGCGGGATAAAGCGACAGACTTCTTCACGCTAGGCCAGCGATGCGTTGAATCCTTGAAGCACAGGAGGATGATGCGCTGAACCTGTTGCGGGTGCGATCTTGTTGCGATGAAAGAAAATGGCACCCTGCGAGGGCGCCACGATCGGGTTCGATGCGAGGTAAATGGTGGACGCTTGGCGTCCGCTCTGTGATGTCGTGTTGCGATGATCTCGATGCAATGATCCGGGGTTAGCGAGCCTTCGACAAGCCGCAAACATTCGATGCAATGATCTTGGGGGTTAGCGAGCACTTTGTGGCCCGCAAGCGTGCGATGTGATGATCTTTGGTTTGCGAGCGCTCGAAGGCAGCAGCACAATGATTTTTCTTACGCTCTTCAGCTGCGGTGGATCGAAAACAGGCACTAGCGACGATTTCAGCACTCTCTTCTCTGTAGTAGAACTAGAGGCCCCTGAACTCACAGGGGCCTCACCTGCAGATATAAACCCTCGCTGGGAGGAATCAGGAGGCTGGTGGTGTGCCTGTGACTCCAGCAGGAGGCTAGCTCTCTTCTAGCCCTTGGGTGATTGCTTAGCAAAATAAAAGTCTCTCAAAAGTCCTTTTCCCTCTACTTCCAAGTCCAAGGGAAACTAATGCAGGCCAATTCAAGAAACAGCACACAAGCACAAGGATAGTCCTCTCCTGCAGATTTCTTCAGTAACACGAACAGATGTTCCTCTTGATATCTAGGAGCAATACCAAAATCAGGGGTTTGGGCACAGATATTAATACCCCAAAAGGCTTTGTTCTCAAAAGTCTCAAGTCACTGAACCCAGCCAGAACCAGTTATGCTCAGGCCTGGAGCACTTTGTTTACCAGGCTGCATCCTTCCTTTCAGAAAGAGGGGGTCTGCCATCAGATGCACAGTAGTAGGTGGAGTCAGCATTCACCTTGCCAGGCACAGCCCTATTCAGGTCAAGGAGCTACCCCTCCCCAGTACTCAAAGTAGATCTCTCTATTCAACACAGGTCTGACTCAGCCTGCCTTGCCCCTCTAAACCCAGACATCCAATACACATAACAGCAGAGCACACTGGAAGGCTTAGGCAAGAAAATACCTACTTTCTAAAAGTGGTATTTTCAAACACAGAATATTAAAACCAACTTTGCTAAAAGATGTATGTTTTTTTCTGAGCTCGGGCATACTAAACTCGAATTTCTACCACGTTCCCTGGGACAGTTAGGACTATAAGATGTAATAGTCAGACTGCCCATTCTCACCTATGAAGAACAGGTAGCCTTGCAGCAGTGAAAAACAAAACGGAGGATAATTCACTACCAGGACATGCTACAAATATCAAGCCATGTCCTGCCTTACACATACAATGCACCTACCATAGGGGTGACCGACATGATGCTAAGAGGAGGTTCAGGGACTGGGAAGTGTGGGCACTTCACAGCCAAGATGGCAGTTCTGGACTGCATACAGACACTGCAGTGGCAGGTCTGAGGTAGACTTTACAAGCTGTGGGTGGCGCAAACCAGCGCTGCAGGCCCACCAGTAGCATTTGGGTTACCAGCCCTGGGCACACACTGGCCACACTACTAGGGACTAACAGGTAAACCAAATAAGCCAATCAGGGATACACCAATTCACAGTCATATTTACACAGGGAGAGCATATGCACTTTAGCACTGATCAGCAGTGGTAAAGTGCCCTGAGTCATAAAACCAACAACAAAAGGTCAGAAAAATGCAAGAGGAAGGCGAAAAGTTTAGGGATGACCCTGCAAAAAGGGCCATTCCCACCAGTAGGCATACTTGAAATTAGGGTACAGAATAATGACAGAATTTAACATATCATTAAACTAAAACTACTTCCTCTTGTCTGCTGTAAGGTTGCTTGCTACATTGTTTCACTTCAGCTTTTCTTAAATGCATTGAATTGCTTCTGATGTTTTCCTTTATATTTCATTGGACAGTGTAGGAGAAAATGTCTTCCAGTTTCCTTTTCACCGCTTTTAATATCAATGTTCTATTTATTACTTATTTAATCCAATGCTAATTTATTACTGCATTTTTTATTGTGTGACCGAGCAGTTCTGATCTTTGGCCATGAGCATAGTTCTGTTTGAGCTTCCCGGTATATGTCAGACAACGAAATGCCATTTAATGATTCTAACAATCTAAATGTTTTTTAAGCATCAGAATACAATCCATGAAGCCATAAAGTACGCAAATACACTGCTACAAATGAATACTCATTATATACAGTATTAGACAAAGTTCAAAACTACTGATTGGAGCATGCCTGATGATAGGCAATATTCCAAAATGTTGATATCCCTGAATATTATTTAAAGAGATGGCCATTGCTGAATTTCTATAATTTGCATTTCAAAAGATCAGTTCAGATTATCTGAAGAATAACAAAGATTCATCGCATCAATTTCAGATCAAATCATATAACTTCTAAACAAAAATGGGCACAACACATTCTGGCAGAATAGAACAAATGTGTAATGGAATCGATTGGACAGAACAGATAACATACTCAGCGAGGGGATATCAAAACAAGGTTTTGTTAAAATAGAGTTCTGGCCATTATAAAAAATGTTCAAACCAAAAGACAACAGGAAAAAAATTTGCTCAACCCCTTTAGAGAGTTCAGTTTCATTTACCATATTTCTGTTCAGCCAAAATGAACGCGGGATTAAGTACCTGTGTGCGAAAGATTATCCAGTTCCACCAGTCTGGGGGATGATTTTACGATCATTCGTGGTTTGCACAGATCTTGGACAGTGATTCATAAACACTCTTACATTTTATACGTTTTGATAATGTTTTTATGTGGAGGATACATTTAAGTTTTGTATATAACTGATAATTTCTTATTAACGCCAACCTTTTAAGCATTGTGTTTACTTTTGATGGTTGTAGGGTTTGATGTGTGAGAAAGTAATAAATCAAGGGTTTTCTATAATGCTCCACTGAGCAGAATGAAATGCAAGATAGCTGTACGCTGTAGCAGGAAATGCATCATCTGCACACAACCTCTTAGATAAATGTATTAGTGTTGAATGAGGGTCTATGGATCCAAAGGACTTAACAATTCAATGCGAGGAACGTCTTGAAAACCGTGCGATTTTCCTGTCTTTTTAATGACAAAATGGAACATTTACAACTTCAGGTAAGGAGACAAAAAGGATTGTTCTAATTTAAATTTTCTTCATTTTCACGATACCTAGCGCTGCTCAATTTTTGCTCTTTGTGTTGTTAACACCACCTGTGAGTGAGGCAGTAGGGAAATGGCCTGCTAAACATATATGGTTTTGAATACTATGACACATATCTTAAATTCAATATCTGATTGTATCACAAGTCATTGTAGATCAATTGTGTTCAGAGTTATATGACTGCACATATTTGAGTAGTGTTTTTGATCTCATGGACCACTCAATCTTGTGGTCTACACTACTTGACTCTGGTGCCCCCAAGGAAATTGTATACTTTCTAGCAAGATTTTATGAGAGGTTATCCAGTAAAGTGTGTTACGGGCCTGCTGGCGAATGTACTCCTCTTTTTAAAGTAAAGAGAGGCATCCGCCAGGGTTGCGTTTCGGCCCCACTTTTATTCTCACGATTTATTAATCAAGTTGACACAACATTAAGACAGATACCTGTGGATGCCCCATTGATAGACGGAAAAGTTGTACCAATTTTGTTATATGCAGATGATGCTGTTTTATTATCACACACCCAAATTGGCCTCCAGCGACTTATTAATAATTTTATATCATTTATTAATGGGAGAAAACTTTTAATTAACAAATCGAAGATCTTTGTTATGACATGTGGTAAGAAAGTCAAGTGAATTAGGACTTTTTATGTAGATAACACTAAAGTACAATCGGTTAAAATGTTTTGCTACAAAGGTGTAACATTTGCAGGGAATGGGAAATGGTCACACGAACATGAAAATGTGTGCTATAAAATGAGCAGGAATACTAATAGTATTTTTAGATTTTCCACAAAACTGGGGGACTGAAGAAATAAAGGTATGGTGGCCATCTATAATGCTTGGTGTGTATCTTCCGCACTGTATGGGGCTGGAGTTTGGGGTCATTATTGGGAAAAAACACTCCAGCATGATGAAAATACTTTTCTTAAACGTTTGCTGAGTGTACCAATAGCGGCTTCCACTGAATTATTACATCAGGAAGTGGGAATAAATTATATCTCAGACCTAGCTGCCCTACGCCCCTTGTTATTATGGAGATCTATCTGGTCCAAAAACGAACCCCTATTTACACAGTCTATCATTAAAGATTGCTTGAAGCTGGATCATTGTTCCCGCATCCCCTGGCTCAAATTCATCCACCATTGGTACAGCCTTTTGTTTAATTGTAACATCTTTGTGGAGCCAGGGTATGCAGCCTCGATACCAAAAAAGGAGCTAAAAGTAACTTTTTTTGCTCA
The DNA here is from genome assembly GCF_964261635.1 of Lissotriton helveticus. NCBI lineage: Eukaryota > Metazoa > Chordata > Amphibia > Caudata > Salamandridae > Lissotriton > Lissotriton helveticus. Next base: position 49,995,702 of record NC_136060.1, on the reverse strand, counting down.
TAAAAGGGAGGCTCAAGGGAGACTGATAGGGGAACAACCTATTTTTGTATTTTACCAACATTTAAATCTTAGAAATGGTTTCAGGCATATTTAACTGAAGTGACAAGAATTTCCCATCGCTTTGTACTGACACGACTTACGTTAGGAATTGTTCATCACCTTGTGGCTTTTCCGACTATGAAAAAAGTACCATTTCGGTATGCCCATGTGATAACATATCCAAACAAAGCTGCTGCCATTTTTTAACATTTTGTAAATGTTATTCTTTTATAAGGAAGTTTTATCTGAAACCAATCTTTTTAAAATACAATGTTCGATCCACCAAAAATGCTATGAAGTTAATGTTTTCTCTGAAAGGCCCAGACATTTGTTTTTATGTTGCCTCTTATATTTTAAAATGCATAGCTGCTAGGAAATCTATTGTTTTTTGAGTTTATACTCCTTTTTTCGCCTGATTTAACTAATCAAGACAGTATTTTTTTGTTGAAAGTCTTTGTTTATGTGTCTTACACCTAAAAATCTACTCAGCAAAACAGATGTTATATTGTTATAATTTTACTAAATTTAGTAACAGTAGCACATGGCACCTTTTGCAAAATTTGCACGAAATGCATGTTGTTGTCATATGGCACTTTATAGCGAAATTTGCACATAACGTATTAACTGTAAGCACATGTCACTTTGGAAACTTGTATGGAATGTGAATTAATTTACAAGGCACTGTACTGCGACATTTGTACATTATGTAATACAGAGAGCATATGGCACTTTCTTGCGATTTTGCACTAATCTTACACAGGTTGCTCAGAAACACTTGTGAATTTAATGACACCTTCTGCGAAATTTGCACGAAATGCATATTGTTGGCATATGGCACTTTATTGCGAAATTTGCGCATAATGTATTAGCTGCTAGCATTTTGGAAAACTTCGGAAAATTCGTATGGAATGTGAATTAAGTACACAAGGTGCTGTATTGTGACATTTGCTTATTTTGTAATATAGAGAGCATTAGGTACTTATTTGTGATTTTGCACGAATTCTATTTAGGTTGCTAAGAAATATTTGTGAATCTAATGTGGGCTGACAACAATAGTATTGTATTTTAATGATTGCTTATATGGTTGTGCTTTACAAACTGAATAAAGCTTTGAAACTTGAACTTGAAACTTGACTGCTCCATTTGAATTCAGCCAAACATTTTGAAGCTGTTTGTACAATTCCATTTAGTGTGGCAGTTAGGTTGGAAAACACATTGAATTATGTTTCTACCATGGGTACCAAGGGTTGTGCTGGTTGCTTGATTCCTCCTTTTCTTACTATATGTTTTTCATCTTCAGAATATGCAGCTAACATTGAGCTTTCTTTGTTAATTTAAAGATATAATTATAAATGTTTACGTAACTGTCTTAGGTAAATGCTATTGATCTCACTGTTAGCTTATCTTGGATGTAAATCTTAAAGGCTGTGTTGTAGCAATACATTTTCAGCACAGCAGTCCTTCTCCTTTGCAGAGTATCCACAGGTCCAGAAGTGTACTGAAGTGGAGGTGTCTGAGATCAGGCCAGTACTTATTCCCGGTTGTGCCTTTGAAGTGGGGGAGACTTCCAAGAGATGCATTTGAAGTGCATAGAGTCCCTGCCCTTCCTGCTCTGACTCTAGACTCACTACAAGGGGATATGAAACCCTTTGCGTGGGTACAGATACAGCTTATTCAGGTGTGTCAGCTCCTCCGTCACATCCTGCACAGGAAGGCTCATCATGATGTGGATTCCCCATCAGTCACACCAAAGCTCCCTTTGTGTGTGACCGACTAGAGGAAATACACAAAGTCTAGGCGTCACCCACCCAAGATGTGAATTCAGAGACAGGCAGAAGGCACCAACTTTATGAATCTTTAAAAGAGTGTGCAAGTACCAAATATACGATTGATTAAAAATTATTTCTTCCCAATTTAATTTTGTGAGGGAATTGAGTTTAGTTGTAGGTGTAGACATTCCATAAACCTGGAGCATATGAAAAGAACTGTTTTTCTGTAAATTTTGTTTGTGGGTTTTGCAGCTGGCAAACTAAAAACTGCAGGTCATTCACTTACCACCATAGTTATCGACCTTGCTTCCTACATAGTTCGGTATACATTGACAAAGGTTTTGGTAGATCAGCAAGTATGCTTTGATGCGAATAATGCGTATGCGCACTGGTAAAGGAAGCCAATCCAATTGTTATATGCTTGTTATCTCATTGTTTAATCATCTGTGGCGAGTGATCTGGCTGTTCCACAAAATATAGACTTCAATTGTGTCAAGGGTATGTCTCTAGGACCGGTTAGTAAATGTGTTCCCTTTGTGAGTTCACAAGGGTATTTTCCCAGGAAAAAAAGGGTTTGACATGGTAGACTGAGCACAAACCAATGTTTTTGGACTTTTGTTATTCTTGCAGTCTTTTAAAGACCAATTATTCAGAATATAAATGACCAGGGATTCAGTACAAATCAGATAACATAGGAAGAACGGTTACATATTCATGTTGTCTACCATGTCTATAGTTTTGTGGATAATAATAATTAATTATGCTTTGAGGTGCATTTCTGGTATAGGTGATGTCCTGTGGATAAGCGCGTGCAGCCAGTAACACATGTATGGTATGGTACCAGAATAGATTATACATTGCTCGAGAAAACTGCTGTGCCCTAAAATATAATCTACACTTAATAGTACAATATTTGTGTAATTGATATTTAGGACACAATATTTACATAAGAGAATAATTGTGTTAAAGGTATTCAGACATTCAACCCTACACAAGATAGAATAATTCTTAAGTGACATTGAAGTCCTGGGGAATGCTATGGGTAATGCGGAGTGACAGAGTTCTGCACGAGTCCATTTGAATTTTCTGCCAGAGAGGAAATAAATTAACCATTTCCTTTTAGGCTATGTAATCCTTATTTGGGAGGATAGTTCTCCATTAGTGCAATAAAGCCAACTGTGCTGAACACTGCTAACAAGGCAAAGGTCAAGACGTTAGTATCATTTTATTTTTCTATGCCACTCAAAGCAAAGTTAGGGCAGAACGGGGCAAGGCTTGCCACCGTCAGAGGGAGCACAAGAGGTTTGCACTCCCTAAGTGTGCATGACGGTTTGGTAGGCCCTCTTGGACCGGCCAAACCATCATGCGCACTTAGCATGTTCTGCACCTGGCTGTGTTGCACAACCCGGTGGAGGACCTGCCCAGGCTCCCAGGCACTGCCTGAGCAGCAATACAGGCCGCTCAGACTAATCACAACACTGCTGATGTGCGTCATGATTGGCTGATAGATTTCAAGAGCCTGGGCTCTTTTACCTTTACCTGACTTCATCTGACACCACCAGCTGATTTTGCCTGCCAGCCAGGGAGAAGGAGTTGTGTCGATTTCCTGAGGCACATAAAAGCTGGAGAGGTGTCCTGCAGCATGGGAGCCTCTTTTACCTTTACCTGACTTCATCTGAGTGCAAGGGCTGATTTTGACTGCCGGCCCGGGAGGAGGAGCCGTGTTGATTTCCTGAGGTGGCAGAGCACCATAAAAGTCTGCGAGGCATCCCGCAATGTGGGATGCGTGCGGGGCGTTTCTGTACTCGGCCCGGGTGACGACTGGACCAAGACGGGCCAGTTTTAGTCCATCATAGACTGTAAGAGACTGTGCTGGGCCACCCCATTTGCTTCCAGACCCCGGGTCATGGAGATTTGGAGACATGTACGTATGTTATTGGATAATTTCTGGGGACGCTCTTGCCTCTACTTTTGTGTTCTTGTTGCTGCCTGAATCTTGCTGGGCTGTGCTAGGGTGGGACTTGGTCCCCCAGTGGACACTGTTCACTCAAGGAGGGAGGACCCCTCTTGAAGCCTCAAAGGTGCCCTTAGATTTCTGTACCACCCCTTCGCGCCCAGTAGAAGTTGCGCTAGGTCGGGCTGAGCCACCCCTTGTACGTTTGTCTCAGGCAGACGCACCCCAGAGGTAATGTGCATTATATCCCGTTCCAGAGGGATATTTATTTTTAACTTTGGTTCCATTCAATGTTGACTCATACTGACTGCCTTAAGACTGTCATAAGAATCTTGTATTCTATTTTTAGCCTGTATAGTAAGACACACTTTGCCTGATTCTTCTAGAAAATTGTGCACCTAAAGTACCACTTTTGTCTTATGATAGTGCAACATCTTATAATACATGTACCAATATTTCTGGTATAGCACGTCTGACAGGTTATAATGGGTAAGCGTAAAGCGACAGCCCTACCTACTGCCGTCAATACTCCATTTACAACTATTGACTTAGTATGAGCAGTTAGCGCCATCACTGAAGAAATAGACAGGGCAGAACATCACCTCTCACTAGGGTTAGAACGGTGACTGGTGGGACAGCCAGAGACGATAATGGGTCACTAACTTTAGGGAGTGCGTAATGGGAGGGGGGCAAATAACTATGGGGCCACTAAACGGCGGTCCCCTCAAAATTCACCAGACTTAGGGTTGAATACACAATCTGATTCCCCACCCACACCGAAGAGGAAAAAAGGTGGAGGAAGGCCCTAGTAACTGCTGGAGGCTGAAAGGGCCAGAAAGATCTAATCAGGGACTCATAGAAACAGCAAGTGAGTGCATAACCGACCCAGATACCCTTCTGAACACACAACTGGCCCAAATAGTTGCCTCTTAGTGACCAATAAGATGACCTGCTAAACCCAACTCATGAAAAACTTGACAATCTGCTTTGTGAAATGCTCAAGGTTGGCTCTTCTTATAGGCACACTAGCAGCGGCACTGTGAGGGGGGCAAAACAACAAGGGGGGTTTCCCAATATACCACCAGATACAATAGTGCCACCAGACCTGCCAACAAATAATGTGGCAAGTAGAGATCAGTGCAGCTGTTTCTCTGTGTCTACTGTAAGGGTGCAATCATAGGGAACCTGAGACCATATATGCCCCCATGGGCACCACAGGTTCTATTATACGGCCGACTCCGAGAATCTAAGCCCACTCAAATGAGCAACGGGATATGACTGGCTTAGAGCAATACCCCTCAATGTATAGTTTGATGTGAGATAATGATGCTCAAAGTGGAGGAGCCTGTGTTCGATACATTTGCCACCGGAATGTTGCCCATACGTAAGTCTTAGTTAATGTACCCCTTACAACCGGGTAAAAAGGAAACTCATGATACCCTAAAGAATAGAGTGGTACATTGGCTTCATACAAACTGCTGATACCCAGTGGCAAGAGCTGATCAGATATTACTAACACGAAGATTGAGTTGGATTGTGCCTCTGCAGAAGAACCTTAAAGGAAGTTGTATAATTATTATTTTAGGGACCCTTCCTGGGCCAGAAATACTGTGATGAGTGCAATCCCACCCATTCAGTTGGATCAGAATGTGCCACTACAGCCCCTTGGTTTCTTTTATAGACATTTAAGGCATACTTAGTATGCAGAGGGTGGGATAGGTAGTGTACGTATGATCCCAGACATAGAAACTCAATATTGGTTTGCATTGCTCATTGTAAATTGGTATCAAGCTCTAAGCACCTTACAGGAAAACGATTGACAAGAACTTGATCACACCACAAGGGTTAAGGCCATAACATCAAAGGATGGGAAGGGTGACCTAGATGGGGTTAATGTAGATGTTACTGCCCAAATCCATAAAGACCTGATTATCGATCCACCACAAGCTGAGAGCATTATTTCGGCTAGCACTAGTCAGTGTGAGGATTATGGAAGTGAGTTCTTTACTGGTAATTTAGGGCATGAAATGGATATTGGCTATAAAATTGCAACATGGAATATTGCTGGTCTAATACGTAAACAGGATTCCTTAGGCTGGTATGAATTTTTCAATGAGCTTGATGTGATTTGTTTACAAGAAACTTGATGTACCACTCCTGTCTATTTTGTTGGATTCTCTTCACCTTGGGTACAGGCTTTACCATATCCTGCTGGAAAGGCGAAAGGAGGGCTTATGGTTCTCATTTCAAATAAGTTACCGGTAAATATAAAGAGAGTTATCACAATTGGGGTGCATTCTCAAATAATGTGGCTAACCTCTAAAGGAGGAAGGGATTTGGCTGTGGTCAATTTCAACAATAATGTCTTTGATTCTACTCATATATAAATAGTTTTTTAGAGCTGGTTAAGTGGTTAGTGACCTTATAGAGTTCAATTAAGAAGAGCATTGTGCTCATCTGGGTTGGGGACTTTAATATTCAAACTTTCCCTCTCTCTGCTACTCAGGTAGGTGGGGTAAAACGTGATGATGGTAACAACTATATACATTTCCCACATAATGATTATGGTGGAGCCCTGAACTTAATGATTGGTAAGTATGACTTAGAAATCTTAACGTGCGCCCATGATATTAATGGTGACCAGATTAAAACCTTCATAGCATAGGAATGCTTCATCTATCATCGATAACGTGCTGATTTCTTCCAGTGTTAGCAATCTGTGCACCACTCCGAGGGTAGCTCATATAGCGCTGAGCGATCACAACTGTATCATAATGACAGTTTTCTTATGGGATAGAAAGTTTGTAGCCCACCCAAGTACCATAGTTAATATTGCCCCCATAAGACCTAACAGGGTTTGTATTAAATGGGACGGGGTGGACCCCACTAACATTTTATATGAAGTCGTTTTAAAATGTGGTGAAGAGATTTCTTATTGTCATAATGATGTAGTAAGTCCCACTCAGCTGACAATTTTTTTTTATATTAATGCTATTAAAATTGGCATATTGACTCTCCCCCATCAGGCAAAAAACAGACAACGCAGCGGCTGGTTTGAACACTGATATACACTAGCTTCAAATCAACTTAAACACTCCTTGCATTGCCAACCCAGAGACAATGCTTTAATCAAAACCCTTCGGTTTAATTATAAAACAGCCACTTTGGCTAGAAAAAGGGAATTACAGGAGAAAGCATGGGATAAGCTATCAGTGGCTGCAGAAACTGGTAACAACAAATTATTTTTTTTAAAGCGTGGTTTGTTCCCTGAGTTGTTATCCCACGTTACATGTGAAGCTTGGGTAGTTCACCTTTGAAGTATCTTTAACCCACCAGCCTATGAAGCGGGGAGCACACTGAGCATAACATAGAGTAATTGGCCCATCTCACCATTAAATATTACAATTGAAAAGGTAATGATGGGACTGAAGGCAAGCACGGGAGGGAAAACCCCGGGTCCAGACGGGGACCCAGTAGATGTTTACAAAGCTGCAACCGATTTATGGGGGCCCATTCTCACCAGAATATTCAGCACAGATGTGACAGAGCATATACCCCCTTTATGGGGAAAGTCTATCATCCCCATTTACATAATAAGTTTGAAGCAAAAAATTACCGCCCCTTATCGATCCTAGACTCCTCAGTTAAGATGATGAGTAAAGTCAGTATGATGAAATCAGAAGAGTGGGCAAACAAAAAGGTGATACTTTCCTGAGCACAATACAGCTTTAGGAAAGAGGTGGGGACTATTGAACAGTGTATAAATCTGGACTTGTTAGAAGGCAAATATACCTGTGTCAAAGAAGGGAAACTGTACCTATGCTTCGCAGATCTTAGCAACGGATTTGACCTTGTTGATCACTCAATTCTTTGGCCAGCTTTGCTAAGCCTTGGTGCACCTAAACCAATTATATGTTTTCTTGCGAGAATCTATTAGATGTTATTGAGTAAAGTGCTGTATGGGCCAGGGGGCGAATGCATGCCAAACTTTGACGTGAAACTAGGCAATTGTTAGGGCTGTGTCCTAGCTCCACTCTTCTTCTCATTGTTTATCAATGAGGTGGAGAAGATTCTGCAACTGGTACAAGCTGATGCCCCGTAGGTCTCTGGGAGTCCTTTCCCAGGGCTGCTTTACGAAGACGACGCTGTGTTACTATCCCGGTCCCCAGTGGGACTACAGGGATTAATTAACAGCTTTGGGGATTTTATCAACGCGAGGAAACTTGTAATCAACAAAACAAAGACACGCACTATGGTCTGTGGGCCTAAATGAAAGAAATGCAAAACTTTTTATATTGGCAATATCCCTATAGATACTGTCAACATGTTTTGCTACCTGGGAGTAACTTTTTCAGGTAGTGGTAACTGGTTATATAAATTAGCTACTGTTCAGTCAAATTTGAACAGGAGTGCACATGGGATTTTGGTCTTGCAACAAAATTAGGCAACCTCCCAATTAAGGACATGCTAGCAATTTATAAGGCTAGATCTGTTGCCACTGTCATGTATGGTGCAGGGGTGTGGGGCTACCACTGCAGTCAGGTAGTGCAACTCGAAGAATATTCCTTCTTAAATTGTCTTTTAAGTTTACCTTTCTCAGAATCCACTGAGATAATACACCAGGAATTAGGACTACAGTAACTAGCAGATTTGATCCTGTTGCGACCGCTGCTGCTATGGTGGTCCATCTGAGCTAAAGATGAGACTAATTTCACCAAATGAATTATTATGGATTGTCTATCCCTGGATAAAACAATGTGTATTCCTTGGTTAAGATATATCGGTAATACATATAGCAGGCTGTTTAATATATCATTTCAGTTGAATCCTTCACTGGTGACTACCCTAACTAAACAGGTAATCAAGGATGTTTTTATGAACAATAAAAAGGAATCTCGTATGAGAGTGATAGGGGAAAAATTGACTTTTTACCATTCAATCGAGACTAAGATGGGTTTTCAAAAGTATTTAATTCAGGTTACAAAACCAACTCATCGCTTTGTATTGACCAGACTTAAACTTGGAATTGTACACCATCTCGTCGCTTTCCCTGTTATGAAATCCTGCCCTCCAGCCTCGACTCCTTGTCCATGTGACGAGCAGTCCAAGTAAAGCACAATTCACTTTAAGTTCTTTTGTGATTTTTATTTGAAATGTAGGCATTACTTTTTAAAATCATTCTTTTTAAAACAAAATGTGAGAACACCTAAAGTTGAAATGAATTTATTAGCTGATCGGGATGATCCTGGGGTTTGTTTAAATATTGTTTTATTTATCCTAAAAGCTATGTGAGTAAAAGTATTGTTCCTTTAAAGCTAGTATGTATCTGACAAGGACCTGTTTTTATGTAATTTGCTGCTAAAACCTTTAAAATGACTGGTTTTATCCATGCTTTTTAATATTGTAACTTCTTTTATGGTTGTCTGTACATACTGAATTAAGCTTATATGGAATTGAATTAATCTTGTATTTTCCTAGCCACCTTGAAACTTGTTGGCAACTGTACTCTCCTGTAAATTGTCTGGGGAAAGAGAGGTGATTAATGAGGTAGTAGTTAAAAATCCCATCACTGTAAAATATGGGTTTTCTGGGGAGTTTTAGGGAGTGGCTTGTTTAAGAAGTCATGCCTGTGAAGAGACAGATTTTTATATTGTCAGAGCACTGTGCACATTTTCAATAGAGGGGATTTAATCGCTGAGGAGAAAAATTATATTGTATTGCTTTAGTAAGTATTTTTGGACGTTTATGATACTGGACAGTGATTGATTAGTCAGTGTTTGGAAGGTTTACTAGTGAGGAATTTAGTGAGATGTTTTCAGTGTGTGTATGTGGTATTTCATTGTTATGTATAATGGTTTGCATCATCTTCATAGGTTTTCCAAATGTAGGTAGATTTTATTTTGCAGTCATAGTCTGAGTACAGCATTTTTGCTGATTATACAATTAACACTTGAAGCACCATTCTACTGGGGAAAAGGAACCTCTCCATTCAAAGTGTTGGATATTGAAATGGAAGTAGCATGTAGTGTGAAGTTACTGCACATCATCTTTGCATGCTTTTCCATATAACAAAAATGTAAAAGCTGGAATGGAATGGAAATACATTAGTATGTACATTGTGAAACTCTATTTCTAACAAGGAGCCGATCACTAAATGAATTGTGTTACCGGTGTTAATGTAAGTAGTGATGTGCTTGGTACTGACAACATTTATATCTGTCATTAAAGAATTGTGGAGGTGATAATACATGACAAGGTGTTTATAATTGAACAGAAAAGAAAGCTGCAGCTGAGGATAAAACAAACTACATAGCAACACAACTCTGCATTACAATAACACAACACCATAATAACACAGTGACAGCAAAACATAACGTAATTCAAGGACATCATATCACAGTAATACTGCCAAAATCAAAGCACAAGAATACAATTCAAGACACCAGAAGAACACATACTTGAACTCAACACAAGAGTAAAATGCAAAACCACACCATAATAACAGAGAAATCCAGCAAACACACAAGCATAATACAACAGCATATCAATGCAATAAAATATCTCCTGAATATACTGAAACAGAACAGCAACAGAACAGTCGACCAATGCAATTGTGCTGTGTGTTTTGAGTTGTGTCCTTGTGTTAGTGTGTCTTGTAATTTGTATAACTTTTAATTTTGACATTATTCTGTTGTGATGTGTTGATACTGTGAGTTTATTTGTGTTGCATCGTTGCTGAAGTGTGATGTTGTTTGTCATCTCATTGTTGTGTTGAGTTGTTGATTGCAGTTCAAGTGCCTTTTTGCTTATCTTTTATTTCATATAAAGGCAGAACCATTTTTTGTTTTGTGTTCTGGTGTAATGTTTGTGTTATTTTGCAATGTTATTTTGAGTTAACATTGAGTTGCGTTGTTTTGTGTTCCGTTGTAATTTCTGTTGCATTGCTAAATAATGTTTTTGTATTTTATATTTGTATTAGGTTGTGTTGTATTTTTAGTTTTGCATTTTGTTATGTTTTTGTTGATCTTGCATTTTCTTGTGTTCAAATTTGTTGTGATAGCATGGCTGCATGTTGCTTTGTGTTGTTTTACATGTTGCTCTGTTGCATTATTTTGTGTTAGTTTGCTGTACTCTGGGTTCGTTGTTATAATGCTGTAAGGTTATTTTGCATTCTAATGAGTTTGCTTTGTTGTGTTGAATCTTTTAATGTTCAACTGTTTTGTTTCTTGCGTTTATTGCATGTATTTTGCTATTGTATTGTTTTTGTGTTTCTTTGTGTTTGGGAGTTTCTTTGCAGGTTTTAACATGTGTAGCTAAGTTTATAGCTTAATAAAGCACATTCTACGAAGCTTGAATGGCTATCAATATTCACCACTATGCAAAGGTGGTTATGGACAACTGATATACCAAGTTAAATGCCACCAATCCATCTAAAATTTACTCACAGGCTTTGCCTTAATTTCGCATTTCCCAAACTTCCTTTATGTAATCTAGCCACAGACATTCACACGTGTAAGTTGTTTTCAGTAATTCATGTAATGAACGACTCATGTTCCTCCTTGATGTTATCAAAACAAAATTAAAATGTGAATGTTGCTGTTGTGAGAAACTGTCCATTATTTAAATAAATTAATGTTTCCAAGGAAAATTAAGCATATGCTAGCCCACTAAGGTTTTTATTTTAAGATATGAATGAAATAAAAATGATGGTACTATAAAAGAAATAATTGACACAGATATTCGTATTATTCTGTATAATATTGCCTTGACTTGTTCTTATTGAGGAATGGATAAAGAAACAATCTTGCTATGTCAAATCATGTCGAATTATGCTGCTGAATTCATTGGTCACTAATGGGAATGGAGTGAAACAATAAAATTCCACACATGATACTCGATGTGCATGAGCAGCAAACACTCCAAAAAGTGAGGTAGGATCCTTTGCTGCAAGCACAAATGAGTGATACCAGCAGCACATGAATGTAAGCAGTACAGTCAGACCAATATCCATAAGGTGGCTTATCCAGACAGAAAACGTTCACCAAACGTTTGCCTCAGTGGGCACATAATATGGGCATTGTAATGGTGTGAAGAGCAACTGGAAATTATAGTATCTTATGTGTAATGGCTTGGCATATTCAATATTGCAGAACAGGTGGTTTTATGTGTTTACAGTTCAACAATGTCATTGTCCATATTCTATCCATTTGGGCCATTAAAAGTAACCATTTATTTTGGAACAGTGTTACTACAATGATAAAAGTTCCTGGCTGCATTACATTTAGCTGATACCATCTTTACTTTCATTTTGCAGTCTGTTATTACAACCTTTGATTACAAATGTTAAAAATTTACTTTCAATATTGAATGGGATCCAGAAGTGAAGGGGGAATGGAGGCTTTCACACATTAATGTGTTAAGTGTACAACCCCATGAGATTTGCTTTTGAATTCTTCTGGTCATGGCCGCTTATTGTTGGAGTTTTCTTAAAGCATGGTCGCTCTAGGCAGGTCGTTTGATGTTCTGCAGACACATGACAATGAGGCTAGAGAGCCCCATGCAGTGAAATGTATGTACATGTTTATCCATTCTTGCCCTTGTACTGATACCAGATTCCTTAGGCTGATGGTTAATGGCAGGGCAGGGTAGGACCATGAACATGAGAATTATCATGCCGGGGGGAGGTGGAGGAGGGGTTAATCTTCAGAATTCTTTTCCCAGACTTTGCGGTGAGGCTTTATTTAAAGATGTTGCCCTCCTGAACTTTCCATCACAAAGGCTAGTTGAGAGGTTCTGGGTTTTCGGATTTTCACTGCAGCCTTGAAGTAGGTCCAACATTCTCTGTTTATTCTGGTTGGTAGTCTCTCATGAGTAGTGTCTGGGTGTTGTTTTTGTCTTCATTGCAAAACTGGATGGAGGCGATGCTTTCAGCTCATTTACCTTCCAGAAACAGCATGAGTGTGAAGACTTGTGCCATCTGTGATTTAGTTCTTGAGACTCTAGGCGATTTAGTCTTATTGGCACGAAAACATGAGTGCTGTGCCTTTTCTTGCAGATCTGTCAGTTATGGCTGCAGTTGCGGATACTTTTCGTGCCTTCATCCATGATAACATCTTTATACCTTCGGTCTTTACTTGCCCTGTTTTTGGTTAAATTCTAGATAGTAGCGTGGAAGGCGGGCTGTAGGAGCACAGTACCGGCATGCAGGGCTCGGTGGTCCCCTTGCAACCTTGTTGACTTGAATGGAGATTTAGTTGGTACGGTAAACAAGGGAGTATTTACCAAGAGTGAATTTATAATGTGCAGCGTTCTGGAGTCATAATCCGTCATGTCTGAATTAAATTGAGAGTGCCGGTGGGGAATGAAGCACCTTCCTGGCGGGCGCACCACTCTCCAGGTTGCCCCTGGTTTGGAGTCCCTTGCCTCGGTATAGAGAACTCCATCCTCCTATTAGACCATATGGATTCCACAGACATCACCCTGCTCTTGCCCGGAGGAAGCCTGTCTCAGGCCATCAAGAGTGGGGCAATCTGTTTGCCCCTGGAACAGTTCTTTTCTGGTGGTTCCACTTGCTCCTTGCAATTCTGCTAAGTTGGAGAGATTTTGCAGGAGTGGAGTTCCTACCTGAGAGGCCAGGTCCTCCCCGTTTATGGTTGAATCCTTCCTAGTCCTCCTGAGCTGCCTGGGCTCACAAGCCCCTGTGCCTGCTCTCTGGTTTCTGGAGGCTAGCCCATTGCTCTAGAATCCAAGTGACCAGTACTCACATGAGGTGCAGTCGGTGACCTAGTCACAGCACATACCCACACAGGGAGATCCGGCATCTGTGCATGGATCTTTGTCTCTACTCCTGACCATTCAGAAGCTTCATGATCATTTCCCAGTAGAAACTCTACTGGGATGGCAATAGATACAACGACCTTCTAAGGGCACGTCACACCTCCCAGAAGCCTGTCCGCATAGGTAATCTGGTGGAATACACAAGTAGGATCTGCTCTGGAGAAACCAGTCTGTTTATAAGTATGATAGACTGGCTCCTGTATGTCTCAGACCCTCAACCTCAGTACCATTGACTTTAGGCTTCTTCCTATACTTCTCCATGCTTCGAGGTAAGGTTGCCAGAGCTGCAACTTCCATCCCACCACACAGAAATTAAGGTTAACTCTGTATACCCCATCCCCATCTCTGTGCCAACTTCCTCCCCACACCTACACAAGCAATCCACTAGGACTGCTGACCAGTGGGGGGCTTCTTGGAACAGACAGCATCTCCCTTCTTGTGTCCTGGCTACTTTCAGTCAAAACACCTTCCCACATTTGTAGGGTCAAAGAACATCCATGGAAACCCCTTTCCTTTGAAAGTAGAATAGCTCAGAGTCCCTCTTTCCTGTGTACGTTTTTGGGGACTTTTAGAGGACTCTGTTTGGTTTTTTATCTGAGTTGCCAAGTGCTTTCCCCTGGGAGGGGCCCTGTCCCCCTTTCTTCTGATCACCTTCCAGGTTCTTCTTGGTCACCCTGGTGCGAATCCACTCATCTGCTGTCTCGCCAAGTTATCTAGTACTTGACAGTTTAGCGTCAACTAGATACTGGTGTAACTTTTCTGAGGGACAATTACTCCATATGTGCTCCTCTATGAACAAATTGTAGAGCCCCTCATATGTACTTACCTGGTTGCCCTGTATCAAGCCATCTATTGCCTTCACTGAAATGCCTACAAAGTCAACCAATATTGGGTACTGGTTTTCTGGGTAGCCCTAACTGTCATTCCATCCTACTCAGGGGAAAGGACAAATCTCCTGAAAAGACATTGCTTCATGTGGAAGTAGGACTGAGCTTCCACCCCCCTAGGGTAAAGAGCCTAACCCTTCCAGCCACTGGAACCAACTCCCACAGGAGTGAACCCCAGTATTGAGAGCTAACCCTCCTCATCCTAAGGGCCCTCTCAAAAGCTGTCACCCCCTTATCTATATCTTCACCCTCTTGATGTTTAGGGATGATTCCCTTGGGTAGCCTTGGTTCAAACCCACCATCCCTAAACACCTCTACCTCCTCTTCTCTGCAATCATCTCTTTGTTCATCCCTTGCCCACTTCTTTTTGGCTAGGGCCAACGTCTCTGGCTCTAAAGCTATGTAGGCTAAGGGGGCCATAAGCTCTGTTTCCCTGAATGACATTCCTACTCCTCCGGTGGTGGATCCTCTTCTCCCACTAGCTCTAATCAAGACCCCAGTTACTGTGTAAGTGGATGGACTTTCTTCCTCATCATTGCAGCTGGTGGGGTCATCCTCCCCTCTCCTTCTACCTCTGAATCCTCCTTTGTCTCAGAGAATGTCTCTACTAGCTGGGCCTCTGCCCAGGATGTACATGACTTCATCAGCTCTGACTTCCTTTTATTGGTTGAAGCTGGTAATGCCCTATCGCTACACAAGCCAGAACAGGCTCCATTCCATACGCAATCTTTGGGATACACAATAAAAACTCTGGTAAAAATTGAGTAAGAACAATTTTCAAAATATCATAAATGAATGAATTAATATTAGTCCAAATTAAAAATCAAAACTTCTCTTTTGCACTAGGTCAATTAAGTGGATTTTTATTTGCCTCACTTAAATGCAGAATGGTTAAAAACAAGATCTGGATCCCACCACGGCTCACCAAATGTTGAAGGTGTTATACCTGTTGGTACCTACCTGCACCTACTAATAAAACACCTTCCAATAATGTGTGTATGTTGACATTTGTGCCAGTATTCATTTTTTTAAGGGATTTACGTCCACTTTTTAGGGCATGTTTTACCAGTAAAGTGCTTCTCGACTCTCTACCTTCATTGATTGATAACATGGGCAACTGATTTGACTATATAACACTTTTCAAAGTTGCGGTGGAAGCATATAAAAGCAGAAAAATCTTCAGCGTTTCTGAAATACATCATTTTAAAGAGGCCGATTACAAGATTGGTGGTTCATCCGCAGCTGCATCCCGACCACCATATTATGACTTATGGCTGGTGGTGTGTTGTCAGTGGTGGAACGGTGGTGGCAGCATGATTTAGCCCATAAGGAGAGCCTGTAGCACATGCCATCACAGTGCAGCACCACTTGCACATAGGGTGCACTGTGTACTAGGCACCACGTTGTGCATAGCACACAGTACACTCATAACAGTGCAAGTAGAGGGGGCACAACATGTGGCCCCATGCCCATTACCCAATGGGCTAACTCACCTTGGGGCCCTGTGTGGGACCCCTTCCCTGCCTTTCCGTCAACCTTTTCAAGAAAGTTGGTGGAAAGGAACGTTGTAATTGGCACGACTTTGCTGGCATCAGCACTGCCTCCATAGGCCGCCGCTTTCCCGACCACTGCTGCTGCAGGATCCAAGATCCTGGCAGTTGTGGCAGTCTTGTTGTGGTCTGTCTGCACAACTTGTAATTAGACAGTCGGTCCGCTGAGGAGGTGGCGGTCAGACCACCACCATCGGTACGGCAGTCTCAAGAACACCATACTCATAATCAGTCCCTAAATGTTTTTTCAACATTTATATTTAATTTTAGAAGGTATTTCCATACTGTTTACAAAGGTAGAAGCTGACCACTGTGCGAACTAAATGACATAGAAAGAGATGAAGTGGTTTGGAGTGGTGTGGAGGACAAAATGAGGTTAGTTAATCTCTACGAGACTTGAAACAAGCGTTCTTTACTGAAGCAAAATATTAGAGAAAAGCCGGCCCATGAATCATTTTTCTACTTGTGCAGTTTCATTTCTTTGGTTGTAAGTAGGACAGTGCTTGGTGAAAAACACTTTGGCCATTGTATTATGAAAGCAGCTTGGTTGTATCTAGGACAGTGCTTTATCCCAAAAACTCTTGCTAGCATATTATGAAAGCAGATAGCTGTAGGTGGTAACGGGTGACAAGAAAGTTTGCGCTTATTTGTTTGGTTATCTGTTGTATTGTTTTACGTGCTGCTGTATTTTGTAGTGTATTTTAAAATGTGATGTTGTTGTGTTGTACTGTGTTGCATCCTGTTTTGACCATTTTGTTGCGTTGTGACCTATTATGATTTAATTTTATTAATTTACTTCGCATATGTTATTGTGTTGCTACATTTCCAGCCGTAGGTGTAAGTTTCAATCATGCAGCTGGTGCCATTTCATCCCAATTGTTCTTTACTCTCCAACTGCAAGTGGAATTCAGTGGTGTAACGAAACTTGACGGGGTCCCCAGCAAAGTACATGAAGATGACCCCGCATACTCCAGAGCTTTCAAGCCACGGACCTGCTAGTGCTGATGGTGGCCCCCAGAGCTCAGGGGACTTTTGTTATGCCACTGGTGGAATGGTGATTCTTCCTTGCTTACATTAGGGCCCATTGCATCCTTGCCATGCCACTGTTTCCGCCCCAAAACAGCACATGCGTTTAAAGTTCCCCTGACAAGCAACCATTTACCACTGTTTAAGGTCATAAAGTACCACACCACCAGCTCTTCATCATACACTACTCAGACTAAAACTATGGCAGAGGCCTATCTTAAAACAGAAAATCGAAAGCTCACTATACAGGACATGGTCCCCAGTCTGTTGTGCAGAGGAGCTCATGTTATAGCTGGGAGGATGTGCATGTTTATAACAGTGTCGTTGTGAGATTTTTGAATTTCAGGCATGGTAAAGCAATGGGTTGCGTGGTAGCCTTCTATAATGTAGGGTTTGTTTGCTAGATAGTCTTGCAACTTACACAGCTGACTTTATACTGGATGCGAGGTGGAAGCTGAAGACAGTATGGTTTATTTAGGGTAGCTAAGGTACATTTTTTAGGTTGATAAGCAAACCAGCTGCTGTATGTGGGGCAGTGTTCAGTGGAACAAATTGGGTGTCCGAGAAGCTCTTTTTGAAGGCATTTGTTCTGTTGAGCGATAGAATGAAGGCACGCACAGAAGAAGAATGTCATGAAAAATAGCGGTCTATTTTATCAGTAGTTTCCCGTATGACCTTAATTAATTAATAGTATGACTATGTCAGTGTAAAGTTTAAACCTGCCATGTTTAGATGCATAATATGCATAAATTTGTTTTAGAATGAAAGCCTTTGCCTCCTTCTTATTTCTTGCTAGTTTCCTTTATTAGGTGGCCATTTAGTGCAAACACAATAAAGTATTTTCTCTTCTCCCACTCTTCTTTTTTATGATCCAAGTTTTTAATCAGTGTTATACAAGTATTTAACTTCCTTGCACACTCACCAAATTATTAATCTCACACTACAATATAAACGTATTGTTAAAATTCAGCAGACAACTTTTTATCAGAGCAAATAATGGACAAATATAGAAAGGCCTTTTTCAGTAGCAAACCCTATGGTTCACAAAATCGCAGGGTTTGAAAATTCAAAATGGCTTTTTTTCTATTTACTAAACCCATTTTGTGAAGTGGAAAAGCCTTCCAACTCGAAAAATGTTTTTGTGATCCATTTATTTATTATTTATTTATTGCATTTCTATGGCGCAACAGCTACCCTGAGGGTTTCCTGGCGCCCTGGATCAGCATTTCATATAGACGTCTCACAGCCGATTATAGGTCAAATAGCCAAGCTTTCACTCCCTTGCGGAATCGCAGGTAGCAGGGTTCAAGTCTTAAATGGATAGGGAGTGAGTTCCATAGTACCGGTGCTAGGTAAGAGAAGGAGCGCCCTCCTTGTCGAGCTCTCTTTACCCTGGGCACGATGAATTTAGCTTTCCCTGCTGAGCGTAGATTTCGCGAGGGAAGGTAATTTCTAACCATTTTGCATAGATATTTAGGGGCTATGCCTGCGTTTATTCTGTGCATATAGCACAAAGCTTTAAACTTTACTCTGCTGGAGATCCTCAACCAGTGTAAGTTTTTAAGATGTTCAGACATCCTTGTTCTCCCTGGGAGATTAAGGAGCATTCTAGCTGCCGAGTTTTGTACTACTTGTAATTGGTTCAATGTTCTGTTCGTGGTTCCCAGAAAAAGGACATTGCCGTAATCTAGACGCGACATTATTCGTGCTTGGATGACAGTCCTTTGTGCCCCCTCCGGTAATTGCCATAGAATTTTTCTAAGCCATTTGAGAATAAGAAGGCATGTGGAGGCAGTTTTGGCTATGTGTATCTGCATAGTCATGTTGTCATCCATGATTATCCCTAGATTCCTTGCATGCTGCACTGCAGTAGGAGGGTCACCCATCTCGTCAGGCCAATGTGTTGGGCTCCAAAGATTCTTTTGATTGCCGAATATTAGTAATTCGGTTTTATCTCCGTTCATTTTTAATTTGTTCGTCTGGAGCCAAGTGGCCATTTTAAGTAGACCAGCACGAAGGGGAGAAACGGTGTCTTTGTCTGGGGCGGAAAGGGAGAACACCAGCTGCGTGTCATCAGCATAGGAATATATAATAAGTCCCATTTCTTCCGCAATTTCAGCTAAGGGGGTGACGTATATATTGAATAGAAGGGGGCTTAATACGGAGCCCTGAGGTACACCATAGGGAGATGAGTGTATCTCGGATCGATTGTTTTTAGAGAAGACCTGGTAGGTTCGTTGTCGGAGAAATTGTTCTAGCCATTTCAGTGCCTTCCCTTTTATTCCAATGTCTTCTATTCGTTTGATTAGGATGTCATGGCAGATGGTGTCAAAGCGGCACTCAAATCCAAAAGGATGAATGCCGCCGTGCCTCCTCTATCCAGTTCTTGGCGGATGATTTCTGTCACCCCGAGTAGTGTAGACTCTGTAGAGTGTCCTATCCTAAAACCCGATTGGGAGGGATGTAAGAGATCATTCTTCTTGGTGAAATCTGTAAGTTGCCTGTTGACGTGTTTCTCTATGATTTTAGACAGTATTGGTAGCAGGGACACAGGGCGGAAATTGGAGAACACCTCTGGATCATTGTTAGCCTTTTTTAGTAAGGGGACCACCATAGCGTGTTTCCATTCTCTCGGTAGTACCGCTTCTTGTAGAGAAGCATTTAGCAGTGCTCTGAGTACCTCATGTGTGGGTGTATCCAGCTGTTTGAGGAATTGCAATTAGAATGGGTGTCATAATAACATCTCCACCTTACTGCGAATCACGATGGTATGGATCAATGGGTTACCACCACTATTACTTACTCACACCTTCCATCATGCTTGGAGTCTGTGCCTGCAATCGATTTCCTCTCCGCGAGTGAAACCCCGCCAAGCATCTACTTCCCTAGTTGGCATCATACCGTGGCATTCTGGGATTTGCAGTCTTTGCCTACAGGACTGCACGTGGGAGAGCAAAATCATCAGGGGGCAGAGTAAATTGGACCTATACAACATCGAGGTAGGTTTGCCTACGCCACAGCAGAGCAAGCAGATGGGAAGGAGCGCTGACGAAGGCACACATGCCGAAATGCATTAGCTGAGGACATTTCTTTTAATAAAGTGCCCCTTTGAATCCTCTACGTGGGTCACTGTTTCTTTTCCTTTGAGGAGAATTTTCGGCCATGTTTCAATGCGACTGCCAGCGCGCACTTCAGTGTACCTCCGCAGCACAAAGAGGTCAGGGCGCTCTGGCTTGCTCGCCCGAGCATTTCTTGCGTTAGCAATTCCGCCCAAGAACCCACCAGGACGCCGGGGCCATGCAGCGGTTGGGAGGTGTTCCACTTCCTTCATGGGTGACCGGGATTCCTGCGCACACTCCCGCGACGAAACTCCAGGCTGAGAGGTTGCTGCGGTCTTAACGCAGGGGACTTGAGGGGGCGCTGGATTATCGATTTGCCCTACCTGCCATCATGCTTGGAGTCTGTGCCTGCAACCGATTACCTCTCCGCGAGTGAAACCCCGCCAAGCATCTCCTTCCCTAGTTGGCACCATACCGTGGCATTCTGGGATTTGCAGTCTTTGCCTACAGGACTGCACGTGGGAGAGCAAAATCATCAGGGGGTGGAGTAAATTGGACCTATACAACATCGAGGCAGGGTTGCCTACGCCACAGCAGAGCAAGCAGATGGGAAGGAGCGCTGACGAAGGCACACTTGCCGAAATGCATTCGCTGAGGACATTTCTTTTAATAAAGTGCCCCTTTGAATCCTCTACGTGGGTCAATGTTTCTTTTCTTTGGAGGAGAATTTTCGCTCATATATATATATATATATATATATATATATATATATATATATATATATATATATCCAACTTTGCAAGAACCCAAATTCGAAGAAAGCCACTCGACGTCAATCTTTTCACGTTTTAATGGCAATCTGCAGACAGTAACAAGGCAGAAAGTCACATCAAATGTTCCACGCCAGACGCGTTTCAAGAGTCAACATACTCTCTTCCTCAGTAGCGTTGTGTCGTGACTACCCCTGAGCGCTGTGATAACAGTTCAATTTAAGCCACCTGTCGACCAGGGCGTGGCCAACAGCACGGCCTTCTGGATGCAGTAGTCCATAGATTAATCCCCAGTGGGAGCGCTCAAGAAATAGAAAAATAAAACACATTTCAATCCCAAGTGGGTGGATGCTAGAGACCGTCTGTTAACTGTCTTGCTTCATCGTTGCCATAGTGAGCTGAGACAAGCGCTACCTTGCAGAAGCGCCTGCTCAACCTCGCTCCACTCTGCAGGCACCCGGTAGGGAGCATGCGGGGGCCCGCCCTTCAGCGGTGGGCTTTCTTCACCAACCGGGAACAGCCGGTAAACATCCAACTTTGCAAGAACCCAAATTCGAAGAAAGCCACTCGAAGTCAATCTTTTCACGTTTTAATGGCAATCTGCAGACAGTAACAAGGCGGAAAGTCACATCAAATGTTCCACGCCAGACGCGTTTCAAGAGTCAACATACTCTCTTCCTCAGTGGCGTTGTGTCGTGACTACCCCTGAGCGCTGTGATAACAGTTCAATGTAAGCCACCTGTCGACCAGGGCGTGGCCAACAGCACGGCCTTCTGGATGTAGTAGTCCGTAGATTAATCCCCAGTGGGAGCGCTCAAGAAATAGAAAAATAAAACACATTTCAATCCCAAGTGGGTGGATGCTAGAGACCGTCTGTTAACTGTCTTGCTTCATCGTTGCCATAGTGAGTTGAGACAAGCGCTACCTTGCCCAAGCGCCTGCTCAACCTCGCACCACTTTGCAGGCACCCGGTTGGGAGCATGCGGGGACCCGCCCTTCAGCGGTGGGCTTTCTTCACCGACCGGGAACAGGCGGTAAACATCCAACTTTGCAAGAACCCAAATTCGAAGAAAGCCACTCGAAGTCAATCTTTTCACGTTTTAATGTCAATCTGCAGACAGTAACAAGGCGGAAAGTCACATCAAATGTTCCACGCCAGACACGTTTCAAGAGTCAACACACTCTCTTCCTCAGTGGCGTTGTGTCGTGACTACCCCTGAGCGCTGTGATAACAGTTCAATTTAAGCCACCTGTCGACCAGGGCGTGGCCAACAGCACGGCCTTCTGGATGTAGTAGTCCATAGATTAATCCCCAGTGGGAGCGCTCAAGAAATAGAAAAATAAAACACATTTCAATCCCAAGTGGGTGGATGCTAGAGACCGTCTGTTAACTGTCTTGCTTCATCGTTGCCATAGTGAGCTGAGACAAGCGCTACCTTGCACAAGCGCCAGCTCAACCTCGCTCCACTTTGCAGGCACCCGGTAGGGAGCATGCGGGGACCCGCCCTTCAGCGGTGGGATTTCTTCACCGACCGGGAATAGCCGGTAAACATCCAACTTTGCAAGAACCCAAATTCGAAGAAAGCCTCTCGAAGTCAATCTTTTCACGTTTTAATGGCAATCTGCAGACAGTAACAAGGCGGAAAGTCACATCAAATGTTCCACGCTAGACACGTGTCAAGAGTCAACATACTCTCTTTCTCAGTGGCATTGTGTCGTGACTACACCTGAGCGCTGTGATAACAGTTCAATTCAAGCCACCTGTCGACCAGGGCGTGGCCAACAGCACGGCCTTCTGGATGTAGTAGTCCATAGATTAATCCCCAGTGGGAGCGCTCAAGAAATAGAAAAATAAAACACATTTCAATCCCAAGTAGGTGGATGCTAGAGACCGTCTGTTAACTGTCTTGCTTCATCGTTGCCGTAGTGATCTGAGACAAGCGCTACCTTGCACAAGCGCCTGCTCAACCTCGCTCCACTTTGCAGGCACCCGGTAGGGAGCATGCGGGGGCCCGCCCTTCAGCGGTGGGCTTTCTTCACCGACAGGGAACAGCCAGTAAACATACAACTTTGCAAGAGCCCAAATTCGAAGAAAGCCACTCGAAGTCAATCTTTTCACGTTTTAATGGCAATCTGCAGACAGTAACAAGGCGGAAAGTCACATCAAATGTTCCACGCCAGACGCGTTTCAAGAGTCAACATACTCTCTTCCTCAGTGGCGTTGTGTCGTGACTACCCCTGAGCGCTGTGATAACAGTTCAATTTAAGCCACCTGTCGACCAGGGCGTGGCCAACAGCACGGCCTTCTGGATGTAGTAGTCCGTAGATTAATCCCCAGTGGGAGCGCTCAAGAAATAGAAAAATAAAACACATTTCAATCCCAAGTGGGTGGATGCTAGAGACCGTCTGTTAACTGTCTTGCTTCATCGTTGCCATAGTGAGCTGAGACAAGTGCTACCTTGCACAAGCGCCTGCTCAACCTCGCACCACTTTGCAGTCACCCGGTTGGGAGCATGCGGGGACCCGCCCTTCAGCGGTGGGCTTTCTTCACCGACCGGGAACAGCCGGTAAACATCCAACTTTGCAAGAACCCAAATTCGAAGAAAGCCCCTCGAAGTCAATCTTTTCACGTTTTAATGGCAATCTGCAGACAGTAACAAGGCGGAAAGTCACATCAAATGTTCCACGCCAGACACGTTTCAAGAGTCAACACACTCTCTTCCTCAGTGGCGTTGTGTCGTGACTACCCCTGAGCGCTGTGATAACAGTTCAATTTAAGCCACCTGTCGACCAGGGCGTGGCCAACAGCACGGCCTTCTGGATGTAGTGGTCCATTGACTAATCCCCAGTGGGAGCGCTCAAGAAATAGAAAAATAAAACACATTTCAATCCCAAGTGGGTGGATGCTAGAGACCGTCTGTTAACTGTCTTGCTTCATCGTTGCCATAGTGAGCTGAGACAAGCGCTACCTTGCACAAGCGCCTGCTCAACCTCGCTCCACTTTGCAGGCACCCGGTAGGGAGCATGCGGGGACCCGCCCTTCAGCGGTGGGATTTCTTCACCGACCGGGAACAGCCAGTAAACATACAACTTTGCAAGAACCCAAATTCGAAGAAAGCCACTCGAAGTCAATCTTTTCACGTTTTAATGGCAATCTGCAGACAGTAACAAGGCGGAAAGTCACATCAAATGTTCCACGCCAGACGCGTTTCAAGAGTCAACATTCTCTCTTCCTCAGTGGCGTTGTGTCATGACTACCCCTTAGCGCTGTGATAACAGTTCAATTTAAGCCACCTGTCGACCAGGGCGTGGCCAACAGCACGGCCTTCTGGATGTAGTAGTCCGTAGATTAATCCCCAGTGGGAGCGCTCAAGAAATAGAAAAATAAAACACATTTCAATCCCAAGTGGGTGGATGCTAGAGACCGTCTGTTAACTGTCTTGCTTCATCGTTGCCATAGTGAGCTGAGACAAGCGCTACCTTGCACAAGCGCCTGCACAACCTCGCTCCACTTTGCAGGCACCCGGTAGGGAGCATGCAGGGACCCGCCCTTCAGCGGTGAGCTTTCTTCACCGACCGGGAACAGCCGGTAAACATCCAACGTGAAAAGATTGACTTCGAGTGGCTTTCTTCGAATTTGGGTTCTTGCAAAGTTGGATGTTTACCGGCTGTTCCCGGTCGGTGAAGAAAGCCCACAGCTGAAGGGCGGGTCCCTGCATGCTCCCTACTGGGTGCCTGCAAAGTGGAGCGAGGTTGAGCAGGCGCTTGTGCAAGGTAGCGCTTGTCTCAGCTCACTATGGCAACGATGAAGCAAGACAGTTAACAGACGGTCTCTAGCATCCACCCACTTGGGATTGAAATGTGTTTTATTTTTCTATTTCTTGAGCGCTCCCACTGGGGATTAATCTACGGACTACTACATCCAGAAGGCCGTGCTGTTGGCCACGCCCTGGTCGACAGGTGGCTTAAATTGAACTGTTATCACAGCGCTCAGGGGTAGTCACGACACAACGCCACTGAGAAAGAGAGTATGTTGACTCTTGACACGTGTCTGGCGTGGAACATTTGATGTGACTTTCCGCCTTGTTACTGTCTGCAGATTGCCATTAAAACGTGAAAAGATTGACTTAGAGTGGCTTTCTTCGAATTTGGGTTCTTGCAAAGTTGGATGTTTACCGGCTGTTCCCGGTCGGTGAAGAAAGCCCACCGCTGAAGGGCGGGTCCCTGCATGCTCCCTACCGGGTGCCTGCAAAGTGGAGCGAGGTTGAGCAGGCGCTTGTGCAAGGTAGCGCTTGTCTCAGCTCACTATGGCAACGATGAAGCAAGACAGTTAACAGACGGTCTCTAGCATCCACCCACTTGGGATTGAAATGTGTTTTATTTTTCTATTTCTTGAGCGCTCCCACTGGGGATTAATCTACGGACTACTACATCCAGAAGGCCGTGCTGTTGGCCACGCCCTGGTCGACAGGTGGCTTAAATTGAACTGTTATCACAGCGCTTAGGGGTAGTCACGACACAACGCCACTGAGGAAGAGAGTATGTTGACTCTTGAAACGCGTCTGGCGTGGAACATTTGATGTGACTTTCCGCCTTGTTACTGTCTGCAGATTGCCATTAAAACGTGAAAAGATTGACTTCGAGTGGCTTTCTTCGAATTTGGGTTCTTGCAAAGTTGGATGTTTACCGGCTGTTCCCGGTCGGTGAAGAAAGCCCACCGCTGAAGGGCGGGTCCCCGCATGCTCCCTACCGGGTGCTTGCAAAATGGAGCGAGGTTGAGCAGGCGCTTGTGCAAGGTAGCGCTTGTCTCAGCTCACTATGGCAACGATGAAGCAAGACAGTTAACAGACGGTCTCTAGCATCCACCCACTTGGGATTGAAATGTGTTTTATTTTTCTATTTCTTGAGCGCTCCCACTGGGGATTAATCTACGGACTGGACTACTACATCCAGAAGGCCATGCTGTTGGCCACACCCTGGTCGACAGGTGGCTTAAATTGAACTGTTATCACAGCGCTCAGGGGTAGTCACGACACAACGCCACTGAGGAAGAGAGTATGTTGACTCTTGAAACGTGTCTGGCGTGGAACATTTGATGTGACTTTCCGCCTTGTTACTGTCTGCAGATTGCCATTAAAACGTGAAAAGATTGACTTCGAGTGGCTTTCTTCGAATTTGAGTTCTTGCAAAGTTGGATATTTATATATATATATATATATTTATGGTCAAAATATTCATGAGAAGCAAGGTTCAAGATTTGTCCATTCTCCTTTTTGTAAGTTCTGTGGTGAAAGTTACCTGTACTGCACATGTAGCAGTGGCACAGTTGTTGCAAGACATTTCTACTTAAGCCAGTTCTACAGTTTGAGAAAACTACTTTGTCGGCATATGCTTAAGTAAAGTAGGAAGGTATGAAAGCTCACGAAGCTCAATATTAAGTTCACATTACAGCCCTCAGCAACTACCACTGGCACATCAAAGAAGCCAAGAAAGCAGCCACCACCACCTGCATTGACTCTGCTGCCAACCACACGGAGGAACTCTTCAAAATAGTCCAACCTGACAGCCTTAGAGAACATCATCCACCCTTGCCTAGAACTCTGCAACACCCTCTCAGACTACTTCCACAGCAAGATCACCAACATCTACAACAATTTCAACATCCAACCCTCCACCTTTAACCCCGACAACCTCGACCAACCAGTGAATATCAGCCAAACCATCATCACCTGCTCACGGCTCACCACACTGACCACCTCAGGCATCATGTTTTCCATCCACTCTGGGGCACCCACTGACCCGTGCCCACATCACCTCTACACCCTGGCAACTAACTGAATCAGCACACAACTCACTAGCATCCTCGACACCTGAATCTTCCTGAGAGATGGAAAACTTTAGAAGTCAGACCCCTCCTAAAAAAAAACTCCACTTGTCGACTTCCTGGAACAAAACCACCTTCTGGATGCCTCTCAATTAGGATTATGTGCCAACAATAGCACTGAAATTGCACTGCTTGGACCCACAGATGACATCAGAACACTCCTCGACCTTGAAGAGACGGTGGCCCTGAGCCTCTTGACCTCTCTGCAGCATTCTTCAGCATTCAACACATTCTCCCACAACACCCTCATCAGCAGACTCTACAACATAGGCATACGGCAAGATGCTCTCAAGTGGATCGCCTACTTCTTTGAAGAATGCACACAGAGCATTTGATTGCCTCCCTTTGCATCCGCCCCCAAAAACATCATACCACAAGGATCATCCCTCAGCCCCATCCTCTTCAACAGCTCCCTGAGCCCCCTTGCAGATGCTGTCAGATCCCACAGAATCAACATACCCTTCTATGCAGATGACTCTCAACTGATCCCCTCACTCACAGAGGACCCCACCAACACCAAAAACCAACTTCAGCAGTGCTATAACCAATGTAGCCAAATGGATGAAAGACAACTGTCCCCCAACTCAACTCTGACAAAAATGAAGTAATGATCTTTGGGAAGAACACCTCTGCATGGGACCACAGCTGGTGGCCTGCAGAACTCAGATCCACACCCACATCAGCCAACCACACACGCCATGTTGATAAATGTACACCCTAGCATTTCAGTCACTCAGGAACAGAGGGCTCTAGATATATTGAGGAAGGCTGGGATTACCACACTAGCAGATCATTATCCAGGCAGAACCTTTATAACCCTGGATGTTCTCACTGCTAAATCAGCTTACACTGCCATTCTTGGGTTTATATCTGTGAGGCGATGAGCAGCACTAAGGGCTGAAAATCCTTTATTCCCAGAGGAGCGGCAGGTCTTAAAGGCACTGCAGGTGCTATTGACTAGCAAAGACAGAAAGGGTTTGATTACAAAGCTGTAAAGCACTTCTTTGGTGAAAAAACAGCTGGACACATCTAAGACTTATGAACAATGGACTATGCAGTTAGAGGCGCCACTGTTGTGGGAGGACTGGGCAGTTTGCTGCGCACTGACGGGTCGCCTTACAGCGAATTGTAATCTCAGTATTTTACATTTCAAATTTCTACATCAAATGAACTACACACCAGATAAACTACATCGCTATGGGTTATGGGGGCACTCGGTGTGAGATGTAGCATGGAAGGTGCAGAATATAGATATTTAGCTTGGGACTGTGGCCCTGTGTTGTGGTACTGGGTCAGTGTAACGCGACATCTCACAAAGATGATTATGGAGACTGGAAATAACGGCGAGCTCACTAGGCCAAGGATGGTCTCCTTAGTTAGGGAAAAATCAGCCCTAGTAGAGATGAGGTCGAGTACTCCCAGTCGGTGCAGTGAAGTTGAATATCTTGCAAGTGCCGTTTTAATACGAGAACTTTTGTTGAAGATGTCACGATCCTTCCATTTTGATTGTTTCCTAACTTGGGGCTATCAATAGCACTTGCAACATATTCGACTTCACCGCACCGACTGGGAGTACTCGAGCTCATCTCTACTAGGGCTGATTTTTCCCTAACTAAGGAGACCATCCTTGGCCTAGTGAGCTCGCCGTTATTTCCGGTTTGCTTAATTTGTTGACTCATGAGTGCTGCCCCTTAAGAATACTAGCTTGCCCTGACGAAGTTCCTAAAGGCAAAAAATGGGAATGAAACGCGTTGGCTGTGCCTTTGCTTCATGAATACCTTTTGAATAAAGAAGAAGATATTTACAAATTACTTTCTCTATTGACTTCATTTGAGTGCACCTTCCATTTAGTTTTTTTGTATTGTGGTAAATTGTACATCCTAAGGCAGCGGATGTTGGAAGTGATTGCACCACCTAACTTTAAGAACTTTAAGATCCGTTGTGCTTGACCTTGTCTGCTGCTTTTGGTCTTTTGGTCATAATGATTATGGAGACGGTGGCATGCACTCAGCAAATATGTTTATTGGGTCTTTGTACAACGCTAAAGCCAATCAACGGCAGATTGGCGGATGTCACTTTATTGCTGGCTAAAAGGTTGGTGGCCAAGCATTGGGGAGGGAAGACTGTGCCTACTCTTGCCTCCTGGTTTAAAGACATAGTTTATTGTAAGGAGCAACTTGATGTTTTTAAATAAATTGGGTGCTATGAATATCTCTGTGATATTGGGTGAGCTACAAGTGTCATAATTACAGTAGCGGAGATGTTCAAAGGGCCTCAGCGGGGTAGCCAATAGGAAATGGTGTGTATAACGTGTACTGTGGTGCTGTTCTCGTTATGAACTGTTAATGTGTTTAAATCTTAAATATGTCACACCGAGTTTGTATACAAATAGAGGTGCTTGTAATGCAATATTGTACACCAAAAAGTTCAATAAATAAATTGAAAAAACAAACACACACGCAACCTCTGCATCTTCCTTGACAATCAACTGACCATGAAACAACAAGTTAACACAGTCACCTCCTCTTGCTTCCACACACTTCTCATGCTCCGCAGAATCTTCAGATAGATCCCAACCAACACCAGTAAGACATTCACTCAGGCCCTTGTCACCAGCCGCCTTGACTATGGCAATTACATCTACACCAGCATCTCCGTCCAGCTCCTCAGAAGACTCCAGACCATACAGAACACTGCAGCCAGACTCATCCTGGACCTCCCCAAACAAATCCACATCACCCCCTACCTGAGAGACCTCCACTGGCTCCCCATCCAGGAAAGATGTCAGTTAGAGATCCTCTCACAAGTCTACAAAGCCCTCCATTACCTACAACTTCTATATCGCAACCATTGATTGAACTTCCATCAACCCGCTAGACACCTAAGCTCCTCTTCCCTCACCCTCACCCTCACCCCCCACATTTGACACCCCCGCAGCAGCAGGAGCTTCTTCTCGTACATCTCAGCCAAGAACTGGAACAACCTCCCCCTCAGCTCTGTACGACCCCCTCACTGGCAGACTTCAGAAAGTGACTCAAGACCTGGCTCTTCGACAGAAACACAGCACCCAGATATGCCTAGGGGTGACAGTATGCATTTTACAAATGCTGATTGATTGATTGATTGATTGATTGATTGATTGAGAGCTCAGGGAGCTCAATATTAACTGCCTCTGTCAAATCAGACTTGCGTAATAAAATTATACACATGCCTGAAATGCTTAATTTGTAAAATAATGAGTAGTGGCACCCAAAGCTGCATAGAAGCCGCAGCTGCTATTGCGCATTGAGGCTGCATAGTCTGAAATCTACGAGGATCTCTTTATTCCACTGCCAGAACCTCCCTGCCCCTCTCTCTAATTCTTGCGGTTTCCTGCTTTCTCACTTAGTGATGATTTTTCCATCTTTCCCTTGCTCTTTTTTTTCTGTTCATATGTTTGTGCTCACCATAAATATCAGTTAAAAAAAAATAAGTGCTGATCCCCAAAAATAAGTGTCGGTGGCCCCCATCGGCTCATATTAAGCACTGCACACAGAGTACACAGAGTGCAAACGAAACATTTCCTTTAATTTTAAAGAGATTTCATAATCTATTTCCAGCACACTGTGAAATTGAGCATATTCCCACAACCTCTGCAGCAACGTCTCAGTGGCCTAGGGTTTAATCTGAAATTAAAGAGATAGATTGTATCAAATTTAATTCGAACTGGGCCTGGGAATCAAATAATATTTCTTCATACGAGTGGAAATATCCAGCAATACACGTGAGCTGAAAGCTTCCATTGCGGAAATACTTTCCTGGATCTCAATAAATTAGTTACATTTTAAAGTTTTTAAAATTAAGTTACTTTATAAACTTTCCGTTTCCTATGACAGCCAAAGAAAAAGCAATGGATTTTTCTGTAGTATATTTTACAATTGCAGGGCTCACAATCATAATTCAGCTTTGATCAGGACGTCTAATTTGTATTCAACTACTGGAACTCAAACTTCTACAGGCTGCCATTTTCAAGATGCAATCCATTATATACCACTAACGCTGAAGATCAAACTGAATCTTAAAGCTTATTTTTCGCAGTTACATGTTTACCATTTGGCATGATTAAAGTTCGTATTTCCTTAATGCAGGTTTTCTGTAATAAAATATATTTCTAATCAAGTACTGCCTGAGCACACAGTGCCTAAAATGCCTACTCTTTTTAGAGTGATATACAAGACTGGGACAGATTTAGATCCTTCCAAGTATGTTTTCGTTCTACATGTTAAGTGACTCACAGTCTGTCAAGAAGTTCCACCACTAAAATCTAACTGACCATAATGATTTGTTCTACCTATGGAGCCTGTCTGGACCAATACCAAGACATGACATATGCCTAAGTATATTTCTTCTGGAATTCTTATAATACACATCCAAATGTTATAGCATATCTCTCCAATATTTCCTAAAGTGTTGGCAAGACATTCATTTTAAATACATTAAATTAAACTATAAAATGAAATGTCAACATTTGGCAGATATCCAAACCACTGTTTTACAAGTACAATTGGCTATAATGCACTTTTAATATGGTGAACTGAACATCTGCCACCTTAGTGATAGATCACCCCATCCACCAAACTCTTAATAATGCCCATCTTAGTTAGGGCCAGTTTCATGCCAGTCACTAAAGTATGGAACCTTGTAGTGGTAATGGATAGTAAACTAACTTTTGGACCACCGATTAAAGCAGTTAACTCCTCCGTTTTCCACACTCTGAGGATGCTCAGAAAGATCTTCCCTTTCATTCAAGCTAAGGCCCAAAAGACAGTGATTCTGGCACTGCTAATGGTCGAAATAGACTATTGTAATGCCATGAACATCAATATGCAGCATAAACACATAAACAAACTTCAGGTCCTAAAAATGCTACTGCTAGTATACTGACAGGGATCCCCAACCATAGATCAGTCACACATGTAATTAACCCCTTCAACGCTCATGACAAGCCCAGCTCGTCATGGAGTTTCCATTGACTTCAATGGAAATTACATTCAAAGCCATAAAACACCTTAGCATCCAAGTGGTTAAAGATCTTCACTTGATGCTGGTTAGGCAGCAAATGCAATGTAAAGCTTGCTGTCTTGCCCACCAGGCTCTACATTGATGGGGCCCAAGTTCCTGGAACAATCCTTTAATTGATATAATCCAGTGAGAAATCTGAGGACCTGTGGGCCAGAAGCTGGAGATTCAAATGTTCAAATGTACCAACTGGCACTAAAACATGGCTGTTTTCTAAGTAAAAGGAAGGGGACTAATGCTCTAATAACAACCCTCTGAAAAGCTGTAGCCATCATTAGGGCTTCTGTTTTATCTCACCAAACTAGCACCTTGACAACTCTGCGTAAATGTTTTTGCTTTCAAATTTTTTATAAGATAACATAACATTGATCTGAGATGGTATACAACGTTTACAACGCAACTATTACAACGCACTACCATTACAACGAAACTTTTACAACGCAACATCCATTACAACGCATACATTTACAACGCAGTCATTACAACGCATGACACTACAACGCACACCACTACAACGCATACCATTACAACGCAGTCATTACAACGCATACCATTACAACGCAAAACTTACCATCCAACACTTACCCTACTGTTGCACCCCCTGGAGTTAGAATAGTAATTTTTACCCCTACACTATCCAAAACTTTCCCTACTGTTGCACCCCCTGGAGTTAGAATAGTAATTTTAACCCCTACACTATCCAACACTTACCTTATATGCAATGTAATGTAATGCGTTGTAATGGTATGCGTTGTTAATGTAGTATGCATTGTAGTGGAATGCGTTGTAAAGGTATTTTTTAAGAATTCGTTGTAATAGTATGCGTTGTAATGGTGTGCGTTGTAATGGATGTTGCGGTGTAAAAAATGCGTTGTAAAGGTATGCGTTGTAAAAGTGTGCGTTGTAACGTCATACATCCATCTGAGATAAACAAAACAGTAAAACCCATGCATTGTGGTCTTTCATGTGTGATATGTGTAAAAGTTTTAGCACCCAGGTACTTTCTTGAGACTTCCTTAACATTGTGAATCAGTCAATCATAACAATCAATTGAACACTTTATAGGGTGAGGTAATTGGTGATGCAAGTTTGTAGGTGATCAGTACAGTGATGGGTCACATGCTGAATAAGAATGCTTGAGACGTACACAAATTTGTATTCTCTACCTACATTGAACTGGTTTCAGAGATAATGCAAAATGGTATACAGTAATACAATGTAATAGCAAAGTACCATTTGTTGGATCTGAAACAGGCAATTCCTCTGGCAATCTAGCAGGTCTGAATGTACCCAAAGTCAGGAAGCAGCTGGCCTCAGGGAAACAAGCAGAAAGGTGAGTCCATTAGGTCACCCAGCAAGTAGTATACAGCAGTGCAATAGCAGTTGAGCAGTCCAGATTAGCCCTCTGTGCAGCACAGCAATCCCTCCAACAGAGGT
The DNA here is from genome assembly GCF_964261635.1 of Lissotriton helveticus. Taxonomy (NCBI): domain Eukaryota; kingdom Metazoa; phylum Chordata; class Amphibia; order Caudata; family Salamandridae; genus Lissotriton; species Lissotriton helveticus. The sequence goes on along the minus strand of NC_136060.1, from coordinate 49,962,432 downwards.
TCAGTCCCAGTTGCAAACTTGTCCTAAAAATCATGGGATCAAAGCCCCTGCACTTATACTCCAAATTACTTTGATTTAGAGGTGATTCCAAAAGAAAACTTAGATGTGCACAACATCCCCTTTCAACTCAGCCCTGACTCACGACATACAGTAGGGGGTAAATCAGCCCATTGTGTGAGGGCAGGAAACAGCCTATCTAAACATATGTGTGCCCGATTCCCTCTCTCCGAGCCCAAGTAGACAAGTATTATGCAGATGTATGCAGATGCCTCTCTTGTAACACCCAGCCTTCCTATGCTGTGGCTGTCTGGAAAGTATGCACAATGTGTAGCTGTCAACCAGTCCCAGACATGGATTAGAGTATAGACAGGCTTAAAAGTATAGAGTTATTACAACGGAGAAATGTTCACTTTCTAAAAGTGGCATTTCTAAAATATTAGTAATAAATCCACCTACTCCAGTAGGCATGATTTATCACTACCATTCCAAACTTACCAGAAATGGCAACACTACTCCTTTCAGATCAGAAATTACACATATAAGAGAATTCCCAATGCTAACCGATGAGAGGAGTAGGCCTCGCAATAGTTAGAAACAAAATAGAGTGTTTGTCATTACCAGGGCCTGCCACACAATAAAGGCAAATGTCCTACCTTTTACCTGCACAGCACCTGGCCCATAGGGTTGCCTTAGGTGTGACATATATGCAGTAAAAGGAGATGTAAAGGCTTGGCAAGTCGTGTTAAATGCCATGTTAAAGTGGCAGTAAGCTGTGCACACAGGCTTTGCAGTGGAAGACGTGAGACAGCTTTGAAAGGCTACTTCTGTGGTTGGCGCAAACAGCTCTGCAGCCCACTAGTAGCATTTCATTTACAGGCCCTGGGTAGATGGGATACCTCTGTACAAGAAACTCACAGATAAATTAAATATGCCAAACAGGTCTAAACCAATCATACCATGTTTTAGGGGTGAGAGCACATGCACTTTAGCATTGATTAGCAGCGGTAAAGTGCTGAGAGTTCTAAAGCCAACAACAAAAATGTCAGAAGAATAGGAGGAAGAAGGCAAAACGTTTTGGGGACTGTTAATAGAGAAGAACGTTGGTGTGTATCCATAGATTATAGGATATTATGGGTTTCATTACAATAAAATAAATCACATTTCTTACTTAGGACACCACATGTAGGCACAGGGCTAATTCACAAAGATTTTGTTAGGTTTTATTTTTGTAGTAGTCTTAGCAAATGCCTGAATTCCATGTGTAATTCATAAGTAAACCAGGAGTAGTCCATTCTTACTAATCGAATTAACGAGTAAGTAAGGAGTACTAAAAGTTTAATTCCACCTAAATGTAACAAAATCTTTCCGAATGGAGCCCTATGAGTGTAAATCGAGAAGATGGATGTAACAAAAGATTATACTTTTACCATTGTAAAGGCAGGTAGAAACGTTAACATGCGCTCGCTGTCCTGGAAATCAGGCATAGTTTAAAACCAAACAACAGAGCAAAATCATGATAAAGGAAGCAATGCAAAACCAGAGGATGTATTATGCATAGTGATGCAGCGCTAACTCAGAAATATCACCAACCCAGGGTCCAGGTCACTCTGGTGGGGCCCATAACATCGAAGTACAACACACCTAGTCACACACAAACACACTTTACCCCAGACCCTTGCAAATATATTTAAAAAATTATGGGTTGTGTGAATTCTCTCCTATGACAGGATACCTTTAAGCACAGATTTTAACACCAACATCTGTTTTCATCAATAATTCTCCTAACTAATCTATGCATCAATCTATCCCGCCAATTAGGTCGATGGACCAATTAGTTGAGTAAGTTGATGGTGATTGTCAAGACCAGCTTAACTTCACTACAACAATACATTGATTTGCATAATTAATTGACTCTAAAGTTATCAAAAACACCTGAAATCATTTTAAAGATTTCATATAATTAATTTGCATAAAAGAAAATCATTTATTCTGTCATTGTTAATTCTCACTGAGCATTGCCATTTATTCAGGAAATAAATAAAAAAAACTGTTAATAAAAGACATGAAGAGAAAATTCAGGTTCACATTAGTTCCATTATTCTCTAAAATAAACATCAATCAATCCTTGGTCATGTAACTGAAAGAGAAATTCTTCATGAAAAAGATCAGAGAACCATAGTTAAAACATGCATTTAATTCTAAAGATTTCAACACTAAATCCGTCCTACCTTACTAACCCAGGCCTCCTCGGCCTAACTTTTACACAGGCTAGTGTCCCGCAACGATCTCCAACCTAAAGGGGTTATCAGTGAGCCTTCTGGCTTAGTTTCAGGCTCCTAGCATCTCTACAAACAGCTTTTCTCTCAGATAGACGGTAAACCCCAGTTTTGGTCTGATAGTTATGCTGGCTCGCTAGCCTCAAATGTTTCAACTCTTGCCATTTCCCATTCTCTGATTGGTCATGACATTACAGTTCTTAGCTCTCAGGATGTCTGTTAATTGACAATATTTTTTCTAACTTTCAGGATGTCCATGAATATCTTCCTGATTAAAAAGCTGACAGATACAAATTCGATGGTCCATGCATTTTTTAACTTCCAAGATGTCCGTGAATAACTTTGTTTGACAAACTGATAAATAAAAGTTCGACTGTCCTCATTCATCATCAGGGCATTTAAATGTTCATTGGCAGTGATTCAGCTGTTTCCACGTGGTCATTTTTTGGAAGGCATTTGACTTTTCTCCTTGGCAGATATTCAGCTGTTCTTGTGGTTATCATTTTGGCCCACAGCCACTCACCGGCATTCATATCAAATGGCCTCGAACATAGTCAGCTGAGGTTGCAAAGTTTTCAGTGAAGCACAGAGCAAATACGAGTTTCTCTCAGCAAGATGATGTAAGCTTTTTCTATTGCGCAGAACCGGGAAAAGCGAAGCCATTTTCTAACTTGCAACCAGCCAAAGCTACGATAAGCACAAAAAGAAAAAGGAAATACACAGAAAATAAGTGTTTTCTGTCCCCCCACCGACCAGTGCTAATATTGATCCTTTAAAACTGTTACCTAGCAGAAAAGCATCAAAATGCAAGCCATTAAAAATGAAGCAGAAAAGTAGCATGCAATGCACAATGTACATTACAACATAGACATGCACTATTACACCACTTAAATGCACAAAATAGATTAAACATGCGTTTTACATCATTAATTAATATGTTAATCAAAACTTGTTAATGCAAAGCATTTCCCACATGTAATGTGTGTGTTTTTAGTTGATACACATCAATCAAAATTAATATATTTACTTTGTTATGGGGTGATTGATCTGAATGGGGTACACACAAAATCTTCTGTACCTCGCTCCATCAATAGTATACTGGAGTGCACCGGACATGGCTCCCACTTTCTGCACTCCTGAGGCACTATGGTATTACAAAATGGGCCACAGACGCTTGTACACCAGTGCTATTTTGAGAGGCTGTTCCCTCATTTGCATCCGGACATACTCCATGCAATTGAAGGAATCAGTTTGTCTCTGCATGCTTTTTGGTGCTTTTTTACATTTAAAGCTTTTTTATAAATCATACCTCTGGCTCTACTTATTGGATTTTTGCTGTTTTGGTCTTTCTATGTTAATTATATTTTTTGTGTGGTGTTTTTCTCTTTATTACTGTTCGAAGTGTTGCACAAATGCTTTACACATTGCCTCTAAGTTAAGCCTGACTGCACCGTGCTAAGCTACCAGAAGGTTGAGCACAGGTTAATCTAGGTTTTACTTGTGGCTTTACCCTGAGAAGAATTGTGGTTGCTGCTTGAGAAGGGTTCTCCCCAACCAATAATCCAATTTCTTTTGCAGCCCTATTACGGACTCAAGAGCAGAGGCAAACAGGCTCTTAGAGGGTGCACGGAGAGCGCACCACAGAAAAGTGTCACACTGTCAATGCTCCACTGAGGGTAGCTCTCTGGAGTGGGGAAAGAAGGTCCCATGGATCCTCTAGATATCCCTCTGCAGGCAGGTGTAGTCCCTCACTGCACCTACCTGCTGGGGGGTCTTCTCTATACCCTCTTTAAAGGGCAGGAAGTTACCATCTGCACTCGGAAACACAAAGTGGATTGTAAGCAGCCACTCTGTCTTTCACTGATTGCCCTAAACCTCAAGGTAGCTGTGAGTTTTGGCTGGCACGGAATCAGCACATTCATGATAATAGAGTGAACTATCCTAGCATGCACCAGGTGTACCTTTCGAAAGGTGCATCTTAGGGCAAAATGACTTTGTGGGCAATATGTATAATAAGGGCCGAAATCTGCCATGATTTTCAGAAGATTTCTGCTTCTTCTGGTAAATAGCTAAATTCTTAAGGATGGCCTTGAAAGTAAATATAAAAGAGAAAGGGCAACATGCTTCAGAACTTCTAATCTGCTTTCAAAACATGTTTGCGCCTTCAGATATTTATTTCGCGTTGATGGTTATTCTCATAACTGACAGTATTTACACCTCCCCTCCCCTCGGTGTTGCCAATACCACTGTTATCTGTATCTTCTGGGCTGTGGGAAATCGAGTGGAAAACCACTCCTAAGAGTATTGTTTGTGTTTTAGTTTTCTACTTGGAACAAACCCTGAGACTCACAATGTTAGAATTGAATATTACAGTTGCCCCTTCATGACACTCCAGTGCCTCCCAAGGAGTCCATGGCATGAGGAGCGCTGTTCCTACTCCTTGGCTTCAGCTCTTATTCTCAACTCAACTAGTGTCTGGTTAGTGCTTCAGTCTGCCTGCTGCTTGCCTAATCACTTCACCCAGCACGAGTGGAGAGGTGTCCAGGAGCAGTGTAAGGGCAACTTCTGAGCCCCGGGCTCCCGAAAGGAATTTGAGCAGCACAACCAGTGTGGGCGTGAGTATGAGCCTCCTCTTGCCTGTGTGGGAGCCGCCTCCCCCTTCTTTCTGAGAAGCCCTCGCACTGTCTGACCCAGGGCAACCTAATTTGACGGATGCCAGATCGCCGGCGAAGTCACGCTCCACTTTGACCACACTTGACTAATATGGTCCAAGAGGGGGATTGTGCTGCATTCCAGCCGCTAATGTCCTTGAACTTGTGAATTTGCCGTTTGATTTCCTAAGTCATGTTGCACATCCTACAGCCTTACTTTCTTCCTGCCATCAACCAGGCACAAGACAGGTGGTGGGATACCTGACCTGGGTCTGTGTGGTCCTCACTTCGATGTACAGTCTGGGAGAAACCCTTAGTTGTCTCACACCCTCCTCATGGCCTATGTATAATGGGGAGACCATCTGCACCCGAACTGGCTAAATTACCATAAAGGCTCTAAAATGACCTCCCCCCTTGTTCGGAGACACAGCTCAGGGGCATTTTTGATCACCATCATATGGTGTAAGACCTCGATTTTCGCATCGCATCGAGGCGTCATCTTGTTGCATCGTAACTGGAACACAGTAAGAAACCGATGCAGCACCTCCACTCAGGTAAGGAACCGAAGCATCATGTCCCCTGGGCATCACCTCCACTCCGGTAAGGAACCGAAGCATCATGTCCCCTGCCTGCAGTAAGGAACTGACGCATCACCTCCCATCGAATCAAGGTACCGATGCTTCACCGTCCCTGCGATTCTTTTGTTTGTATTGCGTGATGCATCTAAGGTACTTTGAGAGTAAAAGTGTTGCAGTTACCATCTACATTGAACTAAGCTATTTCTACCATTTTAAAGTCATATTCTTGATACTGTATTGTGGATTTTTGTTGTTTGGTTTTGAGTTAAGTCTAGTAAAGATTTCTTATTTTTCTAAACTCGTGTGGTGTCCATTTTAAGTCTTTTTTACTGTATTACTCTATGTGTTCACAAATGCTTTACAAACTACCTCTGAGATAAGCCTGTCTGCTCGTGCCAAGCTACCAAATGGGTTGAGCAGGGGTTATTTTAGGAGTGTATCCCCCTTTCCATAACTAGAAGCAAGGAGGGTCCATATTTGGACAAAGGTGCAAACCATTGCCAACTAGAACCCCCCATTTCTTACACTCATGAGAGCAGTTTTACTCAAACACCATTGTATAGTGAGTAGTTCAGTACAAAGTAGATCAAATCTTTTTTATGCTACAGACTCAACTGCCTGTAGGACCCGGTTTATTTTACTCACAAATGCTGTCCATGGCAAATCGAACACTTTCCCAAAGGTTTGTCATGTTAATCAGGTTAGGCTGAGTGTTCTATGAGTCAATAAAAATCTTAACTGGGCCTGCTGCAGAAGCGATTTTTGGTTTTACTGAACAATCCAGGAAAATATCATTCTTGCTGGTGCAAGGAGAACACACTTTTTGCTTTGAATATCATGTAACAAAGACATAGTTTAAACTATCAAGGATGACTTAGCAAAAAAAGGGATAATGGATAAAAAAGAATAAAAAAAAGAAAATGAATTACCCAAAAACATATGGGTCCGCCAGCTCTACTATTGAGTACACGTCTTTTTAGGTAAATGTGTATATATGATCAGGCTTAATTCTGACATACACATTGGATGAGAGCCAATGTATGATCTGGGCTGACCCGTTGTGGAGGTCGGGAGACATTAAATGTAAAAGACAGCTGAACAGACCAATTAATGAAGCTGTCCCTCGAAACATGTAAGGATGCATGTATTTTTTAGTTATTATTTTATTACATAATGATTGTAAGAGATCTAAATCTGTTTCTAGGAGAAGCCTAAATGAAGTACTTTAAAAATAGAATTATGCGATAACTAACTAAAGGTCCAGGCAAAGGTAGATATAATTAAAGCAATGAAATATAAGCTGGGAACTACTAACATTTCAGGGTTAAAGTTTGCAGAAATGTAAATGTAAATTAAGTCAATTATTTAAAGTTGTTTAGGTTGGGGTGCCAATAAGAAATATTAATGGTAGTCAATAATGTCTACGCGCAAAGATGCTAACTAATCTTTTGTTTATCTCGTAATCATTCAAGTGTTACTATCGTTGGACTACTTGCAGAGAACCTCATCTCTATGCTGTCAAGGTTATACGAAAAGTCATGATTGAACACTTGCAACGGTCTGATGCTAGAACTGTATGATGAAGTCATGGTCTGAACAGGATCAGGCAAGAGTGTCTCTCAGTCATACATGGGGTGCAAATAGACTATCAGCCCAGGATGACCCTAGACTGCCTGTGTAATTCACACAACTACCAAATTTATTTGAAAATATTCTTTAAGTAACAATGCTAACTTCTTTACAGGCTGTTTTGCAAAACAGCAAAAATAAATATAACTTGCCAGTGGAGTTAATTTTAAAGAACCAAACATGATTTTCCTTCTATGTTCTCGGCACAGCACCTACGGACATGTATGTTCAGCTCTTATACTAAGACCTCTTTGTAGAGCGCACATAGGGGCATATTATCAAGACAGGCTATACAATTATCGCCGCTTTAGCGGTAGAAAACTGCTGCTAAAACGGCGCTAATGGGCTTGATAATATGCTCTATGGAATTCCAATTGAAGTCCATGTTAAATGTGAAGGACATTTAACATGGGCTTCAATTGGAATTCCATACATTATCAAGCCCATTGGCGCCGTTTTAGAAGCAGTTTTCTGGCGCGAAAGCGGCGATAATGTTATCGCTTGTCTTGATAATATGCCCCATAACGTTTTATGTGTGTCATTATGCAGTTGTACAACAACAAATTCCTTAGTCTTCCTCGAGCCCTGAACCACACGATGCCAGAAGTACAGAGCCCTTTCTCCTCACAAACCATGCTATGTGCAAATTCACACAGTGAATTGAGTGCAGAAGGGATTTGTAGAATGTACAAATCCATTTTACAAGTCTGAAAATTGTTTCCAAATCATATCATTGTTTTTGCTATCCTTTCTGAAGCACAAATCGCAGGAGTCACAAATGGCCGCCCCCTCCTATTTCATTATTGAACAGTGAGGCCGCTATGTGACTCTCTGGGCATGTACAATTTCAGATACGATCTATTATAATACAGGCCACGTCGCAAATTGCTTTTCCATTCACAAACCAGTCGGTGATAAAAATTACACATTCTTGGTTCGTGAGTGAATTGTAACACCAGAGTGGTCACTAAACACAACATCAAAGATGTAGTCCATGAAGGCGAATTCAGGTCTCTTCGATAAGCAATCTTTTACCTTGCAGGGAGTCTTGAGAACCGAATATGTTTAGAGTAGTAAGTGGTTTGGTACATACAGAAAAATGCATTGAGGGAAGGTTCCTCTCTGTAGCGACATATAAGGAATAATTTATACTTGCTCCAATTTTCTTTAAAGTGTCAATTAGGAATTCCCATGAAACGGCCACCCTACCACTCTTAGATAAAAAACGGTCAAGTACATCACAGGAGACTGTCTTTAACAGAAAACACGTGTCTCATTTCCTGTCATGAAAATAAGGTATATCTTCAAAAAATGCATGGAAATCATCGCACCAGGGTTTGGGATTCCTTTTATAAAACCAACGACCTTTGCCATAGTGTAACTAATAGATGTCCAAAGTTGGTTCACAATGGATGGAAACTAACCCTGAAAATGAGTCTAATTTAAATGTATTGGGGCAGATTAATGAAGGCCTTGCGCCGCCGCTGCGTCATTTTTAACATTGGAAAAAGTGACGCACCGGCGGCGCAAGGCCTTCATAAATCTGCCCCATTATGTCTAATCACTTTCTTCCGGAAGCCCAGGGGTTTCGCATGGCTTTGTCCCATATAAACCAATGTTGATGTCAGTACTGGTGTCAAACACGTTTGTAGTAAACACGCTTTTAATCGTCACAATGTGTAGGAACATAAACTCAAATCTTTAGTATGACTGACAACTGCACACAATTTTTAGATTTTACTTAGATTATTGAAAAGTGAAGTCGTGGCGATGTACTGCTAAACATTGGAAACGCGTTTAGTTTCTTCCTGTGTAAAACACATTTTTATGCATTTTGTCGTAAAATAATAAAGCTGCCTGTTGTCCTGCTGTAGTGTATGTTCTTCCTAAGCATACTCCAGTATAAAGTGCAGCAACCATGCAGTTAATGTAGGTGGATCAGCATCCACTACGTCATCTGTGCTTGCCCTTGTGATCACAGGTTCAGACCGGCAGGTCCACTCACCCTTTCATCCTACCAAGCTCGAACAAATGAACACTATTGAGTTGTAGGCGAATAAACCTCTGGCATTCGGTGCCGAGATGCTGCAAGGGATGAACATTCACTAAACTATACTGCCGATATATTAAGTATTAGTGTGATCTGAAAAGCGGAATCTATTGTCTGATCTTCCGACTGTAAGTGGGAATTATGTCATTGAGTGTGTGAAGTCAGTTCTCGTATGATCAAACCAAGTCTTCGAGAGCAAACGGGAGATTGCTCCTATGACCTCATTTGATACAATACTTCCTCGCCCCCTTCCCGTTTCACAAAAGTCCAGCACACTTGTGTTTTTCCACCTTGCTCGACAAACTGCCAACCCCTAAATCAGGTGCATGATTATCAGGTCAATTTCTCAGACTACAGTCTGAGCTTCCAAACATGGCAGCACCAATGGAAAATGTGCCACCTGGCCTGTACACATCTACTGACTCTTTACACTGTTTTTTATAAAAACATGATTATTAGAGTAATTTTATGACCTTAATAAGTAGTTCTAAGAACAAAGAACGCTCATTTTTGTATTGTTATGCCTGTCATAAATAAAATTGACAAGATAACGTAGGGCCTCATTGCTGTTTTTTTTTGTTGTTGTGCAGGCAGCAAGTCATCTTGCTGTGTTGCCCTATTTCAATGTGAAAGGGCAGGAATGCATAGTAATGATCTAATATTGTGTATTCCTGTCCTTTCCCCCAGCACTGGTGCATTTTGGCAGCCTAGCACCAACACAAGCACCCTGCTAACATGCTGTCCGGTTGCCTGTGTTTTGTCAGCAGGATTGTTTTTGTGCAGGCAGGTGCACCTTCCTACAGAAAAACAATCCTGAGAGGCGTTTTTTTCGCTTTCTATGTATGCAGCAGAATGTTCTGCAGCACACATTGAAAGAGGAATATTTCTCCTCGTTATGTCTCACCTCAGAAGGTGTAAGGGTTTGACGTTTTCCCATGTTTATATGGTCTTTTAAATCTGGAGAAGCGTCAACTTCCATGGGCGTTGCATTTGAACACCCATCGCAATGCCATGAGACACCTCCCGTACAGAGAGTAAGGCAACAAAGAGATTTGCGCTGCCTTACCGTACCCCATATCTATGAGGCCATTCAGAGCCAATAAAAGTGGCTTTGTGGGACCTCATGGATATGATTTCAAAGTTTGTGCCACCGGAGTGTCACATAAAGTGATGCTCTGGTGGTGCAAGAGGATCATAAATACGCCACTTTGTTATCAATTCCACCTCATCATTAGGCTTGTTCCAGGGACAGAAGAACCACATGTGTCTGGGGATGGGTAACCAATAATTCACTTTCTAAGGCTTTCATGACCCCACAGGTCGCTTGAAATGCAAAAAAATTATTTTGTGTGGACCTTAAGACAGTGCACTTACACGTGATTTGCCAAGGACTGTACTTTATCATATGGGGTAGACGAAAAGTGATGAAATAGGTGAATACTGCATTAAACAATAACCAACTGCAAAATTCAGAACGTATAGGACAGCAAAACAGCAGTGTTTATTTTGAGTCATTGGCTGCGAGTAGGGGCCACAGGACGCCTTTTTAGGGGCCTACATTTATTTTTTCTGATCAGACATTTCCAAAGAACAAGAGACGGAAAAATACACGCAGAGGAAAGAAGAAGGAAGAAAAAGATAGAAAACCCATCAGAAATTGAAAAAGGAGGAACCTGCAAGAGTGTATTAAGGGGAGTGAGTGTCCAGCAGAGTATAAAAGAGGAATGGGGTGGATTGAAGATTAGGCAGCCCTGGTATTCAGTGCACTAAAAGTGTGCTTCTGGGCACTGCTTTGGGCACCCCCACTCATTCTTTTACAAATTAAGCACTGGTTGGGGACCTCTTCTCGTGCCAACTATGCTTTCCACTCCATGAATCTTAATAGTGTAACACTCTATTTTGCTGCTCCTTCTCCTCCATGTCACTCAAATGCAAATCACCTCTCCTATTTACAGTGGACATCACAGTGCCCCATAAGTGGTGTCTACTGCCCCTACATTTCTGAAAACATATGTGCATTACTCCCAAATAACCTTCTCTCTACTTTTCTGTGCCCCCTTAGCAATCATAGGAAAATGGGAGTGGGAGAGAGGCTGCAGCATTAATGTGAGATGGGCTCAGTTGTACCACAGAAAACTATTCCAGTTCCTAATAGAAAAAGGTTGGCTAAAGCCTTGCTGGCTAGGTCAGGGAATGCTAAGGTCGAAAGTATTGGGAAGGGTGAAGTGGCAATGGGGGGAACAGGCTCGCAGCATGCGGTGTAGACCCCCAGAGCTGCTCAATGTATGCACTGATCAGTGGTGAAGCGTAGTGTGGGGGATTGGTGAGCACAGTTGTTTAGACCCCCACCCCAAGGAGATTGGGTAAAGAAAGTGCAGTCAACACTGTGAGGGTGCTTTCCTGGAGAATGTGCCTGTCCTTGCTGTAATTTGCTCCACATATATACAACTGCAACCCTGAATGTACACTCTGTCGTCATGCCACATGTGCTGCCTCCACTAATTCAGTACATGCCTTGCAGTGATTTTTATGCCGTTGTCTTCTATATGGCTGTTCAAAAGTAAAATGACGTTTTTTTAAAAAGGTCAAGCTTTGCCAAATCTTAATATGTCTGCTCTTGACCAGCTGGTGCAGTGGTTAACGTTTTAACATTTTTATTGTAAAGATGTCCCACAAATATAAAAAGAGAAATGAAAAAGAAAAAGAAAACATGCTGCCCAAATGTAGGCATGTGCTTGCAATGCTTTGTTTAAACAAAAAATAGCTATATATAATATATATATATAATATAAATATATAATTTTGATAGCTTATGGGTGCTTGTTAGCATGCAAGTGTACATAGAATAGGTATATACAATCTTTTAACTTTGAATCCATATAAGTAGATAACTAAGATCCTTGCTGACGCAAGTAGAAGGCTTTACCAAGTTTAAATGACTATAACATAGAGATATAGCTAACCACACAAGAATGCCCAAAATATAAAAGGCTAAATAATAGGAAGAAAAATGCTTTCACAGAGTAGATTCTTGGCCAAATGACTGGGAACTTAGGTGCCATTCCTTTTAGGGGGAAGTGCGTATGTGATCAAGAACAATTCTGTAACTCAGAGTTTTGGAGAGCCAATAGCACCAGAGCTGTAGCACTTGACTCTGGTAGTGTAGCAAATAAGAGCAATCCAAGGCCTACGCAAGCAGTCGCGGTCTGTAGTGGGAGTACCTGCCGGGCGGTGACGTGCGGAGGGAGAGTGGCAGGGTGGGGGGTAGTAATCTATGGATTACGGAGGTTTACAGGTAAGTAAACATTTAAATGAGTAAAATGAATTTCGTTGCGTGTGCGGCTTCCCCAAATGCGATGCAGTGCGCGCAACGAAATTCATTTTATTTATTTAAATGTTTACTTACCTGTAAACCTCCGTAATCCATAGATTACCAACCCCACCCTGCTCCTCCCCCTCCGCACTTCACTGCCCGGCAGGTACTCCCACTACCGACCGCGGCTGTACTCAAGGGAGGTGGTGTGGGCTCATTCCACTGGCATGCAATAACAATACTCAATAAATCATTGTCCAGTCAGTGCCTTTTCTTAGCAAAAGGATAAGTACATTTATTGCATACAGTGCTAAAACCTACACAATAATTTACACATATATAGGCAGATGAAAATTCCTTTGATGTCATTCTAAAATCACGTTTGAACCCTTGTGGTACACGATTTCCAAAATCACAGTACCACCTACCTATGCCCGAAAGAAAATCACAATAAAAGGGGGTGCATCTATTTGAAATGAAGCAGGTCCAGTGGATTTGTCAAGGGATTAACACATATATATATACATATACAACAATCACATTAGGATACAACATTAGAACCAATAGAACCCAAAAGCATATTCAAAGGCATTCACTGTTAGTAAAAAGGATTGCTTGTTCACCAACAATCATTGTCAATAAAGTAATTTCCCCCACATAAAGCGGAGTGCCAAATGTTCGCTCTCTCATTGTGGGACGTTTAAATCAGCAGTCTTCAAACATGTACACTTTGGGCTGTTTTTTTATCTTGGCCTTATATTACTTCTGCTGGCAAGTTCTCTAAACCTCAGGAGCATTTTCAACAGGCCTCCTGCCTCTGAAGGGCACACTTGCTCTCTGTCTTTCCCTTGTGTAGGGGTTTATTAGGGTGGATGGAAAGTTCAGGATACTGGGCACCCCTGGCTAATCCTAGAATGCTAAATCATCCACATCATCCCTCCATTCCTGACCTAACCTTACAGCACAGCATTCTTGGACACCCCAATATGCAGAACCCTTCTTCCTCTGGTCAGAGGTCAAAGAGGTGTGGCTATGATAATGTAAACCCTTTCTTGTGGTCATTCCAAACCGTCTCTGCACTGCTTTTTGGGTAAAGTTGTCTAGGAAGGCAAAAGGCAGGTAGGCCTAGATGTGAGCTGCATCTGCCCGTAACAGGTTAGGCATCCCTTCAAGCTCAAGTAGGGACTGGCACAGATGGAAGAAAAGCACCTTCCCACATCCAAACCTTTTCCCACTATTTGAGAGCAAATCTACATCTCACTGCAGTGGAGCCATCCAGGTGACAGCTTTAGGTAGGAAAATCTTATTTTTTTAAAACTGCCTTTTGCTCAATAGGTAAACAAAATGATTTCACTCTTGCATTGGATTTTTAATATCTATTAAAAAAGAGTCCATGAATTATTTCTCTAGCTGCCACCAATCTGAAGTTCATTGCTGACTGAAGGAGCAGGGTTACAGTGCCTGGACACTAACCGGGAGCCAGACCTGTTCTCTAAATGACTATGATACGGCTGGCAGCACTTCATTCAAACTAAACCTTGAGTTCCATTGAATAAACTGGTCCATGGGATGAGCGTTTCTATTCCTCCATCTCCATTTCTATGAAACCGATTATACGTATCAGACTGTACTCTACAGCACTTGGATTTATCAAATACTATCCACAGTTCAGTCCTTCCAGGGTCATCCCACATATAATAATGTTGTCCTGAAGATGGTCTTGTGTAGTGTAGTTCCTATCTTCCCAATAGGCTCTGCGCATTGGAATAATACCTACAGCAGTAAAGGCCTAGGCCAGACGTTAACTAGGTCTACTACTGTCGATACTAGACTTAAGTTTTGGGTTTGCCAGCGTAGCTCAGAGTTCGCTAGAAACTTTCTCGAATGTTCAGGAAAGAATTAACTCCCCTGATTAGACAAGAAGGGATTTAGTTTCTGACAACCATAGAACATGACAACTTTGCTCTCCCCTAATCAAGAGTGTATCTCCAGAGTCGTGTGAGCACAAGGCAATTATTTTACTCAGTCAGTACGTGCATTCTTAGTCTCATCAGATTGTAGAGAAAAGGAAGAGACGGGCGTGTTCAATAAAAGGTGTTATTTATTGATCAGTCTCTTTTCTCGTACAAGAGAAATGGGTCGATATTATTGCAATACTTATAGTTAAGTAAAGTGCATACATAAAAAGCAATAGTATAAAATAATACTGTAAAAACATTGATATGGTTTCTGAGCCATATGATGTTTAAAATGATTAAAATATATTACATACACATATACATTTGACTAAACGTACTCAACTGGTGTTTCTAAATACGCCTACCCCGTGTACCTGACCTAAGTCTAATGCGTGGGCGGGAATAGAAAGTTACAGTTTAAGTTAAGTTTGTTTTTGCCAAGTGAATAACTAAAGAATTCTCTGAGAGGGGTTATTCAGTTCTGTACCTGGAAGTTAGGATGAAATGAGGAATGGTATCTCTTTCTCTGCTCTCGATATTCCAGGCCGCCTGCGAGGGCTGCCCGAAAGCGCCGGTGCTGGGACTCTCGGCAGGAGATAGCAGCGCGTCTCTCAGCGCGTCAGGAAGGCGGGGCTGCTGCCAGCGGGGTCTGCTCTGCTCTTGGCTTCGGCAAGTATGGCTGCTCCGTCTCGTCACCACGCGTGTGTTTGCATAGGGCAAGATCGGCAATATTTATACCTTAAAGGTGCCGAGATTGACGTAAGGATGGACATAGATACGTCAATAAAGATGTCATACGACTTGCTCGTTAGCACATTCTTTTACTGAAGTTCTCTGTGAAATCAAAACAATGGCCGCACGGATTTTCCAGGTTGTCATAGGTTTGATTTGTTATGAGAACGTCGTATGCCTTATCAGGGGCTGGAGGAATGTCGCTTGTCTAATTAGATCTCAAGCGTTATGACCTAATCAGATAACACGTTCCTGTGCCGTAGTGTGACTGCGTCAGATAACGGTATCTGCATCATGGGGGCTTTTCTTGCCTCATGGGCTGACTGTTAGTTAACTTGATAGTTAGTTTAACCAGAATAGGGCCAGGAATAGGGGGATCGATTCAGAACCTATAGGAATACATGACACCCACTCCACGCTAACTATGGTCATATTTACTAATCTATGCATAGTATAACATAGTAAAACATACTATAGAGTATAGTGTATACCTTACCACCCCAAAATACATAAATGCATTTTGAAACGTTCAAATATACTGAAAAATTGCAGTCATATGTATCGTATGCACTCAAGCTATGAATTAAATGCCAAAGTAAACACGCATTTGTATACATTATTGCTTACATGGTATATGGTATATGAGAAATACACATGAAATGGCTCTTAATACGGCTATACAGAAAGAAAGTTCGAGACCATTTCATCACATAATAAAATATTTGTGAACATACCAGCGGGCAACTAAAGTTTATAAAGTATCTAAAAATAGAAATCTTAGTTCCCTAGGAATAGTTTCTTACTTTAAGCAGAAGATAAGTGTCCCGAAATGTTTTGTAAAAATTAATTTGGGGCTGCTAAAAAAAAATTGCTGTCCGTGAACTGGTGGGAAAAATTGTTCATGTGACTTTATTTTCAAAGTTGAAGGCCGAATTCAGGGAACGCCGTGTGCGAGCTTGCTCAAAAGTCTCTATTTCTGTTCTGGAGAGAACATCATATCATTAAGGCTTTCGAAAAAACTGTCAACAGCTTCATGGGAAAGTTCCACTAAGTCGGAAATAGGTGTAACCATGCATTTGTGCGCATGATTGCCTCCATTGACATTCTGATTCGCATTGCTGACAGAAGGTCGTACCTGATCGATGCTGCTTTCATCTTGAACTTCACTACTCTTCAATCGTAGTGGTGAAGATTCCACGAATGCCGTCATCAGGATTGGCAGCCTTTGAGGGCAGCACAAAGCGTGAACCTTGGTAGGAACCAACAATGTATCTGCATCCACTGGCGCATCCGATTGTAGCGTCAGACAGGTGTCTAACACGCATTCTTCTCCGCATAGCAGACACCTTAATACAGGTAAAACACACCTTTGCCACATTGGTCGAAATGATAGAAACCAAGTCATGTTCAGGTCTCTAAGCCGGGAGAGTCCCAGGATTTTTGATATCCGGTCCCGGTATCCAATGGCTAGGATTGTATCTTCCATTGTCGCGAAAGTTTGATCTGTGACATGGGTTGCCATAACGAAAAATAAGGACTAAAAATAGGATTCCTGCAATGAGTCCCAGGATCAGGGGAAGTCCGCCAAAAATCGAATGGACGAAATCTGGAAAAATACCCAGTATGGCTTTGAATGGTGTTAATGCCATCGAAAATACTGTCTTAAATACCTTTGAGACCCCAGTGGTATCAGAAATATTTAAGATTTCGCTCAGGATTTCCGCGAAATGTACGGGTGAATTAGTTGATGATAATGTATGTATCTCTGCAGTCGTCCTTGCGACTTGTAGATCATACGTTTCTTTTGATGACGTGAGCCTTGTAGGCGTCTGAAGAAGCACTGTTTTCATTCTGCTTAAAGTATCTATTCGAATAGAAGTAATTTTCAAATTGGGCCATGCCCTTGCCTCCCTGTCTGGAAAGGAGCTGGGGAACAAAGAACGTCCACAGCACTTGACCTTCGCAGTCGTAGTTACTAGATAAGGAGTCCCGGGCGTAAGACTACAACATCTGCGGTCTATAATAAGAATGTAACTCCCATTATAGAGTCTTTGAAAGAATGGTTCTATTTCAGTTGCAGGTGCGCCTTGCTGGTGACATGAAAGGTTGTATGAATTCCCTTCACAGGCTCCATGCAAACTAATTCCGTTACACAGAAGCGTGCCGCTTAGTGACATAGCACAATTGTTGCCACTAAGAAACACTTTCTGTCCTTTATTACTGACACATGCATGTGAATAGGGCAGGTTCCAAGTTGTTTTAAGGTACCCCTTTCCCAATCTCTCATACATGCCAGCCTGTATATATTTTTGGCAGTATTGAAACCTGAAGGTTGAGATTGGAATATTTATGATTCCGTGTATTATCCATTCACTGACAGGTCGTTCTGACATTGTCATTGGTAATCTTTCTAGTTTTTCAATGCTCAAGATTGTATAATCAGCACCCTTTTGCGCCATACCGATTTGTCTATCAGTAAGGTTAAAGATTTGGAATAGTGACGTTGTGTTGATTAAACGCCAAGGCACATAGCCTGAACGAAGATTTTGTAACGTCCAGCCAAGCTGTACAATAGAACGCAATTGTGACTGACCATGTTGTAATAACAGTAAGTCTTGCGATAATATATCGATTGCTGAAGACACAATGCTGTCCAATGAAAAAATTCTGGAGGACAGAGTCATTAACCCATTGTCCACTACAGAAAGTGATTTTTCCAAATTAATACGGTCAATTTCCCGTATTCTCTCTGCTGTTTCAATTTGATTAACCTTCCAGGCCTCATTGTATGCTGCATATACAGAGGCTGCTATGAAACGCTTCTGACGCTGTTTGCGTGGTCCCAAAATGAAATCACGCAAGTCAGCACCATCAGTAAGTAAAGTTAGGTGTTGCTTAATTTCAGGCAGTGTGGAAGTTTGAAGCCATTGAAGGCATAATTTGCCCACACTGTAGGTTGTTATTATCCCTGGGTGATGTCTTTGGGGATATCTAGGGTCTGGCCTGGTCATTTTGAACCCCTGTGTTTTATTCAGGAATCTGTCTTGACAGTTATTTGTATCTGTGGGCCAGATCAACCATTGTTTCCAATCAGGATGTGTTCTGTTTTGGTTTAATATATGGTTTACGTCTATCTCTTCATCCGTATCAGAGCTATTGCTAAACATTGTTGGCTTTGGAATAGACGGTTTATTTAAATCTTTGATTTTGGCTAGGCCAAGACAGGTGGTTTGTTGAACAGTGTCATTTAAAAATATCATTTGTTCTGGGATCATGCAGGCTCTAAACAAAGCTTCTAAACCCTGTACTTGCCATTCTTTTGTACCCCAAACACTTTTCAAATCAACATTTTTGTCCCAATAATCAAATCCAAAAGTATTCATTTGTTCAAAAAATGAGTCTGAATATAACAATTTTGTGTTGGTTATCATGGTTTTCATCCCTGTCTTGTTTGATAATTTAAAATAAAATGTTTCAGCATTACTTGTGTTAAAACCTGAAAAATATGAATATTTGTCGTAAACGGTTCTTGAGCTCCCTTTTGGAGGTGTTGCACAATGTTCCCATTGATTATAATTTAACACATTTCTAGGTTGTGCAGATCTATGTAAAAAGTGATTACCATAGTGGTTATAGCAATACATACTGTCATAATTTGTAGAACCCTGCAAATAATTATGTTTGGTAAATTTAGCAGACATTACTAAATCAGACATCATGTTATTAATGCTTTCGAAGTCCCAATCATCAGCAAATGAGTTTGGTTTTACAAAGTCACTCAAGGAGATCTTAATTTGGTGTGGATATTTCAGGATTTCGACCGGACCATAAATTTCATAGTCAGTGTTGTCCCAGGCTACCCCACCAGGTATTGGATTGGCTGTGAAGTTGGCTGAAGAAAGTTCTCTTTTCTCGATGTTTGAAGATGTGTGTGGTTTGAGGATCAAGTTGATGTTCTGACTTGCTGTGTCCATTTTAGCATATTTTCCCTCAATGAAGCGTCCCAAAGTTAATACCATGATGAGCCAAAGTATGAGGATAAATGCACCAAAACCCACCCAAAATTCAATCCATGGAGAAATCAGATATGTTTCTTTCAGTTGGTTCAAAAGTCCATTAGCTTTTTCTTTAAAGGTTTTTGATGATGGCTGTGTCTTTGATTCACTGAGGCTTTCAGAGGAATCATCGAAGTTTATGAAGTAGCCGGATGCAGTTCTGTCAATTGTTCCAATTGCTTCAGGATTTTTGTTTCTTGCATTTTCACTTGGTACTTCATTATAGATTGGTGTGTCTCTGCTAAATGTTTTTATTTGGGTTTTCAGAGGTCTTAGTTCTATTGCATTCTTGCATAGTCCTTGTTGTTCTTCTGTAGGCGTTTCGAATGTGATGAGCCTCTTCGTTAGGACCTCTGTACTGGTAGCAAACCTTGGTGTTCTGCTACTTATTGGGAGTCCACTTGGCCTACTGTTTGTTATCGGCCACATGTTGTGGTTTTACCAGGTCGAT
Source organism: Lissotriton helveticus (assembly GCF_964261635.1). Lineage (NCBI taxonomy): Eukaryota > Metazoa > Chordata > Amphibia > Caudata > Salamandridae > Lissotriton > Lissotriton helveticus. The sequence continues at coordinate 49,942,739 of NC_136060.1, read as the reverse complement.
GGATACAACTCGGTTCTCCTTTTTACCAGCAAGTGGCGGTAGTACAACTGATCTTGTCCCGTTGACAGACAAGACAGGAACTGCTTTTCTGTAAGAAGGCCCAAATTCCTTCTTTACCGCGATCTTCTCCCTGACTAGATCCCCGACTTTTGGAATCCAGACAGGTCTTGCTGGGACAGGTGCTGATTCTTCAGTGGTTGTTGGCTGTTGTTTCAACTGTATGTTGCTCAGGTCTTTTCTTTTTTTTATTTAAGTCCTGCAAAATAGCCAAACGGTCTTTGACATCAAAGCTTTTTTCTTTAACCACTGAAGTCTGACTGTCGAGGTCAAGGATAATCATTCTAGTTCCAAATAATAATTCGTACGGACTGAATCCCTTCAGAGAATTTCTTGGCAAGTTATTTAGACTACGTTGGACACTTATTAGATGTTTGACCCACCCAGCTCCCGAACCTAATATCCTTTCCATTATAGATTGCTTTCTGCCTTGGTTTTTTCTTTACACCATCCCGTACCCTCAGGAAGGAAGTGAGAAGATTCCCGCTGGGCTGTGCTCATTTGGCCATGTTTCCCCCCCGGCCGGAGGGCTAGAGTGAAGACAATGGTCAAACGTAACATGCTCTTAGCGTATATGCCATTTAGACTTGCAAATCTTTGTATAACAGTCCGGACGTCAGCCGAGTGCTGAGGATTGACATTATAAGTGGAAACTAGCCTGTATATGTTAATCGCAAGCCCTGCTTTTTACTGGTGATATTATCTGCCTTGATACGACGAGGTATTAAACTGTTTCTCTCCCCACTGCGATCTCTGTTGCAGTTTGGGCAGTTTTTTACAAACATGGTGTGATGCAGGCTCATGCCTGGCCACCAGTACCGTGATTGTAATTCTTCCAGAGAATCTTTTAATTTAAGGTGTCTAAGACCCTCGCCCATATGTGCGTCTGCGATTAACAAGTTTCTCCTGTCCATGTTTGGAATCACTCTATCCCCCACTCCAGGGATTCGAGCAAAAGGGACGGAGTTTGCATCGATTATGTATGTATAATTGAGTGGATAGTTGATCGGTAATGCTGAGCAGTCGCCTTTTGATGACGTTTTCACCGCCAGCACTGTTTCACCGTCAATGTATTTTAATGTACGCTTTTTTCGAACTACGGGAGCCGATTTAGTGGCTGCCGCTGCGGCTGCTTCAGCCAATGAATTCCCTGCAACGTGAACGCCATCACGTTGATGACTCAGTGAGTGAGTCACGTGAGTCTTTGGTAGTTCTTTTTGTAAAAGAGCTACTTGTTCCCAGAGCAGTTTCTGCTTTATTGGTGCATCTGTGTCATCTTTGTAACCGTTTTGAATCCATGCCTGCAAATCGCTATTATATGATTTGACGCAGTAATATGAATCTGACACTATAAGTGTCGGGAATTTGCGATCCGCATTATCTAGCGCCATTTTCAATGCTATTATTTCAGTTTGTTGTTCTGAATTAGTTTCTACTGAGTGTGATTTTGTTAATAGAGGTTTTAGTTTACCTCCGCGCCACACTTCTTTTGTAATCTCACATGTGGGGTTGTATGCTTGTTCTCCCCAAACGAGGGGTTGAGCATGTCCGTCTGTATAGATTACACAGGCGTAATGTCGTAGAGGCAGAATGTCGATTGGCAGAGGATACGTCTTTTCATACTTTAGATTTTTTACTTCCTCTAGTTCTGGATCAAAGTAGTAGTATACTTTGTCCGTTGTGATTGAATTCACCCATTGTATCCATTCCGGATTCAATGTTGTTGTTGGTAAATTACACGGTGTTGTTAGTGCCTCAAAGGCTGATTCTGCTGTTCTGACTGTGATATGTCTACCGTCAGCTATGTCTTTTTCTCTAGCTATTGCGGTTTGAACTGCACGAATGATTTTTCCTGTATTACTGAATTTCTGTTCAGCTTCTGTGTACAAGTGTGATTTGAATGCAATTGGTACCTTTTCTCCCTCATTAGAGGTCAGGTATGTGAATCCGCATCTCCCTGGGATGACTCGAATCACAAGATTGCGTGTGTTATCACGTGTTTCTAATTTTGTTTTAATTAGCATGTCTGTTTGTAAGGATCTCAAAATTTCTGTGTGTGTTTGAGTCCAATTGGATCTTTTAAAGTCTGGTTTAATTAGATCATAAAGGGGTTTGACCCTTTCTGCGTAATTTGCAATGTATGTTCTTCCGAAATTTAGGAAGCCTAGAATTGACTGTAGGTTTTTTAGTGTTTTAGGAGCTTGGATTACGGCACATTTCTCTAGGAAATTGTCAGCCAGGCTTTTGCCTTCACTTGATAACTCATATCCTAAGAACAGGACTGTCAGATGGGCAATTCTGGACTTTTTAAAGTTGAATTTGTAACCCTCTGCAGCGAACCCAAGTATTATGGTGTTCACTCTTTTCAAGTGAGTCTCCAAGTCATCATCTGTTAAGTAAATGTCATCGACATAAGATAATGCTTCATCATCATATAGCTGTAGTAATTCTGTTACTCTCGCTGAGAATACCCCCGGGCTGTTCTTGTACCCCTGGGCTAACCGACAGAATTGTTTTTGAGTGCCATTTACTGAGAATGCAGTTAAATATCTGCTCTCTGGTGCTATGTTTTGACAAAAGAATCCATTGGAGATGTCCAAGGTTGTTTTGTATTTTTTGCGCACTATGTTATTCATTAGTGCAGCACTGTGTGAGTTTTGCACTGCAAAGGTTTTGCAACATGTGTTAAGGTGTCGGTAATCCAAAACTAGACGATATGTATTGTCTGGTTTGGAGACCGGAAACAAAGGATTGTTCATTTGTGAGGTGCAAGTTTCAATCACCCCCTGGTATTCTAGCTGATCTAGTATTTCATTTACCTGTTTTTTAGCTTCTTGCTTAATTGGGTACTGCCTTTGTGCAGTAGGTTGTGATTTTAACTGGATTTTGTGAGGAGGGGAGTCCTCATCCCATCCTACATGATTTTTATATAAAGCAGGTGCTAGAGCCACTGCCCACGTTCTGGCAAGTGTATATTTTTTATGAATCGGGATTTGATTCGAGAAGGCAGGCATAATTATTTCTTCGCCATGAGGGCACTCCCTAACAAACTCTGGTGGCCAGTCTTTTTCAGCTAGAAGGATATCATAGCCCTTAGAGAGATTATCCCAAAATAGTCCCCTTATTTTCCTAGTCTTATCTCCCTCTATACGTAATGTTATCTCGTATATCTTGTGGGGTTTGCTAACTCTGGTGTCTGCAGTTTCCACTTGAAGATATTCATTCGTGTCCACTGTCTCCAGATGATTCATAAGGACTTTGCGAGCTATGCTCACTTCTGCTGCGCTGTCTAGCATTGTCTGAGCCCACTCTCCATTTTTCAGTTGTGTCCTCAGTATTCTCGGCATTGTTAACTACCTTGATACTGGCTACCTTCTTTTTTGGAAATTGTAATTTCTTTTTTAGCTGAGCAGGTTCCTTGTCTTTGGACTTGGCGTGCTCTTCTCTTTGTTCTGATCGTCCTCTTCTTTCCGATTTCTGCGAGGAATTCTGAAAAGATTGAGAGGGACGTGTATCAATGTCTTGATATCTATCAGGTTTTTTAATATTATCCCTATTTCTAAGGTTATATCTTTTCCCAGAGGGGTCACTCTGGGGTGACCTGTGTCTCTGGTTCGGAGATTTCTCCCTTCGCCTAGGAGACCTTCCTCGGGACTGGAATTTCTTTTCATTTGGATTGGAGTGTTTGTTTCCATCCCAGTTCTTTTTTGGTGAATTATTAAAAAATATTTTTTCTGGACTTTCAGTCAGTTGCGGTTTTACTGGTATTCCACCTAAACTATCTCTACCTAGTTCCTCATAGGATTTTTTTATGATTCTAGCAATTTCAGCTGGTTGGTCTGCTATATCTGTCTCTTTTAACCTTTGGCGGATCGCCACGTTTGCTGCTTCACCTTTTATATTGGCTAATAATATAGCCGAGACCTGCTTGAAGTCTTTCAGTAATTTCATACCAAGAGTTAAAGCTGGTTCTGGACCGTATTCATCTTGAATTTGTTTTAGCACATCTGGTATTACCGAAATGGATGGAACACCGTGCGTTTTTGTGTAGATTGAAGCAAAGACTGTACCCCAAGTGTCACAGTCCTCTATGTGTGGTGCGATTCCCATTGGGAGACATATAGTCAGAATCCTGTGTTTTTCTAGCGGGGTGGTGTCAGGAAACACCGCCTCTATTTGGGTGATTTTCTGTGCCAACCAGAATGGTATCTGTTCCCGTTTAGCCGGAACTTTACCTAGGCAGGATTGGATGTTCTGTGGTGTAATTTTATTTGTGTTCCCCTGGTGAGGGGTCAGCTGTGGAAGTTTAATCGCTGGCTGAATTGTTGAAGTCCGCATTACATACTGGACTAATTGTCTATGAATTTTTAGTAATTGTTTTAGCTGTATTAACAGCTCTCCAGTAGACATCCCTTCGATGTCTGGGTGTGGTGTGTATCCGGCTAAGACCGGCCACGTTGCTCCTGGTCTACCTAAAGGACCGAGCCTTGTAATGTGATTGTTATGTATTAGGGCGCCATCAAATAAGAGCAAATGCTCTTGGAATTTGAGTGGTACTTCCACCTCCTCGAAAGGAGCGTAAATGTCAGGTGGTACCTCTATTTTGTAATAGTGGAAGTACTTTGTTACAGCATTTTCTGCTGGAAAATGTATCCATGTATAGTATACCTCTGTCTGCCGACATTCGTGTGCCTCAATTACGAATATGACTGTGCCACCTCTAGGTGTCAGTCCATTTTCTATAAGTTTTAAGGTTATAGATTTCCTTTTGCTGACCGGAATGAGTATTATATCCGCGTCTGCATCCTTTAGTGCAGTATCTGCTGCTGCTATTTCAGCTGCTAATCTAACTGCCTCTCTTCCTTCATCACTGTCTCCCATTTTACCGACAGGATGGTATTATGTTTGTTTGCAGATCAGGTTTCTAATGGAACAAAGATTAGATGCACAATATTTCGGAACAGTGTATCCTTCAACGTTGACTGTACCAAGAACCATACATAGGAGTTCCCTCCTGCGAGGTTTTGGAGGATATTACCTTTCACCCACTCCAGACGTCTTTGGAGAATTTGGGAAAAGGGGTCTGAGTGAGAAAGCACGACTGAGTTACTCTAAATGTCTTACGTTAGTTTTATCGCCCTTTCCAAACGCGTTGGGCGCAATGTAGTGTAGTTCCTATCTTCCCAATAGGCTCTGCGCATTGGAATAATACCTACAGCAGTAAAGGCCTAGGCCAGACGTTAACTAGGTCTACTACTGTCGATACTAGACTTAAGTTTTGGGTTTGCCAGCGTAGCTCAGAGTGCGCTAGAAACTTTCTCGAATGTTCAGGAAAGAATTAACTCCCCTGATTAGACAAGAAGGGATTTAGTTTCTGACAACCATAGAACATGACAACTTTGCTCTCCCCTAATCAAGAGTGTATCTCCAGAGTCGTGTGAGCACAAGGCAATTATTTTACTCAGTCAGTACGTGCATTCTTAGTCTCATCAGATTGTAGAGAAAAGGAAGAGACGGGCGTGTTCAATAAAAGGTGTTATTTATTGATCAGTCTCTTTTCTCGTACAAGAGAAATGGATCGATATTATTGCAATACTTATAGTTAAGTAAAGTGCATACATAAAAAGCAATAGTATAAAATAATACTGTAAAAACATTGATATGGTTTCTGAGCCATATGATGTTTAAAATGATTAAAATATATTACATACACATATACATTTGACTAAACGTACTCAACTGGTGTTTCTAAATACGCCTACCCCGTGTACCTGACCTAAGTCTAATGCGTGGGCGGGAATAGAAAGTTACAGTTTAAGTTAAGTTTGTTTTTGCCAAGTGAATAACTAAAGAATTCTCTGTGAGGGGTTATTCAGTTCTGTACCTGGAAGTTAGGATGAAATGAGGAATGGTATCTCTTTCTCTGCTCTCGATATTCCAGGCCGCCTGCGAGGGCTGCCCGAAAGCGCCGGTGCTGGGTCTCTCGGCAGGAGATAGCAGCGCGTCTCTCAGCGCGTCAGGAAGGCGGGGCTGCTGCCAGCGGGGACTGCTCTGCTCTTGGCTTCGGCAAGTATGGCTGCTCCGTCTCGTCACCACGCGTGTGTTTGCATAGGGCAAGATCGGCAATATTTATACCTTAAAGGTGCCGAGATTGACGTAAGGATGGACATAGATACGTCAATAAAGATGTCATACGACTTGCTCGTTAGCACATTCTTTTACTGAAGTTCTCTGTGAAATCAAAACAATGGCCGCACGGATTTTCCAGGTTGTCATAGGTTTGATTTGTTATGAGAACGTCGTATGCCTTATCAGGGGCTGGAGGAATGTCGCTTGTCTAATTAGATCTCAAGCGTTATGACCTAATCAGATAACACGTTCCTGTGCCGTAGTGTGACTGCGTCAGATAACGGTATCTGCATCATGGGGGCTTTTCTTGCCTCATGGGCTGACTGTTAGTTAACTTGATAGTTAGTTTAACCAGAATAGGGCCAGGAATAGGGGGATCGATTCAGAACCTATAGGAATACATGACACTTGTAGATGTCTTCACACCACAGATGGAAACGTCGACTGCTACACCCATTTTCTCTGTAATATTTTGTATCATAACAATTGTTCTTTGCAAAATTAGGCAACAGTTTTTACAGTTTTATGATATATGATATATGAAATGGGCGAGCACAAAAGTGTAAGAAAAGAAATGCCGTAAAAAATTGCTAAATCTCGGTCACTTTTCTGTTTATATGTGAATTAAGTTCTGTGTACCCTTCAACTATTCATCTAGTCACATAAATATGTACATCAATAAGTACACCTGTCTTGTATTGTTTTTTCTAAGATGAAAGTATGTTAAGATTGATTCATGTCTTATTTATAATGTAACATGATAAATAATTCAATATAAGCTACTGGCTAGCGCTTATTGAGAACACATGATTATTACCTTTGGAAAGAATCCCTTGTAGCCACCTTTTACCTGATAAAAGACCAATCTGAAGTTAGCCTTTAATAAACATACCATTGTAACCCAATGTTTCCCTGTGGAAGTAGCCGCCTTCGTCCAGGAAAATAGCTTTTGGGAATATTTCACTTTAGGGCCATGTTCAACATTAATTCCTACATGCCTTACTTTAACATATCATGCACCCTGCTGTTATGGGCAATAAAGCAGACTTAGGGGTAACTTTTTGAAATGAAACCCATTGGCTGCGTTGAACATTCAGCTCCAGTGCTGAACGTTTGAAAAATGGGTGGGGCAGCATCGGCCAACGGACGTGCGCAGCACTACCAAGGTAGTGCACGCGACGACCATTGGCCGACGGCAGCAGCCAACGGGCTAAAAGGAAGTTTTAGGCCTGTCAAAAGTGGTAATTTAGATACGTTGAGTTTTCAGTTTAAAACTGCAACAGGAATGTAACCTTTGTGCATCTAGCAGGCTGTGCAATACAGTAGCCTCTAAAAAGCAGCCAGCACATGCACTTACATGTAACCAGCCCAGTGCTCCTAGATTTATCACAGCAACCTTATCTTGGCAGACACTGGGGGTTAGCATGTGCAGTCCAATTACCAGACAATTGCCATGACTGAGACTCAACCACGGTAGAGCTCCAAAAACGGCGTGATTGAAAGCAAAAAATTCTGGCAGACTAAATGAGTGGAACCCAATTGCAAGAGAAAGCCTCCATGATGCAAATGATTAAATGTGACAAGATTTATCATTGAGTGCATTTATGGTTCACTCCTGGTAAAACTAACTTAAAGATTGTTAAACAATACATATTTTTTAGACATTAATATTTATTTATTTTAAACAATATACACTCATCATGTATGCAAATGCTATGTAGAGCCAACAAACTCCACATTTTCTATGCGAATTAAGCTCTGAATATTCAGCTGTTATGTCTGATATTTTATGTCATTATACAGAACTGTACATGACAGCTGCCCTTTGAGCCCCAGCTATTTTATGAAAAGATCATTCAAATCAGCTATTCATGTGTTATTTCTTCTACAAAGACCATTAAGTGCACAATCTATCATCCATCATTATGCTGCTGAAAGTAGAAATCTTTACGTTTGGAAAATATGTGATGCTGTGGTTATGGCAAATGTTTAGAAGTATAAATAGGGACATGCAAAACTTTGCCTTGCCCTCTGAGAAAGAGGAAAATGTGTTATGAGGGCTGCTGATATGAATGTTATGTGATGTGAATCAGGCTTATATATTTTTATCAATGACTTATCGCCCTAACCAATTCAGACTTACGGGGTTGGTTCATAAGCCTTCCCACAAGGCTACCCATCAGGTATACCATAAAGAATTACACATATGTACGAAATACAGTTGTGAAAACAAAATAAAGTCCCTACAACTACATCCTAATAAGTGTTACAGTAGTGCAAATCATCTTTCCCCGTGGTTTGTTCAGGATTGTCACCAACATGATATCATTTGGCTACTACAATATGAAATTCAATGTTACAAAATACCTGCCTACAGGATTTAGCACAGGGAACTAACAATCGTCTCTCAAAAGCTTATTGCTGTTAACAACTTGTTTTCGCAATCAGTATGGCCTACTTACTTTGTGATAACTTTTTACTTTAAAGTGTTCTCACCTAAGGAATCTGACATAACAATAAACTGAAAAGGCCTATAGCCTTTACCAATGGTTTGCACTACACACAACCCAGACCTAGTGAAGTGCATATAAACTGGCAACCATCAGGCACACTATTTTAAAGTTGCAAAAATCAGTTGGCCAAACAATATACAACTTCACTCAATTGGCCCTAACATGAATCATCACAGTGAAATCCTATTCCCACTATGTGTTACTATGGGACACCAATCCTGACTATAGCTGTTATCATTGACTTGTCACAATAATCAACTCAGGCCTACTGCACTGCGCGTAAGTTTTCCAGCAAGGCAACCATGAGGAATAAAGTCAAGATCATGGTCTTGCCACCGTAACCAACTCAATCCTGCTGTTTAGAGTAGAAACTTTGCTGCAAGCCAATAAGTGCAATACAGCAGTTTTTTATGGAAAAAGCACAAATTAGGCCGAATCAAATTCTTTACTGAGGGGATCCTCAGCCTAAGGCCCTTTCTAAGGCCATTTCTTGGTGGGACTCTTTTTTTTGGTGATCACATAAGGTCAAGCAACAATTTAACTCTCAAGCTAGAACTAAAAAATTGTGTATGATTACTATAGGAGTGGGCTCACAGGCTCAAAACTGCACTCTAAAGTTTACATTTATTGACTGCCCTTCTTCCTTCTGTGCGACTACCAGTGAAAAACAACATTTAGGTATCTAAGAAACTTTATTAGCAATGTGTGCACCAATTGCTTTATGATCAGTAACTTATTTTATCAACCTATGTACTATAGGTCACTTCCTAAAATGATGATTTAAAGAGGGTTTAATAATGACCTTTTTAATGAACATTCATTACTATTCATTAGGCGAGTTTCAAACTGTGACTCTCTCAGAAAAACAACCTTAACAGGGACTGCGGACTGCATAGGGCAGCAGGCCACCATCTCCGTTAAAGTATCTTAAAGGAAACAGGGTTGATTTAAAAAAAAAAAAACGTTTTTCCATTTTCAAAAAATTAAGAGAAAATTAGCAGTGGTCCCCCTGACCTCAGCCTACTCCCCCGAAGCTGCCACCATGATTTACAAACCACAACCAACTTGAAGGTCGGAAACTTCTCAATGATTCACATTAAGAACCATGGTGCATACCATTGATACAGTAGATACGAAGTTGTCATTTCAAAGGGATGCTGATAACACGCCACTTCCAAGTTGCTTTCCATTTCTAAATCTATTTAATGATTTAGAGAAATGTTTCTGAATTTTAAATAGATTTAATATGATTTAAACATGTTTTAACTTAGTGAATTAGAGGGTTTTTAACCATTAAAAAGAGGCATTTTGCAAAACAAGAACATGTTAGTTGAGTTACTCACAGCGGCCTGGAGAGTATCGGGAGAGGCACATCTGAAAAAAGTCTCAAAGTACAAAGGTTTGCATTGCACATTTATACATTTTGTGGTTACAATAAAACACTTTGACATTCCTTGAAAGGTATTGTAGTCATAAATAACAATTTTGGTCACCAAATACGGGACTCAAATGGCTCTCGACTTCAGGGAAAGTTAGTGTGGGCCAGTGTGTATGTGTGTAAATGTCTAGTGTGGGGCGTGCGTGAACACCTTGTGCAGTGTGTATGTTGTGCCATGGCTGGCCAGGTGTCTCTATCTACATGTGGCATCTAGGTTTGTGGTATTTTTTGGGAACCCACCTTTTGGCCAAACATGTTTTATTGGGGCTATTTTCCTCTGATCTGTTTGTGGTGCAACTGCCAATAAGTAGGAACGATCAGGGTTTTCCCTAGGTGTGCATCTGTCTTTGGGCTAAGCAAGACCCCACCTGTGACCTGTCACTTCGATAAACCGGGGTTGGGATAGCAGGACCTCTGACCACATATCTCTGGCACAGGGTTAATGTGGGGGTCACCTTTGGTTAATCCACCAGCAATGATACAAGTTTGTTAGAACTCCTACAAATAGTGTGGCAACCATTGATATAGTTTTTACCAATATCTTCAATATTGTGCGTACAGTTGTCATGTGTACTTTGATATTGTTTTCACTGATATTGACCTTGTTATGCAGGTTTTGATCATGGCGTACAGGGATATAGCTTCAACTGGTATCAACATTGTTATACGTGCATGGATTATGACATACATTGACATTGCATTTATGAGTATCGGAACTGTTGCACATGCATAATTCATGGCATTCATTGAAATTTTATTCAGGAGTATTAACATGGTTGTGTGGGCATAGGTTATGGCATACGTTGGCGTTGCTTTTATTGGTATTGACATTCTCGTGCCTACACACATCATCAAATAAATCAACTTCATATTCAAGCATTCTAGCATTATCATAAGCATATGTGCATTTAAGGTGAAGTTCATCATCATCAGTTCTATTGAAACTAGTCATCTTTGCCATTCTCAGGTTATACACATCAAGTGGAGAAGTGAAGCACAGACATTGTATGCATGTGTCTTTGCATAGGGCAAATATATCCAAAAGGCAGGAGAGCACTGTATAGGCTCAAAAGCAAGGATATAACCAACAAGCGATTTGAGAGTTATCTAGTTTGTGTATTATTACTGTGCAATGATGTATTGTTTTTTCAAGACGTGCATCTTCAACTGTTCTCTGAATTGGAGCCAGTTTGGTGCTTTCCTGATGGATACGGCGAGGCTGTTTCAGATTCTGGATGTGTATATGCAAAACGTGTGTTGCCTTATTTATTTATTTATTTATTTTTTTTGTCCCCATTCTAGTGTTGTCCTGACTCTGGGTGTGCAACAAACCGCCAAAGATTGTGAGCTTGTCAGCCAGATTGATAGGTGGGGTGCAGGTTGTAATGGCTTTGTAAATTGTGTACCATGTTTTTAAGACAGAAAGGCAGATAATTCCGTCAGGATGTGACTATGTGACATTTCATTTCTCTATTTAAGCATTTGGTCCACTCACCAAAATGTTAACAATAAACTAATCACCTGATCTGAAGAATTTGTAGAATGGGTTCTTTGGCTATTGGAATGTAGTTCCAAGCCTTGGGTGCGATGTGGAGCTCAATTAACAATGAGAGCCCTTATTTTCATTTCTCTCGTGCATAGGTCGCATCAAAACCTGTTTAATTGAAAAATATCCTGGTAACTGATGTATGGCTATTGCAATAGTATTCATTGACTCGCCATGTACACTGTGGGTACCATCTTTGGATATGTGCCATATTTAAACTAATGGAATTACAAACTGTGCAACCAACAAATACACAGAGGTGAATGCAAAGGTATAAACTAGGATCTACAAGCACAGCAAACATGTTAAGGCTTGCACGGAAAGAAAGAGAGTCTCAACAGTGCAATGCCCACAAAGACAGGCTGTCAGGCTCTACGTGTGTCCTTTTTGATGTTCAGTGTTCTTAAGAAATAGATGCACTGAGCGTTAGTGTCAGATAATTCACATAATGGTACCTTCAAAGGATATAAGTAAAGATTGTTTTTTGTGTATTAAAATAAAACTGACTCTTAGATGTCAGCGAGATGGTGCACATCAGAAAGAGTGCCCTAGCTAGAACAGGGCATTCCAAAAAGCACTTTTTAGAGACCACTAAACAATGCAGTGCATGCGTAGATAATGGAAAGTAATGCGAACAAAAATGCTAGCTTTAGCTACAATCTGAAATTGTCATCCAACCATAACTGATACAGAGAAAATCAAAGCTATAGCCTCTCGTAATGTATTAGAAGATGAGCAACTGAGCAGACTTGTGCCATAGCACCAGGGCTCTTTTCATATGTTTTGGTAGGGTGACTGATGTTTTCATAACATTCTGTGTGTACCTCAGTGTAAAGGCAGCAGTGTGCACTCAAAGATTATGGTGGTGATATAGGACATGAACTTTTGAGTGAATGATGAATACTACCAGATGAATAAATAAACTGCAAGATCTGGAGATCTGTGGTGTCATATTGTGGACAGGTATCCTTCTAGGTGGCAGTGATGCTATATATAAATTCTCTTTAAATGTGTTTAGGTTCATGGCCGATCTGATGTCAGAAGGAAAATATTCTAATGGTAAGGAGCTATGGGTAAAGTAGACCCCAAATGGAAGGTGTTCCAGGGGCTCTGGGTGTTACTTTGGTGGCTCTTTCAGATCATAAGGCAAGGCAGATCAAACAACGAAAGTTGACGGAGAGATGCAGGTGCGTCCTCATTCTCATGAGTTTATGCAGGTCCTGAGTGCAAGCTTGATGAGTTGCTGCTTCACTTCTGCTTTGCCTGATGGTTTGCCATTGGCAGTTACCATAACAATAGCTATCAATTATGCAGCAGATGCTTTGGCACTGAGACTCAATGGTTTGGGGGGACCACTGGTTCTTTATAAAGGGTGCACAGACATAATATCGACTCCAAAATATCGTTTGGACAGAATATCGAGTTTTAAATATCGTTTGGAGAAAATATCGACTAGACAGAATATCGACAGCCAAAATATCGTTTTTAAGGTAAGTGAAGTAATATCGACTGTAAATAATATAGACAGTGAAAATATCCACGTATATAATCTAGATAGTGAAAAATATAGTTTTTTAAATAATATTTAATTATTTATAGTGTTATTATGTTATAATATGTGTGAAAAGTGTCATTTTATTTTATAATTATTTTTAATTAATGATTTTTTTTAATTATTGTGTAATTTTATTCTGTAGCGGGTTGTGGGTTTATAGGGGAATAGGGTGGGAAGTAATTTAATTATAATTAATTAAATATGTAAATTTATTAATTGGTAGTAATAATTAATTAATTGGTAATTAAATAATATATGTTAATTATTTAAAATGTAATTGGTAATTAATTTAATTTAATTGATTAATTGCTAATTATGTAAATTAAAATAATGTATTTTCTGTAGCGGGTTGTGGGTTTATAGGGGAATAGGGTGGGAAGTAATTTAATTATAATTAATTAAATATGTAAATTTATTAATTGGTAGTAATAATTAATTAATTGGTAATTAAATAATATATGTTAATTATTTAAAATGTAATTGGTAATTAATTTAATTTAATTGATTAATTGCTAATTATGTAAATTAAAATAATGTATTTTCTGTAGCGGGTTGTGGGTTTATAGGGGAATAGGGTGGGAAGTAATTTAATTATAATTAATTAAATATGTAAATTTAATAATTGGTAGTAATATTTAATTAATTGTTAATTAAAAAATATTTGTTAATTAATTAAAAGGTAATTGGTAATTAATTTAATTTAATTGATTAATTGCTAATTATGTTAAATTAAAGGGGTATTTTTAGGGTTCAGGGTCAGTTTTCAGTTTTTGGGTAAAGGGGTATTTTTAGGGTTCAGGGTCAGTTTTTAGTTTTTGGGTAAAGGGGTATTTTTAGGGTTCAGGGTCAGTTTTTAGTTTTTGGGTAAAGGGGTATTTTTAGGGTTCAGGGTCAGTTTTCAGTTTTTGGGTAAAGGGGTATTTTTAGGGTTCAGGGTCAGTTTTTAGTTTTTGGGTAACGGGGTATTTTTAGGGTTCAGGGTCAGTTTTTAGTTTTTGGGTAAAGGGGTATTTTTAGGGTTCAGGGTCAGTTTTTAGTTTTTGGGTAAAGGGGTATTTTTAGGGTTCAGGGTCAGTTTTCAGTTTTTGGGTAAAGGGGTATTTTTAGGGTTCAGGGTCAGTTTTTAGTTTTTGGGTAAAGGGGTATTTTTAGGGTTCAGGGTCAGTTTTTAGTTTTTGGGTGAAGGGGTATTTTTAGGGTTCAGGGTCAGTTTTTAGTTTTTGGGTAAAGGGGTATTTTTAGGGTTCAGGGTCAGTTTTTAGTTTTTGGGTAAAGGGGTATTTTTAGGGTTCAGGGTCATTTTGGGGTTTTTGGGGTACATATACAATATTGCCTATTATTTAATTAAATGTTGTTACTATATATATATATGTTTTAAGAAATATGATTAAAAAAATATAATTTTTTACTTTCATTAATTATTTAATTATTAAAAGTTATTTTAAGTATTGTTAATTATATTTTAGTAATTAATTTTTATATTAATGTAATTAAACATTGTTTTTAGTAAAGTCGATATTTTTTACAACGATATTTTTGTAAACGATATTTTGTACTCGATATTTTTGTACTTACCTGTTTGTACATACAAACTCGATATTTTGGTTGTAGATATTTTTTCCTCGATATTTTGGGTAGTCGATATTTTGGTAGTCGATATTATTTCAGTGATCCTTTATAAAGCATGTGTTACAGGAGCATTTTCTTTCCTTGCATTAAAACCCATGGCATCTTTGCTACTGCAATACTAACTACTGCAAGTTACATGAAGCACTGCTTTCAATATGTCTACTAGCCTCCCACATATGGTTCCAACTGAAGGTGGCCTCTAAATGAGGCTAATCAGGTTAATGCCTTCTGTGCAAAGTTTTGGCCGTGGGTGTTCCTTCTTCATCACTCTATCACTCCAGCGATGAAGATCAGTTAGACCACACTTTCAAGAATGCATCTAGCAAAAGGGAGCCTGGCAAGCCTTTGCTGATAGAGCCTGGCTTATCATTGGCTATTGTGAGGGTTGGGGGTGCAGAGGAGAACAGACATTGAGGAAATTGAATGAATGAAAATACCCTACCAGAACATACCAAGGAATTTAAAGCAGTAGTATAATCATTGAAAGAGCCAGACTTGTAACATTAAGAAGTCACTCACAAAGTGGTGAAGGAGATAAAGGGTAGCATGAGGAAATATGTCCTTTTCATCATACTGCAGCTCATGTATGACATTTAACTTCCACACCACTGCAGCAATTGTTATGTTATGGTACTTTATAATGTTTTGTAAAGCGCGCAGCTACTCAGCATTGTCCCGGCACTAGGCAATGGGAGACCAAACAGGGCATCTGGATCAACTGTTTAAAAGCCAGGTTTCTAGTTTCCTCTTAAAGCTATCCTGGTTGTGTGCCCGATGAAGGTCTAATGATAGTTTATTCCAATATAATGGGCCCAAATAGGAAAAGGATCTTCCAACTATTCTGAGGTGGTTGATACGGGCAATCTTGCAAGGTGTGCAGAGGAGGAGCGAAGGATGTGAGCTGGAGTGTAGATGCTGATCCTCTCACTGAGATAGTATGCGCCTGTCTCATGCATGGCCTTGTGCATAAGGCCAAAGACATGTAAAAAATCCCCTTGGGAACAGAATATCTTAGTTGTCACACAAACACACTCAGAATTCCTTTCCAACATGATAGACTCACTCCAGAGACCACACACTGTGAACCAGAGAATCAAATCAGTGCAAAACGTAATTAAAAAAATATATTGCTTTCAATTTATTACAAATTGCAGTACATGCACAGTTACTTCACAAGTTTAACAAAACATGCAATTCAATGACTAGTATAAAATTCCAATATGTTTTTTTAATTAAAAAACAGATAATTGCAAACAACAATACAATTGAGAATAAAAGTGGGACAACAAACAGCAAGAAACAATAATTTCAAATCACGGAAAAATCACGGTAATCAGACATATAAGTAAATAGAATATATATGCACACAGTTTAAACAGAGGGATTTCTGTTTGATATTAATAAAACAAGTGTAGCATTTGTCATTTATCCGTGATGAGTTCCATTAAAAAAAGGCTTCGACGCGTTTCGGTGGGTATAATGAAATATCTCCCCACCTTCTTCAGAAAAAACAACTTCTTCCCACCTTGCATTAAGAAATTCTCAAAATGCACGTCCCTGTTTGGTACTCACCCTGTTGCTGTTGTGTCAGGTCATGTCGAGCAGTGTCCGGACCCCCAACTCCTGCCACCGTCTCCCCACTGATGACTGTGGACACCATTTCCTCCATCTCATCCAGCTCCTGGTATTCTGCTGGACTGTCTCCTCCAGTCTGCATTGCTGCCTGACGGTTGTAAACGAGATTCTTCTTGGTTTTGCGCTTCGCATCATTGCAGCGCCTCTTGACCTCTCCAATTGTCCTCCTCCTCACTCTGGCTGCATTCACCCTGTCCAGGATAGACTGCCATGTTGCATTGTTATTTGCCAAAGACACGTTGGAGGTGTAGAACAGTTGTTGGTGGTGTTCTATCACCTCTGTGATGATGATCCTGTTTTCCTGCAGACTGAACCTCATCTTCTTCGTCTTCTTCTCCTTGCCCTTCCATGACCCTGAGGTCCCAGGCTGGTCCTCCTGGTGGCTTGCGGGGTTCTGGTTGTCCTCTGTACTTGCTTCGACTTCCTCCAAGATGCCACGCAGTTTACATTATTTTGTTTGTGTTTTTCGGTGATTTTATAGTGCATTTTCCCGCATGATGCTTGAGAATTGCAGGCCTACAGCTGGTTATCATTGATTTTTGTATTGCGATTTGGGACATCACCACTTTTTTCGTGTTTCACATTTTGTAGGCGTCACATTAATTTTAACGTGGTCATTTGACTCGTTATCGCGAGACTATCGCATGGTACCGCCATGTTGAGAATACAACGTTAACACTGCGTTATTTCCCGGCAATAGACTGCAATGTGCAAAGTTGTATTAACCTAATTTTTGCGATAATTATCACATGTTCTTGAGACTATATCTACTATTAGCATAGATACGTACATCTTGTTCATTAACACAAATCATCTGGTGTATGAATAGAACTCTACACAAACCTTCCGTTTCTGTGTGAAATCCTACTACCCTATACTTGACACTAAAAGTGTCATGTAAATTTGGAAATCTGGCTTAATCAGCATTGAAGAAATGTGCATTTTGTAGAAAAATCTAATAAAAACCTTTTTTTCCCCTGAAATATAGATTATTTTGAGAATTTTCCACTTGAAATTTGTCACGAACTCTGCAACCCAATTTTGCAACTTCGTGGATGTAGGCTCTCGTCACAATTCCCACTTCCCTAAGAGGATGAATGTCCCCAGCCCTAACCCAAAACCTACTACTGCTACAACCTGCACGATTTACGGATTATCCGTCGTCATACTTTCTACTGACAAATATAAATCTCTGCAGAATCACGTTCAATTAATCTAAATCTGTGATTTACACTAGCAGGTAGCACATTCTAAGTAAGGTGTACACAAAGGTGTTGTAATTCGGTCATTACCCATTCTGTGAGGGATATTCAGCCAATGAGAATACACAAGCATCAGTCCATTTGCAGTATCCCCAAAATTATAACTTCAAAAGAATGTGGCCATTAATTCAGCAGAAGTGCAAATGAGAAAACAGATTCTACACACATCTACAACTTTTAGAGCTACAAACACACTTTTAAGGCATGAAATTATGAGAATCCAATCGAATCTTCAAAATATTCAGCTGGAGAATAACACACTAACAAGATTGTCTCCGGCCTACTAAGCAGCCTGCGTCTGCAAAACACAAAACAAAGAACAACCCTTACGTTGCAGAGGCATGTGAAATGTTATCGTCCTCGTATTTTTGTGATTTCATTTCCGTCTTATGCCAGATTGTTGATCTGCTAACTTTTGAAGCGTGAAGGCTGGCACAGAATTGTACATTATTACATTAGGTCACCAGAGCATGCTAAACCCCCCTTCCAGTCATAAATGAATTCGTTTTAAAGATTCATAAACTGCATGCCAGGGTCGTCTCACTCGGAAGCCCATTTCACAAATGGATCACCCATTGACAAAAAAGACAGAAATGATGTGAACGTAACCACCAGAAATGTATCTTTCAGAAAAAGAAATGAATCGTGACTGCCCTTTTTTTTTTACAATGAAAGAAAAAAAGGAGCGTTCTTCCACACTACACAAAAGCCTTAATAGTTTTCGTGGTTTAGTTCCTTCCGCTTTCCAGAAGCCGTGCTGGACTGGGGAACCAAAAGCAGTCCTGAAAAAAATGCTCAAACCAACACCCTCTCCTCATCTCCTCCTGCCCTCTCTCTTTTCACCCATCCGTTCTTCCTCTCTCATTCTCTCCTCTCTTCTTCATCTCTGACAGCTTTGTCTCTGCATCCCCTCTCCCTCCACATCTCTCTCTTTAAAATCACTAGGCACCTGCTGGAATTAACATTGGAGAACTCTGGGGAAGTGACAGAGGCGTAAGGAGGACACTGGGCTTTCAAAATCGGCTTCCAAATGCCCCAGCCCGCAGTCAAAATGCCTGGTGAAATACAAGGCCTGCCGGCCCTGTTCAGAGGTTGTGTTTGCGAAGCAGAGTACTTGCTGAATGCAACTCCAGCAGGATGATATTCCTGTTTAATTTATAATTTTTTAAGAACATTACTTAACCACTTGGATGCTAATGACAAGGGTAACTCGTCATGGAGTGCCCATTCAAGTCAAGTCAAGAAGTCTTTATTCGATTAGTTCATCATAAAAGACATAAAATACAATATATACATATAAACAGATAATACAATTATTAAATCATTGGACAAGCTAATCAGCTTCTTGTACATAGATACAAAAATTTACATAATAACACATGGGAGACATTGCATCATCAGATTAAAAAGTACTAACTAGTCCCCTATTAGTTATTGTTAATAAACCTGCTTCTAAGCACCCAGGCCCACCCAAGAAATTTCGCGACCCCCACAACAATAAGCGGATCCAAGCTGGTTTTTAACAGTCTGGTTGCTTCAACAGCCAATCTTGTTCCTAGCTGGCGACATACAGGTTTTAGCCATTTGGCTCTAGGGGCAGAGTATAATGGGCACACATACAATAAATGGTCCAGGCTTTCCCTGGTATCTTTACATTTTGGACAAAAACACAACCTTTCAGTTCCCCATTTTTGAGTAAACTCCCCAATCGGAAGAGAACCGCATCTGAGTTGGTAAAATAGTTTGCGGTCCAGGGGTTTAGTTATGATGTCCCAGTATCCCTCTAACTTGGATATATCCTTATGTACAAGGAACAGTCCAGTGAGACTACTAGGATTTGTTTCCATGTATATATTATGGGTCACCCAGTCCCAATAACATCTTTTTAAGTCCTGTTTAGAGGGGAAACTAGCTGACTCAGGCGAAAGCCACAATTCACCGAGGCCCAAGGCTAATAGGGTAGACTTAAGGTCTCGGAACCATCCTACACTAGAGGCACCAGAGCTATTTTTGACCTCCAGACATGCTGCTGCATAATGGTGGAGTTCTGGCGTTGTCCACAAACGGCGCCAAAATGCAAGCGGGCGGAATCTAGCTTGGGCCTCCACCGGTTGGCACCCTAAATCGTAAAGAAGAGGTATTATAGGGGTCGACTGGGGGAGACCTATAGACAATCTTAAAAATGTATTTTGGGCAAGTTTTAATGAGTTCAAATTGCTATTGCCCCATAGTTCCGCACCATACAAGATGGCTGAAAGAACCTTACCACCATAGATCTTTATAAGGGGAGACATAGGCCTCGTAAATGACCCTTTGTGTTCTTTGATCAAAGCTCCGCCCAGCTGTAGATGTTTCAGGGTCATAAGCTCGATCTGATGGGTCCAACTCAAGGTGTCACTAAAGGTGACACCCAGATAGGTGAAGTGTTTGGTTTGCTCCAGGGGGATATCTCCCATAGAAACCCTTGCATTAATTTGTTTGCGCCCCCTTAAAACCATAAATTTGGTTTTGGAGACATTCACCTCCAGCTCATGTTCACTGCAGAAACTCTCGAACCTTGTCAGTGCACTTTGTAGGCCCTGTCTGGTTCTTGAAATCAGGAGAGTGTTAAAATAAATTAGTCGGGTCGGGGACAATCGATATTTGCCCGGCGGTATTGCCTCTGTGACCCTCTAGTCATTTAATCAATGAAGAGGCAGGCGCTGGAGACTGGAAAGCAGGAAACAAGGTTTTTATTCTCTCCGGAGGAGAACACAGCAAAACGGACAGCAGGTATCGTTCTGAGGTGCTCTAACTTATGTTTGAGGCCTGGCCCCTTATATACAGTGTTTGCGGTTTTTATTACAGTTTACATACATATGATAAAGCTTTGATGTACGGAAAGACATTCCCGGAATCCCCCCTTCGGGCCCGTTCCCACACACATTTACAGTTGAAGTCCCCACCCTAGTCACAACAGGTGATGAGTATCGCGCAGCTGGATATTCCGCCGATTCATGGAATGTGGGGGTCGATCGGATCTCATGGGGAGGGGGCTTTGATCAACCCGGGGATCCTTTGATGGGGGAAGCTTTCTATTGTGTGGGGAGGGGCAAGGAATAGTATCGGCAGAGCTGGGTGTCGGCCTGGGAACGGGGAAGACAAACGGGCACACGGGGAAAAAGGGGGTTTGCATCCAAGGGCCGGGGATCATGAAAGGGAAGAAGGGAAGTGTCGCGCTGGGAACAGGATGAGGGCCTGGGGCAGAGCAGCGCCGAAGAGGGGTTTATGATTCAAGGCAGGTGCAAGCAGGGGGGTTGGTCAGCGTGCAGGCTTAGTGAGGGCGAAGGGCTGTGTCAGGGGCCAGCGGCATGCAAAAGGGTTCGTTCTGATCAGGGCATCTTAAAATGGCGGGTGCGCACGACAAAAGTGTGGCATCAGGGGAAGAGGCAAGATGGCGCAGATAATGTTCACCAAACCGTACTAATTTTCAACAGTCCTCCCTTTAACATATTCAAGACATCTTGCTGGTTCATTTTCTACTCGGTTCTATTGTGGTGGGCATGAGAAAGAAAACGGTAGCAACCCTAGATGAAAGAGTTGTAAACAATACATTTTGAG
This sequence comes from Lissotriton helveticus, assembly GCF_964261635.1. NCBI lineage: Eukaryota > Metazoa > Chordata > Amphibia > Caudata > Salamandridae > Lissotriton > Lissotriton helveticus. Next base: position 49,921,375 of record NC_136060.1, on the reverse strand, counting down.
ATTTCTAGTTTTTAGGAGGTGGACCTATTTGATAAACTTTGATAAACTTTGATAAACTTGTTCAGCAGGAAAGTCATAGAAATGCAATACAAAAACGATTCTGTAGCGAGAGCAGCAAGTACATTTCATAACGTGGACTGGTAGGTTATTACATATATCAGATTCGGATTGGAGCATGATCAATACAATGGCGGCTGGGAGAGAAATGAGGTGCAGCAGAAACGGTGATTGAGGACGTCAAAATGTTCGTAGTTAACGAGTTCTCAGTATTCTTTGTTGTCTTTCGTTGGCGCTGTGGAGCACCGGCGATGGAGCTACGGGTCCAGCTCTATTCTAGGTCTCGCGTTGCAGGGCACGACCTTTCCCTCGTATTCCTGGTCGGAAAGGTCCTTTTCGCCCTGTGTCCTTTGAGGTGATTGTCAGAAAGTTCAGATGGAAGGAGAGCGTACAAAACAGTCCATAGGGTAGGTCGGAGAAAAAGGGGGATGGAGCAAGGCCAAATTAGGAACAAACTAGGGGAACGAGAGACTTCAGATGGGCGGGCTCATGACCGAGTCTAGAGAGCGGGGACCTTTCGGCACACATTTGAACATAGAGCGGGGGCATCAGGTTAGCCCTTTCTTCTCACTTTGCTGGAGGTAGTGCCTCGTCCTGTAGCTCTGTTCTGTCGCGGTCTCGCCTTGGCCCATGTCGCAGGTGTTCCATAGTCTGCAGTCAGGCCTCGTGCTCCCACATCCGGTCCTTCTCTCTCCTGACAGCCGTACCCTTAAACGAGTTTGAAAAGACAGTCTTTAGAGAATTTGCAGAGGAAGGTAATCACAAAAGTCTATTTCTCTCCCAGCTTCAGACAGAAATGAAAACGTCCGTTATTTTAGGGTTCACAACTAACATATAAATGACCGATGACGGGCCTGTTGGATGTACTATGACTTTCTTTCATAATTATTTATTACAGTTTCGACAGTTTATCTGATGGAGACCTACCTTCGTAAGACGAGCTTGACAAAGATAAGCCGTTCTCTAGGGTTTTATATATACCAAGGGTACTGTGTGCTATCGACATGGTACTAAACAGGTATTTTGCTGAGGGACGAACATAGGCTAAACATTTCTTTTTATTAATGCGTCCTGTTTTTCAACTAAACATTTTTCACTTTCGGCAGGGTTCATTTCAACGATTTCTTCACTTTGGTCTAGTCTTTTAACCTTGTAAAACACCATTCTGGTTCCTACGTTGCTTCCTACGGCCTGATTACTTTATCAGAAAAGACAGGGGTCTTATGGGAAACAACTAGGGACATAGAAAACTTATGGTAAGGGCGTAAATCGACCCATCTCTCACAACCGGGAATGAGGGGTAGTTTCATAACTCCAGTTTGGAGCGGCTGATACAGGGGATGTAACAGGGGTGATCATTTTTCCTGTTTGGGTATTGCGACAATTCGGGGCGGGGAGGGTCGCGTATTCTGAGGTCCCTTTTTTATACCATAGGAGCCGTTGACATGTAGTTCCCTTATTACGGGCCAGATTAGGGAACCTCTGTCGTCTTACCTGTCCTTTCCCTTACGGCCCAACCTCGGTTCATTGACTTCTGGCGGAAAAGGAGAGGTAATGACACGGTCTCAGGGTGATTGTATTAAAGACAAGTTTTTGTGCAAATACTGACGGTATTTGAAGCCAATTAGGTGGTGTGCTAGGGGTGGCAGTCTGCCAATTTCGGGGCTAATCGCTCGGAAGAGTGGGAGTGCAAAAATAGAGGGAGAGAGAGAGAGAGAGAGAGAGAGAGAGAGAGAGGGAGAGAGAGAGGGAGAGAGAGAGAGAGAGAGAGAGAGAGAGAGAGAGAGAGAGAGAGAGAGAGAGAGAGAGTGCAACGGCAGGCTAAATAGTACACGTGCAACAGAGAGGGTGGCAGTGTATTCAAGAAAGGCTACTTAGTGCATTACACAGTAAAGGGCATTCACGGGTCTGCGTTAGAATCTTGTAATCATGCAGTTTGAGCATTAGACAGGGTAGAGGGGACGTGCCTTGAGAAAAAGGAAAGAAGAAAGGAGGTACCATTTTGTCGCACTTTCTCGCATTCTCGGTCCTTCGACCAGTTGGGTCAACGCCTCAGTCACACACACACATTCTCTCATAGTTTCGCATCATACGTGACATGGGTTCATTCGTGTGGTCTGGTTTAAGGGTGATCACTTTTTATCAGGTCATACTAATTTTACGGGTTTGTTCGATACGTGAGTAGTTAGTAGGCGTGCTTAGGCACCACCTTGCAGCGCTAGTCTGCTTCGTACATTAGACACGGCAAGGCTTCAGGTCTTCGCCACACCTCGGCTGTAATCTCTGATGTAACCTGCAGAGGGAGGGAAAAAGGGGTGGGGGGGGGGAGACAGCATTCGCGCATATTCAAATACATGGATTCATAAGTCCTTTACTTACCTCTTACTCGTCCTTCCTCCTCGGGGCAGAGTCCCGGGGGTATGGTTTCTGGGGTCGGGAGGGGAGAGAGGGGCAGTGTGCCCTTATAGGTCGGGTGTAGGAAAACGTTAAGAAGAAAACCAAAGATACCTAGTGTGAGGTATCCAGTTGGTAGGTGCATCTAGCTATCGGGGTCCTTAAATCTCCTCCAACGCTGTGACATTCTGCGGTTCATTAGTTCTTTGGACAACTCTGTTCCCTAGTACCTTCGAGCGTTGTACTTCATAATATTTACATCATTTCATTTCACCCCTTTTTTTTTTTCATTCCCCATTTACACCGTTCGTTTTACCCATCCTTGGAAGTCGAGGTCTTTCTCCATGCGAGAGTTCATGACTCAGTCGCGTACTTTGAAGGCAGAGTGTCGTGTTGTCGATCCGATCCGACCTCCAGGGCTGGGCAACCATCTTCTTTCAACCTTAAAGAGAGAGCAGAGTAGGGTGCACAGAAAAGAACTTTCCCACCGATCCCACATTTTTAAAATAAAACATGCAATACCCGTCCATAGTTTCGAAAACCTTTATTTTGCTAAATCATTTCAGCACGTGGATTATGAGGGTGCGGTCGTATTTGGCCGGACGTGGCAATGGCTAAAGTGCGTACAGTGGGGGTGTCGTCTTGCAGCAATAAATACATTGGAAAGTTTTATTCATTCATTTGTAAGAAACTATAACGTCTATTAATTGGCTGGGGGTTCGGGGGCATTTATTTCATAATTTAGAAGCATAATCATAATAGTCGCAATCAGATTTCCTATATGCATACCGTATGTGTGCGTCATAAATGGGGTTATACATCAGCAACGAAAATATAATACACCGCACATTTGTAATCAACATTTTTAACGGGACCCTTTCACAATGTTCGTCGAGCGAACTCTCCTTGTCTTTTCTAGCCAAGTGTACGAAGGATCATATAAGTCTCAGAACATCAAGTTTGTATTAGTGCGAAGGAACACCACGAGGTGTTCGTAAGTTCCTATTGATACCAGCGCCATTTTGGGCGGGGCCGGCTCAGTCCGGAAGTAGCATCAGGGAAAAATGTTTCCTACAACCGGCAGTTGGACCAGAGTCCTTTTCGGCAGTTCTAGTATTCATGCTAACAGAGGGAGTGGCAATGTCATGCTTGTTTCGTTAGTGATCAAGGCAGCCGTCCCTTACCGGAAGCCTGCAGGGGCCGAAGGCTCCGCCGGGGACCTTTGTACAATCTTCAAGGCTGCGGAGATGCTGTCGGAGATGGGGGCTCGTGCCCCAGTGGGCAAGTGTCCGAGTCATATTGCTGGTCAAAGTTACTCTAGCGGCCGGGGCCCGCCTTCCAGCGGACCCAGACGCCATTTTGAGGCCCTACAGGGGCCACTCTCGTCGAGTTTGCAAGAGTGGAAGAGATCCTTCGGAGTGAAAGGAAGAGGGCTCTATTTTGTGAAAGCAGGACGCTCGGCTGGGGTGCAGCTGTGATGCCCCCACCTGGGGGGCGAGGGAGACTCGTTCGCGCCGTCTCCTTCTTCCGGTGCACCCCATGCTGCTCTTTTTCATCGGCCCGCACGAAGGTCTCTCCCCATCCGGTGCTCCCCAAGTCTCGTGCTCAGTGCTGTGGGAGTATGGCCATCTGTGGCGCACACTCGGTGCTGCGCAAGTATCGGTGCAGTCATTGCATATTCGGTGCTCCGAAAATATGGGCACCATTGCACGTTCGGTGCTGCGCAAGTATTGGGGCACCATCGCCTGACTGGGGGTGTCCGGTGTTGGGCCGGGGGCTGGGAGACCTCCTATCGGTGGAGGTGGGAGAGACTCGTCCGCGTCGCCTCTCCCTCCCAGCCCGACCTGGACGCATTCCTGCAGAGGTATGGACAGGGCATCCCGCCGCCCAGAGCTGCTGCGGTTGTTACGGAAGGAAAAAGAAAGAGGTGCCTCGTTCTTCTCTGGTCATGTGGCGGGACTACTTAAGACTATCCAGGCCCGTTGCGGCTGGCCGAGGAGACATGTGGCGGGACTACCTACAACTGCCCCGGCTGCTGGCTCCTGCCTCTCCTCCGGCTCCCCCATACGTTAAGATTTCCTGACCAAGAGTTGGCAGCAGGGCCCGCCTTATATGGGTTGCCGCCGGTTGGGCGTAGCCGTAACCCTACCCTACTTTGGAAGGTTCCAGAATGTGGGGGGGGGCGAATGTTCTATTGACTTTTCATGTTCTACAGTTTACCGTTCTTGTTTTTCTAGCGTTATTGTGTTTTCCCTTGCCTGTTATGTTAAAATAAAAGTTCGTGTTTATCAGTGGCTTACTGATTTCGTTTCCCAGTTCTTTCTTTCCAGGTTGTTTCATGCTAAAATTTCTATTAACATAGTTTATGTAACATGGAAGCACGTGCAGGGGGATGACGCAGATTCATATATTACGTACACACAAACTCAGACGGGGGGGGGGTAGTAGAAAAGTATGACACGCAAGATCCGAAGACGAACATTAAACAGTGATTATTTGGCCAAAATTATCTTTTTCCGTCTGTCAATTTAGAGCTAGGCTGGGTTCCCGTTTTTATATTGCCCGACCTAGGAAAACTCGAACATGCCGCTGAAATCGTTCTGGCGGAACCTGTGCCATCGGGCATAATCAAACGTGGTGGTTCTATCTGGTCTGTCCGTGCGAGTCGGATTTTTCTCTGTCTCGCGCTTTTTCTCATTCTGCTGGCCTGTCATTCCTGTCGGCCCTTTGCCTTTACTCATGCTCAGTAGAGTCGGGCATTGGGCTTTCCAGTGTCCGACATATCTACAAAAAGCGCATTGGTCTGGCCCTAAGTCTGGCCGTCTTTTGCGTAGTGTCGGGGGATAACTTTTGGGTAGCGGTGTCCCGGGGTTGTCCTGTCGGTATATTTCCCTACCTGGTTTGTCCTCGTCTTTTCTCTGTCGTTGCATAGCCTCTCTGCGCCACATACCGAGACTGTCGAGCATAATAGGCGTTGTCTTATTATTGCGAAGGGCTATTTCCAACGTTTCTATTTTATCAAGGTCAAAGGATCCTGCCAGTGGCCACTGTTTGTCTTGACTTTCTTTGGTATACCTGTGCCACAATTTATTATAGGCTATGGTAACTAATCCATAGTTTATGAACATGTCCTTATTAGGGGTGCCTTCTAGTGGAGCTATATGGTCCACCTCTAATACACGGTCCGGGCTGAACCAATTATCAATCAATGGGGAGAAGACAGACATGACGGCTCGCAACGAGGGACTAAAAAGTCAGCACTGCCTATCTTATCACTAGGTGCAAAGACTAGACAGAATATTCCTATTCTTCGTTGTTTGCAGGCAGTGAATACCTCATGAACAAAAAAATAAAAAGTAACCAATAACGAGGAGCAATCAAACAATCAAATAAATAAATAAGATAGAGAAAGGACAATGGGGAGAGTAAGTAGGGCGCAAAAGTCTGCGTCCTCTACCCTTTCACTAACCGCAAAGAGGAATCTGTTGTTTCCGGTTTGCAGACAGAGAATCTCCAGAAGACAATCTGTGAACAGTAGTTCGGGGTTAAAGAACCCAGTTAATCAGTGAGGGAGAGGGGAGTCTCCCAAAAACCGTTAGGAAATAATAGAGTCAGTGGGGAAGAAAGATAGGCGCGACGGTTACGTTACCTATCCTTCACTGTTTGCAAAAGAGAAGGAGCCTACTGTTTCTCCGTGTGCAGACAGTGATTCTCCAAAATAAGTTAACAAAGAGTAATACTAGTATATATTGTAAACAATCAAGCAATCAATTATTTTCGCACTCCGTCGTGTTTACACGACCTTACCCGGACTGTATGGACAGTTTCTTGTCTTCCGAATCCAGCGCCCGTTCGTCCTCTTTTTCTCGTATTTCTCACGGCACTCCTAATGGTCCCCAGTCAGGACCGTAGATCACTCGAGAGAGGTCTGTTCGGAACTAGTGAAGTTCGGATGATCGGCTGCCAGACGAGGGTCTATTGGGCAAGAGCTCTCCCGATCGTTGCAGTCGGGACCTCTCCCACTGGATCCACGAGTCGCTGATGGGCCCCACGCTTGGGACGCCAATTGTTAAAATAAATTAGTCGGGTCGGGGACAATCGATATTTGCCCGGCGGTATTGCCTCTGTGACCCTCTAGTCATTTAATCAATGAAGAGGCAGGCGCTGGAGACTGGAAAGCAGGAAACAAGGTTTTTATTCTCTCCGGAGGAGAACACAGCAAAACGGACAGCAGGTATCGTTCTGAGGTGCTCTAACTTATGTTTGAGGCCTGGCCCCTTATATACAGTGTTTGCGGTTTTTATTACAGTTTACATACATATGATAAAGCTTTGATGTAAGGAAAGACATTCCCGGAATCCCCCCTTCGGGCCCGTTCCCACACACATTTACAGTTGAAGTCCCCACCCTAGTCACAACAGGTGATGAGTATTGCGCAGCTGGATATTCCGCCCATTCATGGAATGTGGGGGTCGATCGGATCTCATGGGGAGGGGGCTTTGATCAACCCGGGGATCCTTTGATGGGGGAAGCTTTCTATTGTGCGGGGAGGGGCAAGGAATAGTATCGGCAGAGCTGGGTGTCGGCCTGGGAACGGGGAAGACAAACGGGCACACGGGGAAAAAGGGGGTTTGCATCCAAGGGCCGGGGATCATGAAAGGGAAGAAGGGAGGTGTCGCGCTGGGAACAGGATGAGGGCCTGGGGCAGAGCAGCGCCGAAGAGGGGTTTATGATTCAAGGCAGGTGCAAGCAGGGGGGTTGGTCAGCGTGCAGGCTTAGTGAGGGCGAAGGGCTGTGTCAGGGGCCAGCGGCATGCAAAAGGGTTCGTTCTGATCAGGGCATCTTAAAATGGCGGGTGCGCACGACAAAAGTGTGGCATCAGGGGAAGAGGCAAGATGGCGCAGATAATGTTCACCAAACCGTACTAATTTTCAACAAGAGTATCATCAGCGAACATGAGCAGGGGAATTCTCATGCCTGCCAGGGTTGGAGCATCCGTTGAAAAGTTGTCGAAGTACTTCGTGACTCTGTTAATATATAGGGAAAACAAGGTAGGCGCCAAGACGCAACCTTGCCTGACTCCCTTTGCCACTGAAAAGTTCTCTGTCACCTCACCCGGTTTACCCCATCGCACAAACGCAAATGTCTCAGCGTGGAGATTCACTATTAGGCGCACCAGAATAGGAGGCATGCCCATATCTAAGAGGCAGTTCCAAAGCCCAGCCCTTGGGACAAGGTCAAAAGCTGACCGCAGATCCACAAAGGCGGCAAATAGATTGCCTTTGCCCAGGGTGACAGTCTTCCAGTGCAGAAGCATGAAACGAAACGCCTGGTCCAAAGTGCTCACACAGGGTCTAAACCCAGCCTGGAGAGGAGTAAGGATGTTAAATTCCTCAATCCAGGCCTGAACCCTTAACAAAACAAGACGACTGATAATCTTTTGGACCGCGTCAATTAAGCTGATCGGCCGGTAGTTGGAAGGAACCGACCGATCTCCCTTCTTAAATATGGGCAATATTTCGGCGCCTGCCCATGAATCAGGGATCCTAGCGCCCATGGCCAGCGCATTTGCCAATCGTACTAAGTACGGTACCCATAAATCATGGTCTTGTTGGAATAGGTCCGCTGGAATGCAGTCTGGACCAGGCGCTTTACCTCTTGGGATGGCTTTCAGGACTAATTCTACTTCTTTAGCTGTAAACACAAGTGTATCGAGGGCAATAGGCTAGTTAATGGAATCTTGTGTGATGCCATGGCAACTGAATTGTTCCTCAAAATATGTCACCCATTTATTTTGCTCGATGGATGCTGGGCTAGGACGATCATCCTGGGAATGACCCCACTTAAGGAGGTGCCAAAAGTGTTGAAGATTCCTGGCACCACACGCCTCAGCTAAGAGGCTCCAGCGCTCGTCGTCCCATATGGCTTTGGCCCGAAGTTTAACTACTTTATAATCCTTCCTGCAGTTTTTAATTAAGGCTTGGTTCTTGGATTTCAAGGCCTTGAACAAAGACGACTGGGATTTTCGACAAGCTTCATTATACCAATTTGCTGGCTTTTTACCCTTCCCCCTAGCCCCATTAACAACAACCAGTTTTACAAACAGAGTTTTTAGGGACAAAAATAGGCCAGCATGGATATCTGTGATTTTTGAGTTTGTCGTTTCCTGATTTCCACAGTTATCAATCTCCGTTAGTGAATTTAATACCAGGGTCCTAATTTTTGCACGTGCTTCAATATCCACAGCAACCTTTGGCCAGCGCACCCTCCTTAGATCATTTGTTAATACCACTGCCTCTTGTACAGGATTAGGCTGTGGATCGACCGGCCCTGCAAAGCTGGAATCCTTCAATTCCGCTATGAGTGGTTCATGGTCGCTTTCTGGACGTGGCTTAATTGACATGTCCTGAACTAAATGCCACATTTTAATATCTACTAGGATATAATCAATGCGACTGCCATGTCTACCATTAAAAAACGTTTTATTACCCTCCCTATCAGAGTTTACGCGTCCATTAAGGGCACGCAGCCCCCAGTTTAAGCAGAAACCTTTAATAAATGTAGCTGCCTGGGACCATTTGGCAATCGGGGGTAAATCGAGTTGGGGAATCCCCCAGGTCAAATCCTCATCCTCGGTCAGTAGTCCATCCTCTATGCCTAGGGGTTAAAAACAGGTATTAAAATCCCCCATGACAACCACATGACCAGATAGTTGAGTGGAACCCAGGAAACCATCCAAGCAAGTGAGGGTCGTTGAAACTCTGCCACCCGTTGTGCCTCTAACATACACATTAATAAGCAGTAATGTCAACCCACTACTGGTTTTCACACTAATTATCAAAATGTCAGGACAATCTATAAAAACTTCCTTCACAGACACACCTGCTACCTGGCGAACCCATATAATGAGCCCACCCATGGCCCTACCTCTGTGACCTCTAACAGCTGGTTTATTAAAATTCAAGTAGCCTGGAAAATACACTGATTTGGTCGCCCAGGTCTCCTGAAATGACCAGACATCACCCCGTCGAATAAAGTCAGCCCAATCGGGGATACTAATACAAGAATCAATTCCCGCAACATTCCAACATCCCAGGATGGTGCCCTTTTTACATAAAAGTTCACTCATTTCAGTTACAACATTAGTGTTAGATACATCAGACAGGGGGGTGAGATCAACATGCCCCATTACAACTGCAACCTGACCAACCGTTGACAGACACTTTGACCCTGCCTGGCACAATAAACCAGAGCTTGCTCCTACAATATCAGCATCATTAACTAACATAGGTGGAGATACAAAAGTAGGTATTTCTGGCTCTCCACTAAAGGAGAGACAGCTCTCCACTGAGTGTTGGGGTTGGGCTTCCATACTATCAGGCGCATTGATTAAGATACCCGGTGCAACACCCCCCCTCGAACACTCAGATTCGGTAAGATCAACCCCAAATAAACGTGCTGGTCAATCGTTCGTCGATAACCAAGATAGTGGGTCATACAAATTTCTTAGGGGGATATTCCAGAGCTCTTGGGGCCGGGTGGACCTGTTTGCAGGAGGGTAATCTGGCAAAGAACTTGGGTACTGTTCTGTCTGTAACGGGGCAGGTGGCATAAAAGCCAATGGATGCTGGAGGTAATTAGGGAATGTTTGATCAGGTAGAACTGGGGGGCCCTTGGGCTGGGTGGTAATCTTAGCCCATCCCGGAGTCTGAACAGGACAGTTGTAATTAGATTGCATGTAGGAGCGATACTGCACCTCGGGGTTGAATTGGAATCCATGATAGTTGTTAGAAAAATTGGTCCATTTAAGGAGGCTTTTGGTGTTATTAGGGTTATTTATAGGGAGTTGGTCTGTTGGATTAATCAGGGTTTCGGGATAGAAGTATGTAAGGTTCCTCGTAGAAATCCCTCCCTCGTTACTTCCTACATACCAGTCAGACAGATGGGATACAACCTTATGGTCCCTAAAGTTGATAATGACTATATCCCCCTCTATATCCTTAGGGCGAACCCCTACCCACCTACATCTTCTGACTGTAACAATGTCCCCATTAAGATGTGAGGGAAGGGGCCTATTTGTTTTCAGCCCAAAAATGACTTTGTTTTTTAAACTTTCGTTATTTTCCCTATCCCCTTCCGCAACCGGTGGCACACCCGTCATAACAATAACATAGTTAGAGGAATCCGGTGGGAGATCTACATTTATCTTGTGGGGAAGGGGTCTGTTAGTTAAGCCAGAGGGATTAGCTGTTTTACCCATCCCATTCCTTGTCTGTGACACAACACCCTTCCCTGAAGGTTTATTTACTACCACCCTGGGAGTTTCTTTGGCATTTTTTGCTACTGCACGGGCTTTGGCTGCTGAGACTGGTGCTTTGTTAGTAATAACAATAGCATTGTTAACAGCACTTTTGGTAGGTATACTGGAAGAAGTAGTTATGGTGACACTACCCTGGGGTGGACCAGGAGGTCTAGTCAGTGGACCATTGGCCATATCCCCGCTAGATGCGTGAATGGGGTCAATGTTTGCCAACAGACGGTCCAATTTATCTCCCAATGTCCTAACACGTTCCAACACTGGAAGCATATAGGATTTAATAAGCTTCTCTATGTTAGCGTAGGACACCTCATGGGCCTCTTCACTAGGTGACTCCAGGGTTTCCATCACCTGTGTGTCTGAAGCCTCTGACACTACAGTAGGTGGGGGCCCCAGCTCGATGTTAGACTTTGGCGGGGCTGGTGTAGGTAACTGGCCATTGTGTCCTTTCCTTTTGACCCCACCCTTCCTCCTTCTTTTCCTTGGTGGGGAGTACACAACCCTTTTGGCCTCATCAGACTTATGTCTGCCATTACATTTACTCGTTGTAGATATAGACTCACCTGGGTCTATACCCCCCGGAGGGAGATTGGGCAAGATGGGACATGGGTCCAAATCAATAATATTGATAGATGGAAGATTCGATACCAAAAGGCTCGAGTGATCCACTGGCGGACAACCTAGGTGATCTCCGCTGTTAACATCAGCACATAGCGGGGAAATACTTGGAAATCTAAATATATTTGGGGATTGATTAAAGTCGGTGATATCATCCTCGGTTGAGCTCAGCCCTTGAGCGGCCATATCATGAGTAGAGTTTAAGACTGCTTGTGAATGCAATGACATTTTCTTTAACTGTTCAACTGAACGACGACGTTCTGCTCTTCGCTCTGCTAAGAGGAGATCCCTATCTAAATCCTTTGTAGGTTTTTTAAAAAAATGTATCCAACGGACCGAGAACAGATGGTCCTACACCGGGAGGGGCAGAGTGACTCATTACAGTTCTAAGTGGTTAGATATTGCAACCCCGAAACAATAAATAAACGTTAGAGTGATCACAACACAATACCCCAGACCTATATTAGAATAAAAATGAAAATGACCTGGCCCAGCCCGGCCTCCTGCGGCCCCGGACGGCCACAGACGGTCCCGCCCTTGTCCCGGGCTTCTCCCGCGCGCTCTCCCGCGCTGCGGGAGTGCTGAAGGCTAATATGGAGTGTGCACACAATAGGTGGAAGGGGTAGGAGGGGTCGGGGAGAGCGGCCCAGGTGTTACTGCTCAGGGCTGGCGGGCGCTCCTGGGATATGCAGTCCCTGGAGAGCGCTCGCACTCGCTCGCAGCCCCGTGGAACACTTCCCTCGTATATCCCTTCAGCAGGCAAAAAAACAACAACTCCAAACGCTGCGGGACCCGCGGAGCGGGTTCCGCGAGAGGTGGGTGAAGAAGCAGGTCAGTCCCAAGCGAGTAATTAAAATACCAGCAATGCGTCCCACTCGCTGCCTCAAAGGATGCAGAATATGAAGGCTCGATGGAAGGGTAGGAGGGGTCGGGGAGAGCGGCCCAGGTGTTACTGCTCAGGGCTGGCGGGCGCTCCTGGGATATGCAGTCCCTGGAGAGCGCTCGCACTCGCTCGCAGCCCCGTGGAACACTTCCCTCGTATATCCCTTCAGCAGGCAAAAAAACAACAACAACTCCAAACGACTCCAAACAACTCCAAACGCTGCGGGACCCGCGGAGCGGGTTCCGCGAGAGGTGGGTGAAGAAGCAGGTCAGTCCCAAGCGAGTAATTAAAATACCAGCAATGCGTCCCCTTCATTTCAATGGAAATTGCATTGAATTGGTGTTCATGTCATAGCATCCAAGTGGGACTTTCTATCTGCAGGAACCTTTGTTGCAGCGTGGGGTCTACACAACTCAACAGCATGTTGCGATGCAGGGTGAAATAATGCTTGAAATGGTTCAATTATTAGTGATCACTTATTTAGTGGCTCCGTAAAAACACAGACAAATCTTGTTGCAGGCTGTTGGACCTGGCATTCTTGGCGTGTTTTCACCTGCCTTTTTGCCTCTACCTTCTGTATTCTTAACTGTGTTTTGGACTTCGTTTTTGCTGGTTTATGTACTTTACCACTGCTGACCAATGCTAAAGTGCAAGTGTTCCCAGTTAAAATTGTAATTCTGATTGGTTATCCATGATTGCCATATTTGATTTACTGGTAAGTCCTTAGTAGCGTGCACTACGTGTGCCCAGGGCTACTAGTAGGCCTACAGCACTGGTTGTGCCACCAACATGAGTAACCCTGTAAACTTGTCGCAGGCCTGCCAATGCAGTGGCTGTGAGTGCAGTTTTAAACTGCCATGTCAATCTGGCCAGTGCACCTACTTGCAAGGTCCTAACCTTTTATTTTTCTACATGTAAGACACCCCTCAAGTAGGCCCAAGGTACCCCCATGAGCAGGGTGCAATATATATGAAAGGCAGGACATGTACTGGTGTGTTTTGTAAATGTCCTTATAGTGAAGAAATGCCAGTTCAATTTTTCACTATTGCAAGGCCTGTCTCTCCCATAGGTTATCATTGGAGCTGCCTTGTAACATCTTACAAGTGTAACTTTCAAATGGGATGAGATCGAGATTTGGATGTTGGCCTCCTGCACTCAGAATTTAAAAATACATCACTTAGTGAATTTGGTATTTAAATTGTGTGTTTGAAAATGACACCTTTAGAAAGTGTATATTGGGAAACTATGGTTCTTGCAGACAATGTTTGTGATAGTTAATAGAAAAGAATTATAATAGCATTTAGTTACTGTAAGTAGGATGTTGTAAGAAAAGAATACTTTAGACACCAGATTATGTTTGCATAAGATAACTTTGTATTTGAAAAAGTCATATATCAACGGTGCTCTGTGTCCAAGTGAAAAAAATAGAAACCACAAAACAATAGTGACCAATTGCAAAATCTAAAAATATTTCTTAATACATGAAAATTATGTTATAACAATATCTATATGGCAGCCTCTGACTTATATTTTGGAGCGGCTAGTAAAGTTTTATTTTGAATTCAAGCCAGTGACGTTTCGACCCTAGAGAAAACAATATGGAGTCTCATCAGGACCTCTAGAAATAAAGGACACCTGATGGTTCACAAGGCAGATTTGGTTGAGTGCATACCAATAAAGTGAGGAAAATTATAAGGGGTGTGGTACTAACATGGGTGCCTGTCGGGCACCCAGTGAAATTAGGGAATTCAAACTTGCAAGGAGTGGTGGCAAGTCAGTTAGGCCACGTTAGGCTCAAAGGGATATTGACATGTGAGTCCTCTCGGGATGTTGAATCATTGTGTGAGGGCTTCAAGGATGATTTCCAGTGACTCTCTGCAATGAGAGGAAATAAGAGTGGTCCGCCCAGTTCTGCACTACACTGTAGTTATTATTAAAAATATTTATAACGCGCACTATCACCATCGGTTTCTTGGCGCTCATTGACAGGTAGCGTGGACCAGAGGCTGAAGGGTTAGTCATATGCGGCTTGGAAGAGCAGGGTTTTTAAAAGTCTACGGAAACAATCGTACTTTGGGCAAAGACGAAGTGAGAGTGGAAGGGAGTTCCAAGTGGAGTGGGCCAGAAAGGAGAAGCTCAGGCCGCCATGCTTTTTTCTTTTGAATCTAGGGATCTCGAGAAAGTTCTATGAGGCTGAGCGAAGAGTTCTGATCGGGATATGACGGGACAGGGCCGAAGTAATGAAGGCAGGAGCTGCATCCGACAGGGCCTTGGAGGTAGTATATGCCATTTTAAACGTGCAGCGTTTAGAAACTGGAAGCCAGTGCAGACTACGGAGGAGGGGAGTGACGTGCTGATGTTTGGGCTGGTGGAAAATCAGGCGGGCAGCCTGATTCTGCACCAGCTGCAGTCGTTGGAGATGATATGCAGGAATACCTACATATAAAATGTTCGCATAATCGAGCCTGGAGGTGATGAGCGCATAACCACTTGGGTCAGGGCTTCTTTGCTAAGATACCTGCTGATCTTACGGATCCGCCTGAGGTGGAAGAGACAGGCAGAAGTGACCGCATTAATATGCGGTCTCATAGATAGGTCTTCAGAGATGATCACCCCCAGGCTTTTGACTGAACTCACAGGGGTGACAGCAAGGTGTCTTATTGTGAGAACCGCTGAGGTTAGCCTCACTGAGCTAATGCTATCAATGCACTTTAGTAATCTGTTAGTAATATTTTGTATTCTAAGCAGTTGTTGACCCCATGAGTAGGCTTTGCGGACCCCCTGGTGTCCCTGGACCATAGCCTAAGAACTTATGCTGTGCAGTGTTTCACTGGAAAATTCTGCATTTTGCAGCTTGAACCAGGGATAACACAGATAAAGCAGTATTACCAAACTTTTTGCCACATGTTTTGCTTGAATTCCGACCCTTTTCCAGGCATATATTCCTCTGGGGCCTAGCAGGTGAAAATGTCTCAGAAAGACCAGGTGACTTGAAATGCCATTTTTGGTTAAAATGAAATTACCAAGGAACTCAGAATAAAGGCTTAGGAGGAAGGGAAAGTGAATTTCTTTGTATTTATTCTGGTTGGAGACAACTCCACAGCCCAGGTTTGAATATGGTAATTATTTTATAGATGTAGCTAATTCAGATTACAGGGCAACAAAAGCAAGGCGGTGATTGAAAGGAGTGTTGATGTGTTCCTGACTGTGTTATATTCGGTGCTCAAATTCAGAGTTTAATTTGCCCAAATCCCCAACATATCAGGTGTCTTGAATATCTAATGGTGGAGCAGGATCCCTTTACATATATATTCCTTCATAAAGAACTTCCATGCAGGGTACCGAATATTGTGCTTTACCCCTTTATCTGTTTTATTTGACACCGTTATATTGGGTTGGAATGTGGGGATTTACTTCTAAGATTATCCAGGTTCAAGCAAATCATAAGCGATAAGGACAGAGAGGGGCAAATGGAAATAAATGTCTCAGTCATGTCACAAGAGCAATTATCAGAAGAGAAACTGCACAAAATGTAGTTTACTAGTTTACTATCAAACTAATTTGTGGTCTCACCTCACTGGAATAAGAGTGATATGATCGACAACCTCTTTGGTACTGTAGTATCAAATTCCATGGGAATCTAGAGTTGAGAATTTTGGTTCCTCTTACTTGGACAATCTTCTTCATAGTAGTGCAACCAAAGCAATGGTGAGACAGGTTGCCATCACATTACGAATCTGCATTTCTGAATCCTATTCATGATTGTAAGGACGAAAGTCCTAGAAAACTGTCTATTTGTACTATCACTGCTATCTGCCTTTCTCCCATTACTTTTTGATTTTTTAAAACAGTTTACGGTGTCACTCAACCATCAAACCACAAGTTGGTGCTCCTCAGGAGGTCCCCAGCATTTCCTCATTTGTGTATCTTGAGATTAGAAACCCTCAATAGGTCATCTCACCCTGCAGTCTGAAAGGCATTGCTAAACCCAGCTCCATCTGCACATGACATTGCTGGTGGCAGCTGGATCATAGATTTTTGGTGCAGTATATACATCCAAGTAAGTTGCTTCTTTACGTACCTTTGCAAATTAGATAAAATCCCTTGGGGCAATTGGGGGATCGTTTGAGTTTATTTTTGTGGAATTTTTCGATTGGAATTCTCATATTAAACATGGGTTTTGTTTTCATGGAGACAAGACAAGGCATTAGGCCTATTTTTCTTTTTTCTCTTTTTTTTCTGTTTTTATTTAAACAACTCCAATACATACAAAAATGCAAACAAAAAATCAATGCAAGAGACAAACACATAATAATGCTATACCACAGGCAAATAGTAAAAAAGAGAAGAGCACAGAATATGGAAGTAAGATATATACATTACGGATCCAAAAGTAAAAAGAGTGAGAACATTTATAATAATCAAAGAAGGAAAATAGACAGAAGGGATTATATATTATCAGCCATAAAGCAATATAATTCACAGAGTTTTAAATACTCAATTTGGCATTAATGCAGTGCTCCATGCTAGAATGGGGGACCAGATCTTGTTGCCTCGCTTTTTAACCTTCATACCCCTAGTGGCGTAAATTGCTATCTCATGATTGTAAACGGCCAAGAACCGGGCTAGCCACATATGGAAGCTAGGTGGATCGGAATCTTTCCATCGTGCGGCAAGTATAATTCTATATACGGCCGTACCAATAAAAAGAATAGCTTCCTCATTTGAGTTTAATTTTAGCGAACTATCATGCCCCAGCATGTAAATTGTGGGGGACCCAGGTAGTTCCCGGCCAAAGACCTCCACCCAAAATTCCCATACCATTTTCTTAAATAATGTAAGCTTATCGCACTCATAGAACATATGCAGTAGCATGGCTGGGCCAATGTTACACCTAGGACACTGATCATTTGGACTTTTCCCCCATGGGTACAGTTTTGCTGGTGTATAGTATAGATTGTAAATTGTTTTGTAAAGTTGGGCTTTTAAATTAGTAGAGAGTAACAGTTGTGAGGTCAACGCTAGGATCCTATCAATGTCAACATCTGGGTTATCGAGTTTATCTGCCCATACTGTTTCGATGCGTTCTGTATCATCTGATAATTTTTCGAGGAGGGAATTATAAATTGTACCAATTCTGGTGGAGGGCCTGATGACACTTTCGATAAACGGTATTCTATCCCAACTAATGCTAGCTACTTTAGAGTTAACAATAGATCTTATTTGAAGGAATTTAAAATAATCAGTGGCGGGTATATTGAACTGATATTGGAGGCTAGTAAAACTTGCATTCATCTCTTTGCCTAAAAAGTCAAATAGGGTAGTAATTCCCTGTCTTTCCCATATGGCTGAAATCATATCGTTAGCACTTTGAGGAACCAGTGATGAGTGCCAAAGTGGAGTATATCGGCAGAATTTAGGGATTTGCATAACCTTTACAGTTTTTAGCCAGACTTATAATTTTGAATTGAACTTTTTTTAAATAGCTGGGTTCCAATTGTCTCAGGAGGAGTCCTTTGGCTTTCTTACCAAGAGCTAACTCATATGTTGAGGGTAAACCAGGCTCATCTACGTTCTGTGAGGAGTTGATCAGTGGTGCAAATTGTTGTAGAAAGGCTGCCCAAAAGTAGAGTAATAAGTGTGGAATTGCCAGCCCGCCTCTGTTCTCTGGTAGGGATAGGTATTTGAGAGATCTTCTTATCTTAACATATTGCCAAACAAATTTGGAGATCTGGGAATGAAGGGCTTTAATAAGGTTGTCTTCGACTAACAAAGGCATGGCATGGAATAAATACAGTACTTTGAGAAGAACATTCATTTTAACGTAGTTCCCCCTCCCTATGATAGAGAGATAAAGACTGTTTATTCTAATCAAATTCTGTTTAATTGTGCTTATTTGGGGTTCATAGTTGATTTTCGTAACATTTTGAACCTCAGAGGTTATGGAGACCCCTAAATACGTGGCTTTTTTGGTTCTCCTGGTGTCAATACAGTATACGTTATTAGTACATATTATAACCGTTTTTCCTTTATTTAGGGAGTATCCGGAAAGGGACCCAAACAAATGCGTGACCGCCTCAATCTCTGTGATGGCTTCACCAGGATCAGGTGTTAGAATTGTGATGTCATCCGCATAGGCTAAAACTTTTGTTTCATATATTCCTGTCACCATTGGTTTAATTTTGGTATTGTCTAAGAGCTTCAATATCAACGGGTTAATATAGAGGGCGAACAAGATTGGGGAGCACGGGCAGCCCTGCCTGATTCCTCTTGATATGTTGATAGCACTAGATTCGCATCCCATAATTTGCAGTTTAGCCTTCGGGTCGATATACATTGCTTTGATTGATTTAATTAATCTAGGCCCAAAGTGATAATATTCTAAAATAGCCCACATGAATTCCCAAGATACTCGGTCAAATGCCTTCTCGGCATCTAGGAGGATCATTGATATCCGGCCACCCGTCACGGACATGATGTCGAATAATGAAATAGCTCTATGGGTGTGATCCGTGGTGCCCTTCCCCGGAATAAAGCCATGTTGCCACGGACTGACCAGATGTGCAATGACCCCCCTAAGCCAGTTGGCCATGATTTTTGCGTAAAGTTTAGAGTCCGAATTTATGAATGAGATTGGGCAGTACGATGATGGGGAGTCGGTGGGTTTACCTTTCTTGGGAAAGATAATAATGTTTGTATTTTTCCAAGATATGGGTGTAATACCATTCCACTGAATCCCGAGGAAAAAATCTAATAAGAGTGGCAGTATAGTTTTACCAAGGATTTTGTATAGTTCCAGTGGGATCTTGTCTGGGCCCACGGCTTCGCCCAAGGCTAATTCTGCCAGAGCAAGCTCAATCTCAGCAAGTGAGATTTCTTTCTCTAGATTGTCCTTAGTGGTAATATCAATACTTTTATCTGTGCCAGGTACAAAGTCTTTTAAACATTTCTTTGTCTCTTCGCAATTGGTAGAGATATCATTCCGATATAATTCTTGATAATAGTGTTGAAACACTGCCACAATATCCTCTGTTTGTGTGTGCACCTGGTCGTTTATTTTAATAGAGGAGATTGCATTACAGGAGGCCTTCTGTCTCCGTTTTCATATAAGTTTCTTTGATGGGCTCTAAACGTTTCAGCAGATTTCTGGGTCAGCCCCTTATTTAAATCGGTTTTGAGTATTAATATTTGGCATAGTATATTTGCCCAATCTGACCTTTGTGCTATTAGTGTTGTGTGTTCTGCTTCTAGTCTAGCTAATTCCCAAACTTTCCTGATATAGTCGGACGTATGTTGTTTTTTAGTTCTGGCTACATAGCTGAGTGTTTCCCCCCTAAGAGCGGCTTTAAAGCAGTCCCATACAGCGTTTCTGGGGGCGCTATATCGATTGGTATCGAAGAAATCCTGAGCCCAATTCCTGATATAGTTAAAATAATCCCTATTGACCAACAATTTTCTGTCAAATGTCCAAGTGAATTGTTTTCTAGCAGGGCAGTTTGTGTCAATGGTAAGATCAAGGGCATTATGGTCCAAGATTAGCTTAGGGTGTTTAACGATGGTTGCTTGACCAGAGATGTCTTGTGTTGTAAATATATAATCGATTCTGGTATATTTATTATGGGGGTGTGAGAAGAATGTATATCCTGGATCTCCTTGATTTTTAAGGGCCCAAATATCCACTAGGTTATGGCTAATAGTGAGTGTGCTAATTGCCTTGAATACTCTAGGTTTTCAAGTGATATATTTATATTTGTTTAAATCGTTAAAAGTGGATCTAAGTGCGATATTAAAGTCTCCAGTAAATATAGTGGTCCTGACCACTGGGCCAGCTCCAGTTCTAAGGTCTCGAAGAGCGAGGGATCGTCTGTGTTTGGACTATATAATGAGCACAGGGTTAGTCCTAGAGCGAACTCAACTATAACCCATCTACCCTGCTGGTCTGTGGCTTGGCGTAAGGATTTCCCTATGTAGTTTTTGGCAAGTATGGCTACACCACGGGTATTTGTTGTTTGAGTTATGACTGCTATAACATTGTACCCCTGAATTGTTAATAAATTTCTCTTCTCCCAAGGCAGGTGGGTTTCTTGAAGACATATAATGTCAAAAGAATTTCGCTTGATTATCTCGCTCAACCGGCCCCGCTTGTCATGTAACCCTGCAACGTTCCAACTACAAATGTTTATCCTTCCCATGTCACCGAATAATTTGATCCCATCGTGCGGCCGATGCGTATGTTAGTTTCATTGACTAGAAATACTGTGCTCATTAGTGTTGTATATGCCATTATAGATGTATTGTTGTGGTTATTCAGATTAAAAATTGTCTAATTTCCTTTTTTTAAGTATGGAGTTGCTTGCGTTTTCAGTGTTTTATTCCCCTGCCCACCCCCCCCTCTCGCTCTCCCCTCCCACTCCCTCCCCCCTTGCTCCCAAATTGAGGCAAAAAGACTCAGTTGGAGTCTAGAAGTGATGAAGGTGTAACCCGCTGTCGGGTCCTGACCAACGTGTGAAAAAATAAAAAATAAAATAAAATATATAGAGCCTATTCAAATAATTACTACACTAAACAATATTGAGAGCTACCACTCTAAGAGCCTATCCGCCCATCTCTGTGTAAGGGAATCAGAATAGCAAAACCGCCCCGGGTGAAACCCTAAATCAAAATGACACCCCCACCCCAACACCCCAACACAGTGTCAATACTATAGGATTGCCTTAATATGGTTTAATATGGTTATACATTCCTTCATGATGCATACCTTTAGTTTAGAAAAGTACTTTTTCACTTACAATAAATACATTTTTTAGGGTTACTTAAGGTATAAGCCTTATCATTCGTAATTAGACCAACATTTTCCCAGGTAGTAAAATTATTTTAAGCCGTCAAGGTATTCTTTTTTCTATAATCTCAAAAACAAAGAATTTTGTCTCCCCCCGTAGATGACCTTAAGTCGTGCTGGGTTGTTGAGATAAGCTAGTGCTTTCTTGTCCTGAAATGGTTGTATGAGTTGGCGTAACCTCCATCTTCTTTCCACTGTTGTGTGGCAAAAATCGGGGCGTGTGAAGTATGAGATACCTTTGGAGGTACGCTTAGCTTCGGGTCTAGCTTTCTCGAAATTTGCCTGTCTGAGCAAAAAATTGCCAAAGTGGACAAGAATAGCCCTTGGGTAGGCTCCAGGTTTAGCAGGAGTTTTTAAAGTGAATTGCATGCGGTGGGCCCGTTGAACTTCAGCATCCCAGTTCCAGCTGGAAAGTTCGGGCAGGGTGTCACAAAATAGATTAATCACAAAGGTACAGGTGTCCTCCCCCTCGCAGTCTCAGGAACCCCTAAAACACGCAAATTATTTCTGCGCTGGCGGTTTTCAAAATCCTCAAGTTTCCATCTAATATCTGCTAGCTCAGCTTCATGAGTCTCAACCGGTTCTTAGCTAGCAGCAATTTCAGTCTCGTTCACAAGAGTTCTGGCCTCCACCTCAGTCAAGGGGTCCCCGAAATAGCTACATGTTTTTACCAGCTTCCGGACTACTCCTTGGACTTTGCGAAGTGCTGCTTGTGCCCTACGCCCATCTTGCGAGGTATCTTCGCGATGTGCAGCTATCGCTTGTAAGACTGCGTCAATAGATGCTGGGGCAGGAGTTGCCAAGGAATGCTGGACTGATTGCGAGGAAAGATCTGCCAAAGGGCCGGGGTGGGTTAGTTGTTCCGTATGGGTATGGTCCCAGTCAAGGCCTGTCCAGTGAGTTTTTTTACCCTGCTTGTTAGCTGTTTTTTGCATGGGTTTAACAGTAGGGGGTTCCACTGTGCAGTCGCTCATACTATCAGATTCGTCCGTTAGATATGAGGCGGAGGTGTCAGCCCATTCAGCTTCTAATTCTGCCTCACCCGAAAAGGAAAAAAAGTTGCTTGCTTCTTTCTCAGGGTCAACATATACAGGGCAGGTTTTATCAGAGTCATTTGTAATTGCAGCATCTTCAGCATTAGGTGCATTAATCAAATTGCCATTGTTGGTTATTTTATTCAAGTTAATAGTTGAAGGATCTGGCTGCTTGCCGGTGTCAATCTCATCAATTCTGTGATCCCCTGCTGAGTTGCTAGATCGTCAATCATGCCTCCCCTGACCCCCGAATTAGCGCTCAAAACAGTTTCTCCTTCTGCTGTAGGCGGTAATTCGATATCATAGATTGCAACAATGTTACTAGTTATGCTGAGATTAGTATCAATGCTCACCTCGGGAGTATTTGGTTCTCGTAATACGATTGAAGTGCCTGTTGCACCGGCGGTGTCTCCTGCGCTCTCAATGCATTCTTCTGTAATATTGTGGCCAGCTTGCGTCGTTGGTGTTGCTGGGGCGGTTGTGAGGCTGTTCAAACTGTCGGAGAGCGGAGCCTGTCGCTTCCTCTCTTGCCCCGGAAGCATACCGGAGCCTCTGCGCATGAGGTCTACTATGGTCGGGCCAGGAGCGTCCTTCTTCGAGTCGTTTTTCCGGGTTACGGCTCCTGGCTTAGGGGAATCCAGTGTGGCAGGCGCTGAGTCAGCTTTCTCAGCCCGTGCAGGTTTCCCAGTCTTTTCCAATTATGTTGATGTTGAAAGTCTCTCGGCCTCCCGGCGTTCTGCCGCTTCTCGCTGGGCCTGCCTCGCGGCCCTTGCTTGAGCAGCAGCCGATAGAGGAGCAGCGGCGATCTTTGGTGCCATCCCCGTCGCGGCTTGTAATCCTGCCTCAATGACCTCTGTGGACCCAGTGTGGTGAGTACCGCAGTCAGGTTTGAGTGAGAACGTGAGCTGGGTTTTTAAGATAATCTTTAGCACAGCCCAGCCGATATATGAATACAATGTATTGATTGCGTGACCCGTGGGGGGGTATAGATCCATTCGGCTGGTGTTGCTTTTCGCGATTGCTCAGGCTCAGGCACTTGATCTCATAAACATCCGATCATCATCCGAACATCTTGGTAGCGTAGTCAGAGCTCTCTCTGCATGTCTGGTCAGGAGCCCTGCGCACTGCAATCCGTGTCAGATCGCCATCTTGCCTCCCCAACCTCTGTCTAGGCCTACTTTTCAATGCAGGCATGTCGTCATAATGCCTGGGTTCTAAGCTGAAAAAATAAACCCAACTCTCTAGGGTTCCATAATTAAATGTAAGCAATAGGAAAAGTTAAGAAGGGAAAAGAAAAAAGGAAAGAAAGGAAGGAAGCGGAAAAAACAAAACTTGAACAATGTTTTTGTTCCATTTCATAACTTCCATTATGATGATGAGGAAGCAGATACTGATGCTTGCAGACCGTATATAAAATATATATATATAGGTTCATGAAAGAAACCATCACCATTTACTTATATGATAAGAATCGTGCATATTCAGAATCTTTTCCCTGGCCCCACACCAGATGACAAAATTACTAGGATTTTTTCAAATGTTTTGTCTATTTTTAAGTTATTTTTTTGTAATCGTTATCAACTCCATCTTTCGTACCAATCAGGACACTATAATCCATATCAAATATTAGATGAAGTTGTAAAATTCTATTGTCTAGCTAATTAATTTTCCACACAGTAGTGGGGTAGCAAGTCCTAAACCCACCAGACCGAGAAAGTGCATCACCAGTATGGTGCCAGGAAGTCAGGCCCGCCCCCTCATCAACAGTGCAGGTACATGCAGTCTGGTATAACAAGTCCTGAGCCCACCAGACAGAGAGTGCGGCCCATGCTGCGGGGTAAAAGTGCACCTAATGTGGCTCCAGGAAGCCAGGCACTGCCTCCTCCTCAACAGGGCAGGTAGATGCAGTTTGGGACCGTGAGTCCTGAGCCCACAAAACCGCCAGAGCATGTCTTGTGCTGCATGGCAAAAGTTTGCCTAATATGGCACCAGGAAGCAAATTCCTGCCTCCTCCACAACAGGGCAGGCAGATGCAGTCTGGGACAGAGTGTCCTGAGCTCACCAAGTCAAAAGAGTGTGTCCCATGCTGTGGGGTGAAAGTGCGCCGAATATTGTGTCTGGAAGCCAGGTCTTGTCTCTTCCTCAGCAGGGCAGGTAGATGCTTTCTAGGACAAGGAGTCCTGAGTCTACTAGACCCTGAGAGTACGTCGTCCTCCAAACACAGTTGTGTCCAACAGCTCTAAATATTAAAAAATGTTTGTGCTTGTAAGCAATTATTTTTAAGTTCAAGAAAAGGTTTATTGAAAAGATTAATATGATCAAAAAAACAATACTTCGTAAACGCAGATATTTGTTAATACATAAATACATGAAGATGTCATAAAGAATGATATTGATTTATAATATGCATCAAAATAGTCAAAGGATAAAATAGAAGATGATATGAATGCAATCAAAGGTTCACAAAAATCATAAATAACAGTACATGTCAAAAATACACAATAACCGTACATGTCAAAAATACAAGCAAGTAAGCAATTCTTAATTGAGACCAAGCATCACACTTGCTAGTCCCATATGTAAAGGCTGCTTTTCTAAAACGCTTGTTATTGGTAACTTAAATATTTGAGTCAGGAGTATAAGGAACAGTCAAACGATCATCAGCATTTAGCTGAACCTTTATTGACACAGGTCCTCATTAAAATCCCCGCTTCCCCCTTATTGACTCAGAGTCTTAATATCAAATGCTCTATAAAAAAAAAAGGGGTAGAATAGGTGAACATTTCATGTACCTGCTTGGGAACTAGAAGGCCTTCTAAGCTGCCTATTAATGATCAGAGGCGCCTTCAGATGAAAACAGTATAATTATTTTATTAGTCAGAACCCAAGCCTGTCAAGTACAACTCATATGTAATCACATTGCACTAAGTCAAAGGTCTTGTTTGTGTCCAACAAAAAAGCACTTAGAGGATGGAGAAGGACATTGATAGAGCAATACATCACAAAAGGTCAGTAATATTATAATCAAGGCTTCCCATCACCTTAGAAGTAAAAATGTGACCAGCTCATAAAATATTGTACTGTCCTCATTCAGCAATGAAATTGGGTAATAAGATAGGCACAAGTAAGGATCTTCGCCTGGTTTACAAATTGATGTAATTTTGGCTTCCAACAAAGATGCCAGTA
This sequence comes from Lissotriton helveticus, assembly GCF_964261635.1. Taxonomy (NCBI): domain Eukaryota; kingdom Metazoa; phylum Chordata; class Amphibia; order Caudata; family Salamandridae; genus Lissotriton; species Lissotriton helveticus. The sequence goes on along the minus strand of NC_136060.1, from coordinate 49,896,047 downwards.
GCTGACTTTACCTAGAGATTTCATAAATTAACTGTATGAATGACTCAGAAGGATGTTCTCTAACTTGGGCTTGTAATAGTAATATCAAGACTTAACTAGCCTTTATCAATTTCATGAGACATATTTTGCTTTCCTATGACTCTTTCTGTTTCTGATTTATTGCAAATTCAGTCAGATTAAAAACCTTACATGATTCCTAAACAGAGAAGTTGTGGGTTGAGCCTAAGTTGTCTCTGCCCCTATATTTTGTATGACATGAGCCTTATCTAATAAAGAACAGTGCAGATTTCAACATTTTCCTTTTCTTTTTTCTCATGATAAATGAATAATTGTTAAAGATCGCACACCATGTGTGATATGTCAGGAATATAATTCTATTTGTGTTCCACTTGTGAAAAAGACTGTGAAATCTAATGAAAATCAATATTTGAAAGAGATTTATGATATGGTGAAAACTAAGTATAGTCTGGTTCATTCGTTAGGGTTTTTTTTGTGACAATAATCATGTAAATGTAGGTCACATGTGAGAACCTGAGAGTTTCCAAAATCATTGGATTCTGTCCTCGTGTCAGCCTCCCTGCGACAGTTCTCCTGTTCATAAAGTTCTTATTTTGCCCAAGCAGTCTTTGGCCACTAATGCCAATTTCCTATATCTGGGCCCGATTCACAGAACTAACTTACAACAAAATCCTAAACTTTCTACCATTTTGGTATTCACAGAAGGCACTTACTCATTTTGGTATTCACAAAAGGTACTTACTCATTTTGGTATTCACAGAATGTACTTACTTATTTTGGTATTCACAGAATGCACTTACTCACACTAACTTTATGTCTGCACTCGGGCCAGAGATTCTGGTCCGGTGGTGGAGATTCTGGCCCAGAGATGGAGATTCCGGCCCGATGCTGGAGATTCTGGCTGGTGGTGGAGATTCCGCCACCAGCCGCACCGGGCCGGAAACTCCAGCTCCAGGCCAGAATCTCCACCACCGGGCCGGAAACTCCACCACCAGCCCGGAATCTCCACCACCGGGCTGGAATCTCTGGCTCTAGTGCGGACATAACATTAGTATGAGTAAGAGCCTTCTGTGAATACCAAAAAGGAGTAAGTACATTCTATGAATACCAAAATGAGTAAATGCCTTCCGTGAATACCAAAATGAGTAAGTACCTTTTGTGAATGCCAAAATGGTAGTAAGTTTAGGATTTTGTAGTAAGTTAGTTCTGTGAATTTGGCCCCCTGTTTCGTATTTTGAAAGCAATTTAGTTCAGATGTGTTTGACCACAGACTCTCTCTACCAAGAGATGATGAGTATTAATTTTTAATACTGGTGCTACCAACACCCCAATAATGTGTGTCTGTAGTAGTAGCTTCTATTCATGTTGATTTAGGAGCCATAATTGCAATAGCCCGAGTTTAAAACTCTTATTTAAAGGTAACCACAAGAGATGCCCAGCGAAAATTATTAAATAATTATGCTTAAGTCATTGGAATGTGTGTTTTCTGCTAAGGGATGACATCGGTGTTCAATTGATTGAAAAAAATTAAGAAAATCTTAATTTTACACTAATTATGCAAAACACCATTTATATTTCTTGTATTTTTTGCCAGATTTTGTGCCATTCCTCTGAACCTAACTCGTTATCCAATCTTCTTTTAGTAATCCCACTATATACTATAACTTTGTGGATACTAAATGTTAGACTTGGAATCCTTGGCACAGTTTCCCCTGACTTTTTGTCTCTGTCTCCTATATTTTTGATGCCGTGCTGGATTTTGTTTTTGTTGGCTTAGATGCTTTGGGCACTTTGCCACTGCTAATCAGTGTGAAAGTGCAAGTGCTCCCTTTACACAATTGGTTATCCATGATAGACATATTTAATTTACTGGTAAGTCCTGAGTAAAGTGCACTGAGTGACCCCAGGGCCTGTAAATCAATGCTACTAGTGGGCCTGCAGCACTGATTTTGCCACCCAAATAAGTGGCCCTGCAAATGTAACTCAGCCCTGACACTGCAGTGTTTACTCACAGTTTTAACTGTCATGTCGACTTGGAAAGTGCACCTACTTGCCAGGCCTTAACATTCAATTTTCTTACATATAAGACACCCCTCAAGTAGGCCCAAGGTCCCTCCATGGGCAGGGTGCAGTGTATGCGAAAGGAAGGACAAGTGCTGGTGTGTGTGGCATGTCCTGATAGTGAAGTACAGTGTATTTCATGTTTCATTATTGAAAGGCTATCTGTCCTACATGATAACATGGGAGATATTGTGTAACATCTTACAAGGATAACTTTAGATTGGGACAAGATGGAGAAATGGAGTTTAGGCTCTCTGGACTCAGAATTTAAAAACACATCTTTTAGTGAATATTGTTTTTTAATTGTGTCTTTGAAAATGCCACTTTTAGAAAGTATTTGTTTAGTGTATTGAATGTCTGGTTTAGGAGTGACAAGGGCTTGGGATGTGCATTCACTGCTGACAGTCACTGTGGGGGCTGAGTTCTGCCTGGCCCTTCCTGGACTCAGAGCTTAGCCGATTAGACCGTGGCTGCATTGAGAGTAGTGGGAAGAGTTTTCCTTGCACAGTGCTGTCTCCACCCCCTGTGGTCATACTGCACCAGTGAGGACAAAACTTGTTTGGACTGGGCTCGGAGACCCTGGCACAAAGAAGAACAAAGACTAAATTGCTTATAAGTAGTGGACCTTAAACCGCAGAACTTTAGATCACTTCGGGACTCAAGACGAACCTTTTACCATGGAGAAGAGCTTGAGAGCTGTAAGTAGGAGTACTGCCCATTTGCTGTGTGCTTTGTTGGGTTAGCCTACAGTTGCTCCTTCTACAAAGGAAGAGGACAAAGACTGGAACTTTGTGTGAACATGCTTGAAGAAGAATCTCCAAGGGCTTGTGTGCGCTTGCCTCCTGTTCTGAAGTCTCAGCGACACAAAGACTTCACCCCCAAATCCCCTAAACTCTAGTGCAGAAGGTTCTGAACTGACAGGAGGTGCCTGTTCCACTTTTGGAACTCTTGAGGTTGTTCCTGCTGTTGGGATCTGGAAGCAACCTAAGAGAAGCAAGAAAGCCAATCTCCAACACCGTCAGTGAAGCCACCGTAAATGGGCAACCTGCACGGAGGAGTGGGGCACTGCTTGTGAAGTGCAGGACACACTCCCCTGCTTGCACCACAGCTCCCATGCCCTTCAACGCCTGCTGATGCATGCAGTTAGCAGCCTTCCCTATGCCTGGGCTTGCATCAACTTCATCACTGCCAGCTCCTGTCTCCAGTTATCTCGCTGCCGATAACCACAGAGGGTGACTCCACGAACTTGCAGACTTCAGAACTCCTCACCGGTTCTGATATTATCTATGAAACTTTTAAGTGGTAAACTAAATATAGCTGCCTCAGCTCCTTCAAACCATTACACGAATCCTTTAACATTCCTTTACAATACGCAATGAGGAAGGGAGCGAGATGAGATTACCAACTCCCGAACTAAGATAATAGGAAGAAAGTAGGGGCCATATGATAACTGTAAATATATCCTTATAGGTTAACAAATCCTTTTCAGCGTAGTCTTATCATGCTATTGTCAAAAAATCTTTCTGCAATATTTGACATACTTGATAAACTCAAGGTCACTGTGGGAAATATCCAAAAGTCTTTTACTTGTGTAATGGCAGGGCAGGTAAAGATGGATCTTAACCCATTTACCGTGGCGATAATTTCGCCGCAGTGCGGGGCGTTCTATTATGTGGGCGGGGCCGTGTCAGCCAACGGACGTACACAGCACTACCAAGGTAGTGCTCGCGACGGCCATTGACCGACGGCAGCAAGTAAAGGGTTAAGAATTAGAACGGCCTGTTTCTGGGGGGGGACAAGAGTTTGTAAGAACAAATACGTGGGTAGGAAGACATCGTAGCAAACCCACACAACCTCCTCCTGTAGCTACTCCACAAAAGAGGGGTTATGACCCTGGGAAAACCTGACCAAAGACAGAGCCTTGCAACAAGTCGGCCAACCAATCGGGGGTGGGCGCATTGCCAGTAGTCTAAGGCCAAGAGTGCACAGTCTTTCACAGAATGCAAATGATATTTTACTTACTGAGCAGTCACTTTCACCAATAGGTGATACTTTTGACACGTATAACTCTTCAAATGAGGTGAATCTGTATCTTCCACCTGAATGTTGCCCATTTGTGGTGATTTTAACTAATGTCCCGTTGCTCCAGGGAAACCTGAAAGAAACTACAAGTCAATTGAAAAACAAAGTATGTCACTGGCTATCCCATAACTCTGATTTTACAAACTCCAGTTATCATGACATTCTTTAAGTTAGAAGAGTTAGTTGGGTTGGTCCCATACGTAAATCTATCCATGGGGACTGCATAGTGACTACCTGTTGTTCCCCAGCTTTAGCAGAAAAATTGATTACAAGCGGGAGGAAATCAAGGAGGTAGGACTTTGATCAGGGGATTGGCATTAAACTGCTGTCTTTTTTTATAGAAACCTCAAGCCGACTGGCCCACTGGTCCAGCTATTACACCTAATGCCCATGTAGCCCAGAATGTGCATAGGAGTAAGGATAAATTCACCCTAGCAACTATTAATAGATACCAAGCACTCACAGAGCTGGATAACCCAGACGCACTAAAGTTGGGCAGTGCTAAATCTATGACGGCCCATGCAATGATCCCAACTAGCCAATTTGGGTGGATACCACAAATAAAATCTCAATTGAAATAGAGAACTGAACCTCAGTTGTTCTATATGACCACCATGCACCTGCACAAAGCTCAATGAGAGAAAACTCAATAGCAGGACATATGCTCTAAGGAAGTACAAATGATGAGTAGCAATTGAAAAGTATCTTGTGGAATATTGCGGGGATAAGGTCTAAACTAAATGACCCAGAGTGAGCAAGCTAGTGGACATCAGTCACATATGTCTGCTTCAAGAAATCTGGGCCACTGAGCAAATACATAGGTTGGGGTACACCACGTTCAGCATTGAAGTTAGACATTTGCCAGCTGGTAGACCTGCTGGAGGTTTGCTTATTTGGATTAAGACCTCAATAGCTTGTAAAAATCAAGCGGCTAGAAATAGGCTCACATGAGATTCTTGGTATAGACCTGATATCGCTTTAGGGGCATATTTATATCAGATTAATACATTTATATAATCATTTTAGTAGTCACCACAAGGCTTCAGACACTACAACAACGCTCACAAACTTCCTTGACAGCTCAAGAAAAGAGAATTATCTTATCATAGCAGGTGATTTTAACACAACATATGAACCTATAGATTTTGTACAGGAAATTGTGCAGGAGAAATAGCAAGCTAGAGGTGTTAAAAGGCTCCAGCTACCATCCATTAAAGATGTACCAAGGTTGGTCAACACGTCCTGTCCTTCACTCTTACCTATGGGGTACGCATTTGTAATGGGTGGCCACCCTCAGAAACAGAAGCAAACACTACATTTACAAGGGAGGATATTAAGAGCAAGATTGATTTTATTATGGTAGACCTTTACCTATGGCCACAAGTCAACGATATGATTGTTTTAAATCGTCAGGATAGTGACCATAATGCACGGTTCCTGAGGCTGTCGGGCATTCCTATTCTGCACTTCAAGACCAATCTAGTGATGGTCCCTGTTGCTACTACTAAAAGTAATAGGAGAATCAAACGGCCCAAGTAATTGCTGATGAGAAGTTGCTCGCTAACATCTACATAGAGGTGGCTCAGACTCTCAATGTATTGGGTAATTCTAACATAAATGATGATTGCATTATGTCCAGCTTTCGTTTCTTATCTAATAGTTTAAAGCATTATTTCAGCAGACAGTGCATTCCAAACATGATCAATCGAAACGCTGCTCCATGGTATAATGAGGAATACAGGCAAGCCAGAATTGAGCTAACTGTGGCCGCAAAGAAAGGAATAAGGATCGATATAACAAATAGAAGAGTCCACAAGAAAACACAGGAGGAGGCAAAAAGGAGCTGGGAGGTAGAGAACTGGCGTACACTAGTTGAGGCATCTAGATTGAAGGTTTGTCAGTTATTCTGGCATCTACTCTCTAAAGGGGTAACCTAGCGGTCACTGAAGATGACTTTCATATACAGCCACATGTCTGGGAAGAGTATTTTCATAAATTATATTCTGTACAAGACAAGGAACCCGAAGGTGAGGTAGTACTATCAGGTAGGGATTGTTATGTAGAGCCAATAGTGGAAGATGTAACCCGTTGTTCCTTAGAGGAAACTGTGAATGCAATTAGTACACTTCAGACTGGGAAAGCACCAGGGTTAGATAGACTACCTAGAGATCTGCATCCATCCGAGCCCAATAGATGGGGCCCATTGCTTTATATAGTTTTTAATTCCATCACACGAGGGGGGATATCCCTGCAACCGGGGACAGTGTCGAAATATTTTTAGAAAGGGAACAAAGGGAACCCCTCAAATTACAAGTCTATTAGCCTCATAGATGTATCCCAGAAAGTCTGCAGTAACATGATTTTGTCACTTCTTCACTGTTGGATAAAGGACAATAGCATACTCTTTCACATGCAGCCTGGTTTTAGGGCTTCCACGAGCACTTTAGATCAGGTGTAGTGCTTCCTTCTGCTTATTTGGATGGAAGTCAGGATCAAGAGGGGCAACCTGTGTGTTGTGTTTGTTGATCTCAAAAAGCATTTGATTCTATAGATCGTACCAAGCTTTGGGCTGCTCTTACGGACCTTGGGCTACCCTATGGCCTGCTTTAACTCTTGGTACGTCTACATCAATGTAATTATGCCAAGTTAGGTGGAACTCAGACACTAGTCTAACCAATAATATATCTGTCTCACAGGTGGTGCACCAGGGTTGTGCTTTGGCCCCAAACCTGTTTACCTTGTAGATGAAGAGGCTTATTAATGATCTTTATGACTGTGGAGGTGACCCACCAAAATTAGCTGGCAAATTAATTCCCTCTCTTTTATCTGCAGATTACACGCTTCTCATCTCTATAACCCCAATGGGCATGTAGAAAGTTTTAACTAAGTTTGCATCATCATGCAAGGACCTGGGCCTTGAAATAAAGTTCTATAAAACAAAGATTATGTTTTTTAATCCTTATAAATCCACTACCATAACTGAGGTTGGGCTCCCAACTATTGGAGCAGGTTAAGGTCTTTGATAATTTGGGAGTTAGAATTAGCGACAACGTGGCATGCACTCCCCAAATTCAGAAGAGCGTTCTCACACTTCCACATGTGGACTGTGGAATATTAAAGAGAGTTAAACAATCAGCCTTCTGCCCAATTTCACCCACCTTAGAAAAAGATAGGGCCAAAGGGTTGGGTGCCGCCCTTTATTGGGCCGAAATGTGGGGGCTGGAGTCTGAATCAGTTAGAAGTTGCAGTAAGAACATTCTTAACATCAATCCTTAATCTCCCAGTGAACGCACCATTACTACCATTATGCCTTGATCTTGGCCTAAAGTCTATCACCCATACAGCTGTCCTTACGGTGCCTATGATCTGGATAAGACTTTGGACCAGTAATACCCAGATCCCAGTAACGGACGCAGTGGAAGAGATATTCATTCTTGTAAGTCAGACAGGGCGATCGGTTTGGTTCAAAAAGGTCAGACAGTGTTTCTTTAAAGTTTAATACAAGGTACTGGGATTTTATTGACTCTTCTGGCACTTATATCAGGTCACTTGGCACTTTAACCACTAGATTATTAAATGTTAAAAGGTTGGTTTAAGTTTGATAATTATGTGGATGATGTTGAACCCCCTCAGGTATGAGCACTTTATATACAATTTAGGATTGGAGTTCTCTCATTGAATACTATGAATAGCAATTGGGCGAATGCTACTGAAACCTTGTTGTGCCTGTAGTGTGGCACTAGCCCAGAACACATAGAACATTTTATCTTCTTCTTTCCCCTCTATGCTAATTCAAAAACATATGGATAATTCTGGCATGTCGTCTGTTGTCGTTTTCACATCCCACAGATGCACTACGTGTATTCAAATCAGATAGGACAAGGTGGCTTGTGTTTACACTATCAAGATATTTGCTTTACGCCTGGTGGCAGAGGTCTAAACTGCAAAAATAATATCCCTAGGCACAAGCCTGAAATACGTAGGAAATGTGTGCTCCAAGGACTGTAGTGTATAATGATGTTTATGAATTGTCTTTCGAATGCTGGTGCATTTTATTGTCTATTTTGGTATTCCGAAGTTTTAAAGTATCTCAGACAAGTAAACAATTATATTATCTTACTCTCTGTTGATGTTCAGAATCATGAAGATGATGTAATTTTAATTTTCTCGTGTATTTTTTTAATCTAATGGAATATTGTATGTTTTGAGATATATTGGTATGTATATGATCATGGTATTTATCGAATAAACTTACTACTACGTGAACAGCAAACCAATCAGACTGTTAATTTGAAAAACACCTACTTGCAAAGAATTTTCACTGGACAGAAGCATGAGAAAAATGCAAATTAGCACAATGGACTTTTCTACAGAACAAACATAGTAATGGGGGAGGAGGCTAGAGACATGTGTTACTTTTCACAAACGGAGACAGACCATGGTTGCAGTGCGATTTCAATTACTTTCTGTAAAAGCAAAATGAAAAACTATTTTCATAATGTGGCCTAGCTTGACCTAGTAGAGTCAAGTAAACCATACCCATGTTAATCATTATTTTTCATAATAAAATTCACTTTCCACAATCCTCCCTCTGAAAAATAAAACTTATCACTCCACCACACTATTACAACTTAGTCATCATTCTTGATCTTGAAGGATTTTTGCTCTACAATGCTCTAACACCTTTCTCTCAGCAAGAGCAACGTCTTCCTTCAACAATCATCTAAAATCTTTCTTCTTCTTGTTCCTACAATCACATCAATCAATAAATCATTTGTATAGCGCACTACATACTCGTGAGGGTATCAAGGTGCTGGGGGGGCGCTACTGATCGAAGAGTCAGGTCTTGAGTATCCTCCTGAAGGTCAGCAAGTCTTGGGTCTGTCATAGGCTCAGTGGGAGGGTGTTCCATGTCTTGGCGGCGAGGTGGGAGGAGGATCTCCCACCGGTGGTTGTTGTTCGGATGTGCGGGACGGTGGCGAGTGAGAGGTCGGTGGAGCGTAGCTGGCAGTTGGGGATGTAGAAGGAGAGCTGTCTGTTGAGGTAGGCTGGGCCAGTCTTGTGGAGTGCCTTGTGTGCGTGGGTGTGGAACTTGAAGGATATCCTCTTGTTGACGGGGAGCCAGTGCAGGTTTCTCAGGTGGGGGGTGATGTGGACGTGGTGTGGTACATCAAGGATCAGTCATGCCGAGGCGTTTTGGATGCTTTGTAGTCGTTTGATGAGCTTGGTCGGGGCTCCTGCGTAGAGGGTGTTTCCGTAGTCGAGTCTGCTGCTGACAAGGGCCTGGGTGACTGTCTTTCTTGTATCTGTCGGGATCCATCTGTAGATCTTGCAGAGCATGTGGAGGGTGTTGTCGCAGGAGAAGGAAACGGCGTTGACTTGCTTGGTCATTGAGAGCATTGAGTCAAGGATGATTCCCAGGTTGCGTGCGTGGTCGGTGGGTGTCGGGGCTGCCCCCATTGCCGTCGGCCACCAGGAGTCATCCCAGGCTGAAGGGTTGGAGCCGAGGATGAGGACCTCTGTCTTGTCCGAGTTCAGCTTCAGATGGCTGGTCTTTATCCAGTCGGCGACGGTCTTCATTCCTTCATGGAGGTTGGCTTTGGCAGTGATGGGGTCCTTTGTGAGGGAGAGGATGAGCTGAGTGTCATCAGCGTAGGAGATTATGTTGAGGTCGTGCTGTCGGGCTACATGTGCGAGCGGGGCCATGTAAATGTTGAACAGCGTCGGGCTGAGGGAGGATCCCTGGGGTACGCCGCAGATGATCTCGGAGGCTTTGGAACAGAATGGGGGGAGGCGGACGCTCTGGGTTCTGCCGGAGAGGAAGGAGGTGGTCCAATCCAGAGCCTTGTCTCGGATCCCTATGGCGTGGAGGCATGCGTGTAGTGTGCGGTGGCAGACGGTGTTGAAGGCGGCAGAGAGGTCTAGGAGGATGAGTGCTGCGGTCTTGCCGTTGTCCAGCATGGTCTTGATGTCATCGGTGGCGGCGATGAGGGCAGTCTCGGTGCTGTGGTTGCTGTGGAACCCTGACTGGGAAGGGTCCAGGATTCTGTTTTCTTCGAGGTATCGGGTTAGCTGTCTGTTGATGGTTTTCTTGATGACCTTGGCCAGGAAGGGGACCAGAGAGATGGGCCGGAAGTTCTTGAGGACTCTTGGATCTGCCTTAGGTTTTTTGAGTAGGGCGTTGATCTCGGTGTGTTTCCAGATCTCTGGGAAGGTCGCGGTCTTGAGGGAGAGATTGATGACGTTGCGCAGGTGGCGAGTGATGGAGCTGCTTGCTCTGTTGAAGACGTGGTGCGGGTATGGGTCTGACGGAGAGCCGGAGTGGTTTGAGCGCATGGTCTTGATGGTGTCATCGATGCTCACACTGGCCCAGGCTAGCAGGGGGCCGTAGTCGATGGTGTACGGAGGGTCTGTTGTGTTGCTGTCTGTTGAGGCTGTGTGGGTGTTGAAGCTGTCGTGGATGTCTGCTATCTTGTGGTGGAAGAAAGTGGCGAAGGAGTCGCACAGGGCTTGCGATGGCAGGATGTCGTTGGTGTTGGAGCTGGGGTTGGAGAGTTCCTTCACAATGTTGAAGAGCTCCTTCCTATTGTGTGCGTTGTTATCGAGGAGGTCCTCTTGGCTGCCCTGATGAGGTGGTGGTGGTTGTGGATGACGTCCTTGTGTGCTGCGTGGCTATCCGGAGTTTGTTTACTGTGCCATTTCTTCTCTAGTTTCTGGCAGGCTTGCTTGGAGGCTTGGAGCTCTGGGGTGAACCAGCTGGCCCTCTTGCTGGTGTCTCTGTGGGGGTGTTTCTTCAGTGGGGCGAGGGTGTTGGCACAGTCCTTGATCCAGCACCTGAGGCTGTGGGCAGCATCGTCGGTGTTGGAGGGTTCGGTGATTGGGCTGAGAGCGAGGTTTGCGTGTAGTTGGTCTTCGGTGATTTTGCTCCAGCAGCGGTGGGGGATCTGTTGGGTGCGGTGGTGTTTCTGGACGGCGAAGTGGATGCAGCGGTGGTCGGTCCAGAGGAGTTCGGTGGTGTGGCTGATGGAGATGTACGGGCTTGAGGAGAAGACGAGGTCGAGGGTGTGGCCGGCGGAGTGGCTGGGCGTTGTGACGAGTTGCTTAAGTCCGAGGTTGGCGAGGTTATCGATCAGGGTTGTGGAGTTGTTGTCATTGTTGTTTGTTCTCAAGGTGAAAGTTCAGGTCTCCGAGGAGGATGTAGTCAGTGGAGGTCAGTCCGTGCGTGCTGATCAAGTCGGCGATGGAGTTGCTGAACTGGGGGCAGGGTCCGGGGGGTCGGTAGATGAGGGTGCCTCTGAGGGTGGTATTAAGGTCTGTGTGGATCTGGAAATGCATGTGTTCGGTGGTGCTGAGCGCGTCATCGGTGCTAGTCGAGACCCTGATGCTGTTCTTGTGGCCGATGGTGATTCCTCCTCCAACTCCGTTGCAGTCTCTGTGGGTGATCTTGTAGCCGTCTAGGATGACTATGGCAATATCTGGTGCGGAGGAGTCATTAAACCAGGTCTCTGTCAGGAAGGCGATGTCCGGGGATGTTGTGTCGAGCAGCTCCCAGAGCTCGACGGCATGCTTGCATGCGGAGCGGGTGCTCAGTAGTATGCATCGGAGGTAGTTGGGGTCTTTCTTGGCGGGTGGTTCGTGGGCTCTGAGGCTGGTGTAGCTGCAGTATCGGCAGGTGAAGGGGCCGTGTGTGCGTTTTGGGGCGGCCTTGAAGCAGGTGTTGCTCCGTCCGGAGTTGAGAGCGAGCAGAGTGCTGGCGTCATAGTGGCGGTGGTCCTCGTGGCGGGTGCAGGGGCCAAGGGTTCTGGTGCTGGGCGCGGTCCAGGCATGGACGGGCGCAGACAAGCTTGCCTTAGGCAGGCCAGAGGCGTGGTCGTGCAGCGGCTGGCATATATGGGGAGGTGGGAGGGAGGAGCAGCTGGGAGGCGGTAGACGGGGGCAGAGAATGGGCAATGGGCAGTCAGGTCCGCAGGGAACGCAGCGGCGAGGGCGGTGAGGGACAATGAAGGTAACAGAGGGAAAGGGGCACAAAATTGAGGGTAAAACGAGTGGCACAGAAGGCAAAAGGGCACAAAAACGAGTGGAACAGAAGGCAAAAGGGGCACAGAACGAGGGAAAAATTAGTGGCACAGAGGGCAGAAGGGCACAAAAAAATGAGTGGAACGGAGGGCAGAAGGGCACAAAAAACGAGTGGAACAGAAGGCAAAAGGGGCACAAAAAAATGAGTGCAACAGAGGGCAAAAGGGCACAAAAAATGAGGGAAAAACGAGTGGAACAGAGGGCAGAAAGGCACAAAAAACAAGGGAAAAATGAGTGGAACAGAGGGCAGAAAGGCACAAAAACCAAGGGAAAAACGAGTGGCACAGAGGGCAGAAGAGCACAAAAAAACAAGTGGAACAGAGGGCAGAAGGGTACAAAAAATGAGGGAAAAACAAGTGGTGCAGAGGGCAGAAGGGCACACAAATTGAGGGGAAAATGAGTGGAACAGATGGCAGAAAGGCACAAAAAACAAGGGAAAATCGAGTGGCACAGAGGGCAGAAGGGCACAAAAAACGAGGGAAAAATGAGTGACACAGACGGCAGAAAGTCACAAAAAACGAGGGAAAAACGAGTGGAACAGAGGGCAGAAAGGCACAAAAAACGAGGGAAAAACTAGTGGTGCAGAGGGCAGAAGGGCACAAAAAACGAGTGGAACAGAGGCAGAATACAGAGTACAGAAATACAGGGGCAGCTAAGAACAGAAGGAGAGACTGGGCAGAGAGGCACGGGGGCAGCGAGGGGAACAGAGGGAAGAAAAAGGGGCATGGACCACGTACAGGCAGCGGGGGAAGACAGACAACAGCAACCACTGACACAACAATGAAAATACAGGCAATACAATAAAAACAATAAAGCGGAGGATGAACAAACCTACCTACGGACTACCACTGGCCACCAGGGATGAGGCGCAGGTGGCAGCCTGCCGGTGGTGGAATGTCCTCAGCAGCCTCAGCTGGGGCAGGGAGACACAGGCAGTGCTGTGCGGAGGGGGAACAACCTACCTGGTGGGGTCAAGGGTCGCAAAATCACACACACACACACACACAATTAAACAAAAACACACACACCACTTAAAATGAAACACTTATTATAACTATAATTATTACCAAGAAACAACAATCTTCACTAATATATCTTTGCTCATCCCCCAAATCCATTATCCTATATTTTCCCCAATTTCTGGTTTCCTTCACAACATTAATCATGTTATCAATATAGTTAAGCTTACTCTCACTATTATCTTAAGTACATGACAAACACCTCCAGAAGCATATCCTCAGTAGTCCTAACTAAAGCCCCTGCTGTGTTATCTGTCAAACGCTTTACTACGGTGGACAATTCTTAAATATTTGCATCATTCAAAGCAATCTGTATAGGAGGAGTTAAAACACCAAGCACATATAATACTTATTGACCTACACTCTGTCTGTTCACTCTCCCATGATTTACAAGAGTCAAGCTCTTCCCATGATTGATTTTAGGAAATAGTACAGCTAAATAACAGGAACCTATCTAATCTTATGGAAGAGTAAAATATGCAGTTTCATTAAAGATATGATAAATGCTTCGAAACATAGGCCCTAATTACGATGTCGAGCAACGTGTTGTGGAAAGGAACCCCTGTGACCTCAGGTCGGAGGTTCCGACCACAGGATAGGTCGCAAGCATCCATTTGTGAAAAGGCCCTCAGCACAAGCTTCCATTGACAAATGGATGTTTGTAAACATAACTACACCATGCGGCAGGCACCTTGCGGTGCCTGCCACGTGGTGCAGGAATGTTTACCAATGCCCCATTGCAGGGTGACAGTGGTGAAGAAGACACTTTCCGACAGTCTTGTCACGTCGGAAAGGCAGAAATGAAATGGCTGTCAGAAAGTGCATCGTAATCCGAGCCAACCCTGGTTCTGCCATCACTGGGGGATTATGCTGCTTTCGATGCTCGGATGGGCTCCTTGAGCCTGTTGAAACCACATCAGAATTCCCCGCTGTTTCCATTCCGACCACTGTCATCCTTATATGGCGGTCGTAATGAAACCTACGATGTTGGGCTCTGTATATCAACAGTACCTAACATGTAAGCCTATATATAATATAATTATAAGAGCACATAGTGTTTCCTATCAAAACTGGTTTGACATACTCACTACCCTTCATTCATATGATACACACATTTCATTGCTTTATCCCCCCACATTAGATTAGGGTGCATTTGTGAATTTTTAACCTCAGTTTCTTCTCTTGAAACAAATCTAATTTCTTTTGAATCTATCAGCCTATCACGAACCATTTTCTTGTTATATTCTTTAATGAAGTTAGATACTACTTCAGCTACTCTACAAACGTTCTGTATGTTAGCACTTCCAGTGTTACTACTATGTAACTCTACAGGACTTCTAAAAAATGTCAGTTGCTTCAAGTCCTCTAATAGTAAGTAATCTATTGGAGCACCATAATCAATATTATCTTCTTCTAAATAATTCTAGTGCATGATAATTGAATAATATACAGCACAAAACAATCCATATGTTAAAGGTAATGGCATGTAAGCCACGACTTCTGAAACAGAAGTTAATAAGTGGGTACAAATGTAACCATCAGGCAAACTCATTAAGTCTCCAATATTCTTCAAATATTTGATGTAAGAGTTTTCCCCAAAATCTTGGTTATAACCATTATGATGTGTAGTAAAAATAATGTTAGTTTAGCTTGGGAGATACTCACCAGGAATATATGTAACATTTTAGCACACTAATTTAGTAGAAATGAGAAACATTACAATTATTTGAAAAGACTTGCTACTTTAAAATATTTTCATCAATTCCAATTCGAAAAATGTAATCATAAAAAGCAAAATAGCAAGGTTTCATGAAGTAATAGATACAAATAATTAGTATTTAGTGTCTCAAATAGCAAAACTGCCAAAAACTAAAAATCTAAAAAGGCAAACTCTCTCACAATTTCAGGAGAACAAGTCATTTGTTTATCAGGGAACCTATTCAGCATGGACACTTCTCTGTCCATTTACTATTTAACAGTAGTTATTGGGAATCTCTGAACAAAAAAATCAAAGAACTATAAAATCAACATCTTTTGCATCCATTTCATCTTTTTCAGTCATGTCCATTTAGGAGCTTTGTACTTTTTGGTCGGAACATCTCTTTCTTATTGCATCACGTGTTGTACCCCACAGAGCAAGACTTCAACCAAATCATACAGGAACTTGTCCCCTCAAGACTGGACTGTAGTATATCCTTCCTAGTGGAAATTCCTAAAATACACTTCGGTCGCATCAAAGAAACTTTATATGCTGCTCCCAGATTGGTCTGGGGCACCATGTGATCATATTTCCCCAGCATACTGTTACAGAACTGGTTGCCAACACCAACTCCGTCTAGAAAATCTGAGTATTAAGAATGTAAAGCCATGAACCAATCTTTTTCAGGAATTGCCACTGAGTTTTGAACTCCAGTCCCACAGAGATGAGAATATTTTCCTCTTTGGAGTTCTTGAAGAAAAAAATCTACAAACCCCTTTTATTTAGAGTGCCACTGTGAAGATCTGAGCCTGCTTTCCCCAACCTGGACAAAAAAAGCTGATTGTTCGGACTCATTAATTTGGCAGTTTGTCTTAATGACCCCATCTTTTATGAATTATAGTGAATTTGTGTTTATTCAATTTCTGTTGATCAACTCCCTTATCAACTGTAAAGCGCCCTGTTGTCCTAGAGTCTGGTTAGTGCTATAAAAAACTAAATAAATAAGCAAATAGGTAAATAAGGAAACACTGAAAGCTTCTGAAAGCCCTATCATGGGCCTTATTTACAAGGAATTAATGTAGCGCTGTAATGCAAGCCATTTGGCTGTGCCTCGCTGTTTAAAATTTACGAAGCAAAGGGATGCATCATATCTATAACAATATGATGGATCCCTTTGCTCTCCCCTGCACTGGCACACAATTAGCTGCCAAGCACCAACACAGGCAATCTTGCACCATGGTGCAAGGGTGCCTGGGTCACAGGGTTTATTCTTTCTGTGCAGGAAGGGACACCTTCCTGCACAAAAACAATCACAAGAGGTGATTTCCTTGTCCTATGTGTGCCTCAGAATGCACACACATAGAAAGAGGAAAAAACAAGGAGAAATGAAAACATTTCTCCTTGTTGCGCCTCCCTACGCCTTTCCCTGGGGAGGCATTGCATTTTGATGCATTTCCAGGTTTACGATTTCTCATATATCTTTAAAGGCGGCAGAAGCCTGGGTGTTGTGGGGGAACACCCACAGCAAAACCCATGACACGCCCCTTTAAAGTAAAGTGTTGTGTGCAAAGGGGGTCATATTTACAAGGACAAGAAAAGCCACACAGGGTGGCTTTACATGTCCTTGAAAATATGAGGCAGCAGGTTGGGCCACCGGGGTTCACTGATAGAATATCAACACCCAAAATATCCCCATACACAAATACCGAGTCATAAATATCGATGTCAAAAATATCGACTTCTATATTTAAAATGGTTAGTATAAAAATATCTAAAAAAGTTATTGATGTCAAAAATATCGATGCACAAAATATCGATTTCTTTATTTATGTAAAAAATAATGTTAAATATATTAAATAATAAAATTACCTAAAACAATTATTTGGATTTAATATACATTGAACAAATATAAGAAATACATTAAATAAAAAAAACTTATACATATATAAAATTAAATATGTATATATATATATATATTATATATACATTTACTTTAAAACAAATAATAAACTATTACTTGTTATTTATTTTTTAATTGTATAAATATATAGAAATGTAAAAATATATTTATATATATATATATATGTACATCTATAACTTAAAAACTAATAACAAAACATATTATAAATTAAAACATTAAAATATTTGATAGTCCATTGAGTGCAACAGTAGGGAAAGTAGGGAAAGTGTTGAATAGCGGAGGGGTAAAAAATACTATTCCCACTCCAGTGAATGCATCAGTAGGGAAAGTGTTGGATAGCGAAGGGGTATAAAATACATTTCCCACTCAAGTGAGTGCAACAGTAGGGAAAGTGTTGGATAGTGGAGGGCTAAAAATTACTATTGCCACTCCAGTGTGTGCAACAGTAGGGAAAGTGTTGGATAGCGGAGGGGTACACCTTACTATTCCCACTCCAGTGAGTGCAACAGTAGAGAAAGTGTTGGATAGCGGAGGGGTAAAAATTACTATTCCCACTCCAGTGAGTGCAACAGTAGGGAAAATGTTGGATAGCAGAGGGACAGCAGAGGGATAAAAAATAATATTACCATTGGAGTTAGTTCAAAATTAAAACCCCTTGAACTCTGTTGCTGTTTGGCGTAGGACGTGACTGCCACTTGTTTCTTCACTACCATTTCTCCCTGGGCTGATTACTGCTCGCCGGACCTGCTTCGCGGGTCCCGCATCGCAGTACAAGGAGGGTGCTTACTGACACTTGGAGCAGAGCGTGAGGGGCACGGAACAAACTGCGGCAGGGCTGCGAGCTGAACAGCAGGGACTCCGTTTCCCAGGAGTCCCTGCACTGACCATTGATCACACCTGGTCCGCTCTCCCTGCTGGCCACGCCCCCCGCCCTTGTGAGGAGAAAACCAGCGCTCTCTGGAGCATTCGTGGGACCCCTTGAACTCTGTTGCTGTTTGGCGTAGGACGTGATTGCCACTTGTTTCTTCACTACCATTTCTCCCTGGGCTGATTACTGCTCGCCGGACCCGCTTCGCGGGTCCCGCATCGCAGTACAAGAAGGGTGCTTACTGACACTTGGAGCAGAGCGTGAGGGGCATGGAACAAACTGCGTCAGGGCTGCGAGCTGAACAGCAGAGACTCCGTTTCCCAGGAGTCCCTGCACTGACCATTGATCACACCTGGTCCGCTCTCCCTGCTGGCCACGCCCCCGTTCCTTCCCTATCCCATCATAACACGAACAGGTCACCGCTGCGCGTGAGCGCGCGGGAGCGTCCCGGGAGAAGCCCGGGACAAGGGCGGGCCCTCTGTGGCCCTCCGTGGACTGTAGAGACTGGACTGGGCCAGGCCCCTTATTGGTAAAATTCTTAAGCCCGTTGGATATTAAGTTTATTACCTTTTCCTGGTTAAGAGCCGTTTAGTTGTTCCATATGCTTCTGCTTGGTTAGCTGTTATTATTTTAATCTCTAGCACTAACTAGTTTTACCGATTACTGATTGTTTTAAGTTGTTGTGCTTCTACTTGTTATTTGATCTCAGTCCAAGGGAATGTCTGCTCGTGAAACCCGCAGCCAGGCTGCGGCAGGAGCTAAAAGTAAAACCAAAAAACTAACTAATACACTAGATAACTTTATCTCACGTACAAACACCCTAATTGACCAGGGCATTGTCCTGATGGAAAGGAGGGTTTCACAGGATCTTGCTCATGCCAAAAGGTCGTCACTTGGGAGTATAGCTTCTGCTCGTACTCCAAACAAAACCTTGAGCAACTCCGTCCCACTTCTCACGCAGGCGGATCCTGTGACTACTCCGATTCCCAGCACTACTGGGCCCCTATGTCCTCTTATAGTTTCATCTCCGGTGCCCTTACCATTCTCCCCAACCCCGATCCATCCTGTAGCCAATACAATAGTTATATCTGCCACTGTTCATTGCGAGCCCACCCCAAACCAAGGGCCAGTTGTAGGTGCAACCCTCACTCTTGACCAATCACCTCCTCACGTGAATGGTGGAACTACATCTAACCAAGATATGCTGGGTTCTTTAGGAACCGAGGTTTGTGCCAGTGGAACCAACATGGTGGGGAGGGTCTCCCTGGGTCCCTCTGTAGAGAGCGATAGGGCACAGTTTGCTCCGCACCCCCTACCAATGGCCATCCCGGATGACACAGTTTCGATTGACAGTCTGGCTAGTATCCTTGAAAATAGTAGCCAGGATACTTCCTTAGACGACCTGGTAGACCAGAACGCCCCACTTTTATGTTCACTAACTGTCCTCATTAGGTCTTTACTCGTGCCTCTTGAAACCAAACTCCAAGGCATAGAACAACAGCTCCAGGCCCTGTGCTTGGAAGTAAAATCCAAGGGGGAAAATACTGCCATAAGGGCCCCTGAGAAATCAATTGCCCCTACTACATCATTACCTTTAGCTAAGACTCAATACATAGGGGTCAATTCCACCTCCAAAAAATGCCCTCCCAAAATAGCTCCCAATAAAGTTATCAAGGGTAGTTATTCTCAGGCAGTCTCCAACGCTCCCATAAAACCCAAGAAAGAGGCTTGTCCCTCCTCCTCGGTCCCCAAACCCCCTCCCTCCCTCCCTGAGAATCCGGATGGTTCTTCCACCCCAGTTCCTAAACCCCTTCCTTCCCATCCTGAGAATCCGGATGGTTCTTCCACCCCAGTTCCCAAACCCCTTCCCTCCCACCCTGAGAAAACCAGTGCACGGCGGAACATCAGTTTACCACCCGACGCCTGTCCCTTTGTGCTGGTTTTAACAGGTGTTCCGGAGCTTGATCCCACCACTTCTGAACCCTTTCGGGCACTTAAGAACAAAGTCTGTCACTGGTTGAATAGAAACTACCCTCCTCCTCGCAATATTAACAACAAAATGCTAATGGTGGAGAGAGCCCCATGGGTAGGGGAAAATAAGAAAAATCTACAGGGAGACTGCGTCGTGATAACATTTGAAGACCCAAGAATAGTAGAATATATCTGTTCGGGGCCTTGCTTTAAGAACGAATCCACGATCACGGTAAAACCCCTCTCATACTTTTTCACGTCTCCAGTGCATCATGACAATAGGTGGAGTTGGTTTAGGGTTCCTAACCATGATAGAAATAGGATAAGATCTGAGGCTAGGAAGGGTCAGTACCCTTTTAATTGGGGTGGCGATAGCAATGGTGGCTGGAACACTGTGCGTAATGATGTAGGGAGACCCTTTTACCCTTGCAACCCGTTTAATGAGGAATGGTCCGGCCCGCAGCTTAATTATCCCATCCCCTGTTATAATCGCTTCAGTGGTTTGGAGGGAGTCGATTAACTCCCACCCAAGTCACCTGGCCCAAGCAGAAATATGGAAGTGTTAGCCACCCCAGGGATTCATTCTAACACAACCATGGATGGTATAGTTCGCTCAGGTGAATCTGAACCTAGTACCCCAATCACATCTAGGGAACTAACTGTAGCTTCAAAATCCATTAACATCTCGTCTTGGAACATAGCAGGATTAAAGAAAAATCTAGCAAATCCCGAATGGAATGACTTTATTAACACTTTCCACATATGTATGTTCCAAGAAACCTGGTGCTTGACCCCGCAATATAAAAATGGTTATTCTACATTTTTTATCCCTGCTGTTAAGTTGGGGAAAGGCCGCCCTTCTGGGGGCTTGCTTATTTGGGTTAAAGTGATTTTGAACTGTGTTGTTACCATACACAATACTGTTTGTAATGACATTTTGCATATTACCGTTAAAAGTGAGGCAGGGGGTTTCAAGTTGGATCTCTTTTGTATTTATGCTAGAGGCCTCCAGGGTGGGCTAGTCTCACCAATTATAGAGCTCTTAGATGGAATGTTATCAGACCTTCCCCCAGATCTAAAATACTAGTAGGAGGGGATTTCAATTGTACATTTGAACCCCTAGACAATGAAGATGCCCTGGGCTTTAACTCAGAGGATTGGGGACAGGCCATACCATCTCTATCCCTGGTTCCCATTAAGAAATGGACAGCCAGAGCAATCCAGTTGAATGCTCTGGTATTGGATCACAACCTAAGGGCTCTCAACGGGTGGACGGCGTCAGATCGTGAGGGGGCGATCACCTACAACAAGCTAGGCTGCCCCTCGCGAATTGACTATATCCTTCTAGATACACAGTCTTGGCCGGCCCTAGTTGACATGGAGGTCAGGCAACCTTCGGATAGTGACCACAATCCATTATGTATGGCAATCCAATGGTTAAATGGGTCCGATTCAAGGAAAAAACCAGAGATGATTACCAAAGAGGTTTTTCCAACATATTGCAATCGGAAACTAAAATGGAATGTGGTCAAGTGTGAAGAGGAGAAACTCAAATGCATTAATGAGTTAGTATCTTCTGAAACCAGTAACCTTACGGGAGTGGTTCAAGCAGTAGCAAACCCCCCCGGATTTAACCTGCAATCCTCCTATAGAGATCTAATAACTAAATTAGGTGGCTTTTTTTGCAAAAAGTCCCGGGAGAACCCCATGTCAAATCGTGAGCTATCCAAAAGTAATCCTTGGTTCACGGCAAACTGTAGGACAAAAAGGAAAGCTATTACTCTAGCGATAAAAAGTAAGGACCCTGTAGCAGTCCGAATGGCTAGAAAGGAGTATCGTAGCAGTATAATTTCAGCCAAAAAGGATTGGGAGGAGGAGCATTGGCAGCAGCTAAAGACTGCAGCCAGTGGCAAATATTCGATTATTTTTTGGAAACTGATCAATGCTCTTGATAGAAGGGGGGCAGAGCCAATTTTAAATCATATAACAGAACAGCAATGGTTTTCCCACTTTTTAAATCTATACTGTGAGGATAGTCTTAATGGTACAATAACATCTCCAGTTATTGAACTCCAAAATAAAAATGGCACAAAGCAAAGCCCCACGGAAGGCCAATTCACCCAGCTAGAAGTGCAGGACGCCATTTCTAAAATTTTACCGGGGAAGGCGGCCGGCCCAGACGGGCTTCCAGGAGATTTACTATTGCACGATCCTAAATTATGGGCAGATTTTATAGCATGTTTGATGAATCCTATTCAGCAGGGCCACCCTGTTCCAGAATCCTGGAAAGGAGCAGAAGTCCTCACTATATTCAAGAAAGGCAATAGAGAGGACCCTGCCAACTACAGACCAATAAGTTTAATAGATACTATCCAAAAGGTAGTTGGCAGGGTCATAATAAATCGTACAGAATCATGGCTTATGGATGAGGATATTTTACCTCACTTCCAGGCGGGGTTCAGGCGCAATGTCGGTGCAATGGACCAGGTCTTTCGATTCTGTGCAGTCTATTGGAAGTCTGTGTCAATCGCCAAAGGTAGTTTATATCTGGCTTTCATAGACCTCAAAACAGCATTTGATGTTATTCCACGCGCCAAACTTTGGTCGGTCCTTCTTGACATGGGTTTCCCCAGCTATTTGCTGCAACTCATTATTAAACTTCATGAAGGGAACTATGCAAGGATCCGCTGGGGAAGCCAGGGCCAACTGACAGGGAGGATTCCGGTCAATAGAGGAGTGAGGCAGGGATGTGTGATGGCCCCCACTCTGTTTTCCCTTTTTATAAATGGGGTGGTGGACCATCTGAGGGAGGACCCTGCGGATGCCCCAGTCCTTGCCGGTGAGAAAACACCAGCACTCCTCTTTGCAGACGACACCCTCCTGTTATCTAAAACCCCTATGGGTTTGCAAAAGCTACTCGATCGCTTTTGCACCTTCTGTCAAGACCGAGGTTTGACGGTCAACACCACCAAAACCAAGTTGATGGTGTTGTCCGCCAATAAAAAGAACAGGAGGGTTAAACTCTCTCTCAATGGCACCCCCCTGGAGGTAGTGGCTGAATTTGACTACCTCGGAGTGAGGCTTAGCAACAACATGAGCTGGAACCCCCATATATCCAAAATGGTTTTGAACCTTAAAAGGTCATCTGGAGCGATACTAAAGAACCAGCGCCTTTCCATCAGTAGACCTGTAGCTCCCGCTTTGGCAGTCTATGGGGGAAAGGCGCTACCTTCGGCAGTATATGGCTCTGAACTTTGGGGTGCTGAGAATATTAAAGCATTGGAAGTGGCCAAAAATAAGTTTATAAGAGACATAGTTTCGCTACCTTCTTCGACCCCCTTGAAACCATTATTCCTTGACATGGGCCAAAAATCTATTTCTGATTTAGTTCAAATTCGCCCCTTGTTCTTTTGGGTACGCCTCAGAAGGACCCCTGAATTATCTAGTTATGCACTAGTACTAGAAGAGCTTCTTAGTTTGAATACAGTGAACAAAATAAAATGGCTTAATAATTTAAAGAAGTTGGTTGTATCTATAGGACTGGGTGAGTCCTGGGCCTCCCAATCCCCCCCTCCGAAACAAATTGTTAAAAAACTTTTTTGGGACTGGGTTGAGGCAAAGGATCTAAAGAATTCGAAATGGGGGTCTTTGACGAATAACTTCCTTGAACACAAGTCCCTCAGGAAGCTAGAGTCATTTCTAGATTTTATCCAGATTCCCCGTGACAGAACCTTGTTCCTTAAACTAAGATACGGAACCCTCCCCCTCAATACTTTTAAGGAAAGGTGGAAAGATAGGAGGGAGGCCGACTTGATATGTCCAGGTTGCTCGTGTCCGAAAGAATCACTTGGACATTTTTTGTTTGCTTGCACTGCATATAAACAAGCTAGATTTAATGGTTAAAACCTGGTTGCAGGGAGCTTGGAGTAAGGGACTATAGATCAGCCCTGCGTATTATTCTAACTAACGCCTCTACTATGTATATTGTCTGCGGGGTCGCCAAATATGTGTCATGCGCTTGGCTCACCAGATCCAAACTGTTACCTAATGGGTAATTCGTACTATTTGTAAATGCTCGTTTCAGTGATGTCCTTTTGTTATCCGCTCTATTAATGATATTTTAAATTATGGAACTGTAATGCTTGTAATACTGTTTTAGGTACTTTTGTATGTGTGATTGTTCGTACTTTTATGATTTTTTTTTCGAATAAAGTAATACAACAACAAAATTAAAACCAAACAAAATATCAACTACAACACAAAAGATTTAAAAAAAGAAAACATGTATAAAAATATTAAAAATTTACAAAAGATAAAAACATATTATAATGTTAGAAAGATCTCAAAAATACATAAAAAGATTTTTTTAAACAATTTACAAACAAATACCTACTTTTACATGAAATTATTTATAATCATAAACTACCCTAGAACACCACACAATTCACAACACACATCTAAATTTAAAAACATGTCCCTCCATAATTAACATTATTCATTATCAATTAAAGAAATATAATTAATAAAAAAATAAATTAAAGCAGATCAAAATGAATTTACTCCCCAAACGTTAACCCGTAGAACCGAAACCTGTGCACAAAATATGAATAAACAATAACCATACATATTTATGAATTGATGAATTAATATTAATGATCAACTAATGATTAATTAAATACACATAAATAGCTTTCCACTCTCTACCCCAATAAACACCACAACTCACACCTAAAAATCATTACACAATTTCCATAAGTAACATAACATTAATAAAGGAATATCAATTAACAACAACTTATTAATTAATTTAAAAGATATTACTTCCCACTCTTTACCACTATAAACCCCATAACTCACGTCTAAAATTAATTACACAATTGCCATATTTAAATTTGAATTAATTAATTAGCATTAATTAACAAATAATTAATAATTTATTATAATTAGATTACCTCCCACCCTGTCCCCCTATAAACCTACAACCCACTTCTAAAAAAATGACACAATTATTATAATTACCAATTCATTAATAATAAATAACAACCAATTAATAATACATTAATTCCCACAATGAACACAATAAAATGTAAATTAGATCAACATTAATAAACACAACATAATAATCCATTTATTGTAATTAAATTGATTTCCACCTTATTCCACTATAAACCCACAACTCGCTCTTAAAAGAATGACACAATTGAAATAATTGTCAATTAATTATTTATTAATAATCAACAGCCAATTAATAATTAAATAATAATAAATTAATTCCCACAATTAACACTGCAAAATCTAAATTTGATTAATACTAATAAATAAAAAAATCATAATTAATTTAATAATATTAAAGTACTTCTCATCCTATTCCCCTATAAACCCATAAACTCTACAGTACTAAAAAACCCAAAATGTAAGTAAAATTAAAATAATAACTACTAAAA
Source organism: Lissotriton helveticus (assembly GCF_964261635.1). Classification (NCBI taxonomy): domain Eukaryota; kingdom Metazoa; phylum Chordata; class Amphibia; order Caudata; family Salamandridae; genus Lissotriton; species Lissotriton helveticus. Next base: position 49,870,888 of record NC_136060.1, on the reverse strand, counting down.
ATGCAACACATATAATAAAAAACTAAAGCAATACTTATACAAAAAATAGTTCACATACTAAAATACGTAACACTAATTAAAACATCGATATTTTAAACAACTATATTTTTGCAAACAATATTAATGAGTTTGATATTTTCAAAAACGATATTTCTTACCTCCAAGTCGATATTTTCGACCACGATATTTTTGCTGTCGATATTTCTGCATCATTATATTTCCAACTCGATATTTGTGTATGTCGACATTTAAAACTCAATATTCTGTCTGTGCACCGCGCCACCGGTGCCTTACAGAAAATAAAGCACTGGTGGCACAAGGGGATTGTAAATAAGCCCCTTTGTTTGTGCTGATTGTATTACTGGAGGAGAGGCGCCATTACCCACTCGAGGCTTCAACCTTCATTAGTCAATAGTCTTCTTCAAATAAAATAATGGCATTAGAGAGCATGCCACACTCGGACAATCTCCATATTTGCTATTCCTCAATACTAAGGTTTGTTGCAATAATAATAGTTTTTTAAGGAATAATAAGGAATGTTTTACTTGCTCTTGCTAGAACTAATTAATCTAAAGTTGAAATAAATATTCATTTGCACTCCGCAAAACATTTAGCCTTTAATCTTTCGACACGTGAATAAGAGGATGTAGTTTCTTGAATGTTGTATTAAGGCACCTTGTTATAAGTTGCACGTATGAAACTGAATTACCTGATTGGCTACACATTGATGCCACTGTCCACAATACAGTTAATTTTTCTCTTATCTAGCAAAGCATTAGTCTAGCAGCATTACAATCGTGTGTCTGTGCTTCCCACTATCATAGACCCCATTTAGAAATATGACTGGGAACTTAAAGAGCAAGATTAAAAAAAAAACAGAACCGGGAGAATGAGGAGAGTGTCTTGATCTTTCAGCACAAGTAATTACCCTTTCTGATTCGCACCAAGGCTATAATCCATCATGTAGACATACCTTTAGTGAAATAACTTTCTCCTCAACAGTTCCCTATACTTAAAACTCAATTTAAATATGTTTTCTGAAAGGGGTCTTTGAATACTTGGCTGCCCTTTGCTAGTTGTATCTTCACAAATAGAATGTTTCTTCCTCCTCCATACCCTTGAAAAGTGAACAGTTACTTTCATATGCCAATTTGAAGTTGCAGCTTTGGTATTTTTAGCTATTAGCTATGTTTTACAAATCCAAATGCTGCAGTGGTAATGGGTAAGTTTATTTTTAATGGATGAAGTGATACAATCATAATACAAGAATGGAGAATATTCAGAGGGCATAATACATTTGCTATAAATAATTAGGTCGTAAAAGAACGCGATTGCTCTATTCTCCTTGTATTATTCACAATTAACCTCATCTCACCCATGGTATATCTTTTTCATAATGCGAGTGCGGTAGCGGCTCCTGGTGGGAGGGCTACCGGGTGGTGACGTGGGGCGGGGGAGGGGCAGGGTGGGGGTAGTAAACACCGGAATATGGATAAATGCAGGTAATTTGACAATTAAATTAATAAAACAAATTTGGTTGCGCGTGCTGCATCGCATTTGACAGTAAAATGTATTACTAACACATGATATTTTATTTTAGTAAGCCAGACATATATTGTAGGGTTGAAAACACGGCTGTATAACCATACCTGATATCACCCTTTCCTTAACTTTCACTTCATGGAGTCAATATCTCACCCTCGTAGGAGACATTCTATGATTTTTTTTCTATGCTTTCTAACGGAGCACAAGGCTGTGCTCACCTGGGTGTGCACTCTAGTGAACCCCATCCAGTACTGGAGGATGGCTATTGTCTCCTGCCCAGGGCATAAATGTACTGATCACTGGTAGTAATTGTTTGCCAATGCACATGCACAGCCATTTGTACAGAAACACTGGGGAGAAGGCCACCCCCCCTTCTAGAAAATACATTCAGTCTTACATAAATTAGGTATTTAACATCTCTTTTAATGTATTATGTCAATACGTTTATGTGTGCCTTGCTTTTAGACATACACTGCTAAACACTGCAGTACAGAGATGACATTTAAGTTTGCATTCCAAAGGTGCGCATCGGCATCATATAAGGAGATCCAGTGTGCACCATATGGTTTAGAGAGAAAGCATGGGCACTTTACTTCTTTCTAGCAGTGGTAAAGTGCACAGAGTTCTACACACAGTGATAATAGGGTCCGAAACAAAACAAAAACCTGGGTGACCATGCAAAAAAAACAGGTTTGCTCTTCAGGTTTATTTGTATAACTAAACTAATAATGCCCATTTTCATATCACACAAAACAAGCTAATTGTTCGGTATAGTCTAATTTTACTACCCATCTTAAAGCATTTAATTTAGCAATATGCTAAATAATGTACTTTTATTTAGCACTAAAAAGGTTTGTCAGCCAGGTCCAATGTGATATTTGAGCAGTTACATAATCCAAAAACCTATTAATCTAGTCTCAGCAACCCTTGCATAAACCCAGTCAACTATTTTAATGATTTGAAACTGAGCATATTTACACAGGCTGCTGTGCAGAAAGCATATTTATATTGCACATCAATATGCTGTGATACTGACGATTCTAAAAAATCTACCCAGAAATCTAAATACAAGTGTGTTCCATTTTAACCAAGCAGTTTTACATACATGTAAAAATCCTCAATTTTGTGCATAGAGTATGCCAGCAAGAGTTAATGTGTCCCTGCGTTTAAAAAGCTAAATGTCCTAGCCTTTGTCCCTTCTATTAATGTAGTGAAAAGTGATTTATTGCTAGGCACCCCATACAATAAGGCCTGAGAAGAAAAACTAAGGGGCCTATTAGGATGGTGGGTGAACTTTTGTCCGCCCGCCACCCTAGGGGTGCTGGGACCGGTCGCAGTGGTGCGGCAGTCCTGCACTGGCAATTAGGATGCCACGGTGGCATCCCCCATGCACAACATTGTGGCGGGCGGTGCTCACAGCACCACCCGCCACAATGCTGTGACTGCACTGTGTGCATTTGCAGGCACAATATAGGCAGGCACTGCGCGGTGTCTGACACGTTGTGCATGCAAATGCTGGGGGGTACCATAGGTACCCCCCATGTGCCCACTCCGCTACGGGCCCCCAACCCAGGAATCTGCCTGCCTTTCTGTGGCGGACAGTCTTCCCGTCCTCCGCAGAGCCCCCACCATCATAATATGGCAGGGGAAATGGGTGGCGGGCGGGGGATGATGTAAGGAGGACCGCCACCACCATGCAGGCAGTAGCGATCTGCCCTACATCATAATAGACCCCTTTGTACTGTAGGCCAAGTGGTTTGTGAATCTCACCAAAACTTGAAATGGCACTATTGACCAAATTACTTATGATACCTGTTGCATATTTTATATCTCATGTTTATTTCAGGGTAGTTGCTTGAAAATATGTTTTCTTTAAAGTGCATTTGAAAATAGCCACTGATTGGAATTAGAATGTTTAGGTTTTATCTTTCCTGAATACATTCATGTTCAAAATAATTTGCATTAGTGAGGTCAAATTATTTAGAAAACATTATTCTTTTTTTTTTAACATAAAAAATGTAATCGTAACAAGGTAGTGTCATCAACATTCTCATTCTATATATACAGTTTTCCAAATTTACAAATTAGATACATACAGTAAGCCCCAAAAAAACAGCAACTAAAATTTCATTCATTCATCTGATCACACCAAACCTCCTAGCATTAATCCAAACCACCATACACAACTAAACCGCAGTGGAGCAAATAAGACGAAACATCACAGTAAAAAAAAAAATAATACATAAATTTACACACACAACATAGCAACAAAAAAAGGTGGCGACGCGCGTTTCTGAAAAGGACCCTTGTCCACAGTTCCTTCGTCAGGGCGCAGGAAGTATAGTTCTTGGTTGTGAAATAAATCAACAAAATACAGTGACAAGAGGGGGCCCTATCTTGAAATTCAATCAAACAAGATAATATCATCATGTGTTCCGCTAGAATCTAGAAATATAGAGGCGGTTGTTTTGCACAACACAGAATGGTCGTGCCAAGCACTGTGATCTTGAAAGAATAATGTTTAATAAATCATTTTTGCTGTGGGACCATGTTGTTATATATTCAATGCCACCTATACATGTACAAATATCAATTTATCTTGCAATCTCGCAGTTAATAATGACCATGCCTACAGATGCACAGTCAACCAAACCTACAAATGCACATTTAATTCTTCATCTGTACTCAATCCCGTAGGGATATTAGTATCCAGAACTATAATGTATCAAGATTCCAGTGTCCTAAGGTACCAGCTTACTAGCACCATCACATACATTATGTTCAAATCTATCAATCGCAAAGTACCTTTGCAATTTTTGATTCCTTCCATTTTGTTCTGAAAAGTGACGTGCGACTGGATACTGTTTATCACAATTGGTTATGACTCTAAAATTTTCAATAATCCTATTTTTTACTGAGTGAATAGTACTACCCATATGCCATCATTCACATGGGCAAAAGAGGCCATATACAGCACAATCTGAATTTTCATATTAAATACTTCACAATATCTCTCTCCCTTTTCTGCCAGGCTACTGTACAGCTTTTCATATTGACACTATATTTACATGTCTTGCACTGTCCACATTTATCAATCAATCAAGGGTTTATAAAGCACGTCTACTCACCCATAAGGGTCTCAAGGTGCTGGTGGAGGGTGAGGGGGCTGCAGGTCAGTCTGGGCACAGGGGTTCAATCGAAGAGCCAGGTCTTGAGATCCTTCCTGAATTGGGTCAGCGATAGGCCTTGCCTGAGGTGGAGAGGCAGGGTGTTCCATGCATTGGTGGTGAGGTGGGAGAAGGTTCTTCCTCCAGTTTTTGTCTTTTGGATCTGTGGGACAGTGGCCAGGGCCAGTTGGGCAGAGCGTAGGTGTCTGGTGGGTACGTGGAATGAGAGGCGGTGGTTCAGATATGCTGGCCCTGAATCATGGAGAGCTTTCTAGGCATGTGTGAGGAGCTTGAAGGTGATTCTTTTCTTGAGTGACAGCCAGTGTAGTTCTTGAAGGTGTTCGGTGATGTGGCTGCAGGGGGATTTTGAGGACCAGTCTGACTGCGGCGGTTTTGAATGTTCTGTTGTTTTCTGTGGAGTTTCTGGGTGATGCTGACATAGAGTGCATTGCTGTAGTCGAGTCTACTGGTGATGAGTGTGTGGGTGACTATCTTTCTGGATTCTGTGGAGATCCATCTGAATGTCTTTTGAAGCATGTGGCACATGGGGAAGCAAGATGAGGGTAGAACATTGATCTGGTGTTTCATTGTGTGCGAGGAGTCCAGTATTATGCTGAGGTTACGTGCATGGTCTGTAGGGTGGGGGGGTTTCCTGTGCGACAGGCCACCAGGAGTTGTCTCAGGCTGAAGGTCTGGGTTCCGAGATAAGTACTTCGGTCTTTTCTGATTTGAGCTTGAGGCAGCTAGCTTTCATCAGGTGGCAACAGCCTTCATCCCACTGTGGAAGTTGATTCTGGTGTCTGTAGGTTCGTTGGTGAGGGAGAGGATCAGCTGAGTGTTGTCGGCATAGGAGACAATGTTGAGTCTATGGTTCCTGACGATGGCAGTGAGGGGTGCCATGTAGATGTTGAAGAGGGTGGGGCTCAGGGAGGAGCCCTGCAGCACTCCGCAGCTGACCTCTGTAGGTTCTGAGAGGTACAGAGGTAGTCTGACTTGCTGTGTTCAGCTAGTAAGGAAGGAGTGGATCCAGTCCAGGTCCTTGTCGTGGATGCCAACATTGTGGAGTCTCCTGATTAGAGTCAGTGGGGGACAGTATTGAAAGCAGCTGAGAGGTCCTGTGGGATGAGGGCTGTGGTTTTGCCTTGGTCAAGGAGGGAGCAGATGTCATCCTTGGGGGTGAGGAGTGTGTTCTCGGTACTGTGGTTGTTCCTAAAAACCTCTCCCTGATGACATCTTTCTACATACAGTGTTTCTTTGACTATAGAATTGAAGACAAGGTGTTTAAACACAGGTTGACTACAATATGTAAATAGACTAGAAGGACATGAATTGGATTTCTGTCACACCTAGAAGGTGTGGTGTTTCTAATTATACTCTGTCAAAAGATATCAAATGTGGAAATAATAGTTAGCCAGAGAGACAAGTACACAAGTGGTAAGCAAAAATATAAACAATTAGTAGTATTACACCTAGTAACACCACTTCTGCTACTAATACTACTACTACTACTAACAATAATAATAATATTATAGCTCCCCTTTTCAAAGCAATAAACAGAACATGAGAAAACTGCAACAATTGCACAGAGCATAAGAGCTTCTCTTCGGGCGTTATCTTATTTCATAACATAGTGAAGCAAAGATGTTCTTCTTAAAAAGTGATCTGATGTTTAATTTTGGAAATAAAAGTTGATTTTTGTCTCTTCTTTGAATACATCCTTCTATCTTTAGCAGCCAAAAATAGAGGCAGCAACATATCCAGGTAGCAGTAAGTATTTGACTAAGGTGGTATTTAGTGCTACATTTTCTTGTATCATTCAGGGTAACTTGGATTGGACACTTTTTACCATACAAACTGTTTTCTTCTTCAAGGGATGTCTGTGTGCATATGGATTTTATGACCTTATCTTTGTGAAGTTTTGTATAAATCAATAAGCAGGCTCGTTACTGTAGGCACCACAACTTGAAGTGAAAATAAAGTACATCATGTTAATGGTGTGAATTTTCCGTTTGTGTAGTATAGAAGATCAATACAGAAAAAAGGTATAGATATTGCTTAGGTGTGATTTCTGCTTGACTTTTACCTATTCTTTAATTGCCTTTGAAATTGTTTCCGAAATTTAAAATATTGAACGTCCTGAACTGCAGGTAACATTTTGTGCCTTAATTCACTGGAGTCTTTGCTGAATATTAATAACACAACATCCCAAATTAGGATTTCAGCTGTCCTCATACAATGTACATCCATGTAGGTATTTTAAAACATTAAAAAGCAATAAATAGCATTAATGACCATGCGTTGCACGAAACATAAGTAGCTGTTGTAAGAAAGATAAAATATGACATGCCATTCTCTTGTATTGAATGTGATTGGCATTGTGGTGGAGAGAAATTAAGGTACTTCTTTACTACTGTACAGAGGATGCTAGGAGTTAAAACTAATGCATCTTAAATAGTATAAAACGACAAATAGCACACAAAACACTACCTCAAAATCATAATGCTTGACACTAATACACCCCAAGTTTAGACTGACTGTGGAAGGAGTAAATGATTAGGTTTAAATTCCTCAAAGTCATATATAATATATTTAAATTAGTAAATGGATTTCTCCGAGACCCCATCAAAATACGTCACTTGGTGACTGGATGTCAGAAAACCATACAAAATGTTACTATACAATTGAAGTGACTTTCCCAAGGTCACATGCACTGCTCTAGATGAACGGAGGAATTTTTCTAAGGTCAAACTGAGTATTATTCTTATATATGTAATTGTGCCTGGCTACCCATGTGAAATCTCATTAAATAAATAAAGATGGTTTTCTAAGATTATATGAAATGGCATAGGAAACAAAAACATATTTGCTTCTGATCACTTATCCTGCAGAGGCGTCAAATAGCCGAATTAGTCCAGGGTCCCCAAAGCACTACTAGATAACTTAAAGGCTCTTTGAAAAATAAATTACCCTGGTTGAATTTCTTTTGCTCCTAAAGTATTTTGAAGTGTGAAGGAAGAGACATAAACTGTTCCTTTCTGCCACACCTGAGAACACCTAATTCTACATTTCTTATTTTTCTAAATATATATTTTTTCTCATTTTACTTTCAATTACCTTGAAACATTTAAATCATATTTATTATTTTGTATGTTTTGTTGGTTTAATACAGAGCACTCCACACATTTTCTATGAAAATCGTATTGCTGCTTGATTTGCTTCCACAGGTGATCCAAGTTTACCTTAATTAAAACGTAATCGCTGTTGTGGGTTTCTCAGTTTTGGCAGTCAAGAGACGAGCTCGCATACAGACTCCTGACAGTGTTCCAACTTTCTGCAGCCACTCTTTTGTTGTCAAGAGCAAGACATTCCTGTTTCGAAAAAATCGGAAGCGTTTATCAACCTTTCTACGTTCTCAGACTCATTCTGGATTACTTCTCCTTGAGACAAATCAAGTAGGAATGATACTAGGAAGAACCCTTCAGGTTCAATGCATTAACGAGGCCATTTGCTCTTGAAAGTCACGTTACTCTTCCATCATCAGGTAAGGTGTATGGAGGACCAACTTTATGAGGCAATATTTACTTTTCTACTATGGTATGTGAATTTCGGAAATGAAAGTCTTTGGGCAATCGCATTCCTAGATATTTTATTTCATTTGATGTAAAGGTTTTCTGCACGTTCCAAGGCCAGGTGATGAGCAGATGCACATCACATGTAATGGAAGGAAGGCAACATTTGAAGAGTGCAGTTCAAAAGTAGCGAGCAGTTTTAGATGAATTTGAACTGATACAGATCACATTTTCGACAGATGGCTGAGCATTGCCTGCATGAGCTCCATTTGAAAGTGATCTATGATCATCCATCTGTGCTTGCAATATTTCAGTTTTTTGAAGAAGAAACGTTTTTGTGAACCAGTGATTGCAGATCATCTCTTTGGCAAGGGGAACAAAATCCCTTACTCTTTCTATGATTTCTATGCAGTAATTAAATAGTAATTATTAGCCAAAGGTAGGCGACTCAGCATGTTGTACATGAGTCAGTTATAGTAATATTTATTAGATTACTTTGCCTACAAGTTGTAGTGGATGAATTTAAAGATGTTTGACTGCTAGACTTACAGCTGTGCTAGGATCCCTGCATCATAAAGCTCAAAATACAATAATTATTTATTTGGATCTCAGAAACTGTGACAGGAATTAGTATATTTTCCCTGACAAGTTAAAATCTGACAAGCTCAAATTTCAACCATTTGAGTTACCTGTTTTCATTCTGCTAGTTATGGGAAATGAAATATAGAGAATTTGAGCTAGCTTATGTGAAATTCTGATGAACACACTTTGCAATATCGGACTTCTCAAACCCACCTGCCAGTGAAAACTCCTAAAGTAAGTAGGTGAGCCATAGGATTGACTTAGCATGGACTCTTTGTTCATGACAGGCCCTGCTGTTACTTTTCTCCTTAATGAAAGAGATTCACTTAAGACTTTTTGTTTGACTCATCTCTGGGATGTCTTGTGACAGTGTTGTTGCAACAGATTGCGCTGGAATGTTTTTGTGTCAGGGTGTGCAAGGTTGATTGGATATAGCTGTAGGTAGGATACAGAAGGGAATTGTTATTTCAAATGGCTGTCCTCAACTATGTTGGATTATTTTACAAACCAAAATGCTGTCATTTGCCATGTTGGATTTTTAATGGAAAAATTCCAGGGAAAATGTGGTGTCATTAGGTACATATTTGGAAGCATCATAACACTGGGAAAAATGAGCTTGTCGAGAGTTTGAAAGTTCTAACTTTCAATTACGATTATCCAGCAGGGATGATGTGTCACCCTTTAAAAATCCTTTCCTGAACTATTGACCTTTCTTGACTTGAAAAATGAGAGGACGTCTGGACGAATAGGTAGAACAGATTCCTTGCCTTTTGTGTTATAATAAGCCGAATTTGCCTGCTAGAGAACTTCAAAATAGCTATTCTTATCTCTTCCTCAAGTCTAACAAAACCCAAAGGATGTTTAGTGTAGTTGAAAACATAAATACCATTTCTATGTGCTTACTCTAGGAGCATCCACTCCTTTGCTGCAATGAACAGGTGGGTACATTTGTTGTCTCTAGCGCTTGCATTCCAATGTCTCTCTGGACTAAAGCCACTATCAAAATACTACAACTGTGTGTAAGAAATCACAGTTGTGGATGGTGAGAGCAAAATATTTCAGTGAAGTTTCAATTTGCTTCCTTAAAGTCTAAACAATCTAGAAAGGCAAATTATTCCTGTGGAAAATCCAAAGGCCACCCTTGAGGGCTTAGTTCAAGAACATGACCATCCTCTGAGAAAATGCTTGTTGTATGTGGGCAACATTACCCAAACAAAAGTTTCGTTAGGGAATAATGCAAATGATAGATAACAAAGTGAAGAAATCAAAGGGAAATGTACCAAATGTGCACAAAATAGGGACACAGAGCAAATAACTGAATTGTCTCGCACTCTGCATCTGCATACCCATAACTGCACATTTACAGCACCATAACTCTTTAACAGAACAGCTATAACAGCCTGATGTATCATCATCATAACTGGACATCTTCAAAATGATGATGTCACTAACTACACTAATGGTACTTTGTATCACCCACAAAGCAATATATATAACGGGACCGCTCTTCATCAGGAATAAAATCACCAAAAACATTCAACAAAGGAACCTCTGCTCTAGAGTGGCACCTCACTGGGGGCGTGGCCAACCGCAGAGTATGGCGGAAGTGAATTAGAGGAGCTCCCTTGCCGAGCCCTGCACCGTGGCGATTATCCTGATAGCGCCAGACCATCTACGCATGCATGTGGCGATCTAGACACAGGAATGCCTACAGAGCATAGCGACCCTACTGCGGAGCAATTCTGAAACCGGGTTCCCTCTGTGTGACTCGCGACACCTGGAGCTGTGTCCTGCGGGTGGGCAGTGCCAGATAATGATGGCAGCGTATGCCCAGGCAGACTGAGTCTGGAGCAAAGAAACCACAGCTATGAACAAGGATGATATAAACCTGATTAACTAGGCTGCGGCCGGGCAGTCAGGCAGACGGAGACTGTGTGACGTCGTCTTCCGTCAGACTTTGGAGAATCAACGCGGCATGGGGTGGCGGGCAGGGCCGCGCTGTGAGTCTGACTGTGGGAGTGTCAGCAATTGCTGCCATGGATGTACGCTGTGGCTTCCTCCCTCCTGGTAATACTTGCTGCCCTGTGATCTGTGGGACGCTCACTGTGCAGCTCCTGGTGCCCTACCGCTGCATACCATGACTGGCGGTCCACCTCGCTACACTGGTCAAGGCAGCGACACCTAAATCAGGGAGGTGACTATAACTTAGTGGCACCGGCAGACGCTCTGGCAGTGTACAAGAGGTTATTGTGGCCGATTGTAGCAGTTGTACTGCCAGCTATTATTGATGCTGGTCCTGGCTCCTGCACAGTAGACTTACCTGCTAGGCCACATGGTACTGAGTCCCTCCTGCAGTGCTTGCCTAACCACTACTGAGTCTCCTGCGCTGTCCATATACGGAGTCCTTGTAATACTAGACGTGGTGAAGTGTAACTGTGAGCGTCACCAGCTACAACTTACGCCATAGGGACTGACCTACACTGGGGATATGTGGAAAGTGAATTGTTGCCTTCAGCGAACCCTTGTGTCTAGTGGACGCGGTGCAAGTAGAGTGGAGAATTGGTTGCGATGGGGGGCGTCCGCCGAGTGGTAGCGTAGTGTGAGAACATCAAAGCCTCCTATTTCACTTGAGAGCTGTGATGGGACGCCCCAGCGCCAACCAACAGGAACCACCGCACGGGAAGGCCCTCATGACACGTTGCACAATAACCAGACGCATAGCCCTGAGATGGAGGCAATCCCGCCTACGGAGCCTAACCATAATGCAGTCAAATTGGATCTGATTTCTTACGGAAATTAGAGATTCCCGTACGGCTATTGAAAATCAAATAGGTACCCTCACCACCAGCTTTAATCTACTGAAAGCGGATCACACAAAACTGTCAGACATGGTCAAGTCTAACAGAATAGCCCTGGATGACTCTCAGATAGAACAATTACAGCGCCAACTGAAGGGTCTCCAGGATAGGGTGGACGATGCAGAAGGTTGATCCTGGTGCAATAATGTACGCATACTGGGAGCCAACACTACCCAATTTGTGGAGCAATGGTTAAGGGAGCGAGTGGCACCGACGGGCCCACCGAACATTACAGTGTGGAAAGAGCTCACAGAGTCCCGCCCCGACCCCCCCTCCCGGGGGCACCACCCATACCGATTATATCGCAGATCCTGAAGTTTAAAGACAGGGATATAATATTGCGTGCGGCCAGAGAAAATGCTCCGATAACATTTGAGAATAAAACGGTCTCTCTCTATCCGGACTCCACCCTGGCGAGGGCTACATTTCAGGATGTAAAAAAGAAACTCCTGGCCCACAACCTGAAGTATGCGCTGCTATTCCCAGCTAGGCTGAAAGTCATCCATTGTCAGAAAGCCCTGTTCTTTCATAGTACGGAAGAAGTGGCGGACTGGGTAGAAATTACTATGTCACCACCTGCATCGCAACGCTCCACCCAGTCTAGCCAGAGACAGCAGCCCCAGTCACAGCATGTTCAGCGAGACAGGAAGGAGATGAGACGTCCGACAGAAATGGGAAGCGGAAGTAACCCCACTCAGGAGCAGATACTGGATAGCCAAAGAGATGCTATTCTGACAGCGGAGACAATGGTGGCCCATGATGCACTTTCTGTTGCGTTAACTGTGGACACCACTGTGGACGCTAGCTCCCATTCAAACTCTGAGAGTAGTATGGCGCTGTCCCCCCTGGTTACCCCGCAAACTGGTAATCATTATCTGGGCTGAGAGTGGTGCTCCTCAGTATCTGCTGGTTCGCAATGTCAGATGAGTATGAACCTATGTGTGCTTTGCTGAACTACTCCACTGTATATGTATCTTTGCATGTTTTCACACCAGATGGTCTGGTCGCTTGAGGTATTGTTGTAATGATAGGGACAAGGTTAGAGCCCAGCGGCCCTCGAATATTGTGTATCGTGCGCAATGCGCTGAGAGGTGGTTGATGGGCACCCATCCAATGAGAATGCACTTACTTATGGTTATTACAATGTTCTTGTTGTGTTTTTTCTTATGGTTTGGTCCACTACTGTTTTAACGGGGAACCTAGTATTGCAGTGTTTCATGGGTACGGGGACTCAGCTACATAGGACACACTTTCAGGTTAACACGCAGGGACCTATGCACTGAAGAGGGACAATATTGGGATTCTAATGACACAACCCAATAAATATAAATACACAACCTGGAATGAGCAAGGTATGGGCTCCATTCACAAAAGGCATAGAATCCTGGTACAACTGAACCGCAGGAAGGTGCATAAAGTATTTCTCCAGGAAACTCATTTAATGAAAGCAGAAGCTGATAAACTCCAAAATAAATGGAGAGGCCAGTTACTCCACACATCCTACTCTGCATTTGCCCCTGGGGCAGCAATTTGGCTCTGAAACGGCACCCCTTTTTCACTCCTAGAACAACGGATTGATTCTAATGGCAGACATGTGCTAGTGCATAGTCTACTAGATGGGGGACACATAGTCTTAGGGAGCATCTACTTCCTGAACACTGAACAGGAAAGGTTTCTCGAGACCCTTAGAAATGCGCTGGTGGTTTGGGAGGGGTATCCATGGGGCCTAGGTGGGGACTTTAATACGCTGCTGGATATCGACCTGCATAGATCACACCCCCCTTCCAGGGCATGGGCAGCAGGAAACAGGCTGAGGCTCTCCGGACATGGGCAGAGGGCTGGGGTGTCGGAGACATATGGCGCAAGATGCACCCTAGTGCCAAAGAATATTCTTTTTTCTCGGCGCAGCATGAGCTAGATACATGAATAGATCGAATCTTTTGCTTCTCTGCCATATTAACACAGGCTGCCGATACCACATACTTGGGTAAAACCTACTCGGATCATAATCCACTAGAGGCTATATTACTTGGAGATTGCACCCCTCACTATTGGAGGTTCCGCTATTCCATAATGCCCTCTCCACGGCCATAGTTAACTACTTTACTGAAAACGCAGAAACAGCTAGTACACGTCACATTGAATGGGACGCATTTAAAACTGCGCTACGGGGGTAGCGATCTGCACGAAAGTGGGGGCACGTATCATTTTACTTGACAAACTAACAGTAGTGGAAGATCAGATGGGTACACTAGAACGGGAGGCACTTTCAACTGATATACACAGGGTAGCACTGCAAGAGTTATACATAACACACGCTGAACTTCTAGAAGAGCTTTACATCCTGGATTACCGCTTATACACACAGAAACAACACGTGTATGCAGACTGGGCAGGCCCGTTGCTTGCTAGAAATCTTAAAGGTGCACCATCAGTAATGCCTATTTTCGAAATAAATACCCTGGAATGCGTATCTGTGAACACCCAGCTGGAAATTAATACCGCCTTTCGGGAACATTTTGAACGACTGTATCCACCCCCGGCAGAGTCAGGAGATGACAAATACGAATTATTCTTTGATGACCTGTACCTTCCACAAATACTTGGTGATTGCGAGACAGATCTGATAGGGCCTGTCACCGGTATGGAAATAAAAGCAGAAATCAAGGATCTCCCACATAATTAGGCACCGGGTAACAATGGTTTGCATATAGAATTCTATGCCGCTTATTCGGAATTGTTGGTTCCCCGCCTGCAGAGCTTATATCAGGTGGCATTTGATGAGGGCTTACTCCCATTCACCACATTACAGGCGAGAGTGATCTCGCCGCCAAAACCGGGAAGGGGCAGTAAAGATATGGCAGGCTACCACCCCCTATCATTTCTCAATACAGATTACAAGATATTGAGTAAATTTATAGAGAATAGACTCCTACAACACATCCCTCGACTGATACATACAGATCAGTACAGATTTGTACGGGTAGATGTACAGCCCTCAATAATAGGAGGCTACATCAGGTGATGTCTCATACACCCACTGATGCCCATTCACGGGGCTGTATTTCCCTGTACCTACGACATGCGTTTGACTCCTTGACATGGTGTTATATGCTGATTACACTACCCAAGTTTGGAATACCAGCAGAGTATATACAATGGGTATGACTACTATATATGAGCCCAACAGTGCGCTGGAGCCTCTACTACTTAAACTCCATAGCTCGGCAGCTCATAGAGGTATACAAATGCAGGGAGAGGTACATGTCGTCTCCACGTATGCTGATGACCTCATCCTCTATATTAACAACCTAGATGAGACTCTCGACCCTATCCCCACTCTCTTTAGCACATTCCAACAGCTCTCAGGGCTCTCTATTAATGAAAACAAATCATATGTATACTTTTTTAAAGATACAGCTAGGGCAGACTAATTAGCTTTGGACGCTGGACGTTCCAAACAGCACCCGTTACCTTTAAATATCTAGGTGTCCAGATATATCGGGATGTGGATGATATACTCGATGGCAATCTAACTCACACTATGACAATGCTCAGACAACAAATACGGTTTTGGACCTCACTACCTATATCAATACCGGGTTGTGCGGCCATTACTAAGATGGTCGTACTCCCAAGGCTGATAATGTAAGGTAACAGATGACAAATACTGTTTATGTGCTTGGTGCAGCTATGAAAATCAATAAAATTATGTTACAAAAAAAAGAGTGGCACCTCACACCAAATTCCCATGATACAAGCAAAATATAATGGGCGGTACATCATTCTCTATTCAAGCAGCCAAACTATGGAACTCTTTACCACCCCACGTAAGATCCACGGATAACCATCGTATCTTCCGAAAACTACTCAAGAATTGGCTCTTCCCCACATGACCTCCATACGCTAACAGATAGAAATATACAGCATATGTCTCAGTATATAAGCATTTATTTGTAATATAGATATACCTATATATGCATATTACTTTCTATGAACGTGTAGATTAATTATGTTTAAAAAAACACTTATTGTATATCGATATTCATTCGTTTGCCTAAAAATGTGCTTGTTACTGATATTATTCTATGTTTTTAACATGTATATAAGTGACAACATAAATAAGTAAATCATTTTATCATAACTATTTCTGTACAAATGCTTCACTAATAAAAAACATATATATATATATATATATACATATATATATATATATATATATATTCACTGAAAAAACCATAGGTTATAGACCATATATAGTTAGGAATTAGCATTTACAAAACCTTGAAAATTCACTGAAAAAACCATAGGTTATAGACCATATATAGTTAGGAATTAGCATTTAAAAAACCTTATTTTACTCACACAAAACCATTGAAATTCCATATATAGTTAGTTGCACTAACTATATATTGCGCACCCGCAATCCACTGCTGATGATGTCACATATTACATCATTCATGACATGGTCAGTGACATCACTGATGACAACATCCAGTGACTATGTTTCTGTA
Organism: Lissotriton helveticus; assembly: GCF_964261635.1. Classification (NCBI taxonomy): domain Eukaryota; kingdom Metazoa; phylum Chordata; class Amphibia; order Caudata; family Salamandridae; genus Lissotriton; species Lissotriton helveticus. Next base: position 49,854,653 of record NC_136060.1, on the reverse strand, counting down.
AAGTTAAAATATGTCTTACATATTGAAGAATGAGTGGATGTATAAGTGTCTGGACGAAGGATTTAGTAGGTGCATGACTGAATGTATGAGTGAGTGATTAAATGTGTCTCACTGAGTGCATGGGTTAGTGACTAAACTGTCTTAATTTGTGCATCATTATGTCTGTTGTTCTGTAAACTGCTGCATGTGTTGATCAGTAGCTATATGAGTAACTATATGGGTTATTGATTGATTGCCCAAGTATTTGCATGGGAGACTGAGTGTGTGTGTGGCTGGATGGGAGGTGTGTGACTCTGTACAGATCAATGTGTACTTGTATCAATGATTGTATAAGAGAGTAAGTATGTGTTAGTATATGGTTGAAAACGTAAGGTGCTCTATGTTTAACTGTATAGAGTAGAAAATGGAAGTGTGATTGATTCTTTACAGGACTGACTAGGTGTGTGAGTAACTCCATGGATGAGTGGCAGAGTGTGAGTGTCTGTATAGGTGTATGAGTGCATATGATTGTGTTGTAAACATGAGTGATTGTATGTATGAATGATTGTATGGGTGAATGAGTGAATGTGTGTGTAGACGTAGGAATCAGTGAGTACGTATGTAGTAACTAGTATTGGTGTGTCAATGGTTTCAAAAATTATACTCTGTTTTTAACACTGGGTGAAACAGAGGTTATATTAAAATGTGAGGAGATGCATTGTATTGTCACATGAATGATATCATCAGTGATGTGGTCATTGATGTCAAATGAGATGTCATCAGTGATGTCATTTGAGATGTCATCAGTGATGTCATCAGTGATGTCACTGACCATGTCATGAATGATGTAATATGTGACATCATCAGCAGTGGATTGCGGGTGCGCAATATATAGTTAGTGCAACTAACTATATATGGAATTTCAATGGTTTTGTGTGAGTAAAATAAGGTTTTTTAAATGCTAATTCCTAACTATATATGGTCTATAACCTATGGTTTTTTCAGTGAATTTTCAAGGTTTTGTAAATGCTAATTCCTAACTATATATGGTCTATAACCTATGGTTTTTTCAGTGAATTTCAATGGTTTTTTAATAGCAAATATCATAAGCTGTCGAATGTCAAGTACGTGGTAAGAATTTTTTTTTTCGTGTTTATGCACACTGATCTGCTTTGATTGCTGCCCCCCACCCCTCATTTCTATTAGGAGTACTCTCTCTTTGCAGATAGTGAAGGGTAGTTAACGCAGCCCTTTCCCCCTTTGTAATCCGTCGTGCCTGCTTCTCTCTCCATTTGATTGATTGTTCTCTTTGGTTCATTCTCTATTTACAAACAAGCACAGAGTCGCAATACTCTGTTTAGTCTTTGCAGATAGCGAAAAATCGTGTAAAAAAACAAAAGGAATCGAGCAAAATCAGTAGGCCACTAATGGGATCTCTTTTTGACCTCGCTAAAATAGAAACATTAGGAACAACCTGTTGAAAATAGCAATGCGTATGTACATAAGCGGCGTTCATTTGTGTTCACAGTACCCCTTGTTGATTGTTTCAATCGAGCATTGAATTGTTCGATGTTAATTCTCTTAAGGATCTTCTCTACCTGCAAACGAGGAAGAATAGGAATATTCTCTCTCCCTTTGCAGATAGTGAAGGGTAGGTAACGCAAGCCTTTAACACGTCGTACCTATTTCATTCCTCATTGATTGATTGATTGTCCGAACATTGACTGTTTGGGAATTAGTTCTTTTTGGAGGTATTCCCTGTTTGCAAATAAACGTAGGAAAATCTTTGCAAGTAGTGAAAGGGTACGTAATGCGGACCTTTCTCCCCCGTTGTAATCTATCATGCCTATCCCCACTGATTGATGCACCTGTTTCACCCGGACCATTTACTAGACATACGTCATCTGGCCCGACCAGAGAGCACCCCTAGTGAAAAGGACATATGCAATAATAACGAAGTGATCACTGTATCCTGTTAACAGAAACTTTAGCATGAAACAACCTGGAAAGAAAAGAATAGGAAAACGAAAATCAGTAGGCCACTGATGAACATGAACTTTTATTAAACAACGAACAAAGAAACGATAACATAACGTAATGATAAAACCTATTAATGTCCTAGAAACAAGAAAACGTTAAAATATGCCAGTGGTGAGAGACCAGAAAAACAGTAAGAGAAACCAAATCACCCCTCGCTGTCCCACCGCCTGCCACGCCAAAAAAATCGATAGACTAGGGAAAATGCAAGTCAGTAGAACATCCGCCCCCACTCTGGAAACTTCCAAGGTGGGGCAGGGTTCCGGCTACGCCCAGCCGGGAGCAGCCCATATAAGGCAGGTCCTGCTGCCACGCCTCGGCCAGGAGATCCTAACGTAGGGTGTAGCCGGAGGAGAGGCCGAGACCAACGGGACCCGGCCAGGGGATTGCCTTTACAACGCTGAACAGTTGCAGGGGGGGGGGAATGTCTCCTCGACCCTCCCCTCTCTCTCCCAGTCCGGCCGCGGTGGCCCTTGAGAGTTGCAGGTAGTCCCGCCACATGCTCTTCCGGTCCGGCCACCAACGGTCGGGGGGCCGAGGCCGACGGAATCCGGCTGCAGCCGATAAACCAAGAAACCCGTTCATGGGGCCAGAGCCAGGGGCGTCCGGCCGACATCCACCGGAAGCCCGGCCCGAAGACGGACGGGACACTTCTTTCTTTTATAATGGCTGCGACAACACTGGGGGGGGATGTCTTGCACATGCCTCCGACCCCCCCCTCGTCCTCATCGCCTGGTCCGGCCATAACAAATCTCAAGCGAGACGCCGTGGGGTGCACTGGGAGGGAGAGACGGTGCGAACAGGCCTCTCCCGCCTCCCCAGTGTAGGCTTCCCAGCTGCACCCTCAGCGGTCCAGGCGCCCGGAAAAGAGTTCTTCCACTGTGGCCATGCTGCAACGTCTCGCCCGGCAGGGTGGAGCCCGTCCGTTCATTTGACCCCGCGATCGCCAGTAGCTACCGAACTCTCAAAATGGCGGTCGACCTGGCAAGAGCGGGCCCAGCATAAAGAAATGGCCCGGTCACTGGTTGACTCCACCACCGTAGTCCTCCACGACCTTGAAGATTCTAGAGGAGCCGCGGGAGTCTCCCACCCCCGATGGGGAATGACTGCCATGATCACCCGTGGAGTGACGAAACTGTATCCGCGGGACGTCGGCGCCAGCCTCACTTTGAATTACTAGAATCCTGCAGACCTCACTTCCGGTGAAAGCACAGTGTGACCCGGTAGGAAAAATTGTTGCACCCCCTCCCCTTTTTGACTGATAGTTCAAACCACCGATCCTTTCCTTTGCCCTTTTAACGGAACTTTGGACTGCCTCCCCCTCTTTTACATTTTCTAGAGAAAACAAAACATTAACCACTACATTAGCATAGCAGTTGACACCAGAACTGTTTTCAAATTGAAAACCAACAACATCTTCAACAGAATCCTTTTTGTTTCTGCTGTGACCCTGCTCCAGCACAGGCATTGTCCCCAGCAGTAATTCTGCAATGCCGGTAAGAATAGCTGTGGTGCCTACTGGACTCACTCACCCCCGCGGCGCCCCACGCCGTTATTTGCTGGGCGGCAACTTGCTAGACATCACCTTCGTGACATCCAGATTTCAGCGCGTTCTGCTGCCTTGGAACTATTCGCACAACAGACCGCTACTGACAAGAATATTTCATTATTGGTGCTGTCAATTTCAATAAATCTATTACTGTTTTTGTTTTGTTGTATATATTTATATGTTATTAAAGTTTTATATTCCTACTACTTTGTTGGAGTGCTATATATTTTTTATGTGACACATAATTGTAAAAACTTTGATGTACAAAGAGTCATTCCTGGAATCTTCCGCTTCAGGCTCGGTCCCCTCCCCAATCACAATACAGGATAGTTTTCAGATAGTAGGAACACGTGTGGTGTGACGGATCTCATCGGGTGTGGGCCTTGATCTACTATAACTCCTTTGAAGAGGGGTGATTCTTTACAGCTGGGGCCATAAACTACATCTGCAGGGCTAGCTGATAGCCTGGACAATCGGACACAGAGGAAGAGGAGTGTCACAGGGTGCGGTAGTGAATAGGGCGAAAGGGAGGTGTCGGGCGGGCACAGTGTGATTCTCAGGGAAGAGCAGCGCAGATGGGGGGAGGTTTATTGCCCATGCATAAGACAGAGAGCGGGGGTGACCAGTGCCTGGGGAAGATGCTTGCGAGGGTGAGGAGCCATGCTACGAATCGACAGCGTGCAGAGAGTGGGTCTGGTCAAGACATCTAAAATGGCTGCCGTGCACGACAAAAGTGTGGCATTTCAAAAAAGGCAAGATGGCGCAGACAATGTTTTTCAACACTTCCTCATTTCCTTCGAATCGAACGTTAACAGACGTTGGGGCATATTACCAAAGTTAAGCGATATTTATCGCTAACGATGCTTACCAACCAATTTTTTACCACTAAGCATCGTCAGAAATTATCGAAGATAAACCTTACTATTATCAAGGTTTATCGCAAATGCGATAATAAACGGCCGCAATGCATGAATATCGCTAAAAACTCAGCGATATTCATGCATTACCGAGCTAATACTCTTAGCCATGTTATCCACCTCCCATTGGATAACATGGCTAAGAACTGCTCAGGGCAGGTGTTACTTTTTGGAGATATTCGCGCTTAGCGCGAATATCTCCAAAAGTTGGTAATAGGAGATAGATATCTTGCATGTTGTAATGCAAGTTATTGTGGTATATGGAACTCATACCATAATCTCTCAGGAAAGCAGAAACTGATCCTTTTGGGACCGCCTAAAAAGGCCTAGGGGGTGAGGAGTACTCTACTTTGCCCCCTTTTCACGTTCCGAACTATTTTATTTTACTCTCTTCTGTAATTACACAAAATACCAGCGATAAGATGCATCGGAGACACACAGTGAGAGAAAGGAGGCCGGAGATGAAGAAGACATGTCAAATACACATTGGAGATAATATAGTGGCAGAAGGGAAGTAAATATGAGTAAACTTACCATGTAACATAAAAATGTTGCACTCTATACTATAAGTCTCATTTTATACTACAATCACTTCGCTACAACCTCATAAATTAAAAATAAAAATAAATAATGTCTCAAACAATTTTTGATTTCTAAATATAAATTTATTCTTCAAAATTTTCTAAATTTGAAACAACTAGTAACATGTCCTCATCAGTAATTTCCTCTTCAATCATCTCATCTGGAATCTCCTCATTAAAAGTCTGCAATGATGATTCTTGTAACTCTATGGTCTCCAAACACTCGATAAATTCGCCATCAAGAGATTGATCAAAAAAATCATTCAAGTCATCTCCTCCTTCTGACAATATTTCATTATTGGTGCTGTCCATTTCAATCAATGTAGTGGAATCATTCAAGTCATCTCCTCGTGACAATATTTCATTATTGGTGCTCTCAATTTCAATCAATGTAGTGGAATCATTCAAGTCATCTCCTCCTTGTGACAATATTTCATTATTGGTCCTGTCCATTTCAATCAATCTAATGGAATCATACAAGCCATCTCCTCCTTGTGACAATATTTCATTATTGGTGCTCTCAATTTCAATCAATGTAGTGGAATCATTCAAGTCATCTCCTTGTGACAATATTTCATTCTTGGTGCTGTCCATTTCAATCAATCTAATGGAATCATACAAGTCATGTCCTCCTTGTGACAATATTTCATTATTGGTGCTCTCAATTTCAATCAATGTAGTGGACAATTCAAAAGAAATTGCCACGGTCTCTTCATTGTGAGCCATTTTATTTTGAAATTGCTTGCTGTAAATTGCAGAAAAAAATAATCACTTTCATTTATCGTTTTTAGTAATACATAATATAAAACTAACTTCATCAACTATTTAGTATAACAGAAGGACTGCAAATAAATAACAGAAAACATTTTTCAAATTATCTTCAAGTGTACAACATAGTTCCCCTTACAAATTAACAACTCACCTTTTTAAAAGTAGCAGAAGTGTTAGTACTGTGTAAATCAAACACCAGAAATTCACCACCAAAAATTCCTCACAAATGTACCTCAGACAGTAGTATCACAAAATGGCTGTGGTTTCCTCTCATTTGACATATATACATAACCAATTAACTTTCATCACACACAAATACAAAACCAAAGTAACATTTTAATTGGTTCTAAATTTCAACACTTTCAAATGTGTTTTCCCCATGCAATTTTCCATAGGACATTTACATACGTCTACAGCCTGAATGGCTGAACGGAATTACACCAAACTTGGCAAAATGGTACATCAAACCTAAGAGGTCAGGAAGGATCTACTATGACCCCTTATGGTCATTTCCCCCTTCGCTTTGGCCTCCTCTTGTCTCTCAATCCTACCGAGAGACAAGATGGCGGCCGCTACGGACTGTTTGGAATGTTGACAGACGCCGGAGAACCAATCAGCTTCGCAAAGCTCCGTAACGCGAAAAGTACGCGAAGCGGAGCGCTGTTACAGATATATATCTTTTTTTGAACGTTAATTTCTCAAAATCCACTGGAGCACATATATTGAGACCTAGCAAAGGCACATCGGGCTACCAGTCCCTAATATTTTGCCAAGTTTCGTGCAAATCCATTCAGGTGTTCGATTATTATTATTATTATTTTTTTTTGCCCCGCGGGGCCCTTTTAAAACCTCCACATCAAACCTAGGGGGTCAGCGAGGATCTACTATTCCCCCTTATGGTCATTTGCCCCTTCGCTTTGGCCTCCTCTTGTCTCTCGATCCTACCGAGAGACAAGATGGCGGCCGCTACGGACTGTTTGGAATGTTGACAGACGCCGGAGAACCAATCAGCTTCGCTTCACAAAGCTCCGTTGCGCGAAAAGTACGCGTCCTAGGACGCTGCCCGGTCCGCTGTTACAGATATATATCTTTTTTTAAACGTTAATTTCTCAAAATCCACTGGAGCACATATATTGAGACCTACAAAAGGCACATCGGGCTACCAGTCCCTACAATTTTGCCAAGTTTCGTGCAAATCCATTCAGCCGTTCGGGCTAAAAGTGAGGCCAACCGCCCTATGGAAAACTCAATGTTAAAAACACGTTTTGGGACCCCCCTTTTTTCTCGGCCCCCCCTTGACGAACCCCCCCCAAATTTTCAAGGGCTGCTCAGAAACAAAATGTGCCATTTTCCTGAAAATTTCAGCCAATTCCGTCCACAAACGCCAAAGTTATTAGACATAGAATTTTCAAAAAACCCATAGAGAAAAAATCCTAACTATATATACCTACTGGCGACCGCCAGTAGGTAATATATATATATATATATATATATGTATATATATATATATATATATATTACCTACTGGCGGTCGCCAGTAGGTAGTTATAGTTAGGATCGTTTTCCATAGGAAATCCGCAACATTCTTTTGGGAATAACTTTGGCGCCGAATGAGCGATCTGCCTGTAATTTTTGTTAACGTTGCCTCGCTGCGCTGCGCTCCTTCCCTGAAAGTTTCGGGGGGATCCGTCAAGCGGGGGCCGAGATAAAAGGGGGTCCCAAAACGTGTTTTCCCCATGTTAATTTCCATAGGGCGGTTGGACTCACTTTTAGCACGAACGGCTGAATGGATTTCCACCAAACTTGGCAAAATTGTAGGGACTGGTACCCCGATGTGCCTTTGCTTTGTCTCAAGATATATGCTCCAGTGGTTTTTTACGAAAATTAACTTTGAAAAAATATATATTGGGCTACATTGGGTTATATATATGTTAGAGCCCAAATGTAGCCCAATGTAGCCCAATGTAGCCCAATGTAGCCCAATGTAGCCCAAAGATGGCCACCAGAGACAAAAAAAACAAATGTAGCCCAAATATCAGCTAGATGTAGCCCAACTATAGCCCAATGACAGAATGTCCCAGAGTGTTCTAAAGAACAACTAGAATGCTAACAGTCTTACTTATGACAAAAGTATGGCACACCTGAAGTCATCTTGATTGGAATAAAGTGGTAACACTTAATACATTTAATTTGAAAAGGAACAAAATGAGGGGTTTCATTTTGCCATAGACATTTTATATATATATATATATATATATATATTAGAGCTCTAAAAGCACCAAAGCGTCGCACTCACAGGCGGGTGCTCCCGTTGCGAGGGTGCACTCGCAAAACCAGTACCGCTCAGCCTCCCAACGCGGCAATCATCCGCAGGACGAAGGAAGCACTCACAGGGGTGTATTTTCACAAATTTATTTGTTGCACAGCACACTGACGCGTTTCGGTCGGAACCTTCCTCGAAGTTTACCGAACCGGCAGAGGCGTCCACCATTTATTCCCGCATCCGGGTCAAAATCATAGACATAGGACTAGCCTATGGGGCGGGTAAGGAAACTGCATGAAAATCAGCATGAAAATAAGCGCCATCTTAGGATGTCACAAAACACAATGCAACACCCCTTCAGTACAAAATAAAGCCCTGGATGGGCATGGCAAACTGTACAGTTATATAAAAAAAGCACAATTATACCAAATAATATTCAAATAGAGTAAATAAAGTTGAATTAATAAACAATAAAAACTAAAGAAGGAAAAATTATCATTAAATTATAACAATCCTTCCAATGCATGCTATATACACTCCTATACCCCGCACAGTAAATACATAAATTTATGTTCCATCAATCAAGCCCTAGATGGGCAAATAGTGCAGTGTAGACCCAGCCGGACCCACACTACTAACAATCATGACCAGGGCAAAGACAATTAAGTGGGACTCAATCAAAAATTGTATCAAAATGATAATATCAAGAAATGAAAATTCAATACACTCCTAGTTCCAAGTAAAAAAGAGAAGAGAGAGAGAGATAATTCGTAACATTTTTCATAAATCACTCAACAGATCAGCTCATCACAGTGTAATAAATTGCAGTGTAAACAATGCATAATCAGTAGATCCTAGGTGAATACATCAAATTCATCCTGAAGGTAAATAAAGAAAATCCGATATGCATAATCAAAAGAAAGACTCAGTAGTGTCACCCTGCTATTTACACTGAACCCTCATTCCCCCAGATGTGATGATAATTCCTCATGTATATTCATCCCTAAGGGCATCTTGGTTTGAAGGTCAATTATGTACCGTGATTCCAATCTACGGAGTCGAACAAGCCTGTCTCCTCCTCTTGGGTTCACTGGTACATGGTCAAGTCCAAAGAAGCTCAGGAGATCCCTATTGCGTTTATGTGCTTTATCGAAGTGGCGTGCCATATATATATATATGTCCAAACTATCTCCCCATGAGAAGAGAAATTGAGTCGCACACGGAACTTCGTTTCCAATTTAAAGCCGTTTATTTTATTTGGGCAACAGGATTAGGACTTTTTCGACGCGTTTCGTTTCTTCCTGGATATATATATATATGAACACAAACAACCAACTTCCACAGAGTGATCCATGGGAGAAGACACAGACTCGAGGCAGGTAAGATACGGCATCAGTTTTATTTGATGAGATCAGCCTCAATCCCAAAATTTCAAAAATGAGACACGTTTCGGCTTACTGGAAGCCTTTGTCAATCTATATATATATTCACTGAAAAAACCATAGGTTTCACACCAATTATAGTTAGGTGGAAATTTTACTTGCATAAAACCATTGAAATTCCCACGTTATTTATTTACCCATTTATTCTTCCATCAACCTTTAGATATACATATATAAAAAATATTTATTTTTCAGAAAGATACACATTCACTGGATGTTGTCATCAGTGATGTCATTTGAGATGTCATCAGTGATGTCATGAGTGATGTCACTGACCATGTCATGAGTGATGTAATATGTGACGTCATCAGCAGTGCATTGCACGCACAAGTTATAGTGAGTCCAACTAACTATAACGTGGGAATTTCAATGGTTTTGTGCGAGTAAAATTTCCACCTAACTATAACTGGTGTGAAACCTATGGTTTTTTCAGTGAATATATATATATATATATATATATCTATATATATATATATATATATATATATATAAATACAACTAATTTAAAGTACAACAACACTTCAAAGCCAGAGTTTATTTAATGCATCTTTAATCTACATATACTACCTTCCTTAATACATCTATATACCTTTCATGTACTTATGGATCTTAGCGATTCTTAAGGAACTGCTATTAAGAAATCGCAATTTCATATGCATGTAGGTTTCGCTAAAAGATTAGCCATTCATACGCAGTCCTGCATGGAACAGGATTCTCAAATTGCGATTACCAAATAGGTAATTGCAAATTGCGCATGCAATTTCAGGGTTGCAATGGAGTCAAAAGGCCACCCTTATGCACCCCAACAAAGGTAAGTATGCACATGTGGTGCACACACATGCCATAAGGGCATGTGAATGCACCACATAGCACTGTGAAAAAGGAATGTGTGTGCATTTTTCAAAAGAATCACAAATTACCATCAACATAAATTTGAGGGCAATTTGCGAATTCCAAATTTCTAAAATGCAATTTGCAAATGCATAATGCATCTCAATTAGGGAATCGCAATTTGCGATTTCCTAACTGCATTTGCAAAATAGATATTTGCAAAAATTGTGATTACCTGTTTTGTTAATGCCTTTGAGCTTGATGCATCACAAATAGCATTTCATTTGTAGCAAACAGGCTGATTCTGCTAATCGGCTTGTTTGCAACCGGTAAAAATGCTTGATACATATGCCCCTAAATCTTTCTTGCTTTTTGGATCTATATATTTATTTATTACTTATATATTACTTTTCTTCTAATTTAGCATATTCAATGCACTACCCTATTTTTCACCCTATACATCTTTCAAAATATCCTCTACCACCACTCATTCATTCATCCCAAACACCATTCTACTATGATCCACAAAATAACCCTTTCGAGACTTTCCCCTACTCCACCCCTTCTTACATCACCACATACCTCTTTACTATTCCGATCCCCCAAAACAAGCCTCCCTCTGACTCTTCCCCCTCAACTTCTCTTTTACTCATCCCCCACCTCCTCCCTGTTACTCATCCCAAGCCTCCTCCTGCTGCTATGAGCTCCAAAACAAACAAACAAAAAAACAATAATTTCTAAATCCTTCCCTTCTATTCCTCCACTATCCTTTTCAATCCCAATAAAAGACTAACATGTCAATCACTCAAATTAATTTCATATTTTGCTATACTAATTCACCACTAGTCCTTTATGGGTTCCTGAGTAGCGTGCTACTCATTGAATAAGCACTTCATACATCATCAGGGGTAGCAAGCGTTATATAAATGTAAACCTGTTTACCTCTTCTACCCCTTCACTATCCTTCACAATCCAAATAACTGACTAGCATATCCTTCACTCAAATTTCAAATTACTTTCATATTTTCACCATACTAATGCACCACTAATCGTTTATAGGTTACGAAGTAGCGTGCTACTCACTAAAAAAGTGCCTCAACACCCCATAAAGGGTAGCAAGCGCTATATAAATGCAAACCTTTTTTCTTCTGCTATCCTTCTCAATCCGAATAACTGACTAACATATCCACCACTCAAATTACTTTCGTATTTTCACTATATTAATTTACCACTAATCCTTTATGGGTTCTAAAGTAGCATGTTACTCACTGAAAAGGCGCTTTACCGCCTCATCAGGGGTGGTTAGCACTATATAAATGCAATTAAAATACAATACAATGTACTTTCATAACTACAAATGTTCAACTGCACAACCACTTTGGAACTGCCTCACTAGAACATAGTTCATTACGCTATCCGTATCTGTTAGAAATTGGGTTATTGGTTGAGGGGGTGAAAACATTATTCAAGCAACAACCAAAAATCCTTGTCAGGGTAAACCATAAAAGTCACTAAATTGAGTTGTACTTGACTCTCTGGTACCTTGGCACACAAACGTCCAGGCTTAATTTAGAGGCAAATATTATTGCAGTGCACACACAGTAATAAAGTGATAACACAACAAACAAAAATCCCAAACCAATTTAGAAAAATAGAGGACATTTTATTAACATGATACCAAGTCAATTTAAAAACTATTAGCAGAACCGGAGTTATGAAATGTTAACGTTTTGAGTGGGAAATACCATCTACAATATCAAAGCACCAACCATGGGTAGCTGGCAGCGCACGATTGGGGTGAAGGTAAAAGTTAAGGCTGACGAGATGAAGTGCAAATCAGAATACAGGAGGTGGATTGGGTCAGGTATAGGTATACCTTCAGACTTAAAAGTAATTTGGAAGAAAGGTTCCTGAGAATATAGAGTTCAGCATGGCAAGGCAGCAGACGTGTCCGAGGAGGAGTAGACTTTGTCATCAGGAACTGTTGACTAGAATCACAATGGAGATTTTTATCTTCTGGATAAAGACACTTTTATGTAAGTCAAAAATTTCCAGTGGATCGAAGCAGCAGGCAGTAGCCGACACGGACTCCCTGAGGCTTCATACCTTCATCCTGCAGAACAGGATTGGGTGCTTGGAGAAGTACCCAATGATATCCAATGTAAGAGGTATGTCTTACTGTAGAATAAAACGAATTTGGGAGTTTTTTCAATACCAGGACATGGAAAACTTAAACTCAGATGTCCTATTTAGAAGCACAATGCACAGGTCCTAAGGGTTTCTAGGGCCTACATTAGCAGTACCTTCTACGTATAAAAAAGGAAAGTTTGGCCCTTGCAAAAGGTTTATTTTTCCTGGTCGATTTCAGTTTAAAATTGCACCACATGCCACAATGGCGAGCCTGAGATGTGTTTTAAAGTGCTACATCAGTGGCTGACAGAATGTGTGCTGCAGGCCCAATTGTAGCATTTAATATACAGTCCCTGGATACATGCAGTACCATTTATTTGGGACATATAAGTAAATTAAATGTGGCAATTGAATATAAGTCAATTGCATCATGTTTAAATGAGGGAAAGCACAAGCACATTACCACTGGTTAGCATGGGGAAGATGCACAGAGTCCTAATGCCAACAAAAAGAAGTTCTGCCAAAATCAGGGAGTAATGACAAAAAGTCTGGAAGAATTCCATTCCAAGGATGTTGGGGAGCCCCTTGCAACACTTTTGCACCGCCGTTGCTTCACTTTTCTGATGCAGCAACGGCGTAAACAATACGCCACATTGCAACACATTTACAACATGACGCATCTAGGGTGATGCGTCAAGTTGTAAAACCTGCGTCAGGTATAATGTATGCAGGGAGGGCGTTTTGATTCAAGAAAGCCTTGTAAAACGGCATCACTTTATGATGCCACTGTGTCAAAACCTTACGCGTATGGAGTGATGCAGCACAATAGGAATAGGCCGTCCTGAACAATGCTGGAGTTGAGTCATGCTTGCGACATGACTCCAGCAATGCGTGACCCTTGCACCAACAGATGCGTGATGCATCTGTCAGTCCTTGCGCCATGATGCGCCTCATTGTAAATGCAATGCATCCATGGTGGCGCAATGGTTTTTTTGAGTGACGCAAGTAAACTGACGCATCTCTGCTATAACGCTGGGATGCGTCAGTTTCTTGTACATCTGCCCCTTTATGTCTAATACGTGTCGTTGCAAATATTAGCAAAATGTGCAGTAAAGAACAGAATGTTATGTTTTTTTTAATTGGAGGAAACAGTAATGCACTGTAGTGTAAATTACAAACAGTGGGTACACTGTGCTGTGAAAATGTCTGCAATGAGTGCCCCTAAAAAATGTTCCTTGTTCAAGAAAAACATTTCTCTATCTCATGGCAAAAAAGGAAAAGTTACTTTTATCTTATCTTACATTTCTTGTGAACTATTATTCTTTACCTTATCTGTTACTGATAGCTGAAGTATGGTCCTGTTAAGAGGAGAACCAGATCAATTAGGCCTGGCTGCTCTCCTCCCTGTGACAGCCACATGTGCTGCTTTTTTTATAGGCTACATTGAGCTCTGTAACTCAATTACTATGTTCAGATTAAAGAATATACGATATTCTGGATTTGTAGGCGCTCTACTATGCTCTTAAATGTGACATGTGCTTCCAGACAGTTGTTTTCCTTCATTTGTGCCTGGGTCAAGGGATCCTGTGTAATTGTGTCCTTTTCTAGTTTGGTAATTTTAGTTTACCCTGAGGACCAGTAACTTTGTTTAATATACTGTCAAATTGATTATGTTGTTATTACTGTGAGATATTTCTTATTTCCAGCTTCTTTTTTCCTACTGTATATCTTTAAAAAAACGGTGTGGCTGCACTTGTCGCTCAAACGTCATACTAATTCGGATCTTTATGAGGTCTTGTTCGTGGCTGTGGCTGTCCACGTCTCTTCTTTTTAGTACCAGCTGTTCTAGTGTGTGAATGCCATTTTTTCACTGGATAAAACTAAGGGGTCGATCAGGATGGCGGACGGAAGAGCCACCGCGGCCCTGGAGTAGGCGGAAAAAGCCTTTTCCGTGTCCGCCTGCCGCGGATACTCCGTCCGCCATATCAGGATAGGAAAACGTGTCAAATTTCCGTCCGCGACGGAAAAACACGCTCCGCCGGCCAACTACACACGACCACGCGGCGGACGGAACACATCCGGACGCTCCGCCGTACGCACTGACGTCGAAGACCGTCCCCCAAATCAAGATGGCGGAAAACACACATAAAACCGCTGCGGAAAAACAACCTGTCTTAACACGGCGGAATCCCCACAGCGAACATAGGTGACACAGCCGAGATACCCACCGCAAGCTGACCACCACCATGGACCCGGCGCTACACGCTTTCCCGATGCTCTTCGCGATCCACCACGTCCTAGTCATGGCCTACTATGGACGACGACGCAGGTAAGGTACAAACCATTGGCTGTCTGGAGGGGAATACCAGCAAGGGACGTGACGTAGGGAGGGGGAGTGTCATGTTACCGAAACCACTGATGAGAAGCATATACGAATACACATTAGCAGTACGCAAGCAGGAATGACAACGACAGACCACGAGACTTGATAGACTACCTTTATTGTCAAATAATAGGGGTCAAATCACAGTGTATGCGTGAACATGGGCAAAGTGGGCACCAGAGCAGGTACAACATAGCAGGTAACGAGAGGGCAGCATGCAGTATCAGAGCATCAACAGGGCATTGTGCATTACAGAGCAGGTACATCAGAGGCAGGTAACGAGAGGGCAGTATCAGAGCATCAACAGGGCATTGTGCATTACAGAGCAGGTACATCAGAGGCAGCACGTGAGAGGGGCAAAGTGCATCAACAGTCCATTGCACAGAACAGGCCCATCAGAGGCAGCACGTGAGAGGGGCTAAGTGCATCAACAGTCCATTGCACAGAACAGGCCCATCAGAGGCAGCACGTGAGAGGGCCAAAGTGCATCAACAGTCCATTGCACAGAACAGGCCCATCAGAGGCAGCACGTGAGAGGGGCTAAGTGCATCAACAGTCCATTGCACAGAACAGGCCCATCAGAGGCAGCACCTGAGAGGGGCAGTATGCAGTATCAGAGCATCAACAGGGCATTGTGCATTACAGAGCAGGTACATCAGAGGCAGGTAACGAGAGGGCAGCATGCAGTATCAGAGCATCAACAGGGCATTGTGCATTACAGAGCAGGTACATCAGAGGCAGGTAACGAGAGGGCAGCATGCAGTATCAGAGCATCAACAGGGCATTGTGCATTACAGAGCAGGTACATCAGAGGCAGGTAACGAGAGGGCAGCATGCAGTATCAGAGCATCAACAGGGCATTGTGCATTACAGAGCAGGTACATCAGAGGCAGGTAACGAGAGGGCAGCATGCAGTATCAGAGCATCAACTGGGCATTGTGCATTACAGAGCAGGTACATCAGAGGCAGGTAACGAGAGGGCAGCATGCAGTATCAGAGCATCAACAGGGCATTGTGCATTACAGAGCAGGTACATCAGAGGCAGGTAACGAGAGGGCAGTATGCAGTATCAGAGCATCAACAGGGCATTGTGCATTACAGAGCAGGTACATCAGAGGCAGGTAACGAGAGGGCAGGTTGCAGTATCAGAGCATCAACAGGGCATTGTAGAGTACAGAGCAGGTACATCAGAGGCAGCACAACTACGTGTCCCTACCAACCCGTCACAGGGACCACAAGAGTGCCACGCAGTTCTCAATGGACACACCATGTGAATTAACATTTGAGTGAAGTGTACAGCACGTCACATCACAGAATCAGGGGGGACTGCGTGAACTACCTGCCTCGGACACACTGGCAGCACCAGCAACAGGAGTGTGAGACACAGCCACAGCCCGAGTGACACACACATGGGCCACGGACCCAGACACACTGGCAGCACCAGCAACAGGAGTGTGAGACACAGCCACAGCCCGAGTGACACACACATGGGCCACGGACCCAGACACACTGGCAGCACCAGCAACAGGAGTGTGAGACACAGCCACAGCCCGAGTGACACACACATGGGCCACGGACCCAGACACACTGGCAGCACCAGCAACAGGAGTGTGAGACACAGCCACAGCCCGAGTGACACACACATGGGCCACGGACCCAGACACACTGGCAGCACCAGCAACAGGAGTGTGAGACACAGCCACAGATGTAGTCACTGACACGTGAGCCACTGACCCAGACAGACTGCCAGCACCAGAAACAGGAGTGTGCAACACAGCCACAGATCTTCTAACTGACACGTGAGCCATAGACCCAGATACACTGCCAGGACCTGCAACAGGAGAGGGCACAACTGACACTGTGCCACCATCTGATACATGAGAGTCAACTGCACCAGCGCCACTGGGACAACTGAAATGATGAGCCACAGGGCTGTATGGGCCAGGAGGCAGGGTGGGCCTGGGAGCTGGGGATAGCTCACCTAGAGCCAAATCGGGGTTTGCAGGTGTCAATGGTGTGTGTCTGCGTTTCTTAGGGAGGTGTGAGTGCACCCTGGACAGGACAGGACTGCCAAGTGGTGGGGACTCCAAAGAATCACCACCCAGCATAGGTGGAGCAACTGCTGCCGGGGATCTGGTTTCGGGGGACGTGCTGGAGCCTGCTTGTCGTTTGCTCTGTGCCTGCCGCCTGGACTCGGAATGATGTGTAATGGGGGATGCAACAACAGGGGACACCCTCCTCTGCTTCTGACTGGCCTGGATGGGAGTGGAGGTATGGGGGGACTCCGCCGCGGAGACATCAGTTTGGCGTTTAGTAGAAAACATCAGCCTCAGTGCAGCCAGGGGTGAAGTATGCCTGTCCTTGATTGCGCCATTGTCCATGCTAGATGCCTTGTCCGTAGGATGTGCCTTATCCTTAGGTGGAGTGTTGTCTCTGGATGTAGCCTGTGCCCTGCTCGCCGCCCTGTTCCTGCCAGCAGACTTGTCGTCTGTGATGCACCTGCCTCCAGCAGACACCTGCTCCCTGTGTGTGTCGCTGCCCTTGGGAGTGTTCCTATCCACTGCTGTGGGCCTGCTCTTGGGAGTCTCCCTGCTCTTAGTAGGTGCCTTAGTCTTCTCACTGTCCTTGGGAGTGTTCCTATCCACTGCTGTGGGCCTGCTCTTGGGAGTCTCCCTGCTCTTAGTAGGTGCCTTAGTCTTCTCACTGTCCTTGGGAGTGTTCCTATCCACTGATGTGGGCCTGCTCTTGGGAGTCTCCCTGCTCTTAGTAGGTGCCTTAGTCTTCTCACTGTCCTTGGGAGTGTTCCTATCCACTGCTGTGGGCCTGCTCTTGGGGGTCTCCCTGCTCTCAGTAGGTGCCTTAGTCTTCTCACTGTCCTTGGGAGTGTTCCTATCCACTGCTGTGGGCCTGCTCTTGGGGGTCTCCCTGCTCTCAGTAGGTGCCTTAGTCTTCTCACTGTCCTTGGGAGTGTCCCTTACCTCTGCTGTGGGCCTGCTCTTGGGAGTCTCCCTGCTCTCAGTAGGTGCCTTTGTCTTCTGACTGGCCTTGTCCAAGGAACAGTCCATGGACATGTGAGTATCCCTTGCCTTCGGAGTACCTTTCGTGTTGAATGCCTGTGTAGCTCCGGAAGGCATGTCCCCCAACAACACTTGTGGATCCTGTGTGTGTACTCCAGTGCATCTGACGTCGTCTACGTGAACAGATTTAGCTGATCTAGGGGATGGGGTCTGTGCCCTGCGTGCCCTGACGTGCTGTCTGACGCTGCTTCTAGTGCAATAACCTGTATTTGAGTCCTGCTCTGAATAATCACTACCCCCTGAGACATCCAGCGGTGTAGATGGGGAAACAGAAGTAGCACCCTGTTCATTCGACTGTACTATTGCAGACGACACACTGCTTGCCAATGACTGCACTGTCCTGTGTAGACCTGCAAGATCGCCATGCATCCCTTCCATGAATGCCACCACCTGCCCCAACTTCCTATCATGATCCTGGAAAGCATTTGTCATATTGGTCTGACCCACACACAGCTGTCGCAGCAGATCAACGGCCTCAGCACACAGTGCATTTTGGCTCACCGTGGCAGGGGCAGCGGTGCCTGCACCGAACGCCACTCTGCTCCCCCTACTCCTTCGGCCACGAACAATACATGGTGCAGTTGGCGGAAGTGTGGGCCCTGTGTGCTGTCTTCCGACAGAAGGTGATGAGTGCCCACTCCCAGTCTGTGACAACAGTGCAGGCTCACCAAGAGTGTCCGACGAGGAGGACGATGGTGTCTCCACATGCGAGTCCTCAGGGACGGTCCTGTCCCCCTCTCCGGCGCTGGCCTCCTCCGTGTCAGTCTGCGTGTGTGCGAAGTCTGAGCCGGACTCATTTCCTCGGCTACTCTCCACCGTCTGTGGCTGAGTGTCCTCTGTCAAAGCTGAAATGCACAGAAAAGATGTGTGAGTCATGGGCACACTCACGTACAGAAGGAACAGGATAGCCAAATCACATAGCAGACAAAGGTTCATGAGCCCTCAGCCTGCACATGGCCCACCCCTACCAGTCATCCTCACATTTTCTGCCATGGGGACATGGACCACTAGGGGATGTGCTTTAACACTCAACTACTAAGCAAGTGGCGTGTCAACATGGCGGACCTGGATGTCAAATGAGTACCACCCAATGGGACCAAAATGCCATCACAGGCATACATACGCAACACGGAACTCAATAGTGTGTCTGTGCACCAATACATGCATAGCACTCACAAGTTTCCTACACAGACAGTATGCTCACCGCTAGTTTGCTGTTGATCGGCACTCAGACGTTCGGCCAGTTCAGGATGCGTCACTGCAATGATACGGTGCATGAGAGGGGTCATGGAGCGTCGGGCCAGACGGGGCGTCCTTGGAATCAGGCCCAGTGTTACTTCCGCTACATTCTTGCTCAGCCTGGAAATGTCGTCCCAGCGTTTGTGGCAGTGTGTATGTCGTCTGTTGCACACCCCCAATGCCCGTACTTCCCGTGCTATGGTCCTCCACAGGTCCTTGCGAAGGTGCAGCTTGACCTACCATGATGGGAGACAAAAGGGTTTAAGTCAGTGGACAGGTGGCCTGTCACACACATAGGGGCAAGACGTTACTGTCAGCAGCCATGCACAATCAGGAACATATGTCTAGCCCACACTACACAGCTAAGATATAAATAGGCCTGATCATTTGGCCCCCTCATGCACACCAACATGTCCCACACTGCACTTACCACCCGTCCCGGTGCGCCGTAGAGGCGTCCATAGTTGCGGAGTACACCGTCCACGAGGACATCAAGCTCCGCGGCGGTGAAGGGTCGAGACCGGATCTCTTTGCCACTCGACATGGCAAGATCACGGAGTATGGCACTAGAGCAGCAGTCGGTGGTCAGCTCAGCAGCAGCAGCAGCAGGTCGAGGTGATGGTCACAGGCAGCAGTCGGTGGTCAGCTCAGCAGCAGCAGCAGCAGGTCGAGGTGATGGTCACAGGCAGCAGTCGGTGGTCAGCTCAGCAGCAGCAGCAGCAGGTCGAGGTGATGGTCACAGGCAGCAGTCGGTGGTCAGCTCAGCAGCAGCAGCAGCAGGTCGAGGTGATGGTCACAGGCAGCAGTCGGTGGTCAGCTCAGCAGCAGCAGCAGCAGGTCGAGGTGATGGTCACAGGCAGCAGTCGGTGGTCAGCTCAGCAGCAGCAGCAGCAGGTCGAGGTGATGGTCACAGGCAGCAGTCGGTGGTCAGCTCAGCAGCAGCAGCAGCAGGTCGAGGTGATGGTCACAGGCAGCACTGGTCCCCAGGGTAGGAAGTTTCATGTTGGCCAAGACACATATATAGGGCCCTCAGCACGTGTCAGTGGCATACGTCGCCAGCAATTGGTCAGCCCTGGAAGCGTGATCGTGAAATGGGCCAATGACTGGCCCTGTTGTTGCGGTGCACAGCTTCCGCTACTTGCGATTGGCCGTATGCGGCCAGCGTCCCTCTTCCCATTGGCTGCATGTGCAGGGACCGTGACGGGCACACATCGGCAACCGCACGTGCAAGCTTCAGGCACGGATGCTTCAGTTGCAACAATGTACTATCACTGGCGCCTCCATGGCGGTGCACGTACACAGCGGGGGAGGTGCAGG
Source organism: Lissotriton helveticus (assembly GCF_964261635.1). Lineage (NCBI taxonomy): Eukaryota > Metazoa > Chordata > Amphibia > Caudata > Salamandridae > Lissotriton > Lissotriton helveticus. The sequence goes on along the minus strand of NC_136060.1, from coordinate 49,834,137 downwards.
CCTATACACCCTGCAGATGTACTCAATGGACATGCCAGTTCATGACCCCCCTTACAGTCACCTTGCATCATCCACCGTACACCGGCCGGAGCGGCCGGCCCATGAACATCCGCCGTGCCCGGCCATGAACACAACCGCCATGGCCGGGACCGGCGGTTGTTCATGGCCGGGCACGGCCATGGCGGTTGTGTTCATGGCCGGGCACGGCGGTTGTTCATGGCCGGGCACGGCCATGGCGGTTGTGTTCATGGCCGGGCACGGCGGTTGTTCATGGCCGTGCCCGGCCATGGCGGTTGTGTTCATGGCCGGGCACGGCGGTTGTTCATGGCCGGGCACGGCCATGGCGGTTGTGTTCATGGCCGGGCACGGCGGTTGTTCATGGCCGTGCCCGGCCATGGCGGTTGTGTTCATGGCCGGGCACGGCGGTTGTTCATGGCCGGGCACGGCCATGGCGGTTGTGTTCATGGCCGGGCACGGCGGTTGTTCATGGCCGGGCACGGCCATGGCGGTTGTGTTCATGGCCGGGCACGGCGGTTGTTCATGGCCGGGCACGGCCATGGCGGTTGTGTTCATGGCCGGGCACGGCGGTTGTTCATGGCCGTGCCCGGCCATGGCGGTTGTGTTCATGGCCGGGCACGGCGGTTGTTCATGGCCGGGCACGGCCATGGCGGTTGTGTTCATGGCCGGGCACGGCGGTTGTTCATGGCCGGGCACGGCCATGGCGGTTGTGTTCATGGCCGGGCACGGCGGTTGTTCATGGGCCGGCCGCTCCAGCCGGTGTACGGTGGATGATGCAAGGTGACTGTAAGGGGGGTCATGAACTGGCATGTCCATTGAGTACATCTGCAGGGTGTATAGGCCTGCACCTCCCCCGCTGTGTACGTGCCCCGCCATGGAGGCGCCAGTGATAGTACATTGTTGCAACTGAAGCATCCGTGCCTGAAGCTTGCACGTGCGGTTGCCGATGTGTGCCCGTCACGGTCCCTGCACATGCAGCCAATGGGAAGAGGGACGCAGGCCGCATTCTGCCTTTGGGAAGTAGCGGAAGTTGAGCACCGCCATGGCGGCGCCAAATATGTGATCTTGTCAGACGCTGCACCGTGATGTGTTGTGTGCAGTTGCGTCATGAGGGATGTGAGCGTGATTGTGAAAGGTCATATGTCATACAATATAGCATGTGTGTCCATACAATGGACATCGGTCGGCACACAATGGCCAACAGATGTGCATTCGTACGTGTTGACGTCGGGTTTGACCCTACAGACGTTGTTACATCTTCACAACTACACAGTACATCACGGCTGTGTGGCCAATTCATGCATCTGTTGTCGGTTTATTGTTGTGTCGAGGTGACTACAGTGGTGATGGTACACATGCATTCCGTGTATGTGATTTATACGTTCTGTCACCATGCATGTCATTACCGTATGCACATCATCATTGGTGGTGGCATTTGTGCTTGATGACATGGCGTGTGTAAACTTATCGTTTGTGTGCATGCAGTTGCATGAGTGTCTGTGATGTGTCTACGATACATTAGGGTGACGACTGGAGTTATGTCAGTAAGGTACACATGTGATGGAGTTGTACACGTATGCGTCGTTTGTACGTTGACCTAAGTTACATCTCTCTCCCACACAGGAGGGCTCCAAATGTGCATCGCCCATACACTCAGCTGGAGGATATGGTAGACGAGGAGGTGATTCGGAAATTCAGGCTGGATCGACGTCGGTTGCTGGAGCTTGTGGCTCAATTGGCTCCTCATCTGCAGCCACGTAGAACGTATCCTGGCTCGTTTACACCCACTGCAAAGGTCATGGCGGTACTACATTTCTTCGCTACTGGCACATTTCAGTATACAGTTGGAGGTGCCGGGGGTATGTCACAGGCAATGTTCAGCACGGTTCTTCGGGATGTGTTAACAGCTATGATGCTGTACAAGGATGAGTACATACATTTCCCACGTCCGGAAGAGTTGCCAGCTGTCAAAGCTGGTTTCTATGCACTGGGCCACATACCTCACGTTGTGGGCTCAATTGATGGCACGCACATCGCGCTCATTCCACCACGGGCACGCGAACAAGTGTTCAGGAATCGCAAACACTTTCATTCGCTGAACGTGCAGGTGGTGTGCCTGGCGAGCAACATCATCTCCCATGTGTGTGCAAGATTTCCTGGATCCGCACATGACGCCCACATCATGCGAACCAGCAATGTCCCACGACTCATGGCAAATCTGCCACCCGGTCAAGCGTGGCTTGTTGGTGAGTGTGCAGTGGGGACTCTTGTGATCTCTGTGTTGCATGGGGTACCCACCATATCTTGTTCTGATGTTTGTCTCTGTCATCCCCCTACATAGGCGACTCGGCTTACCCAAACCGGCCCTGGCTCCTCAGTCCCCTACGTAATCCGAGGACGGCGGGTGAAATGCGGTACAATGAGGCACATGGAAGGACACGGAGAGTCATCGAACGTACCTTTGGACTGCTGAAGTCTAGGTTTCGGTGCCTCGATAAGACCGGAGGGGCACTGCCTTACTCACCAGGAAAAGTATGCAAGATCGTGATTGCCTGCTGCATGCTCCACAACCTGGCAGTACGCAATGACATTGAACTGCTGTTGGACCCTGAAGACGAAGGAGTTCCTCGGCCTCCCATCCCACCCATGTCGACTGATGAGGATAGTGGTGAGGAGGAAGGTGTGGACCAGAGGCGCCAGCTCATTGATCGCTACTTCCCTTGAATGTGAGTATCTACCTCTAGTGGCGGTTGACAATGCCTCATGTATGTTTTCTGGTGTTGTGTGGATATGGGGTTATTCAGCTGGGTGTGGTTTGTGATGGTTGCACATGTGTGTCTTCATGTCTTTGGACATAGGAGTGTCCATGATGTGTGTGCTCCCATCCCATGCTTGTGTGATGGTTGTCGTTTGTGTAATGTTGCTGTGCATTGTGTTGTGATGTGTGTGAATCTCTTTACTGACGTGTGTTTGCTGTCTCTGGTTTTCTCTAGGTCACTCCCGCAGCGCCATGATCATGTGCGACTATGATCCCTGTACCTGTTTACGTCTGTATCTGATGGCAATCATGTGAATAAACATGGAGGCAAAACATCATTGTGTGAGTAAATGCAATTTATTGACAGGTTGTGCTTTTGTGCTGGTGAATATTTACAAGTAAGTGGGAGGGAGGGAGTTGGAGTTGTAGGTAATGGCAGATGAAATGTCCGTGCTGACACCACATTGGGGGGTGTCAGGCTAGTCCAGCAGACCAGTGGCAATGATTGTCTATGTGGGACAGGATGGTTTGCAGGGTGAATGTCTGGCACAGGCAGTGGCATTGTCAAGGTCGTCCCCTCTTGGAGCGTGTGCCTGGCGCTCCAACACTGCTCTCAGCAACTTCCTGCCTCGGCCGCCCCCTCCGTCTCGGAGGTGGTACAGAGGCAGCTGGGAGGGCAGGTTGGTGATGGGCCACATCCGTCGCCAGGGGCTCAGGTGGTGGTGGCGGCGGTGGAGGCGGAGGCGGAGGTGACGGGGGAGGCGGAGGTGACGGTGGCGGTGGCGCTGACACACATGGTGGAGGGGGGGGGGGTTGTTCCGGGCAACCCATTCCCTCCACATCGTTGCCTGCTGGCCCATGATCACCAACATCTGGCCAAGGATGCCAGAGATCTCGCGCAGGCTGTTGGTGTTGTCCACTGAGTCCTCGTGAACACGATCAGCGTTTGCCTGGGACCGGTCGTATGAGGCCTGGCACCTGGCAAGAGCTTGTAGGGACTGTGCCACTGGCTCGGGTAGCTGTCCCTCCTCTGACCGGCGGTGTGTGGGTCGCCTGATTGGCAGTTGTCCCGTTGCCTGTGTTTGTGGCCCACTCACCCTGCTTGTGTGTGGGGCCGTTGGACCAGCGTTGCGCGCTGGGTCATGCTGGGTGGCACCGGCAGGAGTCGTGGTGCTCGTGGTAGTGGTGGTAGTGGTGGTACTGGTGGTACTGGTGGTACTGGTGGTGGTGGGGACTGTGCAGATCACAGAGACGGGTGCCGCGGGAGTCACACATGCGACGTTGGTCGGTCCCGGGAGTCCCTGTGAGCCAGATGGCCCTGGCTGCGTGCTTGGTCCCGCTCCATCCTCCGCCCCGGAGCTGCCTGTGTCGTCGTCGGCAGAGAGTCCTGTAGGTGTGGGAGGCGAGGCTGGCGGCCGGGTACTGCTTTCCCCAGTCAGTTGACGATCACCTGAGGGACAAGATCGAGCAGGTCAGTAATGTGGACAGTACATGGTTACATTGATTTGTAGACATTTCTGTTTCCTGTCGCACACACCCCACCCTCCACCACCACCGCCACCCTCCCCGTGCACATGGGGGCCTGTTGGGAGTTGTAGTTTGGGCCTCTCACACACCCCACCCTCCACCACCGCCACCCTCCCCGTGCACATGGGGGCCTGTTGGGAGTTGTAGTTTGGGCCTCTCACACACCCCACCCTCCACCACCGCCACCCTCCCCGTGCACATGGGGGCCTGTTGGGAGTTGTAGTTTGGGCCTCTCACACACCCCACCCTCCACCACCGCCACCCTCCCCGTGCACATGGGGGCCTGTTGGGAGTTGTAGTTTGGGCCTCTCACACACCCCACCCTCCACCACCGCCACCCTCCCCGTGCACATGGGGGCCTGTTGGGAGTTGTAGTTTGGGCCTCTCACACACCCCACCCTCCACCACCGCCACCCTCCCCGTGCACATGGGGGCCTGTTGGGAGTTGTAGTTTGGGCCTCTCACACACCCCACCCTCCACCACCGCCACCCTCCCCGTGCACATGGGGGCCTGTTGGGAGTTGTAGTTTGGGCCTCTCACACACCCCACCCTCCACCACCGCCACCCTCCCCGTGCACATGGGGGCCTGTTGGGAGTTGTAGTTTGGGCCTCTCACACACCCCACCCTCCACGACCGCCACCCTCCCCGTGCACATGGGGGCCTGTTGGGAGTTGTAGTTTGGGACTCTCACACACCCCACCCTCCACCACCGCCACCCTCCCCGTGCACATGGGGGCCTGTTGGGAGTTGTAGTTTGGGACTCTCACACACCCCACCCTCCACCACCGCCACCCTCCCCGTGCACATGGGGGCCTGTTGGGAGTTGTAGTTTGGGCCTCTCACACACCCCACCCTCCACCACCGCCACCCTCCCCGTGCACATGGGGGCCTGTTGGGAGTTGTAGTTTGGGACTCTCACACACCCCACCCTCCACCACCGCCACCACCACCACCACCCTCCCCGTGAACATGGGGGCCTGTTGGGAGCCATGGACATGTTAGTGTGTTGGTGTCCGACGTGCATGGGTTGGGGCGTGGGGGATGTTTCTTCTCAGTTGTGTGAGCCTGACCATGTCGTGCTGATCGTGGTGCTTGGTTTGTACTCACCAGTCTCTTCTCCTTCGTCAAGGCCGTCTAGGCTCTCTGGGTGTAGTATCACCAGCACCTTCTCCTCCCAATCGGTGTAGGGTATGGGCTCCGGGGGTGTGCCACCGCCAGTGAGATTGGCTCTGGCGTGGTTTTTCGCTTGGATGCCCTTGACCCTGGTCTTAAGGTCATGCCACCGCCTCTGAATGTCGTGCTTGGTCCTCGGCACAGTCCCCGACGCATTCACACGAGTGACGATCCTGTCCCACATGTGGTTCTTTTGCGCCACGGTCGTCTGCTGGACTTGGGCCCCGAAGATGTTGGGCTCCACACGGATAATTTCATCTACCATTACCCGCAACTCTGTCTCCGTGAATTTGGGTTTTTTTTTGGGTGCCATGGTGTGTGGTGCTCAGTGTGTGAGTTGAGTGAGTTGGGAGGTGCAGGTGTGTGGTGTGTGATGTGTAGGATTTGTGTGGTGGGTGTTTGTGTGGTAGGGTGGTGGGTGGGTGTCTTCTATGTGATTTTATGTGAGTTAGCAGTGTCTCGAATGGCCCTCTTGCTGGCAGCAATGCTGTGGTGCAAGGGATTGTGGTTGTGTGGGGGTGTCTTTTTATAGTCGTGTCTCGATGGTTGTTGGCAGTCAGGTGGTAGGTGGGCGTGTTGACTTGTGTGCATTATTGGATAATTGGGACGTGTCATGGTGGCTTGTGCTGGGGGGGGGGGGCCTTGTCAATGTTCGTATGTTTGCTTAGGACTTGCGGTGCACTTTCATACATTTGTTAGGCGCTAGGGATGTTGTGCGTGTTGGCCTTCCGCCCTGATGCTGTGGTTCTCGTTGCATTGTTTCCGCCGCGGACGTGGATGGCTGTGAGTTCCGTTGTACGGGCGGATTTATCCTAATTGCGGCCACGGAGTATTCTCAGGGATGGCGGTACATGTTTTATTTTCCGCGGTCATTTCCGTCCGCGGCAGTGGTTGTTCATTGGACTCCGTCCGCCGCGGACGGACTTGGTTGTGTTCCGTCCACCGCGGACGGTGTTGGTTGTGTTCCGTCCGCCGCGGTCGGAGTTTCGTGACATGAATATCCTAATCCCAACCGCGGTTTCTCCGCGGCGCAGCCGGGAGTAAAATTTCCCCCACCATGGCGGACAGTACCCATTTCCGTCCGCCATCCTAATCGGCCCCTTAATGTGCAACTTCGACTTGTTTGTACATTTACTGTGGAACAGATGTAGAATAATAGCATTTCCCTCTCGCTGTCAAATCATTTCATTTAAATGTTAATGTTATTGGTATTTGTAGAGCGCTAACTTTTACCCGAAGGTGTCCTGGCGCTGTGTGAAGGCCTACCAAAGTCTAAATCGCTGAGGGAAATTACCCAGATCAGTTAGAGAAAAGCCATGTTTTCGATTACTTTCTAAAAGTCAGAAGATTGGTCATGCTTCTGAAATGTAAAGGGTGGGAATTCCATGATTTGGCCGCATTAGCTATGAAGCTGCTGCCACCCCAGTTTGCTCTTTTCACTCTAGGGATGGTCACAAGTCTTGCCTCCGATGATCGGAGTGCTCTATTTGGTGTGTACCATTGAAATCGCTGTTTTAGAAATTCGGGCCTGATTCCTTGAAGGGCTTTAAAAACCAGGCATAGCGACTAGAATAGAGTTCGCTTCCTGACCGGCAGCCAGTGCAGTTTTTTTATTTTTGCCAAAATTGATTCGAACTTTGGGGTGCCTGTAAGTATTTTGGCTGCTGCGTTCTGTAGCATCTGTAGTTTATTCAGTGCTCCTTCTTGTATTTTAAGATATAGACTATTACAATAGTCTAACCTGGACATTATTAGTGCGGTAATAACTGTTTGTTGTGCTTCTTTAGGTAGCAGCAGCATTATTTTTTTACAGGATCTACACGATGTTGAGGATGCTACTGAGTTCACCTGCTCCCTGAAACTCAGCTTATCATCTATCCATACTCCCAAGTTCTTCACTTTCTTGATTGGAGTGGGGAGTGGACCTGAGGCCTCCGGCCAACCCTCAGGGGCCCGGAAGTTGGGGTTTTTGCCAAATACCACCACCTCAGTTTTCCCGGTGTTGAGTTTCTGTGCCATCCAACCACCCACCGAGTTCATACAGTCCTCCAGCCATGAACCCATCTTTTGAATCCCGTCTGGTAGTATGGTAACCACAATTTGAGTGTCATCAGCACAGGAAGTCAAAGGGAACCGAAAGATTCAATTAAAGGAGCCATTGAAGACACATAGATATTAAAAAGCGTCAGGCACAGTGACGACCCCTGTGGCACACCACGTGGTAGGGAAAAATAATCTGCTTGATAATTGTCCAAGTCCACAGTTTGCCTTCTGTCTGCTAGAAATGATTTGAGAAGTTTCCGGGCAGTGCCCTTGACTCCAATCTCCTCTCATCGGTCCATCAGAAAAGCATGATCGACCTTATCAAACACAGCCCAAAGATCGAGCATGATCAACGCAGCCTTCCCTCCTTGGTCCAGAATGGACCTAATCTCTTCTGTAGACTTCATTCAGAAATTTGTTGAGTTGAGCATTCATGTTTCTGTCAATGATTTTTGCCAGGAGTGGCAATCTGGATATTGGTCTAAAATTGTTTGGATCTTTAGCGTCCAGGCTAGGTTTCTTGATGAAAGGTAAAATTGAGGCATGTTTCCAGTCTCTCAGAAAATAACCGTCTCCATACCATAACGGTGGAAGTCAATTTTCGTGACACAGGTTCTGCAGCTTGTTTTGCAACCAAGCTTGGACAAGGATCACATTGTGACCCTGACTTTTCATTCAAAAGTAAGTTACGAGTGTCTATTTCTGTTAGACAGGCGAAATGGTAAAATCGTGGGGCATCATTATTTCCATTTGCCTGCTCCATTGCTTGATCCATCCTTGTTTTGGATCTGGAGTCTGAAAAGGGTAAACAAAATGCCCTTTACTTTATCAAAAAAGAATTTGGAAATTTTATTACAAAGCTTTTGACTAGCTGGGATCGAGGGGGAGCATGGAAATGTTATGGTATTTACTATTTTAAAAAGCTCCTTAGGCGAGTTTTTGGCAGATTTATTTTTTGAGAAAAATATACTTGTTTTAAATGGTTTTGGACACGCTATGAATGTAAGGCCTACATGTAGATGTCCTTCATTTGCTTCCTCTGTGACCTAGTAAACAAGGAGAGTTTCCCAAATGTGCTTGATGCCATTACTATTTAGGCTAGTAACTTGCTGGGCATTCGCATTAGGTTGATCAATTCTGGCCAGCACTGTAGCCTAGTCAAGCCTGCTAGTGTTACTCAAGGTTCCCACTTTGTGCATTTCTGTGAGGAGGATTTCACTCCTTAATGTATCATACTTAAAACGCAAGCTAACCTCTTGCACTTGCCACTTGTTGGTCTACACCAGGTTTAAACTTACTTTCTTGTCTGAAGTGTGGAAATTCAAAAGCTGCACCCAAGGACCCATGAAGATAATGCAGATTCTTCTGCCCTACCTTGATCCTTGTCCTCTCCCATCAGCCGGTGTAGCTCTACAAACCGGACTAACAGTCTTTTTTGTGCACTCCTCCTCTATGGATTTCTTCACTACCACTCTCCAACAGCGCACCTCTTCTCTCCGTAGCCTCTTTGCAGCAGGCACATTAACCCTCCATGCTACTTTAGGAAGAGTCAAAACTGACACTAGACAAAATTCCGATCTCCCACCAGCAGGAACATTAATCATCAGAGTTATTTTAATATTTTTTTTGTTGCCTGATAACTTCTGGAGGCACAAGGAAGTTCACGTGCTTTTAAACCAATCGTTATTTTTAAACAAGGAGCCCACCACTTAAGCCAGCGCCAGGTGCGACTGCACTGGCTGCACCACCCTAGAGCCGCCCCTGTCTACAAACATTCACTCTCTCTACATTTAATTAATGTATACATGTGTATAAAAGAGTTCCCCAATATTTGACAGCTTTTTTTGAAAATTAGAGATCTCTTGCAATAATATATTGTATTTCTTACCTTTGTTTTGCTGCAGGACATCTTCCAGATGTATTTTCAATTACTCACACATAGGTTTATACGTTAATTTTGCTGTAATTAGCTTACAAACCGCTTCCCCACTCAAAACTGGGCATGTACACTAGTAGAAAAAGTTTGAAATGTATTCAATTATCCCTACTATTATTTTTGTCATTTATTCCTGCTTAAATGTGTGCTGAAAATGACACCACAAAATTAAAGTGACCAGTTTTGAAAAATAGCACATCTATTATATACTTTTAATAATGGCTTTCATTGGTGTGCCATGTGCCTCTATAAGGAGGCACTGGCCGTGCCCTTCAGTCATACCTTTAGCCACGCCATTGGATACTGGGCACATGGTGGACCTTTCACTGGGCCTTCTGCCCCTGTATCACAGCCTTCAATAATGACTCATCAATCAAGTCATACTTGTCAATCAATCAAGACGTACTTGTATAGCATGGTTAATCACACCTGGGGGTATCTGGGCTCTGTGCTGCAGGTATCAATCGGAGAGCCAGGTTTTGAGTCCCTTCCTGAAGTGGATTAACGAGGGTGCGATGAGGAGATGAAGGGGAAGGGTGCTCCAGGCTACGGACGGAGAGGTGGGAGAAAGAGCGTCCCCTGGAGCGGCATTGGCAGATACGTGGAGTCTGAGCGAGGGAGAGGTGTGCAGACAGGAGATTTCTGGCTCGCTGGTGGAAGAGCAGGTGGTGGTTCATGTAGGCTGGTCCTTGGTTGTGAAGGGCTTTGCAGGCGTAGGTCATAAGCTTGAAAGTGCATCTCTTCTCGATGGGGAGCCAGTGGAGGTCCTTCAGGTCCTGTGTGATATGTCCTCACCTGGGGCAGGCTTATGAATCTGTCTGGCTGCTGCATTATGGATCGTCTGGAGTCTTTGCTTTAGTTCAGTGGTGGTGCCTGCATAGAGTGCTTTACTGTAGTCAAGTTGGCTGGTAATGAGGGCATGTGTCACAGTTTTCCTTGTATTGATGGGGAGCCATCTAAAGACTTTGCGGAGCATACACATCGTTTGGAAGCAGGCTGAGGAAATGGCATTGACTTGTTCACTGTCCAGGATGATGCTGAGGTTGTGGCTATGGTCTTTAGGCGTAGGGGTGTGTCCAAGCTCCGCTGGCCACCATGAGTCATTCCAGAAGATGATGTGTCTGCCAAAGATCAGAACTTCACTTTTGTCCATGTTGAGTTTCAAGCATTTGTCTTTCATCCATGCCGTGATGTTCTTCATGCAACTGTGAAAGCTGGTCTTCGTCGAGGTGGGGTCAGCTGTGTAGGAGATGATGTTGATTTCACATGAACTGACAATGTCTGGGAGTGGTGTCATGTTAATGTTGAAGAAAGTTGGACTGAGGGATGAGCCTTGGGGTATGCCTCAGATGGTGTGCTTGGGTTGCGAGGTGAACGCAGGGAGGCGGGCTCTCTGGGTGCATCCTGTGAGGAAGGATGTCATCCATCTGAGCGCATTGTCTGTGATTCCAATCTGGTATAGTCGATCAATGAGTATGTGCTGGTAGATGGTGTTGAAAGCTGTGGAGAGGTCAAGGAGGATGAGCATGGCTGATTCTACTCTGTCGAGTAGGGTGTAGATGTTTTCTGTTGCATCAATCAGGGCTGTCTTAGGACATCTTGTGCCCAGTACACAATCCCTATGTTATTGTAAAGATTTTCTCTTGTTTGCATTAGCCAGAATATTGTGCACCATGTCAATAAATGTGTTTGTAAAAATATGCCTAGCAGTTTCTGCACTGTGGTTTACAAACCCATAAATCGTATTTGACGTCACAGGTCAAAACACAGTCCCTTCCAGCTAAGATGTTCCATAGTCTCGAATAGTTTGTGATGGGTTTGGAACCTCTAGATCCACACAGTCCCATAATGTCTTTCCCATAATATGACCGATGAAGTATATGAGCAGAAATTAGATGGATTATCATCTTTTATAATGTTTTCAAAATATGGTCAATGGATTTACATCAAACCCAAAGGCACACCCTGGCATAAATTCTATATTTATTGTCATTATTACTGTTCAGTACATTTTGCTTTCAGCAATAAATATTTCACTTAGGGATGTAAACAGTAAACGTATTTTTTATGATCCCATTCTCACTCCACCCCTCCAGGAATAACCTGTATAAAATCTTCCAAGTTCAAGTGTGTGCAAAATAATCATATTTGACCAAAAGAGATTCTGTCTAAAGGAGGGCTGCTATAAAACTTCTGCTGCACAATTAGTAATGTTTGTTTTTTGCGAGCCTCCTGACTTCAGTCCTGCGTGACCTCTATTCCCTGTCACCACAGATCCACCCAGAGATGGATGTGACATAAGTATGTCATGTTTTCCCAGCTGTTACTTTTAGTTTTCTTTGTCACTGAGTGGAAATGGCAAAACAAAATAACCAATGGTGGCATCTGCTTATTCTCATTTCTTGCTGCTGGAGGTCCCATTGTGGAATATTTGGCAATAGAGAATACGCTGTATTTGCTTTCGAGTGGGAATTGAGGCAACTAGCAAGCAGTTGCTTAGAAGTGTGATTGCGGCCCAAGGCAAGAGCAGGCAATTCCTGCTGTCACATTGGCTTCCTTTCTGCTTCATTTCTTAAAGCTTATATTGCCACATTTTCAATTTTTAAAGCAAGCAAAGATTTTAAAGATAATGCAAAGTTATTAGCTTTACAACTTGGTACACCATTCATTATATCAATTGTGATGTAATCTATCATGAGTAGCACATCATTTTGGACATTATTATTGTGTAGTTTGCCATGCATAATGAACAGGTTCTCCCGCTGTGCTCCGGCAACCTTGCACCATATTTTCTTTTTATTTCTTTGTCCCTTGGGTGTCTGGTCCTTTCCAGGATATACCGCTGCATGGCGGTTGGTATGGACAGAAAGGAGAGCTCCCACTGCTGCAGAAGCAGCTCCTTTTCTGCTCCTGTCGTAGGAGCATCTCTGACAGTGTACTGCTACGCCCACCCACGATGGAAACCTCAACCTTGTGCTTGTCCTCTCCCACTTTACCGAGTCATTGGTGGGAGGGCAAGAGGTGACCCTATTCCAGGTTGGAGCGAGGCGGGCTCCACTCCCTCCACTTTGGTGTCCCTGAGCTATGGGGTCCCCAGGGCACTTAACATCATGCTGGTCATCGGGAAATTGGGACCCCAGGGCCGAACGAGCCTCTGGTTGAGGGTAGCACATGAATAGTATGAATACCCTTCTCCCTCAGATAATTAAACATGCTCATTGCGCTGACCCACAGAAACTGGGCCACTACACCCTGTAGCTATGTTTAGTAGTGTGGTGGAGACCCATGCAGACTGTTTCTTGTGAAATGTTCAAAGGTCAAATCATTTAAGGCCACATAACGTGGATCACAATGGGCTAATGTTATTCCTTTTGGTGAGACCTAGCTCCCTTGAGCAGTTTAAGCAGGCCTCCTGGATGCCAAAGGGGGTATTCTGTTGGTAGGTGGTTTAACTGGAGACCTTCACCAGCTTTCTCCTTTTCTCTGCTCTCTAAAGCCCCATAACCTTCTGGCTCTCTTGCAGAGCAGTAAAGTCTATTGTGCTTTGAGCAGTGGAGCTCAAGTCTTCCCCCAACTGGTTCTCAGGGTTCATAAAGCCACTGGCCATGGAGAGCCCCATCTAACCCAGCGGGTCAGCAGCAGGCAGAGCCCTTAGTCTTTCAGGCGGCTTCTCTTTACAGCCGTCTACTGTGTAGCTGCCATCACCATCCAGGGCCTTTGTTCTCCCCTCTCACGTGTGCAGGGTGTTTTAAATGTGGGTGGAAAGTTCTAAATGCCAGGCACCCATGGTGACATTATTGCCCCTCCCCTGTCCCATCCCTCCTGTGCAGCATTCTGCACAGTCCAATATGATAGAACCTGGCTTCCCCTGTTCAGTACTCATGTACCCACCCAGGGATGTGGCTATGAAAATGGACAAAGTCTGATCAACAACACAGAATCCCTGCGTCTAGGATACCAAGACAAACAGGCTAGAGACACTAGAGATCTATAGGAGCTTAGGGGTGAAACCCTTTCAGGACGAAATCCCTTACCTACCATAGGTGGCATGCTTCCTCATCTGCAATTCTCCTCTTAGCTAATGCTTGCCGGTCTTTAAACTTCTCTTGGGCCCTCCCTCTCTTTGTGTGTTAAATGAACAAAGTCTCCCATGTGGCCACTCCAAACTAGTATTGAGGGAGCTCCCCAATTGGGTTTAGAGCCAAGTTGGCTGGAGGCACAAAGGAAGAGGGCAGGCCTGGTGTCAGTTTCAACTGGTTGTGAGAGCTTTGAAGTGTAACTAGTCAAGGGGTACCGCTCCCAGGCACATTCTGTTGAGGTAAGGCCAGCACCTCCCACACCCAAGCCTTTGTCCACTGCCTGGGAGCAATATACATCATCGCAGGGGAGCCATTCAGCTCCCAGCAGACATTTGAAGGCTTGGACAATTTAGACACAAAACTGGTAACTTTCCGAAAGTACTAGTTGCAAAATGGTTAGATAAAATTCAGTTTCACCAATCAATTGCATTTTTAACATCTATTAAAATGAGTCCTATTATTATATCTATGGCTGCTACAAATCCAAATTAAGCATTTAATAAATGTAACAAAGTAGCCAAGTGATTCTCTATAGAAGCAGCCAGGCTTGCTGCTGTGACAATTACTTTTGGGAATATTTCACTGTAAGGACATGTTCAACATTAATTTCTACATGTTCTACTTTTAAATATCATGTACCCTGCATTTATGGGCAATATGACCCAATTAGTGGTGACTTATTTGTATTTAAAAGGTCGGTTTAAGCCTTCAAAATGTGTAGAATTTGCAGTTTAAAATTGCCACATGGACATTATCGGTGTGCGGCTACCTGGCTATGCATGACAGTAGTCTCTCTCGTGCCTGAAAATGTGAGCAAACATGAGTGTTCACATGTAGCGAGCCAAATACCCCTTACCCTAGCTACGTTGCTGCAGTTTTGTCTTTAAAGGCAGCCACCAGTGGTAAACACCCACAGTCCAATTACCAAACAATTATCATGAGTGAGACTCGGGTAGGAAGATTCACCCACCGTAAAGATCCAGAAACCGGGTGATTAAAAGCAAATACCCTGGTGAACTAAAGGGGTGGAAAACATTTGCAGTAATTGGTTACTGACTGATCTTAGTAGACAGCCATAACTTCACTTAACTGCTTCAGCGCTACCGCGTTTTCCCGCTGTGCGCTGAAGAAGTAGAAAAGGCTTGTTCATGACAAAGCCAGCTCGACATGAGCGCACCATAGGTAAAGCCCATGACGAGCTGGCTTTGTCATTAGCGTGCAAGTTAAAGCTATTTTTGTGCTTTTTCGTAATGAACAATGTGAGCATTCAGAAATCACTTATTGCACAGCTCTAAGTACGCAGAGTCTATGTTATGTTATCGAAAACTTATAGAGTGCATGTTTACCATAAGATCTCCTGGCGCTAAGGTAGGAAAAGACAGCAACTAGTCGGAAGGTTAGACATAAGAGTTTTGGAACAACCAGGTTTTTAAAAGATTTAAAAAACTCACATAGTTAGGTGATGATCTGATGTGAGAAGAGAGGGAGTTCCAGGTGTGTGGAGCCAATGAGGAAAAACTTGCCCCTCCAAGTCTTCTCCTTGAGACCATAAGCAAATTGTGGTGAACCGATCTAAGATGGTGATTGGGAAGGTAATTCTGGATTCTGGAGGACACACAAAAGCAGGGTGTTTCCCATGTAGAGCATTAAAAATAATGCACGCTGTTTTAAAGATGGTCCTCTGAGCTACTGGAAGCCAGTGAAGCTTTTTTATTAAAGGCTAGTGTAGGAATGTCATGGCTGACAAGAGACCAGCCATGCTTCTTTCTTTTAAAAGAACTACAGCCTCCTTGAAGGAATGAGGAACCTTGCCTTGTGTAAGGGATGGATTAGGGAAAGATATGGCTGCATCCGGGAAGTGTGAGAAAATTGTTTTTTGAACATAAGGAAGGCATATATCATTCGGAGAACTTATTTTGACTGTGGCCATCAGCTCGGAGAGAGCGGAAAGGCAGAACTTGTCAAAGGATTCCTGTCTTGTAGTAGATTATTGTCTTCCTAGAGAACCTGTTAGAAATCTGGTCCCTGTTGGGCTAGGCATGGTCTGCCTCCATGCACAGTGTCCACAAGGCAGAGGGTACAGCTTTTAAGTATGCTTTTTTCCATAGGACCCCAGGCAATAGTTCCTAATGAGAATGGTATGTGGCTAGGCTCCATTAACATGGAGCAATGGGTCTAGACTTAGGTCATACCTTGTATCTAGTGTCCTGGCTCTGAGCATTTCTAGAGCATGGCTTGCATCTTACCTATTACCCCAAACCACTTAGCAACTGAGCATAGTTGCTGCATAGAACCTAGCCTTCAGGGATGCCCTCAGCTTACACTTGTCTCCTTTCCCACTTCTTTCTGGATAAAGGGCATGGTCTTTATATTCTTACAACCAAAACAATGTGTGCAGAGCTTTCTGCCGAATACAGTGTCCTCTGGATCAATTTAGTTTCCTTTGCTTATAAAGTTTATGATGTTTTTCCACTCAATTACCACGATGAGCTCAATTTCCACTTCACATGATTCATGATGATCACTTAAACTGCAACAAAGGCCTAAGCAAATAAACGCTTTTGACACCTTTAACTTAACCTCCTTGATGGATCTGCATGAAAACTCAGATGCAAGCAGTGGACTCAGATCAGTAACCCTCTGACACATTTCAAGCATTTTCATCAAATTGTAAAAATGTGATTTTCAAATTGAATCTTCTTTTGATCCCTTAAGACAGATTTGTCAAATACCACTAATGTATAAATAAATCAATAAATACATGCATTTTCTTCGTCAAGATATGTGAACATTTATCCTTCAAATTCTACTGACAATATTTTGTAGTGTCAATAACCCTAAAACGGCCGGATTGATTTCGTTCATTTAGTTCAAATCTTTTCACTCTTTATTGTTAGCTCACAGCATAATTTGCTGCAGGATCTCAAATGGAACACGCACACTGTTAGTCACCTGCCCCTTTTGCCTTTCACCAAGGAATGTTCTGGATGTACCAAGACATACTACAACCTAACGCTCATTGTTGGCCACATGCCATTAACATCTCTCAGCCAGAGTCACTGATTTGAGCAAATCAAAGATTATTTTAATCCCATTCCTTTAACTTTGCTATCTTCTTAACTAATTTGCACGAAACGTCAGATGTCAGCACTGGGTTTAATTTGGTAAGGTCTGCCACATTTCATGCACACTCATCAAAAGATGCTGAAGTTATTAGTAAATTAATACTATTTGACATTTTACATTAACTCTTCTTGACATATTTGCACAAACCCTGGCATACCAGGAGTCAGCAAAACATTCTAAGTGCCCGCTGAATTTCATGCAGCTTTTTCAAGCAGTTCTAAAGTGAATAGAGGTTATAAGCAAATGAAAAAACACCCTTTTAACTGTCAAGATACATACGGCCAGATTCATCAATGTCCCGTTTTGCGAGTCCTTAATAGCGATTATTAAGGAATCGCTATTAAAGTCTCGCAAAACGGGATTCATGTAGAAATCGCAAATAAAATTGCGATTTCTACAGCTTCCTTATTTGCGAATAGCAAATTGATAATCGCAAATAAGCAATTTGCTAATCACAAATAATAATAATAATAACAATCTCTATTTGAGATTACTTAAATGCAATTCATGAACCATTTTAGAATTGCGAATTCACAATTTTTGGCCGCTATGTACTGCGAAGTCTGACTTCGTGGTAAATAGTGAAAACTTGGAAAAATGCACTTTAGTGCTTTTTTCTAAGTTGTACGTTACACCTTTGGACATGTGTGTGTGCAACATCAGTCTACATTTTCATTTCAGGGGTGTTACAGGGTGTCCTTTGGACACCCCTGGCACCCTTGAAATCGCATCCTTATTTGCGATTAGCAAATTGCTAATCGCAAATAAGGAATAACTCCCCATTCATTCCTATGGGCCTAAAGGCCTAAAGGCCCATAGGAATGAATGGGGAGTCATTCCTTATTTGCGATTAGCAATTTGCTAATCGCAAATAAGGATGCGATTTCAAGGGTCCCAGGGGTGTCCCATGTGTGTGTGTAACATACAACTTAGAAAAATGCACTAAGGTACAGGACATGAGCCCAGAGACCACTGTGCACAAACAAAGTATGGGCACCACTGGGATTTGTGCTACTGTGTCCGATCATAGGTCAGACCCTTCACCCCCGCTGTCCTAGCTGAAAGCTTTTCGCGGATGGGTTGGGTGTAACAGGATCTTTGTCCAAGGTCTGGGCTGTCTCTATCAAGGGACAGAGAGCCCAGTATGCACAGCCAAAAGCCAAGCCCATCAAATGTTGTTGGGCTGGCACAGAGGCTAGCGAGAGGGGTCACTGCACATGTCTTTGCACAGCTGCATTGGGCGAGATTGGGCTAGTTGCAGCAATTAAAAAATACACAGAAAAAATGTTTGTGAAACGTAAATTATAGTGACCATTTGCTGATATTAAATTTGCAATTGTCCATAAACCTCAGAAATTCCAGGTTAATTCTACCGTAAAGCCAATGTTACAGTTACAATGCAAACCCTACAAAAGCATTCACAATCCCTGTTCATAGTGAACTGTGCAAACTGTAACTCATGTCTCTTCCATGTGCCGCTCATGAGCTCACACAAGCCACCACTGATGACATGCCATTATCAATTACCTCAGCGGCATGTAATGTGTGACTGAGAATGCCTGCATGACAAAAGGGCCCAAGAAAATGATGAAGACCATACTTTGTGTGTCCACGAACTGTGCATAACCCATCATCATATTAAGTTGATGCTGGAGTAAAGGGGTGAAAAAAAAGCAAAAACATAACGTCCTCAAAGTTGCAAGCCTCAGAGCCCGAGTATGCCCTGCTTTTGGTTACATCACGCAACCAAGACCCATTCACCCCAAAACAATATATTATGTCCTTCAACCTTATGAAGCTTGTTTGGATGCACCATTTCTAGCACAACTACAGACAACCTTGGAAAAATGTAAGATGCAGTGTGTATGTAGAAGAAGAAAACACAGGTAACGTTTGAAATACCACATTCTGTAACTCAAAAACCACGACCATGACTCGATGCTAAGTGCACTTAATATTGATTGGGAAGAGTGTAAAGCAAACAGGAAAATTACTAGCTTGTAGATCCCACAGTGTATAGGAGTTAGCTATGCACAATAGGAAAGGTGTGTCCGTTGGCTACTCGTTGCAATCATTCTCCATTTCTCCCAAATCAGCTGGTCACACAGTTGCAGATGTACATTTTCTGGGACAGCTACTCACACCCTGTCTCTTTTTTCATTAATGCAAAAAGAACAATTGATGGACAGAATGCAGAACAATGTCATACATTCACACCAGTACAGAGATCTGGGGCTAAATCCATCGTTTTTTTGCTCACCATGCCGTTCCAGTTTGGACCAAGCATTATGCAAATCAATCTTGACCCTTCACCCAATGGGAACAGTTCAGCCCGAACTGCCAGGCCAGGTCGTCCCTGGACTGGAAACAAGCATCCTAGGACAGGTTTCAGGCTTTCAGCCCTCATCAGCCAGGACAGCTTCACTCCAGTGGCAAGGAGAGCACGGGACCCACGTATGGGCATACCCGTCCCACTCTGGGTGACGAATGCAAAAAGAACAATTGATGGATAGAATGCAGAACAATGTCATACATTCACCCCAGTACTGAGATCTGGGCCTACATCCATAATTTTTTTGCTCACCATGCTATTCCAGTTTGGACCAAGCCATATATAAATCAGTCTTGGTCCTGCGCCCAATGTGAAGAGTCCAGCCCGAACCGCCAATCCAGGTTCTCCCTGGACTGGAAACAAGCATCCCAGGACTGCTTTCGGCTTTCAGCCATCATCAGCCAGGATAGCTTGACTCCTGTGGCATGGAGAGCTTGGGACCCATGTCCAGGCATGCCTGTCCCTCTTGGGGTGATGAATGCAAAAAGAAAAATTGATGGACAGAATGCAGAACAATGTCATACATTCACCCCAGTACCGAAATCTGGGCCTAAATCCATCACTTTTTGCTCACCATGCCATTCTAATTTGGACCCAGCCATATGCAAATCAGTCTTGATCCTGTGCCCAATGGGAACAGTCCAGCCCGAACTGCCAGGCCAGGTCCTCCCTGGACTGGAAACAAGCATCCTAGGACCGGTTTCGGGCTTTCAGCCCTCATCAGCCAGGATAGCTTGACTCCAGTGGCATGGAGAGCATGGACCCACGACTGGGCATACCCATCCCACTCAGGGAGACGAATGCAAAAAGAAAAATTGATGGACAGAATAAAGAACAATGCCATACATTCACCCCAGTACAGAGATCTGGGCCTAAATCCATCGTTTTTTTGCTCACCATGCTATTCCAGTTTGGACCAAGCCATATGCAAATCAGTCTTGACCCTTCACCCGATGGGAAAAGTCTAGCCCAAACTGCCAGTCCAGGTCCTCCCTGGACTGGAAACAAGCATCCTAGGACCGGTTTTGGGCTTTCAGCCCTCATCAGCCAGGATAGCTTGACTCCAGTGGCATGGAGAGCATGGACCCACGACTGGGCATACCCATCCCACTCAGGGAGACGAATGCAAAAAGAACAATTGATGGACAGAATAAAGAACAATGCCATACATTCACCCCAGTACAGAGATCTGGGCCTAAATCCATCGTTTTTTTGCTCACCATGCTATTCCAGTTTGGACCAAGCCATATACAAATCAGTCTTGGTCCTGCGCCCAATGTGAAGAGTCCAGCCCGAACCGCCAATCCAGGTTCTCCCTGGACTGGAAACAAGCATCCCAGGACTGCTTTCGGCTTTCAGCCATCATCAGCCAGGATAGCTTGACTCCTGTGGCATGGAGAGCTTGGGACCCATGTCCAGGCATGCCTGTCCCTCTTGGGGTGATGAATGCAAAAAGAAAAATTGATGGACAGAATGCAGAACAATGTCATACATTCACCCCAGTACCGAAATCTGGGCCTAAATCCATCACTTTTTGCTCACCATGCCATTCTAATTTGGACCCAGCCATATGCAAATCAGTCTTGATCCTGTGCCCAATGGGAACAGTCCAGCCCGAACTGCCAGGCCAGGTCCTCCCTGGACTGGAAACAAGCATGCTAGGACCGGTTTCGGTCTTTAAGGCCTCATCAGCCAAGATAGCTTGACTCCAGTGGCATGGAGAGCCCGGGACCAACGTCTGGGCATACCCGTCCCATTCGTGGTGACAAATGCAAAATGAAAAATTGATGGACAGAATGCAGAACAACATCATACATTCACCCTAGGACAGAGATCTGGGCCTAAATCCAACGTTTTTTTGCTCACCATGCCATTCCAGTTCGGACCCAGCCACATGCAAATCAGCCTTGATCCTGCAAGCAATGAGGCACAGGGTCAAGACTGATGCGTGTCCCCTGTGTACCATTGCAGGGACATCATGAATATCAACATTGTCATGAAAATTGGTGGAAATATAAAATAAATATCAGTGTATCGTTAATACGCATTGCTATAGAGATATTGAGATTCGGATTAATGTTTTTATAGAAATGAAATGAAATGAAATTAAATGAAATGAAATGAATGAAATGAAAAATTACACTTGTATAGCGCATAACTACCCTGAGGCCTCGCAGCGCTTGATGATTAAATGGCTTAGCGCGGGCTCAGGGTAGATCAGTAGGATTTGGCGAACAAGTGCGTTTTCAGAGCTTTTCTGAAAGACAGAAGATTACTGTTTCCTCGGATGGAAAAAGGAAGGGCGTTCCAGAGTCTGGCCGCCGAATGGGAGAAAGAGCGGCCGCCCCAGCGGGCTCTATTAATTTTGAAAGAGGTAGCCAGCTGCAGGGTGCCAGAGCGGAGGGGGCGAGATGGAACATAGGGTGTAACCAAAGAGTGCAGAATCGCTGGGCCTGCTCGATGAAAGGATTTGTGCAAAATGCACATAGCCTTGAATTGCACTCTGGCAGCCATTGGGAGCCAATGGAGCTCTTTCAGGGCCTTCTTCGCCGACTGCCGACGGGGCAAGTTGAACAGTAAGCGGGCCGCACTATTTTGGGTGACCTGAAGCCTCTGTAGCACCGAAGCCGGGGCTCCCAGATAAAGAGCATTCCCATAATCCAGGCGGGAGAGTATCAGGGCCTGGACCATGATCCTCCTCGCCTGGAAGGGGAGCAGGGGAAGCACCTTGCGGAGCATCCTCATTAATCCAAAGCAAGTGGCCGCAGTCTTGGTGGCCTGGACCGAGAAGTCAAGTGCGGTGTCGAGCCAGATCCCGAGGCTCTTTATCTGGGACCTCGGGGCGGGGGGAACGCCTAAAAATGGTGGCCAGATGGATGCAAGAACAGACGGGGGAGGATTGCCAAGAAGAATGATGTCTGTCTTCTCCCCGTTGAGTTTCAGACAGGAAGCTTGCATCCACCTGGCAACAGCCTCTAGACAGGGACCTAAGGTGTTGGATGATCCTTCTGAGTGGTCTAAAGAGACCACTAGCTGTGTATCATCCGCGTAGGTGACAATACGCACACCAAAGGGATGGACTATCCTGTCCAGAGGTTCCATGTAGGCATTAATAAGGGTCGGGCTCAGGGAGGAGCCCTGAGGGACCCCACACCTGAGAGGATGTTTAGGAGAGGCTACCTCACCCTCAAAAACCTGAAAGAATCGCTCGCTCAAAAAGGATGCAAGCTGTTCCAGGGCCGCGCCCGACACGCCCATGCCAGCCAGTCGATGTAATAGCGTGGCATGGTTTACCGTGTCGAACGCGGCGCTAAGGTCTAGTAAGATGATGGCCACCTTTCCTCCTCGATCCAGTACGACTCTTGCTTCTTCCGTTACCGCTAAAAGAGCGGTTTCGGTTCCGTGTTGCGGACGAAATCCTGTCTGGGAGGCACGCAGCAGACCATTGGATTCCAAATAGTCTGTTAAGATGTTATTAACGTGCCTCTGCAGCAGTTTACTCAGCCACGGGAGTAACGAAATGGGGCGGTAATTGGCCAAGTTACTCTGGTCCAGGGTGGGCTTTTTCAGCAATGCCCTCACCATGGCACACTTCCAGGAGGGTGGAACAGATTTGGAAGCAATGGAAGTGTTTAGAGCTTCTAAAACGACAGGGCGAATGACGTCCAGGACCTTAACAAGGATCTGAGGGGGTGCTGGGTCGTTGGGCGACCCAGAGGTGACCTTAGAAATTAGTCTGTCTAGACCACAGGCATCAAGGAACGGAATTATGTCCAGCTTTCAAGGGGCCGGGGAGTCAGATATTTTGTATGTAGCAGAGCCTGCATCATCCTTGGGATTACTAAATGAGGAGTATATGGTCTGGATTTTATTTGAAAAGATAGAGTTATTTAGATAATGAGTTATCTACTGTGATGGTTAAAATTAATTATATAGTTACAATTTTTGAATGTGTTGAAGCTATTGAACTGCTTTTTTTTCTGTTTTTCCGACGTGTCCAGGGAGATCGCAAGTACCAATGTCATCGCGGTCTCCGGAGTCACTGCGAAAATATAAATTTGGTTTTAGAAATGTTTTTTATAGAAACTCCTCATAAAAAACATGATTTAGAGAATACTGTAAGAAAACCTTATTGTGTAAAATATTGTAGTATGCATAGATATATGTGTTTTAGACTTCATAGAAAAGGCACGATTGTCATGGGTAACAACGTCATTGCGACGTCCTGAATAACCACCAAATTGGAAAACAGATCTTAAAGATGGTTTTTAAAGATACTTAGTAGAATGAGTGCAAACATGATTTGAAAGAAGAATGTATATAGTAATATGTGTAGTGCAATGTTCAGAATGGATTTTTGTACATATTATTTTTGAATGTGTCAGTGGCCATTGAATGCCTGCTTTTGTTTTCCATTCTCGCAACGTATTTATGATGATTGCGTCGTTGTAGTAAAGATCCAGAAAAACTGAAAAAGGGATCATTTTAAATAACATTTACAATGTTTCAGGTGCTATGGTGTCTGAATAGAGCCTTTGTGTTGCTTTTGTGTTTATGGCTACTACACATTAGATTGGATGCAGAGTTTCAAGTTACTTAGAAACACCATGTTGCCTTTTTCTGTAAAGTGCACTCCATCATTTCTATAAATCCCATGCATGTTAAAACGCTGATTGTTGTTATAGATACAGCCCATGCAATGGTCTCTGAGGAATACAGAAACAGTTTTATTACCCTGTTTCCTGGCTTTGTCAATCTGTGGACAGAATTGATTGAATCATTTCTATTTCTGTCTTTGGCATATGTTAGGGTACACCAAGACAGTGGGAATGAAAAGCATCATCAATAGAGCAAAGGTATCCTTCATTAGGATTTCAGTCCTGTTCCAGTTAATGTGCCTAGGTATTTGCCATCACAGTGCACAATCATGAGGAAGGTTACAGGGTTGTTATGGTTAAGCAATAGAATAAATTACACTTAGAAAGTCACTGGAAAAAAACAAAGGTTACAGGGACGTAATAGTTAGGCTGAGATTTCACATGCACAAAACTAGAGAAATTAATCAGTTATAGTTAGCTGAGCTAACTATAACTTGCACCCCAGCAATGCACTGCTGGTTATGACCTCACATATTACATAACTCATAACATTGTCAGTGACATCGCTGATGACATCACTAATGACATCTCAAATGACATCACTGATGACAGCAATAATGACATAATCTACAGAAATCTCTGATGCACCCACTCACACCCCAATATACCTTTCATACACCCACTCTAACTTCTATACTAGCATTCTCAAAACCATTGGCAAATCCATGCCAGTACTTACACACCCACTCACTGATTCATAAGTGTACACACACATCCACTCAGTTACCCATACTGCAACTCATACAATTAACTCACTAATACAGCCAATTATATATCCACTCATAAACCCATACAGCCACTCTCACACACTCAGTCACTCATAGATCTACTCACACACCTACTAACTCACCTTTGAAATCAGCCATTTACTCACCTATAGAGTTATACACACACCAGCTCACTTATGTATACAGATGCTAACACATCCTCACTCACCTATACCGTCACTGACACAGTCAGTCAGTCAATTTACTTAATTAGATGCTTACAATATAAGATCATAAAAGTACAGTAAAAAAATCGGCACATAATACACATATGAATAAAAAGATAAAAAAGATAAAAACATCATAACAAACACCGTTAGGGAACAATTAGTAACAGCCAGCTGATGGGAACAGTTTAGAATTAATTCTCATGTATACTGAAATTTCTTAATTCTTCGTGATTGGATTAAAAAGGACGCCACAGAAAAACAGACCATAGGATTAGGCAACGATTGTAGAAAATACATTGCGACACGGCATTGTTTAAAATCATATTTACGCATCAGGAGCAAAATAAATCTTTTACGTGGTTCCGTTTAAAATTTGCAAATAAAGAAAACATGAAGATTTGATTGTGCAGAAGCACCATCGCAAGGACAGAATGGCAATTCATTTATGGAGTAAATTCCAGCTGAATGGGACAACATGTATGGGATAAAATTCAAACTAAATCGAATTAGACAAAACCTGTGACGTGAATTTGTCACAGTAAATATATAAGATGTTGGCCCTTCCTGGACCATTGGGCTTTCTAAATATGCTTTGACAGATACGTTTGTAGAGTTTGCTTTCAGTCTTGCTTCAGCCCCTAATTTGAGGAAATAGGATTTTTTCTCTCTTTTTGGAAAATTCACACAGTCGCTAGGGATAGAGAATAGAAGTTCTAATCCTAAAGATGAAAAAGTAGATCTAATATTGAAAATCCACAGGATCTTGTAGGAATTTTCCAGGGATAGGCTAGAAACTGCGGTTCCCCCCCCTCCAAATTAGGATCAAATATGCTAGAAAAATATGAGACCCACGACTCCTCGTCTACATGGCAATATAGTGTGAGAGCTGATAATGGTTTAAGGAACTGAGCATTAAAATCCTAGGATTTTTGGAAATGACAGCTAGATTGAGTTGTGCCCATGCTTCTTCCTTAAGGGATTTTATTCTAATCTTCCTAGCCTCGGAACAACACATTTTGACTAGGGCCTTATCTCTGGGATTTGACCTGAGGACTTGAAGTAGAGCTTTTAGGGTCTTAGTACAGGATTGATCGAACCATCTTGGCCCGCTATTTTAAGGGACACTTTTTCCTAAATAATTGGAACTTAATCTCCGAAAGTATAGAATCAAAGGCCATGATAACCTGGGTTGGGCTAGATGCTGTTTCTAAGCACGTTATAATGTCGTTTTGAATTTTTACAATTATGTTTGAGACAAAAGTCAATTTATCTATCATTACTCATTTTAGGGTAATCCCGTTTGTTTTTTTCATCATGGGCTTGACGTGTCTTGGCTGCCCCACTTGTATTCCTGCCCATTTCAATTTGGCAGTAATTGCAGCATGGTCACTAAAATTTAGATACTTAATCTCGCAACTTAGAAGTAGTTTTTTAGGGGTTCCGCTATGATTCTATAATCAATTGTGGTACCCTGATCTGGAGTGCCAAATGGGCCAGGGACAGACTAATTTGCATACAGCCGGGTTCTGAAACTGGGATGGTGCAATGAGCTAAAAAACGGTGTTGGATCTAGCCCTGATCTCTTGACTGGGTGAGAGTATTCTGCTTAATTCAGAGACTCTGTCCATCACCACCCCTTGTTGTAAATGTTTTTTGCAGCATACCAGATGGAGTATCAATCGGCTATTTTCATGAAGGGAGGGGGCCGCGCGGTCCCCCTCCCTTCGTGAAAATAGCCCCAGGGAGGTGGCGGTCCCCAGGGCATGTGGGGAGGCCTGAGCCCCCACACAGGTTAAATATTTTAAAAAAAATTGCGGTAACTGGGGCTATGGGGGGGGCTGTGTGCCCCCCTGCAAATATTTCAGAAAAGCCGCAGGGGTGGCGGTCCCCGGGGCTTGGGTGGGACTTGAAGGCCCCCACATATTAAACAAGCCCTGCGGGGGATGGTGGTCCCCAGGGCTGCGGGCCCCCGTGAGCCCCCGCTAATATTTTTTGCAATGCCCCCGGGACCTGGCCGACCCGGGGGCCTCAATTAAATGAAGCGCGGGATTAGCGACCCCAGTGCGAATTTGCAGATTTTTTTTTTAAATGCTTTTTTGGGTCCTGGGGGTTCTTGTGGGACCCCCTGAGCAGGCCTAGGGGTTCAGGGGGTTTCTACCCTGCCCCCTTTTCTTTTTTCTCACCTTTGTTTTACTGTTTTCTTGTGACTCGGTTCTACCGAGTCACAAGATGGCTGCCAACACTTCCTGCTTTGGAGTGTTGGCAGCCAATCACAGTGAAGCTCATGTTCGGGAGGGGTTGCGACTCCACCGTGTCCCTAGATATCAAATCTTTTTCTTTTGAAAATTTCAGCTTAGTCACTAACCCATGCATTCAGTAAGAAATGTTTAACCACTCACTTATAGAGTCAGTCACGCACCTAGTAACACATCCATTCAGACACTTATACACTCACTCATTCTTCAATATGCCTTTCCCTACATATATTAAACATATGTAAACTTTTCAGAAACACATTGTCACTGGATGGTTTCATCAGTGATGTAATTTGAGATGTCATCAGTGATGTTATCAGTGATGTCACTGACCATGTCATGAGTGATGTAATATGTGACGTCATCAGCAGTGCATTACGGGAGCTTGAGTTATAGTTAGCTGAACTAACTATAACGGGGAAATTTCACAGGTTTTGTACAAGTGCAATGTCCAACTAACTATAACTTTCCCTAAAACCTATGGTTTTTTCACTGAATATCTAAGGTTTTTTAAATGTTCATTTCTAACTATAACTATAACTATAACTATAACATGCTCTATGGCCGTTTTAACTTGAGAAATTAAGTCCCCTTGAATCCTGATGCATGGGCCCCCCTCACGAGGCCATTTTCGGCCCGGGGACCCCATCCCCCGGGGCATGGACACTTTATTTAAAAAAATATATATTTACAAAGGAGGGGGCTGCATGGCCCACCTCCTGAGGCTTCTTTCAGCCCTGGGGACCCCATCCCCTAGGGCTCTGCCTCATTTTTTATTTTTATTTTTGGGGGGCCACTTCTAGTCCCGAGACCCCATTCCCCGGGGCTGGCCGTCTCCGTTGTTGACCATGGGGGATCCCCAATGCCCCCACGGTCCCACCGGCTCTCCACTTCCTGCGGGAGCATGTATTGCTTTTCCGCATGGTGGTCCCCGGGGCTTGGGGGGCTTGGAGGCCCTCCGCACATACATTTATTAATGAAAGCGCCGGGGGTGGTTGTCCCCGGGGCTGCGGTGGGTCGTGTGCCCCCGCAAATATTTGTGCAAAGCCCCAAGGGGTGGCAGTCCACCGGGCAGTGTGGGGGGGTTTGGGCACCACACATTTTTTTTTACATGTCCCTGGGACTTGGCCCACCCGGTGGCTAATTAATAACGAAGCACGCTTCATTTTTTTTATTTTTGCGACCGGATCTGTGGATCCTCTGCGCATCTCACCGATTTTTTTTGATGCTTTTTTTAGCTCTGGGGGTCCTTGTGGGGCCCCCTAAGCAGGCCTAGGGGGTCAGGGTGTTTCTACCCTGCCCCCTTATCTTCTTTTACGAGTTTGTTGCCTCGGTTCTACTGCGGCACAAGATGGCTACCAACACTTCTTGGTTTGAAGTGTTGACAGCCAATTAGAATTCAGCTTGTGATTGGCAGGGTGCGCGGATCCTCCGTGCCTCTATACATCGAACCTTTTATTGTCTGAATTTCTCAGCAACTACTGAATGGATTTACACCATTTAAAAGAAAGAGTGATTTCTGAACCAAGCACTACCTTTTTGCCAAATTTGGTGCAATTCCGTTCAGCAGTTTGGGCTGTAGGCGTGTCTAAAATTTCCTATGGTAATTAACATGGAGAAAAAATGTTTTTGGACCCCCCTTTTTTCTCAGCCCCCGTTTGCCAAATCACCCCGAATCTTTCAAGATAAGAGCAGACCGAAGGGGGCCACTAGTTTTGCAAATTTCAGGTTCATCAATCGGCGCCAAAGTTATTGGGAAAAGAAAAAATGTTTTTTGAAAAGAAACAAGGTCCTAACTATAACTACCTACTGGCGACCGCCAGTAAGTAATATATACATTTTCACAGAAAAAAACATAGGTTTCAAGGATGTTATAGTTAGCTGGACATTTCACTTGTACAAAACCATAGAAATTCCTCCGTCATAGTTAGTTCTGCTAACTATAACTCACTCCCCGCAATGCACTGCTGATGATGTCACATATTACATCATTCATGACATGGTCAGTGACATCACTGATGACATCTCAAAATACATCACTGATGACATCACCGATGACATCATCCAGTGAATGTGGTTTAGTTTGAAATTTAACTATATATTATATATATATATATACCAATCTGTATTGAAGATTGAGTGGATATAACTGTCTGGATGGAGGATTTAGTAGCTGTCTGACTGTCTGTTTAAGTGAGTAATTAAAAGAATCTCACTTTATACATGGATTAGTTACTAAACTATGTGAATGTGTGCATCACTGTCTCTGTTGTTGTATGACATGCTGCATCAGTTGGTCACTAACTACATGAGTGTGTATATTAGTTATTGATTAGTTGGGTGAGTATTTGTATGGGACACTGAGTTTGTGTGTGGTTGGATGGGGTGTGTGTAACTCTATGCATAGATGTGTGAATGGTTGATTGACTAGTTGTATAGGTATAGGAGTGCATGTGGAAACAGTTGTTTGGGTGACTGAGTATATTTATTTGTGTGTTGGTGAGCAAATATATGTTTTAGTTGTACATCTTCAACAAAGTAAAAAAATAAAAGGCATTGTATGTGAGAGTTGGTGTATATAAATAAGTATATGTAGAAGTCAGTGATTGTGAGAGTAATTATATGAATAAGTGTTTAATTGTAATGGTATTTTTTTACCATATTACCTATGAGTTACTATGTGTTTGAATACATGAGGTGTTGTGTGTATAATTGTGTAAGTGAGTAAATGTAAGTGTGATTAATTTTTTTCATGAGTGAGTAGGATGACTGCATAAGCGACTAAGATGACTGCTGATGTGTCAATGTCTATATATGTGTATAAGTGCATTTGATAGTGTTCTATTAATTAGTGACTTCATCTATAAGTGATTCGGTTGTTGAATGGGTAGTTTTGTGTGTAGACTTAGGAATCAGTGAGTGGGAATGTAGTAACTGGTACTGGTGTGTCACTGGTTTCAAATATGGTAAGCTGTATTTTACTGTGAGTGATGAAAGGTTATACTAGTGTATGATGAGGTGTATCAGATTGTCACATGGATGATGTCATCAGTGATGTCATTAGTGATGTTATTTAAGATGTCATCAGTGATGTCACTGACCATGTCATGAATGATGTAATATGTGACATCATCAGCAGTGCATTGCGTGTGCGCGAGTTACAGTTAGCCGAACTAACTATAACATTGGACTGTCTAACGGTTTTGCATGAGTGAAACTATACTATACCACCCCTGAAACCTAGGTTTTTTTTCTGTGAATTTCTAAGGTTTTTTAAATGCTAAATTCTAACGATAGCGTCTCTGAATCCTATGGTTTTTTCAGTGAATTTCAAAGCTTTTTTAAATGCCAATTTCTAACTATAACGTCTCTGAAACCTATGTTTTTTTCAGTGAATTTCAAAGGTTTTTTAAATGCTAATTCTTAAGTGTAATTGTAGTTATACCTATTTTTTATTGATTTTCTACAGTTTTTTAACTGTTTATTTATGAATATTTTATTAATTAAATAACATTATATATTTTTCTGAAAATTGCAACAACATTTTTTTTAACATTCAAACTGAAATATTGTTTTTTTTGTTTTTTTTCATATATTTATAATATTTTCCAATCTTTTTTTCGGAGTTGCACACCCAAAGCGTACACATCACAGTGGGTGAACGGATTCTAGCCGCCATTTTAGAAAAGTCATGAAGGATCCACGTACGGTGTGCGACGGCTGCGTGTTTTTCATTTACATCACATACATTTAATATTATGTGATGTGCGCGATTGGTATGCGACTAGTCCATGACTCCTGATCCTCCGTGTGACATTATATACGTGCTGGGGCGCGCTGGGTGCGTGACTCCCGCAAAAAATATTCTTTTCTAAAATGATATGTATGTATCTTTAATATACATAATAGGGCAAGAGATTATATAAGATATTCATAAAAATAATATATTGGTACTTAATAAACTTATATTATTTTTTAATATATTTCCGCAAAGTTGCGTCGGGTGCGTGCTTCATGAGCGCAGAGTGCGCGGATCCCATGTGACCTCGAAAAAAGATTTCATTGGTTCATAACATTTCCCACTGTAATAATTGAAGTACCCCACCCATTTTAATCATTCTTTTGGAGCATCTTTAGAGAGACATCTCTTTTCCTACCAGAACCCTTTTAGTTTTTTTTGGTGTTTTTCAAAAAAATCAAACAAAATGGCATCTGGACAGCAGCAGCAGGAGGAGGTATCTTCTGAAGACAAATTTTAGCAGGAGACACCACGTCCACAGAGGCCGGAATCTGTTCTGTGGAAATTCTTCACTTTTCCACCTGGAGAGAAGAAAGTAAATGCGAGAAAGGTGACATGCAAAATTTGTGACCGAGTCCTGTCAAGAGGCAGTGAAAAAAAATACTCTTGTGACACTGCTTCTATGTACGAGCATCTCCGGACCACACATCCTCTCAATCTTGCTTGGGAGGAAATGAGGTGAGCTGCTTTGAACCCTTCACCCGGTGTGGCAAGAACGTCTGGAGCTTCCTCAGGGACACCTGCAATGAACATTAGGCCAGAATTCTCCTTACTCGAGCAACACTGAGTGAAGTGAAGAAACGTATATGCTTCGGTGAGCAGTCGGTGGATGCAGTTTGTGCTGCGCAACACAACCATCGTTGTTAATTATTTTTGTTTGTTTTTGAAATGATAAGTAATTTCAAAAGTTTCCTGTTTTATTCGTTCTTTTTTTTGTTAATTTTTTTTAAAAAACACCCAAAAAAATACAAAATTGTTAAAAATAATAATACAAAAGAAAAAAGAAGAAAAAAAGTTCTTATCTGCACTGTGGCACTCTCGAAGCACAGGGATGTGACATATGTACATGAATATGTTGCAACTCTCTCCTTCCCTCTGCTCTACTGTACAAACTACAGCCATGCGGTGACACAGGCACCCTTGCACCATGGTGCAAGGATGCCTGTGTCGTGCGGAGATTGTTTTTGTGCAGGAAGGGACACCATCCTGCACAAAAAAACAATCAGTAAAGGCATTTTCCTCTTCAATGTATGCTGTGGAATCCTGCATGCATTGAGAAGAGGAAAAAATGAGGAGAAATGAAAACAATTCTTTCTACACCAACTCTAGGATGGTGCAGCAGTCACACACATCTCCAGGTTTACGATTTCTTATAAATCTGGAGATGTGTCTTGTTCCATGGGTGTTGCGTGGGAACAGCCACAGCAACACCTATGGAACGCCCCTTCAACGTAAAATTCTGTGTATGAAGGGGTTGTATTTACAAGGAGAGGAAAAACAATGCTGGGTGGCTTTTCCTCTCCTTGTAAATATGAAGGAGTGCCTAGCGCCATCACTTCATTACAAAACGTGACGTACTGGTGGCGCAGAGTGCTTGTAAATCTGCCCCATAAGTGCTTAGGTATTTGCAGACTGATACAATATGAACTACGGGCCTGATTCACAGAACTAACTTAAGACAAAGTCCTAAACTTACTACTTTTGGTATTCACAGAAGTTAGGATTTTGTCTTAAGTTTGTCCTAAGACAAACTTAAGACAGACTTAAGACAGACTTAAGTTAGGATTTTGTCTTAAGTCTGTCTTAAGACAAACTTAAGACAAAATCCTAACTTCTGTGAATACCAAAAGTAGTAAGTTTAGGATTTTGTCTTAAGTTAGTTCTGTGAATAGGGCCCATAGTGCTGGATGGGTGATTGAAGAATTGCATGAGACTGACAGGAGGTATCCTACGAAGCATGGGTACTACTTCAGTATTTAATGGAGTGGACCAATAGTATGAATCTGCTTAGAGATTTGTAGGGATTATGCACAGAAAATTGTATGTGTACTTGTGTTGATGCTAGTTCATTTTATAAGAATTCCACTAGTAACTGATATTATAACAGTGCTGTAAACAGAGTGAAAACTTAATTTATAAGTGCTTACGTACTTGTGGAGTGATAGGATAAGTAGATAGTGGTAGATAAGTGATTAAAGAAGTGCATGGGACAGACTGGACGATTCCTACACTGCATGAGTGCTAACTGTGTATTTAGAAGAGTGTATCAATAGTATGTAGCTAGTTATAGGTCTGCTTGGATAGTGCACAAAATATTATAGCTGTACTTGTATTAGTAGCTAGGCCATTCCATAGGTTCATGACTAGTAACTATAATAATTACAGTATTACAAACAGAGTGTATAGTGGATTTATAAGTGCTTAGGTATTGGTGGAGTAATAGGATAAGTAGATAGTGCTGGATGGGTGAATGGTGAAGTGCATGGGACAGACAGAAGGATTCCTAGACTGCATAGGTACTAACTGGGTATTCAGAAGAGCGTATCAATAGTATATAGCTGGTTATAGGTCAGCATGCATAGTGCACAGAATATTGTAGCTGTACTAGTATTGGTGTGTCTATGGTTTCGAGAATAGTAGTCTGTATTTTAGGGTGTGAGGAGGTGCATCAGATGATCACGTGAATGATGTCATCAGTGACCTTGTCATGAGTGATGTAATATGTGACGTCATCAGCAGTGCATTGCGGGGGCGCAAGTTGTAGTTAGCACAACTAACTATAACGGCCGAATTTCTCTTGTTTTGTACGAGTGAAATGTCCAACTAACTATGATGTCCATGAAACCTGTGGTTTTTTCTGTGAATTTCTGAGGTTTTTTAAATGCTAATTTCTAACTATGATGTCCCTGAAACTTGTGTTTTTTTCAGTGAATTTTATACATATGTATTTAATTTCCTCTCTCTCACTCTTACAGGGAAGGAATCAGCACTAAGGTTGTACTTTGGAAGTATTTAATCTGCAAAGGAAGTGATCCACGTGTTTCGGCTCGTCCGAAACTTGATAACGATACAAGACATCATTGTAGCATACTTATTTAAATGAACAAATGCCTAAAGTTCCCTATATTAACAAAGGACTACATATTACTTTAATCCAAAAAGCTGGCGGCCATATTGGCCTGGTCACGATGTGAAAATTCAGGAATTGATACAATAAAGAAAAGAAAACAAGTGTTAATATGCACACAATGTCATTTCAGCATATCTTGCCCTGTGACCGCCAAACCTGTATGTTCGTCAACGTGACTTATTCATAATAAACATACTTAGGGTTGCAAACATTAACATAAACAATGGACTACACATTACTTTAAAGAGAAAGACTATCGCCCATATTAATCTGGGCACGTTTCATATTATAATGGTTCTTACCTGAAAGAAAGGGAAAAAAAGGGTGTTAATATACACACACTATCCGTAAATAAAGTTCTAGCAATTATAGTTCCATTTCATTCACAGCTCATTTGAGATGTCATGAGTGATGTAACTGACCATGTCATGAATGATGTAATGTCTGAGATCATTAGCAGTACATTGCAGGGGCGTAAATTATAGTTAGCTCAGGTAACTATAACTGCTGAATTTCACTGGTTGTGTATGAGTGAAATCTGAGTCTAACTACACCGTCCCTGTAATCTGTTTTTTTCAGCAAATTTCTAGTTTTTTTTTAACGTTAAGTAAGATGCATATCACAATGGATGGTGGAGTGTTGGAAGCAGGGCCTGGCATTGTGCTGCTCCCACCCAAGCTTGCTGCTCCTGCCTTCCCTCCTCCTAGCCATCCATTGTCCAAATCCATGTCCCTGCTCCCTTATTACAGCCCTGTGAGGACGTTGTTCTGCCACTGGCCTTCTCACCTTCTCTGAACAGTTAGCTTGCTGCCCCATCCGCCTCCTCCCTATCCTCTGTT
Organism: Lissotriton helveticus; assembly: GCF_964261635.1. Taxonomy (NCBI): domain Eukaryota; kingdom Metazoa; phylum Chordata; class Amphibia; order Caudata; family Salamandridae; genus Lissotriton; species Lissotriton helveticus. The sequence goes on along the minus strand of NC_136060.1, from coordinate 49,799,525 downwards.
GTCTGAATCTATGGACTAGCCTCCTCCCTTTTGCTATGGATGGTCTGATGTGCTGCCACTGCCCTCCATTTAGCATGATGTACCAGTCGACTCCTCTGCCCTCCATTGCCCAATTCTATTCCCCATCATTGACCTCCTGCTTAGCCTCTGTGCTTAGCTTGCTGCCCATTTTCTCCTGCCCCCTGCCCTCCGATGTCTGTGCGCATGCCCCTGCTCCATCCTTTTTGCCCACCATGTTCCATGGACCTGCAAATCCTATCTACTCTGAGTAGACCATGGACCTGCAAATCCTATCTACTCTGAGTGTTCTGTTGAGCTGCTACTCCCTACAACCTGCCTAGCATTGTCAGATGACTGTAACTTGTCCCTGCCATCTCTACCCATCCTGTCCACATTCCATGCCCCTATCCCCTTCCTCCTGTCCCTATGGTCCATTTTACTGCCACACCCTTCTGCCCTCCCTGGTCTGTTGTGCTGCAACTGCTCCTCCTCCCTGTCCTACGTGGTCTGTTGTAAGGGATGTATGATGATACATCGCCAACAGTAACAACGCAAGCAATTACCACACTGTTGTTAAATCGTAAACGGCATTACATCCCACGCATTTACTGTGCATGCTGTTGCCACGCGATTGTAGTGTCTCTGCTGCTTCGGGGCATTACAGCGCAGGTCACCAAATCGCCTGCTCTTACATCGTTCTTTTCACTGAGTTGTGTGTGTTCACAAACAAAACTACCACTGACAAAGCCAAAGGTCAGCAGACAATGACAGACCTATTGGCTTTGCCAATACTTATTCTCTGTGGTTCTTCATATTTTTGGAACTTGATGCATGACCATCACCTCCGCTATCTGTGGGTGTTAAATACCTTTCAAAACATTTACTCAAGGAAAGTTTATTTTTATAAAAACTTATCTTTTTTGGTACAGCTAACTCGACGCAATTACATCTGATTGTGGCTGCAAAATTCATCAGGAAAACAACCTCAAATCTTTCACATATTACTGACTAATATGCAGGATAAAACATTGAAAGACTGCAGAAGTGCTTTAAAACAGCACCACTTTTTATCGCGAAAAATAGTGATGAAGTTGTGAGCATAAGCAATCTTATCTATCGGGCATTGAAGATTTTCCTTTCCTTTTTCTACTGCTTTCCGCTCTTTGACAGGTTCAAATGTCCAAACATGCACTTAACAACATTTTCTCTCTGTTGATGTCTCTTTATCCCCCTCTTTCGTGCCCAACTCCTTTGATGCCCTTTCGTCTCTGGGTTTCAATCTACTGCTTCTCTGGTAATGTAGTCACCTGTGTGCTTGGGCAGAAGTAGTGTTGGGGCCGTATGCCTCCTTCCTGTTGCTCTTGTTGTCTTCCAGGCCTCTAAACTTTCTTCTATTTTCCTTGCTTGAGCCCACAGTGACTACCACTCGGCTGCATGTCCTCGGGCTGTGAGTGACATCAGATATGGTTTCTGGTATCTTGCTTGCATGTGGAATCTGAAAGCAGCCTATTCAGCTTAGTTGATGTGCGTACCGAGGACATTAGGATCAAGGTGTTAGTACTTTGCTTATGTTTTTTCTGCTGGACACAAAGAACAACTTCCAAAAATAACATTTGATTAAACTAATCTAGTAAAAAGCCACTCACCAATTGGGTTTTTCAAATGGGAAAACATATCAACCATTATATCTTTTTTTAAGCAAGCAAGAAAAGTGAAAGTTCACACTTTCAATACTTGCTGTCTACGATGCTATGCCTCGCATCCATTTAGTGTATTCCTATTCAAGCAACGTGATCGGTCATTTAAATTGTCTGAACAAATTGAGTCTAAAGTAGTTGTTTGTTTGCACGCTCCCTTGATCGACAATGCTGTTGACATAGGCGCTTGCTGACATAATGTTGCATCCCTGAACCATGTTCCAAAATTGAGCATTGGTCACACAACATCTCTGCTGTCCCTTGACATCCCCTCACAGGAAATGCCTTTCAGTGTCTATCCTCACTGTGGCTTGCAGTGGATTAGGGAGTTAGAACAGAGGGATGTGAGTCATTCATCCACACATCCATCTATCCGTCCATCATTCATCCACCCACCCTTTCACACATCCATCCATCACTCATCCATCCACCCTTTCATCAATCCATCCATCATTCATCCACCCTTTCACAGAGCCATCCATCATTCATCTACCCACTCTTTCACACATCCATCCATCCATCATTCATCCACCCACCCTTTCACACATCCATTCATCCATCATTCATACACCCACCCTTTCACACAGCCATCCATCATTCATCCACCCTTTTACACAGCCATCCATCCATCATTCATCCACCCACCCTTTCACATATCCATTCATCATTCATCCATCCACCCTTTCATCCACCGATCCATCATTTATCCACCCTTTCACACAGCCATCCATCATTCATCCACCCACCCTTTCACACATCCATCCATCATTCATCCATCCACCCTTTCATCCATCCACCCATCCATCATTCATCCACCCTTTCACACAGCCATCCATCATTCACCCACCCACCCTTTCACACATCCATCCTGACATCCTTCATCCATCATCCCTTTCATCCTTCCATCCATATATCCATCCTTCATCCATCCACCCTTTCATCCATCCATTCATAATTCATCCACCCACCCTTTCACATATCCATCCATCCATCCTTCATTCATCCACCATTTCATCATTCCATCCATACATTCATCCTTCATCCATCCACCCGTTCATCCTTCCATCCATACATCCATCCTCATCCATCCATCCATCAATCCATCCATCCATCATTCATCCACCAACCGTTTCACACATCCATCCATCCATTCATCATTCATCCATGCAACCTTTTATCCATCCATACATCCATCCTTCATCCATCCACCCTTTCATCCTTCCCCCATACATCCATTCTTCATCCATCCCACCTTGCATCTGTCATAATCCGTCATCTGCCTTTATCAGGCTCGTCATCTTGTATCTGTCATAATCTGTCATCTTGCACGCAGGCAAGCAGGCATCATTGCAGCACACACAGGCATCATCGCAGCATGCATTGTCATTGCTCATGCAGGCATCATCGCAGCACGCGTTGTCATTGCGCAGTTGTAGCATGCGTTCTAAAGGCATGCGATGTAAAGCCTCCTGTGATGTTAAAGTCGCGTTGCGATGGCAGCGCATCAAAACACCGTCTTTGTATTGGGTGTTTCCCGTTGTAAGGCCCCTTCCCTCAATTCTCTTGTCTGTGCCCAGGTCCTGACCCTCCCTTCTATCCTCCATGGTCCTTTTAGCATGCCCCTGCACCCTCCTTCTTGCCCATCATAGCCATTGTGCTGCTACTAACCCTCCCGCTTGCCATGCATGGTCTTCTGTGCTGCCAAGGCCCCTCCTACCTTCCCTGTGTGGTGAGCTATCTGCCCGTGACAACCTCCCACCTTCCCTCCATGGTCTGTGTGTATGCCATTATAGTTTCACTTTTGCTCTCCATGGTGTCTCTTGCTTCTAGTGCCCATCCTGCCTATCCTCCATGGTCATCTTGATGCTCTTGTCCTGCCCCCTTTCCCCCAGCCCTCTGTTTCAATGTGCAGACCCCTATCCCCTCCCTCATGGCTTGTCTGTTCCATTGTAATGCCCCTCATCCGTCACTCCTGCCCTTTATGATCCGTTTTTCTGCAGCTTTCTCTCCTGTCTGTCCATTATGGTCAGCTAGCTACCATTGCCTCTTCCCCTCTGTTCTCTGTTGTCCATGTGCTTGGTCCTCTCCCCTCCCTATTGCTTTCTATGGATTGTTGTGCTGCACTCCCAACCCGCATGCCCTGTGTGGTGTATTGTGTTGCTGCAAACCCTTATGCCTGCCCTGTAGGGTCAGTTTGGTGCACCTCTCTATGTCCCTTCTGTCCTCTGTTATCCGAGTCCATGTCCCTACTCCAATTCCTCCTGCCTTCCATGATCCAATGTACCATACCTGCTAACATTTTGAACTTGGTAAGAGGGAGATTTTGAAAAAAAACTGGGGTATTGATTTTCCCCTTTGACTTACATTAAAAAAGTAAAGATTGTAGACAGGAGACAGTTCAAATAAAGCCCATTTGGGCTTAAAAACACTGGACGCTTCCTGGCTGAATCAGGTCTGTTGGCATGTATAGTTGTACTACCACTGCCTCTTCCTTCGGCCCACAATGGTCTGTTATATCACCACAGTCTCTCTTGCCAGTCCTGTATTGTTGGTTTGTTGCCCCTGCCCCCCTTTCGGTTGCCCTCCATAGTCTGTTATACTGCCACTGCCCTTCCTGCCTGCCCAGTATGGTCAATTTGTTGCCTCTGCACCCTCCTACCTGCCTTCAATAGTCAGAGTCCATACCACTGGCCTCTGCCTCTAAACAGCATCCTAATGAACAACTAGATTCCTAACATTCTATATTTATTACAAAAGTAAGTGTTGAACGCCTGACGTCATCTTGATGTCATCAAAACAGTAATACCTAGAGCATTTCCTTTAGAAATTACATATGAGAGGGCCCTATTTGTATCAAAATTATGGTTAGTGCTCTAAAAAACTAAAATGCGGACATATTTTCTGAGTTTTCAAATAGCGACAAAGCACTTTTAAATTATTGGTCATCTTTATTTTTTTATCCAGTTGACCACTTGATTAAATGTTGCACTTAGGGGAGAGGATGAGCTGCAGACTTTGCAACTGGGGAACCAGGTTTGGGTTTCTGCTTCAGCTCGACATTCTGTGATTCTGGTCAAATCACTTAATCTCCCCATGTCTAAACCAAAATGAATTTGTTCTTGTGTGATGTAACCAATGCTTATGTAAAGCACTCCAATACCTAACTAGTCTGCACTATACAAAACTGCAAAAACACAAAAAATAAAAAGTGTTTTGCACACTTCTGTCATTGGGCTACATGTGGGCTACATGTGGGTGATATCTGTGCTACATTTGGGCTCTTTTGTCTCTGGTGGCCATCTTGGGAAATGTATTTGTTATGAAGTTTCCTAATTTCCTCATGTACAGCCGTCTCCTCAGTAGGAAATGCTTTCAGTTTTTTACTTTGATTCCATCAAGAAGGTATTCAGATATGTCACAAATTTGCCATAAATTCTGCATGTTAGCACTCTAGTTGCTCATTAGATCACTGTAGTAGAGCGACTGCTCACGACGGAAGTCTGCTGCTGGTATTAAAAGTGCATGTTTCAGTCTGTATGTCAGAATTTTTTAATGAAATAGAAGAGGATTTGAGAAGTCACTCAAAATGTGCCCTCATTTTTCTTTCTTCAGCACTAATCATAATTTCTATGGCAAAATGAACCCTCTCCTTGTGTTCCCTTTTAAATTAAATGTTTTAAGTTTTACCAGGTTATTCCAATCAAGATGGCTTCAGGTGTGCCATACTTTTGTCATAAGTGAGACTGTTAGCGCTCTAGTTGTTCTTTAGAACACTGGGACATTCTGTCATTAGGCTATACTTGGGCTACATCTGGGTGATATTTGTGCTACATTTGGGCTCTTTTGTCTCTGGTGGCCATCTTGGGAGAAGTTTCCTAATTTCCTCATTTACTGTAGTGTCCTCATTAGAAAATACTTTCAGTTTTTTCTTTGATTCCATCAAGAAGGCATTCAGATGTGTCACACATTTTCTATAAATTCTGAATGTTAGCACTCAAGTTGTTTATTGGATCACTGTATAAAACTACTGCTCACCAGGGAAGTCTGCTGCTGGTATTGAAAGTGCATGTTTCAGTCTGCATGTAAGAATGTTTTAATGAAATAGAAAAGGATTTGAGAAGTCACTCAAAATTTACCCTCATTTTTCATTCTGCAGCACTAATCATACTTTCTATGGCAAAATGAACCCCCTCATTTTGTTCCTTTTTAAATTAAACGTTTTAAGAGTTACCACTTTTTTCCAGTCAAGATGGCTTCAGGTGTGCAATATGTTTGTCATAAGTAGGACTGTTAGCTCTCTAGTTGTTCTTTAGAACACTCTGGGAAGCTGCAGTAGAACACAAAGGATACAACTGACAGTCACTGCCCTTGTTGGATGTACATGTTTTACTGAGAATGTCATATTTCATTCTCACATGACTGAGAAAGATAATGTGAATTTACATAAAATATGCTCTCAATTTAGCTTATAGATCACCTTCCAAACCTCTGTTGGAAAAACATGAGAAAATAGTTTGCTCTCAAACATGATTCATGAAATCCCAGCAGAAGGCTTTTTCACATGTTAAAATTACCTTAGAACACACCACAATTCCTAAAATGAGTATGGTACCATCAACAAATGATTTATAATGTAACTAAAGTCTGAAAACCTTCTATTAACTGCAATGCTTTTTAATGAGGTGCTATCATGTAAATTGGTCCCAAGATGACTGCCAACACTTCTTGGATGAAGTGCTGACCGCCAATCAGGTATCACGATGAGATGTGTGCTTAGGCTCCGCCCAGATATATATATTTCTTTTTCCATTAATATTTTAAAAACTACTGAACAGATTGACACCATTTGACAAAAGGGCTCTTTCTAAACCAAGGGCAACCTTTTTTGCCAAATTTGGTGTAAATCCGTTCAGCAGTTCGGGCTGTAGCCGGGTCTAAAGTTTCCTATGGAAAATTGCATTAGAAAACACGTTTTGGGACCCCCCTTTTTACTGAATCACCCCTAAACTTTCAAGATAGGAGCAGAACGTAGCAGGCCATTAGTTTTGAATATTTTGCAAAGATTCGTCAATCAGTGTCAAAGTTATTGGGAATAGAATGTTGCGACTTTCCTATGCTAACTAGGTCCTAACTGTAACTACCCACTGCCGACCGCCATTAGTAAACATATATATATATATGGCAAGAACCTTCTTCTTCACAAGAAAAAGCAGGAACCCCGGGGTAAGTGGAAGCTCTTTATTTTGCATGTTGTGGCGAATGCAGCATTTCTGGCTTGGATGTTAGCCGTCATCAGCGCCCGAAGCTTCCCACGAGTTCCAACAGCACTCTGCTATTCAATCCCACCCCTCTCAGCCTGGCAGTTAATAGGCTTGCTCCGCCCCCTGGTTAATGTTCGCACACCTGTGTGAGTTTCCCTTCAGTCTTGGGAAACTACTGGTCCCAGAATCCCCAGTGTTCGGATTCTTGGAGGTATCGCTCGGGGGAAAAAATCAACACCCGTGGTGGATTTGCGGGGGTGTGGATAGCAGGGTGAAAGGAATTGCTCCTGCTTCGCAGAATACAAACAAAGTTCTTCCTCTGGTCCCCTCTTTCCGCCTCCGCTGTAGAAATCCGGCGATGCATACAACAGGGGCTGCATGACTGTGCACACCGCCCTGCGTGCGGTACCGTGACCGCACTCCTGTCACCATTCCTCCAGACTTCACAGCGGGCTCTAAAACTTCCAATTAACATTGGCGTAGAGAAACTGCAAAAGTTCGTGTCAGCGCAGTCCGAGCCCAAGTTGAGGCGGGGGTTCTCTGTAAGGCGTCACTGACCGACGCGTAAATTATGGCAAGAACCTTCTTCCTCACAAGAAAAAGCAGGAACCCCGGGGTAAGTGGAAGCTCTTTATTTTGCATGTTGTGGCGAATGCAGCATTTCTGGCTTGGATGTTAGCCGTCATCAGCGCCCGAAGCTTCCCACGAGTTCCAACAGCACTCTGCTAGTCAATCCCACCCCTCTCAGCCTGGCAGTTAATAGGCTTGCTCCGCCCCCTGGTTAATGTTCGCACACCTGTGTGAGTTTCCCTTCAGTCTTGGGAAACTACTGGTCCCAGAATCCCCAGTGTTCGGATTCTTGGAGGTATCGCTCGGGGGAAAAAATCAACACCCGTGGTGGATTTGCGGGGGTGTGGATAGCAGGGTGAAAGGAATTGCTCCTGCTTCGCAGAATACAAACAAAGTTCTTCCTCTGGTCCCCTCTTTCCGCCTCCGCTGTAGAAATCCGGCGATGCATACAACAGGGGCTGCATGACTGTGCACACCGCCCTGCGTGCGGTACCGTGACCGCACTCCTGTCACCATTCCTCCAGACTTCACAGCGGGCTCTAAAACTTCCAATTAACATTGGCGTAGAGAAACTGCAAAAGTTCGTGTCAGCGCAGTCCGAGCCCAAGTTGAGGCGGGGGTTCTCTGTAAGGCGTCACTGACCGACGCGTAAATTATGGCAAGAACCTTCTTCCTCACAAGAAAAAGCAGGAACCCCGGGGTAAGTGGAAGCTCTTTATTTTGCATGTTGTGGCGAATGCAGCATTTCTGGCTTGGATGTTAGCCGTCATCAGCGCCCGAAGCTTCCCACGAGTTCCAACAGCACTCTGCTAGTCAATCCCACCCCTCTCAGCCTGGCAGTTAATAGGCTTGCTCCGCCCCCTGGTTAATGTTCGCACACCTGTGTGAGTTTCCCTTCAGTCTTGGGAAACTACTGGTCCCAGAATCCCCAGTGTTCGGATTCTTGGAGGTATCGCTCGGGGGAAAAAATCAACACCCGTGGTGGATTTGCGGGGGTGTGGATAGCAGGGTGAAAGGAATTGCTCCTGCTTCGCAGAATGCAAACAAAGTTCTTCCTCTGGTCCCCTCTTTCCGCCTCCGCTGTAGAAATCCGGCAATGCATACAACAGGGGCTGCATGACTGTGCACACCGCCCTGCGTGCGGTACCGTGACCGCACTCCTGTCACCATTCCTCCAGACTTCACAGCGGGCTCTAAAACTTCCAATTAACATTGGCGTAGAGAAACTGCAAAAGTTCGTGTCAGCGCAGTCCGAGCCCAAGTTGAGGCGGGGGTTCTCTGTAAGGCGTCACTGACCGACGCATAAATTATGGCAAGAACCTTCTTCCTCACAAGAAAAAGCAGGAACCCCGGGGTAAGTGGAAGCTCTTTATTTTGCATGTTGTGGCGAATGCAGCATTTCTGGCTTGGATGTTAGCCGTCATCAGCGCCCGAAGCTTCCCACGAGTTCCAACAGCACTCTGCTAGTCAATCCCACCCCTCTCAGCCTGGCAGTTAATAGGCTTGCTCCGCCCCCTGGTTAATGTTCGCACACCTGTGTGAGTTTCCCTTCAGTCTTGGGAAACTACTGGTCCCAGAATCCCCAGTGTTCGGATTCTTGGAGGTATCGCTCGGGGGAAAAAATCAACACCCGTGGTGGATTTGCGGGGGTGTGGATAGCAGGGTGAAAGGAATTGCTCCTGCTTCGCAGAATACAAACAAAGTTCTTCCTCTGGTCCCCTCTTTCCGCCTCCGCTGTAGAAATCCGGCGATGCATACAACAGGGGCTGCATGACTGTGCACACCGCCCTGCGTGCGGTACCGTGACCGCACTCCTGTCACCATTCCTCCAGACTTCACAGCGGGCTCTAAAACTTCCAATTAACATTGGCGTAGAGAAACTGCAAAAGTTCGTGTCAGCGCAGTCCGAGCCCAAGTTGAGGCGGGGGTTCTCTGTAAGGCGTCACTGACCGACGCGTAAATTATGGCAAGAACCTTCTTCCTCACAAGAAAAAGCAGGAGCCCCGGGGTAAGTGGAAGCTCTTTATTTTGCATGTTGTGGCGAATGCAGCATTTCTGGCTTGGATGTTAGCCGTCATCAGCGCCCGAAGCTTCCCACGAGTTCCAACAGCACTCTGCTAGTCAATCCCACCCCTCTCAGCCTGGCAGTTAATAGGCTTGCTCCGCCCCCTGGTTAATGTTCGCACACCTGTGTGAGTTTCCCTTCAGTCTTGGGAAACTACTGGTCCCAGAATCCCCAGTGTTCGGATTCTTGGAGGTATCGCTCGGGGGAAAAAATCAACACCCGTGGTGGATTTGCGGGGGTGTGGATAGCAGGGTGAAAGGAATTGCTCCTGCTTCGCAGAATAAAAACAAAGTTCTTCCTCTGGTCCCCTCTTTCCGCCTCCGCTGTAGAAATCCGGCAATGCATACAACAGGGGCTGCATGACTGTGCACACCGCCCTGCGTGCGGTACCGTGACCGCACTCCTGTCACCATTCCTCCAGACTTCACAGCGGGCTCTAAAACTTCCAATTAACATTGGCGTAGAGAAACTGCAAAAGTTCGTGTCAGCGCAGTCCGAGCCCAAGTTGAGGCGGGGGTTCTCTGTAAGGCATCACTGACCGACGCGTAAATTATGGCAAGAACCTTCATCCTCACAAGAAAAAGCAGGAACCCCGGGGAAAGTGGAAGCTCTTTATTTTGCATGTTGTGGCGAATGCAGCATTTCTGGCTTGGATGTTAGCCGTCATCAGCGCCCGAAGCTTCCCACGAGTTCCAACAGCACTCTGCTAGTCAATCCCACCCCTCTAAGCCTGGCAGTTAATAGGCTTGCTCCGCCCCCTGGTTAATGTTCGCACACCTGTGTGAGTTTCCCTTCAGTCTTGGGAAACTACTGGTCCCAGAATCCCCAGTGTTCGAATTCTTGGAGGTATCGCTCGGGGGAAAAAATCAACACCCGTGGTGGATTTGCGGGGGTGTGGATAGCAGGGTGAAAGGAATTGCTCCTGCTTCGCAGAATACAAACAAAGTTCTTCCTCTGGTCCCCTCTTTCCGCCTCCGCTGTAGAAATCCGGCGATGCATACAACAGGGGCTGCATGACTGTGCACACCGCCCTGCGTGCGGTACCGTGACCGCACTCCTGTCACCATTTCTCCAGACTTCACAGCGGGCTCTAAAACTTCCAATTAACATTGGCGTAGAGAAACTGCAAAAGTTTGTGTCAGCGCAGTCCGAGCCCAAGTTGAGGCGGGGGTTCTCTGTAAGGCGTCACTGACCGATGCGTAAATTATGGCAAGAACCTTCTTCCTCACAAGAAAAAGCAGGAACCCCGGGGTAAGTGGAAGCTCTTTATTTTGCATGTTGTGGCGAATGCAGCATTTCTGGCTTGGATGTTAGCCGTCATCAGCGCCCGAAGCTTCCCACGAGTTCCAACAGCACTCTGCTAGTCAATCCCACCCCTCTCAGCCTGGCAGTTAATAGGCTTGCTCCGCCCCCTGGTTAATGTTCGCACACCTGTGTGAGTTTCCCTTCAGTCTTGGGAAACTACTGGTCCCAGAATCCCCAGTGTTCGGATTCTTGGAGGTATCGCTCGGGGGAAAAAATCAACACCCGTGGTGGATTTGCGGGGGTGTGGATAGCAGGGTGAAAGGAATTGCTCCTGCTTCGCAGAATACAAACAAAGTTCTTCCTCTGGTCCCCTCTTTCCGCCTCCGCTGTAGAAATCCGGCAATGCATACAACAGGGGCTGCATGACTGTGCACACCGCCCTGCGTGCGGTACCGTGGCCGCACTCCTGTCACCATTCCTCCAGACTTCACAGCGGGCTCTAAAACTTCCAATTAACATTGGCGTAGAGAAACTGCAAAAGTTCGTGTCAGCGCAGTCCGAGCCCAAGTTGAGGCGGGGGTTCTCTGTAAGGCGTCACTGACCGACGCGTAAATTATGGCAAGAACCTTCTTCCTCACAAGAAAAAGCAGGAACCCCGGGGTAAGTGGAAGCTCTTTATTCTGCATGTTGTGGCGAATGCAGCATTTCTGGCTTGGATGTTAGCCGTCATCAGCGCCCGAAGCTTCCCACGAGTTCCAACAGCACTCTGCTAGTCAATCCCACCCCTCTCAGCCTGGCAGTTAATAGGCTTGCTCCGCCCCCTGGTTAATGTTCGCATACCTGTGTGAGTTTCCCTTCAGTCTTGGGAAACTACTGGTCCCAGAATCCCCAGTGTTCGGATTCTTGGAGGTATCGCTCGGGGGAAAAAATCAACACCCATAGTGGATTTGCGGGGGTGTGGATAGCAGGGTGAAAGGAATTGCTCCTGCTTCGCAGAATACAAACAAAGTTCTTCCTCTGGTCCCCTCTTTCCGCCTCCGCTGTAGAAATCCGGCGATGCATACAACAGGGGCTGCATGACTGTGCACACCGCCCTGCGTGCGGTACTGTGACCGCACTCCTGTCACCATTCCTCCAGACTTCACAGCGGGCTCTAAAACTTCCAATTAACATTGGCGTAGAGAAACTGCAAAAGTTCATGTCAGCGCAGTCCGAGCCCAAGTTGAGGCGGGTGTTCTCTGTAAGGAGTCACTGACCGACGCGTAAATTATGGCAAGAACCTTCTTCCTCACAAGAAAAAGCAGGAACCCCGGGGTAAGTGGAAGCTCTTTGTTTTGCATGTTGTGGCGAATGCAGCATTTCTGGCTTGGATGTTAGCCGTCATCAGCGCCCGAAGCTTCCCACGAGTTCCAACAGCACTCTGCTAGTCAATCCCACCCCTCTCAGCCTGGCAGTTAATAGGCTTGCTCCGCCCCCTGGTTAATGTTCGCACACCTGTGTGAGTTTCCCTTCAGTCTTGGGAAACTACTGGTCCCAGAATCCCCAGTGTTCGGATTCTTGGAGGTATCGCTCGGGGGAAAAAATCAACACCCGTGGTGGATTTGCGGGGGTGTGGATAGCAGGGTGAAAGGAATTGCTCCTGCTTCGCAGAATACAAACAAAGTTCTCCCTCTGGTCCCCTCTTTCCGCCTCCGCTGTAGAAATCCGGCGATGCATACAACAGGGGCTGCATGACTGTGCACACCGCCCTGCGTGCGGTACCGTGACCGCACTCCTGTCACCATTCCTCCAGACTTCACAGCGGGCTCTAAAACTTCCAATTAACATTGGCGTAGAGAAACTGCAAAAGTTTGTGTCAGCGCAGTCCGAGCCCAAGTTGAGGCGGGGGTTCTCTGTAAGGCGTCACTGACCGACGCGTAAATTATGGCAAGAACCTTCTTCCTCACAAGAAAAAGCAGGAACCCCGGGGTAAGTGGAAGCTCTTTATTTTGCATGTTGTGGCGAATGCAGCATTTCTGGCTTGGATGTTAGCCGTCATCAGCGCCCGAAGCTTCCCACGAGTTCCAACAGCACTCTCCTATTCAATCCCACCCCTCTCAGCCTGGCAGTTAATAGGCTTGCTCCGCCCCCTGGTTAATGTTCGCACACCTGTGTGAGTTTCCCATCAGTCTTGGGAAACTACTGGTCCCAGAATCCCCAGTGTTCGGATTCTTGGAGGTATCGCTCGGGGGAAAAAATCAACACCCGTGGTGGATTTGCGGGGGTGTGGATAGCAGGGTGAAAGGAATTGCTCCTGCTTCGCAGAATACAAACAAAGTTCTTCCTCTGGTCCCCTCTTTCCGCCTCCGCTGTAGAAATCCGGCGATGCATACAACAGGGGCTGCATGACTGTGCACACCGCCCTGCGTGCGGTACCGTGACCGCACTCCTGTCACCATTCCTCCAGACTTCACAGCGGGCTCTAAAACTTCCAATTAACATTGGCGTAGAGAAACTGCAAAAGTTTGTGTCAGCGCAGTCCGAGCCCAAGTTGAGGCGGGGGTTCTCTGTAAGGCGTCACTGACCGACGCGTAAATTATGGCAAGAACATTCTTCCTCACAAGAAAAAGCAGGAACCCCGGGGTAAGTGGAAGCTCTTTATTTTGCATGTTGTGGCGAATGCAGCATTTCTGGCTTGGATGTTAGCCGTCATCAGCGCCCGAAGCTTCCCACGAGTTCCAACAGCACTCTGCTAGTCAATCCCACCCCTCTCAGCCTGGCAGTTAATAGGCTTGCTCCGCCCCCTGGTTAATGTTCGCACACCTGTGTGAGTTTCCCTTCAGTCTTGGGAAACTACTGGTCCCAGAATCCCCAGTGTTCGGATTCTTGGAGGTATCGCTCGGGGGAAAAAATCAACACCCGTGGTGGATTTGCGGGGGTGTGGATAGCAGGGTGAAAGGAATTGCTCCTGCTTCGCAGAATACAAACAAAGTTCTTCCTCTGGTCCCCTCTTTCCACCTCCGCTGTAGAAATCCGGCGATGCATACAACAGGGGCTGCATGACTGTGCACACCGCCCTGCGTGCGGTACCGTGACCGCACTCCTGTCACCATTCCTCCAGACTTCACAGCGGGCTCTAAAACTTCCAATTAACATTGGCGTAGAGAAACTGCAAAAGTTCGTGTCAGCGCAGTCCGAGCCCAAGTTGAGGCGGGGGTTCTCTGTAAGGCGTCACTGACCGACGCGTAAATTATGGCAAGAACCTTCATCCTCACAAGAAAAAGCAGGAACCCCGGGGAAAGTGGAAGCTCTTTATTTTGCATGTTGTGGCGAATGCAGCATTTCTGGCTTGGATGTTAGCCGTCATCAGCACCCGAAGATTCCCACGAGTTCCAACAGCACTCTGCTAGTCAATCCCACCCCTCTCAGCCTGGCAGTTAATAGGCTTGCTCCGCCCCCTGGTTAATGTTCGCACACCTGTGTGAGTTTCCCTTCAGTCTTGGGAAACTACTGGTCCCAGAATCCCCAGTGTTCGAATTCTTGGAGGTATCGCTCGGGGGAAAAAATCAACACCCGTGGTGGATTTGCGGGGGTGTGGATAGCAGGGTGAAAGGAATTGCTCCTGCTTCGCAGAATACAAACAAAGTTCTCCCTCTGGTCCCCTCTTTCCGCCTCCGCTGTAGAAATCCGGCGATGCATACAACAGGGGCTGCATGACTGTGCACACCGCCCTGCGTGCGGTACCGTGACCGCACTCCTGTCACCATTTCTCCAGACTTCACAGCGGGCTCTAAAACTTCCAATTAACATTGGCGTAGAGAAACTGCAAAAGTTCGTGTCAGCGCAGTCCGAGCCCAAGTTGAGGCGGGGGTTCTCTGTAAGGTGTCACTGACCGATGCGTAAATTATGGCAAGAACCTTCTTCCTCACAAGAAAAAGCAGGAACCCCGGGGTAAGTGGAAGCTCTTTGTTTTGCATGTTGTGGCGAATGCAGCATTTCTGGCTTGGATGTTAGCCGTCATCAGCGCCCGAAGCTTCCCACGAGTTCCAACAGCACTCTGCTAGTCAATCCCACCCCTCTCAGCCTGGCAGTTAATAGGCTTGCTCCGCCCCCTGGTTAATGTTCGCACACCTGTGTGAGTTTCCCTTCAGTCTTGGGAAACTACTGGTCCCAGAATCCCCAGTGTTCGGATTCTTGGAGGTATCGCTCGGGGGAAAAAATCAACACCCGTGGTGGATTTGCGGGGGTGTGGATAGCAGGGTGAAAGGAATTGCTCCTGCTTCGCAGAATACAAACAAAGTTCTTCCTCTGGTCCCCTCTTTCCGCCTCCGCTGTAGAAATCCGGCGATGCATACAACAGGGGCTGCATGACTGTGCACACCGCCCTGCGTGCGGTACCGTGGCCGCACTCCTGTCACCATTCCTCCAGACTTCACAGCGGGCTCTAAAACTTCCAATTAACATTGGCGTAGAGAAACTGCAAAAGTTCGTGTCAGCGCAGTCCGAGCCCAAGTTGAGGCGGGGGTTCTCTGTAAGGCGTCACTGACCGACGCGTAAATTATGGCAAGAACCTTCTTCCTCACAAGAAAAAGCAGGAACCCCGGGGTAAGTGGAAGCTCTTTATTCTGCATGTTGTGGCGAATGCAGCATTTCTGGCGTCGATGTTAGCCGTCATCAGCGCCCGAAGCTTCCCACGAGTTCCAACAGCACTCTGCTAGTCAATCCCACCCCTCTCAGCCTGGCAGTTAATAGGCTTGCTCCGCCCCCTGGTTAATGTTCGCACACCTGTGTGAGTTTCCCTTCAGTCTTGGGAAACTACTGGTCCCAGAATCCCCAGTGTTCGGATTCTTGGAGGTATCGCTCGGGGGAAAAAATCAACACCCGTAGTGGATTTGCGGGGGTGTGGATAGCAGGGTGAAAGGAATTGCTCCTGCTTCGCAGAATACAAACAAAGTTCTTCCTCTGGTCCCCTCTTTCCGCCTCCGCTGTAGAAATCCGGCGATGCATACAACAGGGGCTGCATGACTGTGCACACCGCCCTGCGTGCGGTACTGTGACCGCACTCCTGTCACCATTCCTCCAGACTTCACAGCGGGCTCTAAAACTTCCAATTAACATTGGCGTAGAGAAACTGCAAAAGTTCATGTCAGCGCAGTCCGAGCCCAAGTTGAGGCGGGTGTTCTCTGTAAGGAGTCACTGACCGACGCGTAAATTATGGCAAGAACCTTCTTCCTCACAAGAAAAAGCAGGAACCCCGGGGTAAGTGGAAGCTCTTTGTTTTGCATGTTGTGGCGAATGCAGCATTTCTGGCTTGGATGTTAGCCGTCATCAGCGCCCGAAGCTTCCCACGAGTTCCAACAGCACTCTGCTAGTCAATCCCACCCCTCTCAGCCTGGCAGTTAATAGGCTTGCTCCGCCCCCTGGTTAATGTTCGCACACCTGTGTGAGTTTCCCTTCAGTCTTGGGAAACTACTGGTCCCAGAATCCCCAGTGTTCGGATTCTTGGAGGTATCGCTCGGGGGAAAAAATCAACACCCGTGGTGGATTTGCGGGGGTGTGGATAGCAGGGTGAAAGGAATTGCTCCTGCTTCGCAGAATACAAACAAAGTTCTTCCTCTGGTCCCCTCTTTCCGCCTCCGCTGTAGAAATCCGGCGATGCATACAACAGGGGCTGCATGACTGTGCACACCGCCCTGCGTGCGGTACCGTGACCGCACTCCTGTCACCATTCCTCCAGACTTCACAGCGGGCTCTAAAACTTCCAATTAACATTGGCGTAGAGAAACTGCAAAAGTTCGTGTCAGCGCAGTCCGAGCCCAAGTTGAGGCGGGGGTTCTCTGTAAGGCGTCACTGACCGACGCGTAAATTATGGCAAGAACCTTCTTCCTCACAAGAAAAAGCAGGAACCCCGGGGTAAGTGGAAGCTCTTTATTTTGCATGTTGTGGCGAATGCAGCATTTCTGGCTTGGATGTTAGCCGTCATCAGCGCCCGAAGCTTCCCACGAGTTCCAACAGCACTCTCCTAGTCAATCCCACCCCTCTCAGCCTGGCAGTTAATAGGCTTGCTCCGCCCCCTGGTTAATGTTCGCACACCTGTGTGAGTTTCCCTTCAGTCTTGGGAAACTACTGGTCCCAGAATCCCCAGTGTTCGGATTCTTGGAGGTATCGCTCGGGGGAAAAAATCAACACCCGTGGTGGATTTGCGGGGGTGTGGATAGCAGGGTGAAAGGAATTGCTCCTGCTTCGCAGAATACAAACAAAGTTCTTCCTCTGGTCCCCTCTTTCCGCCTCCGCTGTAGAAATCCGGCGATGCATACAACAGGGGCTGCATGACTGTGCACACCGCCCTGCGTGCGGTACCGTGACCGCACTCCTGTCACCATTCCTCCAGACTTCACAGCGGGCTCTAAAACTTCCAATTAACATTGGCGTAGAGAAACTGCAAAAGTTTGTGTCAGCGCAGTCCGAGCCCAAGTTGAGGCGGGGGTTCTCTGTAAGGCGTCACTGACCGACGCGTAAATTATGGCAAGAACCTTCATCCTCACAAGAAAAAGCAGGAACCCCGGGGAAAGTGGAAGCTCTTTATTTTGCATGTTGTGGCGAATGCAGCATTTCTGGCTTGGATGTTAGCCGTCATCAGCGCCCGAAGCTTCCCACGAGTTCCAACAGCACTCTGCTAGTCAATCCCACCCCTCTCAGCCTGGCAGTTAATAGGCTTGCTCCGCCCCCTGGTTAATGTTCGCACACCTGTGTGAGTTTCCCTTCAGTCTTGGGAAACTACTGGTCCCAGAATCCCCAGTGTTCGAATTCTTGGAGGTATCGCTCGGGGGAAAAAATCAACACCCGTGGTGGATTTGCGGGGGTGTGGATAGCAGGGTGAAAGGAATTGCTCCTGCTTCGCAGAATACAAACAAAGTTCTTCCTCTGGTCCCCTCTTTCCGCCTCCGCTGTAGAAATCCGGCGATGCATACAACAGGGGCTGCATGACTGTGCACACCGCCCTGCGTGCGGTACCGTGACCGCACTCCTGTCACCATTCCTCCAGACTTCACAGCGGGCTCTAAAACTTCCAATTAACATTGGCGTAGAGAAACTGCAAAAGTTCGTGTCAGCGCAGTCCGAGCCCAAGTTGAGGCGGGGGTTCTCTGTAAGGCGTCACTGACCGACGCGTAAATTATGGCAAGAACCTTCTTCCTCACAAGAAAAAGCAGGAACCCCGGGGTAAGTGGAAGCTCTTTATTTTGCATGTTGTGGCGAATGCAGCATTTCTGGCTTGGATGTTAGCCGTCATCAGCGCCCGAAGCTTCCCACGAGTTCCAACAGCACTCTCCTAGTCAATCCCACCCCTCTCAGCCTGGCAGTTAATAGGCTTGCTCCGCCCCCTGGTTAATGTTCGCACACCTGTGTGAGTTTCCCTTCAGTCTTGGGAAACTACTGGTCCCAGAATCCCCAGTGTTCGGATTCTTGGAGGTATCGCTCGGGGGAAAAAATCAACACCCGTGGTGGATTTGCGGGGGTGTGGATAGCAGGGTGAAAGGAATTGCTCCTGCTTCGCAGAATACAAACAAAGTTCTTCCTCTGGTCCCCTCTTTCCGCCTCCGCTGTAGAAATCCGGCGATGCATACAACAGGGGCTGCATGACTGTGCACACCGCCCTGCGTGCGGTACCGTGACCGCACTCCTGTCACCATTCCTCCAGACTTCACAGCGGGCTCTAAAACTTCCAATTAACATTGGCGTAGAGAAACTGCAAAAGTTTGTGTCAGCGCAGTCCGAGCCCAAGTTGAGGCGGGGGTTCTCTGTAAGGAGTCACTGACCGACGCGTAAATTATGGCAAGAACCTTCATCCTCACAAGAAAAAGCAGGAACCCCGGGGAAAGTGGAAGCTCTTTATTTTGCATGTTGTGGCGAATGCAGCATTTCTGGCTTGGATGTTAGCCGTCATCAGCGCCCGAAACTTCCCACGAGTTCCAACAGCACTCTGCTAGTCAATCCCACCCCTCTCAGCCTGGCAGTTAATAGGCTTGCTCCGCCCCCTGGTTAATGTTCGCACACCTGTGTGAGTTTCCCTTCAGTCTTGGGAAACTACTGGTCCCAGAATCCCCAGTGTTCGAATTCTTGGAGGTATCGCTCGGGGGAAAAAATCAACACCCGTGGTGGATTTGCGGGGGTGTGGATAGCAGGGTGAAAGGAATTGCTCCTGCTTCGCAGAATACAAACAAAGTTCTTCCTCTGGTCCCCTCTTTCCGCCTCCGCTGTAGAAATCCGGCGATGCATACAACAGGGGCTGCATGACTGTGCACACCGCCCTGCGTGCGGTACCGTGACCGCACTCCTGTCACCATTTCTCCAGACTTCACAGCGGGCTCTAAAACTTCCAATTAACATTGGCGTAGAGAAACTGCAAAAGTTCGTGTCAGCGCAGTAAGAGCCCAAGTTGAGGCGGGGGTTCTCTGTAAGGCGTCACTGACCGATGCGTAAATTATGGCAAGAACCTTCTTCCTCACAAGAAAAAGCAGGAACCCCGGGGTAAGTGGAAGCTCTTTATTTTGCATGTTGTGGCGAATGCAGCATTTCTGGCTTGGATGTTAGCCGTCATCAGCGCCCGAAGCTTCCCACGAGTTCCAACAGCACTCTGCTAGTCAATCCCACCCCTCTCAGCCTGGCAGTTAATAGGCTTGCTCCGCCCCCTGGTTAATGTTCGCACACCTGTGTGAGTTTCCCTTCAGTCTTGGGAAACTACTGGTCCCAGAATCCCCAGTGTTCGGATTCTTGGAGGTATCGCTCGGGGGAAAAAATCAACACCCGTAGTGGATTTGCGGGGGTGTGGATAGCAGGGTGAAAGGAATTGCTCCTGCTTTGCAGAATACAAACAAAGTTCTTCCTCTGGTCCCCTCTTTCCGCCTCCGCTGTAGAAATCCGGCGATGCATACAACAGGGGCTGCATGACTGTGCACACCGCCCTGCGTGCGGTACTGTGACCGCACTCCTGTCACCATTCCTCCAGACTTCACAGCGGGCTCTAAAACTTCCAATTAACATTGGCGTAGAGAAACTGCAAAAGTTCATGTCAGCGCAGTCCGAGCCCAAGTTGAGGCGGGTGTTCTCTGTAAGGAGTCACTGACCGACGCGTAAATTATGGCAAGAACCTTCTTCCTCACAAGAAAAAGCAGGAACCCCGGGGTAAGTGGAAGCTCTTTGTTTTGCATGTTGTGGCGAATGCAGCATTTCTGGCTTGGATGTTAGCCGTCATCAGCGCCCGAAGCTTCCCACGAGTTCCAACAGCACTCTGCTAGTCAATCCCACCCCTCTCAGCCTGGCAGTTAATAGGCTACACATTTGGCAACCTTTGTTTTGATAAACCCCACTTGGGGAAGATTGGACTACAATGTATTACTTGAGCTGCAACCAGTGATTGAGTTTAGCATCTGATATCAGGGCGTATGATGCTTTACCCGAATTTAGGTTTATTTTAGGAAATTTATTGTTTGCTTAAATACGTCATTAATTACATATTATCTCCGTTGTCTATCGGCCAGTAAATCACTGCAAAGCATAATATTGTTAACGATACAAAATCAGTTTGACAGATGTATATAAAAATCTTTTCTATGTCTATTACTAATGGGAACGCTGTATCTTTAAATGTTAATGGCACCCGTTTCACTTTACCTGTGAACAAGGAGTGAAGGAACTCCAAAACGCGTTGGGCACCCGTTTGCTTTAATAAAGTCTACTGCAAATACAGGCCACGGCTCCAGTGAGTTTGATTTCTCAGCAACTGGCTTTCGCTCAATTATTTTGGGAGTGGCATCCCTGCCGTGTTTGCTCGCCGTGCTTAGTGGCTTGACATGCAGAGAAACTACGTACAAATATATATGTATATATATATATATGCATATATATTACCTACTGGCGGTCGCCAGTAGGTAGTTATAGTTAGGATTGTTTTCCATAGGAAATCCGCAACATTCTATTGGGAATAACTTTGGCACCGGTGGACGAATCTTCGCGAATTCCTCAAAGAAGATGGCCCGCTCCGCTCCACTCCTTCCCTGAAAGTTTGGGGTGGATTTGTCAAGCGGGGGCCAAGATAATAGGGGGTCCCAAAACGTGTTTTTCCCATGTTAATTTCCATAGGGCGGTTGGACTCACTTTTAGCCCGAACGGCTGAATGGATTCCCACCAAACTTGGCAAAATTGTAGGGACTGGTAGCCCGATGTGCCTTTGCTATGTCTAAAGATATGTGCTCCAGTGGATTTTGAGTAATTTAGGTTAAAAAAACATATATATATCTATAAGCGCGCCCCGGTACGCGCACCGGGGCGCGTACCAGCGTGCAACGCGAGTACGCGAGCGGAAAGCTGATTGGCTCTCGGGTGTCTGTCAACATTCCAAACAGTCCGGAGCGGCCGCCATCTTGTGTCTCGGTAGGATAGAGACACAAGTGGTGGCAAAAACAAAGGGGGAAATGACTAAAAGGGGGTAGGGTAGACCCCCCCAGACCCCCTAGGTTTAATGTGGGGGCCATAAAAGGGCCCCGCGGGGCAAAACAAAATTTAAAAAAATCTGATTTTCGCGGGGGGAGCGCCCGGTATGCGCACCGGGGAGCATACCGGGGAGCGTACCATGGGGAAAACCCAGTGAAACAGTAAAATAATAATTTAAAGTGCTTAGAGGTAGGGTAGCTCTGAATAGAGTTGTTGTGTTGTGTGGGTGAATTAAGCACCAACATGTAGGTACCAATGCAGAGTCTTAAATTCAATGTACACTGTCTCCTCTGTAGATATCTTGCATGTTGTTACAGAAGTTATTGTGGTATATGGAATCCATACCATAGTCTGTCAGGAAAGCAGAAACAGATCCTTTAAGCACTCCTTGAGAAAGCCTATGGGATCATGGGTAGTCTACCCTGGTACCTTATGATGTTTTGAAGTATTACATTTTACTCTCTTCTGAATCTACACAACATTGGTGGTGATATTGTGCATTAGAGAAAGACAGTGAGAGAAAGGAGGCTGGAGATAAAAAAGAGATGTCAAATACACATTTGAGATAATATAGTGGGAGAAAGGAAGTAACTATGAGCAAACTTACTATGTAACACACAAAAGTTGCACAGTATACTGTAAGTCTCATTTTATATTATAATCATTTTGGTACTACTTCATGAATTACATATAAAAATGAATAATGTCTCAAACAATTTTTAATTATTAAATATAAATTCATTGTTCTGAATTTTCATAATTTAATAACACTTGCAACATTTCATTATCCGGAATCTCCTTCAAATTTGTATTGCATGATTCCATATTATCTAAACAGTCAATGAATTGTTGGTCAAGAGACTCATCCAGGAAGTCAAGAAAATCTTCTTGAAGAATTTCCTCATCGGTAATTTTGAAAAGAATCTCATAATTAGTAATTTTGAAAGAAATATTGATGGTCTGTGGTGTATCTTCCATTTTCTTGCTGTAAATTGCATAAAAAATAACTATATCAGTAGAGTTAGGGCACTGTTGGGTTTAAGTTCAGACAGGTACTTCTGAGTTTTTAACAGTGAAGTTATCTTTGGGCAGTGTATGGTATCAGGCAGGAAGTAGAAATATAAAAAAGTGTATGTGAAGAAGCCTAAGTAAATTCATAATTAAATATAAAAAAAGTTTTCTTCCTCTCTCTTCCCTTGTTTTGCTCCCTTATTCATTTTCCTTTTCTCACTTACACCCTATTACACCTTCTCTCTGTCTTACTATCTAATACACAGTCCCTCTGTGTTGCTCCCTCTACCTCTCTTTCACTTAACATCACTCTCTCTGTGTCTTTCCCTCATGCTCACTCCTTTATTTTTTTTTATTTGTTTTTTGGTGCGCGCCCCGGTACGCGCACCGGGGAGCGTACCGGTACCCGTACCCTGGAGAAAAAAGAATGACAGATTTTTAAAAAAATGTAGCATTTTTTTATAAATTAGAGGTAGTTCTAAAAATAACTGTTTTTTTATTCTTTTTGTTGTTTTATATTTTTTATTGTTTTTGTGAACATTTTTTACTTTTTTTGGCTTTTATGAAGAATTTTATATTTTTTTGTATTTTTTATGGGGACAAACAAAAAACAGGGAATTAAAACGGCTCAACTGGACCAAAATAAAAACACGGAAAAATTAAGGCTTCTTTCGGCACTGGTGGTTGTCACCAGCAAGGTTGATGAGATTTATACTTTGCTCACCATAGGTAATTGTTTTGCCACAAACGATGCAAACGATTTTGTACCCACCAAACTTGGTTTGTATGTTTGGCACCATTTCCCTTGCCTCTGGACCCGATGGAGTGGGTTCTTTCGTTGTTGAGGTTCGGGAAGACGATGGGGGAAGGTTTCTGCACAGTTCTCTCACCTCTGCTGCAGAATAGTTGTAGGGATGCCATCGTTGCATGTGGCGAATCATTGTGTGATTGCCAAATGAATATTTTTTGGCAGGGTTCCCCCTGGATAGTACAGCGCCACAGATGAGACAGGTCACCTTTGCAGCGTTTACGTTTTTGGAACCCCTTGGGATTTTATAAAACTCCCATATAAAGTGCTCCCTAGGTTTGTATGGGGGATTGTCTTCTGGCAGGAACTGCCTTCTCTCTTCCTCCTCTTCCTCCTTCTCCTCCTCTTCTTCTTGACCACCAATTTGATGTTCTGGTGGTCCTTGTGGTGGTGGTGGTGGTGGTGGTGGTGGTGGGGCAGATGCTCCAGCTGCTGATAGTACTGTAGCCATAACTCTAAGAAAAAAGCAGGTCTTCCTCACTCAAAGAACAAAGTGAGAATGAGGAAAAAAGGTGGGGGCTTTCATCATTTGGAAAACAAAACTGTTCTGAACCAATGAAAAGTGTTATTTTCAAGTCACATGATCCGGGCTTTCATCATTTGGTAACCAAAACTGATCTGAACCAATGAAAAGTGTTATTTTTAGTTCACATCACCCGACGCGCTTACGCTACGCGCCCCGGGGCGCGCCCGGCGGCGCTTACATTGCGCGATCGTATGCGTTCGGGCGCTTCCGGGTGCGCTTACGCCGTGCGTCATAAGACGCATCACGCGACTACGCGATACGTCACGATGTTGTTTTCGTTCGCGGCAATGGCGCTAACGGGACGCTCACTGGTACGCGCACCGGGGCGTGCCATAACACTGCGCTTACCCGTGCATTCACGGGTACGCGCACCGGGAGCGCACCAAGGCAAAAAAAATTAAAAAAATATACATAAAAAAAATAGTATTACATAAATATACAATATATGATTTATTATAAAACAAATTATATTTCATAGCTATAGAAATTAGCTATTAAAAAACCTATGAAATTCACTGAAAAAAACATAGGTTTGAGGCCCTATATATAGTTAGGAATTAGCATTTAAAAAACCTATGAAATTCACTGAAAAAACCATAGGTTTCACACCAGTTGTAGTTAGGAATTAGCATTTAAAAAACCTATTAAATTCACTGAAAAAACCATAGGTTTCACACCAGTTATAGTTAGCTGGAAATTTTCTCGCATAAAACCATTGAAATTCCCACGTTATAGTTAGTTGGACTCACTATAACGTGCGCGTGCAATGCACTGCTGATGACGTCACATATTACATCACTCATGACATGGTCAGTGACATCACTCATGGCATCACTGATGACACCATCCTTGTGACAGAGTGACAGACCTCCTTTCACTGTAATGTAAACCTTGAAACACATATTCAATAATAGAAACTAAAATTTTCAAAAAAATGGAGATACCCATACCAGTTACAACAACCAATTCAATAATTCCACCATCTATATACACATCCACTCATTCACCAACAGTTCTATATAGTCACTCATACATATACTCACTCATCATATGTAGTGATATACCTATACATCCTGTTACACACCGACAGTAATCCAAAAGATACTCTCACACATACTCACACATGCAAATAAACTATTAAACATCCATTTATTTGCATATACAGCTATACACACACTACCACTTTACTTCTAAGGAAACTTACACATACTTACTGTCTTAAACAATCACTTATAGAAACACATACTAATTTAAACAGGAACTCTTACAATCCCTCACTCTCACATATACTCACTTATATACATCAATATTCACATATACTAGATTAAAACATATGTAGTTACTGATAAAGACACTAGTGAGACAGTCATTCACTCACTAACACACACATATACACACTCATCCACCCATACAGTCCTGCACATATGCTGTCTTCAAAACACATACAAAGAGTCAGTCATTCATGCATCTATGTGCTAAGTAATACCCCCACCAAACCATACAAACACTCATACTGATACTAAGAAAAACATCTAATAACCCATATACATACACATGTAGCTACTCACCAACCCATGCAGCCACTTATACACAAAGTGAAACACTAATACATATATTTAAATATTCAAACATTACTCTAATATATGTATTCACTAAGATACACTTAATAAACCAGTTAACCAATCAATCTTTTTTTTTAAAAACATCCATGTAAACACTTATTTAAACATTTATTCTTCCATCAACTTTTACATATACATATATAACACATATTTATTTTACAGAAAGACACACATTCACTGGATGGTGTCATCAGTGATGTCATTAGTGATGTCACTGACCATGTCATGAGTGATGTAATATGTGACGTCATCAGCAGTGCATTGCACGCGCAAGTTATAGTGAGTCCAACTAACTATAACGTGGGAATTTCAATGGTTTTATGCGAGTAAAATTTCCAGCTAATTATAACTGGTGTGAAACCTATGGTTTTTTTCAGTGAATATATATATATTCACTGAAAAAACCATAGGATATATATATATATATATATATATATATATATATATATATATATATATATATATATATATTACCTACTGGCGGTCGCCAGTAGGTATATATAGTTAGGATTTTTTCTCTATGGGTTTTTTGAAAATTCTATGTCTAATAACTTTGGCGTTTGTGGACGGAATTGGCAGAAATTTTCAGGATAATGGCACATTTTGTTTCTGAGCAGCCCTTGAAAATTTGGGGGGGGTTCGTCAAGGGGGGGTCGAGAAAAAAGGGGGGTCCCAAAACGTGTTTTTAACATTGAGTTTTCCATAGGGCGGTTGGCCTCACTTTTAGCCCGAACGGCTGAATGGATTTGCACGAAACTTGGCAAAATTGTAGGGACTGGTAGCCCGATGTGCCTTTTGTAGGTCTCAATATATGTGCTACAGTGGATTTTGAGAAATTAACGTTAAAAAAAAGATATATATCTAGAGCCGCGCCTGGAGCGCTTTCCGGTACGCGTACCGGGGAGCGCTCCAGGCGCGCCACGCGACTTGCGCACGGCAAGCTGATTGGTTCTCGGGTGTCTGTAAACATTCGAAACAGTCCGCAGCGGCCGCCATCTTGTGTCTCGGTAGGATTGAGACACAAGAGGTGGCAAAAATCAAAGGGGGAAATGAGCGAGAGGGGGCAGGGTACACACCCCCTGACCCCCATAGGTTTCATGTGGGGGCCATAAAAGGCTCCCGCGGGTGAAAAAAAAAATTTAAAAAAAATTCGATTTTCGCGGGGGTGAGCGCCCGGTACGCGCACCGGGGAGCGTACGGGGGAGCGTACCATGGAGATTAAAAATGACAGACTTTTAAAAAAATAAAGCTTCTTTTTAAAAATTGGAGGTAGTTCTGAAAAGAACTTTTTTTTTCATTTTGTTGTTTTATATATTTTTTTTTGTTTTTGTTGTTTTATATTTTTTTAGACTTTTTAAAACAATTTTATATTTTTTTTGGATTTTTTTCAAGGGAAAAACAAAAACAAGGATTCCAAAACTGCTCAACAGGAGCAAAAAAAATTGAAAATTTAGGGACTGGAAGAGCAGCGGTGTTGCTGTTTCCTTAGGGCAATCAGTTCAACACTCTGCTCCCCATAGCAGAGCAGTTCGTCACACTCTGTGCACAAAAATTTGATGCCCGCAAACACCGGCTGAATGTTAGGGATCATTCTTCCACGGGGTGGTCCCGAAGGTGTTGCTCCACCAGTGGAGGTGCTGCCGCCATCTGTGGGTACATTCCGTGCCAGCTCTCTGGCACTCTCCCTGGCAAAGTTGTTAGGGTGTCTTCTTTTCACATGCCGGATCAAATTAGCATTCCCAAAACTATATTTTTTCAGAGGATTGCCTCTGGATAAACTACTCCCACATATTTTGCATGTTACTTTGGGAGCGTTGACTTTTTTCTGTCCTTCTGGGATTTCGTAAAATTTCCAGATGAAATGGGTTTTTTTCTTTTGCTGAGGAGGGTCCTCATCTAAAAATCCCTCTGAATCACTGCTGGATGACTCTCTTGCAGCCATTGCTGGAGATCAGAAAAGTAGGAGATAGAGTAGACACAACAGCTCTTGCTCTCTCCAAGTACAAAGCAATAGTGAGAGAAATGGGTGGGTTTCACACAATTTGGAAAATAAAAAGTTCTGAACCAATGAAAAGTGTTATTTTAAAGTCACATGGTTTGACGCGCTTACGCTACGCGCCCCGGGCGTGTATCGTAAGCGCATCGGGGCGCTTACGTTGCGCGATCGTATGCGCTTCCGGGTGCGCTTACGCGGTGCGTCATAAGACGCATCTCGCGGCTACGCGATACGTGTCTTATGACGCAAGGCGTGGCGGCTACGCGATACGTCACGATGTTGTTTTCGTTCTCGGCAATAGCGCTTCCGGGACGCGCATTAGTACGCGCCCCGGGGCGCGCCGCAAGATTGCGCTTACCCGTGCGTTCACCTGTCCGCGCCCCGGGAGCGCACTAAAAATAATATTTTAAAAAAAATAAAAAAATTATAAAATATAAAATTAGATTTAAAATGTATTATTTTTATAAAGATTTGCTATTAAAAAACCTATGAAATTCACTGAAAAAACCATAGGTTATAGACCATATATAGTTAGGAATTAGCATTTACAAAACCTTGAAAATTCACTGAAAAAACCATAGGTTATAGACCATATATAGTTAGGAATTAGCATTTAAAAAACCTTATTTTACTCACACAAAACCATTGAAATTCCATATATAGTTAGTTCCACTAACTATATATCGCGCACCCGCAATCCACTGCTGATGATGTCACATATTACATCATTCATGACATGGTCAGTGACATCACTGATGACATCACTGATGACATCTCAAATGACATCACTGATGACATCACTGATGACAACATCCAGTGACTGTATGTTTCTGTAAAGTTAAAATATGTCTTACATATTGAAGAATGAGTGGATGTAGAAGTGTCTGGATGAAGGATTTAGTAGGTGCGTGACTGACTGTATGAGTGAGTGATTAAATGTGTCTCACTGAGTGCATGGGTTAGTGACTAAACTGTCTTAATTTCTGCATCATTATGTCTGTTGTTCTGTAAACTGCTGCATGTGTTGATCATTAGCTATACGAGAGGCTATATGTGTTATTAATTGGTTGCCCAAGTATTTCTATGGGAGATTGAGTTTGTGTGGGGGTGGCTGGAAGGTGTGTGACTCTATGCATAGATGTGTGAGCAGTTTATTCACTAGGTGTATGAGTTCAAGAGTGCATGTGGAAACAGCTACATGGGCAGTTGACTGTGTGCATGAGTGTATTGATGAGTGAATGGATATCTCAATGCTACATGTCATAGTAAGTACATATGTAAAACACAGTACATGTGAGAGTTGGCATATATAAATAACTGTGCATGAGAGCCACTGAATGAGTGAGTGGTTGTATCGATCATTGTGAACTTGTATCAGGGATTGTATAAGAGAGTAAATATGTGTTAGTATATGTTTCAATAAGTAAGGTGTGTTTAACTGTATAGTTGAAGAAATGGAGGTGAGATTGTTTCTTTGCATGACTGACTGGGTGTGTGAGTAACTCCATGGATGAGTGGCAGTGTGTGAGTGTCTGTATACACTGAGTGTATCTAAGGTTATATTAGAGTCTGAAGAGGTTTATCGTATTAGCACAAGAATGATGTCAAATGAGATGTCATCAGTGATGTCATCAGTGATGTCATTTGAGATGTCATCAGTGATGTCATCAGTGATGTCACTGACCATGTCATGAATGATGTAATATGTGACATCATCAGCAGTGGATTGCGGGTGCGCGATATATAGTTAGTGCAACTAACTATATATGGAATTTCAATGGTTTTGTGTGAGTAAAATAAGGTTTTTTAAATGCTAATTCCTAACTATATATGCTCTATAACCTATGGTTTTTTCAGTGAATATATATATATATATATATATATATATATTCACTGAAAAAACCATAGGTTTCACCCATGTTATAGATAGGAATTAGCATTTAAAAAACCTTAGAAATTCACTGAAAAACCATAGGTTTCATACATGTTACAGTTAGCTGGACATTTCACGCATACAAACCATTGAAATTTCTCCGTTATAGTTAGTTCAGCTAACTATAACTCACGCGCCCGCAGTGCACTGCTGATGACGTCACATATTACATCACTCATGACATGGTCAGTGACATCACTCATGACATCACTGATGACATCTCAAATGACATCACTGATAACATCATCCTTGTGAAAGAGTGGCAGACCTCCTCTCACCCTAATATAACTTTTGATACACACATCCAAAAATAGAAATTAAAATTTTCAAAAAAATGGAGATACCAAAACCAGTTACAACAACCTATTCAGTAATTCCAACAGCTACATACACATCCACTCATTCACCAATAGTTCTACATAGTCACTCACACATATACTCACTCATCATGTAGACTCATACACCTATACATCCTATTACACACCGACACTCATCCATAGAGTTACTCACACACATACTCACACATGCAAATAAACTATCAAACATCCATTTACTATACACACACCACTACACTTACTTCTACAGAAACGTACACATACTTGATCTCTTAAACAATCATTTATTGAAAGACATACTTATTTATACAGTTACTCTTCCAATCTCTCACTCTCACATATACTCACTTATATGTATCAATACTCACATATACTGGTTTAAACCAAACTTACTCATAAAGACACTATTTAGACAGTCATTCACTCACGAACACACCCATACACACACTCATTCACTCATACAGTCCTGCACACATGCTGTCTTCAAAACACATACAAACAGTGACTCACTCATTCATGCATCTATGCGCTAAGTAATATCCCCCACCGAACCATACAGAAACTCATACTGATACTCAAAAAAACAACTAATAACCCATATACACACTCATGTAGCTACTCACCAACCCATGGAGCCACTTATACACAACGTGAGACACTGATACAGATATTTAAATATTTGCAGATTACTCCCTAATACATCTATTAACTAACTATAACGTGGCTGAAACCTATGGTTCTTTCAGTGAATTTGAAAGGTTTTGTAAATGATCATTTTTAAATGTATTAATTGTTATACTTTTTTTATACTGATGTACTACATTATTTTAAATGATTTATTTTTAGATATTTTATTTTTTAAAATACATTACACATTTTTTAGATAAATTGAAAAATAAATGTTTTTAAAAATATTGAAATTGTAATATATATATCTTTTTTTATATATTTTTAATTTATATATATTTTATATAGCAGGCAATGATATCCTATGGAAGGAAATTCAAGTTACTGTAACTACGATTAGAATTACTTTTCAGGATCAGTAGTGGGCTGAAAGATGCAGCACTGCGGTCTCTCCTGATAACAGGTGAGTAAATCGGAATTCGTAGTTCGGCTGATTTTTTGAGAAATTTTTTAAACTTCCAAAACTCCACGCTTAGAAGAATTTCCAAGTAAAACATGTCAATGTTAGCCTATGGAAGGACATTCAAGTTACTGTAACTACGATTAGAATTGCTTTTCAGGATCAGTAGTGGGCTGAACGATGCAGCACTGAGGTCTCTCCTGATAACAGGAGAATAAATCGGAATTCGTAGTTCGGCTGATTTTAGAGGAATTTTTTGAAATTTCCAAAACTTCACACTTAGAAAAATTTCCAAGTGAAACCAGTCAATGTTAGCCTATGGAAGGAAATTCAAGTTACTGTAACTACGGTTAGAATTACTTTTCAGGATCAGTAGTGGGCTGAAAGATGCAGCACTGAGGTCTCTCCTGATAACAGGTGAGTAAATCGGAATTCGTAGTTCGGCTGGTTTTAGAGGAATTTTTTGAAATTTCCAAAACTGCACACTTAGAAAAATTTCCAAGTGAAACCAGTCAATGTTAGCCTATGGAAGGAAATTCAAGTTACTGTAACTACGGTTAAAATTACTTTTCAGGATGATCAATAGTGGGCTGAAAAATGCAGCACTGAGGTCTCTCCTGATAACAGGTGAGTAAATCGGTATTCGTATTTCGGCTGATTTTTGAGGATTTTTTTAAAGTTCCAAAACTCCACACTTAGAAATATTTCCAAGTGAAACCAGTCATTGTTAGCCTATGGAAGGACATTCAAGTTACTGTAACTACGATTAGAATTGCTTTTCAGGATCAGTAGTGGGATGAAAGATGCAGCAATGAGGTCTCTCCTGATAACAGGTGAGTAAATCAGAATTCTTAGTTCAGCTGATTTTAGAGGAATTTTTTAAAGTTCCAAAACTCCACACTAGAGGAATATTTTGCTCAATAGTGAAGGAAGGGGGCGGGCCTGAGGTAACATGTGTGCAAACATGCCCTGTGGCGCATTATAGGTTGGGGAATTAATTCCTCTACAATCCTGAGGTCCCCTGTGAGCCAACTAACCCACCTGGTACCTCCAGTATGCGCCAGGGAGCTGTGTTCAGACAGGTATTCAGAGGGCACGCCCCCTTTTTACAACACTCTGCAACACAGCTCCGTGGTGCTTACTGGAGATACCAGTTAGACTCGTTGGCCCCTAGGGGACCTCTGGATTGAAGAAGAATTAATTCCCCAACTTAAAACGCGCCACAGGACACGTTTGCACACATATCACCTCTAGCCCCGCCCCCTACCTTCACCATTGTGCAAACACGCCCCGTACCGCATTCAAAGTTGGGGGATTAGGTCCCCTTGCATACTGGGGGTCCATGGGGGCCAACTAGCCCACCAGGAACCTCCAGTATGCGCCAGGGGGCTGCGTTGCAGAGAGGTGTAAAAAGGGGCGTGGCCTCATTACACCTCTCTGCAACACAGCCCCCTGGCGCTTTTTCAGAGGGGGAACTAATTCCCCTTGCATACTGGAGGTCCCTGGGGGCCAACTAGCCCACCAGGAACCTCCAGTATGCACCAGGGGGCTGCGTTGCAGAGAGGTGTTAAAAGGGGCGTGGCCTTATTACACCTCTCTGCAATGCAGCCCCCTGGTGCTTTTTCAGAGGGGGAACTAATTCCCCTTACATACAGGGGGTGCCTGGGGGCCAACTAGCCCACCAGGAACCTCCGGAATGCGCCGGGGGCTGCATTGCAGAGAGGTGTAATGAGGCCACGCCCCTTTTTACACCTCTCTGCAACGCAGTCCCCTGGTGCTTTTTCAGAGGGGGAACTAATTCCCCTTCCATACAGGGGGTCCCTGGGGGCCAACTAGCCCACCAGGAACCTCCAGTATGAACCAGGGGGCTGGGTTGCAGAGAAGTGTAATGAGGCCACGCCCCTTTTTACACCTCTCTGCAACTAAGCCCCCTGGCGCTTTTTCAGAGGGGGAACTAATTCCCATTGCATACTGGGGGTCCTTGGGGGGCAACTAGCCCACCAGCAACCTCCAGTATGCGCCAGGGGGCTACGTTGCAGAGTGGTGTAAAAAGGGGTGTGACCTCATTACACCTCTCTGCAAATTAGTCCCCTGGCCCATACTGGAGGCTCCTGGTGGGCTAGTTGGCTCCCAGGGACCCCCAGTATGCAAGTGGAATTACTTCCACTTGCATTGCCCCCCTCCTATGCCCCCTTTAAGGCCCCGGGGACCCCATCCCCCGGGGCCTGATTTTTTGTAAACATTTTTTTTTAATTGGGAGAGGGGCGCGTTTGCAGAATGGTGCCTTAATTTTTTGTGGGGGGGTCGGCAGTGTATGCGTACCCCGCGAGGCCTAGGGGGTCAGGTTGTTTCTACCCTGCCCCCTTTTCTTTGTTTTCTTGTGACTCGGTTCTACCGAGGCACAAGATGGCTGCCAACACTTCCTGGTTTCGAGTGTTGACAGACAGTTGACAGCCAATCAGCATGCAGCTCATGCTCGGGAAGGTACGCGTACTGTATTCCGTCTCTATAGATATCACTAAGATTTTACTTTTGATTTTTTCCGGAATTACTGAACGGATTTACACCATTTAACAAAAAGCACAATCTGCGAAACGAAATCTACCTCTGTCAAATTTGGTGTAATTCCTTTCAGCCGTTCGGGCTGTAGCCCTTTCTAAAGGTCCCTATGGAAAATTGCATGGGAAAAACATGTTTAGGGACCCCCCTTTTTTCTCGGCCCACACTTGACGAATCACCCCCAAACTTTCAGGGAAGGAGCGGAGCAGAGCAGGCCATTTTCTTGAAGACATTTGCGAAGATTCGTCCACCGGCGCCAAAGTTATTCCAAATAGAATGTTGCGGATTTCCTATGGAAACTAGGTTTTAACTATAACTACCTACTGGCAACCGCCAGTAGGTAATATATATATATATATTCACTGAAAAAACCATAGGTTTCAGGCCTTATATAGTTAGGAATTAGCATTTAAAAAACCTTGCAAATTCACTGAAAAAACCATAGGTTTCAGGCCTTATATAGTTAGGAATTAGCATTTAACTAAAACTAAAACTAAAACTTTAAAATTCACTGAAAAAACCATAGGTTTCAGGAGTTATATAGTTAGGAATTAGCTTTTAAAAAACCTTTGAAATTCACTCAAAAAACTATACGTTTTAGTGGTGTTATAGTTAGCTGGACATTTTACTCATACAAAACCATTGAAATTGCTCCTATATAGTTAGTTGTACTAACTATATTTCGCGCACCCGCAATCCACTGCTGATGATGTCACATATCAGATCATTCATGACATGGTCAGTGACATCACTGATGACATCTCAAATGACATCACTGATGACATCATCCAGTGAATGTGGTTTGCTTCGTTATTTAAATATGCATTATATATATATAGCAATTTGCATTGAAGAATAAGTGGATATATATAAATAAATATTTGGATGGAGGATTTAGTAGCAGTGTAATTGACTGTTTACTTGACCAATTTATAATGTCTCACTAAATATAGTGGATAGTGACTAAACTGTGTGAATATCTGTATATTTTTGTCAGTTGTTGTGTAAACTGATTCTACAGTTGGTTACTAGCTATGTGAAAGTCTATATTAGTTATTGATTAGTTAACTGAGTATTTGTATGGGAGTGTGAAAGTGTGTGTGGTTCGGTGGGGGGTGTGTGACTGTCCAAAGATGTGTGAATAGTTGATTCAGTAGATATATGAAGTTAAAACTACATGTTCTAACAGTTGTTTGGGTGAGTGAATATCTTTATGGGCGTGGTGATGAGCAAATATATTTCTCAATGGTACAGGTCCAACAAACTAGAAAAATAAAAGGCAGTGTATGTGTCAGTTGTTGTATATAAATAAGTATACATAAGACACAATGATTGTGTGAGTGACTGTATGGATAACTGTATACTTGTAATAATGATTTTATAATTCACTAAGTATGACTTACTATCTAAATGAATAGAAGAAGTGGTGTTTGTATAAGTGTTTTGCTAAGTAAATATGTAAGTATGATCCACTGTTTGCGTAAGTGAGTAGGATGACTTCATATGTGAATAGGATGCATGCTGTTGTTTAATGTCGATATAGATGTATAAGTATTTTTGATAGTGTTCTATTGTTCATTGACAGCATGTATGAGTGAATCCATAGGTAAGTGATTAGATGTGTGTATACATCTATGAATCACTGAGTGGATTTTTAGATACTTGTATTGCTGTGACAATGGATTTAAATATGATACTCTGTATTTTACAAAGAGTGATGAAAAATTGTAATAGTGTATGAAAAGGTGTATGTGATTGTCACGTGGATGATGTCATCAGTGATGTCATCAGTGATGTCATTTGAGATGTCATCAGTGATGTCACTGACCATGTCATGAATGATCTAATATGTGACATCATCAGCAGTGGATTGCGGGTGCGCGAAATATAGTTAGTACAACTAACTATATAGGAGCAATTTCAATGGTTTTGTATGAGTAAAATGTCCAGCTAACTATAACACCACTAAAACGTATAGTTTTTTGAGTGAATTTCAAAGGTTTTTTTTTAAAGGCTAATTTCTAACTATATCACTCCTGAAACCTATGGTTTTTTCAGTGAATTTCAAAGGTTTTTTAAATGCTAATTCCTAACTATATAAGGCCTGAAACCTATGGTTTTTTCAGTGAATTTCAAAGGTTTTTTAAATGCTAATTTGTAACTATATAAGGCCTGAAACCTATGGTTTTTTCAGTGAATTTGCAAGGTTTTTTTAAATGCTAATTCCTAACTATATAAGGCCTGAAACCTATGGTTTTTTCAGTGAATTTCAAAGGTTTTTAAAATGCTAATTCCTAACTATATAAGGCCTGAAACCTATGGTTTTTTCAGTGAATTCGCAAGGTTTTTTAAATGCTAATTCCTAACTATATAAGGCCTGAAACCTATGGTTTTTTCATTGAATTCGCAAGGTTTTTTAAATGCTAATTCTATTAGCGGATAACGTTTTTATATATTAAAACGTTTTTTAAATCTCAAATGCCTGCTTTGCAAACAGAGTTTTTAAGCACAGGCTCTTTTGTCTCTGGTGGCCATCTTGGGAGACTGCATATCAGAATTTTGTTTAATTAAATATAAGAGGATTTGAGAAGTCACTCAAAATGTGCCCTAATTTTTCTTTCTTCAGCACTAATCATAATTTCTATGGCAAAATGAACCCCCTCATTTTGTTCCTTTGCAAATTAAATGTTTTAAGTGTTAACACTTTATTCCAATCAAGTTGACTTCAGGTGTGCCATACTTTTGTCATAAGTAAGACTGTTAGCGCTCTAGTTGTTCTTTAGAACACTCTGGGACATTCTGTCATTGGGCTATAGTTGGGCTACATCTGGCTGATATTTGGGCTACATTTGTTTTTTTTTGTCTCTGGTGGCCATCTTTGGGCTACATTGGGCTACATTGGGCTACATTTGGGCTCTAACATATATATAGCCCAATGTAGCCCAATATATATTTTTCAAAGTAAATTTTCGTGAAAACCACTGGAGCACATATCTTGAGACATAGCAAAGGCACATCGGGCTACCAGTCCCTACAATTTTGCCAAGTTTGGTGGAAAACCATTCAGCCGTTCGGGCTAAAAGTGAGTCCAACCGCCCTATGGAAATTAACATGGGGAAAACACGTTTTGGGACCCCCTTTTATCTCGGCCCCCGCTTGACGAATCCCCCCCAAGCTTTCAGGGAAGGACCGGAGCGCCGCGAGGCAAAGTTAAGGAAAATTTCAGGAAGATTCCTCAACCGGCGCCAAAGTTATTCCCAATAGAATGTTGCGATTTCCCTATGGAAAACAATCCTAACTATATATACCTACTGGCTATTGCCAGTAGGTAATATATATATATATATATATATATATATATATATATATATATATTCGCTGACGCTCCCTCAGCGCACCGCACGAAACAGTACTCCCAGGGAGAAAAAACGGACACAAATCCGGTAATCTGTGCAGCAAAGTTTCTTTTTTATTTTATCCCATTGCAGTGTCAAGGGTGCCGCGATCCATATATATATATATACACACACATATAAAAATATATATATGGATGATTGTAGAAGCAACTTTACTAGTCATGCTAAATTTTTACAGTAGCTGGTTTAAGGGTTCCCATTTCACCTAATTTAGGTTGGCACTATCCTGCCAATCAGGCATTGCATCTGTTGTGTCAGCATGCCACTTGTAATGTAATAAGACATGTCAGCATACAGTCTTCTGGAATGCCAAAATTCCAATGACACATTGAGATGTAGGCACTCTTAATGTATGATGCCCCCCGGCTTACGCGTCACCGTTTATTTTAGGAGAATGTCTCTGTTTTCACGTCCACATTTCTCGGTTGCATTATTATTTCACATTGTATGTTTTATTGGATTGCCTCCGCATACATTTTCCTTGGCTAAGGCGTGAGAAATTTTGAAGCAGTTCAGCTCTTAAATTATGCTTATTCCATTAATGAGATGGGACAATTTTTTTTGCAGGGCTGCATCGGAAGCACTGCTCGGTCGTGTTGTTTTTAGACAATAGCAAACAACGGTTGTGCTACAAATTCAGAAACCTTTGGCGATATTTTACCAAGTAGCGAATTTAAAAGTGTAATGGAATTTAGAAATGTAATGCAAGAAAAAAAGCGCACCATGGAGCCATCAAACCAGGCTTTGTGCCTCTGGCAAGTCGCAGAAAACGGCGGCAATCTGTACCCTTAATGAGCTTGCGACGTGTTCATTTCTGTGCACATTCAAGCAATTGATGTACACTACACTTAAATGAACCCTGAGCTGAATAGAAGAAAATACACGAACTTTGTTTTCTTTTCAATCACCCTGGTCCAGTTTTCCGTTTTTAGTGGGAGAGCGATTGTAGGTGGAATACCCGCTGGGTGTATTTTGTGTCTCATTATTTGCCACATTGCCAAATGTAGAACCCATTAATTTTGCCTACTCGGGTCTTCAGGTGTTTTTTGGGACATACAATGATGTGTGATTTACTTTAACCTCGGGTGAAAGGAATGCACCCTCTATTAAATGATTGCTTGTCCTTTTTATTTGTCTTATTCTCGCAGCATGCATCGGCTATGCTTAATTTGTAGAAGAATAAGAACTCAGTCCCAAAGTTTTGTTCAGAAGTCCACAGCCTGCATTATTATTATGCCTCTTTAATCTTCCACCAGACATACCTCGCCCCTTTATGTACTGTTGTATCGACGCCGCCTTCACTGATTTCTGCCTTTCTCTTCCTCTTCCTCTTCCTCCTCCTCATTCTCCTTTACATTTTTTCACTCTCTTGCTCAGGGTCAACATCTGATAAGAACAATATATACTGGGTCCCCAGATATGAGAGCCTGTGGGCCTCACCTGCAACCACTAGTTCAAATTAAGTACTTGGCTGTAGGGCGAGGAGGAATCTAAAATAAAGTGAGGGAATGGAAGGATAGACGAGGGAGTGACGTAGAGGAAACCAGAAAGGGATTTCTGCCATGGTGAGGCAGTAGGCGTGCTACAAGGAGACAGTTCTATCTGTACTGGAGGAGAAGCAAATAAGGGAAAGGACTTCTGAGACAGGCAATTAGCAATGCAAGAAAAGTGTAACAAGTTAACGTTATAGCAAAATAATAAGTGCCTACTGAAGGTCAGATGTATCTGGAAACCAGGGGTGGGGAAGTGTGAACAAGGGATGACAAACCATGGTAGATGAGAAGAGAGTGTATGGTCATACTGTAAAAAAGGAGAGTTGTGTGTGAGTGCATACTGTGGTGGAGAGTATATACATGTGATGATATATTATAATGTAAGAGATAAAATGAGTGTGAGAGAATGCCATCGTAAAGAATATAGGAGTATTACGGTGTACTGTTGTAAAGTTGATAGGAGTAAGTGGGTATGCCACTGCAAAGTAAATAGATGTATGAGGGCTTAGCAATGCATAGTCGATTGAAGGGTAATTGCGTACCACAGTGAAGGAGATGAGAGAGAAAGGGCACACTACAGTAAGTGAGTTAGGAACTTGAGTGCATAACTTAGTGAAAGAGATAGGAGTGTGAAAGAATATCATAGTCCAGGAGAGAGCAGTGTGTAAAGCATTCTTTAGTGAAGCATGTAGGCTAAGGGTTGTGAGGCATGCAATAGTGAGGCAGATGGGAATTTCAGGACATACATTATTGAGGGAGATAGGAGTCTGAGGGCATTCTTAGTGAAAGATGTGTGAGTGTGAGGTCATACTGTATAGAAGGAGATAGGTGTGAGTGTCATGCCGTAGTGAAGGAAATGGAAGTGTGAGGACATATCGTAGGAAACGAGATAGGTGCGAAAAGGCATGAAAATGTGATGACCCTTCGATGGTGAGGTCAGATCCAAGCATATTGAGAAAGAACAAGTATGAGACAAGCCATAGTAGAGGAGATGGCAGTGCAAGGGTATAACATGAAGAAACTGATAGGGCCCAATACAAAGTAAGTTCAGGAACCACATTACTAGTCAAGGCATTTTGTTAACAGTGTACATTTGTTAATTAGCATATTTTGTGAGCACTGTGCTTTATGTCCTTGTCCCTGATTATGAGGTGGGGTAAGTTCAAATTATTGCACAAATACTGAAATCATCGCAACCCAGGAACATTTTCCTGGCTAATTTCTGCAAGTAAAACCTACAGAAATTGATCAAGGACAATTTACAATAAATTCTACATATACAGAATTTTCATCAAATTACATAGTTTTCAAGGGACATCTTAAAATTAGTGGGACAGACCATACCTAGTAAATACCAAACGGCATGTATTGGTATTCACCAGTGCTACCAGGCATCAATCAAACCCATCATTGGTTACAACTTACATACAATGTAGCTATAACGATAGAAGGTGTTTCAGCACCTGGCATAAGGACAACCAGCTGGAATTTAGACAGCATGTTTAACGACGGAACGATCATTACAAATTTAATGTAAATAATCCATCCTCAGTAGCATTTAAAAATAAACAGTAATCACATTATAACAGCTTCTTTAGCAATGCCATGCTAGAGGCTGCGAGCCACTGACAGCTCGACACGGGCTTGAGCTAAATGTCTGGCGCTGCTCTAGCATCTCATTGACCCTTGAGTCGCACACGAAGTGAACCTTGATGTGGCTTCTACCCACCACGCAGCTCTGAACTCCTTGTCCGAGCGTCCCATTACCCTCCCCGAGCACGTTCTGCGTGTTGACAATCAGCCCATCGGAGCTGCCGCCCAAAGCCCCAGGGGACGTACCTCAGTGCTGGTGCATTGTTTGTAACCATGGTTATAGGATATTTAAAGCACAGTTTGGGATCCGCGAGGCTCTAGGCTCGGGCATCCGCCGTGGACTTGGGTAGACAGTGTTCATGTGTGCGACTGAGGAGCAAGTAAGATGGAACGCTGTGTTTTCCAAAAAAAGGATTGTGTTTTAATAGAATGTATAGCTTAGAAAATAAGGATTCACACGTATTTCTAAAGGATGAAGAGCATGTTAATGGTGTCCCCCTCCCACATCTTCCCAGCACCAAACCAGGCAAAAACCTAGGTAGAGATAGACATAGAAAAACCTCTACAAACTGTACAGTTTTACAGCTTTATAGAAAACATAAAGCTGTTGCGATAGAGGCGTGTGAATATAATTTTGACAAAAAGCCTGCCCAGCGTGAGCGCTTAATTCCAGCCTGTCAGCGGTCCAAGATCTGCACTTCACCCTTGTGTACATGAAGATATGTATCTTTTTTTAATTTCACTGGCCTTTTGTTTTGCTAATTCATATAATTGCCGTTACTGCGGAGCAAATACTCCTAAAATAGGTCTCTTCGGTAAGTCAGTTAAACTCGTGACATCAGCATTAAAACAGAGTACTCTACCTACCCTTAACTTAGCGTTTTTTCTCGAAAGACCGCTTGTGTTAACTTAATTAAACATGTAATGCCTCTATTTATTTCACTTGGGGAAGTGATTTGTTCTCTCGAATTAGACACAAGGCACTGGCGTTTGTTGTACATGGGAG
Source organism: Lissotriton helveticus (assembly GCF_964261635.1). Classification (NCBI taxonomy): domain Eukaryota; kingdom Metazoa; phylum Chordata; class Amphibia; order Caudata; family Salamandridae; genus Lissotriton; species Lissotriton helveticus. The sequence goes on along the minus strand of NC_136060.1, from coordinate 49,758,832 downwards.
TGCCTTATTTGCGCAATGAGAACCCTTGAAAAATGGAATCAGTACCCTCTTCCTCATGTTATCAAATTGTGTTGTGTTCCTAGGCAAATTAGTTCTTTTGTTGTGCATTCTTTTTCTCCGTCGTCACATATGAGAGTACCTTAAAATATAACAGTTCTGGATGTGGACTCTACAAAAACGTTCCTTGTATATAGCCTTATTAAATACGGAAATTCCTTGCTACAGCCATGCGAAATAATGCACTTGTGATACAGCAGGTAGGATACCCATCAAGCTGGTGACGCAGTAGCCCATTCAGCAAACTATATCTTCTATACCTGAAAAAAAAATATTTGGTTGTATCAAGTCAACATTAGATTTACAGCCTTAGAAAGTATAAATATTTAGTGCAGTTTTTGAAGCAATGAAAATATCAAGAACCCAGATTCTACTCTGTAAGTAATAAACTGAAATTCTCCAGTCACAGAGAACCAGACAGGCCAATGCACAAACTGTATGTTGTAGTAAATTTTGTAATCATCCAATAGTACTACAAACATACTACAAAATGCTACTCACATAACTATGTATGTATAAGTTTTAGTAGTAAATGTGGGATGGACACAGAGGAGTGACTGGAAAATAGACACCATGACGGATGAGGGGTGCAAAGCCACCCTCCACAGAACATAATGTAGATAGGCACTTAAAATAAAACCACACAGGAACCAATGTTAAAATAGGTAACTTATTTGAGCTGTTTAAACATATGATTATATTTTATTTTTATATTGTAGTTTAGCAGTAGTATAAGGCTTTATTCGATAAAAACATATCTTAAAAGCATCACACTTAAAAACACATTTACATGTTTAAAAAAGGATTTGTTGATATTTATACCAGGTTTAAAATCGACAACAAAAATAAGATATATCAAACAAAAGAGAAGAATCACAATTTACAGATAAAAATCGCAATTTAAACATTTGCTTTAAGATCTCAAATTAAACACTTTCTTTAAGCCTTTTTGTTCTAATGGACCAAGCCCATGATAAAAACTTTGAGAGTCCACATACATATAATAACCGGGTGTCAGATATCAGGATACGCAACGCCACATTATGATGCCTGGTGCCCAATAGGCGACATATTGGTTTGAGCCAGCATTTCCTTGGTGACGCATATGCCGGACAGGCGAACAGGATATGGGCAACAGATTCTGTTCTTGTCTTACAGGTAGGGCAAAATGGTGTTGTTTGGAGTGGTGCCTTCCAGCGGGCAGTTAAATCGCGCACTGGAAGGGCCCCAATAATGATAATAGTAAACTCATAATAAAAATAATTTTATTTTAAATAATATATAATTAACAAATTAAAAAATATATTCCAAATAATGAGATGCGTTATTTAAAGTTATGTTAATAATGTTGTACTTTTTATATTATTCTAAATTTAAAATAGAAATAGAAAAGTCATTCATATTTTACCAAATTTCGTTTTTAAATTGTAATTAAAGTTTACATCTTTCCTTATACTCAGTGGCCTCAGTGGTAGGGATCTCCACCATGGTGTGACAAGTATTAACTTTACACTTGTAAACTAGGAACATTCAGGAGGTAAGGATATGTAAGTCTACATGTTTGAGTAACTTTACACCTGAAAATGGTGAATGCCCTAAAGTAGTGAAGTTACTCAAATGTGTAAGAGTAAATTTACATGTTTGGATATAGTCATGTGTAAATTTACCTTTGAGTATAGCTCCCATGTAATTTCGTATGGCCCTTTAAAATACACTTCTGCTGCTTACAACAGTTGTTACTTCAACAAAATGTAATGATGCTCAATTTACTGACCTCTGAAAGATGGAAAGTTGAGTCATCCTAGGGTGCGATTTTGTGACATGTCTATCACAACATATTCCAACCATGACTGTTTATTCATTGAACCATCATGCTTGCCTACTTGAACATGATATTGTCAGTAAGTTAAATAACAATGCTACTTTCAAAAATGTGATCTTTCTTTTAAGATGTTATTCACTTGTGTTCTTACGCTGTGTTTTAATGATATATTGGATTACATACATTTGTGCTTTAATCAACTTCATATGCACTCTTTTTGCACAGGGCCGAGCCATCTCTGTAAACATTTTTACTTGGGAATATGTGTAAACACTAAAATCTATTTTACGGCTGTTATACATACTCCCAATCAAGCCCCATTTCACTTCAAAGTTACCACATCGTAGGACCTCAATTACAATGCTTAACCTTCACTCATTAGAAAAATTTACAAAAAGAATCAAGCGTAAGTTCCTCAGTGACTAAATCTGTGTCCGACAGCAGCAGCTGCCTACACCTATTTGATCATAATCCGGGTCTGCATATTTATGCTGCAGCCAACACCGTGTTATTAATTCTTTCCTGCCAGATGCCTCTAGCGGATGCATATTTTGTACCCACTGCTCCTACGCTTAATTAATCTTTTTGGATTTGCTCACCACCTGAGTCAGCAGTCAGCAGCTTGACACTCCTTTCGATACCTTGTTGTTGAAGCTTTTTTGACACCATCAGGCACTATTTTGGTGTAGGCCACGCTAATACAGCTGTGTTAGTTATGATTTGGTTCCTCTATAAGATGTTCCCCGGATCCCAGATTCCTGAGTAACATTACTTGGGTGGTGCCACTACTCTCTACTACATCCAATTGATTGCATTTCCTGGGGTCCAGTATTACCATTTGTTGTGCATCTTTGACTGGTCGCCTTGTCCCCTTGGCAATTACCATGATGCTGTATACTGTTGTCTTGCTCTGATGGTGATCTTTTAGCATCCCTCATTTTAAAACTTCATTGCTAGACAATGCATAGAGTAATTGCCCCCTCCCATTTGACAAAAAATCTTCAAGATTTCAGAATCATGTGTCTTTTTATGTATACACAATTGTCACTCTCATACTGCCTGTGCCCCATGTGATTAATATTTCATATCACGTTATGTACTGTAGTACTGTGAGAACTTGGGATGTTAGGTAAGGTAAGGCGACGGTGGCAGTGTCCCCGACCCGCTTGCTTTGGCTAAAGTTGTTTAACTGCGCTCTATGCTGTGCTGGTCCAAATAATTTTAATCTCACTGTATTTGTGTTGTGGTGATTTTAATTATTCATTCTGTGTTGTGCTGATTTTATACCACGCCAGGATTTGCACTTATAGAGTGCTATTGTGCTGATTCTCACATACCTGATCTAATAGGAGGGGAATCATTGCTTAAGTGCAGCGGGAAGCCTCGGCTCAACCTTCTTTCCTGCCCGCCCCAGTCCAACAGGGTAGCTATTACCGTTGTGCGGAGGGCGGGTCAGGTGAGAGCCAGGTACTTCCGGTAATCACTGGAGCGGTTAGCGCTCTAGTGGTTTCACTTCAAGGGCTATTTAGCCCTTGCCTCTCTCCGAGCGTGCAGCAATCGCGCGCAGCCGAAGATACGCCGAAGAGCAGCCAAAGAGCTGCCCGTCTGCGCCCGTCCGCGGCTGGACGGGGCTCGGGGCTATTGGTGCTGCTCAAATGGATGTTTCTTTGGTGAAGGTAAATGGCCTTACCTATACTGCCCAAGTACTAAAGGAGCTGCGTCCTACTCCGCTGACAGGATGCGCTCGAGACTCTTGGCCATGCCCGGAAGGCTCCTTCTCTTGCTTGAACTGTCATTTTCAAGCTTCTCATCACCATACATCCATTGGCAGTAATATTGTTTTGAAATGTCCCTATCCCAATGGTCTAAAGATTTTTCTTCTGAACATTCGCTCCCTGCCAAAACACTACAGTGAACTATGGGATCTTATCTACTCGTCCACCCCGGACATCTGTTTCCTAACGGAAACATGGCTTAAGCCATACACAGTCTCAACCATATTGTTGGGGTTCCTGTAGGATATAAGATTCTGCATTTAGATCGCCCTGACAAAATAGGGGGGGGCATAGCGGTTGTATATAAAGAGGGCTTAAAAATCTCTGTACTTGAACAACGTAGCAGCACTCTGATGGAAATAATGATATTTAAGGTTAGCTCCATTGCCAAAAGTCACTGGAAGGGAGCTTTAGTTTATCGTCCTCCCGGACCAGTGCAGGATTTTGTAACGTCCGTTATGGAAATGCTAGCTCCATATATTAGGGCTAAGGAAGATTTTGTACTCTTAGGAGATTTTAATATTCACGTAGACATCCCCACACATCCGGACACCCTATCTTTGCTTTCAGACTTATCTACACTAGCACTACATATACAAAATAATGGGCTCACACATATAGGGGGTCACACTTTGGATTTGGTTTTTACTAACTGTTCCAAAATCCAATGTTGTCCCCACAGAAGTGTAAATTGGTCTGACCCATTTTTAGTGGAGTTCTTCCTATTAGGCATAGGTAAGTCCTCTCTTAGGTCTTCATTTCCACCTCTTTGGCGTCGTCAATGGCATAAAGTAACTGTGGAAGATCTACAGAGGAAATGGAAGAAACCAAATTTTTTAGAAACAGATGATGTGGAAACTGCACTGCTTAAGTTCAATAACTCCCTAGTAGAGGCAATTGATCACATGCCCCCCCTTAAACTCCATAAACAATACCCTACCTCTAAACATGAGGTATGGTACTCTGAGCAGCTTAGAACAGAAAAGCAGGGGTGTAGAAAGCTGGAGAAAGCATGGAGGAAAACTCGGACGGAGGAAAGTAAGAAAGCCTATTTAGAAGCTCAATCTATCTACTATAAACATATTAGATCAGCTAGAAGGAATTGCTTAACCATGCAAATAGCCGAAGCAGGCAACTCCTCTAAAGAGTTATATAAAATTGTACAGACTTTTGTTAAACCAGGAGTTTGTGAAAGCCCAGATGACTTTTCCCAACCCCTTTGTGCGATAACATCTCTGCATTTTTTTAGAATAAAATCGAGATGATATATGGAAAAATAATGAAGGCTCCCAGACCCAGTGATATCACCATTAATATTTTGCCCCAGTCACCCATGTATGGTGATAGTTTACTAATGATGTTCCCTGAAATTAATGACTCTGGCTTTGCATCCTTAATTAGTCATATCAAAACAGGGTCTCCTGATGATTTTATACCTGCCAAAATGGTTGCCTCCCTGAGCACGCTGCTCGGGCCAGAGATGCAATTGGTAATGAATCGTTCCCTTAAGGAGGGAAAGGTACCCTTAGAGTGGAAGAAAGCTGTGGTGAACCCTATTCGTAAGAATACAACACTACCTTGGACAGACCTTTCTAACCTCCGCCCCATCTCCCTTTTACCTCATCTCAGCAAGATGATCGAGAGGCATGTAAACACCTATTTGTCTAAGTATATCGAGGCGGCGGGAGGTCTGGACCAATCTCAATCTGGGTTCAGACCTAACCACAGCACCGAATCTGCCCTCCTATTCGTGACCGATAACATCAGGATGGCGCTGGATGGGGGAACTCTATTATTCTGGTGCTGTTAGACCTCTCCGCTGCCTTTGACACGGTGTCACATAGCATTCTTCTCGGTCGCCTGCAAAAGATGGGGGTAGGAGGCAAGGCTCTGTCCTGGTTGGAGAGTTTACTCTCCAACCACTCTCAAAGTGTCAGGCTGGGCTCCCTACATTCTAGCTCCAGGGAGCTTACTAAGGGGGTGCCACAAGGCTCATGCCTAAGCCCTACACTTTTTAATGTGTATGTGGCCCCCCTGTCAGACACTGTGAGAGCATATGGGTTCACCCCGGTGTCGTATGCTGACGACACCCAGCTCCTGTTCCCTTTTCAAACTCTCACACCTTCAATTAGGAATTCCTTTGTGGAAGGGATGAGAGCTGTCTCGGATTGGATGGCCTCTAATTGCCTCCAATGTAACGTAGGCAAAACTGAGGTCATGCTGTTTGGGGAGGCACCTCTCCTATGGTCACCAGATTGGTGGCCCCTAGACCTGGGGCCGGTTCCCTGTCCCAAGCAGATAGCAAAGAACCTTGGAGAACGTTTTGACCAGGCCTTGCTGCTAAGAGAACATGTCAGCCGGTGACTGGATCCTGTTTCCATACCATCGGACTCTTAAGACGTATTTTCCCATTCCTGCCTGATTTATACAGAAAGACCCTTGTTCAGACCCTTGTGATAAGTAGATTAGACTACTGCAATGGCCTTTAAATCTCTGCCAATGAGGAACAACTGAGTAGGTTACAAGTGGTCCAAAACACCGCGGCAAGATTGGTCCTTAATGCCCCGGCCAGATCTCCTTCCCGTCCCCTTCTTCACACACTTCATTGGCTACCAGTGCGACAACGTATCAAGTTTAAGGTTTGCTGTACTATATTCAAATGTCTTTCTGGTGTTGGGCCAAAATATCTAACAGAAAAATTCATCCCTTACCAGCCTGAACGTGCCTTACGTTCCAGCAACCAAATGCTTCTCAGGATACCCCGCGTGAAGAAGGTAAGACAGGGAGGTCGAGCTCTATCTTACGAGGGTCCTATAATGTGGAATTCACTCCCCTTTACCCTGAGACAGGGCGCCGACTTTCAAACGTTTAAAAAGTCTCTTAAAACCCATCTCTTCCCATCCGCATAACTTTACTACACCTTATTTGCGTCTGATAAGCAACATAGCCTTGGCACAAGCGCGGAGATACCCCTCCGGGGGTCGAATTCCTGCGCTATACAAGAAAATAAATAAATAAATAAATAAAAGTGGTTGACCCCTGTTCAAGCAACAGTCACAATGCCTGTCAGGATGAACCACAACATTCCCTAAATTAACCTATGCCTAACCCTCTGTTAGCTTGGCAAAAGCAGTCAGGCTTAATTTAGAGCAATGTGTAAAGTATCTTTGCAGCACACAAACAGTAATGAAGGGAAACACAGCATAAAACCGTCCCATACCAATTTAGAAAGATAGAGCAAATTGCAATAAAGTATTCAGTATGCTAACATCACAATTTAAAAACAAATTGCAATCGAGACAATCATGTATCGATGGTGCCACAAGAACTTAACTCATACATGTGGTTTTTTTTTTTGTCCTCATTTGCCTTGCCCTCTTTTCAAGAAACCGCCAACCACCTAGCGTGTCCATTGCCGAGAGACGTTAAGATTTAAGCTGTCTCCAGCTCCGAAACACGATTTGAGATTACTGGCAGAAGATGGAACTTGAAAGAACCCGGCGGGGGAGGGGTTAAGAGGGGGGAGTGAGCTTGTGATTCCTCCATCTTGGTTTATTTCAACCTGTAGGACCGACAATGAGATGGGGAACCCTGGTCCATGGAGTGTCATAGGCATAATCATAGGACCCGGGGCAAAAAAAAAGCGAAAAAAGAAAGAAAAAAAAACAGAACCTTATCTCAACAATATCAGCAAATTCCAAAAAGCCAAATTACATTTGCTAACAGATCTGGCCAAGTCCACCTTAAATGTTTCATATAGGGACATCAACCAGTCTGAGTGCGATGGAGCCGTGTTTTCCACCCATACTTTAACTCATACATGTGTACAGCACATACGGAGTATCGAAAATAAAACTGTTCTGTACTCAATAGCAGACCCTACATGTCCCGTAAAGACCAAAAGTAAATGATATAAAAGTGAATAACTAAAAACACTTACATTATGAGTTAGGGGTCAAAGACATGGAGAGTGCTTCTTCGATATGCGCAATCTTGACAGTCCCATTTATACTAAATGAAAAATAAGTTAGGTGATACCTCACCCTCATGTAGCAGCCATCTTGGAGGGGCTAAAGGCCTAGAAATTCAGTGATCATCACACTGGCAAAATGTAAACTGATTGATTTTTTAAATCAGTAGATTAAAAAACATCTATTGTGCTGATGAAACAGTCTAATTCCAACCCACACACGAAAAACCCTGAGATCTACCTTACACGAGAGCCGCCATATTATTAAACAATACAATCCTAACCCTTTTTAGAGTGAATGCACAAGAGCCCAACTGTCACCCTGATCCAGACGTGTATTCAGAGACAGGCAGAGGCACAGAATGGTTAAACTAAAATTGAGAAATTGTTCACTTTTTAAAAGTGCCATTTTTAGACCTAAAATTTAAAAACCACCTTCACCAAAAGATGTTTTTTAAAATTGTGAGTCCAGAGACGCCAAACTGCAAGTTTTCTATCAGCTCTCAATTGGAAGATACAATTGTAAGCTATTATAAGGCAGCTCAAAGCTAGCTAGCCTGTGGGAAGGACAGGCCTCGCTGTAGTGTAAAACTAATTTAGCAGTTTTCACTACCAATACATGTAAAACACAATTGTACATGTCCTACCTTTTAAATACAGCGCACCCTGCCCATGGGTCTTCATTGGGCCTACCGTAAGGAAGACTTATATGTGAAAAAAGGGAAGGTTTGGGCCTGGAAAGTGTGTGCACTTACAAGGTCGACATGGTAGTTTAAAATTGCCCCACAGGCTGTTTGCAGAACTACTTGTGTGGGTGGCACAATCAGTGCTGAAGGCCCACTTGTAGCATTTGACGTACAGGTCCTGGGCACTCCTGGTGCACAATACTAGAGACATCCTAGTAAATAAAATGTCAATCATTTAGAAAACAAACTCATGTTAGACATAGAGCACTTGCACTTTAAAACTGGTCAGCAGAGATAAAGTGCCAGAGACTTAAAGCCAGAAAAAACTAAATGTAGCACACAGTCTAAAACAGTAGGTCAGAGGTAAAAAGATAAGGGAAACCATGCCAAAAGATGCCAGGTCTAACAGACTGCATTTGTTGTTGTTTGATGGAGGTGATGGCAACCATTGGCATGGATGTTCAGCTTTTAGTTGGTGTAGCTGTGACTTGACATTATTGAGGGAACTGTCAAAATGAAAGGTGGAAAAACATGCAGAAGTCTAATTCTGGGCACAACTCAACACATTACTAAATAGTAGATGTTTTAAACTGATCCCTTGCTTTATGGGCATGTTGGTGCTGATACAAAAAGTAATAAGTCCAATTTGGTGCAGTTCATCCCCTCCCCTCTTCTACCCTCCCCTCCCCTCACTTGCCCTTCCCTCCGCTCCCATCCCCTTACCTTACCTTCCCTTCTCTTTTCTTCCCTTTCCTCTCCCCATCCCTCTAACCTCTCCTTCTCCTTCTTCAAAATACTGATGCTTACTAATGTTGTATGACAAATTAAATCAATCTCCAAAAGGCTACCACAACCCCTAAAATCACTTATTCCCCATGGTGATCATTATTGTGCTTAGTATAAGATGATGTTCCCACAGTCCATTATGAACTAAATCCAGGACGTCACGTGACTGCTTTTGATCAAGGAAAGACTTTCTTGCCTCAGAACTCCACGCTCTACGTACTTGTCCAGGCAATGGTGAAAATATTTTACTATCTTTTGGCAAAACTGTGCCGAAATATCCAATTGGCTGTTGGAGTTTTGTGTCTGCCACAGTACATAATCAGGTATATTCAGATACAACGTTTTAAGAAGAGCACTCAGGGTAACTGCCCACCCCTTTCCTGTCAGTTGCATGAGTTATTTTTACAGTGTGGAGCAACAAGACCAACCAGGATTGCAGTGGATAGACTGTGTCTTCTAACTTGAGGTGTAAAAAATTGAAGAAATGCCTCACAACCCGAGGCTTAAAATCTCTGAAAACCCCTAATTTACCGTTATACATCTTATTGTGTCATTGCAATTTAATTACACACTGTATCCATTCATCGCTGGTGTCGAGGCAAAGTGATGGGGTGGGGTGAGGTGGGGAATTACAACAAAAACAACACCAAAAAACAAAACAATAAAAAGAACTTACCAGAAAGCCCTCAGCATCGCCCCATCGCCGCTCTTCTGGTGTCACTGCAGCACAGGCTCCCAGACTCCCTTGCGGCCAATCCTAACGCTTGTTGGTAATACTCCAGAGCTCTGACAGAGCCAGGGCATGCCTAAAGTTGTAAGAGCTATTCAGTGAATAGGCTTAGGGATATCCGTTTTACAGGGCACTTTGATTAAGAATGGATTAACGACTGCGCCGACACACTCAATCCGCTCAGGACCCCTGCCGCCAACCGCTCCAGCAAGAAAGCTTCTTGGTTCACCGAAGACCTCCAAACCTCCAAGCATACCTGCCGAAAACTGGAAAAGAACTGGCTCCGCGAACGAACACCAAACAGCTGCACGGCCCACAAGAATGTCACCCGCAGACACCACCAGCTCATCAGGACCGCCAAGAGGACCGCTTTCAAGGACCGCCTAGACAGCAACGCACACAACAGCAAAGAGCTCTTAAACAGCGTGAAGGAACTCTCCAACCCAGCTCGAACACTAATGACATTCCACCCTCTCAGGAGCTGTGCGACTTGCTGGCCAACTTCTACCACTGCAAGATCGCCGACATCCACAACAGCTTCAACGCCACGACCCCCACATCCACTGCCAAGCCCACCACCACCCCTGCGACTACCATGCGCACCAGCCGCCTGATCACCTGGTCCAACGTCAGCGACGAAGACACCATCAAAACCATGAACTCCATCCACTCCGGATCCCCGTCTGACCCATGCCCACACCACAACTTCAACAAAGCCAGCACAGCCATCGCCCCCATCTCTGGAAAACGATCAACATCTCCTTCGAGACAGCAACCTTCCCGGAAATCTGGAAGCACGCCGAGATCAACACCTTATTGAAGAAACCCAAGGCAGACCCAAAGGCCCTTAAGAATTTCCGGCCCATCTTCCTGCTCCCTTTCCCGGCGAAAGTCATAGAGAAAATTGTCAACAAACAACTGACCCTATACCTCGAAGACAACACCATCCTGGACCCATCCCAGTCCGGCTTCCGCAGCAACCACAGCATCGAAACCGCCCTCATCGCCGCCACCGACGACATCAGGACCCTAATGGACAAAGGAGAAACAGCCGCCCTCATCCTCCTGGACCTCTCAGCCGCCGTCGACACAGTCTGCCACCACACGCTAACAGCGCGCCTCCACGACGCCCGAATCCAAAAGGACACCCTGGCCTGGACCACATCCTTCCTCTACGCAGAACCCAGTGCGTCCGCCTCCCACCCTTCCGCTCCAAGACCACCGAGATCATCTGCGGGGTTCCGCAAGGATCCTCTCTCAGCCCAATGCTGTTCAATATCTACATGGCTCCACTCGTCCACATCGCCTGCCAGCACAGCCTCAACATCATCTCATACGCCGAAGACACCCAGCTGATCTTCTCCCTCACTGAAGACCCTCTCACCACCAAAGCCAACCTCCACAGGTGAATGAAGACCGTCACCGAATGGATGAAGGACAGCAGGCTGAAGCTGAATTCTGACAAGATGGAGGTCCTCATCCTCGGCTCCACCCCCTCTTCCTGGAACGACTCCTGGTGGCCTACCTCGCTGGGTACAGCCCCAGCACCCACCAACCATGCACACAACCTGGGGGTCATCCTCGACTCCTCCTTCTCCATGACCAAGCACGTCAACGCTGTCCCCACATACTGCTTCAACACCCTCTGAATGCTCTGCAGGATCTTCAAGTGGAACCCCTCCGAAAACAGTCACCCAGGCCCTCGTTACTAGCAGACTGGACTACGGAAACGCCCTCTACGCAGGAACAACAACCAAGCTCCTTGAGACGGCTGCAATTCATCCCGAACGCCTCAGCACGACTGGTCCTCGACATCCTCCGATGCAGCCACATCAACCCCCCACCTGAGAGACCTACACTGGCTCCCCATCAATAAGAGGATTACCTTCAAGCTCCACATCCACGCACACAAAGCCCTACACAACACCGGACCAGCATACCTCAATGGACGATTCAGCTTCTACATCCCCACTCGCAACCTCTGCTCAGCCAGCCTCGCCCTCACCACGGTCCCACGCATCCGGAAAATGACCGCCGGCAGCAGATCCTTCTCCCACCTCGCCGCCAAGACCTGGAACACCCTCCCCACCAACCTTTGGCAAACCCAAGACCTGCTGACCTTCAGAAAACTTCTCAAGACCTGGCTCTTCGATCAGTAGCGGCGTCCCCCCTTCCCCCAGCGCCTTGAGACCCTCACTGGTATGTAGTGCGCTATACAAATTCCCTGATTGATTGATTATTCCAGATTGGAAGAAATCATCTAGAAGCATGCCAGTTTTATTGAAATGACTCCGGAATGAGGAAGAGGAGGTGAAGGAGTAATTGGCACAAGTAAGAAGAAAAATATAAAAGCAGACAGGATAACATTTATACATCAATCTTAGAAAGCAGAATATAATACAATAAAAGTGGGAGATGACAGTTGACTAAGAAACAATTGAATATTGTGAATATTATGATGTCCTCTGACGGACTCAATTACTCATGTGTTTCTGCTCACATTCCTAAATAATTTCATGCAAAAACAAATTAAACTTTTGCACTAAACCTGGGTGAAATTTAAATAAAGCCATGTAATACTTGTTAAATGAAGTTCCAAAATTACACTATTACGCCATGACATTTTCAGCAAAATAAAGGTGTGGGAGCGCAGGAACAATGCGAACTACCAGAACGTGACAGACTGTATTTCGAGACAATTATGTTTTTTAGTGAAACAACAGCATCGCATTTCATGTAATTAAGATTAATTTCACCCAATTTGCCTGACATTTTGCATAGTTACCCAAAAGGAAAATTGCTGAATTTGACACTCCTATATAACTGCATATGATTATTAAAAGTTGCTCGTATTTCGAGCTCCTAATTTGATAGATAACTTTTGGAGTTCTAATTCAATCTTAGTTGATCAGAGACATATGACAAGTCCACATCCTATGTTATTGCTTTAAAATCATATTCAGCTGCGGCACTCAATCAGAGCAAGATCCATTTTGAGTTGAACATTTGCTCTCCAACTTAGAGACTATTAAAATAGGTGTTCTGAAAACAAAGGAAACATACCCATGAACTTTAAGAGCCAACAGGGTTCACAGATGTGACCCCTGGTTTGCCCCTTGCCAAGCCTAATATTGTCTTTGTGACCCCAGCCTAATAGTGACAAAAGCAGTGTTATGAGCAAAAGGTAGACACGACCTGATGAGCACTGTTTATTTTCTGCAGCTCCCCTAAGGACAGTGCAATTTGTACTTTTAAAAAATACATCATAAAGAAAATAAATATACAATAGCAAATGTTTAAACTTGCTGCAATGCTTCATGAAATATATTTGCAAAGCCATTGGTCTGGCATTGACAAGTTGGTGATATGGTTATATTTTTACTATTGCAGCCATATGCTACAAAATAAATATAAAAAGCTATATAAATGTGGTATCATATGCTTGCAGTAATATATTTAAGTTGCAAAAAACAACAATCGTACATATTTTTAAAAGAACACTACGTCATCATCCTTAGAACAGGTGCAGACATCCATTTTGGATGTTATACACAACACTGGAAAATAGGATTCTTCTAATGAAAAGGTAGTTTAATCAGGAGACTTAAAACAGAAGGATAACTACAACTAAACATACAATGAAAATAAATGATAGAAAGAAAAAACATTGGTAAAGTGCTAAAGTACCCTTTATTTTAGCAGATGTGCATGTGTGATCAATTTAAATTCTGCCACTCAGTGAGCAAGTCAATCAATGGATGATGGTCTAACTCATTACTACATAATGTGCGCTTCAGTGGGCGGAAAGAAACTGTAAATGATTGTTGAACCGACCAATGAACGAAGAAATCTGATACAAAACTCTTCTATATATGTTTATATTTGCATTTTTTTAATCATGTTTTGTTTTCATTACATGAAGTTGCTGAAACAGCTAAAACTGTCTCTCAGTCGCACCTAATGATGTGTTAAAAGAAAACAGTTACATCTATACTTTGTGAGTGTGATAGGTCATTATAAGGTATCAAAACTCCTTAGCAATGATAAACAATAAATTGAGCCAATAACATAGTTCATATTCTACATATGATACATATGGATTAATGCTGGTGGACATGACTAGAATTATTTTAAATCTCTTTTTCCTAAATTTCCCCGTGAGTTATGTATTCCTTTTCTCTTTGACTTACACACTAGGCCTCAGTGTTATCATGGTCGAGGTCATGTGGCATCACTTCCAGAACCTGAGAGTAACAGGTCATAATATGTTATTCTAGTGATGTCAATGAGGACAAAGGTTTTTTTAAGTCAGTGTAGTGAGCCACCTGGCCGTATTCCAACAATGTATCCACCAGCAACCCTCTGGGCCTGGCGCGGGCTGGGGGTATAAATAAAGGTGACATCAGCGCTTGTGCTGCTGCCACATAGAGAGCAACTGATGTGGATCATTATTGTGTGTAACCTCTAGAGTTAGTCCCCCTAATGATAAGTGCCCTGACCCAGAGACTCCCAACCCCGTCAGGCGTCACCCGCCACATTGGCGATGAGGCGGAGTGGACCCACTACGTGCACAAGGCCATGAAACCTACTGATGGCAGAAGTCACGATGAGCAGCAGCGGTGGTCGAAAAGACGCCGAAAGCGGGAGAGTCTGGAGGTGAGGGTCATGACAAAGAGAAGGTGTGCTGCAGTGACGCAGCACTGGGCCAACGGCGATCGAGCGAGTGCGGGCATGGCTTATAGGCCTGACCAGAAACCAAGCCGCACTGCGTGAGGTGAAGAGGCACAGTGGGGAGGCCCACTGATCAGCCGTAGGAGCAGTGCATGAACAGAGAACGGACAGTGGGCCGTGCAAGCGAATTTGAAAGGGAACAGAGGAAAAGCAGAGCCTAGACAAAGGGTGTGAGGCATGGGGACTGGGCATCATGTTATGAAGAGTGAGAGTATCCTGAAGTAGAGGAACAGTGCAGAAAAAAAAACATGAAGAGGACTGCATAAAAGAAAAAGGTCGAAGGTCACACACTGAAGAGAAAAAGGTCAAAGTTCAAACACTGAAGGAGAGCCAGAGCAGCAGGGAGAAACAGGACCAAGGAAAGCAAAGGAAAAGAGAGAAGAGACAGCTGGGGACCAGAGCACGGTGCACTGGCGAATAGTCTCATAACACAGCAAAGTCACAGAAGATGTCAAGGCAGGCAGAAGGAGGAGAAGTGGGGGAAGAGCAAGGTGCTCACACCACACTAGCGGAGCTGCCGCCATTCAGTCAGTTGGTGGATCCGGCTACACTGGCTCCCAGATGGCGCAAATGAATAGGACAACTAGAAAACAATTTTGTGGGGGTCCGTGAAACGAATGGGGCAGTTAAGCAATTTACTATGCTACATAAGGGAGGAGACAAGTTATATGAGCTGTTCCAAGACTTGCCTGACACTGGTGACAGAATTTACTATGAGAAAGCAGTTAAAGCACAGGACCGCTATTTCGACCCACAGGTAAACCCTGATTTTGAGCATTTCAAGCTGAGGCAAAAGGAAGAGGTGTCAGTGGATATGTTCTTTGCAAGATTGAGGAAGCTAGCAAGTTCCTGCAAAGGAATCGACAAGCAGCTGGAGATCAGGGCGCGGCTGATCCAAGGTTGTAAGTCATTGGACCTCTGAAAGCTGATTCTGTGACAGCCAGGCATTTCCCTGGATGATATCATGGTGCTTTGAAAATCGCACCAGCTAACAGATGCGAGGGCAGGTAAAATGGAGTCTGCGTTGGCAAGGAGGATGACGGGACCACTGCACGCGCAACCTATCATGGTCAAGGAAGAAAGGGTGGAAGCCACCTGCAAGGGATCCGGTAGAGGTAGTCCAGCAGGAGGGGCACCCTCAGGAAGAATAGGATGTGGTAGTTGTGGGCTAGACAGTCACCCATTGAGGGGTTGCCTGGCCCAAGGAAAACCATGCTTGAGGTTTGGCAAGATTGGACATTTTGCCAAAGTGTGCAGGAGTGCAGCAAAGACACCCCCATCGAAAAGTGTGACAAGAAAACCTGGGTACAACAGACAAGTGGTCAAGGCTGTGAGGATGAAGAGGAGGTGGACAATTTATGCAGGAGGATGAGGATCACAAACAATGACGATGAGGAGGATGAAGCGTTTGTCGCCCACCTTAGATGTGCCACATAAACATTGGAGAAAACCTGGTAATGGCACTCATAGACACTAGGGCACCGGTGAACATACTGGATGCCGACCACTACCGGCAACTCAAGCCCAGACCACCTATGCTAACGACAAAAGCGAGAATCTTCATGTATGGCAGGCTCACTTCAATCGTGCTTCAAGGGGTTATTGAGGTGGAGGTAACGCATGGAGGGATATCAGCGAAGAAGAGATTCCACGTAATACACGACAGTACAGGAACTCTGCTGGGATGTCACTTAGCTAAAGATCTCAGGCTTGTGATGTTTTGCTCGGCAGGTGCACCAGTCAGATGCGGATGAAATTATGACCAAATTCCCCACACTGTTTGAGGGCCTGGGCTGTCTGAAGGGTGTGATGGTCAAGTTGCATTTCGACAAAATGACCAAGCCCGCGGCTCTCCACCACAGGAGGGTGCCATTTAATCTGAGGCCGCTGGTCGAGGCCAAATTGGAAAAGCTCAAGAAAGCGGAGGTTATTGAGAAGGGATCAGGTCCTTCCTACCCTGTGGGTATCTTCATTGGTAATCGCCCCAGAGCCCAAACAGCCCAGCACAATCAGCCTGTGTGTGGATATGCCTTTACCCAAAATAGCAAAAAGGAGGAAGCACCACATAACACCCATGATTGATGAAATAGTTGCGGACATTAACGGTGCACAATGGTTCTCGAAAGTGGACCTTAATTCTGGCTACCACCAGCTGTTGCTGGATGAGACCAGCCCCTACATTACCATGTTTTCCACGCACGTGGGTTTGTGAACGACTCCATTGTGGCAAATTCTCGGCGGCGGAGCGTTTTCAGGATGCGATCCATGAGGTATTGTCAGGACTAGTGGGAGTAATTAATGTCAGCGAAGATGTGCTCATATTCTCAAAATCGCTAGAGGAACATCACAAACTTCTAGGAGCAACGCTGAAAAGGCTGGTAGACCAAGGTTTCACAATGCACAAGGAGAAGTGGGCATTCTACATGAATGAGGTTGAATTTTTTTGTTATCGATTTTCCAAGGCCGGGCTTCAGGTCGATCCCTTGAAAGTGGAGGCAAGCAGAGCATAACCAGACAGAGATGTGGAGTCTCCTAGGCATGGCAAATTACGCAGCCATTTAATTCCTCATCTGGCGACTATATAAGATCTATCGAGAGCACTCACCAAGAAGGATGTGAAGTGGCAGTGGACGTGTGAGGAAGCAAAAGGATTTCAAGAGGTCAAAGGTGTGTTGTTGCAAGGGGCGACCGTGTCCTATTGCAAGCCTGTACACGCAACTGAGCTGGTGGTGGATGCTAGTCCGGTTGGTCTAGGAGAGGTGCTCCTTCAGCAAAACACAAGTGAGGAATTGGTCCCCCTACTGTATGCCAGTAGAGCGTTGACTGCAGTGGAATCGAGATATGCTCAAATCAAAAGGGAGGCATTGGCAATCAGGTGGGCATGCCAGCATTTTGACATCTATCTCTGTGGGCACAGTTATCGGGTGGGCACTGACCACAAACCATTGGTACCACTCTGGAGGGACAGCAAAAATCAGGCCGCCCCCCATTGAGTGGTGGGCGGCACAGTTCCAACACTACAATTTTGACATAGTATACTGACCTGGTGTCAACAATCCGGCAGTTTACCTATCTCGTCCCTCCCTGGCAGCAGATCCAAGTCAGCAACAAGAGGTGGACATGGGGGCAGAGATATTTGTCAAGCCAATCACAGAGGTGGCAGGTTCAAGTGCTCTATCAATGGAGGTGAGGCGAGGCGACAGTAAGCTGGCGGGAAATGTTTCATGGTTTAAGAGGCTGCTGTTTCATGAGGAAGAGGGCAGCAATGGGGTGGAGCAAGGGAACATGCCAACAAGAGAGTATGAAGAAGAAGATCATGATTCAACAAGAATAGAAGAAGGAACGGCAGATCCTGAGATGGAGACTGGGGTGAAAGGAGGAGAACCGTTGGAGGTGACTACCTGAGCAAAGGGAATGCCAGATCGTCAGAGAGGGGATATCCATATTGTTTGAGAGCCAACTCACAGCCAAGCCACAAGTTGAGAGACTTTATGTGCTGAGCACGGTGTGTCATGAACGAACTATCCTACAAAACAAACTGTGTTTGCTGTTAGTTATTTTGGGGTGTTTTGTTAATTTATTATTTTATTTTGTTGTGTTCATCCTGGTTGGTTGGGAGGGATGTAGTGAGCCACCTGGATGCATCCCAACAATGTATCCACCAGCAACCCTCTGGGCCGCACTCGGGCCGGGGGTATAAATAAAGGTGAAGCCAGCCCTCGTGCTGTCACCACGTAGAAAGCAACTGGTGTGGATTGTTATATTGTGTATATTCTAGAGTTAGGCCCCCAAGTGATAAGTGCCCCGACCCAGAGACCCCCAACCCCATCAGGCGTCACCCCACAACAGTTACATCCACTACCGCAAGATTTAGGATGAATTAACATCCATGAGCATACCCGTCCATCCGTAAAGTAGCCAAACATCTTGCGTTTTAATGACAAAACCCTAAAAAAGTGTAATTTACTCAAAATATATAAGTAGGAAAATATTTTATACCATAGGGAAAATTTGATACAACTTCATGAAATGGCTATTGCTTTCCAAAAGCACATCTCGGGTATTTTTTCATCTGCCATTCAGATATAGTGCAATGTATAAACCATGAACTAAGCTGTTTTAGCTGATAAAAATAGATCTGTGAGCTGATAGCCAAACAGCGAGTGCTGTCTGAGTATTCCTCTTTTAAGCAGCTTTGCCACTGTGTGTTGGAACCATTATATTCATTCAATTTTTTAGGGTTTGGGTGATATTTATAGCTCTTTCTCTGGCTTTCAAAAAATGTAATAACCATAGGCTGGCTT
Organism: Lissotriton helveticus; assembly: GCF_964261635.1. Lineage (NCBI taxonomy): Eukaryota > Metazoa > Chordata > Amphibia > Caudata > Salamandridae > Lissotriton > Lissotriton helveticus. Next base: position 49,739,971 of record NC_136060.1, on the reverse strand, counting down.
TAATGTTGCAAAGCAATCCAAAGTCATCAAGGGCATATTTTTCTTTCTTGATTAAACTTCATGTAGATAGAAAGTGCTCTTTTCTTGGAGTGTTCATTAATAGGTTGCAATTGCAATTACTCCGTTTCATCATTAATGCAAAATAGTATGTCATAGCTATATGTGTATATATAACTGGAATGCTTCTATATGTATATTGTATAGTTAATACAGTGGTGCAGAAAAGTTAAAAGATGATTTTCTTTGGTATACTTGTCAAGGACTAATATTATGAATCATCCATGTGTATGTGTTCCTGCTGTGATGGGAACCTGCGTTAAGGTCAACAAATGAACCCAAAGCCCAGTTATTGAATACTGCATAGGTGCTGACAAGTGAGTGTGTTTTGTAGAGGAGAAATATGTGCTTTGGTAAATGGTGGAGAAGATGCAATGAAAAGAATTAGGGGCCTATTTATCATGCAGTTTGGGTGGCTCTTGCACCATGCAACCCAGTGAAAGAGCAACTCAAGCCTTAAAGCAGATTTTGTAAGCCTTGTGACTGCAAAAATCTGGAGTAAGGCAGTGCAAATCACTGCATTGTGTGAATCTGCCTTGGGAAGGTGTTCCAAGGGCCATTGCATAGGTGTTCTCATGCTGCTCCCATGGTTTTTGATGCATTATCAGATTAACAAGAACTTGTAATTCTGGGAATGTGCCATAATCTTACACCATGCGTCTCCAACCAGTAGCTCGGGAGCTACTGGTAGCTCACCAGCACCCTCAAAGTAGCTCTCAGAGGTGAAGTATAGTTGAGTGTCATCGGCGTATCGGTGGTAGTTGAATCCGGCTTGTTTTAGTATGGCAGTAAGGGGTTCCATAAAGAGGTTGAAAAGTGCTGGAGAGAGAATAGAACCTTGAGCACACCAAGAGAGGAGACTTGAGAAGGGTTTGAGAGACAATTTGGGATTTTGACTTGTTGAGTTTGGTGTTGAAAATAGGAGTGAACCAGTTGAGGGCAGGGCCATTAAAGCCGAACCGACATTTGAGTGTGTTAAGTAGGGTTGTGTGGTTGACTGTGTCAAATGTGGCAGAGAGGTCGAGGAGAATGAGTAGGAAGGACTCACCCTTATCCAGAGTGTGATGGATGTCATCAACAATTTTTAACAATTCAGCTACAGTGCTACAGCCTTTACGGAAGCCGCATTGTAGAGGGTCCAGTAGGTTGAAAGTGTCAATGTGTTTGTCCAGTTGGAGTAGAGCACATTTTTCAAGTGCTTTGGAGAGGAGGGGATGGTTGGAGATAGGGCGGAGGTTGTTAGGAACGTCAGGATCAGCTTTAGGGTTTGTGAGAATGGGAGTGATTTGGCCAAGTTGGAGGGAGACAGGGACACACCCCGAGGTAAGGGAGGAGTTGATGATATTGGTCCAGTATGGGACAATGACATGTTTAAGATCTTGTACAAGGTTAGAAGGGTAAGGGTCTTTTGTATGAGATGACAGTTTTAGTTTAGACAAGATATTAGAGACTTCAAGTTCGGAGACAGGAAGGAAATTCTGCCACAAGGCTTTGTTTTTAAGTTTTTGGTGGGCATGGTGGGTTTCATGTGTGATTGCGGCAGGAAGGAGTGGAGATGAAACAGGGGGAAAGGTAGATAAGGTGGGTAGTATGGGGGTGGCATCCGGGGTACCCAGAGGGGTCTGAATCTGAGTGAAAAATTGATACATTTTGATAATTTTTTCAGAGAAGTAGTTGGCGATTTCTTCACACTTGGTAGTGGAGGCCGTAAGCTTAAGACGGATAGCGGAGGTTTGCTTTCTAACAATGTTGAACAGTTCACTGGGTCTATTTTAGGCACTTGAGAGTTGCGAACGGAAAAAAGATGCCTTTTCATTAAAGATGTGTTTCTTGTAGGAGGATCTGGCAGCTCTGAGGAGGGCAAGATGGGAGGGGGAAGGGTGTTGTCTCCAAGTTCTTTCAGTCATTCTGATAGCACGTCTTTCTTTGTTGAGGTCTGAGTTAAACCAAGATTTAGAGGGGCTATTTGTTTGAGGTTGTTTATCTCTAGGAGATTAGAAAGAAGTTTAACAGAGGGGTTCTCTGGTTCGTTCCTGTGGAGATTGAGATCTCCAAGGAAAAGGTTGTTGGAGTTAGAGAGAGAGAGGATAAGTAAGCAGGTTGGATAATTCGTCTACAAAGTGAGGAGTGTCACAAAGAGGGTGGTAGATATTGTGTAGGCGAATCGGGTGAGCACCTTGGACTTTGAGTTCGGCACCGAGGTATTCGAAAGCTGAGTAGTCAGTATTCTTGGCAAGAGAGAATTGGAGTTGTTTTTTAAAGATTATGGCTATTCCCTCTCCTGTCCTTTCCCCACTGGTCTGTCCTTTCTGATGATAGAGTAACCAGGGGGGCAGAGTAGGTCGAGGATGAATGATGAGTGATCATTCAGCCATGTTTCAGTGAGGAAGGCGATGTCAATAGCTTCACTGTTTCCTAGATGCAGATAAATAACAAGTCGTGGTCAGATCTCCTAGATGCAGATAAATACCAAATCAAAGGATGGCGTTTGTAGAGGGAAACAACAAAGGGACAGTAATTTCCCCTGTGAAAGCGCATTGGCAAAATATTGACAGTTTTCCTCGATGTAGATAAATAACATATCATGGACAGTGTATATTGAGGAAAATAACAGAGGGACAATAAATGACCCTGTAATAGCGCATGGGCAGCTATAGCCGCGTTCTGAGTGGTCACTGTGAGGGGATGGGAGGGGGCTTGGGGAAGAGACCGTTGTTGATTAAATAATGAAGAAAGTGAAGGTTAAGTTGTGTCACCAGAGCGGCAACGGTAGACGGAAGATGCAAATCCAGAGGGTGAGTCGCAGCATTGCTCGCAAGGCTGGGATCAGCAGGGGGCGGTCAGGTAGTGAGAACGTCAAGGGGGGGTAAGTAGGAGAAAACTTACAGAGAATGACAAATTTTAAGGGTAGTGGATCTCATTAGGGAGTGCGTGATCGAGTGGATCTGTGCCAGATTGTGGGACTGGGTATCAGGGGTCTAGGAGTGATGTCAGCCATGGTGTTAGGTGAAGGGGACAGTAAAGGAGAGGGGGCGCACATCGGTACGTGATGAATGGTTAGGGGGGGAGAGGGGAAATCAGGTGCTGGTCAGCTGTAGTAGTTAGGGAGGGGTAAAGGGCCGCAAACCATAACTGTAATAGCAGGCGTATTTCAGGTGGTGATACCACAAAAGGATTAAAACAGGCATCGAAAGACGCAATTCAAGGCGGTGACACATCAAAAAGTTAACCCAAGCACCCCTAACCACAATTCAGGTGGAGAACACAACAAACCACAGTGAAGGCTAGAGGTGGATAGCAAGGGTGCATTGCAAGCACAGGTCAGACAGTGGTAACACAAACTGTTAGGCAGATGAGGTATAGGCATAGGCTCCAACTGCCATGTGGAATCTCGGAGAAGCTCGATCAATGTCCAACTGGGCTAGGGGAGGTCGCCATTTTGGGGCTTAACAGAGATTGCGACACTCATAGTTTGATTGAGAAACAGCAGGCAGCAGGGCAGGGAGAGTGCCGTAATGCCAACACAGAGCAGGAGAAGCACCTGAGTCAGCGGAGCGGTGGAAACGGTATCAAGGAGGGCACATCAACGATTGGCAGCCGGGGTCCGTGGGGTCGATCGATGCTACACTAAGACATTCAAACAAATCAGTCAAGACCTGTGTGGAGCAATCCGATCTCATCAACCGGAAACGGTCAGGATCATCACCGGAGGCGGTGTTGGCAGATCAAGCTATCAGGAGAAACCCGTGCAGCGAGAACAGAAATGAGTCGGGTATTAGTACCGACTGCGGAATGGGTCTGGGCCGCTTGATTCACTCGAGCAGTGAAAGCGGGATCATGATGCCAGCAGTCAATCGGTTCCAGACTGGGCGGCGCGTTGGGGGCGCCAGGTCTTCGAGGATCGTCAGGTCTTCGAGGATCGCCGCAGGCGGAGGGGATCTCATGGAGTATGTTGTAACGCCGGATGAGTGGATTGGAAGCCTCTGGATTTTTATGTGCCCCTGGGCATCTGTTTTGTTCATCAGGGGACAGGGTGATAGGAGGATCTGGAGTAGGCTCAACAGGTCTTCGGTCATCATAGACGGTGGGTAAAGATCACTGAGTTCATTCATTTACCCGGATCAGCTGTGCGGATCATCGGGTCAGCTACAGGGAAGTCCATGCAGGCAACACGCAGAAGGGCGGATCCGGAGCTGGCTCACCGGGACATCGTGTATCATAGCATAAGGTGAAAAGCTTTAAGAAAACACTGTATTTTTCATTTGTTTTTGATTCTGTTGTTCCATATAGTGTTCAGTTCCGATTGGAAATAGTTGAGTGTTCAGATGGTCCGGCAATCAAGGGGAAAGTTACCGATTTTGTAATCCCCAAGCTGGGAGCTCTTGTGAGGAGTTCTTACACAGCGGCCATCGTCCAGAGTTCACAAGTCATAAGTGTCGATGTGTGAATCTGAGACATGGTGTGTGACACAATGAGATTATACATCCAGGGACCTTCTGCCATGCACAGAAATGGTGAATGAACAAGTTTTTAAGTGAGCTGAGTGGGTCATTCTGCCAATGCTGACACACATTTATTTTACTAGCAGATGCACAGGCAAACTGCATACATAAACTGTGGAATGGCATTTTCATATAGTTCACAGAGAGGCAGTGACAACATTAAAATTATATATTCTTGGACAGCTCTAAGACAGATCTGTTGGACTGCTTGCACTAGAATACATAAGCATGTTTACACGCAGAGGTAAACTGTGCATTATTGGAGTAAAAACTGATGACATGTCAAGTCTATAGAAGACTTTGTTAGCATAAAGAATATCCAAGATACAGAGAGCGGATACATTGAAGGACAAAGGGAAAAAACAAGACAACACAAACAAGATAGGCATGGTGACTGACTATTGCAAAAGCTCAAAAACACTGACACAAACACATGAGAATAAACCTCACAAATACAAAGAAAGACAAGAATTGTTGATATCTGTTATTTATGTAATACATGTTGATGTTAACATATGCTAGGGAAACAAATTTATTGTATTACCCTCTGGTAGCTTGGCAAAAAAATCAGGCTTGACTTAGAGGCACTGTGTTAAGTATTTATGAAGGACACACACAGTAATAAAGTAAAAACACAACACAATAATATTCTAACACAATTTAGATAAAAGAGAACAATTTAATAAATAATTTGACACCAAAATACATGAAATTATATCACTGAAACTGGAGTTATGATTTTTTCAATTTTTTTGTGAAAAGTAGCACCTAAAAGATCAAAGCACTAATAGCAATGGAGCACTGTTCGGATACCATCTCGTGGCTTGGACCCAGTCATGGCTTACCTTTGGCCTTAGAAGACATTTCAAGAAAAAGTCTCTAAGAAGATACCGTTCAGCTGGGCAAGGCAGCTGGTGGTGTCCAAGAATGAAACGCAACCATTGGGGAGCCACTGGACTAAGTCAGAGTGAAGATAGCTATGCTCATACTTTGTCGTTTTTTGGTAGTCAAAAATCTCCAGCATGACTAAGCTACAGGCTGTAGCCAATGATGGCTCCCCGAGGCTGGATACCCTTCCTGAGAGTTCTCACAGAACAGGCTTTGCAGCTGTGGAGATGAACAATGTGGGAGCTACCGCCAAGTCAGGTTGACAGGAGATGCAGCTCAGGCCATCGGCAAGCAGGCAGGTCCTGGCATCCTGTTGGTACCCAGGCCACCTTTAATGTGGAAATTCCCAAGTTTCAGGTATTGGCAGTTTGGACACCTTTAGCAACACTTCCAATGGTCCAGGACTGATTGGGCACCACTTGGAGGGCAGGCATTTCCGACTTCTGGCAGGGTCCAGTTGCAGGGTTCAAGGTCAGTAGAACTTGTCGTGTTCCTATAGCTCAGTACAGGTGGCCAGCCAACTAACCCTCAGAGTCACTCAGGTAGTCCTGGTATCAAGATGCACCCAGTCATTTGGGGTATAGGGCAGGCCTCAAGCAGAAGGGAAGTCCTCTGTAGTACAAAGCAGTCTGTAGTATGTACTTCTGTGGGTCCTCTGCCAGTCCAATAGTGAAATGAAGAGTTGGGCTTAGGGTCCAGTATTTCTACCCGGTGCCAACCTTTAAAGTGGGAGAAACTTCTAGGCTATCCCCTCATCTGGTTCTGGGAATTTCATTCCTTCCCCTGCCCAGGCTCCAAGTGGTATGGGTGACAATAAGCTGGTGTTCCTTTGTGAGTTTGCGTGAGGCAGGCCTTTGAAATGTAGGTGGTGCAGGTAGCAGCTGTGCCCCACCAATCCTTGCAGATTGGCCATCCTGCCAACACCTATTACCTGCATCTCACTGTCTGGGTTGAATACACAAAGGCCGCTATTCACAGTCGTGTGGCCCAGGACACAGGCACCAACTGGCTAGGATCAGAAAATGCCAACTTTCAAAAAGCACCTGATTGGCTGTGATCAGGCCACGTGATAACCCCCTGGTTTAGTACACCACCGCGCAAGCATGAACTCGCTGCAACAAACAATTGTGCGAGTGGAACACAACCATTGATGCCAGATATAGATAAACAAGAAGGTGAGAGCTGAAGACGGCGGTTGCCGTATGTTTTATTTGAAACGCACATTTTGCGAGCGAGTAATTATCGTTTGCTCATTGTAGGTCCAGAGACCACGGTAGAAGTGACGAACAGCGGTATTCATTACTGCCTCTCCCGGTCCACCGGAGGAAGTAAGTTCCCTTACTGCATGCTCCCCAGGGCTCTTTAACACAGCCCGCGTATATGAATAACATAGACTCATGGCCCCTTGTTTTTCTGCATTGTTTCAGAAATGCATTTTTAATCGAACAAATACTCGAAGTCCATTTGAAAACACGACGGCCAAATAACAAGACGCTGATACAAAACCGAAAAGGTACACAACTTTTTGCATATTGGTGCTGGGGCTCAGTCCACGTAACTAATTAATATTGGGACTATAACACCTGGTTTACTCTTTTGCAGAGTGACACCCACCACGTATACGGCATTTTAAAGACAAGTGCAACCTTGGTATCAAATAAGGTATGCTGCATCGCTAGATGCTGTATGTTTGGAGTTAAATAAACATGAATGGTTTGAGGAATTATTTCTAAAAAATTTCCTTGTTTTTCTGTTATAAACAGTTTCCTATGGAATCGACTCATCCAGCCCTGATGAGAGTCCTGTGATTCATTAGGCAGGATTTGAAACGCGTCGGCATCTACGCTCTGATTTATTCGGCATCTATGCTCTGATTCATTTGAATTAAATGTGATATTGTTCAGAGCTCAGGGGCAATTTCCATGTGTTAAAAAAAAGTTTTTTTGCCCCCTAACAATCAATAGTTATTGGTCATTGATTTACCTGTGCACATTGATTTTGTGTGTATATTTGTTCCTTGGTAACTGTATCAAGTTTTATTTTTTCGTTCACAATTTGTATATATTTAGTATGTTTTTGTGTATCTCACTGTAATGTCTATTATTGTGTTGAATTTTTAAATTGTATGGCAATACCTTCAGTTGATATTGCTCTTTCTCCGATCAACTACAAAAAATGAATGACATTTAAATAAAATGACATAAAAACATGTCAGTATAACTAATTGATGTTTGGTTTATCCTTGCAATGGAGTAAATGGTTGAAATAAGAATAGAGGCATAGGTAGAATTTCCCCTTGTTTGTAGATACAGAGGCCCAACCAACCCTCTTTCCCATAGGGCCCAAACCCCCCCTTTTCTAAAATTCTAGTGCGGGTCGTTACCCGAGTGGGTAGGGATTGACACAGTGTGTCTTCCTTATCGATTAAATACAGATTAAATCTTTAGCAGGAGACCCGTCTCCTGCTTAGCATGTCTGAGAAAGATACTTTGTCCTTTACGGAAAGCCATATTAAGAATTTAATTGATTCCTCTCCATTCTCCTCCATAACATTAAGCTCTTCTGCTAAACAGCAGAATGAAGCAGAAAAATTGACCCGTCTTCAGAAAAAACATATTCGGACTGAATTGCACGGTCATTTCCTATTGAAACATCTAATAGCGGGAACAATTCCTTGGGGCTTACAGGTGAAAAACATTCCTGTCATCTTTATTGAAGACGCAGATTATAAAAAAGGCTTTAGCCAAATAAACACCAAGTGTAGTAGAGATCTAATGGTGCACACCATTGACACGGCTCAACGTATTTGTAGCCAAGAAGAAAGAGAAATTGAGGAACTTGTTAAAAATATCACAGACAATCAAACAGTCACAGAGGCGAAGGTCCTTTTGGACAAAATAGAAAAAGAAATACAGCTGTTTAAAGACAATACTATTAATATCAAAACAGCTCAATTTGAGAGGGATTCTAAATCGTTTAAATTAGATCAAGTTTACCCCTTTCTTAAGGAAGATTACTACACCTCAGGCGAATCAAGGAGCGCATTAACTTCGTTTCAAGTTAGATCAAGAAACAGGTTCCTCACATTCTCCGACACAACTTCCTCCGACTCTTCTTCAGACTCAAGGCAGGACTCTTTTAAAAAACGAGGTGCTTCTGCAGCATCTTCGTCTTTTTTAGACAGAGGCGGACAGACAAGGGTCCGCTTCAAGCAGCCATGGGAGATGCGAACTCGCAACAAATACTACAAGAGCTAGATAAGTCAACTATAGTTAATCTTTCACAGAAACATTTAACTAAAGATGAAGAAATGGTTTTAAGCCTGGGTCTCAAGTTTGTCCCCCAAAAGAGAACAGACTTCACTAAACTTAAACTGGAGGCATTACATTTTTGTCGGAAAATAAGATTGAAGGCCTTTTTCGCAGGCGCCGAGGTGACGTCTAGTCAAGAGACCACTGGTCTCAGGATGAAATCGAGATTTACTTCAACACAAAACATACCGAAACAAATTCTCGCATTTGAACAAGTGGTCTTATCTTCACTGACTAAATTGGAAAAAACAAAGAGATTTGTGCAGAATAACATCAGCAAAGGACTTACATCGGCCATTAGTGACCTAAAAGCGGACACATCCATCCTTATAAAACAAGCAGATAAGGGGGGAGCAGTAGTGGTATGGCCCCGCACGATGTATCTTGAAGAAGGCAAATCACATGTCAACAATCGTGAGTGGTATAGGCCAGTTAAGGAGGATCCTGTACATGCAATTCAAGATAAAATAGCCAGAATAACTAGGGCTGCACTGGATGAAGGATTTCTAGGCCCAAAAGAATTTGAATATCTGAATAAGAAGTTGCTGAGGACGCCTGTCCTATACTTTTTGCCTAAAATTCATAAAAACGAACAGGTACCACCAGGCAGACCAATTGTCTCAGGCTGCGATTCGGCCTTAGAGCCAGTCTCAAAGTACATTGATTTTTTTCTGAAACCCTTCCTATTAGAGGTCAAGTCGTACCTCAGGGACACCACGGACTTTATCACGAAGATAGAAGGATCGCCATTCAATGACGATATGCAGGTGATGGCTACATTAAATGTAGCCTCACTGCACACCAAGATCCCCCAGGATGAGGCTCTTCAGGTAATGGAACTCTACCTTGAGAAACGAGAAAGACCGCACAGGGTACCTACCGCATTCATTTTAGGCCTGGCAGAAATAACCTTGCACAGTAATTATTTCAAATTCGAGAATGAGTTTTTTATCCAAATAAAAGGGACTGCCATGGGATGCCCTTATGCGCCGGAGATGGCGGTGCTCTATATGGCACAATATGAAGAAAGATTCATATATAACAACAACCCATTCGCAGGAAGCATAAACCAGTGGCTAAGATACATTGACGACGTCTGGCTCCTGTGGCAGGGGAGCCAGACTGAGCTTGATCACTTTTATGACTGGTTAAACTCCAGACATAATGATATAAAATTCTCGATGACATCAAGTAAAAACAAAATGACCTTTCTTGACGTCACAGTAGGCGTAAGCGCAAAAACACTAACAACTACTATATACAAAATAGAAACGGACCGTAATACTATCCTCCACTATAGGAGTTCCCACCCACAGTGCTTAAAAGAGAATCTCCCTTATGGACAACTTTTGCGAATAAGGCGAAATTGCACAGATGTAGCAGATTTTGAATCTCATGGGAAAGCTTTTTGTGTGGAAATGGCTAGAAGGGGATACCCCAAGAAACTTTTGAAACATTCTATGAAGCGGGCTAGATTTACCCCTAGAGAAAATCTCCTTCAGATTAAAGAAAAGAATGAGCTGGATAAGTTGGTTTGTGTAACTACCTTCGGGTCGCACACCAATCAATTCAAACGCATCATTTTAAAAAATTGGCATCTGTTGGAAACACTTGAGCACCCCATTCCCAAGCCCATTTTCGCCATGCGTAAAAATCCAAGTATAGGGCAACAAATTGTAAGAGCAGACAGCTACATCCCGAAACAAAAAGGTGATTTGATAGCACAGTGGAACCTTAAACCAATTTGTGGGCACCACAAATGTGGTAACTGTGTCTCATGTACAACCACACTAGAAGGAAATGTTTTTGATCATGATGGGGTCAAATGGAAGCATGACATGTTCACAAATTGTAAAACCAAAAATGTCGTCTATGCCGTGGTGTGTCCATGCAACAGAATATATATTGGCAAGACTTGCCAATCTGTTAATGTCAGAATTACACAACATCGGTCCAGAATAAAGAAAAAGGTCTTGTCTGTACCGATGGTTGAGCATTTCTTGAGCAAAAACCATAGCGAAAATGACTTCAAGTGGACTGTTTTAACATGGGTTGATCCCAAGCACCAATCGCCATGCATTGAGAGCGCGCTATTGCGCAAAGAAGCATATCTCATTATGAAATTTGACAGCGTGAACAAAGGATTAAATTCCATGAGTGAAGTCAATAGACCCTAATAGCCAAACTCGATATTAAATATGTTTCTTCCCATGCCGCAATGTGTAGAAAAGGACTTAGGTTTTTGGTTAAAACTACGAACCCCAGAATGCATTATACAAACTAATAGCACCTGATTGGCTGTGATCAGGCCACGTGATAACCCCCTGGTTTAGTACACCACCGCGCAAGCATGAACTCGCTGCAACAAACAATTGTGCGAGTGGAACACAACCATTGATGCCAGATATAGATAATCAAGAAGGTGAGAGCTGAAGACGGCGGTTGCCGTATGTTTTATTTGAAACGCACATTTTGCGAGCGAGTAATTATCGTTTGCTCATTGTAGGTCCAGAGACCACAGTAGAAGTGACGAACAGCGGTATTCATTACTGCCTCTCCCGGTCCACCGGATGAAGTAAGTTCCCTTACTGCATGCTCCCCAGGGCTCTTTAAAACAGCCCGCATATATGATTAACATAGACTCATGGCCCCTTGTTTTTCTGCATTGTTTCAGAAATGCATTTTTAATCGAACAAATACTCGAAGTCCATTTGAAAACACGACGGCCAAATAACAAGTCGCTGATACAAAACCGAAAAGGTACACAACTTTTTGCATATTGGTGCTGGGGCTCAGTCCACGTAACTAATTAATATTAGGACTATAACACCCGGTTTACTCTTTTGCAGAGTGACACCCACCACGTATACAGCATTTTAAAGACAAGTGCAACCTTGGTATCAAATAAGGTATGCTGCATCGCTAGATGCTGTATGTTTGGAGTTAAATAAACATGAATGGTTTGAGGAATTATTTCAAAAAATGTTCCTCGTTTTTCTGTTATAAACAGTTTCCTATGGAATCGACTCATCCAGCCCTGATGAGAGTCCTGTGATTCATTAAGCAGGATTTGAAACGCGTCGGCATCTACGCTCTGATTTATTCGGCATCTATGCTCTGATTCATTTGAATTAAATGTGATATTGTTCAGAGCTCAGGGGCAATTTCCATGTGTTAAAAAAAAGTTTTTTTGCCCCCTAACAATCAATAGTTATTGGTCATTGATTTGCCAGTGCACATTGATTTTGTGTGTATATTTGTTCCTTGGTAACTGTATCAAGTTTGATTTTTTCGTTCACAATTTGTATATATTTAGTATGTTTTTGTGTATCTCACTGTAATGTCTATTATTGTGTTGAATTTTTAAATTGTATGGCAATACCTTCAGTTGATATTGCTCTTTCTCCGATCAACTACAAAAAATGAATGACATTTAAATAAAATGACATAAAAAACATGTCAGGATAACTAATTGATGTTTGGTTTATCCTTGCAATGGAGTAAATGGTTGAAATAAGAATAGAGGCATAGGTAGAATTTCCCCTTGTTTGTGAACTTTCAAAAAGTGCCATTTACAGAATTGTGAGCTAATGTCTGACTTTACCATCAAAAAAGATTTTAAATTGGAATTCTTTTGAGACCAAACATGAAATTTTGACCTGTTCCCAATCGAAAGTTAGCACTTATTCAATGTAATAAGGTAACCCAATGTTATCCTATGGAAGAGGCAGGCCTCACAGTAGTGAGAAACAAAGTTTTTCATTTCCAGGACATGTAAAACATTTTTTTTTAAATGTGTCCTACATTTTAAATACAATGCACCATGCCCTGTAGGCTGTTTAGGGCCTAGTAAAAGGGCTATTTTGTCAGGTCAAACTAGCAGTTTAAAACTGCACAAAGGCTGTAATAACAGGTCTCAGATATGTTTCAAAGGACTGCTTAACTTGGTGGCACAGTACGTACAGCAGACCCACTCGTAACATTTAATATACAGGCTCTTTGTACCACATGTACATGTGGTCCAACTGCACTAGGGACTTATAAGTAAATCAAATGTACCAATTGAGTGTAAGCCAATTTTATCATGTTTAAAGGGGCGAACACAAGCACTTTAGCACTGGTTAACAGTGGTAAAGTACATTGAGTCCTAAAGCCAACACAAATGAATTTCAGCAAAAAAGGAGATGATGACACAAAATGTTTGGGGGAAGACCACACCGCAGACTGTCAGGTCCAAAAAGAATTTCTATTATGAGGTGTGGAAGCCACCTTCCCCATTTTCACATACATTTTGGACATCCTACATGCTTTTGGGCTCTTTGTTTACAAAATATTGATTCTTCTAGTCACTTGTGGAGGGCTTTGTAGGTGTGTGAGCAGCTTGAAGGTCACTCTTTTTTCGAAGGGGAGCCAGTGAAGGTCCCGTAGGTGCTAGGTGATGTGGTCTTGTCGTGGGATGCTGAGGACGAGTCTGGCTGCGGCGCTCTGGACGGTCTGGAGTTTGTGGAGCAGAGATTTGATGATTCCTGCATAGAGGGCATTCCGGTAGTCCGGCCTTCCGGTGATGAGTGCATGGGTGACGGTCTTCCTGGGTTCAGGAGGGATCCATTTAAAGGTATTGCGAAGTATGCAGAGGGTGTTGAAGCATGTGTAGGCTACGGTGTTGGCCTATGGGTCTGTCACATGAACCATCTTTATCTACTTTAAATCTACCTAAGAAGGAGATTGACCATGTTATATGCCCTGCTCTATAAGTCACACGGTGTGTGACTTCAAAGAATAGTGGAAGCAATAACCAGGGCTGACCGCCCAAAGTGTGTGACTGCAAGTACTAGACTAGAGGGAAAATGTGTTGGTTGGGAGCATGATCAACCAAAGAGCTGAGGGAAGAGAGGATGCATCCAGGGCAGAGAAAATTAGAAGCATCATATTAATTTTTGTGTGGGTGTGTGACATTGTGTCCTTCCCTAATAAACAGTGTTGGTTCCTTAAAGCTACTTCTAGTGTCAAGGACTGCCAAATATGTATGCTGGTCCCCATCATAAGAGTATTATCTCTGTGTGTCCCAGGGTAGGCATGTTTTATTGGGCACACATTTCATGAATGCGAGCCTTTTACCACTTTGCGTTACTATTACCCCCAAAACAGAACCTCAAGTACGCCCTATTGTTACATGATCCTTGGGTTAGGAAGTGGGAGAAATCCAGAGCTCATTCAGGGAAGTGCTATAACGTACAAACTCTGATCTCAATGAAACATCAAATATCAGTCAATAAATAAAGGTTCAGATAGATTTTGCACTCCAAAAGAAAAACACAATGCTTTCAACTTACTCTTCTGCACATACAAAAATCAGAGGACAAACAATCAATATACAGTTAACAGAGCAATAACCATTTTGAGCATGGAGGCAGCCAGAAGTAAACTATTCAGGGGCACGTCCTTCCTCAGGTTGCAGTGTGTATCTCCCAATTTCCAGTTTTTCCTGCCTCATTTTCTCACAGTCCTCATTTTCTAGGCAGTGTCTTCTTCATACAGCAGCACCTCCAACACCACTCCACCACAGCGAATAGTGTCCTTCCTCGAAGGCAGACTCCAGGGATTTCTTCTACTGGTAAGCTGCAGAACATTCAGGTTCCTGAGCCTGGCTAAGGGGAGTTGGCAGGCCAAAACCCCAACCCCTTGAGGACAAAATAGGGGACCACAGATTCTTCTAGGGAACACTTGGCACACTAGTTGTTAGTTTCTTGCCCAGTTGTATGCCACATTTGCAAACCGTGTGTATGTCCAAATTTGGGATACATTTCAGGGAGTTCCATACTTATATAAGTTCCTCCCAGCACTAGTCTTTGTCATTAGAAAGGTGAAATGAATTTCAGAGTCTCCTGTCAGAGGGGGCATAAAATAAAGACACAATGAGGGCGAGACTTGTCAACCGAACCAAACCCTTAACTTGTTGTTGATAACACGTCAGGGGTAGAATGATGGCAGAAGGAGGGTAAAGGCTACCCTACAGTTCATTGGGATTCTCTGTTTCATATCATTCATACCCTAAAGTCTTGTCCACTACATATGACCTCAGAAGAGCTTGGAAAATGCCCTAAATTCACATTACTCTACGGTTCTCTTCAGCAGTCCATCACTGTACTACTCTTGTGCAGGAAATGAAAATGGAGTGTGGCAACAGCATCACTACAGGCTGAACAATGTAAATACTTATTGAAGTCATTGTACTGCTTTGTTCTTCACTGTGATTTGAGCCTGTTTGGAAGTCAAAAGTACCTCTCAAATCAGAAAGTGAAATGCCAACGGATCTCTCAATCTGTGCATTAGCTTACCTTGCATTCAATACGGTGGTGAGATATGTTCTTGATGTCATCTCCGGTCTAAATAGTTGTTCCCTCTGATCTGATTGTCATGTGATTTCCTGTGATGTCATCAGTGGCCAACAGATCATGTTTTGTTATTTTTAGAGATAACATAAATTTGCTCATTTATATTTAAAAAAATTATATAAACATCCTTCCTCTTTTTGGCCACAAGCAAGTAGGAATAATAGAATACACAATACATGCTCACTGTCTCATAGACTCTGAGAAGCTGTCACATTCCTGCTCCATGGCCCTTCTGGAACATTCTTCACTAGCAGTACTGCAGTGCTTCTTACTGCTGGTGTATCCCCCAACTTACTCCTGGTGTAACTATATATATTCTGCTTGAGTCATCGGCGTGTCTCCCCTTCTGTATTTAACCAACCGAGGTCATATATCCTGCTTTGTTTAGATAAATGTTTACAAATGCACATATTGTGGAGCTTCTGAGACAGAGGGGGTTAGGAACCGCTGAAGAAACAACACATTGAGCTATCGATTCATTTTTAAATGAGATTATGAATCTAGTGTCCACGTAACTTCAAAGAGCAATACAATTGTTGGAAAACGATATATCTGCTGTAATGCACAAAATCCTAGTATATTCTATGCCATCACACTAGGCTTCCATGGTCAAAATTCAACTTTTTATTTATTCAGTTTGCCAGAATAATAAACAAAAAAAAATGTTTTATGCAATTTATAAATATATATATTTTGTTGTCATATAAATAATCGAAAGTTCCCAAATCAACCATATCCTTGCACTGACCATCTTTTTGGGAAAAAGAAAAGTTTTGTTGAATTTTTTGCCACAGGAATGCCAGTGCCTGTGACTATCAAATTGTAAAACCGCCATACTGCTCTCCCCATCCCTCAAACCGGATGGTCCTTTTTTGTATTCATTGTTATGGCACTGATTCCCTCAAGTTGTGTCTCCTTGGCTAAGATAGTCTCTCTTACTTTGCACATGGGGGGATGGACTACCACTAGGATGAAAGGTTGTGATCGGTTTATGCGGTCAACCTATTAATGGTTTTACTACGTTTTACATTTTGTTCGGGATGGGGACATCCAGCCATCTCTGCACTTGATTTTGATGTATGCCGTGGAGTCCCCCATGCCCTGATGGTTTGAATGTGATGGTGCTTCTACGACCAGCAGGGCTCAAACATGAGGATGAGAATTCCAAGACATACAAGAGGTTGCATGTGGCAACACAATTGGGGCCTCATTTATGAGCCCCTGCGTCACTTTTACGCCACTGGTGCGTCACTTTTAGTGTCGCACCAGTGGAGTAAAAAATGTGCCTTGTTGCACCACATTTACAAAGTGACGCATCTAAGCAGATGCTTCACTTTGTAAACCCCTGCGCTACATTATACCTGCGTCAGGTATAATGTATGCAGAGGGGGCGTTCCCCCGCAAAATGCCTCGTAATAGTGACGCAGTGAAATCTATGAGATTTCACTGCGTCACTTTTAGGACGCTGTTGCGTCAAAATCTTGCGCCTGCCTCACTGCAGGCGTAAGACTGATGCAAGCCCTTTCACAAGGGGCTTTCCCCATGTGAAAGGATGCATTGCTGGAGTTGCGTCACTTTTGTGACACAATCCAGCAATGCGTCACTTACAGATACGTCAGAAATACTGACGTATCTGTAACTCCTTGCGACATGATGCGTCATACTGTAAATATGACGCATCATTGGTGTCGCAAGGAGGGCGCAATGAAAAGTGACGCATCGCTGTTTTCACGCAGCGATGCGTCACTTTTCATAAATGAGGCCCCTAGTTTGGGCGAAAACCGTAGACAGTGAGCAATTCTATGAATTAAAGTTATTTTCAGGTTTAAAACATATGTCAGTGTTGGTGATATCTCTACTAAATTTGTGCTTCATTTCTCCTTCAAACAAGCATTGGCACAGCCCATAGGATGGACTTCTAACTGAAAATGTGAACCATAAATATTAGCTTTGCCAACGCTTATTCTTTGTTTTTTATCTGCAGCTACTTCTGTTTTACATATCCTAATCTTAACTTGGACTTTTCAAATTTTTTTCAAACTGTATTTTTGTTGGGTTTTTTTCTTTTACGTCTGTAAGAGCTTTTACGTTGTCACTTTCTACCTCAGCCTAATATAAGAATAATTTAACAAGATCTTCAGTGTGCCTCTCTGGGGAGTTCCTGACAGCAAATCTTAGCCATAACATATACTATGAAACATTCTTTGCAACACTCGCCTCAGCTTTCCTGCAGGTATATTTGCAAAGTGACATCAAAGGGATATCAAACAGACAAATGCTGATGGCCAGTGTGCAGTGTAATATTTCAAAACACGAACATCCAAAACGCTGAAAACAATCAGAACAGATGGATAGATTTTAATCTAGCAAACATGTAAATCAAAGTGATATAGAGTAAGGCAATGTCGCTATGAACATTTGACACAATTTGTTTTTTCACTTTTTACTAGACATGCCCTGCATATTATACATTTAAACCTGTTTTCTGCATTGTATAAAATAAGTCTTGTAGTTGCGGTGCAGCTTCATGACAGCGAGGCCCAATTTATAGGAGTTGTTGGATATATTTGTTTACAACATATAACATCATGTATAATACCACTAAAGGCTTCGCCCATTATATTTCTGATAACAAGAAACATCCAATCAAGAATGATCTTAGTACCACTAATGTTTTACGGTTATTACATCTAAAATATTTAAGACTATGTGAGGTCCTAGATTTCAATGGAAACCAATGATGATGATGTTACCACGAATTTCGTATGTGAGGAACCATGACCTTAATGATAGAATAAAAAATTCTGTTGGGTGTGGCATGCATGGTGTAATCGGGTATGGAATGCTTGATGTCATATATGATGTCATCAACAGCGTAATCCATTCTGCCATATTTGATATCTTCTTTGAGATAGTGCATGGTCTCAGAACCAAAGCACTGCTTCTATTGTTGGTCAGGACAATTTTTTTTAAAGCTACCATGTTGTTTTACAGCAATACATAAAATCGTTGTGCTATTTGTTCATATTGAGAAAGGAACAGCATAACACACATACTTTAATTGCTATTGTTAGTCATTGTATGGGACTCATTGGCCGATGGTTATCATATTTCTATTTATATTTGTGTGTTGAGTTACTATTTCAATAAGCTGTTTTGACATCGTTGGTAACTAAGAGTTGTCACATTGTGTTTTGTGGTATACAATAGAATGCTAACCTAACCAGGCAGACACATCATCGCTTCCTTACTTCATAATAAGTATTTCAGATTTTAGTTTGCTGATTATAAATATATTTCTGGAAACACTCTACTAGAAGTCACCTAGAAGTGAATAGATGACTCTTCATTAACTCTGTTCCATGCAAAACTGAATTCTGCACCACATATCTTGGTTTGTCTTTATCACACTACGTAGCAAATGAATCGTAAGCATGCGATAAGAGGACAATTTGAATCCACAGTACCATTCCTTATGAATGGTATTCTAAAAAAAAAGACGCAGGATCCATTTTCAACAACTATGGAAAGCCAGAGGAGGATGCTCAGACTCTCTTAACCTCTAATCTTTTGCAGGGTATGTGAACCGTACTTCACTAGAACTTCCTTACACTACATTTAAATTAGTGAGATTGCTTACCTAATCTTTGCAGTTGCGGATGGAACCTATCAATATCAATGATGAGATTCCCTCTGTCCCCGTAACAAAGAGATTGTATACATGGTCAGCTTGGCACAGTAAATCTGACTTTAGGGCTTGTGTTGGCTTGCGTCAAGCGAGAGCAGCACAAGATCTTGATAAATATGACTTGTGGTTTACAGAAAGTGGCCACATGGGATGAACCATACTGCAGATGAAATGAGATGTAGGCAAGCCACCTATTAGCACAGACTGGAAAGGTTTAATATTCCCTTGAGGAAAATAAAAATAAAAAGTATCAATAAATGAATGTGGAACTATGAAAGGAAACAATTGGAAACTTAAAGGCTCACCTTCAACCAACCACGATGCACTCACATTACCCTGCACCACAAAGAGCTTCACTGGCTCCCAATCCACATACAAGCACTCTTCAAACTCCTTAAGCACAGAAAGAAGCAACAACATTCGCCACACATACCTCAAAAACCACATAAATTTCTGCATACCTATCACACACCTCTGCTCTACTGGACTCCTACTTCCCACACTCCCTGCATGTGCAGCACTAGATCAGGTGGTCTTTCCTTCTCGTACCTCACTTCTAACGCCTGGAATGACATACCCTTTCATATTAAGGCCGCCGCCTCAGTTCATTAATTCTTCAAAAAACTGAACACCGGGCTCTTCACCTAATCCAGACCCTGGCTCGGCCCTTACAGCTCCTGCTTCAGCATCAGGATTCCCTTTCTGGTGATTTGTGCGCTATACAAAAACACACAGCATAAGATAACAAGCGCCAGGTCTAGTCTGGTCTAGTTTAAGTCTTAAATAGTGAATTGTTATCCCGGTATGTTACAGGCAGTGAAGAGGTATTTTGCTACAAGTGATATCACCAATTATCATCGTAGGCAAGTGTTTCGGTATTGGCTACCCAGTCTGACAAACCCCGGAAGTAAAACAATTGCGCTGTGATGAGTCTTGTTAGACCCTGTTGGCAGAGGTTGTATATTGTTTGGCCAACTGTCAATCTGTGGATATTGGTAATTTTAAAAATATATGCATTATGGTCACCAGTTTATGCGCACTTCAGTAGG
This sequence comes from Lissotriton helveticus, assembly GCF_964261635.1. Lineage (NCBI taxonomy): Eukaryota > Metazoa > Chordata > Amphibia > Caudata > Salamandridae > Lissotriton > Lissotriton helveticus. Next base: position 49,720,081 of record NC_136060.1, on the reverse strand, counting down.
CCTGTGTTGGATGTAGTGTCAAACCAATTATAAACCATATAAGCATTTCAAAGGTAAAACATTTGCCATATTCCTTAGTTGAGATGTTTTTTAAATGAAAATGTATTACAACATAATTAGTGCTAACTTACCTATTGTGAAAAGCTTGTAGCAATAAGAATTTAAGGATGAATTGATATTTCTGTGTATTAAAGTTTGCATGTAGTTAGTTTGTTAAAGTAAATCTCAGAAATTACCCTTGTCTAGAAAGGTTTTGGTGTTGGTTACTGTCTCTAATAAACCCTTCAGGTAGACGTTTGGTATTGTAATAATCTTTGCTAGACTCTCTTGAGAAGGCCTGATAGACCTAGCTGTCTGCCAGGATATTGTAATTTAAAAATAATTACATACATCCATATACAAATGAATCCATATAGATATATAGAAGAAGAGCTCCGATCTGCCATTGTTCTGTCTGAGTGTCATTTAAACTGTGCTTCCATCATGACAGTGTATAGGGTAATGAATCAGTCGACATCAGTCATCGACTCTCTTGCCATGTGAATGACTGCATTTTATGATCACATGTGCAGATCCAACTGAAAATGAGTATGCTTTATTGTCAGTGCTGGTTGGCTCATGCCTATCTCTGAATACACATCTGGGGTGCGTGACAGCTGGGCTTTGTGCATTCTGTGGTATTCCATGACTTGATGTCATATGGAATCTTTCTATGTCATTTGGAATACTCTGTGTAACTTAGAATGTTTTCCCTTGATATTATTACTGTTACTGTATTGCTGATGCTGTGAGGACTTCTCCTGCTACCTGTGGTTGTTAAGCTGTTCTTCATATGAATAAATCCACTTGGACCTACTTCCTGTGTAGTCTGAATCACTACATAATTACTGGCGACGTTGGGAGCAGTGGATTTCTGAAGACAGCGTTCACCTGTTTTCTTCATTTTAAATGCAAAGGACATTAAAGGAAAGTTCTTCCTTTTCAGCGCTAAGAAGCTCCTTCACGCATTTTTCAGCCATAAAGGACTTATTGGGCAGTACTTCTCAAACGTAAGTGAGCCTCTTTCAGACGGTGAGCCTTTTTTTCAGACTGTTACTACGCTACGCTTCCTCTATCCTCACCCAATTTCTGGCTTTCATTACTGATCACCCAATGTCTGGCTTTCATTACTGATACTCGACCGCATTTATCGAGCGGTTTTCACTCTTAAAATCCGAAGTTTTGTCTACTTGCACGCTTTTCTCTGGCTTGTTTATTTTCAAAAGTATACTCAAGAACTCACCTTGAGCCTCGAGCGTCCCTGAGTTCGTTTGCTTCACCGACCATTTGCGCTGCATTCTGGGATACCAGCGTCACCATGCACGTCATCGCGCACAATTAGACGCTCACGGCGGCCATTTTGGTGCAGTTTGAAGCAAAAGCTTCGTGTTTTCTTGAATTTAAAGTGTAAATTGGAAATTGTTTTCACGAATCTTCAAAACGCTTTGCTGCAACTCTCCACGGTGATTTGCACACCCTCTTGAAACACTTTCCTGCAAATCTCCACGGTGATTTGCACACCTTTTAAAAAAAAAAAAAGAAGTATAAAAACTTTTCTGTTTCTACATTCATTTACTTAGTTATTTATACTGCTTTAATAGTATTCTATTGTATCTTGTTATTGATTGTTATTGCCAAGATGTCTAATATTGCAGCACCACCCCATTTTCTTCAAGTTGCAGGTGATCCTCCTATAGAATGGGACCTTTGGTTTCCTATGTTTATTGCATATGTGGATGTCTTAGAAAAAGAGGATTGCTCTGCAAAAAGGAAACTTGCTCTTTTAATGCATTGTCTCGGTGGTGCAGGAATAAAGGAATTTGATAATCTACCACCTTTGGAGGATGCTGGTGACTTAGATGTATTTAATAAAGCTTCTAAACAGATGAAGATTCGGTTTGGTAGAAGGATAAACACTGTGATGGAAAGGTTTAAATTCTATTCTCGTGAACAGAAATCTGATGAAACAATCGAAGATTATGTCGCAGCGTTACGTTCACTTGCTTGCACCTGTTCCTTCGAAACCATATCATATGAGCAAGTCCTCAGGGATCAAATCATGATGAGGACGAAAAGTAAAAAGATCCAAGAAAGACTCTGGTTAGGGACTGAGACTACATTAGCTGCAGTAGTAAATATAGCCAAAGGTATAGAACATTCTGAAATATTTGTTTCTGAAATTAGAGGGAAAAATCAGAAAACACATGTTCCTGAAGTTGAAGTAGCTATTGTTAAAAATCAAACCAGTTATCCCACTTCGAGTGCTTTCAACACTAAACCCAGCTTCAAAAAAAGAATATGCAAGAAATGCGAATGACAATAGGAGTTTTGTTAAGAGAGGTATGATATTATGCTATAGATGTGGTAGTTCCAACCATGTTGGCAATTACAAGGGTTGTCCTGCTTGGGACAAAGTGTGCATCAAATGCAAGAAAAAAGGGCATTTTGGTAATGTGTGTAAGTCTGGTCAAAAAATTAATTACATTTCACCTGAAGAAGAAGAAGTTCTTAATAGCTTGAATTGCATTCTTTCTGTTGATGAGAGTTTTCAAAAGAGTTTTCCTTCTTGTACAATTTTTGTGGATGACAAACCTATTGAGATTTTTGTTGACTCTTGTGCGTGGTACACCATTATTGGTAAGAATATTTTCGAACAATTGTGGCATCAGAGGGAATTATTGAGTCCAGACATATATCCTGGTGGGTACACGGGACGAAAGATTGCTCTAGAGGGTTTTTTTTGGGCCAAGTTATCTTTTAAGAACTGGGACATCAGAGCAAAAGTTTATGTAGCTACCAAGGGTGTGTCCATTCTTGGTTGGCCTCACCAACATGACTTAGGAATCAAATTAGATCCCAATGCTAATCCACCAGTTTATGTTGATGAACCCCGACTTGAAAAGTCTATTACCAATTCATTGGTAAACTTAACCTTAGATGCATCTAGCGATGTTAGTTTCACTAAGAGTGTGTTAGAAAAGTTTCCTGAGATTTTCAATGACAAGTTGGGGAAATATGTTGATTTCAAGCACAAAATTATTCTAAATGATAATGCGGTTCCTGTCAGGCACAGGGTAAGGAATGTTCCTTTAGCGTATAGACCCAAATTAAAAGTAATTCTGGATGACCTAGTCAAAAGAAACATAATTGAGCCAATTGAATCCTCTCCTTGGGTTTCGCCCATTGTGATATCACTTAAGAGCTCTGGCGAACTTCGCTTATGTGCGGATCTTCGCAGTCTCAATAAGGAAATATGGGTAGATAAACATCCCTTGCCAAACATACATGAGTTAATTGCAACATTATCAGGTGCTACTGTGTTTTCTTCTATTGACTTGGCTAGTGCCTACCACCAAGTAGAATTACATGAAGACTCGAGAAAACTAACTGCTTTTGTTACCCCTGAAGGTATGTTCCAATATTTGCGCATGCCTTTTGGGTTGGCAAGTGCAGCCTCTGTCTTCCAGCGTCTAATGAAAGAGTTACTGACAGATTGCAAGGGAGCAGTAGCTTTCCAGGATGACATTTTGATTTTTGGGAAAGATTATATGGAACACGATGAGAACTTAACTTTGGTTTTGGAGAAAGTTCGATCTAGGGGTCTTACCCTGAAATATACCAAATGCAAGTTCAGACAACAGAAAGTTGAGTACCTAGGACATGAAATCTCAAAGTATGGTATTAAACCCAAAATTAACCATGTTCACAATATTGTAAATGCATCTTCCCCCAATTCAAAAGAACAATTACTTTCTTTTTTAGGACTGACTGAATTTTATGGTAAATTTGTAAAAAATTATTCAGATATTGTTCACCCTTTGAGAATTTTATTGAAAAAAAATGCAAAGTTTGAGTGGGGCAAAGAAGAACAGGATTCTTTTGAAATTTTGAAACGCAAAATTGTTGAAGCACCATTTTTGAAACCTTATTCTGTGGGCAAGGAGTGTATAGTTTATGTTGACGCTAGCAATGTTGGCCTAGGTGCTGTTCTGATGCAAAAAGACAAATCTGGTGAGTTTGTTGTATCATATGCTTCTCGAGCCCTACGTGATGCTGAGAAGAATTACTCAACTATTGAGAGAGAATTACTCGCTTGTACTTGGGCTTCCCAGCACTTTAGACAATTTTTGTGGGGAACAAAATTCTCTTTGAGAACCGATCACAAACCTTTGATCACTATGTTAGCTGCAGGAGGTGGAAGAGTTCTTACTGCTCGCTTAGCGAGATTAGCAGCCAAATTACAGGAATATCGTTGAGAGGTTGTATATATTCCAGGACGTTTGAATGTCCATGCAGATTGCATGTCACGTTTTCCAGCAAGTGTAGATGTAGGGAACAAGGTTGATTGTGACGTTGCATATTCGTTTGCAGACGTTAATATAATTTCAAATCAAGAGAACTCTTTGGTTCTTTCTGAAAAAGTTTGGTCAGAAGCTATGGAAAATGATGCTGTTTTGAATCAAGTCAAACAGTTCTTAATTAAAGGATGGCCTGAGGAAAGGAAACTTTCCGGTGATTTGGCATCATTTTTTAAAGTCAAAGACGATTTGATGTTATGTCAGGACATCATTGTTAGATCTGATAAAATTGTCCCTCCTATGAATTTGAGAGAAACAATTTGCAAATTAGCACATGAAGGGCACATGGGCATGTCCACCACTAAAAGGAGGATTAGGGAACATTACTGGTGGCCTGGTGTTGATGCCATGGTGGATAGTTGGGTCAGGAACTGTTCTCCTTGCTCCTTGAGCGACAAATCTGTAAAGGGTTTGTCTGTCGACATCACTCCCATTGAGTATGCTGATGGCCCGTGGCGGAGATTAGCCATTGACATTATTGGACCTTTCAGTTACCAATCTGGTAAAGAAATGTATGCATTAGTTCTTGTTGACTACTTCTCAAAATGGCCCGAATTGAAAATTGTTGAGAAAACTTCTTCAGGGCAGGTAATTGATTTTCTTGATGAAATATTTGCTAGGGAAGGTTTACCAGAGGAACTGATCTCAGACAATGGTCCACAGTTTATAAGTGATGAATTTGAAGATTTTCTAAGGAATTGTGGAATTACGCATATAAGAACTTCGAATTATTTTCCACAGGCCAACGGCCAAGTTGAGAGGTTCAACAGGGTTATCAAGGAATCTTGTCAATTAGCTGTAAGGAGTGGTTTGAAATGGAAAAAAAGCTCTTCAGGCGACTTTGTTAACCTATCGGTTGGCTCCCAATTCAGTGACTGGTCTGTCTCCTTTTGAGTTGTTACGAGGGAGGAAACCAGGTTCTCGACTTTTACCCTGGTGGTTAAAAGGTAATTCTCCTTATGAGGTAGATTTTAAAGAGTTAAAGGATAAAATTGGGAAGTACCAGGAGAAAATGATTCAACATTCGGCCAAAAAGAAGTATAATACTTGCAGTGTAAAGATTGGTGATCTAGTTCATGTAAAAATGGGTGGATTATTTCACAAGAGGGTTTCCAGATGGTCTGATCCGGTCAAGGTCACTGAAATCTTTAGCAAAGCTATCAGAGTGGAAGGAGGTAAAATATGGAATTTGAGAAGAGTCTCCTTATGCAAGTCTTCTGTTGCTCCTTTTGTTGCTTCTTCCACTCAGAAAACTACCGTTCCGGGAAAATTAGTGACATACCATAATTCAGGAGGTTTTTCTGGTACGCATGAAGCTTATGATAATTTAGAGAATGAGGTTGTAAGTAATTCTGATGATGTGATTAATTCTGATGTTCGACCTGATCCGTGTGTTGAAATTGATAATCAATCAAATATAGAGAATGAAGAAATTCCCTTGAGACGCAGTGAGCGCGTGAAGTGTGCTCCTTCGAAGTATAAAGATTACATTAGAATTTAACTTATTGTAGTATTACTGTTCTTTGGGGTTTTGTTTTGTTTTGTATTTGTTGTTTTGGGGGTTTTGTTATTTATGCATTTTTTATTTTTATTTTATTTATTTATTTATTTATTTATTTTTAATGGGGGGGAGGGGGGGAGGTGTGTGGTATTCCATGACTTGATGTCATATGGAATCTTTCTATGTCATTTGGAATACTCTGTGTAACTTAGAATGTTTTCCCTTGATATCATTACTGTTACTGTATTGCTGATGCTGTGAGGACTTCTCCTGCTACCTGTGGTTGTTAAGCTGTTCTTCATATGAATAAATCCACTTGGACCTACTTCCTGTGTAGTCTGAATCAGTACACATTCCCTCTAGACAGCCACACACAAAGGGAGCTTTAGTGTGACTGAAGGGCTACCTACATACTGATGGGCCAACGTGAGCATATTGGGAGGAAGGAGCTGAACACAACCTCACACTTACACCTCATTAGGCTGCATCCTGCATTGTGGGGGACAAAAAGCTGCATGACCCCCCCCTCCCCCGAAGTGAGTCTGGAGCTGGGGCAGAAAAGGAGGACATATGTGAACTTCAATTACCTTTCTTTTAAGTCCCCTCTCCCAGGTGCAGCCCGTAAAGGAAAGAGTGGTAGGGCCTGGTTGGGGGTAGATTCGAAAGACTGCCACCAGGGAAAATTAAATAAAAATGTATTTTCCCTCGAGAATCACGAGGAAGGCTTGGTGATTTTTTTCATGCCTATGATGTGACTGAGAATCACAGAGCAAATTCACCATATTTGCATGATAGGAACCTAGATAAAAATGTAAGCAAGTTGCAGATAGTAATTTAGCAGTGGGCCACATATTACTGCAAAATCGCTACCCTTGTGATTTGTGGCCAGTGCAAGTATGAGGTGCGCTGGCTGCCTGTTATAAGCCACTTAGAATGGTCCTAACACTTAGCCTTACACAAAAGTGAATAGAGATTATCTAAGCTAGGGTCCTTGTCTGGATCAATCTTATAGGTTGTCCACAGTCAATCAGAATGCTTGTTTGTAGCCTTATTATTACGTTATGTTATGTGTATTTGTATTGCGTGCTATCACCCATGAGGGTATCATGGTGGGTGGTACTTACTCGAAGAGCTAAATCTTGAGCTTCTTATGGAACTCAAGAAGAGAGTAGAGGTGCTAATAAATAAGTGTAACTTGTTCAAAGCTATAACATCAATGTATCAGAAGAATTGACTCCTGGATATGTTGTTTTGTGAATGTGTGAGAGCGGAGGTGCCTGGAGAATTGGTGCAAATGTATGCAGCTATTCAGGTAGGCTGGGGCTGTGTTGTGTAGTGCTTTGTATGTGTGGATGAGATGTTTGTAGTGTGCACTTGTGGACAGGGAGCCAGTGAAGCTCCCTCGGGTGTGGTGTGATGTGAGACTGGCATGGGAGTCTGAGGACAAGTCTGTCCGCTACATTCTGGATGGTGTACAGTGTCTTTGTGAGTTGCTTGGTTTTTCCTCTGTAAAGGGAGTTCCCATAGTCCAGTCTGCTGGTGATAAGGGCTTGGGTGATGGTCTTATTGCGGATGTCTAGTAGCCACTTGTAGAGGTTTCTCAGCATCCTTAGATTAGATTGAGGAAGCAAGAGAAGGTTACTGCATTGGCCTGTGTTAACATGTCAAGTTTATTGTCAATGATGATCCAGAGGTTCCTTCCTTGTTGGCCAAGGGTGAGTCTGAGGTCTGTTAGCCATCAGGTTGAGTCCGACAGTCAAGACAGTTGGACTACATCTAAGTGGCCACTTTGGTAATGTAGGGGGTGAATTTGTTGTTCTTTATGCTGGGCAATTTATCTGATAGGGATAGTATCATGTACATGTCATCTGAGTAGGTGAGGATGATGTTGTCGCTTGTACAGAAGACATCAGCAAGTAGGGCTATGTAGATGTTTTAGAGGGCGGTTGAGAGAATGGAAGCCCCACTTTGGCTCCAACAACAGATCTTGTCAGGGTGACCCACAAAAGTCACTAAATTAACCTGTGCTTAACTCTCAGTTAGTTTAGCACAAAGCATTCAGGTTTAATTTGGAAGCACTGTGTAAAGTATGCAGCACACAACCAGTACAAAAGTGGAAATACAACACAAGAAAAAATCTCTGACCAATTTAGAAACATAGAGTAACATGTAGTAAATTCAATGACACCAACATTAATTAAATTGAATCAGCAGAACCATAAATATGAATTTGTTAAGTTTTTAGTGAAATCTAACACCTAAAACAAAAGCTCCAACCTCTGGACTCTGGTCGCACAGGAACAGGGCAAAATCCAAAGGTAAGGTCGACTACGATAGAGCACTGGTCTGATACAGGGGGTAGTTTGGGCCCAGTCTTGCCTAACCTTGTAACTTTGATGACATTTTGAGGAAGAATTCAGGAAAAGGTGGAGTTCAGCGGGTCAAGCCAGCAGGCTTTGTCAGAGGAGCTGTCATACTCGCATAGGGAATGCTGGATGACGTCAATGGGCACCCTGTTGCCACCGAGCCCTGTTAAGATATTTACTTTCAGGCTTGGAAAACATTTTCGAATTTGAAAACCTCCAGCAGGATGAAGCAGCAAGCTATAGCCAAAGAGGGCTCCATGAGGCCAGATACCGTATCTCAGTGGTCCTGCTCAGCAGGATTTGCAGCTGCAAAGAAAAATGCCACAGGAGCTACCTTGAAGTCAGGACCAGCTTTTAGTGTTAGGTTTGACCCACACCTCTAACAGAACTTCCAAGAGTCCAGCATTTGTACAGGGCTCAAGGTCTCTAAAGGTTGTTATATCCCTGTAGCTCACACAGTATGCCATCCAGCTAGCCCTTGGAGTCACTGTTATAGTCCTGGGTTCAAGAAACAAGGCAGCAGGACAGTCCTCTTGGGATCAAGGCAAGCCCCAAGAAGCAGGGCAGTGCTCTAGTAGCAGTGGAGCAGCCCTCTGGGTAGGAAGATGGGCCTTGTACAGCAGGATAGTCCTCTGAGGGCCCAAGCAGTTCTTCTGAAGTTTTTGAGAGGTCCAGGAGTATACTGAAGAGCTGTTCTGAGGGTCCGATTTTTATACCTGGTTCCAGCATTTGAAATGGGGGAATCTTGTAGGCTACTCCTATTTCTGGTTCTGGAAAGTCTTCTCTTCTGGTCAAGGCTCCAAGAAGGCTGGGGTGCCGAAAATTAGTATCTGGTTTCTTTGTGTGTACGCTGAAGGCAGCTCTTTGAAACACGCCATGGTGCTGGCTGGAACACATCTGACACAGCAGTCCAAGAAGAATGGCCCATGTTGCCAAAACTAAATCCACATTGTCTCACTGTCTGGGAGGAATACAGAAAGACAAACAACTAAGCCGTTATCAGTCATTTGACCCAGGCAACTGGCAGAGGCACATAACTGATAAGGGCAGGAAAAAGCCAACTTTCTAAAAGTGGTATTTTCAGAATTATGATCTAAAATCTGACTTTACCATTAAAGAGGATTTTAAACAAAAATTCATTTGAGTCTATACATGATATTTCTACCTGTTCCCAACCAAACGTTAGCACTTATTAAATGTATTAAGGTAGTCAATCCATTGTTATCCTGCGGGAGAGGTAAGCTGAATAGTAGTGAAAAATACGTTTAGGAGTTTTTCAGTACTAGAACACATAATATTAAAACACATATGTCCCCATTTTCAAACACAAAGCACCTTGCCCTATGGGCTTTTAAAGGGCTACATTAGGGGTGCCATATATGTATTAAATAGGAAGATTTAGGCATAGAAAAAGGTTTATTTTGCCAGCTCGATTTAGCAGTTTAACAGTGCAATACAGACGGCAATGGGAGACCTGAGGCATGTATTAAAGTGTTCCTGGAGCGGGATGCACAATGATGACCGCAGGCCCACTAGCAGAATTCAACTGGCCTATAGGGAATCAGATAGTGCCCAATGAGCTAGAAAGAGAGGTCAGGTTTTCGGCTGTTTCTGGACCTGTTTTATGGTCTGCTGGGCCACTTTTTACTGTTGATGTATCTGACACTAAAATAAACATTGCCTGGGGCAAGATCAAATCCTTGCATCCTCATGCACCATGCAAAACAATTGTACTTTTTGTCTTTATAAGTTCAAAACTGCCGCAATTTGCACACATGGGACACTTGTTAAGCCTTCAAATTCACTAAGGGTGCCACATTTATTTAGGTGCCTGTCCCTTTTTTTCTGTCCCTGTCTGACTCTGCCCACTAGTAGCTTTTCATTTACAGGCCCTGGTAACATGTAACACCATGTACTAGGGTCTGACAAGTAAACAAAATGTTTAGACCAATTTTGTCACACTTTAGGGAGAGAGCACAAGCACTGTACCACTGGTTAGCAGTGGTAAAGGGCACAGAGTCCTAATGTAACAAAAATGAAATTCAGAAATCAGGACTGGTGAAAGCAAGATGTGTATTGGAAGTCCACACTAAGGATGTCATGTCTAACAGACAGGGTCATACTCGGGCAGAAAATAGCCCTGAACACCAAAATAGAAAGTGGCCCCATTACTGTAATAAAAAGCTGAAAATGTGGCCCAAGATCGCAAATTGGGACAGTTTTTACATTGTAAAGCATCGCTGTATAAGTGTTTTTAAGGTATACAAGTCTGCATAGATTGGAGCTTACCGCAGGCAATGTTTGTTTTAATATCAGAGAAATCAATGGTAAACACTGGCCCAGCAGACTATAAAACAGACCCGCAAACAACCAAAAAAACAGCCCACACACTGACCTCTCAACCAGCACTATTGGCACTGCCTCATTGCCCTATAGACCAGTCCAACCCTGAATATAGGTATGTAATATACTACTCTCTATTCCTATGCCTTTAGAAAATCTATTATAAGGACTGTTAGTATCTCAACCAGATCAATAAAAGCCATGCCCATGAACTTCATTGCTATTGGGAATGTCTGTGGCATATTACTCTTCCCTCCCTCATTTCCTTTCTATACTTTATATTTAGCATGCAGCCACCAATGACTAATGTCTAATTTTGTAACTCATCTATACTTCTTGCATCACTCCCAAGATATTAAAGTAAAGTAAAGTAATCTACCTACAGTATAGCCTCAGGATATGCATGTACATCTTTAATTAAAGGCCATAGGCACTTCATTCATTCTCATCATTGCATCTGTGCTTTTCGTCTTCAATTTTTTAATAGGACATGAGCCTTTCTCACACTGAGAGACTTGTTTCATTCAACTATCAAAAAGCCCATTATTGCTCTACTGCTATGAACCCCAATGTACCCCAATATAGGCCTAGGTAGTTACACTACATTTTACCTACATCTGTCCTACCATTGTTCTACATAACAGGTTTGGTGCTGACCTTTTACCTAGTTAGGTGCTACATGACTGTCATGTGGTTTTCTCCGAAAACTAGCCTCATGTATTATGCATGAGGATTCTCAGTATCACAGCAGGATTACCATCTTCTGCATTATAACTCTGTATAAGGGTCACCATTATCGTAATCCTTGCCCGACAATTCCACAGTACACTTCTAGGTAGAATTCCTGAGGGTACCTTTCGGGTATATAAGCACTACATCTTCGCTGGGTAAAGCAGAGGAGAAATACTTCCATGCTGATGTGAGACGCTGAGGTCCCTGCACACAAAAACTACAGGACGCAGTAGTCTGACATCCCTTGGCGTGTGTCCATCTCGAGACCAAGACAGTGTCCATCACTCGCTCACATCAGGTAATGGGGTTGACTCTATCCTAAGAGGATTCTTGGCTATACATCTACATACATGATAGGTACACCTAGGTACATTTAGTTAGGGTTTGCACCATAGGAGTACGCTTTATTATTGTTATGTATCCATATGCCTGCACATATTCATTTGTTTAGCACTATGGTAGAGTTCTACCTTTTCTTTACTCTATTGGTGCTCATAGCCGTATACATCTGTTGTTGCAGTACACGTATGTTATACTAGAATGATGCTGGTTAAATACATGCTCATTAAAAATGTCCCCACCGTTTATTCTGTATATCTCTCTGAGACAAAGTAAGCATGAGTGACTGAGTGAAAAGTACTGTACTGTTTTCATGGGTCGGGGTTGTCCTGTTCAAAAGCTGCCAGAAACCATTCGCTCCTTGGTAAGAGGGGCTCATAGTGACACTGTGAGCTAGCTGGTTTACAAACTAACATATCCTGTGGTGGGTGTCTGGAATCAGTCAGGACACCAATCCACTAGTTTATGTTGTTGATATGTGAAGATCCTATATAGATTTGTAGGAACTACACAACACTTGGAGGTATATTATCAAGAACGGCTTTAAATATTATCGCCGGTTTAGCGGCAGAAAACTGCTGCTAAAGCGGCTATAATGGGCTTGATAATATGCCCTTGAGAATTCTAATAGAAATCCATGTTCTGCTGTGGACATGGGCTTATATTGGAATTCTCCACGGCATTATCAAGCCCATTATCGCCGCTTTAGCGGCAGTTTTCTGCCGCTAAACCGGCGATAATTTTAACGTCCTCCTTGTTAATATGCCCCTACATTTTCTTATTTCCAATTCCAGGGCAAGGATGGTACTCACCATGCTAAAAACCCTATCACTGAATATATTAATGTATCAATTGCATTTCCAAAACTACTGTACACACCATATGAGTTGTGGCAACAGAGCAGGAGATTTTGTGTACCCTGCCATAGGTGAAAGCTAGGCGAGAAACAAGAATTACACTTTATTTCTACTTTCGCAAGTAACACTGAAATGTAAATTCACACAAAGACAACTGCAATGCACGCTTGTAAGTAGGCCACATAGACAAAATCATATATTCTATAAACTATGAGTTCAGCATTAAGAAATGCAACCTTGAAATGTTGAATTCGATGAATGGCAAGGAGTCTATTGTGTGGAGCTATAGAAAATCCTCAATAATGTATTTATATATATGGCATATTTATTTATTTATTTATTTGCTTGTTTTTATAGCGCTTGAATCGACTCCAGATGGAGTATCTCTGCGCTTTTGGTGCCGGCTAAACAGAAGATGTGAAATTGGAGCAGATGCTAGATCTCATTTTTAAATAAAACAGTTTTCAGTTGCCTTCTGAATTTCAAGTGCTCAGTACACTGTCTTAGAGACAGAGGAAGTCTGTTCCATAGTGTGGGTCCTGTAATTGACAATGCTTTATTCCCATGCCTCGCTTTCTTGGCGCGGGGCACCACTAGGAGCAGATTGTTGCTTGATCTTAGCGTTCGAGATGGCATGTAGGGAATAAATTTGGTTTTAAGATAAGCAGGCCCTTGTCCATGAAGACATTTGTGGATCAGGCAAGCTATCTTGAATTTTGTTCTTTGCCGGATCGAGAGCCAATGTAATTGCTCAAGGAGGGGTTTGGATGGAGTCCTTGGCGGGGCATTCAGAACTAGTCGGGCCGCTGTATTTTGAATGACCTGGAGCTTAGCCAGCACGCCTTCATTGGCAGAAAGCAGCAGGCCATTACATATGATTCATTTGCATTATTTATAACTGAAGGACATTATTGTTATTACAATTGAATGTTTAAATGGTCTAACAAATTCTAATTCTAATTAACACTCTGACCGGAAGTTGACCTGAGTCCTTCTAAGCGATCCGTAAAAGAAAGATGCAAACTAAGTGATGGATAGAGCTAATAATGGCAAAAATCACATGACACACACATATGTGTGTAAACATGTGTTGACTGTTTCGTGCACTAAAGTTATTTTGTCCAAAGGCAAGGCTACTCCAAATGTGCAAATACAGGCACTAGGCACAGGTTTTGTTCAGTCCGTGTAGAATTTGTACTTTACTCATAACAATGTAACATAAAACATGCATCCCCTTGCATCATAAACCTACACCATAGATGCACATTCACAACACAGATTTGAAGTAGATTAAAGTCTCCTCCTTAAAAGGTTTATTTATTAACCATCCTCATGTTGGTACAGGTGGTAGTTCTGGATAGCCTACAGGTGACCTAGCTGTTTACAGGTACACATCCTTGCATGTATGATGCAATATGTGCCCTCCTCAAAGCCTTGTGTGGGGTTCACCAGTCAGTCTGTGAAGATGTAGTCAGTCGATGAAAAATTGTTAACATCTGGATTGGGACATGTTTCGTGAGTTGGTTAATCACATGACACCTGGAAGAATAAAACATTGACATTAGTAGATTTGAGAAAAGATCACATCCCACAAGTAGCCAAAGTGAGGTGTAACAAGCCAAGTTGATAAAATTAACTCTGGTTGTATTGGTTTGGGTGGTGTTGATTTCAAATCAAGATAGAATACATGAGATGGGGAAGGAAACACCAAAATTGCACATGGGATGTTTAGTGGATGCTCAAAGGGTTGTGAAGGAAAGGTTTGATGAAAAATGGGCCATTTTCTGTACCAGTAGTAAAATACCCCTTATAGCTTGTGAGAAAGGATACAGCAAATCACTTCTGGTCAGGTTATTGTGATCATTTGAGAGAACTCATATTTCATCCACAGTTAATTTCAAGGGAGTTTTCTGTTCAAGTGCTGGTACCTTATTAGATTTATTTTCAGATTTTCTCAAAGCATGATTGCACTAATCCTCAAGATGGGCAAAGCCCACAAGATACACACAATTATCATCCCATTTTGTTAATCAACAAAGACTCGAAAATCCTGGCCGAAATTCTTGCCATAAGTTTAAACCCTTTCATCTGACATTTTAGCTGTGCTAACCAGTCACGCTTTGCTAAGGGTAGTTCCTTGGCATCCAAAACAAGAATACTTAAATTTTTTATCAACACGCAGACACAGATGATCCCAACACCTGCTGCCCCATAGCAATTGATGGCAAAAAGCTTTTGAAAGAGTCCTACCGATGTAAAGTCCTAGAATGGCACCACGTCCTCAACACATTGATGAACAATTGTACATTTCTAAACACTAGTCTCTGAGCTTCATTTCTTGCTAATGGAATACTCACCCATAAATTCGGTCTAGACCTAGGGAAGATTGTATCCCTGTCTTCTTTTCATCCTAACACTTGAACCACTGCTAGTGAAAATTATATGTAACCAATCTATTGAAGGTATTACAACCAAATATTAGTGTCAAACTTATCAGACTAATCTGACAACATACTTTTGTTCATTAATGATTCTGAACGCTCTATCCCTAGCTTACAGGATGAGCTAAATTGTTATGTCTGCATATCTTGGTACAAACGTAATGCGGACAAAACCAATATCTTTCTTCTCCACAAGGCATTTTTAAATGTCAGTTTAACAAATAAAACATTAAATAGTGCCTCTCTCTGATAACCAGGGTAGGTATAGCCTATTCAATAATATTAATCATTGTTTGAACCTGAACCAAAATAAAGTATTGGAGGAAAATAAATGTAAAACCTTTAACTGGTTCCTCCTTAATCTTTCATGGTGGGGTCACTTTGAAACCACAAAAAAAGATGCTCACACCGAATATTTTATAAGCCTTAACTATGCTCCTTTTCAATTTACCCCACAGATTTTCAAGGATACTAATAAATAATTTCCTTTCTCTGTGGACGAAATTGGGTTACTGGTTGGGAGGGTTAAACCCTTCTTCAGTAGCAACCATAATTCTTCTCAGGATGAAGTCATAAGCAAACCCAAAATTAACCTCTGCTCAACCCTCCGGTAGCTCGGCCACAGAGCAGTCAGGCTTAACCTAGAGGCATTGTGTAAAGTATTTATGCAGCACTTCAAATAGTAAGAAAGTGAAAACACAACACAAGAAAAATCCCACACCAATTTAGAAAAATAGAGCACCATGCAATACATAAATCTAGATCCAAATGACAAAAATACAAAAAGTAGAACTGGAGATTTGCAATTTTTGAAAAGTATTTTAGCAAAAATAGCAACAAAAAGCACAAAGTGCCAACTGTTGATATCTGGTTGTGCCAGTTAGGGACAAAGTCAGAAGTTCAGGCCAACTGTGATGGAGCATTGGCCAGCTGAGGGGACCCAGTGAGGCCTGCTGAACAAGATAACCTTAAATCCTGGTTGAGAAGCATTGCAAGGTCTGCGTCGAAGGTGTGTCGCACAGCCAAGGTGATGCATCGGTTCTGAGGAGATGCGAGGCTGCGATATAAGGTCCTGCGTCATCGTTGAGGATCTCACCAATGAGGCCTCGCAATGTGGAGTACGGAGTCAAGGATGAATGTTAATATTAATGTTAATGTTATTGACAACTGTTACCCAAGGGTGTCCTGACGCTAAAATGAAGTCCTACAGAGGCCTAACGTGGGAGGAGTAATGAAAAATGATTAAACTGTAAAAAGCCACGTTTTCAAGGCCTTCCTGAAGTCGAGTAGATTTGTCATGCCTCTAAGAGGCAACGGGAGGACGTTCCATGCCTTGGCTGCACCGACCATAAAGCTCCTGCCACCCCAATTGGCTTTCTTTATAAAGGGCAGTGACACTAGTTTTGCTTCAGAGGAGCGCAATGGTCTTCTAGGTACATACCAATGGAAATGCAATTTTAGGTAGTGGGGCCCACTTCCTTGAAGGGATTTGTGAACCAGGCACAGAGCATTAAAATGAACAAGTTTTTTGACGGGCAGCCAGTGAAGCCTTTTAATCTCAGCCAAGATTGAAGCATATTTTGGTATGCTGGTGAGTAAACTGGCAGCTGCATTCTGCAGAAGTTGAAGTTTTTTCATAAGACTTTCCTCGATATTGAAATAGAGACCATTGCAATAGTCCAGTCTGGACATGGCTAAAGCAGTAATGACTGTTTGTTGACGGTCTTTGGACAGGAATGGCATAATTTCCTTGCAGGATCTCAGAATATACGATGTAGATGAGACCACTACATTCACTTGATCCCTAAAACTAGGTTTGTTGTCTATGTAGACTCCCAGATTTTTTACCTTCCTAATAGGAGTAGTGAGAGGACCCAATGTATCCGGACATCATGCCGGGGTCCAAAAATTAGGATAATTCTCGGACTGAACCACCTCCGTTTTGCTAGAGTTGAGTTTCAAGCAATTTTGGGCCATCCAGTTACCCACTGCTGTCATGGAGTCATGGAATCAGAACGCCATTCCCTGCACCCCTCCTGGCAGCAGTGACACTACAATTTGGGTGTCCTCTGCTTATTAGGTGAAATTAAAACCAAAGGACTCCTTTAGGGGGGCCAACAGTGACATATACACGTTAAAAAGTGTTGGACTCATGGATGACCCCTGAGGAATTCCACAGGGCAAAGAGAAAGGTTTGGCAGAGAATTTGCCAATCGACACAGTTTGTAATCTATTGCAAAGAAAGGATTTGAGTAATTTCCAGGCGGTGCCCTGGACTCCAATCTCGTGCAGCCAGTCCATCAGTAGAACATGATGGACCGTATCAAAGGCCGATGAGAGGTCCAGCATGATCATAGCAGCTTTTCCTCCCTGGTCGAGTGTAGTCCTGATTTCTTCAGTGGATTTAAGAAGAGAGGACTCCGTGCTGTGCCCTCCTCCCCCCAGAAACCTTACTGGGTTGGATCCAGCATCTGAGCTTCTTCCAAGTACAGACTAAGTTGTACATTCATGCTTTTTTCTGTAATTTTCGCAGGAAGTGGCAGTCTAGAGATGGGTCTGAAGTTATTAGAGTCTTTAGGATCTTGACTCGGCTTTTTGAGCAGGGGCAGTATGGATGCACTTTTCCAAGTTTTGGGGAATATCCTTCCACAAACATAGCATTTAAGATGGAAGTCAATGTTAGTGTGACTGGCTTGGGTGCTAATTTTAGTATTGAGAGTGGACATGGATCAAATGGTGAGCCCAATTTCGCTGTATTTAGAACCTTAGAAACATCTATGATAGTAACTGGGGCAAATTTATCAAACTGTGATAAAGAGCATTATACTGGCGTAAGTTCTAGTGTGTGGGTCGAAGTCGTCTTCATTGTTGAGTCAGGGAATGTAGAAAAAATAGCCTCAATTTTCTCGAAGAAAATGTTTGCTATTCTATCACACAGTTCCTGGCTGGCCAGAATGGGAGGAGGGGCTGGGTGTGCTTGGGTGGTTACCGTTTTGAATTGTTCTTTAATTTAGTTTTTTGCAGAGTTCATTTTGTTAGCAAAAAATTATTGTTTTGTTTTTTGAAGCAGCTGCTTATACTCAACTAAGCTTAATTTGTATTTGTTTTTCTCTCTATCATCGTACTTCCTCCTCCAAATTCTTTCAAGACGCTTGCAAGTCAATGTTTGACCTCTAAGTTCTTGGGTGTAGCAGGGAGAGGAAGGTTTTGCCCTATTGGGACGGAGAAGTTTCTTTGGGGGATAGCTTGTTACCTGCTGCGTGCAGACAGTTAGTATAAGAGGATGTGCCTCATCTAGGTCAGTAGGTAGAACAAACGAAGTAGAGGTTAACAGTTCCTGTAGTTCATCAGCTTCTACCTTATTTCATGCTCTGCTAACCAATTCTTTGTTTGCTTGTTTCCTAATGAGTCGGTCAGGGAACGTCAGCTCAAATAACATTGCCTTGTGGTCTGACCCAACTACTGGGAGAAGGGCCATAAATATCAGGTGGGCGTTATTAGAGAATATGCCATCCAATGTATGTCCTGGCTTGTGTGAGGTGCCACTGACAAGTTGCTTTAGATCAGCATTACTCATTAGGTCTAGCAGGCTTACCGTATCTTCCAGATGGAAGTTAAAAGTCTCCTAATATCGTGTATGAGTTAGCACTTAGCTCATTTTCCAACATAATAGCAGCTTGTGTTATGAACCAGCTTCTAGGGCCAGGTGGCCTATAAATGAGGGAATCTCTAAAAGTGTGATGGTGCGAAAGATAAAAGCAGAAATCCAAAGCTTTGCATTCAGCATTAGAAGAGCAGTTAAACGATACGTTTGTTGACTTTTGGTATATAACCTCTAAGCCCCCTCTTTCTTTAGAGGCCTATTTAAAGTATGGCAGAGGTAATCCGGAGGTGTAGCTTTGAACAAATCTGGATCGGAGGCAACGTCTGTCCCCGACTCTGTAATAAATGTAATGCTGATTTCCTCTTCCTCAATAAGAGCAACCAAGGTGAATGCTTCAGTTCCTGATGAACTGCAGGGCTGCAATGCACGTTACTGCCCCATGATCGAGGCTGCAGAGTCCTGTCAGCAGGAAAAGTCCATGCAGCTCCATGCAGCAGAGGTGATGCTTTGGTTCTGCTCAGGTTTGTGCCATGCAGTAAAAGGGATGCGTCTGTCCTGCTGGATCCACAGCTGGGCTGGCAGAACACCTTCATGCCCACTTCCGAGGGTCTAGAACTGGTCTACTACTTGACAGGGTAGGACCAACAGTTGCAGAGTCCAGGTGCAGGTTACTGTAGGCTTGGCCCTTTGAGTCACTCTGGTTGTCCTGTGTACAGATTTGCAGGTCCAAGCCTTCTCATGAAGACAGGAGGACAGCAGGTCAGTATAGCAAGGCAGGCATCCTTCAGCGAAGCTGTCCAGCAGAGTCAACTACACCCAGTCATGATACCCAGAGAGAGGCTGAAGGCATTATATGGCTAAGGCAGGAAATACTGACTTTCTAAAGGTGATAGTTTCAAAATCCTAATTTCAAGTATGACTTTATCATAAGAGAGGAGTTTTCATTACAATTCCATCAATATCAACTGGTTACCTGTTCCCATTTGGACGTTACAGTTTATTAAATTTAACAAGGTAACTCCAGTATTATTCTATGGAAGATGCAGGTCGTGCAGTACTGAAAAAAGAATTTAGGAGTATTTTCCTACCAGGGAATGCAAAACTTAAAAGTACATGTCCCACTTTCGAATACACTGCAGCCTGACTCTGGGCTGCCCAGGGCCTACCCTAGTAGTGACGTATATGTATTGAAAAGGAAGGTTAGGGTTTAGCTAAAGGTTTATTTGCCAGGTCTCAAAACTGAACGCACACAGCCCACAATGGCAGGCCTGAGGCAGGTGTAGAGGCCTACTTCAAGTAGGTGGCATGACCACTAGTAGCATTGTAATTACTGGCCGTAGGTACATTTAGCACCACTTTACTAGGGACTTTCAAGTAAATTAAATATGTCTATTGGGGATAAGCCAATTTTACCATGTGTTAAGGAGTGAGCACATGCATGTTAGCACTGGTTAGCAGTGGTAAAGTGCACAGAGTTCTAAGGCCAGCAAAAACTAGATCAACAAAAAAATGGAGGTGGAAGACAGACAGTGTGGGGGAAGGCCACCCAAAAGGTAATAGTTTTTACACTATGGAAAGATGGTAGACCAAACATTTGTCAAGTCTTTGATCTTTTACTGTGTAATTCCGGACCTACTCACTCCGCGGGTCATCTGTTGGATCCAATTCTTTCAAATCTTCACTATGATTGCTCACAGGAAGCTCGCCCTCTGGAGTGGTCTGATCATTATGCTGTCTTTTTTCCTTTGCCACCTAACAAGATCAAGGCCAGGAGCAGTAAGGGCAAAGACGAGCAGATACGTCGCTGGGGTAGACTTGATTCCATTAAGTTTAATCAGCATCTTTTAGGGTCTCTTCCAGAGGCCAATCTGCCCATATCAGAGCTAAACGAGGTGGTATCTAAATGGTTGAGCAATGCAGTGGACACCATGCTCCCTTTGACATCAAAGTGTTCCATGTCACATCATCAGCCTGTACCTTGGTTCTCAGAGGAGTTGAAGCTTCTTCGGGCCAACTGCAAGGCACTTGAAAGGAGATGGAGGCGTAATTACTCCGTCTCACGGAAAGTGGCTTATAAGGAAGCCCTTAGAGGTTACCATAAGCAGTGCAAAAGTGCGAGAGCTGCCTATACCACGAATACGGTAACGCAAGCGCAAAATTGTCCCCGAGTTCTGTTTTCCGTTGTCAGGAAATTAACAGGAGCTGATACTACTCCAATTCCCCCTTCCTTGGATGATGCTCAATGTCAGTTGCTGGCGGAGTTTTTTATTTCAAAGGTTGAGCGCATCTATGATTCACTGAGTTCTACTCCTTCGGCAGAGAAATCCCAGACTGGATTCTCGTTGTTGCCTGAAATTCCCGTCACCTCAGTGAAGCTCACGGAATGGCCACTGTTTGATGATACCTCCTTCCTTTCATGCTTGAATAGTGTGAAATCAGGGTCTCCCCGCGATCCTTTACCTGCCAAAATCCTGAAGACGTTAGATCCTAACTTATATCAGGTATTTACAAAATTGTTAAATGCCTCTTTAAAGGAATCTCATGTACCCCAGGCATGGAAACATGCAATGGTGGTGCCCCTTCTAAAAAAGGCTGGTGCAGATGTTTCTAACCCTTCTAATTTCAGGCCGATATCCCTGTTGCCCATCTTTTCGAAAATCCTGGAAAGGCACGTCAACACTCAACTGAACCATCTAGTGGAGAGTTCTGGTTTTTTACACTCATCCCAGTCCGGCTTCCGAGCTCACTACTCCACAGAGACAGCACTTCTCGGAGTTACGGAGAGTCTACGACACAGTATCGATCAAGGTGAAACATCGGCACTCATCCTGCTGGATTTGAGTGCCGCATTCGATACCGTGTCCCATTCCATCCTTCTGAGATCTCTCCGCTCCCTGGGAGTGGCAGGCCCGGCTTTAGCCTGGATTGCCTCCTTTCTTAGTGGGCGTACTTTCCAGGTTTTCTCGGCCCAAGCTACATCTACAATCTGCTCATTGGGTTATGGTGTTCCCCAGGGGTCTATACTCAGCCCCTTATTGCTTATTATCTATGTAAGACCCCTGGCCACCATTGTGGAGGAAGCGGGGCTGACGCTATTCTCCTACGCCGATGACACCCAAATTGTCTTCTCTCTGTCAGGCAGAGATGAGAACAGCCCCTCTGCTCTAAAGCTCGGCCTGGTACGCGTGGCCGAGTGGATGCAGAAGAACTGTCTGAAATTAAACTGGGAGAAGACAGAGGTGGTGATATTGGGCAAGAATAAAAATCTATGGGGCCCCCAACATTGGCCTAGTGATATGGGACCACTTCCACAACCAGCCACAGTGGTTCGCAACCTTGGTTTCCTTGTTGACGACAAGTTATCTATGAGGCAGCAGGCTACAAAGGTTGCAGCGATCTGCTTTTCCACCTTAAGATGGCTCCAGACAATTTTATGGATGCTGCCCCTATCCACTCAGAGAACGGTTGTCCAGGCGTTGGTTGTCTCCCGCCTGGACTACGGTAATGTTCTCTATTTGGGAGCTGATGCTGCAACCATTAAGATTCTTCAGGTAGTCCACAATGCGGCTGCCCGCCTGCTTCGGAAGGTTCCTAGGAGAACTTCAGCATCTTCTGCTCTGCGTGATTTACACTGGCTTAAAATCTCAACCTGGATTACATTTAAAGCCTTATGTTATCTGTTCAAGATTAGGCAGGGCACAGCCCCTAAATACCTACAGAACTTAGTTCAACCATACAGGACTCATCGAACCCTTAGATCTTCTGGGAATGGAGACTTTGTTATCCCAAGATTCAAACTTGCCAGAATGGGCGGGCGGTCTTTCGCTCATCTAGGGCCCAAGCTCTGGAACGCTTTACCAGTTGCTCTAAAATTGGAGAATAACTTGCTGCAGTTCCGGAAGGGACTTAAGACCTTGCTCTTTGAGTGATCTGCCCGTTGTCCTGGTCTGCTCGATATTACCTGATACTTCTTTCTTCTTGAGTCTATCCCTAGCGCCGGGAAACCCACTGGGGGTAGCTGTTGCCCGTTACAAGTTAAATAAATAAATAATAATAATTTGTCTGAAAAAAACAGGAAATGAACAAAGCACCTAGGAGGTGTTAACTTCACAAGTTTCAAGACCTACTAAGTGGCTATAAGACTGATCCACACTTGTTCCCAGTCACTACATCCTTATAATTCACCAAATCAGCATGAATCAAGCTTGTGATGTTTCTTTAACACCTAAATTCAATCCCTCTTTATCTCTCAACCATCAATAGAAGGATGGGTCCCTTCATAGCTGTCCCCTTAGCAACAAAGAATTATTAACAGCTAGAATAACAGCAATTGATTACAAAGGTAGAATGGCTAAATAACTCTTTTTAGTACAACCGTGGTATTCCAACAATTTGTCCCTAACGATCATGGTCTTCTTGGATAGAAGGAGGCATCCATACTATTGGAAAATGAATTAAACAAGATTGCCGATACTGGTATGCACCTTTCAAACAAGATGTAACTAGAAACAACTTCCTAAGAGCAGTTTTATTGGAAAATTATTCATCTTATCCTTCAAGCAATATATTTAACAATTGTTTTACAAATAAAATGTAATGTGAATTCCTACCTTTGGTCAGATCAACAACCAAATCAACTCCTTCAACTTCTGTAATATGCTGAAAAATCGGGAACACAATGCTGAACTCATGAAGTCTGACCCGCTTGATTAACGGGCTACATCACTCAATATTCCACTACTATCACCTGTAATCAAATTCATCTGGAAAAGAGCCAGACACTGCACCAAATCGGCCTCCATAATATAGAGTATTCTTTTTGTTCTGCACAGAACACTATGGTCTCCCTATCAACTTTCAAGTCTTACCTTAGATATATGATCGCTGCTAGCATTGTCAAGAGAAAATACCAACCTAGAACAGAGTTTCCTCTTGTGACCCTGTATAGCCACTTTTTTGTACAGAATCTCTGAAGATGTTACCTTCTTCATTCAAAAAAACTATGGGCCATATTATCAAGAGAGGGGAATACATTATCGTCAGGTTAACACCAGAACCTGGGCTTCTACGGGAATTCACAAGGGCATATTATCAAGCCCATTATCACCGCTTTAGCGGCAGTTTTCTGCCGATAAAAGCGGCGATAATGTATCGCCCTTTCTTGATAATATGGCCCTATTTATGAGGCAGTGCGTCACTTTTACGCCGCTGGTGTGTCACTTTTTGTGACGCACCAGCGGCGTAAAAAATGCTTCTTTTTGCACCATATTTACAAAGTGACGCAGCTAGGTAGATGCGTCACTTTGTAAACCCCTGCGCCACATTATACCTGCACCAGGTATAATGTATGCAGGGGGCGGCGTTTTGACGCAAGACAGGGTCATAGAAGTGATGCAGTGAAATCTATAAGATTTCACTGTGCCACTTCTAGGATGCAAATGCGCCAATATCTTACGCCTGCCTCACAGCAGGCGTAAGACTGATGCAGGCCCTTTCACATGGGGCTTGCCCCAAGTGAAAGGACACATTGCTGGAGTTGGGTCACTTTTGTGACACACTCCAGCAATGCGTCACTTTTGCGCCACACAGATACGTCAGAAATACTGACGTATCAGTAACTTCTTGCGACATGATGTAAATATGATGCATCAATCATGTCACAAGAAGGGCGCACTGAGAAGTGACGCATCGCTGCTTTCACGCAGCGATGCATCACTTCTCATAAATGAGGCCCTATGAATTATCCCTTGAATATCTTTTTCTCCAGCCTATTTCCATACCAACCAACCCATTAAGCCAGTCTCTAGGCAACCTCCTCTTGACTTACTTACTTTAACCCCCATCTTTCTACTCAATATCAGCTCGATCTTCAGATTCAAGATCAAAGTCACACATAATCACTTAGAGGAAATTCCAGAGGAGGCCCCAACTAAACCATTAATTATGTAAGTAATTTACACCTGTCTACGATGAATGAATGAATGAATGAAAGTAAACTTATAAACGCGCAACTTTGCCCGAAGGCATCAAGGCGCCTACCAAAGAAAATCAAAAAAAGAAAGAAAAAGGCAAAACCAAAAGCTAAGGGTATGCTTTACCAAAGAGCCATGTTTTTAAAGCTTTTCTGAAAGATAGCATTGAGGGTAGGATCCTGATCTCTAAGGGAACGATATTCCACCGTCTTGGAGCAAGATTGGAGAAGGCTCTGCCTCCCCATTTAGCTCTACGCACTCGAGGCACAGTAAGGAGCAATTTCGCCGAGGAACGAAGGTTCCTAGCAGGAGAATACGGGGAGAGGAGATTTTTTATACCTCCAGTCTCTTTCCTGTTTAAGGCACCATACACCAGGCATAACACTTTAAATGAAATCCTGGCGTCAATGGGAAGCCAGTGCAAAGATTTCCTGGCAACGGTCGCAAACGACCTTTTCGAGAGGTCCAGGACAAACTTCGCCGCAGCATTTTGCACCGATTGAAGGCCTCGCAACAGACCTTTATTGGCTCCGGCATATAAAGCATTGCAATAGTCGAGCCGGGATGTTATCAGAGCTACGACAGTTTGTTTCCGAGCTTGCACAGACAGATAGTACTTGATTTTGCGCAGGATTGCAATGATGCCCCAGCAGGTGGAAATAGTCCGCCTTACTTGAAGAGCCATATCTAGGGAGGGATCGATCATAACCCCCAGATTTCGTGCTGCCCGAGTTGGAGCCGGACAGGTCCCCAGGGATTCGGGCCACTATTCCGCCGACCAGATGTCTTCCTTCTCGCCGAATACGAGGATCTCTGTCTTTTCGCCATTTAGCCGCAGTGAATTGTTGATCATCCAGAGGGCAACTGCCTCCATGCAGAGTCTAAACTTGGAGGAGCTGACAGGCTGGGCGAGAGACAGCAAGATCTGCGTGTCATCGGCGTACGACACTACCTCCATCCCGAAAGATCTAATGAGCCTGGCCAGGGGGTCACATAGATATTGAACAGGGTCGGGCTTAACGCCGACCCCTGTGGGACCCCCCAATTCAGCGGCAGGGATGGAGATAGGAACTCTCCCAGCTTCACTCTCTGTTCCCTCTGGTCCAGGAAGGAGGCCAACAGGCTTAACGCGTGCCCCTCCACCCCTATCTCCCTCAAACGAGATGTTAAAACGAGGGGAGACAGGGTGTCAAACGCAGCTGTGA
Organism: Lissotriton helveticus; assembly: GCF_964261635.1. Classification (NCBI taxonomy): domain Eukaryota; kingdom Metazoa; phylum Chordata; class Amphibia; order Caudata; family Salamandridae; genus Lissotriton; species Lissotriton helveticus. The sequence goes on along the minus strand of NC_136060.1, from coordinate 49,694,324 downwards.
GATCCAGAAGGATCAGCAACGTACTTCCGCCCTTGTCAACCGTGGTGCGGATGTTATCAAGCACCACGGTCAGGGCCGATTCCGTGCTATGACCCCTCCGGAAACCATGCTGCGAGTGATCCAAACGACCAGCGGAATCCAGATAGGAAGAGAGATGCTGGTGTAGATGGATTTCCAGCATCTTTGCTGGGGCTGGGAGCAGCGAAATGGGGCGGAAATTTTTCAGCACTTCTGGGTCCAATGACGGCTTCTTCAAGAGCAGATTCACAACCGCTTTCTTCCATTGGGAAGGGAAAATGCCTTCACTCAAGGCCTTATTCATAATTTGAAGTAGCGGGGGCAGGAGAGTTTCCTTACATTGTTTAGGAATATGAAGAGGACAGGGATCGAGAGGTGAGCCGGATTTGGTCTTGGTCAAGAGGACTTCTAATTCCTGTAAGGAAAGTAAGGGAAAGCTAGACAGCGAGATCGAATTAGCAGGTCCAGCCGGCTCCATAAAAGAGGGGATCTGAGGAACAGGGAGGGCAGGTGGAGATGCAGAAATCCTTTGGAGCTCAAGAGTCGAGACAATACCATCAATTTTGTCCTGAAAAAATTCTGCTATGTTGTCACAAAGCTGCTGTGAATTAATAACAGGATCAGGGGTCTTCAGAGTGATTAAAGAGTTGACGATGTTAAAGAGCTCTTTCGGTGAAGTAAGACCCCCAGTGAGGTTTGAAAAATATTCTTGCTTCTTTCTAATAAGCTCCGCCCTGTATTCCCTCAAAAGACTTTTATGAGTTTCTCTATCCTGCATGTTCCCACTAGATCTCCAACATCGTTCCTGCTTTCTACAGGCTTGTCTTAATAGCCTTAGGGACTCGACATACCAGGGAGCCGATGGCCTTTTTCTAGCATTATAGCGCAAAGAGAGAGGTGCAAGCACATCCACCGCTGCAGAGGTGACATCTTCAAACCTCTGTACCGCGGAGTCAACGTCCTCATCTCTTAAGATTAATAAGGTAGAGATTAATGGAGCCAATGAATCGTTAGTCACCTTCCTCAAATTCCGCTTAAGTTCCATTTTACTGGGACCTTTCGGTATGTTATTAATAGGAGTGGTCTCCAATGACAGTGGAATGGCAAAATGATCTGACCAGGAAAGCGGCATAGGTGCTTCAACTGACAGCCGTCTATCGTTTGTAAAAACTCCATCCAAAGTGTGGCCCGCCTGATGGGTGGCACCCTTGACTAATTGCTGCAAACCACAGGCAGATAAAGTATCTAGGAGGCAGAGGGTGTCTTTTACCTCTGAATTTTCTAAATGGAAATTCATGTCTCCCAGAACTGTAACAGACTCAAATCCGAAATAAGGTTCCAGAATAGTGAGCAAATGGTGAGTGAAATCCGCTCTGGGCCCTGGAGGTCTATATATGAGCACACCCTTAAACGGGATGGAGTAAGATGCATTAATGGAAAAATGCATAGCCTGGATGTCTTCATAAGGAGCAGATAAAGGTGTCGTGTGACACGAATGAGAATCCTTATGCAGGATACCAAGCCCTCCGCCAACACGCCCCGCTCTATCCAGCCTAACCAAGGTATAGCCATCTGGGACTGCCTCAACGAGATCAGGCCCCGAGGATTCCTTGGCCCATGTTTCCGTTATAAAAACCCAGGAGGGGTTATTTACCCCAACAAAGTCTTTAAAAGAGACATTATTCCTGATTAAAGATCTAGCATTAATCAAATAACCAAGCTCTCTGCTTGTATCTGAAGGACGGCAATTTAAGTTACATGAACGATAAATATTCTTGATCTGTGTTGATTGCATACTATGTTTAAGATTATATATTCCTGTTATTCTCTAGTTTTGTCTAAAAATATATTGTAATGCTGATCACCTTTGCCTGTTGGATGAATTCTTAAGCCCTAGAGTCACTCTGCTCAACAAACTTCACTGGCTTCCTATCAGGCAAAGAGTGAAGTTTAAAGGCCTTTGCATTGCCCTAAAGCAATCTATGGCAAAGCCCCAGCCTACATAAAGGAACGGCTTAAGACCTATGTACCAGGGCGCTCGCTTCGGTCAGCAGAGGCCTGTAACCTGGCCTCCCGTAGATGCATCCTGGCATCGAAAGGGGGAGAACCTTTTCTGTCGTACTCCCAAAACTCTGGAATCAGTTGCCAGACCATCTACGCAAAGAACCAGTGCTCCTCTTAGTCAGGAAACAACTAAAAACACTGCTGTTCAGGGAAGCAGTGATCACCATCTAAACCGCCATATCGCTGTTGGACTTCTTGATCTGTCCACAACGTTTTGGCCCCGCCTCCAAAAGTGCTTAGAGACCTGTCGGTGATTAGCGCTATACAAATACAAATACAAAGACAAAATACTCGTCCCCTTTTTCTTCTTATTTAAATGAATAGTAAGTTGATGTACTGATTTCTGTGTTTGTTTCATGAATTTTCATAAATGATACAATTATTCAAAGCTAAGGGAACCCCATTTTCTCTCCCTTTGTGGACAAAGGCTCACCTCCTCCGGAGTTAAACTTTGTAGTTGTTGTAATACAAAGGTAAATTGGCCAAGATGTATATACTGTAAGATGGGTTATTTATGCTTAGTTACAAAGTAAGTTCCAGGTCAGTAGGTAAGTGAGTAGACGATAACAGATAAACCCACCATGAGCAGTCTCTCTGTTGCTCCGCCTGCACACTCCAACTGACACTCCACCAGGCACCCGTGCATTCTACGACATCACCAAGCATTCATCATTCCACTCATCACCAAGCACTCCAGCACTCACCCTGTCTGAGCAGTAGGGAAGGAGAGCTAAGGGAAAAGGTATGGGAACACTTAAGTCACAACAGTAGTCAAATGCAGTGGTATCATATTCAGCACACAAACTCGTTTTAGAATAATCTGTTTGCCAGACTTGGTAAAATGTCTCCTGTCATGCCTTCCAATAAGCATATGTTCTTCCAGATGGAAATCTCACTGAAGGTATTATCAGTCGTGTAGACAGCTAACTACGTTTAAAATCAAGTTTGAAATCCATTATGATGTGTGAAAATAGATTGTATTGCAAGCACAGAAGCCAATATTGTGCTTGCATTCTTAAAGAACCACAATAAAGTGACAATAATTACTACACAAACAAATTACATCTACTGATAAGATCATAATAAACGTTATGCCAATTATTTTAGCCAACAACTTAGACTCTAACTTCTTTCATAGGCGGCAAATTCGGAAGTGATTTTTTTCCATTAAATAAGCCTTGATTTTGCATGTTTGCTGAGAATATTTGCTCCTTATGTCAGGTTTCCCAGTGCGAATGATACTGAGCAGCATCATCGGATACAGTATATCCTCACAGAGAGCTTTCAGGACCAGATGTACGACCATTGACTTTTGCGACTCGCAATTTGCGAGTTGCAAAAGCCGATGTATACCAGTGTCTGAGACACTGTTTGCGATTCCCAATGGGGTCACAAATTGCATGCCTCATGAATATTAATGAGGCTGTCGCAATCTGCGACCCTGTTGGGATGGTGGCCTGCTGGGGTCAGCAGACCTCCATGTCTGGAACTGGTTTTACATAAGGCTGTTTTTTTAATGCAGCCTGTTTTCCTTAAAGGAAAACGGGATGCCTTTAAAAAATAAAAATTTAACTTTTCATTTTCATTTTTTAAGGGCAGGCAGTGGTCCCTGTGACCACTGCCTGCCCTTCAAAAATGTTTGCGCATGCCTTCCCAAAGGGAAAGGGGTCACCTGGGGACCCCTTCCCGTTTGGGAGTGCTTTACCACCCTTCTGAGAAGGGTGGTAAACTGCGAGTGTTTTGCAACCACAATTGCGGTCACATAACATTCTTACATAGCCTTTGGGGTCGCTATTAGGAAGGGAATGACACTTTCTAATAGCGAGTCACTAAACACTATGGGCCACATGTATCCTTCAAAATTGCGATCGCATTAGCGATCGCAATTTAGCTAAGTGGGATGTATTAAGGTAAAACCTCCTCGCAAAATAAGGAATCGCAAAATTTGTGATTCCTTATTTTGCAATTACATTTAAGGAATCGCAAATTTTGCGATTCCTTGAAAGCAATGTAAGAGGCACAGAAAAGTCCAATTTGGGCTTAAGGAATCGCAAATTACCACCAACTGCAAGTTGGTGGTAATTTGCGATTTCTCTGAAAAATTCACTTTTTTGCATTTTTCAAAGTGCCATGTGATGCTCATTCATGCCCTCAAGGCATGTATGTGTGCCACATGTGCACACATGCACATTTTCAGGGATGCAACAGGGTGTCCTTTTGACACCCTGTCACCCTTGAAATTGCATTCTCAATTTGCGATTCTCTCATTGAGAATCGCAAATTGAGAATGTCTTCCCATTCATTCTTATGGGCCTCTTGGCACATAGGAATGAATGGGGAGGTATTCCTTAGTTGCGAATCGCAATTTGCAATTAGCAATTAAGGAATATGTAGGATTCACAAAATTATTTGCAAATCCTACATACAAAGTGTTTTGCGACGTTCAAATAGCGATTCCCAAAAAATCGCTTTTTGAGAATCGCATAACCAAACTTTCATACATATGGCCCTATTTTGCAAGTCACAAATTATTTGCGACTCGCAAAATAGGATTAGTACATGGCCCACAGGTATTTTGCATGCGCAAACAGTATCCCTTCCTGCACAAATATAATCCTGCATGCAACACAGGCACCCTTGCACCATGATGCAAGGCTACCTGCGTTGGCACTAGGCTGACAAAAGGGCGCCATCACTGGAGGCAAAGTGCCTTAAATATTGTCATGCAGTGCAGTGCAGTGCAGCAAGGTGCCTTTCTGAGCTGCACTCCATTACTTTTTTTATAAATAGGCCCCTATGTTTTAGCATTTGAATTAATTCTGGTCATTTGGAACATATATTGCAAAATATCTAGATCCCCTCCGGTGTTAATCTCAAAGGACACACCCACTCCAACAGGGGCCTCTAACCAGTAAGGGTAAATATAATTAACTTATGCCAATATATTGACTCCCTTGAATATTGCCCAAACCTGTTTACGATGTTTACGAGCCTGGTTATCATGTGTTTAGTATTCGCCAAATAGAGAAAATTCATCCCCGCACAAACAGATAACGTCTTTCAAGTCCTGGTACCACCTGAGCCCTCTGATTTGTGCATTTGTATGCATCCAGTTTGCTAATTGTCCCAGAGCTAACAACCGGGGGAAAGTGGGCACCCCTATCTTGTACACCACCTGACTTGGAAGTCTTTGGACACTGTGCCATTTACCTGGACCCCACAGATCAAGTGAATACAAAGAAGGGCTCCCTAGGACATACATTCCGGGACAAAACACATGTTCTTGAGGATAGAGTGCTAAAAAACGCATTCCTGTGAGTTGAATGCCTTCTCAAGAACCAGCGCCAGCAGCAAAGCTGTTTTTTTCAGTTATGTGCACTTGTGAGGAATCCATACAGTCATCTAAGGTTATGCCTTGATGAACATTACAGTATAAATCCTGATTGGTCTAAGTCAATCAGCTTAATAATTATCGTACAGAAGTGGTTAGCTTTCGCCAGAATTTCCGTCGCAATATTTAATATACAGGCCTGTAGGAGACGCAGTCCACCATGGGCTCACTGTGTTTGTGTATAAGCACCATATGACCAGTTTTGAGGTCTAATAGTAATCTACTCTCTGGCTCCAAATAGAACGCTTTTGATGGATTACCCAAGTCTGCCACCAAGGACCTCATAAATGTTGGCTACGACAGTTAGGCCTAAGGGCTGTGGTTGTTTAAATGCCTCAGGGATTTCCTTCACTCTAATCTCCCTTTTTAGTGTCTCTCTGTCTTCCTGTGATAGGAAATGAATAGTCGGGATATCAATCACAAATTTCTCCGATTCTTCTTGGAAGCATTTGCTTCTGGGGGCTTATCATGTTTCAAGATATCATGCCAACACATGCACTATCCCAGTTGCTGACTCCTCCAATTCACTTATATGGGGAAACATCCTTTACAACACAACTTTTACCACGCACTGCCTTTACGACGCAACTTTTACAACGCAAACCATTACAACGCATTGCGCTGGGGGGCGCTCTAGGATAGGGAATAGGTTTAATGTACTATCCAACACCTTCCCTACTATCCACGGGGACTGGAGTTGGAATAGTAAATTAAACTATTCACTATCCAGCTCCCCAAAGCACTATGCGTTGTAATGGTATGCGTTGTAAAACTTGCGATGTAAAGGTAGGCGTTGTCATACATCCCTTATATGTGACTAGATACCTCTCACCCACCTCTTCCCTCCTTTCCCTTAGACAACCATGCCAGCTGCTTGCCTGCTTTGTTATCAAGTTCATATAGCCAGTCTAAAATGGTACCCTTGCCTCCCTTACAAGTAGAAGTCTGCGCTCCTCTCTCACCAACACTCAGATACCCTGTCTTCCTTGGTTTGGAATCATTTCTCTGTCTCCCATTGTAGCAACGTTTGTTCCGGTTGTTATGCTTCTTTCTCTTTCCTCTTTTCGGGTAACTAGTAACTGCAGATATGGCATGTTCCCTGAGTGCTGTTTATCCGCCTCCCATAAGGTGGCATCGGAGTGTACTTTTCATTTTCTTAGAAGCAGAGGTCAGTTACGCCTTGTACGCTCTGTAAAGCTTCCCACTTCTGTAGTTTGCATGGACCTAGTTTCCAAGCCACTGACTTTCCATTTTTGAGTGGTACCAGCTTAGTGAATAGAGAGGAGTGGCCTGATATATTTCTAAGTTCAGGTGTCTCATGTCTGTGTACCACCCCCGTGTCAGTAAAACAAGAATTTAATTGAGCCTTGAGAAGGATCCCCTGTCATTTGAGGCCTAGGACCATTGCGATGTTGTGGGATTTGTCTTTCTCGAGATGTCCTTTAATCCCTTGGGCCTGGTGAAATCGTGTAGCAATCTATCTACCCTAATGAGACCTTTCCTAGAGGTAATTCTATCTAAATTCTCATTCATAGTCAAAGTAAAATCTCCCCTCAGGATCAGGAGTGTTTCTAGGGTTTGGAGGAGAAGATTCCCTATGCGCTTGCGTGTGCTTGACTGAAAGCCATGTGGCAGGTATGCTGAAATAATCATAATCCTCTCACCATTCCATGTCCTACTTAGTGCCACATAGCATCCCCCAGGTTTCATCCAGGTACAGTCAACTGATATCGGGAGAGCTCTGAAAACTATAATGCTGAGTTGAGGGTGACACAAGTGAGCCCTGAATGGGCCAAAACAATATATTTGGCCAAAACCCAGAGCAATTGCCCCCCTAAGTGGATTTCTTGGGACACTATCACATACAAGCGGTGTCTTGAAATTAAACACTAAGGCCCAGATGTAGGTAAAAAATATTTACCGATTCTTAATTACCGAATTTTACCGATTCCGTAATTAAGAATCGGTAAATATGAAGGGTGGACATGTAGGTCCATCCAGATGTGCATTTTACCGATTCGGTAAAAATCGGTATTTACCGAATCGGTAAATACCGACCGGTAATGCTCCATTCATTCCTATGGGCTTTGAAGCCCATAGGAATGAATGGGGCATTACCGGTCGGTATTTACCGAATCGGTAAATACCGATTTTGACAAGGGTGCAGGGGGTGTCACTTTGACACCCTCTAGCACCCCCAAAAAAGGGTCGGGGGCCATATGGCAGGCATACCTGCCCTAAGGGCAGGTCTGCCTGTCATATGGCACAGGTGTGCATGCACACATGTGCATGCACACCTGAATCGGTATTTCACCATCAAATTGAATTTGATGGTAAAATACCGATTTCTTAGGCCTTGTGGGACTCATAAGAGTCCCACCTACATATCAATTTTAACGAATCTGTAAAAATACCGGTCGGTAAATATACCGACCGGTATATTTACAGAATCGGTAAAATTACCGATCGGTAAATTTACCGAATGGTAAACATTTACCGATTCTGCCCCCTACATCTCAAAATCCTTTTACCGGTCGGTAACGGCCGAATTCGGCCGTTACCGACCGGTAAAACCCTACCTACATCTGGCCCCAACACTCTTAAGTGTGTGACGCAGGACATAAACATTCCAAGTCTGTATCTTAAGAGCCTCTCTTGAAATTGCCTTTATGAACGGTGTGGCTATTCTCTACAACAGTGTTCGGTTCCCATGAACTTTGTTCCTTCCCAGATGTCCCTTGTATAACTATTTCTTAAAAACTGAATATCAACCCTCACACCCTCCCTTCCTATTCCCTCATGTGATGGGCTTAAAACTACCCATTTCCTCAGTGTCTGGAAGTCCTCTTGTCTCCCCCTAACATGAATCTCAAAATGTAAAACTCTAAGAACCAGGACTACAACCTTACAATTCTGATCTTTTCTTAAAAAGGGAGGAATACGGTCTTGAGGGTTGAGGAGAACTTCTCCTGCCGCCAACTTCCCACCGCAACTTTACTTTCCAGCATTTACATTTCGAATTTCAGCTATTAAGTCCAATTAATCTTACCACCTAATCTGCAGTGATCGTATTGTTTTTCTCCACCATGTTTATGTCTTCATTGTCCTCACCTCCTGTTATTGCCAAGCCACCCCCCATTCAAGGCCTTTCATATGTCTTTTCTGAGCTTGTGAACGACCAGGTCTTCCCCTTCACAATAATTCACAGTTTTGCCACTTCTTGCTTTGTTGAAAGATATTGGGGTATATTATCAAGCAGGGCGATAGGCAATTATCGCCGCATTTGCGGCCGTTTTCGGTCGCTAAGTGGCGATAATTCTATCGCCCTATTAGCAAGCTGTCGCTAACTGATGTTAGCGACAGCTTTTAGGCGACAGCGAGCGGTTTGGAGCCCGCTTTGCATGTCAGCGATGTTTATCGCTAATGACATGCAAAGTGGGCGTACCCAACCAGTTAGCGACTGAAAGCAGTCGCTAACGTCGCTATCGCCTATTAGCAAGGCAGGCGTAGTGGTGAAAATATTCGCGCTAAGCGCGAATATCTCCAAATACTAACACCTGCCCAGACCAGTTCTTAGCCATGTTATCCAATGGGAGGTGGATAACATGGCTAAGAGCATTTCGTCGCTAATGCGTGAATATCGCTGTATTCTCTGCGATATTCACGCATTTCGCCACTATCGCTGGATATTTGAGTACAATGGAGAAAAACGTTGCTAATAGCATGTTTTCTCCGCTAACATATCCAGCGATAGGCAACGATTTTTAAAAATGCGCATTTTGCGATAAATAGCGCTATTCCTTGGTAATATGCCCCATTCTTCTTACCTGCTCTTTTGAATGCAGTGTGTGAACATCATGACGTTTCTGTTTTCAGTTGAATTTGTCCATGCATTCTGGCTGCCTTTGGGATTGTGCCATGGTTCCAGAAATTCAGGATGAGGGCAATGATGGGTTTTGATTTCACTCATGGTTTTAAAGGCACACTAAGGGCATGGTGAGCCCTTTCTATTGAGGCAAATCTGGTTTGAGAATAACCATAACTATGGTATCCACAAATAAATCTGCTGACTCTGCTGCTTTTTTCAAGACACCCAGTAGGCATACAGTGTGACCACAACCTGCCCTCAGCGTCCTCTACTGTGGAGTGCAGTTGTTGGGGAAAAGTTTGAGATAATTAATTTCCCGCGTCATTTCCTTATTGGACATGGTGTGTCTTGCACTATTTTCTCCACTCATGTCACAATTTCACTACATGTTTTTTTTAAGATAATTTCTTAAGTGGTTTGATAACAATTTCCACCATATCAATCTTCTGTTCAAGGGCATTTCTGATCTTCTTGACTGCCATTAATAGTAGACGTGAGTGTAATTTTTATTGCCCAAGCATAATATAGCATCATTTTTGTAGTTTTGCATTGAATTTGTTATGCAGAATTACCAAAAGTATGCTAATATGCCACATCATGCAATTACATGCAATTCTTGGCAAACGTTTAGCACAAGCGCATGAAAACAACAGACAACCAGAACGAGAGCTGCTGCTCTATGAGGTGCTTATGTGTTTTTGCTACTTCTTAGTGCAAAATACATCCTTATATCCCAAATGGACAAGAACATTTATTTTGCTCTAAAGTATGGCACCAACTGTGGTTTTGCATTTTGCTTAATTATGTATAATTTTGCATATGTTTACTGAAGTTCACATAATTACGCAAAAATAAATTATTTCGATTTCGCACACACCAATGAAAACTTGTTTCAGTGATGTTGTGCACCCCTTCCTACCCATGCCCCCTTCCCCAGGTTGCCACGCTTGGGGCAGCAGATGACTCCATCCTCCCCTATAAGCTTCCTCCCTGAAAGGTTTATTTCCCCAGTCCAGATGATTCCACTGGGCTACCTTCTTTCTCGTGGACTGTCTTCATACCCTCTGCAGACAGATTGGAGGGCGGGTGTGTTGGGTGCACTCCAGTCACTGCTCCAGTCACCTTAACAAATGAAGGTTCTTTGTGTATTATATAATGAACTCCACACCTGATTTATAGCAAACGTTTTGTCCTGTATGCCTCTCTAGGATTATTTTTCTTTACGGGCTCCTCCACTTTCCGAGGTATCCTAGTGTTCATCCATGTGAGCTCTCCTCCATCAGTGTTAAGGCTGAAGCACAGCACTGCATCTCCACCTGTCCTTTGGGGTCTCTGCACCGCAGAACCCCAGCTCTAAGAATGGAGTCTAAGTCTCTACATAGCGAGTAGTATCGGAAGGAAAATGTTTAATTTCCTTCAATTATAGGTGCTCCTTAGGTGGCTTTTGGGTTACATTTTAGGCATACCAAGCTAGCCCAGCATTCTGTTCTTTGCTGGGGTCCACTCCGCGCCTCCTCACTGGTGTCTTGGGTCCCTGGCCACCTTGTGTTTGTCTCCACAAGTCATCTTACCCAGGTTGCATACAGGCCTGAACTGGGAACCCAAAGCAGCCCTAATCAACTTTGCCACACCAGCCCCAGTACGGTGCATAGCGAGTGAGTGCAGCAAGCAGGATTGACCACTAAATGGGGTTTGGTGGAAATGACAAAAATAGTGCATTGTACTGCACATTTTTCATTATATATTTATTTGAATTTGCTTTTAACACATAGTAAATGAAGATAGTACACTTGATGACACTGGGATTCCACCTAGATTTTCACCTTACCACTCCGAGGAATCCCCGGTCGACGGGTCTCTTTAGTCTGCATGGAAGTGTGAAGGAAGTTCTTTAAATTTTGTACCTTTTTGTCAGATTCTCAAATCAATAAATTTTAATCTGAAGGACCACTGACTCCAAAGAAAAATTAAAAAATGTATTACAAAGCCAAAAATAACTGAACATACAAGCACCTCAGCAAGAGGTTCAAGAAATAGACTGGCACTAATACAAACATAATCCTACGCAAGAGGCTCAGACAACTCAAAATGAAAAGCAAAGTTAATTCAAGAAGCATCAGGCAGGCAATAACTGTGCTCACTGGAAAACTCGACTGCATCTGTTCCAATGGGAAAGAAAAAGATTAGCCTGTCTTTACACTGATTCCAAGAGTGACATCCCTACTTAACATACCTTCCAGGCAAGAGAAAAAAGTGTCAGCTGTGAAGGCTCCCTAAGACGCACATTCACTTTTCCAAGTAAGTAGCCTGAACTACTGAGCTCATTCTAAGATGCTCCTTAGTTTCTCCTGCCTAGTCCAAACTAAGACCCATGTCTAACTGCACATCCGATTGGACTACCTTAGACAGGAACCAGTCTAAACCCAACTGACCCTAACCCTAGCTTCACTAAGACCGAACTAACTCTCCATCCTCGGGGAACTTTCCCTAATACAAAATCCCCATAACAATGGATACGCCCATAACACTCCTCCTTCAGCAGGTTCAGCCTCTTGTACTTTTCCAGCGTCAAACCTTCTCCGTACAGAAACCATTGCTTTGTCCTTGGGTCCCAGGCACCTTCTCAGCCAAATGTTGCAAGTGCACATACCAGTGCACTACCTTTGTCTCTACTCCTACCAGTCTAACTTCTAAACAATGGCTCATTCTACCTAACGAACTACATGGCCTTGCACCTGCAAAAGAAATGCATGACAAGCAATCCCTCTACACGCTCTAAGTTACAATTCAAAATTCAACTGCAAACATGAGCTTCTTTCCCAAGGTATACTTCCTACTCGACATTTCTAGTCATGTTAAGAAAATCACAGTTAGACCTCTGCTGGCGTTTTATGTCTAAGGCCTTTACTCTTTTAAATGCATTTCTAATACGACAACATAAGCATTTCATTAATCAAGCCTAACATTACATTTCACGTTAGCAAACATTATTCTCATGTTGAAGCATCATGATTCTCCTTAAGGAGCCTACACGTGCAACTTTAATATGGCACGTTTCATCTTCATCCTTTTACACATAGAGCAATTAATTCTAAGTTATTTAAGGTATTATTCTCTCAACTTAGCACTACATTTCTAAAGTCACACATTAGTATGGCCCTTTAAATATGCGGGTGCTGACTACGAACGGTTATGATGCACCCCTACAATTTTTCAAACAACATGGTGCTCTATCACAGTGCATCAGCATATACCATCATGCCCGCCGACATTCATACGGGCAACACAAAAAATAGGATGTCAAGCATTAAAACTGAATTTAAATATAACATAAGTGCACATATTCACTGTTAAACAAAGCCAAGTACCCAAGAAAACAATGAAAGACCATTGTGAGGAAAGTTAGCATCCTCCGCCACACTAACCAGAAAGGGTGGGACTAGCACTGGTGGCGCCCAGTGCTCCAATAATTTTGGGCATCCCCCCATGATCTCCTTGTCCGCAAATTCCCTCATTATCACTCTCAGTCCCCCTCATCTGTGTAGGGTGTCAGAGCACTATACATCACACATACATACAGAGACAATGAATCATATGTGTGTAAATCAGTATATAGAAAACGTTACATGAGACAAAAGTGACTGACTACACCAGACTTTGGGGGCATCTTGCACTTACCGGGCGACAGCGCGTGTGGTCCCCAGCCGCCGCAGGCAAACGCGGCCGCTGGGTAGAACTACACTACCCAGGATCCCCTGGGACGCCGACTTCCGTGCTCCCCGGGCTTCCGCGCCTGGAGGCGCTTAAATCCCAGCAGCCCCTCCGGTGGAGCGGGGCACTCACCAGACTTTGGGGGCATCTTGCACTTACCGGGCGACAGCGCGTGTGGTCCCCAGCCGCCGCAGGCAAACGCGGCCGCTGGGTAGAACTACACTACCCAGGATCCCCTGGGACGCCGACTTCCGTGCTCCCCGGGCTTCCGCGCCTGGAGGCGCTTAAATCCCAGCAGCCCCTCCGGTGGAGCGGGGCACTCACCAGACTTTGGGGGCATCTTGCACTTACCGGGCGACAGCGCGTGTGGTCCCCAGCCGCCGCAGGCAAACGCGGCCGCTGGGTAGAACTACACTACCCAGGATCCCCTGGGACGCCGACTTCCGTGCTCCCCGGGCTTCCGCGCCTGGAGGCGCTTAAATCCCAGCAGCCCCTCCGGTGGAGCGGGGCACTCACCAGACTTTGGGGGCATCTTGCACTTACCGGGCGACAGCGCGTGTGGTCCCCAGCCGCCGCAGGCAAACGCGGCCGCTGGGTAGAACTACACTACCCAGGATCCCCTGGGACGCCGACTTCCGTGCTCCCCGGGCTTCCGCGCCTGGAGGCGCTTAAATCCCAGCAGCCCCTCCCGCGTCGCGGGAGCGCGCGGGGCCGCGCCGGGCTAAGCCCGGGCAAAGGGCGGGCCCTCTGTGGCCCTCAGAGGCCAGAGGAGGACGGGACGGGCCACTACACTTGGTTTTACTACAGGAGGAGGTAAAATCAGATCCTATCCTTTCCCCCTCTGTTGTTTTGATTTGTACATTGTTTCTATTGGTATCCTGTTTCCCAATCACGATGTCAATCTGGGAAGAATTGAATGCCATGTGCGGTACCAACTATGCCCAGGATTTATTAACTCCATCCATAGTTGTCAGAGACAATGAACTAATAAATTTCACACCTCCCGCATCCCCCGAACCAACTTTCTGTAGCCCCCATTTATCCGCCCCAAACCCTGTTTCACAAACTTTGGATAAAGTGGAGACTCGACTAAACGACCCCGTATCCTCCCTTCATTTGACCCTGCTGGCCCAAATCGAACTAATGTTAAACAGTGCTCTATCACCACTGGTCGCAAAAATTTATGATCTGGGGGAGAGGCTGACCAGGATCGAAAACACTGTAATAAGGTCCCTCCCACCAAATGCCAACACGATGATATCCACATCCTCCACCCTTACTAACGTTCATGAAAGGCCTATGAATAATGCTTCTACCATACTTCCCACTTGTGACCCCCCTCCTATACCACCTATCCTAAGTGGTAGCAACGCTCCTCTTAATACCACTCACAGACTCCTGGAAAGAAGGCATCAATTGGACCTACCCCCGGAAGCTGCGCCACACGTTACCGTGCTCTCTGGGGTCCCTGAACTCACCCCGGGTAAACGTGAACTACAGCAGGACCTAATGAATAAAGCCATTTTCTGGCTTAAAAACCATAGACCTTTACCATCTGTTTTAGACGGCGGGATATTGAGCGTCAGGAGGGTGGGGTGGCTTGGTTCCCTGCCCAAAAATGTCCCAGGAGATCTGATTCTAATTAAGTTTAAGGACAGAAACATTGCTCCCTTTTTACGTTCTACCCAACACAAGGTTGGAGATGGCTCCATCCGTATCTGGGATCTGCATGACTTTTATCCCGGCCCCGGTGTACCAAAATACTATCATACCTGATGACAAAGGAGGATTTTGTGTATTTTGGATTGGGATCTTGAATAGTTTCATTCGTCAAACTGCTTTAGCTTGCCCTAAACAGTTTGTTTCTTCTTTTAATTATGTTTTGATTTGCTGCATTGGTCCTCTGTATGTTTGTATCTTTTCTCTGCTTGCTTTTATGGTTTTAAATTCAAAAGCCGAATAAAGCTTATTTTGAAACAAACAAGACTGACTACAAGATGTAGGCTTCAAATGTCATCAATACTGATAGGCATTTTTTAAGAGTGCTTGGTCTGGAGAACCACAAACTCAGGATTCAAAATGTAACACAGTAGCTAGGGTTGGCCTTACTAATAATAATTTATTTCTACCCAAACAAACCCTTTTTTAGAAACATTAGGATAATGAAAGACTGGGAAAAAATATAACTTTCTAATCTGTATCATGCAATTTTCATGCAGCTCTTTGATGGCAGTTCATTGCTCGCTGTGCTATATTACGATTGTAACTTAAGAACAGAGAGTAACAAAATGATTTATATAAAAAAAGCAATAACCCACTGAGCTAGCCACATGAAATACAGTTCTGTTGTCTGCATGATAGCCATTCTTTAGAGGAGTCATATTATCCCTCTGAACTACTTTAGATGAGTCAAAACTGCCAATAGACAAATATCCCATCCCTCTGCAGCAGGAACAATAATCACCAAGGTTATCTTGACATTTATATTGTTGCCTGAAAACTGCTGGCTATAAAAGGAACTCACGATTCAGAAAAGGGGGTGGTGATGAACAGAGTGTCTGAATTAAGCAGACCACTCTTACCCAGTCCAAAGATCAGGGCTTGATCCATCACCGTTATTTAGCTCACTGCCCCATCCCAGTTCAGAACCTGGCTATATGCAAATTAGTCTGTCCCTGGCCCAGTGCATCATGGGAACAGGGCAGACCAAACTACCAAGCCAATTCTTTACCAGAAAGGAGACAAGCTTCCGGGGACCGGTTTCTGCCATTTCAGGCGTCGTCGGCCCGGCTTGCTTGAATCCTGATGGAGCAGTGAGCAAGGGACTCATGTCTGAGTATACCCTGCCACACCTATAGTGGCCAAAAACGATTCAGAAAAGGGGGTGGTGATGAACAGAGTGTCTGAATTAAGCAGACCACTCTTACCCAGTCCAAAGATCAGGGCTTGATCCATCACCGTTATTTAGCTCACTGCCCCATCCCAGCTCAGAACCTGGCTATATGCAAATTAGTCTGTCCCTGGCCCAGTGCATCATGGGAACAGGGCAGACCAAACTACCAAGCCAATTCTTTACCAGAAAGGAGACAAGCTTCCGGGGACCGGTTTCTGCCATTTCAGGCGTCGTCGGCCCGGCTTGCTTGAATCCTGATGGAGCAGTGAGCAAGGGACTCATGTCTGAGTATACCCTGCCACACCTATAGTGGCCAAAAGCGATTCAGAAAAGGGGGTGGTGATGAACAGAGTGTCTGAATTAAGCAGACCACTCTTACCCAGTCCAAAGATCAGGGCTTGATCCATCACCGTTATTTAGCTCACTGCCCCATCCCAGCTCAGAACCTGGCTATATGCAAATTAGTCTGTCCCTGGCCCAGTGCATCATGGGAACAGGGCAGACCAAACTACCAAGCCAATTCTTTACCAGAAAGGAGACAAGCTTCCGGGGACCTGTTTCTGCCATTTCAGGCGTCGTCGGCCCGGCTTGCTTGAATCCTGATGGAGCAGTGAGCAAGGGACTCATGTCTGAGTATACCCTGCCACACCTATAGTGACCAAAAACGATTCAGAAAAGGGGGTGGTGATGAACAGAGTGTCTGAATTAAGCAGACCACTCTTACCCAGTCCAAAGATCAGGGCTTGATCCATCACCGTTATTTAGCTCACTGCCCCATCCCAGCTCAGAACCTGGCTATATGCAAATTAGTCTGTCCCTGGCCCAGTGGATCATGGGAACAGGGCAGACCAAACTACCAAGCCAATTCTTTACCAGAAAGGAGACAAGCTTCCGGGGACCGGTTTCTGCCATTTCAGCCGTCGTCGGCCCGGCTTGCTTGAATCCTGATGGAGCAGTGAGCAAGGGACTCATGTCTGAGTATACCCTGCCACACCTATAGTGGCCAAAAACGATTCAGAAAAGGGGGTGGTGATGAACAGAGTGTCTGAATTAAGCAGACCACTCTTACCCAGTCCAAAGATCAGGGCTTGATCCATCACCGTTATTTAGCTCACTGCCCCATCCCAGCTCAGAACCTGGCTATATGCAAATTAGTCTGTCCCTGACCCAGTGCATCATGGGAACAGGGCAGACCAAACTACCAAGCCAATTCTTTACCAGAAAGGAGACAAGCTTCCGGGGACCGGTTTCTGCCATTTCAGGCGTCGTCGGCCCGGCTTGCTTGAATCCTGATGGAGCAGTGAGCAAGGGACTCATGTCTGAGTATACCCTGCCACACCTATAGTGGCCAAAAACGATTCAGAAAAGGGGGTGGTGATGAACAGAGTGTCTGAATTAAGCAGACCACTCTTACCCAGTCCAAAGATCAGGGCTTGATCCATCACCGTTATTTAGCTCACTGCCCCATCCCAGCTCAGAACCTGGCTATATGCAAATTAGTCTGTCCCTGGCCCAGTGCATCATGGGAACAGGGCAGACCAAACTACCAAGCCAATTCTTTACCAGAAAGGAGACAAGCTTCCGGGGACCGGTTTCTGCCATTTCAGGCGTCGTCGTCCCGGCTTGCTTGAATCCTGATGGAGCAGTGAGCAAGGGACTCATGTCTGAGTATACCCTGCCACACCTATAGTGGCCAAAAACGATTCAGAAAAGGGGGTGGTGATGAACAGAGTGTCTGAATTAAGCAGACCACTCTTACCCAGTCCACAGATCAGGGCTTGATCCATCACCGTTATTTAGCTCACTGCCCCATCCCAGCTCAGAACCTGGCTATATGCAAATTAGTCTGTCCCTGGCCCAGTGCATCATGGGAACAGGGCAGACCAAACTACCAAGCCAATTCTTTACCAGAAAGGAGACAAGCTTCCGGGGACCGGTTTCTGCCATTTCAGGCGTCGTCGGCCCGGCTTGCTTGAATCCTGATGGAGCAGTGAGCAAGGGACTCATGTCTGAGTATACCCTGCCACACCTATAGTGGCCAAAAACGATTCAGAAAAGGGGGTGGTGATGAACAGAGTGTCTGAATTAAGCAGACCACTCTTACCCAGTCCAAAGATCAGGGCTTGATCCATCACCGTTATTTAGCTCACTGCCCCATCCCAGCTCAGAACCTGGCTATATGCAAATTAGTCTGTCCCTGGCCCAGTGCATCATGGGAACAGGGCAGACCAAACTACCAAGCCAATTCTTTACCAGAAAGGAGACAAGCTTCCGGGGACCGGTTTCTGCCATTTCAGGCGTCGTCGGCCCGGCTTGCTTGAATCCTGATGGAGCAGTGAGCAAGGGACTCATGTCTGAGTATACCCTGCCACACCTATAGTGGCCAAAAACGATTCAGAAAAGGGGGTGGTGATGAACAGAGTGTCTGAATTAAGCAGACCACTCTTACCCAGTCCAAAGATCAGGGCTTGATCCATCACCGTTATTTAGCTCACTGCCCCATCCCAGCTCAGAACCTGGCTATATGCAAATTAGTCTGTCCCTGGCCCAGTGCATCATGGGAACAGGGCAGACCAAACTACCAAGCCAATTCTTTACCAGAAAGGAGACAAGCTTCCGGGGACCGGTTTCTGCCATTTCAGGCGTCGTCGGCCCGGCTTGCTTGAATCCTGATGGAGCAGTGAGCAAGGGACTCATGTCTGAGTATACCCTGCCACACCTATAGTGGCCAAAAGCGATTCAGAAAAGGGGGTGGTGATGAACAGAGTGTCTGAATTAAGCAGACCACTCTTACCCAGTCCAAAGATCAGGGCTTGATCCATCACCGTTATTTAGCTCACTGCCCCATCCCAGCTCAGAACCTGGCTATATGCAAATTAGTCTGTCCCTGGCCCAGTGCATCATGGGAACAGGGCAGACCAAACTACCAAGCCAATTCTTTACCAGAAAGGAGACAAGCTTCCGGGGACCGGTTTCTGCCATTTCAGGCGTCGTCGGCCCGGCTTGCTTGAATCCTGATGGAGCAGTGAGCAAGGGACTCATGTCTGAGTATACCCTGCCACACCTATAGTGGCCAAAAACGATTCAGAAAAGGGGGTGGTGATGAACAGAGTGTCTGAATTAAGCAGACCACTCTTACCCAGTCCAAAGATCAGGGCTTGATCCATCACCGTTATTTAGCTAACTGCCCCATCCCAGCTCAGAACCTGGCTATATGCAAATTAGTCTGTCCCTGGCCCAGTGCATCATGGGAACAGGGCAGACCAAACTACCAAGCCAATTCTTTACCAGAAAGGAGACAAGCTTCCGGGGACCGGTTTCTGCCATTTCAGGCGTCGTCGGCCCGGCTTGCTTGAATCCTGATGGAGCAGTGAGCCAGGGACTCATGTCTGAGTATACCCTGCCACACCTATAGTGGCCAAAAACGATTCAGAAAAGGGGGTGGTGATGAACAGAGTGTCTGAATTAAGCAGACCACTCTTACCCAGTCCAAAGATCAGGGCTTGATCCATCACCGTTATTTAGCTCACTGCCCCATCCCAGCTCAGAACCTGGCTATATGCAAATTAGTCTGTCCCTGGCCCAGTGCATCATGGGAACAGGGCAGACCAAACTACCAAGCCAATTCTTTACCAGAAAGGAGACAAGCTTCCGGGGACCGGTTTCTGCCATTTCAGGCGTTGTCGGCCCGGCTTGCTTGAATCCTGATGGAGCAGTGAGCAAGGGACTCATGTCTGAGTATACCCTGCCACACCTATAGTGGCCAAAAACGATTCAGAAAAGGGGGTGGTGATGAACAGAGTGTCTGAATTAAGCAGACCACTCTTACCCAGTCCAAAGATCAGGGCTTGATCCATCACCGTTATTTAGCTCACTGCCCCATCCCAGCTCAGAACCTGGCTATATGCAAATTAGTCTGTCCCTGGCCCAGTGCATCATGGGAACAGGGCAGACCAAACTACCAAGCCAATTCTTTACCAGAAAGGAGACAAGCTTCCGGGGACCGGTTTCTGCCATTTCAGGCGTCGTCGGCCCGGCTTGCTTGAATCCTGATGGAGCAGTGAGCAAGGGACTCATGTCTGAGTATACCCTGCCACACCTATAGAGGCCAAAAACGATTCAGAAAAGGGGGTGGTGATGAACAGAGTGTCTGAATTAAGCAGACCACTCTTACCCAGTCCAAAGATCAGGGCTTGATCCATCACCGTTATTTAGCTCACTGCCCCATCCCAGCTCAGAACCTGGCTATATGCAAATTAGTCTGTCCCTGGCCCAGTGCATCATGGGAACAGGGCAGACCAAACTACCAAGCCAATTCTTTACCAGAAAGGAGACAAGCTTCCGGGGACCGGTTTCTGCCATTTCAGGCGTCGTCGGCCCGGCTTGCTTGAATCCTGATGGAGCAGTGAGCAAGGGACTCATGTCTGAGTATACCCTGCCACACCTATAGTGGCCAAAAACGATTCAGAAAAGGGGGTGGTGATGAACAGAGTGTCTGAATTAAGCAGACCACTCTTACCCAGTCCACAGATCAGGGCTTGATCCATCACCGTTATTTAGCTCACTGCCCCATCCCAGCTCAGAACCTGGCTATATGCAAATTAGTCTGTCCCTGGCCCAGTGCATCATGGGAACAGGGCAGACCAAACTACCAAGCCAATTCTTTACCAGAAAGGAGACAAGCTTCCGGGGATCGGTTTCTGCCATTTCAGGCGTCGTCGGCCCGGCTTGCTTGAATCCTGATGGAGCAGTGAGCAAGGGACTCATGTCTGAGTATACCCTGCCACACCTATAGTGGCCAAAAACGATTCAGAAAAGGGGGTGGTGATGAACAGAGTGTCTGAATTAAGCAGACCACTCTTACCCAGTCCAAAGATCAGGGCTTGATCCATCACCGTTATTTAGCTCACTGCCCCATCCCAGCTCAGAACCTGGCTATATGCAAATTAGTCTGTCCCTGGCCCAGTGCATCATGGGAACAGGGCAGACCAAACTACCAAGCCAATTCTTTACCAGAAAGGAGACAAGCTTCCGGGGACCGGTTTCTGCCATTTCAGGCGTCGTCGGCCCGGCTTGCTTGAATCCTGATGGAGCAGTGAGCAAGGGACTCATGTCTGAGTATACCCTGCCACACCTATAGTGGCCAAAAACGATTCAGAAAAGGGGGTGGTGATGAACAGAGTGTCTGAATTAAGCAGACCACTCTTACCCAGTCCAAAGATCAGGGCTTGATCCATCACCGTTATTTAGCTCACTGCCCCATCCCAGCTCAGAACCTGGCTATATGCAAATTAGTCTGTCCCTGGCCCAGTGCATCATGGGAACATGGCAGACCATACTACCAAGCCAATTCTTTACCAGAAAGGAGACAAGCTTCCGGGGACCGGTTTCTGCCATTTCAGGCGTCGTCGGCCCGGCTTGCTTGAATCCTGATGGAGCAGTGAGCAAGGGACTCATGTCTGAGTATACCCTGCCACACCTATAGTGGCCAAAAGCGATTCAGAAAAGGGGGTGGTGATGAACAGAGTGTCTGAATTAAGCAGACCACTCTTACCCAGTCCAAAGATCAGGGCTTGATCCATCACCGTTATTTAGCTCACTGCCCCATCCCAGCTCAGAACCTGGCTATATGCAAATTAGTCTGTCCCTGGCCCAGTGCATCATGGGAACAGGGCAGACCAAACTACCAAGCCAATTCTTTACCAGAAAGGAGACAAGCTTCCGGGGACCGGTTTCTGCCATTTCAGGCGTCGTCGGCCCGGCTTGCTTGAATCCTGATGGAGCAGTGAGCAAGGGACTCATGTCTGAGTATACCCTGCCACACCTATAGTGGCCAAAAACGATTCAGAAAAGGGGGTGGTGATGAACAGAGTGTCTGAATTAAGCAGACCACTCTTACCCAGTCCAAAGATCAGGGCTTGATCCATCACCGTTATTTAGCTCACTGCCCCATCCCAGCTCAGAACCTGGCTATATGCAAATTAGTCTGTCCCTGGCCCAGTGCATCATGGGAACAGGGCAGACCAAACTACCAAGCCAATTCTTTACCAGAAAGGAGACAAGCTTCCGGGGACCGGTTTCTGCCATTTCAGGCGTCGTCGGCCCGGCTTGCTTGAATCCTGATGGAGCAGTGAGCAAGGGACTCATGTCTGAGTATACCCTGCCACACCGATAGTGGCCAAAAACGATTCAGAAAAGGGGGTGGTGATGAACAGAGTGTCTGAATTAAGCAGACCACTCTTACCCAGTCCAAAGATCAGGGCTTGATCCATCACCGTTATTTAGCTCACTGCCCCATCCCAGCTCAGAACCTGGCTATATGCAAATTAGTCTGTCCCTGGCCCAGTGCATCATGGGAACAGGGCAGACCAAACTACCAAGCCAATTCTTTACCAGAAAGGAGACAAGCTTCCGGGGACCGGTTTCTGCCATTTCAGGCGTCGTCGGCCCGGCTTGCTTGAATCCTGATGGAGCAGTGAGCAAGGGACTCATGTCTGAGTATACCCTGCCACACCTATAGTGGCCAAAAGCGATTCAGAAAAGGGGGTGGTGATGAACAGAGTGTCTGAATTAAGCAGACCACTCTTACCCAGTCCAAAGATCAGGGCTTGATCCATCACCGTTATTTAGCTCACTGCCCCATCCCAGCTCAGAACCTGGCTATATGCAAATTAGTCTGTCCCTGGCCCAGTGCATCATGGGAACAGGGCAGACCAAACTACCAAGCCAATTCTTTACCAGAAAGGAGACAAGCTTCCGGGGACCGGTTTCTGCCATTTCAGGCGTCGTCGGCCCGGCTTGCTTGAATCCTGATGGAGCAGTGAGCAAGGGACTCATGTCTGAGTATACCCTGCCACACCTATAGTGGCCAAAAACGATTCAGAAAAGGGGGTGGTGATGAACAGAGTGTCTGAATTAAGCAGACCACTCTTACCCAGTCCAAAGATCAGGGCTTGATCCATCACCGTTATTTAGCTAACTGCCCCATCCCAGCTCAGAACCTGGCTATATGCAAATTAGTCTGTCCCTGGCCCAGTGCATCATGGGAACAGGGCAGACCAAACTACCAAGCCAATTCTTTACCAGAAAGGAGACAAGCTTACGGGGACCGGTTTCTGCCATTTCAGGCGTTGTCGGCCCGGCTTGCTTGAATCCTGATGGAGCAGTGAGCAAGGGACTCATGTCTGAGTATACCCTGCCACACCTATAGTGGCCAAAAACGATTCAGAAAAGGGGGTGGTGATGAACAGAGTGTCTGAATTAAGCAGACCACTCTTACCCAGTCCAAAGATCAGGGCTTGATCCATCACCGTTATTTAGCTCACTGCCCCATCCCAGCTCAGAACCTGGCTATATGCAAATTAGTCTGTCCCTGGCCCAGTGCATCATGGGAACAGGGCAGACCAAACTACCAAGCCCATTCTTTACCAGAAAGGAGACAAGCTTCCGGGGACCGGTTTCTGCCATTTCAGGCGTCGTCGGCCCGGCTTGCTTGAATCCTGATGGAGCAGTGAGCAAGGGACTCATGTCTGAGTATACCCTGCCACACCTATAGTGGCCAAAAACGATTCAGAAAAGGGGGTGTTGATGAACAGAGTGTCTGAATTAAGCAGACCACTCTTACCCAGTCCAAAGATCAGGGCTTGATCCATCACCGTTATTTAGCTCACTGCCCCATCCCAGCTCAGAACCTGGCTATATGCAAATTAGTCTGTCCCTGGCCCAGTGCATCATGGGAACAGGGCAGACCAAACTACCAAGCCAATTCTTTACCAGAAAGGAGACAAGCTTCCGGGGACCGGTTTCTGCCATTTCAGGCATCGTCGGCCCGGCTTGCTTGAATCCTGATGGAGCAGTGAGCAAGGGACTCATGTCTGAGTATACCCTGCCACACCTATAGTGGCCAAAAACGATTCAGAAAAGGGGGTGGTGATGAACAGAGTGTCTGAATTAAGCAGACCACTCTTACCCAGTCCAAAGATCAGGGCTTGATCCATCACCGTTATTTAGCTCACTGCCCCATCGCAGCTCAGAACCTGGCTATATGCAAATTAGTCTGTCCCTGGCCCAGTGCATCATGGGAACAGGGCAGACCAAACTACCAAGCCAATTCTTTACCAGAAAGGAGACAAGCTTCCGGGGACCGGTTTCTGCCATTTCAGGCGTCGTCGGCCCGGCTTGCTTGAATCCTGATGGAGCAGTGAGCAAGGGACTCATGTCTGAGTATACCCTGCCACACCTATAGTGGCCAAAAACGATTCAGAAAAGGGGGTGGTGATGAACAGAGTGTCTGAATTAAGCAGACCACTCTTACCCAGTCCAAAGATCAGGGCTTGATCCATCACCGTTATTTAGCTCACTGCCCCATCCCAGCTCAGAACCTGGCTATATGCAAATTAGTCTGTCCCTGGCCCAGTGCATCATGGGAACAGGGCAAACCAAACTACCAAGCCAATTCTTTACCAGAAAGGAGACAAGCTTCCGGGGACCGGTTTCTGCCATTTCAGGCGTCGTCGGCCCGGCTTGCTTGAATCCTGATGGAGCAGTGAGCAAGGGACTCATGTCTGAGTATACCCTGCCACACCTATAGTGGCCAAAAACGATTCAGAAAAGGGGGTGGTGATGAACAGAGTGTCTGAATTAAGCAGACCACTCTTACCCAGTCCAAAGATCAGGGCTTGATCCATCACCGTTATTTAGCTCACTGCCCCATCCCAGCTCAGAACCTGGCTATATGCAAATTAGTCTGTCCCTGGCCCAGTGCATCATGGGAACAGGGCAGACCAAACTACCAAGCCAATTCTTTACCAGAAAGGAGACAAGCTTCCGGGGACCGGTTTCTGCCATTTCAGGCGTCGTCGGCCCGGCTTGCTTGAATCCTGATGGAGCAGTGAGCGTGGGGCTCATGTCTGAGTATACCCTGCCACACCTATAGTGGCCAAAAACGATTCAGAAAAGGGGGTGGTGATGAACAGAGTGTCTGAATTAAGCAGACCACTCTTACCCAGTCCAAAGATCAGGGCTTGATCCATCACCGTTATTTAGCTCACTGCCCCATCCCAGCTCAGAACCTGGCTATATGCAAATTAGTCTGTCCCTGGCCCAGTGCATCATGGGAACAGGGCAGACCAAACTACCAAGCCAATTCTTTACCAGAAAGGAGACAAGCTTCCGGGGACCGGTTTCTGCCATTTCAGGCGTCGTCGGCCCGGCTTGCTTGAATCCTGATGGAGCAGTGAGCAAGGGACTCATGTCTGAGTATACCCTGCCACACCTATAGTGGCCAAAAACGATTCAGAAAAGGGGGTGGTGATGAACAGAGTGTCTGAATTAAGCAGACCACTCTTACCCAGTCCAAAGATCAGGGCTTGATCCATCACCGTTATTTAGCTCACTGCCCCATCCCAGCTCAGAACCTGGCTATATGCAAATTAGTCTGTCCCTGGCCCAGTGCATCATGGGAACAGGGCAGACCAAACTACCAAGCCAATTCTTTACCAGAAAGGAGACAAGCTTCCGGGGACCGGTTTCTGCCATTTCAGGCGTCGTCGGCCCGGCTTGCTTGAATCCTGATGGAGCAGTGAGCAAGGGACTCATGTCTGAGTATACCCTGCCACACCTATAGTGGCCAAAATCGATTCAGAAAAGGGGGTGGGGATGAACAGAGTGTCTGAATTAAGCAGACCACTCTTACCCAGTCCAAAGATCAGGGCTTGATCCATCACCGTTATTTAGCTCACTGCCCCATCCCAGCTCAGAACCTGGCTATATGCAAATTAGTCTGTCCCTGGCCCAGTGCATCATGGGAACAGGGCAGACCAAACTACCAAGCCAATTCTTTACCAGAAAGGAGACAAGCTTCCGGGGACCGGTTTCTGCCATTTCAGGCGTCGTCGGCCCGGCTTGCTTGAATCCTGATGGAGCAGTGAGCAAGGGACTCATGTCTGAGTATACCCTGCCACACCTATAGTGGCCAAAAACGATTCAGAAAAGGGGGTGGTGATGAACAGAGTGTCTGAATTAAGCAGACCACTCTTACCCAGTCCAAAGATCAGGGCTTGATCCATCACCGTTATTTAGCTCACTGCCCCATCCCAGCTCAGAACCTGGCTATATGCAAATTAGTCTGTCCCTGGCCCAATGCATCATGGGAACAGGGCAGACCAAACTACCAAGCCAATTCTGTACCAGAAAGGAGACAAGCTTCCGGGGACCGGTTTCTGCCATTTCAGGCGTCGTCGGCCCGGCTTGCTTGAATCCTGATGGAGCAGTGAGCAAGGGACTCATGTCTGAGTATACCCTGCCACACCTATAGTGGCCAAAAACGATTCAGAAAAGGGGGTGGTGATGAACAGAGTGTCTGAATTAAGCAGACCACTCTTACCCAGTCCAAAGATCAGGGCTTGATCCATCACCGTTATTTAGCTCACTGCCCCATCCCAGCTCAGAACCTGGCTATATGCAAATTAGTCTGTCCCTGGCCCAGTGCATCATGGGAACAGGGCAGACCAAACTACCAAGCCAATTCTTTACCAGAAAGGAGACAAGCTTCCGGGGACCGGTTTCTGCCATTTCAGGCGTCGTCGGCCCGGCTTGCTTGAATCCTGATGGAGCAGTGAGCAAGGGACTCATGTCTGAGTATACCCTGCCACACCTATAGTGGCCAAAAACGATTCAGAAAAGGGGGTGGTGATGAACAGAGTGTCTGAATTAAGCAGACCACTCTTACCCAGTCCAAAGATCAGGGCTTGATCCATCACCGTTATTTAGCTCACTGCCCCATCCCAGCTCAGAACCTGGCTATATGCAAATTAGTCTGTCCCTGGCCCAGTGCATCATGGGAACAGGGCAGACCAAACTACCAAGCCAATTCTTTACCAGAAAGGAGACAAGCTTCCGGGGACCGGTTTCTGCCATTTCAGGCGTCGTCGGCCCGGCTTGCTTGAATCCTGATGGAGCAGTGAGCAAGGGACTCATGTCTGAGTATACCCTGCCACACCTATAGTGGCCAAAAACGATTCAGAAAAGGGGGTGGTGATGAACAGAGTGTCAGAATTAAGCAGACCACTCTTACCCAGTCCAAAGATCAGGGCTTGATCCATCACCGTTATTTAGCTCACTGCCCCATCCCAGCTCAGAACCTGGCTATATGCAAATTAGTCTGTCCCTGGCCCAGTGCATCATGGGAACAGGGCAGACCAAACTACCAAGCCAATTCTTTACCAGAAAGGAGACAAGCTTCCGGGGACCGGTTTCTGCCATTTCAGGCGTCGTCGGCCCGGCTTGCTTGAATCCTGATGGAGCAGTGAGCAAGGGACTCATGTCTGAGTATACCCTGCCACACCTATAGTGGCCAAAAACGATTCAGAAAAGGGGGTGGGGATGAACAGAGTGTCTGAATTAAGCAGACCACTCTTACCCAGTCCAAAGATCAGGGCTTGATCCATCACCGTTATTTAGCTCACTGCCCCATCCCAGCTCAGAACCTGGCTATATGCAAATTAGTCTGTCCCTGGCCCAGTGCATCATGGGAACAGGGCAGACCAAACTACCAAGCCAATTCTTTACCAGAAAGGAGACAAGCTTCCGGGGACCGGTTTCTGCCATTTCAGGCGTCGTCGGCCCGGCTTGCTTGAATCCTGATGGAGCAGTGAGCAAGGGACTCATGTCTGAGTATACCCTGCCACACCTATAGTGGCCAAAAACGATTCAGAAAAGGGGGTGGTGATGAACAGAGTGTCTGAATTAAGCAGACCACTCTTACCCAGTCCAAAGATCAGGGCTTGATCCATCACCGTTATTTAGCTCACTGCCCCATCCCAGCTCAGAACCTGGCTATATGCAAATTAGTCTGTCCCTGGCCCAATGCATCATGGGAACAGGGCAGACCAAACTACCAAGCCAATTCTGTACCAGAAAGGAGACAAGCTTCCGGGGACCGGTTTCTGCCATTTCAGGCGTCGTCGGCCCGGCTTGCTTGAATCCTGATGGAGCAGTGAGCAAGGGACTCATGTCTGAGTATACCCTGCCACACCTATAGTGGCCAAAAACGATTCAGAAAAGGGGGTGGTGATGAACAGAGTGTCTGAATTAAGCAGACCACTCTTACCCAGTCCAAAGATCAGGGCTTGATCCATCACCGTTATTTAGCTCACTGCCCCATCCCAGCTCAGAACCTGGCTATATGCAAATTAGTCTGTCCCTGGCCCAGTGCATCATGGGAACAGGGCAGACCAAACTACCAAGCCAATTCTTTACCAGAAAGGAGACAAGCTTCCGGGGACCGGTTTCTGCCATTTCAGGCGTCGTCGGCCCGGCTTGCTTGAATCCTGATGGAGCAGTGAGCAAGGGACTCATGTCTGAGTATACCCTGCCACACCTATAGTGGCCAAAAACGATTCAGAAAAGGGGGTGGTGATGAAAATACGGTGTTGGATCTAGCCCTGATCTCTTGACTGGGTGAGAGTACTCTGCTTAATTCAGAGACTCTGTCCATCACCACCCCTTGTTGTAAATAATTTTGTCCACCCTAAGCGTGGAAGGGTATACTCAGATGTGAGTCCCTTGCTCATTGCACCATCAGGATTCAAGCAAGCCGGGCCGAAGACGCCTGAAATGGCAGAAACCGGTCCCCGGAAGCTTGTTTCCTTCCCAGTGTAAGAATTGGCTTTTGTAGTCTGGTCTGCCCTGTTCCCATGATGCACTGGGCCAGGGACAGACTAATTTGCATACAGCCAGGTTCTGAAACTGGGATGGTGCAGTGAGCTAAAAAACGGTGTTGGATCTAGCCCTGATCTCTTGACTGGGTGAGAGTACTCTGCTTAATTCAGAGACTCTGTCCATCACCACCCCTGGTTGTAAATAATTTTGTCCACCCTAAGCGTGGAAGGGTATACTCAGATGTGAGTCCCTTGCTCATTGCACCATCAGGATTCAAGCAAGCCGGGCCGAAGACGCCTGAAATGGCAGAAACCGGTCCCCGGAAGCTTGTTTCCTTCCCAGTGTAAGAATTGGCTTTTGTAGTCTGGTCTGCCCTGTTCCCATGATGCACTGGGCCAGGGACAGACTAATTTGCATACAGCCAGGTTCTGAAACTGGGATGGTGCAGTGAGCTAAAAAACGGTGTTGGATCTAGCCCTGATCTCTTGACTGGGTGAGAGTACTCTGCTTAATTCAGAGACTCTGTCCATCACCACCCCTTGTTGTAAATAATTTTGTCCACCCTAAGCGTGGAAGGGTATACTCAGATGTGAGTCCCTTGCTCATTGCACCATCAGGATTCAAGCAAGCCGGGCCGAAGACGCCTGAAATGGCAGAAACCGGTCCCCGGAAGCTTGTTTCCTTCCCAGTGTAAGAATTGGCTTTTGTAGTCTGGTCTGCCCTGTTCCCATGATGCACTGGGCCAGGGACAGACTAATTTGCATACAGCCAGGTTCTGAAACTGGGATGGTGCAGTGAGCTAAAAAACGGTGTTGGATCTAGCCCTGATCTCTTGACTGGGTGAGAGTACTCTGCTTAATTCAGAGACTCTGTCCATCACCACCCCTTGTTGTAAATAATTTTGTCCACCCTAAGCGTTGAAGGGTATACTCAGATGTGAGTCCCTTGCTCATTGCACCATCAGGATTCAAGCAAGCCGGGCCGAAGACGCCTGAAATGGCAGAAACCGGTCCCCGGAAGCTTGTTTCCTTCCCAGTGTAAGAATTGGCTTTTGTAGTCTGGTCTGCCCTGTTCCCATGATGCACTGGGCCAGGGACAGACTAATTTGCATACAGCCAGGTTCTGAAACTGGGATGGTGCAGTGAGCTAAAAAACGGTGTTGGATCTAGCCCTGATCTCTTGACTGGGTGAGAGTACTCTGCTTAATTCAGAGACTCTGTCCATCACCACCCCTTGTTGTAAATAATTTTGTCCACCCTAAGCGTGGAAGGGTATACTCAGATGTGAGTCCCTTGCTCATTGCACCATCAGGATTCAAGCAAGCCGGGCCGAAGACGCCTGAAATGGCAGAAACCGGTCCCCGGAAGCTTGTTTCCTTCCCAGTGTAAGAATTGGCTTTTGTAGTCTGGTCTGCCCTGTTCCCATGATGCACTGGGCCAGGGACAGACTAATTTGCATACAGCCAGGTTCTGAAACTGGGATGGTGCAGTGAGCTAAAAAACGGTGTTGGATCTAGCCCTGATCTCTTGACTGGGTGAGAGTACTCTGCTTAATTCAGAGACTCTGTCCATCACCACCCCTTGTTGTAAATAATTTTGTCCACCCTAAGCGTGGAAGGGTATACTCAGATGTGAGTCCCTTGCTCATTGCACCATCAGGATTCAAGCAAGCCGGGCCGAAGACGCCTGAAATGGCAGAAACCGGTCCCCGGAAGCTTGTTTCCTTCCCAGTGTAAGAATTGGCTTTTGTAGTCTGGTCTGCCCTGTTCCCATGATGCACTGGGCCAGGGACAGACTAATTTGCATACAGCCAGGTTCTGAAACTGGGATGGTGCAGTGAGCTAAAAAACGGTGTTGGATCTAGCCCTGATCTCTTGACTGGGTGAGAGTACTCTGCTTAATTCAGAGACTCTGTCCATCACCACCCCTTGTTGTAAATAATTTTGTCCACCCTAAGCGTGGAAGGGTATACTCAGATGTGAGTCCCATGCTCATTGCACCATCAGGATTCAAGCAAGCCGGGCCGAAGACGCCTGAAATGGCAGAAACCGGTCCCCGGAAGCTTGTTTCCTTCCCAGTGTAAGAATTGGCTTTTGTAGTCTGGTCTGCCCTGTTCCCATGATGCACTGGGCCAGGGACAGACTAATTTGCATACAGCCAGGTTCTGAAACTGGGATGGTGCAGTGAGCTAAAAAACGGTGTTGGATCTAGCCCTGATCTCTTGACTGGGTGAGAGTACTCTGCTTAATTCAGAGACTCTGTCCATCACCACCCCTTGTTGTAAATAATTTTGTCCACCCTAAGCGTGGAAGGGTATACTCAGATGTGAGTCCCTTGCTCATTGCACCATCAGGATTCAAGCAAGCCGGGCCGAAGACGCCTGAAATGGCAGAAACCGGTCCCCGGAAGCTTGTTTCCTTCCCAGTGTAAGAATTGGCTTTTGTAGTCTGGTCTGCCCTGTTCCCATGATGCACTGGGCCAGGGACAGACTAATTTGCATACAGCCAGGTTCTGAAACTGGGATGGTGCAGTGAGCTAAAAAACGGTGTTGGATCTAGCCCTGATCTCTTGACTGGGTGAGAGTACTCTGCTTAATTCAGAGACTCTGTCCATCACCACCCCTTGTTGTAAATAATTTTGTCCACCCTAAGCGTGGAAGGGTATACTCAGATGTGAGTCCCTTGCTCATTGCACCATCAGGATTCAAGCAAGCCGGGCCGAAGACGCCTGAAATGGCAGAAACCGGTCCCCGGAAGCTTGTTTCCTTCCCAGTGTAAGAATTGGCTTTTGTAGTCTGGTCTGCCCTGTTCCCATGATGCACTGGGCCAGGGACAGACTAATTTGCATACAGCCAGGTTCTGAAACTGGGATGGTGCAGTGAGCTAAAAAACGGTGTTGGATCTAGCCCTGATCTCTTGACTGGGTGAGAGTACTCTGCTTAATTCAGAGACTCTGTCCATCACCACCCCTTGTTGTAAATATTTTTGTCCACCCTAAGCGTGGAAGGGTATACTCAGATGTGAGTCCCATGCTCATTGCACCATCAGGATTCAAGCAAGCCGGGCCGAAGACGCCTGAAATGGCAGAAACCGGTCCCCGGAAGCTTGTTTCCTTCCCAGTGTAAGAATTGGCTTTTGTAGTCTGGTCTGCCCTGTTCCCATGATGCACTGGGCCAGGGACAGACTAATTTGCATACAGCCAGGTTCTGAAACTGGGATGGTGCAGTGACCTAAAAAACGGTGTTGGATCTAGCCCTGATCTCTTGACTGGGTGAGAGTACTCTGCTTAATTCAGAGACTCTGTCCAACACCACCCCTTGTTGTAAATAATTTTGTCCACCCTAAGCGTGGAAGGGTATACTCAGATGTGAGTCCCTTGCTCATTGCACCATCAGGATTCAAGCAAGCCGGGCCGAAGACGCCTGAAATGGCAGAAACCGGTCCCCGGAAGCTTGTTTCCTTCCCAGTGTAAGAATTGGCTTTTGTAGTCTGGTCTGCCCTGTTCCCATGATGCACTGGGCCAGGGACAGACTAATTTGCATACAGCCAGGTTCTGAAACTGGGATGGTGCAGTGAGCTAAAAAACGGTGTTGGATCTAGCCCTGATCTCTTGACTGGGTGAGAGTACTCTGCTTAATTCAGAGACTCTGTCCATCACCACCCCTTGTTGTAAATAATTTTGTCCACCCTAAGCGTGGAAGGGTATACTCAGATGTGAGTCCCTTGCTCATTGCACCATCAGGATTCAAGCAAGCCGGGCCGAAGACGCCTGAAATGGCAGAAACCGGTCCCCGGAAGCTTGTTTCCTTCCCAGTGTAAGAATTGGCTTTTGTAGTCTGGTCTGCCCTGTTCCCATGATGCACTGGGCCAGGGACAGACTAATTTGCATACAGCCAGGTTCTGAAACTGGGATGGTGCAGTGAGCTAAAAAACGGTGTTGGATCTAGCCCTGATCTCTTGACTGGGTGAGAGTACTCTGCTTAATTCAGAGACTCTGTCCATCACCACCCCTTGTTGTAAATAATTTTGTCCACCCTAAGCGTGGAAGGGTATACTCAGATGTGAGTCCCTTGCTCATTGCACCATCAGGATTCAAGCAAGCCGGGCCGAAGACGCCTGAAATGGCAGAAACCGGTCCCCGGAAGCTTGTTTCCTTCCCAGTGTAAGAATTGGCTTTTGTAGTCTGGTCTGCCCTGTTCCCATGATGCACTGGGCCAGGGACAGACTAATTTGCATACAGCCAGGTTCTGAAACTGGGATGGTGCAGTGAGCTAAAAAACGGTGTTGGATCTAGCCCTGATCTCTTGACTGGGTGAGAGTACTCTGCTTAATTCAGAGACTCTGTCCATCACCACCCCTTGTTGTAAATAATATAAAAGGAACTCAGCAGCTGGTGCTTTCAAACCAATAACAACTTGCAAAACACAGTGCCCCCCAAGATCAGTGATGAACCACCCCCAGTAACAAAAAACAATCTAAAACCGCCCCCAGAAAAAACACTGGCCCCCACCATTCCAGCCTACTGGTAAACGCCTGATACCCTCAGTCCAGAATTGGCTGCATCTAGCTTCTACAACTGCTGCCCATCCGTTTGGTGTTGGGGTGTTGAGGCTTGTCAATTCTTATACATGCTCATCTTTTTCCTCCAAGCATGGGCTCAGTGAAGCCCATGTCTACTTCGGCGCTAACCCGAGGCCTGTCCAATGTCTCCATCACGGTCACATTATTGACTCAATGGGATTGGGTCTGATCTGATTTACTGTGCTGCGAACGCTGTTGGTGAATTTCTTATTAATGAATGCAACTACTCAAGTCCCTTCCATGTACAATCTGCTTCTGAGGGTAGTTAGGTTCCCCTTAGTTAGGAGGATAATTGCCGGATTTGGTTGGCCTTCGTTGGAACTAGCTTCTAGGATCATGGATGCCATCTTGCTTCAGTATCCTGCTAACGCCCCTCCCCTTATTGTTCCCTGTTTCCCAGTTTTGCAGGCGGCTTTCATATTACAGATAACTAGCAAAAATGTGGCATCAGCTCTCTGAAAAATAAAGCTACTAATAAGGAGTTTATTGTTTGTTCAAAATATGTTAAGCAGTTTCGTGTAATGAAAATGTTAACTTCAGCCCTGTGATTTATATAATGTAGAAAATAAGATGTAGAGAGCCTCGTGCTCTCCTGCACCGAACTCAAGCAGTTAAACTTTAAACATAGACATTAAGG
This sequence comes from Lissotriton helveticus, assembly GCF_964261635.1. Classification (NCBI taxonomy): domain Eukaryota; kingdom Metazoa; phylum Chordata; class Amphibia; order Caudata; family Salamandridae; genus Lissotriton; species Lissotriton helveticus. Next base: position 49,660,503 of record NC_136060.1, on the reverse strand, counting down.
GGCACATTTACAAGCCCCTTGCGCCATTTTTTCGTCACTTTCCCCATGTTAAAAGTGGCGCAGGGGGCTTGTAAATGTGCCCCTAAATAACTCCACATCTACTCTTTATGAATCTGCTGGAAAGAAAGAAAGCTCTTGTTGAAGACCTGTGGTTACAATAAAATGTATAGCGTTTCTGGTGAGAAGACACTCTGCCTCACCGTCTGACCAGCTGTTTCTGGCATGCAGTGCTTGCAAGTACTGAACTTTTCGGTTGCTCACGATTGGAAGGCCGTCTTGTCTATCTGTGTTCTTTGCTCCTATTCAATGGCTTTCGGCTCTAGTCTTTTGCATTCCCCACCCCTGTAGCCTTTTTATCTTTATTATATTTCTGATGGGTTGACCTTTATTTTTTGACTGCTCATGAGGGGATTATTTTTTTTTCTTTTTTTTTTGCCTTTAGCACGCTCTGTGGATGAATCACTTTCATCACTTTCTGAACCCTGCATTACCTGCCCTCTCCCATCCCCTGCTCCCTTCGTCTCTTTGTTATATTTCTTGTTTATCTTCTTTATGGTAGACATGGCACATTTACAATGTCTGGCACATGCACACTGCTACAAGTCAGGTAAGAAGGTACAATCAGGAATGGAATTCCAGGACATCACCAAGCTACTGTGTATGTCAATCCCTAGGGTGAAACTCGGTTCAGAACTTCCTTGAGGTCCCAGTGTCTGGGACCCATTACCTCCTTGTGCTCTGTTTGGACCTGTACCATGACAACTACCCCTTTACATGGCCCCTTATTGGTATTTTCATGTTTCTAAAGAGACAGTGACATTCAAGAGGGGGAGGGATAAAACATGTATAATAGCGTTAGCAGCATGGTCATCTAGCCTGCTGAAATGTGTCCAAAATAGGAACTGTGAGAAATTGGATTGTTGGTTGAGTGGGATGTAAACCCTACTCAAGCAACAGGCACAATCCCCGTCAGTGTAAACCACTAGAGTTACTAAATTACCCTGTGCTTAAACCTCTGGTAGTTTGGCACAAAAGTAGTAAGGCTTAACTTAGAGGCAAATTGTAATGTTATTATGTAGCATACAAGCAGAGATAATGTGAGAACACAACACTAGAAAGAAACACACCAATAAACCCCTTCACCGCGGCGCAAATTTGGCTGCGGCGCCAGGGGGGGCGGGTGCAACTGAGGTGCTCACTTACTCATGACGTCTCCACGCCATCATGAGTCACAGGCGGCGTGTGCTCATGATGGGGTGGAACCGCCATGACCCCGCCCACTAACTAATTCGCCTGCACAGGTGGGGAATTAGTGCCGCGTGGGCGGAGCAGCAGTTAGATGATGACTCCACACCGTCATGAGCACAAGCCCCCCGTGGCTCATGATGGTGTGGAGCTGTCATGAGCACGGAAGCGGTTAAGAAAGATAGAGTACATTGTAATGAATTATTTGACACAACAACAAAAATACAATCAGTAGAACCGGAGTTAAGAATTGTTTTAATTTAAAGATTAAAATTAGCACCTATAAGATCAAAGCACCAACTGGGGAGATCTAGTCATGTGAGACCAGGTCAAAATTAAAAAATATGGCCGATCATGACAGATAGTGGTTTGAATACAAGAAGTGGATTATGCCATGTCGGGGGCTTCCTTCAGACATAGAAGACATTTTGTAGAAAAATGTCTGAGAAAGTAAAATTTTGTGGGGCAAGGCAGCTGGCTCTGTCCGAGGAGGAGGAGGTGGTATTGGGGCACCAAAGGCCAAAGTTGCTTTGAAGAGTCTTTCATTCGAACGTAGTCTATTTTTTGGGAAGTTGAAGAGCTCCAGTGGAGTGAAGCTGAACCGACAAGTGCTCCACGAGGCCAGATAAATGTTCTCAGAGGAGCCACTGTACAGGATTTGCTGCTGCAGAGAAGAATGCAGCTGGAGCTGCCCCGATGTCAGGTCGACCAGCAATGCACCTTTTTAGCCAAAAATAAATCAAGTTCCACGTTTTGCATTTGGACTATCACCACTTCCAGGAAAGGGTGGCACCACTTGGGTGTAGGACTCACATCAGACATAATCCAGGTGCTGGGTTCAAGATGGTTGGAGCCTTTTCTGTCCTTGGCGATACAAAAGGGGATGATGGACGGAGCGTTTGAACAAATCAAACACTCACCCCCAGTCAACTGGTCTGGGTTTAATCCATCACCCTTCTTTAGTTCACTCAGCCACCCCAGTTCTGACATGACTATATGCAAATCAGTCTGACCCTGTGCCTCATGGGAACAGTGCAGCCCGAACTGCCAAGCCATGTCTTCCCTGGACCGGAAACAAGCATCCTGGGACCGGTTTCGGATTCATAATCCTCATCAGCCAGGCTATCTTGAATCCAGTGGCCAAGTGAACAAGGGACTCACGTCTGAGCATACCCTGCCACACTTAGGGCGAACAAACCGGTCCCAGGATGCTTGTTTCCGGTCCAGAGAAGACATGGCTTGGCAGTTCGGGCTGGACTGTTCCCATGGGGCACAGGGTCAGACTGATTTGCATATAGCCATGTCTGAACTGGGGTGGCTGAGTGAACTAAAGAATGGTGATGGATTAAACCCAGATCAGTTGACTGGGGGTGAGTGTTTGATTTGTTCAAACGCTCCGTCCATCATCCCCTTTTGTATCGCTCTTTTCTGTCCTTGGAGCTCTGATCAGGGGGCCAACCAACTAGTCCTTGGAGTCACTCAGGTAGTCCTGGGTTCAAGCAGTGGAACAGGGCTCAATGAGCAGGGCAGGCTTCTTTGGGTCCTGGGTTCAAGATGAAGGTTCAGTGCTTCATTTAGGAAAAAGGGCAGCAGATAGCAGAGCAGTAGGGCACATAGCACCAGTCTTTCTTACAGAGCAGCACAGCAGTCCTCCACAGGTCCAGAGGTGTACCGAAGAGTAGAGTTTGAGGGTCTATTATTTATGCTTGGTGCCCACTTTGAATTAGGTGAAGATTCTGGAGGTTTTCACACCCAGAGGTGTCTGGAATTTTCTTTCTCCCTATCAAGGCCCCTTCTTGTTTGGGGTCCCATTGACTAGTGTCAAACCTTTTGAGAGTGCCCTCAGGCAGAGTTTTTGGGATATGCAAGAGTGATGGGTGACAGCTCAATCCCCTCATTAAGTCAGAAATTACACATCCTGCTAACACCTATTTCCCTTTGTCTCACTGCCTGGGAGCAATACACAAAGACCAACACCAGCTACACTCAGTCATGTGTCTTAGGATGCAGGCTGTAGGTAACAAATGGTTAGGATAAGAAAATGCCAACTTTCTAAAAGTGGCATTTTCAGAACTGTGTCTTAAAATTCGACTTCACCTTTAAGGAAGAGTTTAAATTGCAATTCTTTAGAAACCAAACTCGACAGTCCTTCCTGCTTCCTATTGAAAGTCATCACTTATTAAATTAAATAAGTTAACAGGGGCGTCTCCTCCATGTGGGCAGACCACTGTTAACCCACTGCTTTCTCACCGTGCGAGAAGTAGAAACATAAAATGGTATTATAAATACCATTTTATGTAACTGCTTCTTGCACTGCGAGAAAGCAGAAGGGTTTGGTTGGGGGCATGCCGGGGAAGGTCGTGCTCCAGGGGAGGAGTGGCTTCCTCACTGCTGTGGACACTGACTGTTTGGTCGGCCCGAGGGCCGACCACACCAGTCATACGCACTCTGCCCTTTTCTCCATGGAGATAATGGCATCCCCATTGATGCATGTGCGGTCGGCGTCCCAGCCAAACAAAACGCTGCCATTGCACCATTGTGATTGGCTATGGGGAGGGGATGGAGGCTGCCTGCTTCCTGTTTGGAGGAGAGGACGTGGGAGGAGATGGGACCGGACTGGACCGGGCCTCAAAGGTAAGTTAATATTTTGTTTAATTTATTTAAAATTAAACATTTTCAAATTCTGGTGGCTGCGACTGTAAGTTAAGGGAAATTAGAGGGACCCTTTTACGCCAAAGGAATAGGGTACAAAACAACAATGTCACAAAGATGGTTTCCTTTGGACTAATAGCTACAAGTTTCCTATAACGAGCGTTGTTTGCGCACAAACTCACAATCTTGGAAAGAATCACATTGGTCACTCAGGCTGTTCACACTCCACTTACAACGTCCATGCAATGAGAGTAGAAAGTTAAACCTGAACTCAAAGTGCGCAATTTTCTTTAAAACGCCAACATATCAATTTATTCATTATCATGTGTATAAGAAGAATTTGATACAAGTAATTCAATTTTTTTTAAACCAATCTAAAATCAACAATCTATTACACACAAGATTGAAATGTCAAACTACATACAGAGAGTACACATAAGAGAAGACAACAGACTTTGTCATAACACACACATCTGTGGTAAAACAATGAAAACCAACTAGAACTCGATGCTTCAATTGATTGGTAATCTGTGGTTCCAGCAAGTACATGGAAGCGTTGATGCGTTTCAATTGAAAGAGAATTATTGCACTATCTTTGTCAAGACTGAATTTTGCGACTCTCTTGAATCATAATGTTTGTCCCAAAAACAGTTTTAAAAAACACCCGTGTGATAAAATATATAAATCAGTATACATAAAAAAGTCATCTATTCTCACCCTATCTTTCATATAAGCCTTATCTAAGACAGAGGGCATTTCAATTGTATGTATATCTTTATCACAGTACTTATTATGATACATTTACAATTTTTGAGAACATATTAATATAAACATCTGTCAAACATATGATAAAAAATGAATTACAAATAGTTTTGGGTTAATGTTGCTATTCCAATTTGCGTTCACTCAAGCCTGTATATTTAGAACCAGGGAGGGTGGAGAAAAAGGGAAAAAGAGGATGCGCCTTAGGGACCCTTCCGATACACAGAATCTCACTCCTATTGTCATCCTCCTCAGGTTGTATCATCGCTCGCACCAAAGCTCTTTCAAACCATCATTCAACCATAGGGGCTTACAAATCCCCACCATTCATAAGTGAAACAAAAATTTAATTTTCATTCTCTATTTCTCACCTGAAGTTTATTAAGGCAAGGAAGGATCTCCTTCGTAATTCAGGCAATGTTGTTAGTTGTTTTATTGCCTAATGGGATGACGATTCCGGCCCTTTGGATAATAAAAAGACCCTGGTTCCAAAATGTTTCTGAAAAATCAAGGTTACTGGAATTATTTCTAAAGTTACCTTTCACTAAGACTATTTTATCATGGCCATACTCCATACTCTTGGAGATGTTGTTATGGGAATTTCTCACCTGCTCTTTTCTAATGTTTGCACACCTTATTATCTTTCCTGTAGATTTATCCCGAATATTGACTTTGGGATGAATCTATCAAAATATAGGGTGGTAATGACCATTGGGCTCCCTTCCCTTAAATCATCTTATATATTATTTTATCTTGCATTATTAACAAGGTAAATACCTCAAGCACGAGTCTTGTCGCTCTATGTTACATGATTCGTATATACCATAGATGCTGTCTCGGACTTGGTAGTACGCTCACTATGATCGGGTCTCCAAGAAGCGGAGGAACATTGTATTACCCCTCCAATTGGATTTTATTAGGTTTCTTATGGGTAGCCCATATGCCTTCTACACCCTCATGATTGGTCCCCCTAACGAATAGGTAAACCTATTATATTGCCTGATAGTGTTTATTATCTATCAAGTTAAAACTATGGGAGACAAAACGAAAAAGAAAAAACAACGTATTTTAAGCTCCTTTCGTCAAAAGTTGTTAGCTACGATGTGCAGAGGCATAGTCATGACCCCAACAGCGACTGTAAGGTAACCCAATGTTTGCACTGCCAGAACTTGAAACATTTCAAAAGTACATGCCAAACCTTTTAAATACACTGCACTCTACTCTATGGCTCTTCAGGCCTACTTTTGGGGTAACTTATATGTATTAAAAAGGAACGTTCAAGCCTGGGAAAAGGTTGATTTTGCCAGGGTGAAGTGGCAGTTTTAAAACTGCACACACATGATGCAATGACAGGCCTGAGACATGTTTAAAGGGATACTTGAGAGAGTGGAACAATGTTTGCTGCAGGTCACAAGTAGCATTTAATTTACAGCACTGTGGTACATGTAGTACCACTTTACGAGAAACTTACAAGTAAATTAAATATCTTGTTTGGGTGTAAATCAATGTTACCATGTTTAAAGGATATAGCACAGGCTCTTAAGCACTGGTTAGCAGTGGTTAAGTGCTCAGAGTCCTAAAGCCAGCAAAAACAAAGTCAGCAAAAACAGGAGGCTGGAAGGCAAAACATATGGAGATGGCCCTGCAGAAAGGGCCAGATTAATTCCTTTTCTATGAAAATGATGTTGTATTATGGATAGTAACTTACAGTGTGGTGACAATGCTTTAAATGGGAAAAAATAAGTGCAGGTACTCATTAAAATGAGCTAGAGTTGTAGTGAGTGGGCGGGGCTAGGTGCGGGGCTAAGGGCAAGACATAATGATACTTAACAACTTCCGTAATAGTTGCAGCACACACCAAAACACATGATAAATGTGTTTATATAATCAAAGCAGGTTAACCCATTACACAAAATGAAAGAAATGCGATATGTTAATACTTTTTTGTCAAGCACAGCTTGACGGTGAGCACCGCGCATTATTCAAATGAGCCCTGCCGAATACCTCAGCAGGGGCTCAGATCGGGGCTACAGAAGTAGCGCCTTGGCTACCAGACTGTTTCACTTCTGCTCATAAGCACTCTCCGCCAGTGAGCTGAACTTTTAATGAGTACCGGTACTCTCCTCGGGCAGTAGAGAAGTGCCGGTACTCAGAGTGAAAAATCCAAGAAGTGCTGGCACTCCGTACCGGTGAGTACTGGCCCATTTAAAGCACTGGTGACAATATAATCCAGAACAGGAATCAAGGGTCTATATGCTGTGGGCTAATTTTATAGTGGTAGTCTGCAAACTGTGCATACACGTTTACTTATATTTTATTTATTTATTTAATGCATTTTTATAAAGCGCAGACTGCGAAGGTGTCAGAGCCCTGTACAATAGAACCAGTTACGATACATGAGAAAAATTTTACAAAATAGAACGTTACAAAAATAGCAGGACACAGTATCAAACACAGCAGGCAAGAGGAGGTAGAGAAAAACATACAAGGCAAGAACATAATATCAACCACAGCAATTTACAATGACTAACGAACTTCCTGGTGGGGTCTGAGAATGAAGGAATTCGTTCTGAAAGTGTCTTTGGAATGGAAGAGATTTGAGGTCAGCTTTGAAGATCCAGATGGAGGTGGTGGCACGGAGCAATGGAGGAAGCGAGTTCCAGATACTCTCAACATTACATGAGAATGATGGAGCCATCGATTTTTCCATTTTGAAGGAGGAGGGCTCATGGAGAAACTTTTCCGCATTCCGAGAAGGTCTCAAGCCTCCACAAAATTTCAATTTGTTCACCAGCTAGCGAGGGGAGGAAGTGTGCAAGGCTTTGTGGGTGATGCAGGCCGTTTTGTAAATAGCTATTTCCTCAATGGGAAGCCATCAGAGAGAAGACAGGATAGGATTTAGTCAGTCCGGGGCCTGCTGCCTTGCATAGCACAAATTGGAAAGCACTAAAGCTTCCACATCAAATGCCTTCTAGCGTATTCACAATTACTTTTGCAAAGGCACCTTGAAAGTGTGAAAAATATTCAAATCTATGTTGTGTAGATTTCTGTCTTTTAAATATGCGTGAATCGGGATTTAGAATAATTAGCACAGCATCACTAAGTTAATAAGTCTGCATCTGTTACAGCTATTAACTGGTGGACAAGCTTTTACTGTTTATTATGTCTATTATGTATCATATGTCTCTCTTTCCCTTAACTCATAATGTGCTAATTGACCACTTACGGTTACCACCCTCATTGCCTAACCATTTTTCCTTGTATTTTTTTGTGTGTACCTGTATCTAATATGTCTCGCATCATATGCTCAGCAACTTGATTATTGTCTTGCTCACGATTATGTAAAGCGCTCTGATACCTTTGGGTCTAGCTAGTGCTATATACAACCTATAAATAAATAATAAACAAGAAATTAATTTGATCAATGATCATCTCCAGGTTATCTAGGCCAATTGTCTTGGGAACAAGTCAGAATGATGAACCAGCAGACAGGATTTCAAGAACAAGGACATCTAGGTTTGTAGGATCCTTCTTTGAAAACATTTCACTCACCCAGATTTAACCGCATGCAAATGTTGAGGTTTGTTTTCAAAATATGTTGTGTTGAGTTAGGTAACACCAGTCATCAGCTGAATGGTCATCAGTGAAATTATTAACTGAAAGCGTGAAAACATCTGACCCATCTGGGAACCTGAATGCGATCTGATGGAAGACTTTCCAGTGAATTGGGACCCCTATTATTGCTTCATAATAAGATGAAGTGTCAGGTGTCAATACTAGCATATCTGGATAAATATATTCACTGTAGTAAAGGCTCCAGAGATATCTAAACACAGACATGCTGTAGTTCCTATTTGGCCTAATGAAATTGTCCAGTTCTGATGTAACCACAGTGCCTCTCATTGGCATAAGCTAAAATGAAAGAAATTCAGTATGTTATTGGCTGCAATAAATGGATCAAGGTCTTCTATAGAGCCCTATACCAGAAACATGGATGGAAGGAGAGAATCAATATAGATCTATTTTTGACACATCACAGAGGTAAAAGTGATCTGTTTGAGCTGAGGTTGGACCATTATTCAACCAAACACTGGGGGCACTGTGCCACCGGCCAAAGAGGCAATTCTAAAACAACAGAATTTGCAAGAGGTTGACTGACTAGAGATCTAAATGTAGATAAAGGGAAAATTATCATTACACATGCTGAGCAAGGAAACCCCCAAGGCTCAGAGGGGAAAACAATGAATAAGCGGGATAAAGTGGAAGAGACATGTCTCCTCTAGCAATGAACTAGGTGTTGAAAGGGACCGGTTGGAGGAAATATCATTTTGCATGCTTTGTACTTTGCGACGGGAGGCTGAAAAATGCAGGGATGGGAATGAGTAGTCGGTGAATATAGTGACTGAGGAACTGTAAAATCTTGAAGGATATCAAGTGGGTTTTTCTGTGGTGATGTAGTTCCAAAAATCTTTTGAGTTAAGTGCGTTTTCTTATTGGTGTACAATACCACAGTTGCAGTGTAAGATCGAAGAGTGAACTATAGCGCTGTCACTATAGTATTCGTCGTTTTCTTTGCTCATCTATGGCGCAGATGGAATATAGTTTTCTCTATGTTCGGGCAAGTACAACTGTAGCCTAAATAAGCTGGGAGCCTCGTTTATGTTTTTTTTGCCATAGGGCAGCGTAGCAGGCCTTGCTGCTGCGCTACCCTACGGCAAAAGATACGGGCAGGGATTGCACTGTAGGCTGCCCTGTGCCAACGCAGGCATCTTTGCATCATAGTGCAAGAGTGCCTGCGTTGCTTCCCTTCCTGCACAAAAACAATCACAAGAGGCTGTTTTCCTCTTTCTATGTGAGCAGCACTATTCAGCAAACATAGAAAGAGGGAAAAAAAGGAGAAATAAAGCTATTTCTCCTCGTTATGCCTCACTTACACCTCCCATTTGGAGGTGTAAGATTTTGATGCTGCCTCAGACTTACAATTCTTCGTAAATCTGGGGCAGTGTCAAAAAGCCATGGATGTTGATGGGAATGCCCAGAGCAACACCCATGGAATGCCCCTTTTTCTGCGTGAAAGGGGCACATATTTCAAAGGCCATGAAAAGCCACATAACGTGGCTTTACGCGGCCTTATAAATATCAAAAAAGTTACGTTCTGATGGTACAATAGTGCCAGTAGGGCCTCTTAAATGAGCCCCAAAATTTTGAATGCATGGAAAGCTGGTGGGATTCTTTTTTTAAATAAATATATTTATTAGTTTTCAGCATAGTGTAATGGATACCAGATGAGACTGCTTGGTTTGGGAGGTGTTTTTCTCTAGGTTTTTGTTTTTCAAGTAAATACCTTGTTTGACCTTGGCCGTGCTTTTTACTTTACTGCATATTGACATCCTCTGCTGCTGTGCTGTGTGGTTTGAAAAGGAACGTGCCGAATCATGTTCTAATACAATTGGCCCCGCTATTCCCATCCACTTTCTCCATAACTGCTACAGCAGGGACAAAGAGACTGCCATAGGATCTTTTACACAGCAGCCGGTAATGTGTTTTCAATATCGGAAGAGCACGCACTGACGTCGCACAAGCTAGACTGGGAGGGGCAGATTTATGTTAACTGGCGCATCCCCAGGGATGCGCCAGTTAACATGCGCCACAGTGCGCCACAGCTCCGCCACCCATGGTGCGCCGCATTTATGATGCGGCGCACCATGGGGCAAAAATGGCACAGATGCGTGACGCATCTGTGCCGTAAAGGTGACGCATTGCTGGAGTTGTGTCGCAAGCGCGACGCAGCTCCAGCAAGGCTATGGGGTGCCCCATCTCCACAATGCTGCGTCAAGACCTACGCCTGCTTCAAGCAGGCGCAGGCTTTTGACGCAGCATTGGCCTGAAAGTGACTGAGTGAAATCTTATAGATTTCACTCAGCCACTTTTGCGAGGCGCACCTGCCCCGGAACGCCCACCCTGCGCCGGAACGCCCACAAGCGGCGCAGGGCTTTACAACGTGACGCATCTGCCTAGATGCGTCACGTTGTAAATCGTTCGTAGGGATGCGCCACGTTTACGCCGCCTTGCGTGACGCAACAGCGGCGTAAACGTGGCGCAAGTGCCTCATAAATCTGCCCCGGAGACTTTACTTTTCCCGCTACAGATTTAAAGCGTGGTTTCGAGGCCGCCAGCGTGATCTGCATGTCGATCTTCACGTAGAGCGTGCTGGTCGAAAACTATTTGTGCACGTCGGAGTTTTTACGGGGCTTTTGCTCTGGTTTGGTTTCCACAGTATCGTAATCATCTTATCGTAAAGTTTTTTGGCAAGCAATGCTGTTTTCTCGTTCTTCATCAACTCATGCGCTTAGACCAGTCCCCCATGATTAGTGGTGTAGTGTAGTTTACTAGTTTCATTGTGCGCGAGCACACGCGCAGCCGCAGTAACTCTCTGCTAACTTATCACGTTTTAATTCTGCTGCTAAGTAAACTCTCCCGCCCTTCTCGCAGGGCCTTTAAGTGCATAGTCCCAGCACCATATTCATTTGGAATATTGTTTGATCGAGGCGTTCCCAATGCCCTCATCTATACATTAGTTCGTTGTCACTGTTTAATAATGTATATTTAGACTAGAGTTTTCCCAAACTACCACTGGTTGTGGCGTTTGTGATGCCTCATGTTCTTCCATGAACTGAGTGTTTGCAATCCCTCCTTTAATACATTAGTTATTCACTAGATTTATATATATTCTGAAAAGAACATTAATTTTCTAAGCATTGTGGAAGGCCATTTTAAAAAAGCAAATTAATGTACGCCTTGTATTCGGATGAAAAAACAAAAAATATGGACAATTGCGTGAACTCATTGGAGGCTTCAGAACAACCAGCGCTGAACCAATGATACACTTCTGTCCGTTTGTTTTCCATAGTCGTTTATGTCAAAGTAACTTCTTCGCATTGTCACCCTGTTATCTGTTCACTCATCTACTATTCTTTGCATGGAAACAGCATTGATTGTCGCATGCCCCGCCATATTTTGTCCCTAATCCCAGAGTTGTAATGAGTGTTGGGCCCAAACAGCTTCAGCTCATTAGCAATAAGGGTTTCAATAGATGACTATGAACATTTTGATTCCTTTTAGTTCTAGTAACAAACAGTTTTAATTCTTGTACTCATCAACCAAATTATTATCCAAGCACATGAACACTCATTCCTTCATCAAGGCACTACCTAATTCATCAAGCTATTGACTTATTTTTACATTCACTATTCATCTATCGACGCAACCACACACACACGAACACATACTCACCAGTAAATCACGGTGCATTAACTTATAAACCAGTCTGACAAATTGGATTTTTCGATGCTTGTTCTACATGCAGCTACTAAACACACTTTCAAGTGTGACGATGAAAGTGCTTTCTAAAGTGCCTCTTAAAGGATAATCGCAAACAATCTTACATGCGTTGCAAGCTTGATGCCCCTAAATGCTGCCAGTAGTCACTTCCTACTCAAATGAGAAAGTGGATATGCACAGGCATAGAATAGTGGTGCACATGAATACTAATCGGAAAGAAAAGAACATTTATTTATTCCACGAATATTTACAATACCATCTGTAACAAAATGTCTCAGAAATATAAATGATCGCTTGCAAACGTTTTCTGTACGCGTTAGGAAGAAAGACAAAGTTGGGTTAAGGAACATTTGCAACTTTACCAGATGCAGTCTGAAAGCAACCTGACAACTCAGTTGTCTAAATGATAATTTTAGCAATTCTCTTTCTTTCTACAGTCTCCTCTGATTTTTTCACCTTTTGTGCTGGTACTATGCACTGTGATACTGCCTTTTAGTGTAACAATGTATTTGTTCTTTCTCTGAAAACACTACAGTAGGTTTGTTTAGCCCTAATTTGTTACCTTAACTTTTAGTAAAGTCTGGAAAATTGTGTGGCAGTTAAATGTCATGTGTGGGATTGCAACACCCACGTATAAGACTAACATTTATGGTTCCAGAGAACACCCCGGTTTTGTTTCAGCTGGACTGCAGATTAAAAGCAGTGAAGCAACATATGACAAGAACAAGTACTTTTACACGTTGATAAATTTACCCTTAAGTGTGCCATACTAGTTATTACAGAAACATACATCCTCACAGCGGACAGTTGTCTAAGGGCCCAATTACAAGTACGGTGGTTGACAGTACAGCTGCACTCACGGTAGTGGTCCGACCACCCCCAATAATGCGGGCCTACCCGCAGTATTCTAAGAGTAGCAGTCAGACTACCACAGGACCAGCACGGCAGCTGGAATCCAGGATCCTGCAGTGGTTGCGCAGCAGTCAGGAGCAGTAATATGGTGGTGGTGGTGGTGCTGCTGCAGCACCGTCGAGCATAATACTAGTTGCCTGTCCGCCACCCATTTCTTGGCAGTGAGCCCACCATGAAGAGTGGCGGAGAGGCAACGAAGGGAAACTTAACAGGGCCCTCTGCAGCTCCTCAGAGAGCATGCATGGGGGCACATGTTGGGTCCTCCCGGCAGGGCCGGACTGACTACCGGGCAGTTTAGAATGCTGCCAAGCTGGGGGCTGATTTCACTGCAGTGGGGGCTGATTTCGTTCATGGAGACCTGCGTGTGCTTCGAAATAATGAAAGCAAAACAAATTTTGTTTAGTACACGCAGGTCCCCATCAACGAAATCAGGCCCCAGCTCAGCAGCATTCCAAACTGCCCGGTAGCCAGTCCGGCCCCGCCTCCCGAAATTGCACCCATGTTCATGCATGGTGTAGCATGCACGATATGGTGAATGCCACGGCATGCAGGAACGTGCAATCAGCACTCTCACTGCAGCAGTATGCATTTTAAGCTCTCCTATGAGCCTAACATCCCACCGCCGTAAGACCACTGAGGCACTGCCCGCTTGACTTGGATTACACTCATAATCTGTCAGGAGTGGGCACGACGAGCTTGGTGGTCCTCCTATTGGCACAAAGGTGGAGGGCTGACGGACTAATAAGGCCCTAAATATGTTTGTCACTGAATATGCCCAACTACATTTTCAAACAAGATGACTGATTGTAAATAGAAATTACTTTTCAAAACTCAGGCAGGGAAAATGGTAATAAAAACATCATTTAAAAGAGTACTTTGTGCTGTCCTAGGCCAAACTTTACTAAAACCAGTGTGGTAGGTAGCTTCACTATAGTTATTGGAATAAACATCACCCAATAGGTATTAATGCCTGGCCTCCTGGAGGATAAGAAAGCTACCTCTGGTACAACTTATCACAGATGAGTCATCAGGGATGGGACAGGAACAGATGGCAACAAAAAAAAGGCTGGCCCATTTCCTCCTTAGAAGTGGAGATTCCAAACAGGAGTTCCAGGAATAGAAAACAGTAGTTCCAAGATTTCACATAGACATTTATTTGCACCCACAGCATCAGGAAAAAGTGATCAGTCCCCAGGGGCAGAAGTGGTTTGTTCATTTCAACAGGGTGTGTCTGAAGGGAAATACAGTTCCAGTTTCCTGCGAGGGTACGAACTCTAGGGACAACATGGAATGAGGAACTCTGAGATGGTCTGCAGTAAGTTTGAAAAGAAAGTGCTGCAAAAGAAGGCTGCATTTTGGTGAGATAGGTGCCTGGATGAGGTGCATAGAAGTTTCAAATCACTAGCTAGTGCACACAATAAAACTGGCACTTCACGGCTGCCTTTTCTGAACATTATTGGACATCTAGAAGTTGAAGATGGATCTGCCTGGGTGCTGGGGAAAAGACTAAAGGTCTCCTACTGGCACCCAGGGATTAGTACTGCTTTCAAAAGCTCATTTTGCTGGTCTTGTGTCGCTTCTACCGGGACAAAAAAGTACAAAACGTTTTGTGCTATTGACCAATTGGGATTGCACCAAGAAAGAGTTCTGGCTGGAGAGTATCCAGTTGCCTAGATGCGCATCCTAAGGAACTGGTGGCAGCTAAAGGGATGAGGGGTGACTTTCCGAGCATCAAGAAACTTTTGGGACTTAGTCTTTTTTTTATTTTACGTCGAAAAGACTTGGACAAGTGGAGGATGTGATGTACTGCAATATAAGGTGGATATGTAGAGTGGTTCTTGTCACCTGTGAAGGTATCCAGGCACTGGATACAGCCTCCGTAATTAAGGCTTTCAGTTTCAGGGGGTGCGGCTTAGCCGGCTGCAAGATGGCCGCACTTTGAGTGGGCTCTGCCTGCCAAGCCTATCATCCACCACAATCCTGCAGACTACCACATTGAATCCACCTGGCGCCAAGCAATCCAGACTCACCTTGCCCTTGGGCACCGTCTGATGTAACTCTTGGCCCCCACATTGCTGTGGAGCCATATTCTGCAGCCCGGCCTTCACCTCGAGACCAGGCCCCGCCGCTGGTGCGGCCTGGCTTTCCTGCTGCTTCGCTACTGTGGCCCCTTGCGCCTGGAGTGCTGGCTGGAGGACTGTCTCCAAACCCCGGATCGCTGGAGCCAGTGAGTGCTGCTGCCTTGGGGGCACCTTGCAGCGGGATTGGGGGCGCGTGAGCCGCTCTATCCGGCCCGGGCCTTCCAAGAGTGCAGGCACCATTTCTCCAGCTGTTGGAGCCTGCCGCGTCGGCCCACAGTTCCCGGGTATGACGATGGGGACAGTGCGCCTATCGCGACGCCTCAATGCTTGCTGTCCCCTGCCGGCAAGGCCCCAGGCTCTCCCCAATGCTCTGCCATGGCTGCTTGGTGCTGCCCTGCCGCTCGCTGGCTCCAGCCTCCCAGCTGCCTGCTTCTCCTCATCGTCTTGCGGCCGGCCTTCACGTCAGCTTCCCTACCTGGTGCCTGACCTGCTGTCCCTACACTGCTGCAGCTGTCTACCTGCCTGTTTGCGCCAGGTGGCGCACCCTGCGGGCTTCAAGACACTTCCCGCTGGGCCCTACACCAGCTGCAGCACTTTCCTGTGTGGGCCCCTCGGCCCTTGGCTATCTGATTTCGACCTTGGTGGCCTGCTGCACACCACGCTTCTGAGGCTGCCCCTGGTGCCCACCTGCTGCTCGAAACTCAATGCCCAGGGCAAGCGCTGTCTCTACGGGGTCTGGCGGCAGGACCTGGGGTGTGCACGCCATACTGTGGTGCCTCATTGTCCAACACCGCTGCTGGCACATCTCTGCTGCGTCTTCGCCTGCTGGCCATGCTACACTGGCCCCGTGCTGGAGGCTGCTTGCCCCCGTGTTTCCCCGCTGCTGCCATCCCTGTGGTTGCGTCCTCCTCTGTGCCGCCTACACCTGGACGAACAGTTCCAAGGCCATTTCACTATGGCCAGCCCCTGACTTCATGAATTCTCCGCTCTTCTTTGCCAGCCCAATGACTTTATCGTGCCGCCCTCCTCGATACCCTCTGCTGAGACCCTTGGACCTGTTGGGCACCTGTTATCCTACGCCATTGTGAGGGCGCGGATTGTGGCTCCTCTTCGGCATCCTGCATCAGGTCTGGCTGTCGCCCGCCCACTGAGGACCTGCACCGTGCCCCCCTTGCCTTGCCCACCTGACCTCTTCTCCACTCACCTGGGTTGTTTCCTTTACATCTGGGGATGCTGCCATCTTGCCTCCCAGCTGCGACCTCCTTCCACTACTTGGCCTTCTTCCCGACCTGCCTCCGCCAGCCATGGGGAAGGATGACCCCGAACAACCAGAGATAACCTTTGACTAGCACCGGCAGACACACCAGGACAGCGCTGTTGCTGATGTGGATGACTATGCTGCCCCCACAGAGAGGGCCTCAGTGCAAGAGGACAACCTTTAGTCCATTATGCTGGAAGTCAAATCGGCTATTTCTGGTATCGCGGCCCAACTTGAACAGTTGTCGTCTCGTCTGGACGCGGTTAAGTCCTGTGTGGACTCACATGACACTCGCCTGCCACATGTCGAATTGAGGTTCTCTGACGCTGAAGATGCCGCCACCCAGGATCATCAAAACTTCTTCAAATGGACAAGTTACTGGAGCTGATACAGAACAAAAACGAGTATTTGGAGGCGCGCTCCCGTAGGAGCAACCTTCGTATTACGGGTGTGCCCGAATCCACCAATATCTTGCGAATGGAATACTTTGTTGAACACCTTATTCGTGAACTCTTTGGTGAGATCCTTTCTTCAGTCTTCATCGTTGAGTGTGCCAGCCACACCCTCGGCCCTCGCCAGGCCTGCCTGCCCGCCCAATCATTGCCAAAATCCTTAACTTCAGGGACCGCGACGCAATTCTTCGAGCGGCCAGCGAGAAGGGTGAGATCCGTTATCTGGGCAACTCCTTGTCCTTTTACCCCGACTACACCATGGCGGTGCAGGCCGCTCGCCATGAGTTCCTTCCCATGAAACGCATCCTTCAGAAGCATTAATTCTCATAGTCCCTGGCGTATCCTGCTAAGCTGAGAGTCAGGCACGGCTCCAAGATGCTCATCTTCCCTGACCCCAAGGACGCGCTGGCCTTTGCAAAGAAACTAGACAGATCGCATCGATTCTCACCTGCGAATTTCCAAGCCACTGCCGACTGTAACTTGAGCGATAATGATTGATCTGGACAGATTAACTATCTTGCTGGTCCGTCTTCTCGTTGCTGGCTTATCTGTTTCGACTTGGCTCGCTTTGCATCTCACACATGGCTATTCTTTTCGCAGCTAAGCTCAGGGCACAGTGCCACTGAACATCTGTCGCTCTCCCTTCTGCTGTCTGCTACAATACTTGGCTTGGCCACCCTGCCTATTTGGCAGGTGTGTATGCTGAGCGACGCCATTCCTCCATGGGATGATTCCCCTTTCCAGTTGTGGTTCCCTGGGGTGGGTGTGGGTGGACTCTCAGCCTGTTTGGGGGTTGGTGTGGGTGGTAGGGTGGGGGTTTCCTGGGATTTGTGGCCTCCCTTGGAGGCTGTTCTGTTTGTTTTTGCACAATACGTGTTGTTTCACTGCACCTCCAATGCTGCTGTACTGTGTCTTCCCCTTTACTATATGCTGCACCGCTCTATGCATCCGTACAAGGTTTCTTCCTCCCTTGCCACTTCCCTTGACATTATTTTCCTTTATATGACACCATGACAGACACTACCTTCTGGACCTGGAACGTTTGTGGCCTGAATGACCACTGCAAGGCACGCCTGGTCCATGCACACACTCCTCCTTCTACTCTAATTCCTCTCGGGGTGTCCATCCTTATACGCAGAGGGCTCCTGTGGCAGACTTGCCAGGTAGTTGTGATCCTTCATGGTACCCTTCAGGCCCAACATCTGACACTCGCTGCGCTGTATGGTCCCAATAGTGATGACCCGGACTTCTTTGCGCAAGTTTGGCACCATATCTCGTCCCTGAGCTCGCTGCACTCCTTTGGGGAGGTGACTTCAACGTAACACTGTCCACTGCATTAGATCGCTCTGGCCCCCACGCTCCACACCCGCGCGCTGCTGCACTCCTTAGCTCCATTCTCACTGATAACTCCCTGTTTGATGCGTGGCATCACACTCGCCCTGAGGCTTGCGAGGGCACTTGTGTCAATGGCTCCCACGGTTGTTGGTCCCGCCTGGACCTCTGGATCACCACCCCAGATGCCCTCACATGGCTTACCTATGTTGATCACATAGCGCGCACCCTCTCAGATCACACCCCTGTTCGTCTCTTCTTGCGTCTCTCTCACTCCCCTTGTCGCACATTCTCCTGGCCGCTTCCCCCTCCGTGACTCGTTCTTCTGTGATGGGATTCAAACAGCGATCACTAACTATTTTGAGCTTAATGAGGGTACAGTCGACTCCCCTTACACGCTCTGGGAGGGTTTTAAAGCTATCATTCATGAGGAATGCATCTCCAAACAGTCTGGTGTCCTAAGCTCTATCTGCGGTACTCTCGAGAAATTGGAACTGGAGAATAAATCTCTGGACTCCTCTCACTCTCGGGACCCTAACACTGATATATAGCCCAGATACAGGGGAAGCTCGCTGACTTTGATTGATGAGGCCAACAGAGAACTCTCGTTCTTCGGTAGGGAGGAGCGAGAGTGCCGCTTTGGTGAGGGCGACAGCACTGGCAAAACCCTTGCCAACCTCCTCCGCCCACCTCGTGCCGCATCCTATATAACTGCCCTTCAGGATGGTGGCCCTGCTAGAACTACTCCCTCTGAGGAAATTAAGGCGCGTTTTGCAGCTTTTTATACACAACTTTACACAGCCGGTTCTGCCCCCCCGTTTGAGGTCCTCGACCAATACTTTGACACCCTCCAGCTCCTTTGGCTGGACAACCATCACCGGGAATATATCGATGAGCCCTTCTCCAAGGAAGAAATCCTAGCCGCAATAATTGGCATGCCCGGTGAAAAGGCTCCCGGCTTGGACGGCCTGCCATTCTCCTTCTACATAGCCTTTGCTCAGCTTCTGGTCCCACAATTGACCTCCATGTACAATGAATCCTATGAGAGCGGTCAATTCCCCCCCTTGCTCCTCGAGGCTATGCTTACTCTACTCCTCAAACCGGACAAACCCCTTGAGCTGCAAGACTCCTATCGCCCCCTGTCACTAATTAATACAGACAATAAAATCTTTGCCAAACTACTCGCTCCTCACCTTCTGCCCCTCATGTCGCACATTGGCCACCTGGATCAGTCCGGTTTTATTCCCAGCCTCGCAACCTCTCACAATCGCCGAACCATTTTCTCCATCCTCCATCAAATTCACCCAGCGCTTCCTGCAGTGGCCGCCTTGCTCGACACCACCAAAGTCTTCGACACCCTAGAATGGCCCTTCCTTTTTTATCTCCTTCCCCACTTGTGCTTTAGCTTGGTCTTCATACGCGAAATAATACTTATCTACACCCTTCTCACTGACCGTCTCCGGATCAATGGTCAAATATCTGAGCCCATTTCCATCGGGCATGGCACCCGGCAGGGGTGCCCACTGTTGCCCATGCTTTTTGCCATCGCAATGGACCACCTTGCGGCTAGACTCCGACAGCATCACACCCAGAGAGGCATCGGCTTTGCAGCTCGTGCCCTGTTAGTCCCCATGTACGCGGACGATATCACTCTATATATCCGTAATGCCCAGGAAAAGCTCAGCCCTCTGGTTCAGGAGGTGATACGATTTGGTGACTACTACGGTATACAGGTGAACTGGAATAAGTACGTGCTATTCCCCCTCACTGACGCCACAACGCCTTTTACTCCGGAAAAACCGTTTGTGTGGGCGTCGAGCCCCACTAGATACTTAGGTATCTGGCTGAGCAGGGACATGGATGAACTCTGGAGAGCTAACTTTGGCCGTGTTGTGGACTGGTTTGAGTCCAAGATTCCCCTCTGGAGCCCGCTGCCTTTGTCTTTGGCCGGTCGAATAGCAATCGCCAATATGGTTGTGCTCTCGAAATTTTTATATCTGTTCGTAAACATTCCCATCCCACTCACTGTCCACTTTTTTCACAAAGTCCGCTCTTTACTCATTTCTCTAGTCTGGCCCGGCCGACAGCCCAGGATTGCGTATAACATTCTCACTTTTCCGATGTCGCGCAGCCGTCTTGGCACCCCAGAATCTAAACTTTATGCCCTTAGTGTTCAGGCCAGTTTTCTTCATTTTTGGCTCCATCCCACTCCTTTTCAGCCACATGTCGCAGTGGAAGATGACCTTGCTGCCCCATGGCCGCTCACGACCACCCTCTTTGCCACAGCAAAACTCCCATGCACAGAGATTGATATGGTCAAGACCCTGCGCTGGGCCTGGGTAGGGTCCATAGATTCTCTGGTGCTGATATGATTTCTGCGAACACTATGCCAATTGCTCATCATCCAGCTTTTCCGCCTCTCCAGACTTCCGGGATGGCTAAACACGCCACTCGCTTAGGGCTGTCTACAGTGCCAGATCTCTACACTGGGAACACATATTTCTCTCTCGCTGCTTACTCCGGCCCCATGGACACCCTACTTTACGATCAACTCAGGGCTGTCTGCAGGGAGCTTCACCCCTCGTTTCCCCAGCCCCTTCCCTCGATGGCCACTCTCTACTTCCTTTACTCATCTCCTTCCCCTCGGAAGCTAGTGACTAAAATATATGCCTTTACACTTGCAGCTTCTTCCATTTCCACTGACCGTGTGCGTGTGTCATGGGGTGAGGACCTGGGTGTGGAGATATCTCAAGCTGACTGGCTCTATTGTTGCAATCAGAGTAAGCGTCTGTCCCCGAATTACCGTTTGCTCCTTATTCACTTTAAATATTTACATAGACTATACCAGACCCCCGTTCAGCTACACAGGATGGGACTTATTCCCACTGATAGATGCTTGCGCTGCTCTGCTCCTGCGGCTGATTTTTCCCACCTTGCCTGGCTGTGCCCTCAGTTCTCTGCTTACTGGTGTGAGGTCTGCGCCGCTATTTCTGAGGTCACCTCGTCGCCAGTCCAGCTCGACCCTCTCCTTTGCCTCTTAGGCTTTGTTAAATACTGCCCAGATGCTTCCCGCCGCCTGATTGTCATGCTACTTGTCCTTTCCCGGCATAGGGTGTCCATGTTCTGGGGCCGCAAGCCTGCACCCAAGGCCGCCCTTTGGCTTGAGGATGCATTGCGCTGCCAGACTCTTCTGTCCGAGTTCTGGGACCTCATGCCAGCTAGATCCCATCCACTTGACATATGGGGCCCACTCGTATCTTACCTCCTAAGTCGCAATTCCCAGTGCCCGGCGACCTCTCTCACACTCCCCGCTGGCGCTACGCCCGCAGCGGCCACAGGTGACGGTTAATGAGTAGATTGCCCCCCAATCTCACTCCCCCAGCTTGGTCCATCCCTCTCCCTCTTTATGGTGCATCCCATCGTGACTCATCCCACTGTCTTGGTGCTCTTACGCTATTTCTTTTTTGCATTGATTTCCAGCGATACATGCTCAAGGTAAACCTCGCTGAACTATATTGTATTTCTGTACACGGTGCCTTGATATGGTGCAATTCTGTAATTGTGCGATGCAATTATGTTCAATAAAGGTTTTTGAAAATAAAAAAAAAGGCTTTTAGTTTCGCTACCCACTCTTCACTAACAGGTAGATTTATCAAGCATTTTTGCGAGCGCAAACGGTGCGAATCGCAAAATTCGGTCGTTTGCGCCCGCAAAAATAGCATTTGAGATGCATCAAGGGTTCATGCACTCGCAATTTAAGTATTCGCAAATAATTGCGAGTTTTCAAATTGCGATTGCATTTAAGGAATCGCAATTTGCGATTCCTTAAATGCAATGCATGAACCATTTCAAGATTGGGAATTCGCAATCTGGGGCCGCTATTTACCGCGAAGTCTAACTATGTGGTAAAAAGCAAAAACTTAGAAATATGCACTTTAGTGCATTTTTCTAAGTTGTATGTTACACACACACACATGTCCATCGGATATGTGTGTGTGCAACACCAGTGAACATAACCATTTCAGGGGTGCAACAGGGTGTCCTTTAGACACCCTGGCACCCTTGAAATTGCTTCCTTATTTGCGATTCGCTAATTGCTAATCGCAAATAAGGAATGACTCCCTATTCATTCCTATGGGCCTTTAGGCCGATAGGAAGGAATGGGAAAGCCATTCCTTATTTGCGATTAGCAATTAGCGAATTGCAAATAAGGAATCAGTAGAAATCACAAAAAATATTGCAATTCCTACATGCATCCCGTTTTGCGAGTCTTTAATAGCGAATCCTTAAAATTCGCTATTGAGGACTCGCAAAACATAACTTTGATTAATCTGGGGGTTAGTTTTTTATTGTGAAGATGGACCTCACAGTAAAGGTATCTGGCCTTTTGGAGACTTGGGCAGCTACAGCATGCATCCAACCGGAGGAGTCTGATAACCAGAAAAGTGACACATTCAAAAGATAAAACAGGTGAAGTGACAAACTTATCCAAGTGGCAAAATCCCTTCGGCAGCTATGAAATTCAACGTTCCCAAGTGATACATTTCTTGATATTCTTTGTTTGGCCATGGAGCTCAAAACTTGTCTTGTTTAAGCCATGCAGGCATGCCTTGCATTTCCGGCCCGTCCAGAAGCCATTCCATTTTGTTTATTTTATCTAACTGTTTATGGCTGCATGAAAAATTCAATTGCATTTCTTTACCGGGAATTTGTGAGAAAAGAATTTAGCCATTTTGCAATCTGGGCGGGGAGGGGAGAGTGTGTGAACAATAATGAATTCTATGGAGGCAACATTTTACAAAGTTCCATGTTCTGGACCTGATTCACAAATCAATGTTTAAATCTGTGTGTTGTGGAATTTTGCCTGCAATCAGTGCAGAATCAGACTTTTTTTTAGGGTTTTACAGAAAATGTGTCTATTGGATTTGCTCAAATCTTAGATTGCCATGTCTTCTCATTGTCCGCTATGCATACTGCAAAGTATAATATATCTGCCTCAAAATCTCCCTGCATGCCAGAAATTTGCAGCAGCACATTTTGTTTATTCGATTTCTTCAAGGTGAAGATATTTATTCACCACAGCTCAACTCTTTCTTCTATTTCTCACTGAAATATGAAGTTGCATCTATTTATTTAACGCCTTGTGTGCAGCAATGGCTGCTACCTGTTAGCAGCAGTGAAGCGGGGTGAGTGGAGGGGCAGGAGGGAATAGGTTAAAAAATATCACCTGCCCTCGGGCCAGCCAGCTGGCTGGCTGGCCAGCCACCGCCTCTACCACGTCTGCTTCCTGGCTTCATGTGGGAGGACAACAGGAAGCATCAGGGTTCCCATGTTCCCTGCAGCAAATCACACTGCTACAATGAGGCATTGTGATTGGTCTAAGTGCCGTGACACATGCTCAGCTAGGGGCTGGAGGGGTGGGCATGTTCTCTACGCAGGCTATAATGCAACCTGCATGGAGAACAGGGTATGTGCACATGACTGCTTGGGGGTGGCCCGAGAGGGCCGACCAAGCACTCATGCTCACATAGGGAGTGCTCGAAGAGCAGTCCCGCCCCACAAAGATACTGCAACGTGGAAAACTAAAATGATAATAACCCCAGGTTATTATCATTTTCTTTTTTCTTTTTTTACACTGCAAAAAGCAGTGGGGTGACACTCCTCCGCCTTAGCAGAGGAGCCGCCACTGCTTGTGTGGGACCTCTTCTTTTTCCTTTAAAAAGTAACTTTCCTCAGAGGGAAAGACCCTAGTTGCAGAATTATTGTAGTAGACAGTCAGCCAAACTAATAGATGATCTGCAGGCAGATATGTGGTTATCTGCATCGCATGCAGGGTGACAATTTATGCAGGCATTAGCTTAGCACGGTTGTATAATAGAAGCACACATGGATAAACCACGTGTGCCTCTACTACACAGCCTATACCACAAATGCGTCTTAACCACGCATTCCTTTACCATGCATGCCTTTACCCCAAAATTTTGTGGTATAGGTATGAATAGTAAAGGGGCATGTGTGGCTAAAGTTCCCACTGCCCCGCGCTGTCCCTTAAACTACCCCAACCTCTTCCACTGCCCTAAAACTTACCCCGACCCCTGCCCTAAAATCTGCCCCATCCACCCATTCACCTCCCACTGTCCTAAGGCCTAATACCCTGCCCCTTTATTTATTTATTTATTTATTAGCGATTTATAGAGCGCCTGGTGAACCGGAGGCATCCCCGTGCTGTAGCATTTGTGCATACCTGAGGAGGAAAGGGGACTTTATTTTGGGAACAGGAGCGTTTTCAATTTTTTCCGGAAAAGGAGGTGGCTGGGTTCCAGCCTCAAGTGGCGAGGAAGTGAGTTCCATCCTGAGGATGCTTTTACAGAAAAACGTCGACCGCCGGTGCGTGCCTTCTTGTATCTGGGGACGTTGGCCAGACGCTCATTGTCCGAGCGTAGGGACCTGGGAGCCTTGTAGGGGGTGACCAGATCTCTCAGGATAGCAGGGCCGAGACCGTTGAGAAGTTTGTGGGCAATGCACAGGGCCTTAAATTCTACCCTTTGCCGTATTGGCAGCCAGTGAAGGGCCTTAATCGCTGGTCTGGCTGAGACTCTGGAAGGGAGATTCATAAGGAGCCGGGCAGCCGCGTTTTGCGTACGCTGAAGTTTAGCCATAGTGGATTCGGGAGCTCCCAGATAGACCGTGTTACTGTAGTCCAGCCGAGCAAGAATCAAGCCTTGGACCAAGAGTTTCCTCGAAAGGGGCGGAAGTAGTGGGAGGATCCTGCGGATGGAGCGCATGAGGCCAAAACAGGTGCCTGCTGTTTTGGCTGCCTGGGTTTTCAGAGACAGCTCGGGTTCCAGCCAGACGCCTAAGGTCTTAATTACTTGTTTCGGGGTAGGTACTTCCCCGAAAACATCTGGCCAGACCGACGAAGGGATGGTGGTCCATTGCTTGCCCAGAAGCATGACTTCTGTCTTTGATCCGTTTAGTTTGAGCGATGACTCGCACATCCAGTGGTGAATTTGCTGGAGGCAGTTCGGCAGATTATCTGGATGATTGTCCAGGTGTGAGAGTGAGACGACCAATTGCGTGTCGTCCGCATAACTCACTATCTTATTATGTACACTACATTGACCCCCTTGCCACTGTGCTGTCTCTTAAACTATCCTAACCCCTTCCACAGCCTGAACCCTGCCCCTTTACATCCACTAGCCCCCCTCCGTCCGCCACGCTGTCCCTTAACCCCTTCACTGCGGCGGCTATTCCGCTGCAGTGCTAAGGGGGCGGGGCGGCGGGCGCATGCTGGTGACGGAACCGCTCCGTCACCAGCGTCGGTTGCGCTGTGCTTATGACGGAGCGGTTCCGTCATGGCCCGCCCCGCTCAATAGAACGCTCAGTGCAGGCGCGGAATCCGCGCCGCGCAGGCGTGCCGGGCGGGCCATGACGGAACCGCTCCGTCATCAGCACAGCGCGGCCGCGGCTGATGACGGAGCGGTTCCGTCATCAGCAGGGGAGGGGTTAAACTACCCTAACCCCTTCCACTGTCCTAAAATCTACCCCAGCCCTAAAAACGACCCAATCTACTCATTCCTCTCCCACTGTCATAAGGCCACAAACCCTGCCCCTTTATGTACACTACCCCGAACCCCACGATGTCCCTTAAACTACCCCAAACCCCTTCAACTGCCCAAAACCTACTCCAACCCCCCACCTGCCCTAAAAATGAACCCAACTACCCATTCCCCTCCAACTGCCCTAAGACCTAAAACTCTGCCCCGTTTGTTACACTACCCTGCACCCCCTGTCCTGTCCCTTAAACTACCCCAACTCCTTCCACTGACCTAAAACCTACCCTGACCCTCTCCCAGCCCTAAAAACTACCCCCTGCCACACTTACCTAAACACTGCTTCTTCCTGCTTCTATCTTCCAGCTGCTAGACCTCGCACTGCCTTAACCATACATATGCGTGGTTACGGCATGTGCGTAATTAAGGAAAGCGTGGTCGAGCTTGCCTATCCAGAACACCCATGGTTCAGGCCACAGTGTTCCGAATGTTTCCTGCTTAGCAAAGCATTCCCCTGCCACACTGCACACCCATCTCCGTCTGCTTTGTTCGGACATGGGACAGTCTGGTAAGGCTCATATCTGTGAAGGTAAGCTAAACCCACTCCAGTTAAGTAATTTCTGGGAAAAGGTAGGGGCACTTTATATGTAACTCAACACCATGGACTCTTCTATTTGGGTGATCCTGTGCAGATAAACCCACCCTACCATTTACCCTTCTCAACATGTTTGTGAATATGGATGCAGTGCAAATGTTGTAATGATTTACATTTTATTGTTTGGTCAAAGTGACAACGCCCTTTTATTCTCACAACCGTTTGTAAGCCTCAGCAACTGGCGCTTTCCTGGTAACTTTCTGTCTTTAGGCATACATTCAGTTTCCTGGACCTTAGGGTCCTGAGTTTGTGCAAAACTGAAACGTTCAGCAGATGTTTTGTATTCCTGGTGCTGATTAGATAATCAGGCAGGAGATCAGCTTAGATCTTATCATTGCTGACTTGCCTTTGATCGCCAGTAAGTTAACTCGTTACTTGCCAAATAGACCTGCAACACAATTTTCTCCTATTAAAACTGATGTGGTTTCTGTCATTTGCTTATGAACCTTCCCTTTGCAAACAATTACCTAGTTTATTAGGTGTGCTGTGTAGGATAGCTATGCTGTGTCTACTGATACAGACTATGTGTATAGCCATCGGGGAATTTCTGCCCAAAGGTCAGTTTGCTGCACACCATATTACACTTATTAGTGCTTATTACACTTATTAGCACAAAATCTTTGTGAATTGAACCCATTATGACAGGTAAAGTCATAAACTTGTGAACAACTGCTGTATGTTACAGGGACCAGTTTTCTGAATACAATATACATCCACAGTTTTTATATAGGGAGTGGCTATTTTTTTTTCTTGTGAGTTAAGTGAGTAAGTTGAGTTTTTGGGCCAGATGTATCAAAGGGTTTTACACATTCTGTGTCTATGGGAAAATGTGTTCGTACATATGACCCTTTGAGTCTTTTCCCATGTTTCACTTTATAGAGATAAAGCATGAGTGATATGTTTGTATACTTCATAGGAATGCAAGTTAATTCTCAGCTTTTTGTTAGGGGATGTGTATCTTTTTTCAAAACTTAGTGTACTTGCTGTACACGTTAAGTTCTGATGGCAGAAGAAGTGCAGACTTCCAGATAAATTGGGATCTCAGAACAAATTTACTTCTTCTGTCCAACTTTCTTCTTGCATTAATTATCATGGCATTCATCCTAAATACCATGAAAATAAAGCTTTTACTGGCTGTTTCACCTGGAATCTTTTGACGTGTTTTTCCTGTCATTTTGCTTTCCGAACCTCATGGTTTTGACTCTCATTTTGCTGGCTTAATGTTTCTGCGCACTTTCTCACTGCTGATCAGTGTTAAAGTGCAAGTTCTCCTATGGTGAATTAAGTTTAAGGATTGGTGTTTCCGTGTTTGGATTATTGATTTACTGCTAAGTCCCTAATATAGTGCACGGTGTGTGCCCAGTGTCTGTAAATCAAATGCTGCTAGTGGGCCTGCTGAAACAAAAGTGGCTACCCAGTAACTCAGGGACCTAGTTGGCCTGCAGCACTGGTTGTGCCACCCACACACGCAGCCCTTCAAAGGGTTCTCAGGCCTGCCCCTGCAGTGTCTGCACTCAGTTTTGACTGCCATGTCGACCTTGCAAGTGCACCTACTTGCCAAGCCCCAAAAGTTAAATTTTCTTAAATGTAAGGCACCCCTGAGGTAGGCCAAAGGTACCCCGATGGGCAGGGTGCAGTGTAGGTAAAAAGTAGGATATGTACTGGTGTGTGTGACATGTTCTGATTGTGAAATAGTGTATTTCGTTGTTCACTATTGAAAGGCTGTCTGTCGCATAGGATAGAAAGGGAGATACTTTGTAACATCTTACAGGTATAACTTCCCATTGGGACAACATAGGAGCAAGAAGTTTAGTATGGCTGACTGAGAATTTAATCACACATCTTTTAGTAAAGATGGTTTTTAAATTATGTGTTTGAAAATACCACTTTTAGAAAGTAGACATTTTCTTGTTTAATAATCCTGTATGCCTCTGCTGGGTTGTGGATTGACTGTCTGGCATTGGAGTGACAGGGGCTGGGGATGTACATTCACTGTAGAGAGTCACTGGGGGGTTTGAGGTGTGTCTTGCCTTTACTAGATGAGTCAGAACTGGGCTGAATAGACCTGGGCTGCAATTAGAGTGGTGGGAGGAGAATGCATTGCACCTGAATAGGCCTGGTCTGCCTTACACAATGCTGTCTCCACCTCCTGTGGGGAAGCTAGTCCAGGGAGGGCGGAACTGGTTTGGACTAAGCAAAGAGATTCTCTGCCACAAGAGAAGAAAGGGAAATGTGGTATAAATTAATGGACCCAGGCGACAGGACTTTAGAACACTTTTGGACTCAGAAATCTGCTAAGAAGAGCTGGAGAAGCTGTGAGGAGGAACTACCACTTGGCTGTGTGCTTTGCTGTGTTAGCCTACAGTGGCTGCTTCTTTCTTGGGCAGAGAAAGTCTTAGGAACAGAAGAAGAAGCAACCCAATGCCGTCACCGATGCCGGCTCTTTGTCCTGAAGGCACCGCAGAGGCACTGCAGAGGGCACAGCTGCACTTCACACTGCAAACCTACTCTCACCCACAACATCATTCGGCGGCGATCGAGGCCGCCACCAAGCCTCTGCTTCCACTGTGAACTGGGGGCACTGCACTTTGTACTGCCTCTCTTCACAGTGCCACCCTGGTATATCTGCTGCCGCTTCTCCATGCAAACATCGATGCAGCTGCTTGCAACGAAGTTTGAGGGCACCGCTTTTAAGTTACACAATGCACCACCATCATCCAGCACCGCTGCCATGACCAACCAATACCATAGAATCCAGTTTGTCAGCCGACAACAGCTCTTCATGAACGCCAAGGCTGGCACGTGACCGCCCAGTACCGCAACGAGCACCACATCACTTCGCACTGCAGCCCTGTTCTCACTGACAGCCCTGGATGACCGGCGCCGAGCTGGTGCCTGTACTGTGATCTGAGGACACCGCACGCCACCCCACTTTACTTTGCCCGCAGCCCCGCAGCCCCAATGCCTAGCGGCGCTCCCAACTTCAACCGTGAGGAGGTTGATCTGCAATGCGTGTGACTTCAAGGGCCCAACAACTCCTGCACCGACCTCCGGAACTGACCACCGAAACCAACCTCAACGAGAGGTCGACGACTCCCTACATTTCTAAAGGTACTGTTTTGCGGACCTTCCCGATAAAATAGCTGGCCTACGATGCTGCTGTAAACCAGAACTGTTTGGATTTGTTGTTCACAACACTGTGGTAGCCCCTGACGGAACTATTGACTTCAAAGAACTGTGTTTTCAGTCTATTTTTGATTATTGAAATTTCTGAGAACTGTATGGTGGGTTTTTATCAATTTCGGTCTTGTTTGCACAGATACAATTTTGGTTATTTTTATTAAACTGGTGTGGTGTCCTATTGTAGGGTTTTCACTGTATTACTGTTGGTTATGGGCAAATGCTTCACACACTGCCTCTGAGATAAGCCTGACTGCTTGTGCTAAGTTGCCATGGGTGTGAGTATGGGTATTTCAGTAGTGTATCCCCCTTATCTTGACTAGGAAGAAGGGTCCCTACTTGGACAGCGTAACAACCTGCCAATTAGAGACCCCCATTTCTAACACTGGCAAAGAGAAAAGTTATAAATAGCATTATCTGAACCTAACTAGGAAAAATCTAGATATAGCTATTGTCAGCCTGTTTGGTATTACTGGAAAGCCACAATTACAATGTCATGTTCATGGTTAGATTAATTTTCCATTTGTTTAAAAAACAACAACTAATGAAACATCTGATTGACTTTTAAATGAACAGTGTACAGCCATGAAGACAAGAATTAACAGCTTAAAGCGTGCCCTGTGCCCAGATAACAAGCAGCCAGACGGATGACAGAAGCAGGGAATCACTGTGTGTCCAGGGAGTTTAAATAATGTATTTTTAGAAAAGATAACAATCACCTCGAAGGGAAAGGAAGCACAACAGAAGGGCAACTAAGAGGCTATAACAATAGTCAAATGTATCATTATCAGGATGTTCCTCAGGATTTGGCAGTGTGGTAAATCTTTTGGACGTTTGGTATTTAGATTTTGGAAGCAATTAACTTAAATTTAATAAATAATAGAGTCCCATGCGTGGATGTAGGGAAACTATGGTTTTCAGAGTTATGTGTGTGGGGGATGCCTGAAAATAGGGAATTTCAATGTTGGAGGACTTTAGCATGAAGTACAGAAGGCCTCCAAGTGGCTGATGGTGTGACACAGTTGACTCTAGAGTAGGAGTGGCAGGTGAGTGAAAGTAAGGAGCACTTCTGTGTAGACCTACCAACTCACCCAGTGCCTCCGTGTGTCACAAGATTTCTGCTCCCTTCACAGGGTCACCCAGTGAGGGGCTGAAATCTCACAGTGGCATGGGAAATGAGCTGGAAAACACAGTAAACAGTGGATTTCCAGCTCGTTTTCATAGGAAGAAAGCAGCAAGAGTCCATTAAGTGGTGAGAAACATCCAAGGACATCGGCAACAGCCTAAATGACCCATTTTATTTTTGGCATATGTGCTGGAGGGCTTAGTGAGGGGCAGAGTACCTCTTAGGTAGCTCCTGGGATGGGGCACTGTCCCTTTCAAGGCCCCGTCCCCTCCTCTCACAGTGAAATTAATTTGTAAGTTGGCAGTTGGCAGGTTTGTCTGTGTGCCTTTGGCTAAGTGCTGACTGGAAAAGTCAAACGAAGAAATTAATGTACGGTTCTGTGAAATTCACATAGTTTGTTTTTGAGTAACTTTGCAAATTTTAATAAAAGTGCATGTAAATAAGCAAAATGCAAATCCATTGTTTCTCACAATATGTTAACGTGAAATGTGTCCTCGCAACAATTTTTGATTTGAAGACGCATTTCGTTGAAAAAAAAGTGCAACAAATAACAGCAACTTTTGTTCTGTGCGTTCCTTATCAATTTTTACTGCAAATGTTGTGTAATTACTCGAAGTGGCGAAATGGCATAATTTGGTGAATTTCTCATAGCAAGCATAACACAAATTCCCCAAAATTGTATGAATTGCACTGGCGTACTTTAGATTTTTCTGAACCTTGAAACGATGTAAATAATGGAGGTGCATAATATTGTAGTAAACAATAAAGACAAAAGTTATCTTTTTGTGGGAATACCCCTTTTAATTAATGGAAGCATTAACAAATGTATGTTGTTAGGTCAGAAGAACTGACTAGTCTGTAAATTTACGAACCAAGGTGTCTGTCTCACGGGAACATCTCTCAACTAACGCAAAGGTAGATTTTATAGCATATATAAAAAACATATTCTATTGTTTTTTGAGATTTGAAAACGTTATTCAATTAATAAAACCTTGTTTATAAGGACAATGGACAATATCAGTCCAGACTATTGGAACACTTTAGAAACTACCAACATCACTGACAGGCCTAAATTAAATATCGTACTGTGTTCATGTGAATACTAAGCAACCTGATAAAAGTCTGTTGTCTAGCAGCTCCTTTATGATCTGCTGCACTAAGGGTATTTAACGAGGCAGTTTGCAATTGGCAAGAACAGGAGGCAAACGCTTCTCTTTCAAAACCATTTATCAGTGGGACAACTTTCAGGTGCACATTTCTGTGTGAACAAGGTGATACAGCAAATTGTAGATTCACTCCTAAAAGTAATCTATTTAAATAGTTGCGATAATATATGTTTTATTGCCTTAAAAAACGCCCACATTATTATTATTATCATCAATCAGTTGATCAAGATTCTCGGTGAGCAGGGAGATGTGATGGGAAAACTCAAGGAAGCATATGTCACCTCTGGCAAACGAAAATAACCATATGTCTCTTTGGTTTCTCTTTGCGCTTTCCCTGTTGCAACCTGGTTTTTAAATGAGAGTATGATTGTAATCTCAAGCCAATAGGCTGTCTAAATCTGGAAAGACAAATGCAGTATTCTTCAGAGGGCACAGGCGCTGGCCACAGGCACTGACCAACAATACTTCCAGTACTTCAGATCCAAGGGAGCTTGTTATGAATAAGCTTTAAAAAGATAGAAATGCCCTGGACATTGTATTTTTTAGACAAGGAAAAGGAACATCCTTGTCAGATTACATTCGCAGTCTGTACTGGATGGTATGGGGAGTTAAAATCCTATTCTTGAGAATTTGTTAGGATTCTGCAGACAAATAACAGAATGCACACCACATGTTTTCCACCATTTCAGGTGGTGTGAATGTTGAATTGTATGCTCTATACTTTAAATAACTGTCTGTTGCTTAAAGAACTTTTCTGCTAGATTTACTTAAGGCTCTCTTGTGTAATAAATCATTCTGCCCCCTCTTACCTTAAGGTACAGGCCACAAACAACAACAGCATTCTGATCACAGGGGTAACAGACTGTTATAAATTGAATTTCTGGTTGGCAGAGGTATGTACCCTGTCCAAGCAGGGACTACAATCCCAGTCAGAATAAGTATAGTACACACTAAATATTTACCTGTGCTCACCCTCTTGTAGCTTGATACAGAGCAGTCAGGCTAGACTAAAGAGGCAATATGTAAAGTATTTGTGCACACACACCGTAACACAATGAAAACACCACAAAAGAACTCCTGACCAGTTTAGAAAAAAAGTCCATATTTATCTGAGTAACATGACTAAAATGACAAATATCCAACATACACAAGACAAGATATACATTTTACAAGATTAAATCAAAATGCAATGCTTAGAAATCAAGAGCTCCAACTGGGGATATCTGGTCAAGCTTGACCAGGCAAATCCAAAAGTTTAGCCTGACCACGATAGAGTGTGGGCTAGATACAGAAGTTACACAGACTTGCTGACAGTACCTTGTATGCTTCGATGCTTTGGGGACGATCCAGTGGAATATGGATTTGATGCGTCAATGTCGCAGGCAAAGTGTGGGTTTGGTAGTTGAGAACAGTCGCTGATGCATCGATGTCAAAAGCGATGGGCATCAGTTCGAAGGCGTTGATGTCGAACCGCTGTACTGAAGGTGATGAGTCGATTAGCAGTCACACCAAACCAGCAATGCATCTGAGTTGGGGACAGGGCATTGCAGACATTGATGATGTACAGTCTGACACTCACACAGCAGCGGTGATTCAGGACACTCTGTCGGCAAAGTCGCGGCTGTGTTGTAAGTCGAGGTCGTTGTGTCATCACTTGGCGATCAATGTCCATGGCTTCAGTGCAGGCAGTGCAATGCGTCAATTTTGCAAGAATGCAAAAGGTTCGGAACAACGCTTCAATGCTGATGCATGGGTTTCTTGGATTGCAGCACTAAACATTCCCTTCCAAGGTCCTAGGACTGGATTTGACACTACTTGGCAGACCATGATTCAGCAGAGGAGCCAGGGCGCTGGTAGCAAGATGCAAGTGAAGTCTTTGATATTTCTGAAACTTCAGAAACAGGAGTCAAACCCAAACACCCTTGGACAACCTTTAGAGATGCTGAATGTAGAGAGTCAAGTCCAGTCCTCTCACTCTCATCAGGCAATAAGCAGCAGGAAGCGGGCCAGACCAGCAAAGCAAGCAGCAAACTGGCAATCCCTCCTGGCAGCACAATAGCTCTTCTTCCAGGCATAATGTCCTGAGTCCAGAAGTGTTCTTAGTATATAATTTCAGAGATCCAGTACTTATACTCAGTTCAGAATTTGAAGTAGAGAGACTTCAAAGAAAGTTTATAGTTTACAAGACCCTGCCCTTCCTTCCCCTGCATCCAGACACTCTACAGTGGGTACGCAACTCTTTGTGTGGGGACAGGCACAGCCAAATTTAGTTTCAAGTGTCAGCTCCTCACTCTAGCTCAGGAAGACACGTAAGCCTGGTGAGGGGCCATCAGGACATGCAGGGCACACCTCAGCTCCCTTTGTGTTTGAATGTTTAGAGAGAATGCACAAAGACCATCTGTCAACCAACCCAAATGTGTATTACAAGAGCAGGCAGAGGCACAGAATGGTTAAAGTAAGAAAATGGCAACTTTCTAAAAGTGGTATTTTCAGACCTGCAATTTAGAAACTAACTTTACTAAAATATGTGTTTGCAAATTTTGACTCAAGAGACACCAAACTTTCTCTTCCTATCTTTCCCCAATTGGAAGTTACACTTGTAAAGTGTTATAAGGCAACTCCAATGCTAACTTATGGAAGAGATAGGCCTTGCTATAGTGAAAAACAAATATAGCAGTTTTTCACTACTAGGACATGTAAAACACAAAATTACATGTCCTACTTTTTAAATACACTGCACCCCACCCATGGGCTACCTAGGGCCTAATGTCTGGATGATTTATATGTAATAAAAGGGAAGGCTTGGGCCTGGCCAGTAGGTAAACTTGCCAGGGTGGAATGTAAGTTTAAAGCTGTACACACAGGCTTTGCAGTTGGAGGCCTTATACAGGTCTGAAGGGCTACTCATGTGGGTGACACAATCAGTGCTGCAAGCCCACTAGAAGCATTTGATGTACAGGCCCTGAGCACATGCTATGTTATGTTACATAGAATTTATAAAGCGCAGCTGTCACTCCGAGGAGCATCATGGCGCTATGTTGGACTATTCATAAGGTTCAGAGTGTAACTCAGAGATCAGATAAGTGAGAGGCAGAAGTCTGGGGCACCAAAAATCCAAGTTTTCAGGGCTTTCCTGAAGTTTAGCTCTGTCTGACAGAAACAAAGACGGCTGGGAAGAAGATTCCATGCTTTGGTCCCCAGGACAGCAACTGATTTGCCACCCTTAGTGATGCACCTAAAACTAAGGGGCTTAAGGAGATTCGCTGTCGAGCATTTGAGGGGGCGCAGAGTTACACAGGGTGAAAACCTAGCCATTAGGTATTTATGTCCTGATGATCTAAAAGCTCTGTAGATAATTACCTGGATCTTAAAAAGAACTCTTTTATGTATGGGCAGCCAGTCAAACGACTTTAGGGCTGTTGAGGCTGAGGAGCCTCGTGGCCATTTCAGGACTAGACGTGTGGCTGGATGTTGGACTAGCTGTAGTTTATTGAAAACTGTCTTATTTGTCCCTGCATATACTCTCTTACAATATTCCAATCCAGATGTGATTAGGGGTACTGCCACTGCCTTTCTGTCCATGCAAGGGAGTAGATCAAAGAACGTTTAAAGGAATTTTATCAAGTGAAAGCAGGTGCCTGCCACAGTTAGAGCTTGTTGACAAAAGGATAGTGAGGTATCGAATTTCACTCCTAGATTCTTTACTATTTATTTTTATTTATTTATAAAGTCTTATATAGCGCGAACGTGACCCACGAGGGTATCAGAGCGCTTTACAATAGAAGAATAAGCCATGGAAAAGGTAGTCAATACAAACAACATGTCAAATTGTCATAGTTGAGCAATAGCATCTGCAGAACAAATT
This sequence comes from Lissotriton helveticus, assembly GCF_964261635.1. NCBI lineage: Eukaryota > Metazoa > Chordata > Amphibia > Caudata > Salamandridae > Lissotriton > Lissotriton helveticus. The sequence continues at coordinate 49,624,923 of NC_136060.1, read as the reverse complement.
ACATTAGACATTGTGCTATCAGCCGCACAGATCTATATCCCATGAAAAACATTAATTAGCAAACAATTGTGGAGCAACAGGGGATGTGATAATAGACATGCAGCCAGATAAGTCCCATACTTGGATTTAGGACATTAGTTTGTTCATTAATATACTTTTTACTTCCTTTTTGAATACAGTAAGGGATGTGATTCCACGCACTCTGGGTGGAAGAGAGTTCCAGATCTTTGGAGCAATCCCTGAAAAAGCTCTACAGCCTGTTCTCTTCTTTCTGAAGGATTGGGGTTTCAGAAGTAGAGTGGTCGCACTTCGTAGTTGTCTGCAGCCACCTGATTTTTCTAACTTTAGCGCCAAGTAGCTGGGTGTATTGTTGTGAATTGCTTTGTGCGTCATGCACGCCACTTTAAGGTGTATTCTTGCTTCATAAGGCAACCAGTTCAGTGCTTTCAAGGTTGGTGAGATGTGATTGTTTCTTTTGGTTCCTGATACCAGTCTAGCCGCAGCATTCAGAGCTGCTCTCAACGGTGCAAGCCTGTATTTCGGGAGACCAGCGAGGGTGGTACTTCCGTAGTCTAGTCTAGGTAGTACCAGAGCTTGTACAGCAACTTTTAGGTCAGCCTGGGTGAGGAAGGGTTTAAGTTTTCTTAATATATTCATTTTGTGATTAGCTCCCTTGGTGGCAGTAGAGATGTGCGCCTGCATATTCAAATGTTTGTCAATGGTGACACCTAGGGATTTAGCCGAGTCTATGATGAGGGGGACACAGTCAAAGGAGGTTAGGTGTTTTAACCAGAGGTCTATCTTTGGGGTGTAGTTTGGTGGTGAGATGAGGATGAATTCCGTTTTTTTGGTGTTTAGCATGAGATGGTTGTTGGTGAGCCAGCTTTGCGTGTTCAGAAGCGTAGTGTTAAGAGCAACGAAGTCATCTGGCGAGGAGATTTTAAGGTATAGCTGCGTGTCATCCGCATAAAGGTGATATAGAATGTTCGCAGAATTCAGCATTCGCCAGGGGCTCCATTAACAAATTGAAGAGAATGGGTGAAAGGGCAGATCCCTGAGGTACACCAAGAGTGACCAAGGATGGTTGCGAGAGTGAGTTCTTCATCTTGAATCTTTGAGATCTGTTATTCAGGAAGGAGGAGAACCACTGTAGCACAACGCCCGAGAGGCCCATCCTTCTTTCCAATAGGGCTAGGAGCTTATCGTGTTTGACCGTATCGAAGGCGGAAGACAGATCAAGGAGTATTAAAAGGCATGATTCATTTCGATCAAGCATGATTAGTATATCATCCATAATGTGCGTGAGTGCAGATTCAGTGCTGTGCCCACTACGGAAGCCCGATTGGTGACTGTCTAAGAGGTTGAAGCTCTCAATGTGATTGCATAATTGGATTTGAACACATTTCTCCAATAGTTTAGCCAAGGTGGGGATATTGGTTATAGGAAGGTAGTTGTTAGGATCAGCTGGAGAAGCATCAGCCTTCTTTAGTATAGGAGTGACCTGTCCTATTTTAAGGCAATCCGGAATGACACCTTGAATCAAGGAGGCGTTTACAATTTTAGACCATAAAGGTAGTATAGCGGTTTTCAAGATCTTGAATAGGGCAGGTGGCAAGGGATCCGAGAAATGATTGGAAGGGTTGATTTCTTGTAGAGTGTTGAAGATAGTTTGTTGAGAGATTGGCGAGAAGGTGTGTTTTAAACTATGTTTACTGTGTTGAGAGCAGGAGGGATATAGTGCACTGTACTGGGGACTTATTGGTAAATCAAATAGGCCAATCATGGAGAAACTAAATGCCATTACATTTTAGACACAGAGCACATGCACTTTAGCCCTGGGCAGCAGTGAAAAAGTGCCCAGAGTCCTAAAACCAGCAAAAATGAAGTTCAGCACACAGTCAAACAAGAGGTCAGAAGGCAAAAAGTCAAGGGAAACCCCACCAAAAGATGCCAGGTCTAACATAGACACTAGGAGACAAAATAACAAAGTATTTAGGGACCAAAAACAGCAAAGCTAAATGTCCCATTGACAAGAGGGATGGCATTTTGGAAACCAATCTCAAGGTTTTGCCACCAACCGTTAATCCAGTGGTTACGATTGCGCGTGAGAACATCTCTTTTTCTATGTGTCAGGGAGACAAACAATCTCGAAAAATACTGCAATATAATGGATCACTGCTAGAAGAATCATGACCAAGAATGATGGCAATTTTAAGAGCCTTTGATGCATCTTTCATGTTTCTTCCCTGGGATATCATTAATGGGGCTTAGCAGGGTTTCATGGACATGGTGCATGGCAGTTCAAACCAAACCTGTTGTTACACCTTTTCAACATCCACCATATTTCCTATACTACCTTGCAGAGAAATACCTCTGTGTACTGTTGGGTTTATATTTCAAAGACCCGTACACTTTACAGTCCTGTCAAGTAGAGTGACAGTAAGCCTGTGCACTTGCCTTTTGTCTGATTCCTCTCCTAGAGACAATAACTAAACATAATTAGGTGTTTTACACAGTTAACAGTGAGCAACTTACATAATTATGGAGTTTTTGAATTGGGAAGAATCCACATTTATAATAGATATTCCAAACGCACATATACTACTCTTGTGATGCTTGCAGTAGCTGACAAACTAGACGTTTAATGCACTTTTGAAATTGTTTTTTTTTAAAGTTTCAACATTGTGAAACAAGCACTGCAAACAACAAAAAATGTGACGCTTTTACATGGAAGAGGTGCATCTAAGCCTGAGTAAAACGCAGAACACAAAGAATGTGATTGGCAATTACTGATACTTATGTCTGCAGTCAAAGGGATTTCACAGTTGCTGCAGCATATATTGTGCCTGCTATGTGTGTTCATGGAAGAAAACACTGTTCCTCTCACCTGTTATGTACCTGCTTTTTATGTTGTGTCAGGTTGCACTGCCGGGACCTATGCTATGCCTGTACCATATATTTGTGAAGCTTGATGTTCCATTTTCACCCTATTGAAGCTATTGTAGTGTAGTTCCTATCTTCCCAATAGGCTCTGCGCATTGGAATAATACCTACAGCAGTAAAGGCCTAGGCCAGACGTTAACTAGGTCTACTACTGTCGATACTAGACTTAAGTTTTGGGTTTGCCAGCGTAGCTCAGAGTTCGCTAGAAACTTTCTCGAATGTTCAGGAAAGAATTAACTCCCCTGATTAGACAAGAAGGGATTTAGTTTCTGACAACCATAGAACATGACAACTTTGCTCTCCCCTAATCAAGAGTGTATCTCCAGAGTCGTGTGAGCACAAGGCAATTATTTTACTCAGTCAGTAAGTGCATTCTTAGTCTCATCAGATTGTAGAGAAAAGGAAGAGACGGGCGTGTTCAATAAAAAGGTGTTATTTATTGATCAGTCTCTTTTCTCGTACAAGAGAAATGGATCGATATTATTGCAATACTTATAGTTAAGTAAAGTGCATACATTAAAAGCAATAGTATAAAATAATACTGTAAAAACATTGATATGGTTTCTGAGCCATATGATGTTTAAAATGATTAAAATATATTTACATACACATATACATTTGACTAAACGTACTCAACTGGTGTTTCTAAATACGCCTACCCCGTGTACCTGACCTAAGTCTAATGCGTGGGCGGGAATAGAAAGTTACAGTTTAAGTTAAGTTTGTTTTTGCCAAGTGAATAACTAAAGAATTCTCTGTGAGGGGTTATTCAGTTCTGTACCTGGAAGTTAGGATGAATGAGGAATGGTATCTCTTTCTCTGCTCTCGATATTCCAGGCTGCCTGCGAGGGCTGCCCGAAAGCGCCGGTGCTGGGTCTCTCGGTAGGAGATAGCAGCGCGTCTCTCAGCGCGTCAGGAAGGCGGGGCTGCTGCCAGCGGGGTCTGCTCTGCTTCTGGGCTTCGGCAAGTATGGCTGCTCCGTCTCGTCACCACACGTGTGTTTGCATAGGGCAAGATCGGCAATATTTATACCTTAAAGGTGCCGAGATTGACGTAAGGATGGACATAGATACGTCAATAAAGATGTCATACGACTTGCTCGTTAGCACATTCTTTTACTGAAGTTCTCTGTGAAATCAAAACAATGGCCGCACGGATTTTCCAGGTTGTCATAGGTTTGATTTGTTATGAGAACGTCGTATGCCTTATCAGGGGCTGGAGGAATGTCGCTTGTCTAATTAGATCTCAAGCGTTATGACCTAATCAGATAACACGTTCCTGTGCCGTAGTGTGACTGCGTCAGATAACGGTATCTGCATCATGGGGGCTTTTCTTGCCTCATGGGCTGACTGTTAGTTAACTTGATAGTTAGTTTAACCAGAATAGGGTCAGGAATAGGGGGATCGATTCAGAACCTATAGGAATACATGACACTATAAGGATTGGCACTTTCAGGAATGTGACTTACAGGCTAATAATTTATGGTGCTGTATGTCTTGACACTCCATAAAATTGGGTTAAGAAAATACAACCTCGTCCCCCACTAAATCTACAGGTATCACTTATGAATAGGCACTTTGCAAATGTGCAAACATCAATAAGAATCATTCCCTGTACTTTTCACTGAACAAAAATGTATTGAAGTAAATATAGCCATGCATTTGCTTATTTTTCTGAACAGGTCATCGGATTTGGTTCTGTTCATTTTCCACGTCTTTCTCTTTTATGGCATATACTCAGAGGAAGCAACCTTTCGCATTGCATTCCACACGCTGCACACGCTTGGGGGTTGTTCCTGCTCCCATTGGAAATCTTCTCTAATTGGAGGTGTAGCTCGAAGCTTTTCTAGCTTATTTATGGGCAATCCTTTACCACTTACCGGGCGACAAAGAACAGTAGACATTTTTCCAAAAATGTAATGTATTTCAAAAAATAAAAATTTAGGAAAACGCAAGTTTATTTTTAGAACTATACCTGCAGTTTAGACTTGTTCTATCGATGCATCTTTCGCATCAGTTTATTGCTGCTAATAAGGGTGCCCTGCAGTCTTTCACCAGAAATTCTGCATGGCGGCACATGCCTCTATCACTTTGTAAGTTTTCCCTGCCTACAGTCAACTCGTAACCAAACAATCGCTTGTCAGTCTTTCCTTTATTTTTTATTTCTAGTGAGTACTGTCAGTGAGGATATTGTAGCATTGTTGAGTGATGTGTGTCAAATGCGCTACAATAGACCTTTGAATCAATTGCATTGAAGCAGTTTACTGTTGTAATAAGACAATGCATTGTTTATGACTAAGATGTATTCATAAACCACACAGCCTAAGGTTGTCTCTGCTCCATGCCAGTTCAGCTTTCCTGGGTACAATATTTTTTAGATTTGAGGTTCGATGATAAAGGGTTTATGTGACAATATCCTTCAGCTTTCTTCGAAGTGTATTTAGAGATTGAAATGTGTACCCTAAATCATATTTACATTACGTACACATGCATGACTTTTTAAAAGTTAGTTAAAATGAGAGAGAGAGTGTCTAAGACTGATGACTAGGGTAGGCCTATTTAACACGCCTGATAAATATCTGTACCTCAGTGTATGTTCATTATTGGGTGCAATAAATAGCACCTATTATGAGTTTATGGGGAATAACATTCCTATTACGGTGTTTAACGCATGATACTGTAAGTACCATATGCTTTTCCCCAGGTAAGTTTCAGCAGTTTTAACCTGCCGAGATTTAACGAGCTTTGAGTTATTTAATGCATCTGGTAATTATTGGATATGTTAAATTCCCTTAAACTTGAAATTCCAAACTGAGCGTAAAAGGGGGTTTACGCACGGATTGGAATACACTATTAACATCATAATCAGGCCCTTTGTCTGATCTTTTCTCTTACTTGCATAGTACAATTTTGGTATTTACAAGAATGTGGAAAATACGTTTTTGGAAATCAAGAAAGAAAGTGATTTCATAGATGGATAAAAAAGCGTAGAAGGATAAGTTACAATATCTTACGCCATAAATTATCTAGGGACCAAATCACCAAGATTGTGCCATGAGCAGGTGTGACCTACTTTTGTAGTACTCCTGGAATATTCAGATATACTCCTGCCTTACTCCTAGGTAAATTCCACAAAGTTAAATCGCCAAGGGATGATATCCACATCCACATAGTGTTATGCCTAGGTTTAGGTCTATTTATACCTAATAGTAGTTAAACCTTGAAATATTGAGTTAAACCTAAAAGGATTCATCTGTATGCTTTGTAAGCTACATGCATCTGTTTGCAATGTGTCATACCCACGGAGGTAGTTTAATTCAATTGGAATTGGTGAACAAGATGTGCGTGTGGTACCAGTATATTATTCTCAAAAAAGAGCAGCATAATATTTCTTAAGTATCATCTACAAAATATTACGCATTGGAGCGGGAAATAAAATGTATACATCCAACAGACAATATTTTTGTAAGTAATATTTAAGACTCAATGTTTACGGCAGACAAATTTTCTGTATATGATGTTCTGGCATATAACCCAAGAAAGGCTGCAACAAATTGTATTGGTCGTCCATTGATTTATCATACATAGACTACAAACCTTTGTGAGTTAGCAAGACCGCATATAATCGGATTCAAAGAACAATCTGAAAGGCAACACATCTGTCCAGTTTCATCCCACTCTGGGGCTCTTTAACCTTTTCCAGCATCAATAGTATTTGTTCTTGTGGATAAGTTCTGAAGAGCCTCAGTCCTTCCAACGATGCTCGCATTTTGCTTATGAGTTTCTGAGCACCGTTCAGTTTAATTGCTCTCACTTCACATGGAACTGTGAATTTAATTACAAATTAGTTGCTTTCCTAACGAAAAAAAAGCACCTGCACTGGAAATAATGCTTCCCTTTCATGTCCCCAGTAAAAACATCTTACTGTTGTGAGATGAAAATCCTTTTCCCAGAAAAAAGGATTTCCTGTTTGAAGTAATTCTCGCTGTGGGACTGAAAGACAACCCTGAAGTTTGAGCATAGCTAAATGCTGTAATAATTTGATTAGAGTATGGTTTCGGGACAGATTACATTATGGCAACCTAGAATGAAATTCATATTTGGAAAGTAGCAGGTGTTTGTGATTTCTTTGATTCGTGTCCATTAATAGCATACATATTACAGCCAAGTGTCTTTCTTAACCAACATCTTGGTATTTAAAATACATTTCCTTATTGTTCATATTGGGTGGCATTTTTTCGAAACTTCTCTTCATCACACAGAACTATTCTTTTTTTTATTTGGCATTGAAAGCGTGCTTCAGTTAATGTCGGGAGCCCTTTCACAAAGGTCTTTTGAATTTGGTTAATAAATACAGAGCAGGCAGCTGAGCAGTATTTGCTAACAAATTAGAGACTGCAAGTGTACCTAATAAAGGATTTCCTAAAAAGAAGTACATTTTGAACACAAGGCAAACATTCACAGTTGAAAAACCATTATGCTAGAATTACAATAAGCAAGTCTCAATGTAACTAACAAGATGTATCTATTTAGATAAGAGCCATATTACTGCACGTGGAAATGCTACAATAGCGCGTCACTGATTGGGAAAACCATGCCTATAAGCAGCAGAAAGACACTGATGCAAACCTTTCACTTTGAATTGTGGAAAAATATATGGAGGAACAGTTTTCTCGGTATATTCCCTATGTGGAGCTAAATTTGAAGAAATATTAAGATTACTGGCTGCAATAATGGAGTTACTGGAATTGTTCAATTACTATAAACACTGAGGGCCTCAATGTATTTCTATTACGGTTAAGCCCAAATCATGTGGTTAGGTGCACCTGGTAATGTTTGTACAATCTGCATAAATAGCAAATACCGAAGTCACAAAGACATGTGTCATAAGATTTGTGTAAAGCTACAACTAATTCATTAAGCCAGGTTTGTGTAAGATTTGGTTGCAGAGATATCACTCGTGTGGAAGTTCTATAAAGTATGCACACTTGCCCATGTTTGGTAAGAGCCAGAGGTCCTGGTGAACCACAGAATCATCCTATCCCTACCTGCCATTGCCATTGGCAAAAATATTGAAACAGTGACCAATTTTTAACATCTGTTGTGGTGAAATTGATGAACATCCTCTGTGATTTCCAATCAGGTGTCCTGCCTTCTGTAAAGATGATTTAGTTTGCGACTCCTTACTGAGAGAAAATAGGGCCACAGACTTGAATTAATGCTTCTTAGCTTTCATTATCCAATATTACAGCAATCAGGATATCCCTAGTCTATTTTAGCTATCGAAAAGGCTAAAGAGAAGTTTAAGTAGGAAAACGGGTTCAGTCTAGACCATGCAAACAGCTGCAAACAATGCATTTTTATGTATATCATTTATTTTTATTTAGTGTTATGAGGCAGAAGATGGGGAATTACTACCAGGACACGTAGTAGGCCCTTATCGTGGAATGGAGGTTTTCACCTGAGGTGGAATTTAATCACTGGAGAAAAATTAAAAATAAGCCAATTTTTCAGCAACATAGGAGCAGATTTATTAAAAGTTCCACAATACGTTGCAGCAACCAAAATTGCTGTGTTTAGTTGAGAAAGGGAGGAAAACAGTGCTGAGCCATACGAAAAAAATATGGTGCTGCTACTGTCATCTCATGTACTGTTACTCAAACATAGACTTTGTACTGGAAGGATAACACCTGCCTCGAGGAAGTATTATTTTTTTCACACAAAACACTGTCTACGAAATTAAATAGGGCTTGGAAAAAAACATGTGTGGTAGCATTTAAACAACCATGTACCACCCCCGTTGACACAAAGTAATGCAAGCAACACAAAGCAATTATTTGTGTTACTTTTAGGCAACTTTCTCGTCAAAAACGTTTTGCACTGTAAAGCAAACAACAAATCCACACTTAATGCTGGTTTGCATCACTTTTAGTGACTTTGCACTTGCGCAAAGTGTTGATAAATCTACCCCAAAATGTTCAATTACTAAGTTAGGAGTGGTTAAACTGATTGTTCGGCGTGTCTGCATTCAGTGTGCATCACCCAGATCAAATGAGACACATGTGAATGTGAAGAAAAATATCTAGCATCACACACCATATTACAGACATATGGAACTGTATTGATATGGTCCAGAACAACAATAACCAACCAATAACCAATGTAATCTATTGAAATGTGACTCCTCTCAATGTCAGCTGGCTGGTCTGGCACAAACAATGTTAGGCATGGGTCAGAGTAAAAGAGACTGCTTGAAAGGGAACAGAATTTTATCAGAGCACACACGAAGCTGACATCTGGTTGCAGTGAAGGTGCTCAAAAATATTATGAGGTAACAGCCAAAGTGCATGGAATTTCTTACAGAAGGGCCAGTCAAGGAAGTTTGTAAAATCATCTATTAAAAACTGAGTAGTATCTTCACAAAGACAAATATGCATATGTATATTTAGTACGCAACTGATTTTGAAAGGAGGTGCTCATCAGGAGCCTTATTAGTCTTGCCCTGAGTGAGTGGTAAAGATACATGACCTAATGAGAGGAGATTATTTTGCATCTCTGTGCAACCGTCAGACTTCTCTAAACTAAGCTGAATATGCGGGAGGGAGCTTTGGGCCTCCTTTCCACAGCACAGTGTCAAATCCTACTTGAGCCATGTGTAACACTTGGGGCACACTTGATAGGGGGAGAACAGGATGGCAAGACAATTTTTGTTGATCCCCTGTCTGGTTCCTCAAGTGCTCTGCTCTTTTCCTACCCGACTTCTATCCCTGGGTTTGTTGGGGGTACAGTGCCTGCCTCAAAGATGATTTTAGTGGTATATGTGGGAGGACACTAGAATTGCCATAATACACTCTCCGCACACACACCCAGCCGTCCGAGCTCAATCTTAGTTTGGCTAAAGTCTTTCAACAAATTGAGAATTTCCAGACACATGACATTTTGGACCTGTTTGCAATAAGGTAAACAGGAACTCCTACAAAAGTAGGTTAGCGGGCAGGAGTCATACACACACACTAGCTAGCGCCAGGCACAAATAAGGCATCCCCAGGTGCCCTCTTCAGAAAACCTTCTGGACCTGACAAATATCAGAAGAGGACTGTACCTACTGCCTGTATTATTAGAAGAACCCCGTAGGACTGGATTTGCTTCCTCTTGTACCAAACACAAAGAAGTGGACTCCAGGGGTCAATTGGCTGACCACAAGTGTGGCTACACGGAGACAACAAGCTGCAAGAGGCTTTTTGATTGAGGTTCCAAGCTCACCAGTGTCAACTGTACCTGGACTGCTCCCAGAATTCAGAAGATAAAATGTTTTCCAAGGATGAACCTGGTTGGGGTATCTGACCTATGTCGTGGTTGTCTCACATTGCACCTAGGTCCCGCTCTACCACAACCAATTACTATCATTGGTGCTTTGTGCTTTGCGGGGCGATTACTACTTAAAAACCTAAAGTTCACATCTCTGGTTTCCCTTATTAGATTTTTGTTATTTTTGTGTCATTTTGTTTAATACATCTGACTCTATATTTGTAATATGATTTATGATTTTGTTGTTGGTATTTTGACTTTATTCCTGATTTGGTACTGAACATTGCCCCAAGCTAAGCTCTGTACCCTCACTATCAGGAGGTTGAGCTCAGGTCAATTTAGTGCATTTAAGCGTTCACACTGACAAGGGTTATGAGTATTACTTGTTGTGGGTAGCGACCCACCCCAAATAGTAATACAATTTCCTACATATTGCACATTGTCTAATGCTGTATTAGAGTGCCAGAATGGCCACCAAGCTTAGAACCAATGTGTTGACCTTCTAGGATGGTAAAACAATGATTGTATATGGACAACAGCATTACATAATTGTCGTCTGGATTAGATGAAGTTGCCACACTGCCGTTATCATAACATTTCATAATACACATATCAGGCCATGATCATTTGCTTTCCACTGTACACATTCCAGCTGTATTAATTGTAAGCTTTGTCACAAGCCAATAAGAGCAATACTAAAACTTATTTCAGTAGAAGCACACATCTTTGGCCCTATCAAATCCTGTACTGTGGGCAACCCACATGTCAGTAGAGTCTAATCCCCTCTCTCAGTAGTCCTCTGAAAGCCCTTGTTTTGTTGATCAGATACGGGTCAGTGACAGCGGCTCTGTCAGGTCAATCCAAAAAAATGCATGCTGTCCAAATAAGGAAGAACAGACTTGCTTCATTTGAACCCAGGCTCCCCAGAAGTGACTCCAAGGCTCAGTTGGCTGACCTCCTGGTTGAGCTACAGGAACACAACAAGCTTCCAGATGTCTCCCTACAACCACCCGTTGAACAGCACCATCTGGACCTGCCTGAGCACTGTTGCTGGCACCTGCTGGAATGAGTCTCGGAATGATCCTTGGCTGGAATCAGAGGGTAATCCCCCTGAAAAGAAGAAGAAGATGCAGAAGTTCTGGGCTCCTTGCATTCAATAAGTGATCTCTTTAAGTGGAAAATCAATTTTCTGCAACAACTGACAATGCGAGACATGCAATTTATGCCAACAATGCCAACCCACGACTACTGCCAAAGTGAAGCTCCAGTGACAACAGACTCATCCCCCTACAACAGTGAATATCTGCAATGCCCAACCTGCTTCTCATGCTCACAACAACCTTGCCATCTCTCCCAGTGCGAAAAGGAAACTCTTCAGCGGGATAAACCTGGGCCTTGTGTCTGACCCACACTCCATCTCGTCAGCTTGTAGTTCTGACTTTTCCCTGGTACAGCAGACCAGATAACTACAAGGGCGCTCTGTGCTGTTAGGCGCTATCTTTTCCTAAATATTTAAAAACCTCATATCTCTGGTGTTAGATGTAACTATTTGATGTCATTTTATTTATTAGACTTTACTTTATTTTTCTTAATAGGTTTATGATTTTTCTTGCGTTTTCACTTTATTACTGTTTGATTGCTAAATAAATACTTTGTATATTGCCCCTCCTTTATGCCTGACTTGTTTTGTGCCAAGCTACTGATGAATAAGCACAGGTAGTTTTAGTGACTTTTGTGGTTTACCCAGACAACGATTGTTGTTGGCGTCTTTATGCTGGGTCTGGTGATTCAGTGGACTAATGCATCCACTGCAGGGACCTGTGTTCGGCCTCATGGTCACAGGTTTAATTCCCACCAATTCCACTCAGCTTTTCATCCATCCAAGGTCGATAAAATGAATACCGTTGGGTAAAAATAAAACGTCTGTTATTCAGCGCCAAGATAGCCGCTGGGGTGAACGCAGCCACTATCACAATTTCTAACATCTGTTGTAAAGCTTGTCTCTTCAATTGACTATCACTGGATAATATGTTACCTTTTAATAAGTACGAACCGAATATTGGGAGCGGATATAAAACTAAAGTTTACACTCAAATAAATTGTAATTTGCAAACATCTTTAATGGTAAAGTAGGAATTTTGAGTTGTAATTCTGAAAATTACCTTTTTAGAACTTTTCCATTTTTGTGTCCAAATCAACACTGCCTTTCTGCCAGAACTAGGTAACATGACTGTTGCTGTCTCTCCTGTGATCGATTGTTGATTCCTTCAAGACCTGAGAACAAAGACGGCTAGATGTGGATAGGATGGGCCGTTCTCTCAGAATGACTGGGGTTGGGGCGCTGTGCCAACCCTCTTACCATTTACGATTCGATGGACCTTTCCGTTGTCGACTGATTCGGATAAGGGAATTAGCATTAAATCAATCAATTTAATTAACAGTGCAACCCATTTGAATACACAATAAGGACCAGGAATCAGTGACTATAGTAAAGAGGACTTATTACAAACTGGCAGTCAGGTTAAGGTAAACAAATCTTAGCATCCTTCCAGTAAAAAAGCAGAATAACAACTGGAAAACTCAAACTACTAAAAATGTGTAGGTGTACCACCAAGATGCAAACAAGAATTTCAGTCACAGCAAAACAAAACATCAACAACAGAATATGGTCCTCAGAGAAGAATTTCTGATTCTCTCTTCTATACATGAGTGAAGTCTGAAATCATCTGAGTTAAAGTCCAAACTAAGGAGGGTGGGTGGTTTAAAACTTAACAGGATGTCAAAAATCAGAGAAATGCAGAAAAAGTAGGCAAATGCGGGAAAGTGAGGGAAGGTATGGGAAGGTGTCAGCAGTTTGAAAGCTTAGTCAACAGTCTTCTTGAGTTAGGGAAAATGAGTGTTAGCCAAAGCTACACTTTGCAAGAGTCAAAGGGAAGCAGGTCTAAACCTCTCAAATTCTGAAGGAAAAGTGGTTTAACTTCGAATACTGTGAACTCCAAATATTTCCACCAGAATCTCCCAGGTAAGACCACTCTGTTCGCACCATCTGGGGTTCCCTTGTCCTTACCACTCTCACTTTGAAACTGTAACATTGACAATCTTTCCCAGGCCAGACATAGAAACAATACTGTCCTTGATCACCTATGCACCTTTGCAACATTAATAAATGGAGACTTTCTGTTAACGCTCTAGCTCTCCCTGTTCCTTGTCAAGGTCTCCTTCTCAGACTCTCTCTCGATTACTAGTACAGTCTGGAATCTATTCTCAAACTCACAAACCATGTGAGTTATACTGCAAGAAAAAGGGACGCAAGCAGAAAATGGAAAACAACATCTCATGCAGAAAGAAATACAGGCCTAGTAATGTCAATTTAGCATCTTAAATCATGGTGCACATTTAATATGTGTCATTTAATGAATTAACGGTACAAAAGGGGGTGGTGATGGACGGAGCATCTGAACCAATCAAACACTCACACCCAGTCAAAAGATCTGGGTTTAATCCATCACCATTCTTTATCCCACTCTGCCACCCCAGTTCAGACATGGCTATATGCAAATCAGTCTGACCCTGTGCCTCATGGGAACAGTCCAGCCCGAACTGCCAAGCCATGCCTTCCCTGGACCGGAAACAAGCTTCCGAGGACCGGTTTCTGGCATTACAGCCATCTTCAGCCCGGCTTGATTGAATCCAGTGGCAAAGTGAGCAAGGGACTCACGTCTGAGCATACCCTGCCACACTTATGGAGGCCATCACCACCCCTTTTGTACCGCTTTTGGCCGCCATAAGTGTGGCAGGGTATGCTCAGATGTGAGTCCCTTGCTCACTTTGCCACTGGATTCAAGCAAGCCGTGTTGAAGATGGCTGGAATGCCAGAAACCGGTCCCCGGAAGCTTGTTTCCGGTCCAGGGAAGGCATGGCTTGGCAGTTCGGGCTGGACTGTTCCCATGAGGCACAGGGTCAGACTGATTTGCATATAGCCATGTCTGAACTGGGGTGGCAGAGTGGGCTAAAGAACGGTGACTGAGTGTGAGTGTTTGATTGGTTCTGATGCTCCGTCCATCACCACCCCCTTTTGTACCATTTAATGAATTAAGGCACAAAGTATATATGAAGTCTCAAATTCTACACAAAATCCATTTTAAGAGTGATGTCAAGTGCAACACTTTGCGTTAATATCGTTAGGCCACACAGAAAACAAGTGTTAAGTGCTCGTTCATATTGCAAATTTGTGATGTGTAAAGGTGGGGCCAAAATGACCACCAGAATGACTGCAAGGGCTAGCTGGCTTGCCTCCTCTGTGAGATACAGGGACTGAATAAGCTTCCAGAGGCCTCACTGCAACTGATGAGTTGACAAGCACCAACAGCACCTGTCTCAGCCCTGCTGCTGGCCTCTGGTGGAGTGAGTCCTTATCCCCAAGAAGTTTCCCCCAGGCCCTGGACTCTACGTTGGCATCTGTGAGAACTCGATCAAGTCTGGAATACACTCCCTTTGGAGTATTCACTTAGCATAGCAAACATGCTAACACACCACACGTTCCACTCAAACAACACCGGGTCCGTTTGTCATTTACCAGAAAGTCAAATCGTTATACAATATGTAAATAACATATGTTTGATTTTATTAAGTCGGTTCAAAGAAGTATATGTATAAACACCTTTTCACATTAAAAATAATACAACTTCATTATACACATTAAAAACAACGGAAGTAAAAAAATAATAAAAAAATCATTTATACAATATCAATAAATCCAAGTTCATAAGAACATAACCACAGGCATATGGATTGGTAGATTCAACACATCATTTTAACTTGTGTCATGCAACACAAGAGAACATATCTTAAAAATTAACTATTAGTAGGCCTAGAAAAAGTGATGCATTTCGGAGGGTTACACAGATCCAACCTCCTTCTTCAGGCTTCTCACTACTTGGTTTCGACAGCGATATCAGATTGTCATTCAGTCGATATTCATCTGGGAGAATTCTATTGATAAGAGTCTCTCCTTCCAATGCTCAAATTCATATAGGCAGAGGAACACTGCTAGAAGGAATGTATTCAATAAAATCACAACTCCAAACTCTACGCACCCAATAATATTGACAGACGGTACTTATTCACGAAGGTCAGTCTCAATTATTTTAGGCCTCACTGGATGCGAAATATCAGTCCTTCGTATTTGGAGTAAAGTACACAAGCTTCTATCCTCCTTGTTGCTGTGACTCTTGTCTTACTGATGTTGCTTCCGTATCCGGGATTTAAAAATCTCCTGCATACATGCCGCAAACGTCCCTTGTGAGAGCTCCTCAACAAGAATAGAAGAAAATCCTGACGTTTGGACTCCTTGCGATGACGAACGGGCTAGTTTGTGCCAACCGCGATGACTACCAACGTTGAGCTCTGTGGAGAGCTTCTCTTGACGTGGGCTGTGCCTGTCCGCGATCATCAACATAAGATCTGCACTTTGCGCCACAGTACCAACAGGCCACAATGACCGTCCACGTAAGTTCCAGCAAAATTCAGCTATTTACGCTACAGTTAGGACCCTTCATAGCACTGAACTTACTTGCAACCTATCAACTGTCTAGTGCAACTAGATAATCGGGAGTGGTGAATTTTGCTGTTGGGCACTATTTTCTCAAAAAATCTGATATTCAATATCTCTTGGATTTACTGAATGGATTCTTTTTCATTTTGGTGTCAGTTTTTTTAATTAAAATGTATCCTGTCCAAATTGGCTTGGGATTTTTATTGTATTGTGTCTTCACATTTTTACTGTATGTGTGCTGTCTAAATACTTTAAACGTTGCCTCTAAGTGAGCCTGACTGTGTTTGCTGCAATATAACAGAAGGTTAAGCACAAATTGAATTAGCTGATTTTTTTGGGTCCACCTGACAAAGGATTGGGGTTATTGCATAAGAGGGTCTGCCACCTTCTCAACTAATAAACCAATTTCTTACATAGAAGACGTGACTTGATCCTGGCATCCCCACTAGAACAAATTGTGTGATTGTGCAGACGTTACTATGTCACAAGATGCAAGAGATTACCTAATCAGTTTAAAACTAAACCAAACCAAACTGCAATCTGAGCTACAAACGAAAATGAATCCATTTTTCTAATGGACAAAAACAAAACAACTGTTATAAAGCGGCATCGAGAACACTTCTATATAGCAATGAAAACAGACAAAGATTGATGGTACTAGAGTTTTCTTTGAGACTCCAGTTCAAAGCAAAAATCAGCTTAAAAGAAGATAGTAACAATACGGAAGTTAGAGTTCCGCACGTACTGTAAGGATTACCCAATTAAAGGATTTTCACTGTGTATTCACACAGGGAATAACAATCAAGTGCTCAGCTCAATAAGAGATGGGAGGTAAAGGGAAAGGACACATATCAGCAGGGACACAGAATAAAAGCGTATTAAAGAAATCTGTAATTGAGCCTGCCACGGATGTCATGTAATACCCTGGATCTCAAAGTAAGGAAATGTTTCTGGGATCCCTTACCATACAGATGAAAGTGTGTGTCGCCTACTAGCCTGAGAAGAAACAAGCCTGTCTTCTTTTTGATCCGGTGTCAGACACTGTACTTGGTTTTTGGCAACTGTCTCTATGTATGCTGATATGAGATGCTATGTCATTTTATGAAAGGTCAAGGGTACAGTTGTGTACAGTGCATATGTTGTTGAGTATTATGATATGGATGCTTTGAATACATGGCTTAGGTTGTGGCTCGCACAAGCATTTCATATGTGGTATTTCAGGGCAGATGAGTGATTATCTGATGTCCTGGGAAGCCTGAGGATCAAGTGGCAATAATAACAACCTGAACGCATTCTTCTGATAATATATGTTTTCTTTAGGCTACAGAAGCCATGGAACATAGCTTTCCATTTAATGCGAGTATTATATTCCTTGGGTTGTATTTTAAGATATACAATTCCCCAGCACCAGCAGAATCCGTTAAACATCATTCACTCTGTAAACAAGTGTATTAATGGTATACAGCTGTCAAAATGGAAAGAGAGTCGGTGCATGAGTTTTCATACTCATTAATGCACTATTTTGTCCAGAATTACCATACCATTACTTTCTGGAAATACAGACTTTTTCTGAACTGCAAGGCTTTTTTTAGCAGATTAACAATTTTTCCTCAAAAATCCGCTTATCTTCTTGTACAATTACATAAATGTCAACTATTGTAGAATGTTCATTATTCCTCATTATTTCAGACACTAACTGCAATAAAGGCAACTCTCATTTACTGCTGCAACTGGTGAAAAAACATGGGTGTGTGAATGATGTGCACAGTGCAAATGTGGGAAGGAGTCCTCCTAAGGCAGTTTCAGTTACGGTCTCACATGCTCAGGCATAGCCTCATAGGATACGTGCAGCTTGCACTATACTGCAACACATTAATTATGCCCACATTCAACCATAATGCATCCAGGTAAAGTGTCATATACCCATTGTCTTAGTCATATGCCGATATTATACACTCACGTGAAGGATTTCATTAGTAGATTCTGTCTTCTATGGACAGGTACCCCATCATGCCCCATATAGCTGCATGCCAACTATTACATCATAAGCCTGAGGTGATACTTATCAGGCATTGCCAATGCATTCTGACACAAGTACATGCCAGATATTTTATTACCATCATAATACATGAGGGCCTGCAGTCCCTGTATAGAAGCCCATCTCTAATGTTCTTATTACAGTTGAGGTTTGATTTGCTCATAAAGAAATGGCGTAACTGTTCATCTGTAAAAAAAAATAATAATAAAGTTATACGTTATCTGTCACAATCCCTGCTTACAGAGACAGAAGCCAAGGTGAAAGGCAGGTCACAGTGCATAATTATAGCTGCAGTTTAAACAAGAAAAACAGGAATAGACGTTTCCTTTGTATAATATGTTTACTTTCGGCCAAAAGTAGATTGTTTAAGAAATATGTTTATTTTCTTCCATTTTATAGTTCCTTACAGGAAAGACAGAATTTCTGTGTGTTTCTGCACAATCTGAGCGACAACACTTTCTAACTCAACATACAATCAATTTGTCCTAATATTATGTATGCAAACAATACTTACTGTCCTTTAGTGTGTTTAATTTAACAGTACAGATTACGTGTTTTGTTCTGTTGTTCTGCAATTAACATAAAAAAAAACACAACAAGGGTTTAGGCGTTTTTTGGTATGGGCAATGGTGTGACCATGTATTATAAAAAATAAAATATATTTTGTGATATCTTAAAAGAATATTTCAAGTCACCTTGGAGTTCCATGATCTTAAAGAGAAATTCGACCTTCTACCCTTTCCTCAATATAGCCATGGAAGTCCTTGGTGGCTTGCAATATCCCTATAATGTATGGCAAGGGGTACTTCATCCCATATATAATCCTTGCTTTGCCAGATTCTGTTGTGCAGGATCAAGCACAGCCTCCTATGTCCATATACGGTCAAATAAATGTTGGTCAGGTACATCTTGATATTACTTAAATGCCTCATATGCCCAGGTAGACTCGAAATCATATCAAGTGAAAGAAGTACACTGGTACCAAATCATATGCCCGGGATGTCACATGAGATACCTTTTCATCACATTAATCTCTGCCATAGCATGCCTAGTAAAGCTCAAGCCAGGCCATGCCATGATAGGACTTAAAAATGGCATGGCAACCATTGCCGTAAAATGGCCATTTTATTGCATGCTGTACATTAAATCCAAATGCTTGGAAAAATTACATACGTTCCAACCAAGTTTCATGCGCTCATGTATTATTTTATAGGCGTAGGTAGTGTTTAAAGGGCCCAGTTAACTACTGCATCACATATCTAGGGTTTGATTTGACAGACATTGTATTATATTCTTAGGTAGATGCCTTTGGCATTCCCTCGTATACTGAAGTGGTGATTATAAGCTGAGTCATTTTTCTGACATGGATATCAGACATGTCCAGGTGAGAGTTTGTCAAGCATTATCATCATAATTTCAGGCAGTGACAAACAGGTTATTGGCATCAGATGCCTAGGGAATCACATGCCAAGAACTATACTAGATGACAAGATAAGCTTGCACACACACACACACACACACACACACACACCCACACACGCACACTGTTGAGACACACACAATCATGCACTACTGCTCACACTACCATCAACATCCTTTCGCCCTCCCTCTAAAAGCTCTTTCTTTACGTACTCAGCAACTCTATACATGACCGATAAATACATTAGAAGTAAGGCACAAGGTGGGATGGCAACAGATGCTGCATGAGACCAAAAGATGTTGCTTGGGATCACTGAATACATTATGAGAAACACACAGTACAGAATCCTACCAAGATTCAGGGTCTGCCGACTTCATCTTCTTGGGACTTCAACAAGAGGGAGCCTAACTCTTTCTCTTCCTTCTCCTTGGGCTACCTAGGAATTTTCTGACTTGGAGACACTCAATGTACTTGCTTGGGGACTGAAGCCACAAATTGAGAGCAAAAAATTGTTTTCCTTGGGTTTCTGCTTGCAATCGACAGAAGGCTGTTTCTTCCATCTTCATTGTTTCCCACTGGCCCATCCTCTGTAGATGGTCACACACGGCATGTCAGTTCTCTTGTTCTTTCCTAATGAACCTCTTAAAAAACTGTGAATGTAAATTATTAAAATGATTAGCTGTTGAGATTAGTTTCAACATAGAACTATTCCATTCTGTTTGATCAGAGCATTTATTAAACCTGAAAATTTTGCGAATGTTTACCGCCAGCATAAAAAATCCCCCATAGCCGTTCAGTAATGTATAACATCATAATATGAACATAGGGCCCGATTCACAAAAGTAATCTGAGACAAAATCCTAATTGTAGGACTTTTGGTATTCGCAAAAGGCATTTAGGAGTAGCAAAGTTAGGATTCCTAACTTTACTACTCCTAATCTGAGACAAAATCTTAACTTTACGACTTTCGGTATTCACAAAAGGCATTTAGGCGATGTAAAGTAAGGATTCCTAACTTTACTACTCCTAAATACCCTTTGTGAATACCTAAAGTCGTAAAGTTAGAATTTTGATTCAGATTACTTTTGTAAATCTGGCCCCTTTTTCGTTATACATAAAAATAGAAATATAAAAGAGGTAAATTACGATTAAACCGTATCAAAATATTTAGAACTCATCGCTTTCGTATTAGGTTGCATTATGAACGATAAGAGTAATGACATTCCTTTTTTTAACTAAGAAAATACCCAATACTGTATGGAAAGAAAAAAACTGTGCAAAGAGTTAATCCGACTTATCCACAGCATACAATACAGGATGAAAGCTCTGGTTTATTTAAGGTTCATACCAAAGCAATGTCTAAAATATGGGTTCTAATGGGGAAAAGACAGAATGACACCCGTGAAGATGAGTATACCGCCCGAAGGCATTAGCAATGAAAGACTGGCCAATTATGATTACTTGTGCTTTATTGTAAGTTTAAAGTCACGTTACACATGTATACTTCCACTACATCAATGATTTACCTGTAAGCAATGTGAATACGAGAATGTTACTTTTATTACTTGTATTGTTGGAATTCTTAAGTACTAATTAAAACGGATTCAGGAAGACAGAATTTCTCACATCAAATGTATTAGCACAAATGATTACGATAGAAGGATGCTTCTCATAAACGTGCCTTACCATAGTTATAATGTATGAACTCGACCTGGCAAAGTTAATAGGAAATTATTCGGTAGAAAATATATCTTACAACATTGCAATTTACAGCATCATCAAATATCAAATGTGCACTGTCAGCGAACCCATCATGAATGAAATATATATTCTGAAAATCTCAAAAAGCAAATGCAGGGCATTTTAATTTTCTTAAATTTAAAGAAAATAGTTGACAGAGGTTAATAAACTAAAGTAAGGTAACATTGTGTGAGGAGTTGTTATTTACCTACAAACAGACACACTAATTTTGGCCTGGGGGGAAATTGTGGAGTTTCACTCTACAGAATTCCACGGTGTAGCAAAGAAATTCCACGAGATTCCTCAGAATTCCGCGAACGATTGGAAATAGGCATGTGGTGCTTCTTGCACTGTGATTTAGCAATAAGAGCTTGTTCTGTGCTGAAAAATCAGCACAAACTGCGCCATGTGGATGGACAGAGAGCACAGGTTCTTGAGTTCATTTTGCTGCTGCTCAAGTAGATTTTCTACTCAAGCGGTACCTTTCCGTCTGCAAAATGTTCGTCACCACCAGCGACCGCCCGCACTAGAGAAATCTCACTGAGAGCCCCCCTAGCAACTGAAAATCAAGCGAGTGGACGCCACATCTTGCTCTCGCTTGCAAACATAGATTTTCGATCCACCCGAGAAAAAAACGTTGTCACGGGGCAGCTGGAGGAATTTGGTCAGCACTCCTTGTTACAAACATAGGGGCAGATTTACGTTAACTGGCGCATCCCCAGAGATGCGCCAGTTAATGTGCGCCACAGTGCGCCACAGCTCCGCCACCCATGGTGCGCCGCATTTACAATGCGGCGCACCATGGTGCAAGGCTGGGAAGATGCGTGACGCATCTTTCCGTGTACGGGCGGCGCATTGCTGGAGTCATGTCGCAAGTGCGACATGACTCCTGCAATGCACAGGGGCCACCCCTACATTGCATGGTGCATCACCTTTACGCCTGCTTCAAGCAGGCGTAAGGAATTGACGTAGAAAGTGAATCAGTGAAATCTTGTAGATTTCACTGAGTCACTTTCCAGGGGTGTTCCTGCGATGGAACGCCCCCCTTGCACCGGAACGCCTACATGAAACCTGACGCAGGTTTCATGTGGCGCAGGGCCTTACACCGTGACGCATCTCCATAGATGCGTCACGTTGTAAATGCCTCGTAGGGATGTGCCACGTTTACGCCGCCTGGCGTGACGCAACAGCGGCGTAAACGTGGCGCAAGGGGCTCGTAAATCTGCCCCTTAATGTGAAGTGGCCAAAATCCAGCCAGTTCCTTCGGCAGAGCAGAATATATCACCCACCCCTAATTTATATACATCCGAGCTTGCATAGTTTATCAATAAGAATATGTGTAGCATTTTGTTATTCTCAGACTTTTGTCAGGCCCATGCATACATTATGTCCATCGGCATGTGTAACTGCATGGTGTTTACAAAAATAGTCTATTTTTTTATTTCAAGACAATAGATATGCTTAATGTAAGAGTCTGCAAAGATTTTAGCTTGCAAATAAAGTGTTATGCAGTTCCTGATTACTGATCATCACCTTATTCACAGAGCCTCTTGCTTTCTCTTTGCCACAGTTCTACCATAATCTGTCTGGCTCTGGCATGTATTACAGGATGTGTCATTTCTTCTCACACCTACTGTATAAAAGGCAAAGCGTGTTGCTTAAAAAACTCACTAGCATAATGGAAGCACGTGCATACTTTAAAAGGCTTTTTTCCTTCAGGTGACTCGACACTTATGAGAGAAATGTACATCAAATCACACTTGATAACAAAATATTGTTGAAAGTGAGAGCATGCAGTAGCGGCTGCCTTCTGTAAACAATCGGGGGGCGTGAAGGGGCTACTTACCATAAACTCAGAGTTGGAACACAGCTGCCACAGGACTTCTCTCTTCCATAAACATGAAATGGATGGCCTTTCTTCCTGCTTTTGGAACTGAACTCCAACCAATCCTGGAGCTGCTTTCATGCACGATTGGTGGGAGCAGGCTCACCCAGTACTATTTTTGAGGCTGGTGGTATGTGCCAGAAATCCCCAGACTGTTTCACAGCCTCTGGGTTGCTAGTTCTACACTGTGCATGTCAGATAGGACGGCTTTAGACAGCCGGACAATCCGTCATGTGCACTGTACACCAGTGCTGTAATCCTGCATTTGCAGGATTCAGGCCCACCCTCATGCTGTACACAGCATGTGTTTGACTGCTGCTCTCACAGCAGACGGGGCGATGCTCCTCTGCTCCTGAGAAGGAGCCCTTCCTAAGAGTATGTGATTTTAAAATATCAAGCAAGACCTGACTTTTTCATGCAAAAGCCTTGTGGTTTTTGCATACTTTCGATGTATCCTATAAATAATAGATTACAAATCACCAGGGATGGTATTCCTATTTCACAGTATTACTCAAACAAATTCACGTATTAATTTTCATTCATATGTACAAATAAACGATCTTCCTAGAATTATCTGGTGTCCTTGTTATAAATCTGCAGATATTGGTGCCGTTGATGGTAATACAAATATCTAGTTTATTAGGACGTGGAGAGCTCAAAGTGTAGTAGAAGCCGTGTCTTGGTGATTGTTTGTGTAATCCGTTCTCTCCTCAAAACCACTCACTGCGGCGGGCCATTCTACCCCTCATGTATTATCAGAACATTACTCATATTTCAAATTAGTATTTTCATTGTAGATTTATACCAACAATGTTTTGCTTTTTTCTATTGGAATTCAATGATCACACCAAATTCAACCACTAAGAATGCATGTCATATTACATCTCACTAAATTGTAATCACTCACTACAAACATACATTTCATCTTTATGGTGATACCATGTCATTAGTCATAGCATCCACCTTTATAACAATTTAGGAAAATGAATAATATTTTTTTAATCATTCAAGACACTCAAGAAATGTGCTACTCAGTACCAGCAAGCAGCAGAGACAGTGTAGAAATAGCCCCACGTCATCTGGTTGATGGACTGCCTTTTTTAAATTAAAATCTGCAAGTCTATTTCATAACCTACACTAAAGCTATCAAAGACAGGTAGTGCTCATTGCCAGCATAAGCAGTTACAGGAATGGCTTGATGATACAACATTGGAATGCTCTTTAACGCAACCCACAGTCAATGCCAAGTTCCTGTGCTTCTACACTGATCTGAATCTCAGTTCAACCTTAGGAATCACAATTTATTAAATAAATATATGGGTTGGCCACAACTCAACTTTGTCGAATGAAGTTATTTCTTTCAGAAGCAGATTTCAGAGTGCTATCAAGGTGGTGATCCTATTTCATCTTGATTGTGGAAATTCTTAATTATCTATTGTCCACATAACCCAGCTGAAAGTACAGAAGAAGGTTCTACATGCTGCAGCTTGCCTCATCAAAGGTATTTGGATGTGTGATACAGTAATCCCTTCCCTCAAAGAAATATGCTGGCTCTCTCAGACTTCCTGCATCCCCTGCAGGTTCCGGCTGATTGTCAATAAGACGACCATCATGTGCGTCCGTTGATGCCTGATGACTAAGATTAAGACATACAGAGGAATTCAAGAGCATATACCAGTAACATTGTTGGACTGTGTGCAAGGAAATGCAGAAAGTGAAAATCAGAAAAACGTTTTCTTATGCTGCACAAAGATTGAACTTTATTTCAGTGAACTCACTGCAGCCAAACCATCCACCACAAACATACACCCCTCCTGTTTTATCCCACCATCCATTCCCTAACACCAATTTCCCAGTAGCTTTGCTCAACCCCTGCTGTCTCTTGCACTCCATCAACAACTACCCATACCCTCTTTCAATTCTACATTTGATTCTTTTTTAAGCAGTATTACATCGCTTTGTAGCTAAGTTTGTGTCTTATGAGTCCAAGAACTATGAACGCAGCATGTAACCTCTACCTTGCCAGGCATGTATTAGGACATGTTTGTGTACTTAAGAATGGAATGAAGAACCGGGGGCATATTATCAAGGGGGTTTATCTCCGCTTTTTTGGCTTTAAAAGCCAAGAAGGCGGAGATAAAATTATCTCCCTATTACCTAGTAGGAGATAGCGACCATCTTGGGCCCCACTTTGCATGTCAGTGATATTTATCACTAATGACATGCAAAGTGGGCGTGCCAAGATGTTAGCGACTGGAAACAGTCGCTAACATCGCTATCTCCTATTACCAACTTTTGGAGATATTCGCGGTGAGCGCGAATATCTCCAAAAGCTAACACCTGCCCTGAGCAGTTCTTAGCCATGTTATCCAATGGAAGGTGGATAACATGGCTAAGAGCATTAGCACAGTAATGCATGAAAATCGCTGACTTTTCAGCGATATTCATGCATTGCGGCCGTTTTTTATCGCATTTGCGATAAACCTTGGTAATACCAAGGTTTATCTGCGATAAAAATCGCCGCAGCTCAGCGGTACATTTTTGTCTCTAACCAAGCAATAGCGATAATTATCGCTATTGCTTGGTAATATGCCCCCGAGTTTCTCCGCACATGGTAGGAATAGTGATATGTTTTCTTTTTGGGTTTTAAAAAATTAAACTATGCAAGATGTGGTGATAGGACGCTACAGTTCAGAATATATGAGCTTAGCTTTGTCACTCATTTACAAAGCCTCCAACCCATTGAACTGAATCTGAGTGAAGATTTCCTAAGGGCTGACAGACTGTATGTACAAAGTCAAGTGTATACGTTTTAAGCACATATATCCTTCATAAGTGGCCTCACCAGTTCTACATGTGACCTAAAATGTGGATCTCTAAACTTCATTTCTAGGGACACCACTGCAGACTGACTCTTTACCTTGTATCTACAGAAATGATTTTCTCAATAACAAGCTTACCAGTCCTCGACAATTGTGATGGTTTTGCTTATCATCCATATTCGATGAAATAATATTCGATGAAATAATTTGTGATGCATTACATAGCTGTGTTCATTTGATTCTTGTCCACTGCAGCCACATATTAATTTAAACCCTGTGACTGTGCAAAATTAGCCCGAGTTCACACAATGGTCCACCGGTGAAAAATAGCTGTGAAAACGTGTCTATTTGCATGATCACCTCCTTTTTTGTGAACAGATGTTGCTGGTTTTTGAACTGTGCACACAGGGCCACTGCCCTCCAGTCTCTATTTTATGTGCTCTGATCCCTAAAATATGGTCAAGTTGGCTAAACTCTAATAACAACATATTTACCTTCCCAGTAAGGCCATAGTGTATGGTGCAGGAAATACATCAACGGCATGGTAAGTTAACTGTCCCCTTTGGACTGTAGCAAATGCTCTGCAGTTCACCAGGCTGACAATAGGAACTTGGCTTCAGGTCTATCAGTGTGGCTTATCTTCTAAAGCTTTTACATCTGGAGGCAAATACTTTTTAACAGGAATGAATCCTACTTTTGAATAATAAACATCTCACCACTAAGTAGGCCTTGAGGCCCACCTGGCGGGTGCCTATTTAGAAGTGGTACATGCAACAATTTATTGTTGGCATGTACCTACAGTGGCTAGTCCCCCAAATATATTTTCACTATGAAATGGCAGAAGCTGTCCTATGAAAACTAAACTTCAAAATAAAATCATACTCATTCTATCTTTCATTTTGAGAGAAAACAAGAATAATTCAACCACTATTTTTAATGTTTATTAAAAATCTAATTTAGTGGTAAAGCTAGATATTTAATAAATGTTCAGCAAAAGTGATTTCCAAAAAGTTAAAGTTTTTTATCATTGAAAATCTTCAGTAAGCTTATTAGCATTAGCCTACCTGCAGCTGAACCCTGTCAGTATTTTCCTTTATTGAGGTCCAAAAACTGCTCCCAGAGTAAAGGAATCGTGGGCACTTTGCCAGGAAGTCTTGTGTGTGAAGTATGTGACTCTTATAAGGTCAGGAAGGGGATCTATGCAGGGCTCAAGAATTGTATTCACTTGAAAGGGACCAGGGTAAGCGTTGGCCCTTCATAGTTAGGTATAAATCATGACCTGGGGAAAAGAAGTCTTTATTCCCTTGGCACTGTGTAGTCATCTTGTAATCAGACAAGTGGGAGGGGCAGCTGGTCCCAGAACTAGTTTGGTGTAGTTGAGGATGAGGGGACTGCTACATTTCTTAAATACACCCTTGTCTCAACATCCAAAGGCAGAAAGAGGTACTGAATAGTGCATAGTGGAATAGTTTGCAGTAAGGCCTAATAATAGGGAAGTGTTGCTCCTGGGAATTTATTGGCTAAGGAGTTCGAGGATTCACCTAACACGGGCTAGTACAACCTACAAAAGTGACACTTCACCCACAACTCATCAGAACTCTCCATGGACCTTTAGACAAACAGAAGACTGAGCATGTTGTTTGAGACCTGTGATGCTGTGTCTGCTAGCTCAGTGGGCTAATGCGCCCCCTGCAGGGGCCTGTGTTTGACCTCATGGTCACAAGATCAGCCTCTCATCGATCTGAGGTCGTTTAAAATGACTACCATTGACTTGGGTAACAATAATCATCGGTTATTCATCACCAAGATGCCTCCAGGTGAACTTGCGCTTTAAAACTACACATGTTATGTTATGTGCATAGAACTAAAGATGTAGACTTTTCCCACTTGTACCCTTGGCCAAGAAGTAGACTCCAAAGTTCAGTTGGCTTACCTCCTGTGTGGCTGGCTGTAGGGATGCAGCAAGCTTCAAGAGGCCTTTTTCCTGAAATGGCCAGTTGAACAGTAGCAACTGGATCTAGACTGGACCCTGCTGTTGGCCTCTGCTGGAGTGAGAGGTTGTCTCTCAGGTTCTGAGAGAAGTGACGAAAAGGAGCTGTTTCATGAAGACTGAAAAGTTGGAACTTAGAGCTTTTTAAGACTTACAACACCTCTGGAGCTACAGCAGGAATGTCCAGCAAATGTATCGAATGTAGAGAGGACTTTGTCAGCTGCAGATTTCAGGTTTGCCCCACTAGATGATTATGAGTTTCAGAAAAGAGACTAAGAGACTGATTTAGAGATTGGCAAAGGGGGTACTCCCCCACAATATAGGCCTAGGGGCAATGCTCTTTACGCCAGAGTAATCAAAGTGATTTCAGTAATTTCATGTTACTCTTTTGATGCAAAATTATTTAAAATGATGCTATTACCGAGCCTGCACTGCCTTAAGTAGCTGTTTAAACACATCTCAGGTCTGCCATTGCAGCCTGTGTGTGCCGTTTTAAACTGCCATGTCGGCCTGGCAAAATAAATATTTTTGCCAGTCCCAAACCTCCCTTTGTAATGCACATAAGTTACCCCTATGGCAGGCCCTAGAGAACTCAGAGGGCTGTGTTCAGTGTATTTAAAAATGTGGACAAATACCTTTAGATTTTATGTGTCCTGGTAGTGAAAAACTCCTAAAGTTGTTTTTCACTACCACAACGCCTGCTCTACCATGGGATAACATTGGGTAGGACATTGGCTCTTTATATAGTGGATCAAAAAGATTTCCACTGTGCAAATGATTCCCTAATGTTCTATTTGTGATTGTTTAGGTGAGAAGTTAGGCATACAAGAGAGTAGTGCTAACCATTTATTGCATACACAAAGGATGTGAGACACCCACTCAATAAAAAAATGCAACACCAACTGATAAAAGCAACACATACTTTTATATGAATTTAGATACCAAGATAATCAGAACCAGGTAAGTTCTTTTCGAGTCATTAATTTTTACAGTTTTCAAAAGTTTACAAGTGCAATTCTTGGGTGTGGTAATGTTATCCGATGGGGGAAAACATGTACTGCATTTGGGCACTTAAGAGCAACTTACAGGGGTGGTCTCCAGGACTTTGGGGGGGGGGAGGTTATGGAGAAATGTCCAAGGCCATATTAACAGGTCACTCCAAGAGGCTCTGGGGTATCTGGATGCAGAGGAGTGTCACAGCGTCAGGTATCCTACTCACTTCAATGGGGAACAGTCGGGTCGGAAAGAGGCTGCAAGATGGGACTGCTGTACCATTCCGGGGAAACCCACAGGGTAGGCTCAACCCTTGAGAAACTCTGACACACAGGGACACCCTTGGTCCACTTCAACTCGGGCTGTGGGGCTCAGGTGCAGTGGTGTCTTTTGGTGTCAGATTCGGTGCTGGAGTCTCTCACTGTTAAAGATGGGCCTACAGAAAGAGGCTGCAGGCAGAGACTGAGAGTACATTCTGGGCAAATTCAAGATTGGGCTTAGCTCTTGTGGGTCTGGGAACTCCATTGGCACCATCATGTCCATTGCACTTGGGCTCTGGAGCGCGGGTGCATAGGTCCTTTGAGGCTTGGGGTGGCGGTGGTCGCAGGCTCACTCTTTGTCTTTGGTTCTGCTTCGGAGGGGCAAACAGGACAGTTGGACCACTCTTGATTTGAGTATCATTGTCCCTGAAGTCTCTCAATCTGCAGGTCAGTCTTCCTCTGAATTGGTGTCCAGACTGCACACCTAAAGCCTTGGCTTCTACAAGGGGTCTGCTACACCAGGTATTGGTGTTGTGCGGCTCCAGTTGGTCCTGACATTCCCACACATGGAGAGAGGATGGATCTATCTGACTTATAGAAGCACTGCTACCTCTTCCTGGGTGGCTGATGCATCGATAGTCACCAAAGGCAGCAGGTTTGTGTAACAGGTCTTGCTACTTTGGTGTCTGCAGCTGCGGTGGGGAAGCTCCTCTACTCTAATGGAGTTCCTTTTGCAATTGGGAAACACTGGCAGCCCTCCGGCTTTCTTGAGGTCTGCACAGTGGCAGGATGAGTCAGTTGCTCCACACAAGTCGGATGTCGCAGGCAGGCTGGCTGGGTTGGTACCAAGTCAGTCATGCTCCTCGGTTCTCGGTTCAGGAGTCTTCTTGTTTGTCTACTTCTTCTTTTGGTCCGTAGAAATCTGAAGTCCTGGTTTCAGGGGGTCCCCTAAAGACGCATTTTAGGTGTGTTAGAGGAGTGTTGGGTAATAGCAAATGGGCTACTTACCCCTGGGGTCATTACACACCCTAGATGATCACGTCCTTTTGGGAGTGGACATCACCCTGTCCCAAAATTCCTGAAAAGAGTGCCATTTTACATGGAAAATACTGCACCTTGCTCAACAAACTGCTGGTCACAACATATAAGCAAGTCTTCCAATACCTAAGTCTGTGTCACCATCGCAGGTGCACCTAAAATTTGGACTGATTAAAGAAACAGTAGGGATGATGTACTCTACTATAAAATGCTGGTACAAATTAAAACAGAAATTGGCACACAGTCTGATCAATAAGTCTTTATGAGACAAACTTGAAAACGACAAAAATCTACATACTACCAATATCTGTTGAAAGCACAAACAATTACCAACACAACTGAGGTTGGGAACAAGAATCTTTCCTTTGCAACTTTCAAACAAACAATAAATAAAGTTGCTAAATTCATTCATTACTACTGGACAAAAACAGCTTCAGCCTTAGATCTCATGGGTGGATGGTGATCAAATATTATAAACTTTAAAACCTTCACCTTACTTAGGCCTCCCATTTTCGGCAAGAATAAAAAATAACTAATGGCCATCTGATTTGTCCAGCTATCTATGGCAGACCAGCCATCCAGGAAGCAAAGCTGGTCCACAGCAGGCAGACCTTGTGGCGAATTAAAAGAGGATTTTATTAATCTAATTTGCATCTGCCCATGCTTACACACAGCATGTTTCACTTTATGGAAAAAACTTTCTTTGCACGAGGGATAAGGACATGCTGATAAGCAGTCATTCTAGCCTTTGACCCGTTAGACCCTCAACTAAGAGGTGGTATCAATCATCACTTCTATTTAAGGGGCAGTGTTCACTACATTTGTTTTAAAATGTATATATTGTTAAGATTTTAGTTAACTAATAATAAAAAATTTATTTACTTACTTACTGTCCCAAAATTCCAAATTCCACCACACGCAAAATGGTGAATTTTCAAAATTTGCATTCACATCAGGCTTGATCACCCTACAGGTGTTTACAGCCTGGCAGTGCTACATGCCTCCTGCATAGCTAATTTTTCCATCTATCCTGGGGCCAAATGGGCCCTGGTCAGGGGGTTGGCATCCCCTCACCTCTGAGGGAATCCAGATTCACATACTAAAGGAGACGGCATCTTTGAAGCTCCATGCCTTGGAATGCTAAATTGCTAGCCTTCCTGGGGATGGAGGTGATAACACATCTCCCGAGAGGAGGCATTGTTTCTTTCCTCTGAGAATGAGGCTCTCGACTCCTTGGGGGTCAGAAACTTGGCTGTGGTGGCAGGCTGGACTATACCAGTCAGCCAGCATACCAGCAGGTTGGTAGATTTCAGGGGGTTCCTGTAGGGTACCCTCTGGGTGCATGTATTAATAAATTCATCCCTGGAATCAGTGTGGGTTTATTAATATGAGGTATTTGATAACAGACACCATATGTTTCAGTGAAGCCATTGTGTAACTGGGGAACTCGTTTTGACTAGTACCCAGTACATATCTTAATAAGTTCACTGTTCACTTGTACTATCAGGAATTGGATTGGACTGCACAGGGGGGTATCTGCTCATGCAGATATGTCCTCACATGCAATATAAGGCAACCTACCTTACGGAAGTAAGGTCTGCTGTAGGGATGATTTACAAATAGTACATGCAGTGTTAGGGGTCAGGCACACAAACGTATAATTTCGCATTGTCACTTCTTAGAGCACCTTATCATGCAGCCTGCATTGGCAGTCTGCATGAGTTTGGTGCTGGTTCCATTAGAGTGGTATAAGATATGCTGCAGCTATTATGGACCCTCCTTAGTACCGATGTCCTAGGTCCAAGACATATCACTTACTAGGAACTTACAGAGGCTTTAAAGAACAGGTCACTTGGGGATAAAGAGACCCGTTATCTTGTATTGTATTGGGAAAAGAATACTGACACTGGGGAGTTGGTTAGCAGGAACCCAGTGCACTTCAGTCAAAGTTGCATCAACACCAGACAAAAAGTGGGGGGACTATAGCAACAAAAACCCAGTTTCCCACACAACCTCCCCAGCCAACAGGCCAGAATACTCAACCCCAACCTAGGAGAGTCTTCCTAGTCTATCTGGTGAGGAAGAGTAAGGAAAAAGGCTGGATTGTTCAATTGCCTACTCTACCTTACATCCTCCTATCCAGGTCATTTCCTTTGTGAAGCTGACTTAACTCAATAGGGTTAGGACCCCATCTAAAATGTGCTTTGTTTGCTTCTTTAGTTTCCTTGCCCATTCTCTTTTCTTTGGGGCTAGAGGTTTTCACCTCTGTGAATCCTATCTTATCAAAGGCAACCCACAGTTCACCTATAGGGGTTACAAACAACAAGAGTAATCCTACCATGTCCATCAGGGTCAGGGGGGTCTAGCCTTCTATTTGACATGGGGTCAGTTCACCATTCCAATAACAGTGCAGCCATAAAGGCTAACACCCAACAGAGACCAGCTAAAGGGGTTAACTTCTAGGCTTCGTTAGGTTCAGGTGGGCTGTCTTCTGTTTTAAAGTGGGGGGTTACTACATCCTGTAGCAAAGACTCTTCATCCACTCTCTCTTCTGTTAGCTGAGGAGCCATCATTTCATGCTTAACAGCTGCCTGGCTGGTCAGGATGACTTGTAGGCCAGGTAGAGCATAACCAAGGCCAACTGTGGAGTTCTCCCCTACTGAAGCAGGGTTGTGTTGGCTTACTGAAACTTTGGCTAAAAGTTTCCCACCTTTCCTACGCTTTCTCCATTTTGTTTTCTTCTGGAGACTATTTGTACTCAGTGGCGGTTCAGAACCTCCAGAGTCCTTGGGAGTGGACTGGAACTGGCACAGTACCACGTTTGGCTCAGACCATGCTCTGGGAGGACATTTCCAAGGAGAAAGTCCAGGGGGAGGTCTCTTCTGATTACCACCCTTCTCCAACTAAGGGACCCAGTTATTTCTAGGGGTACTAAAGCCACAGGCCAATCAGTAACGTCCACTTGACTCTCCTAGTCTCACCTGGGATATACTGGTTGGAGAGCGCCAACTTGTCATGTACTATGGTGTGAGGAATCATCCTTAAAGACTACACTGGCATTCCCCTGAGGTATACTAGTGGGTTTGCACTAAGGACAGGAAGTGTCCTTGGTTCACTGCCCTGTCTGCTTACAGTCAAAGTACCAAGCCTTTTTGGCAACCCAGGCCTCCACCTGGTACCCACTTTTGTTTTCTTGAGGTATCTTGGGGCCCACGCTCCTAGACAGTTTTTTAAGGGCCTACATAGGACTCCTTATCTTAGTTCTTTAATCTGGTCCACCTTTTCCTCTTGGGGGGAGGGCTTCACAACCCCTTTCATTTGGTCACTCCCTTTATGACTCTTCTTAGACTCTCTTGTTTTACCCAATAAGAAGCCTTCTTTCCCAACTCCTAGGGCGAGACAGAACCCAGGTCCACCAGGTATTGATGCAACTTTTCAGTTGCTTAACAGATTTTCCTTCAAATTATAAATCCCATCGTGCACCTGACTTCCCTTTGGACAACCACCAAGTGTTTTCACTGAAAAGTCCACAAACTCATCCTAAGAATGACACAAGGTTTTCTGAGTTTCCCCATACTAAATTCTATATTCTTCAGTGGTGAATCCAAAGTCCTCAATCAGGGATCCCTTCATGAGAATATAGGACTCAGCCTCTGCCTCATCAAGTGTCCATCCCTGCACTTTCCGGAAAACAGCTCCCAGCATAGAGAGGCCCAAATCTTTTGGTTGAGTTTCCTCATTCTACAGGCCTTCTCAAAGGCTGTAAACCATTTGGTGATATCTTCCCCTTCTGCATATATGGGGTAAATCCCTTTGGGGATTTTAGGGTCAAAAGCTACTTCTTTCTCAATATTTAAGTTTTTGCTGCCACCAGAGATGGGACTTAGACCCATCTCATTTCTTTATTTTTCTATGGTCAAGAGTTTTGCTTCTAGAGTTAGTCCCCTAGCCAAGCTTTGAAGATCTGCATCTTCCTCACCTATTTCATTTCAGGCATTACCAGAAGTACTCCCAGTAGAGGTATTGTCAGTATGTGAATTGAAAACTCCTTCATCATCCTCACTGTCATTTCCCTCTTCTGTATATATATTGGTTTCCATTGCCATGGTCCTATCATGCTCAGCAAGGAGGTTCTGCAGGCTAGGCTTTGGAGGTTTAGTCCCAGTGGCAATGTTCCATGCTTGGCAGAGGTCCTTAACTTTGGACAGCTTAAGGTTTTCGTAAGGACCCAGGTTGAGAGCCTGGGAACTACCCTCTGTCTCAGTCATGGTTTTTAGAACAGTTGGGACCTTTTTAGAGAGTTAGAAAAAATCTAGCAGACTATAGTTTTAAAATGGCTAACTATCTAGGATTCTTTTAAAATTTCTAAACAGCAAGGACTGGGTGACATAGCCAAGTCCCTAACAGAACAGATTTTGTAATTGAAAAATCCGGACAAAAATGTTGGCCACAAATATGTAATCTTTATTCTCATTGTCACTAATTTATGATGTATTCATAGATGGAACTTTGAGTTTTTTACTTATGGTCCATGCAACAGGTTCTTTCAGAACAATTTCACAACAATATTTGAAACTGTTTGTGATGCAACTTGAAGCTGTGTGTTCTACTTAGACAAATCACTATTGGCTACCTGCCACAAAATTATCTTAATGACAGCTGTGATAAATTACAGCCTAAATTGCTTTAGTACAGATACATTACACAATCATTTTGTTGGATTTAACTGTGACCTTTGCTCTCAGCTTCTTTGTTTTAGTTAAGTGTTCACTTTATCTGCCTCATATCAGTCTAGATCACATCTATTTCACTAGTATTAGTAGTTATATTGAGTAACGAGTTCAAAAAATTCATATATGACGCTGTAAAAGATTGCAATAGTGTCTTCTATTGAATCTACAAATATTGTTTTAAAGGTTTACCAGCAACACTGCATTTTCTAAAATTTAGCCTGGGTTGCATATGAACAAATCTTATTTGTATGAGCATTTTTATTTTCAAAGACAGAGAAGAAAAAGTTAATTGTAGCCATATTCTGTTATTAAAATTCTGTTATTCTTTTTCAGGAAACATATTTGTTGTCAGCCTGGCAATTGCAGACTTGGTAGTGGCAGTATATCCATACCCTCTTGTCTTGACTTCTATATTTCACAAAGGATGGAATTTGGGGTACCTGCACTGCCAGATCAGCGGCTTCCTGATGGGAATCAGCGTCATCGGATCTATTTTCAATATCACTGGCATCGCCATCAATCGCTACTGCTACATCTGCCACAGCCTCAAGTACGACAAGCTCTACAGTGACAAGAACTCCTTGTGCTATGTCATTCTTATCTGGGTGCTGACCTTTGTTGCTATTGTGCCAAATTTGTTTGTTGGGTCATTGCAGTATGACCCCAGGATTTATTCATGTACCTTTGCACAGTCGGTAAGCTCAGCATATACTATAGCTGTGGTGTTTTTCCATTTCATGCTTCCAATAGCCATAGTAACATTTTGTTACTTAAGAATCTGGATCTTAGTCATTCAAGTGCGTCGCAGGGTCAAGCCAGATAACAAGCCCAAACTGAAACCGCATGACTTGAGGAACTTTGTGACCATGTTTGTAGTATTTGTTCTGTTTGCCGTTTGTTGGGCTCCGTTAAACATCATAGGCCTGGCTGTGGCAGTCAATCCTGACACAATGATGCCTAGGATCCCAGAGTGGTTGTTTGTGGGCAGTTATTACATGGCGTACTTCAACAGCTGCCTTAACGCCATCATTTATGGGCTACTAAATCAGAACTTCAGAAGGGAATACAAGAGGATTGTTGTGACTATCTGTACTGCAAAGATGTTCTTTCAGGAGAGCTCCAACGATGCAGCTGACAGAATTAAAAGCAAGCCATCGCCAATGGTTACAAACAATAACCAAGTGAAGGTAGACTCGGTGTGACAGGAAGCCATATTATGGTTGCAATGCACTTGCCATAAGGGCAGGAGAAATGCTGCTACTCATCCTTCTATTAAAGTATGCGGAAGGCTGTTGCCATGCAATGGCATGTGGGTGCCATGTACAGCAGTTGACAGCCAAAGTACCACTGCCTTGTTACACAGTTCTAATGACAGTACTGTATTGGACAATGATAATCTTTTTAACTTTGATGAAGTATTAACTTTGTAAACCATAACATTTTCAAATTGAGTATTGCTGTTTTTTTATGTATTGCCTATTACTGGCTAATTTTATGATGCATTTGCATAATCACCATATTTATACATGTCGGAAAAATGCCAAGTTACACAACACGGTACAATAAGCTGTCTTTGTAGGCTGACAGCATGCTGACTTTGCTGTCTTCACAATTGCATTTTCGATGCCATGATGCCTAAATGTTACATTGAACAGTTATTACCATTTTTACTTATATTTTGAGTGCACATCATATAATGTTGATGTATAAATGTATCCATAAATGTTTTAACACTTCATCATTTTAGTACACAAGCTTAACATGTTCAAAATAAATGTGTGTGCCTAATGTTGGCTGTTACTCTCTTCAGATCGGCCCCCCCACTTTATGCCAGGGGTTTTCAAGCACAAAGAAGTGTGTTGCAGGAGATGCTTATTGAATATCCATCTAGATTTACCTCACCCTGTGCTGATGTTCAGGAACACTGTATG
This sequence comes from Lissotriton helveticus, assembly GCF_964261635.1. Lineage (NCBI taxonomy): Eukaryota > Metazoa > Chordata > Amphibia > Caudata > Salamandridae > Lissotriton > Lissotriton helveticus. Next base: position 49,588,269 of record NC_136060.1, on the reverse strand, counting down.
CATGCTGTAATGCAGGCTCCCTCCCATACTGGCTTTGAACAGGGATGCTGAGCAGTGTCAACCATATTAGTCCATCTTTCACTGTGATGTATTTCTGCCATGAATTCTCTCCAAAAATGTCATAACAGGGTCAAAAACAAACTCCCTGCCTCAGTGTTAGAAGCAAAATGTATATATCTTTAAATGAAAATATGAATAAACAATGTAAATGTTGATATTTTTTGCCTTACTTCCAACATATTTTTAATTTTGAGTGTTTATGCTTTCTATGATACTTTAAAAAGAAGGATAGTTAAAGTAGGATAGTTTCTTCTCAGTGGTCAATAGGGACTTTAGTTCTCAGAAAACAAACTCTTTTGAAAAATTACTTGTCATACTTTCTTGTGCCACAGGTACATGGGCCTTAGAACCACTGCGAAAGCTGCTGTCTCTAGCATTGATGTTATCCCATGAGAATTACAATGCTTTCGACTGTCAAGTGCTAAAATGTATTTTTGATAACAGAAAATAAATATGCCCGACATTAAATGCAATAAAGTATTATATGGTAAGCAATGTCTATGTTTTATTTAAGTATATGCTCGTAAATATGAAATAACAAGTTGCAGTTATGATTGACTTTCTGTATTGATTGAAATCATACAAGAATGTTGTAAGTATTAACTGTTGTATCTTGACTTGAAACTTTCAAAATGAAAAAACATAACAGACTCCTGTTGGCAGTGCAAAGACAATTCTTTAATGATTGTCGCAACAGGGAGAAATACCCTCGTTACACACACGCAGGCTGCTGGTCTCTGTCAAATTGCTGCCTCACTGACAGCTCTTTTTATACACATCTTTTACTATACTTTATTGCAAACAGTAAATATTAATTGAGAGAAAAACACTGAAAGACCTGTGACCCCATAGCCCAAACTTTAGCCTAATCCTCTACAGATTCTTTATTGCACTTCCAACAATGCTTAACAAACAAAGCCCTCTTCTGCTCCTGAATACACGTGCATTCACGGTAAATGTAATTTAAATGGAGTGTGTGCTTTTATCAGTGTGCACCTATGAACTCCACTTATTCTAAACAAATGCAGTTTTCCTGTACCCATTGTCTAATCAGGTTAAAATCTGTTTGGAAGCACGGAGTGCATGTCTGTGTTCTCATGTGCTAAAGACACAAATATTTTCATGCTTTCTCAACATGAATTGGCCTTTAACTGCAACCCTTTCAAGTTACTTATCCCATTCTGTCCACAAGTGAACTTTTCACCTTTCCTCTTTTCAGTGCAAGGCTTGGGCCTAAACTGGGTTTTAACCACGTACAGCTGTATGTTTTCTACTCATGCATGTTTGCACTATGTTCTTGTCTTTGACATTTTCTGTGTGTTTAAATATTTTCTATGATGTGTTCATAATTTACATTCCCTACAACATTCCCCCTTATGGTTGATATGTAAACTACTTCATCTAGACCTTGGTCTGTACTTGGCACTAGGTGATACAAATTGTCCTGGGAATTTACTACTTGCATTCGGGTCCTAACTGGAAACATCTCTCCCACCTTTGCACCTATTCTCTTACAACATTTTAGGATTAACTGTAAACCACTATATATTAGCAATAAGACCTTAATAGTAGGCAACAGAGCCCCCAACAGTCCCAACATCCAGGTAGACAGTGATACAACCAACAATAAAACAACTTTCTGAGGCACCTCCTTCATCTACCATTTTCTTTACTTGATTATGCAATGTCTGTATAGCCTCTGATAAAGTTCAATTGTCTGCAGCATTCACTGGATTGTAAATGCAGCACACTGTTCCAATGGTCTTGCATACCCCTCCTTGCATGGCTTTTGGTGTTAAAGCTATCATTTGTAGTGTTAATGACTTTACGCCTTCTCACCATTCCCACCACGTAACTTGCAGCCATTGAGCTGTTGCTTTAGCCTGAAAAATGGCAAGATGCTCCTAAAGAAGAGCTGAACATCATTGAACAAGCAGTAATCTTGGGGAACATCACATCAAGTGCTTGTACCATATTACTCAGCAGTTCTCTACCTTCGGTTAAGGTGTAGCAAGGTTGTTTGATGGCTCATGTGGTGCTCATGCAAAGTGAATATATTGATTCCAGGAATTATTAAAATTGTAGCATGCAAGGTCACAATGGAGCAGATACTACCCAGGCTTGGTTGGAATTGGGCATACAGCAATTCTTCGCACTGCTGGTAAAAATCAGTGAGGCTGGAGGTGCCCACCCCCTGCATATCAGTGTTGTAAATTATGTTCTTACAGCCAATATTCTGGCCTACGTTAACAGTGCCATTTTCTCTAAAACATAAAGCAACAGAAGTTAATTTCATGACAGTTTGAGGGCTGGTTGTACCTACCCACGTATTACATGAAAGGTTTTCATCCCAAAATGTACACATTGCCCAATTGCATCCTGATTATTAACAGTGCCATTCCATAAAGAAATAGCCCTACAGGAAAATTCAATATTGGGGTGCGATTGATTATGGGCAAAGACTGACCCGGTGACTCTAAATCCTGGCCTCGAACACAGTCTGGGGGTAAGGGGTTTATGAAATAGTTGTTATGCTTTGTGGGTGGTGTGTTATTCCTAAAAATCCTATCTCTAGGACCATCTGGATCCAATTTACAGTAGAAGGATGGCATGTCTTCCTCATATGTTACAGTTCATCCCGAATGTCCTGTCTATCAGTGAGAATGTATAGCACTTTCGCTAATGAGTCATATTTTGTGGCATTAACTAAGAAATGCACTACCCTAACATGTGCAAAAACATGTGTTAACTGCATTTGGATCTTAAGCCTACACAAGTAGTGATGTAATAAACATAGAGCTGTGCGAGGGGGTACTTCTTTCATTGAGTGAAGCCTATCTGATCCGGTAGCATGAGGAATTAGGAAATGCACAAAACAGGATTCATTAGTGTTTTCTGATACCTCATATTATCTGACAACTGAAGATGGGTCTTCATACATGAAAAACATTAGAACTGAAGGTCATGTTGCAATAAAAGAGCAGGAAAGAAAGAATCAAGAGACAAAAGAGAAGCATTAACAACAAAAATACATATCTTTTGTGGAGGCGGAGGGAGGTATTTTTATGATGACAGTCCTTTTCCCCCGCCTGTTTCATTTAGGTTGTCTATGATGTGTGGCAAGATGCTAGGTTTAGACGAACATGGCTGTGGTGGAAAGAGGTTTTCCTGCAATTTATCACGACGGCAGTGAGTGAATCTCCTTTCCCTTCAATATTCAAACAAAGTTCTTTACAAATATTGTATATCCTGTGTGCACAGCTGGGAGGTTGACTTTTGTGGTTGCACACTTCTCCTTTGTCTTTGTTACCCATGTGGAGATGAATCATGCACAGTTCATTAGTTCACACAAATATACTTTGGGGTACTTTGGCTAGGATATGTGAAGACCATGTAATGTATTGGCTAAGATACATTGACAATGTGTTTTTAGTATGGAAGGGTGACCTGGATAGTGCTAAATCTTTCATTACTGAATTGAACAGCACCAGCATCAATCTTAGATTCACTTCACACCTCAGTCACACACAGGTGGCATTCCTGGATACTACCATCTATGTATCAGGAGATAAGTTGGAGTCTACACTATTTAGAAAACCTACTGCGGGGAATGCCATCTTTCATGCATCTAGCTCACACCCCAGCACCTCATTAGAAGTATCCCCTATGGGGAACTTCTAAGACTAAAAAGGATGTGTAGCACTAATGAGGAGCTCACTAAATGTACTCAAGAGGCTCTTACTAGATTCAAAGCTAGAGGTTACACTGAGACTTTGCTTAAGGAAGCTAGTGATAAGGCAGCACTGAGAACGAGAGAATCTGTGTTGGGAGCAGTTACCAGGCCCCCAGAGACAGAACATAATGGAGATGAGAATAATGCTCCCCCTCTTATCACCACGTTTAACAGACAACACAGGCAGTTGAAAGCTATCATCAACAAAAACTTTTTCATATTGAGAACGGATGCAGTTCTAATACTTTGCCTACCCACAAAACCATCTATTACATTTAGACGTGCTGTTTACAAGAGCACACAATTAGTTAAAAGTAGCTCTGAAATAATATCTAGTGGCACTTGGCTTCAACTCAAGAAGGGCTTCTACAAATGTACTTCCTGTACAGCCTGTAAATTTGGCACCAATAGAACACACTATACAACACCATTCAGTTCTAAAGAAGTACAGATTAAGGGGCACTACACATGCCGTACAGCATATGCTGTCTATGTTCTCACATGTACCTGTGGCCTCAATTATGTGGGCAGCACTAGGCTCCACGTACATGCCCGCATTCTCCAACATTTGAGAGCCATTGTAAATAATGATATCACCTATCCGGTCTCCAATGTCTAACTTATTTTGTGATTGATGCCATCCCAAAGTTACGACAGGGTGGCAATAGAGAAAGAATGCTGTGACAACTGGAGACCCGTCTAATAATAGAATTAGACAGAAAGGCCCCTTTTGGACTAAACACCACGGAAGATCTGTGCATTTTTCTGTAACTGTGCATTAACAGAGGTGGATTTTTTCCAGGTATTAGATTTTGCACAACATGAATTCAGTTTGGGTTGTTCATTCTTAATATTTATCTACCTATTTATTTACTTGCATTGTATTTTTATACCTACCTCACAACTACATAACTATTAACATGTTTGATTAGATTAATTCCGTTCATAAGATTATATGACACCTCTATGTAGAATCGCAGTATCTATAATAATTGTAATAGGTTTTGCGTTTAAAACACTCTTAGATCTGAGCGTATTTGCACATTAATAGCACTTTTCAAATGTTTGAACTATTATGGTATTGCTTATAGGTGGCACCATTTATTTCTTATTTTTTAAGGGTGTTTTATAGATGTTTTTACATGGAGTGTATACAGACCTTAATCAATTCTCAGGATATTGACATCTTTATGTTATATGTACTGTACCTTTCCTACATGAAGATATATCAGCGGGAAACATGATGCATTTGAGTAGCTCCATTGCATTTCAGCTGACATGATGGGCTCAATTGGATGTTTTTACTGGTATTTATACAGTGTAATAAAATGTAATTGCTTTATTTGATGATTAATAAAAATCATTGCAAACAGATATAAAACACAGTATCTAAACATAGAACAAATTTAAAATTAAAATTCTTAGCAGCATTAATAGCGGACAACAAAAAATAATATGCATTTGTGCAAATTTGCTAGAAGGCAATTTCCAAACCCTATCATAAAATTTGTATAAAACGCTTTGTCTTCGGTCTTAAAATTAGTAAATCCTGTAACAGTTATAATATAGAATTTGGGCATGGCTTATTAAAGTAATTAAAACAAGTTTTTCATTTTCATCACCATTTTGCATGAACAACGTATTATCAAACTAACAATTAGAGTCGGTTTAGGCAAATAGTTTTTTTTCGGCTATAAAGATGAACTTTAAAAATTGGGAGATCAGGCGAAGCGTTGACCCAGTAAGACAAGTAATAATGGCATGTCGACAGGTTCTCACACCCAGTTGTATTTATACAGTGATTTATATATGTAGTTATATAATTATATTTGATATACTTATATTTATATATTCATACGTTTTTCAGATATTCCAGTTTTCTATATGTATAACTGTCAGGTACTAGGATCAAAGGTAAACACTTACCGAAAGTATTTTTTCTTTCCTTTACAATATATATGAGACTTCAGTCTGTTGTCCATGTTGTTTGATCATGTGACACGGGTTTAGCAAATTTAAAAAACAGTCTTTCCGCAAAGCCAACCATATGTGATCAAGGTTGTTGTTTTGGTCGTAACGCATCATGGCAGGCAGAAGAGAGAAATAAAGAAATTCTTTATTGCCACAAACAGGAGTTTGCCCATTCCTTTTCACGGTTTCTGGAGGTTAAGGAATGTTTGGAATCAATATACATATATATTCACTGAAAAAAATATAGGTTTCAGGCAGGCTATAGTTAGGAATTAGCATTTAAAAAAACATAGAAATTCACTGAAAAAAACCTTAGGTTTCAGGGACGTTATAGTTAGTTGGACATTTTACTCATAGACAACCATAGAAATTCCCCTCTTATAGTTAGTTGAGCTAACAATAACTAGTGCTCCCGCAATGTACTGCTGATGATGTCACATATTACATCATTACTGACATGGTCAGTGACATCGCCACAAATGAGAGCCAAAACTAATGCTAATGATATGCAAAGTAGGCGTCCCTGTGCAAAAAAAAAAAACCATATTTTCAACGACCAGCCAAATCTGCAATGCGATCCAAAAAGCTGGCGATAAGCCGAGTTAGCAGTAACGAATTACTTCAAACTTTAACTGGTGTAAGGAGGTCGACTATCTACTGCATGAATTGGACCCAACTCACAGACACATCTAAAGACCAACACGTGATAGAGCTACTGATCATGCAGCTACGACACCCAACAAGGCCACAACACCCAGAGCCACCACCACCACCAGAACCTCCCCTGGACCATCCCCCCTACTACCACTGAAGCAGCGTAGAACAGGACAACGGACCTTCCCAAAACGCCATGCCCCTCAGCCGCACAATAGCTGAATGTTGAAAGATGTGGCAACCAACTATATATGAAGGAGGCAAGTCACCCATGAATAATAATGCACAAAATGCCAAGTGTAACACTGATGTGCGGCACAGACCTCACTATGCATAGCACAAACCTCTCCATGTGGAGGTATACTATTGATACTTGTAGTGTAGTGCACAGTGGACGCAACCATGTTACTTCAGGCAGTGTGGAAGATATCGGTCATGTAGCTGGGAAGCGGAAGCTGAGTGGACTGGTCCAGCGTACGGCACTCCAGCGTAGGAGTATGAATAAATAGGCCAGGCCCTGGGCGTGGTTCACTTGTGGGAAGACCAAAGACTCTACCAGAGTCGCGACCCTCTCCCTGCGACGTGGCTGCCACCATCACCGCAGGCCTCCTCGAAACAGGCCCCCTGCAAACCCAGCGGCACAGCACCGCAGACTTATGTCTGTAACGCCTACTGCCTTCGATCTACACTGCGGACAGCAGGACTCAGATGCAGTGGCGATTGCAGATGACGCAGTCCAGTTCACCAGACATGTTGCTCCCAGTGCAGCCCACCCGGGCTATGCATCATCGCAGGGTGTGGACACGCTGTGTGCTTCAGGTGCTACCAACTCACTGCACCATAAGTCATCGCCATGTGGCCTTATCAGGGCAGAATTCATTAGAAAAAGGACATTGGTCCCAGTGTGACCCGTCAGGACCACGCATCATCGCAGGCTGCACACAAGCTGTGTGCTTCAGGTGCTACTAACTCCCTGCACCATAAGTTATTGCCACATGTCCTTCTCAAGACAGAATTCATTAGACAAAAGACATTGCTCCCAGTGCGACCCGTCTGGACCACGCATCATTGCAGGCTGCACACATGCTGTGTGCTTCAGGTGCTACTAACTCACTACACCATAAGTCATCACCACAAGGCCTTATCAAGCCAGAATTCATTAGACAAAAGACATTGCTCCCAGTGCGGCCCGCCGGGATCACGTATCATCGCAGTGTGCACACACGCTGAGTACTCCAGGTGCCACTAACTGTGCAGCTCAACTCAACGCCACGTGGCTGTGGGCCCATCCTGACCGCTGCCTCCGCCCTACACTGGGTTTATACAGTTCACAATTCAAGATTGGTAGCGATGCTAACCCTGTTCAACGCAAGCCGATCCCACATGTGTAACAGTGTCCTGAGTACTGAATGGCAGCGACCCCAACTTCGTGGCAGTGACCATAGCACCAGACGCCCTTCAATCACTGAGGGATATTTGCATATGAAAGGCCAGGGACACATGGTGCCACTGAACCTGAACTACGCAGGCTGGTGGGCAAACCAACGTATGCACATGGCTGTGGGCCCTTGCTCACCGCTGCCTCCGGCCTACACTGTGGAAGACCGGCGACACATGGTGCCACTAACCGCCTTCAACACAAGCCGATCCCACATGTGAACTGTGTCCTGAGTCCTGAATGGCAGTAACCCCAACTCAATGAGACAACCACAGCAGCAGACTCCCTTCAATCAGTGAGGCATGTTTTTATATGGAAGGCCGGCGACACGTGCTGCCACTGACTCTGTTCAACACAAGCCGATACCACATGTATAACTGTGTCTGAATGGCAGTGACCCCAAGTCTGTGGCAGAGACCACAGCACCAGACTCCCTCTGATCAGTGAGGCATATTTCCATATGCAACCGCGGCGACACGTGGTGCCACTAACCCTCTTTAACACAAGCCGATCCCACATGTCTGACTGTGTCCTGAGTCCGGAATCGCACTGACCCCAAGTCTGTGGCACCGACCACAGCACCACACTCCCTTCGATCAGTAAGGCATATTCCGATATGCAAGGCCGGCGACACGTAGTCCCACTAACCCTCTTTAACACAAGCTGATACCACATGTGTAGCTGTGTCTTGAGTCCTGAATGGCAGTGACCTCAAGTCCGTGGCACCGACCACAGCACCACACTCCCTTCGATCAGTGAGGCATATTTCGATATGCAAGGCCGGCGACACGTAGTCCGACTAATCCTCTTTAACACAAGCCAATCCCACATGTGTAACTGTGTCCTGAGTCCTGAATGGCAGTCACCCCAACTTCGTGGCAGCGACCACAGCACCAGACTCCAATCAGTCTTATTTGTTGTTCTTTTCTTTAAATACACGTTTTTATATGTAGAACTAAACATGACTAAGATTCTTCTTTGTCCAACCGCACAGGGACACTTCCGGGCCCAAGAAGGTTGTTGGGGGTATATTGGTAATGTGGGAAGAGGGTGCGTTACCTGCTGATGTAGGGAGAGGCAGAGTTAAAGGGGTATCTGTCAGAGAAAGAACTCCGATATGTTTTCACAAATGCCTTGGACAGATGCCAGCTGACAGACTGAATCAGAAAATGATTTTTCAACACTTATGTAGTGTTAGTTAAGAACAGTTCGCAGCCAGGCTTGCAGAGGGTCAGCTGCGTCCCGTCCGCTCGACTCACAGACGCAGTACTACTAGCCGTCCGCGTCATTGTAGCTGTCCCTGCCCTGTTCCGTCATATGCCACATCCCTCTGATTACGTTCCGATGTTGGCCCCACAGAGCTACTTGTTGCAGGCGTACTCGCTGTTGGTGTAAGTCAGTGGTCTAGTTCTCAAAATCTCACTGCAACTCCCTGAGGGCAGGTTTGCACACACACCACACCCATCGGACACATACATCACAGGCCATGTGGCCACGCAAAAATAATATTTTTTTATTTATTATTTATTTTTATTTGAAAGTTTTATAGAGCGCGGACAAGACCCTTGCGGGTATCAGAGCGCTTTACATTCAGTGTGTATAGGTATATCAAACATTAAAGATAAGTAGGACCATAAAAAAATAGCATCAGAAAGCTTAACAAATAAAAGGACAAATCAAACATTAAAGATGAGCAGGACCATAGTAAATAGCAGCAAAAAGCATAATAAACTAAAGGACAAATCCAATATGAGGCAGAACATCAAATAAATAGAACAAACTGAACATATAAAAAGCAAAGCAGTGAGGTGCAGTACAAGGGCGAAACATACGAATCATGGAAATGGCAAAAATATTGATTAGGTTGATAAGTATGATGAAGGGAATGGAGGTTCTCACAGACACATGAGGCTATGTTTACGTAAATTTCGCAATAAGGATGCCTTTTACTTCCAGTTTGAAGAAAGAGGTGGAGGGGTTCAGTCTTATTTCTGGTGGAAGGGCATTCCATATCCTGGGTGCCATTCCTGAAAAGGATCGATTATAAGTTTTTTTCTTGTTGAATTATACGGGTGTAGGGAAGAAGATGACATGAAATATGAAAAGTGTGCCTAGGGCGTCTGGTGGCATGGCAGACAACGTCACATCCTTTATTGCCGGTGCTGACTAGATGGCGGACGCTCCACGGGTCTCAAGCATAAAGAGTCCTTGAAAAGTTGTGCAGAAGGTTAGTCTCACCCTGATCTGTATGGCCGTCAGGGGCCTACCATCCCCTTGGCGCGGACTTCAGATGCACACGGTTAGTGCCACCCGAAACTCATGTGGCCATCAGGTGCCTACCACCACGTGGCACGGACTTGAGTTCCACAGGCTTAGCGGCGCCAAAAGCTGAGGTGGTCTCCGCCATTGATGACTCAGGACTCAGCGACATATGTGAGATCTTCGGGCTGCGGAGAAGCTGATGTGGTCTCTGCCACTGATGACTCAGCGACATGTGTGAGATCTGCCGGGCCGTGGGGAAGATAATGGGGTCTTCGCCATTCATGACTCAGGACTCAGTGACATCTGTGAGATCCTCAGAGAAGCTGGTGTGGTCTCTGCCTTTCATGACTCAGCGACTTCTCTGAGATCCACAGAGTTTAGACGGGCATGTTGAGTGCCCACTGATGCATACTCCGGTGGCACCAGGTAATTATTTGCTCATGGATGCGCAGGGGCGGCAGTGTCGCTCTCTCTCTCTCTCTCTCTCTCTCTCTCTCTCTCTCTCTCTCTCTCACGTCCCTCTCTTCACTCTCTCTCTCTCTCTCTCTCTCACTCTCTTCACTCTCTTCCTTTTCCTTCTATCCAACTAACTCTCTCTCTTCCTTCTCCCTTTCTCACTCCCTTTCTTTCCTTCCCTCTCTTTTTATCTCTGGCTTGCTTTTCCGTCTCTGTTTCTCTGTGTCTCACTCCTTTGATATGCGCATTACATACGTCCTTATTTTGTGCTTTGTTTTCCAGTCTCTGTCGTCGACATCCATGGTCCCCACATGAGTGTTCCACCTTGTTGTTTTGTATTATTTTTGTTAAATTTTGTTTATTAGTTTATAGTTCCTATATATATGTTAATAAAAAAATAAAGTTTGAAAATAGTTAATCATTTATATATATATATGTTTATGAAAAATAAAGTTTGAAAAAAAACATAATATTATTTTGGTTGTTTTCTTAACTGCTCTGTGACTCTTCTTATTACTGTTATTTGACCAACACGGTGTTAAATTTTGGGGCACGTATCACGAGAATACTGGTGATGTCTGCAGTTTGCACCAACTTCTGAATAGTGTGTTAGATTTATCTCAACTTTACTTGCATTAAAATGCTGATAATGAAATGCAGACTAGCCGTTCCCGTGCAAAAAGACACAAGGTGCACCTTTGCGATTTATTCTAAAAACTAAAATCCTATATTGAATTGCAATGAGGTAGTGGCTGCACTTACAGTGTACACACAAAATCAATGAAGAAATCTCATTTTATTTATATTGATTGGGAATAGTGCATCAGATGCTGGATCTTGATGGGATACACTGCCCAGTTCGTATATTGTTCTGCACACAAAAAAATCACATCACAACTTTTACAACAACTGCAATGCGAAACAAATTCCGGCGATAAGCCACGTTAGCACCAGGGATTTTACACCTGCTTTCTGCTGGTGTTAAGCAGGACGACTACCTGCAGCTTGAAAGGGAACACAGCCAAGAGCCACACCAGAACACCCACAGGTGCCATAGAGTCAATGAGCACGATACAGGGATACCCATGAGGGCCACAAGACTCATCGCAACAACCCCAGGACCACCAACACCCCCCAAACCCGCATCCGAGCAAGTGTGTCCCTGTGGTCATTGTGTTAGCATGATTGGCACGGGCCCTGCAACATAACAGTATGCTGTCACCTCAGTGTTGCCAGTGGCCCTGGACATGTAGCTACGTATGCATCCTCTTGCATGCACAACCGGTGTGTGCTGGTCCGGCGTAAAAAGGTCAGTGCAGGGGTGTGCCTATCCGGCAAGGGGGTGTCTTGGACATGTCCGTGTACAGGAAGTGAGGTAAGTGTGTCTCTGTGTTCTGGTGTGGCCTGTCACAAGGGCTACAGCAGTTGATGTTGTAAAGTGGCGTGCACCACCTCCAAACGGCACTGTCATGGTGTACTTGGAATGCAGCAGGGCATGCACGGATGTATGACGTTACTCCGCATACCGTTACAACTACCTACCATTACAACGCGACCATTACAACGCATACCATTACAACGCATAGCGCTTTGGGGTGCTGGATAGTGGTAAGTATAATTTACTATTCTAACTCCAGTCCCCGTGGACCCTAGGGAAGGTGTTGGATAGTAAATTATACCATTCCCTATCCTATAGCGCCCCCCAGCGCAATGCGTTGTAATGGTATGCGTTATAAAAGTTGCGTTGTAATGGTAGTGCGGAGTAAAAGATCCGTTGTAACGGGTGTATACCGCATGCACGAACAGGCATTACAATGGTGTGACGTACGAGTGCACGGGATACAACAGCGCACCGTACAAAAATGTGGGGGCTCGTGGGAGGGAGGAGCAGCTGTTTGGCAATGTAACTGTTGGACTTGGCCCTTCTGGCAGGTTCACCCCTAAACTTTTTGCTTTTAATGGTGACCTGGTGATCGTGATTTTTGGTTTCTGCGCACTTTCACCGTGTCTCAGTGGAAAGTGCGTGCACACTCTGAGTGCATGTGGTGAGATAGGCCTGCCCTCCCATAGGAATGCATGGGGAATGTATGTGTCCCTGGTAGTTCCTGATGAGTGGGGTGTGCAGGCTCGAGTCTGGTATGTGCGGACTCGTGTGATTGAATGCTGCGAGATGATGTATGCGGTGTGTATGTGTCTAGTGTGGGAGTGCCACTTCTAGACATGAGTGTGCGTGTGCAGTAAGTATGCTGGCGCGTGATTAGCTGAAGCTGGCTGGGGAGCCTGGCTCCAAGAGTCTGTGTGGGTCTGCCCCGGTGGTGAATGGAGAGATTAGCATGCTGATGTGAGGGAGGGGCTGCACCTGGGTCCTGAATAGGGCTGGGCTTTCCCCACACAATGCTGGCTCCACCCCTGTGGTGTGATTGATGACCCTAGCCTGCCTGGTGAATGGAAAGGGTGGCTGGGGAAAACAAAGTACTCCAAAACCAGCTGCGACTGGTTTTCCCCCACCCTGCACCTTTAGACAAAGGAATTTCGTGTATAAAAAGAGGCTGTGACCTCTTCTAAAATGTTGTTGTTCTGAAACTTGAATCTGCCAGGGGTGTGCTCTGTTGGGGCCCAGGGGAAGGCTTGCCTCCCTGGGCCCTGCCCAGCCCCTGGACACCTGATGGACTTTTCCTGATCCTGGGAAACCTTGGATGTTATTTACTTTGGCCCTGGGAGGGCTGCCTCTCTTTAAAAGCACCTGGTTCCTTTGGCAGCATGGGAGCGCTGTGCTGCCTTTCTTTTGAATTCCCCCACTAGTCTCTGCAGCAGACGAGGGGTTAATTGGTGTCAGGTCTGCTCTCCCAGCTCGTGGGCATGAAGAGACTAGGGAGGCTCGTGCCCTGATTTCCGCCGCCGCGACGGCATTGTTGGTGCTACTTATGGGGCTATTTCCTTGCAGGTGCCACCCTGCCTATGCCTGTATTTTCATTTGATTCATTCACGTGTGCCACCCGGTTTATTTTTAAATTCCCCGAGTGCGCAGGAGCCTACTCTACGACTTTGTCCCCCTTCGAGGGTGCTCACCCCTCATTTTCCAATCCTAAGAATCACTGCCGCAGCCCTCTTGCGCCGCAAACCAGAAGTTAGTCGGCCGGGCACCAGGAGCGGGGCGGGACTTCCGCTTGCTTCAAGAAGTCCCGCCCGCCGCCGCGCCGCAATTGGCTGCCTGCCCGGCTGAGGAAAGGAAGAGAAGCTGGCCGAGTCCTGGCCTCCCGTGGCCCGGGGCTCCCATGAAGTAGGGAGAGCCCCGGGGCCGCCAGCTGAGAGGGTCCCACCGATGCCCAACAAGCGAGAAGAGCCCCGGCACCGAAAGGAGACCCGCGAGTCCCCCCGAGTCCCGGTGAGTGAAGGAGGGGGGCGGGAGACATGGTCGGTGCTTCCTTTCTAGGGCAGCCCCACTCGACAGAGGGCTGCCCCAACGGTTGTCCCATGCAGAGCCCCAGTGAAGGGGGCCCTATGTTGTTGGTGCCCTCAAGGCACAGTGCCCCCCCTCCTCATGCACTGAGCGACCCCCGATGGCAGCGGGCTGCTCCCACATTTTGGGCATCAGTATTTGGAGCCTCGAGGACACCATGGCTTCAACGATGGGGACATTGATTTCTTTAAGGAGCCACAGGGCTCCCCGGCACGCAATTATGTCAGAGCCTAGAGGGCTCCAATCTTTTGGGAGCACAGTAGTTCCTAGAGCCTTGAGGGCTCCAAAACGCGCGATAGGTATCTCTAGAGCCAGAGGGCTCCACCATCCTGCGCATTCTTGTTTCTTTCAGAGCCTAGAGGGCTCCAACCTTTGCACAGTTTCGCTCCTAGGGGCCAGTGAGGGCCCCTGTCACCGTTTTGTCCCAGCTGCCCAGCAAGTAGTGGGCAGCTGCACCGTTTAGGTTCTTTCTTTTAGGGACTTGTACTTTGGACTCAGGAGTGAGTCGCACTCCTTCCTCCCTAAACTTGGGAGCAGCATCACTTAGTGCCAGCTGCAGCGTTTAGGCCCGATTCTGTCCCTGTCCTGAGCTGCCCAGCAAGTAGTGGTCAGCTGCTACATTTAGGTTTTGGCACAGTGGCGCAACCTGGACTTGATGTAAGTTCTGTGCTAATGTGATTTCTGCGAATTGTGTTTTCCGGCACCTCTGAATGTGTTTTTATGCGTCATGAGCCTTGTTATTACACCTCTGAATGTGTTGGTTATACATCATGTGTTCTCCTGTGCTGCACCTCTGAATGTGTTGTTGATGCATCATGTGCCTTGGTCTTACACCACTGAATGTATGTTTATGCATCATGTGTTTTGTTCCCATGCTTATACCCCTACAGGTATTGTGATACTTAGGTGGTTGTTCTTGCTAGTACAGGTGGTGCTAGTGAGGTCCTGGTTCCCTGCGTAATATTTTCCTAAGGTGGTTAGGGTTGTGTAGGTGGTACCTAACATTTACCAGTAGTTACTGGTTGTGTACTTTATGTTCATATTTGTGCTACAATGATTTTATACTCTATGTTCTAAGTGCTAGTTCTAAAAGTGCTGATTCCTGACAGTGGTCCAGGTGGCCCTGTCTTGGACATATCCCCTGTAAATTCTGCCCGTGCCTGTTGGCACATTGTAAAGTGTGTGTTTTTTATCTAATGTGTTTTGGTGTAATACAAAGGCTATTTTGATATATAACCTTGTGTGGAGTTTCCTTTGTGGTGGGCCTTGGATGTTGTTGCTGGGGATGCGTGCGCAAACGCTTTACACATCGCCTCTGAGATAGGCCTGACTGCTCGTGCCAAGCTACCAAGGGGGTGAGCAGGGGTTGTCTTGGTGGGTGACTTCCTGTGGCATCTTGCTAATGCAGCCTGTTGCCAGGCTGCCACATGCATTAGAATGCTCTGTACAGGTTCTGACATTGTTTGATTTAGAGTATGTAGGCAGTTAAGCCTGGATCTCTTTACTGCTGACAGCTATCCTGTGGATGGGATCCTATTCTACAATAAATACTTATTTTACCTTCAATTCACCTTTGGACTTCTTTACATTGGCGACAGGACGGGATTTAAGAAGAAGGAAAGAAAGGATCTCAACAAGGATATCTCCTTTTACTTTATTTTGGAAATTCACAAAAGGTACTGTAATTTTTAAACTTTCAAATGTATACTTCCAAGCTCTTGACAAATCAGCAGCCTTTCCTGAGTTAAGGAACTACTTTTATGACAGCTGATACATTTTTTTTTACATATATATCCGTTAAACCACTCTTTATCCAGCAGATTTAATGCTCTATGTGGCAGGATATTATATCTAACTTCTGTTCACAGCGCTACTTTCAAGCACTCGCATTTTTGGACTGAGTGGAGCTCCGCCCTCTCTCTCGGGGAAAGCGCTTTAAATTTCTTGTGACAATTGCTCTGCTCCATTTCAAAAGGAAAGAGCTTTACTTTTACTGTCTTGTGTCTTGTCATGATTTCTTCTGGCTGATTTGGCAGTGTGCAGTGTCTCAGCGCAGTGCTCACGATTTTGGGCTGGCAGTATATAACGGGAGGTAAACAGCACAGCCTTTACATCGGCATTTTTTGAAAGCCTCACCGTGTCTCCTGCTCGAGCGCCGCAACGTTCTCCCTCATTGTGAGAAGTTGGCCTCATATATGATGTTTCCAATTCTGGAACCACCTTGTATCAGTCCAAATATCCCCTTATGGTGTCTGGTTGTAAGTCAACCTTATAGACAAGCTATCTTAATGGTAGCATAGACTAAGCAGCCTTAAAGGCTTAACTCAAGAGGTCGTGTTAAGCAAGCTGTTTTACCAATCACATTCCTGTAATATCAAATGAAAGGACACCACACAAGTATATATTATAAAAATATATGTATTTATTACTCACAATAATCCCCAGTACTCTTTATGAATAAAGGGGCACAAGCGTTAAATCAAAAGCACAGTATAACATACAAAGTTGCACAAATATGGATGAGGGTGAGGGGCCACTCAGACCATATACTAAACAAGTGGTATAAGAGATACCAATCGAACAGTGGTTAGGCCTAGGGCCTAGGGAATCGCTGGGAGCAGTCGGGACAAGCAATACTGAAGTCGGGAAAAGCCCGCGGGATTCGGGTGCAGTGCTGAAAGCGCACGCATGCACCAATGTTAGTCAATGGTGCGTAAAAGTTACACAGATAGAGTTTAAGGACACTTCCGCTGAACCTAGAGGGACAAAACTTAAGACACAGACCCTAGAGGTGTGTACCAGTGTGGGAACACCGGCGTTGCAATGTTACCTCACCCACAGGAAGCGGGTGCACAGGGTCGAAGTAGTGTCGGGTTTCATCACGCTGATTCTTGGTGCATGAAGCTGAAGAGGCTGCAGGCGCTGTGAAGGAGAAGTGTCCGGTGGGATCCAGGGGTGGATCGAAGACGAAAAGTACCTGAAAGCAGAGGGGACAGAGTCTGGGTCACTCAGCAGTGACCAGGGTGGAACCAGGACGGAACCAGGCAATGTCGGGCGCAATCAGGTGATTGTCGAGGAGCTTATCTCCGTTGTCACGTGGGCTCTGGGGCATCTACGAAGTCCAGGAGCAGGTCACGATCTGTCCCACGCAGGCTCTCGCCGTTGGCGCTGTCGGCTTCAAGATTGGAGCAAACAACACATGGCAAAAGCAATCCACGCGGAACCGGAAGATTGCTTCTCACTCGGACCAGGAGGGTCAGAGTGGGGGCTCCTTTTCAGGGGAGCTGGTGCACATCTGCAGCAACCAGAATCGCAAGTCGTTTTTCAAGTTTCGTCGGCGCAGGGGCCACAAGCCGGCTGGCAAGTGACCGGACCAACGCGTTGAGCCAAAAGAAGCAGAAGGGCCCCAAACAGCACTCGTCGAGTGAGGGGGGCTGAATTTCGGTGCAAGAGTGGCTCAGGGTTGGGGCTTCTCAAACAGCTTCGAGGGTCACTCGGGGGCTGCACGGTCAGCGTCTCATGGTCTTTCCAAGATGGCATGCCCCACGCTTCCGGTCGCCTCCACGGGTCTCAGCTCTGCAGGGACTGTGGATCGGGCTGTTAGAAGGCAGGCAAGCTTGATCTCGTCGATCTCTGTTGCTCGAGTACCGGCGGGAACTGCAACAAAGCAGATGTCGAGGTGCTGGATGGTGCCTGTTTGCACAGGGTGGTCACTCCTTGACCACAAGGGAGATTCTTCAGTCTTCTACGTTGAGTAGGATGTCGAAGGGTCCAGAATTTCGTTTCTTATGTTTCATCAGGATAATCTGAAGTGCTTTGGCACTGCTCCCATTCTTATACCAATCTAGGGGGCTGGATTACCTGCTAGGTCCCCTCCTATGGGTGGGACCCAGGAAGGGGGTGATACACCCCTTTCCTTTGATCCAGGCCGCGCTGGGACTGGGGCTGGTGTGCCCCCGAACCGGTTTGACCGGATTATGCAAGGGAAAGCCTTGTGCTCCCCATGCAGTGTCTGGTTTCTTTCAAACCTCCCTGCTACAATCCACTATCTCCTGTCTGGGGGGTGTAACACCTCCCTGCGACAGGAAACCCTTTGTCCAGGCCCCTTCGGCTGAGTTTCGGTCAGCTTCAGGGGGTCGGACTTGTGTCTGTGGCAGAAGCATCCATTTTGTGGATCCAAGGTCCTTTTAGAAATTAACCGCATTTAAGTAAAGTAACATGTCTTACCCCTCTAGAGGGGTGGAATGCTATCCCCGTCGCCAGAACTGGCGAGGGGATAGTATTCCAAATCGTATGACACCTTACACGACATGTTTTGATAAAGCCAAACCAAAGTTGCTATATAACCGCCAGGATTATAATGCACTTAAGAGTATATGGTATGGCATTATCCTGAAACAGCTTAGGGATTTGTTCCCGTCGGCTGCAGACAGGCTCAGCTCATGCTAGAGCTCCATCTCATATTAAACCACGCACTCTGCCTCCAGGATTGATGAGGCCTTCCGTAGGAGAGGCTCACAGGTTTATATGTGTCCAGATATAGGTTTAGATATAGGTATACTATATCTAAGCAAGGGGTGATTACACCACCTTACCCCAGCTGAGTGATCAGCCAGTTGTGTCAATTTAAGAACCAGCCAGGGGTGGCAAAATATATGCTGCAGCCCCTGGTAGGCCTTGGTGGCCCCTATGCCCTGAGCACCTATAGTGCATGGTACAGGGGCTGACAAGGAGTCCATTTCCAATTGTGGTATGTACCTAGGGTACATGTAATCCATTTTACAGAGAGAGCAGATGGCCTGGGGCCCTGATTATTTAATTTTTTGAATTTTTTATTTTTTGGCATTTGTAATGCGCGCAGCTGCTCCAGCGAAGGAGCGTCCCTGCGCCCAACAAGGTAGCCACACAACATAACCAAAGAGAAGATTTATTTAAAAATTCGAGTTTTAACAGAACTAAGGAAACAAGAGAGTCTTGACAGCCCTACGAAAGAGAAGCAGGTCGGCAAGGGTCCGAATTTCGCGAGGCAATGCGTTCCACAGAGCTGCTGCCCGCACCTTGAAGGAACGTCCCCCAGCTCGACTACGTTTAAAGCGTGGAGCTGCTGCCAGTTCGTGATCCGAGGAGCGGAGGGAACGGCCAGGGATATAGGGGCGCAAAAGATTATGCAGTATTGGAGCAGAAGGGCCTTTTAAGATCTTAAAAGCCAAACAAAGCACCTTGAAGTGAATCCGCTGCCTGACAGGCAGCCAGTGGAGAGCACACAGGGTGCGAGAGACCGAGCAGAACCTAGGAAGGCCTACAACTGCTCTGGCTGCTGCATTTTGCACTCGCTGGAGACGAGTCAGCTCGGCCTGATTTAACCCTATAAAAAGGGAGCTGGCATAATCTAGCCGAGCCAGTACCGTCGCCTGAACCACAAGTTGGCGGGTTGCGGCATCAAAATATTTGAGTGCAGGTCTCAGGTTGCGCAGAATGCCAAAGCAGGAGGCCGCCGTCCTTTTGGTATGGCCAACAAAATTGAGTGAGGGGTCCAACCACACCCCCAGATTTTTAATCTCCGAGACCGGAGTGGGGGTGGGACCCAACTCAGAGGGCCACCAGGTATCTCCCCAGAGATCCGTCCGCTTGCCGAAGACCATCACCTCTGTTTTTTTGGCATTCAGTTGGAGACAGTTGGACGTCATCCAACTGGCCACCGCCCGAAGTCCGTCCCTGAATTGTGGGGCCTCCACCTCGGGATCCCCGCTGATCGTGACCGCTAGCTGAGTGTCATCTGCGTATGACACCATAGTCAAACCGCAGAGCTTCATAACCTCAGCCAGCGGCCTCACGTAAAGGTTGAACAACGTGGGACTCAGCGAGGAACCCTGCGGGACCCCAAGCGACAGAGGATGGGATTTGGACTGGTAGGGCGGGGCGGCCACACAGAAGGACCGATCCGCTAGAAACGAGCGGAACCACTGGCGTGCAGTACCAGTCACACTTGCCTCCTCGAGGCGCTGCAGGAGGATCTCATGCGAGACAGTGTCAAAGGCGGCGCTCAGGTCTAACAAAACAAGCGCCGCCGTTTGACCTGCATCAAGCACTGCCCTCAAATGCTCGACCAAAAAAAGGAGAGCTGTCTCCGTACTGTGGCCAGCTCGAAAACCGTTCTGCGTATCATCCAGAACGTTGGTACGCGACAGATGGTCAGTGAGGGCGGTGTTAACATGCACCTCCGCGAGTTTGGCTGGCCACGGGAGAAGTGAGATGGGTCGATGATTCTCCGATTTACTGGGGTCGAGAGATGGCTTCTTCAAAATGGGCATTACTACTGCCTGCTTCCACTTCGAAGGCACCCGGCCAGATGTGAGCGAGATGTTAATCCGCTCGCGGACTGGGTGTGAGAGTGTCGAGTCTCTAAACATTACTGGCTTAAGCGGATCTGCCGGAGACCCAGATTTGACTTGGAGAGACAAACTCTTGAAAGTCTCAGGAGTAAGACAGGGGAAAGAGTCTAGCACCACCTGTTCAGGCAGGGTATGCGGCCCGGCGTCGGCCTGCACAACAACAGGAAAGGCTCTGTAGATGGTATGAACCTTCTCCAGAAAAAAGGCCGCCAACGTTTCACAGTGAGCATTAGAGCTGATGGTATCAGAAACGGGCTTTTTTGCCACAAGGTCCTTAAGAGCCTTAAAGATGGTTTTAACCGGATTCGAGCTGTTGCGAAATTCCAGAGCATAAAAAGCGGCCCGTGCTCTGCAGACAGCTCGATGATAGACCTTGACAGTAGCCGTATAGAAGGTTTTTTTGCTCTGATCGTACGTTCTCCGCCAGTCTCTCTCTGCACGTCTGCAGGAACTTTTCAATGCGCGCAGAGTACCATTGTACCAGGGGCTGGGGTCACGAGGACCGCACTTACTCGATATCATCGGGATAAGGGAGTCAAGGGCCCTGGTTACCCATTCGCAGAAATGGTCATAACCAGATTCCACATCCTCCACTAAGCCCAACGGATCTTCCGTAAGGAGGCAGTGAAAGTCTTCCAACTTTATTTTGCTCCAACGTCGCCTGGGCAAAACTCGCAACAAGGACTTAAAAGGAGCCTCTGACAGTGGGCAGTGAATCGTCACCAACGAGTGGTCTGTCCAAGGCATGGGAAGAGAGGGGGCCACCTTTACCCCCGCTAAGTTTGAAAAGAAGGGGTCCAAAGTGTGTCCCCCGACATGGGTGGGATCCGAGACCAGTTGGACCAATTGAAGGGCCTCAAGATCAGCCCCCATCCTGCCCACTGAGGGTAGGGCCATGGTGTCAAAATGGAGGTTCAAATCTCCAATGATGGAAAAGTTGGCACACCCTACTGCCAGTGAACTGACTGCCTCAGGGAGAGCCTCTCGAAATGCCACATCGCTGCCCGGCGGGCGGTAAATGAGCAACCCTGTGAAGGTAAAATGAGATGTGACAGAAACCTTAAACAGGGCGCTTAAACAGGGCGATGTTTTGAACTCTCCAGGTACATGGGTAGCAAGATTTTACAGCAAGCGCTACTCCTCCGCCCCTGGAAGAGCGATTGAGCGTATAGGTGGAATACTCAGAGGGAAACGCCAAGTTAAGGACAGCTGTATCAGAGTCCTGGAGCCAGGTCTCTGGCATACAAAATATATCAAGAGGTTCCTTGCCCATAAGGTCAGCTATGTCCTGATGGTGTTTGACTAAAGACCTTACGTTCAGGTTCCAGATGGTAATATGGTCCAAGGGGCTGCTACTGCAAATGGCAGACTTTGCTCCAATAGCCCCCAGTAGGGAGGGTGCTTCAAGCAGCCACCCGCCGCACGCGCACCGATAAGGGCCACATAAGGGGTCAACATGGGCTCCGTCGCAAGATGGCAGACGGTGGTTAACAGACAAAAGAGCTTCCCTGGTATAGCTGAGCATCGTGCATAGGTGTACGGAAACAGAGTCACCACCGGACCAGCGCGACCGAGCGCGGACGGGCGCAGACGGGCAGGACTCTGGCACAACTCAGGCTAAGTGAAGGCGTCACCGCTGCGCGATACCGCTGCGCGGGGCGGGGAGCTTTAAGTAGCTGCCCCCGAGTGTCTCCTGCGCACTAGAGCGCTCGCCAATCGTGCCGCCTAAACACCACTCCACTCCACTCCAAGATGGCGGCCAAAGTCCAAACAAATCCCTCCCAGGACCCGGACCCGCTCAAGCGGCGGTGTCAAACAATTAGAATGCCGGTAAGTGGGCGCCTAAAATCAGGGAATAATAACTAATAATAACACAAATATTTAAACAGGTTTAAGTTAAAATCGCCTTAGCAAATAGAAAGCACGACGCGCTTGAGCAGCGAAAGCGCTACCTTGTCAGGCCGAGCGCTGGAGGGACTCGCCTTAAGTAGCTGCCCCCGAGTGTCTCCTGCGCACTAGAGCGCTCGCCAATCGTGCCGCCTAAACACCACTCCACTCCACTCCAAGATGGCGGCCAAAGTCCAAACAAATCCCTCCCAGGACCCGGACCCGCTCAAGCGGCGGTGTCAAACAATTAGAATGCCGGTAAGTGGGCGCCTAAAATCAGGGAATAATAACTAATAATAACACAAATATTTAAACAGGTTTAAGTTAAAATCGCCTTAGCAAATAGAAAGCACGACGCGCTTGAGCAGCGAAAACGCTACCTTGTCAGGCCGAGCGCTGGAGCGACTCGCCTTAAGTAGCTGCCCCCGAGTGTCTCCTGCGCACTAGAGCGCTCGCCAATCGTGCCGCCTAAACACCACTCCACTCCACTCCAAGATGGCGGCCAAAGTCCAAACAAATCCCTCCCAGGACCCGGACCCGCTCAAGCGGCGGTGTCAAACAATTAGAATGCCGGTAAGTGGGCGCCTAAAATCAGGGAATAATAACTAATAATAACACAAATATTTAAACAGGTTTAAGTTAAAATCGCCTTAGCAAATAGAAAGCGCAACGCGCTTGAGCAGCGAAAACGCTACCTTGTCAGCAGGAAACCAGGTCAACTAAGTCAAAAACCAGCTAAACACAAGGCAAAAAATCAGGGGTAACCATAGTCAGGTAGCCACCTTCCTACATACCCCCCCCCCAAACGAAAGGAGATAAGGCTATCCTTGGCCAGGTAAGCCTATATTGCCTGAGTGGCCATATAAGGAAGTACCTGCACTAGCATGGGTACCCCCTGTCTCATGGTCCACTAAGCAGTCCCTCACCCTTGGGGTATTAGAGGGTCTCCACCATAGGGAATCACTACCTTGGGTGTGTTCATGCAAAGTTAAAGGCTGGTTTGGATATGGAGTATTGAAGTGAGGCTCCACTAATTTAGGGCTCAGCTTCCTCCAATTATCTTCCACCATGTGTGCCTTTCTTTCTTTAACTGAGTTGCACTGTGCTCTCAGGGTCAACCTCTGGCTACCTAAAGCTGGAGGCTGGGTCCCTCTGTTTGGCTTGCTGGAGGGACAGTTCAGGTTTGGGCCCTTTGGGTCCCAGGTTTGGCTGTGCCCAACAGAATCCATCTGTGGGAGGTCCCTAACTACTTTTAAGGGGGCTCCCTCAGGAGTTTTTAAAGTTTTCACCTCACTAGGGCTACTAGTTTTGGTGCCCCTAATCTGTTGATGGGGCTGCTTTATTTGACAGGGGGCCCTCTGGGTCTCACTGTCCTTCTTGTCCTCTGTAGCCCTGGGCTGACTAAGGCAAGGTAGAGAGGGGCAGGTTACCTGCTCCAGACTGGGTCCCACCCGAGAAGGGTCCACTGCCATCAGATGCTCTGTCAGGCCAGGCCTAACCACCTCTGGGGCAGTTCCTTCATCAGTTGTAAGATCAGTTCCCTGAGGAGGCTGATCCTTTCCTAAAGTCTGGTGAGGGGGAGATTTCTCGTCCTCCTCTGTGCTCTCAGTTTGGGTGAAGTTATCCATCATTTCAGGTTTCACAACACACATATCAGTTTGAGTTTGGGCTGTGGCCATCACAGCCCCACCAACCTTTTCAGGAGGGGACTCAGTTTGGGTTTCTGCTGTTATCATAACAGCTTTGCTATTCTGTTCAGGAAGAGCTTTTGCTAAAGATGGGGCAGAGAGTTGCTCAGCCCTACCAACCTTTTCAGGAAGGACATCTTGAATTGGGGCTGTAGCCATTACAGCCCCACTAACCTTTCCATTGGAATTGACCATTCTAGAATGGGGTTCCTGTTCAACCTCAGCCCAGGCTGAGATTTCCAAATCATTACCAAGTAGCAGTCTACAGGCAAGTTTTGTGACACTGCCACTCTCTTTGGGCCAGTGACACCTCCCCAGCTGAGACTTACTACTGCCATGGGATGATTTGTTTGGATGCCATCAATGTTTGTTACCTGGTATGTGGCACCAGGTAAAAGTTGCTTAGAGGGGACTATACAATCAGCCACCATGGTGATGCTAGCCCCTGTGTCTCTAAAAGCTTCAACTTTCAAACCATTGATGATGGGTTCTTGTCTATATTTGCTCAAAGTATTTGGGCAATCAGAGAAGTTGGCAAACCCCATGCCAGTCTCATAAACAAGATTATTTGGGGATGGGGACCTGGATAGGCCAGGGTCCTCCTGGGCTCCAAAAGTAAATCCACCCAGATTCCTGGGTGTGCTTCCACTTCCTGGGGGATTACTGCTGACAGTAACAGGAGGTGTTGGAACTGGCTTTGGAGGTATATTCTCTTTATTGCCATTCTTGGGACAACAGTTGTCTGTTTTGTAATGCCCAACCTGCTTACAGACATGGCAATAGGGCTTTTTCTCAGTTGAAGAGGTGTCTTGGGACCCACCCCCATTCTTGGAGTTTTGGGGCCCTGGGGAAGTCTTTTCTTTACTTTTATCCCCACCCTTATCTTGAGGCTTGGTAGACTCCTTCTTCTGGTTACTGTCCTGATTCTTAGGCCTAATCCTGGTTCTGACCCATTTATCTGCCCTCTTTCCCAATTCTTGGGGAGAGGTCAAATCTGAGTCCACCAGGTGCTGGTGTAAGAGCTGGTTCTGACAATTACTTAGGATCTGCTCCCTCATAATCAAATTATACAATCATGTGAAGTCATGTACTTTGCTGCCATTTAGCCAACCCTCCAGAGCCTTAGTAGCACAATCTACAAAATCAGTCCAGTCCTGAGTCTGTGTCTTCTGGGTATCTCTGAACCTTAACCTGTACTGTTCAGTGTTTAAGCCAAACCCATATATCAGAACACTCTTCAGGACTTTGTAATTGTTTGCATCCTCATGTCTGACAGTGAGGAGCTTATCCCTCCCTTT
This sequence comes from Lissotriton helveticus, assembly GCF_964261635.1. Lineage (NCBI taxonomy): Eukaryota > Metazoa > Chordata > Amphibia > Caudata > Salamandridae > Lissotriton > Lissotriton helveticus. The sequence continues at coordinate 49,562,970 of NC_136060.1, read as the reverse complement.
CTCTGAAAAGGAGTACCATAAGATTGCTGCCCACTGTTCCTCAGGAACCTGCTGTACCATGCAGGCTCTCTCAAGAGCAGTTATCCACTTGTGGATGTCATCCCCTTCCTTGTAGGGGGGCACAATCTTTGTCAGGTTTCTACTATCATAGAACCTGGGTTTCTCTCTAGGAATATTGCTGCCACCAGTGGCATCTAAGCCACACATTTTCTGTTCTCTTGCCAAGGCAAGTCTAGCTTGAGCCAGGGCTACCTCCTCCCTCTCTATCTGGAGTTTGACAGCCCTCATTCTTGCCTCATGCTCTTTTTTCTGAGAAGGAGTCATCCCTCTCTGAGATTCTCTTGAGGCACTAGAAATATGAGAGTCCCCTGCTGGAGATCTCACTCTTCTGTTGCCTGGGAGAATGTTATAGTGTCTGGGGAGGTGCTGGCCCTCTCCATTCCCAAGTAGGTTTAAGTTGGCCTGGCTAAGACTGGCAACTATAACCTGGCTACCCCTCTGATCCTGATCCTCTAGGTCCTCTACATCTGAGTCCACCTCCTCCTGTACTTCTTCCTCCTCTGGAGTGGTATCAGTTACAGGGGGGTTCACTCCATCTCCTGACTCTAAGGGAACTGCATTCGCCTTTTCTAAGTCATCCTGTTCTAGAATGGCTATCAGGGAAGGACTGGTGGGACTTCTGCCCCTTTTTAACCCTCTTGAGATGCACAAGGCAACCAAGTCTTTGTGGGTTAGTTTGTCATAGCTGGAAGTTGCCTTGGTAAGGTCAACTGTCACAGGCAGAGAGCCTGAAGCTTCACCTGTGCCAGACATGACTGCTAGTGAGGTGTAAGTGGTGCACTTATCTACACTAAGTGTTTTCCTACTGTACCTTGCTAGTGAGTTGTAGTCAGGGTGTGCTAATCCCTTTAATCTACAACTACTAAGTTCAGTAGAACTTAATATGCTAAGCTTTTGATTTATATGTACCTAAGGTACTTGATGTGATCTTTCAATTTGATAAAAAGATTGCAATGGTAAAACAAACAGCAAGCTCAAATCCGCACCGCTGCTCATCAATGTGAGAAGTTGGCCTGATATATGATGTTTCCAATTCTGGAACCACCTTGTATCAGTCCAAATATCTCCTTATGGTGTCTGGTTGTAAGTCAACCTTATATACAAGCTATCTTAATGGTAGCATAGACTAAGCAGCCTTAAAGGCTTAACTCAAGAGGTCGTGTTAAGCAAGCTGTTTTACCAATCACAATCCTGTAATATCAAATGAAAGGACACCACACAAGTATATATTATAAAAATATATGTATTTATTACTCACAATAATCCCCAGTACTCTTTATGAATAAAGGGGCACAAGCGTTAAATCAAAAGCACAGTATAACATACAAAGTTGCACAAATATGGATGAGGGTGAGGGGCCACTCAGACCATATACTAAACAAGTGGTATAAGAGATACCAATCGAACAGTGGTTAGGCCTAGGGCCTAGGGAATCGCTGGGAGCAGTCGGGACAAGCAATACTGAAGTCGGGAAAAGCCCGCGGGATTCGGGTGCAGTGCTGAAAGCGCACGCATGCACCGATGTTAGTCAATGGTGCGTAAAAGTTACACAAATAGAGTTTAAGGACACTTCCGCTGAACCTAAAGGGACAAAACTTAAGACACAGACCCTAGAGGTGTGTAACAGTGTGGTAACACCGGCGTTGCAATGTTACCTCACCCACAGGAAGCGGGTGCACAGGGTCGAAGTAGTGTCGGGTTTCGTCACGCTGATTCTTGGTGCTTAAAGCTGAAGAGGCTGCAGGCGCTGTGAAGGAGAAGTGTCCGGTGGGATCCAAGGGTGGATCGAAGTCGAAAAGTACCTGAAAGCAGAGGGGACAGAGTCTGGGTCACTCAGCAGTGACCAGGGTGGAACCAGGACGGAACCAGGCAATGTCGGGCGCAATCAGGTGGTTGTTGAGGAGCTTCTCTCCATTGTCACGTGGGCTCTGGGGCATCTACGAAGTCCAGGAGCAGGTCACGATCTGTCCCACGCAGGCTCTCGCCATCGGCGCTGTCGGCTTCAAGATTGGAGCAAACAACACTTGGCAAAAGCAATCCACGCAGAACCGGAAGATTGCTTCTCACTCGGACCAGGAGGGTCAGAGTGGGGGCTCCTTTTCAGGGCAGCTGGTGCAAATCTAGAGCAACCAGAATCGCAAGTCGTTTTTCAAGTTTCGTCGGGGCAGGGGCCACAAGCCGGCTGGTAAGTGACCGGACCAACGCGTTGAGCCAAAAGAAGCAGAAGGGCCCCACGCAGCACTCGTCGAGTGTGGGGGGATGAACTTCGGTGCAAGAGTGGCTCAGGGTTGGGGCTTCTCAAACCCCAGTGTACAGCTTCGAGGGTCACTCGGGGGCTGCACGGTCAGCGTCTCGTGGTCTTTCCAAGATGACGTGCCCCACGCTTCCGGTCGCCTCCACGGGTCTCAGCTCTGCAGGGACTGTGGATCGGGCTGTTAAAAGGCAGGCAAGCTTGATTTCGTCAATCTCTGTCGCTCGAGTTCCGGCGGGAACTGCAACAAAGCAGATGTCGAGGTGCTGGATGGTGCCTGTTTGCACAGGGTGGTCACTCCTTGACCACAAGGGAGATTCTTCAGTCTTCTACGTTGAGTACGATGTTGAAGGGTCCAGAATTTCATTTCTTATGTTTCATCAGGATAATCTGAAGTGCTTTGGCACTGCTCCCATTCTTATACCAATCTAGGGGGCTGGATTACCTGCTAGGTCCCCTCCTATGGGTGGGACCCAGGAAGGGGGTGGATACACCCCTTTCCTTTGATCCAGGCCGCGCTGGGACTGGGGCTGGTGTGCCCCAGAACCAGTTTGACCGGATTATGCAAGGGGGAAGCCTTGTGCTCCCCATGCAGTGTCTGGTTTCTTTCAAACCTCCCTGCTACAATCCACTATCTCCTGTCTGGGGGGGTGTAACACCTCCCTGCGACAGGAAACCCTTTGTCCAGGCCCCTTTGGCTGAGTTTCGGTCAGCTTCAGGGGGTCAGACTTGTGTCTGTGGCAGAAGCATCCATTTTGTGGATCCAAGGTCCTTTTAGAAATTAACCGCATTTAAGTAAAGTTACATGTCTTACCCCTCTAGAGGGGTGGAATGCTATCCCCGTTGCCAGAACTGGCGAGGGGATAGTATTCCAAATCGTATGACACCTTACACGACATGTTTTGATAAAGCCAAACCAAAGTTGCTATATAACCGCGAGGATTATAATGCACTTAAGAGTATATGGTTTGGCATTATCCTGAAACAGCTTAGGGATTTGTTCCCGTCGGCTGCAGACAGGCTCAGCTCATGCTAGAGCTCCATCTCACATTAAACCACGCACTCTGCCTCCAGGATTGATGAGGCCTTCCATAGGAGTGGCTCACAGGTTTATATGTGTCCAGATATAGGTTTAGATATAGGTATACTATATCTAAGCAAGGGGTGATTACACCACCTTACCCCAGCTGAGTGATCAGCCAGTTGTGTCAATTTAAGAACCAGCCAGGGGTGGCAAAAGATATGCTGCAGCCCCTGGTAGGCCTTGGTGGCACCTATGCCCTGAGCACCTATAGTGCATGGTACAGGGGCTGACAAGGAGTCCATTTCCAATTGTGGTATGTACCTAGCGTACATGGAATCCATTTTACAGAGAGAGCAGATGGCCTGGGGCCCTGATTAGCAGGGAACCAGGTCAACAAAGTCAAAAACCAGCTAAACACAAGGTAAAAATCTGGGGTAACCATAGTCAGGTAGCCACCTTCCTACACTCATCTGAGCGCCACAACGTTCCTTCTCACCGACGCCGCAACGTTCTTCCTAACGGACTGATAATCATCGGCGGAGAAGTGAATTCTGGGTAATTGTCATCACGCAGGTGCGTCATGACGTAATCACGACGACGTGGCAGCCATTTTGTCTTCACAGAAGCACTTTCGGAGCAATTTTCATCGTCGTTTGGCAGATTCTTCATTTTTTTTTTCTCTTTCTTGTTTTCAATTTCACTTTGAAGTAGTTCGAAGAGTATGCAGGTATCAGCTGATTGAACTGAGAATTGCAGAACTAAAGGTATCGAACTGTACAATTTATTTTCAGTTTTTAAACAAAAGGAAAAGACACTGAAACTATATAATTTTTTTTAGCTTTATTAAATGGAAGAAAATTTCATTTAAGTCTCTACACGTATACTACCATCTAAAAGTTCTCAGCGTTATATATATTATCAATGATGTGGAACTTACAGTGGTCATATTTTATTGCTGGTCTAAAAAGGGATGTGTATTATTGTATTGTTTAACATAATCTCCCCTTACATTTTTTTTAGTGTGTACTTTGCCATTGATAATTTTTTTTTTGTAAAGTTGATATAATTTATATAATGCAGAACGTAACGGCACCTCTGTTCTTCTTGCAATCTCCTGGGGATCCTCCCATCAGATGGAAAAAATGGCGTAAGATCTTTGAGAGGTACGCAAAGGTTTGTGGAGCCAACTTAAGTGCAGAAAGGAAGACGGCTTTATTGCTGCAATGTTTGGGATCAGAGGGTCAGGAGGTGTTTGATCATCTTCCTGAACTACAAGATCGGAGTTTAAATGAGTATGAAATTTGCATAGCTATGCTTGATAAACATTATCTCCCTAAAGTATCCACTATTTTAGAGAGATATCACTTTGGTCGCAGGATACAACTTGAAGAAGAAAGTATAGAGAACTATATAACTGCGCTAAGGAAGTTGGCATCATCTTGCAAATTTGCAGCCTCTATTGACGAAAGAATAAGGGACCAGTTCATGCTGGGATGTAGCATTGAACGTGTTAGGGAAGAGTTATGGCAGAAAGATGAGCCTGATTTGGATGATGTAATTACCAAAGCAAAGAGGATTGAGCATTCTATTAAGTGTGTGGAAGTTATAAAAAAGATTGGTGAAAGTAAAGACAAAAGTACTGTTAGTCTTGTTAAAACTTCGAATGCAGTAAAAGAGAGTACTAGTCAGAAAACTGGTTTGAGAGATGTGACCAGCAACAAACCTCTCAATGGTAGACCAGGTGGAAAATTTGATTTTGCACAAGTGAAATGCTTTAGATGTGGCAAAATGGGACATTTTGCGAACGACAGACAGTGTCCTGGGTGGAAAGCCACTTGTAGTAAGTGCAAAAGGAAGGGACATTTCTCTGTCGCTTGCAAGGGGAGGGAGTACAAAGGCAAGGTTAGTGAAATTTATTATGATTTTGATGAGACAAGTGAATGTGATGAAAATCTTGATTGTGGTCAAATTTTAGTTCAAGTGATATTTGGTCCTCAAACAAAGAACTGTCCTACTGATAAAATTTTAGTTAATGGTCATTCCATTAGGGTATTATTTGATTCAGGTGCCAAAATCACCATTGTAACGAAAGAATTTTATCTCAAGAATTTACGGGGAAGAATTAAAATGTTTCACCCTGATATAAGACCACTTGCCTACGGTAGGAAACCTATAGAGCTTTTAGGATACTTTCTGGGAAATATTGATTACAAAGGGAGGCTTATCAGCTCGAAAATCTATATTTCACAGAAAGGAGATAACATTTTGAGTTGGTTTGATCAAAAAGATTTGGGAGTAATGCTTGATCCCAATTCCTCTCCACCCATCATTTTGAAGGATCTTCCCATTGTTAATACCAATACTGTCAATGTAAATCAAAACTCTGATGAGTCTTTTTCTGATAAATTAAAAAAAGATTTTCCCAATGTTTTTAATGAAAAGTTGGGTTAATTAAAGAACAATAACCACCACATCAAGTTGAAAGAGAATGCCATACCTATTTGTTGTAAGGTATGTAGTGTTCCTATTGCTGTTAGAGATCAAGTTAAAGCAGAGTTGGAAAAATTAGTCAAGGAGGGCATCATAGAGGAGGTTGAAGCAACTCAATGGGTTGCTCCGATTGTAGCCGCTAAAAGCGGGGCGGGACTTCCGCTTGCTTCAGGAAGTCCCGCCCGCCGCCGCGCCGCAATTGGCTGCCTGCCCGGCTGAGGAAAGGAAGAGAAGCTGGCCGAGTCCTGGCCTCCCGTGGCACGGGGCTCCCATGAAGTAGGGAGAGCCCCGGGGCCGCCAGCGGAGAGGGTCCCACCGATGCCCAACAAGAGAGAAGAGCCCCGGCACCGAAAGGAGACCCGCGAGTCCCCCGAGTCCCGGTGAGTGAAGGAGGGGGGCGGGAGACATGGTCGGTGCTTCCTTTCTAGGGCAGCCCCACTCGACAGAGGGCTGCCCCAACGGTTGTCCCCTGCAGAGCCCCAGTGAAGGGGGCCCTATGTTGTTGGTGCCTTCAAGGCACAGTGCCCCCCCATCTCATGCACTGAGCGGCCCCCGATGGCAGCGGGCCGCTCCCACATTTTGGGCATCAGTATTTGGAGCCTCGAGGGCCCCGTGGCTCCAACGATGGGGACATTAATTTCTTTAAGGAGCCACAGGGCTCCCCGGCACGCAATTATGTCAGAGCCTAGAGGGCTCCAATCTTTTGGGGGCACAGTAGTTCCTAGAGCCTTGAGGGCTCCAAAATGCGCAATAGGTATCTCTAGAGCCAGAGGGCTCCACCATCCTGTGCATTCTTGTTTCTTTCAGAGCCTATAGGGCTCCAACCTTTGCACAGTTTTGCTCCTAGGGGCCAGTGAGGGCCCCTTTCACCGTTTTGTCCCAGCTGCCCAGCAAGTAGTGGGCAGCTGCACCGTTTAGGTTCTTTCTTTTAGGGACTTGTACTTTGGACTCAGGAGTGAGTCGCACTCCTTCCCCCCTAAACTTGGGAGCAGCAGCACTTAGTGCCAGCTGCAGCGTTTAGGCCCGATTCTGTCCCTGTCCTGAGCTGCCCAGCAAGTAGTGGTCAGCTGCTACGTTTAGGTTTTGGCACAGTGGCGCAACCTGGACTTGATGTAAGTTCTGTGCTAATGTGATTTCTGCGAATTGTGTTTTCCGGCACCTCTGAATGTGTTTTTATGCGTCATGAGCCTTGTTATTACACCTCTGAATGTGTTGGTTATACATCATGTGTTCTCCTGTGCTGCACCTCTGAATGTGTTGTTGATGCATCATGTGCCTTGTTCTTACACCGCTGAATGTATGTTTATGCATCATGTGTTTTTTTCCAAATGCTTATACCCCTACAGGTATTGTGATACTTAGGTGGTTGGTCTTGCTAGTACAGGTGGTGCTAGTGAGGTCCTGGTTCCCTGCGTAATATTTTCCTAAGGTGGTTAGGGTTGCGTAGGTGGTACCTAACATTTACCAGTAGTTACTGGTTGTGTACTTTATGTTCATATTTGTGCTACAATGATTTTATATTCTATGTTCTAAGTGCTAGTTCTAAAAGTGCTGATTCCTGACAGTGGTCCAGGTGGCCCTGTCTTGGACATATCCCCTGTAAATTCTGCCCGTGCCTGTTGGCACATTGTAAAGTGTGTGTTTTTTATCTAATGTGTTTTGGTGTAATACAAAGGCTATTTTTATATATAACCTTGTGTGGAGTTTCCTTTGTGGTGGGCCTTGGATGTTGTTGCTGGGGATGCGTGCGCAAACGCTTTACACATCGCCTCCGAGATAGGCCTGACTGCTCGTGCCAAGCTACCAAGGGGGTGAGCAGGGGTTGTCTTGGCGGGTGACTTCCTGTGGCATCTTGCTAATGCAGCCTGTTGCCAGGTTGCCACATGCATTAGAATGCTCTGTACAGGTTCTGACATTGTTTAATTTAGAGTATGTAGGCAGTTAAGCCCGGATCTCTTTACTGCTGACAGCTATCCTGTGGATGGGATCCTTTTCTACAATAAATACTTATTTTACCCTCAATTCACCTTTGGACTTCTTTACATTGGCGACAGGACGGGATTTAAGAAGAAGGAAAGAAAGGATCTCAACAAGGATATCTCCTTTTACTTTATTTTGGAAATTCACAAAAGGTACTGTAATTTTTAAACTTTCAAATGTATACTTCCAAAGCTCTTGACAAATCAGCAGCCTTTCCTGAGTTAAGGAACTACTTTTATGACAGCTGATAATTTTTTTTTTTACATATATATCCGTTAAACCACTCTTTATCCAGCAGATTTAATGCTCTATGTGGCAGGATATTATATCTAACTTCTGTTCACAGCGCTACTTTCAAGCACTCGCATTTTTGGACGGAGTGGAGCTCCGCCCTCTCTCTCGGGGAAAGTGCTTTAAATTTCTTGTGACAATTGCTCTGCTCCATTTCAAAAGGAAAGCGCTTTACTTTTACTGTCTTGTGTCTTGTCATGATTTCTTCTGGCTGATTTGGCAGTGTGCAGTGTCTCAGCGTAGCGCTCACGATTTTGGGCTGGCAGTATATAATGGGAGGTAAACAGCACAGCCTTTACATCGGCATTTTTTGAAAGCCTCACCGTGTCTCCTGCTCGAGCGCCGCAATGTTCTCCCTCATCTGAGCGCTACAACGTTCCTTCTCACCGACGCCGCAACGTTCTTCCTCACGGACTGATAATCATCGGCGGAGAAGTGAATTCTGGGTAATTGTCATCACGCAGGTGCGTCATGACGTAATCACGACGACGTGGCAGCCATTTTGTCTTCACAGAAGTACTTTCGGAGCAATTTTCATCGTCGTTTGGCAGATTCTTCATTTTTTTTTCTTCTCTTTCTTGTTGTCAATTTCACTTTGAAGTAGATCGAACAGTATGCAGGTATCAGCTGATTGAACTGAGAATTGCAGAACTAAAGGTATCGAACTGTACAATTTATTTTCAGTTTTTAAACAAAAGGAAAAGACACTGAAACTATATAATTTTTTTTTTAGCTTTATTAAATGGAAGAAAATTTCATTTAAGTCTCTACACGTATACTACCATCTAAAAGTTCTCAGCGTTATATATATTATCAATGATGTGGAACTTACAGTGGTCATATTTTATTGCTGGTCTAAAAAGGGATGTGTATTATTGTATTGTTTAACATAATCTCCCCTTACATTTTTTTTAGTGTGTACTTTGCCATTGATAATTTTTTTTTGTAAAGTTGATATAATTTATATCATGCAGAACGTAACGGCACCTCTGTTCTTCTTGCAATCTCCTGGGGATCCTCCCATCAGATGGAAAAAATGGCGTAAGGTCTTTGAGAGGTACGCAAAGGTTTGTGGAGCCAACTTAAGTGCAGAAAGGAAGACGGCTTTATTGCTGCAATGTTTGGGATCAGAGGGTCAGGAGGTGTTTGATCATCTTCCTGAACTACAAGATCGGAGTTTAAATGAGTATGAAATTTGCATAGCTGTGCTTGATAAACATTATCTCCCTAAAGTATCCACTATTTTAGAGAGATATCACTTTGGTCGCAGGATACAACTTGAAGAAGAAAGTATAGAGAACTATATAACTGCGCTAAGGAAGTTGGCATCATCTTGCAAATTTACAGCCTCTATTGACGAAAGAATAAGGGACCAGTTCATGCTGGGATGTAGCATTGAACGTGTTAGGGAAGAGTTATGGCAGAAAGATGAGCCTGATTTGGATGATGTAATTACCATAGCAAAGAGGATTGAGCATTCTATTAAGTGTGTGGAAGTTATAAAAAAGATTGGTGAAAGTAAAGACAAAAGTACTGTTAGTCTTGTTAAAACTTCGAATGCAGTAAAAGAGAGTACTAGTCAGAAAACTGGTTTGAGAGATGTGACCAGCAACAAACCTCTCAATGGTAGACCAGGTGGAAAATTTGATTTTGCACAAGTGAAATGCTTTAGATGTGGCAAAATGGGACATTTTGAGAACGACAGACAGTGTCCTGGGTGGAAAGCCACTTGTAGTAAGTGCAAAAGGAAGGGACATTTCTCTGTCGCTTGCAAGGGGAGGGAGTACAAAGGCAAGGTTAGTGAAATTTATTATGATTTTGATGAGACAAGTGAATGTGATGAAAATCTTGATTGTGGTCAAATTTTAGTTCAAGTGATTTTTGGTCCTCAAACAAAGAACTGTCCTACTGATGAAATTTTAGTTAATGGTCATTCCATTAGGGTATTATTTGATTCAGGTGCCAAAATCACCATTGTAACGAAAGAATTTGATCTCAAGAATTTACGGGGAAGAATTAAAATGTTTCACCCTGATATAAGACCACTTGCCTACGGTAGGAAACCTATAGAGCTTTTAGGATACTTTCTGGGAAATATTGATTACAAAGGGAGGCTTATCAGCTCGAAAATCTATATTTCACAGAAAGGAGATAACATTTTGAGTTGGTTTGATCAAAAAGATTTGGGAGTAATGCTTGATCCCAATTCCTCTCCACCCATCATTTTGAAGGATCTTCCCATTGTTAATACCAATACTGTCAATGTAAATCAAAACTCGGATGAGTCTTTTTCTGATAAATTAAAAAAAGATTTTCCCAATGTTTTTAATGAAAAGTTGGGTTGTTTAAAGAACTATAACCACCACGTCAAGTTGAAAGAGAATGCCATACCTATTTGTTGTAAGGTACGTAGTGTTCCTATTGCTGTTAGAGATCAAGTTAAAGCAGAGTTGGAAAAATTAGTCAAGGAGGGCATCATAGAGGAGGTTGAAGCAACTCAATGGGTTGCTCCGATTGTAGCCGCAAAAAAATCGGACGGCTCTCTTCGTTTATGCATAGACCTCAGGGAGTTGAATAAGAGCGTGGTGGTTGATCACTACCCATTACCCAAAATTGCGGACATGTTAATGTTATTAAAGGGGGCAAAAGTTTTTAGCACGGTGGATTTGAGATCCGCGTATCACCAGATAAGACTTGATGAGGACTCTAAGGATTTGACCGCTTTTGTAACGCCATTTGGAACATTTCGCTTTGTGAGACTTCCCTTTGGTCTGGTGTCAGCTGCTTCAGTCTTTCACAGAGCTCTGGAAGGTGTCTTAAAAGGTTTAAAAGGTGTGAGGGTATATCAGGATGATATTCTTATTTTTGGAGCTTGTGATGAGGAACATAATCATAGACTTGGTGATGTTTTGAAGCGTTTGAGTGAATCTGGCCTGACAGTAAAGATGGAGAAATGTAAATTTAAAAAGGACTCTATAGATTACCTTGGTCACACAATCTCAAAGGGTGGTATTTCACCGAAAGCTCGCTTAATTAGTACCATGAAGAAGATGTCTTCTCCAAAGAACAAGGAAGAATTGGTTAGCTTTCTAGGTGTGGCGGAGTACTATAGTAAGTTTATAAATGGTTTTGCTTCTTTGTGCGTTAGTATGAGGTCGTTGTTAAAGAAAGGGTGTGAGTTTGTGTGGAGTAATGAGTGTGAAAAGGAGTTCATCTTTCTAAAAGAAAAATTAAACAATGCTCCTAAATTGAACAGGTTCGATCCTGAGAGAAGATCTATTTTGGTAACAGATGCAAGCTTAAAAGGATTAGGGGCAGTTTTAACGCAGGTGATTAAAGGACAGGAGGTGGTCATCTTGTTTTTATCAAGAAGTTTAAGGGGCCCAGAGTTGATGTATTCTGTACTGGAACGTGAGGCGTTAACAGTTTACTGGGCTGTAAGGAAATTAAAAAACTTCCTATGGGGAGGTACTTTTGAAGTGATTACTGATCACAAACCATTATGAGAAATCTTGAAAACCAAAGGGATTGATGCAGTGTCTAGTAGAATCACGAGATGGGTTGTAGGACTACAAGATTATAATTTTGAGGTCAAGTACCTGCCAGGTGTTGAGAATAAAGTAGCAGATGCCTTATCTCGCCTTGTTTCTGAAGAAGAGTTAGATCTGGAGGATGATTGGGAAGGTGAAGATGAGATGGTATGTGCAGTAGGTGAAAGTGTTATTGATAAGTGTAAGTGGTTGGAAGCTTTGCAGGAAGATTTGAGTCTTATGGAAAGGTTGGTTGGAAAGTCAAGCCAAAAAATGATGACGTGTTAGAGAAATTTTGGCTTACCCTAACTTAGGAATGGTGGTTTCTGCCTGACTTTGGCGCAAGCCTTAGCCAACCAGAAATTCCATTTCTAACAGTAACACACAGTGAACCCGCCCATGTGCGACATGCTGGGCATCTCATTCATGATGACCACGGTTGCAGACATCCCACAACACCCATGATCAGCCTTTGTATAGATCCTGTATGAATGCAGCATGGTTTTCACTTCTATGCTCGTTCAGTGGTGTGATGGTGGCTGGTTGTGTGACTTGTGCTCCTTTTTGGTGTGTTTCATTTTGTCCATTGTTTGTCTATACTTGTGCTGTACTTAATTGTGCATGTGTGCCATTGTGCCCATCTCCCCTCGTCCCCCCACTTCCTGCTTCTTCCTCTTCCTGGCATGTTGTGTCTATAATGTTGTTGCTCTACACATAAATACATGTAAAGAACAAATTAGAATAGTTCCTTGATTCTTTTAGGTTTCAAATCTTCTCTCTATTGGTTTATTTTTAATTTTCCACATAAACTGTTTTTTTTAATATTCAACGACACATAGAAGTCAGAAGTGCAACGTATTCTATGAACACACTATCTAGAACATTCTACAACACATGCAGGTTAAAAATTCATCAATTTTTTTAAATCTAACAATATTTCTTTGCAACATTTTCTCGAACAGTTAACGGCACATGCAGGTTAAAGATCACGATTGTTTTAAGTTCGAACAGTATCTTCCAAATACAAGTAGCAGGTGTGGTTGAGCTGAGCAAATGTTATCCTATGATATGTACTCCACTTTGAAACTGCTTTTCTTACCCAATCACAAAGAAGCTTTTCCACAAAACGAATGCGCATCCTACTTTTAAAAAACTATGCATTTCATCTCTCAATCAGGTATCGTTTTGTATGGCAAAAAAAGTAGTTCCCCATCTTTAAACATATCTCTTATTCTACAAAGGAGCTGCATGAGCTACAGACATCTTTCCATACCTTCCAGCCATACTTTCAAAATGCTAGTGTGGATTGTAGGCTATATTTTCTGGTGCAAGAGGTATGCAGAACACAGATGTATTGACTTAGACCTAGGTTTACAAAATGTGGACATTAAATGGTTTGCACAAAGAGGATTGACATGGCACCAATTACTACCTTTGGTTTGAAACCTCTTCACATCCTCAACCCCCTGACCTCATGATTGTGCATTGTGGTGGAAATGACCTAGGAACATTGACTGGAGTAGGTTTGGAAATGCTTATGAAGGACACCTTTGTACAATTGATGTTACTTTTGCCTCCAACTGTCTTTGTATATTCCAATATATGCCAAAGACAGAAGTGGAAATGGTCAAAACAATTTTGTCCTCAGATTGAAAAATCTAGGAAGAATGTCAACAAAGCTGTGTCTGCATAACTCAGAGACCATAGAATGGGGTCAATCTACAACAATAACATGCATTTTGATATGCCTGATATCTACAGAAGTGATGGAGTACACTTCACAGATCAAGGAAAGTTGTGCATCCACATCTACATGTATCTCCAACTAATGAACACATGGGCTCTTTTTAGAGCCACCTTATAACTGACAGCTTAGGCCTGCTATTTTAGGGCCAGGTAACAGCAACACCTGGACCCTCGCCAAAATGTATTCTCCACACAGCTGTGGCGCAGCGGCCAGGCAATCTGACTTTGCAGCACAGATCTCTCCCTTTGATCACCGGCTCTAGCGACAGCTCAGGATACCACCATGTGACTCTGGGCAATAGCTCACTTAATTTACATGCCGCCCCCAGTGCCTGCAGACCCGTAAGAGTGAGTAGTTTGCACTTTACAAATACCGGATTGATTCGAAACGGCAGAATTGAACTTCACACTCCCTTTATAGCACCCCCCAATCACCCTTCAGATGTGACACTGTTTAGAACAAAATTTCCTCGTACTACGTATGCACACATGCTGACACTACTTGGACAGGTGTGCCGCAGCGGCTAGAAAAGATGAGTTCAGAGCACAGGGCTCACAATTTAATCCCCTGCTCCGGCAGCACCTCAGCTCAGCACCATGTGACTCTGGACAATAGCTCACTTAATAGTTCACATAATTTCCACGCCGGTCTTAAGGGCCTTAAGACCCATGGGGTGAGTAGTTTGCACTTTACAAATACCGTATTGATTTGATACGCGTACATTTACCTTTGAACTCCCTGTATAACACACCCTAAGCACCATACACAAGTTACAATGTTTGAAACAAAAGTTCCTCCGAGTAGGTAAACTACATGCTGACACTACTTGGACAGATGTGGCACAGCGGCCAGAGCACATGACTTCACAGCATATGACACACAGTTTGGACTCACGCTTTCATCCCTGAGTCCGGCAGCAGCTCAGCTTAGCAGCATGAGACTCTAGACAATACCTCACTTATTTTCGGTACCCCAGGACTTTCAGACCAGTAGGGGTCACTAGTTCATCCTAGTAGCTATAAACAAATGCTGACACTACTTCCACAGGTGTGGTGCAGCGGCCAGGGCACATGACTTCACAGCATAAGACACACAGTTTGGGCTCACGCTTTAATCCCCGAGTACCGCAGCAGCTCACCTTAGCAGCATCAGACTCTAGGGAATACCTCACTTAATTTTCGTAGCCCAGCACTTTCATAACGGTAGGTATGAGAGGTTTGCTTTGCACCCCCTGTATAGCACACCTTAAACACCCCACAGAGGTTACAGTGCTCCTACCCTCCTCTTTCCTACTTTTTTTTCACCCTGTTTTCCCCTTACTCACTTCAACGAAATTACAAAATGGCTGCCAACACTTCCTAGTTGCAACCGCTCGTAGCCGATAAGCAGCAAGCTCGTGCTCATAACTCCTCAGCCAGATGGCAAAATTCCCAAATATCAATATCTGTGAATTTCGATTTTTCTCTAAAACTATTGAACGGATTTACACCAAACAAACAAAAGCGTGCTTTCTAGACCAAGACGCTTCTACCTGCCAAATTTGGGGTAATTCCATTCACCCGTTCGACCTGTAGCCTTGTCTAAAGTTTCCTATGGAAATTGCATGGAGAAAACACGTTTTGGGACCCACTTTTTTCTTGGCACCCCCTTGATGAATCACCCCCAAACTTTCAACATAGGAGCAGATATAAACAAAGAATTAGTTTGGGAATTTTCATGCAGATTCATCAAACGACGCTAAAGTTATAAGCAAAACAAAAAATGCTCTTCCTATGGAAACTTGGATCCAACTATAACTACCTACTGGCGACCGCCAGTAGGTAATATATATATATATATATATATACATATATAAATATATATATATATATATATATATATATATATTTATATATGTATATATATATATATGTGTGTGTGTATATATATATATATACATATGATCAAGGGCTCTGTGAAGCCCGATACGCGTCATGGCGGCCAAAAAAAGCACAAAATAAATAACACTGCACCAAACAAGTGGAGTCCGATCCGTTTTTTCTTCAACTAAATGAGAAGAAAGGTAGTATCGAATACATATATCCATATAATCTTTCAGGATCTCTGCAGGGCTTTCTCCCTGCATATTACTTCTAGTGGCAGGGAGCTGATTATTCATGGTTCTCCCTGTCACAATTTGATGGGGTGTCTATTGATGGTCAGAACATTATGTACTCCTAAGAGAAATGAGTGCTATTTGTAGGCTATACAACCATTTCTTATGCAATGTAGCACATAGCTTACTGATCCAAATTTTCAAAAGGCCATTCAGGTGCTCGAAAATAGCATTACTATGATTGTGGTAGACAGAATACAAGTTATGTTTAGCCCTAACTGTGTTGTGATATGCATAAATGTTGTGGTCCCAAAATGAGTGCAATTGGTGGATCTACTCCCTTCTGGAATTCCCCATTGTGGGATTACTTCACAAGTTGGGGAAGTTGCTGCTGATTTACCATCACAATAGAGGTATGATCCTGCTACTATCCATCAAGAAAAATGGCAGACAACAACTATGAGGTATCTGTAGTTACTGCACCTATCTCTCATGTCCACAAAGCCCATATGAAGTGCTTGAAACTTCCCTGCTGGTTGTGAAATGGTAGAATTGATCACTTTTATTGTGGGATTAGGGGAACATTTCCAACAGATAATACAATTATGAAGATACATGCAATGTATTTTCTGTAAATTGGGAACACACCAGTTTTGCATTTGCATACACAAATAATCTCTTGAAGAGTGGACTGGTTAATGCAACTGATCAAGAGCTATAGTGAGCAAAGTTGGGGCATCACTGGTTTACCTGTAGATAGATGTTTATGTATCAGGTCATCCCCTGACTGGCTGCATCCTCAGTGTTTCCTGTAGAGAAGCAGCCTCCTGTAGTTCTTGCAGATGTAACCACGCTCTCTAAGCATAATGAAGCTTGTCAGTAGTAGCTTTGGATTCAGACTCAGGCAGTGAGGCAGTCTGAACCACTAGAACAGGTATATGCTCTGAATCGAATGGCTCAGGGAGGGGCATGCACCAAGCTGCATCTTTAGCTGCCTAATATGCTTGTGCATTACCCCAGGACACAACATTCTGTCCACTTGTATGTGCTTTACATTTCAAAACTCCAAAATAAACAATTGATGGACAGAGTGCTGAACAATCTCATACATTCACCCCATTACAGAGATCTGGGCCTAAATCCATTGTTTTTTTGTGCTTGTGTCACCTCCAGAACCTCGTTTGCTCTGGAAATGAATATTACAAGAGGCAAGATGGCGGCTGAGTGAGAGGTCGCATCAGCAGCACTCTGTGAGCCCGGACAGATTCTAGCATCTCTGAACCTCGCAACCTTTCCTGCAAAAGAGGCACAGAAGCTAAAGAAACACTCTATGGCTATTCTGCTGTAACCGTCGCCGGATCTGATCGGGTTTTGGAGTATATACTAGGATTACCAGGAATACCAGGAGTGAGATTGGAGACTGGAGATGCCCTTTCTTATGCTCTGGATTGCAACAGAACGCAACAGATCGTAGGAAGACCACAGCGGGATTGTAGCTGTGAGGCCGAGGTTGAATCTTTGATTAAAGGATAAAAACTGTGAGTTAATCTGATTCAACACTCAATCGAAATTGAACTGCTTGAAATGTTTGAAGTATGAATATGGATTGCATTCTACGTTTGCAAGGTAATCCTGGCCCCCCGAGCTTCTCGAGCTATGAATTGTGAGTTATGAGTGTCAAATTGGGGAGAGAATAGAGCAGAGAACGCTACGAAACACTATATGAACATTTTGAATCTCCTTGCCTGATTTTACCGCTTGTATCACTCTCGGCCTTCACTGTTCAGTGGCAAAAACTCACTCCCTTTCGCGCTGCACTTGCGCTGCTCTCCTACCGTGCATCGGGCGTCCTCCGATTACTGGAGCGCTCTGCTCTGCTCGGTATCCGGCACCAGGCAGCATTGGGCGTCATCTGCATACACAGGTCGGGTGCAGTAAATGCCGCGCGCAGTGCGTAGCTTGCGTCTCTCGTTGCCGTGGTAACGAAGAGACGAAGAGACGTACGATTCAAAACTGAGAGACATAGCCAGAAGGGGGGCAGTGAAAGCCCATAAAAGGAAAGGGGAAAAAATGACGAATGCTGCGGAAAAAGAAATCCTGTATCTCGCTGTGTACCTTACTGTGCCGGGGCGATCAGACTTTAGGTGTGCCTCGGAGAGACCGGAGAGACCAGAAGTAATCGTGAAAATAAACTGACTTCAAGTTTAGCCATGCTTGGTACTGATATTGGTATTGATATTGGGATAATATATGTCTCTAAATTAGATCGGCAGCACAGCCCCTGCAAAAGTGGCACCTGGACCGCCAATAAGACAACTAAAGCTCCACAGATAACACCAGGGAGGCAAATCAACTGGCAAATCAACTGGCGAACTGAAAAGAGAAGCAGGGAAGCCAAGAAAAAACAAGTACAACCCCAATTCTGGTGGCAACTACAGGTACAGACACGGGTACAGAGACATCTCCTAAAGTACCTAAGAGAAAAAAATAGGATTCTCATCCAAAAACAGGACATGGAGAGAAGAGAAAAAGGAGATGCTGCTGCCGATGACAGTGGAGATGTAAGAACAGGAAGGCAAACAAATGTGCTGACCTACTCGAAAAAGCCCGATCGTAAAATCAATGGGAGCAACACCATGCCAGAAACGCAGCTCGGCCGAGATAGAAGAAGGAGGCCAGAAAACAATGGGAAATGGCTGCGGATCTGGATTGACAAGCGAACCCTCACTAAGTGATATTCTGAGCTCAATAAAGAACTTTCATAAGGATGTCAAAAAAGATAGCCAAAGGAACCGTGCTGCCATTGATCAATTGCAAAGCGCAGTTAAAAAAGTGGAAAACATTTGTACTGAGATCTCGGAGAGAATGGCCACAGTAGAAACTCGCACCGAAAACCTGGAAACAGACGTCATCAAACTACAAAAGACAGAAAAAGAACATGATGGAGTAATCAAAGATCTTATGGCGAAAGTCGAGGATCACGAGAACAGATCCAGACGGAACAATCTAAGATTTCTCGGCATCCCAGAAAACTTTGAAGGAAATGATGCTAGAGGGACAATGATTACTTTAATCAAATCGGCATTCCCGGAATTGAAGGCCTGGGATATGGATAGAGAGATTCAGCGTGTCCATCGCTTCCCTTTGACTCTATCGAAACATTCTCACAAAACACGCCAATATCCCAGGGCTATGCTGATTTATTTTGGGAACTTTCTTCTTAGGGAAGCAATCTATGATCTTGCAAGACCCACAAGCCAAAGGGAACATAAAGGGTTTACATTTTTTGTCAGGCCAGACTTTGCGCATACCACCGTAGAGCGAAGGTGGAAAATGCGCCAATTATTTGCACCATTCGAAAAAATTGGTGCTAAGGTATTTCTACAGAATCCGGCACGGTTGAAAATTTTATTTAAAGGTTCAATCAGAAGCTTTACAAGTGAAATACAAGCTGAAGAATACTTAAGAGAAATTTCTGAGATGGAGACCCGAAATTCGGGGAAATAACTAAATAACATATAAAAGAAGTAGTAGAAGAAAACTGAACATTCTGGGAATTCATGGGGGATTACCAGAATGGATAAGCAGGGTGGAGCATATTATGAGTTTAAGTTTAAAAACCCTATGCTGAAACAAAATGTTATACATGTATAAAGGTTGTGGATAATTATAATTTCTCTATAAATCTGTCAAGGCCGCGGGGTGCGCTCTGGCGATCTGACCATACGGGCGCCCGCACCTAGGACCCGGGACCTAGGATGCCTCATGGGATGGTAAGGGACGGGGATGGTGGGGGGAACCAAGGGTGGGACGTGGGAGTAGGGGGCGGGAGCTTAGGACCAAGGACTGTCAATCACATGAAGGGTAAAAAAAACTGTATTACTGTAGTCACAGACAATCGTGCAATGACTAGGAAACAAAGACATGGGTATGACACTAGGACGATGGTAATAATTCTAATTTTATTATGGCTAAGTTAAAAATTGTTTCTTTAAACATTTGCGGACTCAACGATATAAAAAAAAGACAGAAGGTGGCGGTAGGATTACAACTAATGGAGGCTAATATCGCCTGCATACAAGAAACTCATATCGAAGGTTCTCAGCACTACTTATTGAAATCTCTGGGATATAACCTCATCACTGCTTCTACACAGGGAGTCCGAACTAAGGGGGTGGCAATTTTAGCAAAAGGTGGGGGGCTCCAATTTGACAGAGTACTTTCCGATAAATTCGGGAGATGGGCAATCGCCGAATGCAAGTACAATAAGGGTCGAAATAAAATAACAATTTGCACTATATATGGGAGTGTCTGTGATGAACCAGAGTTGCTAATAAATGTCTCCAACGAGCTCGCTCATTGGCCTCTACCCCTTATAGTGTGTGGGGATTTTAACCTGCATCTCCCTGGGGACTGGACTATGGGTCCGGAATTTAAATACCATGGTAGGAAACCTAGAGTTTTTCTGGCTCTAAAAGACCTATGTATGGTACATAGCCTAATAGATGGGTGGCAACATAATCACTGGGGAGGTCCTGACTTCACATTCTATTCATATCCACATTCGCGACATGCAAGACTTGACTACATGCTTATATCAAATTCACTGAAAAGTGTATGTATGATAGATAAATTACCACGCCTATTATCAGATCATAACCCATTAATTTTAAAGTTATCATATACCCCGAATAACCATCCAATTAAGAGCTGGACGTTCGAAAGGGCTCTGTTAATGAATGAAAAGTACTGCGAACACATGAAGGGGTGGATTCCGGGCTTTATTGCAGATAATCTTGGAAGTACATCCATAGTAATTGTATGGGACGCCCTTAAAGCCGGCATAAGAGGTGAGACATTACAATTCTCTCTCAGGTCTAACAAGGAAGGGAAATCCCACCTAGCTGCACTAAATTATAACGTGGGTAAAGCCGAAGAAGATCTGATCGCTGCAGCTCAACAAGGCCAGGAGCTAGACAGCGCATTATCTCAGGTAGCCATTGCAAAAAATCTTATCACAGAAATAATAGTGGAAAAATCCATCATTAAAGCATCAGTAAATAAGGAAAAAATATATGAGCTGAGTGAACTGGATGGGCATCAGCTAGAGATGCGCATTAGAGAAGAGGCATCAGCAAACACCATTAGAGAAATCAAAGACCCTAGATTAGGTATAAAATCAGAAGCAGATGAAGTAAGGGCCGCATTTCAGAGATTCTATCAAGATCTCTATACAGAATCTCTAAGTGGACTGGGGGATCCAGATCTTTATTTAGATGTAAATCGAGGTCCTAGATTTGAGAAGAAGGACCAGGACATGCTGGATGAACTACCCAACTGGGATGAGATCCTACTATCTTTAAAAACATTAAAAAGCTGGAAAGTGGCAGGACTGGACGGGATACCATCTGAGTTCTATCTGAAATTTGCTGATCAATTAAAAATAATAATGATGACTTTGTTTGCCCACATATTTCAGGGAGGTACCCCCTCCTGGTCAGAAGCTAAGATTGTGGTCTTCTTGAAAAAAAAAAATCTGCATCGATTTAGGTTCATATCGACCAATTACTCTAATTAATGGGGACTCAGAAATCTACTCGAAACTCCTGGCAGCCCGATTAGCACTAACAATAAATAAAATAGTTTCTAAACACCAACATGGATTTATACCAGGAAGGTCAACAACTGACCATGTTCAACGGGTGATCTCCCTGTTTGACTATACAGAGTCCACAGAAGACCCTATGGCGCTTATACTCCTTGACGCAGAGAAAGCGTTTGATAGGGTCTCCTGGAGATTTTTATGGATAACAATGTCCTATAGTGGAATTAACGACAAATTTATTATGGCCACTCAAGGACTATATAATAAACTGAGTGCTAGAGTATTAGTCAATGGGCTCCTGTCAGAAAACTTTGCGATTACGAGAGTAACTAGGTCGGGATGCCCCTGCTCACCCCTCTTATTTGCAATATATATCGATCCATTTATTCGATGGCTGGACAATTGTGCAAGTATATTACCAATCCAAATACGTAGTCATAATACCAAAACCTTGGCATACGCCGATGATATCGCGCTTGTCACTAGAGACCCCAATATAGCCATGCCGGTGATAGAAGAGGAAGCACATCTATTTGGATTAGTATCTGGATATAAACTGAATTCTAACAAAACTCAGATTGTTCTAAACAACAAGATTGTGATGGGGGACTCAAGAGTAACTGAGGAGGCCGTATATCTAGGGGTTACAATAAGTGCCAAAATTCAAAACATTGTTGTTATTAACCTAAAACCATTGATTTCTAGAACCAAGAAGGAGATGGTCCGATTTGACAATTTACATCTAACTATAGGGGGCCGCTGTAATTTGATTAAGATGCTTTTTCTTCCCCGATTTCTATATTTCTTTAGGTCTATTTGCCCTGAATTCTCCTCCAAAATCTTTAGGATTATCGACTCTATGCTCTCAAGTTTTATTTCGGGATATAAAAAAACCCCGACGGGCTCTGAAACAATTGGTACTACTGAAGGAAAAGGGAGGTTTATCCCTACCAAACTTCAAATTGTATTATTGGGCCACTGTCCTAAAATATTGCGCCAATTCGATTTCGATCGATAGTATTAATCAAGAGATCCCGTCCCCTCAAGAACTCTTACTAGGAGAAGATTGTGCTGGTTGCTTCTGGCGACATACACACGATAAATATTTTAAGAAAGTCAAGTTTAAGACTATTATAGGGGATTATAAAGCATGGCGCAGTATTCGCAAGATGTTGAGGCTTGGGCGATTCTCATTTTATACACCAATGAACAGTAATAATGATCTGCCTCTAATATTTCGTGACAACTGCATAAACAGATGGATATCGGCAGGTATGGTGCAATTGGGCTGCTTTTATAAACAAGGATGTCTTAAGATATTTGAGGATCTGCATGAGGAATATAATATTAGCCACAGGGATTTTTTTAAGTTTTTGCAGGTTAGAGACTTCCTAACAAAGGAAACTCGTGGGCGGGAGAACTTCCGGAACAATCAATTGATTGATAATTTATGTAAAAAACGACTACCAGGATTGGGGAAATTTATGAAACATTGAATTTAATGGCCCCAGATGATATGGATAAACAATGCGCAATTTGGCAGGAACAACTGGGAGTACATTCTAATATCCCCCGCATAGCATATGACCTTGCTCTAAATGCATTAATGTCGATAAAGCTACAGGCGCAATTTTATAAAACCTTCTTCTTCCTATATTACACCCCTAAGAAAATCGCTAAATGGGGAACAGGGAAGGGAACAACATGTCCTCGTTGTGCACTATATGGGGCCGATATTATACATATATTTGCCACATGTAACACGCTGACTAAACTGATTAATGACATCTCGGAATTTCTATCAGAAGTTTGTCAAACAAGAATTGAAATCTCAACGGAGGAAATCATGCTGGGGGTAGCAAATCATGATTTGCAGACAAACACTCAGGGGTTAATATTCGTGGCTATGGCAATACTTCGACTTACTATTGCCTCAGCCTGGTTAGATCCTGATCCACCCGCATTTCAACAATGGAGGGCTAGGCTATTAGCCATTTGTATCCTGGAAGTTGCAATCTATAAAAATAAACAGCCTGATTCATGAAGCAAATTAGTGCCCGCAATGGCTGCGAAAACGCAATTGCGGGTGCAAAACACGGAATCGGCATTCAAGTACGAAATAGCGAATTCGCAAAAAAATAATAGCGATTGAAATAGCGATTACGCTATAACAGTCGCAGACTCCGGGTAGTCGAGCATTAGCGATACGGAAATAGCGACCAACCACGGAATCTGCGAAATGAATAGCGAAACGCAATATTGTCTCAATCGGCATTCATGAAACAAATACATTAGCGAAAAAGCGCTAATTCGCACGTTTGCGCGGCGCAATTTAAGGACAACTCAAAGCAGGTGGTAACCATAAAAGCCATGATTAAGTAAAATTTGAAAAACTGTTGGCCAATCACCAACAGGTCCAGGCCTGACCAATCACACATAAGGACATTCAGCAGCAGCATTAGGCGTTCCACAATGCCTGGGATGTACATGGTGGTGAGGCGGCGAAGGCTACAGCGAGCAGCACGGAGGAGACGCATGAGGCAGGCAAGGATTTACCGGCAGCGGGTCACCTTGCTGGGCCAAACCAGAGAACAGATTTATGCAAAATACAGGCTGAATGGGGAAATGATCACCTGGCTGATACAAGAACTCGACCCCATCATGCAGCACCCAACAAGGCGAAACAATTCTGTGCCCACACATGTGCAGGTATTGTGCAGCCTGCACCTCCTGGCCTCCGGCAGTTTCCAGGGCATAGTAGCCGCTGCTGGGGGGATATCCCAGCCCACCATGTCACGCTGCCTCCACACTTTTGTTGACGCCATGCTCAGCCAGCTCCACCGGCACATCACATTTCCCACGAGCCAACAGGAATTGGACCAGACAAAACTACAATTTTATAATGTCGCCCATTTTCCCCATGTCCTCGGCTGCATAGACTGTACCCACGTCGCCATCTGCCCACCAGCTGGCATGGAGTATATGTACCGCAACAGGAAGTCCTACCACTCCCTCAACATACAGATGGTCTGCAATGCCAAGACCATCATCACTGACATTGTGGCCCAGTACCCAGGGAGTACCCATGACTCCTTTATCTTCAGGCACAGCGGACTCCACACACGACTGATCAGGGGAGAGTTTGGGGAAGGACACCTACTTGGTAAGTACACTTTGTCGACAATGTCACATTGCAATGAAGTAACTGCGCTGCACAGGCAATCAACATCTGCTCCTCTCATTCAGGTGACAGTGGCTACGCCCTACGGGAATACCTCCTGACCCCTTACCTCAACCCTGCCACACCTCAGCAACGGCGCTACAATGTTGCGCACATCCGGACAAGGAACTGTATTGAAAGGACATTTGGCCTGCTCAAGAGCAGGTTCCGTATACTGCACAAGACAGGTGGGGCCATGTATTACAGTCCTGCAGCGTGCTGCCGCATTGTGGCTGTCTGTGCAATGCTTCATAACATTGCAACCAAGCGCTGGATACCAGTTGACATCTCAGGCAGTGAATCTGAGGGGGACGACCGGCCACCAGCACATGCGCACCATGCACGCGGGGAGAACCCAGCTGAAGGCCACAGACGTCGCAACCACATCACAGCTAACAATTTCTAGCCCACCCCCTTCCCCCACCCCACATATCACAATTGCATGCAAAATGTAATGATTACACAAGGCGAATGTGTGCAGCAAAATAAATGTATTTGTTTGATTCACAAGAAAAAAGGATCATGGTATCAACTATTTACAAAATACAGTATTCCTGCATACTGCATGTGAAGGTTCATGGCAGGCTTAGCGTCAGCCTGCGCCAGTGTCCCTCACACAATGTCATTGGCGCCTCCGGCGCGTAATGCCCAGGCGCCTGTGAGGCTCTTCCTCATCCTGGGCAGCTGTACCAGGCGTTGCCCTGGTGCTGCGCCTAGGTGGCGGGACCTGCGTGGCAGAGTGGCTGCTCACGCTGGAGGCACCCTCACTCGCATCGTCTCCCCCTACAATGGCCGGTAGCACAGGTGTATTCAGTGCGGTCACGGCGGTGGTCAAGTGCTCCAGCACCCGGGTTATGTCCTCGCAGCACTGGACCAGTTGGTGCTGCTGGGTCAGAGAGCGCCGGGACAGCTGGGTGGTGGCATTTGCTGCCACATAATTAGACCGACTATAGGCCGACAGCCGGCTCATCAATTGGTGGTGGCGCCTGCTTGCAACACTGCGGTGCTTAAAGAGCGCAGCAGTGTTCTCCTCCATGGCCGCCGTCATGCGGTCCATGGCCGCCGTCATGCGGTCCATCCGCTCTCCAACACCTGCCACATTGCGGCCAATTTTATGCAGCTGGAGCTGGATGGCTCCTTGCTGCTGCGACTGGCGCTGGTGTATTCGGAGCATGCGCCGCTCCACGCTCATGCAGGCATGGAGATGCCCATTGACCCTCCTGCTGTTCGGCCGCTGTGTTGCGGATGTGGCTGGCCCAGATCTGGTTGCACGAGCTGCAGGTGGTGTAGCAGCTGGTGTTGCTGGTGCGGCAGGAACTGGAGGCACATTGGTGGGGTGCCTGGCTCTGGCAGCCGGTTGGCCGGCAGATGTAGGAGCACGTACGGTGGGGGGCCTGGCCTTGGCAGCCGGTTGGCCGGCAGATGTAGCAGCAGGTACGGTGGGGGGCCTGGCCTTGGCAGCCGGTTGGCCGGAAGATGTAGCAGCAGGTACGGTGGGGGGCCTGGCTGCTGGTGTTGGTGCAGCGGCAGGGGCTGGTGGCTGGGTTTCGGGTAGGGATTCCTCCTCCTGGGCCTCCTCATCAATCAGCAGCCTCTCGCTGTCACTGCTATCATCGCCACCTGTGAGGGTAAGTGGATACTCATTAGGTGCATGTGACTGTCAGACGTGCAGATGTTACATGCATGCTGGGTGTCATTCCCTGGATGGCTGTGGATTTGCGCACTTTGGAACCTTTCTGGCCGCATTGTGGTACTACTACATTGTGGACATACTACGTCTCCCACAATGCTTCTGGGCATTTCCTGATGCACGACATAGGCATGACTAAGGGCCAATGAGTGAGCCTATTTGGTCAGGGACGGTCATAGGGGACAGGGTCGCAGTCGCATGCCACTTACCTTGGGTGTCTTGGGTGGGGCGGGAGGAGTCCAGAGGGGTCACGCCAACACACGCCTCCCTCTCCAAGGTGTCCTAAACCTGGTCCTCCAGGGGTGTGTTGGGTGGGACAGTCGGCCCGCCACCTCCAGTGCCCGATGCCTCACCAAGGCGCTCCGCCACCCTCTCCTTGGCACGCCCTCGGAGGTCGTACCAGCGCTTCTTCAGCTCCTCCAACGACCTGTCCGTCACGCCCACAGAGTTTACGCTGGAGGCTATCCCCAGCCAGATCCTCCGCTTGTCCTGCTCTGGGACCTTCCTGGAGTTGGCACCAAAGAGCCGGTCGTGGTTGGCCACCACCCCCTCAATCAGGTTCTCGAGCTCCTGCTCGGAGAACTTGAGTTTGCGCTTGCGGCCAGCGCTGTTGCTGGGGCCAGGGACAGGTTCCTCGGACATGGCGGTCGCTATTTCTGCCGTTTCTGGAGTCGCTAACGGTTGTTTAGCATCTGCTTTCCGTCGTGCACACTCGAAGGATAGCGTCACTGTGGTGTTTGGGGGTGGGAACTGGCTGCTTCCTGGTTGTGATGTCATCACGGTGCTCGGAATGCGTCTTCCCGTTTTCCAGATCCCGCGAGAATGCGACTCGCATTCCCGATCGCACGGGATTGCGAGTCGCAATCCCGTGCGATCGGGATTGCGAGTCGCAATCCCGATCGCAGGTAGCCGGGAATAGCGATTTTTCTGCGTTTTTTGTAGGTCGCTAACGGCTTTAGCGCCCGCGTGCGAGTCGCTATTTTTTCCCCGAAAAGTACATGAATGCCGTTTTGCGTTTCCTCAATAGCGAGTCGCTATTAATCGCTATTGGGGACACGCAAAACGGCCCGTACATGAATCAGGCTGAAAGGCACCAAAAAAAGATTAATGGGCATGCGGATTTGGTCACCAATGTTATTGTGGATCCAGAGACATACATGATTGTATTTTGTGTATATAGTATTATCTTCATCTTTATTTCTTTGTATCCTTATGGTAAAGTATATTATACTGGATTAATTTCTGTTGTATGTATATAATAAGTTGTTTATTTATCTATTTTTGACATGTTCTTGGTCAGGGCAAGGGGGGATGGGGAGGGTGGGAATGCATTTATTATGTAAAAATTGTCAATAAAAAGATTTAAAAAAAATAAATTAAAAAAAAGGAAATGAATATTACTTTCTAATCCTGCCCCCTTCCTCCAACAGCAGGGGAAGGTGGCGCTGAATCAAAAATGTTAGTGCTGGCAACCTGTCTTCAGTACAAATGTAGGGCAGTGTTACCCCTTTACGCCGATATTGTCCATATGGGGTCTGTAATGGCACTGTGGCAGTTCTGTCAGAGCTGTGAAAGGGTTTGGGGGAGGGAGGGTGACATAAAAATTAAGAAATTAAAAGAGCCAGGCAGTGTTTGCACATGGGTAGTGATAGTCTAAGGGAGACAAAATGTCAAAATAAACTTGAAAAAGGGGAGAGATGCATAAGAGCGGTGTGTATGGGCCTTGAAAGAAAGAGAAAACAGCCAGACAGGAGGCTAGAATACACAAATGTCCACACGCATGAACAAGGTGGCATGGGTTTTGCTCTTTTTTTTAAAGACGTCTCCATTTTAATTTTGTAATGCAGTTTGACGGAGGTGCATTTACATGTAATTTCTCTTAATTTTCTTGAATTTTCGTGTAATTACACAAATTCTGCATGCTCCTAGTGAAAACAGCCTTCTGTAATTGTTCACTATGATAGTATACTTTTCCCAAACTCTAGTATGGCACATTTATATATATATATATTAAGTACCCAGGCCTGTATTCTTACCAGGCACACTTTACAGGTAACTTACAGCCAGATTCATCAACGGAAAATCGGCTTGCAAAGGGCCAGATTCTCAGAATCTGGCCCTTGGCGAGCGCAATTTTTGCATTTGGGATTCATCATCCCAAATGCAAAAATCGCAAATTGCGAAATCGCTAAATTACGAGGAATTGCATGTGAGGAATCTCTATTTGAGATTCCTTAAATGCAATTCATGAACCATTATAGAATTGCGAAATCGCTATTTTTGACCGCTATTTACCTCGAAGTCTTACTTCGTGGTAAATAGCGAAAACTTCGAAAAATTAACTTTAGTGCATTTTTCTAAGTTGTATGTTACACACACACATGTCCTTTGGACATGTGTGTGCGCAACATCAGTCTACATTTTCACTTCAGGGGTGCTACAGGGTGTCCTTTGGACACCCCTGGCACCCTTGAAATCGAATCCTTATTTGCGATTAGCAAATTGCTAATCGCAAATAAGGAATGACTCCCTATTCATTCCTATGGGCCTGTAGTCCCATAGGAATGAATGGGGAGTCAATCCTTATTTGCGATTAGCAATTTGCTAATCGCAAATAAGGAAGCTGTAGAAATCGCGAATAATATTGCGATTTCTACATGAATCCCGTTTTGCGAGTCTTTAATAGCGATTCCTTAATAATCGCTATTAAGGACTCGCAAAACAGGACGATGATGAACCTGGCTGATAGATACCACATGTAAATAGGTATTTACGTAAGAAAAAGGAAAATGTCCTTGCCACGTAACACTGCAGTGCTTTTAACCTGAAGCTAAGGCACAGTGGTGCTCTCTTGAGCCTATATTTGTGTCATGTAGGTGGGTGGTGTAAATACAGCCCACTTATACCATTCAATTTTATAGGCACTTGAGCAATTTTTGCATCATTCCTCACGGCATTAGCCAATTATAGCACACAAGTTCACTGAACGTTTGGGGGAGACCGAAAATGTGCTGTGACATTGTCTGGCTGTGATATGGTTTATAGAATCCTAAAGCCATTAACACCAGACAGGAAACACTGGGAGAGCCAGGACAAAATGAATGTCCTATCGTACATTGTCTGCCCGGTGAGAGATAAGTTCTTGGAGAGAGTACACAAATGTACAAATAAATATGGTCTGTAAGATAGAGCAAAGATAATAGGAAAAGAGCAAGGGGGAACTGACACGAAGAAAGGGACATAACAATAAAGCAGAAAAACATGTAGGAATTAGTGAGCCTAGTGAAGTAAAATGCCAAACTACTCTATTTTTAAGGAAGGCTGAATAAAATGCAGCTCCTCATAGAGGTAAAGCAATTTTGTAGAAATGGATGTGTGCTACTCTGTATGCTGTACTGAGGAAGGCCAACTGCTTCAGAATATGTAAGGAAAGGAAAGGAAAGAATGTTAGAAGAATTGAACGGATGGCAAGATAAAAATAATGTGAAATTTGTTTTATCGAAGAGAGGGTTCACTACTAAACAAAACTCCCGAGATTAGAAGATGTAGGAGAAAGAAAAGTGTGACTTCTTCCATACCAAATGCTAATGACTGCAGTCACTATTCAATAAGGCAGGGTAAAATGCAAACGAATGCCAAAAAGCTGTGTATGCAATGTATGTCTTTTAGGAGGAATGCAGTTAATGCACAGCTGTTGTTAGCTCTCATGCAGCTACACTTCAGAGTGAGGGTCAAGTTGTTATGGAATTACATTAAATAACTTCCACAGCAAATATACTACAACGTTGAGGTTTCTGGAAATAACACTTGAATTGGCACAATAATACACCTGCTTCAAGAATACTTATTTTAATCAACATGGTCATACTATCTTAATACATCTTCCAGTGAGTGACTTGATAAACTTTAGGGTCTACCCTGAAATACCTCAAGTGAAATGTATCAAAATAAGCAGGTGATATGAAAGAAATATTTGAATTACTTGTAGTGTATGTATAGATATTGTATTGCCTGATAAAGCATTTATTTAGAAGTTGATTGTTTTTATTTAAAATCTCTTTTCTGTTCTTATGCTCTGTGTTCTACATTCTAGACTGCAGCATCTTCTTGCTGGGGGCTCTGATCAGCTGCACTTGTTAGTCAGTTGACCCTGAGTGTCCAAGCTAGATGGTCAAGTGTAGTCGTGGGCTCTTGTACATCACATTAAAACTTCAAAACCACTTGTAGCTTTGTACCTCCTCTTCATTACTACATTCGGCGATGATCTTGGAAGAACCCTGTGCTCACCGACACACTTAGAAACAGATGGAGCAGGGTTTTCGCAAAATAAAACCTGCTCGGATCGAACCCTTCTGTGTGAAAAATACTAATCAAGAAACGTATGAAACTAATCAAATAAGACAAAAGGTGAAAGTTAAAAACCGCACAAGCACGTGCTGGAAGAGATGGAGTAGGCCACAAATGCACATGTCTAATGGTGAAACTAAAACATAGGTCGAGAGTTTATTTTTTTCACTATTAAATGGAAAATAAATGTGCAGTGCGTAAAGAAAAGAAAAACAAATGAAAGCGTTCAAAGTGCGTTTGATAGTAGAGTTTTATAAAGTGATGATTATTGCACATACTTGTCTCTCCTAGAAGTATAGTTTGCTGCCCTGCAGAAAAGGCCTTAGGGACATTTTAGAGTGGTGTGATTCAGACCCCCTTGTTTTAGCCAATAGAATGTTTTCTCTATGTGGGGTGAATAGAATAGGGGTTAGACTTGTAGTGAATTTAGGCTATAGTTATCTGTACTAAGGGGGTGGGATTTGTAAGCGTGTTTCCTACTTTTTGAGAGAGGAGAGAGTTGTGATGCTGATTCCTATATTCTATGCGCCGGCTGGTGATCTGCGGATCCTGACTCTTTGACTTTGCTCCTTCACTCATCTTGAGGGGCCTAGCTTACTCTCATGGCCCGAGGGTAGCTTTTCAGATTTCTTAAATCTCGAAAGTCGGTTAGTATGATTTATATGAATTTGCAGAACTAATTGCAAATGTCTTATTCTTTTGTTTTATCTCTATGCCTCTCCACTCACTCACTACGCTGACACCTAAAATGTATAACTGATAATATATTTGCTAATGATTTTCTCTTATGTGGTGATTTATGATTTAAGCTGTGTTGTAATTGATGAGCAAGCACATTATTTGGATAACGCATTATCACTTACAAATGAGTCATTATTAGTATATGAGATGATTATTCTATGGTGATATTTGAGTTCCTAATAATATTTTGCCAAACTCTGATTAACTTATAAAGATTTCATCTCCAAGAAAAGGATAAACAAAATGTGCCTATTGGTAAGTTTGGTATAAACTCACCTAGCGTGAAAGGGACTGTAGGGTATTGAAATTGGGTCAGATGAAAAAATATGTTAGATCCTGTAACGCTGGCTCAACAGTTTTTGACATTGTTTGCAAAGTGGCATACTTCAAGATGGAAGCAGTGTACAGTTTTGAACTGGAACTTGCGGAGTTCCCACTGTGAAACTGATATAGCTTTATGTGTTTCTTCAGTTCTTTTGGGAAGAGAATCTTCTCTTCAAGGGCAAGCACGCTCCAACCCCTGCACGCTCCAGTGTACTGGACGCTCCAGAAAAGTATGGCAATGTCAATAGATGACGTCACATGTACATCATAACCAGATGTCTTCTTCCTCTTGAACGCACACAAAGAAACAATAACAGTGCATATTTAAGTTTACAGCATGCAGGTGTATAATGGCTGCTATATTTGACAATATTATGTATATTGCCACAACAACATTAACAAGCACTGTATGAGATGGAAGCAGAGCTTTGTTTCTCTCAGAATAATTATATAACACTACAGTTATGAGTTGGTTTACAATGCTCTTCTATACATCTTCAACATATTATTTCTAATTCCAAGGAGGAAACATTTACCTTTACAGGGTCTTATCTCGTGCATTTATATTTTTCCAACATTCATATTTCTGAGTGTATTACTTTGTGGTTTTAACTCCTAAAATCACTGTTCCTGATAAGCATGTTGTCTATAATCCTGGCCCCACTCTAACAATTAGTGCAACCTACTCCCTTTCCTAAAATGTCGTGGTAAACCTCGAATTAAATGGAAATACTTGTTACAATCCTTTGAAATAATGTATTAGCTATTGATGCCATTAAAGTTGAACCACAAAGGTAGGTGGCTATTTTATTTTTGACAACCTGCCTGAAATAGATCTGCCTCAATGCCAATTCGGTGAATGGAATGTTTATGTGGAAACCATTTTAAGATTAAATAAACAGTATGCAGAAGAACTAGGAAGTTTATTAGAATGTCATACTATGTTTTTCGAAAGAATAGCACAGTCCAGAAGAGATCATAGAGGAAAATGTGGCTACATTGATGCTTCTTGTTCTGTGCGTGCTTTTGGGAAATGCATTGACGTATGTATTAGAGACCAGCTTGTTTTTAACTGTACTTTGAAGAAAACACAGGAACGTCTCCTAAGTTGCAGGAATTCATCACTGGTAAAAGCTTTGGGCCTAGCTAAAACCACTGAAAGATCAATGATTTCATCAAAAATCTTGGCTAATGATCAATGCATACCATCAATCACTAGAAAAACAACAAGAGATGTCTGGTCAAAAAGAACTGTTGTGTGCCGTATTGAGACTAGAAACCTCGAGGGACCATATAGCCACAACAAGAAATGACACTGGGTTGAAAAATTCCCATCAGCTCACCCTTATGGCGGAATATCATCACGTGGGATACGAATGGTGGATCCAAGTCTCGCCCAACTCATCTAATGATGATGCAGAGATGGATTACCGAAATACATTTCTAACCATAGTGTATTTCAAATGGTGCTGATGGTGTGCAGTGCTAGTGAAAATTGAGTGAAAAGGATAAAGAATAAAATTGGCTACTAGGGCAAAAAATATGTTTAATAAGTATTGTGCTAGTGTCAAAATTAAAACAAACGCCTGATAGTTTGAAATTATAACTATACAATGGCGCAGTGCAGTGAGGTCAACATGTTTCAGCTATATGGAACAAACTGTCCAGCTTTCTTCAGGACCAGGTAGTAATAGCAACTGCAGAAAAAGTTTTTAGAAAAATTTGAAAAATAATTATGCTCATATTGTGCATAAACACATTAAGTTACTCCTACCAGGAACTTGGATCCCCAATGTTTACTGGTGGATATTAGATTATTTGTCCTTTCCTGTAAAAGAAAAAGACAGTGCACAGGACATATAATAAACTGGTGTACAATAATCCCTCAATGATAAAAAGACTAATACGACAACACAAACATAGCGAAGAATAATCTCTACGCTAAACAGAAGGCTCATGGTCCTCCTGGTTATTATGATACAGTTGAACAAGACATTGCTACAATGTAGTACTTCCCAGCATTATGTGGGAAGTAACCTCACCTCGCCCGGCACCCGCTCGGGAAAAATGAGGCCCCGCTCTGTTAAAGTGGAAATGGAAATATGAAGAAAAAACAACCTCAAAAACCTTTCCGAGGTGTATAGATACTTTGCTCCCTCATTTCCATAATATATTAACATATGCCAGTTGTTTTGCAAAAAAGAGACTAACCCTCAACAAACAAGAATGGCTGCAACTAAGCATGGAAAGGCAGCGTTTGATCAGAAACGCTGCCTTTCCATGCTTAGTTGCAGCCATTCTTGTTTCCCTGAAAGTCTTGGGAAGATTCGTCAAGCGGGGGCCGAGAAAAAAGGGGGGTCCCAAAACGTGTTTTCCCCATGTTAATTTCCATAGGACGATTAGACACGGCTACAGCCCGAACCGCTGAACGGAATTACACCAAATTTGGGAAAATGGTAGGGTCTGGTACGCAGATCACGCTTTTGTTTAAGTGGTGTAAATCCCTCCAGTAGTTGCTGAGAAAATTAAAGTTAAAATCAATTATATATCTATAAGCGCGCACCGTGCGCGCACCTTGCCGTGCACGAGCTTCATGCTGATTGGCTGCCACTGTCTGTCAACACTCCAAAACAGAAATTGATGGCAGCCAAAGGGCAGGGTAGAAGCACCCTGACCCCCTAGGCCTGCTCAGGGGGTCCCACAGGGACACCCAAGACGGAAAAAAAAATAATCTAAATTATTTTTTTTTGCCTTGGGGGGTCCATGTGGGAACCCCTAAGCAGGCCTAGGGGGTCAGGGTGCTTCTACCCTGACCCCTTTTTTAGTTCTAAAACTTCTCGAGCACGAGCTGCATGCTCATTGGCTTTCAACACTTCAAACCAGGAAGTGTTGGCAGCCATCTTGTGCTTGGTAGACCGAGGCACAAGAAAGCAGAAAAACAAACGTGTAAAACACAAAAAAGGGGGTAGGGTAGAAGCACCCTGACCCCCTACGCCTGCTCATGGGGTCCCACAAGGACCCCCAAGGCCAAAAATGTTTTTTAAAAATTCCCGGTATGTTTATTTAAAAATTACCCCCAGGGGGACCAAATTGTGGGGGCATAGTGATAAAGAAGTGTGGGGGTGCCCAATCCCCTCCCCACACTGCCCCAGGGACCGCCACCCTCTGGGGCAAAGCAACGCCGCCCCCTGGCGCATACTGGAGGCTCCTGGTGAGCTAGTTGCCTCCCAGGGACCCCCAGTATGCAAGGGGATTTAGTTCCCCCTCTGCAAACACACCCGGGAGTGCGTTGCAGAGAGGTGTAAAAAGGTCCATAGCCTCATTACACCTCTCTGCAATGCAGCCCCTGGCGCATACTGGAGGTTCCAGGTGGGCTAGTTGGCCCCCAGGGACCCCCAGTATGCAAGGGGAATTAGTTCTCCCTCTGCAAAAACGGCCCGGGGGCTGCGTTGCAGAGAGGTGTAAAAAAAGGGTGTGGCCTCATTACACCTCTCTGCAATGCAGCCCCCTGGCACATACTGGAGGTTCCAGGTGGGCTGGTTGGCCCCCAGGGACAACCAATATAAAAGGGGAATTAGTTTCCCTTCTGCAAACGCACCAGGGGGCTGCGTTGCAGAGAGGTGTAAAAAGGGGCATAGCCCCATTACACCTCTCTGCAATGCAGCCCCCTGGCACATACTGGAGGTACCAGGTGGGCTAGTTGGCCCCCAGGGACCCCCAGTATGCAAGGGGAATTAGTTCCCCCTCTGCAAACGCGCCCGTGGGCTGCGCTGCAGAGAGGTGTAAAAAAGGGTGTGGCCTCATTCCACCTCTCTGCAATGCAGCCCCCTGGGGAATACTGGAGGTTCCTGGTGGGCTACTTGGCCCCCAGGGACCCCCAGTATGTAAGTGGAATTAGTTCCCCCTCTGCAAACGCGTCAGGGGGCTGCGTTGCAGAGAGGTGTACAAACATTTGTTATCAATTTATATTAAAAATATGTAATGTAATTTAAAAAATAATATATCTAAAAATAAAAAATGTATAATAATGTAGTAAATCAGAATAAAAAAGATAACAATTATTACATTAAAAAATCTTCATTTACAAAACCATTGAAATTCACTGAAAAAACCATAGGTTACAGCCACATTATAGTTAGGAATTAGCATTTAAAAAGCCTTTGAAATTCACTGAAAAAACCATAGGTTGTACACACGTTATAGTTAAGAATTAGAATTTTAAAAACCTTTGAAATTCACTGAAAAAACCATAGGTTTCACACCAGTTATAGTTAGCTGCTCATTGTACTCATACAAAACCTTTGAAATTCCCCTGTTATAGTTAGTTCAGCTAACTATAACTCGCGCGCCCGCAATGCACTGCTGATGATGTCACATATTACATCACTCATGACATGGTCAGTGACATCACTCAAGACATCACTGATGACATCTCAAATGACATCCCTGAAGACATCACATAAAATACAGAGTACCATATTTGAATCCATTGACACACCAATACAAGTTTCTAAAAACCCACTCAGTGATTCCAAGATCTATACACACATCTAATCACTTAGCTACAGATTCACTCATATATGCAGTCAATTATCAATAGAACACTATCAAATATACTTATACACCTATATCGACATTACACACCAGCACACATCCTATTCACTTATAAAGTCATTCTATTATTTTAATGTGGAGGTAGTTCTAACTCTATTAAAAACGTGATAAAGAGACGGACATATAAGTGGTTGAGTTACTTTGAACCACATGTCCTAAATAAAGGTCGACATGTTTCTGCTAGAGAGCCTATCATCAGCTCAGCATTCCTCAGGACCATACATACCCTCGCCTCAAAAGAGGCACACACTACGGCGCCATATCCTTGAGGAGTAGAGAGTAAAAGACTTATACAAACTTGTATGCAAGTCAGTGCACAGAAAAATTACGTGCAATCCTTCCAACTCGTAAGGACCCGGAAATCTGAAAAATAAACCATTAACATAAAAAAGATAAGAATGTACATCTATACCCCTTTACTAAAGACTAGAAACATATATACACAATTAACGTTGTTAATGGAACAGAACATCCTTTGTAGTCAGATTATTTACAATATAATTAATCAAGGCATCGATATTGTAATGCCTTGTTGCATTTTGTTGCCATTCCTAAATATTTAGGCAAGTGCAGTGACCCATGTGATAACCACACCGTGGAACCTAATAACAAACTTTGATAAGTTCCCTGGGGGAACTACGCCTATATTACTTCGTCTTAGTAAACCCGACTTAAACCTCACTACAAGACCTTTTTTTCTTTAATTTCAGTAGGAAGTGCCCATGTAATGTAAAAAATACACAAGTTACACCTTCAAACAAAGTGGAAGAATGCCGTGAAAAGCGTGTCTACTTACTAAACAAAATCAGGAGACATGCCCCCTGGGCTCGTGGCAGGGGAAACCTTCACACCCGGGTAAATACTGAAAAAGATAAATTAACAAACAAGAGTGTTTTCTATAAGCCTCTCTGTATCCGCTTAGGGCGGACTTGATTGTGAATAAACAAGCGCCTCTAAAGCGTAACAGTTTGTTTGTAAAAAGACCAAAGCAACTTACTTTTTACCGAGCGACTACCCGCCAGATGACCTACTCGAGTCACATCCACGGCCTGTATACAATGGGCCCGTGGTGACGTCTGGTTTTATTTTTGTTTTTACGTTCGGGACGTTAACTTGCGATCACGTGGTCGCTCGGCCAAGTATTTCTTGATTCTCTTAAAGGAGAAGCTGCTGTTTCAAAATACGGGCGTTTTTTCGAAACTTTATTCATCACTTTGGGGCTAGGTATCTTTAGGGGACGGATACTGCCGTATATAAAAAACAATCTCACTCGTGTTCGTCATGAGCGTAATTGAGCATAGTGAATACTATTTCTGAGGAAACAATATACAGCCATCCACCAGTTGGTACACAGGGAGGGGTGAGTGAAGTCTGCACCGTACTTCTCACTGGTTAACAGAATGTGATTGAATATGCAGGTGAATTCATCTTCGCATCACCGACCCCCAGGGTATATCATCATTTAATCCCTGTACATGCATAGAAAGGCGGTAGATACATCTTTGCTCTTTTTCGAAGATGGTTCTGTCACTACTTAGATTCAATTGTTCTATTACCGTCCATCTAATGTCGTTTGGGCAATGTCCTTGGTCTAAAAAGTGTTTGGTCAATTTTGTTGTCCCTTTGTGGCATCTCACGTTACTGCGGTGCTCGCAGATGCATAATTTAATTTTTCGTGTGGTCATGCCCACATATTTTAAGTGACAGGGACACGTGATCAAATAAATAACATTAGCGTAATTGCAATTCGTATGGCTACGAAGGTGCCATAGTTTGCCTGCTTCCAAGCTGAGTGTCTTAGTCGCAGTCGTTAGGTGGCAGACACTACATCTACCACAGGGATAATGACCAACAACAGGAGGCATTCCCCAGGTAGTCAGCTCACTCGAGTCCTGCATTCTGTCATTAGTTCTGGGACGAGTGTGTACCAATGCGTCTTGCAAGCTCCTTTCCCTTTTGTACGAGAATAAAGGTTTCTGCCAGTCCCGCCCATTGCTGTTTAAGATCTGCCAATGTTTACTGATAGAGCGACTGACAGCATTGGAAATGTTGCTGTATGTCGTCACACAAGTTAGTGGTATATCTGTTTTGTCGTCTTTTTCATATTCCTCCAAAAGAGCATCCCTGTTTTGGTTTCTTGCCCTCTTGCAGCTTTGTTTATGAATCTTGCTTGGGTAGCCTCTGGTTAACATTTTGTTTGTTAAATCCTGAGCTTGTTGTTTAAAATCTTTAACATCACTACAATTTCTTCGGATGCGTAAGTACTGTCCAAAAGGCAGGTTTGTCCGCAGTGAACGTGGATGAAAGCTCGAAAAATGGAGCAAGTTGTTTTTACTGGTAGGCTTGTAATAGGTTTTGGAGGTCAATTGGTCACCAACTCTGGTTATTGTAACATCCAAGAATACGATGGATTTTGGATGGTATTGATGGGTAAATTTGAGATGAGGGTCACAGGTATTTACCCAATCAAAGAAGGCCAAAAGGCTATCCTCAGAGCCTTGCCAGATTAAAAGCACATCATCAATGTACCTCTGCCACAGGATAACATTGAGAGTGTAGGGATTGGTTGCAGCCAGTATATGGGTTTGTTCAAAGTTATGAACATATAGACCCGCAATACTGGGGGCAAATGTGCTGCCCATTGAGGTCCCTGTCTTTTGTAGGTAGATCTTATCCATATATTGGAAGAAATTCCTTTTGAGGGCTAGCGTGGCACAGTCGATGACAAAAGTGCGGGAAGTGGTGTAGTCCAACGTGGTCTTATCTAAGACATCAGCCAAGACTTTCAGAGTTGCATCCTGCGAAATGCAAGTGTATAGACTTTCTATGTCTAAAGAGACTATAAAGCATGGGTCTTCAGGCATCTTGACTGTTAACAATAAAGCAAGGAGGCTTTTGGTGTCCTTTATATAAGTACTTGTGGACTGTGTTAAAGGTTTAAGAAAAAGTCGCAGTACTTTGACAACGGCTCCAGTAAGGAACCAATACCCGAAACTATCGGTATCCCCGTGGGGGGGGGGGGGTTAGTGACGATTTTTATGAGTTTTGGGTAAACAGTAAAAATATGGGATTCGTCCTTCAGAGTTCGTGAGAAAATCAGCTTCATGTTTGCTTAAGAAGCCATCACGTTCCGCTGTCATTACAAGCTCCAGAATTTCATCTTTCAGAAAAGGGGAAAGATCTTGATCAAGGACCACATAGTTTGTGGTATCATCAAGGAGCCGTCTGCATTCTTGGTCATATGCATCAGCATCTTGAATAACGATACCTCCCCCTTTGTCCGCGCTTTTAATGACAATATCAGTGTTTTTGGCGAGAGAGTCAATTGCTTTATATTGACCAGCAGTAAGGTTTTTAAAGGGGGTAGGTTCTGCGAGTACCTCTACCTCGTGAAATACTGCCTGCTCAAATGCAATTAATTCTACAGGAACCTGATGTGCAAGGGGTGTGAAGGTGGATTTGTTTCTAAAAGTGGTGTCACTAATTGAAGTTTGGTTGTCATCTGCCTTCTGTGATTCAAAAAAGACTTTTAATCTGAGTTTTCTAAAAAAATCATTCAGTTCACAGAGTAATTTGAAGCAGTCTAGGCGGGGTGTAGGGATGAATCCCAACCCCTTTTCCAAGACCGCAACCTCATCAGCATTTAAAGTAAATGATGATAAGTTAGTGATCAGACTCTGGCATTGCTCCGACCTGCCCTCTGTTCCTGGGTAAGCATGGGCGGATTTTGCGAATTGGCAATCCGTGAAATTGCGTATTTATGGATTCGCAATCCGCAAAATCCGAGAACTCTCGCGAATTTGCGGATTTTTTATTTTTTTGTGTTCGCAAGGGTTTCTGCCAGTTCGCGAGGATTTTGTACCAGTTCGCAATTGCGAACTTACTTGTCGGCTCGCAACGGCCGCGACTATGTTGTTTCTACGTCTGGTTCATCATCACAGGTTCACAGCACCCTCTGTTTCACCACTGCCACCCTCTGGTACACCCATGCCACCCTCTGGTACATCACTGCCACCCTCTTGTTTGTTTATCACTGTAGATTATCGGGGTGAAAAAAAGCAAGCACACCTGCCCTGCTTCAACTGACATGAATTAATTTGGGGTTGATTAATGTGTCACTGAATTTAAACTGCCAGTCTGGCACCTGCTTCCTTATCTGTAATTTGCTTTCTGTTGCAGTGCAATTTTTTTTCACAGGACCTTTGTGGCCTACTTGTAGCTATTCTATGAGCCTGCTGTGAGGGTCAGAGCAGGGTCATAGAATAGTTGCAAGTAGGCAACTGAACTCTGGAGGGGCCCCTCAGGAAGCACTAATGATCAGTTTGAACTTTTGCACCCGCTGAGTGCTTTCAGTTTTGCAAAAATCGTTTTTCTGCAATTTCGCGCGATTCGCGGGGCGCGAATTCGTGCGAGATCGATTTTGGAAGCCGCGAATTCGTGCGAATACAGGATTTGTTTTTTTTGCGGCGTGTTTCTTTGCGTGATTTTTTGCGTGTTCGCAAGCCGCTTGTAGCGCAACGTTTGCGAAGTTACCCTAGCGGTCGTACATGGGCGCGGCCATCTTGTTTGCGTGACGTAATTCCGTTTCCGGGCGCTATGTGTAATCTCGCAAAGTGTGCGGCTCACTAGTACAATTTCGCGTGTGATCGCGAGGAAAATCTCGCGCGAACTTACCCACGCGGTCGTGAACGGGCGCGGCCATCTTGTTTCTCATTCATTGCTATGGTTCGGGGCATGCTTTCTGTATCCTCTCTGAATCTCTGCCATCCTTTGCTTGTTTGAAGTTTTTTTTTATCTATTTTACTTATTATCTATCCCTCTATTTTTCTAGCTCTATATTTTTGTGTTTTCTGCTACTTTTGGTTAATTCTAAACTACTTTTTTAAACTCTTTTCTTTTCTTCTTCCCTATTCTATTTCTTCTTTATTATTTAGCTTCCTTTCTGCCCAGACCATGGTAAAGGGAGCCGGGAAGCATCCCGAGAAGGGGAAGGGTCCCGCACCCCGTGCCCGGCTCCCGTGCGGGCGTTTGAGGGGGAGAATGTCCAACCCCGGGAGATCTTCAGCGCGGAGGAGGTGGCCGGACTAGTTTTTTATGTTCAGCGCCGCCTCAACAGGACCATCATGGCAGGCGGCAGGATCGCTAGCGGGTACGGGATCCGGGAGCGCCGGAAGCGGTGGGAGAAGGTGTGCCGGGCCATGTACCAACACTCTCGGGTCCGGCGCACATACAACCAGGTCACCCACCGTTGGACGGATATCCTGGACCGGGAACGCGATCTGCTGGACCTGCTCGGCCTTGAGATCCCCGGGCTTGGTGAGTAGTAGCTATTTCTTTACTACTCTGTTTTCTCCTGCTCTGTGTGTTATTATTTATCTTGCAAATTTTTGTTTTTTACCAAGAGCAATAATGCAGCTGACTACATTGTAGGTAAATTATATTTCAAAATCTTCTGTGCATTTCAGGTGCACTGCTCTCCTTGTCAATAGCGCTGGTACTATGCTTATTTGTTTTCGATTTTGTGTTCATTTCATTGGCCTGTGAAATTATGCATGATTGTAGTTTAAAGCACTGCGTAATGCTAGACACTAAGGGTCAGATTTTTAATTACCGGCGCATCCCTGCAAAGTAGCAGGGATGCGCCAGTAATTGTGCCCAAAACGTCACCGAAACGTTACGCTTCTGTGCCGTAAAGGCGGCGCATTGCTGGAGTTGCGTCGCAACGATGGTGCAGCTCCAGCAATGCTCTGGGGTGCCCTATCTCCCCAATGCTGCGTCAAGCAGGCGCAGGGTTTGAGTCACGCATCATTGTCCTCAAAGTGACTGATTGAAATCTTGTAGATGTCCCTCAGCCACTTTAGGATGCGTTCCTGCGCAGGAACGCCCTCCCTTGCGCCGGAACGCCCCCTGATGGCGCAGGGCTTTACAACGTGATGCATCTCCCATATGCGTCACGTTGTTAATATACGCCGCACCATGGCGCCTCTTTTGTTCTGCCGCTGCGTCACAAAAGTCACGCAACAATGGAGCAAAAGAGCCGCAAGGGGCTTCTAAATCAGCCCCTACAGACTCAAGTCCAGTCCTTCCTTTGTACACATGGCGATAAGAAGAAATAGTGGTGGTGGATTGATAGTTTGAGTATTCACTGATCTGCAATCACGATGGACTTTGTCTGTCACTTCGCGTGCTGCGGACTGCTGCCTGCCAGTCCTAGGCGAACCTTTTTAGTAGTTTGTTTAGTGAGTTACATAAGAACTTTCCATGTCGACGGTCCGCAAATCAAGCAATACTAATAACGTAGTAGACCACATGAGATCGGTCAATATATCCCGTGGAATAGTTGTCTATTTGCTATTTGGCCAAAATATTTTGTTATTGTTCTTTTGAAATGTTTGATTTGGTTGACAAATATCATCCATGTTTTCTGGTCTTTCTTTCTTTCATGTTGTACATCAGCTCCCCCCAGGGGCAAGAGGACACAGGAGGAGGAGGAGGGTGCTGTTCAGGATGCAGGCCAGGATCGGGCAGGCGAGGGCTCCTTTGCTGGCCCCAGTAAGTTTTAATTTTAATATAGAGTACCTATTTTTTCCTGGCGTTCCTCATTCGATTTTTTCTAAATCGTCTTTGATCATCTTGTAGACTGGATCTAAATTCTTATCCTGCCTCGACTATGACTCCCTGTGGTATTACTAGATTATTCTTATTAGTCTGTCTGTGTAGAGAACTAAGATTGCACATTTGGCAATTCCATTGGACTCCCATTCTAGTCAGCAATAGCTCTATGCACTGAGTGCAGTCCTCTGGGATTGTCCATAATGTATTTTCAAGTCTTCTAAATGTTTATGCTTTGACATTTGCCAACAATAAAAAGGTGGATGACCACCAAGAAAGAATAAGATACTACTTTACTTTTGGTTTGGATAGTAGGACAATCCATTCTACTACTGTTGCAGGGACAAATCTGCACAAACAGAACTATGGACACTAAATAATGCATTGCTTAGCTTATCAATTATAATAGGTGCTGTTAGACTTTCCACATACCTCAGTGATAACAGACTTTGTAGTTGAACCCCTAATCTCCTTACTGACTAGATAGTGTGGCAGAGTCATTTAGCTCCCAAAGTCACCGATGATTGATCCCCAATGATGATTAGATTATCCAACGCAGGACAAGAGTACGGAGTCAGAGTCAAGAAGTGTCAGAGGCACGGACTCATGCTTGCAAAAATTCCAAAACCTTTAGCTCATCCACTCTAGTCTGGAAGACGAAAAACCACAGAGTCTATTTAAGTTTAAAAGCTTTATTAAAAGTAAACACATTTATTAAAATCAACTTTGTCATAAAACTAAACGTTTAGCTGAAAATGGAAAAGTGCTTAGTGCTGACGATTAATTGGACACATTTCTTGTGGTCGAGCCGAGCTCTCACCTGGTTTGAACTTGATCCTGCCCGTGTTCTTAGAAGTCAAGCTTCTGTCTGTTAGGAGAAAAAGTGGTGCGTGTTAAAAATAAAAAGCAAGCATTCATCAGTTGTGCCAAAAAGTGCAGCAAGACAACAGCCTTCCCTGGAAAAAGGGACATTTTTACTTTAGAGTAGAGACAGTCACAAATTATTACATTGTATTCTGTTTTTTCACATTTCTTTATTCCTCCTAGACCAAATATTATATAGTAGTGAGTGGTGTATTCTAACATTCTTAAATGTACTTTGTAGGTGGAACATCTGGTGGTGGGGCCAGCGCGGAGGTGGTGGTATTGGACGAGGGGAACAACTCTGGGGAGGAGGCGGTGCAAGTGCCGGACGTGCCTGTGAGGGTTCACACGGCGGTGGCGGGCAGAGGTAAGCTATATATTCCTTACTTATTGAGACTGAAGACTGGAGAGTGTGCTTTCTGCACGGGTGTATTATAAATCAACCAGGTAGCAGCCTCCTCTAAATGTACTTCGACTTAGCTGTGAAGTTTTTGGCGAGAAGAATCCCAATCAGATCTGAGATGAACTTGATGGATGGGATGAACGAAAAGCGAAAGAAGGGTGTAAGTAAGTGTGGAAGGACGAGAAATTTACTGATGACTGGCAAAGAAGAATGATATGTGTTTGCTTCGTCCCCGAGGTGGCTGGGAAGGAAAGAATATGGTATGGTGCATGGCTGGGTGAATGATGAAGCAAGGATGGGTGGAAGGAGAACAGCCTGGGTGGGTGAAACAGAAACTGTATGTGTGCATATACTTTGAATGGATGGATGCCTGGATCATGGTATTATCTGACTCTTAAATAGCATATGTGTATCTAGAGAGAGTAGACGGTCACTGGATGAACTAAGTGTTACTTTGAAGAGCATGTAACACCGCACCCGCACGTCCGTTCCAGTGTAGGAAAGGCAAGGAAAAGAAGTTGTAATTTTGTCCAAATACTACCATGAATAGTAGCAGTAGTTTGTATTGCAACTGCAAGCACAGCATATATCCGGTTATTACGGTAGACACTCCCTACCTCTCTTAATAACTTTAGTTTAGTAGTAGTACGTCATTCATGTGTGGGTGTATCAC
Source organism: Lissotriton helveticus (assembly GCF_964261635.1). Taxonomy (NCBI): domain Eukaryota; kingdom Metazoa; phylum Chordata; class Amphibia; order Caudata; family Salamandridae; genus Lissotriton; species Lissotriton helveticus. The sequence goes on along the minus strand of NC_136060.1, from coordinate 49,518,409 downwards.
TGTTCACTCAATAATAAGCAAAGCACCTAAAGTCATCCCATATGTCATCAAATACATCCCATGTGAAGTGATAGATAATCAGATTATTTAGCTTCTTCATTTTCCTTTTCTAGTACTCATTTGCACTGTAGGGTGAAAGCTAAATTAATTAAGCAGTAGCCCTTTTAACAGAGTATTCTCAGTGCCCCCCGTAATAGAAAAGTAAGAGCTTCACCACCTGCATGTACTGGACCGGTACAGTAACGCAAGTCTGTCTCACTCATCATGGTGTGCGTCTGTTTTTCTCGGGTGCAAGTTCACTGCGCTGGCATTATGCCGGCTTGCATAAGATAACGTACCAATTTTCCTAAACAAGAGAGAAGAAGAAGAATAAGACTGGTGTACTGTCATAATCGACTGTAATGGAAGTCCATAGTGCTCGTATAATTTGTTCCTTAAACTCCCACTAATGTTAGAGCAAGGATGAAGAAGTGGGAGGTTAGATAGATACTGTCCTCAATAGTTATGTACTGTGCTTTCAATTTGCTACTTGTACTGTGACACAACTTTTTGCTCTATCATTTTGTGTTAATCTGAAGGAGCTTTGGTTACAGACTATGTCTTTCTTTCTTCATATAGTTGCTCCTTCCAAATCAAACAGACCATCAAGGAGGGCGCTGGCTCGAATGGCCCGGCAACGGAAGCTGGATGCCACTGTCGCCGAATATCGGCGGCTGGTGGACCTGGAGGAGGGGGACACGCAGTCTACCGGTACAACAACAACATCCACTGGGACAGATGCATCCTCCTCCGTGCTCCCATGGGCTGCCAGCCAGCGCAATGCTCCAGCGGTACGGAGCCGGGCTACCAAAGCCAACCGCCACCGCCGAGCAGCAAAGACATCAGCTGCCCCCCACAGGAGTTGCAAGGCACGCCAGCGCCGCTTATCCCTCAGAGTGTCCTACCTGGAGCAGGAGGTCTTAACCTATAGGAACTTGGTGGAGGGCCTCCGCTTCGACCATGCCACCCTCCGCAAGGAGTATGATGCCCTGGCCGCTACAGTGAACAGCATCCTGCCGTAGTGTCCCTTGCCCCTTTTTTTAGAGACTTTTGGGGGTGGAATTTGGGAGTTGGGTTCTTTTTGGGACTTTTGAAAGACAATCGTTGGGGTTAGGGAGGGTCTTGAGGGAGATTATTTTGTTAGGGCTACAAAAATATACTTTTTGAAACTTTATCTGACCATACCTGTTTTTTACTGCTTTTGAGTCTGGTGGGTGGGGGTTTAACAGTAAGTTTGTTTTCCTGAAGAGTCCTAGGACTTTAGTAGTACTACCGTCAATCTCTCGTCTAGTCCTAATACTCCATTATACTACCTCCCACCAAACGCTTATCTTACCTGTAATTTGTGTTTGAAAGTAGGGCTAGGCCCAGGGCTGGCTCCACGGGAAATGGCGATTAAGGTTGGCAATCCTGGGCGGATGAAATGTCCTCATTGCGGTGGTACTAGTGGTGTGACACAGTGGCAGTTGCATGCCTATGGAAAAAAAGAAAATGAAACCTGGTTTGTCCTTACTGAAGCATTACAACGGTACAATAGCGAATATAGCAGGTGACAGTACACTAGAACAGTGCCACAATGTAGCCTAACAAATGGTAAAGTATTGAAAGTATAACTAGTACTTGCGTTGAATTTCTTTGACATTGGCTACTACTACAAGAAATAGTACTGAAGCTGAGTAATTCTAGAATATATCCTCGGATTCCTTCACCAGCCTGTTGCTATGACCTTATCCTCCCCAGCAAGTGTGTGGAATTATTGATGTCATTTAGTCACACATCAAGCAAAACCACACAGCCCGGGGGAAGTGGGTTAGGGTTTGGAAAATGGATGGGAATGGGGGTTTCTTTTTGGGTAGGTTTTGTTGAGAGAAGAAAAAAAAAGCACAGCATGGACAAACAATAATTGAAGATAAAGAAATCTTTGGGTACAAAGCTAACCATAAATCTTTTAAGTGACATAAAGGAAGTGCATGCCCTACTGCATGCATTGTTACTGAAAAGTAAGTAGTACTAGAATGCGACAGTACAGGGCTGCAGCGTTTTCACTTGCCTATCTCTGCACTCAGAGAAACACTCATAGAAGAAAACAATGGATACTGTATCTGTATGTTGTTGTAGTTGTCCTGTTGAATTTGGTAAGTAAGTTGCATGCAGCAAACAATTCCTCTTATTAGCGGCACTCCTCCATTCCAGCTGACGCTTCGTCCATCAATGTTGGTGACCAGAAGACACCCTGTCCACTGCCTGCCTGGCGGATGCTGAATTGCGGCTCGCTAATGTGAAGCCTGACTCCATCCTTTTTTCCCCATTGCACAGACTGAAACCCGGCCTGTAATTATTGAACGAAAAACCGGAAGTGCTATTACAACACCACTGATAAATAAATATAAGGTATGTACGCTGTGTGGTGCAAAAATTCACACTTTGATTTTCCTAATAGACAGTACAATATTTTTGAAAGTGCGTACTCTGTCTGAGTCACCTTTTGAAGGATAGATAAGTATGGGCAAATTAATTTAGCGGATCTTTCCCCTCAAGCTAGGTGTACTGTAAACTGTGTTTTAGTACAAAATTAGACCTTCCCAGCAGTGCTCCCACCCAGACCCTTACTAAAGTCAGTCGCAAAAATGTAGAAGACCCCCAATCAGATCTCAAAAAATGAGGCCTAGCAGAAAACTGGTGACAAAATGTACTTTGAAGTAAAAGTAGGCCCAAATACCCCCTTACCCACCGTGGATTGTATTCAAACCACTTGCAAGCAAGCAAAAGTATCCATAGCCAGCATCGCTCCAAGACTCAAAAACCCCCCCACCCAAAAACATGCAATACAAATACTGCTAACCCTAACGAGCCCTAAGTTAAGAATAGTGGCAAAGGCTTTCTTTAACTATGCCAAATCCCCCCTTTCCCACCATGGATTTTCTTCAAATGACTTGCAACCAAAATTACACATCCTCATGAGTGTTCTAAGACCCATGAACTCAGTTGCAAAAATCTAGAATACCCCGAAACACATGCAATCCTGCTGCTAGGGCTAACCCTAACGAACCCTAAGTTACAAAAAGTGCCAAAAGGCTTTTCCTTATGGATTTTGTCCAAACCACTTCTATCTGGTATTAGACCTTCCCAGGAATGCCCCAAGACCCACCAACCCACCCGCAAAAAAGCAAAACACCCCCAAACAGCCAAAAAGGAAAATCTCATACTTACAATATTTCTCGGCCTTCGGTCCAAACGCGCTGTGCAGCTAGGTCATAACTCCCGTTTTCCACCACGGATTTACTGAAAAGCAAATGCAATCAAGATTAGACTGTCCCAGCAGTGCTCCCAGACCCCAAAACTCACCCACAAACACCCGGAACCCCGCCAAAGAGCACCTCAAAGGCAAGCAAGTCAGCAAAAACGGCAAAAAATACCGCCTCCGATTTGGTCCAAACCACTTTTATCCGGTATTAGAGCTTCCCAGCAATGGCCCCAGAGCCGTCAACCCAGGAGAAAACTAGTAAAAGACCCCCAAACAGCCAAAAAGCAAAAGTACAAAAATGGTCACTTAGTCATTTTCTTGCCAATTTCCAAGATCACTCCGCGCGCGCTCTGCAGCTAGGCCCTAACTCCCCTCTGCCACCATGGATTTGCTTCAAACGTCTTGCAAACTAAAGTATCCATAGCCAGCAGTGCTCCCAGACCCCGAAGCCCGCCCACAAACACCAGGAAGCCCCTCAAACAGGCCCCCGCAAACGCTACATTGAGCAAAATGTCAGAAATAGCAAATACAAATTCTGCATGGATTTTGTCCAAACCACTTCTATCCGGTATTAGACCTTCCCAGGAATGCCCCAAGACCCGCCAACCCACCCGCAAAAAAGCACAACACCCCCAAACAGCCAAAAAGGAAAATCTCATACTTACAATATTTCTCGGCCTTCGGTCCAAACGCGCTGTGCAGTTAGGTCATAACTCCCATTTTCCACCACGGATTTCCTGAAAAGCAAATGCAATCAAGATTAGACTGTCCCAGCAGTGCTCCCAGACCCCAAAACTCACCCACAAACACCCGGAACCCCGCCAAAGAGCACCTCATAGGCAAGCAAGTCAGCAAAAACGGCAAAAAATTTCCGCCTTCGATTTGGTCCAAACCACTTTTATCCGGTATTAGAGCTTCCCAGCAATGGCCCCAGAGTGGTCAACTCACCCGCAAAGAAGTAGAACACCCCCACAAGTGCTGAGTCTTTCTTCATTTCTTCATTGGGCGTAATCCAGCCCTCTGCTTTGAGGGAAATAGGAGTCTGGAGGAGGAGGATAGAGGAGCATGTTCTTCTGAACTTGTGAACCTGAGGAATGCAGACTGCGGCACCTTCAAATCAATAAGCAAACAATTGAAGACAGTTCTGCTGATGGGCTTGTTTTTGTGATTAGGTGATTAAAGTTTGAATTAAATTAACTGTGCAAAACAAAGAAAGACAGACACACAGGAATAAAAGTGAATAAGGACGAAAAAGAAAGTTATTGATTCATTGTCTCATTTTCAGGGCTCGGTGTCAGGGAATAAGAATAAGAGTTCATCATCATACTCTGCGAATTCAGGCAGGGTGAGGTCAGTGTCACCGAACAGAGAACACATTCCCTCATCTACGTTGCTGTCCTCCTCGCCTTCATGCGGTGTGCTTTCTCGTACTTTGTAATCTGGTGGTATGAGGTGCTGATTCATCTTGATCATTGTTAACCTCTCCACATTTTTGGGTGAGGGGCGGCTCCGTTTGGGAGTTACAATGCCACCAGCAGCACTGAAAACACGTTCAGAAGACACGCTTGCGAGTGGGCAAGACAAGTAGTTTATAGCCAGGTTGGAGAGCTGTGGCCACAATTCTTTTTTCCCATGCCAATACGCCAATGGGTCAGCATTAACATTGACCTCTGTTGAGTCATTCAGATAGTCCTGCACCATCGACTCAAGGTCCTCAAAGGTTTCTCCACCTTAATTACTTTTTGCTGTGACCTTTTGAGAACCAAACCCAAGCCAAGTTAGCCAATCCTCTTCAGCATCCAATGTTACTGTTGTGTCTGGTGCAGATGATCCGGTTGCCGGTGTCTTTAACGGCTGAGAGGTCACTTGTGCCACAGCCACAGGTGCAGAAGTGGATTGTTTTGACTGGGGATGGCCTGCTGATGCTGATGCTGATGTACTGCCTTTTCCTTCAATATCCTGCCGTTCTTTTTCAAACCTCTTGGCTGACAAGGCTAGCCAACGTTTGTACTTTGTAACATCTTCATCAGCAAAAGGAAAGAATGCTTGGCCTGCCAGCGCCTTTTTGTAGCGTGGATCCAGAATAGTAGCACAAATGTAATGTGGTTCTGAGTGGATCATTTTAAGATGTTCATCACCACGTATGCGCTCTAATAATTTCTCCGCCAAAACAAAAGGGTCTTGGTTTTTTTCATCTTTTTGAAACACAGAAGACACCGCCTTCAGTTGGTGCTCCAGCATGCACAACAATGGGATAGCTTTTCCCAAATTACAGTCCTCCTTGCTGACTGCACGCGTGAAGACCTCAAAAGGACGAAGCATGTCTGTCAGGCTTTTAACCAGGTCCCATTGCGCCGCATCCATCCTCAGGTCCTTCTGAGCTGTACCCTCTTTTAAGAAATAGTGATCGAGTACCGTATACTGCTCATACAGACGCTCAAGCATATAGAAGGTTGAGTTCCAACGTGTTGCCACCTCCTGGATGAGTGCTTTCACTGGCATTCGACGTTCATGTAGCAGGCTCCTCAGATGCTTCCGGGCCTTAAAAGAATGGCTGAAATGGTTGCACATTTTTCGGCAGGTGGCCATTACCTCGCACGCTGGAATGTCTTCATCACTCAAGAATTTTTTAACAACCAGGTTTATACAGTGCGCCAAACACGGCACTCTGAAATAGTGACCCAGCTCCATGGCCTTAACTACATTGGCGCCATTATCCGTGGAAACATAACCAATCTGGGGTTTTTTTGGGGACAGCCAGTGAAACACCTTTGTGTTAAACTCATTCTAAATGTTTTCTGCTGTATGACGTTTCTCCAAGCTAAACATGGCTAGTGTTGCATGTTTCCCAGCAGCTTTAAAAACTTGGTCCGGGTCAACATCTGCGTTTAGCTTTGCTTTAACCCCTGAAAAAGAGACCCAGTGTGCAGTGATGCACATGTAATCAGCGCCTGCGCCACTGGTCCACATGTCTGTTGTCAGATGTATAGTGTGAACAGCACTCTTCTGCAAAGCTGCCCCAATCACCTCCAGCACATCTTCATGTAGTGCTGGAAGCGCAACTCTGGCAAAATAGAACCGGCTAGGAACCTTCCATTCAGGGCAGAGCGCTGCCACTAATTCTAGAAAACCAACCCCTTCTACAAAAGAAAAAGGGAGAAGGTCCAGAGCTAGGATTTTAGCCAGCTTAGTGTTATACAGACGCGTCAGTGGGTGGTTGCGTTCATATGGCGCGTCTGAACAAAACATGGTTCTAATGTTGCCCTGGACCAAGCATTTACGGGATGATGATGACTTCTTTGACCCAGTTATGCTCGCTGATGAACTTTTTCGCATTGGTGTCTCACTCGCTCCCACACTCTTAGTGTGCCTCACATGGGGTGTGCTGCTGACAGGGGTACTGGGTGTAAGTGAAGTGTTTGACACGTCTTCTTCCTCCTCGTCATCATCAGATGAAACATCAACGTTTTCTTGACTTCCAATTCGGGCTTCCTTGATCTCCTTTAGGTGCGCAAACCATTGGACAGCGTGCTGTCTCCTAAGATGACCTCTCTGGCCTCCGGTACCATAGTTGGTACCAAACTTACCACGACTAACTGCAAGCTTACAAATGCTACAAATGGCGAACTTTTCCCTTTTTGGGCAAACACTAAAGAAGTCCCAAACTGGGGACTTGAATTGTCTGTGGGGGTCGGAGGAGGCGGCGATACTGGTGGTGGTGGTCATGCTGCTAATGCCACATGAAGTGGAGGATGTGGATTGCCGAACTTTAGTACGTTGTGCACTTTCACCACCACTAATTGAGGTCGAGGTGGATGGAGGTCCCTTCTGGCGAGGAAGAAATATGGAAGCGGTACGTGTTGGTGTACTAGTTAACTCCAATGATTGTGGTGTTTCCACTGCCTCCTCGTCGACATCATCATCACGCTCAGCAGCTTTTCGGGCTAGGGTCAAAATGTCTGTTTGCTGCATGCCCGCTGGGGCTGCAGTGACCTTTATGATGACTGGGTCGTCGTTGTGAGAGTCTTCATCAGCAGCAGTATCCGCCACTTCTTGTTGAGCCTCATCACACTCCATAACTCTGAGACTTTGGACGAGCTTCCTTTTACGCTTAACTACCTTTGTCAGATCATGGTGTGCCTCACTCTCAGACGGCAGTGGTGCTGGTTCCCAATTTTGATCCATATCATCAGAAGGAGGTGTGCTTGAAGAAGATGCAGACACCACCCTTGATCTCTTCCTTGCTAGGGGTGTGGAAGACAATGAATGATCATCAGGAGGAGTGGCTTCCTCAAATGATACCTCGCCTTGATTGTCAATTTCCTGATGTGCCCCTACTTTGGGAGGAACAACTATTGTGGGCACTTGTGACCCTCCATGCATCTCTGCTTGCGCATCTCCTTGCGCTGCCTCTCCTTCCACATGTACTTGGGCTTGTCCTTGCACATGTGGTTTTTGTTGCGGCTGTGGTTGTTCAACACTCGTCAGATGAGTTACAACAACCTGTGTTGATTGAGGGACATTGCTGCTACTTTCTTGCGATGAGCCAACATCACTGGTCGATGGTGATTGAACAACTAGACTAAGTGCCTCTGCAGCACTCAAGGGCTTGGACTTAAGTTGGCTTGGTGGTGGTGGAGGCACTGAGCCCAATGGAGCGGGGGTGCTGCTCCCAGCTTGGTCCCCAGCAGATCCCGGTGCTGCTGCAGGCGTACTTTTTTTTTTACTCCCAAAAAATGTGGCGGCCGGCACACCAGTCTCCTTGGTAACTTGCTTCTTCTGCTCCTTACTGGCAACTTTCTTGCTAGAGGAGCTACGGGGAACTTTTTTTGCTGCCATCTTCTTCAGAGCAGGTCAGAACAGCAGGCCGCAGTTGCACGAGTTGCAGAGTTGTCTGTGTCCAGACGTGACGTCGCGTGACGTTATGCTGCACACACACACCGCTGCAGGACTTCTTCCTGGCACTGGTGGTTCTCTTGAGTCTTGTGCACCTAAAAGCAATGGAAGACAGAGGAACATCAGTTCAGTTATACACCCCAAAAAATCGAAAAACACAGAAAAATCAGCACAATCCCATGCCATCCATGATGTTTACATTCAAGACACCCCACAGAAAGACTAGGCCCATGCACCACTCACTACCCCTGGTGAAAAGGCAACAACAACAGCCCAAAAAAACTAAAATCACAGAAAAATCAGCACAATCCCAAGCCCTCCATGATGTTTAAATTCAAGACACCCCACAGAAAGACTAGGCCTATGCACCACTCACTACCCCTGGGCATAAAGGTTGAAAGCTAGGCAAAATGGTTGCAGACATAAGAGCACTGCCTGTATTCAAAATGGACCCCTGCCTCCCAGCACATGGCCAGGGCCTGCCTGTAGCAGCACTCAAAATGGCCCCCACCCACATGGCCTGTCCCCATGAACACCCCAAAAAATCGAAAAACACAGAAAAATCAGCAAAATCCCATGCCATCCATGCCCTCCATGATGTTTACATTCAAGACACCCCACAGAAAGACTAGGCCCATGCACCACTCACTACCCCTGGTGAAAAGGCCACAACAACAGCCCAAAAAAATGAAAATCACAGAAAAATCAGCACAATCCCAAGCCATCCAGGTCCTCCATGATGTTTAAATTCAAGACACCCCACAGAAAGACTAGGCCCATGCAACACTCACTACCCCTGGGCATAAAGGTTGAAAGCTAGGCAAAATGGTTGCAGACCTAAGAACACTGCCTGCATTCAAAATGGCCCCCTGCCTCCCAGAACATGGGCAGGCCCTGCCTGTAGCAGCACTCAAAATGGCCCCCACCCACATGGCCTGTCCCCATGAACACCCCAAAAAATCAAAAAACACGGAAAAATCTGCAAAATCCCATGCCATCCATGCCCTCCATGATGTTTACATTCAAGACACCCCACAGAAAGACTAGGCCCATGCACCACTCACTACCCCTGGTGAAAAGGCCACAACAACAGCCCAAAAAAACGAAAATCACAGAAAAATCAGCACAATCCCAAGCCATCCAGGCCCTCCATGATGTTTAAATTCAAGACACCTCACAGAAAGACTAGGCCCATGCAACACTCACTACCCCTGGGCATAAAGGTTGAAAGCTAGGCAAAATGGTTGCAGACCTAAGAACACTGCCTGCATTCAAAATGGCCCCCTGCCTCCCAGCACATCACCAGGGCCTGCCTGTAGCAGCACTCAAAAAGGCCCCCACCCACATGGCCTGTCCCCATGAACACCCCAAAAAAATAAAAAAACACAGAAAAATCAGCAAAATCCCATGCCATCCATGCCCTCCATGATGTTTACATTCAAGACACCCCACAGAAAGACTAGGCCCATGCACCACTCACTACCCCTGGTGAAAAGGCCACAACAACAGTCCAAAAAAACGAAAATCACAGAAAAATCAGCACAATCCCTAGCCATCCAGGCCCTCCATGATGTTTAAATTCAAGACACCCCACAGAAAGACTAGGCCCATGCACCACTCACTACCCCTGGTGAAAAGGCCACAACAACAGCCCAAAAAAACGAAAATCACAGAAAAATCAGCACAATCCCAAGCCATCCAGGCCCTCCATGATGTTTAAATTCAAGACACCCCACAGAAAGACTAGGCCCATGCAACACTCACTACCCCTGGGCATAAAGGTTGAAAGCTAGGCAAAATGGTTGCAGACCTAAGAACACTGCCTGCATTCAAAATGTCCCCCTGCCTCCCAGCACATGGCCAGGGCCTGCCTGTAGCAGCACTCAAAATGGCCCCCACCCACATGGCCTGTCCCCATGAACACCCCAAAAAATCGAAAAACACAGAAAAATCAGCAAAATCCCATGCCATCCATGATGTTTACATTCAAGACACCCCACAGAAAGACTAGGCCCATGCACCACTCACTACTACCCCTGGTGAAAAGGCAACAACAACAGCCCCAAAAAACTAAAATCACAGAAAAATCAGCACAATCCCAAACCCTCCATGATGTTTAAATTCAAGACACCCCACAGAAAGACTAGGCCTATGCACCACTCACTACCCCTGGGCATAAAGGTTGAAAGCTAGGCAAAATGGTTGCAGACCTAAGAGCACTGCCTGCATTCAAAATGGACCCCTGCCTCCCAGCACATGGTCAGGGCCTGCCTGTAGCAGCACTCAAAATGGCCCCCACCCACATGGCCTGTCCCCATGAACACCCCAAAAAATCGAAAAACACAGAAAAATCAGCAAAATCCCATGCCATCCATGCCCTCCATGATGTTTACATTCAAGACACCCCACAGAAAGACTAGGCCCATGCACCACTCACTACCCCTGGTGAAAAGGCCACAACAACAGCCCAAAAAAATGAAAATCACAGAAAAATCAGCACAATCCCAAGCCATCCAGGCCCTCCATGATGTTTAAATTCAAGACACCCCACAGAAAGACTAGGCCCATGCAACACTCACTACCCCTGGGCATAAAGGTTGAAAGCTAGGCAAAATGGTTGCAGACCTAAGAACACTGCCTGCATTCAAAATGGCCGCCTGCCTCCCAGAACATGGGCAGGCCCTGCCTGTAGCAGCACTCAAAATGGCCCCCACCCACATGGCCTGTCCCCATGCACACCCCAAAAAATCAAAAAACACGGAAAAATCTGCAAAATCCCATGCCATCCATGCCCTCCATGATGTTTACATTCAAGACACCCCACAGAAAGACTAGGCCCATGCACCACTCACTACCCCTGGTGAAAAGGCCACAACAACAGCCCAAAAAAACGAAAATCACAGAAAAATCAGCACAATCCCAAGCCATCCAGGCCCTCCATGATGTTTAAATTCAAGACACCTCACAGAAAGACTAGGCCCATGCACCACTCACTACCCCTGGTGAAAAGGCCACAACAACAGCCCAAAAAAACGAAAATCACAGAAAAATCAGCACAATCCCAAGCCATCCAGGCCTTCCATGATGTTTAAATTCAAGACACCCCACAGAAAGACTAGGCCCATGCAACACTCACTACCCCTGGGCATAAAGTTTGAAAGCTAGGCAAAATGGTTGCAGACCTAAGAACACTGCCTGCATTCAAAATGGCCCCCTGCCTCCCAGCACATGGCCAGGCCCTGCCTGTAGCAGCACTCAAAATGGCCCCCACCCACATGGCCTGTCCCCATGAACACCCCAAAAAATCGAAAAACACAGAAAAATCAGCAAAATCCCATGCCATCCATGCCTTCCATGATGTTTACATTCAAGACACCCCACAGAAAGACTAGGCCCATGCACAACTCACTACCCCTGGTGAAAAGGCCACAACAACAGCCCAAAAAAACGAAAATCACAGAAAAATCAGCACAATCCCAAGCCATCCAGGCCCTCCATGATGTTTAAATTCAAGACACCCCACAGAAAGACTAGGCCCATGCACCACTCACTACCCCTGGAGAAAAGGCCACAACAACAGCCCAAAAAAACGAAAATCACAGAAAAATCAGCACAATCCCAAGCCATCCAGGCCCTCCATGATGTTTAAATTCAAGACACCCCACAGAAAGACTAGGCCCATGCACCACTCACTACCCCTGGAGAAAAGGCCACAACAACAGCCCAAAAAAACGAAAATCACAGAAAAATCAGCACAATCCCAAGCCATCCAGGCCCTCCATGATGTTTAAATTCAAGACACCCCACAGAAAGACTAGGCCCATGCAACACTCACTACCCCTGGGCATAAAGTTTGAAAGCTAGGCAAAATGGTTGCAGACCTAAGAACACTGCCTGCATTCAAAATGGCCCCCTGCCTCCCAGCACATGGCCAGGCCCTGCCTGTAGCAGCACTCAAAATGGCCCCCACCCACATGGCCTGTCCCCATGAACACCCCAAAAAATCGAAAAACACAGAAAAATCAGCAAAATCCCATGCCATCCATGCCTTCCATGATGTTTACATTCAAGACACCCCACAGAAAGACTAGGCCCATGCACAACTCACTACCCCTGGTGAAAAGGCCACAACAACAGCCCAAAAAAACGAAAATCACAGAAAAATCAGCACAATCCCAAGCCATCCAGGCCCTCCATGATGTTTAAATTCAAGACACCCCACAGAAAGACTAGGCCCATGCACCACTCACTACCCCTGGAGAAAAGGCCACAACAACAGCCCAAAAAAACGAAAATCACAGAAAAATCAGCACAATCCCAAGCCATCCAGGCCCTCCATGATGTTTAAATTCAAGACACCCCACAGAAAGACTAGGCCCATGCACCACTCACTACCCCTGGAGAAAAGGCCACAACAACAGCCCAAAAAAACGAAAATCACAGAAAAATCAGCACAATCCCAAGCCATCCAGGCCCTCCATGATGTTTAAATTCAAGACACCCCACAGAAAGACTAGGCCCATGCACCACTCACTACCCCTGGAGAAAAGGCCACAACAACAGCCCAAAAAAACGAAAATCACAGAAAAATCAGCACAATCCCAAGCCATCCAGGCCCTCCATGATGTTTAAATTCAAGACACCCCACAGAAAGACTAGGCCCATGCACCACTCACTACCCCTGGAGAAAAGGCCACAACAACAGCCCAAAAAAACGAAAATCACAGAAAAATCAGCACAATCCCAAGCCATCCAGGCCCTCCATGATGTTTAAATTCAAGACACCCAACAGAAAGACTAGGCCCATGCAACACTCACTACCCCTGGGCATAAAGTTTGAAAGCTAGGCAAAATGGTTGCAGACCTAAGAACACTGCCTGCATTCAAAATGGCCCCCTGCCTCCCAGCACATGGCCAGGCCCTGCCTGTAGCAGCACTCAAAATGGCCCCCACCCACATGGCCTGTCCCCATGAACACCCCAAAAAATCGAAAAACACAGAAAAATCAGCAAAATCCCATGCCATCCATGCCTTCCATGATGTTTACATTCAAGACACCCCACAGAAAGACTAGGCCCATGCACAACTCACTACCCCTGGTGAAAAGGCCACAACAACAGCCCAAAAAAACGAAAATCACAGAAAAATCAGCACAATCCCAAGCCATCCAGGCCCTCCATGATGTTTAAATTCAAGACACCCCACAGAAAGACTAGGCCCATGCACCACTCACTACCCCTGGAGAAAAGGCCACAACAACAGCCCAAAAAAACGAAAATCACAGAAAAATCAGCACAATCCCAAGCCATCCAGGCCCTCCATGATGTTTAAATTCAAGACACCCCACAGAAAGACTAGGCCCATGCACCACTCACTACCCCTGGAGAAAAGGCCACAACAACAGCCCAAAAAAACGAAAATCACAGAAAAATCAGCACAATCCCAAGCCATCCAGGCCCTCCATGATGTTTAAATTCAAGACACCCCACAGAAAGACTAGGCCCATGCAACACTCACTACCCCTGGGCATAAAGTTTGAAAGCTAGGCAAAATGGTTGCAGACCTAAGAACACTGCCTGCATTCAAAATGGCCCCCTGCCTCCCAGCACATGGCCAGGCCCTGCCTGTAGCAGCACTCAAAATGGCCCCCACCCACATGGCCTGTCCCCATGAACACCCCAAAAAATCGAAAAACACAGAAAAATCAGCAAAATCCCATGCCATCCATGCCTTCCATGATGTTTACATTCAAGACACCCCACAGAAAGACTAGGCCCATGCACAACTCACTACCCCTGGTGAAAAGGCCACAACAACAGCCCAAAAAAACGAAAATCACAGAAAAATCAGCACAATCCCAAGCCATCCAGGCCCTCCATGATGTTTAAATTCAAGACACCCCACAGAAAGACTAGGCCCATGCACCACTCACTACCCCTGGAGAAAAGGCCACAACAACAGCCCAAAAAAACGAAAATCACAGAAAAATCAGCACAATCCCAAGCCATCCAGGCCCTCCATGATGTTTAAATTCAAGACACCCCACAGAAAGACTAGGCCCATGCACCACTCACTACCCCTGGAGAAAAGGCCACAACAACAGCCCAAAAAAACGAAAATCACAGAAAAATCAGCACAATCCCAAGCCATCCAGGCCCTCCATGATGTTTAAATTCAAGACACCCCACAGAAAGACTAGGCCCATGCACCACTCACTACCCCTGGAGAAAAGGCCACAACAACAGCCCAAAAAAACGAAAATCACAGAAAAATCAGCACAATCCCAAGCCATCCAGGCCCTCCATGATGTTTAAATTCAAGACACCCCACAGAAAGACTAGGCCCATGCACCACTCACTACCCCTGGAGAAAAGGCCACAACAACAGCCCAAAAAAACGAAAATCACAGAAAAATCAGCACAATCCCAAGCCATCCAGGCCCTCCATGATGTTTAAATTCAAGACACCCAACAGAAAGACTAGGCCCATGCAACACTCACTACCCCTGGGCATAAAGTTTGAAAGCTAGGCAAAATGGTTGCAGACCTAAGAACACTGCCTGCATTCAAAATGGCCCCCTGCCTCCCAGCACATGGCCAGGCCCTGCCTGTAGCAGCACTCAAAATGGCCCCCACCCACATGGCCTGTCCCCATGAACACCCCAAAAAATCGAAAAACACAGAAAAATCAGCAAAATCCCATGCCATCCATGCCTTCCATGATGTTTACATTCAAGACACCCCACAGAAAGACTAGGCCCATGCACAACTCACTACCCCTGGTGAAAAGGCCACAACAACAGCCCAAAAAAACGAAAATCACAGAAAAATCAGCACAATCCCAAGCCATCCAGGCCCTCCATGATGTTTAAATTCAAGACACCCCACAGAAAGACTAGGCCCATGCACCACTCACTACCCCTGGAGAAAAGGCCACAACAACAGCCCAAAAAAACGAAAATCACAGAAAAATCAGCACAATCCCAAGCCATCCAGGCCCTCCATGATGTTTAAATTCAAGACACCCCACAGAAAGACTAGGCCCATGCACCACTCACTACCCCTGGAGAAAAGGCCACAACAACAGCCCAAAAAAACGAAAATCACAGAAAAATCAGCACAATCCCAAGCCATCCAGGCCCTCCATGATGTTTAAATTCAAGACACCCCACAGAAAGACTAGGCCCATGCAACACTCACTACCCCTGGGCATAAAGGTTGAAAGCTAGGCAAAATGGTTGCAGACCTAAGAACACTGCCTGCATTCAAAATGGCCCCCTGCCTCCCAGCACATGACCAGGGCCTGCCTGTAGCAGCACTCAAAAAGGCCCCCACCCACATGGCCTGTCCCCATGAACACCCCAAAAAATCAAAAAACACAGAAAAATCAGCAAAATCCCATGCCATCCATGCCCTCCATGATGTTTACATTCAAGACACCCCACAGAAAGACTAGGCCCATGCACCACTCACTACCCCTGGTGAAAAGGCCACAACAACAGCCCAAAAAAACGAAAATCACAGAAAAATCAGCACAATCCCTAGCCATCCAGGCCCTCCATGATGTTTAAATTCAAGACACCCCACAGAAAGACTAGGCCCATGCACCACTCACTACCCCTGGTGAAAAGGCCACAACAACAGCCCAAAAAAACGAAAATCACAGAAAAATCAGCACAATCTCAAGCCATTCAGGCCCTCCATGATGTTTAAATTCAAGACACCCCACAGAAAGACTAGGCCCATGCAACACTCACTACCCCTGGGCATAAAGGTTGAAAGCTAGGCAAAATGGTTGCAGACCTAAGAACACTGCCTGCATTCAAAATGGCCCCCTGCCTCCCAGCACATGGCCAGGGCCTGCCTGTAGCAGCACTCAAAATGGCCCCCACCCACATGGCCTGTCCCCATGAACACCCCAAAAAATCGAAAAACACAGAAAAATCTGCAAAATCCCATGCCATCCATGATGTTTACATTCAAGACACCCCACAGAAAGACTAGGCCCATGCACCACTCACTACTACCCCTGGTGAAAAGGCCACAACAACAGCCCAAAAAAACGAAAATCACAGAAAAATCAGCACAATCCCAAGCCATCCAGGCCCTCCATGATGTTTAAATTCAAGACACCCCACAGGAAGACTCAGTCCACCCACCACTGAGTACCCCTGGGCAAAAGGCCCCAACAACAGCCCAAAAATCGAAAATTCCAAAATTGTAGTTGCAGCAACTGTAATGCCCCAAACAAACTCACTTGTGAAATTTCTAATCCAAAAGTGATCCAAAGAAAGTCAAAAAGGCCTCAAATCCAGATATCCAGCAGCATCCACAAAAAGTAATCCTTCCAGGTGAAGAATCCGAATGAAAGTGACCAGCACATGAAGAAAGCACTGGGAGGAGCCTGCTGGACAGGAACAGGAAGTTGGAGACTGTGGGGCACTTCTTTCCCCCCCCCTCAAAATGGACTCCTTGCCAAAAAAAGTGCAGGCAAATGTCAACCTGACAAGTTATTCTGATAAAAATCATCATTTCCAGAAGGTTTATGCTGCTTGCTGGTGGATTTCTTGTGCAGAATTGCAAATTTTGTATTTTCGCGAGTGCGAGATTGTTGCTGCCCGCCGCATCTACGGGTTCGCAATTGCGAACTCCCGCGATACGTGAGCACGGCGTACTCGCGTTGACAAACTCTTGCTGTGCAAGGTGGCGAGCGCGATGACGTAATCACGGTCGCCAAACTCCCACGGGATCTCGCAGCAAGATCCAAAATGGCGCAGCACTTGCAAAATATCGAGAAAAACAACTCGGCAAACGCTGAATGATGGTAAGTGAACACCGCGCGCCGCAAAATTGTATCACCAAGAAAAAAAAATCCTCTGCGTGCGAATGTACGGATTTTCGGCAAATTCGCTAGAGTTCGCGGATTGCGAATTTGCCGAAAATCCGCAAAATCCGCGAGCGGAACGGATTTTACGCCCATGCTTATTCCTGGGTCTTGCTCCGTGTGTTGTCGCCCACCGACTCGGGTGTTTCCCAGTAACGACTGCGACTAAGACACTCAGCTTGGAAGCAGGCAACTATGGCACCTTCGTAGCCATACGAATTGCAATACCGCTAATGTTATTTATTTGATCACGTGTCCCTGTCACTTAAAATATGTGGGCATGACCACACGAAAAATTAAATTACGCATCTGCGAGCACCGCAGTAACGGGAGATGCCACAAAGGGACAACAAAATTGACCAAACACTTTTGAGACCAAGGACATTGCTCAAACGACATTAGATGGATGGTAATAGAACAATTGAATTTAAGTAGTGACAGAACCATCTTCGAAAAAGAACAAAGATGGATCTCTCGCCTTTCTACGCATGTACAGGGATTAAATGATGATATACCCTGGGGGTCGGTGATGCGAAGATGAATTCACCTACATATTCAGTCACATTCTGTTACCCAGTGAGAAGTACGGTGCAGACTTCACTCACCCCTCCCTGTGTACCAACTGGTGGATGGCTGTATATTGTTTCCTCAGAAATAGTATTCACTATGCTCAATTACGCTCATGACGAACATGAGTGAGATTGTTTTTTATATACAGCAGTATCCGTCCCCTAAAGATATCTAGCCCCAAAGTGATGAATAAAGTTTCGAAAAAACGCCCGTATTTTGAAACAGCAGCTTCTCCTTTAAGAGAATCAAGAAACACTTGGCCGAGCGAACACGTGATCGCAAGTTAACGTCCGGAACGTAAAAACAAAAATAAAAACAGACGTCACCACGGGCCCATTGTATACGGGCCGTGGATGTGACTCGAGTAGGTCATCTGGCGGGTAGTCGCTCGGTAAAAAGTAAGTTGCTTTGGTCTTTTTACAAACAAACTGTTACGCTTTAGAGGCGCTTGTTTATTCACAATCATGTCCGTCCTAAGCGGATACAGAGAGGCTTATAGAAAACGCTCTTGTTTGTGGATTTATCTTTTTCAGTATTTACCCGGGCGTGAATGTTTCCCCTGCCACGAGCCCAGGGGGCATGTCTCCCGATTTTGTTTAGTAAGTAGACACGCTTTTCACGGCATTCTTCCACTTTGTTTGAAGGTGTAACTTGTGTATTTTTTACATTACATGGGCACTTCCTACTGAAATTAAAGAAAAAAACATCTTGTAGTGAGGTTCAAGTCGGGTTTACTAAGACGAAGTAATATAGGTGTAGTTCGCCCTGGGAACTTATCAAAGTTTGTTATTAGGTTCCACGGTGTGGTTATCACATGGGTCACTGCACTTGCCTAAATATTTAGGAATGGCAACAAAATGCAACAAGGCATTACAATATCGATGCCTTGATTAATTATATTGTAAATAATCTGACTACAAAGGATGTTCTGTTCCATTCACAACGTTAATTGTGTATATATGTATCTAGTCTTTAGTAAAGGGGTATAGATGTACATTCTTATCTTTTTTATGTTAATGGTTTATTTTTCAGATTTCCGGGTCCTTACGAGTTGGTAGGATTGCACATAATTTTTCTGTGCACTGGCTTGCATACAAGTTTGTATAAGTCTTTTACTCTCTACTCCTCAAGGATATGGCGCCATAGTGTGTGCCTCTTTTGAGGCGAGGGTATGTATGGTCCTGAGGAATGATGAGCTGACGATAGGCTCTCTAGCAGAAACATGTCGACCTTTATTTAGGACACGTGGTTCAAAGTAACTCTACCACTTATATGTCAGTCTCTTTATCACGTTTTTAATAGAGTTAGAACTACCCCCACATTAAAATAATCTTTCGATCTGGGTGGCAGTCGATACTCTTTTTAACATGCACTCTTTTTTGTCTACGTAGAATTTCACATATTCACATGGAGGACCCAATGAAGACAAATGGCAGCCAAATGTTTATTTGGTGCCTGAGGGTTCTTTTTTCTTACTAACATTCCTTCTGTTTGTCGGATTATTTATTCTAAATTTATGGTGGTGGTATGAATCCTTTCACTTCCATGAATATATACTTTTGCTCTACTTTTAGGTACTCTTCTGTTGTTTTGAGATATTTCGTACAAGGGGTATAAGAGTGGCCTACTGACCCTTTCTCTCTTGTTGTTTACCTTTGTTGAGCAGCGTGCAGCTGCGAGAGTATACCACAACAAAATTATTTTTAAATTTTTTTTCTTTATTTTGGGAAGTGCACCATTTTACACCTTCACGATGGACGATGCAGGTCTATCTTACTCGAGGGAAGAGGCAGATGCGATTCTTAATGACCCATCACTTTTCTCAGATCCACTTGTTGCCCAAACAATTTCACAAACCTCGGATTGGGACAAACTAGGTGAACAGAAGAGAAGTCGCATCAGAGCCATTCTACATGGCACAATGATGAAGGAGTACTTAACTAATAAGATTGATCCTAAAGGTCTTTTAGTGGCTAATGCTCCCAGCATTTTTCTTGAAGACAGTGTATTCCGTAAAGAATGGGCACAGATCGCCTGGCACTGTACGCATGATTGGGCACTCCTGATTAACAAAACAGCACTACTCCTTTCAGAGGCCCTCTTAGTGGAAATACAGGCAACTGAGACCCACATCAAAACAACAATAACAGGTTTCAAAAAGAAACTTGAGGAGTTCAATAAAGAACTCAATGAATACAAAGATAATCTTGCCCAATCTGAAATCCAGAAATTCCAGAAGAACCTAAAGAAATGGTCTTTTGATAAAACCTATCCTTATGCCAGCTCCAACTATACGCCGCCTAATCGAACCAACTACAATTCCGATACCTCTGAGGATTCCAATTCCAGTGGCTCAAGCGGTGGTAATCCAGGAAATAAGCAACTTGGTAGGGGCCGTGGCAGAAAGCAATACAATACCCCGCAATGGCCACCTTATCAACATTATGAGGGCATGGGTTTTCCTCCAAATCCATATAACCAACCAATTTTTCCACCAAACATGGGTTGGAATCCACATTTTGCACCTCCACAACATTTTCAAACTAATATGTACCCCCAGCCTTTTTTAGGGCCTGGCCGGAGGGGCCGGGGCAAGAGGAGAGGCGCGAACCAGGTCCACTGGGAAACACCCGAGTCGGTGGGCGACAACACACGGAGCAAGACCCAGTAACAGAGGGCAGGTCCGAGCAATGCCAGAGTCTGATCACTAACTTATCATCATTTACTTTAAATGCTGATGAAGTTGCGGTCTTGGAAAAGGGGTTGGGATTTATCCCTACACCCCGCCTAGACCGCTTCAAATTACTCTGTGAACTGAATGATTTTTTTAGAAAACTCAGATTAAAAGTCTTTTTTGAATCACAGAAGGCAGATTACAACCAAACTTCAATTAGTGACACCAGTTTTAGAAACAAATCCACCTTCACACCCCTTGCACATCAGGTTCCTGTAGAATTAATTGCATTTGAGCAGGCAGTATATCACGAGGTAGAGGTACTCGCAGAACCTACCCCCTTTAAAAACCTTACTGCTGGTCAATATAAAGCAGTTGACTCTCTCGCCAAAAACACTGATATTGTCATTAAAAGCGCGGACAAAGGGGGAGGTATCGTTATTCAAGATGCTGATGCATATGACCAAGAATGCAGACGGCTCCTTGATGATACCACAAACTATGTGGTCCTTGATCAAGATCCCTCCCCTTTTCTGAAGGATGAAATTCTGGAGCTTGTAATGATAACGGAACGTGATGGCTTCATAAGCAAACATGAAGCTGATTTTCTCACGAACTCTGAAGGACGAATCCCATATTTTTACTGTTTACCCAAAACTCATAAAAATCATCCCCCCCCCCCCCCGGGAGACCGATAGTTTCGGGTATTGGTTCCTTACTGGAGCCGTTGTCAAAGTACTGCGACTTTTTCTTTAAACCTTTAATACAGTCCACAAGTACTTATATAAAGGACACCAAAAGCCTCCTTGCTTTATTGTTAACGGTCAAGATGCCTGAAGACCCATGCTTTCTAGTCTCTTTAGACATAGAAAGTCTATACACTTGCATTCCGCAGGATGCAACTCTGAAAGTCTTGACTGATGTCTTAGATAAGACCACGTGGGACTACACCACTTCCCGCACTTTTGTCATCGACTGTGCCACGCTAGCCCTCAAAAGGAATTTCTTCCAATATATGGATAAGATCTACCTACAAAAGACAGGGACCTCAATGGGCAGCACATTTGCCCACAGAATTGCGGGTCTATATGTTCATAACTTTGAACAAACCCACATACTGGCTGCAACCAATCCCTACACTCTCAATGTTATCCTGTGGCAGAGGTACATTGATGATGTGCTTTTATTCTGGCAAGGCTCTGAGGATAGCCTGTTGGCCTTCTTCGATTGGATAAATACCTGTGACCCTCATCTCAAATGTACCCATCAATACTACCCAAATCCATCGTATTCTTGGATGTCACAATAACCAGAGTTGGTGACCAATTGACCTCCAAAACCTATTACAAGCCTACCAGTAAAAACAACTTGCTCCATTTTTCGAGCTTTCATCCGCGTTCACTGCGGACAAACCTGCCTTTTGGACAGTACTTACGCATCCGAAGAAATTGTAGTGATGTTAAAGATTTTAAACAACAAGCTCAGGATTTAACAAACAAAATGTTAACCAGAGGCTACCCAAGCAAGATTCTAAAACAAAGCTGTAAGAGGGCAAGAAACCAAAACAGGGATGCTCTTTTGGAGGAATATGAAAAAGACGACAAAACAGATATACCACTAACTTGTGTGACGACATACAGCAACATTTCCAATGCTGTCAGTCGCTCTATCAGTAAACATTGGCAGATCTTAAACAGCAATGGGCGGGACTGGCAGAAACCTTTACTCTCGTACAAAAGGGAAAGGAGCTTGCAAGACGCATTGGTACACACTCGTCCCAGAACTAATGACAGAATGCAGGACTCGAGTGTGTTGACTACCTGGGGAATGCCTCCTGTTATTGGGCATTATCCCTGTGGTGGATGTACTGTCTGCCACCTAACGACTGCGACTAAGATACTCAACTTGGAACCAGGCAAACTATGGCACCTTCGTAGCCATACGAATTGCAATTCCGCTAATGGTATTTATTTGATCACGTGTCCCTGTCACCTAAAATATGTGGGCATGACCACACGAAAAATTAAATTACGCATCTGCGAGCACCGCAGTAACGTGAGATGCCGCAAAGGGACAACAAAATTGACCAAACACTTTTTAGACCAAGGACATTGCCCAAACGACATTAGATGGACGGTAATAGAACAATTGAATCTAAGTAGTGACAGAACCATCTTCGAAAAAGAACAAAGATGGATCTACCGCCTTTCTACGCACGTACAGGGATTAAATGATGATATACCCTGGGGGTCGGTGATGCGAAAATGAATTCACCTACATATTCAATCACATTCTGTTACCCAGTGAGAAGTACGGTGTAGACTTCACTCACCCCTCCCTGTGTACCAACTGATGGATGGCTGTATGTTGTTTCCTCAGAAATAGTATTCACTATGCTCAATCACGCTCATGACGAACATGAGTGAGATTGTTTTTTTATATACGGCAGTATCCGTCCCCTAAAGATATCTAGCCCCAAAGTGATAAATAAAGTTTCGAAAAAATGCCCGTATTATGAAACAGCAGCTTCTCCTTTAAGAGAATCAAGAAACACATGGCCGAGCGACCATGTGATCGCAAGTTAACGTCCCGAACGTAAAAACAAAAATAAAACCAGACGTCACCACGGGCCCATTGTATACGGGCCGTGGATGTGACTCGAGTAGGTCATCTGGCCGGTAGTCGCTCAGTAAAAAGTAAGTTGCTTTGGTCTTTTTACAAACAAACTGTTACGCTTTAGAGGCGCTTGTTTATTCACAATCAAGTCCGCCCTAAGCGGATACAGAGAGGCTTATAGAAAACACTCTTGTTTGTTAATTTATCTTTTTCAGTATTTACCCGGCGTGAAGGTTTCCCCTGCCACGAGCCCAGGGGGCATGTCTCCCGATTTTGTTTAGTAAGTAGACACGCTTTTCACGGCATTCTTCCACTTTGTTTGAAGGTGTAACTTGTGTATTTTTTACATTACATGAGCACTTCCTACTGAAATTAAAGAAAAAAACATCTTGTAGTGAGGTTCAAGTCGGGTTTACTAAGACGAAGTAATATAGGTGTAGTTCGCCCTGGGAACTTATCAAAGTTTGTTATTAGGTTCCACGGTGTGGTTATCACATGGGTCACTGCACTTGCCTAAATATTTAGGAATGGCAACAAAATGCAACAAGGCATTACAATATCGATGCCTTGATTAATTATATTGTAAATAATCTGACTACAAAGGATGTTCTGTTCCATTCACAACGTTAATTGTGTATATATGTATCTAGTCTTTAGTAAAGGGGTATAGATGTACATTCTTATCTTTTTTATGTTAATGGTTTATTTTTCAGATCTCCGGGTCCTTACGAGTTGGTAGGATTGCACATAATTTTTCTGTGCACTGGCTTGCATACAAGTTTGTATAAGTCTTTTACTCTCTACTCCTCAAGGATATGGCGCCATAGTGTGTGCCTCTTTAGAGGCGAGGGTATGTATGGTCCTGAGGAATGCTGAGCTGATGATAGGCTCTCTAGCAGAAACATGTCGACCTTTATTTAGGACATGTAGTTCAAAGTAACTCAACCACTTATATGTCTGTCTCTTTAGCACGTTTTTAATAGAGTTAGAACTACCCCCACATTAAAATAATCTTTCGATCTGGGTGGCAGTCGATACTCTTTTTAACATGCACTCTTTTTTTTCTACGTAGAATTTCACGTATTCACATGGAGGACCCAATGAAGACAAATGGCAGCCAAATGTTTATTTGGTGCCTGAGGGTTCTTTTTTCTTACTAACATTCCTTCTGTTTGTCTGATTATTTATTCTAAATTTGTGGTGGTGGTATGAATCCTTTCACTTCCATGAATATATACTTTTGCTCTACTTTTAGGTACTCTTCTGTTGTTTTGAAATATTAGCTATACACTTATACAAACACCACTTTATCTATTGATATAGATAGTAAATTATACTTAGTGTATTATAAAATCACTATTACAAGTATACAGTTATCCATACAGTCACGCATATAATCACTGAGTCTTATGTATACTTATGTATAAACAACAACTGACACATACATTGCCTTTTATTTTTCTACTTTGCTGGACATGTACCATTAAGAGAGATATTTGCTCATCACCACACCCATAAAGATATTCAGTCACCCAAACAACTGTTACAACATGTAGTCGTAACTTTATATACCTACTAAATTAACTATTCACACATCTTTGGGCAGTCACACCCCCCCCACCGAACCACATACACATTCACTCTCCCATACAAATACTCAGTTAACTAATCAATAACTAATATAGACTTTCAAATAGCTAGTAACCAACTGGAGAAGTAGTTTTTACAACAACTGACAAAGTGATACAGATGTTCACGCAGTTTAGTCACTATTCAATATATTTAGAGAGACACTTTAAATTAGTCAAGTAAACAGTCAATCACACTGCTACTAAATCCTCCATCCAGATATTTATATTTATTTATCCACTCATTCTTCAATGTAAATTGCTATATAATACATATTTAAATAACGAAGCAAACCACATTCACTGGATGATGTCATCAGTGATGTCATTTGAGATGTCATCAGTGATGTCACTGACCATGTCATGAATGATGTAATATGTGACATCATCAGCAGTAGATTGCGGGCGCGCGCGATATAGTTAGTACAACTAACTATATCGGAGGAATTTCAATGTTTTTGTACAAGTGAAATGTCCAGCTAACTATAACACCCCTAAAACCTACAGATTTTTCAGTGAAGTTCTAAGGTTTTTTAAATGCTAATTCCTAACTATATCAGGCCTGAAACCTATGGTTTTTTCAGTGAATTTCAAAGGTTTTTTAAATACTAATTCCTAACTATATCAGGCCTGACACCTATGTTTTTTTCAGTGAATATATATATTCACTGTATATATATATATATATATATATATATTCACTATATATATATATTCACTGAAAAAAACATAGGTGTCAGGCCTGATATAGTTAGGAATTAGTATTTAAAAAACCTTTGAAATTCACTGAAAAAACCATAGGTTTCAGGCCTGATATAGTTAGGAATTAGCATTTAAAAAACCTTAGAACTTCACTGAAAAATCTGTAGGTTTTAGGGGTGTTATAGTTAGCTGGACATTTCACTTGTACAAAACCATTGAAATTGCTCCTATATAGTTAGTTGTACTAACTATATTTCGCGCACCAGCAATCCACTGCTGATGATGTCACATATTAGATCATTCATGACATGGTCAGTGACATCACTGATGACATCTCAAATGACATCACTGATGACATCACTGATGACATCATCCACGTGACAATCACATACACCTTTTCATACACTATTACAATTTTTCATCACTCTTTGTAGTATCATATTTAAATCCATTGTCACAGCAATACAAGTATCTAAAAATCCACTCAGTGATTCATAGATGTATACACACATCTAATCACTTACCTATGGATTCACTCATACATGCTGTCAATGAACAATAGAACACTATCAAAAATACTTATACATCTATATCGACATTAAACAACAGCACGCATCCTATTCACATATGAAGTCATCCTACTCACTTATGCAAACAATGGATCATACTTACATATTTACTTAGCAAAACACTTATACAAACACCACTTCTTCTATTCATTTAGATAGTAAGTCATACTTAGTGAATTATAAAATCATTATTACAAGTATACAGTTATCCATACAGTCACTCACACAATCATTGTGTCTTATGTATACTTATTTATATACAACAACTGACACATACACTGCCTTTTATTTTTCTAGTTTGTTGGACCTGTACCTTTGAGAAATATATTTGCTCATCACCACACCCATAAAGAGATTCCCTCACCCAAACTGTTAGAATATGTAGTTTTAACTTCATATATCTACTGAATCAACTATTCACACATCTTTGGACAGTCACACACCCCCCACCGAACCACACACACTTTCACACTCCCATACAAATACTCAGTTAACTAATCAATAACTAATATAGACTTTCACATAGCTAGTAACCAACTGTAGAATCAGTTTACACAACAACTGACAAAGTGATACAGATATTCACACAGTTTAGTCACTATCCACTATATTTAGTGAGACATTATAAATTGGTCAAGTAAACAGTCAATTACATTGCTACTAAATCCTCCATCCAAATATTTATTTATAGATATCCACTCATTCTTCAATGTAAATTGCTATACATATAATGCATATTTAAATAACTAAGCAAACCACATTCACTGGATGATGTCATCAGTGATGTCATCAGTGATGTCATTTGAGATGTCATCAGTGATGTCACTGACCATGTCATGAATGATCTAATATGTGACATCATCTGCAGTGGATTGCGGGTGCGCGAAATATAGTTAGTACAACTAACTATATAGGAGCAATTTCAGTGGTTTTGTATGAGTAAAATGTCCAGCTAACTATAACACCACTAAAACTTATAGTTTTTTGAGTGAATTTCAAAGGTTTTTTAAAAGCTAATTCCTAACTATATAACTCCTGAAACCTATGGTTTTTTCAGTGAATTTCAAAGGTTTTTTTAAATGCTAATTCCTAACTATATAAGGCCTGAAACCTATGTTTTTTTCAGTGAATTTCAAAGGTTTTTTAAAGGCTAATTCCTAACTATATAAGGCCTGAAACCTATGGTTTTTTCAGTGAATTCGCAAGGTTTTTTAAATGCTAATACTTAACTATATAGGGCCTGAAACCTATGGTTTATTCAGTGAATTTCAAAGGTTTTTTAAATGCTAATTCCTAACTATATAAGGCCTGAAACCTATGGTTTTTTCAGTGAATTTCAAAGGTTTTTTTAAATGCTAATTCTATTAGCGGATAATGTTTAAATATATTAATATCCTAGTGGGACCACCTGAGCAGCCCTAAGGGGTCAGGGTGTTTCTACCCTGCCCCCTTTTTGTGTTCTACACGTTTGTTTTTCTGCTTTCTTGTGCCTAATTCCTAACTATATAAGGCCTGAAACCTATGTTTTTTTCAGTGAATTTGCAAGGTTTTTTAAATGCTAATTCCTAACTATATGAGGCCTGAAACCTATGGTTTTTTCAGTGAATTTGCAAGGTTTTTTTAAATGCTAATTCCTAACTATATAAGGCCTGAAACCTATGGTTTTTTCAGTGAATTTCAAAGGTTTTTTAAATGCTAATTCCTAACTATATAAGGCCTGAAACCTATGTTTTTTTCAGTGAATTTCAACGTTTTTTTAATGCTAATTCCTAACTATATAAGACCTGAAAGCCCACCAGGAATCTCCAGTATGCACCAGGGGACTGCATTGCCGAGAGGTGTAATTAAGCCACGGACCTTTTTACATCTCTCTTTAACGCAGCCCCCCTGCAGGTTTGAAGAGGGGGAACTAATTCCCCTTGCATACTGGGGGCCCCTGGGGGCCAACTAGCCCACCTGGAAACTCCAGCATGCGCCAGGGGGCTGCATTGCAGAGGTGTAATGAGGCTATGCCCCTTGTTACACCTCTCTGCAACGCAGCCGCCTGGCGCGTTTGCAGAGGAGGAACTAATTCCCCTTGCATAATGGGGGTCCCTGGGGGCCAACTAGCCCACCAGGAGCCTCCAGTATGCGCCAGATGGCTGCATTGCATAGAGGTGTAATGAGGCCACACCCTTTTTTACACCGCTCTGCAACGCAGCCCCCGTGCATGTTTGAAGAGGGGGAACTAATTCCCCTTGCATACTGGGGGTCCCTGGCAGCCATCTTGTGCCTTGTTAGAACCAAGGCACAAGAAAGCAGTGAAACAAAGGTGTGAAACTCGCAAAGGGGCCAGAGTAGAAGCACCCTGACCCCCTAGGCCTGCTCAGGGGGTCCCATAAGGACCCTCAAGGCAAAAAAAAATTTTTTTTTTTTTTTTGAAAGTCGCGGGGTACAAAAAAACAATAAAAAAATATAAAACAACAATAAGAATAAAAAACAGTTCTTTTCAGAACTACCTCCAATTTATATAAAAATGCTACATTTTTAAAAAACTCTGTCTTTCTTTTTTTCTCCAGGGTACGCGTACCGGTACGTGTACCGATACGTGTACCGGGGCGCGCACCCCCTCAAAAAAAGTAAAAAAAATAATGAGTGTGTGTGTGTGTGATGTGTGTGTGTGGGGGGGTGGGTGTGGGGTGTGTCTGTGGGGGGTATGTGTGCGGGGGGTGTGTGTAGGATGTGAGGGTGTATGTGTGGGGTGTGTGTGTGGGTGTGTGTGTGTGGGTGTGTGTGTGTGGGTGTGTGTGTGTGTGTGTGAGGAGTGTGTGTGTGGGTGTGTGTGTGTGTGTGAGGTGTGTGTGTGTGGTGTGTGTGTGTGTGTGTGTGTGTGTGGGGGGGGGGTGTGTTTCAGAGGTGTGTGTGTGGGGTGGGGGGTGAGGTGTGTGTGGGGGATGTGTGGGGTGTGTCTTTGAGGTGTGTGTGTGTGTGTGGGGGGAGTGAGGTGTGTGTGGGTGGGGGTGTGTGGGGTGTGTGGGTGTAGGTGGGGTTGTGGGTGTGTAAGGTGTGTGTGGGTGTGGGTGTGTGGGGTGTTTGGGTGTGGTTGGAGGTGTGGGTGTGTGAGGTATGTGTGGGGGGTGTGTGTGGGGGGGTGGGTGTGGGGTGTGTATGTGGGGGGGTATGTGTGTGGGGTGTGTGTGTGTATGAGTAAAATGTTCAGCTAACTATAACTGGTGTCAAACCTATAGTTTTCTCAGTGAATTTAATAGGTTTTTTAAATGCTAATTCCTAACTATAACTGGTGTGAAACCTATGGTTTTTTCAGAGAATTTCATAGGTTTTTTAAATGCTAATTCCTAACTATAACTGGTGTGAAACCTATGTTTTTTTCAGTGAATTTCAAAGGTTTTTTAAATGCTAATTCCTAACTATATAAGGCCTGAAACCTTTGTTTTTTTCAGTGAACTCGCAAGGTTTTTTAAATGCTAATTCTATTAGCGGATAACGTTTATATATGTTACTATCCGTATGGGACCACCTGAACAGCCCTAGGGGGGTCAGGGTGTTTCTACAAGGCCCCCAAATCTTTTTTTTTTTTTTTTTTTAATGAGGTACGCGCACCGTACGCGTACGGGTACGCGTACCGTGCGCGTACCGTAAGCGCACCGTAAGCGTACCCCGCGACTTTCCGAAATTCTTTTTTTTTTTTGGGGCCTTGGGGGTCCTTGTGGGACCCCCTGAGCAGGCCTAGGGGGTCAGGATGCTTCTACCCTGCCCCCTTTTTGAGTTCTACACGTTTGTTTTTCTGCTTTCCTGTGCCTCAGTCTACCGAGGCACAAGATGGCTGCCAACAGTTTCTGTTTTGGAGGGTTGACAGACATTGGCAGCCAATCAGAATGCAGCTCGCGCACTAGAGGTACGCATACGGTACGCGTACGTGCGCGTATGGTACGCGTACGGTAAGCGTACCGTAAGCGTACGGGTAAGCTCACGGGTAAGCTGCTATATATATATATATTTTTTTTAACCTAAATTACTCAAAATCCACTGGAGCACATATCTTGAGACATAGCAAAGGCACATCGGGCTACCAGTCCCTACAATTTTGCCAAGTTTGGTGGAAAACCATTCAGCCGTTCGGGCTAAAAGTGAGTCCAACCGCCCTATGGAAATTAACATGGGGAAAACACGTTTTGGGACCCCCTTTTTATCTCGGCCCCTGCTTGACGAATCACCCCCAAACTTTCAGGGAAGGACTGGAGCGCCGCGAGGCAAAATTAAGGATAATTTCAGGAAGATTCCTCAACCGGCGCCAAAGTTATTCCCAATAGAATGTTGCGATTTCCCTATCGAAAACAATCCTAACTATATATATCTACTGGCTATCGCCAGTAGGTAATATATATATAAATATATATATATATATAGTCCCGGTCTAGGAGCAAGTCCCACCTTGAATGAGGGTCCATGCAGGCTTTTGGCAAGAGCTTGCAGTTATGGAACGAAGGCAGGCGCAGCGCCAACACAGGTGGTGCTGCCTTGGACACGTTTTCGCTGCTACAAGTGCGCTTCCTGACAGGTTCCAGTGCTCTCCTCGCTCCACTGGGAGAATATTGGTTCCAATTGCAAGGTTGAAGAAGCAGCCCCACTGTGGGTTAAAGGATAGTGCACTACAAAGCCCAGGATGCAGTGCGCCTGAGACACGCCCATAGAGGCAGGTGAGAGCTATTTGAGTGGACACTACCAGAAACTGTTTGATTGACCTTCATGAACATTGCCTCTGAGGAAAGGGTCATCCCTGAAACGCGTCAGGCTTTTATGTTCGAAGGAGACTCTGAAATCTGCTGGGGATCGAGCAAGTGAAATGGATTCAAATAAACGTGCTTATTGAAAAACTTTGTGTGGCAGTGCTTCGCATAAGGCTACCTGTTCTGATTGAATATATATATATATATATTCACTGAAAAAACCATAGGTTATAGACCATATATAGTTAGGAATTAGCATTTACAAAACCTTAAAAATTCACTGAAAAAACCATAGGTTATAGACCATATATAGTTAGGGATTAGCATTTAAAAAACCTTATTTTACTCACACAAAACCATTGAAATTCCATATATAGTTAGTTGTACTAACTATATATCACGCACCCGCAATCCACTGCTGATGATGTCACATATTACATCATTCATGACATGGTCAGTGACATCACTGATGACATCACTGATGACATCTCAAATGACATCACTGATGACATCACTGATGACATCTCAAATGACATCACTGATGACATCACTGATGACATCTCAAATGACATTACTGATGACATCACTGTTGTGATAATACGATGAACCTCTTCAGACTCTAATATAACCTTAGATACACTCAGTGTAAACACAGACTCACAGATTGTCACTCATCCATGAAGTTACACACACACCTAGACAGTCATGCAAACAATCAATCACACCTCCATTTCCTTAACTATACAGTTAAACACACCTTACTTACTTATTCAAACAAATACTAAAACATATTTACTCACTTATACAATCCTGGATACAAGTTCACAATGATCCATACAGCCACTCACACATTCACTGGCTCTTATGCACATTTATTTATATATGTCAACTCTCACATGTACTGTATTTTACATATGTACTTAATTTGACATGTAGCACTGAGATATCTATTCACTCACCAATACAGTCATGCACACAGTCAACCGCCCATACAGCTGTTTCCAACATGCACTTTTGAACCCATACATCTATGCACAGAGTCATACACTTCCCAGCCACTCACACACACACTCAGTCTCCCATACAAATGCTTGGGCAACCAATCAATAACCTATATAGTTACTCATATAGCTACTGATCAACACATGCAGCAGTTTACAGAACAACAGACATAATGATGCACAAATTAAGACAGTTTAGTCACTAACCCATGCACTCAGTGAGACACATTTAATCACTCACTCATACAGTCAGTCACGCACCTACTAAATCCTTCATCCAGACACTTCTACATCTACTCATTCTTCAATATGTAAAACATATTTAAACTTTACAGAAACACACAGTCACTGATGATGTCATCAGTGATGTCATCAGTGATGTCATTTGAGATGTCATCAGTGATGTCATCAGTGATGTCACTGACCATGTCATGAATGATGTAATATGTGACATCATCAGCAGTGGATTGCGGGTGCGTGATATATAGTTAGTACAACTAACTATATATGGAATTTCAATGGTTTTGTGTGAGTAAAATAAGGTTTTTTAAATGCTAATCCCTAACTATATATGGTCTATAACCTATGGTTTTTTCAGTGAATTTTTAAGGTTTTGTAAATGCTAATTCCTAACTATATATGGTCTATAACCTATGGTTTTTTCAGTGAATTTCATTGGTTTTTTAATAGCTAATATCAAAACCTTTACAATGTATTATTCTTTAAAAAGAAAAATATTTTTTACATGTTTTTTATACAATTTTTTTTGTATTTTTTTTTGATTCGCTCCCAGTACGCGTACCGGTTAGCTTCCCGTTAGCTCAATCCGGAGGCGCGACCCGGTACGCGAACTGGTAAACGTTCCTTTTGCGCACCTCTCGCGTTACAAAACAACATCGCGACGCTTCGCGTCAGCATGACGTTTCGCGTTCTCGCGTAATACGTCATGCTGTCAACCAACAATCAATTAACATACAGCATTTGAAAAGTCTATCATTCATTTTTTATTGTGATACGCTCCCCAGTACGCTTCCCGGTTCGCGTACCGGGCGCTAACCACGAAAAAAAACAAAAAAAAATTTTTTTTTTTTTGCTTAGCAGGGCCCCTTTAAAGCCTCCACATCAAACCTAGGGGGTCAGGGAGTATCTACTATGCCCCCTTATGGTCATTTGCCCCTTCGCTTTTGCCTCCTCTTGTCTCTCGATCCTACCGAGAGACAAGATGGCGGCCGCTCCGGACTGTTTAGAATGTTGACAGACACCGGAGAGCCAATCAACTTCGCTACGCGAAGTTCCGTTACGCGTCAAGTACGCGTACCGGGGCGCTGCCTGGTCCGCGCTTACAGATATATATCTTTTTTTGAACGTTATTTTCTCAAAATCCACTGCAGCACATATATTGAGACCTACAAAAGGCACATCGGGCTACCAGTCCCTACAATTTTGCCAAGTTTCGTGCAAATCCATTCAGCCGTTCGGGCTAAAAGTGAGGCTAACCGCCCTATGGAAAACTCAATGTTAAAAACACGTTTTGGGACCCCCCTTTTTTCTCGGCCCCCCCTGGACCAACTCCCCCCAAATTTCCAGTGGCTGCTCAGAAACAAAATGTTCCATTTTCCAGAAAATTTCAGCCAATTCCGTCCACAAACGCCAAAGTTATTAGACATAGAATTTTCAAAAATCCCATAGGGAAAAAATCCTAACTATATATACCTACTGGCGACCGCCAGTAGGTAATATATATATATATATATATATTCACTGAAAAAACCATAGGTTATAGACCATATATAGTTAGGAATTAGCATTTACAAAACCTTGAAAATTCACTGAAAAAACCATAGGTTATAGACCATATATAGTTAGGAATTAGCATTTACAAAACCTTGAAAATTCACTGAAAAAACCATAGGTTATAGACCATATATCGTTAGGAATTAACATTTACAAAACCTTATTTTACTCACACAAAACCATTGAAATTCCATATATAGTTAGTTGCACTAACTAAATATCGCGCACCCGCAATCCACTGCTGATGATGTCACATATTACATCATTCATGACATGGTCAGTGACATCACTGATGACATCACTGATGACATCTCAAATGACATCACTGATGACATGACTGATAACAACATCCAGTGATTTTTTGTTTCTGTAAAGTTTAAATATGTCTTACATATTGAAGATTGAGTGGATGTGTAAGTGTCTGGACGAAGGATTTAGTAGGTGCATGACTAACTGTATGAGTGAGTGATTAAATGTGTCTCACTGAGTGCATGGGTTAGTGACTAAACTGTCTTAATTTGTGCATCATTATGTCTGTTGTTCTGTAAACTGCTGCATGTGTTGATCAGTAGCTGTATGAGTAACTATATGGGTTATTGATTGATTGCCCAAGTATTTGTATGGGAGACTGAGTGTGTGTGTGGCTGGCTGGGAGGTGTGTGACTCTGTGCAGATCAATGTGTACTTGTATCAATGATTGTATAAGAAGGTAAGTATGTGTTAGTATATGTTTGAAAATGTAAGGTGCTCTATGTTTAACTGTATAGACAAGAAAATGGAAGTGTCATTGATTCTTTACATGACTGACTAGGTGAGTGAGTAACTCCATGGATGAGTGGCAGACTGTGAGTGTCTGTATAGGTGTATGAGTGCATATGATAGTGTTGTAAAGATGAGTGATTGTATGTATGAATGATTGTATGGGTGAATGAGTGAAGGTGTGTGTAGACGTAGGAATCAGTGAGTGCGTATGTAGTAACTAGTATTGGTGTGTCAATGGTTTCAAAAATTATACTCTGTATTTAACACTGGGTGAAACAGAGGTTATATTAAAATGTGAGGAGATGCATTGTATTGTCACATGAATGATATCATCAGTGATGTGGTCATTGATGTCAAATGAGATGTCATCAGTGATGTCATCAGTGATGTCATTTGAGATGTCATCAGTGATGTCATCAGTGATGTCACTGACCATGTCATGAATGATGTAATATGTGACATCATCAGCAGTGGATTGCAGGTGCGCGATATATAGTTAGTGCAACTAACTATATATGGAATTTCAATGGTTTTGTGTGAGTAAAATAAGGTTTTGTAAATGCTAATTCCTAACGATATATGGTCTATAACCTATGGTTTTTTCAGTGAATTTTCAAGGTTTTGTAAATGCTAATTCCTAACTATATATGGTCTATAACCTATGGTTTTTTCAGTGAATTTTCAAGGTTTTGTAAATGCTAATTCCTAACTATATATGGTCTATAACCTATGTTTTTTTCAGTGAATTTCAATGGTTTTTTAATAGCAAATATCATAAGCTGTCGAATGTCAAGTACGTGGTAAGTAAAAACATTTTCGTGTTTATGCACACTGATCTGCTTTGAATGCTGCCCCCCCCCTCATTTCTATTAGGAGTACTCTCTCTTTGCAGATAGTGAAAGGTAGTTAACGCAGGCCTTTGCCCCCGTTGTAATACGTCGTGCCTGCTTCTCTCTCCATTTGATTGATTGTTATCCAAGCATTTACTGTTTTAGAATTGGTTCTCTTTGGTTCATTCTCTATTTACAAACAAACACAGAGTCGCAATACTCTGTTTAGTCTTTGCAGATAACGAAAAATCGTGTAAAAAACAAAAGGAATCGAGCAAAATCAGTAGGCCACTAATGGGATCTCTTTTTGACCTCGCTAAAATAGAAACATTAGGAACAACCCCTCATGACAAATACGAAACTAGTGAGATGAACTGAACTCCACACAATGATGGCTGCAAAACAGCTCGGCTCCGCCACCCACCCCGCCCAAAATAACGATAAAGAGCGGCTGCCATGATTGGTTGCGGAATGGCCACGACGGAGCTACGAAATGGTGGTGCTCTCATGCTAACCCCAGCTTCAGTCTGAAACATCCAGAAACACTGTAGACTACCAATTCGATCAGTTCCGGTAGCGCCCCAATGTAACCCGGTAGAGAAGAACTAGCCCTCACCTCTTTGACTGATGGTTCTTGTTGCCTGTCCCTTCTGTTGTCATTTAACAGAACTATTTAGCCTGCTGAAAGGGGTTGTGTTCCGACCGCTGGTTGGTGGAGACATTTTGACTATATTCTGGACCTGCGTTGTCGCGTAATGCGTCATATGACGCGCCGCGTTAGCGCATCCGGAAGTCCTCCGGGGCGCGACGCGCAGCGCGTAACGTAAGCATAACAAGTCATGTGACTTGTTAATAAAACTTTTCATTGGTTCATTTTACTTTTCTTATTCTAATGATGAAAGGCTTGGTCATATGACCTAAAAATTACGCTTTTTATTACTTCCGAACATTATTTTTTCTTAAATATATGTTATAATGTTCCAGGCTAATGTACTTTCCCGGAAAATTTACAACTGTCCTGCAAGTAAAATATATTCTTTTTTCGAGAAAAAGAGCGTTTCTTCGTCCCATGACGGAGCCGTTGAGCAAAAGAGGGTCGACCTGCTGTCTTAGTCGCCGATACGCCTGAATATGAGATTCTTATCGATCACTTTATGTTGCAGGAGTAGAAAACACAACAGCCCTTGACCATTTATCTTTACTGCGTTCCTGCGTATTATACCTTTTACCCTTCATGTAATTGGTCTGCTTTATTTCACTTGCCTTTTAATGATTCTAAAACAGTGACTATTATTAAAAACTTTACCAATGTATATACTACTACCATGTTTTCTTTTAAAAACCTTTATTGTGAAAATTTCATTATACAAATACGAGCCTATAACCACGTGGGCCGGCCACGGAGCAAACTGTAATCGTATATGATGAGTAGACATTTACACTGTAGAGGAACGTAACGGGCGGGCCATTAGGTTGCAAGAACTAAGGTGTCTAACAGTTGCGGAATTGGTGGACGTACATTTTATAATTAAAATACGACAGGGCCAGTTACAATAAAATTATCTAGATATACATTTGCGGGCAAGTACCATGGGTGACGTTAATTCGAACTTTCAATAGTAAAGTAATCAATAACACATCAGAACTTAATATCAATAGGGATGTCGAAATATTCAATCAATTCTCGTCCCCGCCCGCCATGTGCTTCAAAACTGCATACGTATCTCGTGATTTCAAGGTTCTGCAACCAGTACACAACAAGGAGATACGAGTCCCATTTATTCCGGCGCCATTTTGGGCGAGGACGGGCAGGTCCAGGATATAGTCAAAATGTCTCTAGCAACCATTGACTATGATGATGTTCATATGCTGTATTTATTAGAGTAACACTCATCTGTCCACATGAAATTAATTTGCCACAATCTAAACATGTCATTTTAATCTTTCCAAAGTTCTTCTAAATATTTGGGACCGTTTCCCTTGCCTCTGATGCTGTCAGTGCCACTTCTTTGATGAATGTACTGGCAGGTCGGGGGTTCTCCTCCAAATCTCTCTTTTATGCAGCACTATAATTAATTGGTGCCACCTCTCCATATGACGATGCATGGTATAGTTACCATAACTATATTTTTTTTCGGTTCCTCTGGAGAGTACATCGTGGCAGGTGAAGCGTGTAACGTACCGCGCATTTACCTTTTTTTGCATGTACAGGAAAGGAAAAAAAAATCGAGCGTCCGAGTTCTAAGGTGTCCCAGGGCCATTTTAGTGGACCAGGCCCAAATCCAAAGAACAGGCCGCCATTTTAAGAGTCCTGTTGCAGCCGCCTGTCGCTGTAGCATCAAGAGCAGCCGAAACTCAGCTGAATGGCAACTGAAACGGTAAAGGGGCGCCCCACTACAGCAGACGAGCCTCCACCTAGGAAGGCCCGTTCACGCCGCCTCCCCCCCCCTTCGGGCACCCCACGCCGTTATTCGGAGCAGTATTGTAGGATGGCCACACCAGTGCGGCAACTTGCTAGACATCACCTCGGTGGTAACCGAATCTCAGCGCCTTGTGGTGTCTTCTCTTCAGAAAATATTGTTGCGCTGCCTTTGGCCCCATTCGCACATCGGTCCGCTACTGACGCCATCTCACAGGCTAATGGGGCGCCCCACGCCGAGTTTCAGCATTGTAGGATGGCCACACCAGTACAGCAACTTGCTAGACATCACCTCGGTGCCATCCGGATCTTGGCATCTCAGCGCCTTGTGGTGTCTTCTAGTCAGAAAATATTGTTGCGCTGCCTTTGGCCCCATTCGCACATCGGTCCGCTACTGACACCATCTCACAGGCCAACAGGGCGCCCCACGCCGACTTTTACCATTGTAGGATGGCCACACCAGTGCCACAACTTGCTAGACACCACCTCGGTGCCATCCGGATCTTGGCATCTCAGCGCCTTGTGGTGTCTTCTATTCAGAAAATATTGTTGCGCTGCCTTTGGCCCCATTCGCACATCGGTCCGCTACTGACGCCATCTCACAGGCCAACGGGGCGCCCCACGCCGACTTTCAACATTGTAGGATGGCCACACCAGTGCGGCAACTTACTAGACACCACCTCGGTGCCATCCGGATCTTGGCGCGTTGTGCTGCCTTCAGGCTATTCGCACATCGGTCCGCTACTGACGCGAACTCACAGGCCAACGGGGCGCCCCACGCCGACTTTCAGCATTGTAGGATGGCCACACCAGTGCTGCAACTTGCTGGACACCACCTCGGTGCCATCCGGATCTTGGCGCGTTGTGTTGCCTTCGGCCTATTCGCACATCGGTCCGCTACTGACGCCGCCTCACGTGCCAACGTATTTTCTCTGCATTTTATACCCTATGTCGCATAACAGGTCATGTGACTTGTTTATAAAACTTTTCATTGGTTCATTTTACTTTTGGTTTCCTAATGATGGAAGGCTTGATCATATGACCTAAAAATAACACTTTTCATTGGATGAAAACTTTTTTTTTTTCCCAAACGATGAAAGCCCCACCTTGTTTCTGGATGTTTCAGACTGAAGCTGGAGTCACCATGAAAGCACCACCATCTCGTGGCTCCGTCGTGGTCATTCCGCGAGCAATCATGGCAGCCGCTCCCCACCAGAAGCCTGCAGGAGTCGGGGGCCCCCAAAACTTTTGATGAATCCTCAAGGCGGAGGGGACGCTTTCGAGAATGGGGTCCAAGACCTAGCAGACAAGCGTCCGATTTCCAAGGTGTCCCAGGGCCATTTCAGTGGACCAGGCCCAAAAAGGAAACAGCCTGCCACCATTTTGAGAGTCCTGTGACAGCCGCCTATCGCTGCACCGCATGAGTGGGCGCAACTCAGCTGAATTGCGGCTTTTGACACAGTGGACCAAAAGCGGACGGAATGGCAACTGAAACGGTAAAGGGGCGCCCCACTACAACAGACGAGACTCCACCTGGAGAGGCCCGTTCACGCCGCCTCCCCCCCCCCCCCGGGGCGCCCCACGCCGTTATTCGGAGCAGCATTGTAGGATACCAAAACTAGTGCGGCAACTTACTGGACATCACCTTGGTGCCATCGTTCTGCTGCCTTGGAACTATTCGCACAACAGTTTGCTACTGATGACCCACCCCCCGCGACGCCCCACGCCGGATGCCGAAATCAGTGCGGCACCCAGGCAACATCACCTGGGTGCCGTCCAGAAATCTGGACGTTGTGCTGCGTTGGGACTATTCGCACAGCCGACCGCTACTTCGTTGTTTTTCCCTAAAAATGTTTATATGTTATTACTGTTTTTGTTTTGTTGTATATATTTATAAGTTATTAAAGTTTTATAATCGTACTACTTTGTTGGAGTGCTATATATTTTTAATGTGACACATAATTGTAAAAACTTTGATGTACAAAGAGTCATCCCTGGAATCTTCCGCTTCAGGCTCGGTCCCCTCCCCAATCACAATACAGGATGGTTTTCAGATAATAGGAACGCGTCTGCTGTGACGGATCTCGAGTGTGGGCCTTGATCTACTATAACTCCTTTGAAGAGGGGTGATTCTTTACAGCTGGGGCCATAAACTACATCTGCAGGGCTAGCTGATAGCCTAGGACCGGCCTGGACAATCGGACACAGAGGAAAAGAAGTGTCAGAGGGTGCGGTAGTGAATAGGGCGAAAGGGAGGTGTCGGGCGGGCACAGGGTGTGATTCTCAGGGAAGAGCAGCGCAGATGGGGGGAGGTTTATTACCCATGCATAAGACAGAGAGCGGGGGTGACCACTGCCTGGGGGAGATGCTTGCGAGGGTGGGGAGCCATGCTAAGGATCAACAGCGTGCAGAGAGTGGGTCTGGTCAAGGCATCTAAAATGACTGCCGTGCACGACAAAAGTGTGGCATTTGAAAAAAGGCAAGATGGCGCAGACAATGTTTTTCAACACTTCCTGATTTCCTTCGAATCGAACGTTAACAGACGTTGGGGCATATTACCAAAGTTAAGCGATATTTATCCCTAACGATGCTTAGCAACGAATTTTTTACCGCTAAGCATCGTCAGAAATTATCGCAGATAAACCTTGCTATTATCAAGGTTTATCGCAAATACGATAAAAAACGACTGCAATGCATTAATATCGCTGAAAACTCAGCGATATTCATGCATTACCGAGCTAATGCTCTTAGCCATGTTATCCACCTCCCATTGGATAACATGGCTAAGAACTGCTCAGGGCAGGTGGTAGCTTTTGGAGATATTCACGCTTATCGCGAATATTTCCAAAAGTTGGTAATAGGAGATAGCGATGTTAGCGACTGTTTCCAGTCGCTAACATCTTGGCATGCCCACTTTGCATGTCATTAGTGATAAATATCACTCACATGCAAAGTGGGGCCCAAGATGGTCGCTATCTCCTACTAGCGGTCGCTAACTGGTGTTAGCAACAGCTAGGTAATACAGAGATAATTTTATCTCCGCGAAGCGGAGCGCTGTTACAGATATATATCTTTTTTTGAACGTTAATTTCTCAAAATCCACTGAAGCACATATATTGAGACCTAGCAAAGGCACATCGAGCTACCAGTCCCTACAATTTTGCCAAGTTTCGTGCAAATCCATTCAGCCGTTCGATTATTATTATTATTTTTTTTTTTGCCCCGCGGGGCCCTTTTAAAACCTCCACATCAAACCTAAGAGGTCAAGGAGGATCTACTATGCCCCCTTATGGTCATTTGCCCTTTCGCTTTGGCCTCCTCTTGTCTCTCGATCCTACCGAGAGACAAGATGGCGGCCGCTACGGACTGTTTGCAATGTTTACAGACGCCGGAGAACCAATCAGCTTCGCAAAGCTCCGTAACGCGAAAAGTACGCGAAGCGGAGCGCTGTTACAGATATATATCTTTTTTTGAACGTTAATTTCTCAAAATCCACTGAAGCACATATATTGAGACCTAGCAAAGGCACATCGGGCTACCAGTCCCTACAATTTTGCCAAGTTTCGTGCAAATCCATTCAGCCGTTCGATTATTATTATTTTATTTTTTTTTGCCCCGCAGGGCCCTTTTAAAACCTCCACATCAAACCTAGAGGGTCAGGGAGGATCTACTATGCCCCCTTATGGTCATTTGCCCCTTCGCTTTGGCCTCCTCTTGTCTCTCGATCCTACCAAGAGACAAGATGGCGGCCGCTACGGACTGTTTGGAATGTTTACAGACGCCGGAGAACCAATCAGCTTCGCTTCACAAAGCTCCGTAACGCGTAAAGTCCCCGAACCGGAGCGCTGCCTGGTCCGCTGTTACAGATATATATCTTTTTTTGAACGTTAATTTCTCAAAATCTACTGAAGCACATATATTGAGACCTAGCAAAGGCACATCGGGCTACCAGTCCCTACAATTTTGCCAAGTTTCGTGGAAATCCATTCAGCCGTTCGGCCTAAAAGTGAGGCCAACCGCCCTATGGAAAACTCAATGTTAAAAACACGTTTTGGGACCCCCCTTTTTTCTCGGCCCCCCCTTGACGAACCCCCCCCAAATTTCCAGGGGCTGCTCAGAAACAAAATGTGCCATTTTCCTGGAAATTTCAGCCAATTCCGTCCACAAACGCCAAAGTTATTAGACATAGAATTTTCAAAAAACCCATAGAGAAAAAATCCTAACTATATATACCTACTGGCGACCGAAAAAACCATAGGTTTCACACCA
Organism: Lissotriton helveticus; assembly: GCF_964261635.1. NCBI lineage: Eukaryota > Metazoa > Chordata > Amphibia > Caudata > Salamandridae > Lissotriton > Lissotriton helveticus. Next base: position 49,476,786 of record NC_136060.1, on the reverse strand, counting down.
GTTATAGTTAGCTGAATATTTTACTCATACAAATCCATTGAAATTCCCACGTTATAGTTAGTTGGACTCGCGCGCCCGCAATCCACTGCTGATGATGTCACATATTACATCATTCATGACATGGTCAGTGACATCACTGATGACATCACTGATGACATCTCAAATGACATCACTGATGACATCACTGATGACATCTCAAATGACATCACTGATGACATCACTGATTACATCATCCAGTAAATGTGTGTTCCTGTAAATTAAAAATTAAAAATGTGTTTAACATATTGTAGAATGAGTGTATGTATGAGTGTTTGGATAATGGATTTAGTAGGTGCGTGACTGTATGAGTGGGAGATTAAATGTGTCTTACTGAATGCATGGGTTAGTGACTAAAGTGTTAGAATGTGTGCATCATTATGTCTGTTGTAGTGTAACCTGCTGCATGTATTGATTAGTAGCTATATGACTGGCTATATGGGTAAATGATTGATAACCCAAGTATTTGTATGTGAGGGTGAGTGTGAGTTATTGGTATTGTTATTGTTAAATGAAGCTTGTATAGCGCCAAATCACCGTCAGGTCTCTAGGCGCTCATGACAGAAGGAGATAACAACAGTAGAGTAGATAAAGAGGGAGCGATTGGCCGTGGCACTAGACGGTGCCTAAGGCTTCCCTAAACAGGAGCATTTTTAAAGACTTCCTAAAGTGCAACAATCCTTGTGGAGGTGGCTGGGAGGTGTGTGACTCTGCGGATAGATGTGTGAGCAGTTGATTCACTTGGTGTATGGGTTCAAGAGTGCATGAAGAAACAGCTGTATGGGCGGTTTACTGTGTGCATGGGTGTGTTGGTGACTGAATGGATATCTCAGTGCTACATGTCCAAGTAAGTACATATGTAAAACACAGGGCATGTGAGAGTTGTCATATATAAATGACTATATATAACAGCCTGTGATTGCATAAGTGACTGTATCTATCAATATGTACTTGTATCAGTGATTGTAAAAGAGAGTAAATATGTGTTCGTCTATGTTTAAATAAGCAAGGTTTTGTGTGTATAACTGTATAGTTGTGGAAATGGGAGTGTGATTGATTCTTTACATGACTGACTAGGTGTGTGAGTAACTCCATGGATGAGTGGCAGTGTGTTAGTCTCTGTAAAGGTGTATGAGTGAATATGTTGGTCTTGTATTGATGAGTGATGTATGTTTGAAAGATTGTATGGGTGAATGAGTGGATGTGTGTGTAGACCTAGAAATCAGTGAGTGTGTATGTGGTAAATGGTTTTACTGTGTCAATGGTTTCAGGAATGGTAGTTTGTATTTAACACTAGGTGTATCATAGGTTAGATTAGAGTGTGAGGAGGTGTATTGTATTATCACATGGATGATGTAATCAGTGATGTCATCAGTGATGTCATTTGAGATGTCATCAGTGATGTCATCAGTGATGTCATTTGAGATGTCATCAGTGATGTCATCAGTGATGTCACTGACCATGTCATGAACAATGTAATATGTGACATCATCAGCAGTGGATTGCGGGCGCGCGAGTTATAGTGAGTCCAACTAACTATAACGTGGGAATTTCAAAGGTTTTGTAAGAGTAAAATGTTCAGCTAACTATAACTGGTGTGAAACCTATGGTTTTTTCAGTGAATTTCAAAGGTTTTTAAATGCTAATTCCTAACTATAACGATTGTGAAACCTATGTTTTCTTAGTGAATTTCAAAGGTTTTTTAAATGCTAATTCCTAACTATAACGATTGTGAAACCTATGGTTTTTTCAGTGAATTTCAAAGGTTTTTTAAAAACGAATTCCTTTATATATCGAGTTTGTAACCTACGATTTTTAAACAGTTTTTTTTATTAGCTGTTTTTTATAACTATTAATTATTATTATTTTTTTTTTAGTAAATTATTTTTTCAATGTATTTTTCATGTTTTTTTTTATCATTTTGTCCTGGGGCGCTCAGGGTTGTCATGGTTTTCTCACTCCATCCCTAAATCACGCCCAGAAAAGTAACCTGCATACCGTCAATTAATAATGGCGCTCTATTATCTTAAAAAACCCACCCCTTTCCCGTGCACCTTGCACGCCCTGGTATCAGTATGGTTTGGTGTAACAAGAACTTTTAGAATATTCATGGTGTTATATGTAAGACTTATTTATGCTTTCACATATTCAGTCTGAGCTATGTTTTCCTTTTCATGTTTGTTCGTAGTGATAAGATGCTCGAGGAATATAAATGCCAAATGCCTTAGGGCCCGATTCACAGAACTAACTTAAGACAAAATCCTAAACTTACTACCATTTTGGTATTCACAGAAGGCACTTAATCATTTTGGTATTCACAGAATGCACTTACTCATTTCGGTATTCACAGAAGTTAGGAGTCCTAACTTTAGGACTCTTAAATGCCTTCTGTGAATACCGAAAGTCTTAAAGTTAGGCTTTTTCTCAATTTAGTAGTAGTAAAGTTAGGACTCCTCACTTTAGGACTCCTAAATGCCTTCTGTGAATACCGAAAGTCTTAAAATTAGGATTTTTCTCAATTTAGTAGTAGTAAAGTTAGGACTCCTAACTTTTGGACTCCTAAATGGCTTCTGTGAATACCGAAAGTCTTAAAATTAGGATTTTTCTCAATTTAGTAGTAGTAAAGTTAGGACTCCTAACTTTTGGACTCCTAAATGCCTCCTGTGAATACCGAAAGTCTTAAAATGGTGTTTTTTCTCAGTTTAGTAGTAGTAAAGTTAGGACTCCTTACTTTAGAACTCCTAAATGCCTGCTGTGAATACCGAAAGTCTTAAAATTAGGATTTTTCTCAATTTAGTAGTAGTAAAGTTAGGACTCCTAACTTTCGGACTCCTAAATGCCTTCTGTGAATACCAAAAGTCTTAAAATTTGGATTTTTCTCAACTTTACAACTACTAAACTGAGAAAAATCCTAATCTAAATACTTTCGGTATTCACAGAAGGCATTTAGGAGTCCTAAAGTTAGGAGTTCTAACTTTACTACTACTAAATTGAGAAAAATCCTAATTTTAAGACTTTCAGTATTCACAGCAGGCATTTAGGAGTTCTAAAGTAAGGAGTCCTAACTTTACTACTACTAAACTGAGAAAAAAAACAATTTTAAGACTTTCGGTATTCACAGAAGGCATTTAGGAGTCCAAAAGTTTGGAGTCCTAACTTTACTACTACTAAATTGAGAAAAATCCTAATTTTAAGGCTTTCGGTATTCACAAAAGGCATTTAGGAGTCCTAAAGTTAGGAGTCCTAACTTTAGTACTACTAAATTGAGAAAAATCCTAACTTTAAGACTTTCGGTATTCACAGAAGGCATTTAAGAGTCCTAAAGTTAGGACTCCTAACTTCTGTGAATACCGAAATGAGTAAGGGCATTCTGTGAATACCAAAATGAGTAAGTGCCTTCTGTGAATACCAAAATGGTAGTAAGTTTAGGATTTTGTCTTAAGTTAGTTCTGTGAATCGGGCCCTTAATCTGTACTTTGCTCTTTAAATAAAGCATGCTCGGAAAGAACTTATGCCCAGCCATATCGAGTCCAATCTGAACTATTTAGCAAGGTTGTGAAGCTTTGAATGGGGGTTTACGTGCGCACGTTTATTTTCGTGCGGCTGAGTGCGGCTGGGAACGGCTGGGTGTGGTCGCCTATATAAACCGCTCCCAGCCTTCCAGAAGACGATTTGCCTTCCGCCTGAGTACGCTGAGGATCGCGTCTGGAGATCTGCGCTGCTACTGACCTGTAGGAATCCTTTTTTCGTCCTGCGAACTTCCTCAGCAGTCCTGGAAATCTTCAGAGTTACCGATACCTGAAAAGACAAAGACAACATGAGAAGATAAGTAAACCTTTTCTGTGATTTTATCTGGCGCCCTTCGCAAGAAAGGTCAAGGACAATTTTTGGAACAATTACTAAAGAAGGAGACATTTTTTGGAAACCTTATTTTGTCAACAATACAAGGAACAAATGTATGTTTTTGAAAAGAAACTAGAATATTTAGGATTTAACGCAAGTTATGAATAATTGTTATTGCATTTTAAAAAAGGGGTTGATTCATGGATCATGAAGGCATTCTGGTTTAAAAATGTATTGCAAGTGCATTTCTCTTCTTAACAAAAACTAACCTGTCTTTTCAGAGAACACAGAAATCCCAAGTATCAAAAAATACTGGAACAGTTTTTAGTAAGTAAAGATTCTTTGTTAGAAAGCGTCAAGTAGATAAACCTCTGAATAAAAAGGAGAACTAGGTTATAACTGACTTCTTTGTTTTTTTTAGCATATTCCAAGAAAAGATGTGCTAAAAGAACAATCACCAGAAAAAACACCTGACGACTTGATCTATTCACAAGACAAAGACATACTGGACGCAAAACACGAAAGCACTGTTCGCAGGTAGGCGTTTAAGTTATCTCAGATCTCTGAACTTACTCTCCTAATTAGGAATTAGGTTAGGTGATGGCTTTACTATTTTAGGATATAAGAGTAAAATCTTAATGCTTGTTGCTTCGCAGGTCGACAGCAAGAAAAGTCCACTCCTTCAACGTCAAGTACCGGCCCTCCTCCCCTATTACTAGTTTTACTCTTGCAGTATATTTATAATCTGCAAGTCTAGGGTTAGTCATTTGGGAAGTTGGTCCCTTGCGTCTCTGCGAAAATCTCGTACGTCATCAAAAGACTTCAAGTCATAATCCAAGGTAAGAGACGACGTAGTCTGCTTGACAGAAGGCAAAGCCAAAGAAGAATCTTTCGCCCAGACGCAATGGATCAAGTTTCTTTGCAGGATATAGTTGAAATTCTAAAAGATCTTAAATCTGAAAACGCTGCGTTACGCAGAGATATGTCTACCCTACAAAATGCTGTTCAACACAAACCCATTCTAAAGCCTGCAACCTTTCAAGGTGCTTCCTCGACATCAGAACCTCAGACTCAGATTCAGGTTGTTACTCCAGTACCCACTCCTCTTGCTCAACCCGAGAGGTTCTATGGAGACTTCATTGGCTCCCTATTGCCCAAAGGGCAGCCTTCAAGGTGGCATGTCGGCATGTCTCACCTTCAAAACCCTTCATGGTTCTGGCCCTGAGTTCGTAACCTCTCTTATCCGCTCCTACTGTCCTCAGCGTGACCTCCGCTCGGCCCACCATCACATACTTGTCACTTCCAGAATTAAAACTAAGAAATTCGGCGGGCGCCGCTTTTCTTATCTAGCCCCTGCACTCTGGAACCCCCTCCCTCTCTCCATCAAATCCTCATCGTCTCTCTTGAACTTCAGGAAAGTACTTAAAACTCCCCTCTTCCCTCCCCTTTGTTAGAACCCTGCTACTTTGCTTCCCCCTCACCCATTCTGTCTCTCAGCGTCAGGAAGCCTCGGCGTCAGTGCGCTCTACAAATGGCACCTAAGATAAGATAAGATAAGATAAGAGACTGTAACAAATTCTCCATATTTCTAAATCAGTGTCATTTACATTTCTTAGCCAAGACATCAGCCTTACCTGATGATTCCTCCAAAGTGGCATTTATGCTTTCCTATTTAGGTGGGGACGCAGCGCTTTGGTCTGTCCCCTTAGTAGAAAAAGATGACCCCGTTTTATATAATTTCAGAGACTTCGAACATGCTTTAAAGAAGATTTTTGCTAAACATGTCTTCGTGCAATCTGCAGATAACGAGTTTCTTGGTTTAAAACAAGGATCCTCTGATTTACTTCCTTACATTTCAGTATTTAATCGCCTGGTTCTTGAGGCAGACTGGCCTTACGATAAAAGAGTCTCATTGTTTTATAGAGGCCTAAAGGATGAGCTAAAGGACATGGTAACCCAAATTTTAGAACCTCCTGACGACATCAAAGAATTCATAGATTTAGTTGTAAAATTAAATCACAGGTTAAATGAGAGAAGAGGAGAGAAGGGAAAGTCTGAACACAAGTTGGTGTTTCTTAGGGAAAAAACTACTAATGCTCGAGATGTAAATTCTAAACTTGATCCTGTAGAACCTATGCAGATAGGTTCAATTAGAGGTCCTTTGTCTAAAGACGAAAAGGAAAAGAGACGTAAGTTAAATCAGTGCCTTTATTGTGGTAAGTCCGGCCATTTTGTGAAAGAATGCCCAACTCGCCCTAATAAGTTTAAACCAAAATCCACAGAAGTAGCCGTTACACAAGAGAGATCGGAAAACTAGTTCACTCGGTGAAGGACGAGGTCAGTTTATCGGGTGCAATTTCTAGTTTGGCCTCAACAGTCCCACCCTTTGGGTGTCGCCATTTTTGTATTCTAGTCGAATTAAGAGACTTAACTAATTTCTCAAAGGTTTTTAAAGTGGAAGCTATAATTGACTCTGGAGCCACAGGGAATTTTATTGACACTCTCTTCCTAGAGCAATTAGGCTTTAACTCAGTTGAGAAAACTCATCCTGAAACCGTTAGGGCAGTTGATGGAAAGGAGTTAACTTCAGGTCCTATAAGTAGACAAACAGAAATATTGGAAATGGATAGTTCACCTATTCATTGAGAGAGAATTCATTTTGACATCATAGACGCTCCTCAGTTTAAACTAATTTTAGGAATCCCTTGGTTAATTCAACACAATCCGAGTATAGATTGGATTTCAAGGACAATAACATTCAAATCACCTCATTGTTTAAACCATTGTTTCCTTTTAAAGAGATCAGAGGATGTTATTCAAGGCTTTGAATTTACTGCTGAAACCCCAAGTGTTTTGTTTTTAGACGGAGTTCCTTCTGAATACTCAGACCTCATGGACGTTTTTGACAAAAAAAAGGCTAATACTCTTCCACCTCACAGGGATTTTGATTGTAGGATAGATTTAACACCTGGAGCCACCTTACCCTGTAGCAGGATATATGCTCTCACAGAAAAAGAAAATGAACACTTACGGGAATATCTTGACGAATACCTTGCCAATGGTTTCATTCGACATTCTAAATCCCCTGTGTCATCTTCTCTTTTTTTCATTCCGAAAAAGGGAGGGGAATTGAGCACGTGCATTGATTATAGAGCATTGAATAATGTGACCATTAAGAACAGGTACCCATTACCTCTCATTCCTACCTTTTAGATCAGGTCAAGAAAGCAACTATTTATACTAAATTGGATTTGCGTGGAGCTTATCATCTTGTGAGAGTCCGAAAAGGCGATGAGTGGAAGACTGCATTCCGTACTAAATTTGGTCTCTTTGAATATCAAGTTATGCCTTTCGGACTTTGTAACGCTCCAGCTGCCTTCCAATTTTTTATAAATGCAGTGTTGCACGAATTCATTGATGTATGCTGTGTTGTCTATATTGATGACATTCTTATTTATTCGAATTCTGTAGAGGAACTTGTACAGCAGGTTCGTGCCATTCTTCAGAAATTGCTTTTCAATTCCTTATATGTAATATTAGAAAAAAGCTTATTTCATGTGTCAAAAGTTGATTTCCTCGGTTACATTATCAGTCCTAAAGGAATTGAAATGGATCCTAAAAAAGTGGATGCAGTCAGTTCTTGGCCAAGTCCTATTTCCGTAAAGCAAGTACAAAGCTTTTTAGGCTTTGCGAATTTTTACCGTCGGTTTATCCAGGATTTTTTTCAGACAATAACTCCCATTACCAAATTGCTCCGAAAAGGAGTAAAGTTCACCTGGTCTGATTCTGCCGAAAAAGCTTTCCAAGACTTAAAAAGAAAATTTACATCTTCTCCAATTTTAAGTCACCCAGATCCCAGTCAGCCTTTCATTGTTGAAGCAGACGCTTCACAGTTTGCTTTAGGTGGCATTCTGTCACAACGAAATTTAGAAACCGGTCAAATGCATCCAATTGCTTTTTATTCTAGGAAGTTATCTGCAGCTGAATTAAATTATGCAATAGCAGATAAGGAACTTTTGGCCATAAAAGCTGTTTTTGAAGAATGGCGCCACTACTTCCTTGGTGCTCGTCATCCGGTAACAATTTATACAGACCACAGAAATCTTCAAGCTTTAAGGTCTGTGAAAGCATTATCAGCAAGACAATTGAGGTGGTCCATGTTTTTTAATGACTATAACTTTGTGATCACATATCGACCTGGGAAAGAGAATTTAAAAGCAGATGCTTTATCTAGAATTGGAGAAAACAATCCCGAACAGTTGTTAATTGTTCATCCTGTACTTCCAACTTCTTGTTTTCAGGCTAGTTTGTCAGTTTGTGACATAATTGTGGATATAAAAAAAGAACTGGAGAAAAGAAGTTTTGACGAATGGAAAAAAGATTATCCTTTTCTTCGGGAAAAAGACAAACTATTGCTTGTACATGATCTTATTATGGTTCCAACTGGTTCAATTCAGAAATCCTTAATTCATCTTCATCACAACACTCTTTTGTCTGCTCATCCTAGCATAATGAAAACTTACGAAATAATTAAAAGGAACTTCTGGTGGCCCTCAATGCATAAAGATGTACAACAATTTGTTGAGACATGCAGTGTTTGTATTCAAAATAAAACCTCTCATCAAGCTCCAAGTGGTTTGTTAATGCCTCTTCCCATTCCGCCTCAACCATGGCATTCTATATCTTTAGATTTTATTGTGGAACTACCTAAAACCAAGAAGGGATTTACAACCATTCTGACTGTAGTAGGTCAGTTTACTCGCATGGCTCATTTCCTTCCTCTAAAAAAACTTCCTACAGCCATGGAATTAGCACATCTGTTTATGATTCATATAGATCGCTGACATGGCATTGCATCTGTGGTAATCTCAGACAGAGGTTCCCAATTTATTTCTCGTGTTTGGAGTAATCTAAGTTCTCTTTTAAATATGGAGGTTCGGCTGTCATCAAGTTATCATCCCCAAACTGATAGATTGACGGAACGAACCATAGAACAATTTCTCCGTTGTATGTTAACAAATGCAAATGAAGAATGGTCAGATTTATGAAGCCCCCTAGAATTTGCCTATAACAACTCAGAGCATACTTCCATAAATATGTCCCCGTTCTTTTGTAACTATGGCTATCATTCCAAAAGTATCCCAAAAGATTCCAGAGACACAAATGTAGTTCCAGCCATCTCTGATTATGTTTCTAAATTATCAACCATTCAAGAAGAAGCAACATTTAATTTAGCAAAAGCAAAAGAAGTTCAGAAAAAAACAGCTGATAAACATAGGATAGAATAACCAAAATACAATCCTGGAGATAAGGTTTGGTTAAGCACCAAAAATTTGAAAATAAAGGGAAATAAAAAATTCAGTCCTAAATTTTTAGGCCCTTTTGTCATAGAAAGGATTATCAACCCTGTTTGTGTAAAATTGGCTCTCCCTCTAAAATATCAAATACACCCAGTCTTTCATGTGTCTTTGATTAAACCATTCCATTCTCAAACTCGTTTAATTCGACCTCCTCCTTCCATAATTATTGAAGGACATCCTGAGTACGAAGTCAAAACAATCTTGGATTCCAAAAAAACTAGAGGAAGACTTTTTTATCTGGTAGATTGGAAGGGGTACGGTCCTGAGGAGAGATCATAGGAACCTTTAGAACATCTTAAAAATGCTCCTAAGATAGTTAGAACTTTCCACTTGCAACATCCAGAGAAACCAAAACCCATCTCCACTGTCTTAGGGGGGATCTTGAGGAGGGAGTACTGTCATGGTTTTCTCACTCCATCCCTAAATCACGCCCAGAAAAGTAACCTGCATACCGCCAATTAATAATGGCGCTCTATTATCTTAAAAAACCCACCCCTTTCCCGTGCACCTTGCACGCCCTGGTATCAGTGTGGTTTGGTGTAACAAGAACTTTTAGAATATTCATGGTGTTATATGTAAGACTTATTTATGCTTTCACATATTCAGTCTGAGCTATGTTTTCCTTTTCATGTTTGTTCGTAGTGATAAGATGCTCGAGGAATATAAATGCCAAATGCCTTAATCTGTACTTTGCTGTTTAAGAAAAGCATGCTCGGAAAGAACTTATGCCCAGCCATATCGAGTCCAATCTGAACTATTTAGCAAGGTTGTGAAGCTTCTAATGGGCGTTTACGTGCGCACGTTTATTTTCATGCGGCTGAGTGCGGCTGGGTGTGGTCGCCTATATAAACCGCACCCAGCCTTCCAGAAGACGCTTTGCCTTCCGCCTGAGTAAGCTGAGGATCGCGTCTGGAGATCTGCACTGCTACTGACCTGTAGGAATCCTTTTTTCGTCCTGCGAACTTTCTCAGCAGTCCTGGAAATCGTCAGAGTTACCGATACCTGAAAAGACAAAGACAACATGAGAAGATAAAAAAATCTTTTCTCTGATTTTATCTGGCGCCCTTCGCAAGAAAGGTCAAGGACAATTTTTGGAACAATTACTAAAGAAGGAGAAATTTTTTGGAAACCTTATTTTGTCAACAATACAAGGAACAATTGTATGTTTTTGAAAAGAAACTAGAATATTTAGGATTTAACGCAAGTTATGAATAATTGTTATTGCATTTAAAAAAAGGGTTTGATTCATGGATCATGAAGGCATTCTGGTTTAAAAATGTATTGCAAGTGCATTTCTCTTCTTAACAAAAACTAACCAGTCTTTTCAGAGAACACAGAAATCCGAAGTATCAAAAAATACTGGAACAGTTTTTAGTAAGTAAAGATTCTTTGTTAGAAAGCGCCAAGTAGATAAACCTCTGAATAAAAAGGAGAACTAGGTTATAACTGACTTCTTTGTTTTTTTTTTAGCATATTCCAAGAAAAGATGTGCTCAAAGAACAATCACCAGAAAAAACACCTGACGACTTGATCTATTCACAAGACAAAGACATACTGGACGCAAAACACGAAAGCACTGTTCGCAGGTAGGCGTTTAAGTTATCTCAGATCTCTGAACTTACTCTCCTAATTAGGAATTAGGTTAGGTGATGGCTTTACTATTTTAGGATATAAGAGTAAAATCTTAATGCTTGTTGCTTCGCAGGTCGACAGCAAGAAAAGTCCACTCCGTCAACGTCCAGTACCGGCCCTCCTCCCCTATTACTAGTTTTACTCTTGCAGTATATTTATAATCTGCAAGTCTAGGGTTAGTCATTTGGGAAGTTGGTCCCTTGCGTCTCTGCGAAAATCTCCTACGTCATCAAAAGACTTCAAGTCATAATCCAAGGTAAGAGACGACATAGTCTGCTTGACAAGGGTGCGCGCACCGGTAAGCTTACCCGTATCATTGTGACTTGGAGCGCTCAGGGTGCGCGCACCAGTAAGCTCTCCCGAGAGCGCAGTGAGAGCACTATTTCTGCGTTCGTAAAAAAAAAATATGTATGAAAACGAAATAATAATGCAAGACATTCAGTACCATACTTATAAAAGTAGTACTTTTGATTTTCCGAATGAAAATGATTTTGCATTTCCGTAAAGCTACCAAAACGTCATTCAGGCATGCCACGTAAGCGCCCCCGAAGCGCCTACGTTCACGCCGTGTAAGCGCCCCCGGAAGCGCTCCGGTGCGTGCAGCGTAAGCGCGTCAAGTCATGTGACCTTAAAATAACTCTTTTCATTGGTTGTTAACAGTTTTTTTTACAACTAATGAAAACCCCACCCTTTTCCTTCACTTTTACTTTCACTTTGGAGACAGCAAGACCTGTTTCTGTCCTACCATTTTGTGGAAATAATGGCTGCCAGAGCACCCAGCAGCAGTGAGGAGTCAGATGGTTTTATTGATGAAGAGCCTCCTCAGCCCAAGGTCAAGGAACATTTTATTTGGAAGTTTTTTCAATACCTGAAGGATTAAAAAAGGTGAATGCTCCCAAAGTTGAATGTAAAATTTGCCAAACTGTGCTTTCCCGAGGAGACCCCAAAAGGAAGTACAGTTTTGGAAATTCAACAATGATTCGCCACGTTCAACGCAGGCATCCCCAGAACTATGCCCGGGAGAGTGTCCGAGACCTGCCACGTAATCCCCCAAGGGATGGTGCCTCTACATCAACAGGAGGAGCCACAACATCAGGGAGAGGACGTGCAGCGGAATTAGAGATGATTTGTGAACATTCAACCTGTTTTTAATGAAATTACCACAAAATGCAAGCAATGCGATGAGTTGCTTTACTATGGTGAGCAGAGCATCAAGCTCATTACACGCAAGAGGCAAGAACACTGCTGCCCTCCCCAGCCCTAATTTTTCCCCTTTTTTTGCTCCTGTTGAGCAGTTTTGCATTCCCTGTTTTTGTTTTTGTAGAGAAAAAAACGAAAAAAGAAGAAAAAAACAGTTCTTTTTAGAACTACCTCCAATTCTCAAAAAAGAGCTGTATTCTTAACAAATTCAAAAGGAGTAGCTGAAGTGGAGTGCAGTGAGAGAGGAAAGGAAAATGAGTGAGAAAGCAAAGAAAGGGATGAGAGGGGAAGGGAAGTGAAGTAGGGGGACTGAAAGAAGGTGTGTTTGGGAGGTGAGTGAGGAGAAGGGGAGTGAACAAGGGGAATGAGGATAAGTGAACAAAATGTAGTAAAGGAACGGGGGTGTGGAAGGGTAAGAAAAGAGCAGTGATGTTGAGGAAAGAGTGGAGATACAGACTGGATAAAGGCAAGTGAGTGTGAGACATGGGGAGTAAGGGAGTGAAGAGACAGAGAAAGTGAAAGAAAAAGTGAGAGTAGAGGACTGAGTGAGGGAGGAAAGAAACATAAGTGAGGGAGTATGGCTGAGTTATAGGGAGTGAGCGTGATAGAAGAGGAGTGACAGATAAAGGGGTCAGAGAGAATGAGGCTAACAGAGAGAATGAGGGAAGGGGAGTGTAGAACAAAGAGGACAGAGGAAGAAAGAGAAGGAGTTAGTGAAGTGGAGTAAGGAGAGTAAGGGAAGAGAAAGGGGTGAAGGAGCAAAAGAAGGAAAGAGACAGGAAGGAAAGTAAAGGTTAAGGTCTGAAAGAAGGTGAGTGTGGGAGTATGGCTGAGTTATAGGGAGTGAGTGTAATAGAAGAGGTAGTGAGAGATTAAGGGGATGGAGAGAATGAGGCTAACAGAGAGAGAATGAGGGAAGGGGAGTGTAGAAGTAAGAGGACAGGGGGAGTAAGAGAAGGAGTTAATGAAGTGGAGTAAGAAGAGTAAGGGAAGGGAAAAGAGAGAAGGAGCGAAAGAAGGGAAGAGACAGAAAAGGAAGTAAAGGAGAAAGTTTGAAAGAAGGTGAGTGTGGGAGTGTAGCTGAGTTATAGGGAGTGAGCGTGACAGAAGAGGTGTGAGAGACTAAGGGGAGGGAGAGAATGAGGCTAACAGAGAGAGAATGAGGGAAGGGGAGTGTAGAAGTAAGAGGAGAGAGGGAAGGAGTTAGTGAAGTGGAGTAAGGAGAGTAAGTGAAGGGAAAAGAGTAAAGGAATGAAGTAAGTGAAGAGAGAGGAAGGAAACTAAAGGAGAAAGTCTGAAAGAAGGTGAGTGTGGGAGTGTGGCTGAGTTGTAGGGAGTGAGCGTGACAGAAGAGGAGTGACAGACTAAGGAGACGGAGACAATAAGGTTAACAGAGAGAGAATGAGGGAAGGAGAGTGTAGAACTAAGAGGACAGACGGAGTAAGAGAAGGAGTTAGTGAAGTGGAGTAAGCAGAGTAGGGGAAGAGAAAAGAGTTAAGGAGTGAAAGAAGGGAAGAGAGTACTAGAAAAGTAAAGGAGAAGGTTTGAAAGAAGGTGAGTGTGGGAGTATGGCTGAGTTATAAGGAGTGAGCGTGATAGAAGAGGAGTGTAGAGACTAAGGGAATGAAGAGAATGAGGCTAACAGAGAGAGAATGAGGGAAGAGGAGTGTAGAAGTAAGAGGACAGAGGTAGTTAAAGAAGGAGTTAGTGAAGTGGACTAAGGAGAGTATGGTAAATGAAAAGAGTAAAGGAATGAAGTAAGGGAAGAGAGAGGAAGGAAAGTAAAGAAGGTTAGAAAAAAGGTGAGTGTGGGAGTATGGCTGAGTTAAACGGAGTGAGCGTGATAGAAGAGGAGTGAGAGATTAAGGGGATGGAGAGAATGAGGCTAACAGAGAGAGAATGAGGGAAGGGGAGTATAGAAGTAAGAGGACAGAGGGAGTAAGAGAAGAAGTTAATGAAGTGGAGTAAGCAGAGTAAGGGAAGGGAAAAGAGTGAAGGAGCAAAAGAAGGGAAGAGACAGGAAGAAAAATAAAGGAGAAGGTTTGAAAGAAGATGAGTGTGGGAGTATGGCTGTGATATAGGGAGTGAGCGTGATAGAAGAGGAGTGAGAGACTAAAGGGACGGAGAGAATGAGGCTAACAGAGAGAGAATGAGGGAAGGAAAGTGTAGAACTAACCGGACAGAGGGAGTAAGAGAAGGAGTTAGTGAAGTGGAGTGAAGAGAGTAAGGGAAGGGAAACGTGTGAAGGAATAAAAGAAGGGAAGAGACAGGAAGGAAAGTAAAGGAGAAAGTTTGAAAGAAGGTGAGTGTTGGATTGTACCTGAGTTATAGGGAGTGAGTGTGACAGAAGAGGTGAGAGAGACTAAGGGAATGGAGAGAATGAGGCTAACAGAGAGAGAATGAGGGAAGAGGAGTGTAGAACTAAAAGGACAGAGGGAGTAAGAGAAGGAGTTAGTAAAGTGGAGTAAGGAGAGTAAGGAAAGGGAAAGAGTGAAAGAGCGAAACAAGGGAAGAGAGAGGAAGGAAAGTAAAGGAGAAGGTCTGAAAGAAGGTGAGTTTGGGAGTATGGCTGAGTTATTGGGAGTGAGTGTGACAGAAGAGGAGTGAGAGACTAAGGGGACGGAGAGAATGAGGCTAACAGAGAGAGAATGAAGGAAGGGGAGTGTAGAACTAAAAGGACAGATGGAGTAAGAGCAGGAGTTAATGAAGTGGAGTAAGGAAAGTAAGGGAAGGGAAAAGAGTGATGGAGCGAAAGAAGGGAAGGGACAGGAAGGAAAGTAAACGAGAAGGTCTGTAAGAAGGTGAGTGTTGGAGTGTTGCTGAGTTATAGGGAGTGAGCGTGATAGAAGAGGAGTGACAGACTAAGGGGACGGAGAGAATGAGGCTAATAGAGAGAAAATGAGGAGAGGGGGAGTGTAGAAGTAAGAGCACAGAGGGAGTAAGAGAAGGAGTTAGTGAAATGGAGTTAGGAGAGTAAGGGAAGGGAAAAGAGTGATGGAGCGAAGGAAGGGAAGAGAGAGAAAGGAAAGTAAAGGAGAAAGTCTGAAGGAAGGTGAGTGTGGGAGTATGACTGAGTTATACGGAGTGAGCGTGACAGAAGAGGAGTGAGAGACTAAAGGGACGGGGAGAATGAGGGTAACAGAGAGAGAATGAGGGAAGGAAAGTGTAGAACTAACAGGACAGAGGGAGTAAGAGAAGGACTTAATGAAGTGGAGTAAGGAAAGTAAGGGAAGGGAAAAGTGTGAAGGAGCAAAAGAAGGGAAGAGACAGGAAGGAAAGTAAAGGAGAAGGTCTGAAAGAAGGTGAGTGTAGGAGTATGGCTGAGTTATAGGCAGTGAGCGTGACAGAAGAGGAGTGAGAGACTAAGGGGACGGAGAGAATGAGGCTAACAGAGAGAGATTGAGGGAAGGGAAGTATAGAACAAAGAGGACAGAGGAAGAAAGAGAAGGAGTTAATGAAGTGGAGTAAGAAGAGTAAGGGAAGGGAAAAGAGAGAAGGAGCGAAAGAAGGGAAGAGACAGAAAAGGAAGTAAAGGAGAAAGTTTGAAAGAAGGTGAGTGTGGGAGTGTAGCTGAGTTATAGGGAGTGAGCGTGACAGAAGAGGTGTGAGAGACTAAGGGGAAGGAGAGAATGAGGGTAACAGAGAGAGAATGAGGGAAGGAAAGTGTAGAACTAACAGGACAGAGGGAGTAAGAGAAGGACTTAATGAAGTGGAGTAAGAAGAGTAAGGGAAGGGAAAAGAGTGAAGGAGCGAAAGAAGGGAAGAGAGAGGAAAGAAAGTAAAGGAGAAGGTCTGAAAGAAGGTGAGTGTGAGAGAGGAGTGATGAAAAGGGGAGTAAACGTGGGGATTCAGAATAAGTGAGGCAAGCGCAATAAGGGAACAGAGGTGTGGGAGCATGAGAGAAGAGTAGTGAGGTTAAGGAAAAGAGTGTTGAGAAAGTAAATTTTGGACATCAAACTTACCTTATAAGTAATGTAAACTTAATTACATATTTTCAGTAAATTTAATATCTGTGAAAGAGAAAAAAAAAGTAAGTTATAATATTTATAATATATATTTCACAATACATTAGACAAAGTAGGAGATTAAAAGTCATAAAATTTTAGTAAGAGATAAAGTAGAAGTGAAGGACTCAGAAAGAAAAACAAAGGAATGGTGAAGGACAGAGAGAGTTAAAAATAATTAGAGGGAGAGCAAATTACTAAAAGGATAATGACATGGATACATTCAGTGACAGAGAAAAAGAGCAGGAGACCACTACAGAAACAAAGCAGAAACCTAACTCATTTTCAAAATACATTTCCAATATGCACAATTCAATTTTTTAAACAGCATTACAAAAAAACATGACACAAAACACTGGAATAAAGAAGCACAATATGCTTCTTAATTTTCCACATAGTGCATACAGCTCTCTATCTTTTATAAAAGAATCATTACCCACCTTTAAAAATGCTTTGGAAGATATAGAACAGTGTCAGTCACACTCAACAGATTTTCTTAAGCAGAATCTCTGAATAATGCTTCCTTCACTGGAGCCTCAGAATAATGGCACACATTCTTTCTCATTTCAGACCCATATTCTTTTACATAACCAATGAAAATTCTTCCTACACAAATTCAAAACCAAACTGCACATTTTAATTGGTTGTACATTCGAACACTTTGAAACTCAGATAACATTCACCCATCCCCCCAGTGCTCATTCCCCTGTAACCATGGTAACTCACTCCTAACCCAACACACAGTTCATAAGTTCATCATACTATGTTGCAAAAGAATCCATAAAGGGTGTTTGACCTCTCAATGTACTAGCTAATTAATTGCAATGTTTCTTTAAATGACTTTTTCTCAACCATTGAAATGACTTCTTTCCAAAAAAAAAGCATGCACCCTAATTTTCAGTGGTGATTGTTAAGAAAGCACCAATCATTAATGGTTTTTCAAGTGCACTGAATCTCACCCACTTTTTATCATAATCAAACTGCCATTTCATTTCCCCAACTCATCTTAATACAAGCACATCTACCTTTAAGATGCCAAAAGTCTGGTTTGTGGGTCATAGCTTTGTCTTCTGGAGTGAAAAATGTGCAAGCAACAGAGGAATTTACAACCTTGATTTACCAAATGTGGACATTGTGTGGATTGGACAGAGAGGATTAAGATGCCACCAATTGATACCATTGATAAAATCCTTTATGCATCTTCCACACCCTGACCTTATAATTGTGCACTGTGGTGGAAATGACCTAGGCATTTTGACTGGGGTAGGTCTGGAAATGCTTTTAAAGGACATCTTTGGGCAATTGATGTCACTTTTTCCAAGAACTGCCTTGGTATTTTCTAATATATGCCAAAGGCAAAAATGGAACTGGTCCAACCAATTTTGTCCACAGATTGAGAAAGCAAGGAAACATGTAAATAAATCTGTTTCTGCTTTCCTCAGAGACTATGGTATGGGTTCCATTTACCACAACAACTTGCGTTTCAACATGCAAGGTATCTATAGGAGAGATGGTGTGCATTTTACAGATGAGGGGAATAGAGTTTTCCTCTTGAATATAAGATTCTGCATTGGTAACTACTTGTAGGTATAAAAAACACCCACATAACACAACAGCTCTTTTCAGAGCTACCCTACTTCTAAGTACTCAAAATTATTTTTTTACTCTATTTTCTTGCACTATTTTTCCCCGTGGTGCGCTCAGGGTGCATGTACCGGAGAGCGCACCTGGGAACGCACCCAGCGCTTACCCCGTGAAAATTTCAACAAAAATAAAAGTTTTTTGCCATTCAGGGTCCTTCTAGGCCCCCCTCAGAAAACCTAGGGGGTCAGGGGGTGTCTACTCTGCCCCCTTTTAATTATTTCCCCCTTTCTTTTTCACCTCTTGTGTCTCGATTCTACCGAGACACAAGATGGCGGACTCTCCGGGCTGTTTAGAATGTTGACAGACACCCGACAGCCAATGAGCTTTCCGCTTGCGCACTCCCGTAGCGCGCCGGGGGCGCTCCCCGGTACGCGCACCGGTGAGCGCTCAGAGCGCGCCTATAGATATATATTTGTTTTTGAAGTTAATTTTCAAAAAAACCACTAGAGCAATTTTCACCAAATATAGCAAAGGCACATCTGCATACCAGTCCCTACAATTTTGCCAAATTTCTCGTAATTCCATTCAGCCGTTCGGGCTGTAGACTTGTCAGACCGTCCTATGGAAATTAACATGGAGAAAACACGTTTTGGGACCCCCCTTTTTTCTCAGTCCCCACTTCACGAATCCACCCGAAACTTTCAGGGAAGGAGCCGAGCGGGGCTGGCCAAAATCTTGGAAAAATAACGCAAATTCCTCAACTGGCGCCACAGTTATTCCCAATAGAATGTTGCTGATTTCCTATGATAGCTAGGTCCTAACTTTAACTACCTACTGGCGACCGCCAGTAGGTAATATATATATATATATATTCCCCCACTCCTCACCACGGGTATTGCCGTCGCCTGCCTGATCAGCGGGTGTATCGTCACGGAGAAAGACCTCCGTAGTCAGGTCCTCAATATTGCAGCTCACATACGCAGCAAACACCACGCAAAGACGATACCGTGTGCTAGCCAAAAGTTTATTTCAATTCAGCCCTTCGGACGCGTTTCGCCTGACCCGCAGGCTTGATCACCGAAGTTTTATGTCTTTTGGCGGCCATTATAAACGCTGTGCATCAAACCCCTCATCACGTGACAATGAAACTACCAATAGATAGACATAGATAACAGACTCGTAGTTAGCGTTACAGACAAATACTGCATTCCATTAATCCCATTGGGGACATGCTAATCAAGTAAACAACCAGACTTATAAGTCTCACTATGCTAGCATTTAGAACTCCATTGTTTATAAAAATGCATGTTTACTTTTAGCCTCGATTCAATTTCGCTGCGTTATAAAAACTTTTTCTTTTTTAAGTGCAACTTTATTGAGACCGCTAGTGCCTCACAACTGTGGCCCATGTGGGCTCCCCAGCTGAACGCATTCTTTGTTTGTCCGCTGTATGGTATCTCGCCCCAGTGGGCTTTATAACTTATCCAATCTTTTGTCTCTCCTTAATAAAGTGAACCCCTTACTCTCCCCTGATGTGTAATACAAAATGTACAAAATAAACAAACTTACATAAAACTTTAAAAACGAACTTATGCGGACTGCCCTCTACATTTCATGATTATCTTAATTCTTATTAAGCTGAATTCCTCCCATTGTTATTACAGGTGAGTGATTAAGTCTTCTTTTACATTCAGGCCCATCGGTGCCTTGGTATTAAGCTCCACAATATACTGTGATTCAAGGCGCCTTAGTTTTTTCTCCCTGTCTCCGCCTCGAATACTCTGCGGTACATTGTCAATAACAAAATAACTTAGAAGTGAATCGTCTTTGTTATGTTCTAATTCAAAGTGGCGGACAACGGGGAACGCTTTGTCAGCATTTCTTATGGCCCTCATATGCTGTAAGAGCCTAACGTGGGCAGGGTGAATTGTGCTACCCACGTACCTCAGGCCACATGGGCATTGAAGGACGTAGATAGCATATTCCGTTTTGCACGTAAAGTACCCTTTTATCTTTTTTAGTCTTTTTGAAAGGCCCGTGTGTATGTTTGGGTATTTCTTCCTTGTTTACGCGCCTTGCATTTCTGACATTTTACAAACCCCGGTTTTCTTTTCAGCCAGGTCGTACCCCCTAAGTTGGTTTTTTGTGGGAGTAAATTGGAGACTACCATCTGTTTGAAAGATCTAGCTTTCCTGAAAGTTATTGCTGGCCTTTTTGGCACTAATGGTTGTAATATCGGATCATTATAGATCAGATGCCAGTGCCTATTCAGAATATTTCTGACCTCTCTATGTTTCCGATTATAGGTGGTAATCATTCAGACCTGGTTGTTTGGGGTATTGCGCTTGCTGTGTGCTTTACTGTCATTGAATAAAATGTCTTCCCTGCTTCTTTGCTTGGCTTTGCTGATTGAACTACGAATATTGTCAGATGAGTAGCCTCTTTCCTTAAATCTGGAGCTAAGTGTATTAAGTTCTGCTTCCAGGTCTGCTGCATCACTGCAGTTACGTATCGCCCTAAGACTCTCGCCGTAGGGGATACTCTTTATAAGACTTTTCGGATGGAAACTTGCTGCATGGAGCAGCGTGTTCCCTGCCATTGGTTTCCTGTACATATTAGAGTGGAGTTTGGAGTCTTTGACGAACACTGTAAGATCTAAAAAAATTCAATGATGTAGGACTGATCGTACTGGTAAATTTCAAGTTCAAATCATTGTGTTGGAGTGTTCTAATGAAACCTCGAGCTGATTCTTCGGTTCCTCTCCAAACAATAAAAAGGTCTATATACCGACTCCAATGTAGAACATTAGATTCCCACTCTTGTTGGAACTCCGCTAGGACCACCTGCTCCTCCCACCAGCCCATATGCAAATTAGCATAGCTGGGGGCGAAGCAGGTGCCCATCGCGGTTCCACAGATTTGTTTGTATTGGACATTGTCAAACAAAAAGAAATTATTTTTCAAGCAAACAGAAGCCATTGTTATTATCATCTGTGTGTGTGCCCATAAGTTGATCGGGCGACCCTTCAGAAAGTGCTTGATGGCACTCAGGCCATCCCCATGTTTTATACTAGTATAAAGTGTGGTAACATCAATGGTCACCAGCAAGAGATCATCCTCCCATGGGAGATCATAGATTTTCCTTAAAAAATCTCTTGAATCTTGGATGTAAGACAGCAGTTGTTTTACTATTGGACAAAGGAAGGAGTCAATGTATCGTGATGTATTTTCTAATGCTCCCCCTATGGCGGAGATGATTGGGCGCCCTGGTGGATTCTCAGCATTTTTATGCACCTTAGGTTGATGGATGCTTTGCTGGCAGAAATTCTTGATAGGCATGCCTTTCAAATTGATGTTCTTATTTTTGCTGCTCTGGAGAGCATAACCAAATTTTAGAGTGTGTGCTATCTATTCCTAAAGGTAGGGTGAAGTCAAATATAGCCTTCTAATGAAAAAGGTATATTGCATAGGCCACAATGTATCTGTTTTTGCCCTCAAACCTAATTTTTAGTTGGCTTGATGAACGCTATTGAAGATGATGCCTCTCCCAGAGACAAAGATGTGTTATATTCAACATTAGGTCCCAGTGAGTATTATGCACACTTTATTAAAGGCTATGCCTTTATTTTTCAGCTTCTTTGTCTTTGGTTAATTAGGACTCAAACATGTTCTTCGTCTGAAGAAGCTAATGAAGCGCTTCCTAAAATAAAGAAACATGTTTGTGCAAGTTGTAGCACAGTACATGTTTGTTGCAGATAAAGAAAATACATCCTAACTGTGGATGCCAGTTATTATGGATTGAGAGCAGTGTTAGCACAATGGATGGAAGTTATAGAACACACAGTTGCTTTTGCTTCGTGTATTGTCTGCGCAGCATAAACGAATCACATTGCCATTGAACGTGAAGCACTTGCATGTTGCTTGGCAGCTGAAAAGTTCAAAACCATTCACCGTGGGTCTCAATTTGACATATTTGCTGCTCACATACCACTTATTTATTTATTAACAGGTAACAATTGAGAGGAGGCTACAGTAAGATTAGTAAGACTGCTAGGCAGTGTTCAAGAATATAAGTATATGTAATGAGGTAACAATTGTAGAGCTGACTGTTGGGGATGCCATTAGAGGCTGACACAATGGATGAAGGCACTGATGAGATAGATGTATTTTGGCTACTGTAGGTGAAGTTTGGTACTCAAATGGTATTTTATCTGAACATGAATGGGATAAAGCATATACTGTAGATAGTGTATTGGAAACAGTGATGTTGTCTGCTGTAGATGGTTTCCCAAGATATAGGAATCTTGATGCTTTATTGAGGCCCTTTGACAGGTATGCAGTAAGCTGAGTGTGGTTGAGAATATGTTAGTCTTTTTTGTGCCACTAGTTAGGTTGAGAAACACTTTGATCTCAATAGCCCATGAAAGCCATCCGTGCATTTGGGGGGCCTGGTTAAGATACTTTGTGTGGAGAGATGGATTACCACTTGTAAAGGACGTTTGGTTTCATACATGCATTGGAAAGATACAGAAATTCCTCTCCACCCGGGTACATTGCCTGATGAACCATGGGCCATATGGTTTAATACCAGTAGATAAGAGATAGATGATTGTTTAGATGACTACTTTTCAAAATTGATCTATTTTGATTTTGTCCTGTCAACCAAGACAAACTGTGTATTAAACGTTTTGTCCGAGATATTTCACAATAGACGACCCCCAAAGGAATTGGTATTAGGTAATGCTACATATATGTTACTCATTCCCGATTTTTTAAAAATCATGAAGGACTTTGGGGTAAAACATGTTCAAGTGGCATTGTACTCTCTGTCTGCCAATGGTTGAGTATAAAGAGATAATACATTTCTTAAAGAAGCACTGCAGACAGCTTATGCCGCTGGTCTTTAAGCTGAGAAGATTTTGAGATACAAACGTTGGGTGTATTTTATTTTTGTGTGGAATCTGACTAAATATTTAATGTACCCTGTCGTTCCTGCCCTATCTGTTCTTGTTTGTAAGGAACCCATCAAGGAGGCACAACTTCATAGTTTTGAATTCCTGTAACTAAGAAATAGCCAACATTTCCCCAAACTAAAACAACTGCCATCCAAACACAAATTTAGATTCCCCACTCACAAAAAACACCAATGAAAGCACTGATCTTGAAGACAAAGGCCTAGGTTTACTAATATCTGACACAGCATAACACAGCAAGACAGCTTGCTGTGCTATATCAAATGGAGAGAGAAGGAATGCACCACAATTACTTACATATGGCACATCCCTGCTCCCTCTTACCGATGGAGCACCTGTGACATCCTAGTGCCAAAGCAAGCACTCCTGCACCATGGTGCCAAGGTTTCTTGCATTACAGGCAGGATTGTACTTGCTCAGGAAGGGGCAACTTCAGATTTTCCGTATGAAGTTCGAGCTAAAGCCCAAGTGCCCCAAAAGAAGGGAAGACAAAGGACCACTCAAGTGAGTCAAATGCCTTTGTGACATCCATTAGGGCCGCCACCCCTGGCAGAGAGGAATGGAGGTGGTGCATGACTGAGAAAATGGTGTGGAGATTATGGAATGTGGCCCTCCCTGGTATAATGCCAGACTGATTGGGCCGCGCTATTACTGGCATTAAAGGTAACAAACATTTGGCCAAGATTTTCGGATAAGTATTTCTCATCTATTTTGATATGAGATATTGGCCTTTAGGAGTCACAGAGTCCGGGGGTTTGTCTGGCTTCAATATAGTAATGATGATGGCTTCACAGAGGGTGAGGCGATGCTGGCAAACTGACAGTGACTCGTGGTACATCTCAGTGAGGTAGGGAATGAGTATGGTGGCGTACTCTTTGTAGGAGGTGAAGGTCAGCCCGTCTTATCAACCTTATCACCTGGCCGGCCAGCCATAACTTGTGCCACCTCCTTCGGCGTGATCTGAGTGACTATGTATCTGCGATGGGTGGGGTGTAGCCAGAGCAATTGAATGGAGTCCATTTAACTTTGTAACGACTCTGTGTCACTGGTCACTCCCGCAAAGTAAATCAGGGAGAGGAAAGAGGACATACCAGATGGAAGTTTCTCAGGGAATGGATCAGGTGGCCCTCACTGTTTCTTAGTTCAGACATGTACTTTGAGGCATGTGGTCTGTGCAGCAGCCCAGCCAATGTCCTGCCCGGGAGGTCCCCCTCCCCATATCGGCACACCTGTGCCTCTTGCCCGAGTTACTTGATCTCCCTGTCGGCCTCAGTGTGGTATTAAGAGAATTTATCTTGTATGTCATCCAGTGTGCTGAGTTTAGGGTAACAACTGTATGCCCCCTCCAGGTCCCAAACTTCAGATTCTAGTTTCACTAGAGTTCCCCTTACAGTCCTCAATATACCAGTTTGTTTGGCTATACACATACTATGAATAACCGCGATAACAGCCTGCCAAAGTGTAGATGGTGAGGATGCGGACCCTTAGTTCAGATCAAAGTACTCAGTAATGGCTTGCCGCATCTCTTTTTTGAATGCCTCGTCATGCAGGGTCTGCGGAGGAAGTCTCCACAGGAATGTTGGAGGGAAAGTCTTTGGGATCTGAAGATCCAGCCTAACTGGCGAATGGTCGAATAGTGTGCCCGGTAAGTGTTCTACTGCTGTGGCTCTAGTGAGAACATCTTTGCCACTGGCCAATAATCAATACCAGACCATGAGCCATGTGTGCAGGAGAAACAGGCGCCATCATGCTGAGAAACATGTGTGTGATGCCGTATGTCTGTCAGCTATGAGTGTATTAAAGGCTTCCGCAGAGCGCAAGTGTTGTAATTCGTCACTAGAACGGTCAAGGGGCCCCTGCAATGCTACTTTAAAATCTCCTCCCCATATTACTGGGTGAGGGCTACATATAGGACCTGCCTCCAGATATTAAGATAAAAGCCTGGGTCACCTATATATTTGGGCCATAAGTGGCAATCATGATAATTTATTGTGTGTAGAGCGTGCCCAGCAGGATTACATATCTCCCTGCCTTGTCAATGATTGAGTGCATTGTGAACCACAGGAGACCTTTTTTAAGGAGAATTGTTACACCCGGGGCATAATTGGAATAGACTGAGGAGTAGTGTGCCCGCACCATTGGGCACGGAGGCGGGTTGTGTCACCTGTGGCCAGGTGCATCTCTTATAAAAAGCATATGTACACACTATGTCGGTCTAGGTATGCATGTACCAGTCTGGATTTACAGTGATCATTTAGGCCCCGTATATTCCTAGTCAAATATGTCACAGTCGTCATATCAACGGATAGGGGGTATTGTTCACAGTCTGTGATGGATTGCGCTGCAAAAACTTTAGAATCTGTTGTGGCATGTGTCTGAAAGTGGTGGGATTGACTTCCTGTATGCACAGAACTAGAGAAAAAGTGTGATCTGAACACAAGACACAATTGAGAGAATATCTCCAACATTTGCACTTCCCTCCCCCCCGATATGCAGCTTATTCTTCCTGAGCATCGCCAGGGAAGTAAAACTGAGGTTCCCCAAATGCACCCTTTCACCCACTCCAACCCCCTGAAGAGGTTGAGCAATTAATCCACCCCCAACTAGAACATCCCAACATAGAACAATTTGCAAATTGCTAGGGAATTATCTCATGGGGACATGGTCGCTCCAGGCGGACACCCCCGACCTAGCATCAGAGTGGCCAAGTGATGCAGTTGGGTTAGGTGAACAAAGTGTAATAAGGGCAACATGTGTCCTTCACTGCTATTGGGGCACCGCAGCACAGGTGCACCATGAGCTGATCATTTCCTTTTAGCCATCGTCTTTGTCCCATAGTAATATTTGTATCATGAGCCAATGTTTCATTCATTGTCGCTGGAGCGTCCTCCCTCCGACTGGTGAGGTGCAACAGAAGACCTTTTCCTCTCTCTGTTTTGCATACGTTAATGCAGCTTTAGGGTTGGTAAAAAATTTTGGGTTTTCCATTCAGGTGATAGGTATTTTGGCCAGATAGAGGAGAGCGTAGGATATTTCCAGCTGTTGGAGGATGCACTTGGTGGCTGGAATTCTCTTCTTGCAGCCTGTACAGACAGAGTAAAGTCTGGGTAGAAGGACAGATTGTTGCCCTGGTGCCTGATCTCACCCATTTCCCTGGCCCTGCACAGGATCGCATCCCTATTGCAGTAGTTCAGCAAGCGGATGATAATTGGGTGTGCTAGGGCTCAGGGCGGGGGCTGTTGACCCAATGAGTGATGCGCTCACTCGACAGCGAACACCTCAGAGAGTACCAGGCCAAAAAGTTCATGCAACAGGGATTCAAGGTAGTCTTCCATTTTTGAGAAAGCAGTTGATTCAGGGATGCCAATAATTCAGAGGTTGTTCCATCTGGAATGAGATTCTAAGTCCTCATTTTTGGCGCAGATTAATTCCAGCACTTTATGTTATGTTATGTTATTTGAAGCAACTTTTGGTGATCACCTGCGAGCGTTTCGTCTGATTCTGACACTCTGGATTCCAGCTGTGTTATCCTGCTGATGTTTAGTCTACCCTTTGATTCACCTGTTCCAGCCATGCAGTGATGTTATCAATTTTGTTATCTATCGACTGTAAGCTTGACTTTGACGTGTTTCGTTGTGCTTAAATCTTAGCACATTTGACTTCTTCAGGGCTCATATAGTATGTTGAAGTCTTATACGTCCAAAGTCCAACCAACAATTAATCAGTAAATAAGAATTGTCCACACATAGTAATCATCAGTAAATACAATTCGTGGATGCACCCTGAGTGGCCAATAAGTTATTGAACACTCTATTCCTTGATGCACGTCAAAATATCCCCCTTAGATAGTATCATATGCAAGGAATATAAATCCTGCTTCCAAACATAAACGTAGACGAGATAGTCACGAGTGCGTGATCATAAATCTTGAGAACAGCGTCCTGTTACGAGTACAATAACCGGCGTTGTGTGTGAGATATTTAGACATTCAAATCACTCAGGACCTCGACAAATTGGCCCAAGTTAATTTGGAGACTAAAAGGAAAGAGGTTCAGATTACTTTTAAGATCTTGGTGCAATCTGCCATTATCAATTATTGGCCGGTCTAACCTTGTTATGATGTCTATTCTTCCTAAAATCACATTTATTTTTGATACAATCCCTTTATCTTTTAGCACTGCATCTTTAAAAAAAACTTACTATCAAATATAAACAGTTTTCCCTGGGGTGACAAAGGGGTTAGGATTGCATGGAAGAAATGAAGGTGTGAGAAAGCAACCGGGTGTATAGCCAGCTCTGACTTCGGCTTCTACAGTTGCGCTTTCCTTTTCAAGAGTATCAGATCTTTGTTCCTTGAATATTCCTGCTTCCCGCCTTACCTTGTAGCCATGTTAAACAGTGTCCCCCAGGGGGGAGATTTTTTTTGTTTAAGTTCGGACCTCCCAGGTACTTGAAAAAGGTCAAACTGAAGGTGCTACAGTTGGCTTACGAATTAAGATTTCAGGTGAGGAAGCTTTTCAGAATTCCATACTACTGCTCTAACGCTCCTATATGGAACTTGCCAGGCATCCCGTACTGCCTAAACGACAGGCTATCAGCCCCTTTGTGGGAAAATAGCTTTAAAAAATGGGGCCAATTACTCCGAAATAATACATTACTGCCTTGGGATGAATTGTTTTCACAAACAAACCAAAACCTATCTAGATTTAAATGTTATCAAATCTCCCGCTGGGCCCCAAATTTGGACAAAGAGGGAGTTATAAATATCGAGCTGGAGGATAAGTTTCTAGTTCCTCGCCTTCAAAGTAAAGAAGTATCTAAATGTTATTGGCTGTTTATTAAATAAAACCCGCCATCACTGCCCATGGAGGGGCCCTGGAAAAGAGAACTGCATTCCAGCGACGTTACGTAATACTGGAAAGTATCACTGTGCACTTTGTGGAGGGTTGTCAAGGCTGCACCATTGAGGAGAAATCATCTGTTCACACCCACAGAGCTTATTGGACTCCGAAGAGGCTATCCAAGCTGGGTAGTGGAGAAAAGTCCTGTGTGAAATGTACCCTGAGGAGTGCAGATGATGTGCACATGTTCATGCAGTGTCCCCAGATCTAGGGCTTCTGGAGGCAAGTGGGTAAGACTATCTCGGATGTAATTGGCCAAGAAATCAAGGTAAGCCTGGTTTTAATCATTTTTGGAATTCTTCTTGAAGACAGTATCAACAACAAACTGTCAAATGCTCAAGCTTCACTTTTGTTTGTTTTAATCCTTTTGGCAAGAAGCTGCATAAACTGGATTTCCCCTAATCCACCAAAGTCCCTAGACTGGGTTTCATCAGTTAAAAGAGTTCATAAATTGGTCTTGGGTTGTAAGTAAAATAAAGAACAAGATTTAGGGAATTATGGGAAGTGTGGGTTATTAACTTGGGTTCTGTGACTTCATAGTTTACATGAAAAAAAGTCCAATGATTATGAAACAAGTGAATTTTTGGGAAGATGGTTTATGCAGAAACCATGGGCTTGATGTTATCCTGGTTAATTCCCAAGTGGCATGCGGTCCGCATCCCCAGGTACCCTATGAGGTGAAAAGAGACCTACAGGGCGGCGTATCCCCTCTATTGGGTCCAGGAGGGCACCATGGAACTGCTTAAGAGCATTCACTTTCTTTCTTTAATGAGGACAAAAAAAGTAGACATATTGCATTCTGCTTTCACGATCTGTGACCACTGATTTCTTATTATTATAAGGATTGTTTATATTGTACTCGATCTGATATTAAGGAAGTATCTTTTTTTTTTGTAAAATATTTTTATTGCAGTTTTTCACATTTACAACATATGACATTTAACATGTAAAATTCACAGTCTATGGTGTTGCAAGGCCCCCAGCCTTTGGCACTCGTCCGCTGGGTTACTTTGAACTTTGGTTGGGTACATATTACAGCACTTGCTTGCCTCTTTGGCTTGCAACATTTAACATTAAACATATAGTTTAAAGGCTTGTTCTAGGTATCGGCAGTGCGACATTTAACACGAAACATGCAGGTGCTGGTTTAAGTTCTGGGGGTGTCCTTCTGCCTGTTATGAGTGATCGGGTTTGGTGTCTTTCCAACCCCCTTTCGAGTCAACTACTTTAACTACCTTAAGCGCAAACAGAGACAACACACCATCTCTTCCATCACAGACTCAAGCAACAACAAACACACCCACCACAAAGACATATTACGCACGTTCAGGGACTTCTATCAAGACCTTTACAAAAGAGATGAAACCCTAGACGAGGAGGGATGCAATGCATACCTAGACAGACTAAACCTGCCCAAGATTTCAAACGAGGAGGCCCGGTCTCTAGGACAAGAAATAAAAGCCAAGGAAATAGAAATGGCGGTCAAGTCCCTTAAGGACAACATAGCTCCAGGGCCAGACTGATACACGGCATCCTTCTATAAAACCTTCCAAACCCAGCTCGTCCCAATCATGAAAAAAGTCTTTAACCACTGCGAGAAAGAGGGGGCGATAACGCAATCCATGACGAAAGCAAACATAATAGTCATACCCAAGGAAGGCAAAGACGATATTAAGGAAGTATCAAAAGCTGCTGCAGAAGGTGGTCCACAAGATTCCGGACAATCTGCAAGAATCTCATCGAGACGCATTATTTTGGCACCAAACAGAATTAAGGATTTTTATCATTATTAAAAAGGTTCCTTTTTTTTGTTTAATGAAAGGTATGTATTATTTAGACGCTTACTATTTACACTTAAAACCTACCTTGTTTTCTTCTGGCTTGTGTAACGCATTCTGGACTGCAGAATCTTTTGGAAGGAGACTCTGATCACCAGCACCTGAGGGTCCAAGCTGGATGCTCCTGTGCGTTCGTGGGCTCCTGTAAGCAACATTAAAACGTCAAAAACAGTCGTGGTTTGGGCCTCTTCTTCATTACTTCAACATTCTTGTTTCAAACCGATTAGAACATGTGTTTACTCACGCAGCTTTCTTTGTGCATACACTGCTGCAATTTTGTATTTCTTAGAAGACAGCACAAAACAAAGATGCATTTTACTTGTTAGGCGTCCATTTCTCTGTAAAGAACACATGTGCGATTTGCAGCCCCGCATTCTGTAACGACCTGAAGATACGGAACATTTGCAATGCCTGAGACAAAGGAAACTGAAATGTAAGTGAATTAAGTTAATCGATTTTCAGATAAACTTCTTCTTGTGATAAGTTGGATACACACTACTTCACACAGGGTAAGCAAAAAAGGGCTTATCTAAGGTGTCTAAACGATTTGTACAATATTACCCTCTCATTCCTTAACCCTCGCTCATTTATTAGGGACTAAAACATATTGTACAATATAGAATTGTTTCTAATAAAAGCCCATAACTGTTTCAAACAAAAGCCACATGGCCCAAAGGGAATTTCAGATAGTGTTGGCATGTGCTACGTGCAAGTTACTCTGATATTCAAGGTATTAAAGTCAGAGCCGAAATAAAAATACATTGCTAAAGCTGAGGCATGAACACCAGCTGTTGAAGCGATAATCCCCCACTTCCTTTCCAGTCTGCAGCTGTTTTGCAGCCGTCAGGCATGTCAGTACATCCTAATTCGGCCAGTTGAGTTTCAATGGAGTTTGACTAGAAAGCCCGATCCTATGCACTAGAGGCGACAAAGGCATTTCGACAACTCCATTTTAACAAATTAGTTGAAATACCAGTAAATGGAAAAACAAGGCACCTTTAGGTCATGTTTAAAATGGCACTACCTCTTCAAGAATTAATTATCCGTTTCAAGATTTTGCCAAGAATCCTAAAAGCTAAGCACTGAGCCAGAGGAAATTTCCAAAGTTGATTGTTCCATCATTTGACCTACAGAGAAAGCAAACTGGACCTCATTTACGCAATGCTGGCATATGGCAGTGCATCAAGGCACCTTGCTGCACTGCCCTACACTAAAGTGAAAGGGAAGGAAATTTACGCAAGACGGCGCTTACCTGTCTTTCCCCCTAGGTTGGTGCCGTTTCGGCTGCCTTGTCCGATGTAGGCACCCTGGTGCAAGGGTGCCTCTGTTGCATGCAGGATTGTTTTTGTACAGGAAGAGGCACATTTCTAGACAAAAAGAATCAAAAGATCAATTTTCCTCTTTCTACGTGTGCTTCAGAATGTGGCACACATAGAAAGAAGAAAAAAATAAGGTAAATAAACATTTCCCCTCGTTACTCTTCACCTGGGGAGGTGTAAGGATTTGGTGCTCCCAGGTTTACATGATCTTGTAAATCTGGTCCAAAGTCAAAATTCATGGGTGTTGCATGGGAAAACCCACCTCAACGCCCATGGAACGCCTGCCAAGCACAGAATAAGGCAGCATAGTGATTTGCACTGCCTTGCAATATTCCATAATTATAAGGCCATCCAAAGCCAATCATAGTGGCTTTGCGTGGCCTAATAGATATGATTTAGTGATGTGCGCTGCTGGAGCCTGACAAAATGTCACGCTCCGACGGCACAGTTTTGAGCCAAGTTTATTGCTTGCGTAAATGGAACGGAGTATAAGTGGCAATTGTATATAAATAGTTTGTAGAGGAACTATGTTTACTGTTGAAATAAAATCGAATGAAGAAAAATTATTTCACCTCAATTGTGCCTCATTTTCACATTTAAAGCATTGAAAAGAATGTGTTTCCTATATCTTTTATCAATTATGCAATTAGTATAAAAAGTGAAATCCCATCTTTCTGTCTAGTGCAGATGTATGGAATATAAACCAATTTAGAATTCAAACAGCACAATTTGCTCTATTGCATATTATACTATCAACAACATTAGTGCAAATTGGTCTTTCACAATTTACTGAACAGCTGTTCAACGTTAGGTTACGTGAGCCTCATCCTCCTATTGCCATAATAATTAATTGCAAATTCTGACAAATACTACAAATTCCATTATTTCAAGAAAATGTCAATTCCTGTTTTACTGTGACATACATGGAGATTTTAATTTAATGACTAATGTTTTGAGATTGTTTTAGGAAGATAATTTAAAATTCTGTCCGCCCCAGTGAAGACATACAGATCAATCCATGCTATACTTGTATGTATTTGTATTATTAACTACTAAACATATAGGGACAGATTTACTAATATTTTACAGAATGCTTCAAGGCAACTTGCTGCGTTGCTTGAAAAGGGTAGGGCAGACGTTTGATATATCTACTAAGATTTTACACATTTCTGATCTCTCCTCGCGCTGGTGCACTGTGTGCTGCCTAGCACCTCTCCAAGCACTCCAGTGCCATGCTGAAAGTGTGCCTGTGTTACAGTACAAAAACAATCCTAAGAGGCAATTTCCTCATCCAATGTGTGATGCAGAATGCATCATGCATTGAAAGAGAACCTAACAAGGAGAAATAACAATATTTCTCCTAGTTACACCTCAATCGGTAGACACAGCATTTTGCCAAAAACCCTGGTTTAAAAGAATTTGTAAGTCTTGGTTTGTTTCAAAATACATGGTGGATGGATGGGAAAGCCCAAGCTCTATCCAATGAAACGTAGTGGAAGGCTAAATGAGACAAAGCCAAGCAAAGCGACTTTAAATTGCTTAGTAAATACGAAAATAGATTTTGCATCAGGACCCTTAGTAAATCCTGACTACAAAGCACAAAAGGGCAAAAAAGATTCATGCATAAATTAACTGATGCAGGAATATTTTCTCTCAAACATTTGTCCCCTAGAGATTTTTCCCAATGAAAGTGTTTATCTTGCAGAATTTGACAAGCTTACTTTTAGTAAATGTTTTCCTGTCACTTAGTTTTTTTTGCAAACTTCACAATTGTCTCACTTCTACAATTAAGGTGGATTAGTAAAGGGGCATGACCAAGCCTGAGCAGCAAGATGGCCGCATAATAAGGTGGCTCTGTGGGCAGAGCTCATAATCCGCATATTATCCTAGGCCTGGCGTACGATCTGTGCTCAAAAATTGGAAGAACTACAAGACTTACCCCCATATAGCAGCTTGTGGGGCTCTGAGTAGTGAAATCCAGCGGAGAGCGGCGGAGCTGGCGGAGACACGAGAGGCCTACACAGGGCCTTACAAGCACAGCGGAGGCACACAGCAGATGCAATCACCGGCGACGTGCAACTAAGATCCCTCGCAGAACTGCCGATCAAACCGCCCACTTTGGGAGCGCAGCTCGGGCATGGACTGAACACAATGCGGCGGCAGCCAGCGGAGGATCAAGGGAGGCGAGTTGTAGAGAGACACGACCCAAAAAGCCGGCCCCCTGCAGCCAGAGACTTTCATAAATACGTACAGGAGCTGAGGACACCATCATTGCACACCAACCGCGGTGAGTCTCGCTGGCCGGCGCGTCTCTGTCCCCCCCCTCCCACCGCAGTCAGCTAACCATACAACAGCCCGAGGAAGGCAGAAGCGGGCTGGTACATGTGGTGGGGGCCAGTGGGTGGGGGCGAGCATGTCAGTGGGGAACCCCCACCGCGAAGAACAGCCCCGCAAATACAACGCGCTGGAGTGGCACCAGCGCTACCACGGTTCCCGGACCACAGCCTACCGAGAGCCCACAGAACCCTTGCTCTACTCCCCCATGTGCTCACCGCAGGCAGAATCCGTTTCGGTGGACCTCTGGTCTCGGATAGGGACTGCTCGACTGTCGCATCCTGAGGCCCCACGAAGGGGATTGCTGTGAGGTAGAGCTGGCCTAGCCTGGCTAACTCAAAATACCAGCAACAGGCATGACAGGATGGTAGGAAACCTCCTCCCTATATGCACATACAGGGATCAAGGAACGTAATAAGCGGTGCCCCCTAAAGAGACTCACTGCTTTTGGTGCCACCCAATTGTACCACAGCATTGATCACGAGACAAAGGGAGCAAAAAATTACGAAATTCCCCATAAGAGTATTAGCTCAGCAGCCGTTAGGCAAGGGATGAGCCGGTGAATGGCGCACAACAGGCCACACAAACTACACGAAAAGCCGCCTGTGGAGAAAAGCAGAACAGCGCTGATACTAACTGTGGATAACCAGAGGCAAAAACAGCGGTGCGATGCCTGCCGACTTTCCAGAGCCAGCAGAAATACCAGCAAGCCCTGTTTGGCCCCAGCCGGACGTCACTACAGGGCTCCCTATGATAATCAGGCCAACCTAATCGAATTAAAATAAACAGTGGGTACACTACCAGCGGTGGGACACTACAGATTCAGAATACAGCGTAACTTATCCACACTTAAGACCAGCCCACGTCACAAGTAGTGGGTACAAAGCGCGGCCCCCGCAAAGCCAAGAACTGCGGTGGTAGAAGAACTGACTATCATTATGGGGAAGGCCGAGAACAAGCAACCGAAACTTACCTTTGAGAAAGGGTCAACACGCCTTCAAGAACCCCTCACTGCTTCACTCACAGTAGTCTCCCAGACCCAAATGGACTGAGACCCAGACGATGACATTGAGCAATGCTGCCCGAGTTGCGTGGCAGCTTGAAAACCATTGACACAAATTGGACAACATGGCAGAACGAATGGACTGCATGTCGACAAGCATGAAAGTCGAATAGACACGCTGGAACAAAGAGTCTCAGACTCGGAGGATCGTCAGGAAACTTCACGGGGAAGTATACTCCGTATGGAGAGAGTCCTTGAAGTGATCAGGGTCCGCAACGAAGATTTGGAGGCGAGGTCTAGAAGGAACAACATCCGTATCACGGGGATTCCTGAATCGACAAACATTCAAAATATAAAACTATACATAGAAGGCCTTCTCCGAGACCTGTATGCGGCCGACCTCACCCCGATGTTCCTGGTAGAGCGAGCACATCGTACCTTGGGCCCCAGACCAGCCCTTGCCTACTTAACTACAGGGACAGAGACACCGTGATGAGAGCCGCCAGAGATAAAGGAGACATTCAATATCAAGGAAATAGGATTGCGCTATACCCAAACTTCACCCAAGCAGTTCAAACTGCGAGACGAGAAGTCACACCGGCCAAAAAACTGCTCCAACAGACTGGTGCGAAATACGACATGAAGTACCTGGCAAAATTGTGAGTCCACACCGGAGGAAAGCCTCTGTTTTTCACAGATGCTAGCGCTGCCTTGAATTTCGCGAAACAGAACGCCAAGAAGCACCGCCAGCAGGAGACAGAGGCTTCACATGATCCTAGCAATCAGATGAGTGACAATTAATGATGATATGTAAAACATGAGGAAATGCATGTTACAGTACCAGGAAGGCCACTGTTGATAACTATGTATGCCAGAGCCGCCCATATACGCTCTGCCACCCTGTCCAAGAACGACAGGGCTGTTAGCAGGCAGCCCAGCGCCCCCCTGAGGGATGATTTACAGTTCTATGAAGTTCAAAGGGTTCCCTCACAAAGGGAGATGTTCAGTAAGGGATGCACAACCTGATTGCGGGGTTGGTGTGGGTGGGGGACGGGGGCGAGTTGCACTTTGTTGTCGTTTGATGCAAGACAATACAGTCATGGACCTATACGGTCTCCCACAGTCAGCTACGACTAGTCACAGCATTATGCAGACTTACACATATGATGCAAAGTAGACTTCATGCGAGAACAAGGGCAAAGTGGGGGAAGGAACCAGATAGGGACATACTTGCTGTAGCGTTAGAGATGCCATTACAGCCGCCTGTGTAAACTCACACTACCTCACTTGGAATGTGCGGGGTCTAAACGACCACCGAAAGTCCAGGCTTGTGCAATCTTACCTATCTTGAACCAAGTAGATATTAGCCTCCTACAGGAGACTCATCTCCTAGAGATGACAGGCACAAGACTATCTGCTGCTTGCTGGAGCTAGGGGTGGCAACTCTCATTCATAAAGGGGTCCTCTGGTAAACACACCAATCGATTAAAGATCCAGAGGGGCGATTTCTCTTCCTAAAAGGTACACTATTTCACCGTCCGCTGATTATAGCTAACATCTATGGGCCTAATATAGACGATCCCACTTTTTTCCAACACCTCTGGCAGAAGATCCAGTCTATGGGAGACTCTGCGCTAATCTGGGGTGGGGACTTCAACATTGCGCTCTCCCCTTACATGGATAGGGAAGGAACAGCGCGCGTACATCACCCCCACACAAGAGCAACCTTACACAGTATAATACAAGATCATGACCTATCGGACCCCTGGCGGGCACTCCACCCCACGTTGAGGGAGGGTACCTGCATTACGCACAACTGACAAGCCTGGTCCAGAATTGATTTTTGTCTATTAACCAGAGACCTACAAGTATGGGTGCAAGACGCTAATCACCATGCATGAACATTGTCGGATCACGCCCCTGTAGCTTCAGCACTTCAGATCCCGCAACCTTATCGACAGCCATTCTCATGACGCCTCCCATCTAATGCCCTATTTGATTCAGCATTCCACGGGGGTATTCAAACACACATCCAAGAGTATTTTGAACACAACCCCGGCTGGCTGAAGACAAAGTGCAATTTAAGGGAAGCTTTTAAAGTTGTGATCTGGGGACATTGTGTAGCAGGGCAATCTGGGGTCCTCCGAGATATAAGGAATAGTTTAAACTGGATTGAAAAGGAATTGCACAACCTAGAAGCACAATATTGCACAACACCAACACCCTTTATGTTGGCTAAGATACGCAACACTCTCACTTCCTATCAGGAGGAGGCTGAACGGGAAGTCAAATTCCTATACAAACAGGCCACAGCATGTAGATATGGAGAGGGGGACAGACTGAGCAAGACACTGGCCAATCTCCTACGTAAACCCAGGGGCTCCCCAATCATAGTAGAATTATCTAACGCGGAAGGGGAACTGGTCTGCTCTCCACCAGCTATCCTTGCTACAATGTGCAGTTTCTACGCACAACTGTATAAATCCAATATCGGCCTGACAGAGGTCTTACTGAATGAATATTTTGACTCCATAGCACTAGTGTGGTTTGAAACAGTCCATCGAGAGTACATGCAGATGCCTTTTACAGTAGAAGTTATCAAACAGACCATAGGTGGAATTCCGGCTGATAAAGCCCCTGGCCCTGACTGCCTGACAGCCCAATTCTATAACGAGTACGGGGAGATTCTAGCTCCTCGCCTTCTGGCGGTGTACCATGGAGCTATGGAAGTGGGCTATTTGCCCCCTTCGATGAGAGAAGCTCTTATCGTAACGATTTTAAAACCAGACAAAGACCCCACCCATTAGCCCAATTTCATTAATAAATATAGATTTAAAAATTTTCGCAAAACTTTTAGCTACCTGAATGCAACCTTTGCTTACCCGGATAATTTTACCAGCCCAATACGGTTTCATACGGGGCGGTCTACATCTCACAACCTCCGGATAATATTTGCATTAATGCATTATTTGGCACCAAACGTCCTGCTCGATGCCACTAAGGCATTCAACTCCCTGGAGTAGAGCCCCATCTTCATCAAACAGATTCAATTATTATACACAATGCCCACAGCACGCATATGGGTGAACGTCCTGGTCTCTGAACCCTTCAACATAACCAGGGGGACAAGACAGGGCTGTCCCCTTTCGCCCCTTCTTTTAGCCATCGCCACCGAGCCACTAGCAGCACGTATTCGATAACACCATATGCACCGCAGCATAGGATTTACATCACACAGCCTGTCGATCTCCCTATACACCGACGACATCATACTTTACATGACCGACCCCAGGGAAAATCTGGCACCCATGACGAGGGAACTGATCCATTACGGGGAACTTTCCAGGGTGTGCATAAACTGTAGCAAGTCTGTCATCTTCCCCATAACCTCCGGCACTCGCCCCTTCGAGACGGAGTACCCCATCACCTGAGTGACAGGACCAACGCGGTATCTGGGAGTTTGGCTCCGTAATGATCTGACTGAACTGTGGTCCAAAAACTATGGCAGGACGATTGACTGAATCAAGGAGAGGGTTCACAGATGGAAGACACTACCCCTCTCACTGATAGGACGCGTTGCACTGGGCAAAATGATCATACTGCCCAAGCTACTATACCTTTTTGTTACCATCCCCATCCCACTAACAACACACTTTTTCAAAACACAGCGTTCCCTTATGATCAAGCTAGTATGGTCCGGGAAACAACCCAGGATAGCAATGGAGATACTTACCCTACCCCAATCCCAAGGGGGTCTAACTGCACCGGATTTTATACTGTATGCTTATACCGCACAGGTGCACTTCCTACACTATTGGGTACACCCTACATGCTTTTAGCCACCTGTAGCTATAGCAATGGATAGAGCAGTGCCACTGGCCAATCTCAAGCATTTAAGAGACCGTGAAATGAGGTTAACACAGTGGAGGCGTTACGCTGGGCCTGGGCAGGACTGCGCAAAAGAGCAAAGCTAGACACACTAAACGCCCCTTTGATGCAGGTAGTGAGTCATCCACAGATACCCCCACTGGGAGATCGCAGGGCTCGAGAGAGAGCGACACAGCTTTAGGTATGCAAAGGCAAGGACCTATTTCCTACAAACACCTTCTTGACGATGGAACAGATGTGCGGACAGACTACCCCCACAGCAGCAGACATGCTCCTATATTACCAGCTGCGTTCTTCCTGCAGGAGTAGGTTCAACACAATCCCACATCCCCCCGACACTGGCTGCACTACAAAAAGTACTTGCGATCGAACATGACCGCAAGCTGATCACCCGCATATATAATACTATGCAGAGTGAATCCCCACTAATCATCCCTGAGGCTAAAGCAGGGTGGGAGACAGAGACGGGAACGAACATTACAGACGACCAATGGAAGTCGATGTGTGGACAGTTGAGACTGTTATCATCTAATTATAGACTAATATTAATCCACTTTAAATATATACATCGCCTTTATCGGACTCCGACGCAACTGCACCGAATGGGCTTGAGCTCTGATGATCGCTGCTGGCAATGTGGGGACATACGAGCCAATTTCCTGCATGTGGCATGGCATTGCCAGCCAGTTGCTAATTTCTGGCTACGCACATTGCATTGCATACAGGCCATTACTGGACATAAGCTACCCTGCACGTCGCTGGCGGCATTGCTGTGAGACAGCACTGATATTCCAGGGTATGCTCAGACGTGAGTCCCAGGTTCTCCACACCACTGGAGTCAAGCTATCTAGGCTGATGAAGGCTGATAGCCAGAAACCGGTCCTTGGATGCTTGATTCCGGTCTGGGAAAGACATGGCTTGGTAGTTCGGACTGGGCTGTTCCCATGAGGCACAGGGTCAGAGCTGATTTGCATATAGCCAGTGTCTAACCCAGGGTGGTGTGGAGTGCAAAAAAACAATGGACTTAGGCCCAGATCCTTGTACTGGGGTGAATGTATGACATTGTTCTACATTCTGTCCATCAACTGTGTTTTTTGCAATTTTCACCCCGAGTGGGCTGGGTATGCTCAGACGTGAGTCCCAGGCTCTCCACACCACTGGAGTCAAGCTATCCAGGCTGATGAAGGCTGATAGCCAGAAACCGGTCCTTGGATGCTTGATTCCGGTCTGGGAAAGACATGGCTTGGTAGTTCGGACTGGACTGTTCCCATGAGGAACAGGGTCAGAGCTGATTTGCATATAGCCAGTGTCTAATCCATGGTGGTGTGGAGTGCAAAAAAACGATGGATTTAGGCCCAGATCCTTGTACTGGGGTGAATGTATGACATTGTTCTACATTCTGTCCATCAACTGTGTTTTTTGCAATTTTCACCCCGAGTGGGCTGGGTATGCTCAGACGTGAGTCCCAGGCTCTCCACACCACTGGAGTCAAGCTATCCAGGCTGATGAAGGCTGATAGCCAGAAACCGGTCCTTGGATGCTTGATTCCGGTCTGGGAAAGACATGGCTTGGTAGTTCGGACTGGACTGTTCCCATGAGGCACAGGGTCAGAGCTGATTTGCATATAGCCAGTGTCTAACCCAGGGTGGTGTGGAGTGCAAAAAAACTATGGATTTAGGTCCAGATCCTTGTACTGGGGTGAATGTATGACATTGTTCTACATTCTGTCCATCAACTGTGTTTTTTGCAATTTTCACCCGAGTGGGCTGGGTATGCTCAGACGTGAGTCCCAGGCTCTCCACACCACTGGAGTCAAGCTATCCAGGCTGATGAAGGCTGATAGCCAGAAACCGGTCCTTGGATGCTTGATTCCGGTCTGGGAAAGACATGGCTTGGTAGTTCGGACTGGACTGTTCCCATGAGGCACAGGGTCAGAGCTGATTTGCATATAGCCAGTGTCTAACCCAGGGTGGTGTGGAGTGCAAAAAAAACGATGGATTTAGGCCCAGATCCTTGTATTGTGGTGAATGTATGACATTGTTCTACATTCTGTCCATCAACTGTGTTTTTTGCAATTTTCACCCCGAGTGGGCTGGGTATGCTCAGACGTGAGTCCCAGGCTCTCCATACCACTGGAGTCAAGCTATCCAGGCTGATGAAGGCTGATAGCCAGAAACCGGTCCTTGGATGCTTGATTCCGGTCTGGGAAAGACATGGCTTGGTAGTTCGGACTGGACTGTTCCCATGAGGCACAGGGTCAGAGCTGATTTGCATATAGCCAGTGTCTAACCCAGGGTGGTGTGGAGTGCAAAAAAACGATGGATTTAGGCCCAGATCCTTGTACTGGGGTGAATGTATGACATTGTTCTACATTCTGTCCATCAACTGTGTTTTTTGCAATTTTCACCCCGAGTGGGCTGGGTATGCTCAGACGTGAGTCCCAGGCTCTCCACACCACTGGAGTCAAGCTATCCAGGCTGATGAAGGCTGATAGCCAGAAACCGGTCCTTGGATGCTTGATTCCGGTCTGGGAAAGACATGGCTTGGTAGTTCGGACTGGACTGTTCCCATGAGGCACAGGGTCAGAGCTGATTTGCATATAGCCAGTGTCTAACCCAGGGTGGTGTGGAGTGCAAAAAGCGGATGGATTTAGGCACAGATCCTTGTACTGGGGTGAATGTATGACATTGTTCTACATTCTGTCCATCAACTGTGTTTTTTGCAATTTTCACCCCGAGTGGGCTGGGTATGCTCAGACGTGAGTCCCAGGCTCTCCACACCACTGGAGTCAAGCTATCCAGGCTGATGAAGGCTGATAGCCAGACACAGGACCTTGGATGCTTGATTCCGGTCTGGGAAAGACATGGCTTGGTAGTTCGGATTGGACTGTTCCCATGAGCAGAGCTGATTTGCATATAGCCAGCGTCTAACCCAGGGTGGTGTGGAGTGCAAAAAAACGATGGATTTAGGCCCAGATCCTTGTACTGGGGTGAATGTATGACATTGTTCTACATTCTGTCCATCAACTGTGTTTTTTGCAATTTTCACCCCGAGTGGGCTGGGTATGCTCAGACGTGAGTCCCAGGCTCTCCACACCACTGGAGTCAAGCTATCCAGGCTGATGAAGGCTGATAGCCAGAAACAGGTCCTTGGATGCTTGATTCCGGTCTGGGAAAGACATGGCTTGGTAGTTCGTATTGGACTGTTACCATGAGGCACAGGGTCAGAGCTGATTTGCATATAGCCAGTGTCTAACCCAGGGTGGTGTGGAGTGGAAAAAAACAATGGATTTAGGCCAGATCCTTGTACTGGGGTGAATGTATGACATTGTTCTACATTCTGTCCATCCACTGTGTTTTTTGCAATTTTCACCCCGAGTGGACTGGGTATGCTCAGACGTGAGTCCCAGGCTCTCCACACCACTGGAGTCAAGCTATCCAGGCTGATAAAGGCTGATAGCCAGAAACCGGTCCTTGGATGCTTGATTCCGGTCTGGGAAAGACATGGCTTGGTTATTCGGACTGGACTGTTCCCATGAGGCACAGGGTCAGAGCTGATTTGCATATAGCCAGTGTCTAACCCAGGGTGGTGTGGAGTGCAAACAAACGATGGATTTAGGCCCAGATCCTTGTACTGGGGTGAATGTATGACATTGTTCTACATTCTGTCCATCAACTGTGTTATTTGCGATATTCCACTAAAAGCAAGAGGCTAACTGTGATTTGGCTAATCATGGCAAAACGCTAAGTCGCCATTCATTGGAGAGCGTCTCAACCGCCGACCACAAAAAATTGGGTCACTATTGTTACACATTGTAAAGCGCAATTGGAGACATATTTGGGAACAGCTGCCAGCGAGATCCTGCCCCGGGGTTTTTGGGAGCCATTTGTAGACTGACTAAATACTGTGAACTTAGACGACCTTTAACGTGCACCCTGGTACTTATTCCCTCCCCGGCACAAGAGTTTGAGATCCCACTGCATAATACTAAAGCATAGTCTGAACATGGGACACTGTTTGTTGACCAATATCGTAACAGTGTAATGTACTGCTATTGACTTCGTCCGACGTGCTGTATATGATATGGCAGGTCATAACAACTATGACCTGTAGACCGCGTATTGCTTGCTGATTGTCTTGCTGAATGTATTTGTTTTTCTTTTTTTGTGTTACAAATGGAAATAAAAATACATTTTAAAAAAAGGTGGATTAGTGAAAGCGAGGTACAACTCCCAGTAAATACACATTAACAAACAGAATGAGTAACACTGGGCACGAAGGGCACATCAAAATAAAAAAGACTGACAAGAGGCCAGCAAAGCACGATTTGAGCAAAGCGTTGAACATATTTGAAGCACATAAATGATGAAAACAACTTTGTAAATAATTGTAAGTACACAGTTATAGAACAAATGTGTGAAGTGGAAGGAAGGTGAAATAGAAGTGGCTTTCAGTTTAGAGCCAGTGTTAGACCTGGCCTTTTTTGCAGGTTTATTCCCAAACCTTTTGCCATTTGCTTATCATTTGTTTTTCTGACCGTGTTTTTGTTAGCTATCGGATACTGGGCTCTTTACCACTGCTGATCAGTGCTAAAGTGCACATGTTCCTTGTTTAAATAATGATTATGGTTGGTAATCCATGATTGGCATATTTGATTTACTGGTAAGACCCTACTAAAGTGCATGGTGTGTGCCAGGGCCTTTAAATCAAATGCTACTAGTGGGTTTGCTGCAATGGTTGTGTCACCCACAGGAGTAGCCCTGTAAATGTGTCTCAGACCTACCACTGTAGTGTGTGCATGTGCAGTTGTTAACTGTCATGTCAACCTGGTAAGTGCACCCACTGGCCAGGCACTAACCTTTTGTTTCCTTACATGTAAGGGACCCCTAAGGTAGGTCCAAGGTATCCCCCTTGTCAGGGTGCAGTGTATGTGACAGTTAGGACATGTGCTGCTGTATGTGACATGTCCTGATAGTGAAATACTGTGCATTTTGCTTTTCAAAGCTAAGAGGCTGTCTCTCCCATAGGCTATCATTGGAGCTGCACTGTAATATATTACATGTTTATCTTTGAATAGGGACAAGAGAGAAAAATGAAGTTTAGGCTCTCTGAACCCAGAATTTCTTGACACACCTTTTAGCAAACAAAGGTGGTTTTTAAATTGTGAGTTTGAAAATCCCACTTTTAGAAAGTGGGTATTATCTTACTTGACCGTTCTGTGTGCCTCTGACTGTTTGTGTATTCAGCATCTGGTTTTGGAGTGACCGGGGCTTGGGATGTGCATTCAATCTAGACAGTCACAAGGTGGGGTTGAGGTGTGTCCTGCCTTGCCTTGGTGATTCATCGCTGGGCTGAATAATCCTGGTCTGCATTTAGAGTGGTAGGAGGTGTTTCGCTGGTACCTGAATAAGCTGAGTCTCCTTTTCACAATGCTGTCTCCACCCCCTGTGGTCATGCTGGACTAGGGAGGACAGGACTGGTTTGGACAGGGCACAGAGACCCAATCCACAAAGCGAACAATGATAAAAATGGAAATGAGACCTAAAACCCCAGGACTTTAGATTACTTCAAGAAACAAGAGGACCTTGCCAAGAGGACAAGGCGAAGGACTGTGTGAGGAGTGCTGCCTTTTCTGAGTGAGGGGTGGGTTGGCATGCAGTTGCTGCTTCTGTATGTGGTGGAGGAAAAGGACTGACTCTGTTTGCCCTGCTTTGGTATCCTGTTGGAAGTCTCAAGAGGAAAAAGACTTCAGGGAATATCCTTGCTGGATCTAAGAGTAAAACTGCCTGGTAGGAGGGCTGAGGCATGTGTGAGGAGTGCTGCCCTTGACTTGTGTAGGGGTGGGATAGCCTGCAGCTGCTGCTCCTGTCTGGAGCAGGAGAAGGACTGGATTGTTCTTCACCCTATTTTTTTAAAGTGCACGTCGAGCACTGTTCATTGCCTGGAGAGCGCTTCCCCCTTACCCTCTGCAAAGAAGTAAGCACGTGGTGAGCTCATTGATTTCCGGTGCCTGAGCTGAGGAAACTCCAAAGCGGGCTTCTCCTGTATTGTTAGGTGAGGTGCTCGTCGCAAGCGTGGTCTTTGCTGGGGCTGAGAAGTACCCCCTGCTGGCATGTCCATCCTTGCTGGAACAACATCCGTACATAGCTGAAGAGGGAACCTAGCACCCAGAACAACCTGAGGGTGTTCTAAAGTAGCCACAGCAACCACCGCGCAAGCTAAGCAGAGAGCCCAGTCCCACCCTGCCTGCCCCCAAGCAGAGGAGGGCATTCAACATCACCAACGTGGCCGCCAGGAGGGGTGGTAGCTGTGCACCAGGAGTCCAGAGAAGTGCCACTAATTCTGAGGCCTGATCAGGGGCCCACTACAGGAAGGGAGAGGAGCACTTGTAGCATTGTGAGGAGGAGCTGCGACAGTAGCTGCAGGGGCCATGCTGTTTGACCCTGGGGGGTTTGGAGGTGGCCAAAAGGATTTCCGACGTACCTGGAGTTAGGGTGAGTCCCAATACTCTGGGCAGCTGCATGGGGAACCTGTTGATGGCTCCTTACCGGTGGGGGTGTTGTAATTTAACAACGATTAGGTTGAGCGTTAGCGAAAGACATCTTAGTTCTAGCCGTTATCTTGGCATTTAGCGGACTCCATTTTGTATTCATGG
This sequence comes from Lissotriton helveticus, assembly GCF_964261635.1. Classification (NCBI taxonomy): domain Eukaryota; kingdom Metazoa; phylum Chordata; class Amphibia; order Caudata; family Salamandridae; genus Lissotriton; species Lissotriton helveticus. The sequence continues at coordinate 49,432,217 of NC_136060.1, read as the reverse complement.
CAGCCATTTTGTCTGCCACACGCTACCTCGTGTCGACCATGTGCTTTGTCCTATCTTTCTGCTCAATGCACTTGAATTTGCCCGGCACCAAGCTATTATTAGCGTCCCCTTGTTCTGCCGCTGACCGTTACGGTCCACATCTGTTAGTGATTAGCCCTAGATTGGAATGTGTTAGCCGAAACCCCCAAAACTGTTAGCTCCTCCCACTGATCGATTATGCCTCTCGATATTACCTTATATGTACATAAACTGTGCTCTTGTGCTTTTGTACCGCCTTCTTTTGAGCCCCTGTGTCGGTATAAATAAACCATGCATCCCTAGTTCGGGGTGCTACTTCTTGCAATGCCGCAGGGTACTGTTTGAATCGTAGCACCACCTCATGAGGTGTAATAAATGTTATATTTTCTATTTCCAGTTTCTGTGCCAACTTCTTTCGTTTGGTCTGAGGACTTTGTGCAGAGAAGGGCGAACCCCTTGCACTAGCGGTACAATTGGGGGTGGGGTCGCACACTACTCACACACCAGCGGGATCGCCCCTAAGGACTGTGGTAAGTGTAGTTCGTGTTACGCGATGCATCTTCTTTCGATTCTCTGCTATCTTCGCTATCTTCGCCATCCCATGACATGTGTTTCGGGGTATTTACCCCTCATCAGCAGGGATTAGGCCATGTTCTGGGGTTGCCGGTGGCTGCCAAATATTGCCAGGTTTAGTACCACTCAGGCACGCAGGTGCGGGGTCTCTGGCTCGTCAGCCAACTGCTCGAGGGAGCTTTAACATTACAATTGGGGGTGGGGTCGCACACTACTCACACACCAGCGGGATCGCCCCTAAGACTTACCACAGTCCTTAGGGGCGATCCCGCTGGTGTGTGAGTAGTGTGCGACCCCACCCCCAATTGTAATGTTAAAGCTCCCTCGAGCAGTTGGCTGTGGTAAGTGTAGTTCGTGTTCCGCGATGCATCTTCTTTCGATTCTCTGCTATCTTCGCTATCTTCGCCATCCCTGGACACGTGTTTCGGGGTATTTACCCCTCATCAGCAGCAGGGATTAGGCCATGTTCTGGGGTTGCCGGTGGCTGCCAAATATTGCCAGGTTTAGTACCTTGCACTAGCGGGCCTGGCTGAGGCCTGTACGACAAATTGGCGCCCGACACGTGGGGCTCATCGGCGACTCGGATGCCCGAAGGATTGGTCGTGACGAAGGTTTGGAACCTCGCTAAGGACGCGATCGCTGCCAGAGGAGACCCGAGTCTTGGCACCCGAGGCGTTCCTTCCCTTCTTTCTGATCTGACCCTCCAGGCGGCGCCGGTCCTCGACTGAGGTCTCTTCTGTTGGTCTGCCGTGCAGTGACCGTTTGGTCCAATTTAGAACTTGGCAGTTGGAATCTGGACAGCTTATGATTGGTAAGAGCCGTTTTGCGGCACCTATTGTAGGTTTTGGATGCCCTTGTATGGTAAGGTAGTTTTAGGAACACTTACTGTGGCATATTTGTATTTAGAATAGACTAGTCTAATTTGGTATTTGGAATTTTGTACTTGGAATTTGGAATTTGGAATTTGGTATGAATATATGTGTTACAACTCATATAGGCAGGCAATGTGAAGATTTTTCTTCAACTATTTGATTTGAACGGCGCACCGTACTAAGAAAGTATTTTAAGCGCTACTTTACGTATAATAATGCATATTTTGCACTATTTCTGGCATGCCTGTTTTCAGCGCACTTCGAAGGTTGTGCTGCTTTTGTAATGGTACCAATTTGCGACTTGAGGAATCACAGCCGGCTCCCCCAGAAGGGACGCCTAATAGAGATATGTATGTGAAGTTTGGTCTTTCTGCCATAATGTACAGCACGTTGTGGCACAAATATACCAACAAGGATCCTGAGCTACGTTGGCCAATGCATGGGTCAGTTGATGCAAGAAAGATTGAGTATGTGGAGCGATGTATGTTTGAGCGAAGGTCTAGACGCGATATGTTTGAAAGTTTGCGAATGTGGGAACAAGAAGTACAACAGCAAGAGAAGCGGGAGCAAGCGTGAGTTGAGAAAGAACAGCGAAAGAATGTGCATGAGAAAGCGCTGAAGTTGAGAAAGAAAGAAGTGAAAGAGTTGAAGGAGCGAGAGTAGAAAGAACATAGGTTGCAGGTATCTGGCCAATATCCTGTCCGACAGCCTCTCTATCCTGTCCTTTATAAACCGCAAGATGATTTTTTGTTATTAGATTGACCTCCACCTCCGTATGCCGTTCCGTCTGCACCGGCCAAAGGTGATGAGGATTCTGACACAGATCAACGAAAAGCGCGGGACATTCGATCGCCGCTGACTACTCCGCGATCGTCCGAACTCAGACAAGCTGCTCGTATAGCATTACGTAATACTAATTCTGCTCCCGATCTTTTAGCTATTATGAAAGATTGGTCAGAAAAAGAGCAGATATATTTTACTGATGCATTTGCTGATGAAGTTGTCGAAATGTTTTGCAAATACTCTCCAGTATTAGAACCTAACGATATAGCAAATGATCGTAAACAGCTACGTGATGGTTCTTTTGTTTCTTCCCAGGTAGAAGACGCGATTAGACGACTGGTTAAATTACGAAATGAGGCGTTCCACCTGAAGGAGCAGAAAAAGATTGCGGACGCCGCTTCACAGTCAAATCCGCCCGGAGAGTCGCAGTCTCCTATCTTCGTGACAGATAAGATAATACCAGTCGAAATGAGACCTATGCGGGAAGCCGCGCTCTTGTATGTTCCTCCTAAAGGAACGGGTGATAGTGATGATAAAAATTCTGTTGATTCTAAGGGATATTTTATTTATAATTGGGTGTACACTCCTTGGAATAGAGCAGATGTAATGGCACTTAAAGCAGCGTTACCTGACCCGCATAAAAATCCAGCTGCCTTTTATGAGGAAGTTGAAGGCGCATTAAATTCTTGTACTATGAACCTATGTGATATAGATTTATTTTTCGGTTTAATTTTACCACCAGATATGTGGCGGACTGTTCGTAAAATTGATGACCATGTTATTTTTGGTGCCGAATGGAAAGATTTGGAACGAATAGACGCGGATAGAGAGCCCGCCCAAAAGCCACATCGGTTAATACTAGATCTTCCTGCAGCGATTTTAACTAAACTTAAAACAGTTATTCCCTCTAAAAAGATTGATTGGACTGTTTTAGCATCGTGTAAACAAAAAATAGATGAATCCGTTTCTGATTTCTTTACACGTTTTGAGGAAGCTTTTCATGACTTTAGCGGTCAGTCTTTAACGGATGATACCGGCAGACATTTGTTTGTCGATAAATATGTCACGAATCTGTTACCAGGGATAGCTAGCCGCTTAAAAGCTAGTAAAAGTTCTTGGACTACATCCTCTCCAGCATCCGTTTTAACAATGGCTCAATATTATGAGCGTCAAGAGTTAGAAGCAAAGGGTAGCGAGGACAAGAAATCTAAAGAATTAAAAACAAAAGTTATATTGGCCCAGGTTTACGGCCCGCCCTCTAGAGGCTCTGCTAGAGGCTATGATAGGAGTTATGATAGAGGCGGATGAGGATCTTTCAATACTCCCTATACTCGTACGAATTTATCTCTTAATCAATGTGCGTACTGTAAGCAGTTTGGCCATTGGATGACTGATTGCCCAGTGTTGCGCGCCCAGCAGAATTCACGACGGCGGGGACAAATGAGAAATCGTTCAGAGTTTTCGGGGCCTAGGGGAAATATGAACGATCGTGCCCGATTTCATACGAATGTAAGAACCCAGAATAGTCAAAATACTTTTGATAGACGAAATCAATATCAAATGTCTGACTATGTCCAGCCTGATCTTTACGATTCTGCTCATGCATAGGATTGCCTAGGATGGGGTAAGGAATCAGTTGAAGTTCCAGTAGATCAGACGGGTCCCTATGTTACAGCACATGTTTTGGGTTCTACTGATAGGTTTCTGGTTGATACAGGAGCTACTCGTGGCGCTTTATCTAAACAATTGGTTCCGAGGGCTCCCTTGTCTGGCACGACTATTACTTCGATAGGTTTCGATGGAACACCTTCCCTTAGCCCATTGTCACAACCACTTGCATTCCATGTTGATAAATTTAGTGCTCCATGTCCATTTTTGCTTTCCCCAAATACACTAGACAATATTGTGGGTCTTGACATGTTGAAGTATTTTAGAGCCACAATACGATGTTCCCCTGAAGGAGTGCGTGTCATTTTGAATGATAATCACTCCGAGCCTGAAAGAATTTGTTTTGTTAACCCCTTCGGGGCTGGTGACGAGCTCAGCTCGTCATGAGCGTAACCTGCTGTGTACTTATGACGAGCTGAGCTCGTCATGTAACGCGGTAATTTCAAAATTGCCGCATACAGCAGGAAAAGCCACCACTGCGATGCGGTTAAAGAAGATATTGCATTAGCTTCACTTCCCAAAACTTTGTGGGCTGCCTCAGACACTGATGTGGGTCAAATGGTTATCCCACCGGTTCAGATTAGTGTCAAGGAGGGAGCTGTGCTGCCTCCTTTGCCACAATACAGGATCTCACAGGAGGGTGAAGAAGCACTCATACGAATTGTACATGATCTCATCCAAGTTGGGGTTGTTGAGGAAGTCCCATTTAACGTTTGTAACAGCCCGATTCTTCCCATTCTGAAGAGAGACACTGATACACGAGTTTACAGATTCATTATCGATTTGAGGGAAGTGAACAAGATTGTCGTACCACAGTATCCTGTGGATTCTGATATCACAACACTTCTTACTTTGGTTCCTCCGACTGCTACGACATTTTCTGTGATAGACTTGAAGAACGCTTTCTTTTCGATCCCTATTCATCCTGACAGACGATATTTGTTCGGTTTCACTTTGAATAATCGATCGTATAGATTCTGTAGAGTTCCTCAAGGTTATACTGAGAGTCCGAGTATTTACAGTCAAGCATTAAAAAGAGAACTTGATTCTTTTGCCTTGCCCGAAGGTGTGGCTCTCATACAATATGTCGATGACATCTTGCTGGCAGCCGACACCCCAGAACAGTGTGAAAAATGTACTCTGTCTTTGCTTTCTTTTCTTGCTTCACATCATCATAAAGTGTCTAGAAAGAAGTTGCAATATTGTAGACCAAAGGTAACCTACTTAGGTCACCTTTTGTCTAAGGAGGGACGTGCATTGACATCAGATCGCATACAAGCCATTTTAGATATGCCAGTTCCTACCACACAGAAAGGAGTGCGTGCATTTTTGGGACTTACTTCTTTTTGTAGACAGTGGATTTTGGGATTTTCACATATTGTTAAGCCTTTGTTAGCACTTTTGACAAAAGATACCCCCATACCTCTTCCATGGACGGATGAATGTGAAAATGCTTTTCGACAGTTGCAACAAGCTCTTTGTTCAGCACCAGTGTTACGCACACCAGATTACAGGAAGCTTTTTACACTTTATGTGCATGAGAAAGATGGATGTGCATTGTCAGTTTTAGTTCAGTTACATGGCGATAAGCAGCGTCCTTGTGCTTATTTTTCAGCAGTTCTTGATCCTGTTGCTAGAGCATTACCTGGATGTTTTCGCTCAGTTGCAGCAACAGCTGTGTCAATACGGCAGAGTGAGGGAATAGTTTGGTCACACAAGCTGTTAGTGTTTGTACCCCATGCTGTTGATGCCCTTTTGAATCAAACAAAGACGCAGCATTTAACCAGCGCGCGTCTGACAGGATACGAACTGACATTGCTAGCTCCTCACATTACATTGAAGAGATGTGCAACTTTGAACCCAGCTACTTTGTTGCCGTATCCAGTGACTCAGCCACAGTCACAAGAAACGCATGATTGTATATTTTTGACTGAGGAACAGACAAAGGGTTGCATTGATTTGCAGAATACGACCCCTCCAGATGTGGATGGTGAATTGTGGGTTGACGGGTCTTGTTTGAAATTACCAGATGGTACGACCTCAGCCGCATATGCAATCACCACGCCTGAAACAATAGTGGAGACAGCTCGCATACCACAGAAATCGGCTCAAGTAGCTGAATTGATAGCTTTGACACGAGCATGTGAGCTTAGTGCTGGTTTGTGTGTGAACATTTATACAGACAGCCGCTATGCTTTTGGAGTAGCGCATGATTTTGGCCTACTCTGGAAGGAAAGAGGCTTTCTTACTTCTCACGGAATGCAGATAATGCACGGAGAATTAGTGCATAATCTCTTGATTGCATTGACATGCCCAAAGAAAGTAGCCATAGTGAAGTGTAGTGCGCATAAGAAAGTGACAGACAAGATTGGACAAGGAAATGCCTTTGCAGACCACGTGGCACGTGAAACTGCGATGCAGAGGAACACTACTCCTATGTATGTAGTGAAGTCACAAGCTGAGAGATGGCATGATGCTAGGCAGGAAGTACGAGAGATACAGAGGACAGCCTCTGACAAAGAGCGTGAACAGTGGTCTGAAGAAGGAGAGTTAGATGACGAAGGTTGTTGGAGAAATAAACAGATGGATAGGTGGAAGCTGCCTAAAGCTTTCGTACACCTATGGTTCAGATGGCACATGGGCTAGCACATGTTGGAGCTTCCGCAATAACGAAAATGCTTACGCAAGTTTGGGAGCATCCAGAAATTGCTAGCACAGCTAAAAGAGTAGTACAGTCTTGCTTGATTTGTTTGCAATATAAATCTGGAAAGGGAACGCAAGTTCCATCTGGAGGTTTTGCTACACCGACTGCACCTTTTGAAGTCCTGCAAATGGACTTTATTCAGCTTGAGCGTTGTAATAATCTGAAGTATGTTCTAGTGGTGGTTTGTGCTTTCAGTAAATGGATTGAGGCATACCTCACAAAAGACAATACTGCTATTACTACTGCTAAGGTGCTGTTGAAGGGGTTCTTCCCGAGGTTCGGTGATTGCAGACTTTTATGGAATGATAACGGACCTCATTTTGTTGGGGAAGTTATCAAGTATGTCTTGAAGGGAATAGGAATCAAGCAGAAGTTCCATGCTGTGTTTCATCCACAATCAGCAGGATTGGTGGAAAGGTATAATGCTACTCTGAAGCTGAAAATTGCGAATATTCAAGCTTCTACGCATTTGACTTGGCCAGATGCGTTGCCATTGGCATTGTTGTTCATCAGATCAGTACCACATTCTAGAACGGGTCTTACCCCGTACGAGGTGGTATTTGGACGACCGATGAATATTTGGGGAGTTCCGAATCCGAGTTCTGTGTATGATGTACTTTGTGTCTTGATGAGTGACTATTTGGCACAGTTAACCAACAGTCTGGTTTCTATTCATCAACAGGTTCGTGAAGTACTTCCTGACAAATCCACAGGTGAAGGCCATGAACTCCGTCCTGGTGACTTTGTAATGATCAAGGCGTTTGAGAGGTCAAGCAGCTTGGAACCGAGATGGCGTGGACCAGAACAGGTGCTCCTTGCCACGAGAACAGCGGTTCGGGTTACCAACAAAAATAATTGGGTGCATAGCACTCACTGTCGGAAGGTATTGTCAACCTTGGTGGAACCTACTCTGCTGACCGATCAGCGAGAGATCTTGACCACGGAGAAAGGCCCTGCTGTATCACCTGACGGATCTGCGGAGTTCTTCCCGGACCAGACAACTCCTGGAGCATTGCGATACAATTTGAGACCGAGGAAGTGATCGAAAGTTTTTTTGAGAGAGACAGGTTGAGCAACCGCCCTGGGTAATGGAAACGGAATGCCAATATGACAAGGGAGGGGGATCAGCCCTGCGTAGTGTAGTGACACCTGTCTTGATCTGTGGTGAAGAAAACAAAGTCTACCCATGGAAGAAGAGCTCATTTGACTATTTTTGTTTTTTGCTGTTTTGTTGTATTTTCAGAGAACTGACTTTGCTGCTATGATAACGACTAAGAAAATGATTTTAGGAGTGTTAGGTGTATTTGCTGTTTTAACAATTATAGCAGTAATTACCTGGTCCATTGAAATGATGATTCCTGCTCGTAAGTTTTTTGTGGTTCCTACTACTCCAGTCCCAGAAGAGCATCAGCATTTCACTCTTCCGTATCATGAGCAAAAGCATCGAGAATCCTATCTCAATAATACGTTTGTTCAGATGCTCCACCATACCCACAATGCAACGAACGCCACAAATTGTTGGATATGTGGTATGCTTCCAGCACATCAAAAGAAAGGTGGAACACCGTTTATTCCACTTCCTTTTTCACATAATGGTTCTTGTCGAGCCTGGTACACTCTTCTCTTTGCGATTAGGAAACCTGCAGTAGGTGGACTTCTTTTCCGTCTGAATAAAGAGTATTATCAAGATGAACATGGGTATCCTCAAGCAAATGGAACTATATGGGAATGGGAGGAATACCGACCGGACAATGCTTCTACGCCATATGTTTTCACCCATACGATAGACTCTACCACAAGCAACCAGTCTGTAATCACTGTTACAAGGACTAAAGCAGACTTATGTGTGTAAAGTACTGGACGAATTCCAGTTGGAACTAGTGATTGTGTTACTGTATTAAATATAGATGGATTAAATGATAGTTCGTTCTTGGCTTCGCATAACACATATCTAGTATGTGGAAGTCATGGGTATCATAGACTACCAGTAGGGTGGTCAGGTATATGTTATGTTTCTTTCCTATTGCCTCCTGTTTTTCTGGCACCTGCCTCATATCACCGAGATTTCAAACTGTTTAGAAATATTTCAATGAACCGTTATAAAAGGACAATAAGAATTGATGACGTGGATCAAATGGATACTAGTCTACAGCAATATGTTGATTTTAATTTGGGTCTGTTTCCTTTTGTGGGTGCTGCATTAAATAGCAGGAAAATATGACGGTTGACTAGAGTTGTAGAAGCTGTCACGAGTGAAACTGCTATAGCTCTTGGCAATATTACCGAGGAGTTGCAAATTGCTAGAATTGTAACTCTCCAAAATAGGATGGTGTTAGATGTTATGTTAGCAGCTAGAGGAGGAGCATGTAAAGTTATCGGTAGTAGTTGTTGTGTTTTTATCCCTGATAATTCGCCTTCAGTGTATGATGCAATTTTTAAACTACATGGCACCTGGACTTTTGCTGGTTGGTTTTGGGCTCTAGTTTCTGCTTGGGGTTGGAAATTACTAACTGTACTATGTATTGCAATTGCAGTGATTTTCACCTGTTGTATGTCTATCCACTGTGGCCCAATGCTATGTTCTATGTGCATAACTGCTTATATACCATCTAAAAGGAATGTTGTGAACCCACAACACACGTTGGATAAGGAAGTGATTGATATGATGCGTATAGATATACAAGATGAGTGTATAGATTACCCCAAAAGAGCGTATGTCTTTAGCTAACGCTAAAAGGGTCGTCTGTTGTAATTTAACAACGATTAGGTTGAGCGTTAGCGAAAGACATCTTAGTTCTAGCCGTTATCTTGGCATTTAGCGGACTCCATTTTGTATTCATGGCAGCCATTTTGTCTGCCACACGCTACCTCGTGTCGACCATGTGCTTTGTCCTATCTTTCTGCTCATGGCACTTGAATCTGCCCGGCAACAGGCTATAATTAGCGTCCCTTTGTTCTGCCGCTGACCGTTAGGGTCCACATCTGTTAGTGATTAGCCCTAGATTGGAATGTGTTAGCCGAAACCCCCAAGACTGTTAGCTCCTCCCACTGATCGATTGTGCCTCTCGATATTACCTTATATGTACATAAACTGTGCTCTTGTGCTTTTGTACCGCCTTCTTTTGAGCCCCTGTGTGGGTATAAATAAACCATGCATCCCTAGTTCGGGGTGCTACTACTTGCAATGCCGCAGGGTACTGTTTGAATCGTAGCACCACCTCATGAGGTGTAGTGAATGTTATGTTTTCTATTTCCAGTTTCTGTGCCAACTTCTTTCGTTTGGTCTGAGGACTTTGTGCAGAGAAGGGCGAACCCTTTGCACTAGCGGGCCTGGCTGAGGCCTGTACGACAGGGGCTGTTCTGCCTGCAGCAGCAGCCCTGTGTAATTGTGGGCTGCTGCACTCCAGTCCTGCACACGGGGAGGACCATGCCAGGTCCCTCCGCTGACTTGGGCACACACAAGTGGGCACTTGTTCCATGTTGGGATATTGAGGGGCAGACCCTCAATGGAGGCCCCCACCATGAAAACTTGCTGCATTTCAGGATTACCACAGTAATGGGCACAGAAGCCCATGGGCCCTACGTAATGTTGGCTGCATTTTTATGCCTTGATGCTAGTGCAAAGGTGGTCTTCCACTATAGTAGTTCATGAGTTACATTGACATGAACAGTGATGTTGTTCTTTTATGACAAGTGCAATGCAAGTATTTGCTTAATTGCAATAAACATGGTGTTGTGGCAATTGCCTAGTTGACAAAGTAACTATGATTTAAGTGATTGTGGACTATGTGTGTTATGTATAATACAAAGGATATTTGTATATAACCTTGTGTGGAGTCTCGTTTGTGGTGTGTCTAGTGTGTCACTGGTATGTGTGTGTGTTGCGTCAACACTTTTTTGCACTGCCTATGGGATCAGCCTGACTGCTCTGCCAAGCTATCAAGATTATGACCGGATTTAAGTATCTTAAGGTCCTATGATGTTTTAACCAAAATAGAACAGTTTTGATTTGAAAATAGAAACATAAATGAGTGTTTCCTGTCCACTAGTTTTCTGACTCTGTCATATGGTAGTTTAAGATGTTTTGTAACCCTCATTTTCTCCACTTTTGAATTGAGCCATACTAATCATACGCCAATCACACTCATCATCGTTTCCCCATAAATATGGAGCTACTACGATCAGGATAGCAATAGATTTCACACGTCCAACATTCTTTATGGCAGATTGCGATTCTACCACAAACTAGTTTGCTGATGTCTCAGATGAATATATGACGTTATCTCACAGTCATTTAGTCCGCATACCATAATTCCGCATTTTTTACAACGCAAATGCAATTACTTCGCTATACAATCTCCCCGCACATTTTTACCCTGCATATGGCTTTACCACGCATGCCATTACAACGCAAAGGCATGCGTGGTGAAGGCATAACATTTCTAAAAGTACTTAACCTAAATATATATGTGTATATAGATACATATATATATATATATATCACAACGAGGGAAATCCGCTGGAACAGAAATCAGGCGAGCCCACAAACTGATGAAGCAGGTAAGGTTCTTTTATTCCGGCAGTGAAGGATGGCGCGTTTCGACTACAGCCGTAGTCTTGGTCACATGACCCATGCCTCCATGTTTAACATTTTATAAGGTAACAAGGTGTGATGACCATCATAAACATAAAAGAAATATTTTTGGCATGTTAAAACGTCACATTGTTTACATTTTTTTGTAAAAATCAAGTAAAAGGGTGCAATCATTCAGTGCAACATAGTATAATTTTGCTGCTTTCAAACCTGTAGTGTACGTGTTTGTGAAAAGGCAGATATTAGACATATAGTATGGTTGTTGGTACACATGTTGTGTCAGACGGTATAGCACGCTTTGTGCTTGGCAGGTCTAGAAACCAGGTGCTGTGTTTAAATTACAGTGTAATCCGTGGGTCTAGTGTGCCATGTCGCTTTTGATAGTCAGTGCCATGATTCCTATGTGGGTTTATCATGAGTGAAGGTTTAGTACCATAATGCTCTATAGGTGACTAGAGTCTCGTCAGGAGGCCATCCAGGACTCAGATGCTCATATTCGTAAATCGGATGTGATTTTCCAGTGTGTCATTTTGTCACCATGATCCTACAACAAGAAGCACACGTTTGAGGACAAGGAAAAGCAGATACACAATGCGATTATGACATAAAGATAATTAATATCATACAGACATGGTTAATAGTGGCTGACACAAACGAAATAACAATCTCAGGTCTGCAGCAACGTTTCTAATGTGACAATGAGGATGTGGGAGGTGGAGGGTGGGAAAAGTGGGATAGGTGGAGAGAAGGGGTTTCATGGGGATGTCTGCTAGGCAAACAGTGTAGCAGGTGAGTATGTATATATTCACTGGAAAAACCATAGGTTTCACACACGTTATAGTTAGGAATTAGCATTTTAAAAACCTTGCAAATTCATTGAAAAAACCATAGGTTTCACACATGTTATAGTTGGCTGGACATTTCACTCATACAAAAGTTTTGAAATCCCCCCGTTATAGTTAGTTCAGCTAACTATAACTTGCGCGCCCGCAATGCACTGCTGATGACGTCACATATTACATCACTCATGACATGGTCAGTGACATCACTCATGACATCACTGATGACATCTCAAATGACATCACTGATGACATCATCCAGTGAATGTGTGTCTTTCTGCAAAATAAATATTTTTTATATATGTATATCTAAATGTCGATAGAAGAATAAATGGGTAAATAAGTGTGTAAGTGGATGTTTTTTTGTAAAATTTATTGTAAAACTAACTTATTAAGTGTATCCTAGAGAATACATGTATTAACGAGTAATGTTTAAATATTTGAATATCTGTATCACTGTCTCATTTTGTTGGCTGCATGACTTGGTGAGTAGCTACATGAGTGTGTTTATGGGTTATTACTTTGTTTTTGGAGTATAAGTATGACTGTGTATATAGTTCGGTGGGAGATATTACTTAGCGTATAGATGCATGAATAAGTGACTCACTGTTTGTATGTGTTTTGAAGACAGCATGTGTGCAGGACTGTATGTGTGAATGAGTGTGTGTATGGGTGTGTTAGTGAGTGAATGACTTCTCAATAATGTCTTTATGACTAACTACATATGTTTTAAACTAGTATATGTGAGTATTGATGTATATAGGTGAGTATCTGTTAGAGTGAGAGTTGAGAAGAGTTCCTGTATAAATAAGTATGTGTTTCTATAAGTGATTGTTTAAGAGAGTAAGTATATGTACGTTTCTGTAGAAGTAAGTATAGTGGTGTGTGTATAGCTGTATATGCAAGTAAATCGATGTTTGATAGTTTATTTGCATGTGTGAGTATGTGTGTGAGTAACTATGGATGAGTATCGGTGTGTAACAGGATGTATAGGTGTATGAGTACATATGATGAGTGAGTACATGTATGAGTGACTATATAGAACTGTTGGTGGATGAGTGGATGTGTATGTAGATGTTGGAATTACTGAATAGGTTGTTGTAACTGGTATTGGTATCTCTATTTTTTGGAAAATGTTAGTTTCTATTTTTGAATGTGTGTATCAAACGCTATATTATGCTGAGAGGAGGTCTGCCACTCTGTCACAAGGATGATGTCATCAGTGATGTAATCAGTGATGTCATTTGAGATGTCATCAGTGATGTCATGAGTGATGTCACCGACCATGTCATGAGTGATGTAATAAGTGACTTCATAAGCAGTACATTGCGGACGCGCCAGTTATAGTTAGCTGAACTAACTATAACGGGGAAATTTCAAAGGTTTTGTATGAGTGAAATGTCCAGCTAACTATAACATGTGTGAAACCTATGGTTTTTTCAATGAATTTGCAAGGTACTTTAAATGCTAATTCCTAACTATAAAGTGTGTGAAACCTATGGTTTTTTCAGTGAATTTGCAAGGTTTTTAAAATGCTAATTCCTAACTATAACATGAGTGAAACCTATGGTTTTTTCAGTGAATTTCAAAGGTTTTGTAAATGAAAATGTTTTAAATGTAGTCATTATTATATTTCTTTCTTTTTATACTAATTTCTTACATTTTTAAAATAAATATTTATATGTATTTTATTTTTTTAATTATATTTCATATTCTTATTGTAAAATAATAACTAAACTAAATTGCTAATTATTTTTTTGATTTTTTTTCTCCAATATATTAAAATTGAATTCTATATAATTTATTTTTCATTGTTTTATTTTGGTAATCGTACCGTATGCGTACGGTAACGGAATTACACCAAATTTGGCAGAGAGGTAGAGTTCAGTTCACAGATTGTTTTTTTTGTTAAATGGTGTAAATCCGTTCAGTAGTTCCTGAGAAAACCGCTATAGACTATGCATGTAGTGTTCTATGCACTGGGAAACTTGTCTTTTATATCTTCAGTTCCCCAGTCTGTATCCTTACACTTCCAGTAAACACTATCACACTTCTGTGTCAGTATTGTAGTGACCATACAGCACTATGTGCTTATCTATACACTGTTCTAAAAGAATCCATTCACTACATTAAAACACTAATCAGCAGATGTACAATAAGTGATACATCCCCAGAGATATGCCAGTTATTGTGTACTGTGATATCACCTCCTTCTGGCGCAGGGCTTTATAATTTGATGCACCTTCCAGATGTGTCATATTGTTAATACTACACACCATGGCACATCTTTTGCACCACCAGTGCATCACAAAAGTGACGCAACGGCAGTGTTAAAAAAGGCACAAGGAGGGTGTAAATCCACCCGTAACTCATAGAAATGTATCCAGGCAGTTTCACCAGCATAAACTTGTAACATATTTATGTGCATATGTTACATTCAAGTGCTTCGGAGGTACTACAGCATACTATAGGTCAACTGCTTATAGATGTATGCTGTAGCAGTTCCTTATAGTTTTTTTTTTTAAAATTGTTTATGTGTCACAATTCGCCGAAATACTCTGCATTTTAAAACTTCACTCACCCGTTTACCTCTCTGGAGCGGGCTCAGAATTACCTAAACAGCGACCCCTTCGCTGCAACGCTAAACCACCAAACAAACTTCTCTGACGCCATTCTCGGCGAGGGAGAGAGGCCACGGCCACTTTAAGGCCACGCCCACCCGCCGCCCACGGTACTTAAACGCTGCCTTCAGCGCGACAAATTCAGAACCTTGAAAGCTCCTGAGGCGGAAAGCCGGGAGACGAAGCACTTTTTTAAAATTGTTTATGTGTCACAATTCGCCGAAATACTCTGCATTTTAAAACTTCACTCACCCGTTTACCTCTCTGGAGCGGGCTCAGAATTACCTAAACAGCGACCCCTTCGCTGCAACGCTAAACCACCAAACAAACTTCTCTGACGCCATTCTCGGCGAGGGAGAGAGGCCACGCCCACTTTAAGGCCACGCCCACCCGCCGCCCACGGTACTTAAACGCTGCCTTCAGCGCGACAAATTCAGAACCTTGAAAGCTCCTGAGGCGGAAAGCCGGGAGACAAAGCACTTTTTTAAAATTGTTTATGTGTCACAATTCGCCGAAATACTCTGCATTTTAAAACTTCACTCACCCGTTTACCTCTCTGGAGCGGGCTCAGAATTACCTAAACAGCGACCCCTTCGCTGCAACGCTAAACCACCAAACAAACTTCTCTGACGCCATTCTCGGCGAGGGAGAGAGGCCACGCCCACTTTAAGGCCACGCCCACCCGCCGCCCACGGTACTTAAACGCTGCCTTCAGCGCGACAAATTCAGAACCTTGAAAGCTCCTGAGGCGGAAAGCCGGGAGACGAAGCACTTTTTAAAAATTGTTTATGTGTCACAATTCGCCGAAATACTCTGCATTTTAAAACTTCACTCACCCGTTTACCTCTCTGGAGCGGGCTCAGAATTACCTAAACAGCGACCCCTTCGCTGCAACGCTAAACCACCAAACAAACTTCTCTGACGCCATTCTCGGCGAGGGAGAGAGGCCACGCCCACTTTAAGGCCACGCCCACCCGCCGCCCACGGTACTCAAACGCTGCCTTCTGCGCGACAAATTCAGAACCTTGAAAGCTCCTGAGGCGGAAAGCCGGGAGACGAAGCACTTTTTAAAAATTGTTTATGTGTCACAATTCGCCGAAATACTCTGCATTTTAAAACTTCACTCACCCGTTTACCTCTCTGGAGCGGGCTCAGAATTACCTAAACAGCGACCCCTTCGCTGCAACGCTAAACCACCAAACAAACTTCTCTGACGCCATTCTCGGCGAGGGAGAGAGGCCACGCCCACTTTAAGGCCACGCCCACCCGCCGCCCACGGTACTTAAACGCTGCCTTCAGCGCGACAAATTCAGAACCTTGAAAGCTCCTGAGGCGGAAAGCCGGGAGACGAAGCACTTTTTAAAAATTGTTTATGTGTCACAATTCGCCGAAATACTCTGCATTTTAAAACTTCACTCACCCGTTTACCTCTCTGGAGCGGGCTCAGAATTACCTAAACAGCGACCCCTTCGCTGCAACGCTAAACCACCAAACAAACTTCTCTGACGCCATTCTCGGCGAGGGAGAGAGGCCACGCCCACTTTAAGGCCACGCCCACCCGCCGCCCACGGTACTTAAACGCTGCCTTCAGCGCGACAAATTCAGAACCTTGAAAGCTCCTGAGGCGGAAAGCCGGGAGACGAAGCACTTTTTAAAAATTGTTTATATGTCACAATTCGCCGAAATACTCTGCATTTTAAAACTTCACTCACCCGTTTACCTCTCTGGAGCGGGCTCAGAATTACCTAAACAGCGACCCCTTCGCTGCAACGCTAAACCACCAAACAAACTTCTCTGACGCCATTCTCGGCGAGGGAGAGAGGCCACGCCCACTTTAAGGCCACGCCCACCCGCCCTTTTTCCTACACATTTAAGATGTGCAACTACCGGACGCGCAGCGGACGGGCGCAGCGGGCGCGCCGTCAGCGCGCCGAAGGCGCGCCAAAGGCAAGCCCGTCTGGGCCCGTCCGGGCCCAGAAGGCCCTAGGCCCCGTCACTATGTCGGGTACTCCTCAGGCTCGAGTAATGTACACAGCGGATACTTTACACCACTTACGACCCAAGAACATCCTAGCCTGCCACCACTCATTTACTGCAGGTAAGGCATTCTCGACCTGTCCACAATGCAATCCGACTCCTATCCTGAAATCACCCACCCTTGCTTTGAAACTAGGACTTCTTAACTGCCGCTCCCTCCCCAAACATGCCACCGAAATGAACCTCCTGATCCAGAACCAGGAGTTTGACCTACTGTTCATAACGGAAACATGGCTCACTGACAACACCGACTCGGATGTTGTCATGGCCCTCCCCACCGGGTATATCTGCCAAGCCCTTAATAGACCTAGAGGGAGAGGAGGCGGGGTAGCTATAATCCACAGGGAACAATTTACCTGCCGGATGACCAACGCTGGTATTGAGGATTGCGAGAGCGGTCAATTCTCCATCCAAATCTCCCCAGCTCTTACCCTGGCAGGGATTCTAATCTACCGCCCCCCAGGGGCCCCGGGTAATTTTATCAACGCTGTATTCGAATCCGTTTCACAACTAGCTTCTTCCACCCCCAACTTCCTTATATTAGGTGACTTGAACGTCCATTTTCTGGACCCCACGGATCGAGCAGCATCGGACATTAGACACGACTTAACTTCTTTAGATATTCGTCTAGTGAATAACGAGCCTACCCATGATAAGGGCCATCTATTGGATCCGATCCTCACCAACATAGCAACAATGACCACTAACCTACCGGTGACCTTACCATGGACGGACCACTTTCTGGTCCCCTTTTTCTGGGAAATCCCCACACCCACTTACTCAATCCCTAAAAACCAAGTTACCGACCGACAATGGCGCAAACTATCACCTGAGATATGGGCTGACTCTCTTGCAGAGTCCATCCCTGCGCTCTCCTCTGACCCCGATACAGCTGACAAACAATTCAGCGATTGGATCACTTCCTCCCTGGATATGCTGCTTCCGAAAACTACCACCCTCAAACAACCTAAAAGAATACCCCCCGCTTTGTGGTACACCCCAGAGCTCAAAGTTCTGCGTCAAGAGTGTAAAAAAACCGAACGCTCCTGGAGGCGCGACAAAACAACAACCAACAAGAACATCTACTCTATTTCTCTTCTGACCTACAAAACTGCTATTCATAAAACCAAAAGCATGTTTTTTCAGGAGAGAATAGAGAAAGCAGGAAGCTCCAGTAAGGAAGCGTACGCCATCCTTAAAGAGCTGTCAAAACCCCAAGGACAAGGACTAGGACCTACTTCCGATCCTAAAGTCGACCTGGAGAAATGCCAGCAACTGGCCAACTTCTTCCACGACAAAATCCGACGAATTCTGGAATCTATCCCCCCCTCCAGTCCTGAGGAAGAAATCGCTCTCCCACACACCTCCACCTGTCTGTCCACGTGGGGCCAGGTCACGGTAGACGAGGTGAGAAATACGTTCAACTCCATGAAGAGCGGTTCCCCTAGTGACCCTGCTCCTCTCCGCATCCTTAAAGAGGTAGCCCCTACTATCATCCCCTCCCTTACCCATCTAATTAATACCTCACTCCAACAAGGAGTTGTACCCTCAAGCTGGAAGAAGGCGGTGGTAAAAGCTCTACTGAAGAAACCTACGCTCGACCCCGAGAACCTGGCTAATTACAGGCCCATCTCCCTACTGCCTGGAGTGAGCAAGGTCGCAGAAAAATTGGTCAACAGGAAACTCTCGCAGTTCCTAGAGGCCAATAACAAATTAAAAAGCTCCCAGACGGGCTTCCGACCTGGACAGGGCACGGACATCGCCCTCCTGGCTGCGGTAGAGGAGGCCAGAGCGCTACTGGATGGGGGAGGATCAGTGGCAGTGATCCTCCTCGACCTTAGCGCAGCGTTCGATACCGTAGACCACCAACTCCTCATCGAAAGATTGGCTAGAGTTGGAGTGGAAGGTACAGCCCTATCCTGGCTTTCTTCTTTCCTGGCCCAACGGTCTTACCAGATTTGGGAAAAGAACGCCCGCTCCTCCGAAATGCCCCTCCAATGTGGTGTTCCTCAGGGCTCTTCCCTGAGCCCTACTTTATTTAATATCTATATGTCCACATTGGAGGAGGTTATCACCCCTTTCGGAGTGAGCGTCGTCAGCTACGCCGACGACACACAACTAGTGGTGTCTCTGTCCCATCCCAAGCAACAGAAAGCTGATCTCTTCAACTGCCTTACGCAGGTCCATCGTTGGATGAACAGATCAGCCCTAAAGCTTAATGGGACAAAAACTGAGGTCCTTATACTGGGCCCGAAAGGAACCTCACTTCCCCTGGACAGCTGGCCAGCTTGCTTGGGTCCGCCCCCTGACCCAAAAACACAAGTCTGGGTGTGTGGATCGATTCCGATCTCTCTTTCACTTCACAAGCTAAGAAGGTGGCGGGGACCTGCTTTGGTCTCTTAAAATCTCTGAGGAAAGTCCTGCCCCTTCTCCCCCCTAAATCCCAAAAACTATTAGTCCAAGGTCTCATAATATCGAGGCTGGACTATAGTAATGTGATTTACCTGGGTGCTCCCGAAGCGACCCTTACTAAACTGCAGATAATTCAGAACACGGCCGCCCGGATCATCACTAACACCTCGGCCAGATCATCTGCTAAACCCGCTCTCAAACTCCTCCACTGGCTCCCCATAAGGGAGAGAGTCAAATTTAAGGCCCTATGTCTCGTCCACAAAACGCTGCACAACCAAGGCCCTCCTGTCCTCAGTAATTCTGTCACCCCCTACAGAAATTCTAGATCCCTCCGTTCCAATGCAGAAAACCTTATCAACACCCCAAGATTCAGGAAAACCCGAACAGGAGGAAGACGTTTCTCGGTACAAGCCTCCCGCCTTTGGAATTCTCTTCCTCGTAACCTACGACTGGAACCTCAATACCTGCGCTTCAGGAAGCTGTTAAAAACCCATCTCTTTCCCTAACCTGTGCACCCCCCCCCCCCCCCCCTGTCTCTGATCTTTCATCCTCCCTTTTCTCCTATCTCAGTTTCTTGCCCCGCTGACTGGTGAATTCAGGGTTCCTCAGCGCTGGGATACCTCCGGGTGACTATCGCGCTTTATAAAAATAAATAATAATAATAATAATAATAATATAGTTCTGCACTTTCACATTCACCATACACTATTAATGTATTCATTGATTCATTTATGAACTGCACATTCATTCTGAGAAACCTTTATACACTAACATAGAAATATAGTTCTTTCTTTGACCAGTGAAGGTAGTTCTAAAAATAACTGTTTTTTTTGTGTTTTTAGTTTTCTATTTTTTTGTGTTTTTTCAACAAAAAAAATGTAAAACCAAAAAAATGGAACTGGAACCCAAAAAGTGTCCAACAGGAACAAAAGAATGAAAAAAAAAACTAATCTCAAGGACAGCGATGCTCCTGCTTCCTGCGTTTTATCAGGTCGATAGACTGTTCCCCATAACACAAAAGTTTATCGCAAAAAATGCATTATTAACTTCATCAAAATCAGCATCAATTTGTGGGTGTGGACTGCTTGCTGAAAATGCTGCTGCGGCAGTTGATGTGCTTGGTGCAGTAGCAGGTGAGTTGTCCTGCAACCTCCGTGTTGCAGCGACGAGCAAAGTAGTTGGGGTGCAAGTTCTTCACGTGTCGCACCATATTTACTGTGCCAAAGGAGTATTTTTTAGATGGATCACCCCTTGAAAGAATTGTTTGGCAACTTTTACAGGTTACTTTTGGAGCATTAACCTTTTTTTGCCCTTCAGAATAAGTAAAAAACTTCCAAATTAGAGCTTCTTTCTTCTTCTTTGGAGGTTCTTTAGGAATGAAATCTCCCTCTGAAGAATAGCTGGAAGATGAGTCCATTGCTGTCATTATGGTGATCTTCCTTCCATTTGACAGGATTCTCATAAGAGATGCTTCTTCTTAGAAAGTCAAAGTAGAATGATTAAAATGGGATGGAACTTTCAACAGTTGGAATAGGAAGTGTTATGAACCAATCAATTCTCTTCTTTTAAAGTCACATGGCTTTGCGTACGCTTACGTTGGGCTTACGGTACTTTTACGATGCGAGTACGCATGACGTTCCACCGCAATGTGTGTAATTGCTTTTAAAAGAAATATACGATTGTTAAAAGTTAAAAAAAACTTTTTTCATAACTTTCCCAGATAATTTCTACCCTTAGTATGTACATTAAATACATAAATATATGTTTTTAAACTATTAAAAACATTGGTGCCTTTCGCGTACAGGGCGCCGTACATGACGTCACACGGAAGCTTTGATGTGACGCGTAACGTCAAAGCGTATTCATAGCGTATGCGCGGGTTCTCGCTGAGTATGATTAGCAGTACAAAGTATGGTGCGATCACCCTCTCAGTGTCAAATCAGAGCAAAGGGCGCGCTACCAGAATGATTACAATTGGTCACTCCTTGGAGATCCGATTCTGGGCCTGCCTCTGCGCACATGATAACCCCGCCCCCGTCTCTCTGTTGTTAATTGTTGGTGCACACACTCACACTTGCGCAATGCACGCGCACCCACACTCCCCAGATGTAACCACCTAGCTTTCTTGCTATTACTAAGCCTGGAAGCCAATACATTAGCCAATGGGAGGTCCACCAGGGCCGTCATTCTTGTAGAGCGTGAAAACGCTACCAATGACGGCCCTGGGCTTGGTTTGGTCAGCCCCCGCGGTTCCCATATAATGCGGGCACTGACGTGAGCACGCTCTCTTTTGCCTGCCTGTGCTGCGGTGACAGACAGACTGTCGACGTCGATTGTACTACGAACTGTTTGCTCGAGCGGAGGAGGACTCGTGACACTCAACGTGGTGTCACTTCTGCTGCCGCCCAGCCAGGCCACCATAGGCGCAGTGGCGGCGGCGCCCATGCCCAGCCCACTCCACCCCAGGCCCAGCCAAACCCCAGCTTTGAAGACAAGACAAGAGACGACAGAAGCAAAGGTAAGAGAAGCCATCACAACATCAGCCTCTGCTGTCAATTCTACCTGCATGATAGTATTTTTTTTTACTGCGTCACGTGGCCCTCTCAGCTCTGTTTTGCTTTATTTTTGTGCGCCACATGCTTTGTGCTTCATCGTATTTGCTTCCTCCTAATCCTCCCGTGACTTTTAATATTTATTTCTGCCTCACGTGGCCTTCCCAGGCCTCTATTCCTATTGATCGTATACTGCTGATCGGAATATTTCCAACTGCGTCACGGGGCCCTCCTAGGCCTTTTTTAAATAAATTTTGCGTGCATGAATTTCTGTGTCGTATTATTGAACTGTGTCACGTGATTTAGCATGTATTGTTATAAATTGTGCGTTCATAATAATAGTATTTTTTTACTGCGTCACGTGCCCCTCCCAGCTGTTTTACTTGACTTTTGTGCGCAACATGCTTTGTGCTTCTTCGTATTTGCTCCCTCCTTATCCTCCCATGACTTTTAATATTTATTACTGCCTCACATGTCCTTCCCAGGCCTCTATTCTAATTGATTGTATATGGTTGAAGGTAAAGCTTGTTTCCGAAACAACGAGAAGTTATCTGTCAAAGGAGAGAATATGTAGTATGCAGCAGGCGCAATACCCATTAGGCTAACGGGGCTTCAGCCCCCCACCCATCGTCTGTGTCTCTTCCACGTTTTAATGTCCTTTTATCTCTCTCTTTCTTACTGTCTCTCACATCGTTTTTTTCTTCTTTTTTACAGTTATGGACGCTGCTGTCTCCACTGTGCCATATAAAACCTTACCCGAGTTTAAGTGGTGAACTCTCTTGGCTACAGTGAAGCCTGCTTCAACCCTCTTTTAATCATGTCTATGGCACTAGGTGAGCAAAAAAACTTGTTTCCGAAACAACAACAAATTATCTGTGAAAGGAAAGAGTCGATAGTGTGCAGCAGCTTGACTATGTAGAAATGTATAATTACCACAGAGCAGTGACAATAGATAGGTTACAACAGTCTGAGGAATAGATCTACAAGCTTATTGTGTCACTTTAACATGGGAAAAGTGGCGCAAGGAGCTTGTAAATCTGCGTCTAACTTTTAAAAAAAAAACTCTCAACTCCAGACTCTGCGAGTCAATGGGGTGCAACAGTCTAGGAACGCAATATTAAGTACTCACATTAAAATTCACTTTTGACAGGAGTTTCACAACTCAGTTTACAGTGAATAATCAAATGTCCTTTTGTTTGCTTCACTAAACATCCTTCAGGAGCAATCACGGCATATCGAGCAACAGCAATGGAATTGTCCGCAACGTATTGAATATACTTTGACGTATACAAACAGAGTTCAATTGAAGTTGTGAACTCTGATGGCCGCAATGTTTATACAAGGTAAGCACAGCGGTCTAGATATACAATGCCTCCAATTAAATGCATTAGAAATAAATCGGCGTATTTACAATCCCGTTGTACCACTTTTGTGTCAGTAACGCAGTAGGCACTTCCATATAGACACCACTTGAACGCGGGACTGTAACAAAAGTGACATGTACCAGGCACACTGCACAAGTAAAATCGCAGTGTTACCTTGACTTGTAATGTTTCACCTCATTTACTCACATCTACATAATTTTAAACTCTAATTTTCTTTTTTGTTTTGCAGATTACCTATTGTACGTCTTTTGGAGTCCACATCACCATTTGTTTATAATGTTTTATTAAAGTTATTTTTGTACTTGTTTATTATATTGTTATCATTAAGTTACGTTTACAGTTATTGTTGTTTTAACAAAAGTTAATAAAAAAAACTACATTCTTCTTTTTTGGGGGGTAAGGGGGCTGACGGTCCACAATAAAAATAATATTTATAATTTGAAGTACTATAGTAAGATGTTCAAGAGTAGGGTTGGAAAGTACTAACTGTACAATAAGTTATATTTTCTCTGGATGGACTACAACATAGAAAAGAAATCAAAGTAAAACAAAACAAAGTGTATCACATTTACAAACCTCTTGCGACATTTTCCCGTGCAAACCTACCCCCCTACAAAATTAAGTGTGTGGGCCTCAAAAACGCCCTTCAAAACGCGGAAACAATAACCCCCCAAAGATTTCTATATTGTATGAGAGGGGCTGCGTGGTCCTTCACCTAGTGCCCTGGAGTCCATGACGCCCAGACCTGGTTGTTGCAGTGTCCATTGGGGGGAAACAGCCATTACAACGCGGTCATCAGCACGCGTGATCGTCACCACAAAGCCATTAGCACGCCTATGGCTTTACCACGCATGCTTTTACAACTAGTATACATTTACCACCCATGATAAAGGCATAAGCATGATAATGGCTTTCTGGTGATGGACACGCGTTGTAATGGCTGTGGCTTACGTGCTTCAAATTAGTTTTTAGGTATGCGTGTGACCAAGTCTGATAACATCGGAGGCCAAGGACAAACACCGTGGTGTCTGTGGCAGGAAATCTCATCGATCACAGAGAAGATAGGCGGAGGGTAAAATGAAGGTAACAGGTATAATAAAAATAAAGAAGGAAAACTACTAAAATGGCAGTGCACAGAGTATGTAATCAACGTTTGGCCCCTCGGCAATACGTTTCAAATAAATATAGACAGGAAATGATTATTAATATATTACAAAAGTATAGCAGCAGATGACAAACAAGGCCCGGGAAAAGAAAGCTGCAAATTTAATACCTGAAATGAGGACAGCTTTGCTTGGCGAACTTGAAGAAAAAGAAAGAAACATGGGCTTGGAAACGAGGCTGCGCATGCATAGAGAGTACAACTGGTGTACAAAAAAAACGGAAAGTTTCACATACTATCATAGAAATATAGCTCTTTTTTTCACCAGTAAAGTTAGTTCTCAAAAAGAACTGGTTTTTTTAGCCCCAATGCCCCCACGATCCCAGACGGCTCCCCGCGCCCTTCGAGAGCCGGCATTGCTTTGTCAGAGAGAGCAGCTTACATGCTGCTCTCTCTGACAAAAATCAATCTGCTTTCCTACTTGAAAGAGAGAGCAGATTAACTTGCTCTCTCTTTCAAATAGAAAACCGGTTTGCTGTGGTAAAGTGGGAACTCCCACCCTACCATAGCAAACAGCAGTGTCCCGGGGGTAGGCACCGCGAGAAATTGCAGGAGCCGGCCCTGGGAGGCGGTGGTCCCCAGGGCCATCAAGGGCTCCAGGAGGGGTCCGCGCGACCCCCTCCCAACATTAAAAAGCCCCGGGGTGCAAGTTCCCGGGGCGGAAAGGTCATTTTACATATTACTGCCCCAGAAAGGTGGCGGTCCCCGGGGCATGTACGGGGGGAGGGGGAGCTGAAAACATACTTTAAAAAAAAAAAAACAATTTTCAAAACCCGAGGGGATGACGGTCCTCAGGGCTGCGGGGGGCCTTACAAGCCCCCCATTATGGAAATAAATTGCCCCCTGGGGGCTAATTAAGAAGAAAACTGACTTCTAGTTTTTTTTTTCCTTTTCCACCGTGCACGCGTACTATACACGTGCCCCACAATTTCTTACATTAAATTTTTGGGCCTAAAGATCCATGTGGGACCCCCTGAGCAGGCCTAGAGGTTCAGGATGTTTCTACCCTGCCCCCTTTCCTTTTTTTTCAACTTTGTTTTACTGTTTTCTTGTGACTCGGTTCTACAGAACGGATTTACACCATTAAACAAAAAGCACAATCTGCGAACAAAACTCTACCTCTCTGCCAAATTTGGTGTAATACCATTCAGCCGTTGGCCTGTAGCCCTGGCTTAAGGTCCCTATGGAAAATTGCATGGAGAAAACACGTTTTGGGACCCCCCCTTTTTTCGGCCACCGGCACCAAAGTTATTCCAAATAGAATGTTGTGAATTTCCTATGGAAAGTAGGTCCTGATTATAACTACCTACTGGCGACCGCCAGTAGGTAATATATATATATATATATATTCACTGAAAAAACCATAGGTTATAGACCATATATAGTTAGGAATTAGCATTTACAAAACCTTGAAAATTCACTGAAAAAACCATAGGTTATAGACCATATATCGTTAGGAATTAGCATTTACAAAACCTTATTTTACTCACACAAAACCATTGAAATTCCATATATAGTTAGTTGCACTAACTATATATCGCGCACCCGCAATCCACTGCTGATGATGTCACATATGACATCATTCATGACATGGTCAGTGACATCACTGATGACATCACTGATGACATCTCAAATGACATCACTGATGACATCACTGATGACATCATCCAGTGACTGTGTGTTTCTGTAAAGTTTAAATATGTTTTACATATTGAAGAATGAGTAGATGTATAAGTGTCTGGATGAAGCATTTAGTAGGTGGGTGACTGACTGTATGAGTGAGTGATTAAATGTGTCTCACTGAGTGCATGGGTTAGTGACTAAACTGTCTTAATTTGTGCATTATTATGTCTGTTGTTCTGTAAACTGCTGCATGTGTTGATCAGTAGCTATATGAGTAACTATATGGGTTATTAATTGATTGTCCAAGTATTTGTATGGGAGACTGAGTGTATGTGTGGCTGGCTGGGAGATGTGTGACTCTGTGCAGATCAATGTGTACTTGTATCAATGATTGTATAAGAGAGTAAGTATGTGTTAGTATATGTTTGAAAATGTAAGGTACTCTATGTTTAACTGTATAGATTAGAAAATGGAAGTGTGATTGATTCTTTACAGGACTGACTAGGTGTGTGAGTAACTCCATGGATGAGTGGCAGAGTGTGAGTGTCTGTATAGGTGTATGAGTGCGTATGATAGTGTTGTAAAGATGAGTGATTGTATGTATGAATGATTGTATGGGTGAATGAGTGAATGTGTGTGTAGACGTAGGAATCAGTGAGTGCGTATGTAGTAACTAGTATTGGTGTGTCAATGGTTTCAAAAATTATACTCTGTATTTAACACTGGGTGTAACAGAGGTTGTATTAAAGTGTGAGGAGATGCATTGTATTGTCACATTAATGATATCATCATTGATGTGAGCATTGATGTCAAATGAGATATCATCAGTGATGTCATCAGTGATGTCATTTGAGATGTCATCAGTGATGTCATCAGTGATGTCACTGACCATGTCATGAATGATGTAATATGTGACATCATCAGCAGTGGATTGCGGGTGCGCGATATATAGTTAGTGCAACTAACTATATATGGAATTTCAATGGTTTTGTGTGAGTAAAATAAGGTTTTGTAAATGCTAATTCCTAACGATATATGGTCTATAACCTACGGTTTTTTCAGTGAATTTTCAAGGTTTTGTAAATGCTAATTCCTAACTATATATGGTCTATAACCTATGGTTTTTTCAGTGAATTTCAATGGTTTTTTAATAGCAAATATCATAAGCTGTCGAATGTCAAGTACGTGGTAAGTAAAAACATTTTCGTGTTTATGCACACTGATCTGCTTTGAATGCTGCCCCCCACCCCTCATTTCTATTAGGAGTACTCTCTCTTTGCAGATAGTGAAGGGTAGTTAACGCAGGCCTTTGCCCCCGTTGTAATCCGTCGTGCTTGCTTCTCTCTCCATTTGATTGATTGTTCTCTTTGGTTCATTCTCTATTTACAAACAAGCACAGAGTCGCAATACTCTGTTTAGTCTTTGCAGATAGCGAAAAATCGTGTAAAAAAACAAAAGGAATCGAGCAAAATCAGTAGGCCACTAATGGGATCTCTTTTTGACCTCGCTAAAATAGAAACATTAGGAACAACCTGTTGAAAATAGCAATGTGTATGTACATAAGCGGCGTCCATTTGTGTTCACAGTACCCCTTGTTGATTGTTTGAATCGAGCATTGAATTGTTCGAAGTTGGTTCTCTTAAGGATCTTCTCTGCCTGCAAACGAGGAAGAATAGGAATATTCTCTCTCCCTTTGCAGATAGTGAAGGGTAGGTAACGCAAACCTTTAACACGTCGTGCCTATTTCGTTCCTCATTGATTGATTGTTTGCCCAAACATTGACTGTTTGGGAATTGGTTCTTTTTGGAGGTATTCCCTGTTTGCAAATATACGTAGGAAAATCTTTGCAAGTAGTGAAAGGGTAGGTAATGCGGACCTTTCTCCCCCGTTGTAATCTGTCATGCCTATCTACTCCCCACTGATTGATGCACCTGTTTCACCCGGACCATTTACTAGAGATACGTCATCTGGCCCGACCAGAGAGCACCCCTAGTGAAAAGGACATATGCAATAATAACGAAGTGATCACTGTATCCTGTTAACAGAAACTTTAGCATGAAACAACCTGGAAAGAAAAGAATAGGAAAACGAAAATCAGTAGGCCACTGATGAACTTTTTATTAAATAACAAACAAAGAAACGATAACAATACGTAATGATAAAACCTATTATTGTCCTAGAAACAAGAAACGTTAGAAGTAAGCCTGTAATAAGAAACCTGAAAACATCGCCCCTCACTGCCCCAAAACCTGTCTGTCCCACCGCCTGCCACGGCCAAATAACGGCAAACTGGGAAAGATAGAAGTCAGCAGACATCCGCCCCATTCTAGAAACTTCCAAAGGGCAACAGGTTTTCGGCTACGCCCAGCCGGAAGCAACACATATAAGACGGGTCCTGCTGCCACGCTTCGGCCAGGAGATCATCACGTAGGGTGTAGCCGGAGGAGAGGCCGAGGCCAGCGGGACCCGGCCAGGGGGATTGACAACGCTGGAGAGTTGCAGGGGGGGGAATGTCCGTGTCCTCGACCCTCCCCTCTCTCTCCCAGTCCGGCCGCGGTGGCCCTTGACAGTTGCAGGTAGTCCCGCCACATTCTCTACCGGTCCGGCCACCAACGGCCGGGGCCGATGGGATCCGGCTGCAGCCGATAAACCAAGGAACCCATTCATGGGGCCAGAGCAAGGGGCGTCCGGCCGACATCCACCGGAAGCCCGTCCCGAAGACGGGCGGGACATTTCTTCTTTCTTCAATAATGGCTTTGACAACACTGGGGGGGATGTCTTGCACATGCCTCCGACCCCCCCCCCCCCCTCATCCTCATCGCCTGGTCCGGCCATAACAAATCTCAAGCGAGACGCCGTGGGGTGCACTGGGAGGGAGAGACGGTGCGAACAGGCCTCTCCCGCCTCCCCAGTGGAGGCTTCCCACCTGCACCCTCAGCGCTCCAGGCGCCCGGAAAAGGGTTCTTCCACTGTGGCGATGCTGCAACGTCTCGCCCGGCAGGGTGGAGCCCGTCCGCTCATTTGACCCCGCGATCGCCAGTAGCTACCGAACTCTCAAAATGGCGGTCGACATGGCAAGAGCGGGCCCAGCATAAAGAAATGGCCCGGTCACTGGTTGACTCCACCACCGTAGTCCTCCACGACCTTGAAGATTCTAGAGGAGCCGCGGGAGTCTCCGACCCCCGCAGACACCCCCGATGGGGAATGACTGCCATGATCGCCCGTGGAGTGACGAAACTGTATCCGCGGGACGTCGGCGCTCCCATGCTGGCGCCAGCCTCACTTTGAATGACTAGAATCCTGCAGACCTCAGTTCCGGTGAAAGCACACTGTGACCCGGTAGGAAAAATTGTTGCACCCCCTCCCCTTTTTGACTGATAGTTCAAACCACCGATCCTTTCCTTTGCCCTTTTACCAGAACTTTGGACTGCCTCCCCCTCTTTTACATTTTCTAGAGAAAACAAAACATTAACCACTACATTAGCATAGCAGTTGACACCAGAACTGTTTTCAAATTGAAAACCAACAACATCTTCAACAGAATCCTTTTTGTTTCTGCTGTGACCCTGCTACAGCACAGGCATTGTCCCCAGCAGTAATTCTGCAATGCCGGTAAGTATAGCTGTGGTGCCTACTGGACTCACTCACCCCCGCGGCGCCCCACGCCGTTATTTGCTGGGCGGCAACTTACTAGACATCACCCTCGTGACATTCAGATTTCAGCGCTTTCTGCTGCCTTGGAACTATTCGCACAACAGACCGCTACTGACAATCCACCCCCCGGGACGCCCCACGCCGGATACCCAAATCAGTGCGGCACCCAGGCAACATCTTCTGAATTTTCATAATTTGAAAGAACTAGTAACATGTCCTCATCAGGAATTTCCTCATGAAAAGTCTGCAATGATGATTCTTGTAACTCTATGGTCTCCAAACATTCGATAAATTCGCCATCAAGAGATTGATCAAAAAAATCATTCAAGTCATCTCCTCCTTGTGAGAATATTTCATTATTGGTGCTGTCAATTTCAATAAATGTATTGGATAATTCAAAAGAAATTGCCACGGTCTCTTCGTTGTTTAAATGTTTTTACTGTTTTTGTTTTGTTGTATATATTTATAAGTTATTAAAGTTTTATAATCCTACTACTTTGTTGGAGTGCTATATATTTTTAATGTGACACATAAATGTAAAAACTTTGATGTACAAAGAGTCATCCCTGGAATCTTCCGCTTCAGGCTCGGTCCCCTCCCCAATCACAATACAGGATGGTTTTCAGATAGTAGGAACACGTGTGGTGTGACGGATCTCATCGGGTGTGGGCCTTGATCTACTATAACTCCTTTGAAGAGGGGTGATTCTTTACAGCTGGGGCCTTAAACTACATCTGCAGGGCTAGCTGATAGCCTGGACAATCGGACACAGAGGAAGAGGAGTGTCAGAGGGTGCGGTAGTGAATAGGGCGAAAGGGAGGTGTCGGGCGGGCACAGAGTGTGATTCTCAGGGAAGAGCAGCGCAGATGGGGGGAGGTTTATTGCCCATGCATAAGACAGAGAGCGGGGGTAACCAGTGCCTGGGGAAGATGCTTGCGAGGGTGGGGAGCCATGCTACGAATCGACAACGTGCAGAGAGTGGGTCTGGTCAAGGCATCTAAAATGGCTGC
The DNA here is from genome assembly GCF_964261635.1 of Lissotriton helveticus. NCBI lineage: Eukaryota > Metazoa > Chordata > Amphibia > Caudata > Salamandridae > Lissotriton > Lissotriton helveticus. The sequence goes on along the minus strand of NC_136060.1, from coordinate 49,401,710 downwards.
CGTGCACGACAAAAGTGTGGCATTTCAAAAAAGGCAAGATGGCGCAAACAATGTTTTTCAACACTTCCTCATTTCCTTCGAATCGAACGTTAACAGACGTTGGTGCATATTACCAAAGTTAAGCGATATTTATCGCTAACGATGCTTACCAACGAATTTTTTACCGCTAAGCATCGTCAGAAATTATCGAAGATAAACCTTGCTATTATCAAGGTTTATCGCAAATGCGATAAAAAACGGCCGCAATGCATGAATATCGCTAAAAAGTCAGCGATATTCATGCATTACCGAGCTAATGCTCTTAGCCATGTTATCCACCTCCCATTGGATAACATGGCTAAGAACTGCTCAGGGCAGGTGTTAGTTTTTGGAGATATTCGCGCTTAGCGCGAATATCTCCAAAAGCTGGTAATAGGAGATAGATATCTTGCATGTTGTAATGCAAGTTATTGTGGTATATGGAACTCATACCATAATCTCTCAGGAAAGCAGAAACTGATCCTTTTGGGACCGCCTGAGAAGGCCTAGGGGGTGAGGGGTACTCTACTTTGCCCCCTTTTCACGTTCCGAACTATTTTATTTTACTCTCTTCTGTAATTACACAAAATAGCAGCGATAAGATGCATCAGAGACACACAGTGAGAGAAAGGAGGCCGGAGATGAAGAAGAGATGTCAAATACACATTGGAGATAATATAGTGGGAGAAGGGAAGTAAATATGAGTAAACTTACCATGTAACATAAAAATGTTGCACTCTATACTATAAGTCTCATTTTATACTACAATCACTTCGCTACAACCTCATAAATAAAAAATAAAAATGAATAATGTCTCAAACAATTTTTGATTTCTAAATATAAATTTATTCTTCTGAATTTTCTAAATTTGAAAGAACTAGTAACATGTCCTCATCAGGAATTTCCTCTTCAATCATCTCATCTGGAATCTCCTCATTAAAAGTCTGCAATGATGATTCTTGTAACTCTATGGTCTCCAAACATTCGATAAATTCGCCATCAACAGATTGATCCAAAAAATCATTCAAGTCATCTGCTCCTTGTGACAATATTTCATTATTGGTGCTGTCAATTTCAATCAATGTAGTGGATAATTCAAAAGAAATTGCCACGGTCTCTTCATTGTGAGCCATTTTATTTTGAAATTGCTTGCTGTAAATTGCAGAAAAAAATAATCACTTTCATTTATCGTTTTTAGTAATACATAATATAAAACTAACTTTATCAAGTATTTAGTATAACAGAAGGACTGCAAATAAATAACAGAAAACATTTTTCAAATTATCTTCAAGTGTACAACATAGTTCCCCTTACAAATTAACAACTCACCTTTTTAAAAGTAGGAGAAGTGTTAGTACTGTGTAAATCAAACACCAGAAATTGACCACCAAAAATTCCTCACAAATGTACCTCAGATAGTAGTATCACAAAATGGCTGTGGTTTCCTCTCATTTGAGATATATACATAACCAATTAACTTTCATCACACACAAATACAAAACCAAAGTAACATTTTAATTGGTTCTAATTTTCAACACTTTCAAATGTGTTTTCCCCATGCAATTTTCCATAGGACATTTACATACGTCTACAGCCTGAATGGCTGAACGGAATTACACCAAACTTGGCAAAATGGTACATCAAACCTAAGAGGTCAGGTTGGATCTACTATGCCCCCTTATGGTCATTTGCCCCTTCGCTTTGGCCTCCTCTTGTCTCTCGATCCTACCGAGAGACAAGATGGCGGCCGCTACGGACTGTTTGGAATGTTTACAGACGCCGGAGAACCAATCAGCTTCGCAAAGCTCCGTAACGCGAAAAGTACGCGAAGCGGAGCGCTGTTACAGATATATATCTTTTTTTGAACGTTAATTTCTCAAAATCCACTGGAGCACATATATTGAGACCTAGCAAAGGCACATCGGGCTACCAGTCCCTAATATTTTGCCAAGTTTCGTGCAAATCCATTCAGCCGTTCGATTATTATTATTATTTTTTTTTTTTGCCCCGCGGGGCCCTTTTAAAACCTCCACATCAAACCTAGGGGGTCAGCGAGGATCTACTATGCCCCCTTATGGTCATTTGCCCCTTCGCTTTGGCCTCCTCTTGTCTCTCGATCCTACCGAGAGACAAGATGGCGGCCGCTACAGACTGTTTGGAATGTTCACAGACGCCGGAGAACCAATCAGCTTCGCTTCACAAAGCTCCGTACCGCGAAAAGTCCGCGAACCGGAGCGCTGCCCGGTCCGCTGTTACAGATATATATCTTTTTTTGAACGTTAATTTCTCAAAATCCACTGAAGCACATATATTGAGACCTAGCAAAGGCACATCGGGCTACCAGTCCCTACAATTTTGCCAAGTTTTTTGGAAATCCATTCAGCCGTTCGGGCTAAAAGTGAGGCCAACCGCCCTATGGAAAACTCAATGTTAAAAACACGTTTTGGGACCCCCCTTTTTTCTCGGCCCCCCCTTGACGAACCCCCCCCCAAATTTCCAGGGGCTGCTCAGAAACAAAATGTTCCATTTTCCAGAAAATTTCAGCCAATTCCGTCCACAAACGCCAAAGTTATTAGACATAGAATTTCAAAAATCCCATAGAGAAAAAATCCTAACTATATATACCTACTGGCGACCGCCAGTAGGTAATATATATCCATGTATATTATATATGCATATTTATACATATCTTTTTTAAAATATATCAATTATTTTATTACACACATATATATATTTTTTTTTTAACCTTTACACCCAAAAAACTAAATCCAACCCGATCCCTTAAAATACCCTGCACCCCAAAATCCTAACCCACCCTTACCCTTAAAAAAACTCCTTTACCCTAAAACCCCTTAAAATCCACTTTTACCCCAAAACCCAAACAAACCCTTAACCCTAAAAATACCCGGCACCCCAAAGCCTAAACCCACCCTGACCCCTAAAAATACCCCGCCCCCAAAACCTAAACCCACCCTAACCCCTAAAAGTGCCCCTGTACCCCAAAACCTAAAACCACCATCAACCTTAAAAATACCTCCTTAACCCCAACACCTTACTACCCCTAAACCCTAAAAATGCCGCTGTACCCCAAAGCCTTAATATCCCTAAACCCTAAAAAATCGCTCAGCACAGCAAAACCCAAAACCATCCTAAACCCTAATATTACCCCCTGCACCCCAAAACCTAAACTCACCCTGAACCCAAAAAATATCTCCTGCACATCAAAACCCAAACCCACCCTAAAATGCCCCTATACCCCAAAAACTAAATACCCACTAAACCCTAAATATACCCCGTTACCCCAAAACTCAAACCCAGCCTGAACCCTATTAAATCCCCCTGTACCCCAAAATCTAAACCCAACCTGAACCCTAAAAATATCTCCTGCACCCTAAAACCCAAACCCCCCCTAAACCTTAAACATGCACCTGTACCCCAAAACCTATATACCCCCCAAACCCTAAAAACACCTTGTGCACCCCAAAACCCAAACACTTCCTGGAACTTAATAAAACTCCCTTTACCCCAAAATCTATACTCACCCTGAACCCTAAAAATATCTCCTGCACCCCAAAACCCAAACCCACCCTAAACCCTATTAGGTCATGTTGACCCCATCCCCCAGGGCCACTAGGTAAAATAAAGAGGTTGGGTCCAAGTGTCCCCCCTTCCTGGGCCATTATCGGACCAGGGGGCCCCATACCCTCACTTATAGGTCAGGACACCCACAAAATACTCATTGCGAGCTGCAGGAGGAGCCCCAAACCCTCCTTGACCCCAACTAGCTCCCCTAGTGCAGCGGGATCCAAAATAGTTTCCACCCCACAGGGAGCAGCTACTTATGCCGTCACACAATAATTAATAAGCATAATCCCATCTGGGCCCTTGCCCACACTGCGTAGTTTAGGAAAGAAGCACAGGAGGCCTTGCTTCCTTTTTCAGAAAACTTTGCTTCAGATTCTTTGGAACCTCTGCGAATTAATTAACATTTGGTGTAAGGCGGAGTCCCCCTGAATCCTCACCTCCTGACCTAGGGTATATGTACCATGCCCCTTAAGTCTTTTTTGTGGTTTTTTGTGTTTTGTGTGTTATGTGACCTAAGATGGCTGCCTCCACTTCCTAGGTGAGGTGGTGGCAGCCAATCACATCCCACTTTGAGATCGATAACATCTGCAGATCATATGCATCATGAAATATACAATTTGCTACCCTTAATTTCTCCAAAACTACTGAACATATTTCCACCAATACACAAAAGGCACTCCTTCTGAACGAAGATCTAGCTTCCTACCAAATTTGTTGTAAATCTGATCAGCGGTTTAGGCTGTACTTGTGTCTAAATTTCCAATTGAAAAATAAATGGCAAAAATGTGTTTTGGGACCCCAAAATGTTTCTCAGCCTACATTATCTCAATTTTTCAATATTTCAGTTTTAAAATGTATAATAAGAATGAATGTGGGAATGAAATGTATTTATAAACTTGCAAAAATGTATCTTAGAAAATTTTACTGTGGGTCAAATCTTAGTCCAATTTATAGTAAAATAACTGTGAAACTCACTAAAAAAAACGAAGGTTGCAACCGTTGTCAAAATGGTGAAAAACTACAGCAACTTTGAAGTAAGTATACTTCATTTATCAGAATGCAATGGGATGAACTGTGCTGCGATGAGAGGCAGTGTGCTCCTTCCCCTCTTGTATTTAAAAGGACCCAACGTAATTATAATGAGTAACTGAGTGGGTGTGTAAGTGGCTCTATGGGTGAGTGACTGGCTGTTTGATTCGGTGTTTGGTAAAGTGAGTTGGTGTGTGAGTGGCTGTATTGGAGAGTCAGTGTCTGTGTAAACGGCTGTATGGGTGAGTGAGCAGATACGTGAGTGCTTGTATGGATGTGTGAATGAGTATATAAGTGGTTGTGTGTGTCTGTGAGTGTGTCAGTGATTGAATGGGTTAAAGTTAGCTCAGGTAACTATAACTGCTGAATTTATATGGTCTAGTACGATTGAAATCTGAGCCTAATTATAAAGTCCTCACAACCTTTGGGTTTTTCAGTGAATGGCTAAGGTTTTTTAAAATTCTATTTCCTAAGTATAACATCCATGTCACCTTAGTTTTAATCAGTGAATTTCTAAGGTTTTTGAAATTCTATTGTCTAACTATAATATCCCTTCACCTTTGTTTTTCTCAGTGAATTTCAAAAGTATTTTTTACTAGTAGTTGCATGTGCAAAGTGGTGGAGAGAGGGGGCTTGACCTCCAACCACCTCTCAGAAATCCTGCTGTGTCACACTTACTGGAGGTAAAAGGAGGGCATGTTGGCCCTCAAGGATGCTCAGCAGACAAGGGAATTCCATCCCCCAACCAGTAGTTCACCAGGAGGTGCATTTGCAGAGTGGTGTCTCTCAGCAATTGCGCTGTGCGGAACTTACTGGAGGTAACAGGACTGGAAATTGGCCACCAGGGATCTTGAAGAATCAAGTGGACTTCACCCCCCAGCAATTAGTGTGCCAGGAGGTGCATTTGCACAGTGGTAGTAAAAGGGGGCAGGGCATCCGCTGACTTGCCTGGGTCTGGCTTTTTTATTTCAAAACATTTTTATTACGAAAGAGGACCCCATCCCCCAGGACCAAGCTTTTTAAAGCAGTGGAGGAGGGCTGTATGACCCTCCTCACCGGGGCAAATTTGGCCCCTAGGACACCATCCCCTGGGGCCTGGCAGGGACTGTCTAGGGAGGCGGTGGACCCTGGTGACTGTGGCTACCCATGAGCCTCCCATTACAAATTAATCATGGCACGCTTTGGTTGTGGTCCCTGGAGCCAGGGGCATTTGAGAGGCTCCCCATACAAATTCATTAGCCCCGGGAGGTGGTGGCCCCTGAGCATGGGGGAGCCCAAGAGGCCCCCCAGTTTGTTTTTTAGAAGTGACCCAGTGGAAGTGGTGGTTCCCGGAGCAGTGGGATGGGCTGTATGGGCCTCCCCTGCATTCATTTTCATTCAGAAGCCCCAAGGAGGTGGCTGTCCCTGAGACATTACTAAGAATCAGGAGGGGATCGGTTCACCCCTGTCCTTAAATTTTTTTATTTAAATGCCCTAGGTTCCAATGTGAATTAACTTTGAAAAACATGTTTTTTGATTCCACCTTTTTCTCGTCCCTCACTTGACGGATTACCCCGAAACATTCCATGCACAACAAGAATCACAAGTCACTTTTTGGGAAGATTTTGAGAAGATTCCTCAAATGATGCCAAACATATTGGCAAGTTAAACATGCTTTTCCTAGGGAAACTACAACTACACAAAAGAGAGGGCCCATGGGAAACAATATGCAGGTAGGCTGTCAGGTGAATGAAGAACATGCTTGCTACATACGGCTGCTTGTACACACTATACGCTTTTAGCAGAAGAAGGTGTCACCTATAAGTAAGGTCAAATTCCGAAACAAGCATTAGCGCATTTAGAGGAGACCACCTGAAACTAAAAAAAACTTTTTGTACAAGCCACCCTATGTAGTTAGGATTTATACTGTTAGGCAGAATTAATTTCTCTTTTCTTTTCTACTGTGATTTAACAGCTTCACAGTAATTGTTTTCTAGGGTTTGATATTAGTGCAAAAAGTAAGACTACACCAACTTCATAAATAACAGTACATAAGGAGTTTTCTTATGTTAGATTGAGTGTTCGTGGTATGAATGAGGTATGCTTGACAGATTAGATGTGAGATTATCTGGTGTTTTGTAATATTTTTGTTTTGTTTTGATTAGTTTATATACTGTGAGGCGCCTCAAGCTGCCTGAGTTATTCTCAACATGTTAAGTTGGATCATTTTTCAATCTGAACAAAAGCAATAAATGAGAAATGTAATTCCTGTTAAAGTTTTGCAATTCAATGTAAATGTATACCATTTGACCTAATTTGGGGTATCTTTACTTATAGTAAATTTTATGAGCCGAATCGTTACTAGGCGCATGTTTGTGACTTGCCTGAGCAATCCAAAGAGACACGTTTTTTCAGTCAATCAAAGTATCTTGCAGACAGGAAAACCCTTTTTTTGAATGTCCTATGGCAACTACATCCTAACTATAACTAACTACTGGAGAATACCAATCTGCATGAAAAACCTTTAAATGCCCCAATGGCTTTTATAAGTTCTGACTTCTTGCTCTCATTTAGGAAATTCCACTTTTTCTTCACATCAAACAAAACACGTGAACACAAAGATAAAAGAGCCACATATACAGAGACGTCTAAATCATAGTCCTAGGATAAATCCATGTAACAAAGAGCAAAAGCACGATGACACAGCCACATTTTTCAAAAGTTGTCGTCAATCCTTTTATTCATGCAGGTAAACAATGCAAAACAGCCAACGCGTTTAACCCTTACGAGCTATTTCAGGGAGGTAGCGGTACAAAAGGGGTGGTGATGGACGGAGCATCTGAACCAATCAAACACTCACACCCAGTCAAAAGATCTGGGTTTAATCCATCACCGTTCTTTAGCCCATACTGCCACCCCAGTTCAGACATGGCTATATGCAAATCAGTCTGACCCTGTGCCTCATGGGAACAGTCCAGCCTGAACTGCCAAGCCATGCCTTCCCCGGACCGGAAACAAGCTTCCGAGGACCGGTTTCTGGCATTACAGCCGTCTTCAGCCTGGCTTGCTTGAATCCAGTGGCAAAGTGAGCAAGGGACTCACGTCTGAGCATACCCTGCCACACTTATGGCGGCCAAAAGCGGTACAAAAGGGGGTGGTGATGGACAGAGCATCTGAACCAATCAAACACTCACACCCAGTCAAAAGATCTGGGTTTGATCCATCACCGTTCTTTAGCCCACTCTGCCACCCCAGTTGAGACATGGCTATATGCAAATCAGTCTGACCCTGTGCCTCATGGCAACAGTCCAGCCTGAACTGCCAAGCCATGCCTTCCCCGGACCGGAAACAAGCTTCCGAGGACCGGTTTCTGGCATTACAGCCGTCTTCAGCCTGGCTTGCTTGAATCCAGTGGCAAAGTGAGCAAGGGACTCACGTCTGAGCATACCCTGCCACACTTATGGCGGCCAAAAGCGGTACAAAAGGGGGTGGTGATGGACGGAGCATCTGAACCAATCAAACACTCACACCCAGTCAAAAGATCTGGGTTTGATCCATCACCATTCTTTAGCCCACTCTGCCACCCCAGTTCAGACATGGCTATATGCAAATCAGTCTGACCCTGTGCCTCATGGGAACAGTCCAGCCCGAACTGCCAACCCATTACTTCCCTGGACAGGAAACAAGCTTCCGAGGACCGGTTTCTGGCATTACAGCCGTCTTCAGCCTGGCTTGCTTGAATCCAGTGGCAAGGTGAGCAAGGGACTCACGTCTGAGCATACCCTGCCACACTTATGGCGGCCAAAAGCGGTACAAAAGGGGGTGGTGATGGACGGAGCATCTGAACCAATCAAACACTCAGACCCAGTCAAAAGATCTGGGTTTGATTCATCACCGTTCTTTAGCCCACTCTGCCACCCCAGTTCAGACATGGCTATATGCAAATCAGTCTGACCCTGTGACTCATGGGAACAGTCCAGCCCTAACTGCCAAGCCATGCCTTCCCTGGACAGGAAACAAGCTTCCGAGGACCGGTTTCTGGCATTACAGCCGTCTTCAGCCCGGCTTGCTTGAATCCAGTGGCAAAGTGAGCAAGGGACTCACGTCTGAGCATACCCTGCCACACTTATGGCGGCCAAAAGCGGTACAAAAGGGGGTGGTGATGGACGGAGCCTCTGAACCAATCATACACTCACACCCAGTCAAAAGATCTGGGTTTGATCCATCACCGTTCTTTAGCCCACTCTGCCACCCCAGTTCAGACATGGCTATATGCAAATCAGTCTGACCCTGTGCCTCATGGGAACAGTCCAGCCTGAACTGCCAAGCCATGCCTTCCCTGGACCGGAAACAATCTTCCGAGGACCGGTTTCTGGCATTACAGCCGTCTTCAGCCCGGCTTGCTTGAATCCAGTGGCAAAGTGAGCAAGGGACTCACGTCTGAGCATACCCTGCCACACTTATGGCGGCCAAAAGCGGTACAAAAGGGGGTGGTGATGGACGGAGCATCTGAACCAATCAAACACTCACATCCAGTCAAAAGATCTGGGTTTGATCCATCACCGTTCTTTTGCCCACTCTGCCACCCCAGTTCAGACATGGCTATATGCAAATCAGTCTGCCAGAACATTGAAATAAACTACGCTGATCTTGAATTATTGAAGCCTATGATGATTTCTTTGAATTTCTTGATGTTATTGATGTAGATTTTTTTGATTACTATTGTTTGAATTGTTTGATTACTCATGTCCACTTTAGATTCTTTGAAGATAATGGTTGTACACTGATATGTGACACACCTCTTAGTGCACTGGGTTAACATAGACATCCATCTAGGTATTCTCTGTTCCTTTTGGATCAGGTGGCTTGCAGAACCCCTTACCTGGTGCACACGGGACTTTGTTCATGAATATTAAATATTAGACTAGAAATTTTGAAGCTAGATTTTTGAATCAGTTTCTTGAGTGCACATTAGCTGCGTTTACTCACTTGAACAGGCCAAAGTCCCAGTTCCATGCACGTGTAATACCAACACACCCATGTGCATCAGTGAAAAACAAAAACATAAACCCCATGCAACATACCTCAAATGATCACGTAACAATATTAACAACGTAGAGGTTTGAGATTTGTAAACCTTTGCCAGACGCTTTGACGACATAGTCATTGCAAAACCAGCAACAAACCTACCTCAGGATGCTATTAGTGTCTCCAGTGCCATCAGTAGCTCTAATGTATCTTCCATAGAAGAGATGGGACCTAGTTGTGCCAGGGAACCCAGAGGACAGCTTAATAGTTCAGCAACTAGGAATAGGAAATTGGCAAAAAAGAACAGCACAAGACCAGAAGAGGGGGTAGAAGAAAGAACAGACACAAAGGAAGGAGTTCTAAGGCGCAATCAGAAAAGGAGACAGAACAGACAATAGAGACAGAGACTGAAGCAGGGGCAGTTAGGACAACTGAACAAACAATAACTGACAATTTAGTTATAAATCTTTCTGACTATGTTCTGAATGAACATGAATTGTCTGCCCTGAATAAAGGTTTGGGATTTTGTCCTGTGAATTATGGAAATTTTTCAGACATACATGTGGACCTGTTAAATATACAAGACAGGCGAAATCAAAATGTCACTTCTTTTTGAACATCTTAAATAAACCTGCAAGCACCAACACATCTGTTTCTTCTGGAGTTTCTGTGTCCCCCATTAAAGATGTTTCTTCGTTAATTTCACTAAATGATGAGAATGCTCATACTGTGGAAGAAGTGATAGATCACTTATGCATTGAACAAGATTACACAACAGTTAGTGGCCTTTACCTTTGTAGTCTTTGTAGTAAATTTACACCACAGGGAGCTCATCTGAATAGAATTGATGTCTTCCATTGCGAGGTTGCTGTTTCTCTCCATGAGATAGAAAACAAAAGGCTGTCATCACATATAAACTCAGTCAAGGGCAATCTCAGCAAGGCAGAAAGACTCCACTTGTCTAAGATTAGTAACTACATTGAGCTTGTAGTACGAGAAGCAGATAAAGGGGGCAACATTGTCCTGATGAACAGAACAGACTATGAATCAGAGGTAAACAGGCAACTTTCTAATACAGTTTGTTATAAAAAACTAAACAGGAACCCATATCCGACTGCCTCCACTGTTATTAATGATGAGCTCAATCATTGGAAAGAGACTTGTCTTTTATTTAAGGCGGAATTTATATTCCTACATGTGGAACATCCTAGGTATCCATGCTTATACCTCTGTCAAAGATTCATAAAAAAGAGAAATTTCCACCTGTTCAACCTATCATCTCCGGTATAGGTTCTCTAACAGAACCAATGGCCCAGTTTGTGTACTCTTTTCTTCAAACCATGGTATGCAATATCCCGTCTTATATTAGAAATACCACTGATCTACTTAACAAACTCGATGATCTTGTATGGGACGAGTCAATGTGGCTTGTTTTGCTAGACGTCGAGCCTCTTTATACTTGCATAAGAGAAGAGTTTGGGTGCTAAGCAGTAGAACACTTTTTATCAACACGCAGAGCAAGCCAGTATGATCAAAACAAAATTATACTGGACATGATCTCCCTAATTCTCAACAACAACTTTTTCCTCTATGATGATACTTGGTTCAGACAACTCCTAGGAACCGCGATGGGGTCCAAATTTGCCCCATCAAATGCTAATTTATTCATGGGGTGGCTGGGACTAGTATACGCCTGGGCTCCAGCAGCTGCACCATGGACTAAGTTCCTCAATTTTTGGGAGCGTTTCATCATTGATATTTTCATCTTATGGTCAGGAACAGAAGTTGCCTTCAAATCATATTTTTTACATCTTAATAGTAATCCATTCAATGTGAGGTTCACTATGCCAATGTCCCAGTCTAAGATTCAGTTTCTGGCCCTGCTGCTACATGTGCAGAATAATACCTTGCAGAGCACTTTATTTAGGAAAGAGACAGCTGTTAACAGTCTGCTGCACTTCCAAAGTTTGCATCTCCTTAGTACCAAGAAAGCAATCCCTTATGGGGAACTGGTTCGCATCAAAAGAAACTGTAGCAAAGACACACAGCATGTAGATCACAGCCATCAGCTAATACAATGACTGAAACATCATGGATATCAAGATTCTGTACTTTCACTAGCAGTGGAGAGAGCAAGTAGATTAAAATGTTGTGAATCATTATTACCCAAAAAGAATCTAACAAGGAACATTTATCTTTCATCACTACAAACTCCACTTTGAACAAAGAGATTTTTCAAATCCTTAGAAAAAAACAGGTTTGTGCTTAAGGGGGTACCTGGAGGCGGTCATCTTCTCCAGAACAACCCAAGCATTGTGTACAGATGGTGCAGGACTATTAGAGAGGTGGTGTGCCTGAGCGATACATGGCCCACAAAGAAGGGGAAGACACTTGGCAGACTCGTCCTTCAGGTTTTTTCCCATGTGGCGGCTGTAACATTTGTCACAGGACAGATCCCAAAAACCTTTATGGATAATATAAGAAGGACATATACTATCAGACATTATATAAACTGCTTGACACGATATGTAATATATGTGATTATTTGTGTTTGTGGGAAAATCTATGTGGGAAATACTGTTCGTCCCCTTAAACCGCATATTCAGGAACACTAGAGAGCATGTGTTAATGGGGAGACCTCTTATGCTCTGGTATCAAATGTGTGTGATTCAGCCAAGAATAGGTCTAATTTCAAGTTCCTTGCAATTGACCACCTACCACACATCCAGAGGGGTGGTGATAGGGAACTTCTTCTGCACCAACTGGAGGCAAAATGGATCTGCAGATTGAGGTCCACGAGTGATGGACTGAATCTGGACACGGAATTGCTTCATTTCTTTTGATTTCTCAATTTGCTTTGTAATGATAGTTTCAAATCTGTGTCTGTCTTTCACCTTCAGAATTGAGGACATAGTTAGTTATATCCAGTTGCCCATATTATGGCCTTGTTAAATGAGATACAAATGTGAAATCAGTTGTTCTATTTGTAAAATCAAAAAATGGTCAGCATTGTTCAATGCTTGAGTTATTGATGGTATCTTGAGGTCTCATGCTCTTGCTCTAGCTATTCTGTAGATAATCCTATCTTCTTGATTTTTGCTTACTAGTTCGGCTACCTGACAAGAGTATTCTGTCTTTTTATTGGCCAGGATTCACATATAGCCGGAACGAATATTATGTTTTTAGCATTTGCACTGTTGTCATATATCACATAAGAGTTTACCATTATAATCTATTTACCTTTACTGTCTAGGTATTATACACAGCCTGTTTTGAATACCATGCATTTAGTGGTTGCACCTCTGTTATAAAGTATAGAAGAAGGATGTCATGCCTCATGCTCATGAATAAATTACAACGTCCACCAGGTCTCAGAATAGAGATAAGGTGTTTTCTAGTCACTTCAGTCTACTCAGCATGTGTTATATACTTTATGCACACTTAGGAGTTTTTATTTCCTATTACAGGCCGGATATGTTTACAAATATATTCTTGTTCACTCAATAGAATTTGATTAAGGGTAGTACACTGTACACGTCCCGCTGATTGACTGTGAACAATAGAATTTTATGAACTGTTTCCACTTGCATCTGTACGTGAACTGAAAACAATTCTCGGACGTTGACTGTTTTTCAGTTTAGCACTTTCATAGAGGCTCTTTAAATTACCTAAGAATGATGCACGTTTAACCCGTTTTAGCTTGGTAGTCATTCTATTTGCCTTGACTCACAGTTTCCCTTTACTGATACAGGGCATGACGCGTCAGGATATGGATGGCTGATGCAGTCTAGATGTTGGTGTGGAACGTTGCGTCTGTGCGACCACACATTGCATACGTATGTTGTTTTGACGTTGCGGGTCACTGGTCATTTAAAATCCACCGTATCCGGCATGGCGGTTTACCTTGAAAAGACGCACGGTAGTGGCTCTTTGCCGGCTGAAATTAGGTGAGTACTAACGGAGTCTTCACAGACTAGTGACCTGCCAGTTTCTTTTGTTTCTTAACTAACTTGCTACACAGGCAAGTGTAGGGTTTACATGTTGGCAAACATTAACAAGCGTACATGTTTTCTTTTTTCTGTTTGTATTTCAGCTCTGTTTTCAAGCGCGATACACTATGCGCTTCGGTTTTTGATTGCACAAATCCCAAACCTCTACATTGTGTTATTGTTACCTGATCGTTTGAGGTATGCTGCAAGGGGTTTATGTACTTGTTTTTCACTGATGCACATGAGTGTGATGGTATTACACATATATGGAACTGGGACTTGGGCCCGTTTATGTATTTTCTTTTCACTGATGCATATGGGTGTGTTGGTATTACACGTGTATGGAACTGGGACTTTGGGCCGTATTTTCTTGCATAGGCCGGTTCTTAAATGTTTGTTTTATAGATGAATGGTAGAGGCTGCACCTCCCCTCTCCTTGGTACATATAATGGAATGACTGATTCATACTCTAGGCATGTGTTGACATTTTTGATTCTATGCCCGCAGGTTCTTCCCTTTGAAATAGAATTGGTTGCGCTTGCTCAGGTGTGCACACTACTTGGTGCTTATTATTAGCTATTTATTATTGTAGACATGTGTTTGCTGTATTTACTTTTGCAAATACACATCAAATACGAAACCTTGCCTTTAATGACCGGGTTAGCACCCAGCAGTACCTACTGGACCGTTTCTAGGTGGGTATCAGTTTCGATGCTGTGTGTTGTTTTTAATCTTCAGTTGCGATGTCCGGCAGTCCCATATTAATTGGATTGATTGGTTAGTAACTAGGTACCAGCCAAATTTTCTGGACTATGACCGGGTGAGTATCGGTCCCATGTTTCAGGTGATTAGCTGCTGGTTAGGACATGTGCCTTTTGGCTTATAGGACAGATTTCCAGTATGGTGGACTGCCTTATATTGACAAGAAGTTGTTGTGCCGCTTAAAAATGTGTGAGGAGTAACATCATTATTTGACACTCTAGTATGCTGTGGGTGGTTGTGTCTTCCTGCAGATGGCGTTATACCTGTTTTATGTCTTGATGTTGTGGGAAGTTTTACGAATTTGTGAATGGTGATCTATTTCTTGAATCCGTCAAATCAGGAGGAAACACCATTTCAAGGTATCATGTGGTGTTAGTGCTTAAATATTCTGGCCCCTAATGCTAGCAGGGTGTTTTCTGTTACTTGTTGTATATACTTTATGTTTTGTTGTCTTGCCTTTACCTTTGTCTATTTATTGTCTCTCTCTTTTCGCTTTTGTTCCTCTGTTTCAATTGTACTTTGTTTTATTTGTCTCCTGTCTTTTTCTTCCTTTTGTGGTATTTCATTAATTTCCTTATGATGGGCTCACTAAATATAGAATTACAGCTTGCCATTTTTAGATCCACAGCTTGCCATTTTTTGATGTATCAAGCAAGTATATAGATTTATATTTGAGTGTTAGTCATGTCTAGTGTCCATAATAATTATGTTGTGTTCCTGTTCTTGTCAAAATATGGTGATTTGAGATCTGTTTTAACATATTTGTGTTTTGTTCATGTGCCATTGTATAGTATTGTTTGTTTTTCAATGTTAATTTGTGTAAAATATTGTGATTATGTTGTATTGTTATGTCTACAGCCCTGAAGAAGCCCGCAAGGGTGAAACACGTCAGCTGTTTTGCATTGTTTACCTGCATGACTAAAAGGATTGACAACAGCTTTTGAAAAATGTGCCTCTGTCATCATGCTTTTGCTCTTTGTTACATGGATCTATCCTAGGACTATGATTTAGATGTGTCCGTATATGTGACTCTCGTATCTTTGTGTTCACATGTTTAATTCAAGGCCACCAACATTGGCTGGTCTTCAGAGGTGGGCATTGTGCATGAGTCTCTTTAGGAAACAGTAATTAAGTTTCCAACATACTTTTGTATAACACTGGTAGTGGTGCAGCATCATATACCCTGCCACCGTGGGTCTGTGTGTCAGAATCAAACAAAACACCTAGATAGGGAAAAGCAAAAACTTTGTCCGAGAGTGTGAATTCCCACCTTGAAAGTCTCCCCATAAAGCAAACACATTTTCCAGCAGTTGCTTAAGACCCTTGGCCGTACGGGCCATGAGTACTGCATCATAGGCATACAACAATACTGGGAGTGATCTAGGCCTCACCCACAGACAATCTGCCTGGACAGAGAGGAGGGCATGCTCAAGCCCATTTATGTATAACGGAAACAGGAAAAGCACAAATGCACCATTGGAGGACACCACTTCTCGTGGGAAACAATCATGTACAAGCACCTCCCTCCATGA
Source organism: Lissotriton helveticus (assembly GCF_964261635.1). Lineage (NCBI taxonomy): Eukaryota > Metazoa > Chordata > Amphibia > Caudata > Salamandridae > Lissotriton > Lissotriton helveticus. Next base: position 49,385,788 of record NC_136060.1, on the reverse strand, counting down.
AACACACCGAAGCTGTGGTAGGAGAGTCTACATGAGCCAAGATGACTACAAGTCTTGAGTCTAGCCCTAGTTGGAGAAACAGAGCTCAAAGTTTTGAGCGGTTGACGCTGTCAAATGCAGACGTAATGTCCATGAATGCTGGGTGGAGTGATTCTGTCCGGGCAACTGTGTACTTAATAATTATAAAATGGAGATTAAAACATTGATCACATGTTAACCAACCTAATCTAAAGCCATATGGGACTGCTGGACACCACTCAAGATGTCATTGATATCAGACCATGACAGAAATACCCCCTAGCAACTTTACCTCTGCATCTATCAGTAAAATGGTGCGATAATATGCAGGATACTTTTCTCTGCCCTGCTGTCACTCAAGACTTTGCACCCAGAGGCACAACTGATAATCCCATTGGGATCCAGCCACTAATTTGCAGCCTTCTCTGTAGCAGCAGGAAGTCATAGTCAGATTAGTCCAACCTTGGGAGGAAGTGAGTAGCCTGTCAGAAAATGGTAACACTGTAGAGTGGCATACTTGCAGTGCTCAATGGCAGCATGACTATTCTCAGGAAGTGCTAGTTTCTTGTCAAGGGAGGCACTACTGTCTTTTCACTGTGGCCCTTTACATATGTCTAAGCCTTATTATCCCTGTGATGGAGATTCCTTAGACTATGCCTGCAAGACTTGCAGCTTTACTCTTAATACAACATGGAATACAGGACCGGCACAACCTATACCTATTGACTGTGAACCTTCACTCCCTGAGGTGCCACGTGGATCTGTTGGTTATAAGGCCTCCCTTATTAAACGCAGGTCTCTTCCAAAAAACTGTTCGGGCACATTGCTTTCGCTATCAGATAATTCCTGGCACTTTATTTTTCACACTGAAACCTGGCTGAAGGAAGGCTCCAACTCTGGCCTTGCCATGGCCATCCCTTTAGGTTACCAGATTCTGTCTTCAAATGTGGGAGGATATAGGATGGGAGGCTTTAAACTCCTTCCAGTTAGTGGTAGAAATTGGTATGAAACCAATAATACGTTTCTCAAAAGTAGACAAAACTCTGAATTCAGCAACGCATCATTGGTGTTGGTCCTTAAAGGTGTTGCTACAGAAAGTATCAGTTGACATTTTAAAGTATTGTAATTGAGTTGAAAAAACAGCTATTTGAGTCTATATTTTCACCTGTAACATATTCGAACTATTGCAGATTTTTAGAAGCAATATATTTTTACGTCTGCAGGACCCTTATGGTTGTGGGGATATATAGGGATTCTAGGTTTACTAATAACCCAAGGGATCCAGGAACCAAAAAGTGAGCTGCACCTTGCAATGGCTTTTCACGATGTAGTGGGTATACAGCAATACATTTGGTAAAAAATAAAGAGTGAAAAATAGGTATCAAGGAAACCTATGTATTTCCGAAATGGGAACAAGATATGGATTTTAGGAGAAGTGGTTATTTGCCCATATCTGAATTTTTGAGCACCTATACTAGCATTTGAATTAAAGGGCATATTTCAAAGTGTCTTCATTTTTACACATTATCTAACATTTGGAAGGCAGAAATGCATAGAAACTGGTAATATGACTTGTTTGCGATTCTATGTTTTCCTAAGTCTCCCAATGAAAATGGCACCTCACTTGAGTGGGTAGGATTAGCGGCCGCACCAGGAAACGGCAGAAATGCAACGTGGACACATCACATTTTACCACTGAAACTTGAGACTCTTTTTGCATTGTGCCTAGCTGTTGAGTTTGGGCCCAAAACCTACTGTGGAGACATCAAAATGATCTATCACCAAATGACCTGGTTTTGCAAGGGGGGGCACGTGCATTTTTGGTACCGGACTTGGCGGCCATCTATGGAATTTTACCAAACCCAGGCATTCTGGAAAACTAGACACCAGAGGAGTCCAGGGATGTGTTTCTTGTGTTGATACCAACATTGAAAGCACTTTCAATTAAAAAACCTTCTTAGGTTCACATAGTAACATTTAAAGAAAGAGATGAAAAGTTGTGGTCCATGTAACTAGCAACTTCCCACAGCCCTACATAGAATATAGGTGAGCTGGTAACACGCCACATCGTACATAAATATGGGTTGACACGGACAATGGGCAAAGGTTAATTAATTGTTGTACCAACGCCAACTATTCATAAAATTCAGATACTTTAGGTACTAAAATATCCAAAGGTCATAGTATAACAAACTAAAACAAACTATGTCACTGTGATGCCAATTGTGATGTGTTTAAACATCCTATGCTTTATAAACAATGCAATTTTTAGATGTTTACTTAAAAAACAAACGGTGATGGGAAAAATGCATGTAAATAACCCAAACCACTGACAATTGTTCTAGATAGCATTCCTGCCTTATGAAAATCAGGTAATTGACATACATGGAAGTAGTTCTTTTACTGAATAATTTTCTTGGTAACCAGAAAATTATGAGCACAATACTGTATTACTGAGGGAAGGTAGTGGGAGATCTATATCAATTTGACTAAACCCCTTGAGTAATCTATTATGGATATCATCACTGAGAAGATAACAAAATATATTTGCTGTGACTAAATGTTTGCATGTGGTGCAAAGAGCTTTCAAAGTTGTGCCTCAAAGGCAGAGGGATTTTGGTATCCCGCTGATCTAGTCTGCATTAATAAGGAAATCAAAATATATGAATATACACAACAAACAAAGCTAATTGTGATAGGGGTTTCTTGTAAAATATTGCAAATAATACTTAAATGTGTGTATGTAATTCAGAAATACACTCAGGGGAGGTGTGTATGAAGTTTCCCTTTTTAGTTATTGTAAGCAGAACTGGTTAGTTTAGATTTAGATTCTGACGTATCCTTTTGTTATCCATCTACCCGTTGCATCTTATTCTGTGATACTATGCTTATCCTGTGAATTATAACTGGTCTGTATATGCATCTGACAAATTGATGGACATAAATTAAAAACATTATGAAAAATAAAAAAGTATTTCCCAAGAAAGATTGATATATTCAAATTTTCATAAAGATGATGTAGTGTGCATTTCGATGTTGAATGTGAAAAGTGAAAATATTTTAGTGGTTGTGGATGTTTGAAAAAGGGAAGACAGTCTGTAACTGATGCAGAGACTTGCTAAGGGGTTTATTTAGAAGCCCATTGTGCCACCGGTGCATCACTTTTTTTCGCTGCACCATCGGTGCAGTGCACTGGCGCATATATACAAGGCCTTGTAAATACGGCCCCTTTTCACTCATCACTTTGCGTGAAAGAGGTGTGCCATGTGTATTGCTGTGGGTGTTCCCGTGCAACAACCATGGATTCTGCCACATTCCCAGATTTACAACATTTAGTAAACCTGGGAATGCACCAGGGGAGGTGTAAGGAGCAGCCGCGGTCGGCAGTAGGAGTTCCTGCAGGGCGGTGACGTGGGGAGGGGGAGTGGCAGGGTGGGGGGTAGTAATATATGGATTACGGAGTTTAACAGGTAAGTAAACATATAAATGAATAAAATGAATTTCGTTGCGCGCACTGCATCACATTTGGTGATGCAGTGCGCGCAACAACATTTGTTTTATTTATTTATATGTTTACTTACGTGTTAAACTCCGTACTCCATACATTACTACCCCCCACCCTGCCCCTCCCACTCCCCACATCACCGCCCTGCAGGAACTCCTACTGCCGACCGCGGCTGGTAAGGAGGCTCAATGAGGTGAAATACTTCTATTTCTCCTCGTTTTTACCCCTTTTGTGAGTCCTGCATTCTGCATAGAAAGAGGAACACATCATCAATGATTGTTTTTGTTCAGGAAGGTGTCCCTTTCTGCACAAAAACAATCATCCCAGCAACATAGGTACCCTTGCACCATGGTACAAGGATGTCTGGGTTAGAGCATGGCAGCCAATTGTGCGTCAGCACAGGGGATAGCACAGGGATACGTCATATTGTAGTAAATATGATGCATCCCTGTGCTTTTAAAATTACGTCCTGTGTCATTTTGTTGTAAATGAGGCCCCTAGTATCTTCAATGAATATCCGCATGCAAACTCCACATTTCCAGTGTGTGGTACAGCTTCATCTCAGAAGACCAGAGCAGTGCACTCATGGTTTTGTATGAACTGATTCTAGTGCAATTTTGTAAGGAACTCAATTGTAATACATAAGAAATACTATGACAATTCTATATTATTACAAACAAAAGACAAGATCACATCTTGTTTTTTGAAATAGCAACACTTAAATCATCCCTTTGGTGCTTTATTTGCAAACTCATGACACACAGGATTTATTTCAGTAAAGCATGCTCCATTGCCCATATTTGCAGTTATTGGTAAAGAAGCTGACGCTGTGGCTCTACATAACATTGTATGTGTCAGCGCACCTATTGTGCTAATTCACGTTGCTAAGGCTTGTCCAGAGGGACCACAAACAAGGCGCAAAAGAAAACAGGTTTATCCCACTGCAGCTTTTTATCGCACTGAATACAGTTAAGGCGGAACTCACAGTAGAGGTATGTGACCTCGTGTATCCCTGCCAGGCTACAAAGTTCGGTATTGCCACACTGGAGGCATTTCAGAACCAATTATTCTTTTAATTTTGATAGTAAAACCTTGCATGTGGGCAAGGGGAAAAATCTACCCCAGCAGCGATTCGACCGTGGGAACTGTTGCGATCAAACCTATTGGCTTCAGCAGGAGCTTGATGACAATGTGTCCCACTTTCAGACAAGTTCTATTCCCTTTCCCAATTTGTTAAATGCAATCTTTGTCCTTTACCCTCTACAACCTGTTTTTGGTTCCTGATTGTTTCTTTTCAAAAAATGTTTGTGACTTTTTTTTGATAAGATGTTAAAAATCCAAATAGGGAGTGTACCCTTAGACCGGAGCATTAAAACATTGCTTTAACTTAACAGATATATTGTGAAAGTTACTCTGGGAGTGTTTGGACTGACAAGCCATGAGATTCAAAAAGAACATTTGACAGACAGAATGCTGAATAATGTCAAACATTCACTCCAGTACAGAGAACTGAGCCTAAATCCATTGTTTTTTGTTTGCTCTCCCAGCCATTCCAGTTTAAACCCAGCCATATGCAAATCAGTCTTCACCCTGTTCCCCACGGAAACAGTCCATCCCAAACAGCCAGGCCAGGTCCTCCCTAGACCAGAAACAAGCATCCTGGGATATCACCCCTCAGCAGCCAGCTATCAGTGGCATGGAGATAACAGGACCCACATCTGGGCATACCCGTCCCACTCGGGGTGACAATTTGTGTTACTCTGCAGGGATGCCCTGGATAGCCAGATATGGTAGCTTTCTTAACCCGTATATTGCCTTGGCTTTCCAAGGTGGGAATGTTGTCCACTTTCCCATTGGGGGGTGCGCTTGCCAATGTGGCAGGCAGTAACAATAAAGAGAGTGCGCCAGGAGGTTGGTGCCCACCTCAATGGTATGGTGTTTGGGACTGAAAGGGGGTGGCACACCTGCAGCAGGAGTCAGTGTGGCTCCTCAACATGATACAATAGTGCAAGGGGCTGCAGATCTGTGGGGTGTCAAGGAGTGCAGGTGGGTGCCACGCCCGTGGAAGGGGTCAGTGGTGCCCCACAACTTAACTAATTGATGCTGGGAACCTCAGCTATGGTCACTCTGCTGATAAGCAGCGCACCTCTGGTGGGTGCAGCAGCGGTAGGGGCCACACCTCCAGATCAGTAATCTGCTGTAACAGGTATGACACCATTGCCGGCTATTGATTTGGGGGATGTGCAGTCTGAGCATGACCAGCTGGGCAGGCATGTCACAATGGAAGTAAAAGAAAACATTTATTTGGAAGGGGAGTTACGTGGACATGTTTGAACTGATTGTGGATAGTCCTGAAAGGGTAGAGAGCAAGCGGTGCAAAGAGTGCTCTCACTCGAGGGACAAAAAGAGGATGGAGGAAACATTGGTAAATTGGGTGAAGGGCTTTTTGAATTTTCAGGATATTATTGCAGAATGCTTTACTAATTTAGGTGCCCAACTCGAGTGCTAAAAAAGTTGAATAGTTTGCGTGCATGATGAATTTGGTGGCACGGCTTGGAAGGATTATGATATGGAGTGCAGGAGGATTAAGGCCACTAGGCTAATGATAGTTTGGGATCAGATTGATGTAAACACTTGGCACGTGTTGATGCTACTCCCAATCAGCCCTTTAGGGTGGACTCGAGGGTGTAGAAATGTTTGAGTTGGAACTTTCAACAAATTATCATATACCCGGCCCAAATACTTCAGAAAGTTTAAGGACAGAGGTGCCAAGAAACCGGAATTGATGCCCCCCGCTTGTGCAAAGCCCCCTCCTCGGTCAATTGGTTGGCATTGGTCCATAGGATCAATGTGTACAATAATCCCAAGGCATTGTATAAAGCTTTCAAAGAGGGCTTTAGTATCCCAGCAGAGGGGTGTATTGGCGTATCATACTACAGAAATCTGCAGTCACTCAGGTCAAATCATGGAGTGTTCTGGGGATGGCGGCAGGCCCCTTTGCCTCAGTCCTGTTCTCCAACTTTGTCTGCTCTCTCCTGGGGGTAGTTACCAAAAAAGAGCCTAAGGAATACATATTGATATACAACCTATCAGCACCTAGGGGTTAGTCAGTGAATGAAGCCATTAACGGGGCCTTATGTTTGGTCAAATATGCTTCTTTGGACCAGGCGAACCAGATACTGCAGGAATTGGGGCCAGGAACTCTTTTAGCAAAGTCAGACATAAAGTCAACATTCCGCTTGCTCCCTGGACATCCAGAGGACTTCCATCTTCTGAGTTTTCAATGTGAGGGCTCATTCTATTTGACAAGTGCATGCCTGTGGGATGCTTGGTCTCATGCTCCTATTTTCTCAAGTGTGTCTTTCGGCAGAAGTCGGGCCATCAGTGCTTGTTGCACTACGTGGACAATTTTTTCTTTCTGGGACCCTAGGAATAGAGTGTGCTGAGGCCTTGCAGTCTTTCTGGGAGATGATGCAATCTTTTGGCGTACCCCTGACACAGAGTATGGCTTTTTGGTCTGTGACTACCTTTGAATTCCTAAGGATTTAGTTGAACTCTCTTGCTGGAGTCTTGAGGCTCCCCTTGGAAAAGGTTAATGCTTTTTCGCACACCTTGAAAGCATGCTTTGGGGCTATAAAGGTTACCTTGGACCAGCTGCAAGCGGTGGTTGGGCAATTAAATTTCACCTTGCGCATCATCCCTATGGGCTGCCCATTTCACCATAAATTGTGCAGGCCATGCCTGATTTGAGGGGGGAAGCACTACCATACCAGGTTGTTAAAGGAGGTTCACCAGGATCTGCAAGGCATGCTTGCAAAATTTTAATGGCACAGTGGTGTGGCTCAGCCTACCCAAGGACCAACAAAGAGATTGGTCTGTTAACTTATGTAGCAGGTTGCGAAGGTTTTGGTGCAAATCTATGTCCAGTTTGGTGTGCTCAGCTGTGGTCCAGGGATTGAGTGCAGTCTGGCCTAGTCGCTAATATTGGTGTTCTTGAGCTTTTCCCCATTCTAGTTGTCCTCTCCATCTGGCCAGAGCAGTTCCACAACCAGTCAGTAGAATACTGGTCTGACATTATGACAGTAGTAGACTGCATCAACCAGCAGGCAGCAAAGTGCTAAATAATCCTTATGCTTTTGAAGTAGATTGTGTTGCTCTGTCTGAAATGTAAAGTACTGTTTAAAACCAAGTATGTCCCCGGTGTACTGAACAATGCAGCGGAAGCTTTATCTCGTTTCAAGATGCAAGCTTTTAGGTACCATCATCCAGAAGCAGTGGTCTTCTCTATGCCTTTCCCGGACCAACTGTGGTGGCTTTGCTCAAGCTTCCCAGACCTTGAGGCATCCATTATAGCACGCAGGTCGAGGAGTGCATCTGAGGGGGAATTCATATTCCTAGGGCACGAAGGGGTTTCGATTGGCTGGTTGCTATGTCTGTGATTGCATTCCTAGGGTCTCTAAGGGTTGAGGCTCAATCAGCGGCATGCACCAGATGCCACACCGCAGCAATGTCGCTTTTTGCAAAGATGCTGGAGTACACAGATGGGACAAAAAGGTTCCTAGTGTAAAGGGCAGTGTCCAGACAGGACCAAGCCTGACTCCATGCGCCCCATCGACATGTGAATGCTAGCAGAAATCATGTCTTCCCTTGGGAGTATTGATGGATTAGGTGGCATTAGCCATCTCTTCTATGCGGCCATTAGGGTAGGTGAATTGGTGGCCAAAAACAAGATGGACACTGAGGGAGGTTTGCAGTATACAGACATCCAATAGCTGAATGCCTCCATAGCGATTAATATTCCCTGCTACAAGATGGATCAGGCTGGCAGTCAATCACATTCTTTTGCATAGAGTGCCCCGTAATGCATGTTGTCCACTAGGAAACCACAAAGCAACGTCGAGGTTTTCCTAGCACATCGGTCCTGGGGAAATGGGAGCCCACTCTGGTGTATGCTGATGGGACACCTCTGACTAGGTTTCAGTTCTTTAGAATGCTTAATGAAGTCCTGTGGGCAGTGTGGTTTGATCCTACTGAATATTGGTCGCACACTTTTGGAAAGGGGGCCACTACCACGTCAGCAGCGATGGATCTTACAGGCCCAGCGATGCAAAGGATTGGCAGGTGGGCCTCAGATTGTTACAAGCATTGCATAAGACTACACATCCTGTGGGGCCTGCCACTAATTCCCCCCTTTTCCTCCTTTTCCGTATTCTCCTGTGGTTGCAGGTGGAAGGCTTGGGGATTTTAGTCAGCCACTGGATTTCTTGTTGACCACTGTTAACTCAGAGGTAACGGAGATCATAGAAGTGCTAGTGGTGGGCTATTTTTACGTTCAGTGCAAAAATACCTTTCTTTTCGAAGGTGACTTTGCATCCAGGGCAAGACAGGTAGGACACTGGCTGACTTTTTGTGTTCAAGGAGTGCTCTGTTTGGCCTATTTGAGGTATACACAAGACAAACTATTGCCAAGGGGGTAAACGCCCCCTGGGTCATCGTGGTTCATCTTGCAGGCAAGGATTCGGTGGAGATCTGCACAAGGGACTTGTTTGAAGTGGTGATATCTGAGTTCAGTGGGCTTGCAAGGAAATTTTTTCAGGCCATGCAACATTTGCAGGTTGCAGTGAAGGGGTAGTAAGTCAGTCAGCGCTCTCAATGATTCAGTGAAGCAAATAAATATTAAAATTGGTAAGTTGTTTATATCATCACCGCTGCTTAAAGGGTCAGCATTTTTTCTTTCAGGACCCGGTTCACTTGTCAAAGTTTGGCAATGAGAAGTTCCTAGGGAACCCGCTGGCTTGGTTGATTCATAGCCCATGTTTGTGTGGGTTGGGGCAGATAGTATGTGAACTATGCCTGCCTGTGGTGGGTGATGTCATGATTGGTGGGACAGTTCAGGTCCATATAGGGCATTATTTTCACAAAGATAACAGCTGTGTCATGGGACCCTCCACAGGGTGTTGGCAGAGAGTTGAATTGAGGTTATGGGGATATGTGGGCTTGGGAGTGGTCGCTGACAAGTGGCACTTGACAGCCAACCACTTGTGAAGGAAAAATTGGCACTAACCTGGCAAATGCCTTTAAGGAGTAAGATAAAGGGTGAAGGGGGTGGGTGCTCGAGGTAGGTATCCTAGCAGGCAGGTGGGCCCCTTGCACAGGCATACCCCATTTGGGGAGGTGGTGTAGGTGGGTGGGGTCCTCCCCTAAGGAAGGACCCAACCAGGTCCATTTTTTAGCTAAGATAGGCAGGTTCAGGCCAAGGGACACTGGGACGAATCCGATCTCACTTGAAGGGAATCTTGTAGATGCAGAGGATCAATTTTAGATATGGTTAGGAAAATTATAGTATTAGTGACTCTGTTAATGTTGGGCATCTAATCCTTTCAAATAAAACGGCAAACGTTATGGGTTACTGTGGATTAATATATGAAATGTGTTTTTGAATTTTGTTTGTGAATAAATAGGACCGGGGGTTTACAACATCGAACCCAAAAGTGCAAATAGTTGTGTCTTACCAGGGAATTTGGTCAGGGTACAGACATGAATGTTTTGGGGGGATATGAGGGTCTGAAATATCCTGGAAACATTGACGATACCTGGCCATATAGTCTGTGTCCCTCCAGCACTAAGAAGGACCCTACATGAGGCAAGTGGAGGCAGGCATACATACTGGCTGGTGTCCCTCCAGGGCCCATGGTGACCTTATGGGAGACGAGAGGAGGCTTCCAAAAATTGAATACATTAAATAAATAACTGCTGGAATTGTTCCAGGTCCCATTTCACTCCATTGTGAAGCTATGGAAGGCAAACAACAACGGAATACATGAATTAAAAAATTGCTTCTTGCCCGTATGTACACTATGAGAGTCAGGGGAGGCAGTCAAAACTCATGTAAATTAATTTAGTAATTTCTGATGTACCTGTAGGGTCCACAAGACCTCTTTAGAGGACAAGAGAAGGCAAGCAAAAAAATAAATGCATTAACTAACTTATAGCTGGTGTCCCTCCAGGGCCCATGGGACCCCTTTAGGGGCAAAGGGTGGGAGGCACAAATCGAAAGGGTTAATTAAAAATAATACCTAGTATCCTATTCTTCTTGGGCACATAGGAGGAAGGCAACATTGAACAAAGTAGATCAAAACAACTACTATTTACTACACACTACAGCAAACATTCACAAGCACAATGACATCTGGAAAAAACAACAAATTAACAAAAATGGCATGGGTTATTTCTCTCCATATTACTGTAATGTGGCTTTTAAAAGGGGAAAATGGTTGAAACACACTCTTACTGCACAAAATGGCAGCCTCTCATCAATACCATATGGCAAGCAAAAACTGAGACATGGAGAAGAAGGACAAGCTCCTTCACACACAGTCACCGGCTTCACAAATGAAAACTGTTTGCCTCTAAACAATTACCCAAATGGTCTCAATTTGCAAAAAATCAACTCAAAATGCATATTTAAGTTTATTTGGGCTCACCTGCGTTTAAAGAACTGCCACTCTCGTTTGCAACTGCAATTTCACGCTCGGGTAAACCTGAAATGCAAGTTGCCCACCTGCATCAACAAATTCTCCTGCTTGAGTATGGGAAAATGCTGCTCACGTTTGTGCAAATCATAATGTTTCATGGCTTCTTAAATCAAGATTTTCCCCTGAAAAAACTTCTTTTCACACTGCATGGCACAGTAGCATTATCTTGCTAATTATGTGTAAATTTCGTTATGCGAAATTAACAAAAATATTCAAATTACAATGGCGTAATGAAACTTTCACCCGATCTAGTATATTTTTCACTGTGCTATCTTTGTTTAAATAAGCAACGTTTTACATGCCTGTTCGCTAAACCCCGATGTGAATTAATTATTGCCAAATGTATTGGTACTTATTAGCTTGATCTTCAAATGACAAAAGGCTGACTTCAGACGCCACAATGTGACCTTCAGGATGCAAACAGATCTCTTTAATAGAGGCACCCGCGTAGCTGGGGCGGCGAGGGGAGTGGTCCGCCCCAGGCGGCACAATTTTAGGGGCGGTGGCATTTACAAGGTGCACTTGCTCTTTACACGGGGGCCGCGCGGCACTGGCGGCGGCATTTATAATTCATTTGGGGACAATTAAATTCTATAATAAAATTAATTATAAAGGCCGCCAGTGCCGCGCGGCCACCGTGTGAAGAGCGCACCTTGTAAATGCGCAGCCTGCAGTGGATCATGCGCGTCCGGTCTTACTCCGACGTTTGGATCGGATCTGATCCCGTCTCAGGGCCGTCTGGTAGCGCGCGAAAGCGCTACCAATGAAGGCGGCGGCCCTGAGAATTATGATTGGCCAGCCTTCGCGCGAGTCACGCGCTCCACCACAACCACGGTTACACGCTCACCTCTCGTGAGCGGATACAGGCACGCCTATCATTAGAGGCGGGCCGAACCCGGGCGGCAAATTCAAATTGCCGTGGACGGAATCTGCTGGCAGCCAGTCTTGCTTACACCTGCAGACCGTAGTCGATGGATGTCTTAAATTATATAGAATGGTGAATTTAAGTGCAAGGCCAGAATTCAGCCCTCAGGCTGACCCATTCAGATGTTTATCAGATCCGGCTGTGGCACAGAGTTTGAACAGAGGTAAGGGAATGAGTGGCTATTGTTCAGATAAACTGTATTTTATGTGGATATGGATAGCTCAGTGGGTTACTTGCAGTACAGAAGTTACAATCCTAAAACAGGATAGTGATCTATAAACTGACATCAAAGAGCTGCTTATAAACCTGAATGGTATACTTAGAACTTTTTTTGTGTGTTTCAATATAGTTAAAAATTCCCTACTCTTTCATTACTCTTATGTTGCTATAAAGAGTTTGTTTTGATGTATATACATTGAAATCAGTAAAGCCAACCCCGCAAACACTGGGGTATACTTTCAATCCTGTGTTTGTGCTTCTCCAGACCAAACCTTCTTAAAACATATTGCCCACCAGTATGGATGACATGTGATTCCTAAACCTTGTAATCCTCATTGGCTTATGTGACATTCCCTATAGGATGATTTACATACTTTTATGATTCATTGTCTCTGCTTAATGTGTGCATGATGTAAAGTACTGTGACACCCTAAACTATGAGTAGCGCTACACAAGAAATGAAATAAAATATGAGAGAGGGGCTACGGAGAGATGAATGACACTGTTGGAGGGTGCAATTAGGGAATCCGAGGAGTAGGTCATCAGGGGGAAAGGCTATGGAGTGATGAGGGGCACTGTTAGAGGGTGGCAGTGAGGGAATCCAAGGAGGAGGCCATGGGGGGCTGGGCTACGGAGCAATGAAGGGCACTCATAGAAGGTGGCAGTGAGGGAATCCAAGGAGGAGGTCATGGGGTGGCTGGGCAATGGGCGATTAGGGGCACTGGTGGAGGGTGGCAATGAGGGAATCCAAGGAGGAGGTCATGAGGAGGAGGGCCTTTGGAGAGAGGAGGGGCGCTGTTGGAAGGTGGTAGTGAGGGAATCCGAGGACGAGGTCATGAGGTAGTGAGGCTTTGGAGAGATGAAGGGCTGTGTTGGAGGGTGACAGTGAGGGAATCCGAGGAGGAGGTCATGGGGGGATGGTGGTAGATACAGAGAGATGAGGGGCACTGGTGGAGGGTGGTAGTGAGGGAGTCTGAGGAGGAGGTCATGAGAGGGAGGGGCTACAAAGAGGTGAAGTTGCACTGTTGGAAGGTTGTAGTAAAGGTATCTACAGAGAAAGAGGTCAGTGGTAGGGCACCAATAAATAACTCTCCACATGCTCTGTATACACACAGAAGCATGTGGCATTGTGGCTGTTTGGAGAGAGGTCAAATAATACACCAGGAGAGAAGAATCACTAAAATCCATGCTACTCACTCTGTCCCACATGGGACCTGGGCCCAGACTATAACAGGGTGTGAGGGCCCCTAACACAGATCTCAATTGCCTTAGGCCTATACCATAAATTCATAGTGTCACCTGACTTAAGGACTCCTGCCGCCATAGTGAGCATGTGCCTAATAGCATGATTGCTAGGCAAGCCTCGGGAGAGCCTGTGCGACACACAGTCCGGCAGGTTGACAAATATTTTAAAGCATTAAAAAAAAAATCACACCCGTATAATTAAGCAAGTGGCCCCGGGGTGCTGTGCGCAGCCCTCTACAACTGCGAGTTCAGATAGTTAACACTTACTTGCACTAGTTAATAGACCAATGTAAAACTAGCATTCAAATGATACATGTGAGAAATATTTGGGCCTGAAATTTGACAGTGAGGTGAGATTCAAAATTCGAGTCCGAGACTTAAGCTCACACAATCATAGGGCTGCGTATGCCAGGGGCGGCAACCTGAGGGATAGCCCCGGGCGCCACAAGCTCTAGCTACGCCCCTGAATAGAGGTTTTAGACAACTACACTTTACATGGTTGTTCACTGGAGAGAGTCGTGTGGGAGATCATTTAAACTGCATGGAAAACCTACAAAGTTGAATGTTTGTTGACTTTCATTCACAAATTAAATTCCCATTCCAGCCCTAGAAACTCACACAAATACATTATGAAAAAGATGAGAATGAGGTTTTTCCAATATTCAAAAGTAAAACCCCATATTACATGAAAGTGTAGAGATAGGGATTTTTTCGTGTGGAAGAAATATACTAGTAATAGAAAAAAAAATCTTATTATCGGAATTTTTTTTTAGGTATAAAGCAGGAAGTCGAGATTCTTGATCTGTATTATGATTGAGCTTCCACAGCACAAACATATTCAAATTCCTATTGGGTAATCAGTTTTTTGGTAACAATATATTTTCCACTTTGGGTAGCTTTGCCCAAAGAGCAAGACATGTCTTTGAGAAAAAACATTATCATTATGTTGAAGAAATAACTTGCTGAAAAAGAAACTTGGGTAGAAAGAGAAAACGAGAAATAGTGATATGACAAAATAATAAAGTTATTCAAATATAGGTATGTGGAGTCAATTAAAAAGTTCCATATGAAAAATGACAACTTAGAAATCAATATTAGTGCCTGTCCTGCAATGAAATTCAGCTGGATTAAACTTAGCAGTTCACCTTAGTGAACGTTTATAAAGTAGTGGAACTGAAGCAGCAGCTGGCAGTCGATGGACCACTGCTATAGATACATATTGAGCAAAACACCACGGGGCATATACTCAAGGAGCTATCACAGAGTTAACTGCACTTTATCGCAGCCAAAGACGCGACAAATGTATCGCCCCATTCACAAGCTGATGCTAACAGCTCTAGCACCAGTTTACCTGCGATAGCAGCCGCAAGAAACATCGCCATAGATGACCCCTACAACTATCGCTAATGAGATGCAGAGTAGGCGTTTCCAAGCAAAACACTGCGACAACGCCACTCCACAACATTCTCAATGACCAGCCAGATCTGCGACAAGATCACAAAACATGCGATAAGGCATGTTAGCAGCATGAAACTAACACGTGCTCTGACCTGGTGTAAAGTTGGACCACAGCCTGCACCACAAAAGGGAGCCTAGCCCAGAGCCATACCTGAAGAACAACAGATGCCATGGAGCCACTGAACATTCAGGACGGACACCCACCCTGGACCCCCGTTCAACCCCCCCGGTTCCCTACAGCCCCCCCCCGGACCAGCACTGAGGCAGCGCAAAGACAGAGACCCCAGAAAATGCACCATTCTCACAGACCAACACCAGAGAATGTCATTGCCCACTACAGGCTGAAAGGGACAAACCACATCCGCATTCTGACCACCATTGGCCACCGGCTGACGATACCAACACAGCGGACAACCAAGATCCCCCCTCAGACAAAGATGCTGACCGTGATGAACTTATTGGCTTCTGATACCCACCAACCAACAACCTCCCGAGTCGGTGGAGTCACACAGCCAGGCCAATCCAAGTCCCTCACAACAGTCATGGTTGACATCATCAGCTTACTACACTACTATATATACATCTCACACACTGCGCAGGAACAGCCGGAGACCAAGCAAGGCGTCTACACCACAGCTGGATTCCCGCATGTGTCAGGTGGCAATTGAATGCACACATTTTCCACTTGTGCCCCCTGGCAACACTGCACACAATGAGTGCTACAGAAAGCGCTTGTATCCCACCAATGTGCAGGCACTAGTGGACCACTGGGGAATGCCCGCCATTGTCGCCGCCAACCACCCAGGCAGTGTGCATGATTCATACACCTCCAACAGTCCATCATCAACCTGCGCCACCACAATGGCACCCACGGTAATGCACTGCTGATTGGCCAATACCAAATTCACACACCACATACCTCAACTTCACAAACATGCAACTCACAACACAGGAAATGCACACATCACAAGCTCACATACAACATGCACACTCACCACACATGACAGCACAACTCACTTTGGGAACTTGGGCCAGCCATGTACATTAGCCATCACCGGCATGGCACCTCAGTCACACAATAGCAGGATGTCGGAAGAGGTGGGGACCAGGCATGTGTGAAGGAGGCAAGTGACCCATAAATGAGAATGTACACAATGCCAAGTGTGACATGGATGTGATGGCCAGAATGTGGTATGCAGACCACACACATATGTCGACAGACCCCGCTGGTGTATGGAGTGTAGTGGAGAGTGGATGCAACCATGTCACCCCAGCAGTGGGGAAGATCGCAGGACTGTAGCTTGTTACGTTCCCCGGGTAAGCGTGAGCATAGTGGGCTGGCCCGGCATACCCCAGTACAACGTAGGGGTGTGAATTAAAGGCACGTAACCCTGGACGTGGTCCTCTTCCGGAATGCCCAACCTCTCTTGCATGGCGACGCCTCTCACCCTGCCACGAGGCCGACACCATGAGCGGAGTTGCCTGCGATCCTGTGCGCCTGCTGTACCCGGGCCGCTGGTCCCTGAACCAGTCCTGCCTGCCCCTGTGCACCCAGGCCTCAATGCCCATCTGCCGACACCGGCGTGTGTCGAAGAAGGCCCACCACGTGCCGGTGCTCGCTCTAAGCCTGAGACCCACGATTAAGGCAACCTGCAACTACCAGGGGCTGCAGCATGTATTGTGCCACCCCTGGCTGGCCCTCCAAACTGACACCACAGGCTGATCACTCAGCTTGGGTATGGTGGTGTAATCACCCCTAACTGAGATATAGTACACCTATTTCTACCTTATATATAGACACATATGCACCTATAAGTCACTCCTATGGTAGGCCTCGACAATCCTGGAGGCAGAGTGATTGGTTTTATGTGAGAGGGTGCCCTAGCATGAGCTGAGCCCCTCTGTAGCTTTCAGAACCATCTCCTTATAGCTGTTCTATGATATAGCCATACCATATATTCTTAAGTGCATTATATTCCTCGCGGTTAATGCTAACTTTTTTTCAAAACATGTCGTGTAAGGTGTCAAAACCTTAGGAATACTACCCCCCCACGCGCCAATTCTGGCGGCGGGGGTAGATTTCCACCCTTCTAGAGGGAAAAGACATGTATGGTACTGCTTTACCAGGTCAAAGTTAAACAGAGCCTCAGCATCACAAAATGGATGCTGCTGCCACAGACACGAGTCTGACCACCTGGTGCTGGGGGAAACTCCAGCAAGGGCGGCCTGGACAATAGGTTTCCTGTCCAGGGAGGTGCCAGCACCTCCCCATACAGGGGTTTTGTGTATGGGGCAGGGAGGGCTGCATTCAGTGAATTCATCTAGACATTGCCTGGGGCACTCAAGGTGCTCCATGCATAGCCCGGTTCAAACCAGTTGCTGGGGCACTCCAGCCCCAGCTCTGGCATGAAACTGGACAAAAGGAAAGGGGTGTAACCACCCCCTTCTCAGGTCCACCCATAGGAAGGACCTAGGCAGGTAATCCAGCCCCTTAGCTTAGTATAAGTATAGGAGCTGTGTCCCCAGGACTTTAGATTATCCTGGAAAGAAACTTTGATACAGAACTCTTGGACCTTCGACATTCTACTCTGACTACAAGACGGAAGACATCTCCCTTGTAGTCAAAGGGTGACCACCCTGTGCAAACAGGCACCACCAGTAACTTGCCGGTCTGCTTTGTCGACACTCCTGCCAGAACCCAAAGACTCAGTGACACAGGAACTAGACTCTCAGACTTCTCTAACTCCAACCCACCCCCACAGCAAAGCTGAGACCCATGGCGGACACAAGAGATGTGGGATCGGACACCCTGGACATCCTGAGATACCTTCGCAGTTGTACATTGGGATACGAGAAGTCCAGACCCGAGCGCCATTTGCACTGAAGCTCAGCCCTCCACACTCCACGTGTGCCACGTGGGGCCCGTCCTTCCATTTCAGCTTGATGCGTCTTCCTGGTTCCATGCCCATTGGCTAGTGAGCCCCCTGAAGACTTTTCTTTTAAACTAAACTGCTTTCCTGGTTGCTCCAGGCTTGCTCCAGCTTTCCTTCAAAGGAGAAGCACCACAGACCTTGCTGGTCTGCAACAGAGCCAATCTTGACATCCTGCATGGGTTGCGGTTGCAAAGGCTTGTCGGGTCCAATCCAGATACCAACACTGCAGTCATCTAGATCCTTTGTGGGACAGCTTGAATCCAGAGCCTGGTCGTCGTCGATGCCTCCTGGGCCTCGTGGCTGAAGAGACAAGCTCACCTTCTTCAACTTCAAGCAAGCAACATCGCCTGGTTTCTTCCTGGTTCCGTCCTGGTCACTGGGTAGTGACCCAGACTCTGTTCCCCCTGCTTTCAGGTTCTTCACATCACTGATCCACCCTTGGATCCACCCGGGCACTTTTCCTCTGGTCGCCTGCAGCACTTCTTTGCAGATCTCCATAAAAAACAATGACGAAACCCAACACCAAAAGGCACCTATGCACCCAGCTTCCCTGGGTGAGGTCACACGAGTACTCCGGTGCTCCCATGGGACTTGGCTCTCGAGTGTCCTAGTCTAAAGGGGTTTCATCCTAGTCCATCCGGAAGTGTCCTTAAACAGTAACTTTGTAACTTCTTCGTTTCCCACTATAAGTCAATGGTAACTCGCGACTGTGTTTAGACACTGCACGCGTCTCCCGTGGGCCTCCTACTTCCTAACCTTTGGTTGTTTAGTGTAGCCCCAGCGATTATACAGGCCCTAGGCCTGCTGTCTAACTCTCATGTGGTTCTTATACCACTTCTTTAGTATATGGTTTGTCAGGCCCCTAGGGCATAACTGTATTTGTGCAACTTATCGTATGCTAATTGAGTAACTTATAATGGACTTTTACCTATGACATCATAAAGAGTGCAGAGGGGTTGTGTTTAGAATAAATACATATATATTTGATTTATACCTTGTGTGGTGTCCTTTCATTTGGTATTCAAGGGATTATAATTAGTAAAACAGCTTGCTTCACATGCTCTCTGAAGTCTTAGCCTAAGACTGCTGATCCATGCTACCACTAGGATATCTTGTCTATAAGGTTGACTTTACAACCACCATCAATAATGGTCGATTAGACTGGTGCAAGGTGCCCACTAGAATAGTGGACATCATATGCCAGGCTAACTTCTCACACCGAATTGTTGGTGACAACAAACTGTCGCTTTTCACTCCCCCATTTGCTGTTTCCGGATAAGATCAAATCTTAGCTCCATGCCCTGGAGGACCCCTTCCACTGTCCCCCGCTAACCTCAGTCACATTCCCTTTGGAGCTCGGCGAGGACCCGCACAGTCCGCGTGGCCCTACCTCAGTGGACCGCAAGTCACCGTCCCATGGCGGGATGCCTGTGCCGGCAGCTGTGCATCCGGGGCCACTAACTCTGTGCTGGTCAGGTCCGGGACCCCTTGTTCTGAGATGTTGGATGGCCTCCGAGGAGATGGTCTTGGGGTCATAAACGCTATGTGTCTGTGGCTCTGCGGTGTCTGATGCCTCCAGCCACAAATGCGCTCCACCATGGCTCACACATCACATTGAGTCCAGACCGGCCCGGACAGGGCATCACCACAGGAGGCACACACCACCTTCGCCAGGACCACGTTCAACCGCCATCTGCCAGAGTTGTAATAGTGGTACTGACACACTGACGCAGTTGCTCGCACCTGTCGTGGATGCCATCCTCTGCCTCTTACCCTGCTCAGCACTCCAGGTGCCCCTACCTGAGTGCACTGCAACTTACGGACACTTCTGTTTGTATGTGGGGTGACCTCTATACTTGCTCCCGCTCCGTCCATGTTGGTCAGCAGTTGACTCTGTTATGCAGGTTTATATGTTTTTGTTGCACTGGTGTCGACTCTTCAGGTTGTTGCCAGCACCAACCACTCCATGCGGGCTTGCCTACACTCACCTCACAAACATCCAGCACAGGCATCACTGTACATGTGGCCCTGCCAATAAAGGGGCTGGGCGCACATGCCCGTATTCAGTTTGACATGATATCTTCGTGTGTCTCTGTGGTTTTGTTGAATGCATGAGGGCCCCGCGCCCTACCACATTGCTATGTGCTTTGTACAGCGGATGCTACCATGTCACGGCAGGCAGCAGGATGGAGCTTGGAGATGTTGCTTTGTCGATAACCACTCAATTTGTAAGGGGAGTGTACTGGGCCATCGTATGCAGAGCCAACGTGGGTGTGTGACCGATGTTTGTGTGCGCATGGGCGTGGTTATGTACTGGGTATGTGCATTTGTCAATGGCAGAGTGGGTCTCCTCTGTGGGGTGTAGGTGGTCCCTGAAGGATGATGGACACCCACGTCTGTGATCTAGTTCGCCTTCCATGGATTCGGACCCCACCCGCACCTGTTCAGCCACCTCCTTTTGGCATTCTGAAGCCTGGCATTGGGGTGCCATGTGTGGCTCGGTGAAGTGTTGTGAGCCAGCCATGCTTGCGGGCGCTTCCTGCTGTGTGGTCTGTTGCAGGGTCTGTGTTTTCCTCTGCGTAGCTTGGCTGCCCTGGTGGTGGGTTGTGTGGGATGTCCATGAGCTGTTTTAGGGCATCGGTGTCGAAGGTGTGGTGGTCCTCTTGGGCATCACTGATGTGTGGTCTTCTCTGCTCTGTTGGAGGTGTTGTGTATCCCTCTGCACTGTGAAGGGGAGATGCATGTTGACATTGTGTTGACATGTATGTTGGTGGATTGTTCTTGTTTGCATGCAGACATTCAGACAATGTACATTGTGACTGTTTGGGAGGTGCAGGATTTTTATGAGGGACCATGTACATTTGGATTACATGACGGATGTGAGGTTGTATGCGAACATTTCCATTTCACACTTTTCAGATCTGTCAGATGTAGTAGACCTGTTTCTGCACCTATGCGGACCAAGTTGTGTCCTCTATTATGCAGAGTTGTGTTTGTGCATTGTACCACATTTTCTTCAATGTGGGTGTGCTGTTCTTGCTATGTGTGTGTGCTGGAATGTGCTATGTGGAACATGGACATTGTAGGTGTGCAGTGTGCTACACATTGTTCTGCATGTGTGCCATTGTGCTCATCTCCCCCCGTCCCCCACTCCCAGGTTGTTACACACCCTGTTGATGTTGTGTCAGGTCCTCCCAAACTGTGTCCGCACTCCCGACTCCTTGCACTGTCTCCACACTGATGGCTGTGGCCTCCATTTCCTCCAGCTCCTCCTGTGGCGCAGGACTCCCACCTCCTGTCACCGTTGCTGCCTTCCTTTTGGCAGCAGCTTTGTACCTGGTTTAGATTTTCACATCATGCCAGCACCTCTTGGCCTCCTCGATTGGCCTCTTCAATATTCCCGGTAGTCTAATTGGGGATCAGTTGATGGTAGTGTTCTGTCACCTCTGTGACGCTGATCTGGTTAGTCTGCGGCCTGCATCCCATCTTCCTCTCCTTCTTCTCCCTGGCCTTCCCTGACCCAGTTGTTCCTTTCTGGTGGTCTGTGGGGGTTGTGGGGTTTGCATCAGCCTCTGCGCTCAGTCAGGGTGCATCCATGTTTCTACGCACTTTTGATTGGTTCTGGTGTGTTGTTTTTGTAGCTTTTATAGTGCATTTTCCCGCCAGACGCATGGGATTTGAAGGCCTGTCGCTGGTTTTTGCCAATTTTTGTACAGCGATTGGCCTCATCGCAGGAATTTTTTCACTTGCGTTTTGCATTTTTGCAGTGAGGTGTTGATTTTAACGTGGACATTTGACCCGTTTTCTGGAGACTATCACATGGTGCCGCCGTGTTGGGAATGCGTGGGTAACACAACGTAATTTTCACGCAAACGGATGTTGTGTTAAGTAACTTTTGCGAGGGTTATCACAGGCTCTTGAAAGTATGCCCCCACAATGACTCAAAATCCTTTTGACAGTTTTGCAGTTTTTTTGGAATCCATGATCATTATCTCAGATAAGTGCAGACCACTAAAATGTTTCTAGAGAGGTTTTGTTTTGGCATTCTTTTTAAGTCCATCCCCCCTCTCTAAACACTCTGTAGCTTCCTCCCCAGTCCACAAAATGTCCCCAAAGTTTTCAGGGAAAGCCTCCCTGACACCAGACCACAGATCCACTTCTGACAATCTACAGATCCAACTCTAATTCAAATTGGAAAAAAATGTCCAGCCACAAATAGATCATCGGATTATTTTACAAGTAGGTGGAACTCCATGAGTTTTCAGCACTCTCACTTTACTTTCCAGACATAAGACAGAAGTTTCAAATGGGCAGGCTAAACAAATGTCCAAACGATTCTCCTTCAGGTGAACTCAACATCCTATGTATCCTGAACCTTCTGCACTTTCTAACTTCAAGAAAGAAGTTTATCAGGGGGGCAATTAAGCTTTAGTGGATATAACCAGAGCTCCTCTGAACTTAGAGGTCAGCAGGAGGCTTCGTACTTAAGCCAGAACACATTTTGTGTCCTGTAGAGTCAAGACAGTGTTAGCGACACAATTATATCTGCAGTCTACCATCAGGTATACAGAAATGGATTCAGCAATTGCACGCAAGTCATCTTTTCCTCTTCTGTTCTAGGGTGCTCTCTCAAGTTCACTCTCTCTCTTTTTCCCTCTCTCTCTCTCTGTCTCTCCCACTTTCTCTCTCGCTCTCAAGTGGTCATTCAGGGTTTTCTAGAAGGCTAAAACAGCCTGTGATTAGCGACAACCATTGTGCAAATAAAATAGCTTTTATGCCTAATACCTTTGAAAATGTGTCAAAGATATTGTTCTCGAAATTTGCTTTACTACAACAGATATGACGGAGTACTTTTCATTGCAGAAATCCCACTTTTATGAAGCCTGATTCATATATGTCAGTCTCGCTCCAAACTACTGCCAATGCTGGCCTATGAATTAAATAATATCTTCCCTCTTCTGGCAAGATGTAAGTTGGTCGTGGGTGTAAGCAGGTTAAAGCAATTGTTACATGCAATCTATGAGCCAATAAACAGTGTTTTTCTAATGCTAATGTGCCAGTACTGTGTAACAAACCCAACTTTGACCTTTGTACACTGTAATAAATGTGTGAATGAGTGGTTATTCGTGACACTGTGATAAAGACCGTATGCTATGTAGCCACATTTTCTTTCCCTGCAATGGTATGAAAGCACCTATATATGTACAACTGCAAAATCCGCAATAGGTATCACTTTGAAATAGACAAACAAATCATGTAATACATTCAATAAATCGCCACAAATTATAGGACAAAGAAATAATAACCATGTGAGGAATGGAATACAGTTCATATTTTTCACTCTGCATTTATCTACGATCTCTGTGTCTGTGTTCTCATCAGGATAAGAAGAAAACTTACTGAGCACTGGATGTGTTTATGAAACTGGAAAAATATCAGGAAAATACCTGTAGGTCACTATAAAAAGAATATGCGTGTTCTAGGAGAAGTAGTTAAAAGGAGAGATATGTTAAACTACATTCCGGGCAATAAGTAACCTTATAAGGAGTTTCACAGAGGGGGACGATTGATTTCACAGAATAAGAAAGTTATTGTCCTACTTCTAAGAAAATAACTCAGTTCATGAAAAATATCATATAGATAAAAAGACATTACACCAATTTAGTGGCGGCCGGCACAGATCAGGGGTGGCGAGGCAGGGTGTTGGGCGAATGTAAAAAGAGAAATAAATAAAACTTACCTTACCGCCGCCACGTGAGCCCAGTCTCTCCTCCGTATCAGGACTCAGTTGGAACAGGATCCATGAAGCACCCAGGCTCCCCTGACCAATGCAGCGTTGTTATTGGTCTGAGCCAGGGCATGGGGGCCTGGGCATTTTGTAATGCATGACTGCGGCCCGAAAATTATTCGTGCACAGTTGGAGTGGGTAAACCTCTCCTCCCCTGTCCTTCTCTAACTGCAGAGCAGCCCCGCCTTCGCCAGACACAAAGCAGCAAGAACACATTTTCATTTAGTTACACTGCTTAATAGGAGTGGGGCACGCTCCTCCGCCTTAGCAGAGGAGCCACCACTGCCCCAGTTCCAACGTTACAAATGTAACTCACACAGTTTCGTGTCCGTGTAATCTGTAATACATTGAGAGGCACACGGAACAGACAGAAAATATACCATTTGTTTCATATTACCTTTGGCTGAATAACTAGGAAAGAGACATTGGGTGGAGTACGATAGAATTTTTTATGATTGCACCCTGGGTCAGTAAACTGACCCTTTCACTAAAGAAAAGCAAATACATATGCATGGCCAGATGTATAAAACAATCATACTATCATCAACTTGTAAGATTTCTCATAATTCTCTTAGGATCATATTAGAATATTGAAACTGTGTTGATATGCTTCAATCTTGGCTAACTGTTTTTTGCTTTAATTCTGTTTCAGTTTTATGCTGTCTCAATAACCTATTCCCTATGCAGACACCCAGATACTGCGGCTTGGGTTAGTAAATTGTACTAACATTGTTTTTTCTTAATTTTTGCTGTGCTTTATTTTATTCACACCAAGTTGTTTTGCTCAGTTTTCTGCCAAGAAAGAAGCAAACTATCCCAGGAGAATATTGTCTTTTTTCTATAAGCATATGGAAAGTAACTAGGATGTTTTTTATATTCATCTGTTCATATATAGCTTCTTTGCTAGCTACTGAGGTTGGGCCACCAAGATCTTACACCAAGACATCTATCTCTTTTTGTCTGAAATATCTTCACTGAAGCCTCCAACTTGTATTGCATCAGAGTAAATGTCACAAACCCTCTGTAGTAGGATGCTGTCTTTTGGACTCACCTTACTAATTCCAACCACTGTTCATGCTTACCAGTCATGTTCTCCAACAGACATAGGAAAGCCTAAGAACTCATGTCCCTAGGAAACCTGTCAGGAAATGAAAGCAAACACAAGGAGATGATGGACGGAGCGCTGAAATGTGTTAGATACTCACCCCCTGTCACAGATCTGGGCTTAATCTATCATGGTTCCATAGCTCACATCGCCACACCAGTTCAGACCCAGCCATACGCAAATCAGTCTTCACCCTGTTCCTCATGGGAACAGCCCTGCCGAACTGCCAAGCCAGGTCTTCACTGGATCAGAATCAAGCATCCTGGGAACGGTTTAGGGGTAACACCTCTCATCAGCTAGGTTAGCTTGAATCCAGTGGCACAGTGAGAAAGGTAACCACGTCTGGGCATACCCTGCCAACTTAGGGTGCACAAAGCAAACACAAGGAGATGATGGACAGAGCGTTGACATTTTTCGTAGACTCACCCCCCAGTCACAGATCTGGAATTATTCTATCATCTGTCTTTAGCTCAGTTCCCCACGCCAGTTCAGACCCCGCCATATGCAAACCAGTCTTGACCCTGTTCCTCATGGGAACAGTCCAGTTTGAACTACCAAGCCAGGTCCTCCCTGGATCGAAAACAAGCATCCTGGGACCGCTTTCGGGGCATCACCCCTCATCCGGTGATGGCGGGCGCAGTGGTCAGAGTCCAACGCTCGCACGGGCTAACCATGCATCCTCTGGGCCCATCTACTCGCATTGCTGGGACTTCCTCTTGCTCATAGGATCTCAGTAGGGATCTTGACTGGGTCATCTGGGGAACGCTGTTCGCATCCGCTTGTGCGCTCGCTGCTAAGGACCTGACTCGTCTCTTGCGCTTGGGTGGGGTTAGACGAGTGAGTTAGCTCTCCTTGATTTCCTGCGGTCCTCCGCTTATCGGGCTGCTGGGAACCAGTTGGGAGGGGCATTCTTGGACTTTGAATTCCCAGGGGGCTAGCTGCCAAAATATTCTCCAGGTGAGCAGATGATGTTGATGGGGCCAGTTGGGGGGCTCTCACTTGAGGGATGCTCGGTGGGGGTGGGGGGGGTCTGAGGTTCCAACCGCCCTCCATCTTGTGGGTGCTTCAACCCTTCCACCCACGAGGGCACCGCAAAAAAATAAAGTCTCCATGACTGCCTTAGAAAAAAAAGGAAGCTGTCTCTCTGTCATCCAGATCGGTTATGGATAAAGGGGTGGCCATCTTGTAACAGATATGTAGTGCACCTTCGACCAGCCCATGTCCACTCTGAATGATGCCACGATCATTCTTGACTTTAAGGGAGCCATCGGAGTCCCACCTGCCTTCTCCTTGTGAGCCGATTTTGTTGTGGGCGGCAGCTGTGGGGCTTCTCATTTGATACACACTTTGGGGGGGCACTGGGGATCTTACTACAAATTGTCATTCAGACCATCCTGTAACTTCTATAAGAGTGGGACAAATTTGGTCACCCTCCCCACTTTGGTCACTCGTCTCTGATGCTCTACGATCTTCTCACTTTATGCTCAACCAGGGCAATTATAAATGCCTGGACCTTAAATGGCTGCCAAAGATCGTTTACTTGCAACTGTGTTACGGACAGGCATCCTCTGATCAGCTATCCCCCTAAATCTTCTTTTGCCATTAGATATACAAGACAATCTAGTTACTTCACCCTGATAACCCTAGCATTTTTAGTTCCCCTTCAAACTGGGTGCCTACCTCACTCTCCTGATTTTGCCTGAACTCACAATGTAGGCATGACTGCGACCCCTGTACACTGATTGCATTACTAAGGGCCTAATATCCCACCTTGATGCTGCAGTAAATGTTTGGTTGGACCAGAGTCTCTCACCCTGCTAACCTTGAGGCCTCTTGACCTCACATTAATCGGGTAATTCATTTGATTACCGGAATATGTGCAGTCTTCTTCTTATTATTATATTTCTTTTCACTGTTGCTACCCTAGTGGCACCTTCCTCTTCCCCCCACCACCCTCCTCCTCCTCATTATCCTAACATGGCAACCATTCGAGTTAAGACTAGAGTTAACTGTTTTAAAATCATATATCCCCCTAATTTGTCTAACGCTTCAGCAAAACGGTTCAAGCATAACACCATTGAACAATTTCCTGATTCCCTCTTTGTTGACCAATTCCATAATGGTCATTATGGGAGGCTCAAAAACGACTTCATTTTTTTCACTCACGACATCCCTTCCTGGTCCACCAGCTTCCATAACTCCTTCAACGTCACCTCCTCCTCATCTATACCACATGGGCAGCAGCAAAACATGTCCCTCTTTACTTGTTTTAATGGCTCACTCACTATTTCACTATATAACAATGGTACTGTCTTGAATCAAGCTAAAGACACTTGTCTCTCTCTCTTTGACCACCTCTTCCCTTCCCTACTCCCCACCCCTGCTACTGTGATCTCCCTTGATTCTTCATCGAGCTCTGCCCTTTACACCCTATCTCCTCCCCTGACCCCCTTATATTCTAATAGGCTGCACTCCCGGGAGGCACAGGCCGACCCTTTGGCCCCCTTCCCCCTCATCTCCCATTCTTCCACCTTCACTTTGGGAACTTCCCCTCAACATATCAGCCATAAATCTGGCTAACACTCTTTTTTTCCACTCGGCACCTTCTCGGTATTCCAATGTAACCTCCTTTCCCCCTAAACCCTGTCCACCATTCCCTTATTTAATCCACCTTTCCTACAACCTAATTTCCCAGTTAACTTCCCATACTTTCCGCCTTTCCCACTTCTCTTCTTCACTACGTGCTCTCCCCCTCTCCTTGTACCCTGAGTTCTTCACAAACCCCTTTCATCTCTCTTCTTCCTCCCATACCTCCAGTAATGCTTCTCAACCCTTTATCCCCCCTTGTTAATCCTTTCCATTTACCTCCCCTGGACCTAGCAGAACCATATTCTTTCTTCAACTACCCTCTAGCCCAACCCCCATTCTGCTTGGTGCATGTCCCCATACATTCACCTCTCCTAGCCAACGGGACCTTTCCAACCCTTTCTCCTCCCCTCTCCCCAAACCTCCTGCCATTCTATGACTTCCCTCATTCCCCTCCCTGCATTCCATCCTCCCTCCGTATTCCTCACCTGTCTCCCCTAAATTTGATCTCAATTCTTCTCCTCTGTTCAACATCAGCAAAGAAAACTCTCTTTCCACCTCAGATGTACCAACAACCTCTCTCAACCACTATCTATCCCCACCTTTTTGTCTTCCACCTCAATACCCCCGCACCCTCACCTCTCCCTGTCCTCCCTCCTCAATTGCACTCACTCCTGTATTCATTGAGCCACCTAACATTCCTTGCTCAGCCCCACTCTCTCTTGAAAACAAATTAGGATTTCTCATCTCCTCTATCTCCCAACTTGAAGCTACCATCTCACTCTTAAGCACAAAGATATCCACCTTTCCAAACAACCCAATTCCCTTGGCAAATACTCACTTCCCCAAACTACATTGCTCCTACCCCCCAAAAAAGCCAATCACAATCTGTATTCTGCAGACATTGCTAACCTACTGGCTAGTTACAAGACTTCTTACACCACCCCGCTTCCACTTTCTTCTCCGAGTAAGTCTACTTTGTGCTCTATTCCCATCATCTCTTCTGTCAGAACTAATCACCACCTCATTCTACCCTTGCACCTTCTTACAAGAACATTGTCCCTATCACCCCTAATAGCCCAAATGCCCCCATCACCTAAACAGTCTTGTAACAGTTGCGCTGCTTGCTCCACAACTGCAGATCTGCAATTAAACACAAACTGGAAATTTCTAACAGCATCACTCTCCACAATCTCGACATTCTCTTCCTCACTGAGACCTGGTTCAACGAGGCTTCTCATACTATGTTTGATTTTCTGTTACCCCCTGACTATTCTGTCTTTAGAAACGACAGAACAGACAAAGTTGGGGGAGGTGTTGCAATCCTCTTCAGAAACTCCCTTCAACTTAATGCTTTTCCTAACAGCTCCTTCCGTACATTCGAATGCCTGTCGCTGGAGCTTCAAGTGAAACACTACTTCCCCTTCAGATTTCATGCCATTTATCACCCGCTTGGTGACTGCTCTACTTTTTAGGAGGAACTCACTGACTTCATCAGCAACCAATACTTTCAAAGTGACTGACAGATTTTCCTGGGAGACTTTAATCTTCACTGGGGCTCTTTGGAAGACTCTGCTGCAAATAGGCTTGCCACTTTTCTCTCAGTGAATGATCTTATACAACACTTCACTGAAACACCACACTCTAAGGGCTTAAGTCAGGACATTGTTTTATCTAAAGCAGACATGCTTACTATTACTATCCCTATTCAAGTAGACTGGGGTGACCACTTCCTCATCCCCTTCTCTCTTCACCTATCACGCTCTATAACTCTTGTCCGTTTATAAACAACAAGGGACCCTAAGTAAATCAGCAGAGGACTTTAGGGAGCAATTCTTTGAAAACAACAATGGTCCCATGCAACAAAGAATAAAGCATACAAATCAATACAGACACAATAGATTCTGTATTTAAGCGACTTGTCCAGCCGGACAGTGGTCGACAAGTATATTTACTAAATAACACAAAATATAAAGAGAATATCCTTTGACAGTCTCACGGTGTGGGGCACAAGCCTGTACCTCAATTACACAAGAACACTTTAGTACATTCAAAGTGAGCAGGAGAGTGCTTCTTAGGCAAAAAAGCTTAAATTGTTTATTGAATCATAATGTGAACAGATATTCTGGGATGCACCATTACATAAACACAGTACAAGGTATAAACACTGTATATGGCACACAAATTGGTCGACGGCGTTTCGATCCCACATTTAGATTACTGGGATCATCATCAGGACATTTCATAAATGCCTAATCGTTACAAGCCACAAAACCTAAAAACAAAGTGTAAGGAAAGGAAAGATTAGGAAACTGAGCAAAAGGTCTCTACATTCAGTTTCAACGTGATGGTTGATGCACATCACCCATTGGTTGTTGGTTGTAGGGTGCACAAACCTTAAGAGTTAACGCCGTGAGCGTGGAGAACGAGAGGCAGTGTACAGGTCAATGAAGGGATCAATAAAGGCTTACTGTGACTAACGGTAGTTCCCGTGGGTGGGAATCTACTGATGTGATGAAGTTGTGGTGAGCAAATGCTAGTTCCACGTGGTCGAGGAACGAGCGTGATAATAACAGGAACAAGGAGTAGAGCCCGCAGTAATTCGGTCAACCTAACCGGTAACAGGGTTTGTTCAATGCCGGTTGGACTTGAAACAGTTGGATAGGTGCCGAGAAACGAGGCGGTGAGGTTTTAAAATTTAATTAAAAGGATTTTCGGCGCAGTGGTGGGAATTACGGCGCAGTGAGGAACCAAGGCTTACCATTAATAACATGGCAAGATCCCGGTAGAATTTTTAGGAATTGACAGGGTCACCTGGAAGGTAAAAGGTTGAAATGAGATTGGGACAACAAGCAATTCGTAGTGGGAAAGAATGGGAGGAGGGGAGTGGTCGCTCTTACCAGAATAGGGACCGTCAGGGAAATCGGAATTCGATCGCTGTATAAGTTGTCGGAAGTACCTGGGGAAGGAGTGAGAGGAGGTTAACACAAGGTTCAATGGAGGTAGAACCAATGCGGTGGCAGGGGTGGAATGGGCATGAGAAGTGGAGGCTTACCCGGTCAGTCGGTATCAAGTCCTAATCTTCAATGCGTTCTGTTAGTGCAATGGATCAGCGTGGAGCACGCTCATATGGAGTCATGGACAATTGAGAGAAAAAGAAAAGGGCTCTGGCGGCTGAAATGGAAGAGATTACCAGGCGGCCATCTTTGAGTGGTGAAAGAGGGGGAAGTACAGTTACTGGGACGCGCAGTGTTGGTGACAAACGACAGTGAAAGGGTGCCAGTGTCAGCAATTGAGGGGTGTTTCGGCAGTGTGAAAAGATACATGCACTCAAAAGAAGCATAGCACCAAACAATTTCTCCGCTAAAACCTTGGCATTATATACAGTTCAACTTGAGTATCCTGAGTGGTTTATTTCAATAGAATGCATTCTCATGGGGCCAATAATCAGACTAGATTCGTCCAGTCTTCCTGCAGATTAAGTCCGGTGTTTAGACTGTCCGTTCTCAGGATCCATTTAAGGTCCTCTTTATTCAAGAGTCTTGTGAGGTCGCCTCCTCGTGGTGGGAGGATGACTTGGTGGATCGCTGTCCATCGGACATCATTTTCATTATGCCCCTTCTCAGTAAAATGTTCAACAAAGGGGGGCGTTTGCTGTTTTACAACAGATTCTGCTACGATGCTGGGAGATCCGCAGTTTTATCTTCTGTGTTGTTTGCCCCACGTAGATCTTATTACAGGGGCAAAAAATGGCATAGATCACATTACAGCTATTACAGTATTACAGTTGGTAAAGGTCTTGCGTTCATTTTTCACATTCTCAAACACAAATTCTGTACCCTCAAAACAGGATCCACAAACAATACAAGAACAACATCTATGGTGACCCTTAACTGGCGGAAGGAACCAGTAGTCATTGAGAGTCGTGTTTGTAGTGGTAGTAATCGGCAAAGCTGCACAGTGCACAGTGCATGGTGAAGCCTCAAGCAAGGTGGTACAACCCCCCAGGCGAGAGACAAACCCGCCAGAAGTTTTATCAATGGTAACTTACTCTGAAAACATGACCATCCCTTTATTTAACTTATCCGATCATGTTCTCTCTAGTGCAGAGATTTCCATTCCCAGCAAAGGGCTATCGTTTGTCCCTTCGACCTACCCAAATTTCTTAGATCTCCAATCTGAGTTATTGTTTTTTTTTAGAAAGATTAGACTCTGCGCTTTCTTTGACCTGAAACCTCCCCAGTCTAGAGTAGCTGCCACCCCTTTCAGACCCCCCTCTACCTTCTCTCCATCCTCAGCCATGATTCCCAAAGAGATACACACATTTGAAAAAGTGATCCTCAAGGAAATAACTGAACTAGGTAAATCCCATATATTCATCCCGTACAATATCTCATTGGATGAAAAGCAAGCCATTTCGACCCTTCGTGACAATAACCACCTTATCATAAAACCTGCAGATAAGGGCGGCGGTATTGTTCTGCAGGGAATTAATGACTATAAAACAGAAGTCTTGCGTCAACTATCTAACACGGATCACTACTGTAAACTACCAACGAATCCTACCAAAGAACTGCAAAAATTAATTTGACTAATCACTCAGGAAGCTCATGAAACCGGTTTTCTAAGTTAACACGAATTGAATTTTCTTAATGTAACTAACCCTAGAACACCGGTAATTTATACCTTGCCCAAGATACATAAGAGACTGAAATCCCCACCTGGGAGTCCCATTGTATCTGGCTGCGGGTCCGTACTCGAGCCACTAGGCCACTATGTCAATTATTTTCTGAAAGACTTCGTGCCTGAAACATGCTGCTTTATTCAAGACCGTATGTACATGATCAACCTAATTGAGAATCATCCATTTGACCCCTCCCGAGAGACTCTATGTACACTGGATGTAGAGTCTCTCTACACAAACATTCCACAGCGAGAATCACTCCTGGTCATGGAAAACATACTGAACAATAGAACCCGCCCTCATACAGTACCAACTCTATTTATCATCCAACTGCTTGAAATCTGCCTGACACAAAACTTCTTTAAATTTGACACCCAATATTATCAGCAGGTGAGGGGAACGTCAATGGGTGCAATTTTTGCCCCAACCCTGGCAATCCTGTATATGGATTGGCTGGAGTGCAACACCATACTCCTCCCAAGTAACCCTTTCCACCAATGTATTTCCAAATGGAAACGTTATATTGACGACATTTTCCTAATTTGGGAAGATCCTGTGGAGAATCTTAACCCCTTTCTACATTGGCTCAATAACAACTGTAGCGGCCTTACCTTTACCCTTTCCCACAGCAAAATCAATATACCATTTCTAGATTTATGCATTCAACATAAAGATGGCCTTCTATATACTTCTCTTTCTCGCAAACCCACCGAAAGAAATACGTTACTCAGCTGCCAAAGCTGCCACCCACGGGCACTTAAAGACAGTTTACCCTACTCCCAATTTCTTCGACTAAGAAGAAATTGTTTCCAAAAAATGTACTACTTTAAAGAAGCCAACACCTTGTCAGACAAACTGTAGCAAAGAGGTTACCCCTGCCGGTTGGTAAAAAATGCAATGAAAAGGACTTGGTACTGCCCTCGCGAAACATTGCTAGAACCCAAACCTAAAAAAAACACTGAAAAACTTGTATGTGTTACCACTTTCTCCACTATTTCTAACAAAGTGCGAAAATCCATTAAAAAGAATTGGCACATCCTTAATTCAGGTCCCCTAGACCTGGAGACACCACTGTTTGCGTTCAAGAAAAACAAAAGTTTGAGGGACCAAATTGTCAGGGCAGCTTTGCCGATTACTACCACTACAAACACGACTCTCAATGACTACTGGTTCCTTCCGCCAGTTAAGGGTCACCATAGATGTGGTTCTTGTATTGTTTGTGGATCCTGTGTTGAGGGTACAGAATTTGTGTTTGAGAATGTGAAAAATGAATGCAAGTCCTTTACCAACTGTATTAGCTGTAATGTGATCTATGCCCTTTTTTGCCCCTGTAATAAGATCTACGTGGGGCAAACAACACAGAAGATAAAACTGCGGATCTCCCAGCATCGTAGCAGAATCCGTTTTAAACAGCAAACGCCCCCCTCGTTGAACATTTTACTGAGAAGGGGCATAATGACAATGATGTCCGATGGACAGTGATCCACCAAGTCATCCTCCCACCACGAGGAGGCGACCTCACAAGACTCTTGAATAAAGAGGAACTTAAATGGATCCTGAGAACGGACAGTCTAAACACCGGACTTAATCTGCAGGAAAACTGGACGAATCTAGTCTGATTATTGGCCCCATGAGAATGCATTCTATTGAAATAAACCACTCAGGATACTCAAGTTGAACTGTATATAATGCCAAGGTTTTAGCGGAGAAATTGTTTGGTGCTATGCTTCTTTTGTGTGCATTTATCTTTTCACACCGCCGAAACACCCCTCAATTGCTGACACTGGCACCCTTTCACTGTCGTATGTCACCAACACTGCGCGTCCCAGTAACTGTACTTCCCCCTTCTTTCACCACTCTAAGATGGCCGCCTGGTAATCTCTTCCATTTCAACCGCCAGAGCCCTTTTCTTTTTCTCTCAATTGTCCATGACTCCATTTGAGCGTGCTCCACGCTGATCCATTGCACTAACAGAATGCATTGACGAATAGGACTGGATACCGACTGACCCGGTAAGCCTCCACGTCTCGTGCCCATTCCACCCCTGCCACCGCATTGGTTCTACCTCCATTGAACCTTGTGTTAACCTCCTCTCACTCCTTCCCCAGGTACTTCCGACAACTTATACAGCAATCGAATTGCGATTTCCCTGACCGGTCCCGATTCTGGTAAGAACGACCACTCCCCTCCTCCCATTCCTTCCCACTACGAATTGCTCGTTGTCCCAATCTCATTTCAACCTTTTACCTTCCAGGTGACCCTGTAAATTCCTAAAAATTCTACCCGGGATCTTGCCATGTTATTAATGGTAAGCCTTGGTTCCTCACTGCGCCGTAATTCCCACCACTGCGCCGAAAATCCTTTTAATTAAATTTTAAAACATCACCGCCTCGTTTCTCAGCACCTATCCAACTGTTTCAAGTCCAACCGGCATTGAATAAACCCTGTTACCGGTTAGGTTGACCGAATTACTGCGGGCTCTACTCCTTGTTCCTGTTATTATCACGCTCGTTCCTCGACCACGTGGAACTAGCATTTGCTCACCACAACTTCATCACATCAGTAGATTCCCACCCGCGGGAACTACCGTTAGTCACAGTAAGCCTTTACTGATCCCTTCATTGACCTGTACACTGCCTCTCGTTCTCCACGCTCATGGTGTTAACTCTTAAGGTTTGTGCACCCTACAACCAACAACCAATGGGTGATGTGCATCAACCATCACGTTGAAACTGAATGTAGAGACCTTTTGCTCAGTTTCCTAATCTTTCCTTCCTTACACTTTGCTTTTAGGTTTTGAGGCTTGTAACGATTAGGCATTTATGAAATGTCCTGATGATGATCCCAGTAATCTAAATGTGGGATCGAAATGCCGTCAACCAATTTGTGTGCCATATACAGTGTTTATACCTTGTACTGTGTTTATGTAATGGTGCATCCCAGAATATCTGTTCAATGAACAATTTAAGCTTTTTTTGCCTAAGAAGCCCTCTCCTGCTCATTTTGAATGTACTAAAGTGTTTTTGTGTAATTGAGGTACAGGCTTGTGCCCCACACCGTGAGACTGTCGAAGGATATTCTCTTTATATTTTGTGTTATTTAGTAAATATACTTGCCGACCACTGTCCGGCTGGACAAGTCGCTTAAATACAGAATCTATTGTGTCTGTATTCATTTGTATGCTTTATTCTTTGTTGCATGGGACCATTGTTGTTTTAAAAAAAAAAACTATAACTCTTGTCCAACCTAAACGGACTACTACCTGGTTTCGTAACACCAAAATGATTGACCTTGACACTCTTTGTGATTTTGATATGCTATCACTTCCAATGTTAGTCCCTACTTTGGATGTCAACGATCTTACATCCCAATGCCTCTCAGTCCTTGCAGTCGAAATTGATAATGTAACTCCACTTCAAAGCAAAAGGAAAAGGCCTATTCCTTCAGCACCATGATTTAATGAATCCCTTTACGAAGAAAGGAAGAACCTGAGAATCCTGTAAACACACTGGAGACAATCTCCATTCACCACTAATCTTTCTATTCTATGTTCAGCAGGATCAAAATACCATAAACACATCTTCCATGAAAAAGCCTCACACTTCAGAGCCCTCCACGACTCAAAACAGACCTAAAAACCATTTGACCATATCAAAAATCCAAACTGCCCTCCCTCAACCACCAAGCCTGATGTTTCTCCAAAAAAAGCAGCGGAACTCGCTATATTCTTTGGTGAAAAAGTTAAATCACTGGTGGATCTGGTCATTCATCCTACCCCCAGAGGAGCGCAAATACTTAGACATTTGGCAGAGCTTTGACGCCATCTCTGAAGATGCCCTCCTCAAATGCATCTTCAAAACAAAACCCTCTAACCATTTATTTGACCCCATCCCTAGTGACATTGCCATTGATTTCAACACCCATACTCTTTCCTGTTGAACCAGTCTGGTTAACCTCTTCCTCAGCCAAGGCTCCCTTCATGTTGCCCTTACAACAGGACAAGTTACCCCACTTCCTAAAAAACCTTGCAAAGAATGCACAATACCAACTGCGCCTTGTCTGGGGGATTCAACGTTTCTATCTGGAGCAAGACCTAAAAACTTTGGTCCAATTTCTGGTTCTCTCCAGCTTTGACTATTGCAATTCTCTTTTTACCGGGCTCCCCAAATCCCGCCTTTTCCCTCTTAAATCCGTTCTCTATCCAGCGGCTCGTTTGGTCTTGGCCAAAAGAAGTAACCACATCACACCCATTTTCTCTTTCCTTCGATTGCTTCCTATCGAGGCACGATCAATCTACAAGACTACCTGTATCACCCACAAAGCCTTGCACACTTCCTCCCCTCAATGCCTGGTGAATAAACTTTAAATCTCTGGAAGACTCTAGACCTTCTCGTAATGCGGAACATTTACTGCTTGAGCCCCCAACCTTCAAAAGGGAATTATTGATGGCTCAATCCTTCTCAGGCAATGCAGTTAATATCTGGAAATCACTTCCTCCACGACTCCGTACCACCACCTCTACCCAAACCTTCAAAACTGACCTCAAATCTCTTCTCTTCCAAAGACACTTTCAGAACTAATACATCCCTTTTCATGTTCCTCAAGGAAGTTCTTTCAATATTGTAAATAAGTAATCTACGCCTGTACGACTTTCAACCTAATGTGTTTTTTGTTTTTTGTGTGACTGCCATCTATTGTTTTATTTAATTTTTTCTTCTTTCTTGTTTGTATCTGTAACGTGTAAATATGAAAAATTCTCCTTGTGTAACATACTCGGTTCTATTGTGACTTTGGGTAAAGTCTGTGCTATATAAAAATGCATTAATTAAAAATAAAAAATAAAAAAATCAGCCAGGCTAGCTCGAATCCAGTGGCGCAGTGAGCATGAAACCCACATCTGGGCATACCTTTCCCACTTAGGGCGACAAATGCAAATGCAACAAACGATGGAAAGACTTCTGAACAATGCAACCAGTGACTAAAAGAACAATAGATTAAATCCCGATCTTTGTGACTGGGTGTGAATGTTTGCATTGTTGAGCATTCTGTCCACTATTTTTCCTTTTGCAGGTACTGAAATCAGGCACACAGTTCAGACATTCCAGGGGAAAGTGACAGGATTCAAGAGGCGCTCCAATCAAAAGGAAGCAATGGGACAAAAGGCTTTGATATACCCAACAGGAATACAGAAGGATGCCTACCTATAAGGGAGAAACAAGAAAAGAACGCAAAAAGTCATTGTGAAGTTATGGATAATCAACTACACAACACCAGAATGTTTAGCAGCAGCCTCAAAGAGTACAGTTGGACCACAGAGAACCTTCATTGTATTTATAACCATAAGATAATCATCTTTCCAGTTCCTTTGTCATTTTTTTAGGCTTTGCCTGCACAGCGCTTGCGCTGTGCTTGAGAAATCTATTGTTTTAATCATAATCTTAAAAGGGACTTGCATCCTAGCTCCACTCTTTCCAGGCTTCTCATTGGTTCCTTTGCATGCCACTTACCTTTCCTCCTTTTCTATTGAACGTAGCATATGTTCAAGCATTTACCAATGCTTGTTCCTCATTTGCTTCTCTTATCAGTTTCCTGCCACCAAAATACTTTTAACATCCACTTTGTTAGAACTATATTTTCCTAAAGTTTTGCTGTTTACTCTTGCAGCATATTCATATAACAATTTATCACCGGGAGAGATTAAGTCATTTGCATAGAATTACAGTATGTTGCGCGGCGACGTCGAGACTCGAACCGGGATCCCCAGCTCTTGAGTCAGCAGCTCTGGCCACTGTGACACATCCTCTCCACTTCTGTGTTATCTATCAGGCAGCTCTTTTCTTCTCCTGGACGATGATTGATGAAAACAGCTCTTTATTCATTACATAGGCGAAACCGATGCATTAACAATGCTTGTCTTCGTTTAGCTTCTTACTAAATTTAAATACACTGACTTCTAAAGGTAGAATACAGGAGTAAAAATTATTTCAGAACATACATAATGATGACAGAGAGCATCCCGGCACAGTTAGGCAACCCATTTTACATTGACTCCTTTTCTAAGATGTCTCAAGCTTTGTTTTGGTCATGATACTTTTATTTGTCTTTGCAGAATGTTAAATTAAAATGTTTGCTAATAACCGTGTCATACTGCAGAGCCCCCTGCTCTGGTGCTACTTTTATTCTAGACCACATTATCTGTATATATTTTTCACTGGCAAGTCGCTGGGATTAACAGAGCAGATTAAAACAAACATCGACCTAGCCCATGGTTACTCAAACATGTTTCCATGGGCAAAAAAGTTTTGTCTGTGATGTGACCGATGGCCGCATTGATGCCAGCAGTGTTGGCGGTCAGGAGCAGGTGGTTCTGGGGGGCAGTGTGGGTAAGGTGGATGTAGGGGAAGCAAAACATATACCTGTAGTGACAGAATTGCACAATGTGAAACAAGACAACCTGTGATCAATCCCAGCTTCCCCACTTTACCAAATTGTGTGATCATAGGCAATTGTTTGATTTCAGTTCCCTCCTTTTTCTTCATTATCACATATAAAAGGACATTGTAATACATGACTTCCGGGCGTGCATTGTAGAAAACCTACTCTTCTGTTTGACTTAATAAACTATAATGTTGTTGATGTATAATAGGAACCCAGCCCAAAGAGTGCAATTAACAACTGACTTGCATCGTAGTTCACTATTGACATTGTTGTCAGGGTGGAAGGAAGAATGAATGTTTGCAGATTTGCTTGAAAACTATCACTTTAAAGAAAAATACCCGTCAATGCACTGACATAATGTCATGTA
Organism: Lissotriton helveticus; assembly: GCF_964261635.1. Classification (NCBI taxonomy): domain Eukaryota; kingdom Metazoa; phylum Chordata; class Amphibia; order Caudata; family Salamandridae; genus Lissotriton; species Lissotriton helveticus. The sequence continues at coordinate 49,346,982 of NC_136060.1, read as the reverse complement.
CTAAGGTGAAACGGTCTGCATGTTAATGAAACTCACTTTTTGAAATTTAAAGAGACCTTATCATATTTGTTCACTTTTGCTGCAAGATGTCTTTAAAAATAAAGGTGTTTCTAAAGTTAAGCATGTAGTATAACCTAGATGCTTCCTTTCTTTATCTTCAAATAGCCTTTAAATAAAAGCTTGCCTGCTTATTTTACTTCTTACTTAATGTTAGTGATGAGTTGAGAAAACAGGAGCCCAGAGCTGCTGTTGACGATTGGGCCACATGTAAAGGTCAGGAGAGCTGCGTGCAGCCCTTGTGGCCATACTGTCACTTGCCTTGCCAATAGGCCTGGCCTTTAATAGTTGCTTGCATAGCTGTTGTGTGTGTCAATGCTTGTGCATTAACTGGAGGCCTTATTAATATCAGCATTGGAAAAGCCTGTAGGCATGGTGTTATTTAAAGGCAAAACTGTTTCTTAAATGATTGCCAAGTTTATGAGCATGTTTATGTGGATGGGCGAGTGGATGAGTGTACGAACGAGTCAAATGTTGACTAAATGGATGGAAGAGTGAGTTGTTGGATGGATGAATGGGTGAATGATTTCATAGATGATGGCGTAAAGGAGAGTGGCAAATTGAGTTAGTGGACCAAGTGCAGTGAGGACTCGCCGTCTAGTAGGGCAAGAGGATGTGTGGGGATACAAGCAGGTACCTTTTACAATGTGAAGGCTTGTTTGCGGGTCAGAAGGAAGGGTGTAGGGTGGGTGTAGGGCTAGGCCTTTTAAGCATAATTTTAACTCTGTGTAAATGGGCCATCTTTTCTTGGGGGGTTGGAAAAAAAGATTCTGCTTGTGCAGGAAGTTGTATGTTGTACCATCGAGTTACATGCATTAAGGACATCTTTTCAAAAGATGAAATTTAACATTGTATTCATGCAGAACATACAAAGACTGTTTTTTCTGCTTCTAAGCACTGCACGTAACTTGTTACTGCTAATCAATTAATTGGTACTACATTGACCGAAATTGAAAAGAACAGGAAATTTTAATTACACCCAAACCATAAGTCACTGCAGATGTCACTAATGAGTAAAGGAAAGAGGTTTGGCCCCTTCACAGTAAGACTGGGCCCATATAACAACACCAAAAACAATTGCCAATACTGTTTACCACTTATTGTCCTACTTTCGTTTGCAGTCACATCCGTGAGTTAATGTGAACCGCGACAATATTAAATTACCTACTTTTTGTTTATTTTTCAATTAATCTTTGTTTTTTCAAAGTATCAAAAACTTGAATATTTTAAATCATATAAGTTTCATATCAACAACCCACACCCACAATTATCAAACATTGTACAACATACAAAACAACCAAATTGAATTTAGACACAACCTAGAAAAAATACAAAAACAGAAAATCACAACAATTTTTTAAAATAAAATAAATAAACATAGAAAAATTAAACATGAAAACATTAAACATGAAAAAATTACTCACATTGAAAAATTATTGTTTTTCTTTTTTGTTTTAACTATACAATATTGTTCAACAGTGCCTATTTTTGGTAAAGCCCTCTCTGTATCCTAATTATTTTATTAGCTTTCTACAGTAACTCAGACAAGGGGAAATCCTCTTAGGTAGCACTTGTTGAGCAAACCTTCAGTAACTTTGGTATCCCGAAGTTACGAGGAGAACAGACGGCCACCTTTAGCGCCCAATTAAGATTAGGATATAAGTAAGAAATTACGACGTGTGGTGACTCAAAAACACACAAGGAGCTGGTATTTACTGCGAGGATGGCCATTGGTGCGCCCCCCCCCCCGAAATAGATGACACGTTTTGGTGAAAATCAGTTGTGGAGCAATATAAAAACATTGGAAAGGAGATCGGCTGATCTCTCGTAAAGCTATTGGTCCTGATGAGAACCGGGTCTAATAACACCTGAGTTTGAAACGCGTCGCCCACGCTTTGGGTTGTAGATATGAAATGTATGTGATTTAAAATATTCAAGTTTTTATTACTTTGAAAAAACAAATATTAATTGAAAAATAAACAAAAAGTAGGTAATTTAATTTTAAAGAAAGTAGGACAATAAGTGGTAAACAGTATTGGCAATTGTTTTTGGTGGTGGTGTTACTAACGAGTAAAGGCAGAATGACACTACACAAAAAAGACCACACAGACACACTTATACATACCTGTAGTGTAATGAAAGTTAGCAATGATGGAACCCTTTTGGCTCCTGATGGACTCTGTAAAGCTGTGAGGATGTTGTATTTGCAGTTACATGCAGAAGAATAAAGATGTGGGTTACTAAGCTCCATGTGTGGCGAGGTAATTCTCAGGTACCCAGGCTGGGGAGAGCAAAACAAATGGGGAGGAGATAGTGTATGAATAACGCGAAGATTGACAGTGCTCTCTGTAAGAACTGGGACCGCCAGTTCACCGGGGGGTAGCATGGCTTGAGCAGGAAGGCAGCCAGGGGCTTATGCGTAAAGCAGCCACTTAACACACACATCCAATGAAACACACAGTGGCGCAATAATGGAGACCACACCAGTAGTTGTATTTGAAAAATCAAGATCTTTTATATAGGCTTTCAATTAGAGCAATGCATTGGTAATTTCATTAGCTTTTCAGGTGAGCATTTCATTAAACAGTTGCAGTAAGACTTTTCATTAAAATAGTAACCAGCTCATCTAAGCAGTGAAACATTAAATAACCCCGCCTGTCGCATCAAACTCCTCGGCAGGCAAAGGGGGTACTTTCATAACCTGGAGGATCCTACAAGAAGCGACTATAGCATTGCATTAAAGTAACACATTAAACCTCTCATAGACGCTTTCTAACTTGCGCTTCATAGAAAGTAATAAAACATTTCAGCAAGTACTTTTCAGTATAACAGAGAACTTCAAAGAACACAGCCTTTAGTAACCTTCCACAAGCTTCTCTTCTTGTGAATACAGATCGGTTTGCGACCCAGATCAGATCGTCAGACTACTATGGAAGTCCACCTCTGCAAAAAATTCAGTACAGTGAAGTGACTCTCCCTCTCATTAACAGGCTTGTAAATATGGTGCGCAATGAATAATTCAGGCTTGTAAATATGGTGCACCACGAACATTTCAGGCTTGTAAATATGGTGCGCTATGAATAATTCAGGCTTGTAAATATGGTGCGCTATGAATAATTCAGGCTTGTAAATATGCAGGCAAAACGATATAATGGGGAAAGTGTCTGACCCTCCAGCCTCCAAATATTCGAGGCACATTCAGAAGGGGGCCAACAGGGCTCAGTCACAGTTAACCCCGGGGGAGGGGCGACCTCGGGCCTCACTCGGCCTACCGCCCTCCTCCCCAGGGGGTTACCTCTCTTTTTCGGCCCTCCGGGGCCCTTGCGGAGATGCTGCTGCAGGCGAGAGGGGCTTCGTCCCTCCCAGAGTCTCACTTGCCCCAGCGCGGTGCAGGTACTGCGTTAAGGCACCAGTGCCGGGGGCGAGGCAGGTCGAGCACTCGGGGCTCGAGGCTCAATGTGGTGTTCAGGCGCGGCTCGCGGGGCACAGCGGAGGGGGCTCCTCAGGGCCTCCGCCCCCCTCCACGGCGTGCTGGTGCATCTCCGGGTGCCGGGCCTCGGGAGAAGGGGCTGGTTCCGGGCAGCCAATGGCTGTGCGGCTTGGGCGGGGGCGCGGCCGATGACGCTGCGGCGCTCCCGCTCATGTCACAGGGGACAGGCAGGCTTCGGGCCCAGTGTGGCCTGAGGTACTGGATGCGGCGGCCCTCTCCTGGCACCGGGGGCCGCCGAGGGGGACAATGACGGCGCTGAACACAGCGTGGGGGCAGGCGGCCAGGTACAGGCCAAAAACGCCTCAGACACGTCGCGTGGGCGGCGTTTATGCCGCAAGGACAAGGGGGTGTCTCCTCAGGCAGCCAGGTACAGCGCTTGGCGGCGCTTCTCAGCAGTAGGCGCCGGCAGGGCAGGGAGGCAATTTCAACGATCCCTGACAGGGCAGGCAGCCTCAAGTACAGCGCTGACCAGGGGGAGCAGGATAGGCGCCTCCCACACAGTTTAGCAGGGACTGCAGGCAGGATGGGGGTCAAAAATAGTTCAGTCAAGAGGAGACAAGGGGGCAAGGTGGGCCCACGGCAGGCAGGCGGTGCGCAGGGCTGCCCAGTCCAGTACCTGGTCGATCACCCAGCAGTCTCTGGTCACAGGAAAGCGGTCTTCTTGGCGCTTGGATGGTTCTGCGCCCTTAGTTGCTTGTTTCTTGAAGTGGAAGGGGGGGGGTGATGAGTTGAAGGTTTGAAGAGTTTCTCCTCAGTCACTGCAGATGGGCCCTGGGGTTCCCTACCACTGGGCCAGATCAGGGGGCTAGCTTTGGACACCTCACCCAGCTTAAGAGGCAGCACCTAAATCCTGTCACTCCCAGTAGCATAGGTTCCTCACTAGGCCCTCCCGCCTAAAACTCCTGCGTGGGTTCTCCAGGTCAGTGATGCCCCAACTGACTAGAAAAAGTTCCCTCCCTTGCTTATATATGCCCAGGTCAGGAGACCACTCTCTAAGGCGGGAAAAGTCAGATCCGCCTTCCTTCTGGAAGGTTCCAGGAGCTTCCCCACTCTAACTATGGACAGGGGCTGGGTGGCTGGCATTGCAACATTGTATGGGGCTCCAGCCTGCTCCTGGCAACTAGGGTGCTACACTAAAAAGACCACGCTGCAGTAGCAGGGGCCAGTGGCAGCCATGTTGGAAGTAGAGAGCACCTGCACCCTAACACAGATTAGCTATGAAAAGGTGCCCGAAGACCTAAGGGCCAACAAAAAGTAGGTGGAAAAAATGAGACAAGGGCAAAAAATCACAGGGAAAGACCACCCTAGGGCTGACAGGTCTAACAATCTCCCAGAGAGTTTGCCATTGCCCAAGCATGCCATGTGCGCCATCGTCGAAGTACAGAATCAACACCTAATACATGTGGAGTCAAAGCACAGCTCCAGCGCTGTGAAGCAGTTGAAGATAACAAAAGCATTGCAGTGAATCTAAATGTCGTTGGCAGAGAACCTGCTGTTCAAGCTGTACATAAAGGTATCGAGCTGCCATGCAACACAATGTTATACAGAGTGTTACTGTCCAAGGCGGATAACTACAGATACAAAAAGGAAGTGCTAAGAACTGCAGTATTCACATATTAAATATGCATAACATACACAAAACGCTGGTTGATGAAACAATGAATAAGAAAGCATATAATCATTCCACTTACCTGCGCCCCGATAAGTGTAGCTCTATGACCGCAGCAACTGGTGAGGAGACTCAAGAAGAAGCATAAGGGTTGTGCTTACTGAGCTGTTCAACACCTGAAGTGGCACACCATCAAACATATCAGGTGGTGGCTCAGAACAACTTCAGAGGTCTCCAGAAAGTGAAGGGCTCTGACGAAGACGAAGAAGGAGGTTACAGCACCACAAGCTGTCCAGGATGATCCTGAAGCCGAACCTTTGCAGGGCCTTAGAGATAGTGTAGGTGACGCAGGTCCTAGTGGACAATCGACAATTTCTGAAAGAGCTCCACCCTCAAAGTCAGTCACTCCCAAAAATGGTTACAATTATGCCGCTTTCCTGAAACCAGCATCACCGTTCGATACTGACAAAAAGCGAAATATTGGCAAAAGATGGATTGTGTGGCTTGAGACATTTATTGATTTTGCTGATGCACTTGAAAAGAGAGATAACAAAACGATTATCAAATATCTCGAAAATCTTGCTGGTCATGATGTAAAAGAAGTCAGAAAGAAAATGCTGCGAGCTGATGTAGAAGTCACATAGAATTAAATAAAAGAAACTTTGAATCTAAAGTTTAATCCAATGCCTAATGTTTACTACGAAAGATACATTTTCAGTCAAGAATGACAGAATGTTTATGAAACCATAGATGAATTTGTGGAGAGACTCAACACACTCAACAAACATTGTAAGTTCAATTAATTTAATGATGAAGAAGCTATATGTCCTAGAGTTATTGATGGATGCATGTCAGATTTATTCAGATGATGAAGGCTAAGTGAAATTCTTAGTCTGGAGCGAGTGTGAATGGCTGCCAGAGCTAAAGACCATGTGGATAGCCAAGCTGCTGACATGGAGATCGGAGCTGGCCAGAATGAATCAGTCATGAGTGTGAAAGATAAGCCAAGGCACAAGATTGAAGGAAACAAAGTGAATTCTACATGAACAAAAAAGTTGTGTTTCAAATGTGGATTTTTATTTTTACATGAAGGTAAATGTCCAGTCATTGGACAGATATGTAAAGGCAGTGGGTAGAAGAACCTTTTTGTGATAATTTTCAAAGCAAGGGGAAAAGTAAGTGCTGAGAGCAGGTCCCGTGCACACGCTGGTGTGGTCGATAGTCCGATTGTGCGGACTAAGTTTTCTACTCATGCAGAGTAAATGCTTGAAAAAAGAAGCGTGAATCTTCAAGTTTCTTGTGAATAGAGTTTTATATAAGTCAAACAATGGACAGTACAGTAAGGAGGTAGCCAGCCGACACGTGTTTCGTCACATCGTGAAGGAGATGTGACTTATCAGGGCTGTCGGGCTACACGAAGGAGAAATCGAGTGACTGAAGGGCGGCGGGGAAAAGGCCTCGTCCGCCTGGCCAGGGAGGCGTAGATGAGCCAAGGAGTGGTTGCCGGGTAAGGGCACAAGTAGCATGGCCAATGGCGTCCTGTGTAGGTGGCCGAATGGAGAGAAGAGCGCACGTACTCAGTGCGTCTGCCAGCAAGGTAGGTGGCATCCGGGTAGTGGGAAAAGCAAGTGCATCATGGCGCAAATACAAAATGGCTGCCGGAACTTTCCAGAAGTATTGTTTGACGTGCACCCATAAAGCCAAATGCCTTCTTTGTTTCATGGTTTAGAAAAGCTTAAGATTATAAAAAGAAAGCTGCATATTAACGAGGAAGTCCATCCTGTTGCTTGATGACATAGATATATTGCTTTTCATTTACAAGACCCTGTTAAAAAAGACCTTGAATTGTTACTCAAGCATGATAACATTGAGCCTTCTACCGATCCCACTCAATGGGTTTCTCCCATAGTGGTAGTGCCCAAAAAGAACAGTAAAGGAGCTGTAGACATATGCGTTGACATGCGTCAGGCAAACAAGACTATTGAGGGAGAACAACATCCAGGTCCTCACATTGATAACATGATAATGCAAATTAATGGTGAAAAGTTCTTCTCTTGCCTTGACTTGAATAAAGGTTATCATCGGTTAGAACTCGAAGAAAATTGCAGGTACATTACAACCTTTTCTACCCATGTTGGTCTGTTTCAATTAAAAATACTAAGTTTTCATATGTCATTGGCTGCAGAACTTTTTCAAGAAGTCATGTGACGTATCATATAGCCTGTCACATATACGTTCAATCATAGCAATGACATATTGGTTTTCGGAGCTACACAACAAGAGCATGATAAAGCTCTCACCCAAGTATGTTGGTTACTTGCTACTGCAGGTTTTGAATTTGAATACAAATAAATGTGAGCCCACAAGAGAAAGCTACAATTCATTGGTCACATCTTTTCTGATGGAGTCTGACACCTGATCCTGCTAAAGTACAACTGCAGTGAAATGCTTATCCCCCACTGAAGTTTCAACGGTGGGTTCATTTCTTGGCATGGCCAGCTACTGTTCCAGATGTACACAAGTCTTTGCCACTGTATGTGCTCCATTGAGAAAACTGACAAATTAGAATGTTTAATTTCATTGGTCATATAAATGGGAGAAAAGTTTTAAGAAAAGCAAACAAGCCATGGAGAATGATACCCAACTGGCATATTTCAGTCTGAAACTTCATACCGAGTTTGTTGTTGATGCTAGCCCAGGCAGGTTAGACCCAATGCTTGCACAGCACAGCAGACACCGAATGCTCAATGGCATATGCAAGTAGGAGTTTGTCTCAAACAGAACATGCTTATTCACAACCTAAATAAGAATAAGAACCTTTAGCCACGGTATGGGTTTGTGAACATTTCATGTATTTCTATATGGAAAGCCCTTTAAGCTGATAACTGATCATCAAGCTTTAATAATGATATTTGGCAATTCAACGGCCAAAATGCTTCCTTGCATTGAGTGATGGGGACTACAATTGCAAGAGTACAATTATAACATTGTGGAAGCGTTGTCACAAAACGAGCTGTCGTAGACTGAGTCTGGTTTCCATATAACGATGAGCAGGTTGAAATGGAATTAAAGGTCTGTCATCTATGTAACTGCATCTCTACAAAATTTATGTAACACACCTTAAACATGTCAGAACTCTGAAGCATGCCTGGGCGAGAATACCATTAACTTTTTCCGTCCACTTGACAATGTATATCACCTGATGGTGACTGTGGATTAATACTCAAAATTTGCCGTAAATTGAGGATTTCATATTTAACACTCAAGTCTGAGTCATTGAGAGACTAGAGAGCATCATTGCGACAAGGGGTATTCCAGCCTTATTGAAATCTGACAATGGCCCTCCTTTTGCCTTTTAACAGTCAGAAGATCAAAGATTTCTTAGATAATCTGAAGATAAAGCATCAGAAGAGCACACCTCTGTGCCTAAAGGCCAAATGACTTGATGAGCAATTTATGAGTACGCTAAAGAAAGTAACCCTGGGCGTAGTGTGTGTAGTGGGGCTACGCGAAGCTACGCAAAGTGGGCGAGAAACTACGCCCACCTGCGCACTTCGCGTAGCCCCACTACGCGCCGCATGCCCCCCTCCCCTACAAGGCTAATTTAATTAAATGGGCCCCAAAAAATAAATAAAATACACTTACCTTGTCCGCGGCGTCCCGGGGCTCCCTCTGCTCGTTTACGGCGCCGTCTACTAATCAATGCGCATGCGCGGGTGGCCGCGCATGCGCATTTCTCACGAGAAATGCGCATGTCCCGCCATCCACGCCCATTTAATTAAATTAAGTATGTTCGGGAGGGCGGGAGGGAGGCGGGTGGCGGGCAACTTCGCTACGCCCAAGGAGTGGGCTTAGTGTTGCCTGCTTCGCCTACTTTGCAAAGGGCGAAGTAGGCAACACTACGCCCACTTTGTGGGCGTAGCGAAGTTGCCAGCCCAGGGTTAAAAGAAAGTAGTGCAGCATGCTACTCTTAAAGATCTTGACTTAAAAACTGTGTTAAATTCTACCATAGAAGCTTATCGTTCAACACCTCACTCAACCACAGATGAAAGACTTGCAACATTGATGTTCGGGAGTGCAATGTCAACCAAATAAGATGAGTACCTAACTTGTAAGAGGGACTTGGGTCAGAAACAAAAGATGAAAGGGTATGCTGACAAAAGATCATGTGCGAAGAACATCTTCTTTAAGAGAGAAGATCGGGTGCTTACACGCCAGATGCAGAAGAGAAAATCTGATGCCCCATTTTAAGCAGAACTTTTGGATGTTACCAAGAGACATGTGGTGACTGCCCAGTGCACTGGGAAGCATTTTTCCAGAGAATCTCCTCACTTAAGCCATTTAACTCATCATTCATCAGATGTACTTGTTGAAGGAGTGACTGGCTCTGAAGCACCAGTGACTGCTGTTGCCTCTTCACCGTCACGTAGATCCTGGACATTGATGGTGACAGTTCACAGTTTCCAATGACAAGATTGGGTCGAACAATGAATGCACCAAAATGTTTATAAAAATTGCAATTTCTCATTCAACAGAGGGGGAGATGTAGTGTCTTGCAAGTTAGCAATGACAGAACCCTTTTGGCTCCTGATGGACTCCACAGAGCTGTGACGTGTTAGAGTGGAATGCAATGATTTAGATTGTTGAGTTCGCAGTTACACGCAGAACAATAAAGACATGTATTATAAAGCTCTATGAGTGGCATAGTCATTGGCAGTTACCCAGGTTTGGGAGGACACTACAATACTGACACCTGAACAGCTGCTTGCCAAAGAACATACTCAAACAAACACAGGAAAGTAGAAAAGCAAATAAGGCCAGCCATGCAGCAACACAAACAAATAACTTACTAACACAGCCATGACAACATTCAGAGACAACCCCACGTTCATCTACACACAGAAATATATAGAAGCATTAATGCGCAAAAAGATAAATACACATTAAAACAAAAAACATCAAATAACTACACATAGCGCCAAACTCGGCGACAGGCAAAGAGAACCATAGGGCCATGAAGGTACTACAGCTATCTATTCTGTAAGAGTTCTGAACTCTTAGCAGTTCCCAGCATTGTGACAAATTCATTGACCTCTCTTTAGTGACTGGGCAGACACTAGATAGGTTAAGTGTCTGAATGTCACAATGCTTTACTGCTAGGAAGCACTCCATCTGGTTCAGCAAAAATAATAGCAGCCATAACAAAATATTTCCCCTGCCTCCCCCTCTTTTTTTTGCATGCCAACAAAGAGACAAAAACAAAGGAGAGAAAGGAGTTGCGGTAGGAGAAAGGAATATAAGAAAAGTGAGAGAAATGGATGGATGGAATAAATTAAATGTCAAAACAGCAACCAAAATGTGAACTTTCTGATCATATTTGCCTGAGCAAAACTGCAACAATTTAGGTGAAGGCAGAATATAAATTGTAATTGTAAATAATTTAACATTGATCAGCTTTTTCCTTTATTTTTGGGATGCACGTTTAGGGGTCGATTATGATGGCGGACGGAAGGGCGACCGCCGGCCTGGAGTAGGCGGAAAATGCCTTTTTCCAGTCCGCCTGCCGCAGTCACTCCGTCCGCTATATTAGGATTGGAAACACTGTCAGAAGTCCGTATGGAGCGGAAGAGCACGCACCGCCGCGGAACCACACCCGACCCCGCGGTGGACGTAAGCAATCCAGAGACACCGCTGTACGGAATGACGTCTCCGACCGTCCTCCAAATCACGATGGCGGAAAACACACATAAAATCGCTGTGGAAAAACAACCCGCCTGAACACGGCGGATTCCCCACAGCGAAGATACTACACATTGCAGAGATACCCACCACAGGCAGATCTCCGTCATTGACCAGCGCTACACGCATTTCCGATACTCTTCGTGCTCCAACACCAGCAAGTCATGGACCATCATCGACGACGACGCAGGTACGCCAACCCACCAATTGCTGTCGGAAGGGGAGTACCTGCCAGGGCTGTGACGTTGGAAGGTGGAGTGTCATGTTTGAGAAACTACATTGACGATCGCACAAAAATATCCACAATTCAAGTACACAACCAGGAATGACAACGACAAACCACAAAACATGATTCACTAGCTTTATTTAACATAATAGGTCTATAATTCCAAAATATTCAAGAGCATGGGCACTGGGTACAACAGAGCAGGTACATCAGAGGCAGCACGTGAGAGGGCAGAATGCAGTATCAGAACAGCAACAGGGCATTGTGGCCAACAGAGCAGGTACATCACTGGCAGCACGTGAGAAGGGATAAGTGCATCAACAGTCCATTGCACAGAACAGTTACATCACTGGCAGCACATGAGAGGGTAGAATGCAGTATCAGAACAGCAACAGGGCATTGAGGCCAACAGAGCAGGTACATCACTGGCAGCACGTGAGAGGGGATAAGTGCATCAACATTCCATTGCACAGAACAGTTACATCACTGGCAGCACATGAGAGGGCAGAATGCAGTATCAGAACAGCAACAGGGCATTGTGGCCAACAGAGCAGGTACATCACTGGCAGCACGTGAGAGGGGATAAGTGCATCAACAGTCCATTGCACAGAACAGTTACATCACTGGCAGCACATGAGAGGGCAGAATGCAGTATCAGAACAGCAACAGGGCATTGTGGCCGACAGAGCAGGTACATCAGAGGCAGAACGTGAGAGGGGCTAAGTGCATCAACAGTCCATTGCACAGAACAGTTACATCACTGGCAGCACATGAGAGGGCAGAATGCAGTATCAGAACAGCAACAGGGCATTGTGGCCAACAGAGCAGGTACATCAGAGGCAGAACGTGAGAGGGGCTAAGTGCATCAACAGTCCATTGCACAGAACAGTTACATCACTGGCAGCACTTGAGAGGGCAGAATGCAGTATCAGAACAGCAACAGGGCATTGTGGCCAACAGAGCAGGTACATCAGAGGCAGCACGTGAGAGGGGCTAAGTGCATCAACAGTCCATTGCACAGAACAGTTACATCACTGGCAGCACTTGAGAGGGCAGAATGCAGTATCAGAACAGCAACAGGGCATTGTGGCCAACAGAGCAGGTACATCAGAGGCAGCACGTGAGAGGGGCTAAGTGCATCAACAGTCCATTGCACAGAACAGTTACATCACTGGCAGCACATGAGAGGGCAGAATGCAGTATCAGAACAGCAACAGGGCATTGTGGCCAACAGAGCAGGTACATCACTGGCAGCACGTGAGAGGGGCTAAGTGCATCAACAGTCCATTGCACAGAACAGTTACATCATTGGCAGCACATTAGAGGGCAGAATGCAGTATCAAAACAGCAACAGGGCATTGTGGCCAACAGAGCAGGTACATCACTGGCTACCCAAGTACGTGGGTCAAGCGACCCGTCCCAAGGACATTATTAATGCTAGGGTGGTTACATTCGTCAATCTACACACAAAGTAAAATGACATGTGAGTGATGGCAGCTAAACCTCACACCACAGAATCTGGTGGACTGCTTGAACTACTCGCCTCGGACACACTTCCAGCACCAGAAACTGGAGTGTGAGACACAGCCACTGATCTACTGACTGACACATGAGCCATAGACCCAGACACACTGCCAGTACCAGCAACAGGAGTGTGAGACACAGCCACAGATCTACTGACTGACCCATGAGCCATAAACCCAGACACACTGCCAGCACCAGCAACAGGAGTGTGAGACACAGCCACAAATCTACTGACTGACACATGAGCCATAGACCCAGACACACTGCCAGCACCATCAACAGGAGTGTGAGACACAGCCACAGCTGTAGTGACTGACACATGAGCCATAGACCCAGACACACTGCCAGCACCAGAAACAGGAGTGTGAGACACAGCCACCGATCTACTGACTGACACATGAGCCATAGACCCAGACAAACTGCCAGCACCAGCAACAGGAGTGGGAGACACAGCCACCGATCTACTGACTGACACATGAGCCATAGACCCAGACACACTGCCAGCACCAGCAACAGGAGTTTTCAAACACAGCCACAGCTGTAGTGACTGACACATGAGCCATAGACCCAGATACACCGCCAGCACCAGAAATAGGAGTGTGAGACACAGCCACAGATCTACTGACTGACACATGATCCATAGACCCAGACGCACTGCCAGGACATGTCCCTGTACAGTAACCAACAAATACCATGCCTGCATCTGACACATGAGAGTGGCGGACACACACAGTGCCAGTACCTGCAACAGGAGAGGGCACAACTGACACAGTGCTACTACATGATGCATGACAGCGAACAATAGACACAGTGCCACTATCTGACACATGAGAGTGAACTGCAGCTGAGCCACTAGGACCACTGAAATGATGAGCCAAAGGGCTGTATGGGCCAGGAGGCAGGGTGGCTCTGGGAGCTGGGGACAGCTGTACTGGAGTGACATTGTGGTGGGCAGGTGTCACTGGTGTGTGTCTCTGTTTCTTTGTTGAATGTAGGGGCACCGCGGACATGACTGGTCTGGTAAGTGGAGTGGCATCATCAGACATCAAAGGTGGATCATGTGCTTGTGGTGGTCTGCTCTCTGGGGACGTGCTGGACCCTGCCTGTCGTTTGCTGTGGGCCTGCCTTCTGCCCTCTGCATCATGTGTAATGGGGGATGCAACAACAGTGTACTCCTTCCTCTGCTTCTACGGGGCGTGGATGGGAGTAGAGGTATCGGGGGACTCCCCCGCTGACACATGTGTTGTACGTTCCTTCAACAACATCAGCCTCAGTACAGCCAGGGGTGATGTATGCCTGTCCTTGATGGAGCTCGTGTCCATGGGAGAACCCTTGGCCATGGGATGTACCTTGGACGTAGGAGGTGTCCTGTCTCTGGAATGTCCCTGATCCCTGGGCGGTGCCCTGTCCCTGGGTGCAGACTTGTCCATTGTAGTGTCCCTCTCCTTTGAGGCGACCTTGCCCTTGTGAGTGTCCCTGCTCTTGGGAGGTGCCCTTTCCTTTGTAGTGTCCTTGTCCTTGGGAGTGTCCCTGCTCTTGGGAGGTGCCCTTTCCTTTGTAGTGTCCTTGTCCTTGGGAGTGTCCCTGCTCTGGGGAGGTGCCCTTTCCTTTGTAGTGTCCTTGTCCTTGGGAGTGTCCCTGCTCTTGGGATGTGCCCTTTCCTTTGCAGTGTCCTTGTCCTTGGGAGTGTCCCTGCTCTTGGGAGGTGCCCTTTCCTTTGTGGTGTCCTTGTCCTTGGGAGTGTCCCTGCTCTTGGGAGGTGCCCTTTCCTTTGTAGTGTTCTTGTCCTTGGGAGTGTCCCTGCTCTTGGGGGGTGCCCTTTCCTTTGTAGTGTCCTTGTCCTTGGGAGTGTCCCTGCTCTTGGGAGGTGCCCTTTCCTTTGTAGTGTCCTTGTCCTTGGGAGTGTCCCTGCTCTTGGGAGGTGCCCTTTCCTTTGTAGTGTCCTTGTCCTTGGTAGTGTCCCTGGACTTGGGAGGTGCCCTTGCCCTGGGAGTACCTTTTGTGGGGGATGCCTGTGTAGCATGTGAAGCCATTTCCCCAAACACCCCTTGATGATCCTGTGTGTCAACTCCAGTGTAGCTCACGTCGTCTTCGCGCGAAAGATTTCCCAGTCCTAGGGGATGGTGTTTGTGCCCTCCGTGCCCTGCCTTGCTGCCTGTGGCTGCTTCTAGTGAAATAACCTGAATAAGAGGCCTGGTCTGAAAATTCACTCTCCTCTGAAACATCAAGTGGTGTGGATGGTGGTACAGAAGTAGCACCCTGTCTATGCGACTGTACAATGGCTGAAGACACAGCGTTTGCCAATGACTGAACTGTTCTGTGGAGACCAGCAACATCGCCATGCATCCCCTCCATGAATGCCACAACCTGCCCTAACTTCCTATCGTGGTCTTGGAATGCATTGATCATGTTGGTCTGCCCTACACACAGCTGTCACAGCAGATCTACAGCCTCAGCACAAAGTGCACCTTGTGTCACAGGGGCAGGCTCTGTGGTGCCTGCACCGAAGGCAACTCTGCTCCCCCTACTCTGGCGAGCACGAGCAGTAAATGTTGCAGTGGGTGGTAGTGTGGGCCCTGTTTGCTGTGTCCCGACTGAAGGTGTTGATTGCCCACTCCCTGTCTGTGACAACAGTGCTGACTCACCAACACCGTTTGATGATGAGGAAGATGGTGTTTCTACTTGTGAGTCCTCAGGTACGGTTCTGTCCCCCTCTCCGCGGCTGCCCTCTTCAGTGTCAGTCTGCGTGTGTGTGATATCGTATCCGGATGCATTGCCACCACTCATCTCCGTAGTCTGAGGGTCCGTGCCCTCTGCCAAAGCTGAAAGTGAGAGAAAAGAGTTTTACCTAGGTGCCACACTCACGTATTGAATGTTACAAAAGCACAACTTTCCTTACAGTCGAATAACATGTATCACCCATCCTGCACATGACCCACCCCTACCAGACAACCTCATAGCAAATAACCGTTGTTGGCTGTGAAACATGTACATAATACAAACAGGGCAACTGCATGCAGTCCAGCAGACATGTCATGCCATGGGACCACAGACCTCAAGGGCATGTCCTGGAACCCTCAAATACAAAGCAAGTGGTATGACCACCTGGCGGACATGGAGGCTACCGCTCACTCCGCTAATGGCACCTACATGCAATTTCAGCCAAACAAACGCACCACGGATGTCACTACTGTGTATGAGCAACAATACATGCATGCACTCACAAGTCTCACACACATACAGTGTGCTTACCGCTAGTTTGCTGTTGATCCCCTCCCAGCCGGGCGGACAGGTCAGGATGCGTCACAGCAATGATACGGTACATTAGAGGGGTCATGGTGCGTCGGGCCAGACGGGTTGATCTTGGAATCATCCCCAGTGTCATCTCGGCAACATTCTTGCTCAGCCTGGATATGTCATCCCAGCGCTTGTGGCAGTGTGTGTGTTGTCTCTTGCACACCCCCACTGCCCATACATCACGTGCTATTGTCCTCCACACAGCCTTGCGAAGGTGCAGCTTGACCTACCATGATGGGAGACAAGAGGGAAACGTCAGTGGACCGTTTGACATTCACAAACATCGCAAAAACACGTATCTACATGCAGCCATGCTCAGTACAACACATGTGAAGGCCACTTAGCACACCGCCAAGCTTGCAGAAGCCAGGAGTCAGTGACCACCTCATGCCCACCAACATGTTCCCCAATGTACTTACCACCTGTCCGGGGGCACCGTATAGCCGGTCATAGTGGCTCAGCACACCGTCCACAAGGACTTCCAGCTCCGCTGCGGTGAAGGGACGAGACCGGGTCTCTCGCACCCCCTGCATGGCAACGTTCACGAACGTGGCAGTACCGAAGCAGTTGTTGGTTATCTCAGCAGCAGCAGTTCCAGGTGATGGTCGCAGGCAGCAGTTGTTGGCTATCTCAGCAGCAGCAGGTCGAGGTGATGGTCGCAGGCAGCAGTTGTTGGCTATCTCAGCAGCAGCAGGTCAAGGTGATGGTCCCAGGCAGCAGTGGCTGAAAGCGGTGAATGTGTGCTGCCGAAATTCACACATATATAGGGCCCAGAGCTCATATCAGTGGCACACGTCTGCACCTATTGGTTTTCCCGGGATGCCTAATTCAAAATGAGCCAATGAGTGACCCTGGTGTGGCCGTGCATGGCTTCCGCTATATTTGAATGCGCATACGCGCCCCGCGTAACCTATTTCTATTGGCTACATGTGCACGGACCGTCACGGTCACAGATCTGCAACCGCATGTGCGCGCTTCCGCTACGGTGCATCATTTGAACAATTTCAAAGCCTGGCGTCGCCATGGCGGTGCACGCATTACGCGTGGGCGGTGCAGGCTAACACATACTTATTAATATGCAATTCAAAATGTCAGTTTAAAGTCACATTGCAGCACCCACCACACACCGTCGGTCCATGCCAGTCACCCACCGCCGGTCCATGCCTGTCACACACCGCAGGTCCATGCCAGTCACCCACCGCCGGTCCATGCCGGTCACACAGCACTGGTCCATGCCAGTCACCCACCGCCGGTCCATGCCGGTCACACACCGCCGGTCCATGCCATTCACCTACCGCCGGGTGGTGGCCGGACACACACCGCCGGGTGGTGGCTGGTCACACACCGCCGGGTGGTGGCCGGTCACACACTGCCGGGTGGTGGCCGGTCACACACCGCCGGGTGGTGACCGGCCACCACCCGGCAGTGGGTGACTGGCATGGACCGGCGGTGGGTGATCGGCCACCACCCGGCGGTGGGTGACTGGCCTGGACCGGCGGTGGGTGACCAGCCACCACCCGGCGGTGGGTGACTGGCATGGACCGGCGGTGGGTGACCGGCATGGACCGACGGTGGGTGACCGGCCACCACCCGGCAGTGGGTGACTGGCATGGACCGGCGGTGGGTGACTGGCCTGGACCAGCGGTGGGTGACCGGCCACCACCCGGTGGTGGGTGACTGGCATGGACCAGCGGTGGGTGACTGGCCACCACCCGGCGGTGGGTGACTGGCATGGACCGCCGGTGGGTGACCGGCATGGACCGACGATGGGTGACCAGCCACCACCCGGCGGTGGGTGACTGGCATGGACTGGCGGTGGGTGACTGGCCTGGACCAGCGGTGGGTGACCGGCCCCCACCCGGCGGTGGGTGACTGGCATGGACCAGCGGTGGGTGACTGGCCACCACCCGGCGGTGGGTGACTGGCATGGACCAGCGGTGGGTGATCGGCATGGACCGGCGGTGGGTGACCGGCCACCACCCGGCGGTGGGTGACTGGCATGGACCGGCAGTGGGTGACCGGCCACCACCCGGCAGTGTGTGACCGGCATGGACCGGCGGTGGGTGACTGGCATGGACCGGCGGTGTGTGACTGGTATGGACCGGCGGTGGGTGACTGGCATAGACCGTCGGTGTGTGACCGGTATGGACCAGCGGTGGGTGACTGGCATGGACCGGCAGTGTGTGGTGGGTGCTGCAATGTGACTGTAAGGGGGGTATGAACTGCCATTTCGTATTGCATATTCTGAAGTATGTGTTGGCTTGCACCGCCCACGCGGAATGCGTGCACCGCCATAGCGATGCAACTGACAATTCATTCTCAAATGATGCACCGTTGTGGTAGTCTGCACATGCGTTATGAGGGGTGTGGCCGTGATGGTACTTGTCCATACAGCATATGTCATGCACAATATCATGAACTACGATCATCTTCTGTGTGGGTGGAAGGCGTCCACACATGGCATATGTACACACACTGCATGTCTCCGCACACATGTAATGTTGACAGTTGTACATGTGTGTTAGGACATGTACAGAATGCTGCAACTATCATGGTGTCAAGTCAATGGCCCGTGGCCACGTGTGTATTTCATAACCACTTTTTGTCATGTGTAGTCATACTATTGACCTTGCCAGTGGTTAACTATGGCTATTGATGTGCACCCAAGTTACAACACATGTGCATGGCGACGTGTTGACGTCTTGGTTTTGCATACACACGTTTAAATTCATACACATCTACACAGTACTTCAAGCGTGTCTAACTACATTCAGGAGCTGTTGTGAGTGTGTGGTTTGTGTGTGCAAGTAACAATGATGGGGGTATACATGCATTCTGTGTATGCGTATGTGTGCTGCCTGTTGTGTGCCCATGCATGTCATGTTAGGATGCCCAGCATTGTAGGTGGGGTCATTGGTGCATGGAGACAAGGAGGGTGTGTTCCATGTTCGTATTGTGTGTGCACGTGCATGTGTGTCTGTGGTGACGCTTGTTCACATTTGGGTCCTCAGTCATGTGTTGTTGTCACTTCTTTAGACATGTGTGTACGTTACATTGGACATGTTTGCACACATGATGTTGTGTGTGGCAGAACATTTGTTTGTTATTTATCTTTATAGCATTAATTATTGGTCACATAACACATATGAGCATTGTCGGCAACATGTCTTATTTGTATTGTGTTTGTCAACATGTGATAGTGTGGTACAGCTATGCGTTGTTGGTCAATTGACATCTGCTCCCATCTACTCCCACACAGGAGGGCTCCAAATGTGCATCAACCATACACTGTGCTGGAGGACATGGTTGACAAGGAGGTGATCTGCAAATTCTGGCTTGATCGACGTAGATTGCTGGAGCTTGTAGCCCAATTGTCACTTCATCTGCAGCCACGCAGAACATATTCTGGAGCTATTACACCCACAGCAAAGGTGATGGCGGCACTTCACTTCTTTGCAACTGGCACCTTGCAGTACACAGTTGGACATGCCGGGGGGAAGTCACAATCCATGTTCAGCATGGTACTGCGGGATGTTCCAAATGCCATGATGCTTTACAAGGATGAGTACATCCATTTTCCACGTCCGGCAGAGTTGGCAGCAGTCAAAGGGGACTTCTATGCCCTGGCACAGATACCACACGTAGTGGGTTCCATTGATGGCACACATATCGCTCTCATTCCACCCCAGGTACGTGAGCATGTATATCGCAATCGAAAGCACTACCATTCGATGAACGTGCAGGTGGTGTGCCTGGCTGACAACATCATCTCCCATGTGTGTGCCAGATTTCCAGGCTCCGCACATGACTCACACATCCTGCGGAGCAGCATTGTCCCCCAACTGATGGCTAATCTGCATCCAAAACGTGCGTGGCTTGTAGGTGAGTATGCTGTGAGGACAGTTGTGTTGTATGTGTGGCATGGTGTACCCACCAATCCTGGTAATGATATTAGTGCCTGTCATCCCCCCACATAGGCGACTCTGCGTACCCAAACCAACCGTGGCTGCTGAGTCCCATACGTAATGCAACTACACCTGGTGAAATGCGTTATAATGATGCCCATGGGAGGACACGTCGAGTGGTGGAACGTACTATTGGACTGCTGAAGTCTAGGTTTCGCTGCCTGGATAGGACCGGAGGGGCCCTACCATACTCACCAGGCAAAGTATGCAGAATCGTGATTGCCTGCTGCATGCTCCACAACCTGGCCTTGCGCAATAACATTGAACTGATCATGGACCCTGAAGACCAACAGGTTGCTCGGCCTCCCATCCCACCCATGTCGACTGATGAGGATAGTGGTGAGGAAGAAGGTGTGGACCAGAGACGTCAGCTCATTGATCGCTATTTCCCTTGAATGTAACTACCTCTTGTAACTACCTCTTGTGCAGCCAGACAATGCATGATGTATGTTTGCTGGTGGAGTGTGGATGTGGTGTGTCTATGATGCCTGTTCTGGTATGTTCTGTTTGCACATGTGTGTGGTAGATGGTGTACATGCAATGCTCCCTGATGTGTGTCTTGTGATCCACTTAATTGGTGATGAGTGTGGTTTGTGGGATGTTGCAGTACAGTGTGTTGTTATGGGTGTGAATCACTTTCCTGACCTGTGTTTGTTGTTCTCTCATTATCCCTAGGTCACTCCCACAGAGGCATGATTCTCAGCAACATTGATCCCTGCACCTGGTAACGTTACATTCTAGGACAATCATGTGATTAAAACATGGAGGTCACACATCATTGAGTGTTTACGTGATGTTTATTAACAGGTTGTGGATTGATGTTGGTGCATATTTACGAAGAAGTGTTGGGGGGAGTGAGAGTTGAAGGTCATGGCAGATGAAAACACCGTGGACACACCACATTGTGTGATGTCCAGCTAGCCCAACAGAGGTGTGCCAATGCTTGGCACTGTGGGGCAGGATAGTTGGCAGGGTGAATGGCAGGCTCAAGCAAGGGTGAAGTCATTGGCGGCCCCTCTTAGAGCGGGTAGATGGGGCATTACCACTGCTCTCACCGGGATCCAGCCTCGGACGGCCCCTCCGTCTTGGAGCCGGAGCGGAGACAGCTGTGGGGGCAGGTTGGTCAGGGGCCACCTCCCTGTCCGTGGGCTCAGGTGTGGGTGGCGGTAGTGTTGGTGACCGGTCCCGCTGGGCACTTGGGTGAGGGGGTGGTGGTGTGGCACGGGATAGCCAGTCCCTCCACAGAGCAGTTTGCTGGCCCATGAGGTCCACAATTTGGCCTATGCGGGTATCAATGGACCGCAACAGATGACTGCTCTCTTGTGAGTCTTGGTGGGCCCGATCAGACTGTGCCTGCGACCGCTCATAGGAGGCATTGACTCTGGTGATGGCTTCCAGGGTTTCGGCGCCAGGATGGGGTGGGTGTCCTTCCCCACCTCGCCGTACAACTGCACTCCTGGTTGTGAGCTGTGCCCTCACCTATGTCCTCTCACGTCCACTCTCCCTGCTTGCCTGGGATGTCGATGGCCCATCATCGGCCGATGGGTCAGGCAGGGTGGCACAGGCAGTTGTGGTGGTGGTGGTGGTGGTGGAGGTGGTGGTGGTGGTGGTGGTGGTGGCTGCACAGCTGGCAGGTGTTGGTGTGGTGACACAGGCAGAGTTGGTGGAGGCAGTGATGTCCTGGGAGCCTGATGGACCTGGAAGTCTGCTTGGGCCCGCATCATCCTCTGCACCCGAGCTGGCAATGGGATCGTCCCCAGAGAGTCCGTGCTGTGAGGGGGGCGACTGGCGCTGGCGGTTGCTGCTTTCGCCAGTCAAGTTGCGATCACCTGAGGGACAAGATTATCATGATCAATGCTGTGGACTTGACATGTTTTTGGTACCCACATTACAATTCAATAACCTCTCTCACACACCCCACCCACCACCACCCTCCCTGTGGACATGGGGGCCTGTTGGGAGTTGTAGTGCTGGTCTCTCACACACCCCACCCACCACCACCCTCCCTGTGGACTTGGGAGCCTGTTGGGAGTTGTAGTGCTGGTCTCTCACACACCCCGCCCACCTCTCACACACCCCCCACCTCCCTCCCTGTGGACAGGGGGGCCTGTTGGGAGTTGTAGTGCTGGTCTCTCACACACCCCACACACCACCACCCTCCCTGTGGACATGGGGGTCTGTTGGGAGTTGTAGTGCTGGTCTCTCACACACCCCACCCACCACCACCCTCCCTGTGGACATGGGGGCCTGTTGGGAGTTGTAGTGCTGGTCTCTCACACACCCCACCCACCTCTCACACACACCCCACCACCCTCCCTGTGGACATGGGGTCCCTGTTGGGTGTTGTAGTGCTGGTCTCTCACACACCCCACCCACCACCACCCTCCCTGTGGACATGGGGGCCTGTTGGGAGTTGTAGTGCTGGTCTCTCACACACCCCACCCACCACCACCCTCCCTGTGGACATGGGGGCCTGTTGGGAGTTGTAGTGCTGGCCTCTCACACACCCCGCCCACCTCTGGCACACACCCCACCACCCTCCCTGTGGACATGGGGGCCTGTTGGGAGTTGTAGTGCTGGTCTCTCACACACCCCGCCCATCTCTCACACACACCCCACCACCCTCCCTCTGGACATGGGGGCCTGTTGGGAGTTGTAGTGCTGGTCTCTCACACACCCCACCCACCTCTTACACACACCCCACCACCCTCCCTGTGGACATGGGGGCCTGTTGGGAGTTGTAGTGCTGGTCTCTCACACACCCCACCCACCACCACCCTCCCTGTGGACATGGGGGCCTGTTGGGAGTTGTAGTGCTGGTCTCTCACGCACCCCGCCCACCTCTCACACACCCACCACCACCCTCCCTATGGACATGGGGGCCTGTTGGGCGTTGTAGTGCTGGTCTCTCACACACCCCACCCACCACCACCCTCCCTGTGGACATGGGGGCCTGTTGGGAGTTGTAGTGCTGGTCTCTCACACACCCCGCCCACCTCTCACACACCCACCACCACCCTCCCTGTGGACATGGGGGCCTGTTGGGAGTTGTAGTGCTGGTCTCTCACACACCCCACACACCACCACCCTCCCTGTGGACATGGGGGCCTGTTGGGAGTTGTAGTGCTGGCTGCTTTGCCAACATGCAAGGCTGGAATCGTAGGTGGCAACCTTTGAGTTTGGTCATGGTGTGTGCATTTGAGGCCAGGACTTCAGATTTGGGTGACTATGTGGACCACATGCATGGATTTGAGCCTGGGAGATGTGTCTTGTCAGTTGTGCAAGGCAGACCATGTCAGTGTGATAGTGGTGATTGGTTTGTACTTACCAGCCTCTAGTCCCTCCTCGATTCCTTCCAGACTCTCAGGGTGCAGTATGCCCAGCACCTTCTCCTACCATTCTGAATATGGTATGGGCTCTGGGGGAGTGCCGCCGCCAGTGTTCATGAGGTTTTTGGCATTGATAGTGAAGATGAGGTGTCAAAATGGAACTGGATCGCAGGCACTTTGAATGGGGTTAAATCTACTAACACTATCCCCATTGAGCGGAGGTAGCCTACTAGGAACAATCTTGTCTTGGAATATGGCGGGGCGAGGAAAAGAGAATTTTAAGCTTATTTCCTTAGCACACCTAGGGCCAGATGTAGGTCACCAAATACCAGTCGGTAACGGCCGAATTCGGCCGTTACCGACCGGTATTTGGTGATTGAGATGTAGGGGCCATTATTTTACAGAATCGGTAAACTTACCGAATCGGTAAATTTACCGATTCTGTAAAATACCGAATCGGTAATGTTACCGATTCGGTAAATCCATATGTAGGTGACACTCCTAAGAGTGCCACAGGCCCTTAAGAGTCGGTATTTTACCACCCAATGCTATTGGGTGGTAAAATACCAAATTCAGTTGTGCATCCACATCTGTGCATGCACACCTGTGCATGTGACACACAGACATGCCCTTAGGGCATGTATGTGAGCCACATGTCACACATGCCTGTACTTGGGGTGCTAGAGGGTGTCAAAGTGACACCCCTTGCACCCTTGCAGGATTCGGTATTTACCGAATCGGTAAATACCGAATCGGTATTGCCCATTGATTCCTATGGGCTTCAAGGCCCATAGGAATCAATGGGCAATACCGAATCGGTATTTACCGATTCGGTAATTCAAAAACAAAAATTACCTACATCTCCCTCCTTCATATTTACCGATTCATACATCTGGCCCCTAGACCCTAAAATATTCTGCATCCAAGAGACATGGGCAATTGAAGAATTCCAGTTAGATAACTACTACGTGTATTGTAGTGCAGCAAAAAAAATCTATAAAGGGGCATGCTAGTGGAGGATTAGCCATCCTGCTAAGTTGCGAGTTAGTATGAGTCCCTGAGATATTTATTCATCCATCAAATTGCTGTATCTGTGCAAAGTTAAAATAAGAACAAGACAACTTGGGATGTGCAACATTTCTGTATGTGGTAAATGTATATATTCCTCCTGGGAAGGCGTCCACCCCACTGGTCGACTCCATTTGCACTTTTGTGCAAAAGTTATGTAGCAATGATGAAAGAGTGTGTATCCTGATGGTAGGAGATTTTAATGCCAAGATTAATAATAGCTCAATCGCATCCATTTCCAATTTGGACCTGGAGGAGGTTTGGTTTATACCAGAGGCAGTATTCCCTTCCAATTTAAGATCTGATAAACGTGGCCTTTCACTGTTGCAAAATTTGAGAAACCTTGACCTTATAGTATTAAATGGCAGATTCCCAGATTCTCTTTTTCTGCACACCACTGTCAGTATGATACTTTATTGACAGCCTCATTTGTTTCAAGTATTTTCCCCGCGCAGGATCGAAGAAAATCAGAGAGGACTACATCGCTCCCATTGGCTGCGGTCCCGATCATGTGATCGGGGGCGCGACCAATGAGAGCGAGGAACACTGAAGGTTTGCGCAAGGGGTTTGTTAAAGGTCTAGCAAGAGGACCGGCATCGCGCTAATGCCGGCATCTTCATTGCGGAAGAGTGAACAGTACAGATAAGACGTGTTCTTCCACGTGTATAAAGTGAGTAACTTTGACACGCGAACAGGTCGAGATAGCAGTAGGTGTGAAACTTTCTTGCTTAAGCGGTTTCCTATAATGATTACGTTCTTGTTTTTCCTTAGATAGCGTTTTGATCTAAAACGAGTAGTACAAAGAGAAAAATAAGTGAGTGCCCTACTGGCGTTTTTCTTGTTACACCGTAGCACACAGCATGCTTACACTTGGGTGATATCACAGATGATCACAGTTTTGCATTTTGGTTGATTTGCATTATTAACATGCAGGAATGTTTTTGTGTTGTTATGTTATGATTTTATTACTGATACATAGTACTGTTATGCCTTGTTTTCAGCTCATATGGTCCCAGATGAAGGTCATAGCGACCGAAATGCATTGGACTGACCTAATGAATACAAATGTACATTCAGGATGTTTAAACAAAGAGTAAAAGAAAGAACCATAAGAAGAAAAAAATAAAGAATATGAACTGTTGAGCTTTTGTGTGAAACTTTTGAGGAACTCTGGGCAGTTCCCAGTAGGATCTTATAGCAGTGCATCAAGGGATGCTTTCACCTTTTCAGAGGAAGGCACAACTTTAGATTCCCAGAGGACTCACCTGCAGCCCTCACCTTTCACGGGTCATATGGCAATTCCCTTCTTGACTATATGGCAGTGTCATTTCAACTGTTCGGGACATGCTCCCAGTTTAAGGTTCTTCCTACTAATTTGAGTGACCACAACATATTGGCTGTCAAGATAGCTTTAAACTTCGAGAAACCTGACCTATGGAATCAGAGGAACGAGATAGTAACATATTCTCGAAGTAATGTCCGCACTTATTGGTCACACAAGAACCTTCCGAATCTTCATTGGGTATTTAAGAACATTGCGTTCAGTTTAACCTGGGAGAACCCGATCGTGAGATACGAAAGAGTCATGACTGCTGTCAGAAAGTTGGGAAGAAAGATGAAAGGTGATAGCGTCGCCCCCAAAGTAACACTTCCTAATGAAATTAAAACTCTTAATAATAAGATAAATGGGTTGATCAGATCCCAATTTATAGACCCATGGCCGTCTAGACAAAAAGAGATATATAGATTAAAACAGGTCCGGAAAAGGAAAATAGCTGCAGATCGTAGGGCCTCTGAAGACGAAAAATGGGTTAACCTTCGGGAAGTGGCACTCTCGGGGGATACTAGAAAGTACTGGGCATTGATTGCCAAATACTGTGACAGTAGAGTAAAATCTCAGCCCATGTTGATCTCTGAATCTACATGGTCTACCTACATATCCCTATTGTACGCCCCCAATCCTATAGATGCTGGGGTTGAGGGGTTCAATAGGTCCACATTTTCAGTAGAAGAGCTAGAAGCACCAATAATGAGCGAACTTGAGGGATACATTAAGGGGGCGAGATACTCCGGGGCAATGGGGCCGGATGATGTCCCTGTTGCCATAATAAAAAAGGACCGTGGTGATTGGGCAAAGGTGTTACATCCCCTGTTCGTCCATTGTTATAGGTTTGGGGATATCCCTAATTCCTGGAAGGGCAGTATAATAGTACCTCTATATAAGAAAGGCCCTAAAAATTCTCCTGCAAGCTATAGACAAATCTCCCTTTTTTGGACGCAACGGGAAAACTCTTTGCAAAAAGCATCCTTGTCCACCTACAAGAGTGGGTATTCAGTAATAATCTAATTCCCCTTGAACAGTCTGGTTTTCAGAAGAATAGTGGCACCTTAGACAATATCTTTGTCCTGCAAACCCTAATTGATAAATATCCTGTGGGTCGGAGGCTTCCGCTGTATACAGCTTTCATTGACTTCTCCACAGCGTTTGATAGGGTAGATCGGGGGGCGCTGTGGAGGAAATTGATAAGGATGGGGATCCCAGGGAATTTGTTAAGAGTAATAATCGCTCTCCACTCTTCTACCTGGACTCAAGTTCTGTTAGGGGGGACCCAAGGCCTATCAAAGAAAATCACCACCCACAACGGGTTGCAGCAGGGGTGCCTCTTGGCCCCTTTACTCTTCTCAATCTACATAAATGACCTTCCAATCCGGGTAGGGGAGAGTAAAGGGGGTGACCTAAAATTAAGTTGTTTGCTTTATGACGACGCAATCATCATGGACCTAACTCCAATTGGGTTGCAAAGACGTCTGACGGAGCTGGTCAGGTATACTAATGAATATTTTTTTTAAATAAACACTTCTAAGAGTAAGGTGATGATTTCTAGTCAGAAAGGCTGTAAGGTTAGATCAAATCTGAAATGGTTTTTGGGGGATGAAAATATGGAAATAGTGACATTTTATCCTTATTTAGGATTTTTTTTTACAAATAGGTGCTCTGCTAACAGACATTTAGATCACTGCAAAAGTAAAGCTATTTCACAAGCATCGGCAATTAACCGCTTGTATAAGCAATGCGGGAAAATACATTTTTCACATACTATTGCAGTGTACAAAATAAAGATTCCGCCGACCCTGAATTACGCTTGTGAAACAATTGACGAATGTGAGTGGTCTAAGTTCGAGAAAGTGGAAGGTAAAATTTGGCGTCAAATATGTAACCTGAGTCACGCTGCATTAATCGCGGCTCTTAGGCTCGAATTTGGCCTTCTCTCAACGTATGCTTTGTCATTGGCAGGGACGTTAAGGTGGTGTAACGTTTTGATAAATGGTCAAGAAAATCTGTTAAGGCTAGCATTGCACAAGGAAATTTTCGATAATTTATTGTGTAACAGTGTAATTTTTAGAAACTATTTAAAAGCTTTAAGCATTTTTGGTTTATACTTAGTAGGGGCAGCAGTTTTAAACAAAATAGCATTAAAGCAATTGTTAGACCTGGCACCTTGGCGTGAGTCTCCCTTCCTCTTTTTGCTGATGTGCCTCAGATGTTTTGCTGGTGTTCGATGCTCAGGGCACTGCGCCACGGCCAATCCGTGCCGCAGTGCAAGTGCTCCCAATGTAAAGTATATGTGCAATTGATTTCCATGATTGGCTTATTTGGTTTACTGTCAGTCCCCCGTAACGGGCATGAGGAGTGCCGGGGCTTGTAGATACAAATGCTGCTGGTGGGCCTGCAGCGCTGGTTGCGCCACCCACAGAAGCGGCCTCGTAAGACATGACTCGGGTCCGCCATTGCAGACCCCGCGTACAGTCCCGCACTGTCACGCTGACTGCGCAAGTGCCCGCACTTGCCAGTCCCTGAGCCTTCCCTAACCTCCATATCAGTCACCCCTATGGTAGGCCTACGGGCAGGGTGCATTGAAGTGTAAGGTGGGACAACCCTAGAGTGTGGCATGTCCTCGTAGTGAATTACCGCCCTTTTCGTTCTTCACTATGGAAGGGCTACCGGTTCTCTTAGGCCAAGATGAGCTGTCGGGACTATTACACGCTATAGTCACGGCAGACTCAGGGAACACGGTGGCATATCGAGTTTAGTATGCCTGGACTCAGAATAATAAAATACTCCCTTTAGAAAGGTTTATTTTAATATCCTGGGTTTGCAAATGCTACTTTTAGAAAGATAGCCTTTGCGCGCCTAACTATTTAGCCCGCCTCTGCCAGGATGTGTATCTGCTGTCTGGGTTTGTGTGAGTGACAGGGCTGAGAGATTCCCGGGGACAGTTGGGACCCCCAGGTGGTGAATAGGGTGCTTACACCAGGATGGGTAGGCGGAGTAGTCCTTGACTCTGAATAGGGTTGTGCTCCAACACCACGATTCTGGCTCCACCTCCTGCAGAGCGTCTGATGTCTCTGCCCGCACTCTGAAAGAAGACGGCAGCTTCCTGTAAACAGAGTACTCCAAAACCGGGTTGAACTAGGCTCAGGCCCCCTGGCCTGCAAAGACAAAAGAATCGGTGTATAAATATAGGAGCTCCGCTCATTACAAATCAGATCCAGTTTTGACCACGACGAACCTCTGCCTGACTAGAAGGACCAAGAGAAGCTAAAGGACGGAAACCGGTCTGAATCCTGTAAGACTGGCCTGCAGCGGTGCCTTGCTGAGAACGGAGAGGAAAGGACCAGAAAGGACTTTGTAGACTTGTGCCTGAAACGATCTCCAAGATCTTGATCGAGAGCTTGCCCCCTGAACAGAACCCCAGGACCATTGGGTTCTATCTGCTTGTGCCCGTCTGCTGTGGGGCCTTAGTTCTTATTCCCTCGCCGGAGTTGTGACTCGGGTGCCTTTGCCCCCTCCCAGGTCGTGACAGCTCGGAGCCTGGTCGCCCCGCCGTAGAGAGCCCCGCTCATCCCTGAGTCGCTCTCCGCTTCAGTGCCGGGCCGCCCGCTCTCCTGTCACCTCGCCGCTAACGGAGAGCGTTGTGCACCTCTCATCTTCTCCCGCCGGAATCTGCCCGGAGCGCATTCCATAGCCTCGGACGGTCCGTATGTCGTAACGTACCCGACTGTCTCGCTTTGCCCTCCTGCATACCAAGACCCGTGCCGCACCTCAAGAAAGGCCTCCCCGTACAGTGATACCGGAAGCCTGGTGTTGCACCCGTCTGCCATAGAACGGGACGCCCCTCACAGATCCACGAGTACGACCCGGCGTGCTAAGAAGTAGTACGTCCCGCAGGCCTGAACGGCGCCTCGCCCCGTGAGCTGCATCGACCCCGGATCGCCGCAACCCTCCACAGTCCTGCTCCCCCACCTCGCACCTCGAGGGGGACCTGAGCCGGAGAGATCCCCTGGAGAACCGTCGGCCTCGTTCGGAGTCCACCCTCACCAGCCGCGCCTGAAACGCCTCGGACTTCCACCAGCAAGGTACACTTGAACTCCGTCCCGAGTTCACATCGTATCCAGGGTCCGCAACGTTCCTATTTCCCTGTCATCATACCTTGCTGAACAATGAACATTTAATGACTAACTCTTGCCTAATATAATCTGGTGGCCTCAAATCGTTACACGTTACATGGTCTTGTGATAATCCTGCTTGAATCTATCTTTTATATAAAGTATACGTATTTTTGATACAACTACACGCCTGGTGTCCATTTGTGGTGGGTCAGTGGGTTTACTTTGTGTGATCATAAATGCTTAACTTACTATCGCCCTGAGGATTAGCCTTGTCTGCTCACGCCACACTACCTAGAGGGTGAGCAGGGGTTATTCGAAGGAGTAGTTCCCTTGCCCTGACGTGGAGCTTAGGGTCCCTGTTTGTCACAAGTGCCTACCTGTGCCATCCAGAGACCTCGGGTTCCAACATTGGTACCAGCGGTGAGGATTTTCGGATTTGAATTTATGAGTCATATACAGTGAATTACTGATCACCACGTAGTGAGAGCAGACCAAGTAACGAGCCACAGATTACGTTCTTGCCAAGAGATCTCCAATCTCCCAACCATGCCTGGTTCACCCTCTGTTGTACTCTCTGTGATCTCTGGAATCGACGAAGTTGATTGGGAAGGGCTTGATAAATGGAAAATGGATCAATTGAGAGCCC
Source organism: Lissotriton helveticus (assembly GCF_964261635.1). Classification (NCBI taxonomy): domain Eukaryota; kingdom Metazoa; phylum Chordata; class Amphibia; order Caudata; family Salamandridae; genus Lissotriton; species Lissotriton helveticus. Next base: position 49,316,581 of record NC_136060.1, on the reverse strand, counting down.
TATGCGAAAAGTTCCGAGTCGCTCACTCCGGGTGCAAAACCAAAGCCCAGCACCTCAAGGCCCTGATAGCCTGGAAAGAGTCCAGAGAGCCATCAAATCAGGTGGTAGTGGATCCACCCGATAGCCTTATCGAAGTGCAGGGAGGCCCATTGTCAGAAGAGCTGGCGGACAGGGCCGCAACCAGGGCGCATGAAGTGGAGATGACCAGATTGAAAGGTCAGATGGCCATGGAGGAGAAAAGGCTCCAGCTGGAGCATGAGATATGCCTAAAAGAATTGGAGCTGAGAGCAAAGAGCTTGGACGCAGCTCCTGGTGGCAGCACAACGCCAGCCCAGGTAGAGTCAAGGGTCTACGTACCGAAAGATGTGGTGAAGGAGTACTTCAAGGGAGATGACATAGGGCAGTGGTTCCGGGCCTACGAGGTAGCCATGTCTTCTCACCGGGTCCCTGAGAAGGATTGGGGAGCGGGGTTGTGGGGCCGGTTCCTGACCGAGGGGCGGGATACCCTGTTAGATCTCCCTTCCGAAGAGTCCAATTCCTACCCACGTATGAAAGGAGCCCTGATGAATCGGTTTGGGTTAACTCCTGAAATGTACCGACAGCGGTTTAGGAAATGTGTAAAGATTCAAGGGGGTACGTATGTGGAGTATGTGACCTTTTTCTGAAGAGCGCTGGATGGCTGGGTGAAGGGTAGTAAGGTAAATGATTTTCAAGGGCTGCTTGATTTGATAGCATAGGAGCACTTGTCGGATAATTGTTTTCCTGAGTTACGCCAGCACCTGATCGATAGCAAGCTGTCCAACCTGAGGAAGCTTGCTGAGGAAGCGGACCGCTGGCTCAGCACCAGGGTCCACAAAGGTCCAGTGGGAGATTCAGCCAAAGGTGGGCAGGGTCCACAGCAGAAGAGTGGGGGGGGACAGGGGAAAACAGAAAGGGTTCCCAAAAGGCCCCAAAGTAATCCCCAGGGGGGCCAAGGGAAAGGTTCTCAGCCTCCTCCACCCCCGAAATCAACCGGGGCCTGACAGGTAAACCTGTTCAGAGAGGGCCCATCACCTGTTTTAGGTGTGGCGACCTGGGTCACATTGCCTCTGACCCTGAGTGTCGCTTGTTTGCAAAACCCGCACCCACTGGTGCTCCACCCCGGCAACCAGCTAATGTTAACCCCTTTAGTGCTGCCGTCGGCCAACGGTCGTCGTGGCACTGCCTTGCCAGTGCTGCACTCGTCCGTTGGCCGACGCAGCCGCACCCGTTTCTTCGAACGTTCAGCACTGGCGTAGAACGTTCGAAGCAACAAACGGGTTAACTTTGGGGAGGAAGTAGCCGTCCAACTGGGTGGGGATCCCGTTCAGATGACCCTGGTCTCTCTAGGAGACAGTGAGATGGTCCCCGAAAACTACCTGCCCAATAACACAAAAAAATATGCGCAGGTAGTGACCATCAACGGTAAGAAGGCGGAGGCTCTGCGAGATACAGGAGCCAGTGTGACTGCAGTGAGGCAGCACCTGGTGTCTCCGGAGCAGGTGGTACCGCACGCCTACTGTAGGGTTGTCCATGCTGACAATTCTGAGAGCCAATGTCCGATGGCTCAGGTTCCCTTTGAGTGGGGGGGGTCTCTGGTACTCTGCAAGTCGCTGTGAGGACCTCCATGCCTGTAGATTGTCTGCTAGGGAACGATTTGGGGGACTCCCCTTGGGAAAAGGTGGAGAAAATGACTCATCTGCGGATGGTGGGTCTACCCGACTGGGCGTGCGTGACCACACGGTCAATGGCAGCCAGTAGGGGTGTCGAAGAGATCCTGGAGCCTGAAGGAGAGGCCCAGGAACCGGCCTTAGAGAGAAGGCGCAGGGGGAGCGGACAGCCAGCTCCCGAAGTTCCCACGGCCCAGGAGGAAGCAGACCTCCAGGGGGATGCCCTGGAGCATACCGGGGAACAGATCGCCGAACTGGGAGACCTGCCTGAGCTGACCCATTGGCAGCAGGAGGGGGGTCCTTCCAGGGAGGAATTCTGCAAGGAGCAGAGAGAGTGCCCTTCTCTCGTAGGGATGTGGCAGCAGGCTGCAGACCAGGCCAATGGTGTTCAGTCCGGGAAACAATTGGTCTACTGGGAGAACGATCTCCTGTATTCAGAGCCTAAGGCTGCTGAACCTGGGTCGGCCCGTGTGCTGGTGGTACCCCAGAAGTTCAGAGCCTTCCTACTGGGTTTGGCTCACGATGTGCCATTAGCAGGACATCTGGGGATGGACAAGACCTATGACAGGCTTGTCACCCACTTCTACTGGCCCCAGATGCACAGGAGCTCAGATGCTCACTGTAGGACATGCCCGACTTGCCAAGCCAGTGGTAAGTGTGGAGGGAAGAACAAGGCTCCCCTCCAACCATTTCCCGTCATCAGTACCCCATTCCAACTAGTGGGAATTGACATTGTAGGGCCTCTGGACCCTAAGACAGCCATGGGTAACAGGTTCATCCTAGTCTTGGTGGACCATGCCACCCGGTATCCTGAAGCCATCCCTCTGAGGACAGTGACGGCCCCCGTGGTGGGACGAGCGCTGATGGGACTTTTCTCTCTAGTAGGATTCCCTCTAGAGGTGGTGTCTGACAGAGGTACCAACTTCATATCGAAATATATGAAGTCCCTTTGGCAAGAGTGTGGTGTAACGTACAAGTTCACCACCCCTTACCATCCCCAAGGAAACGGGTTGGTTGAAAGATTCAACGGAACCTTGAAAGGCATGATCATGGGCCTAGAAGGACCGATGAGGCGTAAGTGGGACGTCCTCTTGCCATGCCTACTGTTCGCGTACCGAGAGGTGCCACAGAAGTCGCTCGGGTTCAGTCCCTTCGAGCTTCTGTATGGTTACCCGGTCAGAGGACCTCTGAGTCTGGTTCGGGAAGGCTGGGAGCAATCTCCCAGGAAACCTCCCCAGAATGTATATAGCTACATGCTGGCCTTCCGAAACCAGACAAGGCGATTCAGGAAACTTGCTGAGGCAAACCTGGAAGCCAGCCAGGAGGAGATGAAGCAGTGGTACGACCAGAATGCCACTCTGGTGGAGCTTCAACCTGGACAAAAGGTGTGGGTCTTGGCCCCAGTGGAGCCCTGTGCACTTCAGGATAAGTGGATGGGTCCATTTGAGGTTGTGGAGCGCAAGAGTCCTGTCACCTACCTGGTGAACTTGCAAACTCCCAGGAACCCTTTGAGGGTCCTACATGTTAACCACCTTAAGCCCCACTTGGAGAGGTCCGAAGTGGGCATGCTGTTGGCAACCGATAATGGAATGGAGGAGGAGACCGAGCCTCTTCCGGACCTCTTGGTGGCCTCCGAGCGAGACGGGTCAGCGGATGGAGTTAACCTCTCACCCTCCCTGACCCATGAGCAGCAGAGTGATTGCCGCCAGCTGCTGGGGCAATTCTCTGACTTGTTATCCCTGGTTCCGGGTGTCACAGATTGGTGCGTCCATGATGTGGACACGGGAGACAGCTTGCCGGTGAAGCGCAAGGCTTACCGCGTGACTGACAGGGTACGAGCTTGCATCATGGAGGAAGTCTCGAAGATGTTCGCTCTTGGGGTGATTGAGTCCTCCAGCAGCCCTTGGGCCAGCCCAGTGGTCTTGGTCCCGAAGGCCGCGACGACGGGAGCCACACCCAAACTGCGGTTCTGTGTGGACTATCGAGGACTCAATTCGGTCACAAAGACTGACGCGCACCCCATCCCCAGAGCTGACGAGCTCATCGATCGGTTGGGGGCTGCCCGGTACCTCAGTACGTTTGACTTAACGTCTGGGTACTGGCAGATCACCTTAACTGACGGGGCCAAGGAGAGGTCCGCGTTTTCAACCCCAGATGGGCACTACCAATTCCGGGTTATGCCCTTCGGGATGAAAAACGCCCCTGCCACCTTCCAGAGGTTGGTCAACCGGGTGTTGGGTGGACTGGACGCGTTCAGTGCCGCCTACCTGGACGACATCGCAGTGTTCAGCAGTACATGGGAGGAACACTTGCGACACCTGTGGGAAGTGTTGGCGGCTCTGCGCAAGGCAGGCCTCACGATCAAGGCAAGCAAGTGTCTGATCGGGCAGGGTTCGGTGGTGTATTTGGGACACCAAGTTGGGAGCGGCCAGGTAGCGCCCCTTCAACCCAAAATTCAGACCATCCTGGCTTGGGAAGCCCCCAAGACCCAAACGGAGGTGAGGGCCTTCCTCGGACTCACCGGGTATTACAGGAGGTTCGTCAAGGGATACGGCACCATCGTTGCCCCCTTGACCGAGCTGACTTCGAAGAAGCAGCCCCGGAAAGTGATCTGGTCTGACGCCTGTCAGGTAGCATTCGACACCCTGAAAACGGCCATGTGCACGGCGCCCGTGCTCCTGGCTCCTGATTTCTCCAAAGAGTTCTTAGTGCAGACAGACGCTTCAGAGCATGGGATTGGGGCTGTCCTATCACAGACGACTGAGGAGGGCTGGGATCACCCTGTGGCCTTCATCAGTCGGAGGTTACTTCCACGGGAACAGAAGTGGAGTGCGATTGAGCGAGAAGCTTTTGCTGTGGTCTGGGCCCTGAAGAAGCTAAGACCCTACTTGTTTGGGTCTCACTTCCGAGTTCAGACGGACCACAGGCCCCTCAGATGGTTGATGCAAATGAGGGGTGAGAACCCGAAACTGTTGAGGTGGTCTATTTCTCTCCAGAGTATGGACATTACGGTGGAACACCGCCCTGGCATAGACCACGCCAATGCTGACGGTCTGTCAAGGTTTTTCTGCCTTAGTGATGAGGAACTCCCTGGGCAAGGGTAGTTCTCCCCACATTTCATCTGGAGGGGACACGTGTTAGACCTGGCACCTTGGCGTGAGTCTCCCTTCCTCTTTTTGCTGATGTGCCTCAGATGTTTTGCTGGTGTTCGATGCTCAGGGCACTGCGCCACGGTCAATCCGTGCCGCAGTGCAAGTGCTCCCATGTAAAGTATATGTGCAATTGATTTCCACGATTGGCTTATTTGGTTTACTGTCAGTCCCCCGTAACGGGCACGAGGAGGGCCGGGGCTTGTAGATACAAATGCTGCTGGTGGGCCTGCAGCGCTGGTTGCGCCACCCACAGAAGCGGCCTCGTAAGACATGACTCGGGTCCGCCATTGCAGACCCCGCGTACAGTCCCGCACTGTCACGCTGACTGCGCAAGTGCCCACACTTGCAGTCCCTGAGCCTTCCCTAACCTCCATATCAGTCACCCCTATGGTAGGCCTACGGGCAGGGTGCATTGAAGCGTAAGGTGGGACAAGCCTAGAGTGTGGCATGTCCTCGTAGTGAATTACCGCCCTTTTCGTTCTTCACTATGGAAGGGCTACCGGTTCTCTTAGGCCAAGATGAGCTGTCGGAACTATTACACGCTATAGTCACGGCAGACTCAGGGAACACGGTGGCATATCAAGTTTAGTATGCCTGGACTCAGAATAATAAAATACTCCCTTTAGAAAGGTTTATTTTAATATCCTGGGTTTGCAAATGCTACTTTTAGAAAGATAGCCTTTGCGCGCCTAACTATTTAGCCCGCCTCTGCCAGGATGTGTATCTGCTGTCTGGGTTTGTGTGAGTGACACGGCTGGGAGATTCCCGGGGACAGTTGGGACCCCCAGGTGGTGAATAGGGTGCTTACACCAGGATGGGTGGGCGGAGTAGTCCTTGACTCTGAATAGGGTTGTGCTCCACCACCACGATGCTGGCTCCACCTCCTGCGGAGCGTCTGATGTCTCTGCCCACACTCTGAAAGAAGACGGCAGCTTCCTGTAAACAGAGTACTCCAAAACCGGGTTGAACTAGGCTCAGGCCCCCTGGCCTGCAAAGACAAAAGAATCGCCGTATAAATATAGGAGTTCTGCTCCTTACAAATCAGATCCAGTTTTGACCACGACGAACCTCTGCCTGACTAGAAGGACCAAGAGAAGCTAAAGGACGGAAACCGGTCTGAATCCTGTAAGACTGGCCTGCAGCGGTGCCTTGCTGAGAACGGAGAGGAAAGGACCAGAAAAACTTTGTAGGCTTGTGCCTGAAATGATCTCCAAGGGCTTGATCGAGAGCTTGCCCCCTGAACGGAACCAAAGGACCATTGGGTTCTATCTGCTTGTGCCCGTCTGCTGTGGGGCCTTAGTTCTTATTCCCTCGCCGGAGTTGTGACTCGGGTGCCTTCGCCCCCTCCCAGGTCATGACAGCTCGGAGCCTGGTCGCCCCGCCGTAGAGAGCCCCGCTCATCCCTGAGTCGCTCTCTGCTTCAGTGCCGGGCCGCCCGCTCTCCTGTCACCTCGCCGCTAACGGAGCGCGTTGTGCACCTCTCATCTTCTCCCGCCGGAATCTGCCCGGAGCGCATTCCATAGCCTCGGACGGTCCGTATGTCGTAACGTACCCGACTGTCTCGCTTTGCCCTCCTGCATACCAAGACCCGTGCCGCACCTCAAGAAAGGCCTCTACGTACAGTGGTACCGGAAGCCTGGTGTTGCACCCGTCTGCCATAGAACGGGACGCCCCTCACAGTCCTACACGTACGACCCGGCGTGCTAAGAAGTAGTACGTCCCGCAGGCCTGAACGGCGCCTTGCCCCGTGAGCTGCATCGACCCCGGATCGCCGCAACCCTCCACAGTCCTGCTCCCCCACTTCACACCTCGAGGGGGACCTGAGCCAGAGAGATCCTCTGGAGAACCGTCGGCCTCGTTCGGAGTCCACCCTCACCAGCCGCGCCTGAAACGCCTCGGACTTCCACCAGCAAGGTACACTTGAACTCCGTCCCGAGTTCACATCGGATCCAGGGTCCGCAACGTTCCTATTTCCCTGTCATCGTACCTTGCTGAACAACAAACATTTAATGATTAACTCTTGCCTATTATAATCGGGTGGCCTCAAATCGTTACATGTTACATGGTCTTGTGATAATCCTGCTTGAGTCTATCTTTTATATAAAGTATATGTATTTTTGATACAACTACACGCCTGGTGTCCATTTGTGGTGGGTCAGTGGGTTTACTGTGTGTGATCATAAATGCTTAACTTACTATCGCCCTGAGGATTAGCCTTGTCTGCTCGCGCCACACTACCTAGAGGGTGAGCAGGGGTTATTCGAAGGAGTAGTTCCCTTGCCCTGACGTGGAGCTTAGGGTCCCTGCTTGTCACAAGTGCCTACCTGTGCCAACCAGAGACCTCGGGTTCCAACAGCAATTAATTAAAAAATCCATATATGTGATCTCACGAGAAAGAGATCTGAAAATATGCAGAGGGAATGGCAGACTGGACTGCATAGCGGAGAGCTCAATTATTAAAAATCCTCAGCCGTATGTTCTTTGGAACTTGAATCATGGTGTACTCAGAGTGATTCTACTCTTCAGAATGAATTTGTTGCCGTTGAGGATAGTAACAGGAGCTTGGGAGGGTATCCTCAAAATTGAAAGACTTTGTGATTTATGCAATGGTGGTATCCAAGATTTTAATCATGTTTTGATTGTGTGCCCAGCACTTAGTTCAATACGACACAAATTTCTAAGGCATGGTTTTCTACATTATAATATATCAACAGCAGAACAGGCACACAACTTTCTTCTGCACCCTCCGTCAGAACAGATATATTTTAAGATTTTCTGCTTTTTTAAAGAATTTTTAAATGTATATTAGAAGCCAATAAGTAGGGTGATCAGTGGATTATGTAGTACCTTGCATAACTTCCCTTGTCTTAGCACTTTTGAGCACTTTAAGCATTTTTAATTCGTGGAACATTCGATAAGTAACAATTATTTATTAGTGTGTTTAACAATCCTGTTTGCTATTGAACTTTCTTGTGCAACTTTCGAGTTATTTTGGTTACATTGATGCTAGATAATCATTCTGGGCTCTGTCCAGGATTAGGGCATCTATGCACTAGCACTTTATCTTAATATATTTGCACCTTCAGTAGCACTTTAGAAAATTATCTGTTGTTAACACTGTTCTCTGTCCTCGACATAAGAAATGTTTTAATTGCTTTTGCTTTTGTTAATCTGCTGCCTGTATATTGGATAACAATTGTATAAATGTAGTTGAGTTTATTAATCTTGGGCTAAAGCCAAAAGGGTCGAATCAGGTATAAGCCCTGGATAAAGATTAAGGTTTTATTGCGTCAGCACAATGTAGATTGCATGGGCACTTTACATGGCATTTATATATAAACTGGCCGCTATTTTCATTTAAAATTCATCTCCCAAAAATAAGAATTTAAAAAAATAGGATTTTATTTATTATTTTAGATTAACGTTAACCGCACATTGAATGAACTATACATAATTTCTTAACCATGCGCTGCCCAAATGTAATTGTAGATTAGATTAGATCGCTTAATTAAATTAGGGAGTCAGCCAATAGTGTTCCTCACTAGATAATGATTAGAAGATTTCAGTCCCCCGGAGTGACGTATTTAATGATTACCAGAGATTAGTCCCTTTAGGGAGGAGGTAATTTTAGGAAAATTGTTTATTTCAGTATTTATTCGTAACTAAAGTTAGGGGTTTAATGAAACATTTATTATGTACTGTGTGTAATGTAGGATAATTACAGGGTGTATGTAACCTCTTGGGTTTTTAATACTGTTTTTTTATGAATTAATGTTTTATTGTAATGTTATGTGGAATTCTTCGGAATTCCAAATCATAATAAAATAAATTGAATTGAATTGAATTGACTTGGAAAGGATGTAGGACAGTAAGACCCCCCCCCCCATAAATGGCCCTCAGACAGCCTCCTCAGCTGCATGGCTTCATGATCCATGTGGTAAGCTAGTTCCTAGTTAGGAAGGTGGACCCAGCGGTTGATGGTGTTGAAATGGCTGAATACAATGTCAATGAATGTCATGATATGTGCAAGCCTGACAACTGCAATATCAGTAGTGCAATGTAAACATATGCCATAGCCTGTACCCCCATAACCACATCAGTGCCCATCAGTGCAATGTCAATGTATACCATAACTTGTGCCCACACAGAAACACTGACTTCAGCAATAATGATATCAATGTATGTCATAATCCATACTTGTTCAATAATATTAGGGTTGCTAGTGAGAACAATGTCAATGTACGTTCATACCAAAGCAAACATAACTTTGTCAATACGAGTAAGAACGATGTCAATGTACCTCCCTATCAACCAAGAACCATAGATATGTGGTAAGGAAGGTCCTTTGGCTCAAGCCCACGCCTATCCAGTAACAGGTCACAGGTGGTGTCCCCCATAAACTAAAGGCAAACACGCACCCAGGGAAATCCCTGATCAATTCCACTGATATATATTTACACCACAAACATGTTTGAGGAAATTTTCCCTAATAAAACACATTTGGCCAAAGGCTCCTGTTCCCCAGAAATACCCCAAAGCTAGATACCACATGTAGATAGGTATACTCAACAAATAAGGACACACTATGCACACCACATGTAGTGATCACATGCTACTCATGTCAGACATCTGGACACATACACACGTGTCTACATTAGCTCAACCCAAGGTCAAGAGCCATCTGTGTCCTTATCAGATGGACATATTTGATTGATTTACAACTGAGATGATCTTTAGGAATGTAAAGAACATTCTATTGTACCACATGAACTGTATAAATTGTCGGCCAAAACGTTGTTCAGCAGGAGATTTGGGGCAGACAAATGCCTCTGGTCTTTTCATTTATTTAAAGTAAATTCATATCTGAGCAACATTTTGGAGAGCCAGCAAGGAGAGATGTCTTCATCGATACCGACTTCTGTCACAGAAAGGACCCCTACCCGAATGGATATACATTTGCGCAAAAAGATTGGTGTGCAGAAGTCATAATTAATAAGAATCTGAATCCACTGAGTGGAGGTCCATCCAGAGGCAGCCCTCATAGGGTAAGAGAACTACTTCTGATCGTTAATCCCAGTATGTGCATATGACAAACTAGGACAAGGACGTAGACCGATTTAGTTTTACTTCTATTCGGGACGGTGAAGAAGGCAGAGGTAGCTTCCTAACCTTGGGCACAGAGCACAAGGTGCGCCTTGTCCCCAGGTGTTAGCAAGGGATAGCCTGACCTTGAGCATGAAACAGGGTCTGTCTCATCACCTGGTGTTAGCAAGGGATAGCCTGACCTTGTGCATGGAAGAGGGTTTGCCTTGTCTCCATGTGTTAGCAAGGTATAGCTTGGACCGCTGGGCTTGGCGGCAAGTTGGTTCGCATTAGCTCTGGGTGTGATATAGAGCTAACATCTAAAACTTGTTTTTTTTGTTGTAAAAGTTCTTATGGCTATCGATTCCAACAATGATAGCACTTGAAAGAAGTAAGAGGCGGTTCCTTTTTTCTCTCCACTTTGTTAGCTGGCCAGTAGGCAGTGAAACTCACAACATCTGGGTATAATATAGGATGTAATTTAGAAATTAGGAACATTTAGTCCTTGGTGAGTCTGTTGTAGCTTGTGTCAGGCCACAAAGGCTAATAGTTTTCAGGTTATTCTTTTTTCTCCACTTCAATCATTGCAAAGTTTTGTCCACCAAACCAACGTAGACAGACTATCAGACTCTCCTAACTCTGCATACTACGCAGAGCATCCCTTCTCCACAGTCTATAGGAACTGGGAGAGGGCTCAATTTAAAAAAAAACAATAACAACTTTTTCTGTACCTTTTTAATCTCTATTAGACTTTTTCGATTTTTAGTTATTGATGTTGTGGTGCTATTGAAATTATGCAAATCATGCTGCATGCTTAAATATTATGTTTTGTTAATAAGTCTATGCTTTTAGGTGATAATAACAATATTTTCCAAATCAGAAGTTCATGATTGCTAGTTATCTGCTGCAAAACAATCCGCACAGCCCTGAATTAACCATTGTACTTTTGTTACAGGTTGTTATTGCCTCATTTCATTATTGTCTCTATTGTAATGTTAAGCACTTTTTTGTTAATGTATCAAGGTGTTGTTTTTGAGCTCTAAACCAGTAAATTGAGTTTTTTCGGTGTCACACCCATGTATACAGTTACCCCAAATAAGTGTAGAATTGGTTACTAAATTTCAAGAAAAACTCCAAATAACCAACATTTTGCAAACCCTTAAAAAAACAAGTTTACCACTCCATCATGGAGACTCACTAAACCACATGAAATAAAAAATCTCCAACCAGGCTTAGAGACTAGAGAGACACTGCTGTGTGTAATACGCCCATATCAGGACACACAAATTCCCCTGCCCTGAGGGGGGAACATTTGATACCAACAACATAGACCTCACCACAACTTTCATTCAAACCAGACATAAGGGCTGGGAAAGAGACATGTAAATGACCCTGTTGAGAATGTGGACCAACCGAGGGATGGCTCCAAAACACACCATACATGATCACAGAGGTAGCAACAGTGAAGAGGATGGTCCAGCTCCTCTGAGTCTGACAGGAAAGGTGAAAGCCCAAAGTAGGGCCTGCCAACCCAGGGGGCAGATAGGGGGCGCACAACAAAGACCTACCAGGTTCATAAGAACATGTTCAACCCCCTGGCTGCGCCGGACAGCCTTGAGTAGGGCCCCATGGTCACAAAGATCATAAGCAAAAGACTGCACCACTTCCTGGTGGATACAGGGGCAGCTAAGTCATGCCTATGGGAAGGAACAGAAACGATATCAAAGATCACTACCACAATACAGGGGATTTCAGTATCCATGGGCAAAGTCCCTCTCACTGAACACATCAAGCTTTAGATTGAAGGAAGATAGATCAGCGAAAAGTTGTTGTACTATCGATCCTCCCCGATCAGTTAATCGGAATAGGTACTATTGTCCAAATTGAGAATGTTCATTCAGTTCACTGAGTATGGAACTATAGCTTGTTCCTCCCCTGGACTCACTTACCTCGAGTGCGGACCAACAACATGCACCCACTCCTCGGTGATGCTAGGCAGAACAATACCGGACAATGGAGCACTTCTCAGAGGAGCCTTACAGGGTTATATGGAAAATCTCTCAGACTTGTACAGCTTAGCACCAATGCTTGGTAGAAACAGCCAAAGCAGTAGCATGTGGGGAATGCTTGGAGCCAGGGACCCCAAATCACAACACACACAGGATCATGAGGTGCCAGGAGAATCTAACTGAGTGCTTGCACCATAGAGCTAAAAGGCAGGCAGCCCCAAACTAACATAGAGGGCCACTACCATCTCCAAAGAAACCACAAGGCTACCCATTGTCACCTAAATGTGTGCCACAAATAGAATAGGCTGTTATCAGGGCTACCTCCACAGAATCCCAACATACAGAACAAACCCCAGAACCGCCGAAACAAGCAGTGAATTCAGAACCTTATCACAATCAGCCATACGCACGTGGTTTACAAAATCCACTACAAACGTAAAAAGGAAACATCACAACAGTAGGGATCACTAATAACCTTTAAATTAATAACAACAGTAGGGATCACTCAAAACCATTAATATAACAACAACAGGAGAGATAACTTAAAACATTTAATTTAACACCAAACAGCCAGGATAATTCAAAACCTTTATGTTAACACAGGAAAAGCACAGGGTGGTCATAACATGCTGACCGGGAATTCATGCTAGAGTTCTCAATCGGGTGCCCAGAGGAGGCCTAGGGTCTCGGCTGTTGATCCCCGAGGCCGGTTGTTTAACCACCACCCCAGGGGGAAGACAGTCTGATGAGGGAGCAGGATGGCCCCCTTGGTACATGAAAGCAGGAACCCAGACCCTTGTGCCCATACCACCAGGGCATGCCACAGATCAAAAGGACCCCACTCAGTGTCTTTCAGGCCTCCTCCACATCGAGGCCTGCCTACTGTACCAAAACTGGAGAATGTTCTATGGTGGAAGCCAGACCTTCCAGGTGTATTGGAATGGGGAGTTGAAAGAAGACTAGAGCTCCACTGGTCTCACACTAATCCAGCTCTGAGGCAGTAGATAAATCCACCAGCGAGCAGCCATTTCAGTGCGCTTACTCACTGTGCAATAAGCCACCAAATGAACACCTGACTCCCCTCTGGGGGCAGAGCATTTGGCTCCATTCTCCTCTCCCCCCAAAATGCTTCCAAAACTTTCTAAGGTTGACCCATTGGATCACACCTTGCCAAAAGCAATAGATCCGGAACATCCAGGGTGTGGGGATGAGGGGAGCAGTGGGAGAAAGAGTGGCTCCACGGCTAACCTTCTCAGCCCGCGTCAAGGGTATGGAGGTGGGTATGACAGCCATGCCTAGCTCGTCAAAATGGTACTCACGGGGCCCCATGAGACAGCATCCAAAGAAGTGGATGGCCTGATCCCAGCGGTAGCTGTGTTTCAACCACAGGGTCCACAGAACAGCATGCCAGCAATAGATTTTCAAAGCCCCAAAAAAGAAGCCAGCTCACAGGCCTGAATCCATTGAATGGTCCCACCAAGTTTTTTTACACCACCACCATCAGGCTGAACACCAAAAGTCCCAACGGGACCCTTGACTCTTGCTTAGAAAACACTGCAAGCACACATATTCCCAGACATTTTCCCTACTGCAGCTTCCCAACAATGGGTCCACACATGACCTTCCAACCACATCCACTATCTTTTGTTAGATGTGGCAATGCCCAAGAACAGCGTACAGCCCACTGGGACCGGCAAAAAAGAGCCCAAAGGTTCTCGACCTTTCCAGAAGAAAAGCAAGACCCTGACATACAGCCTAAAATGAAAGAAACCTTGTTCCAGGACAATTGCAAAGACCCAAGGGGCACGCACGTGTCAACAGAAATGTAAACCTAAATATTAAACATCTACCTCTCCTCACAATCACATACAGCCTAGTAAGGTCAACAGGACACCTCAGCACCTGTTAAAACATTGTGCACTGTACAGAAAAGCCTGCTGAAAAATGTTGCAAGAAGAGGAGGGAAAAACCCATAATACAAATCACATTAAAATTAGTTTAAAAATCCTGGTCATCCCCAAAATTCTAACGCTCACTGAAATTTTATTAAAAAACTCACCAAAGCCATTAAAAAGTCTTTCACCTCTGTCTAATCCCGAAAGTAATATTGACTCCTCAGTGAAACCATATATCCCCCAGTAAAACAATAAAGCAGGATACATTTACAGATGAAACAAGATTGTTTCAATAAATTACCTAACCTCTAGCTGGCGGGGTTCCGAGCCACTCCAGACCCGAAAATGTACCTAATTTTGGTAGCCCTATCTCAACATCCTTGCAATGCATGAGCAGAGACCTCTATCACCTCACATACACCTATATTGAACCAAATGCAAGCATTTTGCGTGCACTACACAGCACACTCCTACACAGAACCTGGTATCTCACATGACTAACATAGGCACACGCACTACGAACAGGTCCTGTTATGTCTGTTCACTGATGCCTCACGCTATAGGCGCCAACAGTCTTTACTTATCACAGGAGATAGCCCTGAAAAGGCAAAATCATCCATCTGCAGATATGCTGAATAATGGCAAAAATCCAACCCAATAGAGTATAACCCCGTAGGACACCAGTAAATATCACCCAGTATGAGACCAGCACCACTGCACTATATCTCTTCACAAAGCCAAGTGATAAGCAATCTGAAGTACAAAGGATGCGAAGGAAGGGCACCATAGGGGAGATCACTGTCTGTTTAGCCCCAGGACTTTGTCTGAAAAGAGGTTCCTAGCGGTAGCAAGACCACCGCACCAGTGCACTAATACGTCCTTTCCCACATCCTGTTGCTGTCCCAGGCTGGTTTCAAATATCATTGGGGCCACCTTTGTTGATGACAACTGAACCCCAGGCATGGAATTCCATTGCAGGCCGCTCATCCTAATCATGATTTCAATGGGAAGGGGTCAAATGCCAGCATAGACACACAATACCAGGAAATCTGGGATAGCTAGATCAATACATACACTCGGTTGGCGGGGAAGGAGCCACCCCTAATAGTATGGTAACTTATGTTGTACTCTTTATGTTTCAAAGCCAAAGGGACCATCATACCCTTGGGCAGCAATCGGAATTGTGGCATGATAGTGCACTTCCCAGACCTGCAATGTGGCACCGCACATTGATGGATCTGTGTTGGCAATGTGGGGACCTTGCCACCACCCAGCGTGTCCCTGGATGCTGTGACCTCTGCACCCTTGTGACAATGCACACCCCAATCTTGGTTATCTCTGGAGAAGATATGGTAGCGTTGCCTCAACATCCGTAACAGAGGAAAACAACTCTGCTGCATCAGGCTCGAAGCAGAAGAGCTGCTGAGTATTTTGGCTGGGCTCAGTAGATGGACATTCCACAGGAATTCAGATTGTTGACAGAAGCTTAAGTAAATGCCAGTGGGTCAAAAGCCTTTTTCACCATGCAAATAAAAGCGAACGCCCACTGGTTACAAATAACCAGACTGGAGATGATGAAAATGAAAAACACTGCTGAGAGCCATCCACCTTATGGTGATGCAACATTGGTACATGTTGGACTTGATTACCATTATGGAGGGTGGGGTGTGTGCCGAGATCGGTGCTTCCTATTGTAAATTTATTTCCAGAAATGACCCGGACAACCGGTCAGTAGCCCATGCTATCCAAGAACTGCATCATCTGTAAACCAACAAGAAGAAGGAGGGAGGTGCCCTGGAGCAGGGCTGGTTGCATAATATCTTTTTGTGGATCCCCTTATTTTTATCCCAACTATTTACATCATATACTCTGATTCTTATTGCTGTACTACTAGTACACACAGACACACACACTCACACTTTCAAACAACATAACTGTCAAGATATATGATGAGGATAGAATAGTTGATGAAAAAAATAGCGGAGGAATGTTGGAATTGGTGAATGCCTAGTCAATGAATGTCATGATATGTGCTGGCCCTACAACGGCAATATCAGTAAATGCAATGTGAACGTATGCCATAGCTTGTGCCCACATAACCACATCAATGCTCATCCATGCAATGTCAATGTATATTGCAATTTGTGGCCGCACAGCAGCGCTGATGTCATTAATAATGATACCAATGCATGTCATAATCCTTGTTCGTATGATAATATTATTTCTGCCAATAAGAACATGGACGTAGGGACTAAAGCAAAAATAACTTTGTCAATACCAGTAAGAACAATGACAATGTACAAGATGACAACTGTATGGAAAATGTGATAATGTTAATAAAAAGGATACCAGTGCTTGCTGTATTATTCTTAGGAGTTCTAAAGAACTCAAATTATTGCTGTCTGATTCACCCAAGGTGACCTTCCCATCAACCATGAGTCAGAGATACATGGTCAGGCAGGTCCTGCAACCAACACCTATCGAGTAACAGGTCACAGGTTGGGTCCCCCATAAACTAAAGGCAAACATGCACCCAGGGTAAACCCTGTTCAATTCCACCTGATAGATAGTTGCACCACCAACCAGTTTGAGGTAATTGGCCCCAATTAAACACATTTAGCCAAAGGCTCACATTCCCCAGAAATACTACAAAGCTAGATACCACAGGTATACTCAACAAATCATGATATGGTATGCACATCACACTTAGTGATCACAAGCTCCACATGCAGGATAAATGCACACATACACTTTAGCCCACATTAGGTCTCCCCGAGATCGAGAACCATTTGTGTCCTTTTCAGATGCACACATTTGATTGATGTATGATTAAGATGCTCTTTAAGAATGTAGAAAATATTTTACTGTACCTTATGAACTGTATAAATTGAAGGCCAAAACTTTGTATATCAAGAGATTCAAAGCACATACACACTGTCCAGGCTCTCCTGGATGCAGCGTTTAATTAACCCCTTGCATGCTCGTGACGGAAACATTCCGTCACGAGCCACGGTGGTGCTGTGCTGGTGACGGAATGGTTCTGTCACGGCCCGGCCGTCGCGCCTGCGCTGCAATGATTTCACACCTGCGCGGTGCTTTCTATTGAGCGGGCGGGGCAGTGATGGAACCATTCCGTCACAAGCACAGCGCCACCGTGGCTCGTGACGGAGTGTTTCCGTCATGATCATGGCGGTGCCGAGCGGCCCCCCTAGCGCCGCGGCGGAATTACCGACGCAGCCAATGGGTTAAACCAACTTGTTCCTGTTTAACCAAATGCCTCTTGTCTTTTTATTAAGGTAAATTCATATCCGAGCAACAATGGTTATGAGTTGTGCCGCCCAATAATATTTCTAAATATCTGGTAGGGTTATCCCACCATCGTACCAGCTCCCTGCCAATTTTTTGCAAATATTCTTGTAGGTCCCCATTCCCAGGGCAAAATTTGAATTTCTTGATCTATAGCCTGAAAATAGGACGCCAGGATTGGGTAAGGAGCAATTTGGAGCACGTAAAGAAAGGACCATCATTTTAAATAAAGCAGCCTTCCATAAAAGCGACAAAGTCAGAGCCCTCCAATGCTGTGCATCCCTCCGCAAACGTGCCAGGGGGCTCTAGGTTGTGAGTGCCGTAGACGTGCGTGTCTGCAGTAATATAGATCCATAGATAATGGAATCCTTTTACAATTATACAAATGGCACAGTCACTGGGCAAACACGGAGCCCATCCATGCAAAAGGTAGGATGTGTTCCAATTTATAGTGTATACAGAGTATTGATGAAAAAGGGTGAATATATGCATGATTCTATCAAGGATGTGATCTGGGTCAGAGACAAAGAGCAAGATGCTGTTTACTAGAGCGAGATCTTATCATCCCAGTCCTCTGTCCATGTAAGCTCCCTAATTGGGGCTACCTCGTTAACCAAGTTGAAAGTGGCCCCAGGACGAAAATTAAGGGGGAGAAAGGGCATCCCTGATGTGTGCCATGTTGGAGTCAAAATACTGATGACGTGCCACCATTCACCATTACCTGAGCTGGGGGGTCAGGGTAGAGGAGCCTTATCCATGACAGAAATTGCCTACTGAAGCTGAACCTCACCAGGACCTCAAACAAAAATTATCATATGATCACTCGATAGTGTCAAAGGTCATTCGGGCATTGAGTCAAAGCAAAAGGGCATCCTCAACTCCTCAAGTATCCCCATTGCACGACCCAGAACACCATGTAGGCGCCTCAGGTTAAGAGAAGTACTGCACCTTGCCAAAAAGCCGGACTGCTCTGGGTGGACCAGTGTCCCTAATCACTCAGAACAATCGTAAGGCAAATAGCTTAGCAAGAATTTATGCTTCTGTGCTGAGGAGTGCGATAGACCTGTACAAGGAACAGTCTTCTGGCAGGCTGCCGTCTTTGTGTTTACAACTATATTTGCCACTCTCTAGTATCTTGGCAAAGACTCCGCTTCACAATCGTCAAGAAACATTTTGAGGAGGTGTGGGGCTATCGTAGGAGCTGTCAGCTTGTAAAGCTCAAATGGGAGGCCATTGGGACCCACTGCCTTGCCAGAGTTAATTTTGAACTGTCTATCTGAGTTGATTACTAGGCCTCATAGCCATTTGCTATTTCCTGTCTGGCTTGTACCTGTTCTCCTGGTCCATCGAGCCATGCCAGCAGCTTCCCGCCCTATCTCCCACCTTGTAGAGGCAACATTGTGTAGTGAGATAGTGCGCTCTTGCTGCTTCAGTGGCAATGTCCTTATACTCTTTCTGTTTTATGGACAGGCAGTTTTGCACATTTATGGAGCCCAAACCCAGGAGCTTCGATTCCAGTTAATATATTTCTCTCTCGAGTGTACAATCCATTTTTCTTTTTTTATGCCCCACTATTAATGAGACCCCTTGCCCATTTACTACAGACTTGTACCAATTTTGCTCTACTTCTCATGCAGTCCAGTAGCCGTCCAACCCAATATTTGCTTTACATGCTGTGAATCAGTCCTGTGCCAAGGCAGGTGGATGGCAATAACGATTATTATAAGAAGTTGTTTAAGTTGGGGAAATAGGAGAGTGTGACCTACATGTGCATCATGTTTTCATAGGTTTCACTTGTAAGCATATCAAGTGTGTCAGGTGAGATGTTATGAATTCCACTTCATTCAAATGTAAAGTATTCATCCCTTTCTCACCTGAAAATGCCCCTTTTTGTCAAAAATGTAATGTTCAGATATTGGCAGTATCAAAAAAGCCATAACATCTTAGTCTGTGTTCTGATCATATCAGTTCAAATTAAGGGGTATATTTACAAGGTGCTAGTGCCATCAGAACATCACTTTTAGCGATGTTCTGGTGGCGCTATGAGCATTTCCAAAATTTACCATGCGGTGTTAAGCCACTTTTTGTGGCTTAATGTTGCCTTGTAAATACGGTCCCTCTACACTCATCACTTTTAGTGAAAGGGGCGTGCAATGGGTTATACTGTGTCTTTATGGCTGGAGTTGACGTTGCTCAGCATAGTCCCGTGCCACTCTGCAATCACTTGACGCAGTATGGGGTGCCCATTGAAGGTATGGCGGTTCTCTTCGTGGTTAGTGCATATGCAGCGTACCCATTTGAGCTTTTCTATTCTTGGGTTACTTTTCCTGCTGTAAATGCGGATGATTATTCTTTCCATACGTACACTCACACGGTGCTGCCCACAGTATATGCACCATATAGGACACAGGAGATTCATCTTTCTGCTTGGCAGCACCGAGTTTGGTTTGATGGCGCCCTTCCCCACTCAGTAACGGCGATTCAGTTGGGTCCCTTGCCTATTCCTGGGGCCACTTGGCCTGTTTTGGCTGGGATTACGGTACCCGTCACAGACTTTAGAGTCCTTTATGCCTCTGTTGTAGGGGTGCTTAGGGCTTTAGTGCAATACATTTCCCGCAACATCCAGGTGGGGATACCTGGAGCTGTAGGGCAACCAGTTGGTCAGGCCGGGATGAAAATTAGTCCCATCATGGTGAATTCAGTTATGGGTAAGCGCCCCCGAGATAAGGACGATATGCCTTTTTGGCTTGCTGAGAAATTTGACCAACTGGAAGCAGTATTTCCAAATACGACTCCTGTGGAGAAACACAGGATCCTGACCATTAGTTTGCAGAAAAACTTAGTACCAGAGGTAACGGATTGTGAGACCTGGGGTCTAGTTTTTGTGACAGTCTATGCAAAGTGCTTCGACACCCCGTCAATGGCTGTCCTGCCCTCCATGATCAAGGTGTTCAGGATCAACACGGTCCAGAGGCGGATGTTGAATTGGGAATGAGACTCGTGGGAGTGTTTGACGTAGTTTCCAATCTCATCCTTGCTAATGTCAAGGGAGATGCATTGAACTTCCAGGTGTCTAATGCTTTACACGATGTCCCCGATGCGATAAACCCCGAGAGTTACCGAAAATCATTGCGGAGGTTCATAAGACCATTGGCCGCAATAGTTTGGATGTTATGCCTTTTGCTGAAGTAGCAGCTCAACCGCAAACTCAGACGGCTAAGTCTACTAAAGATGACTGTCCAAACTTTCCTAAACAAAATTGGAAATCTAAAAAACAGGGGAAGCAACAGAAAAAATAAGTGTCGCATCCTGCTTCGCCGGTACTTGAGTATATTGAGCGCACGTATGATTTACTCGACTGCGCGAATATTAAGTCACCTGATCGATTTCATGTTCCTGATGAACGTACTCGTCGTTCTTTGCAAACCGGTAGAGGAGACTGTAGAAAAGGTTGGGATGCCCAACAAGGTCGTGAGCATGCCCCGCCAGAAGGAAGGTAAAGGCAAGCACGATGATTTTCAACGTCAAAAACCACAGTTTCAGAAAAAGAAAGTTGCTGCTTTGACCACAAAGAATGCCACGGATGGTGAGAACACAGCTACGGAACCTGACATGGGCGTTGACCCTACTGGACAGGCATTGTATCGCGGAGGACTGACGGAAGTGGTCCTACCATTTTGATCTAAATCGAAGAGAAATCGTCCCAATTGCGGAGATACACTGCTAGGGAGCACCCGCATTCCAAAAGATATCAGCCACTGCTGATTTTGAAATCGTGAAGCACAGAGAGCAGCCATTGAGCTACCGTAATTAGGATTTCTAGGCCCACGCCCTCATTAGGGAACCTGGCTGGGTTTCCTAGTGAGTATTTTCTTTTCACTTCAACATGGGTTACACACACCCCACAAATACCTCAGCAATTCCACATCCAGATGTCCCTAACACTGTAAGTCCTGAAGAGACCCTACACCCAAAAGAAGGGTTGAAATGCCGTAAACAATAAGGAAAAAGTGAACCATTGAAATTGCACTCTATCATTGTGTAGGGGCTATGTATTTGTAAAATATGGAGTCTTGGTCGCTTTCTGGACCAAAAGTCTTTGAAACCTTGTAAATATTGTTACACAACGTCACTTATGTTATTTAGGTTCATATTTCACTTGGGACACTTTACAAAACTGTAAATACTTTTTTCTTATGTGTATGAATTTTGAGTCTTCATTTTCAATTTATTTCTGAATACAATTATTGAACAACAGAGTCAGTGTATGTGTGTTTCTTTCTCTTAGACATCAATCGCAATCCCTGGCTAAATGCGATTTTTCGCTGTGCCCTTCTAATCTTTATTAAGTATAATATTCTGCAGGAACCGCTGTTTTTCCTAAAATACCTACTGGACAGCACAGCTAAATTACAGTAGTGCGGCAAGCACTGCGTCCGTATATGAAGGAGACAGCAACTAACACGTTCATCACTGTAGAAACAGCTGACACTAGAGTGGCTCCCCCTGACAGACTATATGAAATAGTCCTTTTGATTGAAGGTGACATACAGCGTACAATAAAAGGTTTATTTTGGGAAAATCTGACCTCCACGTATGACATTTTGTTGGCGGAGGAAGCCTCGCCCCCACCTTTCGTTTTGGCTTCTCTGAGAGGGGAGGAGGTGATCCTACCCAGTTTTGACACACAGTGCCGAAAGAGCAGGCTCTGAATTTTGCAGAAGAGTGGGCTAAGGTGCTTGCACCGGCTTTGTACCATACTCAGTGTGGATGGGAAAAACATTTCCCCAGACATGAGATTCCATTGCTGTTGATGCCACAGCCACAACCCCAATATCCCATGAGGCGTGAAGCGAAAGCTCCCATTGTTGAAATCCTTGATCAATTGGAATATCAAGGTGTAACTGAAACATATGTGTCACCCACGAATAATCCTCTTTTTACTGTGACCAAACCTGATGGGTCGTACCGCTTGGTATTGGATTACCGGCACTTGCACTCTCATTGTCAGACCTACGCAATACAGAATACTTGCAGTTCTGCCCTTGTTGATATTCTCGTGAGAAAATGGTTTAAGACCACATGGCTTTTTCAGCCATAACCTGTCCTCTATTAGTAGTCAATTCAATCCAATTCAAAATCTTTATTTCGATTGAGTTTTGCAATCATAAAAAGTGCATAGTAGAAAACGGTTACATCAAGGCAGTAATTTTTCCATTAAAAAGGTTATCACATGTACAATGTTAACAGGGGGTTACATCAAGACAGTAGTTTGTTCTTGGAAAAGTTGTCGCATGTACAGTATTAACAGAGGGATGATAAACAGTTACAAATTTAAAAAGGACAGTTAATGTCAATTAAATATAGGTTGCATAAAAGTTACAAAACTAAATCAGATGTTTGAAGTCGAATTTTCAAGCATGCTTTTAAAAAACAAACTATACTCTTAGCAGCAAATGGTGTTTCCAAAAACTGTAAAGCCAGGAGTGCAGGCCTGCATCTTCTCAGGCCCATTTGTCGGAGGAGAGGGACTATCCAGCGTTTACGTGGGGTCTCATAATAGCTACAGAATAATGTTACATGTAGGGTAGACTGGTGTGCATTTCCATCACAGGGGCAACTAGTTAGTTCATGTGACCAGTTTGAAACCCCGGGGAACGAAACAAGACGGAAAAAGGAGTCAAAACGGAACCTAGTTAAAACATACTTATCGTAGTTTGACAGGAAGAAAGACGAATACGGCTGCATACCGGGTAAGGTTTGTATCATCATTAGATGGCTGTTTGTACGTTTACCAACCTCTGAGCACATACGAAGATCTCTGAGGTGGTTAACACACAGGATCTTCAAAGCCTTCCTGGATATGTCCACAAGTGAAGAAGGGTCAGTATAAAACGATATGCAGTTTAAGTCATTCAGAAAATTAAAGACGTATAGTAACCATGGAATCTTTTTCCAGTGAACCAGGGATAAACAATCGGTTATCAAGGACCGAGTAAGATGGCATTGTTCTTTGGTCCATATACGGTGCCATAGGAGAATCGGCTGGTATCTAATGGTGTCAGTTAGATAATCCAGACCGAGCTCAATATGGCTGCCGTAGTTTGGGGCACTTTGGGGAAGGGCAAGAACATATTTCAAAAACCCATTTTGGATTGTTTGGAGCTCTCCGGTAGGAGCGTAACCCCATAGCCTGCTCCATAAGTTGCCACGCTATGGCATTTAGCGTGATAAATTTTGAGCAACTCAGCGGGAGCGGGTTTGCCCAGTTTCCTGGAGAAAGACATCAGCGCCGCAGTTGTACGCTGGAATAACAGTTTTTTACTCGCAGTAGCGGGTTTCCAGGTTATTTGATCGTCTATGAGAATGCCCAGGTAAGGATATTCCCGGGCATAATCCAGTCTGACTTTTTCTATAAATAGAGGTTTCGGTTTCTTCACTTTCTTGCCAATATGCATCACAAAAGTCTTGCTCTTATTTACTTTTAAACCCAAGCAGAGCATAAATTGGCAGTACTTGTCCTGTTGTAATTGGAGCTGGTTTAAAGTTCTCGCCAGGATGACAGAGTCATCGGCGTACAGTAGGGCTGGGATGGGCCGGGTGTTTATGCGAGGGAGATCCTGGCTATCTTCCAGCAACGCTTGCTCCAGCCCGTTTGTATAGATATTAAATAAAAACGGGGCGAGAACGCACCCCTGTCTGACACCTTTTGCTACGCTAAATGAGTCCGATAGTTCTCCATTAATGCCGTACCTCACGCACGCTTTGGCGTCTGTGTAAAGCTCTCGAAGAAATTTAAGGAGAGGAGGATCTACCCCCAGATTTCTCAGGATTGCCCACAATTTGGAGTGAATCATGCAATCGAATGCGGAGCTTAGGTCAACGTACACTAAGTATAAGTTGCCACCTTTCGCCCCAGCATATTTGCCCATTAACCCCTTCGACGCTCATGACGAGCCCAGCTCGTCATGGAGTTTCCATTGATTTCAATGGAAATTGCATGAAAGTCCTAAAATAGCCTTAGCATCCAAGTGGTTAAGAGTGTCAGGTTAAGGGCCTGTTCTACAGTGCCCAATCCCTCTTGGAACCCGTACTGGAGGTCGGTTAAGATTTTCTTCTCCGAGGCCCAGTTCTGGAGGCGCTCCAGGATTAATTGCCCAGCAACCTTTCCCAGTGAGTCCAAGAGGGAGATGGGCCTATAGCAGGCTGGATTGTCGCGTTCACCCTTTTTGAAAATGGGTAATAGTACTGACGAGGACCAAGATTCGATTAGGCCGGCCTGTGTAACTGCGGACATAACTTGCGTAACTAATGGGGACCAGAGATCAAGATCACTCGCAAAAATATCGAGTGGTACTCCGTCGGGGCCAGGCGCTTTGCCAGTCTTCGAAGAGGTTAATGCAACTGTGACCTCCCTATGATCGAAATGGAGGTCAATTGGATAAGAGTTATCCCTGATGGAAACTTCCTCGAAAGACTGTATGTTTAGGGCTACGGTGGAGGGATCACCGAAAATCTGCGAGTAATGGGCCACCCATTTTTCAGCTGGAACCGCCACATCTAGGTGACGGGCAGCTGAAGGATCTGCTAGAAAGGGTGACTTAACTGTTCGCCAAAATAGCGAGCTGTCTTTACTCCCTGTGCTCTCATGTAATTTGGCCCATAGGTTTTTCTTTATTTCCCGTTTCCGGGTTTGTTGGGCCAATTTATAATTCCTTCTTAACATGGCTATTACTGCCACGTCTCTGACTTTGTTATGCAGTGCACTTTTTAGCGCGGAAAGGGCTTTCCGGCAATGGACGTCAAACCACACCCGTGAGTCCTTGCCGTGGGACTTATGTTGGCGGGTTAACTCCTGTCGGATAGCTTTTAGTATCTCGGCAAAACTAGAAAGGATCGTTCGGGGGGACGAGGTCTCCGCTAAACAGATGTTTATAGAAGGGAGAGTTTTTTGGATGATCTTCTTGGTAACATCAACGGGGTTTATCTTGGACCATTTTACTGAAAAGCCATTTATTTTATCTATGGCCAAAGATTGCTGATTTAGCAGGCTGGTCCTGCTATGAGCTTGTGAGGCTGAATTAAGTATAAGGGTAATACTATTCGAATAGTGATCACTGGAGATATTGGAACCTGTTATGAAGTGTTTCAAGCGGCCTTTTAGAATTTGTGAGCACAGAATGTAATCGATGGTGCTGGAGAGGCCTCTGCCGCGGAAGGTCGGTGTGAACTCAACTGGAGGATTCACTATTTCATTAGCAAACTCAAGTTCTAATGAGAAAAAACAATCATTCAGAGTGTTACCAATACTAGAGTGGGTGAAATGCGTCATGGGAGAGTCACATTCATCTTGGAGCCCACAAATACCTTTCTTATACTTGTTACACAAAGAGACATTAAAATCTCCCCCCCACACAACATAACATAGCTTCTGCGAATATTTTGCCCGCTGATCATGGATGAATAGAGAGGTTTCAGTCAATGTCTTCGCACAATCAGCAGGGGAAAGGTTGTTATACATATTAATGATGTAATAGATAGAACTTTTTTCAAAGGCTATCTTTAAAATTTGAAAAGTTGGAGTCGCAAGGGAAACATTTATAGTCAAAGGGGGTATTTAGTTTGAGAGATATACAGCTAAGCCTCCCTTTGATCTCCCGTGCGATGACGCACTGGCGGGGACGTGGAATGTTTTGTAGCCCAGGATGTGAATAGGGTCAATAGCACAGGTTTCCTGCAGGCAGACTATATGGTGCATATTAATCACTTCAATCCATGACTGAAGGTCTACCTTAGATCGAAGACCCGCTACGTTCCAGTAAATGACTGGAAGCTCCCATGTTGAAGGCGGAGTAGTGTTTGATTTTTGCAGGTTTTCAGTGGATGGCAAGTCTTGGGGCCGAGTGAATGACTGGAGAAGAGGAGAAGAAGGATGCGCTACTTGTGTGTCTAACTTGGGGAGCGAGTGTTGAGATGGATATGTAGTTGGTGATTGTCTCTTAGATAATTCTCCGGTGAAGATTGGGTGTTCAAATGTGCAATCTTGAACCGGAAAAACTAACGAATTGGGAAGTGGTTCCGCCGTAAAAGTTGATGGCTCTACAAAGAGGCCACAAAAGTGTGGAGATATTACAACTGCCGGCGATAACCCTATGGAGGGAAGGGAGAAATGAGAAGTAGATGGGGTTTGAATGGTTGGGGTTTGGGTAGAGATTCTACCTTTAATGTTAAACCTGGGAGTTAGTGGTCAGTCAACCATGTCAAGACATTCATACCTGTTGGTTAACGGTGCGCCTTTCCAGCCTAAAGGAGGAGCAGGAGCTAGATTTCTATTTCCAAACCCTGACCAGTGACCCCGGTCTCTATTTCCGTCCCAGTTCCCCACTCTTGTCCAACTCCAAGGGGGGCCGGCGTTATACCGCGGGGCTGGAGGATAGAAGAATGACAGTCTGTGCGTGGCTATCCCTTAGATAGATGAGTGATCACCCCAGGAGCAAATGTGCTCTACTGTGTTTGGATCTGCGAGATTCACTATTACACAGTCGCCCTGAATGCTTTTGGGTTCAGTGCCCAACCAGGGGACCCTGCGCACTGTAGTGACTCTATTGTCCAAAAAAGATGGTAATGGTCTATTAGTGGAAAGCCAGTGAATCACTTTATTTTTCAGTGACCAGACCGGTTCGTCCGAGTTGGCAGAAAGTTCTGGAACACCGGTCATGATCACTACGTATGGAGTAGCTTCTGGGGGAAGATGGATAGGATGACCCCTCCACTTTCTATTTCTCGGGATGGAATTAAAACCATCAGATGGTTTTGGTAGAGTAGGGGCCGGGGTAGGTAAAGAAGAGGGTACTTTTGATAGTGTTGAAGCCTGTAGTTTTGGTTGAGTAAGCAATGGAGTGGGTAGGGACGTGGGTGCTTTGGGTGGTACTGGAACCTTAGTCGCTATTAGTGGTGGCTGTTTTTGATGTGGTTTTTGCGGTGCCTTTAAAATCGTGGTGGGTGGATTTACTGCAGCCGGGCCTGTCTTAGGTGTTTTTACATTATGTTTGGGTATCCTTCCTTGACATACATTAGTATCTTTGTTTAATTTCAAAGCTGAGGACAGTTGGATTAGCTGGTTTTCAACCTGGTGAAGTGACTGCTCTATTGGTTTTAAATAGGTTCTAATTATATCCCCAATTTTGCTCAGAAGTAGGTTGTTAATGCTACCGGAGTTAGTAATTAGATTGCCATCGCTATCTGTACTACCTTCGCTTTCACAGCTGCTAATGCTCAAATTTATGTTGTCGGTAGGAGAATTTATTGCTTGTGCGGGTGAACAGGAGGCTACCTGGTGTGGTGTTAAGATTGGGTCTGCGGACTGTGAAGGGAGGGAAGAGGTGAGCGGGATTACAGAGGTATGGTGGGAAGGAGAACTAGCGGCATTACAGGATTTGTTTATTTTTCTCTTTTCCTTGGGAATTGCTCCCTCGCGTAAACCCCTATCTACAGGTGGGGTGGCAGCCACACTGATTAAACTGGCGAAAATTGCCGGTGATTTTTCCAGTGACTGTAGTAGATGGGATTCGGAGAGATTTAGGGATGCGGAAAGATCTACAATACATGGAACGGTGTGGATGTCCGCGTGCTCTATCAATGGTAGGGGTAATTCTGAGGGGCGCAGAGGAGTTTTTGCTGCTGCCAACAAGCCCATGGAGGAGCGTCTGGCAACGGCCAGGTCCTGTGAAACTCTGCGTTCTAACAGAGTAATACCCTGCTCGATAGCCTCGTTGGCTTTGGTAATAAATTGGTCTATGGGGCCGATGATTTGTGCAGCAGCTTGGGCCTGTTTTTTAACAATGCTTCTGGTGCTTCTAAATGTATTGTATTTATATAGCGCACTTCTACCCGGAGGCCTCGTAGCGCTGTATTCATACCGCTGTGGAACCCATCCTGCCTTTCCTGTGAAATGTCCACTCCTG
This sequence comes from Lissotriton helveticus, assembly GCF_964261635.1. Lineage (NCBI taxonomy): Eukaryota > Metazoa > Chordata > Amphibia > Caudata > Salamandridae > Lissotriton > Lissotriton helveticus. The sequence goes on along the minus strand of NC_136060.1, from coordinate 49,288,485 downwards.
GGCACCTCCAAAGTGAAGCCAGGCATCCAAGCGCTGCTGGGGCCGTTGTGGAGATTAAGCAAGCTATTGCCCAGAGTCACAGAGTGGGACCCATGATTAGATTAGGCACTGAGGCGAGAATTATCATGTCCGGTGAAATTGAGTCCAAGAGCCGCCGAGGCGGGAATTGAACCCTGGTCCCGGGCCAAACCTCTGCATCAGGGTCTGCCGCTCTAACCATTGAGCCACGCTTCTCCGCTTCTAGGAGACATGATGTGATCTGAAAGGTAACAGAATTGCAGCTTAGATATAGGTTATGGAGGGAGTGAACGGCTTGTAGGAATGCAGGACAGTTGCAGCTACAGCCTGTAGGGGGAAGCAGTTACAAATGGGGTGGCCCAGTCCAGTCTTGAACGGGCTTAAACGGGCCCGCCCTTGGCCCGGGCTTAGCCCCGTGCTTTGTTCCCGCGCGCGTCCCGCTGCGCGGTGTAGCCCAGTTGATTAAGTACTTACAGGCGTGTGGGCGTGTCCGCCGGGGAAAGAGGCACCAGCTGTCAGCACAGATGGGTGCTGGTCCTCGCAGTCCCCCGGTCTAGCGCCTGGTAGTTCAGGGTCCAGCACACGCTGGGAGCGTGCAGGTAATCCGCCGAATGCGGAAATGCTCCCACCAGCGGCGCGACCACACGAGTTAGACTGTAACAGGATTACCCCTCCTGGGGAGCTGGAAACCTCCTTTGCGAGCAGACAGGTTTTGGAAATATGGAAATGAGCGGCACCCGCAAAGCGGGTGTCGCGAAAGTTAAATGGGATCTGCAAGCGAATGGGCGTGTCCGCCGGGGTAAGAGGCACCAGCTGTCAGCACAGATGGGTGCTGGTCCTCGCAGTCCCCCGGTCTAGCGCCTGGTAGTTCAGGGTCCAGCACACGCTTGGAAGCGTGCAGGTAATCCGCCGAATGCGGAAATGCTCCCACCAGCGGCCCGACCACACGAGTTAGACTGTAACAGGATTACCCCTCCTGGGGAGCTGGAAACCTCCTTTGCGAGTGGACAGGTTTTGGAAATATGAAAATGAGCGGCACCCGCGAAGCGGGTGTCGCGAAAGTTAAATGGGATCTGCGAGCGAATGGGCGTGTCCGCCGGGGGAAGAGGCACCAGCTGTCAGCACAGATGGGTGCTGGTCCTCGCAGTCCCCCGGTCTAGCGCCTGGTAGTTCAGGGTCCAGCACACGCTGGGAGCGTGCAAGTAATCCGCCGAATGCGGAAATGCTCCCACCAGCGGCGCGACCACACGAGTTAGACTGTAACAGGATTACCCCTCCTGGGGAGCTGGAAACCTCCTTTGCGAGCAGACAGGTTTTGGAAATATGGAAATGAGTAGTCAATGGACAACGTTTACTTCTGAGGGCAAACATTATCAGTTCAAAAGATTAGCCATGGGCTACAAAAATACCCCGGGCATCTTTGCCGCTCGCATGGTTTCTCTTTTGGAGGGACTCAACCCTGATGCGTGCTCGTATGTGGATGATATTTATCTCACCGATGATGAATTATGGCCGCATTTTTGTTGCGTTGACCGCATCATTTGTATGTTAGCGGACTTCGGTTACTAATGTAACTTTACAAAGTCGCACATTGCAGAGTACACAGTGTTGTTCCTGAGCTATGAGCTCAACAATGTAGGTCGAGGTTTAGCACCTCCCTTCTTGGAGAAATGCGCACAGTTGCGCGCTCCTACAACTCTGAAAAAACTACAATCTTTACTGGGTTTTTAAAATTTTGGGCGTACTTACATTCTTGAATATGCCCAGCTTATCAAGCCGCTATATGCCTTGATACAACCTACTTTTACCAAATCTTGCTGGCTGCCAGAACATTCAACTATACTGCATTCTTTGCAGTCTGATCTTCTTGAATCTAAATACTTACTGACTCATGACAACCACAAAAACCTGGTAATAAGAATTGTGCCAGGCGCAGTTGGTTTCACATACCTGACTTTTAATGAGGGAGACACAGTCCCTATTACTTACAAGTAACACTTGTACACTTCGGTTGAAATGCGATTTTTCACGGTCTAAAAAGTTTTGACTGCAGTGCAGATGGCAAATCTGAAAGAGAGAGCGCTGTTGCGGGGGAAACGCATGTTGGTTGTTACAGCGTATCCTGCTTATGAGGCAGTCACGAAAGCCAGTGTACCTAATTCAAAAGCTTTGCATGCCCATCGAATACAATGGGCCACATCCTTGATGTCTCCGGATGTCACATGCATTTTTGATTCCTCTTTGCAAACTCTGGGGTACTTGCAGTATGAATTCATTCATCCGGCTCCTTTGTCTTTGCGCCCGCTGGAGGATTTCCATTGTATCATTTACACTGATGGTTTGGCACGGATGGTTTGGCGCAGCCGGCGACGGATTCAAAGCATGCTTGGTAATACACAGACATTAGGGGACTGTACTGCCCAGTTGGCAGAGCTACGTGCTCTGGTGCTTGCACTGGAGTACACTGATCCTTGTGTGACTACTCTTATCATAAGTGACTCTTACTACTGTGTTCAGTCTTACAATGAAAATGTATTCTTTTGGACTCAGAATGAATATCAAGATTTCAAAGGTAGCACAATCAAACATAAAATGTTATGGGTTCGAGTCGCAGAACTTAAAGAACGTCTGCCTCTCATGTTTGTAATTCGTACTCTGGGTCACCAGCGCATAGGAGTACACGCTGTTGGCAACTGTCTTGCTGATGAAGCGGCAAAGACAGCAGTAGCAGCATATGTAGTAGCAGCAGTTACACGTTCCAAAGGTAAGATTGATGATGACATCTTGGGAGTCATTGCTGCAACAGAGAAGAGAGGTGATTACCCTAGAGGTTTCCCTTCTAAATACTCTTATCATTTGAGTCCTGATAAAGTTCCATATGTGAGAATTAACGACGTTGGTGACAGACTGATTCCCAACGTGGACCGCAGGAAAACCTTGATAACAGCCACTCATGAGGGCATGGCATTGGCTCATGCCGGCTTTTCAGCAACTGTCTCTATCTTACAGCAGTGTTACTGGTGGCACGGATTGTAAACACGAGTGATCATGTCCTTCATTGTGACATTTGCCAGCAGAACAAACACTCAACTTCTGCGCACCCACCCCAGACACAATTGTACATATATAATAAACCACTTGGGTGTGTTTATTTAGATCACTGCGGTCCTTTCTTCTCAAATACTGCGTAAAAGAACATCTTAGTTGCAGTTGATTCGTGCACACGCTTTATTTGGCTCTGGCCGCAATGGAGTGCTGATGCCCGAACTGTCATAAGGGATTTGCGTGTCTTAGTGGGAATTTTTGCATGTGGCACCCTTCACTCGGACCACAGTCCAGCGTTCGCCTCTAAGGCGTACAAGGATGTTATGGGTTAATTGAGGGTCCAGGTCAAATTTTCATCTCCATACAGACCTGAGGGTAATAGCGTTCTGGAGCGAATGACCCGTGACTTAAAGCAATCCTTGACAGCAAAGGTACTGGCAGGAACTTGCTGGCCCATCTCTATAGAGTTCAACGTGCAATTAATAATCTCCCTAGAAGGTCTCTGGGTGGGCGGACCCAATACGAAATGCTCTTTGGCATCAAAATGTTTGTTCTGGACCTTGAGGGTCTAGAGATGGCGGCGTCTGCCGCACCCTTTGACGTAGATGATCATTCTGCTCTATTGCAGAACCTACAAAAGACTTGTGACAGTCTTGAAAAGAAACATTTGCCCTCCACAACTGATGCTACACTTCAGATCCCGGTAGTTGCCCGGCTACCCCGAGTCACTGACCTGGTCCGTGAGAAGGTGGAGAACAAGAAGGAGTTCGGCCCCTCATATCGTGCACTAGTTCCTGTGCTTGGCATGAAGGGTACAAGAACAGTCATTTTACCTCCACTTCCTGGTCGCAAGGAAAACAGGTACATCTCCATTGACAATATCAAATGACAGCGAATGGCTGATTCTTCTTAATATGACTTCAGTGGTCTCTTGTCCAGCAATGCTGAGAAATTCTGTTTTTGGCTCCGGCGAGTAACAACAGGACTGACGTTGCCATCGAGATGCCTGCTGTTACAAATCCTTTATTGAATCCACTTGCTGGTGATCCCATTGATGATTCTGAGTAAACTTACCCCACAGAAGTGTCGTTGCCTGGTGTACTCACAGATGATGTTAATCAGTCACATTTTTCATTTGACACTGACTTTACAACATCTAAGTCCCAATCAAAAGTTTCTATTTTTGCTGTTTGGTTTAACAGAAATTTTTTGATACCCCCTTGGACTTACATTTGACTGGTGCTTTTTCAATTTTTTTTATTCATGTCAGTTGATTTTAAGTTGTATTTTTCCATCTTGTTAATGGACACTATGTTAAAGAAAGATCTGCAATTCGGTTAATTGATGGAACTTTGGCAACCCACTCCTCATCTCAAATAATAAAAAGGGACCAGACTTTTGTTAACATCACAGCTTAGCCTGTATTAGATGGGATTGTGTGGGATGCTGTAGAATTTCAGCTACACAGCCCTACAGAGGTTATAAATGTCCCCAATGTACTTCGTGTTTCTATGGGGGATGTTGTAAAACAAAACATACGCTCTGACGATTGGGATGTCCTGCCATTGAGGCTCTGTTTTCTGATTTGAAATATCATGTTGCTTTTGATGCTGAAGATTTGTCCTTGGATTCGGCTAATTATGCAGACTTATTCTGCAACCAACACTATGGTAATCATTTTTTGCATAAAGCAAACACAATTAGAAATGTGGTTATTTATACACAATAGGAACATTGTCCAGCACAACTTGAAGGCAGCTCGAAAACTCTTTTGAAAAAGTTTACTTGTTTAATGATTTTAATCAATGTAATCCTGACGCATTTTATTTTAAGATGACTGGTAAGTCCTCTTCCAAAATTAGACTAACCCACACCAAATTATTGTATTCGAAGTCCTTTATCGATCAATTAGCTATAAGGGGCTATGAGCTGTGGAAAGATACTATTCATCTTAAATCTGTTTGGGTTTTTAAGAGTTGGCAAGTGCAGGGCAGTGAAGCTATGCATCTTGCATGTCTCATCCCGAACCATATGTTGTTTTTGAACTCGACTATTTCACAAATTACTTGCTTTGAATTGGCTACGTCTAAAAAATTAAATGCTCCTTCCATTCCTGATTTGGGAGAATACCCTACATGGTACAATCCCACCATAGGTTCATTGATGAGTTGCAGTCCCTGTTACTAAATTCCTGTGTAAAATGTTTCTAATTTGGATCCTGAAGGTTGGTTGTTATGGCATAAAATGTCAGATTCATACCAACATTGTTTTCTGGGTCTGGCTCCTGGCTATACACAGGTTAGAGTAGATCCCTCTTTTGAGACCACCCATTCCGTCACTACCTATTCAGTAGGCAAGTTATGTCAGAACTGGCCTAAACATGCCACTGTAGTGTCAGTTAAACTTAATTTGTCCAAATTGTCTGACGATGTTCATTTGAATGACTTTGTTAAAGGCCCTGTTGAAGGCATGTCAAAAAGATGGGTATATGCTGTTTACAACAAAGTTTGGAAACTGTCTCAAATTGAAGCTGCTTCTAGATTAAGGGCTATTGATCAAGCCAATTTAGAAAAAGTGCTTGCAGTCGTTGATACTCTTTCTTCCCGAATTTAAACATTAGATAATATTGTTTCATCTGTTGTTGATATTGTTCAGGATGAAGTGTCTGTTTTGTACCATGGTCAAAATCATTTACGTTCCATTATGCAGTTTGCTCGGACTTTGCAAACTTTAAAAGCTGGTAAAGTGTCTTGGGACTACATGAACACATCTTCTCTATTTATACTGTTTAATTTGACTGAGAAACAACAGTTTATGTCTATGAAGAATGCTTCATATGCACTATTGCATATTGAAAAATTAGAACCTTTACCTTTTTCTGCTGCCGAAAGTTATTCAGCTGTATGGCTCATTCATGGGTTAATTACGCTGCCTTTCCCCCTATTTAAATTCAGTACACGCATGAAACATTATGCCACAGGCAGATATGAACCATTCGGAAGTGCATATCTCCATGAAGTTTGGTCGCTGCCATTCACCTATAGATGCCTGAGGGAGGGTAAAGAGGTTTATTTAACCCCTTAGATGCTCATGACAGGACGGTTTGGTCATGAGCATCGGTCGCGCTGTGCTCATGAAGGAACCGTTCCGGCATTACCACACCCGCAAATGGAATGTTCAGCACCGGGGAAGAATCGGCGCCGCAGGCAAGGTGTTAAAGGGAAAAAGAGTGCACTTCTACACCTGATCACTCACTGGTTTACAAGAACATCCAATTGCACGGCTCGTGTAACACGCTGGCACCAAATTTAGCATGCATTTTAAAGGATAATCCAGTCCCAGCTTTAACACCAACATTCACGTTGCTAGCTAACGGTAGCTATTTACTTTTAAATAATAAAGATTGCTGTGGTATGCTGGCAGGGATTCCATACATTGTGACCGTCTCCCAATGTGTAGCCTGCTATAAGAATGTGCTTTTTCCACCTCTGCATGGAAAGCTCGATGTATCCATCTGGCCTTCCATTCCGACCTTGAAATCAGAGTTCAACAAGATGAATCGAATAAGGGATCTATTGTCACAAAAAGAAGTTGCCCTTACTTCATCCCGTGAAACATTTGTCCTTCACATGGCAAACACTCGCACCGAGGTGCATGCGCTTTTAAATACTGATCTCCCACTGCATTTCGGCACTTTGATTCACTCTATATTCAATGCTTCGTTGACCACTGGCTTGGCTAATTTTTTTTAAGTTGTAAGCTCTGGTCTTGTGGCTTCATTCCAAACTATATTTGGTGTGATACCGGCATTTTTTTTAATTCTATTTTTTCCAGCCGCATCGGTGGGTTACCAGTAATTTTTGCCTTGGCTGTCGGTTTACTGCTGTTAATGTGCTTACTCAAAAATGGCTGCACAGTCTGTGTCACAAGACAACATGCTCCGCTGGCTTCAGCTGCGCAACTGGATGCTTGAATACTATGGATTGCTACCTCTGGCCACTTTGAGTGTAGCCTATGCATTGTCCTTCCGGTTTTCCTACTTTACATGTGTGCAACCTGTTTTCCATTGCCTGGATAGCAGTTATGAATGGGCTCTGGATTTGTGTCTCTGCAATACGGTGTCTCCTAACCCGGATTATGATCTACTGATGAGTCCCTTAGTTACTCATGAGTTAGACTGTTCTGGTATCGGAATATTGGCCTGTGCGGTGGCACATGTAGTCCTAGGCAATTGGGACTTTTGGGCTGCAGCCCATGACTTTCTGGAATACAGTTACATCGAAGAACACCTGAGTTGTCCTCTGATGGTGCTAGAGGCTCTGGCTGTTGAAGAACATGTATGTTCCTTCACGTTATTGAATTTGATTGCTGAAATGTTTTCTGATGATAACAATGACTTCCTCTTGGAGGCTGTTGCAATGTACTGTGCCTATACGCTGTTGGATTGATTTGGCATTTGTCCATCTTATCCGCGGCCTATGCTCGAACAATTTGTTACTGTTTTTTGTTTTTAAGTTTGGATAGTATACTCTCCCTCATTGTTTTTTTTAAATTTTTCATGGTTAACCTGAACTTAATACTCCCAATTGTACGTTTTGGCATATTTTGATTCTGTCCAACTCGAACTTGAACTCTGCGTTCCTAAATTGCCTCCCTTCTTGTAAGTGTTCCGATCAGGGGCAGGTGAAGTGAAGGCAGGGCCCTACATGCACATATTGCTATGTTAGTATAAGCTTATTAGACATTTAAACACCATTTTGCAGCTTTTGCACACAACACTGCATGTAACTGTTGTTGTAAGTTAGACTGCTTGAATTTTTTCATCCCTAGACTGGCATCGCGACCTAGTCTGTACAGTGTGTGCAGAAGACTCCAAGGTTACCATAACAATGTAAGCAGTTATTTGGGCTGATTGGCCCACGTTCTAGAAACAACATGCACACAGCTGCAGCTAACTGAAATTCAAGTGCCTTTATTATTGCACTGCATGCATCATTAGGACACTTGGAGAAAATCCTTTTTTCAGATATAGAGAGCTTTGCTGATCCTGATGTGATTCACTTCTGCTGATCTTGGAGGGGTGGGGTTCCCATTCAAGCCTAAGAGACCTTCTAATATTTTTATAAAATCTAGTTCCTAGCAGGGGAGTGTGGTACACAGGGTACTATTGGACCTGTTTCCGCTATCATTATAATATGATTTCTCCCTTTGTGTTTTATGGAATTGTAACAATGCTGATCATATTATTTTTAATCATATGCCTGCTTATGTTAGCAAAAATACTCCATCTTAGAGCACGTTGTTAAAATAAACATGTTGAACTTTTCCATGTCTCTAATTACTCACGTTGTGGACTGGTATGAGAATAACAAACAAAAGAGTGTTGTTGATTCCCACCATTCCTGAGAGGAATCTAAGTCGCATGTTCTGGGTTGTCTAATCATTGGAAGCTTCACTATAGTATGGAGAGCTAATGTGAAACTGAGGCTAGTTGGTTAGGGGTTCTAGGTACTGAGATGAGTTTTTTGGTACACCAGAATTCACCGAGGTCCTGGGTCTCTGACACAATTCTGTGTATGAGAAGAATCCCTGCAACAACCCACAATGTGGGATCGGAGTTAAATGTTGTATTCTGCTTGCCTCCTCTTCTACTGTATCCACCTATATAAGTGAGTGTATAATATATGAGGTTAGGATGTCTGCTGTACAAGACATCATCCGTTGTCAGCTTAGTTCCACCATGATGTAGGAAATAGATTAGGAGAACAGAGGACACTCAAAGGATGAATGTGTAATCTCTCATTACAAAATGAGCTTTGTGACTTCATGGGTAGGGAAGCAGAAATGACACACAAAATGTACCTGACTATTGCACAGCTCACATGTGAACTCTGCAATGCAATTGTTGAACTAATGTGCAAATGTGAAACTGGTCAGCCTGTGGTTGTATACTCCTTTCAACTTGTCAACAGACAACATCATACTCATGAGACATGTTAGTCGTAACGTGGAGGTGTAATCAATGTAATGCGGTGGCGCCCTGAATATTTCTCCCCTTCCTTCAAATATCATACACATTTGTCTGTTGATGTGTCAGCTCATTGTTGTCAGTGCTGTGTGGAGGTAACAGCTGGCAATTGCTACATGTGAGCAGGGGCCCACATGTAAAACCCATGAGGTAAACATGCTGCTCATTCTCTAGGAATATCCTATCAATGGTCATTGAGAATGACATATACATGTTAGCCCATAGCTACAATCTGGTGTATTGAAATGTGGACATGTGTGTCTTATCACAGCTGCTGACAGGATGACACCAGTGCAGCATACAACACCATCCCGGGGAATGCAATACATTTGGCTGCAGCAGTGCAACCCTCTTGCATCTGTCAATCAGGTAAATATGGCGTGAAGTGTTTCATTATCAAAACCATGACGAAGATCAAAATCCCCTTCTGCATAGAACCTGCAGTTGGTCTTTACAAAGTTACATACATATCATAAGTGTTACATGGGCCTGTTTGTTAGTAATGCATTAGTAATGCAGATGATTGAGAATGGTATCACTTCCCTCTTCAGCTGCTTGATTAGGGTCCGCTTCGTCAACAAAACCAATGGGGAGCATGGTTCAGCAGTTGACTTCAGGGGGATCGCATAGAGACACAAAGCTGTTGCTGTAGGTTGTGAGTTTGCTTGTGCAATGTACATCTCCATTCCACCCTTCAGTGCTATGATGTGCACTGTCACTGGTAGGGGTACCCAAACCTGGTCACATGTGCGTCATCTGTTGATGCAAAGTACTGTAGAACCAACCCTTGTGTTGCATTACATCTTATACTAGGTCAATTATTTATCCTTGTTGCAACCTCTGTGTTCCAGGTATTGATGACAATGAACAGTATGGACTTTCCACCAGTGTTGAGCGACAGGCAATCAAAGGGGAAAATCCACTGCTCCTCCAGGCAGTAATGTTGGCTGCAAGTACTACGCAAGAAGAGGAGGAAGTAGCAGAGGAGGATAAAGGATTGGAAGATGATGATGACTATCTGTTCATCCTCTTAGAGGATGAAGATTCTGATGCTGTGGACAGAAATGTTCCCACATCGCCCACATTTTGCAGGGCCTCACACCCTCTGCCCAGCAAAGTGCCTCAGCCTCTTACAAAACAAAATGTTGCCTATCCCCAGCCACAGCTCACACACACTCCAAAACAGATCTCACTCCCTCACAGCCCTCACACGCGGGACAGACGTGTTGGTTCCCCTACACACTCCTCCCTATACAGTGTATCTCAGGCATTCTCTCCACCATATGAGGGAAGTAGCAACCCTGTTGTGGTGCAAGTATCCCCATGGCACCATTCTCCTGTCCACAGGCTTCCACATGCCACCTGCTGTTGGACCTGTACTCACTGCGAACTCACAAGCATGATCCCCATTGATCATATCTCAAAAACCTTTTGCCCAGGGTGAATATGTGTAAATACAAAGTAATTTTCTTCATAAGTCAATACTATGTTGCATATAACGTCCTGATAGGCAAATGTATACCAATTTGTGTGGTCTAGAGATGTGAGGAAATATGTGTGTGTGGGACACATGTACAAGTGTAACCCCATCATTACATCAAGCCATAATGTGCAGAGCAGATGACTTCCAAAATACATGTCCATATTTTGCACAACGATTCAGAAAAGGGGGTGGTGATGAACAGAGTGTCTGAATTAAGCAGACCACTCTTACCCAGTCCAAAGATCAGGGCTTGATCCATCACCGTTATTTAGCTCACTGCCCCATCCCAGGTCAGAACCTGGCTATATGCAAATTAGTCTGTCCCTGGCCCAGTGCATCATGGGAACAGGGCAGACCAAACTACCAAGCCAAATCTTCACCAGAAAGGAGACAAGCTTCTGGGGACCGGTTTCTGGCATTTCAGCCGTCGTCGGCCTGGCTTGCTTGAATCCTGATGGAGCAGTGAGCAAGGGACTCATGTCTGAGTATACCCTGCCACACCTATAGTGGCCACAAACGATTCAGAAAAGGGGGTGGTGATGAACAGAGTGTCTGAATTAAGCAGACCACTCTTACCCAGTCCAAAGATCAGGGCTTGATCCATCACCGTTATTTAGCTCACTGCCCCATCCCAGCTCAGAACCTGGCTATATGCAAATTAGTCTGTCCCTGGCCCAGTGCATCATGGGAACAGGGCAGTCCAAACTACCAAGCCAATTCTTCACCAGAAAGGAGACAAGCTTCCGGGGACCGGTTTCTTGCATTTCAGCCGTCGTCTGCCCGGCTTGCTTGAATCCTGATGGAGCAGTGAGCAAGGGACTCATGTCTGAGTATACCCTGCCACACCTATAGTGGCCAAAAACGATTCAGAAAAGGGGGTGGTGATGAACAGAGTGTCTGAATTAAGCAGACCACTCTTACCCAGTCCAAAGATCAGGGCTTGATCCATCACCGTTATTTAGCTCACTGCCCCATCCCAGCTCAGAACCTGGCTATATGCAAATTAGTCTGTCCCTGGCCCAGTGCATCATGGGAACACGGCAGACCAAACTACCAAGCCAATTCTTCACCAGAAAGGAGACAAGCTTCCGTGGACCGGTTTCTGGCATTTCAGCTGTCGTCGGCCCGGCTTGCTTGAATCCTGATGGAGCAGTGAGCAAGGGACTCATGTCTGAGTATACCCTGCCACACCTATAGTGGCCAAAAACGATTCAGAAAAGGGGGTGGTGATGAACAGAGTGTCTGAATTAAGCAGACCACTCTTACCCAGTCCAAAGATCAGGGCTTGATCCATCACCTTTATTTAGCTCACTGCCCCATCCCAGCTCAGAACCTGGCTATATGCAAATTAGTCTGTCCCTGGCCCAGTGCATCATGGGAACAGGGCAGACCAAACTACCAAGCCAATTCTTCACCAGAAAGGAGACAAGCTTCCGGGGACCGGTTTCTGGCATTTCAGCCGTCGTCGGCCCGGCTTGCTTGAATCCTGATGGAGCAGTGAGCAAGGGACTCATGTCTGAGTATACCCTGCCACACCTATAGTGGCCAAAAACGATTCAGAAAAGGGGGTGGTGATTAACAGAGTGTCTGAATTAAGCAGACCACTCTTACCCAGTCCAAAGATCAGGGCTTCATCCATCACCGTTATTTAGCTCACTGCCCCATCCCAGCTCAGAACCTGGCTATATGCAAATTAGTCTGTCCCTGGCCCAGTGCATCATGGGAACAGGGCAGACCAAACTACCAAGCCAATTCTTCACCAGAAAGGAGACAAGCTTCCGGGGACCAGTTTCTGGCATTTCAGCCGTCGTCGGCCCGGCTTGCTTGAATCCTGATGGAGCAGTGAGCAAGGGACTCATGTCTGAGTATACCCTGCCACACCTATAGTGGCCAAAAACGATTCAGAAAAGGGGGTGGTGATGAACAGAGTGTCTGAATTAAGCAGACCACTCTTACCCAGTCCAAAGATCAGGGCTTGATCCATCACCGTTATTTAGCTCACTGCCCCATCCCAGCTCAGAACCTGGCTATATGCAAATTAGTCTGTCCCTGGCCCAGTGCATCATGGGAACAGGGCAGACCAAACTACCAAGCCAATTCTTCACCAGAAAGGAGACAAGCTTCCGGGGACCGGTTTCTGGCATTTCAGCCGTCGTCGGCCCGGCTTGCTTGAATCCTGATGGAGCAGTGAGCAAGGGACTCATGTCTGCGTATACCCTGCCACACCTATAGTGGCCACAAACGATTCAGAAAAGGGGGTGGTGATGAACAGAGTGTCTGAATTAAGCAGACCACTCTTACCCAGTCCAAAGATCAGGGCTTGATCCATCACCGTTATTTAGCTCACTGCCCCATCCCAGCTCAGAACCTGGCTATATGCAAATTAGTCTGTCCCTGGCCCAGTGCATCATGGGAACAGGGCAGTCCAAACTACCAAGCCAATTCTTCACCAGAAAGGAGACAAGCTTCCGGGGACCGGTTTCTTGCATTTCAGCCGTCGTCTGCCCGGCTTGCTTGAATCCTGATGGAGCAGTGAGCAAGGGACTCATGTCTGAGTATACCCTGACACACCTATAGTGGCCAAAAACGATTCAGAAAAGGGGGTGGTGATGAACAGAGTGTCTGAATTAAGCAGACCACTCTTACCCAGTCCAAAGATCAGGGCTTGATCCATCACCGTTATTTAGCTCACTGCCCCATCCCAGCTCAGAACCTGGCTATATGCAAATTAGTCTGTCCCTGGCCCAGTGCATCATGGGAACACGGCAGACCAAACTACCAAGCCAATTCTTCACCAGAAAGGAGACAAGCTTCCGTGGACCGGTTTCTGGCATTTCAGCTGTCGTCGGCCCGGCTTGCTTGAATCCTGATGGAGCAGTGAGCAAGGGACTCATGTCTGAGTATACCCTGCCACACCTATAGTGGCCAAAAACGATTCAGAAAACGGGGTGGTGATGAACAGAGTGTCTGAATTAAGCAGACCACTCTTACCCAGTCCAAAGATCAGGGCTTGATCCATCACCTTTATTTAGCTCACTGCCCCATCCCAGCTCAGAACCTGGCTATATGCAAATTAGTCTGTCCCTGGCCCAGTGCATCATGGGAACAGGGCAGACCAAACTACCAAGCCAATTCTTCACCAGAAAGGAGACAAGCTTCCGGGGACCGGTTTCTGGCATTTCAGCCGTCGTCGGCCCGGCTTGCTTGAATCCTGATGGAGCAGTGAGCAAGGGACTCATGTCTGAGTATACCCTGCCACACCTATAGTGGCCAAAAACGATTCAGAAAAGGGGGTGGTGATTAACAGAGTGTCTGAATTAAGCAGACCACTCTTACCCAGTCCAAAGATCAGGGCTTCATCCATCACCGTTATTTAGCTCACTGCCCCATCCCAGCTCAGAACCTGGCTATATGCAAATTAGTCTGTCCCTGGCCCAGTGCATCATGGGAACAGGGCAGACCAAACTACCAAGCCAATTCTTCACCAGAAAGGAGACAAGCTTCCGGGGACCAGTTTCTGGCATTTCAGCCGTCGTCGGCCCGGCTTGCTTGAATCCTGATGGAGCAGTGAGCAAGGGACTCATGTCTGAGTATACCCTGCCACACCTATAGTGGCCAAAAACGATTCAGAAAAGGGGGTGGTGATGAACAGAGTGTCTGAATTAAGCAGACCACTCTTACCCAGTCCAAAGATCAGGGCTTGATCCATCACCGTTATTTAGCTCACTGCCCCATCCCAGCTCAGAACCTGGCTATATGCAAATTAGTCTGTCCCTGGCCCAGTGCATCATGGGAACAGGGCAGACCAAACTACCAAGCCAATTCTTCACCAGAAAGGAGACAAGCTTCCGGGGACCGGTTTCTGGCATTTCAGCCGTCGTCGGCCCGGCTTGCTTGAATCCTGATGGAGCAGTGAGCAAGGGACTCATGTCTGAGTATACCCTGCCACACCTATAGTGGCCAAAAACGATTCAGAAAAGGGGGTGGTGATGAACAGAGTGTCTGAATTAAGCAGACCACTCTTACCCAGTCCAAAGATCAGGGCTTGATCCATCACCGTTATTTAGCTCACTGCCCCATCCCAGCTCAGAACCTGGCTATATGCAAATTAGTCTGTCCCTGGCCCAGTGCATCATGGGAACAGGGCAGACCAAACTACCAAGCCAATTCTTCACCAGAAAGGAGACAAGCTTCCGGGGACCGGTTTCTGGCATTTCAGCCGTCGTCGACCCGGCTTGCTTGAATCCCGATGGAGCAGTGAGCAAGGGACTCATGTCTGAGTATACCCTGCCACACCTATAGTGGCCAAAAACGATTCAGAAAAGGGGGTGGTGATGAACAGAGTGTCTGAATTAAGCAGACCACTCTTACCCAGTCCAAAGATCAGGGCTTGATCCATCACCGTTATTTAGCTCACTGCCCCATCCCAGCTCAGAACCTGGCTATATGCAAATTAGTCTGTCCCTGGCCCAGTGCATCATGGGAACAGGGCAGACCAAACTACCAAGCCAATTCTTAACCAGAAAGGAGACAAGCTTCCGGGGACCGGTTTCTGGCATTTCAGCCATCGTCGGCCCGGCTTGCTTGAATCCTGATGGAGCAGTGAGCAAGGGACTCATGTCTGAGTATACCCTGCCACACCTATAGTGGCCAAAAACGATTCAGAAAAGGGGGTGGTGATGAACAGAGTGTCTGAATTAAGCAGACCACTCTTACCCAGTCCAAAGATCAGGGCTTGATCCATCACCGTTATTTAGCTCACTGCCCCATCCCAGCTCAGAACCTGGCTATATGCAAATTAGTCTGTCCCTGGCCCAGTGCATCATGGGAACAGGGCAGACCAAACTACCAAGCCAATTCTTCACCAGAAAGGAGACAAGCTTCCGGGGACCGGTTTCTGGCATTTCAGCTGTCGTCGGCCCGGCTTGCTTAAATCCTGATGGAGCAGTGTGCAAGGGACTCATGTCTGAGTATACCCTGCCACACCTATAGTGGCCACAAACGATTCAGAAAAGGGGGTGGTGATGAACAGAGTGTCTGAATTAAGCAGACCACTCTTACCCAGTCCAAAGATCAGGGCTTGATCCATCACCGTTATTTAGCTCACTGCCCCATCCCAGCTCAGAACCTGGCTATATGCAAATTAGTCTGTCCCTGGCCCAGTGCATCATGGGAACAGGGCAGTCCAAACTACCAAGCCAATTCTTCACCAGAAAGGAGACAAGCTTCCGGGGGCCGGTTTCTGGCATTTCAGCCGTCGTCTGCCCGGCTTGCTTGAATCCTGATGGAGCAGTGAGCAAGGGACTCATGTCTGAGTATACCCTGCCACACCTATAGTGGCCAAAAACGATTCAGAAAAGGGGGTGCTGATGAACAGAGTGTCTGAATTAAGCAGACCACTCTTACCCAGTCCAAAGATCAGGGCTTGATCCATCACCGTTATTTAGCTCACTGCCCCATCCCAGCTCAAAACCTGGCTATATGCAAATTAGTCTGTCCCTGGCCCAGTGCATCATGGGAACAGGGCAGACCAAACTACCAAGCCAATTCTTCACCAGAAAGGAGACAAGCTTCCGGGGACCGGTTTCTTGCATTTCAGCCGTCGTCGGCCCGGCTTGCCATCACCACCCCTTGTTGTTAAATATTTTGTCCACCCTAAGCGTGGAAGGGTATACTCAGGGTATACTCAGAGGTGAGTCCCTTGCTCATTGCACCATCAGGATTCAAGCGAGCCGGGCCGACGACGGCTGAAATGCCTGAAACCGGTCCCCGGAAGCTTGTTTCCTTCCCAGTGTAAGAATTGGCTTGGTAGTTTGGTTTGCCCTGTTCCCATCATGCACTGGGACAGGAACAGACTAATTTGCATATAGCCAGGTTCTGAACTGGGATGGTGCAGTGAGCTAAAAAACGGTGTTGGATCTAGCCCTGATCTCTTGACTGGGTGAAAGTATTCTGCTTAATTCAGAAACTCTGTCCATCACCACCCCTTGTTGTTAAATATTTTGTCCACCCTAAGCGTGGAAGTGTATACTCAGATGTGAGTCCCTTGCTCATTGCACCATCAGGATTCAAGGGAGCCGGGCCGACGATGGCTGAAATGCCAGAAACCGGTCCCCGGAAGCTTGTTTCCTTCCCAGTGTAAGAATTGGCTTGGTAGTTTGGTTTGCCCTGTTCCCATCATGCACTGGGACAGGAACAGACTAATTTGCATATAGCCAGGTTCTGAACTGGGATGGTGCAGTGAGCTAAAAAACGGTGTTGGATCTAGCCCTGATCTCTTGACTCGGTGAGAGTACTCTGCTTGATTCAGAAACTCTGTTCATCACCACCCCATGTTGTTAAATATTTTGTCCACCCTAAGCGGGGAAGGGTATACTCAGATGTGAGTCCCTTGCTCATTGCACCATCAGGATTCAAGCGAGCCGGGCCGACGACGGCTGAAATGCCAGAAACCGGTCCCCGGAAGCTTGTTTCCTTCCCAGTGTAAGAATTGGCTTGGTAGTTTGGTTTGCCCTGTTCCCATCATGCACTGGGACAGGAACAGACTAATTTGCATATAGCCAGGTTCTGAACTGGGATGGTGCAGTGAGCTAAAAAACGGTGTTGGATCTAGCCCTGATCTCTTGACTGGGTGAGAGTATTCTGCTTAATTCAGAAACTCTGTCCATCATCACTCCTTGTTGTTAAACATATTTTGCACATGACATTCACAATGAAGATAAAGTATCATCCAAAATAAGTTTTTATGTTAAAAAAAAAAAGTGTGGGATTTTAAAAACATCAACAGTTCGTTTGGAAGGGAGAAAGGAAAACAAATGATGTTCTTACTACAGAAGGAGAAGGGCACTTGGATTGGGGTGGGGCAACATAAATATAACATGTCAGGCAGCGTCTGGGGAACCAGTCTATTACAAGAAAATGTATGTCCAACAGGTCAAGTGTCCTTCTAGTCATCCTTTAGTAACACAATGTCCATATCCTCTCAGTCCGATGCCGGCACCTGGCTGGCCGGTGCAGGAACAGGCACGACCTGGGGTCGGGACACACGAGGAGTAAGGGGGAAACAGTGTGGCGCAACGGACAGGGGGAGACATTGATGGTGGTGTGAGAAGGAGGTCGGGATACGAAAGATGATATGGCTGCAGTCAGGAAATTGACACTGGCAGTGAGGGTGGCCGGAGCTCGGGCAGTTTCCTCTCACATCATGCGCAGCTCTAGACACATCCGCAGCATGATGTAAAGGCACATGTCTGGCTAACCCTCACAAGCCCAAATCAAGTACTCTGGTACAGCCACAGAAGGAACAACACAGGGATGGTTTTGGGTTGAACATGAGGGGTGTGGTGCCTCAGAATCAGAGCCAACGTTGGTCCGACCTGGCAGCTATGATGAGGGGGACAGGTTGCAGGGGATGCAGCTGGAGGGCCCATTGGAATGGGGGCCTCTAGAGTTTGGGAGGGGCTGATGGCAGGCCCAGGTTGGGTAGTGGCCTACCCCGGGTGCACCTCGCCAAAAACTAACTGGCAAATGGTCCAGAAGAGAGTAACTCTCCACCCCCCCGGCCAGAGGTGTCCGGTTCTTCCCTACACTTCAATGTCCTCAGGCTCCATCCGGTCCGTAGCACCAGAGTTGTCTTCCTAGTCAGTCCGGGTGTGCGCAATCCCACTGCCTCCTGATGTTAGGGTCCCGCCTCATCCTCTTCTTTCTCACCAATGATGTCCTGCTCCTAACCGTGTCCTGCTGTTGTTCCTTTTGGCCAGCTGAGCCCACTGAAATGTAAGACAAATCATTATGTAGTGGTTGTACATGTCAGGACAAGACACATACCTAGATGAGCCAAGGTCAGAATTTGTTCTCTTCTAATTACACTAAACGGTTGTCAGTGTTTCTGAGCTTAAATTACATATATGTTCACTGTTATCTCCTGATTTGAGTCTGACATGGACATCTCATGAGATTTTTGGTGGATTAAACATCTGTACTGGCCAGCCCTCAACTTTGGCATTCTTGTGATCTCTGTGTCCTGTCCCTGCTAAATGGGCAGGTTCCAAACCCAGTATACAAAATGAGATTAAAGAGAGTCCAAATGGAAATGAAACAGGCCTGTGACATAGAGTCTCAGCACGTTTACGTCTGGGCAAATGTTATCAGCTGTGTAGCACTGTATGAGACAAGACAAATACCTATTGGGGGTCACACATCCATATAGGGTCTGGGCTATCCAGTTTGTAAAGTTGTGAGTCAAACCTTTTGAAATTCCCTCACAAAAGCTGACAATCCAGTGCCACATATGGACTTAGGAGACTGATCAGGTAGTACTGTGCACTGGTGAACAGTAGTCTGTCGTTGTTACAGCTACCTGTACATGAAAAATGGCTTACCAGCCACTGAGCGTAAGATGTGTGTGTGTGGACACACTTTGCAAAATTGGAAACACTTAAGAGTGAGGCAAGGTTTCAAAGTCTGCTTTGTCTCGATGGCACATGATGATCTGTCTCAATCAGAACTCAAACTCACTCAATGCAATGCAAGCCACAGCATCCAATAGCCATTAGCCTCTCATACACACACTGCACAGTGTCTGTACCATTCCTCATCCAATGCACACATCAGTTATGATTCATCAAGAAACTACAACTCCCAGAATGCACTCTGCCCCGTACAGTCAATATGCTATGGTGAGCCTTTTGCTACATCATGACTGCTGCACAGATACAAATAGGTGAATGGAGGCATGGGACACACAAAAGTACAGCTCTGTCTTCACTCATATCATACTTCCAGACACATATTGCATAAAATGCTATTAACAATGCTGCTCATTTTCCTCCAGCTGGGCATACTGTACAATGGTGAGAGGAGATTACAGCCCAAAAACGTAATTTCCGGTTCCGTAGCGTTGGGTCTGCATGTGAGGCATACGCTCTGGAACCGGAAATTACATTTTCGGCCCGCAATCTCCAAAATTGAACCAGAACCCATTATTTCATACAGGAAATCATATAAAGGAAGTGGGAGACAGGAAATATATCACAGGAAGTAGTTGACAGCCATTTTGTATTCATTCTCATTTATCCACAATCACAGATCAAATCCACTGCCATCCTGATGTTCTGTAGCAGAGAAACCTGAACTAACAGTTCAAGAGAAAATCATAGACATATAACAAAAGGGGGAACAAACCAATCTAATGACATTCTGGCTAAGACAAGGGAGGGGGGGTGACACACAGCAAACCCCAGTTTAGTTTTCTCAACCTTTGCATTATGGTACATATAGTCCATATTTAGTGCTCAACACAAGAGTTGTCTGTTGTGTTATGGAAAATTGGGGGGAAGCAGTGCTGTGTATCCCAGGCACAAAGTGCCAGATTCACCCATAACATCGTCACTGTTGGGGGTAACAACTCTGAGAATGCGATAGTGAGGCCCTTTTGTGATTCAGAAACCCATCCTCATTAGGTCCGGAAAGATCTCCCTTCGAACATGTACATCTTTTCCTCTGAGTTAATAGATTCCTTAGGGACATCCTCTACACTGATTGCTGACATGGGTACATGACCTGATGCATGGTCAATCTCTTGACTCATGTCAACAGCTGTGATTGACATGCAGTTAGTGTGTCGTGAAAAGTACTCTCAGGATGTAATTTTCGGACAGAGTCATAATTATCCAACTTTCATCATTGACAACAGACTGCTAACCACATTTTTTCCATGACGCAACAGGTTGCTCATGTAAAAGAAAGTAGGCAACCAGCTGATCACAGACTTGCATACCCTGATCTCTGTAATGTGCAATGGCCCGGTTTCCCGGATACAGCGCCCTCCGAGGTACAAGAGGTTTGTGTAAGCCATGCGTTAAAGCTATATTGTGCAAAACACAATAGGCTAATATGCTCTTGCACACAACTTCAGGGGAGTACAGCAGCACACCCCTGTACGTTCAAGACATCTGAATTGCGACTTCAACAAACCACAAGTGTGCTCTATGATGGCTCGAGTTTGTATGTGTGCCATATTGTACCTAATCTGTGGTACAGTGGTTGGATGTCTATAAGGTATGAGGAGTTGTGGGAAGAGTGCATATACAGCATCCCCTGAGGAGGGAAGAAAGGGGTTCTTATTCTACAATCCTTTTTAATGTAAGATGGCATTCATACATTTCATTTTCACATATCACTCATTTTTTGTACTTTGTACTTACTCAGTAACCACCTGTTGCCAAATTCTCCCGCAGCCATTGACTGGGAAAGAAGTGACATGTGGAATACAAAATTGTCATGGGTACTGCCTGGAAACACTGCATTCACATCAATTAATCTTCGACTGGCATCACAGACACCCTAAACATTAATGGAATGACATCAGTGTCTGTTGCAGAAAACATGTGCAATGCGGCTGAGTGGCAGAAGGGCCACATGGGTACAATCACTTGCGCCCAGAACACATAGAAATCGAGCAATGAGATAGAAATCTCTAGCTGCCCTTTGTCTCATGGCCAGTGTATGGGGCATTTTTATGTGGTGGTGGGCTCTCACATTGATGCAGCTCAGTACCTGATGCAAGCACTGCCACTGGCTTGCCTGAGAGATGGCCACAAGGTCACTGGAGACCCTTTGGAACGACCCCGTCGCACAGAAATGGAGAGCAGAAAGGATCTTGAGATAGGCTGGAATGGCATGGGAGCTGCAGGTCACAGACTCAAGTTGCTGCTCCCACTCACACACCATCTCCAAGATGACTTCTGGAAGGAAACGTTATCTGGCCCTGACATCTTGACGGGACATCCCAAATAGTTTGATCCTTTGTCTGAGCGTCCTCTCTACTCTCCGCCACCTCCTCCTCCTCAGGTTTTCTTGCTGCATTGCAAGGGGAAGAGCAGCAAACACATTCAGCGACATCTTGAAAGAGTTTATGTGTGTCTGCTCTGCTTTCATAAATGCTGCAAGGCTGGGATTGCCTGTTGGGCTGCAGTGTGTCAGCTGATGCATGGTGGGGGCTGGCAGGCACTTGGGCAGGTGTTTACCTTTGAGGAAAATGATCAACAGCCAGAGTGCGGGTATTTCGGCCCAGATATGGAGATTCCTGCCCGGGAGCAGAAATTCCGACACAAGTGAGGGATTTCTGCTCCGGGTGAGGAAATTCCGGCCCAAGTTCAGAAATTCCGGCCCGAGTGTGGACGTAAAGTTAGGAGTCATAAGTGATTTCTGTAAATACCATAAATTGTAAGTGCCTTCTGTGAATACCAAAAGTAGTAAGTTTAGGATTTTGTCTCAGATTACTTCTGTGAAACAGCCCCAGTATCATGCCAGGCATGAGCACAATAATACCATGATACCTACAGAATGCCAGAAATTGTCACCATTATGCCAAGACCAGTAGTGTGCCTACTGTACACGCGATAATTATATGGATGTCCCCAAAATGGCAAGAATTACCACCATCCTGCCAGGACGAGCAATAATACCCATAAAGTAGGCAACTTTACACCAGGACTAGTAGTTTGCAAGGATCAGAATCATGCCATAGATTACCCAAGTTACCAAGACTTACCACACCTCCTGCAAAGTATTCAGTAGTATGCAGGTGTAAATTGATAGAAGGCAAGGTTTTGCCCAGATTGCAGAAAAAAGCCAGGTATTCAAACTATAGTGTGATGAGTACAAAACTTAAGTGAATTACTTGGTTAAAGGCAAGGATTGGGGGGTCCTGAAAAGTATCAATCTCTTATGTACAAACTCCATGATCATACCACACAATTCATATTAGTGGGAAAACAAAAATCGGAGAAATATACAGATATAATATATCCATAATCCTGATGTACATCTATTGCATGTTAGTTTAGAAATCAGATTAAGACAAGGTCCATAAGAACCTGAACACTATACATATTGTATTCTGTTTCAGAAGAGATCAGTAATGTTGTGGAGCAGGAATAAAGCGAAAGTCATTTGGTACATCCCATACATATTCAGAGGAGCAAACATGAAAAGTCCATTGACTTCAAATCTTGTTAGACATTGATAAATAGTCTATGTATTTGCTAGTTGCAAATACTTTGTATTATTATATGATCATGTACCAAGACAATACTGCATCTCATGGTCCATATTACGACCCTTGTCTACTGCAGATAGTTCCATTATCCAACGAGATTCACATTGTCTCAATTTGTGTACACCGTTTCCACCTTTGTGTCACCGTAGCAGTTTGTATACCATGGAACCTAAAACTCTTGTGTATACCCTGAGCTGTTCAATCTTTGGCATGTATCACTATGGGGTAGCTAGAATCTTGCTGTTTCAATGCTCTATAATGTTCTGATATACGTTCCCTTATAATCCTAATGGTACTACCCACATAGATGATGTCATATTTACAGATAAGTGCATTGACAGCATATTTCGCTTTAAAATCCATGTGTGTATTGATCTCATATTCTTTTGGGCCATTAAACCTGAATTTGGTAATACCATTAATGGCCAGTTTACACATAATACAGTGCCAACATCTATATGTGCACTTTGTTCTCATGTGTAGCCATGTCTCATTTGTTCGTGGTATGTGGTAACTAGGGCTTATCATGTGTCGTATGGCCTTACCCTTACGATATGTGATACTTGGTCAATCCTGAATATGAGATTGTAAAGACTTGTCCGCCCACAGTAAGAATCAATGCCTCTTAAGAATTATAAATTCTGTGGGAATGGAAGTGATAGTAATCAGTCAAACCAGTTTCTGACTATCCCTGGTATTGAACGTCTTATCTTTAAGTGTCTCTGTACGTCTGAGATGTCGTGCCCTCTCTCCAGCTTGTGCAATCACATCACTGTCATAGCCACGTTATTGGAATCTTTTTGTTATAATAATCAAATTTGTGTCAAATTCCGCATTCACGCTGTAATTCCTCCTAGCTCTTAGCATTTCCCCAAATGCAATGGAGTTAATCTGGCTTCTTGGTGTGAACTGTCAGCATGTAGTATTGAGTTACACAAAGTAGGTTTCCTATACATCCTGCTTTGTATTCTTTCATCCTGGATATATAAGTCCACATCCAAAAACACTAGTATTTCTTTACTGAATTCCACTGTGAACCTCATGTTTTGAATGTTTCATTCATGTAGTCTAGAAATTCTGTCAATGCAGAATTAGTGCCTATCCATATCATCAAGCAGTCTTCACTATATTTTCCCCAATAGTAGATGTTATCAATCCATCTTTTACCGCCCATGCCGCACTTTCACTTTCCCTCGAACCATCCCATAAATAGGTTGGCAAAAAAGGGAGCGTACCTGGAACCCATCGCTGTTCCTCATGACTGCTTGTACCAATCCCCATTAAAAAGGAAAACATTGTTATTCAAGATCATATCCGCCATATCAGTCAGCATCTCTGAATGCTCCCTATATTCAACTGGTCTCTTATACAGGTAATGCTGCAATGCTTCAAGTCCATCACTATGTGTAATACTCGTATACAGTGACACAATATCAAGAGAAACCATGGTCATATCTGTTTCCCACTTAACATCACTCAATATAATAAGTATTTGTTTAGTGTCTTTGATGTAAGCTGGCAAGTTAGACACAAAGCGTCTAAGCACAATATCAGTGAATACTGAAAATCTCTCCATTTGATCACCTAGGTCTGATATAATAGGTCTACCTTTGAGGGAAGAGCAAGTTCTTGTGTACCTTCGGTTAAGTATATATACATGGGTACCTAGGGCAATAAGTATTCAAATAAAGGTATTCATCTTTACTCAGCAATCCCAATCCTACTTCTTCAGGTGACCATTAATGTACTTTGCCATTTCTGGGATAGGATTGTGAAATAGCTTCTGATAACATCTGGTGTCATTTAGCTGTGCTTGCAATTCCTTATTGTAATCCAATCTGTCCATCACTACCATACAATCCCCCTTGTCTGCATCTCTGACAATGATGTCCTGGTCAGATGATAATGCATGTAGAGATTCATATTCTCCTGGTGTAAGGTTATGCCTACTATGTTTGCCCCAACCTAGTTGAGACTTTAAATCCCAACCATCAAGATTATTCAAGACAGCCTTGTAAATAGATCTAAATTGTTACCACACGGTAATTGTGATGTCAACTTAGATTTGGGCTTAAGACAACTATCTTCACTCCGGTCTGTGGTAAGCTCTAAATCCCTGGGCACCTTGTGGATAGTGTATGGGTCATCGTCAGTCTCGTTGTTAGAACTGGGGGTGTCCAGTTGGCAATGCACCTTTGTCCAAATAGGGACCCTTGCTTCTAGTCAGGGTAAGGGGGCGACACTCCTAAAAGAACCCCTGATCACCCCTGTGGTAGATTGGCACGAGCAGGTAGGCTTTTCTCAGAGGCAGTATGTAAAGCATTTGTGAACACATACAGGAATATAGTGAAAACACTACAGATGGATGCCACACAGATTTTATAAAAATAAGTATTCTTTATATAGACTTCACACAAGAGCCAAACGACAAAAATCTACAATACAGTATTAAGAAAATGGCTTTTAAATGCTAAAAATAGCTTAGTTCAAAGGTGATGGTAAATGCAACAAGTTTCTCACAAAGTACCTTTGGATTTGTAACGCAAGATAAGCAAAATGTTCGCAGGGAGGACGATGCAACAGTTCCTTGCTTTGGGGGAGGTGATGCTTCTGTTCCTCAGTACTTGCACAAAGTAGGCGATGCATTTGTTCCTTACCAGAGAGGCGGTGATGCGTCAATCTCTTATTGAGTTCTGGTTACGATGCGACAAGATGTCGCATCGATGCGATGCGCCGATCCGGTGTGATGCGACAAGATGGTGTCTTTGATGCGGTGACACGACGTGGAGATGATGGGTGCACGCCTGACGGCCATGCGGTGACTCTGGAACTTCTGAGCCACGACAGGCCCTGCGACACGCTTCTCCGGTGATGCGACTGCAACCCTTGCAGTGGCAACATGCTTCTCCGGGGAAGCGACCACAAACAGCTGCGATGGAGACACGCTTCTCCGGTGATGCGACGGCGACCTCTGCAGTGGTGACACGTTTCTCCGGTGATGCGACGACAACAGCTGCGGCGGCATCTTCTCATTGGGTGGAGCTTCCAGCTCCCAACAATGCGCAGGCGTTTGCAGACAGAATTCCCAGCAGCCAAATTCGGGGGATAGCTGGTGGTGAAGTCTTGCATCACTGAGACTTCAGCATGAGGCAAGCACAATTCAAGCCCTTGGAGATTCTTCTTCAAGATGATGAAAGTTCATTAAAAGTTCCTTCTCTTTTCCTTGGCAAATAAGTAACCACTGCAGGTCAACCCCAGAAAATATAACAATGGCACAGAGGCAGTCAAATCCTTCAGCTTCCTTGGTTTCTCTCCTTGGCAAAGGTTCGTATTGATTCCCAGAAGAGATCTAAAGTCTTAGGGTCGGGGCCCCAATATTTATACTACTAATTTCTTTATTCTCTGAAGGCAGAGAGTATCTGTACCTGGCCAAAACCAGTTCTGTCCTCACTGGTGCAGCTTTCTGGCAGGAGGTGGAGACAGCAATGTTGAAAGCAGACATGGCCTAGGAAGCTGAAAGGAAATCTCTTCCCCCTACTCTCTATTCTATGAGGGCTCAGGAGTGAAAGGAAATCTCCGCCCCCTTCTCTCTATTCAGCAAAGATCCTATTCAGTCCAGCCCTGACTCATCAGACTGCTGGAGCCCAAGCCCTCCTGTCACTCACAAACCAGACATGCAAAACACAATCTAGCAGAGGCAGACTGGATGGTTAGGTAAGAAAATACCTACTTTCTTAAAGTGGTATTTTCAAAACACATAATGTAAAAATCATCTTCACTAAAAGATGTATTTTAACATTCGGAGATCAGGCAAACTAAATTAGCAATTCTACCATGTTCCCTAGGTCATTTAGGATTATAAAATGTTATGATCAAACTGCCCATTATGGCCTATGGGGACAGGTAGCCTTGAAATAGTGTAAAACGAAGTTAGCTGTAATTCGCTATCAGGACATGTCACACATACCAGGGCATGTCCTACCATTTCCTTACAATGCACCCTGCCTTTGGGCCTACCTTAGGGGTGGCTAACATGTAGAAAAGGGAAGATTTAGGGACTGGTAAGTGGGTGCTCTTACCAAGTCGACATGGCAGTACTAGACTGCACACAAGCTCTGCAATGGCGGGCCTGAGACAAACTTTACAAGTTGCTTCTGTGGGTGGCACAATCAGTGCTGCAAGCCCGCCATCAGCATTTGATCTACAGGCCCTTGGCACACCTGGTGCACTCTACTAGGGTCTGACAAGTAAATCAAATAAGCCAATCATGGAGTCACTAATCGATTACAACAATTTACAATAGGGAGCACTTGCACTGTGGCAATAAATAGCAGTGGCAGAGTGCCCAAATCATATAAATCAGGAAAAAAATATTAAAAACAGAGGAGACAACAGCGAAAAATGGAAGGGAGACAATGTGAAGTGGACGTAGTTCCCTACCAAAATAAATTCACTCAGACACTGAGCAACACATCATTACAAAAACACAATGAGTCACTACATATAGTTGTTATCTTCTGCTGTAATCCTTTGTCCCTCCAGTTTTAATTGTAGTCAGCACGTGTTTTGTAATGCGTACAGTAACCCAAGTGACTTCATCAAGGATACAAAAGAAACAGACCATGTTGTAGTCCTACATAGATTGCATCAAAACATGTATGGTAATTCTGTGATTAAAACGGAAGCTAAGAAACTTCCTGTCCAGACCCGTGGTGAATTGACTCTAAGTGCAAAGTCACTAAATCCCAATTATCGCCACCAGATTGTGATCATTCCAAGACTGAAATGATATATTGTGTTTTGTATGGTTTCCAATGTTATAGTTTACGTGCTGTAGTAAACTGAGTATATAACCAATGCTACGTGCCATATGTTTTGCACAATATATGTGTTATATATGTCACCATAAAGGAAGTGCTCCAAAAGAAATGTGCCCCTTCTGCTGCTATCTGCCCTGCCTTTCTGCCCTGCTGGAATCCTATGGACGGGGGAACTACTGCCCCCAGCAGGCAACGCACCAGGAAGGCGCCGGCGAGTTTTCTGTGTGCCTCAAAGCGCTTAAATCTTCAGGGAGCTCCCACTCATCAGGATGTGTGCAATCTGCGCACAGGCAAACACGAGCCAAGGGCGGGCCCGTCCTTGATCATCATTGCCCAGAGGAGGCTGGGCTCGGACCCCCCTTGTGGAGCTGCGAGAGGAAAACAGAAGATTGCGTCCGCAGGGTGAGTTTCCCACTCATTGATCTTAATTGTTTAAATCCTCCTATGGCTCTTTGGGCAAGTTGGACCTGAAATCAAATTTTGAACGTAGCTATACTTCATGGTAATCGCTTCTTAACAAATAGACAACCACAGGACCATAATGGGAAATCGTAAAGCGCCAGGCCCTCATGAGCCCTCATGAGCCTAGTATTAAACTATCTAACAGCACTACTTTGGACTCTTTTCTGGCAAGAGTGGTATGGGTCATTACTATGGAAATTAACTTTGCCGAGCGCAGGCTATCATTGGAGGTGGGGGGTGGCTTAGTCCTTCTCTTGGGGGACCGATAATGCAGCCCTCACAGCCTGCCCACAGGATTGTGCAGCACTCCAGCCTGACAAGAGTCCTTTTTGTTCACTCTCGGCGGCTCTACCCCATGACAACACCGTCTAAGAAATTCTAAATACTAGACTAAGCTCCCCCCAGCCTAAAATAAAGAGGCAAACCAAGAAACCACTGAAGCCGAGGGGTCCAAGGGAGCCTTGAACGTGTCTACCAGCCATCCTGATTCTCAGTCCGGTGCTAATAGTTCAATCCCCCTGAGTCTCAATGCCTTCGACTGGACAGATTTGTTTGGCAAACTCAAAGATGCGATCCAGGTAAGTATTGCCTCTCTACTCGAAGGAATATCCATACTAGAGTCAGCTCTAACAAAGCTAGCTGCTGGGCTTGATCCACTTACGGATACCATGATCTCAGTTTGCTCCTCAGTTGGGAGGGGCACAGGGGCTGATTCGCAACCCATACCTGGTCAGGAAACTATACCAGATGCTTTACCTAGAGGTCAAGCCCCGGACGAGTGTCCATTTCCACTCTCAACCTCTATCCGCAGCCCCCTCAGTCTCTGGCTGACCAAGTCATACCAGTTGCAGGAAAACCTGCAGAGGTGGACAAACATCAAGGAACTCGTTTTTACAACGCAAACCTTAACAACGCATAGCGCTTTGGGGTGCTGGATAGTGAATAGTTTAATTTACTATTCCAACTCCAGTCCCCGTGGACACTAGGGAAGGTGTTGGACAGTAAATTAAACTTATTCCCTATCCTAGAGCGCCCCCCAGCGCAATGCGTTGTAATGGTTTGCGTTGTAAAAGTTGCATCGTAAAGGCACTGCGTGGTAAAAGTTGCATTGTAAAGGATGTTTCCCGGGCCAATACGTTTCTGGGGAGCCGGTGAGCAGGCCTGTTAAGTCAGGTGCACAACTCCCACGTCTAAATCTGCCGCCGAACTGTAGTCCTTACACTGCCATCTCGGCTGGGTTCCTGAGCCAATATGATTCTGACTTAGAAAATATTAGCCAACTGAAAAACAAAGTATGCTATTGGCTGGCTAAAAATGCTGATTTTAACTATTCTCATTATGATGATATATTGTTTGTCAGGAGAGTAGGGTGGGTGGGACCAATGAATAAGTCCTTGCAGGGGGAATGTGTTGTATTAAACTTTTGGTCGCCTGGCTTGGCTAAGCGCTTACTCCACAGTTCTATATTATCAACCATTATAGAAGCCTGTTTTAACATCCTCCTGTTGGGTTCTTATATCGCTGTTTGCAGGCCCACCCACCCACAGACAGTTTGATCCACTGCTCCCTTAGGCTTCCAGCCCTCTCCCCTACACAAATGGTGATCTCCTTGAGTAATAGATTCGACCCTCTAAGCTTCATGGATGAAAACGATTAACTGGAATCTAGCAGGTATTAGGGATAGGATAGCGGATCCTAATTGGCTTAGTCCTACTTCTGTGTTCAATATCATTATGTTACAGGAGACTTGGGCTGTTGACCTGGTTGGCTGAGATGGATATGAAAGTTTCCGTGTGATTGCAACCCATTCCCTTAGCCGTCGGCCATGCGAGGGCTTAATCACCTCAATAAAATGTGCTGCT
Source organism: Lissotriton helveticus (assembly GCF_964261635.1). Classification (NCBI taxonomy): domain Eukaryota; kingdom Metazoa; phylum Chordata; class Amphibia; order Caudata; family Salamandridae; genus Lissotriton; species Lissotriton helveticus. Next base: position 49,258,706 of record NC_136060.1, on the reverse strand, counting down.
AATCTAAGAGTCTACCCAATCCCCATCAAACATAGTGACATTCAGATCCTCTGGGTGTGTATTTCCAAAGCTTTTAACTTTTTCCTTGTGAATTTTTATAACTCAGTTGGGGACACTGGGTACCAGATGGAGGTGCTTTTCGAAGTAGTATCACTCCTTGAGTTTAGATCATATGCTCATCTCAAATCCTTTAGCATAATTATAGGCGGGGACTTTAATTTTTAGATGGTCCACACACGCTATAAAGGGAACCCATTTGTGCTAGAAGACCTCGAGATCAGTGACTCTAACTCTGATCGAAGGGGAGATATGCTGTTGGAGGTTCTCGATCGGGCTGGTTTAAGAAATGTGATGGCCAGGGGCTCTACTCTGTCCAGGGAACAGTCCACTTTTGTGGGCTGGGGAAAGGGGACCATTATAGACTATATTTTTATTTCACGTTCTCTTGATATTTTCGCTGGCCCCGGAGATGTTCATGAAACCACCCTCAGCGGCCATAACCCCATAGAAATAGCTCTAAAAGTTAACGTTGGCCAGGGTGTAACCCCTGGCCAGTCAGGCCCCTGACTTTGGCCTGACTGGCCTAATCACCAAGAACAAGGGTTTGAGGGTACAGTGGCGTAATCTCCCAATGGCCAAAGTGAATAAACATGTGGTTTCATGGAACATTGCTATCATCTTGGAGCCCTGTTAGTCTTGGAAACATCACCCTCCCTAGTGGTGGGAAGCCTTCGACCAGCTAAACAAATCCAATATTACTACCATAAGAGATTTGGCGAGTAAACCCAGGGGCCCCAAGTTGGGCTGGTTCAACAAAACATGTAGGTCCGCGGGAAATTATTTGCGGTAGGTCCTAAATACTGTTCCCCATAACAAATAGAATATCAAGGAGGCCAGGATGGTGTATAAACTTGCCCTGGGGAAGAGGAAGGCGGAGCTCAAAGAAGCTTCTTGTGACCGGCTGGTGTCTGCATGCTCCTCTAGAGACTCCAGGGGTTTCTGGGCTGTGGTCAATGGAGGGCAACACAATGTGACCGCTCGAGATGACAGGCTCCTCCATCCCTCTAGCTACATGGGTCACACATTACCAAAAGGTGTATGTGCAGAGGAGTAGGCAAGTGAGGTCCGAGCACACCTGTGAGGGAGAAGGAGATTGCTGCAGTTCGGCTCGTGAGTGGAGCGGACCTGCAGCCATAACCGGAATGAGCTGGCGCCGAGTTTTGAGCAGAGTTTTGAGCGCACCAAGTTAGCAGGGGAGGGAAGGCCCTCCCACTCCCCAGCAGCAGGGAAGGGGCCGGAGTTTGTTACCGGCGTTACCGGAGTTACTGGCACTACCAGCGTTATCAGTTACAGGCGTGTGCAAGGGATTGTTTACCCGCAAGAGCACACTTGCGAGCAGCGAGAGGAGGTCACTGCTGCAGGTCTCCAGTGATCTGTGTTGAGGCTGCAAACCCTTTACTGCCACAGAGGGGTTCCAAGCCCAAGCTCCAAGCTCCAACCCCATCCTCCACCGAACACCGGTGCAGGACGCTGCAAATCCTTTTATTGCTGAAGGGGACTTCAAGGCTGAATTTTTACCTTGTTCTTGCTTCTACCTGAGCACGCCGGTGCGGTCCGCTGAAAACTCTATACTACCTCTAAAGGGGACTACAAGCCCCATACAATACTGATCACCTGTCTCCCTGGAGGGAGGAGGGAAGTGCTGTTGCAGCGCTTTGTAACGCCATCGTTATCCCACGCTGTAAAACCTTTTACTGACGAAGGGGACTCCAAGGGGACTTCAAGGGGATTTTAAGGTGTGATTTTTACATTGTTCTTGCTTCCTTCTGAGCCCGCCCGAGATTGACCGAGGCTGGGCTGGGCCATATAACCAACATCTCATTCTGGCAGTCGACCCTCTCTTACACCCATCTTAAATTTATTGTGTCATAACAAATAGTATCCTAGTTTGTAGGGTCTGGCCAGTATGAGTATGCTAAGGCCCGGACATGGTCAGGGGGTCGTGGGGACATTGGACTATTTTACTAAGGGCTGAGTAGGTACTTATGCAAAAAAATTGAATTAACAGAGCAGAGACTTTCCCTTGAACCGGTAATAAATATTGATAATAGATCTGAGCCTATGGCCCTAGCTCCTGTTGCCTCAGCTTCTTGTCTAACCTTAGAAGACCCTGCGCCCGAAGATAACAGTTCCACACAACAGTTCAAGGCTCCAAAATTATGGAAACTCACACAATTTGGAATAGTGCTGCCACTTGAGGGTCACTGAGTAAGCCAAATGTGGTTACCCGGGGCCAAAAAGCTAAATCCAAAACCAATCATGTGAACATTTCTGCACCACCCCTAAAGAAAAGAGAAGGCCAAGCCGTGGGTAAACAACATCTTCCACCACCCAAGCTTCGCAGGAACAAATTTATTGACATAGAGCTCATTTATGAGCCTAATTTTGACAATGCTGAGACTGTCTCGGGGGGGGGGGTCGATTTCCATAGAGGCTGACTTTTGGAAAAAGCTCGAAACTATGGTAGCAGTCCTTCTAGATCCTTTGATTCAAAGGCTCTCGGCTATTGATACTAGATTGTTGGTCATTGAAAGACCTATGACAAATAATACCCAAAATATGGCGGAATGTACTCGGGGGAGAGTGATGTTATCAGTAGGAATATGGATAAAAATATACCTACTATTACTATGGATACCCAGAATAGTCTGTCACGCACAAAGAGGAAGGGGCTGTCACAGCATAGAGTGGAAGATTTTCTACAGGTAAATGACCCGGCCCTCACCCATGCCCGGGTAGTAAATGTCCTAAGAGGTAATTATCCAGGGGCTAAAAGACATCACATTCCAAGTTCAATCGGAGGCAAATTAAAACCATGGACGGTGCTCACACAAACCTCCATTTACCTCCTGAAGCTACCCCCTACACTGTCATATTAACTAATGTTCCTCCGTTGCCGCCTGGCTCTTTTGAGCACTGGTCCTCATTGAGGAACAAGTCATTGCATTTTTTGAGAGAGAAGACTGGGATGGATGACTCATTGTTCACTGAATTTAAAATGGTACGACGGATTGGGTGGGTTGGGGAATATTCCAAGAAATTTCCAGGGGACTGTATTGTTTTATCTTTTAGATCCCTGGGCTTAGTTAACAACTATTTTGGAAAGGTTTAACACATGGCCCTTGTCCACAAGGGGAATCTCCATTCTACCACTGGGCTTTTTCTACCAGCCATCGATAGATCTGGGGTCTGACATAGAAAGGGTGAGACCCAAACAAATTAATCAACATCCTGTGCACCATCCATGGTATCACCCAAACCGGTATGAGCCATTGAGTGTCCTTGGTGATATCGACTGATTGGTATTAAATATGAGTGGGTTGGAGAAACTGGAAATCACAAACAGCAACCCAAAGATAGTTCCTGATCCCCCTAATGGTTTGGTGGTCTGCTCTTATGTGACTGACCAAGTTGATATTTCTCATCCATCACAATCAGCCTTAGTAGGGGGTGGAAGGCACAATGGGGACTCAAGTACCTTGCTAGCAATACCAGCCAACGCTGTTTATGGCAGTGGGGAGGCAGATGTACTTGCTCAAAATGCACATGCACTAAGAATGGTCTCATGGAACATTGCGAGCATTAGATCAAGAATTCTAGACGAGGCCTGGCTATAAGATATTTGATATTATCTGTCTCTAAGAAACATGGAGCAGGGATGAGGTGGTTATTGATGGGTTTTGTTCCATCTGTTGCAGGGAGGGCAAAGGGTGGCTTAGTGACCCTGATCTCTGTAAAATTTGGATCAATAAAGACAGAGAATATTGTGGACTCTCCTTGGTTTCAGATTATTATCTAAAACCTAACTGATGTCTCAATATTGCTGATCAACTGGAATTATAACATCTTTGATCATAATGAATGTGGGGTCATTAATAGTCTAAAGGAGGAGATCAATGAGGCAGTGGCTACATTTTTTTCTGTATGTATAATTTGGCTGGGGGACTTTAAGTCAGTATAGTACGCACATGGTTTGTGGGGTGCTAGATACCGAAAATCCATCCCTCTCCCATTTTGAACACACCGTGCAGGGTGAAGCCCTCAATGATATTATTATAATCAATGATTTATGTTTTCTCAATACTCCACTTAAACAGTTTCCTACATTTCAGGGGGGGTAAGGTAAATACTATAGATTTTAAACAGATTTCTAGGAAATACTCCCACTTGGTGGACAACTTTGCGGTGGATCCCAATCCCACCGGTGATCATAAACCTCTGGTTGCCACCTTGCAAATAAAGGCACCGAAGGGCATGAGTGATGATTACCCTTTGAATTACAATCCTAACCAGGGGGGTGAGAATAAAATGGTGTAAAATAAACCCTGTTAAACTTGAAGAGACCATTGTGCGGTGTAACATGGATAAGGTCATGACATGTTTATCAGGCGCTTCTAGCCCGGAGCTGGTAATACAGAGCTTCGATGATATCTGCAAAGATGTGGCTATTAATCTGACAAGCCCTGTGAAGAAAAAAGAACCATTGGACACAAAATGGTTTAATGCTGCATGCTCTAAGGCACAAAAAGACCTTAAGAAAGCCTTGCATGTGGTTCCCCTTGCTTGGAGATTTAATTAGGAAAGCAAGACAAACTTACAAATACGTAATTGGGCAGAGAAAGCACGAGTTAAGAAGACTCGCATGGAAAGATTTGGAGAAAGCTAGTGCCCCTAATAGATTTCTGGGAAGTGATAAATCGCCCCTTCTTTTCGAATGAGGCTAGGAATATGGAATCGTTGATAACCAGGGATTCCTGGATAGCCTATTTTTCTTAGATATTTAATCCTAAGGAGAATCATTGCAAGAACAAAAAGAAGACATATCTGTTAATCTTGTAACTGCGAACCAACTCAGCTTAACCATTTCCATTGGTGAGGTTGAAGACCATTGTTGAAGGGTATTTCTGCAAAGCCCCCAGCGCCAGATGGTGTCCCTTTGGACATGTTTAAAGGCAATCCACTGTTGTGGGCACTGTTACTGGTTAATGTTTTTAAATCAACAATAGTAGGCCGCAATCCTGTCTTATGGAAAGAGGCAGTGGTGGTCCCAATATACAAGAAGGGCAGCAGGAATGATCCTGTTTGCTATAGGCCCCTCTCCTTAATTGATGCGACATGTAAAGTCTTGGGGAGGGTGATTCTTGCCCGTCTTGAGTCGTGGGCTAATGACTCTGGCCTGATATCCCATTCACAATACGGCTTTAGAAAAGGAATGGGCATGAACAAACAATGCCTTAATCTCTCCCTAGTCATGGGTAAGTACATGAAGGCCAAGAAAGGATCAATCCACTTGGCCTTCATGGACTTATCCAGTGCATTTGACAGTTAATAGGGGGAAGCTGTGGTTACTTATGGAAAGGTTGGGCTTCGAGGAGGCACTTATCACCCTTTTATGTAGTATGCATTCATCTACCTCTGTTTCTATACGTTCTGTACCAGGAGGTGAAAAAAACCAGGCCTATCGCATCCACGGAGGGTGTACGCCAGGGATGTATTTTGGCCCAAATTGTATTTTGGCCCAAATTGTATTCCTTTTATACACAAACGGGGTGGAGAAATTCCTAATAGAACAGCAATTGGACTACCGACCATAAAAGGGAAGCCGGTTCCTCTGTTGTCATATGCTGACGGCACTGTACTGATGACTTTGACAGCTAACAGTCTTCAAAAAGCCCTGATCGCGTTTGTTGATTTTGTGACTGCATTGGATCTTAAAGTCAATTTTAGCAAGTCCTTTATTATGGTTTGTGGCCCTAAACACAAAGACGAGAACATTTGTGGTTAACGGAAGAACCATTGAAAAGGTACCCTCTTTTACATATTTAGGGAATGTTTTCAATAATAAATTGAATTGAGACCACTCGATTGTAACTAGGGCCCAACAGACCAGTAAAATCATAGAAGGCTTGTGTCGCTTTGCAACCAAACTGGGACATAAGCCAGTGGCAGAAATTCTAATCAAAATGTTGATCAGTTACAACTTATGGGGCAGGAGTATGGGGAAGCCAAAAAACCAGTCAGTTGCAAATTTGGGAAACACGTTTATAAAAAGATTCTTGATGGTTCCCGTCAGTTCTCCCACAAAATTCTGCCATTTGGAATTAGGATTGAACTATGTTGAAGATAGAGTTAAAATTGCCCCCGTGATTCTATGGGGAAAAGTGTGGTCGTTGGATGAATTCTCATTTTCCAGAGCAATTATAAGGGATTGCTTAAGTTTAGAAAATGTATCGTCCATTCCCTGGCTTTGCTATCTTAAAAATGCCTTTAACAAGATCGACATGGGAAATTTTTATGAGAACCCGGATGGTATACAATCTAATATAAAATTAACCATCAAAAATGCCTACTACAGTGAGCTAAGAAGATCTAATCTGGAAGATGAGACCTCAAACCATGGGCTGCTAAGACATCAGCAATTGTATCTATCTTTTAGTATTCATACACAATTTCGCCTCCTCCTGACCAGGTTTCGTCTCTGCACACTGCACTTTTTTGTGACTTTTCTCAATCAGGTGAGCTGGTAGGAGAAACTGAGTCTCTGCCCCTGTAATAATTTAGCCAAACAAAGTACAATGCACTTTATGCTGTTTTGCACTTCATATAAACATACAAGGGCACGCTTTATCAGGCCCATCTTGATGGAAATTTCCCCCTGCTATGAACGGAGGATGGTTTTAATCACTTATGATCTTTGTCCAATTCCTTCATTTGTTGTGCTGTGTTAAATTTGATTAGAACTGCCTTATTAATCCGGAAAAGGTATGAATCGCGATAAGGAAATAGAGAAAAAGGGCTTTAAGCAATCATAGGGTATAATTTTTATTACGATATCCTTGGACGGATATAGAATATAGATTTTATGGATAATCATGTATTGAAATTTTATATGTTGTTTGGATATATTTAATATGTTTAAAATGCTATATGGAACGTTTTAAGATCTGTTTTATCATTTTATCTAAATACTTTTATGATTCTTATGAATCGAATGACGTTTTTCCAACAAAACAAATGAAACGTGTATGTGCTGGATAAATACCTTGCTCCTATCCAGGGTGATGGGGATAACTTGTACCCCTTGGAGTTTAGGTTTTAGTTTGATGAGGTATATAAGGCAGTCATGAGCAGCCCTTCTAACAAAGAACTGGGACCTGACGGTATTCCTAAGGACCTCTATATGGACAAACTCCATCTCTGGGCTACAGTCCTGGATAACATCCTTAACGCTGTATCCCAACTAGGTCTCCCACTAATTTGGAAATCTGCTACCATAGTGCCCGGATTCAAGAAGGGGAACCGTCAGGACCCGGCCTGTTACAGACCAATCTCTCTGCTATGTTCAGTAGTAAAAGTGGTAGGGCGTATTGTCCTCCAGCGCATCGAAGTCTGGGCATGGGAAAAAGACATAATCTGCCCTGTCCAATATGGTTTCAGGGAAGGGATGGGCACAGTTGAACAGTGCCTGAACCTAAATCTCATTATTGGGAAGTACATTGTGGCAAAGCAGGTATCCATCTTTCTTGCATTTATGGATCTCTGCAACGCTTTCGACAGAGTAAACAGGCCCAAGCTCTGGGACATCCTGAGAGAGATGGGCCTGTCGGCTGACTTCATTAACTTTCTTGGAGGTCTGCATATGGACGTAAACACATGGGTTAGATGTGGCCCAGAGGGGGAAACTTCTGAATCCTATAGCCTACTGCACGGGGTCAGGCAGGGATGTGTGCTGGCCCCATTGTTGTTTTTATTATATATTAACAGCCTTTACACTGGCTTGAGTGAAATTGGAGGAGATCCGCAGAGGGTTTAGACTAGTAGGGTCCCGTATTTGCATTACGCCGATGATGCTGTGTTGATGGCTCGAACGGCCAAAGCCCTTAATCACCTGGTCGACCGGTTTGTGATGTTCATGGATGACTTGGACTTGGACACAAACATCTCCAAAACACACTACGTGGTCTGTGGGAGGAGGTCAGCTAAGACAAGGCCCATAGACATTAAAGGGCAACGCATCCAGGGTCTCCACTTTTCCCTGTCTGGGGATCTTATTTGACCACCAGAGCAACTGGCTCCCCTGTATATCTTGCCGTTGTTCCAAATGTACTCAAGCCTGTGGCACCTTATTTAGATTCTCACTGTCAGTAGGTAACAAGCCAGTTCTGCTCCTGTTACAAATATACACAATGATGTGTCTCCCAGTTCTGACGTATGGAGGGGCGATTTGGGGGTATCGAAAGCCCAAGGGAATCTAGATGGAAGAGGACCATTTCTGTAGGAAATTCCTGGGGGTGGGTCCAAACAGCCCCTCATTTACTACTGATCCAGCGCTCTGACTGAAAAACTGTCTCACCAACGCTACCTATCACCTCAATACTCACCATTAATCATGAAACACAAATTAGACCCATAACACTAATGAGACAATTTTTGAGCGTCTGAATCATGTGGCCTGATTAATAAAATCTATACTTATGACTATTTACACTATTATATACATCTGCAGTTTAACTGTTTTCACCATGGTTTCTAACATTTATCATTTATTAACAAGCCACTATAGGCAATTGGATCAACTAATGGAAACTAGATCATGAATAAACAAGACCAGCTTGTCTTTTCAAAACTAATTTTATTAGCTTTATTCATCATAAAGAAAAATAGCATTAAAGTTTAAAGTCTTTATTTTATAAGCAATCAAGAAAGGCAGCATTCTATTAAGTAAATTAATTAATATACTGACATTATGAAGGCAAGCTCAGAAACATGAATTATTAGCAGTATAACAGTTCCCATTCCCTAAACCCTATTTCCCTATCTAATACTCACTCCACCTAAAAAGGAAAAATCATTTAAAGTCTGCTGTCCTTACGCGCGCCAAAAGTCCAACAGCATGTCACGTCAATCAGGAATCGGAAAGCAAGAGTTTTTTCCCTGCTCTCTGTGGCAGGTTTTATACCTTTCTTTCTATCTAAACTTTCCACATTTTACATTCTTTCACAAAAATCCAGACTTCTTATTGGCTGAGCCATGTCAGTCCACCATTAGGTCACCCGCTTTTGACCAAGACCAGGCTTCACATAAGCCCTATTGTTCTTAACTTCTACATCCTTTTAGCTTCCTCGAAAGTGATACTTTCTCCCGAGTTCAGAACATTACTTCCTAATCTTGGCAGAGACTTATTGTTTCTGTCCTTGAGCCTTCTCTCAATGAGCACGTTTAACTCGACCAAAAATTGTTTCTGCATTTAATGATGACTGTACAGCAAAAATCTCCACATCTGCGCATGTGTGAAGTCTTCACTCTGGTTAAGTTTTCACGTATGCAGCTCTGCCAGCCATTTTCTAAATCATCTTTTAAGCCTCACCTCGGAAACTATCATTAAACAAACACAAGACATCAATTAACTGAAGAATTGAGACCCATTCTGTTACCCACCCCCTTACTAATTAACTCCATTAATTATGTTACCTAGCAAAGCACAATCAAGCAGCATTATATTTACTTTTCTTCTTTGTACTCCGCAATTCTCCGCGAGCTTTTGTCACAGAAAGGACATAACATAAGCACACAAAATAAGCACATGCCATTAGTTAAACAGCCGCATTAAATATTGACAAAGACAATAGACAAGGTTAGTTTATTTTTTTTCTCTTTGCGTTTGCAACATAAAGCACATTAGTTTTCCCGTGTATATAAATGTATGTAATTTTAAACTAAGTTGATTAGTAACTAAGCATGGGCAAATTTTGCGAATTCGCGCTTCGTGAATTTGCGAATTTGCGAACTCGCGATTCGCAAAATTAGCGAATTCGTGCAAATTTGCAAATTTGCCATTTTTGCCAGTTCACGAGGGTGTTGTACAAGTTCGGGAACGCAAACTTACTTGTGTGGTCGCAACGGTCGCGACCATGTTGTTTCTACGTGTCCAGCCAGTTAGCGACCCTGTGGTTCATCGCGGCCACCCTCCGGTTCATCACTGCCACCCTCTGGTTCTCCAACGCCACCCTCTGGATCATCACTGTCCCCCTCTGGTTTATCACAGCACCCTCTGGTTCATCCCTGCCACCCTCTGGTTCATCACTGCCACCCACTCGTTTGCCGCTGCCACCCTCTGGATCATCACTGTCCCCCTCTGGTTCAAGGCTGCCACCCTCTGGTTCATCACTGCCACCCCCTGGTTTGCCACTGCCACCCTCTGGATCATCACTGTCCCCCTCTGGTTCAAGGCTGCCACCCTCTGGTTCATCACTGCCACCCTCTGGTTTGCCACTACCACCCTCTGGATCATCACTGTCCCCCTCTGGTTCAAGGCTGCCACCCTCTGGTTCATCACTGCCACCCTCTGGTTTGCCACTGCCACCCTCTGGATCATCACTGTCCCCCTCTGGATCAAGGCTGCCACCCTCTGGTTCATCACTGCCACCCTCTGGTTTGCCACTGCCACCCTCTGGATCATCACTGTCCCCCTCTGGTTTATCGCAGCACCCTCTGGTTCATCCCTGCCACCCTCTGGTTCATCACTGCCACCCTCTGGTTTGCCACTGCCACCCTCTGGATCATCACTGTCCCCCTATGGTTCAAGGCTGCCACCCTCTGGTTCATCACTGCCATCCTCTGGTTCATCCCTGCCACCCTCTGGTTCATCCCTGCCACCCTCTGGTTCATCCCTGCCACCCTCTGGTTCATCACTGCCACCCTCTCGTTTGCCACTGCCACCCTCTGGATCATCACTGTCCCCCTCTGGTTTGTCACAGCACCCTCTGGTTCATCCCTGCCACCCTCTGGTTCATCACTGCCACCCTCTTGTTTGCCACTGCCACCCTCTGGATCATCACTGTCCCCCTCTGGTTTATCACAGCACCCTCTGGTTCATCCCTGCCACCCTCTGGTTTGCCACTGCCACCCTCTGGATCATCACTGTCCCCCTCTGGTTCAAGGCTGCCACCCTCTGGTTCATCACTGCCACCCTCTGGTTTGCCACTGCCACCCTCTGGATCATCACTGTCCCCCTCTGGTTTATGACAGCACCCTCTGGTTCATCCCTGCCACCCTCTGGTTCATCACTGTCACCCTCTGGTTTGCCACTGCCACCCTCTGGATCATCACTGTCCCCCTCTGGTTTATCACAGCACCCTCTGGTTCATCCCTGCCACCCTCTGGTTCATCACTGCCACCCTCTGGTATGCCACTGCCACCCTCTGGATCATCACTGCCACCCTCTGGTTCAAGGCTGCCACCCTCTGGTTTATCACAGCACCCTCTGGTTCATCCCTGCCACACTCTGGTTCATCACTGCCACTCTCTGGTTTGCCACTGCCACCCTCTGGATCATCACTGTCTCCCTCTGGTTCAAGGCTGCCACCCTCTGGTTCATCACTGCCACCCTCTGGTTTGCCACTGCCACCCTCTGGATCATCCCTGTCCCCCTCTGAATCAAGGCTGCCACCCTCTGGTTCATCACTGCCACCCTCTGGTTTGCCACTGCCACCCTCTGGATCATCACTGTCCCCCTCTGGTTTATCACAGCACCCTCTGGTTCATCCCAGCCACCCTCTGGTTCATCACTGCCACCCTCTCGTTTGCCACTGCCACCCTCTGGATCATCACTGTCCCCCTCTGGTTCAAGGCTGCCACCCTCTGGTTCATCACTGCCACCCTCTGGTTCATCACTGCCACCCTCTGGTTTGTCACTGCCATCCTCTGGTTCATCCCTGCCACCCTCTGGTTTGCCACTGCTGGTTAATGTGTCACTGAATTTGTGCTTCAAGTCTGGCACCTGCTTCCTTAGCTGTAAGACCTTCCTGTTGCAGTTATTTTTTTTACAGGAGCAATGTGCCATACTTGTAACTATTCTCGGACCCTGCTTTGAGGGTCAGAGCAGGGTCAGAGAATAGTTGAAAGTAGGCAACTGAACTCTGGAGGGGCCCCTCAGGAAGCACTACAAGGAATGGTTACAAATTAGTTTGAACTTTTGCACCTGCTAAGTGCTTTCAGTTTTCCAAAATTTGTTTTTCTTCCATTTCGCGAGATTTGCGGGACGCGAAATCGAACTTGCAATCCGCAAATTCGTGCGAATTTGCTGATTTTTTTTTTTGCATGTTCGGGCGTTTTTTTTGCTTCTTCGCGGGCCGCTTTCAGCGCACCGACTCGGAGGTTGCCCATGAGGTCATGTACGGGCGCGGCGATCTTGTTTGCGTGACGTGTTTCCATTTCTGGCCGCTCGTTGCAAGTCCGCGTCGTATGCGGCGCGCGATTACGTTTTCGTGAGCGTTTTTGCGTGCTCGCGGGGGAAATATCCCGCGAACTTACCCACACGGTCCTCTATGGGCGCGGCCATCTTGTTTTTCATTCACTGCTATGGTTTTAGGCATGCTACTTTAATTTCCTACATCTATATTTTGTGTTTTTTTTTTACTTTTTGTTACTTTATTACCTACTTTATTTCTTTTGCTCTCTCTCTTATTGTTTTTCACACCTATTCTTCTTTCCTTCTTCTTGTGCCCAGCACCATGGCTAAGGGAGGCAACAAGGGCAAGGGGAAGGGCCCAGCCCCACGTACCCGGCTCCCTTGCGGGCGTTGGAGGTGGGAGGAAGTGCAGCCCAGGGAGATCTTTTCTGCGGTGGAGGTGGCCGCCTTGCTGGTTTTTGTCCAGGTCCACCTCCCTAAGACCGTGGCAGCAGGTGGGCGGATTGCTTCCGGTTACGGCCTCCGGGAGCGTCGCCAGCTGTGGGACACGGTGTGCCGGCGCATGCATAGGGAGTCTGGGGTCCGGCGCACCTACCACCAAGTGACGCACCGGTGAGTGACATCTTGGACGGGGAGCATGACCTGGTCGACCTGCTTGGTGTGGAGATCCCTGGGCTTGGTAAGTAGCTATTTAATAACTACTTTTTTTCCTTCTGCTCTGTTATATTGTTAATCTATTTTTCTCCTGAAGAGTACGAATGCTGCTGATTAGATTACATTGCAGGTAAATTAATGTTTAAATAGCTTCTGTTATTGCAGGTGCTCGCCTGGTTATTGGCGTTGCTACTATGCTTACTTGTTTGCAACTTTTTAGTCATTTGAGAGCATTACTACGTAATGCTAGAGACAGTAGACTCAAGTCTAGTCCTTCTTTGTACTCCTGCTGCTGCCACTTTGAAGAGATAGTGGTGGATTGATACGTTGAGTATACTATTTATTACTTGTTCTAGGACATTTGTTAGTGGTCTGCAATCATGATGACGGACTGTGTCTGTCACGCGACGTCTCGTGCTGCTGAGTGATGGCAGTCATAGTAGAACCTTTTTGTTGTTGATGTAGTTAGTGAATTACATAACTTTCCTATTAGACGGTCTGCGAATCCTGCAATACTGTACTACTATCCTCTTAGTTGACCAGATCAGATGCAATTGATGTTAATTTGTTTCCCCGACATAATTTTATATTGAGTACAAAGAAATCAAATATTTCCCAAAAAACAATCATCCATGTTGTGTTTCTTTATTTCATGATCACCAGCAGAAACTCCCAGGGGCAAGGCGAAGGCGACAGAGACTCCAGTGGCAGAAGTTGGACAGGAGCAGTCCCTTCCAGGCTCTTCTGCTGGCCCCAGTAAGTTGTCTTATTGTTATCTTAATACTTATACTTCCCTAACTTTTACAGCCCCTATTTATTATAAACTGGTTCCTAATAATTCTATGTTTTACAAAATAGTCTTGGATCTTCTTCTAATGTAGACTACTTTCTACATTCTTATCCTGCCTCTACCATCACTCTCTGTGCTACTACTATTTACAATTATGAGTCGGTCTGTGTAGGTAGCTAAGCTTGCCCATTCGGCAAACGGTGTGAAACAAAACTCTGATACAGCAATAGCTCTAGGCACGGAGTGTAGTCCTCTGGATTGCCCTTGCTGTCTATTCCAGTCTTATTAATGTAAGTGCTTTGACAATTTGCAACAACAAAATGTAATTGTTTACACCAACTAAAAGGTAGCAGTGTCCTTTTTGATTTGAGAGGAGCACATCCCATACCGCTAGTGTTTCAGGGACTATTTTGCAGACAAAGAAGTATGGACAAGATGATAGGTGCAGTTCGTCTTTCGACATACCTCAGTCCGAAAAGAAGTTGAACCCCCAATCCCCTGACAGACTATCTAGAATGTCTGACCAATGATTTTTATGACACAGAAGAACAGAAGAAGAGAGACTACCTCCGAGTCCCGGCCTATCTGAGTCACTCAAACATGACGGCCAAGTGCAGTAGTTCAAACCTTTCCGCTCACTCACTCGTAAACAAAAACCACACAGTGTTTGTTAGTTTTAAAGTTTTATTTTCAATTAAGAAATGAAAACACAGTACTGCTGGTGATGACTTACTAGTAGTTGGAGAATCGTCTGGCAGAAGGGCAATATAATCTTTCTGTAATGAGAAAAATTGTGCCCGTTAAGCAAGCATTCATCAGTTGCCATAAGAACAAGTGTAGCATTTAATGGAATAAGCATATAAAAGGTTAACACCCTCCCCAAAACCGTTACTTTTTTTCAATCCCAGTTATAAAAAAAAATGTGTTATGTAACATTTTCTTCCGTTACGAGACAAAATAGTGGGTTGTGTATGGCATCTGAAAATATGACATGTTTTTCGTAGACGTCACAACATCTGACGCAGCACAGATGACAACCAGTGCCGGGGCCAGCAGTGCGGAGGGGTCCACTCAGGATGGGGCGGCGCCAACAGGAAGAGCTGGGGGGGAAGACTCAGCGGCGGCGGACGGTGGTAAGTTATTATACTCCTTACTTATTGAAATATTTTTGAGTAGCCTCGCAAAGGAGTGTATGATGTACTGTACAGTAGTACACAGTACACTAGTATAAGTACACTGTACTGTCAAGAACATTTACTAATTTAGAACTACTTTTTGGACTATCACGTAGAAGACAGTCAACCTTGACTGTTAATAGCATTAGCTGCGGTACTTCTCTGGTAACCAATGGCCCCCTCTATTTCACTTCAACTCAGCTGGCCAATTTTTATTGTGATTTGTGAAGCCAAGTCATATCAGATGAAGTTTAGGGATGTGAAGAACGAAAAGTTAAAGAAGGGTGAAACGAAGGACGAGCGAGTCTTAATATTTATGACTGTAAAGAATGGTTTTGTTGAATGCAATACAACATAAGAAGACAGCGCTTTCCAAAATATAATGAAAAGGGTGTTAGTTGGTTTTTGAAAAAAATAAATTTTGGTACATTTGAGACATCAAGAAGAATCATAGACGTACTTTCGAAGCCTGGATGTTATCTTCTTTATCCTCCTCGTCGATAGCAGAGGTGTATGATGTAGTAGAGCAGACGCTGAGTGGAAGATGTATGGCCAGTGGCAGTGCCACCGCTATAGAAAAGTAAGACATTCAGATCCCCACTTGCATGTACTGCTTAAAGTACTGCGAGTCTGCATCATCATGGCCTGTGTCTGTATTTCTTGGGTGAAAGCAGAGTGAGCTGCCATTATGGCGGCGAGCACAAGTTCACGTACCAGTGATTTCTTTTGCAACCCAAGAGAAAAAAAGTAAAAAAAGGCCTTTTTTGAGTACTCTCTGACTATGTATGTAGTAGTGAGTCCACCCATAGTGCTGCTAGTGGAATTCCTGAAACTCCCAGTAATGTCACAGGCTTACAAAGACGGCGGAAAGATACATGCCAAAATGTTATACTGTTACAACAGGTATCTGTGCACACGTCCCCTTTTACAGAGTAAATGCTGTAGGTAATCAAACAACACAACCAATAGACAAACAATGTGGAAGTAGTCTTGATAGAAGTGTTTCTTTTATTCCGATTTTATCCACCATGCCCAGCCAACACGTGTTTCGTCAGGGCTAGTAGCCCGCGACTTCATCAGGGCTCCCGCGGGCAGCGGTTCCAAAGCTATTGCCACAATGGCTAGGTGCTCTCAACCGCTTCCAATTCCGACCCGGCTACCGGGTAGTGTCGAGGTTCTTGCTGATTCGTCTCAGCCGTCTCAGCTTTACAGCGTCTCCGCGTGTAAACTGTAAATGACTTCCGCATTTACACGCGGAGACGCTGGAAAGCAGTACGTCTTAACCTGCCGCTCACACGGATACTCCTATGGTGTGTCGCATCTTTGGTATTCACCATCACACGGACGGCTGAGACGAATCAGCTAGAACCTCGACAGTACCCGGTAGCCGGGTCGGAATTAGAACCGGCTGAGAGCACCTAGCCATTGTGGCAATAGCTTTGGAACCGCTGCCCGCGGGAGCCCTGATGAAGTCGCGGGCTACTAGCCATGATGAAACACGTGTTGGCTGGGCGTGGTGGATAAAATCTGAATTGAAGAAAAACTTCTATCAAGACTACTTCCACACTTTTGTCTGGTTGTGTTGTTTGATTACCAACAGCATTTACTCTGTAAAAGGCGACGTGTGCACAGATACCTGCTGTATCAATTATGTTTGGATCTTGGTCCTAATTGGAGGTTTAGGTTCTTTCTCCTATCTGGGGCACCCTCAAAATAGTGGTTAGAAATTATAAATTATAAATAACGCCAGTTGTGGATCGACAATCAAAAAAAACCTGGTCCGTTATCTTTAAAATGTTATACTGTGTTTGCTACTTGCTGGTGTTACTTATGCTGGTGTTACTGAGTGTCAACTTTCAGTTGAATTATTTTTCCTTTATGTTAAAGACTATTGGCTACAGTATTTTTCTTTCTTTTTTCATAGATGCTACTCCCAAAAAGCTCACCCGTAAGGAGATGGCTGTCCGGGCCAGGGCCCTTTTCGCCTCGAGGCTATTTGTGTCGAATATCGACGGTTGTGGGCTCGGGAGCATGAGGAGGAAACTACAACAACCTCCACATCCTCCTCCACTGCCCCCGGGTCCACCAGCCACAAGCCTCCAGCCAAACGGAGCCGTGCCCCGACAGCCTCCCGCCGCACAGCAGCAAAAACACCAGCTGCCCCCCCCCCAGAGCCTGGATGGTACGCCAGCGCCGCCTCCGAAAGCGAGTGGACTACCTGGAGCGCCAGGTCCGGGACCTCCGCAAAGAGCTGCAGGACGTGCAGCACCAGCTCTTTAAAGTTAAACGCCACCGGAGGAAGTGACTGTCCCTTGTCCCTTTTTTAAAGACCGTTGGGGTGGTGGGAATTGGGTTTTTGGGAAAGGGTACTTTTTGATTTTTGGACATTGGTTTGGTTAGGGAGGGGGGTGAGTTGGGGTAATTCTATTTTTGTGACGACAACAACATTCATAATTTATATTTCTCAATAATTATATTTTTCATTCAAAAACACAGTATACTATTATTTTGTGTGGGGGTTGGCGGTGGTTACTGAACGTTTGGTTTTTCAAACTTACCAGCATGAACGAAATATCTTGTCCTAAATGTACCAAAATGCAAGTAACCGAGTTAGTCAATTCAGTAGCCCTACTACTGTACTTTACTAGTAGTACTGTTAGTCTCTGCTCTCCTCCAAACTTAGTCCTAGCCCATTATTCTACTACCTCCCCAATATGCTTATCTTACCTGTGATTTGCGAATCACGGTTGGTGAATAAGGTTGGTTGTTGACTTGAATCCTCGACGGATGCAATATCATTGTTGTGCTGGTAGCAGTAGTGGTACACACTGGCAGTCCAAAAAAAGAGGGAGTAAGAGGAGCACTCTGTATACACTGTTTTAAACCGTAAACTACTTTTCTTTACAAGGGTGCTATCTGCAACTGTGTTGGCTACACAGTGTGTGAAATACTCTAGTGAAATGTAAGCAAAGCCTACATGCAAGATGCACTGTTCCTAGGGAGAAGAAATTCTCACAATATGTTCCATTTTTATATGTACAATTATGTAATCAAATCATTAATTCTTTAAGAAACACAAAGTTTATTTATACCAAGAAATATTTGGTTAATCACAATTATTCTGTAATTGGTTGTGATTACAAAAACTTCAATTTTTTGATACGATACATAACGTAAATTGCTCTAAGTGCCTCTATTCAAATTTAGTATGTTGTTCTAAGAGCGATACAATAACTTGTGGTATTCATATATACATATGATCATGTGAGGACTTTACATCATTATATATAACAAGTAAAGGACTTGAAAGATGTCGCCCGATGCATTTGGGGAAACCCTGTTCCCTTCTTTAGGGGCGAGTATCTGCGAAAGAACAAATTAAAAATACATAAGATGCACAACTCTGATGCATTATTCTCATTTCGACTTGAATTGTATCAGTGGTGACACATAGGGGGAATACTTGATCCTGGACTGAATAGGTCAACATACACCTAATGCAGCATGCTGCTACTGTATATTACATGTCAAAACAACAATGGGATCTATCGGGACTTTACGATAAGAATGACTCAGGGTACACTGGCAGTCACCATATGAAAAAAAGAGGAAATTAAACATTGAGTGGCCTGAGCGTAGCATTAGAAACAGTACAATAGAGGCACAGAACAGTGCCCTAAATTGTAGCCTAAGCAGTTCCAACGTAAGGTAAGCATTAAGCATTAGATTGTTCACGTCGTGTAGGAGGAGGATGTCATTATTATCAATCCAGGATGGCGCACATGAACTTCTGGTTGCTTTGACCTTATCCTCCCCAGCAAGTGTGTGGAATTTATTCTTGTTGTCAGTCACACATCAATGAAATACCACACAGCCCGGGGGAAGAGGGTTAGGGTTTGAAAATTGGATGGGAATGGGTTTTTTTTGGGGGAAAGTTTGGTAGAGAGAAAAAAACACAACATGGTCAGTAAAACAACAAATGAAGAGAAACAAATCTTTGGATTTGAAGATATCGATAAACCTTTAAAGGGACATAAAGAAAGTGCACTACTGCATGCGAGAAGTTGTTTGTTGGTAAATGGATGGTTAGCTTACTGAAAAGTAGTACTACTACTTACTGCAACTTACTAGTAACTATGAAGGAACAAGTTAGCAAATTTGGCAGTACAGGGCTGCAGTCATTACGCAATTTCACTTGCCTCTCTGCCCTCAGACAATAAACACTTAGAACATTAAATTAGTGTTAAACATAGCAAAGACGTATCAAATAGCTGGAGGGATGAATTTGAAGCAGAGATCAAACAAACGCACAGAGTCACACTCGTAGACGTAAGTTCAAGTTCACAAGAATATCATTGAAAAGATAAGGAGAATTTTGGATACTGTTACTGTTTTTTGTAGTGGTCCCGTTGAATTAGTGAAGTCGATGCATCTAGCCATTCCTCTTACTCGCGGTACTCCTTCATTCCATCGGATGCTCCGTCGATCAATCTTGGTGACCAGACACACTGTCCACTGCCTGCTTGATGAGGATTTGCGGATCGCTAATTGTACGCCTGAGTAGTACATCGATGGCACAGGGTAAAAGCCTGCCTGTAATTGATGATGGAAAAATACAACAGTAAGTGTTAAAGACACCTCGGAGAAAAAAATATGTAAGGAACGCTGTGTAGTGCAAAAATTATACTGCCACTTTCAGAGATGACAATCCCCAAAATCTAGAACACCCCACATTACCCTCCCAAAAACTTGCAGAATACTGCTGCTACCTCACAGAGGCCTAATTTCAAATCGTGTCAAAACGCACTCAGAAAGTAGGACCAAAACCCCCTTTTCCCACCATGGATTATGTTCAAACGATTAGACATTACAACAAGTTTTCCAAGACCCCACCCAGTCGTAAAATAACCCCCGCCCAAACACATGCAATACAATACTGCTAACCCTAACGAGCCCTAAGTCAAGAATAGTGGCAAACGCTTTTTTTCACTAGGCAAAATCCACCCTTTCCCACCATGGATTTTCTTCAAACCACTAGTTGCAACCAAGATTACACATTCCCACGAGTGCTGTAAGACCCCAGAACACAGTTGCAAAAATCTAGAACACCCCCAAACACATGGAATACTGCTGCTAGTGCTAACCCTAACGAACCCTAAGTTACAAAAAATGCCAGCATGGATTTTCTTCAAACAACTTGCAACCAAGATTACACATTCCCACGAGTGCTGTAACACCCCAGAACCCAGTTGCAAAAATCTAGAACACCCCAAAACACATGGAATACTGCTGCTAGTGCTAACCCTAACGAACCCTAAGTTACAAAAAATGCAAAAGGCTTTTCAGCATGGATTTTGTCCAAACCACTTTTATCCGGTATTAGACCTTCCCAGCAATGCCCCAAGACCCGCCAACCCACCCGCAAAAAAGCACAACACCCCCAAACAGGCAAAAAGCCAAAATGGCAAATCTCATACTTACAATATTTTTCGGCATTCTTTCAATTCTGTCCAAACGCGCTGTGCAGCTAGGCCATAACTCCCGTTTTCCACCATGGATTTCCTGAAAAACAAATGCAAACAATATTAGACTGTGCCAGCAGTGCTCCCAGACCACAAAACCCACCCACAAACACCCGCAATGCCCCCAAAGAGCACCTCAAAGACAAGCAAGTCAGCAAAAACGCAAAAAAGTTTTCGCCTCCGATTTTGTCCAAACCAGTTTTATCCGGAATTAGAGCATCCCAGCAATGGCCCCAGAGCCGTCAACCCAGGCGAAAACAAGTAGAAGACCCCCAAACAGCCAAAAAGCAAAAGTACAAAAATGGGGAAATTTCCAAAATCACTCAGCGCGCGCTCTGCAGCTAGGCTCTAACTCCCCTCTGCCTCCATGGATTTTCTTCGAACCTCTTGCAATCAAAACTATCCATACCCAGCAGTGCTCCCAGACCCCGAAACCCACCCACAAACACCAGGAAGCCCCCCAAACCGGCCCCCGAAAACGCTACATTGAGCAAAATGTCAGAAAAACCAAAAGCTTTTTCCTCATGGATTTTGTCCAAAACACTTTTATCCGTTATTAGAGCTTCCCAGCAATGGCCCCAGAGCCGTCAACCCAGGTGAAAACAAGTAGAAGACCCCCAAACAGCCAAAAAGCAAAAGTACAAAAATGGGGACAGTCATTTTTGGGGAAATTTCCAGAATCACTCCGCGCGCGCTCTGCAGCTAGGCTCTAACTCCCCTCTGCCTCCATGGATTTTCTTCAAACCTCTTGCTATCAAAACTATCCATACCCAGCAGTGCTCCCAGACCCCGAAACCCACCCACAAACACCAGGAAGCCCCCCAAACCGGCCCCCGAAAACGCTACATTGAGCGAAATGTCAGAAAAAGCAAAAACATTTTCCTTATGGATTTTGTCCAAAACACTTTTATCCGGTATTAGAGCTTCCCAGCAATGGCCCCAGCGCCGTCAACCCAGGCGAAAACAAGTAGAAGACCCCCAAACAGCCAAAAAGCAAAAGTACAAAAATGGGGACAGTCATTTTGTTGAAAATTTCCAAAATCACTCCGCGCGCGCTCTGCAGCTAGGCCCTAACTCCCCTCTGCCTCCATGGATTTTCTTCAAACCTCTTGCTATCAAAACTATCCATACCCAGCAGTGCTCCCAGACCCCGAAACCCACCCACAAACACCAGGAAGCCCCCCAAGCCGGCCCCCGAAAACGCTACATTGAGCGAAATGTAAGAAAAAGCAAAAACTTTTTCCTCATGGATTTTGTCCAAAACACTTTTATCCGGTATTAGAGCTTCCCAGCAATGGCCCCAGAGCCGTCAACCCAGGCGAAAACAAGTAGAAGACCCCCAAACAGCCAAAAAGTAAAAGTACAAAAATGGGAACAGTCATTTTTGGGGAAATTTCCCGAATCACTCCGCGCGCGCTCTGCAGCTAGGCCCTAACTCCCCTCTGCCTCCATGGATTATCTTCAAACCTCTTCAAAACTATTCATACCCAGCATTGCTCCCAGACCCCAAAACCCACCCACAAACACCAGGAAGCCCCCCAAATAGGCCCCCGAAAACGCTACATTGAGTGAAATGTCAGAAAAAGCAAAAACTTTTTCCTTATGGAGTTTGTCCAAAACACTTTTATCCGGTATTAGAGCTTCCCAGCAATGGCCTCAGAGCTGTCAACCCAGGCGAAAACAAGTAGAAGACCCCCAAAAAGCCAAAAAGCAAAAGTACAAAAATGGGGACTTAGTCATTTTTGGGGAAATTTCCAGAATCACTCCGCGCGCGCTCTGCAGCTAGGCCCTAACTCCCCTCTGCCTCCATGGATTTTCTTCAAACCTCTTGCTATCAAAACTAGCCATACCCAGCAGTGCTCCCAGACCCCGAAACCCACCCACAAACACCAGGAAGCCCCCCAAACCGGCCCCCGAAAACGCTACATTGAGCAAAATGTCAGAAAAAGCTAAAACTTTTTCCTCATGGATTTTGTCCAAAACACTTTTATCCGGTATTAGAGCTTCCCAGCAATGGCCCCAGAGCCGTCAACCCAGGCGAAAACAAGTAGAAGACCCCCAAACAGCCAAAAAGCAAAAGTACAAAAATGGGGACAGTCATTTTTGGGGAAATTTCCAGAATCACTCCGCGCGCGCTCTGCAGCTAGGCTCTAACTCCCCTCTGCCTCCATGGATTTTCTTCAAACCTCTTGCTATCAAAACTATCCATACCCAGCAGTGCTCCCAGACCCCGAAACCCACCCACAAACACCAGGAAGCCCCCCAAACTGGCCCCCGAAAACGCTACATTGAGCGAAATGTCAGAAAAAGCAAAAACATTTTCCTTATGGATTTTGTCCAAAACACTTTTATCCGGTATTAGAGCTTCCCAGCAATGGCCCCAGCGCCGTCAACCCAGGCGAAAACAAGTAGAAGACCCCCAAACAGCCAAAAAGCAAAAGTACAAAAATGGGGACAGTCATTTTGTTGAAAATTTCCAAAATCACTCCGCGCGCGCTCTGCAGCTAGGCCCTAACTCCCCTCTGCCTCCATGGATTTTCTTCAAACCTCTTGCTATCAAAACTATCCATACCCAGCAGTGCTCCCAGACCCCGAAACCCACCCACAAACACCAGGAAGCCCCCCAAGCCGGCCCCCGAAAACGCTACATTGAGCGAAATGTCAGAAAAAGCAAAAACTTTTTCCTCATGGATTTTGTCCAAAACACTTTTATCCGGTATTAGAGCTTCCCAGCAATGGCCCCAGAGCCGTCAACCCAGGCGAAAACAAGTAGAAGACCCCCAAACAGCCAAAAAGTAAAAGTACAAAAATGGGAACAGTCATTTTTGGGGAAATTTCCCGAATCACTCCGCGCGCGCTCTGCAGCTAGGCCCTAACTCCCCTCTGCCTCCATGGATTATCTTCAAACCTCTTCAAAACTATTCATACCCAGCATTGCTCCCAGACCCCAAAACCCACCCACAAACACCAGGAAGCCCCCCAAATAGGCCCCCGAAAACGCTACATTGAGTGAAATGTCAGAAAAAGCAAAAACTTTTTCCTTATCGGGTTTGTCCAAAACACTTTTATCCGGTATTAGAGCTTCCCAGCAATGGCCTCAGAGCTGTCAACCCAGGCGAAAACAAGTAGAAGACCCCCAAAAAGCCAAAAAGCAAAAGTACAAAAATGGGGACTTAGTCATTTTTGGGGAAATTTCCAGAATCACTCCGCGCGCGCTCTGCAGCTAGGCCCTAACTCCCCTCTGCCTCCATGGATTTTCTTCAAACCTCTTGCTATCAAAACTAGCCATACCCAGCAGTGCTCCCAGACCCCGAAACCCACCCACAAACACCAGGAAGCCCCCCAAACCGGCCCCCGAAAACGCTACATTGAGCGAAATGTCAGAAAAAGCAAAAACATTTTCCTCATGGATTTTGTCCAAAACACTTTTATCCGGTATTAGAGCTTCCCAGCAATGGCCCCAGAGCCGTCAACCCAGGCGAAAACAAGTAGAAGACCCCCAAACAGCCAAAAAGCAAAAGTACAAAAATGGGGACAGTCATTTTGTTGGAAATTTCCAAAATCACTCCGCGCGCGCTCTGCAGCTAGGCCCTAACTCCCCTCTGCCTCCATGGATTTTCTTCAAACCTCTTGCTATCAAAACTATCCATACCCAGCAGTGCTCCCAGACCCCGAAACCCACCCACAAACACCAGGAAGCCCCCCAAACCGGCCCCCGAAAACGCTACATTGAGCAAAATGTCAGAAAAAGCTAAAACTTTTTCCTCATGGATTTTGTCCAAAACACTTTTATCCGGTATTAGAGCTTCCCAGCAATGGCCCCAGAGCCGTCAACCCAGACGAAAACAAGTAGAAGACCCCCAAACAGCCAAAAAGCAAAAGTACAAAAATGGGGACAGTCATTTTTGGGGAAATTTCCAGAATCACTCCGCCCGCGCTCTGCAGCTAGGCCCTAACTCCCCTCTGCCTCCATGGATTTTCTTCAAACCTCTTGCTATCAAAACTATCCTTACCAAGCAGTGCTCCCAGACCCCAAAACCCACCCACAAACACCAGGAAGCCCCCCAAACAGGCCCCCGAAAACGCTACTTTGAGCGAAATGTCAAAAAAAGCAAAAACTTTTTCCTTATGGAGTTTGTCCAAAACACTTTTATCCGGTATTATAGCTTCCCAGCAATGGCCTCAGAGCCGTCAACCCAGGCGAAAACAAGTAGAAGACCCCCAAACAGCCAAAAAGCAAAAGTACAAAAATGGGGACTTAGTCATTTTTGGGGAAATTTCCAGAATCACTCCGCACGCGCTCTGCAGCTAGGCCCTAACTCCCCTCTGCCTCCATGGATTTTCTTCAAACCTCTTGCTATCAAAACTATCCATACCCAGCAGTGCTCCCAGACCCCAAAACCCACCCACAAACACCAGGAAGCCCCCCAAACAGGCCCCCAAAAATGCTGTAGTGAGTGAAATGTCAGAAAATGCAAAAACGCTTTTCCTCATGGATTTCCTCCAAAACACTTTTATCCGGTATTACACCTTCCCAGCAATGCCCCAAGACCCACCAACCCACCCGCAAAAAAGCACAACACCCCCAAACAGGCAAAAAGCAAAAATGGAAAATCTCATACTTACAATATTTTTCGGCCTTCTTTCAATTCTGTCCAAACACGCTGTGCAGCAATGTCATAACTCTACTTTCCCACCATGGATGTCCTGGAAAACAAATGCAATCAAAATTAGACTGTGCCAGCGTTGCTCCCAGACCCCAAAACCCACCCACAAACACCAGGAACCCCCCCAAACAGGCCACCGAAAACATGATAGTGAGCAAAAAGGCAAAAACTTTTTTTGCTCCGATTTTCTCCAAACCACTTTTATCCGGTATTAGACCTTCCCAGCAATGGCCCCAGAGCCGTCAACTCACCCGCAAAGAAGTAGAACACCCCCACAAGTGCAGAGTCTTCCTTCATTGGGTGTAATCCAGCCATCTGCTTTGAGGGAAATAGGAGTCTGGAGGAGGAGGATAGAGGAGCATGTTCTTGTGAACTTGTGAACCTGAGGAATGCAGACTGCGGCACCTTCAAATCAATAAGCAAATAAATGAAGACAGTTCTGCTGATGGGCTTCTTTTTGTGATTGATTAGGTGATTACATTTTTTATTTATATTGACTTTGCAAAACAAACAAAGACATACACACAGGAATAAAAGTGAATAAGGACGAAAAAGAAAGTTATTGATTCATTGGCTCATTTTCAGGGCTCGGTGTCAGGGAAGCAGAGTTCGTCCTCATACTTCTTCCGGCGTGTATTCTCGTACTTTGTAATCTAATGGTATGAGGTGCTGATTCATCTGGATCATTGTTAACCTCTCCACATTTTTCGGCGAGAGGCGGGTCCTTTTGCAAGTTACAATGCCACCAGCAGCACTGAAAACACGTTCAGAAGACACACTTGCGAGTGGGCAAGACAAGTAATTTATAGCCAGGTTGGTGATCTCTGGCCACAATTCTCTTTTCCCATGCCAATACGCCAATGGGTCATCATGAATATAGACCTCTGTTGGGTCATTCAGATAGTCCTGCACCATCGAGTCAAGGTTCTGCAGGGTTCCTCCACTTTGCTTACTTTTTGCTGGGACCTTTTTAGAAGCAAACCCAAGCTGAGTTAGCCAATTGTCTTCTTCACACAATGTTACTGTTGTGTCTGGTGCAGATGATCCGGCTGCTGGTGTCTTTAACTGCTGAGAGGTCACTTCTGCCACAGCCAAAGGTGCCGAAGTGGATTCTTTGGGCTCCGGATGGCCTTCTGATGCTGATGTACTGCCTTTTCCTTCAATTTGCTGCCATTCTCTTTCAAACCTCATGGCTGACAGACCTAGCCAGCGCTTGTACTTTGAAACTTCTTCGTCACTTAAAAGCAAACAATGCTCTGGCTGCCAGTGCCTTTTTGTAGCGTTGATACAGAATAGTAGCACAAATGTAATGCTGTTCTGTGTTGATCTTTTGAAGACGTTCATCGCAAAGTAGGCGCTGTAATAATTTCTCCACCAAATCAAAAGCTTCTTGCTTTTCTTCATCTTTTTGAAACGTAGAAGACACCTCCTTCAGTTGGTGCTCTAGCATGCGCAACAATGGGATAGCTTTTCCCAAACTACAGTCCTCCCTGCTGACTGCACGCGTGAAGACCTCAAAAGGACGAAGCATGTCTGTCAGGCTTTTAACTAGCTCCCATTGCTCCGCATGTAACCTCAGGTCCTTCGCAGCTGTACCCAGTGTAAGGAAATACTGAACGAGTACCATAAACTGCTCATACAGACGCTCAAGCATGTAGAAGGTTGAGTTCCAACGTGTTGCCACCTCCTGGATGAGTGCTTTCACTGGCAGTCGACGTTCATGTAGCAGGCCCCTCAGATGCTTCCGGGCCTTAAAAGAATGGCTGAAATGTGTGCACATTCTTTGGCAGGTGGTCAGTAACTCGCACGCTGGACTTTCTTCACTCAAGAATTTTTTAACAACCAGGTTTATACAGTGCGCCAAACACGGCACTCTGAAATAGTTACCCTTATCCATGGCCTTAACTACATTGGCGCCATTATCCGTGGAAACATAACCAATCATGCGTTTTTTGGGGGACAGCCATTTAAAGACCTTTGTGTTAAACTCCTGCAAAATGTTTTCTGCTGTATGACTTGTCTCCATGCCAAACATGGCTAGTGTTGCATGTTTCCGAGCAGCTTTAAAAACGTTGTCCGTGTCAACACCTGCCCTTAGCTTTGCTGTAACTCCTGAAAAAGAGACCCAGTGTCCAGTGATGCACATGTAATCAGTGCCTGCGCCACTGGTCCACATGTCTGTTGTCAGATGTATAGTGTGAACAGCACTATTCTTCAAAGCTGCCCCAATCGCCTCCAGCACATCTGCATGTAGTGCTGGAACCGCAACTCTGGCAAAATAGTACCGGCTAGGAACCTTCCATTTAGGGCAGAGCGTTGCCACTAATTCAAGAAAACCAACCCCTTCCACAAAAGAAAAAGGGAGAAGGTCCAGCACTAGCATTTTAGCCAGCTTAGTGTTATACAGACGCACCATTGGGTGGTTGCGTTCAAATGGCGCATCTGAAAACAACATGCTTCTAATGGTGGGCTGGACCATTTTTTTACGGGCAGATGATGACGCCTTCGACCCAGTTACGCTCGGTGATGAAGTTTTTCGCATTGGTGTCTCACTCTCTCCCACACTCTTAGTGTGGTGCACAGGAGGTGTGCTGCTGACAGGGGTACTGGGTGTAGGTGAAGAAATGTTTGACGCTTCTTCCTCCTCGTCATCATCAGATGAAACATCAACGGATACAGTTTGTTGACTTCCAATTCAGGCTTACTTGATCTCCTTTAGGTGCGCAAGCCATTGGACAAGGTGCTGTCTCTTAAGATGACCTCTCTGGCCTCCGGTACCATAGTTGGTATCAAGCTTGCCACGACTAACTGCAAACTTACAAATGCTACAAATGGCTATGTTTTCCCTTTTGGGCAAACACTAAAGAAGTCCCAAACTGCGGACTTGAAATTTCTGTGGGGGGCGGAGGAGGCGATACTGCTGGTCATGCTGCTAATGGCAGATGTAGTGGAGGATGTGTGTTGCCGAACTTTACTACGTTGTGCACTTGCACCACCACTAATTGAGGTGGGGGTGGATGGAGGTCCCTTCTCGCGAGATAAAAATATAGAAGCGGTAGGTGATGGTGTACTAGTTAACTCCAATGATGGTGTTCCTCCCATTGCCTCCTCGTCGACAACATGACGCTCAGCAGCTTTTCGGGCTAGGGTCAAAATGTCTGTTTGCTGCATGCCCGCTTGGCTGGAGTGACGTGTATGATGACTGTGTCGACGTCGTGAGAGTCTTCATCAGCAGGAGTATACGCAACTTCTTCTTCAGCGTCATCATCACACTCCATAACTCTGAGACTTTCGGGGACCTTCCTTTTACGCTTAGCTACCTTTGGCTGATCATGGTGTGCCTCACTCTCAGGCAGCACTGGTGGTTCACAATTTTCATCCATATTATCAGAAAGAAGGGGGCTTGAAGAAGAAGTAGACACCATCCTTGATCTTTTCCTTGTTGGGTATCTGGAAGACAATGAATCATCAGGAGGAGTGGCTTCCTCATGTGATACCTCGGCTTGAATGTCGATTTCCTGATGTGCCCCTACTTCGGGAGGAACAACTATTGTGGGCACTTGTGCCGCTCCATGCACCTCTGCTTGCGCCTCTCCTTCCACATGTACTTGGGCTTGTACTTGCACATGTGGTTGTTGTTGCGGCTGTGGTTGTTGAACACTCGTCAGATGAGTTACAACAACCTGTGTTGATTGAGGGACATTGCTGCTACTTTCTTGCGATGAGCCAACATCACTAGTTGATGGTGATTGAACAACTATACTGGCGGCCTCTAAAGCACTCAAGGGCTTGGACCTGAGTTGGCGTGGTGGTGGTGGCACTGAGCCCAATGGAGCGGGGGTGCTGCTCCCGGCAGCTTGGTCCCCAGCAGATCCCGCTGCTGCTACAGGCGTACTTATTTTTTTCCCAAAAAATGTGGCAGTCGGCACACCAGTCTCCTTGGTAAGTGGCGCCACTTGCTTCTTCTGCTCCTTACTGCCAACTTTCTTGGTAGAGGAGCTACAGGGAACTTTTTTGGGGGCCATCTTCTTCAGAGGTCAGAACAGCAGGCCGCAGTTGCACGAGTTGCAGAGTTGTCTTGTCTGTGGCCACACGTGACGTCGCTTGACGTTATGCTGCACACACACCGCTGCAGGACTTCTTCCTGGCACTAGTGGTTCTCTTGTGCACCTAAAAGCAATGGAAGACAGAGGAACATCAGTTATACACTCCAAAAAGTCAGAAAACACATAAAAATCAGCACAATCCCATTCCATCCATGCCCTCAATGATGTTTAAATTCAAGAAGACACCCCACAGAAAGACTAGGCCCATGCACCACTCACTACCCCTGGGCATAATGGATGAAAGCTAGGCAAAATGGGTGCAGGCCTCAGAACACTGCCTGTCTTCAAAAGGGCCCCTTGCACCCCAAGCACATGGCCAGGGCCTGCCTGTACCAGCACTCAAAATGGCCCCCACCTACATGGCCAGTCCCCATCAACAGTACACCTCAAAAAAATGAAAAACACACAAAAATCACCACAATCCAATGCCATCCATGATGTTTACATTAAAGAGACCCCACAGACAGACTCAGTCCATGCAGCACTCACTATCCCTGGGCAAAAGGCCCCAACAGCAGCCCAAAAAATCGAAAAAACCCACAAAATTCAGCACAATCCCATGCCCTCAATGATGTTTAAATTCAAGAAGACACCCCACAGAAAGACTAGGCCCATGCACCACTCACTACCCCTGAGCATAATGGATGAAAGCTAGGCAAAATGGGTGCAGGCCTCAGAACACTGCCTGTCTTTAAAATTGCCCCTGGAACCCCAAGCACATGGCCAGGGCCTGCCTGTACCAGCACTCAAAATGGCCCCCACCCACATGGCCAGTCCCCATCAACAGTACACCCCAAAAAAACGAAAAACACACAAAAATCACCACAATCCAATGCCATCCATGATGTTTACATTAAAGAGACCCCACAGACAGACTCAGTCCATGCACCACTCACTACCCCTGGGAAAAAGGCTCAACAGCAGCCCAAGAAATCGAAAAAAACCACAAAATTCAGCACAATCCCATGCCGTCAATGATGTTTAAATTCAAGGAGACACCCCACAGAAAGACTAGGCCCATGCACCACTCACTACCCCTAGGCATAATGGATGAAAGCTAGGCAAAATGGGTGCAGGCCTCAGAACACTGCCTGTCTTTAAAATTGCCCCTGGAACCCCAAGCACATGGCCAGGGCCTGCCTGTACCAGCACTCAAAATGGCCCCCACCCACATGGCCAGTCCCCATCAACAGTACACCCCCAAAAAACGAAAAACATACAAAAATCACCACAATCCAATGCCATCCATGATGTTTACATTAAAGAGACCCCACAGGCAGACTCAGTCCATATACCACTCACTACCCCTGGGCAAAAGGCTCAACAGCATCCCAAAAAATCGAGAAAAAAACACAAAATTCAGCACAATCCCATGCCCTCAATGATGTTTAAATTCAAGGAGACACCCCACAGAAAGACTAGGCCCATGCACCACTCACTACCCCTGGGCATAATGGATGAAAGCTAGGGGAAATGGGTGCAGGCCTCAGAACACTGCCTGTCTTCAAAAGGGCCCCTTGCACCCCAAGCACATGGCCAGGGCCTGCCTGTACCAGCACTCAAAATGGCCCCCACCTACATGGCCAGTCCCCATCAACAGTACACCCCAAAAAAATGAAAAACACACAAAAATCACCACAATCCAATGCCATCCATGATGTTTACATTAAAGAGACCCCACAGACAGACTCAGTCCATGCAGCACTCACTAGCCCTGGGCAAAAGGCCCCAACAGCAGCCCAAAAAATCGAAAAACCCCACAAAATTCAGCACAATCCCATGCCCCCAATGATGTTTAAATTCAAGAAGACACCCCACAGAAAGACTAGGCCCATGCACCACTCACTACCCCTGGGCATAATGGATGAAAGCTAGGCAAAATGGGTGCAGGCCTCAGAACACTGCCTGTCTTCAAAATTGCCTCTGGAACCCCAAGCACATGGCCAGGGCCTGCCTGTACCAGCACTCAAAATGGCCCCCACCCACATGGCCAGTCCCCATCAACAGTACACCCCAAAAAAACGAAAAACACACAAAAATCACCACAATCCAATGCCATCCATGATGTTTACATTAAAGAGACCCCACAGACAGACTCAGTCCATGCACCACTCACTACCCCTGTGCAAAAGGCTCTACAGCAGCCAAAAAAATTAAAAAAAACACAAAATTCAGCACAATCCCATGCCCTCAATGATGTTTAAATTCAAGGAGACACCCCACAGAAAGACTAGGCCCATGCACCACTCACTACCCCTGGGCATAATGGATGAAAGCTAGGCAAAATGGGTGCAGGCCTCAGAACACTGCCTGTCTTCAAAATGCCCCCTTGCACCCCAAGCACATGGCCAGGGCCTGCCTGTACCAGCACTCAAAATGGCCCCCACCCACATGGCCAGTCCCCATCAACAGTACACCCCAAAAAATCAAAAAACACAAACAAATCACCACAATCCAATGCCATCCATGCCCTCCATGATGTTCACATTAAAGAGACCCCACAGACAGACTCAGTCCATGCACCACTCACTACCCCTGGGCAAAAGGCTCAACAGCAGCCCAAAAAATTTAAAATAACACAAAATTCAGCACAATCCCATGCCATCCATGCCCTCAATGATGTTTAAATTCAACAAAACAGTTGTATCATGCACCCATAACTAACCCTGGTCCTACTGGATACTGTGGCTACCCACAATATATTTTATTTAATGTTCTGAAAAAGTTCCAAAATTGTAGTTGCAGCAATTGTAATGCCCCAAACAAACTTACTTGTGAAAGTTGATTTCTAATCCAAAAGTGATCCAAAGAAAGTCAAAAAGGCCTCAAATCCAAATATCCAGCAGCATCCACAAAAAGTAATCCTTCCAGGTCAAGATCCAAATGAAAGTGACCAGCACATGAAGAAAGCACTGGGAGGAGCCTGCTGGACAGGAACAGGAAGTTGGAGACTGTGGGGCACTTCCTTCCTCCCACCCCCCCCCCCCAAAATGGACTCCTTGCAAAAAAAAAGTACAGGCAAATGTCAACCTAGGAGTTATTCTGATAAAAATCATCATTTTCAGAGGGTTTATGCTGCTTGCTGGTGGATTTCTTGTGCAGAATTGCAAATTTTGCATTTTCACAAGTGCGAGATTGTTGCTGCCCGCCGCATTTACGTGTTCACAATTGTTTACTCCCGCGATGCGTGATCGCGAGCCTTTATGACGTACTCGCGTTGACAAAATCTCGCTGTGCAAGGTGGCGGGCGCGATGACGTAATCGCGGTCGACAAACTCCCGTGTGATCACGCAGCAAGATCCAAAATGGCGCAGCACACGCAAACATGGAGAAAAACAACTCTTCAAACGCTGAATGACGGTAAGTGAACGCCCCACGCCGCAATATTGTATTTGTCAAGCGCGACCAAGCAAAAAAATCCGCTGCGTGCGAATTTACGAATTTTCGGCAAATTCGCGAGAGTTCGCGGATCGCGAATTTACCGAAAATCCGCAAATTTCACGAGCGGAACGGATTTTACGCCCATGCTTATTAGTAACTTCACCACATGCTTATTAGTTCAATTATTATTATGGGAGATTAACTTCGCAAGTTTGAACAAAATCTTGTTCCTCACCTTGCTTCATCAACTCCCTCATCTGGTGATTTTAAAATCACCAAACAAAACCCAAAATTTATAAATTTTCAACCTTCGAACATGTTTTGGACTTTCTCATTATTAGTATTTCTAAACTTTAGTTTCATCTGTATTTCTGCTACTTTCATATTGAGTTCTAAGAAACTCCTCTAATTCTATTTCATTTTCTTTTTCTTTTCTCAGTTTGTAAATGATTTACTTTTCCATAACATGTTTTCTTCTCTTGTGTATCATGCAACTAATTTTTAACAAAAGTATCACTATAGCTATGACTATTAAAGGAAAAACTATTTTACCTATGATTGAACTACCAATCTCTAGAAACTAGTGTTTGATTGCTGCAAATCTTTTACTTAGACGTTCTGAAAAACTATCATCCTCTAAGGGTTCTATCTCACTATGTAATTCAGTAATATTCTTGATATACATTTCTATATTCTGACTCTTGTCAGGAATATATGTACAGCAATGTTGGACATGCAGGATTTCACAAAC
The DNA here is from genome assembly GCF_964261635.1 of Lissotriton helveticus. NCBI lineage: Eukaryota > Metazoa > Chordata > Amphibia > Caudata > Salamandridae > Lissotriton > Lissotriton helveticus. The sequence continues at coordinate 49,225,410 of NC_136060.1, read as the reverse complement.
TCCACCCTCTTTTGCTAGCAAAATGTCTAAAGCAAGACGATTTTGCATTACCATGGTTCTCATAGCAATAAGCTCTGTATTCACTAATTGAAAACCACTTGCAGTATCTGTGGACAATCTATCAACAATTGTAGAAATTTTTCAGATTTTATTTGAATTCAGAGATATCCCCACCATAGGGATTAATGCACCAAATATGTCTCCCATTATTTCTGTAACACTTTCTCTTCTAAATCTATTCAGATGACTGCCAATTTCAAATGAACTCTTTGCATTTCTATCTACATTAACATTTTTTGGAAAAACTAAACCTACGTAACAAGTTCCATACCAGTGGTCTGGAAGATTGTAATAAGCTTTATTCCCACAAACAAAATATATTCCAGGAAAAATTGGATCTTTTCCTCCTTTAAATCCCCATCCCCCAATAATTCGATAAGTGTCTTCACATTGACTTGCACCTACAAAATAATTATCAAACAAAGTATTATCTCTTCTTATGCAAAATTTTCCACTTACAGGACTATCTACATGAATAGCAACATTTTCAATTTTGCCATTAAGCTTTTCATCTTCAATTTGCCAAAATTTAGACTTAGTATGTTTCATTATTTCATTTCGCTTGTAGATTGCCCTTCTCTCTTACACCATATTTAAGAATGTTTTCTCTTCAGGTCTCAATTTACATGTTAAATTATTTCAAAAAGCATACTCATAAGTAAGTTCACTAGTTACTAGGAAAAATTCCCTCATCTGTTTAGCATGTTTCAATTTATTCAAGCTATTTTCAACTTTTAAGTTAGCAAAAATGTGTGTAATAATATTCTAAACGACCTATTTGATAAAACAAACTAGCTATTACGCAACAGGTTATGGCATAAGTAAGAGGAAGCATATTATATGTAACACCCTCAGACACAGAAGTAGGTAACTTTACACAAATGTAGCAATCTTTCACATCCATCACCTTGACATATTCAGATAAAAGTCTTGAAAAGGTATTACTAGAAAAATCACCTATAGATATATCTTGATGAATCTCTGGTCTATGTACAATGATTTTATCAGTCTTTTCAACTTTTTCATGTTTAACCACAATTTTACTAGTCATGTTAGTTTTATACACCTCTTTATCTATTCCAAAAGGAAAAATGACAGCTAGAATTAACCAAACTAAAATTAACAAGATTACACATATCGAAGACAATTTGCAACATCTTCTGAAAATTGAGCATCTCAAATTATTATTAGTAAAAGAAGGCATCTTTACTTACAAACAAGAGCCTTTGAGAAAAAATCTAAAATTAAAAATTACTAATATACTCCCCTCTTTTTTTTTCAACAGATTCTAACAGCTTTTTGTCGACCTTATGTCATACATCAATGTGTTTTTTCCAGCTAACACAGTTTCTTCGACCTTGTGTCACCTAACACAATTTCTTCAACCTTATGTCACCTAATGAAGAAAATCAATCATTATCATTATCACTGGCTTCATCTAAATTTATTTGACTACTATTTACTTCAACTACTGGTGGAATAATCATATAAGTCCATTCAGACTTATACTTCTGATTTGGCTTTATTACTCTTTTAGCTCTGCTGTTTATCACTTCAATTTTCTTTCCTGCTTGTTTTTTTGCTTATTAGAGTCTTCTTCCTTTTGACTTGTGATCTCGTTCACCTGATCTTTTGCCTTATTCACTTATTTGAATTTTAGGCCTACATTTTCATTTGGCCAATTATCTCCTTTTCTTGATAATTTCCTTTTTGGTTCAGCTAGATTATACTTCACTCTGCAAGCTCGTTTCCTTGATCTTTTCACTTTTGATTCATCCCCACTTTCATCTGTTTCACTTTCTGTGTTATCAACTTTAGATCTAGGTACTTCTTTACTCGGCAGTTTCACTCTGTTAGGAACATCATCCGTATAGCTGCTACTTGGAATTTCTTCTTCTTCTTCTTCGATTTCTTCCAATTCACCAGTTCCAGAATTTTCGTTCCTGCTTCCAGAGCTTCCAATCTGCTTTTCAATACTCTCCTGATCTTGATCTTGAATCACTCTTTGTTCATACTCCTTTTCTGCTTCTTGATCTAGCAGATCTCCATCATCATCTTCAGAGTCTTGTATCACAATCTCTTCATTTTCTTCATTCAATGCCTCATTCGCATTTGAATTTTCCAGATGTCGACTTTCTTGTCGATCTTCAGGATCTGGATTTCTTTCAGGTTCTTCTTCAGAATCTGAATCAGCTGTTGTATCACCTTCGTCGGGATTCTCAGGAGCTGGCACACAAATGGTGTGGCTAGCATGAATCCATCTCTTCAATCCGCGACACTTTACTGCATTAGTTGTGACTAATATCACCTGTCTTGCCTTCTGCCACCTTGGTACTAGGCAGTTTCTTCTTCGATTAACTTTTGTCCTCACCCAGTCTCCTGGTAACAGATCATGAGCTTGTTCTTTCTCTTTTGTAAATACTTCATTTCCCACCTGATGGAACACAGAAGTTACCACATCAGATAGATTTTTGCAGTAATCGATAATGACGCTATCATTAATGCTCAACAGTTTATCAACTGGAACAAATGCTTGCCTCATGACCCTACCTATAAGCTCGTGAGACCTCAAACCTGTTTTTCTATCTGGAATGCTTCTCAAAGACATCAAAACAAGTGGAAGTGCATCAGTCCACTTCATTCCTGTTGCTAAGCACATTTTTGCTATTCTGTTTTTTATTGTACCACTCACTTGCTCAACAACACCTGATGCTTCTGGTCTGTAAGCACGATGCAACTTTTGCTTTATGTCCAGTGCTTCACAAATCAATTTTAGCAATCTGTTTTCAAAATGTGTTCCACGATCACTTTCAACAGTCACTGGAAAACCGTACCTTTGTATGATCTCCCTTAAAAGCAATTTTGCAACAGTAACTGAATCATTGTGACGTGTTGGGAATGCTTCTACCCATCTCGAAAACAGACAGATTATCACCAAGGCATATCTGAGTTTGTTGTGAGGTGGCATGTCAATGAAATCAAGCTGTATTCTGGTAAATGGACCACCCTCCCGTCCTATGGTTCCCATGCGCACAACAGTTTTTTCTGTTTGGATTGATCTGTTGGCAGATTAAACACCTCTGACAAAAAGATTCTGCAATTATTCTGAATTTTGGATTGTACCATGTCTGTCTAAACAACCTAATCATGGAATCTCTGCCAATATGTCCTGGACCATGATACATACGTTCCATGTTAGAAATCATACTATCTGGCATTACTGGTCTGTCATCTTTGTAAACCCAAATCTCATCTTCTTCTCTCTGCCTACATCCTGCTTTTAACCATATGTCTTTTTCCTCATCATCTACCTCATCTTGCAACTGTTTTACTCCCTGCCAAGTCTCAACTACAGATGTTAGCATAAGTGAGTTCAAAACATGTTCATTATCTTTTTCCCGATTAATTTATACATTTTCTTTTGTACAAAATGTTGCTATTGTGTCAGCATATGCATTTCCTTTTGTTATGTAATCCTCTCCTTTTTTGTGTGCTGTGCACTTTACCACTGCAATTTTTTCTGGGAGCTGAATTCCATCGATTAGTCTTTTGATCAATTGTGCGTTTCTTATGGGTGATCCCGCAGAAGTTAAATAACCTCTTTGAGACCAGAGCTGGCCATAGTCATGGACTACACCATAACCATATTGACTATCAGTCACTATGGTAATCTTTTGCTCTTTTCCTAATTCACATGCACGAATCAAAGCAATCAATTCTGCTACTTGAGCTGAACGAAGTCCTTTGAGACAAGAGGCTTCAATTACATCTGCAACTGTGCAAACTGAATATACTGCATTTAGATTTCCACCATCTGTTCTCAAACATGAACCATCAACAAACAAAACATATTCTGATTCAGGTAATGGGACATCTTTAATGTCTTGCCTAGGTTTTGTGCAATATTCTAATACATCCAGGCATTCATGATCAATAAGCATGGGCGAATTTTGCGAATTTGGCGTTCGCGAATTTGCGTATTTGCGAACTCGCAATCCGCAAAATCCGCGAATTCTCGCAAATTTGCGGATTTTTTTGTTTTTATAGTGTTCGCAAGGATTTCTGCCAGTTCGCGAGGATTTTGTACCAGTTCGCAATTGCGAACTTACTTGTCGGCACGCAACAGTCGCGACTATGTTGTTTCTACGTCTGGTTCATCATCACAGGTTCACAGCACCCTCTGTTTCAACACTGCCACCCTCTGTTTCACCCATGCCACCCTCTGGTACATCAATGCCACCCTCTGGTTCATCATCATCACTGTAGATTATGGGGGGAAAAGCAAGCACATCTGCCCTGCTTCAACTGACATGAATTAATTTGGGGTTGATTTATTAATGTGTCACTGTTTTAAAATTCCAGTCTGCCACCTGCTTCCTTATCTGTAATTTGCTTTCTGTTGCAGTGCAATTTTTTTTCCAGGACCTTTGTGGCCTACTTGTAGCTATTCTATGATCCGGCTGTGAGGGTCAGAGCAGGGTCATACAATTGTTGCAACTAGCAACTGAACTCTGGAGGGGCCCCAGTCAGGAAGCACTACAGGGAATGGTTACTAATGATGAATTTGAACTTTTGCACCTGCTGAGTGCTTTCAGTTTAGCAAAACTCGTTTTTCTGCAGAACAGCAACTGTAATGCCCCAAACAAACTTACTTGTGAAAGTTGATTTCTAATCCAAAAGTGATCCAAAGAAAGTCAAAAGGCCTCAAATCCAAAAAAGTGCAGGCAAATGTCAACCTGAGTAGTTATTCTGATAAAAATCATAATTTTCAGAAGGTCTATGCTGCTTGCTAGTGGATTTCTTGTGCAGAATTGCAAATTTTGTAATTTCGCGAGTGCGAGATTGTTGCTGCCCGCCGCACCTACATGTTCGCAATTGCGAACTTACGCCGCACGCCGCAAAATTGTATCACCAAGAAAAAAAAATCCGCTGCGTGCGAATTTGCGGATTTTCGGTAAATTCGCGAGCGTTCGCGGATTGCGAATTTACCGAAAATCCGCAAAATCCACGAGCGGAACGGATTTTCCGCCCATGCTTAATGATCAATCTCATCCCTGACTTCTGTTTCAGTACCATCTGGCAATAATGTGGAAGGATTTAAATTCACACATCTCGCAATTGATACATTATCTGAACCAAGGATAACGTTTTCATATTTCGTTAGTCTATTGTTTGTCCAATGCTGTTTTTTGCTTCTTGTGAGGAGAATTTCAACTGAGTGTGGAACATATACTTTTACAGGAAATCCCATTAATATTCCTTCACTCTGTTCCAAACTTACACTTGTTGCAGCTACCGCTTTCAAACAACCTGGTAATGCTTTTGCAACAGGGTCAAGAACTGCTGAGAAATATGCTATTGGCTTTCTCAGTCTTCCATGTCTTTGAATCAGAACTGATAATGCACATCCTTCTGTTTCACTGCAATACAGCTCAAATTCTTTTTCATAATCAGGCATTCCTAATGCTGGAGCTTCACACAAACTTTTCTTTAACTGCTCAAAAGTTTGTAATTCAGTTTCTGTTAGACTATTTGGGTCTTTTATGTCTGCTTTTGTTAGTCTCTGCAGTGGCTTTGCAATTACCTAAAATCCACTAATCCATTGACGACAATAACCTACCATTCCTAGAAACATTCTAACCTGTCTCTGTGTTTTTGGAATTTGCATTGCCTGAATCATTTTCATTCTTTCAGTTGTCACTTGTCTGACTCTTTTTGCAATTCTGTGACCAAGATATTTTACTTCTTGTTTGCAAAACTGTAATTTTGCAGGAGACACTTTATGTCCCTCATCTGCCAGATGATTCAAAAGAGTAATGGTATCTGTTACACATTTATTTCTTGTTTTTGAAGCCACAAGGAGATCATCTATGTACTGCACTAACGTAGATTTTCCAGGTAAATCTAGATTTTCCAAGGATTTCTTTAGCAACTGATTAAAAATAGATGGACTCTCAGGGGTCGATTCCGATCCGGTAAAATCACCGTCCGTACGACTCGCATCCGGAGCCTTTTCCGTACGACTCGTACAGACGCCGTACGACCCGACGAGTACGATCCCGACCGGGGTACCAGGACGCGAGTCGTACGGTCCACGTCAGGTAAGGGCGATCCGTACGGAAAAGCGCACATTCACACACACCGTACGGCGCGTACAACCCATGATCGCAGGGGTACGTGCCGTACCCCTGCGATCATGGGAGGTACGTGCCGTACACCCAGCGTACATGGGGTACGTGCCGTACACCCAGCGTACATGGGGTACGGTGCGTACCCCATGTACGCTGGGTGTACGGCACATACCCCCCATGACGCCGTACCCCTGCGATCATGGGGTGTATGCGCCGTACCCGGGGGGGCCGTTCCATACCTGTTTCGGGGCGAACTTTGCTTTTATGGCTGTTTTCAGCTCCCGTAGGAAAAGGGTTGTACTGTGCGTACCCAACACGAATCGTACTTGCTGGGTCGGAAAAATCGGCCATGAACCGTACAGATGTCGCGTACAGCGGGTTTCGAGGAAGAGTCGTACGGGGATTTCATTCGTACGGTCCCTGTACGATTCGTTCGGAGTACGGCTCCAGGTACGGATCGTACTTCGTCGTTCGTACGGGGGACGTTGCAGGGTACGATTCGTACGGGAAAAGCGCTCCGAATGGCAATTTGGAGCGCTTTTTACCAGATCGGAATCGACCCCTCAGTGTATCCTTGTGGGATGCGACACCATGCTAAGATACGCTCTTTGAAGCGGAACGCACAAATTTGTTGACTATCTGGATGCAATGGAACAGTAAAGAATACATTACATAAATCAATAACTGTATACCATTCTGCATCATGCGGAATCTGATATAAAACTACCGCTGGGTTTGGTACAACTGGGCAACATGGACCGACAATTTTATTAATTTTTCTCAGGTCTTGAACAATCCTGAACGTTCCATTTGGCTTTTTAATTCCCATGATCGGTGAATTACATGGGCTACTCTCAATTTCTTTTAGAACACCTTGTTTAATGAATGTGTCTATTACAGGAGCCACAACTTCAATCACTTCTGCTTTCATCTTATATTAAGGAATGTTCGGATAATCTGCTCCTTGTTTTACTGTTATTTTTACTGGGTCTACATTTTTCATCAAACCCATTTCATCTCCAGTGAAATCCCAAATTTTTACATTCACTGTCTCTTTTAATTCTTCAGGTAGATTACTTTTATCTAATACAGGAAATAATTTACTTTCTTCTGCCTCAACCAACAACATTGTTAATTTATAAAGCCCATCTTCTTCTGGAGTTTGAAGCTCTATACCATCTGGTGATCAATATATTTTACAATTCATCTTGCAGAGGATATCCCTTCCTAACAAGTTTACAGGACTGCTGTAACAAACCACAAATCTATGCATGTCCTTAAATTTACCAATTTCGACTTCAACTGGTTCAGTTAAATCTGTTTTTATTTGTTGATTTGCTACACCTACTACTTGGATCTTTTCACCAGAGAGAGGGAGGTTTTCTATTTCCACTGATCTAACAGTAGAACGGGTAGCACCTGCATCCACTAGGAAAGTAATTTCTACATCATTCACTTTACCATTTACAAATGGACCAGATTGATCTACCTCAAGAGTGACTCCAAGCACACACTCTTCCTCCTCTCTCAGGCACCGTCAGAAGTAATCCTCAGATTCACTCCCTCCATCTTCTTTCAACCAATATTGTTGAGAAACATTTGACACATTCACTCTTGGCGATCTGTTTACCTGTTCACCTCCGCTGAATCCTGTTTCTTCACTGTATCTCTGCACATTTACACAGTTCGGAAGTGGTGGTTGTGGAATCTGACTTTGCTGATTCACTACCTGTCACTGTAGCTGTTGCTGCTGATTTATCTCATTCTGCATCTGTGAATTTAATGATGCATTTTTTAAATTTCTGGGCGGATTCTTACATTCACGCTTCCAGTGTCCAATTTTGCCACAATTAAAACATGGGAGTTTCTGTTTTAACTCCTCTATATTTCCCATCAACCTTGGTTTATTGTAATTACCTTTACATTTCCCTTGATTCTGGTCAACTTTTTTATTTCCTAATGTTGCTATTTGTTCTTCAGCTACTTTTACCTGTGCCCACATAGCCTTTTCTTTCATCTTCTTTGTTTAGCATCCAATTCATCACTGCAGTATTTTGCTTTTCTCAAGATATCATCTACTGTAAGTGATTGCCAGCCAACTATTCCAGATCTTATCATTTCACCAATTTCAGGTCTTAAGCCATATACAAATCTGTATATAAAATGGCTCATATCTTTTTCACTTAAATTTTCATAACCACTGTATTGTTTAAATACCAGCAGTAATCTTTCATAAAATGAAAGTACTGATTCTTTTGGCTCTTGAGTTGTTCTGTCTATTTTTACCCAATCTACTTCTTTTGGGGGAATCTTGTTTTTCAACCACACAATTACCTTTTCGTACACTTTTATTACATCTGGTGAAGGAGCACCTGTCACTTTATGTCGAGGAGGTTCTTCTTTAGGCCAATCTATAGAAATTTTACATTCGGTCCATAGATCTGATGGGACACCTATGTCAAAGAATCCATCAAGATCAACCCACAAAACTTTTGAAACCTTCCCAAACCTGTCTACCTGTCTTTACCATTCTACAGGTTTTTCTCTTAATCGGGGGAAATCATTTGTAAACAGTAAAATGTCCAGTCTCGTCCATGGGACATGCACATACCCTCCTCCCGGTATTTCTCACTTTGAAAACTCATTTACCACTCCTCCTCTTTCTCTGGCAGGAAAAGCTAAGCTTGTTCTGTCTTCCTCTCTTTTCTCTGCCCATTTAATTCTCCATTTGCTTAATTCATCCCATTTTCTCAAAATCAGAATTAATTCTTTTATATGTGTTATTCTTCCTATTGTATTCAAATTTTCGATGTCTTTTTCAGAGAAATCCACCCTATCAGTTTTCTGCAAGTTTTTCTGCTTACTCAAATCTACTTCTAATTCAAAAGCTATTTCCTCTAATTGATCATATTTGTTTTTCGTCTTCCAGGTTATACTTTTGCAAATAAACAATAATTCATCATCCTGATATGCCTTCAAACTGTCAGTTCCAATTGTTCCAATTATTAATTCCTCTATATCTGCTTTCAATTTTGCAACATCAAGTAATTTAGATTCTGGGCTTTGTGTTAGATCTATTTTATTCAGGCTCTTTTTTGGAGTTCCAGAATCAGATTCTGCACCAGATGGAGTTTTACATGACGAACCTTGATTAAAAGTTAAATCAGGCATCATTTTCTCTCGATGTATTTCAGACAAATCTGAATAGAATTTTTCAGCCACTTTCTGTGTTTCTGAGTTTAATGGAACAGTTAAAGCTGAATGTCTAACTTCCCTTTGATCAAATATTGGAAGAACAGGTCCAATCGTTACAGGTACTGTTACTGCTTCCATGCTTTAATTAACTGCTGTATTAATTCATCTTTTGAACGAAAATATTCTTAAGTATTTGGTAATTCCTCACACCTTTCTGTTCTCATTCCATTTATTGGGGTTTCATTTCTCTGAACCGGGGTTTCAGAATTATTACTAGGAGTTTCAATAAAATTTCTATTTTCTCCTGATATACTAGAATTACATCTTGTTTCTACTCTTTCAGGTGTTTTTCTATTATTTGAATTTGTTTTGGGAGATGTCTCATCAATAATTTCTCTTGGAGGGGCACTTGGGGAAGTCCATGTACAAACTGGTTGATAAGGTGGCGGTTTTCTAGTAAAAATTTCTTCTAAAACCATATCCTCTGAATCGCTTTCCTCACTATTTTTATTATTATTCTTTTGGGCACTCTTTTGTCCAGTTGCCTCATCAACTAATCTCGCTGGGTAGAAACCATCACACATATCTGCACGTCTCCAACGACGCATTCTATCCTCATGTGTTTCTCTATGAAGCCCTAATCCAGTACCTCTTGGTATTCCTCTATTTTCTCGCCCTAATTCAAACATTTCATCCTCCCATTCAGCTAAAGCTTCAAATTGTGTAGGTCTAGGCTTCGGCACAAGTTTCATCATCTTTTCTCTTAAGTTTTTCAAAACCGCTATGTTAAATGATCCATCTTCCGGCCAGGCTAATACACCATCATTTTAGGTATATTCCATCCAATTCTCAATCCAAAGGCAAGTATGATTACCATATTCTCCTAACATAAAAGCTGCAGGTGTTTTGTACTTAGGAAGTAATTTTCCACCTTGCATAGAAATTTTCTTGTCAGGTTTAAATTTGTTTTTCAATTTCTGAAACCATGAAAGCTTCTTTTTCTCTTTCATATAATAATAATCCATGTTTTTAAACAATTTCCCTTACTTCTGTAAAGATCGTAACAACTTATAACAAGGAAGTTGTTTTTCCGCAACACCAACCAATCCGTGCGCGAAACTCACCAACAAACCAATCAGGTTAAGCCACGTCACTATTTTGCTCAACCAATAGGATTACTGTTTTCAGGATGAGCCAATCAGCTGACAGCTCGTCTTAGTCACGTGAACCAATCAGTGCGTGACTACTGTGACGTATGTTAGCCAATCACAGAGCAACTCTTGTGACGTATGCTGCTGCGGCAGCTTCTCTGTCTCTCGCTCCGTAAACTCACACCTCCTTTACAAAAAAATTTTCACAGCGCCATATTTACAAATCCTTCAATTGGATTCCGTTAGTAACTCCACAAAAACAAACCATTTGTCCGTTTCACTAAAATAAAGTGATAACTTTCCCAAACATTCAAGTATTCTTTTCACGTGTAATAGAGAACGCTATTTTCACAGAATATTTAAATTCGTTGATAAAGTAAGGCTACTCTACCCTTCTAGCAGGTAATAACAAACTTGTTTCTCTCTGAATGCACATATAGAAACAATTCAGAGTTTCACTCAGTCGTATATTACAAATTCATTTGCGCACATACATACAGAAAAATCCCTAACCATGCATATATAATTCTTTAGTAGGAATTTAACCCACCAATAGAAATCCTCACTCGCCAGTAAGATAGACGACGCTTCCTTACCCTTAACTCAAGCTTAGATAAATTCTACTACTCTTTTCACAGTGAGTTTTAAAGCAGGACATACGTCTCTATACTCGAAAGCTACAATTTCATAGACAATCCTTACTATCGCATTCTACCTTTCACACCTAATATCCCTAAACTTGTGCTGTACGTCCACAACACATGTGATATACGGTGATACCACTATTTTGAAACAGAACAAATGCACTGTGTAACTTCTCCTGTCACACTTCTCATGCCGGCAAAACAGGAATTTTCACACTGCTGGAAAAAACCTTTCGACTACATATAACTGAACAAACTTAACATGTTTTAGACATGAATCCTATGTATTACCATGTTAGTTACCATAGTAACCAAACTCTTCTACCAAGAAATTGATCCAGCGCTCTGACTGAAAAACTGTCTCACCAACGCTACCTATCACCTCAATACTCACCATTAATCATGAAACACAAATTAGGCCCATAACACTAATGAGACAATTTTTAAGCGTCTGAATCATGTGGCCTGATTAATAAAATCTACACTTATGACTATTTACACTAATATATACATCTGCAGTTTAACTGTTTTCACCATGGTTTCTAACATTTATCATTTATTAACAAGCCACTATAGGCGATTGGATCAACTAATGGAAACTAGATCATGAATAAACAAGACCAGCTTGTCTTTTCAAAACTAATTTTATTAGCTTTATTCATCATAAAGAAAAATAGCATTAAAGTTTAAAGTCTTTATTTTATAAGCAATCAAGAAAGGCAGCATTTTATTAAGGAAATGAATTAATATACTGACATCATGAAGGCAAGCTCAGAAACATGAATTATTAGCAGAATAACAGTTTCCATTCCCTAAACCCTATTTCCCTGTCTAATACTCACTCCACCTAAACAGGAAAAATCATTTAAAGTCTGCTGTTCTTACGTGCGCCAAAAGTCCAACAGCATGTCACGTCAATCAGGAATCGGAAAGCAAGAGTTTTTTCCCTGCTCTCTGTGGCAGGTTTTATACCTTTCTTTCTATCTAAACTTTCTACATTTTACATTCTTTCACGAAAATCCAGACCTCTTATTGGCTGAGCCATGTCAGTCCACCATTAGGTCAACCGCTTTTGACCAAGACCAGGCTTCACATAAGCCCTATTGTTCTTAACTTCTACATCCTTTTAGCTTCCTCGAAAGTGATACTTTCTCCCGAGTTCAGAACATTACTTCCTAATCTGGGCAGAGACTTATTGTTTCTGTCCTTGAGCCTTCTCTCCATGAGCACGTTTAACTCGACCAAAAACTGTTTCTGCATTTAATGATGACTGTACAGCAAAAATCTCCACATCTGCGCATGTGTGAAGTCTTCACTCTGGTCAAGTTTTCACGTCTACAGCTCTGCAAGCCATTTTCTAAATCATCTTTTAGGCCTCACCTCGGAAACTATTATTAAACAAACACAAGACATCAATTAACTGAAGAATTGAAACCCTTTCTGTTACCCACCCCCTTACTAATTAACTCCATTAATTATGTTATCTAGCAAAGCACAATCAAGCAGCATTATATTTACTTTTCTTCTTTGTACTCCACAATTCTCCGCGAGCTTTTGTCACAGAAAGGACATAACATAAGCACACAAAATAAGCACATGCCATTAGTTAAACAGCCGCATTAAATATTGACAAAGACAATAGACAAGGTTAGTTTATTTTTTTTCTCTTTGCGTTTGCAACATAAAGCACATTAGTTTTCCCCGTGTATATCAATGTATGTAATTTTAAACTAAGTTGATTAGTAACCTCACCACATGCTTATTAGTTCAATTATTATTATGGGAGATTAACTTCGCAAGTTTGAACAAAATCTTGGTCCTCACCTTACTTCATCACTACCCATGAGGAATTAGAGTAAAACTTTGTGGAGAACCAGGTCGAATTAGCTCAATTGTTATTATGGATCTCTGTCTCGGCGAATGAGAGCCTGTGGTTTAATAGGAGTGTGATTGAAGATTGCATGGAATGCATATATGGCCAGAAGATTCCTTGGATACACTACATAAAATCTGTTGCTCGTTCCCTAGACCATATGGATATCTTCGATAGGCCAAACTCCTGCAAAAAAGGCAACCAAAAGCTCCTAATGGAAACTTTTTTAAACAAGGCCAAAGAGGAAAGGGAAGCACAGGCGCTTACGAAAAATTAATTTAGATCTTTCCTGTTGCTGAAAACGGTTAGTGGCCCTGAAAATGATCCCACTGCAGTTAAGCACCCTTGAGACAGATCCTTACTCTCTAAATTTCGATTGGGTACAATTTGTTTGATGATTTGCTTCCCTCCGGGCCAGTTTGATCCCCATGCTCTTTAACCTGTCCTTGTGATGACTCTTTCCCTCTAATTCACCTGGTTCTATTTTGTAAATATTATGAATTCCTTCATAGAAGATACCTTTTACCACTTTTTAAAGAGAGGGGTTTTACTCAATTCCGTCCCCGCTTTTTATTAGGTCTCACCTCGGCAGTGCATGCACTGTCTCGTCTCAAGAGATGCTGTATACAGTATAGTAGGGGAAGCTCCGCCCACTTTCTGCCTATCTTTTGATTGGCTGAATTCCTAAATTCTGCATATGTGATTGTTTTTCTTCAACTTAATCTCGCCTCCTGACGGCCTTGTCATAATTATTCTCCTTCCATAGCAATCGACCCCTTTACTGCTTTGTTCCCCTGCCTCCCCCCGTTCCCTCCCGCAGTCCATCACTTCTCTGCCCACCACAACCCCCCCACCCAATCCTGTTCCTGCCTCCTTGGACGCCGGCATTTTTATTTATATTGCAATAGGTCTCACGTAAATACGAGTCCTATTGCATTTGAAAATGCTTTTTTCCCCTCTGATTGGCTGGCTGCATTCGCACTCTATTTTGCCTGACCTGTACCTCTCACATGCGTACGATGCTATACATCGTACGCATCCGCCCATATTGAAACTGGCCTGCGAGCTGCGCTAGGACCCGGGAGACACCCCACCCACCCTGGGAGGATTTTCTCGCTTGGAGCACAGACAACAGAGGCAGAGTGAGACGGTTTTCCTTTCTGTCCGCATCTCCTCATCCCCAGCAGCGGAAACCGGTGAGTACAGCTGTGAGGCCACCCCCGAGCAAGTACCAGAGAGAGGGCGTGATTGTACACTTGTGTGCATTGACAACAGACACAGTTTTCGGGTCCATTTATAAAGAGCAGTATTTTTTATTTCATGATTGGAGATAATGCAGGATACAGCCTGCCTGGAAAGGCGAACGGCACAAGCTGCTTGTCTTTTCGTGAACGGACCACCGCAAAATGAACACTAATTCACTGAAAGACCTACGAACTCGCTGCAAATGTTTAAGCTTGCCATAGACCCACCCATCCCCCTCCTGCCCCCTAGAACACTGATTGCCTGATCCCGTCACAACACTGGAGCCCGCCCCCACCGCCACCTCTCACTCTGAGGTTGCTGCTCGTTTTTTAAGCTCCTTTGTGCTAAAAGTAAAAACACCACTTTTCCTGCTGCTTTTACCAATTTATTTAATATTGTTAAATAAATAAAGTACTTGCTGCATTTTGTAGGTGTCTGCATGCATATTGGCATCCTCCTAGAAAATGACGTCGTTGGTTGCATAATTTTAAGTTGTTTTTTTAACAAAAATGTGAGGAATGCTACTCTAATACGGTGCCCGACCAAAAGCCCGGAGTCCTCAAGGGCCGCAGAAGAACATTGTGCCCAACCACAGCGAGAATCGAGCCATATTTAACATAGCATGTTCTCGGTCCATCTAACAACTGAGGTTTATTTTAGAATGAAAATTTGTATGGTGTGTGAGTGCAGCACTCTAAGGGCTAAGGATGTAGCAAGCGGCAAGGGAAAGGCTACGAACAACTGGTGTAACCAAACGTAGAAGACGGAACTCTGACGAAACGCACAAAAATGTAAAAATGCCTTGTAGAGTCGCGCTCTAGTTGTTGCGCGCTACGCAATGACGTAGCGCGTGAGGCGACCATCTTGGATCGCGCTGAACTGTGCGAGTCGGCACAAAAAGCCTCCAACATTACAGTGGCGACGAGACCGGGATTCGAAAAAAAACGAGGAAGATGGAAGAACCCAGCACCATGAGGCCAGACACTGCCTAGGAAGTACAGACAGAGACACGAGGGAACAGCAGACAGGCACTGCAGGAGGGCGTGGCAGAGGCACAGGAGGACATACTAGAGCTGCTTATGCTCAAATCAACCAGGTACAAGGGGGCAGAGACACAGGAAAAGGGAGACAGGGACAGGCCCCACAGTGATCCCTACTACAGGAGACAGAGACACAGGATAGGGAGACAAGAACAGGCCCCACTGTGACCCAGGCAACACGAAGGAGGAAGAAGATTGGGTAGAGACACCAGGGAAGAAGCCAGGCTGAGAAGGCTCCGAACCTGGTAATGGCCCTGGCGGAGTCAGCTAGAGACGGATCGAGGGGGGCAGAGGGTCCCCAAGTGCAACCAGCGCAGGGCGAGGAAACAAGTGCGCCAGGCAGCCCGAGAGGCCAGGAGGTAGAACCAGCAAGACGCGCAGAAATGAGTGAGCAGGCATCATCACTGACGACGCCGATTCCGTTCCTACCTAAACCGGGAGAGCCCCTGATGAAGTGGGAGGACTGGAGAGAGTACATCATGAACTATATTGAAGCCCTAGAAGATGAGCATGGAGAAGCTTTTCCTAGTAAAAGAAAGAAGAGAATACTTTTACACAACTTAGGCCCGGAAGGGATTAGAGTATTTCAGAACCTGGTACCCATGCCCAGGCAAGCCGCAGATGATGACGTGTTCGGACATGCCATAGAAGAGCTGAATAATCACTACTGGCCGGCGGTGTGCACGTCTATTGACAGATACAATTTCCAGCAAAGGAAGCAAGAAATGGGCGAGTCAATCGACGAATATGTAGCCGCGTTGAAGAAGTTGGCGACGACGTGCAAGTTCGGCACACTACATGATGAGTTCATAAAGGACCAGATAGTCATGCACACCACCAACAAAACCGTGCAAGACAAATTGTGGGCGAGTGGAGAAGCCACGGTAAAAGAGGTGATCGCCATGGTGAAAAAGGCCAAATTGACAAAACGGTGCGCTGACGCAGCAACGAGGGAAACAGTCCCGAGGCCCATGGTGAATAGGGTAGACGACGAAGAACCAGCGGGAAGGAGCAAAGTTACAACGGCAAGCAATAGAGGACCCAACAGATGGTCCGGAAAAACCGGTGCAGCAAGGAAAGCAGAACAGAGGGTGCAGGAACACGTGCTACCGATGCGGCAGCAAGTCCCACGGGGCCCACGACAAAAGATGCCCGGCGTTCCGGGCGAAGTGCATGTTCTGCGGCATAATAGGACACTACGAAAAAGTATGTCGCCGGAAGGCAGGCCGCAACACCGTGAAATATGTGGAACAAGATCCTGAAGAAGCAGATGGTAGAGAGCAAGAAGAAGAGGACACAGTACTCTGCGTGGAAGACCAAGTACTAGGCATAGACAGCCAACGGTCCCGCAAACCGCAATGCGACATGACGATCTGAGGAGTACAGATCAGAAAAGTAGCCGACTCTGGCTCTCCGTACACCATCGTCCAAAGAGCAGTGTGGAATGAGAAGTTTAGGCCCAACCTAGGTCCTCGGTTAGAGCCTCCAGACATAAGACCAGTCACGTACACCGGAGAACCGATCCCCATGGTGGGCTACAGAGCACTAACCTTCAAATTCAAAGGACAGAGTGCGGAGTGCAAGTTGTATGTGGCAGAGAAGGGGCCGTCGGTCCTAGGGTGGATGGATCAAGGAGACCTAGGCATACAGCTGGACCCAGGTGGAGGCACGCAAGTACTGATGACAGCACCCGAGCCCTGGCCGGACTTAGAGAAAATGAAGAGAGACTTTCCCAAGGTGTTTGGCGGAAAGGTCGGCAAATTGGAGAAATTCACACACAGGATAGAACTCAAAGAGAACTCCAAGCCGGTTTCTCACAAGGTGAGGAATGTTCCCATTGCGGTGCGAGAGGCGGTACAACAGGAGCTACGCAGATTGGAGGAAAATGGAATCATCGAACCTATAAATTGTGCGGAGTGGTTGGCGCCACTAGTGATATCGATGAAACCCAACAGTAAAGTCCGGCTCTGTGTAGACTTGAGAGAGCTAAACAAGTACATTGTTGTGGAGAAATTCCCGCTACCCAGCATTGAAGAAATGTTGGCAAGGACCAAGGGAGTAAAATGGTTCTCCACCATTGATCTCACGTCAGCCTATCACCAAATAGCCTTGCACCCGGAGAGCCGGAAACTAACGTCGTTCATAACACCTTTTGGGTGTTACCAATTCCGAAGGATGCCGTTAGGACTTGCATCGGCAGCAGCTGTCTTTCAGAAACTAATGCACCGTCTCTTCAAGGACATAGAAGGAGTGCAGTATTTCCAGGACGACATAATGGTGATGGGGAAAGACCTGAAAGACCATGACAAGAAATTGGACCTCGTACTACGAGTCCTAGAAGAAAAGGACCTAACTGCGGAGTGGGAGAAGTGCAGTCTCGGAATGGCCGCAGTCACCTACCAAGGACATGAAATAGGAGAACACGGCATCACCCCAAAAAGGGCAAATGTAAAGGCCATTTGTGACGCACCGCCTCCATCCAGTAAGGAAGAAGTGAGATCCTTCTTAGGGATGGCTGAATATTATAGTAAATTTGTACAACATTTTGCCACCAAGACGCACCACCTAAGACAGCTCATAAGGGACAAAACAGTGTTCGCATGGACAGAAGAGACGCAGAGAGAATTTGATGGCCTAAAGAACGACATCAGCCAAGCCATACTCCTGCAGGGATATGATCCCCAAGGGCAATCAGTGCTGACGACGGATGCCAGCGATAAGGGACTGGGAGCAGTCCTTATGCAGGAAAGGAGGAATGGAACTACGGAAACTCTCTGCTTCGCCACCAGAGCTCTATCAACCACAGAACAAAAATTCAGCGTCATAAAGAAAGAGATGCTGGCAGTGGTATGGGCCATGGGGAAATTCCGCCAGTTCCTATGGGGCACGAGGTTCCAACTTAAGACTGACCATTAACCCCTTGTCAAAGTGCTCACGTCTAGTGGACATGAAAGTGCTACCCCTAGAATCGCCAAGATGACACTGAAACTACTCGAATACAGATATGATGTGGAATACATCCCGGGAAATAAGAACAAGGTAGCAGATTACCTTAGTAGGGCTGCTGTTATGGAAAGAGCACTGGATGGAGCAGAAGAGAGTGACGAAATGGTGGCCTTGATGGAAGACCCTGAGAAGGTGATTAGCAACCAAGAGTGAACCGAGGCATACGGAGAAGACCTAGACATCCAAGAAGTAAAGGAATGTATCATCCGAGGATGGCCAAAAAAGAGACTTTTGCGGACACAACTCAAAAAGTTTTATGAAGTGCGAGAATAATTGTCCCTGGATGACAAAGGCACCTTCATGTACCGAGGAGACAAAGTCGTTCCCCCGACATCGTTGGTACTGCGCCTGTTAGCGATACTACATGAAGGACACCTAGGGATTGTGAAAACCAAAATGAGGACCAAGCAGATGTACTGGTGGCCTGGGATAGACATACAAACAGAGAGACACGTGAGAGAGTGTGACCAGTGCCAGCGAGCTGACAAGACTATGACATCTCTGAGACCAGCATTAGGGAAGTTCACCAATCCGAGAAATCCCTGGGAGGAGTTATCCAGAGACATCCTGGGGCCAATACTAGACACCCTGGGCACCCCGAAATACCCATGTGTCATTGTGGACAGATACTCGAAGTGGCCAGAAGTGGACACTGATACAGTACTTCGATTCCTCACTTCAATCTTCCTCAGTGAAGGCGTACCGAGATCGATCCTAAGTGACAATGGTCCCCAGTTTACCTCGGAGAAATGGTACAAGTATGTGGAGAGGAACGGCATCAAAACCAAGCACACCTCCATATACCACCCTGCCGGAAACGGACAAGTGGAACGTTTCAACAGGATCCTAATGGGTTCCATCCAAGCAGCCATCACGATGGGCAAGGACTGGGAAAAAGAAGTCCAAAATATGATATGGGCTTAACGCATCACCCCCACGAGCATGGGGTACAGCCCCTTTCAGATTTTAAGGGGCAGGGATCCTTTCACCAAAGACAACCTGGCGTGAAAGGAAAAGACTGTGACAAGCAAATGGTCCACTGCGGTGGTGCAGCACAATCAAGAAAAAGCCCAAATGATCTATACTGAACATTATTATAGGAGAAGGAATGTGAAGGAAACATCCCTGGAGAAAGGAGAATGGGTCGGAGTCAAACTGGCTGTACTTCGGAAAAAAGGTGACAGCAAATACGGTCGACCCCTACAAGTAAAGGAAGTGTTTCACAGGGCAGCATTGCTCAGCGACTGAAAAGTGTGGTCCCAAGATCGCATGTCCCGATGTAGTAAGATCCTACAATGGTCCCCTGAAGCAAGGGAGAGAACAACGATGGACCTGAGGTCACTGGAAAATGAAATTGTCAGCCTGGAAGGAGAAAGAAGCATGGTAGCAGAAGGACAGAGTGAAGAGCAAGGGGACAGTGAGGTCCCAATAGCAGAAGAACATCTAGGAGAAGAGAGAGAGACCCCGTGGAGAGAAAGACCGGGTAATCAGGAGGATAAAGCGCTGAGCCCAGCAGAGAACAGTCCCAGGGAAGTGACCTCCACCCCGGTAAGGCGAACACGAGGGGGCAGAGCGATAGTGAGACCTACAAGATTTCGAGACTATGAACTGGGAGAAGAAAAATAACCCGATATATATAGAGACTGTGTGTTTTATGTTGTGGTACAAAAAGGGAGAGATATGTAGAGTCGCGCTCTAGTGGTTGCGCGCTACGCAATGACGTAGCGCGTGAGGCGGCCATCTTGGATCACGCTGAACAGCGCGAGTCGGCACAATACTCCCGAGAGCACCGGACGTCCCGGCACTCTCCTGCGAGTGTATATTAATAAATAATAGTTCCCCCTTCACATCTTGGTATCCTGTCTTCTGTGGGTGAGTGAAGCCTCCAACATTACATGTCTCCCATCCAAGCAATCTTGTCTCCTAAGGTTGACTGCACGCCACTACATGCACATGAAAATGTCGGTTCGGAAATATATGTTCTTTAAACTGCTCTATTTTTACTGCTGCTGTAACTTTTCACGTTTCACTTTTTGTGAGCAGTTGACTTTATCTAACTTATTTCATCAAAGAGAGCCTGTATCTCTCTGCTTCCCATGCATTCATCAACTCTGTTTTAAAATGGGAGCATCAGCCCACCGACCTAATTCTGCATAGTAACTGGTTTATGTATATAGCGCAGACCTGAGTTGGGTTGACTCTGGGCGCTTTGCGGTTGAAAGTAGTGTCTGAACAACATGCTCAGGAAAGGTGAGTTTTGAAGTTTATATTGAAAGTGAGGTCCGGGTTCAGTGTGACACTCCATGGAGTTGGTCCCTAGACTGAGAAGTGTCTGCTTCCTTCCAAGCTGGACAATTTTGCAGCAGGTTCCATAAAATGAGTGCTAGCTCTGTTT
Source organism: Lissotriton helveticus (assembly GCF_964261635.1). Taxonomy (NCBI): domain Eukaryota; kingdom Metazoa; phylum Chordata; class Amphibia; order Caudata; family Salamandridae; genus Lissotriton; species Lissotriton helveticus. Next base: position 49,204,670 of record NC_136060.1, on the reverse strand, counting down.
TCCCTTGCTTATTTTTGATGGTGTCGTCCCGTGGAAGCGGAGTGAGGCAGAAAGTCTAGAACACGACTGAGCGGGCAGTAGACGGTGAAGGTGGATTCCCACAGTTCTCTTCCCTTTACTGTTTGCTTATGTTATGCCACAGTGTTTCATAAAAAACGGCGCACACAGCCAGAGCAGTCGCCTACTTTTGAGTTGAAGCACACCTCCAGAAGGGATCCAAAGTGTAATGAGTATGTACAGGTGCATATGGACCAGTGGCCCCAAAAGGAAGCCAGCTGGGATAAACCTTTCAGCTTGATTGAATACAGTTGCGTTATCGATTGAGTTTATGGGGCGGTTTTCACATGTGCAGCTACACACACTGTGAGGTTTAGTCAGTTTTATCATTGCTGCCGTAGGGGCAGTGCGCTGGGGCCCAGAGGCCTGAAGGGGCCCACTGAACCCTGATTCTTGCTCAATTGTATTGTTTAAGCAGCAGCCAGGGGGCCCATTTACTCCGTGCACTGTGGCCCAGAACACACTGGCTAAGCTACAGGGATTTATGTTGCTAATGATGGCCATCCAATGGGCGCACCTTAATCCAACCACATTCCATAACGAATAAACCTTCCTTGTACTATCAACTAGTTCCTTCTAACCTATATCCACTGATTGCACATCTTGCCCCTTCCATTTCAAATAACCTCCTGACCCACTGGTCCACCCTGAATGCTAATTCTTACACTCCACTCACCTGCGCCCACATTCCAGAACTCCTCTGCTAATATACCCAGGCCCATTATGCAACCCCTCCTTGTCTTTCATTTCAACCTCTCTCTACCTAAGAACACACCTGGACACCCTCATATAATGCAGCATTCCTTGCACAGATTATTTATTTCTTCTGCTTTCTATACAAGTTCTTTCCAAGTTGTCAGAGAGTGTCTTCCAGAACAGCAATGCCACTACACGTGCCTCCCACAAAATCCGACCCAAGCCAGCATGCCAGTAAAATGCAAATGCAATGCAAACTCAGTAAAAGACATTGTAATTTACAATGCCAATAGCTCAAACTCTAGCAAATGCGAGGCAAATTTGCATTGCAAATGCTTGTTCTTAGAGTTATTGCTGGATCAGGCAGTGATGACGGCAGTCATCGGCTACATAAAAAGGTGATTTACACAGGAACAAAATATTATGTTCCCAGTAATAGAGATGAGCATGATAGGCCAGGGAGTGAATCTTAAATGGATTTTAAATGTTAATGATCTTTTTAACTGGTAAAATCGATCTAGTTAGTGTTTAATAATGATTTTTTATGTTTTATGTGCTTCTTTTTAAAATGTGTTTTTATGTTTTCTGATTATCATGTATAATCGAATAAAGATTAATATCAATCAAATGTGCAAAAAAATAACAACCCTTGATCACACTTAGTTTCAGGATCATTAGTGTATCTTGTATGCATACCAGCTGACCTCTGAAAACGCAATATCGCACGTTTGCACTGCTTTACTCTTAAGAGTGTCCTAAAAGAAGAAAATAATTTAGTAACTCGGGCAATTATTGTTCTCTCGTTTTACGTTGTATTAACATTTTTGAATTGCAGTTTCTCTAAAACGTGCTTTGCACGTAACAATCTTTTGATACACCCTTTCCCAAAAATAGTTGGAGAAACAGAAGAGTTAAACAATTTAAATGAATTATCTCTTAAACAAGTTCATTATTTCAGTATCACTTTGCTATGTATGCATTCACTCTCTTAGAAAACGGATGTATGAATCATGAACAGCATTGGCGATCTTAACGTTTGCTCATATTACAATTGCTTAGTATCGGTAAATAAAGACACCATTAAAGCGCCAATTGCAATTATAATTGCTTAGTATGGGTGGTGGTTTCCGCATGGAAAGCGATGAGGTGCATACCGGAAAAATCCAACAGTTAAGTTAAATTTCCTACTCTGGATATGACTTCAATGTCAATAATCCCGTGATTGACCATGCTAGCATGTTTGTGTTTTCATAAAATCGATCTTTGAGTTATATTGAGTGTGAGCAAAGATTTAGCTCGAAATACCTTCCAGAAACATGCCGTCATGCTGCAGAAATATTCTTTTGGCTAAGTGAAATTTTCGCCATCCTACATTGAACATTTGTGGGGTCTGTTTATTAACATGTGGCTAAGCTTGGTTTTGTGGAGGTGCCTGATAAAGTGGTTGCGTGATGAGTGAATGCGAGTATGTCTTTGTCTGCATCTCTTGTGGAGACGTGTACGGCATCTTTAATACAGAAGCTCTTCAATAACCTTAACAACATGATGCTCCTTAAGAGAGTTTTAAGGACTTCATTTGGAGTTTGTTATTGTGATCTGAGAATGGTTCATCCAAGTTTGTGTTCCAATCAATGGAATGTTGATACACATTCATTAGACTTACAAATTGCTATATATTCCTTGTATTTCTAGTCAACAACAACAATTTTTGTGACGTTCCTGTGGCAATAGGGGCCTTGCCTAATGTACAAGGCAGCGTTAAGCCATTTAACGTGGCTTATCGCTGCCTTGTACATAAGGCACCCTTTCACGCTATGTTTAGCATGAAAGAGGAGTGCAATGAGTGTTGAGGTGGGCGTTCCACTGCAATACCCATTGTATTTGATGCTGCCCCCTATGTACAAGGGTGGCATACATAGGAGGGAGCGCCAACATTAAGGCCTGGAAAATCCTGGTCTTAAGTTGGTGTAAAGAGGAGAAATGCATTATTTCTCCTCGTGTTTGCTTTTTCCATGTGCTGGCTTGTGCAACACACATGTAAAAAGCAAAATTTGATTGTTTGTTTCTGTACAGGAAGGTGTCCCTTCCTGTACATAAACAAACCTATTTAAAAAAAATCCCATTTTGTAACTTTCATGTGTGCTGCTTCATGCAGCACACATGAAAGTTACAAAATGGCATTTTAGGATTGTTTATGTGCAGGAAGGGACACCTTCCTACACTTAACCAATCCTCCCCTGCACGTAGACACCCTTGAACTCTGGTGCAAGGGTGCCTGCGTTGGAGCTAAGTTGTAAAACTTAGAGCCATCGCAGGGGGAAATGCAAGGCTGCACCACATTTTTGTAAATATGGTGCAGCCTTGAGTTTCCAAAGTGGCAGAGCGTGTCGTTAAGCCCAGTAGGCTAACAACACGCTCAGGCACTTTATTGTACATATCCCCCTAAATGTCTTCACCATCACGATTGAAAAACTTGTGAGAGTCATCTTTTTCCTTGTCACACATTTAGACATGGGACTATAAGAGGGTTCCTACACGAAATGCTTGAAATCACCACATACTCCTAGGTTTGTGGCTAGTCCACAGACATTTTATATTGTAATTCCTGCCGTGTAAACATTTGTACATTTAATTCTAATACAGGTTAGTGTAACTATCTTTCGAAGTGAAGACCTATACTTATACGGCATAACTTTTAATGCATACCAAGAATACAATCTATAGCCATCAATGCAAAATGTGGTGATTTTCATTCAGCTGTTAATCAACCCTGCAACGAAGCCAAAGGAGACATCCTGCAAATTTCTGCCAAAGGATTAATGTGAACTTCTGCCACAAAGGGGCTATGTCTCTAGAAGTGATGTCCTGAAGTCTCACAGGCAATTGAGCGCCTGTTAATCAGCAATGGTCAGAGTCACTGCTCTCCGGCAGAGCAGCTCCACCATTAAGGGTCTGCCCTACAAGACCGAGCTCCTCAGGTAGGTGTTCGAGGCCCTCCTCCACCCTCAGGCTCCTGCCTACGCCTCATCTCTGGTGGTCTAGTGAAAGAGCATCCTGTTCTTCTGCTATTCTGCTCAGTTCTGTGTCCCAGTTCTTTTTTTGCCTCTTTAGTCTTTTCTCTCCTGCCACTTTCTCTTTTTTGCCTCTTTTTCCTCTGCTGCCTCTTTTGCTTATTTTGCCATGTTTCCCTTTTGACACTTGTTCCCCTCTTAGCTTTGTTGCTGCTTTTTCTCTTTTCTCTTTTGCTACTTAACTCTTTTCTCTTTTGGCCTCTTTTAGATTTTCCTGGTCTCGCTCCCTCCTCCCGTGCATCCCTCCACTGCTGCCCAAATGGCCCCTCCCTCCCAGCGTTTCACTCCAGCTTCCACCTCCCAAATGATTGCCCTCTCCCCGACCCCTACTTAATGGTGGCAGCTGTGCGGTAAGAAGAGCAAGATCTCTGACGTCCTGGTCAAAGTCACTAGTCTCCCCTGCGCAGCACCACTGTTAAGGGTCTGCCCTTAAGCACCAGCCTGAGCTTCTCAGGTACGTGTTTAAAGCCTTCCTCCACCTACAGGCTTCTGCGTGTGCCTCATCTCTGGTGGTCTAGATGAAGAGCACCCCAACCTACTGCCTTTCGCTCAGTTATGTGTCCCTGTTCTCTTTTTCCTCTTTTCTTTTTTCAGTCCTGCTGCTCTCTCTCTATTGCGTCTTTTACCTCTGTTGCTTCTTTTGCTTCTTTTACCACTTTTTCCTTTTTGCCACTTGACTCTTTTCTCTTTTTGCCTCTTTTGTTCTCTTTTTCTCATTTCCCTGTCTCGCTCCCTGCTGAAGCGCTCCCCACCGCTGCTCCCCATAGTCCCTCCCCCCAGAGTGTCCCTCCCGCACCCGCCTCCCAGCTGATCACCCTCCCCCAACCCCTACATAATGGTGGCCGATGTGTGGTAAGGAAAGCAAGAACTCTGACCTGGTCAGAGTAAATGCTCTGCCCCTGTGCAGCTCCACCTTTAACCCCTTCGACGCTCATGACGAGCTGGGCTCGTCATGGCGTAGCCTCCTCGCACGCTCATGACGAGCCCAGCTCGTCACGTAAAGTGCGCTTTCGCAAAACCCAGCGTACGGGCGGAATTCCGCCCGCACGCATGCGGTTAAGGGTCGGCCTAAAGCACCAGCCCAAGCTCCTCAGTTAGGTGTTTGAGCCCCTCCTTCACCCAGAGGCTCCTGCATGCGTCTCATCCCTGGTGGTCTAGTGGAAGAGCACCCTGCTCTGCTGCTACTCTGCTCAGTTCTGTGTCCCAGTTCCCAAGGGCCTCTTCTCTCTCTCCGGCCTCTTTCTCTTTTTTTGTCTCTTTTGCCTCTGCTGCCTCTTTTACTTCTTTTGCCACTTTCCCCTTTTTCCACTTTTCCCCTCTTAGCTCTGTTGCCACGTTTTCTCTTTTCCCCTCTTTTGGCTGCTTTTTCTCTTTCCCTCATCTTGCTCTCTCCTCCCGCGCTTCCCGCCGCTGGTGCCAAAGTGGGCCCTCTCCCAAGCATGTCGCTCCTGCTTCCGCCTCCCAGCTGATCACCCTTCACTTGACCCCTACTTATTGGCGGCCTCTGTGTGGCAAGAAGAGCAAGATCTCTGACCTCCTAGTCAAAGTCACTGCTCTCCCCGCACAGCAGCTCCACTGTTAAGGGTTTGCCTTGAATCGCCAGCTCACGTTAATCAGGTATGTGTTTGAGGCCCTCCTCCACCCACAGGCTCCTGCCGGCACCTAATTCCTGGTGGTCTAGTGGAAGAGAACCCTACTCTTCTGCCATACTGCTCAGTTCTGTGTCCATGTTCTCTTTTGCCTCTTTTCTCTCCTGATGCTTTCTTTCTTTTGCCCCTTTTGCCTCTGTTGCCTCTTTTGCTTATTTACCACTTTTCTCTTTTGCCACTCTTTCCCTCTTGCCTCTGTTGCCACTTTTCCTCTTTTGCCACTTTTCCTCTTTTCTCTTTTTTCCTCTTTTTGCGTCTTTTTCTCTTTTCCTCATCTAGCTACCTCCTCCTGTGCTCCCTACTGCTGCTACCCCAGCGGCCCCTCTCCCCCAACCTGTCACATCTGCTCCTGCCTCCCATCTGATCGCCCTCCCTGACCCCTACTTAATGGTGCACCACCGGCACACCACTGGCACACCAAAGGCAAGGCCTTCTGCGACTGTCCGTGTCCCGACCACGACCAGCACCAGAACCCATAGTACTCTGACCCCCTGTTGTTACAACCACAGCACCCTACTCGATTTCAACCCCGGACACAGCAACAACTGCCAGCTATCAACACCAAGCAACACCCAAGACCCTTTCTCCTGCCTTCACTGTCGCCACACCGTCAGCCACCTCAGGAGCCCAGCAGAAGCTCCCACCCCACGAGATGCCAGTGCACACACCCGCTGAACTGCTTCCTCCTCAATATACATGCCCCACAGAGGGACGCCATAGAAATCTGGGACCTCCTCAACACTCACAATAAGCCGGACATTCCCTTCCTCACAGAGACCTGGACCAACGCCAGCTCTACACCTGACAGCGCAACCACCATCTCTGATGGATACAAAATCCTCAGAAAAGACTGCCTCAACCATCATGAGGAGGCCTGGCCATGATCCACAAAAGCTCCCTCCATTGACAAGCAATGACTCGGACAATGCCTCACCACCCATGGAACACATCCACCACCAGATCCAGACCAATCCCCAGAAAGATGCTCTGCAGAACACTCGTCTACAGACCACCTGGCCCTGCGCTCCATTCACCAATGCCATCGACGACCTCATCGCACCCCTCACCCTCACCTCCAGATACTATACTACCACTCTGAGACCTGAACCTCCACCTGGACATTCACAACTGCCACAACACCACTGCCCTCCTAAAGAACCTTACCAACATAGGTCTGAAGCAACTTGTTTCCGCCCTCACCCACCTAGCAGGACACACACTTGACCCCGTCTTCACAAGAGGAAACAGCTTCTTCTTCAGCCACAGCTCGGAACTACTCTGGACCGACCACCACTGCGTCCATTTCTCTTTTTGTAATCCCACCGCACACAAGCACACAAGCACATGCACCACCTTCCACGCAGAATCCGGAACAAACTCTCAAAAGAACACCTCACCTCTGCCCTCACCTGCACCCCACCCCCAACTACGATGGATGCCAACATTGCAACAAGCATCCTCCATCAATGGATCATCCTCACCAACAGACTCTCCCCCCTCCAGAACTCCACAAGATGACACAACAGGAAAGCAAACTGGTTCAGCATGGCACTACAAGAATCCAAGCTCTCCTGCCGATGACTTCAAAAAGATGTCTAGAAACAGTAAAATTAAGTAGCACGCTCCACCTACAAAATCGCCACCACAGCACAACACCACCTCATCAAATCCACAAAGAACTTCTTCCAAGTTAAAATCCTCTCCAAAGACCACAACTCCAAGGAACTGTTTGCCATCGTACAGGAATTTGCCAAACCCAACAGCTAAACAACAAACATCCCTCCCACCCTCCCAAGACCTCTGCAACAGACTCAGCTCCTTCTTTCACCTCAAACTTAGATGACCAAGCCCTCTGTACTGCCCCAACCCCCTACCCCAATGACGCCTCCCAAAAGACCCTACTTACTGGGACCCCACTCACGACAGAAGACACACTAAAGACCATGAAGAGTATCCACCCCAGAGCACCTTCTGACCCCTGCCTGCCACACATCTTTCACAGAGCCGCCAAAGCCATTGCACCTGAGCTATATCGAGCCATCATCTGCTCCCTTGAGACTGCCCCATTCCCCGACAACTAGAAACCTGGCAGAGTCAACACCCTCCTGAAGAAAAGCTCTGCCGACCCGATGAACCTCAAGATTTTTAGGCCCATCTGTCTGCTTCCTTCCAAGCCAAGGTCATCGAAAAGGATGTCAACACCCTGCCAGCTCACTTCATCAAAGTCAAACACATCCTAGACACCTCACAATCTGGATTCCGCAGGAACCACATTACCAAGACTGCCCTTCTCGCCACCAAAGACGACATCTGCGCCCTCCTCAACCAAGGCCAAACGACAGCCCTCCTCCTCCTGGACCGATCAGCAGCCTTCGACTCCATCTTCCACTGCACACTAGCCACCAGACTCCATGACGCCGGCATCCAAGGAAAGGACCTAGACTGGTTACGCTCCTTCCTCACAGGTAAAACACAGAGAATAAGACTCCCGCCCTTCCTCTCAGGACCAACAGAGATCAGGTGCGGAGTACCCCAAGGATCCACCATCTCAACGCCTACCTGGCCCCCGCCCAACCATCATCAGAAACCAAGGGCTCAACATAATCTCCTACGCTGATGACACCCAGCTCATCCTCCTCCACTCCCTGACCAAGCAACCCAACCTCACCAGGCACAACTTACAAGAAGGGATGAAAGTCCTCATCCTATGCTCCACCTCCTCCGTATGGGAGAACACCTGGTTTCCCCCAACCATCAGAAACCCACCCACCCCAACGGACCATGCGCATAACCTCCACATCATACTGGACACTTCACTCACCATGAATCGCCAGATCAACACAGTCTCCATCCACTTGCTTCAACACCGTCTGCATTCTCTGTAAGACTTTCAAGTAAATTCCCCCTCCCCCCCCCGTCTCCAGGAAAATGGTCAGCCAAGCACTCGTCAACAGCAGACTGGACTCAGGCAATGACCTCTATGCCGGAATCAACAGAAAACTTCACCCCAAACTCCAGACCTTAGAACGCTGCAGCCAGATTAATCCTCGACATCCCATGGCACAACCATATCACCCAACACCTCCGCGACCTACACTGGCTCCTTTTTGAAATAAGAATGACTTTCAAGCTGCTCACACATGCCTACAAAGTCTTCCACAACATTGGATCCCAATACCACAAAGACCGCCTCTCCTTCCACACCCCCAAGAGAACCCTCCGCACAGCCGACCTCTCCCCAGCCACCATCCCACGCTTCTACAGGTTCAGCGCAGGTGGAACATTTTTCTCTTACCTCGCTGCCAAGACCTGGAATGACCTCCCCCTTCACCCCTGAGAAACCCAACACTGCACCAATTCAGGAAGGACATAAAGACCTGGCTCTTCGAATGACCCAACAGAGCTGCTTCGGCCAACCCCCAGTGCCTTGAGACCCTAACGGTGAGTAGCATGCTCTGGAAAACCCTGATTGATTGATTGATTGATTGATTGATTGATTGGTTGGAAAATAATTAACAAGAAGTGTTCCTTCCATTACTAGATGCCCTAAATGAGACAAACATTTTTGAATTTGTTACGCTGTCTAGACCTATCTAAATAAGCCAAGGTACCTCTATCAACATCAAACATATCTCAAGGCTTTTACCCACTAGAAGAAAGGGAAGAAGGACTGAAGGACAATTTCTTGGGCTACTGGGTGTGGCTGAAGTTACCACACCTAGGAGGTTGCAAGCATTAAAGGAAGATCCAGAGGATGGATGAAGGGCCAAGCTTCAGAGCTAAATGATGAAAGAAACCTTAGTTTCTGCTCTGTCAGTAGATTAACATATGATAAGCACTATAGCTCTCTGAAAGAGTTGCCTTCCCACTGGGATCTCAAAGAGAAAGTGAAATAAAACATAGAGAGACTCATTACAGAGGAACTGTAACACAGCCCCATGACAGGGAAGATCGCCCCAATTCACTTAATGGAAGCTGACTAAGGCCTAAAGTAAAATGTAAAAGTGAATGATTATCTACACTGTTAAATACTCCTGTTGTGGCCTAGTAATACCCAATTGTTTAATCCACCACCACATAGGTAATTACCATATTTTGTGTGGATTCCCACAATTTGTGCCCTCTCTGTTTTCATGGACTTCAAACTCTGTGAGCTTTACCCTGGCAAAATAGGATTGCGGGCCGGTGCTCTCCCTTCAAACATGAATAAATTGGCTGATTGACATAGTTAAATTGCCAATAAGTCCCTGGTGTATGCTGGAGGAAATGCACATAAGGTCTGGAAGTTAAATGCCACCAGCGAACTTAGTAAAGAAGACACCCTCTACATAGTGGGCCTGTAAAACATGGCTTCAGGACTGAGTAGCCTGACTATAGCAACTTGAAACCTGCTATCAAAACCTGTTAAAATAGCAGAAGGGAAACCCTGCTCTTCAATATCGTAGCTTTCTCTCTTTGTTTTACCAATAAACTTCGATTCAAAATGAATTCCTAAATAGTAAAAATGACTCTTTCAATATGCTGACCATCAATGTCTAATGTTTTCATCAAGTGTGTTTTAAGTCTCAGAATCATAAATTTAGTTTTAGTACCATTTATAGTTGGATGTTTCATAGTGCAATATTCAACAACCCCCCTCAGCAGTTTATGCACAGTGCTCTCGGTCCTGGGCAGTAACACAGCATCATCTGCGAAGAGAATTAATTGCAGTTTTTGATAGTGAATTCTTGCCGTACTGCTGAGTAAGCCTCTAACAGCTGCTAGAAGGGCACTATCAATACTGGATTTTTAGAGAACATCATAATTCCTCTACCAGTTTGATATATTAAGGTAATTGATAATGGATCTTTCTTCAGTTGACTGTATTCAGTGAGAGTGAGTTGGAGTCTCATAGCTGGCTCAAAAATGAAAACACCACTCCTAAATCCAGCTTGTAAGTTTGTGAACATATCATCTGCTCAAGCCACATATGGATTTGGTTCAATGGAACACAACGATAAAATGATCCTGCACCATCTAATAATGAGATAGGGCTATAATTACCATGGATCGGCTAATCACCTTTGTTTTGTAGCCGAACAATTGTACCTTTTTCCAAGATCTTAGGATAATATTGAAGGCTGTTAGAGTATTATGACCTCCAAAAGGATGGGATCCATACTTTTAGGTCAGCTTGAAACTAGTCCACAAAAACAACATCTGGACTGGTGGGCTTATTTCTTTTCTGACAAGTTAAGGCAACTTCCTCCTCTGAAACAGTGAAAGCAAGCTTGGTAGAATTTCTTAGGGTCTGAAAATAACATGAATAAACCTTTCTCTCTTGGGAATTTTACCCAGAGGAGCACACTGTGCAAGCCAATTGGAATGATGTTCCTCTCATGCCTGAGGTGTAGTTATAGTGAGAATAGAACATTCATCATGAGCTAACCTTATTTGTAGAATGTTTCCGTGGCTGAGGAATGTGACGGGAGTTGGTGGCAGGGGTCTCTGGAGACTTCTGTCTTTCTGAGGTGTGAATAAAAGTTCTTCACCTGCCTTAATCTTCTATCTATGAGTAATTTGTGTTGGTTGCACCAATAATTAGCCCCAGTACAGGCATCTATACGAATCGTTTGTCCATTGTAACCCGGTGACACCATTTCTCAAAATTATTTAGAATCTTTTGCTGTGCAGCACACTTTAAACTGGATTATTTTGATAGTCAACCCCAAGTTTTTTTTTTTATTCCATTCGCCGTTGGCTGACCTCCTGTTCTGAGCTACAGGCACAACGCGCTCCAGAGGTCTCCCTGCAACTGGCCAGATGAGTTGCTGCAACTAGCACTGTCTGTATCTGCAAATGGACCTGCCTGGACCTGCAACTGGACTTTCCTGAGCCCCGCCAACCTCTGCTGGGGTGTGTTCCTAATCCCCAAGGGCTGCTCCTTAATGTCCTGGACCCTCGGCTGGCAGTCGTTGAGCCTCTCCTGTGAAATCCTGATGTGTTGAGCTCTGTGCACCAGACTTTGAGAAGTTAACTTTTTCAGCAGGACTAAGCTTTTCCCTGTATCCGTCCAGAACTTCTTTGCAGTCAGACTGAACCTGTGACTTTGTCCCACTTTAGAGTGATTCAATACCCACAGTTAGTGCATCTGCTTCTTGGCACTATTTTCACTTAAACCTTCAACATTGCGATTTTCTAGTTCTATTGATTGGATTTTTATTATGTTGGGCACATTTTACTTATTAATATTTGTGCTCTTTTTTAATTAGTTTGGACTTTTTATTGTGCTGCGTTTTTACTTTATTACTGTTAGTGTGCTGCACGAATACTATACACATTTGCCAATAAGTTACTCTTGACTGCTTTTGTACCAAGCCTCCTGGGGGTTAAGCATAGGTTAATTTTGCGACTTTTGTAGTTCACCCTGAAAGGGATTGTGGTTGTTGCTTGAGAAACGTTTTCACCTCCCTCAATCAAAAAACACATTTCTCACACACCCTATTTGTAACATGGGCACTGTTTGCATTTTCATGGATAATGATAACGCCTAACCTTTATATTTGTACATAGCATCAAGTAAATTGGTTCACGGTGCAGTAGTTTCTGCACATTCAGTTATGCGTCAGAGTGTGAAAAATGACATCAAAGACTCCTAGGATCAACATATGGATGATTCTCTTCAAAGTCTCCGTTTTCAGTAAAACTTGGACCCACTAGTTTATGAAGCCAATGGTATAAATTCCTAAATTTGACCCTCCTGCGGTATTGGACAGATCAGCACTTCCTTTAGTAAATCATGGTCCAGGGCCTCTTGATTAGGGCTTTGGGCCTCACTGAATGGCATGACCACAATGTCTAGACGATCTGTTACTTGCATTGTGGAGTGGTGAATTTGGAATGGGGCATTTCTTGTTTTAGACATTCAGAAAATATTTAAAACCCAAGCATCTTAGGTGGATGCTTAGTAAGTTTTGTGAAGCGCTAAATCCTGCTACATACCAGCTATTCAGACAGTGGAGGCTGGTGATATTTCAAAGTGGTCAGTCATAAAAATATGTGATAAGTGACCTGTGGTGAGCGAGCATAGCAAGCTCTTTCTTTATAAGGGAAATCTGGGGGAAGGGGGTTCTGCCCTGGGAAGTTTTAAAAAAAAGAATGCGCAAATAGTCCAATTTCAGGCAAATTTGAGAACCAAAGCTGGCGACACTCCCAAAGCAGTGAACACAACGGCCAAGACATGGCAGCATTCAAACATGTCCACGATGAACTGTCAATAGCAACAAATGGTCTCATCCTAAGAGACACCCGAATTGTGGTCCCACGACAGCTTAGACAAGGGGTCATAAACCTAGCGCACGAAGGACACAGGGGCATTGTAGCCACAAAAAGAGCACTCCCTGAGAGAGTCTGGTTTCCAACATTGGACCTGATGGTGGAAACAACACTGAAAGACTGCCCACAATGTCAACTGGTGAGCCGTCCAGATCCCCCTGCACCACTACAAATGTCTCCACTACCGGAGGGTGTCTGGCAACACATTGCCATTGACTTCTTTTGGCCAATCAAGTCGGGCCAATATGTCCTGGTCATCATGGACGAATACTCCCGATTCCCCTTCGCGCAACTATGCACATCCACGAAAGCGTCTAGCACCATACCGATCTTAGAAGAGGTTTTTGCTGCGTGGGGCATTCCTCAAGTGGTGAAGTCAGACAACGGGCCTCCATTCAACAACCATGACTTCGCTGATTTTGCTCAACATCTCAACTTCAAGCACCGGAAGATCACACCTCTATGGCCTCAGGCGAACGGAATGGTCGAACGCTTCATGACCACGATCAAGAGAGCCATTCAGCAAGCGGAACTCACCCGGAAGAACATTCAGACAGCACTGAACGAGGTACTACGAGCCTACCGAAACACGCCACACTCCACGACAGGCAAGTGTCCTGCCACCATCATGTTAGGACGACCAGTGCAGACAAGGCTGCCAATGATGGTGGTGTCAGTACTAGATACCCTCAGAGAGGGTATGGACGTAGGCAAACCTCAGGCGCTGGTCCTCCTTGACTTGTCCGCCGCTTTTGACACGGTGGATCATTCCATCATACTTTCCCATGTCAGGGCGGCGGGCATAGGAGGCTCAGCCCTCATTTGGCTCTCGTCCTTTTTGAGGGACCGGACCCAGGCGGTTCATCTTGGGGAGTTTTCAGCTACCCCCTGCCAGGTCCAGTGCGGTGTTCCCCAGGGTTCTTCTCTGTCTCCTTTACTGTTCAACCTCTACATCTCGCCTCTTATCTTTGCTCTACAGCAGCTGGAGGTCACGGTATATAACTATGCCGATGACCTCCAGCTCATCTTTAACCTGTCTTCCTCCTCTGACTCCATCTCTAACTTCCAATCTATTCTATCTTTCATCAGGGACTGGATGAACTTCAACCACCTGAAGCTCAATCCCGATAAGACGGAACTTGTGGTTACGGGTGGTTGTTCTAGTCCCTGGAATTCTCTTTTTTGGCCCCCCTCCTTTGGTTCTCCTCCTACCCCAGTTTCCTCTGTTAAGACTCTTGGCATCAAGCTAAATGACAAACTCACTATGCACTCCCAGATAGGTTCGGTGGTTTCTTCCTGTTTTCTTACTCTCCGTACTATCCGCTCTATTTCTCGGTTTTTTTCCTTCTCTGCACTTAAACTAATTATGTCCGCACTGGTCCTGTCCCGCCTGGACTACGGGAACATCTTGTTCAATGGCATCCCTCAGTACAGCCTGCGCAAACTGCAACTGATGCAGAACCAGGCGGCCCGCCTTGCCTTTGGTCTTCCCAAATTCCATCATACCTCTCCCCTCCTGAAGACCCTTCACTGGCTTCCCGTTCGGGAACGCGCCTTGTTTAAATTAGGCTGCATGGCATTTCAGGCCAGTACGGGCCTGGCCCCTCTTTTTATATCTTCAGCCATCAAAGCTTATGTCCCCGGCAGAGACCTCCGCTCCTCGGCACAACATCTTTTAGCAGTCCCTCGCTACCGGAAAAAAAAACAGGGTGGCTCGAAATTTTCCACTCTTGCCCCCATGTTCTGGAATTCCCTCCCCTTCCACCTTAGGTCTCTCATTCAATATTCCATTTTCCATAAAGCATTGAAAACATTTTTATTCACTCAGGCTTTTCTGTCTTAAACTCTGTTCCCCTTTTCAGTCTATGTCTTAGCGACTGACTCTGCCTAGCTGGCTGTTTGCTATCTCAGCGCCAAGAAACCGCTCAGGTGTATGTTGCGCTTAATAAATATTTTAAACTTAAACTTAATGATGAGTCCCGCAGCGAGTGAACAATATCCCGACTCTGACCATGAGGAGATGGTTGCCATGGATAAGATAAAGAAAGAAAAGATGAAGGACTATGCGGATGAATGGCGACATGCCGCTCCCACTCAAATCCACGAAGGAGACTGGGTGCTGGCGCGGCAAGAACAAAGACGAAAGACTGACTCCCAATATCATGAGGTGCCTCTGAAAGTGATACAACAAAACGGAACTATGATCACTGCGGAGGCCGACGAAAGTTGAATTACCCGTAATGTGACGCACTTTAAGAAGTGTAGCTCCAATGTCAAGGAACTACTGACTGAACCAAGAGTAGAGAAAAGAGAACCAGAGACACTACCCAGTCGCAGTCAGGCACTGATAGAAACCACTGATGAGCGCGAGCATGACAGTCCTGACCTCCAGTCACGCCCCAGACGGGTCATAACAAAACCGTCTCGACGACTAGAAAGAAGGAGTGCAAACCGTTTGCTGTGTTGTGTGTTGTTTGGTCTTTTTTTTTGGTGTTTGTTCACAGAAGGGGGAGATGTAATGATGTCCACAGTGACCACAGCAGTAAGGCACTAGGACATGCCCGAGGTGGGGACGAGGACGGGCGGAAAGGGAGGAGCTGGGGCTAGGGATGGCAGTTAGCCGTTAGCCCACGAAGGAGAAGGAGCTCAATAAAGACAGTTGTGATCCTCAACTCTGTGTCCGTGTCTGCTTATCTCCCGACGGACACTACAGGTAGCTCCTACCTGGATTAAAGAGAGCAATACCCTTGGGGAATCTATATTCTTTTGCACAGGGGTCCAAGATCTACATTTGCCCTTGAAACTCTTCATCCTATGAACAACACGCCAAGAGGGGCAAGCATTTCATCCTCATTACCAGATTGGTTCAGGAGGATCTGTCTCAGCAAACTGGGTGCTGAGGTGTGTAGTGTTAAAATCCACCTTCTCCTGAGCCAGACCCAGGACAAATAGAGGGGCCCAGCACTGTTGCACCAAGAGCCACTGGTCCCCCAGTGGCAGCCGGTAAAAAGAGGGCAGGTATTGGATGAAGGCAGAGGTCTTCAGGAGCACTTCGAGGCCCTCCTGCAAGTGAGCTCCAGTGCTTTAAGGACCACTTGGCACTTCTCATGGCAGGCGCAGCCCTCCCCCAGAAATCTGTGTTGTTGTCAGCTGCAGTGGAGGGAAGGAGGTCGCCATCTTCCTTCTGACTTTTGCTCCGCACTGAGAAATCCAAGCAAGATACCGTCACGAGGAGCGGCCTTGCACTGACATTTGCCAATGTTTGTATGTCTCCCATCACAAGCCATGCCGCTTCTCGAGGTGCCTTTGCCCTCTTATCCGTCGTGACGTACTGGCTGTGGGAGTGCATGGAGTTGTGAGCAGCTCAGTACTCCACCCACCCCCCATGCCTGTTGAGAAAATCTATATGCTGCTCCCTTGCTGTCTATGCTAGTAAACAGCATGCGAGCACAAGGAGGATCACTGCCTCGGAGACTTGGGGGCTGCAGCTGTGAACCCCAGCTCCACACTTAAACCCTGGCAAGGGTTTAAGTGTGCATATCGGGCTAGACAGTGCAAGGCACCCATCCAACGCAACATGCGCACTTCACCCAAAGGCCCAGCTGAACTACCTGTCAATCAGTATTCAAGCTACACACCCGACCCGCCCCTCAATCACTCTCAAACTCAAAGGCAAAGTCGGCAATGCTGCTAAATGGAATCAACACATTTATGTGGGTGTCCGGGATAACAAATTAAATGAGGGGCAATGCCTTCAGCCCCGATAAAGAAATCGCCCTTGATTCAGGACTGAGATTACTTTTTTGGTGAAGACCAGTGGCTGCTGGTGTCATTTAAAAGTGGTGAGCATAAAGGTTTTCGATGAGTGGCTGTTGAGAGCAAGCACTTTAAAAAGTGTAGTTATGAGATCAATAAAGAGATTTTATATGATAATGATGTAGGTAGTTGCTAATTGAGTTTAAAAAGAAAATTGTGTTTGTGCGTGTCTCCGCGTTGTATATCACTGTAATTTCAGAAAGACTAGCTTTGTTTAGAGTTTAATGAAATGACCAGTTAATTAATTCATCTTTGTTTACGGTCTTTTGTAGTGCCCACATGGCACTGTAAACCACCTGAGAGTGCTTGAGGGTTATGGAGAAAGGCAAACAGGTAGATCTTTGTAATAGACGCCATTGGTCCTTAGAATAATGTGCCCAAGCTGTTCTTGTGGCAGGGAGCTTAGGGAACAGCCAAAGAAGAACCCTACTGTAACCCTATAGGTGTGCGGTGGCAGAACGCAAGAGTGAGGTGAGTGCCAGTAAAACAGGGATAAAGAAAATGTCTGCATAATGTCCATCTTCATCTGTAGTGTGAGCACCAAATTGTCTGTCTCCCAAAACGCTCCCATCCTGCAGATCAACTTTTGCTATGTGCTCCATCATGGGCTTTTGCCATGAGTCGATTGCCCAGCTCTGCCTGCAGCACACTCTGGTGACATCCCGTTGGGGCCTTTTGACCTGACAATGATGGGTCTTTATTCACTTCCATGTGCCCATACGTGGAGCTCAAACCCTGAGAAGGGGACTAATAGGAAATTATTCAGCTGCTCTGTCTTCAAATGTTTGTATTTGTTAAATAGAAATTATTTCCGCCACCGATGTGGCCTGCAATTATTTGACTTCCATGTTGATATAGAGGGAAACGCACAATGTGCAAGTGCTTGTTTATTTTCACTTTATAGACTGCTACTATGCCACAGCTCGCATATACAAAGACTCTCCTCATAAATCCGCACACACACCTAGACTACCGAAAACTTACTGCTATTAACTACTCCAGGCGAATGAAGTAAACACAATCATCAGCAGCATCATAAACAACAGTGTATTGCAACTTAAATAACATTCCCGCAAATAGGCTACACAAAATAATGAGCCAAAATTGACCTTTAAGCCAATTTTGTGACCTTTCCAATCAGAAATAAACACCCACACAGCAATTACTAAAGAAAAAAGTTAAGATTGAAGCATGTGAAAACTAAATAAAACAACATTCATCATAAATAAAACAACACAAGCTGAATATGTGCAAACAAGCTATTCCTGTTAAATAACAATATGAAACAAATGATAAAAGAAACACCTGCAGCACAACGACCACAGCACAATAATGCACACACCTCACCATCAAGAAGGTGTCCCTTAGGTTAAGACTTGTATAATGTCCAAAAGGGATGCAAAACCCATCCAT
Source organism: Lissotriton helveticus (assembly GCF_964261635.1). NCBI lineage: Eukaryota > Metazoa > Chordata > Amphibia > Caudata > Salamandridae > Lissotriton > Lissotriton helveticus. The sequence continues at coordinate 49,186,654 of NC_136060.1, read as the reverse complement.
GAGCATCTAGTGAATTGCAGCGCCATGAGGGGCTCAAAACGATTGTTTGGGCTTCGTGGGCTTGGATGTGAGAGATAATAAAACCCAGGTATAGGAGCTGTGTCTCACACATTGAGTCACACTTTCATATACACCCTACACTGCACGCTTCAAGCGCTAGTGGCGCCCTGTTTCTATCCTACCAGTGACAACAGTGATTCAATGGTGAAATTGGTGATAATTACCTTCAACCAGCAAGTGGAGACACGACCTTGAAAAATTCTGCACACAATGCAGCATCGAGAGCGCCGTTGGGACATTCAAACAATAAATCGAGTGCTTAAATTATGAGCTCTACAGGACCCAACTAGTGTGATAATATTATGCCAAAACTAGAATATTTGCAGAAAAAACTGCACACCTTGGTAGCTGCTTACACGTTGTGGAGGTGTATTTATTTAATTTAAATTACTGTGTGTGATAAATATGCATTTTCCCAGCAGGTGTCAATCAAGGAACAATCTAGACAGTACTCCTCCATCTTTAAGTAGGACTCTCTGGTGCACTTTAGTCGTAAAAAAAAAATCCGCTTAGAAGTCATTACTAAAAGGTCACTACATAGATTATTATGTATGTTCAACCACACCTCAGCTATTGTTCTTTCATTCGGTTTCTAAAAAAAATAATAATGCACAGCTACGAAACATTACATACATATGCGAACTGTTCCCAGCCCCTATCAAGGGTACACACAACATATTTATGTAAATATAGTGCATTGCATTAATCATTTAAAATCTCTATAGGGTAATTTAATATAATCCAGACAGTTTCCTACATAAATTGGCATACAAATGTGTACATATATTTATACGTATATGTACACACCGGCAGGGAACATAGAACATTTCACTGCTGTCTTCCAGAAACGGGAGTGGGCCCCTTTTAATTGTAAATTCTCCAAGCTTCAGAGAGGGTAAAGAGAGATCGAAAGGAACACATGGCTGGGCCCCGCCCCCCCTCACACGCCCTGATTGGTCCGTAGGTCCCGCCATTGACCCGGAAGCAGTTTTACACTTCCGGGTCAAGGAGGCGGGACCTCTAGCAAAGGGGGGGTTTAAGAGCCTGCGGAGCGCGGGAAGCGTCCTCTTTGCGCCCGCGCTTCCAAGGCTCGCTCCTCGCCCCGATGTGGGGCTTGTAATTTTCTTTTGTTTTATCTTTCAGGGGAGTGGTTTTGCGGCGGTCGGCGTTCTAAACGGGCCTCGAAGTGAAGAACAGGTCTCACGATCCAGTGGGAGCCGAGCTCAGCGGTGCGGTTTTGCCTCTGTCGGGCGCGTCGGGAACCTCCCGACACGGAGAGCGCTTACGGTGAAGGTTTGGTGTGCACAAGGTAGGTAACGGTCCCTGCTTAACGGCCGTTTGGGATCGGGCACAGCGGAGCGGGTGCGTTTTTTGCAGGGCATACGGGGATCGAGAGACACGGGCGGAGCAGGGGCGGCCTGGGCAGTAATCGGATGGGAGACTAGTGCGGGGTCTCTTGGAAAAGATCCGATCGCTGTAGGTTTAGACATTGAGCTGAAATAGTTTAGCTGGAGAGCGTTAGACTAAAGATCTAAAGGTCCCTGGTTCGATCCTTGGTTTTTTGCCAGATGTGTGTTTCTTCTGTATTTAAAAAAAAAAACGAGTGTGAATAATTTTACTAAGCCCGAATAATCGTTAAGGAAACAGGGCAAGTCTGGGCTAACCCCTTAATCTCGCGGGGCTTCAATAATTCAGTGTCCTAGCTTAAATAGATTGGCGCTAAATGGAGCAAGTATATAACTGACTAGGAAAAGTTTCCTTTAAAACTTTTAAACAACAGAGTGTTTTTTGTGCCTAATATACGGTTTGATTCAGGTCAAATTGTGCAGTGTATTCTTTGTACAACAGCTGGTATTATATTAGCATATTGTTTTGATTCAGGCCGAGTTTTGCACTATATTGTTGGTACATCAGCTTAATTTTGCATTAGCAGCTAATTTGGTGTTTTAATAAGGCTGTGTGATTTAATAATAACCAAGGCAAAGCATTTAGGAGCATTTACACAGTTTGTGATGGAAAATTCCTCATTTTGTATAGCCTGAATTCGGTTTTAACTAATTTTTCATTTTAGGATCAAAGACAAGGGCTGCTGCGGACCAGTTAGCGGGGGAGCTCACGGTGGACGACGGATTCTGAGGACATGAGCAGGCCTGCATTTCACTGCTTCTGGCGGGCCGCGGGGCTAGAGTTCGCTCGCCCAAACACTCCAGGCTAGCCGGTGTGTGCGGTCACAGTTGCGTGGTGCTAACGGCCAGCCTGTGAGCCTCCGACTTGGACAGGTACAAGGCACATTGTGCCAATACTTAACGCACTGAGCAGTGTAGGTGTAGAAAAAGTATGTCTGCCAGACGGGGTGCAGGGAGTGCGAACGTGGAGCTAATGTTTCAGACAATGATGCGCAGAATGTCAGCAATGGACAAGAGATTGGGGAAGGTTGACAAATTGGGTAAGACTGTCGCTGAGTTGGGTGCGAGGGTTGATGCACAGGCTGGACCGATGGGAAGGCCCAAACGGACCATAGTGCCGCCCAAAGCAAGGGGGGATTTCGAGACACCACCGAAACATGCCAGAACTAAGAAAGTTGGTAGTCGCCCCCCCAGGCCCATAGTGGGAGAGGGGTCCCCGAGTCCAGTGCAGACTGGAGCGCCTGTTGCACCTGGGTCACCAACGCCTGCCCCGCAACTTCCAGTAAGCGTGCGTTAGCGCCAATTGTGACACCCGTTAACCCAGTTCCCGTCATTCTACCGCCCCCAGTCGCGCCACCGATTAACCCAGTCCCGGTCATTGTTCCGCCGGTACTTCCAGCAAGTCCGGGTCAGGTGCCACCAGAGCTAGCGGCGCAGATAGCAGCAGTGCTTCCATGGTTGGGGATTGGGGGAATGTTACCTCCCGCAGCAGACCCTGCAGCAGAGGCACAGAGAATGGTAGCTCAAATCTTGGTGGCTAGGGGCGAAAGTAGCATGCCTGGCGCACCGATTTCTCCCCTAACAGGACCAGCAAGCAATGGGGGCACAGTCAAGACCGTGGAACCAACGCAAACCGCCGAAAGTGGTAAGGAGGTTGCCCTGCCGGTACTGGGCGAAGGCGCGATTCCCTCCAGGGGGGAGAGTTTGGCGCAGAATGTATCTCAGAGTGTGAAGGAACTGATTTGGGCAGACAAATATATTAATATTTTCTCATTGCTGATTGACAACAGGGAATGGGAATATGCCAAATCACAGGAGATGATGTTGCCTAGTGAATGGCGATCTCAGTTGTACAAATTTAGGGTAGAGGAGATGCTCATCAACTGGATCAGGGCCTTTTCTGTGTTTAGTGCAGTTACTGCTGAACGTTTCCCCGGTATGCAGGCTGAGATGGCTTGCTATCAGAGTAGGATTACAATGTTTAATAAGAATCAAGGGGGGGTCTCGTGGAAAGAATATGACATAGCTTTCAGGAAATCGAGGGAGTTTAACAGATCCTTAGCCTGGGACAAAGTTGACTCTATTCCCTGGCATTCTCAGTTTGAGAGGGGGCAACCTGCAGGTGCTAGCGCTTACTGGAACAAAGGATATTCCCCCAAGCCCGAGCAGCCCTTTCAGCAGCCCTTTCGGACTGCGCAAGGCTGGGAAATGGCCAATAAGGCCAGAGGTAATACGGGTGGGAAAGGAGTCTGCTGGGATTTCAATAGGCGAACTTGCAACAGGGCACCGGGCACTTGCAAATTCAGGCACGCTTGTAACATATGCGGCCACCCTTCCCACCCAGAGGCGACATGCCGGTCAAAGGGTAGTGCGTCAGGTAACAGAGGGAGGAGGAAACCAGAATAGCAGAGGGCACCCCCTTATTGCGCATTCACCTATTTTAGTGGCGGCTATGATCCCTTGGCTCAATAGATACCCTAACCATACATCCGCAAGGATGCTCCAAGAGGGTTTCACACATGGTTTCCGGATTCTAGCTGGGGGTTATACCGGGACACCGCAGTGTAGTAACCAGAGGTCAGTTAAGATTAATCCCGGGGTGGTAGCGATCAAAATAGAGAAGGAACTGCACCTAGGTAGGGTAGTGGGGCCTCTCCCTAACATCCCTGTACAGAATTTTGTCTGCTCGCCTTTAGGAGTGGTCCCAAAGAAGGAGAAGGGCGAGTATAGGCTCATACACAATTTGTCTGCACCAAAGGGCTTATCCTTGAATGATGCAATTGATGAGTCCATTTGTAGTGTGAAATATGCGTCTTTTGACCAAGCAGTTGAAATGTTGAGAGTTTTGTGTCCTAGGGCATTGATGGCAAAATCAGATATTGAGTCAGCTTTTAGACTACTCCCAGTGCATCCAGCAGACCAATACTTAGTAGGTTTTTCCTTCGAAGGCAAATACTACATGGATATGTGTATGCCCATGGGTTGCTCTATTTCATGTGCTTACTTTGAAACATTCAGCTCTTTCCTTGAGTGGGTTCTGAGACAATCTACAGGCCACCAGTATATCATGCATTACTTAGACGATTTTCTTTTCCTGGGTCTGGCGGGCTCACAGGAGTGCGCGTGGGCATTGCAGGAATTTTGCATGCTCATGCATGCTTTTGGGGTCCCGCTCGCGCAGGGAAACACAGTAGGGCCAGTGACATGTCAGGAATTCTTGGGTATTGAATTGGATTCTGTGGAAGGCTGTTTCAGGTTACCCCAGGAGAAAATCGAGAAATTCAGGGCAACCCTTGAATTATGTTTGCAAAAGAAGAAAGTCACTTTACAGTTGTTGCAGCAGACAGTGGGCCAGCTAAATTTTGCCTTGAGGGTCATCCCCATGGCACGCCCATTTTCCCGCTCAATTGCGCAAGCCATGAAGGGCTTGCGGGAAAAGCATCACCGCACACGACTATCAGTCGAGGTTCGCCAGGACATGCGGATATGGATTGCATTCCTGGAGGATTTCAATGGCAGAGTAGTGTGGGGTGCCCCCACGCTGACCTCAGCAGAGTTAGGACTATGGACTGACGCTGCAGGCGGTGTGGGGTTTGGCACCATACTTGGCATTAAGTGGGTGGCACAAAGATGGCCCGGCTGGTGGGAAGAGAGCGGTTTGACAGCAAACATTGGGTTCCTGGAACTGTTCCCAGTCTGGGTTGCGTTAAATGTATGGCCCGAGCAATTGGCTAATCGCTCGGTTATTTTCTGGTCAGATAATATGACCGTGGTGGAATGCATCAGTCAACAAGCAGCACGGTGTCAGTTCATTCTGCGCCTGTTAAAGGAGATTGTGCTGAGATGCATGAAGTTGAATGTACATTTCAGGGCCAAACATGTTCCAGGGGTCTTGAAAAACGCAGCTGACGCCCTTTCTCGCTTTAGGATGCAGGTATTCAGGGAACACCTACCAGCTACAGAGGCCTCCCCAGCTCACTTCCCATCGACACTTTGGCAGACTGGTGCCCCCAGCTACACGACCTCGTGGCAGCCAGCCTAGCTCCCAGGGCAGCTTATGAAGGGGCGTTCAGGTCTTACTGTAAATTTCTGGGACAGGGTTGGGAGGACAAGTGGGATCAGGAGGCTAGTTTTAATGGGTACATGGACACATTACACAAGGAGGGGCGCTCAGCGGCGACAGCTAGCAGACATAAGGCAGCTGTAGACTCAGCGTACCCTCTCTGCTTTTTCCACAGATCCTAGTGACAAAGATGGTAGGGAGGAATTTTCCTCCTGGTGCACAATTTTCCTTTTTAATATTAGTGAAGCCACATCCCCTTGAGCAATTAGTTTTTTTTGTCCTCGGATAAGGTGCACCCTTAGTCCCACCTACCCCCTAACAATGTCTGCATTTGTGCTTTTGAGGCAAAGAGGAAGAGTTCGACCTGGAAGGAGTGGTTGACTCTTCATACATACTTTTATTAGGGGGAACATCCTTTACAATGCAATTTTTACAACGCACTACCATTACGACACAACTTTTACAACGCAAGTTATTACAACGCATTGCACTGGAGGGCGCTCTAGGATAGGGAATAGTTTAATTTACTATCCAACACCTTCCCTACTATCCACGGGGACTGGAGTTGGAATAGTAAATGAAACTATTCACTATCCAGCACCCCCCCAACGCAAGTCGTTGTAACGACTTGCGTTGTAAAACCTGCGTCGTAATGGCATGCGTTGTAAAATCATGCGTTGAAACGTCATATATCCTTTTATTAGTACTCTGACACTTCCAAATAACTTTCAACAACAGATTGCTACCCAAAATGACAGTGCGTCATCTATCTTTTGTGCCTTACAGAGCCTCCATTACATTATCAGAAATAGAGTCCATCTCTCCCTCTGCTTAAGCGTCCTTGTACTCGTGGCTGTGGGTCACCCTGAGGTTCACCAAGAAAGGGGACATGCATGAAGCAACTTTGTAAATGAATGACCTCGCTCAATGTAATTATTGGTACAATGTTTCCAATTCTGGGCTTTTCCCAAACAAATAATCGAAGTATTAGTATATATTACAACCTCAAAGAAAACTCACCCGACAGGTGCCTTGGTTCCGAGGAGATCGTGCACATTGCATGGAGGAAGGATTCCTCATCTTCTCCCCATGTGCAGCACGCTGGCAATCTTTCTGCCTCAGTAGCCCTGAAGGGTTCTGGTTGGCCTGGATTGCTGTGCGTGCAATCTAGGGTGTGCGCTGTGGAGTATGGTGATATGGTGCATTAGAGATGCCAAATGAATCAAAGACAGGATGTCACACATTTCACCTCCTTTCTTGTGCTGCCAGACAATGACAAATATTTTTCTATTACTGTATGATTAGGATTATATTATTTCCTAACCAAGATGTTTATCATGCAAATGTAATGTTTCCAAAGCATCCATGTTCGAAATGGTATTCAACCATTTTCCTGTGACATCCTTTCCTGTTTTACAAGTGAGCTTGGATTTCTTCTAGGATGTTTGCAACACTTTCCATTCCCTTATTGTTTATTCTGTTTATTCCTTCCTTAGAGAAATTTCTCCTGATTTTTTTGTCTTTCTGTCTGCAGCTGTTTTTCTCTCTTGGATTCTTCAGCGCTTGGAAGATTGTGCAAGCCTCCCTCTTCTGTTTGTGGGTTGTTTTGGAATTTTTGCTTCCAAACTCTTGTTTTTCATCTTCGATCAAGGTTCTTTCTTCCCTTTGTGGGGTTTTCGTCGATAAACACGTGGCAACTTTCACACGTTTGTTAATGGATTGTCAAACCGTAGCTACTGGGAGATTTTGTTCTTTCTTTTGGAGTTCATGAAAGAAATAAGAGGGCTTCATGGTGTCTATTTCTTGACAGTATATCTAGTCCACAGAATTAAATAAAGGTTACCATACCCAAAATGCACTTTTTGTTACATTAATTAATAGGACTGGAAATACTGTTTCCTTGGAATGGAGCTACCACCCTAAAGCAAAAGGATTCTACTTGGGATTAACAGCAGCTTTCATATTATTCATGTTGGTCGACATTTTTGCCTTCCATTGTTGTATTTTTCCTGGACCTTTTCTGTCTCAGAGGTGGGATGCTCTTCAATACGAAGAGATACGTGGAGGTAAACTGTGTTCCTGGAAATTTAGAGCTGTTTTTGATTTCCAGAAGTAGTGCATAGAAAATTTGCAAAGCCCAAATAATTTGCATCTTTGTCCTTCGTGTAGAAAATGTTGCAATGAGATCTCGCTGCTAAACCTCAGCATGTCTATATCCAAACTAGGATAATTAATTTGGTGGGAACACAGCTCATAGGGCATCTTTTTAAGAGTGATAGGCAGATGTTTGACCACCTGCATGACCCCAGACATTTATTCCTATAGCTGAGGTTAGTAAAATAAGTGCCATCGTTTCACATCGTGAATGGCACTTGTAATTGTAATTGTAATTGTAACGGCATTTGTAGAGCGCATGGCTACCCTGAGGCCTCCCAGCGCTGTGGACGCTGACTACTTGAAAATAAAATGGAGACTTGCGTGTTTACAATGCTACTCTAGAAAAAAATCGATTTGTCTAAAATTGATGATGAATATAAAATCCCTTTAAATCTGACCATTTTCTCAGCATTCCCCTCTTAAAATTACTATATCCCACTTTGCGATTATTTTACTTTATTGTTTATTTCTCTGCGCAAGAGTGAGAACTGATCAATTGCTACATTTGAATCTACTATTCCAATTTTCGAAGACTCCTGGGTAAATCGTCTCAGCTTTGCGTCTTCAATAACAATCAACATGCAATCAAAGGTGCATTTATACTTGTGCTGGTTTGCACCAGTTCCAAAGGTCAGAGCTGATGCTTCAATGAGTGATCTGATTGTGTATCGTGGGTTCTCGTGGGATGTGTCTTAATTGGAAACACGCCGTGAAAACCACTGATAAAGAAATGTTCCACTGTTTTAATCGTGGGCGTTTTGTTTCGCGTTTGCTGAGTTTCTTATTTACTATTCTAACAGGATCAATTAAAGTTCATATGACAATAAAGTTCGATCACCACTCCATTCTGGGTTTGTTTTCTCTGATAAAGAGAAGTTTAGACAAAGGCACCTAGAAAATAAATGCCAAGTTGAAAAGAGCACTTTCAAGAAAGGCGTACGACCGAGCTGCGACATCTGTTGAAACTCTGTCAGCCAACTGAAAGTGTCAACATATCCACCATCGTAATTTTGTTAATTATATGCCTGATGTGCCGTTCCTTCCGCAACACGTCATAAAAACAGCATCTCGGCAGCTCTTAGCGTGGAGGATGGATCAGCTGATGAGAACCCTTCTGCTGTTACTGGGTGGCAGAGAAAACCTGGGTTTAGGATGGGAAGAAGTGTTAGGCGAATGCGAAGGTGGACAAAGGAGAAAATACTCTGGGACACTCCGTCCTCCCTTCTCCCCTCATTTGTCCTGATCCCTGTGGCCACGTGCCCTGTCAGCCCCATGTGCTTCCTTCCCACTGTCAATTCACTTCAGGCTATTCCCATGACACCCGCCACGTGCATCCCCAATGGTGCCTTACTCTCATTATGCCTTCCTAAATTTGAATCCCTGTTCGGCCCCCTGTGTCTCCATTGCCACGCCCACTGCGTCTCCATGTCTGTGCCACTGTGCCTGTTATTTTCTCTTATCCCAACTATGCCTTGAAACAGTCCTTTCAGCGACCCTTGGTATTTTCCTTGGCACCATACACCTCCCTGAGCAACTCACTGACCCTAGACATTCGGGGACCCTGTACTCTGTTGTAAGAAATGGGTTGTTGGTTGAGGGGTGAGGGGCCGGGGGAACCCTATGCAAGCAACAGCCACAATCCTTGTCAGCGTGAACCACAAAAAGTCCCTAAATTAATCTGTGCTCCACCCTGTCGTAGCTTGGCTAAAAAGCAGTCAAGTTAACTTTGAGGTAATGTGTAAAGCATTTATACAGCACACAAATGGTAATGAAGTAAAACATAACAAAAAAAATCCCACACCAATTTAGAAAAATAGAGTAAAATGTAATAAATTATTTCACATCAAAACAACAAAAATCCAATTAGTAGAACCAGAGATATGCAAGGGTTAGGTACATACGGTGCTTAAAAAGCACCAAGCAGCAACTGTGGTTAACTGGTTGTTCTGGATCTGGAAATAGTCACCAGTTTAGGCAGACCTTGCTGGCAAGTAGGCTGGATACAGGAACCAGGGCAGCCTCACTGAGAATTATACCTTATGTCCTTGATGCAAGGCATTGTGCAGCAGCGATTCAGAGGAGCGATGCAGGGTCCTGCATCAAGGAAAATTTGTTCCCGTAAGCAATCCACTCGCTTAACTCATTAACAAGTTATTAGTAAAGTTTGTGAAAACTAATATGCAAATTACATGAACATGTGGGTTAGTGAAGCTTGCGTATGCATGTACTAAAGTGAATCACAATGAAGTAGGGTTAATACCGCTTTAAACAGGAAAACTGTTTTGCGCATGTGTCAACTACATCTACGTAGGATGACGAGGTAACGCTTGGAGGGAAATTCTTGCACATGAGCAGAAGCTATTAAAATGGAGTCTTGAAGACTCATGTGCCTGACACCTGCTTAGTTGAAAATAAAAGCTAGCTATTCTATTAATGCTAATGCGGGAAAAGTATTAATAAATAAAATGGGATAGAGCAGTGTTTCCCAAACTGTAGTCAGCGGACCCCCAGGGGTCCGTGACACATTCCGAGGGGGTCTGTAGGCAACAGTTTTAAAAGCACAGAAACGTTTTCTTGTATGATTAGCAGCGTTCCCGCAACATTAAGAGCGAGGAGAGTTTTGTTCAGTGGCAGCTTTGATTTAACTAATGTAACACAGAGGGTTAATGTGCCTACTGCAAAGAACGTGTAACATGCATCTTAAAAAGCAGTATTTGATGTGCCTAGGTTCGTGGTTACTGCTTTTGTCACAGAGTTTCTTTTGTTACTGTGCACTTCATAAGTGACAATCGTAATCTAGCAGAGGGACCTATAAACTGTCATCAAAAAGCTGCTTGCAAACTGTATGGTACCAGTTAGTAACTTATATTTTGTCCCAATTATTCATGATCCTGATGCTGCTAAAAAGATATATTTAGGTGAAAATACATTTTTAATGTTAAAGTAAATGCTAGCCACTGTGTTATGTTCTGAATCCTGAGTTTGTGTTTTTCCAGACCAAGCACTCTTTAAACATTGCATATACACACTGATTTACATGTATGATTCAATGTCTCTATATGTGTGTGATGTAAAGTGCTGTGACATCCTACAATGGAATGAGAGATGCTATAAAACAAATGAAATACATGTGACAGAGGGTCTATTACTTCAATATAAAATACTAAGGGCCAGATGTACGATCTATTTTTATATGCGCGAACGCGTTCGCGAACCCGTCTTCGCATGCAAAAACCTTTTGGGCCATGTACATAGCCTATTTCCCGAGTCGCAATTTGTTTGCGACTCTCTAAATAAGTTTTGCAACTTGCTATTTGGAAGGGGTAGTCCCTTTCAAATAGCGAGTCTCAAAACCTTGTACAAATATTTTTCGGTTGCAAAACAGTCACAATTACCACCTATAGATGGTAATGCATTCGCAAATGGGGAGGGGTCCCCAGGGGACCCCTTCCCCTTTGCAAGTACATGCAAAATTTTTTTTTAAGGTCAGGCAGTGGTCCCAGGGACCTCTGCCTGCCCATAGAAAATGAAACAAAAACGTTTCATTTTCTTTTTTTTTTTTAAATGCATGGTAAGCAGGCTGCATTTAAAAAAAAAAATGCTTTATTTAAAACCAGTCCGAGGCATGGTGGCCTGCAGAGCCCAGCAAGCCACCATCGCTGGGAGGGCTGGCATTCCCAATGGGCTCCCAAATTGTGAGAGGCTCATTAATATTAATGAACCTCGCAATTTGCGACCCCATTGGGAATCTCAAACAGTGTTAAACACACTGTTGTACATTTCATTTAGCGACTCGCAATTTTCCACTCGCTAATGTGTCGCCAATTGCGAGGCGCTAAATGAAATGGTCATATATCTGGCCCCAAAAACCTTAGTACTTTGAATATTTGTTTTGTGTGCACACGTGTGTATTATTTACGAATTACTGTTTTAATGTGTGAAATTTAACTCCTACAAATTGCTTGGAGGTCCCCGGCTTCCAGTGGTGACTCAATGGGGGTCCTCAGGAGTCAAAAGTTTGGGAACCACTATAGGTGGGTGGTATACAGTGCAAACATTTTCTTTGAGAAATTAACATTTGTCTTCTGACTCTATCATTAGTGCGTATTTGGGCCTTTCTTGCATAACTGAATTGAGCTGAGTGACGCGAAGTCTGTGCATGTCCACTGAGGGAAGCCATGAAGGCCATGACTGTGCGTTTGAATAAGAGCCAAGATCAAGTGCAACATTATGAGATCAGGATGGTGCCAAATTCAACTATGAAGAAACACATTCATAATAAAGTCAAATTTGTATCAACATTGTTACATTTAGCACATTGTAATACCATTTATGAATAAAAAGTAAGGAGATGGGTTTGCAAACAATGGTTAAACTGATTTTTGTGATGTAAGTATAGTGTGATGAAGATCCTCCCTTGCTTGACCAATCAAATCTCATATTTTCCTGATATTGAAACTTTAGTGGGTGAAACATGGAGAACGAAAGGTATATTTAAGATCATTTTTAGTTAGTTAGAGAGAGTAGGTGCACATTGTGGAGAACTGGATGCTGAGATTTGCTGAGGGAGAGCTGAAGAGTCTGAAATAGAGCAGAGCGGGGAGGAGGTAGCTGATTGCAGAACTTGAATCAGTATTTTCTATCCTGATCTAATTGGGTTAGGTCTGAAGATTGCGGAAGAATCTCGAGGAGAAAGAGAGTGCCAGAGAGGGGTACGACGCAACCGTCGGTATCTAAGAGAGGTCTACTATCCTGTCCTGATTCCTGTCCTGAAGCCTTTGTCTCCGGTCCTATCCCAGGGGACCCACACCAGCCCTTTGGCCAGGGGGTTGGTCTTCCACACCATCCTTGGTAAATAACAATTTCCGGTATTTGCTGAGGTTCTTTATCTTCTCTTTCTATCCTCTCTCTCTCATTGTGCATTGAATATTGCGTGAGTCCGAGATAAATGTATTGTGTTTTATTAATTGAATTTATCTCCTATGAATGATAGTGACTGCACTGTATTGAGATTGTTCACATGCACCTGAAATTTTAGATATACATTTCAAACGTTCTTGAGTCTGTGGTTATTTACTTTAAAGTATATAAATGTTAGCTTATGTTAAATATCACCATCAACTAGTTCAACTAATGGTCCATCGACCAGAGGCAAGAACTTGTTGATCTGTGAATGGTTAGTTGTAAATGAACAGAGGTATGGAATAAACTAATCCTAACAGTTTGTGGAAAATATAAAACTTGACCCCCCCCCCCAGCGGTTTAGCCATAGTGAATTTATGGGCCCAGTTGAGTATATGGTAGTGGAGTATTTGTTGTTGGAGAACCGCTGGATCAGTTTTCTGGTAGCAAAGCTATGGTTTTAATTGATTAGTTTGGTGATAAATATCGATTATTGAATTTATGTTGAACATGAAAAGTTAGTGACTTGTTTTTATATTGTCTAGAAGCACAGGTACAGAGGCTACCGGGGAATTCCGGGAATGGATTTTGAATAGCGGGTGGTGAAAGAAGCCGGTGAAAAAAGCCACCCTGCAGAAAGTTACTCTGTTGTCATAATACTGAGAAGCTACGTAGGTCTGGCAGTGTTATAGTAGGGACTATATTGAGTAAAAATTAAGTACGAGTGATAGCAGAGGGTTCGCTGGTGAAACTTTGGTCTTATTTCCCAAAAGGGGTATCAATGAAATAGTAACAGGTTCTCCCAAGCTCGAATGAAGGATAAACAGGGGTTTTACTCATAGTGAAAAGAAGTAATTCTTCACTCCAGAATTTTTTGGAAATCTATACTTTGTTAGTGGAACAGACAGAGTAGTGCTGATTTTATGTTGTTACTAACAGATTTTTAATATGAAAAGTGAAAGAAAATAAGTTATCGTATTACCTTGTGAAGGGAGGTTCAGTCGAAGGAGTTATATTAACGTCACGAAGAGCCATGCTGGGATTGGTTAATGAACAGAGAAATTGCCAGTGCTGTGTAATTGTTTATATTTTATTTGGAACAGTGTCGAGCAGAAAAGCTTACTCAACCCAAAGACCACCAGTTCAGTCTTGAAGCTTTTATGAAAATGAATTTATTTTTGTTTTATTTATTTTAACTTCTTTCTTTTTTTCTTTTCTTTCTTTTTATACACAATAGGTGTGTGTCAACAAATTAACCAAAAGATTAAGTTCAAGGAAAAAGGAATATTAACAGAACACTCAACTAATAAACACCAAATTTTTTAGGGCTTTTTGAATTGGATTGGTTAAAACAGCAGGCGTGAGGAGGAAGCAGATTGGAAAGGGGGGGTCAGTAGGGAGGAGCAATACTGCCATCACAAAAGGCCGCACTGGCATTGGTCAGACAACAAGCGCAAATCTGAGTTCTGATTGGTTGCTAGATAGAAGCTGCGTTAGATTTGGTTGAAAAAGAATTGTATTTTGAGTCCTGATTTGCCTGCTGGTGTGAGTCGCGTTGACATAGGACGGGACGTAGGTAATAGAGTCCGAAGATACACAGAAGACTCTTTTCCATATTGTTCGTCTGAAATGTTTGGAGAAAGAAAGAAAATGGAGATAATAAAGAAAATCAAGAATTTCTTTAAGAAAGACAAGCCTGTGATGATTAGAGAGGGAATTCCTTTCCCCCTACCTAAAACGCCTGCTTCATTTACGATGATGGAAAGAGGTTATCATACTAATGTATGGTTGGAGAATTGGGTGGAGTACACGAAAGGTGTTGGTCTTTTAGCGTTTCCAGATCATGGTACCTTTAATGTAATTTGAGAAATTGAATGAATGTTCTAGAACCAAACCCTAGATGGACACAGTATGAAGCTTTAGAAGAATGGGAGATTGAGAATTTTGAACAAGAGAAAATGAGAAGTGGTCGGAGATTCAGAGGGTTTTTGCCTAGGTATCCATACGAATCACGTGGAGGTCAAATTAAGCGTTGGAGAAGAGTTGTAGTAACAGAGGGTTTATATCCAGTTTTAATGGCTGAAGAGCAGTCACGAAGCAAGTGTAAGGAAAAAACAAAACACATAAATATGACAGGATATGGTGAATCAGATGATGAACTGTTGGAGGATATTTGAATTAAAAACCCTCCACCATAATAAGGAGAACCTAGTAGAGTCACCCCAAGTGCACCGGTGATAGGAAAGCCTTTAATTCCACAAATTTTACACAATACATCAGTCAATAGGGTGTTGCAAGATAATGACAGAGAAACCTTAAATAAAACTAGTGAAGAAATAGTTCAGAAAATAAGTCAATTGAATTTAAATACTGAAACCTTGACAGTACCAGTGACTATTGGTCCTGTTATCCCATTATTTGGAGATAAAAAGGGTTGCCTGATACCTTAAGTTGTAACAATTCCTTTGAGCAATTCCAGAAAACAAGGAGTGATGTTTGATGATCAGGCCAGTGAGAGTGATTCAGTCGTTTAATTAATGGATCTCCCAATAATGGAACCTTTAGTCGAAACTCCAAAGAGAGTTTCACCCGAAAAAGTGGAAAGAAAAGGGGTCAACAGTCCCTACAGGAACAAGAGGTTCGACAAGGGTTACTTCCGAGGATTTAGTAAGATGGGCACAGGGAATAGAAAAATAAAATTCACAAACAAAGGTCCTAGATATTAGCAGAATGAAAGTGGATTTGGAAGAAATGAAGGCTGGTAATGAAAGCACAGAAAGATTGAATATTTATAATGATGAGAAGTTGTTGTTCTTATGCAAGAGTATAACCAGAAGAGCAAAAATATTTCATGAAAAATTAACAGAGGTTGCCTCAGAAATTGGAATAGATATAGAGAGATGGAAATTACTGCAGAAACCATATAGAGTGGAATTTACTGAATTTAGAAAACATAATTGCTTCTGGTAAAAGACTGCAGATAAAAGAGTTGATGAACATTTTGAGAAAGTGCGGAGACATTGATAAATGGAGGACTAGGTGGACAAGAAAGAAAGAGGAAGCACAAGCGAGAGAAGTGTGGTCTGCATTTCCAGTGAGAGAATCAGAAAAGATTCAGAGAATATGTCCAAAGAGAGAAGTTCCTGGTGGTGAATATGTTCATGTTTCTTGGAGCAGACAGGATATGTTGTCATTCATGAATGATTTCCCTAGATTGAGAGAAAAACTCGTTGAATGGTACAATCAGATGGGAGGATTTGTGAAAGTTTCAAAGGTTTTATTGAAAGATTTGGATGGGTTGTTTGATATTGTGGTACCCGCTGATTTATAGAAAGAGTGAGAAGTATGCAAGAGATTCCAAGACAGGAGCGCCATCAGAAGAGGTGATGAGGAAGGTAATTACGTTCCTGAAAGGGAAAATTCCTCCTAAAGAAACAGATTGGGTAAAAATAGGCAGAATAACTCAAGAGCCAAAAGATTATTAGATATTACTATAGGTGTTCAAGCAGTATAGTGGATTTGAAAACATTGCTGATAAGGATATGGGACATTTTGTATAGCGGGTTGTGTATGGTCTGAAACCAGAGATTAGTCCAATGATTCAACAGCATATGTTGTGTTGGCAGAGTAAGACAGCAAATGAAATATTGAAATATGCAAAGTATTGTAGCGATGACATTGAGGCAAAACACAGAAAGCTAAAATAGAAAATGATGTGGGCACGGATGAAATTGGCAGAGATGCAGGAAACAAATGTAATTACCCAAACTGATAATCAGATGAAAGGGCAGGGTCAGAGTGAACAAGTGTCGAATTGTAGAAAAGAAAGAAGATGAATGAGTAGGAAGTAGAGAGGAAGCAAAGATGAAGTTTCCTTCTCATGCGTGTGGAAAGCATGGACATTGGAAAAAAGAATGTAAAAATATTCAGAATAATAATGGGGCAAATCAAAATTTAAATCCACAGATGCAGAATGAAGTGGTTATGAACCAGCAACAGCAGCAGCAGGTAGTTACTCCACAGTATCAGGTGCCACAAGCTCCTATGCCAAACCATGTGAATGTTCAAAAATACAGTGTGAACACCAGATTTCACAGAGAAAGTGATAAGAATAATTCTATGTTTTCACAATATTTTTTGCAGAGTGATGAAATTGACTCGGACTATTCACAATGACAGTGCCTGACAGGGGAGGAAGAGGAGTGCATGCTTTGCGCATCCTTGCTGGTACACTAGACAGGTCCATTTATATATGGGAAAGTGGAAGGAAGTGATATCACTTTTCTATTGGACACAGGTGCTACCTGGTCTGCTGCGAGAGCAGCAGACTGCCCAAACCTACCCTCTAGGGAGAAACTATCCAAGTTGTAGAAGTTTCAAACAAACAGATTAGAACACCAGTTACAAAACCGATGGAAGTATATATTGGAAATTTTAAAGAAAGGTATCGGTTTGTAGTATGTCATTCAAGCCCAGTGAACTTGCTAGGAAGAGACCTATTGTGCAAGATTAACTGCACAATTTATTGTACTCCTGATGGTGTTGCCTTTCAAACACCTAATGAGGACCTGGTTTACAAAATGATGCTAGCTAAGCAAGGTACAGAAGTGGATGAGATGTTTTCGCTACTGACTGAAAGTGAATTGCCTGAAGAATTGAAAACCACAGTAAATCCAGAGGTGTGGGATTTTTCCAGAAAAGATATAGTGCTCATAGCAAATGTCGATCCAGTGAAAATAGTGGTGAAAGAAGGAGCAGTGTATCCAAACATACAACAGTATAAAATGAGTCCAGAAGTAATGGAACAAATGATTGAGCAAGGAATTCTGAAAGAAATAATGGGTAGTACTTGTAATTCGCCAATTATGGGACTCAAAAAGCCTTTTGGTAAGTACAGGATAGTGCAGGATTTAAGAAAAATGTATAAAATTGTACTGCCTTGTTGCCCAGTGGTGCCACATCCCACAGTTGGTACTCAATAATTGATTTGTGTCAAGCATTCGTTTCCATTCCTTTACACCCAGACAGCCAGTATCTTTTTGCCTTCCGGTTTGGAGATCGTGTTTTGGCATGGTGCCGAGTTCCTCAAGGGTATACAAAGAGTTCCTCGATTTTCAATCAAATTCTGAAAAAGTGTCTAGAATCTCTAGTTATGCCCGGGAAATCAGTCTTGGTTCAGTACATTGATGATCTATTGGTGGCATCAAAGACACGGGAGGATTGTGTCACTGACACAATTGCATTACTGAACCATTTGGCCGAAGGAGGACACAAGATGTCTCCAGAGAAATTACAATTTTGCCAACAAGAAGTTAAATATTTAGGGCATAAAATAGAAAGAGGAGTTAGAAAATTGACCCCAGAAAGAACAAAAATAATCAGACAATGCAACTACCTGAAACCCAGAAAGAGATGAGAATGTTTCTAGGAGTGGTTGGATATTGTAGGCAGTGGCTAAATGGATTTTCCCTGCTTGCAAAACCATTGATACAATTGGCTCGGAAAAGCGCAAAGGATCCAATCGAATTGAATGATGAATTTCTGGAAGCATTTGTGAAATTTCGTAATTGTCTGTGTGAGGCGCCAGCGTTCAGAATGCCTGATTATTCAAAGGAATTTGCACTATTTTGTTGTGAGAGAGAAAGTTTTGCACTTTCAGGTTTGACTCATAGGCAAGGATTGAGGCGACGTTCATTGGCATATTTTGCTGCCACCTTGGATCCAGTAGCTTCAGCCTTACCTGGCTGCTAAAAAGCAGTAGCTGCTACATTTATGAGTCTGGTGCACAGTGAATCCATTGTGATGGGACATCCTGTTAAGGTTTATGTGTCAAACTCAGTTGAGATACTTTTAACAAGGACTCAAACACAGCACCTCACTCCTAGTCAGATGACTAAGTATGAAAGAGTGATTTTGGGAGCAGAGAATGTGACAGTAATAAGGTGATCATGATTGTTTGGATGTGACTGAGATGTGTACTAAGCCCCGCCCAGACATACGAGAAGTGCCCTTGATAGAATCAAATCATGTGTTGTTTGTGGATGGGTCATGTTTGAGGACGGACGAAGGAGGGCGAGGTGCGGCATATGGGGTCTGTAAAATATCAGTAGTCATTGAAGCATCCTGTGTACCGGTAGTCAAGTCTGCACAAGTAGCCAAATTGGTGGCCTTAACAAAGGCATGCAAAATTGGGAAGAATTGGAGAGTAACCATATTCATGGGCAGTCAATATGGTTTTGGGGTTGTGCACGACTTTGGCCAGCTTTGGATGCAGAGGGGATTTCTGACTTCTTCAGGATCTCCTATTAGAAATAGCAAAAATGTAAAGGAATTGTTGGTAGCATTACAATTGCCAAAAGAAATAGCAGTGGTGAAGTGTGCTGCACATCAGTCAGGAAATGACTATGTGACAGCAGGTAATCGATATGCTGACCAGATTGCTCAAAATTGTACAAGAAATAAAATGTCAATCAACAAGAAAATGGAAACAGATGAAACCAGCTGTCAACGTATGTTCTTCTCAGCTCTAGAAACATGGGATGAGGTCAGACAGTTGCAGGACGAAGTTGAGGAAAAGGAAAGGGAAATCTTGATATGGTCAGGATGTACAAAAAGGACTGAAGAAGAAGAGTGGGTATACTCAGATGGTAGACTAGTCATGCCAGATTGTTTGCTCTCTCAAATGGCAAGGGTATATCATGGAACTACACATATAGGCAGGGACGCAATAATCAGACTATTCAGACAAAATTGGTATAACCCAAAGTTTAGGGTAGTTGCAGAGAGCCATTGCCAGTGATGTTTAATATGTCAGCAGCAAAATCCAGGAAGAAAGACAATGGTTAGTTGGGAAAAAATGGAAAGGCAGAAGGACCATTCACCAGGTTGCAGTTAGACTTCATTCAGTTGCCTCCATGTAAGAGATAGCAGTATGTACTTCTCATAGTGTGCTTATTCTAGAGATGGTTGGAGGCATACCCCACTAGACGAAATGACAGTCTCACAGTTAGTAAATTACTGTTGAAAGAGTTGATACCTCGATTTGGTTTTCCAGTCACTTTGGAATCAGATAGAGGACCTCATTTTAATAATAAAATAATTTGATTAATCTGTGCTGCATTTGATATTAAACAAAAAACGGCACTGTGCTTATCTCCCAGAGGCTTCTGGAGTAGTTGAACAGCTTAACGGCAAGATCAAGTCAAGATTAGAGAAGGTGTGTACATCCACAATGTTAAAATGGCTAGATGCATTGCCTCTTGTATTGATGGTATGAGCAGCATTCCTGATAGAAAAACAGGATTGAGTTCTCATGAAATACTCATGGGACGGGCAATGAGACAAGTATTTATTCCTGGAAATAAATTGATGAATATAACTGTTGATCTGGTATTGGATTATTGCAAAGGATTGACTGATCTGGTGCGTTCTGTCTCTCATCAGGTTGTAGAAGACACAGTTGCAGACATCCAGGCGCATGATTTGAATCCTGGAGACTGGGTGTTAGTGAAAAAGCATGCAAGGAAATTGTGTCTAGCACCAAGGTGGGAGAAACCATGACAAGTCATACTGGTCACTACCACAGAAGTGGAGTGTGCAGGTTTACCCAAGTGGAGTCATGCTAGTCATACCAGAAGAGTCCCAAGCCCACCTAAACAGCAATAGCAACAACTGACTGAACAGGCTGAAACTTTAGAAGCTGAAGGTTGTGTAGACGAAGAATCTAGAGTGACAGATTCTGATAGACAAATAGATGAAGAACAACTAAGTACAAGTCAGGAAGGGTGGATACAAGTGATTGAAATACCTGAAGTTGTTAGCAAAATAATAAGAAGAAATCAATTAGGGAGACAGGAATGTAGAAAAGAAAAGACAGGGAAAGAAGAACACACTCAGGTAGAAGTGAACAAAGCTATTCAGAAACCTGAGCAGGGACAGATAGAAGAAGAAGGACAAGTTCAGGCAGAAGAAGAACACATTGTAATACGACCTGAACAGGATCACATAGAGGTAGAAGAACGGGTTCAAGAAGAAGAAGAACAAATTGTAATAAGACCTGAACAGGACCAGTTAGAAGAAGAAGAACAGGTTCAGATGAAAGAAGATATAACAGCAATAGGTACAGGTAGTAGAAGATCCAAATTCAGAAAATACAGAGCAAAAGCAATCAGAAAGTGGAAAAGAACTAGAACAGATTGTACCCAGACAAAATGAAAATAAAAGAACCTTAGAAAAAGACGAAGAGGGTGAAAGTGCAGTTCAAGTCAAAAGAGTCAGAAAGGGTGACAATTGGCCAGGTGGAGTAAAAAGATTAGGATACTTCCTAAGGAGGTCAGGGAACTAACCATAGCAAGCAAATGAGGTTTCAAGGCAAACTCAACATATACAGCCAATATCAAGACTCACACGAAGAAGCCCAAGGCTGAGGATTTTGAACAGAAAATACAAAGCCCCTGAGTGGACCTATGTCATATTAGAGGAATTTAAAAATTTGGATTTACGTGAAGAATCAGAGAGAGTTCATGTTGCACAGGGTGATGAAAGCAAATTAAGAACACCCTAAAACAAAAGTCTGTATTTAAAGATAAATTCAAATAAAGAAAGAAAAAGAGAAATGAAAATGTTCTCAGATTGCAAAATGGCAGAAGCTGAAGTTACTGAACAACCGAAACAAAGTTTAAAACGAAGGTGTCTTCAAATTTGCCTATGCAGTATTTTACTACTAATATTAATGTGGTTATTTCTAACAGTGGTGGTACCTTTCTTAATGGTAACAAATAATAATTTGAATACAGTTATTAATGGGAAAGTAGATACAGTAATGAAGAGAACTTAAACAAAACTAGAGCAAGTAGAGGAGACTATCTATCATCATAATGAATCAAATAATGATTTGTCTTGAAATATGTTTACTAAATTATTGTTTCAGTACGTTGATACAATGGAAATTAGTGATTGCTATGTCTGTATGAAATTACCTTCATCCGTATCAGAAGGGGTGACTTACCACCATATACCTTTAACATATGATGTATCATGTAGCTTTGTATCAAGTTTATTTTAAGTAACCGAAAAGCTCCAGTATTTTTATTCAAACAGATTTAGTGTTTTCAGAGTTAACAGTTCGGAAGAATATGAATCCAGTATTTAGTAGTAATGATGCACAGTTCATGGGCGAGTTCTTCCTAACAATGAGCCCAATAGATATAGGACAGGCACACAAGAATAACCTAACATGTATATTGTGTGAAGAAGATAAATCATTTTTAAATTTAGTAGAAGAAAGGAGACAGGATTTAACAAAGAAAGCTGCTGAACAGAAATCCCATGTACGTCATGGGTTGGGAAAGAAGGAACTTTTGCAAAGGGCAAGGCTCAAGCAGCAATGTCCCTAGACTTTGTGAAAAAGGGGAAATGCTGCCTACATAGGTTAAAGACTGTAATAACTTGTAATAAGTTTTTATTGTATAGTTAATAAAAACCGTTACAATATCGTAATAAGTAAAAAATACTTTCCTATGCGAGCTGTTATACAGTAGAATACAAATTATAAAACAACCAATAGTTAAAATGCTAAAAACACAGGTATTCTTGGAATCCTAGTAGTTTCGGAGACCTATTCTAAATTAACCAGGGCAAATTCAAAGTTCAAAAAGTTCAGGCTTGTGTTGGCTTTTCAGTTTTTTTTTCAAAACTAATTACATATTTGATTATTCACCAAATGAATTGTGGATCCGCTGAGTCCAACGCATGTAATATTGCTGAGCGGCATGTGCGAATTCCTTTTTCGTTGAACTTTACCCTAAGTAGATTCCGGCGATCACGATCCATTATTGGACAAATGCAGATTAAGTGGATGATGTCTTGTACTGCCGCACCACATAGAGTACAGTCCTTTGGGCCCGGTGTCCTCCAGCCGGGTTGGTCAGCGTTTGTAGGCAGTTTTCCCATCCGTAGCTTTAGATACTTTAGTTTTAAATGCGATGGAAAAGCAAGGCCTAGATAGGGAGCTGGTACCGGCCTTTTGTAGGATTGTATTATCTTCCAAGCATGTGCTCGGTGTCTTAGAGTTGTTTTGTCTTCGATCAACAAGTGCAACAACTGCCTTTTTTATGGTCTGCTTAAAAGATGTTACTGGTAACTTCCTTTTCCATATTGATGCCATCTCTGTAATTTTCAGGGACGAGTTTAGGTACTTCGCATACTAGGATTTGGAGTTGCTATGCAGAGCTTCTCAAATAGCGGAGTTAATTTCTATTTCGCGATTGGACCAGATGTTATACCAACATTTGATTGTCTCGTATTTTAAAGACTGATTATAATAACATTTACATTTGTACCAGTGAATTTGAACATAACTTCCTAAATATAGGTGGATGGGGACTAAAAGAGTGAACTGATCCTGGATTTCCATGAATATACTATGTGTGTGGGAGAAATGCCTATTATAGATTACCTGCATGATGGTGCAGTAGCTGTTGCTTTGGAAAAGTATTTCCAAAGATCTACCATGTGGATAGAATCAATGGAATCAATGAAATATCTAATGGACTAATGCAAAGAAGAAGAGCTAGTTTTTCTGAAATAGTGGGTGATATATTTGGTGCATAGATACCCTCAGTTGGAGTCGTTCTGAATTCACACACAAAATTCGGAAGGCTTCAACAGTAGTTGATCCTCTTTCAACTGATACTGCTGGAGGATTCTTAATGATTAATATGGAAATGGTTGCAATAAGGTGTATGGTTTTGCAAAATCGTATTTCTCTTGATATTTTATTGCTAAAAGAGGGTGGAGCCTGTCGAATGTTGAAAATTCAACATTGTCATATTAAAAATATTACGAGAATTCATGAAAATTTGACCCCAATGGAGGTTGACGGTGTATGGGAGAGACTAACAAAGAGCATCCCATCAATAGGGAATTGGTTTACTAATTTTGGAAAGAGTTTACTAGGTCAAATAATACTACCAGTAGTTATGATAACGACAACAGTATTAATAATAATGATCATATGCAAGTGTTCCAGGAGCAAGGGAAAAAGAAGAATATATTCGGAAATAGATGGGAAAGGAAGGAAAAGAAACAGAGAATTTGAAGAAATCCAATTAGAAGAAATGAAAGGAAAGCTATATAAAAAGATGAAAGAATTAGAAAGAAAATAAGTAACTGATGCAATTTAAAGGGAAGAAGATTAAAACTAAGAATTGCTGAAGTTGGCATCTGGGAAGGGATGGGTAATTTTGTGATGGCTCAAAATGCTTGGAAGCAACTCACTTGTTTGACTCTTTAACAAGTTAATAATAAAGTTTGTAAAAACTAATACGCAAATTACATGAACATGTTGGTTAGTGAAGCTTACATATGCATGTACTAACGTGAAAAACTATGAAGTAGGGCTAATACCGCTTGAAACAGGAAAACTGTTTTGCGCTTGCATGAATTACATCTACGAAGGATGACGAGGTAACGCTTGGAGGCAAAAAATTCTTGAGCATGAGCAGACGCTATTAAAATGGAGTCTTGAAGACCCGTGTGCATGGCACCTGCTTCGCTGAAAATAAAAGCTAGCTATTCTATTAATGCTAATGCGGGAAAAGTATTAATAAATAAAATGGGATAGAGTAGAGGTGGGTGGTACACAGTGCAAACATTTTATTTGAGAAATTAACATTTGTCTTCTGACTTTATCATTAGTGCGTATTTGGGTCTTTCTCGCATAACTGAATTGAGCTGAGTTACATGAAGTCTGCTCATGCCCACTGAGGGAAACCATGAAGGCCATGACTGTACATTTGAATAAGAGCCAAGATCAAGTGCAACATCGAGAGAACAGGATGGTGCAGAGTTCAACTATGAAGAAACACATTCATAATAAAGTCAAATTTGTATCAACATTGTTACATTTAGCACATAGGAATACAATTTATGAATAAAAAGTAAGGGGATGGTTTTGCAAACAATGGTTAAACTGATTTTTGTGGCATGTAAGTATGGTGTGATGAAGATCCCCCCTTGTCTTATCAATCAAATCTCATATTTTCGTGATATTGAAACATTAGTGGGTGGAACATGGAGAATGAAAGGTATAATTAAGATAGTTTTTAGTTAGAGAGAGCAGGTGCACATTGTGGAGAACTGGATGCTGAGATTTGCTGAGGGAGAGCTGAAGAGACTGAAGGAGAGCAGAGCAGGGAGGAGGGAGCTGATTGCAGAACTTAAAGCAGACATTTCTATCCTGATCTAATTGGGTTAGATTTGAAGATTGCGGGAGAATCTCGAGGAGGAAGAGAGTGCCAGAGAGGGGTGTGACGCAACTGTTGGTATCTTAGAGAGGTCTGCTATCCTGTCCTGATTCCTGTCCTGAATCCTTTGTCTCCTGACCTATCCCAGGGGACCCTTACCAGCCCTTTTGCCAGGGGGTTGGTCTTCCACACCATCCTTGGTAAATATACATTTCCGTTATTTGCTGATGTTCTTTATCTTCTCTTTCTATTCTCTCCCTCTCATTGTGCATTGGTTATTGCGTGAGTGCCAGATAAATGTACTGTGTTTTCTAATTGAATTTCTCTCCTATGAATGTTGGTGACTGCACTGTATTGAGATTGTTCACATGCACCTGTAATTTTAGATAACGATTTTAAATGTTCTTGAGTCTGTGGTTATTTACTTTAAAGTATAGAAAGGTTAGCTTATGTTAATTATCACATTCAACTAGTTCAACTAATGGTCCATCAACCAGAAGAAAGTACTTGTTGATCTGTGAAGGGTTAGTCATAAATGAACAGAGGTAGTGAATAAACAAATCCTAACAGTTTGTGGAAAATATAAAACTTTATCCCCCCCCCCAGTGGTTCAGCATACGTGAGTTTATGGGCCCAGGTGAGTATAAAGTAGTGGAGTATTTGTTGTTGGTAAACCGTAGGATCAGTTGTGCTGTGTTGGTTCTGATTAGGCGCTACAAAGGCTGTGATGCAAGGTCTGCGTTAAGTTATGCTGCATCTGTTCCAATGAGGAGCCACAAGGGTTGTGTCAGTTCTGATGGGGAGCACAGCTGGGCACATCTAAGGGTCCAGGACCAGAGAGGCAATACTGAGGGGGGTTAAGACTCACAGCAGACAGAGTGCTACTGCATTGTTCAAGATGGTTTTATCTATTTTTGCCCCTGAGGCTGAAATCAGGAGACCTGCCAACTCATCCCTGGAGTCCCTCTATTGATCTTGGGTTCAAGGTGCAGGTCCAGTCCTTCTTACTCAGGCAGCGGGGCACAAGAGCAACAGGGCAGCTAAGTCTTTTAACGGTCCTGAAGTGATCTGAAGAGTGGGTCTGAAGGTGGGTCTGAAGGTCTATTATTTATACCTGGTGCCTACTATGAAGTGGGAGAAACGTCTGGAGTTTTCCACTGCAGAGGTTTATTTATTTATTTTCAAAGTTTTATACAGCGCGAACATGACCACTGAGGGTATCAGACGCTTTATAGTTGATGCATCAAGAAATATACAAGCAATCAAAACACAATAAACACAAATGAAAAAAAATCACAGTTTTATAATGTCAGACATTCAAGTGAGCCAGGCAGCTGGGCAACACATCAGCGGGTATGGCCCCGGAAACAAATGGAGAAGCCAGACTGAGGCAAACATGTCTTCATCAGGAGCCCTTTAACTTCTTTTTTGAAGAGGACTGTGGAAGGGTTCACCCTGACTTTGGGTGGAAGAGAGTTCCATAACCTTGGAGCCATTCCTGAGAAGGCTTGATTGTAAGTCTTTTTTTCTTGAATTTTTGTGGTTTGAGCAGAAGGGTGCTGGCGCTTCTGAAGGGTCTTGAACCACATGAGAGCTCCAATTTTTAAATGAGGTACAGCAGGGTCTTGAAGTGGATGGCTTTGTGTGCCATGCAAGCAGTTTTTCACTGTATTCGGGCATCATATGGAGCCAATTCCTTGCCAGCAAGTCCAGAGAAATATGGTAACATTTTTCTGTCCCCATTATGTGCCTAGCAGCAGAGTTTAGGGCAGCCCTCAGAAAAGCAGTCTTCACTCTAGGCAAGCCTCAAAGCGTTGCGCTACCATAGGCCAATTTTGAGATTACTAATGCTTGCACTGCAACCGTTAGGTCATGAGCAGGGAGATATGGTTTGAGCTTTCTAAGGATGTTGAGTTGGAAATTTGCTTCTTTGGTGAGGGAGCTGATGTGCTTCTGAATGTTAAGACTGTTGTCTAATATAATACCGAAAGAGGATGCTGAGTAAACGAGGTGAGGTCTACAGTTAAGAGCCGTGAGCTGATTCAACCATTATTTCATGACCGGAGATTGTTTATGGGGTGAGATTAGGAGGAATTCTGTTTTTAGAGCATTGGGCTTCAGTGTCAGCCTGCTTTGTGTTTCCAGCAGAACTGAGTTGAGGGATTGAATGTCTTCGGGGGAGGCGATCTTCAGGTATAGTTGGGTATCGTCCCAAAACATGTGATAGTGAATGCTGGATGATTTCAGGATTTCTGTCAGAGCCTCCATGAACAGGTTAAAGAGCATGGGATAAAGTGCTGAACCTTGAGGAATCCCCAGAGTGACCAGTAATGGATGGGACAGGGATGTTTTAACCTTGAAGCTTTGGGCTCTGTTCTGAAGGAACAAAGAGAATTGGTTAAGTACAGGCCCCCACAGGACCAACCTGCGTTCCAGGAGGTCGATTATGTTATCATGTTTGACCATATTTTATGCTGCTGAAAGGTCAAGAAGGATCAAAAGGCGCATCTCATTGTGGTCCAACATTTTTAATGCATCATTGATGATGTGCATTAGCGCAGACTCTGTACTATGGCCAGGGCGAAAGCCAAATTGGTATTGGTCCAAGAGTTGGAAATGGTCGATTACAGAGTTGGGCAAGCACATATTTCTCCAGGAGCTTTGCCAAGGTGGAGATGTTAGAGATTGGGCGAAAGTTATGAAGGTCCGTGGGATCAGCAGATGGATTCCTTAGGATAGGGGTAACTTGACCTGATTTTAGGCAGTCTGTAATAGCACCTTGCCAACGTAGTGCATTTACGATTGTAGTCCAAAGTGTTAGTAAGAAGGATCTCTCTTCCGGGAAAAGGTTTGATGGCAGAGGGTTGTTACAGTGATTGGTTGGTTTCAGAATTGACAGCATTTTGCGTATGGTGCATTCATCGAAGCTTTGGAACAGACTCCAGAATGCATTGTTTTTGGGTGCGGTGGGGCTGCGCAGGGTCATTGATTTCCATAGCTTGCAGACGGAGCGTGTTCAGTAGACTGATTGACAGATTATCAAGGGTGGAGCGTAATTCTGTTTCAATCTCAATAGTTTTATCCATGAAGAAACCAGGGAATTCTTCACAGTTCAGCACTGACCCTTGATCCAGAGATGGGAGATTATGATGACTATTTGCTTGGGACTTGATGAGTTATAACTGTTTTTTAGGATGTATTTTTTGCTTAGTTTAGTCGAGTTCTGAAAAAGGTGGCCTTACGAGCATCTGATGCATTTATTGTAAATGCTTCTCAGGGTTCTCAAATGGTAAAGATGTTCAAGGGAGTGATGGGATCGCCACATCCTTTCAGCAAGTCTTAAATTTCTTCTTTCGGAATTAAGACTATCATTGAACCATGGTTTGGAGAGCTTTGCGGACATATTTTAAGCTGTAGCTTATAATGGGCCGGGTCTGCAATGTCTGCAGCATGTTCATCAGCTGATCTACAGTTTAGGAGCATGCATTTGAGTCTTATGTTCGTGTCAGTAGGTATAGGTAGAGTGGTGATGACTCTAGTGAGGCTGTTCTCGTTTTAAGTTCTGGTGCTTGTCCTAGGTTCCCTTAAGGGATCAGTGGAGATGGGTTCAATTTGTTGCAAGTTTGATATGAAGGAGGGACGTGCCGGATCATATGAAAGTAGGAGAGAATCAATATCCTTATCAGACAAGGAGGCTCTAAATCTAGAGGGGCGAGACGGGCCATGAGGGTACGGAGCGGAGACCCAACTATGGGGTGGGTGGGTGATGGTGACTACGAGTATAGGGAAGGGCAGGGCGCCAGGTACACCCACTAGATGGGAGCGAGCAGAAGTGCTGATTGTCCATAATGGAGCACCTTTGTCCGGCGTTAGCTGACAGTTCCTTAGAGATATGTAATAGGCTATGAACCTCTGCCTTCAGTTCTTGTAGGCAGAGTGCTATCTCGTTAAGTCAGCCTTCTAATGAAGTGTGTGAATGGGATTGAGAGAATAGGTTCAGGGAGCCCTGCAGCCGTAGAGAGCTAGTGGGGGCGGGGGAAAGTAGGGCAGGTGGTGAATGACTGAGACCTGAGGGAAGGGGTTCTGGGAAATGGAGCTGCGTGCTCGGAGGGATCGGTAGGTTAGGGGAGGCGGGGTAGGATAGATAGAGGCTCCTAGAGGCCTGTGGAAGCAGGTTGGGTGTGTGGGTTGGGATGAGGTCCTGGGGAGAAACGGAGAGGTGCAGTGAGAAGTGGAGCAAGGGGAGTTAGAGCTATCTAACAGTAAGGGGGAGAGGACGGTAGACTAGCATGACAACTGTGCTGTCTAGGATTTATCACGGCAGGCATTGAAGGGGAATTCTTAATATGAGTTAGGATAGCTAGAAGGGGGCCCTTCGAAGCAGATGAAGGGTCAGGGCATGGTGGTGGAGAGGTAGGAGATAGGCTTTGAAAAGACTGGGGGACTGCTGGGGGGCCAGCCCCTCGGGGGGCAGAAGAGAAGTTAGCAACTGAATTCAGGTTAATAGGAAAAAGTTTTCAAAACCACTAGATTGCGATCTGAAGCTTGTATAACGATGGGTCCGTTTTTGTAAAGGGAGATGGGAGTTTCAGCTCTGAAAGCATAGGAGGGTGCACCATCAATCTGAGACCATGTTTGTTTTCAGGGAGGTGGAGATCTTGAGCAAGGAGTGCATGGCCTTCCACCTTTGAGCATGATGTTTAGTATAGAAGATGAGATCATTTATGGTACTACCCTTTCTGATGGAGTAGAAGGGGTCTGAGATAAGGGTTTCTGGATGTGCTTTTAGTAGTCTGTGTTTGATGTTTTTTGCAGCATTTGTTGAAAGGTTCGGGGTGCATAAGATTCGGAAAGCATTATGGCCCACCGGCTCCACCGGCTCCAGGTTGGGAGAGATGCAGCACGATCGATATCAGCACACAACTTGTCACCAAGTAGGCACGGGTAAGTCAAGGGTGTTTGCAATGTTCTGCCTCCATACCCATGTCCCAGTCTGCCTGTGACATAGTAGGCTAGTGGGAAGTTATTTATGAGTGAGCTTAGCCAGTGCCTTTGAAGTACAAGTGTGGTAGGTGACAGCTCCATCCTCACCAATTCTATTGTGACCAACTACAACTAGCCATGTGACCCAGGAACGCACCAAATGGTTAGGACGAAAAAAATGCCAACTTTTTAAACGAATACCATTAAATATAAGGGGTTACCCTGTGTCCCTAAGAACCTGGGTATGCAGTTATGAGCTACAAACTGTCTGGAGAAAGGAATCTCCTCAATGAAATTATAAAATAATGTTTTTTCATTAAACACTAAAAGGGCCAATAAATGACCCCCCAAGCGTGTGTGAAACTTCTTCTACTCAAAAACACAAATCTTTAAAGAAAAATGATTTACAAAAACCACTGACACAACACAACTTTTAACTTGTTTTAAATATATTTTTTCATATATCAAAACATGTACATCTACCTCTCTTCATATTTCTCTTTCCAACGGCTCTCCAGAGAACATACAGAACAATACATCACATTCGCATTGAAATAGTGAAAATCACAAATCTCTAGGTGATCACATACACAAACATGAGACCTTGGAAACAGAATAATCAAAATGACCTAAAAATGTTTTGTTCAGTGTTTCCTTTTATCTTCTTTACATATTCCAAGGATAGCTGACATATGTCAAAACGTAATGTCGTTGACGTTTCGACCCTGTGATCAAGTGTTATTCACTACACATCATGGCGGGTCCTCCCCAGGACTAAAACAGATCAAAGGGCAGCCTTAAATATATTCAAAGAAATACACACATAGCATTTCCAAAACGGTATCCATTAGATATGTAACATGACATTTCAGGCCCCAGCCTGGGTTCACTTGATGTGGAGATGGGGATAATAATACCCCCCTTCAGTTGTACTCCTCTTGGCCCAATCTTGGCTTCATTTAAAATAAACAGCAGCAGCTCCTGTCTTGTCTGCTGTCTTCCTGCCCATAAATTGATAATCAATCAGAAGAGGACACTGGTATCTACAATAACCATTGGTTATCTTTGACAACCCTCATAGACGCTGAAGATTATAACGATGCGGTGTATTTGTTTCTCCGCCCCTTATCTAGCGTCATGACATTGTCATTGGGTGGTCAAAAGGTATAGTATGCCTGCCTCGCCCGAGGCAACCTCTGGAGAATGTAGAAGTGTCCAGAGATCAAAGGACACCTCCGGAGGGATGATATCCAAAAGCCAAACTTAAGAGAGTGAATTAAAAAACAGTTCTTCACCGAATAGACAGCTTTATTAGAAAAGGTGAGTACTGTTAATAAAAATAACTGGGTATATTCGATAATCGAGTTATTGGATTATCATATATGACATTATAAAAAAGTCGACATGTTTCAGCTCCTGTTGGCCCAGCCGGGTCTAAAGAGCTTTCGTCAGGACAAAGACAAAGGGAGGGGTACTTACACAACTTGTGCAGTATACTTGTGCTTACTGGCAATCACAAATTCATATTCCTGTATATTGGAAACAAGAAACAAAACATCATGCTGTACACATACGCGGGTACACTTGGCATACTTGACTGTTCATTTTTTTGCACAATATTATAGTAAATAGGTGCCAATTTTTAGGGGTGCATAGTACTAAATGCACTAAAGCTGTTGGAGAGCAGTGAAGAGGGGGAAACAGGGTGAGGGTCTCAATCGGAAAGTGAACACTCTAATTAGAATAGGGCGCTAACATGCTCAATCGCTATAATTGCGAACGGTTTTTGTGCATAATTTCTAGTAATGTTGTCTATTATGCCATCATCTTGTACAATTGTCAGGTGCATATTGGTGAGTTTCTATAAACAAATAAGGCATTGTGTGTTGTTAATAGATTTTTTACAATTGTGCAATAACAAAGATCTCTCACAGCATACTGATAAGTCAATAGCTGTAAGCATTTACTATCTCCTTTTGCGTGTGGCCATCAAAGGATGTTAAATGTTTGCTCACTTCTTTCTAGTGTGAGTGACACGGTTCGACGTATTATGGACACGGACACAAGTCAATCAAAATACAAGAAGAAGTACCTGATTGCTGGGAGAATTACTCATCTTCAGGGCGCACGATGTCGCTATTCAACATGGTCTCAGCTAAGGTATTAAAAACAATGTATAAATACCATAGTAAGCCTAAAGAGCGCGGCGGTTGCACGCGCTCGGTATCTTTCGTCTTACCCACGAGAAGACTCAGAAATTTCTTGTGCTGACTCTGCCCCTGGAAGCGCCGGTACCGAACCGTGTCACTCACACTAGAAAGAAGTGAGCAAACATTTAACATCCTTTGATGGCCACACGCAAAAGGAGATAGTAAATGCTTACAGCTATTGACTTATCAGTATGCTGTGAGAGATCTTTGTTATTGCACAATTGTAAAAAATCTATTAACAACACACAATGCCTTATTTGTTTATAGAAACTCACCAATATGCACCTGACAATTGTACAAGATGATGGCATAATAGACAACATTACTAGAAATTATGCACAAAAACCGTTCGCAATTATAGCGATTGAGCATGTTAGCGCTCTATTCTAATTAGAGTGTTCACTTTCCGATTGAGACCCTCACCCTGTTTCCCCCTCTTCACTGCTCTCCAACAGCTTTAGTGCATTTAGTACTATGCACCCCATAAAATTGGCACCTATTTACTATAATATTGTGCAAAAAAATGAACAGTCAAGTATGCCAAGTGTACCCGCGTATGTGTACAGCATGATGTTTTGTTTCTTGTTTCCAATATACAGGAATATGAATTTGTGATTGCCAGTAAGCACAAGTATACTGCACAAGTTGTGTAAGTACCCCTCCCTTTGTCTTTGTCCTGACGAAAGCTCTTTAGACCCGGCTGGGCCAACAGGAGCTGAAACATGTCGACTTTTTTATAATGTCATATATGATAATCCAATAACTCGATTATCGAATATACCCAGTTATTTTTATTAACAGTACTCATCTTTTCTAATAAAGCTGTCTATTCGGTGAAGAACTGTTTTTTTATTCACTCTCTAAGTTTGGCTTTTGGATATCATCCCTCCGGAGGTGTCCTTTGATCTCTGGACACTTCTACATTCTCCAGAGGTTGCCTCGGGCGAGGCAGGCATACTATACCTTTTGACCACCCAATGACTATGCCATGACGCTAGATAAGGGGCGGAGAAACAAATACACCGCATCGTTATAATCTTCAGCGTCTATGAGGGTTGTCAAAGATAACCAATGGTTATTGTAGATACCAGTGTACTCTTCTGATTGATTATCAGTATATTGTCCTTGGGGAACTGAACAGGACAAGAATTCCTCATCCTTCTTTTGATGAAAGACTTCCTGCCCATAAAGCCATGATTGGGCCAAAGCCTGAGACATGTTTTACAGGGCTACTTAAGTAGGTGGCACAATGAGTGCTGCTGGCCCACTGGCAGTATTTCATGTACAGGCCCTGGGTGTAGGTTCTACCACTTTACTTGGAACTTGTAAATTAAAGAAGCCAATCATGTGTGAGCCAATTTTACCATGTTACCAAGGCCAACAAAATCAAATTAAGCAAAATAGGAGAGTGAAGGCAAAAGGTTTGGTGAAAAACCACCCTATGGCTGACCGGTCTAATACCAGTATATGTATGGTGCACTTCCTGTGCCTTCTCTTCAGACTCGTTTTCTTCTATGTTCTCTTTACACCCATTAATTCCTATTCATGTCCTGTGCATTACTTAACCACACGTATACATCGGTGCCCATGTTTACCAGGGACTTGCTACACACCTTTCCTTCTGCATCCATAAGCATGACTCTTTGTGACCCCATATCCATAAACCGTGTCCCTTAGCAACATAGCAGAGTCCATCTATCAGTGGAAACCTAAGCCAGCTAGAAAACTTTACTGGAATGTAAACCCTTTTCTGAAGGGAAGTCACAGCAATTATTTTTGAGTAAGAAACTGTAATGCTACACATAACATGAGAACATGAGTGATCAGTGAGGTTCTAGCCTGTGATTTAACTGCAATTAACTGAGCAAACCTCTCTCTCTCTCTCTCTCTCTCTCTATATATATATATATATATATATATATATATATATATATATATATATATATATATATTACCTACTGGCGGTCGCCAGTAGGTATATATAGTTAGGATTTTTTCCCTATGGGATTTTTGAAAATTCTATGTCTAATAACTTTGGCGTTTGTGGACGGAATTGGCTGAAATTTTCTGGAAAATGGAACATTTTGTTTCTGAGCAGCCCCTGGAAATTTGGGGGGGGGTTTGTCAAGGGGGGGCCGAGAAAAAAGGGGGGTCCCAAAACGTGTTTTTAACATTGAGTTTTCCATAGGGCGGTTGGCCTCACTTTTAGCCCGAACGGCTGAATGGATTTCCACAAAACTTGGCAAAATTGTAGGGACTGGTAGCCCGATGTGCCTTTGCTAGGTCTCAATATATGTGCTTCAGTGGATTTTGAGAAATTAACGTTCAAAAAAAGATATATATCTGTAACAGCGGACTGGGCAGCGCTCCGGTTCGCGGACTTTACGCGTAACGGAACTTCGCGTAGCGAAGCTGATTGGCTCTCCGGTGTCTGTCAACATTCTAAACAGTCCGGAGCGGCCGCCATCTTGTCTCTCGGTAGGATTGAGAGACAAGAGGAGGCCAAAACAAAGGGGGAAATGACCATAAGGGGGCATAGTAGATCCTCCCTGACCCCCTAGGTTTAATGTGGAGGCTTTAAAAGGGCCCCGCGGGGCACAAAAAAAAAATTTTTTTTTTGTTTTTTTTGCGTGGGTAGCGCCCGGTTCGCTAACCGGGAAGCGTTCTGGGCAGCGTACTATAAGGAAAAAAGAATGATAGACTTTTCAAATACTGTATGTTAATTGATTGTTGGTCTTGTTGATTATTTTTTAATTTTTTAATTTTTTAAGCAATTATTTATTATTGTGATTGTGTTTGAAAATTTAATAACATTTCTAACATTTAACTAGTTTATGAATTACATATAAAAATTATTAAAGACTCAAACAATTTTTTAATATTACATACAATTTTATTTTTCGGATTGTTTTTCAAAATTTAATAGAATGTCTAGCATTTGACTGTCCGATATGTCCTCTTGTTGAGTGAACATAAGTTCCCACATTTGACCGTCATCATAATGAAGTAAATGATCCACAGATTCTACACATTGAACTAATTCATGGTCCCGTGATTCATCCATGAAATCTGAGTCATCATTGTCCTCAATATCTTTTTCTGTGTTGTTCTCCAGAACAATTTCGAAGGAAACATTCTGCTCACCTTCCATTTTATTGCTGTAATTTGCATAAAAAATAAATATATCAGTAGAGATAGGGCACTGTTGGGTTTAAGTTCAGACAGGTACTTGTGAGTTTATAACAGAGAAGTAATCTATGGGCACTGTATGGTTTCAGGCGTGAAGTAGTACTATTAAAAAGTGCCTGTGAAGAAGCCTAAGTAAATTCATAATTATACCACAGAAACCTAAATCAATCCATAATTATAATAAAGAAGCCTTTCTCAATGTCTAACTCTTACAGAGGGATAGTATATAACTATCTGAAAATGTTTTCAAATTTATAAAATAATATCTCACCTTCTAAAAACAAGTTTAAGTTGTGAGTGAAAATGATCTTGCAATGTAGTTCAGGAAGTAGTAGTCAAAATGGCTGTGTTTCTCTCTCTTCCTTTATATATATTCAGGTACATAGCCAATCAAATGTCAGGTAAAAAAAAGTAGAAAATGAAAGTAACATTTTAATTGGTTGTCAATTCCAACACTTCAGATGTGTTTTGTGAAGTAATTTACCTTAGGGTATTTAGAGAGGTCTACAGGCTAAATGGTTAAATGGAATTTCAATCAAATTTGTGAAAATGGTAGGCATTGGTATGTAGTATGAGCTAATCTATATTTGGTGAAATTGTCTCCAGTCGCTTTTCTGTAAACTACTTTCCCACCTTTTTTGATGGTGCGCTTCCCAGGGAGCGACCCGGTACGCGAACTGGCGAGCGCCCCGGTTCGCGAACCTTAAGCGTTACGGGAGTCCACCATTTTGTGTTTCGGTCGAATTAAGATACAAGATGGAGGGCAAATAATGTTCAGAATGGGTAGAAGGGGGCACGGTAGACTTATCTTGACCCCCTAGGTTTTCTAAGGGTGGCTGAGGAGGCCCATATGTGCGAAAAAAAAACATTTTTTTAAAAATTTAGCGAGGTTAGCTCCCGGTTCGCGTACCGGGTAGCGCCCCAGGGAGCGTACTTTGTTGAAAATTAGTGAAAAATGTTAGAGTAAAATAATAATTGTGAGTGATCAGATGTAGGGTAGCTCTGAGAAGAGCTTTTGGGTTTATGGTACATTTAGGTACTTATAAGTAGGTACCAATGCACAGTCTTAAATTCAGAATGAAAATTCTGTTGCCCTCATCTGAGAAGTGAACTCCATCTCCTCTGTAGATATCTTGCATGTAGTAACGCAAGTTATTGTTGTACAGGGAGCCCATTCCATGGTCTCTCATGTAAGCTGAAACAGATTTGTTTACATGCTTCCTCGACTTCTCAATTTGTGGACAAAATTGGTTTGACCACCTCCATTTCTGTCTTTGGCATATATTTGAATATACCAAGGCAGTCTGAGGAAAAAGTGCCATCAATTGCTCAAAGGTGTCCTTTAAAAGCATTTCCAGACCTACCCCAGTCAAAGTGCCCAAATCATTACCTCCACAGTGCACAATTAACAGGTCAGGTTTTGGCAAATGCATAAAGGTTTTCACCAATGGTATCAATTGGTGACATTTTAATCCTCTGTGGCCAAACCACTTAATTTCCACATCTTGTAAATTGAGGTTAGGTAAATTCCTGTTCTCAGCATACCTCTGAGCCCAATAGATGTAACTATGTCCAACAATCCAGACAGAAAACATTGTGAGAGAAGGTTCTCCTGCAGTCAGATGAAGTGTGGCAATGAAATGGCAGTTGAAAAAATAAGAGTTTAAAATGAAAAAAACTGTGGAGTTTCTGTGTTAATGAAGCAGTAACAGTGATTGGTGGATTTTGATTGCTGAAAACAGAAAGTTAGGGTGCATGGATGAGTTGTTTGAAAGATGTATTTTGAGTGGTCAAGAAAAAATCATTAAATGAAAGAATGCACTGGATATGAGATGCACTGAGAGTTCAGAGTTCAATTGCAACATTGTTGTGTGAACTTGCAAACACCAGAGGTCTTCCAAGACGTGGTTGCCATGCAAAAAAAGCAGAAAGGGCAGAGGGGGGAAGGGTTTTCATTTGAAAAAAAGTGAGGGAAGAGTTTTGATTGGGTGACATGAGAGATATGTGTGAAGAATTACAGCATTTCTGTGCTTTTGATAGCTGCAGACTCTGGAGTGCATACCTTTTGCTCTGCTGAAGACAAATTGGTGTGTTTTCTGAGACTGTTTTGAAACTCAAAGTATTTGCTAAGGTGAGAAAAGATTTCTTTAATTTAGATAGAGAATAGTGTGCTTTAAGGAGAAAATTATGAAGAAAGTTGTGTTCTTCAAATGTTGCTTTGTCTCAAGTGTTTTACAAATAGAGTTTGTTTCTTTGAGAAAATGTAATTGGAGAAAATGTGAAGTATTAGTACTGACAGGGTGTTATTGTGCATAGGAGCTGTGGAGTCTTTTCAAATTATGACTTGAAAATCGTTTTTGAGGAAAATGAATGGTTATAATATTTATGACAAGGACATAATGGTGTATGCTTCATTATAAGGCAATTGAGTGTCTCTGATGTTATTTTTCCCATTTTATTGTAAGACCTTTCTCTGTGGAGCAAATTGCTTGTAAATATGCTCCCACCTGTGCATGGCAAATTTAGATTTTGAATGTTTGCGTTACATAGCCATGTTAAAAGTGACACAAACATGCTGCAAAGGCAATCAAAAAACGCTTTTATGTGTCTT
Source organism: Lissotriton helveticus (assembly GCF_964261635.1). Taxonomy (NCBI): domain Eukaryota; kingdom Metazoa; phylum Chordata; class Amphibia; order Caudata; family Salamandridae; genus Lissotriton; species Lissotriton helveticus. The sequence goes on along the minus strand of NC_136060.1, from coordinate 49,148,828 downwards.
AAGGACATTTTAAGTCATTTCTCCATGTGCAGTGTTTTGAAATTATGATTTGAAAATCGTTTTTGGGGAAAAGGAATGGTTTTTAAATTTATGACAAGGACATAATGGTGTATGCTTCTTTATAAGGCATTTCAGTGTCTCTGATGTCATTTTTCCCATATTACATTAAACGACCTTTCTCCGTGGGGCACATTCCTTGTAAAAATGCTCCCACCTGTGCATGGCAAATTTAGATTTTGAATGTTTGTGTTACATAGCCATGTTAAAAGTGACCCAACCATGCTGGAAAGGCAATCAAAAAACGCTTTCATGTGTCTTAAGGACATTTTAAGTCATTTCCCCATGTGCAGTGTTTTCAAATTATGATTTGAAAATCGTTTTTGGGGAAAAGGAATGGTTTGTAAATTTATGACAAGGATATAATGGTGTATGCTTCTTTATAAGGCATTTCAGTGTCTCTGATGTCATTTTTCCCATATTACATTAAAAGACCTTTCCCCGTGGGGCACATTCCTTGTAAATATGGTCCCACCTGTGCATGGTAAATTTAGATTTTGACTGTTTGAGTTACATAGCCATGTTAAAAGTGACCCAAAAACTTGCAAAGGCTTTAAAAAAACACTTTCATGTGTCTTAAGGACATTTTAAGTCATTTCCCCGTGGGCAGTGTTTTCAAATTATGACTTGAAAATCGTTTTTGAGGTAAAGGAATATTGTTAAAATTTATGTGTGCCATATGCCCCCAAATTTCTTTTTCAGGGGTGCAGCAGGGTGTTCTTGAGACACCCCTGCACCTTTGGAAAAATTCCTAATTTGCGATGAGCTAATTGCTAATCGCAAATTGCACCTTCATTCCTATGGGCCTCCTGGCCCATGGAAATGAATGGGTAATTTGCAATTAGCAATTTGCTCATCGCAAATTAGGAATGGTAAAGAATCGCTATTTATTCCTTAAAATTCGCTATTTTGGAAATGCAAAATAGTTTGATGATACATATGGCGGTTCATCTCTAACAAGATAAGAAGCTTAGGGATACATTTATGATGACTGGCGCAATGAAGTGGACATCACTTACTTCATTGGTAGAGCTTTACATGTATTATCTCCTCTGTATTCTTCATCAAGCGTAACTTTCATCTGCAATCCTGAGTAGGCCTCACCTTAAACAAACCTCTGGATAGGGCACACCTTATCGTCATCCTGAATTAATCATTTAAAATGCTAGGGACAGATTTATGATAGGTGTATGCCTCTTTTGCGCCACTGTGCGTCACTTTTGTGATGCAGCGGCGGTGCAAAAGATTTGCTATGAGGCGACAATATTACAAATTGATGCATTTAGGCAGATGTGTCATGGTGTAAAAAACACCGTGCCACATGAAACTGATGCAGCAGTGATGCAAAAGATGCACCATGTTGCAAGACAGGCCTCACTTGGGGCCATATGTATGAAGCTAATTAGCTTTTGCAAAGGCCGAAGTTCTGTGAATTTCGGCCTTTGCGAATGCTAATTAGACAAATGGTATGTATCAAACAAGTTTGATGCAAAATAAGGAATAGCAAAATTTGCTATTCTTTATTTTGCGATTGCACTGAAGGATTTGCAAATTTTGTGATTTCTTAAATGCAATGTATCAAACAAAAAATATGCAAAAAATGCCATTAAGGATTTGCAAATTACCACCAACTTCTAGTTGGTGGTAATTTGCGAATTCTTTTCAAAAAGCTTTTTTTCCAAAAAACAAAAGGTGACATATGACGCCCATACATGCCCTTAGGGCATGTATGTGCGCCATATGCCCCCAAATTTCTTTTTCAGGGGGTGCAGCAGGGTGTTCTTGAGACACCCATGCACCCTTGGAAAAATTCCTAATTTGCGATGAGCTAATTGCTAATCGCAAATTGCACCTTCATTCCTATGGGCCTCCTGGCCCATGGAAATAAATGGGTAATTTGCAATTAGCAATTTGCTCATTGCAAATTAGGAATGGTAAAGAATCGCTATTTATTCCTTAAAATTCGCTATTTAGGAAATGCAAAATAGTTTGATGATACATGTGGCGGTTCATCTGTAACAAGATAAGAAGCTTAGGGATACATTTATGATGACTGGCGCAATAAAGTGGACATTACTTACTTCATTGGTAGGCCTTTACATGTATTATCTCCTCTGTATTCTTCATCAAGCGTAACTTTAATCTGCAATCCTGAGTAGGCCTCACCTTAAACAAACCTCTGGATAGGCCACACCTTATCGTCATCCTGAATTAATCATTTAAAATGCTAGGGACAGATTTATGATAGGTGTATGCCTCTTTTGCGCCACTGTGCGTCACTTTTCTGATGCAGCGGCTGTGCAAAAGATTTGCTATGAGGCGACAAAATTACAAATTGATGCATTTAGGCAGATGTGTCATGGTGTAAAAAAAACGTGCCACATGAAACCGATGCAGCAGTGATGCAAAAGATGCACCATGTTGCAAGACAGGCCTCACTTGGGGCCATATGTATCAAGCTAATTAGCATTCGCAAAGGTCAAAATTCTGCGAATTTCAGCCTTTGCGAATGCTAATTAGACAAATGGTATGTATCAAACAAGTTTGATGCAAAATAAGGAATAGCAAAAATTGCTATTCCTTATTTTGCGATTGTACTGAAGGATTTGCAAATTTTGCGATTCCTTAAATGCAATGTATCAAACAAAAAATATGCAAAAAATGCCATTAAGGATTTGCAAACTACCACCAACTTCTAGTTGGTGGTAATTTGCGAATTCTTTTCAAAAAGCTTTTTTTCCAAAAAACAAAAGGTGCCATATGACGCCCATACATGCCCTTAGGGCATGTATGTGCGCCATATGTCCCCAAATTTCTTTTTCAGGGGTGCAGCAGGGTGTTCTTGAGACACCCCTGCACCTTTGGAAAAATTCCTAATTTGCGATGAGCTAATTGCTAATCGCAAATTGCACCTTCGTTCCTATGGGCCTCCTGGCCCATGGAAATGAATGGGTAATTTGCAATTAGCAATTTGCTCATCGCAAATTAGGAATGGTAAAGAATTGCTATTTATCCCTTAAAATTCGCTATTTAGGAAATGCAAAATAGTTTGATGATACATATGGCGGTTCATCTCTAACAAGATAAGAAGCTTAGGGATAGATTTATGATGACTGGCGCATCACCAGGGATGTGCCAGTCATCCTGCGCTGCTGTTCCGCCACCCATGGTGTGCTGCATTTACAATGCGGCGCAGCATGGGGCAAAAATGGCCCTTTACATTTAAGTATGTGCAGGGGACACAGAGTCGGTGAGGCTTATCCAAGGTTAAGAAGAGATGAGTCCTGTTCACTGAAAAATTAGACATAGGCTTCACCTGCTCAGCATCGTTGGACATGGCTATATAATAGCTGCAAAATGTTACTCTTGTTAAGCAATATTACTATTATAATCTCTGAGATTTGTCTCTTACTCTGCAACATCTCATTGTTCTTATCTTTCTTTAAAGATAAAGACAACATCAACATGAGCGACAATCAGCAATCAGTTGATTTTGACCTCATCATTGAACTCGTAATTGAAACATCAGTGGATGTCAATCCACCTTCTCCCCTGTCCCCCACGGGGTCCCTCAGGGCTCCTCCATCAGCCCCATCCTTTTTAACGTGTACCTAAAACCCCTGATCACGTTAATAAAGGCTCATGGACTCAAAACAATTAATTATGCGGACGACACCCAGCTCATCTTCTCCTGGGAGGGAGAAGACTCTATCCCCCTCGCAGCCTTTCATGACTGCTTAAGGGAGACGGCTGGATGGTTGCACAAGAACTCCTTGCAGTTCAACTCCTCTAAAACGGAGGTGCTGTATTGTGCGGGAAGTCGAATACCTCGCCAGTTCCCTTGCGATTTCTGGCCTCCGGAAACACCAGATAAACCCCTGCCAGTCACGTCAGTCCGCAACCTTGGGGCCACACTGAATAATAAACTGAGCACAGAAACTCAAGTTGCAAAAACTGTGGGAACCTGCTCAGCTCTCCTGCGCTCCCTGCGCAAAATTATGCCACTCCTCCCAGTACAAGCCCGGGAGCAGATAGTCCGGTGCACCATTCTCAGCCGCCTGGACTACTGCAACGCGCTGCTACTCGAGTCCCCAGTTGCTCTACTGGACCGACTCCAAAGAGTTCAGTCGGCCGCAGCCAAGTTAGTTCTTGGTTGGACCAGAAGATCCTCAGCCACTGCGGCCCTAGCTGAGCTACACTGGCTCCCACTCAGGCAACGAGTGGCGTTCAAGACTCTTTGCCTTGTTTTTAAAGCGCTCCATGGAGTTGGACCCAAACCTCTGCAGGCCATGTTTACTTGGTATATCCCCACCAGAACCCTACGTTCTGCCTCTGCCTGCCTGGTAACTGTTCCCAGATACAACAAGGTCAGGACGGGGGGCAGATCCTTCCGAGTCGCAGCGGCTAAGCTGTGGAACACTATGCCTCTCGAAATCCGTCAAATCCCACAACTCCTCCCCTTTCGGAAACATATCAAAACCTGGCTATTCCCCTAAAATGCCCAACCCTCAGTTGCTCCTTTCCGCCAACCACCTTTTTAGTTTTGAGTATTTGCTAAGCGCCAGGAAACCTGCAAGGTGTCAGCCGCGCTATACAAATGTTTTAAATAAATAAATAAATAAATGTTGATCCCTTGGATGATTTAAATCCTGAGGATGAAGAAGAACGTGATGAGGATGCAGATTTGTCCGAATTATATGACATAGGATGGGAAGCTGACGTGCTTGAGCCTATGGAACTATAAACATTTATTTTAAAAATTTATAATAAATAAAAAGTAAAAATGTAAACCGTTTAATTTAAAAATAAAGAAACCTTAAAAAACAGGTTATGTGTAGTGTCTTCAATAAAATATTAAAATATGCTCATAAAATTAGATCAGATTCACATATAAAATAGCACAGGTAACATGAATATAAATTCCATTTCTTTTCTGCTATTTCTGTATTCTAAATTTGCCAAGCACTAAAAAATCTTCTATGTAAAAATGTCAAGTAGTGTTTTAAGTTTTTGATTACTGTTATTGATTTACTGTTGGGTAATAGTGGTTAATAAAAATTTTTATTATATTTTACCACAGATTCAACTGCAGATCATTTCAAGATTTCAGCATGCCAACCAAAGAAAGAGTGAGAAAGGCAGCAAAACGTCAAAGACAGCAGGTTAATGAAAAAAAGCAGCAGTCCTCTAACAAAAAGATTTGTCAAGTCACCAAGAAAGCACCGGGTAAGAGTACAAAAACATTCATAAGAAATATCTGTAGTAAAAAAAATATTACTACAGAAAATGTTTCAGTCCAGAAAAAGAGAAGCAATTCAAACGGAAAGGAAAGGCCAATGAAAAATGTTACTGCTAGAGCAAGAGATAACTCTGTGCATGATAGTAGAAGGAAACAACAGTTTAGGGACATTCGTAAACGAATGTTCCGCAACAGGATAATTGGCAATTTGTTAAAAAATATTAAGAAAGGTCAACAGAAAGTGGTTTTTTATAAGAGAAAAAAAAAGTTGAGAAAGTTATTGATCAGGCATTTGAAATTAAACGTAAGTTATTTATTTTGATAATCAATAGAATTAGGAAGCTAAACAAGGCAATTTATGATTTCAAAAGAAATAGTAGATGGAAGAGAATAGTTAATCGTAGTAATTTTTGTGAAGTTTTTTCTGCAGAATGGATGCATAGTTCAAGCTGTGAGGCATTTTTTAATGAGGAGAGTTATTTCCAGGATAATGATTTGGTGCATGCAGTTGACACCAGTGGTCGTGCTTATGAAGTGAAAGATGGTTGTCCAGTTGAAAAAGAAAAACTTGTGACAACAGAGGCAGAAGAGGTGTTAGGTAATGAGGTTTTAGGAAGACGTGCTAAGGGTCCTGTGTACACCTGGAAGTGTAGTAGTATTTGCAGTGTGCGACAGGATTACATCAATTTGCTTTGTGATTTTGTACGGTCATTTAATAAGAAAAGTTTGAAGCAGAAAATGAGGTTGTTGCAAGAATTAGATCCTTGCAGAGTGAGAGAAGTGACAGGTTTGCATGGTCATTCACTGGCTTGTCTTTCCAGGAGAGTATGCCAGAGTGTTTTTCATCATTTCAGGATGCTAGCAGTGCATCATAATAAAGTGAGGAAATTAGTTAGAATGTTGTATTATGCTAAGAGTCCAGCAATTATGCTTAAACAATTATGCGCTGCTCTTTTGCATGGTTCTGAAATAGATGTGAAGAATATATGTGAAGAAATTGAGTTTTGTTACTTTGGAAGTAAAGAGGAGAATGTTGAAATTGACCAAGAAGAAGCGGGTAATGTGGAAGATAGTGTACAGGTTTCCAGTACAGATAATTTCCAGAGGGAAATTGCGACGTTTCAGGTCAAATCAAGTGAGAGGCCAAATTTCACTTGTGTGTGTTGTCGACGCACTTATTATAAGAATCAGACTAAGTTAGTGGATTTATATGCAAAAAGTGAAAGGGAAAATAATAGTGAATGGAAGGATTTCGCAACATACTTGATGGCAGAAAATTGTTTTGATTTGGGATTGGATCAATGTGTGTGTACTTATTGTTGTTGCAAATTAAATCAAAACCAGATGCCTGCTAGAGCAGTTCATAATAATCTGGAATTGGTTGAGATTCCTTCTGAATTGAAGGATTTAAATACTTATGAATCTATTTTGATTCAAAGTATCCATCCCTTTCAGGCTATTGTAAGAATGGAGCCAAAGACAGGGAAATTGCCTCCATCAGATTTACAGAGAGGATTAAAGGGAAGAGTTGTTTATTTGCCTCTAGATTTGAAGAAAAACCTTAACACAATTGGAGTAGAAAAAGTGGAAGAGGAACCTCTGGTTATCTTAGTTAATGGGGTTCCGACAAAGAATAAGAAAATATGGCAAGATTTAGTGGATGTTAGGAAAGTTAAAAAGGCAACATTGTATTTGAAAAAAAATAATAAATACTATAAGAATGTATATGTTGCAGAAGAGGAAGTAAGTGAGGAAGAGGATAGCGATTTGTGTGCTGGTCAAATTGAGAAAGTAGAACCCTCTACTAGTGAAGAAATATATGAACATTATAGTGTTCATCCTTTGCATTCCAAGGAAGTCATGGGGAATGCTATTGAGTTGTTTCAAATGAAACAAGCCAAAGGGAGTCCCATTAGTGTTTGGGAGGAAAGTTTGGAAGCTCGGTGTTTCCCTCAGCTTTTTCCAACAGGTCAGGGAGGAAGATATGATGAGCGACCTCATCAAATTCCTGCTTCTGAATACCGGACTTTGCGATTGTATGCAGGAGATGCTAGGTTTCGACAATGCATTCCTTATTTGTTTCATTTCCTGTTTGAAAGCGATCTGTCTGGACTGTCATATGCAGTGAACCACATCTTGAAAAGTGGTATACACATGCAAAACATCTCGGCAAGTGACTTTATGGATAAAGTCAATGTCCAAGACAGTATTTTGGATTCTCACCTGATTAATCTCATGGCGTGTCAGTGTGGTACTAATGAGTACTGGTACCGTTGTCATGGTGATTTAAAATGTATGCTGAGGAACTTAGGAACTCCCACATGGTTCCTCACTCTGAGCTGTGCCGAGTATGGCTGGGAAGACTTACTTGAATTTCTACGAGAGGCAAATGCTAACGTAGAAAACATCGAATTCAAGACACCCGGAGAACTGTGCTCTTTGGATCCAGTCAATGTATGTAGGTACTTCAATCATAGATTTGAAGCTATGATGTCTTTCATCATGAATAAGAAGAATCCACCTCTTGGAGAGGTGTTGGATTTCTTCTGGAGAAAGGAGTACCAAGCAAGAGGTGCTCCTCATATACATATGTTGCTGTGGATCAAGGATGCATCTAAATTTGGAACAGATCCAGAAGACTCAGTGATGAGTTTTATACAACAGTATTCTACGTGTGCTGTTCCAAACGCAAAGGAGAAGAAAAGACTAAGAGAAAAAGTTCTGCGTTTCCAAAGCCATCGATGTGGAAAGTACTGTCGTCGTAAATTCCGAAACAAGGACAAGTTCTACACCAAATGTCGTTTCGGCTTTCCACGACCGGTGATTTCTAAAGGAAGAGTAAACAGTTTGATGTCTTCGCTGCGATATAATGTGATGAAGAAATCACCTAAAAACACATACAATTTGAAGAGGAACAAAGAGTCCAAGTACATCAACGACTACAACCCGGTGATTTTGTCCATGTGGAATGCTAACATGGATATACAGTTTGTGGCTGATAACTGTATGGCTGTGGCTCGATATGTGACGTCTTACATCACCAAAAAAGAGAAGACAGAATTGAAGGATATGTGGGAGGACATTTCCCATGAAAAGAGCCTCAGCAAGAAGTTGTACAGTTTCAGTCTGAAGATGTTGTCGCATCGAGAAATTGGAGCGTACGAATGTTCTGACCGGTTGTCTTCAGCAAGTCTCTATGCCAAGTCCAGGAGTATCGTTTGGGCGAGTCTTGGTCTTGCTGCAACGCGTAATCGAGTTCTCAAACCTGTGCGGGAAATTGAGTATTTGGCGGAAAAGGAGCAAAACAGTACCGACATTTTGAAGACCAACATGTTGGATACAAATTATCCAAATCGAAGCATTCACCTCGAGAATGTTTGTCTGTATGAGGTTCTTCAAAATTACATATTCAAGAGGAACATCAAAGAAGATACTGAGAAAGGAGTGTATGCTGTAATAGGAAGTGAGGGATGTCTGGTCAAGCAAAGAAAATGCCACTTGGTAAACCATCGAAAATTGAGTGGCGAATCTCCTGAAAAAAAGGAGTTTTTCTATTTAGCACTTTTGCAACTTTTCAAGCCTTGGCGTGCAGAAGAGGAACTGCTTGGAGATTTTCTCTGTTACGAAGACTCTTTCAATGCCGCCAAGGAGACCATAGAATGTCCTGCTTTTCCCAAATATGTAGAAATGTTGAATGCGGAAATTGAGCAGGAAGCAATGATTGCAGCCGAGATTGCCAGAGACAGTTCTCAGGACAGTCAGAGTTTTGCTTCATTGAGTCAGGATCCACTAGGAGGACCTGTTATCGAAAATGAAGCTGCCACTGCTATGAATGAAGTGGAAAGAGCCATGGCACATGCTCAGGAGGATGCGGTTAACTTAGAAGAGTTGGAAAGACAACTCAACGTTGAGCAGAGGAAAATATATGACGAAGTTACCATGCAAATTGATCATGGATTAAGTCATGACAAGAAAGAGTGCTCATGTACGTCGTTGAAGCCTGTCCGACTGTACGTGAGTGGAAAAGGGGGAACTGGAAAAAGTTTCCTTATTAAAGCAATTTCATGTTATTTGCAGGAAAGGACAGAGTCATCGCTGTCTTGTGTTGTCACCGCTCCAACTGGACTGGCAGCACATAACATTAAAGGGATTACTTTACATCGTTTACTGATGCTGCCAGTGGAGCATGACAACAAATTACAATATCACAAGCTATCTGGAGATGCTTGTTTTGAAGTTTCAAGAATCTTGAGGAAAATGAAACTTCTTATCATTGACGAAGTAAGCATGGTTTCCAATCTCATGCTTGCCTTTGTGCATTTGAGAATGCAAGAATTTCTCAAAACAGAGTATGATGTGTTATTTGGTGGCAAACACATCATTGTTTTCGGAGATCTTCTGCAGCTGACACCAGTGAAAGGGCAACCTGTGTTCAAAATGCTCACGCATGAAGATACCAGGAAGTGCCTAGGCAGCATTGGCAACGTCAATATATGGTTAAACTTAAATTATGCTGAACTGCATGAAAATATGCGTCAGGCGAAGGATGAAGTTTACAAGACTATTCTACAAGATGTTAGAATTGGAAAAGTGACCGAGCATGGGAAAGAAGCTTTACATGCACGATTACTGTCAAATTTATATCCAGAACAAGATGTTGTGCCTGAGAATATTTTTCAGAAAATTACTGAGAAGAAATCTGGAATATGTTTGATGCCAACTCTTGCAGAATGTGCCAAATTCAACAACAAAATGTTGCATTTAGAAAAGCAAGAGATTGTGAAACTGGAAGCTATTGACAGAGTAGAGCATATGGGATCAACAATTATTTTGTCTGAGAATCTGAAAACAAAATTGGATTCATTAGAGAAGAGTATATCTAAAACTGCAGGTTTTGAAAAGACTCTGAATGTGTGCTTGAACTGCCGTATAATTTTAAGAAGGAATTTACATGTTGAAAGAGGTCTGGTAAATGGATCAATGGGTAATGTTGTTGATTTTGTAAAATACAGAAATAGAGATGGAATTGAATTTTTAAAAATTAAATTTGATGGCATTGAGGAAGTACAGCTAATTGGTCGTTGTTCTGCTAGATTTTTGCTTGTAAAAGACTTATATGTTCGCCGTAAGCAGTTTCCTGTTTGCTTGGCATATGCGGTGACAATCCATAAATCGCAAGGTTTAAGTGTAGACAGTGCATTGGTGAATATTGGCAGTTCTGTGTTCAAGGAGGGTATGGCATATGTGGCATTGTCACGAGTTAGAACTTTATCGGGATTGTACTTGATTGAGTGTGATGTCACAAGCATTTGTGCGGATCTAGATTGTGTTAAGGAATACAATAGGTTAAGAAGAGAGTATGCGCCACATTTGCCTCAATATCCTTTGTTTGAGAAACGTGTGGTAGGCCGGAAACGAAGAAATGTGACCAATACTGGGGAGGTTGTAGCAAAAAGACGAAAAGTTGATGAACCTGAAATTATAAGCAGAAACAAAAAGGATTCTGTTGAAGATGTTGTTGGTTTTCAATTTGAAAACAGTTCTGGTGTCAACTGCTATGCTAATGTAGTGGTTAATGTTTTGTTTTCTCTAGAAAATGTAAAAGAAGAGATTGTGGTCAATTCTGATCAAAGATTTTGCAGTTTGTTAAATTCTGTCTTAGAAAAATGTAGCACTGATAGAACAAACATAGAAAGTGTGTCTGAAATTCGAAATCTGTTAGACAGATGTTCAGGCCAAACACAATTCTCTCAAAATATTCAGCAAGATTGTCAGGAGTTTTTAATGTATATGCTTGATGTATTGCATGCTGAAGGTGTAGATGTAGATCAGCTGTTTGGGCTTTCTTATCAATGGCAGCATGACTGCGAGAACTGTAGGGTATCAAGTACTACTAGTGTAGACTCAGAAAGATTTATATATTTAACTTTGCCAGACAGTAAATCAGTCTCCTTTAATAAGCTAGTAAAAGCAGCTGATCACAACATGGAGTGTAGCCAATGTAAATCTGAAATGATGTCCACATTATTTATACGAACATATGGCCAGTATGTCATTTTAATGTTCCAACGATGTAGGCCTGATGGAACAAAATTGACAACTTTAATTAAAAATGTTGTGGCTTCGCAGTTGTCAATATCAGGAAGGACTTTTGTAACTGCAGCAATTATATATCATGACGGTCCTTCAACAACATCAGGACATTACACAGCTTATTTAAAGTCTAGAAATGGCTGGTCATTCTGCAATGATTCTGTTTTAATTTTTAAAAAAAAATTGCCGTATGACCTTAAAAACTCTTACCTGGTGTTTTTAAAACCAAAATTTTAGGGAAAGAATCTCGGGATGTGCTCTGAGGAATTTCAAGAAGTTCTAATGGCTCCTACACGATTTGGCCTTGAGGATAAGTGTAGTTCAGAGACATAACTTCTAACCATAAGACTGGACGTCATGGAGAAATAAGTGCACTTTGAATGAGTTCAGAAAAACTATTTCTTTTTATAAGCTAATTGAAGCAGCCAATCAAAACATAGAGTAGAGGGAATGTAAGTCTGCAATGCTGTCTACTGTTTTACATTGCTTTGTGATTAAAAGTGATGTAGAGAATTAAATAATTGTAGTAGTCATAGAGGTAGTGTAAGTCTGCTTCATAGTAAGCAGTATCAGTGTCATAGGAAATGTAGAACATGACTGAGGAAGAAGGGCAAGATATTACTAGTCCAGGATTGTGAAAATGATCTTCAACATTTTAATTCTGAAAGTTGCGGAAATGCCAAATGACGGGATTGGCTTACAAGAAATCCAAGAGTTATAAATGGCTCTGACAAGATTTGGCCTTGTGGAAACTTGTGGTAGAGAGCAAGAAGTCATTTATTGTATGTAACATGTTTTTCAAAACGATGGAGGTTTTCTTTCAGAAAGTGGCGGGCTGAAAGTAATAACAGCACAACAGAGTGTAAGCTGTTCATAGGACATCCTTTGACGTCATGGAAAGTAAGTTAACTTTAAGGAGTTCTGAATTCTGATTTGTTATGTTGTATGGGTTTTTTAAACACAATCATTTTGATTGTGTTTTTTTTTCCCCGCTGTTATATGATGAATACCTTCAAGTCACTGTTTTTAGTGAAATTTGATACATTCTGAGAACAGCAAAAATAAACCATTTAACATGTATAATTAATTTTGTACTGTTTCCATTTATGATGTACATTTAGAACTGTGTTGGAGGCATGGAGAAGGAGAGGCTTCTGTAAGTGTCAAAGTTCTTGCATACAGTGCTCATATTCTACGTAGTCTTTCATATGATAGATTACATTTCCACAATGAGATACCTAAGCAAAGGAAACACAGGTCATATGATTGTGGAATGAGCAAAAAAATGTGCATGTTTTTCAATTATATTACCTGTGTTTCCTAACATTACACACCACATTGTGTAGATGAGGTTTAGGCCTGTTCCTGGAGACAGAGGAGGTCTGACATTTGTTCAAGAGTGCAGTGGACATTACTCACTTCGTTGGTAGGCCTCCACATGTATTATCTTCTCTGTATTCTTCAACAAACCTAAATTCCATCTGCAACCCTGAGTAGGACTTACCTGAAACAAATCTGTGGATAGGTTACACCTTATTGGCATCTTGAAACAATCATTTAAAATGTTAGGGTCAGATTTATGGTGGCCGTGCGCCTCTTTTGCTCCATTGTGGGTCACTTTTGTGTAAAAGATGCACCATGTTGCAAGATAGGTTTCAGTTCATCTCCAGCAAGATACCATCAGTTTAAAATGTATATAATTAGCATTGTGTAGGGGGCATGCAGAAGCAAAAGCTTTTATAAGTGTCAAAGTTGTTGCATGCAGTGCTGCACTTCTAGGTACTGTTTAACCCCTTCAGTGCTAATGACAAGGGTAACTCGTCATGGAGTTTCCATTGATTTCAATGGAAAGTCAATGGGAAGAGGTGGATGTACCTTAGCAGCCAAGTGGTTAATATGCTGGACTACATCTGCACTATGAGATACCTAAGCAAAGGCAACACAGGTGATGTGATTGTGAAATGAGGAAAAGAAACTACACATTTTTCAATTACATCACCTGTGTTTCCTAAGTTTATGAATGACATTGTGCAGATGAAGTTTAGGTCTGTCCACGGACACAGAAGAGGTCTGGCCTTTGTTCAAGAGTGAAGTGGACATGACTTACTTCATTGGTAGGCCTTCACATGTATTATGTCCTCTGTTCTCTTCAAACAACTCGAAATTTCATTTGGAACCCTGAGTAGGTCTCACCTCAAACAAACCTCTGGATAGGACACATCTTATTGGCATCCTGAAGCAATCATTTAAAATGTTAGTGTCTTGCGACACTTTTCTGAGACAACAGCAGTGCAAAAGATGCACCATGTTTTAAGATAGGCCTCACTTCATCTGCATCAAGATACTGTTAGTTTAAAATGTATATCTTTAGGACTGTGTAGGGGGCCTGGAGAAGCAGAAGCTTCTGTCAGTGTCAAAGTTGTTGAAAAACTGTTTGTCCTTCAATCTTTTCCCTTGTCTTTTGTAATTTTTAAATACATGTTTTAATATTTTTCAAATGTTTGTTCTCTCTTTCACAGATTGAAAGTATAAAAACAAAAAGTGAGTAATTTAACGACAATTATAAGGTAAATGTTTTGTATTCTTTTCGTTACATTTCTATCACATTCACCTACTATTAGTTCCACAGCTTCATTTCTTTAACCCTCAGTTTCCTGCCTTTTCTACTTTCCTCATTCCTTTCTCTATTACCTACTTACTCAACTCCTTCCACTCTTTTTCTCAGTCCCTCTCTTCTCATAGTTCCTCACTCTTGTTCACTCAATCCGTCTCTATTACTCTTAGTGTCTTTGACTGATCACTTTTTCACTACTTGTTCATAATGCTTTCTCTGTGTAGTTGAAGCACACTAAGGGGCATATTATGAACACAGCCAATAAAATTATTGCTGTTTTTATTGGCAGAAAACTGGTGCAAAAGTGGTTTTAGCAGCAGTTTTCTGCCGCAAAAGCGGCTTTGGTGACATATTTCTGCCGATAAAAGCTGCAAATCTTTTATTGCCTATGTTGATGATATGGCTCTATGTTATTTACATTTCTTTGCTGTTTCAATTAATCTTTTTCTGTTATTTTTTGTTTTCTGTTTTCTATTTTTTCTCTCTGTTATTCCCCATGTTTTAATCTTATTTTGAACATTCACTCACATTCTCCAAGAAACTCTTCTTTGTTATTGTTCTACTCTCTTTTTTTTCTTTCACTTCCTTATCTATTTTGTTTTCCACAATTATACCCTCTTCCGTCTTTTCTTCGGTAAATAGATCTATTAAACAGTATCTCTGGTTTACTCCCTATAGCTGTCTTTCTTTTAACATCACTCTCTGTTTACTTTCCTTATACTTACTCTTCTTTTTTTTTTAAAAAAAAAATGTTTTGGTTCGCTCCCGGTTCGCGAACCGGGAAGCGAACTAAAAGAAATAGAGCTTGCCAGAGTGCTAAACATTCTAGCAATTTTTTTTGAAAGGGGAGGTAGTTCTGAAAAGAACTTTTTTTTAATGTTTTTGTTGTTTTATATATTTTTTTTATTTTTTGAACATTTTTTGTTTTTTTTGTATTTTTTGAACAATTTTATATTTTTTTTGGTTTTTTTGGGGGGGGAAACAACAAAAAACAGGCATTGAAAAGGGCTCAACAGGAGCAAAAAAAAAATTACTGTCTGGGGCGGTTAGGGCAATTATGATTGTTATAAGCTAGGTTGATGGAATTAATACTCATGTTACCACATGATATCAATGCACCGCAGTGCAGACAAGTATATTTCATATGCCCAAAATTCTCCTGGATGTTTGGCACGGTTTCCCGTGCCTCTGCTGCTGTCAATGATATTAACGATGTTGACCTGGCCACAGGAGTTGCTGTTGGGTTTTGTTCCATGTCAAGTATTTCCGCCCGGCTATAATTCAGTGGATGCCACCTGTTCATGTGCCTATGCATGGTATAGTTCCCATAGCTATACTTTTTATCAGTCCCTCTTGATAATTTCTCTTTGCAAATGAGGCAGGTGACATACCTCGCATTTACTTTCTTCTGCCCTGGAGGGATTGAAAAAAACTGCCAAATGAAACTGGCTTTCCTATGGGAAACCCGGGGCACCTCTTCCAAGAACTGTGGTCCTTCTCTCTCCTCTTCCTCTAGTTCTTCCTCTTCCTCCTCTGTGTTGGTGATGACCTGGGGAGGTGGTCCTCTCTTCCCATGAGGAGGTGGAGGTGGTGGTGGGGGTGCACCAGCTGAAGCAAGTACTGAAGCCATTGCTCTACTATGAATAAAGGTCTTCCTCTCACAATGATGAAAGTCAGAGTGAGGAAAGAAGGAGGGGTTTTCATCATTTGGGAAAAACAATAGTTCTAAACCAATGAAAAGTGTTATTTTTAGGTCACCTGACCTAGCCTTACATGATTATGAAACCAAAAGTTAAATGAACCAATGAAAATTTTTATTAACAAGTCACATGACCTCTCACGCTTATGTTAAGCGCTGCGGAACGCGCCCCGGATCGCTTCCGGGTCGCTGCGCTTCGCGCCTCGGTTCGCGCCTCGGTTCGCGCTCTGGAGCACTTCCGGGTGCGCTAACGCGGCGCGTCATAAGACGCATTACGCGGCAACGCGATACGTCGCGCTTTCGCGAAGCGCCGCGGATCGCTTCCGGGGAGCTGCGCTTCGCGTCTCAGTTCGCGTACCGGAGCACTTCCGGGTGCGCTAACGCAGCGCGTCATAAGATGCATTACGCGACAACGTGATACGTCGCGCTTCCGCGACGCGTCACGATGTTGATTTCTAACGCGGCAGTTGCGCTAGCGGAACGTTTACCGGTTCGCGGACCGGGTTGTGGCATCAAATTGAGCTAACGGAAAGCTTCCCGGTTCGCGAACCGGGAGCGAAACAAAAAAAATATTTTAAAAAAAAATTATTAATAAACATATAAAATATATTTTTGGATTTAAAGAAGAATACATTTTACAGCTATAGATATTAGCTTTTAAAAAACCAATGAAATTCACTGAAAAAACCATAGGTTATAGACCATATATAGTTAGGAATTAGCATTTACAAAACCTTGAAAATTCACTGAAAAAACCATAGGTTATAGACCATATATAGTTAGGAATTAGCATTTAAAAAACCTTATTTTACTCACACAAAACCATTGAAATTCCATATATAGTTAGTTGTACTAACTATATATCGCGCACCCGCAATCCACTGCTGATCATGTCACATATTACATCATTCATGACATGGTCAGTGACATCACTGATGACATCACTGATGACATCTCAAATGACATCACTGATGACATCACTGATGACATCTCAAATGACATCACTGATGACATCACTGATGACATCTCAAATGACATCACTGATGACATCACTGATGACATCTCATTTGACATTACTGATCACATCACTGATGACATCATTCATGTGATAATACGATGAACCTCTTCAGACTCTAATATAACCTTAGATACACTCACTGTAAACATACACTCACAGACTGTCACTCATCCATGGAGTTACTCAGACACCTAGTCAGTCATGCAAAGAATCAATCACACCTCCATTTTCTCAACTATACAGTTATACACACCTTACTTATTCAAACATATACTAAAACATATTTACTCTCTTATACAATCCTGGATACAAGTTCACAATGATGCATACAGCCACTCACACATTCACTGGCTCCTATGCACAGTTATTTATATATGTCAACTCTCACATGTACTGTATTTTACATATGTACTTACTTTGACATGTAGCACTGAGATATCCATTCACTCACCAATACACTCATGCACACAGTCAACCGCCCATACAGCTGTTTCCACATGCACTTTTGAACCCATACATCTAGTGAATCAACTGCTCACACATATATGCACAGAGTCATACACCTCCCAGCCACCCACACACACACTCAGTCTCCCATACAAATGCTTGGGCAACCAATCAATAACCCATATAGTTACTCATATAGCTACTGATCAACACATGCAGCAGTTTACAGAACAACAGACATAATGATGCACAAATTAAGACAGTTTAGTCACTAACCCATGCATTCAGTGAGACACATTTAATCACTCACTCATACAGTCAGTCACGCACCTACTAAATCCTTCATCCAGACACTTCTACATCTACTCATTCTTCAATATGTAAAACATATTTAAACTTTACAGAAACACACAGTCACTGGATGATGTCATCAGTGATGTCATCAGTGATGTCATTTGAGATGTCATCAGTGATGTCATCAGTGATGTCATTTGAGATGTCATCAGTGATGTCATCAGTGATGTCACTGACCATGTCATGAATGATGTAATATGTGACATGATCAGCAGTGGATTGCGGGTGCGCGATATATAGTTAGTACAACTAACTATATATGGAATTTCAATGGTTTTGTGTGAGTAAAATAAGGTTTTTTAAATGCTAATTCCTTACTATATATGGTCTATAACCTATGGTTTTTTCAGTGAATTTTCAAGGTTTTGTAAATGCTAATTCCTAACTATATATGGTCTATAACCTATGGTTTTTTCAGTGAATATATATATATTACCTACTGGCGGTCGCCAGTAGGTATATATAGTTAGGATTTTTTCTCTATGGGTTTTTTGAAAATTCTATGTCTAATAACTTTGGCGTTTGTGGACGGAATCGGCTGAAATTTTCAGGAAAATGGCACATTTTGTTTCTGAGCAGCCCTTGAAAATTTGGGGGGGGTTCGTCCAGTGGGGGCCGAGAAAAAAGGGGGGTCCCAAAACGTGTTTTTAACATTGAGTTTTCCATAGGGCGGTTGGCCTCACTTTTAGCCCGAACGGCTGAATGGATTTGCACGAAACTTGGCAAAATTGTAGGGACTGGTAGCCCGATGTGCCTTTTGTAGGTCTCAATATATGTGCTCCAGTGGATTTTGAGAAATTAACGTTTAAAAAAAGATATATATCTGTAACAGCGGACCGGTTAGCGCTCTGGTTCGCGGACTTTTCGCGCAACGGAGCTTTGCGAAGCGAAGCTGATTGGTTCTCCGGCGTCTGTCAACATTCCAAACAGTCCGTAGCGGCCGCCATCTTGTCTCTCGGTAGGATCGAGAGACAAGAGGAGGTCAAAACAAAGGGGGAAATAACTATAAGGGGGCATAGTAGATCCTCGCTGACCCCCTAGGTTTGATGTGGAGGTTTTAAAAGGGCCCCGCGGGGCAAAAAAAAATAATAATAATAATAATCGAACGGCTGAATGGATTTGCACGAAACTTGGCAAAATTGTAGGGACTGGTAGCCCGATGTGCCTTTGCTAGGTCTCAATATATGTGCTTCAGTGGATTTTGAGAAATTAACGTTCAAAAAAAGATATATATCTGTAACAGCGCACCGCTTCGCGTACTTTTCGCGTTACGGAGCTTTGCGAAGCGAAGCTGATTGGCTCTCCGGTGTCTGTAAACATTCCAAACAGTACGTAGCGGCCGCCATCTTGTCTCTCGGTAGGATCGAGAGACAAGAGGAGGCCAAAGCGAAGGGGCAAATGACCATAAGGGGGCATAGTAGATCCTCGCTGACCCCCTAGGTTTGATGTGGAGGTTTTAAAAGGGCCCCGCGGGGCAAAAAAAATAATAATAATAATAATCGAACGGCTGATGACCATAAGGGGGCATAGTAGATCCTCGCTGACCCCCTAGGTTTGATGTGGAGGTTTTAAAAGGGCCCCGCGGGGCAAAAAAAAATAATAATAATAATAATCGAACGGCTGAATGGATTTGCACGAAATTTGGTAAAATATTAGGGACTGGTAGCCCGATGTGCCTTTGCTATGTCTCAATATATGTGCTTCAGTGCATTTTGAGAAATTAACGTTCAAAAACAAGATATATATCTGTAACAGCGCTCCGCTTCGCGGAGATAAAATTATATGTGTATTACCTAGCTGTTGCTAACACCAGTTAGCGACGGCTAGTAGGAGATAGCGACCATCTTGGGTCCCACTTTGCATGTGAGTGATATTTATCACTAATGACATGCAAAGTGGGCATGCCAAGATGTTAGCGACTGGAAACAGTCGCTAACATCGCTATCTCCTATTATCAACTTTTGGAAATATTCGAGATAAGCGCGAATATCTCCAAAAAGTAACAGCTGCCCTGAGCAGTTCTTAGCCATGTTATCCAATGGGAGGTGGATAACATGGCTAAGAGCATTAGCTCGGTAATGCATGAATATCGCGGAGTTTTCAGCGACATTAATGCATTGCGCTCGTTTTTTATCGTATTTGCGATAAACCTTGATAATAGCAAGGTTTATCTGCGATAATTTCTGACGGTAAAAAAATCGTTGCTAAGCATCGTTAGGGATAAATATCGCTTAACCTTGGTAATATGCCCCAACGTCTGTTAACGTTCGATTCGAAGGAAATCAGGAATTGTTGAAAAACATTGTGTGCGCCATCTTGTCTTTTTTCAAATGCCACACTTTTGTCGTGCACGGCAGCCATTTTAGATGCCTTGACCAGATCCACTCTGTGAACGCTGTCGATCCTTAGCATGGCTCCCCACCCTCGCAAGCATCTCCCCCAGGCAGTGGTCACCCCCGCTCTCTGTTTTATGCATGGGTAATAAACCTCCCCCCATCTGCGCTGTTCTTCCCTGAGAATCACACCCTGTGCCCGCCCGACACCTCCCTTTCGCCCTATTCACTACCGCACCCTCTGACACTCCTTTTCCTCTGTGTCCGATTGTCCAGGCCGGTCCTAGGCTATCAGCTAGCCCTGCAGATGTAGTTTATGGCCACAGCTGTAAAGAATCACCCGTCTTCAAAGGAGTTATAGTAGATCAAGGCCCACACTCGATGAGATCCGTCACAGCAGAAGCGTTGCTATTATCTGAAAACCATTCTGTATTGTGATTGGGGAGGGGACCGAGCGTGAAGCGGAAGATTCCAGGGATGACTCTTTGTACATCAAAGTTTTTACAATTATGTGTCACATTAAAAATATATAGCACTCCGACAAAGTAGTAAGATTATAAAACTTTAATAATTTATAAATATATACAAGAAAACAAAAATAGTAATAACATATAAACATTTTTAGAGAAAAACAACGAAGTAGCGGTCGGCTGTGCGAATAGTCCCAACGCAGCACAACGTCCAGATTTCCGGCGTGGGGCGTCGCGGGGGGTGGGTGATCAGTAGCAAACTGTTGTGCGAATAGTTCCAAGGCAGCAGAACGCGCCGAAATCTAGATGACACAAAAGTGATGTCTAGTAAGTTGCCACCCAGCAAATAACGGCGTGGGGCGTCGCGGGGGGTGGGTCATCAGTAGCAAACTGTTGTGCGAATAGTTCCAAGGCAGCAGAACGATGGCACCAAGGTGATGTCCAGTAAGTTGCCGCACTGGTTTTGGTATCCTACAATGCTGCTCCGAATAACGGCGTGGGGCGCCCCGGGGGAGGCGGCGTGAACGGGCCTCTCCAGGTGGAGTCTCGTCTGTTGTAGTGGGGCGCCCCTTTACCGTTTCAGTTGCCATTCCGTCCGCTTTTGGTCCACTGTGTCAAAATCCGCCATTCAGCTGAGTTGCGCCCACTCTTGCGGTGCAGCGATAGGCGGCTGTCACAGGACTCTCAAAATGGCGGCAGGCTGTTTCCTTTTTGGGCCTGGTCCACTGAAATGGCCCTGGGACACCTTGGAAATCGGACGCTTGTCTGCTAGGTCTTGGACCCCATTCTCGAAAGCGTCCCCTCCGCCTTGAGAATTCATCAAAAGTTTTGGGGGCTCCGACTCCTGCAGGCTTCTGGTGGGGAGCGGCTGCCATGATTGCTCGCGGAATGACCACGACGGAGCCACGAGATGGTGGTGCTTTCATGCTGACGCCAGCTTCAGTCTGAAACATCCAGAAACAAGGTGGGGCTTTCATCGTTTGGGGGAAAAAAAAAGTTTTCATCCAATGAAAAGTGTTGTTTTTAGGTCATATGATCAAGCCTTCCATCATTAGGAAACCAAAAGTAAAATGAACCAATGAAAAGTTTTATAAACAAGTCACATGACCTGTTATGCGGCATAGGGTATAAAATGCGGAGAAAATACGTTGGCACGTGAGGCGGCGTCAGTAGCGGACCGATGTGCGAATAGGCCGAAGGCAATACAACGCGCCAAGATCCGGATGGCATCGAGGTGGTGTCATAGTTGAGAGTTCTGAGCAGCGGTTGTAACACTGTCTGAAGCTTATTTGCAGCTGCTGCAGCTTCACTACGCGCCAAGATCCGGATGGCACCGAGGTGGTGTGTAGGAAGTTGCCGCACTGGTGTGGCCATCCTACAATGCTGAAAGTCGGCGTGGGGCGCCCCGTTGGCCTGTGAGTTTGCGTCAGTAGCGGACCGATGTGCGAATAGGCCGAAGGCAGCACAACGCGCCAAGATCCGGATGGCACCGAGGTGGTGTCTAGTAAGTTGTCGCACTTCTGTGGCCATCCTACAATGTTGAAAGTCGGCGTGGGGCGCCCCGTTGGCCTGTGAGATGGTGTCAGTAGCGGACTGATGTGTGAATGGGGCCAAAGGCAGCGCAACAATATTTTCTACTATATTTCCGGTGTAGAAGAGACCACAAGGCGCTGAGATGCCAAGATCCGGATGGCACCGAGGTGGTGTCTTGCAAGTTGTGGTACTGGTGTGGCCATCCTACAATGCTGAAAGTCGGCGTGGGGCGCCCCGTTGGCCTGTGAGATGGCGTCAGTAGCGGACCGATGTGCGAATAGGCCGAAGGCAGCACAACAATATTTTCTGACTGACACCACAAGGCGCTGAGATGCCAAGATCCGGATGGCACCGAGGTGATGTCTAAGTTGCGGACTGATGTGCGAATGGGGCCAAAGGCAGCGTAACAATATTTTTTGTATGGAAGATACCACTAGGCGTTGAGATGCCAAGATTCGGATGGCACTGAGGTGATGTCTAGCAAGTTGGTGTGGTCATCCTACAATGCTGAAACTCGGCGTGGGTCACCCCATTAGCCTGTGAGATGGCGTCAGTAGCGGACCGATGTGCGAATAGGCCGAAGGCAGCACAACGCGCCAAGATCCGGATGTCACCGTGGTGGTTTCATAGTTGAGAGGCACTTCATCTGCAGTGGGGCGCCGAGATCCGGATGGCACCGAGGTGATGTCTAGCAAGTTGCTGTACTGGTGTGGTCATCCTACAATGCTGAAACTCGGCGTGGGTCGCCCCATTAGCCTGTGAGATGGCGTCAGTAGCGGACCGATGTGCGAATAGGCCGAAGGCAGCACAACGCGCCAAGATCCGGATGTCACCGTGGTGGTTTCATAGTTGAGAGGCACTTCATCTGCAGTGGGGCGCCGAGATCCGGATGGCACCGAGGTGATGTCTAGCAAGTTGCTGTACTGGTGTGGTCATCCTACAATGCTGAAACTCGGCGTGGGTCGCCCCATTAGCCTGTGAGATGGCGTCAGTAGCGGACCGATGTGCGAATAGGCCGAAGGCAGCACAACGCGCCAAGATCCGGATGTCACCGTGGTGGTTTCATAGTTGAGAGGCACTTCATCTGCAGTGGGGCGCCGAGATCCGGATGGCACCGAGGTGATGTCTAGCAAGTTGCTGTACTTGTGTGGTCATCCTACAATGCTGAAACTCGGCGTGGGTCGCCCCATTAGCCTGTGAGATAGCAGTTCTTTGGATTTGGGCCTGGCTCGTCTGCTGTAGTGGGGCGCCCCTTTACCGTTTCAGTTGCCATTCAGCTGAGTTTCGGCTGCTCTTGATGCTACAGCGACAGGCGGCTGCAACAGGACTCTCAAAATGGCGGCCTGTTCTTTGGATTTGGGCCTGGTCCACTAAAATGGCCCTGGGACACCTTAGAACTCGGACGCTCGATTTTTTTTTCCTTTCCTGTACATGCAAAAAAAGGTAAATGCCCGGTACGTTACACGCTTCATCTGCCACGATGAACTCTCTAGAGGAACCGAAAAAAAATATAGTTGTGGTAACTATACCATGCATTGTCATATGGAGAGGTGGCACCAATTAATTATAGTGCTGCATAAAAGAGATTTGGAGGAGAACCCCTGACCTGCTAGTACATTCATCAAAGAAGTGGCACTGAGAGCTTCAGAGGCAAGGGAAACGGTCCCAAATATTTAGAAGAACTTTGGAAAGATTAAAATGACATGTTTAGATTGTGGCAAATTTATTTCATGTGGACATCTGAGTGTTACTCTAATAAATACAGTATATGAACATCATCATAGTCGATGGTTGGTAGAGACATTTTGACTATATCCTGGACCTGCCCGTCCTCGCCCAAAATGGCGCCAGAATAAATGGGACTCGTAACTCCTTGTTGTGTACTGGTTGCAGAACCTTGAAATCACGAGATACGTATGCAGTTTTGAAGCACATGGCGGGCGGGGACGAGAATTGATTGAATATTTCGACATCCCTATTGATATTAAGTTCTGATGTGTTATTGATTACTGTACTGTTGAAAGTTCGAATTAACGTCACCCATGGTACTTGCCCGCAAATGTATATCTAGATAATTTTATTGTAACTGGCCCTGTCGTATTTTAATTATAAAATGTACGTCCACCGATTCCGTAACTGTTAGACACCTTAGTTCTTGCAACCTAATGGCCCGCCCGTTACGTTCCTCTACAGTGTAAATGTCTATTTATCATATACGATTACAGTTTGCTCCGTGGCCGGCCCACGTGGTTATAGGCTCGTATTTGTATAATGAAATTTTCACAATAAAGGTTTTTAAAAGAAAACATGGTAGTAGTATATACATTGGTAAAGTTTTTAATAATAGTCACTGTTTTAGAATCATTAAAAGGCAAGTGAAATAAAGCAGACCAATTACATGAAGGGTAAAAGGTATAATACGAAGGAACGCAGTAAAGATAAATGGTCAAGGGCTGTTGTGTTTTCTATTCCTGCAACATAAAGTGATCGATAAGAATCTCATATTCAGGCGTATCGGCGACTAAGACAGCAGGTCGACCCTCTTTTGCTCAACGGCTCCGTCATGGGACGAAGAAACGCTCTTTTTCTCGAAAAAAGAATATATTTTACTTGCAGGACAGTTGTAAAATTTCCGGGAAAGTACATTAGCCTGGAACATTATAACATATATTTAAGAAAAAATAATGTTCGGAAGTAATGAAAAGCGTAATTTTTAGGTCATATGACCAAGCCTTTCATCATTACAATAAGAAAAGTAAAATGAACCAATGAAAAGTTTTATTAACAAGTCACATGACTTGTTATGCTTACGTTACGCGCTGCGCGCCCCGGATGACTTCCGGATGCGCTAACGCGGCGCGTCATATGACGCATTACGCGACAACGCAGGTACAGAATATAGTCAAAATGTCTCCACCAACCAGCGGTCGGAACACAACCCCTTTCAGCAGGCTAAATAGTTCTGTTAAATGACAACAGAAGGGACAGGCAACAAGAACCATCAGTCAAAGAGGGGAGGGCTAGTTCTTCTCTACCGGGTTACATTGGGGCGCTACCGGAACTGATCGAATTGGTAGTCTACAGTGTTTCTGGATGTTTCAGACTGAAGCTGGGGTTAGCATGAGAGCAGCACCATTTCGTAGCTCCGTCGTGGTCATTCCGCAACCAATCATGGCAGCCGTTCTTTATCGTTATTTTGGGCGGGGTGGGTGGCGGAGCAGAGCTGTTTTGCAGCCATCATTGTGTGGAGTTCAGTTCATCTCACTAGTTTTGTATTTGTCATGAGGGGTTGTTCCTAATGTTTCTATTTTAGCGAGGTCAAAAAGAGATCCCATTAGTGGCCTACTGATTTTGCTCGATTCCTTTTCTTTTTTTTTACACGATTTTTCGTTATCTGCAAAGACTAAACAGAGTATTGCGACTCTGTGTTTGTTTGTAAATAGAGAATGAACCAAAGAGAACTAATTCTAAAACAGTAAATACTTGGATAACAATGAATCAAATGGAGAGAGAAGCAGGCACGACGGATTACAATGGGGGCAAAGACCTGCGTTAACTACCTTTCACTATCTGCAAAGAGAGAGTACTCCTAATAGAAATGAGGGGGGGGGGCACCATTCAAAGCAGATCAGTGTGCATAAACACGAAAATGTTTTCACTTACCACGTACTTGACATTCGACAGCTTATGATATTTGCTATTAAAAAACCATTGAAATTCACTGAAAAAACCATAGGTTATAGACCATATATAGTTAGGAATTAGCATTTACAAAACCTTGAAAATTCACTGAAAAAACCATAGGTTATAGACCATATATAGTTAGGAATTAGCATTTAAAAAACCTTATTTTACTCACACAAAACCATTGAAATTCCATATATAGTTAGTTGCACTAACTATATATCGCGCACCTGCAATCCACTGCTGATGATGTCACATATTACATCATTCATGACATGGTCAGTGACATCACTGATGACATCACTGATGACATCTCAAATGACATCACTGATGACATCACTGATGACAACATCCAGTGACTGTATGTTTCTGTAAAGTTAAAATGTGTCTTACATATTGAAGAATGAGTGGAAGTATAAGTGTCTGGACAAAGGATTTAGTAGGTGCATGACTGAATGCATGAGTGAGTGATTAAATGTGTCTCACTGAGTGCATGGGTTAGTGACTAAAGTGTCTTAATTTGTGCATCATTATGTCTGTTGTTCTGTAAACTGCTGCATGTTTTGATCAGTAGCTATATGATTAACTATATGGGTTACTGATTGATTGTCCAAGTATTTGTATGGGAGACTGAGTGTGTGTGTGGCTGGCTGGGAGGTGTGTGACTCTGTGCAGATCAATGTGTACTTGTATCAATGATTGTATAACAAGGTAAGTATGTGTTAGTATATGTTTGAAAATGTAAGGTGCTCTATGTTTAACTGTATAGACAAGAAAATGGAAGTGTCATTGATTCTTTACAGGACTGACTAGGTGTGTGAGTAACTCCATGGATGAGTGGCAGACTGTGAGTGTCTGTATAGGTGTATGAGTGCATATGATAGTGTTGTAAAGATGAGTGATTGTATGTATGAATGATAGTATGGGTGAATGAGTGAAGGTGTGTGTAGACGTAGGAATCAGTGAGTGCGTATGTAGTAACTAGTATTGGTGTGTCAATGGTTTCAAAAATTATATTCTGTATTTAACACTGGGTGAAACAGAGGTTATATTAAAATGTGAGGAGATGCATTGTATTGTCACATGAATGATATCATCAGTGATGTGGTCATTGATGTCAAATGAGATGTCATCAGTGATGTCATCAGTGATGTCATTTGAGATGTCATCAGTGATGTCATCAGTGATGTCACTGACCATGTCATGAATGATGTAATATGTGACATCATCAGCAGTGGATTGCAGGTGCGCGATATATAGTTAGTGCAACTAACTATATATGGAATTTCAATGGTTTTGTGTGAGTAAAATAAGGTTTTTTAAATGCTAATTCCTAACTATATATGGTCTATAACCTATGGTTTTTTCAGTGAATTTTCAAGGTTTTGTAAATGCTAATTCCTAACTATATATGGTCTATAACCTATGGTTTTTTCAGTGAATATATATATATATATATATTTTTTTTTTAGATAAGCCTATGGAAAATAATCCAAATTGTGACGACTACCTAAGTGTTCAACTTTATTATCCAGGAAGTCCCCTAATTAGAGGGACGGGAGAGAAGCTATACTACTGAGCTAAAAGCCCATGCAAGAGAGAAGGCTGATTGCAGAGAGCTGAGAAAGTGATTATATGGAGAAGAAGTTCAGGGATTGATAGAATGTTAGAACTTGCCACAGTTTTTTATATTTAAGTTTCAACTGCAATTTGGGTGACAGGAGCAGAAACTACAGTTCAATTCTTTCTTTTCTTCACTAGACTGGATCAGTCAAATCAAATCAAATTCAGCTTTATTCGATGCAAATAAAATCACCATAAAATCATGTTAATCAAGGAAAACATGCCTACAATACATCATAATTAAAATCAATAAAGATTACAGTTTATGATTCTACAAGCTAAAAGATGACGAAAACAAAATGCTAATGCATATAGAATACATGAGGAGCACAATACTGTTATAAAAACAACTATATAAAAATGAAGGCAAACCACATTTTTACACTACAAGCTATACACAAAACAATTCATTCAGGTTTAAAGTGCAAATGCTTATTAGTGAAAGAAGGGTACCTAAAGTGCAAAATACTGCATCATATAAGAATACCTTTGTACAATAATCACAAAAGAATGGCGACCAGTCAAATTTTGGCACTACAGGCTATTCGAGTAATAGTACATCCACATGTAAAGTGCTAATGGTCATAAGTGCATAGAGGTACATAAAATACAAAGTTCCATATCTTTTCAGGATAGATAGTTATGAACAAAAACTAGGAGTTTTCATCCAGATTTTCATATAACAATACATCCAGGTATGAGTTATCTTTTCTTTTTCTAATTGAAAGTTATACAAATCGAATAACAGAGTTTATGATTTTCACATTTTCCAGGCTACATACAAAATTAAAAGCATATTTATAATTAAAAAGCATATTTGATAAAAAAGGGGTTTTAAAACTGATTTCCGAATATCCCTAATAAAACTAAAAAACAGAATAAAATGCAACGTGGATTGTGAGGATTTTCCATCACACAGGCAGTTTGGTAATTTGTGACACCTCTTTTCCATTCTAGGGAATGCTACTAAAAAATGTAATGTATCCATCCTTAACCTAGTTAAATTGAATCTGTATTGGATATTTCTTACCAACGTGAAGTATAACTGTAGGCCCATCATAAGCGGTCGTTCACAATAAGAAACGACACTGTGTTTTTGAATTGCATCCCTTTCTCGTTCATTTTCCATGGCATTTAAATATCTCAACTTCGAGTCGCTTTTACTGAACTCTTGATTAAATATAGGGTTCTTTATGTGAATATCAACTTTACAACTTGTTAAGAGATTAAACATGTGCTCCAGCCATGGTATTTTCCTACTAAGGTCAAGGGTTAAACTATCTGTTATTACATTCTTAGTAAATTGTCTTTCTTCTTTAGCCCATATCCCTCGCCAAAAGGTCAGGTCAGTCATATTTGTTGTGTCGCTTAAATATGGGACCGACAATTCTTTATGAACTATATAGTTCGCTGTTGCTCTAGGGACTGCAGACAATCTTTAAAAAAGATTATTTTCTTGGGTTTGCAAGGAGACGGTGTTAGCTCTGCCCCAGATCGCGGCCCCATACCAGATCCCTGAGACACATTTACTCCGGTACAGAGCTAGGATTTCTCGTATAGGTTTATTTCCTAGATTCGTGGAGAATCTAAAAATACTCTCTATGATTCTTAAAAACTGTCATATTACATGATTTGATATGCCTGTTCCATGTGCCACTCCTATTAAAAAGCTTCCCCAGGTATGAAAAAGATTAAACTCTATTAATAATGACCCCGCCCACATGATGTTGTCTATTCTTACATATATTGCTCCCACATGTCAAAAGGAAAGTTTTATTTAAATGTAGCTGTAAGTCTTTATCGGTCATGTACAGGGCAACATTTTTTATTAGGAGTTGCAGACAGTTTGCTGTCCAAGGAATTAGGACAGCATTGTCTGCATATAATAATACAGGCATGGGGTATGTTCCAACTTTCAAGGCATCTGCAATTACATTTTGTAAGAAGGGGTCAACTTTATTAATATAAAGGGAAAATAAAAGGGGCGCCAACACACATCCTTGTCTAATACCATGCATAAATCTGAAATCGGTGTACATTCCCCCATTTTGCCGAACCTATCCTAGAAGTTAAAAAAATATAAATCTGGGATCGATATATAATTATGTCAATAGGCGCCCCTAGCCCTTTCAATGTTTGGCATAATTTATGATGGTTGACTAGGTCGAAGGCACTATTGAGATCAACAAAACATAAGTGTGGCGCCACTTCCTTAGCTAATGTATACTTCCCTATTATTAGTTCTAAATTTAGACATTGTTCCACCGTCCCAATGCCTCTTCTGAAACCGTACTGTGCCTTTCCAACATTATTCGGCCCATCACTTTGGAGGTGGAATCAAGAAGAGATATTGGGCGGTAGCAATTTGCCTTCCCTCTAGCCCCCTTTTTAAAAATGGATACGATAATACTTTCGACCCCAGTGGCGGGTAATACGCCCTCAATGGTGGCATTAAAAACATCCAATAAAATTGGTATCCAGAAATCCATATTATACTTAAAAACAGCTTGTGGCTTTGCCCTTAGCACTTTTTTGCCTCGCTGATTTAATTTCTTCTGGCGTTATTAGTAATGATCTGATAGACTCCACTAATATAACATTACCCTTTATACTATCAGTTACTTTTGTAGCATCTGGATTAAAAATACTCTCAAAATGTAATACCAAATCTTCGGGGGCTACCACAATATCAATTTTTACTGCATTGCTCTCTTTAAAATATGGGTAATTGATAGTTTTCCAAAAGAGAGCTTGATCTTTCAACTCTGCTGCCTGGATTATTTTCTCCCATTCCCCCTCACAGATATTCCTTTTCCTTTCTTTCAGGGCATTTTTGTAATCTTTCCTCACAGTGCTAACCCTGACAATATCTCTTGGTTTTTGTTTTAGTGCTATTTTCAGTTCCCCAGTCAGCCGTGAACATTCATGGTTAAACCATTAAGAGTTAAGGACACATACTTTCTTCCTCCTTTTAGTTGTTAAATCACCTGCAAGTGCAGTTGTAATATTACAGAAGGCAGTTATAATTGCCAAATCTGAGGTAGAACTATCCAGACAGATATTTAATTCTATTTGTGTTTTCCCTTTAAGGATTTCCATGAATGTGGCTGGGTTTACACCCCTGAGCATTTTATTGAGAGTCCATTATTCACTTGAGTGTTAATATCAGTGTCCATTGTTGTAGTGTAGTTTTTTTTAATTTATTTTTTTATGCGATTTTATAGAGTGCAAACTTTACCCGAAGGTATCTGAGCGCTTTACATAAGGACCAGTTGCAAAACATAAGGACTAAGAATTACATACGTTACATAAAAGATACAAACAGAAAACATTGTAAATGTACAAGATGTAAAATCACATAAGGAAGAGATACAAACAGAAAGAAAAATTGCAAATGTCAAATAGTAAAGTCACTCAAGGAAGAGATACGAATGGATATACTCTAAGAGTCACATAGGAATGGTAGACAGTACAAAGGTCTACTGCATATACTAGTGATTAGAGTTATCTCTATATACATAGGGAAGGGATACGCATGGATATACTCTAAGAGTCACATAGGAATGGTAGAGAGTACAAAGGTCTACTGCATATGCTAGTGATTAGAGTTATCTCTATATACATAGGGAAGGGATATGAATGGATTTACTCTAAGAGTCACATAGGAATGGTAGAGCGTACAAAGGTCTACTGCATATACTAGTGATTAGAGTTATCTCTATATACATAGGGAAGGGATACGAATGGATATACTCTAAGAGTCACATAGGAATGGTAGAAAGTACAAAGGTCTACTGCATATACTAGTGATTAGAGTTATCTCTATATACATAGGGAAGGGATACGAATGGATATACTCTAAGAGTCACATAGGAATGGTAGAAAGTACAAAGGTCTACTGCATATACTAGTGATTAGAGTTATCTCTATATACATAGGGAAGGGATACGAATGGATATACTCTAAGAGTCACATAGGAATGGTAGAAAGTACAAAGGTCTACTGCATATACTAGTGATTAGAGTTATCTCTATATACAGAAACGCAGAGTTCCATTAGGTGGGGTCAGAGGGGGGATGCAGTCACAGCACCAAGGGAGGGTGGGAGGGATACACGGGTATGGAGAAAAGGCACATCAGAAAAGGGAAGAAACCTTTGAGGATCGTCAAGGGGGAAATGAGGGAAAAGGGTTAAAGGACGAGGGAATGGGCAAGATGGAGGGTCAGGGTCCAGAGAAAAGCGGCTGAGAGCAGCAGCAAAATGGCGGCCAGGACAAAAGAAAAAGTAAAGAAGTCCAGGAGAGTCCCAGGAGAGTCTGTGGCATAGTTTCTTTCAGTCGAATGTGTCTGCAGGGCTGCTGCTTGCATCTGGTCTTTTCATGGCCCGCTGGTTTGTTTTGCGGAGGGGTGTGTCTGCCCGGAGGGCCGCTCTGCACGGGCACTCTCTGCTGCCCCAGAATTGCGGGGGATGCTGCAGACGTGGGGCGGCTGGGGAATGCGGCCAAGGCTCACCTTTCTCGGCAGGGGCTGCATGGTGATCCTGCAGGTCCGGTAGAACCATAAATCCCTGGTGTGGAGAGGAAGGAGCCTCCATCGCTGCTCTGGCCCCAGATGTCCGATGCCTTATAGAAGTACCCTGTCCGCTGGATGACATCTGCGGAGCCGGAGAATAGCTGCAGTGGCGACAGGAGGGGAGACCAGGAGGCGCGGGCGGCCACAGGTGCCATTTTGTGCAGTGCTTCGCCGGACGCCCCGCACAGGTAATGGAGCGCTGGTGGGCTGTGCGAGGCCCCGGGCAGCTGCTGAGCAGGGCCCCCATGGTGATAACACAGTGAGGAGCGACTGGAGCTGGGTGTGGCGGTGTCGGCGGAGACCGACCCTGTTTTGGAGCCGTGTCGGGGGGAGTGTCGCTTGGGCCCCCGCACTGCTGCGGTGGTGATTCTGCGCTCCTGTGCCGCTCCTCGGAGGACAGGCTCCGCTGCCCTTTCTGCTTGCTTCGGTAGGAATGAGCAAGCATCCAACTGCAAAAAAATATTGGACAAAGACTTGATTGTCAGCAGTCACTTTCGGGTGCACACTTAGGGGTCGATTAGGATGGCGGACGGAAACGGTTACTGTCCGCCATGGTCGGGGAAATTTTACTGCCGGACGCGCCGCGGATAATCCGCGGTTGCGATTAGGATATTCATGTGACGAAACTAGGACCGCGGCGGACGGATCATAACAAACACCGGCCATGACCGCGGAAACATACACATTTACCGCCATACCTGTGAAAACTCCGCGTCCGCAATTAGGATAAATCCGCCTGTACCACGGTACGCACAGCCATCCACGTCGCGGGCGGAAAGAATGCAACGATAAACAGGGCATCACTGCGGAAGGCCAACACGCACAACGCAAACAAATGTCAGAAAGTGTACCGCAAGTAATTAGCAAACACACGAAAATTGACAACCCCCCCACCTGATACACCAACACCAAGCACAAGCCACCATGACACCTCCCAGGTACCCAATAATGCACACTAGTCAACACGCCCACCTACCACCTGACTGCCATCAACCATTGAGACACGACTATAAAATGACACCCACCCACTACCACAATCCTTTGCATCACAGCATTGCTGCTAGCAAGAGGCCCTAATCGATATACAGCTTACTCAAATAGAAGACACACAACCACCACCCTACCACACCCACCACACAAACACCCACCACACCATTCCTACACATCACACACCACACACCTGCACCCCCCAACTCACTCAACCCACACACTGAGCACCACACACCATGGCACCCAAAAAAAAAACTAAATTCACGGAGACAGAGTTGAAGGTAATGGTAGATGAAATCATCTGTGTTAAGCCCCACATCTTCGGGGCCCAAGTCCAGCAGACCTCCGTGGCGCAAAAGAATCACATGTTGGACAGAATCGTCACGCGGGTGAATGCGTCAGGGACCGTGCCAAGGACGAAGCACGAAATTCAGAGGCGGTGGCATGACCTGAAGACCAGGGTGAAAGGTATCCGCGCCAAAAACTATGCAAGAGCCAATAATACTGGCGGCGGAACACCCCCGGAGCCCATACCCTACACCGATTGGGAGGAGAAGGTGCTGGCAATACTTCACCCAGAGAGCCTAGACGGACTTGATGAAGGAGAAGAGGCTGGTAAGTACAAACCAAGCACCACGATCAGTACGACATGGTCAGGCTCACACAACTGAGAAGACACATCTCCTACGCCCCAACCCATGCACATCGGACACATACTCACCAAAATGTACATGGCTACCAACAGGCCCCCATGTTCACGGGGAGGGTGGTGGTGGTGGAGGGTAGGGGGAGAGCTCACAACTACAACTCCCAACAGGCCCCCATGTTCACGGGGAGGGTGGTGATGGTGGGTGGGGTGTGTGAGAGCTCACAACTACAACTCCCAACAGGCCCCCATGTTCACGGGGAGGGTGGTGGTGGTGTGTGGGGTGTGTGAGAGGTCACAACTACAACTCCCAACAGGCCCCCATGTCCACAGGGGAGGGTGGTGGTGGTGTGTGGGGTGTGTGAGAGGTCACAACTACAACTCCCAACAGGCCCCCATGTTCACGGGGAGGGTGGTGGTGGTGGTGGGGTGTGTGAGAGCTCACAACTACAACTCCCAACAGGCCCCCATGTTCACGGGGAGGGTGGTGGTGGGTGGTGGACGGTAGGGTGAGAGCTCACAACTACAACTCCCAACAGGCCCCCATGTTCACGGGGAGGGTGGTGGTGGTAGGTGGGGTGTGTGAGAGCTCACAACTACAACTCCCAACAGGCCCCCATGTTCACGGGGAGGGTGGTGGTGGGTGGTGGAGGGTAGGGTGAGAGCTCACAACTACAACTCCCAACAGGCCCCCATGTTCACGGGGAGGGTGGTGGTGGGTGGTGGAGGGTAGGGTGAGAGCTCACAACTACAACTCCCAACAGGCCCCCATGTTCACGGGGAGGGTGGTGGTGGGTGGTGGAGGGTAGGGTGAGAGCTCACAACTACAACTCCCAACAGGCCCCCATGTTCACGGGGAGGGTGGTGGTGGTGGGTGGGGTGTGTGAGAGCTCACAACTACAACTCCCAACAGGCCCCCATGTTCACGGGGAGGGTGGTGGTGGGTGGTGGAGGGTAGGGTGTGTGGGATGTGTGCGACAGGACACAGAAATGTTTACAAATCGATATGAACATGTAATGTCCACATTACTGACCAGCTCAATCTTGTCCCTCAGGTGATCGTGAACTGACTGGGGAAACCAGCAACCGGCCGCAAGACTCGCCTCCCACACATACCGGACCCTCTGGGGACGATGACACAGGCAGCTCCGGTGCGGAGGATGGTGCGGGCCCAAGCGGACAGCCAGGGCCAACTGGCTCACAGGGACTCCCGGGCCCGACAACCGTCGCATGTGTGACTCTTACGACACCTGCCTCAGTGATCTGCAGAGTCCCCACCACCACCACCAGTACCACCACTCCTGCCTGTGCCACCCTGCCTAACCCAGCGCACGACGCAGGTCCATCGGCCTCACACCCAAGCAGGGTGAGTGGGCCACAAAGGAGAGAGGCGACGGCACATCAGGCAATCAGGCGACCCACACTCCGCCGCACTGAGGAAGGACACCTACCCCATCCTGTGGCAGAGTCCCTTGAAGCCCTAGCCAGGTGCCAGGCTTCATACGACCGTGCCCAGGAACATGCAGATCGTGCACACTAGGACTCGGTGGACAACACGAACATGTTGCGTGAAATTTCGGGGTACCTTGGCCAGATAGTGCACATCATGGGCCAGCAGACAACAATGTGGAGGGAATGGATTGCCCGGAACAACCCCACCCCCCCTCAACCAATTGTTCTTGCGCCACCGTCACCTCCACCGCCACCGCCACCACCACCACCACCACCTGTGCCCCTGGCGACGGGTGTGGCCCATGAACAACCTGCACCCCCAGCTGACTCAGTTCCACCTCAAAGACGGAGGGGCCGCCCGAGGCTGGAAGTGGGTGAGAGCAGTGTGGGTGCGCCATCCACACGCTCCAAGAGGGGCCGCCAATGACTTTGTCACTGCGTGAGCCAGACATTCACCCTGCAAAGTATCCTGTCCCACATAGACAATCATTGCCACTGGTCTGCTGGACTAGCCTGACACCCCCCAATGTGGTGTCAGCACGGACATTTCATCTGCCATTACCTTCAACTCCAACTCCCCCCCCCACTTACTTGTAAATATTCACCAGCACAAATGCACAACCTGTAAATAAATGCCACTTACACACTCAATGATGTTTTGCCTCCATGTTTATTCACATGATTGCCTTCAGAAACAGACGTAAACAGGTGCAGGGATCCTAGTCGTACATAATCATGGCGCTGCGGGAGTGACCTAGGGAAAATCAGAGACAGAAAACACACGTCAGGAAACAGATTCACACACATCACAACACACTGCACAGCAACATTCCACAAACTACACTCATCACAAAAGCATGGGATGAGAGGACACACATCATGGAGACTTGTATGTCCAAAGAAATGAAGACACACATATGCAACCATCACAAACCAGAACACACAGCTGATGCACCCCACATCCACACAACACCAGCAAACATACATAAGGCATTGTCAACCAGCACAAGAGGTAGTTACTCACATTCAAGGGAAGTAGCGATCAATGAGCTGGCGCCTCTGGTCCACACTTTCCTCCTCACCCCTATCCTCATCAGTCGACATGGGTGGGATGGGAGGCCAAGGAACTTCTTCGTCTTCAGGGTCCAAGAGCAGTTCAATGTCATTGCGCACGGCCAGGTTGTGGAGCATGCAGCAGGCAATCACGATCCTGCATACTTTGCCTGGTGAGTAAGGCAGGGCCCCTCCGGTCTTATCCAGGCACCGAAACCTAGACTTTAGCAGCCCAAAGGTACGTTCAATCACTCTCCGTGTCCTTCCATGTACATCATTGTAGCGCATTTCACCCGCTGTAGTAGGATTACGTAGGGGACTCAGGAGCCAGGGCCGGTTTGGGTACGCCGAGTCGCCTATGTAGGGGGATGACAGACACAAATATCACAACAAGATATGGTGGGTACCCCATGCCACACAGAGATCACAAAAGTCCCCACTGCACACTCACCAACAAGCCACGCTTGACCGGGTCGCAGATTTGCCATCAGTTGGGGGACAATGCTGCTCCGCATGATGTGGGCGTCATGTGCGGAGCCTGGAAATCTTGCACACACATGGGTGATGATGTTGTTTGCCAGGCACACCACCTGCACGTTCAGCGAATGGAAGTGCTTGCGATTCCTAAAAACCTGCTCACGTGCCCGTGGTGGAATGATAGCGATATGTGTGCCATCAATTGAACCCACTACGTGTGGTATCTGGCCCAGTGCATAGAAGTCTGCTTTGACTGCTGCCAACTCTTCCGGCCGTGGGAAATGGATGTAGTCATTCTTGTACAGCATCATAGCTCTTAAAACATCCCAAAGTACCGTGCTGAACATGGACTGTGACATCCCCCCGGCATGTCCAACTGTGTACTGAAAGGTGCCAGTAGCAAAGAAATGTAGTGCCGCCATAACCTTTGCTGTGGGTGTAATAGAACCAGGATATGTCCTTCGTGGCTGCAGATGAGGAGACAATTGGGCAACAAGCTCCATCAACCGACGTCGATCCAGCCGGAATTTCCTAATCACCTCCTCGTCAACCATATCCTCAAGCACAGTGTATGGCCGATGCACATTTGGAGCCCTCCTGTGTGGGAGAGAGATGTAACTTGAGTCAACTTCCAAACGACGCATACGTGTGCAACTCCATCACATGTAAGCCAACATTAGCAAGAAGCAAAATGTTTAGGAGAATGGTCATATGTGTCACATGTCTGATAGTTAATACAATACGGAGTGGCCCTTTAACAATGTGCAGCCACTTGCAACAAGAAGTGTGTCAACACGTACAACACAACTTAGTCACATGTCAACATTACTAACAATACGTGTGTCTTGACCCTAATGTTTAGAAGCCACATCACAGACACACATGCAAGTGCATGCACACAAACGATAATGATACACACACACCATGTCATCATGCACAAATGCCAACACCAATAATGGTGAGCATACGGTCATTACATGCATGGTGACACAACAGCCAACACACATACACTGAATGCATGTGTACCACCACCATTGTAGTCACCTCGCCTGAACCACGCACTGACAACAGATCAGAATGTGGCCATACAGCCGTGATGTACTGTGTACATGTGAAGATGTAAAATAGTCCGTAGGGTCACACCCGTCGTCAACACGTCGACTTGCACATCTGTTGCACATTGTGTGCCCACCGATGGGCATAGAATGGACACACATGGAATAGTGCATGACATATGAAATTACCCTATCACGCTCACAACCCTCATGACGCAACTGCAGACAACACATCACGGTGCAGCGTCTCACAATATCATATCATTGGCGCCGCCATGGCGGTGCACTGCTTCCGCTACTTTCGATTGACCATACGCGGCCAGCGTTCCCTCTTCCCATTGGCTGCATGTGCACGGACCGTCACGGTGACACATTGGCAACCGCACGTGCAAGCCTCCGGCACGGATGCTTCCTTTGCAACAATGTTCTATCACTGGCGCCACCATGGCGGTGCACGTACTCTGCGGGGGAGGTGCAGGCCTACACACCCTTTCGATTTAGTCAATGGACATGGCAGTTCATGACCCCTCTTACAGTCACATTGCATCATCCACCGTACACCGGCCGGACCAGCCCGGCCTTTGACCGCCGTTCCGGCCATGTCCACAACCGCCGTCCCGGCCATGTCCACAACCGCCATCCCAGCCATGTCCACAACGGCCGTGCCAGGCCTGCCCAGGCCTGGCACGGCGGTTGTGGACATGGCCGGGACGGCGGTCAAAGGCCGGGCCTGGCACGGCGGTTGTGGACATGGCCGGGACGGCGGTTGTGGACATGGCCGGTACGGCGGTCCTAGGCCAGGCCTGGCACGGTGGTTGTGGACATGGCCGGGACGGCGGTTGTGGACATGGCCGGAACGGCGGTCCTAGGCCAGGCCTGGCACGGTGGTTGTGGACATGGCCGGGACGGCGGTTGTGGACATGGCCGGAACGGCGGTCCTAGGCCAGGCCTGGCACGGCGGTTGTGGACATGGCCGGGACGGCGGTTGTGGACATGGCCGGAACGGCGGTCCTAGGCCAGGCCTGGCATGGCGGTTGTGGACATGGCCGGAACGGCGGTTGTGGACATGGCCGGAACGGCGGTCAAAGGCCGGGCTGGTCCGGCCGGTGTACGGTGGATGATGCAATGTGACTGTAAGAGGGGTCATGAACTGCCATGTCCATTGACTAAATCGAAAGGGTGTGTAGGCCTGCACCTCCCCCGCAGAGTACGTGCACCGCCATGGTGGCGCCAGTTATAGAACATTGTTGCAAATGAAGCATCCGTGCCGGAGGCTTGCACATGCGGTTGCCAATGTGTCACCGTGACGGTCCGTGCACATGCAGCCAATGGGAAGAGGAAACGCTGGCCGCGTATGGCCAATCGAAAGTAGCGGAAGCAGTGCACCGCCATGGCGGCGAGAATCATTGGCCCTTTTATGAACACGCATCCTGGGCTGACCAATTGCTGGCGACGTATGCCACTGACACGTGTTGAGGGCCCTATATATGTGTGATGTCAAAAAGCACACATCCTACGCTGGGAACCAGTGCTGCCTGTTCACCTCGACCTGCTGCTGCTGAGCTGACCACCGACTGCTGCCTGTGACCATCACCTTGACCTGCTGCTGCTGAGCTGACCACCGACTGCTGCCCACTGCCATAATCCGTGATCTTGCCATGTCGAGAGAGAAAGAGATCCGGTCTCGTCCCTTCACCGCCGCGGAGCTTGATGTCCTCGTGGACAGTGTGCTCCGCAACTATAGACGGCTCTACGGCGCACCCGGACAGGTGGTAAGTGCAATGTGGGACATGTTGGTGTGCATGAGGTGGCCAATTACTCCTGGCTTCTGCAATCTTGGCTGTGTACTGTGTGCTCGACATATTTTTCTGATTGCGTATGGCTGCTGACAGATACGTGTTGCCCCTATCTGTGTGACAGGCCAACTGTCCACTGACTTGCACCCTTTTGTCTCCCGTCATGGTAGGTGAAGCTGCACCTTCGCAAGGAAGTGTGGCGGAGCATTGCACGAGATGTACGGGCATTGGGGGTGTTCAACAGACGACATACAAACTGCCACAAACGCTGGGACGACATTGCCAGGCTGAGCCGAAATGTAGCGGAAGTGACGCCACGTCTGGCCCGACGCTCCATGACCCCTCTCATGCACCGTATCATTGCTGTGACGCATCCTGACCTCTCCGAACGGCTGAGTTTGGATCAACAGCAAACTAGCGGTGAGCATACTGTCTGTGTAGGATACTTGGGAGTGCAATGCATGTATTGGTGCCCGGACACAGTATTGAGTCCCCTGGTGCTTATGTTTCTCTGCGATGCCACGTTGGTGCCATTGGGTGGGTGTAATTTGATATCCAGGTCCGGCATGTTGACACGCCACTTGCTTAGTAGTTGAGTGATCAAGCACATGCCGTAATGGTCCGTGGACCCATGGAAAGACATGTGTGCAGATGTACGTGCTCCTGCCCTGTCCGCATGCTGTACATGTGTCACGGCCAACAACGCTTATGTAATGTGAGGATGACTGGTAGAGGTGGGCCGTGTGCAGGATGGGGGCTAGAAGAACTTTGTCAGCTATGTAATTTCGACGGAGACCGCCCTCCTTCTATCTGCGGAACTGTTGCGGTGTAGGGCGGATGAGGGTCACACGGCCGCACTGGTCCTATTGGACTTAAGTGCGGCGTTTGACACCGTATTGCACTCTGTACTACTGGACCGTCTGAGTGAGAAGGGTATAACCGGGCCTGCTCATGAGTGGTTGGTTTCCTTCCTTAAGAACAGGAGATTTCAAGTGCATTGTCCACCATGTAAATCCAGTATAAGATGTCTTAGACAAGGGGTTCCACAGGGCTCGATTTTGAGCCCCACGTTATTCAATCTGTACATGGAACCCCTTGCCAAACTGGTGGAGTCATATGGTGTTGCCATAGTCTCTTATGCAGACGATACACAACTGGTGATCAACTTGTCCCGTGATCCAGTTGTGGATGCTGAGAATTTCTCGGCCTGCTTGGTGGCACTTGATGGGTGGATGAAGCAGAACTATCTCCGCCTCAATGGTAATAAGACGGAAGTTCTTATCGTTGGTCCCTGTCCTTCCATCTGGACATCTGCCTGGTGGCCTATAGAACTGGGCTCTGTCCCAGCCCCGGTGGACACAGTCAAAAACCTTGGCATACTTCTTGATTCTAATCTAGCCTACACTTATCATGTTGGTAATGCTGCCGGTAAATGCTATGGCATTTTGAAGGTCCTGAGGAACATCCTTGACCTACTGCCTCCCAGCACCAGAAAAACAATGGTACATGCCTTGGTCACCTCCCATTTAGACTATGGGAACTCCCTCCTATGTGGACTCAGTAAAAAAGGCCTAATGCAGTTGCAACGCGCCCAGAATGCAGCTGCCAGGCTTGTCCTGAACCTCCCTAGGAGGGCCTCTGGGAAACATGCATTACGTTCCCTGCATTGGCTTCCAATAAAGGAACGAATTAAATTTAAAACTATGTGCAT
Source organism: Lissotriton helveticus (assembly GCF_964261635.1). Classification (NCBI taxonomy): domain Eukaryota; kingdom Metazoa; phylum Chordata; class Amphibia; order Caudata; family Salamandridae; genus Lissotriton; species Lissotriton helveticus. Next base: position 49,107,913 of record NC_136060.1, on the reverse strand, counting down.
TACCCATCGCATAGCTCACAAAAAAGCACCTTCATATCTCCAGGATTTGCTTCCAATCTATCGTCCTTCACGCCCTCTTAGGTCAATGGGCAGCATGCTATTAGTGGTTCCACGGATCCACAGAGCAAGGATGGGAGGACGGTCCTTTAGACATCTGGCTAGTAAAGACTGGAATGACCTGCCCATCGAATTGAGGATGGAACCGTCTGAAACAAGGTTCAGACAGAGGTTGAAAACCCATCTCTTCCCCAAGACACAATCAGTATAGTTTCCCCTGGCCCAAGTGCTCATCCTCCGTGAGCTAAGCTGAAGAGATGTTTAGTGGGATTGTCAGCGCGGGGACGCACTGTTCCTTGTGCAACCATGCGCTTAACAAATGTCATTAATAATAATAATAATAATAATTTGGGAAACCTTGGCCTTCTGTACGTGAGTGTGCCCATGACTTACACCTCTTTTCTGTGCATTTCAGCTGTGACAGACGGCACTCAGCCACAGACGGCGGAGATGAGTGGAGGCAATACATCCGGATCCGACTTCGCACACATGCCGACTGACACAGAGGAGGGCAGCGCCGGAGAGGGGGACAGGACCGTCCCTGAGGACTCGCATGTGAAGACACCATCGTCCTCATCTTCCGACAGTGATGGTGAGCCAGCACTGTTGTCACAGACTGGGAGTGGGCAATCAACACCTTCTGTCGGGACACAGCACACAGGGCCCACACTTCTGCCAACTGCACCATGTACTGTTCGTGCACGCAGGAGTAGGGGGAGCAGAGTGGCGTTCGGTGCAGGCACCGCTGCCCCTGCCACGGTGAGCCAAAATGCACTGGGTGCTGAGGCTGTTGATCTGCTGCGACAGCTGTGTGTGGGGCAGACCAATATGACAAATGCTTTCCAAGACCATGATAGGAAGTTGGGGCAGGTGGTGGCATTCATGGAAGGGATGCATGGCGATCTTGCTGGTCTACACAGGACAGTTCAGTCATTGGCAAGCAGTGTGTCGTCTGCCATAGTACAGTCGCATGGACTGGGTGCTTCCTCTGTTTCCCCATCTACACCACTGGATGTGTCAGGGGGTAGTGAATATTCTGACATGGACTCTAATACAGGTTATTTCACTTGAAGCAGCGTCAGACAGCACGTCAGGGCACAGAGGGCACAGACACCATACCCTAGCTCATCAAAATCTGTTCACAAAGACAACGTCGGATACCCTGGAGTACACACACAGGATCCACAAGTGGTGTTGGGGGGCATGCCATCACATGCTACACAGGCATTCTACACAAAAGGTACTCCCAAGGCTAGGGGTACTCCCAAGTCCATGAACAGTCCCTTGGACAAGGACAGTCAAAAGACAAAGGCACCTCAGAAGAGCAAGGAGAGTCCCAAGGGCCGGCCCACAACAGAGGAAGGGGCCACTCCCAAGGACAGGGACAAGGACAGTCAAAAGACAAAGGCACCTCAAAAGAGCAAGGAGAGTCCCAAGGGCAGGCCCACAGCAGAGGAAGGGGCCACTCCCAAGGACAGGGACAAGGACAGTCAAAAGACAAAGGCACCTCAAAAGAGCAAGGAGAGTCCCAAGGGCAGGCCCACAACAGAGGAAGGGGCCACTCCCAAGGACAGGGACAAGGACAGTCAAAAGACAAAGGCACCTCAAAGGAGCAGGGAGAGTCCCAAGGGCAGGCCCACAACAGAGGAAGGGGCCACTCCCAAGGACAGGGACAAGGACAGTCAAAAGACAAAGGCACCTCAAAGGAGCAGGGAGAGTCCCAAGGGCAGGCCCACAACAGAGGAAGGGGCCACTCCCAAGGACAGGGACAAGGACAGTCAAAAGACAAAGGCACCTCAAAGGAGCAGGGAGAGTCCCAAGGGCAGGCCCACAACAGAGGAAGGGGCCACTCCCAAGGACAGGGACAAGGACAGTCAAAAGACAAAGGCACCTCAAAGGAGCAGGGAGAGTCCCAAGGGCAGGCCCACAACAGAGGAAGGGGCCACTCCCAAGGACAGGGACAAGGACAGTCAAAAGACAAAGGCACCTCAAAGGAGCAGGGAGAGTCCCAAGGGCAGGCCCACAACAGGGCAAGGGCCATCTCCCAAGGGCAGGGACACACACAGAGAGCAGGTGTCTTCTGGAGACAGGTACACCACAGACGACAAGTCTGCTGGCAGGAACAGGGCACCGTCCAGGGCACAGGCAAAGTCCAGAGACAACACTCCACCTACGGATAAGGCACTACCTAGGGACAAGGCTTCTCCCATGGACAATGGCGCATTCAAGGACAGGCATACATCACCCCTGGCTGCACTGCGGCTGATGTTTTCAAATGAGCGGCAAACAGATGTCTCCGCAGCGGAGTCCCCCCATACCTCCACTCCCATCCAGGCCAGTCAGAAGCAGAGGAGGGAGTCCCCTGTTGTTGCATCCCCCATTACACATGAATCAGAGTCCAGGCGGCAGGCACACAGCAAACGACAAGCAAGCTCCAGCACGTCCCCAGAAAGCCGATCCCCGGCAGCAGATGCTCCACCTATGGTGGGTGATATTTGTTTAGAATCAACACCACTTGCCAGTCCTGTCCTGTCCAGGGTGCACTCACATATATCCCTAAGAAACACAGACACACACCATTGACACCTGCCCACCCCGATGTCGCTCAAGTGCAGCTATCCCCAGCTCCCAGGCCCACCCTGCCTCCTGGCCCATACAGCCCTGTGGGTCATCATTCCAGTGGTCCCAGTGGCGCAGGTACAGTTGACTCTCATGTATCAGATAGTGGCACTGTGTCTGTTTGCTGTCATGCATCATGTAGTGGCACAGTCTCAGTTGTGCCCTCTCCTGTTTCAGGTGCTGGCAGTGTATCTGGGTCTATGGCTCCTGTGTCAGTGAGTAGATCTGTGGCTGTGTCTCACACTCCTGTTTCTGGTGCTGGCAGTGTGTCTGGGTCTGTGGCTCACGTGTCAGTCACTACATCTGTGGCTGTGTCCCACATTCCTGTTTCAGGTGCTGGCAGTGTATCTGGGTCTGTGGCCCATGTGTGTGTCACTCGGGCTGTTGCTGTGTCTCACACTCCTGTTGCTGGTGCTGGCAGTGTGTCTGGGTCTGTGGCCCATGTGTATGTCACTCGGGCTGTGGCTGTGTCTCACACTCCTGTTGCTGGTGCTGGCATTGTGTCTGGGTCTGTGGCCCATGTGTGTGTCACTCGGGCTGTGACTGTGTCTCACACTCCTGTTGCTGGTGCTGGCAGTGTGTCCGAGGCAGGTAGTTCACGCAGTCCACCTGATTCGGTGATGTGAGGTGCTGTTCACTTCACTCACATTTTATTTCACATGATGTGTCCATTGTCCATTGAGAACAGCCTTACACTGTAGTGGTCCCTGGGATGGGTTGGTTGGAACACGTACTTGTGCTGCCTCTGATGTACCTGCTCTGTTGCCCACAATGCCCTGTTGATAATGTGATACTGCATTCTGCCCTCTCACGTGCTGCCTCTGATGTACCTGCTCTGTTGCCCACAATGCCCTGTTGCTGTTCTGATACTGCATTCGGCCCTCTGATCTGCTGCCTCTGATGTACCTGCACTGTTATGGACACTGCCCTGTTGCTGTTCTGATACTGCATTCTGCCCTCTGATCTGCTGCCTCTGATGTACCTGCTCTGTTGCCCACAATGCCCTGTTGCTGTTCTGATACTGCATTCTGCCCTCTCACGTGCTGCCTCTGATGGACATGTTCAGTGCTGTGGACTGTTGATGCACTTAGCCCCTCTCACGTGCTGCCTCTGATGGACATGTTCAGTGCTATGGACTGTTGATGCACTTAGCCCCTCTCATGTGCTGCCTCTGATGTACCTGCACTGTTATGGACACTGCCCTGTTGCTGTTCTGATACTGCATTCTGCCCTCTGATCTGCTGCCTCTGATGTACCTGCACTGTTATGGACACTGCCCTGTTGCTGTTCTGATACTGCATTGTGCCCTCTCATGTGCTGCCTCTGATGTACCTGCTCTGTTATGGACACTGCCCTGTTGCTGTTCTGATACTGCATTGTGCCCTCTCATGTGCTGCCTCTGATGTACCTGTGCCTTGCCATGGACTGTTGATGCACTTAGCCCCTCTCATGTGCTGCCTCTGATGTACCTGCACTGTTATGGACACTGCCCTGTTGCTGTTCTGATACTGCATTGTGCCCTCTCATGTGCTGCCTCTGATGTACCTGTGCCTTGCCATGGACTGTTGATGCACTCAGCCCCTCTCATGTGCTGCCTCTGATGTACCTGCACTGTTATGGACACTGCCCTGTTGCTGTTCTGATACTGCATTGTGCCCTCTCATGTGCTGCCTCTGATGTACCTGCTCTGTTATGGACACTGCCCTGTTGCTGTTCTGATACTGCATTCTGCCCTCTCACGTGCTGCCTCTGATGGACATGTTCAGTGCTATGGACTGTTGATGCACTTAGCTCCTCTCATGTGCTGTCTCTGATGTACCTGCACTGTTATGGACACTGCCCTGTTGCTGTTCTGATACTGCATTGTGCCCTCTGATTTGCTGCCTCTGATGTACCTGCTCTGTTGCCCACAATGCCCTGTTGATAATGTGATACTGCATTCTGCCCTCTCACGTGCTGCCTCTGATGTACCTGCTCTGTTGCCCACAATGCCCTGTTGCTGTTCTGATGCTGCATTCTGCCCTCTGATCTGCTGCCTCTGATGTTCATGCTCTGGTTGCCACTTTGCCCATGCTCACGCATACACTGTGATTATACCCCTATTATGTGTAATAAAGGTAGTCAATCATGTCTCGTGGTTTGGCGTTGTCATTCCTGGTTGCGTACTACAAATGTGTATTTCTATTTGCTTTTAATCAGTGGTTTCGGTAACATGACACTCCCCCTCCCTACGTCACGACCCTTGCAGGTATTACCCTCCAGACAGCCAATGGTTTGTGCCTTACCTGCGCCGGCGTCGATGGTGGGCCAAGACTAGGACGTGGTGGATCGCGAAGAGCATCGGGAAAGCGTGTAGCGCTGGGTCCATGGTGGCGAGCAGCTTACGGTGGGTATCTCTGCTATGTCTCTTATCTTCGCTGTGGGGAATCCGCCGTGTTCAGACAGGTTGTTTCTCCGCTGCGGTTTTATGTGTATTTTCCGCCATCTTGATTTGGGGGACGGTCTTCGACGTCAGTACGTACGGCGGAGTCTCAGGAATGGTTCCGTCCGCCGCGTGGTCGGGTGTAGTTGGGCGGCGGTGCGTGCTCTTCCGTCGCCGACGGAATTTTGACACTATTTCCTATCCTGATGTGGCGGACGGAGTGTCCGCGGCAGGCGGACACGGAAAAGGCATTTTCCGCGTACCTCAGGGCCGCGGTAGCTCCTCCGTCTGCCATCCTAATGAGCCCCTTAATCCGATCCGATCCGACGGTCTCTATTGAATATACTAGACTTAATTGTGTGTGCCAGTTAGCTCAGAGGTCACTGGAAACTTTCTCAAATTCACAAGAAGGGATTAGTCTCTGACAACCGCATAAACATGACAACTTTGTTTCCCCAAGATGAAACTTATCTTCAGAGTCGTGGAAACAATAGATAGATATTTCACTCAGTCAATCGTGCATGCTTCGTTTCACTAGAGGTGCAGAGAAAGTAGAAAGACGGGCGTTTTCAATAAAAGGTTTTATTGAACAGTCTTCTTTCTCAAGCATTAGAAATGAACTGCTGCAATCGTAACACTGTCTGTAAAATATAATGCGTTTCGAAGCCGACAAATACCGGAAAAGACTCTTCGTTTTGCTGCCAGAAAGGCGTACATGAGACACACTCAACAGTGATATAAAGATGTGCCTGTCAAGTCCTGTGTAAAAATAAGGAAAAGTGTGAGGAAAATAGATAAAGAGAGGAAGTAAAAGTAGAATATGCTGTGAATACATGATTAGGAAGTACCCTTTCATGCGGGACTGGCAAGAAATGTTTAAACCGCATAGCAGTCTATCAACTTTTGACACACCATTAGAAACCACAGTTTCTACAATGCATACAGTGTGAATTAAAGATTAGTACCAGTTAATCAGAGACGTATTTGGATCCAAAATATACTGTTGGTAGGACATTTCAAGTTACAAAACGTAGAAGTCGGTTTTGACTTAAAACTTCTGTGTGTCCCCCCTGTACTAAACCTATCACACAGTTAGAGAAAATATAGGTCCTGAAGAAGATGGTATGAAGAAATATAGTCCATCGAAACGTGCGTTGACCAGCTTGTTAGAGAAACCCTAGCGGTCAACACAGCAGTAGAGGGCTGAGTTTCCCTCCCCTAGCTTACCATCTGTGTATGCAGTTTTGAGGTGGAGTATATAGAGTGACAGTGAGGTATGTTAGAGTTGTGTGAGTAGCAGTATGAATGAGAAGTTTTCTTTGGGGGTTTGTACATACATTCTTTTGAATCAAATGTTAGGATATAATTTGTTTTTACAAGTACAAATTGTTTGAAATTGTTGATTTTTCTGACATTCTGTACCCAGATGAAATTGTCTAAGATGGCACTTATGTAAATTATGAAAGAAATTATATATATTTTAAAAAAACGGATAATGATTTTTCAACATAAACAGAATATACCAAAAAAAAGAAAAATGAGATAACCTTTTATAAAAATAGTTTGAAGTGTTATGCATTGTTTTTCTGTTCACCCTATTGTCAGAGAATATTGAGTGACTACAAGGAAAGAAATATAGGTCAAGAGGGTACTTTTTTTATATTGATTTTGCTTTTCCCCCTTTCTCTGGCCTCAAATTATTTTGCTCGTTTTCTGGGGGTTGCCTTGTTTTCATACATGTAAAATATAATGTGTACAGTATAAATAGTAGAATAAAATAATACATTGTATGGTTTCTAAACCATATATAAATACATACATAAATAACAGAGGCTAAAAGTACTCAATATTCTTTGCCAAGAATCTGCACAAGATTTCTCTAAGGTTCTAATCAGCTCCGTACCTTAGTTTAGAATGGAGAAGGCTGGTCTCGGGACTCGATTTCCCAACAACAGGCAAGGGTAGCTTGGAAACACTGGAGCTGGATTTCTTGGCAGGTGAAAAGACAGCGTCTCTCTCAGTGCATCTGCTGGAGGGTCGGCTTCCTTAGGCACTTGCTGTAACAAGGCGCATCGGGCAAGTAGATAGTCGAACTGCTCCAAACCACTGTGCGTTTGCTTGGGCGAGTGTGGGAATATTTATACCTTGAAGGTGCCGACTTTGACGTACAGTTGGACCTAATAACATCATCAAAGAGTCTCAGTTCTTTGAAAAGTCCATGAGTTCTTGGACAAATCAATATTCAAGCAAGGGGAAGTCCGTGGCTGCTGAAGCTGAGTTTTCCAAGCAATTGTTATGGATTTTCTGAACTAGTGGAAGTAGCCCTGCCACATTTGGACTGCTTGAGCTATGCCTAAATATGGTTCTGATTTCTATGCCTATATAAGGATGTGGTGATTTATACCTATATTAGAGCATGAATCGGGAAACTTACAATATGGTCCTAAAATGATACATAGAGTTGGATTTGCCTGTGAGATCTCAATGAATGCCGTCATCACGATTGGTAGCCGCTGGGGGCAACACAACACGTGAGCCATTACCGGACCCAGTAATGCGTCAGTATCCAACTGCATAACCGATGGTAGTGTTAGACAGACATCTAACACGCATTCCTCTCCACAAAGCAGGCATCGTAGAACAGGTAAGATGCAATCTTGCCAGATTGGTCTGAATGACAGGAACCATTCAGATCTCTCAAACGAGCCAAGCCAAGGATATGTGTTATTCTCTCACGATACCTCATAGCCTGGAGCGCATTTTCCATGCTGACTTGGGTATCGCTGGTGGCTGGATTTGACATAACGGTGCAGGAGGAATAAAAATAAAATCCCTGCTACGAGTCCCAAATTGAGAGGCAGGCTGCTGAACACAGAGTAGATAAAGTAGGAAATGTGCCCAGGACTGCTTCAAAGGGTGCTAACAGTCCCAAAAAAATCGTCTTAAATACATGGAGTGGTGTGGCTCACCGGTTAGAGGCGGCAGACCCGTAAGCAGAGGACGGCCCGGGTCCAGGCTTCGATTCCCGACGCGGCAGGGTCGTGGACCAGGGTCAGCGGGCTCGATAATTCTCGCCTCGGTGCCTACTCCAGTCAGGGACCACACTCGGCAACTCTGGGCATTAGCTTGCCTCATCTTCACAACGGCCCCCCAGACCGCCGGGGATGCTTGGTCGCACCTTAGAGATACCCATTAGGGACCATCTCTCAGGGTGAGCCAGGACGGGTTCCCCAGCGGTCGAAGCGCGGAGATACTCCTCTGGGAGTTGATTCTAGCGCTATATAAACCCACAACTAAATTAAATTAAATGTGCAATACCGCTGATATCAGACATGTTAAAGATACGACCTAACATTTCTGCGAAATGTACTGGGCAGTTTGTTTATAATAATGCATGTATCTCTGCAAAAATCCTTGCAACTTGCAGATCATACGTCTCTCTGGACGAGGTCAATGGCACAGTTTTTTGCAAATCAATCGTATAGATCAATTCGTATAGAAGAGATGTTCAGTGAAGGCCATAGTGGTGACTCCCCGTCTGTCTTGGTTTTAGGAAACAATACTTGCATACAGCAAGTGACCCTGGCTGACACAGTAACGAGATAGCTTATTCCTGGCATCATTCCACAACAGCTGTGATCATTTAACATAATGTAGCTACCATTGGAAAGCTGCCTTAAAATTGGATCTATCACCACTGTGGGCGCACCCTGCAGGTGGCAAGAAAGGGTATTGGAAGAACCTTCGCAGGCTCCATGTAAATTAATACCTTGACACAATAGTGTACCGCTTAGTGTGTTTTCACAATTTTTACCACTAAGAAATACTTCCTTTCCCCCACTCCAACATTTGTGTGTGTATGGTAAATCCCAGGTCGACTTAATGTATTCTTTACCCAACCCTTCATACAGGCCTGCTGGTATATGTTTTAAGCAATACTGAAACTGGAAAGTCGTCACTGGTATCGTGATGGAGCCATGTATTATCCATTTAACTGATGGTTTCTCAGAAACGGTCAATGGTAATCTCTCCAGTTTTTCAATGCTAAGCACCGTATAGTCTGCACCCCTCTGTACCAATGAGATTTGTTTATCTGTAAGGTTATATACAATAAACAGTGACGTAGTGTTGATTTGAAGCCAAGACACATAGCCTGAACAAAGGTTTTGCAACGTCCAGCCTAATAGCATTATAGAACGTAATTGAGACTGGCCATGTTGTAACATTAGCAAATCTTGTTCCATTATGTCTATGGCAGATAATACAATGCTGTCCAAAGAGTAAATTCTAGACGACAGAGTTGTTAACCCATTGTCAACTATAGAGAGTAATTTATCTAAATAAATAAGATCAGTTTCTCGTATTCTTTCAGCTGTTTCCATTTGCGTGACTTTCCAAGCTTCATTGTAAGCAGCGTATATACCGGCGAATATGAAACATTTCTGACGTGGATTACGAGGTCACATTAAGAATTCTCATAAACTAACGCCATCTTTAACCAAAGATAAGTGTTGTTTTATTTCTGGAAGTGTGGGTATTTGTAGCCATTCAAGGCACAGTTTTCCTACACTGTAAGTTGTTTATATCCCTGGATGTTGTCTTTGGATATATCTTGGATCTGGCCGAGTTACTGTGAACCCTTGTGTCTTGTCAAGAATCTATCTTGACAGTTATTCGTGTCTGGGGGCCAGATTAAGCATTTTTTCCATTCAGAATTTGTTCTGTTCTGTTGTAAAATATAATTTACGTCTACCTCCTCATCTGAAGTTAAATGACTATGAGGTGTGGGCTTAGGCATGGACGGTTTGTTTAAATCTTTTATGTATCAGCTTTCCCAAACTTAACACAAGAATGAGCCATAGCAGGAGATAAAGTACACCTAACACAATCCAAAGTTCAACCCAGGGTGAAACCAGATATGTATCTGTAAGCTCTTGACCAAGTTCCTTTACTTTGTCCATGAAAGTTTTACTTGCTGGCGTAGTTTCAGGTTCACTGGGAGCCTCAGAAAAGTTATCGAAGTTCATAAAATAGCCAGAGGCAGTTCTGTCAATTGTTGGTATCGCATCCGGATTCTTTGAAATCGCTGGAGCTGGTTTTTCCTTTGACACATTTGTATAGTCAGATGCTACATCATTATAGACGGGCGTTTCTTGATGAACTATTTTATGGGATTCAAGAGGCACAAGTTCCATGGCTTTGTTGCATAGTCCTTCTTTTCTCACTTTAGAATCTTCAAAGGTGATGAGTCTTTCAGTTTGAACCTCTTGGATAGTAGCAAGATGTGGTTGTCTGTTAGTTCTTGGGAGTCCACTGGGCCTACTACTTATTATCGGCGACATGGTGTGGGTTTACCAGGTCAATTGACACATACCGGTTCACCTTTTATGCAGCAAGGGGCGGCAGTAGTAGTGTTCTTGATCCGTGGATTACTAGTACAGGTACTGGTTTTCTGTAAGAAGGCCCAAATTCCTTCTTGTCCGCTATTTTCTCCCTGACCAGATCCCCAATCTTTGAAATCCAGACAGGTCTTGCTGAGACAGGTGCCTTTTCTTCAGTGGTCATTTGTTTTTCGCTGGTATTGCTTAGACTTCTTCCTGTTTCATTTAAGTCCTGTAAAAACAGCCAAACGATCTTTGATATCAAAGGGTTTTTGTTCCACCACTGAAGTGTGACGATCGAGATCTTCAACCAACATTCTAGTACCAAAAAGGATTTCACATGGAGTGATTCCACCCAGAGAATTTCTTGGCAGGTTATTAAGACTACGTTGGACATTTATTAGATGTTTGACCCACCCATCACCCGAACCTAATACCCTAGCTGTTATAGATTGCTTTATGTCACGGTTTTTTCTCTCCATAACCGAATTTCCCTCAGGATGGAATGGACTCGAAAACAGCAATGCAACGCCCAAGCTGGCCATGGCTAAACGTTGGACCCTGGTCTGAATGTAGATTGCCGATTGCGTATGTGCCGATAAAGACTCGCAAATCTTTTATAACAGTTTGGGCGTCAGCTGAGCGCTGAGGCCACATCCAAATGAATCTCGGCTTCAATATTTCTGGGACTGCATCAGTCCATTCGGACATCCGCATGTAGATAGCCTTATGCCGTCTAACAGTGGTGTCTGTACTGGGCTGGCTACGTTGTAGTCAGGAATCTGGTGGTGTTCAAAGCTGTGGTATTTGTAACAGTCATCGCAACTAATTCTGAATTCGTATAAATGAGCTTTCATCCCTGGCCACCAGTACATCTCTTCTAATTCTAGTAGAGACTTAGAGATCCCTTGATGTATCAGACCCTCTCCCATATGTGCATCAAAAATTAGAGCACCTCTCCTGTTCCTGTTTGGAATTACCCTATCCCCCACTCCAGAGATTCGAGCAAAAGGAACAGAGTTTGCATCAATTATGTATGCATACTCGAGTGGATAATTTAGAGGTAACGCGGCTGCGCTGCCTTTTCTCGTGGCATTGACAGCGAGCATAGTTTCACCGTCTATCGTTGTTTTCGAACGATTGATTGTAGCTACAGAAGCCGTTTGCCCAGCTGCCTTCGCGTCCTCATCAGCCAATGAATTCCCAGCAACGTGAACGCCATCACGCTGATGACTCAGAGTATGGATCATGTGAGTCTTTTGTAGTTCCTTCTGCAAAAGAACTACCTGTTCCCAAAGCATTTTATGCTTACCACCTTTTGCGTCTTTAAAACCATTTTGAATCAAGGTCTGCAGATATTCATTGTAAGACTAGACGCAGTAATACGAATCGCACACTATGAGTGTGGGGAACTTGCGATCGGTATTTTTCAGTGCCATCTTGAAAGCCTGTAGTTCAGCTCGCTGAGCTGTACAGTCTACGAGAGATTGAGTTTTTGTGACCATAGGTCTGAATTTACCATTGTGCCAGCGACTTTTTGACAATCGCGCATTCAGCACTGTAAGCTTGTTTACCGCCAATTGCGGACTGTGATGATCCGCCTGTATATATTATACAGCCGGAATGTTCTAGAGGTAGAATTTCAGTAGGCAGAGGACATTCTTGTCCGTATTGGAGAAATTCTTGTGTCTTCAATTAAGGGTCAAAAACATATTCAACGTCTGTTCCAGCAAGAGAATTAAACCATTGTGTCCATCTTGGATGTAGAGCTTTTGTATTTGGAATGCTTGCCTTCGTTACTGCCTCTAAGGGAGGTACAGGTGTAACGATTTTTATGTGTTTACCCTGTGCAAGTGCTCTCTCCTTTGCTACAGCAGTCTGAACCACTGTCAGAATCTTTTCTGTTGAAGTGAATTTCATTTCAGCTTGTGTTTACAAGTGTGACTTGTAAGCTATTGGTACCTTTTCCCCTTCATTAAAGGTTAGGTATGTGAATCCGCATCTTCCTGGGATGATTCGGATTACAAGGTTGCGTATATTTTCGCGTGTTTGTAACTGTTTTGTAGCTAACATGTCTGTTTGCACTGAACACAAAATTTCTGTGTGTTTTTGAGTCCATTTAGTTGGTTTGAAATCAGGTTTTATTAGTTCGTAGAGAGGTTTAACCCTTTCTGCGTAATTCAGAATGTAATTTCTTCCGAAGTTTAGGAATCATAAAATTGACTGTAGGTTTTTCAGCATTTTTGGAGTTTGAAGCAGCGCACATTTTTCTAAAAAGTTTGCTGCCAGGCTTTTGCCTTCACTCGAAAGTTCGTATGCCAAGAATAGAAAGTTGAGGTGGGCTATTCTTGATTTTTTAAAGTTGAATTTATACCCTTCTGAGGCGAACCCAAGTATTATGGTGTTCACCCTGTTCAAGTGCCTGTCCAAATCATCATCTGTAGGATAGATGTCATCGACATAAGATAATGCCTCATCATCATACATTTGTAGTAACTCTGTTACTCTGGCTGAAAATAATCCAGGACTGTCCTTGAATCCCTGGGGGAGACGACAGAAGTGTTGATGTGTCCCCATTATTGAGAAAGCGGTCAAGTACCTGCTTTCTGGTGCAATGTTTTGACAGTAGAAACCGTTTGAAATATCTAAAGTAGTTTTATATTTCTTCCGAACTATATTATTCATCAGTGCTGCACTGTGTGAATTTTGTACTGCAAAAGTTTTGCAACAAGAGTTTAAGTTTCTGTAGTCCAAAACTAGACAATATGTATTGTCTGGTTTGGAGACAGGAAACAAAGGATTATTCATTGACGAGGTGCATGTTTCCATCACCCCTTGGTATTCAAGTTGATCTAAGATCTCCCTGACTTGTTTTTTAGCTTCCTGCTTTACTGGATACTGCCTCTGAGCAATAGGTTGATTGTTTAACTGGATTTTGTGGTGAGGAGTATTCTCATCCCATCCCACATGATTTTTAAATAATGCTGGAGCCTGGGCCACAGCCCATTTTCTGGCATAGGTGTATTTTTTGTGAATAGGAATATGATTAGAGAAGGCTGGCATAATGATCTCTTCACCATGTGGGCACTCCCTAACAAATTCAGGTGGCCAGTCTTTTTCATCTAGAAGGATGTCATAACCTTTAGATAATTTTTCCCAAAAGAGTGCTTTTATCTTCCTAGTTATATCCCCCTCTATTTGGAGTGCTACTTCATATAACATATGGGGTACACTAACTCTGGTGTCAGCAGTTCCAACCTGAATGCATTCATTCAGATCCACTGTCTCCAGATGACCTTTCAGGATCCTGCGAGCTATGGTGACCCCTGCTGCGCTGTCCAGCATTGTCTGGGCCCACTCCCCGTTCTTGAGTTGTGTCCTCAAGATCCTCGGCATGTCTGATTTTAATACTTGCTAACTTCTTTTTGGAGAATTGAGTTTTCTTATTTTTTGCAACGTGTTGATAATCTTTGGACTTCACGCGCTCTTCTTTTTGTTCTGATAGTCCTCTTCTTTCGGATTTCTGCTAGGAACTCTGAAAGGTACGAGAGGATCGTGTATCAGTATCTTGATATCTATCAGGTTTTCTTATATTATCCCTATTTCTAAGGTTATATCTCAGAGGGCTCCTTCCGAGGAGACCTTCCTCTGGATTGAGAACACTTCTTTTTATGAAGTGTCTGTTCAGTGTTCTCCCACTTCTTTTTAGGAGTAGTGAGAATATTTTTGATAAAAACGTTTTCATGATTTTCTGTTAGTTCGGGCTTTATAGGTTTCCCTCCCAAACTATCTCTACCTAGTTCTTCATAAGACTTTTCAATAATTCTGGCAAGTTCATATGGTTGCTCAGTAATATCTGTTTCTTTTAGCTTTTGGCGGATTGTCATGGATGCTGCTTCACCTTTAATGTTGGCTAATAGTATAGCAGAGAACTGTTTGAAATCTTTCAATAATTTCATACCAACATTTAAGGCCGGTTCTGGACCGTATTCATTTTGAATCTGTCTTATAACGTCTGGTATTACCGTCAAAGACGGGTAACCATGTGTTTTTGTGTAGATTGAAGCAAAGACTGTACCCCAAGTGTCATAGTCCTCTACGTGTGGTGCAATCCCCATTGGTAAACAGATTGTTAGAATCCTGTGTTTCTCATGAGGTGTACTATTGGGAAATACTGCCTCTATTTGAATAATTTTCTGGGTTAACCAGAATGGAATTTGTTCCCTTTTTGCAGGCAACTTACCAATGACTGACTGTATAGTCTGTGGTGTGGTTTTGTTTGTGTTCCCCTGATGAGGGGTGTGCTGTGGAATTCTAACAGCTGGTTGGAATGTTAAAGTCCGCATGACATATTGTACCAATTGTCTATGTATTTTAATCAATTGTTTTAGCTGAGCTAACAGTTCTACATCTGACATTCTTATTCATGTGCCTCTATCACAAAAAGTACTTTACCACCTCTCGATGATACTCCATTATTTATGAGTTTGTAAGTTATAATTTTTTTACATTTGCCAGGATGTGCATAACATCCGGGTCATTCTCATTAAAGCATGTAACGTCTAGGTTTGGTGCAAGTGCTGTTGCTGCAGCTCTAGCCAACTCTTCGTCACTCTCCATCATTTTTTATGAAAGTTTGCAGAGCAAGTTTCAAGGAAATAAAGATAAGGTGCACAATATTTTGGAACACTGTGTCCTTCAACGTTGAACAAAACCAAAAACTAATACATAGGATTTTTTGTCCTACTCAGTTTAAGGCGGATATTTTATCCTTTAACCCACTCCATACGTCTATTGGAGTATTTTACAGGAAAAAAGGGGTCTCTGTGAAAAGCACAACTGAGTTACTGTAGTATCTAACGTTCAATTAGTGCCTTACCAAATGTTGGGCGCCATGTAGTGTAGTTCCTATATTCCCAATAGGCTCTGCGCATTGGAATAATATATCCTGTAGATTAGACGTAGGACTGATGTCGACTGGGTCTCTACCGAATATACTAAACTTAATTGTGTGTGCCAGCTAGCACAGAGGTCACTAGAAACTTTCTCGAATTCACAAGAAGGGATTAGTCTCTGACAACCGCATAAACATGACAACTTTGTTTCCCCAAGATAAAACGTATCTTCAGAGTCGTGGAAACAATAGATAGATATTTTACTCAGTCAATCGTGCATGCTTCGTTTCACAGAGGTGCAGAGAAATAGATAGACGGGCATTTTCAATAAAAAGATTTATTGAACAGTCTTCTTTCTCAAGCATAAGAAATGAACTGCTACAATCGTAACACAGTTTGTAAAATATAATGCGTACAGTATAAATAGTAGAATAAAATAATACTAGAGCATTGTATGGTTCCTAAACCATATATAGGTTTCCTTCAATTATCCCTATTTCTAAAGTTATATCTCTTTTCAGAGTGCTCCTTTTGAGGAGATCTACCTCTGGACAGAGAGCGCTTCTCTTTAGGAAGTGACTGTCTACTATTTTCCCATTTCTTTATAGCAGTAGTTAGATTGTTTTTGATCAAAACTTTTTCAAGATTTTCTGTTAGTTCAGGTTTTACAGGCTTCCCTCCCAACCTATCTCTACCTAGTTCTTCATAGGATTTTTCAATAATTCTGGCAAGTTCATACGGTTGCTCAGTAATATCAAGTTCTTTTAATTTCGGGCGGATTGCCACTGATGCTGCTTCACCTTTAATGTTAGCTAATAAGATAGCTGAGACTTGTTTGAAATCTTTCAGTAATTTCATACCAAGATTTAAGGCCGGTTCCGGACCGTATTAATTTTGAATCTGTCTCAGAACGTCTGGTATTACCGCCACAGATGGGACACCATGTGTGTTTGTGTAGATTGAAGCAAAGACCCTACCCCAAGTGTCACAGTCCTCTACGTGTGGTGCAATCCCCATTGGTAAACAGATTGTTAGAATCCTGTGTTTCTCATGAGGTGTACTATAGGGAAATACTGCCTCTGTTTGAGTAATTTTCTGGGCTAACCAGAATGGAATTTGTTCCCATTTTGCGGGCAATTTACCGATTACTGACTGTATAGTCTGTGGTGTGATTTTGTTTGTGTTCCCCTGATGAGGGGTGTGCTGTGGAATTCTTATAACAGGTTGGAGTATTAAAGTCCGCATGACATATTTTACCAATTGTCTATGTATTTTAATTAATTGTTTTAGCTGAGCTTACAGTTCTACATCTGACGTTCTTTCAATGTTAGAATGTGGTGTGTAGCTGGCTAGTACCGACCATGTAGCTCCTGGTCTACCTAGTGGAACGAGCCTGGTAATGTGATTTTTGATGTTGTAGGGCGCCATTAAACCAGAGCTGATGCTCTTGGTAAGTTAGTGGAATTTCAACGTCCTCGAAAGGAATGTATTCTGCTGGATGTTCCTCCATTTTACAGTAGTGGAACTCATGTGTTACTGAATTTGCTTGTGGAAAGAGAATCCATGAATAGAATACCTCTGTCTGCCGATATTCATGTGCCTCTATTACAAATATTACTTTACCACCTCTCGATGATACATAATTATTTATGAGTTTTCAAGTTATAATTTTTCTTACATTTGCCGGGATGTGTATAAAATCCGGGTCATTCTCATTAAAACCTGTAGAATCTAAGTTTTGTGCAACTGCTGCAGCTCTAGCTAACTCTTCGTCAATCTCCGTTATTTTTTATGAAGTATTGCAGAGCAAGTTCCAAGGAAATAAAGATAAAGAGCACATTATTTTGGAACACTGTATCCTTCAACGTTGAAGAAAACCAAAAACTAATACAGAGGACTTTTCGTCCTACTCAGTTTAAGGTGGATATTTTATCCTTTAACCCTCCCCAGATGTCTATTGGAGTTTTTACGGGATAAAGGGGTCTCTGTGAAAAGCACGACTGAGTTACTCTAGTATCTAGCGATGAATTAGTGCCTTACCAAACGTTGGGCGCCATGTAGTGTAGTTCCTATATTCCCAATAGGCTCTGCGTATTGGAATAATATATCCTATAGATTAGACGTAGGACTGAGGCCGACTAGGTCTCCATCGAATACATTAGACTTAATTGTGTGTGCCAGCTAGCTCAGAGGTCACTAGAAACTTTCTCGAATTCACAAGAAGGGACTGGTCTCTGACAACCGCATAAACATGACAACTTTATTTCCCCAAGTTGAAACGTATCTTCAGAGTCGTGGAAACAATAGATAGATATTTCACTAAGACAATCGTGCATGCTTCGTTTCATTAGAGGTGCAGAGAAAGTAGAAAGACGGGCGTTTTCAATAAAAGGTTTTATCGAACAGTCTTTTTTCTCAAGCATAAGAAATGAACTACTACAATCGTAACACTGTTTGTAAAATATAATGCGTACAGTATAAATAGTAGAATAAAATAATACTGTAAGAGCATTGTATGGTTCCTAAACCATATGTAAATACATACATAAATAACAGAGGCTAAACGTACTCAACTGGTACTTCTAAAATACGCCTACCACGGTGTACCTAACCTAAGCTTAGTACGAGGGAAGAAGTAAGTGAGGTGTAGCAGAAATGTAGTATTCTTTGACAAGAATCTGCACAAGATTTCTCTAAGGGTCTAATCAGCTCTGTTCCTTTGTTTAGAATGGAGAAGGCTGGACTTGAGGCACGATTTCACAACAACCCGCAAGGGTAGCTTGGAAACACTGGAGCTGGATTTCTTGGCAGTAGAAAAGACAGCGTCCCTCTCAGTGTGTCTGCTGGAGGGTCGGCTTCCTTCGGCACTTGCTGTAGCTGGGTGCGTCGGGCAAGTAGATAGTCGAACTGCTCCAAACCACCGTGTGTTTGCTTGGGCGATTCTGGGCATATTTATACCTTGAAGGTGCCGACTTTGACGTACAGTTGGACCTAATAACATCATCAAAGAGTCTCAGTTCTTTGGAAACTCCATGAGTTCTTGGACAAATCAATATTCAAGCAAGGGGAAGTCCCCGGCTGCTGAAGCTGAGTTTTCCAAGAAATCGTTGTGGATTCTCGGAACTAGTGGAAGTAGCCCTGCCATATTTGGACTGCATGAGCTATACCTAAATATGGTTCTTATTTCTATGCCTATATAAGGACATGGTGGTTTATACCTACATAAGGGCATGAATCGGGAAACTTACAATATGGTCCTAAAATGATACATAACATTGTCTTTCCCCTTACTTTGGTATCAGGTTTAGTCTCAAAGACACAATTAAGGGATGATGATCGCTAAAAATTTTAATATTAATTTGAATATTTTCCACCAGATCACAACAATTAGCTGATACAATAAAGTTGTCTATGTTTGAGGATGACCTTCCCCCTACAAAGGTTTCTAATTTTATTTCAACACCTAAGGTAGTGGGTTCTAAGGCTACTTGATCATATTTATGCATTGTGTTACTGCTTCCTCATAAATATCATGAGAAAAGTGCGGAATCCTATCACCAAGATTATCACAATAGCCAAAGGGTTCTCCAGATTCAAAGGCACACTTAACCCAATTAAAATCACCCGCCCAAACTAAAATATAATCCCCTTCAACTCCTTTCAAAAATTATCCAGAATGTTTTCTAAAACTTGATAGCCTTACTCTTTGTTTTATCAAAATTATTATTATAACAATGTATTACAACAGTGGCCTGTTTTCCTTTAGAGTGAAAATACAAAAGCTGATTATATTGTGATAAAATAAACGTTTCCCTTGAAATCAAGGGTGAGGTGACTGCGATTAATATGGCTAGGCCACCTTTCGCTCTTCCCATCCTAGAAGGGCTGGCATTTGTGCAAACAGTTTGATAGCCGTTTACAAAAAAGGGCTCAGTACAGTGTTTCTTGAATTAGTATGACCATACACCCATCTAGCGTTTTCAGCCAATCCTCATCACTAATCCTTTTTTTAATCCAAGCAACGTTCCACATCATGGTCATTGATGGGCACATCCAAAGACTCTGAATAAGCTGGTACAGTTGGGTTAACATTTTCCAAATTAATAGTTAGATTGATAATGTGGGCATCATCCTTAGCACTATACAAGTGCTCTACCATGACATTTTCCTCAATTTGTGATGAAAAATCAACATCTGGCAACCTATGGTTTGTAATGTGGCCCATGTTCAGAGACTGGATCAGTCATCCTTGGTGTAAGTCCTTCATTAGTAAGGAAGGTAATGCATAAGGAGCTGGGTTCATGTTTTCTCTGCGAAGTCACACTGTAGACGATAGCAGTAATAATCAGCACCATTTGATCTGATAAACAAATATTATACTGCACTCGCACAGACATACTTCTCACATTGCACTTAGGCAGACACCTCTCTCACCCTACACTTAAATTCACAGAAACCTGTCTCATCACATACTCACACAGACACATAACTCAATCTGCATGTTTGGGAAAGAACAAATACGTAGTATCTCCCTTGGCAACAATAAAAAAACAGAGCTCTCACTTGGGAGGGAAAATAAGGAAGAAGATCAGACCATGCAGAACATCATTCTGCAGGTACATAAAGCACTTCGCTTCCTCATGAAGGGCAGCAAGCAGTCCATGAATCCTCACACCATAGCATGACACTCCTGTTGTACCACTTCATATTTACATATAGGCGCGAAGGCTTATTTAACTGTAATTTCATGAAGGTATTTTGATTTGTAAACCTAATTCATAATACGAATTCATAAATTCACATTAGCCATGATGGATTGATGAAAATGCAACGTCTCCTTGGAACAGAAACTATTCGCCAGTAGCAACCACGGTCTTTTGGAGCCACGTGTGGCACCACCACCTCATGAAGCATTAAAACCAGAGCAGAAATCTAGTGTGATGGATATGCATTAGGAGTGTGGGAAATTACAGTCCCAGTCAGAAGGCCTGCCCTGATGTCTGAAGACCCTGTAGGAGGACTGGAATTGCTGGCCTTGAACCCAGGATCACAGATGTAACTCCACGGGTCAGTTGGTTGACTTCCTATTTGAGATACAGTGACTCAACAAGCTTTCTGAGACTTCTTCCCTTAAAAATGCCAAACTGACTAGTTCCAACTAGATCTGACACAGAATCAGCTGCTAGTCTCTGCTTGATTGAGTTGTAACCACTAGGCATTGCCCACCAGGTCGTGGAAATTAGATTGGTCCTAGAATGTACTCCTCTTGTTCTCCAATCTGCAAGAAGTGGCACTTGGAAGTGGTTTTTCCCAACTTTCGGTTTGTGGAAGACATTGACGTCTAAGTACCAGAAGACCTCAATATTGATAGACGGCTCCACTAAAGGCGATCTGGCTGTGAGAAAAGTTTCTAATTCTGAAAGTAGAAGGTTTCACTGAGATTGAAGCCAATTGATGTCTAGGCTTTGCTGGGCACAGACACAGACTCCAGTCTTCATCTGCTGCGACCCTTCCCACCTTTGTTGACAACTGCACTGGGATCCTGCACTTCAGGAGCCCACTTTGGATTCACCTTGCTGCTTGCCTCACTGATGACTTGTCAACAACCACCTTTTCTACATTAAAGTTTTTAAGTACGAAGGTAAAAATTCCTCAAAGAAGAACTTGGTCCCTCTAACCTGCACACTTTCTATCATGGTCAGCCTTAACTTGATTTCGATCCAGTCCAGCAAATACCCAAATTTGGTGCTTTTTGGCGCTATTTTTAATTCAAAATATAGAAATTCATATTGCTGATTCTACTTATTGGATTTTTGTCCATTTGGTCCCATATCATAAATATTCA
Source organism: Lissotriton helveticus (assembly GCF_964261635.1). Classification (NCBI taxonomy): domain Eukaryota; kingdom Metazoa; phylum Chordata; class Amphibia; order Caudata; family Salamandridae; genus Lissotriton; species Lissotriton helveticus. The sequence goes on along the minus strand of NC_136060.1, from coordinate 49,086,694 downwards.
CTATTCTTCTAAATTGGTTTTTGGATTTTTCTTGTGTTGTGTTCTCATTTTATTGCTGTTTGAATACTGCATAACCTCTTCATATATTGCCTCTAAGTTAAGCATCACTGCTTTTAGTAAAGATACCAGAGAGTTAGCATAGGTTTATTTAGTGACTTTAGAGGTACATGTGATTATTATTTGAGATGGATTCTCATACCCTTCAACTAATTCTCCATTTTCCTACAAGAAGTGAGATAGCAAATGCCAGCTAACCAATGACCTGTCTGTCATTGCAAAGATTCTGAAAAAAGATGTGATCATTCACTTAAAAGCACAATGAGCAGGGCCATGAGTTTCCTCCGATGAAGCACAAGGACTCTATTTAAGAAAATTACAAAAATCCCTTGAGTAAAACAGGCAGCAAGGTAGTGATTCTTAGCTTCTTAGCTTATAAATCGTTCTCTGAAACACCTTCACAAGAAGAAAGGCACACCTGACCAACAACATAACTAGGCCGAAGTATAAAAGTCTGTGTGCTACATTTGTCTTTATACATGCTTATGGTGGGGATATAGTTTAGTTTTGTGTGCTCATGAAGGAACATTTTGTGTATTCGTGGTGGGAAGCGGTAAGTGTGAATGGAGAATTTATGTTGTCTGTTTATGGTCCCATGGAGGGCCTGGTAATTGTGTCTTTGTGCTCATGGTGTGCAGCTTAGTGAGCAGATTTTGTGTGTTTGTGGTGGATGCTTATTGAGTGAGTGTGCTCATGACAGTTGCAACTGTGTTTGTTCACTCATGGTGTAGGACATGCTGAGGAGGTCATTGCTCACTAGGGGCTTTTGGTTTAAGTTTGTGTGCTCATGTCTTTCTTATTAAATCAGCAGGGCAGTCTTTCTTGCAGCAGAGTAGTCCTCTATCTGGGTTTTCCACAGGTCCAGAAGCAATCTGAAGAGTGGGTCTGATGGTTCCATTTTTATACCTGGTACCTCTTTAGAAGGAGGGTATGTTTCTAGTAGTCCCCCTTTCAAACGTGATTAGAATTTGCTGCCTTCCCTCCCTGGTCCTAGTCTGGCTGCACACATACAAGACTAATGTGAAGGCAGGGCACAACCTATTGACTTGCTAGTGGGACTTCGTCCAGCCCTGCCCCACCATTCTGTCTTAAATGCCCTTCCAGGCAAAGCTCATGCCTCTATTTTGTGGGTGTCTGGGAGACAAAACAAAAGTGAACTGACAACTGAACCCAGTCAGGTGACCCTGGAACAGGCTGTAGTAAATAGTTAGAATTGAAAAATCCTAACTTTCTAAAAGTGGAATTTTTCAAAATTGCAACTTAAAATCTGACTTTACCATTAAAGAGAATTTTAAATTACAATTTCTCAGACACGAAACATGACTTTCCTTCCTGATCCCAATCAAAGATTAGCACTTATTAACTACACCGAGGTAACCCAATGTTATCATATAAGAGAGGTAGGCCTCACAGTAGTGAAATAAATGCATTTGTGAGTTTTTCACTACCAGGACATGTAAAACATAAAAGTATATGTCCAACTTTTCTAACAAAAAATTCCCAGTGGGCTATTTAGGACCAACCTGAAGGTGACTTATGTGCAATAGGAGGGGACATTAATGCTTGGCAAGGGGGTTATTTTGCTAAGTTTAGTTAATTAAAACCTTAACAATGTTTGCACAATTACACATAGTACAAGTGTTATTTTGCTAAGACAAATTGACAGTTTAAAACTGCTAACAAGCTACAATGGCAGGCCTGAGAAATGCTTTAAGAAGCTACAGATATCTACGGGAGTTGCACAATAAGTGCTCCAGACCCAGTAGTAGCATTTAATGTTGCCAACCCTAGGTATATGTTATCCCACTTTACTAGGGACTTAGAAGTAAATTAAATATGACAATCATATTAAGTATGGGTGAAATTTGCGAATTCAGAGTCCGCGAAAGCGCGCGAAAGCGAATTTGCGATCCGCAGAATTCACGAATATGTGCGAACTTGCGAATTTCTTTTATTTTGCGTGTTCGCGCGTTTTTTTGCTTATTCGCGGACCGCTTGCAGCGCACCGACCGAGAGGTTGCCCATGCGGTCGTACATGGGCGTGGCCATCTTGTGCGCGTTGCGTATTTCCGCTTCCAGGCGCTACTGGCAATGTCGCGTTGTGTGCGGCGTGCTATTACGAGTTCGCGCGTGTTTCTGCGTACTCACGGGGGAAAAATCGCACGAACTTACCCACACGGTCCTCAATGGGCGCGGCCATCTTGTTTTTTATTCATTGCTATGGTTCTGTGCATGCTTTCTAATCCTCCTTTCATATGTGCAATCCTTTGTTTCTTGGGACTTTTTTTTAATCTTTTCTACTCTATATCTATCAATATTTTTTTCTAGATCTATATTTTGTGTTTTTTTCAACTTTTCCTCATCTTTTAAAGCTACTTTTTAAAACTTTTTTTTTCTTTACTTTTTCCCTATTCTTTTCTTTTTTTTTCTTTCTGCTGTACAGGACCATGGCAAAGGGAGCCGGGAAGGAGAAGGGGAAGGGGAAGGGTCCCGCACCCCGTACCCGGCTCCCTTGCGGACGGTTGTGAGGGGAGGAAGTGATGGCCAGGGAGACATTCAGAACGGTGGAGGTGGCCGCAGTGATCTTTTATGTGCAGCGCCACCTCCCCAAGAACGTGGCAGCAGGGGGCAGGATCGCGGCAGGGTATGGCCTCCGGGAGCGTCACCAGCTGTGGGAAAAGGTGTGCCGGGCCATGCGGAGGGAGTCAGGGATCCGGCGCACCTACCAGCAAGCGACGCACCGGTGGTCGGATCTCCTTGACCGTGAGCAGGACCTGCTCCACCTGCTCGGTGTGGAGATCCCTGGCCTTGGTGAGTAGCTATTTATAATAACTACTTTGTTTTCTTCTGCTCTGTGTTATATTGCTAATATATGTTTTTCCCGAATAGCAAGAATGCTGCCAATTCGATTACATTGCATGTAAATTAACGTTTAAATAGCTTCTGTGATTGCAGGTGCTCGCCTGCTCAGTTGCGTTGCTACTATGCGTACTTGTTTGCAACTTTGTGCTCATTTGGCATGAATATGTATGAGTGTAGTACTTTACAGAACTGCGTAATGCTAGAGAGACTAGAGACTCAAGTCTAGTCCTTCCTTTGTACTCCTGCTGCCACTAAGAAGAAGAGATAGTGATGGATTGATAGGTTCAGGTTGAGTATATTATGACTTGTTATTAGTAGTAGTAGGACATTTTTTAGTGCTCTGCAATCATGATGACGGACTGTGTCTGTCACGTCGCGTACTGCTGAGTGCTGGCAGTCATAGTAGAACCTTTTTGTTGTTGGTTTAGTTAGTGATTTACATAACTTTCCAAGTAGACGGTCTGCGAATCCAGCAATACTGTACTAGTATCCTCCTAGTTGACCAGATCAGATAGGTCAATACATGTAGTGCAATTCTTGCTAATTTGTTTCCCCGAGATAATTTAGGATTGTGGTCAAAGAAATCAAATATTTCCAAAAAACAATCATCCATGTTTGTGTTTATTTAATGATCATCAGAACCTCCCAGGGGCAAGAGGACAGCACCACCCCAGACTCCGGCGGAACAGAGTGGGCAGGAGGAACGGTCCACTGCAGGCTCTTCTGCTGGCCCCAGTAAGTAGTTCTGTTGTTAATATAATTATACTTCCCTAACTCTATTTTTTATAAAATAGTCTTGGATCTCCTTGTACACTGTTTCTACATTCTTATCCTGCCTCTCTACCATCACTCTCTGTGCTACTACTATTTACTATTATTTCTGAGTCGGTCTGTGTAGGTAGCTAAGCTTGCCTAGTCGGAAAACGGTGTTAAACAAAACTCTGAACCAGCAATAGCTCTAGGGGCACTCAGTGCAGTCCTCTGGGTTGCCCCTGCTGTCTATTCCAGTCTTCTCAATGTTAGTGCTTTGACAATTTCCAACAACAAAATGTCAATGTCCCCCAAGAATAAGCTAGTAGTTGTCTTTTTGATTTGATAGTAGCACATACCACACCGCTAGTGTGTCAGGGACTATTCTGCACATACAGAAGTATGGGCAAGAGAAATAGGACATTGCTTTTTTATTTTTTCTAAATATTTTTATTTGCATTTTATCATAACTCAACATTCCAGTCATGTGATTAGCAGTACATATACCTCTACTCCCACGCCCACCCTCCCCAAAGGTATAAATCTCTGTCACAGTTCGTAACACACTGGTTCAATGTCCACAAATTCAAAGTACAATTATCTCATAGTATCCCACCCGAAGTCTTCCTGGAGGTGCTCTCGTGGTCGTGTAACCAGATATTTAAGTACCCTCCCTCATAATCCCCATCCAATCCATGGTAGTGCCGCCACCTGGTCCAGACCCTATGGAATTTCTTCGAGCACCCCCTAGCTTTATAAGTCACTCTTTCGGCTGCCATGTAAAGGTCCAACCCTCTTCTCCATTCCTCTAATCTCGGCGACTCCGGTGACCCCCAGTGCTTCGCTATATCTCTTTTTGCTACCACCAGTGCCAGTACCAGGAAGGCGAGGAGTGGGCGCGGTAGGTCCACGTCGTTGATCATACCCAGTAATGCCAGCTTGGGTTCCTGTTGGAGCGGGACCCCCAAGACCTCCCCCAGTTCTGTGAAGATGTTTGTCCAGTAATTTTGTATCATGTCGCATGTCCATATATTGTGATAAAAGCCCCCGTCTTCTAGGCGACATCTAAGGCATTTTGTGTCCTCTATTTTCCCCATTCTATGGAGTCGCACCCTATCGTAATAGGTTCTGTGAATCACATTAAATTAAATAAGGAGCAGCCTAGACTTAATTGCCACCTCCCGGGGATGCATTAGTACTATGTCCCAATCTAAGTCATCCATGTCTCCCACCTCTGTTTCCCATGTCTGTCTAAGCTTCGCCAGATCACCTAGCATGTTGTTAGTTAAGGTTTTATATGTGAGAGAGACCGCCTTCCCCTGGATCCGTTCCTGCAAGAGCCGTCCCTCCAGAGGTGCATACTCCGGGATGCCGCTTAGTTGGATATTCTGGGCCCGCCAAGCATGTCGCAGCTGCGTATATTTGAAGAGCTGTGAGTGATGAAGCCCAAATTCCGTCTTCAGGGACAAAAAGGATTTCAGTTCCCCCTTGGCAATCACGTCCCCTATGGTGGAGATGCCTATGTCGTCCCACCTTTGGAAGCCTTTTAGTTTATTTAGCTCTGTTAACCACTTACAGTGCCATATCGGTGTCTGCCGGGTGGGCTTCTTCTCCCATCCCATGCGTTTTGTAGCCTTGGTCCATGCAAGTAACGTAATAACCGTCGCTGGGAGGAGCGGTTCCCGTCTAGTACCCCCATAAAGATAATATAGTAAATTCTGTGATGACATTTTAAGCCTTTCTGGGGCATTAGTGGGATGATATGCCGGGGCATGTAGCCAATCGTTAATCGGTGCCATGTGTTCCGCCCAGTAGTAAGCTTCCAGGTTAGGGAGTGAGATCCCCCCGCTGTATTGGTGTCTCTGGAGAGTAGTCAGGGCTACTCTAGGTTGCTTACCCAGCCAGAGAAAAGCCCTCAAATCCGAGTGAATTCTGGATATCAACGTTGCCGGAAGCGGATAGTATTTGTTCTGTAGGGCATATAAATACTTGGGTAGGATAATCATCTTATACATAGCCGCTCGACCTAGAAGTGTAAGTGGGAGCTGTCTCCAGCGGTCCATATCTGCAGTGGAGTTCAGTATAATCCGCTCCAAGTTTTTTTGGAACGATAGTATCCTATCAAGGGTGATGTATATCCCGAGATACTGGAAACCCTCCACCGTTGTTAGTAGTTGCCCTGGCAGTGTCACCCAAAGGCCTTGTCCCCTGGGGTCATACAAGATCGATTTGTGCCAGTTTATTGTGTATCCCGCTTGCCCACCATATCGCTCTAATTCCCGGAATAGCTCCGGAACAGTGGTCTCCGGGTTTGTAATATACAAGAGTATATCATCCGCGTAAAGGGATATCTTCTCTTGTGCGGGGTCCATGTCAGCTCTTCTAAAACCGGAGATGCCTACATTTTGTCGAATCCTAGCTGCCAGTATCTCAATAGTGAGTGCAAAGAGGAGGGGGGACAAAGGGCATCCCTGCGGGTCCCTCTCTGGATCTGGAATTCACGAGACAACCTCCCATTCACCCTCACCCTGGCTCTAGGTGCAGTGTAGAGGAGCTGGACCCATCTCTGGAACTTAGGGCCGAATTCAAACTTTTGCAAAACAGCCTCCAGAAACAGCCAATGAACCGCGTCAAAGGCTTTCTCAGCATCAAGGGAGAGAAACCAATGTGGTTCTTCTCTTCCCCGCACTTCCTGCAGCCAATTGTGGGTACATCTAAGGTTCAGTCTAGTGGCTCTGTCTGGCAGAAAACCCGTTTGGTCCAGATGTATAAGGTCTGGGATAACCGACCTCAGTCAGAGCGCCAAGATAGTCGCCAGAAGTTTCACCTCCGTGTTCAGGAGGGAAATGGGGCGATAGGACGCACAGTCCTATCGCGGTTTTCCCTCTTTATGTATTGGGACAGTTGTCGCCAGGGAGAGGTCTGGGGGGAGTCTCCCCTCCTGGTAAGCCCCCGAGAAGAGACCCTTCAGATGGCGAACCAAAAGGTCCGCCGTACGCTTAAAAAACTCAGCCGGGAAACCGTTCGGTCCCGGTGTTTTACCCGGTCGCAATCTGGCTAGGGCTCCCGATATGTCTTCCACTGTAATGTCAGCCTCTAGCGCCTGAAGGGCTTCAGGAGACAACAGGGGCAGTTCCGTCTGCGCCATATATTGTAGAGCTTCCTCACATGTCCCCAGGTCCCTGGCTGCGTAGAAGAGTTCATAGTGTGTAGCAAATGTCTCAGCAATTTGTGCATCAGAACTAACAAGCATCCCATCTGCATTTCTAATGTGATCCACCCATCTAGTCGCGCGCTCCTTTTTACTTAGCCACGCTAGTAGTTTGCCTGACTTGTCCCCCACGTCATAGAGGTGATGGAGGGTGGCTAGGGATTGAGTTTTAGCCTCATTTGTCACCAATTCTTTATAATGTTTCTGAGTATCAATCAATCGTCTAAGAGTCTCAGCATTTTTCGAACTCTGGTATTCCCTCTCTAGGCACAGGATAGTCTGTTCCAGTACAGTTACCTCTAATTGGAGTTCTCTCCTTTCCTCCCCCAGTCTACTTTGTATCCTATCCCGCATTACCGGATTCAGGGCTTCCCAGAAGGTCACCCCCGAATCGACTGTTCCCTAATTTTCAGTAACATAGACCTGTACATCTGCTCTCAAGCCTCTCAGGATAGTCGCGTTTTGAATATCCCAAGCTGCAAGGCGCCAGGAGGCCCCCACATTCCCCTGAGTTCGTCCCACTCTTACTAACAGTGGGGAATGGTCGGAGATGCCCCTCGCATTATAGTCCGCAGTGTCGTCCACTGTCAAGTACTGTCTAGACATGAATATATAGTCTAATCTCGAGAATACCTTATGTGCTCCCGAATAGTATGAGTAGACCGTCTGATTGGGGTGCAACCATCTCCAGACATCCGTGAGTCCTATATTGGCAATCAGTTGGGATAGGGGGGTCCGATTCCCTCCCCTAGACGCTATCCCTGACCGGTCCTGCCTATGTCCATTACTTCGTTGAAATCTCCTCCTAAGATTTGAATGGTGTCAGCCGTATCTAGAAGTATGTTAGCTAGAGTCTTGAGCAGATTTGCCTGTAACTTAGGTGGTGCATATACTGAGATGATCGTGTATGTGCGTCTATTCCATGTCCCCTGGACCCCAGCATAAGTCCCCAAAGGGTCCATTCAGGTGCGTGTAGTACAGAATGGGATGCTTTTCTTTATAATGATAGCTACCCCTCTCGAATCAGTCATGTAGCCCGCATGAGCCAGAACTTTGTGGCGACCCCTGGCTATGAAGGTACAGTTAGTTCCTTTGAGATGGGTTTCCTGCAGGAGGGTTAAATCCGGGTCTAGTCTTTTAAGGTAGGAGTTCACCAGACCTCTTTTAATCTTATTACCCAGCCCGTTCACATTCCAAGTCAGGACACTAACTCCCCTATAGTCTGCAGGTAGCGCAGCTACATCACTCGCCATTCAAGGTGTAGATACTTCAGTGTGGTCGGTCTCTGGTGTATACGTATGGTGTGGAGCACTGAGGCACATGACTGCATTATTCTGACTGTTTCACCCTCCCCCCAACCAACCCTCCCCAACTGAACTTTGCAACAACCCTCAACCCCACCCTCCCCCTCCCCACCTTTCCCCCACTTCCATTCCATCAGTATAACAAGTAACCTACTGGACTTTCAGGAGGTGAAGGTCTGTCGCCCTCCCAATAAAGAACCCCAACTAAGCTATCCTTAGGGCTCTATCTGAACAGCCCACGGAGTTCTCCGTACCCTGACTATCAAGCAAGTGAAAGCACAGAGCTCCCCGTACAGAGCAAACAGAAAGAGGAACCAATAAGCAAACAAAAGTGGGACGTGTCAAAGCAAAGGGGGTAAGTGCTTGTAACTTGCGTGCCCCCATAGCGATGAGCTGCTGGTCCGGATATCAGTTCCATTCTTTATCAGGAATGTGAATCTTGTGTCTCAATGTCCGGATCCTCTGGTGTGCCGGACGCTCCCTGCTCCAGCTCTCGGATTGCTGTGACTAGAGGATGTAAGGATTGTTCCGTCAGTTCTTCTCCATCTGATGTACGGCCACCCGGGTCGTCCTCCGCCTCCGGGCCAGTGTGGTTCACCAGGCAACTGAACCTGGACCCCGGTGCCACTGCTTTCTCTGCTGGCGTTGTTAGATTCAGTCCCCCACGTCCCGACATGGAGGGATCTGGGTACGGGGATGTATGCGAGTGCCTTCTGGACCGCGGCGCCTGGGACCTTTGGGTCTTAGGAGGGCTCCTCCGGAAATTGGTGGCCGTCATTTCAGACCGTATCCTGCGTCCTTCCTCCTCGGCCTCCCGCAAGAGCGGGCGTTCCTCTAACCAGTGCCAAGCCTCCTCCGGTCGGTTGAAGAAGTGCGTCTTGCCTTTGAAAATTACTTTCAATTTTGCCGGGAAGAGCAGCATGTATGATATGTGTAGATCTCGCAATTTTGCTTTCACTGAGTCATATGAGCGTCTTTGTTTCTGTACCTCTTGGTTGTAATCCGGGAAGATCATGATGTTCGTGTTATCCAGTCGAACTTCACCCTTCTTTCTGGCTTCTCTCAATATGAGGTCTCTGTCTGCAAAATTAAGAAAGCGTGCGATGATCGGTCGTGGTCACGCTCCCTCCGACGGCTTCACCAGCAGAGCCCTGTGTGCCCTTTCGATGACGAAACAGTTCGAGAATATGGCCTGCGGGAAGGTTGTCGTGAGCCAGGAATGTAAGTAGGCCTGTAAGTAGGCTGCCACATTCGTCCCCTCGATTCCCTCTCTAAAACACACGAAGCGCAGGTTGTTGCGTCTCGCCCTGTTTTCCGCATCGTCTACCCTCCACGGCAGTTGCCTGTGTGATGCTTGGAGTTCCGCCATGTCTTTTTGGAGGGTGGTGAGGGAATCCTCTGCTTCACCAATACGGGTCTCCGCCGTCGTCACCCTCTCCTTTAGGTTCCTCAAGTCTTGGCCCAGCAGTAGGATCTCTGAGCCCACCTCGCCTATTTTGACTTCCAATGCTGCTCTAGAGTCCTGTATGTCCGTCCTAGAGGCTTGGATCGCCTCCAGCAGCATGGCGGTGTCGGTGCGCGTGGTGGGCGCCGTCGGGATCACCTCCCTCTGCGTACGGGTCGTGGCGTAGTTATCAATGGTTTCCTGTCGCGCAGATTTTGCTACCGGATCTCTTTTCCCCATCACGCCTCCCAACACTGATCAGTAGTACTTTAAAGGATTCTTTCTTATCTATTCTAGCCCAGTGGACTTCCGTGGCGGAGAAAGTGTGGGCTGAGAGGCTGAGGAACCGCGACGGTGATCGTGCGTCCCGTTTGTTTAGGCCACAGACTGAGTTTGTAGTAATGAGGAAGTCCACCAAGTACTTCTGTCCTTACGGTGCTAGTGGTGCACACCCTGTGGGGTCAATGTTCATTCACACTCGCTTGGTAGGCGTTGGTGAGGGCTCTCAGGCAGCTCTAATGGCTGTCGCCACTCAATTCGTCCCCGTTGGTGCTCCCCGTACATTTGGATTCTCTCCAGGTCTGCGGGCCTCGCCAGGGGAGAGAGGGGGAGAGGTGAAGGCAGATAGGGCTGGGGCTCCAAGGTCACGGTCACCGCCGCAGTACGGACCCTGAAATGGAGTGCAGTGAGGTCCCTGCGCGGGGGGATGTCTCCTCAAGCGTGCCCACCGCCAGGTCGCCCCGCTTGATCAGTGCGGCCCCTGGCCGGTGTTCCCAGTGGCGGCGTGTGGGGATTACAGCCAGGGATACAGTCCGCGACTGGGCGCAGGCCGCCGGTCACTCACCGCCATGTGCCGGCGGTCAGCGGGTCCTCTAAGATCACAGCTCCCAGTCTCCGGAGGCCCGGTCCTCGGCGAAGCCCCTCCCGGTCCACGCCGCACCCCACGGCGGCAGCTCCCAGTGCCTCGGGCTGCGGCACCCCTCCGGTCGAGGAAGGCCTCACCGGCAGACTCCACCGGGCGTCCCCGCCCCTCAGTCTCCCCCGGTCCTCGGGGCCCGACCAGCTCCTCGGCAGCGGCCCCCCGTGGTCTCCGCCCAGCCCTATGCGAGCCCAGGCCAGGCGCCAGGTTATAGCTAGGTGCCCACTCGGCACCCGAACCCACAGTCCAATTCCGGCCAGACTCCACTGAGGGGGGCCTCGCCATCGCCGGCAGTCCTTTCCCCATGAGCCTCAGGCAGGCGGGCGCACCGCTAGCCACAGGCTCCTATCCCGGGGAAGAGTCACTCTCGGTCCGCAAGGACTCGTCCGGCCGCCATCTTGGTGGAGGGTTTTCGCGCTACCAGCTCTTCTGCGGCTACTATCTGCCCACCGCCGACAGGATTTAGCGTATCCCCCAGCTCCGCAGGTACAGCGTCTGCTCCGGTCTTCTATTTGCCATTTTTCATGAAGTTTGGATTCAATTTAAGTCGGATTTAAAGCAGGTCATCGGGAGCTTCTCAGAGGCACGTCCTACCCGGCCATGCTGTTGGCCACGCCCCCCGAAATAGGACATTGTTGATGATAGGTGCAGTTCGACTTTCCACATACCTCTGTCAGAAGTAACTGTGCGGGACTCGGGAGCCCTCACCTTGTTAGAACTTCAAGTCCTCCTGGTGGTGATGAGGAGTAGTTGATTCTGTCTGTAATTATAAAAATGTTGCACATTAAAGAGCAAGCATTAATCAGTTGTGCCAAAAAGAGTTGCATGTTATGGCTAAGCATATAAGTTAACACCCTGCACAAAACCGTGACTTCTTTTCACTCCCAATAATTAAAAATTGTTTAACATTTTCTCTTCCGTTACGAGACGAAGTAGGGGGTGGTGTATGGCATCTAAAAATATGACATGTTTTTTCTAGACGTCACAACATCTGATGCAGCACCTGCCACTACCTGTGCCGGGGCCAGCAGCGCGGAGGGGTCCACTTAAGCGGCGGCGCCACCAGGAGGAGCTGAGGGGGATGGCTCAGCAGCGGCGGACGGTGGTAAGTTATTATTAGACTCCTTACTTATTGACATTTCAAAGTAGGCTCGCAAAGGAGTGTATGATGTACCGTACAGTAGAAAGTACACTACTACAAGTACACTGTACTGTTAAGAACAGTTACTGATTTAGAATTAAATTTTTTTTAGCCAATCACGGAGAAGACAGTCACCCTTGACTTAGCAATAGCATTAGTGGTGGTAGTTCTCGAGTAAGCAATGCCCCCCTCTAGTTGACTTCAAATCAGCTGGGAAACTTTTATCGTGAAGCCAAGTCATATCAGATGAACTTGAGGGATGTGATGAACGAAAAGGGACAGAACTTAGGGTCAATGGAATGACTAGCGAGTCGTAACATTTATGACTAAAGAATGATGCATGGCTGCTTGAAGCAAGGATGGTTGGAGGAGAAAGAAAAAATGACTGCCTGTGTGGGTCATTCGGAAAATTCATGTGTGGTGTGCATTGCAATATATCATTTGGGTGAAACTCAAATGCAAGTCAAGAAGACGGTGGTTTATCAAATAAAATGAAAAGGGTGTTATTTGGTTGTTGAGAAAGTTGTTACAGTTGAGACATTAAGAAAAATGATAGACGTTTAGTTTGGAAGCCTGGATGGTATCTTCTTCCTCATACATAGCAGAGGTATATGTAGAGCAGACGCTCAGTGCAGGAAGAGTGTTACTTTGTTCGAACAGCATGTCCGTGCCAGAGTAGCAAAGCAGAGGAAATCCAAATACTACAAGTTGTGATTGTTCTGAAACTCTCCCTTGCCTAAAGTAACAGTACAGTAGTTTACTTTGCAAGCACAGCATATATTGGGTATGTATTGTATAGTTGACAATTATATCAAGTCAAGTCCCTTCCTCCGGCAATTATGGTTACCACACTCACTCCCTATGTTCATAATTTTCTTTCTGCTGTGTTAATCGTGGGTGGGCTATCGCTGTTGTTCACTCAATCTATCAGAATAAAGCACCTAAAGTCATGCATCACATAAGCAAAGAGATCATGTGATCGGCTGGAGACATGATCAGAAATTAATAATCTTCATTTTCCTTTTGTAGTACTGAAGGCCCGGGGGGGGGGGCAGTGCAAAATATAAATTACATTGAGCAGTAGCCCTTGATGTAACCGAGTATGGCCAGTGCCACCCCTATACAAAAGTAAGAGCTTCTCATCCCACAAGCATATACTGCTTAAAGTAATGCATGCAAGTTTGTGTCATCATTGCTTGTGTATCTTTTTCTTTGGTGCAAGCTGACTGAGCTGGCATTATGCCGGCTACCACAAGTTCACATACAAGCAATTAATTTCTTTTGCAAAAGTAGAGAAAAAAAGAAGAAAACAGGTGTACTCTCTGACTATGTATTGAGTCCATAGTGCTGCCTGGTAGTAGAATTCCTGAAACTTCCACTGTTACTGGCCTACCAAGACGGCGGAAAGATACATGCCAAAATGTTATACTGTGCTTGCAAATTGCTAGTGTTACTGTGAAACAACTTTCTGTTGAATTATGTTGTGTTATTGTTAAAGAGTATTGGTTACATTATTTTTCTTTCTTTCTTCATATAGATGCTCCCAAAAAGCTCACCAGAGGGGAGATGGCTGTCCGGGCCAGAACCCGGAAGATGGAGGCCATTCGAGTGGAATATTGCCAGCTGTGGGCTCGGGAGAACGAGGAGGGAACGTCACCAACCTCCTCCAGCACTGCCACTGTGTCCAGCCAGCAGCCTCCATCCCACCGCCGGTCTCGGACAGCCCCCCGCTGCCGCTCAGCTGCAAGACCATCAGCAGCTGGTCCCCTCAGAGCCTGGAAGGCACGCATGCGCCGCCTAAGCTTGTGAGTTGACTACCTGGAGCGCAAGGTGGGCGACCTTGAAAAGCAGCTCCGGGACCTCCGCAAGGACCACCTGCCCAAACACCGCCGGAAGTCACTGTGTCCCTTGCCCCTTTTTTAAAGACTGATGGGGGGATGGGAATCGGGAGTTGGGGATTATTTAGTTTTGGACTACTTCAAATGGACAATTGTTTGGGTTAGGGAGGGGTGGGACTAGTTTATTTTTGTTAGGGGAAACACATTATTCATTTTACATACTTCAACATAGTGTACGCTTTGATCTTCTTTTGTGGGGTGGTGGGCGGGAATTGCGGCACGCTTAGTTTTCCTCAAAAATACCAGCAAGAATTATCTAAAACGTCCAAAAATGCCACTAACAGAGTTAGTGAATTCAATTGGCCTACTAGTACTTTACTTATACTACTATCAGTCTCTCCTCCGCATCCTAGCCCATCTTTCTACCGCCCCAAAATGCTTATCTTACCTGTGATTCGTGTTTGAGAACAGAGCTAGGCACAGCGCTGGCTGCATGGCAAATGGCGATTACACCATTCCGGACCGAAATTCCGTTGTTGTGGTGTTAGTAGTAGGAGTGGTACCTCACTAGCAGTAGCAGCATATGAAAAACAAAGTAAAAAAATTAGACATTGAGTGGCCTGAGAGGAGTATTAGAAGGAACAGTAGCCTAAGCAATGCTGATGATAAGTATGGGGAAAAAAGAATTGCATGGATGATTATGGCTACAACAAGAACAGTGACACAGCAGCGTAACACAACAAGTCTTCTTGACATGTAGGAGGATGATGTTGACGATGGATCCAATCGATGGTGGGCATGAAATTTAGAATTTATTTTTAAAATACTCATTGTTGTTTTTTTACCCAGGAATACAATAAGATGGCCTACTTCTTCTCTCGTATCCTAGATTCTTCTAACAGATCTAAGGATATTTTTTCTATCTTCAACAAACTGACGAATTTGGACAACGTCCGTCCCAAAGTAATCCCCACCCAGTCTCTCTGCGACTCACTTAACACCTACTTTAGCAATAAAATAGCAGACATCAAGGCCAGCATCCCTCAATCTGGGTTCCCTATCTCCACTGGCATGGCAATTAAGACAAGCTCGGCCATGCTCACCAACTTCCCGCCCATAACCCAGGACCAGTTCTTGGATCTATTGTCGAGAGTCAAATCTGGTGCCCCATCAGACAGCTGCCCCCCTCGCATTCTAAAAGAGTGCTTTTCCACCATTCCGGCCCCTGCCCTTACACTCTTGAATGACTCCCTGACTTCTGGTACAGTTCCTGTAGCATTTAAAGAAGCCACGGTCATACCACTCCTGAAAAAACCTGGGGCTGACCCAGCTTGTAAGGCTAACTACCGGCCCATTTCATTATTGCCGTTTCTGGCAAAAGTCTTGGAGGCCCATGTGGCTAAATGCTTGTCTAACTTCCTTGAGGAGTCTTCCTGCTTTGACCCCCATCAGGCTGGTTTCCGACCGGCACACTCGACAGAGGCAGTAGTCACCACAGTCCTGGATACATTGCGGGACTGCACCGACAGACGCTCCCCCCAGGCCCTGGTACTATTGGACCTGTCGGCAGCATTCGACACGGTCGATCATAACATCTTGATCGACCGTGTCGGACAGGCCGGCATACGGGACACAGCGGCCTGTTGGTTGAGGTCCTTCTTGGAGAACCGTACTCAAGTGGTGCGCCTTGGAGACCTAACCGGTGTCAAACAGTCCATTACGTGCGGAGTACCACAGGGCTCCTCCCTGTCACCCCACCTATTCAACTTATACATACTCCCCCTGATCCAGACCCTTAGAGATGATCAGGTGAGGGTCTTCAACTACGCTGATGATTTACAGCTACTCTTCACGATTGACAACACGGATAACTCCATCCTGCATTTCCAGTCAACCATGAGGTTCATTAAAACCTGGATGGACCAAAACCAGTTGAAACTGAACCCAGGAAAAAACGAGTTGGTCCTTATTGGGGACAGCGCTAAGCACTGGGGCCCCCACTACTTGCCACCGGAGCTGGGTCAAGCCCCGTCACCCTCACCATCGGCCAAAACCCTTGGAGTCATCGTGGAGTGTGATCTCTCACTAAAAGCACAAGTGAGCCAGGTGGTCTCTAAATGCTTTTTCCAGCTAAAAAAAATCCAGAAGGTCCGGCGTTTACTCACGTCGGAAGCAATCACCCAGGTTGTGATTGCCACTGTCATGTCCCATCTGGACTACGCCAATGCCATTTATCTGGACCTCCCTAATTATCTATCCAAACGGCTCCAGATGGTTCAGAATTACGCCGCGATTTGAATCAACCGAGGTGGCACGCAGCTACTCCCCTACTTAGGAAACTGCACTGGCTTCCGGTTTCCCAACGCTGCGCTTTTAAAGCAGGCTGTATGATCTCCAAATCCCTGTACTGCAAAAGCCCCAAATTCATTGATCAACTAATCACCAGATAAGTTCCACCTCGCAACCTCTGCTCTCTCCATCAGGGCCTCCTCCAGACACTCTCTTTCAAACTCAAGCGCGCTGGAGGCCGTAGGTTCGCTACACTTGCTCCCTGCTTGTGGAACACCTTCCCTCTGGAGATCCGGAACTGCCAAGATCTTCTCTCCTTCCGGAAAGCCCTGAAGACCTGGCTTTATAGACAAGCTTTTTAATAACTCCCTACCTCTCATCTATGTTACTGTTGGTCTCAGCGCCAAGAAACTAATCAGTGATAGCGCGCTTAAGAAATATTTTAATAACATAACATAACATCCTAGGATTCATCTAGCTGCCTTAAAATTGAGTTGAGGATGTTGCTTGCACCTTATCCTCCCCAGCAAGTGTGTGGAATTATTGTTGTAATTTGCTCGCACCTCAATGAAAACCACACAGCCCGGGGGAAGAGGGTTAGGGTTTGAAACTTGGATGGGAATGGGGTTTGTGGGTAAAGTTTTGTGGAGAGAGGAAAAAGAAACACAACATGGACAAACAACAAATGAAGATAAACAAATCTTTGGATACGAAGCTATTCATAAATCTTTTAAGGGACATAAAGGAAGTGCATGCACTACTGCATGCATGAAGTTGTTTTCTAAATGGATAGGTTTTTGTAAAGTAAGTAGTACTTTCCACAATGTACTATGAAGAAACAACAATGTGACAGTACAGGGCTGCAGTAATTACGTAATTTCACTTGCCTATCTGCCCTCAGAGAGAAGAACCACTTCGTACATTCAATTAGTTTAAAAAATAGCAAAGAAAAAAGTATACAATGGCTGGAGGGATGAATTGAAGCAGAGAGCAAACAAATGCACAGTGTCACACTCACAGTAGTTCACAGCAATAACATTACTTAAAAGATAAGTTGAAATGAAGATGGATACTGTAACTGTATGTTGTTGTAGTTGTCCTGTTGAATTTGGGAAGTTGCATGCATCCAGCCATTCCTCTTTCGCATTACTCCTCCATTCCATCTGACGCTCCGCCGATCAATGTTGGGGACCAGAAGACACCTTGTCCACTGACTGCCTGGCGGATGCTGAATTGCGGGTCGCTAAGCCTGAGGTCATCCTTTTTGTCATTGCACAGGGTAAAAGCCGGCCTGTAATTGTTGATGGGAAAACAGGAAGTGATATTTAAACGCCAAGGAGAAAAAATATAAGGTACGCTGTGTAGTGCAAAAATAACACTTTCAGTTTCAGAGTCGACAGTATTACAAAACATACAAGCATCATTTCGAAAGTGCGTACTCAGAGTCTCCTTTTCAAGGATAAATAAGTGTGGGCGAAATTTGCAGATCTTTCCCCTCAAGCTATGTGTAAAGTGGAAACAGCGTTTTCAGAACCCTAACCCTAACCCTAACCCTAACTCTAACCCTAGGCCCTAACCCCCCTTTTTCACCATGGATTTTGTCAAAACCACTTGATTCCGATATTAGACCTTCCCAGCAATGCCCCAAGACCCACCAACCCACCCGCAAAAAAGCAGAACCACCCCAAACAGGCAAAAAGCAAAAATGGAAAATCTCATACTTAAAATATTTTCGGCCTTCTTTCAATTCTGTCCAAACACGCTCTGCAGTTAGGCCCTAACTCCCCTTTGCCACCATGGATTTTCTTCAAACCACTTGCAATCAAAACTATCCATAACCAGCATTGCTCCAAGACCCCCCAACCCCCCAAACACCAGGAACCCCCACAAGCAGGCCCCCGAAAACACGAAAGTGAGCAAAAACTATGAAAAGTGAAAAACTTTTTCACCATGGATTGCCTCCAAAACACTTTTATCTGGTATTAGACCTTCCCAGCAATGCCCCCAGACCCGTCAACTCAGGCGAAAAAAAGTAGAAGACCCCCAAACAGGCAAAAAGCAAAAATACAAAAACGGGCACTTAGAAATATTTAGGCCTCATTCCAAAATCACTCCATGCGCGCTCTGCAGCTAGGCCCTAACTCCCCTTTGCCACTATGGATTTTCTTCAAACCACTTGCAATCAAAACTATCCATACCAAGCGTTGCTCCAAGACCCCCCAACTCCCCCAAACACCAGGAACCTCCCCAAGCAGGACCCCGAAAACACGAAACTGAGCGAAAACTGTGAAAAGTGAAAAACTTTTTCACCTCCGATTTTCTCCAAACCACTTTTATCCGGTATTAGACCTTCCCAGCAATGCCCCCAGACCCGTCAACCCAGGCGAAAACAAATGTAACACCCCCAAACAGCCAAAAAGCAAAACCGGAAAAACTCACACAGAAAAAGTTAGGCCTCATTTCGAAATCACTCCATGCGCGCTCTGCAGGTAGGCCCTAACTCCCGTTTTCCACCATGGATTTTCTGAAAAACAAATGCAATCAAAATTAGACTGTGCCAGCAGTGCTCCCAGACCCCAAAACCCACCCCCAAACACCAGGAACCCCCCCAAACAGCCCCCCAAAAAGAGGCAAGTGAGCAAAAACTGAAAAACCTTTTCACCATGGATTTTGTCCAAACCACTTGATTCCGATATTAGAGCTTCCCAGCAATGCCCCCAGACCCGTCAACCCAGGCGAAAAAAGTAGAAGACCCCCAAACAGGCAAAAAGCAAAAATACAAAAACGGGCACTTAGAAATATTTAGGCCTCATTCCAAAATCACTCCATGCACGCTCTGCAGCTAGGCCCTAACTCCCCTTTGCCACCATGGATTTTCTTCAAACCACTTGCAATCAAAACTATCCATACCCAGCGTTGCTCCAAGACCCCCCAACCCCCCCAAACATGAGGAACCCCCCCAAGCAGGCCCCCGAAAAAACGAAAGTGGGTGAAAACTCTGAAAAGTGAAAAACTTTTTCACCATGAATTGTTTCCAAAACACTTTTATCCGGTATTAGACCTTCCCAGCAATGCCCCCAGACCCGTCAACTCAGACGACAAAAAGTAGAAGACCCCCAAACAGGCAAAAAGCAAAAATACAAAAACGGGCACTTAGAAATATTTAGGCCTCATTCCAAAATCACTCCATGCACGCTCTGCAGCTAGGCCCTAACTCCCCTTTGCCACCATGGATTTTCTTCAAACCACTTGCAATCAAAACTATCCATACCCAGCGTTGCTCCAAGACACCCCAACCCCCCCAAACACCAGGAACCCCCCCCAAGCAGGCCCCCGAAAACACGAAAGTGAGCGAAAACTCTGAAAAGTGAAAAACTTTTTCACCTCCGATTTTCTCCAAACCACTTTTATCCAGTATTAGACCTTCCCAGCAATGCCCCCAGACCCGTTAACCCAGGCGAAAACAAGTTTAACACCCCCAAACAGCCAAAAAGCAAAACCGGAAAAACTCACACAGAAAAAGTTGGCTTCATTTCGCAATCACTCCATGCGCGCTCTGCAGGTAGGCCCTAACTCCCCTTTTCCACCATGGATTTTCTGAAAAACAAATGCAATCAAAATTAGACTGTGACAGCAGTGCTCCCAGACCCCAAAACCCACCCCCAAACACCAGGAACCCCCCAAACAGCCCCCAAAAAGAGGCAAGTAAGCAAAAACGGAAAAACTTTTTCACCATGGATTTTGTCCAAACCACTTGATTCCGATATTAGACCTTCCCAGCAATGCCCCCAGACCTGTCAACCCAGGCGAAAAATGAAGAAGACCCCCAAACAGGCAAAAAGCAAATATACAAAAACGAGCACTTTTTAGGCCTCACTCCAAAATCACTCCATGCGCGCTCTGCAGCTAGGCCCTAACTCCCCTTTGCCACCATGGATTTTCTTCAAAGCACTTGCAATCAAAACTATCCATACCCAGCATTGCTCCAAGCCCCCCAACCCCCCCCCAAACACCAGGAACCCCCCAAGCAGGCCCCGAAAACACAAAAGTGAGCGAAAACTCTGAAAAGTGAAAATCTTTTTCACCATGGATTGTCTCCACAACACTTTTATCCGGTATTAGACCTTCCCAGCAATGCCCCCAGACCCGTAAACCCAGCCGAAAAAAAGAAGAAGACCCCCAAACAGGCAAAAAGCAAAACTGGAAAAACTCACACTTAAAAATATTTAGGCCTCATTCCAAAATCACTCCAAGCGCGCTCTGCAGCTAGGCCATAACTCCCCTTTTCCACCATGGATTTCCTTAAAAACAAATGCAATCAAAATTATACTGTGCCAGCAGTGCTCCCAGACCCCAAAACCCACCCCCAAACACCTGGAACCCCCCCAAACAGCCCCCCAAAAACAGGCAAGTTAGCAAAAACAAAAAAAAAAATTCACAATGGATTTTGTCCAAACCACTTGATTCCGATATTAGACCTTCCCAGCAATGTCCCCAGACCCGTCAACCCACCCGCAAAAAAGTAGAACCCCCCCAAACAGGCAAAAAGCAAAAATGGAAAATCTCATACTTAGAATATTTTCGGCCTTCTTTCAATTCTGTCCAAACGTGCTTTGCAGCTAGGCCATAACTCCCCTTTTCCTCTATGGATTTTCTTCAAACCACTTGCAATCAAAATTAGACCTTCCCAGCAGTGCTCCAAGACCCCCCGACCCAGCACCGCAAATCTAGAACACCCCAAAGAAACCCCCAAAAACCTGCAATACTGGTATATTCAAAACATGGCAAATTGCGCTGTTCACAAAAAACACAAAAAACAAACAGCAATTGGTTTCAACAGAGACAGACAGCCATTGCTGTCCACTGCATGCCATTTCCTCATTATTCATTACCTGTTCTACTTTTTGTCCGCATCTTCTCCGTAAAGTGAGGGCCAACAGGGCAGCCTCTCCTGTCAATTTCAGAAGTAAGTCTGTCAACAATCAGCAAGCATGTAGTCAGTCAGTTATTTCAGTCCCACTTGAGGGGACTCGTCTACGAAGACAAAGTTTATTTTTTCTCCATAATCCATCCATCTGCCTTGAGGGAAATGGATAGGGGGAGTCTGGAGGAGGAGGATAGAGGACCATGATTGAGTTGTGAACTTGTGAACATCAGGAATGCAGACTGCGGCACCTTCAAATCAATAAGGAAAATAAGATGAAAACAGTGCTGATGATGGACTTGTTGTGATTAGGTGATTAGAGTTTTGTTGTGGTAAAAGTTGCAAAACAAAGAAAGACACACAGGAATAAAAGTGAATAAGGACGAAAAAAAAGTAAGTTATTTTCAGGCCTCCGTGTCAGGAAAGTAGAGCTCGTCCTCAAAGTCTATGAATTGAGACGGGAGTAGGTCAGGTGACTGAGAAGAACTTCTGTCGGTGTCACCTAAGTCGGTGT
This sequence comes from Lissotriton helveticus, assembly GCF_964261635.1. NCBI lineage: Eukaryota > Metazoa > Chordata > Amphibia > Caudata > Salamandridae > Lissotriton > Lissotriton helveticus. The sequence continues at coordinate 49,065,441 of NC_136060.1, read as the reverse complement.
CTTCTTCTTCCTGCGTGCATTCACGTATTTTGTAATCGGGTGGCATGAAGTGCTGATTCATCTTGATTATTGTTAACCTCTCCACATTTTTGGGCGAGATGCGGGTCCTTTTTGAAGGTACAATGGCACCAGCAGCACTGAAAACACGTTCAGAAGACACGCTTGCGAGTGGGCAAGACAAATAATTTAGAGGCAGGTTGGTGATCAGTCGCCATACAGAGCTTTTACTATACCAATATACCAATGGTTTCTCATTATGACAGACCTCTGTTGGGTCATCCAGATAGGCCTGCACCTCTGACTCAAGGTTCTCCAGGGTTGCTCCACTTTGCGTACCATCTGCGACCTTTGCAGCAGTGGACCAAGCAAACCCTTGCTGAGTTAGCCAATCCGCTTCCGACAATATTTTTTTAGGGCCTGGTGCAGGTGAGGATGATGATGACGGTTGCTGGTGTCGTTAACGGCTGTGAGGGAAAGTGACTCCCTTCAGCCACGGATTGAAAAGTGGAACTTGACGCCGGATGGCCTGCTGATTCAATTGTACTTGTGCTACCTCCTTGAAGGTTCTGCCGCTCTTTTTCGAACCGAGTGGCTGACTGAGCTAGCCAGGGCTTGGCAACTGGTCCACATGTCTGTTGTCATGTGGATAGTGTGAACAGCACTTTTCAGAATATCTGCGCCAATTACCTCCAGCACATCTTGATGTAGTGCTGGAACAGTAACCCTGGCAAAATAGGAGCGGCTAGGAACCTTCCATTTAGGGCAGACTGTTGCCACCAATTCAAGAAAACCCACCCCTTCCACGAAAGAGAAAGGGAGAAGGTCCAGCACTAGCATTTTAGCCAGCTTTGCGTTATACAGACGTACCGTTGGGTGGTTGCTTTCAAATGGCGCATCCGACCAAAACATGCTTCTAATGGTGGGCTGGGCCGTTTTACGTGATGATGATGATGATGATGATGCAGACTTCAAACCAGTTAGGCTCATTGATATAGTTTTTCGCATTGGTGTTTCTCCCAGACTCCTATTGTTACTCATACATGTTGCAGGGGTAGAGGGTGTGGGCGCTACGACTGCAATGCTGCTGCCAGGGGTACTGGGTGTACCAGAAAAAATGTCGGTCGGCACTCATGGGCTTGGGCCTAACTTGGCGTGGTGGCACTGAGCCCAATGAAGCGGAGGTGCTGCTTCCAGCTTGGTCCCCGGCGGACACCGCTGCTGCTGCAGGCGTAGTTTTTTTTCTCCAAAAAAGGTGTCGGTGGGTACACCAGTCTCCTTGGTAGGTGGTGCCACTTGCTTCTTCTGCTCCTTCTTACTGGCAGTGGCACTGGCAACTTCTTTCGCTGAGGCGCTACGGCCACCTTTCTTTGGGGCCATCTTCTTCAGATGTCAGAACAGCAGGCCGCAGTTGCACGAGTTGCAGAGTTGTCTTGTCTGTGGCCACACGTGACGTCACGTGACGTTGTGCTGCACACACCGCTGCAGGACTTCTTCCTGGCACTGGTGGTTCTCTTGAGCACCTAAAAGCAATGAAAGCCATAGGAACATCAGTTAAACACCCCAAAAAGTCGAAAAACACACAAAAATCACCACAATACATTGCCATCCATGCCCTCAATGATGTTTAAATTCAAGCCACCCCACAGAAAGACTTGGTCCATGCACCACTCACTACCCCTGGGCCTAATGGTTGAAAGCAAAGCAAACTGGGTGCAGGCCTGAGCACGCTGCCTGGCTTCAAAATGGCCCCTTGACCCTCACCACAAGGCCAGGCCCTGCCTGGGCCAGGCCTCAAAATGGCCCCCACCCACATGGCCAGGCCCCAACACCACCCCAAAAAGTATAAATACACACAAAAATCACCACAATCCAATGCCACCCATGCCCTCAATGATGTTTAAATTCAAGACACCCCACAGAAAGACTTGGTCCATGCACCACTCACTACCCCTGGGCCTAATAGTTGAAAGCAAGGCAAAGTGGGTGCAGGCCTGAGCACACTGCCTGGCTTCAAAATGGCCCCTTGACCCCCACCACATGGCCAGGCCCTGCCTGGGCCAGGCCTCAAAATGGCCCCCACCCACATGGCCAGACCCCAACACAACCCCAAAAAGTCGAAAACACACAAAAATCACCACAATCCAATGCCATCCATGCCCTCAATGATGTTTAAATTCAAGACACCCCACAGAAAGACTTGGTCCATGCACCACTCACTACCCCTGGGCCTAATAGTTGAAAGCAAGGCAAAGTGGGTGCAGGCCTGAGCACACTGCCTGGCTTCAAAATGGCCCCTTGATCCCCCCACATAGCCAGGCCCTTCCTGGGCAAGGCCTCAAAATGGCCCCCACCCACATGGCCAGGCCCCAACACAACCCCAAAAAGTCGAAAAACACACAAAAATCACCACAATCCAATGCCATTCATGCCCTCAATGATGTTTAAATTCAAGACACCGCACAGAAAGACATGGCCCATGCACCACTCACTACCCCTGGGCCTAATGGTTGAAAGCAAGGCAAAGTGGGTGCAGGCCTGAGCACACTGCCTGGCTTCAAAATGGCCCCTTGACCCCCACCACATGTCCAGGCCCTGCCTGGACCAGGCCTCAAAATGACCCCCACCCACGTGGCCAGGCCCCAACACCACCCCAAAAAGTCGAAAAACACACAAAAATCACCACAATTCAATGCCATCCATGCCCTCAATGATGTTTAAATTCAAGACACCGCACAGAAAGACATGGCCCATGCACCACTCACTACCCCTGGGCTTAATGGTTGAAAGCAAGGCAAAGTGGGTGCAGGCCTGAGCACACTGCCTGGCTTCAAAATGGCCCCTTCACCCCCACCACATGTCCAGGCCCTGCCTGGACCAGGCCTCAAAATGGCCCCCACACACATGGCCAGACCCCAACACCACCCCAAAAAGTAAAAAAACACACACAAATCCCCACTATCCAATGCTATCCATGCCCTCAATGATGTTTAAATGCAAGACACCCCACAGAAAGACTTGGTCCATGCACCACTCACTACCCCTGGGCCTAATAGTTGAAAGCAAGGCAAAGTGGGTGCAGGCCTAAGCACACTGCCTGGCTTCAAAATGGCCCCATGACCCCCACCACATGGCCAGGCCCTGCCTGGGCCAGGCCTCAAAATGGCCGCCACCCACATGGCCAGGCCCCAACACCACCCCAAAAAGTCGAAAAACACACAAAAATCACCAGAATCCAATGCCATCCATGCCCTCAATGATGTTTAAATTCAAGACACCACACAGACAGACTTGGCCCATGCACCACTCACTACCCTTGGGCCTAATGGTTGAAAGCAAGGCAAAGTGGGTGCAGGCCAGAGCACACTGCCTGGCTTCAAAATGGCCCCTTGTCTCCCACCACATGGCCAGGCCCAGCCTGGTCCAGGCCTCAAAATGGCCCCCACCCACATGGTCAGGCCCCAACACCACCCCAAAAAGTCGAAAAACACACAAAAATCACCACAATCCACTGCCATCCGTGCCCTCAATGATGTTTAAATTCAAGACACCCCACAGAAAGACTTGGTCCGTGCACCACTGACTACTCCTGGGCCTAATGGTTGAAAGCAAGACAAAGTGGGTGCAGGCCTGAGCACACTGCCTGGCTTCAAAATGGCCCCTTGACCCCCACCACATGGCCAGGCCCTGTCTGGACCAGGCCTCAAAATGTCCCCCACCCACATGGCCAGGCCCCAACACCACCCCAAAAAGTCGAAAAACACACAAAAATCACCACAATCCAATGCCATCCATGCCCTGAATAATGTTTAAATTCAAGACACCCCACAGAAAGACTTGGTCCATGCACCACTCACTACCCCTGGGCCTAATAGAAGAAAGCAAAGCAAACTGGGTGCAGGCCTGAGCACGCTGCCTGGCTTCAAAATGGCCCCTTGACCCTCACCACATGGCCAGGCCCTGCCTGGACCAGGCCTCAAAATGGCCCCCACCCACATGGCCAGGCCCCAACACCACCCCAAAAAGTCGAAAAACACACAAAAATCACCACGATCCAATGGCACCCATGCCATCAATGATGTTTAAATTCAAGACACCCCACAGAAAGACTTGGTCCATGCACCACTCACTACCCCTGGGCCTAATAGTTGAAAGCAAGGCAAAGTGGGTGCAGGCCAGAGCACACTGCCAGGCTTCAAAATGGCCCCTTGACCCCCACCACATGGCCAGGCCTAGCCTGGGCAGGCCTCAAAATGGCCCCCACCCACATGGCCAGGCCCCAACACCACCCCAAAAAGTCAAAAAACACACAAAAATCACCACAATCCAATGCCACCCATGCCCTCAATAATGTTTAAATTCAAGACACCCCACAGGAAGACTTGGCCCATGCACCACTCACTACCACTGGGCCTACTGGCTAGTGTGGCTTTACAGGCACCCCAAAATAAAAAATAAAAATCCACATATAGTGAGCTAAAATTCAATGACATAAATGACATTTAAGTTCAACAAAACTCACAGAAACAGTTGTATCATGCACCCATGACTAACCCTGGGCCTACTGGATACTGTGGCTACCCACAATATACAGTTGTGAAAAAGTTTTAAAATTGTAGTTGCAGCAACTGCAATGCCCCAAACAAACAACACCAACTTACTTGTAAAATCTCAAATCCAAAAGCGAAGTCCAATAAGTCCTCAAATACAAATATCCAGCAGCAGCCACAAAAAGTAATCCTTCCAGCTCCAGATCCAAATGAAAAGTGACCAGGAGATGGACAAAGCACTGGGAGTAGCCTGCTGGACAGGAACAGGAAGTTGGAGACTCTGGGGCACTTCCTTCCTCCCACCCCCCCCAAAAATGAACTCCTTCCACCAAAAAGTCCAGCCAAATCTCAATCTGATTAGTTATTCTGATCAAAATCATGATTTTCAGAAGGTTTATGCTGCCTGCGGTGGATTTCTTGTGCAGAATTGCAATTTTTGCAATTTCGCGAAAGCGAGCTGTTCAAATCTCCCGCCGGATGTCAGCTGCGCGCCGCATCTACGTGTTCGGCATTGTTTACTACCGCGATGCGTGATCGCGGGCCCTTATGACGTACTCGCTTTTTCAAACTCTCGCTGTGCAAGATGGCAAACCGCGATGACGTAATTGCGGTCGAAAAACTTACGCGCGATCACGCAGCAAGATCTAAAATGGCGCAGCACACGCAAACCGGGAGAAAAACAGCTCGGTAAGTCAACGCCGCGCGCGCGATATTGTATTTTTCAAGCGCAACCAAGCAAAATATTTCGCAACTTGCGAATTTGCGGATTTTTGGGCAAATTCACGCGATTCGCGGACCGCAAAATTGTAAAAAATCAGCAAATTAACCCGCGAAACGGATTTTACGCCTTCGCTTAAATCATATATAAGCTAATTTTACCATGCTTTAGGGAGTGGGCACAAGCACTTTAGCACTTGTTAGCAGTGGTAAAGTGCACAGAGTGCTAAGGCCAACAAAAACAAATTCAGAAAAATATTAGGGTAAAGACAAAATGTTTAGGGTAAGACCACCCTAAGTCTGACATGTCTAACATGTGCCCCCCCACCCCCACAGCTAAAAGTAACTACCCAACCTCCTGGGAGTTCTCATCACTAAGGTGGAAGAACCTGGAAAGACCATCAGAATTAGAATGGTCTGACCCAGGGGGATTTCCAACATAAAGTCTGTTCCCTACAAGGAGATGCACCAACTCCAGGGTTTGATATTCTCATCCCTCATCTGCATGAGCCATCCAATGGGCCTGTGGTCTGTCTGAATCCAGAAGTGAATCCAAAATAGATATGGTCTCAACTTCTTCAGTGGCCAGACAATAGCAAAGGCTTCTCTCTCAATAGCTCTCCACCTATGTTCCCTGGGAAGTAACCTCATCATTTAACTGTGCTAACACAGCCCCCTATACCATGCTCGGAGGAGCCACTTTGCACAATGAGCTGTTTAGAAAAGCCAAGGGCCTTGAATTCAGTTACTGTACATGTGGCCTGTCTGAGGAAATCAAAGGCTTTCTGGCAGGCCTCTGTTCAGGGCACCTTTTTGGACTGCTTCTTGGAAGTCAGCTCATTTAAGTGGGAAACAATGGTACCATATACTTAACAAATGTCCTGTAGTATCCAGTGAGGCCCTGGAAGACCGGCACCTCTGTTTGGATATTGTAGGGGTTCCCAGACCAGGATATTTCTATTTAGGCCTGGAGGGACTGCACCTTGCTGCCTCTCAAGAGTTGTCTCAAGCACTTCCCAAAACCCTACCTTATGTGGGACTTACTGTCCTTGATAATCAGGACTGCCATTTGCAGAGCCTTATGGGCTTCCAGAAGGTTAATAAAGTGGTCCTACCAGCTGCATCTGTAGACAGCTATATCATCTAAGGTAGTAGAATGTATCGCCTCAATCTCAGCTAAGTCATGGTTAACCAACTTCTGGAAGGAGGCAGAGGAATCCTACAATTCTAAGTTCATTGAAAATTTCCCTCTGGGGTAAAGAATGCTGACCTCGTTTTTGCCCAGTTAGAGCTATCTGCAAGTATCCAGATGTCAAAAGTAGTTAGGTACCTGGCAGCCCCAACCTGTCTATGAGCTCCTCAGCTCAGGGAGCTGGGGTGTGCATTACTCCTGGTGACTGAGATGAGCCCCCTGTAGTCCACACAGACCTGAGTTCTGGGGTGGCGCCCAGTAGAGATGCTTTGGGTGCCAGCACCACTGGGCTGACCCAGGGTCCACCGGTGTTCTCAATTACTCCCAATTCCAAAATCTTGGAGATGTCCTCCTTAATGCTGGACCTCATTTTATATGAACAACTGTCAATTTTATTTTTGACAGGCAGGCTATCCCCAGTGTCAATATCATGGGCACAAATGTGTGTAGGTCCAAAAGTGAGGGAGAACAAGAAGTATCTGTCCCAATAAGTGGTGGCAGTCCCACTGCTGCTGTCATGAGTCCCTTGGCAATCGCTAGTTAATTCCCTGTACTGTATCTGTGTTCTGAAACGTGGCTGGAAAGAACTCAAGAAAGAACTGTGTTTCTTGAATATAATTCATTTACAGTTAGCAATGCTTGTTGAATTTTGTTACAATGCACAGATTTAAAATATTTGCTGAAGCCAATGGTTGTTTGTGTAGAGGTTCTAGGACGTATTGTACTTGCAGGAACTGTCATGCTCTCACGTTGTGAACTGCCGAGTTTCTGCATGTGAGGAATTGAGCCTACGCCCAGACCCAGGCTATAAATATCAGACTCGCAGTCTCAGAAACGCTTCGCTTCATCGAATTCATCACCGCGAGCGTTGCTGAGTGAGCTGAGCTGCCAAGTGAAGTTCTTTTCATTCAGCGTCCATTTCCTCTTGACTTTCCCTGTTTCCAGCAACCCTGAAACCCCTCCCGATTTCCTCTCCTTACCTGAGTCTCCTTGTGATTCCGTCTTGCTCCTCCATCTCCGGACTGCTTCAGCGTCATCGGCTACCTTCTCAGCAGTTCCGGTGAAGTCCAGCAGTCAAGATCTTCCCCGCACTTCTGGCGGTGTCCCCGAGTATCATTCCGACTTCAAAACCAGCAAAAGACATCAGGTAACCTGGCAACCATCCGGACAATCAAGCACTGGTAAATACATTTATAATTCAACCATTTTTAAGAAAAGACTTAAGAGAAGACAATCGCGTGTGGCTGCTTTTATTTTTATTTTCCAAGAACAGAACTCAGGATTATAAATCCAGCTCGACAAAAGCATTGGTAAAGACAATCAATCGGACAGTTCAAAAGGAGTTCTGGAATTGTACCACATTATCAATCGCTTATGTTAAAATAGTGCTGATTGTTACTTGTTATTTTAAAGCTGAATCACTGAATTCTCTCCCACTCCTCTGAGAGATAGAACTTGGGTATTGTTATTTAGAAATCCAAGGTTTGCAGGAATCTCTGTGTTTTCTTTTCTTGTTTCTTGTTTTTGCAGAACCCCTGTTAAAGAAACCAACAACTATTTGCCAGGTAGGCAAGTTTGATGTGTGATTTAATACCATTCACTAACCTCGTTGACTAAACAATTGAATGTTTACTTGCTTGGTAAAATCCTTGTATTGAAAAATTCGAGTTCTTGAAAGTTAATTATACACATTGCATTTTAAGGTTAGAATCCAGACCAGATCAACCCAGGCAAATAGGAGTGTTAGAAAGGACTTCTATTATTACTGGTATGTACAATAACGAAATATGGTTTAAGAACTTCTTCTTTACAAAAAGCTGTTAATTCAAAAACTAAAAGATTATTGTGCTTGTGAAGGTGTTACGAAGAAGTCCTGAACACTCCAAGAGAACCAGACGATTCCATAGACACTGAAGGAAGACACCCAGTGTTTCTTTTTCTTGTCTTGTTTCTCAATCCACTTCCCCTTTCCCTTGTGGTTTAACCGGCCACGCAAGAGTTCATCTCCTTGCTGACTGGTTAGGTCATAGGGGAGATGGGAGCGTGCATCGCCAAGAGGGAAACATCAGGAGCCTCGTGTGTGAACGCTGACAGCTGCTCTGGGGTCAGGGTAGGAGAAAGGTTGACACCTTCCCTTGACCCATCTTTTTCCTTAGATGATAGAGGGTCAGAGATAGGTCCACTCTCCTTCACACCATCATCTGTCACCAGCAGAATGGTTGACCTCAGACCTCTCATTGTGAGTTTGAGGTGATTCACATTGAGTACTTTTAATGGGTTTTGGGGGCTCTTGAGGTCCACCAGGTAGGTGGCTAGCCCTTATCCTGCCTTTCCTTTTAGGGTCCTGTCTAATGGTCTTGGAGGACATTGAGCTTCACTGGCTCCATCTCCACACTTTCTGGCCAGGCTGAAACTCCAGAAATACCAGAGTTCCATGAACTCCTGGCTCGCTTCTAAATTTTCAGAAGCCTTTTCTAGAAATTCCTTATCTGAGTCCTGAGGCCAGCATGTACCTATCTACATCCTTGGGGTATGAGGGGGTGTTCTTGGTAACTTGCTCACACCCCACCTTAACCATACTAAGAGGTCTCCTAACAGGATGTCCATAAACAAGTTCAAATGGGCTGAGCCCAACTCCCTTCTGTGGTTCTTCTCTGTAAGGAAAGAATAAGAATGGTAAGAGGATGTTCCACTTCTGTCTCATGGGCTCAAGCAGGCCCAAAATCATGACCTTCATGGTCTGGTTAAATGTCTTAACAAGCCCATTGGTTTAGAGATGGTTTAGAGATGGTAAGGTTTAGTGAATTTAAAGAACTGATTTTAAGAGTTCAGCCATTCATGAAATGATCTTATTGAAGTTGCATCCCCATTCCAGATCACATGGATTTCATTAATGTACCTCTTCCAGATTTTAATGTTGGAGCAGTACGGATTCTCACCATGAAGAGCATGCGTTGTTTCAAAGTCATGCATGTAGAAATTCACCAGACCAGAGGTGAAGGTATTGCTCATCGAAGTCCTACGGTGTGTAGGTATAGATGGTTCTTCAAGTGAAAGAAATTCTCTTTCATTGCCAATGTGGCACATTGCATAATCAAAGAGACGGGCGTGAGGAAGACATGAAGACAGTGGCAAGGGTTTGGTCCTGAGAAATACAAGTGCACAATGACTCAAACAACAAAAGAGATTAAGTACTCTGTCTGGATATCAAAGGTTATACCTTCAAGCAGTTGCAAGACATCTTTGGTGTTTTGTAGGTAGGTAGAAAAACCAAAGGTGGTGATGGACGGAGCGTTGACAATACAAACACCCCCAGTCAACTGATCTGGGTTTAATCCATCACCATTCCTTAGCTCACTCTGCCACCCCAGTTCAGACATGGTATCAAAGTTAAGAGTCTTAATTTATATAAAAATCCATGTATTTATTTTAAGATTAGATTAGAAGAAGCACAGCACGTCTGTTACAAAGAAGATCCTGAATCAAACAGTTGAACATAGAATCTGGAACCCAGCATGTAAGATGCAGGCACGCATCATACATTCCAGGCTCCAGCAAACAGAAAGGAAATATAGACATAGAAAACATAACTTAAATAATTAAAGAATGCAACACATCTCATCCCTAACAAAAAGAAAATTAACATAAATACCTACTGGGTATTCTTTTCGGTCTAACATCATCTTTAACTCTAGAGGCAATCGACAAATGATTTTGTAGTGAATCTTGAGGACACCTATTATAATTGTGTACCAACCTTCCCGGATTATTATCAGGACAAGACATTTGAGAACAATGTGGCTTGTGAGTGACAGGACATTTAGCCACTCTAGGAACATTCCAAACTCTACCATCTTGAGTGACAACACAGTTCTTAAAAACCTTAACCACCTTAATGGGAGGAAAAAATTTAGAGAACCCTTTGGTAAGAAAACCGGTTTTTTTTAATCCTCACCCATTCTCCTACCACAAAATCATGAACTTTGACATTCATTTTTGAGTCAAACAAGATCTTCATTTTTTGTTGTTTATCTTCAACACGTTTGGCAATGCATTCAAGATCAACCTTAGAACCATTTTTGTTCAACTTTTTAATCCACCAAGGACAAATAGCAGAAGAGGGTTCTCTTCCTTTCAAAAGTCTGAAAGGACTTACACCAGTGACAGAGTGGGGTGTGATGCGATATGTCCACAACCTTTTCCTGACAACATCCAACCATTCATCACCAGAAGAATTTACACTACTAATACAATCCTTAAGAACTTGGTTGAATCGTTCAACCTGGCCGTTTTCCCTAGGCTCATATAAGGAGATAGTATGATGTTTAATGCCACAACTCTTAAGGAAATCTTCAATATCAGAAGAAACTAGTTGCGTTCCATTATCAGTGATAAATGTTTCTGGGAAACCTTCCCTAGCAAAAATCTTCAAGAAAACCAAAATTACTTGTGAAGAGGCATTTCCAACAAACTTTACTTCGGGCCACTTCGAGTGGTAATCAACCAAAACCAAAGCATAGCGAGCATTTAACAGCAAATGTCTGAAAGGACCAGAGATATCAAATGCTACTTTCTGCCAAGGAAAACTAGGCCAACTCACAGGCTTAAGGGGAGCAGATGATAAACAAAGCATCTTATCACTACTAATACAGTGTGAACAATCCCTCACCATTCTGTCAATCATTTTATCAATGCCAGGCCACCAAAATTTTTCCCTAACTAGGCGTTTCATAGACGACATACCAATATGTCCTTGGTGAGAAAGTAACAAAATGTTCTCCTGTAAAGAAAAAGGAGGAATTATCTTTCCAGCTTTAAACAAAAGACCACCAAACTCTTCAATTTCAGAGGCAACCTGACAAAAAGGGGCTAACTCTGCAGAAATACACTTGCTATTTGGCCATCCAACTCTTACATAGTCAAAAATCTGCTGGCACACTGCATCCTTATTCAATTCCTCAAACCACTCTTTTTCACTTAAATGTAAAAAATCTTGAGAAATGCAATCACCAATAGAAGCGACAACATCAACATCCTGATCAATAGTTGACACCTTATCATCACTACAGGGTAATCTCGAGAAAAAATCCGCCGTAACATTGCTCTTTCCCGGTACATAAACAATTTCAAAATCATATTCTTGAAGACGTGAGGATAACCGGGCTATCCGCGCTGTAAGTTCCATCCACCACCAGGAGATAAAATGCCCACCAACGGTTTGTGGTCCGTTAGTCAAAATGAATCTACTTCCCCACACATAATTTCTAAAATGTTCCACAGCCCACATACAAGCTAGTAGCTCTTTTTCGATAACTGAGTACCTTCTTTCTGTGGAAGACAAAGTCCTTGATGCAAATGCCACACACCACTCATCTTTACCCGAACACTGACTCAGAACTCCTCCAATCTCATACAGACTAGCATCAACAGTAATAATGCATTTCTTATTGATGCAGAACGATTTAAGAGTAGGAACATTGACAATCTCATTCTTAATTCTCTTAAAAGCAAGATCTTGTTTGTCCGTCCAAATGAATTTAGCAGAATTCCTGGTCAACTCTCTAAGCGGTTCCATCTTGTTAGCAAAATTTTGAATACATTTGCTATAATACTCACATAACCCTGCAAATGAGAGTAACTTTTCCTTATTATCAGGAGCTGGCGCTTTCATAATAGCATCAACTAGATTTTTCTTTGGTACAACCCCTTCTCCAGAAAGAGTATGTCCCAAATACTCAACAGATTTACAGAAAAATTTACATTTGCTAGCCTTAATCGTTAAACCATATTGTTCTAACTTAGAACAAACTTCTTTAAGATGAAAATGGTGTTCAGAATCATTCTTAGAAAAAACAAGTATATCATCTTGAAAACACTTGACGAATAAACCTAGATCTTTAAAAATGTGATACATGGCCCTTTGAAAGACCGAAGCGGCCGAGGCCAAACCAAATGGCATTCTCTTGAACTGAAATAAACCATGAGGTTATAAATGCTGTAAATTGTTTTGAGTCTTCAGTGAGCTCGATCTGGTGATACGCAGACCTAAGATCTAATGTCGAAAACACACATGCACCATCCAACATACACAGCATCTCATTAATGTTGGGAAGTGGGTGAAAGTCAGTAACTAAACTCTTATTAAGTGCTCTTAAATCCACACATAACCTAATATTCTTATCAGGTTTAATGGCTAAAACTATGGGAGAAACCCACTCTGACGATTCCACTTCCTCAATTATGTTTTCCTTCACCATAGTATCCAACATATCTCTAAGCTCATTCCTTATACTAATAGGAACCCCCCTTAGCTTTTGTTTAACTGGAACAGAATTAGGTTTAACCTTGATACTGTGACTGAAACCATTCAACTTACCTAATTTATTAGAAAACACTTTAGGAAAAGACTAGGAAATTTTAGTGGACACAGGTAAAACACCAGACTCCCCATCAGATATTGCAAGAACCGACACAGGATCCTTTAACCTAGGATTCAATGTAACTCCTAATTTTGCTTGATCTCTCCATCCTAAGACATTCACGCCTTTCCATGCAACGTATAATTTGATAATAGCAGAATTACTTTTGATAGTAAGGAGAACTTCCTTAAAACCAATAAAGTTGATTTTAGATCCATCAAAGTTGTAAGCACTGATATCAGGTTTAGATAAAGTATTGATATCTACTAAATTTTCCAAATGATTCTATACAATATTCCTGAGTGATAATAGTCCATGGAGAACAAGAGTCCACCATAAGTTCTAATACTTTCCCCAAAATGTTCACAAAACTGTCAGCTTGTGAAATATCAAATGACTCTTGTACAGATACAACAATACCAAATTCCTTAATATCTGGATCATTCCTCCCTTCATCATTAACATACGAGACATTCCCACTAGGATGTTTAGAAGTAAGAAACTGAGATTTTTTAGTGTCTTGGAAAGACTTAGTAGGAGTTTTGCACATTTTAGAAAAATGCCCAGTACGTCCACATTTCTTGCATTGTCTATTAATAGCTGGACACTGCAGAAAAGAAGCAATATGGTCAGGATTGCCACATCTGAAACAAAAAAATTGCTTACTTTTACTATCATTCCTATTAGAATAATAATTAGTCTTTGTCTCATGAGGTTTAACAACACTGACCTCATTACTAGAGGTAGAAGGATTAGAAGCGGATGCTTTATCTAAAGATTTAATCCACTTATCTGACTGCTCAAGAGCTTTTGCCGTACTGATAGCTGTTTCCAAGCTAGGATCACCTAAAATCCATAACTGTTCCTGAACTTTCTTACTCTTTACATGCACAATGATCTGATCCCTGATCATTTCATCCGTCATAAGACCAAAGTTACAATGTAATGATAATGCCCGTAAAGCAGTAAGAAAATCATCAAAACACTCTTTATCATCCTGAACTCTAGTATAAAATTTGAATCTATTAAGAGCTACACTAGTAATAGGTTTAAATCTCCCTTCAATCCTTGAAACAGCTTCATCATACACATTACTATCACCACCCGACCTAACAGGCGGTAAAGTTCTAAATACTAACTGTCCTTCTGAACCAAGACAATGTAAAAAACATTTCTCTTTCCTCTCTGCAGACATCCGTTCTCCATCCATTGCCTTGAGATAAGTAAAACATTCTTCTTTCCATCTTGTCCATGGAATTGGTGGATCACCTTTGGACTGCAAAAATTTTGATGGAGGATCAAATTGCATATCAATAGATATATAAAATCCTAAATATAATATAATTACCTAGACAAATAATACAGAATGCTAACAGAGTGGTTCATCAGAACCAACAAAATTAAGAACTAGAGAATAAAATAATATTTCTATATAGTATTTAAAACTAAGTAGGAAACTTCAACCAAATAAATGTTTAAAATAATTTCCAAATTATCCAGTAGATGGCAGTCTTGCAATAAAAACCAAATGAATTCCTCTTCAAGTCTTCATTGTATATAAACTCCAAAGATACAATGCAATGTAGATGCAAATAGTAGTTTATAAGTTAGAATTGAGTAACTTATTGTAAACGATCCTTAAAGAACACGAGAGTCGTTTTAGTCGAATTCAATAAAGTTCTCCGAATAAGGATTTATTATAATGAAACACGCAAGGAATTCAACAGCGTGTTAAAATTGTACCTTATTCCTCAATACGAAAGAAAATGCGGTTCGATTTCCTTTCTCCGGTAGCCACAAGTAAAACTGCTTCGTGTTTCTTTCTCCGGTAACTTCAGTTACCATGGAAACAAAATGGCGGCTTGGCGTTATGCGCGATGACACAATGCGCAAATCCACGTTTTTTTTATGACGCTGGATGATGTGTCATGCAATGAGCGTCAGGGGTGACGTACACACTTAGTCTCGAGCAGAGCTTTTGCCCCTTCACTCACCAAAACGCCGAAAACACTCAGAAATGCACAAAAGTCTCCACACTCAACGAAAATTAACCGGAGTAATCAGGAAATCAGCAAAGAGTAAACCGCTTCTCTCCCAAGTAAGTAACGTCGGTTTAAAATTATTCTTTCGTGGATATTTGAAATATCTGCTCCTGTGCTTCAAAAACGCGGCAGAAATAAGATGATGGTCCTCGTCGCCAATATTAAAGTTAAGAGTCTTAATTTATAGAAAATCCATGTATTTATTTTAAGATTAGATTAGAAGAAGCACAGCACGTCTGTTACAAAGAAGATCCTGAATCAAACAGTTGAACATAGAATCTGGAACCCAGCATGTAAGATGCAGGCACGCATCATACATTCCAGGCTCCAGCAAACAAAAAGGAAATATAGACATAGAAAACATAACTTATATAATTAAAGAATGCAACACATGGCCATATGCAAATCAGTCTGACTCTGTGCCTCATGGGAACAGTCCAGCCCGAACTGCCAAGCCATGTCTTCCCTGGACCAGAATCAAGCTTCCCAGGACCAGTTGTTGGCATTACAGCCGTCTTCAGCCGGGCTTGCTTGACTCCAGTAGCAAAGTGAGCAAGGGACTCACGTCTGAGCATACCCTGCCAACTTAGGGCGAACAAAAAAAAACGAAAGGTGGTGATGGACGGAGCGTTGACAATACAAACACTCACCTCCAATCAACTGATCTGGGTTTAATCCTTCACCGTTCTTTAGCTCACTCCGCCACCCCAGTTCAGACATGGCCATATGCAAATCAGTCTGACCCTTTGCCTCATGGGAACAGTCCAGCCTGAACTGCCAAGCCATGTCTTCCCTGGACCGGAATCAAGCTCCCCAGGACCGGTTTCTGGCATTACAGCCGTCTTCAGCCGGGCTTGCTTGACTCCAGTGGCAAAGTGAGCAAGGGACTCACGTCTGAGCATACACTTCCAACTTAGGGCGAACAAAGAAAAACCAAAGGTGGTGATGGACGGAGCGTTGACAATACAAACACTCACCCCCAGTCAACTGATCTGGGTTTAATTCATCACCGTTCTTTAGCTCACTCCGCCACCCCAGTTCAGACATGGCCATATGCAGATCAGTCTGACCCTTTGCCTTATGGGAACAGTCCAGCCCGAACTGCCAAGCCATGTCTTCCCTGGACCGGAATCAAGCTTCCCAGGACCGGTTTCTGGCATTACAGCCGTCTTCAGCCGGGCTTGCTTGACTCCAGTGGCAAAGTGAGCAAGGGACTCACGTCTGAGCATACCCTGCCAACTTAGGGCGAACAAAGAAAAACCAAAGGTGGTGATGGATGGAGCGTTGACAATACAAACACTCACCCCCAGGCAACTGATCTGGGTTTAATCCATCACCGTTCTTTAGCTCACTTCGCCACCCCAGTTCAGACATGGCCATATGCAAATCAGTCTGACCCTGTGCCTCATGGGAACAGTCCACCGAAGACACAGCCCGCACGATGAGCACCATCCACTCCGGATCTCCAACTGCCCCCTGCCCCCACCACGTCCTCAACAAGGCCGAATCCACCATCGCACCCCAACTCCGGAACATCATCAACACCTCCTTCAACACCGCCACCTTCCCGGAGAGCTGGAAGCATGCCGAGCTCAGCGCCCTACTGAAGAACCCAACAGCGGACCCCACCGACCTCAAGAACTTCCACCCCATCTCGCTCCTCCCTTTTCCTGCCAAAGTCATCGAGAAGATCGACAACAGACAGCTTGCTGCCTTCCTCGAGAGGAACGGATCCCTCGACCCCTCACAGTCCGGTTTCAGAGCCAACCACAGCACCGAGACTGCCCTCATCGCAGCCACCGACGACATCCGAGCCCTGCTCGACAACGGGGAAACAGCGGCACTCATCCTCCTGGACCTCTCTGCAGCGTTTGACACTGTCTGCCACCGCACCCTAGTTCAACGCCTAAGCAACATCGGTATCCAAGAGAAGGCACTGGAGTGGATCACCTCGTTCCTCGCCGGAAGAACACAGAGAGTCCGCCTCCCCCCGTTTCGATCCGAGGCCACCGAAGTCATCTGCGGCGTCCCGCAAGGATCATCACTCAGCCCCACCCTCTTCAACGTCTACATGAGACCTCTTGCCGCCATCGCACGCCAGCACAACCTCAACATCATCTCCTGCGCCGACGACACACAGCTGATCCTCTCCCTCACCAGAGACCCCGACACCGCCAGAGCTAGCCTACACGAAGGGATGAAAGACGTCGCCGAATAGATGAAGAACAGCCGCCTGAAACTGAACTCAGACAAGACGGAAGTCCTCATCCTGGGACCATCTCCCTCCGCCTGGGACGACTCCTGGTGGCCCCTCGCCCTGGGCACCACTCCCAAGCCAACAGACCACACACGCAACCTGGGCTTCATCCTGGACTCCTCCCTCTCGATGACCAGACAAGTCAACGCCGTCTCCTCATCGTGCTTCGACACCCTACGCATTCTCCGCAAGATCTTCCGCTGGATCCCGACCAAAACCAGGAAGACAGTCACCCAGGCACTCGTCACCAGCCGACTGGACTACTGAAACACCCTCTACGCTGAAACCACAGCCAAGCTACAGAAAAGACTCCAACGCATCCAGAACGCCTCCGCCCGACACATCCTGGACATCCCCCGACGCAGCCACATCTCCGGCCACCTGAGGGACCTGCACTGGCTCCCCGTCAGCAAGAGGATCACGTTCAGGCTCCTCACCCACGCACACAAGTCTCTCCACGACCTGGTCCCCAAGTACCTCAACGACCGCCTGACCTTCTACACGCCCACCCGTCAGCTACGTTCTACTAGCCTCGCCCTCGCCGCCGTACCACGCATCCGAAGAGCCAACGCCGGAGGCAGATCCTTCTCCTACCTGGCGGCCAAGACATGGAACTCCCTCCCCATCCACCTTCGGCTGACCCAGGACCATCTCGCCTTCAGGAGACAACTCAAGACCTGGCTGTTCGAGCAATAGCAGACCCCTTCCCCCAAGCGCCTTGAGACCCTTCCGGGTGAGTAGTGCGCTATACAAATGGTATGATTGATTGATTGATTGATTCCCTCTTCAAATCTATCCAATCATGTGACCCAGGAATAGGCTGCAGGCACCAAATAGGACAGGAACATGCCAATTTTCAAAATAGTGATTTAAAATCTGACTTTACCATAAAAGAGAATTTTAAGTTACAATTTCTCAGACATCAAACATGACTTTCCTACTGCATCTCAATCAAAGGTTACCACTTATTAACTGTAATAAGATAACCCATTGTTATATGGAAGGGTTAGGCCTCATAGTAGTGGAAACATTTATTTTTGAGTTTTCACTCTCAGGACATTTAAACCTTGAAAGTACATGTCCAATTTTTTTTATCACAATGCACACTGCCCTATGGGCTGTTTATGGCCTACATTAGGTCTGAAGTATGTGTAATAAAAAGAGATCTTAAGGCTTGGCAAGGGTGCTTTTTTGGCAAGACAATTTGGAAGTTTAAGAACTGCTAACAAGCTGCACTGGCAGTCCTTTGACATGTTTTAAGGGGCTACTTAAGTGCATGGCACAATATGTTCTGTATGCCCACCAGTAGAATTTGATTTACCATCCCTGAGTATATATTCTACCACTGTACTAGGGACTTAGTAGTAAATTAAATATGCCAATCAGGTATAAGCCATTTTGCCATGTTGTATGGAGTGAGTATAAGAACTTTAGCACTGGTTAACAGAGTCCTACGGTCAACAAAACAAATTCAGTAAAAAATATCAGGGGTGAAGGCAAAAGTTTAGGGAGACCTCCCTAAAGTTGGCAGGTCTAACAGAAAACATGATGATACCCAATAGTAAAACAAAAAAACACATCACATGGAAAATTAATCTTTCTGTGCTACTGTAAAGAAATGCCTCTTTTTGTATGATTCCCCCTAAAGTTTATGAATGATGGTGCTTGGTTTTCAACACTCGGAGTGTATTTAGGCCTGCCTACCAGACCACAGCGCCTGTGCTCTGACCCTAAAACTGTGTATGGTTGATTGGCTTGTACCCAATTAGCATAAACTAACTGTCTTGTAAATCCCTTGTATATGGTACCCAGGTACCGTGGGCCTGTAAGTTAGTGGGTCAGCCAGGGACTGCTGCACTGGCTGTACCACACTGGGTGTGACGAATGTAAAACATGGCTCCAGGCATTCTACTGCATTCTGGATGGGTAGTTTTATACTGGTAACTCGACTATTCCATTTAAATCAATGGCAAACCTCCAAATTTCTCTTTTTATTATATGTAAGTCACCCCTAAGACAGGCCCAACGATCCCTAAGGTGGGTTGCTGTATATAATAAAATGGAACATGCACCTCTATGTTACAAGCTGACACCTCAGCTTTGCTAACGTCTGATTGGTACTACTAAAGTTGATACTGTAAAGTATCAAACAGCTCATTGTATTAGGCCTGAATTCATGCCCAAGTTAGAATTAATGCAACTTGTTGCAGTGTGCAATTTTTACAAAGTTGCAACTTTGTTGCCCTGAATCCCCTGTGCTGATCTATGGTTGCACACAGGGTTTGTCTCTGTGCCAGGTTTCAGCCTTCCTGGGGAGACAACCAAATTACTCCCAGGAAAGGACACAATAGAAGCCTGCATGGGGGAGAGGTGTTACCTCTCTTTATCAGGAAGCCACACAGGTGTTGGCCCAAAAGGTGACCTTTAAAGGAGAAGCCAACTTTGAAGGGCAAATGGTAACCACTTGGGGGAGGGGTTGCTCTCTTCTCTAGGTAGACATGCTGGTACTCAGAAAGTAGAGGGGAAACTAGTTGCCAATCATGTTATTCAGGGGCATGTAGCCGCTTTGGTAGGCACACCTTTGGGTTGAGCTAGAGAGCTCTACACAACGAGAGAGGAGTTCTGCCATCTTAAGTGTAGGCAAAATGGAGAATTCTAGGTTAGCCAGATGCCACACTTCACCGAAAGTGGTCATCAGGAGAGAGGGAACCTAGTCGCCCATTGGCTACAGACTGCATCCACCCTCAGGGCATTTTCTGACGTAAAAAGGGCACCCATGGAACCCAGATCACAACTGACTGGAGAAGAGGGCTGAAGAAGGGAATACCCTGTTTCACCAAAGAGATTTTGCACCTACAGTGGGCTGCACCTGCTGAGCCTGGTGGCTAGCAAATGATAAGGGACTGGGCCTTCTGTGTCCTGCTCGTAGATAAGTCGACTTCTGAGCCCTGCCGAAGCAAGAGACTCCAAAGGTCAGTTGGCTGACCTCCTAATCAAAGCACAGAGCCACAATGGCTGAAGAAGCCTGCTGGGGTTAGTTGGTAGCCAAAATCTTCTAACTGCCACACCTTGCCTCCATGCAGAAACAAGGACCAGGGCCCAATGCTCAAAATTGCCCCATAGTCTGCTGAATCATGACTCACAGGGGCAGCATAGTCACCCAGAAGGCAAGGTATTGCTCAAGAAAAGATTCCGCTGTGATGCAACATCAGGCAACTGGTAGTCCATTGGTGACTGAATTTTTGCCAGGACTAAGAGGACCTTGAGGGTTGTCGCCCCCCCAGGCCAGGATAGCCTCATTAAGCCAGTGAACTGAGGAGTAACCACAGGAAGATCCCTGTCAACCACGTGTCATCTACAGTATCCTTGAGCATCTTCAGTATCCTGTATCTCTTGCATCAAGAACACTTCCGTAAGAGTTTATGGCAAGGAGATAAGAGTGCCTGGAACTGACTGAAGACTGCTGCTTCCTTCGCAGTAACTGTTTGAGGTCCTTGCTGGTCCCCCTAACTGGCTCCCTGCCGGAGTTGGTTACCTAAAGTAACTTAAGGAAACTACATTGATAGTTACCAACATTTCCTTGAAAAACGTTTCTGAGGGCCAAATGTAGGACCATTTATTCCGGTCGCAAATGGGCATTTTGCCCGTTTGCGACCGCAAAAAACAAATGCACAATGTACTAACCCTATTTTGCAAGTCACTAATCTATTAGCGAGTCTCAAAATAGGGTTAGACCCGATGTTAGGAAGGGGCGTGCCAAGGGTGTCCCTTCCTAATAGAGAGTGCAAATGCCATGTATGAGTGCTTTGCAACCGCATTTGCGGTTGCAAAAAACTTGCAGTTTATCACCTACTTCAAGTAGGTGGTACACCATTTGAAAACGGGAAGGGATCCCCAGGGGACCTCTTACCCTTTGTGAATGGGTGCGTAAATACTTTTCAAGAACAGGCAGTGGTCCCTGGGATCACTGCCTGCCCTTAAAAAATTGAACTAAAAAGTGTAATGGTTCTTTTTTAAATGCATCCCATTTTCCATTAAGGAAAATGGGCTGCATTTAAAAAGAACAAACAGCTTTATTGACGAAGCAGTCCCAGACATGGTGCTTTGCTGACCCCAGCAATAGGCCACCATCCCTGAGAGTGCTAGCCATTCCCAAAGGGTCGCAAATTACAACAGCCTCATTAGTTTTCATGCAATTTGCGACCCCATTGGGAATCGCAAACAGTGTCTGAGACAGTTTTGTACATTGAATTTTGCTACTCGCAAATTGCCACTCGCAATTTGTCGCAATTTGTGAGGCGCAAAATTCAATGGTCGTACATCTGGACCTAAGTGTCAAATTTGGAAATTTGCTAATGCTTATTCATGGTTAAGTATAAAAGTGCATTTATACTGTTCCTTGTTAATACTATAAATCAGGAACACTTTGGTGGATCTCTTTTGGTTTTGGCATACAAAATACATAAAAATAAAGGGCCTGATTCACAAAGATAAAATGAGACACAAGTCTAACTTTAAGACTTTCAGTATTCACCAAGAGCATTTACTACGCATAAATGTCCTTTGTGGATACCAAAAGTTGAACTGTTTAAATGCTTAACACTTGTTCCTTTGTGTAAGCCTGATTGCTCAGAGACACAGTTACCCTGGGTTGAGTTAAGGGTTTCACAAACTAAACCTACTGGTCCTAAAGTGGTTGGTAAGTGTATTACATGATGAGGTCACACAACCATACCATATAATACACCCCATGTGCTAAAAACTATTAATGAATAATTCTGTGTTATGTTCTAGAATAATCAAGCACTTTGACATGTATACGAACAACCTCCATTCATCCATGGAGCATGGTCTTCAATTAATACAGTAGAGTTCTTTCCTTCCTGCAGGAACACCAAAAAGCAAAATCAATATATTTTCAAGTTGCTTCAGCAGAGGATCATAAATATAGTTGAAATGATTCACAATTTTAAATATGGAAGGGCACGTTTGCAGCTGTGTGTGCACAGCCAGAGAAATGAGAAAAACATTTCAGGCCTGATTCACAAATGTAAACTTATGTGTGCATAGTTCTTTGTCCCGAGTGAGGAGTCTTCGGTTCAGATAAGTATAGTGAGTGCAGTCGTAAAACATAGTACGTAGTTTGTAAACACTAAAAAGAAGTCAATTTGCACAAAAGTGTAAGTTTACCCTTGAGAATCAGGCACACCCACTTAAAATACC
The DNA here is from genome assembly GCF_964261635.1 of Lissotriton helveticus. Lineage (NCBI taxonomy): Eukaryota > Metazoa > Chordata > Amphibia > Caudata > Salamandridae > Lissotriton > Lissotriton helveticus. The sequence goes on along the minus strand of NC_136060.1, from coordinate 49,043,044 downwards.
TTGCAATGTGCAAATAAATTAGAGGCGTAGCTAAGCCCCCTCATGTTCACTTTAAACTTCACCATAAACCTAGTACAAACATTTAATTTGAACCTATTTATGCTCTTGAATGTGCATAATTAATAATTTTTTAATTTGCTCCGACACGTCCCAGTTTATAGGCCGCAAGAACAGAAAGTTGTTCTTTTATTGGTGACAGATGTGCTTGGTGCAAGTCAGTCTTCAACTTGTGACACACGGGGATGTAATGGAAACCCAAAGCTGCCCTAGCAAATTTTGGCAGACAAGCCCCTTTACAGTGCATAGGGAGTGAGTGCAGTGAAAGAGCCCCAACCACTATAGGAAGAGGAGAGGACGTGGCACAGCAGCGAGAGCTGCCGACTCAGGAGCTGGGGATCTGGGTTCGAGTTTCAGCATCGGTGAAACACCCTGTGATTCTGGGCAAATTATTTAATCTCCCTGTGCCCATGGACACCTTCTCTGGATACCCTCACCGGTAATAAGCTGCTCTCTATAAATCTACAAACTATAACTTTAACTCTGAGGAGAATTTGGGGGGGCTCTCCAATACAATTGGGAAAATATGGCAAATATGGTACATTCAACAACACATTTTTCATTAGATACTCAATTCCTAGGATACAACAATATTTGTTGGGGCTTTTTAATGATTCCTTCACTACCACTCACCAAAAATGCCTTGTATCTCTCCATGAACCCTCTCTTGCATGTATTTCATTTGTTTTTGTAGCACCTCTCCTTCCAGTGTAGGGTATTTGAGCATTTTACATCACACACACACACACATATACAGAGATAATGAATCATAGTGTGCAAATCAATGTATAGAAAAAGTTATATAAGACAAAAGGGACTACAAGGTGTAGGATTCACATGTCATCTATACTGGTAGGCATTTTTTAGGAGAGCTTGGTTTAGAGAAACACAAACTCAGGATTCAGAATGTAACAGTGGTTATGATTGGCATTACTATTAGGAACTTTTTCCTACCCATACAAGCCCTTTTTCAGCAACATTAGCATAATGAAAGACTGAGAAAAACATACTGTTCTAGCCTGTACCATACAGTTTGCATGCAGCTTTTTGATGGTAGGTCATAGCTCACTGTGCTAGATTGTGATTGTAACTTAGAAGTGCAGGGTAACAAAAGGATCTCTGTGACAAAAGCAGTATCCCAGTGAGGTAGCTAGGCACATAAAATACTGTTCGGTGATCCACACGGTCTGCACATTCTTTGCAGCAATCATATTAACGCTCTGCACTAACTTAGATGAGTCAAAACTAAGATTAGACAAAACTCCATCTCTCTCCAGCAGGTGAATTAATCACCTGAGTTATCTTGACAATTTTATTGTTGCCTACAAACTGCTGTATCTACAAGGAACTCTGCAGAGTGTGCTATTAATACTGCTGCACTGCTACAAAACCGGCCACCCACCCTTCCAGCCTATCAGGGAAAGACCAGTCCAGCCTTGGTGACCTCACTTCTGTAAAGATTAATGGGGCTATGTCTCTTTGACTGAGTTTTAGTACTGGTGGAAAAAACATTACCCTGCCTGAATGAGGTTGACACGAGATCACCATGTAGTGTGTCTTTGAGACTCTTTAATATAGCTTGCATGATAAATGCCATTCAAGAACTATAACAGGTAATCTTCCCAGCAATGCTGGCAGCTGCTCTTAGAACGTGGCCGTTTGAAGAAGCATTGCAGGAATTCCTGCTAGTTGGAAACAGAGCATCCTCAAAGCCAGTAGGTTTCATGTCTGGGACCAACTGATTTGCCGATTCTTATCACACTGTTTTGCCTTAAAGGTTCAAAAAATCATATTTTTGGTTCCTCTTTTCTTTTTTTAAAAGCTCCTGTGTATTTTTGCCTATTACATTTTTAATTTTTTTTTAGGTATTTTATTGTGTTGCGATTTTTGCTTTAATTGTGTTTGGTACTGCTGGAAAATTGTCACATATTTCTCTGATGAAATGCAAATTGCCTATTGCTATAACTACCAAGGATAAGCAGAAAAGGACTAGGATGTGACTTAACCAGTGTGTGTTTAATAATTTGGGAGAGGTTACCCTTATCCTAAATTAATAATCCAAGTTCTGACATCTAGGTAACAAACTGAAATAGCGTTGATTAGTAAATTCAAGATTTGGCATGACACTGTTAAATTTAGTTATACAGTCAGTGGTCAGCAATAGGCAAAGATGGCTTAAAGATCTTGAATTAAATACATCTGAAAATATAAAGACAAGCATCATTGTGATATTTAATGTAACTTCATGTATTTATTTTGAACATGTGAAGAGGATTTGTATATAAGACACTGTAAAGTGCATATTAGTAGTGGCTTCTGAAAGGCAACTACTCGTCGCCTATTACAATTAATTTGGGGGAAATGTATTATCAAGCACAGTTCGATGTTGGTTCTTCATACTGATGAATGTGTGGCATGCAAAAAATACAGAAATGCAAAGATGGCACCAAAACATATTGCTTGAAGAGATGGGTGGTTTGCCACAAAGCTGATTCAATCTTACAACTAGTGCAGGTAGGAATAGGCTGTGGCTCAAACTGTTTATTCCCCATTTTTTAAATCTAGTTTATCATGGGTTGTATTTTTTTTATTGTGTAAGTTATAGTAAATCGCCTGGAATCTAAGATGTGAGCACATGTTGACTGGTTTATTGTTTATTTTTATCCCAATGAAAATTGTACAGAATCTGTACATTGTTTCCTTTCTTTGTGGTAACATTATGTTGTATGACTTTGTTGTACAGTATCCCCTTTAATCAATCCCATTACTTACTATAAAATGCTTACATTTAATAATGCTGTATGCAGTTGTTTGTAATTCGCTCCCATATAGAGTCAATCAGTCAGATAATCTTTATTCAGCCAGTATTGCCCGTAAAAGCACATAAAACGCACAATAAATAAATGGTAATACTACTCAATTACATAATAAAAAGGACAGGCCAATATTTCATATAAAATTGCCAGTACAGATCTCTGAATCATCAAGGCCCTTTATATAAAAAACTATAGCTAACAATCTGGGAAAATGAACTCAGAGAACAGGAAGACTACAAAACAGACCATTTAAATGCATTAATATACAGTACGTACATATTAGAAAAAAAGGGGCGCTAATATATTGAAGTAGAAATTTTCAAAACCAGCTCAATGCATACGCATTTTTTTTCTTCATCTTAGGGCATCTAATAAAAAACTAGCAACGCTAAAAGAGTTCAAGTGTGAAAACAGCATTTGCTCCCATATACATTACTTTAGTTGTCTTTTTCTTCTAATATTTTATGATCAATGAAAGCATATCTTTATGGGGCAGACTTAAGGATGTTCCCTCAAACAAGTGTTAACATTTAGAACAGGATGGGGTGCGTTATAACTAACAGGTGTGTGCAGTGCATGTGCGGTTGTAGTATCCCATGGCTACATACATGTACAGCTGTGGGTGCCCCTTCCATGATTGGGGCTGGGACACTACCCGCGTGGGATATTGGTTCTGATTCTGAGCCCTGAACTTTGGTCTCTGATCTGAGAAATATCAAGCTGGAACTGCCTCAGGGTAATACTGGAATTATTGATGCTCCTTCCCCTTCTCACTGCCAGGGTTTCTTTGAGATTTCTAGTCTTTGTCATCCAACTACATCTTTGGAGGCAGGAGTTGGTCAGGAAATAGGTTAGCCTCAATCATCTGCTAGACCAACCCTTATTTGTGGGGTGCCTGCTGATATTTCATTAATTGATTCTGGATCAGCGTCTCCGAAGTAGAATAGCATCCATTTTGCTGCAATCTCTTGAAAGTCATAATCTGAGCCAAGTTTCTTTCTCAATGATCTCCAGAACATGTCTAACAGTAATTTAACCGGCACAATCCACTGATCTTTGAATGTCTTCTCTTTATTCTTCCTTGGAATTAAATATATTGTCAGTAATCAGACCACTAAACCATCTTGATTTTTTCTTCTGGCTAGTTCGGAGAGCATTCCCGTATTGTTTTCCAATAGCTCACCAGTCTGTGGCACATTTACACAAAGAGGTAGAAATATACTTTCTCCTCGCCACATTTGGCCCTGGCATCTCATAATCCAGTATTAATTTAATGTAATTCCATAGTGGTCTGGTATGTGTGCAGCACGTTTATAAACTATATATCTTCAAATTGAGCATTTCTAGACAATTCCATTGAAAGGCTTCTAATCCTGTTCCAATGTTCTTCCATAGATGCCTTACCTAAGTGTTTTGGCATCTAGGTTCAATATTCATGTTAATTTTCTTGCTCTTTACAGTTGTGTCACATCTTTGCATCCAGCTCCCAGAGTATGTAGTAATTGATGAGCCTTATCCACAGGTGGTACCTCAAATTCGGATTCCAACATCTGATAAATTGCATACTTTAAATCTGTTACAGTGATAAGCTTTCAGTAGACCGTGTTTCTTCCTAAACTCCTTCATTTTCCTGAGCCAAAGTTGCTGATTTTAGAGATTACTGTCATCGCCTATGCCATTTTTCTCACAGTTTGCTCTACCTACCCAACCTTGAAACACTCCCTACTGGCAGCTGAGGAGTGATCCAGCTTTCAAGAACTGATAAATTCTATCACCTGGACCCATTTCAATAACCCTACAGTCCCTTGTACGCTGGGTGAGTTTAAACCAAACGTACCAATTTGTTCATCCTATTTATCCTTTTCTTGGTGATGAATCTTTATTTAGTTAATCAGGGATTTGGCAAATAACATCAGAATTTCTAGATATCACTATAGCAATAGTGTTTTCATATCGCTAAATCAATGACATTTATAATGGCAAACTCTTTTTGAGAGTTTGAAATGCTTTATCTAAATAATTGTGAATTTCTCATCAAGTACTTTCGTGATTCATTTTGCGATGTGTCATTTGGTGATTATATTTAGACTTGTTTTTCTCTGCTGAATGTTAAGGTCCTGTATGTTTCTATTCACAGGCCCCTGACGAAGGGTTATTCCGCCTAACCCGAAATGCATTGGGCATGAAGTAATGTCAATGGATTGTTCATGATTTCAATGAACTTGTACATAAGCATTCATTATGACATCACAAATTGAAAGGAATAAAATGATTGGATGATGTAATCTTTCGTTTGAATTTCCACGTTGTGAATACTTTAACAAGTGAAGAAACCTCGCAGTTTCATGTTGAATGAGCGCAACCTTTGTGATCTGTTCATCACATTTTCTCTCATTAATACAAGGCACTGCCAGGCACAGTGCGACAAGGTCTGTGCCAAATTGAATCGTTGACACAAACTTTTTTCCTAATCAAAGGTGTGCACGGAGATAACAACAACTGCAGTTATTTTCTACATTAGTCATGTGCATTTGCACCCTACTCTAACACTTCCAGCACGCGCTTGCGCAGTTTTCATCTTTCCCCTTTAGTCGTGCATGGTTAGGTTTTTCCCAACATTTGGTTAATGAGTTACACATTGAGGAGTTCAATCCAAGCAGGTTTTATTTTGTGAAAACCCTTCTCGATTAGCATACAGCAAAGTAAAGTTATAAAGACTAACAATTCCCTTACAAAGGCAATCAATTTAGGTAGTTTCCTTGCTCTAATTGTCTTCCTGCACCCAGCCAAAGCTAGTGGGGTTGTTGCCAGTGGAGTTGATGCCAGGGCATTTGTGATAGACACATATTCTGGTTGTTTATGCTCTGTCATCCATCAAGGTATCCACTGTTTGTTAAGAGTACTCCAGGTCTGATGCACGAGGCCCTCCATCCATCTCTGGGAGCATAATTTTTTACCACCCTCCTTTTTACAGGTTCAAACTCACATTTGCCCCTATTTTGACTATTAGGCACTGATGTAATGACTCTGAAATGTCCTAAGCCCTGCTAATCAGGACTCAGTGCGGGCACTTTGACCCTTTAAAAGGTACATGATAAATTGGCCTGTCCTTAATTGGCTTAATCTAACATACTTCTAAGTCCCTGATATATGGTACCAGGGGTACCTAAGGCCTGTAAGTTAAAGTGTCTCTTGTGGACTGTAGCACTAGTTGTGACACCACAAGTGTGACAAAGGAAAAACTTAACTCCTAGCCTAACGTTGCTGACTGGAAGAGCAGCTTTAAACTGTTAACACGTCTTTGCCATTTTAGGCAATGTCAAAGCCCAAGGCTCCTTTTTAAAAATTGCAGTTCACCCCTAAGGAAGGTCCAGAGAGCCCTAACTTCTTTCTTTTTACTGTTGAAAGGTTGTAGCCCCATTGGCGAGTGCAGAGTTATAGGCTGACATCTCAGTCCTACTAACTTCCGAATGAGACTATTAAGGTTGTAATTTCAAGATATCAAAAGAATCAATGCATTAAATCAGATTTAATGGTTACATCAAAATGAATGTTACTAGTGGGCAGAGTGCAACTTCAATAAGTTGCCACCTTGCCCAAGGTTTTCCACTGTCCGTTTACGGTTGCATACAAAGAACTATCCTCAAGACAGCCTTCTGGCTAGGGGTGGGCGGAATTTGCGTAGTCATGCTACGCAAAGCTCTGCGAAATTCCGCCCGTTGGCAATACTTTTTTCCTGTTTGTGAATGCTGTTAGCATGCTCGGGGTGGGGGGGGGTAGTAACTCGCGAACACGCTTTTTGAAAGCGTGAACAAGCAAAAAATCCTGCACAGCCATAGATCGGGGAATTTTTGGCTATTCTGTGTTCTCAGGGGAATTCCGTGAGTGGAGCGGAATTTACCACCCAGGCCTACTTCAGGCCTCCTGGGGATATGGGTGAGCCACTTCCAGGAAAGCCTGAAAATGGCCTGCCAGGCGAAAAGATGTTTTCGCCTAGCAGGAAAGTCACACACGGTGCGAGTCCAAACGGTGAGCTTCAAAGGTGAAGCCACTTTTGAATGTGATTTCTGGGCATAAGATTGGCATGCTGGCACCCAGACCTCATATCACTTTGGTACTGGAGAGAGGGCTGAAGAAGGACTGCCCTGCTATCCTTGGAATAGGCAAAGAGGGGATGAACCAAAAATTTTGCTGCACCTGTTTCTCCTTGGGGTATTGAAGAGAGACCTGTGATGCCTACTTAAGGAATAGTGGTCTCTCAGCCCCAGACAGAAGAGTTGACTCCATGTGATTTGGCTGACTTCTTGTTGCACCTTCAGGGCTAAAAAAGCTGGGAAAGCCTACCTTGGTGAGTGGTAGCTGAGAATACTGAATCGTCACTCCTTGCCAAAGGGTAGTTTGGGAGACTGAAGTCTGCTGGACACAGGAGAGTCGTTGGAGTGCAGTTTAGTTCCTCAGCAGACTAGCTACCACCAAAAATAGGGGTAGTTGTTTTTGTCATAACCAGAGATCAGCAGGCCAGTGCATCTGGTTCAGTGCTGCACACCATCTGGACTTTGATGGAAACCTCTGTGGCCAAAGACACCCTACCATGTTTGTGGACTGAGGAGAGACCCCAGATGGACCTCTGCGAACTCCAGCATTGACTACAGCATCTTTAAGTATTTTCTGCATCCTGTATCCCATGCATCAGGACCAACCCCTCAGAATCTATGGCAAGCTGCCATTGATGCTGTAACTGGAATGGAGACTACTTTCTTGTTGAGGTAACTCTCCTGTTGGACCTGGTTGGTCCCCCTGATCTTCTCCCTGATGGAATGTGGGCTCCCAACGTAACCTGAAAGGACCACATTCAAATTCGATGTAAGATTTCTTGTAAAAGCTTCTAAGTGTCAAATTTGTTGAATTTTCCTGGTTCACAGTTAGGTGAAAAGTTGGGATTTACTCTTTCTTCAAGTATTTATATCTCTAGAACCCTCCAGTGGATCTAGTTTTTTCTCATGTGTATATGTTTTTAAAAATGCTGGATATTTTTTAGAAATTGGGTTTGGATTTCCTAAGAATTGTTTCCTTCTCCTTCAAAGGTTTTGGTGGTATTTAGTGCTTTACACATGTTCCTTTGTTAAAGCCTGACTGCTCAAAGCCACAGCTCCCCAGGGTTGAGTTAAGGTTTGACAAAGAAGCCTGACAGGACCCAAGACAGGGTCGTGAGTTTATTACACGGTGAGGTCTCAATACCACAAAATATAATAATCCACATTTCCTTACACTCTTCATATCCTGTAGACCATATTGCGTCAGTGCCCAGTGTGTTTATTTCTGTGAAGAATGTGTAAGAGAGCAGCATGAGTATGTCAAAGATTTAAAAAAGTCTCCGGGTCCCCACCATTTTGGTCAAAAGAAACCAACCCATTACCAAAATTAGGAGACCGCACTGTAATATGTTTGCCCTCTGTGGCTAAAACACATGCTTAGTTACTAGAAAGAAAATGTGTTGTTTCTCTGTGTATTCTGGTGACTGGAAATTCGAAAGGGTCTGTGGTCCTTTCTGTGCTCTATCCCCAACCCCCTCCACAATGTGTATTTTTTCCATGTCCATTAGTAAAAAAAAGATGGGATTTGGCTCTATTCAAACACAAACCAGAGACTTGACACATTTTCAAATACCTGAAGCACAATTTATTTATTTCTACATGGAACTACAAGGTACAAAAATATTTTATGTGCATACAATGATATTTTATGTGTTTCACCACTCATACTAGTGGATTCATCTCAAGCACAAAAATCAGGGGTAAAAGTCATCCTTAAAAATTGACCAGTCATTCTAGATAGCTGTGGCCGTGCCCAACCTTGCTCTAGAGCCATTGTAGAGTAATTTGAGCCATTTCAAGAATTGTTCCCTAAATCACTTATATGTCAGTGTAGCATAGATAAACTCCCAATTAATTGTATCCAATACTTCTTTCATATCAATCACAACAAATAGTGATGAGTGGTCACCTTATTTTAAATGGTCCAGGATATGGACAATTTTCAGATTGTAGGATATACTCCTCTTATGTACAATCCCCAATTGATTAGGATGACCATAAAAAATGAGTGGTCAGGCTTTATTCAGGATTTTGTTGTCAGTGTTGAACTTCCAGTTGTTTCCAGTGATTGGCTGGAGAATTGTGGTTTTAATATTCATCATTGCAAGAGAGCTGTTAGACCTGTCATTCTTGATGTGGTCTTCCCCCAAACATTTTGCCTTCACCACTCCTATTTTTTTAATTTTGTTTTTGTCGACATTAGGATTGTGTGCGCCATACTACTGCTAACCAGTGCCAAAGTTTTGGTCCTCTCTTCTTAAAACAATGTAAAATTGGCTTACATCTCATTGGCATATTTAATTTACTTCTATGACCCTAGCACATGGTATTACCTGAACTTAGGACTTGTGAAATAAATTCTACTAGTGGTTCTGCAGTACTCATTTTACCACTCACTTAAGTAGCTCTTGAAAATAAGACTTTTGCATGCCACTGCAGCCTGTAATGCAGTTTTAGAACTAGCAATTCAACCTGACAAAATAAACCTTTTGTCAGGACTAAACTTAACTTTTTAAAACATATAAGTTGCTCCCAGGTTAGACCCTAAAAAGCCCCCAGGCCAAGATTGCATTGTATTTAAAAAGTAGGACATGTGTTTTTATGTTTTACATGTCCTGCTAGTAAAAAAAAAAAAAATTGTTTTACAGCACTGCAAGACCTATCTATCCCATTGCATAATATTGAAATATCTTATTCTTTTTATTGGAAACAGATAGGAATATCAAGTTTGAACTCAAATGAAATGTCATTTAAACTCCTCTTTAATGATAAAGTTGTGGTAGTGTGTGTAGTATCTTCTAGTTTACAAACTGTTGTTTCAGGTTTGTCTTCCCGCTGGACCATGATCTTAACAAGAAGCACTTGCACCACATTGGCAGCCTGCAAGACCTGTGTTGGTTTGTAAAAAGCAGATACAACAAACTTTGTGAATCGCGCCAAACAGATAGGTAATTGAAAATGTGCCTTTAAGGAGTAATTTATTGACTGTTGAACTTAGATCTGTATTATCATAGCAGTGGCCTTGTTTGAGGCAGAAAAGCAATAGTAGACTTCTCATAGTTTGTTTACCCACATGAAATTTGAGCTAGAAAGTCTTAAATAGTAGTTTCTTATCTCACTGGTAAAGAAACAGGCTGTTCATACTATTTGGCTGAAGGAGAATAAAAGCAAGGCACCATTAATATACATTATATAATATCCTGAAGAATATCAATGATTTTATTTCAGTTATTTGTCCAGAAGAAGGTGGGATAAACGTCATGGATCCACCAAAACACTGTGTTGGCACAATAACTTTTCTAGTATTTTGATTGTGTTCAGTTGTTTTCTATGTTATTTTTCGACCAAATGTTTTTGATGATGTATTTGGTCCAATGGATAATAAGCTATATTAACAAATGTCACTAATATTTAATCAGTATTTTTTAAAATATTTACTAGATTCTTAATATTGTGGTTCGAGCATTATTGGTTTATTTTCGACTTTGAAGTTATAGCTGTTGTTCTTGTGTTAATAATTAAGCTTCCACACAGCGTAAGTTTTGGTTTTAACGAGTCGAGGGGAAACACTTTGATATTGGTTGGGTTGAACCCTATCCCCTGTGCCTTTAAAAAAAGGGGCTACTCTCTAAATTGTTGATGTCTCCATTGCAGTGAGACTGAACTTGTGAGTTTGTCCTGATCCAGCACGACCAGACACCTTCAGTTGGTGCTTTCTGCCTATAGGTGCTATATCAATTTGAAACTTCTAAATTGCATATCTCCGGCTCTGCTCATTGGATATTTTGTTATTCTGATATAATTTTATTTATTACATCTTACTCTATGTTTCTAAATTGGTTTGGGATTTTTCGTTTGTTGTCTATTCAATTTATTACTGTCTATGGGCTCCATAAATACTTAATACCCATTCTCTCAGTTAAGCCTGACTGCTTTTGTGCCAAGCTAACAGAGGGTTAAGCAAAAGTTAACTTAGTGACCTTTGTGGTTCACCGTGATAAGGATTGTGAGTGTTTCTTTAATGGAGCTTTAAACCCTCCTTAATAAATAACCCGATTTCTTCTAGGAGAGCATCCAACAATTCATTATCATCAGGTGGAGAGCAGAGGCAGATCGGCATCTGCCCGATAACCCCCAACATTGCTCATCGACTGAACAGGTTCAGAAGCTTGTAATTCCTCACAGTAAATCCTAAAAATGTAATTCATTATTCCTATATTGCATATTGCTGTTCTCAATCACCCAGTCGTTCACCACTGGTGTGTAGATAAACAAATAAAAAAAATATTATTTTTACTATTGCCAGAAATAGAAACATTTACTTCATTCCCAGGTCTTCAGGTCCACAGTCTCCTTTTAATTCTAAAAAACCTTGGGGTATGCTTTGAACAGAGAGGTTGCAGTCCAAGAAGTTATGGACAGCGATAGCCTCATGTACAATGCGATCCACCTGCCTTACACTCTTAAATATGTTGTTGATGTCCTTGTTGGTTAATAAACTTGGAATTATAGGGTGTGGCCTCCTACTCTGCAACCTATTCACCATTTCAATCACAAAAGGCTTTTACAGGTCTTTGAGTTTCACTGCCTTCACAAATTTTTACTGGAGGAGATGTGACAAACGAGCGGGTGACCTATCAGTGGGTGAGTCAAATGCAGAGTATGGGGTTCCATTTCTCCACTCTGACACATTGCAGGAACACTAATAATTTTAGATTTGTTTAGTGTGACTTATTACCCCTAAGGGCATCTAGGCGCTGGGAGTCATCTGTGAGATTAAGTGAGCTATTGCACAGAGTCACATGAAGCCGATCTGAGACACTGCCAGTGCCGAAGATTGAAACGTAAGCCCCGTGCTCCGGCATTAGCAGGTCTGGCAACTGCACCACACTGCTCCCTCTAAAGAGCCGCAATTCTGCTGCTGCATGCACCCTGATCCCTGGGGTCACGTTTAGTGTTTGCACACCTCTGATCCCCTGCAAGATCCCAGATCCCAGTGACCCACAGAACTGTGCTAGGTGTCATGTAAATAACCTGGCCATGGCAGCCTCCATTCTACAATGCTGTTAGATCTGGCATCCTTGGTGTGGTTTCCCTTGATGTTCTGTCTGTCTGTCAGTGTAACTTTCTGTTTTGCTGACTTTAGGATTCTGAGCACTTTAACACTGCTAACCAGTGCTAAAGTGCATATGGTTTGTACTCTTAACATGGTAAAATTGGCTTAATCACAATTGGCCTATTTAATTTACTTGTAAGTCCCTAGTAAGGTGCACTGTATTTGCCCAGGGCCTGTAAATTAAATGCTACTAGTGGGCTGCAGCACTGATTGTGCCACCCACATTAGTAGCCCAGGAAACATGCCTCATACCTGCCATTGCAGAGTCTGTGTGTGCAGTTTTAAATAGCCATTTCGACCTGGCAAGTTAATCCACTTAGTAGGCCCAAACCTTCTCTTTGTTTACATATAAGTCAACCCTAAGGTAAACCCAAGGCAGCCATATGTGCAGGGCACATTTTATTTAAAAAGTAGGATAGATACCTCTGAGTTTTACTTGCCCTGGTGGTGAAAAACGATCACATTTGTTTTTCTCTACTGCAAGCCCTTTCTCTCCCATAGGTTAAATGTGGGGTTGCTTTAAAACATCTTTGAAGTGCATTTCCAATTGGGAAGAGATAGAGATTTGGAGTGTGGAGTCTTTGGGCTCACAATTTAAATCACAACTCATGGTAAAGTCAGATTTTTAGATTGCAAGTTTAACCATTCACTGTCTGTTTCTGAATACACATCTGGGTTGGGTGTTTGTGCATTCTCTCTAGACAACCACACACAAATGGAGCTGGGGTGTGACATTCACATCCTGATGGCTCATCACCAGGTTAATGGACCTTCCTGAGCTCAAGTGGGCAGGAGGAGCTGACACTTGTACCTGATTTGGGGTGTGCCTGTCCGACACAAAGAGCGGAACACCTACCTGTAGTGAATCTGGAGCCAGGGCAGGAAAGGCACGGAATTTGTAATCTTTAAAAGCCTCTTTGAAGTCTTGTCCACTTCAAAGGCCCAACTGGTTATACAAACTGGCCGCCTGAAACCACTGAATCAGTACTTTGCTGGAGCCAAAGACATTCTGCCAGGAGGAAGAGCTGCTGTACTGTCGGAGGGGCTGACACACTGCTAACTGTTTTTCTGTGTTTGGCCTGATAATTGCTGTGCTTTAGGAGGGACTACCACTTTGCAACCTGCTTTGCTGTGCTGTCCTGCTGCCTGCTGCTTATGGCCTGGGAGTGAGAAGGACTGGACCTGCTCTCTCCATCCTTGCACCCGGGTTTTTCAAGGGCTTGATGACTTGCCTACTGCTCTTGAAGTGTCAGGCCCTTCAAAGACTTCCTTCAGCTCTGCTTCAGTAGCTGGAATCTGCCAAATGTGAGTCATGCCCTGCCATGAGATGCCAATCCAGTCCTGGGAATTAAAAAAGGGTTCTGCAGCTGATTTCCTGCAAACATCGGCACAGTGGCGACTTTATGCTGATTGGATCCCACGCAGAATTTTGACAGCGACACAGGACCGGACTGCGAGGCTCAACAGCAATGCATCGGCCCAATTGATTTAATCTGTCGTCGAGTCATGATACAGATAATTGTTCCAAGGCACTTTTTCAGTGGGCCCTTTGAGGTCCTGTAGCCAGCCGACCTCCAGCATGGTTGGCCTGAAGCTTTGGATTTTCCTTGGTCCAGTGCGACATCAAGTAACCCCTAAGCGCTATTGACTTCTAAGCACTACGTTGTAGTTTATTCTTTAAAAAATCATATATCGAGTTCTACTAATTGGAGTTTTGCCATTTTGGTATTGTTTTACTCAGATACATATTCTCTATTTTCCTACACTGGTGTAGAGTCTTTTGTGGTGTTGTCACTGTGTTACTGTAATTTAAGCATTGCACAAATACTTACATATTGCCTCGTATCTTTAGGCTGACTGCTCTGTGCCAAGCTACCAGTGGCTGAGCACAGGTTATTTTAGATTGTGTATCTGACTTATCCGGATGATGATTGTAGTCCCTACCAGGACAAGGTGCAAACCTCTGCCAACTAGAGTAGCCATTTTTAACAAAAGCAATGTAATGTTCCTGTATCTGCCGACCACTAAGAATGTGAGGAAATGTTTGACACCCCGAGTGGGTACTCACTTGCTCTACCCACTCCTCTTAACACCACAGGAGACCTGTCCCATGGTTGCACTGTCACCAATATGGGTCTCTAGACTGTGGCCTTGAGTGTTCTGCTTCCTCAGCTCTCCTGTTCAGGCCTTCAAACTCATTCTCCATTAGCCTGCTGTGCCACCCAGACCTTTTTATCAGGCCACTAATTCCTCTCCCCAGAGCTCCTACCTGCTTCCACTTAAGAGGTCTCCGAGTCCCTAACGTTATAGATCAAAGGGCAAATTTACAAGGGCATTGTGACACAGAACCGTCTCTTTTTGTGACACTCCAGAGGCCCTGTGCCCTGCTCTATATTTAGAAGGCGGCGCTAAGCCACTTGATGCAGTTTTCTGCAGCAAAGGAGCATGAACTGGGTGTTGCTGTGGGCATTCCCATGCAACACCAATTGCTTTTGGACACTGCTCCAGATTTACAAGGATCTGTAAATCTGAGGCACTGCCAAACTCTTGTTTTTTGCTCTATGTGTTCAGCATTTTGCAGCACACATAGACAGATAATACCATTTATCATTGGTTTTTTGTGCTGGAAGGCGTCCCTTACTGCACAACAAAAATCACCCCTGCAATGCAGGCACCCTTGCATCATGGTGCAAGGGTGGTTGCGCTGGCTCTATGCTTCTTTTTTTATTTGGCGCAGGGGTGAGTACAAGAATGCGCCGTATTGTCGTAGATATGGTGCATTCCCCAACTTAAAAAAAAGACGCAGCACCGTCTTGTTAATAAAATATGCCCCCAAATTCCTGCCACCACAATCACATTTTAGTTAGAGTGATGATGCGCCGCATAACAGGATTTTGATGGAGAATATTGGCTGTCATGGGATCTGAGAAAGAGCATGTGATCCCTCAAAAATGCCACACACCCTTTGAAATCAAAGCTAATGAACAGGGCCTGTATCATTTAGGTAAGCTCTACTGCTAAACTGGAGTCAATCACATGACATGAACTGTATCTCAAATCCCAATCCTTCAGCTTCTGCATTGAGGCGGTTGCAAATTCAAGACTGATTTCAATTTCTCATCGGTGAATGAAAATATTTTGATGCCACAACTGTGCACTTAGCTTCCATATTGATTTTCTCTTCAATCGGGGCCCTTAGCTTCAAGAGGAATATTGCAAAGAACAAGAAACTAGCTATAGTCTCTGCTCATACAGCTCTACTCTCGTATCTTGGAGGCCCCCAGAATTATGCCTCACCCCACTCTATAGCATCCTTCACAAGCAGTTTACTTGATCATTGGCAAAGGCTTTGCGATCTCCAACTGAATCAACTCCAATCCCAACATCCTACGTTACCAAGCCAAGATATGCCGCATCATTAACAAATAATTACAAACACAGACTTCTCCTTACCAGGCCAATTAGGATTAAAATGTCCTGCTGCACATTCTGCTGCCAGAGAAGCAACATCACAAGGTTGTGAATCAAAAGATGCAAGAATGAGAAAAACAGATACCAAACCTTATTGTGACATGCTCAAATGTCCTGGAACAAGATACAAGTTCACCTTTGACAATCATATTCTCCCCTCCTCTTCTGTAACAAAATGAATGCGCTTCCTTTTTCACACAATCTCGCTGCATCCTAATATCTTTTAAGTTATAACCCATTGCTAATCCAAAACCCTCTTACAAACTCATTTTCTCTTGTATTTCCTTCTTATTAAGGACACCTATCATGTAGTCATAGCTCCTTTTTTTTTACAGTGCTCCTTTGCTTCATACCTATATTTATGCAAATGTGTGTACCATCAGTAGTGCCTGTGGCCAGGGGAAGTCCTTTTATCCTTGTTGTGTTCACTGCAATGTTTGAAAGGTTGCACAGACTTCAGAATCAGAAAAATGCTTTATTCGATTTTAGCAAAAACATAAAATCATAAAAGCAATAATTACACAGTCAAATTCATACAAATATCATAGTTAAAAGAATTCAGATTATTCTGTTACAATAACAATACTATTCCCTTTCAATATTGCAACTAGCAAGTTATAGTATTCAGCTTCTTCAGGATACTCTTTAAAAAACCAGACATAATTACACTACATAATTCATTTTCCAATAGTTGTAACGATAAGTAAGCTGGACGACATTGCCTCCATAGTCCCTGCTTCAAGTACTGCTTAATCCACCTTATACGTTCATTCTCATAATATTTACAAAATAAAACCACATGAAAGGTGGATTGCATTAAAAGATTGTCACAGGGGCAAGGCCCCAAATTCCTCGACCAATCATTTTTTGATGGAAATGTTACCAGGCAATGGAATATTTCAAATCTAAACCTGGTCAATATGTATCTGTCAAAACCCTTTATACACTAAAGCAGATATGGTTGAATGGTATAACAGGCCAAGGTCATTTGTTGTTGAATCACATATTTTTTAGTAATTTCCCCTGATAATCTAAGCAGTTCAAAATGATTCATACATACGATTTTCAATTCCTTTCTGGATATCATGCAGATTAGCTCAGGATTGACATACAGTTCCGGTCTATTTAAATCAGTTAACGTTTTTCTGACATGGAATATTTATTGAGTGGTCTAATGACATTACATCCTTAATGATCTCTCGGTTTAGACCCAAAGTAGCTGAAGACCAGACTCTGTGCCAGAGTAGAATAGGTTGTAATTTAATAAGGTCTGTAATAAACTCAATTCCTAGTTCTGCATGACAGTTAAAAACTGAAGTACTTTGAGGAAGCGCTAAAATATAGCTTAAAAAATTATTTTCAACAATTTGCATGGACGCTACATTTTGAATACCCCAAATACCCGCCCCATAAAGTGCTATACTTCTGCATTTTGCTATGTATATTTTTAAGAGGATCTCCGGTGGTCTCCTTCCCAATTGTTTGTGCAAAATTCGTTAGTGCTACAATTGAGCATTTAAACAGTAGAGCCCTGCTCTTAATCGCAGGACCCCAGGAGCCTGACCCCTCAAGAAGAACCCCCAAGTAGGAAAATGCTCTAGTATGTTCAATTGAAACATCACCTACTTGGAGGGTTTTACATTTAGACCGTCCTTTCCCGCACATCATCACAAAGGATTTCTTTGCATTGAGTTTTTGGCCCCTATTGGCCATAAACTCAATGTATTTGAGTTTATGGCCAAATGAGACATGAACATGTGGCTTGTCATACTATTGCAGAGACTGATAATTCTGAGATGCCAATTGTACAACCAGTAAGTCTCTGAAAAGTCCAGTGACATGGTGTCTGCATTTATGGCACAAGGCTTTTTCCTATACTATGGGGAGTGGTCATTTATGGCGTCCTTGCTTAGTTTGAATCTCTGAATGCTTTCCAGGTTGTTCATGTTACAGGGAAGGAATCTCCAGACGCAGGTAAGAAACAGTATTTATCTCGGTCTCCACAGTTCCACCAGCATACAGCTTATAGTGACAGGACCCCTGTGTTATCTCTCTCGCTCCTCAGTGTCCGGCTCCAAACATTCTAAGGCAGCCTCACGGCCAACAGAAGGGCAATACCAAAGAGGGAAAGGAGGAGGGGGGAGAAAGAGAGGGAGTAGGAACACATGGAAAAGAAATACTATATTGAGAACAAAAATATGAGGAAGCAGAGAACAATAATAACAACATTAGGTAAGGGAATATAACACATCTTCCTCCCATAGACTTGAAGAAGAAATTTACTAGGTTTGTTTCATACAAAGTCTTCGTGCCTTTAAGGTGTTACAACTAGTCTCTTTGTTGCCCCTTGGTGGTAGATCGGGCAATCTTGTGGAAGACTTGTGGATGAGGAGCTACCAGATCGGTCATTATCCTGACCCGCAGTTCTCGCTAGTCTGTCCATGCTCCAATTTTGACCATTCTCAAAGATCATGGTGTTATGTTTGATTTTTACTATCTTCTTGGATCATAGAACTTGGATTCATTTTCCCCACCATGTGTTGGCCTATTTATGCATACCCAGTCTCCTATGGCCTACTTCTGAGGTTTGGCCCCATGTTATGCTCCACTACTTCCCCCCCACCAATCCAGTTAGGATATAATTTGGTGCTTGGTTTCCTCCCTTTGAGGGACGAGAATGGGGTGATACCCGTGACTTGGTTGAGAGTAGTATGGTATGCCCACAACATGTCTTGTAGAAGCCGTTCCACAGTTAATTGTTTGATGCATGCAAGTTGAATGTTCTCTTTGATCATTCAGTTCACTCTTTTGACTAGTCCGTTGGCCGGAGGACAGTAAAGGGCAGTTTTGAGATGTATAATGGCTAAGTAAGATAAGAAGGTTGTCATAGCTGAGGAAGTGAATGGCACTCCATTGTCGGTAACAATGCTCGATGGAGTGCCTTCCGAGGCGAATGTGTCCCATAGGAAAACTGCAGTAAGGAGGTATTTTGCAGTCGAGGAGTTGTCCCGACAGATCAACCCTGCTCAGTTGGGGTCCCCGAGCAGGCATGCTCTTTACGTACCCCATAACCAGAATAGTGAGGGTTCCACCGTACTCCAACTACATGCAAATTATATCTGTCACTTCTCTACCCATACAACAATAAAGGAGCATATTCTCTTTTAAGCTGAATGGACAGGTATGCAACAAATGCTTTTGAAGGGAACAGGAACAGGCCTCAGCATTGAGCCCTTCGTCTGTAGTTCAGAGGGCTAAGAGGAAAGCTGCACAAACATGCATCCTGGCAGTCAGGAGCGGGAAGAACTCTTTAAAAAGAGCGGATTAGCAAATAAATCTCCGGAGCAGTTATCCCCTGGTCTTTCGAACAGTGAATGCTCTCCCCCTATGTGCTGTATTAGTGCCCCCTAGACCTAGCCACTATTGATATGGACTCTAGGGCAGAACCCAAGATTGATAAAACTCTAAGTATATTGGGACGGAAAATCTAAAGGACACTGTCAACTCACAAAATGACAGCATGAGTCAACCTGTTCCGATAGCTACACCTTCTGGACCTGAAGATGGGAATATGGCCAATTAATCCCATAGGGACTATCCACTACTCTGCAACCCAAGGCTAGAGGGTTTCGCTCCCACCTAAAGGGTCAGGCTACAGGTGGAGAAGTTTCTGGCAACACTGTTGTAGTAATTTCTTTGGAGAATTTGGCAGGGCGTAATATTGGTCCAACAAGGCAGAGAGAAATTCCTGCTGTAGTCTCGCCTAGTCATCGGTGCTCCCGGAACCATGGGGCTTTTACAGGAAGGGCTACTCCAAGGATTCCAGTTGGTGGACCATGACAATTCGCAGGCCCAGGAAATTGCCATAGTTTATCATAGGCTAGATACAAATGAGGGCATGGCACAACAAATTCCAGAAAGAATGAAAGAACTTGAGCAACCAGTCTCAGATATTAAGGATCACTCCTTGACTCGGGACAGTGATATTGCTAATCTGATAAAAAAACTATAGGACGCTCAATAAAAATGGATGAAAAGGGAGAATCATGACAGACAATCAAACCTGTGCTTCACAGGGATTCCGGAGGACAAGGAACATATAAATGGCAGGTCTAATCCTGTGCTATTTATAGAAACAGTGTTTAAGGAACATATACTGGAGAATTCACCATACTATATTACTATAATGATGGCACACAGAATTTTGGCATAATGTTCAACAGGGGCTAAATACCGAAGGACAATGATTGTAAACATTGGATATTTTTGTATAAGAGAAGTCATTTTAAGTAAGGCAATTAAGAAAAATGATAGTGTGTTAACTGATGGGTCAAGGGTAAGAGTTTTCTCTGATATGTTGGTACTTGCTGCATGTCGGCGAAGAGCGTTTTTTGGGCTAATTGGTCAATTTAAGAGTGCAGGAGCACAGGCTTCTATCATCTAACAGTCCAAATTGAAAATGTTATTTAAATGCCAATTTAATCTAAGCACCACTCTCGAGGAAGCCAATACTGTACTACAAAAGGTGGCACCAACAAGTAAAGGCTAGTTCTAATCAAGGGTTAGATTTATTGCAGAGACAATGTGATAATATGAGGGGTAAAACCCAGGGAAAGAGGAACAAGGTAGCAAGAGAAGAAGGAGAAAAAAAAAGTATTATTTATTGTGCTCTATGGTGGAGCCAGGTAAATGAGCTGGTATGTGCTTCACAAGTTACCAAGCTTAGACCCCCTGCACTTCGGTACTTAATACATTTCCACTTTGCACTTTCATATTCTAGCATTTTTTTAGAATGGTTTATGATTGGTATAATTGCACTTTAGGAGTAGCTTAAAGACTATAATCAGTGCTTTGTAGGTTAATAAACTGCTAGAAGCTACTTCAAGCACTTGGCACACTGCACTTTTTTCTTTGCTAGTAGGCTAATATGCCCATATACCCAAGGAGTGTTCCTGTGTTACAAGGGCTCTTCTGGGATTAGGGAATATGGGTATTATTCAGTGTAAAGAAGTGCTGCAGAAAGATGAGTTGTGCATATGGCCTTGCAAAATGTTTTTTTCCTCCATCTAATTTGCAAAGGAGTATGGTTTAGGATATAAGCTGATACACAGAAGAGTTTTCTCCAGGCGCTGTAGTTATAATAGGGGTTGCACAAGCACTTTTTTGTCTATCTGCCAACACTTTACTGAGGATTTGGTGATGTGGTGAAGTGGGTACTTAAATTTCAAAAGGGAGGGTGAGCAGAAGCTTGTAGGCAGGTGCCAAGTCAAGGCGCCTAAAGGGTGTGGGTGGGGGGCTGAGGAAGGGAGTTAAGTGCCATTCCCCTCTTCGGATGGGACAGAGGTTGGAGGATTGGTAAGGTAGGGGTGGGGAGTAGGGATGGGCATCTAAAAAAGAGCAAGATAAGAACAGGTCAGAATTGGGCAAGGCATAGGCACAAAATGGGAGGAGGGGGTGAAGTAATTGTGGAAAGTAGGGTTTTGGATAAACTACAAGAAGCAAAGTTTGGCAATGTTATCACAAGGCGGAAAAATAAATATAAGGGTGTAGGAATATTTTTTTAGATAATCAATAGGTTATGGTTACATTTTGGGAATGTCACAAAGGATAAAGATAATCTCCGGTAATGTAATGGCCTTTTAAATGCATGTAAAAGAGGGGCACTACTAAAATTGTTAGGACCCTTGTCCCCTGAGGTAATATTTTTTACAGGAAATGCATTTTAAGTACAATACTCCATAACTATTGTTGACAAGGAAATATTCTTAAGCATATTTTGCCTTGGTCAACAGCGCAGTTCGAGGAGTTGGTATCCTGTTTTTGAGTACATTAGACTGGGAGGTGAGAGATGTGTTCCTGGATGATGAAGCAAGATGGATCTGGGTTGAGGATAAAGTTGCTGGGGTCCTTCTTATCTTTTTTAATTACTATGGATCAATCTATGATGACAATAACGCTCTAGAAAAGATTTACAACCTGCTAATTAATGTGCAAGGCCCCACAGTCATTGGGAGTGATTTTAATCTCATCCAAGATCTGTGATTAGATACGTCCAAAAAGGCTAAGTAACAGTTAAAACCAAAAACCTCGAAATTGATCAAGATTATGAACGAAGATTTTGCTCTATTAGATTCATGGCGCGCAGATCACCCAGACCTTTCTCAGTTTACACGTTATTTGGTAAGGTTTAAAACAGCCTCAAGACTGGAATTCACTTGATAGATAAGCAATTAGAGAGAAGGAGGTCGGACATAATTTCCAACTCATTCTTGGACCACTCAATAATCTCCCTAGTAATATTAATAAGAACGTCTCAAAGAAATAATGCTAGATGGCAGTTTGATAAAGCTCTGCTTATGGACGTAGTATGGATTGAAGAAACATGAAAGTTTATACAACAGTTTTTTGGGGATAATATACATACAGCCCCAATCTTCATGGTATGGGAAGCTTTTAAAGCATCTTTTCGGGGTCAGGTTATCAAAAGATCGGATCAATGAGCAGAAAACACAGAAGATAGAAATACTATTTAACTTAGTAGAACAGGCTGGGAAAGAACTTAATTCTGCAAGTTTGAGAGAGCAAGATGAAAAGGCACTGCAGCAAGAATTGGCATACATGAAAGACCAACTAAGAAACTTCTTTATTCGTGAAGATATTACAGGGAGTAAGGCATACCAACAGAAAGTGTGTGAAGAAAGCCATCACATAGGCAAATATCTTGCATGGTCTACCAAGATGCAGCAGAATAGGCAAATAAATAATGTCTTGAATAAGAAGCCCTAGTACTACAATTATGGTAGAAGATAAAAATAGGATAGCCGAAATATTTCTTCTTCATTTTAAACAAATGTATGATAAAGCACAGGTAGTGGGTCTACAGAAATTGGTAAACTATTTCACTACATTTCAGATAACACAAATTACTAGGGACAATATCGAAACCTTGAGTAAGTCTATAGAGCCTATAGAACTAATTGAAACCCTAAAAGGTATGGCTAGTGCTAAGGCTAGCAGTAATGATGGTATCCCTGTTGAAGTATACAAGATGTTTTTCAACAAGTTTTACCCATTTTTAATATTGTTGTTTAATCAATTTATGGAAGGGATCCCCATCTAAAACAGATTCAAGGAGTCAGTTGTGATTTCGATTCTTAAAAAAGATGAAGATCTAAGCAATCCTAACTTGTACCCCCTAATAAGCTTATTAAAAGCAGACTACAAGTTTTTTTATGAAAATCTGGGTGAATAGGATTGCTTCCTGTGTGCAACAAGTACTTCATGCGGACCGAACAGGATTCCTCCCAGGTAGATCAATTGCAGCGAATGCCTTTTCTTAATTCAGACTACTGATTATTTTTCAGTCAACAAGGACAAAGGTGCAATTTTAATGATGGATGCAGAGAAAGTGTTTGATCTGGCACACACTGTTTTCAATTCTAGGGAATTTTGGCTTCACTTCGCACTTGATATTGATGTTAAAGGAAATATACAAGGGGGCCTTAGCAAAGATAGGGGCGTATTATCAAGGGGGTTTATCTCCGCTTTTTTGGCTTTAAAAGCCAAGAAAGCGGAGATAAAATGATCTCCCTATTACTTAGCTGTCGCTAACACCAGTTAGCGACAGCTAGTAGGAGATAGCGACCATCTTGGGCCCCACTTTGCATGTCAGTGATATTTATCACTAATGACATGCAAAGTGGGCGTGCCAAGATGTTAGCGACTGGAAACAGTCGCTAACATCGCTATCTCCTATTACCAACTTTTGGAGGTATTCGCGCTAAGCGCGAATATCTCCAAAAGCTAACACCTGCCCTGAGCAGTTCTTAGCCATGTTATCCAATGGGAGGTGGATAACATGGCTAAGAGCATTAGCTCGGTAATGCATGAATATCGCTGACTTTTCAGCGATATTCATGCATTGCGGCCGTTTTTTATCGCATTTGCGATAAACCTTGGTAATACCAAGGTTTATCTGCGATAAACATCGCCGCAGCTCAGCGGTAAATTTTTGTCTCTAACCAAGCAATAGCGATAATTATTGCTATTGCTTGGTAAATTGCCCCATAATTATTAACGCTTAACAGATGGTAGAGGTGAGGATCAGGCATGGTACCGACAGGGATGCCCATTATCCCCACTACTTTTCTCTCTCTTTATCAAGCCTCTCACAGTCAAAATTAGTTCCAATCCAACAATCCTAGCCCCTATAACGGGAATGGCAAAAATTAAACTTTTCGCTGATGACATAATCCTATAACTGAAGGCCGAAAGGGCAAATATCCAGGGGGCGCTGGAGGAAATACCCAGGTCTTTACAAGTCTGGGTGGCTACAAAGCCAACCAGTCTAAAAGAGAGCTACCTCTGTTCAGTTCCATAGCCGCCCAGCTGCCCAGCTGCCAGCAGGGTTACAGACGTTGTCATAACGGCCCATAAGTTATTTACGTTTATATGTAAGAGCCGATTTTACACAATTGTTTTATTTAAATTATGGGAATACCCTTACAAATGTAAAAAGGCTTTTAGAAATGTGGACGTTATTACCTTTGACATTAATGGGTAGAGTTTCATGAGTTAAAGTGTCAATACTCCCCTTGTTTGTATTGTTGTTTTTGAATTTCCCTTAGTAAGTGCCAAACTCATATTTTAAGGAATTAGACAAACCCATTTGTCAGTTTGTGTGGGCAAAGGAACCAGCTCGGGTACAACTCTCTATCCTTTAATTTGACATAGAGCGGGGCGGGGCTAGCACACTTTCCTACATACTACCAAGTGTCTTTGGGTAGCCAGGCAACAGAACTTAAAGCACCATCATTGATATACAACAATTTAATTCTACATCATGTGTTAAAGAAAGTGCAATTATTCAACCAGTTTTTCTACGGTCAACTAAATTACTTAAGAAAAGAAGTTATAAGGCCATAACGATAATAGCATTACATACAAAGCTATTCTACAAAGCACATAATATTCCGCATGCCATGCACCTACCCCTTTCAAAACTGTGGGATTTGGGGCTTACAGATCTCAAAAAGGGGTCCTGCAGTCGTGGAGTGAACTTGGTTTTCTGAAACTAAGTGATTTTTATAATCTTGCTAATTTAATAACATGGGAATGTTTTTTACAGCAATTTGGAGGTCAAAACCAAGCTTCATGGTTACGTTTTATCCAAATAACGAGGGGCATAATAGCTGTTTTAGCTGCAGTTTCCTGCCGCTAAAAGTGCGATAATTTTAACGAGGTTCTTGCTAATATGCCCCTCATTTCCTTAAAATAACTATATAATGATTAATGTTTTAGCAAGACCAATAATAAAGGGTATCAATGATATGAAATTGTGTGGAAGAGGAAACTGGCACCAGTTGCTACGCCAGGAATGTGACTAGTAAGCTTATTGTGGAGATGCTTTCAAAAATTCTACAGGAAACAGGCCGCAAGTTTAACAATAAACAATGGCAACTACTGAATGTGATTGGTCACAAAGTTTTGAGAGCGGCAAATTGCAAGAGAATGTCTTTTTTATCTAGATGGTTGACAAATTACACGCCTATTAGATTACATAAAATGTTCCTGTCAACTCCAGATCAATGTTTCGGATGTAAAATGAATGGGGCAGGTGGGAGAGTACATATATTTTTTAGGTTCCCTAGATTACAGTTTTTTGGGGGAGATGTTACTAAGTATATTAGTCTTTGTATATCAATGGCCACCTCAACATCGTTGGCCCTATTTGAGTTCTCCCAGGCAGCATTACAGCTAACAAAATATCAGCAATATTTTATCTTAATTGCAATATCAGTAGCTAGGTCCGTGCTGCTAAAGAATTGGAAATCATCCAAGGTACCAACAATATGGCAGTGGCTTTCTAAGCTAGCCCAGACCTATCAGTTTGAGGAGGCATATGCAAAGACGATAGGGGCACTTCTTAGATTTAAGGCCACGTGGGAAAACTACTCTTTTCACTCTTCCCCAATATGAATGGGGTACACTTCCGTTCTCGGCAGAAGAGGATAATGTTGCTGTAGAGATTTTAGTAGAGGTTCTATGCATATTTTTTGTCACCGCTTTTAAGTATTATTGTACTATGTGATTGAATAAAAAGATTTTAGATGTTGTCATATTGTGTAACATGAGCTTACAGTGTCTGGAGGTAGATGAATTTGATGATGACTCTTTGCAAAATGTTTTTATGTGCCTTTCACCTGCATTTTCTGAAGCAATGTATGACTTTTTTCTGCATGACCTGTTTCTTTTCCTTGCTCAACAAAGAAAAAAAACATCAGTTTCAGGCCCACAGAATAGGTGTACATGGCGGCAGAGCTAATGGCAGATCTGTCACAGAAACACTACTCAACAATATCCTCAAAATATTGAAACTATGCGGAGAGAATCACAGATGGGACATCTGCCATTTTTTTTGAAGAATATTCATACCCACTCTCCTCCAAAGAAATCCTTAGTCATCGTTGGTTTTGACAGAGGTGGTATAATTAGCAAATCCTGGACTAGTTGCTCAATGGGTGCATCATGTCTAAGTCTGGTAATTTTAAGGCTATGTCCAACATTCCAACTGCATGCTTTGGTCAATTTTTATTTTGCGCACTTGTGCACTTCATATCTTGTATCAAGTGATGTATGCATTCAGAGTTTCCTTTTTGCCATTTGATAAACTGTTAGAGTTTAGTGAAAGGGTACTCTGCCGTGTGTGAGGTCAGTTTGGAGTTGGGCGGACCATCATGTTTAAGACAGTGTCGCTCTTGCTGGCCCTGCGAGCAGAAACCTTGCATTGATAGTCTGATGAACATGGCGCCATTGATGGGAGCACCTTCACCTCATTAAGGACATAACTTCTGATGTCATTTTTTTGTCTGTCCGAAAAAGTTTAGCAGTCATCAAAAGAAAAAAAAGAAAAATTACACCATAACCTGGGAGAAAACTCCAAAGGTGGAGGGACTTCAGAGTGACTGCATAAAACATGGTGCCATTCAGCAAATTTACAATGCCTCCAGAGGAGTCGCTGAGGCAGCGGTTCCTCGGTAGGCAGTGATCTCTCTGCCAGGCAGGTGGAGAACTCTAAATATCGCACGGGGATGGCAAGAGTTATGCCCATTGCCCCTTGGTACATGGGTTGATGCTCATCTGCTATATTTCTTAATAAGGTCAAAAGTTTTAGATCTGACAATCCATGAAGGCCCCTCTGGTATTTGTGAAACTAGGACCTAGTTTAAGAGAAAGTTCACAGTACACATTCACAGCAAATAGTGTTTGGAATAATTATTTCCTGATGCACTTTTATCAGTATTGACAACTCTCAACAATGTTTACCTCACTTTAAGGTACCCATTAAATATGGCTTCCATCCTTAAACTGTATATTGCAGAAGTGGTTGTAGTGCTAAATGTGTATCGTGGCTTTGCACTCAGAACCCATCATCATGGACATCCATACCCATCTAATTTTCTGCAGGAAGGTAATTGTTCATATTATTATCGAGTTGCTTTCTGACGGCTCAATCATGCAGTGTACCTCACATGGGGTACCTGCTCAAGATATAGACCCATCGTACCCATTTTCTCCCCACTCCTTTCTTCATACTATTCCTGTACTTGATTGTGAAGCATGAAAGCATTTAGTTTAATACAATTACACTTTTTAGCTTCATCTTCTATTAAAGAGGTACTGTTTGATTTAAAACATGTGTTTACATACAGAAACAGATTCTATGCTTGATTTATGCAATTAGGAGCTATTTTTTAATTGCATTTATTCATAAAATGCATTTCTATTCTTTAGGGGATACAATGTACTGATAACTTCATTTTAAGTTTTCTGTCATATCCTACTCTGTCCTCTTTGTTTGTGTATTATCGTAGGCGAGGAGGAATGCTTGGGAGTTTAGCAATAAAACATCTTTTCTGCCCACGCGGAAGTTATATTATGCCAAGTTACAAATTCCTCCCTCGAATCTCGAATTGCTTAAATACTTTTTAATAGACATATTACAGTGTTATCTTTATTCTCCCACTTTATTGTGCTTAGTTCCACGTCGATGAATACTAGATTGCATGTTCATTCGACCACAGCAAAATGCTACATCCCTTGTTTACGAAGAGATAATTAATGTATTTAACCTCATCGTCTAAACATGAGCCATGTGCATGTGGTACTGTACGAAGAAAAGAATAAGCTATTATCCCATATCTACCATGCTTACAATTTACACTTATTCAAAGCATTACAAAAGATTTAAAGTAGTCCACGGTGTAATATGTTCATTCAGTCAGACTTGTTGAAATTAGTTAACAAAGTTATTTGCTCTGTAATTTAAAGAGAATACATGTGCATTATTATGTGGTGACCGGAAAGTGGTGTGGTACTGCATGCCTCTTTTTGGGTGTGGCTTTGTGAATGCCACTTACAGAATTGATATTGCAAACTGTTTTGGACATAATATAATTAGAGACAATGAGTAATGCAGGTATCTTTGTAATTGTTTGAGCTGCAAGTGTCTTGAACCAGAAACATAGTTTTGCTTTTGCAACATAACCTTTATGCAATAATCTTGATGAAGGCAGCTATATTTTATCATGTGGTAGTTCTATGGAATACCAATGCACTTCCTTTATGACTAGGAAATACTTATTTTGTCTTATGGTTGCAATTAGCAGGCCCTGCTGCTTGCAAACAAACAAAAAAAAAGCTAAGACATTTCACTAGCCCCAATTCAGCGCCGATTACTCTAAAAATATCAGTGACTCAATTACTGTACACCTGACTTTTATAAAAAAAAAACAAAGATCTCGAGACTGATGTAACTAAATTAGGGACTCACAACATCATATGAAAAAGCTGCGAAAAAATCATCAGCTCATCACAATTTATCAAAATCTATGCATGTTTAAGCAACTGTCCATACAGTAAACAAATGACATAATTGCCTCCATTAGCATCGCTGTATCCCCTGCTGAACCATGTCTACCATATACATTCAGGAACATTCTTGACGTAACCATGGCAACCACATCAGGCACCGAGATTATTAACAAATCACTGTCATCAGGAGTATTCCCCAATGATCTATAAATATCCTTTATCAAATCTGTCTTGAAAAAGCAAGGACTGATTAAATTACAGACCTACATCAAATTTACCATTTCTGAGCCAACGGCGTGATTAAGCAACACCTACCCTGGTTTCAGAATTCATCAATTAATACATCCTCCTTTCTGCTCAACTGAAGGTTTCACCCTGGGATGTAGCACAGAATGAGTACTGATAGCAAACTGGTCCGACCTTAGGAATACAATAGACCCTAACTATGTCACACCATTTACTGAACCACTCAACAGCTCTTGAACCCTAAACTCTTACTGAATGCAGGATACGGCATTAAAAATGATTTATTCATGCCTCAATGGGCAAACATAAATTGTATCACCACCTCCATTCCTATCCCCAACATACTCACAAAATGAGTGTCCTACAAGGATCAACAGCTACACCTCTCCATTTCAACTCACACCTGACCCCGCTCCCTAAGCTAACAAAGAGCTTTAAACTAACTTGTTGCTACTATTCAGACGACACCTGGATTCTCCTTACTCTGGAAAAATGGCACACCTTTGCACATCTGGACAGAAAGAATGCCTGCAGACAGTCTAAAGCTTACATATTGACCTGTATATTATGGAAATAATATTACCCAACAACACGTGGGATTTCGAACATTGGATCTTCTATAGCTACATCAAAAGAAGTAAATAATCTGGGCATACACATGGACTACAAAACTATCGCCTAATAGCCAGGTTAACAAGGTACAAAGAGGTATTCTACATAATAAAAAATCTATAACATATTTCTCTAGCTGACCTACCACTACAGGCTATAAACTGAACAAGTTCTGTCCCGTCTAGGGTACATTATTCCAAGGGACTCTGCATTGAACATACAAATCACTTGATCAACAACTCCAGGACATTGAAGCCAGACAACTGTTTAGTCTGAACAGATGTTACCATATTAGCCCTTCCTTCAAGGCCCGTTGTGGTCTACTGTTCTACTGGTTGCAAGGCTAATATTATTCAAATACCTCTACTCTTGCCAACAAGGCACTCCTTGTTGCTGGACCATGTTTCCTACAAACAAACTCTAAATTCTACAGCCAAAAGCAAAACCTCACTCCATTCAAGAGCAGCACCACTATTACTGGCTCTATCTTTCAGAAGAACCCAGATAGAAGGCTGCCCATTCTTTGTACCAGTATGCAAATCATTGAACATTCAACCAAAATAAAATAATGACAATTGCCAACTATTTTGACTCCTAAAAGAAATACATTGTGGCTTTTCCCAAGATATGACTCATCCTCTTAAATGAAAGGCATTGCATAAAACAATTTAGTGGCACGCCACATGTACTAACAGCACAGTAAGTGGTTGTTCTCATAGTCAATGTCTTCGATTAAATGGGTCTGTTTTAGGATATTAGCCATCCAGTGTATATGCAGAGTAAAAATAATTTAATGAGATACAGCAATGTAATTTGAAGGCTAAAATGTGTCAGTAAGTTAAGTTGTCAGAATATAAGATACCGAATAGTAATGGCCACAATGCAGATAAAGCATATTGTCGCACTAAGGTGTTCCACAAAGAAACATCCCTTTTCTTTTCTAATATAGGTTCAGAACAGGATTAGATAAAGAGGATTTCCATCCAGGGAGTAGAGAAGGTGTAAGCATAGAACCGAACCTCTGTAGAAGTTCAAGGAAACAGCATGCAGCTTTACGCTCAGGGAAATCCCAACAAAGAGAGATCTGTTCCCTCTCTGAGTCAAAGGAAAGTCTAACAATCCATAGAAACACCAATTAAATATGAAAAAATCATATCTCTTTTTCATCATCAAAAACCAACCAAACAGCTGAATGTAAGTGGAGTCAGCATACGCCCTAAGCTCCCACCTCCTTGAAACGGACTCTGCAGTTGCAAACCTTGAACACCTCATCATCGTGGTGCGCGGTAACTGGATAGCCTCCTTTGACCATTATTTCTTTGAGTTCACTGCCAGCTTCCTCCCAGAAGGCCTCACTATCAGTTGTCTAATAGAAACAATAAGTCTTCCTCTAGCTAACGAGAAACATGATAACACACATGCAGAAGGAAAAGTTAACACAGTAGCAAATTAAAGAAAGCAATTTAAACTGAGACCCTATGTCAAGTTAAGCTTTTCACGATCAAAATAGATGTGGGTTACAATAAGAAGTGCACATAAAGTGAAAACAATAACCAGTGTTAAATAGGAATATGCATAACATAGATACAGCAGCCAATTGATCAACTTAATACACACACACACACACACACTGATAGCGCCCCGTTTATTAAGAAATAAGCCCTGGGGAGGTGGTGGCCCCTAGGGCAATAAGCAGCCCTCTCACTTATTATCACAATGCCCCTAGGAACTGGCCTTTCCAGGAGCCATTAACTAATGAAGCATGGGAATCTGTGCTTTTATAAAATATATATATATTCAACTAGATCCACAGATCCCACCAATTTTTTAAAAAACAGTTTTTCCGGGCCCTGTGTGGTCCCTGTGTGGACCGCCCCAAGAGGTCTAGGGGGCAAGGTGTTTTCAATCTGCCCACTTTTCTTTTTATGGACTTTTTTCTATAATGCTGCTCAAGCCGAGTCACAAGATGGCTGCCAACACTTAATTGTTTGAAGTGTTGGCAGCCAATAAAATCTCAGCATGAGATCGGAGAGGTCGCTAACCCTGTATTCCCCAGTTGTATATCTGAAAAACCTTCAAATAACTCTGCAACTACTGAACAGATTTACATCAATTCACAAAAAGGTCGCTTTCGGGACCTACAGCCATCTTTCTGCGAAATTTTGGGAATCCCCCGCTTGACAGATCATTCCAAGACAGCAGTTAAACTGAGCATCTAACTAATTTTGAAACTTTTGTGAAGAGTTGTCAAACGACAGCAAAGTTATTGGCAAATGAAAAAAAACTCTTCCTATGAAAACTAAATCATAACTATAACTACCTATATATATATATATATATATATATATATATAAAACGTAAGGCCTATAAATTTAATCGTGACAAATTGGACTATCAAAATGGGAACGTTTTTACCTTCGCACGCAAATATGATGGTATACGAGCAAAGGCTAGTGTTATGAAACCAACAAACACTAGTACTTTAAGTGAGACCACCATTGCTTCCACATCAGGTTCCGACATTAGTACTACTACTGAAAGTGAAACTGATGGGGAAGGGAGCCGGATGCATCGAGGATTAAAAGCGGGGGCTTTAAAATTATCCCTCTGTCCATTGCCACCCCCTTTTTGTAATTATTTTGGCCACCATGAGTGTGGAAGGTTATGCTCAGACATGAGTCCCTTGCTCATTGCACCTTCAGGATTCGAGCAAGCCGGGCCGAAGACAGCTGTAATGCCAGAAACCGGTCCCCGGAAGCTTGTTTCCTTTCCAGTGAAGAATTGGCTTGGTAGTTTGGTCTGCCCTGTTCCCATGATGCACTGGGCCAGGGACAGACTAATTTGCATATAGCCAGGTTCTGAACTGGGATGGTGCAGTGAGCTAAAAAACGGTGATGGATCAAGCCCTGATCTGTTGACTGGGTAGGAGTGTTCTGATTAACTCAGATACTCTGTCCATCACCACCCTCTTTTTGTAATTAAAATTATCCCTGGCACAGGAGGTGGACTGCCTGTGCCAGGACAGGAGAGATACTTTGAGATCCCGGAATCGTCAACCCTCCCAAAAAACAAACGGGCAAATGCAAAACGCAGCGCAAGGAGGAGGTGCTACAACAAGCGCAGGCGTGAACAAGCCTCAAAAGAAAGCAATGAGGGGAAGGTGGAATCGGAAAAAGACTCTAATATGATGTCCAATACTGTAATTAACTTGTCCGATGTAATTCTTAATAAGGCAGAATTACAAATCCTTGCGCTTGGCTTATCTTTCAGTCCTGAAAGCAGTTTTAATTATTCTGAGACCCGGACGGATGTCTACAGATTTATTCGTAAATTAAAACTCCAAAAGTTTCACAAGCTCAAAGCGAAAAAAGTTTCTCCTAATGTAACTAATATCGCCTTGAGTCCTCCTTTATTGTTAGCTGGGGATGTTTATTTGTTTCAGGACTTACAGCAACTTCAGGATGAGCAAGGTGCAACAACCACTGATTTAGGGCTGGAAGGCATGGATTTGGGGGGTACTATCAAAACATCTTTTAAACCAAAATCTGTTTTTCAGCCAATTCTGCCTTATGATAATCTTGATCTCTTCCATGAACAGGTGACCTTGGATTTGAAAGACTTGTACAAACGTATACATCTTGATGGTGTTGAACTGAATCATAAACAACGTTGTTATATTGAGTTAATGAAAAAACTACGGGACAATGAGAACCTCATCATAAAACAATCGGACAAGGGGGGGAACATTGTCTTGTGGCCACGAACGTTGTATATGGAAGAGGCATATTTACAGTTAAATAACATCTCGTGCTATAAACAAAGTAATTTGCAGATTGTAAAAGCCTCTTGGTTGAATTATTATGGCAGGTTGGTGGCTTGGAAAAGTGGTGGGTTAATAAGTAATGATGAATATCTTTTTCTAAAAAATGATCATCCGGTCATCCCATCCTTATACCTTCTGCCAAAAGTCCACAAAGACAGTCAAAGGCCTCCAAGACGGCCGATCGTTTCCGCAATAGGCAGTATCACAGAAAATACATCCAAATATGTGGATTACTTCCTGCAGGAATGGGTCATATCTTTACCGTCCTACATAAGAGATACCTCAGATTTTCTGTGTAAGATTCAGGATATCTCTTGGGGTAGTGACTTGATACTTATCACCATGGACGTTACCTCCCTATATACCTCTATCAGCCACATTGATGGAGTTAAAGCAGTTGAACACTACTTAAATCGCAGGCCAGCATGTTTTTCTTTACACAACAGGATGCTTGTTGACATGGTTAAGATGTGCTTAGAGCACAACTACTTTTATTTCGACAATACTATTTTCCAACAGATTAGGGGAGTTGCCATGGGGGCCTGCTTCTCCCCCAGCTATGCTTGTTTGCATATGGGGATGTGGGAGGAGCAGGTCCTCAAAAGGCAATATGAGGACATCTTGAAAGATCATGTTCCCCTATGGCTAAGATATATAGATGACCTCTTCCTAATTTGGAGGAGGTCGGAGGAATTGGCCATACAGTTTGTCGATAACTTGAATATCAACCATTTAAACCTTGAATTTACTGCTCATATGAGCAAAGAATCAGTTGTCTTTTTGGATACGGAGGTCTTTATATCTGATGGCACCTTATCCACTAGACTTTACCGTAAGCCCACTGCGGGTAACTCGCTGTTGCATGCATCTAGTCATCATCCCCAGCACTTGATTCACAGCATTCCCTATGGGGAGATGCTTAGAATTAAACGCATATGCAGCAGTGAAGATGAATGCAAACTTGCCCAGAATGCGTGCAAAAAGAGATTCCTCATGAGAGGTTATGGTGCATCTATGGTAGACAAGGCCATTAATAAAACCAAAAACCTAAGCAGAGAACAGCCATTAACCCCAGGGGAAACAATTCCTAGTAGGGCTGAACCTCAGTCGTCTAAGGTCAGAGTCATCTTGGCCTTTAGTAAACAACATGGCGCTATTAGACAAATACTTAAGCGGCATTGGGGTTTACTTCTAAGGGACCCTATAATTGGGAAGGATTTAAGGCAACATAATCGGTTGCCACAACTCACCTTCAGGAAATCAAGGTCGATGGGGAATTGTCTTGTAAAAAGCAACCCTGAGATTAAACCACCTTCTAACTGGTTATCAAAACAAAAGGGGTTTTTCAAATGTTTAATTTGCAAGGCATGTAACCATGCAAAGAATGTAAAAACGTACAATACCCAGTTTTTACCTAGACCTGTCAGAATCACCAAAAGAATCACCTGCAAAATGGAATATGTTGTATATGTTTTAGAATGTCCATGTGCACTACACTAGGTGGGCAGCACAAAATTGCCCGTGCACAGAAGAGTTCTTCAACATATTCGTGCAATTGTGAATAAAGATCAGGCATATCCAGTTGCGAGGCATTTCGAGGCAGTCCACAATAGCAACCCGACCCTGTTGAATTACTTTGCTATTGATTGCATACCATTGTCCCGTGGAGGGGGCAATCGGGAGAGGGCACTTCGTACATTAGAGACCAAATATATTTTAGAGCTAAATACTAAGTCTCCATTCGGTTAGAATGCGACGGAAGATTTATACACATGCTTATGAATTATTTATGAATTAGGTGTATTTACAATAATCTTAGCTCTTATGAATTTTTACCGCATTGACTTTGTTCTCCACTCAGAAACGTTAACAAATCCGTGCACTGTATCATCTTATTTGATGATTTTAAAATTTTGTAACTCACTTGGGTGGTATATAGTTATATTGGTTAGGATACACTAATTTTTTCAGCAAAAACCTCTAATTGCATTAGCGGTTGGGGGAACACTTTTTGCCGATAGTTCGGCCATTGCCCTTTTTGCTAAATTATTCTTGGCCAGCTGTGTTTGCCCACTTGGGCTATATTGGGAAACCCTGTGATAGGGAGACTATGCACACAATTAGATATGGCAGCCTCCATGTACTCACACTTGATATTATTATAATCATGGTATCAAGTGAGTAAATGGGGATCTATTGAAGGACGCCATTATTAAAAGACGTCTATGGCATTAAAACCCTCTTAATACATGGATATATGGATTTAGGGTCTTTATACATATGCCAAATTTCGCCCATTTTTTGCCGCCACTTTACTGGTGGATTTATGTGAATTTGTTTATCAATTTTATAAATATTCCCATTGAAATATTTATGTTTTTAAACATTGCTATATATTTATGAATTTATATCCATTTACCATGGTTATTTATTATAGATATCAAATTATTGGCAAATGTGAGTACTTATTGAGGCTGTTATGTCATGTAAAAATTAAATAATCGAATGTATTATTTACTGTGCACTTTCTGCCGAGATTTAATGTGTATAGTCTGTCTTTTGTGGCTCTATATATCTTGACACAGCTGTTGGCAATAGCACTAGCACATTAAAACGGCGTCTTTTCTAACGTAACGCGTCATGTGATCAAGGTCCAGGTCGGACCGAAACGCGTCATGGCGGCTTTGATGCAGGGTGTTTGAAAAAATAAAAACTGGCACAAAGAACTTTCTGGGTCCGCGTGTTCATATGCTTGCTGGAGGAGCTTTTTGGTGAAGTACGATAATATATATATATTTATATACATATATATATATATATATATATATATATGTACATTACCTACTGGCGGTCGCCAGTAGGTAGTTATAGTTAGGATTGGCTACCATAGGAAATCCGCAATATTCTATTGGGAATAACTCTGGCGCCGGTTGAGAAATTTGTGTGTAATTTTCCAAAATTTTGGCCAGCTCAGCTCCGCTCCTTCCCTGGAAATTTCGGGGGGATTCGTGGAGTGGGGGCTGAGAAAAAAGGGGGGTCCCAAAACGTGTTTTCCCCATGTTAATTTCCATAGGACAGTCTGACAAGTCTACAGCCCGCACTGCTGTACGGAATTACGCCAAACTTGGCAAAATTGTAGGGACTGGTACGCAGATGTGCCTTTGCTATATTTGGTGAAAATTGCTCCAGTGGTTTTTTTTTAAATTAACTTTAAAAAAACATATATATAGCCATACTCGCGCTCCGAGCGCTCACCGGTACGCGTACCGGGGAGCGCACCCGGCGCGCTACGGGAGTGCGCGAGCGGAAAGCTGATTGGCTGTCGGGTGTCTGTTAACATTCTAAACAGTCCGGAGAGTCCACCATCTTGTGTCTCAGTAGAATCGAGACACAAGAGGTAAAAAAGAAAGGGGGATATAATTAAAAGGGGGCAGAGTAGACACATCCTGACCCCCTACGTTTTCTGAGGGGGGCCTAGAAGGACCGTGAAGGGCAAAACAACTTTTTATTTTTTATTTTCGCGGGGTAAGCGCTGGGTGCGTTTCCAGGTGCGCGCTTCGGTACGCGCACCCTGAGCGCACCACAGGGAAAAACAGTGTAAAAAATTATAGTAAAAAAATTATTTAGAGTGCTTAGAGGTAGGGTAGCTCTGAAAAGAGCTGTTGTGTTATGTGGGTGTTTTTTGTACCTACAGGTAGGTACCAATGCAGAGTCTTATATTCAAGAGGAAAACTCTATTCCCTGTAATTCTGTAAAATGCACACCATCTCTCCTATAGATGTCTTGCATGTTGTAACGCAAGTTGTTGTGGTAAATGGAACCCATACCATAGTCTCTGAGGAAAGCAGAAACAGATTTATTCACATGTTTCCTTGCTTTCTCAATCTGTGGACAAAATTGGTTGGACCAGTTCCATTTTTGCCTTTGGCATATATTAGAAAATACCAAGGCAGTTTTTGGAAAAAGTGACATCCATTGCCCAAAGATGTCCTTTAAAAGCATTTCCAGACCTACCCCAGCCAAAGTGCCCCGGTCATTGCCACCACAGTGCACAATTATGAGATCAGGGTGTGGTAGATGCATAAAGGATTTTACCAATGGTATCAATTGGTGACTTCTCAATCCTCTCTGTCCAATCTATACAATGTCCACATTTGGTAAATCAAGGTTGTAAATACCTCTGTTGCGTATTTTTGACTCCAGTGGACAAAGCTATGACCCACAAACCAGACTTTTGGCATCTTGAAGGTAGATATGCTTGTATTCAGATGAGTTGTGGAAATGAAATGGCAGTTTGAAAGTAGGAGTTATGTAAAAAAGTGGTTGAGATTCAGTGCACTTGAAAAACAAAAAGTGATTGGTGCTTTCTCAACATTCTGCACTGAAAACTAGGGTGCATGCTTTTGTTTTTTGAAAGAAGTCATTTTAATGGTTCAAGAAAAGTAATTTCAAGAAACATTGCACATGATTAGCTGGTACATTGAGTGGTCAAACACCCTTGCTGCTTTTTTTTTGCAACATAGTATGATGAACTTCTGAACTGTGTACTGGGTGAGGAGGGAGTTACCTTGGGAACAGGGGAATGAGCACTGGGGGGGATGGGTGAATATTATGTGACTTTCAAAGTGTTCAAAAGTACAAGCAATTAAAATGTGCAGTTTCTTACTCCACTTCATTAACTCCTTCTCTTACTCCTTCTGTCCTCTTACTTCTACACTCCCCTTCCTTCATTCTCTCTCTGTTTGCCTCATTCTCTCCGTCCCCTTAGTCTCTCACTCCTTTTCTACCACGCTTACTTCCTATAACTCAGCCATACTCCTACACTCACCTTCTTTCAGACCTTTTCCTTTACTTTCCTTCCTCTGTCTTCCCATCCTTCGCTCCTTCACTCTTTTCCCTTCCCTTACTCCCCTAACTCCACTTCAGTAACTCCTTCTCTAAATCCCTCTGTCCTCTAACTTACTCACTCCCCTTTTCTCACTCTCTCTCTGTTACCCACATTCTCTCCGTCCTCTTAGTCTCTCAATCTTTTTCTATCACGCTCACTCCCTATAACTGAGCCATACTCCCACACTCACCTTCTTTCAGACCTTCTCCTTCACGTTCCTTCCTCTCACTTCTCTTGCTTTACACCTTCACTGTTTTCCCTTCCCTAACTCTCTGTACTCCACTTCACTAATTCCTTTTCTTACTCCCTCTGTCCTCTTACTTCTACACTCCCCTTACCTCATTCTCTGTCTGTTAGCCTCATTCTCTCCGTTCCTTTAGTCTCTCACTCCTCTTCTGTCATGCTCACTCCCTACAACTGAGCCATACTCCCACACTCACCTTCTTTGAAACCTTCTCTTTTACTTCCCTTACTCTCTATTTCCTTATTTTGCTCCTTCACTCTTTTCTCTTACCTTACTCTCCTTAATCCACTTCACTAACTCCTTCTCTTACTCCCTCTGTCCTCTTAGTTCTACACTCCCCTTCCCTCTTTTTCTCTCTGTTAGCCTCATTCTCTCTGACCCATTAGTCTGTCACTCCTCTTCTATCACGCTCACTCCCTATAACACAGCCACACTCCCTCACTTATGTTTCTTTCCTCCCTCACTCAGGGCCTCATTTATGAGAAATGATGCATCGCTGCGTGAAAGCAGCGATGCGTCACTTCTTAGTGCGCTCTCCTTAAGACATTCCTGATGCGTCATATTTAATGTAGGATGCATCATGTCGCAAGGAGTTACAGATACGTCAGTATTTCTGACGTATCTGTAAGCGCGAAAGTGACGCATTGCTGGAGTGTGTCACAAAAGAGACGCAACTCCAGCAATGCATCCTTTCACATGGGGAAAGCCCCATGTGAAAGGGCCTGCATCAGTCTTATGCCTGCTGTGAGGCAGGCCCAAGAATTTGTCGCAACGGCGTCCTAAAAGTGACGCAGTCAAATCTCATAGATTTCACTGCGTCACTTCTACGACCCTTCCTTGCGTCAATACGCCTCCTTTGCATACATTATACCTGGCGCAGGTATAATGTGGCGCAGGGGTTTACAAAGTGACACCACTACCTAGATGCGTCACTTTGTAAATATGACTCAACAAGGTGCTTTTTTTACACCACTGGTGCGTCACAAAAAGTGACGCACGGCCTCATAAATGAGGCCCTCAGTCTTCTACTCTCACTTTTTCTTTCACTTTCTCTGTCTCTTCACTCCTTTACTCAACTTGTCTCACACTTACTTGCCTTTATGCAGTCTGTATCTCCACTCTTTCCTAAACATCACTGCTCTTTTCTTACCCTTCCACACCCCCGTTCCTTTACTACATTTTCTTCACTTATCCTCATTCCCCATGATCACTCTCCTTCTCCTCACTCTCCTTCCCCACACTCACCTTCTTGCAGTCCCCCTACTTCACTTCCCTTTCCCTGTCGTCCCTTTCTTTGCTTTCTCACTCATTTTCCTCTCCTCTCTCACTGCACTCTACTTCAGTTACTCTTTTTCATTTTTTTAAGAATACAGCTTTTTTTGAGAATTGGAGGTAGTTCTGAAAATAACTTTTTCAACAAAAACAAAAACAGGGAATGGCAAACTGCTCAACAGGAGCAAAAAAAAGAATCAAAATTGGGGCTGGGGACGGCAGCGGTGGTTCTCTAATGCTCGAACAATGATCATAATACTTTGTTCCCCGTAACAAAGTAGAGCATCACAATGTTTGCATTTGATTGAGGCCTCATTAAAAACAGGCTGAATATTTGGGATCAGCTGCTCTGGTCGCCCCCTCACCTAAGCAGTTGCTCCTCCAGTTGAAGTAGAGGCACCATCCCGTGGAGCCTCTCGTGCCAGAGCCCTGAAACTCTCCCGGGCATAGTTCTGGGGGTGCCTCCTCTGGACGTGTCGAATCATAGTAGAATTACCAAAACTGTACTTCCTTCTGGGGTCTCCTCGGGAAAGTACAGTATGGCAGATCTTACACTCCACCTTTGGAGCATTTACTTTTTTTTTGTCCCTCAGGTATATCAAAAAATTTCCAAATGAAATGTTCTTTCACCTTCTGCTGAGGAGGCTCTTCATCTATGAAACCATCTGACTACTCACTGCTGCTGGATGCTCTGGCAGCCATTCTATCCACAGATTGTTAGCACAGAAAAAAAGAGGTCTTGCTCTCACCAAAGTGAAAGAAGAAGTGAAGGAAAAGGGTGGGGTTTTCATTCTTTGGAAAAAAAATCTGTTAGCAACCAATGAAAATTGTTATTTTAAGGTCACATGACTTGACGCGCTTACGCTACGCACACCGGAGTGCTTCCTGGGGCACTTACGCGGCGCGAATGTAGGCGCTTCCGGGGGCGCTTACGCGGCGCGCCTGAGTGATGTTTTGGTAGCTTTACGGAAATGCAAAATCCTTTTCATTCGGAAAATCAAAAATACTGCTTTATAAGTATGGTACAGAATGTCTTGCATTATTATTTAGTTTTCATACATATTTTTTTTACGAACGCAGAAATAGCGCTCTCGGGAGAGCTTACCGGTGCGCGCACCCTGAGGGCTCCAAGTCAAAATGATACGGGTAAGCTTACCGGTGCGCGCACCCTGAGCGCACCAGGAAAAAATTATTAAAAAAACTATATATACAGTGAACAAATAATTTTAAAAATATATATATATAAATAATAGTTGTAAAAACAGCTAATAAAAAAATAAATCGTATGTTACAAAGTCGATATACAAAGGAATTAGCTTTTAAAAAAACTATGAAATTCACTGAAAAAACCATAGGTTTCACAAATGGTATAGTTAGGAATTAGCATTTAAAAAACCTTTGAAATTCTCTGAAAAAAACATAGGTTTCACACTCGTTATAGTTAGGAATTAGCATTTAAAAACCCTTTGAAATTCACTGAAAAAACCATAGGTTTCACACCAGTTATAGTTAGCTGAACATTTTACTCATACAAAACCATTGAAATTCCCACGTTATAGTTAGTTGGACTCACTATAACTCGCGCACCCGCAATCCACTGCTGATGATGTCACATATTACATCATTCATGACATGGTCAATGACATCACTGATGACATCTCAAATGACATCACTGATGACATCACTGATGACATCTCAAATGACATCACTGATGACATCACTGATGACATCATCCATGTGATAATAAAATGCAACTCCTCACACTCTAATCTAACCTTTGATACACCCAGTGTT
Organism: Lissotriton helveticus; assembly: GCF_964261635.1. Classification (NCBI taxonomy): domain Eukaryota; kingdom Metazoa; phylum Chordata; class Amphibia; order Caudata; family Salamandridae; genus Lissotriton; species Lissotriton helveticus. Next base: position 49,001,738 of record NC_136060.1, on the reverse strand, counting down.
AAATACAAACTACCATTCCTGAAACCATTGACACACCAATACCAGTAACTACATACGCACTCACTGATTTCTAGGTCTACACAGACATCCACTCATTCACCCATACAATCACTCATACATACAGTCACTCATCAAAAGAACACTATCATATCCACTCATACACCTATACAGACACTCACACACTGACACTCATCCACAGAGTTACTCACAAACCTAGTCAGTTATGCAAAGAAGCAATCACACTCCCATTTCCTCAACTACACAGTTTTACACACTAAACGTTACTTATTCAAACATATACTAACACATACTTACTCTCTTTTACAATCACTAATACAAGTACACATTGATCCATACAATCACTTACGCAATCACAGGCTCTCATGTATAGTTATTTATATATGCCAACTCTCACATGCACTGTGTTTTACATATGTACTTACTTGGACATGGAGCACTGAGATAGCCATTCACTCACCAACACACCCATGCACACAGTCAACCACCCATACAGCTCTTTCCAAATGCACTCTTGAACCCATATACCAAGTGAATCAACTGCTCACACATATATGCACAGACTCACACACCTCCCAGCCACCCACACACGCACTCACCCTCACATACAAATATTTGGGCAACCAATCAATAACCCATATAACCACTCATATAGCTACTGATCAACACATGCAGCAGCTTACACAACAACAGACATACTGATGCACACATTCAGACAGTTTAGTTACTAACCAATGCATTCAGTACGACACATTCAATCACTCACTCATACAGTCAGTCACGCACCTACTAAATCCTTCATGCAGACACTCATACATACACTCATTCTTCAATATATAAAACATATTTTTACTTTTCAGAAACACACATTCACTGGATGATGTCATCAGTGATGTCATCAGTGATGTCATTTGAGATGTCATCAGTGATGTCATCAGTGATGTCATTTGAGATGTCATCAGTGATGTCATCAGTGATGTCACTGACCATGTCATGAATGATGTAATATGTGACATCATCAGCAGTGGATTGCGGGCGCGCGAGTTATAGTGAGTCCAACTAACTATAACGTGGGAATTTCAATGGTTTTGTATGAGTAAAATATTCAGCTAACTATAACTGGTGTGAAACCTATGGTTTTTTCAGTGAATATATATATATATATATATATATATATATACACACACACACAGATTTATATATAATATGAATATATATAAATATATATATATTACCTACTGGCGGTCGCCAGTAGGTATATATAGTTAGGATTTTTTTCCTATGGGATTTTTGAAAATTCTATGTCGAATAACTTTGGCGTTTGAGGACGGAATTGGCTGAAATTTTCAGGAAAATGGAACATTCTGTTTCTGAGCAGCCCCTGAAAATATGGGGGGGTTTCGTCAAGGGGGGGCCGAGAAAAAAGGGGGGTCCCAAAACGTGTTTTTCCCATGCAATTTTCCATAGGGCGGTTAGACTCACTTTTAGCTCGAACGGCTGAATGGATTTCCACGAAACTTGGCAAAATTGTAGATATTGTTTGCCCGATGTGCCTTTGCTAGGTCTCAATATATGTGCTCCAGTGGATTTTGATAAATTAACGTTCAAAAAAATATATATATCTGTAACAGCGCTCCGGTTAGCGCCCCGGAACTTCGCGAAGCAAAGCTGATTGGCTCTCCGGTGTCTGTCAACATTCTAAACAGTCCGGAGCGGCCGCCATCTTGTCACTGGGTAGGATCGAGAGACAAGAGGTGAAGAAAAATGAAGGGGGAAATTAATGAAAGGGGGCAAGTTAGACCCCTCCTGACCCCCTAGGATTGATGAGGGGGCTATTAAAGGGTCCCGCGGGGCAAAAAATAAAAAATTTTGTTTTTTCGCGGTAGAGGCACGCCCCGGTTCGCGGACCGGGAAGCTGACCGATAGCGTAACGGGAGTCCGCCATCTTGTGTTTCGGATGAATTTAGACACAAAATGGAGGATAAAGAATGTTGGGAAAGGGTATAAGGGGGCACGGGAGACGTATCCTGACCCCCTAGGTTTTATAAGGGTGGCTGAGGAGGCTCATATATGTCGAAAAAGACAAAAAAATTGAATTTTTCGCGAGGTTAGCTGCCGGTACGCGAACCGGGTAGCGAACCGGGAAGCGAACAAAAGTGAAAATTAGTGAAAAAAGGTACATTTGAAATGTTTAAAGAGTAATCATAGTTAAGGTAGCTCTGAAAAGAGCTTTTGGGTTCTGTGTAAGTTCTAGGTACTTATAAGTAGGTACCAATGCATAGTCTTAAATTCAGGATGAAAATTCTGTTCCCCTCATCTGAGAAGTGAACTCCATCTCCTCTGTAGATATCTTGCATGTATTAACGCAAGTTATTGTTGTAGATGGAGCCCATTCCATGGTCTCTCATGTAAGCTGAAACAGACTTATTTACATGCTTCCTCGATTTCTCAATTTGTGGACAAAATTGGTTGGACCACCTCTATTTCTGTCTTTGGCATATATTTGAATATACCAAGGCAGTTTGAGGAAAAAGTTCCATCAATTGCTCAAAGGTGTCCTTTAAAAGCATTTCCAGACCTACCCCAGTCAAAGTGCCCAAGCCATTTCCTCCACAGTGCACAATTAACAGGTCAGGTTTTGGCAAATGCAAGAAGGTTTTCACCAATGGTATCAATTGGTGACATCTTAATCCTCTGTGGCCAATCCAGTTGATTTCCACATTTTGTAAATTGAGGTTGTGTAAATTTCTGTTATCAGCATACCTTTGAGCCCAGTGGATGTGACTATGTCCAACAATCCAGACAGAAAACATGGTGAGAGGAGGGTCTGCTGCAGTCAGATGAAGTGTGGGAATGAAATGGCAGTTGAAACAGTAGGAGTTTGTAATGAAAAAAACTGTGGAGTTTCTGTGCTAATGATTCAGTAGCAGTGATTGGTGGATTTTGATTGCTGAAAACAGAAAGTTAGGGTGCATGGATGAGTTCTTTGAAAGATGTAATTTGAATGGTCAAGAAAAAATCTATTTTATGAAAGATTGCACTGGATACGCAGGTGTACTGAGAGTTCAGAGTTCAATTGAAACATTGTTGTGTGAACTTGTAAACATGACAGGTCTTTCAGGAGGTGGTTGCTATGGAAAAAAGGCAGAAAGGGCAGAGGGGCGAAGGGTGTTGATTTGAAAAAAGTGAGGGAAGAGTTTTGATTGGGTGACATGAGAGATATGTGTGATGAATTACAGCATTTCTGTGCCTTTGTTGGTTGCAGCCTCTGGAGTGCATACCCTTTGCTCTGCTAAAGAAAAATTGGTGTGTGTCTGAGACTGTTTTGAAACTCAAAAAGTATTTGCTAAGGTGAGAAAAGATTCATTTAATTTAGATAGAGAATAGTATGCTTTAGGGAGAAAATTATGAAGAAAGTTGTGTATTTAAAATGTTGCTTTGTGTCAAGTGTTTTACAAATAGATTTAGTTTCTTTGAGTTTCATAGCCATGTTAAAAGTGACGTAAAAGTGGTGCAAGGGCCTTAAAAAAACACTTTCATGTGTGTTAGGGCATTTTAAGTCACTTCCCCATGAATCTGGGTGAATTTGGTTACTTGATGTGTTTAAAAACGTTTCTAGAAGTCAATTAGGTTTCTTGATATGTGCTGCTAGAGTTTCATAGCCAGCATGAGTCATATTTAGAAGGACTTTGAGGCACTTTCAACTTATTTTCCCTATGTTAAAGGTGACGCTAAAGTGATGAAAGGGCCATGTAAATACACTCTCATGTTTGAGCCACTTTCATGTTATTTTCCCTATGTTAAAAGTGACGCAAAAGTGGTGCAAGGGCCTTGTAAAATATGCCCTCATGTGTGTTAGGGCATTTTAAGTCACTTCACCATGAATCTGGTTGAATAATTTGCTTACTTGATGTGTTTAAGAACGTTTCTTGAAATCATTTAGGTTACTTGATATGTACTGATAGAGTTTCATAGTCAGCATGGACCATATTTACAAGGCCTTTGAGCCACGTTCACGTTATTTTCCCCACGTTAAAAGTGACTTTAAAGGTGGTGCAAGGTCCTTGTAAATACACCCTCATGAGTGCTTTGCAAATTTAAGTCATTTCCCCGTGGTGCAAGGTCTTGTAAATACGCCCCCATGTGTGCTTGGCAAATTTAAGTACTGACAGGGTGTGCTTGTACATAGGAGCTGTGTTGTGTTTTCAAATTATGACATGAAAATGGTTCATAAAGAAAAGGAATGGTTTTTACATTTATGACAATGACAACAAGGTGTCTGCTTCCTTAAATAAATATATCACTTCTCACCATCAATCTGGGAGAATAATTTACTTGTTTGTTGGTTAAAAAATTGTTACTTTAAGACATTTAGGTTTCACAATATGTACTGCTAGAGTTTCATAGTCACTATGATGATAATGATATACATTTAGAACTGTGTAGGAAGCATGGAGAAACTGAGGCTTATGTAAGTGTCAAGGGAGGTGAGTAATGTACATTGCTCTGTTGCATACAATCCTCATCTTCTGCGTACTCTTGGATATGCTAGACTACATCTGCACAATGAGATACCTAAGCTGAGGAAATACAGGTGATGTGATTGTGAAATGAGCAAAAATATTTGCACGTTTTTCAATTATATCACCTGTGTTTCCTAACATTACAAATCAAATTGTGCAGATGAGGTTTAGGCCTGTCCAGGGAGACAGAGGAGGTCTGGCCTTTGTTCAAGAGAGCAGTGGACATGACTCACTTCATTGGTAGGCCTGCACATGTAGTATCTCCTCTGTACTCTTCAACAAGCCTAAATTTCATCTGCAACCCTGAGTAGGCCTCACCTCAAACAAACCTCTGGATAGGCCACACCTTATCGGCATCCTGAATCTATCATTTAAAATGTTAGGGGCAGATTTATGATGGCCGTGCGCCTCTTTTGCGCCGCCGTTGCGTCACTTTTGTGACGCAGCAGCGGTGCAAAAGATGCACCATGTTGCAAGATAGGTCTCACTTTATCTGCAACAAGATACCGTCAGCTTAAAATGTATATATTTAGGACTGTGTAGGGGGCATGGAGAAGCTGAGGCTTCTGTAAGTGTCAAAGTTGTTGCATACAGTGCTCATCTTCTGCGTACTCTTTGATATGCTAGACTACATCTGCACAATGAGATACCTAAGCAAAGGAAACACAGGTGATGTGATTGTGAAATGAGCAAAAAAAATTGCACGTTTTTCAATTACATCACCTGTGTTTCCTAACATTACAAATCACATTGTGCAGATGAGGTTTAGGCCTGTCCAGGGAGACAGAGGAGGTCTGGCCTTTGTTCAAGAGAGCAGTGGACATGACTCACTTCATTGGTAGGCCTGCACATGTATTATCTCCTCAGTACTCTTCAACAAGCCTAAATTTCATCTGCAACCCTGAGTAGGCCTCACCTCAAACAAACCTCTGGATAGGCCACACCTTATCGGCATCCTGAATCAATCATTTAAAATGTTAGGGGTAGATTTATGATGGCCGTGCGCCTCTTTTGCGCCGCCGTTGCGTCACTTTTGTGATGCAGCAGCGGTGCAAAAGATGCGCTATGTTGCGACATATTTACAACTTGATGCATCTAGGCAGATGCGTCACACTGTAAAGTCCTGCGCCACATGAAACCTGCGTCAGGTTTCATGTGGGCATTTTGTTGCAGGGTGGGCGTTCACTTGCATGAAAGCCCTGTAAAACTAACACAGCTAAATTTACAAGATTTCACTGAGTCAGCTTTATGGCATTGCTGAATCAAATCCTTACGCCTGTTTGAAACAGGCATAAGGAGTGATGCACCATGCAATGTGTGGCTTGCCACTGTGCATTGCAGTAGTCATGTCGCGCTTGCGACGTGATTTCTGCAATGCGCCGCTTTTGCGGTACAGATGCGTGACACATCTGTGCTGTTTTTGCCCCATGGTGCTCCGCATTGTAAATGCGGCACACCATGGGTGGAAGAGCAGCGGCGCACGTTAACTGGTGCATCCCTGGGGATGCGCCAGTTAACATAAATCTGCCCCTTTACATTTAGGTATGAGCTGGGGACACAGAGTCGGTGAGGCTTATCCAAGGTTAAGAAGAGATGAGTCCTGTTCACTGAAAACTTGGACATAGGCCTCACCTCCTCAGCATCGCTGGACATGGCTAAATAATATCTGCAAAATGTTACTCTTGTTAAACAATTTTGCTATTATAGTCTCTGAGATTTGTCTCTTACTCTGCAACATCTCATTGTTGTTCTCTTTCTTTAAAGATAACGACAACATCAACCATGAGTGATAATGAGCAATCTGTTGATCTTGATCTTATCATTGAACTTGTCATTGAAACGTCAGTGGAAGTAGATCCCTTGGATGATTTATATCCTGTGGATGATGAAGAATATGATGAGGATGCCGATTTGTCAGAATTGTATGACATAGGGTGGGAAGCTGACCTGCTCGGGCCTATGGAACTATAAAGACTTATTTTTAAAAGTTACTGGAAATGAAAAGTAACCATGTTAACCGTTTAATTTAAAATTAAATACAACTTCAAAAACAGCTTGTGGGAAGTGTCTTTAATAAAATAGTGAAATATGCTAATAAAATTAGTTCAGATTCATATATAAAAGAGCACAGGTCAAATGTAGAAGCATTCCATTTCTTTGCCACTATTTGTGAGTTTTAAATTTGTCAATGCACTAAAAATTATTGTATGTAGAATTGACAACTAGTGTGTTAATTTTTTGACGACTGTTCTTGATTTACTGTTTGGTAATAGTGGTTAATACCTTTTTTTAAAAATATTTACCACAGATTCAACTGAAGATCTTTTGAAAAATTCAAAAATGCCCTCAAGGCAAAGAAAAAGAAAAGAAGCAAAGCGACTTACACCCCACCTTGGTAAACCTTTGCAGCAGTCCTCTACAATAAAAATTTGTCAAGTCACCAGAAAAACTCCGGGTAAGACAACAAAATCTTTTTTAAGAAACATTTGCAGACGAAAAAGTATCACTACAGAACATGTTTTAGTCCAGAAGAAGAGAGCCAATTTAAATGGGAAGGAAAGGCCACTCAAAAATGTTAGTGCTAGAGCAGGAGATAACTCTGGGCATGGTAGTAGAAGGAAAAATCTGTTTAGGGACATTCGTAGACGAATGTTCCGCAAAAGGATAATTGGCAATTTGTTAAAAAATATTAAGAAAGGTCAACAGAAAGTGGCTTTTTATAAGAGAAAGAAAAATGTAGAGAACATTATTGATCAGGCTTTCGAAATTAAGCGAAAGTTATTTATTTTGATAATCAATAGAATTAGGAAACTAAGCAAGGCAATTTATGATTTCAAATCAAATAGTAGATGGAAGAGAACAGTTAATCGTAGTAATTTTTGTGAAGTTTTTTCCGGAGAATGGATGCATAGTTCAAGTTGTGAGGCATTTTTTAATGAGGAGAGTTATTTTCAGGATAATGATTTGGTGCATGCAGTTGACACCAGTGGTCGAGCATATGAGGTGAAAGATGGTTGTCCGGTTGAAAAAGAAAAACTTGTGTCAACAGAGGCAGAAGAGGTGTTAGGTGATAAAGTTTTAGGGAGATGTGCTAAGGGTCCAGTGTACACCTGGAAGTGTAGTAGTATTTGCAGTGTGCGACAGGATTCCATCAATTTGCTTTGTGATTTTGTACGGACATTGAATAAGAAAAGTTTAAAACAGAAAATGAAGTTGTTGCAGGAATTAGATCCATGCAGAGTGAGAGAAGTGACAGGTTTGCATGGTCATTCACTGGCTTGTCTTTCCAGCAGAGTATGCCAGAGTGTTTTTCATCATTTCAGGATGCTAGCAGTCCATCATAATAAAGTGAGGAAATTAGTGAGAATGTTGTATTTTGCTGAGAGACCAGCAATTAAGCTTAAACAATTAAGCAGTGCTCTTTTGCATGGTTCTGATGTAGATGTGAAGAATATTTGTGAAGAAATTGAGTTTTGTTACTTTGCAAGTAAAGAGGAGAATGTTGAAATTGACCCAGAAGAAGAAGGTAATGTGGAAGAGAGTGTACAGGTTTCCAGTACAGATAATTTTCAGAAGGAAATTGCCACGTTTCAGGTGAAATCAAGTGAGAGGCCTAATTTCACTTGTGTGTGTTGTCGACGCACTTACTATAAGAATCAGACTAAGTTAATGGATTTATATGCAAAAAGTGAAAGGGAAAATAATAGTGAATGGAAGGATTTCGCAACATACTTGATGGTAGAAAATTGTTTTGATTTGGGATCGGATCAGCGTGTGTGTACTTATTGTTGTAACAAATTAAATCAAAACCGGATGCCTGCTCGAGCGGTTCATAATAATCTGGAATTGGTTGACATTCCTTCTGAATTGAAGGATTTAAATACTTATGAATCTATTTTGATTCAAAGTGTCCATCCCTTTCAGGCTATTGTACGAATGGAGCCAAAGACAGGGAAATTGCCTCCATCAGAATTACAGAGAGGATTAAAGGGAAGATTTGTTTATTTGCCTCTAGATTTGAAGAAAAACATTAATACAATTGGAGTAGAGAAAGTGGAAGAGGAACCTCTGGTTATCTTAGTTAATGGGGTTCCGACAAAGAGTAAGAAAATCTGGCAAGATTTAGTGGATGTTAGGAAAGTCAAAAAGGCAACATTGTATTTGATGAAAAACAATGAGTACTACAAGAATGTATGTGTTGCAGAAGAGGAAGTAAGTGAAGAAGAGGACAGCGATTTGTGTGCTGGACAAATTGAGAACGTAGAAGCCTCTAAAAATGAAGAAATATATGAACATTATAGTGTTCATCCTTTGCATGCCAAGGAAGTCATGGGGAATGCTATTGAGTTGTTTCAAATTAAACAAGCCAAAGGGAGTCCCATTAGTGTTTGGGAGGAAAGTTTGGAAGCTCGGTGTTTCCCACAGCTATTTCCAACAGGTCAAGGAGGAAGATATGATGAGCGACCTGATCAAATTCCTGCTTCTGAATACCGGACTTTACGATTGTATGCAGAAGATCCTGGGTTTCGTCAATGCATTCCCTATTTGTTTCATCTACTGTTTGAAAGTGATCTGTCTGGAGTGTCATATGCAGTGAACCACATCTTGAAAAGTGGTGTACAGATGCAAAATATCTCGGCAAGGGACTTTATGGATAAAGTCAATGTGCAAGACAGTATTTTGGATTGTCACCTGATTAATCTCATGGCATGTCAGCGTGGTACTAATGAGTACTGGTACCGTCGTCATGGTGATTTAAAATGTATGCTGAGGAACTTAGGAACTCCCACATGGTTCCTCACTCTCAGCTGTGCCGCGTATGGCTGGGAAGACTTACTTGAATTTCTACGAGAGGCAAATGGAAACATTGAAAATATCGAATTCAAGACACCCGGAGAACTGTGCTCTTTGGATCCAGTGAATGTATGCAGGTACTTCAATCATAGATTTGAAGCTATGATGTCTTTCATCATGAACAAAAAAAATCCACCTCTTGGAGAGGTGTTGGATTTCTTCTGGAGAAAGGAGTATCAAGCAAGAGGTGCTCCTCATATACATATGCTGCTATGGATCAAAGATGCACCCAAATTTGGAACAGATCCGGATGACTTAGTGATGAGTTTCATAGAACAGTATTCTACATGTGCTGTTCCAAAGACAAAGGAAGACAAAAGCCTAAGAGAACAAGTTTTACGCTTTCAATGCCATCGTTGTGGAAAGTACTGTCGTCGTACATTCAGAAACAAGGACAAGTTCTACACAAAATGTCATTTCAACTTTCCACCACCGGTGATTTCTAAAGGAAGAGTGAACAGTTTGATGTCTTCGCTGCGACATAATGTGACGAGGAAATCACCCAAAAATACATACAATTTGAAAAGAAACGAAGAGTCCAAGTACATCAACGACTACAACCCAGTGATCTTGTCCATGTGGAATGCTAACATGGATATACAGTTTGTGGCTGATAACTGTATGGCTGTGGCTCGGTATGTGACATCTTACATCACAAAAAAAGAAAAGACAGAATTGAAGGATATGTGGGAGGACATTTCCCATGAAAAGAGCTTCAGTAAGAAGTTGTACAGTTTCAGTCTGAAGATGTTGTCGCATCGAGAAATCGCAGCTTACGAATGTTCTGACCGGTTATCTTCAGCAAGTCTCTATGCCAAATCTAGGAGTATCATTTGGGCGAGTCTTGGTCTTGCTGCAACGCGTAATCGAGTTCTGAAACCTGTACGGGAAATTGAGTATTTGGTGTAAAAGGAGCCAAACAGTACAGATATTTTGAAGACCAACATGTTGGATACATATTATCCAAATAGAAGCAGTCACCTCGAGAATGTTTGTCTGTATGAGGTTCTACAAAATTACATATTCAAGAGGAACATCAAAGAAGATATTGATAAAGGAGTGTATGCTGTAATTGGAAGTGAGGGATGTCTGGTCAAGCAAAGAAAATGCCAATTGGTAAATCATCGAAAATTGAGTGGCAAATCTCCTGAAAGAAAAGAGTTTTTCTATTTAGCTCTTTTGCAACTTTTCAAGCCTTGGCGTGCAGAAGAGGAACTGCTTGGAGATTTCCTCTGTTACGAAGACTCTTTCAATGCAGCCAAGGAGACCATAGAATGTCCTGTTTTTCCAAAATATCTAGAAATGTTGAATGCAGAAATCGAGCAGGAAGCAACAATTGCAGCAGTGATTGCTAGAGACAGTTCTCAGGACAGTCAGAGTTCTGTTTCATTGAGTCAGGATCCACTAGGAGGACCAGTTATCGAAAATGAAGCTGCCACTGCCATGATTGAAGTGGAAAGAGCCATGGCACATTGTATTTTCAACATCTTTATTACACACATGCTCGGGAGGATGCGGTTAACTTAGAAGATTTGGAAAAACAACTCAACGTTGAGCAGAGGAAAATATATGACGAAGTTACCACTGTCTTGTGTTGTCACCGCTCCAACTGGACTGGCAGCACATAACAATAAACGTATTACTTTGCATCGTCTACTGATGCTGCCAGTGGAGCATGATAACAAATTACAATACCACAAGTTATCTGGAGATGCTTTTTGTGAAGTTTCAAGAGTCTTGAGGAAAATGAAACTTCTTATCATTGACGAAGTAAGCATGGTTTCCAATGTCATGCTTGCCTTTGTGCATTTGAGAATGCAAGAAGTTCTTAAAACAGAGTATGATGTGTTATTTGGTGGCAAACACATCATTGTTTTCGGTGATCTTCTGCAGCTGACACCAGTGAAAGGACAACCAGTGTTTAAACTACTTACACATGAAGATACCAGGAAGTGCCTAGGGAGCATTGACAACATTAATATATGGTTAAACTTCAATTATGCTGAACTGCGTGAAAATATGCGTCAAGCGAAGGATGAAGATTATAAGAATATTCTACAAGATGTTAGAATCGGAAAAGTGACCGAGCATGGGAAAGAAGCTTTACATGCACGATTACTGTCAAATTTGTATCCAGAAGAAGACGTTCTGCCAGAGAATATTTTTCGGAAAATTACTGAGAAGAAATCTGGAATATGTTTGATGCCAACTCTTGCAGAATGTGCCATCTTCAACAACAAAATGTTGAATTTAGAAAACCAAGAGATTGTGAAACTGGAAGCTATTGACAGAATAGAGCATATGGGAGCAACAATTATTTTGTCTGAGAATTTGAAATCTAAATTGGATTCATTAGAGAAGACTATATCTAAAACTGCTGGTTTTGAAAAGACTCTGAATGTGTGCTTAAATTGCGGTATCATTTTGAGAAGGAATTTACATGTTGAAAGAGGTCTGGTAAATGGATCAATGGGTAATGTTGTTGATTTTGAGAAATACAGAAATATAGATGGAATTGAATTTTTAAAAATTAAATTTGATGGCATTGATGAAGTACAGCTAATGGGTCGTTGCTCTGCTAGGTTTTTGCTTGTAAAAGACTTATATGTTCGCCGTAAGCAGTTTCCTGTTTGCTTGGCATATGCGGTGACAATCCATAAATCGCAAGGTTTAAGTGTAGACAGTGCATTGGTTAAAATTGGCAGTTCTGTGTTCAAGGAAGGTATGGCATATGTGGCATTGTCACGAGTCAGAACTTTATCGGGATTGTACTTCATTGAGTGTGATGTCACAAACATTTGTGCGGATCTAGATTGTGTTAAGGAATACAATAGGTTAAGAAGAGAGTATGCGCCACATTTGCCTCAATATCCTTTGTTTGAGAAACGTGTGGTAGGCCGGAAACGAAGAAATGTGACCAATAATAGGGACGTTGTAGCAAAAAGACGAAAAGTCGATGAACCCGAAATTATAAGCAGAAAGAAAATGGATTCTGTTGAAGATGTTGTTGGTTTTCAATTTGAAAATAGTTCTGGTGTCAACTGCTATGCTAATGTAGTGGTTAATGTTGTCTTTTCTCTAGAAACTTTAAAAGAACAGATTGTGATCAATTCGGATCAAAGTTTTTGCTGTTTATTGAATTCTGTGTTAGAGAAATGTAGCACTGATAGAACAAAAATAGAAAGTGTGTCTGAAATTCGAAATCTGTTAGACAAATGTTCAGGTCAAACGCAATTCTCTCAAAATATTCAGCAAGATTGTTAGGAGTTTTTAATGTATATGCTTGATGTATTGCAAGATGAAGGTGTAGATGTAGATCATCTGTTTGGCCTTTCTTATCAATGGCAGCATGACTGCGAGAACTGTAGGGTATCAAGTACTACTAGTGTAGACTCAGAAAGATTTATATATTTAACTTTGCCAGACAGTAAATCAGTGTCCTTTAATAAGCTAGTAAAAGCAGCCGATCAAAACATGGAGTGCAGCCAATGTAAGTCCGCAATGCTGTCCACATTATTTATACGAAGTTATAGCCATTTTAATGTTCCAACGATGTAGACCTGATGGAATGAAATTGACAACTTTAATTAAAAATGTTGTGGCTTCGCAGTTGTCAATATCAGGAAGGACTTTTGTAACTGCAGCAATTATATATCATGACGGTCCTTCAACAACATCAGGACATTACACAGCTTATTTGAAGTCTAGAAACGGCTGGTCATTCTGCAATGATTCTGTTTTAACTTTTTAAAAAAATTACCTTTTGACCTTCAAAATTCTTACCTGGTGTTTTTACAACCAAAATTTTATGGAAAGAATCTCGGGATTTGCTCTGAGGAATTTCAAGAGGTTCTAAGGGCTCCTACACTATTTGGCCTTGAGGATAAGTGTAGTACAGAGTGAAAAGTTATTTTTGAGTTTTAAGTAGTTCCTGAAAAAAAGAAGGTTTTCTTACAGAAAGTGGTGGGCACGGATTAGTTAAAGGACAACAGAGTATTTCCCAAAGCAAACGGTGTTCTTACCATAACACTTGACGTCATGGAAAAATAACTGCACTTTGAATGAGTTCTGAAAAACTGTTTCTTTTAATAAGCTAATTCAAGCAGCCAATCAAAACATGGAGTAGAGGTAATGTAAGTCTGCAATGCTGTCCACATTATTTGTACAAACTTTTGGTTATAATGTCATTTTAAAATTCCAACTATATAAACCTGATGAAAGTAAGATTTCAACTTTAATTACAAATGTTGTGGCTACACAGTCGTTGATTTTAGGAAGAACATTTGTAACTGCAGCTATTATATGACATGATGGTCCTTTGACAACATCCGCTTATTACACAGCTTATTTAAAATGTAAAAAAAGCTAGTGTTTCGGAAATGATTCCCATTTGACTATGATACAATGTTGCCTTTTGACTTAAAATATTCTTACTTTGTGTTTTCAGAAGAGAGAATTTAGGGTAGGTAACTGGCCTATAATGATTCTAGGAGTTGATATAATTTTATGTACTGTTTTAAATTGCTTTGTGATTAACAGTTATCAAGAGAATTAAATAATTGTACTAGTCATAGAGGTAGTGTAAGTGTGCCTCATAGTAAGCAGTATCAGTGTCATAAGAAATGTGGAACATGAGTGAGCAAGAAGGGTGAGATATTACTAGTACAGGATTGTGAAAATGATCTTGAACGTTTTCTTTCTGAAAGTTGTGGAAAAAGAAAATGACGGGATTTGCTTAGAAGAATTCCAAGAGTTATGAATGGCTCTTACACTATTTGGCCTTGAGGAGAAGTGCAGTAGAGAGCGAGAAGTCATTTATTGTATGTAACATATTTGTCAAAACGATGGAGCTTTTCTTTCAGAAAGTGACGGGCAGAAAATAATAACAGCACAACAGAGTATAAGCTGTTCATAGGACATCCTTCAACGTCATGGAAAGTAAGTTACTTTTGAGGAGTTCTGATTTCTGATTGGTTATGTTATATGGGTTTTTTAAACACAATCATTTTGATTGTGTTTTTTTTCCCCCGCTGTTATATGATGAATACCTTCAACTCACTATTTTTAGTGAAATTTGATATATTCTGAGAACAGCAAAAATAAACTATTTAACATGTATAATTAATTCTGTACTTTGTATAGTGAATTTTAATTTGTACTCGTCTTTTACTACCTTCTATCAATCCTCTTTACATACTCACATTGCCTTTTGTTTTATTCTCTATCACCCTTGTTCTCTATCTCCACTTATCTTTCAACCTTTGTTTCCCTATTCCAACTCTGCTTTTTTCTTTTCTCCCTTGCACTATTTTCCAGCTTTTAAACCTTCTGCTTCGCTTGTCTTTTCCATCTTTCCTCCCTTTGTTTTCTAAATTAAATATTTTTGGGTTCTCCTTTTTTGGTGCAATCAGTTAGTATAACTCACCCTCACTCATTTATCTTTCTTTGTTGCCTCACTCAGTCTGTATCTGACACTCTTTCCTTCACTTCCTCTGTCTCCTCTCTCCCTCACTCTCTTTCCTTATTCACCCTTTCCTTATATAGTTTACGTTACTCACTTTCTTTTAGTAGCTTACACAACTTCAATTTAGTTTTCTCTTCTATCCTTCTTTTCTGTCACTGAAAGTATCTTCCTTTTTTTCTCTTAGTAATTTACTCAATTACAATTTCTTTTTGTCTCTGACTGTCTATCACTGTTTCTTTCTCTTTTTTTCTGCATGTTTATCTCTAACTTTATTTCTTTGTAAAATTGGATGATTTTAAATCTTTTCCCTTGTCTTTTCTAATTTTTAAATACATGTTTTAATTTTTTTCCTATTTTTTTTCTTTCTTTCACAGATTGAAAGTATAAAAATAACAAGTGACTAAGTTAACGACAATTATAAGGTAAGTGTTTTGTACTCTTTTTGTTACATTTCTATCACATTTAACTTCTATTAGTTCCACTGCTTTATTTCTTTAACCCTCCGTTTCCTGCCTTTGCTACTTCCCTCATTCCTTTTTCTATTACTTACTTACTCTACTCCTTCCACTCCTTTTCTCAGTCCCTCTGTTCTCATAGTTCCTCACTCCTGTTCACTCACTCCGTCTCTATTACTCTCACTGTCTCTGACTCATCACTCTTTCACTACTTGTTCATTATGCTTTCTCCCTGTAGTTCAAGCACACTATGTTATTTACATTTGTTTGCTGTTTCAATTATTCCTTTTCTGTCACTTCTTCTTTTCTGCTTTCTGTTTTTTCTCTCTGTTATTCCACATGTTTTAACCTTAGTCACTGTCATACATCTTGTTTTATTCCTATTTACTTTCGCTTACTGTTTTCTTAACACTTTCCCTCAGGGTTGTTCTTTTAGTCCGGTTCTATCCCTACCTCTCATTCCACATCCTTTACTGTTTTTCTTCTTAATTTGAACATTCACTCACATTCTCCAAGAAACTCTTGTTTATTATTCTTCTACTCTCCTTTTTTTCTTTCACTTCCTTATCTATTTTGTTTTTCTCAATTATACCCTCTTACATCTTTTCTTTGGTAAATAGATCTATTAAACAGTATCTCTGTGTTACTCCTTCTAGCTGTCTTTCTTTTAACATTACTCTCTGTTTCCTTCCCTTATACTCACTCTTCCTTTTTTTTTTTTTAAATATTTTTTTTTGTTTCGCTTCCGGTTCGCGTACCGGGGCGCGAACCGGGAAGCGAATCAAAAGAAATAGAGGTTGCCAGAGTGCTAAACATTCTAGCAATTTTTTATAAATGGGAGGTAGTTCTGAAAAGAACTTTTTTTTAATTGTTTTTGTTGTTTTATATATATATTTTTTTTCTGAACATTTTTTTACTTTTTTTGTATTTTTTGAACGGTTTTATATTTTTTTTGTTTTTTTGGGGGGGGAAACGAAAATGATTCATTATAAAGAGCTCAACAGGAGCAACAAAAAAAAAGATAATTTACTTTCTGGAGCATTTTGGACATTTATGATTTTCAATAGCTCTGTTGATTAAAGTGATGCTGCTCTCCCTATAGCAAATTAATTTGCCGCAAAAAATGCAAACTTGCTTCACGACCCCGAACTTCAACTGAATATTTGGGACCGTCTCCCTCGCCTCTGGTCCCGTCACTGCCTGTTCAGTTAATGTACTGGCCACAGGAGGGGGGTTTTCCTGCA
Organism: Lissotriton helveticus; assembly: GCF_964261635.1. Lineage (NCBI taxonomy): Eukaryota > Metazoa > Chordata > Amphibia > Caudata > Salamandridae > Lissotriton > Lissotriton helveticus. The sequence continues at coordinate 48,985,180 of NC_136060.1, read as the reverse complement.
GGTCACGTACCTGCGCAGCACTATAATTTATAGGGTGCCACCTCTCCATGTGCCGATGCATGGTGTAATTGCCAAAGCTGTACTTTTTGTCAGTCCCTCTGGACAAAGTTTTGCCACAGATGAGACATGTGACATAGCGGGCATTTACTTTTTTTTGGCCCTGGGGGAATTTATAGAATTGCCAGATGTAGATATCCTTCACATGGGACCTCCTTGGCTCTTCACGCAAAAACTGTCTCCTCCCTTGCTCCTCTTCCTCTTCTTCCTCTTCTTCCTCCTCTTGATTAAGGATGACCTGAGGAGGTGGTCCTTCCTTCCTAGGAGGTGGTGGTGGTGGTGGGGGTGCACCAGCTGCAGCTACTAATGAAGCCATTTCTTATCAATCAAAATAGGTCTTCCTCTCACAAAGTTGAAGTCAGAGTGAGAAAAAAGGTGGGGGCTTTCATCATTTGGGAAAAAAATGTTCTAAACCAATGAAAAGTGTTATTTTTAGGTCACATGACCTAGCCTTACATCATTAGGAAACCAAAAGTGAAATGAACCAATGAAAAGTTTTATTAACAAGTCACATGACCTGTTACGCTTACGTTACGCGCTCCGCGCCACGCCCCGGATCGCTTCCGGGGTGCTGCGCTTCGCGCCTCGGTTCGCGCTCCGGAGCACTTCCGGGTGCGCTAACGCGGCGCGTCATAAGACGCATTACGCGACAACGCGATACGTCGCGCTTACGTGACGCATCATGATGTTGTTTTCTAACGCGGCAGTTGCGCAAACGGAACATTTACCGGTTCGCGGACCGGGTCGCGGCACCAAATTGAGCTAACGGGAAGCTACCCGGTGCGCGGACCGGTAGCGAAACCCAATTTTTTTTTTTTAAATATATACATAAAAAAATTGTATTAAAAACATACAAAATATATTTTTCGATTTAAAGAAGAATACATTTTAAAGCTTTTGATATTTGCTATTAAAAAACCATTGAAATTCACAGAAAAAACCATAGGTTATAGACCATATATAGTTAGGAATTAGCATTTACAAAACCTTGAAAATTCACTGAAAAAACCATAGGTTATACACCATATATAGTTAGGAATTAGCATTTACAAAACCTTATTTTACTCACACAAAACCATTGAAATTCGCATATATAGTTAGTTGCACTAACTATATATCGCGCACCCGCAATCCACTGCTGATCATGTCACATATTACATCATTCATGACATGGTCAGTGACATCACTGATGACATCACTGATGACATCTCAAATGACATCACTGATGACATCTCAAATGACATCACTGATGACATCAATTATGACAACATCCAGTGACTGTATGTTTCTGTAAAGTTAAAATATGTCTTACATATTGAAGAATGAGTGGATTTTTAAGTGTCTGGATGAAGGATTTAGTAGGTGCATGACTGACTGTATGAGTGAGTGATTAAATGTGTCTCACTGAGTGCATGGTTAGTGACTAAACTGTCTTAATTTGTGCATCATTATATCTATTGTTCTGTAAACTGCTGCATGTGTTAATCAGTAGCTATATGAATAACTATATGGGTTATTGATTGGTTGCCCAAGTATTTGTATGGGAGACTGAGTGTGTGTGTGGGTGGCTGGGAGGTGTATGACTCTGTGCATAGATGTGTGAGCAGTTGATTCACTAGATGTATGGGTTCAAAAGTGCATGTGGAAACAGCTGTATGGGTGGTTGACTGTGTGCATGAGTGTATTGGTGAGTGAATGGATATCTCAGTGCTGCATGTCAAAGTAAGTACATATGTAAAACACAGTACATTTGAGAGTTGACATATATAAATAACTGTGCATAAGAGTCAGTGAATGTGTGAGTGGCTGTATGGATCATTGTGAACTTGTATCCAGGATTGTATAAGAGAGTAAATATGTTTTAGTATATGTTTGAATAAGTAAGGTGTGTATAACTGTATAGTTGAGAAAATGGAGGTGTGATTGATTCTTTGCATGACTGACTAGGTGTGTGTGTAACTCCATGGATGAGTGACAGTCTGTGAGTGTCTGTTTACACTGAGTGTATCTAAGGTTACATTAGAGTCTGAAGAGGTTCATCGTATTATCACATGAATGATGTCATCAGTGATGTGATCAGTAATGTCAAATGAGATGTCATCAGTGATGTCATCAGTGATGTCATTTGAGATGTCATCAGTGATGTCATCAGTGATGTCATTTGAGATGTCATCAGTGATGTCATCAGTGATGTCACTGACCATGTCATGAATGATGTAATATGTGACATGATCAGCAGTGGATTGCGGGTGCGCGATATATAGTTAGTGCAACTAACTATATATGCGAATTTCAATGGTTTTGTGTGAGTAAAATAAGGATTTGTAAATGCTAATTCCTAACTATATATGGTGTATAACCTATGGTTTTTTCAGTGAATATATATATATATATATATATATATATATATATATATATATATATATATATATATATATATATATATATATATTACCTACTGGCGGTCGCCAGTAGGTATATATAGTTAGGATTTTTTCTCTATGGGTTTTTTGAAAATTCTATGTCTAATAACTTTGGCGTTTGTGGACGGAATCGGCTGAAATTTTCAGGAAAATGGCACATTTTGTTTCTGAGCAGCCCTTGAAAATTTGGGGGGGGTTCGTCCAGTGGGGGCCGAGAAAAAAGGGGGGTCCCAAAACGTGTTTTTAACATTGAGTTTTCCATAGGGCGGTTGGCCTCACTTTTAGCCCGAACGGCTGAATGGATTTGCACGAAACTTGGCAAAATTGTAGGGACTGGTAGCCCGATGTGCCTTTTGTAGGTCTCAATATATGTGCTACAGTGGATTTTGAGAAATTAACGTTTAAAAAAAGATATATATCTGTAACAGCGGACCGGTTAGCGCTCTGGTTCGCGGACTTTTCGCGCAACGGAGCTTTGTGAAGCGAAGCTGATTGGTTCTCCGGCGTCTGTCAACATTCCAAACAGTCCGTAGCGGCCGCCATCTTGTCTCTCGGTAGGATCGAGAGACAAGAGGAGGTCAAAACAAAGGGGGAAATAACTATAAGGGGGCATAGTAGATCCTCGCTGACCCCCTAGGTTTGATGTGGAGGTTTTAAAAGGGCCCCGCGGGGCAAAAAAAAATAATAAAAATAATAATCGAACGGCTGAATGGATTTGCACGAAACTTGGCAAAATATTAGGGACTGGTAGCCCGATGTGCCTTTGCTAGGTCTCAATATATGTGCTCCAGTGGATTTTGAGAAATTAACGTTCAAAAAAAGATATATATCTGTAACAGCGCTCCGCTTCGCGTAACGGAGGTTTGCGAAGCTGATTGGTCATTCTGTCACTGGGCTATAGTTGGGCTACATCTGGCTGATATTTGGGCTACATTTGTTTTTTTGTGTGTCTGGCGGCCATCTTTGGGCTACATTGGGCTACATTGGGCTTCATTGGGCTACATTCGGCTAATTAGCAAATAGCTCATCGCAAACTAGGAATGGTAAAGAATCGCTATTTATTCCTTAAAGTTCGCTATTTAGGAAATGCAAATAACTTTGATGATACATATGGCGGTTCATCTCTAACAAGATAAGAAGCATAGGGATAGATTTATGATGACTGGCGCATCACCAGGGATGTGTTAGTCATTCTGTGCCGCTGTTCCGTCACCTATGGTGTGCTGCATTTACAATGCGGCGCATCACGGGGCAAAAACAGCACAGATGCGTGATGTATCTGTGCCGTAAAGGTGGCGCATTGCTGGAGTTGTATCGCAAGTGTGATGAAGCTCCAGCAAGGGTCGGGGGTGCCCCTGTCGCAGGGTTTCTGTTCTCACACAGAACTGTGGACAGAGGATTGGAACCTCGGCGAATTAGGGTGTCCCAAAACTCACGTTAGTAATCAAAAACTATTTAGCAAGCTAGGTACAGTGTCACATTGGATATAACAAACTCTCAATGTTTAGACAATCCAGAATATGAACTTATAGTACCTCAGGATACGTGGAACTCATGAACAGTCGGTCGTTATATATTTCTTAGAAACCAGAACATGGAGTTAAGAAGAACACATGTGTATTTGAAATGTTTATTTACTAATGCCGTCTTCTCAGGCGTAGTACCTTAGATAATAAAAGTACACATATTATCAGTAGCAAAATTACCAGCATAGTTACTAGTACATAAAAAGTGAATGGTGATAGTATGTTAACATGCTGTAAATGAATAAGAGTTAGCAACACTTATAAGCAGCCGCGGGCCGTGGAGGGAGTTACGGTGAGGCAGGGAGGCGGGGAGGGGGAGAAGCAGGGTGGAGAATACAAGTACACATATTATCAGTAGCAAAATTACCAGCATAGTTACTAGTACATAAAAAGCGAATGGTGACAGTATGTTAACATGCTGTAAATGAATAAGAGTTAGCAACACTTATAAGCAGCCGCGGGCCGTGGAGGGAGTTACGGTGGGGCAGGGAGGCGGGGAGGGGGAGGGGCAAGGTAGAGAGGGCTCCACCCTGCTTCTCCCCCTCCCCGCCTCCCTGCCCCATCGTAACTCCCTCCACGGCCCGCGGCTGCTTATATCTCACCCTCCCTAATACACATATTATATTATTTGCTAAGAAGGTCTCTTTGTGTTGGTTTAGGGCGTGCCCATACTTTAGTGTCTTAGATTTGAAGGAATCACATCAGCATACACCAGCTCTCTCTTCATGTGAACCGCATCAACTGTTGTGTATGTGTGTTCGGCAAAGCAATATAAAACCCGCCTCATGCCCAGAATTGGCAGAAGTTGCACTTATGTTATGAGTATGAAGTCGTGGAGATCAGACCTCATAACAATTCTGTATCGTGTTGTTCTTGAAACTTTAGCACTCGCTGTACAGATATAGTTTAACAAGTAAAGCAGATAGTAGACCAATAACATATTATTCTCATGTAAACCACGATGAACTACTAGGTGGAAAGCTAAAGCAACAACTAAATGTCGTGTGCAGAAGTTGCAAAAAAGGAAAAATGGCGTTTAAACCGGTAATGAGCCCATGCTAACTTAACACGGTGTAAAGATATCCAGGACCTAGATGACACCTCCCCATGATCCGGAAACGAACTGAATAAGATAATAGAAGTGCCATCTCATGAGAGCAGATTGCAAGTTTATATGTGGACGGTCCGCAAGGTAAAGCATTAAAAACTAGGAAAATTCAATGCTAAAGAAAAATAAAACAGCCAAGTACTTTATCGAGTCTTAAGCCAATAGGCAAGGTAAATAATAAAAACTTGACAATTAAGTCAATGAATTGTCAATGAAATGCTAGTACTCAGCATATGAAACATGAAAAAGGTCTATGACATAACTGTGTATGCAAAATAAGCTGCAACAGCCTCCAACAGGAAGTCACCGTCTTCATCCGAAAACAGTTCAGCCATCCAATTTAAAAGCGGAAAAGAACATACGTGCTCTCCCAGCACCGGATCCTCTATCACCATCAGAGGACAGCTCGGTGGGTTTTCAAGAAAGCTGTGTTCCAAGAAAGACTGTGCTGCCGCCAGTAAATTCCAGGGACCAAGTAGTCCATGCATCAATGCCACAGCCATAATCCTTTCGCCAGGACAAACCAACTCGTGAGTAATGATAGGAGTCATCAGCTGATTAAAGTCGACGTCAGGAGAAACCGGTCCGCAGAGACACAAATCAATGGCCCAATCGAAATCACAGGTCAGGCAGTGAAATACAGGCTGGACACAGGTGAAGTAGGAGAACCGAAAAGATAATCCATATGCCGTGCTTAATATCGCCAACGGCATTGTGCCATAATATTCTAGCATGCGATTGCGGAACAGTGTCAGCAGCTGCAGGGTCGGAGGTTGCATAGGAGGGACATCCATATTTAAAAATGTAAAAAAGCACAAGAGCGTCCGCTGGTAATGCAAGTAAAAATGCAATCCACGAACCAGAGTGGAGAAAATGGAATGAAAGGGAGCAGGGATGACTCCAAAGATTTTCTCAAATGAAGTCACGAGACCACTGGTAACAACTTTAAAAAAGTGTGCCAGGGATTTTGTGGAGGATGCGTTAAAGATAGTCGGAAACATGTTGCTGAAATTGAAAGGCAAACCTGTGTACGGGTGTTCGCTATGTGAAGTACGAAAGTTTCACGGGCCGAACTCAAGGCCACCTCTCTCTGAGACAAAAGAGCTCTTATTCTTGTCATGCCGTTGAAACGTGTCCCAAGGTTGGTATTTGTGGCCAGATTGAAAACTCCCTATGTTCATGTGTGGGAGGAAATAGAACATTTCTGCAGCAAATAACCCGTTCACTTACTGTTACGATAAAAGGAATACTTTTAATTAACTCAGAACAATCTTCATTATTGAGCATCAAATAACTACCATTTTCCAACAACTTGAACGTGGGGATGATAGCAGGAACTGGCGTGCCTTGCAACACGCAAGCCATATTTGGTCGGTGTTTGTTGCATGAATCGTGTAACTGTATGTGCCTACACATTAGTGAATGATCTGGCGTCTCAGTGCATTCCTCTCCATTCAGATAAACTTCTTGATCATCTTTGAAACATCTGTATGTGTATGGAAGCGACCAGACCTCATGAACAAAAGCACTACCTAAAGGTTCCTAAAGACCTATTGGTATATATTTCATACAATTTGAAAACTTATATAAAGCAAAAGGCAGCGTTATTAAACCGTGGATAAGGCATGTTGCCAAAAAACCCGCAATCCTCTGCTGATGATGTCACTGAGCATGTCATGAATGATGTAATATGTGACATCATCAGTAGTGGATTATGGGTAATAGTATCTCTAGTTTACTCCCCTATAGCTGTCTTTCTTTTAACATAAGTGTGTGTTTCCTTCCCTTATACTTACTGTTTTTGGTTCGCTTCCAGTTCGCGTACCAGCGAGCGAACTAGGAAGCGAACTAAGAGAAATAGAGGTTGGCACAGTTCCAAATATTGTACCAATTTTTTAATAACGGGGAGGTAGTTCTGAAAAGAACTTTTTTTTTTATTTTTCTGAACATTTTTTTAATGTTTTTGAATTTTTCGGAACAGTTTTATATTTTTTTGGGTTTTTCTTGGAGGGGGCAATGAAAACGATTCATTGTAAAGGGCTCAACAGGAGCAACAAAACAAAAAAAAGAAGTATTTATTATTTTGGGCGTTTCGGACAAACTTGCATATGATAGTCAATAGCTCTGTTGATCAGAGTGATGCTTCTTTCTCCGTAGGAAATGAATCCATCGCAAAATACGCAGGTGTGTTTTACTTCACCAAATCTCATTTGTATATTTGGCACCATCTCCCTGCCCTCTGGTCCCGTTACTTCCGGTACAACAGATCTTCTGGCCATAATAGGGAGATTATCTAGGTCGTTCCGAAACTGTGCAGCACTGTAGTTGTTAGGATGCCACCTAGTCATATGGCGATGCATTGTGTAGTTTCCGAAACTGTATTTTTTGTCGGTCCCTCTGGACAGTCTATCTTGACATATAAGGCAAGTTACGTATCTTGCATTTACTTTTTTCTGACCTTTGGGAATTTTAAAAAATTGCCAAATGAAGTTTTCTTTCCGGTGAGACGTCTTGGGCTGCTCAGGCAAAAACTGCCTCTCTTCGTGCTCGTCCTCCTGTTCCTCTTCTTCTTCTTCTTGTTGAATTACAACTTGAGCAGGTGGTCCTCTCTTCCTTGGAGGTGGTGGAGGTGGTGGGGAAGCACCAGCTGAAGCTACTAAAGAAGCCATTGCTCAGTGATCACAAAGGGTCTTTCTCTCACAATGATGAAAGTCAGAGTGAGGAAAGAAGGAGGGATTTTCATCATTTGGGAAAAACAAGAGTTCTCAACCAATCAAAAGTGTTCATTTTAGATTATATGACCTAGTCTTACATCATTAGGAAACCAAAAGTGAAATGAACCAATGAAAAGTGTTATTACCAAGTCACATGACTTGCTGTGTTTACGTTAAGCGCTTTGCAGGGCCTCCCGGTTTGCTTCCAGAAACCTGCGCTTTGGCACTCGCTTCGCGTACCAGTTCGCTAACGTAGCACGTCATATGACGTATCACGCGACAACGTGGAACGTCATGCGGACGGGAGGCGTCACGATGTTGTTTTCTAACGCGGCACTTGCGGTAAAGAAACGTTTACCGGCTCGCGGTCTATTTCGCGGCATCAAGGTCAGCTAACGGGAAGCTTCCCGATTCGCGAAGCGGGAACGAAGAAAAAAAAATATTTAAAAAAAAAATTATTCATAAACATATAAAATATATTTTTGGATTTAAAGAAGAATACATTTTACAGCTACAGATATTAGCTGTTAAAAAACCAATGAAATTCACAGAAAAAACCATAGGTTATAGACCATATATAGTTAGGAATTAGCATTTACAAAACCTTGAAAATTCACTGAAAAAACCATAGGTTATAGACCATATATAGTTAGGAATTAGCATTTAGAAAACCTTATTTTACTCACACAAAACCATTGAAATTCCATATATAGTTAGTTGCACTAACTATATATCGCGCACCCGCAATCCACTGCTGATGATGTCACATATTACATCATTCATGACATGGTCAGTGACATCACTGATGACATCACTGATGACATCTCAAATGACATCACTGATGACAACATCCAGTGACTGTATGTTTCTGTAAAGTTAAAATATGTCTTAGATATTGAAGAATGAGTGGATGTATAAGTGTCTGGATGAAGGATTTAGTAGGTGCGTGACTGACTGTATGAGTGAGTGATTAAATGTGTCTCACTGAATGCAAGGGTTAGTGACTAAACTGTCTTAATTTGTGCATCATTATGTCTGTTGTGATGTAAACTGCTGCATGTGTTGATCATTAGCTATACGAGAGGCTATATGTGTTATTAATTGGTTGCCCAAGTATTTCTATGGGAGATTGAGTTTGTGTGGGGGTGGCTGTGAGGTGTGTGACTCTGTGCATAGATGTGTGAGCAGTTGATTCACTAGGTGTATGAGTTCAAGAGTGCATGTGGAAAAAGCTACATGGGCGGTTGACTGTGTGCATGAGTGTATTGATGAGTGAATGGATATCTCAATGCTACATGTCATAGTAAGTACATATGTAAAACACAGTACATGTGAGAGTTGGCATATATAAATAACTGTGCATGAGAGCCACTGAATGTGTGAGTGGCTGTATGGATCATTGTGAACTTGTATCAGGGATTGTATAAGAGAGTAAATATGTGTTAGTATATGTTTGAATAAGTAAGGTGTGTATAACTGTATAGTTGAGGAAATGGAGGTGAGATTGTTTCTTTGCATGACTGACTAGGTGTGTGAGTAACTCCATGGATGAGTGACAGTGTGTGAGTGTCTGTATACACTGAGTGTATCTAAGGTTATATTAGAGTCTGAAGAGGTTTATCGTATTAGCACAAGAATGATGTCAAATGAGATGTCATCAGTGATGTCATCAGTGATGTCATTTGAGATGTCATCAGTGATGTCATCAGTGATGTCACTGACCATGTCATGAATGATGTAATATGTGACATCATCAGCAGTGGATTGCGGGTGCGCGATATATAGTTAGTGCAACTAACTATATATGGAATTTCAATGGTTTTGTGTGAGTAAAATAAGGTTTTCTAAATGCTAATTCCTAACTATATATGGTCTATAACCTATGGTTTTGTCAGTGAATATATATATATATATATTACCTACTGGCGGTCGCCAGTAGGTAGTTATAGTTAGGATTGATTTCCATAGGGAAATCGCAACATTCTATTTGGAATAACTTTGGCGCCGGTTGAGCAATCAGCCTGGATTTTTCAGCAACTTTGCCTCGCGGCTCTCCGCTCCTTCCCTGACAGTTTGGGGGGGATTCGTCAAGCGGGGGCTGAGATAAAAGGGGGGTCCCAAAACGTGTTTTCCCCATGTTAATTTCCATAGGGCGGTCTGTCGCACTTTTAGCTGAATGGATTTTCACCAAACTTGTCAAAATTGTAGGGACTGGTATCCCGATGTGCCTTTGCTATGTCTCAAGATATGTGCTCCAGAGGATTTTGAGTAATTAAGGTTCCAAAAAATGTATATATCTGTAAGTGCGTACCAGGGAGCGCTCCGGGTGCGCCACGCGACCTGCGCACGGGAAGCTGATTGGCTCTCGGGTGTCTGTAACATTCGAAACAGTTCGCAGCGGCCGCCATCTTGTGTCTCGGTAGGATCGAGACACAAGAGGTGGCAAAAAACAAAGGGGGAAATGACCAAAAGAGGGCAGGGTACACCCCCCCTGACCCTCTAGGTTGGATGTGGGGGCCATAAAAGGGTCCCTCGGGTAAAAACAAACAAAAATAAAATCGATTTTCGCGGGGGGAGCGTCCGGTACGCGCACCGGGGAGCGTACCGGGGAGGGTACTTTGGTGAAAAATAGTGAAAATAATAGTGTAAAATAATCATTTTGAGTGATTACAGGTAGGGTAGCTCTGAAAAGAGCTTTTGGGTTCTGTGGCTGTTTTAGGTACCTACAAGTACGTCCCACACACACCCACACGCACACAACCCCACACCCCCACACCCACACACTCCCCACACACACCTCACACATGCACACCTCCACCCACACCTAAACACCCCACACCCCCACACCGACACCTTACACATCCACACCCACAACCACACATCCCACACAGATATACACCTCATCCCCCCAGACACACACACACACACACATACACACCTCACAGACACACCCGCACATCCCCCACACACACCTCCCCCACCCCCACACATGGGGAAAACTCAGTGAAACACTAAAATAATAATTTAAAGTGCTTAGAGGTAGGGTATCTCTGAATAGAGTTGTTGTGTTGTGTGGGTGATTTAAGTACCAACATGTAGGTACCAATGCAGAGTCTTAAATTCAATGTACACCGTTTACTCTGTAGATAATTTACATGTTATTATAGAAGTTATTGTGGTATATGGAATCCATACCATAGTCTGTCAGGAAAACATAAAGAACATGGAGGCAGGAGATGAAAAAGAGATGTCAAATACACTTTGGAGATAATATAGTGGGAGAAAGGAAGTATCTATGAGCAAAATTACTATGTAAAACAAAAAAGTTGCACAGTATACTATAAGTTTCACTTTACATTATAATCAATTTGGTAGTAGTTTAAGATTTACATATAAAAATGAATAATGTCTCAAACAATTTTAGAATTATTAAATATAAATTTATTTTTGAGTTTCATTTTCAAAATTTGATAGAACGTCTAACATTTGACTGTCCGAAATGTCCTCTTTTTGAGTGAACATAACTTCCAACATTTGACTGTCAGAAACGTCCTCATATTGAATTAACAAATCCACAGATTCTACACATTGTAGAAGTTCATGGTCCCGTGATTCATCCATGAATTCCAAGTCATTGGGTTCAATGATTTCCTCATTGTTCATCTCTAGGACAATTTCAAAGGAAATGTTCTGTTCTCCTTCCATTTTTGTGCTGAAATTTGCATAAAAAAAATCATCAGTAGAAATATGGCACTGTTGGGTTTAAGTTCAGACAGGTAGTTTAGATTTTTTAACAGTGAAGTTAACTTTGGGCAATGTATGGTAACAGGCAGGAAGTAGAAATATAAAAAAGTGCCTGTGAAGAAACGTAAGTAAATTCATAATTATAGCAGAGAAGCCTAAGTCAATCCATAAATATAACAGAGGAGCCTATCTCTATCTATAACTATAGTAGAGGGACAGTAAATAACTATCAGAAAACCTTTTAAAAAAATAACTTAAAGTGCCCCTTACAAATTATCAACTTACTTTACAGAGAGGTGAAGAAGACAAAATGCGAAAATCCTTTCCAAGATGTACCTCAGGTAGTTGTAGTCAAAATGGCTGTGTTTCCCTCTCATTTTTCATTTATATTCATGTACATAACCAATCAAATGTCAGGAAAAAAAATAGAAAATGAAAGTAACATTTTGATTGGTTGTCAATTCTAACACTTCAGATGTGTTTTTGTGAAGTAATTTACCTCAGGGTATTTAGAGAGGTCTACAGGCTAAATGGCTCAATGGAATTCCATCGAATTTGGGAAAATGGTAGGGATGTAGTATGAGCTATTCTATATTTGGTGAAAGTGTCTCCAGTGGTTTTTATGTAAATTAACTTTTAACATTTTTTTAGAGCGCTTCCCGGTGCGCGCCCCGGTACGCGTACCGGCAGCGCTACGGGAGTCCTCCATTTTGTGTTTCGGTAGATTTAAGACAGAAAATAGAGGACAAACAACATTGGGAATGGGTATAAGGGGGCATCTTAGGCACTCCTTGACCCTCTAGGTTTTCTGAGGGGGTCTTAGGAGGCCCAAATAGGCAAACAAAAAAAAAAGTTTTTATTTTTGCGGGGGGAACGCCCGGTACGCGCACCGGGAAGCGTACCGGGGAGTGTACTATGGTGAAGAATAGTGAAAAAAGTTAGAAAAAGATAATCATTTGGAGTGACCAGAGATAGGGTAGCCCTGAAAAGGGCTTTTGGGTTCTGTGGCTGATTTAGGTACCTACAAGTAGGTACCAATGCACAGTCTTAAATTCAGGAGGAATATTCTATTCCCCTCATCTGAAAAGTGCACACCATCTTCCCTGTAGATATCTTGCATGTTGTAACGCAAGTTATTATTGTATATTGAACCCATTCCATAGTCTCTCATGTAAGCAGAAACAGATTTATTCACATGTTTCCGTGCTTTCTCAAATTGTGGACAAAATTGATTGGACCACTTCCATTTCTGCCTTTGGCATATATTGGAATATACCAAGGCAGTTTGAGGAAAAAGTGCCATCAATTGATCAAAGGTGTCCTTTATAAGCATTTCCAGACCTACCCCAGTCAAAGTGCCCAAGTCATTTCCACCACAGTGCACAATTAAAAGGTCAGGGTGTGGCAAATGCAAAAAGGTTTTCACCAATGGTATCAATTGGTGACATTTCAATCCTCTGTGGCCAATCCATTTAATCTTCACATTTGGTAAGTCAAGGTTGTGAACATTTCTGGTAGCTGCATACCTTTGAGCCCAGTGGATATAGCTATGTCCAATAATCCAGACAGAATACATGGTGAGAGGAGATTCTGATGCAGTCAGATGAAGTTTGGAAAAGAAATGGCAGTTGGAACAATAGGAATTTGCAAAAAAAAACCTGTGGAGTTTCAGTGCTCTTGAATCACAAGCAATAATTGGTAGAATGAGATAGTTGAAAACTGAAAGTTAGGGTGCATGGTTGTGTTCTGTGTAAGAAGTAATTTGAATGGTTAAAAAAAAGTCATTTAAAGAAACCTTGCACCAGAAAAGCTGGTGTATTCGCAGGTCAAACATCCTTGATGAGGTGATTTGCAACATTGTAGAATAAACTTTTAACCCTGGGAGCTCAGTGAGGAGGGAGTTGCTATGGTAACAGGTAGAAGGGGCTGAGGGGGGGAAGGGTGTTAGTTTGAAAATACAGAGGGAAGAGATTTGATTGGTTACCATGAGCAATATATGTGTAGAATTAGAGGTTTTCTGTGCCTTTATGGTTTCCAGTGTCTGGAGAACATACCTTTTGCTCTGCTAAAGAAATATTGGTGTGTGTATCTGACACTGTTCTGAATCTCCTAAAATATTTGTAAAGGTGAGTTATGATTCATTTAATATACATAGAGACTTGTATACTCTATGGAGAAGATTTGGAAGCACATTGTGATTTTTTAATGTTGCTTTGTGTCATGCTTTTTGATAATGCTTGGTAAAAAGTTTTTACTGCATAGAGTAATTGTATTTTGTAAAATTGTGAAGTTTTAGTCGTGACATGGAATGCTTCTACATAGGACCTGTGCTGTGTTTTGTAAATGTGATGTCAAAAACGATTTTGGGAAAAATAAATGGTTTTTACATTTTTTTAAAGGAATATAGAATGTGTGCATGTTTAATAGAAATACATTTGACTCTTTACAATGATGTTACCTGTGTTTTAACTCAGTGTAGGAAGCATATTGAGTTTGTTTGCATAGAGGAATTGTATTTTGTAAAATTGTGAAGCTCCATGTGAACGCTTTTGCCTCAGTCTTATCCCTGTTGTGAGGCAGATGTTTGTAAATAGGATCTGTGCTATTTTGGGGAAAATGAATGGTTTTACATTTTTGAGTATAATGTGGCGCAAACGTTTAAAAAGTGACACATCTACCTACATGCGTCACTTTTTAAATATGGGGGAAAAAGGTACATGTTTGGGCTTTCCTGGGGAGCCTAGGTGGTGAGGCTTGTATCTAAGAGTGCAGTGGACTAGGCTTCATGAAGTATATACCTGTCTGCATTCTTAGACGCAGGTGTCAATTTGACTCTTTACAATGATGTTACCTGTGTTTTAACTCAGTGTAGGAAGCATATTGAGTTTGTTTGCATAGAGGAATTGTATTTTGTAAAATTGGGAAGCTCCATGTGAAAGCGTTTGCCTCAGTCTTAATCCTGTTGTGAGGCAGGTGCAAGATTTTGCCTCAGTCTTATCCCTGCTGTGAGGCAGATGATTGTAAATATGATCTGTGCTGTGTTTCCTAAATGTGATGTCAAAAACGATTTTGGGGAAAATAAATGGTTTTGACATTTTTGAGTATAATGTGGCGCAAAGGTTTAAAAAATTACGCATAGATGCGTCACTTTTTAAATATATGGAAAGAAGGTACATGTTTGGGCTTTCCTGGGGAGTCTAGGTGGTGAGGCTTGTATCTAAGTGTGCAGTTGACTAGGCTTCATGAAGCATATCCCTGTCTGCATTCTTAGACACAGGTGTCAATCTGACTCTTTAAAATGATGTTACCTGTTTTTTAAATCAGTGTAGGAAGCATGTTGAGTTTGTTTGCATAGAGGAATTGTATTTTGTAAAATTGTGAAGCTCCATGTGAAAGCGTTTGCCTCAGTCTTATTCCTGTTGTGAGGCAGGTGCAAGATTTTGCCTCAGTCTTATCTCTGCTGTGTTTCCTAAATGTGATGTCAAAAACGATTTTGGGGAAAATAAATGGTTTTTACATTTTTGAGTATAATGTGGCGCAAAGGTTTGAAAAATGACGCATCTACCTACATGCGTCACTTTTTAAATATGGGGGAAAAAGGTACATGTTTGGGCTTTCCTGGGGAGCCTAGGTGGTGAGGCTTGTATCTAAGAGTGCAGTGGACTAGGCTTCCTGAAGCATATCCCTGTCTGCATTCTTAGAGACAGGTGTCAATTTGACTGTTTACAATGATGTTACCTGTGTTTTAAATCAGTGTAGGAAGCATATTGAGTTTGTTTGCATAGAGGAATTGTATTTTGTAAAATTGTGAAGCTCCATGAGAAAGCGTTTGCCTCAGTCTTATTCCTGTTGTGAGGCAGGTGCAAGATTTTGCTTCAGTCTTATCCCTGCTGTGAGGCAGATGATTGTAAATAGGATCTGTGCTGTGTTTCCTAAATGTGATGTCAAAAACGATTTTGGGGAAAATAAATGGTTTTTACATTTTTGAGTATAATGTGGCGCAGAGGTTTAAAAAGTGACGCATCTACATACATGCGTCAATTTTTAAATATGGGGCAAAAAGGTACTTGTTTGGGCTTTCCTGGGGAGCGTAGGTGGTGAGGCTTGTGTCTAAGAGTGCAGTGGACTAGGCTTCATGAAGCCTATCTCTGCTGCATTCTTAGACACAGGTGTTTTGAGGCAAAATCTTGCACCTGTCTAACAACAGGAATAAGACTGAGGCAAACGCTTTCACATGGAGCTTCACAATTTCACAAAATACAATTACTCTATGCAAAAAAACTCAATATGCTTCCTACACTGAGTTAAAACACAGGTAACATCATTGTAAAGAGTCAAATTGTCACCTGTGTCTAAGAATGCAGCAGAGATAGGCTTCATGGAGCCTAGTCCCCTGCACTCTTAGACACAAGCCTCACCACCTACGCTCCCCAGGAAAGCCCAAACATGTACCTTTTTGCCCCATATTTAAAAATTGACACATGTAGGTAGATGCGTCACTTTTTAAACCTCTGCGCCACATTATACTCAAAAATGTAAAAACCATTCATTTTCTCCAAAATCGTTTTTGACATCACATTTAGGAAACACAGCACAGATTGTATGTACAATCATCTGCTTCACAGCAGAGATAAGACTGAGGCAAAATCTTGCACCTGTCTCACAACAGGAATAAGACTGAGGCAAACGCTTTCACATGGAGCTTCACAATTTTACAAAATACAATTCCTCTATGCAAACAAACTCAATATGCTTCCTACACTGATTTAAAACACAGGTAACATCATTGTAAAGAGTCAAATTGTCACCTGCGTCTAAGAATGCAGACAGGTATATGCTTCATGAAGCCTAGTCCACTGAACTCTTAGACACAAGCCTCACCACGTACGCTCCCCAGGAAAGCCCAAACAAGTACCTTTTTGCCCCATATTTAAAATTTGACGCATGTAGGTAGATGTGTCACTTTTTAAACCTCTGCGCCACATTATACTCAAAAATGTCAAAACCATTTATTTTCCCCAAAATCGTTTTTGACATCACATTTAGGAAACACAGCACAGATCCTATTTACAATCATCTGCCTCACAGCAGGGATAAGACTGAAGCAAAATCTTGCACCTGCCTCACAACAGGATTAAGACTGAGGCAAACGCTTTCACATGGAGCTTCACAATTTTACAAAATACAATTCCTCTATGCAAACAAACTCAATATGCTTCCTACACTGATTTAAAACACAGCTAACATCATTGTAAAGAGTCAAATTGACACCTGCGTCTAAGAATGCAGACAGGTATATGCTTCATGAAGCCTAGTCCACTGCACTCTTAGATACAAGCCTAACCACCTAGGCTTCCCAGGAAAGCCCAAATATGTATATTTTTGCCCCATATTTAAAAAGTGATGCATGTAGGTAGATGCGTCACTTTTTAAACCTCTGCGCCACATTATAATCAAAAATGTAAAAACCATGAATTTTCTCCAAAATAGTTTTTGACATCACATTTAGGAAACACAGCACATATCCTATTTACAATCATCTGCCTCACAGCAGGGATAAGACTGAGGCAAAATCTTGCACCTGCCTCACAACAGGAATAAGACTGAGGCAAATGCTTTCACATGGAGCTTCACAATTTTATAAAATACAATTCTATATAACTATATAACTCAATACTTTCTCGGGAAGCATAGGTGGTGAAGCCTGTGTATAAGAGTGCAGTGGACTTAGACATAGGTCTCATCTTCTTTGTACTTGTGGACAGAGCTGTCTTCCACTATACTCTTCAATACAGGCCTCACCTTTTGTGCACCCCTGGAGAATCGTCACCTGATCTGTAACCCTGTATAGATCGTTTGCTTTTTGTCATTGCTTTGTTGTTTGGTAATAGTGGTCTATAATGTGCTACTTTTTTCTTTAACACAGATTGAAATCGTTATTTGAAGAGTAAGCAAAGATGCCCACAAGGGAAAGGACAAGGAAACAACGTAACCGGGAAAAATCAAAAACAGCAACGGAATTACAGCACTCTTCCACAACAAATACTTCAAAAAACAGGAACCAATCTCCTGGTAAGACAACTAAGTCTTTTTTACGTAACATATGTACATCCCAAAAAAATGATGGACAGCATGTAGAAAAAGAAAATGAGAAAGTAAAATTGAAAAGGAAGGAGAGAACTTCAAAGAATCCTAAAACTGGAGCAGGAGAGAATAATATGTATAGGAATAGAAGGCAGAATCCGTTTAGAGACATTCGTAGACGAATGTTTCGCAATAGAGTGGTTTTAAATTTGTTATAAAACATTAGGAAAGGTAAACAGAGAGCTGCTTTTTATAAGAAAAAGAAAAGTGTAGAGAAGATTGTTGATCAGGCTTTTGAAGTTAAGAACAAATTATTTATTTTAATAATCAATAGAATTAGGACACTTAACAAGACAATTGATGTTTTCAAATCAAACAGTAGATGGAAAAGAGTAATTAATCGGACTAATTTTTGTAAAGTTTTTTCTGGAGAATGGATGCACAGTTCAAGTTGTGAGCCATTTTTTAATGAGGAGAGTTACTTCCAGGAGAATGATTTAGTGCATGCAGTTGACACCAGTGATCGAGCGTATGAAGTGAAAGACGGTTGTCTGATTGAAAAAGAGAAACTTGTGCCTAGAGAACCAGAAGAGGTGTTATCTGATGGAGTTTTAGGGAGACGTACTAAGGGTCCAGTGTACACTTGGAAGTGTAGTAGTATTTGTAGTGTGCGACAGGAATCAATTGATTTGTTTTGTAATTTCTTACGTACATATAGTAAGAAAAGTATAAAGCAGAAAGTGAAGTTGTTGCAAGACTTAGATCCTTGCAGAGTGAGAGGAATCACAGGTTTGCAAGGCCATTCACTGGCTTGTCTTTCAAGAAAAGTCTGTCAGAGTGTTTTTCATCATTTTAGGATGTTAGCAGTGCATCATACCAAAATGAGGAAATTAGTGAGAATGTTGTATTATGCAAAAAGTCCCGCACTTAAGCTTAAACAATTAAACAGTGCTCTTTTGCATGGAACTGAATTAGATGTGAAGAAGATTTGTGAAGAAATTGAGATTTGTTATTTTCGTGAAAAAGAGGACAGTGTAGAAATTTAGACAGCAATTCAAGGTAATGTGGAAGACAATGTACAGATTTTAAATACAGAAAAGCTTGAGAAGGAAATTACCAGGTTTAAGGTGAAATCAAGTGAAAGGCCGAATTTTACTTGTGTGTGTTGTCGACGGACTCATTATAAGATTCAGACTAGGTTAGTTGATTTATATGCAAAAAGTGAAAAGATGGATAATTATGAGTGGAAAGATTTAGCAACTTATTTGTGGGTGGAGAATTGTTTTGATTTGATTTCTGATCAGCGTATTCGTAAATATTGTTACGATAAATTAACTCAAAACAGAATGCCTGCTAGAGCTGTTCATAATAATCTGGAGTTGGTAGACATTCCCCGTGAATTGATGGATTTAAATACATATGAGTCTATTTTGATGCAATGTGTCCATCCTTTTCAGGCAATTGTTCGCATGGAGCCTAAGATAGGGAAATTGCCTCCTACAGATTTGCAGAGACGATTAAAGGGAAGAGTTGTTTATTTGCCCCTAGATTTGAAAAAAAATATTGATACAATTGGTAAAGAAAAAGTAGAGGAACCTTTAGTTATTCTAGTTAATGGGGTTCCAACAAAGAGTAAAAAAATTTGGCAAGATTTAGTGGATGTTAGGAAAGTCAAAAAGGCAACGTTGTATTTAGTCAAAAACAATGAGTACTACAAAGATGTATGTGTTGCAGCAGAGGAAAAAGCTGCAGATGAAGACAGTGATTGTTCAGGCGGCCAAATTGAAAAAGTTGATGTGTCTAGAAGTGAAGAAATATATGATTATTATACTGTTCATCCTTTGCATTCCAAAGAAGTAATGGGGAATGCAATTGAATTGTTTCAAATGAAAACAGCAAAAGGAAGTCCCATTAGTGTATGGGAAGAAAGTTTGGAAGCTCGTTGTTTTCCACAGCTATTTCCAACAGGTCGAGGTGGACGATATGACGATCGACCACTTCAAATTCCTGCATCTGAATATCGAACTGTAAGATTATATGCTGAAGATGCAAGGTTTCGTCAATGCATTCCCTATTTATTTCATCTACTGTATGAAAGTGACTTGACTGGACTTTCTTATGCAGTAAACCATATTCTGAAAAGTGGAGCACATCTGCAAAAGGTTTCGGCGAGGGACTTTATGGAGAAAGTGAATCTGCAAGATAATATTTTAGAATCTCATCTAATCAATCTCATGGCATGTCAGCGTGGTACAAATGAGTATTGGTACCGTCGCCATGGGGAATTGATATTTATGCTAAGAAACTTAGGAACTCCTACATGGTTCCTCACTCTTAGCTGTGCCGAGTATGCATGGGAGGACTTACTTCAACTTCTACGAGAGGCCAATGCTAATATACAAAATATAGAATTCAAAACACCTGGAGAACTGTGTTCTTTGGATCCAGTGAATGTATACAGATATTTCAATCATAGATTTGAAGCTATGATGTCTTTTATTACCAACAAAAAAAATCCTCCCCTTGGAGAGGTTTTGGATTTCTTTTGGAGAAAGGAGTATCAAGCGAGAGGTGCTCCTCACATACATATGTTATTATGGATTAAAGATGCACCCAAATTTGGAACAGATTCAGATGAGACAGTGATGAGCTTCATTGACAAGTATTCAACATGTGCTGTTCCAAAAACTACCGAAGAAAACAGTTTAAGGCAACAAGTTTTACGCTTTCAATCCCATCGTTGTGGAAAGTACTGTCATCGAAAATTCAGAAACAAGGACAAGTTCTACACAAAATGTCGTTCCGCTTTTCCACGACCAGTGGTTTCTAAAGGAAGAGTAAATAATTTAATGTCTTCTCTTCGACATACTGTAACGAGAAAATCACCAAAAAATACATACAATTTAAAAAGAAACGAAGAGTCCAAGTACATCAATGACTACAACCCAGTGATTTTGTCCATGTGGAATGCTAACATGGATATTCAATTTGTTGCTGACAACTCTATTGCTGTAGCTCGATATGTGACGTCTTACATCACAAAAAAAGAAAAGACAGAACTGAAGGAAATGTGGGAGGACATTTCACATGAAAAGAGCCTAAGCAAGAAATTGTACAGTTACAGTCTGAAGATGTTGTCGCATCGAGAAATTGGAGCATATGAATGTTCTGATCGATTGTCGTCAGCAAGTCTCTATGCCAAATCTAGAACCATCATTTGGGTGAGTCTAGGTCTTGCTGCAACACGAAATCAAGTTTTGAAATCTGTACAAGAGATAGAGTATTTGGCGGAGAAAGAACCAGAAAGTACAGATATTTTGAAGACAAACATGTTGGATACATACTATCCAAATAGAAGTCCTCACCTTGAGAACGTTTGTCTCTATGAAGTTCTGCAAAGATATATTTATAAAAGAAACATCAAAGAAGATATCAATAATGGAATATATGGAATCATTGGATGTGAAGGATGTCTAGTCAAACAGAAAAAAGGTCATTTGATTAATCATCGAAAATTGAGTTGTGAAAATCCAGACAAAAGAGAATTTTACTATTTGGTTGTTTTGCAACTCTTTAAACCATGGCGAGAAGAAGAGGAACCACTTGGAGATTTTCTCTGTTATGAAGACTCTTTTAATCCTACGAAGGATACAATAGAATATCCTGTTTTTCCAAATTATCTGCAAATGTTGAATGAAGAAATAGAGCAAGAATCAACAATTGCTGCAGAGATTGCGAGAGATAGTTCTCAAGGCAGTCAGAGTTCTGCTTCATTGAGTCAGGATCCACTAGGAGGACCAATTATCCAAAATGAAGCTGCCACTGCCATGGATGAAGTGGAAAGAGCTATGGAGCAAGCTCAAGAGGATGTAATTCATTTAGAAGATTTGGTGAAACAATTAAACCTTGAGCAGAAACTGATATATGACGAAGTCACAGAACAGGTTGAACATGGATTGAGTCATGAGAAGAAAGAGTGCTCATGTACATCATTTAAGCCTGCTCAACTGTACGTGAGTGGAGAAGCGGGAACTGGAAAAAGTTTTCTGATTAAAGCAATTGCATCTTATCTGCAGAAAAGGACTGAATCACCGCTGTCTTGTGTTGTTACCGCTCCAACTGGGCTGGCAGCACATAATATTAAAGGGATTACTTTACATCGTTTATTGATGCTGCCAGTGGAGCATGATAACAAATTGCAATATCACAAGCTATCTGGAGATGCGTGTTCCGAAGTTTCGAGAGTCCTGAAGAAAATGAAACTTCTTATCATTGATGAAGTAAGCATGGTGTCAAATATAATGCTTGCTTTTGTGCATTTGAGAATGCAAGAAATTCTTAGAACAGACTATGATGTTTTATTTGGAGGAAAACATATTATTGTTTTTGGAGATCTTCTGCAGTTGACTCCAGTGAAAGGACAACCTGTGTTCAAAATGCTCACACATGAAGATACCAGGAAGTGCCTAGGAAGCATTGGAAACGTTAATAGATGGTTAAACTTCAAATATGCAGAACTGCTTCAAAATATGCGGCAGGCAAAGGATGAAGATTATAAAAATATTTTACAAGATGTAAGAGTAGGAAAAATAAGTCAACAAGGGAAAGAAGCTTTACATGGACGGTTAATTTCTAATTTGTACCCAAATGAAAACATTCTTCCAGAGAATATTTTTAAGAAAATTAACGAGAAGAAATCTGCCATATGTTTGATGCCTACTCTTAAAGAATGTTCCATGTTCAACAACAAAATGCTGAAGTTAGAAAATGAAGAGATAGTGAAACTGGAAGCTATAGATAAAATAGAGCATATGGGAGCAACAATTATTTTGTCAGAAAATTTGAAATCAAAATTGGATTCATTGGAGAAGACTATATCTATATCTAAAACTGCTGGTTTTGAAAAGACTCTGAATGTGTGTTTAAATTGTCGTATTATTTTGAGAAGGAATTTAAATGTTGAAAGAGGTCTGGTAAATGGAGCAATGGGTCATGTTGTTGGTTTTGTGAATTACAAAAATAGAGATGGAATTGAAATTTTAAAAATTAAATTTGATGGCATTGACGAAATAGAACACATTTGTCGTTGTTCAGCTAGATTTTTGCTTGTGAAAGACTTATATGTTCGCCGAAAACAGTTTCCTGTTTGTTTGGCATATGCAGTGACAATTCATACATCTCAAGGTTTAAGTGTAGATAGTGCTTTGGTGAACATTGGAAGTTCTGTGTTTAAAGAGGGTATGGCATATGTGGCATTATCACGAGTGAGAACTTTATCAGGGTTGTACTTGATTGAGTGTGATGAAACAAAGATTTGTGCTGATCTAGATTGTGTTAAAGAATACAATAGGTTAAGAAGAGAGTATGCTCCACATTTGCCTCAATATCCTCTGATTGAAAAACGTGTGGTAGGCCGAAAAAGAAGAAATGAGAGTAATTGCAGTAAGGTAGTAGCAAAAAGACAAAAAATAGATGAAACTGTAATTGTAAGCAGAAAGAAAAATGATTCTGTTGAAGATGTTGTTGGATTTCAGTTTGAAAACAGTTCTGGTGTCAACTGCTATGCTAATGTAGTAGTTAATGTTGTTTTTTTTTCTTCAAAATTTACAAAAACAGATTGTCGAAAATCGGGAACAAACATTGTGCTGTTTATTGAATTCTGTGTTATCAATGGCAACATGACTGTGATAACTGTGCTCCATCAAGTACTACTAGAATAGACAGTGAAAGATTTATATATTTGACTTTACCAGACTGCAAATCAGTGCCTTTTAATAATCTAGTTAAAGCAGCTGATCACAATATGGTGTGTACCCAATGTAAGTCTACAATGCTGTCCACATTATTTCTACAAAATTATGGTCACTATGTCATTTTAATGTTCCAACGATGTAGACCTGATGGAACTAAATTGACAACTTCTATTAAAAATTTCGTGGCTTCTCAGTTATCGATATCAGGAAGAACCTTTGCAACTGTAGCTATTATTTTTCATGATGGTCCTTCTACAACATCAGGGCATTACACATGCTATTTAAAAACTTCTAAAGGTTGGACCGAATGTAACGACACTCATTTGACTTTCAAACAACGTTTGCCTTTTGGCTTTATAAATTCATACCTAGTGTTTTTACAGCCAAAATTTAGGTAAAAGTAATTGGCATATGAAGACGGGAGTAGTTTATAAAGGTTATTTTGCTGTTTAAAAATATATTCTGAGTAAAAGTGTTCCAGGCAATATAAAAAATTGACTTGTCATATAGGTACTGTAATTGAATCTCATAATAGGTGAGGTTAGTATAATACAAAATGATGAACATGAGTGAGTCAGGGATGGTTTTACAAATATTTAAATGTTGTGAAAATGTTGTAGAGCCTTTCTTTCAGAACGTCGGGAAAAAGATCATTTCAGAGTGCCTTAGAATTAATTTGAACAAATACTCATACATCTGACACTATTTGGCCAAATGGAAAGGTGCTGGAATGAGTAAAAAGTCATGACTGAAAAAAGGAGTATATGAAAATATTGAAAATATTTCAGATGTTCTTGAAGCTTTTCTTCTAGAAAGTCGATGAAATGGATTTTTAAGTGAACAGCAAAGTACTTTCCAACGCGAAAAGGACCACCATGATACAGTATTTGACCTCAAGGAAAAGTAAGTTAATCTAAGATTAGCGTAGATTTGTGATTTGTCAGTATCTAAGGTTTTTTTTTAAACACGATCTTTTAGATTGTGGTTTTTTTTTTCCGCTGTCATATGATGAGTAATTTGAACTCACTCTTTTAAGTGAAATTCAATATATTCTGAGAACAGCAAAAATAAACTTTGTAACATGTTGTACAAGTTATTTTATACTTTGGATTGTGTAAATTAAATTGTATTCCATTCTCTGACATTTACTTTCCTTTTTCCATCCTCTTTCACCTCTTTTTACTCACTTATAATGTCTTTCTCTCACTCTTTGTAACCCCCGTTCCCTTACGCCACTTCTTTGACAATCCCTCATTTTCATTTCAACTGTGTGTATCCCGTCTCTCCCTTGCATAACTTTTCAGCTTTCAGTCTTTCTGCTTTTCTTTTCTTTTCCGTATTTTCCTCCTTTGCTCTTTTAGTAATTCCTGTTTACTCACTCAGCAGTATTATTGCACTCTATCACTATAAATCACCCACTTTCCTTAGCTTATCTTTGTTTACTCCTTACTTTTGACCTCTTCTCTCTGTTTTTCGTTCACTACTTCTATGTCCTCAGTGCCTCACTCTACTTGTGTTATGTTCACTTGTGTTTATATACCTTCTATCACTTCTTTTACAACAACTTCACTGCTCCTTTCTCATCGTTCTTCATCCCATTTCTTTTACTCTGGTTCCATTACTATCCTTCATTTCCTTTCTTTCAATGTCCTCTTTACTTTCATCACCAAATTATTTTTTCTCAGTACCACTGTTTTAGTCGTCTTCTCCTCTCTTTCCTTCTTTTTCCTCACTTACTCATTTCCTTTTCTCACTCATTGTACTCCACCTCACTCAGTTTTTCTCTTAGTGTGTCTACCTTATAACTTCCTCAGTCCATTTCCTTCAATTGTTGTATATTATCCTGTCTCCCTTCACCCTTTCACTCTATGACTGTTCTTCACTTACTCTCAGTTATCTTCTATTCCTCATTCTTCTAAATGCATCCTTAATTAGACTGTTTTCTGTCTCAGTCATTATCTTTTTACTTACTTCTGTTTCCTGATTTAGTTTTGCTAACTCACATTGTTTTAGTATCTTTCTTACCTTCAGTTCATTTCTCTGTTCTTCTCTCTCTTTTTCTCACTGAATCTATATGCCTTACTCTTTGTAATTTGCTCTATTTCTTTTTCCCTCTTTTTGTCCTTTTACCTTAGTTTATTTCCCTTTCTGTGTTCTTCACTCTAACTTTATTTCTAAATAGAGTGTTATGATTTTTAACCTCTTCATTTGTATCTTTTAATTTAAAATACATATTTTACTAATTATAACTTATTTTTTCTTCTCTCTTTCACAGATACCAACTGTAGTAAAAAAAAATAAAGTTACATTTATTATATGGTAAGTATGACTAAGAAAATGTAGTTTGTTATCACCCTTTGCTTTAAGGTCACTAACATTTTCTCAATCTACCTCACTCCTGTGTTTTTACTCTGCTTCTCTCACTTATTCTTATTCTCCATGTTTACTCCCCTTTCCCAATTTACCCTCTCATATTCAACTTCTTTTGATCCCTATTCTTTACTTCACTTACCCTCTGTTCCCTTCCTTTGCTTCTTCACTCATTCTCTTTTTCTTAATTATTTACCTTACTCCTACACATATACCTCATCCCCCTCCCAACACATACACACACCTGTAACATACACCCCACACACACACCACACACACACCTCATACACACAAAAAATCCTCCCACACACACTCATCAAACACACACACACATTCCATACACACACATACATCGAACACATATACACCCCACACTCATACACTTCTCACACATATTTCACACACCCTCATCTCTACCCACACGAAAACACTCCACACAACCACACCCACAGACACACCTTACACACCCACACTCCGACCTACACCCACTGACTCCCTGTAAGTCACACACACTGCATTACTTATCTTTTTTTGCTGTTTTACTCAAGCCCATTCAGGTACTGTTTCCTTTACTCTCTTTGTCCTCTCTCTTTGTCACTCCCCATGTGTTATCCTAATTCAATATTTCTCCCTCTTTCACCCCTCTTTACTTATACTATGGTTAGCGCACCGGGGAGCGTAACAAGGGGAAAACCAAGAGAAACAGTAAAATAATATTTTAGAGTGCTTTGAGGTAGGGTAGCTGTAGTGTTGTGTGGGTGATTTACTTACTGCACTCCTTCCACTCCCTTTCTCAGTCCCTCTGTTCTCACAGTTCCTCACTCCAGTTCACTCAGTCCGTCTCTCTTACTGTAATTGTCTCTGTCTCTTCACTCTTTCACTACTTGTTCATTATGCTTTCTCCCTGAAGTTCAAGCACTCTACGTTATTTACATTTCTTTGCTGCTTCAATTATTCTGTTACTTCTTCTTTTCTTCTTTCAGTTTTTTCTCTCTGTCAATCCACATGTTTTAACTTTAGTCGATTTTATCCATCTTATTTCATCCCTCTTTAGTTATGCACACTACTTTTTTCTCTCTCTCCCTCACCAGTGTTATTTAAATCTGGTTCCGTTATTACCTTTTATTTGTACATCATTTTTTCTCTTTCCTTTTACTCTTTACAGCCACTCACATTCTTCATGTGCCTCTGCTTTAGTATTCTTCTTCTCTCTTTCTTTGTTTCACAGCCTTATATTTTTTTCATTTTCTCTCTTACACTTTCTTATATCTTTTACACTGTTTTACTATGTATTACACAGTACCTCTGTGTGGCTCCCTCTTGCTGTCTGTCTCTTAACATTACTCTCTCTTTCTCTTTCTCTTATGCTCTCCTTCTCTTGTTTTTTTTTTCTTTTTTTTTTTTTGATTGCGCTAACGGGGCGCTCACCGGGAAGCGAACCCACGAGAAAAATGAAGTCAAGAGTGCTAAAAATTTTAGTAATTTTTTAAAAATGGGAGGTAGTTCTGAAAAGAACTTTTTTTTAATGTTTTTTTTGTTTTATATTTTTTTTATTATTTTTCTGAACATTTTTTTATTTTTTTATTTTTTGAAAACTTTTATAATTTTTTTGGTGTTTTTTTGGGGGAACAACAAAAAAGGAATTACAAATGGCTCAACAGGAGCAAAAAAAAAAAGATTTATTGCTTCTTCTTTTGGTTACATTGATGGTTTTCCACCGCATTGCTTATTAAGATCAAGCTTAGTTCCCCATAGCACAGTGTCTTGCCACAGAAGACACATACAAATTTGAGACTGCCAAAATTTTTTTGAACATTGGGCACCATTTGCCGTCCTTCAGGTGCTGCATGTGATACTTTGGCAGAGGAGGTGCTGGGCTGTGGATTCTTCTGATTTTGCGCCATGGCACGAACCTCTGCTTGAGCAAGATTATTAGGATGCAACCTTTGCATGTGGCGCAACATAGTATAATTGCCGAATGAATATTTCTTCTTGGAATTGCCCCTGGAAAGAATATCTCCGCAAATAAGGCACTTAACAGTAGGGGCATTCTGCCCAGGAGGGTGGGAGAAGAAATCCCAAATAAAATGCACTTTTATGTGACTCTGTCTTGGCTCTTCAGGCAAAAATTGCCTGGGTTGTTCCTCCTCCTCCTGTTCTTCCTCCTCATCCTCTTCTTGTTCAGGGACAAGGAACTGGGATGGTGGTTGTGGTGGTGGAGGGGGTCCACCAGCTGAAGCTACTAATGATGCCATTGTCAGAATCAGATACATGTCTTCCTCTCTCAAAGTAGAAAGTCAGAGTGAGGAAAAAGGTGGGGGCTTTCATCATTTGAAAAAAAAAAGTGTTCTGGACCAATGAAAAGTGTTATTTTCAAGTCACATGATCCAAGCTTTCATCATTTGGAAACCAAAACTGATCTGCACCAATGAAAAGTGTTATTTTCAGATCACATGACCCGACGCGCTTATGCTACGCGCCCCGGGGCCCCCCGGGGCGCGTCGCGTAAGCGCCTCATGACGTTGCGCGATCGTATGCGATCGCGTGATTCCGGGTGCGCTTACACAGTGCGTCACATGACGCATCACGCGACTACGTGAAACGTCATAATGTTGTTTTCGTTCGCGGGAATAGCGCTCTCGGGACGCTCACCGGTACGTGCCCTGGGGTGCCCCGTAACATTGCGCTTACCCGTGCGTTCACCGGTACGCGCCCCGGGAGCGCTCCGGGGCGCGTACCAGGGCAAACAATAAAAAAAATATATATATATTTACACTATTTAAAATTTATTATAAAAATTATTACTTTCTTACCTATAGATATTTGCTATTAAAAAACCTATGAAATTCACTGAAAAAACCATAGGTTTCATCCCAGTTATAGTTAGGAATTAGCATTTAAAAAACCTATTAAATTCACTGAAAAAACCATAGGTTTTACACCAGTTATAGCTAGCTGGAAATTTTACTCGCATAAAACCATTGAAATTCCCACGTTATAGTTAGTTGGACTCCCTATAACTTGCGCGTGCAATGCACTGCTGATGACGTCACATATTACATCACTCATGACATGGTCAGTGACATCACTCATGACATCACTGATGACTATGATCACTATGGTTTTTTCAGTGAATACATATATATTACCTACTGGCGGTCGCCAGTAGGTATATATAGTTAGGATTTTTTCTCTATGGGATTTTTGAAAATTCTATGTCTAATAACTTTGGCGTTTGTGGACGGAATTGGCTGAAATTTTCAGGAAAATGGCACATTTTGTTTCTGAGCAGCCCTTCAAAATTTGGGGGGGGTTCGTCAAGGGGGGGCCGAGAAAAAAGGGGGGTCCCAAAACGTGTTTTTAACATTGAGTTTTCCATAGGGCGGTTGGCCTCACTTTTAGCCCGAACGGCTGAATGGATTTGCACGAAACTTGGCAAAATTGTAGGGACTGGTAGCCCGATGTGCCTTTTGTAGGTCTCAATATATGTGCTCCAGTGGATTTTGAGAAATTAACGTTTAAAAAAAGATATATATCTGTAACAGCGGACCAGGCAGCGTCCCAGGACGCGTACTTTTCGCGCAACGGAGCTTTGTGAAGCGAAGCTGATTGGTTCTCTGGCGTCTGTCAACATTCCAAAAAGTCCGTAGCGGCCGCCATCTTGTCTCTCGGTAGGATCGAGAGACAAGAGGAGGCCAAAGCGAAGGGGCAAATGACCATAAGGGGGAATAGTAGATCCTCGCTGACCCCCTAGGTTTGATGTGGAGGTTTTAAAAGGGCCCCGCGGGGCAAAAAAAAAAAATAATAATAATAATCGAACGGCTGAATGGATTTGCACGAAACTTGGCAAAATTGTAGGGACTGGTAGCCGGATGTGCCTTTGCTAGGTCTCAATATATGTGCTTCAGTGGATTTTGAGAAATTAACGTTCAAAAAAAGATATATTTCTGTAACAGCGCACCGCTTCGCGTACTTTTCGCGTTACGGAGCTTTGCGAAGCGAAGCTGATTGGCTCTCCGGTGTCTGTAAACATTCCAAACAGTACGTAGCGGCCGCCATCTTGTCTCTCGGTAGGATCGAGAGACAAGAGGAGGCCAAAGCGAAGGGGCAAATGACCATAAGGGGGCATAGTAGATCCTCGCTGACCCCCTAGGTTTGATGTGGAGGTGTTTTTAACATTGAGTTTTCCATAGGGCGGTTGGCCTCACTTTTAGCCCGAACGGCTGAATGGATTTGCACGAAACTTGGTAAAATATTAGGGACTGGTAGCCCGATGTGCCTTTGCTAGGTCTCAATATATGTGCTTCAGTGCATTTTGAGAAATGAACGTTCAAAAACAAGATATATATCTGTAACAGCGCTCCGCTTCGCGGAGATAAAATTATATCTGTATTACCTAGCTGTTGCTAACACCAGTTAGCGACGGCTAGTAGGAGATAGCGACCATCTTGGGCCCCACTTTGCATGTGAGTGATATTTATCACTAATGACATGCAAAGTGGGCATGCCAAGATGTTAGCGACTGGAAACAGTCGCTAACATCGCTATCTCCTATTATCAACTTTTGGAAATATTCGAGATAAGCGCGAATATCTCCAAAAAGTAACAGCTGCCCTGAGCAGTTCTTAGCCATGTTATCCAATGGGAGGTGGATAACATGGCTAAGAGCATTAGCTCGGTAATGCATGAATATCGCTGAGTTTTCAGCGATATTAATGCATTGCGGTCGTTTTTTATCGTATTTGCGATAAACCTTGATAATAGCAAGGTTTATCTGCGATAATTTCTGACGGTAAAAAAATCTTTGCAATGCATCGTTAGGGATAAATATCGCTTAACTTTGGTAATATGCCCCAACGTCTGTTAACGTTCGATTCGAAGGAAATCAGGAAGTGTTGAAAAACATTGTCTGCGCCATCTTGTCTTTTTTCAAATGCCACACTTTTGTCGTGCACGGCAGCCATTTTAGATGCCTTGACCAGACCCACTCTGTGCACGCTGTCGATCCTTAGCATGGCTCCCCACCCTCGCAAGCATCTCACCCAGGCAGTGGTCACCCCCGCTCTCTGTCTTATGCATGGGTAATAAACCTCCCCCCATCTGCGCTGCTCTTCCCTGAGAATCACACCCTGTGCCCGCCCGACACCTCCCTTTCGCCCTATTCACTACCGCACCCTCTGACACTTCTTTTCCTCTGTGTCCGATTGTCCAGGCCGGTCCTAGGCTATCAGCTAGCCCTGCAGATGTAGTTTATGGCCACAGCTGTAAAGAATCACCCCTCTTCAAAGGAGTTATAGTAGATCAAGGGCTGGCAGCAGAATACAAAGTTCCCCAGGAAGAGTGTGACAGCGTGGAGCGCGGAGTTGGTATAGTCAGTACCGTGACTGGAAGGGTTCCCTAGTCGGAACTTAGAGAGCCTCACACACCCAGAGTATTAGGTGTGGAACACACCCTTACTGGAGGGTGTCCAGTGTCATCATCGACTCACTGCCCCTCGTCAGACCGGCGCTGCAATATCTGACGGAGTAACCAAAAGGTACTCTTTTGACGGGGTTCTTTTAGTTCCTTGCCGATGGTGGGTGTGAGTGAGGATGAAGAAAAGTGTAGTCAGTGCAAATGTGAGTGAAGGTTAAAAAAGGTAAACAGTCCACCCTCAATTTTATTAACGTGGCTGGTTCCTTAGTTAAAGGGGTGAGAGGGGAGCTAGAGGCCGTATAGGTATACAGAACACTAACTCAACCCCCTAGTGTGGTCAACATGTTTCTCGCCAACCGGCGATTCGTCAGGACCTCAATAAAGTACTACACAAAAAATAAATAAAAAACAAATATGGACTCAATGCTCATGCACTATGATGAAGGCAAATACAACCTCTCTGGGTCGGAGGACAAGAGGGCCACGGGGTCCTGCTCTATTTAGGCGACCCTGAAGGGAATGAAATAAGGCCTCGCAGCATACTCCCGTGAGGCCAGCGCTCTTAGGTAAGATGCACCTTCAATGAAGCGCTGGTACGGCGGGACACCTACCCCTCACGCTCGCGGCACCTGGTCAGGGTGCGGAGCAGCTGGTGTAGATCAAGGCCCACACTCGATGAGATCCGTCACAGCAGAAGCGTTGCTATTATCTGAAAACCATCCTGTATTGTGATTGGGGAGGGGACCGAGCGTGAAGCGGAAGATTCCAGGGATGACTCTTTGTACATGAAAGTTTTTACAATTATGTGTCACATTAAAAATATATAGCACTCCGACAAAGTAGTAAGATTATAAAACTTTAATAATTTATAAATATATACAAGAAAACAAAAATAGTAATAACATATAAACATTTTTAGGGAAAAACAACGTAGTAGCGGTCGGCTGTGCGAATAGTCCCAACGCAGCACAACGTCCAGATTTCCGGCGTGGGGCGTCGCGGGGGGTGGGTCATCAGTAGCAAACTGTTGTGCAAATAGTTCCAAGGCAGCAGAACGCGCCGAAATCTAGATGACACGAAAGTAGTGTCTAGTAAGTTGCCACCCAGCAAATAACGGCGTGGGGCGTCGCGGGGGGTGGGTCATCAGTAGCAAACTGTTGTGCGAATAGTTCCAAGGCAGCAGAACGATGGCACCAAGGTGATGTCCAGTAAGTTGCCGCACTGGTTTTGGTATCCTACAATGCTGCTCCGAATAACGGCGTGGGGCGCCCCGGGGGAGGCGGCGTGAACGGGCCTCTCCAGGTGGAGTGTCATCTGTTGTAGTGGGGCGCCCCTTTACCGTTTCAGTTGCCATTCCGTCCGTTTTTGGTCCACTGTGTCAAAAGCCGCAATTCAGCTGAGTTGCGCCCACTCTTGCGGTGCAGCGATAGGCAGCTGTCACAGGACTCTCAAAATGGCGGCAGGCTCTTTCCTTTTTGGGCCTGGTCCACTGAAATGGCCCTGGGACACCTTGGAAATCGGACGCTTGTCTGCTAGGTCTTGGACCCCATTCTCGAAAGCGTCCCCTCCGCCTTGAGAATTCATCAAAAGTTTTGGGGGCCCCGACTCCTGCAGGCTTCTGGTGGGGAGCGGCTGCCATGATTGCTCGCGGAATGACCACGACGGAGCTACGAGATGGTGGTGCTCTCATGCTGACGCCAGTTTAGTCTGAAACATCCAGAAACAAGGTGGGGCTTTCATCGTTTGGGAAAAAAAAAAAAGTTTTCATCCAATGAAAAGTGTTGTTTTTAGGTCATATGATCAAGCCTTCCATCATTAGGAAACCAAAAGTAAAATGAACCAATGAAAAGTTTTATAAACAAGTCACATGACCAGTTATGCGGCATAGGGTATAAAATGCGTAGAAAATACGTTGGCACGTGAGGCGGCGTCAGTAGCGGACCGATGGGCGAATAGGCCGAAGGCAATACAACGCGCCAAGATCCGGATGGCACCGAGGTGGTGTCCAGCAAGTTGCAGCACTGGTGTGGCCATCCTACAATGCTGAAAGTCGGCGTGGGGCGCCCCGTTGGCCTGTGAGTTTGCGTCAGTAGCGGACCGATGTGCGAATAGGCCGAAGGCAGCACAACGCGCCAAGATCCGGATGGCACCGAGGTGGTGTCTAGTAAGTTGCCGCACTGGTGTGGCCATCCAACAATGCTGAAAGTCGGCGTGGGGCGCCCCGTTGGCCTGTGAGATGGCGTCAGTAGCGGACCGATGTGCGAATAGGCCGAAGGCAGCACAACGCGCCAAGATCCGGATGGCACCGAGGTGGTGTCTAGTAAGTTGTCGCACTTCTGTGGCCATCCTACAATGTTGAAAGTCGGCGTGGGGCGCCCCGTTGGCCTGTGAGATGGCGTCAGTAGCGGACCGATGTGCGAATGGGGCCAAAGGCAGCGCAACAATATTTTCTGACTGACACCACAAGGCGCTGAGATGCCAAGATCCGGATGGCACCGAGGTGATGTCTAAGTTGCGGACTGATGTGCGAATGGGGCCAAAGGCAGCGTAACAATATTTTTTGTATGGAAGATACCACTAGGCGTTGAGATGTCAAGATTCGGATGGCACCGAGGTGATGTCTAGCAAGTTGCTGTACTGGTGTGGTCATCCTACAATGCTGAAACTCAGTGTGGGTCGCCCCATTAGCCTGTGAGATGGCGTCAGTAGCGGACCGATGTGCGAATAGGCCGAAGGCAGCACAACGCGCCAAGATCCGGATGTCACCGTGGTGGTTTCATAGTTGAGAGGCACTTCATCTGCAGTGGGGCGCCGAGATCCGGATGGCACCGAGGTGATGTCTAGCAAGTTGCTGTACTGGTGTGGTCATTCTACAATGCTGAAAGTCGGCGTGGGGCGCCCCATTAGCCTGTGAGATGGCGTCAGTAGCGGACTGATGTGCGAATGGGGCCAAAGGCAGCGCAACAATATTTTCTGAAGAGAAGACACCAAAAGGTGCTGACATTCCAAGATCCGGATGGCACCGAGGTGGTGTCTAGCAAGCTATGCAGTTGAGTTGTATGTGCCCTTGCGGCGAATAGGTGGAAGGCAGCATAACAATGTTTTCTGAATAGAAGACACCACAAGGCGTTGAGATTCGGTTACCACTGAGGTGATGTCTAGCAAGTTGCCGCACTGGTGTGGCCATCCTACAATACTGCTCCGAATAACGGCGTGGGGTGCCCGAAGGGGGGGGGAGCCGGCGTGAATGGGCCTTCCTAGGTGGAGGCTCGTCTGCTGTAGTGGGGCGCCCCTTTACCGTTTCAGTTGCCATTCAGCTGAGTTTCGGCTGCTCTTGATGCTACAGCGACAGGCGGCTGCAAGAGGACTCTCAAAATGGCGGCCTGTTCTTTGGATTTGGGCCTGGTCCACTAAAATGGCCCTGGGACACCTTAGAACTCGGACGCTCAATTTTTTTTTCCTTTCCTGTACATGCAAAAAAAGGTAAATGCCCGGTACGTTACACGCTTCATCTGCCACGATGAACTCTCCAGAGGAACCGAAAAAAAATATAGTTGTGGTAACTATACCATGCATCGTCATATGGAGAGGTGGCACCAATTAATTATAGTGCTGCATAAAAGAGAGATTTGGAGGAGAACCCCTGACCTGCTAGTACATTCATCAAAGAAGTGGCACTGAGAGCTTCAGAGGCAAGGGAAACGGTCCCAAATATTTAGAAGAACTTTGGAAAGATTAAAATGACATGTTTAGATTGTGGCAAATTAATTTCATGTGGACAGATGAGTGTTACTCTAATAAATACAGCATATGAACATCATCATAGTCGATGGTTGGTAGAGACATTTTGACTATATCCTGGACCTGCCCGTCCTCGCCCAAAATGGCGCCGGAATAAATGGGACTCGTAACTCCTTGTTGTGTACTGGTTGCAGAACCTTGAAATCACGAGATACGTATGCAGTTTTGAAGCACATGGCGGGCGGGGACGAGAATTGATTGACTATTTCGACATCCCTATTGATATTAAGTTCTGATGTGTTATTGATTACTGTACTGTTGAAAGTTCGAATTAACGTCACCCATGGTACTTGCCCGCAAATGTATATCTAGATAATTTTATTGTAACTGGCCCTGTCGTATTTTAATTATAAAATGTACGTCCACCGATTCCGTAACTGTTAGACACCTTAGTTCTTGCAACCTAATGGCCCGCCCGTTACGTTCCTCTACAGTGTAAATGTCTATTCATCATATACGATTACAGTTTGCTCTGTGGCAGGCCCACGTGGTTATAGGCTCGTATTTGTATAATGACATTTTCACAATAAAGGTTTTTAAAAGAAAACATGGTAGTAGTATATACATTGTTCAAGTTTTTAATAATAGTGACTGTTTTAGAATCATTAAAAGGCAAGTGAAATAAAGCAGACCAATTACATGAAGGGTAAAAGGTATAATACGAAGGAACGCAGTAAAGATAAATGGTCAAGGGCTGTTGTGTTTTCTATTCCTGCAACATAAAGTGATCGATAAGAATCTCATATTCAGGCGTATCGGCGACTAAGACAGCAGGTCGACCCTCTTTTGCTCAACGGCTCCGTCATGGGACGAAGAAACGCTCTTTTTCTCGAAAAAAGAATATATTTTACTTGCAGGACAGTTGTAAAATTTCCGGGAAAGTACATTAGCCTGGAACATTATAACATATATTTAAGAAAAAATAATGTTCGGAAGTAATGAAAAGCGTAATTTTTAGGTCATATGACCAAGCCTTTCATCATTACAATAAGAAAAGTAAAATGAACCAATGAAAAGTTTTATTAACAAGTCACATGACTTGTTATGCTTACGTTACGCGCTGCGTGCCCCGGATGACTTCCGGATGCGCTAACGCGGCGCGTCATATGACGCATTACGCGACAACGCAGGTACAGAATATAGTCAAAATGTCTCCACCAACCAGCGGTCGGAACACAACCCCTTTCAGCAGGCTAAATAGTTCTGTTAAATGGCAACAGAAGGGACAGGCAACAAGAACCATCAGTCAAAGAGGGGAGGGCTAGTTCTTCTCTACCGGGTTACATTGGGGCGCTACCGGAACTGATCGAATTGGTAGTCTACAGTGTTTCTGGATGTTTTAGACTGAAGCTGGGGTTAGCATGAGAGCAGCACCATTTCGTAGCTCCGTCGTGGTCATTCCGCAACCAATCATGGCAGCCGTTCTTTATCGTTATTTTGGGCGGGGTGGGTGGCGGAGCCGAGCTGTTTTGCAGCCATCATTGTGTGGAGTTCAGTTCATCTCACTAGTTTTGTATTTGTCATGAGGGGTTGTTCCTAATGTTTCTATTTTAGCGAGGTCAAAAAGAGATCCTATTAGTGGCCTACTGATTTTGCTCGATTCCTTTTCTTTTTTTTTACACGATTTTTCGTTATCTGCAAAGACTAAACAGAGTATTGCGACTCTGTGTTTGTTTGTAAATAGAGAATGAACCAAAGAGAACTAATTCTAAAACAGTAAATACTTGGATAACAATCAATCAAATGGAGAGAGAAGCAGGCACGACGGATTACAACGGGGGCAAACGCCTGCGTTAACTACCTTTCACTATCTGCAAAGAGAGAGTACTCCTAATAGAAATGAGGGGGGGGGCACCATTCAAAGCAGATCAGTGTGCATAAACACGAAAATGTTTTCACTTACCACGTACTTGACATTCGACAGCTTATGATATTTGCTATTAAAAAACCATTGAAATTCACTGAAAAAACCATAGGTTATAGACCATATATAGTTAGGAATTAGCATTTACAAAACCTTGAAAATTCACTGAAAAAACCATAGGTTATAGACCATATATAGTTAGGAATTAGCATTTAAAAAACCTTATTTTACTCACACAAAACCATTGAAATTCCATATATAGTTAGTTGCACTAACTATATATCGCGCACCCGCAATCCACTGCTGATCATGTCACATATTACATCATTCATGACATGGTCAGTGACATCACTGATGACATCACTGATGACATCTCAAATGACATCACTGATGACATCACTGATGACATCTCATTTGACATCATTCTTGTGCTAATACGATAAACCTCTTCAGACTCTAATATAACCTTAGATACACTCAGTGTATACAGACACTCACACACTGCCACTCATCCATGGAGTTACTCACACACCCAGTCAGTCATGCAAAGAAACAATCTCACCTCCATTTCTTCAACTATACAGTTAAACACACCTTACTTATTGAAACATATACTAACACATATTTACTCTCTTATACAATCCCTGATACAAGTTCACAATGATCGATACAACCACTCACTCATTCAGTGGCTCTCATGCACAGTTATTTATATATGCCAACTCTCACATGTACTGTGTTTTACATATGTACTTACTATGACATGTAGCATTGAGATATCCATTCACTCATCAATACACTCATGCACACAGTCAACTGCCCATGTAGCTGTTTCCACATGCAGTCTTGAACTCATACACCTAGTGAATAAACTGCTCACACATCTATGCATAGAGTCACACACCTTCCAGCCACCCCCACACAAACTCAATCTCCCATAGAAATACTTGGGCAACCAATTAATAACACATATAGCCTCTCGTATAGCTAATGATCAACACATGCAGCAGTTTACATCACAACAGACATAATGATGCACAAATTAAGACAGTTTAGTCACTAACCCATGCATTCAGTGAGACACATTTAATCACTCACTCATACAGTCAGTCACGCACCTACTAAATCCTTCATCCAGACACTTATACATCCACTCATTCTTCAATATGTAAGACATATTTTAACTTTACAGAAACATACAGTCACTGGATGTTGTCATCAGTGATGTCATCAGTGATGTCATTTGAGATGTCATCAGTAATGTCATCAGTGATGTCACTGACCATGTCATGAATGATGTAATATGTGACATGATCAGCAGTGGATTGCGGGTGCGCGATATATAGTTAGTGCAACTAACTATATATGGAATTTCAATGGTTTTGTGTGAGTAAAATAAGGTTTTTTAAATGCTAATTCCTAACTATATATGGTCTATAACCTATGGTTTTTTCAGTGAATTTTCAAGGTTTTGTAAATGCTAATTCCTAACTATATATGGTCTATAACCTATGGTTTTTTCAGTGAATATATATATATATATATATATATATATATATATATATTACCTACTGGCGGTCGCCAGTGGGTATATATAGTTAGGATTTTTTCCCTATGGGATTTTTGAAAATTCTATGTCTAATAACTTTGGCGTTTGTGGACGGAATTGGCTGAAATTGTCAGGAAAATGGCACATTTTGTTTCTGAGCAGCCCTTGAAAATTTGGGGGGGGGTTCGTCAAGGGGGGGCCGAGAAAAAAGGGGGGTCCCAAAACGTGTTTTTAACATTGAGTTTTCCATAGGGCGGTTGGCCTCACTTTTAGCCCGAACGGCTGAATGGATTTGCACGAAACTTGGCAAAATTGTAGGGACTGGTAGCCCGATGTGCCTTTTGTAGGTCTCAATATATGCGCTTCAGTGGATTTTGAGAAATGAACGTTCAAAAAAAGATATATATCTGTAACAGCGGACCGGGCAGCGCTCCAGTTCGCGTACTTTTCGCGCAACGGAGCTTTGTGAAGCGAAGCTGATTGGTTCTCCGGCGTCTGTAAACATTCCAAACAGTCCGTAGCGGCCGCCATCTTGTCTCTCGGTAGGATCGAGAGACAAGAGGAGGCCAAAGCGAAGGGGCAAATGACCATAAGGGGGCATAGTAGATCCTCGCTGACCCCCTAGGTTTGATGTGGAGGTTTTAAAAGGGCCCCGCGGGGCAAAAAAAAAAAATAATAATAATAATCGAACGGCTGAATGGATTTGCACGAAACTTGGTAAAATATTAGGGACTGGTAGCCCGATGTGCCTTTGCTAGGTCTCAATATATGTGCTCCAGTGGATTTTGAGAAATTAACGTTCAAAAAAAGATATATATCTGTAACAGCGCTCCGCTTCGCGTAACGGAGGTTTGCGAAGCTGATTGGTTCTCCGGCGTCTGTAAACATTGCAAACAGTCCGTAGCGGCCGCCATCTTGTCTCTCGGTAGGATCGAGAGACAAGAGGAGGCCAAAGCGAAGGGGCAAATGACCATAAGGGGGCATAGTAGATCCTCCTTGACCTCTTAGGTTTGATGTGGAGGTTTTAAAAGGGCCCCGCGAGGCAAAAAAAAATAAAATAATAATAATCGAACGGCTGAATGGATTTGCACGAAACTTGGCAAAATTGTAGGGACTGGTAGTCCGATGTGCCTTTGCTAGGTCTCAATATATGTGCTCCAGTGGATTTTGAGAAATTAACGTTCAAAAAAAGATATATATCTGTAACAGCGCTCCGCTTCGCGGAGATAAAATTATATCTGTATTACCTGGCTGTTGCTAACACCAGTTAGCGACGGCTAGTAGGAGATAGCGACCATCTTGGGCCCCACTTTGCATGTGAGTGATATTTATCACTAATGACATGCAAAGTGGGCATTCCAAGATGTTAGCGACTGGAAACAGTCGCTAACATCGCTATCTCCTATTATCAACTTTTGGAAATATTCGCGATAAGCGCGAATATCTCCAAAAGCTAGCACCTGCCCTGAGCAGTTCTAAGGCATGTTATCCAATGGGAGGTGGATAACATGGCTAAGAGCATTAGCTCGGTAATGCATGAATATCGCTGAGTTTTCAGCGATATTAATGCATTGCGGTCGTTTTTTATCGTATTTGCGATACACCTTGATAATAGCAAGGTTTATCTGCGATAATTTCTGACGATGCTTAGCGGTAAAAAATCGTTGCTAAGCATCGTTAGGGATAAATATCGCTTAACTTTGGTAATATGCCCCAACGTCTGTTAACGTTCGATTCGAAGGAAATCAGGAAGTGTTGAAAAACATTGACTGCGCCATCTTGCCTTTTTTCAAATGCCACACTTTTGTCGTGCACGGCAGTCATTTTAGATGCCTTGACCAGACCCACTCTGTGCACGCTGTCGATCCTTAGCATGACTCCCCACCCTCGCAAGCATCTCCCCCAGGCAGTGGTCACCCCCGCTCTCTGTCTTATGCATGGGTAATAAACCACCCCCCATCTGCGCTGCTCTTCCCTGAGAATCACACCCTGTGCCCGCCCAACACCTCCCTTTCGCCCTATTCACTACCGCACCCTCTGACACTCCTTTTCCTCTGTGTCCGATTGTCCAGGCCGGTCCTAGGGTATCAGCTAGCCCTGCAGATGTAGTTTATGGCCCCAGCTGTAAAGAATCACCCCTCTTCAAAGGAGTTATAGTAGATCAAGGCCCACACTCGATGAGATCCGTCACAGCAGACGCGTTCCTATTATCTGAAAACCATCCTGTATTGTCATTGGGGAGGGGACCGAGCCTGAAGCGGAAGATTCCAGGGATGACTCTTTGTACATCAACGTTTTTACAATTATGTGTCACATTAAAAATATATAGCACTCCAACAAAGAAGTAAGATTATAAAACTTTAATAACTTATAAATATATACAAGAAAACAAAAACAGTAATAACATATAAACATTTTTAGGGAAAAACAACGAAGTAGCGGTCGGCTGTGCGAATAGTCCCAATGCAGCACAACGTCCAGATTTCTGGCGTGGGGCGTCGCGGGGGGTGGGTCATCAGTAGCAAACTGTTGTGCGAATAGTTCCAAGGCAGCAGAACGATGGCACCAAGGTGATGTCCAGTAAGTTGCCGCACTGGTTTTGGTATCCTACAATGCTGCTCGGAATAACGGCGTGGGGCGCCCCGGGGGAGGCGGCGTGAACGGGCCTCTCCAGGTGGAGTGTCATCTGTTGTAGTGGGGCGCCCCTTTACCGTTTCAGTTGCCATTCCGTCCGTTTTTGGTCCACTGTGTCAAAAGCCGCAATTCAGCTGAGTTGCGCCCACTCTTGCGGTGCAGCGATAGGCGGCTGTCACAGGACTCTCAAAATGGCGGCAGGCTCTTTCCTTTTTGGGCTTGGTCCACTGAAATGGCCCTGGGACACCTTGGAAATCGGACGCTTGTCTGCTAGGTCTTGGACCCCATTCTCGAAAGCGTCCCCTCCGCCTTGAGGATTTATCAAACGTTTTGGGGGCCCCCGACTCCTGTAGGCTTCTGGTGGGGAGCGGTTGCCATGATTGCTCGCGGAATGACCACGACGGAGCTACGAGATGGTGGTGCTCTCATGCTGAAGCCAGCTTCAGTCTGAATCATCCAGAAACAAGGTGGGGCTTTCATCGTTTGGGAAAAAAAAAAGTTTTCATCCAATGAAAAGTGTTGTTTTTAGGTCATATGATCAAGCCTTCCATCATTAGGAAACCAAAAGTAAAATGAACCAATGAAAAGTTTTATAAACAAGTCACATGACCTGTTATGCGGCATAGGGTATAAAATGCGGAGAAAATACGTTGGCACGTGAGGCGGCGTCAGTAGCGGACCGATGTGCGAATAGGCCGAAGGCAATACAACGCGCCAAGATCCGGATGGCACTGAGGTGGTGTCCAGCAAGTTGCAGCACTGGTGTGGCCATCCTACAATGCTGAAAGTCGGCGTGGGGCGCCCCGTTGGCCTGTGAGTTTGCGTCAGTAGCGGACCGATGTGCGAATAGGCCGAAGGCAGCACAACGCGCCAAGATCCGGATGGCACCGAGGTGGTGTCTAGTAAGTTGCCGCACTGGTGTGGCCATCCTACAATGTTGAAAGTCGGCGTTGGGCGCCCCGTTGGCCTGTGAGATGGCGGCAGTAGCGGACCGATGTGCGAATGGGGCCAAAGGCAGCGCAACAATATTTTCGGAATAGAAGACACCACAAGGCGCTGAGATGCCAAGATCCGGATGGCACCGAGGTGGTGTCTAGCAAGTTGTGGCACTGGTGTGGCCATCCTACAATGGTAAAAGTCGGCTTGGGGCGCCCTGTTGGCCTGTGAGATGGTGTCAGTAGCGGACTGATGTGCGAATGGGGCCAAAGGCAGCGCAACAATATTTTCTGACTGACACCACAAGGCGCTGAGATGCCAAGATCCGGATGGCACCGAGGTGATGTCTAAGTTGCGGACCGATGTGCGAATGGGGTCAAAGGCAGCGCAACAAAATTTTCTGTATGGAAGATACCACTAGGCGTTGAGATGCCAAGATCCGGATGGCACCGAGGTGATGTCTAAC
Organism: Lissotriton helveticus; assembly: GCF_964261635.1. NCBI lineage: Eukaryota > Metazoa > Chordata > Amphibia > Caudata > Salamandridae > Lissotriton > Lissotriton helveticus. The sequence goes on along the minus strand of NC_136060.1, from coordinate 48,942,736 downwards.
AAGTTGCTGTACTGGTGTGGTCATCCTACAATGCTGAAAGTCGGCGTGGGGCGCCCCATTAGCCTGTGAGATGGCGTCAGTAGCGGACCGATGTGTGAATAGGCCGAAGGCAGCACAACGCGCCAAGATCCGGATGTCACCGTGGTGGTTTCATAGTTGAGAGGCACTTCATCTGCAGTGGGGCGCCGAGATCTGGATGGCACCGAGGTGATGTCTAGCAAGTTGCTGTACTGGTGTGGTCATCCTACAATGCTGATAGTCGGCGTGGGGCGCCCCATTAGCCTGTGAGATGGCGTCAGTAGCGGACCGATGTGCGAATGGGGCCAAAGGCAGCGCAACAATATTTTCTGAAGAGAAGACACCAAAAGGCGCTGAGATTCCAAGATCCGGATGGCACCGAGGTGGTGTCTAGCAAGCTATACAGTTGAGTTGTATGTGCCCTTGCGGCGAATAGGTGGAAGGCAGCATAACAATGTTTTCTGAATAGAAGACACCACAAGGCGTTGAGATTCGGTTACCACCGAGGTGATGTCTAGCAAGTTGCCGCACTGGTGTGGCCATCCTACAATACTGCTCCGAATAACGGCGTGGGGTGCCCGAAGGGGGGGGGGGAGGCGGCGTGAACGGGCCTTCCTAGGTGGAGGCTCGTCTGCTGTAGTTGGGCGCCCCTTTACCGTTTCAGTTGCCATTCAGCTGAGTTTCGGCTGCTCTTGATGCTACTGCGACAGGCGGCTGCAACAGGACTCTCAAAATGGCGGCCTGTTCTTTGGATTTGGGCCTGGTCCACTAAAATGGCCCTGGGACACCTTAGAACTCGGACGCTCGATTTTTTTTTTTCCTTTCCTGTACATGCAAAAAAAGGTAAATGCCCGGTACGTTACACGCTTCATCTGCCACGATGAACTCTCCAGAGGAACCGAAAAAAAATATAGTTATGGTAATTATACCATGCATCGTCATATGGAGAGGTGGCACCAATTAATTATAGTGCTGCATAAAAGAGAGATTTGGAGGAGAACCCCTGACCTGCTAGTACATTCATCAAAGAAGTGGCACTGACAGCATCAGAGGCAAGGGAAACGGTCCCAAATATTTAGAAGAACTTTGGAAAGATTAAAATGACATGTTTAGATTGTGGCAAATTAATTTCATGTGGACAGATGAGTGTTACTCTAATAAATACAGCATATGAACATCATCATAGTCGATGGTTGGTAGAGACATTTTGACTATATCCTGGACCTGCCCGTCCTCGCCCAAAATGGCGCCGGAATAAATGGGACTCGTAACTCCTTGTTGTGTACTGGTTGCAGAACCTTGAAATCACGAGATACGTATGCAGTTTTGAAGCACATGGCGGGCGGGGACGAGAATTGATTGAATATTTCGACATCCCTATTGATATTAAGTTCTGATGTGTTATTGATTACTGTACTATTGAAAGTTCGAATTAACGTCACCCATGGTACTTGCCCGCAAATGTATATCTAGATAATTTTATTGTAACTGGCCCTGTCGTATTTTAATTATAAAATGTACGTCCACCGATTCCGTAACTGTTAGACACCTTAGTTCTTGCAACCTAATGGCCCGCCCGTTACGTTCCTATACAGTGTAAATGTCTACTCATCATATACGATTACAGTTTGCTCCGTGGCCGGCCCACGTGGTTATAGGCTCGTATTTGTATAATGACATTTTCACAATAAAGGTTTTTAAAAGAAAACATGGTAGTAGTATATACATTGGTAAAGTTTTTAATAATAGTCACTGTTTTAGAATCAGTAAAAGGCAAGTGAAATAAAGCAGACCAATTACATGAAGGGTAAAAGGTATAATTCGAAGGAACGCAGTAAAGATAAATGGTCAAGGGCTGTTGTGTTTTCTACTCCTGCAACATAAAGTGATCGATAAGAATCTCATATTCAGGCGTATCGGCGACTAAGACAGCAGGTCGACCCTCTTTTGCTCAACGGCTCCATCATGGGACGAAGAAACGCTCTTTTTCTCGAAAAAAGAATATATTTTACTTGCAGGACAGTTGTAAATTTTCCGGGAAAGTACATTAGCCTGGAACATTATAACATATATTTAAGAAAAAATAATGTTCGGAAGTAATACAAAGCGTAATTTTTAGGTCATATGACCAAGCCTTTCATCATTAGAATAAGAAAAGTAAAATGAACCAATGAAAAGTTTTATTAACAAGTCACATGACTTGTTATGCTTACGTTACGCGCTGCGCGCCCCGGATGACTTTCGGATGCGCTAACGCGGCGCGTCATATGACGCATTACGCGACAACGCAGGTCCAGAATATAGTCAAAATGTCTCCACCAACCAGCGGTTGGAACACAACCCCTTTCAGCAGGCTAAATAGTTCTGTTAAATGACAACAGAAGGGACAGGCAACAAGAACCATCAGTCAAAGAGGGGAGGGCTAGTTCTTCTCTACCGGGTTACATTGGGGCGCTACCAGAACTGATCGAATTGGTAGTCTACAGTGTTTCTGGATATTCAGACTGAAGCTGGGGTTAGCATGAGAGCAGCACCATTTCGTAGCTCCGTCGTGGCCATTCCGCAACCAATCATGGCAGCCGCTCTTTATCGTTATTTTGGGCGGGGTGGGTGGCGGAGCCAAGCTGTTTTGCAGCCATCATTGTGTGGAGTTCAGTTCATCTCACTAGTTTTGTATTTGTCATGAGGGGTTGTTCCTAATGTTTCTATTTTAGCGAGGTCAAAAAGAGATCCCATTAGTGGCCTACTGATTTTGCTCGATTCCTTTTCTTTTTTTTTTACACGATTTTTCGTTATCTGCGAAGACTAAACAGAGTATTGCGACTCTGTGTTTGTTTGTAAATAGAGAATGAACCAAAGAGAACCAATTCTAAAACAGTAAATACTTGGATAACAATCAATCAAATGGAGAGAGAAGCAGGCACGACGTATTACAATGGGGGCAAAGGCCTGCGTTAACTACCCTTCACTATGTGCAAAGAGAGAGTACTCCTAATAGAAATGAGGGGGGGCACCATTCAAAGCAGATCAGTGTGCATAAACACGAAAATGTTTTCACTTACCACGTACTTGACATTCGACAGCTTATGATATTTGCTATTAAAAAACCATTGAAATTCACTGAAAAAACCATAGGTTATAGACCATATATAGTTAGGAATTAGCATTTACAAAACCTTGAAAATTCACTGAAAAAACCATAGGTTATAGACCATATATAGTTAGGAATTAGCATTTAAAAAACCTTATTTTACTCACACAAAACCATTGAAATTCCATATATAGTTAGTTGCACTAACTATATATCGTGCACCCGCAATCCACTGCTGATCATGTCACATATTACATCATTCATGACATGGTCAGTGACATCACTGATGACATCACTGATGACATCTCAAATGACATCACTGATGAGATCACTGATGACATCATCCAGTGACTGTGTGTTTCTGTAAAGTTTAAATATGTTTTACATATTGAAGAATGAGTAGATGTATAAGTGTCTGGACGAAGGATTTAGTAGGTGCATGACTGAATGTATGAGTGAGTGATTAAATGTGTCTCACTGAGTGCATGGGTTAGTGACTAAACTGTCTTAATTTGTGCATCATTATGTCTGTTGTTCTGTAAACTGCTGCATGTGTTGATCAGTAGCTATATGATTAACTATATGGGTTATTGATTGATTGTCCAAGTATTTGTATGGGAGACTGAGTGTGTGTGTGGCTGGCTGGGAGGTGTGTGACTCTGTGCAGATCAATGTGTACTTGTATCAATGATTGTATAAGAAAGTAAGTATGTGTTAGTATATGTTTGAAAATGTAAGGTGCTCTATGTTTAACTGTATAGACAAGAAAATGGAAGTGTGATTGATTCTTTACAGGACTGACTAGGTGTGTGAGTAACTCCATGGATGAGTGGCAGAGTGTGAGTGTCTGTATAGGTGTATGAGTGCATATGATAGTGTTGTAAAGATGAGTGATTGTATGTATGAATGATTGTATGGGTGAATGAGTGAATGTGTGTGTAGACGTAGGAATCAGTGAGTATGTATGTAGTAACTAGTATTGGTGTGTCAATGGTTTCAAAAATTATACTCTGTATTTAACACTGGGTGAAACAGAGGTTATATTAAAATGTGAGGAGATGCATTGTATTGTCACATGAATGATATCATCAGTGATGTGGTCATTGATGTCAAATGAGATGTCATCAGTGATCTCATCAGTGATGTCATTTGAGATGTCATCAGTGATGTCATCAGTGATGTCACTGACCATGTCATGAATGATGTAATATGTGACATGATCAGCAGTGGATTGCGGGTGCGCGATATATAGTTAGTGCAACTAACTATATATGGAATTTCAATGGTTTTGTGTGAGTAAAATAAGGTTTTTTAAATGCTAATTCCTAACTATATATGGTCTATAACCTATGGTTTTTTCAGTGAATATATATGTATATATATTCACTGAAAAAAACATAGGTTTCAGGAGTTTTTAAAAAACCTTTGAAATTCACTCAAAACACTATATGTTTTAGTGGTGTTATAGTTAGCTGGACATTTTACTCATACAAAACCAATGAAATTGCTCCTATATAGTTAGCTGTACTAACTATATTTCGCGCACCCGCAATCCACTGCTGATGATGTCACATATTAGATCATTCATGACATGGTCAGTCACATCACTGATGACATCTCAAATGACACGTGACCACGCCCCGCCCCGGCCACTCGGCAAACACGGAAGTCTTTTTTAGCAGCATGCCAGAGCCCACACCACACTCCCGCGGAGCTCACGACCGATCTGCTGCTAGGCTTAACTGCCTGATCTCCACCAGCCGCAAGTAAGTCCGGACAGATCCAAATTAATTATGACTTGGTTCGACGGAACCCTTACGGCCCTCTCACCCCCTCGCCCCTTTCCATTCCAGATAGCGGCTGCTCGAGCAGGGTCGGAGAGCTCATGAAGCCCTTAATCAGCGTGCTTCTAGTAAGAATACTGTTTGAGTATGCTCAGTTGTGAATGTTTGGTGTGCTACCTGTATACGTGTGTTTGTGTGGTTTTTAACGAGATCTACATTCGACACTTGTAGATCTTTTTTTGCGCCGCATCACGTTATTTTAGTAATTACTTTGAGCACGGCACGCTCCATGTTTGGAGCTTCTACACAGCTACTCCCACATGGTTTAGAACCATTACTTCCTCACACTCACTGGAACAGCGGCTTTTTGGTATCCCAATATTGTGACGATACTTCACAATTAAGTATGATACTCTACACCCTGAAGACAGTGAATGCGTGCGGCTCCCTCACGAATAGCACTCAATTCGGCTCATATTTACAACTGGTCGAGCCGCAGTATGAGTATTGGTTCATAGAGTGCACTAGTCACACTTTTATGTTTGTACGTTGCGAGCATGCCTTTACCACAATTCTTTTCTTCCCACAGGTTTTTAATCGAAACTAACCGGAGAGCAACACTTTTTTCAGAAATCACCTGTTTGTGATTTCACCTGAACTGTAGGCTTGGATTGGATGCACCTTAGCGTGTGTAGACCATCCAGCCTATCTTTACACTGGTCCTGACGAAAACCTCCATAATTACACGTAGGTTGAAACATGTAGACCTCCCCCCTTTTTTCTAACACGGTTTTCTTGACACCACAGCCTACCTAATAAGGCAAAGGTGCCTCATGTAAATACTTTTGTAGATATATTTTAATGGTTGTCCAACCACTCCAGAATAAAGTCTTCGAGTGGGTAGAGTTGAGACAATTTTTAAACACACCTCTTTATCCTTATCACACATAAAAACGAACAACCCGCTCCACTGTAATCAGGTGTCGCAGCACACCTGGATGGCATTCGGCTGTCCGGGTGGGACCCCGATGATGAAGCATGTCACCAACTAGGTTGGTGAGTGAGGGGTCTTCAAAGGACAAAGGATTGTCCCTTACTGGGTCGTAAGGCATGCAACCCACGATACCGTAATAATTATGCAGGTATTTAGTATCCTTAGTGGCTACTCCTTCTTTTGTTTATATTAGTATACCTAAGGGGACCAGGAGTTCCCACTTGACCCACAGGCCATACTTCCCTTACTCTCTCCTCTGTTTATACAGCTTTACAAACTCCCAAGGGGTTTTAAAAAAGTCAACGCAGCAAAGGTGACTTGCTTAATTTGTGGTGATCAGCTATCCAGGGGGAACCCTAACAAAAAGTATTCCTTCGGGAATAATACAATGATTCGCCACATGATGCGTTGGCATCCAAACAACTACTCTAATGCAGAGTTAAGGGACCTCTGCAGTAAACTACCCCCATCATCGGCTCGAGGCTCAACATCAAAACAACCCACTCCATCGGGTTCGGGGGTAAGAGACACATTGGCTACTATCCAACCAAAGTTCAATGATTTCAAAATTTTATGCAAATATTGTAATAAGTTACTTGCTTATGGTGAGCAAAGCATTGAACTTATTATGGTTTCTGGTGATAACCATAAGTGTTAAAAAAACCATACTTTTTCCTGATTTTTTTTCATGCTCCAGTTGAGCCAATTACAATTCCCTGTTTTTTGTTTCTCCCCATAAAAAATACAAAAAAAATACAAAAGTGTTCAGAAAAGCCAAAAAAAGTACAAAATGTTCCAAAAAACATAAAAAAAATATAAAACAACAAAAAGAAGAAATAAAACAGTTCTTTTTAGAACTACCTTTACTTTATAAAAATAAACCTATATTTTTAAAGAATCTGTGTCAATCTTTTTTCTGCAGGGTACGCGTACCGGTACGTGCACCGGGGCGCGCACCGGGGAGCGCACCAAAAAAAAAAAAGAAAAGAAAGTTAGAGGGAGAAACACAGAGGGATTGTTTACTACATAGATAAAAACAGACAATGTGTAATAGGGTGAAAATGAGAAAAGTAAAATCACTAAAGGAGCGAAAGAAGGGAAGAGAGGAAGAACACTAAACTAGAGATAGTGGGAGAATGTAAGTGGGTGTTGAAAGAAAATGATAGGACAGAAAAAAATTGAGAATGAACGGTAGTGGCGTAACTGGGATAAATGAATAACGGTGAGGGAGGGTAAGAAATGACCAGTTAGAATAAGTAAAGAGGGGTGAAAGACAGTGAAAAAATGAATTAGGATAAGAGATGGGGAGTGACAAACACAAAGGACAGAGAAAATAAAGGTAACAGTACCTGAATGGAATGTGTGTGTGTATGTGAAGTGTGTGTGGGGGGGATTTTTTTCTGTGTATGAGGTGTGTGTGTGATGTGTGTGTGGTGTATGTCAGAGGTGTGTGTATGTGTTGGGACGGGGATGAGGTGTGTGTGTAGGAGTAAGGTAAGTAATTAAGAAAAACAGAATGAGTGAAGAAGCAAAGGAAGAGAACAGAGGGTAAGTGAAGTAAAGAATAGGGACTGAAAGAAGTTGAATATGAGAGGGGAAATAGGGAAATTGGAGTAAACATGGAGAATAAGAATAAGTGAGGGAAGCAGAGTAAAGAAACAGGAGTGAGGTTGGTTGAGAAAATATTAGTGAGCTTAAAGCAAAGGGTGATGACAAACTACATTTTTTTAGTCACACTTACCATATAATAAATGTAACTTTAATTACATTTGTTTAGTATACTTTATATCTGTGAAAGAGAGCAGAAAAAATAAGTTATAATTAGTAAAATATGTATTTTAAATTAAAAGATACAAATGAAGAGGTTAAAAATCATAACAGTGTGAAACATAGGAAATGAGAGATAGTAATGGAACCAGAGTAAAAGAAATGGGATGAAGAACGATGAGTGAGGAGCAGTGAAGTTGTTGTAAAAGAAATGATAGAAGGTAGATAAACACAAGTGAACATAACACAAGAAGAGTAAGGCACTCAGGACATAGAAGTAGTGAACGAAAAATAGATAGAAAAGGTCAAAAGTAAGGAGCAAACAAAGATAAGCGAGGGAGAGTGGGTGATTTATAGTGATAGAGTGCGATAATAGTGCTGAGTGAGTAAACAGGAATTACTAAAAGAGCAAAGGAGGAAAATACGGAAAAGGGAAGTAAAGCAGAGAGACTGAAAGCTGAAAAGTTATGCAAGGGAGAGAGGTGATGCAGACAGTTGAAATGAAAATGAGGGGTTGTCAAAGAAGTGGAGTAAGGGAACGGGGGTTACAGAGAGTGAGAGAAAGACATTATAAGTGAGTTAAAAGAGCTGAAAGAGGACAGAAAAAGGAAAGTGAGTGTCAGAGAATGGGAATACAATTTAATTTACACAATCCAAAGTATAGAATAACTTGTACAACATGTTACATAGTTTATTTTTGCTGTTCTCAGAATATATTGAATTTCACTTAAAACAGTGAGTTCAAATTACTCATCATATGACAGCGGGGAAAAAAAACACAATCTAAAAGATTGTGTTTTAAAAAAAACCTTAGACACTAACAAATGACAAATGTACACTAATTTTTGATTGACTTACTTTTCCTTGAGGCCAAATAGTATATCATGGAGGTCCTTTTCTCGTTGCAAAGTACTTTGCTGTTCAGTAAAAAATCCATTTCATCGACTTTCTAGAAGAAAAACTCCAAGAACATCTGAAATATTTTCAATATTTTCATATACTCCTTTTTTTCAGTCATGACTCTTTACTCATTCCTCCACCTTTCCATTTGGCCAAATAGTGTCAGATGTATGAGTATATATCTGTACTCCTCCCGTCTTCATAGGCCAATTACCTTTACCTAAATTTTGGCTGTAAAAACACTAGGTATGAATTTATAAAGCCAAAAGGCAAACGTTGTTTGAAAGTCAAATGAGTGTCGTTACATTGGGTCCAACCTTTAGAAGTTTTTAAATAGCATGTGTAATGCCCTGATGTTGTAGAAGGACCGTCATGAAAAATAATAGCTACAGTTGCAAAGGTTCTTCCTGATATCGATAACTGAGAAGCCACGAAATTTTTAATAGAAGTTGTCAATTTAGTTCCATCAGGTCTACATCGTTGGAACATTAAAATGACATAGTGACCATCATTTTGTAGAAATAATGTGTACAGCATTGTAGACTTACATTGGGTACACACCATATTGTGATCAGCTGCTTTAACTAGATTATTAAAAAGAACTGATTTGCAGTCTGGTAAAGTCAAATATATAAATCTTTCACTGTCTATTCTAGTAGTACTCGATGAAGCACAGTTATCACAGTCATGTTGCCATTGATAAGAAAGGTTAAAAAGATTTTTTATATCTACTCCTTCATCTTCCAATACATCAAACATATACATTAAAAATTCCTGACAATCCTGCTGAATTATCTGTGAAAATTGATTTTGACCTGAACATATGTCTACAAGATTCCTAATTTCTGAAACACTTTCTATTTTTCCTCTATCACTACTACATTTCTCTAACACAGAATTCAATAAACAGCACAATGTTTGTTCCCGATTTTCGACAATCTGTTTTTGTAAATTTTGAAGAAAAACAACAACATTAACTACTACATTAGCATATCAGTTGACACCAGAACTGTTTTCAAACTGAAATCCAACAACATCCTCAACAGAATCCTTTTTCCTTCTGCTTACAATTACAGTTTCATCTACTTTTTGTGTTTTTGCTACTACCTCACTGCAATTACTCTCATTTCTATTTTTTCAGCCTACCACACGTTTTTTAATCAGAGGATATTGAGGCAAATGTGGAGCATACTCTCTTCTTAACCTATTGTATTCTTTAACACATTCTAGATCTGCACAAATCTTTGTTTCGTCACACTCAATCAAGTACAATCCTGATAAAGTTCTGACTCGTGATAATGCCACATATGCCATACCCTCTTTAAACACAGAACTTCCAATGTTCACCAAAGCGCTATCTACACTTAAACCTTGAGACTTATGAATTGTCACCGCATATGCCAAACAAATAGGAAACTGTTTTTGGCGAACTTATAAGTCTTTCACGAGCAAAAATCTAGCTGAACAACAACAAATTTGTTCTATTTCATCAATGCCATCAAATTTAATTTTTAAAATTTCAATTCCATCTCTATTTTTGTAATTCACAAAACCAACAACATGACCCATTGCTCCATTTACCAGACCTCTTTCAACATTTAAATTCCTTCTCAAAATGACACGACAATTCAAACAAACATTCAGAGTCTTTTCAAAACCAGCAGTTTTAGATATAGTCTTCTCCAATGAATCCAATTTTGATTTCAAATTTTCTGACAAAATAATTGTTGCTCCCATATGCTCTATTTTATCTATAGCTTCCAGTTTCACTATCTCTTCATTTTCTTACTTCCGCATTTTGATGTTGAACATGGAACATTCTTTCAGAGTAGACATCAAACATATGGCAGATTTCTTCTCATTAATTTTCTTAAAAATATTCTCTGGAAGAATGTTTTCATTTGGGTACAAATTAGAAATTAACCGTCCATGTAAAGCTTCTTTCCCTTGTTGACTTATTTTTCCTACTCTTACATCTTGTAAAATATTTTTATAATCTTCATCCTTTGCCTGCCGCATATTTTGAAGCAGTTCTGCATATTTGAAGTTTAACCATATATTAACGTTTCCAATGCTTCCTAGGCACTTCCTGGTATCTTCATGTGTGAGCATTTTGAACACAGGTTGTCCTTTCACTGGAGTCAACTGCAGAAGATCTCCCAAAACAATAATATGTTTTCCTCCAAATAAAACATCATAGTCTGTTCTAAGAATTTCTTGCATTCTCAAATGCACAAAAGCAAGCATTATATTTGACACCATGCTTACTTCATCAATGATAAGAAGTTTCATTTTCTTCAGGACTCTCGAAACTTCGGAACACGCATCTCCAGATAGCTTGTGATATTGCAATTTGTTATCATGCTCCACTGGCAGCATCAATAAATGATGTAAAGTAATCCCTTTAATATTATGTGCTGCCAGCCCAGTTGGAGCGGTAACAACACAGCGGTGATTCAGTCCTTTTCTGCAGATAAGATGCAATTGCTTTAATCAGAAAACTTTTTCCAGTTCCCGCTTCTCCACTCACGTACAGTCGGACAGGCTTAAATGATGTACATGAGCGCTCTTTCTTGTCATGACTCAATCCATGTTCAACCTGTTCTGTGACTTCGTCATATATCAGTTTCTGCTCAAGGTTTTATTGTTTCACCAAATCTTCTAAATAAATGACATCCTCTTGAGCTTGCTCCATAGCTCTTTCCACTTCATCCATGGCAGTGGCAGCTTCATTTTGGATAATTGGTCCTCCTAGTGGATCCTGACTCAATGAAGCAGAACTCTGACTGCCTTGAGAACTATCTCTCGCAATATCTGCAGCAATTGTTGATTCTTGCTCTATTTCTTCATTCAACATTTGCAGATAATTTGGAAAAACAGGACATTCTATGGTATCCTTCGTAGCATTAAAAGAGTCTTCATAACAGAGAAAAACTCCAAGTAGTTCCTCTTCTTCTCGCCATGGTTTAAAGAGTTGCAAAAGAGCCAAATAGTAAAATTCTCTTTTGTCTGGATTTTCACAACTCAATTTTCGATGATTAATCAAATGACCTTTTTTCTGTTTCACTAGACATCCTTCACATCCAATGATTCCATATATTCCATTATTGATATCTTCTCTGATGTTCCTCTTATAAATATATCTTTGCAGAACTTCAGAGAGACAAACGTTCTGAAGGTGAGGACTTCTATTTGGATAGTATGTATCCAACATGTTTGTCTTCAAAATATCTGTACTTTCTGGTTCTTTCTCCGCCAAATACTCTCTCTCTTGTACAGATTTCAAAACTCGATTTTGTGTTGCAGCAAGACCTAGACTAACCCAAATGATGGTTCTAGATTTGGCATAGGGATTTGCTGAAGACAATCGATCAGAACATTCATATGCTCCAATTTCTCGATGCGACAACATCTTCAGACTGTAACTGTACAATTTCTTGCTTAGGCTCTTTTCATGTGAAATGTCCTCCCACATTTCCTTCAGTTCTGTCTTTTCTTTTTTTGTGATGTAAGACGTCACATATCGAGCTACAGCAATAGAGTTGTCAGCAACAAATTGAATATCCATGTTAGCATTCCACATGGACAAAATCACTGGGTTGTAGTCATTGATGTACTTGGACTCTTCATTTCTTTTTAAATTGTATGTATTTTTTGGTGATTTTCTCTTCACAGTATGTCGAAGAGAAGACATTAAATTATTTACTCTTCCTTTAGAAATCACTGGTCGTGGAAAAGCGAAACGACATTTTGTGTAGAACTTGTCATTGTTTCTGAATTTTCGACGACAGTACTTTCCACAAAGATGGGATTGAAAGCGTAAAACTTGTTGCCTTAAATTGTTTTCTTCTGTAGTTTTCGGAACAGCACATGTTGAATACTTTTCAATAAAGCTCATCACTGTCTCATCGGAATCTGTTCCAAATTTGGGTGCATCTTTAATCCATAATAACATATGTATGTGAGGAGCACCTCTCGCTTAATACTCCTTTCTCCAAAAGAAATCCAAAACCTCTCCAAGGGGAGGATTTTTTTTGTTGGTAATAAAAGACATCATAGCTTCAAATCTATGATTGAAATATCTGCATACATTCACTGGATCAAAAGAACACAGTTCTCCAGGTGTTTTGAATTCTATATTTTGTATATTAGCATTGGCCTCTCGTAGAAATTGAAGTAAGTCCTCCCATGCATACTCGGCACAGCTAAGAGTGAGGAACCATGTAGGAGTTCCTAAGTTTCTTAGCATACATTTCAATTCCCCATGGCGACGGTACCAATACTCATTTGTACCACGCTGACATGCCATGAGATTGATTAGATGAAATTCTAAAATATTATCTTGCAGATTCACTTTCTCCATAAAGTCCCTTGCCGAAACATTTTGCAGATGTGCTCCACTTTTCAGAATATGGTTTACTGCATAAGAAAGCCCAGACAAGTCACTTTCATACAGTAGATGAAACAAATAGGGAATTCATTGACAAAACTTTGCTTCTTCAGCATATATTCTTACAGTTCGATATTCAGATGCAGGAATTTGAAGTGGTGGATCGTCATATCGTCCACCTCGACCTGTTGGAAATAGCTGTGGAAAACAACGAGCTTCCAAACTTTCTTCCCATACACTAATGGGAATTCATTTTGCTGTTTTCATTTGAAACAATTCAATTGCATTCCCCATTACTTCTTTGGAATGCAAAGTTTGAACAGTATAATGTTCATATATTTCTTCACTTCTAGACACATCAACTTTTTCAATTTGGCCGCCTGAACAATCACTGTCTTCATTTGCAGCTGTTTCCTCTGCTGCAACACATACATCTTTGTAGTACTCATTGTTTTTGACTAATGGGACTTCCTTTTGCTGTTTTCATTTGAAACAATTCAATTGCATTCCCCATTACTTCTTTGGAATGCAAAGTTTGAACAGTATAATGTTCATATATTTCTTCACTTCTAGACACATCAACTTTTTCAATTTGGCCGCCTGAACAATCACTGTCTTCATCTGCAGCTGTTTCCTCTGCTGCAACACATACATCTTTGTAGTACTCATTGTTTTTGACTAAATACAACGTTGCCTTTTTGACTTTCCTAACATCCACTAAATCTTGCCAGATTTTTTTACTCTTTGTTGGAACCCCATTAACTAGAATAACTAAAGGTTCCTCTTCTACTTTTTCTATACCAATTGCATCAATATTTTTTTTCAAATCTAGGGGCAAATAAACAACTCTTCCCTTTAATCCTCTCTGCAAATCTGTAGGAGGCAATTTCCCTATCTTAGGCTCCATGCGAACAATTGCCTGAAACGGATGGACACATTGAATCAAAATAGACTCATATGTATTTAAATCCATCAATTCACGGGGAATGTCTACCAACTTCAGATTATTATGAACAGCTCTAGAAGGCATTCTGTTTTGATTTAATTTATCATAACAATATTTACAAATACGCTGATCAGAACTCAAATCAAAACAATTCTCCACCCACAAACAAGTTGCTAAATCTTTCCACTCATAATTATCCATCTTTTCACTTTTTGCATATAAATCAACTAACCTAGTCTGAATCTTATAATGAGTCCGTCGACAACACACACAAGTAAAATTCGGCCTTTCACTTGATTTCACCTTAAACCTGGTAATTTCATTCTCAAACTTTTCTGTATTTAAAATCTGTACATTGTCTTCCACATTAACTTGAATTGCTGTCTCAATTTCTACACTGTCCTCTTTTTCACGAAAATAACAAATCTCAATTTCTTCACAAATCTTCTTTACATCTAATTCAGTTCCATGCAAAATAGCACTGTTTAATTGTTTAAGCTTAAGTGCGGGACTTTTTGCATAATACAACATTCTCACTAATTCCCTCATTTTGGTATGATGCACTGCTAACATCCTAAAATGATGAAAAACACTCTGACAGACTTTTCTAGAAAGACAAGCCAGTGAATGGCCTTGCAAACCTGTGATTCCTCTCACTCTGCAAGGATCTAAGTCTTGCAACAACTTTACTTTCTGCTTTATACTTTTATTACTATATGTACGTAAGAAATTACAAAACAAATCAATTGATTCCTGTCGCACACTACAAATACTACTACACTTCCAAGTGTACACTGGACCCTTAGTACGTCTCCCTACAACTCTATCAGATAACACCTCTTCTGGTTCTCTAGGCACAAGTTTCTCTTTTTCAATCGGACAACCGTCTTTCACTTCATACGCTCGACCACTGGTGTCAACTGCATGCACTAAATCATTCTCCTGGAAGTAACTCTCCTCATTAAAAAATGGCTCACAACTTGAACTGTGCATCCATTCTCCAGAAAAAACTTTACAAAAATTAGTCCGATTAATTACTCTTTTCCATCTACTGTTTGATTTGAAAACATCAATTGTCTTGTTAAGTGTCCTAATTCTATTGATTATTAAAATAAATAATTTTTTCTTAACTTCAAAAGCCTGATCAACAATCTTCTCTACACTTTTCTTTTTCTTATAAAAAGCAGCTCTCTGTTTACCTTTCCTAATGTTTTTTAACAAATTTAAAACCACTCTATTGCGAAACATTCGTCTACGAATGTCTCTAAACTGATTCTGCCTTCTATTCCTATACATATTATTCTCTCCTGCTCCAGTTATAGGATTCTTTGAAGTTCTCTCCTTCCTTTTCAATTTTACTCTCTCATTTTCTTTTTCTACATGCTGTCCATCATTTTTTTGGGATGTACATATGTTACGTAAAAAAGACTTAGGGGTCGATTAGGATGGCGGACGGAAACGTGTACCGTCCGCCGCGGAAGGTGGCAAGCTACTCCGGACCTGTCCGCGGAAAATCCGCAACAGCAATTAGGATAAAACATACAAAAAACGCCGACCGCGGCGTACGGAGCACTCCAATCCCCGTCCGCGGCGGTCGGAGTACACCTGAGTCCGCGGCAGGCGGACGGAACAGTAAAAACACCGACCGCCGCGTACGCACATGACCGCGAATACATCCACCACCCCCGCTATACCTGCGCAATGTCCGTGTCCGCAATTAGGATAACTCCGCAAGTACCCCGGTAGTCACCGCCATCCACGTCCGCAGCGGAACCAATGCACCGAGAATCCGTGCACCACAGCGGAACGACAACACAAACAACATCCCTACTGTCAAACCAATGCCATACATTGGCACGGAAGTTTATCACCAAACACACGAAAAAAAACGCCCACCCACCGAAAATATCCAAACCAATCACAACACACAATGATCCACCGCCAAGCACCACACAATCCACACCTGCCAACACTCCCACCTAGCACCTGACTGCCAATAACCATTCAGACACGGTCTAGACACACACCATAAAAGAACTCCCACCCACTCCACAACTCCTCTGCATCACAGCATAGCTGCTAGCAGGACACACCACTGAACTGAGCCCAAAGAGAAATAGCATTCACACAACCCACACCCAAACACACCCACCACACAAACACCCACCACACCATTCTTACACACCACACACCTGCACCACCCCATCCACGCAAACCCACACCCCGAGCACCACACACCATGGCACCAAAAAAAAAACCCAAATTCACTGACACCGAGTTGAAGGTTATGGTCGATGAGATCATCCGTGTGGAACCCCACTTATTCGGGGCCCTAGTGCAGCAGACCAGCATAGCCAGGAGAAACAGCATGTGGGACCGGATAGTCACCAGGGTGAATGCCTCCGGGAGCGTCCCGAGGACGAAGCAGGACATCCAGAGGCGGTGGCACGATCTAAAGACCCGAGTCAAAGCCATACGAGCCAAGAACTATCTCCGGGCTAATCATACAGGCGGTGGAACCCCTCCGGAGCCCTTACCCTACACCGAGTGGGAGGAGAAGGTGATGACCATCATCCACCCTGAGAGCCTTGATGGACTTCCTGAGGGAGAAGAGGCTGGTAAGTACAAACCAAGCACCACGAGCACTACTACATGGTGTGCCTCACACAACTGTGAAGACACATCTCCCAGAGCCCAACCCATGCATGCAGTCCACATACTCACCAACGTCGAAATCACTCCAACAGGCCCCCATGTCCATAGGGATGGCGGTGGCGGTGGCGGTGGGTGTGAGGGGATGGAACTACAACTCCCAACAGGCCCCCATGTCCATAGGGATGGCGGTGGCGGTGGTGGTGGGTGGTGGTGGGTGTGAGGGGATGGAACCACATTTCCCAACAGGCCCCCATGTCCATAGGGATGGCGGTGGCGGTGGTGGTGGGTGTGAGGGGATGGAACCACAACTCCCAACAGGCCCCCATGTCCATAGGGATGGCGGTGGCGGTGGCGGTGGGTGTGAGGGGATGGAACCACAACTCCCAACAGGCCCCCATGTCCATAGGGATGGCGGTGGCGGTGGTGGTGGGTGGTGGTGGGTGTGAGGGGATGGAACTACAACTCCCAACAGGCCCCCATGTCCATAGGGATGGCGGTGGCGGTGGTGGTGGGTGGTGGTGGGTGTGAGGGGATGGAACCACAACTCCCAACAGGCCCCCATGTCCATAGGGATGGCGGTGGCGGTGGTGGTGGGTGTGAGGGGATGGAACCACAACTCCCAACAGGCCCCCATGTCCATAGGGATGGCGGTGGCGGTGGCGGTGGGTGTGAGGGGATGGAACCACAACTCCCAACAGGCCCCCATGTCCATAGGGATGGCGGTGGCGGTGGTGGTGGGTGGTGGTGGGTGTGAGGGGATGGAACTACAACTCCCAACAGGCCCCCATGTCCATAGGGATGGCGGTGGCGGTGGTGGTGGGTGGTGGTGGGTGTGAGGGGATGGAACCACAACTCCCAACAGGCCCCCATGTCCATAGGGATGGCGGTGGCGGTGGTGGTGGGTGGTGGTGGGTGTGAGGGGATGGAACCACAACTCCCAACAGGCCCCCATGTCCATAGGGATGGCGGTGGCGGTGGTGGTGGGTGGTGGGTGGGGTGAGTACCAGTGCAGACAGAATCGGCCAAAAAAGTGAAAACAACCTGTCAAGTCCACATTACTCATCATCACATTTTGGTTTTGCAGGTCATCCTCATCTGACAGCTGGAAGCAACACCCGCCCTCCAGACTCGCCAATCACAGACGTCTCAGGGGACGATTGGCCAGCCACCTCCAGGGCAGAGGATGATCCCGGCACAAGCAGCCAGCCAGGGCCATCTGGCTCCCAGGTCACCCCTGCACCAACAACTACGGCCTCTGCCATTGTGACAACACCGGCCACTGTGACCTGCACAGCCACCACCAGCACCACCTCCACCACCACCACCACTGCTACCACCACTCCTGCCACCCTGCCCAACCCAACGGCCAACGCCGTGCCAGCGCCATCCCAGCCACGCAGGGAGAGTGTGAGGCAAGGCAGAGATGCAAGGCCAGATCCGGCAGGCAGGAGCATACGTCAAAGAACACGGGAGGATACCAACACACCCAATCCAGTGCAACAGTCATTGGAGGCACTGGGCAGGGTGGAGGTGAGCTACCAACGTGGTCAGGCACAGGCAGACCGGGCCCACCAGGACTTTGTAGATAACACTGCAATGTTGGGGGCCATTGAGAGGCGGCTTGGCCAACTAGTGGACATCTTCACCAGGACAATCAGGCCACAAACACCGCCACCGCCACCGCCACCGCCACCGCCACCGCCACCTGCGGCGGATGTGGTACCCGATGCCCCTGCGCAACCAGCTGACACCGTACCGGCAGTAAGACGGAGGGGCCGACCGAGGCTGGAAGTGGGCGACAGCAGTGTGGAAGCACCTGCCACACGCTCCAAGAGGAACAGAAAATGACTGTCCCAGTACCTGCGCATGCCATTCACCCTGCCAACTATCCGGTCCCACCTGCCACAGGCCTGCTGTACTAGGCAGACACCACCCTATGTGGTGTCCGCACGGACATTTCATCTGCCATAACCTTCAACTCTCACTCCCCCACCCCTTCACTCATTTGTAAATATGCACCTACACCCATGCACATTTTGTAAATAAAAGCCACTTACTCACTCAATCATGTGTTGTCTCCATGTTTATTCACATGAATGCATCAGAAACAGATGTTACTAGGTACAGGTATCCAACTGGTACAGAATCATGGCGCTGCGGGAGTGACCTAGGGAAAATAGAAACCGCAAAGACACGTCAGGAAACAAGATCACACACATCAGAACACACTGCAGTGCAACATTTAACTACCCACACGCATCACAACAGTAATGGATGAGACGACACACATCATGGAGACGTGCATTGGCCACAATTTAGCACACACACACACATGCATGCATCACATAGCAGAACACAGAGATGAAGCACACCACTATGCCACAACACCAGCACACATTCACAGGGCATACCCAAGCAGCACAAGAGGAGCACACTCACAATCAAGGGAAGTAGCGATCAATGATCTGGCGCCTCTGGTCCACACCTTCCTCCTCACCACTATCCTCATCAGTTGACATGGCTGGGTCGGGAGGGCGAGGAACTTGCAGTTCATCAGGGTCCAAGAGCAGTTCAATGTTATAGCGCACAGCCAGGTTGTGAAGCATGCAGCACGCTATCACGATCTTGCATACTTTGCCTGGTGAGTAAGGCAGGGCCCCTCCAGTCTTATCCAGGCACCGAAACCTTGACTTGAGCAGGCCAAATGTCCGTTCTACCACTCGACGTGTCCTACCATGGGCATCATTGTATCTCATTTCTCCTGGTGTAGTGGGATTGCGTAAGGGACTGAGCAGCCAAGGCCTGTTTGGGTAAGCCGAGTCGCCTGTGTTGGTGGAAGAGAGAGAGAGAGAAACATCACAACCTGCATTGTGGGGCACACCATGCCACACAGATATCACTCCTGTCACCACAGCATACTCACCAACAAGCCACGCTTGTGCTGGACGAAGATTAGCCATCAGTTGGGGGACCATGCTGCTCCGCATGATGTGGGCGTCATGTGCAGAGCCAGGGAATCTTGCACACACATGTGAGATGATGTTGTCGGCCTGGCACACCACCTGCACGTTCAGGGAATGGAAGTGTTTCCGATTCCTATACACCTGCTCACGTGCCCGTGGTGCAATGATCGCGATATGCGTGCCATCAATGGAACCCACAACGTGTGGTATACGACCCAGGGCATAGAAGCCAGCTTTGACCGCTGGCAAGTCCGCCGCCTGAGGGAAATGTATATAGTCATGCTTGTACAGCATCATGGCTGTCAGTACATCCCGGAGTACCGTGCTGAACATGGCCTGTGACATTCCCCCGGCATCTCCAACTGTGTACTGGAATGTGCCTGTTGCGAAGAAATGGAGTGCCGCCATCACCTTTTGCGTGGGTGTCATGGAACCTGGATAGGTTCTTCGCGGCTGCAGGTGAGGAGACAATAGGGTCACAAGTTGCAACAATCGACGGCGATCCAGCCTGAATTTCCGGATCACCTCCTCGTCCACCATATCCTCCAGCACAGTGTATGGGCGAAGGACATTTGGAGCCCTCCTGTGTGGGAGTAGATGTAATGGAAGTCAATTAACATACAACGCACGTGTGTGCACCTCAATCACATGTCAACGCCCTCTACCAACATGTAGTATCCAGTGTATGCTTGTCATATGTGTGACTCCTCTGATTGTCAGGACAACATGGACCGACGTAGCTACAATGTGCATCCACTAGCAACATGATGTTTAGCAACATGTGCAATGCACAGTGTCTCACCTCAACATCACTGCCAACCAGACATGTGACATGACCCACATGTGTAGGCCCAACATCACATGCACACATGCAAGTACATGCACACATACTAAATTAAACACCCCCCCACCCCCCCATATCATGATGCCCCAATGGCAACACCAGGAATGGTGGGCATACGGACATCACATGCATGGGGACACAATAGGCAACACACATGTACAGTACACAACAGAACCCCCACCATAGTCATCATCTGACACATACCACTCACTGACAACTGATTCACAGGTGCCCATTCATACGGGATCTACTGTGTACATGTGAGGTACGACTGAATTGTGTAGGGTACTACCCGATGTGGACATGCACACGTGATGGACACTTGTGGCTCACCGATGGCCATGGTATGGACACACATGGGATGGAGCATGACATGTGTAGCCACGCAATCACGCACACAACCGTGAGCAGGCAGCTGCAGACAATGGTACAAGGTGCATCATCGGCTAAGATGCTAACATTGATCACGCCATGGCGGTGCACTGCATCCGCTGTTTACGTCTGGGCATACGCGGGCCGCCTTCGACATTCACACTGTCTGCACGTGCACAGACCGTCACGCCCACACACCGGCAAGTGCATGTGTAAGGTTCCGGGACGGATGGTCGATTTGCAACAATGTTGTATCACTGGCGCCTCCATGGCGGTGCACGTACACAGCGGGGGAGGTGCAGGCCTATACACCCTGTAGATGTACTCAATGGACATGCCAGTTCATGACCCCCCTTACAGTCACCTTGCATCATCCACCGTACACCGGCCGGAGCGGCCGGCCCATGAACAACCGCCGTGCCAGGCCCTGCCCAGGACCGCCGTGCCGGCCATGGCAACAACCGCCATTGCACGGACCGCCAGGGAACGGCGGTAGTGGAAGGGCCGTGCAATGGCGGTTGTTGCCATGGCCGGCACGGCGGTCCTGGGCAGGGCCTGGCACGGCGGTAGTGGAAGGGCCGTGCAATGGCGGTTGTTGCCATGGCCGGCACGGCGGTCCTGGGCAGGGCCTGGCACGGCGGTTGTTCATGGGCCGGCCGCTCCGGCCGGTGTACGGTGGATGATGCAAGGTGACTGTAAGGGGGGTCATGAACTGGCATGTCCATTGAGTACATCTACAGGGTGTATAGGCCTGCACCTCCCCCGCTGTGTACGTGCACCGCCATGGAGGCGCCAGTGATACAACATTGTTGCAACTGAAGCTTCCTTCCGTGAGGCTTGCACGTGCGGTTGCCGATGTGTGCCCGTGACGGTCCCTGCACATGCAGCCAATGGGAAGAGGGACGCTGGCCGCATACGGCCAATCGCAAGTAGAGGAAGCTGTGCACCGCAACAACAGGGCCAGTCATTGGGCCATTTCACGATCACGCTTCCAGGGCTGACCAATTGCTGGCGACGTATGCCACTGACACGTGCTGAGGGCCCTATATATGTGTGTTGGCCAAAATGAAACTTCCTACCCTGGGGACCATTGCTGCCTGTGACCATCACCTCGACCTGCTGCTGCTGCTGAGCTGACCACCGACTGCTGCCTGTGACCATCACCTCGACCTGCTGCTGCTGCTGAGCTGACCACCGACTGCTGCCTGTGACCATCACCTCGACCTGCTGCTGCTGCTGAGCTGACCACCGACTGCTGCCTGTGACCATCACCTCGACCTGCTGCTGCTGCTGAGCTGACCACCGACTGCTGCCTGTGACCATCACCTCGACCTGCTGCTGCTGCTGAGCTGACCACCGACTGCTGCTCTAGTGCCATACTCCGTGATCTTGCCATGTCGTCAGGCAAAGAGATCCGGTCTCGACCCTTCACCGCCGCGGAGCTTGATGTCCTCGTGGACGGTGTACTCCGCAACTATGGACGCCTCTACGGCGCACCGGGACGGGTGGTAAGTGCAGTGTGGGACATGTTGGTGTGCATGAGGGGGCCAAATGATCAGGCCTATTTCTATCTTAGCTGTGTAGTGTGGGCTAGACATATGTTCCTGATTGTGCATGGCTGCTGACAGTAACGTCTTGCCCCTATGTGTGTGACAGGCCACCTGTCCACTGACTTACACCCTTTTGTCTCCCATCATGGTAGGTCAAGCTGCACCTTCGCAAGGACCTGTGGAGGAGCATAGCAAGGGAAGTACGGGCATTGGGGGTGTGCAACAGACGACATACACACTGCCACAAACGCTGGGATGACATTTCCAGGCTGAGCAAGAATGTAGCGGAAGTAACACTGGGCCTGATTCCAAGGACGCCCCGTCTGGCCCGACGCTCCATGACCCCTCTCATGCAACGTATCATTGCAGTGACGCATCCTGAACTGGCCGAACGTCTGAGTGCCGATCGACAGCAAACTAGCGGTGAGCATACTGTCTGTGTAGGAAACCTGTGAGTGCTATGCATGTATTGGTGCACAGACACACTATTGAGTTCCGTGTTGCGTATGTATGCCTGTGATGCCTTTTTGGTCCCATTGGGTGGTACTCATTTGACATCCAGGTCCGCCATGTTGACACGCCACTTGCTTAGTAGTTGAGTGTAAAAGCACATCCCCTAGTGGTCCATGGCCCCATGGCAGAAAATGTGAGGATGACTGGTAGGGGTGGGCCATGTGCAGGATGAGGGCTCCTAAACCTTTGTCTGCTATGTGATTTGGCTATCCTGTTCCTTCTGTACGTGAGTGTGCCCATGACTCACACATCTTTTCTGTGCATTTCAGCTTTGACAGAGGACACTCAGCCACAGACGGTGGAGAGTAGCCGAGGAAATGAGTCCGGCTCAGACTTCGCACACACGCAGACTGACACGGAGGAGGCCAGCGCCGGAGAGGGGGACAGGACCGTCCCTGAGGACTCGCATGTGGAGACGCCATCGTCCTCCTCGTCGGACACTCTGGGTGAGCCTGCACTGTTGTCACAGACTGGGAGTGGGCACTCACCACCTTCTGTCGTAAGACAGCACACAGGGCCCACACTTCCGCCAACTGCACCATGTACTGTTCGTGGCCGGAGGAGTAGGGGGAGCAGAGTGGCGTTCGGTGCAGGCACCGCTGCCCCTGCCACGGTGAGCCAAAATGCACTGTGTGCTGAGGCCGTTGATCTGCTCAGACAGCTGTGTGTGGGGCAGACCAATATGACAAATGCTTTCCAGGACCATGATAGGAAGTTGGGGCAGGTGGTGGCATTCATGGAAGGGATGCATGGCGATCTTGCAGGTCTACACAGGACAGTGCAGTCATTGGCAAGCAGTGTGTCGTCTGCAATAGTACAGTCGAACGAACAGGGTGCTACTTCTGTTTCACCATCTACACCGCTGGATGTCTCAGGGGGTAGTGATTATTCTGAGGAGGACTCAAATACAGCTTATTGCACTAGAAGCAGCGTCAGACAGCACGTCAGGGCACGCAGGGCACAGACCCCATCCCCTAGATCAGCTAAATCTGTTCACGTAGACGACGTCAGATGCACTGGAGTACACACACAGGATCCACAAGTGTTGTTGGGGGACATGCCTTCCGGAGCTACACAGCCATTCAACACGAAAGGTACTCCCAAGGCAAGGGGTAGTCACATGTCCATGGACTGTTCCTTGGACAAGGCCAGTCAGAAGACAAAGGCACCTACTAAGAGCAGGGAGACTCCCAAGAGCAGGCCCACAGCAGAGGTAAGGGAGACTCCCAAGGACAGTGAGAAGACTAAGGCACCTACTAAGAGCAGGGAGACTCCCAAGAGCAGGCCCACAGCAGAGGTAAGGGAGACTCCCAAGGACAGTGAGAAGACTAAGGCACCTACTAAGAGCAGGGAGACTCCCAAGAGCAGGCCCACAGCAGAGGTAAGGGAGACTCCCAAGGACAGTGAGAAGACTAAGGCACCTACTAAGAGCAGGGAGACTCCCAAGAGCAGGCCCACAGCAGAGGTAAGGGACACTCCCAAGGACAGTGAGAAGACTAAGGCACCTACTAAGAGCAGGGAGACTCCCAAGAGCAGGCCCACAGCAGAGGTAAGGGACTCTCCCAAGGACAGTGAGAAGACTAAGGCACCTACTAAGAGCAGGGAGACTCCCAAGAGCAGGCCCACAGCAGAGGTAAGGGACTCTCCCAAGGACAGGGACACACACAGACAGCAGGTGTCTGCTGGAGACAGGTGCACCACAGACGACAAGTCTGCTGGCAGGAACAGGGCAGCGAGCAGGGCACAGGCTACATCCAGAGACAACACTCCACCTAAGGATAAGGCACATCCTACGGACAAGGCATCTGGCATGGACAATGGCGCTATCAAGGACAGGCATACTTCACCCCTGGCTGCACTGAGGCTGATGTTTTCTACTAAACGCAACACTGATGTCTCCGCGGCGGAGTCCCCCCATACCTCCACTCCCATCCAGGCCAGTCAGAAGCAGAGGAGGGTGTCCCCTGTTGTTGCATCCCCCATTACACATCATTCCGAGTCCAGGCGGCAGGCACAGAGCAAACGACAAGCAGGCTCCAGCACGTCCCCCGAAACCAGATCCCCCGCAGCAGTTGCTCCACCTATGCTGGGTGGTGATTCTTTGGAGTCCCCACCACTTGGCAGTCCTGTCCTGTCCAGGGTGCACTCACACCACCCTAAGAAACGCAGACACACACCATTGACACCTGCCAACCCCGATTTGGCTCTAGGTGAGCTATCCCCAGCTCCCAGGCCCACCCTGCCTCCTGGCCCATACAGCCCTGTGGCTCATCATTTCAGTTGTCCCAGTGGTGCTGGTGCAGTTGACTCTCGTGTATCAGATGGTGGCACAGTGTCAGTTGTGCCCTCTCCTGTTGCAGATCCTGGCAGGGTATGTGGGTCTATGGCTCACGTGTCAGTTAGGAGATCTGTGGCTGTGTTGCACACTCCTGTTTCTGGTGCTGGCAGTCTGTCTGGGTCAGTGGCTCACGTGTCAGTGACTACATCTGTGGCTGTGTCTCACACTCCTGTTGCTGGTGCTGCCAGTGTGTCTGGGTCCGTGGCCCATGTGTGTGTCACTCGGGCTGTGGCTGTGTCTCACACCCCTGTTGCTGGTGCTGCCAGTGTGTCTGGGTCCGTGGCCCATGTGTGTGTCACTCGGGCTGTGGCTGTGTCTCACACTCCTGTTGCTGGTGCTGCCAGTGTGTCTGGGTCCGTGGCCCATGTGTGTGTCACTCGGGCTGTGGCTGTATCTCACACTCCTGTTGCTGGTGCTGCCAGTGTGTCTGGGTCCGTGGCCCATGTGTGTGTCACTCGGGCTGTGTCTGTGTCTCACACTCCTGTTGCTGGTGCTGCCAGTGTGTCCGAGGCAGGTAGTTCACGCAGTCCCCCTGATTCTGTGATGTGAGGTGCTGTACACTTCACTCAAATGTTAGTTCACATGGTGTGTCCATTGAGAACTGCGTGGCACTCTTGTGGTCCCTGTGACGGTTTGGTAGGGACACGTAGTTGTGCTGCCTCTGATGTACCTGTTCTGTACTGCACATTGCCCTGTTGATGCTCTGATACTGCATTCTGCCCTCTCGTTTACTGCCTCTGATGTACCTGTTCTGTACTGCACATTGCCCTGTTGATGCTCTGATACTGCATTCTGCCCCTCTCATGTGCTGCCAATGATGGACCTGTTCTGTGCAATGGACTGTTGATGCACTTAGCCTCTCTCATGTGCTGCCTGTGATGGACCTGTTCTGTGCAATGGACTGTTGATGCACTTAGCCCCTCTCATGTGCTGCCTCTGGACCTGTTCTGTGCAATGGACTGTTGATGCACTTAGCCCCTCTCATGTGCTGCCTGTGATGGACCTGTTCTGTGCAATGGACTGTTGATGCACTTAGCCCCTCTCATGTGCTGCCAATGATGGACCTGTTCTGTGCAATGGACTGTTGATGCACTTAGCCCCTCTCATGTGCTGCCTGTGATGGACCTGTTCTGTGCAATGGACTGTTGATGCACTTAGCCCCTCTCATGTGCTGCCTCTGGACCTGTTCTGTGCAATGGACTGTTGATGCACTTAGCCCCTCTCATGTGCTGCCTGTGATGGACCTTTTCTGTGCAATGGACTGTTGATGCACTTAGCCCCTCTCATGTGCTGCCAATGATGGACCTGTTCTGTGCAATGGACTGTTGATGCACTTAGCCCCTCTCATGTGCTGCCTGTGATGGACCTGTTCTGTGCAATGGACTGTTGATGCACTTAGCCCCTCTCATGTGCTGCCAATGATGGACCTGTTCTGTACTGCACATTGCCCTGTTGATGCTCTGATACTGCATTCTGCCCTCTCGTTGACTGCCTCTGATGTAGCTGCTCTGTACTGCACAATGCCCTGTTGATGCTCTGATACTGCATTCTGCCCTCTCGTTGACTGCCAATGATGTACCTGCTCTGTACAGCACAATGCCCTGTTGATGCTCTGATACTGCATTCTGCCCTCTCGTTGACTGCCTCTGATGTAGCTGCTCTGTACTGCACAATGCCCTGTTGATGCTCTGATACTGCATTCTGCCCTCTCGTTGACTGCCAATGATGTACCTGCTCTGTACAGCACAATGCCCTGTTGATGCTCTGATACTGTATTCTGCCCTCTCGTTTACTGCCTCTGATGTAGCTGCTCTGTACTGCACAATGCCCTGTTGATGCTCTGATACTGCATTCTGCCCTCTCGTTGACTGCCTCTGATGTAGCTGCTCTGTACTGCACAATGCCCTGTTGATGCTCTGATACTGCATTCTGCCCTCTCGTTGACTGCCAATGATGTACCTGCTCTGTACAGCACAATGCCCTGTTGATGCTCTGATACTGCATTCTGCCCTCTCGTTGACTGCCAATGATGTAGCTGCTGTGGTGCCCACTTTGCCCATGCTCACGCATACACTGTGATTTTACCCCTATTTTGTACAATAAAGGTAGTCTATCAGGTCTCGTGGTCTGTCGTTGTCATTCCTGCTTGCGTACTACTAATGTGTATTTGTATATGCTTCTCATCAGTGGTTTCGGTAACATGACACTCCCCCTCCCTACGTCACGTCCCTTACTGGTATTCCCCTGCAGACAGCCAATGGTTTGTGCCTTACCTGCGTCGTCGTCCGTGGTGGGCCATGACTAGGACGTGGTGGATCGCGAAGAGCATCGGGAAAGCGTGTAGCGCTGGGTCCATGGTGTTGGTCAGCTTGCGGTGGGTATCTCTGCTATGTCACCTGTCTTCGCAGTGGGGATTCCGCCGTGTTCAGACAGGTTGTTTTTCCGCTGCGGTTTTATGTGTATTTTCCGCCATCTTGATTTGGAGGACGGTCTTCGACGTCAGTCCGTACGGCGTGGCCTCCGGATGTGTTCCGTCCGCCACGCTCTCGTGTGTAGTTCGGCGGCGGAGCGTGCTTTCCCGTCGCGGACGGGAATTTGACACGTTTTCCTATCCTGATATGGCGGACGGAGTATCCGCGGCAGGCGGACACGGAAAAGGCTTTTTCCGCCTACTACAGGGCCGCGGTGGCTCTTCCGTCCGCCATCCTAATGAGCCCCATAGTTGTCTTACCAGGAGCTTTGTTCCTGTTTTTTGAAGTATTTGTTGTGGAAGAGTGCTGTAATTCGGTTGCTGTTTTTCATTTTTCCCGGTTACGTTGTTTCTTTGTCCTTTCCTTTGTGGGCATCTTTGCTTACTCTTCAAATAACGATTTCAATCTGTGTTAAAGAAAAAAGTAGCACATTATAGACCACTATTACCAAACAACATTGCAATGACAAAAAGCAAACAATCTATACAGAGTTACAGATCAGGTGAGGATTCTCCAGGGGTGCACAAAAGGTGAGGCCTGTATTGAAGAGTATAGTGGAAGACAGCTTTGTCCACAAGTACAAAGAAGATCAGACCTATGTCTAAGTCCACTGCACTCTTATACACAGGCTTCACCACCTATGCTTCCCGAGAAAGTATTGAGTTATATAGTTATATAGAATTGTATTTTATAAAATTGTGAAGCTCCATGTGAAAGCGTTTGCTTCAGTCTTATTCCTGTTGTGAGGCAGGTGCAAGATTTTGCCTCAGTCTTATCCCTGCTGTGAGGCAGATGATTGTAAATAGGATCTGTGCTGTGTTTCCTAAATGTGATGTCAACAACGATTTTGGAGAAAATGAATGGTTTTTACATTTTTGATTATAATGTGGCGCAGAGGTTTAAAAAGTGACGCATCTACCTACATGCATCAATTTTTAAATATGGGGCAAAAAGGTACTTGTTTGGGTTTTCCTGGGGAGCGTAGGTGGTGAAGCTTGTGTCTAAGAGTGCAGTGGACTAGGCTTCATGAAGCATATACCTGTCTGCATTCTTAGACACAGGTGTCAATTTGACTCTTTACAATGATGTTACCTGTGTTTTAAATCAGTGTAGGAAGCATATTGAGTTTGTTTGCATAGAGGAATTGTATTTTGTAAAATAGTGAAGCTCCATGTGAAAGCGTTTGCCTCAGTCTTATTCCTGTTGTGATGCAGATGCAAGATTTTGCCTCAGTCTTATCCCTGCTGTGAGGCAGATGATTGTAAATATGATCTGTGCTGTGTTTCCTAAATGTGATGTCAAAAACGATTTTGGGGAAAATAAATTGTTTTTACATTTTTGAGTATAATGTGGCGCAAGCCCAAACATGTACCCTTGTTCCCCATATTTAAAAAGTGACGCATGTATGCGTCATTTTATAAACCTTTGCGCCACATTATACTCAAAAATTTAAAATCCATTTATTTTCCCCAAAATCGTTTTTGACATCACATTTAGGAAACACAGCACAGATCATATTTACAACCATCTGCCTCACAGCAGGGATTAGACTGAGGCAAAATCTTGCACCTGCCTCACAACAGGAATAAGACTGAGGCAAACGCTTTCACATGAAGCTTCACAATTTTACAAAATACAATTCCTCTATGCAAACAAACTCAATATGCTTCCTACACTGAGTTAACACAGTCAACATCATTGTAAAGAGTCAAATGTATTTCTATTAAACATGCACACATTCTTTATTCCTTTTAAAAAATGTAAAAACTATTTATTTTCCCCTAAATCGTTTTTTACATCACATTTACAAAACACAGCACAGGTCCTATGTAGAAGCATTCCATGTCACGACTAAAACTTCACAATTTTACCAAATACAATTACTCTATGCAGTAAAAACTTTTTACCAAGCATTATCAAAAAGCATGACACAAAGCAACATTAAAAAAACCACAATTTGCTTCCAAATCTTCTCCATAGATTATACAAGTCTCTATGTATATTAAATGAATCATAACTCACCTTTACAAATATTTTAGGAGATTCAGAACAGTGTCAGATACACACACCCATATTTCTTTAGCAGGGCAAAAGGTATGTTCTCCAGACACTGCAAACCATAAAGGCACAGAAAACCTCTAATTCTACACACATATTGCTCATGGTAACTAATCAAATCTCTTCCCTCTGTATTTTCAAACCAACACCCTTCCCCCCCTCAGCCCTTTCTACCTGTTACCATAGCAACTCCCTCCTCACTGAGCTCCCAGGGTTAAAAGTTTATTCTACAATGTTGCAAATCACCTCATCAAGGATGTTTGACCTGCGAATACACCAGCTTTTCTGGTGCAAGGTTTCTTTAAATGACTTTTTTTAACCATTCAAATTACTTTTTACACTGAACACAACCATGCACCCTAACTTTCAGTTTTCAACTATCTCATTCTACCAATCCTTGCTTGTGATTCAAGAGCACTGAAACTCCACAGTTTTTTTTTTTGCAAACTCCTATTGTTCCAACTGCCATTTCTTTTCCACACTTCATCTGACTGCATCAGAATCTCCTCTCACCATGTATTCTGTCTGGATTATTGGACATAGCTATATCCACTGGGCTCAAAGGTATACAGCTACCAGAAATGTTTACAACCTTGACTTACCAAATGTGAAGATTAAATGGATTGGCCACAGAGGATTGCAATGTCACCAATTGATACCATTGGTGAAAACCTTTTTGCATTTGCCACACCCTGACCTTTTAATTGTGCACTATGGAGGAAATGACTTGGGCACTTTGACTGGGGTAGGTCTGGAAATGCTTATAAAGGACACCTTTGATCAATTGATGGCACTTTTTCCTCAAACTGCCTTGGTATATTCCAATATATGCCAAAGGCAGAAATGGAAGTGGTCCAATCAATTTTGTCCACAATTTGAGAAAGCACGGAAACATGTGAATAAATCTGTTTCTGCTTACATGAGAGACTATGGAATGGGTTCAATATACAATAATAACTTGCGTTACAACATGCAAGATATCTACAGGGATGATGGTGTGCACTTTTCAGATGAGGGGAATAGAATATTCCTCCTGAATTTAAGACTGTGCATTGGTACCTACTTGTAGGTACCTAAATCAGACACAGAACCCAAAAGCCCTTTTCAGGGCTACCCTATCTCTGATCACTCCAAATGATTATCTTTTTCTAACTTTTTTCACTATTTTTCACCATAGTACGCTCCCCGGTACGCTTCCCGGTGCGCGTACCGGGCGCTCCCCCCGCGAAAAATAAGACTCCCTCAGAAAACCTAGAGGGTCAAGGAGTGCCTACGATGCCCCCTTATACCCATTCCCAACGTTGTTTGTCCTCCATTTTCTGTCTCAAATCTACCGAAACACAAAATGGAGGACTCCCGTAGCGCTGCTGGTACGCGTACCGGGGCGCGCACCGGGAAGCGCTCCCAAAAATGTTAAAAGTTAATTTACATAAAAACCACTGGAGACACTTTCACCGAATATAGAACAGCTCATACTACATACCAATCCCTACCATTTTCCCAAATTCGATGGAATTCCAATGAGCCATTTAGCCTGTAGACCTCTCTAAATACCCTGAGGTAAATTACTTCACAAAAACACATCTGAAGTGTTAGAATTGACAACCAATTAAAATGTTACTTTCATTTTCTACTCTTTTTACCTGACATTTGATTGGTTATGTACATGAATATATATAAAGAAAGAGAGGGAAACACAGCCATTTTGACTACTTCCTGGTGTACATTTCAAAAGGATTTTCACTAATAACTTCAACTTCTTTTTAAAGGTAAGTTGTTATTTTGAAAACTGAAGTATATTGTGCACTTTAAGTTAATATGGAAAACTTTTTCTGATAGTTATATACTATCCCTCTGTAATAGTTATAGATTTAGATAGACTTCTCTGTTATAGTTATGGATGGATTTAGGCTTCTCTTGTATAATTATGAATTTACTTAGGTTTCATCACATACACTTTTTTATATTTCTACTTCCAGCCTGATACCATACACTGCCCAAAGATAACTTCACTGTTAAAAAATCAAAACTACCTGTCTGAACTTAAACCCAACAGTGCCCTATCTCTACTGATATATTTATTTTTTATGCAATTTACAGCAACATAATGGAAGGAGATCAAAATAAATGTAATATTTCATTCGAACTTGATCTTCAGGACATCCCAGAGGAAGAGAATAACGATTCAGATTTTTTGGATCAGTCTCTTGATGAAGAGTTTCTGAAATATGTGGAAGAAATGGAATCATGTAATCCAAATGAGGACATTCCCGACGACATAATGTTGGAAGTCTTATTACATTTTGAAAAATCAGAGCAATACATTTATATTTAATAATTAAAAATTGTTCCAGACATTATTCTTTTTTATATGTAATCAATGAAATAGTACCAAAATGAATATAATATAATGTGAGACTTATAGTATACTGTGCAACTTTTTTGTTTTACATAGTAATTTTGCTCATAGATACTTCCTTTCTCCCACTATATTATCTCCAAAGTGTATTTGACATCTCTTTTTCATCTCCTGCCTCCATGTTCTTTATGTTTTCCTGACAGTCTATGGTATGCATTCCATATACCACAATAACTTCTATAACAAAATGCAAATTATCAACAGAGTAAACGGTGTACATTGAATTTAAGACTCTGCATTGGTACCTACATCTTGGTACTTAAATCACCCACACAACACAACAACTCTATTCAGAGATACCCTACCTCTAAGCACTTTAAATTATTATTTTAGTGTTTCACTGAGTTTTCCCCATGTGTGGTGGTGGGGGAGGTGTGTGTGGGGGATGAGTGGGGTGTGTCTGTGAGGTGTGTATGTGTGTGTGTGTGTGTCTGGGGGGGATGAGGTGTATATCTGTGTGGGGTATGTGGGTGTGGGTGGGGATGTGGGTGTGTCTAGTGTGTGTGTGGGTGTGTGGGGTGTTTCGGTGTAGGTGGAAGTGTGGGTGTGTGAGGTGTGTGTGGGGTGTGTGTGGGTGTGGGGAGTATGTGTATAGAATGTGTGTGTATGTGTGGGATGTGTGGATGTGTCTGTGAGGTGTGCGTGTGTGTGTGGGGGGGAGGTGTGTGGGATGTGTGGGATGTGTGAGGTGTGTCTGTTTGGTATCTGTGTGTGCGTGTGTGTGTGTTGGGGGGTGAGGTGTGTGTGTGTGTGTCTGGGTATGTGGGATGTGTGGTTGTGGGTGTGGATGTGTAAGGTGTCAGTGTAGTGCTGTGGGGTGTTTGGGTGTGGGTGGAGGTGTGCATGTGTAAGGTGTGTGTGGGGAGTGTGTGACTGAGGGGGTGTAGGGTTGTGTGCGTGTGGGTGTGTGTGGGACGTACTTGTAGGTACCTAAAACAGCCACAGGACCCAAAAGCTCTTTTCAGAGCTACCCTACCTGTAATCACTCAAAATGATCATTTTACACTATTATTTTCACTATTTTTCACCAAAGTACGCTCCCCGGTGCGCATACCGGGCGCTCCCCCCGCGAAAATAAAAAAAAAATGTAAATTTTTTTTTTACCCGAGGGACCCTTTTATGGCCCCCACATCAAACCTAGGGGGCCAGGGGGGGTCTACCCTGCTCCCTTTTCATTATTTTCCCTTTTGTTTTTACCACCTCTTGTGTCTCGATCCTAACAAGACACAAGATGGCGGCCGCTGCGGACTGTTTTGAATGTTTACAGACACCCGAGAGCCAATCAGCTTGCCGTGCGCAAGTCGCGTGGCGCGCCCGGAGCGCACCCCGGTACGCACACCGGGGCGCGCTTACAGATATATAATTTTTTTTTAACCTAAATTACTCAAAATCCACTGGAGCACATATCTTGAGACATAGCAAAGGCACATCGGGCTACCAGTCCCTACAATTTTGCCAAGTTTGGTGAAAATCCATTCAGCCGTTCGAGCTAAAAGTGCGACAGACCGCCCTATGGAAATTAACATGGGGAAAACACGTTTTGGGACCCCCCTTTTATCTCAGCCCCCGCTTGACGAATCCCCCCCAAACTTTCAGGGAAGGAATGGAGCGCCGCGAGGCAAAGTTGCTGAAAAATTCAGGCTGATTCCTCAACCGGCGCCAAAGTTATTCCAAATAGAATGTTGCAATTTCCCTATGGAAATCGATCCTAACTATAACTACCTACTGGCGACCGCCAGTAGGTAATATATACATATTGCCGAGCAAGCGAAATGGTGGGAGGAGAAGTCGCTTACTCGGAACTTGGAGGTTGGTAGGGTCCCCAGGGGCTTGAGGATAACTCTGGCCCCAAGTTATGAAAATCCGGACCCGGAAATGTTGGGCGAGTGGGCGGACTGCAACTTAGATTCATCTGCTAGACTATTATGCATATTGGTTAAATATGCAGCCAGTGATAGGCTTAAACTACAGGCATAAGTGGATGAACTGAACGGGTAAATTGCTTTAATTGAGGAAACTGAAAATATTAAAAAGATGAGACAGGACATGATGTCTAAATTACAGAAAGATGAGGACGCTATAAAAAACGTAAAGCTTTTAAATTCAACAGAGATAAATTGGATTACCAAAACAGTAATGTTTTCACCTTTGCTCGAAGATATGGAGCTGCAAAGAACAAAGGTGGAGTGGCTAATCAACGTAGAAAACAAGGCACCATGGGGGACAGTACACCCTCTTTAACCTCAACCTCCGAACAAAGAGTCACCGGTAGTGAAAATGAAGAGGAAGGTGGCGGACCGTCAAATGTGACAAAAGATGGGGTTTTAATCATGTCTCGTGCAGAGGAAATGAATGTCCTGTGCCAAGACAGGAGAGACACGCTAAGTCCACGGAAGAAGCAGCCGCATCAAAAAGGCATGCCAACGCCAAGCAGGGAGCAAGGAGGAGGTGCGATAGGAGGCGAAAACGTGAACAAACCGCCCCAGAAAGCCACGAAAGGCAGGTGGAATCGGAAGTAAACCTAGAACACACCGCCAATACTGTGATTAATCTCTCTGATGTCGTCCTCAACAAAGCTGAATGTCAAATACTGTCTCTAGGACTCTCTTTTAGCCCGGAGAGCAATTTCAATTACTCTGAAACACGCATGGACGTCTTTTGGTTTATCCGAAAACTGAAATTGCAGAAACATCATAAAATGAAGGCCAAAAAAGAAGTGACAAATATTCCTCAATATGCAAATAGTCCACCTTTGATTTCTGCAGGGGATGTTGGCCTTTTCTTTGATCTTCGACAGCTTCAGGGCGAACAAAATGAGACTATTGGTGCCCTGGGATTGGAAGGAATGGACTTTGGCAGCACTATAAGAACGCCATTTAAACCAAAATCAGTTTTTCAACCAATAATGATGCACGATAACTTAGATCGATTTCATGAACTGGTTGCCTCTGACCTAAAAGACCTATACAGGGTGACTAATCATGTTGACACCAAAATGAATCGTAAACAACGGTGCTACATTGAATTAATGAAAAGATTACAGGCCAATGAAGAACTTGTGATAAAGCAATCGGAAAAGGGGGGCAACATTGTCCTGTGGCCGAGACTCATGTATATGGAAGAGGCATATGCTCAATTGAATGATGTAACCTGCTATAAACGCAGCAATTTGCAAATTGTGAAATCATCTTGGTTAATTTATTATGGGAAATTGGTGGCATGGAAAAGCAGTGGGCTTATTAGCAATGATGAACATCGATTCTTGCATAATGATTACCCTGCCGTACCCTCCATATATTTTCTTCCCAAAGCGCATAAGAATATCCATAAACCCCCAGGCCGCCCCATAATCTCAGCTATTGGCAGCTTAACTGAAAATACATCTAAATATGTAGATTATTTTCTACAAGAATGGGTTGTCACATTGCCATCCTACATCAGGGACACCTCGGATTTCCTAAGAAAAATCCAAGAAAGCAATTGGTCTGATGACTTGATTTTAATCACTATGGATGTCACGTCCCTCTACACTTCTATTGGTTATCGGGATGGGGTTAAAGCGGTTGAGCATTATCTTAATCGCAGACCTGCATGTTTCACGTTACATAACAAAATGTTGATTGATATGATCAAGATGTGTCTGGAACACAACTATTTTACCTTTGATAATACTGTCTTAGAGCAAATTAGGGGGGTTGCCATGGGGGCCTGCTTCTCCCCGAGCTATGCTTGCCTGCATATGGGCTTGTGGGAGGAGCAGGTCCTGAATCAACAACATGAGGAAACCCTGAAAACGCATGTCCCCCTTTGGCTCAGGTACATAGATGACCTCTTCCTTTTGTGGAGGGGGCCAGAGGATCTGGCCAGGGAGTTTGTCAATAGATTGAACATCAATCAACTAAATTTGGAGTTCACGGCTCAAATGAGCAAGGTATTGGTAGTCTTCCTTGATGTGGAAGTCTATATCTGCGAAAATACGATCTGCACTAGACTTTTTCGCAAACCGACCGCTGGGAACTCATTACTACATGCATCCAGCCACCATCCCCAGCATTTGATCAACAGCATCCCCTATGGGGAGATGCTGAGGATCAAACGCATCTGTAGTAGTGTGGAGGAATATAAATTGGCTCAAAACAGCTGCAAGGAAAGGTTTCTCTTAAGGGGTTACAGCACTTCCATCATAGAGAAGGCCATTCACAAGACTGAGTCTTTGACTCGTGATATTGTGTTGGCCCCTAGAATCCCCGCTGCATCCAATGGCATTTCTAATAAAGTGAGAGTCATCTTCACTTATAGCAAACAACATGCGGCCATTAGGAAAATATTAAGGAGACACTGGGATTTGCTGTTAAAAGATCCGGTCATTGGCGGAGAATTAATTAAGAACAATCATACTCCGCAAATGACTTTTCGTAAAGCAAGATCCATGGGCAGCTGTTTGGTCAAAAGCAATCCAGAAATCAGGCCACCCTCCAATTGGCTGTCAAAACAAAAAGGTTTCTTCAAATGCTTTACTTGTAAAGCATGTAAACATGCAAAAAACGTTAAGGACTATACCACCCCATTTTTGCCCCAACCAGTCAAAATTAAACGACGTATAACATGTAAAACAGAATACGTGGTTTATGTTTTGGAGTGCCCTTGTACACTCCGCTACTTCGGCAGTACTAAATTACCCGTGCACATGAGGATTTTACAACACCTCCGGGCGATCACAAACAAAGACCAATCGTACCCTGTTGCCCGGCATTTTGAAACCAAACATGGCAGTGACAACACCTTTCTCTGCTATTATGCCATTGATTGTATACCGCCGACACGCAAGGGTGGGGACAGAGATAGTGCTTTACGTTTGCTAGAGACCAAATACATTCTGGAACTCAACACCAAGTCCCCAATAGGTTTAAACGCCACGGATGATTTATACACCTGTATATAAATCAATGTCCTCCATATTGTGTTGTGACTGTTATTCTGATTTAACCTGTGATATGTCACTGTATATACACCTATGCCATATTGGAGGTATGAATTAACCTGTGGAGTCCCCAAGGATATACGGTGTATTATTTTATTTGACTCATTAGTTAAATTCCATTTATACGTCGAATTATGAAATGAATTGTGAACATGCGCCTTTCTATAATGAAATAATGTACTTGTTTTTAACAACACATATCACATACTAATTTTCTTTTTTACACATTGGTTTTGATTGGTTTTGGATCTTCACCGATTCAAATTGGGTTCACTAATTAGGTTTATTTTTTACATCACGCTATTTGTGCTATTGGCACTTAGGTAGTTGATGCAATCGACCACTATTTCTTGGGTGTAGGTCGCCTATTTGAATTGCTCGCCCACTTGGGCTTGATTCTTTACTATAACTCTACGGACCATAATTGAGTACTCAGTTTGTGTGGCAACTACAAATCCAGTATTTGTATAGTTAGAACTTTTTAGATAAAAACAAAGAGTTATTTAAATCTTTATTTCTAATGCATATGTAAATTATTATGTATTTGGTTCTGTACTTAATGAAATTTTAACATTAGGATTTTAAAATTGTACATTTTTGGGTTGCCACATTTTGCCAATATGTAGCATTTTATGCTGCAATTGTACTCCATAGTCTGTCTTCCAGCTTTATACTCGTAAAGACACAGCTGTTTTGAATGTTTGTATTGTGCACTTTAAATTTGGCGCCTATCCATGAGTAACGCGTCATGTGATCAAGGTCCAGGTCGGACCGAAACGCGTCATGGCGGCATGGGTTGCAGGGCAGAAATATTGAATAAATAAGCACAGAAGAAAATTGGGTCCGCGTGTCTATCCTAATCCGTTGTGTGTAATTGGATTACTGGTGGATGGAGTACTGCAATTGTGCATTTGTGCTGAAACCCTTCGTGTGTGGCGTTTCCAACAGGGCAACCTTTGTGGAATGAATTTTATGCGGCTGGTCCAGTCGCGGAAATGCCCCGCCGTTGAAACAAGCGGATCTACATTGCTCAGGTACCCGAGCAGTGACAAGAACGGAGGGGGCCTGAGCTGTCGGCAGATATTGGCAGCATAACAGCGCTGTTCACATCCCATTCCGCCCACTGTGGAATAACATTTTTGAGAACGGAGAGACCAAGGCACCCACTTGGGATTTGGCACTATTGAGTAGGGCAATGTACTGCAATAACCATAATGCTTCTTTGCCACACCCCCACATTGGCGGGACTTGTATATTTAAATAAATCATGTGCCTGGAACTAAAGCCTTGTTTTCCGTTTGTGCAGCCAGTGAACAAGGGCGTGAGGACGCCCAAAACGCGTATGGCATGACAAGGAATGGTGTGCTTGGCAGGCTGGAGTGCTGCTACCGGTGGCATTTGTGCTGAAACCCTTCGTGTGTGGCGTTTCCAACAGGGCAACCTTTGTGGAATGAAATATATATATATATATATTACCTACTGGCGGTCGCCAGTAGGTATATATAGTTAGGATTTTTTCTCTATGGGATTTTTGAAAATTCTATGTCTAATAACTTTGGCGTTTGTGGACGGAATTGGCTGAAATTTTCAGGAAAATGGCACATTTTGTTTCTGAGCAGCCCTTGAAAATTTGGGGGGGGTTCGTCCAGTGGGGGCCGAGAAAAAAGGGGGGTCCCAAAACGTGTTTTTAACATTGAGTTTTCCATAGGGCGGTTGGCCTCACTTTTAGCCCGAACGGCTGAATGGATTTGCACGAAACTTGGCAAAATTGTAGGGACTGGTAGCCCGATGTGCCTTTTGTAGGTCTCAATATATGTGCTCCAGTGGATTTTGAGAAATTAACGTTTAAAAAAAGATATATATCTGTAACAGCGGACTGGGCAGCGGCCCAGGACGCGTACTTTTCGCGCAACGGAGCTTTGTGAAGCGAAGCTGATTGGTTCTCCGGCGTCTGTCAACATTCCAAACAGTCCGTAGCGGCCGCCATCTTGTCTCTCGGTAGGATCGAGAGACAAGAGGAGGTCAAAACAAAGGGGGAAATAACTATAAGGGGGCATAGTAGATCCTCGCTGACCCCCTAGGTTTGATGTGGAGGTTTTAAAAGGGCCCCGCGGGGCAAAAAAAAATAATAAAAATAATAATTGAACGGCTGAATGGATTTGCACGAAACTTGGCAAAATATTAGGGACTGGTAGCCCGATGTGCCTTTGCTAGGTCTCAATATATGTGCTCCAGTGGATTTTGAGAAATTAACGTTCAAAAAAAGATATATATCTGTAACAGCGCTCCGCTTCGCGTAACGGAGGTTTGCGAAGCTGATTGGTCATTCTGTCACTGGGCTATAGTTGGGCTACATCTGGCTGATATTTGGGCTACATTTGTTTTTTTGTGTGTCTGGCGGCCATCTTTGGGCTACATTGGGCTACATTGGGCTTCATTGGGCTACATTCGGCTAATTAGCAAATAGCTCATCGCAAACTAGGAATGGTAAAGAATCGCTATTTATTCCTTAAAGTTCGCTATTTAGGAAATGCAAATAACTTTGATGATACATATGGCGGTTCATCTCTAACAAGATAAGAAGCATAGGGATAGATTTATGATGACTGGCGCATCACCAGGGATGTGTTAGTCATTCTGTGCCGCTGTTCCGTCACCTATGGTGTGCTGCATTTACAATGCGGCGCATCACGGGGCAAAAACAGCACAGATGCGTGATGTATCTGTGCCGTAAAGGTGGCGCATTGCTGGAGTTGTATCGCAAG
Organism: Lissotriton helveticus; assembly: GCF_964261635.1. Lineage (NCBI taxonomy): Eukaryota > Metazoa > Chordata > Amphibia > Caudata > Salamandridae > Lissotriton > Lissotriton helveticus. The sequence continues at coordinate 48,902,917 of NC_136060.1, read as the reverse complement.
TGTGATGAAGCTCCAGCAAGGGTCGGGGGTGCCCCTGTCGCAGGGTTTCTGTTCTCACACAGAACTGTGGACAGAGGATTGGAACCTCGGCGAATTAGGGTGTCCCAAAACTCACGTTAGTAATCAAAAACTATTTAGCAAGCTAGGTACAGTGTCACATTGGATATAACAAACTCTCAATGTTTAGACAATCCAGAATATGAACTTATAGTACCTCAGGATACGTGGAACTCATGAACAGTCGGTCGTTATATATTTCTTAGAAACCAGAACATGGAGTTAAGAAGAACACATGTGTATTTGAAATGTTTATTTACTAATGCCGTCTTCTCAGGCGTAGTACCTTAGATAATAAAAGTACACATATTATCAGTAGCAAAATTACCAGCATAGTTACTAGTACATAAAAAGTGAATGGTGATAGTATGTTAACATGCTGTAAATGAATAAGAGTTAGCAACACTTATAAGCAGCCGCGGGCCGTGGAGGGAGTTACGGTGAGGCAGGGAGGCGGGGAGGGGGAGAAGCAGGGTGGAGAATACAAGTACACATATTATCAGTAGCAAAATTACCAGCATAGTTACTAGTACATAAAAAGCGAATGGTGACAGTATGTTAACATGCTGTAAATGAATAAGAGTTAGCAACACTTATAAGCAGCCGCGGGCCGTGGAGGGAGTTACGGTGGGGCAGGGAGGCGGGGAGGGGGAGGGGCAAGGTAGAGAGGGCTCCACCCTGCTTCTCCCCCTCCCCGCCTCCCTGCCTCACCGTAACTCCCTCCACGGCCCGCGGCTGCTTATATCTCACCCTCCCTAATACACATATTATATTATTTGCTAAGAAGGTCTCTTTGTGTTGGTTTAGGGCGTGCCCATACTTTAGTGTCTTAGATTTGAAGGAATCACATCAGCATACACCAGCTCTCTCTTCATGTGAACCGCATCAACTGTTGTGTATGTGTGTTCGGCAAAGCAATATAAAACCCGCCTCATGCCCAGAATTGGCAGAAGTTGCACTTATGTTATGAGTATGAAGTCGTGGAGATCAGACCTCATAACAATTCTGTACCGTGTTGTTCTTGAAACTTTAGCACTCGCTGTACAGATATAGTTTAACAAGTAAAGCAGATAGTAGACCAATAACATATTATTCTCATGTAAACCACGATGAACTACTAGGTGGAAAGCTAAAGCAACAACTAAATGTCGTGTGCAGAAGTTGCAAAAAAGGAAAAATGGCGTTTAAACCGGTAATGAGCCCATGCTAACTTAACACGGTGTAAAGATATCCAGGACCTAGATGACACCTCCTCATGATCCGGAAACGAACTGAATAAGATAATAGAAGTGCCATCTCATGAGAGCAGATTGCAAGTTTATATGTGGACGGTCCGCAAGGTAAAGCATTAAAAACTAGGAAAATTCAATGCTAAAGAAAAATAAAACAGCCAAGTACTTTATCGAGTCTTAAGCCAATAGGCAAGGTAAATAATAAAAACTTGACAATTAAGTCAATGAATTGTCAATGAAATGCTAGTACTCAGCATATGAAACATGAAAAAGGTCTATGACATAACTGTGTATGCAAAATAAGCTGCAACAGCCTCCAACAGGAAGTCACCGTCTTCATCCGAAAACAGTTCAGCCATCCAATTTAAAAGCGGAAAAGAACATACGTGCTCTCCCAGCACCGGATCCTCTATCACCATCAGAGGACAGCTCGGTGGGTTTTCAAGAAAGCTGTGTTCCAAGAAAGACTGTGCTGCCGCCAGTAAATTCCAGGGACCAAGTAGTCCATGCATCAATGCCACAGCCATAATCCTTTCGCCAGGACAAATCAACTCGTGAGTAATGATAGGAGTCATCAGCTGATTAAAGTCGACGTCAGGAGAAACCGGTCCGCAGAGACACAAATCAATGGCCCAATCGAAATCACAGGTCAGGCAGTGAAATACAGGCTGGACACAGGTGAAGTAGGAGAACCGAAAAGATAATCCATATGCCGTGCTTAATATCGCCAACGGCATTGTGCCATAATATTCTAGCATGCGATTGCGGAACAGTGTCAGCAGCTGCAGGGTCGGAGGTTGCATAGGAGGGACATCCATATTTAAAAATGTAAAAAAGCACAAGAGCGTCCGCTGGTAATGCAAGTAAAAATGCAATCCACGAACCAGAGTGGAGAAAATGGAATGAAAGGGAGCAGGGATGACTCCAAAGATTTTCTCAAATGAAGTCACGAGACCACTGGTAACAACTTTAAAAAAGTGTGCCAGGGATTTTGTGGAGGATGCGTTAAAGATAGTCGGAAACATGTTGCTGAAATTGAAAGGCAAACCTGTGTACGGGTGTTCGCTATGTGAAGTACGAAAGTTTCACGGGCCGAACTCAAGGCCACCTCTCTCTGAGACAAAAGAGCTCTTATTCTTGTCATGCCGTTGAAACGTGTCCCAAGGTTGGTATTTGTGGCCAGATTGAAAACTCCCTATGTTCATGTGTGGGAGGAAATAGAACATTTCTGCAGCAAATAACCCGTTCACTTACTGTTACGATAAAAGGAATACTTTTAATTAACTCAGAACAATCTTCATTATTGAGCATCAAATAACTACCATTTTCCAACAACTTGAACGTGGGGATGATAGCAGGAACTGGCGTGCCTTGCATCACGCAAGCCATATTTGGTCGGTGTTTGTTGCATGAATCGTGTAACTGTATGTGCCTACACATTAGTGAATGATCTGGCGTCTCAGTGCATTCCTCTCCATTCAGATAAACTTCTTGATCATCTTTGAAACATCTGTATGTGTATGGAAGCGACCAGACCTCATGAACAAAAGCACTACCTAAAGGTTCATAAAGACCTATTGGTATATATTTCATACAATTTGAAAACTTATATAAAGCAAAAGGCAGCGTTATTAAACCGTCGATAAGGCATGTTGCCAAAAAACCCGCAATCCTCTGCTGATGATGTCACTGAGCATGTCATGAATGATGTAATATGTGACATCATCAGTAGTGGATTATGGGTAATAGTATCTCTAGTTTACTCCCCTATAGCTGTCTTTCTTTTAACATAAGTGTGTGTTTCCTTCCCTTATACTTACTGTTTTTGGTTCGCTTCCAGTTCGCGTACCAGCGAGCGAACTAGGAAGCGAACTAAGAGAAATAGAGGTTGGCACAGTTCCAAATATTGTACCAATTTTTTAATAACGGGGAGGTAGTTCTGAAAAGAACTTTTTTTTTTATTTTTCTGAACATTTTTTTACTGTAAGGTTCCCGATTCGCGAAGCGGGAACGAAGAAAAAAAAATATTTAAAAAAATAATTATTCATAAACATATAAAATATATTTTTGGATTTAAAGAAGAATAAATTTTACAGCTACAGATATTAGCTGTTAAAAAACCAATGAAATTCACTGAAAAAACCATAGGTTATAGACCATATATAGTTAGGAATTAGCATTTACAAAACCTTGAAAATTCACTGAAAAAACCATAGGTTATAGACCATATATAGTTAGGAATTAGCATTTACTAAACCTTATTTTACTCACACAAAACCATTGAAATTCCATATATAGTTAGTTGCACTAACTATATATCGCGCACCCGCAATCCACTGCTGATGATGTCACATATTACATCATTCATGACATGGTCAGTGACATCACTGATGACATCACTGATGACATCTCAAATGACATCACTGATGACATCACTGATGACATCTCATTTGACATCAATGACCACATCACTGATGATATCATTCATGTGACAATACAATGCATCTCCTCACATTTTAATATAACCTCTGTTTCACCCAGTGTTAAAAAGAGAGTATAATTTTTGAAACCATTGACACACCAATACTAGTTACTACATACGCACTCACTGATTGCTACGTCTACACACACCTTCACTCATTCACCCATACAATCATTCATACATACAATCACTCATCTTTACAACACTATCATATGCACTCATACACCTATACAGACACTCACAGTCTGCCACGCATCCATGGAGTTACTCACACACCTAGTCAGTCCTGTAAAGAATCAATGACACTTCCATTTTCTTGTCTATACAGTTAAACATAGAGCACCTTACATTTTCAAACATATACTAACACATACTTACCTTCTTATACAATCATTGATACAAGTACAGATTGATCTGCACAGAGTCACACACCTCCCAGCCAGCCACACACACACTCAGTCTCCCATACAAATACTTGGGCAATCAATCAATAACCCATATAGTTACTCATATAGCTACTGATCAACACATGCAGCAGTTTACAGAACAACAGACATAATGATGCACAAATTAAGACAGTTTAGTCACTAACCCATGCAGTCAGTGAGACACATTTAATCACTCACTCATACAGTCAGTCATGCACCTACTAAATCCTTCGTCCAGACACTTACACATCCACTCATTCTTCAATATGTAAGACATATTTAAACTTTATAGAAACAAAAAATCACTGGATGTTGTTATCAGTGATGTCATCAGTGATGTCATTTGAGATGTCATCAGTGATGTCATCAGTGATGTCACTGACCATGTCATGAATGATGTAATATGTGACATCATCAGCAGTGGATTGCGGGTGCGCGATATATAGTTAGTGCAACTAACTATATATGGAATTTCAATGGTTTTGTGTGAGTAAAATAAGGTTTAGTAAATGCTAATTCCTAACTATATATGGTCTATAACCTATGGTTTTTTCAGTGAATTTTCAAGGTTTTGTAAATGCTAATTCCTAACTATATATGGTCTATAACCTATGGTTTTTTCAGTGAATATATATATATATATATATATATATATTCACTCCCACACCATCGAAAGTTACCGATGAAAAACGGGACACCCAGAGCTGCAATCATCAAGAAGTTTATTTGGCAGATGAAGAAAGTACAGCGACGCGTTTCGCCATTACGGCTTTGTCACGCAGGAGCGTGACAAAGCCGTAATGGCGAAACGCGTCGCTGTACTTTCTTCATCTGCCAAATAAACTTCTTGATGATTGCAGCTCTGGGTGTCCCGTTTTTCATCGGTAACTTTCGATGGTGTGGGAGTGAATTGACACAGCCAGCTGGTGGCTGCAACGGGACCGCCCATGCCAGTCTACCCCTAACCAGCGGTGGTGGGGAGAATATATATATATATATATATATATATATATTCACTGAAAAAACCATAGGTTATAAACCATATATAGTTAGGAATTAGCATTTAAAAAACCTTACTTTACTCACACAAAACCATTGAAATTCCATATATAGTTAGTTGTACTAACTATATATCGCGCACCCGCAATCCACTGCTGATCATGTCACATATTACATCATTCATGACATGGTCAGTGACATCACTGATGACATCACTGATGACATCTCAAATGACATCACTGATGACATCACTGATGACATCTCAAATGACATCACTGATGACATCACTGATGACATCTCATTTGACATTACTGATCACATCACTGATGACATCATTCATGTGATAATACGATGAACCTCTTCAGACTCTAATATAACCTTAGATACACTCAGTGTAAACACAGACTCACAGATTGTCACTCATCCATGAAGTTACACACACACCTAGTCAGTCATGCAAACAATCAATCACACCTCCATTTCCTTAACTATACAGTTAAACACACCTTACTTATTCAAACATATACTAAAACATATTTACTCACTTATACAATCCTGGATACAAGTTCACAATGATCCATACAGCCACTCACACATTCACTGGCTCTTATGCACAGTTATTTATATATGTCAACTCTCACATGTACTGTATTTTACATATGTACTTACTTTGACATGTAGCACTGAGATATCTATTCACTCACCAATACAGTCATGCACACAGTCAACCGCCCATACAGCTGTTTCCACATGCACTTTTGAACCCATACATCTATGCAGAGAGTCATACACCTCCCAGCCACCCATACACACTCTCAGTCTCCCATACAAATACTTGGGCAACCAATCAATAACCCATATAGTTAATCATATAGCTACTGATCAACACATGCAGCAGTTTACAGAACAACAGACATAATGATGCACAAATTAAGACAGTTTAGTCACTAACCCATGCACTCAGTGAGACACATTTAATCACTCACTCATACAGTCAGTCATGCACCTACTAAATCCTTTGTTCAGACACTTCTACATCCACTCATTCTTCAATATGTAAGACATATTTTAACTTTACAGAAACATACAGTCACTGGATGTTGTCATCAGTGATGTCATCACTATTGCACCTTGAATATTTAAGACATTAGGCACTTTAAATGCAAACCGTCTCCCCGTTTACTTTATGTTGTAAGTAAACCTTGTGTCTCTCTCCAACACATTCACTTTGTGTTTATAAGGGTTTCTTGTACTACACCCTGAGTGCATGGTAACTACACTGTATAATCCTTGAGTGAAATGGCACAACCTTGACTGTGCCCTTTTGTTCTTCTCTCCCTATTTCTAGGGCGGGAAACCACGGGGGATTCGATCCTGCGACCTCTGGCAGGTTGTATAGTTACCTTTCATGATAATGGTTTAAATAAACCTTATGAGTTGATGAGCATCTAGGTCCTGAAGAATTGCCCTAGTGGCATGAAACATGTTGACCGTACTATAGGCGAGGGTTGAACGAGGCCTTATTACTTTACTTTTTGCGCCTCGGTACCCCTCCTGTCACCAATTTTAATGAGGCAGTGAGCCATATTATTAAAGGTCTTAATGGACTCTACTGACCTGTTTTAACTTCACTCACGCTCACGAATTCACTTTGCACTGGCCCCCCACACACATGCATCTACTGGCTAAGGAATAAAAGATCTCCACTAAAAGAGTAGCACCCCGTGCTACCTGACAGGCATGGCACCGCCAGCCTGCCGTTGGAGCAGGAAGCCAATGATGACACAAAACAATCATCGGGTGGGATGACAGAAGTCGTCCAACCTTTGAATTGTGTGAGGCGTCCTCAATTCCGTCAAGGGATTACTTTAATCCCTCGAACACTGCACACTCTTGAGAGAGAGACTTTCCCTTGATTAACTCTCTGTGGGGAACTTTGTACACCTTTTGGAATGTCATCGGTGATGTCATTTGAGATGTCATCAGTGATGTCATCAGTGATGTCATTTGAGATGTCATCAGTGATGTCATCAGTGATGTCACTGACCATGTCATGAATGATGTAATATGTGACATGATCAGCAGTGGATTGCGGGTGCGCGATATATAGTTAGTACAACTAACTATATATGGAATTTCAATGGTTTTGTGTGAGTAAAGTAAGGTTTTTTAAATGCTAATTCCTAACTATATATGGTTTATAACCTATGGTTTTTTCAGTGAATTTTCAAGGTTTTGTAAATGCTAATTCCTAACTATATATGGTCTATAACCTATGGTTTTTTCAGTGAATATATATATATATATATATATATTATATATATATATATATATATATATATATATATATATATATATATATATATATATATATATATATATATATATATATATATATATATATATATATATATAACATTTCTATGGCAAAAGGAAACCCCTTATTTTGTTCCTTTTCAAATTAAATGTATTAAGTGTTACCACTTTATTCCAATCAAGATGACTTCAGGTGTGCCATACTTTTGTCATAAGTAAGACTGTTAGCGTTCTAGTTGTTCTTTAAAACACTCTGGGACATTCTGTCACTGGGCTATAGTTGGGCTACATCTGGCTGATATTTGGGCTACATTTGTTTTTTTTTGTCTCTGGCGGCCATCTTTGGGCTACATTGGGCTTCATTGGGCTTCATTGGGCTCCATTGGGCTACATTTGGGCTCCAACATATATATAGCCCAATGTAGCCCAATATATATTTTTCAAAGTTAATTTTCGTAAAAACCACTGGAGCATATATCTTGAGACATAGCAAAGGCACATCGGGCTACCAGTCCCTACAATTTTGCCAAGTTTCGTGGAAATCCATTCAGCCGTTCGAGCTAAAAGTGAGTCCAACCGCCCTATGGAAAACTCAATGTTAAAAACACGTTTTGGGACCCCCTTTTTTCTCGGCCCCCGCTTGACGAAACCCCCCCAAATTTTCAGGGGCTGCTCAGAAACAAAATGTTCCATTTTCCAGAAAATTTCAGCCAATTCCGTCCTCAAACGCCAAAGTTATTCAACATAGAATTTTCAAAAATCCCATAGGAAAAAAATCCTAACTATATATACCTACTGGCGACCGCCAGTAGGTAATATATATATATATATATTATATATATATATATATATATATAACATTTCTATGGCAAAATGAAACCCCTTACTTTGTTCCTTTTCAAATTAAATGTATTAAGTGTTACCACTTTATTCCAATCAAGATGACTTCAGGTGTGCCATACTTTTGTCATAAGTAAGACTGTTAGCGTTCTAGTTGTTCTTTAAAACACTCTGGGACATTCTGTCACTGGGCTATAGTTGGGCTACATCTGGCTGATATTTGGGCTACATTTGTTTTTTTTTGTCTCTGGCGGCCATCTTTGGGCTACATTGGGCTTCATTGGGCTTCATTGGGCTACATTGGGCTACATTTGGGCTCCAACATATATATAGCCCAATGTAGCCCAATATATATTTTTCAAAGTTAATTTTCGTAAAAACCACTGGAGCATATATCTTGAGACATAGCAAAGGCACATCGGGCTACCAGTCCCTACAATTTTGCCAAGTTTCGTGGAAATCCATTCAGCCGTTCGAGCTAAAAGTGAGTCCAACCGCCCTATGGAAAACTCAATGTTAAAAACACGTTTTGGGACCCCCCTTTTTTCTCGGCCCCCGCTTGACGAAACCCCCCCAAATTTTCAAGGGCTGCTCAGAAACAAAATGTTCAATTTTCCAGAAAATTTCAGCCAATTCCGTCCTCAAACGCCAAAGTTATTCAACATAGAATTTTCAAAAATCCCATAGGAAAAAAATCCTAACTATATATACCTACTGGCGACCGCCAGTAGGTAATATATATATATATATATATATATATATATATATATATATATATATATATATATATATATATATATTACCTACTGGCGGTCACCAGTAGGTAGTTATAGTTAGGGCCTAGTTTCCATAGGAAATACTCAACATTCTATTTGGATTAACTTTGGCCCTGGTGGATGAATCTTTGCGAACTTCTCAAAGAAGATGGCTCGGTCCGCTGCGCTTGTTCCCTGAAAGTTTGGGGGGGATTGGTGAAGTGGGGGCTGAGATAAAAGGGGGTCCCAAAACGTGTTTTCTCCATGTTATTTTCCATAGGACGTTTAGACACGGCTACAGGTCGAACGGCTGAATGGATTTATAAGAAATTTGGCAAAACTGTAGAGTCCGGCTCGCAGATTACGCTTTTTTTGGAATGGTGTAAATCCGTTCAGTAGTTGCTGAGAAAATTAAAGTTAAAGTCAATTATATATCTATAAGCGCGGACGGGTGCGCGCACTCGAGCGGCTGCGCGCGAGCCGAATTTTTTTTTTGCTGCGTGACGTCTGTTAACGTTCGATTCGAAGGAAATCAGGAAGTGTTGACCACCATTTTGTCACTGCGAGTAAATATATTGTCATTTCAAAGCGTTGGAACATGGAAAGGGGAGAAGGTAGAGATTGTTTTGCTGCGTAGGTTTTCTCAGGGTGTGCAGTAAGGTCCTTAAAGGCGAAAATATATATATATATATTTTTTTTTTAAGTTGCGGGGTGCGCGCACTCGGGCGCGCACACCTACTTACAAGAGTGTGAAAATGGAGATAAATCAGAAGTTTGAGTGCTTTGATATAAGGTGGCTCTGAAAAGAGCCCTTGTCTTAATTGAGTTGTTTCTGCATTTATAAGTAAGTACCGATGCAGAGTCTGATGTTGCAGAGGAAGATTTTGTTTCCCTCATCCGTGAAATGAACACCATCTGTCCTATAGATGTCTTGCATGTGGTAACGCAAGTTGTTGTGGTAAATAGAACCCATGCTATAATCTCTGAGGAAAGCAGAAACAGATTTATTAACATGTCTCCTTGCTTTCTCAATTTGTGCACAATGTTGATTGGACCAATTCCATTTCTGTCTTTGGCATATATTGGAATATACCAACGCAGTTCGAGGAAAAAGTGTCATCAATTGTCTAAAGGTGTCTTTTAGAAGCATTTCCAGACCTACCCCAGTCAATGTGCCTAGATCGTTCCCACCACAGTGCACAATTATAAGGTCTGGTTCTGGGAGATGCATAAAAGTTTTCACCAATGGTATTAATTGGTGACATCTTAATCCTCTTTGCCCAATCCACGTTATCTGCACATTTGGTAAAACAAGGTTGGAAATTCGTCTGCTTGCTGCATATTTTCCACTCCAGTGAATATAGCTGTGTCCTAAAAGCCAAACCTTCATTTTCAAGGCAGATGCACTCGTGCTCCGATGGGTTCTGGAAGTGGAATGGCAGTTAGAAGCTGAAATTCAGGATAAAAAAATGGATGAGGCTTGGTGTGGTTGAAAAACAAAAGATGATTGGTTGATTCTAATACGTGAAGATTGAAGACTACGTAGCATGTTAATGTTATGTAAAAGAAAAAGTAGTATTGGGTGTGAAAAAAATGACATGTAACAGAGCTGTGGATAGGCAGGTGTTTCTGGAGGGAAAACAGTGTTGTTAGTTTGCTGTAGAACGTTGAGATATGAACTTTTGACCTGTGCCTGCAGCCAGGTGCAGAATGAGGTGGAAACAGCCAGAGATGGCAGTGGGTGATGGGTGCCTTTTATGTGACATTGAAAATATTATGAGGGACAACCAACTGAAATGTAAATTTGAATACAAAATTTTGCGGGAGGAAATATGATTGGCTGAAGAGACATATATGAGTCTGTATTGACTAGATATCTGTGCCATTGAATTTTGGTTGCAGTGATAGCAGCATAATTGAGACTTCCGTCAAACGAATATCTATTTTGTGACTGTCACTGTTGTACATCGTACAAAGCATTAGTAAAGGTAAGTCTGTAACTGTTTGTTTTGTCATGTACCGTAAAAGAAAGGGTTCACGGGCTGTTATAGGCCTGTGGGTTCTAGTATGAGTAAATCAGGTCGACAAAAGAAAATATTAAGTTAGTACAGCTGAAGTTACGTGGAACACATGAATACTGTTTCAATATACAATCATTTTAGTTGAGATTATGGATTAAAAGAGAGAACGTGTATATTTGAAATGTTTATTCAGAAATGCACTGTTTTCAAGGCAAGTTTCTTATCTAATACGAGTGCAGACATTGCAAAAAACAAAGTAATCGGTATAGCCACTAGTACATAAAATACAAACGGTATAGTTGATGAAAATGAATATGGTTTAGCAAAATTAATTATACACTCTTATGAGGAAGTATATTGGGGCAGGTTTATGAAGGCCTTGCGCCGCCGGTGCGTTACTTTTAACATAAATAAGGCTCATTATATGTTAATAAATGGATGAAGGTCTCTGGCCTTTCAGTTTAGGAACGATACATGAAAATGCTAGTGGTTAGACCAGTGTTTCCCAAACTGTGGTCCGCGGACCCCCAGGGGTCCTTGACCCATTCCCAGGGGGTCCGCAGGCAGCAGTTTTAAAAGCACTTCAAAGTTTCTTGCAGAATTATCAGTTTTGGAGCAACAATAAAAGTGTCAAGATAACACCAGTGATTAATGTACCTGCGAGAGAGAGAGAGAGAGAGGAGAGTTTTGTCCAGAGGCAACTTCAACTTATCTAATGTAGCACAGAGGGTTACTGCAAAGAACATGTACCATGTATTTAATTTTAAAAAATGTTATATGCATAGGTCAGTGGGTTACTTACTGCTTTTGTAAGTAACTTATTTTTCTTCCCAGATTGTCGTATCCTTGTGCATAATAAGGTCTTCATTTACTATTCTTTGAAAGCTAATAAAATTCAATCTGTAATGATAACTGTGTTGTAGACTGCACCATTGTTTCCCAAAAACCTTTGGGGGAGAGCATTCCAAAGCCCCCTCTGTAGTGGTCAGGCTCACTCATTGCACTTGGTATGCACCGTATGGGGACTGGTCTGAAAATATTTTCTAGGGCTGCTTTTGGTTTCCAGACTGGCCCTTGCAGGAGCCTCGAACAGCAAAATAAAACCAGACATGTAAAGGTTTGTCACTGGGATGCAGCACCAATCTTCCCATTAAATTATTTCGTTTTTTGTAAATTCACAGAAGTGGAGGAGCGTGTCGTTATCCTCCTTGGCTTAATGACACGGTCCACCACTTCAGAAACGAGGGGATGCACCATATTTACAAGAATATGGTGCAGCCCTGTGTTTCCCCCTGCGCTTGCGCTACACTTAGCAGGGTAGCGCCAATGCAGGCACCCTTGCACCATAGTGCAAGTGTGACTGCGTGCAGGGGAAGATTGTTTATGTACAGGAAGATCCTCCTTCCTGAACATAAAAAATCCAAGGCGTTTTGCTTTTTCCATGTGTACTGCATAAGGCAGCACACATGAAAAAAGCAAAATCGAGGAGAAATAAAGCATTTATCCTCGTTTCGTCAAGTTACGTCCAGGTGTTTCCTGGTTTTAATTATGGCGCAGTCTCCTATTTACGCTGCCCTTGTAAATAGGAGGCAGCGTTAAAAAATCAATGGCTGTTGCAGTGGAACGCCCATCGCAACACCCACTGCCCACCTCTTTCACGTTAAGTATTGCATGAAAGTGGGTCTTATTTGCAAAGCAGCGTTAAGCCACAGTAAGTGGCTCAACGGTGCCTTGTACATAGGGCGAAGCCCATATCGCCACGGGAATATCGCAAAAAGTGACGTTCCCATGGAGATAGGGGCTTGTAAATCTGCCCCAAAAATTGTAAGTAATTCGAGTTTTTCTTTTGTGTACACCTGTGTTTATTTTGTTCGAATTACTTTTTTAATGTTTAAAATTTAAATCCTACAAATTGCTTGCGGGTCCCCGGATTCCGGTGGTGACTCATTGGGGGTCCACAGGATTGAAAAGTTTGGGAACCACTGGGTTAGACAATATGTCTTTATCAATGAGCTCTCTGCATGCGAAGCACTATCACGTTTCTGTTATGGTATTGTGTAAGGGAAAAAAATGCGCCAAAACCGACAAAATGGCGAGAGGTGCATGTATGTAATGTGTTGGATCGTTCGCAAATCAGTGTTGGGTTCAGAGAGTGAGTCGTTTCTAAGTAAGGGAGTGTTATATCTATGCTTGTTAGTCGTAAACAAAGAGGCACCATGTTCAGACCCCCTCTTTCCCCATTCCATCGGTCGTTCGATCATCACTCAAGTCATACAAAAACATCTCTCTTATCGAGTCAACGCGTGCAACGTATAGCCTGTCGAGTTGTACACATTTGGTCATACACGCGTGCATTCATATCACCCAAAGTCGTCATGTCCTCAGGGGCAGTCCCCATGGATAATGTATCATTTTTTCCCCGCGGAACCATGGCTCGTTGCTTAGGTCTTCTCCATACCTTAGTCGATGTTCCGATGTGACCTGCAGTGAGAAGGGGAACAAGAGGGGTTGGGGGCAGCGTTTTAAGACACATCCGCGCGCATAAACCCAAAAAGGTTTTTACTTACCGCGTACTCGACCTATCTCCCCGGGGTGCAGTCCCTGCGATTTAAGCCTAGAGGGTCTGGTAGTGCGGGGGGCATAATCATTGATGGACTGTACATTGCATAGATCGTCCACGTGTGGTATTGCGGATCTTGTGTGGGGGGGGTCTTCGACACAAAAGGGTATTAAGTGTAGGGTGGGGTTGGACTCGTGTTCTCTTTCGAGGAGGGGGGGCGGTCTACAGTGGTACCGGGTCTGGTTTAGGGACATGTGAAACAATTTCCCTGAGATATGTGGCATACAAGGTAAAACAGAACACCGGGACCTTTAGCGATTGCCTTATGTTGCACAAAAGAAAAAAATACACGTAACAGACTTGGATCATTTACAACCGACTTGCTTTATTTCGCCTGTATTTTACGTAGATCGAAAATAATGGCTATGTATTCGAACTTACCAAACCAAGAGCTACTATTATATTTGGTTTTCACAAAATCTTTATTCAAAAATGATGACGTACAAATGCAGGCATACAACCACGTAAGTGATGACGCACAAATGCAGGCCTAAAACCACGTGGGCCAGCCACGGAGCAGAATGGGGCTGTACATGAGGGCATATTTATCTGAGGAAAACATAACTGAGTCGGTGGTCATTTTATTTCATCAAGTTACGAAAAGTGCAATAGAATCATATCGAAAATTCATTGTGGGCAAGTACCATCAGTGTTGAAAAATCGACCTTTCAATAATACTGTAATTAATGATGCGTCAGAACTTAATATCAATTCATTGTCCGAATGTTCAAGCAATACTCATCCCCTCCCGCCATGTGCTTCAAGAACTGCATCCATATTTCATGATCTCAAGTCTGAGCATCCGGAACACAACGGGGAATTGCGAGTTTCGTTTATACCGGCGCTATTTTGTAAAATAAAAATAAGTGGTGGTCTAAAAAAGGATAGGGAGCTCAACCAAGGATACTCCTCGCAGCTATTTGTGTGGACTGCGATGACGATACTACACTGTTCTTGTTTTTATTAGGGAAGGGGCCAACAATTATTAAAAGTATCCTTGGTTGAGCTCCCTATCCTTTTTTAGACCACCACTTATTTTTATTTTACACTGCACTTCCCATCATATCAACATCATGTGGTAGTACCGAGTGATTGTGGGTCGCTACCCCTAATCTAGTTATCTGGGTATGCCGGTCTCAATGATCTAGAGACACAATACCCGATAAGGATTACCAAATGATAATATTGATCATTACAAGACCGTTGATGGGAATCCTAAATCAGGGGTGACTTACGTTACTGGTTCTTCACATCTTGTGATCTGGTTTGTTAGTGTTACTGTCATCGTACCCTTGTACTATTGATAAGGTTACTATGAGTAGTGGATTACTTTTGGATCCCTAACTAGACCCCTAAGTTTGTAGTTGATCGTTGATTCTCATGGGGGATAATACTTAGGCTTGGTCTATAAACATCCCTCTAGCCCTGCAATAGAGTGTGTTTTTCCATTAATATATTTTTGTACAAGAATAAAAACGTTTTAACCTGTTATTTTGCTGTCGTGTGGTATATTTCTAATATTTGTCGCTCTGATGTCGTTTCCCCTCCCAAATGTAACATGTGATTGTAATCTACAGCCGGACATTCCGACAGGACATGAGAGCAAAAGGGTGGGGGTCAGATCTGAAGTTGGGCAGGCGATAAGATCACGTTTTGCTATGTGGGGCCGGGGGGGTACATCCACGAGACCTAGGTTTATGACATGGGGCTGGGTCGAGAGGCTAGGTGTAGCCGGGGGGGGGGGGTGTCATCAGAAGAGAGGAAGGATGTTCCAGGGAGGAAAGCAGGGGTGTCGGTCGGATCTAGGGGTGTGAAGGTCTTAATTAATCACCGCTACTCTAGTGTGAGGCGAGGTCCAACTGTAGGGAGCAATAAACTGCATCTGTTGGACTAGGTGATGACCTGGGATCAGGCCGGGCAATCGGGCGGGGAGGAAGATGTTACCAAAAGGGCCTGCTCTATGAATGAGATGAAAAGGGTGTAGGGGGTTCCGCACGGGATGTGGCTCGGAAGCAGAGCCGCGCTGGAGGTGCGTTTTAGGGCCCAAGTAGGAGAGGCCGGGGGCTGTCGGGCGCGGGGGGGAGAGAGAAAGAGAGATGTAGGCTATTGGCAGTGATCAGAGAGGAAATGGCACACAAAATGGCTGCTATCTATGTTCGTGATGGGGCCTAAAAGGGGGCAAGATGGCGGGGCCACTGTGCCGTGACTTTCGCTTTAACTCCAACAGTGGTGAGGGTGAACACAAATGAACGCCGCTTATGTACATATACATTTTCATTTTCCACACCACATGAAACCTGCGTCAGGTTTCATATAGGCGTTTTGTTGCAGGGTGGGCATTCATTTGCATGAAAGCCCTGTAAAACTAACACAGTGAAATTTAGAAGATTTCACTGAGTCAGCTTTATAGCATTGCTGAATCAAATCCTTACGCCTGTTTGAAACAGGCATAAGGAGTGATGCACCATGCAATGTGTGGCTTGCTCCTGTGCATTGCAGTAGACATGTCGCGCTTACGACGTGATTCCTGCAATGTGCTGCTTTTGCGGCACAGATGCGTGACGCATCTGTGTTGTTTTTGCTCAATGGTGCTCCACATTGTAAATGCGGCACACCATGGGTGGCAGAGCAGCGGTGCACATTAACTGGTGCATCTCTGGGGATGCGCCAGTTAACGTAAATCTGCCCCTTTACATTTAAGTATAAGCAGGGGACACAGAGTTGGTGAGGCTTATCCAAGGTTAAAAAGAGATGAGTCCTGTTCACTGAAAACTTGGACATAGGCCTCACCTCGTCAGCATTGCTGGACATGGCTAAATAATAGCTGCAAAATGTTACTCTTGTTAAACAATTTTACTATTATAGTCTCTGAGATTTGTCTCTTACTCTGCAACATCTCATTGTTGTTCTCTTTGTTTAAAGATAACGACAACATCAACCATGAGTGATAATGAGCAATCCGTTGATCTCGATCTTATCGTTGAACTTGTCATTGAAACGTCAGTGGAAGTGGATCCCTTAGATGATTTAAATCCTGAGGATGATGAAGAACATGATGAGGATGCCGATTTGTCAGAATTGTATGACATAGGGTGGGAAGCTGACGTGCTTCAGCCTATGGAACTATAAACATTTATTTTTAAAATTTACTGGAAATAAAAAGTAAAAATGTAAACCGTTTCATTTAAAATTAAACATAACTTGAAAAACAGGTTATGTGTAGTGTCTTTAATAAAATAGTCAAATATGCTCATAAAAATATTTCTAAACCAATGAAAAGTTTTATTAACAAGTCACATGACCTGTTATGCTTACGTTACGCGCTCCGCTCCGCGCCCCGCCCCGGATTGCTTCCTGGAAGCTGCGCTTCGCGCCTCGGAGCACTTCCGGGTACGCTAACGCGGCGTGTCATATGACGCATTATGCAACAACGCAATACGTCGTTGGGGCTCCACCGGAACTGATTGAATTGGTAGTCTACAGTGTTTCTGGAAGTTTCAGACTGAAGCTGGCGTCAGCATGAGAGCACCCCGTGGCTACGTCGTGGCCATTCTGCGAGCAATCATGGCAGAAGCTCCCCACCGGAACTCTGCGGGAGTCGGGGGCCCCGGTGACTCTTGTAGAATCTTCAAGGCTGATGGGACGCTTTTGGGAATGGGGCCCATGCCGTAGCAGTCAAGCGTCCGAGTTCCAGGGTTGTCCAGAGCCATCCTTGCAGGCCAGGCCCAAGTCTGTGGAGCCGACCGCCATTTCCTGAGCTCCGTGGCAGCCGCCTGTCGCTGTACCGCAAGAGTGGGTGCAATTCAGCCGGATGGCGGGTGAGACGCTGTAATAGCAAGAGCAGGCGTATTTGAGCTGGCCGAGCGAGGCAATGTGCCACAGGAGCGGGCGCAACTCATCTTGTCGAGTGAGGCGCTGGGGTGCAGCTGAGAAACCTCCACCTGGGGAGGTGGGGGAGGCTCGTTCGCGCCGCCTCTCCCTTCCAGTGCACCCCACGCCGTCTCCTGGCGTAGCTATATGTGATGGTTGGACCAGGGTACCGCAGGACGTGTCTTCAGGTCAAACGGATTGTGGGACAAGGTCCAGAATGGAAAAGTCACCAAAAGGCTAAAAGTTCCGCCGGACCCCGGGAGCCGGCCGCCTATGTCGAGTGAAGTGCTGGGGTGCAGCTGAGAAACCTCCAGCTGGGGAGGTGGGGGAGGCTCGTTCGCGCCGCCTCTCCCTTCCAGTGCACCCCATGCCGTCTCCTGGCACAGGTATATGTGATGATTGGACCAGGGCACCACAGGACGTGTCTTCAGGTCAAACGGATTGTGGGACAAGGTCCAGAATGGAAAAGTCACCAAAAGGCTAAAAGTTCCGCCGGACCCCGGGAGCCGGCCGACTATGTCGAGTGAAGTGCTGGGGTGCAGCTGAGAAATCTCCACCTGGGGAGATGGGGGAGGCTCGTTCGCGCCGCCTCTCCCTTCCAGTGCACCCCACGCCATCTCCTGGCGCAGGTATATGTGATGGTTGGACCAGGGCACCGCAGGACGTGTCTTTAGGGGTTTAGCTGAGAAACCTCCACCTGGGGAGGTGGGGGAGGCTCGTTCGCGCCGCCTCTCCCTTCCAGTGTACCCTACGCCGTCTCCTGGCACAGGTATATGTGATGGTTGGACCAGGGCACCGCAGGATGTGTCTTTAGGTCAAACCCTCAAGTATGGCACCCAACATCCAGGACTTATGCCATTTGTGGATGGCAGTGACATCGAAGAATCTCAGGGACCAAGCATATCCAGAGTCTTCCCCGGGGTATTTGCACAACGGTCCTCCACCCCTAGGCCGCCAGCTATGCTACCTTGACAGGAACAGTGTCATGCATTTGGATCGATGTTGCAGCAGGCTGCCATGTAAATAGTTATTTAATGAAACGTTTTACCCTGTTACTTTGTTGGTGTGTTGTATATATTTATAATATTTGCATAGGGTTTGTCGTTATTTTGGGCGGGGTGGGCGGCGGAGCAAATTCACTGAAAAAACCATAGGTTATAGACCATAAATAGTTAGGAATTAGCATTTAGAAAACCTTGAAAAATCACTGAAAAAACCATAGGTTATAGACCATATATAGTTAAATATCTCAAGTCCATCTGTGCACTCGATGGAGATACAGGTCGTCGATCAGAAAATGTGCTGGCCACCTCTAATGGTAATAGCGTGGCCAGGGCTTTTGTCGATGCCTCTGCAAATTGCACAGGGTGCACTTGTTTGACATGCCGCACCATGGTATGTATGGAAAAGGAATATTTTTTTGTTGGATTTCCTCTTGAGAGAAACGAGTCACATATCGTGCAGGTTACTTTTGGTGCATTTACTTTCTTTTGATCTTTAGGATAAGTGAAAAATTGCCAGATGAAAGATTATTTTTTTCTTCTTAAAGGTAGTCGATTATTTTGTTCAGATTCGGAAGATGAATGAGATACGGTAGCCATTTCACCAAAGTCTTCTGAAAAATGTAGGACGTTGTTCTCTCTTGAGAGTAGAAAAGATAATGAGAAAAGTGGGTGGAGTGCTGCGTGTAAATTCCAGAATAGAAACTAGTAAGAACCAATTGGAAGTGTTGTTTTCATGTTGCAGCAGGCTGCCATGTAAATAGTTATTTAATAAAACGTTTTACCCTGTTACTTTGCTGGTGTGTTGTATTTATTTATAATATTTGCATAGGGTTTGTCGTTATTTTGGGCGGGGTGGGCGGCGGCGCCGACTATGTTGCAGCCATCATGGCGTCGAGCTCGGTTTCTCTCACTAGTTTCATATTTCTCATGAGGGGTTGTTCCTAATGTTTCTATTTTAGCGAGGTGAAAAAGAGATCCTATCAGTGGCCTACTGATTTTGCTCGATTCCTTTTGTTTTCTCTAACGATTTTTAAGTTAAAGTTTGCTACTACGATACAGCGGCTAGTCCGCATTTTATATATATGTCTTTTTTATTAGGGGTGTCCTCCGGTGGAGTCGGACGATCTACCTCTAATAAACGGTAAGTGTTCCTCTGAAGGAATGCGTCTTGAAAGTGGCTGACTGTAATGTATGATATTTCACTCAGTGACATTCAGGCCCATGCTGTTTCAAAAGTGTGCATGTGTTTGAAGCAGGCGTAGGTATTGACGCAGCATAGAAACTACTAAGAACCAATTGGAAGTGTTGTTTTCAAGTCACATGACTTCACATGGGCGTCTCAGGACGTGTACGCGGTGATAGTATCTGGTCACGTACGCCATTTGGAAGTAGCGGTCTAATTCAGCGAAGTTTCAAAACGTGAAAAGGAGTAAATCCAAACACATCCGGATTTAATATATCTTCTGAGCTCGATTCAAGCATACAATTGTTAAAGTATAAAACCTTTTATATATTTTTTTTTAAATACCAAGGTGTGTACATTCGGTCACGCACGAAAGTTTATAAAGACATTCGGCTCCATTTAATGAAAATTTTCATAATATTAAAAAAGAAGCCTAGGTTTAGTCTCTTTGACGTAGTATAAGTTCTTTGATGGGTCAATGAAGAAATTCAATAAGTTCAGATTGCAAAGTTTTCACGAAATATATAGGTGGGTGCGCGCACACGGTCGCGCACGAAAGCCTGGAAATGCGCTATCCATTTTATTGAGAACTGTTGCCGAGAGTGCGCACACCGGGTCGCGCACGAAAGTTTAGAAAGGCTATTTTTATTTACAGACAAATTTTAATGCGTTCAAAAAAAGGCAAGGTACAGACTTTCTAATTCTGTATCGCTTTACAAGGAGTCTCTATGCAACTTGAACAGTGAAGAAAACGGCTTGTTTCCGAAAAAAATATTTCCAGAACTTTATTGACAAAAGTATAGGTTGTATACACGAGATATTTCTGAATTAGCATTTTAAAAACCAATGAAATTCACTGAAAAAACCATAGGTTTTACACACGTTATAGTTAGGAAGTAGCATTTATAAAACCTATGAAATTCACTGAAAAAACCATAGGTTTGACACCAGTTATAGTTAGCTGCAAATTTTACTGATATAAAACCAATGATATATATGTATATATATATATATAAACCAGCAATCTTCACCACCACCGCAGCTGCAGCGAAATGAAGAGACGGACCCCAGGCTGTTGGCAAGGTAAGATTTATTTTGTACCTCTCAACGGGCGATGCGTTTCGAGCATCATGTGCTCTTGTTCACACACTATATAACCAAAGTCTTCAGAACCTCCACCGCAGCGGTGAAATGAAGAAACTGACCCTTTGGCTAGGCAAGGTAAGATTTATTTGTAACCTTTCATCGGCGGCGCGTTTCGAGCATCGAAGTGCTCTTGATCACACACCAAGCACCGCGGTCGCTCTCTTTTTTAAATGCTTTTTTTTCCCACAATAGTGTTCCACCTCCTTGTGAGTCACATGATCATCAACCATTTGACACTGACAAAGTACTGTAACTTACATTGGTTATGGGCAGCAAAGTCATTAAAATTGTAACAATGTTTCTTTTCACGAAACTATTGACAAGTATCACGAGCCAAAAAGTCAAATGCACCCTTTGACTACACATAAAAATCTAAGGTAATTGATGCGATATTTTGTACTGCATAAATGCATATTCGTTAAACAAAAACATATTGGTAAAATAATAATTTGCGATGTTTACACCTGTAATCAACTTTAAAAGAAATATATATTACAAATAATATAAATTATATACAGAAACCACAGACGCATATCTATTTTAAACTGCATGAATGCACATAATATTGCAAAAACCAATAGCTCTTGTTCAAGTCCAAATATATATAACATTATTTGCAATCAACACCCTATGACTCATTCTCAAAAATATGACTAGCCAAGTCCATAATCATACGTTGATTGGACTGAAACTGCGAAGGTTGTGCCATGTGTATCTCAAAATAAGTGCCATAAAAACGTGTTACCCTTCAATCAATTATCTACAGTAATCAAAAAAAAGGAACATGATTCTATATTCTTTCTAATATCCCCAGACCTATGTGCACTTATGTTTATATACAAGACAAAAAAATATATGTATAAAGTGTATATATACTTATTTACATGTGTTAGAAAAAGAAAAAAGAGAGAATTTATAAATAAGTACATATGGTCTAATGGATGTCGGGATAATTATCTCAGCTGATCTCATGTGGAAAAAAAGACTGATTTCATAATATATCACATTATTCAAGTTCACGAGCACAGCAACATTGTTACTTTCACATTCTTGAATTGAACCCAACAAAAACAGACATTTGAAACTGAATAATCGCCATACACAAGTTGATCTTCAAGTGGGGGCATTGTAAGGAAGCTATCTGTGAATTTGTATGTCGATATATAAAGTGGATAGACCTTCATAAAAAATTATGTAGATCTTCCGTTGTGTTAAGGCCATTAGGGTACTTGCTATCTAACTCCACTATATATTGAGTTTCCCTTCTTCTCAGTAATTTTTCCCTATCGCCTCCTCTTCTTAGGGGGGCCACTGCATCAATTACAAAGTAGGTAAGGCACCCAAGATCGTTAATATGTGTGGATTTAAAATGGCGTGCTACCGGATAAGCGCTGTCATTGTTGACAATTGCTCTTAGATGCTGCAATATCCTGACGTGCACCTGCAGCTTGGTGCTGCCTACATACCGCAAGCCACAGGTGCACAACAGGACATAAACAGCATACTCTGAGCGACAATTGTAATTACCTCTTATAGCAGTGCTAACATTCGAGAAAGGGGTGTTAAAATGTGTGGTGTTAGTGCCGAATTTGCATGCTCGACAAGTCGAACATTTAAAAAAGCCATCTTTTAATTTTAGCCAGGTACTGCCACTACCTAGCTCTGGACTGGCCTTCACTATTTTATTGTGCATAATGTTAGCTCTCCTATATGTGATAGTGGGGGTATCAGGTAATCTATCACTTAAGACACCATCAGTCAATATGATAGGCCAGTGCTTTTTGATAATAGATTTTATTTTTCTCTCCTGCTTGCTGAATGACAATGTCAAGCGAGGAGCTCCACTGCCATCAGTCAGCTCAGGGAGCTTGGGTTTTAGTAAGGAATCCCTGTTTTTTTCCTGACTTTTGGACAAAGCCCTTTTGAGTATGTTATCACTGTACCCTCTGGTTTTTAAACGTCCACCATCTCTTTTGCTCCCAACTCGTATTCTTCAGGGGTGCTACAGATCCTTTTAAGACGCAACAGCTGCCCATAAGGGATGCTTTCAATCACGTGTTTGGGATGTCTACTGCTGGCATGTAGAATACTATTGCCAGCAGTGGATTTACGGAACAGTGATGTGATGATGGTATTGTTTTCAACTGTTTATTTTAACATCCTAAAATTCTGATGATTTTGTGCTTATGTTGGAAGTAAAGAATAAATTGTATTGGTTCGTATTGAGTGAACTGACAAATTCACATAAATGCATATATATATTCACACAAAAAACAAAGGTTATATGGACGGTATAGTTAGCTTCACATTTAACCCACACAAAGGCCACGAGCTATAGTTCCTTAACATAAGTATGACTATCAGTATAACTATAACTGCTGATTGTCTATGGTTTTGTCTGGGCAAAACTAGAATCTAACTATAATATCCCTGTACCCTTTGCTTTTTTCAGTTAATTTCTATGTTTTTACAATGTAAAGTGATATATAATTACCATACGTTAATACAACCCTCGCTGCACACAGCCTTTGGCTATGCGAGGTGGGGGTTGTCCACAGGGACTGGCCTTTGGCCAGACCCTGCTGCCAACACCTGCATGCACCCAAGCCATGCATAGCTTTTGGTGTGTAAGTGCATTTTTTTATTCTAATTTAGATCTGCATATCCTTCATGACCTTACACAGGGTGGGGGTCACGGTGAGCACCACAGTGGATTCGCAGATCCTCATGTAGGGCCCCTTTTTGGGGAAATTTCTTGTCCATGAGGGAGGGACCCCAACATGTGTCCCATATGGTAAAGATACCTGTATCCTGACCCCTTACATGTTTTTACTCTTCATTTTTCCCAGCCCTGGAAAGAAACAAAATGTCAGTCACAAATTTCCTGTCAGGTTTCTGCCAGCCAATCAGGGCATTGCTTTTCCGTGGCTTCGCATATCACCCATGGGTTGATCCACAAAGGATCCACATCCCTATATATCAGTAAATTTCTTTCTTTGATAACTACTGAACAGATTTACACCATTTTACGAAAAGGTCTCTTACTAGACCATCAAGGGATTTTGTTTTTGTTGTGTTTAACGTTTATGACAAAGTTATCACTTTAAGACCCAAACGAATGTTAGTCTGAGGTGCAGATGTGCAACAATTATTTCTGATTCAATTTACTCGATTTACTTACCTGCCGCCACCGCCGAGAGTCATTCCAGGCCTCAAAAAGACCTCGCCAGAGCCAACGCTCAAGCCGCCACCGCCGAGAGTCATCACCGGGCATTGGAAACCGCGCCGCCGCTCCGGGAGGACTACAACTCCCGGCAGGCCTCACTGCGGCGCGTGGAAGTGACGCGGAACGCGCCGGCAGAGCGCAGACAGCACCATAAAGGGAGGAGGAGACCGGCAGAGCGGGGGGAGATTTACTTACCTGCCGCCACTGCCGAGAGTCATTCCAGGCCTCAAAAAGACCTCGCCAGAGCCAACGCTCAAGCCGCCACCGCCGAGAGTCATCACCGGGCATTGGAAACTGCGCCGCCGCTCCGGGAGGACTACAACTCCCGGCAGGCCTCGCGGCGGCGCGTGGAAGTGACGCGGAACGCGCCGGCAGAGCGCAGACAGCACCATAAAGGGAGGAGGAGACCGGCAGAGCGGGGGGAGATTTACTTACCTGCCGCCACTGCCGAGAGTCATTCCAGGCCTCAAAAAGACCTCGCCAGAGCCAACGCTCAAGCCGCCACCGCCGAGAGTCATCACCGGGCATTGGAAACCGCGCCGCCGCTCCGGGAGGACTACAACTCCCGGCAGGCCTCGCGGCGGTGCGTGGAAGTGACGCGGAACGCGCCGGCAGAGCGCAGACAGCACCATAAAGGGAGGAAGAGACCCGCGTCGCGGGACGCCCGGGGCGAAGCCCGGGCAAAGGGCGGGCCCTCTACGGCCCTCATCGGCACAAGTCGGCCAGGCTAGGCCACCCCTCTAATACTACCCTTTTGTGCACCAGGGAATTACCTTCATAATTGTCTCCAGCAAGTAGTGGTGTTCCAGACGTTGGTTGACCGCCTCCTGAGAACAGACAATCATACTGACGATTTTGTAAAGGAGTGAGCTGGATATCTGCACAAGTATTGAAGTAAGACTTTTTGTTTTAATCTTGGGAGTGATACTTTGTTAATTAATTAAGCTGTGGGTATAAGACTTTCACACACCTTTGAAAAATTATGAGTAAAAGAAACCATCACTCGGCATCCGAACCACCAAAGAACACCATGGAAAACTACCTTGTCCAAGTGGTCAGCAAAATAAACAGCAAACGCAGACAATCGCTAGGTCTGTCCCAATCACCTATTCTTCATCCCATGAGCCCACCCACCTCCTCGCAAATCAATGAGTCCTTGTTATTAGACTCTAACAACGATCCCCATGCACCAGCTTCCCCAGAAACTGTCAATATTGATATGAGTACATCGAATGTGGGGGATACTGATCAACACGTGGTTAATGACTCAGATGCACAGGTTGTCATTGAGGTTGAAGGAAATAATGATAAAGAAGACGTGGAGGATGACACACCGGCTAAACAGACCTCAAGGGCAGTTAGAGCCTGTCGCAGACTGCAAAGCAAACGTGGGGGGGCACGTTCTGGAAAAAACAAGGCCACACCACCACCCAAGGGAAAAAATACCTGCAAGAACAATGAGGAAAATAATCTGAGGGACACATTGGACGAGGATTTAATGTCCAAAATAGCGGAGCTGTTAGACATAAAAATACAGACAATTATTAAGCCACTTATTAGTAAGATTGACAAACTTTCTGCAGAGATAAAGAAACTTGGAAGCACACAAAATGTCTTAGCAGATGCAATAGGCAATGTCCTTAGTAATGTCAATAAAGGACGTGCTCTCCCAGAGAAAGATAATGAATCCAAGGTAACACCAGATGCTACCCCCCCAGGAGTAACTCCTGCAGAATGCCCACAAATTTCTGGCCAAAATACTATCAACTTGCCATTAGAAGCCCCAATTGTCCGATTAATTGATTCAACACATGCTACAGTGCACTCTTGTTTTGAAGAAAATCAAACACAATTTGTAGTTGAAGCAGCACCGTTAGTGCTAGTGCTAGCCAATACACCAACCCTATCACCGGACCAAACTGAGTCAGCCTCATCACTAAAAAGTAAGGCACTACACTGGCTCTCAAATAATATGCGGATAGCACAGGGGGGTGAACAGCGGTTGGCTGATGAAATTAAAACAGCAAGGAGGGTTGGTTGGATAGGAAATAAGCAAAAAAAATGGAAGGGCGACTGTGTGATACTAAACTTTTCGACCGCAGCTGCTCTTCCAGATATTTTATCAAATATCCTTCCACCACAAAAAAGAAGTAGCTCTATAATCCCTCTCACATTAGAATTTTTCTATAATGATACACAAACGGCCAACAATCAAAAACCCCGGAAGCCAATTTGGTCAACGAGAGTCCATGGTTGGGGAGGGGGACCATCAGCTTTTGACACGAATTACGCTCCCCAAAATAGGGTAGGCCCATGGCTACCAAACCAACACAATATTTTTCAAAACACTACTTTAGGGCAAAATTGGAATCAAATGGGCAGACGAGGGCCGGGTATAATATCCAACAATTGTGGGCCTACAGGAAATGTTAAACATAACGGAGGATGGCCAGGTATGCAGCAGAATTTACTGTATCTTAATACCCCAGTATCTATAGGTCATACTGACTTTAGTGGAGGATGGCTGGGCTCTTATCAGAACCCACCCTTTCCCATTACCCCTGCACCTAGATGGAATGCCCCCACAAATGGTTGGGGCTTCGGGGCCCCATCTTACAACTGGGGAGTTAGCACTTCAAATAGGTTTGAAGCCTTAGCTGGCTTAGCTGACTGCGACTGACTTGAGGGAAGGGCCCTGACAACGCCATGTAGTACAAACTACACATATCCTAGGTTGTATCTCAAAGTCGAATCAAACCAGATTGCACCTACTAAAATCTTACAACAGCCATTACATCCTGCTGAAACAATAGCACAACAACTGCATTTAGAGACATCTAGGGTAACCGCACCATGTCAGGTAGTAGAAACACGAGGGGTTTTAGGAAGTAAAAAAATCATCTGCTGGAACATAGCGGGTCTGGAAAAAAACCTTTCGGACCCGTCTTGGCATGATTACCTGACGAGTGGGGATCTAATCATGTTCCAGGAGACATGGGGGCTTGAAAACTACTTTAAGGTGGACTATAGATCTTTTTTCATACCCGCAGTAAACACAAATGGAGGGAGACCCTCTGGCGGATTAACGATCTGGGTGAAAATCACAGGAGGCCTGTCCTTTGAGCAAATTGATATAAATAATCCCGACATTCTATTACTCAAGCTAAAAAATACTAAGGGTTGTAGCACTTATGTGATCAATATCTATAATAGACCACATCGATCATGTAAAGAATCAACAGTTGTAACCCATCTGAATAGTCTTTTGGCGGGATTCGATCAAAATGCACAAATAATTATAGGCGGTGATTTTAACAGAGGCTTTGAACCTATAATAGGTCTAGAAGACATCTACAAGGATGAGGATAGTGCCAACAATACTCCCTTAGTAGATACAACTTACAAAGCACCTTGCTCAGTGAGCGCCTTACAATTACTGAATTTGACATTAGAATCAGGCTTACGTGCATGTAATGGGCGGTTGCCATCAGACTGTCCCAGTAGACCAACGTTTACCAGAGGGGCACACTCCAGCCACTTAGATTATTTACTAGTCTCTCTGAACTTGTGGCCTATGATCATCGATCTAATAGTGGACGATCGCATGGAAAGCGACCACTATCCTCTGATCTTATCTGTCCAAACCCAGATTTTTAAAACCCTCGACAAAAGTGCTAATAGCACAATGTCCTTGCCACAAGATCCCCTAGTGGCAAACAACCGCAGATCCCTGAAATGGCCAGTAGTACTAGACAACTCTAAAATCATTAGTCAAATCTATAATGTATTTGTGAGTCATATGTCTTCTCTCTTAGGTAACAGTACTGACATCCAAAATCCTAGTTTGATAGAATCCCATGAACATTTAACTAACCAACTTGGCGGGATCCTGACCAGGGCAATAAAAAGATCACATAATGCCCAAAAGAGTAAACAAACCGGGAGTACCTGGTATAACCAGGATTGCCGGAAAGCCAAGACAGATCTAATTATAGCGGTCAGGGGGGGTTCAATGGATATTGTGAGAACTAAGAGAGTACAGTATAAAAGAATTTTATCAAAGGCCAAGAAAGAGTGCGACGAAAGGGTTTGGTCCGATTTACTGGATGCATGTAAGTGCAAAGATCAGACCACTTTTTGGAGCCTCATTGCTAGAGGCACCAGGGGGATGACAGAATGTAAAGATAAATTTCTAGAGGCAAAGACATGGGTCGAGTACTTTACTATGTTATACTCTTGTACAAGTTCAGGTGAGAGTGGAGGTTGGGATAGTTTGCAGGCCCCTTTGGCAGCGTATGATGCACCTCTTGTTTTTTCTCTAACAGAAACTATCTCTGCAATTAAGGCAGTTAAGTCAGGGAAAGCACCAGGCCCTGACAGAATACCAGGTGACCTTTGGAAACATGAAAATTACATCTGGGCTCCTTATATCAACTTATTATCCAATTAAATTGCTCAAGGAGCTCCTATTCCGGAAACCTGGAAGGGGGCAGAGATTGTAGCTCTGTTCAAGAAGGGTGATAGGTCAAATCCTTCGCATTACCGACCTATCAGCCTTATTGACGTGTTACAAAAATTTTTTGCACGGCAGGTTCTTGGTCGGCTGACCTCTTGGATTGAATAGCACTCTATTTATACAAAATATCAGGCAGGTTTTAGATGTAAGATAAGCACTGTAGACCAGGTTTTTAGATTTTTATGTTTAGTCTGGAAATATACCATTATAAGGAGTTCCCATATATACGTGTCCTTTGTTGATTTGAAGGCAGCTTTTGATATGATCCCCAGGGCAGCCCTATGGAAGACATTAAACAAAATGGGTGTCCCTGGTAATATCCTTCAAATTTTAACTAGACTCCATGAGAACAATTATGCACGTGTTAGATGGGGACCGAATGGAGAAGTCACTGAGAAAATAAAAATAGCAAAAGGGGTAAGGCAAGGGTGCGTAATGGCACCTACCCTATTCTCTTTATACGTCAATGACATCCCCGATACTCTTTTGGGCTGCGAGCATGACTCTCCCAAATTGAGTGGGCAAGCCGTTCCGGCATTATTATTTGCAGACGACACAATTTTAATCTCTCAGACACCTAGGGGGCTCCAAACTCTTTTAAACACATTTAGTTTGTATTGTCGTGACAAGCAATTAGAAATTAACTCCTCAAAAACAAAAGTTATGACAATCAACCCCCATAAAGGTTTTAATAAGGTTTTTAAAATAAACAATGAACCTATTGAAGAAGTTCCTAATTTTAAATACCTGGGCATTATTTTAGACAGTGATGTAACATGGAAAACACAACTGGAGAATTCAAAACTAAGGCTAACCCAAAATCAGGTACCAATCTTAAAGAAGCACAAGAATAGCCACTTCAAAGCGGTCTCACCAGCCATCGAATTATTCAAATATAAAGTGCAATCTTCTTCACTTTATGGTGCGGACCTTTGGGCCTATGCTTTAAAGGATACCTTCCGAGTGAGGGAAAATTCCTTCATCAGGCAACTTCTAGGGATACCTGGGTCAACACCACTGACACCCGTATTATGGGACCTTAATTTTAGGCGTACTGATGACTATGCTTCTCTTCGCCCGCTACTCTATTGGGTCCGCTTGTGGTCCACTGAAGAGCTGGTCGATTATAGAGAAGCTTTGCAAGAGATATTGGCTATAAAGAATACTACGCACTTGCCATGGCTAGAATATGTTAAAAAATGGCTTGAAAAATTAGGGTTAAGTGACTTTTGGTTTGACCCTGATTCTCTTACAAATAGTTCAAAAAACATCTTGAAGCAAAGGTACTGGGACTATATTAGAGACTTAGTGCTTGCAAATCCCAGAACAGGGACTCTGACTTCGAATTTTTTTTAAATCAAAATGAATATGCAACTAGAGCCCCTCATGGATGAAATTCACCCTCCACTGGCTAAAAGCCTATATTTAAAGTTCCGGTATAGCATTCTGCTATTAAAGGATAGAACAACTAGCTGGAACCGTAATAAGGGGTTGACCGGGGTCGTTGGCTCTAACATATGCGAGTTCTGTGAAATGGGGATGAAAGAAGATGAGTCTCATGTTTTATTCATATGCCCAGCATACCTTAAAGCAAGGAAAAAATGGCTTAAACCAATTTGCAACAGGTTAGGCCTTAGACAAATTAAGGTTGGACTTAGAATATTCAAAGGAGACACTGCACAACCGATTGTGTTTAGCCTAAGTCGTTTTCTCCTGTGTGTCGCCTTGATTAGGAGAAAGAAAAATCAGAAAATCTGAATGTAATGGGCTATTTTACCATGTTATTGACTGTTTATTAGTTATAGTGCTGCCTGTCTTATTGTTATGGTGTATACCACTTTTTAAACAAAACAGAAATTTAATTTATTATTTTACCATTGTGTATATCTATTTAGTGTTCTTTATAGAAGGGGGACCGACCAGGATCTAGCTAATCCCAGTTTAGATGATTTCTGCGTACTTTGCACAAATAAGATGTGACGATATTTTTTACCCACTACTGTTATTTGCTATGTACTATAATGATGTGTTATGATTTTTATGTATTGTATCTTACAAGGTTTTTTAAACCGAATAAAGATTGAAATGAAATGATTCAATTTGCAATAGTCATACCAAATTATCCAGATATAGACAACAGAAACGGGTGTATATGAGGAGTTTGTATTCAATACATTAAAAGAATCAAACAAAGAGGGTACAAATTATGTATATCAACAGTGTTACAAGAAGTACATATTTTTCACAAAAAAAAACACTTCATTGAAACACTAATAGATGCTTTTCTTCTTTGGTACAATTTGTGCAGTGATTTTGACAAAGAAAAATCAAAAGTTGACGTTTCCGTCTCTATAAATTGATTGATAAGACCATCTTCAGGACAAAAAAGAGATATGTGAAGACCCCTATCGTCAAGAATAGAAGCAATCGGAAACAGAATGTATTAGGTTTTTGATGTAAGGTGATTCGACAATCTTTAAGACCGTGAACACATCTTTTAAAAATAAATAAATAGGTATGAGCATGGCCAAAATAGTGTGGAGCAGCTTCTTGCAAGAGTCGTAGCCGTAGGACAATTAGCTCGGATTGTTTTAAACTCGTCGCGAATGGCTGACAGGGATAAGGGTCTTTGTACCTTATGCAACACGCCAGTTAATAACGTCCAGCAGCTCACTTGCTAGCAACACAACAAAAACAAAATCCCTTGAAGGTACCTTTACCCTTTCATACTTTGTGCCCGAACCCTCAAGGTTATATTGGGTTGCTCGCTTCCTTTGTATCATATCTTTCTAGACCAGGTCTACCTTTCTGCAAAATGTGGTGTCATTTCGTTCAGCCGTTCGAGCTGTAGTTGTGTCTCAAAACTGCAAAATCCACATAGAGATTGGATGGGGAAAAGCGTTTTGGGACCCACTCTTTTTCTCGGCCCACACTTGAAGAATCAGCTCAAAACATTCCACACAGTAGCTGAAGTGAGTTGTACACTAGTTTTCAATATTTAATCAACATTCGTCAAACAGCGCCAAAGTTAGTAGGAAAACAAATAACACTTTGTCTATGAGAAAACCTGGTCCTAACTATAATACAATGAAGGTCATATAAACAGATATATTCACTGAAAGAACCAAAGAATTCCGGAACATTATAGTTAGGCTAACATTACACCTCCGCTACTTATAACCCCACATATTACGTCACCGATGACATAATCAGTGACGTCATCTCAAATGAAATCACGGATTACATCAATGATGACATCACTGATGGCATCTGAAATCTCCACTTCATTTTGTTTCTTTCTCACTTTGAAGTTGATAATACAGTTTCCTCTGTTTCTTTCTTTTTTGCATTTTGTCAGGCGTTGTAGTTCTTCTTCTTTTTCCAAACTTTATACCTGGAAAAGTAATAAACAATACATTAAGATCCAGATTACATCATCTAATTAATAATTCACTAAGTTACTACTTTATCAATAAAAGAATACAACATATTAATAGAGGGGATGAGAGCATGTGTATAGGTATGTAAATGGGTATAACAGTGTCTATACATATACCTCAGAGGATGTGAGAGTATCCCCACTGGTATGTAAATGGTTGTGACAGTGTCTGTATAGCTATGTGAGAGGGTCTCATAGTCTATGAATTGATATGTGAAAAGTTATAAAAACATTTGTTTAGGTATGTAAATGGATATAAGGGTCTCTACATGAGTATATCAGCGTATGTGAGTCTCTGTATGACTATGTAAATGATTGTGACAATGTCTGTCTAGCTATTTGAGATGGTGTGAAAGTCTATGTATGAGAATGTGACAGAATGTGTGAGTCGCTATATGGATATGTGAATGGGTATAAGAGTGTCTACATCAATATGTGAGAGGATGTAAGAGTCTCTAAATGGGTATGTGAATAGGTGTGAGACTGTATGCATATGTGGATAGGAAAAATAGTCTCAATACTTATGTGACACGCTGTAGCGTGTACATACAAGTATTTAACAGCTTGTGACAATCTCTCTATGTGTATGCTACATGATGTCAAAATCTGTGTATTAGTATGTGAATGGCTATAAAATGTCTGTATGTTTATCTGGCAGGGTGTAAGAGTATTTGCGTGAGTATGGGAATAGATGTTATACTGTCTGTATAAGCATGTGAATGGGAATAAAACAAATTCACAATATGTATGTGTAAGGGTGTGAGAGATTCTGTACAGGTATGGGAGAAGGTGAGAGAGTATCTACGTGAACATTTGAATGGTTGCTAGACTGTCTGTATACGTATGTGAATGGGAATAAAGCAGGTCTCAATATGTATGTGAAAGAGTCTCAGAGTCTGTATGTAGCTATTTGAATGGGCATAAGGGTGTGTGTATGGATATGTGAGAGGGTGTGAGAGTATATGTATAGGTATGCCAATGGGTATAAGGGTATCTGTATGGGTAGGAAACATGATCTAACAGTGTATATGAATATGTGAGAAGGTCTGACAGTCTGTGTATGGGTTTGTCAATGAACATAAAGCTCTGTACATGGTATGTGAAAATATGTGAGAGTCTATGTAGACATATAAGGATTATTATGACGCTATCTGTATGGGTATGTGACAGGCTATGACAGTTTATGTATGGGTGTCTGACAGAGTGTGACAGTCTGTCTATAGATATGTGACAGGATGTCAGAGACACTGTATCAGTATGTGAATATGTATTACACAATCTGCAGGGGTAAGTGAGAGAGTGTAAGAGTCTCTCTATGACTATATCAGTAAGTGTTATACTCTGTATAAGTACATGAATTGAAATAAAGGAGATCTGTATAATTATTTAAAAGGATGTCAGAGTTTAAGTATAGCTACTTAAATATATATAACGCTGTATGTATGAATACGTTGAGAGTGGGTGAGTATCCCTATAGGTATATGAATAGTTGTGGCAGTGTCTGTATAGATATGTGACAGGGTTTCACAGTCTATTGACGGATATCTGAGAGGGAGTAAGAACCTGTGTATACATATCTAAATTGATATGAGTCAGTGTATGAGTGTATGAGAGTGTGTACCAGGGTGTGTAAACCTCTGTATGCATATCTCAATGGATATAAGGGAGTCTACGTCAGTATGTGAAAGGATATTAGAGTCTATCTATGGGTATCTGACAGAATGTCTGAGTAAACACAAGGGGATGATGGATGGAGTGCTGAAACTTACCAGACACTCACCCCAGACACGGATCTGTGTTGAATCCATCATCATTCTTTAGCTCTCTTTGCCACCCCAGGTCAGACCCATCTATATACAAATCAGTCCTGACCCTGTTCCTCATGGGAACAGTCCAGCCCAAACTGCCATTCCAGGTCTTCCCTGAACCGGACACAAGCATCCTGGGACTGGTTTCGGGATAACACCCCCATCAGCCAGTCTAGCTTGAATCCAGTGGCAAAGTGAGTAAGGGACCCACGTCTGGGCATACCCTGCCAACTTAGGGCAAACAAAGCAAACACTAGGAGATGATGATCAGAGCACTGAAACTTTTCCGACACTCATCCCCAGTCATAGAGCTGGGTTAAATTCATCATCATTCTTTAGCTCACGTCATCACCCCAGTTCGGACCCAGCCATATGGAAATCAGTTTTTACCCTGTTTCTCATTGGAACAGTCAAGGCCGAACAATGATGGATTCAACCCAGATCTGTCCCTAGGGGTGAGTGTATGAAAAGTTTCTGCGCTCAGTCCATCATCTCTTTGTGTTTGCAGAATGTCTCAGTAGCACTATCAATATGCAAATGGGTATTACAGTATCTCTAATGGGTAAGTGAGAGGGTGTAAGAGTCTTTCTATGAGTATGTAAATGGTTGTAACGGTCTCTATAACTATGCTGATAACAATTAAAGAGCTCTATATGAGTATCTGAAAGAGTGTAACAGTCTAACAACAGTTATGCAAATGTGTAGAATGGTGCATGTATATTTACACAAGAGGGTGTGAAAGTATCTCTATAGGTAAGTGAATGGTTGTGGCAGTGTCTGTTTAGATATGTGAGAAGATCTAAAAATCTGTGAATGGATGTGTGAGAGAGTATCATACCATATGTATAGGTATATAAATAGATACAGAGTGTCTACATGAACAGCTCAGTGTGTGTGAGAGTCTGTGTATGTCTATATTAATGAATATTATATTCTCTGTATGACTAAGTGAGGGGCGTAAAGGTCTATGTATGTGGAGAAGTGTGGCTCACCGGTTAGAAGCGGCAGACCCTGAAGCAGAGGTCGGCCCGGGACCAGGGTTCAATTCCCGACGCGGCAGGGTCTTGGGTCAATGTCCGCGGACTCGATAATTCTCGCTTAGGTGCCTACGCTAACCATGGGTCCCACTCTGCAACTCTGGGCAATAGCTTGCTTAATCTCCACAACGGCCCCAGCAACGCCGGGGATGCCTGGCTTCACCTTGGGGTGCCCTCTCACAGGGAAAGCCAGGACGGGTTCCCCAGCGGTATACAGCGCCAGGACACCACGTAACGAGGTAACAGTGCGCTTTACAAGTATACATACATTACATTACATTACATTACATTACATGACACATGGTGTGTGAACCTCTGTATACATATGTCAATGGGTATATTGAGTGTCTACATGGGTATGTGAAAGGATGTAAGAGTCTCTATATGGGTATGTGAGACACCGTGGCAGTCTGTGAATGGGTATGTGAGAGGATCTGAGAGCATCTGTATGAGTATGTGAATAGGTATAACTGTATCTACATGAGCATATGAGAGGGTGTGAGAGTCTCTGCATGAGTATGTAAATGGTCATAACTGTATCTACATGGGAATGTGAGAGAATGTGAAAGTCTTGTTATGGGTATGTGAGAGGGGGGTGACTCTTTAAGGATATGTAAATAGGTGTCAGACTGTATAGTTATGTGTATGGGAATGAAGGAAGTTTAAATGGGTTTGGTTTAGGGCGTAACAGTGGGTGTATGCATATGCGATAGACTGTGAGATTCTCTGCTTTAGTTTATGAGAGGATGTTAGAGTCTCCCTATCAGTATGAGAATGGGTATAACAGTGTCTGTATAAGCATGTGACTGATAATAATTGAGGTCTATATTAGTATAGGAACACATGCACACATCAGCTTACTTCTGACTATTTAAATATATGCATCATTGTACCTTTTGATCTGTTACTATATGCATAGTTATATCATTATGTGTAAAGGGTAA
Source organism: Lissotriton helveticus (assembly GCF_964261635.1). Lineage (NCBI taxonomy): Eukaryota > Metazoa > Chordata > Amphibia > Caudata > Salamandridae > Lissotriton > Lissotriton helveticus. The sequence goes on along the minus strand of NC_136060.1, from coordinate 48,866,994 downwards.
TAATATTTAACTAAACCTTGCTCCCTTACAAAAAATCATGAGTGTGAACCTGCTCATCCTAATCTACATTTCTAAGTATATGCAATTTTATAACTGTATACATAATAAAAGATTTTCATATCTCACTGCATACATTAGTATTTCACTCCTTGTGTCACTCCCTACATTGGTGTATTCCTCAGTTGTGTTTTTCTTCACCAGTTGTTATTTATAGTTCCTGATAATATATGTTACTTTATTTTCATCTTTCACTCCCTCTGAACTTTTCCTTTTACTATTGTGAAACATATTGCTCATTTTCATCCACCTTACTCACACTCAGTCCTTCTGTATCAACTTCTTTTTATGCTACAGCTTAATACACATACCTGTTAAAAGTGATAGTTGGTGAGCCTTTTTCTTTGTCAATATCAGGTTGTCAAACTTCTCTCAAGAAATCATAGAAAAACTGAACAGAAGAATGGTAAACTAGTCTCACACAAAGCAACTAGTAAGGGCACTCTATTCACTATTGCTTTCAAGGTTACAAAGACTGCAACCAAAAAGAAACAGTGGTTTCTTTTTGTTTCCTCCCCTTACTAATCATACAGCTCTTCTGAATGGTAACATTTCTTAACCCTTTGTTTAACTCCTCTAAAGAGAGCCCAATTCAGTAGCGAGTTTGGGTGGGACCTGTGGATTTGCGAAGAAATCCGGGGTTGCCAGTGTGACCCCATGTAACCTTGTAAAGATTCTGCAGATCCACTTGGTAAATCGAGATCTATTTTTAAAACTATTTCCAAACACTACTACTGACACACCGCTTCAAAGCACAACCTAAATTTAGACCGAAACAAATTGTATTTACTATTTCTCATATAAACAATGTATTCTCAAAATAACATTCTAGCCTTTTCTTCTTCCCTTCGCCCCATACTCCTGTAACATTCTCTGTCAGCAGTAGGTAAGAAGTTCACACCTAACTTCCAAGGCAAATTTTACAGGAGTGGTTGACTGTATACAATTACAAACACATTCCTCATAACTAGTCTCACCCCCTTGGTAGATTGACATGAGCAAACAAGCTTATCTCAGAGGCAGAGTGTAAAGTATTTGCTAAGACATACAGTAACACAGTGAAAACAATACAAATGGACACCACAACACTTTAGAAAAATACATAACCTTTATCTAAACCAAAGCAAGACCAAATGACAAAAATCCACAGTATAATTATCAAGATATCCTCAAAAAAAAGGTTATTCACTTAAATCAAGCTTGTAGCAATAAATAACTCCACTTGGAGTTCTAATGACGTTGTGACCGGTGGAAATCCCAAAGTACGGTGCTGACCTCGACGTGCGCGACGTCGAGGGCCCGCAGTCAAGCAGACCCCAAAAGAACAGTATCTTGAAATTGATGAAAGCAAAGACAGCTCACAGCGTTGGGGAGGTGTGGCTTCATAGGCGATGCACGGTGTCGCCTCCTTATGACCCCAGGGGTGGTGCGGCCTCTGTTCCTTACTGCAGCGCAGGGGAGGTGAGATGACGATTCCTTACTGTGTCGGGGAGATGAAGTCATTATGGCGCCAAAACCACTGTTCCTTACTATGTCGATGGTTCCCGGTCACCCATGTTGAGGATCGGCTCCGCGATCATGAAGTTGGCTTCGGAGTCGATGCGGCCTGGCAGCGGGTCGTTGTACTTACATCACAAGATGGAGTAGCGCTCACAGCTTCGGTGCAGGTTACGGCGTGGCTTGGCGACGTCGGTGTTGCAATTTCCTTCTGTAGCGGCAGTTCCAGATGCAGGGAGACAGAAGGGGCAAACTATTTGTGTTACTGAGACTTCAGAACAGGAGGCAAGCTCAGTTTCAAGCCCTTCGAGATCTTTTCTTCAAGCAGGTAAAAAAAGCAAAACAGCAAAGTCCTTTTTCTCCTTTCCTTGGCAGCAAGCAGCCACTGCTCACCAACCCCAGACAGCAGACAGTACAGGGGCAGTATTTCTCCTCAGCTTCTCCGGCTCTTCTCCTTGGCTAAGGTTCCCCTGGGTTCCACTTTTTATACACACAAATATTCTCTGAAGGCAGAGAGGGACTGTACCCAGCCAAAACCAGTTCTGGTCTCTCTGGTGCAGTTTCCTGGATAGAGGTGGAGACAGCATTGTTGAAAGCAGACCTGTCCCAGGCAGGTGAAAGGAAATCTCTTCCCCCTACTCTAATTTCAACCCAGGTCCATTCAGCACAGCCCTGACTCATCAGACTGCCGGAGCCGCTGCCCTCTCCCAGCCCCTGTCACTCACCATTCAGACATGTAATACACAAACCTAGCAGAGGCACACTGGATGGTTAGGGAAAAATACCCATATAAAACCTATATGTTATGATAATACCAATCTCACAGTGATCAGAACCTCCAATACCCTACGCAAGTGCCTCAAGGCGTGTTATAGATACGACAACTCAATGATTGCAGCTCACACTCGTATAAAAACCAAAACATATTAGCAGTAACTCAACATATAATTACTTAAACAAGTGAAATCAAACAGAGAGAAAAAATTATATTTTCTGGAACATTTGAGAAATGTTATTTATTCAGTGGTTTGTTCAATTGTTATTCCATGCACCAGACTGAATAGATGCATATACAATACAAAAAAGATTTTATACAATTTTAAGTAAAAAGACAGAATACAGTGATGATTTAAAATGTTCATGGAGAACAGGTGTCGACGCGGCGTTTCGGTTAAGATTCAAATTAAAACCTTCATCAGGACAGTTTCTATAAAGAAAAAACAATTACTAATCCATATATATAAAGTACATTTTCACATCATTTAACAACGTTATCATTGTTTTTTCTTTTCTTTTTTGCTCTCTGTTGGCTTCATGTTAAGAGTTACAGGCACCAATTTAAGTGAAAACAGATTAATTTTTTAACACATTTTGCTATCCCTAAAACATGAACTCGGGAGGAAAAGTTGTTGGTATTATCAAAAACAGTCGGTAGGGCTAAAACGATAAAATATATATTGCTCTATCTGCACATTAACTCTATGATAAATGAGTGTGCTTACCTCACTATCTGAGGGTTATGATTTTCTCAGAAGTAGGTAGGATGAGCCCGGTTCCTGGATTGGGCACCACAGAGCTAGGATGGTATCCTGCTTTCTCAATTCTAGGTATACCTTGCCATGCCTATAAGTCACGTAAAATTGAGAGTATGTAAATTAGAGATGCATACCCTTTTCCTTATGATACACCTTCTCCTGTGCATTAACTTAAAAAAGGAAAGGAAGAATACCTTAATGTAGTTTGTTGCTAGTTCACGCTAGTTAAACAGGAGCCACCGGTATCGGGTTGTGTTTTCACTTTACTATTTCTGAAGATGGCCAAGGTCATAAATAGAAGGAAAAGAATAATTTTGTCAGTTCTAACTTGGCATCCGCGTAAGTGAAATGAACGCTACGAGAACATTGATTTACATTTGTTGCAAACCAAGTCACGTTTGGAAAAGACAATGGTCCTTAAGAAATGTGACCTAATGGAAGTTTTGAAATGTGGGTGACATGTCACTTGTCACTCTCAACCAATGGGACTTCGTGGTTTTCTGAAAAACTTTCCTTTACTTAGATTAGTTAGCTTAGAAAGGTATAAAAAGTCATGCCCTTAGGGATGGGCTGGCTGCTGCTTTCTGACTTTCCGATGAGGGTGAAGTGCTGTTGGACTTTGCTTGGAGCACGTAAGAAACCTCAAAGAACTTTACTTTATTTTCCATTTATTTAGCTTAGCTAGGGACTTAGGCTTTAGAAATGCTAAACTTTTAAATACTTACTTAAACTTTGATTCACTTACTTAAACTGTATTTTTCTCATGATTCTTTTCAATTATGCTTACTTTAATGCTAATAAAATTGCATTTATAAAATTACAATTGAAATACCATAATTTAGCAAATAAAATCTTACTTTTGACAAACAAGCTGGTCTTGATTATTCAGAAGTGCAGGTTACTATTAGCTAGATCCCATCGCCAATGGTGGTCGTTTAAATAGTTAGGATTTGTTATAATGACAACATTCTTTCCGCAGATGTATAAAATTGTATATATTTTGTAAATAAGGTGTATATAGATTTAATCTGACCACCTGATTCAGTAGGCCCAAATATGTCATGTTTATAAATGGGTCCATGAGATAGTGTAGAAACTTGTTTATAGGTTATGAAGTTGGGTAGCGTTGTTTATGATATATTTTCTATAGGCCGCTGGATCAATTCTCTGGTAGCAGAAATTGATGGTTGCTAAGGGTAACCAAGGTAATATGTTGGTTGCTAAGGATTACTAAAGTGCTATGGTATGGAAATAGGATCGATGTTTTAACACATGTTAAGTTTGTTTTTCGTGCTATCTGTAAGCTATACCGGTATAGATTGTGTGACAAGAAATTAGTCACGCAAGTCATCTGTTCTGTTTGTAGTGATATCGCCGAGTATCACAAGTGGTATCGCCGTGTACCACAAGTGTTGTCGCCGTGCAGCACAGTGTTAGGGCTAGGTGCGAATCTTGTATAGTGAGGATTGCCTAGGAAATTAGAGCAGCATGAGAATAGGGACAAAGCGCCTTCCATAAAACTCACTGTGATAAGAGTATTAGGTATATTCGAGCTTGAGTGAAGGGTAGAGTAATGTCGGTGCATGATTACCTATAAACAGGTTAGAGTCCTGTAGGGGTACATGTTTTATATCTATAAACAGGTTAGAGTCCTGTACGGATAATGTCGTTATTTTGCTAACGGTGCATGATTTCTATAAACAGGTGAGAGTCCTGTACGGATTTCATGTGTGTTTGAATTTAGGGAATTTTCCGTGCGAAAGTGCGAGTTTGGTTTGTAATTTATGTTCAAGTGGAACTTTCGAACTGTCACTTCGCGGTGCGTTCAGAGGAAAACGAGTTCATAATTTTACGTGTTAGAAGGGTGGGGTAAGAGTTACTCTACTGACAATTGAGAATTATCCTTAGTGTGAATAGCGCCGACTATTCCGAAGTGTGGATACTTGAATGTATGTAAACTATCCTAAATAGTGAAACAAACAGATGAGTCCTTATTGTCATTGTTTAAGAATTAATTTACACTGAAAAGTGTTCTTAAAATGGCGCTGTGAAAAGATTTTGTGAAGGAGGGGTAAGCGCTAGGAGTGAGAAACGAGAAACCGCAGCTGCTGTGTACGTCACAGAGCCGCGCTGGGATTGGGTAACCTACGTCACAGACTGTACTCTGATTGGTTCTTGAGTTTCTGACGACCTCTAAGCTGATTGGTCCTTCAGAAAAACTCCATTTGTATTAGTTGAGCAGAAAAGTGACGTAGCTCAACTGTCATTGGCTTGTTGGTGTGTTTCGCGCACGGATTGGTTGCTTTGCGGAACATCCCAGAAATATTTTACGAACGATTTTGTGAATTAAATTTAACTCTTAAAAATGAGTTATCATTTTAAACATGTTGAGAAAAAGCCAACATTATTTCAGAAACTTAAAAATTTATTTTCACCTGACAAGAAAATCGAAACGCGGGGTGGTAAATTACTTCATAAGTATAAAACACCTGCTGCGTACATGGAAGGTGAATATGGATATCATACTGTTTTATGGTTTGATAGCTGGAAACACTATACAAAGAATGACGGTGTTTTAACTTGGCCTGATGATGGTTCATTTAATGTAAAGGTCCTGAGAAATTTACGAGAGAAAATGAATGCTCTTATTCCAAAACCGAGACCAACTCAATTCGAAGCTTTAGTTGAGTGGGAAGATGAGATGTATCAGTTACAAAGAGAAGCTAGTGGAATTAAAAGACCTTCTAAATCTCCTGCTTGGAGAAGAGATACTCATGAAGACAGGTTGTGAATGTGGAGGCAGGGAAACATGAGTGAAGGATTATATTTAATTCAGGAAATGGTTATGGGTACTCCTGCTGGGAAATCTTTAGAAAGTGAATCTGAAGATGCAGTTATGGAAGAAATATACACTACAGCTAGAAAGAATCAGCCTCTGAGACCTCCTAGATCATGGTCTACTCCGGTGGTTTCTACAGAAACTTCACCGAGTGCACCTCCAATTAATGAAGCTCCAAAACTTTATCCAAATAATTGTGAAATTATTGAAACTCCTAGAAGATCAGAATTTGAGAATGCTCGAAATGAAGGTAGACATTTTTCAATGACTCCAAGAGCAAGGGAAGCTCCAAAAGATTATACAAGAGAGACAAGAAATGTTGAGGCTGTTGATTCTTCTGAATATTTAAGATCTAAGGAAGAATTAATTAGACGAATGACAAAAAGCATGGAAGCTGTGACAGTTCCAGTAACAATTGGTCCTGTTCAGCCTGTATTTGACCAAAGAGAATCAAACAAGACAGGATTGACTATTCCTTTAAATGCTGAAATTCAGAAAGCTGCTGAAAAATTTTACTCAGATATATCTGAAATAAACTCTTCAAGATCAAGAATGCCAGATTTAACCTTTAATGAGGAATTATCTCCAAAAACACCAATGGGTGCTATATCAGATGTAGGGAGTCCTGAAGCCAGGGTAACCACACCGAAACTTGATGTGGCTAAATTGAAAGCAAATATTGAAGAATTAATAATTGGAACTATTGGTCCTGATAGTTTAAATTACTATCGAGATGATGAACTACTGTTCATTTGTAAAAGTATTCAGTGGAAAACTAAGAATAAATATGATCAGTTAGAGGAACTAGCAACTGAACTTGAAATCGATGTGAGTAAACAAAAGAATTTTGCAAAGCATTACAGATTAGACTTTTCAGAAAATGATATTGAGAGTTTAAACTCAATGGGAAGAATATTACATATAAAAGATTTGATTGTTTATATCAAAAGACTGGGGGAACTCAATAAGTGGAGAGTAAAATGGACGAAAAAGAAGGAAGAGGAGAAATTGGAAAAATTGTCAAAACAATTTCCAATGAGAGAGATTGCAGGTGGAGGATATGTTCATGTCCCTTGGTCAAGACAGGACATACTACTATTCACAAACGACTTTCCAAAATTGAGGGAAAAACCAATAGAATGGTATAGACAAGTGGATAGGTTTATCAAAGTCTCAAAAGTTCTGTGGATTGATTTAGATGGATTTTTCGACATTGTCGTTCCATCAGATCTTTGGACAGAATGCAAAATATCAATAAGTTGGCCAAAAACAGAACCTGAACGAATCAAAGAAACAGGTGCTCCGAATCCTCTTGTAATGGATTTTCATGAAAAGGTGATTGTTTGGATGAAAAACAAAATTCCACCCAAAGAAGTTGATTGGGTTAAAATAGAAAGGACAAATCAGGAAACAAAAGAATCAGTTCATTCATTTTATGAGAGATTACTGTTAATTTTTAAACAATACAGTGGCTATGAAAATCTGGATGAAAAGGATATGAGTCATTTTGTCTATAGATTTGTTTATGGCCTGAAACCTGAAATTGCAGACATGATCAGGAATAGCATTGTAGGATGGCAATCACTTTCTGTGGATGACATTCTGAGAAAAGCTAAATATTGCAGTGATGAGTTGGAGGTGAGACAAAAGAAGCTCAAAGAGAAAGCCATGTGGGCTCAGGTAAAGGTGGCTGAGCAACAAATTGCCAGCATGGGTAACAAGAACACAAATTTTGTTCAAAATGGAAACGCGAACCAGATACAAGGAAAGTTTAAAGGTAATAATTTCACGAAGAAATTTAGCCCAAAGATTGAGGAGTTGAAACAAAGATTACCTTGTTTTAATTGTGGCGAATTTGGACATTGGAGAGACGAGTGTCCTAAACCTCCTAAAAATTTAAAGAATCCCTTATTGAATCCACAGATGCAGAATGGTGTTGACCTGCAGCAACAGCTACAGATGCAACAGGGGTTAAACGAGTTAAACATTCAACGACAGTTGCAGCAACAGGTGAATAACCGTCAGGATCAATTACCACAACCACCATTTCCAAATTGTGGGGGGGTTCAAAAATATAATTCAAGTGTGGGATTTCAGGGAAATTAACAAGTGATAAAACCACAAAAACAGCAAAAGCAGCAGAGGGTACAAATGCAAAATGCTTCACAACAATTTTTGTTAACAGAAAGCCAAGACAGCGATTCTGATGATTATTGCTGACGGTGCCCGGGAGAGGAGGAAGAGTGTGTTGTTGGAGCCACTCTTGAGGTTGACCAGTCTGGTCCATTTGTAAACGGGAAAGTTAATGATGTAGACATCACTTTTCTAGTGGACACTGGTGCTACCCGTTCTACTGTTAGATCAGTGGAAATTGAAAACCTACCTCTCTCTGGGGATACCATCCAAGTTGTTGGAGTAAGCAATCAACAAATTAAAACTGATTTGACTGATCCAGTTCCAGTTGAAATTGGAAATTACAGAGACAAACACAGATTTGTGGTTTGTAATAGTAGTCCAGTAAATTTATTGGGCAGAGATATTCTGTGTAAAATGAATTGCAGAATATATTGTTCTCCTGATGGAGTTGAGTTACAAACAATGGAGGAGGATGGTTTGTATAGAATGACAATGATGCTAATGGAAACAGATGAATCAAAATTGTTCCCTGCATTTGAAAAGAAGGATTTACCTGAAGAGCTCAAAGAAACGGTGAAATCTGAAATATGGGATTTTACTGGGAATGAGATGGGTCTAATGAAAAATGTAGATCCAGTAAAAATTACATTGAAACAGGGAATAGAATTTCCTAACATTCCACAGTATAAAATGAAAGCAGAAACAATTGAAGGTGTTATGCCTATAATTGAAAAATTCATCAAACAAGGTGTATTAAAAGAAATGGAGAGTAGTCCTTGTAATTCACCAATTATGGGAGTCAAAAAGTCAAATGGAGCATTTAGGATCGTACAAGATTTGAGAAAGGTTAATCAAATCGTTGTTCCATGTTGCCCTGTGGTTCCAAATCCAGCAGTGATTCTGTACCAGATTCCACATGATGCTGAATGGTATACTGTCATTGATCTTTGCAATGCATTCTTTACTGTTCCTTTGCATCCAGACAGTTACGAAATTTTTGCTTTCAGATTCCAAGGTAGGACCCTCGGATGGTGTAGAATCCCTCAGGGCTATACAGAAAGTCCTTCAATATTTAATGAATTGTTAAAAAGGTCTTTGGAAAACCTAGACTTACCTGGTAGGTCTACGTTGGTACAGTATATCGACGATCTGTTGATAGCTGCTAAGACAAGAGAAAATTGTGTGACAGATACAATAATACTGTTGAATCGCCTTGCAGAAGAGGGACATAAAGTGTCCCCAGCAAAATTACAATTTTGCAAACAAGAAGTAAAATACCTTGGTCACAGAATTGCAAAGGGAAAAAGACAAGTGACAGTTGAGAGAATAAAAATGATTCAAGCAATGCAACCTCCAAGGACACAGAGACAGGTCAGAATGTTCTTAGGAATGGTTGGTTACTGTCGACAATGGATAAGTGGATTCTCAGTAATTGCGAAACCACTACAAAGACTGACAAAGTCTGATGTAAAAGATCCAATTATTCTCAACGAAGCTGAGATGGAATCTTTTGAGAACCTGAAAAAGAGCTTATGCCAAGCTCCTGCTTTAGGTATGCCAAATTATGAGAAAGATTTTGAACTGTATTGCAGTGAGAGAGAAGGATGTGCATTGTCTGTGTTGATTCAGAGACATGGGAATTTAAAGAAACCTATTGCATACTTCTCTGCAGTTCTTGATCCTGTTGCAAAAGCATTACCAGGTTGTTTGAAAGCAGTTGCAGCTACAAGTATCAGTCTTGAGCAGAGTGAAGGAATTGTTATGGGATTTCCTGTGAAAGTTTTTGTGCCTCATTCAGTTGAAATATTGCTGACAAGAGGTAAAACTCAGCATTTGACAAGCAGCAGATTAACAAAGTATGAGAAAATCATACTAGGGGCAGATAATGAATCGATTTCAAGATGTTTAAATCTGAATCCTTCTACATTACTACCTGATTCTGAGATTATTAATGACACTGAAATAGAACATGAATGTTTAGATGTTATGGAATTTTGCACTAAACCAAGACAAGACATCAAAGATAGACCTTTATCTGAATCAGATGTTGTCTACTTTGTGGATGGCTCCTGTCTGAGGACAGAAGGAGGTGTTCTAAAAGCATCATATTCTGTCTGTACAGTTGCAGATATTGAAGAAGCTTCATGTCTTGAAGGAATTCGTTCAGCACAAGTGGCTGAATTGATTGCTTTGATTCGTGCATGTGAAATATCAAAAGATATAAGAGTTACCATCATTACTGATAGTCAGTATGGGTATGGAGTTGTGCATGATTATGGACAACTCTGGTCTCAGAGAGGCTATATGACATCAGCAGGGTCACCAATTAAAAATGCAGTTTTTATTAGAAGATTAATTGAAGCAATACAATTGCCGAAAGAAATCGCAATTGTCAAATGTGCAGCGCACACTAAAGGAGTGGATTATATCTCAAAAGGCAATGCCTATGCAGATGAAACAGCAAAATACTGTGCAAGAAAGGGTTGTGCATACAATCGGGAAAAGAGTAAAGAATCTGATTCAAATTCATTAATGCTAACAACAGTTGTAGAAACATAGCATGAGATTAGGGATTTACAAAATGAAGCAGATGATGAGGAAAAAGATCTGTGGTTAAGATCAGATTGTAGACCATGTGATGAAGATGGAGTGTGGGTTTACAAAGACGGCAGAGTAGTATTACCAAATTGCTTGATTGCTGACATGGCCAGATTATATCATGGTCCAGCTCATCTTGGAAGAGATTCTATGATCAGACTTTTTCGAGAGACTTGGTTCAATACTAAATTTAGAACAATTGCAGAATCTTTTTGTCAAAGGTGTTTATCATGCCAACAAATGAATCCAAACCGAAAATCAGTGGTGGGGACAGGAGTAATTGGTCGAGAGGGTGGTCCTTTTACCAGGTTACAGATGGATTTCATTGAAATGCCCTTACACAATTGCTTAAAATATGTTCTTGTAATTGTTTGTTTATTTTCAAGATGGGTAGAAGCATTTCCTACACGACATTGTGATTCAATTACAGTAGCAAAACTGCTGCTCAGAGAAATTATCCCAAGATACGGTTTTCCAGTCACTATTGAGAGTGATGGAGGAAGCCATTTTGATAATAAATTGATGAAGTTAATTTGTGAAGCTTTGAGCATTGAGCAGAAGATACACTGTGCATACAGACCAGAGGCATCTGGGGTAGTTGAACAAATTAATGGAACAATTAAAAACAGAATTGGAAAAATGTGTCTTGAAACAGGTGTAAAGTGGACAGATGCTCTTCCACTTGTTTTGATGTCATTAAGAAGTACACCAGATAAAAAGACAGGTTTGAGTCCTCATGAAATTTTAATGGGAAGAGTTATGAGGCAAGCTTTTGTACCTGTAGGTAAACTGTTGAGCATAAATGACAGTGCTATTTTGGATTACTGTAAAAGGTTATCTGATATAGTGACTTCTGTGTCTAATCAGGTGGGAACTGAAGCACAATCAAATGAAAAGGTTTTGACACATGATCTGAGACCTGGTGATTGGGTCAGAACAAAAGTACATCGAAGAAGAAATTGTCTGACTCCTAGGTGGCAGAAGCCTAGACAAATAATTCTGATCACTACTAATGCAATAAAATGCAAAGGATTGAAACGTTGGTTTCATCCTAGTCATACTATTCCAGTACCAACTCCTGAAAGTTCTGATGTTGAAAGTGATACTACAGATGATTCTGATTCTGAAGTAGAAGGTGAAACAAATCCAGATTCTGAAGATCGACAAGAAGGTCGACATCTGGAACCTGTGCCTGTGAATAGAAAACTATCAAGAAATGACTTGGAAATTATTGAAATAGATTCTGAAGGTGAAGAGAATCTGTTAAAAGGAAAGAAAACTGAGGATTCAGTTAGTTCTGTTGAAAACAGAGAAGCGGAACAGAAAGAAGTTTCAGACCAGGAGAGTATCGAAAAGCAGAAGTCAAGCTCTGAAGTAAGGAACAGAAATCCAAAATCTGGGAAGTTGGAGGTAATTGAAGAAGAAGACGAAGACGAATTACCAAGTATCAGTATTGGGAAACAAAGTGGTGTTCCTGAAGGAGTGAAACTACTGAATAGAGAAATTCCTGAGTCGATTGAAATTTCAGACTACGAAACTGAAGAAAGCGAAGTGGATGGTGAAAGTGAAAACAGAAAGAAAAGGGCTTGGAAGTCAGAATCAAATGCTTCTGAACCAAAGAAGAAATATGTGAGAAAAGCAGACTACTGGCCTGGTGGAAGATTGAGAGTTAGGTTGATCAAGAAACCTAAAGAGCAAGTTGAAGAAATCAGTAGTCAAAAGAGTCCTGGAAAAGAAGTTGGAGTTGGAAGAAAAATTGAAGTAGTGTCGAGAAAAGGAAAAAGGATAATAAGGCCAAACCAGAAATACAAGTCTCCTGAGTGGACTTATTTAGTAATTCCACCTGTAATTGACATTTATGGTAGTAGTGAAGAAGACGAAATCGAAGAAATTAGTGACAATGATTGAAGTACAGAAAATATAAATTGGCAAAAGGCTGAAGAAAATTTGTTAGCTGACATAAGGTCGAAGAAAAACTGTTTAGTTGAAGAAAACTTATGTATGACATAAGGTCGAAGAAATCTTGTTTAGGGTTTTAAAAAAAAAAAAAAAAAAATTATTTTAAAAGGGGGGTATTTAGTTTGTAGTTTGTTTCTTAGAAAATTTAAAATAAATTTTGTTTTTATTTTGAGAAAAAGCTAACCAGAAATGCCTTATGTTAAGGAGAGCACTTCAAAGTGTTCTGTTTTCAAGAGATGCTGTAAGATGACTCTGGTGTGTCTGCTCATTTTAATTCTGCTCTGGTTAGTTTTAGCTGTGATTATCCCTTTAGAGATGAACAGAGAATTACACAAAGTTAACAAGACAAGTAAAGCTTCAGTTAGTCAAATTAAACATAGTGCATCTGCAAAAGTTATTAATCATCAACCTAGCATTCATCAAGATAAATCTATTAGTGATTTTTCAAGCAATACATTCACTAAACTTTTGAGTGAATATGTAAAGGTAATGGACGCAAAGGATTGTTATGTGTGCGTAAAGTTACCTGCTTCTGTTTCTGAGGGAGTAACATACAATATGCTTCCTCTTACATATGGTGTAACATGTAGTGTGTTAACTAGCCTATTTTATCAAACTGGACGCTTAGAATATTACTATTCAGATTTTGACGAGATTTTTGCGAATATAAAGATTGAGGGTGCTTTAAATAAGCATAAGAAGGCTAAACAGATGAGGGAATTTTTCCTTGTTACTAATGAACTCACTTATGAGTATGCTTACAAGAATAATTTAACATGTAAATTAAGTGCGGAGGGAAAGAAATTTTTGAACCTGGTTGAGGAAAGAAGAGCAATTTATAAAAGAAATGAATTAGTCAAGCAGACTAAGTCCAGGTTCTGGCAGAAAGAAGATGAGAAGTTAAATGGCAAAATGATTGAAAATGTTGCAATTCACATAGATAAACCAGTTAGTGGAAAGCTTTGCATTAGAAGAGATAATACACTTTTTGATAATTATTTTGTAGGTGCAAGTAACTGTGAAGATACTTATCAGATTTTGGGAGGTTGGGGATTCAAAGGTGGAAAAGATCCTATCTTTTCTGGGATTTATTTTGTTTGTGGTGACAAAGCCTACTACAACCTTCCAGACCACTGGTATGGAACTTGTTATGTGGGAATTGTTTTTCCTAAAGTGTTTCATGTTGACAGAGATTCAGAAGGATTATTCAAAATTCATAATTATGTAAATAGAGTCAAAAGAGAAACTTTCACAGAAGTTCTGGGAGATATTTTTCAAGCAGTAATACCTTTTGTTGGTATAACCCTAAATGCAGGGAGAATCAGAAAATTGTCCACAATTGTTGACAGATTATCAACAGACACAGCTGATGGATTCCAATTAGTGAATGTTGAAGTAATTGCAATCAGATCAATGGTGATTCAAGATCGCCTTGCTTTAGACATACTCCTAGCAAAAGAGGGAGGAGTCTGTGGCATATTGCATGTACAACATTGTTGCACATATATACCTGATGAAAGTAAGAACATTGAAATGTACATTAAGAACATTACACAAATCCATTCAGAGATAATTCCTTTAGAAGAAGATGATTTTACAGGGAAACTTTCAAAAAGATTCCAAGCAATTAAAAATTGGTTTCATAATATTGGAAGTTCAATTCTTGGCAAGATTTTGGCACCTTTGATTATAATAATATTCATCTTTATTTTGACGAAAATAGGTTGTTTGTTACATAAGAGAAAGAAACAGTTGAAAGAAAAGAAAAGAATCTATAAACTTAGAAAGGAAGAAGAAAGGGAGATTGAATTACAGGAGTTACATAGAGAGCGTTATGCTAATTCCAAAGATTATGCAGAAACAGGTTTTTAGGATTACTGACTCAAATGAATTTGAATCTTTTTCTTAGAAGTTTAAATTACCAAATTTTGGGTGGTAGTGTGGTGATTTGTTAATCACCAGATGAGGGAGTTGATGGAGCGAGATAGAAAACAGAATTCTGTTTAAACTCGCAAAGTCACATTTCCCATAACATGAATAATAAAATTAATGATTTGTGATGTGTCGTGCTAATACAACCTAGATTAAACTTTACACATGGGGGGACTAACATGTGTGCTCATAAACGTGCATAAACGTTGCATCTTTTTGTTCGTGCAAAATAATAAAATAATTTGTCGTTTTCGTTTTCGTCATTACTAACTGCAGCAAACCTAAAAGAGACATGTGCTTATTTTGCTTTCCTTGTTTATGTGGTGTTATTTCTACTATTATAGGTGCATATAAGGTTTCATGGATTCATGAAGACTGGTAGATATAAAATGCTGCTTTAATTGTTGCAATTGCTAGGTAACATTAGACTAATTGGGAGGGTTAATCATTTAGAAAACAAAGGGTGGTTACAGAATCAATATTATTTCTTACATTAATACTTTTCTTGTGTTTGTTTTATACTAGAAAGCATAAGTTGCCTGCTTTTGGGCCTAGTTTACTCGAGTTTGCTAAAAAGCTGAATTTTACTTCTGCAAAAGTCACGAGAAGCCCATTCTGAAAAAAGTGTTCGTCAAAGCTGCATTCACTGAACAAATCTGATGTGCTGTCATCATTTTGTCGGACGTGGCCAAGGTCATAAATAGAAGGAAAAGAATAATTTTGTCAGTTCTAACTTGGCATCCGCGGAAGTGAAATGAACGATACGAGAACATTGATTTACATTTGTTGCAAACCAAGGAAGCTCCTAGTCACGTTTGGAAAAGACAATGGTCCTTAAGAAATGTGACCTAATGGAAGTTTTGAAATGTGGGTGACATGTCACTTGTCACTCTCAACCAATGGGACTTCGTGGTTTTCTGAAAAACTTTCCTTTACTTAGATTATTTAGCTTAGAAAGGTATAAAAAGTCATGCCCTTAGGGATGGGCTGGCTGCTGCTTTCTGACTTTCCGATGAGGGTGAAGTGCTGTTGGACTTTGCTTGGAGCACGTAAGAAACCTCAAAGAACTTTACTTTATTTTCCATTTATTTAGCTTAGCTAGGGACTTAGGCTTTAGAAATGCTAAACTTTTAAATACTTACTTAAACTTTGATTCACTTACTTAAACTGTATTTTTCTCATGATTCTTTTCAATTATGCTTACTTTAATGCTAATAAAATTGCATTTATAAAATTACAATTGAAATACCATAATTTAGCAAATAAAATCTTACTTTTGACAAACAAGCTGGTCTTGATTATTCAGAAGTGCAGGTTACTATTAGCTAGATCCCATCGCCAATGGTGGTCGTTTAAATAGTTAGGATTTGTTATAATGACAACATTCTTTCCGCAGATGTATAAAATTGTATATATTTTGTAAATAAGGTGTATATAGATTTAATCTGACCACCTGATTCAGTAGGCCCAAATATGTCATGTTTATAAATGGATCCATGAGATAGTGTAGAAACTTGTTTATAGGTTATGAAGTTGGGTAGCGTTGTTTATGATATATTTTCTATAGGCCGCTGGATCATAACGAATGTAAAACACTGTATTGGGTCACCAAGTGCAAAAATCTCGAGTGTTTGCTTATTCATGCAGTTACTGGTGTGAGCGTGTTCACTGCTCTGGAAAATGGTGATTTTGAGCCACGTATGTAAACCACTAAATTAGGTCACCAAGTGCAAAAAATCTCGATTGTTTGCTTATTCATGCAGTTACTGGCGTGAGCGTGTTCACTCCTCTGAAACACAGTATTTTTGCGCCACATAACAGCGAGTAAGCTCGGGTGTATCTCGTTACGAAGTGCCTACTGTAAACAGTGAATAGCGAATGTGCAGTTAAACCGTCACAGACACGTATAACGATTATATACACAACATGCCAGCTTGTAGGTGGTATAAGCATTCTCTATGCACCTTAATTTATCAGATGTTCAGACGGCTAATTGGCATTAATGCGGGCGCGCGACGCGTTTGATTAAAACTGAAGCAGGAGCTTGATTCTATGTTATTTCACTCATGAATACTCAAAATCGAGGTTGTGATGTTAAAAAATGATGTAATTATTCTGGTGTTGAGATGGCTGTTTAAACATTAATAAGGACGCACAAGACGTGTGATTTAAAACTTATGCGGGCGTGTGATTCTATGTAATTCCACAGTTCTGAACAGAATTCTACAACACCAAAGTAGAATAAGATGTAAAGTACAAGGGGCACCATTGGTAGACCATTATTCTACACTGGGTCACACGCATGAACAAATGGAATGGATAGTACTTGAAAAAGTGATCACGCCCCAGAGAGGCATTTTACAGGGTTACAGTAGGGATTTATATGTGTAGCATATATATCCACACCTTTAATATAATGCACTCCACCTCATTGGCTTAGAAGGGCAAACTTAAGAGTGAGTTACTGAGTACACCTCCTATCACCCTTGCCCTGGATACCACTGGTACCATCTACTAGGAACTTACCAGGGGTGACAGGTGATTGCCAATTGGGCGTACCAGTACAACAGTTACAGGTTAAACGAAAAAGCAGGTTCCAGTGCACTTCCAGACCTACAAAGACAGCATCTAGAGCAAAAAGTGGGAATGACCAGGACAGAAAGGGCACTTTCTAACTTGACCCTCTCCCAAATAAACGGTGATGAGCACCAACCTCCCTCATGGTAGTTCTCATTGTGAAGTGCAAAAACCTGGAAAGGCCATCTGCATTGGCATGGTCAGTCACTGATCTGTGATGCACTACAAAGTCCATTCCCTGTAGGGAAATGGACCACTTCCAAATCTAAGGATTCGCTCGTCTCCTCAGCATCAGCCACCTGAGAGGCCTGTGGTTGGTTTGAACTTTGAATTGAGTCCGAAATATGTAGGGTCTTAGCTTCGTCAGGGATCATACCATACAACAGCTTTCCTCTGAATGGCACTCCAATGTTGTTCTCTATGGAGGAGTCACCTGCTAATGTAGGCAACTGGTTGATCCTGGCCCTCATTATTGGTCTGTGACAACACTGCCCCAATTCCATGTTCAGATGTGTCTGTTGGAACAATGAACTGTTTACCATAGTCAGATGGTTTCAAGACAGGTGCTGAGCACATGGCTGCTTCTAGGGTGTCAAAGCCATTTTGACAGTCTGTCATCCAAATGACGCTCTTTGTCTGCTTCTTTGAGGTCAACTCCTTCATGCATGAATATGACTCAGCCACAGTCTCAACAAGGGTCAGAAGTTTCTGCCCTTCTCTGAGAATAATTTCCAAAGTAGAGAGGCCCACTTTCGGAAACCTATGTTCCTCATGTTGTAACCTCTCTCCAAAACTGCAAACCACTTAGTTATATCATCTCCATCACTAAATCTAGGAAACATCTCTTTGGGGACCTTGGGGTCTAAAGACTCATCGTTATCTTTGTTAAAATTGCTGCCACTATCTCTGGGAACCAGTCCCATCTTAGCTCTGTTGAGCTCAAGGGTGATAATCCTTTCTTTCAAGTTCAACGTTTTCTCCTCCAAGTGGTTTCATCAAGCTGGTCAGGGAAGCATCCTACCCCCCTATCAGCGGAGGGACTCTAGAGAGACCTCTGTCACTTCACACTGGTGTAGGGGGTCTGGGACAATTTGTGACTCAGGGTCTTAGGAGCCTTCCACTACATCAACCAGAGGTGTGACCAACTCCTCCCCTACTTCTGCAGGGTGCACAACAGGGGAGTGGTTATCCCATTCAATGTTTTCTACCTCACAATCTTTGAGGCCCTGCTCTAGGTCCTCTCTCTTTGAGGTTGCTCTAAAGCTAATGCCTCTAATTTTGCATAATGCCCTCACATCATTGATCTTTAGGATATAGAGAATGGCTCAGAATATTCTCAATTATGGACTACTTTTTTAGAAGTTATAGAAACATATTTAAAATCTAAACTGCTTTTTAAAACTTCTTTCCTAAATTTACAAAACACCTTTTAACTTTTAATTCAATTGGAATAGGGATGTAACACAGGGTCCTAGCAATTACTATCAAATATAACTTTTAGGAAAATCAAAGGAATCTTTACTTTAAGTATAAAGACAATTTGAATAATTTATCTGTGCACTGGAAAAACTACTCAATGTTAGGTGGTAGAAATGAAACACAGGTTCTAAATCTGACCGCTGAAACACCAATGTGGCAAGGTGGGAGTATTAAGTGGTATGGCTGGTGGGCCTTATCATGTAATACTAACTGAACAAAAGTAGATCTCAGGTTCCCCCTTACTAACCCTAGCTCGGTCCTGGTAAAGTGGGGCATATTTAAAGGAACACGTGTTAAGCATTTCACAGCACCTGCATTGATAATAAGTGACACAATTCGAAAGAAACCTCATGCACCCACAAAGCGAACTTGATACGTTGCAGATAACCAGAGTTATCGATGTTCAAAGTTTTAAAGATAAATATAATGTCAAATGTTACATAAAAATCAATGAGAGAAAACACACTCAGCAAAATAAAAGTTGCAGAGTGAGTGCAAATGCATTCTCTTGTGGTTAAGGTTCTGAAGGGCCCTAGACCAAGAATCGACAGTCGCTACTTTGTTACCTTGCCCAGGGAGTCCAGGTGCAGAGGTACTTGGCTGTTTCTAGCCCTGATGGAATCTGCGGGAGCTGTCAGAAAATGTAGCACTTGGCAAAACCACGCTTTACAATGAAGTTACACACTACCCTCAGAAAGTGGATGCAAGAACCGCTGGATTTCTTCTACTTTGCTCGGTGGAGCAGAGATAGCTAGAAGCTGTCAATTAGGCCCATAAGTTCGCGGAGTTCCGTTATATGAAACTCCTCAGAGTGGTTAAAAAACTCCACTGTGCTCTGGGGAGTTCTGTGGGCAGGCTGGGTTTACAGGCATGCAAAGTTGTATTGTGATGGACAAGGCAGTGTGTCCTTGTGTTCCAAATCATGCATGAACGGAACCAAGTGGCTCTCATGTGCGCCCTCGCTTTCCAATTCACACACAAACGGCACGTTGTGGTTCGCATGGGTGCTGCCGCCTTGTTTTTTCATTCTCTGCAATGGTGCTCAGCATCATTATTAATCCCTCTTTATTCTCTTTGATCCTCCACCTATCAAACTCAAATACCCCTCGTTTTTATTTTTTATATTAGTGTGCCTTTGTGTTCGTGCATGTTTTTTTGTGATTTCTTTGGTGTTTTTCATGACTTTTTATATTTTGTTTATTTTTCCTCGTGTTTATTTCTTTTTTTCTTCCTTTTCCTCTTTCTGTTTCTTTCCTTACCCCGCCATGTCAGAGGGTCGCCAGCTTGCAGACCACGCTGCCGCCCAGGTGTGCAACCCAGGGCAATCTTCAGTGAGGAGGAGTGGGCAGCACTAGTTTTTTTGTGCAGCGCCATCTACTCTATATGGTGGTAGCAAGTGGCTACCACCATAGCAGGAGTCAGCTGCACCTAGGGAGCGTGTGACGTGCGTATGGCACACCAGCCAAGTTCTGTGTACCATCCAGCAGCTGATGCACTGCTGGCCAGATATTCTTGACCGGGATCAGGACCTGCTCGACATGCTCAGTGTCAAGATTCCATGGCTTGATGAGTATTAATTCAGTTGTGTTTTTACAATGCTAAAAACAAAATTTCGAAGAGTCACTCACACTTATAGGTAAGCTACATTTAGTTTACATTAGGAATATTGCTATTATGTGATCCAGTTTCTAGTTTCAGCTAGGCAAGTGCTCATTGCTACATACTCATACTCATCATTGGTGCTCGCTTTGGCTGATTAATTAAGAAGCCATTTTCCTCCTGTCACATTAGTGAATGAGTGATAGCCATGAGTTAGTGTTCTCTCTGTGACTTTATTTATGTAGCTGGTACAGTTCCAAGCTAACAGTGTATGAGCTGGTCCGTCAAGGAGGTTGAGATTGAGAAATGAGAACAGAATCAAAGATCATTCACTGCAATACATTAGTTCCAAATGTGGTTTTTGTTGAGGTCATTTGGAATAGGGATTTCAGGATTAGTATGGGCAACTCAACAATAATCCATAGACTCAAAATTAGTAGTATAAGTCATCTGTTTTAAGAAGTTCAATTATGTGACTGCATTTGCCTGTCATAATAATTTTGTGGAGATTAACTGAATCACCAATCTATTTTTTTATCTTCTTTATTTCTTACCCAAGGGCAAGAAGAGAGACATTGCAGAGGGTCTGGGAGTAGTTGGTCACCAGGAGGTGCCAACCACCAGCGCCGCTGCCAAGGGCTCTGCTAACCCCAGTAAGTTCTAATATTTAATATTATTATTTCCCTAATGTTGAGTTTTATGATTGTTGTGGGCTGAGGGTTGAATCTTGGGTATTGGAACATTGGTGCTGGGTTCCAGGACGGGAGTTGGCGCCTGGTGGCTGAAGTTGCTGGTGAGAAATAATTTTGCTCTTACACCCTCACCTGCGTTCTTCTTTCGATGTGGAGATGAGGATGGAATATGAACCCACTTGTGAAAAGCACAAGTGACTACATTTATGTTTCATTTCTGTTATACCCGCATTATCTTTCTTTTCCTTATATTACATGGTTTTCTTTTTTGGTACCTGACTTTTTCCGGTTCCAGTCTCCAGTTCACTAATCTTCTGCTTTGTTGGTAATCTTTCCCTTTCTCCTATATATCTTGTGGTACTACAAGAGTAAGACTTATAAGAACACATTTTTGGTTCTGTCTACCATGAAGATTGCAGGCCCAAGTAAGCTAGTGTTATGATATTCACCATGTATGTTTGTTGAGAAGGCTTTCTTTTTCCTGCTCATGTTTCAACAGTTTAGTTCACAAGCGAGTGGCCATCGTCATGGACCACCCCTCCAATAACGTGTGCTGTGTCATTCATTTATACAGTATACCAGCAGTTTCCCAGACAGTGCAGCATGGCAGGAAAAATAATATGAGGATCCATTGCATTTTCCAACCAATATCATATGTCTTTCATTGACCATTATTCCCCCCTTCAATGTGCTTCAATTACTGAGTCATCATGATCCATAATCCTCAAAGCTTACGGCTCTCTGCCCCTCTATTATGAATTTTCTTTTGGGCTGGCTTCTCTAACTAACTTGTCTAACATTGTGAACCAACCAAATGCCCAGAGTAATATTGTTGTTAGAAGATAATGCACTGCTTACCGAACTGTAGTGGTGTATTGCACTTGTATTTTTTTTGATTAGACAAAAATATGTGGAGGCGTATCTGGCATCTAAAATATTTTGCATAATGTTTTATTATAGCCACATAGACTAACAGTGTTGCCTGCTCAAGTAGTGCCACTGGAAGAGGAGTCTCAGTTAGAGGGGGAGAAGCAGCCACAGGGACAGGCACTGGTAAGTCACATAATTGCTTGCTTATTGACAATTACTATTGTACTCACTAGCTACCCCACCCTAGCTTTACCAGATGCAGCAGTGGTTGAGTTATTATGACCTCTTCTATCAGCAACTCAGCAAAAGCTCACATAATGAGTGTTGATGGCTTGAAGAAAACCTGAAAAGAATGGAAGGTTAAAAGAAAGGAAAATGATATGAGTGAAAGGGTGGGTCGATGAAGGGGTGCATGGGTGCATGGGTGGGTAAAGGGATTTATGGTCGAAAGGATGTTCAGAAGAAAGGTTGGATATTGAATTAAAGGATTGGAAATGTTGGTGGAAGACTGGATGAGAGAAAATAAAGCTTAATCATGGTGGCTCCGGGTGACTTAGGATGAAAGGATGAATGACATTTTGGATTGCTTGGATGAATATACAAGGCAGCTCTTCTCGTGGAGAGGGGAAAAAAGGATAAAAACCATACAAAAAAAGCACAGAGTTTAACCAGACGGCAGGGCCAGTTATAGGAAATCAGAGTTAGAATGTTCCAGACTAGAGTAAATCAGAATCTAAAATGAAATATGAAGAAGTAGAAAAGCAGTCAGACAAAAGGAACATGTTGAGGTTGTAGTTGATAAGGACTTTGCTTTCAAGAAATAAAGTATTTACTTTGATAATAAACACGATAAAATGGCTTTGTGGATGAGGAAAAGCAGTCAAAAGAAAAGACATCAATAGAATTAACCTTTGCAAAGTTTTCAGCGGTGAATGGAGATAAACTTCTAGCACAGAGCCTTTATTTAATGTAGAAATCTACTTCCCAGAGAACACATTAGTGCATGCAGTTGATGAATATGGACGATGCAATGAGATGAAGGATGGTATTCCTATTGCAAAAGAGGTGAAGGTTGCTAAATATGTAGAGGAAGTGATAGCTGAAGAGGTATCGAAAAGGCATAGACAGGCCCCTGTATATAAGTGGAACTGTTGCAGTATTTGTACTGTTGGGCAGGAATCTATTGATATGTTGAGAAATGTCCTACTTATGTTTCCTTTCAGAAGTTTAAAGCAGAAAATAGGTACATTGCAGATTCATGCAAAGTAACATAGTTTACTAATGTACAGAGCCACTCACTAGCATGTCTCTTTGCCCCACGTCCCACCTTTGAGGATCCGACATCAAGGCCACACCTGCCATACGGCCAGTTCCGGTTATCTCTCCCAGATCATACCACACTGTTGTGTGCCGGGAATTTTCCTGTTACCAGCACTTCTCCCCATTAACTGCCTTCCCGTCCCCCTCTCCTCCTTTCTTCCCTGTTTTCTTCCTTTTTTTCCTACCCTCATCCCTCTGGCCCTCTCACCTCCCCCCACATCTCTACACCCGCTAGGCCAGAGACACCTCCCATATCCCACCCTCCGCGCCCGTCCCCTAGACTCTTTCTTGCACTTAAGTCCCCATTAACCCCCATGTCTCTGTGCTGGAACCTCCCTACCCGAGGCCCCACTACCCTCTTCACAGGTCACCCTGGTTACCCAACTCCCCACACCTTCTCAGTGACTGAGACCCACCCCTGACGCCCCCCAACTATCCCAACAAGACATCACATGACCTTTCACATATCCCATTGACCTCCTGCTACTGCCGGCCTGCCCGGTCTTTTCAACATGAATACCACCCACCCACTCTGCACGGGCACGTGGAATGTGCATAGCTTGATGCACTATATCAAGCAAAAGAAAATTCTCTCCTACCTGTAATCTAAATAGGTGGACATAGCACTGCTCTAAGAAATGCACCTGGATGCCCTGAGGTCTAAGAAATAGCGCAGAGACTGGGTGGGGAAGGTGATTCAAGTAGCGCTCCTGGGAGCGATGCCCCGGACTCGGGACCAACACGCACATGTGGGGTAGCAATCTTCATACGTAAATCCTTACCGGCCACGGTGATGGGATCGTGGACAGACCTGAGCTGGCAGTATGCGTTCACCAAACTACAACTAGGAAAGACCTACATCTGTATAGGCTCAGTTTATGCCGTGACGAGAGGAAAATAATCATTCCTCCTCCACCTGAATCGCCTTCTAGTGGAGATAGGTGCTTCAAAATATCTTATCGGGGTGATTGGAATTTGGTACGAGACCCAGTTCTGGACAGAATGGCCGCAGCAATAAGGGGTAATGCTGTGGACAGAGCTCTGATGGATGATATACTGGCAAACAGTGGCTTGGAGGACCACTGGTGCCAATGCCATCCAACCGACAGAGAGTTCACCTTCACCTCTGTGACACACGGCACGCTCTCCTGCTTGGATTATTTATTAGTTTCTCAGAGGGCGGTACAACGTGTCCGGGACTCATGCATCCTAGAAGCGGCACTCTATGATCTTTCCCCAGTACTCCTGTCAATGGAGGTAGGACTGGCTAGACCTGCACATGCATATACAGAGCCACCGGACCCCTGAGGGCATATCTCAGCTGAAAGCGCACCTCCAAGTGTACCTCTCTAACAACCAGGGATCAGTGGACTTAGGCAAGACTCTATGAGCAGCAGCAAATGTGACCATATGGGGCCAACTCATGTGGGACCTGGCAGAAGAGAACAGATCAATAGCTACCCGACAAAAGATGCTGGAAAAAACATCCAGCTTCCTACCCACCTATATACCGCATAGCCTTCCCTACAGCATCGCAGAGCCCTGGAACAGGCCCGCATGGCACTGAATGGCCTCTATACCTCCAGGGCAAAATATGCACTGTAGAGGATGAAAGGGACTTTATGTCAAAAAAGAATTCCCTTTGGGCACCTTAGTTCAGAAACGCCAACTCTTACACACAACTAGACAGATATCCTTCAAACATACGGACCCATTCCGTAGAGCAATACAGTAAACAACAATATAATTCTATAAAAACAAATAAGTTCAGGATGTACAGTTTATTTCATAAAATTAAAAACAGTTAAAAAACATATATTAAAAAAGAATTAAAATTAAAATTGAAATTGGGAACACAGACAATATAAACCAGGAACAACTCATATACAGAAATTCAATCTAAGCAGTTCCTAAAGCTAGAAAGGGAGATACACAAAAAAGGTAAAGATTCCGCAATAGTCAGAAAAGTCCTTGATCGGTATATCTTGTACTTCTCCCTTTATTTCAACGCGTTTCGGCGGATGGTTGGCATATAGCCGCCTTCATCAGGAATATAATAGCTGTCTACCCAAAAACACTCCTGAAATTTAGACAAAAATTAGTTTTAGATTTCAGAAATACTCTAACATAATCCTATACATAAACCTGAAATTAAAAGAAAGAAAAGAATTCATGTAATATAACTATTGCTCACGAGATAAGTACATCGACCCTAACACACATTTAAACAATTTATTACATTCAAAAACATTAATACTCATCATTGAAATAAAGACAATTCATATACCTTCCTTAAATAAAGACACATTGGGATATGTACATCAAATGTCCACCAAATCACTTTTCTGTGCAATAGACCATTTTGAGATGTTTGTCGCAACAGATATCAGACATATTGCTCTTAATATCATTCCCAAAGCACATTATTTTTACTGCTAATGGATAGACATATGTACTTCTCATAGCAACTCCCTATGGTTCATACTGGGAAATGGTTTAGTTATAGTTAGCCCCATTAGCTCTTATCTGTTAGGAAAACTAGAGCCAAAAAATAATGCACAGACCTTTATGGACAAGCTGCCTTGAGGTGGGGAATTGTAGCCTCCTTCCCTGTTCACTATGTCCACATTTCACGAGACAGTGGGTTACTAAATTGCTCGCACAATGAGCTCTGCAATACATAATATATAGGACATAAGTATATTTAACTATAACTATATCCCATATCCAAAGGATGTATGAAACCATCCATATATCTACCTTTTTCAGATAGCCGTTTCCTGTTCATATATTGACAGCCAGTGATAAGAAATCTAAAATCACAATGGAAACTTTAGGTAGGTTAGATATTACCTAGCGCTTTATTGGTCTTACTAAACAGTCCTCTTTACGACCAAAGGCGTGGTACTTACATATTTTCACGTCTTTCTATACAGAAAATAAGGATTCAGTAACGAATAAGATAAGTATAATGCGATGAGTATAGTAGCAAGGTTCAAACCTATAGGATAAATATAAAAATATATAAATATATATATCTCCTTAGTAATCACTGGTTTCTCCAATATAGTCGCAAAATATATGAGTAAGACTAAATAACATTACTCACTTAAAGCAACCTTCAGATGAAAGTGATAAGCACGCGGTACGTCCAAGAAATCCAGACTAGTAGATTATGTCTATAGATGATAGTTCTTCCACGACCCACTACGAATTCAAAAATAGACAATAACCACCCATTAGAATGGTTTAGTATATATTTTTAGGTGAGATAATCTCAAAAAATAGCCACTATACTCACATATTTATATATTTATGATCTCAGAGCTTGAGAGCTATATCCAGTCTCTCAGAGTTATTTCTGCTCGTATATACCGCCTCTGTAAAGGAAGCATATCATAAGCTTTAGATTATATAAATGTGTCTCAACGAGGCTAACCTCTTCTAGTTTTCTATGCCCACAATCCAATCATACCTTGAGATATGGGTCGCCAAAGTCCCGCGTGTAGCTCCGTTAGTCTTCAAAAATAGAATCACCGTAGATTGATTCCACACGCTTTTAAATACTCAAAGGGTTACGCCCATTTCGTGTTTAAATTACAAAAAATACAGTTGATGGACAGAATGTAGAACAATGTCATACATTCACCCCAGTACAAGCATCTGAGCCTAAATCCATCGTTTTTTTGCACTCCACACCACCCTGGGTTAGACACTGGCTATATGCAAATCAGCTCTGACCCTGTGCCTCATGGGAACAGTCCAGTCCAAACTACCAAGCCATGTCTTTCCCAGACCGGAATCAAGCATCCAAGGACCGGTTTCTGGCTATCAGCCTTCATCAGCCTGGATAGCTTGACTCCAGTGGTGTGGAGAGCCTGGGACTCACGTCTGAGCATACCCAGCCCACTCGGGGTGAAAATTACAAAAAATACAGTTGATGG
The DNA here is from genome assembly GCF_964261635.1 of Lissotriton helveticus. Classification (NCBI taxonomy): domain Eukaryota; kingdom Metazoa; phylum Chordata; class Amphibia; order Caudata; family Salamandridae; genus Lissotriton; species Lissotriton helveticus. Next base: position 48,839,960 of record NC_136060.1, on the reverse strand, counting down.
ACAGAATGTAGAACAATGTCATACATTCACCCCAGTACAAGGATCTGGGCCTAAATCCATCGTTTTTTGCACGCCACACCACCCTGGGATAGACACTGGCTATATGCAAATCAGCTCTGACCCTGTGCCTCATGGGAACAGTCCAGTCCGAACTACCAAGCCATGTCTTTCCCAGACCGGAATCAAGCATCCAAGGACCGGTTTCTGGCTATCAGCCTTCATCAGCCTGGATAGCTTGACTCCAGTGGTGTGGAGAGCCTGGGACTCACGTCTGAGCATACCCAGCCCACTCGGGGTGAAAATTACAAAAAATACAGTTGATGGACAGAATGTAGAACAATGTCATACATTCACCCCAGTACAAGGATCTGGGCCTAAATCCATCGTTTTTTTGCACTCCACACCACCCTGGGTTAGACACTGGCTATATGCAAATCAGCTCTGACCCTGTGCCTCATGGGAACAGTCCAGTCCGAACTACCAAGCCATGTCTTTCCCAGACCGGAATCAAGCATCCAAGGACCGGTTTCTGGCTATCAGCCTTCATCAGCCTGGATAGCTTGACTCCAGTGGTGTGGAGAGCCTGGGACTCACGTCTGAGCATACCCAGCCCACTCGGGGTGAAAATTACAAAAAATACAGTTGATGGACAGAATGTAGAACAATGTCATACATTCACCCCAGTACAAGGATCTGGGCCTAAATCCATCGTTTTTTTGCACTCCACACCACCCTGGGTTAGACACTGGCTATATGCAAATCAGCTCTGACCCTGTGCCTCATGGGAACAGTCCAGTCCGAACTACCAAGCCATGTATTTCCCAGACCGGAATCAAGCATCCAAGGAAGCTATATGCAAATCAGCTCTGACCCTGTGCCTCATGGGAACAGTCCAGTCCGAACTACCATCAAAATCACGGGAATATGCACAAACGTCCTCCGTACTGCATGGCAAACTTGCTATATAAACAGCAAATAAGTATGGGTGCCATAACAAACTATACATAGCAGCGTTGGCACAAGAAGAAATGTATAAGTCCAGATATAGATAATAAAAAATTATCTGTGTTATTCAATCTCACAGTCAGGTACCTTGACTGGAAAAAATGCAATCTACGTGCCCCCCACAATTCGTTCACATTCTTCTCGTGAATTAAGTCCATTCCTTACTGTGTCTAAATAGGAAATATACCACTGTTCTCTTTGTTTACGGACATTCACAATGTTCCCACCTCTCTTCCCTAGCTTAACCCTCTCCAGTATGAACCATTTGAAATCACATTCACCATGTTTCAATTCCAGAAAATGAGCCACAATAGGAGCAGTTATCTTTTTAGTTTTAATTGCTGACCTGTGCTCCTGAAACGTGATTTTGATGGTGATATATCACACGGGTTTGGTGGACGTGCGCGCTCTCTCTTTTTTTGGAAAGTGTATCGTTGTTTACGTTATGTTCACGTCGATCTCCTTTTTGGATGCGGTTGATACTTGCGGTAAGGGAAACATCAATGGTAAACGATTTCAAACTACCATTACCTTCTCTATGTCTATTACTAGTGTCCTACATCACTGTTAGTGAAACATCAACTTCTGTGCCTTTAAACAGGAAATGGGCGTAACCCTTTGAGTATTTAAAAGCGTGTGGAATCAATCTACGGTGATTCTATTTTTGAAGACTAACGGAACTACACGCAGGACGTTTGTCGACCCATATCTCAAGGTATGATTGGATTGTAGGCATAGAAAACTAGAAGAGGTTAGCCTCGTTTAGACACATTTATATAATCTAAAGCTTGTGATATGCTTCCTTTACAGAGGCGGTATATACGAGCAGAAATAACTCTGAGAGACTGGATATAGTGGCTATTTTTTGAGATTATCTCACCTAAAAATATATACTAAACCCTTCTTGGGTGGTTATTGTCTATTTTTGAATTCGTAGTGGGTCGTGGAAGAACTATCATCTATAGACATATTCTACTAGTCTGGATTTCTTGGACGTACTGCGTGCTTATCACTTACATCTGAAGGTTGCTTTAAGTGAGTAATGTTATTTAGTCTTACTCATATATTTTGCGACTATATTGAAGAAACCAGTGATTACTAAGGAGATATATATATTTATATATTTTTATATTTATCCTATAGGTTTGAACCTTGCTACTATACTCATCGCATTATACTTATCGTATTCGTTACTGAATCCTTATTTTCTGTATAGAAAGACGTGAAAATATGTAAGTACCACGCCTTTGGTCGTAAGGAGGACTGTTTAGTAAGACCAATAAAGCGCTAGGTAATATCTAACCTACCTAAAGTTTCCTTTGTGATTTTAGATTTCTTATCACTGGCTGTCAATATATGAACAGGAAACGGCTATCTGAAAAAGGTAGATATATGGATGGTTTCATACATCCTTTGGATATGGGATATAGTTATAGTTAAATATACTTATGTCCTATATATTATGTATTGCAGACATCATTGTGCGAGCAATTTAGTAACCCACTGTCTCGTAAAATGTGGACATAGTGAACAGGGAAGGAGGCTACAATTCCCCACCTCAAGGCAGCTTGTCCATAAAGGTCTGTGCATTATTTTTTGGCTCTAGTTTTCCTAACAGATAAGAGCTAATGGTGCTAACTATAACTAAACCATTTCCCAGTATGAACCATAGGGAGTTGCTATGAGAAGTACATATGTCTATCCATTAGCAGTAAAAATAACGTACTTTGGGAATGATATTAAGAGCAATATGTCTGATATCTGTTGTGACAAACATCTCAAAATGGTCTATTGCACAGAAAAGTGATTTGGTGGACATTTGATGAACATATCACAATGTGTCTTTATTTCAGGAAGGTATATGAATTGTTGTCTTTATTTCAATGATGAGTATTAATGTTTTTGAATGTAATAAATTGTTTAAATGTGTGCTAGGGTCGATGTACTTATCTCGTGAGCAATAGTTATATTACATGAATTCTTTTCTTTCTTTTAATTTCAGGTTTATGTATAGGATTATGTTAGAGTATTTCTGAAATCTAAAACTAGCTTCAGGAACTGCTCAGGTTGAATTTCTGTATAGGAGTTGTTCCTGGTTTATATTGTCTGTGTTCCCAATTTCAATTTTAATTTTAATTCTTTTTTAATATATGTTTTTTTAACTGTTTTTAATTTTATGAAATAAACTGTACATCCTGAACTTATTTGTTTTTATAGAATTATGTTGTTGTTTACTGTATTTCTCCACGGGATGTGTCCGTATGTTTGAAGGATATCTGTCTAGTTGTGTGTAAGAGTTGGCGTTTCTGAACTAAGGTGCCCAAAGGGAATTCTTTTTGACATAAAGTCAGTTCTGGAACCCTATCCCTTTAGTTCTGGGTCCCTCTCTCTTTTATTAGAGAGGATGAAAGGGAGACACTACGAGCAGGGGGAAATGGCAGAAAGACTACTGGCAGCATGGCTCCGCCAGTGAGAAGTGGCTGTGGCCTTATCAGCCATACAATCAGCTCAAGGGGAGACCCTTACACGCCCCAGGATATCGTGAATGAATTTGCTCTGTTCTACCAATCCCTTTACACCCTGAGACAGTCGGTGGGAGAGGTGCGAATGGACAACTCACTCACAGAAGCTACCCTCCCCCACCTTTCGGGCAAGGACAGAGAGCTCCTCGATGGTGAGATAAGCAAGGAGGAGATCACACATGCCATGCCAATTTCTCCTACCAGAAATCCCGAGGTGAGGATGGCTTCCCGGAGGAGTTCTATCACTGGGCAGGGGAGTGGATAGTGGGTGCCCTGCATGCTGCATTTCAGGAAGCGGAAGGAAGGGCCACTTTGGGCCCCCTGTCCAACAAAGCAGTGATAGCCATGCTGCACACGCCTGGGAAACACCCCTTACTGTGCAGCAGCTACTGCCCTACCTCGCTGCTAAATTGCGACATTAAAAGCTTGGCCAGTGTCCTGGCTTCCCGCCTCCGTAGAGTTATACCTTCCCTGATCCACCACACACAGGTAGGACTTGTACTCGGCCGCTCCTCCAGAATCACCTACGCCCCCTGGTGCACACACTATGGTCCTTTAAAAACCTTCGGACCAATGCTCTGGAACTCTCACTTGATGCGGAAAAAGTGTTTGATCACATCAAGTGGAATTACCATTTAAGGTAATGGAACGTTTCGGACAGGGTGAGCAATTTTTTGCCAAAGTACAGCTCTCTATGACAACCCAAGAGCACAGGTGAACTGTGAGGTTTCATCTTGGACACATTTCCAATCTGCAAGCGGATGCGCCAGGGCAGCCCACTCTCCCCGCTCCTCTTCCTCATGGAGCCCCTGGCAGTCACCATACGCAAATCGGCAAAAGTGACGGGCATATGCCTCCCGGCGGAAGAATCAAAAATGTATCTTTAAGTGGATGACATTCTATTCACCCTCACGGAACTCCACTGTTCCTTGCTGTTGGAAATGGGAGTCTCTAGTTGGCAAGGGCTTGCACCTTTATCCAAGTAGGAAACCCTCTTCCTCGTCAGGATAAGGGAATTACACTCCTAAAATAACCACTGCTCACCCCCTTGCTAGCTTTGCATGAGCAGTCAGGCTTATCTCAGAGGCAGTGTGTAAAGCATTTGCACATAACCAACAGTAATACAGTGTAAGCACTACAAAAGGACACCACACCAGGTTAGAAAAATATACAATATTTTTCTATACTTGAAACAAGACCAATTACGATAAATCTACCAAACAGTACTTTAAAAATAGTTAATTCCTAAGATGTCTTTAAATTACAAAAACGTACATTGAAAACACAGTATGTACGAGTCGGTAGCTTGGTTAGAGCCTACCGTACTGCTGAAAACAACAGAGTCTCGCAGTTCCAGCTAACCGCGTCAGTACTGGCCAGCAACAGCGTGAACAGACTCGTTAACAGTACCTTTCTTAGTGCGGCTCACACAGAGGTGCAAGTCGGTTTTGGCATCTGTCGCGGTTGAAATGCAAAATGGAAGTGGTGCACAGTGCGGTGTCCTCGTTGCTGTGCGAGCAGAGGCTCTGTGACGATCGTCAAGACGGCGTCGGTGAGCCCAAGGCATGCAGTGCAGGGCAAGACGGTGCTTGATGTGGTTCTGGCAGGTTGCAGTGCAGGTGACAGAGCCTTTCATGGCATCCATCGCGGCTGTGATGCAAAGTGGAAGTGGTGCACAGTGCGGTGTCCTCTCATTGCGGTGCGAGCAGAGGCTCGGTAACTATCGTGCAGACAGTGTCGGTGAGACCAAAGCGTGCAGTGCAGGGTGAAACGGTGCTCGATGCGGTGCTGGCAGGTTGCAATGCAAGCGACAGAGCCGGTTGGCGGAAATTGGCACTGGTGGAGCCGGACGACTATGCGTGATGAGGCTGTCACAGGTGTCGAGCCAGCAGCGATCGTGTCGGTGAGACCAGGACAGCGAAGTGAAGTGAGGCAGTGCGGGCTGCGGTGCCTCTCCATGGGGTACAGGCAGCGGCTCAGTGATGATCGTGCAGACAGAGTCGGTGATACCAAGGCGTACGGTGCAGGGCAAGACCGTGCGGCCTGCGGTGCCTTCAGGACATCAGGCCAGCAATGAAGTAGGTGACAGAGTCGGTTGCGGTTCTCTCTTTTCTGTGGCAACTAAAACAGCAGTTCCAGGAATGGTACCCTGAGGTTGGTGAAGTCTTTGCAGTCCCTGAGACCTCTTAAAAGGAAGCCAGCTCGGTTTCAGGCCCTTGTAGATACTCAGCACAAGTAGAGAAAGTTCAGTCCAGTCCTTTCACTTCCAAAGGCAGAAGCAGCAGCTGAAGGCCAACCCAACAAAGCAACAACACAGCAAAGGAGTAGTTCTCCTCCTGGCAGCTCTTCCAGCTCTTCTTCTTGGCAGGTTCCTTGATTACAGCGAGTTCTAATGTCTTGGGATCTGGGCCCCAATATTTATACCAGCAATTCCTGTGTCCTCTGAAGGCTGAGGGGCCTGGACCTAGTTCAAACCAGTTTGTTGTGCATTCTACCAGTGTGCACCTTCCTCCTTTTTCACTGTGGACCAGAATCCTCAGACGCACCACAGGAGGTGGAACTAGCATTGTGGAAGGCAAGCCCAGACCTTTTCACACCCTGGTGCTACTCCTCCCACCTATCTATGTGTAGATGTGTCTATTCAGCCCTGTGCTGACTCACCCTGTCTCCTGGAGTCTCCCCCAGCCCCTGTCACTCACAAACCAGACAGACAATACACAGGCTAGCAGAGGCAGGCTGGATGGTTAGAGCAGAAAATACCTACTTTCTAAAAATGTTATTTTCAAACACAGAATGTTAAAACCAACTTCACTAAAAGATACATTTTATCATTCTGGGTTCAGGCATACTAAACTCGATTTTCCACCATGTTCCCTGGGTCAGTTAGCATTATAGGACGTCATATTCAAACTGCCCATCCTGGCCTACGGGGAATAAGTAGCCTTGCAATAGTGAAAAACGAAGTAGGCTGTAATTCATTATCAGGACATGCCACACACACCAGGGCATGTTCTACCTTTCACATACAATCCACCCTGCCCTTGAGCCTACCTTAGGGGGCGACTCACATGTAGAATTGGGAAGGTTTGGGGACTTGCAAGTGTGTGCACTTGCCAAGTCGACATGGCAGCCCCAGGCTGCACACAGGCTCTGCAATGGCAGGCCAGAGTTACACTTTACGGTCTGTTTTGCGTGGGTGGCACAATCCAGTGCTGCAGGCTACCACCAGCATTTGATTTATAGGCCCTGGCACTCGCATTGCACTTAACTAGGGACTGACACATAAATCAAATAACCCAATCATGGAAATACCAATCCATAGCACATTTTACAACAGGAGTACTTGCACTTTACCACTGATCATCAGTAAGGAGAGTGAGCAGAATCATTACACCAGCAAAAACAGTCAAAACCGGGAGGTCAGAAAGCAAAAAGTCAGGGGAAACACACCAAAAGATGCCAAGCCTAACACCTGCCATCACTGCCTCATAATATAAATGTCTTCTCATTTTTCTCTGGTTAAAAAATTAACTGGGACAAAAGTGAAGCACTGCCTATTTCAGATGGCACTATAAGAGCTGCCATATGTGGGCAACCCTTCCCCTGGCAATCTTCACACCTCAAAAACTTGGGCAACTTGGTGAACAAGGGGACGGAGGTGATGGTGGAAGACTATCTAAACCCATTACTCACCCAGATGCAACTCGACTTTGAAAAGTGGAAAGTGTTAGGACTCTCCATGTGGGGTAGGGTACATATGCACGGCAACTCTCCCATGCTTTATCTGTACCCTCGGAATACTCCTCCTCCAGTTCCCCCTTACCACGCTTCCACCAAGACACCAAGATAAAATATTTTGAATGGGTCTCTTCGAAACCATGCTAGGCAGTTTCAAAACGTAAGGCCCGCCATTCCTCTGACGGTATGAGCCTCCCATCAATTGAACACTTCGCCCTGGCCCTACAGCTCTCCCAGTTGACATACATGCTGCCAGAGACTCCGGAAGTACCACAATGGGTGCATATAGAACAGCACCTATTGTCTACAGGAGTAGGTATCTCCGCCCTCTATGGAACAGGGAACAGACAACAGGACCCCGTTGACCCAGTCCTGTTCACCATGTGCAAGGCCTGGCACCACACACACTGCCTCTTGGACTCACATCCGCAACGCCATGAAAAAGCTCCAATATGCGGAAATGCTAGTGTGCGCAACGCCAGACAGACACTGTGTTGGCCCACTTGGGGGGGGGGCAGTGTCCACTCCCTGGATCAGCTTCTTCATAACAGCGACCTTAATGCATTTGTACAACTGAGGGAAGATTTCCGTCTACCCCCACTGCAGGCCTAGAGGTACAACCAGCTACAGCACTGCCTGAGGAAGTGCCTAGGACCACGCCCTTGGTCCCTGCCAACCTCACCGATAGCACAATATTTGCGCACATGGGAATAATTTAAAGGGGTTACGTCTGGACTGTATGGAGTACTCGCATTCCACCTCTTTTTCCATCACCTTCTGAATCCCTCCGTACCAAATGGCAAGCCCAATTGTCAGTTTCCTAGGAGGAAGATGAATGGGAAGAACAGGATCTCGACCAAGGTGCCCGAGAGGCAAGATTAAAGTTTTCCTTATTTAAGATCTTGTACGATTGGCACTGGTCGCCAACTAAACTACACAGAGGAGGTTTACTCCCGCACGCCACTGCTGGAGATGCCCAAACACGAATTGCAATATGACTCACATCATATGCGAATGGCAGCTGGTGCCACCACTATGGTCTTATGGGGGTCAGGCTCTGTATACGACTATGCCCTTGCACTTGCCACTTACTCCCACAGTCATAGTTCTGCATGACCTGCAAAACTCCCTGGAACTCTCAAAACCACAAAATTGCCTTCTCCACATGGCATTGGCCACTGCAAAAATATGCATCCTGAGAAAATAGAGGGCACCGACCCTGCCATCGCAATAGAGATGGGGAAATGGCTATGCTCCACATGGCCGCTCATGAGTGAACCATCTACAACCTCCTTTCTACACATTGAGGGGACAACGTAGAGAGCACTACAAGGGAGCACTTGATCTCGGTCACAGCCAGGCCACTAGATACAGAAGAGAGAAGCACTGCTTGGGCGACTGCCCAGTGAGTTAGTGCCACCCCCCACCAGCACTGACAAGGACGTGTCCAGTAATAAACCCCACTACTGCATGCACACATCTCATATATCTGGGACGTATACAACTTTCACTGTGTCTCCCACCCCATCCCTTCCCCCCTCACACCCTTACATCTCTCCATGCATCCACTTCTCCATCATTCGGACCCTCCCCTGCCTCTTCTCCTCCTCTGCTCAGCCACATTCCCATTCCTCCACCTCCTCCACCTTCTTTCTTCCTCTCCTATCTCCCCCCTTGCTCATATCCTCCCCACCTTCCTTCCCGCACTCATATTTATCCCATACCCCTGCCATGACCTACCTCTCCCATTCCCCCTACTAAACCTCCCCCTTCCCTCTCCTGCTATCCCTTCTCCTTCCCGCCCCTCCTATTTTCCCTTTCTCCCTTCCTCCCTGGCACTACAAACAAGTGGGAACCCAACCTCCATAATTTGATGGCTTAGAGATCTCAAGAACTACCTCGATACTGGCAAGCATCCCATAAATACCCAAAAGTCCCATACGCCCCAGAACCACCCTGGCCCTATCACACTTGTTCACATGTTCATTCTTGCACCCCCGGGACCCACTACCACCCTGCCATTAATGCTGGGATAGACTCTACTCCACCACATGCCCAGACCAAGGACACCCACACAGATATTCTAGTCTACCTGTCCACCTCCAGACACGGACATCCCCCTCCTTCCCCTGGTATTCCCCTCCTTCCCAATATACCCCCTCAATTCTATGCTAATCCCCCTCATCACGTATTTCTGACACAGATGTCTGCAAGGTCATATGTCACACAAGTTATTCTTCAATCAGCTTCTACGGCCATTGTATATGCGCTGTTAATGTTGTTGATGTTACTGTTGCAGCATCAATACTGTCACGATGCAACCTCTTTAAACTGGTAATAAAGAAATACAACACAAAAAAAATCCACTCATACACTTACTAACAGACTCACACAGGTGCTTACACATCTAATATGAAACATTACAAGTTACAGGTATGAAAACAATTTTAGAAAAATCTTCGAAATTCACTGAGAAAAACAAATGTGACAGGTTGTTTTAGTTAGGAAATAGAATTAAAAACACTTAGAAATTCACTGAAAAAACAAAGGTTAAAGGGAGGTTATAGTTAGGATAAAGAAGTTAAAAAACTTTAGAAATTCATAAAAAAAAAAAAAAGGTGACAGGTCATTATAGTTAGCAACGAGAATTTAAAAACATTAAAAATTCACAAAGAATGCAAAGGTTACAGGGTCATTATAGTTAGTTTTACATTTCACTTGTACAAAACCATAGAAATTCAGCAGTTATAGTTACCTAAGCTTACTATAACGCTTGCCCCCGCAGTGCACTGCCTATGACCTCACATATGACAGCACTCATTATATGCTCAATGACATCAGTCTTGACATCTCAAATGACATCACTGATGACATCATCCTCAGAACCACTCACACACCCACTGATACCCCTAAACAACCACTCACACACCCACTCACACACCTACACAACCACTTGCATATTTATTCACTGACCCATACAACTAGTGACACACCTACTCGCGCATCCATAGATCCACTCACATATCCACTAACTTAGTCTAACAGTACTCCCACTACCAGTTACTTACCCATACAGATACTCACTTACTCACACACATACTAACACATGTACTCAGTCACCTAAAGAGTCAATAAGACAACCACAGACACTCCCATACAAGTTCTCTCATGCTCATTAACTTACCAATGCACTCACTTACAAACCCATTCACGTACCCATACAGCCACCTATGTACCCTCACAGTCAACCATACAGACAGTCATACACCTGCTCACTCACTCACACAACCTGTTACATGCCCTCTCACACATCCATACAATCACTCACATACCCACTCATTGACTCTTACACCCATTCACATAGACATTCACTCTCCTATACAGGCACTCACACCGAGTCACTTACATATACAAACACTTAAATAACTACTCACTAACCTATACAGCCTCTCACACATGCAGTGTTTTAGCCATGCAGCCACTCACACAGGCACTAGGTCACCCATGCACACACCTAAACAGGCCATCAGACAGCCACTGACTCAGCTACACACACAGCTAATCACGGATGTACGACATTACAGCGCATGCTTTTACATCGCATGCTTTTACAACGCGGTTTTTACAACGCATACCATTACAACGCATACTGCTTTTGGGCGCTGGATAGTGAATAGTTTAATTTACTATTCCAACTCCAGTCCCCGTGGACACTAGGGAAGGTTATTGGATAGTAAATTAACCTATTCCCTATCCTAGAGCGCCCCCCAGCGCAATGCGTTGTAATGGTTTGCGTTGTAATGGTTGCGAAGTAAAGGCACTGCGTGGTAAAAGTTGCGTTGTAAGTGATGTTTCCCCTAATCACACACCTGCTCACTGTCCAACATAGCCAATCACCCAGCCACTAACTCACACAACCAGCGTCTCTCAAACCCAATGACACATACATTCAGCCACTCACACACCCATACAACCACTAAGACATCCACTCACACAGCTATACAGTCACACAGAGAGGCTCTCACAGAGAGATTCAAATAGTCTCACAGACACTCAGATGACATTTATTAGAAATAGCACCACTTTTACAGTTACTGGATTAGGTAATCAGTGATGCCATTTGGGATGTCATCATTGATGTCATTGAGCAAGTCATGAGTGATGAAATATGTGAGGTCATAAGCAGCGCATTGCAGAGGTGTAAGTTACAGTTAGTGCAGGTAACTAGAACCGATAAATTTCTATAGATGTGTACGAGTGAAATGTAAGCCTAATATATATCTATATAATGTATATATTATATGTATGTATATATAAAATATGTTAGAACTGGGGGTCTCTAGTTGTCAGAGGTAGGTACCACTGTCCAAATAGGGACCCTTGCTTCTAGTCAGGGTAAGGAGGAAACACTCTTAGATAACCGCTGCTCATGCCTTGGGTAGCTTGGCACGAGGAGTCAAGGCTTATCGAAGGCAATGTGTAAAGTATTTGTACCAACACTCATAGTAACGCAGTGAAAACAACACAAACTGACTCCACAACAGTTTAGAAAAATAAAGGTATTTATTCTAAACTACACAAGACCAAAACATCAAAAATCCAACATACACAGTTCAAGAATATGGTTTCAAATGAGTTCGTAAGGTTGAGTTAAAGTAATCCACAGTTGCGTCACTTTTTAGCCAACAGTACCTTTAGATGCGACAAAAGTTCCAACTGAAAGCTGTACCGTTGAAAAGCAAGCGATGCGTCACTCCTGAGACCCTGGGGAGGCGATGCGACAACCGCGCTGGACGTACTGGGAGTTTTGCGGTGACTCCGGTCTGTATGGGGAGGGATGCGATCCCTTGCGTTGATTCCGGTGCACAGGTTTCGTGGAAGCGGCTTCAAAAAGGGACGAGGCAACGATCTTTGGGGCAGCAACGATCTCCGGTACGGCGGTGATCTTCTACTCTCGCGGCCCCTCGATGCGATGGCTCTGCGATGATATTCGCAGCGACGTGATGTGGTCCGCAAGCAAGCGGTGCGACGATCCCACCCAGTGATGACAGGCTCTGCGACGTTACTCGCAGCGATGGTAAACTTCCCACACCGGATGGGTGCGTCCCACAAACGAAGGATGAAATGACTCTGGAAGCGGCAACAGGCGCTGCGATGATCTCGGCCTTCGTTAGCGGGGGGAATTTCCTCACACGGACGAGGATGCACTCCGCAAGCGAGCGATGCAATAAAACTTGCAGAAAGTCTTCAAAATCTTGGTTTCCAGCTTCCCCACACAGGTACAGCTTCCCGAGGCACCACAACTGGCCCAAGCACTCTAGGAAGGACAGAACTCTTTCAGCAGAGTTCAGGGAAGGTGGGGGTGAAGTCCTTTTGTTCCTGGGACTTCTGAACAGGGAGCCAGCTCTTCTCAGGGCCTTGAAGATTCCTTCAAGCAAGGGGACACAGCACAAAGCAAAGTACTTCCCCTCTCCTTGGCAGCAAAGCAACAGCAAATCAGTCCAGCAGAGCAACAGCAGGACAGTCTTCCTTCTTCAGTTTCAGCTTTCTCCTTGGCAGAGTTTCCTTCTTGATTCCAGGATGATCTAATTTTCTGTAGTCTGGGGTCCTGTACTCATACCCCTAAAAGTCTTTGTTCCCTTAGTGCATTAGGGCTCTTAGCCCGGTCTGAACCAGTTCTGGGTGTTCCTTGAGCACTTTGTTTTCCTGGCCTCTCCTTTCCATTCAGAGAGAGGGGCAGTTTTGTCAGCCACCCAGCAGGAGGTGGAGCAAGCATTGTGGAGGGAAAGCACAGCCCGGGAGCACTTTGTTGACATGATTCCTTCTCTCCTTTCACAGTGCAGGGTAGAGACATCAGACACACCACAGGGGGTGGAGTCAGCACTGTGGGGGGCAGGCACAGTCCTATTCAGGTCCCAGGTGAAACTCCTCTCTCCCATCTAGATGCAGATCTCTCTAATCACCACTGGGTGGACTCATTCTGTCTCCTGGAATTCCCCAGCCCTGTCACTAACAAACCAGACAGTCAATTCACAAACAGGCCAAGGCACGCAGAAAGGTCAGACAAGAGAGCAGCCACTTTCTAAAGGTGCTGTTCGCAAACACAGGATTTAAAAACCACATTTCCTAAAAGATGTGTTATTACATTCTAAGTTCAGGGATACCAGACTTTTATGTCATATCTTGCTCCTATGGGAAGATAGGCTGGTAGCCACTGTAGCCAGCATTCCCCATGGTAGCCTATGGGCAAGATAGCCTTACAATAGTGAAAAACGAAAATGGCTGTAATTCACTACCAGAGCATGTCACCTGCACTAGTACATGCTCTACCTTTCACATACACTGCACCCTGCCCAAGAGGGTACCTTGGGCCTTCCATAGAGGTGACCAATGTGCACAGAAAGGGAAGGGTTAGGCCTGGTCAGTAGGGACAGTGACCAGGAGAACATGGCAGTTCACAGACTGCACACAGGCACTGCGGTGGCAGGCCTGAGACACCATTTTAGGGCTACTAATGTGGGTGGCACAATCAGTGCTGCGGGCCCACTAGTAGCATTTGTATCACCAGCCCTGGCACATTCAGCGCACTTTACTAGGGACTTCCTGGTAAAACAAATATGCCAATCATGGATAACCAATCACAATAACAATTTAAGCAGAGAGCATATGCACTATAGCACTGGTCAGCAGTGGTAAAGTGCCCAGAGTCCTATTTCCAACAACCACAGATCAGGAAAAACAAGGGAGGAAGAAGCAAAACGTTTGGGGATAACCCTGCAAAACGGGCCATTTTCAACAATATATATGTGTATACACACACAGACACACATTTGACATTCGCTGTTTCTTTTTACATTGTCTCAAAATGTGAACCTGTTTTTCTTAACAAGCAAACATAATGTAGATTGAATATATGAAAACCTGTTTCATTCTTCAATTTAAGCAAAATCTTAGGCTGGTATCAATATGCCCTAGGGGCTGATGGAAGTTCCCAGCACATCTCAGATGCTTGAATTAGGTATAAGGGAGAGAGTAGTCAAATGAATGACAGCAGTGACTCAGAGAGTATGGCGGTTCAGAGCCACTGTTTTAGAAAATGCATAGCCCTCATTTCGAGCAGCCTTTAAATTCTGATGGGACTGCTAATGGGAGTTACTGACAATATTGAAATTACAAGATCCATCTTGTCTCTTTCACCTGAAGGCTTCATATGCAAAGAACCAGATATAGTCTTAGGGTGAAATACCAGTGAAAATGAGAATTTACCAGGGAAAATATGGCCAGTATTACTGAATCCCCAGTTCCCTCATGCCTGAATGGTCTCAATTATAATTGGCCAGTAACCCTTCCCTTGAATTTAGCGGCATTGTCATTTTCAGTAACTGCATGATGGATTATTGATGAGATTACGAGGGCTATCTGAACTGTTGAATACTGATGAGTCAGGGTATGCTCTGCACACAACCTTGAAGAAATATTTTAGTGCATATTGCACATGCCCATACTTCTGGTTCTTCAGCGTTTATTGAGTTGAAGGTAGTGAGTTCTGCTCTGATCTGAAGACCTGAGGCATTACAAAGTCTTTGGCTTTGCCCCCCACAGATTTTTCTCAATGCTTAAAATTCTTGAATAGAGGTCAGATGAGCTGAGGCAGACTGCTGATTTTGGATGGTACATATTGGGGGGCGAATTTCTAGCGGCAGCAAGTACCTTTGTGTGATTATGCCTTCTGTATAATGCAACGTTTTTTAAAATTGATAGTTGATTCCAGCGATGGCTAGATGAGAACCTTTACTTTTTGCAGATTTTATCTGTGTAGCTGCAAACGCAGTTTGACTGCATGGTTCTGCATTCTTTCATCCTGCCAATCTAGTTTTAGGAATGGCTGTTGTGAGCTCAATTGTGATCAAGTGAATGTATTCAAATTGCAAACAAAAAATCATTTAATAAATAAGTATAAACGATTATGTTATGTTATGTTATTTTTTATTTGTTAAGCGCACGTACGCCCGAAGGCTTCTTGGCGCTGGAGAGAATCAAACATAACAGTACATAAAAGACACAAATCACTACTTACAATAAACCTGAGAAAAAAGAAAAGTTTTGAATGTCTTCCTAAAGGTGAGGAGGTCCCTGCTGTGTCGCAAAGTCAGGGGGAGAGAGTTCCACAATGAGGCAGCTAAAAATTGGAAACTGCTACCTCCCTGACGTTTCCTTTTAAAACGGGGAACCTCAAGTAGGTCTTTGTGGGCAGATCTCAAGCTGCGCAGAGGTTGATATCTATGCAGCAGTTGTCTAAGAAACATGGGGCCCTTGCCCTCCAAAGCCTTAAACACAATACAGCCCACCTTAAACATTGCTCTCTGCTCCACAGGCAGCCAGTGCAAGGTCTCCAGTCCATGTCTAATCGATTCCCACTTCGGGACTTTACAAATAAGTCTCGCTGCTTGATTTTGCAGGTATTGCAATCTTTTCAACTGGCCAATAGGAGCCCCCAAATAGAGGCCATTTGAAAAATCGATGTGAGAGAGGACAAGAGCACTGACTGTTTGAATTAAGGCCAAACCTGTGAGGAGATGTGCTATTTTCTTGATCTTCCTCAGTTGGAAAAACCCCGTGGAAACCACTGTTCCAACTTGACTTTCCAAGGAAAGGTCCTCACTGAGAGTCACTCCCAAGCTTTTTGTTGTACGGGATTTTTTTGGAGGCGAGCCCATGTCCGATGGCCAAAAACAAGGGTTCCAACTGATCTCACTCTTCCCAGGTAGAATGAGCTCCGTTTTTCCCGGATTTAGCTTAAGGTGATTTAAAGACATCCACCTTTGAATAAAGGACATGGTTGCTCGAAAATCCTCAGCCGCGTTGTCTGCGTTTAAGACAAAAACCAACTGCAGGTCATCTGCATAGTTGTATACATCAACATTAAACTGTTGTAAGGAGAACAAAAGAGGCCGCATATACAAATTAAATAATAAAGGGGACAAGGAAGATCCTTGGGGAACCCCACAGAAAGAAATATTTTTAGGGGCTGTAAAAGAACCCAGACGAACCGTTATGTCAACTAACGTATATTGGAAACCAATTTGTAGTAGGTAATCATACTTAGACAATATCAACATATATAAGAAATGATTGTCTGTTGATTTACGTTAGCTTAACAGACAATGCCATATTAACTGCCAAGTAATACAGTAGCATTAAAAGGCCTGTTTTCCATGTTGATCTGTTTTTCATAAGATGTTTTTCTCTTTTTTTGCTGCAGATGCTGTAACCTACCATACGCCTTTTGTTAGTTAGTGAAAAGGCATTTGTTTTGTATCATACAACTTGTCGCCAGGAAGAGAAGAGACAACAGGAGGGATGATTAATGGGATGAACAGACTGAACCCCAAAATGTAGACTAAGTATCTTTTCAAGAACTTGTGTCTGTGGCCCATGGTGAAGACATGGGATCCTCGGGAGTTTACCTATTTACAATGATTTACTAAATTGATATCGACTGTTATGAACAAAGAAAGTGAAACATGTTAGCACCTAGAAGATAGTGTTTGTATTAGTGCATGTTCCTAGAGTAGAAGGGGGCTTCTCTCACTACCATTTACTGCAAATCCATCTCTGAGTTTCTTGAGGTCATAACTCTCTTCATGGGAGATTGCTTAGCCTATTCCTGTTGTATGAGATGCCTGAGATGAGAATACTTTCCAGCCCGATCTGTCTCTTAATTTATGTGCAAAGGCTTTATGCTGACACCTTATTCTAATCCATTCTAATTTAATTTAGTTTAGGGGAACTCCTTTATAGAACACACTTGTTGTATTATTACAATATTATCTGTTATACTTACAAACAAGTTCTTTCTGATATTGAATGATCAGTTATTGGATTATATTCAGTTCTGATACTTAAAAGACTAAAACTTATTAAATAAATTAAGAAAACCTCGGAAATTGAAAAAACAAAAAACTCTTTAATTCCCACAAATTCTTTTTATTGACTGTAATGAAAGTTTTTAGTAATGTATTGCCTATATGGTTTAATGTAGATGAACACTCCTTTTCACTTCTCCTTTTTAATAAAAAATGGCCATACAACCGATGGCCAGGTTATTTAATCTTTGCACCCAATGATTAAAATATAGATGTGAGGAACTACTCACCGATGCGGTCCCCTGGGCCGGAAATCTCCGAGATCAGGCTCAAGATCAAAACGAGGAAACTCCCGATCCGCATCCTTGCCGTTTTTTCGTCTCCCTACAGAGAGCTAGGAGTCAGGACCCGGAAGAGGACGGCAGCAACCCCGGGAGTCATCACGGAGGACCAATGAAATCGGCGGTCTGCGAGGAAGAGGGCGGGCATTTGCATGAAGCTGGAGAGCGGGAGAAGAAATCCGAAGAAGGAGCGAAGGCAGAGACATCCTGAGGAGAGGCCAGCGCGGAGAATCCCAGGAGAGAAGATATCAAAGGAGAAGAAACGGACGAGCCCTGGTGTGAAGAGTGGTAGATTCCACTGGAGGAAGCTGAAGAGCGGCCGCGGACTCAGGAGAGGTTGCGGCAGGGGCCGGTGAGTGAGGGAGTACCACGAGGATTGGAGGGAGGTGGGAAGGTAATCGAGGGTTGCGGGAGGAGCGTAATGTAGTTGGCAGATTGCACTGTATGTCATACTGATGCCTATTGCTGTAAGCGAGACCCGTAACAGAACCCTGAATCTGGATAATGTGTTCATGTGCTCAAGATAAGGAGATGACCCGAGCCTACCTCTAGTAGGGTTTATTGTGGTTTAAAGGTCTTACTGTAAAGACGTGGACTCCCTACTTGGTTCCCTTGCCCCCCCTCACTAGTCCCTTTCCCTCCATAGCACTGATTCCAAGCCCTAATTTTGCCTAATACTGAACACATCCAAGGTGTGGTGACGGGTTACCCCACTGATATTTAGGAAACTGGTGTTCTGACGGCTCCTTCTCTTTCCTCTTTTATGAGCCTCTGGGGAACACCCTTTGATTCCGAAGACGAGGAGCCTGAACCATCGCCCTCCGCCCCAATATTTAAAGAGGAAGAATCACCTGAAGAGGTCTATTGTGACGCCCGGACATCTGTTTTACCTGAACCTAAGCTTGTTGAAAATAAAACTCCACCTATTCGTAAATTCATCCAGCCTCCTCGCCTGTATATTAAACCTGCGCTCCCACAATAGAAATTCGTCAATTTCAATATTCCAGACATTGTGAAGGGTTAGCCAGTAGCCCTACCTATTGTTAATGTAATTCTTGGAGTTGGGCCTCTTGATTATTTAACAAAGATTGTATGGTACATATGAGTGGGTAGGTAAATGCGTAGACACTCAGCACTGAATGAAGTGTTTGTTTTGCGGATATTATTTTCTCCCCAAAGTACCTTTTGCACTCCCCTGCTTTCAGGATTTACTGTATTAGTATCCACAGGTAAATAAACGTTTTTGTCGCTGACCTTGTTTCTCTACTAATGTCCTTCACAATAGTATTTTCCAGAAGCAATGCACTGTGCTCAAGATACATTGTTTTTATTTGCATTTTATGATTTCACCTTTGTTAAATCACTCAAGTGTTTGTAATATCTTTGTTCATCAAATTTAAACATTATTGTTTTGTTTAATATTATCAGTGCTTAAAAAAATGCATTTCACACACACATTAAAGCCCCCCTTAGGATGGCGGGCAGACTTCAGTCCGCCCGCCACCCTACCGGTGCTGGGACCGACCGCCAGTGGTGCCGCGGTGCCGCACTGCCAATTAGGATGCAACCGCCACCCTGGCGGTCGCATCCCTCATATTCAACATTGTGGCAGGCGGTGCTGTAATCAGAACCCGCCGCAATGTTGAAAATGCATTTTGTGCATTGGCATGCACAACGTGACAGGCACTGCGGTGCCTGCCACCTTGTGAATGCCAATGTAGGGGGGTACCATGGGTACCCCCAAGTGCAGCCCCCCACACCCCTGGGCTCCTGCAACGGGCCCCATTGTAAACTCTGCATGCCTTTCCATGGTGGAATCTCCGCCATGGAAAGGCCTTCCACGCCATCATCATAACATGGATGGAGGTGCCTGCAATGCACCGCCCCCATATTATGGGCCTTTTCTGCCCGGCAGGCAATCGTGACGATTGCCTACCAGCGGAAAAGCGGCGGATGCTCTTACCGTCTGCTGCGGTACCCCCCGCCATGCTAATGTGGTGGGGGGTAAATGGCAATTCACCCGCCATGCTAATAGTCCCCTAAATGTTCACTTCTCACCATAACAAGTGCATATTTGAGCAAACCGGGATTCTAGATTTGGAGGAAAGGAATGATTTTCCCAAAGAAAGAACTTTTGAAGTAAACTCCATTGGCACCTACATTGATTTACAGCACAAAAATAATGTCTCAATTTTTGGGTTATGAATCTGTTTTGTGGGGTTGGGGTGAAGGCCTGATATTGATATGACAAGAGACTGGAAATGGCTGTGAACTGACCCCTTTTACTATAAGTACATTTTTGACTCATGACAAAGTGCTTGCAATTCAAATATATTCTGTTTATTGAGTCTGGTGTTAGCCAAGACTTTGTGATTTCACTAAAATATTTGTTTAATATACTTGTTTAAAGGACTTCTAGCCACCTCTCTTCACCGATTGGCCTGTTGAACTGTCATTCCCGTTTGGCTTTCATTCACTACAGCGTACAGCATGAGGCAGTGGGTCAGCCTAAATATGTCTCTGGTTAATGTCACTTGAGTGAACACATTTTGCTCTTTTACGAGGTGGACATTCGCATACAAGCTGGTTCACTGTTGTCTGATCTTTTATTAGGATGCATTTGAAGTGAAAGCAGAACACATTCCAGGTCTATCAATTCCTGTGTCCTTCCAATGATGTTGTAAATCCCCTTTGAAGTGGACTTCTGCTATTCCCACTATAGCATGCTGTGTTTCTGGACTCTTTTTCACCAAACGTGTTTGATCCACTCAGGTATTAGATAAAAAAAAGTGAATTTCATTGAGGCTCTCTGGCACATTTGCATGCTTCTCTGTTTTGGTCAGAAATATTTTCGATTATCATCTGCCTGCATATTAAATGACACCTGGTAATGTTCTGGCAGTTGCTGCTGAGGGGGAAGTAAACAGTAAAGAGTCAAGCAGAAAGGTAGGAACCCTGTGGTAATACGCATTTCACTGTATGGGAAGATGAGATAGTTGTAGAGATAGTTGATCCTATTCAAATCTTTTGGCTTTGATTCCAAAGGAAAGGTAGAATCTAAGTTTGGGCCGCTTTGCTAACTACACCAATTACATGGCTCATACTGTAATAGAGAATTATCCCATTGAATTACCACTGCCATAGTGATAGCATAGCCAGGGTTACTGGAATTATGTGGCAAAGGAGGGGGCAATTATGCTATATACTTTTGAAATCAGTCCACAAGATTGATAATTTATTCGCTTGACATGGAGAAACCGGTCAGAGATGTGAGAGGACTTGTCACGCTACTGTGGCACTCAAAATAAAATAGGGGAAGATGGAGAATCTCTCAAGCGAATAAATTTCAAACCTTGTGGACTGATTTCGAAAGTATATACAGTGTATAACGCACTGGAAGCTCACTAAATAATTCTATCAACATTGGTGATCAATACATTAGGAAGATCTTTTTGTGGAAAAGCTATGTACAGTTAAGAACACATATAGAAGAGTTTGGATCTCTAGAACTAGTGAAGGACCACAATTCGTAAAAACACAAAGGGAGATATAGGAAGCCTGATATCTATCAGAGTGGTCAACTTTAGAGTACACTCTACAAGTGAGGAAAGAGCAGCACGATTATTATCTTCGAATATATAAATACAGTATTCACTGGTAAAAGAAAAAACCTGAAGAAGGCATTTGCCGAAACGCGTTGGTGGTATTCTGCAAATCACTACCAGTGTATTTTTGTTTACATAGTGTTAAAATCGACTGCATATTGTGTATGTTATGTTATGTTATGTTACACACTTTTGTATTGCGCACAGCTGCCCCAGCTAAGGGGCGTCCTGGCGCATGGCAGGCAAATGTGCAACAAATACCAGGAACACAACAGTAAAAACAAAGGGGCAGATTAAAAAAGAAAAGTTTTCAGAGCTTTACGAAACGCTAACAGATTGTCTATTAGCCGCAGCTCAAGGGGGAGGGAGTTCCAAAGCTCAGCTGCCTTGACCCGGAAGGACCGGCCACCAACCCGACACAGCCTGTATCGGGGGATCACGGCAAGAGCTTGGCCCCCCGATCTCAAAGAGCGGGTAGGGACGTACCAGGACAAAAGATCTTCCAAAATGAGAGGACCTCCTCCCCTCAAGATCTTAAACGCCAGACAAAGCACTTTAAACTGAATGCGTGACTTGATGGGCAGGCAGTGCAGCGATCTCAGAGTGCCAGAGACGGAACTCGTACGAGGTAGGCCGACAATGGCTCTTGCCGCGGCGTTCTGCACACGTTGGAGGCGGATAGTCTCTGCCACATTGGTCCCTACCAGGAGAGAGCTTGCATAGTCCAGGCGAGATAACACAGTGGCCTGGACTATCAGCTGCCTGGTACCACGGTCAAAGAACTTCAGAATGGGACGTAGCGACCGCAAGATGCCAAAACAGCAGGCCGCGATTTTCTTCGAGTGGCCCACATAGCTGAGAGCAGGGTCCATCCATACTCCCAAATTCTTTAGTTCAGTGACCGAGCAGGGGACCGGCCCCAGTTCAGCGGGCCACCACTTGTCCCCCCAAAGTTCCGCCCTCCTACCAACGATCATGATCTCTGTTTTCTTTGCGTTGAGTTGGAGACAGTTGTTCTTCATCCAACTTGCCACCGCCCTAAGACCACTCTGAAACCTAGGGGCGTCCCGGTCCGCATCCCCGCTGATCGTAACCGCTAGCTGAGTGTCGTCAGCATATGAGACCATAGTCATGTCCCATTGCTTGACGACCTCAGCCAGCGGTCTCACGTACAGATTAAACAGCGTGGGGCTCAGCGAGGAGCCTTGCGGGACTCCCTGTCTCAGAGGATGGAATTGGGACTGGAACGGTGGCAAAGCAACGCTAAAGAAACGATCGTCCAGGAAGGAGCGAAACCACTGGAGGGCAGTGCCACCCAGCCCAATCTCCTCCAGGCGATGTAACAGGATGGGATGGGACACAGTATCAAACGCGGCGCTCAGGTCTAATAGCACGAGCGCCGCTGTCTGCCCCGCATCCATCACTGTATAGAAGATAAAAAATGTGAAAAGCTTAATACTCTATCCAAATGGTGAATTCAAATTGAGTTTATGGATGACTTTACTAGTGTAATATATGTAGCAATATAGAATTATTTATGTATTTAATTGAAGGATGTAAAAAGTGAATATACACATATATTTTTTATACCAACTAAAAAACAAAGATCAATGAAATCAAAAATATTTTCTTAAATTAAGTGATACAGAGCATATTATGTTTTAAATTATCTAAAGTTGGGGCACATTTTTCTTGTTTAATCATCACTGAGCCCGGTGCTACCGCTTTTTCCAAAATAGTTTATTTCCCTGTTAGGGTTCATCCTTGATTCAGGGGCCCCATGTGTTTTCCATAGCGTGGGCGTGCTTCTGGCCTCAGATGCTGGGATGAAGGAGGAGAGTGAGCCTCTTCCTGACCTCCTGTGTGCCGGGTAGCGAAATGGGTCAGTGGAGGGTGTGGTCATCTCCACCACACTGACTCCTGAGCAACGGAGCGATTGCCACCAACTATTGGGACAATTCAGTGATCTGTTCTCCCTGGTGCCTAGTGTGTCCATGACGTGGACACAGGGGACAGTCCTCCCATTAAGCACAAGGCTTACCGAGTGACTGACCGGGTAAGGGCCTACATTAAGGATGAGGTTACCAAATGTTTGCCCTTTGGGTGATTGAGTCCTCTAGCAGCCCTTTGTCCAACCCAGTGGTCCTAGTCCCGAAAGCTGCAGAGCCTGGTGCCACCCCAGAACTTCGGTTATGAGGAGACTATCGGGACCTCAATTCAGTCACGAAGATTGACGCGCACCCCATCCCCAGAGCTGATGAGCTCGTAGATCGGTTAGGGGCTGCAAAATACCTCAGCACATTTGATGTGACATCTGGGTATTGGCAGATCGTCTTGACAGAGGGAGCAAAGGAGAGGTCGGCATTCTCCACACCTAATGGGCACTACTAGTTCCGGGTGATGCCCTTTGGAATGAAGAATGACCCTGCCACCTTTCAGAGGTTGGTCAACAGGGTCTTGGTTGGGCTGGAAGACTTTAGTGCCGCCTACCTGGATGACATTGCGGTGTTAAGCTCCTCTTGGGACGACCACCTACGCCACCTCTGGTAGGTATTGATGGCACTGAGGAAAGCAGGCCTCATAATCAAAGCCAGTAAGTGCCAGCTTGGGCAGGGTTCTGTAGTATATTTGGGCACCAGGTGGGGAGCGGCCTGGTGGCACCACTTCAACCAAAAATTGAAACTATCCTTGTGTGGGAACCCCCCAAGATTCAGACGCAGGTGAGAGCCTTCTTAGGACTCACGGGGTACTACAGGAGGTTTGTCAAGGGATATGGCAATATTCTTGCACCCTTGACTGAGCTGACTTCTAAGAAGTAGCCAAAGAAGGTGAACTGGACTGACACATGTCAGAAAGCTTTTGACGCCCGGAAGACTGCTATGTGCACAGCACCCATGCTTCAGGCGCCCGACTTTTCAAAGGAATTTATTGTCCAGACAGATTCCTCAGAGCATGGTATAGGGGCTGTTCTGTCACAGATCAATGAGGAGGGACTAGACCTACCGGTAGCCTTCCTAAGCAGGAGGTTACTTCCCCGGGAACAGAGTTGGAGTGCCATTGAGCGTGAGGCATTTGCTGTGGTCTGGGCCCTGAAGAAGCTAAGTTTCAAACCGAAGGGGGACCCCACATCAATTAAGGGCAGGTAGACAGGGACAATAAAGATCAAACAAGGGAGGAACACCTGTCCTATATGGTCTAGTAAGAGGCCTCAAGGAGGTCCACTATATTATGCAACGTGCCCTGAACCCACAAGGAACACTTCAAAAATACATTTACTCAGGTTTATCAGAATTAGTTTTTATTTTAAAGTTCATTTTTCTTGTAAATAGGTTGAAACAATCCAATGAATAAATATGTACACAAATATAAATAAGAGCAACAAGGCAAAATTAACAGTGGTTTTTACTCCACACTATCATACCACCTACACACATACTTAAACATTCATACATCACACAAGACTATGCAGGGATGATCTTTGATGGAATGAGGACAGAGGAAGACATGAAGGTGTAGCCCCGGACGGGGCCTCACACCGAAACGCGCGTTGGCGTCTGTTCCTATCTTGGAACTCACAGAACCAACCAGGATATCTAACCATCGGTCCTCATTCCATCAAAGATCATCCCTGCATAGTGTTGTGTGATGTATGAATGTCTAAGTAACATGAGCGTTTGGTGCCTATACTGGATAAGTAATACTCCCCCGAGCTAGGAGCCACCTCACCGATTTAAATCAGTCTATTAATATTTGGGAATCTTTTTGATCCTTATGTGCCCGCCTCTGATGCCAACTTGAGACATCAGTAGGCTCGCCAACCTAAGGACATGTTGGATGCCAACATATCAGAGACATAACGCTGTACACTGTTTAGTCTCTGATTGATGGCTTTATTAAGGTAAGGTTTCGGCGATCAGGACCCTACAATGCTTGATTGCCCCTCAGTTCCACGACGATCCTGGCAGAAGCTGTCTTCCCTCTTTGAGCGCTGCCTTCAGCAGCGCCCAAGACGGAGAGAAGGATCGCGGTAAATCTGACCTCACGCATATCATACGCATGCGCGAGAGTATAGTTTCTTAAGCTAGCGAGCACTTGGGACGCACGCATGCGCGACGGTATAGTCTTTCAATCAGCGCACACGCGGTCTAAGGGGACATACATTCTCTTCACCTGACTAGCGGCTTAACAGTTACGCATGCGTTCTACAGTGGCTAACGCATCAGCTGTTGACTATTATGCTCTGGGGTGACACTATATAAACAAGGCCCCGCCTGACCGTTGGTGCCTCCCCTTCGGCTCGAGACCACACCGACGGACAGGTAAGAGGGCTACACATGGGGTGATGAGGGCGCACTGGGGCCTGTAACACTCTTTTATTTATACCTTTAGAGTACAAATATTTTTCCAGTATTGTTTCTATACATAGAATAATCTTAATACCTATGGGTGAGTTGGTGGTTATATTATATTTCACACCACAGGAGCATAGCTGCACCAAAAGAATACTATTATTGAAGAACATCTTTTGATCGCACTCAACTAAGACCTACTCTCCATGGCTGTATTTACTTGATTTAAATACTGAGACAAAGATCTTACCAAGCGAGGTTTCTTCCTCTGTTTATATCACCCAGCCCCTCAATCATGAGTTTAGTCATCACACCAGCTATACTCTTGAGTAGTAGGGGAGGTCCAACTATGCTAAGGATCGGTCTCAACATTAGCTATTATTTAGAGATAAAGACACTGTGTCTATCACCTGCAATGCAATTTAGCTCGTTGATGATGGACAGATCTGCGAGATTCATCAATACGCAGTTACATGCTAGAAAATGCTAGAGGACTGTTTTTTAATCTTATCCGTTAAACGCACCCATCTTGGTCCCAGGGGTGTGGCGACCGTGAAGGGCAGTTTCAGAAAACTGTTGGTTTTGTAAGCTGATATGTATACATGAAGTGTGACAGTTATCTAATCCTGAAACTGTCCCTGTTTACATGTTTAGAGCGGGGCCTCATTCTCCGAGCAGTTGCCGGGTGAGGTGAGGCTATCTTCCCACGCAGTGTTGGGTAAGTGTTTTATAATGTTGTTAAAACAATGTACAGATTATCTGTTGGTGACTTAGCATAGCGCACATTTCAAGTGGCCATCATTATCAGTGAATGGCATAGTTGAGACTTGTTTGATTATCACTGGCCTTGCACATAAAGCACTTCTTATCAAGTGCGAGCAGTAGATTTATTGCACTTTTCATATTAAACTAGTATGTTAATTAGTGGATTATAAGTTTTTCCTTTTGTAATTCTTCACAGGGAATATTTCTTCTAACACCTGCACCAATCAGGAAGATATGGTAGGAGGGTCCCAATGACCGCTCGTATGTTTCTTGATATTGGTCTGTTAGATTCACTGTTGTTTCTGATTGAGCACTAATGATAGTGTAATTTGCAGTAGCATATATATGAGCTTGGCCCTGACGAATGCCGGTGAACTTCCACCTTATGGCAGAAACATGTTGGCCCTATTTTTTCATCAAGCAAATTAGACAGTGATTCTTTCACACTGTCCTCACACTGTTTTTTAGACTGACGTCTAGGTGAACACTAATACATTTTTTCGTTTGCCTCGATAGTCATTTTAACACACACCACTTTAATCTTTGTTTGCACTGCACTCATCAGCTCCACCATCGGTAAGGACACTTGTCACCGGACTATGGCCTAGTGACACGAAGCCAAAATACATCTGGGCTTCAGTACACAGACCTAGTTCTGGGGGTCCTACATGATGAGGCTCCGCCATGTGGGTGGGCTGATAGGACTCAAACAGTCATGTTGAGTGCCACTTTACCTTGTGATAACTGATGTATTACATTTTTTGATGTGCAATAGTCCAGTGTTAGTCTAAGCATCTCAGCTATATTCGACCTTCAGGCTTTCTTGTTGTTTATATAGTTCTACTGGGGGTATTTACCTGATTGGTCGTTAAACATTTCCCTCTGACCCTCCTCTGAAAGTTGTTGTTTCGATGCTTAGTTCTCGCCACATTTCAGCTGGAGGGGATGCTTGTTAGACCTGGCATCATTTGTGTGGATCCCTCTTCCTCTGTTCGCTTCCTATCTTTTATGTTGGCTGGATTTAGATGCTCTGGGCGCTGTGCCACTGCTAATCAGTGCCACAGCGCAAATGCTCCCTGTGTATAGATGACTGTATGAATTGGGATAACCATAATGCCTAGGTCTGTGTAGCATGTTCTAATAGGAACACTCTTAGTGAAGAAGACCTCTCCCGAGTTAAACATCTGGAATCCTGGGATGTGACTTCTCCCCAAGTCCTGAACCAATTTCCCCTGCTCTCATTGGGGGGTCTCAACCTCCTGTTAGACAAAACGAAATCTGCTTCTCCTTTGGACCCGGTTCCTTTGAGAATACTTAAGGACTGTAGGGACATTATTCTTCCTCCAATGTTGGAAATTATGAATGGAGCTCTGGAGAAAGGTATCTTCCCGGTGGCATGGAAGAGGGCCATTGTAAAACCACTCCTTAAAAAGCCCACCCTTGACCCTGGTCTATTGAAGAACTTTAGGCCTATATCCCTTTTGCCGGCTCCTGCTAAGATGTTGGAGGCCCATCTGAATTGTCATCTCTCCAACTTCCTGGATGTATCAGGATTCTTGGATGGGTCCCAACATGGCTTCAGAAAGCTACATAGCACTGAGTCTGCACTGACGAAGGTCACAGATAACATCCGTCGGAAAGTCGATCTTGGACAGACTACCGTGCTAGTGCTGCTGGATCTTACAGCAGCATTTGATACCCTGTCTCCCGTTACTTTAAAATCTAGGTTAAGGGAGGCAGGGGTAGCAGGACCGGCCCTGAGTCTCCTGAATTCCTTTCTACATCAGCGAGAGCAACGAGTGATGCTTGGGGATCACCTCTCCCCTGTCAAGTCGTTGCAATGTGGGGTGCCACAGGGGTCGGCATTGAGTCCGACCCTGTTCAATATCTACGTGGCCCCCCTTGCAAGACTTGTAAGATCTCAGGGGATGGAGGTAGTGTCGTACGCCGACGACACGCAGATTATGGTGTCCCTGACTCACTCCGTGAATGTCACCGCGTCCAACTTTAAGTCCTGTATGCAACTTGTTGCAGACTGGATGATTCTCAACTCATTAAAGTTGAACGGTGACAAAACGGAGGTCCTTGTCTTCGGCAAAGACCAGGAAATGTGGTCAGGTGAGTGGTGGCCTTCATCTTTAGGCATCTGCCCCACACCCACACAATCTGCTAGGAACCTAGGCGTCATTTTTGACACCCGGCTCTCCATGGAACTGCAGGTGAATAGGACAGTGGCCACCTGTTGGGGTGTTATCAGGATTCTGAAAAGAATCGCGTACTATCTTTCCCCACAGGCACGAAAACAGGTTGTGATCGCCCTTGTTGGCTCAAGGCTGGATTACTGTAATTCACTCTATGCCGGGGCCAACAAGGGCCTTCTTCAACGCCTGCAGGTTGTGCAAAATGCCGCGGCGCGCTTCGTTCTGGCCCTGCCGTGGATGTCCTCTGCGACCTCGGCAAGGAAGAGTCTCCATTGGTTGCCCATCCCTTTCAGAGTCTCTTTTAAACTTCTCTGTCTTGCCTACAGCGCCCTGAGGGCAGGCCCGATTGATGCCTTGGGTTCTTTGCTCTCTAGGTATGTTCCAACCAGATGTCTTCGCTCGTTAGAGCTTAATCAACTGGTAGTCCCACGCGCTAAGATGGCAAGATGGGGGAGCAAGGCCTTCTCCATCCTTGCACCTCAACTTTGGAACACTCTTCCCTTGGAGATCAAATTACAGCCCTCACTTGATCTTTTCAAGAAAGCTCTGAAAACTTGGTGTTTTTCCAAAGCCTATCAGTGAGCTCGTGTCTCTGTCTGCCCGCAGCTAATTTTTTGAGTTAGGCGCCTTGACGCCCACTGGGCATAGTAGCGCGTGAATAAATTACATTTCATTCATAATAGCGAGTTACCCTTCATTTCACTATATACTATTGTGAAGTGATCCGTTATCATAGGCCACAATAGGCAGGCTGAGGATTACCTTCCATGGTCCTTTCTGACCCAAGGAACCTGATAGGAAATTCGAATTTGATATGTTTAAGCTCAGGACATTGAGCTACACCTTTTAGTAAGGATCCTTTATATATCCCATGTTCGAAAATGCTTCTTCTGGAAACTCAGTATTTTCTGGCCTAAGCGTTTCTGTAGGCTTTGCTAATACGTGTATTGGCCTCTGGTCTTGGAGCAGCAGGGCCAGTTGTGTCAGACCCGGCTGGAGAGAGAGAGATCGGCATTCAGCGCATGGGGAGGGGTGACTCTTTGATCTGAGCAGGGCCGTGCCTGGCAAGATGAATGATGGCTCCACCTCCCACTAGTCATCTGTTAGAAGAGACCTTCGTTCTGAAGGGCAGGATGTCGCTTTGTAAACTAAGTGCTCCCCGACCCCACCGAACTGGATCTGGCTGGACTGAGTGATTTGTGACTTTTGAGAACAAAGACTTTTCAGGCATAAAACGCTGCACTGGAACCTTGTTCAAGTGTGTTTCTTCTGGATGTCAAGACAAAACTTTGTCCGAGTGAACATAGGAAAGGACTTTGAGATGTTCACCAAGCTTGCTGAAGAAACTACCCGAGGGCCTGAATCGAGAGTGCCTCCTGTTGTAGTCTCAGGAACATTAGACGTCATCCCATCAGCCATCAGAATCCCTGTGTGAGGAATTCTACTTGCAGGCGAGGCCTCCGTTGAGTAATCCGGAGCCTCTGGTTCTACTGTGAGGAGAGTGTACTGGTAACCCTTGTTCCATGACTCTGTGTGGGCCGTTGCAGCTGAGAGTTCCCGTCGCAGAGAGCCCACCTTTATTTGAACCTTCGGCACCTTCACTGAATATGTGTGGGCCGCTGCAGCTTAGAGAGAGTTGCCAACGCTGAGAGCCTACCTTAATTTGAACCTTCGGAACCTTCACCTAATCTTTGTGGGCCGCTGCAGTTAAGAGAGAGTTGCTGCCGCTGAGAGCCCACCTTAACTTGAACCTTCGGAACCTTCACTGAGTCTGTTTGGGCCGCTGCAGCTAAGAGAGAGCTTCCGCCTCTGAGATCCCACCTTAATTTGCATCTTTGGAACCTTCGCTGAATCTGTGTGGGTTGCTGCAGCTAAGAGAGAGCTGTAGCCGCTGAGTGCCCACCATTGTGCCAGCCTGGTTGAGATCATCCTTTGTCCTGTGGGCCGCCACAGCTAAGAGAGAGCTGCTGCCGCTGAGTGCCTGCACCTTTGCCAAACTTGCACCATCGTGATTTGTCCTGTGGGCCGCCGCAGCTAAGAGAGAGCTACTGCCGCTGTGTGCCCGCTCCTTTGCCAACTGTGCATCAGCGTGATTTGTCCTGTGGGCCGCTGCAGCTAACAGAGTGCTGCTGCAGCGGAGTAGTGTGGCTCACTGGTTAGAGGCGGCAGGCCTGAGAGCAGAAGTCAGCCTGGGACCAGGGTTCAATTCCCGACGCGGCAGGGTCGTGGACCTTGGTCAGCGGACTCGATAATTCTCGCTTCGGTGCTTACTCTAATCAGGGGTTCCACTCGGCAACTCTGGGCATTAGCTTGCCTAATCTCCACAACGGCCCCACCAATTCCGGGGATGCCTGGCTCCACCTTGGGGACTCCCAGCAAGGGACCATCCCACAGGGAAAGCCAGGACGGGTTCCCCAGAGTTATACAGCGCCGGGACGCCCCGTTGCTGGGGCAGCTGTGCGCTTTACAAGTATACTACATTTACATTTACATTTACATTTGCTGATGAGTGCCCACACCTTTGCCAACCGTGCATCATCGTGATGCGTCCTGTGGGCCGCCGCTGAGTGCCCACACATTTGCCAACTTTGCCTCATCGTAATTTGTTTTGTGGGCCGTCGCAGCTAAAGGAGAGCTGCAGCCGCTGAGTGCCTGCATCTTGTTCACCATTGCCAAGGGTTGTCGCTATCATCTTGTGGGCCGCCACAGCTAAGAGACAGCTGCTGCCGCTGTGAGCCCACCACGGAGCTGCACGACGAGAGTCACTGCCATCACCAGCCGGGCCGCCGCAGCCACCTACTGCTGCTTCTGAGAGCCCGCCTGTCCCCGGGTGCCCGCATCATTGTGGGTGCACGCTGCAGACCACTGCAGCCAAAACTCATGGTGGCTGGGAGTCCGCCTGTCACTGTCTCCGCTTCTTCGATAAGCTGCGTGCTGAGTCCCCTTTCAACCACAGGTATCTGGTTTCCAATGGGTCGTGCAGGCCCCGGCCTTGAACTCAGTCAGTGCCACGTTCTGGTGAATATGTTATTGCCTTTTTAAGTCCCTATTATTTAACGTGCGTTGTAGCTTGTTAAACCGTTGTGAGAGTCTTGAGTTAAGCTTTAGATAAAGATAGTATTTTTATATACCTACTTGAGTTGTGTCCTTGTCTGGTGTCATTACTGCCTTATGGTCATAAATGCTTCACACACTCCCTCTGGGATAGGCCTATCTGCTCGTGCTATGTTACCACAGGGTTGAGCAGGGGTCGTCAAAGGGGGTAGCCCACTTTCCCTGACTTAGGAAGAAGGGTCCCTATTTAAACATTGGCACCAGCCATTGCCAACCAGAGACCCCCATTTCTAACTAAAAGAATTGTAATTTCAGTGTAATTATGAGTGATGTTGAACAACTATGAGTGACACCAGGGAAACATATAAATATCTGAAATCACACCCATTTGAGCAACGAGAAACTCTAAGAAGATCTTAAAACTGCTACAAAGCACCATAAATGGAAGGGTACACACATAGCCTAGGGGTCACAACATGGCTGCAGACTGTGATTTATTTCAAAAAGACACACTGAGCAGTTTGACTAAAATCCATTAGCTGATTACAGCAGAGTGCAGGGCGTTGCCTGGTATTGAGGCACAATAAGGCATGAGGGGGGAAGGGCAAGCCTCAGGAGAAGATGCTGACTGAGGTACTCATGGCCTTGGTCACAGCCCGACTATAGGCTGTATTTTTTCAAAAATACAGTTTTTTAGAGAGTGAGCCGTAATAATCATAAACAGCTGAGCAGCCAACCACCCTGATGTTGCCTGTACTATCTATGAGGACTTGCACTGATGTGTATTTTCCAGCAGGCTATAAGAGTAGTATAAAAAACACATTTGGCACAAAAGTGGTTGCTTTAAAACATACCAGCACTCTTTCAGATACATACTTACTCCTGGTGATGAATGACTTCTTGTGGCAGCTGAGGTGGCTGCCTGTGCTGTGGCGGTGAGCTGGGAACGGATCCCATGCGGATGTGACTGATACCGCATCTGCGCCAGTGTCATGAAGTCAAATTCCAGCAGCTCTGCTCCTATATTGCTGCACAGGTTCGCCGGCGACTGAGGAGGTCTGCCTCACTCGAGTAAGCCACATGTAGGCCTGAGGTCATAGGTCGAGTCGCCGGGTGGGATCCCATCATGCTATTCTGAGCAGCTGTCAGCCTTGCTCAGGACTTAGCCGGCTGTGACAGAGATATTTCAGCCGCAGCCGGTGTTCTAAGGAGCGCTGTACCCCCATCGAGCTCTGTACCCCCTACGTCACGGTGGTGCAGATTTCGATAGGTTCGGCCTATTTGCCGCTGTTTCCCCATCGAGCTTTGTACCCCCCCTACACACACCATAGTGGCTGCCCGCCCACCCACCCACCCACCAAACGGGAGGAGCCCCTTCTTCGCTCGCAGGAACCCCCCCATCCTACGGCTGCGGGGGACGTGCGTGAGGCCCCGCACAGTAGCCCTTCACCGTCCTCAGAGGTGTGGGGAGGCGAGTAGTGTGCCGCCCAGGTGGGGGCCCCCATCCTCGGCACTGTCTAAGAGCCGAGGGGGTACCCCACATAGATCCTTTAAGGGTGGGGGAGGACCAGGCTGAGTGCCTCCCCATCCTCTGCCCTGGCAGGGGTGTACTGTAGACCCCCATCCTCGGACATGTGTGGGGGCGCCCCCAGAGTAGCCTTTCACCGTCCGTCAGAGGTGGTGTGAGGGACCGGGGAGGGATGCACAGCAGGGAGGGTGCACCCTTCCTCGGGCGTGTGTGCGGGCGCCCCCACAGTAGCCTGCGGGAGTGCTGGGGTTCCCTCCCATGGGCTCCCCGTCCTGCAGCTCTCTCTCCTGCGGGCGCCCTCTCTCGCCTCTGCAGAACAGCAGCGCAGCAGCAGCACCCGCAGCTCACAATGCCAGGGCATGTTTTGAATAGAGCATGTGCAAATGCGAAACTTTAGGGGGTACACGGAATGATGGTGGGCGGGGTGCCACGTCATGTGCCGTAATGTGCGCATGCGCACCATTCTTGCGCATGCGCAAAACGGGAGGGGGGGACAGAGCTCGATGGGGTACAGAGCTCGATAGTACACCGGCTTTGCCTGGGCCCGCCTGTCCCGGGGTGGCATGTGTCAGTGGAAAATGATTGATTCCTCAAAATCCCGTCCACGACAGGGTCGAATACCTCAAAGTTGGCTTCAAGGCTGCTGCGCAGTTCTGAATTACGGTGCCACCTAAAGTGCAGCCAAAACTTTGTGAAATGCCTCCCGCTATCACTGTGGGCGGCAGCTGAGCTCAGAAGGACATCAGGACCTGTGACTCATCCCCTACCTTAGCCTGTTTTTCTGATGGACTCACTAGTAGTCAAGGCATGAGCATGGACTCCTGTGAGGCCGTCGGCAGTCACGCACCTGCCAACTAGAGCACTGGAGTGTGTCTGCTCACCAGGGCCGGACTGGGAACCAAAACCGGCCCTGGCAAAGTGCTTGGCCGGCCCCCCCGCCCCCCGGGCGGGAGGGGGGCGAGCGCTTTGCCAGGGCCGCTTTTCAGCCGATTTTGTTACAGGGCCGATTTTGCAGCTATGCTGCAAAACCGGCTCTGCAACAAAAACGGCCCCCAGGGCCCAAAACCGGCCCCACCTTTGCAGCCGACCGGGGGATTGCCCGGTGCCCACAACGGCCAGTCCGGGCCTGCTGCCCACAATAGAAACATTGTAGCAAGCAGAGTACGGCTGCGGGCAGATCTAGAGCCACCCCTCTAGCCTGCTGGGAGCATCGCGCTCTGAAAGACTGCAGCTCAGTCATGCATTATAGCACCGCTCTGTTTGACAGCAGAGTAGGCGCTATGATGCATGATTTCGCATTTTATTGCGGTGATACGGACCACCACATTGTAATGCGTTAGTCCAACAGCTGATGCGTGGTACTTTGCAGGACTGTTATTAGTTTCTGGCTCAGATTGCATTAAATCCAACCATGTTTGCTTAAACATTTACTGTTTCTGTTAAACTTAGTAGTTTGTTTCAGTGAATGCTGGTGTCTTCCAATGACTCCTCTCAGTTTTATCGTAACAAAGTAGAGACATATATAGTACTAACTTCTTTCTGTGTAGCTTTCAGTGTTGTAGCTAGCATTAAGAAAATGAAGGAAACAGAAGCCATAGAAAGGAAAGCAGTTCGGCATTTACAAGGGGACTCGGTCTAAGGAAGTTTTTCTTTTCTGGAATTCCAAATGTATGCACAGACGGCAGAGGACATTATCCGGCAAACAATAAAACTGTAAATATCTCACACCGTTTACTTACATCTTTGCCAGCGATGATTAAACTGTTCATTAATGAATATGCATGACACGATTGAAAATAATCCACTGGGATTACAGACGTTCAGACGAACTCAATTATCCACGGCACATTGGCCCATCAGATGAAGGAAGCACGATTCTAAGAAAGTAAACCGAGCATCTTCTAGATTAACACTTTTTTGAGGAGACACATTTAATTATATGAGGATTGAAAGTTAAAAAGGCCAGCGTTTAGAGTGAGATATGCAACGTTGTTTTAGAAGTAATCCAATTAATATGGTACGCCTTATGTGAATATGTTTTCTGGAAAGTGCAGTTTAATTCCTATAATCCGTAAAAATCATTTATTTATTAGGAAATCTTTGAAAACGAAACAGGATTGGTGGCCACCCCGACGAAGATGATTTCCCTGACTGCAGGGGCTGTTGTCTCCTCTCATCCTTAACTACATTAATTTTTTACCCTTTCTCGCTATTCCTGTCATCTGCTTCATCGCCTTTATTAGTCTGCCGCAAATCTTTTCTAAGTCTTTTGTGGTCAGCAAATGCTAGACCAATGTCATTCGCTGTCAATGCTCTGACTAATCTGTTCACCTCAATGGACGACGTGGAAAAGTGGTCGCAAGCAAAGTTTATCTATTACACCCTGGATGAGCCGAGGTGGTAGAGGACGTTCTACCACAATATTGAAGTTTTAATATCGACCTTAACTCATACTCACTTCACCATATTGGTAAGAAATCCTGGATTTAGGAATATGAAATCTATTCTTCCCATGATGATTTGGGTTGGAGTGCCGCCTTCCCACAGGAAAAGTGAAATAATATTGAACTCTGGGCTTTGAACTTCCAAGCCATAATGGAGAAAACAACTTCTGCAGTAGTACTACTAAAGTACTATTAAAAGCTATTCACAAAGCTACAAGTGTAAATCCCCACCTCTCCTATCTTTACTCTCGGGAGATCCACACACATGCAAGTTTCCTTCTTAGCAGCAAAAGTGTGAGGGCCGAGGTGGAGTGGGTGAAAAAAGAGTCATACTTATTACTAAATGGAAGGGGTTTCGAGGGGAGCAAGGTGTTGAGGGAGATTAGGGAGAGGCATGCACCCACCCACAACATTGAAGGCCCATTATTATTCATAAACTGCACTTCTAAACATACTACAGCAAAGAGGGACCACAACAGCAATAAATAACTCCTGCTGGGTGCCCACACATTGCCAACCAAGGTACTGCAACACTCTTCCTTGGATTTTAGAGCTCCTATTGTAAAGTATAAATACAATTAAACAAGAAGAATAAACTTTTAACATAAATTAGTAAAAACATCATTATGAATAAAATTATGAAAAACTATTTGTAGAATTGAAGTTGTTTAATTATATTTTAATTAAAATTAATCTTACATTAATGTAGAAATTCAAAGAGGGTTGTTAAAAGATTTTATAATTAAATAAGAAATATGTTTATTTTTAGATATTTTTACTTTCTTTATAATTTGAACTACTTTAAAGTATTTAATGTAATTGAACATTATTTCCTATGGGCTTTTATTTTAGATTCCTATCTTCATTATTTTCTGTGAGAATGTGTTGCAGTATCAGTAGTTCAGAAAAGGGGGTGGTGATGAACAGAGTGTCTGAATTAAGCAGACCACTCTTACCCAGTCCAAAGATCAGGGTTTGATCCATCACCGTTATTTATCTCACTGCCCCATCCCAGCTCAGAACCTGGCTATATGCAAATTAGTCTGTCCCTGGCCCAGTGCATCATGGGAACAGGGCAGACCAAACTACCAAGCCAATTCTTCACCAGAAAGGAGACAAGCTACCGGGGACCGGTTTCTGGCATTTCAGCCTCTTCGGCCCGGCTTGCTTGAATCCTGATGGAGCAGTGAGAAAGGGACTCATGTCTGAGTATACCCTGCCACACCTATAGTGGCCAAAAACGATTCAGAAAAGGGGGTGGTGATGAACAGAGTGTCTGAATTAAGCAGACCACTCTTACCCAGTCCAAAGATCAGGGCTTGATCCATCACCGTTATTTATCTCACTGCCCCATCCCAGCTCAGAACCTGGCTATATGCAAATTAGTCTGTCCCTGGCCCAGTGCATCATGGGAACAGGGCAGACCAAACTACCAAGCCAATTCTTCACCAGAAAGGAGACAAGCTACCGGGGACCGGTTTCTGGCATTTCAGCCTCTTCGGCCCGGCTTGCTTGAATCCTGATGGAGCAGTGAGAAAGGGACTCATGTCTGAGTATACCCTGCCACACCTATAGTGGCCGAAAACGATTCAGAAAAGGGGGTGGTGATGAACAGAGTGTCTGAATTAAGCAGACCACTCTTACCCAGTCCAAAGATCAGGGCTTGATCCATCACCGTTATTTATCTCACTGCCCCATCCCAGCTCAGAACCTGGCTATATGCAAATTAGTCTGTCCCTGGCCCAGTGCATCATGGGAACAGGGCAGACCAAACTACCAAGCCAATTCTTCACCAGAAAGGAGACAAGCTACCGGGGACCGGTTTCTGGCATTTCAGCCTCTTCGGCCCGGCTTGCTTGAATCCTGATGGAGCAGTGAGAAAGGGACTCATGTCTGAGTATACCCTGCCACACCTATAGTGGCCAAAAACGATTCAGAAAAGGGGGTGGTGATGAACAGAGTGTCTGAATTAAGCAGACCACTCTTACCCAGTCCAAAGATCAGGGCTTGATCCATCACCGTTATTTATCTCACTGCCCCATCCCAGCTCAGAACCTGGCTATATGCAAATTAGTCTGTCCCTGGCCCAGTGCATCATGGGAACAGGGCAGACCAAACTACCAAGCCAATTCTTCACCAGAAAGGAGACAAGCTACCGGGGACCGGTTTCTGGCATTTCAGCCTCTTCGGCCCGGCTTGCTTGAATCCTGATGGAGCAGTGAGAAAGGGACTCATGTCTGAGTATACCCTGCCACACCTATAGTGGCCAAAAACGATTCAGAAAAGGGGGTGGTGATGAACAGAGTGTCTGAATTAAGCAGACCACTCTTACCCAGTCCAAAGATCAGGGCTTGATCCATCACCGTTATTTATCTCACTGCCCCATCC
This sequence comes from Lissotriton helveticus, assembly GCF_964261635.1. Classification (NCBI taxonomy): domain Eukaryota; kingdom Metazoa; phylum Chordata; class Amphibia; order Caudata; family Salamandridae; genus Lissotriton; species Lissotriton helveticus. The sequence goes on along the minus strand of NC_136060.1, from coordinate 48,802,154 downwards.
CAGCTCAGAACCTGGCTATATGCAAATTAGTCTGTCCCTGGCCCAGTGCATCATGGGAACAGGGCAGACCAAACTACCAAGCCAATTCTTCACCAGAAAGGAGACAAGCTACCGGGGACCGGTTTCTGGCATTTCAGCCTCTTCGGCCCGGCTTGCTTGAATCCTGATGGAGCAGTGAGAAAGGGACTCATGTCTGAGTATACCCTGCCACACCTATAGTGGCCAAAAACGATTCAGAAAAGGGGGTGGTGATGAACAGAGTGTCTGAATTAAGCAGACCACTCTTACCCAGTCCAAAGATCAGGGCTTGATCCATCACCGTTATTTATCTCACTGCCCCATCCCAGCTCAGAACCTGGCTATATGCAAATTAGTCTGTCCCTGGCCCAGTGCATCATGGGAACAAGGCAGACCAAACTACCAAGCCAATTCTTCACCAGAAAGGAGACAAGCTACCGGGGACCGGTTTCTGGCATTTCAGCCTCTTCGGCCCGGCTTGCTTGAATCCTGATGGAGGAGTGAGAAAGGGACTCATGTCTGAGTATACCCTGCCACACCTATAGTGGCCAAAAACGATTCAGAAAAGGGGGTGGTGATGAACAGAGTGTCTGAATTAAGCAGACCAGTCTTACCCAGTCCAAAGATCAGGGCTTGATCCATCACCGTTATTTATCTCACTGCCCCATCCCAGCTCAGAACCTGGCTATATGCAAATTAGTCTGTCCCTGGCCCAGTGCATCATGGGAACAGGGCAGACCAAACTACCAAGCCAATTCTTCACCAGAAAGGAGACAAGCTACCGGGGACCGGTTTCTGGCATTTCAGCCTCTTCGGCCCGGCTTGCTTGAATCCTGATGGAGCAGTGAGAAAGGGACTCATGTCTGAGTATACCCTGCCACACCTATAGTGGCCAAAAACGATTCAGAAAAGGGGGTGGTGATGAACAGAGTGTCTGAATTAAGCAGACCAGTCTTACCCAGTCCAAAGATCAGGGCTTGATCCATCACCGTTATTTATCTCACTGCCCCATCCCAGCTCAGAACCTGGCTATATGCAAATTAGTCTGTCCCTGGCCCAGTGCATCATGGGAACAGGGCAGACCAAACTACCAAGCCAATTCTTCACCAGAAAGGAGACAAGCTACCGGGGACCGGTTTCTGGCATTTCAGCCTCTTCGGCCCGGCTTGCTTGAATCCTGATGGAGCAGTGAGAAAGGGACTCATGTCTGAGTATACCCTGCCACACCTATAGTGGCCAAAAGCGATTCAGAAAAGGGGGTGGTGATGAACAGAGTGTCTGAATTAAGCAGACCACTCTTACCCAGTCCAAAGATCAGGGCTTGATCCATCACCGTTATTTATCTCACTGCCCCATCCCAGCTCAGAACCTGGCTATATGCAAATTAGTCTGTCCCTGGCCCAGTGCATCATGGGAACAGGGCAGACCAAACTACCAAGCCAATTCTTCACCAGAAAGGAGACAAGCTACCGGGGACCGGTTTCTGGCATTTCAGCCTCTTCGGCCCGGCTTGCTTGAATCCTGATGGAGCAGTGAGAAAGGGACTCATGTCTGAGTATACCCTGCCACACCTATAGTGGCCAAAAACGATTCAGAAAAGGGGGTGGTGATGAACAGAGTGTCTGAATTAAGCAGACCACTCTTACCCAGTCCAAAGATCAGGGCTTGATCCATCACCGTTATTTATCTCACTGCCCCATCCCAGCTCAGAACCTGGCTATATGCAAATTAGTCTGTCCCTGGCCCAGTGCATCATGGGAACAGGGCAGACCAAACTACCAAGCCAATTCTTCACCAGAAAGGAGACAAGCTACCGGGGACCGGTTTCTGGCATTTCAGCCTCTTCGGCCCGGCTTGCTTGAATCCTGATGGAGCAGTGAGAAAGGGACTCATGTCTGAGTATACCCTGCCACACCTATAGTGGCCAAAAACGATTCAGAAAAGGGGGTGGTGATGAACAGAGTGTCTGAATTAAGCAGACCAGTCTTACCCAGTCCAAAGATCAGGGCTTGATCCATCACCGTTATTTATCTCACTGCCCCATCCCAGCTCAGAACCTGGCTATATGCAAATTAGTCTGTCCCTGGCCCAGTGCATCATGGGAACAGGGCAGACCAAACTACCAAGCCAATTCTTCACCAGAAAGGAGACAAGCTACCGGGGACCGGTTTCTGGCATTTCAGCCTCTTCGGCCCGGCTTGCTTGAATCCTGATGGAGCAGTGAGAAAGGGACTTATGTCTGAGTATACCCTGCCACACCTATAGTGGCCAAAAACGATTCAGAAAAGGGGGTGGTGATGAACAGAGTGTCTGAATTAAGCAGACCACTCTTACCCAGTCCAAAGATCAGGGCTTGATCCATCACCGTTATTTATCTCACTGCCCCATCCCAGCTCAGAACCTGGCTATATGCAAATTAGTCTGTCCCTGGCCCAGTGCATCATGGGAACAGGGCAGACCAAACTACCAAGCCAATTCTTCACCAGAAAGGAGACAAGCTACCGGGGACCGGTTTCTGGCATTTCAGCCTCTTCGGCCCGGCTTGCTTGAATCCTGATGGAGCAGTGAGAAAGGGACTCATGTCTGAGTATACCCTGCCACACCTATAGTGGCCAAAAACGATTCAGAAAAGGGGGTGGTGATGAACAGAGACTCTGTCCATCACCATCCCTTGTTGTAAATAATTTTGTCCACCCTAAGCGTGGAAGGGTATACTCAGATGTGAGTCCCTTGCTCATTGCACCATCAGGATTCAAGCAAGCCGGGCCGAAGACGGCTGTAATGCCAGAAACCGGTCCCCGGAAGCTTGTTTCCTTCCCAGTGTAAGAATTGGCTTTTGTAGTCTGGTCTGCCCTGTTCCCATGATACACTGGGCCAGGGACAGACTAATTTGCATACAGTCAGGTTCTGAAACTGGGATGGTGCAATGAGCTAAAAAACAGTGTTGGATCTAGCCCTGATCTCTTGACTGGGTGAGAGTACTCTGCTTAATTCAGAGACTCTGTCCATCACCACCCCTTGTTGTAAATAATTTTGTCCACCCTAAGCGTGGAAGGGTATACTCAGATGTGAGTCCCTTGCTCATTGCACCATCAGGATTCAAGCAAGCCGGGCCGAAGACGGCTGTAATGCCAGAAACCGGTCCCCGGAAGCTTGTTTCCTTCCCAGTGTAAGAATTGGCTTTTGTAGTCTGGTCTGCCCTGTTCCCATGATACACTGGGCCAGGGACAGACTAATTTGCATACAGTCAGGTTCTGAAACTGGGATGGTGCAATGAGCTAAAAAACGGTGTTGGATCTAGCCCTGATCTCTTGACTGGGTGAGAGTACTCTGCTTAATTCAGAGACTCTGTCCATCACCACCCCTTGTTGTAAATAATTTTGTCCACCCTAAGCGTGGAAGGGTATACTCAGATGTGAGTCCCTTGCTCATTGCACCATCAGGATTCAAGCAAGCCGGGCCGAAGACGGCTGTAATGCCAGAAACCGGTCCCCGGAAGCTTGTTTCCTTCCCAGTGTAAGAATTGGCTTTTGTAGTCTGGTCTGCCCTGTTCCCATGATACACTGGGCCAGGGACAGACTAATTTGCATACAGTCAGGTTCTGAAACTGGGATGGTGCAATGAGCTAAAAAACGGTGTTGGATCTAGCCCTGATCTCTTGACTGGGTGAGAGTACTCTGCTTAATTCAGAGACTCTGTCCATCACCACCCCTTGTTGTAAATAATTTTGTCCACCCTAAGCGTGGAAGGGTATACTCAGATGTGAGTCCCTTGCTCATTGCACCATCAGGATTCAAGCAAGCCGGGCCGAAGACGGCTGTAATGCCAGAAACCGGTCCCCGGAAGCTTGTTTCCTTCCCAGTGTAAGAATTGGCTTTTGTAGTCTGGTCTGCCCTGTTCCCATGATACACTGGGCCAGGGACAGACTAATTTGCATACAGTCAGGTTCTGAAACTGGGATGGTGCAATGAGCTAAAAAACGGTGTTGGATCTAGCCCTGATCTCTTGACTGGGTGAGAGTACTCTGCTTAATTCAGAGACTCTGTCCATCACCACCCCTTGTTGTAAATAAGCAGTATCAGTAGTTGGCAATGTGCGTTGCTTGGCTTACTACTATGTCTTTTTCGCAGAAGTAGCTACAGTCATAACTATTGCTCCTCCCCCTGCTTCATGGGGTGGAGACCTGCAGGTCTACACTTTAGAAATAACCCTATAACTGGTTTTGTATACTTCAAATACCATGACAAGTATTGGCAGCAAACAAAAAGACATCCAAACGACTACCAGCAGCATTCTCTTGTGCAAAAAACAGTTCTCTGCGCCTTCCAGTGTTTCCCTTTTCCTCCTCCCCTCTGCCTGGACCAGGGCCATTTAGTGTGTATCAGGAGTCTGTGTCTTTGTCCACCCTCCATGTGCACAATGTTTTCTCAAATATTTTGGGGATCCCCTGGCCTGATACACCCGTTATTTGACCCTCATGCACCAGTCTATGTCGAACTCCCACTCCTGCACCATCAAGGCCACCACACACTCCCACTTCTGGATCAGATCCCGCTGCACCGCCATTAGGGCAACATTACAGAAAAAAAAAATGCATTGGTGTTCGACCTGGCCCTCTTTGCAGGTTTATTCCCAGACCTTTTGCTTCCTTTTTTTATGATAATGTTTTTGTTGGCTATAAGATTCAGGGCACTTTACCAATGCGGATCAGTGATAAAATGATATGCTCTCTGTGTAAATTGTGATTATGATTGCTATCCATCATTGGCATATTTGATTTACTCATAAGTCCTTAGTAAAATGCACAGTGTGTGCCAGGGCCTGTAAATGAAATGCTACGATTGGGCTTGCAGCACTGGTAACCCAGATAAGTACCTCTATTAATGTATCTCAGACCCACCTTCCACTGCAGTGCCTACACACGCAGTTTGTAACTATCATGCTGACCTTTCAAGTGCATCTACTTGCCATGCCCTGACCTACCTCATTCTTACAAATAAGACGCCTCTATTGTAGGGCCAAGGTACCCTCGTGGGCAGGTTGGAGTATATATAAAAAGTAGGACATGTACCGGTGTGTTTTAAATGTCATGATAGGCAAATACTGTGTTTAGTTTTTCACTGTTGAAAGGCTGTCCATCCCATAGGCTATCATTGGGGCTGCACTGTAACAATGTACATGTGTTACTTTCAATTGGGTCAAGATGGAGGAAAGGAGTTTAGTTTCTGTGAACTCAGACTTTAAGAACACACCTTTTAGTAAAGGTGGTTTTTAAATTGTGTGTTTGAAAACGCCACTTTTAAAAAGAGCTGTTAAGTATTCGAGCAACCTAATACACCCTTGGATGCTTGGGTAATAAGACATTTCTATCAGGTAACAGTGCCGGCAAGGGATTAGGTTTAAAAATGATCAAACTCAATTTATCACAGTCAGTTTTGAGTGCCCAAATTATTGGCCTTAGATATATGAATTATGAAAATCAATTGCAATAATCAAAAAATGAATATATATCAGGAAGAACAACAACGGCTGTATACTTCTTTTGTAGAATTTTTTATAATTAGATAATTTCAGAGTACAAAATAACATTCACATAGACAAAAAATGACAGAAATTGATAATCTTTTCAAATAGAATTGTCTCATTGTCATTTTTATGAATAACCCATTTCTCTACTCTATTTACACATGGAAATTATCATTCAACTTCAAAACATTAATTCCTATATAACAGTTTTTTGTTGAAAATGGGTTAAATATGTTGACGTTTCAGTCTTGTCTCATGATACATCTAGTAGACCATCTTCATGACAAGGAAATTTATATGTGGACTGAAGAACCTTGAGATAAGAGCAAAGTAAGGACCATAAAGCAATTAGTCCGGATTAATTTTAAATTCATCAAAGCAATTGTTTCCTGCGGTATACTTTAATTTCAGGGCGCAGTCTTGAAAACGTTAAACCATTAAGCTTTTGGCGTATCAACACTTGCGTTGTCAAATGAGTGAACCACCGTCCGGGATCTGCGTCCAGGCCGATGTAAAGCTCTATGTAGGGAGCCCCAACCTGCCTGCCCCAAAGCCAAGGAAGACAGGAGGAGTCATCAACACAATCGTTAAGGAAGATGGCTGCTGCATACCTGACCTGAGACACCGCCTGAAGGCCTCCGATCCAGGACTATTAAGGGTGCAGCCGTTGCCCTGTGCCCGAGTGGAGGGGGAGACCAGAGATGTGTCTCTGCTCCTATGCCATAATTGTGGCCACTCCACTGCGTGGTTACAGGAAGCCGCCATGTGCCACTCCAGGTAGGAGGTCCCAGCCCGGTCTCCCCCATTACATTAGGTGCATTCATTATGGATACTTGCGCAGAACACCCTTGATGGAGGATTCCCGGTTTTGCAGCTGAGGTGTCTGGTGACCACCAGAGTTAACACGGTAAAAGCAGTGGGCACTTAGGACCTTCTGTGCCCTGCTGTTGGCCCAGAATTACTGTATACCCTGTGAAAGCAGCACAAAGGCATTGTGGCTTTGCACCTACATTTATATGCTGTAATGGTATAATAAATGTCAGTCTAATATTTGTGAAAACCATATAACAAGTATCATTCAAAGGACCTGCATAATATGCACAGCGATGGTGTAGGGTAATGTTTTCATGATGTTTTTATGACATGGGCAACTTACAAGCATTTGCTCTGTTGCACAAAATGTGGTGTTCTGACAATTGCCTAGATAGAAAAGGGATCTATGATCTATGGGAGTTTATGACAATGGCCTTGTGGCAAAAGTGATTTATGGTTTATGTGATTGTGGTCTATATGTTTTTTATATACAATATATGAGATATTTTTGTATAACCTTGTGTGAAGTCTCTTTTCTGATGTGTTTAGTGTGTCACTTATGTGTGTGTGTGTTGCACAAACACTTTACACATTGCCTCTGGGATACGCATGACAGCTCTGCCAAGCTACCAAGTGAGTGAGCAGTGGTTATCTTGGGTCTTTTTCTCCCTTACTCTGGCTAAAGTGGTGGGTTCTTCCTGGCTTAGGTGCATACCATAGTCAACCAGAAATCCCAATTCTAACAATCGGTCTAATGTCTGGTCTCCTCAAACTCATAGAGCCAGTCAGGTGAGGCTGATTGTTATATCTAACTCTGCCAAGTTCCTCAATATCACCCTTCCCAGTTTCCCTGGATTCTCTGGCAACGTCAGATCACATGCAGTTGTGTCAGAGAATGTCTCACCTGCTGCCTGTGCACTTTAAACTTCTCAGAGGAAGCATCTCGCCTGAAGCGGATAAAACCAAGTACTGGAGGAGGACCGACTGACGGCTACCATATGTAGTGTTTGCCCTTTGTGTGTAACACGGTCTTTACACCTTTGCTAACAAAAGCAGCCTTTGCTTTCAACAAGGTACGTAGTGCATCTCCTCTGTCTAAAAAACTCTAGATTGCAAGTTGCTCTGCCTTTCATGCTTTCATTGTATAGCTCATAGAAGTAGACATTAGGGTGCTCAGTTCTAGATAACGTATTAAATGACATTTTAGCAATGCTGGAAATGTTCACTTTGTTCTCGTTATTTATACCAACGTGTCTTCTTGCTGTTTATATAATATTATGTGTAGTTGTTTTAGATGTACTGAGTAATAGATTGCACCTGTAGTAATAAATACTTTTAACTAAAAAGTGTTCATCCTACTAAGAACAATGTGAGGTATCATGTGAATAATAAAATAAGGTTTATTGCTGTTATCTCGGTGCCCATGATTCCTTTATGGGACTTTTAGTAACCCAAAAGCAATATTTCTATGTCGATTACACGTTGAATAGTCTTTCGCGACTCCAAAAACTTGTCTTTCACATTCATCAATGGTTCATTGAACCAAGTTCCCTTTTGAGGAGGAATACACACCTTTTAGAGTTACGTCAAAGTAATAGCTTATGCAACTGCCCTGTATGCAAATATTGGTCTGGGAACTACCTGGGTGAAAACAACCTAGTTCTGGTAAAATATGCTCTGTGGAGTACCTTCAACTGAATCAGTTTGAAGCCCACCCCTATTGCCACATCACAAGGGTAGCAGCACGCCATGCCCCAGTCATCATCCTCCAGCATGTCCAGTCCTCTCTCCCATTTATTCCTCAGTCAATCAATCAGGTTTCTTGGTAAGCAGGACTAATTACCTGTTAGGGTCTCAAGGCACTGAGGAGGTGGGGGGTCTGCAGTTCAGTCAAAGAGCCAGGTCTTGAGGTCCTTCCTGAATTGAGACAGTGATGGTTATTGCCTGAGATGTAGAGGCAGGCAGTTCCAGGTCTTTGGAGTGAGGTAGGAGAACAATCTTCCTCCAGCTGTGGTCTTGCTGGTCCATGGGATGGTGACTAGGGCAAGTTGGGAAGAGCAGAGAAGTCTGGTGGGTATGTAGAAGGAGATCTGGTGGTTGAGATATGCAGGTCCGTCACTGAAGCTATCAAGCTGGCAAGGTTGTTATGCAGTAATATTGAGTAGATTTGGGGCACAATGTTACTGGTCAGGGATAACCTCATCACTCTGTATTCCAGCGGTGCCTTACCTGGAACCTCACTTAACCAGTCACTGTATCCTTGTAGAATGTGTGATAATTGCAGGTATCAGTGGTATCGGTTATCCGTCAACTTGCATTGGCCTTGTAGTTTGGAGAATGGCACAACCTTGCAGTCATGCCAGACATACCCTACCTTTGATATACCCTGGATTTTCATTTTTGATATCCATCTCTTTGTCCTTTCAGGGTTTCAGAGTCCCACAGTGGGGTCTCTTGTGTCACTTTACCCTTCCAACCTAGGTTGCTTGGTTTTTTTCCTTTTCCCATTTGTTTACCACCACCTCCATCGGGGGAGGCAAAGGTGGCATCCCTCTTCAGGCAGCAACTGTATCTCTCGAGTCCATCAATTAAACATTGGCCTGCAATGATGTTTCCTGTTGTGAGGTAAATGCCTAATAATTAATCGCCTGGAGCTGGGCCGCCCAGTAACATAGGCAGGGCTCGGGAGGGCAATTCCAACCTTGAGGGGTTTTCTGATCAAAGTGACCATGGCTATTCTTGGTACTTCATAAACTACACAGTGGGTGGGCGCCCTAGGGAATATTTAGAGACCAAGCATAGACACATTCCCTATAAATATTGTAACACACACAAGAATGTCTACAGGTCTAAATAGAACAAAACATTTTACATCATATGATGCAGAATGAGTAACTACACCAAATAAAGATCAGCAAAAATCATCTAATCCTGACATACCCCTAAAAGATAAGGATACCCATCAGTCACCACTCGATACTGCCCTTCATCATTTGGGACTCCTTATGGACCTTACTCTCTGAGATACGAGTGATGGAGAAATGAGCCTCACCTCACCTGGCAGCGGCTCAGGGAGAGGAAGCATCGCTCTGTCCGTCTGTACTTCATGCCCGCGTCCGAGCCGACTGGGGAGTTCACATTCACATGCACTGCAATTCTGTCATCCACTAGTTGAGACTATAAGCTAACAACACAAGGACCACACAGTGAGCTATCTGTTGATGGAGGACATTCCATCTAGTCCTCATCCATCACTCATATCTCAGAGAGTAAGGTCCATAAGGAGTCCCAAATGATGAAGGGCAGTATCGGGTGGTGACTGATGGGTATCCTAACCTTTTAGGGGTATGTCAGGATTAGATTATTTTTGCTGATCTTTATTTGGTGTAGTTACTTATTCTTGGTACTTCCCACAGCAGGGGCCGAGTCACCTCATCTACTGATCAGAAGAACCCATCCTGAACTCGAAACGGGCATTATCTATTATGGACACCAGGAGTTTCTGCCATGACTTGCATCCCCCTTGTAGTTATTAAGAAGTCTAAGGAGGTATTCCAGGAGAAAGGGCTCTCTTTCTGTTGTATCCATTTGGCCAGCAGCTCAATTGCCACTGCAAAGAGGGAGGGGCCTGCTGGCATCTCTGTTGGGTGCCCCTGACAGTCTTAACGATGCTTAGAAAACCCCACTGACCTTTATCCTGGCCATAGGATCAGTATAGAGCTGTACACAGCCAGGATAGGTACTTCAGGCCAAATTGCATCTTCTACAGAATCGCCATCATATAAGGCCATTCCAGGGAGTCAAATAGCTTCTCGGCATCCAGGACAAGCAAAATGGCTGGTTCGGTTACATGCTCTCTGACCCCAGGCATCCTGTCAGATGTCACTTGTTGTGTCTTGTCGCCCCGTACAACCTGAATCCTGACTAGTCAGACTCTACCAGAGAGTCAATCACCCAAACAAGCAATTTGCAAAAACCCTGGCCAGAGCTTTAGTTTTCAGATTCAGCAGTTACATTGGTCTATAGGAATATCATTCCCCAAGTGGCTTCCCTGGCTTATGAATCATGATTATCGATACTTGCCTCACATAGCGTGGAAGGACCCTATCCCTCTTCGCCCTGGAAATAATATCTTGCTTTGGGCCCACTATGGGGGACCGAACAAATTGGAAAATTCAGGGGGAAGCCCATTAGGCCTAGGATATCTCCACCCTTAAAATTTGGCATATGGCCCCTGGCTCACCTTGCTTCCCTGCTGAGGGACAGGGAGATATGCTTTGAAGTCTCTCAGGTCCACATCCTCCCACTCAGCTCAGTATAACTCCTCCATATAGGCAGTGAAGGTCTGTGCAATCACAGCTGGAGTCTCGGCCATTTCCCAAGAAGTCATCTTGACTTCCATCACTGCCTCTCCTCTCTAAGAGCCAGCCAGGAAAGGAGCTTCCCCAACTTGTCACCCATTTGATACATTTGACCCTGATGTGTCCAATACTTAGCTCTCATCTCTTGTTGGTCATGCGCACTCAGGTATGCCCTTAGCCCCTTCATGTTGTGTGCCAGCTCTAGGGAACGGGGTGCCACAAATTCTTCCTTTGTGTGTGTCATATGTGACAAGATGGACCTTCATGACCGACCTGTAAGCCTACCAGAGGACTACCTCAGTTTCTACCATTCCCTGGTTATCCTGAAAATAGTTGGTCATTGCCCCAGTTATCACTTTCTCTGTGTTCCATTTAGTCAGTTCCTGTGGATCAAATCTTCATTCCCCCCCCCCAGTCCTGGGGTATTTGTATGTGTGCGATCTTGGGGGAGTGCTTGGAGATGCCCAGCAGCAGAAATATTGTATGCTTCAAATGCACTTGCTAATGATCCAGTGCCAGCAGCAGATGTACCCCTTGAACACATTGTGTTGGCCTCAAATGATTACTTCCATTCCCCTAAGCGTTCCCCCATCCACAAGACAGAAGTCATCTTGGGCTTCTCTCCCATGGCTGTCACCCTGTCCACCTCCCCTAATGCCATCAAGTTATTGTCTCCTCTGATGAAGAGTAGGGTCTCGGAAGTGCCGCTATTCAGCTTCCGAGATTATCCAAACATGATTGCAGACATAAGGGAAATAACATGACACAAACACCATGTATTCCCCATTCCATCACCCGCAAATCCGTACTGTATCCTAGCTTGTTCACCTAGGACTAGGTAACTTGCAGTGGGATGGATTTATGAGCCAGGATTCCCACTCCCCTAGAGGACCCTGCATGAGCCAGTAGTTTGTACCTGCCTCGGTTCATAAACTAGGAGTAGTTACCTACCAGATGGGGTTCCTATAGGAGAAGTATATCCGGATCTTGCCTGGATAGACATACCCCTCTTAAGTTTACTACCTAGACCACTCGTGTTCCAAAAGAGTATTTTCAGGGTTAACGTCAGGGTTGCCCATACAGGTGAACATCCCACTATTCCCAGAATTCTTTTGAGCCGAGCTGCGTCACTTGGCCCATTTGAGTGTGCCTCTTGAACCAGCATGCCTCAACCAAACTTCAAATCTCCCTCCCACTAACTTGCACTGATGATTCAGAACTAACCGCACCCACCCAAGTGCTTAAAAAATCTGTTTCAACAATTACATAAACATCTGCATCTTGTTAGCTCACATTAGCATCATGCTCGGCATCAGAAACTCTAGTACTATTACTATGGTAAAGGAGCATGGACCCACGGAGTAATTACAAACGTCATTCAAAACGTTGCCCAGCACTATGGCTTTTGACAGGATATGTTGCCCCATTATGTCAGGAGCCCATCCAAGGCCTTTCGGTCCCCCAACCTAGTGTGTCCACCATCATCAGGGAAGATTATTGGTTCCCTCCTCCAGGTCTCTGTTGAAGTCCTGTGATTTCTCCATTTTATCCTCTAAACCTTTCATAGCGGCAGGACAACGGTTATCAGAGTTCAGGGACTGGTGCTGCTAGATGTCTGCAACCATCTTGGCCCTCTCCGGCTTTGCTGCTCCTTTGATGGGAAAGCAGGCAGCCGACAGCAAGGCCTCCGCTGCGACCTCTGCCAGCCCTGCAACCCCGTGTTCTCACACTTCTGAGAGACCAGATGCCCCCTCACTGCTAACCATCCCCAGGACTCAATGGTTGACGTGAGAAATGAAGCAGTCCTGATCAATAATGTGTAGTTTCTCTGGGAAGAACAGCGCATATTTCAGGTTTACTGTCTTCAGGTGGCATTGCACAGCTATAAACGTTTCTCTTTGCTGTTGCACCACATTGGTATAGTCCAGATATATACTCCTGTGCCACCCCACACCCAAGTTCCCATGGACCATGTGTGCGGGCCACTTTTTATTTATTTTTTATTTCAAAAGCCTGGCCACCACTGACCAGGGCAGCGCCCCCAGAAAGGTGGTCTGCCCATCATCCGGAGGGATTTTTCGACAGCAAATTAGAGGTGGGTGGATCTCACAGAGTTTTACTCTACAGCATTCCGCTGCGTTACATAAAAGCTCGGTAAGAGTCAACGGAGGTCCGCCCACCCCGAATGTTACTTTCAATGAATACCTGCACTTATTTTTCTTCTATCCATTTAATGCACTGACTTTTCTAGAAACAGTGAAATGTCACGAGCAAAGGGAAACATCTTACACAAATGCTCTGTCGGCTCAACAGGGGAAAATCAGACTTTTCCAATTAAAAACGAAACATAGTGTGCTAGTTTAATAAAGTAATACGTCCCTGATCTTCATGTCCTTTGAGCAATGCTGTCATTTTACAGAATGAGAATAATTGGCGCCATCCCTCATCAGATCTCTAGTCTGCTAAAAAGTTGATATGCCCTCATATTCAGGTCGAGCTTCAGACACTCGCAAACCCATTTTTGGTAAGGGGTCTCTTCTACTGTAGGTCATTTCACATGATTCCTCATCAGGGCGGAGAGCCGAGGAAACAGAGGGGATTATGGGTACTTTTTATTCTAAAAAGTCCTTACCACTCACGATGTTGTGGCACTCATGACATCTAGGGCCGCACCCTCCATTCAAACTTTCAGACACACAGCTAAATTATATTACCAAGAGGATTTGCGCCTTTGTGAGTGTTGCTATTTGGATGGATCCCTTAAAGCACTTCCGATGTGCATGTAATGTAATGCTCACATTTACGGTGAAGGATGAGAGCAAGACGGCCAGATGACACCCACTTTGCCCTGCCCTCTTGCTTGCATTAACTCTGCTCCAAAGGCAGAATGCCCATAGAGATTCTGTGTTCATTCAATCATTGGCCACTCTGCTGTTAATACCAAAGAAAGTAAAGTTTGGAGAGAAATGTTACCTGCTGTGCTGTTTCATTAGGTGGTATAGAGGACATGGCCATGCTCTTAGTTGGGCTGCCAGCAAAACCTATTTTATTTGCACCTCAGGACGTGATGCTGCAGCCAGTTGGCAGTGAATGGAATTTTGAATTTTGAGCAGAAATACTCCTGATTACCAGGCAACGAGCATGCAAAGCCTGCTGTGCCCCGCCCACCTGGAACCAGCAGGGCGAGACTATTATCTTCCTACTTTACCATGCAGCACATAAGCAGGCCTTGCTGAGAGTAGCCTGACAATGCTGCTGCAGCCCATGCTGCCCAGCCCTCTAGAATGAAGGCCATTGGCCTCCAATGCCTTACCTATGGACCCCATGCATCCCCCTGCAAGGCTAGCGCTCACTGCACAATATCTCCCACTAGAGCACCCACTTCCTAGCTGCTCTGTGTGCAACTGACAGGTGATATCATCTTTTTCAGCCTGATAGGGTGAGCTTCAAAAATCCACAATTCATACATGAGAGAGAAAACATTTAGTTTTCTGGGGATTTTACTACACATGTCCTATCAATTTTATTAAATTGATGCCCTTTGGCTTCTTTAGGGACTACATTTATGGCAAAACCAGGCCACCACAATAGCAATTTGCAAGCCATCTGAACACAGTAATCCTCTATTGGTTGCAAAAAAGCTTTAGGCTTATCTTGGACCTTCTGCATCAAGTCTGCTTTCTGGGAGAGTGATGCTAGTCAGGGGTGAGCGCTGGTAAACCCCGCCATGCGGCAGTTGGCAGAGTTTTTGCTGAACTCCGTGCTCCAAGCGGAGTTTCAAAACTCTATGAACTCACCGGTCTAGCGGAGCTTTCTGCTCACACCTACAATAAACTATTTAGATGCTTAGCCTCCCCCCCAGCATCATCAAAAATCACAAGTGCTCCAGGAACAGCTCCAGACTAGTGCCCTCCAACTGCTCTGGGTGACAAACTATTCACACTTTATTGTGCTGTGACCAGCATCCTTCAGACATTCTTGGAATAAGTTGATAGTTTTCTGCATGTTGCGCAGCTTGTCGGTGGTGTCTGCCATTGGGGGTCATAGTTGGGCATCAAGAATTCAGTTTCAGCCACTCGTCCTGCTCTCCTTGGCTGTGCACCCACCACTTCACACGGCGGAGCCCACTGCTTTGGTTGGGCTTCTGCCCCCATGCTCTGGGAGGCATTAGACTGCTTTCTCCAGGCCCTCTAGGCAATCTGCTACGTGATGCTATCTAAACCTTTGTCAATGGCTGGGCTGCAGCAGCTGTGATGTCTGGTGGTCGAGCGCTTCTGCTACAACACATGTTCAACTGCTCCTTAGGAGCACTACCTCTGGTGCTCCACGATAATTTCCCTATGTTGAGGGGCACAAGCATTGAATCTCCCGGAAAACCTTTTTCTGACCAACTTACCCTGCAAGCTGTTTGGCTGCCCACGCAAATCACCGCCAACCCGCTGAAGCGCCACAGGACTACCCCCGCCTCCCGCCGCACGACTCCCGCTGGTCTTGGGAGACTGCTGCCGAGCGGAGAGCGGGGGCCAGGGAACTACATCCCCCAACAAGCCCTGTGCCAGCACCACCTTCAAGGAGCGACAGGAGGCGCATATAAGGCGCGCTTATCCTCCCTCGCGGGACGCCGGGCGAAGCCCGGGCCAAGGGCGGGCCCGTTTCAGCCCGTTCCAGACTGAACCAGGCTGGGCTGGGCCTACCCCCTTGGTTTCCATCTGTCAGTCGACCCATTCTCCTGCTAAAGGTACCCTCCTTTTGACATTTGTGATTTGGAATTAGTCCCTGGAGTCTGCACTCCAGCTATAATGTCTGTAACAAGGGGTTCCAGAAGTAAGACTGCCCTTAGAACTGCGCAGTTTATAGGACCTATCGATAAGTTCATATCTACCACTACTGAGGCTATTAACCTAAATATTTCTCTCCTAGAGCGTAGGGTTTCCCAAGACCTTGCGATCGCTAGGAGATCTTCTTTGGGCCCTATAGCTGCGGCCTTAACCCCGCCTCCAACAGCTGCACCTATTCCTATGTTAATGCAGCCCGGAAATGTAGCAGCACAAGTTCATTCAATCCCTAATGCAGTTGACCTGTCGGCCACGAATTTGTCACTGGAACTGGACACTACAGGGAACCTTGAGATCACCCCGGATCTAGAGCTGATCGTGGCTGAAGATTCTGCTCAAGGGGCTCGGTCTATGGGGGTGAGAGAAGGTGCTGTACCTAAGCAGCCAGTACCTATAAATAAAGGGAATAAGGTTAACCAACTTCCAAAAAACAAGAAAAACAAAGATTTAATAACAGTTCCAGACACGAACATTATCTCTAATACTAATTCTGTACCTTCTGTTTTGCCTAACTTATATTGTCCCACTTTGGTTAACGTTCAGGAGGGTGTCCCTCGTCAGCTAGATCGCGATTTCTCTCAGTTATTTGAAAGTTTTAGGGACTTACTTATACATCATCTCCAGCCGCTGGAACGGAGTGCTATGGCAATTGAAAAACAGCTTGCCATACTTCTTGTTAAAACACCGAACCAGCCTAGGGCAACAACTGACAAACCTGGGGGGGGGTGCTCAGCAGTCTGTCCGGGGGTTCCTCCAGTTAACATCGATAGACCGACTGTTACGCTCAACACACAACCCAAAACAAATGACTGTACAAAGCCCACACCACATGTGTTAAATACCTGTGTAAACTGCACAAAATCAAAGCCCAAAGTCAAACCCGCATTCCAGACACCGACATCAACCCGCATTCCAGACACCGACATCTAGTCAGCAAACTCTTGCTGTCCATACTCCTCAAGTTACGTTAACTGACGCCAATCACACTACGACCAATGTGCTTTTACAGCAACCTAATAGTAAACCTCAGGCTCCCCCAAAAAATCATTCCCATGTAGGTAAGAAGGGGCCCAGACCTAAACGCCCAGTTCATCTGGCTCCTGAGGTATCTCCATTTACCGTAATCTTAACAGGAGTACCTGAACTCTCAGCAGGAACTGATGAACCCCATTGGTCCCTCCGGAACAAAATCCTCCAGTGGCTCAGTATCAACAGGCCCCTGAAGCCTTCCATCATCTGTAGAATATCATCTGTACGTAGGGTACCATGGGTGGGGAAGAGCCCCAAGAGTATCCAGGGGGATTGCGTTATCGTTACATGCGAGGATGCCTCCACTGTGAACCATATTTGTTCATGGCCAGATCTGGAGAAGAAAGGGGGAATCGATACCCATCAACTCTCCTTTTTCTACCCCATCACATTTAACTACCACTACCCAATTCCACCGCCAAACTGGGCCATGCCCGAAGAACACCCATGGAATTATGGTGGGGTAGGGAATGGGTACCTCGCCCCCGGTATTCCAACAATAGCCATTTTGCAGATGGCGGGTGGCAAGGTATTCAGACATCCAACAGATTTGGCTGCCTGGAGATGGTTGACTGACATTATGTCTCACCACCAGCAAATCAACCAGTCAATAGGCAGTCAGGCTCTGGTTTAAGTGTGCAATCTGCCCATACCAGCATACAAGCAGTCTCCATTGCGGCCCCTGCATCTCCAAGTGGACATGTGGTTTTGCAGAGGGTCTCCGTCCCGGAAGGTACTTCCATCCAATCCCTCCCATTCAGTTACCATCCCATCAATACCCAATCCCCCATTAGGAAGTCAACAATTGGACAACCTAGGACACTAGTCCAGGCCACTAAGTCTGCCGATCTTACCCTGATCTCCTGGAATATTGCAGGTATTGCAGGGAAATTAAACACCCCTTTTTGGCTCAGGTTTATAGGAGAAGGGTTCGATATAGTCCTCCTCCAGGAGACCTGGAGCCAGGAGGATATTCACATAGAAGGTTATTCATCCCACTGCCTCAATGCCACTAAATCCAGCTCAGGCAGGGCAAAGGGGGGACTCCTGATACTTCTATCTAACAGATTGAGTAACTATAAAGTTAGAAGTAGCTCAACTGTGGGAGCTCATAGCCAGGTACTAAGGATTGAATGTGGCAAGGGAAAAGATCTGGTCCTTGTTAATTTCCACAATAACATCTTCGATGCCACCAGAGGTAGTATT
Source organism: Lissotriton helveticus (assembly GCF_964261635.1). Classification (NCBI taxonomy): domain Eukaryota; kingdom Metazoa; phylum Chordata; class Amphibia; order Caudata; family Salamandridae; genus Lissotriton; species Lissotriton helveticus. The sequence goes on along the minus strand of NC_136060.1, from coordinate 48,784,366 downwards.
TTGTTCCCTTTGGAAAAAGAAAACGCCAAGGCCATGGGCACTTCAAACAAGACGATGGACATCCTATGGGCTGGGGATTTTAACCTGCAGCCATGCCACCTATCAAAGGGGAATCCCTGCGGTTTTGGGATGGAACAGGATATCCTCAGTGGGGGCACAGGCAAGGGTGAGGATTTTCCCCATTTTCCACATTGCCACTATGGCTCCGTTTTAAATAAACTGTTACTTAAATTAGATCTACTCCTGTTAAATTGTAACAAAAACAATCAGAATGCCATTTGCCCCAGTTTCACAGGGAGGGAAGCTGGGACTTTTATCGATCACATCCTGTTTTCCAGCAATGGTGATTACTCAAACTTGTATGTGAGAGAAGAAAGTCTTAGTGACCACAACAGTATCTGCGTCACCCTTCCTGGTAGAGGTGCCATAATCGAGACCGGAGAATCCTGTACTACTGATATTGCTGCAAACAGACCAAATGGCCCGAGGATCAAATGGACAGGGGCCAACTCTGCGGCCAAACAAAGGGAGGTCATAGTTAGCTGCAAAGCTGAGATCAGTTATTGTTTGAATGATGTTATTAATCCTGATCTCTTGTTATCACAATTCATCAGTATCAATACTGTTATTGAGGGTATTTTTAGAAAGAAATTATCAACTAACAAAACTGTAAAACTGGGTTGGTTTGATAACACCTGTACAGTAGCTTTACGGGAACTGAAGCTTGCCTTAGGGTTTAAACCCCGAGATAGCAATAGAATTAAACTAACAAGGGCCAACTACAAAATGGCTATTTTTAACAGGAAAAAGGTCTTACAGAGAGAAGCATGGGATAAGTTGAACGAAGCAGTTGAGACTAAAAATAGCAAACTCTTCTGGGAAATAGTCAACAGCCCATTTTTAAATACAGAAGGCATTCCGGAAATTACTTCTCATGTTGCATGTGAGGAGTGGATCATCCACTTTACCAATATTTTTAACCCTGAAGGGTTATCATTAACTCTACCTCCTGTCGAATCGCCTATATGGACACCTATACCCTTGGGGATAACCCTTGAAGAGGGATTTGAAGGCCTTGCCAATAGCAAGGGGGGGAAGGCCCCGGGCCCGGATGGGGTCCCTATTGACTTATTAAAAGCTGTACCTAACCTGTGGGCCCCCATTCTGGTGAGAACTTTTAACTGTGCAGCCGAAGGTAACATTCCCCCTTCCTGGGGCCAATCGATTTACGGTAGTAAATCTGAGGCCTCCAACTATCGACCCATTTCTTTATTGGACGCCTCAGTAAAGGTCATGAGCAGAATTCTGCTCATAAGGCTAGAAACTTGGGCTGAAGACATGAACATTTTAACTAAGGTGCAATATGGTTTTAGGAAAGGCATGGGCACTTTAGAGCAATGTGTAAATTTGGACCTTTTAATTAACAAATACACAGTAGCTAAAAAGGGCAATTTATTTTTATGTTTTGCTGATTTGAGCAGCGCGTTCGATTTAGTCGATCACGGTATTCTTTGGCAGGTTTTATTGGAGTCAGGGGCACCGAAAGAAATAGTCCACTTTTTGGCAAGGCTCTATGAGAAACTTTCTTGTAAAGTCCGATACGGTACCCTAGGTGAATGCACACCATTTTTTAAAGTGTCAAGGGGCATCCGTCAAGGATGCGTGTTAGCACCTCTTTTATTTTCCCTTTTTATTAATAGTGTTGATCGCACTTTAGCTACTATACCGGCAGACGCTCCGCAGATTGGAGGCAAACCTGTCACAATCTTATTATATGCGGATGACGCTGTCCTTTTATCCCGTACCCAGATAGGCTTACAGCGTCTCATTGACAGTTTTATGCTGTTTATCCAAAATAGGAGACTCTGCGTAAATAAAACCAAGACCTATGTTATGCTGTGTGGTCAGTCAGCTAACAAACTGAAGTCCAGTTTTTATCTAGACAATGACAAAATGCTTCAAGTCAAATCATTTTGTTACTTAGGAATCACCTATGCCACCGACGGGTCTTGGAAACCCGAGCTTGATAATGTCAGGATGAAAATGTTGCGAACTACCAGCAGCATATTTCGATTTGCATCAAAGCTCGGATCGAGAAGTATCCGAGATATGATCAACATATACAATATACGCTGTGTTCCCTCTGCATTGTACGGGGCGGGTGTGTGGGGCCACATAGATGGCACTCCCCTACAAAAAGATGAAAATAAGTTTTTAAAAAGAGTGTTATGTGTCCCCCATTCTGCTTCTGTCCAATTAATCCATGACGAGGTTGGGGTCGAGTTTATTTCTGACTTAGCAGCCGTCCGTCCACTCTTATTGTGGCGTTCTATTTGGGCTAAGTCAGAGACTCGATTCACTCAAGAAATTATTCTTGATTGTATAGGTTTGGACTTCTCATCACGCATCCCCTGGTTGAAATATATCCACTTTTGGTATAAAACTTTGTTCGACATTGATGTTTTCCTTGACCCTGAATTGGTGGTTGAAATACCCAAAAAAGAAATTAAACAAACTTTTTTAAAGTATAAAAAGAAAGGGCGAGATGAGGTGTATGGCAAGTTGGCTCCTGTGAAGTTTTATAAGAAACTTAGTTTACCATCGGGGTTCCAAGCCTATCTTTCAAAAGTCAGCCGTCCATCTCATCAATTCGTACTAACTCGTGTTAGGCTGGGTATTGTACACCATCTTGTTGCGTTTCCAGTACAGAAACTCAAATCAGAAACTCCCTGCCCATGTGACAACACTTCACGTCAGAGCTGCTGCCATTTTCTACTTTTTTGTAAATTTTATCACTTTTTAAGAATAAGGTACCTAAAACCCATTTTTATCAAATATAATATACGGTCTTTTAAGATTGCCCTTGCGTTACTATCAGCCCTAGAGAACGTGGATATTTGTTTTTTTTGTTGCCACTTTTATTTTGAAATGTACAGCTGCCAGGAAATGTATTGTATTGCCATAATTTCATATATTCCTGTCTGTACTCATTTGTCTTTTTTATAGTATGTGGCAAATAATTATGTAAAATGCCTTTTTACTCTGGGTCAGATTTAAACTGTACAGCTGCCAGGAAGAGTACCTTCTGCGATAATTACTTCTAACCCTGTCTGTACATGTATGCTCCCCTGCCTTTTAGCCTTTAATGTTTACTCATTATATAACGTTTATATTGCACCTGTAGTTAATTTTATTCGAAAAGTACAGCTGCCAGGAAGTGTCTAGAGTTGCTATATTTTCACACCGTCCTGTCTGTACCTATCTGTCTTTTAAATTTACTTTGTAATTTATAATGGTCTATGTCCTTGGCTTCGGGTTTGTTTAAAATGTACAGCTGCCAGGATAAGCACTTTATGGGATAATTACTTTGTTCATGTTTGCACGTGTATAATCCCCGCATTTTCTAGTTTTCTAGTTTATTATTATATCTCTAAACATGAATTGATGTCTAGTGCTTGTTATTATCTGTTCTCTTCCCATATGTAATTTTCCGGAGTTCTCTTGTATAACTTTGCCTTTTATAACAATTTTAATGTAACGAATTGTTTTATAAGTTCTGCTTGTATGATTTGTACCTACAAATCGAATAAAAGCTTTGAAATTGAATTGAATTGAAATTGAATCTCCCGGATGCCCCTGCCCGTTTATTATGCCATGATGTGTTCCTGACTGGTCCCCATCCAGCAGAGTCGGCTCATCCTACGTTATACAGGGCCCACATTGTATTTCTATATATTTTGTCTTTATCTATTTTCTCAATATTTAACATACCCATTGAGGCCTTGGTCCTCGAATGGATCTTGCTCATCGCATTGAGGGGTGGGGAATTAGTGGCGCAGAATGTTGGCCACTTAACAAGGACTAATAGCAGGTAACCAACGTATACATTTTAAATTAGAGTCAACTATATTCAGTATACAGTTATATATGTAGCACAAAACTATGCATCCATGCAGAGTTTAAATAATAATAGCCCCAAAAGTCCACAGGAAAGGAAACTAGAAAAGTAAATTCAAAAGGGATAACCTCAACAGGGAATTGGGATTTATGGTTTGGTCAAGGAGAACAGGGAAAGTTCACTAGGCAAGGGATTCCTGCCACCAACCTGGGGATACAGTCTTACAAAGTTCTTTCAGATTTCATAGAGTCAAATCAGTTGCAAGGGAAAGAGAGAACTTAACAGCTAGCAAACCAGGGAAGCCGGCAAATCCACCAGTATGAGCTCAAAGGGCAGCAAGGTCAAACGGGACAGTTACTCGAATTGAGAATGGAAAGGAAGATGAGTCCATGTGTAATCAGTATGCCAGTCAACTCTCTGCACGCTCTCTACAGTAGCTTTGCTCTCTCGCCCGAGAAGCACTCAGTAATATGGATCAACAAGTCCGGAGATGACATCGAGTGTCACACCATCATCGCTCCACTTTCATGTGGTCATCATTCACTCACATGATGCAAAAGTGGTAACATTGGCAGTCTTTTCTACACCAATCATGGGAATCAGTTGTCCATCTGGACACATATGTTAGTTCACAATAAGCTATTCATTGCTGAAGCTTCTCATGTTCCAGTAGCAAAAGTTAATGTCACACTGTTGTATCAATATACAAATTGCAATATGTTTCGACTCTCTCCGGAATGTAATGGAAAAGTAAAAGAAAGTTAGATGAGGGAGAGTTGCAGTAAGATTCAATCTCACAGACGCCATTAAAAAGTATAGGTCTAAAGAATAAAGTCAAGTTAAGGCATTAAAAGACAGTACATCATAATTAGTATGTAGGTGCATAAATTAGATTCGAGCCAAGGTGATTCAATTAATGCATTTGTAAAAGCAGTCAAGTTTCATAGCTTGTTTCATGAAATTGTTCAATAGTAGTTATGGACTACTACCACATTTTGCAAAGTCTATACATGTAACATACAGGTTTTAATAAATCTATAATTCTATTAACGTTAAGATTCAGTCTGGAAAGTTTCATCTTTCTAACTCGTTGCATATACATTTTGCACCATCTTCTCTGTGTCAATGGTGCATCACAATGAGAGTAAAGAAGATGTGTTCTTAAGCCATTACACATTTATATTTAACATGTAAATTTGTACAATTGCAAACAAAGCTGATCAATGGATCTATAATCAGTTGCCATATATTAATTTGTTATAAATTGCATAAAATCAGAAAATACAATATGTGAGTTTTCATCAACATGATTTAAAATCGTATACAAACATTTACTGTTAAGCTAGTTAAACATACAGTATATAATATTCTTCTATTTCTATGATTCTAATCACTATTTTACGGTGCTTTCACTTTATATATATCTTTTCAAAACCATTGTCATTCTCTAAAACATGATACACATTCATTTTATAAGTGTTTTCATTCTCATGTTTAGTTTTCATGTCATATAAAGAATAACAAGCTTCTGTGCTGGATCACGGCTGGTGCCATTTTGCTCCCTCCAGAAGTCGCCACTTTATTGCCAACACCAAGTCACAACAGTCTTGTGCGGCACTCTGCTGCTTTGGGCCCTCTCACAGGGGCCTGGAAAGCTCATACAGCAGGTATCTTCCCCCGGTCACGGGCTTCGGTCCTCAGGGGAAAGGGCTCTGTGAGGCTCGGTGCTTGAGCTCTATGACAGTGCAACCTGCTCCATACTCCTCCGCTGAAATCTACACTTTGAAGTAACGGTAGACTTTGATTTTGTGAATATCTAAACGTTCTAAAGTCACTCACTTTGCAACAGTAATGTACACGTGCAAATTCCTCACAAGTGTAAGTTACCATTGTGACTAGCCTTACATTTATGTTTGCTTGTATACATGGGATTTATGAAATGCATACTAGTCACATGTCATACAGGTCCTTTTTTTTTTGAAAATCTGTTTATTAGCATAGTAGGCAAAGCAGTCACAGATACTTCCAGTCCCGAGGGGATACAGAGTAATACATACATAAGGTTGCTTAGAACATATAATTGCATAGTTGACTCAATTTTTCATTTTGTTGGTGACAGTAACCGTCACAGTTTATATAAACCCCTGTCAAAAACTATCCCTCCCCCCACCCTCAACAAACCCATCCGACACTCACACAAAAAACATATAATTGATCAATCATTAGACTGGGGCACTCAGAGAATCACAACATATGGCTCTATTCGATTGTACACATAGGTGGAACTAGACCAATACAGAGAATATAAATTGGGGGACCCCCCTCATCTCTTCGTAGCGCACCACGGTTAGTGACAGTGCATGTCAGTCCGGCCAAGGACACATTTATCGTGCAATCGAAGAGGTACTTGTACCCTCTTCTTCCCCGTCTCCCCCAGTTTCAAACATACCTAATATGGTATACCAGTCCAGTGAAATTGGCTTTTTCCTTAGACCCCTGTATTCCTCCCTCTGTAGTGCAACTCCCTCTGCCCTGCCCCACCGCACCACTTCCGCCCTCCACAACTCCGGGTCAGGAGGTCTGGCTGACTTCCACCTCGTCGTGATGGCACGTTTCGCCAGCAACAGGGCCAGGTCCGCGAAACGTGTCGCCACGGTTCTAGTGCGCTGTGAGGGCCCCAACCCCAGTAACGTGCATTCCAGTGTTGGAGATCGGGCTAAAGCACCCGCTTCCTGGAGCGATGCATGGACCGTGGTCCAGTAGTATCCTAGTTTGGGGCATTGCCAAAGCATGTGTATTAGTGTTGCGTCCTCGGTGTCACATCGGGGGCAATTACTGTTCGCATCAGGAAACATCATGTGTATGCGGCGCGGGGTCAGGTAGGCTCTGTGTAGAAGCATCGACTGAATGAACTTGAACTTGGGGCTCCTAGCTACTTTTTTGGGAAACTGAAGGATACGTTCCCACTCCTTATCCCTCAGGGGCCTACCAATGTCCACTTCCCATGCTGCCCGGAGTGGCGACAGATCGAAAGCCCTCCCCTTCTTAATACTAGCAGTGAGCCATCTTGTAAGGTGGGCACCCGTGCCCATCAGGTAGTGCATGGTGATAAGAGGATTCGTAGCTGGCTCCATGCCCCTAGGGGACCACTTATGTGTGATATAGTGGCGAAGGCCAGAGTGTAGCAGGAAGGTGCCTCCAGGGACTCTGTGGGTAGTTCTAAAGTCTGCAAAGGGCAGTAGGCGCTCTTCCGCGAACAGGTCACCTACATGCGACACTCCGGCTTCATGCCATTGCTCCAGCGAGTCCGCCGACAGAGTCCCCGCGGCCAGTGGGATACCCAAGAGCGGGATCGTGGGGGCATAGGACGACCCAGGGGACGTGTACTTCAACGCCTTCCGCCAGTAAGTTATCGCCAGTTTGAGGAGAGGCGGGGCATCCCTAGGTATAATCGAGTTGGGCAAAAGTAACGTGTGTATTCTCCCCAATGCATGATCCCTATCCGTCATGTTAATCTCCTGAAGATTGCGACCCGCTACCCAGAAGGCCAGCCATTGCAGTTGACACGCATAGTTGTAGGCCCTAAAATCAGGCAAACCCATGCCACCGGCTTCAGGGGGGAGCTGCAGCTTGGACAGACCTACACGCCTACGGCCGTGCCCCCACACAAGTTCGGTGAGTAGAGTGTCTAGGGTCTTAAAGGTAGCTGCCGGGATCAGGTGTGGCAAGTTAGTGAAGTGGTAGAGAAGGCGGGGGAGCATCACCATCTTGGATATCGCCACTCTGCCGGGTATAGAGAGTGGTAGTGTGAGCCAAAATTGTATCTGCGACTTCAGTGCTCTAATGGCCCTCCCAAGGTTACCGTCGATCATCTGATCTGCTTCCCTGTAAATCTGCATCCCCAGATATCTGAAGGTGGTTTCAGCTATCTGGAACTCGTGGGGGGCGAAGGGCAGCGGAGCAGCCAGACCAGTTGCTGCGAACGTGAAGCCATATGATTTGGATTCGCTTATTGTCAGGCCTGAGATCGACCTAAAGACCTCAAATACCTGGGCAACAGGGCTCAAGTCGCTCCTCAAGTCCCGGAAATATAAGATAATATCATCAGCATAAGCGGACACTATATGTGCCGTCCCATGCCGCAGAATGCCAAACCGGGGGGCCATGTGACGGAGCCTACAGAGCATCGGCTCAAGGGCAAGGACAAATAGGAGGGGGGAAAGTGGGCAGCCCTGTCTGGTGCCCCGTGCGATAGCTATAGGAGCTGATATATGACCTGAGGTGCGCACTCTAGCAGTGGGAGCTGTATACAGTAATCTGACCCAAGCGAGGAATTCGGGGGGTATCCCAAATTTCGACAGTATGTCGAACATGTAATCCCATCTGAGGGAGTCAAATGCTTGTTTCAAGTCCAGGGAGATGCAGCCTTCGGAGCTCGTGTCCTCCCGGTCACCGAGCATGAGCTGGGCTAGTCGCCTGAGGTTCATGGCTGTATTGCGGCCCGGGACAAAACCACATTGGTCCGAGTGGACTAGCTGAGGTACATATTGCACGAGCCTTGATGCTAGCACCTTGCTCAATATCTTGGAGTCAGTATTGAGAAGGGACAGGGGTCTATAGTCAGCCATCTGAAGCCCTTCTTTATTAGGCTTCAGAAGGGACGTGATCAACGCCTGCATAGACGACTGCGGTAGGGTGGCTGTCCGCAGCGCTTCCAAGTAAATAGCGTGTAACCGTGGGGCTAGTAGGTCTATGTATGTTGTATAAAAGTCGGCCGGTAGGCCGTCTGTCCCAGGGGTCTTGCCCTTAGGAAGGGCGCGTATTGCCTGTTTGATTTCAGCTATGGTAATGGTGCGCTTAAGGTCTTTGATCTGCCCGTCTGTGAGTCGAGGCAGGGCTAAGTCCCTCGTAAAGGCCTCGAATGCGACCTCTGGAAGGGGCTGTGGGGGACTGTACAGCGTTGTGTAGTATTCCCTAAACGCAGTGTTGATCCCGACCTGGGTGGCAACTGGATTTCCTGCTTGGTCCAAGATTCTCAGAATGGGGTGGCTCACTGGGGAGTCCCGTAACAGGCGGGCTAGGAGGGGGCCAGCTCTATCCGCTTGTGCATGCTGCCTGTTCGTATATTCCCTATAGTCTAGGAGCCTCAGGTCTTCCAGTAGCTCTGCGTGTCGAATGTGAGCCTCCTGTAGTGGTGTGAAGGGTGCACGTGTGCCGGCAGCCTCATTCTCTAGGGAAGCCAGGGAGCCCTCCACCTCCTTCAGTTGATTAATTATCTCCTTTTTTCTGCCCATTCCAGCGGCCATGGCTGCCCCCCTAAGACAGACCTTAAATGCGTCCCACTCCACTTGACGGGTGCCGGCCGTGTTCATGTTTGTGGAGAAATATGTTCCTATAGCGTCGGACAGGGAGGCCCGGAACACTGAGTCTTCAAGGAGATCTGGGGACAGTCTCCAAGTAGGGATGGGGGCCAGCCTCCTGCCCCACTGCCATGTGAGTTCTACAGAGCTATGATCGGACAGAGTTTTCCCCATGTGTTGGGCCTTAACAATTGTATCTGCTACGGAGCGGGAACAGAAAATGTGGTCAATTCTAGTATGCAGCTGGTGTGGTGGGGAGAAAAAGGTATATTCCCTCTCTTGTGAGTGTGTACTGCGCCATGTATCAGTCAGGTCCCAGCCCTCAGCCCATCGACTAAGAGCATCCGCTTGTTTCCTACTCTCAGCCGCCTGTAAAGGGGGATGTGACCTATCCAGAGTAACATCAAGCACAGCATTAAAATCACCCCCAATAAACCATCGATGATCAGCCCATCCCGTCAGCACCCCGTTCACCGTCAACAAAAACTCCGATTGATTAGAGTTCGGCGAGTAAACACACCCAAACACAACAGCATCCCCGTCCAACAGCCCCCGTACAAATACATATCTGCCCTCTTTATCGATTCTATGCTCCAACATCTGAAAGGGGACAGAGCCACGGAACCAGATCGCCGCCCCCCTTGAAAACGCAGAATAGGAGGTAGCAAATAATTGTCCCCTCCATTTTTTGCGCAGCTTCACAGCTTCAGAGGCGTTCAAATGTGTCTCTTGCAGGCATGCAATCTGGGTTCCCCTGCGGTTAAGCTGGGCCAAAATTCTATGGCGTTTCTGGACTGCTCCCATGCCACGCACGTTCCAGGTGCACAGTTGGTAATTATTAAGCGGCCCCATATCCAACCATGTGGTGCGACTCAGTGAAACGCCCTGGGCCCCATGTCAGTTCTGCGTTGAGATAAGGTGAGTGTGTCGTGGAAACAAATAACCCCTTAACAAAAAGGTCCCCAAGCCAACGTGCCCGGGATCCAAACTGTGGTGCCCAACATGGGCACAAGTCATTGGAGTCCGTGTGCATACCGGGGGGTGACAGGCCTCTGTCGACTGCCATTGAGCGGTCTGCATAGGCTCGTTAGTCCTCAACAAAGTGGGTTCCCCATGCAACCCACCACTTGCGAAAGGAGGGGGAGGGGGGGGGAGGGGGAAGTTCAAGTATACATTACCACCTGGAGGGGATCATATTTTCAGCAAATCAGAACTCCTCTGCCATTTGGGCTGTAATTTTCGGGAACAGCGGCAAGCTGTCCATTGAGCCAGACACCTCTGTATGGGTGCCAGTGGTGGCGGAGTGCCTGCCGTTAAGCGCTTGGGCGTCGTGTGCTGCTAGTGCTTCCTCCGTGAGCTGCTGCCGGTGAGATGACAATGGGTGGCTCGCCACCCGAGCATCAGGAGGATGCGTCTTCACAGGGGTTCCATGGGAAGAGTGGAGTCCAGGGCCGGGAGTGTTGTGCCGTCTGTCCGGTGTGTCTCCGCGCCCGTTGCGGCCGCCCCCCCGGTGCTCCCCGAATGGGTCCTGTGAGGTCGGCGGTGTCAAAGTGACCTCCATCCATTCCTCCGCCTCCTCTGGTGAGTCGAAGAAGTGGGATTTGTTGTCGTGCAGGATTTTGAGCCGAGCAGGGAACAGCAGGGCATACTTCATATTTCTGTCCCTTAACTTGCGTTTGACACCCATGAAGGTGGATCTGGCGCGCTGTACAGTGGGCGTGAAATCAGGATAGACTGAAATGTTCTTATCTTCAAATCGTATCGGTGCTTTCTCCCTGGCCGCACGCAACACAGTGTCCCGGTCTCTGAAATGAAGGAGGCGCGTGATTAGGGGACGAGGGGGCGCCCCTGGTTTGGGGGGCCGAGGAGGCATCCGATGTGCCCTCTCCACGCTATACAGTGCAGTGAGATCTTCTTGGCCCACCAGGTTCCGTAGCCAGTCCTCCACGAATTGGGTGGGGTTCCTCCCCTCACTTCTCTCCGGAATGCCTAAGATACGGACGTTGTTGCGGCGCGCACGTCCTTCTGCCTCATCCACCCTATCCCAGAGATGTTTAAGCTGTTTCTCCACTCCCCCCAGCCTCGTGGAATGCTCCGTCTGCTGTGGCACTAGGTCATTCAGTGCTATCTTCTGCTCCGCCACTCGTTCCGCCAATTTGTTATGGTCCGCCCTTAGTAGTGATAGGCCAGTCGCCATATTGTCAATACGCGATTCCAGGGCTTCCCGAGTCGCTCGTATCTCATTAAGGATAAGGTCCAGCTTTGCGTCCTGGGACCTTTTCCCAGTCGGCGGGATGATGTCCATGTTGGAGGAGGCCAGAGGGTCCTCGGAGCCCGTGGACTGCAGGTCCGTCGCAGCGCCCTGTCCATGAGTCTTGCCCCTTTGCTTGCCCATGGCTCTTGTTAGCAGGGTGGCGACGGAAAGGGCACAGCAGATCGCCGCCACCCTCTCCCGTATCTATTCCGGGCGCCGGACTGCGTCCGCAGCAGGGTCAGGGAGTGGCAGTCAAGGGTGGGAGCGGCACAGGCCCAGGGCCGGCCGGGAGCGCGTAGAATCCCTGTCCTTGACGTCAGTGTCAGTATAGGCGGCTTTCCCAGGGAGGCCCCGTGTGCAGAATCGACTTTAGCTTCCCGTAGTACAGATGAAGGAAGTAAGGCGGCCAGCTGCCAGTGTCCAATGAATCGGCCTTTCGCAGGTGTACTCAAGAAGCCCGGGCCAGTGCGTGGTGGTAGTTCCGCAAAGCGCGTGACTCACTCTCTTGCCGCTGTCCTGGGCCGGTCGCCCCGGTAGTCAGGGCCTGCAGTCCACCGCCCTTCGCTCACCGCCGGGCACACCGCCCTCCGCAGGACGTCGCTCCGCGTGGAATCCTAGTCGCGGTTCCGCCAATCGACTGGTGTGTAGGCCAGAGAAGCTCTTCCCGTCCGGGTCCCAGAGACAAGATGGCGCCCAAAAAAAAAAAAACTGCTGATGAGGCCTGCAGAGCCCGGGGGGGTCCGGAGCAAGCGGCGCTTGTGTCAGATGTCCGGCGCTGTCCGCCCCACAGTCCCGGGCGGCACAGCAGGGAACGGGCGTCTTGCCCACCGCGTGGATCAAGCCGGTCAGCCAGATGAAGAAAGCCTCCGCCCGATCCGTAGGTCACCCAACAGGGCGGCCCTGCAGGGCTCCGCAGCGGAGGCGGGGGCCGTAGGGTCGCCGTACGATCAGGACACCCCTCTACAGGTGGGGTCAGCCGCTGGTGTCCGCCTCAGTGTTCCGGTGCGGAGTCCCGATCGGACCGCGCCAGAGGCTATGGGGAGACCGGGGGGAATGCCCACTCGAGCCCGGGGCTTCACCCTGTGCAGTAGGCCGCGGCCGAAGCAGCCGCGCAGAGCGTCAGTAGAGCGAGCGGACTGGAGAAGCACCGCTCCGCTTCCAGAATGACACCCACGGGGACCTCCGGTGCAAGTATCAGGTGGGTCGCAGTGGGGGAAAGCAGGATATTCAGCTCATATGGAGGATTACGGACGGAGCTCTCGGGCTACACGTCCACCATCATCGGCTGCAGGCCACGCCCCCCATGTCATACAGGTCCTTATGAGGATAAGATTTACTGTGATCGCATGGGTAAGACTTTGAGTGGTGACCGAGAGGGAGTGCGATAAATCAAAAAGTAGAGAAAGGGTTTACAGTTTGAGCAGAGAGAGCAAAGTAGTGGACAGTGCAAGACGAGTTAGGGAGAGATTTCAAAATATTATATGGAGGTGAGAGAAAAAAATTGGCAATGTGGTGCAGGAAGGCATGGGGAGACCTAACAGATGAGGAGGGCGGGGGTCTAAGACTTTAAGGCTACAGGAAGAATGGACAGAGAAAAGGAACTCTGAACGAGGGTCCAGCAAATTGTGATCAGTTGTTGCTTCAACAGATGCGCCTGGAAGATTGGGAGCAGTAGCAGCCCGTTCCTTGTCAATGTGGCGGGTCGGAGGAGGGAGGGAGGTGGGGAGGGAAGTGGGGGTTAGAGGATACTTTTTTTTTTTTAAACTTACCCAACGCCGCCGCCAACGCCGCCATCTCCCACATCTCACACTTCCTGCTTCTGTGCACAGGTTCCCGGACTGCACTGTGGCCAATCCCGATGCAGCATGAAAGAAGTGGAAGGATTGACCTGAGTGCTGGTAACTTGCACTCCCAGGCAGACTGGGGGCATCTGCTCTCTCCAGAACCATCAGCACAGCTGGGGCTGGAGAGAGCTTTACTGTGCATGAGGGCCTTTGGTGATGCAGCTGCTTCACCTCTTGCACATTTCTCTGGAAATGGCTTCTAAACATTCCTGCTCTTAATCACGCTTCAAAGTAGATGAAGCTAGGAACCATGCCACAAGCACCATAAAAAGGCACAGTGTAAGTGTAAGGGGAAAGCTCTTCTCCATAGCAATACCATTTGCTTAATAGGACAGTCATAACACTTTGCTGCACTACAAACCTAATGTTATGCTTAGATTGATCAAGTACACAGCACATGAACACATGTTTAACCATTACCGGTGACAATTCTAGTTTAGGAGTGTAGAACTCAAGTAATGCAGCTAAACCTCTTAGCTAAGTTGTGCATAACTAGTGTTCCCTTGTTTGTAATTTGACTCAATAACCATTTTCAATCTTGCACAGAACTACATTTTAACACACTATACTATTTAGGAATTCAATGTTTTGCAATTTTTGCACAGCAAATCTGAAAACATGTGTATCAAGAGAAAATAGAAGCACCCTTACCACCGGATTCACGTTTGCTTATTAATGAGCCTGTTTTTTTTTTTAATAAGTGCTGTAGTTGAGGCTGTGTAGTAGTAGCAGTATGCTCCTCTAAAGAATTTCTGCTGTAAACTCGATAGCACAATATCGCTTGTCTCAATTGCAATCAATATCATTGATTTTTATACCTAAAAGACCGCCTTAATGAGTTTTATGGTAAAAAAGAAAAGCAAATCATCTTACTGGAATGGAAACAGGAAAAACTTTAAGTGGTGTAAAAAAAGTCCTTGATTCAAAGAAAACAATAGTAAAAGAACGAATCTTCACATAATAATTACCTATAACACCTAGAAGAATTAATTACTTACCAACAAAGAATGCACAATTAACTGAAGGGCAGTTGACACTGATTTGTGCCAGGGATGCAAACAATGTTTTTGAATTAATGTACACAGACTGTTACAGCAACAATAAATAAATCTTATAACAAAATTAGATCAAAAATCTTTAAAAATTCAATAGACAAACTGGTCCAATCGCAGTGTGTAGAAAAGGACATTCTAAGAATTTAACAGTGATCATTAAAACACATTGAGGTTTTGGGTAGCGCCCCCTCTCTTACCTCTAAATACTGGTCTCTCTTCCAGTCCATCACAGAAGAAGTTAAACTCATCTCCACCTCCAAACCCTCTTCACATGCCTTAGACCCCCTACCTGCTCAACTCACTAAAAAGCTGATACTTTCCCTAGCCCCTCTCTGGTGCAGGATTATTAATAGCTCCCTTAAAACTGGTATCGTTCCGGATTGTCTGAAAGTGGGACAAGTCACCCCACTGCAAAAAAAAAACAGGCCTAGACATTAATGACTTAGACCACTTCAGACCCGTTTCCAACCTTCCTCTTTTCTCCAAAATCTTGAAAAAATGTGTACTCCAACACCTAACCCAACACCTGGACAACACCAATCTTCTCGACTCCCATCAGTCGGGATTCAGGAAAGGTTGCAGCACTGAAACAGCAATCCTTAACATAATAGATGACATTTACAAATCATTGGACTCAGACCAATGCTGCCTACTTATTCTCCTAGACCTTTCGGCAGCATTCGACATAGTAGATCACAAACTTTTATTTATTTATTTATTTATTGTAGAGTTTTGTATAGCGCTAGCCAGACCCAAGGGTATCGGAGGGCTTTCACAACATGGGTTAAAGCAGCATCAATAGGAGGATATACATACATTGATTCAAGGCAGAAGAGGAGGTCTGAAGTGGTTATAAATAAATACAGGTCAAGGAGCCACCAAGTCACAATAATGAGCATATGCCAGGATGGAAAGAGGTAAACGTTTTGGTGAGGTGGAGATTCTGACCAGTCGACTGCAGGATAGGGCTTTTCAGCCGAGATTAACCGTTCCGGAGAGACCGGTTAAGGAAGTAAACTTTGAGTTGTCTTTTGAATTGTAAGAAGGAGGGAGTAGTTCTGATATGGACTGGGATGCAGTTCCAAATTTTGGGGGCATTTTCAGAGAAGGATCGTGACGCGTTTTTTTTGTTTGCGGATTTTCGGTGGGATGAGGAGTAGAGTGTTGGAGCTTCTAAGGCACCTTGTCTGGCCTGCCCTCTTGAGTTTGACAGCCAAGTAGGCTGATTTTCCTGTGTGGAGGCCTTTGTGAGTGAGGCAGGCCGTTCTGAAATTAGCACGCATTTCAATTCGGAGCCATTTTAGCTCTTTGAGTGCTGGCGAGATGTGGTCAAACTTCTTTACTCCGGTGACCATTCTGGCTGCTGCGTTGAGCGTGGATCTGAGAGGTTCTAGGTGAGATTTTGCTGCACCTGTGAGGGCTGCATTCCCGTAGTCTAGTCTTGAGAGCACCAGGGATTGAGTGGCTAGTTTTAGGTTGTTAGGCGGGATGAAGGGTTTAATTATGTAGAGAAACTTCAGGTTAAGAAAGGCGCTCTTGGCGGAGTTCTTAATGTGTTTGGTCATGTCAAGTTTGGGGTCGAGGGTGATTCCGAGCGATTTTACAGAATCTGCCAGGGTGAGATTGACATTTAGGGTGTTGATTGCTGTTAGCCATTCTGTGATTTGGGGGTTCTCCTCTTTGTTGAAGATGAGGAGGATTTCCGTTTTGTCTTTATTGAGTTTCAGGTGGTTTTGTGATAGCCAGTGTTGGACTACTCTAAGAGTGTCGGTGAGTCTGTGGATATCATCTATGGATGATGTTTCAAGGTAGATCTGGGTGTTGTCAGCATAGAGTTGGAAGGGGATGTTTGACTTTTTGAGTATGGTGGTGAGGGGTTCCATGTAGATGTTGAACAGTTGAGGTAAAAGAACTGAACCCTGGGGGACACCTCTACTGACGGGGTGGAGGTCTGATAAAAAGTTTCAGATCTTTATTCATTGGCTGGTCTAGACAAGGTGGTCCTCAAATGGTTCTCCTCATTCCTCCACAACCGCTTCCAGAGAATCAAAATCAAAAGCTTTGAGTCCGACCTCCATCCCGTCAACAGGGGAGTTCCCCAAGGATCAGTGCTCTCCCCTCAAATCTTCAACTTCTACATGGAACCCTTCACCACCCTCCTCGGAAAAGCTAACCTCCCTTTTCACTTATATGCTGAAGATACTCAAATTTACTTGGAAATCTCATCGGCCAAAGACATTCAAAGACTCAACGAGTCACTAAGAGAAGTGTAACTGTGGCTATCCAATAATCACTTAAAACTGAACCCGGACAAATCCAAACTCCTCCTCATTTTGAACAAAGAAGAAAATCTACCAATGGTCGAGTGGATAAAAGTCATTGATGAGCACAACGGGAACCCTGCCCTGGCTGATTCTGTTAAATCTTTAGGCATTACACTAGACTCAAAACTGGACATGACCAAGCATATTAAGATCTCAGCGAAGAGTGCATTCCTCAACCTGAAGCTTCTAAACAAAATAACACCTTTCATCCCGCCCAAAGATCTTAAGCAAGCCACCCAAGCATTGGTGCTGTCAAGACTAGACTATAGAAATGCAGTCCTCTACGGATAGCTAAAACACATCTTCCTCCCCTGAAAATTCTCAATGCGGCTGCCAGAATGGTCACTGGAGTAAAGAAATTTGATCATATCTCTCCTGCTCTCAAAGAACTCAAGTGGCTTCCTATAGAACTGGGGGCGAACTTCAGAACAGCCTGCCTCACCCACAAAGCCCTTCACACAGGCAAACCCGAATATCTGGCAGCCAAACTAAAAAAACTGTCCAGAACAGGACTCTCAGAAGCGCCAACACCTTACTTCTCATCCCGCAAAATTCTCAAAAACAGAAAACCGCCACCAGGTCCTTCGCCGACAATGTGCCTAAAATCTGGAACTCTATTCCCCCTCACATCAGAACTATTCCGTCATTGGCTAAATTCAAAATTCAGCTCAAAATCCTCTTCCTTGACCGATCACTAACAAACAGATAGGAGCAGCTGGAGCCTTGAGATTCCCACTTCTCTTCCCGGATTCGATGGTAATCAAGATCTTGATATGGACCCTCTACCGCATTGTCCCTGTGATTTTTATTGCTGAACTGTCTTGCCTTACTGTATTTTGTGCTGCTATCTTTTCCTCTGCTATGTAACCGATGTGTAGCGCTCCGATACCCTCCGGATAGCGCTATATAAAACTTCTTAAATAAATAAATAAATTAAACACATAAGTTAACACGACAGATCGTTTACTAACTGTATAAAAGTTGAATGATAATGGTAAGTGAGATAAAGGTAAGGGAACCTGGAAAAATGAAAGAAAAAAGAAATAACATATTCAAATGGGGAGCTTCAGTTATTAATACTGATGCAAAATTCAATAAATTCATCTAAACAGAATTTAAAGCTATAAGTAATAACAATGCAATGTGATAAAGTAAGTGAGGAACAAAGTGAATAGGCACTTTATAAGTTATAATAATTTTCTGGCAGAATAAGCAAATATTTTGTCAAACTGCAAATGATTTGTCACCTTAATCCCTTAATGACGAATAGAAATCAGTATATGATAGCTTACCAACGCTCAGTTTGCTTACCAATGGATACATCTCACTTGTTAACAGTTTACTACAATGGATGTCATTACATTGTGGCTACTCCATCGTGAGTGACTCATTGGGAACTCCTTTATATCAGAAATTCGAAGAGATATTAACTAATTTATAAAAAAAAAAAATTATAATACATACCTACATTTATTTTTCATGGGGGCGTTTAACCTCCTAAACCATATTTATATGGAGGAATTGTGGCCTGGCAAAATGGGGGAGTGTAAGCAGCGGTTGATGCAGGTAAGTGCGGTGAGGCGGAGTGGGGAAGGGCAGAGGAGCAGGCAACAGAAAACAGAATAAGATTCATTTATTGAATAAATTTTCCCTATTCCGTCGTCTGTCGACTTCCCCCAAATGACTCGCCGCGCTTGCCTGCACCGACCACCACTGGAGAGTGGGTATGATCAACTATTGCGCTCACACAAATCTACCAACATTCCACATAATCGAACAGCTGAAGCACTTTTTGCTGTGAATAACCCATGCCTTGTGCAAAGTCATCCTGTGCCCTGGGCACCCCTCAACTTTTTGCTGACTGATACTGGTGGTAACTGATTTTGACTGACCCTGTGCCCTTCCTAACCAAGTCCAAGGCCAGTGCTAAGCTGAAAGAGACACATTAGAATACAGTTAAAACACCTAACATACACTAGGGTGCACTGTGGTATGGTGGAGTACCTCTGTAATTGGCTTGACCTACCCCATAAGCCCCTAGTATATTATAGGGCAAGGGATTGAAACTACCCAGAGGTCCCCAGTACCCTGGGGCATGGCAGTTAAGAGGCCAGCAGCTTTTTCTGCACTTGCATGTGTGCCTTGCTGAACTGAGGTCAGTTCAAAAACAGCCCTGGGTGCCAGGACTGCTTTTAAAAAGAAAATTGTGCTCAAACTTGCCTTTTGTAACGGAAGAGGTGTGGCGCCGCGGCCAGGGCGACTGACTTCGGAAGCTGGGGATCACGGTTCGATCCCCGGCGCCGGCGGCAGATTAGTCCAGCACCATGTGACTCTGGGCAATAGCTTGCTTAATCTTCCCGACGGCCCCCAGCGCCTAGAGACCCTAACGGGTGATTGTGCGCTTTATTATTATTATTATTATTATTATTTATTATTTGGGCATTTGTAAAGCGCCTGGTGACGCCACTGGCGTGTCCCCGCGCTTTACAAATGTGGATTATTATTATTATTATTTGGTGGTAGGGGCACTTAAAAATGGATACCCTACAATACTTTGGCATATTAGGGACCCTCAGAGTCTCCCCTAGGTATCCCAGGGGTGGGGGGGGGGTCAATTATCTATAAGGTACACACTTACAAAATTAGTTTTATATGCCTGGGTAAAGTGAAATTTCACATTTTGCTCCCCATGTTGTGGTAAAGTACTGCTCAAATTCGACTTTGATGCTAGTAAAAAGAGAATCTGCAAGATTTCTACAGATGCAGAATCCCTAAAGTCTCCCCTAGTTGCAAATGGGGTGGGGTTCCTTTAGATATAAGGCAAGTACTTATAAATATGTTTTTGTAAGTCTGTAAAAATGGCCCAAGTCATTTTTCCCATTGCAAATCCCTTGTTACATAGGTTAACATGGTAGGAAGTTATTGATTAATACATGTTGATAGTAGATGACTAGACTGGCCATTCAACGACTTCCCAGAATGGTAGTAGTAAATCCAATAATATCCTATTGTTGAATTTCTCCTAAAGTGTACATACAAGAAGTTATAAAAAGTTCTTGTTTGTAAGTCCAAATTCAGCCTTCCAGTGGTCTGCCCTGATTGGTGAGAGTTACGTGGATTCACCAGGCTGATTTGAAGAGGGGATGAAGAACCCCTGGCATTTACCAGCTCTGCTGGGAGGGCAGGGTATTGGTCCATAGGAATGTCAGGCCAGGGGGTGGAGTCGTAAACCATGCTCTTCAAAGGCAGAGGGTAGGCCTGTGTGTCAGTTACACTTTTACACTTTTGACCCAGAGTAGGGCTAGGCTTAAGGAAGGTATGTACAGATGGTAGTGGGAGAGTCCAGGGAAATAAGCCATCCCTGGGGGGCTGTTTAGCCAGGTCTTGACTCACTGCTGGAAAATCAACCATTATGGATTTGGAAGTTTTGATGCACTCTGGGAGAAAATAATGCCACACTCTACAGGATGTGGTCATAGTCTTGAGGATTTACCCTGCTCTCATTGGTTAGGAGTGACCTGCTGCTTTACCCAGAGAATTTTGAAACAGTATCTGAGAGGGGCAGAGTTCTCCAGGTTTGCTGCTTGAAATGTACTGTAGCAAGAAGTGCCCTGATGAGAAGTTCTGCTGTGCAAAGATTTCTGAAGCCTGATCGCTGAAGACTGCACCAACTGAAACTGCAGCCCTGTGGATTACCTTGCTGCAAAAGGACTAAAGAGTGGACTCCCTGCAAGCTACAGGTTAACAGAGCTCACCTGGACATCCCCACAAACAATTCCCAGCCTGGAGTACCAGTGGATTTGTAAGGATTTTGTTCAAGTGGATTGCGAAAGTGAAGTTTCACACTTCCAAGGACCCTCTTGGAGATTCCAGAACCTTGGATTGTGTGTTGGATACTTTGGGACCCGCAAGCAGAACTTCAGGAAGGAGTTCTAACTGGACCCCGCCTGCTGGAGAAGGCCACACAACACATTTGGTGAGATTCTCCAGAACAATTTTTAAAGGTGTCCCTGTCAGAGAAAACAAAATGACTAAAAGGGGCACTATTGATTTCTAAGCACTGGAAAGTGACTAATCTTTACAAATTCATATCTCTGGTTCCCTACAATGGATTTTTTTCGTTTTGGTGTCATTTAAAAGACACAAATATTACCTATTTTAATAAATTAGTGTTGGATTTTTATTTTTTGTTGTGTCTTAATTATTTAGTGAAAATGTGTTTTTAAATGCTTTACATACCTGTCTTTAAAGTTAAGCCTGTCTGCTCGCAGCCAAGTTACCAAGGGTTGAGCATAGGAATAATTTTCTGAGACCTATGCTGTGTCCTACTATGTATTAGTGGCCTTATTGCCAGTGGCATACCTACATTTGCCCCTACCAATAACCCACTTTCTAACAACGTCTATATATTAATGCTGAAACAATAAGCCCGACACAAGCAAGATTGTTCCCTGTAAACTGAGAGAAGTCACCAAGGCCTACTCTGACCCAGTAAAATGTAAAACAACAAACATTTTCGACTGAGCTGCAGTTCAGAGAGTGAGAAGCCGACAGACAGACGGTCACAACAAGGGCTCTTCACCCTGGATAATTCACATATGGGTCATAGTAGGAGGCAGTCCTGATAGAGTGTTCTGGTTGCTGAAGTTGCGCTGCAAAAGGTAAATTGAAGGGGCCTACTGAGGTCCAGCAGAAAAGACAGCTTGTGTTGAGAGGCGCTCCCAGTGGAGTGGAGTGGACAGTAAGGTTGATGCAAATGAAACTTGCTACATCAGGGGAATAATAGCTTAATCGAGGTTGACAGAAGGGTGGTTGTGCAATCCTGATGAGTGTGGTTACCAGACACAGGCTCACGCAGAAGTTGGGGTCCCATTGTCATATGGTGCAGCCCTGTTGGGGATCACAGTGTCATACACCTCTCCCTCCAGCTGTCCTGAAAGGTCATGTAATGAATCCAGACTGAAACATAGAACTAATTAGGACTAATTACATTGTGATGCAGTGAAAGAGCCCTGGAGACGAACCTCGGTTCGGAGTGCACATCCATGGGTATGCTGTCGTGGACCTGCGATCCACCTCAAACATCAGTGTCTATAAATATGGCATATGATTAATCACTAGGGAAATTAAATTAAAGGAAAATATCTTTAGTGAATTTTAGAGCTACAAGGCACTTTCCACCAAAGTGAACATACAAGGAACTACATCCAGCAAACAGGGATATTTATCATGCTTCAAAAAAGAACCATGCCACCTTGCTTTGGTCTCTCCCCGTGGTCGCACTGGGTGGGAGGGTTGATCAGAGGTGCCTCCCTAATGTAAAATGTGAAAAAGAAACCATGTTAAAACAGCATAGCATCTAGTGGGCAGATAGGAAATGCTTAATAGGGGACACATTAGCTCATCTTAGACTGCACATGGTGTGGCTCGTTGAGTTCTCAATGTCTATCAGTAGCCTTGGTACACAGTCGTCAGTCTATCTGTTGCATCACCTCGGTCTTCCTGGCTGTATTACTAAAAGTGCCCTGGCGATGCAACAGGCATGTTTGCCTGCTTTGTGCGCCCCAGGGCATTTTGGTATTACAGAAGGGGAAGTAGAAGCTTGTGTGGCCCCTTCTATAATACTGATAGTGCTGGCACAAATCTAGCACCAGCACCAGCACAATCGTGAGAGGGTGCTCCCTCATTTGCATGGGGGTGTGGCTCCATATAAATGAGGGAATCACTTTGTCTCTGTGCCTGTGCTGTTTTTGAGACATGGGTGCAGAGGCAAACATGCCCTTACAAGTCATACTGAAAGTGCACCACAAATAGATGTCTCACTTTCCAGGGGTGAAAGTGGGTCCCATGGACCCCACTAAACATCCCTCTGCAGGAAGATACAGTCACTCATTGCACTCGCCAGCAAGGAGATCTTTAATCCCTCTTTAAAGTGCAGGCAGGTTTCTGTCAGCAAAAAGGAACACTGAGTGCCTTTGAAGTTGCTGTTTCTTATTTCACTTGAATGTGCTGCCCTGAGTGCAAGTTTGTGGCTGCCCTGTGGACGGCACATTCATCATAATAAGGTGCACTTTCCCTGTTTGCATCCTGTGCACCTGTTTAAAGGTGCAACGTGGCACAAACAGTGAAAACATTTACACAATGTTTAATACAGGCTCTGGTAAGCACTATTGTAGACACAATGTTGTGGCTCGAAGGGACCAATCAGTGTGGAAGAAAAAACAACTACTGTATGATACATTTCTCTATTCCATGCATATGAGTGATTAATTCTACAAGGAGGATTTGGACCGCTTTCCCCAAAATGGGCAAACTCTAATCCTTATGGTAAGAAACACTGATACACTCTGGCCTTTAACAAGCAAACAAGTCTGGAGTTAATGAGGTGGGTATGGAAAATAAGAGACAGGTAAAATAAACTTGACGTCATCCTAAAGTAAATAAACAATACCGATACCTGGAAACAATCAGAAAAGAAGTATCCCATTTACTCGAACATAGAGACCAAGGCAGTTTATAGTAGCTGGCCAAGAAAAAATACCCCTACAAAGTGAAAAGGGAGTAAGTTCCCCGCAAACAGCAGCAAAGGTACAAATTCCTGAGGGTCAAACATTTGGCGGGTCCAAACATTTGCCCTAAAATATATGTTTCAATTTTCTGGTTCCTAGCTTCAACTGATCACTGATAAAAATCAACCAAACAGAAATCTGAAAATGTTCAGATGAAATTGAAAAACCCAGTCTTTTGCCACCAGGGGTAGAAAAGAATCAAAGGCAACATGAGAATAAAAGAATATGGAAGCAGTGTCCTGCGCAGTCTAATGCCCCCCATCCTAGCCATTGCAGTCTGTCCTAGTAATGCACAGGAGTAATGAAAAAATAAGTGAGCTGCAGGGGCACTTCCTTAATTTCACCACTTCTGCCTCTTTGTGAGTGGACCACACAGCTAAGTTAGCAGATGTTTATTTTATGATTTTCCTACTGCTCCCCATTCTCCTTCCACTGCCTTTCCCCCAGCACCTTTTGCTTTCCCGCAGATAGTTCAACATTTTGCATATAGCAAATAGTTCAACATCATGCTTTTGTTGGACTCAGCAAGGACTACAAGTCCCAGGAGGCCACGCTGACCAAGAAGGAGGCGGAGGATACAGGCCTCCATCGTGCCTGAGAGCATGTTCAAATCACCCGCTGCACGGAGCACTTTTGTTGGACTCAGAAAGGTCTACAAGTAGCAGGAGGCCACACTGACCATGGATGGGGTAGAGGAGGCGGCCAGCAGCCCACCTAAGGTGCCTGAGAGCGCTGTAAAGTGCATTCATAATCACTCGCTACGTAGGACATGTGCGTGCCCTATCCAGGCAAAGCTCGAGGCAGGGCAGCGCCACCCCCTTTATTATTATATATATGTTTTAAATCTTTAACATTTTCCAAGATCCATCTCTCACAGATTGAAACGCAAAGGATGTTTTTTACCCTGTATCCTAAGTAAGGACTTAAGGGGCCGTTCCTCTCATAGTTTTAAATTAGACTAAATGCAGCTGTCTGTGGTTCATGCTGATGGCCCCCTAAGAGGGCGTCCCCTTTAGTGCTGTTTCAGGCAACTCTCTACGTCTTGTCTATGGGACCCCTCCTCTGGGAGTCCTCCCTCTCGGGTCTGGCGCCTCTTCGGCATCATTTCCGGTGCGCAGTGGGCTGGGGACAGGTATTTAAACTTGCCTCCACCCATGGGCCACCCTTTTTGCCCCCCACTGGACACACTGTCTGGAATGTCGCCGTGTTGTCGTGTTTGACACAGTTCGTCATTTGTCTTGCGAAGGACTCAGCGAGGACTACAAGTCCCAGGAGGCCACGCTGTCCAAGAAAGAGCCGGAGGATACAGGCCTCCATCGTACCTGAGAGCATGTTCAAAGCACCCACTGCATGGGGCACTTTTGTTGAACTCAAAAGGGTCTAAAAGTAGCAGGAGGCCACGCTGACCAAGGATGGGGCAGAGGAGGCGGCCAGCATCCCACCTAAGGCGACTGAGAGTGCTATAAAGTGCATTCATAATCACTCGCTATGCAGGACATGTGCGTGCCCTATCCAGGCAAAGCTTGAGGCAGGGCAGTGCCACCCCTTTATTATTATATGTATGTTTTAAATCTTTAAAATTTTCCAGGATCCATCTCTCACAGTTTGAAACTTAAAGTATGTTTTTTACCCTGTATCTTAAGTAAGGACTTAAGGGGCCATTTCTCTCAAAGTTCTAAATTAGACTAAATGCAGATGTCTGTGGTTCATGCATAGTGCCCCCTAAAATGGCGGCCCCTTTAGTGCTGTTTCAGGCACCTCTCTGCGTCTTGTCTCTGGGACCCCTCCTCTGGGAGTCCTCCCTCTCGGGTCTGGCGCCTCTTCGGCATCATTTCCGGTGCACTGTGGGCTGGGGACAGGTATTTATACTTGCCTCCACCCATGGGCCACCCTTTTTGCCCCCACTGGACACGCTGTCTGGCACGTCGTCGTGTTGTCGTGTCTGACGAGGTTCGTCGTTTGTCTTGCGATCAGTTTTGTGTGTCTTTTTGGGCCTGTTGTGACTGCTGGCCGTGGTTCCTCATTGGGACCGGTTGCTTGGCCCCCAGCTATGGATAGGGGTGTCGGTACTTGCCTCGTAGCACGTCGGGCACACAGTTGGTGTTAGGGTAGGTGGTGTGGTAACCAGCGCTGCTGCCTCGGTTGTTGCGGGGTTGGGCCAGGCTCCCACTGGTTATGCTGTTGTGTCCCTGGTCTTTTGTCCCCTGCCTTTCCCCCTTATATAGAGTGGCTCCGATCTCCTGGTTGGGGCCCGGTTGCACAGGTGGAAGTCCTCGAGCCCCTAAGCCTGGTAATGTGTATGTGTTGCGGGGGAAGTGACATAGGTTAAGGGCCCATGGCCCGGTTGGGCCCGGCCTTTGTTGTGTACGGGGGGCCTTAGCTCACAGTGCATGGTAAGATCTTGTACACATACAATGCATTGTATTGCCTTTACGACAGACACAGTGCATTCTAAGTTAGTGTCAAGGCCTGTATCCTCATGTTGCTATGTATGGTCCACCTCCTGATCGCCCCAAGGTATGGGTTGAAAATACAGACTTAATGGAGTGATCAAGTGGGGGAAGAAAAGGAAGGGAACAGCTGGGAAGGAGACCTGTAACGAGAAAACAACAATAATAGCGCAGTTCATACATACACTCCTTGACCATCAAGCCTTCAAGAATCTAAATATTAGATATACCTGAAACACAACAAGGGGTTGCCTTATTCCAATTCAAGGGAAGTGTTGCATGTAATCCACGTTGTGATCTAAGAATAGATAGTTCAACACAAGTTCAAAGGAATAAGAATGTACTGTAATGACAGCACCATAACCATGAGGTGATGCTATGAAACACACCTACCCAAGATGTACATGTGAGAGGATTAACAGGGGCAGAGTGCTTGTACTCATCGAACACTCGAACGACCACTGCTGTGAGAAACACAAACACAAACACAAACAAGTCCAGTAAACAACAATGGTCAATAGCGAATGTCGCGGTAGTATTATCCATACAACATCAACGTTAAAGACCAACCTCTCAAAAAGACAATACCCATAGAATTCTGGGTATCACTTCAAAGAATCAAAATCACCAATTGCAATTCAGTTATATAGGCAGTAATTGATTGAACCTTCGGTCACCGGAATGAAGATTTCCCCTGGCGAAACACAACTAGTTCAATTAGAATGAGCCAAGAAGTAGAACCTATGATGCTCCACTTATTACCAAAAAAGATTGAGTTCCCCAGTCGCTGCTTAGGGAAAATGACAAATGTGGCAGTTACTTTTTAAACAATAAACAAATGTACTTTGCCTCTTCAGATTCTGCCCATTCTCCCCGCAGAGTCAAAGCCACGACTCCCCAGAGTGGGAGAACAGCGGGTATTCCTCTAAAGCCTGAGCAGTAAAAACACAACTACTTGGATTGTTAGCAGTGCTGCGAGAGAACAAGCACGAACGCACGGCCACCACTCTGCTCGTTCTCCCTGCAAGAGTCGAAGCGCCAATACGGGAAAACAGGGGGGAATCACAAAGCGCGCTACGGGCACTTGCGCACAAGGCGTAGTCCGCAGTCCCAGCCACAAGAAACAAATAGAAACTGGAAACTTGGTGCACACTGCACCCTTACCGAACCTCACTCTGATTTCTCTGGAATTCCAAACACAAAATAAGAAACCCAGACTCCTGCAACTGAAGCTCTTTTGATCATGAGCTTCCTCTGACGGGGCCACATCAGGAACGTCTGTAATCCCATGGAATCATGGGATGTGTAATTTTATCCAGAAATACGGGAATCGTCGCGGGACATGGGTTTCTGTCAGTTTTCTACCACAACCGGGCTCCCCGCTGATGTGCTGTGACAGTTGGCCCTTGAGCACCTTGGTATGTATGTTATTGTAAGGCGATCATACGTCTGTGTCAGCACTTCTTATATGCTCCAGTGTTTCTATGTGACGGACACGAGCCATCTACTCTCCTTGTGGGGTATGTGTTCTCCCCCTTTGACTTAAGTGGATCTGCTGACAGGTGTATACGCTTGAACCCAACACATAGCACGTCAGTTCGCCTTGCGAGAGACAAGGAATATGTGGCGGCAGCCCAGTGCCGGACAAATAGGATTTAATGAGTTTCACTTGGGGAATATGGGGTCCGGCACAGACCACTGACACCGAAATAGTGTGAAAAAGGCCGCTTTATTGAAACAGGTGCACATTACAATTAAAAGGCCCTTGGCCTAAATGCCTTACAAAACTACAACCTCACTATACAAGCTGTTACCTATATTACGATACCCCCACCGCTAATGTTCCCCGACACAGCATTTAAAACCTGCAAAATAGTCCCACCTACAGTGACCTTTTAGCTTTTGACCTTTGACCTTTGAACTTTTACCTTTACCCTTCTACCCTTGGTGTGAGCTTTTAACCTTTGCCTTTGAACTTTGCCCTTTGAACTTTACCCTTTTACCTTTGCCCTTTCAACCATAACCTTTACGACTATTAACCTGTCACTAACCTAACTTCCTAAAGCACCTTAAAGATCCTACCTCATGAACCTGTCAACCCGTTCTCTTTCAGCCTGGACTGCCTCTGTCAATAACGAATAAACTTGGCTATAACATGACAACTTGACTGACAACCGCCCCTGCACCTGCTTCAAGCGACAACCCTAACACCAACACATATAACCCCTGCACACCTGTTCCAAAGCAAAGCCATCCATAAAAACCAGATTGATAAACAGGAAATTAATTGCCTGCAGAAAGAGCAAACAAAAAAGCGGGCGGGAGGATGGGAAAAAAATTCCTCACAGGCTATGACCAGCCACCAGGAATACTATAAAATGGTGGCTGGAAACACAAAATGGGGAACTAAATATACCTTGGGCTATAAAATAGCCCAAAAAGCCCAACAAGCCCAAAGGGGGTGGAGCAGAGGACCCCGCCGCTCCCATTCCCCAAACATCCCGGGGGGCAGACCTCCCTACGCTCGGCTGCCCCCCAAGACCCCCTTGGGGAATATGGGGTCCGGCACAGACCACTGACACCAAAATAGTGGGAAAAAGGCCGCTTTATAGAAACAGGTGCACATTACAATTAAAAGGCCCTTGGCCTAAATGCCTTACAAAACTGCAACCTCACTATACAAGCTGTTACCTATATTATGATACCCCCATCGCTAATGTTCCCCGACACAACATTTAAAACCTGCAAAACAGTCCCACCTACAGTGACCTTTTAGCTTTTGACCTTTGCACTTTGACCTTTACCCTTCTACCCTTGGTGTGACCTTTTAACCATTGCCTTTGAACTTTGACCGTTGAACTTTACTCTTTTACCTTTGCCCTTTGAACCTTAACCTTTACGACTATTAACCTGTCACTAACCTAACTTCCTAAAGCACCTTAAAGATCCTACCTCATGAACCTGTCAACCCGTTCCCTTTCAGCCTGGATTGCCTCTGTCAATAATGAATAAACTTGGCTAAAACATGCCAACTTGACTGACAACCGCCACCCAGAAAAAGGGGGAGGGGTGAACTACCTCTTTTTCTGCCCCCCAAAAACTTTGAAAACTAAAGAAGCCTCCGCAAAAGAAACCTGCACCTGACACCACCCGATCCATGAGAAAAAGGAAACCACGAAAGAAAGACCCTAAAAATCACCTACAAGTCATAGATAATGCCAGCCGCGTGAGCTTCGAGAAAATAAATCCGGGCACAAAAGACCCCTCCCATGACTTCCTATTGCCTCCAATTAAAAAGTCCCCATACCCTGCCCTGCATGGACAGCACTCAACCCATCTAGCTGTCGCTCGACCATTGGCGTAAGTCACCTGTACGGAAATTCCTAACCCCTACACCCCGCCCCAAACAGCCTATCTTTTCGAGGGTAGCAGCGACCTCCCCCCTAGGCCCCCTCCTCTTATAAGATCCCATGTGCAAACAATATGAAGCAGGGCCCAAGAAACTCCGAACCTGCTTCTCTTTCTTGCTGGACTTCCCATGTAAACAAAGACTACTCTAGTATAGAAACAGACACCCCGGAGCTTCCGACTGTAACGGAACCTGAAAACAACCATAATATTTCAGAAAACAAAAAATCTAAAAAACCATTACCCCCCCCCGACCACAACACATTGCTAACAACAGTACATGTCCTTCACTCCAAGACCCATGGTCCTACATGCCCCGAACCCATGGCCAGACTCTCAAGACCTTGTGTGACTGCAGATGCACAACACCATGGAACAATGGACTCATTCGCCCCTTGGCCCCCCCGTGTGACCTAACAATCCCCAGCCCGGTGCCACTAAACTCACAAGGAAGAACTACACGTCCCGGAGCAAACATAACAATTAAATACCTACGCCCTGCACCCTGCCAAGACCTCTTCGATTTATGGTAAACGTGTAAAAATCCGAATGTATGCTGTCCCCAGGGGGCTACCCCTAAGCTTACTAGTTTAACCATACCATTACCTAACCAAGGGTAAACCCCCCAAAACCACCCAGAGGAGCTGGAAGGAACTACCACTAAAGGGTTCTCCAGAGAAACACCCGAGTAATTTAAGAAATAACCTACCGAACCTAATCCACAGTTTCCAGAGAGAAAATTTGGGGGGTCCCCACCAAAAACCTAAAACCCACATGTCTGGAAACTGTGAAGTATCCCTGACCAAAACTACCCTGCACTGCGGACCACTCGGCTGTCCCACTGACAAACTACTATCCCAGTTCAAACGTATGCCAAAGAAACTGTACCATTCACAAACCACACTCTGGAGTTTTTGACACTCTTGCTCCCTGCAAAGCAGGGCAAGCCCCTCAAGCCTATGTAACCGTATTCCTCTTACAGACTCACCCACTGTGACCCAGAGAAAGCAGAAGCAATGTCCGAGCCCCTCCCTGTCGCCTGACACGCTAATACCATGCCCTGAAGTTCCGATCTGCATATACTACCCAGAAACAAATTCAACACCATACCAGGACACACTGTCTGCCCTGTTTGACACTGGCCCCAAAGCCAGCCCAAGCTGCCCCCAAACCACTGACCCGCGCCTACCGACAGCCTATGGGAAAAATTGCTTGGTAGATCAGTTCCCTCTAAGTACCCCCCTTTGCCACAGTATCAAATACAATGCCCCCGAGTGGCAGCCCATACTAAGTCCAGCTGCATTCCTTGTTGCAAAAGTGCTCAGCACATGCCCCTGTGCTCCCAACACTGCCCAGCCCTCTCCGCAGTCCATGGAACCGGGCATATCCTCTCTAATCCCTACCTGAACACAGGACCTCCCTAATCACCGACCTCAATATCACACCCCAGGAATGACTGTGCCATGCTTATCCGGCTGACTATCACGCTGTCACCTATGCCTCCCGTAACTCTCAAGCCTCCCCTGGCACCGCGTAACAGGCTTGTCAGCTTTAATCGCCATCAATCAGCCATGCCTCCATGGCACCAGTATCATTGGTGATGCTCCTGCCTGCCAGTGCTCTTCTGGGTCACTTGATTTATATTTTGCCAAGGGAACCCCAAAATATCAACACAAACTCCTCCAACATGTGCTACTGACGTAGTGGCCACCCGTCTGCTGTGTTGCCAATGGTACTCCACAAGTTCACTTTGAGCTCCTCAAGCCTGCCCAGCAACTTCTGGCAGCCCTTGGAACCAGTGCTAAATCCGTTCTGGTCCATGTATCCTCAAAGTTGCCAATGGTACCGCAAAGGTCAACTCTGCACTCCTCGAGCGTATGTTAGTGCCGTACTGGGTGACTTGTCGAACTAACCGCATTTGCTCTATCACAATTAGTAACCAGGTCGCCCTGGCCCCAGGGTCCATCTCACCGGCCCATATTTGACAGCCCCCAACTGGGTCCAGCTGTATTTGACAGCTCCCAACCTGGGTCCAGCTGTAATTTGACAGCCCCCAACCTGGGTCCAGCTGTATTTGACAGCCCCCAACCTGGGTCCAGCTGTCTGCTCTTTTGCCCCAAATCACCAAATCGCCTATGATCACCCATCGTGTTTTGCTGTATCATAACCAGACCTCCCCAGCCACAGGAAAATCTCAATGTCCTCATATGTCAGTTCTAAAAAGTGTCCATCTATCTGCTCTTGCGCTCCCATGTACTCAACACCCACCTGATCCCAATCTTGGCGGCTGTATCACTATGTAAACAAACTTTGCTGGGCACTGAATCCATCGTAATGGCTCTGATGTCAAAAGTTACCCCTAAGACCCACCTGAACGCCCCAAAATATCCAGGCTTCCAGCAAAGACTTGCCACCCCACAATGATCACTTTTCCCCAGTGGCATGTTACCTCAAAATGCCCCGCCATCCATGACATTTCAGTTGGAAAAAATGTAGCCGCACCAGGCCCCCTTCCCCAAGTGCACCTTCTAAGCGAGCCACCCCCTGCTTAATAATCTTGGATGAAAAACCACTATTAACCCTTACATTCTGGAGAATCCCCCAAGCGTGAGCCGTTTCCCTTGGCCATTAATGTAATTTTGAGGTACTATACCTCCACAATCCAAAGTATTAAAAGATCCAAATTACTAGGTGAATTAGAAGCAGTTCCCATATGCCTGCCTATGCTGCTATGTCCCTGCCGCCATCTGCCTTAACATTGGTCATAGAAAGTGTACCCCCGGGGCCTGTAAACCTGCCTAACTACCTACAAAATACCTGGTGCCCATCCGGTATGAAGGCTCCTGCCCGCACCACCAGTATAAGCTTTTCTCTTTAATTGCCAGCTTACACCGTCTAACCACAGCCATGGGCCCTTGTAAACTTATGCTCCCCAGTGCAGCACTTGCCTTCCCTCGTACCTTAACACCACCTTGAACTCTCATGCCAGAGCTCATTCCTCAATTACACCCAACACCCAAATTATGCTGCTGCCCTTTTACCTGGTGCCAAAACCGGTGTCCATGCTGGAGCCCGCCCTTTGTCCCCTTTTGTTCACCTCCTGTTGGGCTCCCCACGGCTCTTCTGATGCAACTGACCACTCTGTCCGCTTGTGTGGCAGTGATCTTGTGGTCCCCCGATACTCCAGCCTGGCCGCACTGGGCCCAGCCTTCTCTTCACCACGGGGTAATGGAGCCGTACCGTGCTCTCCCGTGTCGGGAAAGCTGAAAAGTGATCCCGCCGCAAATATATGGTCCGGTGTGCTGGTCCCTGCCTGTATCCTAATCTGCCATTCGAAAGTACCCGGGGCCTGCACCCAGTTGACTAACCCTACAGAAGTGGGAGAGGGAAAGCTGCTCCACTATGAGAAAACGATAATAAGCTGACCCCTTAATAAGTAATGCTCAGAATAAGGAGATAAGCGTGACATGCCGATCCATCATTGTGGCCGCACTCTGCCAGCCAAAAAGTTAAAGAAAAAAGGGGGGTCAGAGAAACCTTCAGCCCCCCAACCGAAAAAACCCCGACCCCGCTTGCAGTAGCTCACTTGTAGTGTAGCTCCTATTTTCCCAATAGGCTCTGCGCATTGGAATAGTACCTACAGCAGTAAAGGCCTAGGCCAGACGTTAACTAGGTCTACTACTGTCGATGCTAGACTTAATTTTTGGGTTTGCCAGCTAAGCTCAGAGTTCGCTAGAAACTTTCTCGAATGTTCAAGGAAGGGATTAACTCCCCTGATTAGACAAGAAGGGATTTAGGGCCCGATGTAGGTAAAAGGGAATTTCCGATTCCAAAATACCGAGGCGGGCCGAATCGGTATTCTGAAATCGGAAAACGAGATGTAGGAAACAAACAGCGAAATAATAGGGAATCGGTCGGCATCGGTACTGTGAATCGGTACGTACCGAATCATCACGGACCGAATCGGAAAGTACCGATTCGCCTACCACCGATTCGGAACTAGCCGAATCGGCTACCACCGAATCGGAATCAGCCGAGTCGGAAAAATCAGAATCGGCTATTACCGATTCGGAGGTATGAAAACACACCCATGGCCAAAAAGCCCATAGGAATGCATTGAAGAAACCGATCCGGCTATCTCCGAATCGGATATTACCGATTCGGATTTTACCGAATCGGTAATATCCGAATCGGAGATAGCCGAATCGGTAAAAGCCGCTTCGGCCAATGAGGTGGCTCCCCCTCCCCCTCCCAAACAGGGAGTGGCAACCCTGGCAGGTGCAGCCAATTAAGAACTTTCTGGAGAGCCAGCCTGAGCTGAGCAGTCACAGTTAGCAGCAGTGGGAGTAGGAGGTAGTGAACTGTTCAGACCAAGATGGCAAACCAGAGTGAGAGCCAGAAGTCCAGCCAGAAGAGGAAGCCTAAGTTCAGCAGCACCGAGCTGCAGGTGTTGGTTGAGGAGGTGGTGAGGGTGCACCGGCAGCTATTCGGAAAGCTGTCCTTCAATGTGCCAGAAAGCACCAAGAGGAGGCTCTGGAGCGATATCAGTCAGAGGGTCAACGCTGTGGGTGTCACCCCCAGGTCCCTGGATGAGCTGAAGAAGCGCTTCTACGACATCCGCAGCCTGACCAAACGGAAGATGGCAGAGATCCAGAAGCAGGCTGGAGTCACTGGTGGTGGCAGGAACCCGGCGCCACCCCTCACCGAGCTGAAGGAACTGGTCTCCAGCACCATTGAGAGGGAGAGCGTGACCGGAATTGGGACCCTGGACAGCTCAGCCAGAGCTACAGCTACAGGTAAGAGGCATGCGCATCAGGACACACCCTACCAGACACCTCCCCATTAGACACAATGCATAGCCAAACCCCAGCACAGTACTGCAACCAACATACAAGAGACAAGCATCATGGTACATCCAGTCAGCAGTAGGTATCAAAATATGGCAGTGCAGAATCACAAGACATGAAACAGTGGAACACATTCTACGGAGATGCTAGGACATGTTGAATGCTTTAATTGTACTGACTGTAATACATCGGTACTCTATTTACAAATGCTTCTTTGTACCTAGGGGCACCATCAGGCGGACAAACACTGCCAAAGGAGGCAGCAGCACCATCTACCACTGCACTCGCAGGGCCGAGCACGAGTCAGGCTGCGGAGGAGGAGGAGGAAAACACCATAGGCCTGGATATTGAGGGAGACCTGGAAATTGACTTTGATGCACTGCACTCCCCACAAATGCAAAGCACACCCTCCTTGCAATTCTCCCCAGAGAACTCCCCGACAAGGGAGCTCTTTCCACCTACACCAGCTCCTGCCACTGTGGCTCCAGTACACCCTGTCCTGGGAGCAGGGGCTCAGGCCCCGGCCAGCACCACACCCCCACCAGTGGCACCCCAGCCCACGCAGCAGGCGGGCAGCAGCAGTACCCGGCGCCGTGCCATTCCCACCACTGCAGACCCAGCACGGGAGGCCAGTGTGTTCCGGGGCCTCGAAGGCAATATGGTGAAGATCCAAAGGCAGCAGGCGAAATCCATCATGGCATGCCAACGCCAGCTCCTGCAGCACAACCTGCAGATGGGGGAAATGGTGAAAGGATTTCAGGCCTTTGTGGCTTCCAACAAGGAGGCTGTAGCAGGTTTAGGCAGGCTAACCACTGCCATCACACAGTTATGTGGCAGAATGGAGGAGCAAGAGGTGGTGCGCAGGCGGGATGCCCGGGTGCAGAACCGCTCCTTGAGCCGCCTTGCTGCAGCAACGGCACTACTCTGTCAGCGTGGTGCCAACATGGAGTCTAGTCTCGCTCAAAATACCGCAGAGTTGACAAGGGGAATGGCCCGCATCACGACAGCAATGGAGGCCTTGATCATCTCTAACACTGCCGCAAATCCTGCCCTGGACCTGGGGGATGCTGGGGACAGCAGCAGCCGCAGCAGCCCGGCCAGCGCTGCGTCAGAGCCACGCAGGAGCACCAGGCGCTCCGCAGATGCCGCTGGTCATTCTGAAGGGGGTGAGGGACACCACAGTGGGGCTGCAAAGCGCTCAAAGAAATAGCCTAGCAAGGGCGGGTGAGGCAACCTGGACCCTAGACTTTTGTTTTCATTGACATTACACCTTTTTTTTGTTGCACATCAGTGCAGTAACTGTGTAGCAACAGTATTAAAAATTGCTTATTCAACACAACCATTCACCTGTCTGTGCATTTGTACTCACTCAGAAATAGTTTGCTGTTATCTCCTCACGTCTATGTCTCCCA
Source organism: Lissotriton helveticus (assembly GCF_964261635.1). Classification (NCBI taxonomy): domain Eukaryota; kingdom Metazoa; phylum Chordata; class Amphibia; order Caudata; family Salamandridae; genus Lissotriton; species Lissotriton helveticus. Next base: position 48,748,945 of record NC_136060.1, on the reverse strand, counting down.
TCACTTGGCGTACACACCCCAGCTGGCTGTGTTAGTGGCACAGCTTCGTCGTCATCATGGTCCTCGTAGTCACTCAACTCCACCTCAGTGCCCTTCTTCACCGCAAGGTTGTGTAACATTGCACAGACAGCTATGATTTTGCAACAGGTGATGGGGGTGTACTGCCTTGCACCTCCACTCTTGTGCAGGCATCTAAACCTGCTTTTCCAGATGCCGAATGTCCTTTCCACAACATTCCTGGTGCTTTTGTGGGCACGGTTATACCTCCTTTGGCTGGGTGTAGAGGGGTTGAGGTAGGGGGTGAGAATGAATGAACGGAGGGCATATGCACTGTCGCCTAGAAGGAAAAGGGGTAAAATTACTTACATGCATACATGTATTTCACTTTGCTGTTTTTGGTTATGGGGGGCTGATGATGTGTCTCACCTAGGAGGTATCCTTCTCCAAATTCCCCAGCCATCAGCCGTGCATAGATGCCGCTCTGTTGGAAAATGTAGGAGTCGTGGGTACTACCCGGAAATTTTGCTACCAGGTCTGTGATGATGCATTTCGCATTGCAGATCACCTGTACGTTGATGGTGTGAGTGGACTTCCGATTGCGGTAGATGTATTCTGTGTCAGATGGTGGGCAAATCGGAATGTGTGTGCCGTCTATGCAGCCAATGATGTGGGGGAATCTTGCCATCTGGTAAAAGTCTGCTTTGGTCTGTACAAGTTCTGCCTGGGTTGCAGGGAAGGAAATGTAGTGGGCCATCCTCTGGATCATGGCATCAAGGAACTTGTGGAAGAACCTTGACAGGCTGCTCTGGGTCACCCCTCCTGCCACAGCGACTACACTTTGGTAGCTGCCAGACGCCAGCAGGTGTAGGCAGCATAGCACCTGCACCTGCACAGGGATTGCGTGTGCCCTTGGGGTGGGGTGCTGCAACAGGGGTTGGAGGTCCCTAATGAGGTCTGTGATGGTCTCTGAGTCCAGCCTGTACCGCTGTAGGATCTCTGCATCTGTCAGCATGACCAGGGTGATACGTTGTCTGTATACCTGCTCCTCTCTTTGCCATTCCCTCTCTCCTTGCTGCTGTAGCCGTAGCCGCCTCGCTATGACATAAAAAGCTGCCATCCTGCAAGTTGCAATGCATTTTGGGGCTGTTTTTATGGGTTGGAGTTGGTTACCACCTGATCGTAATCCATGGTAATTGCCGAGTGGATTCTACCGATTTTGAGCCAAAATCGGTGTTTATGTGTCTTCCTACATCTCCCCATCTGTCCGAAGCGGGGATTTTCCCGATCGGTGAATCTACCGAATTGGTAGGTTCTCCGATTTGCCTTCTGTCCGATTCGGTGTCTCTACCGAATCGGTACATGCACCGAATCGGCTTATGTCCGAATCGGTGTCACTACCGAATCGGTACATGCACCGAATCGGCTTATGTCCGAATCGTTGTCACTACCGAATCGGTACATGCACCGAATCGGCTTATGTCCGATTCGGTGTCACAACCGAATCGGTACATGCACCGAATCGGCTTATGTCCGATTCGGTGTCACAACCGAATCGGTACATGCACCGAATCGGCTTATGTCCGATTCGGTGTCACAACCGAATCGGTACATGCACCGAATCGGCTTATGTCCGATTCGGTGTCACAACCGAATCGGTACATGCACCGATTCGGTGTTTGCATCCGATTCGGTGTGTTACCGAATCGTACTGTATCCGATTTTCGGTATGTACGTATAGTATTCTTTTACATTCGGTAATCATTCCGATTCGGTTTTCGCTCCCATTTGTACTTTTTTTTGTGCCCTACATCTCGATGCCAGTATACCGATCGGTAAGGGCCCAGATTCGGTATTTTCGGCCGTTACCGATCGGTAACGGCCTACCTACATCGGGCCCTTAGTTTCTGACAACCATAGAACATGACAACTTTGCTCTCCCCTAATCAAGAGTCAATCTCGAGAGTCGTGTGAGCACAAGGCAATTATTTTACTCAGTCAGTACGTGCATTCTTAGTCTCATCAGGATGTAGAGAAAAGGAAGAGACGGGCGTGTTCAATAAAAGATGTTATTTATTGATCAGTCTCTTTTCTCGTACAAGAGAAATGGATCGATATTATTGCAATACTTATAGTTAAGTAAAGTGCATACATTAAAAGCAATAGTATAAAATAATACTGTAAAAACATTGATATGGTTTCTGAGCCATATGATGTTTAAAATGATTAAAATATATTTACATACACATATACATTTGACTAAACGTACTCAACTGGTGTTTCTAAATACGCCTACCCCGTGTACCTGACCTAAGTCTAATGCGTGGGCGGGAATAGAAAGTTACAGTTTAAGTTAAGTTTGTTTTTGCCAAGTGAATAACTAAAGAATTCTCTGTGAGGGGTTATTCAGTTCTGTACCTGGAATTTAGGATGGATGAGGAATGGTATCTCTTTCTCTGCTCTCGATATTCCAGGCTGCCTGCGAGGGCTGCCCAGAAGCGCCGGTGCTGGGTCTCTCGGCTTGAGATAGCAGCGCGTCTCTCAGCGCGTCAGGAAGGCGGGGCTGCTGCCAGCGGGGTCTGCTTCTGCTCTCGGCTTCGGCAAGTATGGCTGCTCCGTCTTGTCACCACGCGTGTGTTTGCATAGGGCAAGGTCGGCAATATTTATACCTTAAAGGTGCCGAGATTGACGTAAGGATGGACATAGGTACGTCAATAAAGATGTCATACGACTTGCTCGTTAGCACATTCTTTTGCAAAAGTTCTCTGTGAAATCAAAACAATGGCCGCACGGATTATCCAGGTTGTCATAGGTTTGATTTGTTATGAGAACGTCGTATGCCTTATCAGGGGCTGGAGGAATGTCGCTTGTCTAATTAGATCTCAAGCGTTATGACCTAATCAGATAACACGTTCCTGTGCCGTAGTGTGACTGCGTCAGATAACGGTATCTGCATCATGGGGGATTTCTTGCCTCATGGGCTGACTGTCAGTTAACTTGATAGTTAGTTTAACCAGAATGGGGTCAGGAATAGGGGGACTGATTCAGAACCTATAGAAATACACGACACCCACTCCACGCTAACTATGGTCATATCTACTAATCTATGCATAGTATAACATAGTACAACATACTATAGAGTATAGTGTATACCTTACCACCCCAAAATACATAAATGCATTTCGAAATTTTCAAATATACTGAAAAATTGCAGTCATATATATTGTATGCACTTAAGCTATGAATTAAATGCAAAAGTAAACACGCATTGTTATGCATTATTGCGTTTTGGTATATGAGAAATACACATGAAATGGCTCTTAATATGGCTATACAGAAAGGAAGTTCGAGACCATTTCATCACATAATAAAATATTTGTGAACCTACCAGCGGGCAGCTAAAGTCTATATAAAGTATCTAAAAATAGAAATCTTATTTCTCTAGGAATAGTTTCTTACTTTAAGCAGAAGATCAGTGTCCCGGGAAAAAAATATGTAGAAAAATATTTTAAGGGGCATGCTGAAAAAATTGCTGTCCGTGAACTGGATGGTAATTGTTCATGTGACTTTATTTTTAAAGTTGAAGGCCGAATTCAGGGAACGCTGTGTGCGAGTTTACTCAAAAGTCTCTATTTCTGTTCTGGAGAGAACATCATATCATTCAGGCTTTCGAAAAAACTGTCAACAGCTTCATGGGAAAGTTCCACTAAGTCGGAAATAGGGGTAACCATGCATTCATGCGCATGATTGTCTCCATTGACATTCTGATTCGCATTGCTGACAGAAGGTCGTACCTGTTCGATGCTGCTTTCATCTTGAACTTCACTACTCTTCAATCGCAGTGGTGAAGATTCCAGGAATGCCGTCATCAGGATTGGCAGCCTTTGAGGGCAGCACAAAGCGTGAACCTTGGTAGGAACCAACAGTGTATCTGCATCCACTGGCGCATCCGATTGTAGCGTCAGACAGGTGTCTAACACGCATTCTTCTCCGCATAGCAGACACCTTAGTACAGGTAAAACACACCTTTGCCACATTGGTCGAAATGATAGAAACCAAGTCATGTTTAGGTCTCTAAGCCGGGAAAGTCCCAGGATTTTTGATATCCGGTCCCGGTATCCAATGGCTAGGATCGTATCTTCCATTGTCGCGAGAGTTTGATCTGTGACATGGGTTGCCATAACGAAAAATAAGGACTAGGAATAGGATTCCGGCAATTAGTCCTAGGATTAGGGGAAGTCCGCCAAAAATCGAATGGACGAAATCTGGAAAAATACCCAGTATGGCTTTGAATGGTGTTAATGCCATCGAAAATACTGTCTTAAATACCTTTGAGACCCCAGTGGTATCAGAAATATTTAAGATTTCGCTCAGGATTTCCGCGAAATGTACGGGGGAATTAGTTGATAATAATGTATGTATCTCTGCAGTCGTCCTTGCGACTTGTAGATCATACGTTTCTTTTGATGACGTGAGCCTTGTAGGCGTCTGAAGAAGCACTGTTTTCATTCTGCTTAAAGTGTCTATTCGAATAGAAGTAATTTTCAAACTGGGCCATGCCCTTGCCTCCCTGTCTGGAAAGGAGCTGGGGAATAAAGAACGTCCACAGCACTTGACCTTCGCTGTTGTAGTTACTAGATAAGGAGTCCCGGGCATAAGACTGCAACATCTGCGGTCTACAATAAGAATGTAACTCCCATTATAGAGTCTTTGAAAGAATGGTTCTATTTCAGTTGCAGGTGCGCCTTGCTGGTGACATGAAAGGTTGTAAGAATTCCCTTCACAGGCTCCATGCAAACTAATTCCGTTACACAGAAGCGTGCCGCTTAGTGACATAGCACAATTGTTGCCACTAAGAAACACTTTCTGTCCTTTATTACTGACACATGCATGTGAATAGGGCAGGTTCCAAGTTGTTTTAAGGTACCCCTTTCCCAATTTCTCGTACATGCCAGCCTGTATATATTTTTGGCAGTATTGAAACCTGAAGGTTGAGATTGGAATATTTATTATTCCGTGGATTATCCATTCACTGACAGGTCGTTCTGACATTGTCATTGGTAATCTTTCTAGTTTTTCAATGCTCAAGATTGTATAATCAGCACCCTTTTGCGCCATACCGATTTGTCTATCAGTAAGGTTAAAGATTTGGAATAGTGACGTTGTGTTGATTAAACGCCAAGGCACATAGCCTGAACGCAGATTTTGTAACGTCCAGCCAAGCTGTACAATGGAACGCAATTGTGACTGACCATGTTGTAATAACAGTAAGTCTTGCGATAGTATATCGATTGCTGAAGACACAATGCTGTCCAATGAAAAAATTCTGGAGGACAGAGTCATTAACCCATTGTCCACTACAGAAAGTGATTTTTCCAAATTGATACGGTCAATTTCCCGTATTCTTTCTGCTGTCTCAATTTGAGTAACCTTCCAGGCCTCATTGTATGCTGCATATACAGAGGCTGCTATGAAACACTTTTGACGCTGTTTGCGTGGTCCCAGTATGAAATCACGCAAGTCAGCACCATCAGTAAGTAAAGTTAGGTGTTGCTTAATTTCAGGCAGTGTGGAAGTCTGTAGCCATTGAAGGCATAATTTGCCCACACTGTAGGTTGTTATTATCCCTGGGTGATGTCTTTGGGGATATCTAGGGTCTGGCCTGGTCATTTTGAAACCCTGTGTTTTATTCAGGAATCTATCTTGTCAGTTATTTGTATCTGTGGGCCAGATCAACCATTGTTTCCAATCAGGATGTGTTCTGTTTTGGTTCAGTATATGGTTTATGTCTATACCTTCATCTGTATCAGAGCTATTGCTAAACATTGTTGGCTTTGGAATAGACGGGTTATTTAAATCTTTGATTTTGGCTAAGCCAAGACAGGTGGTTTGTTGAACAGTGTCATTTAAAAATATCATTTGTTCTGGGATCATGCAGGCTCTAAACAAAGCTTCTAAACCCTGTACTTGCCATTCTTTTGTACCCCAAACACTTTTCAAATCAACATTTTTGTCCCAATAATCAAATCCAAAAGTATTCATTTTTTCAAAGAATGAATCTGAATATATCAATTTTGTGTTGGTTATCATGGTTTTCATCCCTGTCTTGTTTGACAATTTGTAATAAAATGTTTCAGCATTAGTTATGTTAAAACCTGAAAAATATGAATATTTGTCATAAACGGTTCTAGAGCTCCCTTTTGGAGGTGTAGCACAATGTTCCCATTGATTATAATTTAAAACATTTCTAGGTTGTGCAGATTTATGCAAGAAATGGTTACCATAATGGTTATAGCAATACATACTATCATAATTTGTAGAACCTTGCAAATAATCATGTTTTGTAAATTTAGCAGACATTACTAAGTCAGACATCATATTGTTAATACTTTCAAAGTCCCAATCATCAGCAAATGAGTTTGGTTTTGCAAAGTCACTCAAAGAGATCTTGATTTGGTGTGGATATTTCAGGATCTCGACCGGACCATAAATTTCATAGTCAGTGTTGTCCCAGGCTACCCCACCAGGTATCGGATTGGCTGTGAAGTTGGCTGAAGAAAGTTCTGGAGAAAGTTCTCTTTTCTCGACGTGTGAAGATGTGTGTGGTTTGAGGACCAAGTTGATGTTCTGACTTGCTGTGTCCATTTTAGCATATTTTCCCTCAATGAAGCGTCCCAAAGTAAATACCATGATGAGCCAAAGTATGAGGATAAATGCACCAAAACCCACCCAAAATTCAATCCATGGAGAGACCAGATATGTTTCTTTCAGTTGTTTCAAAAGTTCCTTAGCTTTGTCTTTAAAGGATTTTGATGATGGCTGTGTCTTTGGTTCACTGAAGCCTTCAGAGGAATCATCGAAGTTGATGAAGTAACCAGATGCAGTTCTGTCAATTGTTCCAATTGGTTCAGGATTTTTGTTTTTTGCATTGTCACTTGGTACTTCAGTATAGATAGGTGTGTCTCTGCTAAATGTTTTTATTTGGGTTTTCAGAGGTCTTAGTTCTATTGCATTGTTGCATAGTCCTTGTTGTTCTTCTGTAGGCGTTTCGAATGTGATGAGCCTCTTTGATAGGACCTCTGTACTGGTAGCAAATCTTGGTGTTCTGCTACTTATTGGGAGTCCACTTGGCCTACTGTTTGTTATCGGCCACATGTTGTGGTTTTACCAGGTCGATGGATACAACTCGGTTCTCCTTTTTACCAGCAAGTGGCGGTAGTACAACTGATCTTGTCCCGTTGACAGACAAGACAGGAACTGCTTTTCTGTAAGAAGGCCCAAATTCCTTCTTTACCGCGATCTTCTCCCTGACTAGATCCCCGACTTTTGGAATCCAGTCAGGTCTTGCTGGGACAGGTGGTGATTCTTCAGTGGTTGTTGGCTGTTGTTTCAACTGTATGTTGCTCAGGTCTTTTCTTGTTTTGTTTAAGTCCTGCAAAATAGCCAAACGGTCTTTGACATCAAAGGTTTTTTCTATCACCACTGAAGTCTGACTATCAAGGTCAGAGATCAACATCCTAGTTCCGAATAATAATTCGTACGGACTGAATCCCTTCAGAGAATTTCTTGGCAAGTTATTTAGACTACGTTGGACACTTATTAGATGTTTGACCCACCCAGCTCCCGAACCTAATATCCTTTCTATTATAGATTGCTTTCTGCCTTGGTTTTTTCTTTACACCATCCCATACCCTCAGGAAGGAAGTGAGAAGATTCCCGCTGGGCTGTGCTCATTTGTCCATGTTTCCCCCCCAGGCTGGTTTGCCTGAGTGAAAGAAATGGTCGAACGTAGCATGCTCTTAGCGTATATGCCATTTAGACTCGCAAATCTTGTATAACAGTCCGGACGTCAGCCGAGTGCTGTGGATCTACATTATAAGTGGAAACTAGCCTGTATATGTTAATCGCAAGCCATTCTTTTTGCTGGTAATATTATCTGCCTTGATTCGACGAGGTATTAAACTGCTTCTCTCCCCTCTGCGATCTCTGTTGCAGTTTGGGCAGTTTTTTACAAACATGGTGTAGTGCAGGCTCATGCCTGGCCACCAGTACCGTGATTGTAATTCTTCCAGAGAATCTTTTAATTTAAGGTGTCTGTAACCCTCGCCCATGTGTGCGTCTGCGATTAACAAGTTTCTCCTGTCCATGTTTGGAATCACTCTATCCCCCACTCCAGGGATTCGAGCAAAAGGGACGGAGTTTGCATCGATTATGTATGTATAATTGAGTGGATAGTTGATCGGTAGTGCTGAGCAGTCGCCTTCTGATGACGTTTTCACTGCCAGCAATGTTTCACCGTCAATGTATTTTAATGTACGCTTTTTTCGATCTACGGGAGCCGATTTAGTGGCTGCCGCTGCGGCTGTTTCAGCCAATGAATTCCCTACAACATGAACGCCATCACGCTGATGACTCAGTGAGTGTGTCACGTGAGTCTTTGGTAGTTCTTTTTTCAAAAGAGCTACTTGTTCCCAGAGTAGTCTCTGCTTTATTGGTGCATCTGTGTCATCTTTGTAACCGTTCTGAATCCATGTCTGCAAATCCTTGTTATATGCTTTGACGCAGTAATATGAATCTGACACTATAAGTGTCGGGAATTCGCGATCCGCATTATCTAGCGCCATTTTCAAAGCTATTATTTCAGTTTGTAGTTCTGAATTAGTTTCTACTGAGTGTGATTTTATTAATAGAGGTTTTAGTTTACCTCTGCGCCACACTTCTTTTGTAATCTCACATGTGGGGTTGTATGCATGTTCTCCCCATACGGAGGGTTGAGCATGTCCGTCTGTATAGATTACACAGGCGTAATGTCGTAGAGGCAGAATGTCGATTGGCAGAGGATACGTCTTTTCATATTTTAGATTTTTTAATTCTTCTAGTTCTGGATCAAAGTAGTAGTATACTTTGTCCGTTGTGATTGAATTCACCCATTGTATCCATTCTGGATCCAATGTTGTTGATGGTAAATTACACGGTGTTGTTAATGCCTCAAAGGCTGATTCAGCTGTTCTGACTGTGATATGTCTACCGTCAGCTATGTCTTTTTCTCTAGCTATTGCGGTTTGAACTGCTTGAACAATTTTTCCTTTGTTGCTGAATCTCTGTTCAGCTTTTGTGTACAAGTGTGATTTGAATGCAATTGGTACCTTTTCTCCCTCATTAGAGGTTAGGTATGTGAATCCGCATCTCCCTGGGATGACTCGGATCACAAGGTTGCGTGTATTATCACGGGTTTCTAATTTTGTTTTAATTAGCATGTCTGTTTGTAAGGATCTCAAAATTTCTGTGTGTTTTTGAGTCCAACTGGATCTTTTAAAGTCTGGTTTAATTAGATCATAAAGGGGTTTGACCCTTTCTGCGTATTTTGCAATGTATGTTCTTCCGAAATTTAGGAAGCCTAGAAATGACTGTAGGTTTTTTAGTGTTTTAGGAGCTTGGATTACGGCACATTTCTCTAGGAAATTGTCTGCCAGGCTTTTACCTTCACTTGATAACTCATATCCTAAGAATAGGACCGTCAGATGGGCAATTCTGGACTTTTTGAAGTTGAATTTGTAACCCTCTGCAGCGAACCCAAGTATTATGGTGTTCACCCTTGTCAAGTGAGTCTCCAAGTCATCATCTGTTAAGTAAATGTCATCGACATAAGATAATGCTTCATCATCATATAGTTGTAGTAATTCTGTTACTCTCGCTGAGAATACCCCTGGGCTGTTCTTGTACCCCTGGGCTAACCGACAGAATTGTTTTTGAGTGCCATTCACTGAGAATGCAGTTAAAGATCTGCTCTCTGGTGCTATGTTTTGACAAAAGAATCCATTGGAGATGTCCAAGGTTGTTTTGTATTTTTTGCGCACTATGTTATTCATTAGTGCAGCACTGTGTGAGTTTTGCACTGCAAAAGTTTTGCAACATGTGTTAAGGTGTCGGTAATCCAAAACTAGACGGTACGAATTGTCTGGTTTGGAGACCGGAAACAAAGGATTGTTCATTTGTGAGGTGCAAGTTTCAATCACCCCCTGGTATTCTAGCTGATCTAGTATTTCATTTACTTGTTTTTTAGCTTCTTGCTTAATTGGGTACTGCCTTTGTGCAGTTGGTTGTGATTTTAACTGGATTTTGTGAGGAGGAGAATCCTCATCCCATCCTACATGATTTTTATATAAAGCAGGTGCTAAGGCCACTGCCCACTTTCTAGCAAGTGTGTATTTTTTATGAATCGGTATTTGATTCGAGAAGGCAGGCATAATTACTTCTTCGCCATGAGGGCACTCCCTGACAAACTCTGGTGGCCAGTCTTTTTCAGCTAGAAGGATGTCATAGCCTTTGGAGAGGTTATCCCAAAATAGTCCCCTTATTTTCCTAGTCTTATCTCCCTCTATACGTAATGTTATCTCGTATATCTTGTGGGGCTTGCTAACTCTGGTGTCTGCAGTTTCCACTTGAAGGTATTCATTCGTGTCCACTGTCTCCAGATGATTCATAAGGACTTTGCGAGCTATGCTCACCTCTGCTACGCTGTCTAGCATTGTCTGAGCCCATTCTCCGTTTTTCAGTTGTGTCCTCAGTATTCTCGGCATTTTTAACTACCTTGATACTGGCTACCTTCTTTTTTGGAAATTGTAATTTCTTTTTAAGTTGAGCAGGTTCCTTGTCTTTGGACTTGGCGTGCTCTTCTGATCGTCCTCTTCTTTCCGATTTCTGCGAGGAAGTCTGAAAAGATTGAGAGGGACGTGTATCAATGTCTTGATATCTATCAGGTTTTTTAATATTATCCCTATTTCTAAGGTTATATCTATTCCCAGAGGGGTCACTCTGCGGTGACCTCTGTCTTTGGTTTGGAGATTTCTCTCTTCGCCTAGGAGACCTTCCTCGGGACTGGAATTTCTTTTCTTTAGGATTGGATTGTTTGTTTCCATCCCAGTTCTTTTTTGGTGAATTATTATTATTAAAAAATATTTTTTCTGGACTTGTAGTCAGTTGCGGTTTTACTGGTATTCCACCTAGACTATCTCTGCCTAGTTCTTCATAGGATTTTTCTATGATTCTGGCTATTTCAGCTGGTTGGTCTGCTATATCTGTCTCTTTTAACCTCTGGCGGATCCCCACGTTTGCTGCTTCACCTTTTATGTTGGCTAGTAATATAGCCGAAACCTGTTTGAAGTCTTTTAGTAATTTCATACCAAGAGTTAAAGCAGGTTCTGGACCGTATTCATCTTGAATTTGTTTTAGCACATCTGGTATCACCGAAATGGATGGGACACCGTGCGTTTTTGTGTAGATGGAAGCAAAGACTGTACCCCAAGTGTCACAGTCCTCAATGTGTGGTGCGATTCCCATTGGGAGACATATAGTCAGAATCCTGTGTTTTTCCAGCGGGGTGGTGTCAGGAAACACCGCCTCTATTTGGGTGATTTTCTGTGCCAACCAGAATGGTATTTGTTCCCGTTTAGCTGGAACTTTACCTAGGCAGGATTGGATGTTCTGTGGTGTAATTTTATTTGTGTTCCCCTGGTGAGGGGTCAGCTGTGGAAGTTTAATCGCTGGCTGAATTGTTGAAGTCCGCATTACATACTGAACTAATTGTCTATGAATTTTTAGTAGTTGTTTTAGCTGTATTACCAGCTCTGCTGCAGGCAATCTTTCGATGTCTGGATGTTGTGTGTATCCGGCTAAGACCGGCCACGTTGCTCCTGGTCTTCCTAAAGGACCGAGCCTTGTAATGTGATTGTTATGTATTAGGGCGCCATCAAATAAGAGCAAATGCTCTTGGAATTTGAGTGGTACTTCCACCTCCTCGAAAGGAGTGTAAATGTCGGGTGGAACCTCTATTTTGTAATAGTGGAAGTACTTTGTTACAGCATTTGCTGCTGGAAAATGTATCCATGTATAGTATACCTCTGTCTGCCGATATTCATGTGCCTCAATTACGAATATAACTGTGCCACCTCTAGGTGTCAGTCCATTTTCTATAAGTTTTAAGGTTATAGATCTTCTTTTGCTGACCGGAATGAGTATTATATCCGCGTCTGCATCCTTTAGTGCAGTATCTGCTGCTGCTATTTCAGCTGCTAATCTAACTGCCTCTCTTTCTTCATCACTGTCTCCCATTTTACAGACAGGATGATATTATGTCTATTTGCAGATCAGGTTTCTTTATGGAACAAAGATTAGATGCACAATATTTTGGAACTGTTTATCCTTCAACGTTGACTTGACCAAGAACCAAATTGTATAACCTCACTGCCCTTCACCCAACTATCCATTGCCTTATAAAGGGAGTCCACACAATCCACCCAGGTCTATTGGGAAAGATTCTGACTCTCTCAATTTATGTCTGTATTTCTTTGGGGTCAGACAAACTATTTCATTAGGGACTCGTTCATGAAGGGATACCTCATCCTGCCACACCCTCTAGGGCCAGTAAGGTGTCTCTCCCCTCATTAGGAATTTGCCTCCACAGACTTGCTCCCCAGTCCTCCAAAGAGACCTTGTGTATCTGCCGAGCAATATCATAGGCCTCAAACAATCTGTCTATGTCATCTCTTACCACAAAATAAGACACCAAATACTTGGGTATGTGGACCCTCCTGAATAATTGCTGCACATATCGTGACTGGACTCAGCCCTCCAGGCTTTGAAGTCCAGCTCTCTTTTCCTACTCATCCAAGGCCAGCCTCCTCTCCTCTAAAGTTTACACCTTCTCCAATTTGAGCTTAGCCAGCTCCAATTTTAACTTTTTCTCCCCCCTCCTGTCTTCCAGCTCCTCTGAGGACAGGCCTCTAAATGAAACACTGCTCCCTGCCCAAGGTGTAATCTCCAAACCTGGAAGGATGTTGCCCCCTCCACCAAAGGCAGCAGTCCATGACCCTGTCCTGTGCCCTAGTATATTCATCCTCCTCATCCTGCTCCTCCACTTCCTCAACCTCCTCTGAGGTCTCATTTAATACAGCATGGGGTTCTGATCAGTCTCTCTGTGCCTTTTGAAACTCCCATTTCCTGGTGGTGCTTTTTACAGAAAGTCAAAAGTCCTTGCAGAAATCCTTGTGCTGGGCCACAGAGTAACTCTTAAGTTTGGTTATATTAAACTCAATTTTTTCAGTTGCAAATGTAAAAGCAAAAATGCCAATCAGGGACAAGTTGAAAAATTGAAAATGTCAATATGAGAGGGCAGACACAAAAAATAAAAAATGTCAATATGAGAGGGCAGACAAAAAAAATGAAGAACAAAAATGCCAGTCATGAGGAATTGACTCAAATTTCTCTTATATGTGGATGGTAGTGTACACCAAATGACTGTAAGGCACTGCAGAAGCAAATAGTCCTATCCTCACCACTGATCACTTGTGTTAGAAATGGGGTCTATAGTTGCAAGAGGCATACACCTTGTCTAAGTAGGGACCACCACTCTAGTCAGGGTAAGTCAGATACACACCCTAAATTAAGCTGTGCTCGCCGTCTGGTAGCTTCGCACAGAGCAATCAAGCTTAACTTAAGAGACAATGTGTAAAGTATTTGTGCAACACTCATTAGAGTAAAACAGTGACAACACCAGACAAAGAAAAACAGAGCATAATTTATTGAACAAAACATGACCATATCAGCAAACATCCAATAAGTAGAACAGGAGTTGTGAATGTGAGCTTAAAAGCATAAAGCACCAACCAGTGACATCCTATTGCACTGGAACTGGTCAAATCTGGAAAGTCAAGCCGACCGCGATGGAGCACGAATCGGATGCAGAAGCCATCCAAGCCCCGCTGGAAACATTACCTTTCCAGAGAATATGTCAACGTAGAAGAGAAGCTTCATCTGTTCCAAGTCACGCAGTCGGGTCCCACATCATCATCAATAACCTTACAATGAAGACACTGCACTGTCATTATGCCTCGCAGTTGGGTCCTGTGCCGTCATCGAACCCCTTACAATGAAGACACTGCGTTGTCATCAAGCCTCACAGTTGAGTCCTGCATTGTCATCCAACCCCTTATGATGAAGATACTGCCTCGTCTTCGAGCCTCACAGTTGGATCCTGTGTTATCAGCTAATACCTTTACGATGAAGGTACTGTGTAGTCCTCAAGCCATGCTGTCGATGTTGAGGAGTCTCTGAAGCAGAGCTGCATCTTTGTTGAAGGTGAATGTGTCGGTTGTGATCGGCGCAAAGCAAGCAATGTGTGGATGTTGGCCGAAAACAGCAGCAGACCCACTTTTAAAGGCCCAGAACTGGAACGGCACCTCTTGGCAAGGCAGGACTCACAGTTATCTGAGTCCAGAAGATGAAATAGAGTTTAAGGAAGTCTTTGATGTCCCTGAGACTTTAAAATAGGAGGCAAGCCTTTGGAGTCATTTGGTTCTAGTGATGTAGAGATTCAGGTGCAGTCCTTCTCACCACCAGGCACTGAGGCAGCAAGCAGCGCACAGGGAAAGCAAAGATGGAATCCAGAAAATCCAGCAGAGTTCAGCAGAGTGCCAATCCTTTCAGCAGCACAGCAGTCCTTATTCCTGGCAGTGTTCTCAGTTCCAGAAGTGTACTGCTTTGTTGGTATCAGAGGTCCACTTCTTACAGCCAGTTGTGCTTTTGAAGTGGGGGAGACTGCAAAAAGGCCTTTGAAGTCCAAAAGATCCCTGCCCTTCCAGCCCTGGCTCCAGACTCACTACACAGATATGCAGCCCTTTTTGTGGGGACAGGCACAGCTCTATTCAGGTGCGAATCTCAACTCCCCCCTCCTATCTAACCCAGAAATACCCATCATTCTGGTGTTGGGCCATCAGGATGTGAATGTCACGCCCAGCTCCCTATGTGTGTGACTCTACAGGGAACGCACAAAGCCTAGCTGACACCTACCCCAGACGTGTATTCAGAGACAGGCAGAGGCACACAAAGTAAGAAAAAAGCCAACTGTCTAAATGTGGAAGTTTCAGACTTACACTTTAAAATCCAACTTCACCATGAGATGTGGTTTTGAAATTTTGAGTCCAGACACCAAACTCAAAATGTCCATCTTGTCCCAATTGAAAATGACACTTAAAAGATGGAACAAATTAACATATTGGCAAGATAGGCCTTGCCGTAGTGAACATTGAATTGAAGAGTTTTTCACTACGATTACATGTATACATTTAAACTACATGGCCAACTCTTTAAATACACTGCACCCTGCCCTTAGTGTTGTCAAGAGCCTTCCTTAGGGGTGACTTATTTGTAATAAAAAGGAAGGTTGGGGCCTGGATAGAGGGTTATCTTGCCATGTCAACATGGTGGTTTAAATCTTCACAAACCAGCTCTGCAATCGCAATCCTGAGGCATGTTTGATGGGCTACAATAGAGGGCGGCATGCTCAGTGCTGCAGTCCCATGAGTAGCATTTAATTTCCAGGCCCTGGGAGCATGCAGCGCACTTTACAAGGGACTTATAAGTAAATTAAAAATGCCAATTGTGGATAAGCCAATGTTATATATTGCAATACAGAGAACCTCCTGCATGGATAAAGGTTCCTAGGGCAGGGAAAATAATTAATGTACAAAACCCCCCCCCGGCAACATTACACATTAATTTATGCTTTTGAAACAAATTTCATGGCTCAGAGAAAGTGTCTACTTCATAATCATAGTTTCATTCACGATCAACATTAATATAATTTCTCAAGATATTCAGGTATAAGATAACAATATTTAGCAAATCAGTATTAACATTAGTGTAAAAATGTGAATTTTTGACAACCGTCATTCACATTAAACTCATCATCATTCATGCCATCATACTCAACAATGCATCCTCATCAAATAAGAGCAAATGCTCTTGGAATTTGAGTGGTACTTCCACCTCCTCGAAAGGAGTGTAAATGTCGGGTGGAACCTCTATTTTGTAATAGTGGAAGTACTTTGTTACAGCATTTGCTGCTGGAAAATGTATCCATGTATAGTATACCTCTGTCTGCCGATATTCATGTGCCTCAATTACGAATATAACTGTGCCACCTCTAGGTGTCAGTCCATTTTCTATAAGTTTTAAGGTTATAGATCTTCTTTTGCTGACCGGAATGAGTATTATATCCGCGTCTGCATCCTTTAGTGCAGTATCTGCTGCTGCTATTTCAGCTGCTAATCTAACTGCCTCTCTTTCTTCATCACTGTCTCCCATTTTACAGACAGGATGATATTATGTCTATTTGCAGATCAGGTTTCTTTATGGAACAAAGATTAGATGCACAATATTTTGGAACTGTTTATCCTTCAACGTTGACTTGACCAAGAACCAAATTGTATAACCTCACTGCCCTTCACCCAACTATCCATTGCCTTATAAAGGGAGTCCACACAATCCACCCAGGTCTATTGGGAAAGATTCTGACTCTCTCAATTTATGTCTGTATTTCTTTGGGGTCAGACAAACTATTTCATTAGGGACTCGTTCATGAAGGGATACCTCATCCTGCCACACCCTCTAGGGCCAGTAAGGTGTCTCTCCCCTCATTAGGAATTTGCCTCCACAGACTTGCTCCCCAGTCCTCCAAAGAGACCTTGTGTATCTGCCGAGCAATATCATAGGCCTCAAACAATCTGTCTATGTCATCTCTTACCACAAAATAAGACACCAAATACTTGGGTATGTGGACCCTCCTGAATAATTGCTGCACATATCGTGACTGGACTCAGCCCTCCAGGCTTTGAAGTCCAGCTCTCTTTTCCTACTCATCCAAGGCCAGCCTCCTCTCCTCTAAAGTTTACACCTTCTCCAATTTGAGCTTAGCCAGCTCCAATTTTAACTTTTTCTCCCCCCTCCTGTCTTCCAGCTCCTCTGAGGACAGGCCTCTAAATGAAACACTGCTCCCTGCCCAAGGTGTAATCTCCAAACCTGGAAGGATGTTGCCCCCTCCACCAAAGGCAGCAGTCCATGACCCTGTCCTGTGCCCTAGTATATTCATCCTCCTCATCCTGCTCCTCCACTTCCTCAACCTCCTCTGAGGTCTCATTTAATACAGCATGGGGTTCTGATCAGTCTCTCTGTGCCTTTTGAAACTCCCATTTCCTGGTGGTGCTTTTTACAGAAAGTCAAAAGTCCTTGCAGAAATCCTTGTGCTGGGCCACAGAGTAACTCTTAAGTTTGGTTATATTAAACTCAATTTTTTCAGTTGCAAATGTAAAAGCAAAAATGCCAATCAGGGACAAGTTGAAAAATTGAAAATGTCAATATGAGAGGGCAGACACAAAAAATAAAAAATGTCAATATGAGAGGGCAGACAAAAAAAATGAAGAACAAAAATGCCAGTCATGAGGAATTGACTCAAATTTCTCTTATATGTGGATGGTAGTGTACACCAAATGACTGTAAGGCACTGCAGAAGCAAATAGTCCTATCCTCACCACTGATCACTTGTGTTAGAAATGGGGTCTATAGTTGCAAGAGGCATACACCTTGTCTAAGTAGGGACCACCACTCTAGTCAGGGTAAGTCAGATACACACCCTAAATTAAGCTGTGCTCGCCGTCTGGTAGCTTCGCACAGAGCAATCAAGCTTAACTTAAGAGACAATGTGTAAAGTATTTGTGCAACACTCATTAGAGTAAAACAGTGACAACACCAGACAAAGAAAAACAGAGCATAATTTATTGAACAAAACATGACCATATCAGCAAACATCCAATAAGTAGAACAGGAGTTGTGAATGTGAGCTTAAAAGCATAAAGCACCAACCAGTGACATCCTATTGCACTGGAACTGGTCAAATCTGGAAAGTCAAGCCGACCGCGATGGAGCACGAATCGGATGCAGAAGCCATCCAAGCCCCGCTGGAAACATTACCTTTCCAGAGAATATGTCAACGTAGAAGAGAAGCTTCATCTGTTCCAAGTCACGCAGTCGGGTCCCACATCATCATCAATAACCTTACAATGAAGACACTGCACTGTCATTATGCCTCGCAGTTGGGTCCTGTGCCGTCATCGAACCCCTTACAATGAAGACACTGCGTTGTCATCAAGCCTCACAGTTGAGTCCTGCATTGTCATCCAACCCCTTATGATGAAGATACTGCCTCGTCTTCGAGCCTCACAGTTGGATCCTGTGTTATCAGCTAATACCTTTACGATGAAGGTACTGTGTAGTCCTCAAGCCATGCTGTCGATGTTGAGGAGTCTCTGAAGCAGAGCTGCATCTTTGTTGAAGGTGAATGTGTCGGTTGTGATCGGCGCAAAGCAAGCAATGTGTGGATGTTGGCCGAAAACAGCAGCAGACCCACTTTTAAAGGCCCAGAACTGGAACGGCACCTCTTGGCAAGGCAGGACTCACAGTTATCTGAGTCCAGAAGATGAAATAGAGTTTAAGGAAGTCTTTGATGTCCCTGAGACTTTAAAATAGGAGGCAAGCCTTTGGAGTCATTTGGTTCTAGTGATGTAGAGATTCAGGTGCAGTCCTTCTCACCACCAGGCACTGAGGCAGCAAGCAGCGCACAGGGAAAGCAAAGATGGAATCCAGAAAATCCAGCAGAGTTCAGCAGAGTGCCAATCCTTTCAGCAGCACAGCAGTCCTTATTCCTGGCAGTGTTCTCAGTTCCAGAAGTGTACTGCTTTGTTGGTATCAGAGGTCCACTTCTTACAGCCAGTTGTGCTTTTGAAGTGGGGGAGACTGCAAAAAGGCCTTTGAAGTCCAAAAGATCCCTGCCCTTCCAGCCCTGGCTCCAGACTCACTACACAGATATGCAGCCCTTTTTGTGGGGACAGGCACAGCTCTATTCAGGTGCGAATCTCAACTCCCCCCTCCTATCTAACCCAGAAATACCCATCATTCTGGTGTTGGGCCATCAGGATGTGAATGTCACGCCCAGCTCCCTATGTGTGTGACTCTACAGGGAACGCACAAAGCCTAGCTGACACCTACCCCAGACGTGTATTCAGAGACAGGCAGAGGCACACAAAGTAAGAAAAAAGCCAACTGTCTAAATGTGGAAGTTTCAGACTTACACTTTAAAATCCAACTTCACCATGAGATGTGGTTTTGAAATTTTGAGTCCAGACACCAAACTCAAAATGTCCATCTTGTCCCAATTGAAAATGACACTTAAAAGATGGAACAAATTAACATATTGGCAAGATAGGCCTTGCCGTAGTGAACATTGAATTGAAGAGTTTTTCACTACGATTACATGTATACATTTAAACTACATGGCCAACTCTTTAAATACACTGCACCCTGCCCTTAGTGTTGTCAAGAGCCTTCCTTAGGGGTGACTTATTTGTAATAAAAAGGAAGGTTGGGGCCTGGATAGAGGGTTATCTTGCCATGTCAACATGGTGGTTTAAATCTTCACAAACCAGCTCTGCAATCGCAATCCTGAGGCATGTTTGATGGGCTACAATAGAGGGCGGCATGCTCAGTGCTGCAGTCCCATGAGTAGCATTTAATTTCCAGGCCCTGGGAGCATGCAGCGCACTTTACAAGGGACTTATAAGTAAATTAAAAATGCCAATTGTGGATAAGCCAATGTTATATATTGCAATACAGAGAACCTCCTGCATGGATAAAGGTTCCTAGGGCAGGGAAAATAATTAATGTACAAAACCCCCCCCCGGCAACATTACACATTAATTTATGCTTTTGAAACAAATTTCATGGCTCAGAGAAAGTGTCTACTTCATAATCATAGTTTCATTCACGATCAACATTAATATAATTTCTCAAGATATTCAGGTATAAGATAACAATATTTAGCAAATCAGTATTAACATTAGTGTAAAAATGTGAATTTTTGACAACCGTCATTCACATTAAACTCATCATCATTCATGCCATCATACTCAACAATGCATCCTCATTCTCCACAATAGCATCTTGTAATGCCAAACAGAATGATACTAAAGTTGGATTAAATCAATAACATTGTTATTAATTATACATTGTCCTTCAGTGATTAATACTGCAAATTAAAGTAGCATGATTTGTTTTTTCCGTGTCCATGCAGTACATTTAATTTCAATTACAACTCATAAACACTCCATCACAGTGGCTTATGTTCTTCATTTTTCTGTTTAGACGCTTTGTAAGTACATGCTACAGGGTTGTATGACCCTTTAACTGCACCAGCTGATTTTTAGCCATGCCAGCATCTTAGCACTTCACCTGGTCATATCTAGGTTTATAATCTCCTGTTAACTGCAGACAGTTGATGTGGTGACAGAATTTTTTTACATCTTTTTAACTGCTTTGTACACATAGTTTTTCCTGTTTTACTTACCTGTGTAATCAGTGCCTTAGTTCCCGGTCCGTCACGGCTTATGCTGATTGAATGAAGGGATGACAAAGGCAAAAACATTACTTCCGGTTTGCCGACCGGAAGTTGCAGTTGGCGCTCTAGTCCCCGAACATAGATCCAATCCTACTTAAAGCAGGTCAGGGCACGGACACACGCAGAAGATGCTTTGTAAGTACACGCTGCAGGGCTGTATGACCCTTTAACGGCACCAGCTGATTTTTAGCCACGCCAGCATTTTAGCACTTCACCTGGTCATATCTAGGTTTATAATCTCCTGTTAACTGCAGACAGTTGATGTGGTGACAGAATGTCTTTTTAATATTTTTAACTGCGTAGTCCACACTGTTCTTCCTGTTTTACAGGTCCCCGAACATAGCTCCAATCTGCGTCCGTCCGTGCCTGACCGCTGCCAGCTGCTAGGATCCCTGCACTTTTTGTCTCGCCCTATCCTGGCTTAAGGCACTGGTGCACTAATTGGTGAGTAATCAATAAGGCATCAGTCAAATACTCTAGTCAAGAGCTAAAAGATTTAAATAACTCTTACCTCAGACCTCCAGTTATACTAGAAAAAGAAATTAACAGAGTTCAAAGTACATAATGCTCAATAGAATCCGCAGTACCGAACAGAGTCCAACCATCTCGAGATCCTAACCATACTACTATTTCTAAATCACTGAAAGCTATTTACCTTAACACACACTCCATCCTGAAACACCCAGTGGAGATATGGAGCCTCATGGATATGGAGGTGTTAGACCTGGCATCATTGGCGTGAGTCTCCCTTCCACTTTGACGGATTGCCTCCTCTGTTTTGATATGTTTTTGCTGAATTTATGGTTTGGGCACTGTGCCACTGCTAATCAGGGCCACAGTGCAAGTGCTCTCTATGTTAAATTTTTGTACTAATTGGTTATTCCATGATTGGGTTATTTGATTTATCTGTCAGCCCCTAATACAGTGCACCATGTGTGCCCAGGGTTTGTAAATCAAATGCTGCTGGTGGGCTTGCAGCACTGGTTGTGCCACCCACAGAAGCAGCTTGTGAAGTGTGTCTCAGGCCTGCCATTGCAAGGCCTGTGTACAGTCTAGTACTGCCATGTGGACTTGGCCAAGTGCACCCACTTGCCAGTGGAGTGACCCTTGACCCGGTAACTCCACTACCGCACGGCCCCCGTGTGCCCGGATTCTGCTGCCGCTGCCTGCTTGGCCCTCTTGCTGCCACCTCTCCTTAGTGCCCCTGCTCTCCAGGCTTGCCCTCGCTCTCCAGGCTTGCCCAGGCTTGCCCTCGCTCTCCCCGCTTCGCTTTCCCGCTCTTCCAACCCCCCCTCTGCTCCCCGCTCTCCTGCGGCCCGCCCCTTCTCCTGTCTCCCGCCCCCCATTCGCCGCCCCGCTCCCGCCACCCAGCTGCTCCTCCCTCTCACTTCGCCATAAATGGCGGGGACCGCGCATACGCGCAGCGGCCACACGCAGTGGGCACGCCTATTGCGCGCTGAAGGCACGCCAAAGGCAAGCCCGTCGACGTCCGTCGATGCCTGGACCGTGCCCAGCGCCAGAACCCCTGGACCCCACCAGAGCCAGCCAACCCGACTGAGCTACGATGCCGCCACCCTCCAAGCACTCAACACCGGCTGACATCCAGCCTGCTACCAAGCCACCCCGAAATGCACCCACGGAGCCTTCACCTGCCACGCCTGCTACTTCACCTGCACTCGGTCCTGCACCGCACCAGCCAAAACAGCCGCCAACAACAACCACCTCAAGTGCATCCTGCTCAACACCCGCTCCATCCACAAGCACGCCGTCGAACTATGGGACCTCCTGGACAAAACGGCACCAGACGTCGCCTTCTTCACGGAAACCTGGATGAACGCCTCCTCAGCCCCCGACATCACCATTATTATTATAAACACTATCCACATCACGACCAACACCGACGACACCCTCGCCACCACAGTGCACCTGCACTTCCAGATTCACACCGACCCCAAGACCACCCTCAGAGGAACCCTCATCTACAGACCCCGGGGACCATGCTCACACTTCAGCGAGGCCATCGCAGACTTCATCAGCCCCCTCGCCCTCGCCTCCCATGACTACATCCTCCTAGGAGACCTCAACTTCCACCTGGAGAACGACCAGGACAACAACACCACCGCCCTACTAGACAACCTCGCCAACCCCGGATTCAAGCAACTGGTCAACACCCCCTCCCATTACGCCGGCCACACGCTCGACCCCGTCTTCTCCTCCAGCAACCACATCTCCTTCAGCAATACAACCACCGAGCTCAACTTGACCGACCACAGCTGCGTACACTTCAACTTCAGGAAAACAACGACCCACCACCGCCCTCAACAAACCCCCCGAAGAAGCTGGAGCAAGATCACCACTGACCAACTCACCACCTCCTTGAGCCTAAACCCTCCCACCAACACCACAGACCCCAACGAAGGAGCCCGCAACCTCACACAGTGGATCACTGACTGCGCCGACACCCTTGCTCCACTGAAAAACCCTCCCAGCAACCTCAACAGCAAGAAAGCCGCGTGGTTCACCAACGATCTCAAAGACTCCAAGAAATCCTGCCGTGACCTTGAGAAAGCCTGGCGCCACAACCAGTCAACGGAAAACATGACAGCCCTCAGGAGCGCCACCCGCAAACACCACCAGCTGATCCGCACCACCAAAAGGTCATCCTTCAGAGAACGACTGGACAACAACACCCACAACAGCAAGGAACTCTTCAACGTCTTGAAAGAGCTCTCCAACCCCAACGCCAGCAACAACGACATCACGCCGTCTCAAGACCTCTGCAACTCTCTGGCCACCTTTTTTCACCGTAAGATCGTCGACATACACGACAGCTTTGGCGCTCAGAACTCGTACCCCACCACCGAACCTACACCCCCCACCACCACCCTGTGTGCCTGGACTCAGGTCAGCACGGAAGATACCACCCACACGATGAACACCATCCACTCGGGCTCCCCAGCCGATCCCTGCCCACACCACATCTTCAACAAGGCCGACTCCATCATCGCACCCAAACTTCGGGACATCATCAACAACTCCTTCATATCCGCCACCCTCCCGGAGAGCTGGAAGCACGCAGAGATCAGCGCCCTCCTGAAGAAACCCACCGCAGACCCCTCAGTCCTCAAGAACTTCCGCCCCATCTCGCTCCTCCCCTTCCCTGCAAAAGTCATTGATAAAACCGTCAACAAACAGCTGACAGCCTTCCTTGAGACGAACGGCTCCCTCGACCCATCGCAGTCCAGATTCCGAGCAAACCACAGCACCGAGACCGCCCTCATCGTGGCCACCGACGACATCCGGACCCTGCTGGACAACGGAGAAACCGCCGTCCTCATCCTGCTCGACCTTTCGGCCGCTTTCGACACGGTCTGCCACCGTACCCTGACAACCCGCCTCCGCTACGCCGGGATCCAAGGAAAGGCCCTGGAATGGATCACCTCCTTCCTCTCCGACAGAACGCAAGGAGTCCGTCTCCCGCCCTTCCTCGCAGAAGCCACCAAGATCATCTGCGGCGTACCTCAAGGCTCCTCGCTTAGCCCCACCCTCTTCAACGTCTACATGAGCCCCCTCGCAGCCATCGCACGCAAGCACAACCTCAACATCATCTACTACGCCGACGATACTCAACTGATCCTCTCCCTCACCAACGACCCCACCTCCGCCAGAGCCAGCTTCCAGGACGGAATGAAAGACTTCGCAGACTGGATGAAGCTCAGCCGCCTGAAACTGAAATCAGACAAGATGGAAGTCCTCATCCTCGGGCCATCCATCTCCGCCTGGGACGACTCCTGGTGGCCCCCTACTCTGGGCCCCCCTCCCAAGCCCACGGACCACGCACGCAACGTAGGCATTATCCTTGACTCCTCCCTCACGATGGCCGGGCAAGTTAACGCTGTTACCTCCTCCTGCTTCAACACACTCCGCATGCTCCGTAAGATCTTCTGCTGGATCCCCACTAGAACCAGGAAAACGGTCACCCAGGCCCTCGTCACCAGCCGTCTGGACTACGGGAACGCCCTCTACGCTGGGACCACCGCCAAACTACAGATAAAACTCCAGCACATCCAGAACGCCTCAGCACGACTC
The DNA here is from genome assembly GCF_964261635.1 of Lissotriton helveticus. Taxonomy (NCBI): domain Eukaryota; kingdom Metazoa; phylum Chordata; class Amphibia; order Caudata; family Salamandridae; genus Lissotriton; species Lissotriton helveticus. Next base: position 48,724,575 of record NC_136060.1, on the reverse strand, counting down.
GTCTTGGACATCCCCCGACACAGCTATATCTCCGCCCACCTGAGGGACCTGCACTGGCTCCCCGTCAGCAAGAGGATCACGTTCAGACTCCTCACCCACGCACACAAGGCTCACCACGACTTGGGCCCCGAATACCTCAACAACCGCCTCACGTTCTACACGCCAACCCGCCAGCTCCGCTCCGCCAGCCTCGCCCTCACCACTGTCCTACGGATCCGCAGAACCACCACCGGAGGAAGATCCTTCACCTACCTGGTGGCAAAAGACCTGGAACACCCTGCCCACCCACCTACAACTCACCCAGGACCATCTCTCCTACATCCGACCTGGCTTTTCGAGCAGTAGCAGCCCCCCGCCCCAGCGCCTTGGGACCCTAGCGGGTGAGTAGCGCGCTTTACAAATGTTCTTGATTGATTGATTGAGTCTCTAAACCTTGCCTTTGCTTCATATTAGACACCTCGATGGTAGGCCCAAGGGCAGGGTGCATTGTTAGTATAAGGTAGAACATGCTCTGATGTGTGTAGCATGTTCTAATAGTGAATTACAGTCATTTTTGTTTTTCACTATTGAAGGCTATCGGTTCTCATAGGCTAGAATGGGCAGTTAGATTATTACATTCTTAAAATCCTAACTGACTCATGGAACTGTTAGAAATTTGAATATATTATGCCTGAACTCACACAAAAAAAATACATATTTTAGTAAAGTTTATTTTAATATTCTGTGTTTGCAAATACCACTTTTAGAAAGCAGGTATTTTCTTGCCTAACCATTTGAGCCTTCCTCTGCTGGGTTGTGTATGCTTTGTCTGGGTTTGTGTGTGACAGGGCTGGGGGATTCCAGGAGACAGGCTTGGACAGCCCAGTGGTGAATAGACAGATCTGCATCTAGATGGGAGGGAGGGGTTGCACCTGGGACCTGAATAGGGTTGGGCCTTCCCTCTACAATTCTGTCTCCACCTCCTGTGGCTTGTCTGATGTCTCTGCCCTGCACTGTGAAAGGAGAGGAGAAATCATGTCAACAGAGTGCTCCAGAGCTGTATCTTCCCTCCCCTGTGCTGGCTCCACCTCCTGTGGGGCGGCTGATGTCTCTGCCCTGCACAGTGAAAGGAAGAAGAGAGTCATGTAAACAAAGTGCTCAGGAACTGGTTTGAACTAGGCAGAGGCCTCTCTGCCTTCAGAGAACAAAGGATTTTGGGGTATAAATATTGGGACCCTGATCCCAAGAGATTAAGGGCCAGATGTAGGTAATTTTATTTTACCACTTCTTAAATACCGAATCATACCGATTCGGTATTTAAGAAGTGGTAAAATAGTAGGAGGGAGATGTAGGTAAATCCAGATGTGCATGTACCGAATCGGAAAAATTCGGTATTTACCGATTCGGTAAATACCGACCGGTAATGCCCATTCATTCCTATGGGCTTTGAAGCCCATAGGAATGAATGGGCATTACCGATTCGGTATTTACCGAATCGGTAAATACCGAATTTCACAAGGGTGCAGGGGGTGTCACTTTGACACCCTCTAGCACCCCCAAAACAGGTTCGGGTGCCATGTGGCAGGCATACCTGCCCTAAGGGCAGGTCTGCCTGTCATATGGCAGATGTGTGCATGCACACATGTGCATGCACACCGGAATCGGTATTTTACCATCAAATAGGATTTGATGGTAAAATACCGATTCGGTAAGGCTTGTGGGACTCAGAAGAGTCCCACCTACATCTCAATTTTACCGATTCGGTAAAAATACCGACTCAGTATTTTACAGAATCGGTAAATTTACCGATCGGTAAATTTACCGATTCTGTAAAATTGAGTGACCTACATCTCAACTTCCAATTACCGGTCGGTAACGGCCGAATTTGGCCGTTACCGACCGGTAATTGGCCACCTACATCTGGCCCTAGATCACTTCTGGAACAAGAAACCTTTCTGCCAAGGAGAAGAACCAAGGAAGCTGCAGGAGTTGTACTGCCCCTCTGCCAGTGTGCTGTTTGCTGTGAGTTGCCTCATTGCCAAGGGAAAGGAGAAGGAACTTTTTAAGGACTTTCATCTGCAGAATATTCTCCAAGGGCTTCAACTGTGCTTGCCTCCTGCTGACGTCTCAGGGACAAAAGACTTCACCTCCAGCTCCCTCCTGAATTGCTGGGAATTCTGACTCCAGTCACTTGCATGCCGCTGGGAGCTGGAAGCGCGACGAATCGAGAAGAAGCGTGTCGTCACCACAGCAGAAATCATGGCAACGCCGGAGAAGCGAGCCTTCGTCGCATCTCCCTGGAAGCGTATGTTCATCGATGCTGCCTGCTGTTGCATCACCGGAGAAGCGTGACGCCATCGAGAGAGTCGCCATCGCATCACCGGAGAAGCGTGTCGCACGGCCTGTCATGGCTCCAAAGTACAGAGTCGTCGCAAGGCTGCCAGGGCATCATCGCATCGTCATCGCATCGCTGCATTAAGGGTGCCATCTTCTTGCATCGCAACCGGACCATTGCATCGCATCAAGGCGCCATCTTCTTGCATCGCAACCGGATCATTGCATTGCATCAAGGCACCATCTTGCGCACTGCAATGGGCCCGCAGGCCGAGAATCTACGCATCACCTCCGCACCAGTAAGGCTCACGACGAGTCCCCTACTCTGTACTCTGCGCCAGCACTGAGGACGCAACCATTCCCCCGGGTCACGGAACCGACGCATCTTCCTTTTTGCAAGCCTTTTGTTCACTTTGCGTTACGCATCCAGGTACTTTGTTGAGAACTTTGTCGCATTTACCAACAACTTGAACTAAGAGACTTTAATCATATTTTAAGTAATCTTAAGTGTAATATTGTGGATGTTTGTTGTTTGTGGTCTTGTGTTTAAGTCTATATAAAGAATACTTATTTTTATAAAGACTTTGTTATGTCCATCTGTAGTGTTTTCACTGTATTACTGTGTATATTCACAAATGCTTAACACACTGCCTCTGAGATAAGCCTGTCTGCTCGTGGCAAGCTACCAAGGGGGTGAGCAGGGGTTATTAAGGAGTGTAATCCCCTTTTCCTGACTTAGAAGTAAGGGTCCCTATTTGGACAAAGGTGAATACCATTGCCAACTAGAGACCCCCAGATATAACATGAGGCACCAGATATCTGCTTTGTAACAGAACCCTGGCTGCACGAGCACACCTCTGCGGATGTGCACTTAGCCTTTCCACTGCAATACAATGTAATTAGAGTGGACAGAAGGGAGACAAGAGGGGCAGGCCTACTTATTGTCATGATCTTTGGATTTACCATCACCTCCCTAGAAACTGCTAGCTCTGGCCAACTCGAATTATGTATTTTCAGGATTGAAGGATTAACTAAGGGCACCAGAAGAGGAGCTCTAATATACAGACCCCCCAGTCCAAAAAAGGATTTCCCAGAGAAATTATTTGAGATTATAGCCCCGCAAGTACTAGCCTCTGACTTCTTTGTCTTAATAGGAGATTTTAATTATCATGCTGAAATATTACAAAACTCTGATAGAGATCAACTAATCACAAACATGCACACATTAGGACTAGCCTAACTGGTTACAGGTCCTACCCACATCACAGGTCATACAATCGATCTCCTCTTTACAAACTCTCCAGATATCACAGTAGAATCTCCCATCCCACTGCTATGGACAGATCATTATTTGCTAAAACTTGTTATTTCTGTAAATATGATCAAAACCAACCTTAGAAATTAACTAATATGGCGATGGTCATGACGCAAAGTCACTCCATCCCTTTTCTCAAAACATTTTAGTTCTTTCCACACTAGCCAGGAGGTAAACATTAACCTGGCAGCAACCTCCTTTGAAAAATCAATAATGGCTGCTTTAGACCAAATTGCTCCTCTTACCAGGGTCAAAGTTAAATCTAGAACTGCCCACTGGTTCACAGAACAATTAAAGACAGCAAAGCTTTCAATATCAATATATTTTCTTTATTCGGCATTTAAAAAATACCACAAAAGTACATAAAAACTGTTAAAAATCCTTTAAATACAATTCATTAGCCCGTGGATAAACACTGGCGAACAATACATTCAGCACCGCCCTCTTGAGTTCCTTATTCTTACAGAGATCTTAATAAAATTCATTATACAAAACAGAGTGTAGGGATAATTAGCCTTTTGCAAAAACAGTAATGCTACCTTGGCGTGTTTAAACTTTGCTTTTTTAAAATACCTACTAAAAACTTGAGCCTGGCTAGCGTATAAAATGAGCATAGCAATACAAAATGAAGGGTATCCTGCGGAGTCCTATTGTCGCAGCCGCAGGTACCCTTCTGCTCAACTGTTAAAGTAAAACCTGGAGGATCAGCCAGTATATGGTGTAAAAGGTTGAGCCTAAAACGAGTCATGTAAAATCTGTCCTGTGCATTGAGTGTGAGGGCAAGATAAGGTTCCATTCCTTCCTCTGTTTTCTACAAGCGGCTGCCCGTTCCCCAAATTTTTTTTAACTCTCAATTTATCATGGGCAGTGATGTCTTCCGGATTGGTAAAGAGATTCTTACAACCAATACCCTCGAATGTACCTTTTACATATTTTAACCAAGATCTGCCTCTGAACTAATCCAGATCTTCAGCCAGGCTATGAGAGGTCTGACCTTTATTTGGTCTTCAATATATGCCCCTCCTAACTCTTCATGTATAATGTGGGCAGGGATGCTTTGTGGGGTTTTAAGTACCTTTCTAAAATATTTATTTTCCTCTGCCTGTAGCTGTTGAATATTAGAAAAACCCCATACTTCTGACCCATAAACCGCTTTAGCGCAGCTGATTGATCTGTACAGGTTCATGACATGTTCAGGCGACCACCTTCTCAGCCTACGGCCATAATTCATTATTGCCCCAGTTGAGGTCACCAATTTTGAACAGTTTTTTTCCACTAGGAGTTTGAAGCTTAACAACCCATCAAATAGCAAGCCTAGGTAAGAGAAGGACTGAACCTGTCCTAGTTTGTGGTGCCTATCTTGTAGGAGTTATTTACAACAAGGGGTGGTGATGGACAGAGTCTCTGAATTAAGCAGAGTACTCTCACCCAGTCAAGAGATCAGGGCTAGATCCAACACCGTTTTTTAGCTCATTGCACCATCCCAGTTTCAGAACCTGGCTGTATGCAAATTAGTCTGTCCCTGGCCCAGTGCATCATGGGAACAGGGCAGACCAGACTACAAAAGCCAATTCTTACACTGGGAAGGAAACAAGCTTCCGGGGACCGGTTTCTGCCATTTCAGGCGTCTTCGGCCCGGCTTGCTTGAATGAGTGTAAGAATTGGCTTTGTAGTTTGGTTTGCCCTGTTCCCATCATGCACTGGGACAGGAACAGACTAATTTGCATACAGCCAGGTTCTGAAACTGGGATGATGCAGTGAGCTAAAAAACGGTGTTGGATCTAGCCCTGATCTCTTGACTGGGTGAGAGTTTTCTGCTTAATTCAGAGACTCTGTCCATCACCACCCCTTGTTGTTAATTATTTTGTCCACCCTAAGCGTGGAAGGGTATGCTCAGACATGAGTCCCTTGCTCACTGCACCATCAGGATTCAAGCAAGCCGGGCCGAAGAGGCTGAAATGCCAGAAACCGGTCCCCGGTAGCTTGTTTCCTTTCCAGTGTAAGAATTGGCTTTGTAGTTTGGTTTGCCCTGTTCCCATCATGCACTGGGACAGGAACAGACTAATTTGCATACAGCCAGGTTCTGAAACTGGGATGATGCAGTGAGCTAAAAAACGGTGTTGGATCTAGCCCTGATCTCTTGACTGGGTGAGAGTTTTCTGCTTAATTCAGAGACTCTGTCCATCACCACCCCTTGTTGTTAATTATCTTGTAGGAGAACTTCTTACAAGGTTTGACCCCTGTCAGCATAACATAAGATTTATCAAGATTTGCAGATAGGTCTAGTGTGTTCATAAAGCTGACAAACCCATCGATCAGCCTCTGGAGACCCTTAGGGGTGCGGGCTAGCAGCACTGCGAAATCCGCGTAAAGCAGGACGGGGACATAACGGGAACCTACTTGGGGGAAATCTACTCTGAGTTTACCTAATTCCCTGTCTAAGTTGTTGATGTAGAGGGAGAACAGAAAAGGAGCTAAAATACAGCCCTGCCTGACCCAACTATTACATGGGAAAGGTGATGTTGTGCCTCCTTCTGAGTTGAATCGCACTGAAGCAGAGGTATTCCAGTGCAATGCTTTGAGTATGTTAGCTAGGTCGGGGTCGACCCCTAGGGTCATCAACAGGGCCCATAACTTCTCTCTGTTAACATGATCGAAAGCGGCAGAGAGATCCATGAACCCCAAGTAAACTGCCTCGTTGCTGGCTATGGTATATTTGGCAACCAGGAGAGAGAGGTTCAAACATTGATCCGTAGTTGACCTTCCCTCCCTGAACCCGCATTGTATATCAGTAATATTCTGATGTGAATCAGCCCATTCCGTGAGGCGGTTGAGGACCACTCGACCCAGCACTACTTTTGCCGTTACATCAATCAGTGATATCGGGAGGTAACTTAGGGGGTTGTCCCTATTCCCTTTTTTAAAAATCAGGACTATTACTGCTGAAGACCAGGAGCGCGGCAGGCCAATTACGGCCGCTGCGTTTAAAACCCTTGTCAGGATAGGGGCCCACAGCTCCACTTGGCTTAGGTAGTGGTCAGGAGGTATGCCATCTAGGCCTGGCGCTTTATTTTTGGATAAGCCTTAAATGGCCCCTACTACTTCTTTCAGGGTGAACTCGATCCTTACAACCCACCCGGGAGCCCAGCCTGACATCCTTGTTATTTCCGCCAATATGGTTGTACACATTTTTAAAATGGTTATGCCATTGTTCTGGGAGAATTGTGTTACATATTTCTGGGGCATTTACGTCCTGAAAACATGGTTTATTTATGATTTTCCAGAACTCTATCGAATCCCTTCTGTCTGCTGAATCCCTTAAGTCCTCCCAGGCTTGCAATTGGAGGCAATATTTCTTGCTTAATACCTTTTTATATGCGAGCCCACATTGGGCGATGTATAACTTATCCCGGGGTAAGGATTTCAGGCTAGATTTCAGGTCTTTATGTGCCCGCGAGCAGTCTTTGTCGAACCATCTGGGGGTGGTATTTGTTCTCACATTCTTGGTGGTCTTTAGTAATCCATCAATGAGGTGCGCCATATCCTCAAATGCATTTACAACCGCGACACCCTCAATGGAAGGATCAAGACACACCTTAAATGCGTCTCCGCCTTTCACCATTAAAGACTTATAAAAGGCGTCCCCATCTACTTTGCACCATCTAAGTCGCCTCCCCTGATCCGTTGCCCTCTCTATGTTGCCTACCCCTCGGGAGATACTTTTGGTGGGCGGACCTTTTAATTCCATCACTAGGGGGTTGTGGTCACTATATATGCTCCATTCGATATCTGCCCCTTTAACCCAAACTTTAAATATACTGGAGACCATAATGTAATCAATATAGGAACGACAACCTCTGCCCTTAAATGTGGGGTTGATCTCCCCTCCGCTTCCTAATTCCACGAGATCAATGGTATGGACCAAATCGTGGCTTTTTAACACCCTATCCAATTCCATCCCCTCAGGGGAATGCAGGAAGTGTGGGCCATCCTCCACCGTGCAGCGGGACCAATCCTTGTTGACAGGTCTCAGGATTGGGCAAAGGCGGCAATTAAAGTCACCAGCTAGAACAAGAAATGGCGCCACTGCCCTCTTCCCTACTACTGATGCAGCATTTAGGTGAGTGTCCAATTCTTTTATTGTGTGGCCTCTCCCATTGGCTCCTACAGCATTATACCAGTTGATCAAGGTGATATTTACCCTTTTGAGTGTAACCCCAGGGCTTGCATCTTATATGATGGCCAATTGAGGTTAGTCCACTCTCCTTCTACCTGCAAATCCACATATATGGTCAGCCTCCCCCCATGGCTCTCCCCAATGCTGACTTCTGAGCAGGCACTGAAAAACATTTGAACCCCGACAGATAGAAAGGGTTGCAATCAATCACCCAGGTTTCCTGCAAACATATTACATGAAACCTGGTGATATACTGCTTCCATTCCTGGTCATCAAATTTTGCTGCAAGTCCTGCAATATTCCAGGATAGCAACATTAACCCCTCCTGCTTTTTAGTCATCCTTACACGGGGTGTAATAAGGTTGTTGTTTACTATCCTATCACTCATTGGGGTTTCCTTGGGCTCAGGTAGGGAATTTAATTTCAGTTGCTGGGGGCATGACGGGATACTATCCAGCCCCTTTAATTCTATTTCAGCAACAGGCATAACTTGTTGACCCTCTATGGTCCCAGCCATCATCTCAACAACTACCTGTAGTGAATCGATCTGGGCAATAATTGTAGTTTGTGCTTTATCTTGTTCAGGGCTCTTTTCCCTACCTTGTCTCTCCTGTCGGATTGTGTCCTTCCCTAGTCAGTCCAACTCTTCCAGAGACCTCACGGGATCAAATCTGTTCCTGCAGGTATGTCGCTCCTTGGTTCATAAGGGGAGCATATAGAGGTTTGCGACAACACCCAACCAAGTTCTACTCCCTTCTACTTTGGCCGACCTGATCCAACCCCAAATTATGAGCTCCCCTAGGGTAGAAGGAACTTAAGGGCATGGATCTAATGTTACTCGAGTTAGTGGTCGGTCCCCACCTTAATATTTGATCAACAACTCGCTGATTCCTAAAGTTTACCACCACACAATCCCCGGCGGTATCCTTGGATCTAATCCCCACCCAGTTCACCCTACGCACCAACAAAATTGCCCCATGTTCGTTACCTACTAGAGGCCTATGTTTATTCAGCCAGGACATGATTTTGTTTTTAAGCTCGTATTGGGCCTCTGACTGATCTGGCCTCAGCTCCAGGACCCCTTTTAGAATAATTACATATGGGGCTGCGGCTGGGGGTAAGTTAATACATGGTAGAGGGTTAGTGGGTTCCCTGGGGGGTGGTCTTTCTACTTGGAGCCGAATCTGGGGTACTCGTGAAGGTTGTCTATGAACAATAGCTTGATGAGTGACTTTTGACACCCCCGGAATAACCTCACCCGTGGTAGTGGGATGATTCTTGGAAGCCTGACCTAAGTGTGAGCTCTGTGTGCCTGGGGGGTGTGGGAGGTGTGTGGCAGTGGTAGTTTGTCCTTTTGAGTGGCTGCTCCCTAATAGTATAGCCGTGGTGTTACATGGAGGGGGCGGGGTGATACCAGTACTCAGTCCCTTTGTTTTTACCAAAGTTACTACCTTGTACAGCCTACTAAGAATTTATTTTGTCTGAGTGTTAATGAGGTGCTCCAGGTGATTCTGGAGGTCAGTTATAATTCGGGCTACCCTCGTTGGGGGCGCTTGTGTATATAACTCGCCTCCTCCATGGGCCCTTACCTCTGTACAGGAATTTTCACGCAGACCCTCAGTAGATTTACCCTTATTCTGCCTTGTTTTTTTTACTACTGTTCTTCTTTTTCTTTCCCTTTTGTGGTATCTCCCCCCTTGTGAATGTCTCGTGTTCGTTTGTGGTCCCCCTCTGAGCACAGGGAATGTCAGTTACCTCAGGGTCTGACAGAGCGTGTGGTGGAGTTACTGGGACTTCTATATCACAATCGTGTTGTGAGGCTGTTAGGTCGATTTGGGGCGTTAATGAGAGATGTATCTCTGTGCGTTCAATTTCGTTTGCCACTTCCCCTAAAGCTTTGCGCAACATTCTATCTATTGCTGTTGGTTTGGCAAGTGTAGGGGGAGGGATACGTTTTGTTTTACTGACCTGACAAAAGTCAGGTGAAATGCACAGAGTGTGCCTAGCGGACCTAGTTTGGACCGTACTGACCATTATTTATAAGGTCTGTTGGAGTGTGGACCTATAACAGTTACTTTTGGGTAAACACACAGTACTAATACAATACAATGCCCACGATAGAGGCCAGTCACTACCGCCCTTGTTATTTAAGCACAACAAAGCATCGACATCCCCTAGCCGAAAAAACCCAAAGCGAACTCAAATAGGCCCCTTAATGCAAATATCAAGTGCCTCCCTTGTCACTAACTTCGCCTGTGTGGTCCAGATTTTGTATTGCGGTCCGTTTCCAGGTTGTTAGGGAGAGGGCCCAGCCCAGCCTCTACCGGCCCCGGAAGGCCACAGACGGTCCCGCCCTTGTCCCGGGCTTGTCCCAGGCTATTCCCGCGCGCGTCCCTCGGGACAAAGGTCCAAACGGTCCTTTATGCGCCTCCTAGCGCTTACTGATGGCGTTTGCGGCATCCTTGGCGCAATCAGGGTTGCTGGGAGATGTAGTCCCAGTGTGGTGGAACCACGCCTGGCCAAGCAAGCGGCGGAGCAAAGCCCAGCCCGGAATTCACCCCCAGGCAGGAAGCAGGGTGCAAGTCTCGCAGGGGGAGACTCAGCTGAACCAAGCAGGCAAAGCAAAGGAGCGGCGCAAAGCCCGGCCCGGAATTCATCCCCAGGCAGGAAGCAGGGTGCAGGTCTCTGAGGTTCCGTGATTTTCGGCTTCGCTTCGTAGTCAGCCGCCATTTTGTGACAGCCGCCATTTTGTGTTGCCCTCACGCGACACGACGAACATGATGTTTTTGCCTTTTCAGCTGCTCACCTCTCCTGTTAAAAAGTAACCCTTTGTCCTTGTTTAACAAACCGATGTCAGGAACTGGCCGAGTTAGTTAATCCATGTCTAGACTGATTGATCCTTGTCTTAGTTGACTGTTTGGGTCTCACCATTCTTTCTTCATTTTATCTTGTTTAACTGGCCTTCACTATTCTCTCCGTGTTTTCTCTTGTTACACAACTGTCCTTTGAGGCTCGCAAATATGTCCTGCCACCTGCAAATTGAATTACATGCACTAGCATTGATTAACTTGAGGGGAGGGGAGAACACGGTGTCTGAAAGAAGGGCGTATACAAGATACCCGATAGCTTGTTTTCAAACTTCTCTCATTTTTCAGTTTTGTATGTTTTGAGAGTGGGTATTGTAAATATGTATGGTATAAAAGACTGTTCGCCACGGAATGAAGTGGCAGTCTCCTGAGAACTTACCATTGGTGTACTTCTAGGACCACTGTGCTTAGCTGCAGCTAATAAACCTGATTTTCTACGCCTAACAGAGTGTCTCGTGTCTCTGTCTGATAAGGCAGGTGAACCCGGAGATATCAGGCGTGCCCTGCGCCGCTAGGTCCATAAGGCCCAGTTCTCCAATTGGCACCCAACACGGGGCTCGACTTCAGTGGTAGCGGTTCAGCCCGAAGATCGTGAGGAGCCTCGCAAGAAAATTCTGGAGGATTCGCGAACCACGTCAAGCGACCCCTGTATGTCGAAAGTGGACTGAAGGTCTTTTTCTGCACGTCTACTCCTTTCCGATGGCTGCAGACGACTGCTGTCCTGACTGTCGCCCTGCCTTGGCCCCTTGGTGATGATTGGTATCGCGAGACGTTAGACGGACACCTGTTGGCGTGAGAAAATACTTAGTTAAGTATACGTGGGTAGCTCCCACTCTTTTTGTTTTGGTTTTTATTCGACAAATGCATTAGTTGAAGCCGAGGGGTAAGTACGTTTGTGCTGTAATAATTGTCTTACACCCCATGAAGTTTGAGAATGGTACAGTTCGTTACGAAATGCCTGGACTCAGTAAGTTTAAGAAATTTTGCTGTTTTAGTTGTAATAGGGATTCCCAGCTAGAGGACTCTTGTCCAATTCCTCCGGTTGGAACTCCCACTTATGAGCTCTATTCCAAACATGGTCTTGGCCCTATTATTTTTAATGAAATATGGATTTGATATACAAAGAAAGATGGTGTTTTGCAGTGGCCACAAAATGGTAGCTTGAGCCTGACATATTAGACGATTTAGAAGTGATTTTGTTTAAAAGAAAAGCCCGGCCGGCAATGTTTGACTCTTTCCGCCTCTAGCGTAAGGAAGCCAAACAGAAAGAAATTAAACAAGCGAAAAAAGATTAAAAAACACAGGATATGACTATCCTACAGGCTGCTCAACAGTTTAAAAATAATGACATTGATCAAATGATTGACGTTTCAGAACGAGAGCACCGCATGGCCATAAATAGATGTTATCCAGTGTTGCCTCCTCCCACAAAAAGTAACGATCTTGATGAAGATCCTTTAATGTCTCATCTGTTGCGATTGACTCCGCCTTATGTATTAGGCGCTAATGCACCTCCATTGCAACCTGTTGTTCAGCAACCTGTTGCCCAACCCATTGTTCCGGTTCCTATGCAATTGCCTCTTCCAGTAATTCCACCCCACCTCCTTTGCCACCGACTTTTGTACCCCAATCTCCTTCACTGTCAGTTTCTTTTACTACGGACAGTTCTTCTCCTGCTGTGCTTAATACAATATCTCCAGTTTTACTGTCTGATTCTCCTACAGCTCGTCAACGATTAGTTGAGACCGTTTCCGGTCTTTTGTTGCCTTTCTTTGGGTCTTTTAATTTGACTCCTGCTTTGTCCGGAAGACAATCCCGTAGTCAAATTCTGGATACTGACAAACGAATTAGGTTAGACTCTCTCGCTCACAATTGGATCATGAGTAGTCCACAGTATAGCGTGCGCGATATTTTGGATACTTTTCTTCAGTGGAATGCGCCTACACAGAGATATGTTTTTGATGGTATGTGTAATTCTCTTATTAAAGCATGGGAAGGTATGGATTTGGATTCACCTCCTCAAGGTTTGTTTGATATACAGGTTAAATTTGATAAAGGACTTATTGTGGGTCCCGATGTTGAGGAGGCCATCCAAAAACTTGTCACTCTAAGGGCATCTTTCTTTTCTCAAGCCTCTCTAGAGCCTGATCCTGAGGTTCGGCGAAAAATGAAACACTATCCTATGCGAGAAGTTCCTCCAGTATGGAGAGAGGCGGTTCCACAGGCAGGCAATGTTCCGGGTGTCCCAGCTCATTTTCAGCATATATGGGTACATGTTCCTTGGAAAAGATCTGAAGTTCTAGCACTTAAACAGTCTCTACCGGACCCTTGTAAGAATCCTGCTGGGTATTATAAAGAGTTGTCCCAGACTGTTGATGCGTGCGTCATGAATTTGGCGGATATTGATTTACTGATGGGTAAGGTAGTTCCTCAAGCAATATGGGCTTGGATTCGTAAGGAAGATCACGATCAAGCTTTGGGTGGTAATTGGGCTGCTTTAACTGCCGCAGATGCGCTACAAGTAGGTGGCGCTAAACCCGATGCTTTGATCACTGAATTGCCTGGTAGAATAATAGCTCTAATGAAAACGATGATGCCTGCCCTCCGAGTTAATTGGGATAAGTTAGCTGCGTGTAAACAGAAGAAAGATGAGAGTGTCTCTGATTTCTTTACTCGTTTTGAGGAAACATTCATCGACCATAGTGGTCAAGATATGAGTACGGAGGGTGGACAGTGATTATTTGTGGGTAAATTTGTGTTTAATTTGCTTCCCGAACTATCGCATAAATTGAAAGATTCCGAGAGTTCGTGGGCTGTTTCTTCAGCTGCCCAGATATTAGCTACTGCCCAGTATTACAAGAATAGGGATAAGGAAGAAAAGGATAAAGCGGAGAAAAAGACGAAAGAGTTGAAAACGAAGGTTCTTTTGCAACAAGCTTATCCCCCTCGTTCTGCTCAGAATCAATAGCAACAGCCTTCACAGTTTCCGAGATTGTTACAGAGACCTGCACCTTTTGTTCCGCGACCTCCATTGGGTCCTAATCAATGTGCCTATTGTAAAGAGGAAGGTCATTTCAAGAATAGTTGTTCGGTTTTATTGCAACTTAATGGTGGACTATCAGGGCCACGAGGCCGTGGTGGTTTTCAGTCAACACCCAGAGGTAGAGGACGAGGTGCGCCGTCTCAAGGACAGCGTTCCTTACACCCACAGAATACTATGAATTTTTTTTTTTTTTTTTTTTTTTTTTAACAAAACCTTTATTGCACTATTACATAGTACACAGCGTAACGCCTACAACCCTGCGGGCCGGCCGCTAAATCGCGCTCATCAGACAAAACATAGCTTCGTATGGTGTCCCAAAAATCAACAGTTCCTGTAATCGTCCAATAAAGCATTTTCCAAAGTAAAAGTGCATTTGTGATAGCATTGTGAACATTCGAGATGGTTTTGATGGTATTTTATCTTTTTTTGAAAAACAACAAACTCCAAAACTTCAACATTAGGAATGATAGTACGGTCAGTCGTGGGTTAAACCAATCTGAATCATAAGTGCCTCTCGGGAGAGGCCCATTCCCATCCCATGTCCCAGCGTTCCAGCGCCCCCGCTCACTTCATGCATACATCCCCCCTCGGCACACTTCCAGCGGTCTAAAAGCAGGATGCGCTTAGCGGCCTCATTCGAACCCCCGCTCCACCATGACACCCAGACTCACTCCCCCTCCCCCTCCCCATCCGAGTCCTCCTGGTCATCCTCCAATAAGGGATCACAAATATCTCCCCTGTACCCATTCCATTGCAACCACACTTTGTTCCATTTCCCGGGGCAGGCTCGGCTGGAGTACACCGCCCTCTCGGTCACCATCACCGTATCCATATGCAGACACCATTGGGACTTGGACGGGAGATCTGCCACACCCCATCGCTGCGCTATGTCTCTCTTCGCCACCATCAACCCCACCGTGACCCAGAGTTGTTCATCCCTGGTGAGGTCAGTAGGTTCCCATATGTTAAGGAGGCACCTCCGCGGGTCGGGCAACAGGGACTGGTTCAGTGTCTGTGAAATCGTACGGAGTATTTGCTTCCAATAGTCCTGTATCCTGGGACACTCCCACATGGTATGAAAAAACGTGCCTTCCTCCCCACACCCACGAAGGCAATACGGATGGGGTGCCCGGTGTATGCGGTGTAGCATGGTCCTCGTGTAATAAACTCTGTGTAAGATCTTAAACTGCACTAAGCGCATACGCGCCGAGATGCCCACCTCCCTAGGGGACCCAAGTGCTTCGAACCATTCATGTTCATCCATGTCACCTACATCCCCTTCCCACTTCCCCTTTAATTGGAGTGTCGGATCCGGGAAATTATTAATCAGTTTGCGGTACGTGAGGGATGTCGCCTTCTCCAACATGTATTCAGTAAGGAGGCGATCCTCCAAGGGCGAGGACTCCGGCAGAGGCGTGTCAGGGGGCAGGGCCGCGAGCAGTGCGTGTTGTATTTGAACGTACCTGTAAAGCTCCCTGTCACTCAAACCATACAGTGCCCTCAGCCGGACAAAGGGTATCACAGCATTCCTTTCCCACAAATCACCGACCGTGGAAATACCTATCGTATCCCAGTGTGTAAAACCCTTCGTATTCCTCATATTCCCCAGGGCCCGGGAATCCCACAACGGAGTCATCCCAGTGATCTTCCCCTTCCAGCCCAGTGCCGCCGTCGCCGTGTGCCACAACTGAACAGTCAATTTGGTGGGGCCCACCAAGGCCCGCACCCTGCGGCGATCATACAAGGGACCCAGCAAAGTGTCTGTGCCCAGTTGAGCCCTATCCGACTGGAAGGCCGGTTCGGCCTGAGGGGCATGAATCCAGGAGTTTATCGACTTCAAGTGTGCCGCCCAGTAGTAGAGCTTAAGGTTCGGCAGCGCAATACCCCCGTCATACCAATCTCTGTGCAGCTTAGATTGCGCCACACGCGCAGGGAGATTCCCCCATAGAAGGTTTGAAACTAAAGCAGCCACTCTCTGAAAAAAACGCGGTACCACAGGATAGGGTGTATTTTCAAGGACGTATAGGAAGCGCGGTAGCGCCATCATCTTATAAAGCGCCGCCCTGCCCAAGAGCGTCAGCGGCAAGCCAGACCAGAACGTGACATCCCGTTTCAGCCTATCTAGGTGAGGTTTCAAATTTTTATCAAAGAATTCGGTCGGGTCTTTGGTTACATGAATACCCAGGTATTTGAACGAGGAGCCCGCCAGCTTCAGTGGGCATGTGTCGGCCAGATTCGGGGCTGGACCTTGCAGAACGTACAGTTCTGATTTAGACCAGTTCAACGCGTAGCCAGAAACTCTGCCATACGTATCGCAAATGTGTAGCAAAGCCGGCACCCCATCTTCAGGGTCCGTCAAATAAAGCAACATATCGTCCGCGTATAACGACAGACGGTCCTCCCAACCCCCCTTCCACGTTATACCCTTGAGGAGTGGTGAAGCCCTCAAAAGAGTCGCAAGAGGTTCCAGGGAGATCGCAAACAATAGAGGCGATAAAGGGCACCCCTGCCTCGTGCCCCTCCCCAATGGGAAAGTGCGTGAAATGTGGCCGTTAGCCAACACATGCGCCACCGGGTCGGCGTACAGTAGTTTGACCCATGCTATAAAACGAGGTCCAAACCCCAAGTGGTGCAGTGTTTCAAAGAGGTACTCCCACTCCACCAAGTCAAAAGCCATCTTGGCGTCCAATGCCAAAATTACCGCTGGTGTGCCGATGGTGTCCGCCCTAGCCAATACTCCGTGTAGCCGCCTAAGATTCAACGATGTATTCCTGTGTGGCATGAATCCGGACTGGTCCGGGTGTATAATCGACGACAAATGGGGCAAGACCCTTTGCGCTAGGAGTTTAGCCAATATCTTCACTTCGGCGTTTAACAAGGAAATGGGCCGATAAGAGGAACACTCCTCCGGCGGTTTGCCCGGCTTGGGGATGGTCACGATGGTCGCTGCCCGCTGGTCCAGCGGGAGGCAACCTGTCTCCAAACAATCCTTATACATCCCTAACAGGTGCACACTAAGGGTCTCGGGCATCGCCTGGTACCATTCAACGGGTATGCCGTTCGGGCCCATTGCTTTACCCGGGTTTAGCGCCTTAATCGCCAACTGGATTTCGTCGGCAGTGATGTCCGCCTCCAACTGACTGGAGGCCTCAGGCGATAACCTCTGGACTTCGATTGGGGCTAAGAGGGTCCTAGCCCTCTCCGCTGTGATCGCACTCTCCGGGGTGTATACCCGCTCAAAATGGGCCGCCAGTATCTCCGTGATACGCCGTGGATCAGTATGTGCGTCCCCTCTCTCATCTTTCAGACGTTGGATCCCTCTAGAGTTACCCTCCCGCCTATCAAGCCACGCCAACATCTTCCCCGCTTTGTCACCCACCTCATAAATCCTATTTCGAGTATCGGCTATGTGTCCTTTCACCAGCTGACGCAAGTGAGTAGTGTACAACTGTTGTTGGAGGGTGAGTGTGTGAAGGCCTGAGGGAGAGGGGTGCCGCTCATGAGTCTCAGTGTGTTCCCGCAGTGTCACCTCCAGATCCGCCAGCTCTCGGGACAGCTGCCTCCTATGCCCCGTGATGGAATTAATGGCCTGCCCTCGCAGGACCGTCTTGTAGGCTTCCCAGAGAGTCGCCGGGGAGCTCACCGAACGCACATTCTCAATGAAATATTGCTTCGTCGTGTTTTTAAGGGCCTTACGAACCTGAGGGACCTTGAAGTAGGCAGCACTAATAGGGTAGATACGTTTGCGCGCACTAGTCTGCGAAGAAAGTGTCAGCGTGAGTGGTGAGTGGTCGGAAATCCCACGAGGGAGAATTACCATAGTATCAACATGTCGGAGGCCCTCCCCCAGCGATAGAAAGTAGTCAATGCGCGAAAGGCTGCCATGCACTGCAGAGTGGAAAGTGTATTGCTGCGCGCTAGGGTGCAAGTGCCTCCAGATGTCAGTCAATCCCATAGCTGCCGCGAAGCGCTGGAGGTAGGAGCCCCCCCCTGTGGAGCCGGTGCAGGGTGTCGGTCCAGTTGCGTGTCCATGACCGCATTAAAGTCCCCTCCCAGAATAGTATCACCCTCGGGGAGATTCAAGAGGAATTCACCCAGCCTCGGGAGGTGGACCGAATGTAGTGCTGGTGGGATATATACGGACACTACATTAAAAAGCTTCCCCTCCCACTGCCCATGTAAGGCTGCAAAACACCCCTGATCATCAATCTTCGTTGACAAAGGTAGGAATCGTGAATTCTTCAGTACTAGTATGCCGGACCCCCTGGAGCCTGACGAGAACTCGGAGTGGACCCACATCTTGTAACCTCGCCTGTCCAGAGCTTTCACAGCCCCCCCTACCAAATGAGTCTCTTGCAACAGGGCCACAGTAGGCCGTTGGCGTTTGATTGCAGTTAAAACCAACCCCCGCTTAACCTTATCCCCCAGGCCCCTCACATTCCAGGACATCAATCGGAAGGGAGGACAGCGTGAGTCAGTAGACCCTACATCCACTGACGGGCCAGAGTTAACAGCCACCGGTGGTAAAGGGGCGCCTGATGTACCTGCTGAGAAGCAGGACTAAACAATCGGCCGCGCCATCGCACAGCCCAAAACACAGGGACATCACGGGGGCCTAGTATCACTTTCCCTCCCCATCAACATGCACTGGCACACACATAATTTAAAACAGCAACCCCGACCGTTTGCATACATTCCTAATAAGAACAAGAACAGTCCAAAACAAACCCCCCTCCCTGCCCCCCTGCCTAACGGACCTCGAACTGCCCGCCACCCCAACTGAGCAGAGTGCTGTACCCATCCCTCAACCAGAGTACTTGCGTGTGGGGGGGAGAGCGTCTCCCCGGGTATGCGGCCTCCCTGTAGGCTGTCGGGGCGGCCATGCCAGAGTCGACGCGCAGCATTGTAACGAAACAGTAAACATTGGGAACTAGCGACCCTCAGCGATGCAGAGTTCGGGGTAGGAGTCACTCGTCCCCACCTCCCCCTTCAAATCCGTGGGAAGGAGACCGTTCCGCTCCCTCCATACGACCAGATGCTTGGGATCCCGTTCTGCTGCCACCTCTGCGGTCTTGATCCGGCCTGTGCGTCCTGCGTTGTCGCCCAACAGTGTGCCAGCCCTCCAGCCAGTCCCGGGCCGATTCGGGGGTATCGAAGAACCAAACTTTTTTGTCCGCAACCACTCGAAGCTTAGCCGGGAATAGCATGGAATACGGCAGTTCCTTCTCCCTCAGAGTCTTTTTCACTTCTAGGAACGTCCTCCTCCTCCTGGACACTTCCGCCGTATAATCCGGGAAGAAGGCAATCTTCGAGTTTTGGATTTGGATGGCCGGCGCCACTCTCGCAGCCTGTAGAATGGCGTCACGATCGTGGAAATTGAATAGTCTGGCCAAGATCGGTCGCGGTGCGCCACCCGACTTGGGCTTACCTCCCGGAACACGGTGTGCCCTCTCGACCGAGAAGAAGTTTGAGAGCCCCTTGGGTTGCAGCCGAGTCTTGATCAAGTCCTCCACATAGAGGTCAAGCGCCCCCTTGTCTTCCGATTCTGGCACACCCACAATGCGGACATTGTTGCGCCTAGAGCGACCTTCCTGGTCATCCAGCTTGTCCCTGAGCAGCTTGTTATCAGTCTGCAGTCGTTCCACCGCCGTTTGCAGTTCGGACACATCCTCGACCAGCGACTTAGTAACCACTTCGACCTGCTTGACCCTCTCATTCATTTTCTGGAGATCCGCCCTAATTAAGGTGACTTCGGTTGCCGTGGCACCCACTGTTGCCTGCACCTGGGCCAACGCCGCCAGCACATCATCCAGCGTGGCCTTCTTCGCCCCATCGGTCTCCGTCACCCTACCAGCATTCTTGCGCTGTTCCTGGGGCGATGACTGCTTGTCATACGCAAACTTGTCCAGCTTGGCTTGGGTTAGGGTGTTCTTAGGGCCCCTGTGTGACATGGCGCCAGCTGGGGGGGTGCAAACGGGCGTGACGAAAGACGGGTCGCCCCCACGCAGATCAGTGAGAGGTCGCGGCAATACGTGCAGGCCAGCACTCAGCGAGGGCAGTTGACGTCTTCTGCAAGGCCGTGGCAGGAGGAGGGGGGGGGCGGGGGGGCCGCCCCTATAGACGCTGTGTCAAATCTACGTCGAATCCACACCTCAGTAGTGAGCCCGATGGAGCTCAGTGGGGAACCGGGCAGTCACCCCCAAGTACCTCCAGCCACAGATCACGCCCCCGTGTAATGCCCCCGCCCGCAGCAGGGCCAGTCATCAAATGCCACTCGGCGCCCCAAGGAAGCGGACCGCACGATGTGCGTATTTCACAGTCCGTGGGCACTGCGTAGTCAATTAGGCCGTCGTGCAGTCCCGGCGTGCCTCCTGGGTGCTGCGGTGTAATGGCGGCGCCGAGTCAAGGTCGTGCGGCGTCCTCCGCTCCTCGGAGCGGGACAC
Source organism: Lissotriton helveticus (assembly GCF_964261635.1). Lineage (NCBI taxonomy): Eukaryota > Metazoa > Chordata > Amphibia > Caudata > Salamandridae > Lissotriton > Lissotriton helveticus. Next base: position 48,704,417 of record NC_136060.1, on the reverse strand, counting down.
ACAGGTCTGCAGAGGCGTCGGGGCCACTCCCGCCCAGGCGCACAAGTAGTTTCGGCACCGGAGGGGCTCCTCGGATGTTCGGAGCCGGTCGCTCGGCTCACCGGCACTTCCGGCCTCTCCGCCACCGATACCCGGCCGCTTCCGGCCGGTCTCAGACGTTCCGCGGCTCCGCGGCTTCACTGCGGCAGACAGGCCCAGCTCCTCCTCCGCTTTGCACGGGGATTCCGCACCTTAGAAAGCCGCCGTGTCCCCCAGAATTTCGGCAAAGACAGCCGCACGGACTCCGGGTCTGGTCCGCCCCACTCAGCTAGTGGGTGAAGGATTTGTAGCGTCGGATTGTTGCGGGAAGCCGCTTCTTCCCGGGAGCCTCCCTAAGCAGCGGCCGCCATCATCGGCTGCTAGCCACGCCCCACTATGAATTATTTTGATCAGCAGAATTCTCAGTCTGCACAGTATTACAATGACGATTATTGCATTGAGAACGACAATTCTGACATTTCCACTAGCTAGGACAGCCGTGGACAAAGCAAGGTGAGTGGTATCAGTTCCAGTGGATCAGGATGGGTCTTATGTTAACGTTGTTACATTGGGTGTTTCAGAGACGTTTCTTTTGGATACTGGTGCAATGAGAAGTTCTATCATTCACTCCAAACTCCCTGGGGCACCTTTGTCTGGCTTAACGAATGTTTCTGTAGGATTCTCTGGCGCCCCAGTGACCAACCCAGTTTCATGTCCCTTGCCCATCTCTATTGGTCCTTACGATTTGGAAGCCCTGCTCATTTTAACGACTGGTTGCGGTGAAAATTTGTTGGGCTTGGATTTATTGAAACGTCTACATGCAACGTTGTATTGTTACCCCTCTGGTGTACATCTTACGTTGGGAGATAACTTGATTTCTCCTATGTATTTGTCTAAAGATCAACTACCACTTGAATTGCGCTCACTTCGTGCTACGCTTTGGGCCACGTGTCCGAATGATGTTGGTTTGCTCAGAATTCCACCTTACATGATTACTGTCAAGCCAGATGTTCAGTTGCCACGTATTCCTCAATACAAGATTTCTAGCGATGGTGAAAGAGCTCTGTTGGCTATTGTGCATGATTTAGTTCAGAAAGGTGTCATTGAAGAAACGAGAGGAAACGTTTGCAACAGTCCTGTTTTGCCTGTTCTGAAACGTACCGATCCTTCTAAGCCGCATGTGTATAGTTTTGTGATTGATCTTCGTGAGGTCAACAAAATTGTTGTCCCTCAGTTTCCTGTTGTCCCAGATATTACTGCTATGCTCACAATGGTACCTGCTTCGGCTGCTTGGTTCTCAGTTATCGATCTTAAGAATGCTTTCTTTAGTATTCCTATTGCTGAGGAAAGTAGAGATCTCTTTGGGTTCTGTCTTGGAGGCCGAAGCTTTAGATTTAAATGTGCACCTCAAGGCTACTGTGAAAGTCCCTCCATTTATAGCCAAGCTCTGAAATCCCAATTGGATTTTTTCTCTTTGCCTTCCGGTGCTACTCTAATCCAGTATGTGGATGATTTATTGGTGGCTGCTGATTCGGAAGATGTCTGTAAAGATGCAACTGTTTTGCCCTTACGCCACTTGTCTGATTTACATCTTAAGGTGTCACCCTCTAAGTTACAATATTGCCGCCAAGAGGTTACCTATTTAGGTCATCTCTTGTCCAAGGAGGGAAGGCGATTGACCCCAGAACGTATTCATGCAATTTCACGAATGTCTGTACCATCCACGCAAAAGGAAGTGCGTGCCTTTTTGGGCATTACCTCTTATTGCAGACAGTGGATCCAGAATTTTTCTCTACTAGCTAAACCTCTGTTGGCACTTACTCTGAAAGACACACCCCAACCTCTTCCCTGGACTGACGAATGTCAGAAGAGTTTTTCTGATTTACGTACTGCTTTGTGTTCTGCTCCTGTGTTGGGTACTCCAGACTATAGTAAGCCTTTTACACTCTATGTCCATGAACGAGAAGGTTGTGCATTATCAGTTTTAACACAACAATTTGCAGACAAACAAAGGCCATGTGCCTATTTTTCGGCTACTTTGGATCCAGTAGCCAAGGCATTACCTAGTTGTCTTAGAGCAACAGCAGCAGCAGCGATCTCTATTCGCCAATCTGCTGGTTTGGTATTAGATCATACCCTTGTTGTTATGGTACTTCTTGCAGTAGATACTCTTTTGAACAAAACGAAGACGCAACATCTCACGAGTGCTCGTTTGTCTGGGTATGAGTTGACACTTTTAGCAAGTCATATACACATCAAACAATGCAATGTTTGGAATCCAGCAACGTTGTTACCTACTCCAGAAGAGGAGGATACACAACATGAGCATGATTGTCTTCTCCGAACGGAGGAGGAAACTAAAGGCAGAATATATCTAAAAGATACACCACTCGTGGATCCGGATGGGATCCTATGGGTAGATGTCTCATGTTTTAAGCTTCCAAATGGTGATACGACTGCAGCCTATGCTGTTACCACTTTGCATACAGTAGTAGAAACTGCACGTATCACACACAATTCAGCGCAAGCAGCTGAGTTGATTGCACTGACAAGAGCATGTGTGTTAGCGAAAGGAAAGAAAGTGACTGTTTACACCGATAGCCAATACGCCTTTCGCGTGGCTCATAGTTTCGGTCGCTTGTGGAAGGAAAGAGGATTCTTTACTTCCCATGGGACTAAAATACAGCATGGTCAGTTGGTTACTGATCTTCTTGAATCACTTGCCTTGCCTATCCAAATAGCAATTGTAAAGTGCAGTGCGCATAAAAGGATCACTGATGATGTAGGTCGTGGGAATGCATTCGCAGATGAAGTAGCGAAGGAAACAGCGAGAAACGTTAAGAGCCATATGTATGTTGCAGGCCCTGCAAATTGGGTTAGAGAAGGAGGTATGTGTGAAGACACAGTGGAAAGTGTGAAAATGATTCAAGCAGAAGCGACTGAGAAGGAATTGAGTAAGTGGAGAGAAAGTACGGGAATGTTGGATGAGACAGGATGTTGGACGGAATTGTCGGAGCACCAACGATGGTTGTTACCAGATGCCTATGTACTACCTGTAGTTACTATGGTGCATGGTCCAGCTCATATCAGTGTGAAAGGAATATGTAAACTTCTGGCTCCAGTATGGCAGAAAGAAGGTATTCCTAAATGTGCAGAAAATGTAGTGAAACATTGTATTGTTTGTTTAATGCATAATCCAGGAAAGGGAACCCCAACTCCGGCAGGTCATTTTTCTCCCCCTACGTATCCTTTTGAGGTTTTACAAATAGATTACATCCATATGGAACGTTCCAACAACCTCAAGTATGTCCTTGTGGTGATTTGTGCCTTTTCCAGATGGATAGAGGCTTACCCCCTAAAGGATAATACTGCCTTGTCCACTGCCAAAGTCCTTTTGAAAGAATTCTTCCCAAGGTTTGGTTTGCCGCGCATTGTCTTGAGTGACAATGGAAGTGAATTTGTCGGTCAAATTATGCAGAAGGTGTGTGCGGGTCTTGGGATTAGACAGAAATTCCATGCGGCAAACCATCCTCAGTCAGCGGGTTTGGTAGAGTGCTATAATGGCACTCTCAAGCTCAAATTAGCAAAGATTCAGGCCAGCACAGGCCTTGCTTGGCCTGACGCTTTACCTTTGGCACTCCTTTCACAACTGTGCATTCTCGTTTAGGACTTAGTCCTTATGAGGTCGTTTTCAGACGCCCAGCTAATGTTTGGGGAGTCCCTCGACCAAAGAAATATTCCGACATTCCATATCCATTGTTGGTCGATTACTTGCATGACCTCACCACTAAATTACGTGTTATTCATCAACAGGTCCAAAACGCTTTGCCGGAGGCCTCCACAGATCCAGGTCACTCCATTCGACCTGGGGATTTTGTGTGCGTCAAGAACTTTCAGAGGAAGAAGAATCTGGAACCTCGTTGGGGGCCACCGCGACAAGTGCTTTTGACGACAGGTACAGCTGTGAAAGTCGCCGGAAAGAAAAACTGGGTTCACTGCGTGCACTGTAAGAGGGTACCCCTGCCTTTACCTTATGATCAGTGGGTTCAAGAAGGCATTGGCGATAGTGAATGTGAGAAAGTACCCCGATTTGTACCTTTTTGTAGTGCACGCCTGGACTGGACGAACTCTGAGAAAGAAGATGATGATGTGCTACAAGAAGCTGTGCCACCACATCTAAAACTGGATACGACTAACCCAGAGACTCTATTCCGGGACCAAACGATACCTGGCAAGACACGGTACAACCTAAGACCTAGGTTGTCAAAAGACAATTGAACTGTGTTTTCTTTTCCTTTGATTACCTTTTTTTAAAAGACATTTCCTTTCCACTATCCATCAAGTTGCAGGGTCACAGTAGGAGTCTTGGGCTGTGACCTGAATAGTGACTAGGTCAACAGGATTTGCAGTGTCATAGGACGGCTAATAATCACACCTATGTGATCTAGGAAGATTACCGTGAGCAACGCCTTTAGAGAAGAGGATATTAAGATGGAAGGGAATGATGTTATAATTGTAAAAAGAAACAAATATAAGAAATTGGTATTTAGTCGATGTGGCATAGCACTATGTATTTTAGTATGTTTATGTATTTTATTAGCTTTTGTGGGTTGGATTATCCACACTATGCAGCAAGCACCTGTTCCGACTTCTGTTCCTTTGCTCTCTTCTTCTACTAACTCCCCGCATAAGTTCTATACACTCCCAGACCATGAACAAGTTAGGAGACCAGAATATTTCAACAATTCTTTCATCCAGTTGTTACATCAGCATCAGCTGGTAGTTAACACTACTGATTGTTGGGTTTTTGGGCTTTTGCCCCATAACGCTGAGAAAGGGATGCCATATTTAGTTCTCCCATTTTCATATGAAGGTTCCACTTGGGCTTATTTGGCTATGTTTTCCAATGCATATCAGAACCCACTTCGACATCCTCCTGGTGATCTATATACTAGTGGATCGGACTATAGTCATAGTCCCTTGATAAAAGGAATAGTGACTATGGCTAAAATTGCCGACATTAGTAAGATTCCCGTGGATGAGAAACAGGCATATGATGGTTGGAATGTGACTCGCTACATTACTAGCCTCACTGACAGGGCTAAAGAAAGAAGATCCTTACCAATTTGGACTGTACCTCATGAAGGCACCCTGTGTTTGCAAATAACTGGTCAGAATAATAAGAATAAACAGGAAAAGAGTGTTTGTTCTCATATCTATGTCTATTCCCCCTTGATTTCTTCTCCGTTAGTACCATCTCAAGGTACATATTTCGTTTGTCATGATAGGGCCTACACATGGCTTCCTACCTATTTTTCAGGAACATGTTATATAGCTTTCCTTCTTCCCCCTACATACACTGCTCCTTCAGGACACCACAGGAAAAGATATGGTAGAGGAGTTATTGATTCTGGAGACACAGTTGGACAAGAGGGAGGAGACTTTATTAAAGGGTTTCTTCCCTTTTGGGGCCCAATGGTCAATAGCAGAAACATTAGACAGTTGGTTCGTGTTGTCAAGGCTACGATAAATGTAACTTCCGGAGCCTTGAGTAGTTTGACGGCTGAACTTCAGACGGCTCGTCTTATGACTTTACAAAACCGAATGGTTTTGGACATTGTTCTTGCTTATAGAGGAGGAGTTTGTAAATTGATTGGGTCTAGTTGCTGCATTTATATTCCTGATAATGCCCCTACAGTATACCAAGCCATTTCTAAGCTACATGTCATGTCTGAGTCTATTCATCAGGACTCAGGAGATTGGTCTGTGATGGGATGGTTTTGGGGACTACTGTCCACATGGGGATGGAAAGTGTTAACTTTCCTTGGAATGATTTTAGCCATAATTTTCTCTTGTTGTCCCTGTTTGCAATGTGGTCCCGCTATCTGCGGTCTTTGTGCCACCTTGTGCGTTCCAAGCCTGTGTCACAGCAAACAGAAAACATTAAAATGATGTTGCAGCAACAGCTCAATGACCTCATGACCATTGACATTGACTCAGACTAGCGTTTGTCCTTTGTGTTTTGCCTGAGTAATGGCAAAAGGAGGGTCTGAGGTTCCGTGATTTTCGACTTCGCTTCGTAGTCAGCCGCCATTTTGTGACAGCGGCCATTTTGTGTTGCCCTCACTCAGGCGACACAACGAACATGATGTTTTTGCCTTTTCAGCTGCTCACCTCTCCTGTTAAAAAGTAACCCTTTGTCCTTGTTTAACAAACCGATGTCAGGAACTGGCCGAGTTAGTTAATCCATGACTAGACTGATTGATCCTTGTCTTAGTTGACTGTTTGGGTCTCACCATTCTTTCTTCATTTTATCTTGTTTAACTGGCCTTCACTATTCTCTCCGTGTATTCTCTTGTTACACAACTGTCCTTTGAGGCTCGCCAATACGTCCTGTCACCTGCAAATTGAATTACATGCACTAGCATTGATTAACTTGAGGGGAGGGGAGAACACGGAGTCTGAAAGAAGGGCGTATACAAGATACCCGATAGCTTGTTTTCAAACTTCTCTCATTTGTAAGTTTTGTATGTTTTGAGAGTGGGTATTGTAAATATGTATGATATAAAAGACTGTTCACCACGGAATGAAGTGGCAGTCTCCTGAGAACTTACCATTGGTGTACATCTAAGACCACTGTGCTTAGTTGTAGCTAATAAACCTGATTGTCTACGCCTAACAGAGTGTCTTGTGTCTCTGTCTGATAAGGCAGGTGAACCCGGAGATATCAGGCGTGCCCTGCGCCGCTAGGCCCATAAGGCCCAGTTCTCCATCTCGAAGGGGGGGACTCAGCGGAGCGAACCCCGGCCAAGCATAGGAGCGGAGCAAAGCCCGGCCCGCAGATTCAGCCCAAACAGGATACAGGTCTCACAAGGGACTCGGCCCCAAATGGTCCTTTATGCGCCTCCTGGTGCTTACGGATGGCGTTTACGGCGTCCTTAGCGCAATCAGGGTTGCTGGGAGATGTAGTCCCAGTGTGGCGGAGCGAAGCCCAGCCAAGCAAGCGGCGGAGCAAAGCCCGGCACGGAATTCACCCCCAGGCAGGAAGCAGGGTGCACGTCTCGCTGGGGGGGACTCAGCGGAGCCAAGCCCGGCCAAGCAAAGGAGCGGAGCAAAGCCCGGCCCGGAATTCACCCCCAGGCAGGAAGCAGGGTGCAGGTCTCGCAGGGGGGGACTCAGCAGAGCCAAGCCCGGCCAAGCAAAGGAGCGGAGCAAAGCCCGGCCCGCAGATTCAGCCCAAAGAAGATACAGGTCTCACAAGGGACTCGGCCCCAAACGGTCCTTTATGGGCCTCCTGGCGCTTACGGATGGCGTTGGCGGCGTCCTTGGCGGAATCAGGGTTGCTGGGAGATGTAGTCCCAGTGTGGCAGAGCCAAACCCAGTCAAGCAAGCGGCGGAGCAAAGCCCGGCCCGAAATTCACCCCCAGGCAGGAAGCAGGGTGCAGGTCTCACAGGGGGGGACTCAGCAGAGCCAAGCCAGGCCAAGCAAATGAGCGGAGCAAAGCCCGGCCCGCAGATTCAGCCCAAACAGGATACAGCAAAGCTTTCCTGTAGGAGAAAAACCAGAGACTTAATCAATTGCGAATCATATAAAAACATCCACCGCAGATATATGGACGACATCAGACAAGCAAAAAAACTGTTTCTCCTAAACAGAATAGATAAGGCGACTAATTTGTGTAAGGAGCTCTACCAAATTCTAAAATAATTTACAACACCTCCCATTCGTCCACTGACTTCCAACTCCCAAGAATGGACTGACTCTCTCTCTAAATTTTTTGATGATAAAATTACCGCCATCCATAACTCCTTCCCACCACAAGTAAATAACAACCACACAGAGAATGCGCTCAATGTGTCTCTAGCCCCCTTCACATCTTGGCTGATTTTTCTGAGTGCAACATCGAAGGAGTGGGAAAAGTTATGCAGAAAATAAAATCAGGTTCACCTACTGATTCTGTGCCACCAAATTTTTTCTCAACCATCGCAGCAAGTACTGTTGGACAGTCTAACTTATTTAACAGATCATTATCGCAAGCTGAGTTCCCGAAAATATGGAAGGCTGCTAGGGTCAGGCCAATTCTGAAAAAAACTCCTTCTAAACTATCATCCCATCTCGTTGCTCCCTTATTTTGAGAAGATGCTGGAATCTCTAGTAAATCAATAGCTCATTATCCATCTCGAGAGCCATGGGCTACTGGATCCCTCTCAGTTGGGTTTCAGGGCTGCCCACAGCACGGAGACAGCACTGGTTTAGGTAACAGATAATGTCAGGCTAGCTCTAGACAGAGGTCAATCATCAATCCTGGTCCTGCTTGACCTATTCGCCGCCTTTGACACCATCTCCCACAGCATTCTAGAACATCGACTCTGGGAGATTGGTATGAGGGGGAACGCCCTGAAATGGCTTAAGAGTTACCTAACAGACCGAACCACAACAGTACAAGTGGGAAACATCGCCTCCTGTAACAGACCAGTAAAGATTGGAGTGCCACAGGGCTCCATTCTCAGCCCTACTCTTTTTAATCTTTACACAACACCGCTGGCCAAGGTGATCAGATCTTACGGCTTTGATGTTGTATCATACGCCGATGATACACAGATCTTGGTCACTCTTGACCAAGACCCAGCGGAAACAAAGCTGCATTTCAAAGAATGCATGTCCCATGTAGACAGACGGGTGAGCACAAATCACCTTCAATTAAATGGAGGAAAATCCGAGATTGTGCTCTTTTGCAAGGCTCATGAACACTGGTCCTATGACTGGTGGCCCTCTAACCTGGGCCCCTGTCCTACCCTAAACAGACGGTTCGGAACCTAGGGTTCCACATGGACAACAAACTATCAATGCAAAGTCAGATCAAACATCGAGTAGGTTCCTGTTTTGGAACAATGCATAGTCTGCAAAAGATTTTTAAATGGATCCCCACTGAGGCTAGGAAACCATTAGTCCTGGAACTAATAATGTCCTGGACCTCGGTAACGCCTTGTTGTCCTCAATTAATGAAGGCCTTCTTACAAGACTTCAGATTTTGCAGAATACGGCAGCTAGGCTGGTTCTCAATCTTCAGCCCAGCTCCCCTTCGGACCCCAGCTTAAGATCCCTGCACTGGCTTCCAATCAGAAAGCGGATTCAATTAAAAAGGCTATGTCTAGTACACAAAAACATGTACGGAACCGGCCCGGCTTACTGGTCCAAAAAACTAAGTTGGTACCAGCCTGGTAGATCCCTAAGATCCAGTAATGAATCATTACTCTCACCTTTCAGAATCCGTGCCGCCAGAAACAGCGGAAGGTCCTTTTCTTTTCTTGCCCCCACTCTTCGGAACAAACTGCCAAGACTCTTACGCTCAATCACCGATCACAATGGCTTTCACAAGAAGCTAAAAACGTGGCTATTTGACAACTAATCAAGCAATCTTTCAGAACTGTCTGCAAGCACCATGGGACTTTTGAGTGATATGTGTGCGGAACAAATGTCCCTGATTTGATTTGATTTTCATCTGTCTACGCTTGTTTCGGCAACACAGCGCCTTCCTCAGGAAAGCCACCTTTATAACTTAGTCCTGTAGCTATCTTGCAATCATATTGCACATATTTTGCTGAGCCCAATTACAAAAAAGAATATGGTCAGGAGCTTCACTAGAAAAGAACCTTCACAATGTGTCCTTTAGCTTTCATTATCTGATAGCCAACAACTGTACAGACAAGACTCGAAAGATGATCGTTGAACATTAATGCGGTGCCACGAGGTGAGCTAGTTTAGGCTTGACATTTTCAACTTTACATGGCATGATTTTACATGTATATTATATCATCTTGTGATTTTCCCTGTCTGGTATTTGTATTTCATATTTTGCCTTTAGAGATTGTCGTCAAATGCCTCTGAACAATTGTTCTGTACTGGTTGGTGCTATGACCTCATTATGACATAAGCTAATATGGAGGCAGATCTTAAGCATCCCATGTAGAGCTTATCTTGTGCTTGGCCATCTACATTTAAAGGGTCGTGTTATTACACTAATCCCCCCATGTGCGCCCTGAGAGATTACGTGAGAAGTGTATATAGTTTCTTCGTGACATTCTTTTCTGACTCAGAACATGGTTCACGCACATGATATTGGGTGTTATATCTTATCATATGCCCTTTGTCTTTTGTGTTTTTTTTAACCCATGTGACCATTGCATTTTTTTTAAACCTTCATCTTTTTAATTTTTTACAAGACACAGATTTCCTTCTGTGTCATTGGTATGTTTAATCTTCAGTCACACGGTCCATTCAGTTATCTGCTTTTTGAGGACTCTTACCTGTCTAGGATTATTCCTTACATAAACAATCTTCTTCTATTTTACCGTCCTTACTGCTCTGCCCTCAGCGGAGGCACATTCTTCTTTACAAAATCATAAACCCATTGGTCCTGAGGATTTCACACAATAGGCAAATGCTCTGCCAATTTTTATTCTTTCGTCTGAAATGTGGTGCACGAATTGTCTGCACGAACAACTAGCACAATACAGATGCATGGATGCCATCCAGTACATAGTCTGTAAATAGAGACTATCCGTGTTCAGTGTTGTCACCGGGTCAGTCGCCATTTAGCGAGGTATCTTGCATTGCCATCACAGTTATAGGCTATCAGATAACAAAGACTAAAGGACACATGGTGAAAGTTCTTTTCTGGTGGAGGTTCTGGCCATATTCAGTGTTTATTAATAATTGTTTAACAATATTTATCTCTTGATTTTTTGTAAGTGTGCTCAGTAGAATGTGAAATATGCCTAGAAGATACCTACAGGACTAACATTTGGAAGTTGCTTTCTTGATCAAGGCAGAATGTCGCTGAAACGCATGTAGACAGATGAAACAGAAAAACTAAGAACATAAAATCTGCATGAGTTGGAAATTAAATTTAACTTACTGCATGGACATGAGAAGACAAATCGTGCAATTCAAATTTGCAATATTTATCACTAAATAAGAATGTATAATTTATGATGCTCTTATTGAAAAAAATCCAACTCTAGTATCACTCTGTTAGGTATCACAAAATAGAATTGTGGAAAATGAGGATATATTGTTAAGTATGACAGTATCAATGATTGGTGTGCTTGATGTGAATGTTGCTTGGTAAATATTCACATTTTTATAGTAATATTTAATACTGGTTTGAGAAATATTGTTATCTCAAATGAGAATAACTTGAGAAATAATTTTAACGTTGATCATGAATAAAGACTGAGCCATGAAATTTCTTTGAGTCATGACATTTGTTACAAAAGCATTAATTAATGTGTAAGGTTGGCGTTTTTTTTGTACAATGTGGATAAGTCAATGTTACATTGTTTAGGGACAGAGCACCTCCACTTTAGCACATCAGCAGAGGTAAAGCATCCGGAATCTTAAAGCCAGCATTGAAGAAGTCAGCTACACAGGAGGTCTGAGAGCAAAAAGTCGTTGGAAAGAATGCCAAGCATGTCAGGTACAACAGTCTCTAATAGGTGGTGACAAACCAAAAAAGATCCAGCACAAGGGAGGAAAGTTAAAAGGAACGTTTGAGTGGACTTGAACAATTCTGAACCAAGGGGCATATTATCAAGTAAGGGCGTTACATTATCGCCGCTTTTATCGGCAGGAAACTGCCGATAAAGCGGCGATAATGGGCTTGATAATATGCTCTATGAATTCCAATCGAAGCCAATGTTAGATGTCTGCACATCTAACATGGGCTTCGATTGGAATTCATAGAGCATATTATCAAGCCCATTATCGCCGCTTTATCGTCAGTTTCCTGCCGATAAAAGCAGCGATAATGTAACGCCCTTTCTTGATAATATGCCCCAAAGTTCTGGATGTGATTTGGTTAGTGTTTCAAGGTTTAGAGATATGCTGTTTCTATTGCCCTATTCCCACGCCCTCTGTAATTTTCCTGTGCTGTTTCTCTCACTCTTTTTGGCTCCATGTGCCACTTCTTTGCCCCTTTTCCTGACCATTGCTGCCAGTTCTCTAGCTTATCTGCATCTCTATCCCGTCATCTCTGTACATCCTCCTCATCCTACCCTGCTCCTTCTCTCATCTCTCCCTTACCTTCCTTGTGCTCCTGTTCACCTCCAGCTTCTAACAGCTACTTAATGACAGTTGTAGTATGGATGAGCCCAGAAGGTGCACCGCTGGGGCGCCAAAGGCAAGCACATCTGCACCTGTCCTCACCTGGACTAACACCAGAACCCCTTTTTCACCTGACCTACCACTACTCCGTCACTCTCTTATGCACCATGAACCTTAGATGCCACACCCCCCCTCTCCAGGCACACCACTCAACATAGAAGGAGCCTTCGCCTGCACCTTCTGCTACTTCACCTTAAAACACTGCACCCAACCAAAAACATATCCACTACATACACCCACACACAAACACTCAAAGACCTACCAAAAAACCCACCCACACCCTCCTACACACCAATGTCATGCATGCTCCTTACCAGTCGCTTACTCAGCAAGCACTTTGCTGAGATTTGAAATCTGCTGGAAGACACCACCCCAGAGCTCCTCTTCCTCACAGAAGACATGTTGACTATCCTGGACATAAGGGTAGCCCCTATGCCCAAAATAGTTCTTGGAGAGTGAGAGTCTCAAAATTACTGACAATGGTAAAGCCTGCAAACTTGCAATGTTTATTTTTGTGGTCATTTCGACTCTGGATTTTTAGGTCTATGTAGTAATGATGTCCACGCTGTAGGTAAAGTAGCTTCTTCTTTATTAATCAAGTACTACAGTAAACGATGCCCCCAGCTTGAACGAGCTACGGTCAGGCACACTCTAACATTCTATCTGAGCCTTCACCTCAAGGTTCTCAGAATGTACCAACGGGAGGAGCGGGGAGGGAGGTGAGGGAGGGAACGCAGAGGAGCGCAGGGCCTAAGTTACAACACATCATCCTTCCTAGGGAGAAACAATGAACAGAGGCTGAGAGGCAAGAAAGATAAGAGGAGGGGGGGAAGAACAGCTTTGGAACACAGGAGAAGGAGGGTGAGGTTCTGTAAATTCTGTCTTGTCCTGTGAGGTTATGGTTCCGTCACGATTCTGGTGATGTTGTACCGTATCTAGTAAGTAGGGCTAATATGGAGTGAATTCGTCATGTTAACTAGCGAGTTCATTACGTATTCAGAGACTTTGTCCCGAATATGGGTTCCATTTTGTCCGTGCCTCCATTTTGTGTTGCCATCACGTAGGCCTGTGGAGGTAACCAAACGAACAAAGTTGCATGGGCTTCGTTGTTCATGCACTTATTAACTAAGCCTTTTCTTGACTCTAAGGTGCATTGTAAGGAACTGACTTCTTTATCTGAAACTGACCTTGCTAAGCAATTTCCTTGGTTGATTGTTATCTGAGATTGCCAGTCAAAGTTCAGGACATCGTTAACTTTTAGCTTCTCTACACATGCCTAACTTGCTCGTTATCTGTCATTGTTTCCTTTCTATGTTTCTTCATTACATGCATTGTGCTTTCAATTATGGGTTTGTCCGGCTTGTGGAGATTGGATTTGGGACATTCTTAATAATTTACTTTGGGTTGGGTTATTGCAAACTGAGGTTTCTGTCATGAGATACTTTGTTTGAAAATGTTTTTCTATTGGCTAATATTTGGCAGATCTTGCATGTCCATGTTAGGGATTTTGCATGTTTGCAAAAGCTAGGTCTGCCCCTTAATTTTATGCTGAGTTTGTAACCCTAAGCATATATAAGACCTCTGTTTTCTGTACTCCTCAGACTGCCTCATTCAGTTGCTAAGGCTTCTGTGTGGCGTAGTCTCACTCATTTGAGTTTAATAAAAATGTTCTCTTTATATTCCAGCTTCTGTGTCAGATTCTTCTTTTGTATTAGTGAGACCCCTGAGAATGAAGATTTGAGTTTCTTCAAATGGCGCGGCCAACGCGGGCTTCATCAGAGAAGTGACTTTCTGAGGGAGTGATCTTGTCAGGAGACTGAAATCTACTGAGGAGGATAGGATGGGACTCTACTACTCTGTGCACGGAGATTCTGGGGATTCTTTGTCTTTGCAGCCCAGTATATTTCTGATCTTCCTGATTTTGATCCTCCACATGGTGTCACTCCTGACTGAGAACCTTTTTTTGGCGTGAGTATTCTAAATGAAAAAAGACGGTTAGGTCATGTAGAATTTGACAGTTAGAATTTGGACAACCTTTTGTTGGTAAGAGTAAGGTAGTTTAGTAACGCTTACTGTAGCTTTGGAATTTTGGAATTTATGTTGGCCAACTTTGGATTTGTATAGGTTTGGATATGCAAATTGCAATTTGTGTAGGCAGGTAATGAGGAGATTTTTCTCTATCTGATTTTGTTGAACGGTGCACGTACGAAGAGTACCTTAAGCACTACTTCGATTATAATATTTGCATAATCCTGCAAATATTTTTGGCATGCCTGTTTTCAAGCTCGCATCGAAGAATGTGTTGCTTTTTTGAAAGGTACCATAGTGTGATGTGAAGTAAATTAGCCGGCTCTCCTAGAGGGAATATCTAAATAGGTTTAGATTTAAAAACATATTTCTTCCTTGGTGATTTTGTATCCCCAGGGAATTAAAATATGACATAATACAAAACAAGGATCCTTTGTTCTGCGCAATTTTATAAATGAAGATATGCAGAGCGATTTTTTGGTGTTCTGCCAGCCAAAGCTAGTGAATTGAGTGTGTTTTGGCTTCTTGGATATGTAGCAGTCTGTTTTTGCAGTCTTTTGGAACATTATTGAGAAGTGTTTCTTGTAAATATGACTTACAACTAGTATTTACAAATGGTTTGGTTTAAGTACAGTCTGTGGGCTGTCCTTTGTTTCAGTCCTAAGTGTTGATCTGTGGGTTAAATGTGTGTTTAAATGTCTATGTGGTTTTCCCATTAGTGCAACTTCTGTAAGTACATAGTGATGGCGCTATTTATGAAATGCATGGCTAAAGCGCGCCGTATTGTGTGTCCTGAGTGTTTGACCCCTTTCTGTTTATGTCTGAAATGAGCTCAAATGTGTGTTTGTGTTTCTTTTTGATGTTTTCAGTCTATTAAGCAAAATGTCCAAGTGCTTAAAAAAAATAACATTAAAATTCACATTCACTAGGAATAAAAAGGCCCCCAAAAACAAATGGCGTGTTTTGTAGAAAAACAAACTTATAGCATTTTTACTTACATACATTGTATTAGAAATTACTAGGCAAACACTTCAGCTGAAGTAAGTTTTTGCTGAACTCAAACGCATACTATAGAACACGCATTGATATGTCTTCGTTTGAAAAAGACTGTCATCGTGCTCATGTTACAACCCTGGGAGACAAGCTAAATAAACAGGAGTATTTACTCAGCCAGGACTTTGCCCTCAGTTAAACACGGGTGAATCTTTGCATTTCAGCATAGTGTTTTAAAAAAGGTTACAAACTAAGGTTCATTATTTTGTATTACAGAAAGACATTTCAATTAAGGGTTTCCTCTCTTTAAGCATTTTTTGTAAGCATATTCTTGGTTCTGTTGCTAAATAAATAAAAATTGCCCTTTTTATAAAGATAAAAATGTGGCGCAAAATTTTTTGTCTTGTTATAAGTTAGGCTTCTGTGCTTAGGCTTATAAATGGATGCGTCTTAAAATGATAGGCAAGGGATGCAGCTTGTTTTTATATGTGGTATTATCAAACATGATTGGGTTTATTAAAAATAATTATTAAATATGAAAAATAATAATTAAAAATAAGTGCTACAAAATTCGTTTTTTACTATTTATAAAGCTTAATGCTCATACTGTGACCTCCTAGCATTATAATTTAATTTGAGTTGTGTTGCACTGCATAATGAGGACATTAGCACATGGAATTTCACTTAGGCAGGCGTAAAAAACTCATTTTTCCAAAGATTTACATGAAATATGTCTAATGTCCAATCTCTGTAATCTGTAAAGAACATTCTGAGGATGATTAATATGTAACACAATTATAGGATATTTATTTTAAGTGCCCCAAATAACAAAGTCGAATTTGGGAAAAATTGACTATTCAAACAGCATTCTTGCCTTTTAAAATAGCTTTAAAGTGCCTTAGGCTTCAGTAAATGCATACATTTAGGTCTAATACAAATTTGCAGGTTTTTCCCATTTGGGGTTGCTTTTAATGGCTCAGTGAGCCAATGTGCCTGGTGCAGAGGTTTGAGTTTAATATCAGGGTTGAAGGTTTTAACTCTAGCTCTGGACCTACTGAGACGTTCATCTATTTAAGGTTGCTGAAATGAGTACCATTGCATAGGGTAGTAGCAAACATTTGTTCTAAAGCTGGTATGTTATGTTATTATGTTCTGCGAATTCTTCACAGTAACTGTTTTAATAATCTAAGAATGAATAAATTGTAGCCCTTAAAAGGAGTAATATATATATATCATGTGTTTTTAAATAGGGTTGATTATTGCAGGTTAGAAAGAGTTGGGAAGGCTTTTTGTCTTTGTCAACCTCAGAGTGAGGAAGAGGGAGCGGGCTGAGGAGCCCGCAAGGCGGGTTTTGACCTTAAGGTCAGTGAGGTGGGAGTTAGGAGTAAGTGTAAACAGATGGAGAAAGCATTGCTTGGAAAAGCAGGGCCTCAAAGGTGGTTGGCGCACGGGACACGCAGAGTGTCTGTGAAAGACTTTTATTTTTGAAAGTCAAAATTAAGGTGGTTTAGCATGTTTTCAAAAGATGGTTGGTTACAGTTGATATTTTGTGTGTTATGTGCAGTGTCAGCAGTATGTTGAAAACAGATGTGTTTTTTTATTATGACTTCTTTGAAAAGAAATGTTTGTGCGTTTTACATATTTTTGCATTTTATCCTTTTATGAATTGTTCCTGCTGTTCCTGTGTGTCAGAAGAGACACAGTAAGTTGTATTTGACAGCTAAATCTCCAGTAACTGGTGATCTGCTGTCAAAAGGAGGGTGAGGATTTTAAGTCTGACAAATAAAGCAGGCCCGAATATTGGGTTTTGGGCTGCAGTTCACAGTGCATAAAGTACATGACATGGTGTTGTGCGTCACCGCTCATTTATATATGCTATTGTTTTGTCTATGCTTTTTGTGCTTGATATACAGCAAGTATATCTGATGGCTTGACATGTGCGTTTTTTAAAACATTTTTTGCATGTTTTTGATTTATGTTGCTGCTTTTGATACTATTACAAGTTTACCTGTGTTGTGAAGGGATATACATGACGATGCGTATCGCTGCACAACAGTTGGGCAGATTTGATTGATAAATATAGATATGATATTTTCATACTGTAAACAAGACAGACAACACTTCATCAGTGTATGTCAAATTTGGCTATAATGGTATTTGAAGAAAAATAAAAGAGATATACAGGATCAAAGTGTGTCACCTGCTGTTAGTCACGTTACTGACCCTTTCCCTTAAGGAACAGGCAGCCCTAGATTTATGTATCCTGATTGGACGTGAGGATAAATTATAGATCTGTGACTCTTATACATGGTGACCTAATTTCTATATTACATTAGTCAGTTTTGTTCTGCTTCCAAAGTAGTGTATGGCTTTGTACCATAAAGGAAACAAGGTTTCATTTTTCCCTGAAGAAGGAACTGGAACATTAGCTGTGATTACCTAATATGGTTTAGCGGCCAGCGGTAGAGCTAACATTTGTGAACTATTTTTGATTCTTGTTCACCCAAGTAATTTCTTGTTCTTCCTATAGATTTTTCTTTTTCTCCCCAGACCGATGTCGCATTGTGTCTAGTTATTGAGGAGTTTAGCTGTGTCCTAGTCCCATTTCCCTTTTTCCATATTCCTTTCACCAGTCAGCCCTTTTATTATTACTGGTGTATTGTTCAGGTTCACACTTCCAGACTGCAGTAATGTACCAGAGACCCCCATATTATGCATAATTCCCTTTTGTATGACCAGACTGGTTTTTAAGCATTTTCTTTAGGCCTACTTGGATGTTTTCCAGTCTGACTGTCAAGGTAGTGATGGACTGGTTAACTGACTCAATACTATAGTAAGACAAGCTTTCCACCTCAATAGGAGATACCTTACAATTTATTTTTTTGAACATGACAAATTTTCAATGACTATTTTTAATTTGGATTTTTACCCTTTTGTTCCTGCTTCTTTAATTTTCTGTGGGATCAGATGTGTTCCCAAATCATGGAAATACCAGGACTCTCTAGTTCTTGTCTTTTGTTTCCATATTTGATCATTAGCTTGTGTGTTGCTTAGTGCACCTGATGCACAGTTATTAAAAGGGAGGTATCTACATGTCCCTGATAATCTGTATTATGCGATTTCCCTTTTGAGATGTTTTAGATAAGGAATTTAGGAAAACCTATATGTAATCATTGGGAGAAAAAATGTGTTTACCCCATTTGACGATGCCACTATGTGTGAGGACATCCATTTAGATAGAATTCTCATGTAGTTATCTACCCTTAGATGGTAGAGGATATGCTCTCACATGGAAACCCATTTGAAGAGATTAGAGGCACTGTTTTGCTTATTGCCTTTGTCTTTGTATTCTATGAGAATGACAGTGTATTTTAGATCACAATAGTCCCATGGCGTATGGCCACTCCTTTGAAGATTGCAGGCCACCTGTTTGCAGTCCCTTTGTTAAATGAACTGTTTTTGAACTAAATTGAAGGAAACTAACAACTGTGTCACATTTTCTACGTCACTAAGTTCTGCGGGATCGAGTCATGACCTGCAGAACGATGAATAAAGTCTAATTCCCATCAGTGACAGCTACAGCCCCAGCACCCAGAAAGTAGCAAGGTTGGATAGTGATCGCCAGCACGCCATCAATGGTATCTTCAAAGTATTGTGCTTGCTTCATCAGAAGGCGTTGAACATCAGAGAAGAAGGAGGATCTGGTTTTGCCACAGAACCAGTATTTCAGTGCAAAAGAGCGAAAGAGTTGAGGCTTGAGTTTTCTACCTGTCATGTGCTGGTAACCTCTGACAGTGTGCAGTCCCTTGAGCCCCTTGGCCTGAGTTTTGGCCACACAACCTCTTTTCCTTTGCTCCGGAGGATCCAAGATTGGCAAAAGGCACTACATTGCGGTGCCCATGAAAGAGCAGCCTGAGCGTTCTCTGACACTGAATAATGAGTGTTGGAGCCTGAGAATGTAGACCCGGATCTGCATAAGATGATCTGTGCCCTTGATCAATGAAGAGCACACTATCTGTAGTGTATGCCGCAGAGGAGAGATATTGGTGCACTGCCTTGAGACATTGAGACTTTCGAATGAGCTGTGAGTGTTTGCCAGGAGGGCACTCCAACGGATACGAAGAAACACTATTTTTCATGGGAGGCCTGAATCAAGAGGCCCATGCAACAATGGGAGCAGATTTGATGGACGATAGAAGCCTGCCAGAGAGGCTTGAACGGACTCTGGGCATAGTTGGTTGCACAAGTGTTTTCCGTGTGATTGCATAAAATGGGTGTTAGGAGACTGATTCTTATTGTTTTGCTGGCATTGTTTTAAAGTAGTATTCTGTTTAGTAAAAGCAGAATAAAGTCCATTCTCTGTGGAAGAGTATCCCTTTTTATCTGAGAGCATTGATAAGGATCACCACTGTTTCACCTGAATATATAATAGGTTACTGAAATACATAGGAGCCCTAAAATGTTACTAGATCATTTTAGGATTTGCTTTTTGCTTAGGGTTGTGAAAAATGATAATTTTTGTTTGTAGAAGTGGTCATTACTTTATGTTAATTATGAACAATTGCCCTGTTCTCTTTGTATTCCTGCTCATACCTTTAATGAAATATTTAGAATGGAAAATGCTGGCCTAGCAATTAATTAGGATTTGCGTACGTAATGGCAAAAGGAGGGGCTGAGGTTCTGTAAATTCTGTCTTGTCCTGTGAGGTTATGGTTCTGTCACGATTTTGGTGATGTTGTACCGTATCTAGTAAGTACGGCTAATATGGAGTGAATTCGTCATGTTAACTAGCGAGTTTATTCCGTATCCAGAGACTTTGTCCCGAATATGGGTTCCATTTTGTCCGTGCCTCCATTTTGTGTTGCCATCACGTAGGCCTGTGGAGGTAACCAAACGAACAAAGTTGCATGGGCTTCGTTGTTCATGCACTTATTAACTAAGCCTTTTCTTGACTCTAAGGTGCATTGTAAGGAACTGACCCCTTTATCTGAAACTGACCTCGCTAAGCCAATTTCCCTGGTTGATTGTTATCTGAGATTGCCAGTCAAAGTTCAGGACATCGTTAACTTTTAGCTTCTCTACACATGCCTTATCTTGCTCGTTATCTGTCATTGTTTCCTTTCTATGTTTCTTCATTACATGCATTGTGCTTTCAATTTTGGGTTTGTCCGGCTTGTGGAGATTGGATTTGGGACATTCTTAATAATTTACTTTGGGTTGGGTTATTGCAAACTGAGGTTTCTGTCATGTGATACTTTGTTTGAAAATGTTTTTCTATTGGCTAATATTTGGCAGATCTTGCATGTCCATGTTAGGCATTTTGCATGTTTGCAAAAGCTAGGACTGCCCCTTAATTTTATGCTGAGTTTGTAACCCTAAGCATATATAAGGCCTCTGTTTTCTGTACTCCTCAGACTGCCTCATTCAGTTGCTAAGGCTTCTGTGTGACGTAGTCTCACTCATTTGAGTTTAATAAAAATGTTCTCTTTATATTCCAGCTTCTGTGTCAGATTCTTCTTTTGTATTAGTGAGACCCCTGAGAATGAAGATTTGAGTTTCTTCAAGGTTCTTGCGCAGAAGACCCCGTACCTGAAAACACATGGACTGAACTCAAGGGATCCCCCTACGTCATGCTATACTGTCTGTGCCAGAGCAGGGAGGTTCTATGTCTTAGGCTTTTCCTAAACTGCCCATCATCCTTCCTGATGTCTCTGTCCTTTGACCTGCCTTCGCCTGGGTTGATAACTCCACCTCTATCCGGTACAACCCGGGCCTGACTCCACACTTTCCCATCTTCCATGACCACTACATTTTTCTTCACCTCCTTGATTTTCCCTTGGGCTTAAAACTTGTCTCCACTACTGCCCCTTTTATCTGGCTTCCTAATATAAACGCTTTGACCTTGTCTGAAATTCCTCTCCTTGGCACCCCACTTCTTGTCATACCATTCTTTGTATCTGTTTTGTTTTTCTTCAATCTTCTTACCGGTCTCTTCCCGGTCAATCACTACCTCTGTCTTCCTGCCCATCTAATTGGAAGATAACTTCGATCCTGATTTCCTTCCCCTCAAAACGCTCAAATGGGGAGTGACCTGTGGTTAAGTTAGGCATGGTATGGTACGACCATAACATGTCCCTGATTGCTTCATCCACAATACTTCCTGATTTGTTGGCTAGTTGCATACATTCCTTTAACATGCGGTTTGCTCTCTCCACTTTCCCATTGGCTTTTGGGCAATACAATGGTGTACGAATATGGGTAATAGAGTTGTCTTTTAGGAAGTCTTTCTTCTCCTCTGAGACTAATTGTACACCGTTGTCCGTTACCAATGTGGAAGGAATACCCTCTCTCTCTCGAGAACACCTCACTTAAGAAGCAGATCAAGGACTTTGTATTGATATTGTGTACTACCTTGTTAGTTATCCAGTTGGAATAATAGTCAATTAGCACTTACAAGTACCAATCCTGAGGAACCCTTCCTTGAATAGGGCCCGCTATGTCAAAGCCGAGCTTGTCCCAGGGTGCCCTTGGAACCTCCACCGGGCTCAGAGGTGCGTGCTTCATCACTTTCGACTTGTCACTCAGGCCACAAGCATAGCAGTCTCGAACTTTGTCCTCCATGTCGCGATCCATTGCCGGGAACCAATACTCCGACCTTAATATTGCTTTGCAGAGGCTGCGACCCAAGTGGCCCTCATGGGCCAAATCAATCACTTGATTCCTTAGCCCCTCCGGGGAAACCAGTTTTCCTGACTTTAGTATGAATTTCCCTTCCACCGAAAGATCCTCCCTTACATTCCAATAGGGTTTAATTTCTGTCTCTTTGCACTTGTTATGCCACCTTGTGACGATGTACGACTTGACTTTCTTCAAAATCAAATCTTGATCCATGTGCGCATCCCACTGGTCTTTTGCCATCGCCGTCAGGTTCACTTCCAAGATCGTATCTTCGCCCTTCACCACCTCCACTTCTCCATCGATAGGAGCTCTTGAAAGGAAGTCCGCGACTCTATTTTGTTGCCCAGGAATGTAAGCCATTCTGAAATTGAAAGCTTGAAGACCTAAAACCCATTTGGCAATTCTAGGTGTCATATTCTCCATATCTTTTGTTGCAAACAACGACACCAACGATTTATGGTCTGTATGCACTTCAAACGGGACGCCCCAAACATAGAATTTGAAATGTCTGATGGCCCAAAAGATGGCTAGAGCCTCTTTTTCCACAGTGGAGTAGTTTGCCTTAGAACCTGAGAGCGTCCTCGAAGCAAAAGCTACCACATTCACCTTGTTCTCTGATCTTTGTGCCAGGATGGCTCCTATCCCTTTGTTGCTGGCGTCTGTTAAAATGATGGTTTCCCTATCCGGGTTGAATTTTCCGATAAAAAGTGCTTCCAAAATAGCTTTCTTTATGTTGAACAAAGCTGCCTCTTGATCATTTCCCCATGCGAAAATGCTATCCTTCTTGACCAACTCTCTTAGGGGATGAGACACCGTGGCAAAGTGTTTGATGAATTTTGCCATATATTCCGCCAAACCTAGAAATGACATGACCTCTTCTTTGTTGGTTGGCGTGGGGGCATCTCTGAGAGCATTTACCAGATCACACTTGGGTTTGATATCCTCCTCTGAGATTGTGTGGCCGAGATAATCCACAGAGCTCACTCCTAACTTGAACTTGCTCGCTTTTGTGGTGAAACCCACCTCCTTCAGTTTCTCCAAGACTTTTCTCGCCTTGTCAATGTGCTCCTTTTCGCTCGCTCCATATATTAGGATATCATCCTGGAAGAACATCGTCTTATCACAGTCTTTAAGAACATGTTGCATCACCCGTTGGAAGGCTGCAGCTGCAGATGCCAGACCGAAAGGCATCCGCAGAAATTTAAAATTTCCAAAAGGGGTCGTGAAGGCTGTCAGAGACTGAGACTCCGGATGTAGCTTGATCTGATAATATGCCGAGGATAGGTCCAAGACGCTAAAATATTTTGCCCCCTGAAATGTACTCAGCATCTCGTTGATCCTCGGGAGAGGAGATCTGTCAACAAGGATGTTTGCATTTAAGTCTTTCAGATCCACACAGAGCCTTATGTTCCTCCCCCATCCTTGGTCGTGATGACGACTGGGGCCAGCCAAGCTGAGCTTTCTATTTCCTTGATGACACCTTGTCTGACCAGTTTATCCAGTTCTAGTTTCAATGGCTCCCTCATGCGCAGAGGGATGGACCTATTTTGTGTGCGACAAGCACGGCACCATCTTTGAGAGAAATGTTGTGCATGTAATTCTTTAGCATTCCAAGGTTTTCACTTAACACTTCCTTGAATTCCGTTGTCAAGTTTCCACCTATCTTAGGGGGTTCCACCAGTAAAACCTGCTCTTTGTTGTTGGGGGTCTAGGGTAATCCCTAACTCTTTCTGATGTTTCCACCCCAGAAGACATGAACCCCTCGTGGAGACGTAGACCTTCCCAACTGTGTGCCTATCCTTAAAAGAAATCCTCATTCTGGCCATACCTTCTAAGGAAATGCGCTCTCTATTGTAACCTGATGGGCTTATGTCTGCTTTCTCTAGCTTAACTTGGTGATTAGCAAATTTCTCCTCAAAAATGCTTTTATCCACTAAAGTGAAGGGAGAGCACGAGTCCGCATACATCTCAAACCTTTCCCCATCAAGAGTAATTTCACATTTTGGGTAAATATTACTTTCATCATTAGCATTACCATCATCAACTTAGAAAATGTACGTTTCTTCCCCCTCTCCTTCTCTTTCCACGTTTTCAATAACATGTACTTTTTGGCTAACAGTTTTACATACTTTTGAAAAATGCCCCCTCCTATTGCATTTTCTACACAGGACATTCCTTGCCGGGCACTTCCAATTGTTCACCAAATGATTTGGGCTGCCACACTTAAAACACAGTAGAGCTTCAGACTTGTTGCGTTGACTCTCTCTACTTTTTTCTTCCACTTTACATACCGTCTCACCCACCGCAGCCGCCTTACTCTCACACTTTTCTGTTTGCCCCCTCATGACTACTCATTTCCTTCATGCAAATTGCTGTGTGCTCCAAACCTTTCGCTATGCTTAGCGCTTCATCTAGATCAGGATTCCTTGTGAGCAGTTCCTCTTGAATTTTGGGATCATTGGTGCATCTCACAAGTTGCTCTCTAATTAAAGAATCCGTGAGTGTCCCAAATTCACATGTGGCTGATAAACCCCTAAGTTCAGCTACATATGCAGTAACCTTCTCTTCCCTCTTCTGCACCCTCTTAAAAAATTTTTGTCTCTCCAATACCACATCAAGTTTTACTTTAAAATGGCTTTCCAACTTTCTGAGGGTATACTCATACACATTAGTACCTTCTATCTCTTCTTCTTGGTCATCTTCCACCAATCTCCCCGTTATATCCTCATACATTTTTCTGCCCTCAGTGCCCAAATTATGAAGTAGAATATGCTGCTTCCTTACATTGGAATATTTACCACCCCCAATTGCTATCAGCTAGGACTTTAAAATACCTTCCCCCCTCCTCCATGGGATGACTGGTTCACCTAGCTCATTTAGAAAGGGTGGAGGCTGACTCATTCCGGCTCCAGCCATTGCCATGAATGGGGTTTACCACACCTCACTTAATGCCGCTCACCTGTAAAAGTACTAAGCAAAACGTCTAACCAAAACAACCGGGTGTTTACCCCCCAGTTGTGTGGTACTTCCCCCACAGTTAATATAACCGGTATACCACCAGTGAGTTACTGGAATGTGATAACACTGTAACACAAAACTAAACCACAATGTTCCTTTGTCACTGTCAAAAAGGATATGCCGGCAGTCCTCTTTCTGTTCCAGTGAATCTGCCTCACCACACAGCAAAGTCCCCCCAAGCGCCTGCGGGCCGGAACTTCCTGTAAGGGGTTGATCACCACACTGGCTGTGTGAGGCAAACACCAGGAGACTTTGTGTGAGGAAATGCGTTCCTCAGGATCCCCATCCACGCCAAAGTCGAAGGAATCCTTCCTCCCAAAGTCGAATGAAAGTTCGTCAGCAACCTCCTAGGTGGAAGCTTCGTACAACGTCACTTTCTGCTCCCTGAACTTCCCCGGCGAAATAATGGTGAATGTACGAACCTCATGAAGATCCGCTCAGCCGTTCATCTCGACGCTGCCAGACTTGCTCCTAATCTCCAAGACGGCACCGTTTTTTCTCCTCATGCGCCGAGCACGAGTTGCGCTGTGCGTTCAGAATACGCACCTCACCTCAGCTAATCTCCGCCAACCGCCCATGGGCTCCCCAACCTCAGACTGACAGTGCCCAAGGATTCAGATACCTGTCGATCCCCACCGTCTCCTCGTAAGCTGTCCTGGAATCCAATCGGCGTAGATAGCAGCCGGAACGGTAATACACATTTTTTTTCCTCGTATTTTCAGCCCACGCAATGTCAAACGTATGTGACACCAATCATGACGTCTGTACCGTCTTCACAAAGTTCATTAGAAATGTCTCACTGCTCTGGTGTACTCCCGACACCCTTCAAAGTCCCTTAAATATCAATATAACACTAGTCTTGATACCTGTACCGTCTTCACAAAGATAATTCGGAATGTCTCTCTGCTCTGTCAAAGCGATTCAAATTTCCTGGGGAGGGCAACCCGCTGTCCCTGGCACAGCTCCCGCTCCTCGTCGCCAGAAAATGTAGTAATGATGTCCACGCTGTAGGTAAAGTAGCTTCTTCTTTATTAATCAAGTACTACAGTAAACGATGCCCCCAGCTTGAACGAGCTACGGTCAGGCACACTCTAACATTCTATCTGAGCCTTCACCTCAAGGTTCTCAGATCGTACCAACGGGAGGAGCGCGGAGGGGGGTGAGGGAGGGAACGCAGAGGAGCGCAGGGCCTAAGTTACAACAGTCTACTATGCCAAAAATGTGCTGTAAAATGTATCCATTGGCCCTGTTTGTTCCCAATTTGCTTGGGGAAGAACTACTTCTCTTGCTTAGTCACATTTGAGGAATGGAATAACGCCCCACCACTTTCAAAGTCCAGCCACCACCAATGATTTCTTCCCCAATATATTAAAACACTCTGATGGAAGTGACCGGGCTAAATTAGTCATCCTGGGTTTCCTTGAGCTCAGGAGGGACTGGGTCTGGAGTAAGGAAGCTAGGCGGTGGAATGCCACGAGGGAGAGTTAAAGAAGGGGTCTTTTGTCACTTTTTTAAAATATGAATTGATGAACTTGAATATTGAATGCGCTGACAATCTGGCATTTGTCTTTTTCTCTTTCTCTCACTCTATCTCTCTCTGGTTGATACTCTCCTGGTTATTTTCCACAAACCGCTAATGAATTTCACTTGTTTTACAATAACCATTGAAGAGAAACTGCAGTCACCAAATTAAGAACTAAAATATTTCATACCTGAAAGTGAAAACATTAGATACAATGTTTTCTTCGAAGGCAATGAAAATTACAGAAATGGCTATATGACAAATTGCTTCAGGACAAAAATATTACTTTGATACAGCCTGCCTTTCTGCCGCATGCAGAGCTTTCTATGGGGTGTTTTGTGATGAGTCTGACATGATGGTTGAAAGGGTTCAAACACTCTGCATAACCAGTTTCTGCCACTAGTGGTACATTCAAGACAGGATTACAATACTGCACAGCAGCCCACTACTACTTCAAATGAGCTTCAAGACTTTGAATGCTAGATTGATAATAAAAGAGGTCTGTTTTTATTTAAATGGGGTGAATCCCCATGGAGGCATTCAAATATGTGAACAATGATTAAAACACAGGCATGCTGAATGATGAATCTTTATACGCAAACGACAAATCTGTACTAATGGTGGAGTATGCCATTAGAAAAAAAGAAATCAGTTTGACTTGTTTGAAGTGAGCTATGTGGTCAACTTGCAGAGAGAACACTGTAAAATTGAAGTATTTTTTACACACAATTAATAGAGCAATAAGTAACTGAGGGGCATATTCACAAGGAGTTAACTTCTATTTATCTCCATATTAACGCAGCAAAAGTGGAGATAGATTTAACACCCCATTCACAAGGTGGTGCAAACTGCAGACAACAACAGTATTCCCATGATAACTGCCCCCAAATTTATCTCCACGGTGGACACCACCCACTAACACTAATGAGATGCAGAGCAAAGTTCCAGTGCAAAAACAGACGAGAAAACCACAACACCACATTCACAAAGAACTGCCAGATCTGCGAAGTGAAGCAGAAACAGGGGATAACCTGCGCTAGCACCAGGGAATTTACACCTGCCTTTTGCTGGTGCGAATCAGGACGACTACCAGCAGTAGGCAACGGAGCCCCACACACAGCAACACCTGAAGAACAAACAACGCCATGGAGCTACTCATCATGCAGCTCGGAGCCCTAACAGGGCCAAAACACCCACCGCTACCACCCCCTGGACCGCCACCACCCCCAGGACCCGGACCCGCCCCCCCAGACCACTACAGAGGCAGCACAGAGTAAGACAGCGGACCTACCGAAAACACACCAGTCTCACAGATCTAATGCCCGAGGAAGTCATTGCCCACTACAGGTTAAAAAGGACAACCATCCTCTGCATCATGACCCACATTGCCCACATGTTTATGGTTCCAACACAGCAGAGAACCAACATTCTGTGAATGGGGTGTTAAATCTATCTCCACTTCTGATGCGTTAAGGTGGGGATAAATCGGAGTTGACTCCTTGTGAATAGCCTCCCTAGTTTTTTCACTATCCTTCGACGTTTCACAGGGCACCACTCTTTTTAACGTTTAAGTCACTGCCCTTGCCAAACTCATTAGGTCTTTTGGGTTCTCACCGTATCTTACGCAGACAACACTCAAATCATCATAACTATAGCAAGAGATCCAGAGATGACAGCTACCAGGTTTCACGATTGTTTAATTCAAGTCGGGAAATGGATGTCCTTGATTTGCTAAGGCTCAACTCTAGTAATTCCGACGTCTTACTTTTTGGCAAAGATACTTCTTTTTGGTCCCAAACCTGGTTACCACAGGAACTTGGCCCCCTACCTTCACCGGTCTCCAAAGTTAAAAGTCAAGGCATGACCTGTGATAACAAACTTTCATTCGAGGGCCACATTAGCACTTTGACTTTGGCCACTTTACATGTTCTTAAAACCCTATGAAAATCCTCCCTTTAATACCCCCGGGCCTGCAAAAAACTGTTACTGCTGCGCCTGTAATGTCAAAATTGACTATTGAAATGCTCTCTTTCTCGACATCCAGAAAAATTTGCCTTAACAAAATTCAGATTCTACAGAATGCCACAGCTTGTCTACTGTTGGGCATTCCCATATAAGAGTCAATGCCCTAAGCATTGGATCTCCTTCATTGGCTTCTAGCGAAAAAAAGGATTGACTCTAAAGCATTATGCATTTTTTTTGAGGCATTCAATGGAATTAGACGTGAATACTTTCAAAAAAGCTCTCAATGGTACACTCCATCAAGAACATTATGCTCAGTATCAGCTTACAATTTTGTAGTTCCTAAATCCAAAAACTCTCGCTGGGGAGGCAGAAGCTTTGTTAGAGGCACCACCAGACTATGGAACACTTTCTCCTTAGAACTAAAGAGCAAGCAAGATCTCCTGACATTCAGAAAGGCCATTACAACCTGGCTTTTCAACCAGTAAGTCATCTTTTCCATCTGCTTGGATCTGAAGCTCTTCTATCACTGAGACAGCTTGTTGATACCCGTGGGTAAATGTGCACTATATAAATCCTATTTTCATTTAATTTAATTTCAATGTGTACAAAAGAAGCTTCGATGATGTCATCAGTGTTGCCATTTGAGATGTCATCACTTATGTCATCAATTATGTCATAGAACATGTCATTCATGATGTAATGCGTGAGTTCATCAGCAGTGCATGTTGGGGGCGCAGTTAAAGTTAGCTCTGCTAACTATAATTGTTGAATTTCTGTGTTTTTTTCCATGAATTTCTAAGGTTTTTTTTTATAAAACAAAAACGGATCTTTTTATTGTACCTAACTATGAAATTTCTTTAACCTTTGTTTTTTCAGGTCAGTTCTAGTTTTTTTTAAAGTTATATTTTATTACTATACTGCAACCCAACCTACCACCACACACAGCCTTTGGTCATACCCAGGAGGGGGCTGGCTAGAGGGTCTTATTTTTTTTACAGGATAGTGGAGGCAAGCTGCCTCCCTACCCGAGCCTTATTAGGGCCTGGGGACCCTATCCATCAGGACTGCTTTTTTGACTAAATGGGAGGGGGGCTGCATGCCCTCCCTGAGTCTTATTAGGCCATGAGGACCCCATAACCAAGGGCCTTAGATATAAATGAAAAAAGGGATGGAGGCAATGCAACCCTCCTCCCCAAACCACTTTAGGTCCTGGGGACCCCTTCCACTCGGGCCTTTCATTTATTAAAGGGGAGGGAGGGCCATGTGGCCCCCTACCCAAGCCTCTTCGGGTCCCGGGGACACCATCCCGTAGGGCCATGCATATAAATTAAAAGAGGAGGGGGTGGGCTTCCCACTTGCCTGAGCCTTGTAAGGCCATGGAGTCCCCATCCACCAGGGCTGTTTGCTTTTTAATTAAAGGTGTGTGCATCCCTCCTTCCTTGGAACTTAACAGGACTAGTGGAACCCATCCTCCAGGGCCATTTCTATAAATAAAGGGGAGGGGTGTGCATGTCCTCTGCCTGAGCTGTTATCATCACTAGGTATCCCATCCCCCGGGGCCACTTATAAAAAAAAGGTGGAGGCAGACATGTGTGTCCCCTGCCTGAGCCTTGCAAGGCCCTGGGGTTCCCATCTCAAGGGATGTTTTATTTTATTTAAAGAGTTGTGCGCCCCTCCTTCCCCTAGATAAGCTAAGACCCGGAAAACCCATCCCCCAGTGCCATTTCTAAAAACAAAGGGGAGGGGTTGAGTGCCCCCATCCCAAGCAATTATAAGCCTCAGGGACCCCATCCCGTGGGACCCTGAAAGCTTGAAGTTGGAAGTTGGGTTCAGGCCCCACACCCTAAAGTCATTCAGGGCTGAAGGGGAGCCCGGTGGCCGAAGCTGGCTTCCAGCATGCAGTAGGAGCTTACATTGCTCCTGCTTGGAGGGAGCAGCTCCTAATGCTGCTCCTTCTGAGAGGGGGTAAGGGGGTAAGGGGGTAAGGGTAATTTTTATTATGCGTGATTAATTAAAACCGAAACCGTTGCATACATTAAATAGTCATTTAAAATCAAAATACATTGTTACAAAAGAATGAACCAGTTTTTAAATTATTCACTATTACAAAAGTATTAACCAGTTTTAAAATAATCCACATTGTATCTTACATAAAACTGTATAAAACGCAGTTAATGTTAAGTCAGGTTAGAAGTCTATATTTTGTGAGTTGTTTTGTTAAGTAATCAGTCCTCCAAATCCATTGTCAAAGTTTTTATTCTGTGGGTTAATATTTTTCTCCGAGGGATTCTCTTGCCACTCAGGTTGTTCAAGGCAACAAAAACACCTTCAAGATGTGCCTGTTAGTGTGGTAATGCTGCTATGCTTACATTGTTAAAGATAACTTCCCTGAGCTGACTAGAATAGTACCCAAGACCATGTGGAGCTAGTTCGTGACCAGCAAAGATATGTTTTTCAGTCTCTGTTCAGTGAGATCACGGACTTTTGTAAGGCGACAATTCAACTCTGCTAAGGTTGGATTAAAGCACAGGATTACCGCCTGCCTGCAGGACTTGATGGCCTGCTGGTTAAAGGATGGCTTTAATAAAGTTTTCCTTATGTCCTTTAATTTGTCGCAGATACAAATGATGTGGATGAGATTCTTGACTCCACGAGCACATAACCTGCATAGCTGATCTCCTCCTCTACTTTCCCAAGGTGGTAAGAATGGGTTAATTGAACCAACTCCCAAGGGAAGTTTTAAGAAATTTTCTTTAGTTGTTATCTTTATTCCTGCGTTGAGGTAAGGTTGGAGCTTGCAGGCTTCATAATTGTTGAGCACAACCCAGCCATGGGCTAGTTTTGACAGGGCTTCCTTATCCTCTAGAGTAGATTTAAGTCTTGTTGACTTTGTAACTAATTTTTTGCACACATAGTGAGCCGTTGAGGTATTCCAAAGGTCTGTCAGACCTAGAGCTTTGATGGAATCCAAGAGATGCTTGTTAGCTGGTGATTTCTTTGTACGCGTTAGTTCTACCCATAGATGGTTATTTAGGGAACCTTTTTCGGCAGCTCTGATCTTGTGCCGACAACAATCACAGAGCCACCCAATAATCCCCTCGAGACTGGGTACATTAAAAAACAAAAGCACATTGTCCCTAGAGGAAACATTTAGAGAGTATTGCTAATTTGTAACAATGTCACATACATGAACATTTAATCAAAAGAGCCACAGGGAATATATGCACATATACCTTGATGTATCAAAAATGGTATATATTTATTCCACTCAGAATTTCATAAATAAGTAAGTATCTGGCAACACATATACTACTGAAAGTCGTACATCAGTTAACAGTAGTATTCATAACACCTTTCGCATGAATTATGGATAATCCAAAAGACCATATACATGGAATTTAAACACGACATATGAACATGGTTAAGAATGTGAAACAATCAACATATATGCGAAACGGTGCTGGGCGTCGAAGTTTTGTTCCCCCGTTGGTCTAATAGATCCTTGGGACCATCTTCAGGCGAAACAGTTGCGCATACACATTCAAAAAGTCGCTTTGAAGTAATCTTAATGTTAGTGTTCAAGCAGAGAGTGTGTCTTATGAATAAGACCTCACAGGATGTCACGAAACAAGCCAAAAAATCACTTGTCTACAGACGCCCGACTCATAAGGCTCTCGGACTTACCGTTTCGCATATCTGGTGATTGTTTCACATAAGGACAAGGGGAGGTGCAGCCAGGCTCCCATTAGCTTCCGACATTCTTTTGCAACTACAGCAAAGTTAGAGGGAGCAAACAGATTGATATCTTTAACGATGTTTAGCCCTAGATATCGTAAACTTGTGCTGAGTTGCTCATTGAATCCGCTTACGTCATCGTTCCTCACCATTATCTCAGTCTTCGAGGCATTTACCTCGTATCCTGAGACTTCCCCGAATTCCAAAGCTAACTTGATGGCTGCAGGAAACGCGGTACTAATCTCTGATGTCATAATCCTAACATCATCCGCATATAGGGCCACCTTTTTTTCCCAATCTCTATAAATAAAAGGCTTGATAGTATTATCCTCTCTTAATTTATGAGCAAAAGGCTCCATATAGAGATCGAATAACAAAGGGGATAGAGAGCAGCCCTGCCGCGTTCCTCTTGTTACTGCAAAGGGTTCAGATAGGTCCCCATTTACCAATACACAGGCAGTTGGACTTTGATAAAACAGTTTTACCGCTCTGCGAAAACCCTCACCCACATTGAATTTAGCCAAGGCCCCCGACAGGTATGTCCAATTAACCCTGTCGAAGGCCTAGGTGGCATCCAACGTGAGGATAGCCAATGGCCTGGAGACCATGGTCGCCATATCTATGGCGCCAATTAGATCGTAAGTTAATTCGAAGAGTTGGCGACCCCTGACAAAACCCTTCTGATTGGGATGTAGAATATCGGGAGCAACTTGGCCCAGGCTTTTTGCTAAAAGGGATGCAAAGATTTTGTAATCTGCATGCAGAATTGATATAGGACGGTATGAGCCTCAGTTAGTAGCTAGCTTACCCGATTTTAAAATAAGCCTGATGGATGCATTATTCCAGGTTGTTGGTGGAAGCGCCCCCTCCTGCAAAATTTGATTTAATAGGATAGCAAGGAAAGGAGATATTTCTTCCACCAGATTTTTATAGATCTCAGCTGGCAAGCCGTCCGGGCCTGCAGCCTTACCCCCCTTGCTACCCTGTATAACCATCGCAACCTCTTCCTCTGTAATCGCCTTGTCCAAGAAGGCGCATTGTTCTGAGGATAGTGTTGGTAAAGAGATGCCATTCAGCCACTTCTCTATACTTTCCGGAGTAATGTTCTTATCTTCCTGGTAAATGCTTGTTTTAATATCTCCTTCCGAGAAGAAAGTCTCGTATTCGAAGTGTGCTAATTTGCTCGCTTCCCATTTCAATCAGATGCGTTGATTTAAAACGGAAGCCAGTTTCTCTTTAAGTGCAAGCAATTTATCATGCAGCAATGATTGAATGGAGATAGGAGCATTGCTACTGGCTTCTATTTCAACTTGCGTTGTAAGTAAATTATCTTCAATGGACGCAACTTCTTGTGTGTACTGCCTCCCTCGAAATACAACCTTGTTCTTGATTATACCTCGCAGACAGCACTTAAAAGCGTCCCATACTATACTGGCCGCCGCAGAGCCGATATTTGCTTGCATGAAATTCTGTGATTCAGATTTAATAAATGAGATATCTTCCGATGATGAGAGAAGAGATCGGTCAAAAGACCAAAATCTGGAAGAAGGTTTAATAACTCCAACAATATCCAGGGATACTGAGGAGTGATCTGACAGATGCGAAGGTGAATAGCCAACATTCTTAACATGATCAACCAAATTACGGCTTATTAAATAAAAAATCTATTCTGGATTGATGACGGTATTTATAGTTCTGAAAAGAAAATCCAGGTTGCTGTCCTGCCCTTACCCTCCAGATATCTACATAACCATATTGGTTCATGCAATTGAGTAGAAAAGCTCTAGACTTCGACAGCACTTGCTGCCTACTACTCGGGGTCTTGTCTAATAAGGGGTCGAGTACGATGTTGAAATCCCCTGCTATGATAGTCGGCTCCGAGAAGTGTAAAAGCTGAGAGAATAAAAGTTCCATAGCTGTGGGATCATCCCAGTTGGACCCGTAGTATCCCACTAACGTCAGGCGTGCCCCGCCTATATCTACTGTGGTGATTGCCCACCTACCTCCAGGGTCTACCTTCTGCGAAATTACGCTAGTGTTTATAGTTTGTGTAAAGAGAATAGTCATACCTCTTATATTAAGCAATTGAGAAGTAGATACTGATACGTCTATCCACCTATTCTTCTTAACCAAATCGAGTATCTCAGTCTTGATTAAATGTGTCTCCTGGAGTATAATGACCTGCGCATCCGAGTCTCTCAGATTTGGTTTGGTGCGCAGGCCATTAACATTCCTGGAGAGAATCCTGAGATTACTCCTATGCCATGCCCCATCCACTGTATCCAGGTAGAGGAAGAATTACCAATACTAAGTCCCCTACCCTTACTTTATAGAGAAATTTCTCAGAAGCCAATCTGGAAATGAGGAATATTTTATGCTTTTTTACCCAGCCTCCTTCACACAAGTGCCCCAGCCTACCACCCCCTCCCATGAGAAACCCTTGTACTATCTAACCGGAACAGTTCCGGTTGGTGGTACCCCCTACCCTACCCACGCCCCTGCAGAGTGACTGAATCAGAGTATTCAGAACTAGGGTATTGTTCCATTATGTTTTTTCCCATTTTTTCCTTTTTCCTTTTTTTCCCATTAGCTTAATTTCCCTTATTTGTTTTAATTCCCACTTTTTTTAACCTAATCGCAATGTACCGAACTGGAAGAGGAGGAGCAAAGCGAAAAATAAGAAGAAATACAGCACCGTATACTATATTCTTCCTATTGCTATCTTTCAACCAGAAGCCCCCTTATTCCCCCCAAGGGACATCAGTAGCTCATCCACAGCCTGAACTGAGCGGATATTAACCATCTTATTATTATACATTATTTTTAAGGCGGCTAGAAAACCCATCTGCACTGTTGCGCCTAATTTCCTGAACGCATCCATCCTCCTACCCAGTTCCCATTGCTTTTCCAGAGTGGCCCTAGACAAATCGGACTGTATCTGGAAAGTGAACCCTTTTCCTGTTAGGGATTTCTGCTTTAGGGCTAGGTTAAGGATATGCTCCTTAAGAGAATATGTGTGAAAATTCACAAAAATCTTTCTTGGCTTAGTCCTTTGGGGATTACGCCTGAAAGGGTCCCTGTGTATCCGTTGGATATCTTTGGCTAACTCCTCTTCGGTTTGATCCAAATTAAGACTTTGCTTTTGAAGCGGAATAATGAAAGGTTTAATATCCAAGCCCTCGCTTCCCTCCGGCACATTCAGGATTCGAATATTGCTGCGCCTTGCATTATTTTCCCAAATTTCCATCCTTTCCGCTAATGCAAGATCCTCCTTCTTGAGTTTCACTATTTCCTCTTTTGCATTGTCAAGATGCAGAGATGGCCCGGCCACAGTCCCTTCCAAAACTTCTGTTCTTGAGGTGAGTCCAACAATTTTACAATCTAGGGATTCACAGTAGCGTCTGATCTCTCTCTGGTTTGATGCTGATTCTTCAAAACCCCTTTAGATGTCAGCCGATAAGGTAGAAAACATAAGCTGTTGGGAAGAGACTGAAATGCCTGCAGTGGTGATAGTGACGCTAATGCCCTCTGTTATGGGAGGAGTTCCAGAGTCTGCTTGCTGCAAGATTCCTAGGTTAACGTGCCCCTCCCAAATTTGGCCCCCCTGGCTTTTTAGCTCTAATTCTGCACCTACCCTGTTGCCTGAGTCGGTGGCAGCATCAAGCTCTCTGATAATGCTGGAATCATCTGGTTGAGTAAAGCTACCTAGAGTGTTATTACTAGCTGTTTCACTCCCCGCCAGAGTAGGGGGTCCGGTGATGCCTCTACCATGGAAACGCTTACGCGTGGGCCGGTTTGTGGTGCTGGTAACGTAGCATAATTATCTAGCACAATACTGCTTAGGTTTTCACCCCCGCATCAGCCGAGGGATCCTTCAGAGCCACTTCCATGAACAAAGTTGGAGGGAAATCTGATACAGAGTCTGATGCGAAGTCCGGTGGGAGATTTAATGTGAGGTCTGACAAAAGACCAGGTGGCGATAAGGTACAAGAAAATTCTAGGAGACTCGATTGTAATGGAGTGCCAGGTGAACCAGGTAAACCTGGAGTGACAGGAATGACAGGGTTGCTTGCTGGTGGGGAATGAACTTGAACCAGATCCAATACCTGCGGGATGACTTTAAAATAAGAGCGCAGTGAGGGCGTGATGCTAGAACTAGGGTCAAGCACGGACTTAACTACCCTATTACTCCTTTTCGCTCGTTTAGCTTTCACCTCAGTTGATAAAAATGATGAAGTCTTAATTGAAACACAGCCTGAGGGTGTAACACTGCTTTAGGGTACAACCCCTGACTCCAGCTCTGAGAAGGTTTGACCAACCTGTTCCACAGTCAAATCCCTTCTTACCTCTTTATTCTTGCGAGTTTGTTTCCTCCTGCCTGTGCCTTCGCCTTTGCTCCGTGGCCCCTGCTTTACAATTACCGTTGGTCCCACAATAGTGGAAACAAGAGGAGAGGGCTGTACTTTTACGGGAGATTTAAACTTAACCAGAACTAAGCCACCATCTCTCTGACACACAGCTTGTGTAACACCAGCTCCCCATGCACCGTCAAACCCAGCTGCTACCGCAACTGCTGAAACTGCGGCTGAAGAATCCTCCGTTTCGCCCTCCTCCACCTCCACCTCCACCTTCACCTTCCCCTTCACCTCTGTCACCAAGGCTGCCGCTGTAGTTGCTGCTGCTCTCTCCGCTGTTGCCGACACCGAATCCGTCGAACTGCCCAAGTCAGCGGAGACACTAACGCTAACACGAGAATCTCTCTAAAGGCTCCGCAGCCGCCTTCCTCGTCGGAGCTCCAGGGCGGCCCGATACCACGGCCTCAGGCCCGTCTGCGTCCGCGTCACTGAGAACGCTGGAACACCAGGAGCCGTCGGGTCAGACTGCAACACACCCCTCGGACAGAAGCACATGGAGAGGGAAAAAAAAAAGACCGCAGGTCTAACAGAAACGGTGAGTGAGACGCTAAAAAACACTAAAAAGTTTCTTGGAAAAATTAGGTGATTTTGCACTCCTCCGCAACTAAGACATGAACCCCTTAGTACATTTGACATGAACTAGTTCTTCTTAAGCATACTGCATGCGTCTCTCTGCTGGGACTTGGAGCAGAGTACCGCGGCAGCTAGCCTGCTGCCGCCATGTTTCTCCCCCGATGTTGTGGGGATGATATTGTTCACAGAGGCCCAGTTGGCTAGTTCTTTCTAGATGATCCCTGCGTAATATTTAGCCTCAGTACCTATAAGGGCTATCAGCCGGTAATTGTTTGGATGGACCTCTCACCTTGGTGATAGATTGGGCTGATAATTTAGCCTCTCCATGATTCAAGGAGTGTGGGAGTTCTTAGAGCATATCTGAAAACTAGTACCAGTGCGTTGTTCCGGAATGCAGGGTCTTGTTTAAACAGCATTGGTGGAATGCCGTTGGGGCCAAGAGCTCCCGCCCGTCTGCTTTTAGCTATTGTGTCTTTATGGCCAGTGCTGCGCGGCTGGTATGCTCTTCTGCTGCAATGGATAGGCAGTTTTGGCTTTTTGACGAGTCTTTCTCTTCCTGCATCTGCCAAGAGTTGCTAGTGTACTATTTGCTGGGATAATGTTGGCTAGTTGCTTCTATTTTTGGACTGATAATGCTAGCGTTACCCTGGTAATGAAGGTGGGATCTATTTTTTTATTCGAGTCATTGAAGTGATTAAATAGATATTCATTCCAAACTGCTTCTGTAATGTTAGAGTCGATACCAGGATGGTTGGGCCTCTGTTATTTATTAACTATTTGCCAAAATTTTGCGCAGTTTTTCTGTTTAGCCTCATAGAGAAGTTTCACCCATGTTTCATTGTCCTTTGCTCTTTTAATTGCCCATCCCTCTGATTTAATGATTTCTTACCTTTGCGGAGGGAACATTGCAGGCTTGGATTGTTTGGAAATTTACGGAGTTGTTTTAGTGTATGATTTATAAGTTCCTTCAATTTTATAGATGCTGGACTTTTTGCCATTTTAGTAGGAATTTGTGAAGCATTCCTCTGCTTCGGACCGTGCCTATTTAAAAATGATTCTCCAAGTGATGTGACAAAATTATCCCAGTGTTCCAGGGGCTGGGCTGTCTGTTCTCCCCCTTGTTTGTACAGATCTTTGGCAGTAGATGATATTTCCTCTAAATTCATGGAGTTACACCTTATTCTTTTAAGGTTGCTGGTTTCATTTTGCACAATAGTTTTACTGACGCGCAATGTCTGACTTGAACTTGCTTTAAGACTTAGTTCTTGTGGCATGTTGTCACTGAGTTCATTATTGCCGATCTCATAAGTGGCTATGTGGTTGAACAGTGTTAGAGTTGTGAAGGTATAGTCTAGATGGGACGATGCTGTGGATGAATGATACGTGGCAGCTGGTGGATTATCGTCCTTGAAGAGGTAATTTACAGCTCTCATATTTAAGTGCTCCAGTTCCCGAAGTAAGTATTTTGCGCATAGCACTGGCTTGATGGCCGTGAATTGGGCTTGCGTTGGAATTCCCCATGCACCTGATAGGCCCTGAATTGGGTCGTCATCTTGAGTGTTTCCTAAAAGGTGCATGCTGAAATCTCCATCAAGGATAATAAGATCTGTTGCTTCCTCTTCCATCAATCTCATTAACTCAATTGACAGCTCCTTTG
This sequence comes from Lissotriton helveticus, assembly GCF_964261635.1. NCBI lineage: Eukaryota > Metazoa > Chordata > Amphibia > Caudata > Salamandridae > Lissotriton > Lissotriton helveticus. Next base: position 48,665,649 of record NC_136060.1, on the reverse strand, counting down.
CTGCTTTTACCTTTTGTTTTGGGTTACATAGATATTTATTATTATAACTTCCTCTGTGAGCTGGTTATTCTTGTGCATTACTTTTATGGCCTGAATGCAGCTTGGAGGTGATAATTGAATATATATTCGAAAAGTCTTACCTATTTCTGTTATAGAGGTTAAGAGCAATAAGCCACCTGAGCGACGGCCAAAAGCAGATCCCTTGGTTAACGGAAGTAGGTGAGAGATGTAACCCTGCAATTCAAAGGACTTAACTTCCCAGGTCTCCTGGAGCATAATTATATCAAAAGATTTCAGATAGTTTAGAAACTCTTGATCGCTTGTTTTGAAAGCTAAGACGATAATATTCCAGACACACATTGTAAGTCCGTCTCGCTCAGTTTGGGGTGGCTGTTTTACGGCCAGCTCTTGTCAATTTGTGCATAGTGCTGATGTAATTACACACTGTATACCAGACCAATTGTTATTTACTGGGGATTGTATTAGATTGCAGTGGGTCTCAGTTGGTAATAATGCAATTGTCATGTTCGCCTTAATCTTTGTGCCTGGAGTTCTACTCCTTGCTCCTTTCAGGACTGAGAGCGTTGTCAAGCTTGAGCTGAGAGGGAGCAATAGTTTGATCTGTTTCCCTGCTCGCATCAGTGTGGGCAGGGAAACAGATAAAAAGTTAGCTCCCAGTGGGCAGTAGCATTTTTAAAGCTCCCACCTGCTGGGAGTGGACTTGGTGTGTGCTCCCGCTTGGCAGGACATGAAAAATGCTCTTGCCAAATGAGAGCAAACAGAGGTTTCCCTGCCTTAGCAGGTGTGGTCAGAGAATGGTATGTCCCGGGGTGGGCTACCTTGTATATAGATACTGAGCTGGCCCTAGGGGATGGGATGCCAGAGGGCATACATGGTTCGGGAGGGGTGACCACATGGTGCTCTCTCTATTTACAGTAATTTCAGCCATGGGAGGTGGCTCTCTGGGGCCTTTAGAGGATCTGGGAGGGGGGACCCACATCCCTCGTCCCATTTTCAAAAATATTGGCCCTGGTGGTGGGCTTTCCAGGGCCATTAGAGGGTTGTGTGGAAGGCTACGTGGCCCGCTTACTCTTTATTAAAGAAATCAGGCCCAAGGGATGGTGTCCTCAGGGCCTCTAGAGGCTCGGGGGAGGTGGGCCCTGTAGGAAAGTGCCCCTTTTTGCATGGTTGCTAGACACTTTTTTGCCTAATGTTGATGCTCTTTTGACTAAGTGTGCCCCGGGAACTGTGCTGTTGTACATCCAATTGGCCATATATAAGTCTCTTGTAAAAGATACCATGGGTACCAAGGGCCCTGTGAACATGGAAGGCCTCTAAGGACGGCAGCACATATTTTGCCACCCTTGGAGGCCCTGCACCCTGACACACTTCCATTGCATGCTGTGTGTGTAAGTGCAGAACAAAGGGAAGAGTTGACATGGCACACATCCCTGTGTTCCATGCCTACAACACATTGCCTGTGGGATAGGTCAGCTACCCCTCAAGCTGTACTCACTATGCCACTGGTGAGGGTAGAGGTGCATGAGTCCTGTACTCCTAAAATGTCTAAGTCCATTCTTAGGCATTGTAAGTGCAGTAAAGCCATAAACAGTATATAGTCTGGGCGTTTGTCATTACAAACTCCACAGCACCATAATGGCTTTACTGAAAACTGGGAAGTTTGATATCAAACTTCTCAGCACATTAATCCACACTGATGCCAGTGTGGGAATTCAATGCAACATGCACTTAGTGGGCATCTTAGAGATTCCGTCTTGAAAATGACCTCACTCTAGTGTCCTATCTGACTCACTAGCTGCCACCCAGACATATTTCTGAACCCCTGGGTAGAGAGCCTCTTGCTCTCGGGGTCCTGAAACAAAGCACATCATGGGCAGAGGTGCCAAATCTCCTCCCCCAGGATGGGTAGGGTCCACAAAGGGGAAGCTTCAAAGACTTGCCACCTTTGTGAACTGACCCAGCCATTTGCTGCTCCCATCAACTGGCCCCCACAGGTTATGCCCCCCACTTTGGGCGGGAGAATCAGTGGGAAAACCAAGAGATGTTCACTTCCTACCTATGCCAAACTCATTCCTCAGGTGGAGGAGGCAAGACAAAACACAACTCTCAATCCCCACCATCTTGACGATAGGGGGACCCAGATAACCAGAGTGAGGCTTATGCACCCTCCCACTGAAGGGTGGCCTAATAGGGTATATACCCACACCAAGGAAGGGAAAATCTTGAACCTCGCCTCCTCATACATAAAGAAACAAGAAGAAGAATGACCGAAGAGCCGGGCTGAAGGAAGAAGAGGAGGACACCAAATGACTCGGCCCCAGCACTACCGGCCTAGCCAGACCTCAACCTACTCCAGCGGAATCCCTTTGTGTCCTGAAGCCAGCAGCCTCCCAGAATTTGGAGGACCTGCACTACCTTCCCTTAAAAAGACTTTGTCTACCATCGGATTTTTCTCACCAACAGATTTTGGCTCCGGCCAAATCCGTCAGTCAGTACCACTCTGCACCCTATGCCCACAGCCTGAGTATAAGTGGCCCAACACCACAAGCAGGTCTCCCATGGTGATTCTTGAAATATCTCAAGTCTTCCGGTAACGTCTACAGCCCCTTTCTGGTGGATCCCCCGACCGTGACAGGAGCTGGTAAGGAAAACCCAACACCAAAAGACACCCCTGCATCCGATACCCCATGGCCTTTGGTGGCCCAAATGAATGTGTCCCAGCATCCCACGACATCCCAACTTAATCTCACTAACTGTTGGTTGCCTCCAGAAGATCTTTGTCCCAGAGCCTGCAGTGTTTGTTCAGACCGAAGCTTCCCCATTGAAACCATCAGGACTCCCGACATCAATCCAGCACCCTGCACCCGTCCGCCCCAGTGCTGCTGTGCGTGCACCTCGTATGCTATCATGCATCCCACTTTCCCCTGAGCTAAACCCCACTAGCTTTACTCCCACATCCAAGAGGTATGCATGTGAGCACCCACCAACCGGAGGCCTGAAGTTACAGATAAAATTACAAATGAAAATTACAACTGAAATGATAAATTACAAATAAAATTAAAGTGAAAGATGTTCCTTGTTACAGACACGCTTATGTTATCTAACCGTATAAGCAGCATGATAGACATACATTTTTTCTGATAAAAGTGTTTGTATTAAAAGCATCATCAAGGGTAGAATATCATAACATCCTGTACAATGTTATACTATTCCTAAGAACATATCCTGTTCAAAATTTTTATGTCTACCTAGACTACCAAATCATCATATTTCACTCATTTCCCAACATTGTTACATCTTTGGTATCATATTGAAGACCTTATGAGGGTATTGTGGAGCCTGTCTATTTTGTTGCGGTCCCTGAGTGATGGGACAAATGAGAGGGTGCATGATTGTAGAGTAGACCTAAAGGAAGAAATTACATATCTCAAGGAGTTTTATGCTGATTGCCAAGAAGAAGTTCAATAAAATATATGATGATTTTATTTTTGTTTTGTACGACCATGTGGGCCATGCCCAATTTGAGAGAAGAGCTTGTGGAGGTTCATACTTAAAGAAAAAGGCATCAAGGGAGTTCCATAGTTTTCTATGTGAAGGACGCCAGGTTGAGGAATGTAGAGAGATATTATCTGCCCCTCTGAGAAAGGTCAACGACTCTTGCCACCTCCTGAAGGAGACTTCTTTTGAATTCTTCCAGTTATTAAGAATTATTTTCCAGGCAAGTGTGAGCATTAGGTCCAGCAGGAAACAGTAATTCTCATCTTTTAGCCTTGAGTCTAAGAATCCCAGTAGGATATAGGAGAATTACCTGGGAGGGTCAATATTGAATGTGTTATTTATACACTTGTGTATTTTATTCCACTACATTTGCAAAGTAGGGCAGTGGTTTTCTGTGAAAAAAGTTCTAAGTGTGGAGTTGGAGATTGGATGAAAACCCAAGAAACTGTGTGTTTACAAAACCTGGCTTACTTACCTTTTTATCTAGGAAATGTCCCAGTTTGATAACTAGGCATATCACACTGAGTAGAAAAAGTGATCTGAAAAGTGACCTATAAAGTAATCACAAACTTATTGCAAAGTAACTGAAAAATGTATTTCAACAGTTTCTGAACTCTTGACCTACCTGTAACTGCATTCAACTGTATTATACCAGAAAAGTACTATTTTACTTACCTGCACCAAGTCTGGCTTGGTTAAAAAAATAAAATATAACAAAGAAATATTTTTATACAAAACAATTGGTCAGGGTTAAGTCTTTGAGTGTGTGAAAGCATTTCTTCACTGAGTGTGTACAATAAATGCTGAACACTAACCCCCGATAAAGACTTGCTGCTCACCCAACCTACCACAAATAGAGAGTGAGGTTTTATATACTTTAACCTCTGTAAGCCTTTGGGGATCCATTGGACTCTGAGCATACTATATCTTACTTTGGCATAGTATATACAGAGCAAGCTTTCTATAGGCCCCACAACCCCCCAATCATTTTTACCAAATGTCAGCTACAGGTGAGGGCTCCTTGGGGTCTTTAGAGGCTCAGGTAGGGGGACTTGCAGCCCTCCTCCCCTTTTTTTATGATTTAGTCAATGGGGGTAGGTTCCCCAAGCAATATAACCAATAAATGAGGCCCAGTCGCCATTTCTTTCTACTTTTGTCCTTTTTTTTCAAACTAGCTGGATTCGCGAGAATGCAGCATTTTGTAGCGTTTCTTTTTTTTTCCTTTTTGCCTCCTGGACGCCGGTCCGATTGGATCCCCCCCAAGTGGCCTACGGGTTCACAGTATCCCTACCCTGCCTCTTTATATTATTATTTTCATTTCACGTCAGGACATGTTGCTATCAGCTAATCAGAATGCACACTTCTACAGGTCAGACTTTCGTGGAGTGAGATGGGCCAATCAGAATGGTCTATTTTTAAATTGTCTCCTTTAAATTGGCAACCAGAGCATATCTGATGGCCACCAAAAGTCTACCTATCTATCTTTTTTTTAACATTAATTTCTCGAAAGTTTCTGAACGGATTACACCAAATCACAAATAAGCACAATTTGCGTACCAAGATCTATTTTCTGCCAAATTTGGTTTAATTGCATTCAGCAATTTTTTGCTGTAGCTTTATTTAAACAAATTTATGGAAAATGTTGGGTGTTTTGTTTTGGCCCCCCCTTTTTCTCAGCCCCCACTTCATGGCTCACCCTAAAACTTTCCATGCACAAACTAGTCACAATTAGCTCCTTTTGGAAAGTTTTGTGGAGATTTGTCAAACTGTGCCAAAGTTATTAACAACACAAAAATCATTTTTCCTATGGAACAGCTTCCAAGTGGCTACTGCCAATAGTTAATATATAGATAGGTACACATATAGATATGTGCACACATATATTTTACCTACTGGTGGTTGCTAGTAGGTACTTATAGTTAGGACCTAGTTTCTGTAGGAAAAGGGTTTGTTGACTTGACTATATCTCTGGCGCCAGTGGACGAATCTTCACAACATTTTCCAAATTAAGTGCCCTACTCCATCTAGTTGTTCATGAAAAGCTTCAAGGTAAACCATCAAGCAGGGGCCGAGAAAAAGGGTGGTCAAACAAATTGTGTTTCCCATCTTAATACCGATTGGGATTGTGAACGTGATTACAGTCCGAACTGCTGGACGGAATTACACCAAATTTGGCAGAAGCTAGCTTGTAGTCCAGAAAGAGTGCTTTATGTTATTTTGTGTAAATCCATTCAATAGTTCTAGGGTTATTAAAAGAAAAACACATTTGTATAGCTAGGGATGTGACCCCTCAGCAAATATCGCAATCTCGTGCAGAGATCTGATTGACCTCCAAAACTTCAACCAGGAAGTGTTGGCAGTCATTTTAGCACAGAAAAGTTGACAGGGTAGGAATACCCTGAACCCCTAGACCTGGTCCAGGGGCCGGCATGGATCCCGCCAGAGCAAAAAAAGAATGAAATAAAATGTTGCCTCTAAATCACAAAAATTCGCAGATTCACTGCAAAAATTTTAAAAAAACAAGCATGGTGTCCTGTCTTGTTTCTCTTTCAGCTCCAGAGGAATTAATTTTATTAACAAATGGGGAGGGGGGCGCAGGCAGTCCCCCTTCCCAAGTCCCGTTTGAAACCCAGGAACTGCCACCTCTCCGGAGCCTTATTTATTAATTAGGAAGGGGGCCACATGGCCACCCTCATCAATCCTTTAAAGGTCCTCGGGACCACAACACCCCCGGGGCTTATAAATGATAAAAATAGAGTGTCCAAGCAGCCCCTTCTCCTGCTTAGTCATTGCCCTGGGAATCACCACGTTACCTGGGACACAAAAGTGCTTTGAAGAAGATAACTGGGGAAGGCACAGCCACCCTCCTAGTCTATATTTGGCCATGGGGACCACCGCCTCTCTGGAACATGGGCAAATTTGGCCAGAGGGAACGCCACCCACCAGGACCGTCTCCCTATGTCCTGGAGTGCCCACCCCTGGATTAAAGCACCAGCCAAACAAGAGCAAACAGTAACTACTCCCACCCACTGGGAGTGGCATTTTCATCTGTTTTTCTGCCTGCTGCCCAGCTGGCAGGAAAACATATGATAGAATTGCTACTTTAAAAAAAATATATATATTTCATTGAATGCTGTCAGCATGATTGTGAATAAAATTAGGTAGTGTGTTGGATGCCTAAGCAAAAAGTCCTCTTATTAGCTGTTGTTTAAAAAACAAAATGTAATACAGACATGGCTATGCTTTTGAATCTGAGGAGTAAACAGCATCTGTTGTATCTTATTTGGAAGAAGCATATTGCTTCTAGAGTGTGCTGTGAACTTGTGACCTACTGGTTCAACTGGGTTGATAGGTACACTGAGCTAAGAGTGTATTGGGGAACGGTGTTTAAGAGAGAATTTCTCTTGTTTTTTTAACGTTGAGGAGTTATGATACAATTTAAGTAAAGGCAAACTTTAATTTCCATCTCAATACTATGTAATAAACTGTGGCTCAGTATTTAAATGTAAAAAAAACTGAAGCTTTGTGTAGACTCCCATTTTTTTTTGCAATTATTGTGCGATGATCACAAGAACACCGCAAACATACAGAGACAGGAACCTCATTTTGAAATAGAGGGAAGGTGTTAATAATGCTAACCATTCACAAGTGGAGCTGCAGTAGTCTAAAATAAAAGACATGATTTAATTTGTTGCCTTTCTCATGATCATAGAGTGGAACGTTGAAGAGGTTGACATTTTATAGTTGATTTCTATGAGAGTGTTTGACCATTCCTGTGCTTAGTTTTTACAAATTTTAACAGTGTCAAAACTATCCTCAAATAGCTAAAACAACAATATAATATATGAACTCAATTCATTAGTATGTATATAACTTTTTAATTATTTAAACAATGTACATTAGATGTACATTAGAAATGAAGATGTATGTAAGAGTTTGATTAAAAAGAGTATCATAGTGATGTGAAAAAAGTGTCATAGGTGAACTACATCAGGCAACAAATGTGTGTTTAAGATTTTAGTACTGTTGAAATTGCCATTGAGCAATGCTTTTAAAAATGACAATGTTTTAAATGTCTAAGCATTATGTGCAGAATAGATACATCTATATGATTTGCATTCAGGGGAGTTTTAGTGGTAGTCACATTATTATACAGGAGTAGTCTAGTCAGAAATAAAAGATAAGAACATGTGATGTGTCTTTGTATGAAATATAAAGTAGTACTATTTGTCAGGCATGTATTAGGAAGCGTTTGTCAATGTGTATTTTAACTTATATGATAGGCTTGCATATCCTTAGATGGTGAGATATGGTTTTTGTAGTTGCAGATATTTATATGACCGAGAAGACTCTTGTGTTTACTGAAATATGCAGAGAACTATATGTTTTTGAAAGATGGCCTGAAGTATATATCTATTATGAAATCACATATATATTTACATGGTGATCCATGTTCTTTAAGGCTGTTGAAATTTCCATTGATATGGTGAGGGAGGTGTATTTTTTTTAACTACCTATGTTAAAAAAATTTAAGGAGGGTTAATAGTGCGGAATGTCTCTTGAGAGTTATTGTGCTAGCTTCAGTTGGCATGCAACTTTATTTTGAGAACTGCTGAATATATGCTTTAAAGACACAAGAAGTATTTGTGAAATGATGTAGGTATGGGAATTGTTTTTTTCAGTTTTAGAAACTTACTGATGTATGTGCATGCTGGGTAACCTTGCAATGTATGCTCTTAGAGAGCCATGTATACAATTATATATCAAGTGAGATATCTAGACTTATTCAATTACCCAGGCACTACACATGCATTCTTCCAATCACGCAGGTACTAATTATGTACTCATTGAACTACGCAGGAAACACCCATGCATTCATCTGATCACCAGGATTGTAGCAATATAGTCATGCAAATACACGGGCACTTACTATGCAGATATGGGACCACGAATGTAGTTCCTATATACTCAGGGAATCATGTAGGAACTACCTATATTCTCAGGGAATCACCTAAGAACTATCTATGCACTCATCCCATCATCCAGGAAGTATTGTTGCCTCAACCATGAACACATGTATTTACAAGTTTTAGTGAGGAATATGTACTCTTTCAGAACCCTCTGGTGAATTATATATTTAACCTATCGCACACTGTTTGCATGTACTTGGCAGAATTAGAGAGCCATGTGCTGTGATACAGATTAATGTGCTGATTTTTCAAAATTTAAATGTGATACATCTAAGTTGAAATGTACTGAAACACTGAATTTACCAGTGACATAGTGGTAGTGAGGCACAGAAATAGCTCTTATGTTGCGTTTTCAGATTTACAGTATTGAGCTGGTGTATATAACTTTACACTTTGGTTGACATTTATTTTAAAATGTACTACAAAAGGGATAAAGTGGTCTTTTACCATGTATAAGTGAGAACTGAGATATGGTGCAGCTGTGTTTTACGAGAGGGTGCTGTAATATTAAAATGTAACAAATAAATTAAGTTTGTGTTTTGGTTTGGGTTTGGTTCATTGAGGTAAGTATCTGTAGTTATGTAGCTAGGTTCATCTGTAGATTTAAAACTGCAACATAAAATAAAAACAGTTTTTGTATTATGTGTAAGCCAGTAGTAAATTAGTTGATACATTGCTTAGAATATAAATTCAAATATATGTTTTTGTAGAACAATATCTGCATAACTACAGAGAGAATGTCCAAAAAAGCTCAGAGAAAAAAGGAACAGAAGCAACTACAGTATCTATGCAGAACTAAGACACAAAAGGGGCAAAATGAAGAAAAAGTGGTAAAAGAAAATTGAAGGCTATTGGTAAGAGGACAAAGTCATTTCTTAAACATATATGTAGACATTTCCAAAGATTACAAAAAAATGAAAACACAATTCAGACTATGAGAAAGACCAACTGTGGACAAAATCAATATAACAAGATCAGGAAAGAATGTAACAAAGATGGACACAACTTAACCAGGAGTCTGAAGCTGGTTAAGAAAGTCCGAGCCAGGATGTTTCATAGTAGAGTAGTTATAAATCTACTGAAAAAGTATAGAAGAAAGAGAGGCACTAAATCAGAAAGAACGAGCTGAAAGAGTAGTTGATAAGGCCTTTGCCTTGAAGCGAAAGCTTTTCCTCTTCATTATAAATAGAATAAAGACTCTTGACAAAATGGCGTTGAAGAGACAAAACCAGAAAAAAAGATTTGTGAATAGAAGAAACTTTTGTACAATGTTTAGTGGAGAATGCATTGATACTTCAAGTACAGAGTTTTTTTTTAATGAAGAAAGCTATCTCTAGGATAATAGATTAGTTCATTCTATTCATTACAGAGGACAAAGCAATGCAATGAAAAATGGCACTCCTATAGCGTAAGAGGTGATGGTACCTACAAGTGTAGAACAAGTTATTGGAGAAAAAGTACAAGGAAGGCAGAGTCAGGTGCCTGTATAGAAATGGAATTGTAGTAGTATGTATAGTATTCAACAGCACCCCATTGATATATTAAGGAAATGTATACGTATATTTCCAAGGTGAAGTTTAAAACACAAAATAAGTACTTCACAAAGAATGGATCCTTGCAAGATTAGAAAGCGTGCAAATTTGCTGAGACTCTCACTAGCTTGTTTATCAAAGAAAGTATGCCAAAGCACCTATCGTCATTTTAGGATGTAAGCTGTACACTACTCAACAATTTGAACTTTATTTAGGAGGCTGTACTATGCAAAAACTCCTGTTTTATGTTCAGGAGAAATGAATAGAGCACTTTTGCAATGTACTGTGGCAGACGTAGAAAAGGTTTGTGATAATGTGCAGTTTAGTTTCTTTGGTCCTGAGCAGTATTTTAGGGAAAACGAAGAGTTGTTAAGAGGAGCGGTTGCAGAACAGGACACATATATTAGAGTTGATAGTTTTAAAAAAGAGTTTACAAAATTGAACACAGTATGGTCTAATAAAACCAGAGTGTATTTGAATATGTTGTTGATGCACTCATTAGAAGATTCAAACACGGACGGTTGACTTGTAGTTAAAAAGGGAAAAAGTAAATAATGATAATTGGAAATGTTAGCTGTGTATTTATTTGTAGAGGAATGCATTGACTTGTCTGTACAGCAAGTTATATATGAGTAGTGTTACAATAAATTAGAAGATAATAAAATGAACAACACATAGATAGTTCATGCCCATTTTGTAAGATAATAAAATGACTGCTAATGTAGAAAAACTACAAAGGGCCCAAAGAAAAAAAAGCAACATGTATGATTCTTTGCAGCATTGCAAAGGGCTGTTATGGACTGCTCTCCAGCACTCACTACAACTCTACAATCCATGCAGTATGATTCCATCCAGGAAATTGCAGAGCCAATTCTTGAAGTTGAGATTGGACTCAGGAAGGTACTCTCTGCCCTGGTGTTGTTGTGGCTGCTATTGAAGTTGAGGGTCCTTCAGCTTTGCGTCGGCTTCCTGCTACTTTTACACTATTGCTATGACATGATTTTAGATGGTAATGCATGGATGTAGTCCCACAAGAATATTTTTTATTTGTACCCCTTGACAATGTCTTGTTATATTTTGTGCATTGCGCAAATCTGCTCACTATGAACTCCTTTTAAAGAATGTTCAAGATAGATAAATGGAAAGTGTATTGTACAATGACTTTCCTTTATTGCCCGGTGATTAAGCCTGGGCGAAGTTTGCAAGTGGTGGAGTTTCTTTAGATAAGAGCAGTTTGGAGTGATTTTCAGTGCCAGGTGATTGTGCAATCATCGCGAACCGCATCATGCACAATGCAATCGGGCACTTCTTCCTTTCTGCCACTCGACAGCTTTCTCAACACGAGCGGGCGGTTTCTCAACGCGAGCGGTCGCAAGCATACGCAACCTCTCACAATGAGAAATCTGACAAGGAAAAATCTCACTGGAAGGTGGATTTAACTTGCTCGCCAACTTGACGTTGATAAACACGAGCAAGGGAAAAAACTGCGAAGTCCAATTAACGCGGAGTGCAGAAAACTCTGCAAACTCCGCGAGCAGAGCGGTGTTCACCGCCCAGACTTACCGGTGACATGATTTTCTTTTCTTTTTTTTATTTTGTAAAGTTTTAAAATGTTTTTATTCTTTTTTAGGGTAACAAAAATGGAAACTGGGACAGGAAGACTTCGAAAAATGTGCACTGAGAGATGTGGAAAAATATAAAAGGGGAAAAAAGTTAGCATTTTATGCATGTTTCTTACAGCATTGTGAATGGATGTAACACACTGCTCACCAGCACTTAAAATAACACTATAGTCCATGCAATATGTGGCCATTCTTGAAAACTCCGGAACCATATCTGATATAGTAGTACGCACCTCCGAAGGGACTTTCTGGCTGTAAATTGTTACTGCTGCCACTGATGTAGATGGTCCTCTAGTTTCCTTCTGCAAGATCTCCAGTTGTAGCCGTTTTCTATGGTAGGTTTTAAGATGATATAACATGGATGTTGTTCCAGGTGAATATGTTTTCTTCTTCCTTCTAGAGAGGGTCTTCTCACAAATTTTGCATTGCACTATTTTTGCAGCAGTTTGGTTAACAATGGGTAGTTTGATGGGTGTTTAGTAGTTATGTTCTGTTCCATTCGTGTGTTCAGATGCTGAAAGTTATTTTTTAAAACAATTGTTTTTTAAAATGTGTTGTTAAAATAAAGTGAAACCAATATGTTGCTAAATAGCTAGACTCAAACTTTGTGTAAAATATGCTTTTAACTGTTTTACACTTTGCCATTTACATTCATGACTACTGATGTTATTGCGACCTCCAAGGTATTCTCAGTGTGACCTTGGCAATTGCACTCATAGAATCACACATGCACTACCTATGCAACAGTACAATCACCCAAACACTACTCATGAACTTACGTAATTACCCAGACATTAGCCCCTTACTCACAGACCCATACAGCCACTCACACACCCAGTAAACCTATACAGTGACTTACACACCTACTCTCAAAATTTACAGGTTGCAGTAGGAAAATTAAATTAGAAATACCTTCAAAATTCACTGAAAAACTAAGTTACAGGGTTGTTATAGTTAGGAAATATTATTAAAAAAAACCTTAGAAATTCACTGAAAAAAACAAAGGTTACAGAGACGTTATAGAAAGCCTCAAGTTTCACTCGTGCAAAACCCGTGAAATTCACAGTTATAGTTAGCTGAGCTAACTATAACTTGCACCCCGCAATGCACTGTTTATGACCTCACATATTACATCACTCATGACATGGTCAGTGACATCACTGATGACATCTCAACCAGAATTTACATACCGTAACTGGAAAGCCCTAGAAAAACTCAGCTCCACCACCAAAGTCTTCAACGTGGACGAAAGTTTTTCTCCTACCAGCTCGGTTGAAAACAACTACAGAGCTTTCTGTATGAGGATAACATCTACCACGGACTCCATTGTCCCGCTAAAACTTTGTAAACCCAGAGGTAGAGCACCTGCTCCCTGGTACAATGACTCCCTGAAAACTCTCAAATCAGCCTGCAAACAGGCTGAGAGGAAGTGGAGACATGGATACTGTGACAACAATAAAACTCTCTGGAAAAATAAGCTCCGTGAATACAAATCTGCTATGAGAGACAGCAAATCGGCCTATTACTGCTCCACTATTGTCAACGCAGCTAACAGTTCAAAAAGCATTTTCCAGATCTTGGAGAACCTTATACACCCTGACTGTGCCAAAAAAACTATCCCCCCATCTCAGACTCTCTGTGACAATCTGGCACAGTTTTTCACAGACAAAATTGAGACCATCATCAACAACTTGGCAACCCCCCCATTGGAAAATATTCTATCCTCCTCCAGTGCTGTTGTCGCCAACCTATATTCTCCTAGTTCAGTACGCTCTCCTATGGAAAGTCTTCTGGCCTTTCCTCAGATCTCCGAAGCAGACTTTGAGAGACTGGCACTAGGCATCACCTCCGGATCCCCCCTTGACCCTCTGCCCCCGAAAACATGGAAAGCATGCGGGAGTGAGCTATTCCACACCCTTCGGAAGATTTGTAATCAATCCCTCTGCTGTGGACTCGTTCCCAACCCCTGGAAGCAAGCTCTCATCACCCCGCTATTAAAAAAACCATCTCTGAATCCAGAGTGCCTTTCCAACTTTCGACCCATATCTCTTCTGCCCTTTCCGGCGAAAGTGGTGGAACGATGGGTCAGCACCTGCCTATCAACTTACCTTGAGCAGAATCACGTTCTGGACGACTTCCAATTTGGGTTTCGTCCAGCCCATGGCACCGAAACAGCAGTGCTTACTGCCATGGAAGAACTTCGAGTGCGTGCAGACAGGGGCCAAGCCGTGGCCTTGATTCTATTGGACCTGTCTGCCGCATTCGATACTGTCAACCACGTGATCCTGCTAGAGAGGTTGAGAGATGCTGGGGTCAACGGCACAGCCCTACTCTGGTTCCACTCTTATCTCAGAGACAGGAAACAGGCTGTATCCCTTCCCCCCTACCTATCCGCCTTCTCCCCAGTCCCTCACGGTGTACCCCAGGGTTCTTCCATCAGCCCTATCCTTTTCAATGTTTATTTAAAGCCACTGGTCACTTTAATCAAATCCCATAATTTGACCACAGTAAACTACGCGGATGACACCCAGCTCATTCTCTCTTGGGAGGGGGAAGGCTCCATCCCCTTAGAAGCCTTCCACGACTGCCTGAGAGACACTGCAGGCTGGTTACACCGCAACTCCCTTCAATTCAACTCCTCCAAAACCGAGGTTTTGTTCTGTCCTGCGAGCCGAATACCTCGCCTCCTACCTGTGGAGTTCTGGCCCCCGGAAAATCCAGATAACCCGCCACCTATCGCCAGTGTTCGCAATCTGGGCGTCATGCTAAACACCAAACTTAGCATGGAAACACAGGTAACAAGAACAGTCGCCACCTGCTCGGCCCTTATGCGATCATTAAGCAAAATCTTGCCACTATTACCACCTCCGGCCCGAGCTTTGATAGTCAGGTGCACTATTCTCAGTCGCATCGATTACTGCAATGCCCTCCTGCTCGAATCTCCCATGTTGGATAGACTCCAACGAGTCCAGTCGGCAGCAGCTAAACTGGCCCTTGGATGGACTAGGAGATCCTCGGCCACTGCTGCGTTAGCCGAGCTACACTGGCTCCCCTTGAAGCAACGCATAGCCTTCAAAGCCCTCTGCCTGGTCTTCAAGGCAGTACACGGATCAGGACCAAGACCCCTACAACGCATGTTTTCTTGGTACATCCCAACTAGAACTCTACGATCCACGACCGCCTGTCTTGTAATAGTACCTAGATTCAAGAAGGCCAGGATCGGGGGAAGATCGTTCAGAGTAGCTCCTGCTAAGCTCTGGAACAGTCTTCCTGCCGATATACGCCAAATCACACAGCTCCTACCTTTCAGGAGACGAATAAAAACATGGCTCTTCCCCTAGCTCCCCCTCCACTGCCACCCCCCTTATTCAACTCCCCTGCTTTCAACTCTAGGAGTATGCTTCTTCAGCGCCAGGATACCTGCCAGGTGACAGTCGCGCTCTACAAATGTTTTAAATAAATAAATTAAATAAATAAATGACATTACTGATGACATCATGCATAGAATCCCTGATGCACACACTTATACCCCAATATGACCTTTCATACACCCACTCCATCTTCCACACTACCACTCTCAAAACCATTGACACACCCATACCAGTACTTACACCCCCTCACTGATTCATAGGTCTGTACACAAATCCACTCATACATACATACAGCTACTCATACACCATCTAACTCAATAATACAGCAAAATAAATATCCACTCATCCACATATGCAGCAACTCACATGCTGCCATTCACCCATAGAGCTACTTACACACCTACTCACTCACCCATTGAGTCAGTCATAAGGCCACTTACTCACCCATACAGCCACCCTCATAATCACTCACTTACACATTCAGTCACTCATATACTCCAACACTCACCTATACTGCCTTTCACATAATCAGTTACTCACCAATATACCACCGACATATCGATTCAGTCAACAACATAGGCATACGCAGACTCAGTCCCCCATACTGCTCCTCATAGATGTACTCACTAACCCATACAGCCACTGACTCACCCACTCACTTATCCATGCAGGAAGTCACACACCCCCTCACTCACCCACAAAGGTATTCATACACCTATACAAATACTCAGACAACCAATTAATCACCCATACAGATATTCATGTACCCACTCACCAAACCATACAGCCACTTAGACACCAACTGACAGACTGATATAGAAATTCAGATAACGTAGTCACTCCCCTATGCATTCAATGAGACACCTAATGAATCACTTATACAGTCAGTCATGCACCCACTGAATCATTCATTTAGGCACTCATATACCCTTGCATTTGTGAACTTTTTTTTATAGAGCTGGTGAGATTGAAGTTAGTAATCACATTAAATTTGATTGAGTTAGAAATAACATAAAAAAAGAAAAATGTAAAGTTAAACTTCAAAAGTATATTGTGTTGTAGTACATAGAATTTATTTTTTTGTTTTGCGAATTCGCGACAGGTTTTTGAAACCGGAAAATATTTAAAAAGAGTATGTATGTTAAAAGATAAATAATATTCACTGTTTTGGTATAGGGTGGCTCTAAAATGAGCCGTTGTTTTCAATGTGACTTTGTTGGAGCTACATGTAAATGTGAATGAACAACTTGGTTGTTGAGAAACACTCAGTTTCCTTCATCTGCTAAATGAGCTCCAACACTTCTGTAATGTCATGCATATGAAATTGTAGATTGTTGTTATAGATGGAGCCCATCCTATGGTCTCTGAAGAAAGCAGAAACAGCTATTTTGACATTCTTCCTAAATTTCTCAATCTGACGACAAAATTGATTTGACCACTTCCATTTCTGTCTTTGGCATATATTAGAGTATAGAAAGACAGTTTGAGGGAAAAGCAACATCAGTAGTGCAAAGGTATCTTTCATTAGCTTTTCCAGCTCTATCCCAGTAAATGTTCCTAAGTCATTGCCACCACAGTGCACAGTCATGAGGTCAAGGGGTTGGAGATGCAAAATGGTTATAACCAAAGGCATCTTTCACTCTAGAGGAAGTGGCCCAACCAACCAAGGGACTTGGTGCCAACATAAACAGTGCAAAGTAAAATGTCCTTTGGACTCACTGTCATAAAATAGTCATTCATTCTCATACAATACATCATCCACACTGGTGCCAAGATAAGGGATCTCCCCAGTTATAAATACAAACACATTGCAAATGCGACTCCTAAAGTTGTCAAAAAATATTCAAATGTATTACATAGTATGTAAAAAGTATTAAAAACACAATAATGAAAAATTCATTTCACATTCATGATTCACGTACAAAACAACCATAATGAGTTAAAATACATTGCAAAAAAGAGACATAATAAAGTGATTCATATCGAAAACATCTTAGATCATTAATCCGTTGGAATCTTGAAACAACGTCAGGCTAATATTAGCAAATGACCGCACACTAGTTCCTCGGATTTAAAAAAAATATATAGCGTTGATGTGTTTCGATGTGCTGTCTGATGTGCACCACCTTTTTCAAGACAAAGTACTTGTTTGTCTCTCTTTTTTCGTTCTCAATATTAAAAGTCAATTATATCTGATCATAGTCATGTACTCGACTTGTAAAAAATACTCAGCTATACAATCTGGACGTTGAAGTATTGTATGAGTATGAATGACTATTAGTGACAGTAAGTCCAAGGGAAATTTCACTTTGAATTATAATCAAAGGCAGCACTTTAATCCTCTCTGTCCAAACTATTTAATATCCACATTTTTCAAACCTAGGTCTTTGCAATACCGTCGTGTTCATGTCAGGGACTAAGAGACTAAGAGACAAGAACCCTTACCAGTTACTTGCACAGGAACAGAAGATGCTAGTTCCCAACTCCCTCTCCAGGATTCCTCAGAGACCGATTACAATCACGTCTCCAATTAACCCCAAAGGGGCAAGGGGGAGTCGATAAAATAATAAACAACAGAAGCGACTAGTTCTGGACCTTTGGATTTTCCTGACTGCGCTCTTCCTGTCAGTCCGATCAACAGACTAGCTCTCTGAAGAAACCTGAGGAAACTATCACAGCACAATTACTTAGCACCCTAATCTACCTTCACCAACTTATATATTTATATATGTGAACCTTTATATTACGTACCCCTGAGTCCTTTTTGAACTAGCCTCTCTTCTTAATGGTTGAATTCTGTCTGTCTTTTGTATTTTTATTTTATTTCTTCTGTGTTGGTTAACCTGTAAAATATATTAACATTTAATAAACTACTCAGTTAAGCATTAACCTAATTATTATTTTATTGTGAACTCACTTACCAGTTTTATTAAATATTGTGTCTTCTATTTTATTTGTTAACTGAAATTTCCTAGTGATAGCTTTAGGCTTCTTAGTCTTCAAGAAAGAGTTCGATGAATAATATTTCTCAGTAAAGTCTTCAGCCTTCTTAGTAATTGAAGAGAATTCACTAACAATATTTATTCTTTTTTCTTTCTTAATATATACAGGTTGTAACAGTGACGTATCAGTTCTAATGTAAGTGGAGATATTCCTTTATAATATAACTTTAAATAAATATTCTTTCTTCTTTTGAATTAGAAAAACAAGAGACTGTCACTTAGCTGAATTATGTCTCATTCTCATATTCTCTTTTCCTGGTCCTACTAGGGGTTAACTGCTGTCGGGAACTCTGAGGCGGGAGGAGCCACGATGCGAAGAACCACCCAGATGACGTCTTCAACCTCCAGGCTCTGGGAAAGGCTTTGGGCGAAGAATGAGGAAACAAACGATTTCTTCTGAGTAAAGGTAACGGGGAAATAGTGCTAGGATTAACTGTCATGGGCAATTTCTAGATGTTCTTAGGAGCAAGGGAAAAACAGGTTCGCACTCGGAAAATGTTTCAGTGAAGTGTGCACTCGTTAGGGAGAGCGTGCTTCACCAAAGGTTCCACACAGGTGTGGAAAAGACATCTAGAAATCTACAGTGTTTGTCCCGCGGCGGCCATCTTGGCATTCCTTTTCTGACTCAAACCACCCCAAGTGTGGCCTTTCATGGAGTTCTATTTTTTCTTCTTCCAGCTTGAGTTTGACAAAGGCACAAACTGAGCCTGCCATGCGGGTTGAAGGTCCAACCGTCCTGACAGGTCAGCATACCTTTTGCCCCAGAAAACATAGCTGTGGCCTACAATCCATACTGCAAGCATTTTGAAGGGATGTGTGGAAGGAATCACAACAGACGCCTGTAGCTGAGTAAATCTGTTTGTGGAATGAGAGGTATCTAAAATGGTGGAGATTGTGCTGTTTTAGAAAAAGCAGATAACTGATTGGTTGCTCAGAAACATTGTGTACTTGAAAAATAAGATGCATGTTACTTTCCTGAAGAAGCATGTTTCTGATTGGTTATAAGAAAATGTTTTAAATGTACAGTAGATAGGATAAGGTAATATTTTGCAAACACCAACCACACCTGCTACTTGTATTTGTGAGCTAGTGTGTTGAATTTGAAAATATAGTGAGATTGCAACCTTCTAGTACAGTTGAATGTTGCAGAAAGTGTTACTATGGAAAATGGGATTACACTGAATAGGAGAATGGTTGAAACTGAACTGTGGTTTTAAAATGTGAAATGCTAACTTATATATAAGTGATGTACATCGCTAGGAACAGCCCCAGAACCCACGGACCACACGCGCAACCTATGGATCATCCTCGACTCTGCCCTCTCCATGACCAAGCAAGTCAACGCCGTCTCCGTGTCCTGCTTCAACACTCTCCGTATGCTCCGCAGGATCTTCAAATGGATCCCCTCCGACACAAGGAAAACCGTCACCCAGGCCCTCGTCACCAGCAGACTAGACTACGGGAACGCCCTCTACGCAGGAACAGCATCCAAGCTCCTAAGACGGCTGCAACGCATCCAGAACGCCTCAGCACGACTGATCCTCGACATCCCCCAACACAGCCACATGGCACCCCACATAAGAGGCCTACACTGGCTCCCCATCGACAAGAGGATCACCTTCAAACTCCTCATCCACGCACACAAGGCCATACACAACGCCGGTTCGGAATACCACAACGACCGACTCAGCTTCTACACCCCCGCCCGCCACAGTACCACGCATACGGAAAACTGGCGGCGGCGGCAGATCCTTCTCCTACCTCGCCGACAAAACCTGGAACATGCTCCCCACCGACCTTCGGCAGGACCCGCTGGCCTTCAGAAGACTCCTCAAGACCTGGCTCTTCAACCAGTAGCAGCCCCCTCCCCCCCGCCCCAGCGCTTGAGACCCTCACGGGTAGGTAGTGCGCTTAACAAATGTTATGAATTGAATTGAATTAAAAGTAAGTTTTCCCAAATCAGTAGTATGTTTAAAAGTAGTGTGTTGTTAAAAAATAATACTAGTATTAATGGAAATAGGTTTATGAACTCCCATAAGGGTTTGCGGCTCCATCGCAAAGCTACACTGCGGACCAGTGAAAGAGTTGCGACTCCTGTACATTTCTGAATTATTATGATCATAAAAGAATACATACACTTTCTTCTACATAAATGTAGAGAGTATAGGGTCTGAAATACATATATTAAAGTATTTCTATGTGTTTTTATGTATCAAGTCAGTAGCAAAAGACACAGACATGCACATGCATACTGAGTATGGGCGAAAAATCCGTTCCGCTCGTGGAATTTGCGGATTTTCTGCAATTTCACGATCCCCGAATCACGCAAAATAGCCGAAAAATCCGCAAATCCACTCGCGGGCAGATATTTTTATCGTTGTTTGCACATGCCCCAGTTGAAGCTCAAATAGTAACATTTTAATCAGCCCAAACAACCAGTGAGCACGGTCTAGGCTAGGCAGGTGTGCTTCCTCCCTATATCTACCACCTACAATTAGATGTAATCCTTGATGGAGGTCTTTGCATCCACGAGTTTCTCGAGCGCAATCCCCGTGTACTTCCTGTGACCAGGAGGCTGCTTTCTTCTCATCTGCTGCTCTGATCGGTCTCTGACCCTTTATAAACACAAGGGATGGGAACTTGCATAGATGCCACAGCCATTTGGCCCCGCCCCACACACACTAGGGTATGCAACGTTTTCCCGCCCTTTCCTCAGTATGATGGACAGCTCACTCGAGGGACCTCGGCACCTTTCGGCGCGGTGGCAAAGTTACAGACACACATGGTCACATATTTGTGCAAATCCGCGAGTTCGCGGATTTTCCCTCGAACTGGCGGATTTTTGGGCCATTTCGCAAGATTTCGCGGACCGCGAATCTGCAAAATTCTCCCATACTTCATGTATACATTCATAAATATGGTCTTTCAACAGTGACATGGGAAGAATTGCTGTTTTAAATTTTGGTAGGTCAAACATTCTCAGGAGGCAGTACAAAGTGAAGCTGTAGCAGAAAACTGAGGTTTAAGCTGTGTTGGCAGAGGGATTAGTGTCAGATACTTTGTATGAGTCTCTGGAAAGGTACACCTGAAGTATGCATATAGATTTTGGTGTCTGCTTGAAAAGGAAAAAGCAATCTGTCACGTTTTAAGGTCTTTGTGGTCTTGTGACTGAGGCATGTTTCTACTTGTACATGTATACTTGAATGTGTTATGCATCCGAAGAAGGTAGACATCTGAAACACAGGTCTACAACTATTTGTATGTTTCTTTTATTTATGATGCTAGTAGCAAAAGCCCCCAACACACAGATGCCTGCTTTCAGGAACATCGTGAGACTTACAACAGTAACATGAGAAGTGAGGTTTAAAATATGTTAGCAGAGTGATTATGGTATTTTGAATGAATCTGTGGAAAGGCATACTTGAAGTAGGGTGTATAAATGTAGATCTCGGTTTGATATGGGAACTGCACTAAGTCAAGTTTAAAGGTCTGTGTGCTCTTGTGACTGATGTATGTGTCTATTTGAGAGGGATTAGTGATTAGGCTACTTTGTATGAGACTATGGAAAAGTATACTTGAAGTATGCCATATACATTTAGGGGTTTGCTTGAAATGGGAAGTGCAGTCTCTCAAGTTTAATGGTCTGCATGGTCTTGTGACTGAGGTAAGTCTCTACTTGTAAATGTATTCTCACGTGTGTTATGCATCTGAAGATGGTAGACGTGTGAAATACAGGTATACAACTATTTGTCTGTTTCTTTTATGTATGATGGCACTAGCAAAATGCACAGACACAGGCATGAATGCTTTCAGGAACATGGTGAGACTTACAAGAGTAACATGGGAAGGATTGCGGTTTCAAATTTTGTAGCTCTAATATTCTGAGCAGTCGGTGAAAAATTAAGGTACAGCAGAAAAGTGAGCAGAAAATTAAGGTACATCAGAAAAGTGAGATGATAGCAGAGAGATTAGTGATTATGGTACTTTGTATGAATCTGTGGAAAGGTATTCTTGAAGTAGTGTGTATAAATGTAGACCTCTGTTTGATATGGTGACTGCACTGAGTCAAGTTTAAAGGTCTGTGTGCTCTTCTGACTGAGGTATTTGTCTATTTGTACATGGACTCTCAAATGTGTTATGCATCTGAATATGGTAGATGTCTGAAATACAGCTATACAACTATATATATATGTTTCTTTTATGCATGATGCCACTAACAAAAGGCATAGACATATGCATGCATGCTTTCAGTAATATGGTGAGACTTACAACAGTGACATGATTTGATTTGATTTAAAAAAAATTAAAGCGCACAAATGACCTGAGGCATCTTGGCACTAGGTCAGATGCATAGAATCTAGGACTGCCCAGATGGAAATCGGTCTAAGCTGAGAAGAGCCAGGTTTTTACGGCTTTCCGGAATACTAAAAGTGATGGGCTATTTTTTATTGATAGTGGAAGCTGGTTCCCGGTCTTGGCTGTATGTAACAGGAAACTTTTAGTTGTTTAAATCTGGGAGTCATGATCAGCTTTGCGTTGCTCGATCTGAGCTTCCTCGTTGGTTCATAATGTTTTAGGTTAGATTTTAAAAATTGGGAACCTATCCCATGGAGAGCCTTGTGTGCCAGGCAAGCTGACTTGAATTGCACCCTTTTCTCCATTGTCAGCCAATGCAGGCTCCTGAGTCTGTGGGCTACCGGTCCTGACCTAGGGATGTCCAGCACTAGCCTAGCAGCAGCGTTTTGCAGTCGTTGGAGTTTTAACATCAGTTGATTTTGAAGCCCTGCAAACAAAGCATTCCCATAATCCAGCCTCGAAAGAGCCAGCATGGTTACCAGAGTTTTGCCGGTTTCTACAGGGATAAACGGCAATAGCTTTTTTATCAACTTCAAGATGTACCACATCGAGGAAGAAAGTTTGTTTGTCTGGGCTACGAATGTTAGTTTATCGTTAAATACGAAGCCCAGATTCTTACCTTATTCCACTGGTGATGGGCAGTCGCCCAGGCTGTCAGGCCACCACTTCTGTGACCAGATGTTAGGCTTTATTCCTAATAACATGACCTCGGTTTTACCACCGTTTAATTTTAGACAGTTTAGTTGCATCCAATGGTTGACTTGTTCCATGCATTTCCTAAAACTGTCTGCTGTTTCGTCTACGTTGTTGGAAATGGACACCACTATTTGGGTGTCGTCACCGCAGGAAACCCACAGTTTCTGATGATAGCTGCCAGCAAAGCAATATATATTGAAGAGGGTGGGGCTTAAGGAGGAGCCCTGTGTCACCCCCAACAGGGACTTAAAAAATTTAGATGTACAGTCCCCTATTTTGACTGTGAAGGTTTCTTTAGCCCCTCCTTCATAGTTGGCCCTCCATTTTCTTTCGGCCCTCCTACACCTCTGCTTTTGTAGCCTTAGTTTTTCAGAAAACCAAGGTTCTGAAACATTTTTCCTTCTTGATTTTGTCTTTTTTATGAGGGTGGCAATTAGGACCACAGATTCAATCCAGTTGTTTACTTGCTCAGTGGCTATGTTACTGTCAGGTTGAGTTCTGGGGTGGTCAGAACAAGTTGTTGTTGGGTAGGTAGGGCAACCTGTAGGTTGGATCTGTTTATTTCCGCCCAGTCCTGGTATATATAGTGTCTTAGTTGAGTAGGCATTGTCATTATTGCTTGCTTTATTGTCAAGGAGAATTTGATGACTTTGTGTTCCAATCAAGAAACTGGGATAATTTCACCAATCGTAATGTTAGTGTTGGAGGAGAATATTCCATCCAGTGTGTGCCCGGCAGAATGAGTACCCTGTTGGCCCAATTGTGTCAATGAGCAGCTGGCCATGGTCTCCGAGATCAACAGCGTATTTCTGTCTGTGTCTTTTTCTAAGTGTAGATTGAAATCCCCCAGTATAGTGTAATCCGCCCCCCTGGATTCTAAGAAAGGGTCAAGTAGTTGTGTCAGGGGTTTCTTTTGCTTTAGGTGGTCCTTATAACAAAAGGCCTTTAAAGGTGTAATTTTTTGTAATAGCAATGTCAAAGGATAGAATCTCGCAGTCAGGGCTGCTACCTGTGACCGATCCCCTAACTTGTAGGTCATCTTTATAAATGATGGCAAGCCCGCCCTCCTCTTTTTTCTATCCTATCTGCCCGAATTATGGGGTAGCCCCCTGGGACAGCCAGTGCCAGGTCTATGTCTGAGGCTTCATCAGCCCAAGTCTCTGTGATATGAAGTATATCTAAATCGTGAGTTTCGATTAAGTTGGCTGTTTCGATGTTATGCTTCACTAGGGACTAGGCTGCATTGATTACTTTATCTGTCTTCAGATTATCATGTGGACAGTGCTGTGTGGATGCTTCACTTTGAGTATAGTTAAGAGGCAGTAAGCAGCTAGTGCAGTGTTTAGTTTCAGTCATCAGATTTAATGTAGGGCAGTGTGGAATGGGTCTGAGTTTCCGTAACTCGTTGCTATTGTAACTTAGTCTGGCTACCTGTTCCCTGTTTTGTGCAGGGGTTCTGGCCCTAGGCCCGGTTTGAACAGGTGCAGATGGGCATGCGTTCATCGGTCAATGGATGTAAATAGGGCTTTGAAAATGGGGCCTGAGCGACTAGAGCGCTCAAGGCCAGAAATGCCCCTGCTCCGGAAGTGTGCTCCGATTCAATCCCCTTCGCACCCTCCGTACAACCGGCACTTGCTGTGACGGACAGAGGTGACTGGGGACGAGCAGCCTGTGCCGATTAAAGTGCAGCGTGAGTTTTGTGCAAAGTGGGCAACAGGTAATTACAACAGTTAAGACAGTTAAGACAGTTTTAAAACCTTTTCCTGTTTTTAAAAAGTCAGATTTCTCCGCATCAGATGGCGTCTTTGTTTTCAGCAGAACTGCGGCAGTCATTCATCATCAGACACATGGGAAGGATTGGTGCTTTAAATTTCTCGTGTTATCTTGGTTCTTTCTGTACTTGTCTTGCCTCTTTGTGCTCCTCTGCTGCTTTTTTTGTGCAGTTCTGTTGGCTATTTCTGCATTTCTGTTGCTTCTTTCTGCACTCCTCCTGCTCTTTCTGTACCGTTCTTTTCTCTTTGTCCACGTCTGTTGCCTATTTTTGCAGCTGTCTTGCATTTTTCTGTGCCTTGCTTGTCTCTTTGTGTACCTCTCATGTTTTTTTCTGCATCTTCCCTTACCTCTTTCGGCACCCTCTTGCCAATTTCTGCAGCTTTCTTGCTTCTTTCTGTATTTCTTTTGTTCCTTGATGCAACTCTCTTACCTTTTTCTGTACCTATTTGCCTCTATCTGTACCTTTCCTTCCTTTTTCTACTGATCTACATTTATCAGGCCTCTTTCTGAACCCTTCTTCCCTCTTTCTGCACCTCTGATGCCTGTTTGTACAGATCTCTTGCCTCTTTGTGCATCCCTTTTGCCTCTTTCTGCACTTCTCTTGCCTCTTTCTGTACCATTTTTGTCTCTTTCTCTACCACACTCTCTTCTTTCTGCATCTTAATTGCCTCTTTCAGTACCTGTCTTGCAACTTTTTGCATCTCAATTGCCTCTTTCTGTACCTCATTTTCTTCTTTCTGTATTGCTCTTGCTTCTTACCACACCTTTCTTACTCGTTCTGCACTTCCCTTGCCTCTTTCTACACTTCTGTTGCATATTGTTGTATCCCACGTTCTTCTTTCTTTATCTCATGTGCCTCTTTCTGTATCTCTCTTGCCTCTTTCTGCACTTGTCTTGCCTCTTTCTGCACCTCACTTGCCTCTTTCTCTACTTTTCTTGCCTGTTTCTGTACTTCTCTTGCCTCTTTCTGAACTTCTTGTGCCTCTGTCTGCACCTCTTTTCTTCTACCTGCAGTTCTCTTTCTTCTTTCTGCGCCTTTCTTGCCTCTTTCTGTATTTCTCTTGCTTCTTTCTGCATCTTTCTTCCTCTCACTGCACTTCTCTTGTCTCTTTCTGCACTTGTCTTGTTTCTTTCTGCACCTTTCTTCCTCTTTCTACACTTCTATTGCATCTTTCTGTACCTTGCTTGCTTCTTTCAGTATCTCTCTTGCCTCTTTCTGCACCTCTGTTAGTTCTTTCTGTGCATCTCTGGATTCTTTCCGTACCTCTTTTCCTTCTTTCTGTACTCCTCCTCCCTCTTTCTACACCTCTCTACCCTCTTTATGCATCTTCCTTGCCTCTTTCAGCGCTTCTCTTGCCTCTTTCTGCACTTCTCTTGCATCTTTTCTTTCTGCATTTCTGCTGCCTCTTTCTGCACTTCTCTAGCCTCTTTCTGCACCTCTCTTGCCTTTTTGTGCATCTTTGTTGCTTGTTTCTACACTCTTTTTGGCTCTTTCTTCTCCCTTGTTCCCTCTTTTTGTACTTCTGTTGCCTCCCTGGGCACCTCTCTTGCCTCTTCCCGCATCTGTCTTGCCTATTTCTGCACATTTCTTCATCTTCCTTCAGTTCTCCTCCCTCTTTCTGCACTTCTCTCACTTGTTTTTGAACATCAGATGCTTCTTTATACACTTGTCTTGCTTTTTCTGCATCTCTCAAGCTTCTTTCTGCACCTTTCTTGCCTTTTCCTCCACCTGTCTTGTCTCTTCTGCACTTCTCTTGCCTCTTTCTGTGTCTATCTTGCATCTTTTTGCTCTTCTCTTGCATGTTTGTGCACCTCTGTTGCTTCTTTGTGCACCCCTATTGTCTCTTTGTGCACCTCTTTTGCCTCTTTCTGTACTTCTCACAATTTTCTGTGGCTGTGTTGCTTCTTTGTGCATTTCTTGTAGCTCTTTCTGAACCATTCTTTTCTTTCTGTCCATTTCTTTCTCTTTCAGCAGCGTTCTTCCTCTTTCTGCAGTTCTCTTGCTAGTTTCTGCACTTTTGCTTTTGTATTTGTTATAAAGACAATAGCACTGCAATTATCAGTAATTGCTAAGTAGTTATTATCAATATTGACATGTCATTAATTTGAAATTGTTAATTGATGTAACAAAATATTGAAACTGTTGTTTGATTTTTAGAAATGTATTTTATTTGAGACACAAATTGAAGATGACAAGAAAACATGAAAAGAAGAGAACAAAGAAAAGTAAAAAGAGTGCATTAGAAAAAGAACAACATGGTACTCGGGATAAAATCTCTTTTGGTAAGAGCACTAAACAGTTTCTTAAAGCAGTTGTAGAGAGATTAAAGAAAGTCAAGAAACCAGAAGGAAAACAAGAACTGTTATTGGAAAAGAATATTAGTTGTTGGAAAAACAACTCATATTATAAGAAGGCAAAAACTATTTAAAGAGATACGTAGAAGAAGGTTTAGAAGTATACTAATTTAAAATGTATTACAAGATTGTAAAAAGTATAAAAGAAGATCAGCTGCGTATAAGAAGAAGCAACACATTCAAAGTGTAGTAGATACTGCTTTTGAATTAAAACTAAAATTATTTATATTAACATGGAAGAGAATGAGAACATTGAATAAAACAATGGTGTTTATGAAGGAGAAAAGAAAAAGAAAAAGACTTGCTAATAGAAGTAACGTTTGTAAAACTTTTACTGGACAATGAAAGCACACTTCCAGTACTGAGCCTTTCTTTAAGGAAGAAAGCTATTTTAAAAAGAACATATTAGTAAATGCAGTTGATACTAGTGGTCAATGCCATGAAATGAAAGATAGTTGTTCCATTCCAAAAGAAAAAATGGTTGTTAGGAATGTGAATAAAGTAATAACTGAAGAAGTTCAAGGGAGGCATACACAAGCTCCTGTAAATAAGTGGGATTGTAGCAGTATTTGCAGTATTCACCGGGAGTCTATAGACATCTTACACACTTTTTTATGAGAATATGCACAAGAAAGTGTTAAACAGAAGATTAAGATTTTACGAGGACTAGATCCATGTAAAGTAAGAAAATATACGCATGTGCAGGACCATTCTCTGGCATGTCTTTCAAGAAAAGTGTGCCAAAGTACTTTTCATCATTTAAGAATGTTATCGGTACACCACTCTGAAATGGCGAAGCTAATAAGGAGACTCTACTTTGTAAAAACTCCTGAATTATGTCTAATTGAAATGAACACTGCTCTTTTGCATGTTTCAGTATTAGATGTACAGAACGTTTGTGATGATATCCAGTTTAATTTTTTGGGGTTCAGAAGAGGATTGTACACAAAGTGAGAGTTTGATGCGTAGGTGTTGAAGAAAATGGGAAAGAGATTAGTATTGATGAGTTTGCAGAATAAATTGCAAAGTTTAAGACAGTTTTGTTGAAAACCAAACTATATTTGTATTTGTTGTCGATGTACTCACTATAGAAGTCAAACTAGGATTGTCGATTTTATATTTGAAAAGTTAAAAGGAAAGCAGCACATTTCAGTAGCGACCCATAATAAAGGCCACACTCTCGACCAGGTATGGACGGCAAACCTGGTCATCTCCCCCCCTTCAGTCTATCCTTGCACCTGGTCTGACCATTTTTTTATCTCCTTTTCATTAAAATCTTCCCCGTCCGCACGTCCTCCACCAGTGTCCAATTTCATGGCACGAAATTGGAAGCAGGCTGATACTTCGCACTTTCACTACATCCTGTCTACCACACTCCCTAGCGTCACCACTGATATCAACATACACACTGCTATTCTTGATCAATGGTTAACACAAGCTAGTGATGTGGTTGCCCCTGTGAAAACTATCAGAACCAAACGCCCACATGACGCTCAGCGCTGGTTTACTGACCAACTCAAACTGGACAAACTAGCCCTTAGGCAAGCTGAGCGTCGGTGGAGACGAAATTATAACCCTTTACTAAGAACCACTTACATGGACCTATTAAAACTGTACAAGAAATCTATTCTCTTGGCAAAATCTTCCTATTATTCCCAGAAAATCCTTAGTTCAGCCTCAAAAACCAAAGAAATTTTTCCCATTGTAGCCGAACTCTCCCTTGCTGATCGTGTTACTGTCCAGCCCCAACCCTCACAGGCCCTTTGTGACTCCCTCAATTTATTTTTTATTGACAAAATCACAACTATTAAAAACAATATTCCTTCCCCCACTTCACCTAATGTCTGTGTTCTTCCCCCCACGAATCCTTGCCGCCTGCACTAATTTCCTCCTATCTCTCAGTCTGAATTTATTTCTCTATTACATGTAGTAAGCTCCGGCTCTCCTAATGATTGTTGCCCCCCTCAAATTCTGAAGGATGCCTTCTTGGCCTGTCCAGGTCCCCCATTAGACCTTCTTAACTATTCTCTTGTTACAGGTTCTGTCCCCGATGCTTTCAAAAAAGCTGTTGTCATCCCCATTCTTAAAAAACCAGGTTCGGACCCAACTGTTCTGGGCAATTATCGACCAATCTCCCTCCTCCCCCATCTGGGGAAGGTGTTGGAGACTCATGTCACCCGTTGTCTGAGCGCCTTCATTGAAAAATCTCACTTCCTGGAGGACCAGCAGGCCGGTTTTAGACCGGCCCACTCTACGGAAGCGGTCATTGTGGCCGTGATGGATGCGCTGAGACAGGGGGCTGACAAGAACATTGCCCCGGCGTTGGTACTATTAGACCTGTCGGCCGCTTTCGACACGGTCGATCATGCTATCTTGATCGACCGTGTCGGAAATGCGGGCATCCAGGGCCTGGCCTTAACTTAGATTGGGTCCTTCCTCCATCAACGCTCTCAATCGGTTCAGCTTTCTTCCTTCTCTGCCCCCCATTCTTCACTTTCTTGCGGTGTTCCCCAGGGTTCTGCTCTATCGCCCCTCCTGTTTAATCTTTATATGCAACCCCTCTTAGCTTCTCTTCGTCACACCCCTGTCACCATTTTTAATTACGCGGATGACCTACAGCTTATCTTTCCTATTGACTCCTCTTCTTCTTCTTCTTGCTCTAACTTCCAATCCACTATGCTCACCATCTCTGAGTGGATGAACTTCAGTCAGCTGAAGCTTAATCCCAGCAAGACTGAGCTGGTCCTATTAGGAGGGTCTTTAAATCCTTGGAGCTCTAACTTTTGGCCCCAAGCTCTCGGCCCCCCTCCTTGCCCAGTCAAGTCCGTGAAGAGCCTTGGTGTCATCATTTCAAGTGATCTGTCGATGAGACCTCAAATCAACTCTGTTACCTCGGCCTGCTTTTACCATCTACGCAGAATTGGCAAAATCCGTAGGTTTTATCCACAGAGGTTCTCATACTTGTTATTATGGCCCTCATCACCTCGCGCATTGACTATGCGAACTGCTTGTATGTAGGGATTCCGGCATATCACCTCCATCGGCTCCAGCTGGTACAAAACCAGGCGGCCAGATTGGTTTTCCAGCAGCCTAAATACCAACATGTTATGCCCCTGCTGGAAAGCCTGCATTAGCTTTCGGTCGCTTCCCGCTGTTTGTTCAAAATGGGTTGTATTGTTTTCAAATCCCTTTTTGCTCTTGCCCCTGCCTTTATTTCTCTTAGCCTCAAACGCCACTTCCCCTCGAGGCATCTTAGGTCTTCTGCACATAACCTCCTAATCACCCCCAGGTTCAGACGTAAAAAACATGGTGGCTCTTGGTTTTCTTTCCTGGCTCCATCTACCTGGAATTCTCTTCCTCTTTCAATCCGGCTTTCTTTTGACTACACCAATTTCCGTAAATCTCTCAAAACGTATCTTTTTCAGCTAGCTTATGATTAATTCTTCGCTCACTCCTGAGTGTTTTGTTCCTCCACTTTGTCTCCGAGCGCCATGAAACCAATTGGTGTCCGTGCGCGGTAACACATTTTTTTAACATAACATAACAACATAACATAACAATGATAAGTGACAACAATTTGGTGCTTATTTGTTGGTAGAAGGTCAGTTTGAATTGGATACTGAACAAGTTGCAACAAATTAGAAGAGCACAAAATGCCAGCTGAAGCAGTACATAACAACTTAGAGTTGGTACCATTCCTCAGGAACTGGCAGATTTGAATGCATATGAGTCTATTCTTATTCAGTATGTACACCCATTTCAGGCCATAGTTCGTATGGAGCCTAAAACAGATAAGCTGCTACCTACAGATTTACAAACAGGTCAGAAAGGAAGAGTTCTGTACTTACCTTTAGATTTCAACAACAATATTAAAACTGTTGGTGTAGACAGGGAGGAAAATGAGCCAGTAGTTGTTCTAGTAAATGGTGTACCAACAAAGAGTCGAAGAATATGGCAAGAGTTTTTTGATGTTAATAAACTTCAAAACGCTAATTATATCTGGTAGAGAATAATATTAATTATAAGAATGTAAATGTTGATAAACAGGTAA
The DNA here is from genome assembly GCF_964261635.1 of Lissotriton helveticus. Lineage (NCBI taxonomy): Eukaryota > Metazoa > Chordata > Amphibia > Caudata > Salamandridae > Lissotriton > Lissotriton helveticus. The sequence continues at coordinate 48,634,402 of NC_136060.1, read as the reverse complement.
TATGCTTAGAAGATGAAAAGAAATTTCAAGTGGGCAAATAGAAAAAGTGGATAAGTCCAGGAGTGAAGAGATTTATGAACATTATACTATACATCCGCTACATTGAAAAGAAGTTATAGGAAACAGTATTGAATTATTTCAAATTAAGAAAGCAAAGTTACCTTCCATGAGTGTATGGGAAAAAAGGTTAGAAGCTTGTTGTTTTTCACCGCTATTCCCCACTGGAGAAGGTGGATGATTTGATGAGTGAGTTGTACGGATTATACCTTCAGAATATGGCTCAACAAGATTGTACTCTGAATATCCAAGATTTCAACAGTGCATTCCATATATATTTCATCTTCTGTTTGAAAGTGATTTGTCTGCACTTTCATATGCAATGAACCACATATTAAAAACAGGAGTTCATCTACGACATGTTTCTACAAAAGAATTCATGGACAAAGTTCAACAAAGAGATGAAAATTTAGAATCTCGGTTAATTCATTTGATGGCGTGTCAATGTGGCACCAGTGAATATTGGTTTTATCGTCATGGTGAACCTAAATGTACTTTATGAAACTTAGGTACACCTGCATGGTTTGTAACACTTAGCTGTGCTGAATATGTGTGGGAACATTTACTTGAATTTCTACGAGAATCAAATTCAAATGTTAAAAACATTGAATTGAAGATACCTGGAGGACTCTGTTCCTTGGATCCTGTAAATGTTTGCAGGTATTTTAACCATAGGTTTCAAAGTATGATGTCATTTATCTGTTTATCTTCCGCTTGGAGAGGTAACACCCTTTTACCCTTCCTAGCTAAGATCATTGAGACTCATGTGGCCAGCAGCCTCTCTAATTTCATAGAGCAATCTAACTACCTGGAGCCTTACCAAGCTGGTTTCCGACCCGCACACTCAACAGAATCAGTTATCCTCGCGGTTTTGGAAACACTGAGGGCTCATGCGGATAAGGGGGCCTCCCAGGTGCTGGTCCTCCTGGATCAATCGGCGGCGTTCGACACGGTTGACCATAACATCTTACTGAACCGTGTCGAACAGGCAGGTATTCAAGGTCCTGCCTATAACTAGATGAAGTCCTTTCTTACAGGTAGAACCCAAGCAGTACGCCTTGGTACATTTACTGCCCCCAAAGTACCCATTTTGTGCGGGGTTCCACAGGGTTCTTCCCTGTCCCCTTTGCTGTTCAACCTGTACCTTAGGCCTCTGATCCACTCACTAAAGGACAGGAAGGTCCCCGTCTTTAATTACGCTGATGATCTCAGGCTGATTTTTTCCTTGGATTCCCCTAACTCTGTCACGGAATTTAAAACCACGATGCTCCATATCAAATATTGGATGAACCTTAACCATCTAAAATCCAACCCAGGCAAGACTGAACTGGTATTGCCAGGGAAAAGTGACATCAGCTGGGGCCCACACTTCTGGCCTAGGGACTTTGGTCCTTCTCCCACTCCTTCGCCCTCTGTGAAAAGTCTAGGGGTCACTATAAACGCCGACCTCTCTCTTAGAGGCCAAGTGGGTTCAGTGGTATCCACTAGTCTCTTCCAACTGCGGAAAATCAGAAAGATCTCTCACCTACTGACCCACGCAGCCCTTGTACAGGCGGTACTAGCACTGGTCCTGTCCCACCTTGATTTCTCAAATGCCCTTTATATAGGCTTGCCACTATATTTGCTCAACCGGCTCCAAATAGTCCAGAACCAAGCTGCAAGACTAATCTACAAACCACCAAGATGGCAATCAGCCTGGCCCTGTTTGCAAAAACTCTACTGGTTGATGGTGGAGCAACGGGCCGCATTTAAAGCTAGCTGCCTTGCTTTCAAGGCGCTGCACTGCAAGAGCCCTAAGTTCATCAATGACATGATCACAAAGCATGTTTCCAGACGCAACCTACGCTCCTCCCACTTACACCTACTGTCCACCCCAGCCATCAAACTCAAGAGACAGGGAGGTTGCAGGGTCTCCTACCTAGCCCCTAAAGTCTGGAATTCACTCCGTATGTGAATCAGGAGCTGAGACAATCTATTGTGCTTCAGAAAGGCCTTGAAAACCTTGCTGTTCAAACAAGCATACTAACAACCTGCACGCTACACAATCATACAGCATCCATGAAACCTTTGGTGACCTTGCGCTTTACAAGCTTCTGTTAACATAACAACATAACATAACTGATTTTTTTTGGTGAAAAGAGTACCAAGCCAGGGGTATTCCTCATATACACATGCTATTATGGATAAAGAATGCACCAAAATTTGGAACTTATACGGATGAAAATGTATTGTCTTTCATTGTGTAGTAAATTACAGGTGCCATTCCAAGAGATGGAGGAGAACAGAGCTTCAGACAAGTTTTACGGTTTCAAAATCATCGATGTGGGAAATACTGCCAATGAAAATACAAGTGTAAAGGGAAATTTTATACAAAATGTAATTTTGGAATCCCACGTCCTAATTTCTACAGAAAGAGTAAATCGTTTTTTGCCAGCAGTAAGGCATACAATAACTCAGAAATCTCCGAAGAATACATACAACCTAAAAAGAACGGAAGATTCAAAGTACATAACTGAATACAATCCAGTTATTTGAAAATGTGGAATACAAACATAGATGTTTAACATGCTGCAGATAATTCAATTGCTGTTGCTCTCTATTTTACATCATATATAACCAAATCTGAAAAGACAGAGATGAAAGAAATGTGGGAATAAATTTCACAAGAGAAGGGTCTTAGCAAGAGTTTGTACTGTTTTAGCTTGAGCTCTGCCAGTTTATATTGAAAGTCAAGAGGAATCATTTGGGTAAGTTTAGGTCTTGAATCCAAATGAAATAGAATATTGAAATATTTATAAGAAATTGAATACTTAGCATAGAATGAAACAGAAAGTACATATATTGTTGAAACTAAAATGTTGGATACATACATCTCAAAAACCTACGTCTGTATGAAATACTTCACCATTACAGCTTTAAAAGAAAAGTAACAGAAAATATAAAAGAATATAAATATGCAATAATTGGATGTGATGGATGTTTAGTAAAACATGCCAAAGGAAATCTTATTAACCACAGAAAACTCAGTTGTGAAGGTCCAGATAAGAGGGAATTTTTCTATTTAGCACTTCCGCAACTGTTCAAGCCTTGGCGTAGTAAAACTGAATTACTTGGAGATTTTGACTGCAATGGAGAGTCTTTTAATGCAACTAAAGATAGCATTCAGTGCATAATTTTCCCAACGTATCTACAAATGTTAAATGATGAGATCGAACAACAAAGTACTTTTACAGCTGAAATAGCTAGAGAAAGTTCACAAGGTAGACAAAGTTCTGGTCCACTGAGTCAAGATCCACTGGGACAACCAATTATTGAAAAGGAAGCAGAAATAGCAATGAATGAGAAATAAACTGCAATGCACAAAGCACAACAGGATATTATTCAGCTGGAAAGTTAGAAGAACAAATACATTTTGAACAAAAAGAAATATATCAACAAGTTAGACAACAGATACAACATGGTTTGCTACACGAAAAAAAGAATGACAATGTTCATCATTTAAACCTATTCTATTGTACATCAGTGGTCAAGCTGGAACAGGAAAACGTTTCTTAATTGAAGTTTTGACCAGTTATCTACACAAAATTACAGAATCACATTTATCTTGTGTTGGAACAGCTCCAACTGGATTAGCACCACACATCATTACAGGTATTACTTTACAGCAATTACTTATGCTACCTGTTGAACATGATAATAAATTGGAATATCAGAAGCTATCAGGAGAAACTTGTAATGAAGTCTCAAGAGTACTGAAGAAACTGAAACATTTAAACATTGTTGAGGTGAGCATAGTCACAAACTTAATGTTTGCCTTCGTACGTTTAAGAATACATCATATTTTAAAAACAGATTATGATGTTCTGTTTGGAGGAAAACATTTAATTGTGTTTGTAGATTTACTACAACTTACTCCTGTAAAAGGACAAACTGTTTTTAAAACACTTGTCCATGAAGACACAAAGAAATCTTTGGGAAGTATTGGATATGTGAACATTTGGTTACATTTTAAATATAAAGAACTTATTGAGAATATGCGACAAGCAGGTGATGAAGATTATGGAAATATTCTTCAAGAAATAGGAATTGGTGTCTCAACAGAACATGACAAACAAGCTTAGAAAGTCGGCTACTAAGGAACATCTTTACAACTGGAAACACAGCAGCTGAAGTGATGTACAATATGCTTGGAGAAAATGAGTCTATAGTTTACTTAATGCCTACACTGCAAGAGTATTCTACATATAATCAACAACATTTGAAACTGGAAAAACAAACATTTGTAGAAATTGAAGCTATTGATAAAATTGTACACTAGGGAGTGACTATTCGTCTTACAGAGAAACTACAGGCTAAATTGCATTCTTTGGAAATGTCTGTATCTAAAACTGTAGGCTTAGAAAAGACTTTACAGGTATTATTAACTGTTGGGTACTTTTGAGGCGTAATTTGAATGTAGAAAAGGTTTAGTAAATGGAGCAATGGGAAAAGCTGTTGATTTTGTATATTTTCAGAATAGGGATGGAATAGAATCTTTGATTATAATATTTGATTACAGAGGTAGGACATATTGGGCGTTGTGTTTGTTTTTTGCTTGTAAAAGATTTGTATGTTCTCAGACAAGAGTTTCCTCTGTCTTTAGCATAAGCAGTAACTATTTATAAATCTCAAAATTTAAGTATAGACAGAGCTTTTGTAAAAATTGGAAATATGGTGTTCAAAGAGGGAATGATATACATTGCATTGCATTGAGTAAGAACATTGTCTGGTTTGTATTTAATAGATTTTGCAAATTGTGTAAGAGAGTACAATTTTTAAGAAGATTTTATACTCCTTATTTAGGGGAATATCCCATATATGAGAAATGTATAGTGTATTCATAACAGAAATATATCAAAGATGCAACTGAGGTTCAAGAAAATCAGCTCAAGAAAACGTTTAAAGTATAAAGAAATAAAATAGAAAGTGTTGATGATATTGTAGGATAGCAGTTAGAAAACCATTCAGGTATCAACGGTTATGTTAATGTGATTACGAATGTTGTGTTTCATTTACCAGATCTTCATCATTAAATCATGTCAAATCATGAAAAAAGATTATTTTCTTTACTACATCATGTATTTCAACATTTGATAAATGACAAAACTAGAATGCATACCACTTCTAGCATTTGGAATCTTTTAGATATATGTACTTGGTACTTGTTCATTGACATTTACTCTCAACATAGAACACGATGCACATGACTTACTAATGTTTATGCTTCGAGTATTATAATGTGAAGGGAAACACCTTGGAAATGTATTTGGACTAAGTTACAAGTGGAACCATAAGTGTTAAGAGTGTGCATTTACTTCTACCACTGAAATACAAACAGAACAATTCCTATACTTGATTATAACAGACTGTGAATCAGTACCATTTTAACAAATTGATAAAAACAGCAAATCAGGACATGAGATGCTCACATTGAAGATCAGAGATGTTGTCTACATCACATATAGAAACATTTGGAAAATATCTCATATTAATGTTACAACGATGTAGAGCAAATGGAAGAACATTGGAAACAAAAAATCCATTTTTTAAAGCAAGTCAAATATCTATTTCAGGAAGAACTTATAGAACAGCAGCTATTATATTCCATGATGGACCTACTGCAACCTCATGACACTATACTGTGTATTTAAAGTGTAACAGAGGATGGACACTTTGCAATAATGCCCACTTGGAATTCAAACCTAGATTACCTTATAAATTACCAGATTCATATCTGCTATTTCTGCAGCCAAGGTTTTGAGTACATCATTCAGCCTATTGGGAAGATGTAAACGGAAAGTAGGCAGCACTGCAAAGTATTAGTATTTAAAATAAGTGTTTGGATTATTATTTGTGCTAATTGATATTACATTTGGAAAATTGTGCTTAAAAGAAAATAGTTTATGTATTTGTCATCTATATTGTACCAGATGAAAATGAGAGTCTACGTTTTGGCAACTTTATTTGAGATAAATGATAGAGTTAATGTTGATGAAGGAAGTAATTAACAAATTGTAGATAGGAAAACGCATAGCTACACATATTGATTATGATGCTCTATGCTGATTTGCTTTTTTTCTATAATCAATTTGTTTGTTTTTGTCCCCGTTGTTCAATGATGATACTACATTGAAATCATTGTGTATGGTGAAGTAAAGTGGAATTAGGGAACAGCAAAAAAGTGAAACTGAAAATGGTACGTAATTCTAAATTTATGTTGTCTTCTTAAAAGTATAATATTATAATGTCTGTAATATATTATCATTAAATAACAGTTTTTCTCTTTCTTCTTCATAGTAGCTACTACTGAAGTTTGAAAACAGTTTGTTCTTTAGGATAATACTACTCTAAAATAGTTCTACTGAGTAATGTATCTAAATTACTTGAAAGGTAAGAATACATAATATAATATGCATAATAACCTGGAAAATGCTTACAATTTAATTATATGTTTTTTGTTTCTAATATAAATAATGTTCATCCTTTACACTATTTGAAAACTATCATCATATTTCTGAGGAGTAGTATCATACTTACGTTTTACAAAAGTGCATAGACCAATAAATGCTTTAACCCCTTGGCTGCGGGGGTTAATCCCCCGCTGTGCTGGGGGCGGCGGGGCGCGCACAGCGCCCCGGTTCTGATGAAGAGCTCAGTTTGTCATCAGCCACGGTGCTCGTGTGCTGATGACGAGCTGAGCTTGTCACGGCCACACCCGTTTCCTTAGAACGCTCAGCACAGCGGGGGAATTATCCCCGCGTGTGAGCGTTTCAATGGCCCAGCACACGAGCACCATGGCTGATGACAAGCTGAGCTCGTTATCAGCATGGGAGGGGTTAATTGCAAGTTATTTACTCCTCATTATACAGGACAGGTGTGTGTTAAACTCCCTATCCAAGGAATTCTCAGAAGCAGACATAGAAAATATTTACACTAGTAGAATTACCCAGGGACTACCCATCCACTGACTGAATGAAACAGACACTATGAATGCACTCATGTAGTCACACAGGGACAGTACACTCATTCATTGCTGTCTGTGCACTCATAGAATCAGACAGACAGCGCCTGCATGAAAGTATGAGTGCAAGGATAATGCCTGGATCATTGGATGAGTGCATGTGTAGTGCCCTAGAGAAACGATGACTGCATGAGTAGTCCCTGAGTGAATGGTTAAGTGCAAGAGTGGTGCCTGAGTGATTGCATGATTGAATGACTGCATGTGTAGTACTTGAGTGACTTTATGAATGCAAGGATAATACCTGAGTGCTTAGATAGTGCATGGGTAGTGCATGAGTGAAGGATCAGTGCAATGGTAGTACCTGGGTCATTGGATGAGTGCATGGGTACTGCCTCAGCAAATGGATGAGTGCATGGGTAATGCCTGTGTGAGAGGTTGAGTAAAAGAACAGTGTCTGAGTGATTGCATGAGTGCAGACGTACTGCCTGGGTGATTGGATGAGTGCATGGGTAGTGCTTGACTGAAAGGATAAGTGCAGGGGTAATACCTGGGTTAATCCATTAGTGCATGAGTTGTGGCTAAGAGAATGGATGAGTGCATGGGTAACATACAATCACCCAGCACTACTCATGCACTTATGCAATCACTGAGGCATTATTCTTGTGCTGAACCATTCACTCAGGCATTACCCAGTCAAGAACTACCCATGCACTCATCCAGTCACTCAGGCCGTACCTCTGCACTCATGCAATCACTCAGGTACTAATATTTTACTCAACCATTCAGTCAGACACTACACATTCACTCATCCATTCTCTCAGGTACTACACATGCACTCATCCAATGACCCAGGTACTACCCATGCACGGATCCTTTCATTCACACACTGCCCATGCACTCATCTAAGTACCCAGGCATTACCCTTGCACTAGTCACTCAGGTACTACACATGCAGTCATCCAATCACCCAGGCAGTACCCCTGCACTCATTCAATCACCCAGGCACTACCCATGCACTCATGCAATCACTCAGGCACTACTCTTGCATTCAACTATTCACTCAGCTACTACCCAGGCACTCATGCAATCACTCAGACACTACACTCAACCATTCACTGAAACACTTCCATGCACTAATGCAATCAAGGAGACATTACCCAGCCACCATTTTGTGTTCACAAGCCAGTGAAACCAGCCCCCCTGCCTCCCCCCAGCAACAGGGATATTCTACATCAGAGGGTGCTTTTGTGAGCTGTTTAAACTGTGTTTACTAGGGACTGTGCACTTTGTTTTTTGGCCAGTAGAGGGAGTAAAGTTTTATTCAAACTGTATTGTTAGATTTCAAGTTAGTGAGGCCTTTACCTGCAGAAGTCCAAAGTGTGGATTGAACCTGTCTGTCTCCTTGGAGATTCTGAACAGCAGAAGCAGCTTCCAACTCCCTGGCCAGCAACCCTTGTCTGAGGTCGCTGGGACCTTTTATGGTCTGCTAGTGGTTGGTACATGTGTACACTGATTGGTGCTAGTATCTGGTGTTTCTATTGGATTAGGGTTAATGTCCTCATTGGTTGGGTATTTGAGGGTTCTTATTGGTTTCTGTGTCTGTGATTCAATAATTGTAGGGCTGAGGCTAGGGTTAGGATTGCTATTGGAAGAAGGGACTAGGGCTTTCTATGTTATTGGTTCTTGGGAGTAGGGTGGGACTAGGGCTAGGGCTAGACTTTTAATTGGAAGTAGCGATTAGGGCTTCTGGTGTGATTGGTGTCTGGACTAGTTGTGGGACTACTGGTAGGGCTAGGGCCTTTATTGGATGTAGATATCAGGGTTTTTGAACTGATTGGGTGCGTAGACTAGGGCTCAAATTGGCTGTAAGGTCCTGGTCTCCTACTGGTTCTAGATTTTAGTGCTAGTGTTGTGATTGGATAGCGTTAGGGCTAGGGTTCCCATTGGCTGAAGGGGTCACCTGATTACTAGGGCTATAAAAGGCCAGGGTTAGGGCGTCTCAGCCCAGGCATCGAGGCTAAGGGCAGAGAGGACAAGGGCAGTTGCCTGTTTGAGCCTGTTAGAAACTGAGCAAAGCCAGGGCCAGAAATGCTGCCCTTTTTCCCATTTAGTAATACCCAGCCGACACCATCCACATCCACAAACAGAGCAACACACTCACACCAAATGTACACCACTCACAACACTATGCACAGATTAATGTACCAGCATGCACTACAAACCCAACCAAACCACATCTACACACCCTACTTTCCCAACTATCCACCATCACCTACAAACAGTACACAACTCTATCCTATACCACTAACCAATACACTCATCACTAACACAGGGCAAATCAACACCATACATAACTACATCCCATTCAGACACACTCTCCCGGCTGTAATTCCACCTAAAGACCACCTTTTATCACTAACAAACATATAATCCTCCTTCTATCAGTTGTCCAACAAACACACTCCTCTCCCTTCTACCATAATAACACTAACACACAACAAACACACTGCACACCACCACACTTTGTAACTCTCGCAACAAACCCGTCTAAGATAAACACTCTCCCCTCTACTTCATTCCCTCCTACACACAACATACACTCTACTCATAAACACTTCACCACCCCCTCTATGTCACAACCTCCTCTCACAAACAATACTATACAACCATATTTATTGCATGAAACATATACATCAGCACCCCTTTTAACTACTCCTCAAAGGCAAAACATATCACACACACCAGCACAACAAGATCTTCAAAGGCAACTCCTCATAATACTTACCATCACAAGATAAAAAATATACCCACTTTTCAAACCACACAAAGGAACAAACTCCAATGCCAAGCTTTCCCTCTTCCACCACACATAACACAGATACAGCAATACAGCAACTTTCTTCTAAACGCCTCTCATCTATTGGACAATTTAGAACATTACTACATGACCCATATGCTGCACCGCCTCCCCTGACTCATACACCTTCCGCCTTAAACACAGGCAAAAAATATAAGCAACATGTCACACCTCACAACTTTGCTTCCCCATGTCTACTTCACAACAATGTTATACCACAAAAGCAACACAGCACTCCACCTCACTCTCATACAGCATCTCCAACACATACACACGCAGACCCATCAAAATGCCTTCTTAGCATGCTGGATGAGCAACACAATACAGAACAGCTACACGATTGCTATCCTAATACAGCTAATACCAGCACTAAAAACACACCTGCTACAAACCCACACAATACTGATCACTCTTCTACAAAAAAAGTCCCACTATCACCAAAGCCCACTCACTAAACTGTCTACTAATAATTTCTTGATCCCTCTCTAAAAACAAGCAACACATCTACGACCTTCCCACTGATGCAAAACTAAACATACTATTCATAACTAAATCATGGTTGGGAGAGGATTTGGCTCCAGTCCTGCATGAAGCCATTCCTCTAGGTTATCAAACAATCACCCAAAATCGTATAGCCAAAAAAGAAGGTGGTCTAGCTGTTGTATTCAGACAAACAATACATGTCACTAAAATTGACAACATCTCCATAAAGAATTGTGAGGTTCTTCTAACAAGATGCAATCCTACACTGTCTTCCTCCTGTAACTTCCTGCTCCTTTAAGTTCAAGTTCAAGTTCAGAGATTTGTATAGCGCACTACTCACCCAGAGGGTCTCAAGGCGCTTGAGTGAGGGTGGGTGTATCATATATCGAAAAGCCAGGTGGTTTTTAGCTGCTTTCTGAAGGAGAGGTGGTTCTGTATGAGGCGGAGGGGAGTGGGGAGAGAATTCCAGGTTTTGGCCGCTAAGTAGGAGAAAGATCTTCCTCCCATGGTGGATCTATTGGTGCGCGGGATTGTGGCGAGGGCTTGATTGGATGAACATAGTTGGCGGGTGGGTGTGTAAAAGGATAGTCGTTTGTTGAGACATTCGGTTCCTAGGTCATAGAGGGCCTTGTGTGCGTGGGTGAGGAGACGGAAAGTTATTCTCTTGTTGACGGGAAGCCAGTGGAGATTTTTTAGATGACCGGAAATGTGAGCTTGACGGGGGATGTCCAGTATGAGTCTGGCTGAGGCGTTTTGGATGCGTTGGAGTTTTTTCTATAGTTTGGCTGTAGTTCCGGCGTAGAGGGTGTTTCCATAATCTAGTCGGCTAGTGACTAGTGCGTGGGTGACTGTCTTTCTTGTTTCGGTGGGGATCCAGCTGAAGATTTTTTTGAGGATGCGTAGGATGTTGAAGCATTATGAGGAGACGGCGTTAACTTGTCTGGTCATCGATAGGGAGGGGTCTAGGATGAAGCCCAGGTTACGTGCGTGATCTGTAGGTATGGGTGCTGTGCCCAGAGCCGGTGGCCACCATGAGTCGTCCCATGCAGAGGGGGATGATCCTAATAGGAGGACTTCCGTTTTGTCCGAGTTTAGTTTTAAGCGACTGTTCTTCATTCATACGGCTACTTCTTTTATTCCTTCATGTAGATTGGTTTTGGCGGTGTTGTCGGCGATTTTGTTGTGGAAGAAAGAGGATAGGGAGTCGCAGAGGTCTTGGGAGGGGGTGATGTCGTTGGTGCCGGCGGTGGGGTTGGTAAATTCTCTGACGATGTTGAATAATTCTTTGCTGTTGTGGGTGTTGTTGTCAAGTCGATCCTTGAATGCTGATTTCTTGGTGGATCGGATCAGTTGGTGGTGTTTGCGGGTGGCGTCTTTGAAGGTGGTCAGGTAGTTAGTGGTTGGGTTTTTTCTCCATGTTTTCTCGAGGGTACGACATAACTTCTTGGATTTCTTAAGGTCATCGTTGAACCAAGGAGCCTTTTTGCTATTTTGTTTGGTCTGGTGGATTTTCAAGGGTGCTAAGTTGTCAGTGCTGTGGGTGATCCATTGTGTGAGTTTGGTGGCAGCTTGGTTTGGGTCCGATGATATGGTGGGGGGGTTTTGGTTAAGTGATGTGAAGAGTTGGTCGGTGGTGATTTTGTTCCAGTTTCTTCGAGGAATAGGTTGAGGTGGGATGTGGGTCGTGGTTTTTTTGTAGCTGAAGTGAACGCAGCTGTGGTCCTTCGAATGGAGAGCCGTGGTGTGATCAAAGGAGATGTGTTTGCTGGAGGTGAAGATAGGGTCGAGTGTGTGTCCGGCAAGGTGGGTGGGGGTGTCAACAAGTTGTTTGAGTCCGAGATTGGCCAGGTTGTCCAGAAGGGTGGTGGTGTTGTTGTCGTTATTCTTTTCCAGGTGGAAGTTGAGGTCTCCCAGTAGAATGTAGTCCTCGGAGGGGAGGGCGTGTGGGCTGATGAAGTCGGTGATGTCTTCATTAAATTGTGTGCGTGTTCCTGGTGGTCTGTAGATGAGGGTGCCTCTAAGTGTGGTCCTGGGGTCGGTGTGGATCTGGAAGTGAAGGTGTTCGGCGGTCGCGAGGTTATCGTCGGAGCTGGTCGTGATTCGGATGGTGTTTTCATGGGCGATGGCGATGCCTCCTCCTGTTTGGTTGGTGCGGTCTTTTCCGATGATCTTGTAAGCATCCGGGATGGCTATGGCGATGTCGGGCGCTGAAGAAGCATTCATCCAGGTTTCTGTAAGGAAGGCGACGTCCGGTGATGTGGTGTCGAGTAGGTCCCAGAGTTCAGTGGCGTGTTTGTGGACCGAGCGGGTGTTCAGCAGGATGCACTTTAGGTCGTTAGGGTTGGGGTCGTGTTTGGAGGAGGAGGATTTGGTGTGGGTCCTGATGCAGGCGAATTTGCATGAGTGGCATGCGAATGGGCCATGGGTGTGTCCTGGGGTGGCTAAGCAGCATTGTGGGGTGCGTCCGGGGTTAAGTGTGAGGAGAGTACCGGCGTCATATGTTAAGCGGGAGGGGTGGGTATTGCAAGGAACAGGGGGTCTGGCGCTGGGCGCGGTCCAGGCACGGACGGGTGTAGACGGCCTTACCTTTGGCGCACCTTCGGCGCGCATGGGGCGCGACCGCTGCGCGTGAACGCTGCGCGAAAATGCATCTGTCATAAGTGGAGAGTGGAGGGGAGGGGCGAGGGAGGAGCAGCTGGGAGTCGGGAGGCGGGGTGGAGAGCCGGGGAGGGAAGGCAAAACAACTAAACAACAACAAGCAAAACAAAATGGCAGTCAGCCAAAAGCAATACAGGGTTGGGGCACAATATGTGGAAAACGCGATGATAATGCCTGTGGAACCGGCACAAGACACAATTAGGCACGAAGTTAAATACAGGCAGCACAATAAAGCAGAGCGTTGCAGTGCGCTATGGGAGACTAGCGCAATGATAATATGCTAATTAGCACAATTGAGCAGGTATTAAAGCGATATGAGGCGATCTGGCGGACGAGGGTAATTAATAAATAATCTATGCGTATTCAAAGCAGGCAGTGGTCTTGCAGTAACGATACCAGTATGGCATGCAGGTCAGGGAGCAGCGTGAGGAGGAGCGACCGCTTCTGAGGAATCACTTAGCAAGGCAACATTCCCAGACACACTTCTGGACACAGTTTCAAACCTAATAACAATACACTCCAACCTATGCGTTCTGGGTGACCTTAACATTTGGTTTGATAAACCCAATATGACCCAACCAAAAACGAAAACCACTGGCCTAGTCGCATTGAACCTGCATCAGATTGTCCACAATCCAACACACACCGCTGGGCATATCCTAGATGTCATTTTTGCTAATACTGAACTAGTTACCTTTCAAACTACATCTCCAGTCACATGGTCAGACCACCACTTGCTTGCTTTCCAACATAAAACAACGCTAAGCGACTCACCTAAAACTACCTTACATCCATCCACCTATTGGCCGTGGAACAAACTCAATTTGGAACACTTCATAACACAACTAACATCCCGTACGAATCCGGAAACCATAAGTTCTGTTCAAAATCTATATGAGTGGCTACAGGAAGCTTTTGACACCCTGATTCCACTCAAAACCACACAACAGAACAAAAGAAAAAAGGCGCCTTGGAGAAACATAGGAATAAAAGACATAAAACAACACATTAGAAAGGTGCAACGTACCTTGCTCAAAACAAACACCAAACAAGACAGACTTCACCTACAGAAAATGTACAGATTATATAAGTCGGCTATCAAAAAAGCTAAGAAAAGGTACTTTTCAGCCAGAATTCAAAACGCTAAATGTGCAAATAAAGAATTCTATAAAATACTCAATTAATTTTACAAACCAAATTGCCTAGAAGGAACTCATCCTGTTACTCAAGATTTCACAGACAAACTGACAAATCATTAAACGGACAAAGCAGCCACGTCAGACTCGTACTTAAAACAGAAAAAAAGCACCAGCACTAACCCTTATACAAAACAACAATCCAGGAAAGGTCTAATCAAGCCTCTCCACTCATTACAACACATCTCACACGATGAATTTATGGACCTGGTCAAAGCAAGCAGGCCTGCCGGCAGCTCTTCTGACCCCAGTCCGCCACAAACTTTCAAAACAATTCTTTTAACAACCTCTGCTGCCATTCCAGTAACACCTGATATCTGATTTACTTTGCACAATTCAGGCCCCACCCACAAGGCGGTAATTGCAAACACAACAATTTCTTAGAGCGGTAATTGCAAATACAACAATTTCTTAGAGCGGTAATTGCAAACACAACAATGGTGGTGTGGAGTGGAAAAACGATGGATTTGGGCCCAGATCTTTGGACTGGGGTGAATGTGTGACATTGATCCACATTCTGTCCATCATTGTTGTGTTTGCAATTACCACTCTAAGTGTACTGGGGATGCTCAGACGTGAGTCCCAGGCACTCCACACCACTGGAATCAAGCTAGCCGGGCTGATGAGAGGTGTTACCTCGAAACCGGGCCGGTCCTCGGATGCTTGTTTCCGTTCTGGGAAGGACATGGCTTTTGTAGTTCGGACTGGACTGTTCCCATGGGGCACAGGGTCAGCGCTGATTTGCATATCGCCATTGTCTAACCCAGGGTGGTGTGGAGTGGAAAAACAATGGATTTGGGCCCAGATCTTTGGACTGGGGTGAATGTGTGACATTGATCCACATTCTGTCCATCATTGTTGTGTTTGCAATTACCGCTCTAAGTGTACTGGGGATGCTCAGACGTGAGTCCCAGGCACCCCACACCACTGGAATCAAGCTAGCCGGGCTGATGAGAGGTGTTACCTCGAAACCGGGCCGGTCCTCGGATGCTTGTTTCCGTTCTGGGAAGGACATGGCTTTTGTAGTTCGGACTGGACTGTTCCCATGGGGCACAGGGTCAGCGCTGATTTGCATATCGCCATTGTCTAACCCAGGGTGGTGTGGAGTGGAAAAACGATGGATTTGGGCCCAGATCTTTGGACTGGGGTGAATGTGTGACATTGATCCACATTCTGTCCATCATTGTTGTGTTTGCAATTACCGCTCTAAGTGTACTGGGGATGCTCAGACGTGAGTCCCAGGCACTCCACACCACTGGAATCAAGCTAGCCGGGCTGATGAGAGATGTTACCTCGAAACCGGGCCGGTCCTCGGATGCTTGTTTCCGTTCTGGGAAGGACATGGCTTTTGTAGTTCGGACTGGACTGTTCCCATGGGGCACAGGGTCAGCGCTGATTTGCATATCGCCATTGTCTAACCCAGGGTGGTGTGGAGTGGAAAAACGATGGATTTGGGCCCAGATCTTTGGACTGGGGTGAATGTGTGACATTGATCCACATTCTGTCCATCATTGTTGTGTTTGCAATTACCACCCACAAGGCGGGCAATCTGCTTGACCCAGTTTTTTCCAACCTAACTACTGTCACATGAAAGCCTGCCCTACCCGTCCCTTGGTCAGACCATTTTATTGTTGAATTCTCGTTAACAATAAACCAATTCAATGCCCTTGGAGATATCCCTAAACACAGACTGACCCGCAATTGGAGGAACCTGGACTCCAACAAATTGAACTCTGTTCTGTCATGCTCTTTGCCGTTTATGGATTTTAACAACCTTGAGCAATCGGACGCTGTTCATAACTGGCTTATGTCTGCGACTAATGCTTGTTTACCCCTCCGCAAGCAGAAGTTCAATGTACACCACCCTCCTGCACCATGGTTTAATGACCTATTAAAAAAGAAAAGACCTATTGTAAACACCTTGAGCGGAAGTGGCGCTCCAACTACGATCCTCATTCTAAACTGCAATATAAAGCTGCATTAACGAATTATCATTCTCTGCTGTTAATTCCTTTATTCTTACTGCCCACAACCGTCCTAAAGCTCTGTTTAAGGCTGTTAAAGAACTGTCAGGTGCCTCCTGTCAACCCAAAGCCCTTTGTCTTGATGTAGCACAATGTGATGCTTTAGCAGACTTTTTTATCTCTAAGATTGAGAATATATATGTTGACTTCGGTCCTTCCCTTGAGCCTGTCGTCTCTACCATTCCCGGCGATCTTCAGCCAACCGAAACAGGTATTAGCGCATGGGACCCCCTTACCTTATCCATTCTATACGACATCATCCGAAGTATTAAATCGGGTTCCCCCCTTGACCCCATCCCTCCCCAATTTCTGTTAACCCTTAACCCCCCCTCTCTCAAAATCATCCTGGAGCTACTAAATATGTCACTCAGGGAGGCAAAGGTCCCCAGTGATTGGAAGCACGCAATGATTGTACCCCTGTTAAAAAAGGCCAATGCTGACCCTAATGACCCCTCCAATTTTCGTCCAATTTCCCTTCTCCCAGTATTTTCCAAATTATTGGAAAAACATGTCCTTAAACAACTCACCAGTTTTATCGAATCTAACAACATTTTGCATCATTCTCAGTCTGGCTTTCGTTCCGGTTTTTCTACTGAAACCACTCTTTTGGGAGTCTCTGAAACCGTTCATCATCTGGTGGACAGAGGGGAGACCATGGCACTTATTCTACTCGATTTAAGTGCCGCGTTTGACACGGTCTCCCACCCCATTCTGGTCAGCACTCTCAAAACCATAGGCATTTCTCATTCTGCCCTCAATTGGCTTACCAGTTTTCTGTACGACCGGACGTTCCGAGTTTTTTCGGCCACATCTACATCAAAAATTCACAAATCAATACACGGAGTTCCTCAGGGTTCCATTCTTAGCCTCCTTCTCTTCATTTGTATGTCAGACCCTTGGGGACCATTGCGGAGCAAGCGGGGCTCTCCATATTTTCATATGCAGATGACACTCAGATCATCTTCTCACTTTCCACCAGTCATCATGTCACTACATCTGCCCTTTGTTCTGGACTTAGCAGCATCGCCTCCTGGATGCACAACAACAAGCTAAAATTAAACGGAGGAAAAACAGAACTTCTTCTGTTTGGCAATAACACCGCCTTATGGGGGCCCTCCCATTGGCCTGTCCAAATGGGTACCCCTCCCAATCCCTCCAAAACAGCACGCAATTTGGGCATCATTTTTGATAACCAATTGTCCATGAGGCAACATGCTGTTAAAGTCTCTTCAACCTGCACAGTCATTCTTAAATGGCTGCGGAAAATTGCCTGGATGCTCCCCCTAGACACCCAGAAAACCGTAGTCCAGGCGCTTATTACTTCTCGCCTGGACTATGGTAACATCCTTCTTCTGGGGGCTAGCAAAGAGGTAATTCGTAAATTACAGACTGTCCAGAACATGGCAGCGCGTCTGTTATGTAATTTACCCTTTCAATCCTCCACCTCCCCCTCTTTGCGTAGCCTTCATTGGCTCCACATTGAGAGTCGCTCTAAATTTAAGGCGCTCTGTTTCACACATAGAATCATCTGGGGTAAGGCACCTCAATATCTAACATCCTTGATTCATCTGTACGTCCCCTCGCGCTCTCTGCGGTCTTCCAACCAACACAAACGCCAGATTCCCAGAATTAGGAGAGCCAGAATGGGCGGTCGTTCATTTGCCTTCTTAGCCCCCTCCCTGTGGAACTCTCCTCCTCTTCCTCTTCAAACGGAATCTAACCATCTTACGTTCCGCAGGGATCTTAAAACCTGGCTTTTCAATCAATAAACGAGTCTGCTAGCACACTCCCTTTGCCTTTGGTTTAGCGCCGGGAAACCTTCGGGTAGCTGCGCGCTTTATAAGATTAAATATAAATAAATAAAAAATAAGAATAATCAACAATTCCTTAACTACTGGAATATTTCCAGAAGAACTCAAAAAGTCATACATACGCCCTTTACTGAAGAAAATAAACTTGGACCCGCTGAACCCTGACAACTACAGACCCACTACAAATGGACCTTTCCTGGGCAGCGTTTGCCAGATGTCACAATTCATTGAAGAGAATGACATGCTTTCAGACTTCCAAACAGGATTCCGTCTGGGAAAAGGTACTGAATCTGCCCTTCTTGCCATCTGGGATGACCTGAAGAATACAGTTGACCACAACAGGGTTGCCGCGCTACTCCTCTTGGACCTCTCAGCTGCCTTTGACATGGTTGACCAAGACACTCTGAAACAAAGACTCTATGAAGACTGCATACAGGGAACTTCTCTAGACTGGATTGTGTCCTACCTTCGAAACAGAACTAATGTCATCCATACCCCACCTTTCTCATCCAAACCGTACTCCACAAAAGCAGGGGTCCCTCAAGGTTCTATCATCCCACCCATGCTTTTCATCATCTACGTGAAGTTATTACCTGTACTGATCAATAAATTTCACCTCACGTGCTGTAACTATGCAGATGACACACAAATACTCCTTCAACTGGAATGCCCCAAAGACATTGGAAAATCATCAATTTTCAGCTGTCTCAGAGCCGTGAATCAGTGGATGACTTGGAGCCATCTCAATTTGAATGCTTCAAAAACTGAAATACTCACGTGTGGCGATTGGAAACATTACAACCCGCTTGCCGCATGGCCTAATGAACTGGGATCAGTGCCTAAAGTATCAAAGGAAGTAAGAAACCTCGGAATGACCATGAACTCCAACCTGTTGATGAATGCCCAAGTGGATAAACTAGCAAGATCAAGCTTTGTCACTATAAAAACACTGCAACAAATTTTCCCTAATTTGGGATTTCCAAACAAGGTCCAAGCTACCATCTCCCTTGTTCTGTTCAAACTCGATTACTACAATAGCCTCTACCACGGATCACCTTTAACGATCACGAAAAGACTACAACAGATTCAGAACTCGACTGCCAGACTACTCTTGCATATCAAACCGCAAGACCACATCTCCCCTGCCTTGAAAGCCCTGCATTGGTTACCGGTTGCCAGAAGATCCACGTTTAAGCTGTTTTGTATCACCCACAAAGCAATACATGGAATGGGACCACATGGGTGGTACATCCTTCTCTGTTCAAGCAGCCAAACTATGGAACTCTTTACCCCCCAACATAAGGTCCACCAACAACCACCTTATCTTCAGAAAACTACTCAAGATTTGGCTCTTCCCCACATAAGCACCATAAGCAAACAGAAACTTACAGCATATCCCTCTGTATATACGCATTTGTTTTCACTATAGATATGTACCTATCTTTGTGTACTACTTTGTATAAACATGTAAAATAATTATGTTGTTCAGACAAAAAAAAATAATAAATAAATCATCTTTGGTCCACATGTACATACTTCCATTGTGCATCGATGTACCTTCAATGTACCTGGATCTGTGTGTCTGTTACTTTTCTCCTGAAAAAGCATATCCAATGCACTACCCTATTTCTCATCCTGTGCCTCCTATCAATATCTTTCATCTACATATACTTACCTCCTTTATGTATCTATATACTTTCAAAGTACTTATGGATCTATATATTTATCACTTTCATCTAATTTAGCATTTACAATGCATTCCCATTTTCTTAATTTCTACTTTTTTTCTGGGACTCAGCTTCAAGCTGAGTCCCATGATGCGTGCCAGCACTTCCTGGTTGAAGGGTTGGCAGCCGCTCAGATTTCAGTATTGTTTCAGTAGGCCATTGGGCCCCAAGATATCTATATTTTTTAAACATAAATATCTCTGAAACTACTAAACAGATTTACACCAAATCACAACAAGCATGCTTTCTGGACCAATATCTAGCTTTCTTCCTAACTTTGTTTAATTCCGGTCAGTGGTTCTTGATGTAGTCGTATTCAAACGAGATGAATTCCCATAGACATAACATGGAGAAAACATGTTTTGAGAACCCCCTTTCTTTTTGGCACCACTTATAGGATCACCCGGAAACTTTCAACACAGCAGCTGAACCAACATTTTTTTGGTGAAAATTTCCTGGAGATTCATCAAGCAGCACCAAAGTTATTGGCAAAACAAAAAACACTTTTCCTATGGAAACTTTGGTCCTCACTATAACTACCTACTGGTGACCGCACACACACACAGACACACTCTCTTGGAAAAAAGTTGGGGTTTTACACACAGTATATATAATTGCCTTGTGCTGTAAAGACATGTATGTTAAAGGCATTGCGCAGTGCATGCATTTTGTGGTTAAGGATGCATGTTAAAGGTAAACATTCAAAATGCATGATTTGCAATGTCACATACCCAGTCCCAATATTGGGTCAGCGTCCTGTGATTCCAGGCAAATCATTTAATCTTTTAGTGCCCAAGAAAATGAACTTCAACTTGTGTAATGCTTTCTAGCATACTAAAAAATGTTCATTACTTTACAAAGTGTAAAGTGTCCTGCAGAGACCTAATGTTGCAGCAGCAGGGCAATATTGAACCTGGTGAGATCAACCGCTGGTTAAGGTCAAGAGGTGATGTAGCTAGTTAAAGCTATACCTGCCAAAACAAGTCTATCCCTCAAATTAGGTACATGTGCTAAGTAAGGCTCCATACCATGAACTGTTTTCAACAGCATGCATCCCCTCATTATGGGTTTCATCAGCTCTGCTTGATCTCCAGTCAACACGGCACGCTCTCGAAACAGATCCTTTCCTCTTTTCAGTTCTAAGAGTGACAGTGATTGAGAAACATGTCTACTCTCCCTAGAATGCAAAAGCTACCTTTACATAAGCAATCCAGGTGATTCTAAGCACGTGGTTAAGGGGCAGACAGCCCGAAAGAATGTGTCTGTTAGATTTGAGTCCCTCACTGGTACAGATCTTACCCCAAAGCAACAGAGGTCTAAGGGCAACCATATCAGCTAGGTAACTGGTTCTAAGCTCAGCATGGACTGAAAAGACAGGGGTACGTTTGGAGACCTGCACCAGCATTCTTAAGAAATGGTTTTCAGCGGTCTAGATTTAATCCATCTTCATGTACCCCCAGACCACACTGCCCTACAGGATCTGTGACACATTTGGCTAGGGAAATCTCAAGTGGTACACATGGTGGCCAAGAACCCAACCTACGCACAAAACTGCCACTGGCCCGGTGGCCTTCACAAGCTCATTTCTCCTTCCCTCAATCATGGGCTTCCAGTTTATCTTCAGATCAAATAACACCCCTGAATAGGGAACACCTGGGACTTTGGCCAGGGTATTATTCCACCGTAAAGGTCCTAGAGCTAATAGACCGAGGGCCAACAACCATAACATACAGTTTGGTGAAGTTAACTGCAAATCCAAACTCACCATAAAGGCAATGACCATGTCCAAGAGTAGCTGCAGTCTCATGGCAGTTTCAGCCATAAGAACTGCCTCATCGGCATATAACAATACCAGAAGCGATCTCAATCCCACTCTCAAGCAATCTGCCTGGTCAGAAAGAAGAGCTTGCTCAAGACCATTAATGTAGAGGGCGAACAGGTAAGGTGAAAGAATACACCCTTGTCAAACACCCTTTATGTATTCATTTGAATCGTATTATAAACGTATATTATAACTGTATGTGTATATAGAATCATGCATTTGTATTGAAGTGATTTGATATGTTAAGTTGATCAAAGCATTTGGTCTCTAATGTTTAACCTTTAACGTGAAAGTTGCTCTGGTTGCAATGTGTTTCTCTTCTTTGCAGGTGTGTTGACATGATCTCATAATTAGTGAAAGGCTTGGGTAGACAACTTTTGGCAAGGACAAGAGGCGCTAACAAACAAAGGGGGGACCCAAGTTCATTGAGACAGGGAAAAATCCAAGGACATTCTGATGTTCTCACCAAGAGAAGAGAGTATTGGATTAAATATATTATATATTAAATATATATCTATCTATCTATATATATATATATATATATATATATATATATATATATATATATATATATATATATATATATAACATCAATAAGTTTTACAAACATTTTTATTACATCAATATTTTTAATTCAATATTTTTGTACTTACCTTTTTAAGTATAGGGGGTCGATATTTTTTTGTTGTCTATATTTTTTTATCGATATTTTTTACATCAATATTTTGTACATCGGTGTTATGTCAGTGATCCAGTATAATCTGACCCCTGAAATGATTGCTGGAATTACTCAAGTGATCAAGCCAATGATCCACCAAGTCATTTTGAAGGAGATTAAAGGAAACCCATGTAACTCACCGATTATGGGCTTACAGAAGCCCAGAGGTAAGTACTGCATAGTTCAAGACCTCAAATAGCTAAACAATAGTATAGTACGTTGTTGTCCCGTGGTACCAAATCCTGCTGTTAGATTCCATGTGAGGCTGAGGGGTTTACTGTTATTCATTTTTTTCAGGCTTTTTTTTCTACACCGTTGCATGAAGATAGTCAGTTACATTTCAGTTCGGCAGTTGTTTTGGCATGGTGATGAGGCCTACAAGGGTATACAGAGAGTCTGTTTATCTTCAATCTGATTCTTAAAAGAACACTGCGTCCTTGATTATGCCCTGTAACTCTGTGCTGGTGCAGTATATTGATAACCTGTTTGTTGCGTCAAATACTCAAGGACCTGTGAGACTGATACTATTGCTTTGCTGAATCATTTGGGGAGAAAATGTACATAAGTTGAGCCTAATAAGTTGCAATACTGTTTGGAAGAAGTCTTGAATATCAGACATCACATTGAGAAGGTGTCACATTAAAGAATCTCGGCTATTTTGCAAATAAATCACCAACAATACAGAAAGAATTCAGAAAGTTTTCGGAAATTGTGTGCCACTGTCACCAGTGGATACCCATATTTTCCTTAGTTGACAAGCCTTTAGAGAGGCTGATACACAAGGATGTGTTGGATTTGGTACCCTGGGATGGCAATTGTTTGGTTGCCTTCCTAGTGCTGAGAGAACATCTCTGTTGCACCTAGGCACTGGGAATGCCTGATTACAACAATGTGTTTTTGCTATTCTGCAGTGAGAGTGAGGGCTGCGACCTCTCAGTGCTTATAAAGATGCATGGAAATTGCCATAAACCTGTAGGTTATTTTTCTGCTACCCTTGATCCAGTTGCTGCAGCTTTTCCCGGGTGTCTCTAATCTGTGGCACCTGCTAGTATCAGCATTGAGAGGTGTGAAGGCATTGTTATGGATCATCTTTTAACTGTGTATGTGCCTCATTCTGTGGAAATATTGTTGATGGGTACTCGCACTCACACATAACAGCTGATTGACTCAGTATGAGCAGATCATACTTGCAGCTGAGAGCGACCCTTGACCTTGCTGGTAGGTTGCTCCCCCACCACACAGCTCCGCCTGTGTGTCCTGACCCTGCCCTATCTGCTGCTGCTGTAAAAGTTGAGGCCCTCCTCCACCCGCAGGCTACCACCTGCGCCTCAACCCTGGTGGCCAGTGGTAGGCCTTAGGTTTGTATCACTGTCGCTGTCTGTCTGTCTTCCCTGTACTGCCCATACTGTCTTCTGGTGTCTGTGACCGCTGTTGCCTGTCTCCTCCCTGTGCCTGCATTCTTATCTGTGCCTGTTCTCTTGCCTTCTGCTCTCCTGATTGCACTCGTTTTTCTTGCCTTCTGCTCCCCTGATTGTACCCATTTTTGTGCCTTCTGCTCCCCTGATTGTACTAGTTTTTCATGCCTTCTGCTCCGCTGATTGCACTCGTTCTCTTGCTTTCTGCTCTGCCGATTGTACTCGTTTTTCATGCCTTCTGCTCCCCTGATTGCACTCTTTCTCTTGCTTTCTGCTCCCCTGATTGTACTTGTTTTTCTTGCCTTCTGTTCCCTGATTGTGCTCATTTTCTTGCCTTATGCTCCCCTGATTGCATTCGTTTTTCTTGCCTTCTGCTCCCCTGATTGTACCCGTTTTTCGTGCTTTCTGCTCCCCTGATTGCACTCGCTTTTCATGGCTTCTGCTCCCCTGACTGCACGTGTTTTTATTGCCTTCTGCTCCCCTGATTTGCACTAGTTTTTGTTGCCTTCTGCTCCCCTGATTGTACTCGTTTTTCTTGCCTCTACTCCCCTTTGTGCCTCTATGCCACTCGTTTCCCCCTGTTTTTTGTGACCTTTCCTGCCCTTTCTTGGGACCTTTGTGCCTCTGTGCCACTCATTTCCCAGCGTTTTTTGTGCCCTTTCTTGTCCCCTTTCTGCCTCTGCCACTCGTATCGCCCCATTTTCTGTGACCTTTCTGCCTTTTCTTGTGACCTTTCTGCCTCTGTGCCACTCGTTTCCCCTGTTTTTTGTGACCTTTTCTGCCCTTTCTTGTGACCTTTGTGCCTCTGTGCCACTCGTTTCCCCTGTTTTTTGTGACCTTTCTGTGCTTTTTTGTGACATTTGACCCTGCTTGCAGGCAGGTCGCCCCCACGCCGCTGCTCGTCACCTGACTGCCTGGTTCCTGCCTCCTTGCTGCCTCCTTGTTTCCTGGTTTTTTCCCTCCCCTCTGCCCTGTGCACCAGTTCCCCCACCCCCGCTGCTCCCGATCTGACCCTTTCCCGCCGCTGCATCCCTGCGGCCCCACACCCCCTGCATAACCATTCGCATCCCCGCTCCCGCCTCCCAGCTGCTTCTCCCTCCCAAGCCACCTCATATGCAGGCCGAGAAGCAGCTGCGCAGCGGACGCGCGCAGCAGGCACACCGCTGGCACGCCGAGACCATCCACGCCTGGACCACGTCCAGCGCCAGAACCCCTGGACCCCGCGAACGCCACGACACCAGAATCCACTATGATGCCAGCACCTTCCACGCACTCAACGCCGGCCGAAACCACACCTGCTTCCAGGCCACCCCTAAACAGACCCTCGGACCCTTCTCCTGCCACACCTGCTGCTTCACTTGTGACAGAACCACCAAACCTCCATTGACTGGACCCAACCACCTCCGCTGCATACTCCTCAGCACCCACTCTGCAAGCAAACACGCCGTCGAGCTATGGGATCTGCTCGACACCTCCACCCCAGACGTGGCCATCCTGACCGAGACCTGGTGGAACTACTCCTCAGCGCCCGACATCGCCATAGCCATCCCGGACGGCTACAAGATCACCCGCAGGGATCGCACCAATGGAATCGGAGGAGGAATAGCCATCGTCCATAAGTCCACCCTCAAGGTCGCTACCCACGCAGATGACACCCTCAACACCACCGAACACCTGCACTTCCGGATCCACAGCAACCCCAACACCACCCTCAGAGGAACACTCCACGGACTATATCCTCCTCGGGGACCTGAACTTCCACCTCAAGAACAACAACGACGCCAACTCTGCCACCCTGATCGACAACCCCCCCAACCTGGGCCTCAGACAACTCGTCACTGCACCCACCCATGCTGCCGGCCACATGCTGGATCCCGTCTTCTCCAGAGGCTCCCACGTCACCTTCGACCACAGCACCGAACTCCACTGGACCGACCACCGCTGCATCCAATTCACCTTTAAGAAACCAACCACGCACCACCGCACCCAACAGCTGCCTCGCCGCTGCTGGAGCAAAGTCACAGAAGACCAGCTGATCACCTCCCTCGCCAAGAACCCACCCACCGACCCCACCAACCCAGACGCCGCAGCCTGAAACCTCAGGCAGTGGATCGACGACTGCGCCAACACCCTCGCCCCGCTCAAGAAACCCTCCAACAGCCATTCCAACAAGAGAGCCACCTCGTTCACCGATGAGCTCCAGACCTCTAAACGGGCATGCCAGAAACTGGAGAGGACATGGTTCCAAGAACGCACACCGGACAACCACACAGCCCACAAGGACGCCACCCGCAGACACCACCACATCATCAGATTAGCCAAGAGATCCTCAAAGATCGCTTTTAATAACAACGCACACAACAGCAAAGAGCTCTTCAGCATCGTAAAGGAACTCTCTAACCCCAGCGCCAACGAAATCCCGCCCTCACCAGAACTGTGCGACTCACTAGCCATCTTCTTCCACCGCAAGATTGCTGACATCCACGACAGCTTCACACCACGACCGCCCGACTACGCCAGACTCCACCTCCCCTGTTGACACCACCAGCGCCAACCGCCTGACCTCCTGGTCCAACGTCAACGACAACGAGACACGCAAGGTCATGAACTCCATTCACTCAGGATCTCCGTTTGACCCGTGCCCACACCACGTATTCAACAAAGCAGATGCAACCATTGCACCCCAATTACGGAAGGTCATCAACATCTCCTTCGAAACAGCGACATTCCTGGAAATCTGGATGCACGCCAAAATCAACGCCCTCCTCAAGAAGCCCAAAGCGGACCGCAAGGACCTCAAGAACTTCGGGAAAATCGTCAACATGCACCTGGCCCGCCACCTCGAAGACATCATCTTGGACCCATCCCAGTCCAGATTCAGATGAAACCACAGCACCGAGACAGCCCTCATTGCCGCCACAGACGACATCAGGTGCCAACTAGACAACGGCGAAACATCAGTCCTCATCCTCCTGGACCTGTCAGCCGCCTTCGACATGGTCTGCCATTGCACTCTAAAGACACGCCTCCTAGAAGTCGGAATCCAAGAGAAGGCTCTTGACTGGACCACCTCCTTCCTCTCCGGCAGAACCCAGAGCGTCCGCCTCCCACCCTTCCGATTCAAAACCACTGACATCATCTGCGGCATCCCCCAGGGCTCATCCCTCAGCCCAACGCTGTTCAACATCTACATGGCCTCCCTTGCACAAGTGGCCCGCCATCACGACCTCAACATAATCTCCTACGCTGACGACACCCAGCTCATCCTCTCTCTCACCAAGGAGCCAAAACAACCTCCACAAGGGAATGAAGGCCGTCGCCAATTGAATGAGGAGCAGCCATCTGAAGCTGAACTCGGACAAGATGGAGGTCCTCATTAACGTCCCCAGCCTCAGCCACATCACCCCCCCACCTGAGAATCCTACACTAGCTCCCCATTGACAAGAGGATCACCTTCAAGCTCCTCACCCATGCACACAAAGCACTCCACAATGCCGGACCAGCCTACCTGAACAGCAGACACAGCTTCCACACACGCGCCAGCTCCGCTCCGCCAGCCTCGAACTCGCCGCTGTCCCCCGCATCCAATGAACGACCTCCGGTGGCAGATCCTTCTCCTACCTCGCCGCCAAGACCTGGAGCACCCTCCCTACCCACATACGGCAGACCCAAGACCTACTCACCTTCAGAAGACTCCTCAAGACCTAGCTCTTTGAGCAGTAGCATCACTCCATCCCCTAAGCGCCTTGGGATGCTCACGGGTATGTAGTGCGCTTTACAAGTACTCTGATTGATTGATTGATTGATTGAGAATGTTATCTTAAGTGGTCAAAGCTAGGAAGCAAGATGGTGCCTGACTGACAGCTGCGGGTGATCGCTCCCTTTGCCGCTGGAGATTGACGGCTGACTTTGGATGCTGTCTACTGAATTTAACCCCCTAGGATGAAATATATCTCCCCCAATGACTCACCCATATTTGAGGGATGAATTGCACTCCCTCACAGAGGCTGAGGAACTGCTCACGGTGGTTTTGATTGCAGCACGAACGGTGTTGAGAGAGCTGCAGAGAGTAACGCTTAGTGACCGGCGTGGAGGCAGAGGAGGAGCCGCGAACGCCGAGAGGGAGACTCCTGCGAGGGCTGAGTGGCTCCCGGCGGTGCGGTGCACCAAGACGGCTGGAGGCACAGAGGCATCCAAGATGCCACCAAAAACGACTCGTGGTGGGCGAGGAAAGGCTCCTGACTCCTCCGATCAAGGAGGTAATGCTGGGGCAGCATTGCCAAAAAATGGCAGAGTGGTGACTCCTGGAGGCTCAAACAACGCGCAGCTGAAAGACACCGGGAATCACGCGGATTTCAATATAGGTGAGAACCCTGAAATGCTGAAAAAAAGTGAAGTTGGCAGCAGCAGTACACGGGGTAAAGGACCAAAGCCCAGGGGCACAGACTTGGGAGGACATCAGAATATAATGGGATTTTTTACTCCTGCTACTCCGCCTATTACCAAAAAGGGCTCGCCTATTCAAGCAAAAAAGGCTTTGTTCGCTATGGGGAAAAGTGGGCAAAAGGAATCGCAGAAGCTCACACAGGGGCACACACAGCCCACCCAGATAGCCTCTATTGGGAATATACAGTCTGCAGATATTTCCGAGATCGAGCTCAGAGGGGCTAATGAGGACAATAGAAATAACATTGGCCAAGACAGAGGGGTGGCAACGTAAAAGAAAACCCGACTCAACCTCAAGTACTTCCAGCTGGGGAAAAACAGGACACGGTCTCCGAAGCTTCTTTGACATTAGCTGAGCCAGAAAGCACAGAGCAACTGAACACAAGCATGCTAGTATGGGGGGTCATAGTCAGCAGTAGCCCCGAGGATACATTTGATTTGGGGGTTACGTTCTTTTCAGTAACAGATGGATCTGAACTTCTGAGGCAGAATGTAGTAGCAACGTCCAGCTCTCTGGCTCTATCTCTAGCTCTGGCACCGGCATGCCACAGAAGGATACGGTTGTCAGGAAAAAGAAATTCTCGAGGAAACAAAGGGATACCAGTTCCTTGGAGAAAGCGGGCGATGAGCATTGCAGGAGGAGCAGTGCTAATACGGATCCTGACTGAAAATGGGACTATTCAGCCACTAGGAGCGTTTATCCAGACCACGCAGGACAGGGGGTGGTGGAGGTGGATGATGCTGCGCCCTCCTTAAAGATGATATTTGACTCAATTAAACAGCTTCAAGAGGAGACACAAATTGATGGAAAAAAGAACAGGCTGGCAACAAAGAAATTACAGGGGGCGGTTAGAAAAATGGCCAAGGCATGTACAGAAACAAACACCAGATTGACTCACCTGGAAGACCGTACAAGTATTCTAGAGGATAATCAGGCAAAAGATCTAGCCCAGACGGAGACCTATGATAAACAATTCACGGATTTACAATGGAAGATGGAGGACTTTGAGAACCGACAAAGGCGAAATAATCTCTGGATCCTTGGGATCGAAGAAGTTGTAGAAGGGGAAGACATCAGGGCTTATATTCTGAGATTGATGAAGGAGGCCTTTCCAGAGCTCCTTCATTGGAACTGGGAGACTGAGATGCAACAGGTCCACCGTTTCCAATGATGCTCAAGAAAAACCCACAACGGGGCAAGGATGGGGCAGCGATGCTGAGAGCAATTTTAGTTTATTTTGGGAATTTCTTGCTTCGTGAGGAGGTTTTTTCTAAAGGTCGCCCAAATGCCAAACGGACCTTCAAGAATCAATCGTTCTTCACTACACCGGACTATTGCCACATCACTGTGGAAAGACTTTGGCGATTGAGAGAACTGATCGAGCCTTGCCGAGCTATGGGCGTGCAAGCCTATCTGGTGAACCCTGCGAGGCTGAAGATCATACATAACAACAATGAAGGGTTTTTACTTCTGAAATTCAAGCCAAGGCCTACATGGACACTCTAAAAATCGGAAAGGTCTAATGTAACGCCTTAATGGGGCTTAGAGGTGAGCTATATTTGTTTGATAAATTACT
Source organism: Lissotriton helveticus (assembly GCF_964261635.1). Taxonomy (NCBI): domain Eukaryota; kingdom Metazoa; phylum Chordata; class Amphibia; order Caudata; family Salamandridae; genus Lissotriton; species Lissotriton helveticus. The sequence continues at coordinate 48,604,611 of NC_136060.1, read as the reverse complement.
TCTTTTTGAAGGTTAGGTGAAGGGGGGGTCACGTTTGGGTACAAAGTGGAGGAAGGGTTACGACACATTCAGCATAAATTTAGGTGGGAAAGCGGCAAAGGGGGGTCGGCTTTCAGGCTCCATCACAGAGACCTTAAGTCTGCTTGCTTCTTTTTTCTGGCTGGGGTGTGGGGGCCGCTTGGGGGCAGAAAGGGCTGAGGGGGCTGTGGGGGAAAAAGGGGAGAAAATCATCAACTTGTAGAAAAAATGATAAAAGGATACACACAATTGAAATAAGGGAAACTGGAGACAGCATGCGGATAGTAACTATTAACATATGTTTGCTTAATGACACTGTAAAACGTAGGAAAGAATATCTTAAGTCCCTGCGGGCTGAGTTCATTTGTCTACAGGAGACCCATGTGGAGGGGTCTTGTAAGTTTCTTTTGGAACAGCTGGGTTATCAATTGATAGTATGCACCTCACAAGGGACCAGGGCACGGGTAGTGGCGATACTTGCCTGGGGAAATGTTGTATCAGTTAAAAAACTGCATCTCAGATACATGTGGCGGATGGGCCATAGCAGAGTGCCAAACACCAGGACTTAATTTTACCCTTTGTACAATATATGGCCCAATGGTAGATGACCCAGAGATGCTTAACCAAGTCAACATACAATTAGCTAATTGGCCTCGTCCAATCATCATGTGTGGGGATTTTAACATTAATGGATTAAATGGGCTTTGGAAGGGGGATCCAATTAAGTTTATAGTACGAAAAAGAAATGTCACAGGGCTTTAGTCCAAATGATGAACGATAATGGACTTATAGATGGAACAGCTGGGTTATCAATTGATAGTATGCACCTCACAAGGGACCAGGGCACAGGAAGTGGCGATACTTGCCCGGGAAAATGTTGTATCAGTTAAAAAACTGCATCTCAGATACATATGGTGGATGGGCCATAGCAGAGTGCCAAACACCAGGACTTCATTTTACCCTTTGTACAATATATGGCCAAATGGTAGATGACCCAGAGATGCTTAACCAAGTCAACATACAATTAGCTAATTGGCCTCTTCCAATCATCACGTGTGGGGATTTTAACATTAATGGACTAAATGGGCTTTGGAAGGGGGATCCAATTAAGTTTATAGTACGAAAGAAGAAAAGTCACAGGGCTTTAGTCCAAATGATGAACTATAATGGACTTATAGATGAGTGGGAACAACAAAATCCCCGGGGGTTGGTAGCACATACTGTTCTGCACCGCACAGGGCCATAGCACGGTTAGATTCTTTTTTGATTTCTCCCACTCTTCTTTCCATTTGCAAAATTAGTAGGCTACCACGTGTTGTCTCGGACCATAATCACCTAGTGCTAGAGGTTTTAAACACGAACAAAAACTTACAGTCAACAAATTGGTCTTTTGAGCGGGCCTTGTTACAGGATACAAGTTTCGTGGCACATATGGAGAAATGGCTTAAGGACTTCCTTGAAATTAATAGGGGGAGCGCCAAGTCTGGGACAGTCTGGGATGCCTTGAAGGCTGGTATTAGAGGCGAAACTATGAGCTACTCTATGAGAAGGAACAAGTTAGAAAAGGCCGAGATGGAGACAAGGCAAAGACTAATCACTGTTTTGGAAGAAAAATTAGCTTGGCCATTGGCTCTAATCTTAACATAGACGAGAGCTCAGAAACTTGCATTTGCAAAGGCCGTGGCAGGGGATATTATTGCCGCTAAGGCGGCAGGAAAATTCTTGGCCTGGAAACAGGTCCACCACGAATTTAGCGAAGAAGTGGGACGCATCTTAGCTGTAAGAACCCGACAGGCAGCAACTAGAGAGGATATCTCCGAAGTCATTTCAGAAGCTGGTGTGGCTGCTACTACTCCGAAGGATATCTGTATGGTATTTCAAGATTTTTATCAAAAGTTATATAGCGGAGACATGGTTGCAGACAGTAAGGAGATAGATGATTATCTAGAATCGGCCCTAATGGAGAGATTTTCTGGGGAGGACGCTACAGCTATGGAGGCTAGTTTTTCTATTGAAGAGATCCAGAGGGCAATTCATGATCTACCTGCTGGAAAGGCAGTTGGGCCAGACCTTATTCCTCTAGAATTTTATAAAAAATTATTTCCATACTTGAGGGAAGATTTGTGTAATGTAATGACCCAAACTCAGAGAGGACAAACACCCCCACAGTCCTGGGGGGAAGCCTTGGTCTTCTTGAAGAAAGGCAAACCACCAACAGACCCAGGCTCGTATACGCCAATCAGCCTTATGAATGGTAATAATCCAAGATTTTTGCCAATCGCCTCAGTTCCATAATAGGGAAGGTGATCTTGCCCAGACAACAAGGATTCATCCCAGGAAGGGGCACGGCATATCATATTAGGAGAGTATGTACCTTATTAGATGGCACCGCTGCCTCATGAGACCCTATGGCGCTTATATTGCTTGATGCAGAGGAAGTGTTTTATAGGGTCTCGTGGGGCTTTCTCTGGTCTGTATTGGAAAAATTAAATATTGGTGTAAGGTGTATAAAGGCAATACAGGCGCTATATAGGAATCCTAAGATCAGACTTCGAGCCATGGGAGAACAGAGTGACCTAATTAACATCAGATGACGAACCCGACAAGCCTGTCCATGTTCTCCGCTTCTTTTTGCTTTTTATATTGAACCTTTCATTAGAAAAATAGAGCTAAACAGTAGGATTTTACCGATACAAATGAACGGGTTTGAAACAAAGATCCTAGGCTACGCAGACAACTTGGCAATCACTTCTGCAGACCGCTCCTCTGCTCTGGTTGAAATAGAACATGAAGCGGATTGCTAAGGGGCAATGTCTGACTATTACTTAAATCGTGGCAAGACACAAATTGTGGTCAACGATAAGGTTGACCTGATAGACCCAAGAGTGAAAGATTCAGCCACGTATCTAGGAGTAATTATAACATCAGATCTAACTAGAATAGTGGAAAAGAGCCTAGGCCCGGTAATCCAAAAATCAAAAAAAGATTTAGACTGAATGAACAACTTACATCTACAATGGTAGGGCGTTGTAACATTATTAAAATGTTATTTCTCCCAAAGGTTCTATACTTATTTAGGACTATTCCGCTGAAGTTTGGCAACACCTGGTTTAAAGAGATGGAGGGAGTTGTCAACCGATTCATTTGGGCTCACGGAAAAACAAGAAGGGCAATTAAATGTATGTCCCTTCCTAGGGATAGAGGGGGCTGGGCAGTACACGACCTAAGGGCATATTATTGGACTTCGGTTGTATTGTATTGTATTGCGACTTATATAGCGCGCGTATCACCCGAAGGCATCAAGGCGCTTGCCTTGGGAACCCGTCCTGGCTTTTCCTTGTGAGATAACCCCTACTGGGTATCCCCAGGGTGAAAGCCTTCGTGGAACGGTGTGGAACTGGCTAAAATCATTTCTGGCCGACCGCCGACAAACGATCTGGGCGCCTCCTTTTTCCGCTGATATGGCTGATATGGCTCCGCTAGAGGTGGGAGTCCCGCAGGGCTCCATTCTCAGCCCTATGCTGTTTAACATCTTTATGGCCCCTCTGGCGGAAGTCGCGGAATCCTTTGGCGCCCAGATCGTGTCTTATGCCGATGACACCCAACTCCTGTTCACTTGTGACAGGGCTGGGTCATTTGACGGCATAAAGATCAGGGACTGCCTTGGTGCGGTGTTTGAGTGGTTTAGAGGTCATGGCTTGAAATGCAACTCTGACAAGTCAGAGTTGCTTTTTTTCGGCTGCGCACCGGAACTTGACTGGAAATCCTGGTGGCCTCAGGATATGTCTCCTCCTGACAAAGTCGCTGTTAAGGCCAAAGATCTGGGGGTGATAGTAGACTGTGACTTATCCTTTGGACCTCACATCTCGTCCACTGTTGGGAAATGCTTCGGCATCTTACGGATGTTGAGGAAATTTCTTCCTCTACTATCACTCAACCACAGGAAGACAGTCGTCCAGGCACTAATCGGGTCGCGACTGGACTACGCAAACGCTCTCTTTGTGGGTGGTCCAAAATTCGGCAGCCCGTGCCAGCTTTGGACTCCCGAGGAGAGCTGGTGCCACTGCTTTACTGAACACCCTTCATTGGCTACCTATCTCCAAGAGAGTCCTTTTTAAATGCCTGACAGTGGCCTTTAAGGCCCTTCATGGTATTGGCCCCAAATATCTCGGGAAACGTTTCTCCAGGTATGTGCCAAGTAGGACTCTCAGGTCATCGGGTCTGTCCCTGTTGTCTGTCCCTGTAATTCGCCGTGCTCGTCAGGGAGGTCGATCCTTCCGTTATCTGACACCCAAGGCATGGAACGAATTACCATTGTCCTTGAGATTGGCCCCTTGTCTTCTTACTTTTAGAAAGGACCTGAAGACATGGCTTTTTAGGTAACAGTCCTTTATTCCTTCTCCTTTTGTTGTGTGGTTGCTTTTTGCTGTTCCTTTCTTTGCCAAAGCGCCGGGATGCTCCTTTGGAGTTGCCGTGCGCTATAAAAGAATTAAAGTAACATAACATAACATAACATCCCGCAACGGGTGGGCCGCCGTAGTGGAGATTAAGCAACTATTGCCCAGAGTTGCAGCGTGGGACCCCATGATTAGAATAGGCACCGAGGCGAGAATTATCGAGTCCGTGGACATTTTGGGCTCAGGACCCTGCCGCGTCGGGAATTGAACCCTGGTCCCGGGCCAGACCTCTGCATCAGGGTCTGCCGCTCTAATCAGTGAGCCACACTCTCCAGTATATGCGTGGGTTGTTGGGTGGCACGTTCATAGATCAATGGAGGGGTGGAGAGGCCATACCAGATGTCTATGAGCTACTATTGAGTGGCGAAGCTCGCAACTGGCTTTTAAGGTTTAGTGAGGCAAGCTATTATAAAAAAAGTCAAGTTTAAGACACTGGGGGCAGCTATAATGGTTTGGACTTCAATTCAGAAGAAGTTGGGACTTGGAAGAATGAATTATTATACCCCTTTATTAAAGAATCCCTTTGTACCGGAGGTTTTTCATGATGGTATAATGAGACTATGGGCTGCACTTGGAGTTAAAATAAATGGTGATATCACTGATTCTGAAGGTATAATCTCTTTTGAAAGAGAACAAAATCTCTATAACTTGGAGCGCAGAGAATTTTTAAAATTCCTGCAGATTAGGTCAGCCTTGGCAAAGAAACAAGGAGGGAATAAGGCATTTGAAAGAGATGCGGTTATGGAACGATTGCAAGATTCAGAGGGGTGCTCAATCACACTATGGGGAACTGAATCAGTATAAGAATGATGATTTGGAAAAAGTCTCAAGAAAATGGAGGGTGAAACTGAACACGGAAGGGAATGAGTTTGAAACCTCGCTTAAACTGGGGTGTACGGTCCTAAAGGTGGCGAACCTCCAAGCTCAACATTTTAAAACTATTTTCGATTGTATTTTACACCAGCAAGAATAGCTCATTGGGGTGGGACAAATGGTATCTGTTGACTGCGCTGCCAGAGTATAGAAGCTGACACGATCCACATGTTCACCTCATGTCCAATGCTGGGCCCTTTGAAAACGGCAATAGAGCACTTTATGGGACGGACCTTGGGTAATCAGATAAGCCTTACTAACGATCTAGTGGTCCTGGGGGTGGCTAGGGATGGAGCCCTTGTAGCTTATTATGAATTTCTATTTATGGCAATGTCTAGTATTAGGATTTGCATAGCATCAGCATGGAAAGACCCTAACCCCCTCCGTTCCAACAATGGCTGTCACGGCTTTTAGCTATATATCGTTTAGAAAAAGGATTATATGAAAAAAAAGGATGGATAGCAAGGCAGCTAGGGAAACACATTTGGGCTCCAGTAACAGATTAGAAATGCAGGCTGGAAAGAATCTAGATATATATATAGCTATAATTAGTACTGTAGCATGTTTATGATGTATGAGGTTTTATTGAAGGGCGGGAAGGATGGGAATAGGGTTTTATATATAGCGAACCTGGGGGACTGCTGATTATTATGATTTTCAACTCGCTCCTCCCACTAGTGTGTGAATGGCAATTAGGAATTATCATCAACTATATATGATTATGGAACTATGGTGTGATACTGTTTTAGTATGTTATGATATCTTATGCGGGGTTTATTTATTTATTTTTTCTATCTGTGTGTATCACTGAATTGATTAATTGATGATGATTAATACAAATAAATTGGGAAAAAAAGAGAAAGTTATCTTAAAAGTATGTGCTATTTTAAACCCTGCCACTTCCTGAGAGTTACCGTGAGGATGGTAAGGTGGAGCATGACTGTCTCAGTGTTACTGAACTGTGCAAGTTGAGGCATTGCAACAGATTTTTCACTAAAAGAAAACATGATACTGAGCCTTCCCGGGTATCTCCCCAAAGATATGGAACTCTCTGCCGACAGATGTCCACCTAATCTCGTCTACCTACCCCTTATTTTAAAGTAGTACAAATACTTCTGATAAACACGTTTTTGCCCTAAGATAATCACCTTAGCCTCTATTAATAACACCTTATGTTTTATTGATTGTATATCTGCCTACTATTTGTTTATGTTGTATGACTACTACATTCATGATTCTCTATGGATGTCAAACTAACTATTCTTCGTTCATATATGTGAGGAGTTTCTGTTTTCACAACTACATCCTGCCTTTCTCTCATGTAAAGCGCTCTGAAACCCTCTAGGGTCATGTTTGTGTTATACAGAACGTTCTAAATAAAAAAATTAAAAAATGCCTGAATCTGATTCGGCAATGTTTGTGGATGGCTCGTGTTTGCAATATCTTGGAGTAAATTTAAGAGATGACTATGCAATATGTATGGTTTCAGGAGTAGTTGAGGCTTCATGGCTCCAAAGAGTATTTACTTCACAAGTGGCCGAATTGATTGCTCTTACCAGAGCATGCTGTGTCTCAGACCAGCAGAGAGTGACCCATTTCTTTTTACTAATAGGTATTATGGCTTTGAAGTCGTTCATGATTTCAGACAGTTATGGATATTTATTTATGTATTCAGCACAGTAAATATATGGTCACTGAAAAATGGGCTGCACCATACAATTGATCATAATCTGAAATTGTGTCTTAGCAATGTTGCCAAAAAGGTAGTACTGCCTCTCTATGTTGGGCCATCTCTGAAAAGCAAAAATAAAGCACCAATAAACTGAAATATTGGTAAATGAAAAAAACAATTCTGCATGAAGCACTTTATATCTACAGTGTTCACCAGCAACTTGTCTTAACCGTATGCGTGCGGTGCAGATTTCAGCGCTGCGCTGCATTTTCAAAAAAACAGCAGTGCATGACGAGCTCAGCTCGTCATGAGCGTACGAGAGGCGTAACTCATGACGAGCTGAGCTCATCATCCGCCTCGAAGGGGTTAAGTAGAATGCAGTTCACTGTAGAATGAGCAGCAGATGGCAGGGGTGATATTTGTATGTGTGAAGATGGGTCTGTTTATTTCACATAACCATTTAGATCATCATTACTCACAAAGATTTTTTCCAATTGCTAAAATTTAAGGTCCATGGTGTGACCAAGGGCAGCATTGATGCCAGTAAGGTGAAGGTGGTGTGTGGAGTGGTGGTAGAATTTGGCACTGTCCAGTGAGTGTAGGGGAAGTGACGCATGCCGTCTAGTGGAAACCAGATTACCTGGGATCAGTCCCAACTTCCCCACTTTGTGTGATTCTAGGCAATTGTTTTATTTCACTTTCACTCCATTTTTTTATCATCACATACAAGAGGGCCTGAAATACAGGACTTTATGACCTCAGAATTTGCACTGTATGAAACCTTCTCCTATATAAAATTTAAAAATCTATAATGTTGTCCATGTATAATAGCAAACCAGGCCACCCAAAGAGTGCACATAGCAAGTAACTCACCTCTTAGCTCATTATTGTGATTGTTGTCGAAATGGGTGGAAGAAAGAACAAATGTTTCTTAAATTTGTTTGAAAAATATCACTTAAAAACACTTCTCAATGCACTGATACAATCTGATGTATTAAGGTGAGCTGCATGTTAAGGAAATACATTTTTTGAATTTTGAAGAAGCTTTATCATAGTTTGTGGAAAGATGTCTTTAAAAAATTGAACTGCTCCTAAAGTTAATTGGTGCAAGAACCATTGGTTACTTCCTTACTATAACTTCAACTAACCTGGAAACAAATGCTAACCCATTTATTGAACATCTTTGTAATGTTAAATCTGCTTCAAGAAAACAGCAGTCCAGTGCTACTGTTGACCAGGGGGGCCGCATCTTCAGGTCACGCAGACAGCATGCGGCCGTCGGCCGTACTTTGAATATCAGTGGTTTACATATTATATTTCCAGTTTTAGCTCTTCATTTCACACTCTGCAAAACATGCCATATTTTTCATATTTACTCTTACAAATACTCGTAGTTTAATTGCTATCTTTTAGAAGATATTTGAGTGTTGCATTGGATTACATTATAATTCAAAAGTGGCAGCACGTCGAGACATAATGCTAGTCTAATAATATCTTTCATGCAGATTTTCTGACACGCAGTATCCTCTTTGAATGGTCTTCCAAGCTTTCAGTAGATTTAATAATACTCACAAAGCAGACTGTCTGTTAGCCAAAAACAATGTCATCCTTTAATATTGATTGAAAGATTCATCTTATGCATTATACATTAAAACTCTGTAAGGTGTTAACTAACTGACTGAGTCAACAGTTTGGGCAGGACTCTCTCAAAGAACTTAAAAAATACAAAACATATAGATATTTGGGCAGGACTCTCTCAAAGAACTTAAAAAATACAAAACATATAGATAACTTAATAAAGAAAACTGATCTACACGTCGGAGCACTATCTAGACTTTATTGTGCGACTGGTAGCAGGCATTTTTCCTCATTGTTAAAAGTATATAAAGTAAAGATTCCTGCTGTCCTATCCTACGCGACGGAATATAACCCTATAAAGCAGTGGGGTTACATGGATCGCAAAGAAGGAAAAATCCTGAAAAGAATTATGAAGGTATCCGATTCTATACCAGTTCAAGTTTTAAGACTAGAATTTTCTATAACAAGTTCTTATGCTACGGCTGTGGCGAATGTCATAAGGTGGGCATATAAGCTCCTCCATGCAAAGGAGGGAACGCTTAGATTCTTGTTGAAAAACGAAACTTTTAACTCAGGAGCAGCTCAGCAAACTTTTTTAGGGAACATGACGGTTGCATTTCGAATGGCTAAAATCTGTCCTGATATTTTACTCACTTGGTCTGTATCACAGTTTAAACTTTTTCTTAAATGTTTTACTTCAAAATTGAGCTATGATCTTGATCTTGCGCATAGCGAAAAATTATCTACTTACAAATCTTTCATAGACCTACTGGAGTACAAATGTATACAGCCGTACATTGGGTTTTCCCTTACGCATAGCGCGAGGAGGGCGATCTCAATGTTACGTTTGGGCATACTACCTGTGCAATCTTTTAAGTCGAGATGGTCATCTGGAGAAACCCCTTTGTGTTCCCTCTGTTATGGGGGCATTCAGACCATAGAGCACTTATTATTTGTATGCCCTAGTTCTAATGTAACAGTAGCACGTGCTATGCACCTTGATCCAATATATCGTACTTGTAGGATCAAAAGGGTAGAAGATCTATTAACTGTGTGTAAACAGCCTCCGAATGAACTAGTATGTTACAATTTTTATAAATTCTTAAAATCTTTGTTAATTTTATACTGATTTATGAAATTATATTTCTTTCTTTTGTTTTCATTAATTGTTTGATGTTAAATTTGTGGTCCTCTGTTGAGTACCAATACAAATAAAATCTTTTTGACTTTGACTTTGACTTGACTGAGTCAACAGTATTTTGTTTTCATGATCAGTTGATATGTCAAGCGTCACTTGAAAAGTATCCTTAAATACCTGTACTTTTTGACCTTAGTAAGAAAAGTTCATATCACCGGTGCACAAATTCTCCCCCTAATAACTTCTTTTGCAAATTTTAGGAATTGAGTTCCACAAGTGGTGGAGTTCAGTGCGTACTGCCGTTCACGCTGCTTTTCCTGCCACTCAGGTAGAAATTCTACCTGAGTGGAAGCTTGTGCTTGCTAACTTACCGTTCGTAAGTGTGGAATGGAATTTTCTGCACTCCGCGAGCTCCACAGGGCACAGAGTGCAGAAAACTCTCCAAATTCCATGAACAGAGCAGAGTTTACTGTCCAGGCCTAATCTTTTATGTGAGCTAACAGGGACTTGGACATCAAGAGAACATTGGCCAAAATCTTACGAGGACCAGGATTAAGAAAATGCCAATTTTGAACTATAAATAGACAACAGTCCTTGCATGTTAATCAATACATTTTATGACAAGAAATTCCACACTAAGAATGACTCAAAACAAGAAAATATATCTGAATATCAGTTATCTTTGCCTCAATTTGAATGGTCAAGAAACACAAATCACATGTAAGTTTTTGCTCATCAAATTCATTTAGTACAATTAGTCACACAATGTCATACAGATTCAGTAAATAAACATTTTGTTGATCACCTAGAGAACAAGAAGAAGGAGAGAGAGAGAGAGTACATAGGAAATCGAGTTCAGCATTTAGGTCATAAAAACCAATTGTGCAGAAATGAAGCGTAAGGAGTCACAGGATTGAGTCCATAATTCTCCAGCCAAAGAGTTATACCTGCTCACTTTACCAGACGGCAAAGCGTAGGTGAGTGAGTTCAGAAAGTTCAGTATAAAGGGATTTGGCTTAAAAGGTAATGTAAGTTCAGTCCAACAGCATTCCAGGCAGGGAAATTGAAAATGATAACCAGTTACCCTGACTCCTCCTCCAAAGGTTCTCAGTTTATGCCCACGAAATGTTACTTCCATCGTATGTTATGTTTTCCATTGGTTGTCCACAGTGGGCTGCTCATGGTGTGATCAATACATCGCTTCCCACTTATGCTTAGAAGTAGGAAAGGTCAGAAAGTTGTAAATGAAAAGCCGAGATCCATCTTAATATTTTTGAGGAATTTTCTCCTGCGACAGGCAGTATTCGAGATGCTATTAGGAAAGTGAACAAGGCATGTACAGAGAGAACTTCTGCTTTGGAAGAGCGAATAGTTGTACTAGAGGCTGGAACTGAGAGTTTTGCTCGTCATGCCACAGCAAATGAATCTCAGATGGTGGATGGATCGCCAAAGGCACAATAAATTGAGAGTTCTGGCCATACCTGAAAATGCAGATGGGGAATACATTAGAGCTTTTGTGTTGCGCTTATTGAAGGGTGGCTTCCCCGAACTAGCACACTGGCATTGAGAGACGGAGGTCCAGCATGTTCATCGCTTCCCACTTATGCTTAGAAGTAGGAAAGGTCAGAATGTTGTAAATGAAAAGTCGAGAGCCATCCTAATAATTTTGAGGGATTTTCTCCTGCGACAGGCAGTATTCGATTAAGCAGAAGCAAATCGTTCAGCTGAGGGCACACCTTTTTTGTCAGGCCGGATTTCTGCCACACTACGGTGGAAAGAAGGTGGAGGCTTTGACAATTAATAACGCCTTTCCAAAAGATAGGGTATGAGGCTTATCTATTAAGTCTGGCTCAACTTAAACGTATGTATAGGGGAACCACCAGAGTATTCTCATCAGAGATGCAAGCTTATAATTTTCTACAAGAGATTTCTGAGACCAGAAACCAGTCAGAACCTTTCTCTTTTGGGTGGAGCTGGATGGGTGGCGGTGGCGTGCATCACTATACAGGAGGCATCACAAGGGCCTTCGGAGCTTTTTTGTCTGGGGAGGGGGCAAAGGGTGATGGAGGGTGGTCTGCTGCGAGGGAGGTGGGTGGAGGGACTGAAGTGGGGCTTTTCCAGCAGGCTAACTTTGATTTAATGGTATCAGGGATAAGGAACAGAATAGATTTTTCCTGTATCATCAATAGGTTTTGGTAATTTAAGAATTGTCTCTGTTAACATTTGTGGTTTGAAAAACTCCCTAAAAATATGAAGAGTCAATAAAGATATTCAATCTCTGAAGACAGATATAGTATGTTTGCAAGAGACGCATATTGAGGCTACCCGACAGAAAGTGACTGAACTTGCTGGATATCAGTTGATTTCTGCCACATCTCAGGGAACACGTACAAGAGGGGTCGCTAATATAGCTTGCAAGAAAACATTTAGATTTCCACAATATGAATCAGACCAACTTGGTAGATGGATTATCATGCAATGTGTTGTGGATACATTTTCTTTTACACTTTATTCAGTGTTTGCCTCTGTATTTGATTACCCTGCCTTGCTTAACCCCTTCGACGCTCATGACGAGCTGGGCTCGTCATGAGGTAGCCTCCTCGCACGCTCATGACGAGCCCAGCTCGTCATGTAAAGTGCGCTTTTGAAAAAGTCAGCGCAGCAGCAGAATTCCAACCGCACGCATGCGGTTAATTGGCTGAATACAGAGTTAATTGGGTGGCCGTTGCCCCTCATCGTTTGTGGGAATTTTAATATAAATTCAAGTACTAACAATATTAAGCTTGGTGAGTGATCATATCATAGCTGTAAGCCCAAAGTTTTCAAAGCATTATGTAACTTATGTACAACACATGGGGTTACTGATGTTTGGGCCACACTGGAATCTCATGATCCAGGAAATATCTTTTTTTGTGCCCCACATAAAACTCAGGCTAGGTTAGATTATTTTCTGTGTCTCAGGAGGTACTGCCAAGATGTTGCATTGTAAAATCTCCCTGTGTGCACTTTTTTATGAGGAAGCATATATTCAACATATGAGGGAATGGATTCCTACATTTATAACTGAGAATAGGGGTAGTGCGCAGTTAGGGACAGTATGGAATGTATTAAAATCTGGGATAAGAGGGGAAACATTAAGATATAGATGGGCTACACAGTTGAAGGAACACGAATATCTTCAGGAACACTATAGAAGACTACGTGAAACAGAAACCCAGTTGGTACAGGCACTTACAAATAATGGGGAAGTAGAGCAGGCATAAATAAAGATGGATTTGACAAAATCCGCAATTCTGTTTTTTTCGGCAAATAAGGCAGCAGGGAAATACTGCGCTTGGCGGTCCAAAATGTATGACTGTAACAAGAGAGTGGGATATCTGTTAATGCTTCGTACTAGACAACGGAAAACACAAGGGGGGAACTAGGGAATTGAGGATCCAGGGGTAGGTCTAGTCACTGAGCCTCTGTAAATATGGGCTGCCTTTCAATTATTTTACCGGAAACTCTATATGGAAGAAATTATCAATGAGGAGGAAGCAATTCAGAACTACATATCCGTGATTTTATGTGAGAAATTGTCTCTAGAAGAAAGTGCGGCACTAGAGGTACCCATTATGGTGAATGAAATTCAAAGTGCAGTTTGTTCGCTGGTAAATGGGAAGGTGGTAGGAACAGACACCATTCTAGGGGAATTCTATAAAATCTTTGCTCCCTCTCTACAGGAATTGATGAAAGATGTTTTTTTCGAAGATTAGGCTGGGCGATGAGCTACTGAGTCCTTAAGAACAGCCAATATTGCTGTATCAAGCAAGCCGGTCAGAGAGATGGGGTCTTATCATCCTATCACATTAATAAATAGCAACATTAAGGTATAAGTCAAGATTTTGGCTAAATGATTGGCGACTTTATTAAGAAACTGGTTTCCCCAACACAGCATGGGTTTGTACCAGGACGCAGTACAATAGACCATATTCAGCAGGTTATTGATATTTTTTATGCTGCAGGTATTACCATGGACCCTATTGGGCTTATTATGCTATATGCGGAGAAAGCTTTTGATGGGGTCTCCTGGTCCTTTTTGTGGTCAACTTTTAAGAGAAGAGCACTGGGGGAAAGTTTCATTACGGCTATTGAAATAATGTATAATAACCCGATGGCTAGAATATCAATAATGGGTGAGATGTCGGATCCTGTTTTGACCAGCAGGGGATCCCATTAGGGATGTCTGTGCTCCTCTATTGTTTGCATTATATATCGATCTGCTCGTTAGGAAGTTATTTGCATATGCAGATGATCTTGCACTTATCACCTCAAATCCTATGGATGTATTAAAGGAGTTGAAGCTGATACTTTTGGGAAGATCTGGTTACCACCTTAATCAAAATAAGACCCAAGTTCTGGTTGGCAAGGGGCTCCAGTTGAGTGATCCGCGAGTGGTACAGACCGCAGTATATATTGGAGTGGAGGTAATGGCAGATGTGTCTAATATAACAGAAATTAATTTGAACCCATTACTCTCTAAGTTTAAAACTGAATTTAACAGACTAGAGAACCTTAAACTTACGATAGTTGGGAGATGTAATGTCATTAAGACGCCTTTTTTACCAAAGATTTTATATTTTTTTAGAGCGATTCCCTTGATTATCTGTAGTACATGGTTAAATGCTATGAATCAGTTATTCTCTAGGTTCATTTTGGGCTAATTGCTGCCCTCTGAGAGTGCTTAAATTCTTAACATTTTTAAGAGACAGAGGTGGGTGGACAGTACCCAATATTCAGCTTTATCACTGGGCCTCAGTTTTACACAAAATGGGAATTTTACTCAGCGGGGAGCTGGACATGACACAGATAGTTATCTCAATTTGAATTTTTTAGCTGATATTAGGTGAAGAAGCTAGATGGTATCTTGTGCGCCACACAGAATGTATCTATTATAAAAGGGTGAAGTTTAAAAATGTATTTTGTGCTTTTAAAGTTTGGACTTTGGTTCGGAAAAAAATAGGTCTGGGACTTATTAACGCCTATACCCCAATATATAGTAATAACTCACTCCCAAATGTCTTTAATAATGGGCATATGAGATATTGGTATGACAAGGGTGTGAGGATATATAGGGATGTTATAGACGAGACAGGGGTATTTTTTGTTCGATAACATTAGGGACAGATTGTGCTGGATAATAGACAGTTTTTTTAAATATCTTCAGTTAGAGATTTTTAAGTTAGGAAGACAGGGGGTTCCTGTGGCTTTTCTAGGGTGAACTTGATGGAGATGTTATCTAGTGGTTTAACCCCATTAGGCGAGATATATACAATTCTGAATGAGTTGATACCTGATGATTTGACCAAACATTCTGATCGGTGGCAGGAACTTTTACAGGGAAGCTGAAGACTCATTGTACTTGGCCCTGACACCATTTATTGCTGCTAATCTTCAACTTTAGTGTTTTAAAACATGGTTCATTCTTGACATCACACCGGCTAAGATTGCTCAATGGGGTAGGGAGGAAGGATCAACCTGCCCACAGTGCGGTTATCAAGCTGTTGATAGTGTTCATATGTTCGCCTCCTGCCCCGTTTTAGATACTTTGAAACAGGATGTTAGCATTACTTTGGAAACCATGCAGGGGAGGACAATTGATTTATCAGCACAACTGTTTGTACGAGGTGTGATGCCCTTTATTTTCAAGTCAGATTCAGACTTTTCTGTATATTGCCATGACGGTTTTTAGACTTTGCCTGGCCACCCATTGACTTGATCCTGTTCCCCCAACCTGTCAACAGTGGTTAGGAAGATTTCTAGTTGTGTATAGGCTTTAAATGGCAGTATACTCTAGAAGGGGTTGTAAGGAAAAAGCTGAAGGGCTAGCTAGCAATTTGGGCTCCCCTAAGGAACTGGCCTTGGGAGAAAAATGAGCAGAGACAATGATTTGAAAGTATATCGGGGATTGTTAAAATCTTTCCTTTTCTGATTATTTCAGGGACGGCCAAGAAGGTTGGGCTTTTATATTCAATCTCTTGGGCAATTATCAAGTAACATGTTTTCTTTGTTATAATGTCTGATCAAATGAAATTCTTTTTAGGAGCGCTGGATCAGCAATCGGGGGTGGGGGATAATGGAGTGACCCTGTAGAAACTGGAATGCATATTTGTGTTTCTTGCTGTACTGTATTAAGGAAAAATCTGAATAAAGACTTTAGATTTAAAAAAATAAATAAAGACAAATCGTTAATTGAACGGTCACAATGTCAATAGTAATTTGTTAAGGCCTTAGTTATTTCTTCTTCTGCTTTCAGTATAGTCAATTTATTAGTTGTAGGTACATGCAAATTAGTTTCTTTATTTGAATAATCATGATGAGGTAAATTTAGTATTATCAACAACAGGACAAGAATTCGTACAAAAGCAGTTAAGAAGCAAGCATCTATACGTTTACGTTTTAGTGAGACTAGATTTTAGTTTTTCATCCCAGAATTAGAGACAGTCACTTTTTAAATGTTTTTATATACTTAGAAAATAACAAAATACTATTACTATGTGCAGTTGCTTGTGAACAGCGTCCCGTCACACCCTTATTTATTCTTTTCGTTTCAATTTTGGCCTCGTTTGTTTTTCGTTTCACCTTTTTCAAAACAGTTCTTTCATGGCGGTTTGTGTATGTTGCATTTTTAGAGCAAAACACAAAGAACACTTTTTCCCAGTTGTTTGCAGCAGCTAAATATGTCCAATCTGGAGCTGCATATCTATGACTTGGTGTCAGCGCTCTTTTTGTTCTTCGGATTGTAGGCTCTTCTCTGTAAGTGTCAGTTGATCAGACTGACTAGAAACTTCAATCACAGTGGTAGGTATTCTTCCTGTTGTTAGTATGTGTCTCAATATTTCAGATTTTCTGGGCCAACCGTCTCCTTTATGCGCTTTTTTTTCTGGTACACTTGTCATATCATTTGAGTTGACATTTCTCTAAGTTGGATCCCTTCACTTTGTCTCTCAGTATCAACCGGGATCAACTCTCTTTGACTCTCATTTACAATAGTTTCTCTAGACCTAGTAGATGGTGCCCTCTCTACTCTGCGTTCAGTCTGAACAGTATATCTCACTGTTACCACTATTTCAACCACTAAAGACCCTACACTTTCAAGAGGACATGCGACTCAATGTCAAGTACCAAAGCCAGAACTTGAGATTCCATGGGAGCAGATGTAAATTCCTCAATCCCTTACCCCGCTACGATGAACAACCAGGCTCTCCAGTAGCGAAGAGGGGGAAAGGGGATTTGGAAGAAAAAAGAGAGACTGCACTGCTTCTTGTCTTCTTGACTGGTCTCGAGTGATTGTCCTCAAGATTTCCTGTAACCCAAAAACATCATGTAACCTCTATAATACTCTAAACAACCTTAACCTGTACCTTACACTTATACCTGTCAATCTGCATTGTCATGCTGCTCTCTGTTGTGTAGAACTCAGTAGCGGTCGGCAGTAGGAGTTACTGCAGGGCGGTGACGTGGGCAGGGGGAGGGGTAGGGTGGGGGGTAGTAATGTATGGATTATGGAGTTTTACAGGTAGGTAAATATTTAAATAAATAAAACGAATTTCGTTGCACACACTGCATCACCAAATGTGATGCAGTGCGTGCAACGAAATTTGTTTTATTTATTTAAATGCTTACTTACCTGTAAAACTCCGTAATCCATACATTACTACCCCCACCCTGCCCCTCCCCCTGCCCACGTCACCGCCCTGCAGTAACTCCTACTGCCGACCGCTACTGGTAGAACTGGTGAAAATGTTGGATGGTACTTCAACCTTGATAAGTGAAAGTTCAGTTACAGTTGGTTTCCTGCAAAGATACAATCACACTAGTAAGCTCTGTAACCCACTATGAATATCCCAGGAACGTGTACCTGTTACCTGTATTTCCAGTCTTCAACAGATTTTGATTCATTGTGATACTGATGACAGTATTTAATGTAGACTCAATGTGTCCCTTTCCTTGTCTTTCTGTCTTTTGTCCTCAATGTAGGTAAGTACAATTATATACATATATATATGTGGAGCGCAGAATTTTGTCAGTGTGGAAGCATTGGTGTCCAGAACCCACCACTACGCTAGGAGGAGACTGCGGTTGGGAGGTATTCATACCTCCTATTTGGGCGACATGGATTCCAATGCCGGCCCCCGTGATGGACACCTGGCGGAAGGGTGGCGGCGGTTATGAAGAGGACTTGAGGATAGCGCTGATTGCGGGGCTGTCTTACCTCCGTGGTTTCCTCGAGCGCTGTGCCTGTCTCATCTTCCCGTTCCTTGAGTGTCTCCCCCCTGGCATCATCTGATCCGAATGCACCATACAGCGGCATTCTGGGTCACGTAGTTCACTACAGGAGGACTGCACAGGTGAGCCTTGTCAACATTAGGGGGCGGAACAGGGCGTACTAAAGTAAGGCAGGACTGCATTTGCCACAACAGCAGAGGAAGCACTATCGAGAGGGGCGCTGAGGAAGTCAAGACACGCTGAAATGCATTCGCCTGACAAGATCCTGCAATAAAGTGTTTCCTTTAATTCCCCTTCGGGTCACTGTTCTTTCTTTTGGTAGAAGGCTACTTTTATATTTTATGCGCCAGCCAGAGCGCATTCCAGTGTACCCCCACCGCAAAAGTGGTCTGGACCTTCCTGGTTTGCTCTGTGGAGCTCAGAACTTTGTCAGTGTGGAAGCATTGGTGTCCAGAACCCACCGCTACGCTAGGAGGAGACTGCGGTTGGGAGGTATTCATACCTCCTATTTGGGCGACATGGATTCCAATGCCGGCCCCCGTGATGGACACCTGGCGGAAGGGTGGCGGCGGTTATGAAGGGGACTTGAGGATAGCGCTGATTGCGGGGCTGTCTTACCTCCGTGGTTTCCTTGAGCGCTGTGCCTGTCTCATCTTCCCGTTCCTTGAGTGTCTCCCCCCTGGCATCATCTGATCCGAATGCACCATACAGCGGCATTCTGGGTCACGTATTTCACTACAGGAGGACTGCACAGGTGAGCCTTGTCAACATTAGGGGGCGGAACAGGGCGTACTAAAGTAAGGCAGGACTGCATTTGCCACAACAGCAGAGGAAGCACTATCGAGAGGGGCGCTGAGGAAGTCAAGACACGCCGAAATGCATTCGCCTGACAAGATCCTGCAATAAAGTGTTTCCTTTAATTCCCCTTCGGGTCACTGTTCTTTCTTTCTGGAGGAGGCTACTTTTATATTTTATGCGCCAGCCAGAGCGCATTCCAGTATACCCCCACCGCACAAGTGGTCTGGACCTTCCTGGCTTGCTCTGTGGAGCTCAGAACTTTGTCAGTGTGGAAGCATTGGTGTCCAGAACCCACCGCTACGATAGGAGGAGACTGCGGTTGGGAGGTATTCATACCTCCTATTTGGGCGACATGGATTCCAATTCCGACCCCCGTGATGGACACCTGGTGGAAGGGTGGCGGCGGTTATGAAGGGGACTTGAGGATAGCGCTGATTGCGAGGATGTCTTACCTCCGTGGTTTCCTTGAGCGCTGTGCCTGTCTCATCTTCCAGTTCCTTGAGTGTCACCCCCCTAGCATCATCTGATCCGAATGCACTATACAGCGGCATTCTGGGTCACGTAGTTCACTACAGGAGGACTGCACAGGTGAGCCTTGTCAATATTAGGGGGCGGAACAGGGCGTACTAAAGTAAGGCAGGACTGCATTTGCCACAACAGCAGAGGAAGCACTATCGAGAGGGGCGCTGAGGAAGGCAAGACACGCCGAAATGCATTCGCCTGACAAGATCCTGCAATAAAGTGTTTCATTTAATTCACCTTCATGTCACTGTTCTTTCCTTGTGGAGGAGGCTACTTTTATATATATATATTACCTACTGGCGGTCGCCAGTAGGTATATATAGTTAGGACCTATTTACCATAGGAAATTCCGAACATTCTATTGGGAATAACTTTGGCGCCGATTGAGAAATCTCCCTGTAATTTTCCTTAAATTTGCCTCGCTGCACTCCGCTCCTTCCCTTCAAATTTCGGGGGGATTCGTCAAGTGGGGGCAGAGAAAAAAGGGGATCCCAAAACGTGTTTTCTCCATGTTAATTTCCATAGGGACATTCTGACAAGGCAACAGCTCGAACGGCTGAACGGAATTACACCAGATTTGGCAAAATGGTAGGGACTGGTATGCAGCAGTGCCTTTTGTATGTTTGGTGTAAATCCCTCCAGTAGTTTTTGAGAAAATTGAATGTGAAAATTGAGTCCAATGCAAGTTTCCATAGGACCTTTAGACACAGCTACAGCCCGAACGGCTGAATGGAATTACTGCACCTTGGCAAAATGGTAGAGCCTGGTATGCAGAAGTGCCATTTGTATATTTGGTGAAAATCCCTTCAGTAATTGTTGAGAAAATCGACTTTTTTCAAATTATATATCTATAGGCGGGACACGGTGCGCTCACGGGCTTGCACCGTCCTTGCACGTGCGCGGACCTTAGCGTGCGCGCGCGGAATTCAGATTGGCTGTTGGACGTCTGTCAACATTCCATTCAGTCGAAATGAGGAAGTGTTGTCCACCATCTTGTTTTTGTGGCAGATGATAGTGGTTGTAAACAGAAGTGTAATAGTTGACAAGGAGGCAGGGTAGAGATTCCTGAGCCCCCTAGGTTTTGGCATGGTGTCTGTAAAGGACCCCGAAGGTTGAATTTATTATTTTTTTTTAAAGTTAAAATCGCGGGGTCCGCGCACCGTGCGCGGACCACGGCTCAAAAAGACAAAAAAGAAATACATTAAAATAACAAGTTTCAGTGTTTAGATGTTGGTTGAGTGCAATATTGAGTGATGACTCTTTCATCTTTGGGTTTAGGTAGGTGTTTTGTGGAGAGTTAGGGGTCGATTAGGATCGCGGACGGACTTGAGTCCGTCCGCGACCCCTGAGGAGGAGGGAACGTCCGCATGGGCTGCGGCGTTCCCTCCGATCTGATTAGGATGTGACCGCCAGGGTGGCGGTCACATCCTCTATCTCTAACATTGCGGCGGGTGCAGCTTCAAGCTGCACCCGCCCCAATGTAAAAAATGCATGCACAGCATTTGCGTGCACAAAGCGGCAGGCACCGCGCGGTGCCTGCTGCATTGTGCACGCAAATGCAGGGGGGTACCATAGGTACCCCCCATGTGCACCCCCCACCACCCCTTCACCCATGGGGCCCGCAACGGGCCCCCGAAGTGAAGGTCCGTATGCTTTTTCACGGCGGAAAAGCCGCCGTGGAAAAGCATAGAATTGCAGACATCCTAATATGCCTGGCGGTGTCTGATAGACACCACCAGACATGTTAGTGCTTTTCCGCCGCGGTCGCCTTCCGACCGCGGCGGAAAAGCTGTGGACAGATTATCAGACACACCAGCCATCCTAATTTGGTGGTGGGTCTGTGGAGGCTCCGCTGCGGTTTTCCCGCATCCTCCGGGCCGGCGGTGGCTTCCGCCGGCCCGGAGGATGCGGGAATTCCGCAATCATAATGACCCCCTTAGTATGGTAATTGGTAGAGAGCATTGGGGGTAGGTTGAAGATTATGTGAGTTTGAATGTGTTGATAATTTGAACCAATTAAAATGTTACTTTGGTTTTGATTTTGTGTGTGATGAAATGTGATTGGCTGGGTATTTTAATATGTATGAAAAATGAGAGGGAAACACAGCCATTTTGAGATTTTAGTGTTTGAGGTATACTCCTGAGGTGTGAGATTGAGACAGAATTTACTGTACAACAGTTTTCTAGAAGGTGAGTTGCTAATTTGTAAGGAGAACTCTGTTGTTCACTTTAAGTTAATAGGAAAAATGTTATCTGTTAGTTATTTAATGTTTTTCTGTTATACTTATGGATTGAGTAGGGCAACATCAGATGCAGTGCTTTATATTTCTAATTCTTGCTTGATACTATACATTGTCCAGGGAAACACGGCCATTTTGTGACTATAGTGTCTGAGGTACTTTTGTGTGGACATTTTGGTGTTCAATTTCTGGTGTGAGATTTACACAGTAGTAACTCTTCTTATAGAATTTAATAGTTTTTCTCTGCCCTATCACACTCTTACTCTGCAACATCTCACTGTCTTTCTCTTTCTTTTAATAGTACACTTACATCAATAATGGTTGAAAATGAAGAGTCATTTGACATCGTTATAGACATTTTTGTGACTGTTATTGAGGATGTTCCTGTTGATGAGAGTAATCCTGAAGGAGAGCTTTATGATGGAGGAGATGGCATGGACGATTTCTATGATGAATTCTTGGAATCAGATTTATTGGAAGCTTTGGAGTTCATTGAGTTTGAGGATTCTTTTTGGGAGATTTTCAATATTGACATTGCTGATGATGCAATCTTAGACGATCATTTAAATTTTGGAAATTCCCAACAATAAGTTTAAATTTAGTAAATAAATATTGTATGAGAATTTATACTTAACTAAATGTAATTTATGAGGTAGTAGCAAACTGATGATTTTATGTGTTACATAGTAAGTTTACTCATAAATACTTCCGTTCTTCCCCCAAATTTTCTTAAATGTGTATTTGACATCTCTTCTTCATGTCCTGCATCCTTTCTCTCACTGTCTGTCTCTGATGCAGAAGGTTGCAACATAACTAAGTTTAAAGAACAGCAAGTGTGTCTCACCAGAGCAGGAAATCATGCAGTAAGCGCTGTTTCTCTTTCTTTTAATAGTACACTAACATAAAATGATGAATGAAAATGAGGAGCCTACCAACATCTTCTTTGAAATAACAGCAACGTTTATTGAGGCAACTTATTCTGAGGTGTATATTGATCCTATAGATTAAACAAATCATGAAGAACATGAAGGAGATACCATGGCAGATTTTTTTGATGAAACACTAGATATGGAATTAATGGAATGTCTAGACGTTGTCGAGTTTGACGAATCATTTTCAGACACTTTGATGGATGAAATTTCTGATGAAGAAATCCTACAAGTTCTTTTAGATTTTGAAAATTCTGATAAATAAATTTTAATTTAGTAAAGAAAAATTGTTTTGAAAATTATACTTATTTAAATGTAATTTATGAGGTAGTAGTAAAGTGATACAATTTTGTGTTCTTCATGTCCTGTATCCTTTCTGTCACTGACTCTCTGATGCACTAGCTTACAACATAAGTAAGTATATAGAACAGCAAGTGTGTTTCGCCAGAGTAGGAACTCATGACCCCCTACGCCAATTCTGAACACACATTGAGAAAGGAAGGAATCATGTGAACAAATCTGTTGCTGCTTTCCTGAAAGACTATAGTATGGATTCAATATACCACAATAACTTGCATTACAACATACAAGGTATCTACAGAGGAGACGATGTCCATTTCCATTTAGTTTTTTTTTTTTTTTTTTAATTCCAATAGGTCTGCGCACCGTGAGTGCTCGGTAAATGCACGGTGCGCGAACTCTATTGCCGCCATTTTGTGGTTTCAGAAGAGAGGGAAAAATATAACTTAAAAACGTGGGAAGGGGGTAGGGTAGAGTGTCCCTGACCCCTTATGCCTTCTCAGGGGGTCGTTCAAGGACTCCTAAGGTTAAAAATAATGTTGTTTTTTTTTAAAAATAACAGAAAACACGATAGGTCCACGCACGGGGAGTGCTCGGTGAGTGCTCGGTGCGTGGACCTCGGGAAAAATTAATACAAAAAATAAAGTTAAAAATTATATTTGAGTGTTTACATGTTAGTTGGCTCTAAAAAGAGCCGTTGTGTTCATTGTGTTTTTTTTGGTACCTACAAGTAAGTACCAATGCAGAGTCTGATGTTACAGAGATAGACTCTGTTCCCTTCATCAGTGAAATGTACACCATCTGTCCTAGCGATGCCTTGCATGTTTTAACGCAAGTTGTTGTGGTATATACAACTCATTCCATAGTCTCTCATGTATGCAGAAACAGATGTATTTACATGTTTCCTTGCTTTCTCAATCTGTGGACAAAATTGATTGGACCAATTCCATTTTTGTCTTTGGCATATATTGGAATAGACAAAGGCAGTTTGAGGAAAAAGTGACATCAATTGTCCAAAGATGTCCTTCAATAGCATTTCCACACCAACCCCAGTCAAAGTGCATAAGTCATTTCCACCACAGTGCACGATTATAAGGTCAGGATGTGGGACATGCATCAAGGATTTCACCAATGGTATCAATTGGTGACATCTCAATCCTCTCTGGCCAATCCATAAAATATCCACATTTGGTAAATCAGGGTTTAAAATTCCTCTGTTTGTTGCATACCTTTTAGACCAGAATACAAAACTGTGTCCTACAAACCATACTGAAGGCATCTTCAAGGCAGGTCTGGTTGTACTGTTTCTGGCAACAAATGCATTGCATCATCAAATTGTTAAGTTCAGGTTGGATATTTGCAACCATTGATGCTTGCATTGGTGATGCTGTTGCTTCAGAAGAAGTGCTGGGAGCAGAGCCCTGCTCCTCTGATCTTTTCATTACAGCTTTACTCCAATTGTTTGGTTGTATATTTCTGACATGGTGTTCCATGCTATAAGTTCCAAAGCTGTACTTCTTCGGTGGATCCCCTCTTGAAAGTACTGTGTCACAGATTTTACATGTGACAAAAGGCACATTTACCTTTTTCTATTTTTCTGGGTATTTAAAAAATGTCCGTACTATGGACTCTCTCTCTGTTCTAGGGGTTTCTCAGGTTCCTGCTGCTCAGCCATTTCAGTAGATTTTTCAAGAGCAAAGTGCTGATGAAAAAAGGTGTTGCTTCCTCGAAAGCCAAAGAAGAATGATGAACATGGGAGGGTTCTTTCAAGAATTAGAGTAGGAAGTATTATAAACCAATAAAATCTTTTGTTATAAGGTCACATGGTTGGATGTAAGCTTACGGAGTGTTTACGGAGCATTTACGGAGTGCTCACGTAAGCTTATGTTGCATTTACATTTTATTTACGGAGCGCTTACGTCATCTTATGATGTGCTTACGTGGTACGCACCCTTGTGACATTTATAATTTTTTAAATAAAGTTATATATGTTGTTTAAAAGTTTAAAATAAACATGTTCTTTATTATCTCAGTTAATATGTTCCTTTATATTGTATAATGAATATGTATATATAAACGATTTAGCACCCTCGTGACATTTATAATTGTTTAAATTAATTTATATATGTTGTTTAAAAGTTTAAAATAAACATGTTCTTTATTTTCCCAGGTAATGTGTTCCTTTATATTGTTCAATGAATATGTAGATATAACGATTTAAAGTTTATAAAACTTTCAGAGGTAAATAATGAATTCCTGTGTACATGCATATCTGTGCATGTACATTTGTGCCATGTGGCACACATACATGTCGTAAGACCATGTATGTGTGTGACGTGGCACACAAGTCTGAATCAGGGGTGCAAGAGGCTGTCAAAGTGACAACCTGTCCCCCTTGTCTATTCGGTAATTTTACCGATTCGGTATTTACTGATTCGGTAATTGCCATTGATTCCTATTGGCCTCAAGACTTATAGGAATCAATGGCAATTACCAAATCGGTAAATACCGATTTGGTAAAATGACTGAATTATACAGATTCGGTAATTTCAAAAGAGAAATTACCTACATCCAAGTTACCTACTCTTAAATATTGAAGTGGTATGATTTGGTATTTATGAGTAGGTAAATCGAGATTACGTACATCTGGCCCATTGAGTTGTAACATATTTATATACATATGTTACATTTCAGTGCTTTGGAAGTAGTACAGTATACTATAGGTAAACACCTTATAGGTTTATGCTGTACCACATCCTTATAGTTTTGCACTTTGACATTCAGTATGACACACTTTTACATACAAACATAGAAATGTAGTTATTTTTTTAACAAGTAGAGGTAGTTGTAAAAAGAACTGTTTGGTACGCACCCTTACAAGATTTGTAATTGCTTAAATAAAGTTATATATGTTTTTTAAAAGTTGCTTAAATAAAGTTATATATGTTGTTTAAAAGTTGCTTAACTAAAGTTATATATGTTGTTTAAAAATTAAAAAAAACATGTTATTTATTTTCCCAGATAATGTGTACTTTTATATTGTAATAATAATAATAAATCTTTATTCGGTTTTTAGCAGTGCAAAACCATAAAAGTTATCGCAACATACAAAATACATGAGTATTTATATAAAAACAGCTATTACGCACATTAAAAAATATGACCAGGTTCCGTGCAAAATTAAGTAGAAAATAAGACGATAGTAACCTTCTGAGTTTCTTCTTCTCTTTTTCAAAGGTTATTCCTATGTCTCAAAATGCACTTTAAAAAATTAAGTACGTGATAACAAGTACGTTCAGACTCCAACAACTGTAGTGCTAACATGGCTGGGCGACACTGTCTATAGCCCCAATTTTTTAATAAAGGGATTAGCCAGATTTTTCTATGGGTGTAAAAAAATTTGCTAAATAAAATTGTATGAATGGTTGACTGTTGAGACAAATCATCACATGGACAGGGGGCCAAGTTTAAGTCCCAATTATTTTTTTCTGGAAAAGTCACTAGTCTATAAAAAAGATTCAGTCTGAACCTTGTTAGGAGCATCTTATCGTATGTTGTAAATTCTAGAGTCAGATAGAGCTGGATTTTCGGGCTGTGCTGTATCATATTCGCATGGGTCACATATTTTTTGGTTGACAGCAGAGTCAGTCTCAAGGACTCTAGGTGGCTCAGCGCAATTTGTTTCAGGTCTTTCTTGGATATTTCATTTAATTTTTCTGGGGTGAAATAATACTTTTGTAGTCCCAGGTCTGAAAAGAAGTGTCTAATATAGGAGAGCCATGCTATTTTATGTACATGATCTAATTCCATGGAGTCCTTTAAGATGTTTTTGGTCAGCAGGTTTTTGTCTGACAACCAGACGTGCCTCCAAAGTAAAAGTGGCTGGATTTTTATTAAGTCTTCAATATATGGGATTCCCAACTCCATATGAGAGGCATAGATGGAAGAGCCTTTTGGCGTAGACAAGAGGAATCTCATGAAGATATTTTCCTCTTTTTGCAATGAACCAATGGCTGTGTGTCCCCAAATCCCTGCCCCGTAGAGAGCGATGGCCTGGCATTTTGCAGCATAAATCTTTAACAGTTCTACTGATGGTCTATTTCCAAGTCTTTTTGAAAAGTTCATCAGTGCTAGAATTGCTCTTTTAAACAAATGTCTCCTGGCCTCAACAGCAGCCTTCCAATTTAGGCTTTCATCAATCATGATGCCCAAGTAAGGGTACTGTGAGGTCTTTTCAATTTTTTGGTCTTTTAAATAAATAGTCTTTGTGGCTTTTCGTTGACCGCCCGCTACCATGACAAATGTTTTTTTTACATTAATGTGTAAATCCAAGGCACCCATGAAATCAGCGTACTTAGATAAAGATTTCTGGAGCTCGATAGGAGTGCGTGCTAAAATGACTGCGTCATCCGCATAGAGCAGTGCGGGGATCAGGCGGTGTTT
Organism: Lissotriton helveticus; assembly: GCF_964261635.1. Taxonomy (NCBI): domain Eukaryota; kingdom Metazoa; phylum Chordata; class Amphibia; order Caudata; family Salamandridae; genus Lissotriton; species Lissotriton helveticus. The sequence goes on along the minus strand of NC_136060.1, from coordinate 48,577,376 downwards.
CAGTCTAGGCAGGTCCTGCCCCCCCCTCAGCATAATTTCCTCCAGTCCGTTGGTGTACAGGGAGAAGAGGAAGGGGGCTAGGACACATCCCTGCCTTACTCCTCTCTCTACCCTAAATGGTGCAGTTAGCTCTCCTTTTGTTCCATATCTCACTCTGCGGAGGATTCGCCGTATAGCCCCCTTAAGAAATCCAGAAGGGGAGGATCAACCCCTAATGAACCTAGCAGAGTCCAGAGCTTCGCATGCGACACGCAATCAAACGCGGAGGACAAATCCACGTAGACCATGTAAATTGTCCCTGGCTTCGCGTGAATGTATTTCGAGACTAGCATGCTTAAGTTAAGGGCCTGTTTCACTGTTCCAAAACCTTCCCTAAACCCAAACTGGAGGTCCGAAAGGATGTTTTTATCTTTTGCCCTTTGCTAAAGTTTTTCCAAGACGACTCTGCCGACTACTTTCCCTAGGGAGTCTAGCAGCGAGATAGGTCGATAACACTTCGTATCTTGTCGATCCCCCTTTTTAAAGATGGGGACCATGATAGAGCTTGACCATGACTCCAACAGTCCAAGCTTCGCTGCTGCTATACAGACTCTTGTGAGTATTGGTGTCCAAAGATCAGGGAGATGTTTAAATAAGTCCACTGGGACCCCGTCAGGGCCAGGTGCTTTACCGCTCTTACTCATCAGTAGGGCCATTTCGACGTCTTGTAGTTCAAAGTCTATCGATATTGGGAATACTACCGGGGGAAGATTGAAATGGCGTTCTTCTGTTAACGATGTTAGTTCAAAGGTTTTTGAGAAATAGTTCACCCAGGTTTCCTCATCGATGGCGACGTCGACCTGAGGAATGTTAGAGTCCGATAGCAGGGGAGACTTAACTATTCGCCAAAAAGACTGACTATCTTTCATGAGTGCGCTTTTATGCAGAGCGTTCCACAAAGACAGTTTCAGCTCTTTTTTCCTTGTCTTTCTGGCGTTGTTGTACTCTCGACGGAGGTGTTGGATCTCTAGATGGTCTCTGTTTGATTTTCCAAGTGCCTTTCTTAAGTTGGTCTGCGCCTTAGTACAATCATGGTTAAACCAACCTGTAGTGCTTGGATTGTTTAGTTTGGGTATTCTGGTCAACAGTGTTTTTATTTGGTCTAGAATCATCTTAAAATTTTCCAGGATTAACTTGGGATCTGCTTGGGAATCCAGGCATATCATTATATTGTTATAAGCAGACTTTATTAATGTATTAGTGAGCTTATTAGGATCCACTTTTTCCCACTTTATAGTGTATCCGTTTTTTTTGCCCAGTTCGAACCTATTCTGTGATAGAGTATTTGCTATTGTTGCCATAAAAGATCTTGGTTGGTTCAGCTGTAAATTTAGCCTTAGGGCAGAGTGGTCGCTTAAGATGTTTTCCAGAATTTCAAAGTTCCTGCTTAGATCTTTTAGACCTTCTGTAGTGATTATATAGTCAACTGTGGTCTCGTGCCCCCTTCCTCGATAAGTAGGTTCTAGTTGATTCTTTGCTGGTCGAATTGGGTTTATTATTTGCAGTTCCAAATCTGAGAGGATCTTGTTCATAGCCAACCCCATTCGTGAATGGAGGAAGTGCACTAGAGGGTTGTCGTATTCATCCACCATTCCGCAGGTCTGGTTGTTCGTCAAAGGGCAGGGGTGTAAGTTGAAATCCCCTCCCCATAATATATGGACGTTGCCCTTACTCTCGTACAGGTGTCTATGATGGGTGATTTTTTCTTGAATTATAAAGAGGATGTTTGAGAAATTTTCATCCTTTAAATTATTATATAAGTTTATTAGTATAATAATTAGTTTTTTGCCTATTATAAGTGTGAACAATTGGAAGTTTAAAGAAGAATCTGCCTCTACTACTTTCAAGTCAGTTATTGTGTTGGCTATATAAGTTACCAGTCCCCCGCTGGGTCTGCCTGCACTGCTTGGAAGGGCGGGGGAAAAATATGTCTTATATCCTACAAGATGTAGGGGCATCGTAGCCCATGTCTCCTGTAGACATATAATTTTACCTTCCTCCAAAAATCGGGCCGTAGAGCCATCCTCTATTTTTGGTCGGAGGCCTGCAATGTTCCAGAAAATCACCGGAAGCTGTAAAGTTTCCTTATCTGGGTCTGCCGTTTTGGTTTCTGGTGAATCTGTGGGGTCTTCGGATAGGACCGAACTGACCTGTAGGGGCTTCGGAGTTTCAGCTCGTGGTCAGTCGACCATTTCCAGGCTGCTAAACCGATTCATAGTCGGTATGCCTGGCCAATTTTGCCAATGCGGGGTGTCTCTATAGATAGGTCTATATGATCGGTATAGCGGTCTGTCCCACTGTTCCCAATTTCTGCCTCTATTCTGTGGTCCCACAGTCTGCCACGGGCCCTCTTGATGTTGATAACTCTGGGTTGCTGACCACCAAGAATTATCAGGATCGCTATATCGCTGAGATGTTTTAGGCCCAGCGAAGTCTAGTTCCCATGGTTGTGGGACTGCTTTTCGCCAGATATTATCAGATTCATTCGAGTAATTATTATAATATCTTTTTGGGTAAAAGAAAGAAAGGGGTCTTGTACCGATCCCTCCAATAGTATTATTATAGTCCCAGGAACAAATATACTCGACTATGCTAGGGTCCTTGAAGGTGATCACTATGCAATCTCCCTGTATACTTTTTTTCCTGTGTCCCACCCAAGGATTCCTACAAACTGTTGTTATACTGGTTGTCCAGGTTGGCGGAACAGGTCGATTTGTGTTCAACCAATACTGTACTTTATTTTTCAACGACCAGTTGGGTTCCGTCCCCTCTCCCGTTAGTTCAGGAACCCCAGTCATCACTACCACATATGGGGATGCCTCAGGTGGCATGTTTAGAGGGAGCCTGTTATCAGTGGTCCCTCTGATACCTCCTTTATTTTTTGGAGGATTTGTTTTTTTAGTGGCAGGAGTTTTAGAGGCCGGTGTGTTTATGGTTGATGCATTTGCTTTAGGTGTATTTAGTGCGATATTGCTCTGCGGGGGAATTGTAAGAACCTTGGGCGTGGGTTTCTGTACAGCGGGAGCCTTTGGTGCTGTAGGGGCTTTTACTGTGGGTTGCTGATTAGTCAACGGGGGGGCTAGAGTTGTAGCTTTCTTTTGTGGAGGCAATGTAGCCGAGGTGTTCATACCCGTTTTTGGCGGTCCTTGTATGGGTGTTGGCTTAGGACAACTAGCGAGTTTAGTCAATTGAGACTCAATCTTAAGCAGTCTAGTTTCAATTGGGCGAAAAAAGGAATCTGGAAGGGAAGCTATCTCCTTTATTAGCCTTGATGCTTCCCTTTCCTTGCCCGTTGTTAGTGGGGGGGGGGATTCTAAGGTGATGGTATCTTGGATGTTCTGTGGAGGATGGTGGATCGTTATCAAATTATTGGCTGGGTCAGCGAATTGTTGTAGTACGTCTGCCGAATTTGCGGTATCGATCAAGTCTATATGATCGGCCACATTATTGTCAACAGTATTAGCTACCTTATCCCTACCCTTCCTTTTCTTTATAGCTCCGTCCCTCCTCCCTCTAGCTAACCTTAGCTCCTCCGGGGTGTGGTCAGGGAAGATTTCAGGTGTTTTCTCTAGCTCGTCTTCTGAGAATGTTACGGAGAGTTGTGAGGCAGAAAGATCTACATTATTTGGGAGACTTAGTCTGTTTGTACCCGCTGAAATTTGGGTTGGAGCAGACTGTAAGTCTGGAGTTCTTGCGGTTGCTAGTGGTCCCATTGAGGATCGCCTTGCGAATGCAAGTTCAGTTGATACTCTCCCCTCAATCAGGCTGATGCTTTGATCTATAAATGTATTTGCCTTACAGATAAAGTCATCCATTGGTCCTAATAGTTGTTCTCCTACCCCGTTTTTTTTGAGTTTTTTTTGTTTGCTTCCCCTCGTATTCATTTTCAGTAAATAGAGTATGTAAAATATATTTTTTTTTTTTTTTTTTTTTAAATGACAAATCGTCGCTAGCTTCAGGAAGATGGTGAGTACCTGTAATAGTAGTCCAAAGATGTAATGCTTAGAGCAGGGGTCCGGACCGGACTCTCACGTTCTCGAACGGCCTCAAACGGCCCGCTCTTTGCCCGGTCTTCGCCCCGGGCTGCGACCCGCGCGCGTCCCGCGGTGCGCGTCACTGGGCTTGCTGATATTGTCTTGGGTGGAGAGGGGGCGGGCACTGGGAGGGGGCGCGGCTCACCCGGGAAGAGGACACAGCTGTGGATGTTGTATGCTGGTCCTCGCAGTCCCGGGGCTGCGCCTCTCGCCTCCTCTGTGGCCTCGCTGATGACACCTCCTCACGTCAGTCAGGTAGAGAGCAGGAACAGTTGGAGGCTACTCCTGTAGCACAATCAGAGTTCTGGCAAAGGACTCCTCGTAACGAGCGGCGCCCGCGAAGCGGGGGCCGCGAGGAGTGAAGAGCGCTTTGGTGGGGGCGGGCACTGGGAGGGGGCGCGGCTCACCCGGGAAGAGGACACAGCTGTGGATGTTGTATGCTGGTCCTCGCAGTCCCGGGGCCGCGCCTCTTGCCTCCTCTGCGGCCTCGCTGATGACACCTCCTCACGTCAGTCAGGTAGAGAGCAGGAACAGTTGGAGGCTACTCCTGTAGCACAATCAGAGTTCTGGCAAAGGACTCCTCGTAACGAGCGGCTCCCGCGAAGCGGGGGCCGCGAGGAGTGAAGAGCGCTTTGGTGGGGGCGGGCACTGGGAGGGGGCGCGGCTCACCCGGGAAGAGGACACAGCTGTGGATGTTGTATGCTGGTCCTCGCAGTCCCGGGGCCGCGCCTCTCGCCTCCTCTGCGGCCTCGCTGATGACACCTCCTCACGTCAGTCAGGTAGAGAGCAGGAACAGTTGGAGGCTACTCCTGTAGCACAATCAGAGTTCTGGCAAAGGACTCCTCATAACGAGCGGCACCTCGTACAATGAATATTATGTAGATATACCGATAGCACTTTTGGGGGTACATAATGAATTGCTGTGTACATGAACATCTGTGCATGTACATTTGTGCTATGTGGCACACATACATGTCGTAAGACCATGTATGTGTGTGACATGGCACAGAAGTCAGAATCAGGGGTGCAACAGGCTGTCAAAGTGACAACCTATCCCCCATGACAATTCAGTGATTTTACCGAATCGGTATTTACTGATTCAGTAATTGCCATTGATTCCTATGGGCCTCAAGGCCCATAGGAATCAATGACAATTACCGAATTGGTAAATACCGATTCGGTAAAATGACTGAATTAAACAGATTCAGTAATTTCAAAAGAGAATTTACCTACATCCCATTTACCTACTCTTAAATATTGAAGTGGTATGATTTGGGACGCGATGTAGGTAGGCATTTATTGGTCGGTAACGGCTAAATTTGGCCGTTACCGACTGGTAAATGCATTTTCCTATGTAGGAGGCATTTATTTACAGATTTGGTATTTTTACCAATTCTGTATTTACCGAATCAATAAAATTACTGAGGATTCTAAGAATTCGTTTTTTACCACTCAATACAATTGGGAGGTAAATAAGGAATTCCTGTGTACATGCACATCTGTGCATGTACACCTGTGCCATGTGGTACACATACATTCCTTAAGGGCATGTATGTGTGTCACATTGCACACAAGCCAAAAACAGGGGTGCTACAGGGTGTCAAAGTGACACCCTGGTCCCCCTGGCAGGATTCGGTATTTACCGATTCGGTAATTACCGAATCGGTATTTGCCATTGATTCCTATGGGCTTCAAGGCCAATAGGAATCAATGGCAAATACAGATTCGATAATTATCGAATCGGTAATTACCAAATTTCACTGAATCAGTAATTAATTTGGTAAAAATACCTACATCTCCATTGCCAGTTCTTAAATACCGAATTGGTATGATTCGGTATTTAAGAAGTGGTATTCTGGGATTACCTACATCGGCCCCTTGGTATTTATGAGTAGGTAAATCGAGATTACGTACATCTGGCCCATTGAGTTGTAACATATTTATATACATATGTTACATTTCAGTGCTTTGGAAGTACTACAGTATACTATAGGTAAACACCCTATAGATTTATGCTGTACCACATCCTTATAGTTTAGCACTTTTGCATTTACTATAACAAGCTTTTACATACAAACATATAAATATAGTTCTTTTTTTGACCAGTAGAGGTAGTTCTAAAAAGAACTGGGTTTTTTTTTGTATTTTTTTGGGTTGCTAGAAAAACGGTGTAAAAAAATGGACTTTATAAACAAAACAATTGTTCAACATGAACAAACCTTGAAAAATAAAGAAAAAAATTATTTGGTGCACTTGTGGCTCCTGTTTTTCTGCAAAATAACTTCTACTGACTGTTGTCAAAAGGAAACTAATTTATCGCACTGTATGCACTGCATCATTAGATTTTTCAATTCAGGCTGCATATTGGCAACCGTGGAAGCTGGCATTGGTGGTGCTGTTGAAGTACTAGGAGCAGAGCCCTGCTCTTCAGATTTACGCACCACAGCTCTAGCCCAATTGTTGGGGTGCATATTCTTAACATGGCGTTCCATGCTATAGGTTCCAAAAGAGTATTTTTTATTTGGATTGCCTCTTGACAATACTGTGTCACTGATGTTGCATGTGACATGCGGTGCATTGACTTTCTTCAAACCTTCTGGGAATGAAAAAAACTTCCAGACTATGGACTCTTTTTTAGATGGATGGGGGTCCTCTTCCACGTATTCTTCTAAAGAAGAATGTTCTGATTCCTCACGTTCAGCCATTTCCAAACAAGCCAGGAGATGTTGAAAGTAGATGTTGCTTCTCTGAAAGCCAAAGAAGAATGATGAACATGGGAGGGGTCTGTCTACAATTGGAGTAGGAAGTATTATAAACAAATAAAATGTCTTGTTTTAAGGTCACATGGTTGAAAGTAATCTTACGGAGCGTTTACGGAGCGTTTACGTAAGCTTACGTAAGCTTACTGTGCGTTTACGTATTATTCACGGAGCGGTTACGTCATCTTACGATGCGCTTACTTAATACGCACCCTCGCGAGATTTATAATTGCTTTAATAAAGTTATATATGGTCTTTAAAAGTTTAAATTAACATGTTCTTTTATTATCCCAGATAATGTGTACCTTTACATTGTGCAATGAATACGTAGATATAACGATTTAAAGTTTATAAAACTTTAGGGGGTAAGAGCTCGGAGCTATTATGTTGCGCGGACAGAGCTCTTACGTTGCGTGCACGTGCGAAGCACCCTCGCGAGATTTGTTACTACTTTAAAAAGTAATATACTGTTGTTAAAAGTTTTAAAAAACCATTTTCTACATTAAAGCAAATATTGTCTACCTTTAAAATCAACGTTAAAAACGTAGATATTATGTTTTAGAAATTTAAAAAAATTTAACGGGGTAAGAGCTCAGAGCGTTTACGCTATGCTTTCGGAGCGCTCACGGTGCGCAGACCCTGTAATCATATAAAAAAAAAACTTGAAACCAAAAATATATATATTCACTGAAAAAACTATAGGTTTGAAGCCTTACATAGTTAGGTATTAGCAATTAAAAAACCTTGCAAATTCACTGAAAAAACATTAGGTTTTAGGTCATATATAGTTAGGTATTAGCATTTAAAAAACCTTGGAAATTCACTGAAAAAAACTTAGGTTTCAGGTCATATATAGTTAGGAATTAGCATTTAAAAAACCGTTCAAATTCACTGAAAAAGCCATAGGTTTCAGGTCATATATAGTTAGGTATTAGCATTTAAAAAACCATTGAAATTGCTCCTGTATAGTTAGTTGGACTAACTATATTTCGCGCACCCGCAATCCACTGCTGATGATGTCACATATTACATCATTCATGACATGGTCAGTGACATCACTGATGACATCACTGATGACATCACTGATGGCATCTCCATTGACATCACTGATGACATCATTCATGTGATAATACGATGCACCTCCTCACACTCTAATCTAACCTTTGATACACCCAGTCTTAAATACAAACTACCATTCTTGAAACCATTGACACACCAATACCAGTTACTACATACGCACTCACTGATTCCTAGGTTTACACACACATCCACTCATTCACCCATACAATCACTCAGACATACAGTCACTCATCAATACAATACTATCATATGCACTTATACACCTATAGAGACACTCACACACTTTCACTCTTCCATGGAGTTGCTCACACACCTAGTCAGTCATGCAAAGAATCGATCACACTCCCATTTCCTCATCTATACAGTTATACACACAACACCTTACTTATTCAAACATATACTAACACATACTTACTCTCTTAAACAATCACTGATACAAGTACACATTGATCCATACAGCCACTTGCATAATCACTGGCTCTCATGTATAGTCATTTATATATACCAACTCTCACAAGCACTGTGTTTTACATGTGTACTTACTTGGACATGTAGCACTGAGATATACATTCACTCACTAACACACCAATGCACACAGTAAACCGCCCATACAGCTGTTTCCATATGCACTCTTGAACTCATACACCTAGTGAATCAACTGCTCACACATCTATGCACAGAGTCACACACCTCCCAGTCACCCATACACACACTCAGTCTCACATACAAATACTTGGGCAACCAATCAATGACCCATATAGCCACTCATATAGCGACTGATCAACACATACAGCATCTTACACAACAACAGACATACTGATGCACACATTCAGACAGTTTAGTCACTAACCCATGCATTCAGTAAGACACATTTAATCACTCACTCATATAGTCAGTCACACGCCTACTAAATCCTTCATCCAGACACTTATACATCTTCTCATTCTTCAATATGTAAAACATATTTAAACTTTATAGAAACACACAGTCACTAGATGATGTCATCAGTGAGACTGTGATGGCACTGATTCCTGGGTAAGGAGAACCCAAATGATGTGATAGTGGCGGTACAGTTAGACAACTGATGGGAAAATTTTCACCTCGAATTTGTGCCTCATGTGAATATGTTTATGTTGTCACGTGATGCGACTGATGAATGTAGTTTCCACCTTTCTCTTATTCGTTCTTGCCAATGGTTGCTTGTGATTTGATTTCACTTTTTCAGACTCCTAGATACCTTCTGGTGTATACTCATGTTCTTGATAGGGGCATGTATCTAGTATGAGTCGGTAAACCAGCCCTTTGACCCCCCCTAATTAGTTTGTTGTAAAATTAGAAATATTTAGACAGAGAGGGTATAAAGAAGGGATTTTAAAACAAGCTGTAAATAATATGCAGGCCAGATCAAGGAAATCATTGTTTGAATATGATTTTTTTTATTATTTATTATTTAGAAGTTTTCTATAGCGCTAACAAGACCCGAAGGTAGCAGAGCGCTTTACAGTAACAGGCATGACAGGGTGAACAAAAATACATGTAACAGGTAGAGGCAGTCCTCGAAAGACAATATTGGGGGAGGGAAAGTTCGTAAAGTGGGACTTTTGGTATAAGGATACATAGATAACACATAGTTCAGTGGGAGATCTTAGTTATCTGGGACCTAGGGAGCGGATGAGGAACAAGGATTTGAGTTGGTTCTTGAATTCCGCATAGGACGGTAGAGTTCTGATATGCGGAGGGATAGAGTTCCATATTTTAGGGGCATTTCCAGTGAAGGAGCAGTCCGCAGTTTTCTTCTTTCTGGTTTTTGGAAGGATGAGCAGCAGGGAGTTGGAGCTTCTCAGATATCTGCTTTGACCTGCTTTTTTGAGCTTGGTTGCCAGGTATTCTGGTTTACCGGTGTGGAGGGCCTTGTGGGTTAGGCAGGCCGTTCTGAAGGTGTTACGCATTTCCACCGGAAGCCATTCGAGTTCTTTAAGCGCTGGGGAGATGTGGTAGAATTTTTTGCATCCTGTGATCATTCTTGCTGCCGTATGTAGTGTTTTTTTTAGTGGCGCCAAGTGGGATTTGGGGATACCTGTAAGGATTGAATTCCCATAGTCCAGTCTAGATAGAACTAGAGATTGTGTGGCTAGTTTAAGATCCTTGTTTGGAATGAAAGGTTTGATTTTGTTCAGCAGTCTGAGGTTGAAGAAAGCACTTTTTGCCAAGTTCTTAATGTGGTTTGTCAAGGTTAGTTTGGGGTCTAGGGTGAAACCCAGAGATTTGACGGAGTCAGTTGGCGTGAGTGAGCCTTTAAGAGCCTCGATCGACTTCAGCCACTCGGTGACTTGAGGGTTGTCTTCTTTGTTAGAGATGAGAAGGGTTTCGGTCTTGTCGGGATTGAGTTTCAGGTGGTTTTTTGTCAGCCAATCTTGAACATCTTTTAAGACAGCATTTAGTCTATGGATGTCGTTAGGTGAAGAGGTTTCCAGGTAGATCTGCGTGTCATCCGCGTAGAGGTGGAAGAGGATGTTGGCATTCCTGAGTAGTTTGGCGAGCGGTTCCATATAGATGTTGAAGAGCTGAGGAGAAAGTACTGATCCTTGGGGGACACCCTTGTTGACTTGCTGTGTTTCAGAAGTGTAGTTCTTCAGTTTTATTATTTGCGAGCAGTTATGGAGAAAGGAAGAAAACCAGTCAAGAACTACCTCGCCGAGGCCAGCTCTTATTTGCAGAGTTTTGATGAGGAGCTTGTGGTCCACCGTGTCGAACGCTGCGGAGAGATCAAGGAGTATGAGGAGGCAGCACTTGTCAGCGTCAAGAGAACCGTGAATGTCGTCTATGATGTTCAGCATTGCGGTTTCTGTGCTACGACCTTGTCTGAAGCCAGATTGGAGGGGGTCCAGGAGATTGATGTTATCCAGGTGATGAGTTAGTTGGAGGAGAACGCAGCGTTCCAGTGTTTTGGCGAGTAGAGGGAGGTTAGATATCGGTCTGAAATTGTTCAAGTCAGTAGAGTCGAGGCCGGGTTTTTTCAGCAAAGGGGTGACTTGTCCCATTTTTAGACAGTCAGGGACCACTCCGCTTTGTAGGGAGCTGTTTATAATTTTGCCCCAGATAGGTGCTAAGGTGAGCTTCATTTTTTTGACAAGTGAGGGGGGAATGGGGTCTGAGATGTGAGCTGATGGTTTGGAGGTCGAGATTAGCGAGATTATCTCCGTTTCATGCACGTGGCGAAAGCTTAGCCAAGGGAGGGGAGGGGGGCCGGAAGGGAGGGCCTGAGGGATGGTCGTGTTGCTGATATCTAGAGATAGTTCGATTTTTAGGACCTTGTCGTTGAAGAAGCTGGCGAAGTTGTCGCATAGTTCTTTGGACGCCTGCAGGGGTGAGGGCCGAGGCTTGGATGTTTGATGTCTGATTATGTTGTAGAGTTCCTTAGGTCTGTTTTTGGCGTTGGCAAGTGCCTCTCGGAAGAAGTTGGATTTCTTGTTTTTGATATGGTTATTATACTTCTTTCGGGCTGTTTTTAGTTGTAGGCGAAGGATGGTTGTTGGGTTGTTTCTCCACTTTCTTTCTTTGGCTCTCAATGTTCTTCTTTCTGCGTTGAGGTCCGAATTGAACCAGGTTCTAGACAGGGTGGCGCGGCTTCTTATGAGCTTTGGAGGAGCTAGATTATCGAGAATGGAGACTAGCTCAGAGTTGTACTGGTCGATGAGATCGTTGGTCGAAAGGTGTGGAGAGTTGTCTGGGAGAAGTGAGCTTAGCTGCCCTTCTAGAATGTCTAGGGGGACTTGGGAGAGGTATCTTGACCATTTGGGTGGGTCTTGGGGAGGATTAAATGGGATGATGGGGTGATTAATGTGAAATAGGATCATATGATGATCTGATCAGTCAACGGGGAGTATGTGGTTGATCGTGATTGAATTCTTTTGTGCAATGATGGCGTCCAGTGTGGCTCCTTTGTAGTGTGTCTCCTCGGTGCAATGTTGAGTGAGGTTGTTATCTGCGAGGAGGTTGGATAGCGATCTAATTAGAGGGTTGTGGGTTTCATTCCATCTGAGATTTAGGTCACCAAGAATTAGGTTTTTGGAATCGCCGAGAGCGTCTTGAGCGATCAGGTTAGATAGTTGGTCTCCAAACTCATTGTTTCTGCCTGGGGGGTGATAGAGTAGATGGCAAAGTAGAGAATCATTGTCTTTGGTTTTGATGGAAACGGATAGACATTCAAATGAGTTGTATTCAAAGGGGGATGTTTCTGTGATGTTCCAGCTGTCCTTGTGGATGATAGCAACTCCACCTCCTCGTTGTTCTATCCTGTCTTTGGAGATGAGGGAGAATCCCGGTGGAACCAGCATGTCTAGGCAGGGGGAGATGACTTATTTAGCCAGGTCTCAGTGAGGAACGATGATGAAACTATCCACACCGGAACAGAGGCTAATGATCTTTCCTTGGCTCCTAGATTTGTTACTACTTACAACCGCCAAGAAAGGAAAATAAGGTCTATTGTTATGAAAGGTTGGCCCATTCTACAAACTGATGCTGTATTGGCTCCAAGACTGCCCAATACTCCAACAATTACGTATAGGAAGAGACCTTCCATGAAGGCTCAAATCAGTAGAAGTTTTCCTGAGTTGAGCAAAAAACAGATGTGGCTACAGTCCCGGCCGGGATTTGTAAGGTGCTCCAGCTTCAGAGCGTGCAGATTTGGAGTAAACACCACACAATATGCCAATCCTTTCAGTCCAGAAATGTCTAATATCAAAGGATCCTAAAATTGTAAGACAAAATATACGGTCTATGTCTTGGCATGCACCTGCGCTTGAGATATGTGGGGAGCCCCAGGCTGCAGGTGCATGTCAGGATTCTTCAGCATTTGTGTGCTATTGTGAACAACAATAGTTCATACCCAGTGGCTAGGCACTTTAAGTCGATGCACAACAATGACTTACAGTGCCTTAAATACTTTGTCATAACAGCTATTCCAAAGCCACGGAGAGGAGGAGATAAGGACAAAATGCTGAGGAGAATGGAGTCACAAACAATTCTTGAGTTAGACAGAAAATTTCCTAATGGACTGAATAGCACAGAGGATTTGTATCACTTTTTATAAATTTCAAGTTTAATATGAATAGTTAGAGCTGTATAGACTATTAACGAAACAACCTCCCTGCCGCCAGGTTAAAAAAATTTTTTTTCTCTTTTCTCTTTTTTCTTTTGTAATTAATCTTGTAAAACCATATTAGTACGTTTTCTTTTGGGGATTTTCTCAAATTTATTTTTAACATAGATAGTACTGTATAAAAAAAAAGGGAAAAAATATCTATTTTTTTCTTTAAGTAAGAACTACACAGATTTGCTACATTGATTAGCTGAAACATCCAATTTTTTGAGTTTTCCTTTCCTTTTAGGCTTTGTCTGATACTATGTGTAATATAGTTTGATCTTACCATTTTATAAAATTACATTTATGCAGGCAATCAATGAGGCCGGGGAACCACCCAGATAAAATTGTGATTATAAGCCTTTTAATTAACTGATTTGTATATTTTTTTCTCTTAAAAGCGTTAATTGCACATGCATGAGTATGATGTTTTACAATATTTGCGATATTTTGCACAAGATGTAACAAAAACATGAATTTGCACCGTAATATATTGCGTTGTTTGCACCTACCAAAAATATGAGATTAAATAAGCATTTATTTATTATTTTGCACATATTTATTGCATTGTTTGCACAAATAATTGCGATTAGGTGATGATGGTTCATTATTTATTCATAGGCTCTTCACCTAAATATGGAGTGGTGTTTTCTGCTTTTATTAGGGTTTTAAATTTGACAACTGTATATCATTATATTTTAAACACATGTGAAGTCTGGATTCATGAGCCTAAAAAGTCTCTCCTGATTTATTTTGCATTTATGCAGCAATATTTGATAGTGTTCTTTTAGCAAAACAATGTGGCTAAGATCCTATTTATTGTCATTTGTTTGTTATTTAGTTTGTGAACCCCCTTTGGAGCTCCTTAAACATTCTAACATATAATTTCTGCACAATCTTTTCTGTGTTGGACAGCAGAGTGTTACCCCAGTGTCTTTGTCATCATATATGATATCTTTTTTCTCTTTTCTGTATGTGAACCTGACTTTTTTTTACAGTATTCTTCTATCTCTCATGCCAATCAGTGCCACAGTGTAGCATCCGTTTGTTTTAGTGTTCTTCATCTTGTTGTTCTTTTGCTGACTTACCAGTTTGTGTACATGATCCGCTGTCCTATTTGTGGTGCCTTCTTTGTATCCTCTTTTATATCTGACCTTGTATCTTGAGTGCTTGATCCAGTGTCCTGAACATACCAGTACATCTGTAGACATGTACTTTACTTCTTTCCATTTACCTCCCTCCACCCTAATTGACAACGTAATGGGGGGAGACAAAGTAGGGGCTGTGGTCGTCACTGTCTCAAGCTTGCAACACAGTAGGTAGGACACGGATTAAGAAACCCTGCCTCCACCACTCATGGACCCTCCTGCCCCTTGTTGCCACCTCCTTTGCTATGCCTTATCTATTAAATCTCTGCACTTGACCTTGCCCTCCTCCAGTGTGTTCTCATCATAGTCCAAGCACATGCAATCCATCATTTCATGAACCCTTGCCCACTCTGTGTGTGTTAGTACCGCCATCAGATATTGCACATTATACAACACCTTGAGTGTAACCGCCCTCAAAACACCTCCACTGGCCATTGTACATGCAGACCTTGGACCACCCTTTTCATCTATTCTTGCATCTTGAGATGTACCCCCTAACATCTGTTCTTCACTTCCTACTTTCCTCTTTTAAATATTGAAATTATCTTGGAAAGACCTTACCAACTTTTCCAGAGAAAAAGTAAGAAGGTTCGGAAATCACTTTATATGTGAGCTCTGTATGCCATTCCTAATACCCAATCATTAAATTACATGGTTTGCACCATTCTGTAATGTGCTTGAGTGGTCTGGCTTTGTGTGTCATGATCATGAAAGTGAGCATATTCCTGTATATCTTAAATAAAGCACTTGACACAATGCATAGTGACCCTGTATTTATTTATTGTATTTATTTATTTAATGTTTTAAAAAAAATTACACTCAACTTCAACCTTTGTGCCTTCATTTACAAAATAAATAAGCACCACATATGACGATATTACAGTAACGAAGTTGTAAAAATATTTTTAATATATCACAATTATTTTCTGTGAGCACTTCAAACACTGAAATTACAATACAGAAGTTTTTAAAATAGTAACAATATATCAAAAAATATTTTACGTGAGTACCTCGAATGCTGAAATACAGTAACGTTTTTAAAATAGTTACAATGTATCAAAAATAGTTTAACGTGAGCCCCTCAAACAATGATATTACAGTAAAGAAGTTTTTAAAATAAAATAGTTTCAATGTAGCTCAAAATATTGAACGTGATGACCAGAAACACTGCTAGAACAGTAAACATGTTGTGAAAATAGTTTCTATGTATCTAAATAACTCATTTCACTTCACTGAGAACATGTTTCTTTACTATTCACAGATCTTACATCTTACAGATGGAAAATGTCACTCACACAGTAAGCATTTCTTCAAGACATGTAAGGCTGTAGAATCACATGGTTTCTATAGTCCAGCCACTGTGTGTTGTGTTGGGCTGTTTGCAGGTCGTTTTTGTTTGAAGAAGTCTATTTAGTTACGTGGTGAAGGCTGTCTCTTCCTTTTGATGACATTGGAGGCAATTTACCTGTTTTAGGCACCGTACGAACAATAGCTTGAAATGGGTGCACACATTGAATCAGAATTGACCCATACAAATTTAAATCTATCAGTTCTGGAGGAATAGTTCTCAACTCAATATTATTATGCACAGCTCTAGCAGGCATTTTGTTCTCGTTTAATTTGTTATAACAATATTTACAAATACGTTGATCAGAACCCAAATCAAAACAATTCTCTACCAACAAACAAGTTGCAAATTACTTCCACTCATTATTATTTTCTCTTTCACTTTTTAAATTCAGATCAACAGTTATGGTCTAATTTTTATAATGAGTTCGTCGACAACAAATACAAGAATAATTTGGCCTTTTACCTGAAATCACCTCAAACTTTGTAATTTCTTGCTCACATTTTTTTGTACTAGAATGTTGTACATTCTCTTCCACATTTCCTTCTATTAATGTATCAGATTCTGCACTGTCATGCTCACCACCAAATGAACTAAAATCAATTTCTTCACAAACGTTCATTACATCTGATACTGATCCATGTAAAAGAGCACTGTTCAACTTTTTTAACAATACTGCTGGATTTTTTGCATAATACAATGTCCTGACTAATTTCTTCATTTGAGTATGATGTACTGCTAACATCCTAAAATGGTGAAAAACACTTCAACATACTTTTTTAGAAAGACAAGCCAGAGAATGACCTTGCAAACCAGTATTTTCTCTCACTCTGCAAAAAAATTAAGTTGGTGTCCTGTAGGTTGTTTGTATTTCCAGCCCATTACACAGATGTGTCCTAAATGGGACGTAGTAGTCAATCGGCGTTGAGGAGTAGAAGTACCACCACCATCTTCAGCTTGACGTTCAGCGTTGAAGGCATACATACAAAAATACATACTCTACATAACCTCGGGACAATCGCATGTCCCCCTCAAGTCAACGAAACGTTCAGATGTCTCCACTATCAACTTTCAATGCTACTTTCTGTGCCTACCAAGGTGAAATAGGAAAGAAGATTTGAGCAAGTTGACAACTTGGTAGAGGAAATAAAGTCTGTCAGCCACATGCAAGGAAGTCTGCAGAAGCGCAAACTACACACTCCCGACTCGGTGACGTAGTTAAAAAAAATACCAACACTGGGCTCTTACGAGGCCCTGTAATTGGAATGAGCAAGTTGACAATTCCTGTTGCTTAACTTGGAAGAAGAATTAAAGTGGCTCTGTATATGAAAGAAGATTTTAGCAAGTTGACATCTTGGAACTAAAAATAAAGTCTGTGTGCTGTAGGATGTTTGGATTTCCAGCCCATTACACAGATGTGTCCAACATGGGACGTAGTAGTCAATCATCGTTGAGGAGTAGAAGTCCCCCGCCGTCATCAGCTCGACATTCGGCAATGAAGGTATACATATAAAATACATACTCTACATGACCTAAAACAACAATACTGGACTCTAATGAGGGGTTGGAATTAGAATAAGAATTGGTAACCACATCCAACGAAGGCAGCAGATGCGCAAATTACCCACTGCCTTGTCGGGGACGTAGTTACCAAAAACAACAATACTGGACTCTATCGAGGGCCTGTAATTAGAATTAGAATTGGCAACCACATCCAACGAAGGCAGCAGACGCGCAAATTAACCACTGCCTTGTGTGGATGCTGAATAAGGTGAAAAATGAAAGCTGTTTCTTGTGAAGTTTTCAACAGAATCTAAAGACGATGAAACGTTCAGATGTCTCCACTATCAACTTTCGATGCTACTTTCTGTGCCTACCACGGTATCAAAAACCAAAAACATTGGGCTCTATTGAGGGCTTGTAATTAGAATTGGCAACCACATCCAACGAAGGCAGCAGACGTGCAAATTACCCACTGCCTTGTCGGGGACGTAGTTGCCAAAAACAACAATACTGGACTCTATTGAGGGCCTGTAATTAGAATAAGAATTGGCAACCACATCCAACTAAACAAACTGGTGACAGAAAGTTGAGCTGCAAATATTCTTTGCAGTCACTCTCTCACTTCCTCTCTCCTTTGATAAAAAAATTACACACAAAGTTAACTTCCTTTTTATCTTACGGGTTGAGTTTCACAAATTAGACCCACAAAGCTCTACGTTCATGTATTCTGTGATGATGCATGGCCATTGTAACAACGACTGAAAAGCCTGCTTCGACACGCAGTGCACCCTCTTTGAATCTGCGAGTCAGTGGGGTGCAATATTGAGAACTTGCTGGTATGCAGTGGGAGTGCATGGGATATACTACTTTGGAAGAAAAAAGCGCACAGACACCTCCTTAAAGTGGAACTTGATAACTTAACTTGGAAGAAGAATTAAAGTGGCTCTGTATATGAAAGAATATTTGAGCAAGTTGACAACTTGGAATAAAAAATAAAGTCTGTGTCTCTTGTAGGATGTTTGGATTTCCAGCCTATTACACAGATGTGTCCAACATGGGATGTAGTAGTCAATCGGCGTTGAGGAGTAGAAGTCCCCCGCCGTTGTCAGCTTGAAGTTCGGCGTTGAAGGCATTCATACAAAATACCTACTCTACATAACCTCAGGACGATCGCACGTCCCCTTCATGTAAATGTAAATGTACAGGAATTTATATAGCGCAAATCACCAAGCGGTTTCTAAGCGCTTGCTTAGGGAACCCGTCCTGGTATTCCCCTGTGAGATAACCCCAGCAGGGTATCCGCAAGGTGAAAGCCAGGCATCCCGCCGCGAGGGGCCGTTGTGGAGATTGAGCAAGCTATTGCCCAGAGTCGCAGAGTGTGAACCCGTGAATCAAGTAGGCACCGGAGCGAGAATTGTCGAGTCCATGGACATTTTAGGACTCAAGACCCCGCCGAGCCGGGAATTGAACCCTGGTCCCGGGCTGACCTCTGCTTCCAGGTCTGCCTCCTCTAACCAGTGAGCCACGCTTCTCCACTTCAAGATGATGAAACGTTCAGATGTCTTCACTATCAACTTTCGATGCTACTTTCTGTGCCTACCATGGTGAAATATGAAAGAAGATTTGAGCAAGTTGACAACTTGGTAGAAGAAATAAAATCTGGGAGCCACATGCAAGGAAGGCTGCAGAAGCGCAAACTACACATTCCCGACTCGGTGACGTAGTTACAAAAAATAACAACCCAGGCATCTTACGAGGTCCTGTAATTTGAATGAGCAAGTTGACATTTCATGTTGCTTACCAACTTTGAAGACGAATTAAAGTGGCTTTGTTAAGCTTTTCATTCTACACGAATGCTAAATAAGGTAAAAAGGAATTGTGAAGTATGAGTCCATAGAGGAGCCTAAGAAATGTCAGTCACATGCAAGGAAGGCAGCAGAAGCGCAAACTACACACTCCCGACTCAGTGACATAGTTACAAAAAATAAGACAGGGCTCTTACGAGGCCCTGTAATTGGAATGAGAAAGTTGACATTTCCTGTTGCTTAACTTGGAAGAAGAATTAAAGTGCTCTGTATATGAAAGAAGAATTGAGCAAGTTGTCAACTTGAAACAAAAAATAAAGTATCCTCTAACGTTTGAAAAAGATGGAAGACGTCTTGGCCATCACCAAGAAAACGCCTGATAACTGTGCTGTGTTACAATGGAAAAGTGTTTGTAATACTTTCATAAAAATACATACAAAATACAAACTGTAGATAACCTTGGGACAATTGAACGTCCCCCTGAAGACGTCGAAATGTTCAGATGTCTCCACTAACAACTTTTGATGTTACTTTCTGTGCCTACCATGGTATAAAAACAATGCTGGGCTCTATTGAGGGCCTGTAATTTGAATTAGAATTAGAATAAGAATTGGCAACCACATCCAACGAAGGCAGAAGACACGCAATTTACCCACTGCCTTGTCGGGGAAGTAGTTACCAAAAATGTATTATTATTACATGAAATAATAAGGTCTGCAAAATGGGGACGGATGTCCAGATGTGGAGTTGATGGTGCTGTGGTAGTGCTGGCCACAGCTGATGGAGAGTCTTTCCACAGCCTGTCACATGCAGCTCTCTCATAATTGTGGGGATGACGAGTTTTCACATGTAAATACAGTTGTCTAATAATGTCTGCTTGTTTGCCATTTTAGAGTTTATGGCTTCCAGTAACTCTACGGCATCCAGTGCTTCCAAAAAATCTGCATCATTGCTTTCATTTTCAAATTCACAGATGACATCGCTGCCTGTTACAGATTAATTTCATAGTTCAATTACACTGTTGCTAATTTTTATTGTCTCTTCTGTAATATTGGCCTCTTTATCCATAACAAATCTATTATGTTCTAGGTCATAGCACAGAAACATAAAAACATCACTTTAACAGTGTTCTTAGTACATAATACAAAAGTAGGTTTAGCAACTATTTTGACCCCAAAAAATATTATGTAAATACAGTTGTCTAATAACATTCCAACAGTAGAGTTTTAGTAGTTTATAAGGTTATATAAAAATAATTGCTTATAAAGATATCCTGTTCTTAAGTTTTCGTAACATTTGAAACTAATCACTGCTTATGACTCTGGAAAATTACTCAGGCTGTTATACTAAAATGCAGTACTAAAAAATGTTGAATATGTCTATTCACCTTACCCCATCTAAAATAGTAACTGGGTTGGCAGCACACAATATTAAAGGAATTACTTTACATCAATTACTAATGCTACCAGTAGAGCCTGAAAACAAATTGGAATACTACAATCTATCTGGAGAAGCTTGTTGTGAAGTTTCAAGAGTCTTGAAGAAAATGAAACTTCTCATTATTGATTAGGTAAGCATGGCATCAAACTTAATGCTTGCCTTCGTGCATTCAAGAATGCAGCAAATTCTTAAAACAGAGTACGACGTGTTATTTGGTGGAAAACACATCATAGTTTTTGGAGATCTACTACAACTTACTCCTGTAAAAGGACAACCAGTAACTTTCGAAAATTAAATAACTATAACAATTTAGTCGTTGTACAGCTCAGTTTTTGCAAACTTCTTAAAATATCTGCTTCGGGCTGTTGACTTACGTAAGAAACTGCAAACAGGGTCAATATCTGGGACATTATTAGTGTCAGCATGTATTGTTGGAATGTTCAGCTATTCATTAACATGTGTCCTCCTGCCTACCCCGCCAACACCTGTTTTTTATTTCACATACGCATTAACAACTCTATCTTACACATACTTACTCCATTATCAAACTTGTGTGTGAATAGAAATAATGGAGTCGATGCCCACACAGAATAAAAAAGAAGAGGAGGAGTGACCTTACTCGCAACTTGAAAGACTTCTTCAAATAAATACTACTTATGATAATTCGGACACAACAGTAGATGGCAGGAGTATGCAGAACATGTAATTCTACAGTTGGAATGCGATCACATCTTTACTTTCTTAGTACATACATTTGTTACATTTGTAACATGAAAAAGGTAACTAAGATCTTGCATTCATTTTGATACATTCAAGGTGGACCCATCGGCACCATACTAAACATTGCGCCTGTTGGGAAGAAAGTGATAATTAGCTTTTGGTTATGGTAACTTAAACTTATTTACATAGTAAACATAGTGAACTGTCCTTAGTCAGTGACAAAGTGGTGTTGAGTCCAATACTAGGAAGGGGGCATAGCCAATGAACCAACATGGCGGACGCAACTCAGAAGAGACCCTTATCATAAAGTTTTCCATATATATTGCTGAAGCTTTTTGGTTGCAGACACCACAATACTTTTCAACAGAGTCTAAATGTAAAAAAGATGTACATTAGTACATTAGCGCATCATAACAGCAATGCTAACCATTGAAAATGTAATTTGCTATATATTGTACATGTTTCCAAGTGTTTTCAAATCAAGGAAATGAGTCAGTCACAACTGTTCCAAAGAAATTGTAATGGCTAGACAAACATAATTGACAATTCCCACAGATAATGAAAATGTCTTCCTATACTATGTTAAAATTTAAAGTTATGCCTTTTTCTAAAAATAATTTATATGACAAAACAAAATACCAAATAATCCAATCTTCATGACATCACTAGAGTATTACACCTTTTGTATCATTGTAATGTTAAAGTCAAACATGATGACTCCATTAGGTCCATTGCAATATTCAATAGGTAATTCTCCAGAAATATTTCTTTAAGAAAAATCTGGGCAACTGACAGCTGACTTATGTAACATATGTTCAAACTGAAAAGAGTGTTATAAATGTATATGTTGTACAAATGTCCAACCTGAATTTTAATTTACATAAAAACAATTGTTCGCAATAGGATTGGGGTTGAAAAGCGTTAGGACCATAGTAGTGGTCTGACAAAATCATATGCGAATAGCAATATGCTTTCGACGGGCACTGTAGACACTTTCAGTAGACGTTCACAAATGTCATCCCTAAAAACCCTCTTTCCTATTTACGAGTATTCTAAAGAAGTAAGCTATTAAGATAAAGTAATGTATCTTGAACAAATTAAGATTTTAAAAAACCATAATGGAAGTATCATTACAAGCATACAAAAAAACACCATAATTGTAGTTGTCCTGTTGCTTTTGGTTATATTCTACGACTAACTGCCATTAATCATAGTCGGGACGCTTCAACTGCTGTAGGAAAACCCGTTAGAGACATACGAATGGTTATGTTAAATATTTTGCTTTTTTTTTATTTCATAAAGAGAAATCATAGTGACAATTGTATATGTATGCAATATAAGAAATAATAAAGAGATAATGGAGATTTTTTTTAGAGAAAGGTTACCTTCAATTTAGTAAAAACTCTTGATAGGTCTGAATTTTGTTACTCAGTGAATCATAAACGATTATTGTCTTGCTTAAAGGTTTCAAAATCTATTAGAAAAATTATAGAAATAAGATTTTTAGTATGGAGAGTTTACATTGTTTGGTACAGATGTCTACTCTAGATACATTACAAAATTATTTTAAAATATTAGCCTTTAAATTATTTGAAAAAAAAAATGTAGGCACTTTAAACTATTACAACCAGTCATATTTTCCGCAAAAACTTTCAAAACGGACTGATAAATGTTGAAAAACTTGCACTTACCAGAAGTATCCAATGACAGCCAGTATTTGTCAGACAAAGAACAATGTCTATTTTCTCAAAAGGTACCTGTGGTTAAAAATGCAATCATTAATAACTTTACATTACAACCCGAATACATACGTTTAGACTTACAACAATTCAAAAACGTGAATATCAATGCAATATATATTCAAAATAAATAAACTTCCCTTGAAAAACATCTTACATTTCTCATACTCTTCTAAACGTTACTCAATTCTACTGTCAAGCATTAATTCAAAGAATCACTAACTTTCAATATTCCTTTGCACCTGTAACTCTGAAAAGTCACACAACAGATATAAATATTTACCCAAAAAGCAGAAGAGCGATATTTGCCCAGGAATATACAGGACGACACTGTTGCTGAGATTGCTAAACACTAAGGTTAAAATAAAAGGTTTTCACTACATACATTGATGAAGAATTATTATTTATGGCTAGGTAACTGGAACATTATTACACCACACATCCAAATTATGGGGCCGATTAGGATCGTGGTGAATCCGCATCCTCCGGGCCGGCGGAAGCCACCGCCGGCCCGGAGGATGCGGATTCACCGCTGCGGAGGCTCCAAAGACACACCGCCAGATTAGGATGGCTGGTGGGTCAGGAAGACCGTCCGCGGCTTTTCCACCGCGGTCTCATTCTGACCGCGGCGGAAAAGCTCTGATATGGTGGCGGTGTCTATCAGACACCGCCAGCCATATTAGGATGGGGCAGAGGACATGCTTTTCCACGGCGGCTTTTTCGCAGTGGAAAAGCATGTGGTCTTTCGTTTTTGGGGGCTCGTTGCGAGCCCCCAGGGTGTTGGGTGGTGGGGGGTGCACATGGGGGGTACCAATGGTACCCCCCTGCATATGCATGCACAATTCGGCAGGCACCGCGCGGTGCCTGCCGCTTTGTTCATGCATATGCAAAGCATGCACTTTTAACCTTGTGGCGGGCGCTGCTTCAAGCATCACCCGCCGCAATGTTAAACATAGGGTATGTGATGGCCAGTGTGGCGGTCACATCCTAATCTGCTTGGAGGGAACGACGCAGGCCCTGCGGACGTTCCCTCCACCTCGGGGGTGGCGGATGGACGCAGGTCCGTCCGCCATCCTAATAGGCCCCTATGTTCCTTTACTTTAAAAAAGGTACCCTTTAATAGATCACCTTTCACGCTCCATTTATAAGGCCTCAACATGTCGAGATTATATGTTCTATGTAAAGGCCTGTTGCTACCATTGACTAACTTTACACACTTTCCTTGCATTTCGGAAATACAGTAGGTTCCATTAAAGTTGTGCTCCAAAATCCCTCCTTTTGTTGTTGTTAGACTGCAAGTTTTTAGAAGCAGTAAATTTCCTTCTCTGAAGGTGCACAGCTTATATTTCTTGGAAATTCTCTTTTTATATTTTTCTTTCAGATTATTTTGGGCAAGCTCATATTTCTGCTTTGTCTGCTTCTGCAAGTCTGCTTTTCTAATGTTCTTTTCTGGAATAATGCCTGCATATTCCCTTTCTGTTGGTAGTACAAACTCAAGCTAATAAAGGAAACATAAAACTCAATCACTGATACTTACCATTTAAAAATATATACTCTATTGAAATTTAAAAAGTAACATTTTTATAAATACATTTTATGACAAAAACAGAAAAATTAGCACAGCAAAAAAACTAGATGTCATGTTTTAACAAGTAAAGTATTCAACAAGTAAATGTATGTATAAATATATGCCACATAAATTTGCTGATTAAAATACACATTGTAGTACTCTAAATTTCACATTGCAATGATAAATCAATACTCAGAGAAAAATACTACCGTCAACTGTGAATTTGTTAGACAGTCTACATAATCCATGCTTCTGGACTTTACTGAAACCCTCAGGATACACATTACGGCTTACATTATCCAGAAGCTCTTGATACTTAGTGGCATCCATTTCTATTTCAAATAAAGATAAAAAAGAAAAAAAAACGAAGAGAATTGCATGTTAGATGTAAAGAACAAATTGTACATGCTCACATTCAATTACAAAGACATATATAACTATAAAGGTGTGTGAATACACAATTACTGTCACTCCATCTTTACAGCTCAATCCGCCCACGAACTTTAAGCTAGGGACAGAGAGTACCTACCATTACATGGAGGAAGCAATTTCCTGAGCGGGTGAAAACTTACATTAACTTCGGGGTTTGGCCCGCACGATTTAAAAGAATAGAGGCCTGGGAGGACTATGTGATGAAGCAACAACTATTACAATCACGGGAGGAGCAAGAGGGAGCACATTACATTAAGTTCAGCATCAGACATGCATGATACATTCGCTTCGGGGTATGGCATGAACAATTTTTAAGAATAGAGGCCTGGGAGATCCACGTGACGCAACAATAACTATTACATTGATGCACGCACGATTTAAAAGAATAGAGGCCTGGGAGGGCCACGTGACGCAGCAACAACTATTACAATCTTGCACACACGATTTATAAGAATAGAAGCCTGTGAGGGCCACATGACGCAGCAACAAATAATACAATCACAGGAGGATAAAGAGGGATCCCATTACATTAAGTTCAGCTTCAGAAATGTATGATATTTGAAAAAAGAAGCCAGGAACGGCCAGGCGGCGCAGGAATAAATATGAAAGTCAAGAGAGGATTAAGTGATTGGCCCACCACAGAACTAGGATTAAACCTTACACTACCATTACATGCAAGGAAGAATAGGGAACCTGGCGCAGCACAAAAATGCGACACAGAAATTCACAAGAATCAATTTCCTGAGCAGGAGAAAACTTACATTAACTTTGGGGTATGGCACGCACAATTTATAAGAATACAGGCCTGGGAGAGCCACGTGACGCAACAACAAGTATTATAATCACGGGAGGATTAAGAGGGAGCACATTACATTAAGTTCAGCGTCAGGCATGCATGATATTTGAAAGAACAAGCCAGGAAAGGCCACGAGGCGCAGGAATAAATATGAAAGTCAAGGGAGGATAAAGTGATTGGACCACCACAGAACTAGGATTAAACTACACAACCATTACATGCAAGGAAGCACAAGGCATGTTGCACAGCACAAAAATGCGACACAGAAATACACAGCGATGTACGAGAAGCAATAGAGTACTCATAGTTACAGTATAGACAATTACAAAAATAGTTCACATTTCTCACCTTGCAAGGACAGGAAAAAGATGAGGTCTGCACTCGATGAACTCGACGAATGAGGTATGCACACAATGCACTGGATGAATGGGCCTCCTTGTTCGGTAGTTCGGGCCTATATGAAGCTTTCAAACCACTAGGATGGCCCATCACAGCGGTTGGGATGGGAACAACTCTAAAATGGCATAGAGCACGTGCGCCCCGTCTTTTTTATAGGTAGTGTCACGTGTGTTGTGAGGCATGTGCTGGATGGGTGTGGTGTGGGTGTAAACCAGACATGAGGGAGTGTGTGTGCCGTTTTGACAACTAGAACTGGAACTAACAAATCACTACAATGGAAATCTGGGCCATGTAGTGTTGTGTTTTCCTGGTAGCGTAAGCGGAGCGGGCTGGCCTGACGTACACTAGTACTGCGCAAGGATCTGAAGCATGATTCCGGAGCTATGGGCATGATTCTGTCGTGAGATATGTGAAAAATCACGTGATTCGGGTGTCCTTTTTCTAGTGCTGACGTTACCCGGGTCTTAAAAGAAAATGAGTCTTTATATCTGTAAAGTTCCACAACTTGGCCAACATGGAAGGTACAGGATATCACTGACTGTATATTCGCCGTATAAACGTACATGACGTCACGCGGAAGCGCCGATGCGATACGCAACGGCGAAACCTATCTGTGACGTATGTGCGCATACTCTACGTTTGCCACCCAAATAAAAATGCTAAAAATATTGAAAAAAATATTAAATAAAAAAATATTTTCTGATTTTATTTATTATTTTACATTACAAAATTATGATGTAATTTAAAAAATAAAATAGCTAAAAATAATTATTATAAAAAGAATTGAAAATTAGTATAAAAAAATAAATACAACAATTAATACATTTAAAAATTGGCATTTACAAAACCTATGAAATTCACTGAAAAAGCCATAGGTTTTACCCACGTTCTAGTTAGGAATTAGCATTTAAAAAGACTTGCAAATTCACTGAAAAAACATAGGTTTCATCCACGTTATAGTTAGGAATTAGCATTTAAAAAACGTTAGAAATTCACTGAAAAAACCATACGTTTCACACATGTTATAGTTAGCTGGACATTTCACTCATACAAAACCATTGAAATTCCCCCGTGATAGTTAGTTCAGCTAACTATAACTTGCACGCTCGCAATCCATTGTTGCTGATGTCACATATTACATCTCTCATGACATGGTCAGTGACATCACTCATGACATCACTGATGACATCTCAAATGACATAACTGATAACATCACTGATGACATCATCCTTGTGAAAGAGTGGCAGACCTCCTCTCACCCTAATATAACCTTTGAAACACCCATTGAAAAATAGAAACTAAAAATGTTCAAAACAATGAAGATAGCAATACCAGTTAGAACAACCGATTCAGTAATTAGAGTTACTCAAACACATACTACCACAACTTGTTGGGTATGTGTGATGCTGACGTGTACGAATTTAACATCTATTTGACTACTGGGTGACATTGATTTGCTCTGAATGATCTGTGATTTTACATGGACATTAGTGGCACTTGCCAACACTTGTGACATTGTTTTGGGTCTAGGGATTCCCAGTTCCTAATCTGGTTATCCGCTCCACATTTGAGCCTAACATGAAGTTTGACCTGCAGTGCATCATGAGCTATAGTGGGACTTACCATTGAAGTTAATATAATTGCACTTGACACACAAGGGTGATTACACTTCCCGATGATTGTTTTTCTTGCAGGGGCACTTGTTTTAACCTTGCAGATGGACCGCAGATTACAGATTGTTTCTATGGTAACTAGTGTAGTGAGTACAGCGTAATCACATGATACACTTGATGCTTGACCATTAGGGGAGCATTACAACCCAACATGATGTGTGACCTGCTGTGCATTACAGGCTATAGTGGCACCTTCCGTTGTGGAATTTCTAGTGCACTCGATACTGGGGAGACTACTCCTCCAGATGTCTGCCTCATACAGGGGCACTGGTTTTTAACCTTGCGGGCTGATTACAGAATACTAACCGTCTCCATGGTCCTACTTCGAGGTTAACTTTGATAACAACACGGCGTGAACACTCGATAGGCCAGATGTGTGTTTTTGGAGGTTTCAAAGTATGCTACAACTTTATTTTTTCATTAGAGACGAACGGGGCTTACATACAGGGTTACAAACCCCCCCTTGTCACATTAACTCTTCGCATCTAGTAGCTGCTGATATGTTTCGTTACATTTATTTGTGTGCCACGGTTGGAGCTCATCATTTTTACAATGTATAGTGTTGTCATTATATTTAGATTCATATTTAGACTCACGGTGTGGGCTCCAAAATGATCGAGATCCTGTTTTTAGAATACGCCAAATTGGTATTTATTCACATTTGTTCCTTTGATGTTCAATCAGCGATGTACTGCAATGACATGTCTGCCATGGAGAGGGTTGACAGTCCTCTTTCGTTACCCATTATTTGTTCACTATGTAAGGTTGTTGTTTGCGACTTGCCTGTTACACGTGATCAAGCCTCGGCTGAGGTGAAACGCGTTGTGTAATAAACTACAGGTTCAGAATTCACGCTGTGTCTGGCATTCCTAAGAGCGACCTAAGCTACTGTTTGTTTGTAAGGATATTTATATATTTTTTTAATAGATATATATCAAGCTTATGTGTATAGATGTTGGGTGGTTCTAGAAAGAGTCCTTGTGTTTATTGAGAGATTTTAGAAATTACAAGTAAGTACCAATGCAGAGTCTAAAGTTCAGGAGGAAGACTCTGATTCCTTCATCTGTAAAATGTACACTATCTCTTTAATAGATGCCATGCATATTGAAACGCAGATTGTTGTGGTACAAGGACAATATTCTATATTCTCCTAGAAAAGTAGAAAGATTTATTCACATGTTTATTCACTTATGTGCGCAGATCAGGTGTTCTATTCTTCCCCTATCTCGACGACTGGTTGTTGAAGGGGGGCTTGCCCCAGATAGTTGTCTCCCACCTTCAGACTACGATCGACCTCTTGCACCTGCAGGGGTTGTCCATCAACGTGCCGAAGTCGCACCTATGTCCCTCTCAGAAGCTCCTCTTCATGGGAGCGGTTCTGGACTCTACGCAGTTTTGGGGTTTTCACTCCCAACAGCGGGTTTCCGGATAATTAGGCTCTGATTCTGATCTTTCAACTTTTATCCCGGGTCTCAGTCAGGTTGACGCTGCGGCTCCCGGGGCTGAAGGCCACCTGTATCCTAGTGGTACATCACGCAAGGTGGCATGTGAATAAATATGAACATAGGCCACGCAGTTTGCGTCCCGTAATACACAAATTTCAGGGGGTGGTTGTTCCCGGGGCTTGAGGGGGGTCACTGAAGCCCACATACTTGTAATGTTGTAGGGGGGGGTTAGACACGAAAGTGGTGCAAGCGGGTTATAAATCTGGTACACAGTGTTTTGTTTTACTTTGCTTTCCTTTCTGTGATGTAGAAGATCCTGGGTAAATATAACAGTTTTTGTATAGCCAGTAACTTTTAACTCTACCCCCAAACAGCTTTCTGCCTGTTACCAAAGTAACAGTCCATGGAACACTTATGTGAGCAGAGAGGTTAAAAGCTCACCACACTATGTTGCTAATGAGTTAGCCTCAGAATTATACTTCAAATTATAAATATCATTTATATTGATGACTGCTACCCCCACAAAAAAAAAACAGATGTATGTACTTTTTTAATTAACTTTTATTAAAAAAATACCTGGAACTATAACTAAAAGATAACAATATAATAAATAACTATAACTATAACTATAACTAACACAACAATATAATAAACCACATATAATATGGAGTACAAAAGAAGTACTGTAGTTAATCTGCAAAACAAAAAAGAAAATTAGTGTTTAAAATTAGATTGATGTGACTAAATGAGGTCAAACATTACAAGTCAAAGTAACACTTGACGATATATAAATATATTTTTTTAAGGTTTCCAGTGTGCCTGAAATGCTTCCACTGGCACTGTACATGCAGACTTTGGTCCATCCTTTTTTAAAATTTTGCAGTTTGAGATATAATGTCGTACCTCTGTTATTTATCTCCTATATTCGCCTCTTAAATTATTTTGTAAAGACATTAACAACAATTAAAGGGAACATTTTCTGCATACTTTTAATAAAGCATTTGACACAATGCATAGTGACACAGTATTTATTGAATGGTTTGAAATTAATTTTCACAAGTCTTAAAAAAGGTGAATGCTAGAAAAGTTACTTGCCGTATATGCAAGACTGCTTTCAAGAGGAGACTCCAATAAAGAGGACTGGTGTGGAACTGCAAGTGAGCGGAAGCACTTGCAGACTAAGAATCTAGTCAACTTTGCAAGGGAAGAGTTAAGGAGATTGAGAGAGGCTCCTCCTGCTTTATGAGGAGGTCTAAGTACCAGTGGAGCAACACTGTCAACCTCTACTGCACAGCTTAATATTCGTCCCCAATTTGGAACCCTTTAAGAAAAAAAGTAAGAAGGTTGGGAGCTCTGTATGCCATCCTAAAACCTATTTATCCAAGTTATACAGAGATCCACCCTGCATCAGACTCATTTGTAGAAGTGTGAATTTGAGATTATCTGCCACAGAAAACCCCTCAACTGCTTATATCCGTTACTTTTTAACTTCGTTGAGTAGTCATATTGTGAATATTTACCTTAACGTTCTCCGTTAACAATTTGTGAATGTGCATGGCTTCGGACAACTAGTAAATGCAATATTTGAGACATCGGTGTAATCAACTGGAACAGGAGGATATAGTTTTCTTCAACCTCAGCAACAAACATTCTGCAAACTGAAAAAAGACTTAAAAATGTATATGTTGTACTTATGTCCAAGATTAATTCAAATGTACATTAAAACATTTGTTCTCAATAGGATTGGGGATGAAAAGCAATTATCAGAGGTTATATTTGGCAAGCAAAATAGGAAATAGCATTGCATTATACAAATGTTAGGCCGAGATTGGTCAATCACTTTATTTACATTGCAATTTTCGGCTGATAACATATGGAGAGCAGTCAGTGGATCTGGTGTGTCAAGTTGTTCACCACCACATGGTATAGTGTATGGGCAGGACAGCTTGTGGTGACCAGTACATCTCGTGGTTGAGATATATGTATAATGAGATAGAACAGGGGGCAACTGAAGTTTAGGGTTATTTAAAAACACGGAGAGCTAAAATACAACATTGACCAATCAATTACATGTGCAGTGCATGGGGAAGAAGGAGCATGTGACGCACTACTAAAAAGATGTATATGCGGCCGGATTAAGTAATTTGCCCAGAAACATCGCCTAGCAAGGCAAAATATGTAAGTTATAAGAGCTGGAAACCAAGCTAAAATACACTTTTGCCGAAAACATTACTTTTGCAATGCATGGGGGCACGTGACGCACTACTTACACGAGAAAAACAACATCGCATTCACTTGAACAGCACGTAGCACACTGCTATAGGAGCAGCCATGTGGCGCTATGCAAATTAAACTAACGCACCAGGATTAAGTGATTTGCACAGAAACAAAAGCTACGAAGTAAATTTTAACGATATAAAAAAGCAGGAAAGCGTGCTTAAAAACAGTATTGCCAAATCGAACATAAATTTGCATTCACGCAGTATTTTTAAAGATTGTTCAGATTAATTAATTTAATTACTCTTAAAAAAGTGCTCACCTATGAAGAAGTGGATACGAACACTCTCAATGGCTGTGACTAGGGAATAGGAAAAGTTCAAGAAGGTTGGTAGCTTATAAATGCTTAGCAGAAGGATGATTGGTTGAGTATGATGTCACTGGGTGTGAGAGCTGTGATTGGGCATGTTGTAATTGAGCATGTGCAAATAAAATGAAATATGTTAGGGGTAAATAGCCAGACGGTGGGACGTATTGTGCACATGAGTAACATTAACACGCATGCGCTACCACAGACATGCATGTTCAAAGTGAAGGCAACTCCTACGGGAAACATACATAGATGGATTTCGGATTTCCCCGTGGTCTTGAAGTGGCTTCAGGAGGAGGGCTTTGCAGCCCTCCTCCATAAAATAATAATATATAATTAGCCATGCCCCGAAATTGGGCACGGGAGCGGGGCCACGCGGTCCACTTCCCATAAAGAAATTGAATACGTATACTCCGCTTATTGTCATTGTACCATAAGCGCACCCTTCCCATCACATGCTGAAGGCTAATTGGCTGTCAAGTGGTTGTCAACATTCGAAACTAGAAACTGTTGACAGCCATTTTATGTCTCAGTACAAGGGAGGCTGAAGAAGCGTGTGAAATGTGTGTTTAAAACGTGAAAATGGGGAGTGTAGACACACCCTGATCCTCTAGGTCTCCTCAGGGGGTCCCACAAGGTCTCCCAGGTCCCCTATTTTTTTTTCTTTTTATGGGAAAAATTGCGGGGTGCGTATGATCCGCGCATTCTAGCGATATTTAAAAAAAATAAGACGTGGGCTTCTGTGCGTCTTTGGTCATTTGCATTCTTTCAACTGTTTAGAGGAGATGCTGCAGTGCTGTATCCAGGATCCACCACTGAGTAAGAAAAGGTAACGATAACACTATTTACCAGCTATGTGAATTTCTACCCATAGGATAACAGGGCGCAACTCCATAAAAAGTGTACTCATTAAGTATATTATTAACAATGTATAATAATGAAAAAAAATATGTAAAAAAATTTATTTAAAAAATGTGTAATGTAATTTAAAAAATAACATCTAAAAATAAAAAGATAAAAAAATGTAGTTAGAAAACCTTTGAAATTCACTGAAAGAACCATAGGTTTCAGACATGTTATAGTTAGCAATTAGCATTTAAAAAACCTTTGAAATTCACTGAAAAAAACCATAGGTTTCAGATAAGTTATAGTTAGGAATTAGCATTTAAAATACCTTTGTAATTCACTAAAAAAAATCGGTTTCAGGGGTATTATAGTTAGCTAGACATTTCACTCGTATAACACCATTGGAATTCCCCCGTTATAGTTAGTTGTACTAACTATGACTTGCGCGCCCTCAATCCACTGCTGATGATGTCACATATTACATCATTCATGACATGGTCAGTGACATCACTGATGACATCTCAAATGACATCACTGATGACATCATCCATGTGGTAAGCTGATACACCTGATCATATAGTAGCATAATCTTTTAACACACATTATAAAATATGAAGTACCATATTTAAAACATTGTCACACCAGTACAAGTTTCTAAAAACCCACTCAGTGATTCCTACATCTACACACACATCTAAACACTTACCTATAGATTCACTCATACATGCTAACAAAGATCAATAGAACACTATTAAATATACTTATATACCCACATCAACATTACACACCAGCACATATCCGATTCCTTTATGCAGACATCCTACTTACTTATGCAAACAATTGATCATACTTACATTTACTTGGCTATAGAATTATACAAACACCACTTTATTTATTCATATAGATAGTAACTCATGCTTGTTGTGTTATAAAATCAGTATTACAAGTATACAGTTATCCATACATTACTCATACAATCACTGAGTATTATGTATACTTATTTATATACAATAACTGTCACATACACTGCCTTTTATATTTTTAGTTTGTTGGACATATATCATTGAGAAATATATTTACTCATCAACACACCCATAAAGAGGTTCACTCACCCAAACAACTGTTTTCTCATACAGTCTTAACCTTATATACTTTCTAAATCAACTATTTACACATCTTTCCACAGTCACACACGTCCCACCCAACCACACACACATTCCTTCACTATCCCATACAAATACTCATTTAACTAATTAATAACTAATGTAGACTTTCACATAGGTAGTAACCAACTTATGTAGTAGTTTACACAACAAGAGATAGAGTGATACAGGTATTCATACAGTTTAATCACTATCCCATATATTTAGTAAAACACTTAAAATTCCTCACTTAGACAGTCAATCACATAGGTACTAAATCCTCCATTCACACACTTATACATTCACTCAGTCTTCAAGGGAGATTGCTATATATGTATAATACATACTTAAATAACGAACCAAACCACATTCACTGGATGATGTCATCAGTGATGTCATTTGAGATGTCATCAGTGATGTCACCGACCATGCCATGAATGATGTAATATGTGACATCATCAGCAGTGGATTGCAGGCACACAAGTTATAGTTAGTACAACTAACTATAATGGGGGAATTTCTTTTATTATTTTTTTTTAAACAAATTTTATTCAGATTTTTACAACATATTATTTATCACCCCCTAGCGCACCCACCCCCCACCCCCCATGAGGACAGGTACTTCTATAGTTACATACATTGGTATTACAATACACAGATACAAACTCCTTAAGGAAGGAATAAAGGAGAAAAGAAAGAAAGCAAGCATAATAGCATCAAAGCTCTATGCACTCTTAATCATACATTTCCTTCTGTAATGATTTTATGAGACACCATTAAATATTATCAAAAAAAAGTTTTTTAGATTGCATTATTTAATGATTAAAGAATTCATTGCGCCTGAATCCAATCTAGCAGAGGTGCCCAAATTTTCATACCCCTCTTCCGAATATTACGCCCCTTTTGTTTATATATGGCAACCTCGAGACTGCATGTCGCTAGTACTCTTGCCTTCCATTGAGGAAAGGATGGTGGATTGGGATCTAACCAGGCGGATGCAACACACAGTTGAAAGATAGCCATTGCCACGAAAATCCGCCCTTTAATCTGTCTAGAGCGTTCTTTACTAGAAATACCCAGCATAACCTCTTCTGTTGTTATGTTAACCCTGGCATGTGTAATGTCCGAAAGAAACCCAGATATTTCATTTATAACATTTGTTAGGATATTACATGTGGCAAACATATGGGCGCTGTCTGCAGCGGGGAGCGCACATCGTGGGCAAGTGGTGCCTTTACCAGTCCCCCATTTAGCAATTTTATACGGTGCATAGTATAATGAAAAATATGTTTTGTAAAACTGCTCCTGTAGTTTTATGGACATTAAGTAAGTAAGTGACAAATCATATGCAATAATGGGGATACTGGGTGGAACTTCAAGTTTAATTTGCCATGCCGCCCCATGTTTGTCCATATCGTCTGGGAGTAAAGCGTTAAAACTTTCATAGATCTCACCAATTCTTGGGGGCGTATTGCTGCATATATTTTCTATGATTTGGCATATTTGAAATTTAATACGACCACCCCCCTTTTTTAGTAGGAAATCTCTCACCTGAAGATATTTAAAAAAAATCTCTGTTGGGGATGTTATAGTCTTTTTTTAATTCATCAAATGATTTCATACCCTGGGTAGTAAAAAAACAACCGAGTTGCCCAATCCCTGATGCACACCAGCTCCGTACATAGGAGTCATGAAATATTTCTGGGAGATCTGTATTCTGAAGCACCGGTGTGTAATGTGAAAATCGGCCAAGACCAAGTAGTTTTTTAACCTTTCCCCAGACTTTGACAACACTAGCGATGGTTTTGAATTTCACTTTTTTAAGGTGATCATCATTAGCATGTCGCCAAAGACAGCCTGTACTCCCATTCCCCAGGATAAGTTCTTGAGGTGTGGGAATACTCAGATTGCCTGGGTTAGAGTTTAGTAATCTTATGCTGTAGTTCATTACCGAGGCCCAGTAATAAAGCATAAAGTTAGGTAAAGCCCACCCCCCACGCTCTCTAGGTAGTGTAATCCATTTTAGTGCTCTCCGTGGCTTACTATAACCCCATAGAAACCGTGAAAATCTATATTTCTAAATACATGTGGTGGGAATTCTAAACATATCGCCCTAAAAAAATACAAAAACTTAGGAATGAAAACCATCTTCACTAAATTGGTTCTACCTCCAATAGATAGATGTAAGTTATCTAAACATGACAATTCTCTCTTAGTGTGCAACATAAGTGGCTCCAGATTATTATTTACAATGTTCCCAACATCAGCACAAATGTTGACACCCAGGTAGGTCGCTTTAACAGTTACTCTCGGATCTCTCATCACAATCTTAGTATTAAGCACGATCTGTGTCTTACTGGAGTTTAGCTTGTACCCCGAAACTCTACCGAAATTCTGAGCTTCGTTTTCAATCCAATTCATGGCATTTGTAGGATCCCCTGTAACAATGGCGATATCGTCGGCGAACGCTAAGCATTTTGTTTCTAGACCATGCACACATATGGGGGAAATTAACGCGTTTTTTTCGAGCCTGTGTATGAACCCATCAATATAAATAGCAAAAAGGAGGGGCGAGCAGGGGCACCCCTGCCGTGTCCCTCTATTGATGTTAAAATTGTCGGATAACTCCCCATTGATCAGTACCCTGGCACTGGGATTAACATATAGCTGTTGGATCGCTGTAATATATTTTTTGCCTATGCCACAGTTTAACATGGGGGCCCACAGGAATTTCCAGGAGACCCTATCAAACGCCTTCTCTGCGTCGAGCAGTATAAGCGCCATAGGGTCTCCTGTCGTTCCCGTGTAGTCAAAAAGGGATATAGCTCTTTGCACATGGTCAGTCGTAGATCTACCTGGCATAAACCTGTGTTGTCTTTCAGAGACAATATTACGGATTCGAGGCGCTAGCCGTGTTGCTAATAATTTAGAGTATACTTTGTAATCCCCATTAATCAATGTAATCGGTCGATACGACCCCATTTCCTGAGGATCTTTGTTTTTCTTGGGAAAAACTTTTATTTTGGCAAGTGACCAGGATTTCGGTGGATTTCCGCCTTGAAAGATGTATTGGAAAAGTTCTGTCATAATAGACCTGAGCTGTGGTGCAAATTTGATATAGAACTCAGTTGGAATCCCATCCAGGCCTGCAGCTTTTCCAATGGCTAAGGAGTTCATAGATAGTAGAATTTCCTCCCAACATAATGCGCTATCTAAGATCTCCTGGTCTTCTAATCCCAAACCTTCTGTAGCTAATGGATCTATATAACTCATGGGGTCCTCGCATTCGTTCTCCTCCTCATGGTACAACTTCTGATAAAATACTTGGGAGGCTTTTCTAATATCCGCCGGATCCGCCTTTAAGCCAAGCGCAGGATCATTAATTGCTTTAATAAGAGTACTAGATGTCTCTTCCCGGGTTCTAACCGCCAAATGATGACCCACTTTCTCGCTCAATTCATATATAGTCTCCCTACGGGTAGTTGCTCTAACCATTGCTTTCTCAATTAAAATTTCCGAAATGCAATTTTTAGCAATTGCCACCTTGTTCACCTCCCTATCTGTCACCTCCCCATCCTGTACTTCCTTGATCAGATCTTCCTCTGCTCTCCGTAGATTTTGTTCCAATAGCAATATTTTTTCTCTTTCTATATTGTTACGTCGGTATGAGAATCGCATAGTTTCACCCCTGACACATGCCTTCATAGTATCCCAAACAGTTTCTATTGAGGTGGACCCCAAATTATCCTCCAAAAAGGCCGGAATCCAGTTCCTCATATGCAAGCAATATTCTTCGTTATTCAATAACGCTCTTTCAAACGTCCAACTAGTAACTGTGGGTCTATCATCCCCCACTGTGATGGTAAGTTCAAGTGGGTTGTGATCCAAGAGAATTCTCAGGAGTTTTTTTATTTGGCAAGTTGATTTTAGAGTACAGGACATAAGCATGTAGTCAAGTCTTAAGTGCCTAGAATGAGTATGCGAATAATAAGTATATCCAGGATCTCCCGGGTATACCTCTGACCACCCATCTATTAATCCATGGAGCACACACAGATCTTTCAAGGATTGATATACTTTTCGTTTCCTACCATGATATCTGAAGCCTGGGTCAGATAGCCAATTGCCAG
This sequence comes from Lissotriton helveticus, assembly GCF_964261635.1. Lineage (NCBI taxonomy): Eukaryota > Metazoa > Chordata > Amphibia > Caudata > Salamandridae > Lissotriton > Lissotriton helveticus. The sequence continues at coordinate 48,539,598 of NC_136060.1, read as the reverse complement.
GTAGGTGAATATTAAGGTCTCCACAAACAATAACGGGGAGGGGCCAATGTACCAGTTCGTTGGAGATCTTGTTCAATACTTCCGGGTCATCACTAATATTGTCATAAATAGTGCATATTGTCACTTTGCTTTTCCTTTCATTATAACAACACTCAGTTATCACATATCGCCCGAATGTATCCGCGATCGAACGCGAAAACTGGATCCCCCCTCCTTTTGCCAAGATGGCTACACCTTTCGTGCGTGACCCCTGAGATGTACAGGAGATAAGTCTACATCCAAGTGTTTTCAATAGGTACTGCTGTGCCCCCTCAATGTGAGTCTCCTGGAGACATATAATATCTGCAGCAGATAGCTTAAATCCTTCTGCTACTTTCTGCCTTTTCTTGTTGTCATTCAGGCCGCATATATTCACTGAGAGTATTTTTAGTTTATTCATCTAGATCTTTCAAAATTACCAGGTAAATCAAATGCGAGCCCTGAACACAACCTTTCCTCCTTATCCTCCATTCCCGTCTCCCCCTGTATACACATTGTGTCCCTTGTGAAAGTTCCGGTCCCTGTCCCCCTCCAACCCTCCCCCCTCCCTCCCATTCCAACCCCCCCACCTTTTATTGAAGCTACCAGGCTCCACTGGAGCCTGTGTGATGGTGTCTGGCTAACCTCCCCCACACACCACTCCACCACCCACACCAATGGTCTGTGCTGCACCCTACCACACCTCAAGAATCAATGACTTTCCTATCTTGCGTGCCCATCTCTGGCATCATTTGATGCTAGAAATACCTTATGTTGATTCTTTTCATCGAGACGAAGGATGAAATAATACATACACATACTTAATATTACAGATTAGTACAACAAGAGAGAGGAAAAAAAAGAAAGGGGGGGAGAAAGAGAACAAAGTGGAGAGTTTCTATTTAAATATCAGCATATCCACTGTATCTGCTCCATTAGTCAAAAAGAAAGTTCACCATTATTATCTCCCCCCTGCCGCACTGTTCTTCTCCAGAGTAATATCTTTAAGGGCCTGCTCCGCCTGAATTTCTGAAGTAAAAAACATAGTCTTACCCTGTGAGATTACCTTTAGCTTAGCAGGGTTTTGTAAATAGGCTAATGCCCCAGCCTTTTGAAAGAGTGTTATCAACTGTTGTAAGCGCCAACGCCGCTCCACAGTCGCATGAGCGAAGTCAGGCTTGGCAAAAAAAGAGAAGCTCCCCCAGTTTCGTTTCTTGTTGGGTCTTGCCAGATCATAAACCGCTTGTCTAAGCAAAAAGTTGCCGAAAAAAACCAGGATAACTCGGGGAAATGCCGGTTCGCCTCTCGTGTGTTTAGGCAGTGAAAAAGGGAATCTATGCACCCGCTGGATTTCTTTGTCCCAATCCCAGTGTATCAGCTCGGGAAACGCATTCTTAAAGAGGTCGATTGTGAATGCCCTAATGTCGTTCCCCTCGCTTTTTTCCGGGATACCACAGATCCTAAGGTTGTTTCTCCGTTGGCGATTCTCCGCCTCTTCCATTTTCCACATCATATCCTTGACGGTACTATCCTGAGATGTCATCTGAGTTTTAATATTTTCTACAGTACTCTCAAGAATTTCTGTGCGGGTTTCCACCATACATAGTCTCTCAGCTATATCCGTGCAAGTTTTCCCAACCTTACGCACTGCCCCTTGGATTTTTTTACCAGCGGCTCTGGCAATCAGACTTTCCGCTTTGACTTCTTTTTGAAAAGAGTTTAGAGAATGAAATATCATTGCCAACGTTGGTTCCAAGCTACCATTACCTATATACTGCCTTGATCCTGATTTGTTAGCAGCTGGGCATTCCCTGTATTTGAATCTTTCCCCTCTGCTGTGCGAAGTGATAGCGTATCCGAGTAATCCCATCTAAGATCTTGATCTTCCTCCGTATCTTCATGTGGGTTTGATCTGCGCCCCCCTAGTACCCTTTTGGGTCTTATTATTATTTTTTGGCTGTCTTGTTGTATTTCACTACTTGTTGAAGACTCTTCGCCCCCCTCTCTGCTACTCGCACTTGAAAGGTGAGTATCTTCAGACCCCCCAGATTCCTCATTCCCCGAGTAAAAGTTCTCGACCAGGTCTGGGGATACATAACCTGCTTCTGTCTCAGTATCTGCTTCCGAATTTTCAGCATTATTAGCACTGCCACCACCATTTACTTCACTCTCCTTGATCATTTTTTTTGTTGAGTTATTCCCCCCATCTGCCACCTCCAATGGGATGTCTACCAGATTGTTAGTTGCAGTACCTGATTCATTAATTTCTGAGTTTGACCCCCAGGTTTTTTGTACAGAACTACTGGTTGCAATACTCATATCTATGGACTCAGTAATGTTTTTTTCGGGGTTTTTATTGGGGTTGCTATCAATTCATCCTGTCCCCCCTCTGCTGCAGTAGTCATAACCTGGTCAGGCACAGGATCACCTTTATCGACTGGAATAATGCCATCAGTTTTACTTGTTTTACCAGAAAAAAGACTGGTGATGATAGCTTGTTTTTTAATCTTCAATGGGGCAGGGTTACTAGAAGCAGGTTTAATGTTCTTATCCCACGGTTTTTTCTTACCAGCATCAGCAGTTGGTTCACGTTGTTGTTGTTGTTGTCCCTTCCGTGTCTTACCATCTTGCTGTGGGGTCGCCACTGTAATTTCAGGAGCCGGTACTGTGGAGCGCGTCTTACTCCGCGCACCGCCGCGGGCTGCCATTGCCCTCCACGAGGGCGCTTCTGCGTTCCAGGCAGGCCTCTTGTTCCTTGTTGCCGTGGTTTCCTGATGCTTACTGCTGTTGCCCGGCATCCGGCAGCGTGCTTCGCTCTCTCCCCAGCCGGGGACGATCCGCTGTACGAGCCGCGTCAATGCCTCCCAGCGTCGGCTGCAGACTGCAAAATGATACCGTTTGCTCCACGTTGTTTGCTTGCTCCTCGCTGACACGGTCGTTATACTCGCATTCAGCCCCCCTCGCTCACGCCAACAGCAAGAGCAGATTCCACCCATGCAGAGCCGGGTCCTGGGGGAATTTCAATGGTTTTATACGAGTGAAATGTCCAGCTACCTATAACACCCCTGAAAACCTATGTTTTTTTCAGTGAATATATATATATTATATAACTATATTTACTTGCAAGTCTCAAGCGTAATTTGCCAAACAAATTATATTTGCAAAGGCTCTTGCTTCTTGTACTGCTAAGTTCTGCTAAGTTCTACTTGCCAAAAGGTCAAACTTATATTTCACAATTCAGGTCTCTGTGTAGTTCTTCAGTACTTAACTCAAGTCCTTCCATGTGCTTCAATTGACGGAATACAGTCCTTCAGTCTTAGACAATCTTACTCTCACACGTATAAGAATGGAAGACTTACTTGTTTGCCATGTTATGCCTCCTTCATACTCTAGAAAAGACTGCTGTTGCCTGCAGATACTTGTACCTCTCTGCGCCTCGAATCCGTCATGTACTAGACTGCAGTTTACTGGAGCCTAACTAACCTCCAAGGAAATGCTCGACAACCTCACTCTGCTGCCAAACTTCTGAGGAAATAAAATTGACAATTGTGCCCCATCATTTCCCTGTTTCTGCCTGGTATCCATTTTTTTATTCAGACTGTGGTAAATAAATAAATAATACCTCTATTTTTGAATGGATAAATGAATAACAGATAGCTCAATAAATAAGAGTCAAGATTCGAGGTAGTAGGAGTTTTGCAGGTTTATTACAGCATAAAGGACAGGAACAGGACAACCTGCACAGGAATAGGATGGCAGGGCCCGGCAGCTGCCGGGGCTGGATCTGGGATGAGCGCGCTCTCTGGGGAAGGACTGGCGTAACATTTAATAACAATACATAAGCATATATAGTAAAACAGTTGCATTACAGTACATACGATAGGCGGAGCAGTGGGTGTGGTCAATAGCAGTCGCGAAAGATAAGGGTGAAAGTAGGTGTAACAGAGGCGTATACATAGACATGTGATGCAAACGTAACAGAATATGTCATGAATAGGGCGGAAACATGGAGGGGGCTACCTAAGGAGCCGGGACCTCTAACCTAGTGGTGCGCGCAAACTGGCAATGACGTGTTACTAGAAGAAGCTGGGGGCTATGAACTCTGTGCTAGGAGCAGAGACTGAAGTCTGGAGAGTCAGGGCGACATGTACCTAAGCAGTATCTAGTATCTGATGTTTAGAGAACATGTTGATATAAACTAAGAGTCAGGAGGGGAGAGGCTAACGGACTCTAAGACTGGAGCATGCATTATTCTACATGTAGTGCGTGATGAAGAATATTAAATGACCATTAAATGCAGTATTTCTCTTACATGGAGACGTAAAGGCTAGACAATGACGGAAACTATTGATGCGATTCAGTAGCTTAGGAATGCAGAGAAGGAGGGCTGGACTGATAACTAGAATCATAACATACTCTTGGCAGACTCGTAGGCAGAGCCAGGCTGAACCGGGCACTGCAAGGCAGGAAGTAAGTGAAGGGTCAGGAACACAGGTGGGGGCTGTATCGCTCCTCAGCGAGGCTCAGGAGACAGGAGCTGAATCTGGTGTCCAGGCCATTTTGAGGCCTAGAAACGGGAACTTTACAATGAAATAACGTGCACACTGAGAAACGTGGCAACGTAGCTTTACATAGGCCTGATATTCGTAGTAGTCACGAGAACTGGAAACTGGCATACTAGAGATGGACACAACTGTAATTGCGTCTTTAATCGAACATGGTGAATACATATGCATATCAATCATGCACACATAACATATGATGGATGACACGTAGGGACACAGAACATGGCAAAATTTACTTTTCCACATTCCCTCCTTGTCACTACGTTTCCTTCAGGAAACATCAATATTCATGATACCATCTATCATTTCATACAGTATCATTTGCTCGTCTCGAATTTTCTGGGAACGGGATTTAGAACGGGACTTGGGACTAGGAATACAAGAGGTAGCACAAATGCCGCAAATCGCAGGGCCACATTGTATACAGAGGCAGCAGCTGAATATGATCGCTACGGCAATACCTAGAAAGGACAAGACTTTCCATCCCCAAGCGGAAATTATATTCCAGAACCAACCGGACCATGTCCAGGTGCCTGGATCTTGGTGTAACAGATGGGCAATTTTATGGAGTCTGGTTATAGCTGAATAAACAGACGGTGCGTTATTTGGAATGAAAATGCAGCAACTAGATCCGATGACTCTACAGGCCCCGCCCCTATCAGCCAGTATGACGTCAAGGACGAGACGATTCTGTAAAACGACAAATCTCATAGCAGATTGCTCTTCAGTTAAGTTACCTAGAGCAGAGGCAGTCTCATTGACTACTGCTTCAAGGGTTCTGGTTAATCTACGAATTAGCTTACTATTCTGGATAGGTCCTATAAAAAAGAAGAAACCTCTATTGAAATCTGTATACTGTTCTAGAGCAGTTTCAGTATAATCGACAATGGGGGACTCCCTTCTATGTCTAAGGTGTACTAGATGTGTGTTTCTGTGATAATCAGATGGGGCTAGGAAAACTGGTGGCAGTAGGAAGGCAATGTAACAGGTTCCCTCCCAATCGAGGGGCAGACGAACATATGCGGTCTGACCACAAATAAAATAAGAATGACGTGAAGCTTTGAAAATAGATTTCCCACTGTCACTATATTTGACAATAGTAGTACAATCGCTATGTCCTACATGTACGGAACCATTATTTCTAACACATAATTCGCCTTTGACTGGTAGTACTGAAATAGCAGGTAAGTCTGGAGTGGAATCAGACTGAACATTCAGGACCATGAAATTCGAAGAATAATTACCTAAATTGTAAACTTCGTTTTCTAGATCTAACCCTGTTCTGTGGGGAAGACCTTGCTTGTCTGGGAAACATGTACTGTTAAGAAAAGACATATCTGTTGAGGATGACGTTAACGTGGACCATGCTTCACACGAACCATTATGTGAAAATGGATAAGGAAAGAGTGGCAGAACTCCCTTCGGGGTCGGGAAAGGGGGGAGTCGACCACACACCCAACAATTAGTGGCATTGCTGGTCTGGTGCAAATAATGTAACATGCGGATAAAAGAATTGTTACGCATAGCGAGGCGGTAAGAGAGTTCATGAGGAGGCAGATCACTGAACGTGTGCTCTACTGTAGCATTAGAAGACTTATTTACATGAGAAACTGGAAAATACAGATAAAACGCATAACTGGTGCAGGAAATCATAATACTGAGAAATAATATGAAACATAGAAAAATGATACATCGGATTGAGTTTTGACTAACTCTCTCACTATGGGGGTCTATTTTATACATGTCAGAAACCGGTCTAACCGTTTCACCTAGGGGAGGACTTAGACAATCAAACTGGCTGACTTATTTTACTAGACCTTAATTTCTTCTTATACTCCTGTTGCGGAGTTGTCTCTAACAGGGAGGGTGCAGTATCAGTGTCTTTTGCGGGACAGTCCTTAAGAATAGTACTTTGGCAGTCCTTTAAATCCTCGGAAATGTTCTTTGAAACTGGTTTCAATCCATAAAATTTCTTGATGTGCGAAAGATGCACCCAGCCTTTGCGTCCCTCCAACTTCACGGCTGTACGGGTGGCCAGGAGGACCTGTCGGGGCTCCTTCCAGCGAGGCTCCAGCGGACTTGAACGATCGAAATTTCGCACTAGGACCATGGATCCGGGAACGATTTCATGCGGTGCCACCTCGGTATTGTCTGGAAATGCGGCGGCAACCTGTGAACGACAAGAGTTGAGGGCAGACATCAAGGAAGCTAGGTAATCTGTCAGCATATTACTTGAAACATCGGTAATACTTCGGGGTCTAGGAGTACCCCACATGTTAGGGGGGCGGCCGAAAACGACCTCATACGGGGACAGACCTGATCTGGAATGTGCGACCATGCGCATATAGAACAGGGCGACAGGCAGAGCTACTAGCCAGTCCACACCTTTCTCTTGACAAACCTTTGCAATTCGAATTTTCAGGGTCTGATTATGTCTCTCTACGAGACCAGCTGCTTCAGGATGGCGCACACAATGGAACTTCCACTGGTATCCTAACAAAAGGGACACGTGCTTCATGAGTTCAGATGAAAATGGCTGGCCGTTGTCAGAATATACGACTCTAGGGAGTCCATAACGGGGGAAGAACTCACGAACCAACTGCTTGGCAGTGGTCGCGGCTGTGTAATCTGGGACTGGATATGCTTCTGTCCACCTGGACAAAGCGCATACAACTACAAGGACATACTTGAAACCTCGACATCGCTCCATCTGAATGTAATCCATCTGGAGGACTTCAAAAGGGTGGTCAGGGGGCTGGAATCCACCTTGTTCCACCGGGACACTTTTACCTGGATTAAACTGACAACATATCATACAGGTACGGACTTTCTGCTTGGCTGCAGCTCGTAAATGCTTGTTGAACCAAATATTCTGGATACTGTCTAACATGGCTTTTTCTCCTAAATGTGCTGGACTATGTGCGGTATTAATAATGACTTGAACCATAGAGTCGGGGAGAAACCATGTGGCTTTACCCTTCGTTAACCATCCTTGATCTGTCTGTACCCCTCCTTGTTCGGACCATTTCTTGATTTCATCGGGAGTAGCATGTAACTGGATATCTATGACATCTTGAGTAGGGTCTTTGACTGTCATACATGTAGTCGGATCTGGAGTGTGTGTCTGTGTCGGATTAACTGAAGTGTCTGGAGTCTGAGCTGTAAGCTTGGCTGTGCGATCTGCTAGATCATTACCTTGGGAAATAGTGTCAGTAACTTTCGTATGTGCTTTGCACTTCATGATAGCAATGGATGTCGGTAAATGTATGGCATCTAACAGAGCCTGAATAAGGAGACCATGCTGAATCTTGGTTCCATGAGAAGTCATGAAACCTTTCTCCTGCCAGAGCACTCCGAAGTCGTGTACAACTCCAAATGCGTAACGTGAATCGGTGTAAACATTAACTTTCAGGTTCTTGGCGTGTATGCAGGCTTGAGTCAGAGCAACTAGCTCCGCTGCTTGAGCAGACAGGGTGTCAATGCGGTGTGTTTCAATAACTTCAGTGTCAGTAGTCACTGCATACGCGGCTACTAGTTCTCCTGTACTAGTTCTCATGCATGAACCATCCACATAAAGTGTCAGGTCGGGATCTGGTAATGGAATATCTGTCAGATCTTGTCTTGGCTTTGTCATGATGTTAACTACTTCCACACAGTCGTGTTTGGCAGAATTTGAAGTAACTGATGGTAACAATGTAGCAGGATTTAAAACGTTGCAGCGTCTGATTTCTATGTGTGGCTGGAACAGTGTCAATTCATAACCTGTTAAACGTGCAATTGTCAAGTGCTGAGTTTGTGTTCGGTTTAAAAGAACTTCCACGGAGTGTGGAACTTGTACTGTCAGGGAGTGTCCTAATACTATGGAATCACTTTGTCTGATAGCTAGTGCTGTGGCTGCAACTGACTTGAGGCACGCAGGCAGAGCCTGGGCTACAGGATCTAATGTGCTTGAAAAATAAGCACAGGGCTTGTATTGTCCTGCTTGATCTTGTGTGAGAACAGATAATGCTGTACCTTCGCGTTCTGTGACGAAAAGTGTAAAAGACTTACTGTAGTTCGGTGTAGCTAGAACTGGGGCTTGACATAGGGCTTTCTTTAACTCATTGAAACTAAGTGTATGTTCAGATGTCCAAGGGAGGACAGTCGATACGGCTGCCTCCTGTGTCGTTAACTGTATCAGTGGTTTAGCTAGAAATGCATACTGAGGAATCCATTGTCTGCAATAAGAAGTAAGGCCAATAAAAGCACGTACCTCCTTCTGGGTCTTGGGCTGAGGAAGACTCGCTATTAACTGGATACGGTCTGGTGTCAACTGCCTACCCCTCTTGGACAGTAAGTGTCCTAAGTAGACCACTTGCTGGACACAGAATTGAAGCTTCGAAGGGGACACCTTGTGTCCCATCTCGGCTAGGAAATACAAGACTGTTAGGGATGCTCGCTCGCAAGCACATTCAGAACGGGCTGTGATCAGTAGATCATCGACATACTGGAGCAGGGCAGTGTCAGTTGGCATGTGAATGTTGTCTAGTTGTCTCTTTAGTGCTTGACTGTAAATACTAGGACTTTCTGTGAAACCTTGAGGAGCTCGTGTGAACATATAGCTCCTTCCATTTAAACAAAATCCGAAAAGAAACTGGCTGTCTGGATGAATGGGGACACTAAAAAATGCGTTCTTGAGGTCTATGACTGAAAAAAATGAGGCTTCAGAATCAATAGCTGTCAATAGGGAAGAGATATCTGGGACAACTGGGTACTGGGGAATAATACATTTGTTAAGCTCTCGAAGGTCAATCACTAATCGATATACTGGAGGTGCATTTGGATCAGTACGTTTCATGACTGGAATGATCGGAGAATTACATACATTGGAGTCAGTTTCTACAACTACTCCTTGAGCCATGAGCTCGTCAATAATTTTGGATAAGGCTGCTACAGCCTCTGGTGGCAATCTGTACTGTCTTATTCGTGGCAGGACTACACCTGGCTTGAGAGTCACACGATGAGGTGTGATTTGCATATAACCAACATCAGTTGGACCTTGTGCCCACAGATGCTGCGGAACATTAGACAATCTGGGATCAAAATCTCGTAATACATAGTGACCCTTGAAGTCGCGTAGGAACAATCGTATTCCCTCTGGGGAACAGCATATAACTGCACCTAACTCTTTCAGTGTCTTAATGCCTAATAGATTTTCTGGACATGACTTAGTGAGTAACAGATCAGTAGTGCGGGACAATGGACCTACTTCTAGAGTAACTGGCTTTGATATTTCATTTACAATAGGTTTTCCTGAAAATCCAAGGGAAACATTTCTAGAGCCTGAGAGCGGAGCCCCTGGAACTTCGGCGTGACTTATAGTGGTCCTACTTGCCCCTGTATCAATCAGAAACTTTCTGTCTTTCCCTAATACTTGACTATGAACATAGGGACCTTCTTGATCTACAGGTATCTCGATGAGAGGCAAGCCTACCTCCCTCTCTAGGCTGTTTCATGAATATGGCTGATACTCTGGATACTCAGACTGTGCATACTGGTACATCTGCTGTGTGACATGCTGTGTTGCAGCGATAGGCTGCGGTGCTGTAACTGTCTGTGGTGCATTCTGTGACTGAGGAGTCTGTGTAACTTGTTCTTGTCTCGGCGGACGTGGTCTTTCTTTAGTCTTACCGGTAGCTATGTTGTGTTTCAGAACTGCACACTCGTTTATAAAATGACCTGGCTGTTTACAATAATTGCAGTTTCCTTTAACGGGAGCTGCAGGATGACTGGCTTGATTCGGTCCCCTTTTCTGACTGTCTTGAGGAACGGATTGTGCAACTAGTACTTTCATTTTCGTGTCTTTCATACGTTTCCTTTCATGTTCTTGCTCTTCTCTGATTCTATTCTGGTGATATTGAAGCATCTGTAACATTTGGGACGGGGTATTAGCTTGCCAGGTACTTTCGACTTTCAAAACTCGGTTTTTAATTTGTGGACTTGAATTCTCGACTAATTTAGTAACAAAAAGATGAGGGTATGATTCGCTACTTGTCTTGAGGCCACTGTTTATGGTAAAACATTTCTCAAATCTGGAATAATAATCACTAATATCTTCATCTTGTTTCTGTTTACAGGCTGAGATTGCATCCCAGTCTTCTTTTCTAGTTGTCAATAACCTAGGCAAAACTTGTATTAATAATTCTGGTAATTCTTTACATTTATCTCCAAGACCGGTACCTGGTACTCGTGCCTTATCTTCAGCTTCTAGAACTGCCCAATCGATCTTTTTCTCTCCCACCTCCCATTCTTTTTCCTTGAGTTTCTCATATACCCCTGCGGGCAACAGGACCTTTAACATTTTAATAATATCTGGATACGTGTATTCTCCCATACGGAGCATGTCTTTTAATTCTCGGTGGAACCCTGCTGGATCTTTATCATGACAGGGAATTAACTTTTTCATCTCTAAGAGTTCCATCTTTGTGATAGGGGTGTAAACAAACACTCGTTGCATTTCACCACCCTCTGTCTTAACTGGATGCACTTCTCGTAACGGATTCTGTCTGTCTATGTAAAAGGGTTTACTTTCTGGAGGTGAGACATGAACAAAATGCGGGTTCAAAAACGTTCTGTATTTGTGGCGCTGTTCTAGAATGACACTAATTAAATCGGTACCTAAACCTTTCCATCTATACTGGAGTAACTCGTTCAGGACATCGTGTAACGGACCTGGATCAGAATGTTGACCCTCATATAATGTAATGAGGTGCTGGATCATATACATACCCACCAGTCGTTGCTCGGCTGGGGGCAATTTCAGAAACATTTGTGCCACTATTTCGTCTGGAAAAGTGGTAGAATTAGTAATCCATCGGACTGCTGATCGGACTAGTTCTTGTTCATGCATAGTACTTAATTCACTGTAACCGATTCGTGATTTCAGAATGTGATCGGTAGCTTGAAATACTTGTTCCAGAGAACCTTGTTCTGGTGCTGGATGGTGAAAAACTGGCTTGTATTCTAGACGTGAATGGCGATCAGGAAATCTAGATTTTCCTACATACGCTATTCTGGCGGGATTCTCGTCCTCTACCTCTTCTGTAGAAGAGTCATTTTCTTTCTCGCTTACTTGTGCTGCTTTACGTTGTTCGTGTAACTTTATTATTTCTTTACGAATCTTCTTGTACATACTCTCTATACTACTGATGGTCTTATGCTTACCCTCGGCTATATTATCACTCCACCTTGTCAGGACTTTCATTTCGGCTTGATCTTTGGTCGGATAATCTTGTTCCCTTATTAGACAATTAATCAGAAACTTTAATATCATGAGCTGGACTTCAACTTTTCTTTGGCACATGACGTCACTAATACTTTCTGGATCATTCCCTGTACGGATGAAACGATATATTCTGTCTAGATCTTCTTTCATATCTGGTAGGGTGACTAGATACTCGGTCACCTTTCTCACGCGTAATGAATATAAAACCATATTATCCTCGCCTGGGACTGGATCATAGCCACATTCGGTAAGGGCTTTTCTTATTTCTGCAACAGACTGATACCTGGGCGTACGCTGTGACGCTTGTGCATGTAATTCGGCTAACGTTAAACGCTTGTGTGGCGGCGGGGTTCCTGGAGGACCTCCCCCTGCGGCCCCTAAACTAGAGTCGTCTACTGATGCTCTTCGTCCTGGCAGAGTGGGAAATGGAAATGCAGGCTGGACTTGTATGGCGGGCTGGACCGGGGGTACCGTAACAGGTACTCCGGTGTCTGGAGGAGCGGGAAGTGCCTGATTTACAGGGACTGGCGGAGTAGGAACAGGATTTGCATATTCTGGGACTGTGTCGTCCAAATAGGACGAAATGAAAATATCAGCTGCGGTCGGTTTGTGACGTAGCTTGGTCGGAACTAATGGTGGCGGGAAATTACTGGATGCCTCCGGGGTCGCTTTTGGCAAGCCCTCGGCAAGAAGAGGATACATACCCTTAATAAGAGCATGCCTCTGTCTGTCTGACTGTTCGGTTTTAACTCGTTCACCAATCTCGATTAATTCCCTTTCTTGGGCTCGTTCCAAGGATTCTCTACTTAGTTCTGACTTTCTGATTTCTTTTTCGGTTCTTTTATGAGATTCTTTGCGCCATAACTCGATGGCATCTTTCTGTGACTGTCTGGCTTTCTTTTTCCATAATGCTTCTTCTACTCTCATGATGCACTCGGCATCCCACGTACCTGATACGGGCCATCTATACTTTTCCTCTAACTGTTTGGTATACTCTACCCATAAATCTAGATACAATATGGCGCTTATGCCATGCTTCTGATACATGAAATGACCTGGACTGTCCCTAGGCGGAACAGGAACTGCTGCTTCTAGCAGACCTTTTCTGGTTTTTAACTGACGCAGTTTTGAAAAGAGCGGCATGACTGAACTATAATCTGGACACAACACAATACACAATAAACACGATAATTACTTCACACTCATACCACGACATTAAAATACATGAATAACATTCAGAATAACAGTTCGAACAGAATACTACCTGGAATACGGGAAACAGAATACATGAATTTTCTCGAGAACAGAACTGACTAGAACAGAAACTAGATGCACTGCTGAAACAGTACGAAACTTACCGGTCTCATACAGAGACACGTCAGGACCCGCATCCACCGAAGTGGACACTTCGTTTTGTGGGTCTGTGTACCACCAACCCACGGACCAGAGTCAATTAGATTGACCCTGTCTAGATACTACCCCAGCAACGGTACTCACCGGGCAGCAAGAACGGAAGGCCTCGGACTGGACTGGATTGCTTCGACGCCGGACGGACGAACTTCGGACTTCTGTTACGGGTGGGCCTCCGGATACCTCGGACCTTGGACTCTCGGCTTGGGCTCTGGTCGGGACTCGCCGCGTTCCTCCACCGCCTCGTCTGGATGCTGGACCGCCACCTCGGTCTCCTCCGTGGGCCTGAGGGATACTTGAAGCAGAAATATCTGCACGTGCACGGTATGGTTCCGTCACGGCTGCAGAGGGTCAGGGGGCCGGCGTGGCTTCACCGGCGCGTGGGGAAAGGGCAAGTCCCTATTCGGGCGCCATTATGTGGTAAATAAATAAATAATACCTCTATTTTTGAATGGATAAATGAATAACAGATAGCTCAATAAATAAGAGTCAAGATTCGAGGTAGTAGGAGTTTTGCAGGTTTATTACAGCATAAAGGACAGGAACAGGACAACCTGCACAGGAATAGGATGGCAGGGCCCGGCAGCTGCCGGGGCTGGATCTGGGATGAGCGCGCTCTCTGGGGAAGGACTGGCGTAACATTTAATAACAATACATAAGCATATATAGTAAAACAGTTGCATTACAGTACATACGATAGGCGGAGCAGTGGGTGTGGTCAATAGCAGTCGCGAAAGATAAGGGTGAAAGTAGGTGTAACAGAGGCGTATACATAGACATGTGATGCAAACGTAACAGAATATGTCATGAATAGGGCGGAAACATGGAGGGGGCTACCTAAGGAGCCGGGACCTCTAACCTAGTGGTGCGCGCAAACTGGCAATGACGTGTTACTAGAAGAAGCTGGGGGCTATGAACTCTGTGCTAGGAGCAGAGACTGAAGTCTGGAGAGTCAGGGCGACATGTACCTAAGCAGTATCTAGTATCTGATGTTTAGAGAACATGTTGATATAAACTAAGAGTCAGGAGGGGAGAGGCTAACGGACTCTAAGACTGGAGCATGCATTATTCTACATGTAGTGCGTGATGAAGAATATTAAATGACCATTAAATGCAGTATTTCTCTTACATGGAGACGTAAAGGCTAGACAATGACGGAAACTATTGATGCGATTCAGTAGCTTAGGAATGCAGAGAAGGAGGGCTGGACTGATAACTAGAATCATAACATACTCTTGGCAGACTCGTAGGCAGAGCCAGGCTGAACCGGGCACTGCAAGGCAGGAAGTAAGTGAAGGGTCAGGAACACAGGTGGGTGCTGTATCGCTCCTCAGCGAGGCTCAGGAGACAGGAGCTGAATCTGGTGTCCAGGCCCTTTTGAGGCCTAGAAACGGGAACTTTACAATGAAATAACGTGCACACTGAGAAACGTGGCAACGTAGCTTTACATAGGCCTGATATTCGTAGTAGTCACGAGAACTGGAAACTGGCATACTAGAGATGGACACAACTGTAATTGCGTCTTTAATCGAACATGGTGAATACATATGCATATCAATCATGCACACATAACATATGATGGATGACACGTAGGGACACAGAACATGGCAAAATGTACTTTTCCACATTACAAGCACCCATTTTTTGTCTGACATCCATTTTGTCTTCAGACCCACAAGCAAGACACCCTGCCCCTGGCATCTTAGTTCATTGACCACACATTTCTGTGGTTCTGCCAATTCTGGGAACCAGCAGCAGATAGTTCCTGTTTTAAGAAATAGTTCCTGTTCTTGTCTGTAAGACACCCTGCACTTGGCATCTTAGTTCATTGACCACACGTTTCTGTGGTTCTGCCAATTCTGGGAACCAGCCAGATAGTTCCTGTTTTAAAAGATAGTTCCTGTTCTTGACTCTAAGCTGAGAGATAACCCCCCCGGATGAGGAAGGGCCTTCAACTGAAATGAGCACATTTCGACACATTGCATGCACTCTCACGAGACACAAGACACGCCCATACCTTGACACATCTTGTTGGAAATTACTGCTTGTCACTTCCCTGTTTTTGCCTACTGACTGAATCTGTATAAATATTCTGCTGTGTGATTAAAGCATCAGACCACTCCTGAACCCGCTTGGTGAAGGAGCTCTCCCTTAACTCGAGTTATTGAATAAACCCTTCTTTACTCGAATACCACGGACTCCTCTCTTTACTTAAAGTATTTACTAATATAGAAATTCTAAAATAAGGTAATATTAATTATTTACCACACTTCTGTGAATCTCCTTCACTCTATGGAACTGGAACATTATTTTCCTCAATACTAAATCCCAAATCTCATTTGCGTGAAGTAGCAGCGCTGGACTAAAAGCTGCCTACCTCAGTAGAAATTCAGGTGAAGTGTGCAGCGTTGTTTTCAAAAGCACGCAACAACAACTGAGGAGGTTTCTCTGGCCGCAGCACTATACCGCCAACCTTCCACATTACATGCGGCGGCCATCTTGAAATCCCGCAAAGATAGCGACCTCATCTACAAGGCCGCTAATGTAACCGGAATGGATCTGCAGGAGCCTAGAACACAGGTTACGAGGGAACCCATCACCTACATAACGCTGTCTGACCCTAACTGACGGATTTTGACAGTCAATGAGTGTGGGCTGCATGCACCCAATTAGGTAGACCACCCCATTTAACAGCAGATGTGGTTACAAGAATCACTTGATAAGACCCAAGCCAACGAGATTCCATGCTGGATTTTCATGCATGCTTCTTAATGAGTATCCAGTCACCTGGTCAAATATTGTGGCACTACTCCTGTTAAATGGTAGTTGCAACAGAACGTACCACATCAGCCATACTTTACAATAATCCAGTACCAAGACATCGGAAACTGATTTGCCTGGACTGTAGGCTGCCTCATAGCACTCCCCATAAGTATTTCATGAGGGGACAGACCAGTTCTTTTGACTGGGCTACTTCGCAAACTCATCAACACCAAGGGTAATGCATCAAGCCATTTCAGGGATGTGGATGCACACACTTTCACTAGACGGGACTTTATAGTCCAGCTTACCTGTTGGAGTACACCGGAAGCCGTTGCTCAGTTTGTAAAGCAGCTCAAAACATTTGTATCACTTCATTATAGAAGTGTGTTCCTCTATCTGTTTCCAATGAGACTGGCAAACCAAACATTGGTATGAGTTCTCTTAGAAGCAGTTTAGCCACATTGCGCCAGGTGGAGAAAGCCTCAACCTAATGAGAAAACAAACACAATTACAAGGACATATTTCTATCCATTACAAGGGGGCATCTCAAGGAAGTCCAGCTGCATGCAGGTAAAAGGACCTCCTTAGCTCAAAAGTGCTCTTGTCTCATGAAAATATGCACATGTTCATGGGGCACTGTGTGGTTGGGGAAGGGGAGAGGGGAGGTGATGTTTTGCTAATCATTGGTGTTTTTTTTCACTTTACCCAAAAGGCAAAATTCACATGCGGCACACATAATCCTGCGCCAAACTAAAGAGCATCTTCAAACCGGTACGTGACTGCTGAGCAAAATAATTGTAATCCAACAAGTCTAACGAGAAAATGGGTTTCTAAAAGCTCTAGAGTGCTGGGTACATAAAGCTTTTTGAGCAAATTACAAGAACCTCTCAAGGGCACGAATGAAATCAACACTTTAATTGCCTCCAAAATGAAGATTTATGCCTATTTTCTCAACAAAACAGTATTATAGTTGAGGGAAAGCTATAAGAGACACAATATATGCCTGCTGGTAAATATCGACGAGGCACAGTGTACCATAGAGGCAGATGTGTGTAGGAACCTCACCTTATGCCTTTCAAAAAGTCCTGAAAAATAGGAGAGTTTGACTATCGGCCTTAAGAGCGATCTGGCAGCACACTTACTAACCCGTTCATACTCAGTGCTGTATGTCTGTTTGTTTCTGTGAATGCTGTGTTGAACTGTACTTCAAATGTTTCAGGCTTCTGCAATGTTCAGGCTTCTTAATCTTAAGTCCAACTGAAATGTATTATAATATATCCCATCAGGCACTGATGTTCTCTTAAAAATAGTCTTCACTTAGGGCCGAAACTATACTGCCATTGCAAAGCACTATCTATCTATCTATCTATCTATCTATCTATCTATCTATCTATCTATCTATCTATCTATCTATCTATCTATCTATCTATCTATCTATCTATCTATCTATCTATCTATCTATCTATCTATCTATCTATCTATCTATCTATCTATCTCTCTCTCTCTCTCTGTCTGTCTGTCTGTCTGTCTGTCTGTCTGTCTGTCTGTCTGTCTGTCTGTCTGTCTATCTATCTATCTATCACTTCTACATGCATCCTGGTAGCTGCTCAATGTTGTTTAACTGGAATATTGTAATGCAATTCATGAAACCCACTTTAAATTTCTGGGGACTGTTATTTGGGGAGAAGCACTAGTAGATAAATAGCCGGGCAGAGGTCTGTAGTGAGGATATGGGGTTAACTGCAGACATTGTTAAGTTAGCATACGTTAAATGCTTGGACACCATTCTGCCGCTTTTGCACGCAACACTACATGGCTCTGTTCTCGTAAATACTCTGCTTGCGCTTCTTCACAAGAGAACTGTCTGCTTTTTACATATCTAGCTGTACACCATGCTCTCTGTCTGCACAGCATGTTTAAGGTCGTATAACAGTGTATGCTGTTGATTCACATTCGTCAGTCCCACGCACTTAGACATAACATGAGGCCCAGCTGCCCAACTGAAACTCGGGTGCTTTTTAATATGGCATTACATGCATGAGAAGGGACTTGGAGAAAACCTTTCCAACTATGAAGAGCTGTGATTGTACTGGGATGTGATTCATTGCATCTGATTTTGGAGGTATGATGTCCCCCTGACAAAGCCTAGAGGTCTTCTTTAATTATAATAAACTAGCTAACAGCAGGGGAGGTTGGTAAAGGCGCTATAGTCCTGTTTCCACTGTTATTATAATATAATTTCCACTTTACTGCTTTATGGAATGGTATCAATGCCGATTGTATTATTCTTATGCAATTTTCTGCTAGTGTTGGCTCATGTACTGCATCTTAGAGCACGTTAGTTAAAATAAACATTTTGAACTATACTGTGTCTCTGATTACTCACGTTGTGGTAATTATGAGTGTTAGAGCAAAAAAGTGTTCTTGTTTCCCACTCTTCCTGAGAGTTTACTAAGTCGCATGTTCTAGGTTGTCTAATCATTGGTAGCTTTGCTGTAGTACGGAGAACGAATGAGGCACTATTGCTAGTTGGATAGGGGTTCTAGGCCCTGAGGTGGCTTTTTGATACACCACAATACACCAAGGTCCTAGTTTCCTGCGCATAGTTCTGTGCATGAGCAGAATCCCTGCAACATGGCGGACCCAACGTTTGGTCTGGTACTTATTTACGAGACACTTTATTATTGCTTGTACTTGTCCACAATACCCTCACCCCTGTTTTCCGGAAAACAGTTGTGATGGCATAACCTACCTATATTGATTTATAGGTTCTATCAAGCGTGATATTATAAAAAGGTTCTTATTATTTCTATTGAATTGCTGACCCTTTTGCACTGCCACGCAATTAACTTGTTTTCGTTTTATTTGTCCTTATTGCTGAAATCGATATTACTGCACATAGTCG
The DNA here is from genome assembly GCF_964261635.1 of Lissotriton helveticus. Classification (NCBI taxonomy): domain Eukaryota; kingdom Metazoa; phylum Chordata; class Amphibia; order Caudata; family Salamandridae; genus Lissotriton; species Lissotriton helveticus. The sequence goes on along the minus strand of NC_136060.1, from coordinate 48,520,673 downwards.
CGCACCACTCCATCAGCATTTGACTGTATATGGAGTGGCTGATGCAGGTATTGCACTTATTTTTGTGGTTGGTACTAACCTGGCTTACCACTTTGAGGTATTCTACTCTTAGGAAACCTTTCCGGGAGTGAATGGAGATGAAAACTAGTTCCATACATACACTCCCACTGCGATACCTGTTTTTTATTGGCCATATACGACACTCGAAGTTCCAATTTCGGCATGGCAACACCGCCCTCCCCTACACGGTGTCTCCAGTCCGTTTAGGCCTTTGTCGATTCCTGGGGCCACTTGGCCAGTTTTGGCCGGGTGCACACCTCATCAACGTTATCTAGTAGCTGCTATAGATGAATTGCAGTGTCTTGCACACCTCTTTAATTGAGGTACATAGGGCTCTACTACAATATGTTTCCCGCAATCTCCAGGTGGGAGCACCAGAGGTGGCGCCACAAACAGCTGGACCGGCTGGGATGTTGATGAGTCCCATCATGGTAAATTCGGTTATGGGCAAGCGACCACAGAATAAGGATGATTTACCTTACTGGCTTGCTGAGAAATTTGACCAGCTGTATTTCCTAATACTACTCCTGTTGAAAAACACAGAATCCTAACAATAAGTTTGCAGAAAGACTTGATACCAGAGGTAACCGATTGTGAGATTTGGGTTAAAGTGTTCTCAGCAGTGTATGCAAAGTGTTTTGGCACACCTTCTATGACTGTTCTGCCCTCCATGATTAAGCGTGTTCAGGATGAGCACGGCACGGAGGCGGCGGTTAAGTTGAGAATGAGGCTTGTTGGAGTCTTTGACATAGTTGCTGATCTCATACTTGCGAACGTAAAGGGACATGCGGTTAACTTTCAGGTGTCTAATGTTTTGCACCTTGTCCCACAGGACGAGAAACCCAGAGAGTTACCAAAAATTATTGCCGATGCTCATAAGACCAGTGGATGCAATAGTTTAGGTTTTAAGCCTTTTGATAAAATACCGGCACAACAGCAAACTCAGACAGCGCAGTCTAATAAAGAACTGGAAAAATTAAAAACAGGGAAGCAACAACAGAAACAAGGGTCACGTGCAGCGTCACTGATACCCGACTCTTCTGAGCGCACTTATGGTTTGTGCGACCGCGGTAGAATAAGGTCTCCTGACAGGTAAATCTCCCTGACCTGCATTCTCCACGTTCTTCGCAGATAATATCAGGCTCACAAGCCGGTGGAGGAGATCACCAGGATCGCAGCAGAGGTCGAGGTGCGCGGCAAGGACGTGAGCTACTTCGTCAGACTGACGGTAGAGGAAAGCAGGACGATTTTCCTCGTCAGCACCCTCCGTATCAGAAAAATAAAGTTGCTGCTATAACAGCGAGACATGCCACAGATGGTGAGAACGCAACTTCGGAACCTAACATGGGCAGTAAGGCTGCTAGACAGCGCAGGGGAGGTTAAAATAGTGTGGCAAGCACTGCGTCCATTTCTGAAGGCGACAGCAACGGACACTATCATAACAGTTGAGACTGTTGACACCCGAGTGGCTCACCCTGACAGATTATATGACATAGTATTTCTGATTGAAGGTGATATACAACGTGTTGTTAAAGGGATTTTGGGGGAAAATCTGACTTCTTTTGATGACATCTTGTTAGCTGAGGCAGATTGCCCCCCACCTTTTGTTTTAGCCTCTCCGAGGGGGCAGGATGTAATCCTCCCTAGTTTTTCACACACAGATTCCAAAGAGCAAGCAATGGCTTTTGCGAAAGAGTGGGCATTGGTGCTTGCAACGGCTCTGTACCGTACTCAGGTGGGTTGGGATACACTTTCACCCCTGCATGAGAACCATCACATTCTATGCCACAGCCACAACCCCAATATCCCCTCCAGCGGGAGGCAAAAGCTCCCGTTTCTGAAATTCTAAATCAATTAGAGTATCAAGGAGTGATTGAGACATGTGTGTCACCAATGAATAACACTCTTCTTACTGTAACCAAACCCGATGGGTCGTACCGCCTACTTTTGGATTACCGACATTTGAACTCTCTTTGTCGAACCTGTCCGGTTCAGCATATTCATAGTTCTATCCCTCGTGGACAGTCTTACAAGAAAAAGATTTAAAACCACACTAGACATTTCCAATGGATTTTTTAGTCATAATCTGTCCTCTATAAGTAGTCAATGGACAGCAATTACTTCCAGCGGAAAACAAAAACAATTTAAAAGGTTAGCTATGGGCTACAAAAACAGCCTGGGCGTTTTCACCGCACATGTTGTCTCCTTGTTAGACAACATAGACCCTGATGCGTACTCGTACGGTGATGATATTTATCTCACAGACAATGAATTGTGGCTGTATCTTTGTCGAGTGGACCGCATCATAGTTTTGTTTGTGGACTACGGTTACAAATTTAAATGTACAAAATCACACATTGCAGAGTACGCAGTGTTGTCCATGGGCCATGAGCTCAACAATGAAGGCAGAGGCTTGGCACCTCACTTCTTGGAGAAATGTGCAAGTTTGCGTTCTACTTCAACACTGAAAAAATTGCATCTTTGCTGGGATTTTTAAACTGTGGTCGAACTTACATTCCTGAATATGCCCAGTGTATTAAGCCCGCTATATGCCTTGATACTACCTAACTTTTCAAAAGCCTGCTGACTTCCAGAACATTCAACTATACTGCAATCTTTGCAGTCTGATCTTCTTGAATCTAAATACTTATTGACATGTGACAACCACACAAGCCTGGTAATACAAATTGTGCCAGGCGCAGTGGGTTTCACTTACTTGACATTTAATGAAGGGGACCCAGTACCTATTGCTTACAAGTCACATGTGTACACTTCAGCTGAAATGTGCTTTTGAACTGTTGAAAAAGTCTTGACAGCAGTCCGGATGGTGATCCTGAAGGGATGCTCACTGGCGCATGGAAAATGCATGTTGGTTGTAACATCATATCCTGCTCATGAAGCGGTAATGAAAGCCAGTGTACCAAACTCAAAAGTTTTGCATCCTCGTTGGATACAACGGGCTACTTTGTTGACGTCTCCTGATGTCACATTTATCTTTGACACCTCATTGCAAACACAGGAGTTCTTATAGTATGAATTTGTTAATCCTGCTCCTCTGTCAATTCGCCCCCTTGAGGAGTACCATTGTATTATTTACACAGACTCTTCAGCGCAACCGGCGACGGAATCTAAACATTCTTATTCAGCAGCCTGCGCTATAGTGGCCGGTACCATGGTGAATGGTGATTTCAGATCCAGTGTAGTGCACACGCAGGCACTTGGGGACTGTACTGCCCAGTTAGCGGAGCTCCGTGCTCTGGTGCTAGCACTGGAGTTTGCTGATCCTCATGTGACAACCTTGATAGTAAGTGACTCTTATTACTGTGTTCAGTCTTTAAATGACAACTTATTCTTTGGATCTCAGAATGACTATCATCATTCCAAAGGCAGCGCAATTAAGCATAAAATGCTTTGGATACGAGTCCCAGATCTTAAAGAATGTCTGCCTCTCACGCAGGTAATTCATACTCTTGGCCAACAGCGCGTAGGAGTACACATGGTGGGAAATAGTTTGGCTGATGAAGCAGCTAAAACAGCAGTAGCCACATAATATGTTGCAGCAGTTACAAGGTCCAGGAGTAATATTGATGATGACATTTTGGCACCTATAGCTGCTACAGAGAAGGGAGATTTACCCACAGGGCTTCCCTTCTAAATACTCTTATCATTTAAGTTCTGATAATGTTTCCTATGTGATAATAAATAACGTTGGTGAAAAGTTGATTCCCAAAATGGACCGCAGCCTTTCATTGACAACAGCTGCACACAAAGGCATGGCCTCGGCCCATGCAGGCGTTTCGGTGACTGTTTCTGTCGTACAGCAGCGTTACTGGTGGCTGGGTTGTATAAACAAACCTGTATTTATGTGCTTTCGTGTGACATTTGTCAGTAGATTAAACCTTTGACGGCAGCACGCCCACCACAAACACAGCTGTGCATTTCTAATAAACATTCATTAGTGTTTTTTAGATCACTGCGGTCCATTATTTTTTTAATATACTGCGTATGCGTTTATCCTAGTTGAGGTTGATCCGTGCACACGTTTTCTTTGGGTCTGGCCACAACGCAGTGCTGACACACACACTGTTATCAGGGATATGTGTGTCTTTGTGGGAATTTTTGCATGTGGCACCTTCCATTCTGACCAGGGTCCCCCGTTCGCCTCTAAGGCGTACAAGGATGCCATGAGGTCTTTGGGGGTGCAAGTCAAATTTTCGTCTCCATACAGGCCTGATGGCATCTCAGTTGTAGAGCGAATGAACTGTGACTTAAAGCAATCCTTGACAGCTATAGTTATAGGTACTGGCAGGCACTGGATCACTCATTTGTATAGTGTACAACGTGCACTAAATAATCTCCCTAGAAGATCTCTGGGTGGAAGGACCCCATACTAAAGGCTCTCTGGCATGAAAATGTATGTCCCAGACCTTGACGGTCTAGACATGGAGGCGACTGCCGCAGCCTTTGACGTAGATAATCATTCTGCTGTGTTACAGAAACTACAAGAGACTCGTGACAGTCTTGGAAAGGTACATTTACCCTCCGCCACTGAAGAAGCAATACAGATTCCGGTAGTTGACTTGCTACCCAAAGCGGGAGATCTGGTCCGTGAGAAGGTGGAGAACAAGAAAGAGTTTGGCCCCTCTTATCATGCACCTGTCCCAGTGCTTGGCGTTAAGGGTACTCGTACAGTCATTTTACCACCACTTCCTGGTCGCAAGGATAACAGATATATCTCCGTGGACAATGTCCAACTACAACGACTGGCCGATTCTTCGTAGCATGATCCCAGCCGCTTCCTGTCCAGCAATATCAAGGAATCCAGTCTTTGCCATGACAAACAACATCTGGCCTGACACTGCCATAGAGATGACCTCTGTTACTAATCCATTGCCAAATGCTCCGGCTTGCAGTCTACATGAAGACACTGAATATGCATAGCCCACTTCAGAGTCATTACCTGGTTTACAAGCAAATGCCATAAACCAGTCATGTTTTTCTTTTGACACTAACTCCACAACAAGTCCTCCTTCTAACTTTTCTGTTTTTGTCACCTAGTTTAAACGGAATTATTTGGTTCCAACTTAGACATACATCTGGTTGGTGCTCATCGCCATTTTTTTGTTTGTGTCAATTAGATTTGTGACATTCTTTTTCATTCTAATCAATGGTCACTTCCTTACTAAATGCTCTCCTACGAAAGTGAATGATGGAACTTTGGCACCACACTCTTCTTTTCACATCATGAAAAGAGACCACACTTTCTTCAACATCTCTACATGGCCAGTTGTTGATGGAATAGTTTGGGATGCAGTAAAGTTCTAAATTCATGGTTCCACCGAGGTGGTTAATGTTCCAAATTTACTTCGTGTTTCTATGGGCGATGTAGTGAAACAAAACATACACTCTGATGATTGGGATGTACAAGCTGTTCAGTCTTTGTTTTCTGATTTAAAGCATTATGCTACATTTGATGCTGAGACCTGTATTTGAATTCTGTAAAGTATGCTGATTTATTTTACTACCAGCATTATGACTATCATTACCTGCATGAAGCTAATTCAATTAGAAATATTGTTAATTACACACAAAGGGAACATTGCTCAGCTCCCATTGAAGGCAGTTAAAAAACTCTTATGAAAAAATGTGCATACTTCACTGATTTTAATAAATCCAATCCGGATTTTATTTTAAAATGAATACTATGTCCAATTCTAAAGTCAGGCTCACCCACACAAAATTATTGTATTCCAAGTCCTTTTCTGATCAGTTTGCTATAGGTGGCTATGAGCTATGGAAAGATACATTTGATCTTACATCTGTTTGGGGTTCTAGATCCTGGCAGGTACAAGGCACTGAGGTTTTACGTCGCGCGTGCCCTATCCCTACTCAGATCCTGTTTTTAAATAGTTCTATTTATCAGACAACCTGTTTCGGTTTAGACACTTCTAAACAAATGAATGCACCGAAAATTCCTGCTTATGAGAACTGGAACAATCATACTGATATGACCCTTGATGATTTGCAATCATTGATTACAAATGATTCAATTAATGTTTTAACCTGGACCCCCTAGGTTGGTTGGTTTGGCAAACAAATTCTGATTCTTGCCAACACCGTTTTCTAGGCAAGGCCCCTGGTTACATACAGGATCGACCTGATCCACGTTTTTCTAGCTCCCATTCGGTTACAACCTTTTCAGTAGGAAAATTGTGTAAAAATTGGTTAAAAAATTCAACCCCAACGTCAGTGAAACACCATTTGTCTTAGTTAACAGATGACATTGACTTCACAGATTTTATAAAAGGGCCCGCAGGTCCTAGATCGAAGAGATTTCTTTATAAAATTTACAATGAAATCTGGAAGCTGTCCCAAATTGAAGCTGCTTCACGTCTAAGGGCAATAGACCAAGCTGACTTAGAAAAAGTGCATGCAGTCGTTGATAATAGCATTAACACTCTATCTTCCCGCATTTACACATTAGACAATATTGTTTTGTCTTTTGTGGATATTGTCCGTGATGAACTGTTTGTTTTGTATCATGGTCAAAATCAATTGCGTTCAATCATGAAGTTTGCATGGACTTTGCAATCTTAAGAGATGGGAGTGTTCCTTTGGATTATATGAACGAGTCATTGTTATTTTTGCCATTTAATTTGACAGATAGGCAGCAGTTTATGTCCATGAAGGATGCAACATACACTCTGTTACACATTGAAAAGTTGGATCCTTTGCCATTTTCAGTGGCTTAAACTGACTCAGCAGTATGACTCATCCATGGGGTAATACCTCTACCATTTTCCTTGTTTAAATTTAGTTCATGCATGAAACATTATCCTGAGGGCCCATATGAACCCCTAGGTAGCGTATTCCTTCACGAGGTTTGGTCATTACCATTCACATACAGATGCCTATGGGATGACAACGAGGTGTACTTAACTGGGGATTCGTGTGATTCGTCACCTGATCATTCTCTTGTGTGTAAAAATATACAGTTGCATGGCGCTTGTACCATAAAAGCCCCGAACCTGGCGTGTGTTTTGAAGGATAATCCAATACCAGCTATCACACGTACATTTATCGGCTTGAAAACGGTAGATATTTGCTTTTAAATAATGAAGATAGCTGTGGCATGCTTGATGGCATCCCTTACACTGTAACAGTCTCACAACGCGTGGTTTTCTGTAAAAGTTTGCTTTTTCCACCCACACATGGGAGGCTTGACATCCCGATTTGGCCTTCCACTCCAATCTTGAAGGCAGAGTTCAATAGGTTGAGCAGAATAAGAGACTTATTGCCCCAAATAGAAGTTGCACTCACTTCTTCCCGTGAAACATTCGTCCTTCACATGGCTAACACCCGCACAGAGGTGCAAGCGCTTCCTAATAATGACCTTACACTTCATTTCGGTGCCTTTATCCATACCATTTTCAATGCCTCTACTACTGAAGGCTTGGCCCATTTTTATAAACTTGTGGGCTCTGGCCTTGTAACTTCATTCCAAACTATATTTGGTGTGATACCAGCATTTTTTCATTCTATTTATTCCAGCATCTTTGGCGGCTTTTCACTAATACTTGCCTTGGCTGCTGGGGTTGTGCTGTTGATTTGTCTGCTTCAGAATGGCTGCTCTCCCTGTGGTTCTAAACAGCCGAGACCGGCTGCTGCAGCTTCGTACTCATATGCTTGAATGCTACGGTACTTTGCCCCTGGCCCCTCTAAGCGTGGCTTATGGATTATCCTTTCATTTTGCATACTTCTCTTGCATGCAACCTGTCTTTCACCGTTGGGATGCTCCTTTGAATGGGTACTGGATCTTTTGCTCTCCAACACGGTGTCTCCAGCCCCAGATTACGAACGGCTAATGAGTCCTCTTGTGGCGCATGAGCTGGAATGTTCCGGTGTTGGGATTATGACCTGTGTGGCTGAGCTTGGAGTTTTGGTAGAATAGGATATTTGTGCAGCAGCACGTGATTTCCTTCAACAAAGTTTTCATGAAGAACACACAAGTTGTCCACTGATAGTGATAGAAGCTCCCATTGTTGATGAACATGTATGTTCATTCTCTTTGCTGGAATTGATGGCAACTCTCTTTTCCGACAATAACAATGACTTCCTCTTGGAGGCCTTTGCAACTTATTTCTCGTACGTATTGATGGATTGACTTGGCTAACTTCCATCATCTGTCGTAAATTTGTAATGCATATTTTTGCTAGCTTTTTGCCACCCTTTTTTTTGTTCTCTTCCCATCATCATGGATGCTCTTACTTCTTGCTCACTCTGACTTGAACTCTGTATTCTATTGAGACCCCTGTCCATTGGCCATACCAAGGGGAGTGTGTAGTGAGGATATGGGGTTAACTGCAGACATTGCTAAGTGAGCATAAGTGAAATACAGGCTTGGACTCCATTCTGCCACTTTTGCACGCAACACTACATGGCTCTGTTCACGTAAATATTCTGCTTGCGCTTCTTCAAATGAGAACTAGCTTCTTTTCATATATCAAGCTATACACCGTGCTCTCTGTCTGCACAGTGTGTTCAAGGTTGAATACGCACATAGAAATAACATGAGGCACAGCTTCCCAACTGAAACTCGGGTGTTTTTTAATATGGCATCACATGCATAAGAATGGACTTGGAGAAAACCTTTCCAATAAGAAGAGCTTTGATTGTCCTGGGATGTGATTCATTGCATCTGATCTTGGAGGTATGGGGTCCTCCTGACAAAGCCTAGAGGTCTTCTATAATTATAATAAAATAGCTCACATTACGGGGAGGATAGTAAAGGCACTATATTCCTGTTTCCACTGTCATTATATTATTATTTCCCTTTTTGTGCTTTATGGAATTGTAAAAATGCTGATTGTATTATTCTTATGCATTTTTCTTCTAGTGTTGGCTCGTGTACTGCATCTTAGAGCACGTTAGTTAAAATAAAAATTTTAAACTATACCATGTCCCTGATTACTCACGTTGTGGACTAGTATGAGTGTTAGAGCGAAAGAGTGTTTTTGTTTACCACTATTCCTGAGAGTTTACTAAGTCGCATGTTCTAGGTTTTCTAATCATTGGTAACTTCGCAGTAGTACGGAGAACGAATGAGACACTATTGCTAGTCGGATTGGGGTGCTAGGCACTGAGGTGACTTTTTTGGTACACCACAATACACTGAGGTCCTGGTTTCCTGCTCATAGTTCTGTGCATTAGCAGAATCCCTGCAACGGGTCATATTCAGCAAAGTCACTCTGTCACAAACACACGCCCTAAAGGGGGCAGAGGAAGGGAGCCTTTCTCCCTGCATCACCAATGTTGCCCAGCCAGTTTGAGGTCCTGTTGTTCTCTCCTCCTGGCTGTGCTGACAAACGCTGATCCCCTTCAGGTGTTATGTAAGCTGTAGTGCCTAGTTATACAACTAACCCCTTTGTCTCTAGAGCCTGTTGAGTTTAGCTAAACAAAGCCCTCTTCTTTCAGGGGGAGGGAGGATGCATGCTTCGACTGTTTCACGGAATATGCAGCTGCTTCTCGTTTGCTTGCCTGACCTCTCACCCTTGTAGTATCCCTTTGCCTATGACTAGACGAGCACACCTTACTCTCACAGGGCTACAGAGCTTCCACTTCTAGGGTTATATTGCTAGTCACAGTCAAGTCGCTGTACACGATAGGCTGTGTGTGCTGCACTCCTGCACGGAGTCCGTGACAGGCTACATGCGGAAAAATACCGATTTCTCTTCAATTGAGAGAGAGCGCAGGTTGAAGTCACCCAAACAAGCTCACTCACTTGCTTTCCACTTTTTGTGGCTTGGAGCAGGGCCAAGATTCGCTCAGCTCCAAATAACTTGAGTATGCTGGTTTCATTCAATTTACAAGGGATATACAGTATTCCTCCCATCTGGCACTGCACATTTCCTCACCTGTAATTTCTACTACAAGCCATACCTTTCTCTGTTGAATATCTGCCATGAAACTCAGTGATAAGTGTGGGTGTGCTAATGCTGACAGACTATAAGGACTATAAGGAAGTGTAAATCACTCCACTGCCGACTAGTGTTGGCTGTAGTGACTAGCAGAGGAGCAGTCATAACTCCAGGGATTACAAGAGTTGACAAGGGTTGCTTGATGCAAAAAATACGAGTGGTCTGGAATGCGCATGATTAATCTGAAACAGAGGTTGCTTTTCTCTATGATTGTATGGGCCACTGCATTGACGAATGTGGGGAGTTAACATGTTGGTTTATTGGGATGTTTCAAAGATTTTATTGTACCTGAGGACTCGAAATTATATTTATACTTGCCAATATATGATGTATGAATATTGATGTTCTCAAATGTCTTATAATTTCATGATACACTGTAAGCGCTCTTGTCACTGAAGAAATGTTAAAACAGAGTTACTTAAAGCAAACATTTGCAATGTAATTGGTCTCGGATTTACGCAAGTTTAAGCTATTGACATTGTACATGGCAATGCCTTTTATTTATATTTTAAAAACCAAAACATAAATACTCACAATTACCGCAGGCAACTACCACACATAGGCAATACTGTCTTAACTTCAAAGCAAGGAGAAAAGTGCAGCCCAAAATCACTATATTGGAACTGCTACAGACTACTTTCAGCCAAGTGTGATCTCTGTAGTCAGGGCACACCTGCTCACTTAGGGCTACTCACAGCCACAAACAAAGAATGGCAGGTAAAATACTTGATTTAAACTCAGCCCCCTATAAATACACAAAGCTACATTCAAACCCATCGGTATTGTGCTACCTTTTCCACAACAGTAATGGGTGAGCAATATGCAAATTCATGCTCACAGGGCCCCGCCCTACAAGGGACAAGCCCTCCCGAGGTGCTAGGCTTTTCTTACTCGACACAACCGGATTCACGCTTAGAGCTACAAATAAAATATCAGAAGCTGAGCGCTTATAAACAGCTCACAGTGTGCGCAGCATGCAAGGCACACCGTGTGCTTTATCTAAACCTGGCCCACTCAGATGCAGTTATCTGCACGCTGCGCACATTTATTTATTTAGTTTTTTCATCAAGCACTGCGCATCGCCGCAGGGTACTCCAGTTATAGATTATTCACCGAAGACAGTTCGATCTTTAATGTCTCTGCCTCCAGTCACACAGTTCCGAGTCTCTTCCATGCCAGGGGTAACCTTCCGGTGATTATTCAGAAGCCTGCAAAAATCCCAAAGTACAAAATCACAAATTCAGAGAAAACATGCATTTGCAATGCAAAAGGTCTCACATTTCCAAGAGTTTGAGCTTTTGACACTGTAAGAGGCACAGTTACTGCCAGCCTTGCTTATTGTTAGCAAATACTAAAGTACAAAGTGCATGTTTACGCACTGCTTTCAGTTTATCAAAACAAATACATAAAAGGCATCTTCAATTACAATCCCAGTAGCTCAAACTCTCGCAAATGTGAGACCTATTGCATTTCAATTGCTTGTTCAATATGGTGTCCCGAAGAGACAACTTCTCTGCCATAGAGATGACCTCTGTTACTAATACGTTGCCAAATGCTCCGGCTTGCAGTATACTTGAAGACACTGAATATGCGTATCCCACTACAGAGTTATATCCTGGTTTACAAGCAAATGCCGTTAACCAGTCACGTTTTACTTTTGACACTAACTCCACAACGAATCCCCCTTCAAAATGTTCTTTTTTTGTCACCTGGTTTAAACAGAATTATTTGGTTCCACCTTGGATATACATCTGGTTGGTGCTAATCGCCCTTTTTTTGTTCATGTCAATTGGATTTGTGACATTCTTTTTCGTTCTAATCAATGGGCACTACCTTACTGAACCCTCTGTTGTGAAAGTGAGTGATGGAACTTTGGCACCACACTCTTCTTCTCACATCATGAAAAGAGACCAGACTTTTATCAACATCTCTGCATGGCCAGTTGTGGATGAAATAGTTTGGGATGCAGTAAAGTTCCAAATGTATGCCCCACTGAGGTGGTTAATGTTCCAAATGTACTTCGTGTTTCTATGGGGGATTTAGTGAAACAAAACATACACTCTGATGATTGGGACGTACAAGCTGTTCAGTCTTTGTTTTCTGATTTAAATTATTATGCTACATTTGATACTGAGGATCTGTATTTGAATTCTGCAAATTATGCTGTTTTATTTTACTACCAGCATCATGGCCATAATTACTTGCATGAAGCTAATACATTTAGAAATATTGTTAATTATACACAATGGGAACATTGCCTTACTCCCATTGAAGGCAGTTCAAAAACTCTTATGAAAAAATGTGCATACTTCACTGATTTTAATAAATCCAATCCGGATTTTATTTTAAAATGAATACTACGTACAATTCTGAAGTCAGGCTTACCCACACAAAATTACTGTATTCCAAGTCCTTCATCGATCTGTTAGCTTTTGGTGGCTATGAGCTATGGAAAGATACAGTGGATCTTAATTCTGTTTGGGGTTCTAGATCCTGGCAGGTATAAGGCACCTGAGGCTTTACATCGCACGTGCCTTATCCCTACTCAGATCCTTTTTTTAAACAGTTCCATTTATCAGACAGCCTGTTTTGGTTTAGCCACTTCTAAAGAAATTAAAGCGCCTACAATTCCTGCTCTGTCTGCTTATGAGAACTGGAACAATCATACTGATATGACCCTTGATGATTTGCAATCATTGATTATAAATGATTCATTTAATTTTTTTAGCATGGACCCCCTAGGTTGATTGGTTTCGCAAACATATTCTGATTCTTGCCAACACTGTTTTCTGGGCAAGGACCCTGGTTGCATACAGGTTTGACCTAAACCATGTTTTTCTAGCTCCCATTTGGTTACAACGTATTCAATAGGAAAATGGTGTCAAAATTGGTTAAAACACTGGGAGTAACTATTGACTCATCTCAGATACAATCCGGATATAAGTCTTTTACAATACTTGGGGTGGGGTGTGTGTTGGTTTTATTCCTCATCTTCAAATGTTTACTTCGACCCGAGACCCGAGAAGTCTACCACAGTCATCGTAGTCACCGTAGCCCCAGTTGCCAGACGGGGGTCGGCGTGCAGCTCTGACTGGGCTACCACCGACTCGCCCAGGCCTCGGGTAAGGTGTCATGCGAAATAGCCGTGGGGGTCTTCAGAGGTTTCTGGGGGCTATCTGAGAAATACTCTGTGTCGGATATAACGCCACGTAAAAACTGTCCTAAGGCACTGTTTGTCTTCATTTAGTTTCATTCAGTTATCCTCTCTCTTGGAACGAATTGCTTTCCCTTGTTAGCCTTGTCATATCTTTAGCTGGAGGAACCTTAAGTTTAAGTGGTGTTAACTTCTTTTGCCATGGTAAAACTGCGTTCACAGTCTAAAGTAAAATCTGTAAACCCTCTAGAAGCTATTAACCATAGTGATAAGAGTGACAAGAATTCGTGGAGCCCCCCAAAACCTCAAAAATTGATCCGTAGATGCAGAATTGGTGCTCATCTATCTCTTTTAAAATCATATCCATCAATAACATCAATGTTCTCTAAAAAGGGAAGAAGGTTTAAGAGCGGAACAGGGCAAAACAACGAAGATCTTGGAGCTGTGGGAAATGAGGATAATTCAATGGAGGTGATAATGGACTCCGAAAGAATAGCTGAGAATGAAGTAGATAGCCATATATCAAGATCAGAAGCACTCTTTCCTGTAATAATAATACAGAAATCTAATGGGGACGTAGACAATGTAGCACCCACTTCTATCGTAAGTCGAGCTGTTGAGTCATATCAAGAAGGGGTGGAGAAAAATTCGGGTTTGGAGACGGAATTGGCCCTATCTAGGAAAGAGGCGGTAGATGCCACGCAGAGTAAGGGTGGCGAAAGTGAGGACGTCACCCTTCTTTCTCCACTAGCAGATTTGATAACCCTTTTTGAAAAAGTACATGACAATGTAAGTGTACCTCAAAGGAGTTTACCAGACTGCTCTTCACCAATAAAAAGAAGCGAATTTTCTCCTAAAAGTGAACGTCAGAAAGTCCATAGCGAACTTAATGGGCAGGCTAACACAGAAGACCTCACTCTTCCAGATATTGCCATTCAACTGGAAAAGAACGCAGAACGTCTGAAGCAGTTAGAAATATTGGGTGCACAATGTTTGGTTATAGATCCCCATACGAATAAGGAAATATTGTCTCCTCAAGCAGGAACTCATTTACACATGCCAATTATGTATAGCAGTACACCTACTAAATCATTTTTCATGATTTATCTTTGCCTTGTAATAACCATGTAGAGAACTCCGCGTTTTCATTGCTTAAAAATGAGATTACTGGACCAGGGGGGCTAAAGTATAAACTAAATTGGAAAACATTTTAGCTGCAATTTTGTCCCTGCTGGAGAAGAGTGCCTCTAACTCGGATCATATCCTCAAAGTCTTAACACCCATTTTGGGAGGGGTTTTAGAACTTAAACAACATGGCCAAGTATGTGTGAAGTGTTCCTCCCCTATACCTAATAATCCTTGTCAAATTAATGGCAGTATTTATGAAGCTGCTAATGGCCTAGGGTTAGAGGAACCGAACAAACAGTTGGTGGACGTTGGATGTTTGCTGTCTGGAAGAAATTCAACTCCAAGCCCATCCCAAATTATTGTTAATGATTCTACAAAGGTCCCCACTGAGGGGAAAAATGTAAATGAAAAAGTCTCTCCCGTGATAGATACAGTGTGTGTTTTCCCAATCTTTAATATGAGCAAGTGCAAAAAACCCAAACCTCGGGAATCACCTGAAATAATTAATATTCTGGAAGCCTCTGGGGGGGGGGAACATTTATTAGTAAGCGAGGGAAGTGTTAAAAACCAGTGTAGGAGGAAAAGGAAGGGGAAAAATCGCCGGTTTCCAAAACGTAAGCAGAGAAAGCTGCGGTTCCAAAGCCTAGTACTATCGGATCATTCTAATTTCGCTCCTGATGATGAAAATAACACATCAACAGTGGCTAAACAGAGGATGAATCCGACTGCAGCTGAGGAACAAGATAATGTCCCCCAGCCGATTATCCTGACTAGTAGGACTAGAATCTCCCAGAATGAAAATGGAAATGGGTTGAGTGAGGCCAGGAAAAGAAGGGACTCTAATCTGGAAAGTAGCACAGGAGCGATGGTGGGTAATATACAAATCTTTGTACCAGCCCCGAGTACAGAATTAAGTGGGACCGCATGTGAATCAGTGTGTTCCGCTCTGATTTTCATGAAGCCTGATGTAAGTAATGGTGGGGGAGTTAGTCGTAATATGTCTACATTGGTTAATAATAATAAAGGGGGTAAACCCACTGATTCCACGAGGAACCCTTACGATACGAATGTTTTGAGGCCCCTAGAGCTAGGCACTGGACATGTGAATAATGCATTAATTGTTATCCCTCTTTTTGATGCTGAGCCAATGACACTGAATCGAAGGGCCCTTCTTAAAATCCTATCGGAAATAGAGGATCTAAAATTAATTTCCTCTAACGATATCGAACTAGTCCTTTTAGATTGGAGGCACAAACCTCAAGTCACCAAAGCAATCTTTACGTCAGGGGTGGTGTCTTCCCTCGTGTTAGCAAATGCGGATGGCTTTAGGAAAAGAGGAATAGATGTTATTGTCTGCCCCAAATCCCAGGGTGCTCCATTGCAGCGGCTCGAATCCTCTCATTTTTTGCAAGGGATAGGATTAAATGTTCATGAGGGTGAGAATATGACGACTAAATTTGAGGATTTGGAAATTACAGTAGGGAGGGAATCGGGTGTAAGAAAAAGAAAGGTAGTAGCACCCGAGGTACATGAGGTTCTTGGCTTTGATAGTGGAGATGAGGTGTCAAAATGGAACTGGATTGCAAGCGCTTTGAATGGGGCTAAATCTACAAACATTATCCCCACAGAGCGTAGGTAGCCTACGAGGAACAATCATGTCTTGGAATATGGCGGGGCTAGGAAAAGATAATTCTAAGCTTATTTCCTTAGCATACCTAGACCCCAAAATATTCTGCCTCCAAGAGACATGGGCAATTGATGAATTCCAGCTAGATAATTACTACGTGTATTGTAGTGCAGCAAAAAAATCTATAAAGGGGCATGCAAGTGGAGGATTAGCCATTCTATTAAGCTGCGAGTTAGTATGGGTCCCTGAGATATTTATTCATCCTTCAAACTGCTGTATCTGTGTAAAGTTCAAATTAGACCAAGACAACTTGGGATGCGCAACATTTCTGCATGTGGTAAATGTATATATCCCTCCTGGGAAGGCATTCAGCCCACTGGTCGATTCCATTTGCACTTTTGTGCAAATGTTATGTAGCAATGATGAAAGAGTGTGTATCCTGATGGTAGGAGATTTTAATGCCAAGATTAATAATAGCTCAATCACATCCTTTTCTAATCTGGATCTGGAGGAGGTTTGGTTGATACCAGAGGCAATATTCCCTTCCAATTTAAGATCTGATAAACGTGGCCTTTCATTGTTGCAAAATTTGAGAAACCTTGATCTTATAGTATTAAATGGCAGATTCCCAGAGGACTCACCGGCAGCTCTCACCTTTCACGGGTCACATGGCAATTCCCTTCTCGATTATATGGCAGTGTCATTGCAACTGTTTGGGGCATGCTCCCAGTTTAAGGTTCTTCCTACTAATTTGAGTGACCACAACATATTGGCTTTCAAAGTAGCTTTCAACTTCAAGAAACCTGATCTATGGAATCAGAGGAATGAGACAATAACATATTTGCGAAGTAATGGTCGCACTTGTTGGTCACATAAGAACCTTCCGAATCTTCATTGGATATTTAAGAACATTGCGTTCAGTTTAACCTGGGAGAACCCGATCGTGAGATATGAAAGAGTCATGACTGCTGTCAGAAAGTTGGGAAGATAGATGAAAGGTGATAGTGCCACCCCCAAAGTAATAATACCTAATGAAATTAAATCTCTTAATAATAATATAAATAGGTTGATTAGATCCCAATTTATTGACCCATGGCCGTCAAGACAAAAAGAGATATACAGATTAAAACAGGTCCGGAAAAGGAAAATAGTCGCTGATCGCAGGGCCTCTGAAGACGAAAAATTGGTTAACCTTCGGGAAGTGGCACTCTCGGGGGATAGTAGAAAGTACTGGGCATTGATTGCCAAATATTGTGACAGTAGAGTAAAATCCCAGCCCATGTTGATCTCTGAAATTGAATGGTCTACTTATATATCTCTATTGTACGCCCCGAATCCCTTAGATGCTGGGGCTGAGGGGTTCAACAGGTATAATTTTTCGGTAGAAAAGGTAGAAGCACCATTAATGAGCGATCTTGAGGGATACATCAAGGGGGCGAGATACTCCGGGGCAATGGGGCGGGATGATGTCCCTGTAGCCATAATAAAAAAGGACTGTGGCGATTGGGCAAAGATGTTACATCCGCTGTTCATCAATTGTTATAAGTTTGGGGATATCCCTAATTCCTGGAAGGGCAGTATAATAGTACCTCTATATAAGAAAGGCCCAAAAAATTGTCCCGCAAGCTATAGGCAAATCTCCCTTCTGGACGCAACGGGAAAACTTTTTGCAAAAAGCATCCTTGTCCACCTGCAAGAATGGGTATTCGGTAATAATTTAATCCCCCTTGAACAGTCTGGTTTTCGGAAGAATAGTGGCACCCTAGACAATATCTCTGTCTTACAAACCCTAATAGATAAATATCCTGTGGCTCGAAGGCTTCCGCTGTATACAGCCTTCATTGATTTCTCCACAGCGTTCGATATGGTAGATAGGGGGACGCTGTGGAGGAAATTGATAAGGATGGGGATCCCAGGGAATTTGCTTAGAGTAATAATCGCTCTCCACTCTTCTACCTGGACTCAAGTTCTGTTAGGGGGGACCCAAGGCCTATCAAAGAAAATCCCCACCCACAACGGGTTGAAGCAGGGGTGCCTTTTGGCCCCTTTACTCTTTTCAATCTATATAAATGACCTTCCAAGTAGGGTAGGGGAAAGTAAAGGGGACCCTCTAGAAGTGGGTGATCTAAAATTAAGTTGTTTATTGTACGCTGATGACGCTATCATCATGGACCTAACTCCAATTGGGTTGCAAAGACGTTTGCTGGAGTTGGTCAAGTATACTAATGAATATTTCTTAAAAATAAACACTTCTAAGAGTAAGGTGATGATTTTTAGCCAGAAAGGTTGCAAGGTTAGATCAAATCTGAAATGGTTTTTGGGGGATGAAAATATGGAAATAGTGACATTTTATCCTTATTTAGGATTTTTTTTTAGAAATAGGTGCTCCGCTTACAGACATTTAGATCACTGCAAAAGTAAAGCTATCTCACAGGCTTCGGCAATCAACCGCTTGTATAAGCAATGCGGGAAAAGACATTTTTCACACACTATTGCAGTATATAAAATAAAGATTCCGCCGACCCTGAATTACGCATGCGAAACAATTGACGAATGTGAGTGGGCTATGTTCGAGAAAGTGGAAGGTAAAATTTGGCGTCAAATATGTAACTTGAGTCACGCTGCATTAATCGCGGCTCTTAGGCTCGAATTTGGCCTTCTCTCAACGTACATTATGTCATCTTTAAGATGGTGTAACGCTTTGATAAATGGTCAAGAAAATCTATTAAGGCTAGCATTGCACAAGGAAATTTTTGATAATCTAATTTGTAAAAGTGTAATTTTTAGAAATTATTTAAAAGCTTTAAGCATTTTTGGTTTGGATTTAGTAGGGGCAGCAGTTTTAAACAAAATAACTTTAAAGCAATTAATTAAAAAAACCATATATGCAATCTCGCGAGAAAGAGATCTGAAAATATGCAGAGGGAATGGCAGATTGGACTCTTTAGCGGAGAGCTCACTTATTAAAAATCCTCAGCCGTATGTTCTTTGGAACCTGAAACATGGAGTACGTAGAGTGATTCTACTCCTCAGATTGAATTTGCTCCCGTTGAGGATAGTAACAGGAGCTTGGGAGGGTATCCCCAAAAATGAAAGACTCTGTGATTTATGCAATGGTGGCATCCAAGATTTTAATCATGTTTTGTTTGTGTGCCCTGTACTTATTTAAAAACGTAGAAAATTTCAAAGGCATGGTTTTTTACAATATAATATTTCAACAGCAGAACAGGCACGCAACTTTCTTCTGCACCCCTCGTCAGAACAGATATGTTTTAAGATTGTATGCTTTTTTAAAGAATTTTTAAATGTATATTAGAAGTCATAAGTAGGGCATCTATGCACTAGCACTTTATCTTAATGCACTTGCACCTTCAGTAGCACCGTACAAAATCATCTGTTGTTAACACTGTTTTCTGTCCTCGACACAAGAAATGTTTTAATTGTCACTGTATATTGGATGAACCATACATAATTTCCTAACTATATGCTGCTTAAATGTAATTTTATACTAGATTAGATTGTTTTATTAAATTAGGGAGTTAGCCAATAGTGTCCCTTTCCGATAATGATTAGAAGAATTCAGTCCTCTTGAGTGACGTATTCCATGATTAACAGAGATTAGTCCGTTTAGGGAGAAGGTAATTTTAGGAAAATTAGTAATTTTTTAAAGTATTTATTTGTAACTAATGTTAAGGATTTATTGGAAAATGTATTATCTACTGTGTGTAATGTAGGATAATTGCAGGGTGTAATCTTTTGGGCTTTTAATACTGTTTTTTTATGAATTAATGCTTTATTGTAATGTTATGTGGAAGTCTTCGGAATTCCAAATCATAATAAACTGAACTGACTACGGGTTAAAACACTCAACCCTAACATCAGTGAAACACCATTTGTCTTTGTTAACAGATTACATTGACTTCACAGATTTTATAAAAGTGCCCGCAGGTCCTAGATCGAAGAGATTTCATTATGAAATTTACAATGAAATTTGGAAGCTGTCCCAAATTGAAGCTGCTTCACGTCTAAGGGCAATAAACCATGCTAATTTAGAAAAAGTGCTTGCAGTTGTTGATAATAGCATTAACACTCTGTCTTACCGCATTTACACATTAGACAATATTGTTTCGTATGTTGTGGATATTGATCATGATGAAGTGTCTGTTTTGTATCATGGTCAAAATCAATTGCGTTCAATCATGCAGTTTGCATGGATTTGCAAACTTTAAAGATGGGGAGGGTTCCTTGGGATTATATGAAAACGTCATTGTTATTTTTGCCATTTAACTTGACAGATAGACAACAGTTTATGTCCATGAAGGATACAACATACACTCTGTGACACATTGAACAGTTGGATCCTTTGCCATTTTCAGTGGCTGAAACTGACTCAGCAGTATGGCTCAATCATGGGGTAATAACTCTACCATTTTCCTTGTTTAAATGTCGTTCATGCATGAAACATTATCCCCTGGGCCGATACGAACTCCCAGGTAGCGTATTCCTTCACGAGGTGTGGTCATTACCATTCACATACAGATGCCCACAACATGACAAAGAGGTGGACTTAACTGGAGAATCGTGTGATTCCTCACCTGATCATTCTCTTGTGTGTAAAAATATACAGTTGCCTGGCGCTTGTACCTTAAAAGCCTCAAACCTAGTGTGTGTTTTGAAGGGTAATCAAGTACCAGCTATCACAACTATGTTTACCCTGCTTGCAAACATTAGCTATTTGCTTTTAAATAATAAAGATTGCTGTGGCATGCCTGCTGGCATCCCTTACATTGTAACAGTATCACAATGTGTGTTTTGCTGTAAAAATTTGCTTTTTCCACCCCCACATGGGAGGCTCAACATCCTGCTTTTGGCCTTCCGTTCCAACCTTGAAGGCAGAATTCAATAAGTTGAGCAGAATAAGAGCAATATTGCCCCAAAAAGAAGTTGTGCTCACTTTTTCAAGTGAAACATTTGTCCTTCACATGGCTAACACCCGCACAGAGGTGCAAGCGCTTCCTAATACTGTCCTCCCACTTCATTTCCGTGCCTTTATTCATACCATTTTCAATGATTCTACTACTGAAGGCTTGGCCCATTTTTTTAAACTTGTGGGCTCTGGCCTTGTAACTTCATTCGAAACAATATTTGCTGTGATATCGGCATTTTTTCATTCTATTTTTTCCAGCATCTTCGGCGGCTTTCCACTAATACTTGTCTGCTGGGGTTCTGCTGTTGATTTGTCTGATTTTGGAATGGCTACTTTCTCTGTGGTTCTAAACAGCTGTGACAGGCTGCTGCAGCTTTGTAGTCGTATGCTTGAATGCTACGGTACTTTGCCCCTGGCCACTCTAAGCGTGGTTTAAGGATTATCCTTTTGTTTTGCATACTTCTCTTGCGTGCAACCTGTCTTCCACTGCTTGGAAGGCTCCTTTGAATGGGCACTGGATCTTTGCCTCTCCAACACGGTGTCTCCAGCCCCAGATTACGAACTGCTAATGAGTCCTCCTGTGGCGCATGAGCTGGAATGTTTCGGTGTTGGGATTATGGCCTGCGGGGCTGCGCTTGGAGTTTTGGCAGAATGGAATATTTGTGCAGCTACACATGATTTCCTACAATTAAGTTTTCTTGACAAACACACAAGTTGCCCACTGAAAATCCCATTGTTGATGAACATGTATGTACAATCTCATTGAGTAATGAATGGTGACTCTCTTTTCTGAGAATAACAATGACTTCCTCTTGGATGCCTTTGCAACGTATTGCTCGTACACATTGATGGATTGACCTGGCTAACTTCCATCATCTGTTGAAAACTTTTTATGAATTTTTTACTAGCTTTTTGCCACCCTTTTTTTTGTTCTCTTCCATCAACATGGATGCTCTTAGTTCCTGCTCACTCTTACTTGAACTCTGTATTCTATTGAGCCCACTATCCGTTGGCCTGACCAAGTGGAGGGTGTACTGACGATATGGGTTAATTGCAGACATTGGTAAGTGAGCATCAGTGAAATATATGCTTGGACATCATTCTGCCACTTTTGCACGCAACACTACGTGGCTCTGTTCTCGTAAATACTCTGCTTGCGAGGCAGCGAGACGCTGCGGGAGGTGCCTGCATGCTGTGAGTGATGTAAGAGGAGCCCAGCATCGAGAGTACCTGGGGGTACAGAGTCTTAATTGGCAACTTGCCTGCGCGAGGGCGTGACAGCGAAGTCCAGGCTGCTGTGTTTGTGTTTGGCTTGGCATGGAAGGCCTCTGCGCAGAGGAAACAAGGAGCAAACATTGGGGCTAAAATCGTCTGAGTCAGCAGTAGTTACATCAGAGGGGGTAGCACAACAGCATAACAGTGCCAGGAGCGCCAGGGGCTTGCTCAGTGCTCACCAACCCCACCAGTTCAGCGCTATGGTCTGCAACCACTGCACTTCCCGCCCTATCCACCGTTGTATAATATGAGGTCAGGCCGAGTACGAGTGATCGGCCACCTTAAGACCTCAGGGCGGAGAAGAAAGGGCAAGGCATGCCCCTCCAACCTTCAGAACAGCAAGGAACTGGCTTTAACTTCGACAGACGGCGACCAAATTGTAGGGAGTCACCGAGAGAGAAATTTAAAGCACTTCTGGTTCAACCAAAAATGTTTACAAAATTCAATTTTATAAAAGACGTTGGGGCCTCTGGATTAACTTAATTCCAACCGGCATCAACAGGGTCACAAGGATCTCAGAAAACTCAGAAATCTCCACAAGTAGAAGCAGAGAAATCAATAACAGCAACTAGCTCAATAAGGACAATAACTCCAATCATAACATCAGGAACCCCTTGGAATGCACAGGCACTAAAGTCCCCAAAAGGAGGAGCCCAGTCATCGGCAAAGGAAAAAGAACAACAGGCCAACCGGAGAAAGCAGTCCAGGTCAGTTACACTCAGCCCAGAAAATAAGCAGACTAAACAGCACTCTCCTCAGGTTGCCGAAGGTTTTGCCACCCGTACCCAGGATTCAAATATATCTAACTGTGAAATGACTGATACTCCTAGGTGTAACCTTATTCCCATCAGCCAAGCGAGTCATAAGTCGACACCACGTCAGCCAACTTAAGATCTCCAAAGCAGGAGGAAGGTAGGGGTGCTTTATCCTACTTACGAACACAGGAATCGGAGCATACTCCCCAGACCAACAGTTGGGTAATCTCACGGAGAAGATGAATCACCCGCACCCGCTTTCACCTGACATTCAGTCCTTGTGGCGAAAGAGGGAAGTGGACCCAATGGAAAGGGGGACCCACACCTGCAAGATGGAAGCGCCTGGGCTTCCCTCTTAAATACCATGCAACTGTCAGTGGATGCGCCACAATATCAAACGGATAAGATGGACATACAGCTTTCACTACTAAACACTCTGGGCGTGTTTACATCAGGGATTGATGAAAAACTGGGGGAACTTAACTCACTAATAAGAAGGGACCAAACAGAGAAATACCTCCAATGCGGGTGCAGCCAGATCCTGGATATGCTGGCAACCCTTCCGACAATGCTTTCCACCGCGCTCAATGAGCTGAAGAAAAAAACAACCAGCACCGCTAGTTTTAGCTGTCCCACTGACTACTACTCCGCACTTCCGACAGCAGACAACAGATCAAAGCAGTTCTGCGAAATTATCAAAACCGATACATATCAAAGCGAGCGCAACACAGGCAACACCGGGGACCTTCCAAAGACAGCCTCAGACACTCCAACAGTGATAAAAACAAATGCAAAACAACGCCGCCAGCTGAAAAGAAAATATCGTAATCAGAAATGACTCCCCCTCAAACAAGCAGAGACTTATTCAATTTTCTGTAAACAGAGCTCGAATCCAATTATTGCTTTAAAAGGGGGCGATATGCAAACAAAACTGGCTCACACAATTAACCGCTGCGAAAACAACAATTAACCACCAAGACATAGCAGCATCCTACAACCCTGGAGGACCTCTAGCAGGAACAGAGGAATGGTCATCGAAGCAAGCTGAGACAGCTCCAGCGTTGGAAAGTGACTAAGCCATCAACAGTACTGGTCCCGATCGCCCTCTACAAACCAACAGTTCTAACTTAAATAGCCATGCTGGGCTAGGCAACCAGCATAAAATCACGGCCCCAATAAAGGATACCAACCAGGAGCATACCCAGCAGGAAATCGGCAAACTCACATTGGCGCCCAAGCTGGAAACGTCGAATCGGCAAAGAGGATGACCTGCGCAACTCAGACAGTGGCATCCCCAACAGAGGGGAACCAAGTGGGGTTCGCCCTGGACCAACCATCCCAGGCCTCTCTTCCTTGGCAAGAACAGAACCGATTAGGAATCTCAACTTTAACAATAAATACAGAAAAAGATTCCAATGCCTTTCGTGCATTTGTGCAACAAGACCAGAATGTGCCTCAGCAGTTAACCCAACAAAATTCTACCTTCTATTACCTATGGTAGTAAAAGCACAGCGCGGGAGAGATACCAAATGCTCGTAAAAGGTTATAGAAGCATGTTCAGCCTCCCGACTTACACTTCAACGGCGCTAATCCGACTGGAGTTTGGTCTAATAAAGCAAACCAGGGCCAGCTATGGAGTATACATTAATTGTTGGCATAAGATCAGCACATCAAATCCCAACACATTAAACCACCTCCTGTGGCAAGATCTACAACAGAGGGAGAATTCACCCACAAGACTGTACCTCCAGGAGGCACTTACAAACACAGGCCTATTGCCCTTATGGGACACACACTGTCACCACTCAGTTTTCAAAAAATCAGTGTGGAAGTCGATGAAAATACAGTCACTGGTGGAGGATAAATCTGCTTTAACTGCCAGAGCACACGCTTGGATGACTCTAAACTCATATAAGACCCTAGCCCCACAACAATACTTTAACTTGGGCTACTCAAAAGCACAGCAACTAAAAGGGTGCAGACTTTCACACTATGCAGTCTGTGCAAAAATGGCCAGGGGGACATCAATCACACCATCTGCTCTTGTATGGAGATGCTCCAAGAAAGAAGGCACCTGCTAAAAATTCCCTCTAATCAAAGAGGGATTCGGACAAGGAGGCAGGCAGTGTTGGCCTGCTTTGACCCCGCATCACCACAATTGAACACTAGATTGGTCCGATTCCTCGAAGCGGCCCGGGCAAAAATGCCAAACTCACACTAAAACTGTTGGGCATTGGGGTATCTGGACTATTAATCTAAGAAGGGGGAGCACCAAATGATACAGGTGACCATGTTACTTTCAAGATTGCTATCACATGGCTAACCTTGTATTTTATACATAACAAAGGAGGGAGAGAGAGATTAGGTCAAAAATGGATTCGTTCTCCCTGGGCATATACAATTAAACAAAAGGAATCCACTCCTTCAGAAAAGGTGTTTCCTACAATGGTGGGGGACACCCTGTTGTTTTTTTGTACCCCTCACACACCAACAGGCCCCTTGGTGTCATGCTTCATCATTGGGGTCCTCGTACCTCTCTAGGGGTACGGCGTGCTGCTACCAACGACTACGCAGGAGCACTAATATTGACTATGTGTGGTGTAATTGAGTTTTTTTTTATAGTTACTATGTGAGTGAAAAGTGGGGTTTATAAATGGTGATGTTAAAAAATACCAGGCTCGTTGGGTAACAAAAAACTTTAATGAACCCCCGGGCTGGTACTATTAAAAAGTAGTGTGAGGAGATTTTTATGCAAAACAATGTGCATTAGCTCCTTCTGGTGTGCGTCAAAATGTTTCGGTGCGGAGCACCTTCTTCAGGACTGGGGTACACAAATCCCCACCTTACTCACGTTTCTCTACTTTTCCGCTAAGTTGTAAAAAGTGAGATAAATAGTGCAGGTGTAATCTGCTACGAGGATTCTAGCGAGGAAAATGCCTGCTGACTGCCCCTTCCGCCGACTCCGAAGATAACCTTGTATTTTAACACTGCAAAGCTACAGAAGCCTTTTGTACTTTTGATATTATGATATTTTATGACGGTGGATGAATATTTTATATATGGTTTTATCTTGGGTGTATTGCAATGGTTTTAAGTAACTCTGCAAATAAAGAAATTGTACCAATTGCTTGCGCTTCTTCAAATAGCTGTACACCATACTCTCTGTCTGCACAGCGTGTTCAAGGTCGAATTTGCACAAAGAAATAACATGAGGCACAGCTGCCCAACTAAAACTCGGGTGATTTTTAGTATGGCATGACATGCATGAGAAGGGACTTGGAGAAAACCTGTCCAACTAAGAAGAGCTGTGATTGTCCTGGGATGTGATTCATTGCATCTGATCTTGGAGGTATGAAGTCCCCCTGACAAAGCCTAGAGGTCTTCTATAATTATAATAAACTTGCTCACAGCACGGGAGGGTAGTAAAGGAGCTATAGTCCTGTTTCCACTGTCATTATAATATTATTTCCCCTTTTGTGCTTTATGGAATTGTAACAATGCTGATTGTATTCTTCTTATGCATTTGCAGCTAGTGTTGGCTCATGTACTGCAACTTAGAGCACGTTAATTAAAATAAACATTCTAATATATACCGTGTCCCTGATTGCTCATGTTGTGGACAAGTGTGACTGTTAGAGTGAAAGAGTGTTCTTGTTTCCCACTATTCCTGAGAGTTTACTAAGTCGCATGTTCTAGATTGATTAATCATTGGTAGCTTCACTGCAGTACGGACCACAAATGAGACACTATTGCTAGTCGGATTGGGGTTCTTGGCACTGAGGTGGCTTCTTTGGTACACCACAATACACCGAGGTCCTGGTTTCCTGCGCATAGTTCTGTGCATGAGCAGAATCCCTGCAACAGGTTGAGTTCAGCAAAATCACTCTGTCACAAACACACGCCAGAACGGGGGCAGAGGGAGGGAGCCTTTCTCCCTGCATCACCAATGTTGCCCAGCCAGTTTGAGGTCCTGTTGTTATCTCCTCCTGGTTGTGCTGACAAATGCTGATCCCAGGTATTATGCGAGCTGCAGTGCCTAGTTATCCAACTAACCGCATTGTCTCAAGAACCTGTTGAGTTTAGCTGAACAAGGCCCTCTTCTTTCAAGGGGAGGGAGGATGCATGCTTTGACTGTTTCACGAAATATGCAGCTGCTTCCCGTTTGCTTGCCTGACTGCTAACCCTTGTAGTATCCCTTTGCCTTTGAATAGGCTAGCGCACCTTATTCTCGCGGGGCTACAGAGCTTCCCCTACTGGGGTTATATTGCTACTCACAGTCCAGCTGCTGTACTCTATAGGCTAGGCGTGCTGCACTCCTGCACAGGGTCCGTGACAGGCTATATGCATAACATAGCGATTTTCCTTCAATTGAGAGAGAGCGCAGGTTGCAGTGACCCAAACAAGCTCACCCAGTTGCTTTCGGCTTTTTGTGTCATGGAGCAGGCCCAAGGATTGTTTAGTTTCAAATAACTTTAGTATGCTGATTTCATTCAATTTACAAGGGATATACAGCCTTCCTCCCAGCTGGCGCTGCACATTTCCACGCCTGTCATTTCTGCTACAAGCCAGACCTTTCTCTATTGAATATATGGTAAGAAACCCAGTGATAACTGTGGGGGTGCTAATGCTGACAGACTACAAGGAAATATAACTCACTTCACTACCGACTAATATTGGCCATAGTGACTAGCAAAGGAGCAGTCACAACTCCAGAGATTACAAAAATACTCATAAGAATGGGGTGAATGACAAGGTTTGCTTGATGCAAATAATACGAGTGGGACGGAATGTGCATGATTAATCTGGAACAGAGGTTGCTTTTCTCTGTGATTGTATGGGCCACTGCATTGACGAATGTGGGGGAGTTAACATGTTGCTTTATTGGGATGTTTTAAAAATGTTATTGTAACTGAGGGCTCGAAATTATATTCATACTTGCAAGTATACGAGGTATGAATATTGATGTTCTGAAATAACATATAATTTCACGATACACTGTAAGCACTCTTGTCACTGAAGAAATGTTAAAAAAGAGCTACTTAAAGCAAACATTTGCAATGCAATAGGTCTCGCATTTACGCAAGTTTAAGCTATTGGCATTGTAAATGACAATGCCTTTTATTTATGTTTTAAATATGAAAACATAAATAAAAGGTATTGTCATTTACAATTCCAATAGCTCAAACTCGCATAAATGCGATACCTATTGCATTGCAAATGCTTGTTTTTTTTGCTCACAATCACTACAGGTAACTACCACACATAGGCAACACTATCTTAACTCTAAAGCAATGAGAAAAGTGCAGCCCAGAATCGCTATAAAGGAACTGCTACAAACTTCTTTCAGCCAAGTTTGATCTCTGTAGTCAGGGCACACCTGCTCACTTAGGGTTACTCACTGAGACAAACAAAGACTGATGGGTAAAATACTTGATTTAAACGCAGCCCCCTATAAATATACAATGCTGCATTCGAACCCATCGTTATTTTGCGAACTTTTCCATAACAGGCATGGTAGAGCAATATGCAAATTCATGCTCACAGGACCTGCCCTACAAGGGACAAGCCCTCCAGAAGTGCTAGGCTTTTCTTACTCGACACAACCGCAGTCACGCTTGGAGCTATAAATAAAATATGAGAAGCTGAGTGCTTAAAAATGTCTCTCAGTGTGCGCTGCATGCAAGGCACACAGCAAACTGTATCTAAACCCGGCCTGCTCAGATGCAGTTATCTGCACACTGTGCACATTTATTTGTTTTGTTTTTCATCATCGCCTCAGGGCACTCCAGTTATAGATTATTCAACATTGTCTCTGCCTCCAGTCGCACAGTTCTGAATCTCTTCCATGCCAGGGGTAACCTTCCGGTAGTTATTCCGAGGCCTGCAAAAATCCCAAAGTAAAAAATCCCAAATTCAGAGAAAACATGCATTTGCAATGCAAAAGGTCTCGCAGTTGCAAGAGTTTGAGCTTTTGGCATTGTAAGAGGCACGGTTACTGCCGGCCTGGCTTCTTGTAAGCAAATACTAAAGTACAAAGTGTATGTTTACGCACTGCTTTCAGTGTTTCAAACCAAATACATAAAAGGCATCTTCAATTACAACTCCAGTAGCTCAAACTCTCGCAATTGCGAGACCTATTGCATTGCAAATGCTTGTTCAATATGGTGTCCCAATGCGACAACTTCTCTCTTGCGAAACTGCAGTTTTGCCGGTGACACTTTATGTTCACTTACTGTCAAATGATTTAATAGGGCCACAGTATGTATAACACTCGCTTCTATGGTTCCAGATGCCACTTTCAAATCATCAATGTACTGCTCTAGCACTGTTGTATAGCATTTTAGGACCCTAGGGGAATTTCCCCAATTCATGCCCTTATATAGGTATAAATCACCATGTCCTTATATAGGCATAGAAATCATAACCATATTTAGACATAGCTCATGCAGTCCAAATACGGCATGGCTACTTCCACTAATTCCGAAAATCCACAACGATTTCTTGGAAAACTCGGCTTCAGCAGTTAGGGACTTCCCCTTGCTTGAATATTGATTTGTCCAAGAACTCATGGAGTTTTCAAAGAACTAAGGGGCATATTATCAAGGGGGGGCGATAGGCACTTTTCGATGGTTTAGCAGCCGTTTATGGCCGCTAAGCATCGAAAATTCTATCGCCCTATTATCAAGCTGTCGCTACCAGCAGTTAGCGACAGCTTGAAGGCGATATCGAGCGGTTTGGGGCCCGCTTTGCATGTCGGCGATATTTATCGCTAATGACATGCAAAGTCGGCGTACCCAACCCGTTAGCGACTGAAAGCAGTCGATAACGGCGCTATTGCCTATTTACAAGGCTGGCGTAGCGATGGAAATATTCCCGCTATCGCCAAAAGCTAATGCCTGCTCTGACCAGTTCTTAGCCTTGTTATCCAATGGGAGGTGGATAACATGGCTAAGAGCATTTCGTCGATAATGCGAGAATATCGCTATATTCTCAACGATATTCTCCCATTACGCCGCTATCGCTGGATATTTTAGCGCTATGGAGAAAAACGTTGCTAATAGCATGTTTTCTCCGCTAAAATATCCAGCGATAGGCAGCGATAAAAAAAAAGGTCGCTAAGCGCATTTGGCGATATATATTGCTAGTTGTTGGTAATATGCCCCTGAGGGGCATATTATCAAGAGGGGCGATAGGCACTTTTCGCCGTTTTAACGTCCGTTTTCGGCCGCTAAGCGGCGAAAATTCTATCGCCCTAATATCAAGTTGTCGCTAACAGCAGTTAGCGACAGCTTGAAGGCGATAGCGAGCGGTTTGGGGCCCGCTTTGACTGTCAGCGGTATTTATGACATGCAAAGTGGGCGTACCCAACCCGTTAGCGACTGAAAGCAGTCGATAACGTTGCTATCGCCTATTCACAAGGCGGGTGTAGCGATGGAAATATTCCCGCTATCGCCAAAAACGAACACCTCCTCTGACCAGTTCTTAGCCATGTTATCCAATGGGAGGTGGATAAAATGGCTAAGAGCATTTAGTCGCTAATGCGAGAATATCGCTATATTCTCAGCGATATTCTTGCATTATGCCGCTATCGCTGGATATTTTAGTGCTATGGAGAAAAATGTTGCTAATAGCATGTTTTCTCCGTTAAAATATCCAGCGATAGGCAGCGATAAAAAAAGTTGCTAAGCGCATTTAGCGATAAATAGCGCTAGTTGTTGGTAATATGCCCCTGAGACTCTTTGATGACGTTATCATGTCCACCTTTACGTCAAACTCGGCACCTTCAAGGTATAAATATGCCCACACTTGCCCAAGCAAACACACGGTGGTTCTGGAGCAGTTTGACTATCTACTTGCCCGACGCATCTCGCTACAGCAAGTGCTGAAGGAAGCCGACCCTCCAGCAGACGCACTGAGAGAGACGATGTCTTTTCTCCTGCAGAGAAATCCATCTCCAGAGTTTCCAAGCTCCCCTTGCGGGGTGTTGGGAAATGGAGTCCTGAGACTGACCTCCTTCATTCTAAACCAAGGTACGGAGCTGACAAGACCCTAAGAGAAATCTTGGATAGATTCTTGGCAAAAGAATACTAAACTTATGCTACACCACACTTACTTCTTCCCTCGTACTAGACTTAGGTTAGGTACATTGGGGTAGGCGTATTTTAGAAGCACCAGTTGAGTACTTTTTAGTCTTTATTTATTTATGTGTGTATCTGCTTAGAAACCATACCATGCTTTTACAGTATTATTTTATAATACTCTTCTTGCTGTACGCATTATACTTTACAGCCTGTAGTTCATTTCTTCTGCATGAGAAAGAAGACTATTCAATAAATACCTTTTTATTGAAAGCGCCCTTCTCTCTATTTCTCTGCACCTCTGGTGAAACAAAGCATGCACGAATGACTGAGTAAAATATCAATCTATTGTTTCTACGACTCTGAAGATCAGTTTTATCTTGGGGAAACAAAGTTGTCATGTTTATGCGGTTGTCAGACCCTAATCCCTTCATGTGAATTTGAGAAAGTTTCTAGTGACCTCTGAGCTAGCTGGCACTCACAATTAAGTGTAATATATTCGATAGAGACCTAGTAGACATAAGTCCTACGTCACATCTATAGGATATATGTGTGTTTGTTTGTGTTTGTATTTATATAGCGCCTTCTACCCTGAGGTCTCATAGCGCTGTATTCATACCGCTGTGGAACCCTTCCTGGCTTTCCTGTGAATGTCCACTCCTGGGCACCCCCAAGGTGAAGCCAGGCATCCAAAAGCTGCTGGGGCCGTTGTGGAGATTAAGCAAGCTATTGCCCAGAGTCACAGAGTGGGACCCATGATTAGACTAGGCACCGAGGCGAGAATTATCAGGCCCGGGGAAATTGTGTCCAAGAGCCGCCGAGGTGGGAATTGAACCCTGGTCCTGGGCCAGACCCCTGCATCAGGGTATGCCACTCTAACCATTGAGCCACACTTCTCCACTCCATTCCAATGCGCAGAGCCTATTGGGAATATAGGAACTACACTACAGCACAGAGTGATTTTTGGCATTTCCAGTGACTCCACATTTCTTTTCAAGATATGATAAAAAATGAGGGGCAAAAACATGGTTTCCAAACCAGAATGCAAATACATTTTTGCTATCCGGATGCAAGGGAATGGAAAAGAATGTTTGACACAAGTCAATCACCAAAAATCATTCAGCTTCACATGGAATTTGATATAGAATTACTAGAAGGATTTGGTACTATCGAACAACAAGCTATTACAATCTGATTCATTTTTTGCGATTCCTGAACTATTCTATATTTCCCGTCGGTTTTTGTATGCCCATGATTGGTGAATTGCATGGATTGCCTAAAATCTCTCTCAAAATTCCTTGCTCATTCAGAGTCTCAATCAATGGGGTTATTCCAGCAGCAGTCTCAGGACTAAGATTATAAATGGGAGTTCTCGGATATTCTGCATTTGGTTTTACTGTGATTTATATTAGAGCTATTAATCCACTGTCTTTACCTGCAAAATCTCACACTTTAGGCAGAACCATCTCTTCCAATACAGGAGGTAAATCATTCTCAGTTAACAAGGGACACAAGCTCTTCACATTTTGATTTTGGGTATGGAATTCTATTCCTTCAGGTGTAAAATAAATGGAGAAATTCATTTTGCACAACAAGTCTTGTCCCAACAGATTCACTGGACTAGTGCCACACACCGCAAACTTGTGCATATCCTCAAATGTTCCAATCTGTACTTGCAATGGTTCTGTCACTGGAGTTGGAATTAATCTATTCAATACATCTACTACTTGGATTGTGTCTCCCGGGAGGGGTAGGTTGGGAACTTTCACAGTTTTCACAGTGGATCGGGTAGCACCAGTATATACAAGGAATGGAATAGCTGTTCCATTTATCTTGCCATCCACATAAGGACCATTCTGATCTACTTCTAGGGATGCACCAAGCATGCATTCTTCCCCCCCTCTCAGGCACCGTCATTAAGAAGTATCTAAATCACTGTCATCCATCTGTAATAAATATTGTGAAGCCACTTGTACATTTGGATTTACTTGATCATTGGTATGAAAACCCATATTCACATTGTATTTCTGCACTTGTGCATTCAAATTTTGCATAAGAACATGAGGCATATTCCTATTCCAATTCCTCACATTTAATGCTGACTGATTCAACATATCATTGGTCACCTGTTACCGAATTATTTAACTTGTACTTGTCACCATTGCCTGTTCATTCACCCAATTTGCCAAATTGGACTTAGACTCACGCTTACAATGCCCAAACTTGCTGCAACTGTGACAAGGAAAAGTCTTCTTCAAAGATTCTATATTGGATCCATGTCCATGTCCCTGTGGCACCATATTTCGCAAGGGATTTACTAATACACCTTTCATTCCAGTGGTAGTCTGACCATTTCCATGCATCGTGCCTGTAAAATCAGAATTAAAACCCACATATTGCACTCACACATTCCACCCATAAGTCAGTAGGAACCACAATATCAAACAAAGCATCCAAATCATTTAACAAGAACTTTGAAACCTTTACAAATCTTTCCACTTGTTTATACTACTCGACTGGTTTCTCCCTCAACCTCGAGAAATCATTTGTAAAGGACAATATGTCCTATCTACTCCAAGGGATATGTACATACCCTCCTCCTATGACTTCGCTCATGGGGAAAACCAACGCATCTACCTCGTTCTCTTTCCATTATTGGATATAGAAGCAATGCTACCAAAGTGTCTTACTTCTTTTTAGCCCATCAGCGTTCCCATCTTTCTACCTGTCCCCATTGCTTCAAAATTGTTATTAACTCTTTAATTTGCAATCTCTTTCCAGAGGAATTTGAACTCTCCAAATCTTTATCGCTAAAACCAAATTGATAAGTTTTCTGTAAAGACTTGGACTTCTCTATGTCCCTTCCATATTTCCGTGCTACCTCAGCAAATTTCTCATGAGTATTTCTCACTTTCCGAGTTATATCTTTGCATATAAATAATAATTCTACATCATGATATTTTAGTTTTTCTGGACTAATGGTACCCAATGTCACTTCTTCTAATTCCACTTTTAATTTTCTCTCATCTATATTCCTGTTTCTATTTGTATTAGTCAATGAATTATGGTAGGGGCTAAGTCTCTAATCAGTCAACAAGTTCTTCTGGGGATGGCCCAATCGAAGTACGTGTTTCTGATCTCTGTGATTCTCCATTAATCTCTATTGGTTTCAACAATACTTGTGAATCTGTTTTCTGATTACCCATTTGTAAAACTCTCCCAGTAATCATTCGCTGCTCTCTGCTCGGTGTTTCAAGGACCTTCTCTGAAATATTTATTAATGGCTCCAACCCCCCTTCCATGGTTGAATTTGTCCTACAGTGCCCTTCTGCACTATCCTAATTAGTGTCTACTCTTACTGGTGTACACGTTGTTCTCTGATCTCTCATAGCCTCTCTCTATCCTGGTAATGTGTGTATTTCCTGTACGTTTTCATTTGGTACTGTTATTGCATGAATCTGTGAAACTCCTCCCCTGTCTGATAAAGAGAAACTACCGGACCAATTGTCACAGGTACCGACAATGCATCAGGGTTATTTGTCATAACTATATTTGAAAATCCTGCTCTCCCAGGGGTTTAATTCTCATCCAAAAATATTCTTTTATAAGCTTGATTTATCTTTGTAGATGGAACTTCTGGACTTAAACCTACAAATAGATTTGTCTCTGAATAGTTCTGGTCTTTATTATAAGGTGAGGGTCTATTCAGTAAAAGCTCATTAAACAACTCATCATCTATGTCTTCTAAATTTACATCTGCTTCATGATATACTTGAACCTTTTGTTCTTCTATATGTTTCCTCTTTTTTCTTACATTTCTCCCCTTCATTTTCTTCAGCTACCATTACCGGATTCATTTGCCTGTTCATATTGATTTATCAAATTCCTATCATCTTCCTGATATTTATCTTTTCTCTCTGAGGTGCTTCATGTTCTCACTCCTCTAGGGCTTCATACTGTATATGCCTGAGATTAGGTTTCAGTCCATTCATCTGTCTTCTCAGATTCTCTAAAATTTGAACAATAAATGTCCTGTACTGTGAAAACTGTCAAGGAACATCTTTCTCAGCATATTTTACCCAGTTCTCTAACAAAATACAGGTATGATATCCATTCTCTAATGACATCTGTTTGATGCAGCCCTGAATTGGCGCTCCTTGACAAGTTGAAAGAAAGGTGAGTTTACAAGGGCTATTGCCTCCCTCCTTAATTTTGCCTCAAGACTATGAAGTAGACAGATCAGAGCACTTTTGCAGATTTGCAAAGCTAAAAGTACATCGATGGTCACCTATGAGAGTTATGTTATTTGGGGTTATATCGAGCACACCATATTGCAATCTGTTGAAAACACTTTTCTGAGAAGGAATATCTGCTTCCCCAGTGTATTCCATTGTTTATAGCCAACAAAGAACTTGGGATGGCTTTCCTCTCAGATGTGTTGACCTATCGTCCACTGTCATAATCTGGTTGGTGAAGGGAGCTGACCAAAATAAAGAAATTCTTAGGGATTCTCTTTCCCTTGATTATTCTAATTGTATTTGCTGTTTAAGGTATATCAGAGAAAGTCTTTCCAGCATGGGAAGGTCAGATCTATTTGAGAATCCAGAGGGAACATGTAGAAAGGATATATATGTGGTATAGGAGAACTTCTTCAAAATGCACATATGGGCCAGGAAAGAAGAGGAGTTGAGGAAGCCCAGTGTTTGTAGGTATTCCCTCTTGAACACAGTGCATACATTGAGCCCTATCTCTTATGGTTCAAAAGTGCCCATGACATCTTTTTACTGACTCAATTTTGTCTGGACCTTTTTCATTATCTCTTAGTTCATCCCCATGGTGCACATAGAGGGCAGTGTCTCTTACCCTATGGCCGCAATGGAAAATCTCCATAGGACATGATTCACTTTTTAATGTTTTGTAGTTTTTATGAGGTCCCAAGAAAGTCTTTTATTACCCCTATTCTTAAGAAAATCTGTTTTAAGCAGCAGGTTAGACTGGCTTTTATCTTTTTGCAACTGCTTTCAAGCAACTCTGTATTATACACTCTTAGCTTTTTCAGGGCTGCAATTAAGCTTAGGTTCAGCTACCAAGAACATTAGGACCCGGGTTCTTTCATTGCACCACACCAAGAGCAGGCACACACGGTGCAATAGTGGTGGGCTTACGGCTGCACCTGGTGCCTGTGTTCGGGGCAGTGCAGTGGCCTCCAGAAAGAGACTCTTACCTGCACTTTAGTGGGCAAGTTAGAATCTGCTGCCGGGTCCTACAGCAGTCAAAGGAACCAGCTGAGCAGTGTGGGAGTTGGTCCCCATCCTGCCCCAACAAAATGAATTGTGGGGCCTGGTCCCCAGAAAGGCACACAAGAAGGAAAAGTCGCAATGCAGGCAGCCCCACGCAACAAAGGAAAAGCCTTGGCCAAAGCTGGTAGTTAATATTCTTTGGTCCTCACTGGGAGTGCAGGGATTCTTTTACATATAAAATTGTGCTTGTGGTGGCCGCCGGAGGACAGGGACACCACAGATTTACTTTTGGAGAGTTGTGGGGGCTGCAGGAGTGAAGCAGTCCCCTCCTTTGCAAGTATTTAAAAGTGACCATAAGCTGCAAGGGTCATGATAAGCATGATGCCCAAAGTGTTCACCATTGGTTTTCAAGCACATCTAAGGCTGTGGTTGTTTTTCTCCTGAGTGAGTAGTGTAGCAGTCTCTAAGGGTTGGTTCTATGACTACAGTTTATAGGCCATGAAGGTGTATATGAAAAGATTCTGACAAATGTTAATTTGATTTTTCAATTCTTTATTACCAATCGATTGTCAAACTGTGATTTGTCATGAACATTAGGAATACTTTATTGATAATGATCATATTAAAACATGGGATTTTATTATGGTGATATAATGATGGGACTTTTAACATGTGGTTATAGGTCTTTTCTGTGGTGAACGTTTAATAAAGCCAATGGACTTGCCTTATATATTGTTGTGATGACCCATGACAAAGCCAATGGCCTGTTTTAGTTAAATAGATGTCCCCCACACTGTGAAGCCTGTCTGACATAGGTGGAAGGTACTGTGTTTTCGTGGATCTTATCCAGTAAGGATTAGATGTGATTTCGGAGTGTTGCCAGAGTGTTTCTAACTAACAGATGTATGACTGTAAATTAATGCATTGTATTTAGTAGTAAGCGTTTAATAAACATACTTTTTCTTTTTCAAAGAAAAAGCACTGACTGGGATAATTATTTATTGTGTGCTATTACTGCATGCCAGCGAATAGTGTTTATTAACCCTCCCCCTCCACCCCTCTTGGAGTGGATCTTAGACTGCTCTGCTTTACTACCCTGAGGGAGTCAAGTACTACCATTGGGCTGTTTGTTCCCAAAACGAGGAATTTGTAGCCTTACATCCTGCACAAATAATTACCCAATTACTTACAGTCTTCTATTACCTTATTGAAAAAAAGTGTTTGAATGTTAATGATTTCAATAATTTGTATATCACCACTTCAGTTTCTAATTTATTGGTATGAAAAATGATCCTTTCTGAAGAATCCTGATTTTTATTAGACTCAACATTTGATCTGCCATGTTTATCTCCAACTTTTTATCTGACCTCTTCAATTTTCTGCTTTGTTTTGTTGCTTTTTTCCTTTTCTTCAGCAAGTTTGTAATTGAGGCAGGGCGTGTGGCTATAATTGTGGATCCTTCAATGCACTTGCTGCTGGTGCAATATTGTTAAGACAGTCTGTATGTCATTTTAGTGGTGTCCAATGTCTTTTGTGGGTCTGTTATTCTTCTGCTGTGGATGTCTACCTAGTGAACCGTCTGGAATAATTTCTGTTTTGTCTCTTTTTAGCAGATGCTTCATTCAAATTGCACACTTCAACCATATAATCAATGGTGTTTCTTTAGAAGTTTCTTATCTTGCATTTATTGATTTCCTAGTTGCATGCTGTCAATTATTTGTTGAGGTCCCCTAGAACTTTATACCAGTCTTGTTCTGATGACCTTTCACTGATCTCCTTCTTTAACTGTTCAGATTCTCCTTTTAAATCTTTTATAACCTATAATAGTTCCACTCTATTAGAACCTACAATAGTTCCACTATTATAAATAATATTAGGTCTAAAAACACTTGCTGATAATGACATGCCACTGGTCAACAGATCTTGTGTTTTGTTTACAAAGTGTTGGGTTTAGTGCTACTTTTAGAAACGGGGTCTATAGTTGGCAGAGGTTTCCAGCCTGTCTAAGTAGAGACCATCACTCTAGTTAGGGTAAGTCAGGTACACACCCTAAATTAACATGTGCTCACCATCTGGTAACTTGGCACAGAGCAGTCAGGCTTAAGAGGCATGTGTAAAGTATTGGTCCAACACTTAAATTACAGTAAATCAAGAAAAATATCACAAAAAACTCCACACAGGTTTAAAGAAATATAGAATCTTTGAGTAAAACAAGACCAAGATAACAAAAGCCCATTATCTAGAAGTCGAGATATGAATTTTTAAAGATTAAATGTGAAAACAGTGTTTAGAAGTCACCAGCTGTCATAAGGTTATTTGAGGTCTCAATGTACTAATGAATAGTCAAATATTATGCTGACTGTGATTGAGGGCAGTCTGGCTACAGGACCCAGACAGGTCAGGCTGAATAAATACCTTAGATGGAGTTTTTGTCGAAGTCAAGAGTCTACTGCATCATCGTCGAGTTACATAAAGTAGGGTCCTGCATCATTGTCAAACACTGTGGAAGTGAATGCAATGTGTTGTCATTGACCACCCCACAGCATCATCGTTAAGTCGCGGAGGCTGTCCGTTCTATGTCATTGAGCAGCCGCTGTGTCGGCATCAAAGGATGATGCAGTGGTAATTCTCATGCACTCAAAATGGTGCTTCGTTTTTTTCAGAAATCTGTTGCAGAACCCACTTCTGAGTTCCAGGACCAGAGTGGCCACCTGAGGCAAGGGTAGGACTCACAGATGGCAGAGTCCAGAAGCACCTTCAGGATTGCAGAAAGCTCTTCGTGTCCTGGAGAATTCAGAGAACAGGAGGCATGCCAGCAAGCACTCGGAGCCACTCTGGCTTCAAGTGAGATGGGTCCTGTGTTTGTCCTCAGCAGGGCAGAGATCAGCAGGCAACAAGGCAGCTCAATAAAGCAAAGAAGCAGTTACTCAGAACAGTCAGTCACAGCAAAGTTGCAATCCTCATAGCACAGCAGTCTTTACTCCAGCAGAATTCTTCACAGGTCCAGTAGTATACTGATTTGGTAGGGTCAGAGCCCCGTTACTTTTACCTGAAACTGCTGTTGATGTAGGGGTTGACTTCAAATGAGTTCTCTGAAGTGCACACTGATCCCAATCAACCCATTCCTATTTGTCAGGCTATCTGTGTGTGGGGTGGTAAGCAGCCCTTTGTGTGGGGACAGGACACAGCCTATTCAGATGTAAGTGTGAGATACCTCTCCCCAGGAAGGCTATCAGAATGGAGATGAACGCAGATGAGTCCTCTGTCACACCCAGCCCTTCCTGTGTTTGTGGCTGTCTAGAGGAAATTAACAAAGTGTAGCTGTAACCACGCCCTGGCGTGTATTGGAGACAGACTGCAGGTACGCAGAGCAAAGCTAAGAGCAGAGAAATGCCCACTTTCTACAATTGGTATTCCTAAAATAGTAATGTCAAATCCAACTTTACCACTAAAGAAGATTTGTCACCATGATTCCAAAGATATGAAACATGTTGTAGCTACTCCTTTCTGATCGAGAATTACAGCTTTAATAGTGTTTTAAGGATTTCCAGTGCTAGAATATGAGAGGAGTAGGCCCCACAGCAGTGACAAATGTATTTAGCTGTTTATCACTGCCAGGACATTTAAAACTTGGAAATACATGTCCTGCCTCTCAGTTACACAGCACCCTGCCCTTAGAGTCGCTTAGGACCTACCTTATGGATAAATACAAAATCAAAGTGGCAGGAAAGAGCACACACAGGCTCTGCAAAGGAATGCATGGCACAGGTTTGAAAGGCTACCTATGTAGGTGGCACAATTAGTGATGCGGTCCCATTAGTAGCATTTAGA
Organism: Lissotriton helveticus; assembly: GCF_964261635.1. NCBI lineage: Eukaryota > Metazoa > Chordata > Amphibia > Caudata > Salamandridae > Lissotriton > Lissotriton helveticus. Next base: position 48,480,621 of record NC_136060.1, on the reverse strand, counting down.
TTACAGGTCCACTGCGTATTGTGTACCTCATTACAAGGGACTAACAGGTAAATTAAATATTCTAATCAGGTTTACATCAATGTGTCCATGTTTAAGGAAGAAGCACATGCACTTTAGCACTGGTTAGCAGTGGTAAAGTGCTCATTATCTTAAGGCCATAAAAATATATCCCAAACAATGAAGGGAGGCAGGCAAAAACTTTGGAGAAGACCATCCTAAGGGTGACAGGTCTAACTGATATTGTTAGACCACAAAGTATTGTCTTTCCTTTGTGTAGTCTATTAAGGCAGTGGCATGTTCTTTCTGGTTGAATGTGTTCCTCATCAAGTAATTAGGTTAAAAAATGTTGCTTTCAATCATTCCAGAGGATGTTGCATGTTCCTTGGCATCTTTGATGAAAGAGTAAATTTCACTGCCCTCCTCAACAGTGAAGCCTTGAGTTTCTGGGAGGTTTTCTCTGATGTTTGAAATATGGTGCATATAGTTTTGGGTGCTCGGGCTTACTGGCCAGGCAAACTTGAACCCATGCCTCTAGAGACCCCCAACCCCTTACCAATAATCGTTCAAATGTTTTGTATACTATAGAGATTACACCACTACTGTAAACTGTCATATGTGAGCAATGCGAGTCCCACAGGTCCATGTACTTCTTTACTGAGTCCAACACTCAATATCCTAATAGTGGTAAGTGCCCCCATATGGATGCACTATTGCATATGTATGCCCGGTGGTAGGCATATCCTGCTTATCTCCATTCACCTGTGTATGTATCACTGCATCCATGCATATATTTATATTCTATTCTATTCCATCAACAGGTTTCTGTTGAGTGCATGAGTAAGACTGCTTAGGCATACAGATAGGTTTTAAGTTCCTTTCTGAAGCTTAACAGATTGTCATTGAGTCTAAGGCTGGCAGATGAGGAGGGCCTTAGTTTGTGGGTGTTGCAGGTGAACAAGCTGCCACCAACTCTGGCTCTCTTGAGTCTTGGGACGGTGAGAAAACCTAATTTATTTGTCTAAGTCCTCTGTTGGCATGGTAGTTGTTGATAAGGTGGTGGAGTATACATGGGCCTAGTTTGTGTTTGGCACGATGAGCGATGCAGAGTGCCTTGAATGTAATCCTTTTGTTTGTTGGCAGCCAGTGAAGCATTGTGAGCACTCAGTGGGATGATTGGATCTTAGTAATACTCAGTAGTATTTGGACAGTAGCATTTTTGATGGTGTGTAGTTTGCTAGTGAAAGAAAGTGGACTGCCTTGGTAAAGGGAGTTGCCATAATCAAGGCGAGATAGTATAAGTCCCTGAACCACTATTCTGCATATGTCAATGGGGGATAGCATGTGTTACAATGCATGTATTTACAAGGCATACCATTACAACGCAAGTCATTACAATGACGCGTTGTTACATCACATGCCATTACAACGCAAGTCGTTAAAACGACTTGCTGTAGGGGGGGTGCTGGAATTTGGAACAGTATAATTTACTAATCCAACTCCAGTCTGTGCAACAGTAGAGAAGGTTTTGGATTAAAAATACAACAAATCCAACACCTTCTGCCCCCTAAAGCAAGTCATTGTAACAACTTGCGTTTTAACACCTTCACTGTGGTGGCAATTCCGCCGCAGCGCTAGGGGGGCCGCGCAGCGCTCTCATGCTCGTGACGGAACCGCTCCGTCACGAACCTCGGGCGCGCTGTGCTTGTGACGGAGCAGTTACGTCACCAGCATGGAAGGGGTTAATGGCATGCAATGTAAAAATGCATCGTTGTAATGTCTTGCGTTGTAATGGCATGCTTTGTAAACAAAGAGTTGTAAATGTTGTTTACACCTGAGGAGCCATTTAATAGCTCTGAGAAGGCCGAAGCAACTGGCTGCAACCTGCTTCACCTGCAAGGCCATGGTGAGGTTACTGTCCAATGTAACAGCTAGAATTTTCACTTCTGGTTTTAGGAGAGGGTGATCACATAGGGAAGGAGGGCAGATAAATTGGCCCCATAGTGGTGGATTGTTGCCAACTTCCAGGACCTCCTTGTCCCCATATAACCTTATAATAAACAAAAGTGGTTCTGTTGGGTTTCAGATTACTTCTATTATCACATTCAAGTGTCACAAAGGTATCTCAAAAATGCCTAGATGTAGAAAAGTATTTTACAAACAATAAGGCACATGACTCAAATTGCTGCCTGCTGTCTAAGTTTTGTTCAAATAGTAATATTCGCATTCTTTACACATAAATCAATGGCTGTCAACACAATAAAAATCACAAAATATGTGGTGATCAAGTGACAATGGTGCTCAGTGTACAGTGATGTGCAATATAAACAAGGTGGTGAAAATTTATACAAGTGGGTAAAGGGACAGATTATACAGGGAAATACAATAGGGCTGACGGATGGGCAGTGCCTTTGGACGATCTGGGCCTAGTATGGTTGTCGACGTTTTGACCCAATGTAAGCTCCTTTGGGTAGTCAAAAGAGGGTCTTCATCAGAACGGGACTGGGCGGAGGAGGGTGAAGGACAGTCCTAAAAGGACCAGAGTGAATCCTGGAATGAGACCTGGTGGCGCAATCAGTAGCCCATGATGCGGTGGTCTTGGAAACGGCTGAGTGTAGATTCAAAGCTCGGTGGGGGAAACAGGCATGAGTCCTGTATCACCACTGCCCATCAAGAGCTTCAAAGAACGAAGCACCGGCTTTGTTTCCGAGAGTACGTTCCCAACCAGACCTCTGCTAATATTTTGATCCAGCATCTGAGGTCATCCATCTGCTTTTGGCCGTACTGACCTGGCAGTTCGGTCTGGATTGTACCCATGGGGCACAGGGTCAAGCCTGGTTTGCATGTGGCTGGGTCATAACTGGGGTGGCATAGTGGGCAAAAGAATGATGGATTTAACCCAGATCTTTTGACTGGGGGAGAATGTTTGCATTGTCAACATTCTGCCCATCATTTGTTTGCTGTAACACTACCTGTGATGCCGGCTTCTTCCAGTCTGCAGGGAAGAGTGGAGTAGGAGACTATGTCAAAGGCTGTGCCTAAATCGAGGAGGATATGCGCAGCTGACCTAACCTGATGCAGGACTTTTTTTAGGTCCTTCGTGGACTTCAGCAGTGCAGTTTCTGTATTGTAGTCTCATCGAAAACCTGTTTGAGGAGGGTGCAATATGTTGTTGTCTTCCAGGAACCCAGCAAAATGGTTATTTTTCGCATTCTCTCGGATTTTGCTGACACCTGGATGCAACAAGATGGGTCTGTAGTTTTCGATCAGCTCGGGTTCTCACAATGGCTTTTTTAGTAAGGGGCGTATGGTAGCATGTTTCCATGCATCTTGTACAATGCTGCTATGTAAAAAACATTGTATATATCTGCCAGAGAAGTAAGAGTGACATACAGACTTTTCAAGAGGATGTCTAAGGATGAGGGCAAGCGGGGAGCCATATCTGACAGTGCTTGCTATGACTAGAATATCGATATTCCCTTGTAGGGGGCTTCCTTTGTCCATGAACACGCTGTTTATCAGTGTCCATGTCTATCATGCCTGACTATCTACACCCCTCATTAGTCACTCCGAACCTATGCATATTTCCCTAAATTACTTACCTACTTGTCTCCCATAACCTATTTTTAACCCCATTTTCTATTCACAGTAGTCTCCTTTCTAAATGTTTATAATTATCCTCTTCCGATTCTCTAAATCTGCTTCATGTCGACACTGTATTTTGACCATTACAACCTAGTATATTTCCCCTGTAAGCAAGCAATAATCACATCATGCTTATTTTTACATTTAATGTAATAACATGAATTCATCAAAACTGTAGTTATTCAAACATTCATTGTGACTGAACCGTTTTGCTATTCTATATAATTCCACTGAATTGTTAATATTGTTCATTAAGTGATTGGAATCCAGATGCGTCGCCCTAAATATAGACTTTAATTCAGAGAGCTGAACATGAAAACACTGTCAATTGAACATTTACTCACTGAGGTATCTCCCTCATAGGCAATGTGCCAGTTTGGCAAGTAGGCACAGACTCTGGGGGAAAAAACGAGAAGCAAACAGCACGTGAATGTATTAGTGCTCGGGGTCTACTACTACCTGGCAAATCATCTGCAAAATGGCTATGGAAAATTCATTCTTGGCATACTTACAGACAGGTTTAATCTAACAAATAACAAAATTATGTTTACAAAGCTTCTGAGAAATGTCAACAAAGCATCGTTCTTAAATTTTGATGTGTTATCATTTTCTGCCAACATCTGTTGAAGCTACGCTTATAACAAACCTCATTTTAGCAGTAAGCCACATGCAATATTTCATTTCAAGGAATTACATTTAGTCTCTTATTATTGACACAAAAACAGCAATCTCTGAGTTTCTGATGACATATTTGGATTTAAAGCGGTTTCCTTTGGCATTTTGTGGTATTAAAATGCAATCATGCAAGCCCCTCTTTCATGTTTTTTTAACAGGCATTTAGAGTGTTGGTTGACAAAAATAATGAGCAAAAAAAGAAAACCTTACATCGTCCAAGTTGCATCTTGCAGTAGAATGAATCCTGCGATATTTGCATATTACAATCTGCTGACCAATCTGCCTCCAAGTCCATTCGTTCAAACGTCATGATACATGTCCTACTGGTTTTAAAAGCAATATACATTTTTGGACATCTACTTAGCAGCCGTTTTACTAACTTTTGGAAACTAGTTGGCACTTTACATGTTCTCTCCAAAAACGCTCGAACTTACTTACCCTCTACAAAAGCGCCTTGCCACTTGTTTTTATTTTTATTCTGGCACTAGTGGGCATTAGCAAACTGGACAAGTATGTTTTTATTTAACTGCTGGGCTATCAGTGCAAATGATTTCTTAAAACGTTTCATGGGTGTAATGGGCATGAACTATATTACATACAATAAACAAATATAATCAGTGGGTCTCTGATAGGGATCGTCTTGAGTGAAAAATAATCACAGCATGGAAACAAGTGAAATGCTGCAGCAAGCCTATGAATTAGTGGTATGCACAACGATTTTGTGAGGTGATATTTAAAAGTGGGAAAAAGGATATAATATTTTAAGCACAGCCAGGATCGAACTGAGAAACCAAATTCAGATTTGGCAAAGGTGTTTCCATAGTCAGCTGTCGGAAGTACCAATGGTACACTAGTATTCGTATCAAAAACTATAAAATGCTTTATATTATACTGCTTATAAGCTAGAGGTTAGAGCGTGTGCATTTCGCTGTATTATCTTTCCAGTTTCATTATCGTTCGAGTGTGATGTCTAATGTATTTTTCCTTTTCAGGAATTAACTTTTTCCAAGGAGTTGAGGAAAGCAATGTTAAGTGGTTATGTGACACCAAATTCTGCATTGATAGGCCATCGGGTGCAGGAAAATGTTAGTAAGATTTGATAGTACTTGGCCTTACCTTCCTCAAATTGTTATGTGGAGTATAGAGCCCAAATACAAAATCGTCCTTAAAATAGTGATACTGGCAAGGTAGGAGAACCAGTTGTACTGATAGAAAGTCATGCTCTAGGTCGGATATGGAAGACAGGGTACACTTTTTTTGGAATGTGTTGGTTCTCGCTGCACACACACAGTTAAAATAACTTCTGAATAATAATAATAATAATAATAATAATAAGGGAATTTGTAAAGCGCCTGGTTACGCCCGATGGCGTGTCCCCGAGCTGTAGTGAGTGGATGAGCAAATCTCCCCTTCCCTGCAAGTTGCATCGTACTCCCATTATTGGCGGAACAGGTACGTTTTGAGCTCTGTTCTAAAGCTGCTCTTAGATGGCTCCAGTCGAAGCTGGATGGGGAGTTCATTCCATTTCCTGGCCGCCAGGAGCCTAAAAGACCTTCCACCCATCCGGGCCCTCTTCACTCTTGGGACTAGTACCAGTCCAGTTCCACTAGATCTAAGGGGACGTGCGGGTTTGTACAAGGTAATGAGACTCAGTAGATCTCTGGGTCCCCTCTCTTGAACAATACGGTGGCAAATACAGAGGACTTTAAACATGATTCTCTTCCTGACAGGAAGCCAGTGAAGAGTATCCAATGCCCTTTTAGAATCAGCCCGCCTCGGTTGTCTTAAAACAAACCGTGCAGCTGTATTTTGCATAACTTGGAGCCGGTTCAGACGGTGGCCCCAGATATAGAATGTTGCCATAGTCCAGGCGTGACGTGATGAGAGCGTGCACTAACGTCTTCCTGGCCTCAATCGGGAGGAGATCCATGGTTTTTCTCAAACTTTTCAGGACACCATAACAGGTCCCCACCACACATCTAATCTGGGATTCAAAGATTAGGTCGGAGTCTACCCATACGCCCAGGTTCTTTGCCAGGGGACGTGGTGTCGGAGCAGGGCCCATATACGATGGCCACCATGCCGATGACCATATAGATGCCCCCCCCCACCACGATCACCTCAGTCTTGCTTCCATTCAACTTCAGGCAGTAGTCCGCCATCCAGGTGGCAAGCTCCTGCATACATGCTCTGAAGTTGGAAGCCGCCATACCCGGCGTCCGTGATAGCGAGATGACCAGCTGGCTGTCATCTGCATATGACACAATCCTGACTCCAAAACCCTCCACTATCCCAGCCACAGGAGATACATATAAATTAAATAAAGTAGGGCTGAGGGCAGATCCCTGAGGCACACCCTGGTCCAGATTGACAGAATCGAAGTAATATGCACCCTGCCTGACCTGGAAGCTACGTCCCATCAAAAATGATTGTATCCACTTGAGAGCAGAACCTGAGACACCATCTCTGTTGAGACACTGTAGCAAGATGTAATGTGCCAAAGTGTCGAAGGCGGCGCTCAGATCTAAGAGAATGAGAGCCATTGTCTGTCCCTCATCTGCTCCCTGCCTAATAGTCTCCATGGCCAAAGTAGGGCTGACTCTGTGGAATGTAGTGACCGGAAACCAAATTGAGTGTGATGCAGGAGGTTAGCTTCCTCCATATATGCCATAAGCTGGGAGCTGGCAACCATTTCTGCCACCTTCACCATATACGGTAGCAGTGAGATAGGACGGAGATTGTCCAGCTTCTCAAAGCTGATGTTGGATTTCTTCCAAAGTGACAAGACCACGGCCTTTGTCAAACTAGCCGGCACCGTATGCGTATTAAATGTGACATTTAGAAGGTGCCTAATGTATGGCTCAAGAGTTATAGCACTCTCCACAAGCAATTTAGCTGAGGCCTGATCTCTAGGAGAGCCTGATTTTACGGCCCTGCAGATACTACAGAGAGCCTCTGTGGGGGGGGGGACATAAAGCATTCTAGCCTCAAGCTTACCCCAGCCCCTCCAGTTAGTTCCACAAATTCTGCCGCCGTTTTCCTAATACCCGGAAAGGAGGAATAGATCTTTGTCACTTTATCAGAGAAAAAAGCCGCAATATGGTTGCAAGAATCTATCGAGCCCTCAGCATCAACAGTATGAGCTACTAATGAGGAGATCTCTTTATAGATCTTAAATAGTTCCTTAGAGGAACTGCCCGCTGCTTCGATTCTCTCTGCATAATAAGTGGCCTTAGCCTGTCTGATATGCCTTTGGTATTTTCTTCTCTGTTTTAAATATCTAATTTTGGCCTGATTAAGAAAGCCTTTCCTCCACTGTCTCTCCAGGTGTTTACATTCTGTTTTGGCTAGTCGAAGGTCATCATTATACCAAGCTGCCGATTTCTCTACTCTATTTAGAGTTTTAATCTGTCGCAGCGGGGCAGTACTATCCAGTGCTTCAGTTATGCGCCTGTCTAAATTGATGGAGGCAGTCTCAATATCAGAACCCCCTGGTGCCCCACCTGAAACCAGAGATGCATTGATCGTGATATTGGTTCCTACAAAAGAAGATGCTCTGTTTCATTGAATCCTACAGCTATCTCTACACCAACAATGTTTGTCACAAATAATGCTGGTTATGGTGAAGTCAACTCAGCGATGGACCTGCCTCAAAAGCAAAGCCAAAAAATAGCCAGCAGGTCACCTCATATGATTGCAATGAAATATTATATAGGTGCGTGCAAATATCTCTCAAAATTAAAAGGAGGTTGCCGAGTCCGTATTTATGTGTTTTATTTGTTGTGAAAGAGCATCCAATTTGGTGACATAGAAACCAAAACCCGAAGCCAACACATGTTTTTTTTTTTTTGTTAACTTTATTTTCCGTTTTCTTCTTACAAAGGAAAAACATATATATGGTCGTACATCATTCTGTGGCTGTAGATTGTCACATCATTCCAAGATAGCGTCATAATGTTTACACCAGGGCCGGACTGGTGATAGCGGGCACCGGGCAATCCCCCGGTGCGCCGCACGGGTGGGGGGCCGATTTGGGGCCACTGGAGGCCGTTTTTGTTACAGGGCCATTTTTGCCGCATAGCTGCAAAATCAGCCCTGTAACAAAATCGGCCGAAAACCGGCCCTGGCAAATAGCTCGGTGGCACCTACAATCCCCCAGGGGGGTTTGGGGGGGACCGGCCATGCACTTTGCCATGGCCTGTTTTGGCTCCCAGCCCGGCCATGCTTTACACAAATATATTCAACCCGTCACAAAGTGAAAGGATCAATTGCAATAATGACTGTTCATCATGTAAGGGTCCCACTTACACTACCTCCCCAACATGTATACCTGTAAAGAAATACAAAAAAAAACCATCAACCACAGCGTTCCACTTTCCAGAAATTAACACGGATCACAGCGAAATTTACTGACTTTTATACATAATATATCTGACATATGTGGATGCAGGATCACCCCTCTCCCTCTGGAGTTATGCCATGCTCTATTTGGGTTTCAGATCCCTGTTGAAGTTCCTCGATGTATGCCTTGTAGGGTCCCCAGATATCTTTGGGGCGAAATGTACTGGGCATCTGACTTATAAATAGTTCACTGTTTACATTACAATAGGCGAGACTGTGTAGCCAGCCCTGAACATTAGGGGCAGATTTCCGCCCCCAGTGGAGGGCTACTTCTCTCTTTGCCAATAAAAGACCTACGGACGCAAACCTGCGGGTTTTCTTGGGGAAGTTACGTGTATATCCTAATAAGGCACTTTCCGGGATTGGGGTCAGGGGAATGCATAACATCTGACCCAACTTGTGGTGAACCTGTTCCCAATACTTTTGCAAGCTGGAGCATGTCCAGAAGAGGTGAGCAAAGACTGCGTGTGGTGCGGAGCATTTATGACAGTTGTGTGGCCTGGCTGGATCTATTTTGTGAGCTAGGGCTGGTGTGAAATAAATGCGACACAGGAATTTAAAGTGTAGCAGTTTGTGACTGCTGTTCAAGGAGACGTCTTGCATAACTGAACAGCAATAAGCCCATTGTTCATCGGTGATTGTGGTTACCAGGTCTTGTTCCCATGCGCTACGAACCTTGCTGCCCCGTACAGGCTTCAGCAAGGCACACGCCTTGTAAAGCTTAGAGTTCAGGTGCGTGCCATACGTGTTGTCTATGACCAGTGTTAGGGCGAAAAATGAGGCTGGTTTGAGTGGGAACAATGGGAAAGTGTATCGCAATGTGGAATGTATGCGTCCCAGAACAAATTTATCCATGATGCTACTAGAAGTAAAGCGTGCATTTTCTGAGGGGGAGAAAATGTGGCTATCTGGATACAGGTCCCTCAGTCTTGTTAGTTCAAATTGCGTCAAAATGCGCTGCACCAGTCTTTCACCCATTATGGGGATTAAACGTGGGTTCGCGGCTGGTAGGACGGGGGAATAGAGTCTCTCTGTATCAGTGATCCGGCATAATTTATGCTACGCCCAGCTTGTGGTGGAGACTGTTTGAATGTCAAGTGGGTCTCTAGGGAAACCCGGGGGAGAATCGCCGAGAGGCGTTCAGGCAGCACCAGGTCCGCTTCAGATCGGGAATCCGAAGCCAACATGTGTTTCATCTCTGGCTTCTTTAATCCTGGGTGTTTTTTTAAAGCTAATCGAAAATACAAGCTCGTGCCTGCATTGTAACTTTTTGAAACTAAAACTGAGATGAGAGAAAAAAAAGAAGAAAGGGGAAAACGTTTCTTGACGACTGGTAGTTACGAAAGAGCACACCAAACTTTGGGGCCGATTTGCCCGTCAGCCATCCCTATGGAAACGGGATGGTCCGCCACGTTGGGGGCGGTCCCGCCATGCCAATTACGATGCACCCGCCACACTGGCGGGCACATCATGCATTTTTAATATTGCAGCGGAAGGGGCTGAAAACACCGCCCGCCGCAATGTCAAAAATGCAGGCATGCATTTGCATACACAAAGCGGCAGGCACCGCGCGGTGCATGCTGCTTTGTGTATGCAAATGCAGGGGGGTACCACAGGTACCCCCCATGTCCACCCCCTCTCGCCTTCACCATAGGGGCCCGCAAAGGGCCCCCAAAGTAAAGACCGCATGCCTTTCCGTGGCAGAATTGCCTTTACGGAAAGGCAGCTGCATGAGGCCATCCTAATATGGCTGGCGGTGTCTAGAAGACACCGCCAGCCATATGAACCCTTTTCTGCCCCAGCCGCAAGGCGACCGGGGCGGAAAAGCGGCGGACAGTGTTTTCCGTCCGCCGCGGTCCCCCCGCCAATAGGTGGCAGACGGGCACGGATGGCAGACGGATCGCCACCGCCTGCATGGCAGTTGCGATCCGTCCGCCATTCTAATCGGGCCCTTTATGTGCTATCCAATGCCACTCCTAGGTATTGCTGAAGGTTGCAATTGAAAAATGTATATAAAGCACAGTATCATGATTGCACTTCAGAGCTTTCGCCGCTCTTAAATTCAGTAAGAATCTGAAGACATGACTTTTCAATTAAGCCTACCCTAGGTAGGGCTAGACCCACACCCCTGCTCAGCAGCAGGATACCTTCACAGGCGATAATGTGCCTTACAAATACACATAACATAACAGGCAGATAGATATCCAACCATGGCTAAGAGCGAGTCTACTAGAAATATAGATGTATAAAATATAGACACAGCTAATACTGTCAGAGAAACATCCTGCCTCATTCTGCCAGGATGGCCCATTCCTGTCAACACACAAACCCTCTATTTTGTAGCTTTTAGCAAGAAACAAGCAACGGCCAACTGCCAACTACGCCTAGTCATGCGACCCAGGAAACCGGTTGCAGGCAATCAAATGGTTAGGAAAAGAAAATGTAAACTTTCTTAAGGTGGCATTTTGAGAACTGACACCAAACATTACATTTCTTCCTACTCCTAAGCAAAAGTTATCACTTATTAAATGAAATAAGGTAACCCATTGTATCCTATGGGAGAGGCAGGACTTTCCAAATGAGAAAAATGAATTTGTAAGATTTGTAAATTTTTCACTACCACAACATGTCAAACTTAAAAGTGCATATCCAACCTTTTAAATACAATGTACCGTGCCCTATGGGGTGTTCAGTGCCTACCCTATGAGTGACAAGTGTATTGGAAAGGAAGTTTTAGGCTTCCAAATTGGCAAATTGGCAGTTTAAAACTGCACACAGGCAGCAATGGTAGGCCTAGGCATGCTTTGAGGAGCTATTGAAATTGGTGGCACAACTTTATTGGAGGCCAACTAGCAGCATTTAACTTACTGGCACTGGGTATATGGTATACTACTTTACTAGGGACCAATCTTCCCTCTAATTTATTTGTACACTATTCCGTTATGTGTGTGCAAATGGAATTACAATGAGTCATTTTGCTAGCGAGCCTGTTACCTCTTGGGTGATCAGGTGAAATAACAGTTTCATCATTTACACTAATAACTTAATGGTAAATTATGTTTTTAAATGTTATTATTCAAACTGTGTTGTCTAAAGGCAAATACGTAGTAGTGAAATTTCGGAGAGGGTGTGCTGCATCTCATGCAAAAAATACAATTTTGCCAGTCCAACAGAAGATCCAGCGAGGAGTTTTGCTAAATTTAACATGCTCCTTTCCTATTTCACTGCAGCCTATTCCCTCCCAGTCTTCTTTCTGCCAACATCCCCAGAGAGCGCGTTCAGCTTCTCATGATCTTCACTGAATAACCCTTTATATATATATATATATATTATTCACCAAATTGCCCTTAGCATTTAGGAGGCACACGACAGGTCTCCGCCTTTCCCGGCTTCACATTCAGCGCGTCTCCCCACTTCGCAAGTCATTAAAAAGCCCGACGCGTTTCTGGGAATCACTCCCGTCATCAGGGGCTGCCATCAGCGTAACTCGTTCTTTCAGCGATGTATTCTGGGCTTTTTTATTCATTCAAGTCCCAACAGTAGGCATGTGCTAAGTGTGCCGTCATACTGAGTTTGGCTGGGATTTGTAGTCCTTTACGCTGCACTGTAAGTGTTCTCTTTTAAGTAAAGACAAGAGTCACTGACCATTAAGGCACATATAAACCTATAGTAGGCTGCGTTGTGGTTCGATGCGCTGTGATTTTCATCGAGGAGTCCTGTGCCACACCTCCAACCAGTTTGGAAGCGCCGGCCTCAAACTGCTGTCAGACGTTTCTTGTTGCAGCAGTTGATGGTGCTCTCCCCACGACTAGGCTGCTGTGCTGTAGATTATTCACCAAATTGCCCTTAGCATTTAGGAGGCACAGGACAGGTCTCCGCCTTTCCCGGTTTCACATTCAGCGCGTCTCCCCACTTCGCAAGTCATTAAAATGCCCGACGCGTTTCTGGGAATCACTCCCGTCATCAGGGGCTGCCATCAGCGAGGCTCGTTCGTGCAGCGATGTATTCTGGGCTTTTTTATTCATTCAAGTCCCAACAGTAGGCGTGTGCTAAGTGCGCCGTCATACTGAGTTTGGCTGGGATTTGTAGTCCTTTACGCTGCACTGTAAGTGTTCTCTTTTAAGTAAAGACAAGAGTCACTGACCATTAAGGCACATATAAACCTATTAGTAGGCTGCGTTGTGGTTCGATGCGCTGTGATTTTCATCGAGGAGTCCTGTGCCACACCTCCAACCAGTTTGGAAGCGCCGGCCTCAAACTGCTGTCAGACGTTTCTTGTTGCAGCAGTTGATGGTGCTCTCACCCCCCCAATTAGGCTGCCGTGCTGTAGATTATTCACCAAATTGCCCTTAGCATTTAGGAGGCACACAACAGGTCTCCGCCTTTCCCGGCTTCACATTCAGCGCGTCTCCCCACTTCGCAAGTTATTAAAATGCCCGACGCGTTTCTGGGAATCACTCCCGTCATCAGGGGCTGCCATCAGCGAGACGCGTTTGTGCAGCGATGTATTTTGGGCTTTTTTATTCATTCAAGTCCCAACAGTAGGCGTGTGCTAAGTGTGCTGTCATACTGAGTTTGGCTGGGATTTGTAGTCCTTTACGCTGCACTGTAAGTGTTCTCTTTTAAGTAAAGACAAGAGTCACTGACCATTAAGGCACATATAAACCTATAGTAGGCTGCGTTGTGGTTCGATGCGCTGTTATTTTCATCGAGGAGTCCTGTGCCACACCTCCAACCAGTTTGGAAGCGCCGGCCTCAAACTGCTGTCAGACGTTTCTTGTTGCAGCAGTTGATGGTGCTCTCCCCACGACTAGGCTGCCGTGCTGTAGATTATTCACCAAATTGCCCTTAGCATTTAGGAGGCACACAACAGGTCTCCGCCTTTCCCGGCTTCACATTCAGCGCGTCTCCCCACTTCGCAAGTCATTAAAATGCCCAACGCATTTCTGGGAATCACTCCCGTCATCATGGGCTGCCATCAGCGAGACTCGTTCGTGCAGCGATGTATTCCGGACTTTATTATTCATTCAAGTCCCAACAGTAGGCGTATGCTAAGTGCGCCGTCATACTGAGTTTGGCTGGGATTTGTAGTCCTTTACGCTGCACTGTAAGTGTTCTCTTTTAAGTAAAGACAAGAGTCAATGACCATTAAGGCACATATAAACCTATAGTAGGCTGCGTTGTGGTTCGATGCGCTGTGATTTTCATCGCGGAGTCCTGTGCCACACCTCCAACCAGTTTGGAAGCGCCGGCCTCAAACTGCTGTCAGAGGTTTCTTGTTGCAGCAGTTGATGGTGCTCTCCCCACGACTAGGCTGCCGTGCTGTAGATTATTCACCAAATTGCCCTTAGCATTTAGGAGGCACACGACAGGTCTCCGCCTTTCCCGGCTTCACATTCAGCGCGTCTCCCCACTTCGCAAGTCATTAAAATGCCCAACGCGTTTCTGGGAATCACTCCCGTCATCAGGGGCTGCCATCAGCGAGACTCGTTAGTGCAGCGATGTATTCTGGGCTTTATTATTCATTCAAGTCCCAACAGTAGGCGTGTGCTAAGTGCGCCGTCATACTGAGTTTGGCTGGGATTTGTAGTCCTTTACGCTGCACTGTAATTGTTCTCTTTTAAGTAAAGACAAGAGTCACTGACCATTAAGGCACATATAAACCTATAGTAGGCTGCGTTGTGGTTCGATGAGCTGTGATTTTCATCGAGGAGTCCTGTGCCACACCTCCAACCAGTTTGGAAGCGCCGGCCTCAAACTGCTGTCAGACGTTTCTTGTTGCAGCAGTTGATGGTGCTCTCCCCATGACTAGGCTGCCGTGCTGTAGATTATTCACCAAATTGCCCTTAGCATTTAGGAGGCACACGACAGGTCTCCGCCTTTCCCGGCTTCACATTCAGCGCGTCTCCCCACTTCGCAAGTCATTAAAATGCCCGACGCATTTCTGGGAATCACTCCCGTCATCAGGGGCTGCCATCAGCGAGACGCGTTAGTGCAGCGATGTATTCTGGGCTTTATTATTCATTCAAGTCCCAACAGTAGGCGTGTGCTAAGTGCGCCGTCATACTGAGTTTGGCTGGGATTTGTAGTCCTTTACGCTGCACTGTAAGTGTACTCTTTTAAGTAAAGACAAGAGTCACTGACCATTAAGGCACATATAAACCTATAGTAGGCTGCGTTGTGGTTCGATGCGCTGTGATTTTCATCGAGGAGTCCTGTGCCACACCTCCAACCAGTTTGGAAGCGCCGGCCTCAAACTGCTGTCAGACGTTTCTTGTTGCAGCAGTTGATGGTGCTCTCCCCACGACTAGGCTTGTGATGTATTTACTATGGGTACTGTATCGATCCCCCTATTTCTGACCCTTGTCTGGTTAATAATTAACTAGCAGCCATTCAACTGCACAAATACCCGTTATCTGATTAGCCATACAACGGCACAGAAACCAGTTATCTGATTAGGTCATAGCGCATGCCATCTCATTAGGCAAGCACTATTTCTCCAGCCCCCTAATAGGCATACGGTGTTCTCAAAACAAATCAAACCTACAGCGACCTGGGAAATCCCCGCAGCCATTGTTTTGATTTAGCCGAGAACTTCAGTAAAGAATGTGCGATGACCAGTTCGTATGACATCCTTATTGACGTATTTATGTCCATCCTTACGTCAATCTCGGCACATTTCAGGTATAAATAATACCGACATTGCCTTAAGCAAACACACGAGGTGGTGACAAGATTGGAGCAGCGAGACTTGCCGAGGAGCCCAGCTGACAGCGAAGCCCACAGACGCTGCCCCTCCTTTCTGACGCGCTGAGAGAGAGACGCTGCCTTTTCTCCTGACGAGAAATCCAGCTCCGGCGCTTCCAGCCGCCCTTGCAGGCAGCTGGGATATCAAGCCCTGAGATAGAGATACCAGCCCTCCAGCCTTCTAAATCCCTGGTACTGAACTGAATAACCCCTTGCAGAGAATTCTTGAAGCAGACCCTTGGCAAAGCAAACTTAACTTAAACTGCTACTTATCTACTCCCGCCCACGTATTAGGCTTAGGTCAGGTACATTGGGGTAGGCGTAGTTAGAAGCACCAGTTGAGTACGATTAGTCAATGTATATATGTATGTATCTATTTTATCCATTTTAAGTATCATATGGCTAAGAAACCATATTAATGCTTTTACAGTATTATTTTATAATTCTGTTATTACTGTATGCACTTTACTTAACTATAAGTATCGCAATAATAGCGATTCATTTCTCTTGTATGAGAAAAGAGACTGATCAATAAATAACATCTTTTTATTGAACACGCCCGTCTCTTCCTTTTCTCTACAATCTGGTGAAACTAAGAATGCACTGAACTGACTGAGTAAAATAAGTTGTCTTTTATTTTCACACGACTCTAGAGATATACTCTTCATTAGGGGAGAGCAAAGTTGTCATGTTCTATGGTTGTCAGAAACTAAATCCCTTCTTGTCTATCCAGGGAGGTTAAACTCCTCCTTGTCTATTCGAGAAAGTTTCTAGTGAACTCTGAGCTAGCTGGCAAACACTAAACTTTAAGTCTAATATCGTCAGTAGAAGACCTAGTTAACCTCTGTCCTACGTCTATACTATTGAAGATATTATTCCAATGCGCAGAGCCTATTGGGATAATAGGAACTACACTACATGGCGCCCAACGGTTTGGATAGGCGATAAATCTAACGTAAGACATTAGAGTAACTCAGTCGTGCTTTTTCAAACAGACCCCCTTTTTCCCCATAATACTCCAAAGACGTCTAGAGTGGGTGAAAGGTTATATCCGCCAAAACTTCGTAGGAGGAGACTCCTATGTATGGTTCTTGGTTTATTCAACGTTGAAGGATACACTGTTCCAAAATATTGTGCATCTAATCTTTGTTTCCATAGAAACCTGATCTGCAAAAAAACAAAATAACCTTCTTGACAGTAGAATGTCAGAAACTGAAGAAGAAAGAGAGACAGCTAGAATAGCAGCTCAACTCCTAGCGGATGACACGTGTCTCCTACAGCAAGACCCGGATGCAATACTCATCCCGGTCAACATAAGAAAATCTATAACTTTAAAACTTATAGAAAATGGGCTGACACCGAGAGGTGGTACAGTCATATTCGTAATTGAGGCACACGAATATCGGCAGACAGAGGTATTCTATTCATGGATAAACTTTCCAGCAGCAAACGCTGTAACAAAGGACTTCCACTATTAAAAATAGAGGAACCTCCTAATGAGTACACTCCTTTCGAGGAGGTGGAAATACCACTCAAATACCAAGAGCACCTGCTCTGGTTTAATGGCGCCCTAAAACATAATAATCACATCACCAGGCTTGGTCCACTAGGTAGAACAGGAGCAACGTGGCCGGTCCTAGCCGGATACACACCACATCCAGACATTGAAGAAATGTCTGCACCAGATCTTTTAGCACAGCTAAAACAACTAATTAAAATACATAGACAATTAGTCCAATATGTAATGCGGACTTCAACAGTCCAACCAACTATTAAAATTCCACAGCTGATCCCTCATCAGGGGAACACAAATAAAATTACACCACAGAACATACAGTCCTGTCTAGGTAAAGTACCCGCAAAACGGGAACAAATTCCATTCTGGTTAGCACAAAAAATCACTCAAATAGAGGCGGTATTTCCAGATACCACCCCGGTTGAGAAACACAGGATTCTGACTATCTGTCTTCCAATGGGAATCGCACCACATGTGGAGGATTGTGACACTTGGGGTACAGTCTTTGCTTCCATTTACACAAAAACACATGGTGTTCCATCCATGTCAGTAATACCAGATGTGCTAAAACAAATTCAAGATGAATACGGTCCAGAACCTGCTTTAACTCTTGGTATGAAATTACTAAAAGACTTCAAGCAGGTCTCTGCAATATTATTAGCCAATATAAAGGGAGAAGCAGCAAATGTGGCGATCTGCCAGAGGTTGAAAGAGACAAATATAGCAGATCAACCATTTGAAATTGCCAGAATCATAGAAAAATCCTATGAAGAACTAGGAAGAGATAGTTTGGGTGGAATACCTGTAAAACCCTAACTTATTGAAAGTCCTGAAAAGGTATTTATTAAAAATAACCTAAACACTTCAAAGAAGATCTGGGATGGAAATAAACAATCCACTCCCAAAGAAAAAAGATTCCAGTCCAGAGGAAGGTCTCCTCGGCGGAGAGAAAGATCTCCAGACCAAGGACGCAAGCCTCCCCAAAGGGAGCCCTCTGTGAAAAAATACAACCTTAGAAATAGGGATAATCTGAAGAAACCTGATAGATATCAAGATATTGATACACGTCCCTCTCAATCTTTTCAGACTTCCTCGCAGAAATCGGAAAGAAGAGGACGATCAGAACACAGGGAAGAGCACGTCAAGTCCAAAGACAAGGAACCTGCTCATCAAAATAAAAAATTACAGTTTCCAAAAAAGAAGGTAGCCAGTATTAAAGTAATCAACCATGCCGAGAATACTGAGGACACAGCTGAAAAACGGAGAATGGGCTCAGACAATGCTAGACAGCGCAGCAGAAGTGAGCATAGCTCGCAAGATCCTTATGAATCATCTGGAGACAGTGGACACGAATGAATACATTCAGGTGGAAACTGCAGATACCAGAGTTAGCAAACCTCATAAAATATATGAAATAACATTACGTATAGAGGGGGATAAGACTAGGAAAATAAGGGGTCTCTTTTGGGATAATCTCTCCAAGGGGTAGGACATCCTTCTAGCTGAAAGAGACTGGCCACCAGAGTTTGTCAGGGAGTGCCCTCATGGCGAAGAAATAATTATGCCTGCCTTCTCAAAGGCAAGAAAGTGGGCAGTAGCCCAAGCTCCTGCATTATATAAAAACCATGTGGGATGGGATGAGGACTCTCCTCCTCACAAAATCCAGTTAAAATCACAACCTACTGCACAGAGGCAGTACCCAATTAAGCAAGAAGCTAAAAAACGGGTAAAAGAGATCCTAGATCAACTTGAATACCAGGGGGTGATTGAAACTTGCACCTCACAAATGAATAATCCTTTGTTTCCTGTCTCCAAACCAGACAATTCATATCGTCTTGTTTTGGACTACAGACACTTGAACTCATGTTGCAAAACTTTTGCAGTACAAAATTCGCATAGTGCTGCACTAATGAATAACATAGTGCGCAAAAAATACAAAACAACATTAGACATCTCTAATGGATTCTTCTGTCAAAATATAGCACCAGAGAGCAGATATTTGACCGCGTTCTCAATAAATGGCGCGCAAAAAAAATTCTGTCGTTTGCCCCAGGGGTTCAAGAACAGCCCAGGATTATTCTCAGCAAGAGTAACAGAGTTACTACAAATATATGATGATGAGGCATTATCTTATGTCGATGACATCTATCTAACAGATGATGACTTGGATACTCACTTGAAGAGAGTGAACACCATAATACTTGGGTTCGCAGCAGAGGGTTACAAATTCAACTTTAAAAAGTCAAGAATTGCCCATCTAACTGTCCTGTTTTTAGGATATGAACTATCAAGTGAAGGCAAAAGCCTGGCTGACAATTTCCTAGAGAAATGTGCTGTAATCCAAGCACCTAGAACACTAAAAAACGTACAATCAATTCTAGGTTTCCTAAATTTCGAAGAACTTACATTATAAATTATGCAGAGAGAGTTAAACCTCTCTATGATCTTATAAAACCAGATTTTAAAAGAATCAATTGGACTCAAAAACACACAGAAATTTTGAGATCTTTACAAACAGATATGTTAGTTAAAACAAAATTACAAACATGTGATAACGCACGCAACCTTGTGATTCGAGTCATCCCAGGAAGAAGCGGATTCACGTACCTAACCTCTAATGAGGGAGAGAAGGTACCAATGGCATACAAATCACACTTGTACACAAAAGCTGAAATGAAATTTAGCCCAACGGAAAAAATTCTAACCGCGGTACAGACTGCTGTAGCAAAAGAACGAGCCCTAGCACAAGGTAAACGAATAATCATCGTGACACCGATACCAGCCCTGGAGGCGGTAACAAAGGCAAGCATTCCGAATGCTAAAGCACTCCATCCGAGATGGATACAATGGGCTAATTCTCTTGCTGCAACAGACGTGGCATACGAATTTGATCTCAACTTAAAAACACAAGAGTTTCTCCAATATGAATTCGAATGTCCTCCGCCGACCGAAATTCTGCCTCTAGAACATTACGGCTGTATAATATATACAGACGGATCAGCACAACCCGCAGTGGGGGGTAAGCAAGCTTACAGTGCTGCGTGCGCGATTGTTAAAGGTCGCTGGCACGAAGGTAAATTTAAACCAGTGGTCACTAAAACGCAATCTCTAGGAGACTGTACAGCTCAAAGAGCAGAACTACTGGCATTCAAGATGGCGCTTGAAAATACCGATCGAGAATTCCCCACACTCATAGTGTGCGATTCATATTACTGCGTCCAATCTTACAATGAATACTTGCAGATCTGGGTTCTGAATGGTTTTAAAGACGCAAAAGGTGCAACAATAAAGCAAAAAGTGCTTTGGGAACAAGTAGTTCTTTTAAAGAAAGAACTACCAAAAACTCACGTGATACATTCACTGAGTCATCAGCGTGATGGCATTCACGTTGCAGGGAAATCATTGGCTGAGACAGCCACAGCGGTAGCAACTAAATCGGCTTCCGTAGCTACAAAGAAGCGTGCAGTAAAATACATTGACGGTGAAACTGTGCTGGCAGTAAAAACGTCATCAAAAGGCGACTGCTCAGCGCTACCGATCAATTACCCACTCAATTATACATACATAATCGATGCAAACTCCGTTCCTTTTGCTCGAATCCCTGGAGTGGGGGATAGAGTGATTCCAAACATGAACAGGAGAGGCTTGTTAATAGCAGACGCACATATGGGTGAGGGTCTCAGACACCTTAAGCTAAAAGATTCTCTGGAAGAATTACAATCAGTGTACTGGTGGCCAGGCATGAGCCTGCATCATCACATTTTTGTAAAAAACTGCCCAGACTGCAACAGAGATCGCAGTGGCGAGAGAAACGGTTTAATACCATGGCGTTTCGCTCCAGAATGTATCAAATCAACAAAAAAATAAAAACCCAGTATGAATAATGCGTAATATTAACATGTAGAGACTATTTTCACTTATAATGTAGACCCCAACTTTCGGCTGACGTCGGAACTGTTATACAAAGATTTGCGAGTCTATAATGGCATATACGCTAGAAGCATGTTACGTTCTGACCAAAATCTTTCCTTTAGCTCTAAAACAGCTTATGTGGGGGGTGCCTGGTCAGAATGAACATTGCATTGCGGGACTCTTCTCACTTCCTTCCTGAGGGAAACGGGATGGTGTAAAGAAAAAACCAAGGCATAAAGCAATCTATAACAACGAAGATATTAGGTTCAGGAGCTGGGTGGGTCAAACATTTAATAGGTGTCCAACGTAGTCTAAATAATCTGCCAAGAAATTCTCTGAAAGGACTCAGTCCGTACGAACTATTGTTTGGGACTAGAATGTTAGTCCAGGACTTAGATAGTCAGACTTCAGTGGTTAAAGAAAAATGCTTTGATTTCAAAGATCGCTTGGCTATTTTACAGGACTTAAATAAAACAAGAAAAGACCTGAGCAACATAAAGTTGAAACAGCAGCCAACAACCACTGAAGAAAAACCACCTGTCCCAGCAAGGCCTGTCTGGATTCCAAAAGTCGGGGATCTAGTCAGAGAGGAGATCGCGGTAAAGAAGGAATTTGGGCCTTCTTACAGAAAAGCAGTTCCTGTCTTGTCTATCAACGGGACAAGATCAGTAGTACCACCGCCCCTTGCTGGTAAAAAGGAGAACGAGTCATATCCATCGACCTGGTTAAACCACAATCATGTGGCCGATAACAAATAGTAGGCCAAGTGGACTCCCAAGAAGTAGCAGAACACCAAAGTTTGCTACATCCACAGAGGTTCAAACTGAAAGACTGATCACATTTGAAAAATCTACAGTGAAACAACAAGGACTATGCAATAAAGCAATGGACTTGAACCTCTAAAAACCCAAATCAAAGCTTTTCATCAAGAAACACCAACCTACGATGATGTAACTACAGACTTTTCTAATGAAACAAAGCAAAATCAAAAAGCAAAAAGTAATCCAGAAGCAATTGGAACAATTGACAGAACAGCATCCGGCTACTTCATCAACTTCGATGATTTTTCTGAAGATCCAAGTGAACCAGAAGTACAGCCATCAACAAAAACTTTTAAAGACAAAGCAAAGGAACTTTTTCATCAACTAAAGAGAACCTATCTAACTTCTCCATGGATTGAAATTTGGGTGACATTAGGTGCATTTGTCCTCATACTTTGGCTCATCATGGTACTATGCTTGGGACATTTCATTGAGGGAAAATATGCTAAAATGGACACAGCAAGCCAGAAAATCAACTTGGTCCTTAAACCACACACATCTTCACATGTCGAGAAAAGAGAACTTTCTTCAGTGAACTTCACAGCCAATCCTATACATGGCGGTGTAGCATGGGACAATACTGATTATGAAATCTATGGCCCGGTTGAAATCCTGAAGTATCCACATCAATTTAAGATCTCGTTAAGTGACTTTGTAAAACCAAGCACATTTGCTGATGATTGGGACTTTGAAAGTATTAATGATATGATGTCTGACCTAGTAATGTCTGCTAAATTTACAGAACATGATTATTTGCAGGGTTCGTCTAATTATGATCAAATGTTCTGCTACAACCACTATGGTAACCATTTTCTACATAAATCTGCACAACCTAGAAATGTTTTAAATTATAACCAATGGGAACATTGTGCTACTCCTCCAAAGGGTAGTTCTAAAACATTTTATGATAAATATTCATATTTTTCAGGGTTTAACACAAGTAATGCAGAAACATTTTATTTCAAATTGTCGAATAAGACAGGTATGAAGACCATGCTTACAAACACAAAATTGATATATTCAGATTCATTTTTTGAGCAAATGAATACATTTGGTTTTGATTTCTGGAACAATAACATTGAAGCAAAAACTGTTTGGGGTACAAAAGATTGGCAAGTACAAGGTATAGAATCATTGTTCAGAGCCTGCATGATCCCAGAACAAATTATATTTTTGAATGATACTATTCAACAAACTACCTGTCTTGGCTTAGCCAAAATCAAAGACTTAAACAAACCGTCTATTCCAAAGCCAACAACGAACAGTAATAGCTCTATAGATGTTGAGATAGACGTGAACCATATTTTAAACCAAAACATCCTGGTTGGAAACAATGGTTGATCTGGCCCACAGACACAAATAACTGTCAAGACAGATTCCTGAACAAAATACAGGGGTTCAAATTGACCAGGCCAGACCCTAGATATTCCCAAAGACAACATCCAGGGATAGTAACTACTTACAGTGTGGGCAAGCTCTGCCTTCAATGGCTACAAACATCCACACTGGCAGAAATTAAGCAACACCTAACTTTACTTCAAGATGGTGCTGACTTGCGTGATTTCATTATGGGACCACGCAAACAGCGTCAAAAACGTTTCATAGCGGCCTCTATATATGCAGCTTACAATAAAGCTTGGAAAGAAACTCAAATTGAGACAGCAGAAAAACTACGGGAAATTGACCGTATTAATTTGGAAAAATCACTTTCTGTTGTGGACAATGGGTTAATGACTCTGTCCTCCAGAATATATTCACTGGACAGTATTGTGTCTTCAGCAATCGATATAATATCGCAAGACTTACTGATGTTACAACACGGTCAGTCCCAATTGCGTTCTATTGTACAACTTGGCTGGACGTTACAAAATCTGCATTCAGGCTATGTGCCTTGGCGTTTAATCAACACAACGTCACTGTTTAATATCTTTAACCTTACTGATAAACAAATCAGTTTGGCACAGAAGGGTGCTGACTATACAATTCTGAGCATTGAAAAACTTGAGAGATTACCATTGGCGATGTCAGAACGACCTGTCATTGAATGGATAATACACGGGATAATAAATATTCCGATAACAACTTTCCAGTTTCAATACTGCCACAAATATATACAGGCAGGCCAGTATGAAAGGTTGGGTAAAGGGTACATTAAGTCAACATGGAACTTGCCCTATACACACACATGTGTTAGTAATAAAGGCCAGAATGTGTTTCTTAGTGGCAATAATTGTGCAAGGTCACTAAGCGGTACACTTCTGTGTCAGGGTATTAGTTTGCATGGAGCCTGTGAAGGGACTACAAATAACCTTTCATGTCACCAGCTAGGCACACCTGCAACACAAATAGAACCATTCTTTAGGAGACTCTCGAACAGGAGTTACATTCTAATTGTAGATCGCAAATGTTGCAGTCTGCTGCCCGGAAAACCTTATCTCATAACCGTGACTACGAAGGTCATGTGCTGTGAACGAGTATTGTTCCCAAACGATGCTCGAGACAGGGAGGCAAGGTTATTGCCCAGTTTGAAAATTTCTTCTATTCGAATTGATACTTTAAGCAGAATGAAGACTGTGCTCCTACAGACGCCAACCCGGTTAACGTCATCAAAAGAAACGTATGATCTCCAAGTTGCAAGGACAACTGCAGAGATTCATTCACTGTTATCAACCAATTCCCCCATACATTTCGCAGAAATACTGAGCGAAATCTTAAATATTTCTGATACAAGAGGAATCTCGAGTATATTTAAGACAGTGTTTTCGGGAGCTTTAACCCCATTCAAAGCCATCCTGGGTATTTTTCCTGATTTTGTCCATTCCATCTTTGGCGGACTTCCTCTTCTTTTGGGACTAGTGGCAGGCATCCTATTTTTGATCCTGTTACTTCGCTATGGCAAACCACGTCACAGACAAGACACCAGCGACAATGGAAGAAACGATCCTAGCCATACGCTACAGGGACCGCATAACTAAAGTCCTTGGAATAGCCCGGCTTAGAGACCTGAACATGACTTGGTTTCTTTCATTTAGACCGATGTGGCAACGTTGTGTTATGCCTGTATTAAGGTGCTTGCTATGCGGCGAAGAATGCGTGTTGGACACCTGTCTGACACTACAATCGGATGTGCCAATGGACGCAGAGACTTTGTTGGGTCCGGTAACGGCTCATGCATTGTACTGTCCCCAGCGGCTACCAATCCTGATGACGGCATTCGTGGAGACTTCACCACTACGATTGAAGAGTAGTGAAGTACAAGATGAAAGCAGCATCGATCAGGTATGACCTTCTGTCAGCTATGCTGATCGAAACATCAATGAAGGCAATCATGCTGATGAATGCATGTTAATAAATTTTTCCGAGTTAGTGGAACTTTCGCATTGTCTCAACAATATGATGTTTTCACCGGAGCAGAAAGAATGACTTTGAGCAAACTAGCACACGGCGTTCCCTACACCCTGAATTTGGCCTTCAACTTTGAAAATAAAGCAATAAGAAATTTTCTCACCAGTTTTTACGGAGAGCGGGACAATTTTTTTTCTATTTCCATTTCCAAAATATTTACGAGTTTTTGGGACACTTATCTTCTGCTTAAAGTAAAACTATTCTTAGAGAACAAATTTCTATTTTTAGCTACTCTAGAGACATTAGCTACCCTCTAGCATATTCACAAGTATTTATGATTTTGTGATGAGATGGTCTCGAACTTTTTCTTCTGTATTAAGAGCCATTTCATGTGTAATTTCCGCATTTCGTTCATGCTGATTTCAAAATATGCGTATTCGATTTTGCATTATTATACTGCTTGAAGTGCATATAGTAACTATACTCATCTTTTCATGTATTTCACATTTCCAATTTTCAAAATGCATTTGATTGCATTTTGGGGTGGTTCGGTATACACATGCACTACTAGTTTTGTTTACTATGTTTACTATGTCTAGATTTGTAAATATGGACATAGATTACGTGGAGTGGGTGTGATGTATTTACTATGGGTACTGTATCGATCCCCCTATTTCTGACCTAGATTGTCTAGATTTGTAAATATGGACATAGATTACGTGGAGTGGGTGTGATGTATTTACTATGGGTACTGTATCGATCCCCCTATTTCTGACCCTTGTCTGGTTAATAATTAACTAGCAGCCATTCAACTGCACAAATACCCGTTATCTGATTAGCCATACAACGGCACAGAAACCCGTTATCTGATTAGGTCATAGCGCATGCCATCTCATTAGGCAAGCACTATTTCTCCAGCCCCCTAATAGGCATACGGTGTTCTCAAAACAAATCAAACCTACAGCGACCTGGGAAATCCCCGCAGCCATTGTTTTGATTTAGCCGAGAACTTCAGTAAAGAATGTGCGAACGACCAGTTCGTATGACATCCTTATTGACGTATTTATGTCCATCCTTACGTCAATCTCGGCACCTTTCAGGTATAAATAATACCGATATTGCCTTAAGCAAACACACAAGGTGGTGACAAGATTGGAGCAGCGAGACTTGCCGAGGAGCCCAGCTGACAGCGAAGCCCACAGACGCTGCCCCTCCTTTCTGACGCGCTGAGAGAGAGACGCTGCCTTTTCTCCTGCCGAGAAATCCAGCTCCGGCGCTTCCAGCCGCCCTTGCAGGCAGCTGGGATATCAAGCCCTGAGATAGAGATACCAGCCCTCCAGCCTTCTAAATCCCAGGTACTGAACTGAATAACCCCTTGCAGAGAATTCTTGAAGCAGACCCTTGGCAAAGCAAACTTAACTTAAACTGCTACTTATCTACTCCCGCCCACGTATTAGGCTTAGGTCAGGTACATTGGGGTAGGCGTAGTTAGAAGCACCAGTTGAGTACGATTAGTCAATGTATATGTGTATGTATCTATTTTATCCATTTTAAGTATCATATGGCTAAGAAACCATATTAATGCTTTTACAGTATTATTTTATAATTCTGTTATTACTGTATGCACTTTACTTAACTATAAGTATCGCAATAATAGCGATTCATTTCTCTTGTATGAGAAAAGAGACTGATCAATAAATAACATCTTTTTATTGAACACGCCCGTCTCTTCCTTTTCTCTACAATCTGGTGAAACTAAGAATGCACTGAACTGACTGAGTAAAATAAGTTGTCTTTTGTTTTCACACGACTCTAGAGATATACTCTTGATTAGGGGAGAGCAAAGTTGTCATGTTCTATGGTTGTCAGAAACTAAATCCCTTCTTGTCTATCCAGGGAGGTTAAACTCCTCCTTGTCTATTCGAGAAAGTTTCTAGTGAACTCTGAGCTAGCTGGCAAACACTAAACTTTAAGTCTAATATCGTCAGTAGAAGACCTAGTTAACCTCTGTCCTACGTCTATACTATTGAAGATATTATTCCAATGCGCAGAGCCTATTGGGATAATAGGAACTACACTACAGGCTGCCGTGCTGTAGATTATTCACCAAATTGCCCTTAGCATTTAGGAGGCACACGGCAGGTCTCCGCCTTTCCCGGCTTCACATTCAGCACGTCTCCCCACTTCGCAAGTCATTAAAATGCCCAACGCATTTCTGGGAATCACTCCCGTCATCAGGGGCTGCCATCAGCAAGACTCGTTTGTGCAGCGATGTATTCTGGGCTTTTTTATTCATTCAAGTCCCAACAGTAGGCGTGTGCTAAGTGCGCCGTCATACTGAGTTTGGCTGGGATTTGTAGTCCTTTACGCTGCACTGTAAGTGTTCTCTTTTAAGTAAAGACAAGAGTCACTGACCATTAAGGCACATATAAACCTATAGTAGGCTGCGTTGTGGTTCGATGCGCTGTGATTTTCATCGAGGAGTCCTGTGCCACACCTCCAACCAGTTTGGAAGCGCCGGCCTCAAACTGCTGTCAGAAGTTTCTTGTTGCAGCAGTTGATGGTGCTCTCCCCACGACTAGGCTGCCGTGCTGTGGATTATTCACCAAATTGCCCTTAGCATTTATGAAAGGCACACAACAGGTCTCCGCCTTTCCCGGCTTCACATTCAGCGCGTCTCCCCACTTCGCAAGTCATTAAAATGCCCGACGCGTTTCTGGGAATCACTCCCGTCATCAGGGGCTGCCATCAGCGAGACTCGTTCGTGCAGCGATGTATTCCGGGCTTTATTATTCATTCAAGTCCCAACAGTAGGCGTATGCTAAGTGCGCCGTCATACTGAGTTTGGCTGGGATTTGTAGTCCTTTACGCTGCACTGTAAGTGTTCTCTTTTAAGTAAAGACAAGAGTCACTGACCATTAAGGCACATATAAACCTATAGTAGGCTGCGTTGTGGTTCGATGCGCTGTGATTTTCATCGCGGAGTCCTGTGCCACACCTCCAACCAGTTTGGAAGCGCCGGCCTCAAACTGCTGTCAGACGTTTCTTGTTGCAGCAGTTGATGGTGCTCTCCCCACGACTAGGCTGCCGTGCTGTAGATTATTCACCAAATTGCCCTTAGCATTTAGGAGGCACACAACAGGTCTCCGCCTTTCCCGGCTTCACATTCAGCGCGTCTCCCCACTTCGCAAGTCATTAAAATGCCCGACGCGTTTCTGGGATCACTCCCGTCATCAGGGGCTGCCATCAGCGAGACTCGTTAGTGCAGCGATGTATTTTGGGCTTTATTATTCATTCAAGTCCCAACAGTAGGCGTGTGCTAAGTGCGCCGTCATACTGAGTTTGGCTGGGATTTGTAGTCCTTTACGCTGCACTGTAAGTGTTCTCTTTTAAGTAAAGACAAGAGTCACTGACCATTAAGGCACATATAAACCTATAGTAGGCTGCGTTGTGGTTCGATGCGCTGTGATTTTCATCGCGGAGTAATTTGCCACACCTCCAACAAGTTTGGAAGCGCCGGCCTCAAACTGCTGTCAGACGTTTCTTGTTGCAGCAGTTGATGGTGCTCTCCCCACGACTAGGCTGCCGTGCTGTAGATTATTCACCAAATTGCCCTTAGCATTTAGGAGGCACACGACAGGTCTCCGCCTTTCCCGGCTTCACATTCAGCGCGTCTCCCCACTTCGCAAGTCATTAAAATGCCCGACACATTTCTGGGAATCACTCCCGTCATCAGGGGCTGCCATCAGCGAGACTCGTTCGTGCAGCGATGTATTCTGGGCTTTTTTATTCATTCAAGTCCCAACAGTAGGCGTGTGCTAAGTGCGCCGTCATACTGAGTTTGGCTGGGATTTGTAGTCCTTTACGCTGCACTGTAAGTGTTCTCTTTTAAGTAAAGACAAGAGTCACTGACCATTAAGGCACATATAAACCTATAGTAGGCTGCGTTGTGGTTCGATGCGCTGTGATTTTCATCGAGGAGTCCTGTGCCACACCTCCAACCAGTTTGGAAGCGCCGGCCTCAAACTGCTTTCAGACGTTTCTTGTTGCAGCAGTTGATGGTGTTCTCCCCACGACTAGGCTGCCGTGCTGTAGATTATTCACCAAATTGCCCTTAGCATTTAGGAGGCACACAACAGGTCTCCGCCTTTCCCGGCTTCACATTCAGGGAGTCTCCCCACTTCGCAAGTCATTAAAATGCCCGACGCGTTTCTGGGAATCACTGCCGTTATCAGGGGCTGCTATCAGCGAGACTCGTTCGTGCAGCGATGTATTCTGGGCTTTATTATTCATTCAAGTCCCAACAGTAGGCGTATGCTAAGTGCGCTGTCATACTGAGTTTGGCTGGGATTTGTAGTCCTTTACGCTGCACTGTAAGTGTTCTCTTTTAAGTAAAGACAAGAGTCACTGACCATTAAGGCACATATAAACCTATAGTAGGCTGCGTTGTGGTTCGATGCGCTGTGATTTTCATCGCGGAGTCCTGTGCCACACCACCAACCAGTTTGGAAGCACCGGCCTCAAACTGCTGTCAGACGTTTCTTGTTGCAGCAGTTGATGGTGCTCTCCCCACGACTAGGCTGCCGTGCTGTAGATTATTCACCAAATTGCCCTTAGCATTTAGGAGGCACACGACAGGTCTCCGCCTTTCCCGGCTTCACATTCAGCGCGTCTCCCCACTTCGCAAGTCATTAAAATGCCCGACGTGTTTCTGGGAATCACTCCCGTCATCAGGGGCTGCCATCAGTGAGACTCGTTAGTGCAGCGATGTATTCTGGGCTTTATTATTCATTCAAGTCCCAACAGTAGGCGTGTGCTAAGTGCGCCGTCATACTGAGTTTGGCTGGGATTTGTAGTCCTTTACGCTGCACTGTAAGTGTTCTCTTTTAAGTAAAGACAAGAGTCACTGACCATTAAGGCACATATAAACCTATAGTAGGCTGCGTTGTGGTTCGATGCGCTGTGATTTTCATCGCGGAGTCCTGTGCCACAACTCCAACCAGTTTGGAAGCGCCGGCCTCAAACTGCTTTCAGACGTTTCTTGTTGCAGCAGTTGATGGTGTTCTCCCCACGACTAGGCTGCCGTGCTGTAGATTATTCACCAAATTGCCCTTAGCATTTAGGAGGCACACAACAGGTCTCCGCCTTTCCCGGCTTCACATTCAGGGAGTCTCCCCACTTCGCAAGTCATTAAAATGCCCGACGCGTTTCTGGGAATCACTGCCGTTATCAGGGGCTGCTATCAGCGAGACTCGTTCGTGCAGCGATGTATTCTGGTCTTTATTATTCATTCAAGTCCCAACAGTAGGCGTGTGCTAAGTGCGCCGTCATACTGAGTTTGGCTGGGATTTTTAGTCCTTTACGCTGCACTGTAAGTGTTCTCTTTTAAGTAAAGACAAGAGTCACTGACCATTAAGGCACATATAAACCTCTAGTAGGCTGCGTTGTGGTTCGATGCGCTGTGATTTTCATCGAGGAGTCCTGTGCCACACCTCCAACCAGTTTGGAAGCGCCGGCCTCAAACTGCTGTCAGACGTTTCTTGTTGCAGCAGTTGATGGTGCTCTCCCCACGACAAGGCTGCCGTGCTGTAGATTATTCACCAAATTGCCCTTAGCATTTAGGAGGCACACAACAGGTCTCCGCCTTTCCCGGCTTCACATTCAGCGCGTCTCCCCACTTCGCAAGTCATTGAAATGCCCGACGCATTTCTGGGAATCAATCCCGTCATCAGGGGCTGCCATCAGCGAGACTCGTTCGTGCAGCGATGTATTCTGGGCTTTTTTATTCATTCAAGTCCCAACAGTAGGCGTGTGCTAAGTGCGCCGTCATACTGAGTTTGGCTGGGATTTGTAGTCCTTTACGCTGCACTGTAAGTGTTCTCTTTTAAGTAAAGACAAGAGTCACTGACCATTAAGGCATATATAAACCTATAGTAGGCTGCGTTGTGGTTTGATGCGCTGTGATTTTCATCGAGGAGTCCTGTGCCACACCTCCAACCAGTTTGGAGCCGCCGGCACAGTATGCTGTGAAGTTCCCCAATAAAATTCATGTGGAACTACCCCCTGCGTGTGCTGCTTTCCATACAAACAGATTGTTTGTGGATGTTTGGAGCTGTGATTAAGATAACGGGAACACCCCCGTTTTGGCGTGCACCCGCTCACGTGTGCAGCTAGCTGGTGTTTGGAGCTGGATATATATATATGTATATATATATATATATATATATTACCTACTGGCGGTCGCCTATAGGTAGTTATAGTTAGGACCTATTTTCCTTAGGAAAGCCGTAACATTCTATTTGGAATAACTTTAAGCCCATCAGTTTAGACTAGTGCTTTTTTCTTAAGTTGTGTCAATCTGTTCAGTAGTTCCTGAGAAAATTACAGTTAAAAGCATTTATATATCTATGGCTGCGGTGGATCCGCACACCCTGAGCGCACCGTGAGCGCAGCCTGAGCGCATCCTGAGCGCACCCTTCAGATCATGCGCTGAATGCTAATTGGCTGTCAAGTGGTTGTCAACATTCGAAACCGGAAATTGTTGGCAGTCATTTTGTGCCTCGGTAGAAGCGAGGTTGAAGAAGTCAGTGGAATAAGTGTGCAAATGGTATAAAGGGGGCAGGGTAGGAATGTTCTGACCCTCTAGCTTAGGGGGTCCCACCAGGACTCCCAGGTCCCAATTATTATTATTTTTTTAAAACAACAAGTGCGTGCACAGTGCCCGGATCCTGCCGTAAAAAAAATAATTAAATAAAACTAAGCTTTTTTTATAATTAGCCCCCGGGGGGGGGAATCCCGGGGGCAAAATCATAAAATTTTAAGTAGTCCATAGGGGCCTCTTAGCCCCGTGGACAGCCAACCCCCGGGGCTACAAAATCAATTGTTGGGAAGGGCTTGAAGGCCCCTCCCAGTATAATTTGGGGGACCACTACCCCGGGGCTTTCTGTATTATGGGAGGAGTGCTGCGTGAACCCCCTTCCTGGAGCCCTTGAGCGCCCTGGGGACCATCACCCCTCAGGGCCGGGTCCTGCAGTGCCCCGGGTTGCCCACCCCTGCGACACTGCTGTTTGCTATGAGAGGGTGGGAGTGTCCCGCCCTCCCATAGCAAACTTGGTTTGGATTTTGAAAGAGAGAGCAGGGAAACCTGTTCTCTCTTTCAAAATCCAAACCTTATTGCTTTTCCACATGGGGAGCTGCATGTTAGCAGCTCCCCATGTGGAAAAGCAATGCCGGCTCGCGAAGGACGCGGGTAGCCGGGGGGACTGTGGGGGCATTGAGGCTCTCCCCACGGCCCCCAATGTTTTTCATAAGCCCCGGGGTATGGGGTCCCCGGGGATATTAGAAATTAGTGTTAGGGGCTATTTTTCTTTACTGTAAAATTAGGAGTCGCGCACCCAGCATGGTGCTCAGTGCGTCCCCCTGGTGTGCACGAGTTGGATGCACGACTCAGGCTGTAGGGTGTGCGACTCCAGCGCATTTAGTGCACTACTTGTAAGCGTTCAGTGCATGACTCTGACGCGCTGGGTGCGTGACTCCAAGTAAAAAATCACAAAACATTTTTAAGATATACAGCAAGCTTTTGTTTTTAGTTCTTAGGTGGCTCTAAAAAGAGCCCTTGTGTTTATTGATAGATTTTGGTGCGTACAAGTAAGTACCTATGCAGAGTCTAAAGTTCAAGAGGAAGACTCTGTTACCCTCATCTGTAAAATGTACACCATCTCTCCTATAGATGCCATCCGTATTGAAACGCAGATTGTTGTGGTAAATGGACCCCATTCTATAATCTCGGAGAAAAGCAGAAACAGATTTATTGACATCTTTCCCAGCTTTTTCAATCTGTGGATAAAATTGATTGGACCAGTTCCATTTCTGCCTTTGGCATATGTTAGAATAGGCAAAGGCAGTTTGGAGAAAAAGTGACATAAATTCTCTAAAAGTGTCCTTCATAAGCATTTCCCGACGTATTCTAGTGAAAGTGCCTAGGTCATTGCCACCACAGTGCACAATTATGAGGTCAGGGTATTGGAGATGCAAAAAGGAGTTAACCAATGGCATCAATTGGAGCCACTTTAACCCTCTCTGTCCAATCCATTTAATGTCTACATTTGGTAAACCTAGGTCTTTGTCCATGTTTCTGTTCTCTGCATACCTATGGCTCCAGAAAATATAGCTGCGTCCCACAATCCACACTCTAAGCATCTTGAAAGGAGGTCTGGATGCACTCAGATGGTCTCTGTATGTGAAATGGCAGTTTGATAAGTGAGATGTTTCTAAATTGGTGGATAAGATGCAGTTTGGAAAAAAGAAAATAAATGATTGGTTGTTTGAGATCATTTTAGTCTCAAAGGTAGGGTGCATGTTTCTGTTTTTTGAAAGCATGTTTTTTATTGGTTTACAAAAAGTATTTAAAAGGTACATTACATATGATATGCTGATATTTTGAATAGTCAAGCACACTTGCTGTTTAGAGTTGCAACATTGTGTGTTGGACTTCAGACCTATGAGTTCAGTTAAGTTTTCCATGAACTGTTTCTATGGCAACAGGCAGTGAGCAGATTGGGGGTAGGGTTCACATTCATGTCACTTGGAAAAGGTTGAAATGTGTAACCAATAGAAATGTGTGGTTGCTTTTGAATTAATGTGGGAAGCAATGTGATTTCCTGTTTACATGTATATGTGTTGAAAATGAGAGGGAAACTTTGCCATTCTTTGGTTTTGCTGACAGCTGCACAGTGCAGAGATTCTGTATAAGAAAATCTGGTGTGTGACTGACATACTTCTTAATCTACAAAAGAATTTGAAAGGTGAGTTATTAATTATTTGTAAGGGGTTGTATGTAGTGTGTTTGTTTTTAATAAGATTAATGTGTTTCTCCTGCTAAAGCGCAGGGAGTCCTTTTTTTGTCTAGAATCTTATTGTGAGTGTGTGTGCATTTAGAAACCATTCTGAGATAAGCATTTGTGTATTTCATGTGTTTGGAGACAGATAACTGTTTACATTTTTGTGTGTTGTTTTAATATTTTGGTACAATTTGAAAGCTCTTATTCTTTATGTATTTGCAAAATAAGTCAAGTTTCTACACTAAAATGCAGTATTCCTTCCAGACTATGAAATGTATTTTGGTAAAATGAAAGGGATAGTGCTGTTTGTCTAGAATCACACAGTGAGTCTGTGTGCATTTAGGAATCATTCTGAGAGAAGGATTCGGTTAGTATGCATGTACTCATGCAGTGAGCCAGGCTTTAGTGCACGCAGTGCTTGAAACTCCCATGCTCTATGCATGTAGTAATTATTTCAGTGAAGTGCAAGGGATATTGTTATTTGTCTAAATCACACTGTGAGTCAGTGTGCATTTAGGAAAATTGAGAGAGAATCATTATGTTGCTTGATGAGTTTGCAGACAAGTAAGTACATGTTCTCATGCAGTGAGCCAGGCTTCAGGGCACGAAGTGCTTGAAACTCCTATGCACTATGCATGTAGTAATCTAACTATCTTTAAACTTGTGTTTCAGGCCTACAATTCCCCAGTTATGTTATGTTATGTTATGTTATGTTATGGAATCTTGTATAGCGCATGGCTACCCCAACAATGGGGCGTCCCAGCGCTCGCGGACATGTCAGAGGCTAGTACGACCAAGAGTGTGCTAGATAGACGCAAACAGCCAGGTTTTTATGAGTTTTCGGAATTGCAGGTGATTTGGAGTGGCCCGAGCTTTTGGGGGGATAGAATTCCAAAGCTTAGGGGCCAGATACCTGAAGGAGCGGCCACCGGCTCTGCTCCTCCGAATCCTGACAGTGCGAGCTAGAAAAAGGTCCGCTGAGCGGAGTGCGCGCGTCAGAGTATAAAAGGAACAAAGTCCCTGCAGAGCTTGGGAGCCAGCGCTATACAAGATTTTATGAGTAAGGCAGAGGGTCTTGAATTGAATGCGTTGCTGTATAGGCGGCCAGTGTAATCGTCGGAGAAAGGGGGACGTGTGACAAGTTTTGGGTAGGGCAAACAGAACGCGAGCAGAAGCGTTCTGTGCTCTTTGCATCCTATTTATCACAGTCATATTGGAGCCTAACATGAGGGCATTACAATAGTTAGTATCCATACACTCTAGCAAACTCCCTGTGAGTGCTCTTGCAATCCCATAGTGACTTTTTCAGTAGCATGTAGTAATCATTTCAGTGAAGTTCAAGGGATACTGTTATTTGTCTAGAATCACACTGTGAGTCAGTGTGCATTTGGGAACATTGAGAGAGACTCATTTTGTTGGTTGATGTGTTTGCAGAAAAATTAGTACATGTACTCATGCAGTGAGCCAGGCTTTAGGGCACGCAGTGCTTGAAACTCCCAAGCACTATGCATGTAGTAGTCTAACCACCCTCACACTTGTGTTTCAGGCCTACAATTTCCCAGTTAGTATCCATACACTCCAGCAAACACTCTGTGAGTGCTATTGCAATCCCATAGTGACTCTTTCAGTACCATGTAGTAATCATTTCAGTAAAGTAAAACTGAATCAATTATGAATTCACCCACTGTCTCTCCTTATAGTACTGTAATCATTCAGTCAGTATGCATGTACTTAT
Source organism: Lissotriton helveticus (assembly GCF_964261635.1). Taxonomy (NCBI): domain Eukaryota; kingdom Metazoa; phylum Chordata; class Amphibia; order Caudata; family Salamandridae; genus Lissotriton; species Lissotriton helveticus. Next base: position 48,444,987 of record NC_136060.1, on the reverse strand, counting down.
GCAGTGAGCCAGGCTTTAGGGCATGGAGTGCTTCAAACTGCTATGCACTATGCATGTAGTGGTCTAACCACCTTCACTCTTGTGCTTCAGGCCTACAATTTCCCAGTTAGTATCCATACACTCCAGCAAACACTCTGTGAGTGCCATTGCAATCCCATAGTGACTCTTTCAGTACCATGTAGTAATCCATTCAGTAAAGTAAAACTCAACCAATGATAAATTCACCCAGTGTCTCCCCTTATAGTACTGTAATCATTCAGTCAGTAAGCATTACTCATCTAGTGAGTCAGGCTTTAGGGCATGGAGTGCGTCAAACTGCTATGCACTATGCATGTAGTAGTTTCACCACCTTCATACTTGTGCTTCAGACTTACAATTCCCAGTCACTATCCATACAGCAAACACACTGTGACTGCTGTTGCAATCCCATAGTGACTCTTTCAGTACCATGCAGTAATGCATTCACTAAAGTAAAAGTCAACCAATTATGAATTCACCCAGTGTCTCTCCTAATAGTACTGTAATCATTCAGTCAGTAAGCATGTACTGATGCAGTGAGCCAGGCTTTAGGGCAAGGAGTGTTTCAAACTGCTATGCATGTAGTAGTCTAAGCACCTTCACACTTGTGGTTCAGGCCTACAATTCCCCAGTCACTATCCATACACTCCAGCAAACACAGTGTGACTTCTGTTGCAATCCTATAGTGACTCTTTCAGTACCATATAGTAATCCATTCACCAAAGTAAAACTCAACCAATTATGAATTCACCCAGTGTCTCTCAATATAGTATTGTAATCATTTAGTCAGTTAGCATGTACTCATGCAGTGAGCCAGGCTTTAGGGCATGGAGTGCTTCAAACTTCTATGTACTATGGATGTAGTGGTCCAACCAACTTCACACTTGTGCTTCAGGCCTACAATTACCCAGTCACTATCCATACACTGCAGAAAGAAAATACAGTGTGACTGTTGTTGCAATCCCATAGTGACTCTTTCAGTACTATGTATTAATCCATTCAGTAAAGTAAATCTGAACCAATTATGAATTCACTCAGTTTCTCTCCTTATAGTACTGTCATCATTCAGTCAGTAAGCATGTACTCATGCAGTGAGCTAGGCTTTAAGGTTATAGAGTGCTTCAAACTCTATGCACTATGCATGTAGTGGTCTAACCACCTTTTCACTTGTGTTTCAGACCTATAATTCTTTAGTCAGTATTCATACACTCCAGCACACACCCTGTGACTGCTCTTGCAATGCCATAGTGGATGTTTAAGTACCATGCACTAATCCATTCACTAAAGTAAAACTCAACCAATTATGAATTCACCCAGTGTTTCTCCTTATAGTACTGTAACAATTCAGACAGTATGCATGTTGTCATGCAGTCTGAATTTATATGAAATGTGTTTGTATAGTAATTGAAAAGTATAATTTATAAAGGTATTAATATACACTTTTTTATGATTATTTTTTACAGATACTATTTATCATCATTAAAATAAAGTTATCATGCCAGACAAAATAAGACAAAGAAAAGAACAGGCAAATGAGAGTTACTTTAAGAAAACTCAACCACAAGTATTGGATGTCCAACATAATGTGGCTAAAAAGACAAAATCTTCTGGTAAGACCACAAAGCAATTTATTAAAAATGTTTGGAGGGCCAAACAGAATGTACAGAATGCTGAAACTACTGACAATGCTTCAACTAGAAAAAATAATCAAAATAATAGGAAAGGAAAAAAAACAAATGGACAGTTAAAGGACACGATGTATGGTAAAAGAAGACAAAATCAGCATAAAGAAATACGCAGTAGTACATACTTTACTGAAAGATATGAAGAAATATAAAAAGAGAGCACTATTTTATAAAAAGAAGAAGCATATCAAATCCATTGTTGAAAAGGCTTTTGAAGTAAAAAGAAAATCATTAATTTTAGTATTAAACAGAATTTGAATTCTAGATAAACCAATCCATTTAATGAAGGCCAAAAGTAATAAGAAAACAGTAATTAACAGAAGTACTTTTTGAGATTTTTTATTTAGGGGAATGGAAACACAGTTCAAGTTCTGAGCCTTTTTTTAATGAAGAGAGTTATTTTCAGACCATTGATGTGTTGTATGCAGTTGACACCAGTGGTCGAGCTTATGAGGTTAGCAATGGTTGTCCAATTGACAAAGAGAAAATGGTTCCCAGAAATGCAGAAGAAGTGATAGCTGATGAAGTTCTAGTCAGACGTCCTAAAGCCCCAGTGTACACTTTGGATTGCAGGAGTATTTGTAGTGTACGGCAAGAATCTATTGATAAATTACGTAATTTCTTACGAGCATATAGTAAAAGAAGTGTTAAACAAAAGATTAAGCTGTTGCAAGGATTAGACCCTTGTAGAGTAAGAAAAAATACTGGTTTGCAAGGTCACTCTCTGACTCTTCTAGGAAAGTTTGTCAAAGTGTTTTTCACCATTTCAGGATGTTGGCAGTACAACATACTCAAATGCGGAAGTTAGTTAGAAGATTGTATTATGCAAAAGTCCAACACTAAAGTTAAATGAGTTGTACAGTGCTCTTTTGCTTGGGTCAGTTTCAGATGTGAAGAAGATTTGCGATGACATTGAGTTTTGTTACTTTGATCCTGAACAAGAGAGTGAAGAAACTCAGACATTAATAGAAGAAAATGTTGGAGAGAATGTTGAACATAGTTGTACAAAATTTTTGAAGGTGAAATTACAAATTTTAAGGTGATTTCACGTGAAAGGTCACATTTTTCTTGTATTTGTTGTCAGCGAACTCACTATGAAAATCAGACAAGGAGTGTTGATCTGTATTTAAAAAGAGAAAAAGAAAACAATTATAAGTTGAAGGAATTTGCAACTTATTTGTTGGTAGAGAATTGTTTTGATTTGGGTTCTGATCAGCGTATTTGTAAATATTGTTATAACAAATTAGATGAGAATAAAATGCCCGCTAAAGCTGTGCATAATAATTTAGAGTTAGTTACTATTCCTCCAGAATTGATAGATTTAAACACCTATGAGTCTATTCTCATTCAATGTGTGCACCAGTTTCAGGCTATTGTTCGTATGGAGCCTAAAACAGGTAAATTGCCTTCTTCAGATTTACAAAGAGGATTAAAAGGAAGAGTTGTGTATTTACCGTTACATTCAAAGAAAAATATTTAAACTATCGGTGTAGAGAGTGTTGAAAGTGAACCACTAGTTATTCTAGTTAATGGTATGCCGACTAGGAATAACACAATCTGGCAGGAGTTAGTGGATGTTAGGACAGTACAGATGGCAACTTTGTATTTGATAAAAAACAATACATACTATAAAAATGTTTATATGGTAGAAGAAGAAATACTTTTAACAGAAAATACTGAAACTTCAAGTGACCAAATTGAAAAAGTGGACATGTTAAAATGTGAAGAAATCTATGAACATTAGAGTGTGCATCCACTTAGTTCAAAAGAAGTGATGGGAAACACTATTGAATTGTCCCATGAGTGTATGAGAAGGGAGCTTGGAAGCTCATTGTTTTCCGCAGTTGTTCTCAACTCAAAAAGGAGGACAATATGATGAATGTCCTGTGCAGAATTCTGCATCTGAATATCGGACAACAAGATTATATGCAGAAGATCCATGATTTCGACAATGTATTCCTTATATATTTCATCTTTTGTTTGAAAGTGACTTGTCTGGACTTTCATATGCAGTCAATCACATTTTAAAAACTGGAATACATCTGCAAAAGGTATCTGGAAAAGATTTTATGGATAAAGTGCACCAGAGAGATGACCATTTAGAATCTCAGCTCATTAATCTGATGGCATGTCAGTCTGGGACTAATAAATATTGGTACCGTCGTCATGGAGAACTGAAATGTATGCTACAGAACTTAGGAACTCCTACATGGATCCTTACCCTTAGCTGTGCTGAGTACGCTTGGGATGAATTACTTGAAATTCTTCGAGAGCCAAATTCCAATATAAAAAATATTGAATACAAGACACATGGGTATTGTGCTCTTTGGATCCTGTTAATGTATGCAGGTATTTCAATCAGAGATTTGAAGCTATGATGTCTTTTATCTGAAATAAAAAAATCCTCCTCTTGGAGAAGTTGTGGATTTCTTTTGGAGAAAGGTGTATCAAGCAAGAGGTTCTCCTCATATACATAGACTGTAATGGATCAAGGATTCCCCCAAATTCTGTTTTGTCATTTATTGAACAATATACCACATGTGCTGTATCCAAAAGCACAGAAGAAAACAACTTAAGACAACAAGTCTTACAATGCCAAAGCCACCAATGTGGGAAATACCGTCGACGAAAGTACAAGTCTAAGGATAAGTTCTACACCAAATTTCGTTTTGCATTTCCACGTGCTGTAATATCCAAAGGAAGAGTGAACAGTTTCATGTCATCTTTGCAACATACCATCACAAGAAAGTCTCCAAAAAATACCTACAACTTAAGAAGAAACTAAGAGTCAAAATATATGAATGAATACAACCCAGTTATTCTGTCCATGTGGAATGCTAACATGAATATTCAGTACGTTACAGACAATTCCATTGCTGTTGCTCGATATGTAACATCCTATATTACAAAATCATAAAAGACGGAATTGAAATAAATGTGGGTAGAGATTTCTCATGAGAAGACTCTAAGTAAGAAATTATACAGTTTTAGTTTGAAGATGTTATCGCATCGAGAAATTGGAGCATATGAAATGCTCAGATCGGTTATCATCTGCAAGTCTTTACTCCAATCCTAGAAGAATCATTTGTGTGAGTCTAGGTCTTGCAGCAATGCGAAATCAGGTACTGAAAACTGTTCAAGAAATTGAATATTTAGCAGAAAAAGATCCAGAAAGTACTGATATTTTAAAAACGAATATGTTGGACACATATTACCCAAAAAGAAGTCATCATCTTGAGAACATGTGTCTCTATAAAGGGCTGCAATACTACACTTCTAAACAGAATATTACAAAGAAAATCAATGATGGAAAATATGGAGTCATTGGTTCCGAAGGATGTCTAGTGAAACAAACAAAAGGAAATTTGATTAATCACAGGAAGCTGAGTTACGACACTGCTGATAAAAGGGAATTTTATTATTTTGCCCTTTTGCAACTGTTCCACCAGTGGTGTTCAAAACTGGAATTACTTGGAGATTTCCAGAGCTATGAAGATTCCTTCAATGCTTGTAAAGATAGCATAGAATGCAGCGCTTTTGCAAATTAAGTGAAAATGTTGAATGATGAAATTGATCAAGAAGCTACAATAGCAGCTGAAATTGCTAGAGATAGTTCTCAAGGCAGTCAAAGTTCTGCTGCGCTGAGTCAAGATCCACTAGGACAACCAATACAAAGGACTCATTACAAATATGTGACAGGCAAATTATGTTGACTATGGAACTGTTCTTCAAGATATAAGAATTGGACTACTGACAGAACATGGAAAACAAGCTTTGAAGAGTCGATCACTTTCCAATTTGTTTTGAAATGAAGATATAGTTCCTGAGAAAATATACATGAAAATTGCCGAAAACAAATATGTAATCTGCTTAATGCCAACACTGCATGAGTGTTGTATATTCAACGAACAACTTTTGAAACTGGAAAATGAAGAAATAATAAAAATGGAAGCCATCGATAAAATAGAGCATGAAGGAATCACTATTAATTTGTAAGAAAAATTGAAGACAAAATTGGATTCTTTAGAAAAATCAATATCGAAAACTGCTGGTTTAGAAAAGAATTTATATGCATGTAGTAACTGTCGAGTCATTTTAAGGCGTAATTTGGACCTAGAAAAAGGTTTAGTTAATGGAGCTATGGACAAAGTTGTGGATTCTATTAATTATCAGAATAAAGATGGTATTGACTTCTTAAAAATTAAATTTGATCAGATTGATGAAGTGAAACTAATTGGTCGTTGTTCATTTCGTTTTTTGCTTGTTAAAGATGTATATGTCCGTAGAAAACAGTTTCTACTTTCTCTGGCATATGCAGTGACTATTCATGAATCTCAAGGTTTAAGTGTAGACAGTGCTTTGGTGAACATTGGAAGTACTGTGTTTAAAGAGGGTATGACATATGTTGCTTTGTCGCGAGTCAGAACATTATCTGATTTGTTTTTAATTGATTTTGATGACACAAAGGTTACTGCAGATGCAAGCTGTGTAAAAGAGTATAATAGGTTAAGAAGAACATATGCTTCCAATTTAGGTCAATATCCTGTATTTAAAAAGCGTGCAGTAGATCAAAAAAGAAGGTATGAGAATATCTGTACTGAAGGTGTAGAGAAGGAAAAAGAACAAAATAATGTTGTCATTGCAAGCAAAAAGAAAAAGGACACTGTTGAAGAGATTGTTGGTTATCAGTGTGAAAATAGTTCAGGTGTCAACTGCTATGCTAATGTAGTGGTCAATGTTGTTTTTTTTCTTGAAGGTTTGCAACAGCAAATTATGGAGAATCAGGAAAAAAGACTTTGTTTCTTGTTGCATTCTGTTTATGAAAAATTGAGAACTGATACAAGTAAAATACAAAGTGTTTCTGATGTTCTGTATGTTTTGGATGTATGTTCTGGTTCTACACAATTTACGCAAAATATCCAACAAGATGCTCAGGAATGTCTAATGTATATGCTTACCATATTGGAAAATGAAGGTGTAGAAATAGAAAATATTTTTGGCCTTTGTTATAAATGGGAACATCATTGTGAAAATTGTATATATACATGTAGCACTAATGTAGACACTGAAAGATATCTATATTTGACAATACCGTACGGTAAATCAGTGCCTTTCAATAAATTAGTTAAAGCTGCAAATCAAAACATGGAGTGTAGCCAATGCAAATCAGAAATGTTATCAACATTATTTTTACAAAGATATGTACAATATTTAATTTTAATGAAGCAACGTTGTACAGCTGATGGAAGAAAATTGGACACTTCAATAAAACATTTTATAGCTACTCAACTATCAATATCAGGAAGGACTTTTGTAGCAGTAGTCCTTCCATAACATCTTCACATTACACTGTCTATCTAAAAAGTGAAAAAGGCTGGACACTTTGTAATGATGCTCAGTTGGCTTTCAAACAACGTTTGCCTTTCGAATTACCAAATTCCTACCTAATATTTTTAAAGCCAAAGTTTTAGGAGGATAATTCAGCCTCTGAAGAATTTATTATTAAGATTTAATAGGATTATCATTGGATAATTTACATAAAAAGGAGTGCAAAAATACCATTTGGCCTCTTGGAAATGTATCCGTTTGAATTATGGACTTTTTCTTGCTTAATGTCTTGGTGTATACTTTTAAGTGACAACATTTACAGTGTTTATAAAGTAAAGGTATAACATTTTCTTAGCAGTAAGGATTTTATATATGTGTGATTTGTATTATACAGTATATTTTTGGGGATGGATTCCTGTTTTTTTTAAACAATCTTATTGATTGTTTTTTTTTTGCCCACTGTTATGTGTTGAGTATGATTGAAATCACTGTTTTTAGTGAAATTCAATATATTCTGAGAACAGCAAAAAACGCAAACAAATTACTTTGTAAAATGTTAACATTATGCTGTGTTGTTAAAAATGTATTATTACATGTTATAACTATTTTTTCTTCTCTTTCACAGATCCTAGTTCTAAAATAAGAAATTTACCACAATTTACATTATAACAAACAACTGAATAAAATGTGTAGAGTTTTTTACATGTGTTACTGCTGAGGTAAGTTTAAGTAAGTCTTAAAATGCACTATGGCGTGTGTTTGTACACAGTTGAAAAAGGGAAGATGGATGGAGTAGATTTGTGCCAGAGAATTCTATTGCAGATAGGTATCAAATAGTACTCAGCTTCAGAGCACCTGTCTGCAAGACAAATGGTATAGTACACCATAGAGCGATATGGTGGCCTTATAGGGCCTGATAATTTCAGAATTAAAAGAAATAAAACTCTTTAACTTAAAGCACATCACTGAGTTTTTCTGCACATGTCATATTAGGCCCCATCCATTCCTTTCAGTAATATATAAACATGTCCTATCAGTTTCCTAAAATGTAAGTACTTATAAATGTTTCTTGTTCTCTGTTAGCAGTACAGAAATGTACTCCTAGCATAAGAATTGGCCTAGCCACTAACTCTGTTTCATATTTACAAGGAAAGGGAAAGGCACTGTGAATACCTTTTGCTTTCCATGTAAATACAATCTCATCATACACACCACTTTGCGTTGAAAAGGCATTCTATAGGTGTTGCTGTGCATGTTTGCACAGAACAATACTAGAACAAGACACATCTCCAGTTTTATCAAAAATCATAAATCTGGACATGTATGTCAATGCTGCACCATCCTTGAATTGGTGTAGCAAGGCACAACAAGGAGAATTGTTTTCACTTCTACTCATTTTTTCTCTTTCAATAAAATGCCTTTACTGATTGTTTTTGTGTAGGAAGGTGTGCCTTCTGCACAAAGACAATGTATGCATGACACAGATATCCTTGCACCATGGTGCAAGGGTGCCTGTGTCACCACATGGCTGCAGTTTAAGCAGCTGTGCAGAGGGAAGCACATACTTGCAACATATTTATGTACATATGTTACATCCCTGTGCTTTGGAAGTGCCACAGCACGCTACAGCTAAACACTTTACAGTGTCATGCTGCAGCACTTCCTTATAGTTCTGCACTAATCCATTCACCATACACCACAAATGCTTTCTTTCAGTCAATTATCACCTAGACATACATTCATGTAAACTTTCTCAGACAGCATACAAGTTTAGCTCTTTCTTTAACCAGAGTAGTTAGTTCTTAACCGCATGCGCGCTATCGGTTTTCCCGCTGCGCGCTGCGATTTCAAAAATCCCGCGTTACGTGACAAGGTCAGCTCGTCATCCGCGTAGCGCAGGTTACGCCCATGACGAGCTGACCTTGTCATGAGCGCCGAAGGGGTTAAAAGAACTTTTTTTCTTTTTGTTGCTTTATATTTTTTTGTTGATTTTTTTGTTGATTTTGTGGGTTTTTTTTAAAAGAGGGAAAAATATCAACAGGACAAACAGAACTAAAAACTAGGAGGAGAGAAAAGGAAACTAACAACAGTGGTTGTCAATGGCACGGCAAACCAGGTCCACTGACTGCTCTCCATATGAAATAAGACAGTTGCAATGTACACAATGCATCCTGACTCTTCCAAATTGGGGACAAATATCAGGAGGAGATGTTGTAGTTAGTTGATGGTGTAGCTCCAGATGTACTCAGAACAGCCGGTGGTGCAGGAGCATTGTCTCTTAGTCATCTCATTTCTTCTCTTGCGAAGTTCACAGGATGTCCAGTCTGAAGATGTTTTCCCATACTCGCCGTTCCACAAGAGTACTTCCCATGAGGGTCTCCCCTGGAGAGGACTGCCTTGCAGATTTTGCAAGTAACTTTGGTTGCAATAACCTTCTTTAACAGTGGTGGACAAGTAAAAAACTTCCATACAATGGAAGTGTACTTCTCTGGAGGGGGAGGTTCAGGCACAAATTCTTCAATATCAGAATGTTCTGATGATGATGATGGTGCATTAGCTGCCATGTTTCCAAGTTTGATGACAAACAGGTGTATAAAAACCAAGAAGAGCAGTACTTGCTAGGAGAGGTCTTCTCATTAGGAAGGTCTAACAAGAGTGAATGAAATAGGTGGGGTCCTAAAATACTTACAATTATAAGTTTAATGAACCAATCAAATCTCTTTTTTTCTGGTCACATGTGGTACGCGTAGGGTGCGCGCACCCAGCTCTTACCCAACTCGCACCCAGCGCGACTTCGCGAAATTGAATTTAAAACAAATGTAACTTTATTGAAAGTTAAAGAACATTATTTTTTTATATTTATATATATATAATATACGTTTTTGAACATTGAAAAATTGCGGGGGGGTCACGCACCCACCGTGTCCGATATGCTTTGATGTCACACGGAACCCACGACTGCCACGTCACGTAATACGAACATGACGGGTATGCGCTACAAGCCGTGTACCAATCGCATATCGTCCGCATTGGCAAAGTCGTACTCGTCGCACACCGCACAGCAATCCTGTACAGCAATCCTAAAATGACGGACACGTTCCGCGCAGTAAACAAGAAGGGTGCGCTTTGGGTGCACGACTCCAAGAAAAAAGAAAAAGAAAGCAATAAAAAAAATGTAAGTATATTTAAAAGAATATAAAATATTTAAAAATGTATATATTTATTTAAAAAAAAGATATTTTTGAAAAATATATGCAGTGTAATTTAAAAAAAGTATCTAAAAATAAGTAGTTTAAAAAAATGTATAAAAAGATATATAAAAAATAGTGCAAGAAATGTATTAAAAAATATCATTTAAAAAACCTTTGAAATTCACTGAAAAAAGCATAGGTTTAACAAAATGTTATACTTAAGAATTAGCATTTAAAAAACCTTTGAAATTCACTGAAAAAACCATAGGTTTCAAACATGTTGTAGTTAGGAATTAGCATTTAAAAAACCTTATAAATTCAATGAAAAAAACTATAGGTTTTAGGGGTGTTATAGTTAGCTGGATATTTCACTTGTACAAAACCATTGAAATTCCAGCGTTATAGTTAGTTGTACTAACTATAACTCGCGCACCGGCAATCCACTGCTGATGATGTCACATATTACATCATTCATGACATGGTCAGTGACATCACTGATGACATCACTGATGACATCCTAAATGACTTCACTGATGACATCATCCACGTAGTATAACCTTTAATCACGCAGTGTAAAATACAAAGTACCATATTTGAAATGTTGAGACACCAAAACAAGTTTCTAAAAACCTACTCAGTAATTCCTACATCTACACACACACCTAAACACTTACGTATAGATTCACTCATACATGCTAAGAAAGATCAATAGAACACTATTAAATATACTTATACACCTACATCGACATTACACACCAGCATACATCCTATTCACTTAAGCAGTCATCCTAGTCACTTTTGCAAACAATTGATTATACTTACATTTACTGAGCTACACACTTATACAAACACCACTTTATTTATTCATATAGATAGTAACTCTTACTAAGGGGCCGATTATGATATCGGTTTTCCCGCATCCTCCGGGTCGGCGGAAGCCACCGCCGGCCCGGAGGATGCGGGAAAACCGCTGCGGACTTAAAAAAGACCGCCCTGCCAGATTAGGATGGCTGGGGGATCTTTTTTCCGTCTGCAGCTTTTCGCCGCGGTCGCCTCCCGTCCGCGGCGGAAAAGCACTAACATGGCTGGCGGTGTCTATCAGACACCGCCAGCCATATTAGGATGTCTGGAGTACTATGCCTTTACACAGCGGCATTTCCGCCGTGCAAAGGCATACGGATTTTTGTTTGGGGGCCTGTTGCGGGCCCCCAGGGGTGAAGGGGGGGTGGGGTGCACATGTGGGGTACCTATGGTACCCCCCTGCATTTGCGTGCACAAAGCGGCAGGCACCGCGCGGTGCCTGCCGCTTTGTGCATGCATATGCACAACTTTCATTTTTAACATTGCTTCAAGCAGCACCCGCAGCAATGTTAACAATACAGGATGTGACCGGCAGGGTGGCGGTCACATCCTAATTTGCACGGAGGGACCGCCGCTGCCCTTGCGGACGGTCCCTCCTACTCTAGACTCAGGTCCGTCCGCCATCATAATCGGCCCCTTAGTGTGGTATAAAACCACTATTACAAGTATACAGTTTTCGATACAGTCACTCATACAATCACTGAGTCTTAAGTATACTTATTTATAAACAACAACTGTCACATACACTGCCTTTGATATTTCTATTCTGTTGGACATGTATTGTTGAGAAATATATTACTCATCACCACACCCATAAAGAGTTTCATTAACCCAAACAAGTGTTTCCACATGCAGTCTTAACTTCATATACCTACTAAATCATCTATTTACACATCTTTGGACTGTCACACACCTCCTACCCAACCACACACACATTCACTATCCGATACAAATACTCACTTAACTAATTAATACTAATATAGACTTTCATATAGCTAGTAACCAACTTATGTAGTAGTTTACACAACAAAAGATTCAGTGAAACAGATATTCACACAGTTTAATCACTATCCCATATATTTGGTGAGACACTTTAAATTAGTCACTGGACAGTCAATCACAGTGCTACTAAATCCTCCATCCAGACACTTATACATCCACTCAGACTTTAATGCAGATTCCTATATATATAAACCTTATTTAAATAATGAACCAAACCACATTCATCGAATGATATCATCAGTGATGTCATCAGTGATGTCATTTGAGATGTCATCAGTGATGTCATCAATGACGTCACTGACCATGTCATAAATGATGTAATATGTGACATCATCAGCAGTGGATTGCGGGCACGCGAGTTATAGTTAGTGCCACTAACTATAATGCAGGAATTTCAATGGTTTTATATGAGTGAAATATACAGATAACTATAACACCCCTAAAACCTATGTTTTTTTCAGTGAATTTATAAGGTTTTTTAAATGCTAACTCCTAACTATAACATGTCTGAAAGCTATGGTTTTTTCAGTGAATTTCAAATGTTTTTTAAATGCTAATACCTAACTATAACATGTTTGAAACCTATGTTATTTTCATTGAATTATATATATACACATATATATATGTGTATATATACACACATACACACACACATGCACACACACCCCACACACACCCCACACACACCCCACACACACACCACACACCACACTCCCACACCACACACCCACACACACACCACACACCCTACACCCCCACTGGCACTGCTTGCTGCCTGCATGGACAATGGCCAAAGCTGGAATTCAGCTAAACATTTTGAAAACATAGTGTCCAATAGTGTATCTTAAACCCAGTTTTGACAAATATTAACCAAAAAACTCTATGCTTGCAAAGATCACTTTAAAGGGCACTTTCATGTGCCCATTTTGGAGGGGTGTTATGGGCTGGAATAAAATAAGAAACCAGTGCAGCTTGTTTCATGGTCTTTTTAAATCAGCAGAATGCATACAGGCATTTAGACCCAATGCAGACTGGTGGGCAGCTCTCAGAATTTTCGTTCTCACCCAAACTAGCAAAATATGTTTTTATTTTTTAACAATTCGGACCACTATCTGTAGGACAAAATTAAAGTGTCCTGATCCCCATAAATAAGTGGCAGCAGTGTACACTGGCCACCATCAACTCAGATTAGGTACTGCTGAAATGCATGTGTGATGTTGGTGCTTAATCTGTTAAAAATTGCTGATGGTACTCCCATTTTCACTTTTGAGATCTGCCTTTATTCGCTAACTCTCTGACATGCCTCTAATTTCACTCACTTCATTAGATTCTGTCTTTTACTTATTCTAAATCTTGTGTTTGCTTTCAGTCTTCTCGCTAACACTGTCATGAATTCAAACTAACCCATGGTCTTTTAAGCGTTAGCTCACTCATGCTCGGATTACCATAGGGCAGCTAATGCAGCTTAATGTGCAAATTATCATTTATTACGGAAATGGGTTTGCAGCTTTGGTGCACTGTATGGCGTAAACCTTTAGTTTATGCCCAGGAAACTCTTTCACAAATTGGGGGTTAGAGTGCAAAACAATACCTTCTACACCTAAGGCTGGGTGAATTTATGTGCAATTTGCCCTTATTCCTTATTCTGAGGACCAAAACTCCGAATTGGGTGCAAATCGTACACCAGCTACTTGCCATACCCCATGTAAATGGTAATTTTGGGTTCAAACATTTGCATCTGCATTAGCAGAAAGGTGTAATCATATGGCCCTCGCTCATCTTCACTTTCCAACCTACTATTTAGGCTTACTCACTATTTCGCTTAGGCAGAATCCAACTTGCCATTGTCAGCTAACTACAACACCCAATATTTGCTTGGCAGTGGGCACCTGAATCTGGTATAACAATCCAGTCTCACCAAGTTAACAAAAATTACATTAAATAAGAACTGACACCCGCATGCTACTGATAGCATAAGTCTTTGAAACAAAATCAGTCTCTGATCTGCAAAGGAAATGTTTGGAGTGTAATAAAATGTAATAACAAACTATGCTGCAATGTCATACAAATACTTATGCATTCTCTCCATCTCCAAGATTTTAGAAATAAACATGTCAGTGAAGAGGATGAAGGTATTGTAAAACACATGTGGAAATGTGACACAAGAGCACTGAAAACTCTATGTTAAATTCAGAACCTTCCTACTAGATCAGCTAAATAAAGTTTTCAGGTGATGAAGTAAAGTAGACTTCAATGGTCTAGTAGTGTAAAAAATGTAAATGATTTTTTTGCTGGGTCTAAAAAGTGCATGTTTTTATTTTTATGGTTTTGTTTAGCCAACTCAAGGCATCCGAGCACTTCACAAAGACCGGCAAAAAGCAAATAGAAATATACAATACTGACAAAAAGGAGGTAATAGATTGTCGTGAGAAGGGGAAGAAAATGTTGGGTGTGTGTGTGTGTGTGTATAACTGCCAGTTTTATATAGGAACTCCCTCCTACTCCCAAGTCTTCGCGGAGGTTGAGTCCGCCCTGGTAGTGCCACCTTACCAGGGTGGGGAGAGGATGACTATGACGAAGCTTGACACAATATTGTGTGTGAGGCATCCTCTTCCACTAAGGATGGTCTTCTGGGTCTAATAGGACCCTGCATAACCTGCAGCATATAATATTTGTACCCAACCATAGTTATCTTGCTTTTTATGTTTGGTAAAGGCAACCTACTTCTTTCATGTGACTTCTGCCTGCCACCCTCCCTGTACCCTGGATGTTGTGTTACAACCAGAGTTGTGGACTTCGAAGCAGTGCAACCAGGTTCCAGTCTCGGAGTAAACTAACCCTCTGTGATTCTGGGCAAATCACTTAATCTTCCCATGCTTATTAACAAAGAATGGTGCCCTTGTGTAATGTAACTGGTGTACATGTTTATCGCCCCACAGCTTTCGGGTTGTGTTGGTGCTGTATACAAACTGCAGAAAAGTGCACAAAGAGGTAAGAGGAAAGCTGTAACATAAGGAAAGTCAAATAGATACTTATTTACTGCCTGATTTATACAAAGTGACACCCGGGAACCTGAATAAATCGTGGCTTCCCTGCTTAAATTGTGTGATCTTTGGCAAATATTTTATTTTAGCAAAACACTTTTTTCTTCATTATCGCGTAAGAAAGCACTTTCAAATATGTGAATTAAAAAAACAGTTGTACAAAAACCTACGTTTGATTTAATAGACTATAATATTGCTCTATAATAATCTGGGCCACAAACCGGGTTTACATGAAAGTTGTCTTGCCTCTTAGTTCACTAATGGTTCATGTTTAAAGTACTTTTCAATGCAGTGCTATAATGTGATGTGTTAATGTCAAAGCTTCCGCTTGTTAAAGAAATAAACTTTTTGAGTTTTGTAGAAATGTTATCATATTTAGGTGATATTTTGTGTAGTGATTACTTGTTAAATATTTTCAGGGCTCTTCATTGCACGGCCTCTCACCATTAATTTGTTAGCTCTCCGACCTGTACAGAACTTTAGGATTTAAGGACACACCCCAATTAAAAAAGAAACGATGTCAAAATGGAAATCTCACAGTAGCTTGAAGTGAGGTTGAAATAAATCTGCAATTTTTGACGGTTGTCTGTGGATACAGTGAGGAATCTTGCAGCTGCCTTTTCCAAAAATGTAATTAAACTCTAAAGTTTTGTACTGGTGGGCAAGCTAACAAATTAACTGGAAAAACCATGCAAGAGCACATCCCCGAAAATATTTCAAAGAATCCATTTACATCCGTGAATGGGTGATCGCCATCGTGTTTGGCAGCGTTTGACTGTGTTCTGATCTGTGGCAATAAACGTTAAATGCTGCTAAACACGTCATACAATGATGTAAATGATAGCTTGTCAGGTTTGATTAGCCTGGTTTGTTTTCATTTCTCCTCTGAAAGGCGCGGCCGCAGGGCGGTAAAGGCAGGTACTGCCATGGGCAGCAAAATGACTAGCTTCGCCACTGCTAATGTGAGACTAAACTATGTGACTAGTAGCATTGCAACAATATCCTGACTGATAACTAACAACGCTCACTTTTGGAACAGGGTATTGTCACAGAAACAAACTTTGAGGTATATTCACAAGAACGTGTGATAACTACCGCAAGAGTAACATTGCAGCCTATTGCAGGAAAAGAACCTTGTGTCAACATGTAATTCACAACGCGGCTGTAGCATGCGATAGTCTGCCGAAACCGATGAAAATGCCTGCGATACAACCACCTCGATGGAGACAAAACACAAACTACAACACCAAAAAACCTGCGATGGGCCAAAGCACAATAAGGAAATCAGCGATAAGCAGGGCCAGGTCCGTAATGTGGCTAGTTAGCATGCCCACAGGTTGTACTGAAGAAGATCGTAAGCATTGATAAACACTTTGTCAAAGCATATATCTCTCCAGAAACAGTGAAAAACCAACTTGAGGCAACATTTGAATATTGCTCCATTGGAAAGACATCACAAGTGTGGAATATGTGTGATATGCAAAAAAACAATGGAAGGTTCATAATTCCAGATGTGAATATCAAATGGAGGCACATCAAGTTTTCCAACTGTAGAAAAAGAATTCTGTATACAGAATTTTATATCTCTGCAAAAAATTCTACAGTGGAAAAACAAGTCAGTGGATCAGACAAATAATTATCCAGCATAATCCTAGGATAAACACAAAGACAATTACAGCACCAATCATCATCCACTTCCTATCAGCGGGACACAGTGAAAAGGACTTTAGATAGACAGTCTTAATGGTAGTTGAGCCCTACTCAAGAGGCAGAGATCTAGAGACAGTTCTCCAGCAAAAGTAAGCATATTTAATCTTGTATTTTAATGCCATGGCTACAGGATTAAATGAAATGTCAGAATTGCAT
Organism: Lissotriton helveticus; assembly: GCF_964261635.1. Lineage (NCBI taxonomy): Eukaryota > Metazoa > Chordata > Amphibia > Caudata > Salamandridae > Lissotriton > Lissotriton helveticus. The sequence continues at coordinate 48,427,992 of NC_136060.1, read as the reverse complement.
CAACTGTAAGGTGTGGCAGAAAAAACATATACATTTACGAGTTGGTTAAAAATCGAATCTTCAACAAATCAGCCAGGATCAAATTTACCATTGACAAAGATAGCAAAATGAACTTTCTGTGAAGATCGAAAGAAGTTAATAATGAAACATTGTACCTAGATTTAAGGATCCAATACAACGTGTTAATATGGAGACATAAGGGCCTCAAATTAGACAAAGCACTACAACGACCAGTATGTCACTGGCAGATTAAGAGAATTGACTTCTAAGGTATAACCCAAAAATCAACACTAAGAATGCAATTAACTACGTGACCACAAGGCAGTGATGCTCAGCCTAGGAGTTCAACCTGAGAGAAGACGAAGAACGTTTAATTGAATGAAAAGTAAGTAACAAATGAAAGGGGCGGCCGCAGGGCGGTAAAGGCTGGGACCGCCATGTGCAGCAAACTGCCTAGCTACGCCACTGCTAATGTGAGACTAAACTATGTGACTAGTAGCATTGCAACAATATCCTGACTGATAACTAACAAAGCTCGCTTTTGGAAGGGGGTATTGTCACAGAAACCAACTTTGGGGTATATTCACAAGAACGTGTGATAACTACCGCAAGAATAACATTGCAGCCTATTGCGGGAAAAGAAACTTGTGTCAACATGTAATTCTCAACGCGGCTGTAGCATGCGATAGTCTGCCAAAACCGATGACAAAGTCTGTGATACAACCACCTCGATGGAGACAAAAACACAAACCACAACACCAAAAAACCTGCGATGGGGCAAAGTACAATAAGGAAATCAGCGGTAAGCAGTGTCAGGCCTGCAACACACACCTGGCAGGCAGGAAAAATCACCATAAAAGTAGAAAAAAACACCAAAACACAAACTGACCAACACCCATGCACCATGGAGGCAGCTGGAGAAGGCGCAGTGGACCAGCGCAACCCTGGACGACCAGCCCAGGACCTCGGGGACAGGGAAGAGTAAGGACAAGAAGAAGAGGAAGATGAAGTACAATCAGCAGGTGAAAGGGATCATTGTCAAGGAGGTGATGGGACACCATTAACAACTGTTTATCACCTCCATGTCATTGGGCCACAAAAATGGATAATGGAGGGACATCGTAGACAAGGTGAATGCCATCGGTGAGCACAAGACAATGGACGAGGTCAAGAGGCGATGGAGAAACTCTCAGCCAACCAGAAGGCAGCAACGCAGACTGGAGGTGGGGGCCCAGCGCCACAGCTCAGGTGAATTACATGGAGCAGCTGGTGTCAACAATCATCAGTGTGGAGACTATGGCTGGAGTCAGGGGATCGGATACTGCTCGACAGGACACAACACAACCGCAACAGGGTGAGTGACCACAAGCTACCGGGGGGACGGGTGTTGATGGGCACAATGGTACACACCCACAATGATTCTGGGTCCTCGCCCAGATCAACAGAGTGTCACAATGTAAATGCCATGCTGTCTGAATGTCAACATGTACCATGCGCCTACATACATGTGGACACATTGTAATATACCATCTCCCCTTCACATCGCAAGGGCATCTAAAACACCTCCTACAGGGCAGTCCCAGCCACTCTTCACTGATGACGAGGAGAACAAAACCAGCATCGACCCCCAAACCATCCAAGACAGCATTGACCTCAACCACCACTCACCTCCAGGATCAGGTCAGCCCAGCTACATCGAGGAGATCCCACCCACTACTCAAAGCACCCAGCAGGAGGCACCCACAGCCCCGGCACTCCCCCAAGACCCAGGAACAACACATGGCCTTCCAATGCTGTGTGCTGGAGTACGAGAGGGAGACCGCAGAGCAAGTGCGATTGAGCTTTGGCATCATGGCAACCAAAGTTGACGCCACCCTTGGGTGTGTAGGCCCGCTCCATGGTCTCCAACGAACGCTGACTGGCATCTCTGGTGTCATGACGTGGAGAGAAGAACACCTGTCCGCTCAGAGTGGCTCCAGCGATACCAGCCGTGAGCTGATAGACTTGCGGAGGCTCATGGAAGACATGGTGCGGATGGAGTTGGAAAGGATGGCCGCCACTGCTGCACATCAACTGAATGTAGCTGGGATCTACCATGCCCTGCAGATTCTCATCATGGCATTGCTGCCACAAGGCATGGCGACGATGAATGCTGCTGCCCCCACACCATCCACATCTCCGCCCCCTGGTGTGTCTCCCAGTGCGGCAGGCCTAACCAATCTGGCTCCTGATGTGTCAGTGGCACACAGTGTGGCCGACAATCCACCTCTGGCTCCCTGATGTGTCAGTGGCACACAGTGCCGCAGCCAGTACAGCAACACCCACAGGTGGGGCAGAGCACACATCTGGTGACAAGGACCTGGATGTGCCTGTGATCAGAAGAACTCAGTAGCATTAATTTCCACCATCTGGCCGGTTTCTGCTTGGTTCCGCACATGGCCTCATGACCTTCCCCTGACCCCCAATTTACTCAGAGACACTCAGATGCACTCAGATTCACTCACCTTGGACAACGACATGGACTGCCACATCCTGTTTGATGACCAATAACATGGTGACCAGACTGTGGACTGTACCCCTCCTCTTCCGCAGTACTTGTCATCCCCGGATGGATTCTGGCTGGCCCTCCACGGGCTCATATTGTGAAATTTGTTCAGCATTGCCCTGTACCCCTCCAGCTGCAGAACTGCACTGGATGTGCAATAAACATCCAGTGACGCACTGCTGTGTCATGTCTTTCATCATTCATGTATGTATGTGTGGATGAATGTAGGGACAGTGATTTCCCTTGCATCAATGATGCTCATCCTGTGGGATGCCAGTCAGAGGGTGCTACTTAGCAATTTGTGTTACGGGTCCCGTGGACACCACAGCAGGGACTAAGGCATCAGCCACTTTCATGTCCGGACATGGACTGAACCATGCCCAGTGCCCACCAGTCATTTTTGCAAGCCCTACGCTGTTCCGGTGTACGGCAGGCCAGACAACTTTGCTATCGCTCCAAGGGGGGGGGGGGCTCATTGCTACCCACACAGGCGTGCTTTCTGGTGGTGTGCAGGTCACTGGTCTTGTTGTCAGCATGTCACAGACACTCCCTGAGGGCAGGTTTGCACGCACACCACACCAATCCGGCACAGGCATCACAGGCCATGTGACCCCGCAAATATAAGGGGCCGAAGACGTCACATACCCCTCTGCCGGTGGTGACTGGATGACAGACCCGATGCCTTGAGGCTGGCACGGGCCTACCACCACGTGGCGCTGACTTTGGGTGCACTGAGTCATTGGCACCTTGAGCTGCTGAGCGGGTGTGCAGCCTGTGATGATGGCCCGTCCCGGCAGTCCGGATTGCTCTGGATTTTTGTGTCTTGCTGGACCGCAGTGAAGGCTGAGCCAGCCGGCTGTGCGGGCCTACCGCCATGTGGCCTTGCCAGGATCACAGAGTTAGTGGCACCCATTAGGCTGGGGAGCTATGCAGCCTGCGATGGTGCCAGGTGCCCTGGTATGTCCTATGCCATGGAGTAATCAAGACGCAGCACCAGAGGTGAGACGTGGTGGCCTGCGCAGCTTGCGCAGCTTGGCTGCATGGTGTGGAGTGTGCCATGTCCGCGGACCCCGGGCTTGTAGCTTGCAATGGCATGTGGTGGGACCCGTTGTCTACACACCGGTGCTCGACGGTGAGCAGTAAGGGCCGGGTATGCCCTGATGGGCAGTGGGAGGGGCTGGGGTGCCTCTGCCTGGATGTGCATGGGCGGGCGGGCGATGTTGTTTTGTGCAAGTGTGTGTACTGTGCCAGTCACGTATCTGGACTCAGTTTCAGATGATGGCTCTGACTCTAATGTGTGACCTGGTGTACTGCTATACATACCGGCAAGTGGTTGGAGACACACCAGTGGCAGCAGGTGAGCACTGTAGTCTGGGTGCGCAGGGGCGGCACTCTCTCTCTCTCCCCCTTTCTTCTTCTCTCTCTCTTCCCCTCTCTTCTTCTCTCTCTCTCTCTCCCCTCTCTTCTTTCTCTCAGTCTCTCACCCTCTCTATTTCTCTCTCTCTCTTTCCCCCTCTCTTATTCTCTTTCTCTCCTCTCTCTCTCTCTCTCTCTCTCTGTCCTTTGATGTGCGCAGGACACACCTTCTGATCATGTTTTTAGTCTTTCAAGCTGTGACCAACGGATTGTCCCGAGGAGAGCAGCCATGTGTCTTCCTCTCATTTCAGTGTTATTTCAATAAAGTTTCATTGGTTGCTTCAAGAATGAATGTGTGATGCTCATTTCTGTGATGATGTGCAACATTAGGCGGATTATTTCGTGCCTGTTTAGGAGGTGTAGCTGATGTGGCATGTCTTTGGTCGGGGTGTGCCAGTGAGGGGTGATCCTAGGTCTGGTGTCGGTGGGTGTTGTGGCCCTCTTGGGTGTCTGTGCTGCATGTTCAGTTGCTCCATGGCATCTACTTGTCTTCTGGTGTGGTGTGGCTCAGGGCTGTGCACCCTTTTGTGGTGCAGGCTGTGGTCCAACTTTACACCAGGTCAGAGCAAGTGTTAATTTCCTGCTGCTAACGCGCCTTACCGTGTGTTTTGTGATCTTATCACTGATCTGGCTGGTCGTTGAGAATGTGGAGGTGTTGTGTTGTCGTGACTTTTTGGCATGGGAACGCCTACTCTGCATCTCATTAGCGATAGTTGCGGGGGGTCCTCTGTGGCGATGTTTTTTGCAGCTGCTATCATGGGAAAACTGGTGATGTGGGCTGTTTGCACAGGCTTATGAATGGGGGGCAAATTTATCACGACTTTGGCTGTGATGCAGTGCCGTTAATTCGGCGATAGCTCCTTGTGAGTATGCCCCTTTGTTTTAGAAGGTTGAGAGAATGAGAAATACATCACCTCCAAGCTAAATGAGAAGCCACAGATTGAATGTAGATAAGGCTGCACACAAATAGAGGGACAGCAGAATGAAAAAATCCCCAGGGCTTTATACTGAAACCTTCGTTTAAAGATTAGAAGAAAACAAATATTTTCATTTATTCCCTTTCATTCTGGTGCAGAGCTACATATTGAAGTCGCGAAAGGCTGATGGTAACCTGAGAAGTAATTAAATTAAAATGGGAAAATCAATAATTAAAACAGCACAGCATGACAGCGCTTGGAGTATGTTGTTTAAAAAAAACATATATGCATGGAAAACTGAATGTTTCAAACACACTATGAACAAATATGGGAATCGAGAATAAGATGTCATTCCATTTTTATCTCTCTTTTTTTCATGAAAAGAAAGGTGGCTGCACACCAAAATTCAAGACCAAGACAAAGAAATTGAAAAAAAGATCATGGATGGCTGAAAGTATTGATGCAATCTTTGGACATAAAACCCATTTTAAAAGGAGAATAGGAGAGCTAAATGTCAAAATTTAAATCACCGAGCTAACACATAGCCCCTTTCTTTGAAATTACATAATTTTCAAAAATGTTTTTAAGTTCTTTGTAGTTCGATACGGGCATCTGTCCAGAAACCAATCTTGGTCCTGAGGATAACCCAAAATAAGCGGAATCTGATATGCGTTGACCTTGTTGCACAAGGGAGTTGGTGCTGACTAGTAACCAGACACAGGCAATCCTAAAAGGAACATTGGATGCCTTGTTTTGTTCAGACAATATGAAGGCACAACCCCTTTAACTGCATTTAAATCAGATGTTCTCTTTAAAATAGAGTAGAATAGGACAACTCCATTTATTTCTTGAATTAATGACTGTTTTCGTGAAATTGTATTTATAGTACTGCTTTGTTATTATTGATGTATGATATATTATTTATGTCCTTTTTGTTTTTAAGTTTGTGTGCTTGAAATATTGACTTAAGTGCAGTGTTTTTCTAACGAATAGGAAAAGGTTAATTCAAAATAATTTATGGTTTAACTAAATAACTATGAGGTCAGGAAAATTAAAAACATGATCAATTTCACAAGGTATGTGGACAAAATAATTATTAGCAAAGGTATTCATTTTTGTTTAACTTTCTAAAAGTGCCATTTATAATCTAAAATCTGACTTTATCATGAAAGTGAATTTTAAACAACAGTTCTCTATATGCTCCCATTTTGAAGTTAGCACTTATTGATTTAAATAACATCTCCCAGTGTTAGCCTATAGGAGAAATGAGCCATACAACAGTGAAAAATGAATTTAGGAGTTTTTCACTGTCAGGAATTGTAAACCATAAACACATGTCCTACTTTTTAAAGACCATGCACCCGTCTATATGAATCTTTAGGGCATATCTTCGGAGTAGCTTATAAATATTTAGTCAGGGTCATAGGACCAACTACAGGGATTTCTTCATTGGATAAATGGAAGGACTGAAGACATAAAATTCAGTTGTAATTCTTCCAGTAAACAGATTACTTTCTTGGACGTGCAAGTCTATTCGTCCGAAGGTGGCTTGGCAACGACACTGTTTAGAAAAGAAACAGACAGGAATAAGGCCTTGCACTACACCAACAACCACCCCAAGAGTTTAAGACAAAATCTTCCTTTTGGGCAATTTTTGCGAATTCAACGCAATTGTTCATTCAAAGATGAATATTTTGAACATGCACAGAATTTAATAAAGCATCTTTCTGACAGAGGTTATCCTAAAAAATTGCTTAAGCATGCAATGCGACGCGCTTGGTGGGTCCCACGGGAGACATTGCTCGAAAAAAGACCAAAATAGGAAATTAAGAGAATGGTCTGTGTAACAGCATTCTGTCCAAATGCAAATCAGTTAAAGAAAATTATAAATCAAAATTGGCATTTGGTTAAAAATCTAGATAAAGGACTACGTCAGCCTCTGTTGTTTGCTTTTGAAAAAGAGAAAAGCATTGCAAACTATATTGTGAGAGCAGCTTTGCCAAAACCAGAAGGGACGACCTTACGAAGCATGATAGGGTTGGAACCGGTGAAAGGACATCACAAGTGCGGGACATGTGCCTGTTGTGACCAGACCATCGAAGGGACAGTATTTACCCATAAAGGCATCAATTGGAAACATGAAACCTTTTCCAATTGTGAGTCGAAAAATGTAATTTATGGAATTCTATGCCCGTGTCTGAAACTGTATGTGGGCAAAACCAGTCAGGAGGTACGCCAGCGCATTACCCAACATAAATCAAGACTCAGACGGAATGTACAGAATGCCCCTTTGGTCAATCACTGGAGGTCCCAGGAACATGCAGAGAAAGACTTGAAATGGACAGTGATTTTGAAAATAGAGGTGGACATTAGAGGTGGGAATATTGAGGCCAGAGTGAGCCAACGAGAAGCCCTACTAATTATGAAGTTCAATACAGCAATTTGTGGACTGAACAAAGTGTCAGAAATTTTCTGTACATGATACACTGATTGCAGCAAAGGTAAGCTGTTTACAACCATCTGGGATAGGCTTGTGGGGGCGAGGATTACATAATCCATCTAGAAGTGCGACCATAAAGGATATAGAAGAGGATAAAGACATCCATTATCAATAAAGTTGGATGAACATCAACACCCATGGCTGATTTAGGCTTTAATAATAATCACGGGACTAATATGGACTACAGGTCCCATCCACCACCTCGAGTATATCTGGTGTGGCGGCGTCTTTAGAAATGAATCAATTTGAAACCTACGCCGTGTTTCGAGCTCAAGTGCACATATCACTACACAAGGATTGTTCAATGTCACACATCAATCCTAGAATTGTAATGTCACCGATATTATTAGAGAACCCGGAGTTTGCACGAAAGTGAGGCTTGGTTTAAGGATATTTTTTTTTTCAGCTTGTCGGAGCTACCGTATCCCATGCACGACAGCGGGAGTCACGTGCCACGCGTCGGATGATTCACGCGTTGTGGCAGAGAACGAAGCAACGACTAGGAGCGTTCTGGAGGTAAATATCGTGTCAGCTTTCTCGTAAGTACACGCAAAGACAATAAGGACGAAAGTTCCAACCGTTCTTTTTTTAATTTATCCAGATACGAAATTACTAAGCTCCGGGCAACGCGATGAAGCGATTGCAATCCAACTAATTTGTTTCCTGGAAATTTGAACAATATCGGTAAGTCGGAAAACACGCTGGAGCACATGCTTTAGTAGTCTGCCCCCCGAATAGAGACTGACAGGCTGTTTTGTGTATCGCTTTTTCTCCTGTAGTTTTGTGCACACCAGCATAAGTGAACTCTTCAGGAAGGTCTCTCCTTTAGGAGCCCTGTTATAGGAAATCAGGTATGCAGAAGCTATTGGTGACTTTGGCGTTTTTTGCAAAGGTAGTTTTTAAGGGTGTTGTTTTATGTTAGTTTGTTTTCTGTTTTACAGAATATCTTGGTCCTGATGAGAACCCAATAAAGAGTTGGGTTTGAAACGCGTCGACCATACCGTTTATTTCCCGGCCAAACAAATTGGAGATTTGATTTAATGTACAACGGAAAGCATTAATTTCTGTGTGTTGTAGTGGAGGGTAACAAGTGTATTAGTATCCCTGCACCATTATTATCAAGGATAGTGATTTATTGGTTTGGCGGAGGGATTGATAAATTGGTTCACTGGCTTTTTATTTGGTTTTGCTGTGTTGTTTGGATGATATGTGTAAGAGTGGGTAGGGTTTGTGAAATGTGTACATAAAGGAGGGAGTGAGTGAGACTCTGGAATGATTGTGGGTGTCACATTGTAACGCAGAGAATTGTATATAGTGTCTCTCTTTTTTTGCTTTAGTTTTTGAAGATAGGGTGTATTATATATGTTGTTGTTCAATATGTGCTTTAAATAAATTTATAAAAATAAAATAAACGATGGATTGATTTCTAGAGGGTTTTATATGGTTCATTCATATAGCCTCATACAAAGAAAATGTTTTGATCATTTACACAGTACTGGCAATTGTTTTGTTTTGATATTATATTAATTTAGCCTTACTGGGTTTGAGTCCAGGCCCTTATTGTTTTTTATCCCATTTTGAAGTTAGCACTTATTGATTTAAATAACATCTCCCAGTGTTAGCCTATGGGAGAAATTAGCCTTACAACAGTGAAAAATGAATTTAGGAGTTTTTCACTGTAAGGAATTGTAAGCCATAAAAGCCTACTTTTTAAAGACCATGCACCCGTCCATATGAATCTTTAGGGAATATCTTCGGGGTGACTTATAAATATAAAAAAAAAGGTTTAGTCATGGATAAAGATTTATTTTGCCAGGTCAAAATGGCAGTTTAAAACAGCACTACAGTTTTCAGTTGCAGGCCGGAGTTTAAAGGACTACTTTAGTTGGTGGCACAACGAGTGCTGCAGCCCACTAGTAGTATTTAATTTACATGCCCGGGGTACCCGAAGTACTGTATACTAAGGACTTACAAGTAAATAATATGTACAAATCAGATGTAGGCCAGTTTCTATAATGTACTGGTTAGTAGGGATAAGGTGTATTGAGTCCAAAAAGTCAATAAAAGCAGGTTCTGCAAAAATATGAGGTGATACTGCAGAAATGGCCACGTCCAACAAATAGTGTAGAAAGAAAAAAGAAGTGGTCAAAGAACTAATCATTGTAAGAACCTGAAATGAAGTATGTTAAGTGCAGAAACAACACCTTCCTAGGAAAACAAAAAGGAATGTCATGATAGGTATAACCTACAGAAGGCTGAACTTAATAACCAGAGAAGAGTAGACAGAAAGAAGAGTAGGAACACCCACTATTTTTTGAGTAGCAGCGAGGTACAGAAGATTAATAGTAGAGGATTTTTTTATTGCATCTAGTAAGAAAACAAATAGAGACAAAAAGCAGAGCAGCTTCAGTATGGTGACCAGCACAACAACTAGATTCTACAGGTGAAAGTTTGTGGGCATGAAAAAAGGTTGAAAGTTGTGGAAAAAACCTTTACAGTCTAGAATTTTTTAGACAAAGGAAGACAAACAAGAAGACTTAAATTCCTGTCATTCATCTTCACAGGACGTGACGTCATTGCATTTCCAATCATTCATCTGCAGAGGAAGTGACATCACTACTCCCCTCTAAAACTTTATTTAAAAGAAGAAGCCAAGCAAGATAGCTTTACTTCCCACCATCCATCTGCACAGGAAGTGACATGTTTCCCTGCCTTCTTCCTTATTCAATTAACTCTACAGGGTATCCCATTTCATGGGAGTCCCCAGTTAATTCCTGACAGAGAAAAGGGTATCATCTGCTTTAAGCTATTAGGACTAGGAAGGGCCTTGTACCAGAATGTTTGTTTCACGTGTAGTTACTAGGTAAGATAAAATTATGTGCATCACCCAGAACCTTTTACTGACAATCTCCACAAGTATACCCATATGCGGACAACCCAGATAGTCAAATAGCATTCACACAACACATAGACCCAACTTCATATATATCACACTAACTATCACACATCCTCAAACAATACAGCATACATTTTAACTCATGCTCATTACTCCTCGCTCTGGTGTACCCCACACATCAGCCATCTCAGAGCTCAACACCTTTCACAAGTTTGACACATCTTTATTTATGGCCACATTGTCTTGCATCCTATAGGTCCTCTTTACACAGACTACACTATCCACGATGTGGCCTGTGTACTTGAGAAGGGAGGACGCCTTGCTGTCAATCATAAGTCCTCCTGGTACTACACCTTAGGCAAGCAAGTAACAATCAACTCCATGGAGTTGCTACCATGCCATTTCCTGATCCCTGCAACTCAAACCACCACCTTCCATCACATCTCGAACCCTTCGAGGTAGAACAAGGGCTTGTTTGGTGATTTCTCAGATTTCCTCACTACCTCACCCATTCACCATCCCCACACCTCTATCTTGGATGACTTTAACCTCCCAGACGACACAAGCTCAAAATAAAAACATCTCTTCAACCTCTTTGATACACTTGACGTGGTTCAGCATGTCACACAACCAATACACTCTAAAGGTTAAATCCTTAAACCTTGTCCTCTCAACATCACCAACAGTCAAGAGCAAACCACCCACACCCCTAGAATGGAATGACCACTTGGCCATCCCTATTTCTCTTCTCAGGGCCCTATTAACAAACCAAGGTCTACACAAAAAGAGAAGACCAAACCTTCAGATACTACAAAGACTTCTTCCTAGAAAGCTTAATACCTGAACACTACTCTCATCCTACCAAATCCAAGCTGGAATACAATGCACTTCAAACAATTAAAGCAATTTTTAGCAAAGCTAGCTGAGCATTCACACCCCAATTATAGTACACAAGGACAACACAAAGTATTTTGCACTTTGTTACTCCAAAGGTCTTGCTCACAAAAAAACATTCCTCCTGCAGACAAGAAAGAGAATGGAAGGAAAAGATCTCCTGAGGTACTCTTGATACTGAAGTCCCTCCACAAAACACACCGACATCTCATCATAACTTCCAAAGCAAAGTACTATACCAACACAATCAATGTAACACACAAACAGAAGCAGAATGCAGTTGAAGATATTTAGGCTATACATTAACCTCCTACCAGGACCACTTATTCCTCACTCTCCAGAAAAGTGCAATGTCATTAACCTCTTCATTTAAAATATACATAAGATCGAACAGGACATTGACCTCACCAAGCCAGCTTCATATGTTACGTCACCACTTCGCTTAGATTCCTGCAATGATCAGCCTTCAAAGCCCTAGCTCTTCCAGATCTCGCTAACATACTCAACTCCCTCACAGCCACTTCTTAGGAAGATTATGTCTTCCTATCATCCCTCAACAAAGCTCTCTCTGGGGATATCCGCTTACCTGACTTACCATTACCAATGCCCCCTTCACTCAATGTATCTTCACGGAAGCTCCCAAGACAGGCCAGATCTTCCCAGTCTTGAAGAAACCTACACCAAGACCAAGAAGACCTCGCCAACAATGGCCCATCAGTCACCAACAATTTATTGGAAAGATCATTGAAAAAGCAGTATATTTTCAACTTCGAGATACATCAGTGGTAACCACCTCCTGCACAACCACCAGTCTGACTTCAGATCATTCTGCAGTATGGAGAGACACACTGACTCATTGTAGAGGATGTCCTCTTGACCACAGATGAAGATAACCCTTGTCTCCTGATATTGCTGATGTCTAAGCTGACTTTGACAACGTTGACCATCCCATCATCTTAAGCACCCAGTAGTCTCAAATGAGATTCATCAGCAATGTCCTTCACTGGTTCTCCTCCACCTTTTCCAGTGACACAAGTTTGTCCACATGGGCACCTCTGGCAAAAGATTGCTATCACATGTGGAGCCCCCAAAGGTTACATACTGTCTCTTGTCATCTTTAATTTTGGTGTTCTACTCTACTATAACAGCCTCAGAATTCACCACTATACCATAATGCACACATCAAATTGAAAGTCACTTCTGCTTCAGACATCCAGTGCCTTAAACACTGCTTGCACATCACCCAGACCTGGATGTATGGCGCCTGTCTGAAGATTAACCAAACCAAGACAAAATTCCTGTTATCTGCCAAGAACTGCAAACACGAACATCTCTGATAGTTCGCGGTATACCCACAGCTGGAACACCATTTGACTGCAGACTATTTATACAAAAAAAGACAGTAGATCTTTTCTATCCATGCACAGAGGATCTTGAAAGATATATAACTGTACCATTAAGACAACAACAACACTGTTCCAATATAGACACTATATCACAATTCCTTCTTTTCCCCCCACTTGTCAAAATGTTTCTACGTATGAGTAGGGGATGGGGCCTGAAAGGGATGCCCAGCATAGACTCAGGTGCTTAAAACACCTTAACCTACAATACCTAAACAACAAAACTTCCAATGCTGCTTCTTATGACTTGGGGAAGTTTCACACCATGTAATGGGCATATAGCTGCAAAGATCCCCCAAACGGAGATTTCCAGCTAACTGTGTGCACACCTTGTGATTTCAGCTTCAAAGTGACTGTATGAATGGTGACGATATTGTGTGTGACTTTAACCCCTAACATGCTGAGTCTAAATGCTGAGACTTTTTTATATTTGTGCAATTTATGTTTAACGCTTCACAACTTTTTCCACAAATCCGCGCTAAGGGGCCGATTATGATAGAGGATTTTCCGCCTCCTCCGGGCCGGCGGAAGCCACCGCCGGCCCGGAGGAGGCGGAAAATCCTCTGCGGAGTCACCAAAGACCCACCGCCGCATTACGATGGCTGGTGGGTCTTGGATTCTGTCCGCTGCTTTTCCGCCGCGGTCGGATTACAACCGCGGCGGAAAAGCTCTCCTTTGGCTGGCAGTGTCTATCAGACACCACCAGCCAAAATAGGAAGCATTAGTAAACATGCTTTTCCGCGGCGATTTTTCCGCCGTGGAAAAGCATGTGTACTTTTGCTTTTGGGGGCCCGTTGCGGGCCCCCAGGGCGTAGGCGGGTGGGGGGTGCACATGGGGGGTACCTATGGTACCCCCCAGCATTTACATGCACAAAGCGGCAGGCACCGCGCGGTGCCTGCCGCTTTGTGCATGTAAATGTTACACATGCACTTTTAACATTGCGGCGGGTGCTGCTTGAAGCAGCACCCGCCGCAATGTTAAATATCCAGGATGTGACCGCCAGGGTGGCGGTCACATCCTGATTTGCATGGAGGGACCTCCGCAGTCCATGCGGACGGTCCCTCCACCTCTGGGATGGCGGACGGACGCAAGTCCGTCCGCCATCCTAATCGGCCCCTAAATGTTTTCCCATTTCCCTACAATTTGATTTTAAAGATGCCCTTCAAGAAAGACTGTGCCTTGCATTCTAAAAATGACATCAAGAAATAGTGTGCTGTGCTAAGATGTCCTATTTACTGGAACAGGCAAGGTTGGTTAAAAATATATATATTTTGTTAAGCAACAGTTTCTTCAATTTTCTTAATGATAGTTAATATTTCCAGTTTCTACATATTAGCAGTTTTTGGGGGGAAAGGAGTGAAACCAATGGATGAGGCGGGAGAGCAGTGAATTTCTGAAAAGCAGATCAATTCTGAATCATGCAAAAGCTCATTGATGTAGATGAACATGGGTTTTCCAAAGAAAGAAATAAAAGAATAAATAAGTAGAGTAGGAAAAAATAGAAATAGGTGACTATACTTTCATCTGTAATTTGTGGCACAGTGGGCAATCCACAAAATGTATAAACCCATTGCAGGTGGGTATATCGCTATCCAGAGCCATCATCTGAACTGCAGCGTATGCAAAAGTGTTATTGCTTGCAGACCATGCATCAGTTTATAAAGTAAAATCTAATGATGAAAAAGAGGGTATGAAGGAGAGCCCTGCATTTTTTGGAATGCACTGAAGAATCTCATTTTACGAATAGTAGTTGTTCATATGTCTCTCAATTTGGGGTTACCCATAATATTGTTAGATTCAGAGGATGTCTTGCAAAATGTGTTCTTTCATGCCCATTAACATGCACATGGAATCCTAAAATGGAAAGAAATTCAATAGATATTAACAATTGTTCTCCTATTGTGTGATCACATACTTTCCACTGATAAAAACAGTACTCAACTTGTGTAGTTGGGCCTCACTCAAACTCAGGAAAGAAATGCAACGCTAAGAAAGCACAATTTTACACTGAAAAATCGATGTTTCTGGGCATGTGGGTAGTTACTGTGTGGGGTCAGGGATAGCTGGCTTCCAGGGTAACTTACCAACCCCAGACATTTTTGAGAACTAAGGATCAGATGTTCGACTCGCAATTTGCATTTTTCCGACCCACAAATTGCGAGTTGCAAACACTGATGTAGAAGTGTCTGACACACTGGTCGCGATTCCCAAATGGGTTGTTAAGGACCTGCCTCATTAATATTCATGGAGCAGGTCACATTTTGCAACCGTTTGATAACGGTCTGCACTCACAGAGATGTTAGCCCGGCACGCCCCTTCCTAATAGGGACTTACAAACCTATTTTGCGAGTCGTTTACCAACACACAAAATAGGTTTGGTACATGCTACAACCCTTTTACTGGTTGCAAATGGTCCAATTTCTCATTAGTGACCACAAAAAACGGTTGTACATCTGGCCCCATACATCCAGAAAAGGCTAGAGTGGTGAGGCTTACATGGATACCCACTTTTTCTTAATATCCTGCAAACATCACACCTTAGCAGAAACCGCATATTTTCTCCTCTTTTTATGAGAGGGATAGTTCCAAAATCTTCAGTGATTGACAAGAGTTCTATCACCCAACATTTCCACACCTCTTCTGCTAAAAATGGTACCCCACTTATAGCCCTAAATTGCAACCTGGATAGTTATCCTTAGACTTTCAATCTTTCTGTGAATGTAGATAGATGTGGTATTAGGTAGGACATGCCAGTAGCCTGGGAAATCTGCCGACCCCAGACATTTCTGAAAACTCTACACCAGGGGAAGTCTAAGGTGGCATGGCTGTTATTTGCACCCACCCCCTATTCCTTACTGGGAATGTTCTACATACATCAAACTTTAGCAAAGTCATAGTTATTATTTTCACAATTGTCTGTGAGGAAAAGTTCCAGACTCTCTAGGTATTGCTAAAATTCCTACCACTTAGCATTACCACTTGTCTCCCATTATAAATGGTACCCAACTTGTGTGGGTGGGCTAGATGGAGACATGGAATGTGGAGACAGACAGATCTTTTCCTTGAAATTTCAGTCTTTCTTGGGATGTGGGTTGCTGTCAGCATTGGGCCATGGTCAGCTGGCACCCAGGCAAACCTACCAACCTTAGGCACTCTGGGGAGACATGGTGGTGTGGCTTACTTGGATCTGGCTACTTTTTCTTACCCTGAATATCCTGCGAATATCAAAATCCCAGAATTGTCTCATGTTTCAGTGGGGGAAAGTTCCAGATTCAGTGGGGATTAACAAAGGTTTATTAAGCATTTCCAAACGTCTCCTGATAAAAATGGTAACTCTCTTGTATGGGTGGGCATAACGCCCACAACAGGAAGTGGCTCGGCCAGAACGTGGACTACTAGTTCTGTGAAGAAAATATAGGGCCTAGTTCACAAAGGGACTCTGCACTTGTAGTGTGGTTTTGGTCTGTTCCTTTGACTGATTACTTGGATGGATGCATTGGTGACAGATTTGCACCTCTACTGTGAGTGCCACAACTGCATTGATATCTCTACCCCTGGTAATGATTTGTGGTCATTGGTGTTATGTTATGTTAAGTGCTTTTATAACGCGCAATAGCTACTCCGAGGAGTGTCCCAGCGCGGTTCCAAGAAGAGTCTCTATACTGCACAACCAACATCTACGGGAACAGGTGAGTTTTTAATAGTTTCTTGAAGGCTAACGGGTCCTGAGTATTGCATAGTAGAAATGGGAGGGCATTCCAAGCCTGAGCAGCCTTAACAGCCAGACAACATCCACCCAGCTTGTGGCGAAAGAACCGTGGCACCCCAGCTAGAAGGAGGGCAGAAGATCGCAGGTGTCTCAGCAGGACATAAAAGGAGAACCGTTTTTGTACGTAGGTGTGCCCATGAGCGTAAAGGGCTCGGTGAGCAATGATCAGATATCTAAATTTGACCCTATCCACCACTGGAAGTCAGTGGAGGGTGCGGAGATGATCACGCACACTACTCCTCTTAGCCATTCCCAAGAGGAGCCTGTAGTCTATTCAAGGAATAAACCGGCATGCCAATGTACAGCGCATTAGCGTAATTCAATCGAGACAGGCTCAAAGCCCGGATGACTCTCCGGGGCATATTATTAAGGACCGGTGTTAAAATTATTGCCGTTTTATCGGCAGAAAACTGCCGATCAAAGGGCGATAATGGGCTTGATATTACGCACTTGTTAATTCCCATAGAAGCCCATGTTAACAACAGAACATGGGCTTCTATGGGAATTAAAAAGGGCGTATTACCAAGCCCATTATCGCCGTTTTATTGGCCGTTTCCTGCCGATAAAATGGCAATCTTTTTATCACCGGTCCTTGATAATATGCCCCTCTGTTTGGCAGACCTAGGAAGGAGAGCTGGAAAACTCCTTAGTGTTTTGTGAAGGCCAAAACAGCTGCCTGAGATGTTTTTCATCTGAGCAGAAAAGGAGAGGGTATCCTCAAACCACACTAGGTTTTCAGCAGATTTCCCACTGGAGATTGGTAAAGGGAAAACAGGAGGCTAGATCGTGTTTCTGAAGTCAGGGGGAACGTTATGTACAGTAGGATCTCAGACTTGTCTTCGTTACACTTGAGTTGGGCCGCCGCAAGCCACGCAAAAAATGAAGACAAGCATTGCTGTACAAAGGATACTGAATCCCCATCCTTACCCCACGTAAAGAGGAGTTGGGTGTCGTCTGCATATGCTATCACCTTAGCCCACAACTCCTCGGCTAAAAAAACCAGAGGAGTAACATAGATATTAAAAAGAAGGGGGCTAAGGGAAGACCCCTGTGGGACACCAGTGGTGACCGACTGTGGAGTGGAAGCGGCCGGTGGCAACCAAACCTGTTGAGCCCGCCCTTGCAGGAAGGACCTCAACAAGCCCCAGGCATCACCAGAGACACCAATCTCAGTAAGTTTGGTTAGCAGCTGGGCATGCAGGACCGTATCGAATGCAGCCGACAGGTCGAGCATTACCAATGCTGGTCTCCCACTGACATCTAAGCAGTCGCGGAAGGGTTTGGAGATCTCCACCAGCGCTGTCTCAGTCCTGTAGGAGGAGTGAAACCCAGACTGCACAGGGAATCTGACTCTTCAACAAATTCCATAAGTTGTCTGGAGACCTCCGTCTCACAGACTTTGGCTAAGCTGGGCAGGAGGGAGATAGGGCGATAGTTCCCTGGGATCAGAGAGTCCAGAGAAGGCTTCTTTAAAAGGGGAAGGATTTTTGCCTGTTTCCAGTCCACAGGTACCTGAGCTTGATGAAGGGAGGCGTTTATGATTGTATTCACTTCAGGGTTAATAATCTCTATGACTGCTGCAAGTAGTCTAGCCGCACAGGGGTCTGCAGTTGTACCCAACTTCAAGATTTTGAGAGCGCTAGGCATATCGACCGAAGAGAAGGCTCGCAAAGCTTGCCTCGGGGAAGCCGACTGTGTGGCACTAGGCACAGGGACAGGGAGAGGATCAGGGCAGGAAGTAAAGGTCTCCTGAATCGAGCGTATTTTATCTAAGAAAAAATTAGATAGAGTATTGCACCACTCTGAACTATATGGAGATCTTCTTGGAGTTGGTAGGGGCCTGCTCAATGCGGGCTGTAAAGTATTGCTTTTTTGCCTGTATGATAGCAGCATAGTAGATTTTTTGTTTACCCCTGAGAATGGCTTTAGTCAGGTGGCAGTAATCACTAAGGCGCCAGGCCCGTTCAAGTTTTTTACACTCCTGTTTAAGCACCCATAGGTCCAGGGGTTACAAGGTGATTCCCTCGAAAATCTAGACGGAGCCGGAGTAGCATGCATGGTCATAGAGTTAATGCCACCAGAATCGAAGCAAATTTGAAAGGATCAATTTTTTCGAAGGCTGGTTTCCAGGAGCGGGAGCCCACAGGGCAGGCCGAGACTAAGTTCCAGGAGATGTAGGTGAGGGAGTGGTCTGACCAGGTGACTGGCAGGGGGTCCTCGGCCGTAATGGCAAAATTGGAACATATAGGTTCGAGGATATGACCGCCCTGATGAGTGGGGCGAGTGCCCCATTGCAATAGTTAGGCGAGCTGGAAAATATCACAAAAAGTAAGGGTGTCTTTCGAATCAGCCTGGTAGAGGTGGCTATTCAGATCCCCAATATCATGTATTGTGGAAATCGAAGGGCCCTGGTGGTCAGCGCATTGCCCCAGGATTGCAGAAAGGACCAAGCCGGGCCCTGGGGCGATACATCAGCAAGACTTCCAACAATAAATGTGGGGAAAACCTGATACTGAAGTTCAGAGCCTCACCGTCACCCCAAGCATGAATGTCGTCCCTGATAAGGTCCCATTTGTCCCTATATGTGATCGCCACTACAACCCCCCTCCTCACCAAGCGATCAGGCCTGGCGATTTAGGGATGGCCAGGGTCACAAATCGGTCGGATGTTTTATCCAACCACGTTACTGTGATAATCATAGTGATGCTTCTTTAAAGAGCGCACATTAATCAGCGCCGCTAGGATGTGTTGTGGCTTGGAGGACTGAGACAAAGAGCTAGGGGGTTGCAAGGGAGAGAGAGATACTGGGCATAAACAGAAACCACATGCGGCACAGGTATTATCCTTGACCTCCTGCAAGTCAAACTGAGAGTGAGTGTGACCTGCAGAGAGTTGGAGAGCCCAAAGTGCTTCCCTGGAATAGGACACCCTCTCCCGGGTGCTGGAAAGCCAACAGGCAGAGTGACCGGCCCTGGTCGCTACCGGGACGCTGTCGGGCGCAGACTGGCTTGCCTTAGGCGCGCCACCGGCATGTCCGCGCAGCATGAATATTTATAAGCCGGAAGCCAGAGAGCGCTAGAGAGCACACTGCCTAAAAATGTTGTCTCTCAGTGGCTGACCGGCAACGCAGGAAGTGAGGACAGACCCCCTTGTAAATGTTCAAATTCCCCACACACGATAAATATAAAAGTTCATGTTAAAATTAGCACCACATCAATCAGCATCTACAGTTAAAATCAGAGCAGCCAAGAATAATGTTAAAGATTGGCAGTAACAGGTCCAAATGCGAGCGTTTTAGTAAGAGAACCCCTCAAGGTACCTGCGTCCACGCAGTGTGAACATTTATATGCCGGCAGCCAGAGAAAGCTAGAGAGCTCACTGCCTAAAAATGGCATCTCTCAGTGGCTGACCGGCAAAGCAGGAAGTGGGGACAGCCCCCTTGTAAATGTTCAAATTCCCCATACACGATAAATTTAAAATTTCAAGTTAAAATTAGCACCACATCAATCACCATCTATAGTTAAAAATCAGAGCAACTAAGAATAAAGTGCAAAATCATCAGTAACAGGTCCAAATGTGAGGGTTTTAGTAAGAGAACCCCTCAAGGCACCTGAGTCCACGCAGCATGCACATTTATAAGCTGTCAGCCATAGAAAGCTAGAGAGCGCACTGCCTAAAAATGGTGTCTCTCAGTGGCTGACCGGAGAAGCAGGAAGTGAGGACAGCCCCCATTGTAAATGTTCAAATTCCCCACACATGATACATTTAAAAGTTCAGGTTAAAATTAGCACCACATCAATCAATATCTACAGTTAAAAATCAGGGCAGCCAAGAATAATGTGCAAAATCGGCAGTAACGTGTCCAAATGCAAGCGTTTTAGTAAGAGAGCCCCTCAAGGCCGGATCATGCGTGTGTACCATGACCCAGCCTTGTCTCATGGTAATGCAGACTTGCTCTGGGAAGAGCATACCACGTGTTGCGTGTTTAATGGTAGAGAGCTACTGCCCTTACCAAGAGTTAAGTTACCTGTGCACAGTGGTGGCAGCATACCAGTTTTGTGTTTCATAGAGATTAGTAGTGTAATCAGGCCATTTTACCTGGGAGGGATGCCTACTGGCCTGATTATGCACTGTTCTGTGGCTGTGTACCTAACTCACCCTTGGCTTGCATAGATTGTGTGTTACACCACAAGTGGACAATACTTGTGTGTGTGTGTGCTGGGATTAGTGTGTGTCTTTGTATGGTGCATAATATAGAGTCCAGTGGTGTCCATTTTGGAAATCCTGAGCCTCAAGTGACTAGGAGAGGTGAGAACTGCAACCCCCATATTGCTGACATTCCAGATGGTTGTACTGGAAGCACACATTGAACAAAGGATAGCAAAGCATCCTTTGTGCACATCAAAGGTTTCTTTGACTCCAGGAGAGATACTGGTCAGTGGTACTTGGGATCATAAATGAAGGGTTAAGCCTTTATAACTTTATGAGACATATTTCAGTGGAGATAGACAGTCAGGAGTGGTCCGCGATTACTCTCATGGCATGTGTTGTGGGTCAATTAGAATTGGTGTCATTTCTGCTGTGACAGACTGTCCTTCTGCCAAAGGGCAATGTTGAGGAGGGAACACTTAAAAGGAACTGACACCCACAACCTGGATTCAAAAGGATCAGACACTAAATCACAGGTGTGTCTGTAGTTGGACTCTAAAGGTGGTGAGTATATGACACACAAGTTGTTCAACAGTACTGTTCATCAGGCGAAAGAAAGTCCACAAAACAAAGATCTGCTTTATCCCTGCTGGGTGAGGGCCAGCTTACAGGAATTTAAGACAATTTGCACTGAGCCTGGAGGCCAGCCTTCTGCCTACCTCAAAAGACTAGAGGACCCTGTGAGGAAGAGGAGAAAGTCTAGAGGGAGCAAGTCCCAGCAGAATCATGGGTAAGTGTGAGACACTCAGTCCAGCTGGGTCTACTGCAGGAGTGTGGTCTGCCTTCCCAATCTTGCCAAAGTTGGCAAGCCCATGCCACCAGGAAGGGTGAGTCACCATAAAATAATGGCTATCAATCCTTGTGTGTGCCAAAGTCAACAACCCCTATCTGATCAGTAAGGGGGGCACCGTGCCAAAGTTGGTGACCCCCTGTAAGATCAGGAGCTGGGCCACTGCAAAGTGTGAGCAGTCACCATGTGTGTGCCATAGCCAACAACCCTATTGGGACCAAGAAGGGGGGGGCACTGTGAAGTGCAGGCCAATGCCCATGAGGTGTGAAGGTTGGAACCTGTCACCAGGAAGCAGGCCACAATGAAGACAAGGCCTTCGTCCATGTGCAAGCTAATGTTGGTGATCCCCATGTGACCAGGAGGAAAGGCACATTGAGTCAGAGCCATTTCTCTGGTTGTTCGTGCTGAAGAAGCGAGAAGGAATATTTACCAATTGTTGCTAGGGTCAGAAGACATTATACGTTAAATGCTGAGGAGGTCAACGTGTCATTGTGTAAAGGCTGTAAGAGGTCACAGGCCGCCAGCAATGGGAAACTGGAGTTCACAAAGGAGAGCATTGGTCCTCCCAGGTTTGTAGGCTGCCATCTGGTTGTATTTGACTATTCCAGGCCATTGGGCCTGCTTGGGACTTTCACTAACTTAGCACTTACATCTGCCACTACTGGCTCTAAGGGAAGACATAGACTTGGTTGTGTTGGGATTAGCGTAGGCTGCATCTGGGAGTTGCCCCCAGTGTGGATTGGGGAATTACCAACAGGTTTAGAACGGTGCGAGAGACTCTGCCCAGGACGGCACTTGCATACTGAGCTTAAGAGGCTCTGGGGATTATTTAGTGTGTTTATCTATACTTTGTGTGATCACTTTAAAATGCTCCCTTTTTTAATATAGATTCAACTATTTGGCTAGACAATCATCTCACTGTCATTACTCTAAGAACTTTGAGTTTTGAGCATGTGAATGCCTCAAATATTCCCCTCCCCTCAAAGAGTGTTGGGCTGCTCAACCTGTGCTACTACTATGAGTCAAGACAGGAAAGGAGTAGTATTTGGCCCAATTAGGTCAGGCCCAGAGACATCACGAGTGAAAGGCCTCAACTTCTTACAGTTCGGACCTGTAACTCTTGCTTGCCATATGGCCCTCTGAAAAGGGTTCTGCCACTCATGTTAGGCCCTCCCAACATGGGGGTAGTATTATTATCTAGTGTGGGAATTCATGGTGGGGAGAGCTTTCCTATTGATTGGAAGTGCCTGTGTTCTCTGTAACCTAAATCTGGAAAACATATATTTTGACCCTTACTTTGATACTTGCAGGGCATTCTGGGAAGGAAAACGAGCTAGGATCCCTGGAACTGTACAGAAACTATACAACCCTGAATTTCCCTGGGTTGCTAGTTGTAAAAAATGCTTGCGTAGGGACCAAGGATGCCAGCTAATCTAGGACCAAAATGTTTCAGCCATCCTCTGTGCAAACAGTGGAGACATATGGTGATTTAGATAGTACATGGTTTTCTGGGCAAGAAAACATAATGGGGTCCTTGCAAGCCAAGCCATCATTGACTCCCCTGGATATCTATGTTTTAGAAATCTGGGTTGGTAGGGTTAACCGGGTTCGGGTGCTGGCTTGGGAATACTGCTGCCATTCCCCATGGCAAGTAAGAGGAAGCTGGGATCTCTTGGAGCAAGGTTTTAACATATGGGGTCTCATTCACAAAGGTGAAGAAGTTACTATAAAATCTTAGTTTGATTAAAAATAAAAAAGTAATCACACAAAAGTGTATGTTTTCCTTTTTGAATCAGGCACATAGACTGGTAGAAAGAGGGTAAATCACTAATTCTTCCCTCCCCTTGGTGGCAGACAGACTTTCTGGTGTCCGGGATAGAACCCAGGGCCAAGAAAGGGTCAGCGCCACACTTAATTCCTTTTCCCACTTTTTTCCATAGTAGTGTGTTGGGCTTTCAAGCCCCTTATTTGGGAAGATTGAGTTGTCCCTCCTTGTCCGTCACAGGGAAAATAGTGAGAAACAGATAGGGTATGGAGCTTGCCATCCTCGCACTGGAATGTGACTGTAGTCCTGGTCTTCAGACAGTCTTTCAGCCCCTTTATGTGGAAGATCACCTACAATCTTGCCTCTATTCAAAAAACCAGGGGCTGACCACATGAATCCCTTTAATTATTGCCCCATCTCTCTCCTCCCCTACCTGGCCAAGATCTTGGAGGCCCACGTTGCCAGGTGACTTTCCAATTTTATTGAACAATCAGAACACTTAGAGCCACACCATGCTGGTTTTCAGCCCACTCACTCAACTGAGTCTGTAATCCTTGCGGTACTGGACACTCTGAGAGTGAATGCGGACAGGGGTGTCCCCCAAGCCTTGGTGATCCTAGATCTGTCGGCCGCGTTCGATGCGGTCGATCATAAAATCCTGATGGACCGTGTCAAACAGGCTGGCATACGATGTCCTGCATACAACTGGATTAAATCCTTCCTCGAAGGCAAAACACAAGCAGTACGCTTCAGCTCTTTCACTGCCCCTAAGCTCGCCACCACATGTGGGGTACCACAGGGCTCGTCCCTGTCCCCACAATTATTCAATCTTTACCTCATGCCCATGATTCACTCATTAAAAAATAGAAAGATAACTACCTTCAATTATGCTGATGACCTCCAGCTCATTTTCACCTTCAATTCCCTTGACTCTGCCCATGAATTCCAAGCCCCTATGATTCACATTCAGCGCTGGATGGATCTTAACCATCTTAAACTCAACCCAGGCAAGACAGAACTAGTGCTGCCTGGGAAGAGTGAGATCTCATGGGGCCCGCACTACTGGCCGATTGAACTAGGATCCCCCCACTCCCTCCCCCTCTGTAAAAAGCCTAGAGGTCACCATAAACGCAGATCTCTCGCTCAGAGGACAAGTGGGAGCAGTGGTCTCCACCAGTTTTCTCCAACTGCTTAAAATCAGGAAGATCGTCCATTTGCTGACCCACTCAGCCCTCATACAGGTTGTGATAGCTCTGGTTCTTTTGCGTCTTGATTTTTCCAACTCTATTTAGCTAACCCTGCCTTTGTTCCTACTCAAACGCCTACAAAGAGTACAGAACCAGACTGCGAGATTAATTTACAAACAACCGAAATGGAAATCTGCCAGAACCTGGCTTTCAAAACTCCACTGGCTACCTATGGCCCAACGTGCAGCTTTCAAGACAGGGTGCTTAATCTTTAAGGCCTTGCACTGAAGGAGCCCCAAATTCATCAGCAGCATGTTCGTAAATCACGTCCCTCTTCGCAACCTACGTTCAGCTCTTCTTCACCTACTAACTACCCTGGCCATTAAACTCGAACGGCAGGGAGGGTGTAGGTACTCTTACATTGCCCCTAAATTCTGGAACTCCATACCACTAACAATCAGGCTGAGCAATAACTTGTTGGGGTTCAGAAAGGCGCTTAAGACCTGGTTGTTTGAGCAAGCCTATGCATAGTCCGTACTGCCGCAACACTACCCAAGATTAGCGCCACAAAACCTCCTGGTGACTGTGCGCTCTAGAAGTTCCTGCTCACATAACATAACATCTTCATGCCTACGGGGTATAAAGTTTACTAAGCACCAAGGATTGGTGCCCTAAAAAAATTAAAATATTGTGTGGGGCATTGGCCCATATTGTCATTGGGTCCTGCCTATGAGCACCAACTATTCTTTCTGCAAAACAGGGATTGCAGAATGGGGTTTTCACTGCTGCTCTACTTGCCCATATGTCAAAACTATGCCTAAATGTTTCTCTCATTTACCTCAAGGGTGACTGCAGTTATGGGTTTAGGCACACAGGAGGCAAGGAGACATAAAGACTGCTCCAACTCTGTCTATTAAACAAATTCCTGCGCCTAGATTGCACATCAGATGCATTGTCCCTTTTGAGCTGCGGCATTATGGGCACACAGCAAAGAGACCAGGGCGGTATGCCAAATTACAAAAAAATGCTGTCCTCACTGCAAGTATAAACTCTGACATTTCACGCCTCTTCTGAGGGGAGTGCATTGGTCAAAGGAAGAGTGCATGGTGAAACTGGAGCTTTCACAGGAGGCTGATCATCCTCCCCTTGAAAAATTTGTGAATAAATGTATTGTGACACATTTTCCTCTAGTTATCACCGTCTTTATATGATTTAAATAGCCAATATCAAATAAAAAGACTCATTTTGGATTGGGAATCTCAGATGATATTTTATTGACAGAGCATCCTTATAGAAATGGCTGTTTTTAAGATTTGTCCATACCCCTTTCCGGAATGTTGTGGCATTCCTTTCATACATGAAGAAGATGCCCAAGTTTGACATCCATCACACCATGCTGAATTCTGTAGTCTCGGTGCTACCCGTTATGTTCCAAGCGACTTGCTGAAGACCCCATGGGTGACTTCTAGCACGTAGATGCTAGAAAAATGCAGGTTGCCGTGACACCCAATCAAGAGTTGCATGAGGCATCCAACAACGTGCTGCAGGGCAGCTCTTCACTCTTCGGACATTTGAAGTCTCTGGTAAGCTTTCTGATTTTATGTAGTTGTTAGTGGAAAGAGAGAGAAAAAGTGGATAGTTATTAATCAGTAGAAGCCTACAATGGCTGGGTGCAAGAGTTAAAGAGGGAGGCAAATGCTATATGGTTGTGGGGGCACAAAGAGAAGCAAGGTGTTGGAGAGTACAGAAATGCATAGTGAAAGAGAGGGGCATGAAGGACAATGTCTTGTGGGTTGAGGTTGCAGGCCACGGTTTGCAGCTTTTTTGCCAATTACCACAAAGGGCAACATCTTACCTTTACATTTTTTACAGCTTGATAAAAACCAAGGAACCAGAATGTAGCTGGATTTGTTTGTGTCAGTCTTCAGAAAGATCATAAAATATACATTTCACTACACAAGCAATGCAAATCAGGGAGCTTAATGCATTTTTTCTGTATTTCTGCAAGGTTTAATTAGATTTTAATTTAAAGCCACCAGAAAATTAAAACTATGTGGATTTTCATTTCTGAAGAATAAAAACATGTATAAACGTGTCACATCCCGAGAAGGATTTCAAGTCAAAGTCACACTTTAAATCCCTGGGTTGAGGTTCTGTTTCAATATGGATTAGTAATTAGAGACTGGGCTAAATTGTATGCCGGTATGGCTGCCCCTGTGCAGAATTCATCTGGACTTCACTTCATCAGAGGCGATGACGCTAAAGTGACTGTATATAAGAAAGCTCCAGGGGGGGCCCCCTCAGCACCACACAATCAAGCACTGTAGACTGCCCACAGGCGGCGGGCCTCTGGCCTAAGATCTCCTGACCAATCCCAATGGCAAAAGGGATGCCTCCATGTACTTTGCAGCGGGCCCCTCATGTTTCTTTTTACACCACTGAGTGCTGTGCTTGCTCGTGAGAAGGCAGGGGGCCTTGGCTGGCAGGGGAGTCTAACCCTCTTCAGGTCTGCATTTTTTACATTTTTGTCTACCGCAGGCCCTATGTGCACCTGCCATGTTTGTGTACTCAACTTGTTTGGAAACTCTGATGCACGAGTTTCATGTACCTATGTATTGTCCTGTGCTTTGAAGCAGTTTCCAGTTATCAGCAGCAGTGAAAGAAAGTCAGACAATAACAAGTTATTTCTTACATGATTCTGGCAATGTGCTTCTGGATTCTAAAACTTGATCATGTTGTTTTTGGGTGACCAACAGGTGGGCATAAGACAGGGCCAGCTTTTAGGGTGGTGAGCACCTGGCATTGAGTTTGGGGCACTGAGTTAAGGCCAGGGGCACTGTGTTAGGAAATAACTTGAATTGAAAGCGCCTGCTACAGAGTTCCTTGTGTGTACCAGCATGATTCAAGCTACAATAAAAATGTGAAGATAATGCTCCTCACTGGTGATTAAATGTTATGTCCCTGCTGGAGAGAGATCAGTGTTTTCTCTAGTTGTAGTTTTAACTGCAGCACAGAGAGTTCATTTGCCTTCTGCAAAGAACCTGTACCATGCAGATGACAGAACTGTATTTAGGCAGGCAACTCAGAGGGTTTCTGCTTTTTGTCACAGATATCCTTTTGTTACATGCTATAAATTACAATCCTAATATAGCACAGACCGCAGACTCAGTTGAATTAGTTCAAAAGTGCTTGTGGAAGCCTCTCTGAATGGAGTTGAATGTCTGACTTCATTTGAAAATAGGTGGAAGTGGGATTTCGCGACTTACAGCATTATCATGTAATAGAACAATTTGTTTGAAGCATGAGATCGTGATTCTCCATCAAAGCTTAATCCCAATGGGATAACTGATAACATTATTATCTTTTATTAGGAATATTTATTGTGATGCCACAAAACATCTTTTGAGGGCATAAAACCTTAACACAGTTAAAGAACCCCTATCCTGTGTCTTGGACAGCACAGCTATGCATTGGTGAGACAGGCCATGAATGATACTGCCTTGTCACGCCTCAACTTTACATAATTAATAACTATATATTTAATAAAGCAGAGGTGTACTCTTTTCTTGCTGTCCCTCAGTATCTGCTTTTCTTCCTCCCTTTCATCTCTCACTCCTTCCCTTGTCTCCATTCTTCTTTAACTTTCTGCCCTACGTCCGCATTTCCTCTTAATCGCCGCCTCCCCTCTTTAAATGCTTTTCATTGTTCACCTTTCCCTTCCACTCTACTTTCACACGCTCCACACTGTCTGCTCTTCTTCCCTTGCTTTTCTCCCATTTCCACTTTTCATTCGGATCATGTTACACTCCAATCTTGCACTCTCAATCTCTGCTTGCCATTGAAGGAAGTGGGCAAAGCTGGGGAAGTGGCTGTGGCTTGTTAACAAAATGTGAACACCCACACTTCATATTTTACAAATTAAGCCCTGTGTGGCGAACAGTGTTTGGAAAAAACTGATAGTCGTCCCTCAGAGCATCTCTTCTTACCTGTGTCATTCTAAAGTGAGGTTAAATTATGTAATGGATTACATCAAGCTATGCCCCCTTCTTTTGTGCCTAGCTACATGGATAAAAGCGCAAACCATTTTTATAGGTCTGGTTTTGTCCGACTGCCTTAGGTCTGAAAATGCCATGAAGAGTTTTTGTTTAGCTAACAGCAAAAATATCCTTGCCATGTGCCGACACACACAGGGATCAAGCTGACACTTCAAAATGTACTGTTATAAGCCATATACAAGTTAGAGTGATGTCTGATATTCAGCCTTACCCCAGCTGGGTTCAGAATAGTCAACACATGTATATCTCAACAAGATTGAGGCTGAAAACTGTGCATCCTTCTTTTGCTTTTCTTGTGCCCAGTTCTTATAACATGAATTTACCAGTATGCCACTGTGATTCTTGCTCCCCCAGTCTATAATGCACATTTTGCTCTTTTGTGCATTCTATGTGCAGGGGCGTTTCTTGGTCAGTAAGATTGGGGGGGAGGTGAGCTTCAGATTTTATGACGATGGTTAAATACATTATACGACAAGATTCAGATTGGAATCGGAATTAGAAATGCTTAATATTTGATCAATCATCTATTTTGTAAGCTTGTTTAGTATCCATCATTGTATTTTAAATTTTAATTTTAAAAAACAGATTGACATTGCATGACCTGTTGAAGCCAGTGTTCACTGGTATGTACTCTAAGTATGGGCTGAAAATCCGTTCCGCTTGCGGAATTTGCGAATTTTGGGCAATTTTGCGGTCCGCGATTTGCGCGAATTTGTCAAATTTGCAATTCGCAAGCTGGTAAATTTTTTTGCTTGGTCGCGCTTCGAAAATACAATCTCGCGCACGCGGCGTTCACTTACCGTGATTCTGAATTCGCCGAGTTGTTTTTCCTCCCGGTTTGCGTGCGCTACACCATTTTGGATCTGGCTGCGTGATTGCGCGAGACTTTTCGACCGCGAGTACGTTATAGCGGCCCGCCACCTTGCAATGCGAGAGTTTGAGAACGCGACTACATCATAAGGGCCCGCGATCACACATCGCGGGAGTAAACAATTGCGAACACGTAGATGCGACGCGCAGCTGACTCCCGGCAGGAGATTTGAACAGCTCGCTTTCCCGAACTTTCAAAAATTGCAATTCTGCACAAGAAATCTACCGCAGGCAGCATAAACCTTCTGAAAATGATGATTTGCATCAGAATAACTCCGTAGATTGACATTTGGCTGCACTTCTTTGTGCAAGGAGTCAATTTTTTGGGGGGGGGATTACTTTTTGTGGCTGCTGCTGGATATTTGTATTTGAGGACTTTTTGTTTGGATCACTTTTGGATTACTTTTGGATTTGAGATTTTACAAGTAAGTTGGTGTTGTTTGTTTGGGGCATTGCAGTTGCTGCAACTACAATTTATAAAAATGTTCACAACTTTATAAAAAATATATTGTGGGTAGGCAGAGTGTCCAGTAGGCCCAGGGTTAGTTAGATACAACTGTTTCTGTGATTTTTGTTGAACTTAAATATCATTTATGTTATGGAATTGAATAGCTCACTGTTATATGTGGATTTTTTTTTATTTTGGGGTGTGTGTAAAGCCACACTAGCCAGTAGGCCCAGGGGTAATCAGTGGTGCATGGACCAAGGCTTTCTGTTGGGTTTCTTGAATTTAAACATCATTTAACGCATGGATGGCATTGGATTGTGGGGATTTGTGTGTGTTTTTCGATTTGTTTGGGGTGGTGTTTGGGCCTGGCCATGTGGGTGGGGGTCAAGAGGCCATTTTTGAAGCCAGGCAGTGTGCTCTGTGCCATAGGCCTGCACCCAGTCTGCCCTGCTTTCATCCATTACGCCCAGGGGTAGTCAGTGGTGCATGGACCAAGGCTTTCTGTGCGGTCTCTTGAATTTAAAAATCATTTAGGGCATGGATGGCATTGGATTGTGGTGATTTGTGTGTGTTTTCTGATTTTTTTGGGGTGGTGTTGGGGTCTGGCCATATGGGTCGGGGCCATTTTGAGGCCTGGTCCAGGCAGGGCCTGGCCATGTGGGTGGGGGTCAAGGGGCCATTTTAAAGCCAGGCAGTGTGCTTTGTGCCATAGGCCTGCACCCAGTCTGCTCTGCTTTCATCCATTATGCCCAGGGGTACTCAGTGGTGCATGGACCTAGGCTTTCTGTGGGGTCTCTTGAATATAAATATCATTTAAGGCATGGATGGCATTGGATTGTGGTGATTTGTGTGTGTTTTCTGATTTTTTTGGGGTGGTGTTGGGGTCTGGCCATGTGGGTGGGGGCCATTTTGAGGCCTGGTCCAGGCAGGGCCTGGCCATGTGGGTGGGGGTCAAGGGGCCATTTTGAAGCCAGGCAGTGTGTTTTGTGCTATAGGCCTGCACCCTGTCTGCCCTGCTTTCATCGATTATGCCCAGGGGTACTCAGTGGGGCATGAAACAACTCTCTCTGTGTAGTCTCTCTTCTATTAATGTAAACATCCATTTTTGATTAGATATAATTGCAATTTTTATGTTTGGTCTTTCCGTTTTTGGGTGTGTTGTAATAATAATAAATGCCTAGTTGCAAATATTAATTGAAGCACGACATATGCAACATTTATGTAACTGATGTTCCTCTGTCTTCCTTTGCTTTTAGGTGCACAAAGAGAACCAAGAGTCATCCGCATCGTTCATCATCAGTGCCAGGAAGAAGTCCTGCTGCGGTGTGTGCAGCACAACACCACATGAAGTCACGTGTGGCCACAGACAACTCTGCAACTCGTGCAACTGCGGCCTGCTGTTCTGACATTTGAAGAAGATGGGCCAAAAGAAAGGTTGCCGTAGCTCCTCTACCAAGAAAGTTGCCAGTGCCACTGCCAGTAAGAAGGAGCAGAAGAAGCAAGTGGCGCCACTTACCAAGGAGATTGGTGTGCCCACAGACACTTTTTTTGGGAGAAAAAAAACTACGCCTGCAGCAGCGGGGTCCGCCGGGGAGCAAGCTGGGAGCAGCACCTCCGCTTAATTGGGCTCAGTGCCACCACGCCAAGTTAGGTCCAAGGCCATGAGTGCTGCAGAGGCAGCCACTTTAATTGTTCAATCACCATCGACCAGTGATGTTTTTTTTTTTTTTTTCTTGTTTTTTTTTTGTGTCCTCATACGCCACTTCCCACCTCTTCGTATCTTATAGCGCCCTTTGGTGGTATTCAAGCTCAACTGTGAGAGGTTGATTCCTACTGCTTATGCCACAGACCTACAAGCTTGAAAGAAGTGGGACGTGTCACAGCCATATCTGTTGCAGGGAAGCATATAGGTTTCATTAAACCTCCAAGAGCATCCGAAGTGACTTAATCATCGAACATTATTCTCTCCCATCTTTGAAATCAGCAACTATAACTCCCAATTCCCTCACCCGTAGTGATTTAAAAATAAGTTCCAAAATTGGTGCTTCCTATTGTTTTGCCCAGCCATATCCAGCTTAGCTATTGCTCTCATGGCTCTAATCCACATTAATTCTGTCGGAGGTTCTGACGAAATCCAAAGTTTACATATTTCTCTTCGAGCAATCAAGATAGCATAGAAAAACAGCTTAGTATTGTCATCAAGGCCCTTACCTTGTATATCCAGTCTACCCGAGATGATCTGTTCAGGGCTTACCGTAATTTCTAGCTCCAATATTTTTGATAGCGTTTCACTTACAGCTGCCCAAAACTCTTGAATCTCTGAGCATGTCACAAACATGTGAATGTCGTCTTCATTTGGGCTTTTACACTTTGGACATAGCACCATGCCCCCATCTTTGAATTTCGCAAGTCTCTTTGGGGTCCAGTATGCCCTGTGGAGAGTGAACAAGTGATTCCTCCTTAGATTTGCAGGTTTCACCACTTTATATAGAATCAACATATCTACTTGCCATTGTTCTTCTGTTGCGATCCTCGGCAAGCACTCTCCCCACAGGAACTCTGGAAGTAAAAAGGGGCCGTCCTCCATTTCAACTATTTCCCAATACCACGTTGCCACTTCTTTATTCATCCGAATGTTTGAGACCAGCTTTTCTTCAAACTCATTGTGTCGTCCCATTAACTTTCCCTTACCTATTACCCAGCTTTGTATCTGCAGGTATTTAAATTTTGCAAAATTGCGACCCCAGAGTTGCTCGCAAGCTGCCCACGGTATCAAGGCACCTTCACAAAACAGCTCCCCCCAGACCTGTGGGCCTTCTGATTTTAACGCCCTTGCTAAAGCATCTTTCGTCCAACTTGGGGCCCCCGGGCCCTCCCAAATTGGTGCAGCCATGCTAAAATATGGAATTTTTGTCACGCGCCTAATACGATACCATGCCGTGGCTAGGTCTCTTAATAGCTTCAGTCTGACTTTTTTGAAGTATTTTGGATCTGCAAATCCATATAGGAAGCCACGCTTATAGCATTTTTCTACTTTCAACATGGCCGTAAAAAGTTCCCCTATTGATGAGTC
Source organism: Lissotriton helveticus (assembly GCF_964261635.1). Taxonomy (NCBI): domain Eukaryota; kingdom Metazoa; phylum Chordata; class Amphibia; order Caudata; family Salamandridae; genus Lissotriton; species Lissotriton helveticus. Next base: position 48,395,254 of record NC_136060.1, on the reverse strand, counting down.
ATTGGGAGTTCCAAAAAGCATTCTACAGTTCTTGAGCAAAAAAGCCCAAGAATAAAATTGAAAGTCTGGGGCTGCTAAACCTCCCTTAGCATACCTTCTTCGAATTTTTTTCCAAGATAGCCTTGACCCCTTGGAGCCCCAAATAAATGAACCAATTTCGCTCTGTAGCTTTGCTAGGCCTTCTTTTTCAAACATAAGGGGAACAGAATCAAATAAAAAAGTCAATTTCGGAAGCACCATCATTTTAACCAGATTAACCCGGCCAATCATAGTCAGTGATATTGAACTCCAGTTTCTCAATAGTGCTGTAATATCTTTCCTTGTTTTGGCCAGATTTACTAATGTTAGCTGTTTTATATCTTGAGTGATTTGTACCCCCAAATATCTCATCTGCTTTTTTGCGATCCCGGGGTCTATTGCCATATTCCAAGCCATAATTTCAGTCTTGTCCGAATTTAATCGATATCCTGAGACTTCTCCAAACTTTTTTGTAATGTTTTCAATTTCCACCAATGATTTTGTCAAATTCGATGTTAAAACTACGATATCATCCGCATATAACCCTATCTTCTTTGACCACCCTTGGAACTTGAAAGCAGGAATATTCTCTGACTCTCTTATTTTGCAGGCCAGTGGTTCAATATAAAGATCGAACAAGAGTGGGGACAGGGGGCATCCCTGCCTGGTTCCTCGCGCAATTCTAATAGATTTTGTGAGTGCTCCATTAACCAAGACCCTAGAGCTCGGCGTATGATATAGTTGTGATATCGCTTGAAGAAAGTTTTTCCCTAACTGAAGATGTTCAAGTAAAATTTTCAAAAACTCCCAATTTACACGGTCGAAAGCCTTGGCAGCATCCAAGGCCACCACCGCCAGGGGAAGCCCCTGCTCAACCGCAACATCTATACTACCTATCAGGGAAAATGTTAATTCATTTAAGTGTCTACCTTTGACAAATCCCTTTTGATCTTCATGAATAAAGTACGGGATCACTTTGCCCAACCTATCTGCCAAGATCTTGGTGAACATTTTGTAGTCACTATTCAAGAGTGAAATAGGTCTATATGAATCCATATTTGTAGGAGATTTACCAGGTTTGGGTATGATGATTATATTTGCCTGATCCCATGATGCCGGAATCTTCAAGTTTCCCGAGAACACCTCATTTAACACCTTTGTTAATAATGGTGCCAGTCCTTGCATCAGAGTCTTGTATACCTCTACAGGGAGGCCATCGGGACCAGGTGCTTTGCCTTTTTTTGCCTTCCTAATCCCTTCCTCTATTTCTTCCTGCCTGATCTCTCTATTCAAAATCTTTCGGTGTTCTTCTGTAGCAGATTTTAGAGCTTTAGCCCACTTCTTGATCTCCTGCTTGTCTGGTTGTAACTCTTCACTATATACTTCCGAAAAATAGTTATGAAATGCTTCCACAATCTCATTAGTGTTTGAGGCTACTTTTCCTTCTGCACCCACCTTAACCTCTTTTATCATATTTTTGACCAGATCCTTCCTAACCTTCCAAGCTAGAAGTTTGCCTGCGTTTTCCCCGTATTCAAAGTGATCCAGCCTAGCAGCCTCCCATCTTTCTTTCACCCTTTTATTAATTACATCAGTCAACTGTTCCTTTAACCCTTCCAACTCTTGAAGGATCTCCCCCACAGGAGCGCCCCCTGAATTTATAATCCTGATTTCATTTTTTCGGATGTTCTGTTCCAGAATCCTTATTTCCTGGTGGTATGCCCTCCTTCTCTTAGCCCCCAGAGCTCCCAACCTGCCTCGAAGGAAGGCCTTAGTTGTCTCCCAAACAATATCTAATTTGGCTGATCCTGTGTTATGCTCTATAAATACCTCGAGCTCCTGTTGAAGGGACTGCATTGCTTCCTGATCATACAAAACTGTACGGTCCAGCCTCCAGACTGAATCCACAACACAGGACACATTTTCCAGTTCTAAGGAAACCGCTGAGTGATCAGACAAATGAACCCCTACGTGTACCACCTCCTTCACATAGTCAATTAGTCTTGCATCTAACAGGAAAAAGTCTATTCTGGATCTATGATTATATTTTTTGTTATAATATGTATATCCAAGCCCAGACCCGGCCCGCCTCCTCCAAATATCACAAAGCCCAAATTGTTCTATTATGTTTTTAACACTGGCCGCCATTTTACAATTTCCCAGGGCTCTGCTGTTAACGGATCTATCAAGCTTGGCATCCAATACAGTGTTAAAATCTCCAGCAAAAACTATATATCCTGAAAGCCCAGTCATCTCGTGTGTAAGTTCTAGCAGCGGAGTAACATCGTCTTGATTAGGGCCGTAGTAACAAATAATATTGTATAAAGAACCCAGTATCTTTAAAGTCACTATCAACCATCGCCCTTTCTCATCAGCTATGCTGTTCATTACCTGACAATCCAGCCCATATCTAATTATCACTAATATTCCTTTAGTAACCCTTGTTTGTGGTGAACTGAAAAAGTGCCTTATCCACCGCAGTCGACCCAAGAATTGTTTACACTCCTCCCCAGTTAAATGAGTCTCTTGAAGGATCATTATATTAGCTGGAGTGTCCCTTAAGTACTTCAAAATCCTGTCTCTTCTTGCTTTAACCCTTAAACCATTTACATTCCATGACACCCATCTCACTATTTGGGTTTTTACCCTCGCACTTTTACCCTCCACCATCGTAAACTAATCTCCGAATCCTTACCCTCAGGGTGGTCCTTGGCTTATGAGAACATTTGTGTTTTCCTCCCCCTCTTCTTCCTATCCCTCCCCCCCCAGCTCTAAGCCCTAACCAACTCCCCCCTCTCCATTCCCCCCCCCCTCCCTGGGAAAACCCTTCCAGCTTTCTAAGGCCCAAACCTAGGCCCTTTAAGTGCCGGTCACCAGCAGACGTGCTACCCTTGCTTCTATGCAAAAACCATTTTTTTTTTTTTGATTTTTTAATTTGTTATTCTATTCTAATTACATATTTACAAGCTACACAGGCCGTAAGCCCGAACTGCACCAGTTAACTATACACCCCCGCCTTGGCAGTACTCCAAAAAGTTATCTACATCTTCTACAAATCTAAAGGAGTACATTTTGTTATTCCACATGACTTTTAAAAAAGCAGGGAATTTTAACTGCACAGTCGCCCCCAATTTCCTTAGGGGTTCAATTCGCTTCCCCAGCTCCCACTGCCTATTTGCAGTGACTACCGATAAGTCAGATCTGATCTCAATCTTTACTTCTCCTGCCATAAGAGAGCCCTTTTTCAATGCCATAGCAAGAATCTTTTCTTTTAGACTATACGTAAGAAAGTTAATCAACACCCTTCTAGGCTTGGACCGGTTTGGCTTCAGTCTGAAGGGATCACGATGGATCCTCTGTATGTCAGCAGCGGATCACTGAAAGAATATCGACTACCACAATATCGAGTACCCAAAATATCGAGGTGAAAATATCTACTACAAAAATATCGAGTTTGTATGTACAAACAGGTAAGTACAAAAATATCGACTACAAAATATCGTTTACAAAAATATCGTTGTAAAAAATATCGACTTTACTAAAAACAATGTTTAATTACATTAATATAAAAAATTAATTACTAAAATATAATTAACAATACTTAAAATAACTTTTAATAATTAAATATTTAATGAAAGTAAAAAAAAATATATTTTTAATCATATTTCTTAAAACATATATATATAGTAACAACATTTAATTAAATAATAGGCAATATTGTATATGTACCCCAAAAACCCAAAACTGACCCTGAACCCTAAAAATACCCCTTTACCCAAAAACTAAAAACTGACCCTGAACCCTAAAAATAACCCTTTACCCAAAAACTGAAAACTGACCCTGAACCCTAAAAATACCCCTTTACCCAAAAACTGAAAACTGACCCTGAACCCTAAAAATACCCCTTGACCCAAAAACTGAAAACTGACCCTGAACCCTAAAAATACCCCTTTACCCAAAAACTGAAAACTGACCCTGAACCCTAAAAATACCCCTTTACCCAAAAACTGAAAACTGACCCTGAACCCTAAAAATACCCCTTTACCCAAAAACTGAAAACTGACCCTGAACCCTAAAAATACCCCTTTACCCAAAAACTAAAAACTGACCCTGAACCCTAAAAATACCCCTTTACCCAAAAACTGAAAACTGACCCTGAACCCTAAAAATACCCCTTTACCCAAAAACTGAAAACTGACCCTGAACCCTAAAAATACCCCTTTACCCAAAAACTAAAAACTGACCCTGAACCCTAAAAATACCCCTTTCATTTAACATAATTAGCAATTAATCAATTAAATAAAATTAATTACCAATTACATTTTAATTAATTAAACATTTTTTAATTAACAATTAATTAAATATTACTACCAATTATTAAATTAACATATTTAATTAATTATAATTAAATTACTTCCCACCCTATTCCCCTATAAACCCACAACCCGCTAGAGAAAATACATTATTTTAATTGACATAATTAGCAATTAATCAATTAAATAAAATTAATTACCAATTAAATTTTAAATAATTAACATATATTATTTAATTACCAATTAATTAATTATTACTACCAATTAATAAATTTACATATTTAATTAATTATAATTAAATTACTTCCCACCCTATTCCCCTATAAACCCACAACCCGCTAGAGAAAATAAATTATTTTAATTGACATAATTAGCAATTAATCAATTAAATAAAATTAATTACCAATTAAATTTTAAATAATTAACATATATTATTTAATTACCAATTAATTAATTATTACTACCAATTAATAAATTTACATATTTAATTAATTATAATTAAATTACTTCCCACCCTATTCCCCTATAAACCCACAACCCGCTAGAGAAAATAAATTATTTTAATTGACATAATTAGCAATTAATCAATTAAATAAAATTAATTACCAATTAAATTTTAAATAATTAACATATATTATTTAATTACCAATTAATTAATTATTACTACCAATTAATAAATTTACATATTTAATTAATTATAATTAAATTACTTCCCACCCTATTCCCCTATAAACCCACAACCCGCTACAGAATTAAATTACACAATAATTAAAAAAATAATTAATTAAAAAAAATAATAAAATAAATTGACACTTTTCACACATATTATAACATAAACACACTATAAATAATTAAATATTATTTAAAAAACTATATTTTTTACTATCTAGATTATATACTTGGATATTTTCACTGTCTATATTATTTACAGTCGATATTACTTCACTTACCTTAAAAACGATATTTTGGCTGTCGATATTCTGTCTAGTCGATATTTTCTCCAAACGATATTTAAAACTCGATATTCTGTCCAGACGATATTTTGGAGTCGATATTATGTCTGTGCACCGTCAGCAGCAATCTCCTCTTCAGACTCCTCCAACTGCAGCTCCGATTTTAATAAATGAACTACAAAACCTTTTAAATCCTCCCCCTCTTTTCCTTCTGGTAGCTTCAAAACCTTCAGGTTATTTCTTCGCTGCATATTTTCCAACCTCTCTAACCGCTCTTCGTATACTCTTTCTCTACTTTTAATCTCCTCGAGCTCCTTACAGTTATCTTCCACTGCTTCCTGCATCTCCTTGACCTCTTGTTCCAGTTTTCCTGTCCGTGTATTTAACTCATCAAACTTAGCCTCCAGTACACCCACTGCCTCCCTAATACCATCCTGCTTACTTTTAGATTCCTCAAACCCCCGATGTACATCTAGGTCTAATTTTCTCAAAAGGGCAATAACCATACTATCTGAGTGTAGCACCCCATCACCTGCGGCCGCCCCCTCCTCTTCACCCCCGTCAAGCTCTCCCCCATTCTGATTAACTCTTCCTTTATTATCTCCTGATTCTATCGGGCTGTCCGATGGGGCCCCTTCTGTTAGAGTTCCTGACGGACTATCAGCTTCGGGTTCCATCTCTCCTGCTTCTGTGACCGCAGCCTCCTCCATCTCCAAAATTTTGTAACGGTTTGGGCTCAAGTGATCTGACCAGTCCACAGTTATTGACTCTCCTTGCTTACTACCTTTTGCAAGAACTAATATCTTAGGGACAGGTTTAAAATAGGAATTTAACGATGGGTGAATTAAAGTTTTTTTACCAAAAGCTCCTGACCTACCTGTTTGCGTTTTTATTTTACTTTTTAAACTCGGATTAAAGGGGGTTTTTATCTTCTGTTGTATATTAGGAGGAGTCAGGCCTCCCGTTATAGGCTTCCCTGTGCTCCTCAAAGCGTAACCTGAGCTAAATTTCTGTGGGCTCTTTTTTTTCTCCTTTGGCCGTGTGTCTAGCACCCTGTAGGTTTTTGATCCCCCCACTGAGTTCTGTGGTATATTTGCAATTAATTGTGCTCGACTTCCCTCTTGTGCAGTTCCTCTCCCCACAGCCCCTCCAGCAGAGAACTGGAGCCTTGCAGCCGCCCGCCTACCTCTACCTCGCTCTAGCACCGCGCTGCTCCAGCGCTCAAAACCCTTCAGTGAGGGTAGCCCCGTCAGACCTGCTGTTCCTTTCTCGGCGCCCTCCTCAGCTGTTTCCACCGCTACTAGCGCGGTGCAGCTTGTGTTGGCCTCTTCCACGTCCTCCATAGACTGCCGCCGCCGCCGCCGTGAGCCTCACTCACCGGCCGTATCTCCTCCTCCTTTCTCACAGAGGACTCGCCCCACAGTGCCTCAGCCTCGCTAGCGTCGGAGGAGCTTTTTCGCACCCGCGCACATATTAGTTTACCCGGCTTAGCGTGTGTAGCTAATCTGCCTTACTTGCTGCTTTGTTGCATCTTTTCACCCGGTTCACCCGGTTGTAGCACGCCGCTTAGGACCGGCGCTCCCGACCAGTCTCTCTATCTGGCCGCCATGTTCTCCCTAAACCCCGCCCCGACCAGTGATGTTGGCTCATCGCAAGAAAATAGCATCCAATCAACGCAGGGTGTAACTCATCTGACGAGTGTTCAACAACCACAGCCGCAATGACAACCACAGGTGCAACTTGTACAAGTGCAAGTACATGCGCAAGGAGAGGTGCACCGGAGGCGCAAGGAGAGGCGCATGGAGAGGTGCAACTGGAGGCACATGAAGCGGTACAACTGCTGACAATGCTTGTTCCTCCAGAAGTAGGGGCACATCAGGAAATCGAGATTGAAGCGGAGGTATCATCCGAGGAAGCCACTCCTCCTGATGATGATCCATTGTCTTCCAGATCCCCAGCAAGAAAAAGGTCAAGGAGGGCTACTACAAGTTCTTCTTCAAGCCCCCTTCCTTCTGATGATCTTGATGTTGATTGGAACCCACCAATGCAGTCTGAGAGTGAGGCACGCCATGAGCCGACAAAGGTAGCAAAGCCTAAAAGGAAGGTTCCCGCAAGACTTCCACTTATGGGTAATGAGGACGAACAAGAAGTGGTGTATTCTGCTGCTGATGAACAGTCTGACGATGACGACCCAGTCATCACAGTCCCATTCCAGCGGGCATGCAGCAGACAGAAATTTTTACCCTATCCCGAATTGCTGTTGAGCGGGATTTGGGCGGCGTGGCACTGGTACCACCACCAACACAGGTAACTACTACACCAACATGACCTACAGCTGCCATATTTTCTCTTCAGAAGGGCCGGCAGGGACCTCCATCAAGCCCGGCCTCTGTTATCTCAAGTAGTGGTGCTGTAACTGTTAGTGCACAACTGAGTCAAATTCGGCCACGCCCATCCTCCACTTCATCTGGCATTGAAAGTAGCACCTCCACCACCACCACCAGAAATCTCAACTCCCCAGTTTGAGACTTCTTTATTATTAGCAAAAAGGCGGAAAACCTAGTTATTGTTTGATTTGTAAAACTGTAGTCAGTCGGGGTAAGCTTGGTACCAACTATGGTACCGGAGACCAGAGCGGTCATCTCCAAAAACACCACACTATCCAGTGGGAGGTGCACCTAAGTAAGATCCGGGAAGCCAAAAGTACAACAAATCCAAATGTATCCATTGATATTGCATCTGATGATGACGAGGGGCTGATCGTGCAGGGGGAGGTAACAAAAGCGACAAACTTTTTTTCTGGTACACACAGTACCCCTGGCAGCAGCACTGCAGTGGTAGTGCCCACACCCTCTATCCCAGAAACATCTATGAGGCACACTAAGAGTCTGGGAGAGACACCAATGCGAAAAAGTACATCAATGAGCCTAACTGGGTTGAAGAAGTCAGGATCATCATCATCACGTAAAACGGTCCAGACCACCATTAAAAGCATGTTTTGGTCGGAGGCGCCATTTGAATGCAACCACCCAACGGCACGTCTTTATAATGCAATGCTGGCTAATATGTTAGCGCTGGACCTTCTCTCTATTTCTTTCGTGGAAGGGGTGGGTTTTCTAGAATTTGTGGCAACAGTCTGCCTTAAATGGACGGTTCCTAGCCGGCTCTATTTTGCCAGAGTTGCGGTTCCAGCACTTCATCAAGATTTTCTGGAGGTGATTGGGGCAGCTTTGCAGAAGAGTGCTGTTCACACTATCCACCTGACAACAGACATGTGGACCAGTTGCCAAGCCCTTGATTACTTGTGCATCACTGCACACTGGGTCTCTTTCGCAGGGGTTAGAGACAAGTTATATGCAGTTGTTGACAGTGACACAGTTTTTCAAGCTAGTCTGAAACATGCAACAGTAGCCATGTTTGCCATGGAGAAATCTCATACTGCAGTAAACATTTTGCAGGAGTTTAACAGTAAGGTCTTTGAATGGCTGCATCCAAGAAAGCGCATGATTGGTTATGTTTCCACGGATAATTGCAGGAATATAGTTAGGGCCATGAATGATGGTGGCTATTTCAGAGTGCCGTGTTTGGCGCACAGTATTAACATTGTTGTTCAAGATTTCTTGAAAAAAGAAAACAAAGTCAGCAAGTTACTGATCACCTGCCGAAGAATCTGCACACATTTCAGCCATTCTTTTAAGGCCCGGAAGCAGCTGAGGAACATGCAACGTGACCGTAGAGTGCCAGTCAGAGGACTCATCCAGGAGGTGGCAACACGTTGGAACTCAACCTTCTACATGCTTGAGCGTCTGTCTGAGCAGTGCTTGTTAATCAATGAGTATGTCTTTGCACTGGGTTCTACTATGAAAGACATGAGGCTAGAGTTGGAGGAATGGCACCTAGTTAAAAGCCTGACAGACATGCTTCTTCCTTTTGAGGTCTTCACGCGTGAAGTCAGCAGGGAGGACTGTACTTAAGGCGGTGTCTTCAACGTTCAAAGGTGATTCTGACAAGCAAGACACATAACAGTTGGCAGAGAGCTTATTAACCCACCTAGTTGACAATAAAAGGCTTAAAAAAAATACATACAGAACAACATTACATTTGTGCCACTATTCTGGCTCAACGGTACAAAAAGACACTGGCCAGTAAAGCATTCATTCCTTTTAATGAAGCAGATGTTTCAAAGTATAAACAATGGCTAGCTCTGTCAGCCACTCGGTTAAAAAAAGAGCGGCAGGAAAATGAAGGAACTGGCAGAAGTACTACTGAATCAGCAGGCCATTCGGCGTCAAGGTCCACTTCTGTGGCCGAAGGCAGTCACTTTCCCTCACAGCCATTACTGACACCTTCAACCATATCATCATCCTCACCTGCACCAGGTCCAGCCAAAATATTGTCGGAAGCGGATTGGATAACTCATCAAGGGTTTGCTCGTTCCAGTGTTGATGAACAGGACACAGACGGTACGCAAAGTTCAGCACCCCTGGATGACCTTGAGTGGATGGTGCAGGCCTATCTGGATGACCCAACAGAGGTCTACATTGATTACAACCCATTGCTGTATGGGTATGGAAAAAGGGGTCAATGGCCACTGATCACAAAGCTGGCTCTAAATTATTTGTCTTGCCCACTCGCAAGCGTGTCTTCTGAACGTGTTTTCAGTGCTGCTGGTGCCATTGTAACTTCAAAAAGGATCCGCCTCTCGCCCAAAAATGTGCAGAGGTTAACAATGATCAAGATGAATCAGCAATTCATACCACCAGATTACAAAATACGTGAATCCACGCAGGAAGGAGAGGACACCGACTTAGGTGACGGAAGTTCTTCTCTGTTAGCTGACCTACTCCCATCTCAATTCACAGAGTTTGAGGACGAGCTCTACTTCCCTGACACCTAGGCCTGAAACCGACTTCCTTTTTTTTTTCGTCCTGGCTCCTTATTCACTTTTACTCATGTGTGTCTTTCTTTGTTTTGCAACTTTTACCACAACAAAACTCTAATCAGAACAATTCCATCAGCAGCACTGTCTTAGTCCTATTTCTTTATTGAAGGTGCCACTGTCTGCAATCCTGAAGTTCACAACTCAGTCATGCTCCTCTATCCTTCTCCTCCAGACTCCCCCTATCCATTTCCCTCTAGGCAGATGGCTGGATTACGCAGAATGAAGAAACTGTCGCTTCGTAGAAGAGTCCCCTCAAAAGAAGTGGACTGGCATTACTGACTATATGCTGATTGCTGACAGTTACTTATGAAATTGACATAAGAGGCTGCCCTGTAGGCCTTCACTTTAAGAACAGGATGCAGACAAAAGGTGGAACAGGTAATGAATAATGATATGGCATGCAGTGGACAGCACTGGCTGTCTGGCTCTGCAAGTCTGCAGAAAGCAATTGCTGTTTGCTTTTTGTGCATGAAATGAATCATATGTCTTCTGTTATTATTTAATCTTTTACACACTAAATGTAACTCAAGTCTACTCTGTTTTTTGTACCTTGTTTAATTCAAATTGTACTTCTTCTGCAGGGGCCACTACATTGCATTTTTTAATATACAAAATGTCCTTGGACTCACTGTGTGTGTAGACTAATAGACTGCGACTGCATGAACAACATTGAGTTTGCCAATGATGATGAGTCTTGATGAGTCTTTTTTCTTTACAGTAACTCACTGGGATGGATGGATCATCATTGTCGGTTTACGGAAGAACAATGGCCAGTCAACAACAACTACAGCAGAACTACATGTCTGTCTAGTCGTGGTATGGAATGCTCGAGCCAGTGTAGTGTTGTTATGCCAGAGTCCAGACAACAGTTCATGTAAAATGGCGGCTATGTGGCTTGCTGCATACAATTAGATATGCTTTGTCTCTGTGTCAAAGAGGTATGCTACATCAGGTTGCTTCACTCAGTGGTGCCTGCCTTGACCGTCTGCAAGGCCCTGGCCTGCTGTGTGCTAATTACTATTCTTGAAAAGGAGACTCACTTTAGAAATGATGCTTGTATGTAATACTGTCGCCTCTGAAACTGAAAGTGTTATTTTTGCACTACACACCGTACTTTATATTTTTTCTCCGTGGTGTTTTAATATCACTTCCTGTTTTTCCATCAACAATTATAGGCTGGCTCTTACCCTGTACCATGGGAAAAACGATTAACTCAAGCTTACCATTAGCGATCCACAATTCCGCATCCGCCAGGCAGGCAGTGGAGAGTGTGTCTGTCTGGTCATCAAGATTGATCGACGGAGCGTCAGATGGAATGGAGGAGTACCGCGAATAAGAGGAATGGCTGGATGCATGCAACTTCCCAAATTGAAAAGGACAACAACAACATACAGTTACAGTATCCTCTTCACTTTTCCTTATCTTTTAGATAATGTTATTGTTGTGAACTTCTATGAGTGTGACTCTGCGTTTGTTTGCTCTCTGCTTCAAATTCATCTCTCCAGCTATTTGATAAGTTTCTTTGCTATTTTTAAAACTAATTTAATCTACTAATAAGTGTTTATTCTCTCTAAGGGCAGATAGGCAAGTGAAATTGAGTAATTACTGCAGCCCTGTACTGTCAAATTGTTTATTCATAGTTAGTAAGTTGTAGTAAGAACTACTATTCAGTAACCTAACCATCCATTTAGCAAACAACTCCATGCATGCAGTAGTGCACTACCTTTAAGTCCCTTAAAAGATTTATGGATATCTTCGTATCCAAAGATATGTTTTTTTTTATTTGTTGTTTGTCCATGCTGTGTTTTTTTCCTCTCTCCACAAAACTTTCCCAAAACCCCCCGCTCCCATTCAATTTTCAAACCCTAAACCTCTTCCCCCGGGCTGTGTGGTTTTCATTGAGGTGTGACTAAATTACAACAATAATTCCACATACTTGCTGGGGAGGCTAAGGTCAAATCAACAGAAAATCAATTTCAAAGCTGGAGAAGGAATCCAAGGATATTTTCTTATTCTGCTTGACACACACCCATGAGTAACTATTTGCAAATCAGATCAGAATTTCATGTGTGCCATCAAGTGGATTGATCATCAACAACATCCTCCTCCTACACGTGACGAATCGAATGCTTACGCTGCTGTGTCCTTCACCTTCAGTACTATTTCTTGTAGTAGCCATACTCCACGCAAATAGTACTTATATTTTGAATACTTTAGCATTGCTTAGGCTACAATGGCACTATTCTTGTGTACTGCACTATCTATCGTACTGTTCTAATGCTACGCTCAGGCCACTCAATGTTTCATTTCCTTTTTTTCATATGCTGCTACTGCCAGTGTGTACCACTACTACTACCACCACAACGATGCCATTTCATCCGTCCAGGATTCCATTGCCTACCTTAATCGCCATTTTCCATGCAGCCAGCCCTGTGCTTAGCCCTATTCTCAAACACTAATGACAGGTAAGATAAGTATTTTGTGGGAGGAAGAATAATGGAGTGGGAGGAGAGGAGAGACTGACGGTAGTACTAGTAAAGTAGTAGGACAATTGAATTCACTAACTCTGTCAGTGGCACTTTTGTAGAAATTTGGGCGATTACTTAGACAATTAGAATCAGGCAGCCAGTTAAGTTTCAGGAAAACAAACGTACAGTTGAGTTAACCCCACCCTGCCTCCCCCACAAAACATAAAATGCGTATGCTATGTTTCAGTAGAAAATAAATCATTATTTTGTCCCTAACAAAAATAAACTATCCCGCAAGAGCCAACCCACCCCCCTCCCTAACCCCAACCAATGTCCTTGAAATCAAATGTCCCAAAAGTCCAAAAACCCCAACGCCCAATTCCCACCCTCCCAAAAGTCTTTAAAAACGGGGCAAGGGACAGTCTCTCTCCATCTACTTCCGCCAGCGGTGTCCTGTGGCCAGGTGGTCGCAGAGCTCCCGATGGAGGGCCTTGAGCTGGGCTTTCAGCCTCGACAGTTGGGCCACCTGCTGCTCAAAGTAGGCCGCTCTCAGGGACAAACGGTGCATCCTTGACATGCAGGCACTGCGGGGGGCAGCTGTTGTTGTCGCTGCTCGGCGGCGGCGGGTGGCTGCCAGACCACGGCGCCGTACCGCTAGAGGATTGCGCTGACGGATGACCCAGGGGAAGCGGAGGAGGATGCAGCTGTTGTCGATGTCGACTGTGATTCCTCCTCCTTCTGGGCCACCAGCCGCCAATATTCGGTGACAATTGCCTCCCGCTTCCGGCACCTGGCCTGGATAGCCAACTCCTTCCGAGATAGTTCAGAAGAAGGAGTATCTAGATGAAGAAAATGAAAAATACTGTAACCAAGTCCAATACTCTTTAAGATTAACACAAAATAATTCAACAGAAAGTTGTGTCACAGTAGCACTAGCAACTTGCAAGCACAGAACATAACATTTGTGTGGCAAGTATCTATCAAACCTCCAACTTTGTCGGCCTCTGCTCTAACATTAGTGGGAGTTTCAGGAATTCTACTAGCACTATATGGTTCCACTACATTAGATTCAGACAGTACACCAGTCTTCTTCTTCTCTCTTGTTTAGCGAAATTGGTAGGTAAACTTGTGGAAGCCGGCATAATGCCAGCGCAGTCAACTTGCACCCGAAAAAACAGACGCAGGCCATGATGACACAGACTTGCGTTACTGTTACCAGTCCAGTACATGCAGGTGGTGAAGCTCTTACTTTTCTATTACGGGTGGCACTGGCCATACTCTATTACAAGGGCTACTGCTCAATTAATTTAACTTTCACCCTGCCATGCCCCTGACTACTACAAATGGAAAATGAAGAAGATAATATGATCATCTATCCCTTCACAGGATATTTGCTTATATAAGGGATGACTTTACGTGCTTTGTTTTTATTGATTGAGTGAACACCGATAGGCCACACATGAATGACAGAGTTGAAAAAAAATTATTAACAGAGGTAGTGAGTGGTCCCCGTAATCGCCGGTGGAAGGCACTTGTGACTTGACTTGATAATGTGAACTATACAATATAGATACACAATATATGCTGTGTTGCAAACTACTGTTAGTCAAGGGAGTATTCTGAAAAATTACAACTTCTACTTTCCTTGGCTTTGCTACTCTGGCACGGACGTGCTGTGTTACATGCTCTTCAAAGTAACACTCTTAGTCTTCATCCAGTGACTGTCTACTCTGTCTACTCTACATACACCTAAGCTATCTATGAGGAAGATACCATCCAGGCATCCATCCATTCAAAGTAATGATTTGATATGAGGACATACACTACTGTTGCAGGGACTATTCTGCACATACAGAACTATGGACAAGAAATAGGGCATTGGTGATAATAGGCGCAGTTAGACTTTCCAGTTTCCGCATACCTCAGTCATTACAGAAGTTGAACCCCCAATCTCCTTATACTGAGACTAGCTAGTGTGTCAGAGTCTTTATTTGGCTCCCAAATGCAGCGATGATCCCCAATGATTATACAACCCTGAACATAAGACTACGGAGTCAGAGTCTCACTCATGACCAAAAAACCACAGAGTTTATGTAAGTTTTAAAGCTTTATTAAAAGTAAAACAACTAGCTATGTGTGTACTCCGTAGTCAGTACATTACATTTCAATTGTGCTGAATAGGAGTTTTGTTTAACACCTTTTGCCAACTGTGCAAGCTTAGCTAGCTACACAGACAGACTAATAATAATAATCTATTAGTAGCACAGAGAGTAATAAGAATTTAGAAACAGTCTACAAGAAGATCAAAGACGATTTAGGAAAAAATAGAATTATGAGGAACGTTTGGAATAAATAGGTGCTGTAAAAGATAGGGCAGTATAATTAATTAATAATAATAACAGGAAAACTTACCGGGGCCACAAAGGAGCCCTCTGTGGACCTATCCTGGCCTTGCTGTTCCTGCTCTGCCGGCGCCGCTACCTCCTCCTCTGTCCTCTTGCCCCTGGGGGAGCTGATGTACAACATGAAAGAAACACACAAACATGGATGATTGTTGTCAGCCAAATCATACATTTAAAAAAAACAATAATACATTATTTTGGGGAAATAGACAACAATTGCATTAAATTCATTGACCTATCTGATTCGGTCTACTAGGATATTAGTATTGCTGGATTCGCGGACCGTCTACTTGGAAAGTTAATTAACTCACTAAACCAACTACAAAAAGGTTCTACTAGGACTGTCAGGCAGCACTTCGCAGCACGCGAAGTGACAGACACAGTCCGTCATGATTGCGGACCACTAAAAAGTTTCCTACTAAATAGTAAATAACCAGTCATAATATACTCAACCTATCAATCCACCCCCACTATCTCTTCTTAGTGGCAGGAGTACAAAGGAAGGACTGGACTTGAGTCTCTAGTGTCTAGCATTACGCAGTTCTGTAAATTACACTCATACATAATCACTTAGGCCAAATGAGCAAAAAATTGAAAACAAGTAAGTATAGTAGCACCTCCAGTGAGCAGGCGAGCACCTGCAATCACAGAAGCTTTTGAACCATAATTTACCTGCAATGTAATCTCTAGTGTCTAGCATTACGCACTTCTGTAGAGTACACTCATACATAATCACCCAGGCCAAATGAGCACAAAACAAGTAAGCATAGTAGCACCGCCAGTGAGCAGGCAAGCACCTGCAATCACATAAGCTTTTGAAACATTTACTAATTTATTTCAAAGGTTTTATATAGCGCTACTGGACCCGAGAGTATCAGAGCGCTTTACAAGGCAGGTGAAAAACAAACCATGAAATATACTAAAATTTAAGCGAGAACGAGTTACAAAATGATAGTGTAGCCAGCATGTCTAAAGGGGCAGAGAGAATAGAGATAGAGATTAAGATGGAAATGGAAAAAGAAAGTTAGGAGAGGTAGGGGGCTGAAGAGAGGGGAAGTAAGAGTACGAGGGTATAGAGAGGGGGAGTTGGGAGGAGTGCATAGTAGAGGAGAGGTGAGTGAACAGGTAAGGAGTCATTAACATTAGAAATTCCAATATTTGGAACATGTACAGTGTCAGTAACATAAGATACCCCAATATTTGTTGAGAAGAAGTATTTTTAGTTCTTTCTTGAAGAGAGGGTAGGAGGGGTTGCAACGGATATCTTTTGGGATAGAGTTCCAGATAGTGGGAGCGTTACCAGAGAACGCACGGGATTGGGTTTTTTGACATTTTAGTCTAGGAGGGATGAGGACCAGGGAGTTTGTGCTCCTCAGGGATCTAGAGCAACATGCTTTGTGTAGTTTTGTTGCAAGGTAGGAAGGGGTGTTTTGGTGGAGAGCTTTGTGAGTGATGCAGGCAATCTTGAAGGTGGATCTACCTTCTATTGGGAGCCACTTGAGATTTTTGAGGACGGGAAAGATGTGATCAAATTTTCTACAATCAGAGATGAGTCTAGCAGCAAGTCTGAGGACAGATTTAATTGGAGCAAGATGGATTTTAGGGGTGCCAGCCAAAGTGTCTAATAGTCAATCCTGAAGAGAACCAGCGATTGGACAACAAGTTTGAAATCTTCTGCAGGAATAAAAGGTTTAAGTTTCTTGAGGGAGAGAAGGGTGAAAAGAGCGCTTTTGGATGCATTTTTAATGTGAGGGATGAGATTAAGATTCTGGTCAATACTGATGCCTAGGGATTTGACAGAATTTGAGGTGGAGAGAGGGCAGTTAGGAGCTTTGATGTCATTTAACCAAAGTTGAATGTGAAGAGAATTATTTTTGGGGGAGAAAATTATGATTTCTGTTTTTTGGGGTTCAGTTTGAGATGGTTCAGATGGAACCAGGTTTGAATATTTTTGAGGTGAAGGATGTCTTTGTGAGATTTGATCTTGTAGTATAATTGGGTGTCGTCAGCATAGAGGTGGTAATTGATGTTAGAATGTTTGAGGATGAGGGTGAGCGGTTGCATGAACAGATTGAATAGGGTAGGGGAGAGAATGGATCCTTGAGGGACGCCGAGAGAGACAGGTTGAGGTTTAGAGAGGAAATGGCTAAGCTTGATATGTTGAGATCTATTTTGTAGGAATGAGGAGAACCATTTGTAAACGGTGCCTTCCAAACTGAATCGATCTTTGAGAGTGTTGAGAAGGGTGGGGTGGTGGACGGTATCAAATGCAGCTGAGAGGTCTAGAAGGATTAGTACTGAGGATTCTCCTTTGTCAAGGGAACGATGAATGTCATCAATAATATTAAGCATAGCAGTTTCTGTACTGCATCCCTTTCTAAAGCCAGACTGGAAGACATCAAGGAGGTTGAAGGAGACAATATGTTTCTCAAGTTGTAATAGGACACATTTTTCAAGGGCTTTGGATAGGAATGGAAGGTTAGAGATTGGACGAAGGTTGCTAGGATCATTGGGGTCAGCTGCGGTGTTTTTAAGAATAGGTGAGATTTGACCAAGTTGAAGGGAGGCAGGGACACATCCAGTGGAAAGAGAGGAGTTGATAATTTTAGTCCATATAGGGGCAATGATGGATTTAAGTTCTTGAACCAGAGGGGCGGGGAGAGGATCTTTGGAGTGGGCAGAAGGTTTTAATTTGACAATGATATTAGTGATCATAGATTCAGTTACTGGACTGAAATCGCTCCAGGAGGCATTGTTTTTAGCAGTGTTTTTTTTTTTGGAAGGGTATCCTGTTGGAGTAGAGCAGGGAGGGGAACGGAGGTATTGAGCAGTGCAGAAAAGGTGGTCGAAGGAGAGTTATGAGTGTTGGGGAGGGTGTGTACGATGTGTAGGATGGTGGAAGGTTGGAGTGAGGGTGGGAGGGAAGAGAACGAAAGTTCGATCATGTTGATTTTGTTTGTAAAGAAGCTGGAAATTTCTTCGCATTTGTCAATGGAGGCTAATATTTTAGGAGGGCCGGTGGAGGTTTGTTTTAACTTTTTTTACAATGTTAAAGAGTTCACGACGGTGGTTTCTGGCCTGATCTAGTTGAGAACGTAGGAAGGAGGCTTTTTCGTAAAAATGTGTTTTTTGTACTGGGATCTAGCGGTTCTAAGGATAGCCAGATTGTCTACGCTTGGATGAGTTCTCCTGATCCATTGAGAATGTCTAAGGGACCGTCTTTCATTGTTAAGTTTGGAATTGAACCAAGACTTAGGAGGAATGTTTTTTTGTAGTTTAAGTTTGATTGGAGCAATTTGGTCAAGGGTTTCAAGAATAGAATTGTTATAATGGTTGGTAAGGTCGATGGTGCTGTCAGAGAGAGGGGGAGAGCTAAGTGAGCCTTAATTGCGGTTTCCAATTCGCCCGGAGGAATAAGGTGGATTTCTTGGATAGTATGCTGGTGGGGGTGGGGAGAGTAATGGATTTAGTCATAGTGAAAAGGATAAGGTAGTGGTCAGACCAATCCACAGGAAGAATATTAGAGAGGGAGGCTAGATCTTTGTTCGTTATAATAGCATCAAGGGTGGCACCTTTGTTATGTGTGGGAGTATGGCAGAGTTGGGACATATTGGTGATGTCCATGGTATCGTTAAGTAGGATGACAGAAGGATCAACACTATTGTTCCAATGGATGTTGTAATCACAGAGGAAGAGATTTTTAGAATGTGAGAGTGACGATTGTATGATAAGATCAGTCAACTCTTCCGTAAAGGGGATGTTGTTTACAGGGGGGTGGTAGATAGCGTGTAACCGGGTAGTGGGGGAGTCAGATATGATGAGATCGGTGCAAAGGTATTCAAAGGATGAAGGGTCTTGTAGATTGACTAGTGAGATGGACCCTTCCCCTTAACGCTCCCTTTGCCATGGTCCTGGACAGCTGAAGAAAAAAAAATGGGAAAGAATAGGGAAAAAGTAAAGAAAAGAGAGTTGAAAAAGTAGTTTTAAAGTATCCAAAAGTAGAAAAAACACAAAATATAGATGTACAAAAATAAAGAGATAGGCAGTGAGTAAAAAAGCAAAAAAAAAGTTAAAAGAAACAAAGGATTGCACAGATTAAGGGAGGATTGAAAAAGCAGGCCCAGAACCATAGCAATGAATGAAAAACAAGATGGCTGCGCCCATTGCGGCCGCATGGGTAAGTTCTCGCGATATTCCCCCCCGCGAGCATGCAAAAACGGACGCGAACACGCAATTGCGGGCCGCATATAGGAAATGCACAACGCGGGCATGCAACAGGTGCCCGGAAACGGAAATACGCAACCCGAACACTGAAAACAAGATGGCCGCGCCCATGTACGACCACATGGGTAACTTCGCAATCACCGCGCTGAAAAAAACCCGCGAACACGCAAAGCGCCCTGCGAACACGCAAAAAATTCTGCAAATTTGCACAAATTTGCAGTTTTTGCGGACCGCAAATTTGCTTTCACATGAATTCGCGTATCGCGAATTTGCAAATTTCACCCTTGTACTTACCCAAAATAGGAAGTCTCATTTTATCTTTTGACCACTATTTATAGTTATTTGTTTATCTTCTCTCTTTTAGGTGCTGTGCAAAAAAACGAGTGATTGCCTGGCCCTTTAGCCCAAGGAAATTGCCTGAAATACCATTAGCAATGAAACATGTTTTCCTCCCATGATTACCGGTTGGAGCATGTGAGTGTGCTTTTAACTATGCACCAGGGTCTGGACTATTAAAATTGTTCTGGTACAGTCCCTGTACACAATTTCTAGTTTTGGAGTGCATTTGAGCACCTGACACGTACTGATTGCAAGGGAGTGCATATGATGTGATCCTTTTCCCATTGTTTCACAAAGTGGTGACAAGGAATTAGGGTTCCCTGGGCTCTAATCCCTTTTTCCATGAAAAAGGGACCTCTGCTCATGATGAGAAGCAGTAGCCAGTGGGATAGTTACACAATGGCTCATGTTGGTAGCTTATGTGAAGAGTTTCCATTGCTTTAAGCAAGAACAGCTAAGGAACTAGTACAAAGTTGTTTTTGAAACTATTTACTCACACCCCTACCTTCCTTTCAAACCAGATTATTTTTTGAATGGGGATCTAATTTGTGAACAAATATTCTTGAGGTGTAGGATACAGGGGATTTGTAGTTGTGTTTCAATGTTTGAGTGTCGAGCTTCAATTTTTCCTCCATATCCTTTTTGTGTGAGAGACTTCCCTTTGAGGCTGGTATAATTGGTTATGAAATTGTCTTTTTATTTAGATTTGAGAACTGCCATCATGTTTGTTCATATGCATTTCATTATGTGATTTTCCGGTTAAATAATTAAGCCAAGAAAACATTTTATGACTATGAGTAGAGAAGATTCTAGAATCAGAATACATGCAGAAGTAACTTTAAGAACATTCCAAAAAACAAGATTGAGGAAAAACAATGACAAACTCCAGGTGCAAGGGATGAAGGTTACAACACAAAATTCTACCAGCTGCATTGCTGCACATCTTGCTCTGAATTTAGGAATCTTTTTAAACTAGCAAAACAGGAATTGATATCAAAGAAAGCACAGGAGCTAGTTTTATTGAGAAGTTCAGATAAGAATCCACTTCATCCACCAGTTAGGATCGGAAAGAGAATATAATCCAGCTGCATCTCTTCCTTTGAGGACTATAGGGCCTGCAAGATTGTAGAAAACAGAAAGTTACATCACAGGAGCCAACTTGGAATCGGAAGCAGCAATGTGAATTCACTGCGCCCACCATCCTGGATTGTGAATGATGATATAGTCCTGCGCTGCCTCATCTTGGAGAACTATGGGAAAGGGAAGGCAAAATTGAGGATTCCGGAAGGTAAGCATATAGCTTTCTGAAATAAATAATCTTTACCAAATACTTTTTCCGCACAGGATGTTCCTCTTAGAGGCTTACTCTTTTAGGGGGAAAGGTTTTAACCCTGAATGCTGTTCTTGAGTTCTAAGTATCCTGAAACACACAACACTGAAGGTGACTACACTCGTACTATATTATTTTGCTTGCTGGTGCTTGTAAATCATATTTTCCTTTTTGTGCTTAATCAGCTATATTTAGGAATAGGCATAAACAATGAATATTATAACAGTATAATATCAAATTAAGCCACCAATTCAAATAAAATTAAATACAGAGAACTAAAGCTGTTTATATTTTGCGAAAAATAGAAAGAGAGATCTATGATAGTGACAAACATATGCAGGCACAATCATCAATGTAGGCTTTTGCGATTCCTTAATTGTGATTATTAAGGAATCGCAATTAAGGAATTGCAAACGCCTCCGCATGTAGCAATCGCTATACAATTAACGATTCCCAAACATTCCTTAATTGCAACTCGCAAATTGTGACTCACAATTAAGGAATGCCTTCCCATTCATTCCTATGGGCCTACTGGTCCATGGGATTGAATGGGAGATTGCATGTGCATTGCATTCGCAATTTCAAGGGTGCAAGGGTGTCAAAAGGACACCCTGCTGCCCCCTGAAATTGATCTGTGCACGCATATTGCGCACACACATGCCCCAAGGGCATGTGTGTGTGTAACCTACAACTTTGAAAAATGCACTTTAGTTTGTTTTGCAAATTGGCATCAAGTACAAATTGATGGTAATTTGCGTCACCTATAAGCTAAATCGAAATTTGCGATTCCATCATGCATTGCACTTATGGAATCGCAATTTGAAATTATATTTTCGAATAAAGGTTGGTCGCAAAAACAGAATGTATCAGAATTGATGAGAAGGGGGGGTCAATTAATGAGGAGAGGGGGTCGACGCGTTTCGAATCTCTACTTAAGTTGAGAGATTCTCTTCAGGACCGACAGACATAATCTGAAAAACATAAATAAACATACACTCAGTCAAAACCACACATGAGAGACCTTCAACTCGCATACCGATCAGCGCAATTTATGTCATACCTGTATGTGCTTGATGCAACTATTCAAGTCCTAAAATCAGAAAGAAAAGAGCCATTCTTGGTAATTGCAATACTTATTAAAGGAGGGGTTCAGGCAATGAGGGCGCAACGTTTGCGAAGTCTAAGCAACTTACATTGTTGGTGTTTTGCGAAGGTCCAAAAATACGTTTGACGGACCAATGGGGAGTTTCACCCGTTTTGGCTGCTTGCTTGAATGGCAACTCCTAAAAGTAACAAACGAGTTCGTAAATGACAGGGCGTGTGGGACGCCAGACCAATAATTAACGTTTCAACACTAAAAAAGGTCCAATATGCTTATTGTGATTTGGGAGTAATTTAAAAACGGATAGTTTGTCAAAAAGTGTGCCAGGGAATTCCCACCGGCGATACTCATGCGGGTGGGGGAGTTTTTCATGTATGTAAAACAACTTAGACATCGGGAAGTCATGTTGGCGAACGGTCAAGGTTCAACTAAATTGGCGAAGGGCTCAGCCCGTGCAAGAGAAAACCCTGTAACGACGCATTAAATGAGACGCGACTGCATTTACCTTTTAATTGTTGCGCTGTCCTGTTTTGGTCGTTCCTCACTCACACGGAAGACGCCATCTAGTTTGGCTTGTTCAGTTCCGTGTTGGTCCGGAAGTTGTTTTGAAGCCCGCAAAGTCTTGATGGGAAATGTAGTCCCTGCTGCGTTTTTTCATTTGGTGCGAAAGTGTATCACGGCTGTGTATTTAATAATTGAAGATGACCACAGATTGATGTGCGCTACAGGCGCCTGAAAGTTGGGTAATATTTTGAATATCATTGTGAACGCAATGACGTATCATGAAAGTTGTAGTTCTGGGACGAACTCGACGGAAGATTTATTTGGAAAAAATTGCATATTCTCTGTTCTTTTCAAAGGGATACGGCATGTGCCCCTCCTTACAGATGGTACAGTTCAGACATCTCGTTCAGGCCTGTAATAGTAGTGTTGCACTTAAGGATAAGCATTGCTTCTCTCTGTCTTAGCTTGGCCTCTAAATCACCACCTCGTGGATCTGGTTCTACTTTGGATATAATTGTCCATTTGAAATCCCCGTCCCCATGGGATTCATCAATCCAGTGCTGGACTAATGGAGCTGTTAGTACTTTCATTTTTATGCGAGATTTATGTTGTGACATTCTTTGTCTCGCCTCTTGATTCGTTTTTCCAATATATACCTTGTTGCAAGTGCAGATGATGGCATACACTATATTCCGCGTTTTACAATTAGTAAA
Source organism: Lissotriton helveticus (assembly GCF_964261635.1). Taxonomy (NCBI): domain Eukaryota; kingdom Metazoa; phylum Chordata; class Amphibia; order Caudata; family Salamandridae; genus Lissotriton; species Lissotriton helveticus. The sequence continues at coordinate 48,371,946 of NC_136060.1, read as the reverse complement.
CTGGTCGTGTTTCCATGACACGCCATCATGTTGGAACAGGTCGCCTTCGATGGTTGAATTGCAGCATAAACATGTGCCACATTTGTGATGGCCTGTGATTGGAGGTAGGCTGACATAGTCTCGTAGAGTCATTGTCTTGGGTTTAGGTACAGCTGCTCTCACGATCTGATTAGCTATACTTGTATCTTTTTTGAAAGCGAAGAGTGGCAATTCTTTTAACTGTTTGTCAATTTCTTTGACTAAATGCCAGTTTTGATGGATTATCTTTTTCAAAAAATTAGATGCAGGACAAAAAGTTGACACACAAACCGTCCGGTTTAATTGCTTCTTCTCTTTCTTTTGCAAAAGTTCTTCACGTGGTGTCCACCACGCTCGTTTTATTGCGTGTTTCAACAATTTGGCTGGATAGCCACGATCTAATAATCTCTCTTTCAGGGTGTTAGCATGTAACTGATATTCATCTTTGAATGTGCAATTTCTCCGGATGCGGAGAAATTGCCCTATTTTGTTTTAGGTTTCTCGGATGATTGCTGGTATAGTCCAAAGCCTTATTTCGGTCTGATTTCTTGCGATATAAAGTTGTTACTAGTTGACCGTTTGAGCAATAGATTTCGACATCTAGAAAGGAAAGTCGTGTTCTAGATGACTCCAGGCTAAATTTAATGTCCCTTGTTCTCTCATTGAGCCATGTGTGGAACTGTTCTAGTTGTTCTTTGTTCCCAGTCCATGTGAAAAACACGTCGTCAATAAATCGGACCCAACCACCAATCCACTCGCGGAAGGGGTTGTTGTTGTAAATGAAGGTGTCTTCATACTGACTCATATATAGTATAGCCAGCATACAGAAGCAGACACAAACAGAGACCACTGGATTAAGGAATACATCCAATTTTACTCCACCCATTCATAAATTACCCAAGGAGGTTTTGTACTTCGAAAAAACAGTGTTATCCGCTATTGCCTCTCATGAGAAAAGGAATAAGGGATTTGTTTCACCAAATTTATCTCGTGGAGAAAAACAAGCGTTGCTCTCAATTAAAAATGACGCTAGCATTATAGTAAAACAAGCCGACAAAGGCGGAGCTATCGTCATATGGGGAACAACAGAATACGTGGCAGAGGCCACAAGACAGTTGACTGATGAACGATGCTATCGTAAAATCAATTATGATCCAACAAAGGAACTTCAAAACTCTCTATCCAGCATTTTGACTCGAGGACTGGAACAAGGATTTTTAGGCAAGCAAGAATATAGCTATCTCTCCAACAAACACCCACGGATCCCTCTGTTCTATGTACTTCCCAAGGTACATAAGAACGAGCAAAAGCCACCGGGGAGACCGATTATTTCGGGATGTGGCTCACTTTTTGAGCCTGTTTAGAAGTTTATTGATTTTTTCCTTAAACCTTTTTGCACCCAGGTCAAGTCTTTCCTCCAAGACACAACGGATTTCTTGAATAGACTGCATGAACTCCCATTCAATCCAGAAAATGACCTTCTGGTTAGTATGGACATTGTTTCATTGTATACCCAAATCCCCCAAGACCAAGCTCTTGAAGTTTTAGAGTTATTCTTGAATAAACGAGACATGCCATCGAAAATTCCAACAGAATTCCTTTTGGAGTTAGCAAAAATGGCTCTTACAAAAAATTACTTTAAATTCAAAGACGACTTCTATTTCCAAACCCAAGGAGTAGCTATGGGGTGCCCTTTTGCCCCCGAGCTGGCTATACTATATATGAGTCAGTATGAAGACACCTTCATTTACAACAACAACCCCTTCCGCGAGTGGATTGGTGGTTGGGTCCGATTTATTGACGACGTGTTTTTCACATGGACTGGGAACAAAGAACAACTAGAACAGTTCCACACATGGCTCAATGAGAGAACAAGGGACATTAAATTTAGCCTGGAGTCATCTAGAACACGACTTTCCTTTCTAGATGTCGAAATCTATTGCTCAAACGGTCAACTAGTAACAACTTTATATCGCAAGAAATCAGACCGAAATAAGGCTTTGGACTATACCAGCAATCATCCGAGAAACCTAAAACAAAATCTACCAATAGGGCAATTTCTCCGCATCCGGAGAAATTGCACATTCAAAGATGAATATCAGTTACATGCTAACACCCTGAAAGAGAGATTATTAGATCGTGGCTATCCAGCCAAATTGTTGAAACACGCAATAAAACGAGCGTGGTGGACACCACGTGAAGAACTTTTGCAAAAGAAAGAGAAGAAGCAATTAAACCGGACGGTTTGTGTGTCAACTTTTTGTCCTGCATCTAATTTTTTGAAAAAGATAATCCATCAAAACTGGCATTTAGTCAAAGAAATTGACAAACAGTTAAAAGAATTGCCACTCTTCGCTTTCAAAAAAGATACAAGTATAGCTAATCAGATCGTGAGAGCAGCTGTACCTAAACCCAAGACAATGACTCTACGAGACTATGTCAGCCTACCTCCAATCACAGGCCATCACAAATGTGGCACATGTTTATGCTGCAATTCAACCATCGAAGGCGACCTGTTCCAACATGATGGCGTGTCATGGAAACACGACCAGTTTACTAATTGTAAAACGCAGAATATAGTGTATGCCATCATCTGCACTTGCAACAAGGTATATATTGGAAAAACGAATCAAGAGGCGAGACAAAGAATGTCACAACATAAATCTCGCATAAAAATGAAAGTACTAAGAGCTCCATTAGTCCAGCACTGGATTGATGAATCCCATGGGGACGGGGATTTCAAATGGACAATTATATCCAAAGTAGAACCAGATCCACGAGGTGGTGATTTAGAGGCCAAGCTAAGACAGAGAGAAGCAATGCTTATCCTTAAGTTCAACACTACTATTACAGGCCTGAACGAGATGTCTGAACTGTACCATCTGTAAGGAGGGGCACATGCCGTATCCCTTTGAAAAGAACAGAGAATACGCAATTTTTTCCAAATAAATCTTCCGTCGAGTTCGTCCCAGAACTACAACTTTCATGATACGTCATTGCGTTCACAATGATATTCAAAATATTACCCAACTTTCAGGCGCCTGTAGCGCACATCAATCTGTGGTCATCTTCAATTATTAAATACACAGCCGTGATACACTTTCGCACCAAATGAAAAAACGCAGCAGGGACTACATTTCCCATCAAGACTTTGCGGGCTTCAAAACAACTTCCGGACCAACACGGAACTGAACAAGCCAAACTAGATGGCGTCTTCCGTGTGAGTGAGGAACGACCAAAACAGGACAGCGCAACAATTAAAAGGTAAATGCAGTCGCGTCTCATTTAATGCGTCGTTACAGGGTTTTCTCTTGCACGGGCTGAGCCCTTCGCCAATTTAGTTGAACCTTGACCGTTCGCCGACATGACTTCCCGATGTCTAAGTTGTTTTACATACATGAAAAACTCCCCCACCCGCATGAGTATCGCCGGTGGGAATTCCCTGGCACACTTTTTGACAAACTATCCGTTTTTAAATTACTCCCAAATCACAATAAGCATATTGGACCTTTTTTAGTGTTGAAACGTTAATTATTGGTCTGGCGTGCCACACGCCCTGTCATTTACGAACTCGTTTGTTACTTTTAGGAGTTGCCATTCAAGCAAGCAGCCAAAACGGGTGAAACTCCCCATTGGTCCGTCAAACGTATTTTTGGACCTTCGCAAAACACCAACAATGTAAGTTGCTTAGACTTCGCAAACGTTGCGCCCTCATTGCCTGAACCCCTCCTTTAATAAGTATTGCAATTACCAAGAATGGCTCTTTTCTTTCTGATTTTAGGACTTGAATAGTTGCATCAAGCACATACAGGTATGACATAAATTGCGCTGATCGGTATGCGAGTTGAAGGTCTCTCATGTGTGGTTTTGACTGAGTGTATGTTTATTTATGTTTTTCAGATTATGTCTGTCGGTCCTGAAGAGAATCTCTCAACTTAAGTAGAGATTCGAAACGCGTCGACCCCCTCTCCTCATTAATTGACCCCCCCTTCTCATCAATTCTGATACATTCTGTTTTTGCGACCAACCTTTATTTGAAAATATCGAAAATATAAATACAGTGTGTGGTCGTATATACAAAAAGATATGCCTAATTTGGCACGTTTTCATTTAGATGTATAGGCCTTGTCTTAAAATTTGAGCAGAAATTCTGCAATAGGCCTTACCTTGTAGAGTTAGAATCTAAAGAGTGGCTTTAGTTAGCCCCATTACCTTTATATGTTGTCTATTGTCTAATTGTTGTCTAAATGTGCCATTGATGTTGTATTGGTGAACTGTGTTTTGGGTTCTCACCCTGTTGTCTTTGGCTTTTGTTACCATTTAGAAAAGTACCTATAAAAGAGTGTTGTTTACATGTTGAGCGTTCTGCGAACACTCTTTTTGGAATTAATTTCTTGTTCAATTTGATTGGTTATATCTTTCGTTCATGAGAAAAAAAGAAACAAAAAATAAAAATAAAAAATAAATCTATTTTCATAAAGATTCAAGACTGAATTGGTGGTCTTTGGGTTGAGTAAACTTTTCCGCTCAACACCTGGTGAAATAAATATAAATAATTGCACAGTACTGGCAATCTTTTCGTTCATTCAGTATCTGGCACAGCCTTACTGTGCTTTTGCCAAAACCCTCCTTGTTACATAGGGGGGAGATAAAAGGCGGATGCCTACCCGGCAGCGCAGCAGACGAGCGCAGCGGGCGCGCCGAAGTCGCGCTTAAGTCAAGCCCGTCTGCGCCCGTCCGCGGGTCAGGGCCAGTCTCCATGTCCCACTGGGCGGTCTATTACAGTGGAGCAGAAGGGAGCTGATGTCCCTCTGCAGTGTCACCACCTGCCCATTTCTGCACAGCATGAGGGTGGAGGAGAATGCAGGCTGCAAGCACTGCCATTTTTCCTATAACTCGGAAAGGGATGCGGGAAATGAGCACCACGATCTGGTTTGCGGCCTGTTGAATGTTCACTCTCTGCGGAAACACAAGCTGGATTTGTACGATCTACTCACTGAGAAGCAGTGGGATCTTGTGTTTCTCACAGAGACTTGGCTCGATGAGTGCTCGGCCCCTGATGTTCTGGAGGCGTTACCAGAAGGCTACACTATGCTAAGGCAGGATAGACCCACCGGTAGAGGAGGGGGTATAGCTATTGTAGCCAAGCAAGGCTTACGGTGCCAGTTAGATTGTTCTCCTACTCCGGACAGCGAGGCGGCTAGTTTTACCATTAAGTTAAATAATAGCTACACGATGAAGGGTCTTTTGATCTACAGACCCCCGGGCCCCGTGGCTGGGTTTGGGGATAATCTGGCAGAAGGCATTATTGAGGCTGCGCTGCGCAGGGATAAGTTCCTGGTACTGGGGGACCTCAATATGCACTTGGATGACTCCACGGACAAAGCGGCCATGGATTTCTGCCAGGTATTGGGGGCCCTTCAGTTAAATCAGATAGTAAGAGGCCCTACCCACCAGCAGAGCGCCTGCTGGACCCTATTTGCTAACTGGGGGGAAGTTGATGCCCTGACCCCGGTTCCCATTCCTTGGTTGGACCACTACCTGGTACCTTTCACCATACATATTCCTAGAGCTAGATTACCAGAGCCCCTGACCCTGTACCACTGAAGGCGGAGATGGGCCACTTTCTCCCAGCCTAAGTTTAGTGCGGCATTGATCAGAGGGGGAAGCCCAGGGGGGAAGATGTGGAAACAGCTAATGCCAACCATTGTAAACGTATCACAGAGGCACTTGACTGTACGGCCCCACTCTCCCGTGCAAAATTGGGTGGCCGTGTTCAGAAAACGGCCCAGTGGTACAGTAACGAGCTTCGAGTCGCTAAAGCTGCAATGAAGCGGGCTGAAAGGCAGTGGCGGGGAGCTTTTGCCGCTGATGCCAAGGAGGCTTACCTAACTGAGAGGCGTGCTTATCATAGGTTAATTAGGAAAACCAAAACTGCATATTATGCCACTAGGATTATGGAGGCTGAGAACTCCACAAAAGAACTGTTTCTAGTTTATAAAACTCTTTCAGGGGGGATGACCTCCACTGCGCCAGAAGACTGCTCAGTGGAGTCCTGTAACAGGATTGCGGACTTCTCTGCCGATAAAGTGGCTAAAATATAATCGGCTTTCCCTAGCCATCCTACCGCAGGGTCTGAGTTCGTAGAGTCACCTAGGGAATGGGGGGAACGACATCTGTTGACCAACTTCGTTACCCCATCCCGCGAGATTCTCTTGCAGATTGGTGGGTCAGTCAAATCAGGCTCCCCTCGGGACCCCACCACGCCCAAACGGTTATTTGACAGCCTGCCAGTGTTGGAACCATACATTAGACATCTTTTGGATGTCTCTTTTAGGACCAAGACTGTGCCCAGAGACTGGAAACAGGCAGTGGTGTTACCGCTCAAAAAGAAGCAGAACATCAGCTTTAAAAAATTGGAGAACCTCCGACCAATTTCCCTGTTACCTTATATGGCTAAAGTGGCGGAAAAAATGGTAAACATACAACTGATGGATTTCGTGGAAGAGGCTACCCTCCTGCACGAAACCCAGTTTGGCTTCCGTCCCCGCCACTCGACTGAATCAGCGCTATTGATGGCAGTGAGACCTTACGCCAGGGGGTGGACGAGGACCAGACTATGGCTCTCATCCTACTGGATCTAAGTGCAGCATTCGACACTGTAGCACATACCACCTTGCTACAGTGTCTGAATGAGGGAGGGATAACAGAAGATGCACTTGAATGGATCCAGTCTTTCTTGACAGGGAGAGGCTTTCAGGTTCGTCAGGGAGACTGCTATTCCAGAGAGATTGGTTTGGGACAGGGCGTGCCCCAGGGCTCGTCCCTGAGCCCAACCTTATTTAATCTCTATGTCTCCCCGGTGGCGCGCATCGCTGAAGGTCATGGCCTGCGCATAGTGTCCTACGCCGATGACACGCAGCTGGTCATCTCCCTATCGCGCGCGCCCGGTCTTGCGGTGGACAGGTTCAGGGCCTGCATGCAAGAACTGGCCACTTGGATGTCCACCAATTGTCTCAAATGAAATGGCAGCAAGACCGAGGTGCTCGTGGTGGGGGGGGGGGGTCCGACTGCTTGGTCATCGGATTGGTGGCCACCCTGCCTGGGGGATGTCCCTACACCCTGCCAAGAAGCAAGAAACCTGGGGGTGTGGTTCGATGCAGAGCTCTCTTTTGGACCTCAGATAGGCCGGGTGGTGGGGGTCTGCTTCAGCGTCCTGAAGAGCTTGCGGAAGGTTTAAGATCTCCTCCCTACGATAGCCCGCAGGACGCTGGTGCATGCCCTCGTCACATCGCTCATTGATTATGGCAATCTGCTTTATCTAGGAGCCACCGGCAAGGCCATTAATTGCCTCCAGGTGCTGCAGAATGCAGCCGCTTGCCTGGTCCTGAAATTCCCTAAGAGATCGGCATCTAAGGTAGCCCTCCAGGCCCTTCATTGGCTCCCTGTAAAGAGTAGGGTCGAATTTAAGGCCCTCTGCACATGCCACCGCATTTTGGGAGGTAAAGTACCTGCTCTATTACAGAGCCTGATCACCCGGTATGTACCTACGCGCGCTCTGCGCTCCTCTTGCGCAGGGCTACTTAAGGTCCCCAGGATAAAAAAGGCACGCATGGGGGGCAGGTCCTTCAGGTATCTGGCCGCAAAAACCTGGAATGCGTTGCCCCTGGACATTCGCCTGGAGCCATCTGAATCTGGCTTCAGGAAGAAATTAAAAACCCACCTCTATATGTAATAAGCCGGGCTGTCCTTTGTGGCTGTTACTCTGTTGATTCCACTCACCACAGCTCGGGGACACGCCTTTTGTGCGTAATCAGGCGCTATATAAACTTCCCCCATTATTATTAACAACTGGATTGTTCATTACCTATCAATTTACGATAACTGGTTAAAGACGCAAAGCTAAGAGTTAGGCAACATTTTATAATCTACATTTACCAGGGAAATAGGATGATAGTTTTTACACTGCATAGGGTCCTGACCTTCTTTATGGATAAGACACAAAGGGCCAGATGTATAATAAACGTTTTGTGATTCCCCAATTGGCCTGTTTGCGAGGAGAAAAATGCTAGCTGCATCTTGCCCAAAGTAGCTTCATGAAACAATTGTTAAACTTTAAGGAGAAGGATATTTGAAAAGTGTTAATAGAGCTCAACTGTAAAGCCATCAGGTTCTGAGGTTTTATCTTTATAAAGCAAATTAAGAGCTCTGAGTAATTCTGAACTTGATAGTTCTTGTTCAAGGGATATGAAGTTAATATTTTTGTGAGCAGGATTTGGAGTATTTTTTAAATATGTCTGGATAAGAGACGGTGTGCTAGAGATTCCAGATTAAATAGGTTTTGATAAAATCTCCTAAACTCCTCTAAAATATCCTGATCTTTGATTAGTTGTTTACCACTAGAAGATTGAATCAAATAATTAAAGTGCGCTGTATCTGTTATTTTCATACAATTAGATAAGAGCTTTCCGAATTTGTTACATCCTTTGTAACAACGAGCACTGCTACGCAGTAGTATGGAGGAAGCATAATCTGCAGTTATTCTGTTAAACTGAAAATTAGCATAAACAAGTTCATGTAAATTAGACACCGAAGAGGAAGTGTAGAATTGATGTTCTAGATGTTTGATATTAGATAATAGGAATTTTTGTTTTTTGGTGAAGTTTCTTTTTCTTCAAAATAAAATGAATTGTAAACCCTCATGCCACAGTTTTAAATAATAATTGAGGACATATATCTAAAGCTACTTTAAATGCACAAAATATATCAAAAGAGATTAAAAAAACTAGGTAAAGTAAGAAATAATTATTAAATCTCCATTTACCAGATTTGGGATGTGCTGGGAGATGGTCAATGTCTGCAACTACAGAGGCATGAGCAGACATAATAATAAGTTCAATAGTAGAACTAATAAGGTTTGTGATTTCCTTACAAATATGTGGTCTAATCGAGTGAGAGTATCACGAGGAAGGGAAAAAAAAACTCTTACAGAAGCATTACACAACCACCATGCATTCACTAGGGGGTTATGGGAAATAGTAGAATTAAATTGTTTATGAGATCTATGGGGCAGAATGGGGGCCAAATGAACTAATCACACCCCAGGATGAAAAAATCATCAGTACATTGAAGGCATTCTAGGAATTAATGGTCCAAAATAAGTAATCAGGTTGAGTCGACCCATACACATTGCAAACTGTTGGATATTTATTAATTATATTTCTCTATTTACCTTCTTCATCAATTTCTTGAGTAATAGCATTGCACTTCAATTTCAGAAACAGAACCTCCAAATGATGCTTGAGTTTTAAGGCTTCTAATTCTGTAAAATTAGTATATAAGAACCTTAATGAGATAAACTTCTCTGCCTTTTTATAGAATTTACAAACCCTTTCGCATTTCAAGAAATATCTCTGAATAATATAAACAATCAATACATATACAACCTTACGATCTGAAATACCAACAAAAGAAAGATAATAATATAAAAAATTGTACAAAAGAAAGACAGGTACGAAAATAAAAGGGAAATAAAGGAAATATACTAGAGAAGAGAAATGATGAAGAAGAATAAGATAATAGAACAACCTTGGCAAAGGACAAAAGGAATAAAGGGGTGGTGATGTACGGAGGAAAACGCCAAGACCAACTAGGTGCAATGCACCACACCGGTACATTACAGAGGAAGATGGGTAACTTGAATGGAAGAACTCTTGATCACTTGCAAAATAATGAAAAGAAAGAAGAGAATGAACTAGGAGAAGACGAACAACCATAAAATGACATAGGCATATGATAGGTCTGTGCCTAATGTATATATGTACATTCCTGGTTTAAAGGATACCGAAATCAGATGTACATTTCCCAAAAAATGATAACCTGTGCAAAAAAAATATGATGTAGAAATGCATTAAAACAATGCTTAAAATCTCAATAAGAAGAATGACCCGCTGTATCCATTAAATTAGTTGAATGGGAATGAATAAAGTTTGAAAGCTTTGCTGTGTCATCATATGAAGCTGTCCTATTATAATATGTAACTTTGATGGTGCAGGGATGAAATAAGCCATAGTGAGTGCCCATATCTCACAACGACGGGCAGAGATTAAGAAAGTCTTTCCTTCTATTGGCAATATCTTCGCACCTAACCATAGAAGATTTGGCTGCTATTAAAACTTTCAAAAGATCTGTGAAAATCTAACAACAGGATATTCACACTATGAGATTCAACAGGAGCTGGTGAGGAGAATAAATGAGTACCCAGTCCATGTGCATATTGAATGTTTAAGGTCATGGCATCTCCAGGAGTTTTGGAAGAAATGCCTTCAGGAAGACCTAATAAACATGACTTATTATGCGTGTTTCTGTTCTTGACGTCCTCTGCTTGCTTTTTCAACATAAAAATGTCCTTTAACAGATTTACCTTGGAGATCACTGACTTGTTGCTCCATCGACGATAATCTAGTGTACATAGCTGACCTTTAATATTCAAGGGTCTGTATCTGTGTATTTGTTTCCTCAGTAAATGGTCTTGGGGCTCTTATCTCTTCTATTTCTTCTATTATGGTCTCCATATAGATAGGAGAAGAAGGTTCAACTGGAGAAGAAGAATTGTGTTTGAGTCTTTTATTAGCTAAAGAAGATGAGTGGTTCTCCAAAGGAGTAGAAGTTGTAGCAATGAAGCGAGAGATACTAGAACATGCTATGTCACGAGATGAGCCTGCACTCTCCATGAAAGCATCTTCAACAGATCGGCCTGAAATCATAAATTTAATAGATTTGGTCTTGCGGAAATATGAACTTTTGTTATTTCTGCTCATAAAAGAAAAATCAACAGGATCTAAGGAATAGATAAGTATGTCAGAAGTGTTATTAGTGATGATGTAAGCGGTGTCACTAAGATGAAATGCTGAATGTAAATGATCTTGTTAATCAATCAATATAAACTTTTTGAGATACAAAACATGAAAGCAAAACAAGCCATAGTGTAACAATTCACCAAAAAACTATCCTCAAGAAACACAATTGAAAAATATAAGATACATACATAGTGTAAAAGTACATAAAAAGACCAACTATCATGTAATTAATCACACAATTAAAAATCCTATTGGAAAGGTATCTATAAAGGATGACTGCCATCCTAAGACATCCAAGGAATTTAATCATAACTTTTTCTCAGCCTTGCGGCAACTTTTAGGTAGCTATCGACATTAAGAATGAGGTCTCCAAGAAGCATCTGCAAGTAAATGAAGGTAGGTAGAACCTGTCTGAAGTTAGCCCTTTTCACTATAGGAAGGATATGAAACTTCCTGGATGCGGCATAAAATCTACAATACATGGTGAAATTCAGCAAATCCTGTGGAGACATCAGTCGCAGGACATTAGGTAATGGCCCCTATGCCTAGGCTAACCAGAAGGGCAGTAGGTCCAACAAAAGCCTACTTAATAAAAGAATTGTTATACCTACCATTGACACAGGAGAAAGGGCTTGGTTGAAGGCACAGTTTTCAACATAACATGTCAATGGAAACTGAGATTCAATAAGGCACCCTCTTCCCTGTTCAGAAGCTACTGTCTGAAAAAAATTATCTTTCACCCATTTATAATACTTTTTACAAATCCCTTCTGGGCTGCTAACTAGGTGCCCCTACCTAAGCTAAAAAGGCTGTCGCAGATATATTTAAACCAAGGAATGTGGTGGAAAAAAGCAAAGGTCAAACAATCCTTTTGGATCTCCTTGCTCAGTTGGATCCAAGGCCTAGGTCACATATTCCCCCAGAGGTAGTGGGGGGAAAGGCCATAATGTTTGATTAACTAAGCCACTCTTATTTATTCATGCACCGTGAATGTGGGGGGCCTTTTCTGGGATGCACAGAAAGGATCCCAAAAAGGCATTTTGAACAATTCGCAGCTCATCCTGGGCAGCGTAACCCCAGATCTCTCTCCCATAGACTACCTTGGAAATGCATTTGGCCCCATAGATCTGTTAAAAAAGCCCCAGTGGATCTACTTCCCAACCGTGAGGCAAATTTGAAGACAGCTGTATTAGCCCTGACAAAATCTTACTTTTTCCTGATAACCAGGGGTTGCCAGCTCAAGGCAGAACCGAACAGCAGACCCAAATAAAAACACATGCTGGTCTTTGGCACAGGGGAAGACCCAACTTTAAATGTGGTTGATTTTGTGAATAGGGTGCCAGAAACCATCACAAAAGATTTTTTCTTGTTCACTGATAAATACAGCTTCTCCATAACGTGGACAAAGGAATTCAACAGTGATTGGTGACCTCTGGAGGTGCTGCCCATAAGGACTGCATCGTATGTGTATGATAAATCCAGTAGGCATTGTTGTCCCATCTGTAGGCAATCTGCTTTTAGATCATCTAGAACCTGCCCCAAGTTGTTAATATGTCAATTAAAAGGGAATGGGGCCAGGATACAAACCTGCCATGCCCTTCTTTGAATTTGAAAGTAGTGTCTAAGCTTTCGGTCTATAGAGTAACTTACTGCGGCCATGGTGTCCCTGTGAAGATACCTCCGGAACAGAACAATGTACTGTTCTGCCTCATAGAAAACGTGATCTACCCAAATTTGATTCTGTTGACATGAGTGCCGGGGGCACAATAGGTCCCCCACAGCAGGGGAAACAGGCGTAATATTCTCCCAGCTTCACCAGCATAGGGGGTGATATAAACAGTATGGAGCCATGAGCAGGGGAGACAGACGAGGGGGCACCAGGTGTACCAGAATGTAAATGATGAAGACCAGAGCTGGAAAGTCCTTGAGTGACCAGTTCTATTTCCTTATCAAGGTCCCCTGCTTCCCATTGCAAAAAGGCGTCCATAGTGGTAACTGTATTCATTGGTGCCTTAGAAGCAAACACAGGTGGCTTATGTTTCCCCATATCCACCCCAAGCTTGTCCAGATACAAGTCCTGGGCTTGATACTCACACAACGCCCTGCTGGATAGCTGTGGGTAGTAAGCAAGTCTTCAGAGTGCTCACTTTGCACCCCTATCAAGCTATGGGGTAGATATATTCCCCAAAGGCTCCTTAATATGGCACCCACAAATGCAATATAATACCCAGTAGAAAAGTGGGTCAAAGTGCACATCCAGAGGGTGAAACAGCAAGAAAAGGTAAAAAAAAAAAACCCTACCGGCTCCTCTAGGCAGCTCCAAGTGGTGAAGAGGTAGTGCTGCTCGATGCACACACTTCTTTTCACAGTGCGGGGGATGGAACTTGTGAATCTGTTAGCCACCAACTTTACTCATGCTCAGAAACAAGAGAGGGGCCCTGTCCAGACTCCTCTTGTCTCTGATGGGCCATCTATTCACACGGACACAGCCTGTGCAAGTCCCGAGCTGCAGTAGGTGGAGGGTGCTTTCCAGCATGGAGAAACTGGTTGAACCTTGGAAGAACAGGATCATGTGACACGAAGTCCCCAGCAGGCTGAGCACAACACCAGATGGAATCCAACAGATGTCCTGCGTTCCGGTAGATGGAAGGCACTTTTCAGTGTGAGGCACAGGGACAATGGTCCTGGGTCCCTCTTCCTTAGAGAACAGGATCGTGGGAGAAAAAGTCCCCAGCGGGCAGAGCACAACACCAGCAAGAATTCACCAGGCCTCGTTAAATAAGCACTTCATAGACAAATGGAGAAAATATAATACAGGTTGTATCCTTTACGCGATTCCAATAAAGCTTGCACCATAATACGTCATGTAATAATCCATCCAAAAGGCTGCTACAATATACCAAACAATGCCATCCACCTACCAGCCATTTGCTTGTTAGGAAAGAGATACAGCATTTGTAGCTAAATCTCACCAAATTACTGAAACCACAAATGCCGGGACAACAAGTGAAAATGGCTACAGTGCAAAAAAAATAATCCTTTCCCTAATAGATATTTCCTTCAATAAGCCTTATTCGCAAAAGTCATTTGAGGTGATATAGAGGGCCAAACATTGAATAAACAAAGAGCAGCATCAACGTATAAAGAAAGAGCTGCCCTGCAATATCTCTCAGAAAGAAAAAAAAAACAGTAGGCCAAAATGTAATCTTCAATAGCAGCTAGTGGCATTTATCTCCCCTTACGCGGTACTTCACAAAATGGCGTCTGCAATATATTGAGCATCGCCATCTACTCATTTTCAGTGAAAAATGCGAGGATAAGAGCAGGGAAGGCAGTGCTTAATTTGTAAAATATGAAGTGCAGGTGCTCAGATTTTGTTAAGAGACCACACCCACTTCCCCGGCTTCGCCCACTTCCTCCAGTGGCAAGCAGAGATTGAGAGTGAAAGATTGGAGTATAACATGATTAGAATGAAAAGTGGAAATGGAGAAAGGCAAGGGAAGAAGAGCACACAGCGTGGAGCGTGTGAAAGTAGAGTGGAAGGGAAAGGTGAACAAAGAAAAGCATTTAATGAGGGGAGGAGGCGATTAAGAGGAAATGCGGATGTAGGGCAGAAAGTTAAAGAAGAATGGAGACAAGGGAAGGAGTGAGAAGTGAAAGGAAGAAAGAAAAGCGGATACTGAGGGAGTTATTAAATATACAGTTATGAATTATGTAAAGTTGAGGGGTGACAGGGCAGTATCATTCATGCCCTGACTCAGCAATGCATAGCTGTGCTGTCCAAGACACAGCATAGGTGTTCTTTAACTGTGTTAAGGTTTTATGCCATCAAAAGATGTTTTGTGGCCAGGGCCGGACTGGCTACCGGGCAGTTGTGTGTGCTGCCGAGCTAGGGGCTAATTTCTCTGTAGTGGGGGCTTATTTCGTTGATGGGGACCTGCGCGCGATTTGAAATAAAAAAAGCAAAACGAATTTCGTTTTGCACACGCAGGTCCCCATCAACGAAATTAGCCCCCAGCACTGCAGCACACACAACTGCCCGGTAGCCAGTCCGGCCCTGTTTGTGGCATCACAGTAAGTATTCCTAATAAAAGATAATAATGTTGTCAGTTATACCATTGGGATTAAGCTTTGATGGAGAATCAGGGTCTCATGCTTCAAACAAATAGTTATATTATATGATCATGCTGTAAGTCGTGAAATCCCACTTCCACCTATTTTCAAATGAAGTCAGACATTCAACTCCATTCAGAGAGGCTTCCACAAGCACTTTTGAACTAATTCAACTGAGTCTGCCATCTGTGCTATATTAGGATTGTAATTTATGAAGAGCAAGTAACAAAATGATTTCTATAAAGAAAAGCAGAAATCCTCTGAGTTACCTGCATAAATACAGTTCTGTCATTTGCATGGTACATGTTCTTTGCAGAAGGCAAATTAACTCTCTGTTCTGTAAGTTAAAACTACTACTAGACAAAACACTGATCTCTCTCCAGCAGGGACATAACATGTAATCAACAGTGTGCAGCTTTATCTTCACATTTTTATTGTAGCCTGAATCTTGCTGGAACACACAAGGAACTCTGTAGCAGGCGCTTTCAATCCAAGTTTTTTTCCTAACACAGTGCCCCTGGCCTTAACTCAGCGCCCCCAAACTCAATGCTCAATGCTCTCCTTCTTCCAGAGTGGTCTTAGCCCTTGCTTAGGTAGCGCTGGGAAGCCCTGTCACTGGAGCACCCATGCGCTGTACAAATCTCAAATATAAGTAAATAAATAAATGCCAGGTGCTCACCACCCTAAAAGCTGGCCCTGTCCGATGCCCAGCTGCTGGTCACCCAAAAAACCATGATCAAGTTTTAGAATCCAGAAGCACATTGCCAGAATCATGTAAGAATTTACTTTTTATTATCTGACTTTCTCACACTGATGCTAATAACTGGAAACTGTTTCAAAGCACAGGACAATACATAGGTACATGAAACTCGTGCATCAGAGTTTCCAAACGAGTTGAGTACACAAACATGGCAGGTGCACATGGGGCCTGCGGTAGACAAAAATGTAAAAAATGCAGACCTGAAGAGGGTTAGACTCCCCTGCCAGCCTAGGCCCCCTGCCTTCTCACGAGCAAGCACAGCACTCAGTGGTGTAAAAAGAAACGTGAGGGGCCCGCTGCAAAGTACATGGAGGCATCCCTTTTGCCATTGGGATCGGTCAGGAGATCTCAGGCCATAGGCCCGCCACCTGTGGGCAGTGTACAGTGCTTGATTGTGTGCTGCTGAGGGGGTCCCCTTGAGCTTTCTTATATACAGTCATTTTAGCGTCATCCCCTCTGGTGAGGTGAAGTCCAGATGAATTCTGCACAGGGGCAGCCATTCCGGCATACAATTTATCCCAGTCTTTAATTACTAATCCATATTGAAACAGAACCTCAACCCAGGGATTTAAAGTGTGACTTTGACTTGAATTCCTTCTCGGGATGTGACACATTTATACAAGTGTTTTTCTTCAGAAATGAAAATCCACATAGTTCTAATTTTCTGGGGGCTTTAAATTAAAATCTAATTAAACCTGCAGAAATTCAGAAAAAATGCATTAAGCTCCCTGATTTGCAGTGCTCGTTTAGTGAAATGTATATTTTATGATCTTTGCGAAGACAGACAAAAACAACTCCAGCTAAATGCTGGTTCCTTGGTGTTTATCAAGCTGTAAAACATATAAAGTTAAGATGTTGCCCTTTGTGGTAATTAGCAAAAAAGCTGCAAACCGTGGCCTGCAAATCGATAATGCCAAATTGCGAGCACTATTCAGCATGCCAGTGTCACTGGAATCTCCTGCTCCAGTTTGCCCCCTCAATGGCAGTGCAGAACACAGAGGATTGTGACAAATGCAAAGAAATGTAAATGCCTTTCAGAATGATGCTGAATGTCCTAACCATGCATGTGATGGCACAAAAGATGGGATCAACACACCCTTCCCTCAACTAAGATCAGAAGCACGGATTATCCCCAATGGGGTAGGAGGGTCCGCTGTGATATTCAAAATAAAAGAGCCGGTCGGACACAGAAATTGGGGCCAGGAATCTAAGACATGGTGATTGTATGCAAACCATCAAGGATGGACACTTTACAGTAGGGAAGAAACAAAATTAATATATCTTCAATAAAATTCTTTGAAATAAAAAAAACAGGGCGAGAAAATATTGTGTTTTCATCTGGATATATTGCAATGTTTGAATACTCTATTAAATAAGAAAAATATTCAGAAATTCGATTCAATACTGAAAGCTTGTACTACTGTTCTGCAGCTGTGAAATATCAGAGATTCTTCCTAACACTAGGTTTCCATGGGAACCCAACACAGACAGAAGAATTAATATAAAGAATGATTTCAACCTCATATAGGAATTTTTTTTAACCAAGTTCACAGTTGCGTGCTTATGTTCTGGCATCATTGGGAGAAATATAACTTATTAACATTCTTGAGCACGAACAAGCCTGGTGTGCTCAACCTAGGACGTGGGTCACAGGGAGCGCAAGTGAAAATCAGTACTGCAATAAAAAGGTCCCCAGGAGCAGCCATTCACTAAATTAGTGACAGATTTTCGTTTTGGTTCATTCAGTTTCCAAACGTAGCTCAGCATTTGCACAGTATTCACATACACATATACACAAACGTGCTTTCCTCAACACAAACCAAGAACTACACCATCTAGGAGCTGACCTATACACACTGTTCCCTCTCCAAGCGATAACTCCATTTTAAGACAATGTTAAATAGAAAACAGGCCCATCCACATTTCCATCATCTAGTGACAGTATCTTTGCAGGGCGTATAGAACGTCCTCTCTGCCTTTTGATATTATCACCTTTTTTTCTTCCGTGTTGGACCTGGCAATTTTTGCAGATTATTCCTTTCTGTTGCTGAACCCAATTTTGATGCATTTTTTTCCTGCTAACCAGTGCTTGTGCTCTCTCTAAAACGTTGTAAAATTGCCATTTCCTGCCCAGTACATACATTTATTTACTTGTAACGTGCTAATAAATAATAGTACACATACCCAGGACCTGTAAAATAAATGCTACTAGTGGGCCTGCAGCAATTATTGTTCCACCCACTAAAGCAGTGTAGCAGGGATTCCGTTCTCCTTCAGAACTGTGCATAGAGACTTGGAACCTCAGTGAATTAGTTGTGCCAAAACTCACCTTAGTACCCAAAATCCCCTTAACGAGCTAGCTACAGTGTCTCATTGGTCATTACAAACTCCCAATGTTTAGACAAACCAGAACATGAACTTAGAATACCTCAGGTGACGTGGAATACATGAGCACTCTTTCGTTATACAATCATTTCAAACCAGAACGTGGAGTAAATGAGGACGTGTGCATATTTGAAATATTTATCCAAACGCAGTATCTTAGATAATACAAGCAAACATATTATAAGAAGCAAAGTTATCAGCATAGTTACTAGTCCATAGAATACAAAAGGTGACAACATACTAAATATGCTGAAATGAATAGGGGATAACAACACCTAATTCTCACCCTCCCTAACTAGCATAATATATTATATCTAAGAAGGTCTCATTGGGTTTTAGCAGGGCGGCCCCATACCTCAAGATCCTAGTGTGAAGGGATCACATCATCTTCCACCAGCTCTCTGCATGCGAAACAGCATCAAGTGTAGCGTGTGCCCTGTGTGCCGCAATATAAAACGTGCCTACAGCCAGAATTTGGCTGCTGCTTGCATGTATGTTATGTCTAGGAAGGTGCGAACATCAGACCTCACAACAACACTGTGTCGAGTTATCCTTGAAGGCTTCAGCACTCACTGTACAGACAGAGTTTACCAAGCAAAGCTGTTATCAGAGCAATAACATATTATTCTCGAGTAAATCACAACGCTCTACTGGGCTGAAAGCTAAAACAACAATTATGTGTTGTGTGCAGAAGCAGCAAAAGGTAAAATGGCGTTTAAAACATTTAATAAGTTCATGCTAACTTAACACAATATATAGGTAATGCGTATCAATGTGACAGCAGTTTTCTAACTATGTCCCTACAACTGTCTCTAACTTATTGTGTATTGCTGTGGAAGGCATTTTGTTGTCCTCTAATTTGTCATAGCAATACTTGCAGGTGATCTGGCA
This sequence comes from Lissotriton helveticus, assembly GCF_964261635.1. Classification (NCBI taxonomy): domain Eukaryota; kingdom Metazoa; phylum Chordata; class Amphibia; order Caudata; family Salamandridae; genus Lissotriton; species Lissotriton helveticus. The sequence continues at coordinate 48,352,920 of NC_136060.1, read as the reverse complement.
TGTTGGCAAATCAAAACGTTCTTCCACAAATAAATATACTGCAAATTCTAGTCACTTTTCTCTGTATTCTTCTTCAGTTTTTAAGGACACATCAACATTTCGAATTTGGACTTTCTAGTTGGTGCGCAGACAACAAATATAAACATAGTTTGGTTTCTCTTTCAAAATTTTATTAAGCTTTGCTATTTCTCATCTAAAGTTATCAGTACTAATATCTGTGTTTTTTCCTCTACACCACCTGAACATGCTAACTACTTATTTTTGCCAGACTACACTTTAGGACCAAAGAATCGTAAATTAATCTCTACACAAACATTTTCAACCTCTGATACTGTGCCATACAAAAGAGCTTTGCTCATTGCTCCTAAACACAATGCAGGACATTTTACAAAGTAAAGTCTTCAAACTACATCTTTCATCACTGAATGATGAACAGCCAAAATTTAAAAATTATGAAAGGCGTTTGTGCACACTTTCCTATATATAAGTGATCAATGTTATATTATTGTGAAGATTGCTATTAATTTTTGTGTATTTTTGTGACTTGGCATTTACAGATGTTTTTAATGTGGATATTGTTGTGCTATTTTTAGCAAGACATTTTTTAACGATTTTATATGAACAATCTTAAAAACAATAAAAAAAATGTTTTTTCCCTCATGGAAAATCATTTTTGTTTAATTGTTGATTTTCTGGTGTTGATGGTACTGACCCAATGAGTGTTTTGAAGTGTTGTTGAATATTGAGGTATGATTGGACATATTGTATGACTAGAGAATACCCCAAAGGGAATTTTCCTCAGACTTAAGCACTTTCCTGGACAGACACACCAGTGAGTGTCCTTGTAAATTCGAATCTTTTCTGACTTTGCAGGATTTAAAGTTTGCAATACTGCAATTTTCCACTTCATACTTCAATCTGGAAATTGACATTGAAAATGTATTACTGTATTAATTAATTTCTAGAGATCATTACAAATACTACTGCAGTCCCATTGATATACAGGGCATGCCTATGCCTTCCTTGCAACACTTCAACCATTGCTTCCTCTACATTTCCAGGAGCAATCTCTTCTTTTGCAATAGGAGTCTCATCTTTTACCTCATAGCATCGGCCAGCTGTTTCAACTGCATGCATTAATGTGTTCTCTTGTAAGTAGCATTAATCATTAAAGAAAGCCCCAAACTACACACAGCCAAGTCTCTTCTGAAACATTTACTAACATTACTTTTATCAATAAGCCTTTTTTCGGCTTCTTGTCTTCACAGACAACACTGTTTTAGCCAGCGTTCCAATCTGTTTAGTATTGTTGTATTGATTACTGGGCTAAAACTACGGATGGTAATGAAATCTTGAACCTAAACCTTTACTCACTGAATATTCATAACACTTTCTTGGTCCACAGATGGACCTTTGTGTGTGCCAAGAGCGGTCAGATATAATGAGTTCCAACAATCATTCAATGAGGACCAGGAATTGGACAACTGAACTACAACTTTGATATCACACTCATGTAGATTGCTCTCAAAACAATACTAGATCGATAAAGAATTATCACTGCAAGGACAAATCTCCTGAGGAAACAAAGGTGAGCCAAAATCATATACACCAAGAGTTCAGTTAAAGCTATACAGGATAATACCATTAGTATTGGGTGCTCTGAGATCCTACTAATCGGATCTCCTCCAGTCATTAGTAAAGCCAAATTGATTATGTACATCCACTTTTGTACGGTTAAATCCTGACAGCGGAGTCAAATTCATCAATTTAGTTTAGTTTATCAAAATGTTTGAAAGAGAAGTGCATTAGGTAAAAAGACAGATTAATAAAGGTCTAATAAGTGGCAACAGCTTCAGAGTTTAGTATGGGACCTGCATTGGACAGTTCAAGTGGTCCCCGTAGGAAAAGTCCACGTGGTGGTCAGACCAGTCACATGGGTCTATGGAGATAAGCTTGAAGGAAGATTCCTTAGAGATGATCCAGTCAAGGGTGGCCCCTTTTGAGTGAGTTGGAAGAGAGCAGGCTTGAGTCAGGGCTGCATCGGTTAGGAGGTCTTTGATGGCGTTGACGTGGGGATCCTTATGATCGTTCCAGTGCAGGTTGAAATCACCAAGGAAAATCTCTTTAGCATTGGAGGAAATCTTAGTTGTGATGATTTCAAAAAGGTGATAGGTGAAAGAGTCTTTCATACCTGGGGGTGGTAAAAGATGTGCAAATTGCACAGATGTAATGAGTTGCTACAAATGGAGAGGGTTAGGAATTCGCAGGAGTCGGTGGTGTCTGCCATGAGTTCCATGACAAGGAGGCTAGATCGGTAGATGCAGGGGATGCCTTCTCCTTTCCTGCTGGTTTGTCTGTCCAGTCTAGCAATATTGTAGTTGGGAGAAACTAATAGTTCCAGACAAGGGGAACAGTATTCATTGAGCCATCAGCGGCATGCTTAACTGCAGATTGGCAATTTATTAAGAGACCAGATAGGTGGGATCTGAGGGAGTGTCAGGGGTCTGGGTGGAGAGGAGAAGAGGAGCAAGGTTGTTTTTAACCACACTTCTGTTACGGTGGGTAACTGGCCTGTTGGGGTTGATGGTGACTGTGCTGATGCAATGTTCGGGACTCGCATCAAGTGGACAAGGGATGACTTGGACAGAGTTGTGGTCTTGGAGGATGGCTGGGATTTCATTTCCAGTGAGGTCTAGTGGATTTGAAGTGGCAGTGGTAGAGTTGTAAGAGAGGGCAAGAGCTCGAGATTCCTCCTCAGAGAGGTGTCAAGGTCGCTTGCGCGGGCAAAGATGTCTCAAGGGTAGCGGTAGTAGGTGCTTGGGAGGCTCTGTGACCTGTGGGGGGTGGATATTAGCAGTGGCTTGAGGTTAGCAAGAGAGAGTTCGGCAAGGTGAAGGAGGTTCATAATGTCCAGAATGAAGCTATGGATGCTCTGGGTTAGTTTGGCTGCTCTGGATTGCAGAGTTCCAAGATCAATATAAGCGGGAGCTGCTAGAGGGCAGGGGGCAAAGGTTCAGGAGCAGTACATGTGGCATGTATAACGGAAATGGGAGAAAGGTTGGCTTGAGCCGAATCAAGGGTCTTTAGAGGCGTATCAAGCTCGCGGTTCGGGTGGATGGCTGACAGGGAGGTGATCAGAGGTCTGGAGGTGACTCTGTTGGAGGAGCCGGGGAACATGCTATGAAGGTTAGGGTGATCAGTGTTGGGCACCATTGGAGGGCTAGCTCGATCTGAATCAGGGGTCTTTGGGATCATTCCAGTTTTCCAGTCGGTAGGGGGTGCTAGGTGGGAGGAGAATGAAGGTTTTAAGGGACATGTTAACCAGGTTGCTGGCACCTGCTTCCGGGCTATCGGGATGTTGAGACGAGTCTTCCCCTACATACCAGATCATCACAGAAAAACGCTCGTGCAGGCTCTGGTCATCAGCAGGGTGGATTATTGCAATGGACTGCTCCTCGGAGCTAACGAGGAGCAGCTCAGAAAATTGCAAATAATTCAAAATACAGCAGCAAGGGTTGTCCTGAATGCTCCAGCCAGGACCCCTTCCAGTCCCCTGCTGATGAGACTCCACTGGCTTCCAGTTAGGAAGCGAGTCCAATTTAAGACCTTATGCACCATCCACAAGAGCATGATAGGGGAGGGCCCGAAATACTTGATTAAGATCTTTCAGCCCTACATCCCGGGGCGACTTCTTCGCTCCAGACATCAGCAGCTCCTGCAGATACCAAGAGTAAAAAAGACCAGACAAGGTGGCCGTGCATTAGCTTATGCCGGCCCAACACTCTGGAATTCTTTGCCTCCAGAACTCAGATCAATTTCCAGCCATCTGAGTTTCCGGAAGAATTTAAAAACGTATCTGTATCCTGATAAATAAATTACTTCTCAGTTTCTGCACCCTGTACTAACCACACTCTCGTAACTAGCACAAACTTGTGGTACAGCAATAGCGCGGAGATACCCCTTCGGGAGTCTAATCTAGCGCTTTATAAGAATATAAAATAAATAAAAAATAAAGGTGTAGGGGAGATTCTGTAGCCAGGGTCAGGAGACATGCTGGGGAGGATAGGATGAACTGCGATGGAAGCCCTTGGGGTGGTATGTGGGTGGCTAGGCACATTAGGCTGGTGGGACAGTGGGTCATTGGTGTGGTTGTTATTTACCCTATCGGTGTTGTGCACATGGTTTCTGAGGAGGGTGACAAGGTCTGCAAATTTATTGAGTTCATTGGTTGAGGCTTGAATCAGAACTATGCTTTTTTTGTAGAGGGTAAAGGTGAGGTCCGCTCGCAGCGTTGAGGAGGGCACAATTGTGAGCTTGGTGCCATATGGAATGTCCCTTGTTGAGAGAACGTTAAGAAGGTGTGCAAAGGTTTTGCGCCAGGCAGCGGTGCCGGTGTCCGCGCTGAAGTGCAGGTCGGATATCAGTGTCTCAGGGTGGCTTTTTAGGGTGGCGTGCTTGAATGATTTGGCTGGGGTTTTGGAGAGGTTAAGGGGGTAGACCAGAGTATAAGAGTTTTCCGCAGTCCCGAGCAGGCAAGGACGTGACATGTTTGTTAGGGTGGACCAGTATGTGGATAAAAGGGGCAAAAGGCAGCAGAGGTGATGGGTCTCCCGGTACCCAGGCGTGATGGAACTATAGGGATTGAAGCAGGTCTCACAGGAGTGTTTCTCATCAATCACCAAGGCGGGGGGCATCTCGGGCACACTTCAGCAATTCAAAAAACAAGAAGTGTAGAAGTCTCCAAGTAACCTGTTATTAAAGACGGTCTTAAAGTGAGCAACAAGAGTCAGGAATGCCACTCTCCACATACCAGTAAAGAGAGTTTAGTTGAAAACAATATGATATTGTAGCACCGCAAATTAAAAGCCAGGAGGGCCTTCAATGCACAAAAATGATATTGTGATGTCAATCAAAAAAGTTTTGTGGCACCGCCATCTTGAAGTCAGGCACTGTGGGGCAATCGAGGATGTCTTCACCCGTTGCTATTTTGAAGTCAGGCATTGATCAGCAAAAGAATATACAGAAAAGCTGCACAAGGACTCAGCTGACCAACACACACTCAAGGGCTGCAATGCTATTCATTACAAGAACGCCAGCAGAAACGCCTCATTTGCGGTATGGTTCAGGAGCAGGAGCTGTGATAAATGCCCTGTAATGGTTTTGAGGCACTGCCATTGTATATGCTTGGGTGCTGTGGATGAGTAACCTCATGAGTGTTAAAACAACACAGAGACAATGGAAATATCTGGCGCATGTTTTGAAACTTGCGTAGGCAGAAAGGCTCCGGGGACCGCAGCAGGACTTGTACATGTTTGTTTATGCCGCGCCATGCAGGGCAAGCGCAATGTCTTGCAGGACGAGAAGGCATCCGCAGTTCGCAGACGCAAGAAGGCATCGGAACCCAGAGAAGAGCCAGTGCCCTCAGCTCAACGATCGGCAACAGGTGGGCGGTCGAGACGATCGAGGTCGGAGTAGAAAGGCTCAACCTATCACAGGCGCAGCAGTCGGGCTACCACCAGGAACATGAGATCTTAGGAAAGAAAACTATGTTTCACATAATTTGTCATACTGAGGAATTCTATCATGAACAGTGAGCTTAGAGAGGCAGGAAACTTCACGTATGCATTCTGGCCAATATTAATTTAGGCTAATATAACAGAGAAAATCTAGAAATATGAGCACACATTCATAAGAAAACATGAAGATGTCAAGACTTTAGCATAACTTCTGATGCACTTAGAATCATTCAGTATGATTACAAGCAATATGCGTCAGATTCAATAAGATTGATATATATTACCTACTGGCTTTCGCCAGTAGGTAGTTATAGTTAGAACCTAGTTTACATAGGAAAAGCATTTTTTGATTTGCTAATAACTTTGGCGTCATTTGATGAATCTTTCGGAAATTCTCCAAAAAAGATTCTATCCAGGTCAGCTCTTATTCTGAAAGATTGGGGGTGATTCGTCAAGTGGGGGCTGAGAAAAAAAGGGGAGTCCCAAAACATGTTTCCCCATTTTAATTTCCATAGGAAATTTTGCAATGAGCTACAGCCCGAACTGCTCAACGGAATTACCCCACATTTTGCTGAAAGGTAGAGCTTGGTTCAGAAAGCAACCTTTTTAAATGGTGTAAATCCGTTCAATAGTTTTTGAGAAATTCAATAAATAGGAATCAAAAAATAATTTTCCCATAGGAAAATTTGTGCAAGGCTACAGCCAAAACTACTGAATGGAATTACCCTAAATTTAGCACGAAGGTAATGCATGGGTCAGCAAGTGACCTTTTTTTTAAATGGTGTAAATCCGTTCAGTATTTGCTGAGAAATTAGAAAAAGAAGGGTTTCGATACCTCAGCGGAACCTAAGTCGCATGCATGAGCTTCACTGTGATTGGCTGTAGTCCAAACCAGGAAGTGTCGGCAGCCATCTTGTGGCTCGGTAGAAGTGAGTCACCCAAAAATGGAGAAACAAAGGTAGAAAACAAGGGAAGGGGGCAGGGAAGAAACACCCTGACCCCCTAGACCTGCTCATCCATTTTGTGATGTGCTCCGTTTGCTCGCATGTCTACGTGTAGAAGCCATTGGGTCCGCAGTTTTACCTCTGCGAGGCAAAACTGGCATCTGTGTTAGATATGACTTTCACGCTGCCTCTCCTCATAATACTAGGTCACGGCTATGGCTTTAGAAGCCTGTTTGTCAGCTCCCACATCTTTACGTTTGCAAGCTAGTACATTGCTGTGGGGCGCAGGAGTCCCTTTGTGAGACTGGGGGGAACTGTTGATAAGTCACACTATATAAGCATTGAAAGCCATTTTGTGATTGAGTCCGTCAGCTCGCATCTGTCTGAGGCAACTCTGTAAACATACCGGAGCTCTGTCTGTGAGAGACACCCTTTTCACGCTATTTCTCCCCACATCTGTACGTAACGCGCCCTGTTCCCATTTCACCAGCATACCCCCAACAACCTTATTGGGCCTGCCAGTCTGCCTCTGCGAACTAAGGGTAGGTTCACAGCTGTTGTGGTGGGACTTCCGGGGCTGCCGTTGTATCTGTGAAGTAAAGTAAAAAATACCAGCAAGGGAATTTGTTTCAAACAAACAGATGACTTACAGAGGTCAGATTAGAACATATGAATATTAAGATCCTCTGACTTAACCACATTGGGATCTGTACTTGATTAATCTCAAACCACCTTTTTTAGTGAGATATAGAGTGAACAATCAAATGAGAAAGTAGCAACACGGGTAATCTTTGTAGAAAAAGATTCTTTAATATATGCAAAAATATTTAAAATTCGAAGGGTACAAAGTATATCACAGATTCAATCAAGACTTCAAATGTCAAAGGAGTAAATGAATTGTCCTATTAAACATCTGAAAAACAAGTCCAATGAGGATAAATTCATAACAAATGACTACTAATATTTTTAGTAAGTGTCAAATGCTTGGTTAATAGCCAGCGAAGAGATGGACTTAACAGTCGACGTTTCGGTCTTATGTTGTTTACTCGCAAGACCTTTCTTCAGGACAACATATATTGTGACGGTGACCCCTTATAGGAACCGATGGAGACTTAAGTTCCCAGAATTGGTGTGAACGAAATTATAAACCGTCAGAATTGTTTTGAACAAGAGAAAATCTTGTTACAACAGAAACCCCACAGGCAAAGATTTGATGAAATTCGAGACCGTCTGGAGTGTTCTGGGTCCTCTAGTAACACAACTTCTTGTCTAAGGACTTTTAAATACTGCTTTGTGTTGTTTTCACAATATATATACTTCTCTGTGACTGAATCTCGAGAAAGTACTTGTACACGTTCAGAAGTGTAATGATGCCAAGCCGATCAACAGCAAAGTCGGTTGATCGGCTTCGATCATTACACTTCTAAACATTTTGATTAGATTTGTGACCTTCTTCTTTTAGCTCCTTAAAAGGACATTATCTCCCAGAAGGCTTTGCTGTAAAACTGGTTACTGAGGTGGTGACACCTCTGCCTTCATCACATAAAGTGTGAAGAGGCCTGTCCATTGTGAACATTTCTGCATTTTATGGCCTGGATGGCATTGTTTGGGATAAGGTCCCATTTTATACATTTGGTCCTACTGAGACTTTACAGTTCTCTTATGTTTCTAAAGTCTAATTAAGTCATATAATAACTCCTGGTAGCATGTCTGGTGATTAGGATTTAAAATTGGTTATTTCTATACTCTCTGAGCTAGAATATTATACTATATTTAAAGGGGTAGATATGTATATTGCAACCACTAATTATGGTGGAATGTTCTGCTATCATCACTATGCATACCACTATTTACACAGATCTAGTACTCCACCTGCAGTTTTTAATTATACACAATGGGAACATTGCCTAACACCACTAGTGGGTAGATCAATAACATACCTACAAAACTTTGCATATTTTTCAGCAACAAATTGGTTGACCCAGTGTTTTATTATGTTAAACTTTCCCCTTCCCTGAAAAGAAAAATGTGCTGACTGAAACTAAACTGATTTATTCGGCTTCCTTCATTTCCCAGCTGTCTGTACCGGATTACGATTTTTGGAGAGACAATTTTGATTTGACATTTGTTTAGGGAACACAGTTTGGCAAGTCCAGGGCAATGAGGCTTTGTTTAGAGCATGGGTTATACCGAGACAAATTATTTTTCTGAACAAAACAGTATAGAAAACATTGTGCCTAGGCTTGGCTTAAATAAAGGACATGAATACATCAAATATTCCCACAATTGACCGATTTGATAATTGACAACAGTTAACAAATTATACAGAGGAACAGATCCAAAACATGATACAGAATGGTACATTCCATTCTTCACATTCTGGTCCAGATGGGTGGCTAGTGTTGCCATTAGATACTAATGGTTGTCATGCATGTTTTATAAACAATGCAAAGTGTTTCAAAACAAAACAGACCAGACCCACGTTATGTGCAGACGCAACACTCAGTAGTTGTTTCTACATACAGTGGTGGAAAGCTATGCCAGCAATTGTTACCTCATTCCACTTTAGATGTGCTAAAAGAACACTTGTCTCTCCTTCCTGATGACATGGGCTTACAGGATTTTTTATTAGGTCCTAGAACACCAAATACTATTTATATGCCATTTATAATGAACTTTTGAAAGTTTCCCAGCAAGAAGCTGATGAACTCAAATGTTAAATTGACATAGGTAAATTTGAAAAGTCTTTGACTACATTGTCAACTAGGATTTATTCTCTGAATAACATTGTGTCTTCAGCAATCAACATCATACAAAGTTACATGTCCCTCTTGCAACATGGGCAGAGTGAGTTGAGATCAATTATGCAATCAAGCTGGACAATACAGACTTTAAAAACTGGTTGCATGCTATGGAAACACCCAAACATGACTAATTTATTTTTGCCTTATAATCTAACACTTTCACAAAAAATAATGAGGATAAAGGCCATGACTTACGCAATGTTATGCATAGAGCATTTAGAGAAATTGCCATTGTCAGTGGCAGATACACTATCTGCTGTATAGTAAATATGCACATTTATGCTGCTGCCAATTTCTACATTTTATTACACATCTCGCCTGATACATTTTCAAGTAGGCAGATATGAGGTGTTCGGGGAGATATGTGTACATGAGACATGGATTCTACCTTTTGAATTCAGATGTAGGAATGGAGAAACTGAATTGGTTCTCAGCAGCAACAAAACAAATGCAAAACGTTGTTTGCCCATTCTCTCGTTTGCAAGGAGGCCATGATTGATGTCTTTTGTGATGCGTCTGTGGCCAGCATAGCCTGTTATCTGAAGGGTACCACAGCTGCTTTGATTTGGCTGGCATTCAGATTGATTTGAAACGGAAGCTACTTGATGCTGAATGATCAATGTTGTTGTGGGATGAAACTGGTAATACCCTATCTGGTGACGGTTTCCAGGGTAGTGACTTGCTGTGATAATATGTTATTGCCACCTGCACACACAATTAGAAAGGTGATGGTTTGGCCTTCAAAGCTATTTTTAACGTGAACTTTGATAAGTTGAGCAGACTGAAAGCCTTATTTTTGTCAGAAGGTTTGTTTAACATCTGCAAGAGAGACGTTTGAACTCCAAGTTGCAGGTTCTTCTACTCAAATACAATTGTTACTATGTACTAACCTCCCTCAACATTTTGGAGAACTGGTGCACCGCATGTTTAATACATCTAATACTGGAGGATTAGTACACTTTTTTAAAGCGATTGGGTCTGGCTATGTTAGCAGGTTTCAGAATATCTTCAGAGTAATTCCATATTTCATACACTATCTGGGTTCCAGCATGTTTGAAGGCATACTGCTGGTACTTTTTCTGATGGTTAGTATTTGGATCCTATTTTCCTGCTCCGCAATGGATGGTCCACCTCGTGGCCAAATGGTGGTAGAACTGCCACATATGCTGCTGTGTTTTGAACATATGATGAAGTGTTTTTGCCCGTATTTGCTTCAATAACTAAATGACTACTGGTGTTTGTCCTTTTGGCCTGCAAGGTTATATTGCATTCAACCTGTGTTATGCTGTCTACTGTGCATTTTCGAGTGTGCTCTGAATATATGCCTTTGGATGCAACCGGTTCAATCTACGGATATGGAACTATTGATGTGTCTGCTGGGGACTACTTTTCAGTGTTGTCCTCTGCATTTGCCGTTGCTACAGAATGCATATTTTGAACCATAACTAAATACTCCTGGTCCTGGATTCATGGATCCTGGCTCCTCTTCTGCAGCTACACTACTGGCTGGCACACCGCCAGTGGCTGCTGATTGGGTTGATTATGACCATGTTTCTTCTTTGGAACTTGTGAGTCGGGCCTCAACAGACACAATGTCTGTGGAAGATGGTTCCATCATGCTTCCTAATGACTCTCAGGACATGTGAAACATTCTTGAGTTTCTTGCATTTTTTGGGGGCATTTAAAAAAATGTAAATTACTTTTATAAGTTTTTCACATTGTGTGTTTTTAAATTGAGTTTATTACAATTTGGCTTTTATTTTGCTTCATTATTAAAGTGCATTATACATTTTGTATGATTTTAGGCTTATATACATATCAAGATTAATATAAGAATATGCCTTTAATTTCAGTTTGAAGTATCAGTCTCCTCCTGGCCAAGGAGTGGGTGTTGTGGGCCTCAACAGGTTCCTTGCACAAAAGCATCCATTTTACAAGTGCACTTTTAAACTTGTTTTTTTTTTAGACAGTGCTTTTTAAACTACTTTGCATGTACATGTTAATGTAGTCAATGTTCTGCTCGCAGAGCACATTTTTTTGCAAGCATTTTATCTGGACGCTGCTATTCTCAGTAATACAAATAATATTATTAACAAAGGATTTCAGACACAGTACGAAAGAAACCATTTTTGATTATATAAACTGCTTCAGAGCTTTGGCTTGTCAGATGAGCACTTGCATGGATTCTCCTGAACGTTCGCCTGTGACTAATTGCCAGTCATGCTGATTTCCATTACTATCTTGCAAAGGACGGCAGCCTCTCCTGCTGCAGACTGGCTTTCAGATACATTACATATGCAGGTAAATGAGGAGTTACACTGCTCCAGGAGATCTGGCAGAATGCACTTCTTACTATGCTCTCCATAGTATAGTAAGTGATAGATAGGGTTATCATTATGATATATATTTATATAATCACTGCAATGTTATAATGGTTGAATTATTTATCTCCTTCACCATTCTTGTAATGCTAGTAACAATGCCTTTTTTTGTTTCTACTGATAATTGCAGCTCATGTATTTCACAGAAAAATCCAATTGCATCAATAAATGTTGGAGATGCCTATATGTGTATTTCTTGTGTCTACCTTTGAGCACACAACAGGTTAACCGCAAAAGGATAGATCTGTTTCCATGATTTCCTTGGGGGAGTCAGAGTGATCATGTTGGTTCATATGTTATGCAAATGCACAGTATTACTTGATTGATAGGAGCTGTACAACAATATGCTACTGTCCTCTATGCCACTATACTCTACACCATGCCACTCTACGCTATTACACTCCACCACACAACACTCTAAGGAACTCCGCTCTTTGCAACCCCACTACGCTGTTCTACTGTATGCCACTCTACTGGATGCAATCCACTCTACAACACTCCACTTTAAACTATTCCACTCTACACCACTCCACTATACAAACTTCACTCTATACCACTCCACTGTACCACACTCCACGCCACTCCATTATATGCTTTTCCTCCGTACGCAACTACACATGACTATACTACTCAATTCTAACATGCGCCACTCAACTCTACTCTAGTCAACTCTGCCATGCCACTTTACCCAACTCCACTGTATGCAACAACATGGGCTGCTATTCCACTGTATGCTCTTCCACTATACCCCACTGCACCCTATGTCACTCCACTTTAACCCACTCTATGGTATGCTATTCACATCTATGCAATTCTACTCTGTGGCACTCCACTCTACGTTACTCCACTGCATCTTATATTAGTGTACTCTACCATAGTGTACACTATTCCACTGCATGTCACTTCTATCTATGGCACTCCCCTCTTCACCACTCCACTGTAAACTATTGCATTGTATGCCATTTCACTCTAACCTACTCTACTCTATGCTACTCTACTTTATACCGCTCCATTTGCACCACTCACCTTTACCCTAATCTAGTGTATGCCACTCCACTCTACCCCACTTCACACACCACTCCTCTCTACAGCACTCTACTGTATGCTCTTCCACTGTACACCACTACATTCAATCCCACTGCAGTCAATGACACCCCACTGTACACCACTGCACTCTACAACATTGTACTCTGTGTTATTGCACGGCACTCCACTCCAATTTATGGCACTCCAATTTATGCCACTCCACTGTATGCTACTCCAGTCTGCCAAGCTTCACTCCATGCCACTCCACAGTGCTCCATTGTGAGAAATTGGGTTACTTCTTGATGGGAGTGGAAACCCTTCTCAAGCAGCAAACATTAAATTCACCTGTGCTCAACACTTGGGTAGCTTGGCACAGGACAGTCACGCTTAATTCAGAGGCAATGTATAAAGTGTTTTTGCAACACTTCAAAAAGCAACACACTGAAAACACCCCTCAAAAGGATCACACAGCAGTTTAAGAAAAATAGAGTAATTTTAATTAAAAAACAATACCAAAATGACAAAAATTCAATTATTAGAACTGGAAATATTTAATTTTAAAGATTTTAGTGAACATAGTGTAAAAAAGCACAAAGCGTCAACAGTTTATATATGGGCATGTTGAACCATGAGAAAGCGATGGAACGCTCACCTGCTACAGGGACCCAGTTAGGCCTGCTGAACAAACCTTCAATCCTGGTTTGTGGAGCATTGTGAGGATTTGTCATTTGTGGCAAAGATGTATCCTGCAGCCAAAGCGATGTGTCAGTTCTGAGGTGCAGTGTGGCTGTGATGAGAGGTCCTGCGTCACTGTTGAGGATCCTATCAAAGAGGGCTTGTGATGAAATGTCTGCCATTAAGTAAGCATTACACAGTCAGGGGGTGATGCATCAGTTACAAGAAGTTGTGAGGCTGCAGTGCTGAATTCGTAATCTTTGTCAATGAGGGATGCGAAGATCTTCACTGAGGCAGTTCCAAAGTGGCTGCAGCAGCGATGTGGATCTTTGCGCTGGGTCCAATCTGCACAGCAACAGTGATGCATCGGTTCTGCTCTGGGTTGTGCCATGCAGCAGAGGAGATGCCCCAGTTGTTCTGGATCCACAGAGACTGGCAGAGCACCTTCAGCCAACTTACAAAGGTCTATGACTCTGGTGGCATCACTTGGCAGGGTAGACTCTCAGATTGCAGAGTCCAGGTGCTGGGTTCAAGGTTGTTGGAGCTTTCTGTTCCTGAGGTTGCAGTCAGGAGTACAACCAACTAGTCCTTGGAGTTATTCTGGGTCTGAGTTCAACAGATACAGGTCCATTCCCACTCCCCCAGTCAAGAGGGCAGCAGGTTAGCACAGCACAGCAAGGCAGAAGTCTAGTAGCAAATCAGTAGTACAGCAGGGCAGCAGTGTAGCAGAGTGACAGTCCTTCAGCAGCACAGGATTTCTTCTTCCTGGCAGAGCATCCACAGGTCCAGAAGTGTACTGAAGAGGTGGTGTCTGAGTTCTAATATTTATCCCTGGGGAGGAGAAGTTTCTAGAGATCTTCCCTTGGCATCCTGCCTTTCCTTTCCTGGCTCTAGAATAAATACAGAGAATATACAGCCCTTTGTGTAGAGGCAGGACACTGTCTATTCAAAAGTAAGTAGGCTGCTTCAACCCAGCTCATACATCTTGCAAGTGATGGCCTATCAAGGCACACCTAATCTCTATATTGTGTGTGGCTGTCTAGGAGTAATACACAAAACCCAACTGTCAGCTACACCCAGTCAAGTGACCCAGGACAGGCTAGAGACACTAATGGCTCAGGCAGGAAAATGCCAATGTTCTAAAAGCAAAATGAACAAATGATGGACAGAATGTTTAACACTCCACATCAGCCAGGATAACTTGAATCCAGTGGTGCAGTGAACATGGGACTCAGGTCTGGGCATACCCTTCCCATTTAGGGCCACAAAAGCAAAAGAAAAATTGATGGACGGAATGCAGAGTCCCAAAAGCTAACAAGAATGGGCTCAGAAAAGAGGAAGGTGAAGGCAAAATGTTTGGGATAACTAGCATCTGCTAAACCACATTATCCACTACACCAACAGTCTACACTCCTCCACTATACCACACTATACTTCACAGCATAGTACTACACTGTGCGACAAAGTACTCCTCTCAATGCCACTGTACAACATTGTCATTGATCTATAGCACTTTACGACACCCTACACAACTCCCTCTATGCTGCTCAACCCCAGTTAATATACTCTATTCCATCAGAACCTACTCCACTGTACTCCACTACTGCACTCTCCAGCACTCCACTGTATGCTACTCTATGACACTGGACTGTACAACAGTCTATCCCACTCTACTCTACCATACAGTAAGCCACTCTACTCTATGCCACTCCATTGTACATCACTTAAATCCACTCTATGACACTCTACTCCACTCTGACACTCTATACCACAGCAGTTTAGTTGACTGTACCACACCACTCTACAACACTTTACTGCATTGTATGCAATTCCACTCCACTCTACTTGATTCCACACCACTGTAGGTTAGGACATACCACTCGACCCCATGTTGCGCCATTTCACTGTAATACAATACACTCTACTTCACTGCCTAACCCTTGACCCTACTCTGTGGCTCTGTACAACATTCCACTCTACACCACCACACTGTATCACATTACTTCACACTGTACAACTCCACCCTACATTACTCTACCCCATTCTATGTTACCATAAAACACTGTACTCAACTCTATGTCCCTACACTACACTGCACCACTCCCTACTGCACTCTATGTCACTTCAATCTCAGTGTACAACACTCTACTCCACTCTACAACACTTTCCTACACTCTATGACATACTACTCCAGTGTACTATGCAAGGCACTACTCCATTTATAAGAATTTACTCAACTCTACACTACTACTGTCCACTCTAGTACACTCCATGCCACCAATTTACACAGCCTGCCACTACACTATATAACAATTTACTCCACTCTACTCTACTCTATGATACTCCACTCCACTTCACTCGACACCTCTCCACTGTACCACACTCCACGCCTTTCCAGTGTATGGTATTCCACTATACCACGTTCCACTCCACTCTACAACACTGTAATCTAAGCCAGTACACATTACAACTCTCTCCTCAACTCTACTGTACCACATTCAACTTAATGACTCTCCACTCAACTACAGTACACGCTATGATTTCAATTTTGTTTTATTAAAAATAAAAAACAATTGCAATTCAATGAAAAAATAAAGGTGAGCTTTTTGTTATAGCTAGGAAAACTTTCTTTATTCTTTGTATTCTTTATTTTATACAAACCACACATAAAATACACAAATGTTAGGAACCTTCAGGTATCGTGGTCCCTTAAATTCATGATTTACGCACCATCTTTAAATTAATATAACTTTATTTATTCTTCATCTGCAAGCGAAAGTTAAAGAACACAAAAAATGATGTTCCAAACATGTGGAATCTGTGTGTAGAAATATCTGTCAAAGAAAATTAGTAATGCGCTTTCTAATGTGTTTGATCACAGATTCCTCACATCCCACTCACCTCTCCAATCAATTAAGTAGATCTCTGAACTTCATGATAAGATTCTAGGGGCCACATACATCAATGTAGGATTTTGCATTTCCTAAATTGCGAAAATTAAGGAATCGCAATTTAGGAATTGCAAAATCCTATGCATCAAGAAATCCTAAAAGTTTTTAGGATTTCTTAATTTTCTGTATTTGCGATTCCTTAATTGCGAATCGCAATTAAGGAATGGCATTACATTGATTCCTATGGGCCTAGGGTCCCACAGGAATCAATGCCGTTTTGCACTTTTTTATTTTGCGAATCCCATTTGTTTGATGCATTGCAAGAGTGCAGAGGGGGTCCAAAGTACCACCCCCCCTGCACCCCTGAAATGTATTTTAAAGTGCATGTTTCACACACACATCTGTATCTGTAACATGAAAGTTTAAAAAATGCATTTTTGAGCATTTTCATAACTATTCGCAAATTACCACGAGGTTCAACCTCGTGGTAATTTGCACCCCCTAATTGCTAATTCGCAATTTGAAAAACAATCATGCATTGCTTTTAAGGAATCGCAAATTTGCGATTCCTTAAAAGCATTCGCATTTTTGGAAATCACTAAAAATAGCGATTTTCACAAAAATGTATGATGCATCCCAAAAACTTATTTATGAATCGCAAACGGCCGAATTTACCGATTCGCACCGTTTGCACTTCCTAAATAGGTAGATGCATGTGGCCCTAAGCTTCATTTTGGGATACTATTACCTTCAACTTATTCGAGCTGCTCGGCATCTGAGCGTACGTAAGGATAAACAATTAAGAAACTGATGTCAGCATGCAGGGGTGGCAATAATATGCAGCTCTGCTCCATTACTTTAGCTGCAGTTAGAAGGTACTGTGAAGCAATATGGCTACACCTACCACCACCCGTGGAGTATCCCTATAAAGAAAATCTCCCAATCCAGAATGGCGCCTGGGATTATCGTACAGGTGGAGGATTTGCATTAATAAAGATTATCCATCAGAAAGAGCAATACCGAGGTAAGTAACAGCTTTGTTTCATATGATTGTGGACCTGCGTAGGTTTATCTTCCAGTGCAAAGCTTTTTACTGTGAAATGAAAAACATGAAATATTAATAAAGTGAACCGCCAGCACACAAACAGCTAGCCCACATAATTAACCCTCCCAGAAGCATTTTACCCACTGAGTAATACATCTTTACAAGCACTTCTTCAACACCAACAATGTTGAAATGGGCTTCAGAAATTCCTTTCTCTCTCGTGAATCCAGTGGTACCCATCTTTCTCTGGGACAAATGTTACAGTTAATTCATAGAAATCTTGAGGCTTTTATTGTGGTGAAAGAGAGGAACATATAAGAATTGACATCATATGGATATCCAGAGGTAGAAATAAAGGAAAGCATATGACATTCCTAAGATTAGATTGCCTGGCATTAAAATGGCTGCCCCAAAGTCTCAGGACACCATGACTTTTGTTATTGATCTTGCAAGATTTTGGGGTAGCGTTCTTAGGGTAAGGCTGTTCTCTTGGGAATAACTGGGTGTCTATTTTAAAGTTGTGCTTGTGCATGATTCCTGGCTAACACAAAAATGTAATGAAAAGATCAATGTATTTCTTACTGTATACAATCCATATATGAGATAAAAATATAAAGTGTGATGACTTAGTGTTCTATTTGATGTTAAAGATTCCCTGTGAAGTGAGAGAGTAAACTGTTCTAGAGCCAATGGTATGCATTTCTTTATTTTTTTTCTCTTACTTTTATATTGCACACACTTGACCCAAAGGTATCAGGTATCAGGGCGCTTTACAAGAGCACCGGTTGTGTTACCCAAGGACACATTTATTTTTTGAATGTTTTGGTTAGGCACTGGTAGATTAAGTGATTTGCCCAGAATCACAGGATCTTGAGTGTCAGTGCAGAGACTCGAACCTGGTTCCCCAGATTTGAGATCGACGCCCTAGCAGTTAGACTACATCCTCTCCTCCCTTCTTAAAGCATTGCTGTCAATAGGTCTTGCAGACAGCTGCATTGCCAAGTCAGAACTAAAAACTCCAAGGATGGAAAGCTCTTGCGGGAATTGCATCTCATGGCATTCTACATGAGTTCAGCAAAGACTTGGATTTCGAATTTGACAGATGTGGGACATTACTAAAAACAAGCAGATGTCCCATCCACTGTAGTATAAGGTTGAAATAACTTTCTTCACAGGACCTAATAGAAACGCTGTCCTTTACTTTCATTGACCCCAGCAATGCCCACATACACCGGGCAATAAAAAACACTGGTAGAAGTGGGGAAGGGAAAATGGAATATGGGGGAAAATAGAGCCACTGGCCTCCACACGCTATCTCGTCAATTCTAGGTATCAATCTGGTCTGTGAGTCTCTAGAAGAAAAAGGGATATCCTAAGATACTTTACAATACAAAGTGTAACTCCAGTTGGAAATGGGAAATGCCTCTCTATTATCAAATCTCTGCATTTTGATAGGAATTTGGAAATTAATGATAACTGAATACATGTAGACTTAATTATCTTGTAAATACACTTGCACTGGCATCTTGAATACCTTCCTTGGGATTCTTCATTGTACCCTTTTGTGGAAGAAGCGTATAGTTTCTACTTAACTTCTATATAACTGCAAAGCACTGAAAATCATGCTGTCCCCTACTGTTATCAATATATACACAGACGAGAAATCTCACTACTTGCACACAACATGCATGAATGTGTGTGGGTGTGCTCATGTGTGTGTGTATGTGTGTATGTGAAAGTGTGTATGTGTGTCTATTTGTGTGTGTGTTCGTGTATTTTTCAGTGAAAGTCACTACTGGGTAGTTATAGCTAGATCTGCGTTTACATAGGAAATGCCTTTTTTGGGGTTGCAATAACTTTGGCACCGTTTGCTGAAATAGTGCTGTCTTTTGCTTAGTTTGTGCACGGAAAGTTGCGGGGTGATCCATCAAGTGGGGGCCAAGATGAAAGGGGAGTCCCAAAAGACAAAATTCCAATGCATTTCCATGGACTTCTTTAGGCAGGGTCACAGCAAAAATTGCTGAACTGAAGTTCACCAAATTTGGCAAGAAGCTAGATCTTGGCCATCAAATTGTGCTTTTTCTGATTTGGTGTAAATTCCCTCAGTAGTTTTTGAGAAATTAAGGTTCACATTGTATAGATATATGTATAGTTGATGCTCTGACCAATTTAAACAGGACCAGTCAATCCTGATTGGTTGATTTCAACCTGAACAATATGTTTTGGCAACCATAATGAGACTGTATACTCTAAATGAATTAAATATATATATATGTAAGGGGGAAGAGTGAGCACACCCGGACCTCAAAGGGCTGGTGGGGGTCTCCAATAGAACCCCCCATGTTATTAGGCTTGGGTGGTAAGCTCTCCACCCCCTGCTGTGTGGCAGAGTTTAAGACACTCACCGCTAAATAGCAATATCTCTTTGCTTGAGATTGGTCCAGGTTATTACCTTAAAGCACATCAGTGTGACATCCCACACACCCTCTGTGCCATGCAGCCACAGCCTGCATGCAGTTCTAGGACCACAGGTTCTAGCAGCAGGTGCTGAAGCAGTGCCATTCCTAGCTTTCACTCTGTGAACATTTTCATACACATGCCTGGCTCCGTGTGTGGCATTCTGGGACACGGGCATGCAGGCAGCACCAGACATGCCGTGCTCCACGTGTGCCCACCGTACTGGGGTCTGCTGCTGGAAGCAGTGAAGTCCTAAGACCCTGACACAGGAGCCCCCAGCTCTGGGACCCAGGAGGCGATGTCACCTCTGCTCTGCCATTCATGCCCTGCACTAAGTGGGGCCGACTGTTATGTGTGGCTGGATCACCACTCGCTGTCCTCAGTGCAGTGTGCTTGGCTCTTCCCATAGTGATTACCCACGCATCTGAGCCCCCGAGGAGGTGCTGCATGGAGCAGAGCATCGGAGAGCAAGGGGCTGTCGGGGCTGCAAAAGTGGAGCTAAGGCATGCTTCGAGGGAGGCACACGCTGCTCTTCGGAGAAATGTCTGGGGAGGACACTTTTTACAAGAATGTTGGTAGCCCACATTATCTTTTACTTTGTCCATGCCAAAAATACCACTCGAGGCTGCACACGCCATGCAGAAGCGTGTCTCAGAACGCCCAGCTGCTCCATCAGCATCCGCTCATGCTATCAAGCCTATACCTCTACATCTGTCTGAGCCTGCCGCCTAAACCATTACTAAGTTGTTTTATCAGCCCCTCCTTTTACATATCCGGCTCGGAACCTAACAACTATCCCAGCTTGCAGTCTCAGACACCACGCAGCTGCACATACTCGAACCCTGAGCAGCTCACCAGTTGCTGTCTAGCTATCAAGCTCCCATTTTAACGACCACACGGGATCATCGTCCTCGCACACCGTTATGGACTTGCCGACCTCTACAAAGCCATAGTGGCTGTCTCTCTTTGGAACAAATACTACATTGAGCTTTTGGCAGGAACTGTTCAGCAGTCCACTGGAAATTTCTAAAGTCCTAATGAATTAATTTCAAACATAGGAGCCACAATAAACACCTTTGTCAGATGAAGCAAAGACTTTGATCGGACTGATTACTACACGGATAATTTCATCAATACCCAATACCAACCACATATGCTACAAGATGGTAGCGTCCTGAGGAAGACACTTAGGTGTTGAAACGCGTAGACGAAAACCATCTTTACTTCAGATCATTGGGAACATCTACACACAAAACAATGCATATTTATTGGTTCTATAATGAAATGAAAAATATTTTTATTGTTAACTGCTAATTTTGTCTATGTCATTGATTATCCTTATGACTATTTTTATCACTTTTATCAAATTAAATTTCTAAATGCTATTTTTTGTGCTTGATCTTTGTTATCATTTTCTATTTTAAATTGTTATTGCTTGAACCCTGCCAGTACATTTGTTTTTTGCCTGGGTACGTTACCTCTTCACATATTGTTTGCCCTGACCCAGGAAATCTACCTTTCTCAGGGGGTCCTTGTTTGTTACATAGTGAACGTCAGAGAGCACATACATGTCTCCCTGCTCCCTGATCGCACAACTGCACCCTGCTGGGCTCACTGGAGTCTTTTGTTTGCTGTAAGTGTGTGCACTAAAGTCTGCCAGCTAAGGGCACCTCTGGCAGCCTAGTGGGTGCTTCTCGTAGCCAGACATCTGTGGAGGGTCAGCGGTGGGGAAGAGGAGCCTGGGTTTGCACATCCCCTGCACCCCTCTTGATAGGTTTCTGGGCTGTACTTCATGGGCAGGCAGCATGCAAGGGGGAAGCCAAAATGAATCAAGGGAGGAATGCAGTGTGCAGGCCAGTGGAAACCTCTGTAACTCACTCACAGGCAACATGGGAGGTTGAGGGCATTAGGAGACAAAAGATTAGTATATGCTTTCTGCATTGAAGATGGGTTGTTTAGCAGTTGTCAATGAAGTTGCATGAATTGGATTATTTGGAATAAGGTACACATTAATTTTTTATTGTATAGCTCAAACTGATTTTCCTCTACGTTTGTCATATAACATAGATTGAGCCATGTGGAGTAATAAGTCCAAGATCACGAGTAAAACTCTGTGAGTTCTGCCAACATCTACCCTTTACTTGCTGGACACAAAATAAACAACATATTGTGGCAGACGTTCCAAACCTATGGGACATGGAACCCATTGTCATGTGTTGCACTAAATGGCAGGTTTTGAGGGTCACAAACAGGAGCATGTATAAAGGATGATAAGAGATGTATTTATAGTATAAACCATTTGTTGGTGGCACCTTACTAATTTTAGGAATTGGGGTGTGTTCTAAGGTGGTTTTACCCATTGACAAATGCTGACCTTCTGCTGGGATTTTATGAATCATGTTTGAGAACAGATTGTTTTCTCATGATTTTTTAATTGAGGTTATAGAAGGTGTTCCAGAAGCTAAAATTGGACAATAGTTTCTGTAAATTTACACTATCTTTCGCTGCCATGTGAGAATAAAGTCTGCCTTTCTGAATAAAACATATACTTCCAATGTTAGCAGTCTGTCATTTGATTCCACTGTGTTCTACTGCAGCCTCCCAGAGTGTACTAAAGACCAACTAGAGTGCTAACAGTGCTGCTTATGACAAAAGCGTTTCAGAAAAGAGGGTGGTGATGAACAGAGTGTCTGAATTAAGCAGACCACTCTTACCCAGTCCAAAGATCAGGGCTTGATCCATCACCGTTATTTAGCTCACTGCCCCATCCCAGCTCAGAACCTGGCTATATGCAAATTAGTCTGTCCCTTGCCCAGTGCATCATGGGAACAGGGCAGACCAAACTACCAAGCCAATTCTTCACCAGAAAGGATACAAGCTACCGGGGACCGGTTTCTGGCATTTCAGCCTCGTCGGCCCGGCTTGCTTGAATCCTGATGGAGCAGTGAGCAAGGGACTCATGTCTGAGTATACCCTGCCACACCTATAGTGGCCAAAAACGATTCAGAAAAGGGGGTGGTGATGAACAGAGTGTCTGAATTAAGCAGACCACTCTTACCCAGTCCAAAGATCAGGGCTTGATCCATCACCGTTATTTAGCTCACTGCCCCATCCCAGCTCAGAACCTGGCCATATGCAAATTAGTCTGTCCCTGGCCCAGTGCATCATGGGAACAGGGCAGACCAAACTACCAAGCCAATTCTTCACCAGAAAGGATACAAGCTACCGGGGACAGGTTTCTGGCATTTCAGCTTTGTCGGCCCGGCTTGCTTGAATCCTGATGGAGCAGTGAGCAAGGGACTCATGTCTGAGTATACCCTGCCACACCTATAGTGGCCAAAAACGATTCAGAAAAGGGGGTGGTGATGAACAGAGTGTCTGAATTAAGCAGACCACTCTTACCCAGTCCAAAGATCAGGGCTTGATCCATCACCGTTATTTAGCTCACTGCCCCATCCCAGCTCAGAACCTGGCTATATGCAAATTAGTCTGTCCCTGGCCCAGTGCATCATGGGAACAGGGCAGACCAAACTACCAAGCCAATTCTTCACCAGAAAGGATACAAGCTACCGGGGACCGGTTTCTGGCATTTCAGCCTCGTCGGCCCGGCTTGCTTGAATCCTGATGGAGCAGTGAGCAAGGGACTCATGTCTGAGTATACCCTGCCACACCTATAGTGGCCAAAAACGACTCAGAAAAGGGGGTGGTGATAAACAGAGTGTCTGAATTAAGCAGACCACTCTTACCCAGTCCAAAGATCAGGGCTTGATCCATCACCGTTATTTAGCTCACTGCCCCATCCCAGCTCAGAACCTGGCTATATGCAAATTAGTCTGTCCCTGGCCCAGTGCATCATGGGAACAGGGCAGACCAAACTACCAAGCCAATTCTTCACCAGAAAGGATACAAGCTACCGGGGACCGGTTTCTGGCATTTCAGCCTCGTCGGCCCGGCTTGCTTGAATCC
Source organism: Lissotriton helveticus (assembly GCF_964261635.1). Lineage (NCBI taxonomy): Eukaryota > Metazoa > Chordata > Amphibia > Caudata > Salamandridae > Lissotriton > Lissotriton helveticus. Next base: position 48,329,215 of record NC_136060.1, on the reverse strand, counting down.
TGATGGAGCAGTGAGCAAGGGACTCATGTCTGAGTATACCCTGCCACACCTATAGTGGCCAAAAACGATTCAGAAAAGGGGGTGGTGATGAACAGAGTGTCTGAATTAAACAGACCACTCTTACCCAGTCCAAAGATCAGGGCTTGATCCATCACCGTTATTTAGCTCACTGCCCCATCTCAGCTCAGAACCTGGCTATATGCAAATTAGTCTGTCCCTGGCCCAGTGCATCATGGGAACAGGGCAGACCAAACTACCAAGCCAATTCTTCACCAGAAAGGATACAAGCTACCGGGGACCGGTTTCTGGCATTTCAGCCTCGTCGGCCCGGCTTGCTTGAATCCTGATGGAGCAGTGAGCAAGGGACTCATGTCTGAGTATACCCTGCCACACCTATAGTGGCCAAAAACGATTCAGAAAAGGGGGTGGTGATGAACAGAGTGTCTGAATTAAGCAGACCACTCTTACCCAGTCCAAAGATCAAGGCTTGATCCATCACCGTTATTTAGCTCACTGCCCCATCCCAGCTCAGAACCTGGCTATATGCAAATTAGTCTGTCCCTGGCCCAGTGCATCATGGGAACAGGGCAGACCAAACTACCAAGCCAATTCTTCACCAGAAAGGATACAAGCTACAGGGGACCGGTTTCTGGCATTTCAGCCTCGTCGGCCCGGCTTGCTTGAATCCTGATGGAGCAGTGAGCAAGGGACTCATGTCTGAGTATACCCTGCCACACCTATAGTGGCCAAAAACGACTCAGAAAAGGGGGTGGTGATAAACAGAGTGTCTGAATTAAGCAGACCACTCTTACCCAGTCCAAAGATCAGGGCTTGATCCATCACCGTTATTTAGCTCACTGCCCCATCCCAGCTCAGAACCTGGCTATATGCAAATTAGTCTGTCCCTGGCCCAGTGCATCATGGGAACAGGGCAGACCAAACTACCAAGCCAATTCTTCACCAGAAAGGATACAAGCTACCGGGGACCGGTTTCTGGCATTTCAGCCTCGTCGGCCCGGCTTGCTTGAATCCTGATGGAGCAGTGAGCAAGGGACTCATGTCTGAGTATACCCTGCCACACCTATAGTGGCCAAAAACGACTCAGAAAAGGGGGTGGTGATAAACAGAGTGTCTGAATTAAGCAGACCACTCTTACCCAGTCCAAAGATCAGGGCTTGATCCATCACCGTTATTTAGCTCACTGCCCCATCCCAGCTCAGAACCTGGCTATATGCAAATTAGTCTGTCCCTGGCCCAGTGCATCATGGGAACAGGGCAGACCAAACTACCAAGCCAATTCTTCACCAGAAAGGATACAAGCTACCGGGGACCGGTTTCTGGCATTTCAGCCTCGTCGGCCCGGCTTGCTTGAATCCTGATGGAGCAGGGAGCAAGGGACTCATGTCTGAGTATACCCTGCCACACCTATAGTGGCCAAAAACGATTCAGAAAAGGGGGTGGTGATGAACAGAGTGTCTGAATTAAACAGACCACTCTTACCCAGTCCAAAGATCAGGGCTTGATCCATCACCGTTATTTAGCTCACTGCCCCATCCCAGCTCAGAACCTGGCTATATGCAAATTAGTCTGTCCCTGGCCCAGTGCATCATGGGAACAGGGCAGACCAAACTACCAAGCCAATTCTTCACCAGAAAGGATACAAGCTACCGGGGACCGGTTTCTGACATTTCAGCCTCGTCGGCCCGGCTTGCTTGAATCCTGATGGAGCAGTGAGCAAGGGACTCATGTCTGAGTATACCCTGCCACACCTATAGTGGCCAAAAACGATTCAGAAAAGGGGGTGGTGATGAACAGAGTGTCTGAATTAAGCAGACCACTCTTACCCAGTCCAAAGATCAGGGCTTGATCCATCACCGTTATTTAGCTCACTGCCCCATCCCAGCTCAGAACCTGGCTATATGCAAATTAGTCTGTCCCTTGCCCAGTGCATCATGGGAACAGGGCAGACCAAACTACCAAGCCAATTCTTCACCAGAAAGGATACAAGCTACCGGGGACCGGTTTCTGGCATTTCAGCCTCGTCGGCCCGGCTTGCTTGAATCCTGATGGAGCAGTGAGCAAGGGACTCATGTCTGAGTATACCCTGCCACACCTATAGTGGCCAAAAACGATTCAGAAAAGGGGGTGGTGATGAACAGAGTGTCTGAATTAAGCAGACCACTCTTACCCAGTCCAAAGATCAGGGCTTAATCCATCACCGTTATTTAGCTCACTGCCCCATCCCAGCTCAGAACCTGGCCATATGCAAATTAGTCTGTCCCTGGCCCAGTGCATCATGGGAACAGGGCAGACCAAACTACCAAGCCAATTCTTCACCAGAAAGGATACAAGCTACCGGGGACAGGTTTCTGGCATTTCAGCCTCGTCGGCCCGGCTTGCTTGAATCCTGATGGAGCAGTGAGCAAGGGACTCATGTCTGAGTATACACTGCCACACCTATAGTGGCCAAAAACGATTCAGAAAAGGGGGTGGTGATGAACAGAGTGTCTGAATTAAGCAGACCACTCTTACCCAGTCCAAAGATCAGGGCTTGATCCATCACCGTTATTTAGCTCACTGCCCCATCCCAGCTCAGAACCTGGCTATATGCAAATTAGTCTGTCCCTGGCCCAGTGCATCATGGGAACAGGGCAGACCAAACTACCAAGCCAATTCTTCACCAGAAAGGATACAAGCTACCGGGGACCGGTTTCTGGCATTTCAGCCTCGTCGGCCCGGCTTGCTTGAATCCTGATGGAGCAGTGAGCAAGGGACTCATGTCTGAGTATACCCTGCCACACCTATAGTGGCCAAAAACGACTCAGAAAAGGGGGTGGTGATAAACAGAGTGTCTGAATTAAGCAGACCACTCTTACCCAGTCCAAAGATCAGGGCTTGATCCATCACCGTTATTTAGCTCACTGCCCCATCCCAGCTCAGAACCTGGCTATATGCAAATTAGTCTGTCCCTGGCCCAGTGCATCATGGGAACAGGGCAGACCAAACTACCAAGCCAATTCTTCACCAGAAAGGATACAAGCTACCGGGGACCGGTTTCTGGCATTTCAGCCTCGTCGGCCCGGCTTGCTTGAATCCTGATGGAGCAGTGAGCAAGGGACTCATGTCTGAGTATACCCTGCCACACCTATAGTGGCCAAAAACGATTCAGAAAAGGGGGTGGTGATGAACAGAGTGTCTGAATTAAACAGACCACTCTTACCCAGTCCAAAGATCAGGGCTTGATCCATCACCGTTATTTAGCTCACTGCCCCATCCCAGCTCAAAACCTGGCTATATGCAAATTAGTCTGTCCCTGGCCCAGTGCATCATGGGAACAGGGCAGACCAAACTACCAAGCCAATTCTTCACCAGAAAGGATACAAGCTACCGGGGACCGGTTTCTGGCATTTCAGCCTCGTCGGCCTGGCTTGCTTGAATCCTGATGGAGCAGTGAGCAAGGGACTCATGTCTGAGTATACCCTGCCACACCTATAGTGGCCAAAAACGATTCAGAAAAGGGGGTGGTGATGAACAGAGTGTCTGAATTAAGCAGACCACTCTTACCCAGTCCAAAGATCAAGGCTTGATCCATCACCGTTATTTAGCTCACTGCCCCATCCCAGCTCAGAACCTGGCTATATGCAAATTAGTCTGTCCCTGGCCCAGTGCATCATGGGAACAGGGCAGACCAAACTACCAAGCCAATTCTTCACCAGAAAGGATACAAGCTACCGGGGACCGGTTTCTGACATTTCAGCCTCGTCGGCCCGGCTTGCTTGAATCCTGATGGAGCAGTGAGCAAGGGACTCATGTCTGAGTATACCCTGCCACACCTATAGTGGCCAAAAACGATTCAGAAAAGGGGGTGGTGATGAACAGAGTGTCTGAATTAAGCAGACCACTCTTACCCAGTCCAAAGATCAGGGCTTGATCCATCACCGTTATTTAACTCACTGCCCCATCCCAGCTCAGAACCTGGCTATATGCAAATTAGTCTGTCACTGGCCCAGTGCATCATGGGAACAGGGCAGACCAAACTACCAAGCCAATTCTTCACCAGAAAGGATACAAGCTACCGGGGACCGGTTTCTGGCATTTCAGCCTCGTCGCCCCGGCTTGCTTGAATCCTGATGGAGCAGTGAGCAAGGGACTCATGTCTGAGTATACCCTGCCACACCTATAGTGGCCAAAAACGACTCAGAAAAGGGGGTGGTGATAAACAGAGTGTCTGAATTAAGCAGACCACTCTTACCCAGTCCAAAGATCAGGGCTTGATCCATCACCGTTATTTAGCTCACTGCCCCATCCCAGCTCAGAACCTGGCTATATGCAAATTAGTCTGTCCCTGGCCCAGTGCATCATGGGAACAGGGCAGACCAAACTACCAAGCCAATTCTTCACCAGAAAGGATACAAGCTACCGGGGACCGGTTTCTGGCATTTCAGCCTCGTCGGCCCGGCTTGCTTGAATCCTGATGGAGCAGTGAGCAAGGGACTCATGTCTGAGTATACCCTGCCACAACTATAGTGGCCAAAAACGATTCAGAAAAGGGGGTGGTGATGAACAGAGTGTCTGAATTAGGCAGACCACTCTTACCCAGTCCAAAGATCAGGGCTTGATCCATCACCGTTATTTAGCTCACTGCCCCATCCCAGCTCAGAACCTGGCTATATGCAAATTAGTCTGTCCCTGGCCCAGTGCATCATGGGAACAGGGCAGACCAAACTACCAAGCCAATTCTTCACCAGGAAGGATACAAGCTACCGGGGACCGGTTTCTGGCATTTCAGCCGCGTCGGCCCGGCTTGCTTGAATCCTGATGGAGCAGTGAGCAAGGGACTCATGTCTGAGTATACCCTGCCACACCTATAGTGGCCAAAAACGATTCAGAAAAGGGGGTGGTGATGAACAGAGTGTCTGAATTAAGCAGACCACTCTTACCCAGTCCAAAGATCAGGGCTTGATCCATCACCGTTATTTAGCTCACTGCCCCATTCCAGCTCAGAACCTGGCTATATGCAAATTAGTCTGTCCCTGGCCCAGTACATCATGGGAACAGGGCAGACCAAACTACCAAGCCAATTCTTCACCAGAAAGGATACAAGCTTCCGGTCCCCGGAAGCTTGTTTCCTTCCCAGTACAAGAATTGGTTTGGTAGTTTGGTTTGCCCTGTTCCCATCATGCACTGGGACAGGAACAGACTAATTTGCATATAGCCAAGTTCTGAGCTGGGATGGTGCAGTGAGCTAAAAAACGGTGATGGATCAAGCCCTGATCTTTGGACTGGGTAAGAGTGGTCTGCTTAATTCAGGCACTCTGTTCATCACCACCCCCTTTTCTGAATCATTTTGTCCACCATAAGCGTGGAAGGGTATACTCAGATGTGAGTCCCTTGCTCATTGCACCATCAGGATTCAAGCAAGCCGGGCCGACGACGCCTGAAATGGCAGAAACCGGTCCCCGGAAGCTTGTTTCCTTCCCAGTACAAGAATTGGCTTGGTAGTTTGGTTTGCCCTGTTCCCATCATGCACTGGGACAGGAACAGACTAATTTGCATATAGCCAAGTTCTGAGCTGGGATGGTGCAGTGAGCTAAAAAACGGTGATGGATCAAGCCCTGATCTTTGGACTGGGTAAGAGTGGTCTGCTTAATTCAGGCACTCTGTTCATCACCACCCCCTTTTCTGAATCATTTTGTCCACCATAAGCGTGGAAGGGTATACTCAGATGTGAGTCCCTTGCTCATTGCACCATCAGGATTCAAGCAAGCCGGGCCGACGACGCCTGAAATGGCAGAAACCGGTCCCCGGAAGCTTGTTTCCTTCCCAGTACAAGAATTGGCTTGGTAGTTTGGTTTGCCCTGTTCCCATCATGCACTGGGACAGGAACAGACTAATTTGCATATAGCCAAGTTCTGAGCTGGGATGGTGCAGTGAGCTAAAAAATGGTGATGGATCAAGCCCTGATCTTTGGACTGGGTAAGAGTGGTCTGCTTAATTCAGGCACTCTGTTCATCACCACCCCCTTTTCTGAATCATTTTGTCCACCATAAGCGTGGAAGGGTATACTCAGATGTGAGTCCCTTGCTCATTGCACCATCAGGATTCAAGCAAGCTGGGCCGACGACGCCTGAAATGGCAGAAACCGGTCCCCGGAAGCTTGTTTCCTTCCCAGTACAATAATTGGCTTGGTAGTTTGGTTTGCCCTGTTCCCATCATGCACTGGGAAATTAACAGACTAATTTGCATATAGCCAAGTTCTGAGCTGGGATGGTGCAGTGAGCTAAAAAACGGTGGTGGATCAAGCCCTGATCTTTGGACTGGGTAAGAGTGGTCTGCTTAATTCAGGCACTCTGTTCATCACCACCCCCTTTTCTGAATCATTTTGTCCACCATAAGCGTGGAAGGGTATACTGAGATGTGAGTCCCTTGCTCATTGCACCATCAGGATTCAAGCAAGCCGGGCCGACGACGCCTGAAATGACAGAAACCGGTCCCCGGAAGCTTGTTTCCTTCCCAGTACAAGAATTGGCTTGGTAGTTTGGTTTGCCCTGTTCCCATCATGCACTGGGACAGGAACAGACTAATTTGCATATAGCCAAGTTCTGAGCTGGGATGGTGCAGTGAGCTAAAAAACGGTGATGGATCAAGCCCTGATCTTTGGACTGGGTAAGAGTGGTCTGCTTAATTCAGGCACTCTGTTCATCACCACCCCCTTTTCTGAATCATTTTGTCCACCATAAGCGTGGAAGGGTATACTCAGATGTGAGTCCCTTGCTCATTGCACCATCAGGATTCAAGCAAGCCGGGCCAACGACGCCTGAAATGGCAGAAACCGGTCCCCGGAAGCTTGTTTCCTTCCTAGTACAAGAATTGGCTTGGTAGTTTGGTTTGCCCTGTTCCCATCATGCACTGGGACAGGAACAGACTAATTTGCATATAGCCAAGTTCTGAGCTGGGATGGTGCAGTGAGCTAAAAAAACGGTGATGGATCAAGCCCTGGTCTTTGGACTGGGTAAGAGTGGTCTGCTTAATTCAGGCACTCTGTTCATCACCACCCCCTTTTCTGAATCATTTTGTCCACCATAAGCGTGGAAGGGTATACTCAGATGTGAGTCCCTTGCTCATTGCACCATCAGGATTCAAGCAAGCCGGGCCGACGACGCCTGAAATGGCAGAAACCGGTCCCCGGAAGCTTGTTTCCTTCCCAGTACAAGAATTGGCTTGGTAGTTTGGTTTGCCCTGTTCCCATCATGCACTGGGACAGGAACAGACTAATTTGCATATAGCCAAGTTCTGAGCTGGGATGGTGCAGTGAGCTAAAAAACGGTGATGGATCAAGCCCTGATCTTTGGACTGGGTAAGAGTGGTCTGCTTAATTCAGGCACTCTGTTCATCACCACCCCCTTTTATGACAAAAGTGTGGCATTCCTGAAGCCATCTTGACTGAATCAAAATGCTACCAAAATGAAGGTGATCATTTTGTCATAAAATTATGGTAGTGCTGTACATGCAAAATTAGGACACATTTTAAATAAGTTCTCAAATATCTTCTTCTATTTCAGTAAAAGATTTTGCCATGCAGATTGAAACACACACTTTCAACACTAGCAGCAGACTGCCAGTTAACTCCCTGGTTATTAGCAGCTTTACCACTGTGTTCTGCTAAGCAACTAGAGTGCATGTTTTCTGAATATATGTTAAAAGTGTGGTGTTTCTGAATAACATCTGGATGGAATCAAAGTGGAAAACTGAGAGTATGTTTTACTGAGAATACAGCTGTAAATGAGGAAATGAGAAGGCTTCAAAACAAAAACAACTCCCAAGAAGAGCACCAGAGAAACAAAACCCCAAATGTAGCCGAATAACAGAAGTGTGCAAAAAGGTTCTTTTTTATCATAGTGCAGACGTGACCTGAAGGAATTGGAATGCTTTACATGAGCATCAGATATATTACACAAGGATAAATTCCTTTTTGGTTTGAGGCATGGGACGATTAAGTGATTTGCCCAGAATCACAGATGTTGAGCTGTAACAAAACTCAAACCTGGTTCCCCAAAGGTAAAATCCGCAGCTCTTGCAGGAAAGCCACATCCTTTCCCCTAAGTGCAAAAAAGAACCAAATGATCAACTGGATGAAAAAAATAACGATAAAAAATATTTTAAGATTGCTTTGTCTCTATATGAAAAATCATAAAATGTGTCCTCGTTTTAGTTTTTTAGAGCTCTAACCATCATTTCTATGGGAAAATACCCCGTCATTTCTATAATTTCTCAAGGAAATCCATTAATTATTGCTATTTTGCTTACATCAAGATGATTCCAGGCATGCCTCATTTTTGTAATAAATATAGAATTTTTGAAATCTAGTCGTTCATTAAAACAATTTGGGGAGGCAGAGGTCAGGGGCACAGACGTAAACAATTGAGGGCAGGGAGGAGGGAGCAGAAACAGCAAGTTGCCAATGTCTGGCAGGCAGGAGGGGCAGTGGCAGATCATGAGGGCAAGGAAAATGGGGGCAGGGACAACTAGCAACCCTGCAGGACAGGCAAGAGAGGCTATGGCAATACAACATTTCATTGAGGGCAGAAGGGAGAGGCAGTTGCAGTACAATCATGTATACTGCCACAGTTACCTACAATTTATATAAACTCCACACTTCTCTTATTTGCCAAACTCATACATTCAACACCAATCGTAGCCTAAAAAGATTCCTCAAATGGTATAACACATACCACGTGAGTCTTTCCCAAAAATATTTAGCATTTAATATATTGTACTGTACAATTTACTAAAAACATTCATTAATCTCAAACTCACAAAGGTGGCAGTATCCTCTATTAGTTAATAAAAAGCGATATGAGACAAGATCCTTTTGGGTCTTAAGGGCATGAATAGTGCAATATAAAGAGTAAAGGTTTGCTCTGTGTACATATATTTTTTTTTTATAAATTGGGGACAATGGCTTAAGCTCAGTAAAGCAAGATGCAAATGGTCTGTTTTAGCTGAATGGATTCTATTTAGAGGTAGGAATGTGTTCAAATATAACACAAGTATATGTTTGTTTGGCTGTGATGTATTTCCTATGGGAACTGTATCAATATTCCTGTTTCTGACCCTTGTCCGGTTAATAAATCAATAGTGACCATACAACGGCACAGAAACCCGTTTTCTGATTAGGTCATAGTGCATGCTACCACGTTAGGCAAGCACTACTGGGGGAATAGTGCTTGCCTAACGTGGTAGCATGCGCTATGACCCCCATAGAAAGCATACCGAGTTCTCAAAACAAATCAAACCTCCAGCAACCTGGGAAATCCCCCGCAGCTATTGTTTTGATTTAACCAAGAACTCCAGTAAAGAATGTACGAACGACCAGTTCTTATGACATCCTTATTGACGTATTTATGTCCATCCTTACGTCAATCTCGGCACCTTTCAGGTATAAATATTACCGACATTGCCCTAAGCAAACACACGGTGGTGACGAGATTGGAGCAGCAATACTTGCCGAGGAGCCCAGCAGATGCAGGAAACCCACGGACGCTGCCCCTCCCTTTTGACGCGCTGAGAGAGAGACGCTGCCTTTTCTCTTGCCGAGCAATCCAGCCCCGGCGTTTCCAGCCACCCTTGCGGGCAACTGGGATATCGAGTCCTGAGATTGAGATACCAGCCCTCCAGCCTTCTAAATCCCAGGTACTGAACTGAATAACCCCTCACAGAGAATTCTTGAATCAGATCCTTGGCAAAGCAAACTTAACTTAAACTGCTACTTATCTACTCCCGCCCACGCATTAGGCTTAGGTCAGGTACACTGGGGTAGGCGTAGCTAGAAGCACCAGTTGAGTACGATTAGTCAATGTATATATGTATATAACTTTTATCCATTTTAAGTATCATATGGCTAAGAAACCATATCAATGCTTTTACAGTATTATTTTATAATTCTGTTTTTACTATATGCACTTTACTTAATTATAAGTATTGCAATAATAGCGATTCATTTCTCTTGCATGAGAAACGAGACTGATCAATAAATAACACCTTTTTATTGAACACGCCCGTCTCTTCCTTTTCTCTACAATCTGGTGAAACTAAGAATGCACGTATTGACTGAGTAAAATAAGTTGTCTTTTGTTTTCACACGACTCTAGAGATATACTCTTGATTAGGGGAGAGCAAAGTTGTCATGTTCTATGGTTGTCAGAAACTAAATCCCTTCTTGTCTATCCAGGGAGGTTAAACTCCTCCTTGCCTATTCGAGAAAGTTTCTAGTGAACTCTGAGCTAGCTGGCACACACATAACTTTAAGTCTAATATCGTCAGTAGAAGACCTAGTTAACCACAGTCCTACGTCTATACTATTGAAGATATTATTCCAATGCGCAGAGCCTATTGGGATAATAGGAACTACACTACATGGCGCCCAACGTATTTGGATAGGCGATAAATCTAACGTAAGACATTAGAGTAACTCAGTCGTGCTTTTTCACACAGACCCCTTTTCCCATAATACTCCAAAGACGTCTGGAGTGGGTGAAAGGTAAATCCGCCAAACTTCGGTAGGAGGAGACTCCTATGTATGGTTCATGGTTTATTCAACGTTGAAGGATACACTGTTCCAAAATATTGTGCATCTAATCTTTGTTTCCATAGAAACCTGATCTGCAAATAAACAAAATAACCTTCCTGACGGTAAAATGTCAGACAGTGAAGAAGGAAGGGAGACAGCTAGAATGGCAGCTCAACTCCTAGCGGATGACAATAGTCTCCTACAGCAAGACCCGGAGGCAATACTCATCCCGGTCAACATAAGAAAAACTATAACCTTAAAACTTATAGAAAATGGACTAACACCGAGAGGTGGTACAGTCATATTCGTAATTGAGGCACACGAATATCGGCAGACAGAGGTATTCTACTCATGGATAAACTTTCCAGCAGCAAACGCTGTAACAAAAGAGTTCCACTATTATAAGATAGAGGAACCACCGGATATCTACACTCCTTTCGAGGAAGTGGAGATATCACTCAAATACCAAGAGCACCTGCTCTGGTTTAAAGGCGCCCTAAAACATAATAATCACATCACCAGGCTCGGTCCACTAGGTAGACCAGGAGCAACGTGGCCGGTCCTAGCCGGATACACACCACATCCAGACATTGAAGAAATGTCTGCACCAGATCTTTTAGCACAGCTAAAACAACTAATTAAAATACACAGACAATTAGTCCAATATATAATGCGGACTTCAACAGTCCAACCAGCTATTAAAATTCCACAGCTGACCCCTCATCAGCGGAACACAAATAAAATCACACCACAGAACATACAGTCCTGTCTAGGGAGAGTACCCGCAAAATGGGAACAAATCCCATTCTGGTTAGCACAAAAAATCACTCAAATAGAGGCGGTATTTCCGGATACCACTCCGGTTGAGAAACACAGGATTCTGACTATCTGTCTTCCAATGGGAATCGCACCACATGTAGAGGACTGTGACACTTGGGGTACAGTCTTTGCTTCCGTTTACACAAAAACACATGGTGTTCCATCCATGTCAGTAATACCAGATGTGCTAAAACAAATTCAAGATGAATACGGTCCAGAACCTGCTTTAACTCTTGGTATGAAATTACTAAAAGACTTCAAGCAGGTCTCGGCAATATTACTAGCCAATATAAAGGGATAAGCAGCAAATGTGGCGATCCGCCAGAGGTTAAAAGAGACAGATATAGCAGACCAACCATTTGAAATTGCCAGAATCATAGAAAAATCCTATGAAGAACTAGGAAGAGATAGTTTGGGTGGAATACCTGTGAAACCCCAACTAATTGAAAATCCTGAAAAGGTATTTATTAAAAATAATATAAACACTCAAAAAAAGAGCTGGGATGGAAATAAACAATCCACCCCTAAAGAAAAAAAATTCCAAACCAGAGGAAGGTCTCCTCGGCGGAGAGAAAGATCTCCGGACCAAGGACGCAAGTCTCCCCAAAGGGAGCCCTCTGTGAAAAAATACAACCTTAGAAATAGGGATAATATAAAGAAACCTGACAGATATCAAGATATTGATACACGTCCCTCTCAATCTTTTCAGACTTCCTCGCAGAAATCGGAAAGAAGAGGACGATCAGAACACAGGGAAGAGCACGTCAAGTCCAAATACAAGGAACCTGCTCATCAAAATAAAAAATTACAATTTCCAAAGAAGAAGGTAGCCAGTATTAAAGTAATCAACCATGCCGAGAATACTGAGGACACAGCTGAAAAACGGAGAATGGGCTCAGACAATGCTAGATAGCGCAGCAGAAGTGAGCATAGCTCGCAAGATCCTGATGAATCATCTGGAGACAGTGGACACGAATGAATACATTCAGGTGGAAACTGCAGATACCAGAGTTAGCAAACCTCATAAAATATATGAAATAACATTGCGTATAGAAGGGGATAAGACTAGGAAGATAAGGGGTCTGTTTTGGGATAATCCCTCTAAAGGCTATGACATCCTTCTAGCTGAAAAAGACTGGCCACCAGAGTTTGTCAGGGAGTGCCCTCATGGCGAAGAAATAATTATGCCTGCCTTCTCTAATCATATTCCAATACATAAAAAATATACACTTGCAAGAAAGTGGGCAGTAGCCCAATCTCCTGCATTATATAAAAATCATGTGGGATGGGATGAGGACTCTCCTCCTCACAAAATCCAGTTAAAATCACAACCTACTGCACAGAGGCAGTACCCAATTAAGCAAGAAGCTAAAAAACAGGTAAACGAGATCCTAGATCAACTTGAATACCAGGGGGTGATTGAAAATTGCACCTCACAAATGAACAATCCTTTGTTTCCTGTCTCCAAACCAGATAATTCATATCGTCTTGTTTTGGACTACAGACACTTTAACTCATGTTGCAAAACCTTTGCAGTGCAAAACTCACACAGTGCAGCACTAATGAATAACATAGTGCGCAAAAAATACGAAACCACATTAGACATCTCTAATGGATTCTTTTGTCAAAATATAGCACCAGAAAGCAGATATTTGACCGCGTTTTCAATAAATGGCGCACAAAAAAATTTCTGTCGTTTACCACAGGGGTTCAAGAACAGCCCAGGATTATTCTCAGCAAGAGTAACAGAGTTACTACAAATATATGATGACGAGGCATTATCTTATGTCGATGACATCTATCTAACAGATGATGACTTGGATACTCACTTGAAAAGAGTGAACACCATAATACTTGGGTTCGCAGCAGAGGGTTACAAATTCAACTTTAAAAAAATCAAGAATTGCCCATCTAACTGTCCTGTTTTTGGGATATGAATTATCAAGTGCAGGCAAAAGCCTGGCTGACAATTTCCTAGAGAAATGTGCGGTAATCCAAGCACCTAGAACACTAAAAAACTTACAATCAATTCTAGGTTTTCTGAATTTCGGAAGAACTTATATTATAAATTACGCGGAGAGGGTTAAACCTCTCTATGATTTAATAAAACCAGATTTTAAAAGAATCAACTGGACTCAAAAACACACAGAAATTTTGAGATCTTTACAAACAGACATGTTAGTTAAAACAAAATTACAAACACGTGACAACACACGCAATCTTGTGATTCGAGTCATCCCAGGAAGATGCGGATTCACATACCTGACCTCTAATGAGGGAGAAAAGGTACCAATAGCATACAAATCACACTTGTACACAGAAGCTGAAAAGAAGTTCAGCATTAAGGAAAACATTGTTCATGCGGTTCAAACAGCTGTAGCAAAAGAAAAATACCAAGCTGACGGTAGACGTATTACAGTCAGAACAGCAGAATCAGCTTTTGAGGCATTAACAACCCCATGTAACTTACCAACAACGGCACTGAATCCAGAATGGATACAGTGGGTAAATTCTGGTGCTACAGACAAAGTGAAATACTATTTTGATCCAGAAATGAATGAATTAAAATATCTAGAATATGAAAGAGAATATCCTCTGCCAATCGACATTCTGCCTTTACGACAGTACGCCTGTGTAATCTATACAGACGGACATGCTCAACCCTCAGTATGGGGAGTGCAAGCATACAACGCCACATGCGAGATTGTAAAAGACGTGTGGCGCGGAGGTAAACTGAGACCTCTATTTACAAAAACACACTCAGTAGAAAATAACTCAGAACAACAAACTGAAATAATAGCGTTAAAAATGGCGCTAGATAATGCCGATCGCGAATTCCCGACACTTATAGTGTGCGATTCGTATTACTGCGTCAAATCATACAATAAAGATTTACAGAAATGGATTCAAAACGGTTACAAAGATTACACAGGTGCAACAATAAAGCAAAAATTACTTTGGGAACAAGTAGTTCTTTTACAGAAAGAACTACCAAAAACTCACGTGATACATTCACTGAGTCATCAACGTGATGGCGTTCACGTTGCAGGGAATTCATTGGCTGAGACAGCCACAGTGGTAGCAACTAAATCGGCTTCCGTAGCTACAAAAAAGCGTTCAGTAAAATACATTGACGGTGAAACAGTGCTGGCGGTGAAAATGTCATCAAAAGGCGACTGCTCAGCTTTACCGATCAACTATCCACTCAATTATACATACATAATCGATGCAAACTCCGTTCCTTTTGCTCGAATCCCTGGAGTGGGGCATAGAGTGATTCCAAACATGAACAGGAGAGTCTTGTTAATAGTAGACGCACATATTGGCGAGGGTCTTAGACATCGCACAATTAAGGATTCTCTAGCAGAATTACAAACAACATACTGGTGGCCAGGAATGAGTCTGGACCAACACCTATTCGCGAGAAACTGTTCAAACTGCAACAGAGATCGCAGTGGTGAACGAAACGGTGTATTCCCACGGCTTTTTGCTCAATAAGGAATAGGCTAACAACATAAACTCACCCAGTATGAATAATGCGTCTTATTAACATGTAGAGACTATTTTCACTTGTAATGTAGACCCCAACTTTCGGCTGACGTCTGAACTGTTATAAAAGATTTGCGAGTCTTTATCGGCACATACGCAATTGGCATGCTGCATTCTGACCAGGGTCCTGCTTTTAGCTCTCGGGCTTATAAGGAGGCCATGACCAGCATGGGCATTGCATTGCGGTACTCTTGTCCCTTTCATCCTGAGGGAAACGGAATCGTGGAAAGAAAAAAACGTGACATAAAGCAATCTATAACAGCAAAGGTATTAGGTTCGGGAGCTGGGTGGGTCAAACATTTAATAAGTGTCCAACGTAGTCTTAATAATCTGCCAAGAAATTCTCTGAGAGGTCTCAGTCCGTACGAACTGTTGTTTGGGACTAGAATGTTAGTCCAGGACTTAGATAGTCAGACTTCAGTGGTTAAAGAAAAATGCTTTGATATCAAAGATCGCTTGGCTATTTTACAGGACTTAAATGAAACAAGAAGAGACCTGAGCAACATAAAGTTGAAACAACAGCCAACAACCACTGAAGAGAAACCACCTGTCCCAGCAAGGCCTGTCTGGATTCCAAAAATCGGGGATCTGGTCAGAGAGAAGATCGCGGTAAAGAAGGAATTTGGGCCTTCTTACAGAAAAGCAGTCCCTGTCTTGTCTGTCAACGGGACAAGATCAGTAGTACTACCGCCCCTTGCTGGTAAAAAGGAGAACCGAGTTATATCCATCGACCTGGTTAAACCACAATCATGTGGCCGATAACAAGTAGTAGGCCAAGTGGACTCCCAAGAAGTAGCAGAACACCAAAGTTTGCTACATCCACAGAGGTTCAAACTGAAAGACTAATCACATTTGAAAAATCTACAGTGAATCAACAAGGACTATGCAACAAAGCAATAGAACTTGAACCTCTTAAAACCCAAATCAAAACTTTACATCAAGAAACTCAACTCTACAGTGATGTAACCACGGACTATGCTAATGAAACAAAGCAAATCCTAAAAACAAAAAGTAATCCAGAAGCAATTGAAACAATTGACAGAACAGCATCCGGCTACTTCATCAACTTCGATGATTTTTCTGAAGATCTGAATGAACCTGACGATCATCCAACGAAAAGAACTTTTAAAGACAAAGCAAAGAAACTTTTTCATCAACTAAAAGAAACCTATCTGATTTCTCCATGGATTGAAATTTGGGTGGCATTTGGTGCATTTATCCTCATACTTTGGCTCATCATGGTAGTATGCTTGGGACATTTCATTGAGGGAAGATATGCTAAAATGGACACAGCAAGCCAGAATATCAACTTGGTCCTTAAACCACACACATCTTCACACGTCGAGAAAAGAGAACTTTCTTCTGTCAACTTCACAGCCAATCCTATACCCGGCGGGGTAGCATGGGACAAAACTGAATATGAAATATATGGTCCGGTTGAACTCCTGAAGTATCCACACCAATTTAAGATTTCATTAAGTGACTTTGTAAAACCAAGCACATTCGCTGATGATTGGGATTTTGAAAGTATTAATGATATGATGTCTGATCTAGTGATGTCAGCTAAATTTACAGAACATGACTATTTACAAGGTTCATCTAATTACGATCAAATGTTTTGCTATAACCATTATGGTAACCATTATCTGCATAAATCTACTCAGCCTAAAAATGTTTTAAATTTTAACCAATGGGAACATTGTGCAACTCCACCAAAAGGCAGTTCAAAAACATTTTATGATAAATATTCATACTTTTCAGGGTTTAACACAAGTAATGCAGAAACATTCTACTTCAAATTGTTAAATAGGACAGGAGTGAACACCATGCTTACAAACACAAAATTGATATATTCAGACTAATTTTTTGAAAAAATGAATACATTTGGTTTTGATTTCTGGAATGATAACATTGAAACGAAAACGATCTGGGGCACAAAAGATTGCAAGTGCAAGGTATAGAATCATTATTTAGAGCCTGCATGATCCCAGATCAAATTGTATTTTTGAATGACACAATTCAGCAGACCACCTGTCTTGGTCTAGCCAAAATCAAAGACTTAAACAAACCGTCTATTCCAAAACCAACAATGGATAGTAATAGCACCTCTGATGTTGAGATAGACGTAACCAGTATTTTAAACCAAAACAGAACACATCCTGAATGGAAACAATGGTTGATCTGGCCCACAGACACAAATAACTGTCAAGACAGATTCCTGAACAAAATACAGGGGTTCACATTGACCAGGCCAGACCCAAGATACTCCCAGAGACAACATCCAGGGATTGTAACTACTTACAGTGTGGGAAAGCTCTGCCTTCAATGGCTACATACATCCACACTGGCGGAAATTAAGCAACACCTGACTTTACTTAAAGAAGGTGCTGACTTGCGCGATTTCATTATGGGACCACGCAAACAGCGTCAAAAAAGTTTCATAGCGGCCTCTATATATGCAGCTTATAACGAAGCTTGGAAAGAAACTCAAATTGAGACAGCAGAAAAAATACGGGAAATTGACCATGTTAATTTGGAAAAATCACTTTCTGTTGTGGACAATGGGTTAATGACTCTGTCTTCCAGAATATATTCACTGGACAGTATTGTGCCTTCAGCAATCGATATAATAGAGCAAGACTTACTGATGTTACAACACGGTCAGTCTCAATTACGTTCTATTGTACAGCTCGGCTGGACGTTGCAAAATCTGCGTTCAGGCTATGTGCCTTGGCATTTAATCAACACAACGTCATTATTTAATATCTTTAACCTTACTGATAAACAAATCAGTTTGGCACAGAAGGGTGCTGACTATACAATTCTGAGCATTGAAAAACTTGAGAGATTACCATTGACAATGTCAGAACAACCTGTCATTGAATGGATAATACATGGGATAATAAATATTCCGATAACTACTTTCCAGTTTCAATACTGCCAAAAATATATACAGGCAGGCCAGTATGAAAGGTTGGGTAAAGGATACATTAAGTCGACATGGGACTTGCCCTATACACACACATGTGTTAGTAATAAAGGACAGAGTGTATTTCTTAGTGGCAATAATTGTGCAAAATCACTAAGTGGTATACTTCTGTGTCAGGGTTTAAGTTTGCATGGGGCCTGTGAAGGGACTTCAAATAACCTTTCATGTCACCAGCTAGGCACACCTGCAACACGAATAGAACCATTCTTTAGGAGACTCTCGAACGGGAGTTACATTCTAATTGTAGATCGCAGATGTTGCAGCCTAATGCCCGGAAAACCTTATCTCGTAAGCATGACTACCAGGGTCATATGCTGTGAAAGAGTATTGTTCCCAAACGATACTCCAGACAGGGAGGCAAGGTTATGGCCCAGTTTTAATTTCTCTTCTATTCGAATTGATGCTTTAAGCAGAATGAAGACTTTGCTCCTACGACGCCAACCAGGTTGACGTCATCAAAAGAAACGTATGATCTCCAAGTTGCAAGGACAACGGCAGAGATTCATTCAATGCTATCAACGAATAGCCCCCTACACTTCGCAGAAATGTTGAACGAAATCTTAAATATTTCTGATACAAGTGGTATAGCCAGTGTATTTAAGACAGTTTTTTCAGGCGCTTTAACACCATTCAAAGCGATCCTGGGTATTTTTCCAAACTTCGTCCATTCCCTCTTTGGCGGACTACCTCTCCTGTTGGGACTAGTAGCAGGCGTCCTATTTTTGCTACTTTTGCTTCGATATGGCAAACCGTGTCACAGACATGAGTCCAACAACAATGGAAGAAACAATCCTAGCTATCCGCTACCGGGACCGCATAACTAAAGTCCTTGGATTAGCACGGCTACGAGATTTAAATATGACTTGGTTTCTTTCATTCAGACCCTTGTGGCAGACCTGTGTTATGCCTGTATTAAGGTGCTTGCTATGCGGCGAAGAATGCGTGTTGGGCACCTGTCTCACACTTGAATCAGAAGTGCCATTGGATGCAGAGACTTTGTTGAGTCCAGTAAAGGCTCATGCATTGTGCTGTCCCCAGCGGCTACCAATCCTGATGACGGCATTCGTGGAGACTTCACCACTGCGAATGAAGGGTAGTGAAGTACAAGATGAAAGCAGCATCGATCAGGTACGACCATCTGTCAGCTATGCTGATCAAACCATCACTGAAAGCAATCATGCTCATGACTGCATGGTAGCGTCATTTTCCAACCTTGTCGAACTCTCACCAGAAGCTGTTGACTGTTTTTTCGAACATCTAAATGATATGATGTTTTCACCAGAACTGAAAGAATGACTTTGAGCAAACGTGCACACAGCGTTCCCTGAACTCTGAATTTGGCCTTCAAATTTCAAAATAAAGCCACTAAGAATTCTTCGAGTCTGCTCCTGCAAACAGGAACGTTCTCCAAACATCCAAAATATTTACCTTTCAGGCACTTATCTTCTGCTTAAAGTAAACTATTCTTAGAGAACAGACACTTCTATTTTTAGGTACCTCTAGGAGACATTACCTCGAACTCTAGGTTATTTACACATACGATTGTATTTCTATGTGATGAAATGGACTCGCACTTTTTCTTTTGTACTAAGAGCCATTTCATGTGTTATTTTCGCAAATCATTCGTGCAGATATAAAATGTGCATCCACTTTGAATGATTACACTGCTTGAATGCATACAGTCACTATTTTCATTATCCATGTGTTACGCAAATCCAAAGTTAATGCAAAATTAATGTATTTTGGGGCGGTTTTGAATACACATACAATATTAGTTATGTTTACTATGCTTAGGTTAGTAAATATGGACATAGATTCCGTGGAGTGGGTGTGATGTATTTCCTATGGGAACTGTAACAATATTCCTGTTTCTGACCCTTGTCCGGTTAATAAATCAATAGTGACCATACAACGGCACAGAAACCCGTTTTCTGATTAGGTCATAGCGCATGCTACCACGTTAGGCAAGCACTATTCTAAAATGATATGTATGTATCTTTAATGTATATATTAGGGCAATAGATTATCTAATGTATTTAAAAAAATCATATATTTCTACTTGATCATTGGGTGCGTTCTTAGTGCGCGATGGGTGCGCGACTCCCATGTGACCTTAAAAAAAGGATTTGATTGTTTATAACATTCCCCAATGTAACTATTGAAGGACCCCACCCATTTTAGTCATTATGTTTGGAACAATTGATGAGAGACATCTCATCTCCATCAAAAGCTGTTTTTTGGGTTTTTTGGGGGTATTTTTCAAATGTTGCATTGGAACAATGGCATCTAGTTCACAAGCTCCTCATCATTCTTCAGGTGAAGATATCTTAGAAGAAGATCCACCCAAGAAGAGGCCTGAGTCAGTGGTCTGGACATTTTTTTACCTTTCCTGCCCCTCCACAGCAGGCGGGCCACGAAAATGCATACTAAAACCGCATAAATCGGAAGACTGGTCCTAGCTCTCCCAGGTGTTAGGGTAATGCCCGACACCCGCGCATAGTCACAAACCAACCCACGAGACGGCCCATCATTTAAACATCTGCTCTTGGAACATCCGGGGCCTAACAAAGGAAAAATCGGAGCGATTAACCTCAGGCCTGCTGAAAACTCACGAAATCTTTGCCCTACAAGAGACCTGGGCCCTGGAAAATACCATCTGGGAAGACTTTACGGTAATAGAATCTACTGCCACCCCGTCCAAGGTAGGCGGCCACGCGTCTGGTGGAGTGTTGATCGCCGTGAAGAACTCACTGACTACGAAGATAGAAACCCTCCACAGGGGAGGTGGCGACCACGTCTTCATTAGCATTGAGATTAAGGGTCAGGCAAAGGGGAAACCAAAGCAAAAAATGATCCTTGGCTGTGTATATTTACATCCAACAAAAGTAAGGCGAGAGCACACTCTGAGTATTATACTCCCAATAATGTATAACCTTAAAGTTCTATACCCTACCGATTTGTGGCTGATAACGGGCGACTTTAATACAACCCTAATGGAAACCGACCCAGCCTGATCCTCCCAAATAACATCTTTTAATGCAATGTGGGCAATTCCGGAGACAAAATCCCAGTATCGTCGAAAAGATGTGAGTGGAATACAACTGGCAACAAAACTGAACCATCTTGGTCTGCGCACTCTCAATGGAAGGATCGCTAGAGATCGACCGGCGGCATACTCACATATATCCTTTTTTCGAATGGCCACCCTTGACTATATATGGATATCGCTAACGGCCTACCATCTGGTACGCCAATTCCTGGTAACACCATCTCCAGATAGCGACCATGCCATTTTAACATGCAGCATCGCCCTGGGCCCTCTTCATCGCCCGACCACATATCCGATAGTGGCGGCTTCTAGTCTACAGAGTGTGAAGAAACTCCGATGGTCAGAAAGTAACCAGGACGCAATCGAAATGGAGGTGGACAAGCTTATGACCAGAGGGCTCCTGGCTGGTATAGCCACTTGGGAAACTATACTGACCAATTTTAGAGACCACTTCACCTCAAAACCATCAAACATCTGCTCAAAGGATATCCCAACCCCGACAACTCTGTCAGTGCAACGACAACACACAATCACTGCCAAGAGTAAATTAAATAAGCCACAACGAATATTTGTTCACAATGAAAGCGATCATAAACTTCTGAAGGAGGACATTATTGCTGCAAGAAAAGCCTACAGGAAGGCTCGCTTCACTCAAAAGAAATTGGAAGAAGAACAGCATTGGGCAACAGCTTTTGAGATTATAAAATCTAAAGATCAAAGGAAATTCTGGAATTGGGTTAACAAGGCTAGTCAAACAACTAAACCTCCTACCGCAAGTAACATCTCCCCCACGGAGTGGGAGTCCTATGTTAAAGCGCTTTATTCTGCACCAGACGGCCAGAGTACTAATAGCCCAGCCATTTTCGATCAACTAGTTAATCAGGACGGAACCATAGCCCTCATTAATACACTAACGGACGACATAACTGGAATAATAAAGAAAATGCGCTCGGGCGGCGCCCCTGGTCCCAATGGAATCCCGACCCAAGTATTTAAAGCCTCCGCCGGAAAATGGGCCCGGATTTTGACACCCCTTTACGAGGCCGCAATATTGGGTGGCCCTATCCCAGTGTCTTGGCAAGGATCGCTTCTCATTCCCTTCCACTAGAAAGGCTTGCGTTCCAACCCCGACAACTATCGGATGATAGCCCTCCTAGACGTGGACGGGAAGGCATATGCTAGCATCCTTTTAACTGCACTCTCTGAATGGGCGGAAAACAACAACTTGGTTCCCTTCACCCAAACCAGTTTCCAAAGAGGGTGCCACATTGAGGACAACTTGATATGCATAGCCCACCCGATGGAATCCACCCTAGCCACAAAAGGTAAAGCTCTACACATTGGGTTCATTGACTTTCGTAAAGCTTTTGACAGCGTAAGTCGGCCAAAACTATGGTAAAAACGTGCAAGATGGGGCATTCCACAGTCACTACTGAAAGCATTTATCGCTTTACACACTGACACATGGGTAAAAGTGCGAGTTACGTCAAGCTGGTCGACCTCTAATAAAATTTACACCACTAGAGGTTTAAAACAAGGGTGTACCCTTGCACCAATGATCTTCAACCTGTACCTCGCGGATCTCCATGAATGGTTGTCACACATTTGTGCTTTCCCTCCAGGAATAGAGTCAAGAAAGATCCAAACTCTCCAATATGCTGATGACACCATTCTGCTAGACCAAACCCAGGTGGGTCTCCAAAGACTGTTTGACTCCCTCGCTCAGTACTGCAGCACGAACATGCTCGAGATAAATGCGTCGAAAACCAAAGCAATGACAATATCTTCTGGAAAAATTTAAAAAATCACATGGTTCGTCGAAGGGAAGAGATTGGAAACCGTTACTGCTTATAAGTATCTGGGGGTGAAGATCGACCACAAAGGGAGATCCTCTGTGCACACAATTGAAATGCAGGCTGTTGCCCGCTCCTTGGAAGGGGCCTTTATAAGAACGAAAAGCGCTCTGCACTCCCAAGATCTAGTGCCATTAATAAAACTGATCTCAGCAAAACTTCTCCCCACAATCTCCTTTGGTGCAATATTATTTAAGGACAAAATGAACAATTGTTTGGACAGAGCTCAATCGTCGTGCTTCCGCAGGGTTTTCCGACTGCCAACTTCAACCGTCCATGCCCAAATCCGGAAGGAATTCTCACTGTCTTCCCAGAGATGGATAATGAGCGCACGCTACATCAGTTATTGTTTAAAAACTAAGCATGCTAGCCCTTACACCCTAAAGAGCTGCTTATGGTCAGTCTTCAGCAACCACAAAACTTCCTGGAATAAATATTTGACGTCATGCCTTGAATCCCTCAAAGCAAAGGACATATGGTCATCCCCTCTGCCCATCGACGTGAAAACAAAACTCCTAACCAAACAAGCAAAAATGCTATCAAGCGAACTTGACGAGCAACGTGTCGCCCAGCTCTTTCATGGTCCTTGGGTCTCCAAATTATATGCCTCGAAAACTCTTCCATCCTATCTCACATCTTCTATGAAAGTCCACATAAAATTCCATTTAATGCAACTTCGTTTCGGTTTAATCCTGCTGATTGCCTATAAGTTTGGCCAAGGATACAAGAAAGAAGTATCATCGCAATGCCGCTTCTGTAAGCTGGACGACGAAAACCTTATCCATATCCTATGCATATGCCAAAAACTCAGAGCTCAAAGAAACTTCTGGCTGCGTCCAATTTGGCTGCTTCTTAACATCAGGACCTGCCAAGAAGCATTAGACGCTTGCATGAGGGGCGATTCCCCGCAGTTGGCGGCGCCTTTTGTTAAATTTATTCTAGAAATTAATTCCCCTAATTTTGTCTTCTGACCCAGCTTGAGTTCGTTTTTCCTCCAGTGACATTATTATACGTCCTTTTAATTTATAATTTCTTTGTTTTTTAATTGATCTGTGTAGCCGACTCCCTCTTTTACTATGTAATGGTTATTTCTGTGAGTGCACTTTGCAATGATTTTAATTGTGCAAATAAAACTTTTACTTACTTACTTACTTACTTACTTTTACTTTCCTGCAGGACTAAAAAAGGTAAATGCAACAAAAGTCACATGCTCACTGTGTGAGAGGGTCCTGTCGCTAGGCAGTGAAAACAAATTCTCCTGTGGAACTGCGCGTATGTACAAACATTTACGTACCATTCACCCACGGAATCTGGCACGAGAAGCGATGAGTCGTGCAGCACAAAATCCACCACCAGGCATTGCTAGCACCCCTGGAGCGTCCACATCAACAGCTCCGATAGACATTCGTCCAGAATTTGCATTTTTGCATTTTTCCAGCAGCACTGCACTAAGTCCAAAGCCACCATCTGCTACGATGAACAATCATTGGATGCTGTTTGCCCAGCACAGCGCAACCATAAAAGTCATTTTTTTGGGTTTGTTTTTGGAATGTTCTCTAATTCCAAAACAGCCCAAAACATTGTTGAAAAAATACAAAACAAAAAAGAAAAAAAAGTTCTTGTCAGAACTAACTTATATAGTTAAAAAAAGAACTATAATTGCATGGTAATGTCTGAAAGTTTGGTTGAATATATTTGTAGAGCATGATTGACTGAAAGAATGCATTAGTAGTGGATGGTGAATTTATAGGGGCAGATCTTTGAGAAAGTGCGGCAGCGTGACACTGCAAGCCCTTTAGCTGCACCGCGCTGTGGCACTTCCGAAGCACAGGGATGTGACATATTTACCTGAGTATGTTGCAACTCTGTGCTTCCCTCTGCACTGGCACATAAACTGCAGCCATGCGCTGACGCAGGCACCCTTGCACCATGGTGCTAGGATGTCTGTGTCGTGGGGAGATTGATTTTGTGGAGGAAGGGACACCTAAAACAATCACTAAAGGCATTTTACTCCTTCAATGTGTGCTATGGAATGCAGCAGGCATTGAAAGAGGAAAAACGAGGAGAAATGAAAACATTTTCTTAGATGCGCCTCGCTACACCCCCTCTAGGGTGGCGCAGCATTTACACGTATCTCCCGATTTAGATTTCTTGTAAATCTTGAGATGTGTCTTGTTCCATGGGTGTTGTGTGGGAACATACACAGCAACACCCATGGAATGCCCATTCAACACAAAGTGTTGCGTTTGAATGGGCCGTATTTACATAGAGAGGAAAAGCCACGCAGGGTGGCTTTTCCTCTCATTGTAAATATGGAGGAGTACCAGGCGCCCTCACTACGTCACAAAAAGTGACGAACTGTTGGCGCAGGGGGCTTGTAAATCTGCCCCATAAATGCTTAGGTATTGGCGGAATGATACAATAAGAACATAGTGCTCGGTGGGTGATTGAGGAAGCGCATGAGACTGAGAGGACGTATACTAGGCTGCATGGCTGTTACTTCAGTCTTTAGTGGAGTGTACCGATAGTATGTATGTGCTTAGAGGTCTGTCGGGATTGTGCACAGAATATTGACGTGTACTTATGTTAGTGCCTAGGTCATTCTATAAGAACATCACTAGTAATTGGAATAATGACAGTGCTGTAAACAGAGTGCACAGTTAATTTATAAGTGCTTAGGTATTGGCGGAGTAATAGGATAAGTAAATAGTGATGGATAAGTGATTAAAGAAGTGCATGGGACAGACTGGACGATTCCTAGACTGCACGGTACTAGCTGGGTATTTAGATGACTGTATCAATAGTATGTAGCTAGTTAGAGGTCTGCATGTATAGTGCACAGAATATTGTAGCTGTACTTGTGTTAGTAGCTAGGCCATTCCATAAGTTCATGACTAGTTACTATAATAATTACAGTTCTGTAAACAGAGTGTATAGTGAATTTATAAGTCCTTAGGTATTGGTAGGATAAGTAGATAGTGCTGGATGGCTGATTTGAAAAGTGCATAGGACTAACAGGAAGATTTCTACACTGCATGGGTACTAACTGGGTATTTACAAGAGTGTATCTATAGTATGTACCTGGTTAGAAGTCTGCATGCATGGTGCTCAGAATATTGTAGCTGTACTTGTGTTACTGGCTAGGCCATTCCTTAAATACATGACTAGTAACTGGAATCATAACAGAGCTGCAAACAGAGTTAATGCTCAATTTATAAATGGTTAGGTATTGGTGGAATGATAAGATAAGTAGACAGTCCTGGATGGGTGATTGGAGAAGTGCATGAGATTGATGGAAAGATTACTAGGGTGCATGGGTACTACTTGGGTATTTAGTGCAGTGTAGCAATAGTATATTTGTAGTTAGACGTCTACATACATCCGGCACAGAATATTGTAGGTATATTTGTCTTAGTAGCTTAGCCGTTCTAGAAGTACTTGACTAACAAGTAGAATGGTTACAGTGCTACAAACAGGTTGTCTGGTGAATTTATAAGTGGATAGATATTGTAAAAGTGATTATACAGGTACATAGTGCTTGATGGGTGATTAGAGAAGTACATGAGACTGACAAGAGAATGTCTAGGCAGCATGGGTAGTACCTTGGTATTTACTAGAATGTACAAATAGTATGTAGGCGGTTAGAGGTCTGCATGCATAGTGTATAGAATGTTGTATGCATACTTCTATTAGTAGCTAGGACATGCCATAAGTACATCACTAATAATTGAAAAGATGATACTGCTGCAAACAGACTGAAAGGTGATTGTATAAGTGCTTAGGTATTGGTGGAGAAATAGGATAAGCAGATAGTGCTGGATGGGTGATTGGAGAAGTGCATGAGACAGACAGGAGGATTCCTAGACTGCATGGGTAGTACTTTACTAAGTAGCTGGTTAGAGGTGTATATATATATATATATATAGTGCACAGCTGAATGTAGTAGTGCATAGATAGTGTTTTGATTTCTTAATCTTACCTTGACAGTAGTAGATATCAACATATGTTAAACATTTATTGCAGTTGTTTTTTATAATTTACATTTTAAAAACTATCAAACTTTAGATTTAGGATATGTAAAAGAAAAGAAAAAAATGGTTATAACATATAATATTATAATTTTGTAAATACAACATAATTTTAGCATTACATAAAGTATTTAGTTTGCCTTTTTTGCTGTTGTCAGAATTGATTGAACTTCAGTATAGATAGTGATTTCAATGTTACTCATCACATAACAGCTGGCAAAAAAAACAATCAATAAGATTGTTTAAAAAAAAACAAATCTGTGTAAAAAATGTTTTCAACATAGTCAACTATCTCTGCACATTGTGCAAAATAAACATCCTCAATAACATTACATATAATACAAATCTCACATATATTAAAATGCTTCTTTCTAAGAGAATTTTGTCACTACAATACGAAAGAACAGAAATAATAATTCAATCAACAATTCTTTATAATTTTCATATACTCTCAATGATGTCCTTTGAACCTTTGATCTCAGAATATTCCAGAAAAACTGCTCAATTGATGTTAATATCTTTCCTCAAGGCCAAATGATATTCCTAAAATTCTTCATACTGAAATTGTCCAAAGTAATTGTATTAATACATATTAACATATTCCCAATAGGCCGAATTATGTTCTTAAAACTTTGGCTTTAAAAACAGTAGGTATGAATTTGGTAATTCATTAGGCACACAATATCTAAACACCAAATTACTATCATTACAATATGTCAATCATTTATTACATTTTAAATAGACAGTGTAATGTTCAGATGTTGCAGAAGGACCATTGTGGAAAATAATTGCTACAGCTACAAAAGTTATTGATAGATTTTTAAATTAAAGTTTCCAATTTTCTTCCATCAGCTGTACAACGTTGTATAATTAAAATTATATATTGTCCAAATCTTTCTATAAATAATGTGGATAACATTTCTGATTTGCATTAGCTACACTCCAAGTTTTGATTTGCTACTTTAACTAATTTGTTGAAAGACACTGTTTTACAGTTTGGTATTGTCAATTCAATTCAAAAGAGTCTTTAATTCGATATACATATCATAAAAGTCTATAAATGTAATTAAAAAAATTTAAAAACATAAACATTCACTTCTCATATGAGTGACAGAGCAACACAGCAAAAAGATTTGATCATCAAGTTAATCCACCAATACACAATAATTTATCTAAAAGCAGAATAAAAAAAACTATGAAAAATGTAATAAAAGAGCCCAGGGCCAAAATACAATGAGCATCACAGAAAAATAATTTAACAATATATATATATAAATATATTTAAACAATTTTAGTTCTGGCTTAATTTACGTGCACGAATTACCCACATCCAATGTAGAAATCTAACGACAGCAATAACAGTGGGTTCTGAACAATCTATTTTAAGTATCCTTAGTGACTCTGAACCAGTGGTAATGCCCTTCAACAGACAAATAGGCTTCAACACGTATGCCTAGGATATTTGTACTCTGGGCAAATAAACATGATATGTGCTATACTTTCCGGCTGAGATGGACAAAATGGACAACTTGTACTGGTTTCAGCATGCCATTTGCTGGTGAAAGAGTTGACAGGAAGCGTTCCCACCCTAAATTGGTGGTACAGTTTCCTATCACATGGAAGTGTGATAAAATTCCAGTACCCTTCATAAGCAATATCATGTTTTAGCTCCAGGATGTCTCTTGCGAGCGATGGACTAATACATATCCTAGAACTTCTCATAGAGACCATTGTCCAATATAACTCCTTAAAGGCCTTTCTAGGCAGAAAAGGATTAACAGTGGGATTCTCCCACACTGAACTCAAACCTATAGCAGTATAGACTGCCCTGGCCTCTCTCATCCATGTAATTCTGCGGGCACTTTCAGCATCTCTAACTTCGAGGAAAGCCTAAGCGTACTGGGGGCGCTCCAGGGTAACCCACAGTCTCCTCCAGTAAGCCACAGATCTAAATCGTGCTATGTCCTCTAGTCGCTGGCATGTTAAATCATAAAAGAGGGGAAATAATGGCGTAGATGGTGGAAGACCAATTATTCCGCTCACAAACTTGTTTTGGGAGATCGTTCTTGCTGCTAAATTGCTGAACCCCCATAGTTCAGCCCCATAAAGGACTGACGTGCTGATTTTAGTACTGTAGATTTTAAGCGCTGGGGCGATTGGTTTTGTAGCTGAGAGGCGGAGTTCCTTTATTAGGGCACCAGCTACTTGTGCATGTTTAATGGCCAGCTGATTAGTGTGAGGTTTCCAATCTAATTTAGAACCCAGAGTTATACCAGGGTAGGAAAAGACTTGGGTCTGTTCTAGCATAACACCATTCATAACAACCCTCCCTCTTACGAACTTGTGCTTGTGCAGCACCATAAACTGTCTTACTCACATTAATGGTAAGACCATGGTCCTTGCAGAACACCTCAAAACGCACTATAGCATTCTGAAGGCCTTGCTGCGTTTTGGAAATTAACAAGGTGTCATCTGCAAACATTAGCCGAGGGATCATCTTGACATCGAGTTTGGGGGCATCAGTAGGATGGTTCTTAAAATACTGAATCACCCTGTTAATATACAGGGAGAAGAGTGTTGGTGCTAGTACACACCCTTGTCGTACCCCCCTGGAAATGGGAAACCTATACGTTACTTTCCCTTGCTGTCCCCAGCGTACTTGGGTGAAGTTTGCGTCGTGAAGTTTAATTAAAGAGGCCAGTACGTCCAGTGGGATACCCTGTTCAGCAAAGGCACTCCACATCTTGGCACATGGCACTAAATCAAATGCCGACTTGAGGTCGACAAATGCCACAAAAAGCGTGCCTCCTCTAAGGATAACCACCGATAACTTAAAACAAATCTAAAAATCCGATCAATAGTGCTCCTATGTGAGCAGAACCCAGCCTGAAGAGGAGACATAATGTCCTCCTCCTCAATCCAGCCTTGGATTCTGGTCAAAACGAGCCTAGCTATCACCTTCTGGATGCAATCAATTAAACTTATAGGCCTATAATTTCCTGGGTCTGAGCAATCCCCCTTCTTATAGATCGGGATGATCTCAGCACCCTTCCATGTATCTGGTATGGGAGAGCCTTTTGCAATAGAATTGGCGAGGGACTGAATATAAGTCACCCACATTCCCCTATCATGTAAGAACAAGTCAGCTGGTACACAGTCCAGCCCTGGTGCTCTGCCCTTTGGGACAGAGTTGAGTGTTCTTTCTACCTCCGTCTTGCTGAAATGTAGGGGTGTGATATTTTTGGGGATGTTCGGGAGGTCAGGAAACAGCTCTAAATCAAGAGCTGGGGGCGAACTGAGTCGTAAAGTGCGATACCCACAGGTCTTGTGGTACGTGATAAGATGGTTGTTCCCTAGGATTCCCCTTCCCCCATTTAACCAAATCTCAGAATGCAACCATATTCCTGTCTCTGTTGGCAAGATGCAACTCCATCCAGTGTTGCTCATCCCAAGCCCGTTTTGCATCATGTTGCACTTTCTTATACGCCACCCTAGCATTTTTAATCCTGTCCCTATTTTTAGTTCTTATGGCCCTAGCCAAGGCTTTGTAGGCATCCCTGCATGATTTCTCATACCATGTTTCCACCCTAGAATTAGACCTATTCTTCAGATTTTGTACATTTATTATACAAAAACCCTTGAGCTTGTTAAAAAAGTTAGTATAGATGGAAAGAACATTAGACACCATATCCTGCTGCGTGACACATTTTTGAAGGTCTGCTGTAGCCTCAATGGCCAACTCACTCATTGTGACTAGATGGTCCTCTTTAAGAAGGCAATTCGACCATTTTACTCTCCTTGTGTCATAAGTGAGGAAAGTATCGATACCCTCTAAGCAAGCTTCTGGAGGATGACTTCCAAACAACTGGAAGGACAATACATGTGGATTATGGTCATTTTCCACTCTTTCCAATACGGCCATGTCCTTGATAGAGGACCAATTTTCTTTATTAAAAAGAATGTAGTCTATGTGACTACTACGTAATCCGTTATTAAAAGTGGGAGCTCCCTGCTTATCAGATTCCGTTCTTCCATTCACAGCTCTTAACCCCTGTTCCAGGCATAAAACTTTAAGCTGGAGTGCAGCCTCCGTACATTTCTTAATTGGATGTAGGTACAGTTGCAGAATGTCCCAAGAGCAGTCTTCCTCCAAGGTGAGGTCTATGTCATTGCTATCTAGTGGTTCAAAACAGCAATTAAAGTCTCCTACTACTAGAATGTTCCCCTTTCTATTATAAAGGTCAAGATACAAATCTAACAAGGCAATGGTATCCAAGGCTTTACCCCCAGTCTTACCCCTTACATAAATATTAAAAATGAAAAGATCCTTAGACTCCGGACTTTGGATTTTAATTATTAGGATGTCACTACTCACAGAGTCCATCTGTTTGACTTTGTAACTGTCTTTCTGTCTCACCCAGGTGGTTAAACCCCCCATCGGTCTACCCCGCAAACTGGGAGTGGCGGGATTAAAAAAATTTAAGTAGCCTTGTCTATACTCCGGTTCGACTAGCCATGTTTCCTGAGATATTATGACATTGTTTTTATCTATAAATGTAAGCCAGTCATGTGATATTAATTTACTTTTTAACCCTGCGATGTTCCATGAGACCAAAGACAATTGTTTACAGCCAAAACTGAGATTACTGCGTTGATGGTGCCCGCTTGCAACAGGGGTTATGCTTGGAACAGTTATACCTGGTACTGGACATACAACAGACCTTGAGAATTTATTTGGACTATTTACCGCCCCTTTATGATCTACCCAGTTGTTAATACCCTTGGGTGCGCCGATAGTCGATAAAATAGTGGTCCCTTGTCTCTGGTTAGTCCTTATAACTTTGTTCTCACTAGGGCCCTGGGGTGTACTCACTCCTAGTGTTTTACGGTCTGTTTTTGGGGACAGTCAATCATTTTCATCCAATGTGCTAAAATCTATTAACCATCGTGATTGCACTATTGGTAGATCCTGGGCAGTTCCTGGTTGACCTCCCCCTTGTTGCCCTTTGATGTATATCGGGTCGCTAGAAATATCCCAACGGAAGAACACTGATGGCCTCAGTACTAATCCTAAGTGGGGCTGCCTGGTCCAAGATACACCGAACCATGTTCGGAGACCTGAAACTTAAAACGACACAATCTCCATCCAAACCTTTTTGAGAATGGCCTACCAAGCAACCCTTCTCACCATCTTAAACTCCCATAAGAGATGGTTCCCAAGCCCTGTTTTAATATTCAAGAAGTGGAGTGCCTGATTCTTAAGTGAGGACCAGTGCTCCTCTTCTTGATGTTGGAGTTTTGGAAAATGTGCTAAAATAATGGTGTGCGGGGTCGCCTCGAGTGGAAGATGGAAGGATGCTCCTGCAGACGTAGCACTTCCCAAGCCCTGCAGTCTCCCTACTGGGCCCTTTGGCCCTTCCCTGACTTTTGGTTCATACAATGTAGGGGGGTTCAGAGGGGTTACCATTTAAGATAATGAGGGGCAAGCCATGTTGGAGCGTGGTGATCTAGGAGGAATTCTTGTCTCTCTAACGGCTGGACCTTCAACATGTCTGTTCCCAGGATTAACAGATTGATCTTTAAATATGTGCTGCTCTATTTTACTTAGTCTTTGATCGATTGCTTCAAGTTTCACCATTACAGGGTTAATCAGAACTAGGAATCTTTCTTCCAACTGTTTTATAAAGTCTGATTGAACCCATGGAGAGTCATGACCGATCGCCGGTACAGATGGGTTATCGCTAACCTAAACCCCCTTAGTACTGCCGAAATCAGTCGGTGTATCCGTACGCCCTCTCAACCCGTGAACTACATTCCTGTTCTTTGCCTGCTTTGAGATCTTGTTACTAGCTTTGGGGGCACTACGTGCTTTCCTTTTCTTAGACTGATCGTTGCCTTTAGGGGCTTGTGAAGACCTTAGGTGCCTGGTCCAAATATTTGGCGCAGAAAATGGGGTTGGGCAATACAAATTGACCATTTGCAGAGATTGGGGGGGGGGGTACCCTGCTGTGAGCTAGGTGTAATCCTTAGAAAGGTTTGGCGTTGTAACTACAGTGGCATTGGACTCTGGCACTGGAGCCTGCTTTGCGAGTGGGTTTAATGGGTCTAAGGAAAGCCTCCGTTCAGTGAGCTCAATCTCATGTATTAACACGGATTAGGCCCGTGAGAGGAAATCATCTAGGGTCCCCACAACTCCTGCCCCAGTCTCCCCCTTACGTGCAATTTTACTCATAACGTTGGGTGTAAACAATGACTGAGGTATAATTTAGAAAATTTGCAAAAATAACAAAATTGTTCCTTCAACAATAACTCTCCTTCCAGCACAACGGAATACAAGCAATGCCCGCTTAAGTCCAAACTCAAAGTCGACTACGCAGCTTACTTCAAATCCAAGAAAAATGTTGGAGGGGTGGCCCAGCCCAGCCTCTTCTTGCCGTGCGAGCCCTGGCCCCTTTTTAAGCACCTCCTGGTGCACGTGACCTTGTTAGGCAGCGGTACTGCCGCACAGGATGATGAAGACGCAGTCCCCTTGTGTCAGGAGTCAAATGGCGGCACTCGGGTGGAACTTTTGCGGTGCGGCGGCCCCCTCAGCACTCCAAGCAGCTTCTGCAGCAACAGGTAGGGCAACAATCCCTGGCACCAGAGTTCGGCAGGAAGAGAAGAAGAATGGGCTCCCGAGCCGTGGGAGCCCTAGCCCCTTTATAAGCACCTTCTGGTGCATGTGACCTTGTTAGGCGGCGGTACTGCCGCACGAAATGGTGGGGGATGCAGTCCCCTTGCGTCAGGAGTCAAATGCCAGCTCTTGGCGGCACTCGGGTGGAACTTTTTTGGTGCGGCGGCCCCCTCAGCACTCCAAGCATCTTCTGCGGCAACCGGTAGGGCAACAATCCCTGGCACCAAAGTTCAGCAGGAAATAAGAAGAACGGGCTCCTGCGCCGCGGGAGCCCTGGCCCCTTTTTAGGCAACACCTGGTGCACGTGACCTTGTTAGGCGGCGGTACTGCCGCAGAGGATGTTGGGGGATGCAGCCCCCTTGGGTCAGGAGTCAAATGGCGGCACTCGGCGGCACTCGGGTGGAACTTTTGCGGTGCAGCGGCCCCCTCAGCACTCCAGGTAGGGCAACAATCCCTGGCACCAAAGTTCAGCAGGAAAATAAGAAGAACGGGCTGGTATTGTCAATATATATGAATCTTTCAGTGTCTATGTTAGTAGTAGAAGTAATTGTACAATTTTCACATTGATGTTTCTATTTATAACGAAGTCCAAACAGATTTTCAATTTGTATTCCTTCACCTTCCATTACTGCAAGCATATACATTACCAATTGCTGAGCATCTTGTTGGACATTCTGTGTAAATTGCGTAGAACCAGAACATATACCCAGAAGTTTGCGAATATCTGAAACACTTTGTATTTTACTGTTATCAGTTCTCAATTTTTCATAAATACAATGCAAGAAGGAACAAAGGGGCATATTACCAAGCAATAGCGATAATTATCGATATTGCTTGGTTAGAGACAAAAATGTACCGCTGAGCTGCAACGTTTTTTATCGCAAATAAACCTTGGTATTACCAAAGTTTATCTCAAATGCGATAAAAATCGGCCGCAATGCATGAATATCGCTGAAAAGTCAGCGATATTCATGCATTATCGAGCTAATGCTCTTAGTGCGAATATCTCCCTAAGTTGGTAATAGGAGATAGCGATGTTAGCGACTGTTTCCAGTCGCTAACATCTTGGCACGCCCACTTTGCATGTCATTTGTGATAAATATCACTGACATGCAAAGTGGGGCCCACGATGGTCGCTATCTCCTACTAGCTGTCGCTAACTGGTGTTAGCGACAGCTAGGTAATAGGGAGATAATTTTATCTCCGCTTTCTTGGCTTTTAAAGCCAAAAAAGCGAAGATAAACCCCCTTGATAATATGCCCCAAAATCTTTTTTCTCGATTCTCCATAATTTGCTGTTACAGACTTTCTAGAAAAAAAATCAACATTTACCACTACATTAGCATAGCAGTTGGTGCCTGAACTATTTTCTAACTGATATCTGACAATCTCTTCTTTTTGCTTGCAATCTCAACATTATCTTGATTTTTTTTCGTCTCTGTAACTTCACTACAGACATTTTCATATCTTCTTTTTCGACCTACTATACGCTTTTCCTATACTGGATATTCACCTATAATGGGAGCATACAATCTTCTTAACCGATTATACTCTCTTACACAATTTTCTCTCATCAAAATCAATCATGCAATCTGGATAAAGTTCTGACTCTGGACAAAGCAATATTTGCCATACCCTCTTTAAATAGTGTTCTTCCATCGTTTACCAAACCAATGTCTACACTTAAACCTTGAGATATATGAATAGTCACGGTATATGCCACAGAAAGAGGAAACTATTTTCTAAGAACATATAAATCTTTAACAAGCAAAGAACAAACCCAACAACGACCAATTTGTTTTACTTCTTCAATTTTATCAATTTTGATTTTCAAAATTCAATTCCATCTCTATTTTGATAACTAACAAAATTAACAACTTTACCCATTGCTCCATTTACCAAACCTTTTTCCACATCCAAATTACGCCGTAAAATTACACGACAGTTTACACATAATTATAAATTCTTTTCTAAACCACCAGTTTTAGATATAGATTTTTCTAAAGAATCCAATTTTGTTTTTCATTTTTCTGTCAAAATAATGGTGATTCCTTCATGCTCTATATTATCAATGGCTTCCATTTTTATTATTTGGTCATTTTCCAGCTTTAAAAGTTCTTCACTTGCGCTGTTTTGGCATTAAGCAGATTATAGATTTCTTTTCTACAATTGTTTTGTATATATTTTCAGGAACTATATTTTCATTTGGAAACAAGTTTGTAAGTAGTCAACTTTGCAAAGCTGGTTTGATTTTTGCAGGACTGAATCAGTAGTCTACAGGGAGTAAGGGGACCGCATTCATTGTGCACATTTTATTGTACCACTGCTTGTGTCAATATCTGAGTCATTGTGCAAGTGAATAGACAGTGACCGGGTACCTCAAGTGTTAATAGTTGACAGCAAGGTGAGTTTTTAAGTGCTTATGTTCCAGCAGAATGATTAGATAAGGATATGCTTCTGTCAGGATGATTGTAGGAGTGGACAGAGACGCACAGGGTGATTCAAGCCAAGCATGACTATTACCTGG
The DNA here is from genome assembly GCF_964261635.1 of Lissotriton helveticus. NCBI lineage: Eukaryota > Metazoa > Chordata > Amphibia > Caudata > Salamandridae > Lissotriton > Lissotriton helveticus. Next base: position 48,293,159 of record NC_136060.1, on the reverse strand, counting down.
ATTTTTGCAAGAATTAATCAGTAGTCTGTCGGGGGTTAGGGAACAGCATACTTTGTTCACATTTGATTGTACCACTGCTTGTCTCAATACCTGACTCGTTGTGAAAGTGCATAGTCAGTGACTGGGTACCTAGAGCGCTAGTAGTTGACAGCAGGATGAGATTATGAGTGCTTATGTTTCAGCAGAGTGATAAGATAAGGACATGCTTCTGTCAGGATGATTTTAGGAGTGGAGAGAGACTCACAGTGTGATTCCAGACAAGCATGACTATTACCTGGATTTTTGCAGGACTGAATCAGTACTATGCATGTCTGGATGATTGTGGGAGTGGACACAGACTCACAGTGTGAATCCTGACTTGCATGACTATTACCTAGATTTTTGCAAGACTGAATCGGTAGTCTGCAGAGCCTTGGGGGACCGCATACATTGGGCACATTTGACTATACCACTGCTTATCTCAATGCCTGAGTCATTGTACAAGTGCATGGACTGTGACTGGGTACCTAGAGTGCTAGTAGTTGACAGCAGGATGAGTTTTTAAGTACTTATGTTTCAGCAGAGTGATTAGACAAGGACATTTCTCCTTGTCAGGATGATTGTAGACATGGACACAGACTCACAGTGTGATTCCAGACAAGCATGACTATTACCTGGATTTTTGCAGGACTGAATCAGTAGTCTGCAGGGGGTTATGGGACCGCATACATTGTGCACATTTGACTGTACCACTGTTTCTGTCAAGGCCTGAGTCATTTTGCGAGCGCATAGACAGTGACTGGGTACCTAGAGTGCTAGTAGTTAAAAGCAAGGTGAGTTTATAAGTACTTATGTTTTAGCAAAGTGATTAGATAAGGACATGCTTCGGACAGGATTATTGTAGGAGTGGACAAAGAATCACAGTGTGATTTCAGACAAGCATGATTATTACCTGGATTCTTGCAGGACTGAATCAGTAGTCTACAGCGACTTAGGGAACTGCATACATTGTGCACATTTGACTGTACCACTGCTTGTCTCAATGCCTGAGTCATTTTGAAAGTGCATAGACAGTGACTGGGTACCTAGAGTGCTAGTAGTTGACAGCAGGGCGAGTTTATAAGTACTAATGTTTCAGCAGAGTGATTAGATAAGGACATGCTTCTGTCAGGATGATTGTAGGAATAGACAGACTCACAGTGTGATTCCAGACAAGCGTGACTATTATATGGATTTTTGCAGGACTGAATCAGTAGTCTGCAGGGACTTAGGGGACCGCATACATTGTGCACATTTGACTGTACCACTGCTTGTGTCAATGCCTGAGTCATTGTGCAAGTACATAGACAGTGACTGGGTACCTAGAATGCTTGTAGTTGACAGCAAAGTGAGTTTATAAGTACTTATGTTTTAGCAGAGTGATTAGATAAGGACATACTTCTGTCAGGATGATTGTAAGAGTGGACACAGACTCACAGTGTGATTCCAGACAAGCAAGATTATTACCTGGATTTTTGCAGGCCGAATCAGTACTCTGCAGGGATTTAGGAGACCGCATACATTGTGCACATTTGACTGTACCACTGGTTGTCTCAATTCACAGTCATTGTGCAAGTGCATAGACAGTGACTGGGTACCTAGAGTGCTAGTAGTTGACAGCAAGGTGAGTTTATAAGTACTTATGTTTTAACAGAGTGATTAGATAAGGACATGCTTCTGTCAGGATGATTGTAGGAGTGGACAAAGACTCACAGTATTATTTCTGACTTGCATGACTATTACCTGGATTTTTGCAGGACTGACTCAATAGTCTACAGGGGGTTAGGGAGACCTCATACATTGTGCACATTTCATTTTACCACTGCTTAGCTCAATGCCTGAGTCATTGTTCAAGTGCATAGACAGTGACTAGGTACCTAGAGTGCTAGTACTTGACAGCAAGGTGAGCTTATAAGTACTTATGTTTTAGCAGAGTGATTAGAAAATGATATGGTTCTGTCAGGATGATTGTGCGAGTGGACATAGACTCACAGTGTGATTCCAGACAAGATGACTCTTACCTGGATTTTTGCAGGACTGAATCACTAGTCTGCAGGGATTTCGGAGACCGCATACATTGTGCACATTTGACTGTACCACTGCTTGTATCAATTCCTGAGTCATTTTGCAAGTGCATAGACGGTGACTGGGTACCTAGAGTGCTATTAGTTGACAGCAAGGTGCGTTTATAAGTACCTATGTTTTAGCAGAGTGATTAGATTAGGACATCCTTCTGTCAGGATGATTGCAGGAGTAGACACAGATGCACAGTGTGATGTCCTATGCAGCTATAGAGGAGTCTGGCCCCTTGGCCGCCACCTACCCAGCCGGTCATCTGGCATTGTCTTCCTCGTTTCCCCGTTTGTGTCTCCTTCCCTCCCCCTCCTTCTCCCTCTGTTTCTTTGATTCAAACTGTTGTAACTTTGTAACCGGTAACTGGCTGATCCAACTCATATAACTATGTAACCTGTAACTCGCTGATCTTCATGTAAAGCGCTCTGATACCTCTGGGTCTAGCAAGCGCTATATAAAACTTTGCAAATAAAATTCCAGACAAGCATGTCTATTACCTGGATTTTTGCAGGACTGAATCAATAGTCTACATGAGTACTAACTGGGTATTTATAAGAGTATATCAATAGTATATGGCTGGTTGGACATGTGCATAGATAATGCACAGAATAACATACCTGTAGTACTGCTAATACTAGCCAAGGCATTCCATAAGAATACAAGCAATAACTGGAATCATTACAGTGCACCAAACGCAGTGCATAGAGCATTTATAAGTACTTAGGTATTAGTACACTGAATAAATAAGTGCATGGTGCTCGATGGGTGATTGGAGGAGTGCCTCAGCACTAACAGGGCAACACCTGTTCAGCAAGCAAACTCTTTAAAGGATAAAGCTATTGCATACATCTCTACTGCTACATTACCTTTCTACAACTACTTTTAATATTACACATAGCCAAATACAAAGCAGAAACTATTCCCATTTCTCTACTATAAGTCTCACCATATCACTGAAAAACGTAAATGAGTATCTCTCTACAGAACACTATCTACACTACATAAATTCAAAAAACAAGCTTCAAATTGAAACCAAAGACCAAAAATGATGTCGCATATTTTAACTATACCTCTTTAGAGAGTTATAAAAACTAGTCTCATCACTAATACCTATACATTTCCAATTTGTAATCAACACCTAAAATTATGCACTGTACTACTTCTGCACATATCCACACATTAAAACAATCCATCATAATCTGCAATCCCTATTCCAAAACACACATAATACTATGCAAAGTGTATATTAAACACAGTGGTGGCTGGTGACATTTGAAGTGGTGGGGCGTAATCTTTCTGTTAGAGTACACCATGGTGAGCGAGCGAGCTTGAACAACTTCAAAATTTTGAAAAAAGAGTGGGTAAATGGTGCATTTTTGAGAAAATTTGAGAAGCAAGAAGGTTAATAAAGCAATTGTGAAAGTGCAGTTATTACATCAATAGAGGGATGTCTTATAACAAGATAGGTATCTGCTTATTCAGTATAGGCCCTGCCAGTGTCACGCACCTCTGAGCAAAATACATGCTGTGTGCCAGCAGGGCTTAGCGTCAGAAACATTTCTATTGTTATTAGGCCGACCAGGTGATGTTTTTTAATGCTCTGAGGACACATGTATACATAGGTTAAATGAATCAAATATCAAATGTAAATATTATAAAGCAGATGCACACACATGTACACTCTCAAACACACACACTCAGACAAACTGGGAGCCCAGCTGAGAGTGACACTGACACATATACACAAAAGCAGACTTCGAAACAAGCGTATATAAACAGATAGGCGTGCACACATTCCCACAGAGAGACAAACCACGTACACACACAGGCATGTAAACACACAATTGGCCAAAAGGACACAAAAGTGCACCACGCGCTCAAGTATATAATGTAATGGAGCAGGAGCAACACAGTCATAACAAAATGTACAACTTCAGAGGGCATAAATATTTTTGAATTTAATAACTGACTGACTGACGTTAAAAGTGTTCTCTTCAGAGACACCCTGGTCTTGAATAGAACGTCTCAACTCTCAGCGTGCTCCTCTTTATATCCGACCTTTACTGACACTCCCTGTCACTGTGAACATAGCACTTTAGTATTATGAAAATGAGGTTTAGAGGTCTGCTGTCCCACAGGCAGGCCTTCATCACTCTAGTGGCAAATATTCAGAGTGTTTAGCAGAGGGATTCCGGGCTTGAATACATGGAGGTTTCTGTCTCTGATTAGTGCATACGTCACAGTATCAAAAAGGAGCAGCTCGCATTTCGGTTCTGTACAAATCAATCGACTTTCTTTGTACATCGGACCGCTAGTCTCTCCATTCCCCAATCATTGTAATCTGGTATGTTTCCATTATCATAGCATATTACATATGATTATAACACGAGGAACCAAGAGAAAGACGGAAATTAAGGCTAGAAAAGGCATTCTTCAATATTATCAGTGTATGACTATATCTGCCAAGAGGGTTTCCACAAGCGAGATCAGGTGCAACAATATATAACTTATTTTAAATATACTTTTTTTGCAAATTAAAGCTCAAAAACGATGTAAAATTTTTATTTTGGAATATTTGAGTGGGGGTCGCGCTGTGTGACAAAATCGAACGCGCTAGGAACATGTGACCTTCCAGAAGGTGGCAGTAGAAGTAGAACCTCGTTAATGAAAAAAGACAAATGTCTTAGCAGCAGGAGGGGATTGGGGGTTGTGTTGGCTGTGCCAGTTTGAATAATAAAACACGAATGTCTCAAGTAGCGTGGATCTGTAAGACATACTGTTGGTTTAATTATTCTGCTGCTTAGCTGGAATTTCAATTTCCACTTTTAAATTTGGTATGTTGATAAGTGTGCTCAGCTGGGGACAACAGACAATATCTAAAAGAAATAGAATTCTTTTACAGCCGCAATGTTTTCTTTGTCTCATTCAAATGTCCTCTCATGCCTACCTGCTGCCCTCCCTCTTGGAAACCGGTCCCCGGAAGCTTGTTTCCTTTCCAGTAAAGAATTGGCTTGGTACTTTGGTCTGCCCTGTTCCCATGATGCACTGGGCCAGGGTCAGACTAATTTGCATGTAGCCAGGTTCTGAACTGGGATGGTGCAGTGAGCTAAAAAACGGTGATGGATCAAGCCCTGATCTTTTGACTGGGTAGGAGTGTTCTGCTTAATTCAGATACTCTGTCCATCACCACCCCCTTTTGAATCGTTTTGGCCACCACAAGTGTGGAAGGGTATGCTCAGATGTGAGTCCCTTGCTCACTGCACCATCAGGATTCAAGCAAGCCGGGCCGAAGATGGCTGTAATGCCAGAAACCGGTCCCCGGAAGCTTGTTTCCTTTCCAGTAAAGAATTGGCTTGGTAGTTTGGTCTGCCCTGTTCCCATGATGCACTGGGCCAGGGTCAGACTAATTTGCATGTAGCCAGGTTCTGAACTGGGATGGTGCAGTGAGCTAAAAAACGGTGATGGATCAAGCCCTGATCTTTTGACTGGGTAGGAGTGTTCTGCTTAATTCAGATACTCTGTCCATCACCACCCCCTTTTGAATCGTTTTGGCCACCACAAGTGTGGAAGGGTATGCTCAGATGTGAGTCCCTTGCTCACTGCACCATCAGGATTCAAGCAAGCCGGGCCGAAGATGGCTGTAATGCCAGAAACCGGTCCCCGGAAGCTTGTTTCCTTTCCAGTAAAGAATTGGCTTGGTAGTTTGGTCTGCCCTGTTCCCATGATGCACTGGTCCAGGGTCAGACTAATTTGCATGTAGCCAGGTTCTGAACTGGGATGGTGCAGTGAGCTAAAAAACAGTGATGGATCAAGCCCTGATCTTTTGACTGGGTAGGAGTGTTCTGCTTAATTCAGATACTCTGTCCATCACCACCCCCTTTTGAATCGTTTTGGCCACCACAAGTGTGGAAGGGTATGCTCAGATGTGAGTCCCTTGCTCACTGCACCATCAGGATTCAAGCAAGCCGGGCCGAAGACGGCTGTAATGCCAGAAACCGGTCCCCGGAAGCTTGTTTCCTTTCCAGTAAAGAATTGGCTTGGTAGTTTGGTCTGCCCTGTTCCCATGATGCACTGGGCCAGGGTCAGACTAATTTGCATGTAGCCAGGTTCTGAACTGGGATGGTGCAGTGAGCTAAAAAACGGTGATGGATCAAGCCCTGATCTTTTGACTGGGTAGGAGTGTTCTGCTTAATTCAGATACTCTGTCCATCACCACCCCCTTTTGAATCGTTTTGGCCACCACAAGTGTGGAAGGGTATGCTCAGATGTGAGTCCCTTGCTCACTGCACCATCAGGATTCAAGCAAGCCGGGCCGAAGATGGCTGTAATGCCAGAAACCGGTCCCCGGAAGCTTGTTTCCTTTCCAGTAAAGAATTGGCTTGGTAGTTTGGTCTGCCCTGTTCCCATGATGCACTGGGCCAGGGTCAGACTAATTTGCATGTAGCCAGGTTCTGAACTGGGATGGTGCAGTGAGCTAAAAAACAGTGATGGATCAAGCCCTGATCTTTTGACTGGGTAGGAGTGTTCTGCTTAATTCAGATACTCTGTCCATCACCACCCCCTTTTGAATCGTTTTGGCCACCACAAGTGTGGAAGGGTATGCTCAGATGTGAGTCCCTTGCTCACTGCACCATCAGGATTCAAGCAAGCCGGGCCGAAGACGGCTGTAATGCCAGAAACCGGTCCCCGGAAGCTTGTTTCCTTTCCAGTAAAGAATTGGCTTGGTAGTTTGGTCTGCCCTGTTCCCATGATGCACTGGGCCAGGGTCAGACTAATTTGCATGTAGCCAGGTTCTGAACTGGGATGGTGCAGTGAGCTAAAAAACGGTGATGGATCAAGCCCTGATCTTTTGACTGGGTAGGAGTGTTCTGCTTAATTCAGATACTCTGTCCATCACCACCCCCTTTTGAATCGTTTTGGCCACCACAAGTGTGGAAGGGTATGCTCAGATGTGAGTCCCTTGCTCACTGCACCATCAGGATTCAAGCAAGCCGGGCCGAAGATGGCTGTAATGCCAGAAACCGGTCCCCGGAAGCTTGTTTCCTTTCCAGTAAAGAATTGGCTTGGTAGTTTGGTCTGCCCTGTTCCCATGATGCACTGGGCCAGGGTCAGACTAATTTGCATGTAGCCAGGTTCTGAACTGGGATGGTGCAGTGAGCTAAAAAACGGTGATGGATCAAGCCCTGATCTTTTGACTGGGTAGAAGTGTTCTGCTTAATTCAGATACTCTGTCCATCACCACCCCCTTTTGAATCGTTTTGGCCACCACAAGTGTGGAAGGGTATGCTCAGATGTGAGTCCCTTGCTCACTGCACCATCAGGATTCAAGCAAGCCGGGCCGAAGATGGCTGTAATGCCAGAAACCGGTCCCCGGAAGCTTGTTTCCTTTCCAGTAAAGAATTGGCTTGGTAGTTTGGTCTGCCCTGCTCCCATGATGCACTGGGCCAGGGTCAGACTAATTTGCATGTAGCCAGGTTCTGAACTGGGATGGTGCAGTGAGCTAAAAAACGGTGATGGATCAAGCCCTGATCTTTTGACTGGGTAGGAGTGTTCTGCTTAATTCAGATACTCTGTCCATCACCACCCCCTTTTGAATCAATTTGGCCCCCACAAGTGTGGAAGGGTATGCTCAGATGTGAGTCCCTTGCTCACTGCACCATCAGGATTCAAGCAAGCCAGGCCGAAGATGGCTGTAATGCCAGAAACCGGTCCCCGGAAGCTTGTTTCCTTTCCAGTAAAGAATTGGCTTGGTGGTTTGGTCTGCCCTGTTCCCATGATGCACTGGGCCAGGGTCAGACTAATTTGCATGTAGCCAGGTTCTGAACTGGGATGGTGCAGTGAGCTAAAAAACGGTGATGGATCAAGCCCTGATCTTTTGACTGGGTAGGAGTGTTCTGCTTAATTCAGATACTCTGTCCATCACCACCCCCTTTTGAATCATTTTGGCCACCACAAGTGTGGAAGGGTATGCTCAGATGTGAGTCCCTTGCTCACTGCACCATCAGGATTCAAGCAAGCCGGGCAGAAGATGGCTGTAATGCCAGAAACCGGTCCCCGGAAGCTTGTTTCCTTTCCAGTAAAGAATTGGCTTGGTAGTTTGGTCTGCCCTGTTCCCATGATGCCCTGGGCCAGGGTCAGACTAATTTGCATGTAGCCAGGTTCTGAACTGGGATGGTGCAGTGAGCTAAAAAACGGTGATGGATCAAGCCCTGATCTTTTGACTGGGTAGGAGTGTTCTGCTTAATTCAGATACTCTGTCCATCACCACCCCCTTTTGAATCGTTTTGGCCACCACAAGTGTGGAAGGGTATGCTCAGATGTGAGTCCCTTGCTCACTGCACCATCACGATTCAAGCAAGCCGGGCCGAAGATGGCTGTAATGCCAGAAACAGGTCCCCGGAAGCTTGTTTCCTTTCCAGTAAAGAATTGGCTTGGTAGTTTGGTCTGCCCTGTTCCCATGATGCACTGGGCCAGGGTCAGACTAATTTGCATGTAGCCAGGTTCTGAACTGGGATGGTGCAGTGAGCTAAAAAACGGTGATGGATCAAGCCCTGATCTTTTGACTGGGTAGGAGTGTTCTGCTTAATTCAGATACTCTGTCCATCACCACCCCCTTTTGAATCGTTTTGGCCACCACAAGTGTGGAAGGGTATGCTCAGATGTGAGTCCCTTGCTCACTGCACCATCAGGATTCAAGCAAGCCGGGCCGAAGATGGCTGTAATGCCAGAAACCGGTCCCCGGAAGCTTGTTTCCTTTCCAGTAAAGAATTGGCTTGGTAGTTTGGTCTGCCCTGTTCCCATGATGCACTGGGCCAGGGTCAGACTAACTTGCATGTAGCCAGGTTCTGAACTGGGATGGTGCAGTGAGCTAAAAAAACGGTGATGGATCAAGCCCTGATCTTTTGACTGGGTAGGAGTGTTCTGCTTAATTCAGATACTCTGTCCATCACCACCCCCTTTTGAATCGTTTTGGCCACCACAAGTGTGGAAGGGTATGCTCAGATGTGAGTCCCTTGCTCACTGCACCATCAGGATTCAAGCAAGCCGGGCCGAAGATGGCTGTAATGCCAGAAACCGGTCCCCAGAAGCTTGTTTCCTTTCCAGTAAAGAATTGGCTTGGTAGTTTGGTCTGCCCTGTTCCCATGATGCACTGGGCCAGGGTCAGACTAATTTGCATGTAGCCAGGTTCTGAACTGGGATGGTGCAGTGAGCTAAAAAACGGTGATGGATCAAGCCCTGATCTTTTGACCGGGTAGGAGTGTTCTGCTTAATTCAGATACTCTGTCCATTACCACCCCCTTTTGAATCGTTTTGGCCACCACAAGTGTGGAAGGGTATGCTCAGATGTGAGTCCCTTGCTCACTGCACCATCAGGATTCAAGCAAGCCGGGCCGAAGATGGCTGTAATGCCAGAAACCGGTCCCCGGAAGCTTGTTTCCTTTCCAGTAAAGAATTGGCTTGGTAGTTTGGTCTGCCCTGTTCCCATGATGCACTGGGCCAGGGTCAGACTAATTTGCATGTAGCCAGGTTCTGAACTGGGATGGTGCAGTGAGCTAAAAAACGGTGATGGATCAAGCCCTGATCTTTTGACTGGGTAGGAGTGTTCTGCTTAATTCAGATACTCTGTCCATCACCACCCCCTTTTGAATCGTTTTGGCCACCACAAGTGTGGAAGGGTATGCTCAGATGTGAGTCCCTTGCTCACTGCACCATCATTATTCAAGCAAGCCGGGCCGAAGATGGCTGTAATGCCAGAAACCGGTCCCCGGAAGCTTGTTTCCTTTCCAGTAAAGAATTGGCTTGGTAGTTTGGTCTGCCCTGTTCCCATGATGCACTGGGCCAGGGTCAGACTAATTTGCATGTAGCCAGGTTCTGAACTGGGATGGTGCAGTGAGCTAAAAAATGGTGATGGATCAAGCCCTGATCTTTTGACTGGGTAGGAGTGTTCTGCCTAATTCAGATACTCTGTCCATCACCACCCCCTTTTGAATCGTTTTGGCCACCACAAGTGTGGAAGGGTATGCTCAGATGTGAGTCCCTTGCTCACTGCACCATCAGGATTCAAGCAAGCCGGGCCGAGGATGGCTGTAATGCCAGAAACCGGTCCCCGGAAGCTTGTTTCCTTTCCAGTAAAGAATTGGCTTGGTAGTTTGGTCTGCCCTGTTCCCATGATGCACTGGGCCAGGGTCAGACTAATTTGCATGTAGCCAGGTTCTGAACTGGGACGGTGCAGTGAGCTAAAAAACGGTGATGGATCAAGCCCTGATCTTTTGACTGGGTAGGAGTGTTCTGCTTAATTCAGATACTCTGTCCATCACCACCCCCTTTTGAATCGTTTTGGCCACCACAAGTGTGGAAGGGTATGCTCAGATGTGAGTCCCTTGCTCACTGCACCATCAGGATTCAAGCAAGCCGGGCCGAAGAAGGCTGTAATGCCAGAAACCGGTCCCCGGAAGCTTGTTTCCTTTCCAGTAAAGAATTGGCTTGCTAGTTTGGTCTGCCCTGTTCCCATGATGCACTGGGCCAGGGTCAGACTAATTTGCATGTAGCCAGGTTCTGAACTGGGATGGTGCAGTGAGCTAAAAAACGGTGATGGATCAAGCCCTGATCTTTTGACTGGGTAGGAGTGTTCTGCCTAATTCAGATACTCTGTCCATCACCACCCCCTTTTGAATCGTTTTGGCCACCACAAGTGTGGAAGGGTATGCTCAGATGTGAGTCCCTTGCTCACTGCACCATCAGGATTCAAGCAAGCCGGGCCGAGGATGGCTGTAATGCCAGAAACCGGTCCCCGGAAGCTTGTTTCCTTTCCAGTAAAGAATTGGCTTGGTAGTTTGGTCTGCCCTGTTCCCATGATGCACTGGGCCAGGGTCAGACTAATTTGCATGTAGCCAGGTTCTGAACTGGGATGGTGCAGTGAGCTAAAAAACGGTGATGGATCAAGCCCTGATCTTTTGACTGGGTAGGAGTGTTCTGCTTAATTCAGATACTCTGTCCATCACCACCCCCTTTTGAATCGTTTTGGCCACCACAAGTGTGGAAGGGTATGCTCAGATGTGAGTCCCTTGCTCACTGCACCATCAGGATTCAAGCAAGCCGGGCCGAAGATGGCTGTAATGCCAGAAACCGGTCCCCGGAAGCTTGTTTCCTATCCAGTAAAGAATTGGCTTGGTAGTTTGGTCTGCCCTGTTCCCATGATGCACTGGGCCAGGGTCAGACTAATTTGCATGTAGCCAGGTTCTGAACTGGGATGGTGCAGTGAGCTAAAAAACGGTGATGGATCAAGCCCTGATCTTTTGACTGGGTAGGAGTGTTCTGCTTAATTCAGATACTCTGTCCATCACCACCCCCTTTTGAATCGTTTTGGCCACCACAAGTGTGGAAGGGTATGCTCAGATGTGAGTCCCTTGCTCACTGCACCATCAGGATTCAAGCAAGCCGGGCCGAAGATGGCTGTAATGCCAGAAACCGGTCCCCGGAAGCTTGTTTCCTTTCCAGTAAAGAATTGGCTTGGTAGTTTGGTCTGCCCTGTTCCCATGATGCACTGGGCCAGGGTCAGACTAATTTGCATGTAGCCAGGTTCTGAACTGGGATGGTGCAGTGAGCTAAAAAACGGTGATGGATCAAGCCCTGATCTTTTGACTGGGTAGGAGTGTTCTGCTTAATTCAGATACTCTGTCCATCACCACCCCCTTTTGAATCGTTTTGGCCACCACAAGTGTGGAAGGGTATGCTCAGATGTGAGTCCCTTGCTCACTGCACCATCAGGATTCAAGCAAGCCGGGCCGAAGATGGCTGTAATACCAGAAACCGGTCCCCGGAAGCTTGTTTCCTTTCCAGTAAAGAATTGGCTTGGTAGTTTTGTCTGCCCTGTTCCCATGATGCACTGGGCCAGGGTCAGACTAATTTGCATGTAGCCAGGTTCTGAACTGGGATGGTGCAGTGAGCTAAAAAACGGTGATGGATCAAGCCCTGATCTTTTGACTGGGTAGGAGTGTTCTGCTTAATTCAGATACTCTGTCCATCACCACCCCCTTTTGAATCGTTTTGGCCACCACAAGTGTGGAAGGGTATGCTCAGATGTGAGTCCCTTGCTCACTGCACCATCAGGATTCAAGCAAGCCGGGCCGAAGATGGCTGTAATGCCAGAAACCGGTCCCCGGAAGCTTGTTTCCTTTCCAGTAAAGAATTGGCTTGGTAGTTTGGTCTGCCCTGTTCCTATGATGCACTGGGCCAGGGTCAGACTAATTTGCATGTAGCCAGGTTCTGAACTGGGATGGTGCAGTGAGCTAAAAATCGGTGATGGATCAAGCCCTGATCTTTTGACTGGGTAGGAGTGTTCTGCTTAATTCAGATACTCTGTCCATCACCACCCCCTTTTGAATCGTTTTGGCCACCACAAGTGTGGAAGGGTATGCTCAGATGTGAGTCCCTTGCTCACTGCACCATCAGGATTCAAGCAAGCCGGGCCAAAGATGGCTGTAATGCCAGAAACCGGTCCCCGGAAGCTTGTTTCCTTTCCAGTAAAGAATTGGCTTGGTAGTTTGGTCTGCCCTGTTCCCATGATGCACTGGGCCAGGGTCAGACTAATTTGCATGTAGCCAGGTTCTGAACTGGGATGGTGCAGTGAGCTAAAAAACGGTGATGGATCAAGCCCTGATCTTTTGACTGGGTAGGAGTGTTCTGCTTAATTCAGATACTCTGTCCATCACCACCCCCTTTTGAATCGTTTTGGCCACCACAAGTGTGGAAGGGTATGCTCAGATGTGAGTCCCTTGCTCACTGCACCATCAGGATTCAAGCAAGCCGGGCCGAAGATGGCTGTAATGCCAGAAACCGGTCCCCGGAAGCTTGTTTCCTTTCCAGTACAGAATTGGCTTGGTAGTTTGGTCTACCCTGTTCCCATGATGCACTGGGCCAGGGTCAGACTAATTTGCATGTAGCCAGGTTCTGAACTGGGATGGTGCAGTGAGCTAAAAAACGGTGATGGATCAAGCCCTGATCTTTTGACTGGGTAGGAGTGTTCTGCTTAATTCAGATACTCTGTCCATCACCACCCCCTTTTGAATCGTTTTGGCCACCACAAGTGTGGAAGGGTATGCTCAGATGTGAGTCCCTTGCTCACTGCACCATCAGGATTCAAGCAAGCCGGGCCGAAGATGGCTGTAATGCCAGAAACCGGTCCCCGGAAGCTTGTTTCCTTTCCAGTAAAGAATTGGCTTGGTAGTTTGGTCTGCCCTGTTCCCATGATGCACTGGGCCAGGGTCAGACTAATTTGCATGTAGCCAGGTTCTGAACTGGGATGGTGCAGTGAGCTAAAAAACGGTGATGGATCAAGCCCTGATCTTTTGACTGGGTAGGAGTGTTCTGCTTAATTCAGATACTCTGTCCATCACCACCCCCTTTTGAATCGTTTTGGCCACCACAAGTGTGGAAGGGTATGCTCAGATGTGAGTCCCTTGCTCACTGCACCATCAGGATTCAAGCAAGTCGGGCCGAAGATGGCTGTAATGCCAGACACCGGTCCCCGGAAGCTTGTTTCCTTTCCAGTAAAGAATTGGCTTGGTAGTTTGGTCTGCCCTGTTCCCATGATGCACTGGGCCAGGGTCAGACTAATTTGCATGTAGCCAGGTTCTGAACTGGGATGGTGCAGTGAGCTAAAAAATGGTGATGGATCAAGCCCTGATCTTTTGACTGGGTAGGAGTGTTCTGCTTAATTCAGATACTCTGTCCATCACCACCCCCTTTTGAATCGTTTTGGCCACCACAAGTGTGGAAGGGTATGCTCAGATGTGAGTCCCTTGCTCACTGCACCATCAGGATTCAAGCAAGCCGGGCCGAAGATGGCTGTAATGCCAGAAACCGGTCCCCGGAAGCTTGTTTCCTTTCCAGTAAAGAATTGGCTTGGTAGTTTGGTCTGCCCTGTTCCCATGATGCACTGGGCCAGGGTCAGACTAATTTGCATGTAGCCAGGTTCTGAACTGGGATGGTGCAGTGAGCTAAAAAACGGTGATGGATCAAGCCCTGATCTTTTGACTGGGTAGGAGTGTTCTGCTTAATTCAGATACTCTGTCCATCACCACCCCCTTTTGAATTGTTTTGGCCACCACAAGTGTGGAAGGGTATGCTCAGATGTGAGTCCCTTGCTCACTGCACCATCAGGATTCAAGCAAGCCGGGCCAAAGATGGCTGTAATGCCAGGAACCGGTCCCCGGAAGCTTGTTTCCTTTCCAGTAAAGAATTGGCTTGGTAGTTTGGTCTGCCCTGTTCCCATGATGCACTGGGCCAGGGTCAGACTAATTTGCATGTAGCCAGGTTCTGAACTGGGATGGTGCAGTGAGCTAAAAAACGGTGATGGATCAAGCCCTGATCTTTTGACTGGGTAGGAGTGTTCTGCTTAATTCAGATACTCTGTCCATCACCACCCCCTTTTGAATCGTTTTGGCCACCACAAGTGTGGAAGGGAATGCTCAGATGTGAGTCCCTTGCTCACTGCACCATCAGGATTCAAGCAAGCCGGGCCGAAGATGGCTGTAATGCCAGAAACCGGTCCCCGGAAGCTTGTTTCCTTTCCAGTACAGAATTGGCTTGGTAGTTTGGTCTACCCTGTTCCCATGATGCACTGGGCCAGGGTCAGACTAATTTGCATGTAGCCAGGTTCTGAACTGGGATGGTGCAGTGAGCTAAAAAACGGTGATGGATCAAGCCCTGATCTTTTGACTGGGTAGGAGTGTTCTGCTTAATTCAGATACTCTGTCCATCACCACCCCCTTTTGAATCGTTTTGGCCACCACAAGTGTGGAAGGGTATGCTCAGATGTGAGTCCCTTGCTCACTGCACCATCAGGATTCAAGCAAGCCAGGCCGAAGATGGCTGTAATGCCAGAAACCGGTCCCCGGAAGCTTGTTTCCTTTCCAGTAAAGAATTGGCTTGGTAGTTTGGTCTGCCCTGTTCCCATGATGCACTGGGCCAGGGTCAGACTAATTTGCATGTAGCCAGGTTCTGAACTGGGATGGTGCAGTGAGCTAAAAAACGGTGATGGATCAAGCCCTGATCTTTTGACTGGGTAGGAGTGTTCTGCTTAATTCAGATAGTCTGTCCATCACCACCCCCTTTTGAATCATTTTGGCCACCACAAGTGTGGAAGGGTATGCTCAGATGTGAGTCCCTTGCTCACTGCACCATCAGGATTCAAGCAAGCTGGGCCGAAGATGGCTGTAATGCCAGAAACCGGTCCCAGGAAGCTTGTTTCCTTTCCAGTAAAGAATTGGCTTGGTAGTTTGGTCTGCCCTGTTCCCATGATGCACTGGGCCAGGGTCAGACTAATTTGCATGTAGCCAGGTTCTGAACTGGGATGGTGCAGTGAGCTAAAAAATGGTGATGGATCAAGCCCTGATCTTTTGACTGGGTAGGAGTGTTCTGCTTAATTCAGATACTCTGTCCATCACCACCCCCTTTTGAATCGTTTTGGCCACCACAAGTGTGGAAGGGTATGCTCAGATGTGAGTCCCTTGCTCACTGCACCATCAGGATTCAAGCAAGCCGGGCCGAAGATGGCTGTAATGCCAGAAACCGGTCCCCGGAAGCTTGTTTCCTTTCCAGTAAAGAATTGGCTTGGTAGTTTGGTCTGCCCTGTTCCTATGATGCACTGGGCCAGGGTCAGACTAATTTGCATGTAGCCAGGTTCTGAACTGGGATGGTGCAGTGAGCTAAAAAACGGTGATGGATCAAGCCCTGATCTTTTGACTGGGTAGGAGTGTTCTGCTTAATTCAGATACTCTGTCCATCACCACCCCCTTTTGAATCGTTTTGGCCACCACAAGTGAGGACGGGTATGCTCAGATGTGAGTCCCTTGCTCACTGCACCATCAGGATTCAAGCAAGCCGGGCCGAAGATGGCTGTAATGCCAGAAACCGGTCCCCGGAAGCTTGTTTCCTTTCCAGTAAAGAATTGGCTTGGTAGTTTGGTCTGCCCTGTTCCCATGATGCACTGGGCCAGGGTCAGACTAATTTGCAAGTAGCCAGGTTCTGAACTGGGATGGTGCAGTGAGCTAAAAAAACGGTGATGGATCAAGCCCTGATCTTTTGACTGGGTAGGAGTGTTCTGCTTAATTCAGATACTCTGTCCATCACCACCCCCTTTTGAATCGTTTTGGCCACCACAAGTGTGGAAGGGTATGCTCAGATGTGAGTCCCTTGCTCACTGCACCATCAGGATTCAAGCAAGCCGGGCCGAAGATGGCTGTAATGCCAGAAACCGGTCCCCGGAAGCTTGTTTCCTTTCCAGTAAAGAATTGGCTTGGTAGTTTGGTCTACCCTGTTCCCATGATGCACTGGGCCAGGGTCAGACTAATTTGCATGTAGCCAGGTTCTGAACTGGGATGGTGCAGTGAGCTAAAAAACGGTGATGGATCAAGCCCTGATCTTTTGACTGGGTAGGAGTGTTCTGCTTAATTCAGATACTCTGTCCATCACCACCCCCTTTTGAATCGTTTTGGCCACCACAAGTGTGGAAGGGTATGCTCAGATGTGAGTCCCTTGCTCACTGCACCATCAGGATTCAAGCAAGCCGGGCCGAAGATGGCTGTAATGCCAGAAACCGGTCCCCGGAAGCTTGTTTCCTTTCCAGTAAAGAATTGGCTTGGTAGTTTGGTCTGCCCTGTTCCCATGATGCACTGGGCCAGGGTCAGACTAATTTGCATGTAGCCAGGTTCTGAACTGGGATGGTGCAGTGAGCTAAAAAACGGTGATGGATCAAGCCCTGATCTTATGACTGGGTAGGAGTGTTCTGCTTAATTCAGATACTCTGTCCATCACCACCCCCTTTTGAATCGTTTTGGCCACCACAAGTGTGGAAGGGTATGCTCAGATGTGAGTCCCTTGCTCACTGCACCATCAGGATTCAAGCAAGCCGGGCCGAAGATGGCTGTAATGCCAGAAACCGGTCCCCGGAAGCTTGTTTCCTTTCCAGTAAAGAATTGGCTTGGTAGTTTGGTCTGCCCTGTTCCCATGATGCACTGGGCCAGGGTCAGACTAATTTGCATGTAGCCAGGTTCTGAACTGGGATGGTGCAGTGAGCTAAAAAATGGTGATGGATCAAGCCCTGATCTTTTGACTGGGTAGGAGTGTTCTGCTTAATTCAGATACTCTGTCCATCCCCACCCCCTTTTGAATCGTTTTGGCCACCACAAGTGTGGAAGGGTATGCTCAGATGTGAGTCCCTTGCTCACTGCACCATCAGGATTCAAGCAAGCCGGGCCGAAGATGGCTGTAATGCCAGAAACCGGTCCCCGGAAGCTTGTTTCCTTTCCAGTAAAGAATTAGCTTGGTAGTTTGGTCTGCCCTGTTCCCTTGATGCACTGGGCCAGGGTCAGACTAATTTGCATGTAGCCAGGTTCTGAACTGGGATGGTGCAGTGAGCTAAAAAACGGTGATGGATCAAGCCCTGATCTTTTGACTGGGTAGGAGTGTTCTGCTTAATTCAGATACTCTGTCCATCACCACCCCCTTTTGAATCGTTTTGGCCACCACAAGTGTGGAAGGGTATGCTCAGATGTGAGTCCCTTGCTCACTGCACCATCAGGATTCAAGCAAGCCGGGCCGAAGATGGCTGTAATGCCAGAAACCGGTCCCCGGAAGCTTGTTTCCTTTTCAGTAAAGAATTGGCTTGGTAGTTTGGTCTGCCCTGTTCCCATGATGCACTGGGCCAGGGTCAGACTAATTTGCATGTAGCCAGGTTCTGAACTGGGATGGTGCAGTGAGCTAAAAAATGGTGATGGATCAAGCCCTGATCTTTTGACTGGGTAGGAGTGTTCTGCTTAATTCAGATACTCTGTCCATCACCACCCCCTTTTGAATCGTTTTGGCCACCACAAGTGTGGAAGGGTATGCTCAGATGTGAGTCCCTTGCTCACTGCACCATCAGGATTCAAGCAAGCCGGGCCGAAGATGGCTGTAATGCCAGAAACCGGTCCCCGGAAGCTTGTTTCCTTTCCAGTAAAGAATTGGCTTGGTAGTTTGGTCTGCCCTGTTCCCATGATGCACTGGGCCAGGGTCAGACTAATTTGCATGTAGCCAGGTTCTGAACTGGGATGGTGCAGTGAGCTAAAAAACGGTGATGGATCAAGCCCTGATCTTTTGACTGGGTAGGAGTGTTCTGCTTAATTCAGATACTCTGTCCATCACCACCCCCTTTTGAATCGTTTTGGCCACCACAAGTGTGGAAGGGAATGCTCAGATGTGAGTCCCTTGCTCACTGCACCATACGGATTCAAGCAAGCCGGGCCGAAGATGGCTGTAATGCCAGAAACCGGTCCCCGGAAGCTTGTTTCCTTTCCAGTACAGAATTGGCTTGGTAGTTTGGTCTACCCTGTTCCCATGATGCACTGGGCCAGGGTCAGACTAATTTGCATGTAGCCAGGTTCTGAACTGGGATGGTGCAGTGAGCTAAAAAACGGTGATGGATCAAGCCCTGATCTTTTGACTGGGTAGGAGTGTTCTGCTTAATTCAGATACTCTGTCCATCACCACCCCCTTTTGAATCGTTTTGGCCACCACAAGTGTGGAAGGGTATGCTCAGATGTGAGTCCCTTGCTCACTGCACCATCAGGATTCAAGCAAGCCGGGCCGAAGATGGCTGTAATGCCAGAAACCGGTCCCCGGAAGCTTGTTTCCTTTCCAGTAAAGAATTGGCTTGGTAGTTTGGTCTGCCCTGTTCCCATGATGCACTGGGCCAGGGTCAGACTAATTTGCATGTAGCCAGGTTCTGAACTGGGATGGTGCAGTGAGCTAAAAAACGGTGATGGATCAAGCCCTGATCTTTTGACTGGGTAGGAGTGTTCTGCTTAATTCAGATACTCTGTCCATCACCACCCCCTTTTGAATCGTTTTGGCCACCACAAGTGTGGAAGGGTATGCTCAGATGTGAGTCCCTTGCTCACTGCACCATCAGGATTCAAGCAAGCCGGGCCGAAGATGGCTGTAATGCCAGAAACCGGTCCCCGGAAGCTTGTTTCCTTTCCAGTAAAGAATTGGCTTGGTAGTTTGGTCTGCCCTGTTCCCATGATGCACTGGGCCAGGGTCAGACTAATTTGCAAGTAGCCAGGTTCTGAACTGGGATGGTGCAGTGAGCTAAAAAAACGGTGATGGATCAAGCCCTGATCTTTTGACTGGGTAGGAGTGTTCTGCTTAATTCAGATACTCTGTCCATCACCACCCCCTTTTGAATCGTTTTGGCCACCACAAGTGTGGAAGGGTATGCTCAGATGTGAGTCCCTTGCTCACTGCACCATCAGGATTCAAGCAAGCCGGGCCGAAGATGGCTGTAATGCCAGAAACCGGTCCCCGGAAGCTTGTTTCCTTTCCAGTAAAGAATTGGCTTGGTAGTTTGGTCTACCCTGTTCCCATGATGCACTGGGCCAGGGTCAGACTAATTTGCATGTAGCCAGGTTCTGAACTGGGATGGTGCAGTGAGCTAAAAAACGGTGATGGATCAAGCCCTGATCTTTTGACTGGGTAGGAGTGTTCTGCTTAATTCAGATACTCTGTCCATCACCACCCCCTTTTGAATCGTTTTGGCCACCACAAGTGTGGAAGGGTATGCTCAGATGTGAGTCCCTTGCTCACTGCACCATCAGGATTCAAGCAAGCCGGGCCGAAGATGGCTGTAATGCCAGAAACCGGTCCTCGGAAGCTTGTTTCCTTTCCAGTAAAGAATTGGCTTGGTAGTTTGGTCTGCCCTGTTCCCATGATGCACTGGGCCAGGGTCAGACTAATTTGCATGTAGCCAGGTTCTGAACTGGGATGGTGCAGTGAGCTAAAAAACGGTGATGGATCAAGCCCTGATCTTATGACTGGGTAGGAGTGTTCTGCTTAATTCAGATACTCTGTCCATCACCACCCCCTTTTGAATCGTTTTGGCCACCACAAGTGTGGAAGGGTATGCTCAGATGTGAGTCCCTTGCTCACTGCACCATCAGGATTCAAGCAAGCCGGGCCGAAGATGGCTGTAATGCCAGAAACCGGTCCCCGGAAGCTTGTTTCCTTTCCAGTAAAGAATTGGCTTGGTAGTTTGGTCTGCCCTGTTCCCATGATGCACTGGGCCAGGGTCAGACTAATTTGCATGTAGCCAGGTTCTGAACTGGGATGGTGCAGTGAGCTAAAAAATGGTGATGGTCAAGCCCTGATCTTTTGACTGGGTAGGAGTGTTCTGCTTAATTCAGATACTCTGTCCATCACCACCCCCTTTTGAATCGTTTTGGCCACCACAAGTGTGGAAGGGTATGCTCAGATGTGAGTCCCTTGCTCACTGCACCATCAGGATTCAAGCAAGCCGGGCCGAAGATGGCTGTAATGCCAGAAACCGGTCCCCGGAAGCTTGTTTCCTTTCCAGTAAAGAATTAGCTTGGTAGTTTGGTCTGCCCTGTTCCCATGATGCACTGGGCCAGGGTCAGACTAATTTGCATGTAGCCAGGTTCTGAACTGGGATGGTGCAGTGAGCTAAAAAACGGTGATGGATCAAGCCCTGATCTTTTGACTGGGTAGGAGTGTTCTGCTTAATTCAGATACTCTGTCCATCACCACCCCCTTTTGAATCGTTTTGGCCACCACAAGTGTGGAAGGGTATGCTCAGATGTGAGTCCCTTGCTCACTGCACCATCAGGATTCAAGCAAGCCGGGCCGAAGATGGCTGTAATGCCAGAAACCGGTCCCCGGAAGCTTGTTTCCTTTCCAGTAAAGAATTGGCTTGGTAGTTTGGTCTGCCCTGTTCCCATGATGCACTGGGCCAGGGTCAGACTAATTTGCATGTAGCCAGGTTCTGAACTGGGATGGTGCAGTGAGCTAAAAAATGGTGATGGATCAAGCCCTGATCTTTTTACTGGGTAGGAGTGTTCTGCTTAATTCAGATACTCTGTCCATCACCACCCCCTTTTGAATCGTTTTGGCCACCACAAGTGTGGAAGGGTATGCTCAGATGTGAGTCCCTTGCTCACTGCACCATCAGGATTCAAGCAAGCCGGGCCGAAGATGGCTGTAATGCCAGAAACCGGTCCCCTGAAGCTTGTTTCCTTTCCAGTAAAGAATTGGCTTGGTAGTTTGGTCTGCCCTGTTCCCATGATGCACTGGGCCAGGGTCAGACTAATTTGCATGTAGTCAGGTTCTGAACTGGGATGGTGCAGTGAGCTAAAAAACGGTGATGGATCAAGCCCTGATCTTTTGACTGGGTAGGAGTGTTCTGCTTAATTCAGATACTCTGTCCATCACCACCCCATTTTGAATCGTTTTGGCCACCACAAGTGTGGAAGGGTATGCTCAGATGTGAGTCCCTTGCTCACTGCACCATCAGGATTCAAGCAAGCCGGGCCGAAGATGGCTGTAATGCCAGAAACCGGTCCCCGGAAGCTTGTTTCCTTTCCAGTAAAGAATTGGCTTGGTAGTTTGGTCTGCCCTGTTCCCATGATGCACTGGGCCAGGGTCAGACTAATTTGCATGTAGCCAGGTTCTGAACTGGGATAGTGCAGTGAGCTAAAAAACGGTGATGGATCAAGCCCTGATCTTTTGACTGGGTAGGAGTGTTCTGCTTAATTCAGATACTCTGTCCATCACCACCCCCTTTTGAATCGTTTTGGCCACCACAAGTGTGGAAGGGTATGCTCAGATGTGAGTCCCTTGCTCACTGCACCATCAGGATTCAAGCAAGCCGGGCGGAAGATGGCTGTAATGCCAGAAACCGGTCCCCGGAAGCTTGTTTCCTTTCCAGTAAAGAATTGGCTTGGTAGTTTGGTCTGCCCTGTTCCCATGATGCACTGGGCCAGGGTCAGACTAATTTGCATGTAGCCAGGTTCTGAACTGGGATGGTGCAGTGAGCTAAAAAACGGTGATGGATCAAGCCCTGATCTTTTGACTGGGTAGGAGTGTTCTGCTTAATTCAGATACTCTGTCCATCACTACCCCCTTTTGAATCGTTTTGGCCACCACAAGTGTGGA
The DNA here is from genome assembly GCF_964261635.1 of Lissotriton helveticus. Classification (NCBI taxonomy): domain Eukaryota; kingdom Metazoa; phylum Chordata; class Amphibia; order Caudata; family Salamandridae; genus Lissotriton; species Lissotriton helveticus. The sequence continues at coordinate 48,271,082 of NC_136060.1, read as the reverse complement.
AGGGTATGCTCAGATGTGAGTCCCTTGCTCACTGCACCATCAGGATTCAAGCAAGCCGGGCCGAAGATGGCTGTAATGCCAGAAACCGGTCCCCGGAAGCTCTTTTCCTTTCCAGTAAAGAATTGGCTTGGTAGTTTGGTCTGCCCTGTTCCCATGATGCACTGGGCCAGGGTCAGACTAATTTGCATGTAGCCAGGTTCTGAACTGGGATGGTGCAGTGAGCTAAAAAACGGTGATGGATCAAGCCCTGATCTTTTGACTGGGTAGGAGTGTTCTGCTTAATTCAGATACTCTGTCCATCACCACCCCCTTTTGAATCGTTTTGGCCACCACAAGTGTGGAAGGGTATGCTCAGATGTGAGTCCCTTGCTCACTGCACCATCAGGATTCAAGCAAGCCGGGCCGAAGATGGCTGTAATGCCAGAAACTGGTCCCCGGAAGCTTGTTTCCTTTCCAGTAAAGAATTGGCTTGGTAGTTTGGTCTACCCTGTTTCCATGATGCACTGGGCCAGGGTCAGACTAATTTGCATGTAGCCAGGTTCTGAACTGGGATGGTGCAGTGAGCTAAAAAACGGTGATGGATCAAGCCCTGATCTTTTGACTGGGTAGGAGTGTTCTGCTTAATTCAGATACTCTGTCCATCACCACCCCCTTTTGAATCGTTTTGGCCACCACAAGTGTGGAAGGGTATGCTCAGATGTGAGTCCCTTGCTCACTGCACCATCACGATTCAAGCAAGCCGGTCCGAAGATGGCTGTAATGCCAGAAACCGGTCCCCGGAAGCTTGTTTCCTTTCCAGTAAAGAATTGGCTTGGTAGTTTGGTCTGCCCTGTTCCCATGATGCACTGGGCCAGGGTCAGACTAATTTGCATGTAGCCAGGTTCTGAACTGGGATGGTGCAGTGAGCTAAAAAACGGTGATGGATCAAGCCCTGATCTTTTGACTGGGTAGGAGTGTTCTGCTTAATTCAGATACTCTGTCCATCACCAACCCCTTTTGAATCGTTTTGGCCACCACAAGTGTGGAAGGGTATGCTCAGATGTGAGTCCCTTGCTCACTGCACCATCAGGATTCAAGCAAGCCGGGCCGAAGATGGCTGTAATGCCAGAAACCGGTCCCCGGAAGCTGGTTTCCTTTCCAGTAAAGAATTGGCTTGGTAGTTTGGTCTGCCCTGTTCCCATGATGCACTGGGCCAGGGTCAGACTAATTTGCATGTAGCCAGGTTCTGAACTGGGATGGTGCAGTGAGCTAAACAATGGTGATGGATCAAGCCCTGATCTTTTGACTGGGTAGGAGTGTTCTGCTTAATTCAGATACTCTGTCCATCACCACCCCCTTTTGAATCGTTTTGGCCACCACAAGTGTGGAAGGGTATGCTCAGATGTGAGTCCCTTGCTCACTGCACCATCAGGATTCAAGCAAGCCGGGCCGAAGATGGCTGTAATGCCAGAAACCGGTCCCCGGAAGCTTGTTTCCTTTCCAGTAAAGAATTGGCTTGGTAGTTTGGTCTGCCCTGTTCCCATGATGCACTGGGCCAGGGTCAGACTAATTTGCATGTAGCCAGGTTCTGAACTGGGATGGTGCACTGAGCTAAAAAAAAGGTGATGGATCAAGCCCTGATCTTTTGACTGGGTAGGAGTGTTCTGCTTAATTCAGATACTCTGTCCATCACCACCCCCTTTTGTATCGTTTTGGCCACCACAAGTGTGGAAGGGTATGCTCAGATGTGAGTCCCTTGCTCACTGCACCATCAGGATTCAAGCAAGCCGGGCCGACGATGACTGTAATGCCAGAAACCGGTCCCCGGAAGCTTGTTTCCTTTCCAGTAAAGAATTGGCTTGGTAGTTTGGTCTGCCCTGTTCCCATGATGCACTGGGCCAGGGTCAGACTAATTTGCATGTAGCCAGGTTCTGAACTGGGATGGTGCAGTGAGCTAAAAAACGGTGATGGATCAAGCCCTGATCTTTTGACTGGGTAGGAGTGTTCTGCTTAATTCAGATACTCTGTCCATCACCACCCCCTTTTGAATCGTTTTGGCCACCACAAGTGTGGACGGGTATGCTCAGATGTGAGTCCCTTGCTCACTGCACCATCAGGATTCAAGCAAGCCGGGCCGAAGATGGCTGTAATGCCAAAACCAGTCCCCGGAAGCTTGTTTCCTTTCCAGTAAAGAATTGGCTTGGTAGTTTGGTCTGCCCTGTTCCCATGATGCACTGGGCCAGGGTCAGACTAATTTGCATGTAGCCAGGTTCTGAACTGGGATGGTGCAGTGAGCTAAAAAATGGTGATGGATCAAGCCCTGATCTTTTGACTGGGTAGGAGTGTTCTGCTTAATTCAGATACTCTGTCCATCACCACCCCCTTTTGAATCATTTTGGCCACCACAAGTGTGGAAGGGTATGCTCAGATGTGAGTCCCTTGCTCACTGCACCATCAGGATTCAAGCAAGCCGGGCCGAAGATGGCTGTAATGCCAGAAACCGGTCCCCGGAAGCTTGTTTCCTTTCCAGTAAAGAATTGGCTTGGTAGTTTGGTCTACCCTGTTCCCATGATGCACTGGGCCAGGGTCAGACTAATTTGCATGTAGCCAGGTTCTGAACTGGGATGGTGCAGTGAGCTAAAAAACGGTGATGGATCAAGCCCTGATCTTTTGACTGGGTAGGAGTGTTCTGCTTAATTCAGATACTCTGTCCATCACCACCCCCTTTTGAATCGTTTTGGCCACCACAAGTGTGGAAGGGTATGCTCAGATGTGAGTCCCTTGCTCACTGCACCATCAGGATTCAAGCAAGCCGGGCCGAAGATGGCTGTAATGCCAGAAACCGGTCCTCGGAAGCTTGTTTCCTTTCCAGTAAAGAATTGGCTTGGTAGTTTGGTCTGCCCTGTTCCCATGATGCACTGGGCCAGGGTCAGACTAATTTGCATGTAGCCAGGTTCTGAACTGGGATGGTGCAGTGAGCTAAAAAACGGTGATGGATCAAGCCCTGATCTTTTGACTGGGTAGGAGTGCTCTGCTTAATTCAGATACTCTGTCCATCACCACCCCCTTTTGAATCGTTTTGGCCACCACAAGTGTGGAAGGGTATGCTCAGATGTGAGTCCCTTGCTCACTGCACCATCAGGATTCAAGCAAGCCGGGCCGAAGATGGCTGTAATGCCAGAAACCGGTCCCCGGAAGCTTGTTTCCTTTCCAGTAAAGAATTGGCTTGGTAGTTTGGTCTGCCCTGTTCCCATGATGCACTGGGCCAGGGTCAGACTAATTTGCATGTAGCCAGGTTCTGAACTGGGATGGTGCAGTGAGCTAAAAAATGGTGATGGATCAAGCCCTGATCTTTTGACTGGGTAGGAGTGTTCTGCTTAATTCAGATACTCTGTCCATCACCACCCCCTTTTGAATCGTTTTGGCCACCACAAGTGAGGACGGGTATGCTCAGATGTGAGTCCCTTGCTCACTGCACCATCAGGATTCAAGCAAGCCGGGCCGAAGATGGCTGTAATGCCAGAAACCGGTCCCCGGAAGCTTGTTTCCTTTCCAGTAAAGAATTGGCTTGGTAGTTTGGTCTGCCCTGTTCCCATGATGCACTGGGCCAGGGTCAGACTAATTTGCAAGTAGCCAGGTTCTGAACTGGGATGGTGCAGTGAGCTAAAAAAACGGTGATGGATCAAGCCCTGATCTTTTGACTGGGTAGGAGTGTTCTGCTTAATTCAGATACTCTGTCCATCACCACCCCCTTTTGAATCGTTTTGGCCACCACAAGTGTGGAAGGGTATGCTCAGATGTGAGTCCCTTGCTCACTGCACCATCAGGATTCAAGCAAGCCGGGCCGAAGATGGCTGTAATGCCAGAAACCGGTCCCCGGAAGCTTGTTTCCTTTCCAGTAAAGAATTGGCTTGGTAGTTTGGTCTACCCTGTTCCCATGATGCACTGGGCCAGGGTCAGACTAATTTGCATGTAGCCAGGTTCTGAACTGGGATGGTGCAGTGAGCTAAAAAACGGTGATGGATCAAGCCCTGATCTTTTGACTGGGTAGGAGTGTTCTGCTTAATTCAGATACTCTGTCCATCACCACCCCCTTTTGAATCGTTTTGGCCACCACAAGTGTGGAAGGGTATGCTCAGATGTGAGTCCCTTGCTCACTGCACCATCAGGATTCAAGCAAGCCGGGCCGAAGATGGCTGTAATGCCAGAAACCGGTCCCCGGAAGCTTGTTTCCTTTCCAGTAATGAATTGGCTTGGTAGTTTGGTCTGCCCTGTTCCCATGATGCACTGGGCCAGGGTCAGACTAATTTGCATGTAGCCAGGTTCTGAACTGGGATGGTGCAGTGAGCTAAAAAACGGTGATGGATCAAGCCCTGATCTTATGACTGGGTAGGAGTGTTCTGCTTAATTCAGATACTCTGTCCATCACCACCCCCTTTTGAATCGTTTTGGCCACCACAAGTGTGGAAGGGTATGCTCAGATGTGAGTCCCTTGCTCACTGCACCATCAGGATTCAAGCAAGCCGGGCCGAAGATGGCTGTAATGCCAGAAACCGGTCCCCGGAAGCTTGTTTCCTTTCCAGTAAAGAATTGGCTTGGTAGTTTGGTCTGCCCTGTTCCCATGATGCACTGGGCCAGGGTCAGACTAATTTGCATGTAGCCAGGTTCTGAACTGGGATGGTGCAGTGAGCTAAAAAATGGTGATGGATCAAGCCCTGATCTTTTGACTGGGTAGGAGTGTTCTGCTTAATTCAGATACTCTGTCCATCACCACCCCCTTTTGAATCGTTTTGGCCACCACAAGTGTGGAAGGGTATGCTCAGATGTGAGTCCCTTGCTCACTGCACCATCAGGATTCAAGCAAGCCGGGCCGAAGATGGCTGTAATGCCAGAAACCGGTCCCCGGAAGCTTGTTTCCTTTCCAGTAAAGAATTAGCTTGGTAGTTTGGTCTGCCCTGTTCCCTTGATGCACTGGGCCAGGGTCAGACTAATTTGCATGTAGCCAGGTTCTGAACTGGGATGGTGCAGTGAGCTAAAAAACGGTGATGGATCAAGCCCTGATCTTTTGACTGGGTAGGAGTGTTCTGCTTAATTCAGATACTCTGTCCATCACCACCCCCTTTTGAATCGTTTTGGCCACCACAAGTGTGGAAGGGTATGCTCAGATGTGAGTCCCTTGCTCACTGCACCATCAGGATTCAAGCAAGCCGGGCCGAAGATGGCTGTAATGCCAGAAACCGGTCCCCGGAAGCTTGTTTCCTTTCCAGTAAAGAATTGGCTTGGTAGTTTGGTCTGCCCTGTTCCCATGATGCACTGGGCCAGGGTCAGACTAATTTGCATGTAGCCAGGTTCTGAACTGGGATGGTGCAGTGAGCTAAAAAATGGTGATGGATCAAGCCCTGATCTTTTGACTGGGTAGGAGTGTTCTGCTTAATTCAGATACTCTGTCCATCACCACCCCATTTTGAATCGTTTTGGCCACCACAAGTGTGGAAGGGTATGCTCAGATGTGAGTCCCTTGCTCACTGCACCATCAGGATTCAAGCAAGCCGGGCCGAAGATGGCTGTAATGCCAGAAACCGGTCCCCGGAAGCTTGTTTCCTTTCCAGTAAAGAATTGGCTTGGTAGTTTGGTCTGCCCTGTTCCCATGATGCACTGGGCCAGGGTCAGACTAATTTGCATGTAGCCAGGTTCTGAACTGGGATGGTGCAGTGAGCTAAAAAACGGTGATGGATCAAGCCCTGATCTTTTGACTGGGTAGGAGTGTTCTGCTTAATTCAGATACTCTGTCCATCACCACCCCCTTTTGAATCGTTTTGGCCACCACAAGTGTGGAAGGGAATGCTCAGATGTGAGTCCCTTGCTCACTGCACCATCAGGATTCAAGCAAGCCGGGCCGAAGATGGCTGTAATGCCAGAAACCGGTCCCCGGAAGCTTGTTTCCTTTCCAGTACAGAATTGGCTTGGTAGTTTGGTCTACCCTGTTCCCATGATGCACTGGGACAGGGTCAGACTACTTTGCATCTAGCCAGGTTCTGAACTGGGATGGTGCAGTGAGCTAAAAAATGGTGATGGATCAAGCCCTGATCTTTTGACTGGGTAGGAGTGTTCTGCTTAATTCAGATACTCTGTCCATCACCACCCCCTTTTGAATCGTTTTGGCCACCACAAGTGTGGAAGGGTATGCTCAGATGTGAGTCCCTTGCTCACTGCACCATCAGGATTCAAGCAAGCCGGGCCGAAGATGGCTGTAATGCCAGAAACCGGTCCCCGGAAGCTTGTTTCCTTTCCAGTAAAGAATTGGCTTGGTAGTTTGGTCTGCCCTGTTCCCATGATGCACTGGGCCAGGGTCAGACTAATTTGCATGTAGCCAGGTTCTGAACTGGGATGGTGCAGTGAGCTAAAAAACGGTGATGGATCAAGCCCTGATCTTTTGACTGGGTAGGAGTGTTCTGCTTAATTCAGATACTCTGTCCATCACCACCCCCTTTTGAATCGTTTTGGCCACCACAAGTGTGGAAGGGTATGCTCAGATGTGAGTCCCTTGCTCACTGCACCATCAGGATTCAAGCAAGCCGGGCCGAAGATGGCTGTAATGCCAGAAACCGGTCCCCGGAAGCTTGTTTCCTTTCCAGTAAAGAATTGGCTTGGTAGTTTGGTCTGCCCTGTTCCCATGATGCACTGGGCCAGGGTCAGACTAATTTGCATGTAGCCAGGTTCTGAACTTGGATGGTGCAGTGAGCTAAAAAATGGTGATGGATCAAGCCCTGATCTTTTGACTGGGTAGGAGTGTTCTGCTTAATTCAGATACTCTGTCCATCACCACCCCCTTTTGAATCGTTTTGGCCACCACAAGTGTGGAAGGGTATGCTCAGATGTGAGTCCCTTGCTCACTGCACCATCAGGATTCAAGCAAGCCGGGCCGAAGATGGCTGTAATGCCAGAAACCGGTCCCCGGAAGCTTGTTTCCTTTCCAGTAAAGAATTGGCTTGGTAGTTTGGTCTGCCCTGTTCCTATGATGCACTGGGCCAGGGTCAGACTAATTTGCATGTAGCCAGGTTCTGAACTGGGATGGTGCAGTGAGCTAAAAAACGGTGATGGATCAAGCCCTGATCTTTTGACTGGGTAGGAGTGTTCTGCTTAATTCAGATACTCTGTCCATCACCACCCCCTTTTGAATCGTTTTGGCCACCACAAGTGAGGACGGGTATGCTCAGATGTGAGTCCCTTGCTCACTGCACCATCAGGATTCAAGCAAGCCGGGCCGAAGATGGCTGTAATGCCAGAAACCGGTCCCCGGAAGCTTGTTTCCTTTCCAGTAAAGAATTGGCTTGGTAGTTTGGTCTGCCCTGTTCCCATGATGCACTGGGCCAGGGTCAGACTAATTTGCAAGTAGCCAGGTTCTGAACTGGGATGGTGCAGTGAGCTAAAAAAACGGTGATGGATCAAGCCCTGATCTTTTGACTGGGTAGGAGTGTTCTGCTTAATTCAGATACTCTGTCCATCACCACCCCCTTTTGAATCGTTTTGGCCACCACAAGTGTGGAAGGGTATGCTCAGATGTGAGTCCCTTGCTCACTGCACCATCAGGATTCAAGCAAGCCGGGCCGAAGATGGCTGTAATGCCAGAAACCGGTCCCCGGAAGCTTGTTTCCTTTCCAGTAAAGAATTGGCTTGGTAGTTTGGTCTACCCTGTTCCCATGATGCACTGGGCCAGGGTCAGACTAATTTGCATGTAGCCAGGTTCTGAACTGGGATGGTGCAGTGAGCTAAAAAACGGTGATGGATCAAGCCCTGATCTTTTGACTGGGTAGGAGTGTTCTGCTTAATTCAGATACTCTGTCCATCACCACCCCCTTTTGAATCGTTTTGGCCACCACAAGTGTGGAAGGGTATGCTCAGATGTGAGTCCCTTGCTCACTGCACCATCAGGATTCAAGCAAGCCGGGCCGAAGATGGCTGTAATGCCAGAAACCGGTCCTCGGAAGCTTGTTTCCGTTCCAGTAAAGAATTGGCTTGGTAGTTTGGTCTGCCCTGTTCCCATGATGCACTGGGCCAGGGTCAGACTAATTTGCATGTAGCCAGGTTCTGAACTGGGATGGTGCAGTGAGCTAAAAAACGGTGATGGATCAAGCCCTGATCTTATGACTGGGTAGGAGTGTTCTGTTTAATTCAGATACTCTGTCCATCACCACCCCCTTTTGAATCGTTTTGGCCACCACAAGTGTGGAAGGGTATGCTCAGATGTGAGTCCCTTGCTCACTGCACCATCAGGATTCAAGCAAGCCGGGCCGAAGATGGCTGTAATGCCAGAAACCGGTCCCCGGAAGCTTGTTTCCTTTCCAGTAAAGAATTGGCTTGGTAGTTTGGTCTGCCCTGTTCCCATGATGCACTGGGCCAGGGTCAGACTAATTTGCATGTAGCCAGGTTCTGAACTGGGATGGTGCAGTGAGCTAAAAAATTGTGATGGATCAAGCCCTGATCTTTTGACTGGGTAGGAGTGTTCTGCTTAATTCAGATACTCTGTCCATCACCACCCCCTTTTGAATCGTTTTGGCCACCACAAGTGTGGAAGGGTATGCTCAGATGTGAGTCCCTTGCTCACTGCACCATCAGGATTCAAGCAAGCCGGGCCGAAGATGGCTGTAATGCCAGAAACCGGTCCCCGGAAGCTTGTTTCCTTTCCAGTAAAGAATTAGCTTGGTAGTTTGGTCTGCCCTGTTCCCATGATGCACTGGGCCAGGGTCAGACTAATTTGCATGTAGCCAGGTTCTGAACTGGGATGGTGCAGTGAGCTAAAAAATGGTGATGGATCAAGCCCTGATCTTTTTACTGGGTAGGAGTGTTCTGCTTAATTCAGATACTCTGTCCATCACCACCCCCTTTTGAATCGTTTTGGCCACCACAAGTGTGGAAGGGTATGCTCAGATGTGAGTCCCTTGCTCACTGCACCATCAGGATTCAAGCAAGCCGGGCCGAAGATGGCTGTAATGCCAGAAACCGGTCCCCTGAAGCTTGTTTCCTTTCCAGTAAAGAATTGGCTTGGTAGTTTGGTCTGCCCTGTTCCCATGATGCACTGGGCCAGGGTCAGACTAATTTGCATGTAGTCAGGTTCTGAACTGGGATGGTGCAGTGAGCTAAAAAACGGTGATGGATCAAGCCCTGATCTTTTGACTGGGTAGGAGTGTTCTGCTTAATTCAGATACTCTGTCCATCACCACCCCATTTTGAATCGTTTTGGCCACCACAAGTGTGGAAGGGTATGCTCAGATGTGAGTCCCTTGCTCACTGCACCATCAGGATTCAAGCAAGCCGGGCCGAAGATGGCTGTAATGCCAGAAACCGGTCCCCGGAAGCTTGTTTCCTTTCCAGTAAAGAATTGGCTTGGTAGTTTGGTCTGCCCTGTTCCCATGATGTACTGGGCCAGGGTCAGACTAATTTGCATGTAGCCAGGTTCTGAACTGGGATAGTGCAGTGAGCTAAAAAACGGTGATGGATCAAGCCCTGATCTTTTGACTGGGTAGGAGTGTTCTGCTTAATTCAGATACTCTGTCCATCACCACCCCCTTTTGAATCATTTTGGCCACCACAAGTGTGGAAGGGTATGCTCAGATGTGAGTCCCTTGCTCACTGCACCATCAGGATTCAAGCAAGCCGGGCGGAAGATGGCTGTAATGCCAGAAACCGGTCCCCGGAAGCTTGTTTCCTTTCCAGTAAAGAATTGGCTTGGTAGTTTGGTCTGCCCTGTTCCCATGATGCACTGGGCCAGGGTCAGACTAATTTGCATGTAGCCAGGTTCTGAACTGGGATGGTGCAGTGAGCTAAAAAACGGTGATGGATCAAGCCCTGATCTTTTGACTGGGTAGGAGTGTTCTGCTTAATTCAGATACTCTGTCCATCACCACCCCCTTTTGAATCGTTTTGGCCACCACAAGTGTGGAAGGGTATGCTCAGATGTGAGTCCCTTGCTCACTGCACCATCAGGATTCAAGCAAGCCGGGCCGAAGATGGCTGTAATGCCAGAAACTGGTCCCCGGAAGCTTGTTTCCTTTCCAGTAAAGAATTGGCTTGGTAGTTTGGTCTACCCTGTTTCCATGATGCACTGGGCCAGGGTCAGACTAATTTGCATGTAGCCAGGTTCTGAACTGGGATGGTGCAGTGAGCTAAAAAACGGTGATGGATCAAGCCCTGATCTTTTGACTGGGTAGGAGTGTTCTGCTTAATTCAGATACTCTGTCCATCACCACCCCCTTTTGAATCGTTTTGGCCACCACAAGTGTGGAAGGGTATGCTCAGATGTGAGTCCCTTGCTCACTGCACCATCACGATTCAAGCAAGCCGGTCCGAAGATGGCTGTAATGCCAGAAACCGGTCCCCGGAAGCTTGTTTCCTTTCCAGTAAAGAATTGGCTTGGTAGTTTGGTCTGCCCTGTTCCCATGATGCACTGGGCCAGGGTCAGACTAATTTGCATGTAGCCAGGTTCTGAACTGGGATGGTGCAGTGAGCTAAAAAACGGTGATGGATCAAGCCCTGATCTTTTGACTGGGTAGGAGTGTTCTGCTTAATTCAGATACTCTGTCCATCACCAACCCCTTTTGAATCGTTTTGGCCACCACAAGTGTGGAAGGGTATGCTCAGATGTGAGTCCCTTGCTCACTGCACCATCAGGATTCAAGCAAGCCGGGCCGAAGATGGCTGTAATGCCAGAAACCGGTCCCCGGAAGCTGGTTTCCTTTCCAGTAAAGAATTGGCTTGGTAGTTTGGTCTGCCCTGTTCCCATGATGCACTGGGCCAGGGTCAGACTAATTTGCATGTAGCCAGGTTCTGAACTGGGATGGTGCAGTGAGCTAAACAATGGTGATGGATCAAGCCCTGATCTTTTGACTGGGTAGGAGTGTTCTGCTTAATTCAGATACTCTGTCCATCACCACCCCCTTTTGAATCGTTTTGGCCACCACAAGTGTGGAAGGGTATGCTCAGATGTGAGTCCCTTGCTCACTGCACCATCAGGATTCAAGCAAGCCGGGCCGAAGATGGCTGTAATGCCAGAAACCGGTCCCCGGAAGCTTGTTTCCTTTCCAGTAAAGAATTGGCTTGGTAGTTTGGTCTGCCCTGTTCCCATGATGCACTGGGCCAGGGTCAGACTAATTTGCATGTAGCCAGGTTCTGAACTGGGATGGTGCAGTGAGCTAAAAAACGGTGATGGATCAAGCCCTGATCTTTTGACTGGGTAGGAGTGCTCTGCTTAATTCAGATACTCTGTCCATCACCACCCCCTTTTGAATCGTTTTGGCCACCACAAGTGTGGAAGGGTATGCTCAGATGTGAGTCCCTTGCTCACTGCACCATCAGGATTCAAGCAAGCCGGGCCGAAGATGGCTGTAATGCCAGAAACCGGTCCCCGGAAGCTTGTTTCCTTTCCAGTAAAGAATTGGCTTGGTAGTTTGGTCTGCCCTGTTCCCATGATGCACTGGGCCAGGGTCAGACTAATTTGCATGTAGCCAGGTTCTGAACTGGGATGGTGCAGTGAGCTAAAAAATGGTGATGGATCAAGCCCTGATCTTTTGACTGGGTAGGAGTGTTCTGCTTAATTCAGATACTCTGTCCATCACCACCCCCTTTTGAATCGTTTTGGCCACCACAAGTGTGGAAGGGTATGCTCAGATGTGAGTCCCTTGCTCACTGCACCATCAGGATTCAAGCAAGCCGGGCCGAAGATGGCTGTAATGCCAGAAACCGGTCCCCGGAAGCTTGTTTCCTTTCCAGTAAAGAATTGGCTTGGTAGTTTGGTCTGCCCTGTTCCCATGATGCACTGGGCCAGGGTCAGACTAATTTGCATGTAGCCAGGTTCTGAACTGGGATGGTGCAGTGAGCTAAAAAACGGTGATGGATCAAGCCCTGATCTTTTGACTGGGTAGGAGTGTTCTGCTTAATTCAGATACTCTGTCCATCACCACCCCCTTTTGAATCGTTTTGGCCACCACAAGTGTGGAAGGGTATGCTCAGATGTGAGTCCCTTGCTCACTGCACCATCAGGATTCAAGCAAGCCGGGCCGAAGATGGCTGTAATGCCAGAAACCGGTCCCCGGAAGCTTATTTCCTTTCCAGTAAAGAATTGGCTTGGTAGTTTGGTCTGCCCTGTTCCCATGATGCACTGGGCCAGGGTCAGACTAATTTGCATGTAGCCAGGTTCTGAACTGGGATGGTGCAGTGAGCTAAAAAATGGTGATGGATCAAGCCCTGATCTTTTGACTGGGTAGGAGTGTTCTGCTTAATTCAGATACTCTGTCCATCACCACCCCCTTTTGAATCGTTTTGGCCACCACAAGTGTGGAAGGGTATGCTCAGATGTGAGTCCCTTGCTCACTGCACCATCAGGATTCAAGCAAGCCGGGCCGAAGATGGCTGTAATGCCAGAAACCGGTCCCCGGAAGCTTGTTTCCTTTCCAGTAAAGAATTGGCTTGGTAGTTTGGTCTGCCCTGTTCCCATGATGCACTGGGCCAGGGTCAGACTAATTTGCATGTAGTCAGGTTCTGAACTGGGATGGTGCAGTGAGCTAAAAAACGGTGATGGATCAAGCCCTGATATTTTGACTGGGTAGGAGTGTTCTGCTTAATTCAGATACTCTGTCCATCACCACCCCCTTTTGAATCGTTTTGGCCACCACAAGTGTGGAAGGGTATGCTCAGATGTGAGTCCCTTGCTCACTGCACCATCAGGATTCAAGCAAGCCGGGCCGAAGATGGCTGTAATGCCAGAAACCGGTCCCCGGAAGCTTGTTTTCTTTCCAGTAAAGAATTGGCTTGGTAGTTTGGTCTGCCCTGTTCCCATGATGCACTGGGCCAGGGTCAGACTAATTTGCATGTAGCCAGGTTCTGAACTGGGATGGTGCAGTGAGCTAAAAAACGGTGATGGATCAAGCCCTGATCTTTTGACTGGGTAGGAGTGTTCTGCTTAATTCAGATACTCTGTCCATCACTACCCCCTTTTGAATCGTTTTGGCCACCACAAGTGTGGAAGGGTATGCTCAGATGTGAGTCCCTTGCTCACTGCACCATCAGGATTCAAGCAAGCCGGGCCGAAGATGGCTGTAATGCCAGAAACCGGTCCCCGGAAGCTTGTTTCCTTTCCAGTAAAGAATTGGCTTGGTAGTTTGGTCTGCCCTGTTCCCATGATGCACTGGGCCAGGGTCAGACTAATTTGCATGTAGCCAGGTTCTGAACTGGGATGGTGCAGTGAGCTAAAAAACGGTGATGGATCAAGCCCTGATCTTTTGACTGGGTAGGAGTGTTCTGCTTAATTCAGATACTCTGTCCATCACCACCCCCTTTTGAATCGTTTTGGCCACCACAAGTGTGGAAGGGTATGCTCAGATGTGAGTCCCTTGCTCACTGCACCATCAGGATTCAAGCAAGCCGGGCCGAAGATGGCTGTAATGCCAGAAACTGGTCCCCGGAAGCTTGTTTCCTTTCCAGTAAAGAATTGGCTTGGTAGTTTGGTCTACCCTGTTTCCATGATGCACTGGGCCAGGGTCAGACTAATTTGCATGTAGCCAGGTTCTGAACTGGGATGGTGCAGTGAGCTAAAAAACGGTGATGGATCAAGCCCTGATCTTTTGACTGGGTAGGAGTGTTCTGCTTAATTCAGATACTCTGTCCATCACCACCCCCTTTTGAATCGTTTTGGCCACCACAAGTGTGGAAGGGTATGCTCAGATGTGAGTCCCTTGCTCACTGCACCATCACGATTCAAGCAAGCCGGTCCGAAGATGGCTGTAATGCCAGAAACCGGTCCCCGGAAGCTTGTTTCCTTTCCAGTAAAGAATTGGCTTGGTAGTTTGGTCTGCCCTGTTCCCATGATGCACTGGGCCAGGGTCAGACTAATTTGCATGTAGCCAGGTTCTGAACTGGGATGGTGCAGTGAGCTAAAAAACGGTGATGGATCAAGCCCTGATCTTTTGACTGGGTAGGAGTGTTCTGCTTAATTCAGATACTCTGTCCATCACCAACCCCTTTTGAATCGTTTTGGCCACCACAAGTGTGGAAGGGTATGCTCAGATGTGAGTCCCTTGCTCACTGCACCATCAGGATTCAAGCAAGCCGGGCCGAAGATGGCTGTAATGCCAGAAACCGGTCCCCGGAAGCTTGTTTCCTTTCCAGTAAAGAATTGGCTTGGTAGTTTGGTCTGCCCTGTTCCCATGATGCACTGGGCCAGGGTCAGACTAATTTGCATGTAGCCAGGTTCTGAACTGGGATGGTGCAGTGAGCTAAACAATGGTGATGGATCAAGCCCTGATCTTTTGACTGGGTAGGAGTGTTCTGCTTAATTCAGATACTCTGTCCATCACCACCCCCTTTTGAATCGTTTTGGCCACCACAAGTGTGGAAGGGTATGCTCAGATGTGAGTCCCTTGCTCACTGCACCATCAGGATTCAAGCAAGCCGGGCCGAAGATGGCTGTAATGCCAGAAACCGGTCCCCGGAAGCTTGTTTCCTTTCCAGTAAAGAATTGGCTTGGTAGTTTGGTCTGCCCTGTTCTCATGATGCACTGGGCCAGGGTCAGACTAATTTGCATGTAGCCAGGTTCTGAACTGGGATGGTGCACTGAGCTAAAAAACGGTGATGGATCAAGCCCTGATCTTTTGACTGGGTAGGAGTGTTCTGCTTAATTCAGATACTCTGTCCATCACCACCCCCTTTTGTATCGTTTTGGCCACCACAAGTGTGGAAGGGTATGCTCAGATGTGAGTCCCTTGCTCACTGCACCATCAGGATTCAAGCAAGCCGGGCCGACGATGACTGTAATGCCAGAAACCGGTCCCCGGAAGCTTGTTTCCTTTCCAGTAAAGAATTGGCTTGGTAGTTTGGTCTGCCCTGTTCCCATGATGCACTGGGCCAGGGTCAGACTAATTTGCATGTAGCCAGGTTCTGAACTGGGATGGTGCAGTGAGCTAAAAAACGGTGATGGATCAAGCCCTGATATTTTGACTGGGTAGGAGTGTTCTGCTTAATTCAGATACTCTGTCCATCACCACCCCCTTTTGAATCGTTTTGGCCACCACAAGTGTGGACGGGTATGCTCAGATGTGAGTCCCTTGCTCACTGCACCATCAGGATTCAAGCAAGCCGGGCCGAAGATGGCTGTAATGCCAAAACCAGTCCCCGGAAGCTTGTTTCCTTTCCAGTAAAGAATTGGCTTGGTAGTTTGGTCTGCCCTGTTCCCATGATGCACTGGGCCAGGGTCAGACTAATTTGCATGTAGCCAGGTTCTGAACTGGGATGGTGCAGTGAGCTAAAAAAACGGTGATGGATCAAGCCCTGATCTTTTGACTGGGTAGGAGTGTTCTGCTTAATTCAGATACTCTGTCCATCACCACCCCCTTTTGAATCGTTTTGGCCACCACAAGTGTGGAAGGGTATGCTCAGATGTGAGTCCCTTGCTCACTGCACCATCAGGATTCAAGCAAGCCGGGCCGAAGATGGCTGTAATGCCAGAAACCGGTCCCCGGAAGCTTGTTTCCTTTCCAGTAAAGAATTGGCTTGGTAGTTTGGTCTACCCTGTTCCCATGATGCACTGGGCCAGGGTCAGACTAATTTGCATGTAGCCAGGTTCTGAACTGGGATGGTGCAGTGAGCTAAAAAACGGTGATGGATCAAGCCCTGATCTTTTGACTGGGTAGGAGTGTTCTGCTTAATTCAGATACTCTGTCCATCACCACCCCCTTTTGAATCGTTTTGGCCACCACAAGTGTGGAAGGGTATGCTCAGATGTGAGTCCCTTGCTCACTGCACCATCAGGATTCAAGCAAGCCGGGCCGAAGATGGCTGTAATGCCAGAAACCGGTCCCCGGAAGCTTGTTTCCTTTCCAGTAAAGAATTGGCTTGGTAGTTTGGTCTGCCCTGTTCCCATGATGCACTGGGCCAGGGTCAGACTAATTTGCATGTAGCCAGGTTCTGAACTGGGATGGTGCAGTGAGCTAAACAATGGTGATGGATCAAGCCCTGATCTTTTGACTGGGTAGGAGTGTTCTGCTTAATTCAGATACTCTGTCCATCACCACCCCCTTTTGAATCGTTTTGGCCACCACAAGTGTGGAAGGGTATGCTCAGATGTGAGTCCCTTGCTCACTGCACCATCAGGATTCAAGCAAGCCGGGCCGAAGATGGCTGTAATGCCAGAAACCGGTCCCCGGAAGCTTGTTTCCTTTCCAGTAAAGAATTGGCTTGGTAGTTTGGTCTGCCCTGTTCTCATGATGCACTGGGCCAGGGTCAGACTAATTTGCATGTAGCCAGGTTCTGAACTGGGATGGTGCACTGAGCTAAAAAACGGTGATGGATCAAGCCCTGATCTTTTGACTGGGTAGGAGTGTTCTGCTTAATTCAGATACTCTGTCCATCACCACCCCCTTTTGTATCGTTTTGGCCACCACAAGTGTGGAAGGGTATGCTCAGATGTGAGTCCCTTGCTCACTGCACCATCAGGATTCAAGCAAGCCGGGCCGACGATGACTGTAATGCCAGAAACCGGTCCCCGGAAGCTTGTTTCCTTTCCAGTAAAGAATTGGCTTGGTAGTTTGGTCTGCCCTGTTCCCATGATGCACTGGGCCAGGGTCAGACTAATTTGCATGTAGCCAGGTTCTGAACTGGGATGGTGCAGTGAGCTAAAAAACGGTGATGGATCAAGCCCTGATATTTTGACTGGGTAGGAGTGTTCTGCTTAATTCAGATACTCTGTCCATCACCACCCCCTTTTGAATCGTTTTGGCCACCACAAGTGTGGACGGGTATGCTCAGATGTGAGTCCCTTGCTCACTGCACCATCAGGATTCAAGCAAGCCGGGCCGAAGATGGCTGTAATGCCAAAACCAGTCCCCGGAAGCTTGTTTCCTTTCCAGTAAAGAATTGGCTTGGTAGTTTGGTCTGCCCTGTTCCCATGATGCACTGGGCCAGGGTCAGACTAATTTGCATGTAGCCAGGTTCTGAACTGGGATGGTGCAGTGAGCTAAAAAAACGGTGATGGATCAAGCCCTGATCTTTTGACTGGGTAGGAGTGTTCTGCTTAATTCAGATACTCTGTCCATCACCACCCCCTTTTGAATCGTTTTGGCCACCACAAGTGTGGAAGGGTATGCTCAGATGTGAGTCCCTTGCTCACTGCACCATCAGGATTCAAGCAAGCCGGGCCGAAGATGGCTGTAATGCCAGAAACCGGTCCCCGGAAGCTTGTTTCCTTTCCAGTAAAGAATTGGCTTGGTAGTTTGGTCTACCCTGTTCCCATGATGCACTGGGCCAGGGTCAGACTAATTTGCATGTAGCCAGGTTCTGAACTGGGATGGTGCAGTGAGCTAAAAAACGGTGATGGATCAAGCCCTGATCTTTTGACTGGGTAGGAGTGTTCTGCTTAATTCAGATACTCTGTCCATCACCACCCCCTTTTGAATCGTTTTGGCCACCACAAGTGTGGAAGGGTATGCTCAGATGTGAGTCCCTTGCTCACTGCACCATCAGGATTCAAGCAAGCCGGGCCGAAGATGGCTGTAATGCCAGAAACCGGTCCCTGGAAGCTTGTTTCCTTTCCAGTAAAGAATTGGCTTGGTAGTTTGGTCTGCCCTGTTCCCATGATGCACTGGGCCAGGGTCAGACTAATTTGCATGTAGCCAGGTTCTGAACTGGGATGGTGCAGTGAGCTAAAAAACGGTGATGGATCAAGCCCTGATCTTATGACTGGGTAGGAGTGTTCTGCTTAATTCAGATACTCTGTCCATCACCACCCCCTTTTGAATCGTTTTGGCCACCACAAGTGTGGAAGGGTATGCTCAGATGTGAGTCCCTTGCTCACTGCACCATCAGGATTCAAGCAAGCCGGGCCGAAGATGGCTGTAATGCCAGAAACCGGTCCCCGGAAGCTTGTTTCCTTTCCAGTAAAGAATTGGCTTGGTAGTTTGGTCTGCCCTGTTCCCATGATGCACTGGGCCAGGGTCAGACTAATTTGCATGTAGCCAGGTTCTGAACTGGGATGGTGCAGTGAGCTAAAAAACGGTGATGGATCAAGCCCTGATCTTTTGACTGGGTAGGAGTGTTCTGCTTAATTCAGATACTCTGTCCATCACCACCCCCTTTTGAATCGTTTTGGCCACCACAAGTGTGGAAGGGTATGCTCAGATGTGAGTCCCTTGCTCACTGCACCATCAGGATTCAAGCAAGCCGGGCCGAAGATGACTGTAATGCCAGAAACCGGTCCCCGGAAGCTTATTTCCTTTCCAGTAAAGAATTGGCTTGGTAGTTTGGTCTGCCCTGTTCCCATGATGCACTGGGCCAGGGTCAGACTAATTTGCATGTAGCCAGGTTCTGAACTGGGATGGTGCAGTGAGCTAAAAAATGGTGATGGATCAAGCCCTGATCTTTCGACTGGGTAGGAGTGTTCTGCTTAATTCAGATACTCTGTCCATCACCACCCCTTTTGAATCGTTTTGGCCACCACAAGTGTGGAAGGGTATGCTCAGATGTGAGTCCCTTGCTCACTGCACCATCAGGATTCAAGCAAGCCGGGCCGAAGATGGCTGTAATGCCAGAAACCGGTCCCCGGAAGCTTGTTTCCTTTCCAGTAAAGAATTGGCTTGGTAGTTTGGTCTGCCCTGTTCCCATGATGCACTGGGCCAGGGTCAGACTAATTTGCATGTAGTCAGGTTCTGAACTGGGATGGTGCAGTGAGCTAAAAAACGGTGATGGATCAAGCCCTGATCTTTTGACTGGGTAGGAGTGTTCTGCTTAATTCAGATACTCTGTCCATCACCACCCCCTTTTGAATCGTTTTGGCCACCACAAGTGTGGAAGGGTATGCTCAGATGTGAGTCCCTTGCTCACTGCACCATCAGGATTCAAGCAAGCCGGGCCGAAGATGGCTGTAATGCCAGAAACCGGTCCCCGGAAGCTTGTTTCCTTTCCAGTAAAGAATTGGCTTGGTAGTTTGGTCTGCCCTGTTCCCATGATGCACTGGGCCAGGGTCAGACTAATTTGCATGTAGCCAGGTTCTGAACTGGGATGGTGCAGTGAGCTAAAAAATGGTGATGGATCAAGCCCTGATCTTTTGACTGGGTAGGAGTGTTCTGCTTAATTCAGATACTCTGTCAATCACCACCCCCTTTTGAATCGTTTTGGCCACCACAAGTGTGGAAGGGTATGCTCAGATGTGAGTCCCTTGCTCACTGCACCATCAGGATTCAAGCAAGCCGGGCCGAAGATGACTGTAATGCCAGAAACCGGTCCCCGGAAGCTTATTTCCTTTCCAGTAAAGAATTGGCTTGGTAGTTTGGTCTGCCCTGTTCCCATGATGCACTGGGCCAGGGTCAGACTCATTTGCATGTAGCCAGGTTCTGAACTGGGATGGTGCAGTGAGCTAAAAAATGGTGATGGATCAAGCCCTGATCTTTCGACTGGGTAGGAGTGTTCTGCTAAATTCAGATACTCTGTCCATCACCACCCCTTTTGAATCGTTTTGGCCACCACAAGTGTGGAAGGGTATGCTCAGATGTGAGTCCCTTGCTCACTGCACCATCAGGATTCAAGCAAGCCGGGCCGAAGATGGCTGTAATGCCAGAAACCGGTCCCCGGAAGCTTGTTTCCTTTCCAGTAAAGAATTGGCTTGGTAGTTTGGTCTGCCCTGTTCCCATGATGCACTGGGCCAGGGTCAGACTAATTTGCATGTAGTCAGGTTCTGAACTGGGATGGTGCAGTGAGCTAAAAAACGGTGATGGATCAAGCCCTGATCTTTTGACTGGGTAGGAGTGTTCTGCTTAATTCAGATACTCTGTCCATCACCACCCCCTTTTGAATCGTTTTGGCCACCACAAGTGTGGAAGGGTATGCTCAGATGTGAGTCCCTTGCTC
The DNA here is from genome assembly GCF_964261635.1 of Lissotriton helveticus. Taxonomy (NCBI): domain Eukaryota; kingdom Metazoa; phylum Chordata; class Amphibia; order Caudata; family Salamandridae; genus Lissotriton; species Lissotriton helveticus. The sequence goes on along the minus strand of NC_136060.1, from coordinate 48,251,216 downwards.
ACTGCACCATCACGATTCAAGCAAGCCGGTCCGAAGATGGCTGTAATGCCAGAAACCGGTCCCCGGAAGCTTGTTTCCTTTCCAGTAAAGAATTGGCTTGGTAGTTTGGTCTGCCCTGTTCCCATGATGCACTGGGCCAGGGTCAGACTAATTTGCATGTAGCCAGGTTCTGAACTGGGATGGTGCAGTGAGCTAAAAAACGGTGATGGATCAAGCCCTGATCTTTTGACTGGGTAGGAGTGTTCTGCTTAATTCAGATACTCTGTCCATCACCAACCCCTTTTGAATCGTTTTGGCCACCACAAGTGTGGAAGGGTATGCTCAGATGTGAGTCCCTTGCTCACTGCACCATCAGGATTCAAGCAAGCCGGGCCGAAGATGGCTGTAATGCCAGAAACCGGTCCCCGGAAGCTTGTTTCCTTTCCAGTAAAGAATTGGCTTGGTAGTTTGGTCTGCCCTGTTCCCATGATGCACTGGGCCAGGGTCAGACTAATTTGCATGTAGCCAGGTTCTGAACTGGGATGGTGCAGTGAGCTAAACAATGGTGATGGATCAAGCCCTGATCTTTTGACTGGGTAGGAGTGTTCTGCTTAATTCAGATACTCTGTCCATCACCACCCCCTTTTGAATCGTTTTGGCCACCACAAGTGTGGAAGGGTATGCTCAGATGTGAGTCCCTTGCTCACTGCACCATCAGGATTCAAGCAAGCCGGGCCGAAGATGGCTGTAATGCCAGAAACCGGTCCCCGGAAGCTTGTTTCCTTTCCAGTAAAGAATTGGCTTGGTAGTTTGGTCTGCCCTGTTCTCATGATGCACTGGGCCAGGGTCAGACTAATTTGCATGTAGCCAGGTTCTGAACTGGGATGGTGCACTGAGCTAAAAAACGGTGATGGATCAAGCCCTGATCTTTTGACTGGGTAGGAGTGTTCTGCTTAATTCAGATACTCTGTCCATCACCACCCCCTTTTGTATCGTTTTGGCCACCACAAGTGTGGAAGGGTATGCTCAGATGTGAGTCCCTTGCTCACTGCACCATCAGGATTCAAGCAAGCCGGGCCGACGATGACTGTAATGCCAGAAACCGGTCCCCGGAAGCTTGTTTCCTTTCCAGTAAAGAATTGGCTTGGTAGTTTGGTCTGCCCTGTTCCCATGATGCACTGGGCCAGGGTCAGACTAATTTGCATGTAGCCAGGTTCTGAACTGGGATGGTGCAGTGAGCTAAAAAACGGTGATGGATCAAGCCCTGATATTTTGACTGGGTAGGAGTGTTCTGCTTAATTCAGATACTCTGTCCATCACCACCCCCTTTTGAATCGTTTTGGCCACCACAAGTGTGGACGGGTATGCTCAGATGTGAGTCCCTTGCTCACTGCACCATCAGGATTCAAGCAAGCCGGGCCGAAGATGGCTGTAATGCCAGAAACCGGTCCCCGGAAGCTTGTTTCCTTTCCAGTAAAGAATTGGCTTGGTAGTTTGGTCTACCCTGTTCCCATGATGCACTGGGCCAGGGTCAGACTAATTTGCATGTAGCCAGGTTCTGAACTGGGATGGTGCAGTGAGCTAAAAAACGGTGATGGATCAAGCCCTGATCTTTTGACTGGGTAGGAGTGTTCTGCTTAATTCAGATACTCTGTCCATCACCACCCCCTTTTGAATCGTTTTGGCCACCACAAGTGTGGAAGGGTATGCTCAGATGTGAGTCCCTTGCTCACTGCACCATCAGGATTCAAGCAAGCCGGGCCGAAGATGGCTGTAATGCCAGAAACCGGTCCCTGGAAGCTTGTTTCCTTTCCAGTAAAGAATTGGCTTGGTAGTTTGGTCTGCCCTGTTCCCATGATGCACTGGGCCAGGGTCAGACTAATTTGCATGTAGCCAGGTTCTGAACTGGGATGGTGCAGTGAGCTAAAAAACGGTGATGGATCAAGCCCTGATCTTATGACTGGGTAGGAGTGTTCTGCTTAATTCAGATACTCTGTCCATCACCACCCCCTTTTGAATCGTTTTGGCCACCACAAGTGTGGAAGGGTATGCTCAGATGTGAGTCCCTTGCTCACTGCACCATCAGGATTCAAGCAAGCCGGGCCGAAGATGGCTGTAATGCCAGAAACCGGTCCCCGGAAGCTTGTTTCCTTTCCAGTAAAGAATTGGCTTGGTAGTTTGGTCTGCCCTGTTCCCATGATGCACTGGGCCAGGGTCAGACTAATTTGCATGTAGCCAGGTTCTGAACTGGGATGGTGCAGTGAGCTAAAAAACGGTGATGGATCAAGCCCTGATCTTTTGACTGGGTAGGAGTGTTCTGCTTAATTCAGATACTCTGTCCATCACCACCCCCTTTTGAATCGTTTTGGCCACCACAAGTGTGGAAGGGTATGCTCAGATGTGAGTCCCTTGCTCACTGCACCATCAGGATTCAAGCAAGCCGGGCCGAAGATGACTGTAATGCCAGAAACCGGTCCCCGGAAGCTTATTTCCTTTCCAGTAAAGAATTGGCTTGGTAGTTTGGTCTGCCCTGTTCCCATGATGCACTGGGCCAGGGTCAGACTAATTTGCATGTAGCCAGGTTCTGAACTGGGATGGTGCAGTGAGCTAAAAAATGGTGATGGATCAAGCCCTGATCTTTCGACTGGGTAGGAGTGTTCTGCTTAATTCAGATACTCTGTCCATCACCACCCCTTTTGAATCGTTTTGGCCACCACAAGTGTGGAAGGGTATGCTCAGATGTGAGTCCCTTGCTCACTGCACCATCAGGATTCAAGCAAGCCGGGCCGAAGATGGCTGTAATGCCAGAAACCGGTCCCCGGAAGCTTGTTTCCTTTCCAGTAAAGAATTGGCTTGGTAGTTTGGTCTGCCCTGTTCCCATGATGCACTGGGCCAGGGTCAGACTAATTTGCATGTAGTCAGGTTCTGAACTGGGATGGTGCAGTGAGCTAAAAAACGGTGATGGATCAAGCCCTGATCTTTTGACTGGGTAGGAGTGTTCTGCTTAATTCAGATACTCTGTCCATCACCACCCCCTTTTGAATCGTTTTGGCCACCACAAGTGTGGAAGGGTATGCTCAGATGTGAGTCCCTTGCTCACTGCACCATCAGGATTCAAGCAAGCCGGGCCGAAGATGGCTGTAATGCCAGAAACCGGTCCCCGGAAGCTTGTTTCCTTTCCAGTAAAGAATTGGCTTGGTAGTTTGGTCTGCCCTGTTCCCATGATGCACTGGGCCAGGGTCAGACTAATTTGCATGTAGCCAGGTTCTGAACTGGGATGGTGCAGTGAGCTAAAAAATGGTGATGGATCAAGCCCTGATCTTTTGACTGGGTAGGAGTGTTCTGCTTAATTCAGATACTCTGTCCATCACCACCCCCTTTTGAATCGTTTTGGCCACCACAAGTGTGGAAGGGTATGCTCAGATGTGAGTCCCTTGCTCACTGCACCATCAGGATTCAAGCAAGCCGGGCCGAAGATGACTGTAATGCCAGAAACCGGTCCCCGGAAGCTTATTTCCTTTCCAGTAAAGAATTGGCTTGGTAGTTTGGTCTGCCCTGTTCCCATGATGCACTGGGCCAGGGTCAGACTCATTTGCATGTAGCCAGGTTCTGAACTGGGATGGTGCAGTGAGCTAAAAAATGGTGATGGATCAAGCCCTGATCTTTCGACTGGGTAGGAGTGTTCTGCTTAATTCAGATACTCTGTCCATCACCACCCCTTTTGAATCGTTTTGGCCACCACAAGTGTGGAAGGGTATGCTCAGATGTGAGTCCCTTGCTCACTGCACCATCAGGATTCAAGCAAGCCGGGCCGAAGATGGCTGTAATGCCAGAAACCGGTCCCCGGAAGCTTGTTTCCTTTCCAGTAAAGAATTGGCTTGGTAGTTTGGTCTGCCCTGTTCCCATGATGCACTGGGCCAGGGTCAGACTAATTTGCATGTAGTCAGGTTCTGAACTGGGATGGTGCAGTGAGCTAAAAAACGGTGATGGATCAAGCCCTGATCTTTTGACTGGGTAGGAGTGTTCTGCTTAATTCAGATACTCTGTCCATCACCACCCCCTTTTGAATCGTTTTGGCCACCACAAGTGTGGAAGGGTATGCTCAGATGTGAGTCCCTTGCTCACTGCACCATCAGGATTCAAGCAAGCCGGGCCGAAGATGGCTGTAATGCCAGAAACCGGTCCCCGGAAGCTTGTTTCCTTTCCAGTAAAGAATTGGCTTGGTAGTTTGGTCTGCCCTGTTCCCATGATGCACTGGGCCAGGGTCAGACTAATTTGCATGTAGCCAGGTTCTGAACTGGGATGGTGCAGTGAGCTAAAAAACGGTGATGGATCAAGCCCTGATCTTTTGACTGGGTAGGAGTGTTCTGCTTAATTCAGATACTCTGTCCATCACTACCCCCTTTTGAATCGTTTTGGCCACCACAAGTGTGGAAGGGTATGCTCAGATGTGAGTCCCTTGCTCACTGCACCATCAGGATTCAAGCAAGCCGGGCCGAAGATGGCTGTAATGCCAGAAACCGGTCCCCGGAAGCTTGTTTCCTTTCCAGTAAAGAATTGGCTTTGTAGTTTGGTCTGCCCTGTTCCCATGATGCACTGGGCCAGGGTCAGACTAATTTGCATGTAGCCAGGTTCTGAACTGGGATGGTGCAGTGAGCTAAAAAACGGTGATGGATCAAGCCCTGATCTTTTGACTGGGTAGGAGTGTTCTGCTTAATTCAGATACTCTGTCCATCACCACCCCCTTTTGAATCGTTTTGGCCACCACAAGTGTGGAAGGGTATGCTCAGATGTGAGTCCCTTGCTCACTGCACCATCAGGATTCAAGCAAGCCGGGCCGAAGATGGCTGTAATGCCAGAAACCGGTCCCCGGAAGCTTGTTTCCTTTCCAGTAAAGAATTGGCTTGGTAGTTTGGTCTACCCTGTTCCCATGATGCACTGGGCCAGGGTCAGACTAATTTGCATGTAGCCAGGTTCTGAACTGGGATGGTGCAGTGAGCTAAAAAACGGTGATGGATCAAGCCCTGATCTTTTGACTGGGTAGGAGTGTTCTGCTTAATTCAGATACTCTGTCCATCACCACCCCCTTTTGAATCGTTTTGGCCACCACAAGTGTGGAAGGGTATGCTCAGATGTGAGTCCCTTGCTCACTGCACCATCACGATTCAAGCAAGCCGGTCCGAAGATGGCTGTAATGCCAGAAACCGGTCCCCGGAAGCTTGTTTCCTTTCCAGTAAAGAATTGGCTTGGTAGTTTGGTCTGCCCTGTTCCCATGATGCACTGGGCCAGGGTCAGACTAATTTGCATGTAGCCAGGTTCTGAACTGGGATGGTGCAGTGAGCTAAAAAACGGTGATGGATCAAGCCCTAATCTTTTGACTGGGTAGGAGTGTTCTGCTTAATTCAGATACTCTGTCCATCACCAACCCCTTTTGAATCGTTTTGGCCACCACAAGTGTGGAAGGGTATGCTCAGATGTGAGACCCTTGCTCACTGCACCATCAGGATTCAAGCAAGCCGGGCCGAAGATGGCTGTAATGCCAGAAACCGGTCCCCGGAAGCTTGTTTCCTTTCCAGTAAAGAATTGGCTTGGTAGTTTGGTCTGCCCTGTTCCCATGATGCACTGGGCCAGGGTCAGACTAATTTGCATGTAGCCAGGTTCTGAACTGGGATGGTGCAGTGAGCTAAAAAATGGTGATGGATCAAGCCCTGATCTTTTGACTGGGTAGGAGTGTTCTGCTTAATTCAGATACTCTGTCCATCACCATCCCCTTTTGAATCGTTTTGGCCACCACAAGTGTGGAAGGGTATGCTCAGATGTGAGTCCCTTGCTCACTGCACCATCAGGATTCAAGCAAGCCGGGCCGAAGATGGCTGTAATGCCAGAAACTGGTCCCCGGAAGCTTGTTTCCTTTCCAGTAAAGAATTGGCTTGGTAGTTTGGTCTGCCCTGTTCCCATGATGCACTGGGCCAGGGTCAGACTAATTTGCATGTAGCCAGGTTCTGAACTGGGATGGTGCACTGAGCTAAAAAACGGTGATGGATCAAGCCCTGATCTTTTGACTGGGTAGGAGTGTTCTGCTTAATTCAGATACTCTGTCCATCACCACCCCCTTTTGAATCGTTTTGGCCACCACAAGTGTGGAAGGGTATGCTCAGATGTGAGTCCCTTGCTCACTGCACCATCAGGATTCAAGCAAGCCGGGCCGAAGATGACTGTAATGCCAGAAACCGGTCCCCGGAAGCTTGTTTCCTTTCCAGTAAAGAATTGGCTTGGTAGTTTGGTCTGCCCTGTTCCCATGATGCACTGGGCCAGGGTCAGACTAATTTGCATGTAGCCAGGTTCTGAACTGGGATGGTGCAGTGAGCTAAAAAACGGTGATGGATCAAGCCCTGATCTTTTGACTGGGTAGGAGTGTTCTGCTTAATTCAGATACTCTGTCCATCACCCCCCCCTTTTGAATCGTTTTGGCCACCACAAGTGTGGAAGGGTATGCTCAGATGTGAGTCCCTTGCTCACTGCACCATCAGGATTCAAGCAAGCCGGGCCGAAGATGACTGTAATGCCAGAAACCGGTCCCCGGAAGCTTGTTTCCTTTCCAGTAAAGAATTGGCTTGGTAGTTTGGTCTGCCCTGTTCCCATGATGCACTGGGCCAGGGTCAGACTAATTTGCATGTAGCCAGGTTCTGAACTGGGATGGTGCAGTGAGCTAAAAAATGGTGATGGATCAAGCCCTGATCTTTTGTCTGGGTAGGAGTGTTCTGCTTAATTCAGATACTCTGTCCATCACCACCCCCTTTTGAATCGTTTTGGCCACCACAAGTGTGGAAGGGTATGCTCAGATGTGAGTCCCTTGCTCACTGCACCATCAGGATTCAAGCAAGCCGGGCCGAAGATGGCTGTAATGCCAGAAACCGGTCCCCGGAAGCTTGTTTCCTTTCCAGTAAAGAATTGGCTTGGTAGTTTGGTCTGCCCTGTTCCCATGATGCACTGGGCCAGGGTCAGACTAATTTGCATGTAGCCAGGTTCTGAACTGGGATGGTGCAGTGAGCTAAAAAACGGTGATGGATCAAGCCCTGATCTTTTGACTGGGTAGGAGTGTTCTGCTTAATTCAGATACTCTGTCCATCACCACCCCCTTTTGAATCGTTTTGGCCACCACAAGTGTGGAAGGGTATGCTCAGATGTGAGTCCCTTGCTCACTGCACCATCAGGATTCAAGCAAGCCGGGCCGAAGATGGCTGTAATGCCAGAAACCGGTCCCCGGAAGCTTGTTTCCTTTCCAGTAAAGAATTGGCTTGGTAGTTTGGTCTGCCCTGTTCCCATGATGCACTGGGCCAGGGTCAGACTAATTTGCATGTAGCCAGGTTCTGAACTGGGATAGTGCAGTGAGCTAAAAAACGGTGATGGATTAAGCCCTGATATTTTGACTGGGTAGGAGTGTTCTGCTTAATTCAGATACTCTGTCCATCACCACCCCCTTTTGAATCGTTTTGGCCACCACAAGTGTGGAAGGGTATGCTCAGATGTGAGTCCCTTGCTCACTGCACCATCAGGATTCAAGCAAGACGGGCCGAAGATGGCTGTAATGCCAGAAACCGGTCCCCGGAAGCTTGTTTCCTTTCCAGTAAAGAATTGGCTTGGTAGTTTGGTCTGCCCTGTTCCCATGATGCACTGGGCCAGGGTCAGACTAATTTGCATGTAGCCAGGTTCTGAACTGGGATGGTGCAGTGAGCTAAAAAACGGTGATGGATCAAGCCCTGATCTTTTGACTGGGTAGGAGTGTTCTGCTTAATTCAGATACTCTGTCCATCACCACCCCCTTTTGAATCGTTTTGGCCACCACAAGTGTGGAAGGGTATGCTCAGATGTGAGTCCCTTGCTCACTGCACCATCAGGATTCAAGCAAGCCGGGCCGAAGATGGCTGTAATGCCAGAAACCGGTCCCCGGAAGCTTGTTTCCTTTCCAGTAAAGAATTGGCTTGGTAGTTTGGTCTGCCCTGTTCCCATGATGCACTGGGCCAGGGTCAGACTAATTTGCATGTAGTCAGGTTCTGAACTGGGATGGTGCAGTGAGCTAAAAAACGGTGATGGATCAAGCCCTGATCTTTTGACTGGGTAGGAGTGTTCTGCTTAATTCAGATACTCTGTCCATCACCACCCCATTTTGAATCGTTTTGGCCACCACAAGTGTGGAAGGGTATGCTCAGATGTGAGTCCCTTGCTCACTGCACCATCAGGATTCAAGCAAGCCGGGCCGAAGATGGCTGTAATGCCAGAAACCGGTCCCCGGAAGCTTGTTTCCTTTCCAGTAAAGAATTGGCTTGGTAGTTTGGTCTGCCCTGTTCCCATGATGCACTGGGCCAGGGTCAGACTAATTTGCATGTAGCCAGGTTCTGAACTGGGATAGTGCAGTGAGCTAAAAAACGGTGATGGATCAAGCCTTGATCTTTTGACTGGGTAGGAGTGTTCTGCTTAATTCAGATACTCTGTCCATCACCACCCCCTTTTGAATCGTTTTGGCCACCACAAGTGTGGAAGGGTATGCTCAGATGTGAGTCCCTTGCTCACTGCACCATCAGGATTCAAGCAAGCCGGGCCGAAGATGGCTGTAATGCCAGAAACCGGTCCCCGGAAGCTTGTTTCCTTTCCAGTAAAGAATTGGCTTGGTAGTTTGGTCTGCCCTGTTCCCATGATGCACTGGGCCAGGGTCAGACTAATTTGCATGTAGCCAGGTTCTGAACTGGGATGGTGCAGTGAGCTAAAAAACGGTGATGGATCAAGCCCTGATCTTTTGACTGGGTAGGAGTGTTCTGCTTAATTCAGATACTCTGTCCATCACTACCCCCTTTTGAATCGTTTTGGCCACCACAAGTGTGGAAGGGTATGCTCAGATGTGAGTCCCTTGCTCACTGCACCATCAGGATTCAAGCAAGCCGGGCCGAAGATGGCTGTAATGCCAGAAACCGGTCCCCGGAAGCTTGTTTCCTTTCCAGTAAAGAATTGGCTTGGTAGTTTGGTCTGCCCTGTTCCCATGATGCACTGGGCCAGGGTCAGACTAATTTGCATGTAGCCAGGTTCTAAACTGGGATGGTGCAGTGAGCTAAAAAACGGTGATGGATCAAGCCCTGATCTTTTGACTGGGTAGGAGTGTTCTGCTTAATTCAGATACTCTGTCCATCACCACCCCCTTTTGAATCGTTTTGGCCACCACAAGTGTGGAAGGGTATGCTCAGATGTGAGTCCCTTGCTCACTGCACCATCAGGATTCAAGCAAGCCGGGCCGAAGATGGCTGTAATGCCAGAAACCGGTCCCCGGAAGCTTGTTTTCTTTCCAGTAAAGAATTGGCTTGGTAGTTTGGTCTACCCTGTTCCCATGATGCACTGGGCCAGGGTCAGACTAATTTGCATGTAGCCAGGTTCTGAACTGGGATGGTGCAGTGAGCTAAAAAACGGTGATGGATCAAGCCCTGATCTTTTGACTGGGTAGGAGTGTTCTGCTTAATTCAGATACTCTGTCCATCACCAACCCCTTTTGAATCGTTTTGGCCACCACAAGTGTGGAAGGGTATGCTCAGATGTGAGTCCCTTGCTCACTGCACCATCAGGATTCAAGCAAGCCGGGCCGAAGATGGCTGTAATGCCAGAAACCGGTCCCCGGAAGCTTGTTTCCTTTCCAGTAAAGAATTGGCTTGGTAGTTTGGTCTGCCCTGTTCCCATGATGCACTGGGCCAGGGTCAGACTAATTTGCATGTAGCCAGGTTCTGAACTGGGATGGTGCAGTGAGCTAAAAAATGGTGATGGATCAAGCCCTGATCTTTTGACTGGGTAGGAGTGTTCTGCTTAATTCAGATACTCTGTCCATCACCACCCCCTTTTGAATCGTTTTGGCCACCACAAGTGTGGAAGGGTATGCTCAGATGTGAGTCCCTTGCTCACTGCACCATCAGGATTCAAGCAAGCCGGGCCGAAGATGGCTGTAATGCCAGAAACCGGTCCCCGGAAGCTTGTTTCCTTTCCAGTAAAGAATTGGCTTGGTAGTTTGGTCTGCCCTGTTCCCATGATGCACTGGGCCAGGGTCAGACTAATTTGCATGTAGCCAGGTTCTGAACTGGGATGGTGCACTGAGCTAAAAAACGGTGATGGATCAAGCCCTGATCTTTTGACTGGGTAGGAGTGTTCTGCTTAATTCAGATACTCTGTCCATCACCACCCCCTTTTGAATCGTTTTGGCCACCACAAGTGTGGAAGGGTATGCTCAGATGTGAGTCCCTTGCTCACTGCACCATCAGGATTCAAGCAAGCCGGGCCGAAGATGACTGTAATGCCAGAAACCGGTCCCCGGAAGCTTGTTTCCTTTCCAGTAAAGAATTGGCTTGGTAGTTTGGTCTGCCCTGTTCCCATGATGCACTGGGCCAGGGTCAGACTAATTTGCATGTAGCCAGGTTCTGAACTGGGATGGTGCGGTGAGCTAAAAAATGGTGATGGATCAAGCCCTGATCTTTTGACTGGGTAGGAGTGTTCTGCTTAATTCAGATACTCTGTCCATCACCACCCCCTTTTGAATCGTTTTGGCCACCACAAGTGTGGAAGGGTATGCTCAGATGTGAGTCCCTTGCTCAGTGCACCATCAGGATTCAAGCAAGCCGGGCCGAAGATGGCTGTAATGCCAGAAACCGGTCCCCGGAAGCTTGTTTCCTTTCCAGTAAAGAATTGGCTTGGTAGTTTGGTCTGCCCTGTTCCCATGATGCACTGGGCCAGGGTCAGACTAATTTGCATGTAGCCAGGTTCTGAACTGGGATGGTGCAGTGAGCTAAAAAACGGTGATGGATCAAGCCCTGATCTTTTGACTGGGTAGGAGTGTTCTGCTTAATTCAGATACTCTGTCCATCACCACCCCCTTTTGAATCGTTTTGGCCACCACAAGTGTGGAAGGGTATGCTCAGATGTGAGTCCCTTGCTCACTGCACCATCAGGATTCAAGCAAGCCGGCCCGAAGATGGCTGTAATGCCAGAAACCGGTCCCCGGAAGCTTGTTTCCTTTCCAGTAAAGAATTGGCTTGGTAGTTTGGTCTGCCCTGTTCCCATGATGCACTGGGCCAGGGTCAGACTAATTTGCATGTAGCCAGGTTCTGAACTGGGATAGTGCAGTGAGCTAAAAAACGGTGATGGATTAAGCCCTGATATTTTGACTGGGTAGGAGTGTTCTGCTTAATTCAGATACTCTGTCCATCACCACCCCCTTTTGAATCGTTTTGGCCACCACAAGTGTGGAAGGGTATGCTCAGATGTGAGTCCCTTGCTCACTGCACCATCAGGATTCAAGCAAGCCGGGCCGAAGATGGCTGTAATGCCAGAAACCGGTCCCCGGAAGCTTGTTTCCTTTCCAGTAAAGAATTGGCTTGGTAGTTTGGTCTGCCCTGTTCCCATGATGCACTGGGCCAGGGTCAGACTAATTTGCATGTAGCCAGGTTCTGAACTGGGATGGTGCAGTGAGCTAAAAAACGGTGATGGATCAAGCCCTGATCTTTTGACTGCGTAGGAGTGTTCTGCTTAATTCAGATACTCTGTCCATCACCACCCCCTTTTGAATCGTTTTGGCCACCACAAGTGTGGAAGGGTATGCTCAGATGTGAGTCCCTTGCTCACTGCACCATCAGGATTCAAGCAAGCCGGGCCGAAGATGGCTGTAATGCCAGAAACCGGTCCCCGGAAGCTTGTTTCCTTTCCAGTAAAGAATTGGCTTGGTAGTTTGGTCTGCCCTGTTCCCATGATGCACTGGGCCAGGGTCAGACTAATTTGTATGTAGCCAGGTTCTGAACTGGGATGGTGCAGTGAGCTAAAAAACGGTGATGGATCAAGCCCTGATCTTTTGACTGGGTAGGAGTGTTCTGCTTAATTCAGATACTCTGTCCATCACCACCCCCTTTTAAATCCTCTTGGGAGGGCAGCAGTCCCTCTGTCCGTCCTCAGTCCGTCTGTCCCCTGGACACCCCCACCCCAGTATTTTCTCCTCTGCTGGCCTCACCACCTCAAGGGTGGGGGTCTGTGGTGGTTGTAAGAGCTCTGAACAATATACCTGGAAAGCAGTCACGACCGGCATATGACTAACCCTGGGCGGAGAACTATGCTCCGTTCGCGGAGTTTGCGAATTTTCGGCAACTTCGCTGCGAGCGCGAAGTTGTCGACTACTTCGCAATCTACAGCGTAGCATAGTAGTTTTTCTTCCTCGCGCGCTCAATAGCATTCTCACGTACGCGGTAATGACTTACCGTGGTTCTGCGTTCACTTTCTCGCTTTTCTCTCCCGGTCGCGTTCGCTTCGATGTTGAAATCCGGCCGCACAATCCCATTCGACTGTGAGAACGAGATAACGTCATTCGGACGGGCGAACATGTCATTAGGACGCGCGATACTCCTTGCAGCACCATGGTGGTAAGATCGCGTTTCCAAAGACGCAGAAACTGCAATCTGGCACAGAATATCTCTCGAGCATGTTAAAATCTTCTCAAAAATGTTCATTTAACCCCTCAGATTGTGATTTGGCTGTAATTTTTTTAGGCTAGGAGTCCTCTTTTTGTTTCTACTCATTTTTTCAAGAGAAAGGAAGTGCTCCTGATTCTCCAACTTCCTGTTCCTGTCCACCAGGCTCCTCCCAGTGATTTGTCCATGTGGTGTTCACTTTCATTTGGATTTGGAGCTGGAAGGATCACTCTTTGTGTATCTCTGCTGCATCATAGCATTTAATTGGATTTATTGCGGAATTTTGGATTTGAATTTTTCTTTTACAAGTAAGTTTGAGAATTGAGAATTGGTGTACTGTAAATCTTTGTTTGGTAACTACAGTTTTCTGTGCTTCTCAATCTTTCTTAAAAATTATTATTGAGGGAGCCCTGTACTTTCATGAGGGGCCAAGTTGTATGTGTTTGAAATGTTATCCAGTAGGCCTAGAGGTACCCAAGGGTCCACCCATGTTTCTGTGGTGTCTATCTGTAAAACATCATGGATGGCATTGGATTTAATTGCATACTCTGTTGTAGTGGAATTTATTTATTTTTAGTAAAATTAGGTAACCCTAGTAGTTCATGTAGTTAGTGTAGGCCTGCTTGAGTTCATTTACTTTCTGTGGGTGGCTTGGCCAGGTGGTGGTGGCCATTTTGTGTTTGTAGCCACTGTGTTTTTGCCATAGGCCTCCAAGCTTGTGGCCTACTCTGCCAGTAGGCCCAAGGGTACTACTAGAGTCCTCATCATGGGTGCATGAAAGTTGTTCAACTGATTTTGGGGTGTTTAAGTTGTTAGTGTAACATCATAGGTCATGGATGGCTTTTGATTGATTAGCAAATGTGTTTTTGGTGTTGAATTGCAGGTTTTGGGTGTGTGTTGAATAATAAGGCTTTTTCTGCGCACTAGGTAACCCTAGAATTCAGCTCGCGTAGTTTTGGTAACTTTGCACAGTGCTACAACGCGACCTTACAGTTTTTGTCTTCTTCGCGCGCTCAATGTGCGTGCTCGGGATCGCGATAACGATGTATTGTACAGTTCGCGCATCCGAACACGCCCAATTTGCATTCTCGCGAGCAATATCTCTCGAGTTGCCTAAAACCTTTCCGAAAATGAAGGTGCTGTTCATTTTGCTAAAAAAACTCCTCAGGTTGTCATTTGCTTGTAGTTTTTGGAGCATGGACCACTTACTGTTTCTGTCCTCTTTGTACTTTGTTGTTTGAGGGTGGCCTGACCATGTTGGCGGCTTGACGGACATTTTGTGAAGCCAAGCATTGTCCTTTTGCCATAGGAATGTATTGTCTGTCTTCTCTTTCTTTTCATGTTTTTGGGGGTGGCCAGGCCATGTGGGGGTGGCCATTTTGTTTGACCTTCCATCGTGCTTTAGTTTTTTTGCCGCAGGCCTACAAACTTGTGATTTTTTCTGCCAGTAGGCCTAGAGTCCCGGAGGTAGTCAGCGGGGATGCTTGATGTAGCGGTTTCCATTTTGTCTGTTGAATTTAAAATCATTTAGGGCATGGGTGGCAATGTATTGAATTTTCAAATGTGGTGTTTGGGGTGTAGTTAACTGTTTGGGTGTAAACTGTAAATGCCTTTGTTGTTTGTGTTGTTGTGTAACTTTCAAACCTTTTAGCCATGGGGATTTTCTTTTTTGCATTAAGCTGTGATGTGTAACAGGCATCCTCCTTTTTCTGGCCATATAGGGTTATTAGACCTGCTTGAGTTTATTTAAATTGTATGTACTTTCATGTTGGTGGGCTGACCATGGGGCTGGTGCCCATTCCCATTTGGTGAAGCCATGCATTTTGCTTTTCCCATAGGCCTGCTTTGTCTGTTTTTTATTTTTATTCCTTTCTTATTTTTTTTTATTCCTTTTCCTTTTTTATTGTGACCGCCTGTCCATGTCGTGGCGGCCATTTCCTGTTACTAGTAGTAGCCTCTGTGTTTTTGTCATAGGCCTCCAAGCTTGTGGCCTACTCGGCCAGTAGGCCCAAGGGTACTACTAGAGTCCTCATCATGGGTGCATGAAAGTTGTTCAACTGTTATTGGGGTGTTTAAGTTCTAAGTGTAACATCATGTAGGTCATGTATGGCTTTGGATTGATTAGCAAAATGCGTTGTTGGTGTTGAATTGCAGGTTTTGGGTGTGTGTTGAATAATATGGCTTTTTCTGCGCACTAGGTAACCCTAGAATTCAGCTCGCGTAGTTTGGTAACTTTGCACACTGCTACAACGCGACCTTACAGTTTTTGTCTTCTTCGCGCGCCCAATGTGCGTGTTCGGGTACGCGATTACGACGTTTTGTACAGTTCGCGCTGCCGAACACGCCGAATTTGCATTCTCGCGAGCAATATCTCTCGAGTTGCCTAAAACCTTCCCGAAAATGTAGATGCTGTTCATTTTGCTAAAGAAACTCCCCAGGTTGTCATTTGCTTGTAGTTTTTGGAGCATGGACCACTTACTGTTTCTGTCCTCTCTGTACTTTGTTGTTTAAGGGTGGCCTGACCATGTGGGCGGCTTGGCGGCCATTTTGTGAAGCCAAGCATTGTCCTTTTGCCATAGGAATGTATTGTCTGTCTTCTCTTTCTTTTCATGTTTTTGGGGGTTGCCAGGCCATGTGGGGGGCGGCCATTTTGTGTGACCTTCCATCGTGCTTTAGTTTTTTGCCGCAGACCTACAAACTTGAGATTTTTTCTGCCAGTAGGCCTAGAGTCCCAGAGGTAGTCAGCGGGGATGCTTGATGTAGCGGTTTCCATTTTGTCTGTTGAGTTTAAAATCATTTAGGGCATTGGTGGCAATGTATTGAATTTTCAAATGTGGTGTTTGGGGTGTAGTTAACTGTTTGGGTGTGAACTATAAATGCCTTTGTTGTTTGTGTTGTTGTGTAACTTTCAAACCTTTTAGCCATGGGGATTTTCTTTTTTGCATTAAGCTGCGATGTGTAACAGGCATCCTCCTTTTTCATGCCATATAGCGAGGGATATAGGCCTGCTTGAGTTTATTGTTTTCTGGCATTTACCCATGTACCTGTGATGAGTGCCTATGTGGAGCTGTGGTGGTAGTAGTAGTGTGCTGTTTTGTTTTTGACAAATTGGCCTGTGTTTTGCCATTGTTCCTGTTGGCTTACTACTGTTCACATCCCCATTGCTATCTGCTGCAGGTCACTGATGCTGTATCCATCCGAAATGATGCACAAAGTAAGGATAAACAAGTTCCACTTCCACTACATTTGCATTTTAGTTCTTTGCTATTCTTACTCCTACTAAGTGTACTAATACTTCTAGTAGTAATAAAAATGAAAGCTAACAAAAATCCACATTTGACTGATGTTGTTCTGCCTTCTTTGCTTGTAGGTGCACAAAAGACTGGAGAGGAGGTGTCTGTCATCATTCTTCGCCTGTTCTACTGCCAGACGGACGTCCTCCTGTACTACGTCACGTGTTGTGTGACTAACCTGACCAGACATCATTCTCAACAACTTGTGCAACTGAGTGCTGCTGCTGACATCTGAAGAAGATGGGCCCAAAGAAAGCAGGTACCAGGTCCTCCAAGACCAAGAAAGTTCTGGGAAGAAGAAGGAAGAACAGAAGAAGGAAGTGACACATAAGTGTGGTGTTGACCCCAAAACCTTTTTTGGGAAAAAAAAGTACGCCTGCAGCAGCAGTGACCGGGGTTCAAGCTGGGGCCAGCACCTCTGCATCAGTGGGCCCAAGCCACTAACCCAGGCCCAAGCAGATGAGTGGGGAAGAGGTAGCCAGCCTAATGGTGCAATGCAGTGATACTGAGCCTGACCTGAACTTATCGCTATCTCAAAGTAGTACACATTCCACGCAAGAGGGAACACAGCAGAAAAGTGGTGAACAACAACCACCGCCCGCAATAGTAGATGTTCAACCTCAGCAACTGCCCGCAAAAGTAGTTGTTCAACAACCACCGCCCGCAATAGTAGATCTCAACTAAAAGAACAACCACAACCACCGCCTGCAATAGTAGTTGTTCCACAACCACCGCCCGCAATAGTAGATGTTCAACGAAAACAACAACCACAACCACCGCCTGCAATAGTTGTTGTTCAAGAACCACCACCGGCAATAGTAGTTGTTGTTCCTCCCGAAGTCGGGGCAGTTCAGGAAATTGAGCCTGATGCAGAGCAAGAAGAGGCAGCACCTCATGCAGGAGATCTATTGTTTTCCAAATCCCCACCAAGGGAAAGGAGGGTTAGTCCATCTAGTTCTTCGCCAAGCATCCCTTCTGATAATCTTGATCTCAATTGTGAGCCACAACAATCTGAGCATGAGAGGGAGAGACATCCCAAGAAGACCAGGCTAGGGAAAAGGAAGTTTCCAGGAAGCCTACCACTTATGGAGTGCGATGTTGAGCAGCCGGATAATGATGGTGATGACAAGTCAGACCCAGTCATCACAAGCATTACTCCTGGCCCTGAGTACATGGAGGCCAACATTTTAACCCTAGCGAGAATGGCTGCGACTAGGGATGTAGCACGCATACCACCAACACAGGCCACACCAAAACAACCTCCAGCTTCCATTTTTACATTTGCACAGAGCCGTCAGCGTCCTACATCCAGCACAAGTTCCACCTCAGCAGAAGTAGGTAGTGGTACTACTGCGCAGCCAGATAGTGAAATTCAACACACAACCTCCAGTTCATCTGGCATTGGAAGTGGCACCTCTAGCAGGAGACAAAAGTTAAGCTCCCCAGTGTGGGACTTCTTTACAGTTAGCGCAAGTGAGGAGAACATTGCTATATGCTCCATTTGTCATTCCTCTGTTAGTCGTGGTAAGCTTGGTACAAACTATGGTACCGGAGGCCAAATGACCCATATGAAAAAACACCACGCAATCAAGTGGGAGGACCACCTACGTCTCATAAAAGCAGGAACCATTAATGTTGGTGGGGAAGCAGTAGAAGGTCCACGGGTCGAACAGGAAGAAGAGGGAGACATTCTATCTGGTAGTGGTATACTAAGTACCCCTGTCCGACTCCCCAGCACTGCAGTGGTAGATCCCACATCCTCCGCATCAGCAACATCTCAGTGGCACCAGAGTAAGAGTAACACGGAGACACCAAGGAGTACGGGTGTGAAGTCTGCGACGCGAAGTACTGCATCGGGCATAACTGAAAGAAATACCAAGCAGCGTACCATTGTTAGCATGTTTAAGCAGGAGGGAAAGTACGAGCGCAACCACCCAATAGCACGTTTGTACAATGCTAAGCTTGCTAAAATGTTAGCTCTCCCTTTTTCTTTTGTTGAAGGGGTGGGTTTCCTGGAATTTGTGACAACCCTCTGCCCAAAATGGAATGTTCCCAGCCGCTACTATTTTGCCAGAGTTGCTGTTCCAGCACTACACCACGACGTGCTGGAATTGCTTGGAAGCCTTGCAGCAGAGTGCTGTGCATAGTATCCACCTGACAACAGACATGTGGACCAGTTGCCAAGCCACTGATTACATGTGATCACTGCACACTGGATCTCTTTTTCAGGTGTTAGAGACAAGATATCTACAGGCATTGACACTACTGAGATTTTTAATGATACTCGCAGACATACTACTATAGCCATGTTTGCTATGGAGAAATCGCATACTGCTGCAAACATTTTGGATGAGTTCAACAGCAAGGTCTTTGAATGGCTGCGACCAAGAGGCCTCAACATTGGTTTTGTTGCCACCGACAATGACAGTAATGTAGTTAAGGCCATGGAAGATGGTCGCTATTTCAGGGTCCCGTGTTTGGCGCACTGCATTAACATTGTGGTTCAAGACTTTCTGAAAAATGAAAGCAAAGTCAGCAACTTACTGACCATTTGCAGAAGAATCTGCACGCATTTCAATCATTCTTTTAAAGCCCGGAAGCAGCTACGGGTCATTCAACGTGAGTATAAAAGGCCAGTCAAAGCACTCATCCAGGAGGTACCAACACGTTGGAACTCTACTTATTACATGCTTGATCGGCTGTTTGAGCAGTATATACCACTTAATGCTTATGTCATGACAATGTCAAGAAGATCAGGGGATCCAACTGTTATTAAAGCCATGACAGTTGAGATGTCGCAATGGGACCTCATTAAATGCCTGACAGAGATGCTACTTCCTTTTGAGGTCTTCACACGTGCAGTCAGCAGGGAGGACTGTACTATGGGCCAAGCTATCCCATTGTTGTACATGCTTGAGCAAGAGCTGAAGGAGGTGTCTGAAACATACGAAGGTGTTGAATGAAAACTTGAAGCATGTAATTTGGCGAAGTCCTTAGCCGGCCGCTTATCTGAGAATACAAGGATTCAAAATAAGATTGTGTGACATCAACATTACATTACTGCCACAATTTTGGATCCACGGTACAAATTATTTGAGAACAGTAATGCAGTAATTCCTTTTTCAGAAGGGGATGTTTCCAAGTACAAAACTGTAATAGCCGAGGAAGCCACTGATTTAGAAAACAAACGGCTCTCAATTAGAGGCCTGCCAGTGCCAGCCCAGGACAGTGCAAGTACTACTGAGCATCCTACAGAGTCAAGTTCTTCTTCACAGCATGCGAGCAGTGCGTTTGCTTCCCAGCAGTCACCAACACAAACAATAACAACAACCGCACCAACTGGATCTGACTCATCAGACACAAGCAAAAAAATAGCTGCTTGGTTTCTACAGAAAGGGATGGGTAAGTCCGTTGCTGTCGCAAAGCAAAAAGAGGACCATCAAACCCGAGCACCAATGAACATTGAGCGGTTGGTTCAGGCCTATCTGGAAGACACAACAGAGGTGTTCATGGAGCAAAGCCCATTGGTGTATTGTTATAGGACAAGAAATCAATGGCCACTGCTCAGCAGGCTGTCGATAAAGTATCTAGCTTGCCCTGTTGCAAGTGTCTCTTCTGAGCGTGTTTTCAGTGCTGCTGGTGCCATTGTGACTGTGAAAAGGACCAGTCTCTCGCCCAAAAGCGTGGAGAGGTTAACCATGATCAAAATGAATCAACACTTCATACCACCAGACTACAAAATACGTGAATCAGAGCTGGAAGAGGAGAGCGAGTCGGAAGACATAACTAGTGGGCTACAGGACCTACTTCTGTCAGAAGAACCACCACGGTTTGAGGACGAGCTCCTCTTCCCTGACAACTAGGCTTTGAAATTGTTGCATTCTCCCTTCCTTTATTTCTCCCTTCCTTATTTGTGTATATCTGTCTTTCTGACTCAAACTTCAAAACCAACACCATCTTCCTTTCTCTTTTAATTACCTATTGGAGTTGCACATCTGAGCATTTACTGTGCACTCCACTCATCAGAGTCCTGCTCCATCTTCCTGACTCACCCTAAATACATTTCCATCTTGCCATACAATGGATGGAGATGGACAATAGTGCAATAATGTAGCTTCGAACAGTCCCTCCAGAACAAGTGAAACGTACCTGACTATAGCCATCTTCTGTTTTGTTTACAATCTGAAATGCATCACTGTCTTAAGGCTACACCTCTGTCTGCAGACATACACAACTCTTCAATGTCAGAACTTGAGCAGGGCTCTAAAATTAAAGTAAACTCGTCATCACTTTCAGAAGACTCTGCTGCATCTGTGATCTGACAGCCACAAAGAAGAGAAAGACAGGTATATGAAATGAATGATGCCATACATTGCATTGGCTGCTTGCTGACTCAGAGCAAATGTGCATGAAGTAGAAATATACTAGTAGTTTAATATAATAACAAAGTACTTGTGTCTCAAGTGATGGTGAATGTTTCCATGTTGTTTAATAATATGTATCCAATTGTACTCCTACTACTGCAGGTGCAGTCTGGACTTAATCGTACTCACTCACTACAGACTGAGTTGCTGTTGGTGGTCTGTTGAAGAACACGTACACGTGTCACTCCGGATGATGATGATGATGACCACCATACCATCTTTGCACGCTGTCAGTCAGTTTGATCAGAGATGATTGATGGAATATGTTCAGGAAGTGGAATACTAGGTAAACACACAACCAATCAACAAGAACCACAGCAGACCTAGGCTACATGTGTGTGCAGTGGTGGAATAGAGTAGTGGTGTGATTGACTGACATTGGCGCATTGATTTAATCACTTGTTTTGGAAAATGCTAGGTTGATGTATAAGCCTTTTGTCTGAAATTGTGAAAAATGTAGGTAAATCGAGTTTGGGCCACAGACTCACGGCCCGGTGTTGTGGTGTGGCCCTGTAACTGTTCTGTGCTGGCTCCTATCTTGTTGTTCTTTTCGATGACTGCTGTGCAACTAGAAGAGTAGAGTTAATCAATGTATCCAAGCAGCCTCAGTCTGAAAATCTTCTCTCTCATGAGTCTTGTCTTTTTTGCACTACAACGTAATTTATGTTTATGTTTTCATTCAGTTAACCTATTTTGTAATACCCTATTTCTTCTTTCATCAACACTTACACGCCGGCCTTTCGCCCAGCGCTATTATACGTGGAGCAACAACTCACACTTACCTTACCAATCTTCCTCATCATCATCCAGCAGGAGGCGCACAAGAATAATATAATCAGTCACAGTGTTCATGGAAGGGAGGACAAGGATGAATGACGAGATACAACTACACATTTGGCCCTGGATAATACATTAACTTTAGTATCATTTTCATATTTTCCTTTGATTCCTTTTTCCTCTTCATTTATTTTACGCTTGTGTTTGGTAATTGATTGTTCACTTAAACTATCTCTTAATTTTCTTTGCTAGCTTTCAGCCCGCTACATCAGGTATTACGGTTTCTCAGAGGGCATACAGCCTAGGCAAAAGTCATATTCATATCATATACAAGAAATACTTCCTTTGAATTGTGTAGTATTAGTTAAGTAATTACCACTTATTATTAACCATCAAGTTAATAATAAACCTTCATCATGCATCCATTTCGTTTTTCTTACTTGACTTTACATTTATTGGGTAGTTGTGGATCAGCAATCATTGTCTTCATTGTTTTGCTTTTGTTGTCTCCATGCGTACTGTTTTTCTTTGTCAAACCTTTCCCCAAACCCCCGTTCCCATCCATTCATCAAACTCTAACCCTCTGCCCCCGGGCTGTGTGGTTTTATATTGAGGTGTGATGTTACTACATTAAATCTACACCAACAATTGATCGCATGCTTGCTGGGGCAGATGTGGTGAAAGCAACACTAATGAAATCAAATGTCAACGAGGCAGGGCGAGGATCTTCTTCTGCTTGCCCACCCAAGCTCACTTTATGTACTAGTGTACAAGGCAATTAATTTCCCAAAGTGAACCAACGAATAAATGTAAATCATCGCTGGCACTGTTTGAATTTAATATTAGAGCATTTAAGTTTACGATTTGTATTGTGTTTTAATGACTCTAATGCAACTACAGTTATTTTCTTGTACTTGGCACAGTCCCCGACACCATTGATTTCTTTGAGTTCGTTTAGCAGTTGCAATATTGTTTGTATTTTTTTGTCAGTATTATGTACTGTCATTTTCTACTTCTCCCACATGCTCTCTCAGGCAAATGACTGTCTCTTTGTTTTTGTTTGCCAATGCTAGTGCCAGTGTCTAGTCTACTACTACCATCACATAACCATGGCATATTCTCCGTTGTCTTGGGAAACCATGCAGCTCTTCCGGTGCCAAATGTAATCATCATCAATCACAGGTCAGAAGAGAAGTTTGCTGGGAGGTATAATGGAGGAGAGGCTGGTAGTACTAATAGGACAAATATAACTGAGTGAGGGGTAAAGCATCTATATGTTTGCATGTTACACATGTGGTCAATTAATAAAGTATTTCAATCAAACACTGGCCGCTGCCCTGCATCTATAGTAAACCTTGTGATGTACAACAGTAACACCACAACAAAACAACATCAAATGTGTAAGTTGAAAATAAATATCATTTATTCATGTTAAAAATATCCTCCTATCCCACCCCTATCCCCACCCTAACACCAACCAATGTCCAAGTCCAAAGAATGTCCCACAAAAATAACCCCAACACCCAATTCCCACCCACCAACAAAAGTATTAAAAAAGGGGCAAATCAACAGGGTCCATTATAATTGACGGGCTTTGAGGTGTTTGTCCACTATAATCTTCACGTGCTCCTCTAATTGGTCCTCCAGCTTGGCCACCCGGAGGAGAAGTTGTTGCCGAAATGCACGGCACCTACATTTGCATTTGCATCCATGCTGTGTGTGGATGGCAGATGTTAATTGCCGGCGGTGAGCGGCTGCCTGGCCGCGGCGCCGTACTCCTGCAGGTGGGGCCTTGTTGGGGCCAGACGCATTGGAAGAGGTAGCAGCTGCTGCCGCAGCCTCTTCCTCCTCCTCCTCGGCCTCAGCCACCAGCTTGCGGTACTCCTCCACAATGGCCTGCAGTTTCCTTTGCCGGGCCCTGGCTGCCAACTCCTTCCGTGATGGTTCTTTGGAAGGAGTATGAGTATCTATAAAAAAAGAAACAGAATTGTAACTGAAACTCTTCAAAATTAATTCAACAGTACATTGTGGCATAGTAGCACTACCAAGCGCAGTACATAAAATTGGTGTCAACTTTTAGTATCTATCTAATCTATCCTCCTGCTTCCCCTGCCTGTAGCATTTGTTAACGTTTTTTCCGGCATTATACTTGCCCTAGTACTGGGCGGCCTTGAGTACACAGAAGAACACCAGTCTTTTTTGTATCTCCTTTTATATTTTCATAGTAAGACTCTGCTTCCAGTGACAGTCTCCACCTATGATGAATGCAATACATTTAGGGGGTATCCACCCATTAAAAGTAAATGTCTATCATTCTTTATTATCGGCCTAGCTGGTTTCACTTTCACCAGCAACCACCCATGCGTCCCCTCCTTCCTTGCCTTGGGTTTCATTGACACAAACTCCGCTCATGATTCTTGCCATTCACTATATCCATGCACCCATATTGTTTTGCCCAACCAGGCCTGCATTTTCTTTCACCTTCCAGTTCTACCCATCCTTAAACAACCCATGCATCGGATTCATATCAGCCACGTGCATGAACCTTCCAAAGTATCCTTCTATGGTAGTTAGTCTTATTATTACATCTCTTTAGTCCTTCCTCCTTCCACCCTAGTTCACTTCTTTCCCTTGTTGTTCAACACATCCCTCAAGGTCATCTGATCTGACTTTTAGTCTTCTCCATAACTTTCACAGCTGAGTTGGTGTCTGATGGAAGAGGCCTTTTTTACTCAACTCACACTGGTAATGCTATAAAGGGTGTCTTCTTCAACCATTGTATATTGTCGAGTACAACTTCAAATTCATACTTTCTTGACAAGTCTCATAGCACAGTGAGGGAAATGTTCCCCTTCCACCTAGTAATGCAAATAAGTAATGAATATAACTTACCACCGCCCACCGCTGAAGTTTCCTCCCTCACTGATGCTCCTGCAGGTGCCGCAGCCCCTGTCCCCTCCTGGATGGCAATCGCATCACCGCTGGCCCCGTCGGCACTGGTGGTTGGTAGTGATTATGCACCTATAAAAGCAAGTACACCTTTTTAGATGCCTGCACACCTCCCCCTATTTTACTAGTTGTACTTTTTTCACCTGGAAGGAAGATTGAAAAAACAGTTACGTACAACGTAAATCGTTGTTGTAACTAGTCCAAATTGCGTCCTACTGTACAACAGTCACATTAGACAGAGTTTAGTTTTAATTTATTAGATGGACCCTAGGGTCATCTAATCTCTACTCCTACTCTAGTCTTTGGAAAGTTAGCCTGAGCCATATAACCATTTTAGATCCGGGTCTACTGCTTTGCCCATGTTACCCCGCAGCTTGTTGCACAGTAAGAAAGACACCTATGACAGGCCACATGAGTGTTGCATACAACTAAAGAGGTTGACAAACCAGTATTGTTGTTAGTCCCTTTTGCTTATCCATAATGTTGCAATTTTTGCCATGACTGGTAAAAACTGGCATAGTTGTATTCACTGTCTAACGTGCAACATTTTTCTCATAGGCAGATTAGAAGATGGCCTTCTATGAAACAAGGGATTTGCAGAGCTTTCGAAAGATGCATGGGTAACCAGTATACGTTCAACGGTGATGGGTCTCCCACAATTCACACATTTCTCTATCGTGCACTAGATGTACAAAATGTATAGTATTTAATCTTCTTCATTTTGCATGGTGGAGCAGGATGTTTTTCATGAAAATACTTAAAAGGTACAACAATACAAAGCTTGTTATTAAAAAAATAAAGTTTTTGAACTTGCACATAGACTCTGTGGTATATTTTTGAGTGTCTGGGGTGTTGTGGACTGAAATGAGTGAGTGAGCGAAAGGGTGTTCTTCTGTTCTGGCCTGGGTTGTGTAATAAAATCATTGGGTATATATATATATAACCATCTTCGTGTGGGGGTCGGGAGTGGAACAAATGACTATGACCGAGACACTTAGGTAGGTAGACGGTCATTGGATTGTGGGTTCTTCTGACTGAGTTCTGTGACTAGGGTATAAGGTGTAAGGTCCAACCTCCCTATCACCGACATCAACATCCTATTTTCTTGAGCATAGTTCTGTATGTGTATGTGCAGAGAAGAATAATAACCACAACAGTAGTAGTAGTATACTGACTGAACAAAAATAAGTAGGCAAACATCTGGTTGTGCATTTTGTTGGTGGGAATTGACAAAGACTGGAGATTACAGAGGACAACGCAAAAGACAGGAGTGGACCCAGTGGCTACAGCTATTCTATCACAGCTTTATTCAAAAGGATACCTTAACTAAAGAGTGGCCAACAGGGCAAGCTTGGCTACACACAGTCTAATGAAGTAGCACAGAGAGTATTAGGGCAGAGGCAGTTTGAAGGAACTGAAAGTCAGGAATGGCATTGGATACCCAAAATTTGGAAAACAAATTTAAGACCAAAGAAGGTTTTGCTAACATTGAATTAGGAAGGAGGCTTAATAGGTTGGAAAAAATAAGGTGCTTTAAAAAGTTAGGGAAATATAATTGTTAATAATATAAGCACTGTAGGACTTACTGGGGCCAGCAGCAGGATCCTCGGTAGAGGAGCGCTCCTCTTGTGGTTGTCCCGCCAACTCGGACCCCGTCTTCTTGCCCCTGGGTGGTGCTGATCATGTAAGAAATAATAAAGAAAGAGAAACATTAAGAGCTGTGAAACGAAGACATCATTCAAAAATCCTCTCAAACATTTTAGGAAACAACAATTCCAATAAAATTGACTTTGAAGTCTAAATGACTACTGGCTTGCAGGATACACAGACCGTCTACTTATAGAACACTAATCAAATGTTCCATAAACATTCTGATTGCAGAATATACTAACAAAGCCAGTACCACCTGACCTACACCACCTATTCAAGAATTCAGACGGGCCAATTGTTCAGTAAGTCGGCATTTCCATTTTATTTTTGCCCGCAAACATGCATAGATGATGAGATGGAGGACACATGTATACATTTGTGCATACACAGAATTGTTGGTTGCTTGCGTCATAAGAACTGCTACTGACTTACCCGACCATGCTATTGCTGCTAAGCTTACCACTCAGTAAACAAACTTCAAACCGGTTCTATAGAGGGGTGGGGTAAATAAGAACTAATCATTCAGTAACAGAGGAGGCGTCATGCAGACCGTTAAAAAAATATGAACTAATAATACTATTCATCCACCACTATTTCACTAAAGGACAATGTAAGGAAGGACTAGACTCCAGCAATAGCATTAACTAACTTCAGTTCTCTAAAAACTCTAGCATCTATAATCACCAGCCCAAGCTAGCACAAAGTTACAAACCAGTAAGAGAAGTGGCGAGCAGCACCTGTGTCATACAATAACAGAGGATGAGAAGGAATACATCTGCAATGTAACTAAGCGCACCAGTAATCGTGTTACTTTTTCGTCCATGAAATATAAACAATACTTATACTACTATATTATATATTAAATATTACTAGCTACTCACCAAGCCCCACGACCTCGACACCTAGCAGGTCCAACAGGTCCTGCTCCCTGTCCAGAATGTCTGCCCACCGGTGGGCCAGCTGCTGGTGGGTGCGCCGGATATCCGAGCGACGGTAGACTGCCCGGCGCACCTTCGCCCACCGGCGGTGACGCTCCTCTGGGAGGTAACCAGAGCCTGGCCTGCCGCCTGCTGCCAAGGTCAAGGGGAGGTGGCGCTGGATAAAAAAAACAAGGGCGGCCACCTCCGCCTCCCCGAAAAGATTCCGGGCCTTCACCCCTGAAGGTCGCATTCTGCCGCAAGGCAGCCGGCTCTTGGGCGCAGGCGCCTTGCCCTTCGATCCGGTTCTGCTGCTCCCCTTTGCCATGGTTCTGGGGTGGAGGTGGAGGTGGAAAAGAAAAGTTAGAACAAAAGGAAAAAAGTTAGGGGGAAGAAGTAGGAGCTTAAATAAAGAAGTAAAATAAAAAAGTAGAAAAGTTTTTTAAAAAAGGTGGAAAAGTAGAAATAAAATGCAAATTTATAAACTTAGGGACAGAGAGAGATAGATGATAAGTAAAAAAAATAAGAAAAACTGTGAAAATAGGTAAATATTGTACAGATATAAGGTGGATAGAAAACTAGGCCCAGAACCATAGCATAGAGTGTGAAAAACAAGATGGCCGCGCCCATCTCGACCACGTGGGTAAGTTCGCGCGCGATTTCACGCGAACACGCACTTTGTCAGCGTGAACAAGTAGTTGTGTTCCCGAACAAGACATGCACCGCGCGAACACGTTATACGCAACCTGGAAGAGGAAATAGGGGACGCGAGCGGGCGGGACAATTGAAAAAACAAGATGGCCGCGCCCATAGCCCACCACATGGGTAAGGTCGCACGCTACAATCCCCCGAACACGCAGACAGCGCCCCGAACACGCACAACGCGCTCCCGAGCAAGAAAAATGGCTCGCGAACGGGACCAGCAAGCTACTATGCACGCTCGCGCAGCTCGCGTAGTGCGAGAATGTCTTCGCGTAGCTTCGCCTAGCGCGACTACGCGTACTACGCCCAGGGTTACATATGACGGGCGGGTGGTGGAGAGGGGGGTAGAAATGGGGTCATCGCGGGGTGGGGTGGTTCGGGGGGAGACGGAGGGGTTTATTTAAAAATAAACGTGCCGGCCCGCGGCACCTCAGCTCCCGCCATCCTGCTTTTCAAATTCCAGCAGCAGCTCTCGTGCGTCATCAGGGCAGCAGCTCTCGTCATCAGGACATGGAGCCTTCCTCCCTCTCCTCCACCAATCACAAGGGGTGAGGCGCATCGGGGTGCGCCCCACCCGGGCCATTTTCGCTATGTGGGCAGCCGCAGGCAGCAGCAGCATACATAGGGAAAAAGAGAGTGGGCGGTCCTGCCCGAGGGCAGGGGGGAGTGGCTTGCCCACTGTTGTACAATACTGCCTGTTTGGGCACTCCCCCCTGCCCTCGAGCAGGACCGCCCACTCCCAACCAGGCACTTCTGCTTTCTAGTCGATCGAGAAGGCAGAAACAAATGGTAGTTATTATGGTAATAACTACCATTTGATTCTGCCTTCTCGCATGGCAAGAAAGCAGGGAG
The DNA here is from genome assembly GCF_964261635.1 of Lissotriton helveticus. Lineage (NCBI taxonomy): Eukaryota > Metazoa > Chordata > Amphibia > Caudata > Salamandridae > Lissotriton > Lissotriton helveticus. The sequence goes on along the minus strand of NC_136060.1, from coordinate 48,223,191 downwards.
CAGCGCCCAAACACCCCATAGAGGAGCCGCCACTGTTTAAACAACATTTAAACACATTACACAAAACTGCAATAAATATTTCTTCGATTCAAAATATGTGACTAACTTCAACTTTTATGAATTATATTTTATGTTTAAAAACAAAGGCACCACACAGAACACCTCACAAATTAATGACTCACCTTTCAAATTGATTTTTCAATTATGAAGTATCTGAATCACACACCAGATTTTCTTATGCACACAATGAATATAGTGCACTGCTCTTAGCAAAGCCAAAAAGGGCAAAGTTTCCCTCTCATTCTGTACACATATACATACAAATATTAAATCACATTGCTGCCCAGATCAATTCAAATTGTAAGACACATTTCTTTTGGTTACACATTTCAACAATTGCCAGCTGACCTCTAACTGAACCAAAATTGGTTCTGGAATTTTCTGGAGTCGCTCCTGGTCTGTGCACCATAAGTGAAGGAACTGCAGCCCCAGACGAGACTTCGAAAGTATATTACAAATAATAAAAAATAAAAAAAATCATAACACACTACTTCAAACCATACCAGTGAGTTGAGACATCCCACTGCACATTTTAATGCCACACATACCTTCCAACCCTACCCCCATTCTGCTTTATACCTGTTTCCATAGTAACAGTTCATGGAACACTCAACTGAACACACAGGTCACAAGTTCAGCACACAATGTTGCAACCTCAAACAGCAAGTGTGCTTGACTTTCCAAAATATCACATTATCCTATCCAATGTACCTTTCAAACAGTTTTTACTAACCAATAAGAAACATGCTATTTAAACACAGAAGCATGCACCCTATTTTCCACTCTATAATGTTCTCAAACAGCCAATCATTTCTCTTCTTTTTTAAAACTGCATCTTGTCCACCATTTTGGATACCTCTTATTTTACCAACTCCCTACTTCACCTACAGGCATCTACTCTTATTTTACCTGCTCCCTACTTCACCTACTGGTAGGGTGGGAGAAGTGCTCCCACCCTACCGTAGCAAATAGCAGTGTCCCTCGGGGTGGACACCCAGGACACTGCAGGAGTCGGTCCTGGGGGGCGGAGGTCCCCAGGGCTAAAGGCTCCAGGAGGGGTGCTGCAGTCCCCCTCACAACTTTTGAAAAGCCCTGGGGAGGTGGTGGTCTCCGGGGCTTGGGGGTCCAAAATGGACCCACAATTTGTAACAGTTAGTGCCCCGGGGAGGTGGTGGTCCCCGGGTGTGTGGGGGGTTTGTGCCCCCTCACAAAGGCATTATTTAAATTAAAAAACAGACCCCCAGGGAGTTGGCTGTCCCCGGGGCTGCCGGAGTCCCCACCGGCCCCCACTTTTAATTTTCAAATCTCCCTCGTGCCTGTCTACCCAGGGGTTAAAAAAAACGAAGTGAGAAAACTCTTGCTTCGTTGTTTTTTAATTTTTCATCTGGATCCGCAGACCCAGCGCGCCCGCTGTCTTTAAAAAAAAAATCTTTTTTTGGCTGAGCAGGCCAAGGGGGTCATGGTGTTTCTACCCTGTCCCCTTTTATTTCTTTTCACCTTATTTTTCCTGTTTTCCTCTGACTCACTTGTACCAAGGCACAAGATGGCTGCCAACACTTCTTTGTTTGGAGTGTTGAAAGCCAATTAGAATAAAGCTTGAGGTTTGGATGGTACGCGGATCCACCGCGCCTCAATATATCAAAACTTTAATTTTTTCATTTTCTCAGCAAATTCTGAATGGATTTACACCATTTAAGAAAAGGAGTTCTTTCTGAAACAAGAGCTACCTTTGGGCATCCTGTCACAGGGAGGTGTGATCAACTTCCAGACAGGATTTAGTGTATTAGGGCTGGGTTTGTGCCCTTGCCAGTGCCTGAAAGTCTGCATGAGGGGCTCATTTGGTGTCCCTGTGCATAGTGAGCGGAGTGAGCATCGTCAGTTACGCCGACGATACACAACTAGTTGTTTCCCTATCTCACCCAAGCCAACAACCCGCGGACCTCTACAACTGTCTGACGCAGATACAAGGATGGATGAACCGATCCCATCTCAAACTTAACGGTTCAAAGACCGACATCCTCCTTCTGGGTCAGAAGGGACTCTCCCTGTCACAGAACATCTGGTCACAGAACATCTGGCCTCCCTGTTTAGGCCCGCCCCCAGACCCTAAACCCGAGGTTAAGAGCTTGGGCGTTTGGCTCGAAACAGACCTAACGTTTGCAACACAGGCAAAAAAAGTAGCCGGGACATGCTTTGGGCTCCTCAAATCAATCCGAAAGATCCTGCCCCTACTCCCCCCCTACCGCAAAAAATTACTGATTCAAGGCCTAATACTCTCCAGGATCGACTACAGCAACGCCATCTATCTCGGCGCTCCTGAGGCCACCCTGAACCGGCTACAGAGGATCCAAAATGCGGCTGCTCGGATCGTCACCAACACTCCTGCCAGATCCTCAGCCAAACCGGCTTTGAAGCTCCTCCACTGGCTCCCGGTCAGGGAGCGAGTGCAGTTTAAAGCCCTTTGCCTGGCCCACAAATCGCTGCAAAACAAAGGACCTTCGATCCTAGTTAAATTCATTAAACCTTACAAAGCCCCAAGATCCCTCCGTTCCGATCAGGAACATCTCATCACCATCCCCAGATTTAAGAAAGCCCGCACGGGCGGAAGACGCTTCTCGGTTCATACAGCACGTCTCTGGAACGCCTTACCCCGCGTGATAAGAACGGAACCCAACTATCTACGTTTCAGAAAGCGTCTGAAAACCCTCCTATTTCCATAAATCCCTTCCACACCCCTTGCCCCTCACTCCCCTCAGGTTTACTGTTTCTTAGCGCTGGGATACTCACGGGTGACTACGCGCTCTATAAAATTTATTAATAATAATAATAATAGTCCAGTTCAAGCCAGTCCTGATAGCCGTTATTTTCCCCTCTGGCACGAAACTGGACAAAGGACATGGGAACCTCCCCCGTGTTCAGATCCTCCCCTGGGAGGGTCCCCTGAATATTTCCAACCCTTTCCTTAGGGTACTTAAGGGCTTACCTGGGTGTAGGTCACTAGATTTGTTGTGGACAATATTCAGAATTGAAACCACTGCACTCCGTCCGTCTCAGCACTCTGGACTTCCTTTAGGCCTGACTTTGTCTCCCTTTCAGTCTGCTGCATCGTCTGTGCACCATACAGGATCCATGCAGGACCGGTAGAACATCCAAGACAGTTGAAGATAATCTCCCTTGTAGTGAAGGAGTCACTTCCCTGCATTTATCAGGCACCTTAACACTGCTGACCGGTCTGCTGAGCCCGAGCTCCTGCAGACTCTGAAGGGTTCAACAACACAGGTGGTGGTTTTCTACATCTCTTGAAGCCTGAGTAGTGTTCTCACCATGTTTGAGGTCAGAATCCCTCATGGGGGCTGCATTAACCAAACCTCTATGCACTGCATTCTTTTGCAAGTGCAAATGCTTGTTGGCAACTTTGTTGCAAGTCCATTGGGCTCCAAGTAGCCCCAACCTTCGGCAACTGCTTCTACCAAGATCTTCAGCCACACCGAACTTGTAGGCACCGTGGCCTGCTCCTTTTGGTGAGCTGCTCGAGGTCCTCTCGCAACTCCTGTGCCTCCAGCCTCTGGGTCCATTTAATGGTCACATTTGTTTTCCTTGGGTTCACCAGATTGCTCGGGCCTGCCCTGACCCCCCTGCTTGCTGTGAGTCTCCAGGACCTTACGGGTCCCAACAGTGCACCTTCTTGTTTTCCTGCATGGGTTGCATTTGCCAATGCTTGTTCATGCTCCTGCCGGACAAAAAACCCTCAGTACTCGGCATCCTTCATGAGACAGCTCGCCTCCGAGGCCTGCTCATCCTCAGCATCACCTGGTCCTCGCAGCTGCAGAGTCGAGGACACCGTCATCCTTCCTGAAGCACCCAACATCAGAGGGCATTTGTCTTCCAAGTCTTCTGGTCACCCCAGAGTGACATAGCCTCTGTCCCCTCTGCTTTCAGGTACTCCTCCTCAACAATCCCCATTTGGATTCCTCCGGACACATTCTCCTCTTCCAGCAGTGGCACCTTCCTGACGTCCTCCATAGTGTTCAACAGTGGTTTCCGACACTCCTTCACACCATTGCACCCGGCATCCCTGGGATAGGAAACTCGGGTACCGCTGTATCCACCGTTGTGGTGGGTCTCCAACCTTCTCTCTTCTATGGGGTGTTTTCAGGATCCACTACGATGGGTCCCTAATCTTTAAAATTCCAACCGCGACTTGCAGATAGACTTGCACGGAGCAAGTAGTCGTGTTCACACACTGCACATGCTCTCCCATGGGGTCCCTGTCTACTTACCTTCAGTGGTTCTGTGGGTCCCCAGCAATTCTACATCCCTTCAACATTATCCTGACTCGAGTCGTGGTTCTTATACCACTTTCTTATGTATGTGGTTTGGACTCTCCCTGGGGCCCACTCTGTATTAGTGCTATTTACTGTGATTTATTTGCGAAAGTATTGTGTGTCTATCTCCATGGGGAGATACTGTAACGTACTAGAGAGTGTTTTTATAAAAAATACGTATTTTTATACAAACTTGGTGTGGTTCATATTCATTTAATCTATACTATAAGATTGCATTCTGGTAAAATAAGCTGCTTTACATTCCTTCATGACTAAGCCTAAAGGCTGCTCTCCATAGCTACCACATGGACAGATTGCTAAGGTTGTCTGAGACCTCTTAAGTCACTATGGAGGTTGTCTGGACTGGTGTGAGGTGCACCCTTACATTAGTGTTCACAGTGGAAAGTGGTTTAACATAGAAATGAAATCATCACCATAATAAATCAATTGGTACAATGTATTCGTATTCAAAATATGCTGGCAAATTCAGCGGAAAGCATTGATTGTCTGCACATCTAAAAAACAGGTGCTCCAGAAAGAGGGGAGGAGAGGGTGCTCAGGAAGAGGTGTGCATTAGTGAAGGTTGTAAAAGAGGGAAGGCGATGTGCAATAAATACCTCAAAAGACTAATAGAAACCTATCCAGCCACATGAAGGCAAATTTTACAAATAAACATAGTATCCTCATGACACAGACAATTGATTTCTGTTGTCTGTACTTGACAGTTTGAGAGAGACCATTGACGTTTCGACCCCCTTGTTGTGTGTTGTTTGGTTAGTCCTTAAACTGGGGTCTTCATCAGGACAGAGTGGAGACACCACTAGAGACCGGCTAGATAAATCAGGCAGTTGTTTCCAAAATAAGAGGGCCCATAGGCTCAAGCGTCATGGAGGGGAGTGGAGAGGACACACAATGAATCAGCAGAGAAGCTACTTTGTAGCTTTGGATTTGATTGAAATTCCCCGTATCCCATGGACCAGGGATAAAAACTGCATATTATCATGGCTTTGGATCCTTTATATAGTGCAGGTGTAAAACAGCCTCCAGGTCCACCGTGATCAGTGACCTAGTAGCTGTCTACATGCATTATCAAGATGAAAGAATGGATCTTTACTGGTCGTGTATTCGAACTCGAGACACTGCGTCTGGAGGCTTTCTGGAGCACCTGTTTATTAGAAATTTGCAGAAAATCAATGCTGTCCACTGAATATACCAGCATTTTTTGCATACAAATACATTTTACTAATTTATTTATTATGGTGATGTTTTGATTGTAATGTTAAACAACTTTCCACTTTGACCATTATTTTCATACTGTACTTTACCCTGGTCCGGAAATCTTCTGGTTACCCCATTGTTCTGTAACTCACTTACATTAGTGGACATCATATACCAGGCCAGCTTCTCACAGTTGGCCCAAGACTTTGCCTGATTTTAGCAATGTGCAAATACTGGAGTAATTTCTCTTGAGCTTTCATTTATTTCTCTAATGAATTTTGAACTCCAGGTACTGGATCCTCAGTAATGAGGGTTTGGGAAGGGTTTGATGATTGATGAATGAATATATGACAATACTTGTAAAATGCTTGGTTACTCAGAGTGTTTCCACGCTATGAAAATATGCAGACCGGGTACATTAGGCATTATAGGCTAAATAGGTGGGTTTTTAGCCGTTTACAAAAGGGAGTCTCAATAGACATATTTCTCATTTAGAGTGGTAAGTGAATCCAAATTAAGGCAGCATGGACTGAGAAAGAATGTCCTTCTTGTCTCAGCTTTTTAAATTGAGAAATGACTATCAGCCGTGCACCCCCGAATGCAAAAACCTGGGGGTAAAATATTTCTGTAACCTGGTATTAAAATAGTGGGGCCCATTTCCATGAAAGGCAAGTTAAGCTAACCCTAAGGCTTTGAATACAAGCTGTCTTAGATCCAACGATGTAGGGGTCCCGCTAGTAAACTTAAATACAAGATGGGCTCCCATATTCTTCACAACTTGCAGGCATTGACTTAAATAATCTGGTAAGCTCGAGAACAGAACATTTGAATAGTTCAATCTAGATAAGATCAGTGCTTGGACAGCTATTTTCTGAGCTTCCCAAGGAAAAAAAGACCAAAACCGGTTTCCACTTTTTCCTTATCCAAAAGCACATCTTCACAACAGAGGAAACCTGAGCCTTGAATGAGAATTGACCATCAAACTGCATCCCTAAATTCCCAACCACCTCAATAGAAGAAGGGGGAGTCGGGCAGTCCAGAGACCAACACCCAATCCATCTGGGTAGAGGATTGAGTCCAAATAGTTGAATTTCAGTCTTGTTTGGGTTGTGTTGCAGATTCTCAGCCAGCTGATAAATGCCTTCATGCAAGCTGAAAAGGTCTCTTTAGCTGAGACAGAGTTGCCCTCATAAGAATGAGAGAAGGAGACGAGTATCATCTACATGAGAAAGGATTTAAATGTCACAAGATTCCACTAGTGAGGCAATTGGAGACATGTAAATGTTAAATAAAGTGGGACTCAGTGGCAAACCATGTGACACTCTACACTTAAGTATCTTAACATCCTAAAAATAAGGCTTCATCCAAACTGCCTGGCCTCTGTGGTTCAGAAAAGAGCTAAACCACATCAATGTCAAACCGCTCACCCTGAGTGCTGCCAAGTATTGGAGTAGAATATCATGAGAAACAGTTTCGAAAACAGTCAAAAGCTCTAATGAGATCAGGGCGGCATTTTGACCAAGATATAACATCTTAATGGATTCTGTTATTTCCAGCAAGACCGTTTCTGTAATATGATGTGATTGAAAACTGGACTGAGAGGGGTGCAGAAGTGTGAATGTTTCCAAGAAATCTGAAAGTTCAAATCAAAAGTACTTTATTCGTTTTTTTTGTACAAAAACCATAAAAGTTCACATGACATTAAAACTAGCAATCCAAACTTTCAGATAAAAATTCACAAGACAAGTTACAATTTATAAAAAACGGCTATTCGTAACATAAATATTCAGCTGTTAGATCATCAAAAAGGGGGCAGAAGACACAGGGTTTTATTCTTAGCAGTCTTACATATCCAAACATTTCCTATACTTCATAGTACATTTTAAAAAAACAGCCACGTGGGGTATACTCTCTGGGTTCAACATTTGTCAGTAAAATAACGCAGGACAGGCTTGTGCATAATTCATCCTTTTTAAAATAGGTTTAAGATAAAAAGCCCTGGGGAATTCATAATATTTACAATAGAACATGAAGTGAAGCAAATCCTGTGGAGACAGATTGTCACAGCCACAGGGTGCTAACACCATCCCCTTGTGACACCCCCTAGGGACTGCCAGTAAAAGATGAAACAAGTTAAACCTAAATCTAATTAAAAGAAAGCACTCATATGCTGGTAGTGGCCAGAGTAAGTACTGCTCCTCAACAGGCGAGGTTATTGACATCAGATGGAGGCGCACGCTGGGCTTCAACGAGTCCCTTTCCTCTCTATCCAGTTTCTTGCGGGTAATAAATGACTGTTTTATAAGTGCAAGATCTGTCCTCGATATTCCTGACGGGTTTACAAATAGGTCTGGTCGCCCCTCTTTGCCGAAACCATCTCTAAGATATCTCAGCCAGGGTATTTTGGACATATGTTCGAGGCTCAGGGTTTCTTTTAGCAAGCTATGTGTTAGCCCAAGATGTTTGTTGAGCCAACATTGCATCCAGAACATAAGGGGGCGCAGTGACAAAGTGTCACTGATGAAAGGCATGCCAGTTTCTTCATGCACTGATGTATTCGGGGTTCCCTGAGGGACGGACAGAAGTTGTTTTAAAAATGTATTTTCAGCGACTTGGAGACCCTCGTGGTTACTGTATCCCCATAGTTCACTCCCATAAGTGGCTATCGCAGTGCTCTTGGAGCGATAGACCTTTAGCATTGCCGCTACCGGTCTATTGCCCATTCTGGCTGCGAAGTCGAAAAGCGCAGCATTAGCCCTAGCTACTTCTCCCCTTTTCCTGTTCAGAAGTGCAACCCAGTTCAACTGTTGGTCTAAAAGTACCCCCAGGTAAGAAAAGGTGGTGCATGAGGGCACCCTAGTTCCATTTATCCTGAATGGATGCTGTTTTCTAGCTGCCTTTCCCACCTGCAACACATAGGATTTAGTGTTGTTTATATGTAAATCTCGTGATAACATAAATCCATAAAAGGCGTCCAATAGTATTTGTAGTCCTTTGGGGGTGCGGGCTAAGAGGACGGCATCGTCGGCATACAGTAGGACTGGCAGACCCCGTCGTCCCACGTACGGGTAGTCCGCCCCCGTCTTAACCATTTTGTATTCTAGGTCATTAATATATAAGTTAAAAAGAAAGGGGGCCAGGATGCACCCTTGCCTGACCCCCCGACTAGTTCTAAAACTTCGAGTGACCTTGAGATCCCGGGTATATCTGACATTGGCCTTTGTGTCACAGTGTAAGTCCATTAGGAAATTCACCAGGTGTTGCTCTACCCCCATGGCCTCCATGGACTGCCACAACTTTCCCCGGTTGACACAGTCAAAGGCCGAGGAAAGGTCCATGAAGGCCATGTAAACAGTTCCTGGTCGTGCAATGGTGTATTTACCCAGGATTAGGTAGAGATTGAGGCACTGGGCCATGGTGGAATGTCCTGCACGGAACCCATACTGTATGTTATGTTATGTTATGTTATGCGTTTTTTATTAGGCGCACAGATGCTCCAGCCAAGGAGCGTCCTGGCGCCCGACAAGGCAGCTGCACAACACAACGAAAGAATAAACAGACAGAATTATGTCAGAGATGATCTCCTTCTCCTCTGCCCAAGTGGACAGCCTCTTCAGGATAACGCCCCCTAGTACTTTTACAATGGAATCTAACAGGGAGATAGGCCTGTAATTTAAAATGCAGTTACGGTCTCCCTTTTTAAATACGGGGACTATTGTTGAGAGACCCCATGAGGCTGGGCAAGCCTTTTCTGCTGCAGCATTTCCCACAGCGGTGAGAATTGGAGCCCAAAAAGTAGGGTCTGATTTTTAGAGGTCAGGAGGGATGCCGTCTGGGTCTGGGGCCTTTTTGTTGGAGAGATTACTTATTCCCTCCATCAGTTCATCTACTGAGAATACCACAATGTCCTGCCCAGGCCTCTCATGTGAGGGTGCTGGTTGTACGTTTTTATCCTCAAAGATGGTAGAAAAGTGGTTCATCCACTCACCCTCCGTGATGTTTGACCCCGCTTCAGTAGTCCCTGATGGTGCTAGTGGTGATTGGTTAATTGTACACCAAAATCTAGAGCTATTGGATAGGGTCAAAGGGTTTAAAAGTTCCTCCCATAGCGCGTTTTACAGCTCGGTCTTCCTTTTTGTCAGCACCTTTTTATAAGTTAGTCGGAGCGAGCTGATCAAAGATTTATCTCGGGGAAATGTTTTAAGGGCCTCTTTCAAATCTCTAGCTGATTTCGAACAGTTGTGGCAGAACCATTTAGGTTTATCCGATATGGTTTTACCCCCCCGTACCTCCAGCATCTTTCCTACGTTTCGGGCAATGTTCTCAAAGGCTGCAAGGACTCCTTCACTCTCGGGGTTGGAACTGAAACAGGTTAGAAAGTCCTTTTCACAGTCCTTTATCAGTTTTTCGTGGAATTCGATCGGTATCACCTTGTCCCATTTTATGCGTCGCCCGCCATTAATGGGTTGCAGCACATTGTCTCTTGCAGTGTTAACCTTTTTTCGTTTTTTTCATGAGGGTCCCTCCTAACAGGACACAAACTGGGTTGTGGTCACTGTAAGCACTGGGGGCTATTCGAAAACCAGATAGGAGTGTCATAAGGTTTCTGTCAACTAGAATAAAATCAATAAAGGTTCCGTGCCTTCCTCCTTTAAAGGTGGGTTCTTTTTATATTGTCATCGGTGGGGCGATGTTCATGGAAAACAGGAGGTCTTGCTCATCTAGTAGGTGGTTCATGGCACTACCCTGGGTTGTATGTTCAAAATGGAGTCCCGAAAACAAGGGACAACCCATATCTGCTAGAGTATGTAACATGGGATCACCACGTAAGTGGGCGTTAAAATCCCCAGCAAGTAGCAGGTTCCTTCTGAGCAGTCCCCGACATTGGATAATAAAGTTGTGCAATTCAGAGATCCTACAGCCCTCACCCTGGCTGTTTGCATTATAAAAATTAATCACGCACATGCTGTGCTCTTCTTTCCCCAACATAATGGCCTGGAAGTTTTTGTTGGCTGAGGGGAGGGCCCTAACACTACATCTTAGAGCCAGGGAAAAAAAGATGACTAGGCCGCCCGAAGCCCGCCCACTTCTGGAGCTTGTTGCCGGTACACAAAATGACTTATAGCCCTCGAGTGCGATGTTACTGTCAGTTGCCCATGTCTCCTGAAGACAGATAATAGAGTAGTGCTTTACAGACTGCACCCATAAGGGGTCTGAGATCTTACTTGCAATCCCCACTATGTTGCACGACAGGATGTTATATTCTGGGTTGCCATCTAAGGCCACCCCAGTGCTTACGCCAGGTGAGCCAAGCCACGTTAATCCAGTTATATGATCCTCACAGTCTCCATATGTTACTGTTCGGCCCGATGAACCAATATTATCCATTGTGAAGGCAGCAGTTAATGCCGTGCTACCCCTTGAGTTTGAGTTTGAGTTTAAAAGTATTTCTTAAGCGCGCGTACACCAGGCGGTTTCATGGCGCTGTAAAGTACTGAATCCCTGAGGGGCAGAGGAACAGGAACACAAGAAGGAGCTTATGGGGAGAAGGCTTGTGTGAAAAGAAAGGTTTTTAGTGCCTTTCGGAAAAGTGTGTACTGGGGGCAGGATCTAAGGTGAGCCGGGAGGGAGTTCCAAAATACAGGGGCGAGTGTAGAAAATTTAGAGCCTCCCCATTTTTTTCGTTTAAAACGAGGAACAACGAGCATTTGATGGGCGGATGAACGTAGCTCCCTGGCAGGAACATAAGGTTGAATTTCAGACGTGATAAAAGCAGGGGCTGAGCCGGACCGGGCATTGAAGATGATGCAGCCCAGCTTGAACTGAGCTCGTTCTCGAATGGGGAGCCAGTGTAGGGACTTGAGGAGGGGAGTGACGTTGTGTGATTTAGACATGTTGAATATCAGGCGGGCCGCCTGGTTCTGGACCAGCTGGAGGCGACGCACGCTGTAAGCGGGCATGCCGCAATACAGGGCATTGCCGTAATCCAGGCGGGAAATAACCATCGCCAGGACTATGAGTTTGAGGGCAGAGAGAGAGAAAAACCGGGAGACCTTACGGATGGTACGGAGCGAGAGAAAGGACGAAGACACAACAGAGCTGACTTGGGAATGAAGGGAAAGTTGGTCGTCCAATTTGAAACCGAGAGTTTTTACAGAAGAAGACGGAGTCAGGGGAGAACCTAGGGAGGAGGGCCAGAAGAGAGAAGACCAGGGACTGGAACAACCACCTGTCAACACCACCTTCGTTTTGTCGGGGTTTAACTTCAGGTGGTTGTAGTTCATCCAGTCCCGGATGAAAATCATGACAGACTGAAAATTGGACATGGACTCGGGGGAAGAGGATAAAGAAAAGATGAGCTGGAGGTCATCCACGTAATTATAGACGGAGACCTCCAGCTGTTGGAGGGCAAAAATGAGGGGGGCAATATACAAATTAAATAACAGAGGGGAAAGGGAGGAGCCCTGGGGAACCCCGCATTGAACCGCACAGAAGTCCGCCGAAAAGTCACTCAAGCGCACTGCTTGGGTGCGGTCTCTCAAGAAGGAGGACAGCCAGACCAAGGCCGATCCTCCGATTCCCGCCGCTCCGACACGGGAAAGTAAGATGGCATGATCAACCGTGTCGAAGGCGGCGGAGAGATCGAGGAGGACCAGGGCCTGGGGATGGTTAGTGTCCATACCCTCTTTGAGGTTGTCAAGGACCGATAACACAACGGACTCTGTGGAGTGTCCGGGGCGGAACCCGGCCTGACGGGGGGCTAATACCCTATTCTCCTCCACGAAGGTACTGAGCGTTCTGGTCACATGGCGCTCCAGTACCTTCGCCAAAAAGGGCAGGAGTGAGATGGGGCGATAGTTGATAAGTACTGAGGGGTCAGCGCCAGGTTTTTTGAGGATGGGCAGGATGATAGCCGATTTGAGAGGTGGAATGATGATGCCCTGTGATAGTGAGCTATTTAGAAGGGTGAGGGGAGGCAATACACAGACAGAGTAGATCTGTTTCAGGATGTGTGCTGGACAAGGGTCTAGAGGGGAACCAGACTTAACCAAAGGCAGAAGAGAAAGGAAAGATTCTTCTGTAAGAGGGGGAATGGAAACAAGGGATGCTGCGACTGGGGGGCACTGAGGGTCAACAAAGGAAGGGGAGGGGAAGGAGATGTTTGCTTTAATAGTAGAGATTTTTTCTAAGAAAAAAGAATTGAGGGAATCACACAGGTGCTGGGAAGGGGAGGGTTTAAGGGTGGCCCTATCGGAGTATGCGAGGTTGTGCACAATAGCGAAGATTTCTCTGGGCTGATTTTCGGCGGTTAGAATTTTAGAGGAAAAGTAGGCATTCTTGGTCGCCAAAATGGATTTTTTGTAGACAGCCAAGAGGGTGATGTACTGGTTTCTGAGGATTGGACAGTAGTCTCGCCTCCAGGAACGTTCCGCACAATGTACGTTGAGTTTTAGAGCCTTCAGTTCCTCGTTGAACCAACGGTTTGAGTCGTTGGTGTGTCTGAATGACACCCGCCTTAAGGGGGCGACTGAGTCGCAGCCTGATTGAAGCCATGAGTTGATGGCTTCGGCTTGTCCGAGAGACGATAACCCGTATAGATGCGGGCTGGATGCGGAGAGTGTGGCAGACAGGGAGGCCACATCCACATGGTTCCAAGAACGTGCCCAGATGTTTTTAGGGAGGGAGGGCTTAAGGGCTGGACTGAGGGATAGAGAGAAGGAGATGAGGAAGTGGTCGGACCAAGTGCAAGGGGAGATAGACAGTGAGGTTACCGGGCAATTGAGGGACCAGATCTGATCAAGGATGTGACCCTGATTATGGGTTGGCGAGTGAACAGCAGGGACAAACTTAAGGAAACGGAGGGACTCTGAAAACTCTTTTGAAGTTGAACATTCGGCCGGGTCTGAAGGCCAAAAGTTGAAGTCTCCTAGTACCAAGATGGAGGAGTTATTGACTTATAAGGTGGCCATCAAGTCTTGGAAGCTGGGAAGAAAGAGTTGAGTAGAAGAGGGGGGGCGGTACATAAGAACACAAGTGAGCGGAGTACTGAAAGAAAGTGACCGAGCGACTAAAAAGTCTGATAAACCAACAGAGGAGAAAACTAGAGGTTTAAAAGCGATTTCCCTACGGGCAATCAGGGCGACACCACCTCCTGGTTTACCGGGGGGACGGTCAGCTCGGAGAGCATAATATGAGGCAGGAAGCATGGCTAATATGGAGGGAAGGGAGCTGTCACAAAGCCAGGTCTCTGTAAGAAATAAGAGGTCGGGTTTGTGCAGGTCCAATAAGGTGAAAAGTTCATGGTGGTGTTTGACTGCTGACCTGGTGTTAAGGTAAAAAGCAGATAACACGTTGGGGGACGGGCGAGCTGGTGGATCAGGACAGTGGCAGGTGGTAGGAGGAGAGGATAAGGGGGGAGTGAGGGGAAGTGTGTGTGGGAGTCAATCCCAACCTGAAGATACGTGCTATAGCAATATCATCCAGAGGCCATGGGCCCTATAGCTTGGCCAGCTACGCGGAGGAGTATTGTATGGGATGGGCAGAGTGGGTGGCCCCTGGCCCCGGTCGGACGCGGACGGGCGCAGACGGGCTTACCCTTGGCGCGCCTTCGCGTACGAAAGAGGCACATGATTTATAGATGGATAGAGTGGGGGCGTGGCCTCCGCAAAGGGGGCGTGGCCTGCGGCCTGGGCGGGATGCTGGCGAGGAGTGTCTGTCTCTGGTGTCAAGCAGCGCTGAATCTGCTGCTGAAACCGGGATGATGGCAGAGGGTGAGTAGTTTTAAAAACACATCATAAACAGTGACAATCAAGTTTTAAAAGAGCAAAGTGACTCCCGGCTTCCGCCTCAGGAGTTAGTACAATACAAATGGCGGTGCTTGCAATCAGCGACCCTATGTAGTCTTAGGTGGGGGGCGTGGCCTGCGGCCTGTGCGGGATGCTGGCGAGGAGTGTCTGTCTCTGGTGTCGAGCAGCGCTGAATCTGCTGCTGAAACCGGGATGATGGCAGAGGGTGAGTAGTTTTAAAAACACATCATAAACAGTGACAATCAAGTTTTAAAAGAGCAAAGTGACTCCCGGCTTCCGCCTCAGGAGTTAGTACGATACAAATGGTGGCGCTTGCAATCAGCGACCCTATGTAGTCTTAGGCGGGGGGCGTGGCCTGCGGCCTGGGCGGGATGCTGGCGAGGAGTGTCTGTCTCTGGTGTCGAGCAGCGCTGAATCTGCTGCTGAAACCGGGATGATGGCAGAGGGTGAGTAGTTTTAAAAACACATCATAAACAGTGACAATCAAGTTTTAAAAGAGCAAAGTGACTCCCGGCTTCCGCCTCAGGAGTTAGTACAGCCGGCCAGTCTGCTGGAGACCCGGGCCAAAGGAGGAAGACGGGTTGGCAGCAGGATCCCTCAGTCAATCACATTCGTTAGGACCTGAGAGGATGTTAAATCTATTTGTAACCTCCATATGTGAGGTAGATTCCATACCACCCCTTGGTTGTCCCCTGAATGACCTAACAGGTATTGTATACCACCCATCAATTCCTTTTCTGTGCATGTTATGGTGCGTCCTGTTTCTGTTGTAACTAACATGATCTTGCCCTGGCCCATAGAAGAATCCCAGGGGTAAGATTTCTATGCCTTGTCCCCTCTGACCAGTGTATGTCTCTGCTTCCTTCAAAATCTTTTCAACAGGTACCGTGCTGTTAAAATTTACTACTATGCAGTCCCCTTCTCTACATTTCCTGGTACGCCCCAGCCAGGCTACTCGACGTGCCATAATTATGTTGCGCCCTATGTTTTGGCCACTTACGATGTTGTTTGCTAACCAGTGGGTGACTTTGTTTTTAATCTGAGAGAAGTCCTCCCTCTCCCCCAAGGGCAAAGGTGGAACGTTCCCTAATATTATTACTAGTGGGGTACTCTGGGGGGGCAAGTGCAGAATAGAATGATTACCCGGACCTTGGGCTCTGCTGCTAGGCTGTATGGGCCCGTTGGGCTGTCGAGACGGTCGTGAGCCCTCTTCTAAGGGAGGTTTAGGAGCATCCGATAAGCTACAGCGGCCACCAGGGTTTTTGGGCCTACCCTTCTTGTCCACTCTTCTTATGTCCCTCGTATCCAAGTTTCCGCTAAGTGGCACCGTGAGGGGTTGACAGGTGGTGGATATGGATGAATTGTTGATACCGTCCCCTGTGCTTGGGTGTTGCTCAAAGCCTAAAGACCTGTTGCTACCCACTATCTCTTGAAGCAAGTGGTTATTATCTATGGTGATTTGCTGTAACTTCTCTAAATTTGCACTAACCACTCTAAGTCTCTCTATGAGGGGGAGAGTGTACGACTTTACTAGCTGTTCTACTTGTCCAATCAAGCTACCTCCTCCCTGAGCAGTCAGTGGTAATCTTTTGGGCAGGGGATGGTGCTTAAGGTTAAGCGGGGCTAGGGTGCTAATAGGCTGGGCAGTAGCTTGTGTTTGGCTGTGTGCAGCTGGGGGGTTAATCTTTTTGGCCATAAGCTTAGGGATCTTTGCCCGATTGCCTTTCATCCCGCCCCCACATCGTTTTCTTTTCCCCGTTTGTTTGCATCTGGTGGAAATTATCTCTATAGTGGGGCCAACTTTGGTCTTTGTAGGGAGTGTGTTACCCTGTGTTCTGTCATCATTATGGGTAGTGCTATCCTGTATACTGTTCCCAAGTGCAGTGATGCTTTGGTCTTCCGAAATAGTGCTAGTTTCTGGTAACCCTAGGTCTATGAGGCGTTGGCTGACTCTCCTCTCGGGGGTTACGCTACTCATGATGTTGCCCAAAGAAGATCTTTTGGCGCTAAGGAATTCAGATGATAACCTTTCCTCAGTTATTGTTATTTCCCATTCCAGGGCAGCCACTGCCCTGTTGAAGAAGCCATCTAATGGACCAGTAATGCATCCCCCACAGGGTTTAGGCGGTAATGATACCCCAATATCCTTACGACGGGGCATGATTTACCCTTGGGGAATTATAAGCTTTGGCAAGACGATAGTAACAATGTCTAACAATTGAGGATTATTTAGTCCGTTTGATTCAAACAGAATCAATGTCACCTGATCAATGTTCCATGCGGGGTCCAAGGATCTAGGGGGGTGGCCCAGCCCGGCCTCCACTGGCCTCTGATGGCCACAGACGGCCCGCCCTTGGCCCGGGCCAGTCGTTGTGGCCTGTGGGTGGGGCTGGCGGTCGCCCGCGGACCAGGTGTGCTGGGTCAGGCAGCGACTCCTGGAACTTTGAGTCCCTGCCGGCGTTCAGCGCTCGCCTGCTCTCCCCCCCAAGCTGCAGCGTGGAACACAGATGGTGCAGAGTTCTCGCAGCACCAACCGTGAAGCGGGTGTAGCAAGTCGTGGACACACAGCAGCTTCGCCTTCCTCCAGGGATGTGAATCAGGGCTTCTCCACCTCCTGTAGATAATGCGGCTCTGAAAGTTGTGTTCTGATGGTTTTTCCTAGTTTCTTTGATGCAGCTGATAGTAGAGAATTTGGTCTGTTGAAAAGAACAGAAATTTCTGCATTAGGATTTTTTTTAGGACATTAGCCCTCTCATCGGCATTAGGAACTACGCCCAAATACAGGGAGAAATAAACAAGCTAAGATAGACTTGGCAAATAATATCAGCAACCTGTGATCATGCAATCCAGTTAATGCAAAGAAAGTGAAATATCTAGTTGAAGCATTTGAGAGAAGAAAATAAGACCATTAGTATTCTTTATCTGAAAATGAGGAAACATTTGGTTTCATTTGTGTGAGCTGATCTGTGTGCTTTCTTGATGGACTGACACCAGAAATGTGGACGTTGTAGTAGAAATGAAGTCATGAGGAGCAACAATCTTCTCCATGGTTCTGAAGTTCAGATTCAGGATAAAATCTGGATATGGAGAATGTGACTAGATTTTCAGAGCTGGTAATGTAGGTAAGGAAAAAGTCAAAATATTGAAAGAAAAATTCCACGCAGACTTGCCTATTATTCCTACACTCCGACTGTTGAAGTACATGAAGGTTTCTATGATGAGTATGATTAATCAATCGATGTTGAATTCCCAGCAAAAAAGTGCTTCCACTCAATCAAGGTTGCCTTAATAGCTTGGAGTTCTTATTTTCTGATTGGGAAAACATCTTTAAAAATAAGACAATATTATGTTATCCTCCGTTATGATTTGAGTGACTTAAGATGGCTCTCATAGCTATATATGAGACATCTGTGTTGATAATATAAGGTCTAGATTCAAGCTATTGTAAGATAGTAGCTTGAACAAACTCAATATTCAGTCTTTCAAAGGCCAAGATGGCACCCTTACTACAATAAAATATTTATTTTAGCAGAGCTGTAATTGATGAGACAAGCTTAGAAAAGTCCTTGATGAAGTTCTGGTAATACTTTGCAACACCTAGGAAGCTCTGTGTCTCTTTTACTGAACGGGCTAGTCAAAGTATGACATGCACCTTTCAAGTATCCATGGCAATCCCTTTGGATCAAAGGACATATCCTAAGTAATATACAGTGGCCTTTTCAAACAAGTGGTTTGCCCAGCAATTTGTTCTCTTCTAAATACTGTAGGGCATGTTTAACTTGATAAGGATTTTCCCACAGGATCCTTGGAAAAATAGGATATCATTGAGGAACACAGGGGCATATTACCAAGCAATAGCGATAATTATCGCTATTGCTTGGTTAGAGATAAAATTTTACCGCTAAGCTGCGGCGATTTTTATCGCAGATAAACCTTGGTATTACCAAGGTTTATCGCAAAAGCGAAGCAAAAGCAAAAGCAAAAGCGATAAAAAACGCCCGCAATGCATGAATATCGCTGAAAAGTCAGCGATATTCATGCATTACCGAGCTAATGCTCTTAGCCATGTTACCCACCTCCCATTGGATAACATGGCTAAGAACTGCTCAGGGCAGGTGTTAGCTTTTGGAGATATTCGCGCTTAGCGCGAATATCTCCAAAAGTTGGTAATAGGAGATAGCGATGTTAGCGACTGTTTCCAGTCGCTAACATCTTGGCACGCCCACTTTGCATATCATTAGTGATAAATATCACTGACATGCAAAGTGGGGCCCAAGATGGTCGCTATCTCCTACTAGCTGTCGCTAACTGGTGTTAGCGACAGCTAGGTCATAGGGAGATAATTTTATCTCCGCTTTCTTGGCTTTTAAAGCCAAAAAAGTGGAGATAAACCCCCTTGATAATATGCCCCACAGTCATTGACTGTGGGATCAGATCAGAGAAGATTGCATTCATGAAACACTGGAAAAGATCAAGCTACATCACACTATACTCAAAGTGCCCAAAAGTTGTTGTGAAAGGTGGGTTCATTCATCACCTGTTTGAATCCTCATCAAATTACAGGCTTTTTTAAGGTCCAGCTTGGTGCAGATCTTTGTTCCAAGAATGGCTTCTAGAATGTCTGAGATGCGGGGCCAATGGATATCTGTCTTTCTCTGTCCCTAGATTCAAACCCCTGCAGTCAATGCAAGGTCAGAGTTCAGCTGTAACCTTCTCAGGTACAAAGAACAAAGAAACACTGTAAGGAGACTTGGACAGCACTATCAGACCATTTGGTAAATTAACATCAAGGTATCCCATAGGGCTTGATAGGGAACAATTAAGTCAGATAGTGTGTCACAGGATGGGGCAGTCAAAAGGATAGTGAGGAGTTACATCTTTAGTTGTTGACTCTTGAAATATGTCAAGAAACACACCATAGCTGTCAAGTATTTCAGTAAGCTGCACAGAGATGTCACTGAGACATTTAGAGGAAGATTGGTTAACAGTACAGTAAGAAACACAAAACTCTGAACTAAGAGTCTTAGCAGGTAAATCAATGTACGTATTGTGTCTTGCCAATCAAATTGATGTCCCAAAAATAGGAAGACTGAGAGGGGGAAATCAAATCAAAATTGAGTGGCTAGTCTAAGAAGCAAGTGTCAAGTTTCCTCTACCACTAAGCTGAAGACACTAGGGTATCATCAACAGATTCCACAGACACTAATTATTCTTAGAGACTGGAATGTAGTGGTGTGGGGCCCTTTGAATGCCCATATACACTTTGGAATCTCCACAGTCAAGAGGAACAAAAACTGTTTAGGCTGAATTAAAAAATTTCCTTGAAGGAGTAAGAAACTGGAAGATTTCAGAGAAAGAAATGGCTGGGGGGTTTGATTACCACTTTATTTTGCACTAGCGGTGAGCTCCTTATTTATTGTATTCTATCCAAATTGCAAACGGGATATGCATGACAGGAACTCAAAAGAGGACCTCTCAGACCGAAATGAAAATACAAATCCACCTTTATCCTCTTTGACATTTCCTCCTCTGTTAGAGGACCATTTATAAAACTCACTTGAATTGACTAATTATCTGGCTCAGAAGATTTGTATATAGCTTTAAATAATGGCACATTGATGGGTTTAGACAAGGTCTCTTTTCAAAGTTCCAGGTGTCCTACCTCCAGGCAACTGTTTGTCTGGATGGTCACTTGGATGAGATTTCAAAAGAAAGGCAGTCTAGCAACTCTGGTGAATTCATCTTTTAGTTCATCCCTCAACCCTTTCTGGAAAAGGATGAAGAGATTCAAGTCAGTCCAGTCAATTTCTCTTGCCAGGCATTTGAACTTCAACATGTAATAAAGAAGATCCATGGGACCTTGACTAAGTTCCAAAAATCTCCTCTTGGACAGAGAACATTTGGTATTCATAGCCAACTGTCCTTTTCAATTCCACTACGAAGGCTGAGAAGTTGTCCAGGAGAAGACTGGTCCCCAAAACCAAAGGCATAGTCGAAGTCAAGGGATTTTCAATGGAATTACTGTTACAAATTGGGGTACTGGTAGACTGAGGTGTGAGCCCTGGTCAAGCAGCAATCACAATGCTAATTTGGGTAAAGCACAAGAAAACCCCAAATTAACCTGTGCTCAAACTCCTGGTAGCTTGACACAGAGCAATCAGGCTTAACTTAGAGGCAATGTGTAAAGTATTTGTGTAACACTTCAAACATTACAACAGTAAAAACACCACACAAAAATTTCCCACATCAGGTTAGAAAAATAGAGCTCAATTTATTAAATGAAACATGACCAGAATGACAAAGATCCAATCAGTAGAAGCGGAGTTATGAATTTGAAGAGTAAACTGTAAAATAGCACCTTAAAGCACAAAGTGCCAACCAGGTCAAAGTCAAATATTCAGGCAGACCATATGGAGTGCAGGTTGGATAAAGTCACAGATTAGGCCAGCTGAAGTTTTAGCTTCTCAAGTTTTATACCAAGAGTCCTAGTTCACAGTGGACTGGATCGCAGGGAGAAAGGAGAGAGTCCCGATTGGAGGTTGATGGAGCGCAAATGAGCAGGCCAGACATTGTGGACGGGCAGGCTGGAGTATCATGATAGTGGTACTCTGCGGGCAATCAGAGCTTGTTTTGTGAAGAGACGGGCTGGGGGAGGCTCACCCAGAAATTTGGTGTGAGCGGTTTTGTGAAAGCAGATCCATTTGTGGTCGCAAAGACCCCAAAATCTTGACTCAAAGAGACAGTGACACACACCAAGGTCTAGGACCTTAGAGGCTCAACTTGGGGCTCAGGAACCTAATTCAACTAGGTCCAGAATCGGATGGGAAACCTTTATGCCTCTGACCATCAGATCAGGAGGCCAGCAGTCTAGACCTTTGAGTCAATCTGTGGTCTTGGGTTCAAGATAAAGTTGCAGGTCCAATTCTTCTTCCCAGCAGGTGGCAGATCAGCATAGCAGGGTAGCAGTTCCTTTTGAGCAGCAGTCTAGCAGAGTCAACGTCTGTGTAGCTGCACAGCAATTCTTTTTCCTTGCAGAGTATCCTCAGGTTCAGAAGTGTACTGAAGTGTGTCTGAGGTCTTTCTCTTATATACAATTGTGCCTTCGTGTCATGTTCTTTAGAATAGTCCTATAATGTACATACCGATTACATACAATTTGTCCCATCCACACAACATAACAGTCCTACACAGGTGACCATTTACCTAGTAGCTTACTTCTGCTATTTGACTCCAGCCTCTAGGGCCCCTATCTGAATCCCTGTACCTGATATACCTAAACATGTGCCCAGGCATTGCAGATTTAATCTGTGAAAGGGTCACCACTTTTTTCATCCAAAGCCAATAGCCAGCTGTGCATGATCATTATTGTTTAGAAAAGGATCAGCAAAGGAGTAGTGAATTTTTTCAAAACATATTGATTCTAGAAGAAACCCTGGAGTGACCCACTTTAGGATAAAATACCTTAACTTCCCCTCACAAAACAGAGGATAATTCCTTCCAGGCTGGACGGAGACTCTGCAGGATGATCATTCGACAGGCAGAGACCTGGCATCCCTTGCAGGGTGCAATCTTCGATGCAGAGACAGGGTCCTTCATTCTAAACCATCAAGTGAGGGATTAGTACTTTCTCAAGGAATCCATTAGGATATATCCTAGCACGTACATACACATGCTTCACCTACATGTCTAGGCTAGATAGTAGAAATGTATCTACTATTTAAGATATTGGTGCTATTGATCACAATTGTCTGCTCCTGTCTTTCAATTGTCGCAGCGAATATATTTCATTCTAGACTGACGCTTGACCAATAAATAAATATTTAAGCCGTTCCAATCCTCTTTCTATGTGTATTCTGAAAAAAGTCAGCACGAGTGACTGAGTGAAAAGATACCATATTGTTTTCCACAATACCTGAGGAATCAGGGTTGTCATGTTCAGTGGTTGCCAGAAACTACCTACACCACTGTAGAATAAAGGGGGTAGTAGTGGCACTGTAGAGCTAGCTAGTCTAACGACTGACTCATTCTGTGGGGGTGTCCAGAGTCTGTCTGCACACCAATCCCTCAGTTTAGGTCATCCTTAACAAGCAGTTCCTGGGTTTTCCTAGGAACTACACAACATTTGAAGTGGGGAGAAACTTCTGGAGCCATGCCTTTAACGTACACTGATGCCCTGCCTTTCTTGCTCTGGCTCCAGACTGACTACAGGGTGTATACAGCTCTTTGTGTAAAGGCAGGAAACAGCCTATTCAATTGTAAGCGAGATGAGCCCAGCTCCTCCCACCCATTCTTCCAGTGATGGCCCATTTAGTCACACCTAAGCTCCTATTGTGTTTGGCTATCTAGGAAGGTTACAGAAAGCCAAACTTCACCCACATCCAGTCATGTGTTCCAGAGACAGCCTGCAGGCACCAAATGGCCAAGACAACTTTCTAAACGTTTATATTTAATTATTGCAATTGAACATCTGGCTTCACTATAAGTTAGGTCTCCAGAGACACCAAACATGACCTGGTTATCTCTTTCCAATTGGAAATTATAGTTATACAATTTAATAAGGCAACTCCAATTGTATCAAATGGGAAAGGTAGATCTTGCAGCACTGAGAAAAAACATTAGGAGTTTTTACTAACAGGACATGTAAACATTAAGATTAAATGTCCCACTTTTTAAATACAGAATACTTGCAGAACTCTAGAAGCAAAGAGGAGGCCCTGAAGTGTATAGGAAGGTTGTTCAATGTTTTGGGTGTGAGGTTGGAGAATGCTAGGCCACCTGTTTTTGCAGATACAGGGTGTGTGTACAAAAGTGATCATAGGTGTCTGGTAGGTTGGTGGAAGTGATGGAAGCAGTTGAAGTATGCTGGTCCTGTGTTGTACTTGCCTTGTATGAATGTGTGAGAAGTTTTAATTGGTACTGTTTTTGTTTTGGCTGCTAGTAAAGTTCTCTGAGTTGTGGTGTGTGTACAACGTGGGAGCTCCAGAATGAATTTGGCTGCAGAGTTCTGGATGGTCTGAAGTGGGTGGAGAAGGTGGTTGGAGATTCTGGCATAGAGTACATTGCCATACTCTAGTCTGCTAGAGACTAGGGCTTGAGTGACAGTACACCTGGATCTCTTGGTGATCCATGTGAAGATTTTTCTGAGGACGTGTTGTATGAAAAAGCAGGAGGAGCTGAATGCATTCACCTGAGACCATGTTCAGTTTGTCATCTAAGATGCTTCCCAGGTTTCTTGCGTAGTTAGTAGGCATTTGTTTTGGGTGAAGCACTGACAGACACTAGGGGGAGTTTTTGTTCCCTAATATCAGCACTTTCGTCTTGTCCAAGTTGTGTTTCGAGCAATTGGTTTTTATCCAGTCTGCTAGGCAGATCATATATTTGATGAAGTTACTTCTACTCATGGAAGACTTGTCAGACATTGAGAGGATGAGCTGGGTATCATCAGCTTAGGTGATGATGGAGATGCTGTGACTTCTGATGACATCAGCGAGTGGTGTCATGTAATGCTGAACAGGGTAGGTTTGATAAATGATCCCTGAGGGACTCCGCAGATCAAGTCCTTGGGTTTTGATATGTAGGGTTCACCCTGTGAGAAAGGAACATATCCATTCAAGGGCTGGAACATGGATGCCTATTGAGAGTAGTCTTACGATTAGATTGGAGTGTGTAACAGTGCCAAATGTAACCAAGAAGTCTAGTAGCATCAAGGTGGCGATTTCTTCTTGGTGCAATATGGTGTGTATCTTGTCTGTGGCAGTGATGTCTTTGGGCTGTGGGTGTACAAAAGCCAGATTTGGTGTGATCAAGATGGCTATGGAGCTCCAGGTGGTTGTTGAGCTGATGATTGATTGCCTTCTTTATCAATTTTGCAGGGTGCAATTGTAGGGAAATAGGACGGAAGTTGTCCATCTCATTGGGGTCTACTGAAGGTTGTTTGAGGAGGTGCATGACCGCAGGATATTTCCAGTCTTTAGGGAAATTTGCAGCAATGATGGAGGAGTTGATGATTTGCATTAGGAATTTTCTAATCAAAGGTCCTCCTAAGTTGTAGATATGATGTGAAGTGTGGGGGCCGCAGAGTAGACAAAAATCTTTATTGAAGTGATGTTTTCCTTGGTGAGTGTTCTTCAGTTGGTTAGCTGTTGTTTGGGTAGACAGTTTGCTCAGTTCTTGTGGAGCATGACTTAATTACCCTGCTTTTAGTTCCTGGCAGGTAACTCATTTGGGGTTTTGGGAGATACCTGGCTCCCACCTGCCTGAGTGCCATCTTGTAAGGGAGCCTCTCCCTGTTTTATGGTTTTCTGTTTTTAAAATTTGCACTTTTTCTTTCCTTTGCCTACTTTACCTGTATCAGCCCATAGCAGGGGAGCATGTGAAGGACTGTGGGGTTGCTGGGCCCTTGCTTTTGCACCATTTTAATTTGGCCTAATGGTTTTTACATTGTGCTTTACAGAACCGGTGCTCCAATACACCAACCTTACATGGAGGGATATTTAGAGCCGGAGACACTCTCCCACAGTGGGTGTGCTGCCGGTGCACCAAAGGCAAGCCCCTCTATGCCTTGTATAGCCAGATTGCAACGAGCAGCAGGACCCTGGTTGTGTGGCTTCTGATCACAAGCAACAATCACATATTCTGGAAAGGAGATTCTTGCTTTCAATTTTTTACCCACTGTATGCTCTTTAATTTTGCTGCGCTCTCCCCTTCAGTGAACCACAAATGCCACTGCTTTGGCTTTCAAATCCCAGACCCTTTAGTGTGCATGCCAAGTGCGGTGTTGGGTAATGAGTCACAGCTCTTGCCTCCCGGCACAAACATTAACACCTCTGGCTTGCAGTGCACCCTTATAAATGCCCGCTCTTTGGCTAAAAATAAATTAGAACTGACAGACTTCATAGACGACCAGAAACCTGACCTGTAGCTTCAGACAAAAACATGGACATACGCTGCATCCTCCCCTGATTTTGCCACTGTAGTACCCGCCGGGTTTACAGTACATAGTCAGGATAGACCATTAAAATGAGGCAGTAGATTAGCTTTGATTTACTGTGATGTCTTTACAGCTACATTTGAATCCATCCCTTCCTCAGACTGTGAAGCTTTATTCTTCAGCCTAGAACTTAATATGAAGTAGTTGGCCCCCACATGATGATCTCCTCACACCCTAATATAACCTTTGATATACCCACTCTAAAATACAGACTACCATTTTCAAAACCATAGACCCACCAATACCAGTTATTACATATCCACTCACTGATTCCTAGGTCTGCACACATATCCACGCATTCACAATATAGTCACTCATACATACAGTCACTCATCAATAGAGCACTATCATATCCACTCATACACAGATACAGACACTCACACACCGCCACTCACCATAGAGTTACTCACACGCATAGTCAGTCACGCAAAGGATCAACCACACTCCCATTTACTCACCTATACAGTTATACATACCACCTAACTTATTCATACAGATACTAACACATACGTACTCTCTTATACAATCACTGACAAGCACACACTCATCCATACAGCCAATCTCACAATCACTCACTGTCACATATAGTAACTTACATAGTTTAACACTTACATATACTGCCTTTCACATTTGTAGTTACTCACACATGTACCACTGAGGCATCTAAAATGACATCACTGATGACACTATTCACTTAATTCCTGATGCCCCTTCTCACACCCTACTATAACCTTTCATATACCCACTCCCAAATACAGACTACTATTCATGAAAACATAGACACACCAATACCAGTTAGTACATACTCAGTCACTGATTCATAGGTCTACACACATACAGTCACTCAGTCGTACATTCACTCATACATACAGTCACTCATCAATACAACATTATCATACACATTCATACACCTATACAGACACTCACACAGTGCCAATCATCTATTGGAGTTACTCACACACCTAGTCAGTCATGCAAATAATCAATCACACTTCCATTTACTGACCTTCAGAGTTATACACACAACAGATCATTTATTCAAACAGAAACAGACACATATTACTCTCTTATACCTTCACTGATACAAGTAAACACTCATCTATACAGCCACTCTCACAATCACTGACTCTCACATATAGTCATTTCTATACTCCAACTCTCAAATACACTGCCTTTTACAAGTTACTTGGACATGTACCACTGAGACATCCATTCACTTACTAACACACCCCTACACATACTCATCCACCCATACAGCCTTTCACAGAACACCCAGTGAATCACCTACTCACACATCTATGCACAGTCTCACACCTCCCACCTACCCACACAGACACTCAGACACCCATACAGATCCTGAGACAACCAATCAAAAAGGTATATTGGGTCCGACTCCCATACCTTGTGATCGAGCAAAAGACCATGGGATTTAGGTGGACAACAAGCTGTCTTTTGACTACCATACTAGGTGAGTGGCAGGTGCCTGCATTGGCATTTTAAGGAGCCTGCGGAAAACTCTTGATACCCTCTCTACTGTATCTAGAAAAATTCTTGTTCATGCCTTGGTAACCTCTCGCCTAGATTATGGCAATGTTCTGTATCTGGGTGCAACTGCCAGATGCTTGCGGCGTTTGCAGTGCATTCAGAATGCAGCAGCGAGATTAGTTATCATGCTCCTGAAGAGGGCCTCAGCTACTGGTACGCTGGCCTCGTTACATTGGCTTCAAATTAGGGAGAGAGTAAAATTCACGGGTCTGTGTGTGAGCCATCGGATTCTACAAAGAAAGGGGCCCACATTCCTGCATGATTTTTTAACTCCTTACGTACCGACTAGACCGTTAAGATCCAGTGGGATAGGTAAGGTGTTTGTTCCCAGAATCAAGAGAGCCATGATGGGTGGGCGCTCGTTTTGTTACCTTGCTGCCCGACTATGGAACTCGCTCCCTCAGGCGCTCCGGCTGGAGTGCTCTGAGTGGGTCTTCTGGAAAGGTCTGAAGACGCATTTGAATCCTGCTTTTTAAATTGTCTTTTGGTTGAGCTGTTGCTTTGTTCTGTTATCGCAGCGCGGGGACACACTGGCCTCAGTGTAAGTAGGCGCTTTATAAATGTAACTATTAATATTATTATTATATAGAAACTCATGTAGCTACTCACCAACCCATGCAGCCACTTACACACCAACTAACAGACTGATACAGACATTCACACTGTTTAGTCACTAACCCATGCATTCGGAGAGACACATTTAATCACTCACTTATACAGTCAGTCACGCCCCACTCACATCATCCATGCAGACACTTATATGCCCACTCAATCTCCATTACACCTTGGCATATCTATATATAAAAACATATTTAATCTTTACAGAAATACACAGTCACTGGATGATGTCATCAGTGATGTCATTTGAGATGTCATCAGTGATGTAACAGACCATGTCATAAGTGATGTAATATGTCACGTCATCAGCAGTGCATTGCGGGGGCGCAAGTTATAATTATCTCAACTAACTATAACTGCTGAATTTCTCTGGTTTTGTACAAGAGAAATACCCAACTAACTATAACGTCCTTGAAACCTGTGGGTTTTTCAGTGAATATACATATATAAAAATAAAAAAAATAAAACACAGCAGCTCCGGTATGAGGACTCAGCCAGGCTAGCTCACGGACGGTCCGGGTTGGGGCCACCGGCAGCCCAAAAATTATTTTCCACAACGTCTCCGTTATATAAAGAACGTACCCGGACACCACAAATTTACTCGTGCAAAAATGAATTTTAATAGCAGGAAACAACGCGTTTCACCATTCGGCTTGCTCACGATTCAACGATGCTACGTGCTTTTTTTATATACAAAGTGCATACTCAACCCAACACGTGATGTCAGCAGATCAGCGAACATGGCAGCCATTTTGTAAGGTATATTCTTACTATTCATTCAATGGCCATTAAACTTATATAACATATTTAGCCACTCAAAATGCATTGTTAAATACGCAAATACAATTTAAATACATGCCGCATAATTAACATATGCCGTATTAGTTTGTCACTTGTTTTTGGAAGATTACACCAGACAGTTTGTATTCTAAACTGGCAAGGTTGAACACACAGTTCAAAAGTAAAGTTAAAAACATATTAATATTTTAAAATCTTGGACCGCAAATTAATAGTTTTTTCAATTTCACATTTACAGTTCATTCTATTTAATGCGCAGCTAGTTCTTCACTCGAGTTTAATCCATTAGGAGTCATACAGTCAAAATCAATAATGTATCTGGACTAAGTTTGTGCAGGGTTAGTTCTCGATTCCCTCCTCTTGCCCCCAACTCCACCATATCAATGACCACCATCCTCAATAGATTTTTATTTTGGAAATGACAGTCAAAAAAATGGCCTGCTACCGGATATTGTGGGTTGTTATTTCTGATTACACACACAGTCTCCATCACACGTTTTTCACATGGTGTATGGTGCTGCCCACATACAGTTTATTACATGGGCAAATTAATACGTAAACACAATACATGGTGTTACAATTGAGCATTTTACGTATTTCAAATTTTCGGTCAGAATTAGGAATTTCCAAAACTTCACAATCGACACTTCTTCTACAGGCGTTGCAGTCCCTACAGCATCTGAAGCCTGCTTTTTCATTCTATTTAGGTTTATTGGTGACATGATTTCGACTAAGGTCGTCTCTTAGAGATTTGCAATTTCTAAAAGTGATTTGAGGATTACTACTGATATGTTTTTTGAGATGTTCATCTGTAGCTAAAACATGCCAGTGCTTTTTGAAAATCCTTTTAATCTCATTCGCCTGCCCTGAGAACGTTGTTATGAATCTAATGTTATTGTCTGTCTCATCTATCTTGTTGGGATGGAGTAGTTCATTCCTGACAGTTGAGTCAGCATGAACACAAGCCTTCTCAATAGTAGAGTTACTGTACCCCGCTCTTTAAAGCGTTTGCACATTACTTCTTTCTCGTTTTGGAATGTTGCTTCAGTGCTACAATTCCTTTTCGCCCAGAGCAGCTCCCCTTAGGGGATGCTATGAACCAGGTTCCGAGGATGTGCACTGTTAGCCATCAGGATGCTGTTTCCCGCAGTTTTTTTACGAAACAGACATGTTGTCACTGTATTATCCTGTATTATAACCTTTACATCAATGAACTCTATTTCTGTTTTGCTCACTTGTTCAGAAAACACCAAATTTAAGTTGTTATCTTTGAGTTTCCTCACAAAAGTTTTGGCCGTTTCAGTACTACCTTTCCAAACCATAAAGACATCATCGATATACCGCAGCCACAGGACTACGTTGCTGTCAAACTCTTCAAGTTGCGTGGACACCTGCTCCTCCCACCAGCCTATGAATAGATTGGCGTAACTGGGGGCGAAGCAGGTGCCCGTCGCCGTGCCCTGTGACTGTCAGTATATTGTCAAAGATAAAAAAGTTGTTCTTGAGACAGAAGAGAATCATGTCAACCAACATTTGAGAGTGTAGATGTAAGGAAATTGATCTTTTTTGAGGTAGTGTTGTACAGCCCGTATCCCAAGGTCATTCTGAATACTTGTATTCAAGCTACTTACATCCAACGTGACCAGCGTGTATGCTGTTTCCAATTGGATGCCATCACTGATGGTTAGAAAATGTGTGGTATCTTTCAGATACGCTGGCAGTGCGATCACAAAAGGTCTTAAACAGTGATCGATAAATCTTGACGTGTTTTCCAACAGGGAGCCCACTGCCGAGACAATAGGTCTCCATGGAGGGCCTCCTGCATTTTTGTGTAGTTTAGGCAGGAGATACAAAATGGGGATACGAGGATGGGCACAATTATGATAATTGTACTCCTCCCACTCTAATAGTCCTTTCTCTCTCCATCTCAATAAGTAATTTGCCATATTCAACGTTGGAATATATATATGTATATCCACACCGACAGCGCATGAACTGTTTAGGGACTGAATGCAACAGACATTAAGTGCATCATGTGTTTACCAATTGTTACGTATTTAAATGAAGCACCAAGATGGCAGCTTTTAGGTTGATAAAGGCAGGTGATCTGCCAAACACATCTCATTTAATTGTGGGGTTGAGGATGTCCCAAAGCAATAATGATTCAGTTAAGTGTTTTGCAGGCTTAGTGTGTGTGTGCCCTTATCTTTCATGGAAGCAGGGATGTGTGCGGATAGAGATATGTATATAGAACACCTACTGGCTATCGCCAATAAATATAATTCCCTATTCTGGTCGCCAGTAGGCAGTTATAATCAGGACCAAAGTTTCCATAAGAAAAGCATTTTTTGTTTTATCAATAACCTTGGTGCTGCTTAATGAAACTACACAAATTGTGCCCTTTTTGGTTCAGCTGCTGTGTTTGAAGTTTCAGGGTCATCCATCAATCAGGGGCCAAGAACAAAGGGGGTCACAAAATGCATTTTCCCCATGTTTCTGCCAAATTTGGCAGAAAGCTAGATGTTGGAGCAGAAAGTATGCTTTTTATGATTTATTGCCAATCCATTCAGTATTTTCAGAGATAATTACTTTTAAAATTATAGATACCTGGGAGACCAACAGCCTAAGTAAACCCTACTGAAAGTTGATTACCTGCTTCAACCAGGAAATGTTGACCCCTCACAGCCCCTGACACCACCACCTCCTGGGGCAAACAAACAAAGCACCCCCCCCTTGAGGCCTAGATATCCCTGGGGATGGCCACCCCCCTGGGCCGTCTACAGCAATGTCCTGTGTGCCCGCCACTGGTACATTGCTATTTGCTATGGCTTGGCAGCAGCATCACTCTCGCCAAGCCATAGCAAACTCTCTGCCCAGAGTACGTGAGAACAGAAAATGCACTTGCTTCCTCTTAGTGGAGCAGAATTGCTTTTGGACAGAGGAATCTGCATGCTCAGCAGCTCCCTCTGTCCAAAGCAATGCAGGCTACCGCAGGAGGCAGAGAGCTGACAGGGACTGCAAGGAACTTCAGCTCCCCCGCAGTCCTCACAGTGAAAAAACTGGGTGCCCTGGATGGGACCAGGGCTCCCAGTATTGTTGTCAGGCCCCGGGGGATGAGGTCCCAATGGCAAAAGTCAGCCTAAAAGGGGACCCTGAGGCCAACTCCCTTGTTTTATAAATAAAAAATAAAATAAAGGCCAGGCCCTGAGGAATGGGGTTCTTGGGGCCCACCTCCCCATTCTAATAATGCCTGGCCCCAGGGATGGCATTTCGAATGACATCACTGATGACATCATCCAGTAAGTGTAAGGGTGATACTATTTAAATATATATGTTATCTGAGTGGCTATGATGCTGTCTAAATCGGTCTGTGAGTGGCCGTCTCATTTTCTATAAAAGAGTGAGAGTGGATGTCATAATGGCTGTATGAGTGTGCAAGTTGCGGTATGGATATATTAGCGGGTATGGGAGTAGCTGTATGGGTAAGTGAGTGGCTGCATGAGAAACTGTACTGGATAGTTGGGTGTGTGAGTGGCTGTATAGATGAGTCAGTGGCAATGTGAGTGGCTGCATTGGTGTGTGAATTTGTGTGAGTAGCCATATGGGTGACTTAGTAACTGTGAGTGGCTGAATAGGTAAGGTAATGGGTGTGTGAGCGCTTGTATGGGTTACTAAGTAGTTCTTTGAGTGTGTGTGAGTATAGGTAAGTGAGTGGGTGTGAGTGCTTGTTTTGGAGAATGAATGTCTAACTATATGGGTATTTGATTGATTGAGTGGGTGTATTAGATTTGGATGGATGTGTGAATGGGTATGTAAGTGTTTGTGTGAGTTAATACACAGATGCAGGAGTGTCTATTTGGGTGATTGTGAAGATACATGAGTGGCTGTATGGTCATGTAAATGGGTATGTAAATGGCTGGATGTGTAATTGGCTATGTGAGTGGCAGGCAGCCGCGGCCGGTAGTGGGAGTACCTGCCGGGCGGTGATGTGGGGAGGGGGAGGGGCAGGGTGGGGGGTAGTAATGTATGGATTACGGACTTTAAAAGGTAAGTAAACATAAAAAGAAATAAAACTAATTTCGTTGCACACACTGCATCACCAAATGCGATGCAGTGTGTGCAACGAAATTCGTTTTATTTATTTTTATGTTTACTTACCGTTTAAAATCTGTAATCCATACATTACACCCCCCACCCTGCCCCTCCCCCTCCCCACGTCTCAGCCCAGCCGGTCCTCCCACTACTAGCCGCGGCTGGTGGCAGGATGGGTGGGTGACTGGCTGCATGAGTGAGTGAGTGTGGGTGAGGCTCTATGGGAGAGTATGTTGTTGTCTGTAACTGCTTAGGTTACGGAGTACATGTGTTAGTATATGTATGAGTGTGTGATTGTGTAAGTGTCTGTACAAGTGAGTGAGCAGGTGGGTGTGTTAGTGGCTGTATGAATGAGTGACTGGGTGCATGAGTATTTGTATGGGTTTGTGAATGGGTATGTGACTGGTTGCGTGGGAGTGGGTGAATGAGAGGTTATATGGAGATATGAGTAAGTGTGTGAGTGGTTCTGTGGATGATGTCATCAGTGAAATCAAGATGTCATCAGTGATGTAACTGACCATGTCATGAATAATTTAATATGTGAGGTCATAAGCTGTGCATTGCAGGGGTGTAAGTTATAGTTAGATCAGGTAGCTATAACTGCTGAATTTCACTGGTTTTGTACGAGAGTGAAACACGAGCCTAACTATAAAATCCCTGTAACCTTTAGTTTTTTCAGTGAAAATATATGAAAATAAATTGACAGAGGCCTCTCTTTCACTTTAGGTGCATCAAAACTAATTTGGGCATTTCAAGGTTGTGTCTTTTCTGAGACCCTGTTTAATTTGGCGCTGTTTCCTCTACTTTTGATGCCCTGGTCAAAAATGGATTATCAGCCGCGATTATATGTTTATATTAAGAAATGTGTTTATGGCTGACAATAACTTATTTATTCCTGCTAGGAACTCACAAAAAAATAACTAGAATGCGTAAATGCATTTACTGCTATCTATTTCTCAGTGGGCAGAAATTTACAGTAAGTAGCAAATCACAAAAAAGGTGGGATTTGCACTTTCCGAGGAGTTGTTTGCCAGGGAAGTTTGGGAATATCAAGAATATGTATATCAATCAGAAGGAAACGTACACATTTCGGTGCCTCTTTTATTTCTGCACAGGATCAAACTTTCCAGAACCTACAAAATTGTGGTGCAGTGAATAAACTCTTACGGTTTCAATAGAACTCGTGCTGGGAGGTGGACTAAGGTTGGACAGCAGTGGGTGCCAACTGCAGCAGAGTGATTGATTCATGTACGTTGCGCATTTGTCCCAAGAGGCTCTATTATAATTTGCTGGCAGCCAATTTGTAAAGATTGTTATAACAATGAGAAAGACACTAACTTCTTGTGCGCTCTCAACATAATTGGCTAGAAATGTTTTTGAATCTCCTCGGTTTGGGCTTGAGGTGCCTGATTTTCTTATGAGAAATCGCGTAGAAATGAGACTGTAAAACTTAATCATCTGTTTATTTGCTGACTGCTTAGTGAAAAAAACGGTTTTACTAATATGTTTTCATTTTTTACATACTCTAAATGCAGCATTCGTATAGTGAAACAATGAATGCAACACTTTAAAATCAAGTGCAACAGTGCAGGGTAGTTAGAGCGGTTAAATGGAGAAGAAAGCAGCATCAACCTATGGTTGATATAATTTTAAGTCGACTTGCACCTCCTAGTGGTGACAGAAAAGAACAATGGTTTTTTTTCGCCAAGGAGCGAGGAATGCTCAATTATTTTGTGAGACAAATGAGAAAGACTACTATTTGAACGAATTTGTTATATTTTAGACTGCCCAGTGAGCCCAATTTAACATGTTTCCTCTTGTGCAGCACGGAGAATGTCTGAGTTTTCTCACAGTTTTATAGACTGAGCATGAAGCATCGAATATATTTCTGTAAAACAAAAAACGGATGTATCTTGTAGAAATCAAACGACTTACGTTATCTGTATCAGATTTTTGTTTCTGGCTAGTAGAAAGACACATTGGAAGTCTTTACAAAGCTTATAAAATAATTAGCCCTAAAAATTTGCTTTCGTGTTTTTTTACCTTTGTGACTGGGTGGGGGTCCAAAGTATTGCTGGAAAAGTGTTGGTTTGATTCGTTTGTGATGTGAAAGGGACAATTGTTGTCACTCCACATACATATCAATACAATCAGTTCTGTGGTGCAACTGTATTCATTGAAAGATACATTAATTATGTCTCTTTTTAAAGGAGTTATGGTAGGTGGCAGCACTGATAGAAAAAACCCAGGACGTCACTGGACAATAATTATAAGGGCATCTTTCAAGCTGACACTAAAATTACTGGGTGAATTGACCCAACGTAGATCTATGTGTGCATTGACTGACCGTCTTACATTTTCCTATCTAATGTGATGAATGTATTGAAATAATAGTGATCTGTGATGACGATTTGAAATATTGAAGACTACAACTGGTACTGAATGAAACGTTCTGATGATTTCCCAATGAATATAGCAATTGTGGAAATGAAATACAAAGGTTATATAGGGTATTTGCATGACTCTTTGGGTCATTTATAATTTCGCAGAGCAGGAGCACTTCCATAAATAAGGATGCATATGATCCCGGGAAACTTGGACTTATTCCACTCTGTTTAAAGAAGAACTCAATTTTAACAGCTTCGCCTGTGTAAATATTTGATCTGATGGGCAATATATCACAGGTCATCCTATTTAGGTCACTGATTTTACTACAAGGGACTGCCATGCGAGACATGGCATTCCCAGAAGAGGAAACACACACATGTGCTCCGCACACATGGAGAGAACTCCGTGTGAGTCAGGGGCCTTATCTATACTTCAAAGGTCAGATGATGAACTGGATGTTCTACATAGTTACCCAGAAAGCCCTACATAACACACATTAATGATATGGAACTCATTAGGAGACAAAGTAAAACATGTAATGATTTGAGGGTGCAGTAGTTTAAGTGTTAATCTTTATAGAGATAAAGGAATATTACAGCATAGAGGAGTGTGAAAAAATGGGTTGTTTGTTGACTGGGATGTGAGCCCTGGTCAAGCAGCAGCCATAAACCCTTGCAGGGTGAACCACAAAAAGTCACACAATCACCTGTCTTCATCTCTGGGCAGCTTGGCACAAAAAGCAGTAAGGCTTAACTTAGAGGCAATGTGCAAAGTATGTATGCAGCACACAAACAGTAATATATTGAAAACACATCACAAGAGAAATTCCAATAAAGAATTCAACACCAAAATGACAATAATCCAATTAGTAGAACCAGAGTTATGAATTTTAAAAGTTTAGTGAAAACAAACACCACCACACCCATAAACATATACACTCACTGAAACAACTGTTATAACATGTAGTCTTAACCTCATATACCTACTGAATGAACTATTCACACATTTTTTGGCAATTACACACCCCCCACCAAACCACATAGACATTCATTTACCCATACAAATACTCACTTAAGAAACCAATAACAAATATAGTCTTTAACATAGCAATTAAGACAAAGCAATAAAGACTTTCACACAGTTTAGCAACTACACATTATATATAGTGAGACTCTACAAATTAGTCAAGGAAACAATCAATGATACTGTTACTAAATCCACCATCCACACACTTATATTTCTATATCCACTCATTCTTCAATGCAAAGTAGTGTATTGATAATACATATTTAAATATCTAAACAAACCACATTCACTGGATGATGTCATCAGTGATGCCATCAGTGATGTCATTTGAGATGTCATCAGTGATGTTATCAGTGATGTCACTGACCATGTCATGAATGATGTAATATGTGACATCATCAGCAGTGGATTGCGGGCGCGCGAGTTATAGTGAGAACAACTAACTATAACGGGGAAATTACAATGGTTTTGTATGAGTAAAATGTCCAGCTAACTATAACTGGTGTGAAACCTATGGTTTTTTCAGTGAATTTCAAAGGTTTTTAAATGCTAATTCCTAACTATAATGAGTGTGAAACCTATGGGGCCTTATTTACGAGCCCCTTGCGCCTCGGGAACGTCACTTTTTGTGACGTTCCGGTGGCGCAGAAGACTGAGTGATATTTGTCAGGCAGGACTAAGCCACTTTTTGTGGAGTAATCCTTCCTGATAAATACCAGTCCCCATAACGTAGTGTCCTGCGTTAAAGGGGCGTGCAATGGGTGTTGCTGGGGGCGTTCCGAGCAGCATTCCTAAAATGAGTATGGTACCATCAACACATGATTTATAATGTAACTAAAGTCCTAAAACCTTCTATTAACTGCAATGCTTTTTAATTAGGTGCTGTCATGTATATTGGTCCCAAGATGGCTGCCAACACTTCTTGGATGAAGTGCTGACAGCCAATCAGATCTCACGATGAGATGTGTGGTTAGGCTCCGCCCAGATATATATATTTTTTTTCTTTTGATTTTCTCAGGAACTACTGAAGGGATTTACACCATTTAACCAAAAGGGTGATCTGCGTACCAGACCCTACCATTTTCCCAAATTTGGTGTAATTCCGTTCAGCGGTTCAGGCTGTAGCCGTGTCTAATCGTCCTATGGAAATTAACATGGGGATTACATGTTTTGGGACCCCCCTTTTTTCTTGGCCCCCCCTTGACGAATCTTCCCAAGACTTTCAGGGAAGGCGCAGAGCGGAGCAGGCCATCTTCTTTGAGAAATTCGCGAAGATTCAAAAACCGGCGACAAAGTTATCCCAGTAGAATGTTGCAGATTTCCTATGGAAACTAGGTCCTAACTATAACGACCTACTGGCGACCGCCAGTAGGTAATATATATATATATGGGGGGCGTGGCTAAGCAAGCCACGATGGCGGCCGTGTTTTGCTGAGGCTTTGCGATCGGGCTGACGCTCCCCCAGACCCGAGGATCGCCGTGAGCCCCACAACACCACACTGCTAACCGGAGCACCACTGCATACCGGAGCGTCGACCACAGTGTCTCTGCCGACGCTGGAGGGGGAGGATTTCCCCCTTGATTGCCTCCACCGGAGCCGCGCGCCGAGACCTAAGATGACGGCCGTGGCCCGATGACACTGTTCTCTCCGAGGGCCCCCTGCGTACAGCAGTGAGACGACTGCCGGCGGATTGCCCAGATCGAGCAACGAGACCTGCGGGGGCTGGCGCTGCTTTGCCCCGCCACCACGACACCCCCCCCCCCGACTACGGGAGCCGCCCAGACACTCCCAGGGCTCACCCCTGCTGCGTCCCGGTCCCCGGTGGCTGCACCGGGCAGCCCACGAAGCCTGCTGACATTGCAACGCCCATCGCCGGAGGTGAGCGCGGAGCGGGGACTACCTGCATGACTGAGGCGCCCCCTGCTGCCATCTGACGCATGTTCCCCAACTGTGCCTGACCTCAACATGGCGCCCATACTCGGCTGAGAGGGACGGCATCTAGGGAGCTCCCAGCTGTACTTCTGGAGCCCCTGTTCGCCGCGCGCCACCCACACGCTCCTGCTACCTGCTCCTGGGAGGGCTGGATCAGGCCCCCCCTTTTCCTTCCTGACACACGATTGCTGCAACCACCTGGCCCCACCGAAGCAGCCAGAGACGTGCCCCCCACTGCGGGAACCACCGGGGCTGAGCGGCCGGCACCCACAACGAAAACAGCAAGCGAGGAGACCCCGCGACCTGCGCTCCTGCATCACCCTTCAAGGAGTCCGGGCCCTGGTGGGCTAGCCCTTGGCCACCCTGCACCTGCTGTGACCTCGCATCCTCCCCTAACGAGGGTCTGCCTGAGGGACCTCTCCTTGAAGAGCCCACCGCTCCCTGCCCTCACTAACTCACAGCGCCCCACCAGCCACCAGCATGGGGAAACCTAGGGGCACGCAGGCGACTGCTGTCCCTGAAATGGCCCCCAAGAATATGCCACACACCCAGACCTGGGCGCAATCCCACGTGCCACAAACGGACCCCACCTTATCGGCGAAGCTGGACCAGGTATTAGCAGCCATAGAGATGTCCCGACTATCGATGGAGGAACGTTTGGGCACCCTCTCGACGGACATCAGCTTGGTCCGCGATGATCACCGCAAACTGGCGGACAGAGTGACGGAAGGGGAGAAGATCTTGACCGACCTACAACCCGCCATGAAGGTGCAGGGGACGGATCTGCAGGAGGTCCTGTGTCGCGTGGCGACCCTCGAGGAGCGCACAGTCGATTTGGAGGGGTGATCGAGATGCTGTAACATCCGCGTCCTGGGCCTTCCGGAGGGAATTGAGAACTCAGACCCCTTGAACTATATGGAGTCCTGTACCACGTCTTTCACCCCCGAGGCGGAGCGCTCGGCGTTCTTCTCCATCGAACGAGCCCACAGGGTCCCCACCCAAGAGCCGAGACCAGGCTTCCCTCCTAGACCCATGTTGGCCAAGTTCCTTCATTTCCGTGACCGTGACGCGGTGCTACGCGCGGCCAGGGCAGCGGGCCCCTTGCAGGTGGAGGATCAGCATGTCATGGTGTTCCTGGATTATGCTCGAGGGGTTCAGCAGCAGAGGTCCACATTTCTCGAGGTCAACCGGCGCCTCCGCGCAAACGATGTCCAGTACTCCTTGCTGTTCCTAGCCCGCCTCAAGGTCTTCCACAAGGGTAGGGCCATCTTCTTCGACACGGCCGAGGAGGCGCGGAGTTGGGCTGAGCTCCACTGCCCATTACTACCCAGGGCGGGAGTCCAACGGGACCAGAACAGTCGCTCACGGAGATCCAGGAGATGTGGTTTGAAGCACCCCCCAGCGAACCCCTCCAAGAGCCAAGGATCCTCCCCCTCGAGGTCGCCTGATTTAACGCAGATCATGCAAGAACGACGAGACGCCCTGAGAGCGGTGGTTGAACTGCACTCGTCACCCCTGGCACCAGACCTGGAACGCCATCCACACCTCTTCACCCCGGAAAAAGACCATGACAGTGATGGCATGATGTCGGGAATTGGTCAGGCCTCTTCCCCCCTGGCCACCACGCAAACGATGGACGCTATCCTGGAAGGACGACCCAGCACATCTGAGTAATATTTGACTGGATTGTATCCTCTTTGTGAACACCTTACTAACTGAATGTGCTCTGAATCTACTTAAGCGCTCTTCCTATGAAGGCTCACGCGCTACTTACGTCACTCCTACAAAAGCCAGATCAGCTCCCAGCCTTGCATACATACACGCTGCCACCCCCGCAGTTACTTGTTCTATTCTTCCCCTAGTGGGGCACTAGTTTGGATATACCGCCTCCGGTGATGTATCCCCTACATTGGGACTGTTTCCCGCCCCCTGTTACAACAGTTTTCCCCCCTGTCAGTTCCTGTCCCTTCCCCTCAGCAGCAAGGCGCGCATGGGCATGCACACGATATGCGACTTCACATTCCCCCGGGCCTCCTGGGTGCTCTCAGGTGTTTACACGACCTTTGCTTGATGGCAGCCCCACGATCGGACGTTAATGTCCTCACACTCAATGTATGGGGCCTTCACACGCCTAGTAAGCGATATTCTGTTTACTCATACATCAAGCGCAAGATAGCTGGGATTGCTCTCCTGCAGGAGACACACATTAACAGCACCGAACTGGGCAGACTGCAAGCTAAATGGCGCGGGACGTTCTGTGCCACGACCTACTCGGCATTTGCACGCGGCGCTTTAATCTGGGTTAGGCCAGGCACCCCCTTGAGGGAACTTAAGCGGGTGGTGGACAAAGAGGGCAGATACGTTCTACTAGAGGGGCTTTTAGACAGCCAAGGGATCCTACTGGGCAGCATATACGCCCCTAATTCTGAACAAGATAAGTTCTGGGATCACCTAACGGGAGTCCTGGCCCAATTCACTGCCATTCCCTGGATCTTGGGAGGCGATTACAACTGCACGCTTGACCCTTCCCTGGACCGATCGCACCCCCCCTCCGCGCTCCCCAGCCCCCCCGACAATCAGAGTTGTTCCGTGCTTGGGCCACACTCTGGGCGCTCACCGATGCTTGGCGACACTTACATCCTTATACCCGCCTTTATTCGTTCCACTCTATCCCTCACAACCTCCGGGTCCGCCTTGACAGGTTTCTATGCTCAGCGCAGATCCTCCCTACGGTCGTCTCTGCGGGCTACCTGGGGCGAGTCATTTCAGATCATGACGCTCACTTACTGCGACTCACTTGGTGCCCCCCGCACCCACCAGTCCCTACCTGGCGACTTCCTAGGGAATGT
The DNA here is from genome assembly GCF_964261635.1 of Lissotriton helveticus. NCBI lineage: Eukaryota > Metazoa > Chordata > Amphibia > Caudata > Salamandridae > Lissotriton > Lissotriton helveticus. The sequence goes on along the minus strand of NC_136060.1, from coordinate 48,182,542 downwards.
TTGACTGATCAGGTGTTCCGAGACTCGCACACGCGCAGCATACAGGACTACTTCACGCACAACACGAACATGGCTTCTTCGACACTGATAGAGTGGGATGCGTTCAAGGTGGTGGCACGGGGGGAATGTATTAAACAAATCACAGGAGTCCGGCGCACGTTGGAACAGGCACTCACAACCACGGAACAGCGCCTAGCTACACTCACTAAACAAGTTGATCCCTCTGAGGAACACGCTGTGCTCACAGCTGAAGCGAAGTCAGCCTACCAAGCTGCCTGTGCCGATCTCAGGAAATATAATTTTAGGGCCCATGCCTCCAAAGTTCATAGAGACAGGGACAAAACGGGTGCAATGCTCGCATGGCTGGCGCGACAAGACACCGAAACCAGACCGATCACAGACATCGTCACCCCGGAGGGCGAACTCGTGTGTTCCCAGGCAGAGATCCTTCTAGCGTTCCAACGCTATTACACCATAGTGTACAGCGCTCCAAACTCGCTCTCTCCATCATATGTCACCCATTTCCATGACCCGTTGCCACTACCTACGATCTCGGATGCCGACAAACTCGCGCTCAACGCCAAAATAGCGGCTTCAGAAATCACTCAGGCGCTACGGACCCTATCTCGCAACAAAGCCCCGGGTCTCGACGGCTTCCCGCTAGAATACTATTCGACCTTTTCCCCTCTGGTGATCCCGCACCTGGCACAGGTGTTCGCGACGGCCCTCGATCAGGGTGTGTTACCCCGCTCATCACGGGAATCGGTAATCGTGACCTTTTTAAAGACACATCGGGACCCCCATCTTATGGGCTCGTATCGCCCCATCACTTTACTGTCTGCAGACTGCAAACTCCTCGGGAAGGTATTGGCAGACAGATATGCCCAGGTCATACGCCCGCTGGTCCACTTTGTCCCAGGGAGAAACACCTCACAGAACATCCGCCGCGTCTTCCATGTTCAGGACCAGGTACGGGACAGATATCCTCGCTCCGCCTGCCTCATCCTGGATTTAGAGAAGGCGTTCGACACTCTCCAATGGCCATACCTCTTTTCGGTCCTCCATCGCCTCAATATCGGCCCAGTACTTACGGCATACACGCGACTCCTCTATATCGACCTGTCCACACGGGTCCAGATTGGGAGACACATCTCGGCGGCGTTCGAGGTCCAGCGAGGCACGAGGCAGGGATGCCCCCTCTCGCCTCTCCTCTTCGCCCTTGCAGTCGAGCCACTGGTGATCAGATTACGCCAAGATGGTCTGTACTGGGGCATTTCACTCGCGGAAGTCACACACAGCGTCTCTATGTACACGGACAACCTCCTCATCTATGTCTGGGATATTACGGCCGACCTACCCCCATATGGACGGCGCTCACCGAATTCGCGGACGCCTCGGGCCTCCGAGTGAATTGGGATAAATCCACGGTATAACCCTTTCACCCGGACCTGCCTCCCCGCGATACCTGGCTGGGGACGCAAAAGATCTCATGGTCCACAGATGCCCCCCGATACCTAGGGGTCCAACTTTACCATTCTCCCGCTGACATCTTCGGGGGCAATCACTGAAGGGCGCTCGCGTGCCTCCGACCGACAGTTGCTTTCTGGACCAGACACCCACTGGCCCTGATAGGACGCATTGCCCTGGCTAAAATGGTAATGCTCCCCCGGATCCTTTATCACTTTACCAACTTGCCGGTAGTCCCACCCAGGTCCTTCTTCCAGGACCTCAATTCCCTCATAGGTACCCTAATTTGGGGATCGGGCCGGCACAGGGTAGCCCTGAAAACCCTTCAGCTTCCCACCACCCAGGGGGGCCTCGGAGCCCCATCCTTCGAGTCCTACTTTCTAGCGGCCCAGCTCCAATGGCTGTCGTACTGGACAGCAGACCGGTACACACAAGAGGCCAATACCCCAACGGGTAGGATTATGACACCGGAGCTCTCCCATCTTCTTCTTCCGGGCACTAAACCGCGACGCACATATCCTCTACAGGTCTCAGTGGCGCGTCAATGTATGCTCCGGGTCCACCGGCTGTCTCGCAGGACTCCCCGTTGCTCCCGTTGATCGGCTGGCCCAGGTCAGATTCATACTTCCCAGCCCCCATGCTCGCCGAGTGGACACGGTGCGGCATCACGGACATGGAATCGCTCTTTGAGGAGGGTCGGATTAAATCTTTCGATCGTCTCGTCGCCGAATTCGATCTCCCTCCCGGTCAATTCCTCCGATATCGCCAGCTCCTCGAATGTTTCCGTCCTTACCACAACCTCCAGACCTGCGAACCAGGCACGCATCCAGTTATACACGCAATCCTGCACATGGGTACAGGGCGCCATTTGGTCACCTGGTTATATAAAGCGATACGAGAACTCTCGAATGCTCCCCTAGTGTCCTTGCGCACCACCTGGGAAGAGGACATCGGGCGCCCGTTACACGACTCGGAATGGAACAAGGCGCATGAAGCCCCAAAACATACATCTCGGAACACCCGTTTTAAAAACATCCAATATTACATATTACACAGGGCGTACCTGACGTCGTCGTGGCTGCAGAAATTCTACCCCACCACTCAATTCCTCTGCCCCAGATGCCACTCCCCAGCTGCAGATTTCCGTCACATGTTCTGGAGCTGTCCAGACCTCCACCCCCTATGGAGGACGGTACACGACACACTGAAAGACCTCATGGGCCTCACGACCCTAGACACCTGGGAATCCAGCGCGTTGGGCTTTTTCCACATTCCGAAACAGCTCCCGGCACACAAGCGCTTTGTATCCCTGGCGTTACTACTAGCGAAACGATGTATTGCTATGCACTGGTGGTCATCAGAAGGCCCCCCCACAGCGGCATAGACAGGGGCAGTATGTAAATGGGCAGCGGCGGAAGAAGACGCCCTGCGGGAGGAGGAAGCTAAGGGCGCCCGTAAAAACCCCATCTCTATGGAATGGGCCATGTAATTGCATTGTTTCCGACAGCTGAAGTGCCCCGATGACCCGAGCACACCCACCCCTACAACTACACCCACCCCGGCAGACCCCCCCACCCCCGCGAACCTACAGCCCCTAAACAACGGCTAGTGCCGGATGCTGGCGACCCGCAGTCACGCACTTCTACCCTGCTCCCGGGGCATCTGGCCCGATGCTCAATCTGACACAACACTCCCACCCTCTAGCAACCCGGCCCACTGTAAGCACGAGCCTTTGACCCCTCTAACGCCCTACCCCCATCTCTTCTCGATATACCCGTGCAAACGCCCAGATGCTCCTTCCCCGAGTTCTGTCCCCCCAGTTACTTGGCAACACCACAGTACAGCCTCTGCAGACCCACTCCAATGCTCCCCATGATGTTGATTCACATGCTTGCGCCTTTTCCTTTCTCCTTGAATTTTTTTATCCTACGTTCTCTAGCATATGTGATTACTTACATGGTCTGTACTGCTATGATAATGAAATCCAATAAAAACAAGTTTAAAAAAATAAATATATATATATATATATATTCACAGAAAAAAACCATAGGTTTCACATACGTTATAGTTAGGAATTAGCTTTTAAAAAACCTTTGAAATTCACAGAAAAAAAACATAGGTTTCACACACGTTATAGTTAGGAATTAGCATTTAAAAAACCTTGCTAATTCACTGAAAAAACCATAGGTTTCACACCAGTTATAGTTAGCTGGACAATTTACCCATACAAAACCATTGAAATTCCCACGTTATAGTTAGTTGTACTCACTATAACTCGCGCGCCAGCAATGCACTGCTGATGACATCACATATTACATCACTCATGACATGGTCAGTGACATCACTCATGACATCACTGATGACATCACTGATGACATCACTGATAACATCATCCATGTGACAATGAAATACACCTCATCACACACTAGTATAATATTTTTCACACACTGTAAAATAGAAAGTGCCCTATTTCAAATCATTGACACATCAATAGTATTTTCTAAACATCCACTCAGTTAATCATAGATCTATACGCACATCTAATCACTTACCTATAGATTCAGTGTTATATGCAGTGAATAATTAACAGAACACTAACAAATATACTTATAGGCCTATTTCAACATTACACAGCAGCACACATTGTATTCACTTATAAAGAAATCTTATTGACCTATGCAAACAATAGATCATACTTACATTTACTCACCTACACACTTCTACAAACACCACTTCATCTATTCATCTATACACTTAGTGTGTTATAAAATGACTATTAGAAATATTCAGTTCTCCATACAGTGACTCATACAATCACTAAGTCTTAGGCTCACTTAATTAGATATAACTGTAACTTACACTGCTTTTTTATGTAAATTTAATGGAGATATACTATTGAGAGACATATTTAATCACCACCACACCCATAAACATATACACTCACTTAAAAAAGTGTTATAACATGTAGTCTTAACCTCATTTACCTACTGAATGAACTATTCACACATTTTTAGGCAATTACATACCCCCCACCAAACCACATAGACATTCATTTACCCATACAAATACTCAGTTAAGAAACCAATAACAAATATAGTCTTCAATATACTAATTAAGTCAAAGCAATAAAGACTTTAACACTGTTACTCTCTACTACTCACTCTCTACTACTCATTCTCTACTACTCTCTACTACTCTCTCTCTACTACTCAATCTCTACTAATCTCTCTCTACTACTCACTCTTTACTACTCACTCTCTACTACTCTCTACTACTCACTCTCTACTTCTCACTCTCTACTACTCTCTTTACTATTCACTCTCTACTACTCACTCTACTACTCACTCTACTACTCACTCTCTACTACTCACTCTCTACTACTCTCTACTACTCACTCTCTACTACTCTCTACTATTCTCTCTCTCTGCTACTCACTCTCTACTACTCACTCTCTACTACTCTCTACTACTCACTCTTTACTACTCTCTACTACTCACTCTCTACTACTCTCGCTCTACTACTCACTCTTTACTACTCAATCTCTACTACTCTCTACTACTCACTCTCTACTTCTCACTCTCTACTACTCTCTACTACTCACTCTCTACTACTCTCTACTACTCACTCTCTACTACTCTCTCTACTACTCTCTACTACTCACTCTACTACTCACTCTCTACTGCTCTCTACTATTCTCTCTCTCTGCTACTCACTCTCTACTACTCACTCTCTACTACTCACTCTCTACTACTCTCTAGTACTCACTCTTTACTGCTCTCTACTACTCACTCTCTACTGCTCTCTACTACTCACTCTACTACTTACTCTCTACTACTCTCTACTACTCACTCTACTATCCACTCTACTACTCTCTACTACTCACTCTCTGCTACTCTCTCTACTGCTCTCTACTTCTCACTCTCTACTCTCTATTACTCACTCTCTACTCTCTACCTCTCTCTACTTCTCTCTCTACTAGTTTCTACCTCTTTACCTCTACCTCTCTACCTCTATCTCTCTACCTCTACACCTCTACCTCTACACCTCTACCTCTCTACCTCTCTCTACACGCACACACATACACATATATATATATATGCATATATATGCATATGCATTTATATATATGTATGTGTATATATATATATATTTATATATATATATACACATACATATATTAACATATATAATCTACATATCGATATAAATACAAATATAAATGCATGCATACATATACATATATGCATACATATGCATGTTATTTACATGAAAGTTTGAAAAACACAAGCCAAAAAGCCACCTCATTACAAACAGAATGGCTTTAACTTAAACGAGGGCGAGATCTATTGCATTTTTAATGCTTGTTTACTTTGGTTCCATCAAGAAGGCATTCAGATGTGTCACACATTTGCCATCAATTCTGAATGTTAGCACTCTAGTTGCTCATTAGATCACTGTAGTAAAGCTACTACTCACCAGGGAAGTCTGCTGCTGGTATTCAAAGTGCACGTTTCAGTCTGCATGTCAGAATTTTTTTTAATTAAATAGAAGAGGATTTGAGAAGTCAAAATGTGCCCTAATTTGTCTTTCTTCAGCACTAATCATAATTTCTATGGCAAAATGAACCCCCTCATTTTGTTCCTTTGCAAATTAAATGTTTTAAGTGTTACCACTTTATTCCAATCAAGATGACTTCAGGTGTGCCATACTTTTGTAATAAGTAAGACTGTTGGCGCTCTAGTTGTTCTTTTGAACACTCTGGGACATTCTGGCATTGGGCTATACGTGGGCTACATCTGGGGGATATTTGTGCTACATTTGGGCTCTTTTGTCTCTGGTGGCCATCTTGGGAGACTTATTTGTTATGAAGTTTCCTAATTTCCTCATTTTCTACAGTCTACTCAGTGGGAAATACTTTCAGTTTTCTACTTTGATTCCATCAAGAAGGCATTCAGATGTGACACATATTTGCCATGAATTCAGAATGTTTGCACGCTAGTTGCTTATTAGATCACTGTAGTAAAGCTACTGCTCACCAGGGAAGTCTGCTGCTGGTATTGAAAGTGCATGTTTCAGTCTGCATGTCAGAATTTTTTTAATGAAATAGAAGAGGATTTGAGAAGTCATTCAAAATGTGCTCTAATTTTTCTTTCTGAAGCACTAATCATACTTTCTATGGCAAAATGAACCCCCTCATTTGGTTCATTTTTAAATTAAATGTTTTCAGACTTACCACTTCATTCCAATCAAGATGGCTTCTGGTGTGCCATACTTTTGTCATAAGTAAGACAGTAAGCGCTCTAGTTGTTCTTTAGAACACTCTGTGACATTCTGTCAGTGGGCTATACTTAGGCTACATCTGGGTGATGTTTGGGCTACATTTGGGCTCTTTTGTCTCTGGTGGCCGTCTTGGGAGACTGCTTTTCCGAATTTTTTAATGAAATACAATAGGATTTGAGAAGTCACTCAAAATGTGCCCTAATTTTTCTTTCTGCAGCACTAATAAAACTTTCTATGGCAAAATATAACCCCTCATTTTGTTCCTTTTTAAATTAAATGTTTTAAGAGTTACCACTTTATTCCAATCAAGATGGATTCAGGTGTGGCATACCTTTGTAATAAGTAGGACTGTTAGCGCTCTAGTTGTTCTTTAGAACACTCTGGGAAGCTGCAGTAGAACACAAAGGAATCAACTGACAGTCTCTGTCCTTGTTGGATGTACATGTTTTACTGAGAATGTCAGACTTCATTCTCACATGACTGAGAAAGATAATGTGAATTTACAGAAAATATGCTTTCAGTTTAGCTTATAGATCCCCTTCCAAACCACTGTGGGAAAAGCATGAGATAATAGTTTTCTTTCAAACATGATTCATGATATCCCAGCAGAAGGCTTTTCACATGGTAAAATCACCTTAGAACACACCACAATTCCTAAAATGAGTATGGTACCATCAACAAATGATTTATAATGTAACTAAAGTCCTAAAACCTTCTATTAACTGCAATGCTTTTTAATGAGGTGCTATCATGTATATTGGTCCCAGGATGGCTGCCAACACTTCTTGGATGAAGTGCTGACAGCCAATCAGATCTCACGATGAGATGCGTGGTTAGGCTCCGCCCAGATATATAAATGTTTTCACATTAGATTTTCTGAGGAACTACTGGAGGGATTTACACCATTTAACCAAAAGGGCGATCTGCGTACCAGACCCTACCATTTTCCTAAATTTGGTGTAATTCCGTTCAGCGGTTCGGGCTGTAGCCGTGTCTAATCGTCCTGTGGAAAATAACATGGGGAAAACATGTTTTGGGACCCCCCTTTTTTCTCAACCGCCAATTGACAAATCCCCCCAAAACTTTTAGGAAAGGAGCAGAGCGGGGCCATCTTCTTTGAGAAATTCGCAAAGATTCATCAACCGGCGCCAAAGTTATTCCCAGTAGGTAGTTATAGTTAGGATTGTTTTCCATAGGAAATCTGCAACATTCTATTGGGAATAGCTTTGGCGCCGGTGGACGAATCTTCGCGAATTTCTCAAATAAGATGGCCCGCTCCGCTCTGCTCCTTCCCTGAAAGTTTGGAGGGGATTTGTCAAGTGGGGGCCGAGATAAAAGGGGGGTCCCAAAACGTGTTTTCCCCATGTTAATTTCCATAGGGCGGTTGGACTCACTTTTAGCCCGAACGGCTGAATGGATTTCCACCAAACTTGGCAAAATTGTAGGGACTGGTAGCCCAATGTGCCTTTGCTATGTCTCAAGATATGTGCTCCAGAGGATTTTGAGTAATTTAGGTTAAAAAATATATATATATCTATAAGCGCGCCCCGGTACGCGCACCGGGGAGCGCACCCTGCGCGCTACGCGAGTATGCGAGCGGAAAGCTGATTGGCTCTCGGGTGTCTGTCAACAATCCAAACAGTCCGGAGCGGCCGCCATCTTGTGTCTCGGTAGGATCGAGACACAAGAGGTGGCAAAAACAAAGGGGGCAATGACCATAAGGGGGCAGGGTGGACCCCCCCTGACCTCCTAGGTTTGATGTGGGGGCCATAAAAGGGGGGAGCGCCCGGTATGCGCACCGGGGAGCATACCGGGGAGCGTACCATGAGGAAAACCCAGTGAAACAGTAAAATAATAATTTAAACTGCTTGGAGGTAGGGTAGCTCTGAATAGAGTTGTTGTGTTGTGTGGGTGATTTAAGTACCAACATGTAGGTACCAATGCAGAGTATTAAATTCAATGTACACCTTCTTTTCTGTAGATATCTTGCATGTTGTTACAGAAGTTATTGTGGTATATGGAATCTATACCATAGTCTGTCAGGAAAGCAGAAACATATCCTTTAAGGACTCCATGAGAAGTCCTAGGGGATCATGGGTAGTCTACCCTGCTCCCTTATGATGTTTTAAAATTGCACAGTATCCTGTAAGTATCACTTTATATTATAATCATTTTGGTACTACTTCATAAATTACATATAAAAATGAATAATGTCTCAGACAATTTTTAATTATTAAATAAACATTTATTGGTTAGAATTGTCATAGTTTAATAAAACTTCCAGCATCAGATGATCTAGAATCTCCTCAAAATTGCATGCTTCAATATCTTGTAAACAGTCAATAAATTGTTGGTCCAGAGATTCATCCATAAAATCCTCGTCAGCATAATCTTCAAGAGCAATCTCTTCATCGGTAATTTCGAAAGAAATATTGTTGATTTCTTGTTCTCCTTCCATTTTCTTGCTGTAAATTGAATAAAAAATAACTATATCAGTAGGGATAGATGGAGGAGAAACAGCGTTGGGAATGGTTAAAAGGGGGCACGGTAGACACCCCCTGACCTCCTAGGTTTTCTGAGGGGTGCTTAGGAGGCCCATATAGGCGGAAAAAGAAAATTTGCGGGGGGAGCGCCCGGTACGCGTACCGGGGAGCGTACCCGTGAGCGTACTTTGGTGAAAAACAGTGAAAAAAGTTAGAGTAAAGTAATCATTTTGATTGATGAGAGGTAGGGTAGCCCTGAAAAGAGCTTTTGGGTTCTGTGACTGATTTAGGTACCTACAAGTAGGTTTCAATGCACAGTCTTAAATTCAGGAGGAATATTCTATTCCTCTCATCTGAGAAGTGCACACCATCTCCTCTGTAGATATCTTGCATGTTGTAACGCAAGTTGTTGTGGTATATGGAACCCATACCATAGTCTCTGAGGAAAGCAGAAACCGATTTATTCACATGTTTCCGTGCTTTCTCAATTTGTGGACAAAATTGGTTGGACCACTTCCATTTCTGTCTTTGGCATATATTGGAAAATACCAAGGCAGTTTGAGGAAAAAGTGCCATCAATTGCTCAAAGATGTCCTTTAAAAGCATTTCCAGACCTACCCCAGTCAAAGTGCCTAAGTCATTTCCACCAAAGTGCAGAATTATAAGGTGAGGGTGTGGCAGATGCAAAGAGGTTTTCACCAATGGTATCAATTGATGACATCTCAATCCTCTTTGGCCAATCCACTTGATGTCTACATTTGGTAAATCAAGGTTGTGAAAATTCTGGTAGCTGCATACCTCTGAGCCCAGTGGATGTAGCTATGTCCAATAATCCAGACAGAATACATGGTAAGAGGAGGTTCTGGTGCAGTCAGATAAAGTGTGGGAATGAAATGGCAGTTGGAACAGTAGGAGTTTGTAAAAGAAAAACTGTGGAGTTTCAGTGCTCTTGAATCACAAGCAATGATTGGTGGATTGAGATAGTTGAAAACTGAAAGTTAGGGTGCATGGTTCTGTTCTGTGAAAGACGTAATTTGAATGGTTAAGAAAAATTCATTTAAAGAAACATTGCACAGGATAAGCTGGTGTATTGAGAGGTCAAACATCCTTGGTGAGTTCATTTGCAACATTGTAGAATGAACTTTTAAACCTGAGAGGTCAGTGAGGAGGGAGTTGCTATGGTAACAGGTAGAAAGGGCTGAGGGGGGGAAGGGTGTTGGTTTGAAAATAGAGAGGGAAGAGTTTTAATTGGTTAACATGAGGGATATGTGTGTAGAATTAGAGGTTTTCTGTGCCATTCATGGTTGCAGTGCCTGGAGTGCATACCTTTTGCTCTGCTAAAGAAATATTGGTGTGGATGTCTGACACTGTTCTCAATCTCCCAAAGCATTTGTAAGGGTGAGTAATGATTCATTTAATATAGATAGAGACTTGTATACTCTATGGAGAAGATTTGGAAGCAAATTGTGTTTTTTTAATGTTGCTTTGTGTCATGTTTTTTGATAATGCTTTACTGCATAGAGGAATTGCATTTTGTAAAATTGTGAAGTTTCAGTAGTGACATGGAATGCTTGTACATAGGACGAGCGCTCTGTTTCTTAAATCTTATTTAAAAAACGATTTTGGGGCAAATCAATGGCTTTTACATTTTTGAGAAGGTAAGTAAGTAATTTTATTTGCACAATTAATTAAAACCAATGCAATACGATACAAAATATGAGTTAAAAACAAAAAATACACAATATAAATCACATATGTTTAAAACCATCATAGTATGAACATTTGTGTTCTATTCTTCATAGTTATAAAATCGTATTAGTCTTTCATTTATCACACAGTGTTTGGAAGTAGACATAGTTTGTGTTACAAAACAAGTTGGAATCAAATCGTTTCAAGATTCTAGTCCTTGCATTTTATCCTCCACAGCCTTTAAAAATTTTACGAGTCCGCAGCTCAGTTGAGGGTCCTGAGATGAAAAACAAGTAAGTACTGCACTCCTTCGTGTAAGTATCCCAAACCGAATAAAGTGTTGTTTCAAAAGAAGTTTCTTCTGATCTTGCATTTTCTCGCAAGAGCATAGTAGGTGAATCATATCTTCTTGCATATCACCGCACAGCCGGCATGGCAGGTCTGCTTTCTTTTTTAACCAGTGTGGGAAGTCCTGAGTGCAGGGCAGCAGCCCTAGTCTATATCTTAAGAAGCACATTTTTTTCTTTTTGGCGTAGCCCAAGCCCAAGTAGTTCTGAGGAGCTTTTGCCGAGTATGGATTCAAAGTCATCCAAGCGTGAGTTCTTTTTGAAAAATCTTTTTTGTCTTTTACCCACGACTGGTGTTTGATGAATTTTTTACCAGTTTGTTGAAAGTTTTGTAATCTAAGGAGGAAGCCCAAAGCTGTTCCAGTCCGGTATTTGCAAGGCTTTTTGCTAGATATTTGGCTGCTTGCGAGGTCGGAGACTGCTCTATCTCCCTCCACAGATATTCATTCAATGTTCCCTGTGCAGATTTCCTCACTTTGTCCCATGCGCATATGTAGGCCCCCTGACGTGCCAGGAGCTGCTGTTGGAAGCCAAACTCCAGCCTGATCTGTGGTGGGGAGGTCCGCTTGGGAAGACTGAAGATAATTCTATATGCGGCTATGATTGTACTATCAAGTATAGTTGCATCTCTGCCTCGTAGGACCTCGCTTCCATAAGTAATTGTAGGCAGTAGTTTAGCTCGAATGACTTGTACCAAAGGTGTTAGTGATGGACCAGATAGCTTATGATTCAAGGTTTTTAGAGCGATTGCCAAAGCTATCCCTTTGCCTTTGATTCCAGACCTTTGTACACTGAATCGGCCGCCATTATCGATCTTTACGCCTAAATATTTATATATTGGCGTGTCTTTGATACGAGATTTGTTCCAAAACCACGTGAATGTTTTCCTTTTTCTTTTACTGATGGTCATAGTTTGAGTTTTCTCGAGATTTGCTTTTAGATAATTTGCCTCGGAATAACTCTGAGTGGTGTTCAGAAGGCTTTGAAGCCCTACTTTGGTGTGGCTTATAAGAACAATGTCATCCGCATATAAGAGGCATGGTAGATTAAGCCCTCCTAGTTTAGGAGCATGTGAGTTGCAGTTAGTCAAAATTGGCGCCAGGTCTCCCAAAAACAGATTAAACAATGTTGGGGCCAGGACGCAGCCCTGCTTGAGGCCATTGTTTGTCGGTATGCGCCTTGACAGCAGTGAGCCGTCCCCCACCTTTATCCGTATCCAGGTCTCCGTATGTGGGTTTATTAATAGGTTCAACAGCGGTTTTGAGATCCCCCAGTTTTGTAATTTTGACCACAGGAGGTTCCGATTGATGTTGTCAAAAGCCGCTTTATAATCGATGTAGCAGAGATGTAGGGGCAGTTTTTTCGTCTCCGCTTTGTCTATCAGTAGGCCCATAGTTAGGATATTGGTCATCGTGCCCACTGTTTTAACAAAGCCTGTCTGATAAACCGGTATCAGGGATTTCTTTGCTGCCCAAACCTGTAGTTCCTCCAACAGTAAACCTGCGAAGTACTTCGCCTCGTTGTCTATTAGGGCGACTAGTCGGTAGTTTTGGGGAAGAGCCCTGTCCCCTGCTTTATATATTGGGGTAATAATAGAGCCCTCCAGGAATCTGGCAAGATGTTTGAGCACCTGATTTCCAAAAAAAGGGTTCAAGAGCTGCTGCCCAGTAGCCCACATTTTGTTTGAAAAGGATTGGGGGGATCCCATTAGGGCCCGGAGCTCCTTCCCTTCTGTCTTTTTTAATTTGGCATTCAATGCTTTGTTGGAGCTTTGAGGTGTTAGTCAATTCATATTTGTCTTTGATATTTGTGCACAATTGCATTTGTTGTGCATTGTCGGCATTGTCCTCTGTTCCGTTATCTGATGTAGATAAGACCTGCTTTTTGGGCGGTTCTTTATTAAAGTGATTGCCAAGAAAGGATGCCCATGTTTCCTCTGTAATGTTTGATGAAACCCCCAGGTTTGCCGGACGTATTAGTGAATTAAGGGTTTTCCAAAACCTTGCCCCATCATTATGTTTGGTGTCTGAGTGGAGTTTTGCCCACAAGTCGTCCTCCGTTGATTTGGTTGCTTCCCATTTCAACTTTTTTAATTTGGATTTCAGTGTCCGAAGTTGGTTTTTCTTTACTTTGTCGTTGGGGTGCAGCTGTATTCCCCTCATTAAGCGGTTTATCAAGTTTTTTGCTGCATTAATTTTTCCTCTGTGCTCTTGGGAAAGGTTGTCAGTTTTGCCGATCTTTCCAAATGCTTTTGGCTGTGTTGCATAGTTCGACATAGTGGTTGTGAATTGTTCCCATTTTGTGACCTCATTTGGTCCAGTCCGCTCAATAAAGTGTTGTTGTGCCCTTCTTATTAAGAGTTCACCCATTGCCACAGAGTACTTCATTTTTTAAAAGTTAACAGTATAAATAGTCTCTTTTGGAGTATTTGATCGCTCGAGTGTAGGTCTCACAATATTCAAGGCCATCTCCTGAGGGCAATGGTCGCCGTCAGATTTTTTCCCTATCTGGAACGAGGTTATATAATGAAAGAGATGTAGTGAAATAAAGGTGTAATCTAATATACTGTTTGACCTTGTAGAGTGATAAGTTGGGGCTGGCGGACTATCTCCCACAAACCTACCATTTAGGGCTCTGATATTAAATTGTTCTAGGTTTTCTAGTGTCTCTGCTCCCATTTTTGTTTGTTTGGCTGTTTGAAGTTTCTCTTGTGGTGGAAGGTCCCAAGATGTATTTTGAGCTAAAATTGCCTCCTCTTGTGGCGTGCCCATGAGGTTCAGATTGAAATCCCCTGTGAGCACGATATTAGTTGTTGATCTTCCCATAATACATTCTTCCAAGAAGTTGTATAAATCCTTTACTGTTTTTTTTTTTCCTTTTGGATGGATGTAGGCATTGATGAGCATGCAGTCACTGTTGACTTTCTCTTGACCATGGGTTGCTAGGGTCAGCTTGATTGCGAGATTGGCTTCTGAAGAAGGACCAATTTCTTCTATCCTGACAAAACTAGTGACTGCTACGTAAATCACTAGACCACCTTTGAGATGCCCGTACTTAGCTGACCTTTTGGCGTCTGTGAAAAAGCGTAGATATCCCTGAAGCTGTAGAGGTTCGGCAAGCCATGTTTCCTGTAGGGCCACTATGTCGAAAGATCTTATGTAGGCTACAAATTCTGAGTCCAGCATTTTGGTTGATAGACCATTGATGTTCCAGGAGCATATGCGTAGTTGGCTTGCGTATGCTCCCGTGAGTTTTGGACAGTTTGTCAGTTGCTGTTTTTTGTAGTTCTCACTATCCGTTTTTGGTCTTTAAATTCTGTTGAGAATGCCCTGTCTGCTCCTGCCCAGCATATAATTTCAGTATGTTCATTACTGCCAATTCCACATGGCCCCGTTGCGCCTCTAAGAACCGAGGTTCTATTTCTGGGAGCATTGTCCCCGGGCTCCAGCTTTGCTTCTGGGTGTAGGACGTCCGGGTATCTTGGCTTTGTGTGTGGTTTTATCGTGATGCCCCAATTCTTAAATACCTCGGCTTCAGATAGAATTTTCTGCGTTATTGTTCCTGAGGTCCAAGTTGCCTTTGTCGCTTCCCTTCCTGTGCCTTCTAAGTCTATAAATTCAATGTATAGCAGGTCAGTGCTTGATACATCTGCCAATGAAGGGATGTGGGATAATAGCCGTAATATGTTTCTTCTGTTCAGGATGTCATGTCTTCCTTTGGAGATGTAGTCTGGGTTAAGCCATATAGCCTCTGGGGTGTTCCCTTGTGTATTTATGCACCGCCCTCCATTGTAGATGTCTATCGGTGTTTCCAGGTTTACCCATTCTGTTGGTCTTGCTTTTACTGCATAAGTGTCAGATTTGATCATTCCCCTTGAGGCTTGATCTGTTGCGCATTGGTGAGGTACAAGAGTTTCGGGATCTGTGCATCTCTCCCCCTTTCGCTCAACAAGCGCACATTGCTTGCCGGATTAGCTTGTGCCGATTCTGTTATTGTGCGGTCTCCCCGTGTATGTAATGTTGCAGTTGCTTGATGGATAGCGTATAATTGGCTTTCCGTCAACCCTATCCATGTTCCTTGGCTTCCTGCTCTTTTGATGATTCTGTCTGGGGTAAGACCTTGTTTTATGTTTTCCTGGAGATTATGGCTGATCTTTGTGTTATTTATTTGCGCATTTGACAGGCCGATGTCAGCATGCCTTGAGTTGTTCCTCGTTGGTTGAGCAGGTGCTGATTGGCCGTGTTGGAGGTAGGCATTTTGGGGCAGATTTATGTTAACTGGCGCATCCCCAGGGATGCGCCAGTTAATGTGCGCCACAGTGCGCCACAGCTCCGCCACCCATGGTGCGCCGCATTTACAATGCGGCGCACCATGGGGCAAAAACGGCACAGATGCGTGACGCATCTGTGCCGTAAAGGCGGCGCATTGCTGGAGTTGCGTCGTAAGCGCGACGCAGCTCCAGCAAGGCTCGGAGGGTGCCCTATCTGACCAATGCTGCATCAAGACCTACGCCTGCTTCAAGCAGGCGCAGGCTTTTGACGCAGCATTGGCCTGACAGTGAATGAGTGAAATCTTGTAGATTTCACTCAGCCACTTTTGCGAGGCGCACCTGCCCCGGAACGCCCACCCTGCGCCGGAACGCCCACAAGCGGCGCAGGGCTTTACAACGTGACGCATCTGCCTAGATGCGTCACGTTGTAAATCGTTCATAGGGATGCGCCACGTTTACGCCACCTTGCGTGACGCAACAGCGGCGTAAACGTGGCGCAAGGGCCTCATAAATCTGCCCCCAAGTTCTTCTGATCCGATTTTAGCTGGTTCCTCCAGGTTATCGGATATTTGACGTATTTCATTAGAGTTTTGGCTTAAAGTTTTCTCTTCCCCAGATTGTGATTTGATTTCCTCTGTGATGATAGATCGGCCAAAAAGTTGAGTAAATCCTTCGCGTTTTGAGCAGAGCTTATGTTTTCTGCCTTTGCGCTTTTTGGCTCGTCTCTGTTTCGCGTTAGATTTTGTGTTGCTGTCATCTTTATCTATGATATCTGTTGGTAGAGGGCTCATTGGACCCATGTCTTTGTCCTCTGTGCTTTTGTTTGATTCTTTCTTTTTGGGTTGTGCTTGTATACCTATGTTTGTCCAATCGATCTTTCTTGCGGTTTCTGTCTCTTCCCCAGATAATCCTTTTGCGACCATTTCTGTATGTGTATGAAGAGCAATTTTGTTGTCTTTTTGTGATGGATGACCCTGTATCTCATTGTGCGCCGTGGAATTTTGCTGAGGAAGTCTTTTGAGTTGTGTGCACAGGTCTGTTAGTAGTGTTGGTAGGGTGGATAGCTTGCCAATAATTGGGCCGCATCTGCACCCACTATTGGTGTTTCTCTTTGTGTCTTGTAAGTGTCCCAATTTACTCTGGAGACGCGTGTTTAATGCCCCAATTTTCCCATCTATGGCAACCACAAACACAGCTAAAGTGTCTAGTAGTGTTAGTTGGGCGTCCATTTTCTCCGATTGGTAGTGCAATGCGTCCACCAAGAGTTGTACTGTATTTAGGAGGCTGGGCCAGGCGCTTTCCTGCCCTTGGTGTTTTGGAGTTTTTTCTTGGCGTCCAGGTGGCCCCTTAAAGTTGGCTGCTCCTTCTAGCGGATCTAATTCCGCTTGTTTTTCCTGCATGCCTTCATTTCTCATGGACCGTGTGTGTGAGACCGTCCCGCTGCTGTTCTGATCTTGAGGATATGCAGCTATAAGTTGTTCCCACTCTTCCTTCCCCAAGTAAGACGATATTTCTATTACCTCTGACGCTGGGCTCACTTGACTTTCTTCCTTGCTAGAAGTCCTTTCCGTCTTTTTATCCCCTGTCTCTTGTTGTTTGTCAGATTTGTCCAGGGCTGTCATAGATGTGTCCTTCTCATCCCCGTGCACAGTTCCACTTCCGATTTCTTCTTTGTTTTTTAGACCTCCCAAGAGGCTTATGGCCTCTGACCTTTTACTTTTCCACATGTTGTCATCCTTGACGTTGTCACTAATGCTGAGTATGCTGATGTCTGGTGTCTGGTCTGGTGTTCCTAATGATGTATCCTTTGCATTGTTAGGCCAGTGTACTTGAATTAAGTTGGTATCTATAGTCAGTTTCTTCCCTGTTGTGGGTCCCACGGATCCGATCTTTCGCTTTGCCTCAGAGTTGTGAGGTTGGGGTGTTGATGTTATTTGGGGTAGGGATATAGGCGTTGTGCTGTTTTTTCCTTTGCTCTTATCCTTGTCTGTAACCTTGTCCTTTTCCTTTTCCTGTAGGGATTGTGTGCCATTAAACTGGAAAGGCAGGGGTAACTGTATTAGTTCCAGGGGTGATTGTAATCCTGATTCTCCATTGATATTTGAGAATAGGGTGTCCCCTGCATTTTTTAAGAAGCAGAATTTTGTGTAGATTTTGGGTTGGGATGAAGATTGATTTGTTTTTTTGCTCCTTTCTAACTTGTCCGTAATATCACTTTTTAAGTTGTTGGAAACAGGCTTTTCCGATGTTATGTCTATTAAGGAGCTCTGGTTAGCTGGCGGAGACCCTTTGGTGTTCTCGAGTATCTTAGTTGTTTGCATTTTTTCCCTTTGCTTGTTGGCCCTCCCCGAACCCTTCCTGATCTCATTTTGTGGGCTCGGCTTCTTAGTTGCCAGTTACTAGATAGGGTTAAAGGGTGTCCAGCGGGACCCAGCGGGCGAGTCTCCTTATATGCCCTACCCTATTAGTGCCAGTTGCGCTGGTTGTTTCCCGGTTATTTCCCAGGCTACTCCAGCTTTAGCCCCGGTCAACACGAACTGGCACAAACCTTAACCAGCCTACATAAGGCACCCCTGTCAATGAGCTGGGGCTGGAGTTGCTGGATAGCCAGTGAGCCAGTTATGTCCAAAGCTCCTCTTGTGGGTTAGTGAACTGGTTGATCGGCTGGTAGTTCTCGCCCCCTTTGTTGTTGCTGAAAATCCAATCTCCTGTTGTGAGATGATTTTCCTGATTGTACTGCTGCTAGTTCTCACTCCCCATCCTCCGGCTCCCCAAGCACCCCCCGGTTACCCACCCTGACCCTGACCCTGGCCAGCCGTACCCTGCCTAGCTTAGCTGGCCGCTACCTGCTGCCGCTGCAGGAGTGACACAAGATTCAGGGCAGAACAGTCTGCAAGGCAGGCAGCTCGGGAAACAGGTGAAAGGGGGGGCTGTGGGCAATGGCAACAAGCGATAGGCAGGTCTCTAAGCTAGCAAGTTGGTAGGTCTCTGAGCTAGCAAGTTGGCAGATTAGGGCGATGACAGAGAGACCAGAAAGTCCTGGGGGTCAGTAATAGTAACTGTGGCTGACAGATCGATGGTGATTCAATTATAGTAGCGCTGGGGGCTCACCTCTGAATCTTTTGACCACTGCCCAGGGACTGAGTAAATGCAGGTCTGCTCCTTCTCTCAGTCTCAGTCTCCTTCTAGCTAATTCCACGCAACCCGCTCCACGGCCGCCGCCGCTGTACGGCTACTCAGGCTCTCTGTATCTCACGGCTCCCTGAAGGCTCTTGCTGCAGAGGGCTGCAGAAATCAGGGCGGGGCGGGGCACTCTCGCGGATCCGCAGCCCGCAGCACCCGTCTCCGCTCTGCCCACTCTGCCTGCCCAGGGGGTCTCGGAGTCTCGGGGTCTCGGCCGTAGGAAGGAAGCCTGCACGTACTAGCTGTGTGTCAGCAACGGACACGGACTCGGCTCCCCGGCTTCTGCTCGACCGAACGAGCGAACACCTGACCGGCGGTGGCGGCTAACCAACGGCTCTCGGCTCTCAGCTGCAACAAAGCAAAACAGCAGACTTGTGGAATGAACTTCATTGAAAAGAATAAATAGTGTCTGCATGATTAAATAAATATATTTGAACCTTTCACAATCATGTCACCTGTGTTACCTCAGATTAGGAAGCACGTTGAGCTTCTTGGCTGTTGTTTTGTGTCATGTTTTTTGATAATGCTTGGAAGGAATGTTTGCAAGAGAGAGAAAATGTATTTTGTAAAATAGTGAGATTTCAATAGTGACCTGGAATGCTTGTACATAGGACCTGCGCTTTGTTTTTAAAATGTTATTTAAAAAACAATTTTGGGGCAAATCAATGGCTTTTACATTTTTGAGAAGGAATAAATAGTGTCTGCATGATTAAATAAATATATTTGAACCTTTCACAATCATGTCACTTGTGTTACTCTAGATTAGGGAGCAGATTGAGCTTTTTTCTTGCTGTATTTTGTTAAGTTTAATGATAATGATTGGTATCAATTTTTCCTAGATAGAAAAATTGTATTTAGAAAAATAGTGAGGTTTCAGTAGTGAAATGGAATGCTTGTACATAGGACCTGCGCTCTGTTTCGAAGAAGTTATTTAAAAAACGATTTTGCAGCTAATGAATGGCTTCTATATTTTTGAGAAGGAATAAATAGTGTCTGCAAGATTAAATAAATACATTTGAACCTTTTACAATTATGTCACCTGTGTTTCCAGGGGTGCAAAGGAGTTGAGGCCTGTGTCCATGAGTGCAGTGGAGAGGACTCACCACCTCTGACCCTTGGACAAGCCTCACCTCCTCCATGCGCCCTGGACAGGCCTCAATGTATTGGATATAATTGATGGTAACAGGGTGCAGATAAGATGAGGCCTAACCAGGAGTGCAGATGAGGTGAGGCCTGTCTAGGGGTGGAGATGAGTTGAGGTCTATTCAGGGTTGCAGATGAGGTGAGGATTGTCCAGGGGTGCAGAGGAGGTGATGCCTGTGTTGAAGAGTGTAGTGCAAGAGAGGTCTGTCCAGGGGTGCAAAGGAGGTGAGGGTTGTGTCTAAGAGTGCAGTGGGGGATAGGCTTCAAAAAGTCCAGTCCAGTGCACTCTTAGACACAGGCCTCACCACCTATGCTCCTCAGGAGAAGCCTCTCTCCCACTACAGTCTTGAACACAGGTCTCACCTCCTCTGTACCTCTGGACACTCCTTAACTCATCTGCAACCCTAAATCGTTTTTTAAAGAGGCCTAAAGTTGACATCATTGTGAAAGGTTCAAAAATATTTATTTAATCATGCAGACACTATTTATTCCTTCTAAAAAATGTAAAAGCCATTCATTTGCCCTTTAATCGTTTTTATATTAACATTAAGAAAACTGAGTACAGGTTATATGTACAAGCATTGCATTTCACTGCTGAAACCTCAGTTTTTTACAAAATACAATTCCTGTATGCAGCAGAAAATTTTAACGAAGCATTAAAAAATAAATACCAGAAAGCAACAATAAAAAAACACAATGTGATTCCTAATATGAGGAAACACACCTGACATGATTGCAAAAGGTGCAGAGGAGGTGAGGAAAGTCGAAATGGCTTTCATGATTGTGAAATTTGCTGAAGAGATGAGGCCTGTGTCTAAGAGTGGAGTGGGGGAGAGGCTTTATGAAGTCCTGTCCACTGCACTCTTGGACACAGGCCTCACCTCCTGTGCTCCCCTGGACAGGCCTCACCTCATCTGCACTACTGGTTAGGCCTCACCTTATCTGCATCCTGTTACCATCAATTATATCCAATACATTGAGGCCTGTCCAGGGCGCACGGAGGAGGTGAGGCTTGTCCAAGGATCAGAGGAGGTGAGTCCTGTCCATTGCACTCTTGGACACAGGGCTCACCTCCTCTGCACCCCTGGACATGCCTCACCTCATGTGCACAATCTGCTTACTAATCTGAGGAAACACAGGTGACATATTTGTGAAATGTGCTAATATATTTTTTTAATGATGCAGATACTATGTAATCCTTGTAAAACAAATTCATGTGTCCGAAATCTTTTTTTAGAATAACATTTAAAAAACAGAAAAGGTCATATGTATAAGCATTTCATTACAGTACTGAAACCTCTCTCATTTACAAAATACAATTCCTTTATGCATCAACATTTCTTCACCAAGCATTATCAAGAATGTATAAGTCTCTCTTATATTCTCTTCCTGACTTACTGTATTTTTCCACCAGTCCCCTTCTAACACCCTCTTTCTGACTTATTCCTTTTTACAACCTGACTCTGTGTTACACTCTCTTACACTCTCTCTTTGACTTATTTTCTCTTACATCCTGTCTTTGATTTACTCCCTCTCTCTCATTACTCCTTGTTACATCCTCTCTCTGATTTAGTTCCTCTTACACCCTCTCTCAAACTGTCTCTCTCTCTACCTTTTACAGCCTCTCTCTGTTTTAGTCTCTTTTACATCCTCTCCCCTTCTAACACCCTCTCTCTGTCTTACATCCTCTTACACCCTCTCTCTGTCTTACACCCTGTTACATCCTTTTTCTGACTTATTCCCTTTGTCCCTTTCTTTGACTGACTCCCTCTCCTTATTACATCCTTTTTCTGTCTTACAACATATTATACACTCTTTCTGTCTTACTCCTTCTCTATGTTTTACTCCCTCTACCTGTTTCTTTGTCTGACTCTCTCTGTCTTTTTGTGTTAGTTCCTCTAGCTCTCTTTCTCTGTCTTACTCCTAGTTACATAGTTGCTGTGATATAAACTTAGATATGTTGTAAAGTAGTGTTTATATCGTTTGCTTATTGTCATTGCTTTGTTGTTTGGTAATAGTGGTCTAAAATGTGTTATCTTTTTTCTTTAACACAGATTAAAATCAAGATTTCAATAGTAAGGAAATATGCCCTCAAGGCAGAGGAGAAGAAAAGATGCCAAGCGGAAAAAATCAAAAACAGCAACGGAATTAAAGCACTGCTCTACAACAAATACTTCAAAAGACAGGAAAAAAGCTCCTGGTAAGACAACTAAGTCTTTCTTTCGGAACATATGTAGATAAAAAAAAATGTTGATGAGAATGTGAATAAACAGAAGGAGAGAGCAAATTTGAAGAGGAAGGAGAGGCCCTCCAAAAATGTTACTACTGCAGCAGGAGAGAATAATATGTATAGGAATAGAAGGCAAAACCAATTTAGGGACATTCGTAAACGAATGTTTTGCAATAGAGTAGTTTTAAATTTGATGAAAAATATTAAGAAAGGTAAACAGAGAGCTGCTTTTTACAAGAAAAAGAAAAATGTAGAGAAAATTGTTGATCAGGCTTTTGAAGTTAAGAAAAAATTATTTATTTTAGTAATCAATAGAATTAGGACACTTAACAAGACAATTGATGTTTCCAAATCAAACAGTAGATGCAAAAGAGTAATTAATCGGACTAATTTTTGTAAAGTTTTTTCTGGAGAATGGATGCATGGTTCAAGTTGTGAGCCATTTTTTAATGAGGAGAGTTACTTCCAGGAGAATGATTTGGTGCATGCAGTTGACACCAGTGGTCGAGCATATGAGGTGATAGACGGTTGTCCGATTGAAAAAGAGAAACTTGTGTCTAGAAATGCAGAGGAGGTGTTAGCTGATGAAGTTTTAGGGAGACGTACTAAGGGTCCTGTGTACACTTGGAAATGTAGTACTATTTGTAGTGTGCGACAGGATTCAATTGATTTGCTTCGTAATTTCTTACGGACATATAGTAAGAAAAGTCTAAAACAGAAAATGAAGATGTTGCAAGACTTAGATATTTGCAGAGTAAGAGAAAACACAGGTTTGCATGGGCATTCACTGGTTTGTCTTTCTAGAAAAGTATGTCAGAGAGTTTTTCATCATTTTAGGATGTTAGCAGTGCATCATACTAAAATGAGGAAATTAGTGAGAATGTTGTATTATGCAAAAAGTCCAGCACTTAAGCTTAAACAGTTAAACAGTGCTCTTTTGCATGCAACTGAATTAGATGTGAAGAACATTTGTGAAGAAATTGAGTTAAGTTACTTTGGTGAAAAAGAAGACAGTGTAGAAATTGACACAGTAATAGAAGGTAATGTGGAAGACAATGTAAAGATTTCAAGTACAGAAAAGTTTGACCAGGAAATTACCAAGTTTATGGTGAAATCAAGTGAAAGGCCTAATTTTACTTGTGTGTGTTGTCAACGGACTCATTATAAGATTCAGACTAGGTTAGTTGATTAATATGCAGAAAGTGAAATGGAAAATGATAGTGAATGGAAGAATTTTGCAACTTTTTTGTTGGTGGGGAACTCTTTTGATTTGAGTTCTGATCAGCGTATTTGTAAATATTGTTATAATAAATTAAATGAAAACAGAATGCCTGCTAGAGCTGTTCATATTAATCTTGAGTTGGTAGACATTCCTCCTGAATTGATGGATTTAAATTCATATGAATCTATTTTGATTCAATGTGTCCATCCTTTTCAGGCTATTGTTCGCATGGAGCATATGATAGGGAAATTGCCTCCTTCGGATTTACAGAGAGGATTAAAGGGAAGAGTTGTTTATTTGCCTCTAGATTTCAAGAAAAATATTGATACAATTGGTGTAGAGAAAGTGGAAGAGGAACCTCTGGTTATTCTAGTTAATGGGGTTCCGACAAAGAGTGAGAAATTCTGGCAAGATTTAGTGGATGTTAGGAAAGTCAATAAGGCAACGTTGTAATTGGTCAAAAACAATGAGTACTACAAAGAGGTATGTGTTGGAGCAGAGGAAACAGCTGCAGAAGAAGACAGTGATTGTTCAGCCGGCCAAATTGAAAAAGTTGATGTATCTAGAAGTGAAGAAATATATGAACATTATACTGTTCATCCTTTGCATTCCAAAGAAGTAATGGGGAATGCAATTGACTTGTTTCAAATGAAAGCAGCAAAAGGAAGTCCCATTAGTGTATGGGAAGAAAGTTTGGAAGCTCGTTGTTTTCCACAGCTATGTCCAACAGGTCAAAATGGACGATATGACTATCGACCACTTCAAATTCCTGCATCTGAATTCCGGACTTTAAGATTATATGCTGAAGATCCAAGGTTTCGTCAATGCATCCCATATTTGTTTCATCTACTGTATGAAAGTGACTTGTCTGGGCTTTCTTATGCAGTAAACCATATACTGAAAAGTGGAGCACATCTGCAAAATGTTTCGGCGAGGGACTTTATGAAGAAAGTCAATCTGCAAGGCAATATTTTGGAATCTCATCTAATCAATCTCATGGCATGTCAGCATGGTACAAATGAGTATTGGTATCGTCGTCATGGGGAATTGAAATGTATGCTAAGAAACTTAGGAACTCCTACATGGTTCCTCACTCTTAGCTGTGCTGAGTATGCATGGGACGACTAACTTCAATTTCTACGAGAGGCAAATGCAAACATACAAAATATAGAATTCAAAACATCTGGAGAAAATTCAGAAACAAGGACAAGTTCTACACAAAATGTCATTTCGGGTTTCCACGACCAGTGATTTCTAAAGGAAGAGTAAATAATTTGATGTCTTCTCTGCGACATACTATGATGAGGAAATCACCAAAAAATACATACAATTTAAAAAGAAACGAAGAGTCCAAGTACATCAACGACTACAACCCAGTGATTTTGTCCATGTGGAATGCTAACAAGGATATTCAGTTTGTTGCTGACAACTCTATTGCTGTGGCTCGATATGTGACGTCTTACATCACAAAAAAAGAAAAGACAGAACTGAAGGAAATGTGGGAGGACATTTCACATGAAAAGAGTCTAAGCAAGAAATTATACAGTTACAGTCTGAAGATGTTGTCGCATCGAGAAACTGGAGCGTATGAATGTTCTGATTGGTTATCATCAGCAAGTCTCTAAGCCAAGTCTAGAACAATTATTTGGGTGAGTTTAGGTCTTGCTGCAACACGAAACCGAGTTTTGAAATCTGTACAAGAAATTGAGTATTTGGCGGAGAAAGAACCAAACAGTGCAGATATTTTGAAGACAAACATGTTGGATACATACTATCCAAATAGAAGTAGTCATCTGGAGAACAGTTGTTTGTATGAAGTTCTGCAAAACTATATTTATAAGAGGACAATCAGAGAAGATATCAATAATGGAATATATGCTATCATTGGGTGTGAAGGATGTCTAGTGAAGCAGAGAAAAGGCCATTTGATTAATCATCGAAAATTGAGTTTCGAAAATCCAGAGAAAAGGGAATTTTACTATTTAGCTCTTTTGCAACTCTTTAAGCCATGGCGTACAGAAGAGGAACTACTTGGAGATTTTCTCTGTTACGAAGATTCTTTTAATGCAACCAAGGATACCATAGAATGTCCTGATTTTCCAAATTATCTGCAAATGTTGAACGAAGAAATAGAGCAAGAAGCCACAATTGCTGTAGAGATTGCTAGAGACAGTTCTCAAGACAGTCAGAGGTCTGCTTCATTGAGTCAGGATCCACTAGGAGGACCAATTATCCAAAATGAAGCTGCCACTGCCATGGATGAGGTGGAAAGAGCTATGGAACAAGCTCAAGATGATGTAGTTCACTTAGAAGATTTGGTGAAACAACTAATCCTTGAGCAGAAACAGATATATGACGAAGTCACAGAACAGGTTGAACATGGGTTCAGTCATGAGAAAAAAGATTGCTCATGTACATCATTTAAGCCTGTCCGACTGTACGTGAGTGGAGAAGTGGGAACAGGAAAAAGTTTTCTGATTAAAGCAATTGCAACTTATCTGCAGAAAAGGACTGAATCACCGCTGTCTTGTGTTGTTTCCGCTCCAACTGTGCTGGCAGCACATGACATTAAAGGAATCACTTTACATCGTTTACTGATGCTACCAGTGGAGCATGATAACAAATTACAATACCACAAGCTATCTGGAGATGCTTGTTCTGAAGTTTCCAGAGTCCTGAAGAAAATGAAACTTCTTATCATTGATGAAGTAAGCATGGTCTCAAATCTAATGCTTGCTTTTGTGCATTTGAGAATGCAAGAAATTCTTAGAACAGACTATGATGTCTTATTCGGAGGAAAACACAATATTGTTTTTGGAGATCTACTGCAGTTGACTACAGTGAAAGGACAACCAGTGTTTAAAATGCTCACGCATGAAGATACCAGGAAGTGCCTAGGAAGCATTGGAAACGTTAATATATGGTTAAATTTCAAATATGCAGAACTGCTTCAAAATATGCGACAGGCAAAGGATGAAGATTATAAAAATATTCTACAGGATGTAAGAATCGGAAAAGTAAGTGAGCATGGGAAAGGAGCATTACATGCACGATTAATTTCAAATTTGTATCCAAATGAAAACACTCTTCCAGAGAATATTTTTAAGAAAATTACTGAGAACAAATCTGGGATATGTCTGATGCCAACTCTGCATGAATGTTCCATCTTCAACAACAAAATGTTAAAGTTAGAAAATGAAGAGATTGTGAAACTGGAAGCTATAGATAAAATAGAGCATATGGGAGCAACAATTATTTTGTCAGAAAATTTGAAATCAAAATTGGATTCTTTAGAGAAGAGTATATCTAAAACTGCTGGTTTTGAAAAGACTCTGAATGTGTGTTTAAATTGTCGCATCATTTTGTGAAGGAATTTAAATGTTGAAAGAGGTCTGGTAAATGGAGCAATGGGTCATGTTGTTGATTTTGTGAATTACAAAAATAGACATGGAATTGAAATTTTAAAAATTGAATGTGATGGCATTGACGAAAAAGAACAAATTTGTCGTTGTTCAGCTAGATTTTTGCTTGTGAAAGACTTATATGTTCGCCGAAAACAGTTTCCTGTTTGTTTGGCATATGCGGTGACAATTCATAAATCTCAAGTTTTAAGTGTAGATAGTGCTTTGGTGAACATTGGAAGTTCTGTGTTTAAAGAGGGTATGGCATATGCGGCATTATCACGAGTCAGAACTTTATCAGGATTGTACTTGATTGAGTGTGATGAAACAAAGATTTGTGCAGATCTAGATTGTGTAAAAGAATACAATAGGTTAAGAAGAGAGTATGCTCCACATTTCCCTCAATATCCTCTGTTTGAAAAACGTGTGGTAGGCCGAAAAAGAAGAAATGAGAATAATTGCAGTGAGGTAGTAGCAAAAAGACAAAAAGTAGATGAAACTGTAATTGTAAGCAGAAAGGAAAAGGATTCAGTTAAATATGTTGTTGGATTTCAGTTTGAAAACAGTTCTGGTGTCAACTGCTATGCTAATGTAGTGCTTAATGTTGGGTTTTTTCTTCAAAATTTACAAGAACAGATTTTTGAAAATCGGGATCAAACATTCTGCTGTTTATTGAATTATGTGTTTGAGAAATGTAGCAGTGATAGAGCAAAAATAGAAAGTGTTTCAGAAATTCGAAATCTTTTAGACATATGTTCTGGTCAAAATCAATTTTCACAGAATATTCAGCAGGATTGTCAGGAATTTTTAATGTATATGTTTGATGTATTGGAACATGAAGGTGTAGATATAAAAAAACTTTTTAGCCTTTCTTATCAATGGCAGCATGACTGTGACAACTGTAGTTTATCAAGTAGTACTACAATAGACACCGAAAGATTTATATATTTGACCTTACCAGACTGCAAATCAGTGCCTTTTAATAATCTAATTAAAGCAGCTGATCACAATATGGTGTGTACCCAATGTAAGTCTGCAATGCTGTCCACATTATTTATACAAAATTATGGTCAGTATGTCATTTTAATGTTTCAACGATACAGACCTGATGGAACTAAATTGACAACTTCTATTAAAAATGTCGTGGCTTCTCAGGTAACAATTTCAGGAAGAACGTTTGCCACTGTCGCTATTATTTATCATGACGGTCCTTCAACAACATCAGGGCATTACACATGCTATTTAAAATGTCGAAAAGGTTGGACTAACTGTAATGATACTCATTTGACTTTCAAACAACGTTTGCCTTTTGACTTAAAAAATTCATACCTAGTGTTTTTACAACCAAAATTTAAGTAAAGGTAATTGGCCTATGAAGACGGGAGCAGTTAATAAAAGTTACTCTGCTGTTTAAAATTATATTGTGAGTAAAAGTGAAGAAGATAATATAAAAATTATAGTTCTCATAAAGGTACGGTAAGTGGATCGCATAGTGAGTGATATCAGTATTATAGGAAATGTTCAACATGAGAGAGCCAAAGATGGAACTATGAATATTTAAATAATGTGAAAATGTTGTTTGAGCCTTCCTTTCAGAACGTCGGGAAAACTGTAGTTTTAGAGTTTGTTTTAAGTAATTTGAAAATATAATGATACATTTGGCACTATTTGGCCTTAGGGAAAGGTGAAGGAATGAGGAAAGAGTCATGACTGAACACAAGGAGTATATGAAAACATTGAAACATATTTCAGATGTTCTTAAAGCTTTTCTTCTAGAAAGTCGATGAAATGGAATTTTTAGAGAACAGCAAAGTACCTTCCAACAAAAAGGACCTTCATGATGTACTATTTGGCCTAAAGGAAAAGTAAGTCTGAATCAAAGATTAGTGTACATATGTGATTTGTAAGTTTATATGTTTGTTTTAAACACAATCTTTTTGATTGGGTTATGTTTTTTCCCCGCTGTCATATGATGAATAGTTTGAACTCACTGTTTTTAGTGAAATTCAATATGTTCTGAGAACAGCAAAAATAAACTATCTAACATGTTGTACAAATTATTCTATAGTTTGTATTGTGTAATATATATTATATTCCCATTGTATCACACTCACTTTCCTTTTTCCTCTCTCTTTCAGCTCCCTTTACTCACTCACACTGCCTTTTTCTCACTCTGTTTCACACCCATTCGTTTACTGCACTTCTTTCACAACCCCTCATTTCCATTTCAACTGTCTGCATCCCCTCTCTCCCTTGCACCACTTTTCAGCCATCAGTCTCTGCTTTACTTCCCTTTTCAGTCTTTTCCTTCTTTGCTCTTTTAGTAATTCCTCTTTACTCACTCACCAGTATTGTCGCACTCTGTCACTATAAGTCACCCACTCTCCCTTGCTTATCTTTGTTTGCTCCTTTCTTTTTACCTCTTCTCTCTATTTTCCGTTCACTACCTCTATGTCCTTTGTCCCTCACTCTCTTTGTGTTATGTTCACTTGTGTTTATCTACCTTCTATCATTTCTCTTACAACAACTTCACTGCTTCTCTCTCATCGTTCTTCACCCCATTTCTTTTAGTCCGGTTCCATTACTACCCCTCATTTCCTATCTTTCAATGTCCTTCTCTTTACTTTCATCACCAAATCACTTTCTCTAAGTACCACTGCTTTAGTCCTCTTCTCCTCTTTTTCCTTCTTTTGCTCCCTTACTTATTTTCCTTTCCTCACTCATTGTACTCTACTTCACTCAGTCTTTCCCTTAGTCTCTCTGTCTACTAACTTCCTCACTTCTTTTCCCTGAATCCTTCTATATTATCCTCTCTCCCTTCATCCCTTCACTCTATGACTCTCCTTCACTTACTCTCAGTTATCTTCCATTCCTCATTCTTCTAAATGCATCCTCAATCATACTCCTTTCCCTCTCAGTCTTTTTACTTACTCCTGTTTCCTGATTTAGTTTTGCTAACTCACATTCTTTTAGTATCTTTCTTACCTTCAGTTCATTTCTCTCTTCTTCTCCTCCTCTCTGTCACTGAATGTATCTGCCTTACTATTTGCTCTACTTCTATTTCTTTTACCCTCTTTTTGTCCTTCTACATTACTTTATTTCCCTTTCTGTGTCTTTCAATCGTACTTTATTTCTTAATACACTGTTATGATTTTTAACCTCTTCATTTGTATCTTTTATTTTAAAATATATATTTTACTAATTATAACTTATTTTTTCTTCTCTCTTTCACAGATACAAAGTGTAGTAAAAAAATGTAATTAAAGTTACATTAATTATATGGTAAGTGTGACTTAAAAAATTTAGTTTTTCATCACCCTTTCCTTTAACCTCACTACTATTTTCTCACCCTACCTCACTTCCGTTCCCTCACTCTGTCTCTCTTACCGTCGCTGTCTCTGTCCCCTCATTCTGTCAATACTCTTTCATCATGCTCACTCCCTACAACTCACCCACACTCCCTCACTTACCTTTCTTTGCTGCTTCATTCACTCCCTTTCAGTCACTGCTTCCTTTACTCTCTCTCTCCTTTCTCTCTGTCACTCCCCATGTCTTACCCTTATTCACTTTTATCCACCCTCTTTCACCCCTCTTTACTTACAGTCACTGCTCTTTTCTAACCCTCCCTCACCGTTGTTCCTTTACTCCGGTTCCGTCACTACCCCTCATTCTCCATCCTTTACTGTCCTTCCCTTTACTTTCAACACCCACTCACATTCTCCCAGTACCTCTGCTTTAGTCTTCTTCCTCTCTCTTCCCTTCTTTCGCTCCCTTATTAATTTTCCTTTTCTCACTTACACCCTATTACACCTTCTCTCTGTCTTACTATGTAATAAACAGTCCCTCTGTGTTGCTCCCTCTAGCTCTCTTTCTCTTAACACACTCTCTCTGTGTCTTTCCCTCATGCTCACTCCTTTATTTTTTTATTTTTTATTTTTTTGGGTGCGCGCCCCGGTACGCGTAGCGGTGCGTGTACCCTGAAAAAAAAAGAATGACAGAGTTTTTTAAAAATGTAGGTTTTTTTTATAAATTGGAGGTAATTCTAAAAAGAACTGTTTTTTTATTCTTTTTGTTGTTTTATATTTTTTTATTGTTTTTTTGAACATTTTTTACTTTTTTTGGCTTTTCTGAACAGTTTTATATTTTTTTTGTATTTTTTATGGGGAGAAACAAAAAATAGGGAATTGTAAATGGCTCAACTGGAGCAAAAAAAAAAACAGGAAAAAATGTATGTTTCTTCGGGCACTTGTGGTGATCCCAAGCACGGGTGATAAGTGTAATGCTTTACTCACCATAGCATATTGTCCCTCCACACAATATGCAAACGATTTTAAAATTGGAAAACTTGGATTGAATGTTTGGGATCGTCTCCCTTGCCTCTGGACCCGATGGGGTGGGTTGTTTATTTTGGGAGGTGCTGGCAGAAGATTGGGCAGTGTTTCTGGCCAGTTCCCTGACCTCTGCCCTAGCATAGTTATTAGAGTGCCGGCGTTGCATGTGCCGAATCATGGTGTTGTTGCCAAAAGAGTATTTTTTGTTAGGGTTCCCCCTTGAAAGTTGAAAGCCACAGATTAAACAAGTCGCCTTTGGCGCATTAACTTTCTTCTTGTCCTTTGGGATGGAAAAAAACTGCCAGATAAAGTGCTCCTTTGGCTTATATGGGGTAGTATCTTCTGGTAGGAACCTCCCCTCCTCCTCCTCCTCCTCCTCCTCCTCTTCTTGTTCTCCACCATTGTGGTGTTTTGGCGGTCCTTGCGGTGGTGGTGGTGGTGGTGGTGGTGCAGATGCTCCTGCAGCTGCTGCTACTGTAGCCATTTTTTGGAGACAAATAGGTACAGAGAGGTCTTTCAACAGGTCTTCCTCACTCAAAGTACAAAGTGAGAATGATGAAAATAGGTGGGGGCTTTCATCATTTGGAAAACAAAACTGTCCTGAACCAATGAAAAGTGTTACTTTTTAGGTCACATGACTCGGGCCTTCATCATTTGGAAACCAAAACTGATCTGAACCAATGATAAGTGTTATTTTCAGGTCACATGACCCGACGCGCTTACGCTACGCGCCCCGGGGCGCGCCGGGGGCGCGTAGCGTAAGCGCGTCAGGACGCGCCCGGCGGTGCTCACTTTGCGCGATCGTATACGTTCGGGTGCTTCCGGGTGCGTTTACGCCGTGCGTCATAAGACGCATCACGCGGCTACGCGATACGTCACGATGATGTTTTCGTTCGCGGCAATAGTGCTAACGGGATGCTCACCGGTACGCGCACCGGGGCGCGCCGTTATACTGCGCTCACCGGTGAGCGCATCGGTACGCGCCCCGGGAGCTCTCGGGGCAAAAAAAAAAAAAAAATAAACATTAAAAAAATAGTATTACATAATTATACAATATAAAATTCATTATATAAAATATTACATTTCATTCCTATAGAGATTTGCTATTAAAAAACCTATGAAATTCACTGAAAAAACCATAGGTTTCACACCAGTTATAGTTAGGAATTAGCATTTAAAAAACCTATTAAATTCACTGAAAAAACCATAGGTTTCACACCAGTTATAGTTAGCTGGAAATTTTACTCGCATAAAACCATTGAAATTCCCACGTTATAGTTAGTTGGACTCACTATAACTTGCGCGTGCAATGCACTGCTGATGACGTCACATATTACATCACTCATGACATGGTCAGTGACATCACTCATGACATCACTGATGACACCATCCTTGTGACAGAGTGACAGACCTCCTTTCACTGTAATGTAACCCTTGAAACACATATTCAATAATAGAAAATAAAATGTTCAAAAAAATGAAGATACCCATACCAGTTACAACAACCAATTCAATAATTCCACCATCTATATACACATCCACTCATTCACCAACAGTTCTATATAGTCACTCATACATATACTCACTCATCATATGTAGTGATACACCTATACATCCTGATACACACCGACAGTCATCTAAAAGATAATCTCTGACACATACTCACACATGCAAATAAACTATTAAACATCCATTTATTTGCATATACAGCTATACACACACTACCACTTTACTTCTAAAGAAACGTACACATACTTACTCTCTTAAACAATCACTTATTGAAACACATACTAATTTAAACAGGAACTCTTACAATCTCTTACTCTCACATATGCTCACTTATATACATCAATATTCACATATACTAGATTAAAACATATGTAGTTACTGATAAAGACACTAGTGAGACAGTCATTTACTCACTAACACACACATATACACACTCATCCACCCATACAGTCCTGCACATATGCTGCCTTTAAAACACATACAAAGAGAGAGTCAGTCATTCATGCATCTATGTGCTAGGTAATACCCCCACCAAACCATACAAACACTCATACTGATACTAAGAAAAACATCTAATAACCCATATACATACACATGTAGCTCCTCACCAACCCATGCAGCCACTTATACACAAAGTGAAACACTAATACGTATATTTGAATATTTAAACATTACTCACTAATATATGTATTCACTAAGATACACTTAATAAGCCAGTTAACCAATCAATTTATTAAAAAAAAATCCATGTAAACACTTATTTAAACATTTATTCTTCCATCAACTTTTACATATACATATATAACACATATTTGTTTTTCAGAAAGACACACATTCACTGGATGGTGTCATCAGTGATGTCATGAGTGATGTCACTGACCATGTCATGAGTGATGTAATATGTGACGTCATCAGCAGTGCATTGCACGCGCAGGTTATAGTGAGTCCAACTAACTATAACGTAGGAATTTCAATGGTTTTATGCGAGTAAAATTTCCAGCTAACTATAACTGGTGTGAAACCTATGGTTTTTTCAGTGAATTTAATAGGTTTTTTAAATGCTAATTCCTAACTATAACTGGTGTGAAACCTATGGTTTTTTCAGTAAATATATATATATCATCACTCATGACATCACTGATGACATCTCAAAGGACATCACTGATGACATCATCCAGTGAATGTGTATCTTTCTGAAAAATAAATATTTTTTATATATGTATATCTAAAGGTTGATGGAAGAATAAATGGGTAAATAAATGTCTAAATGGATGTTTTTTTTGTGTAAAATTGATTGGTTAACTGACTTATTAAATGTATCTTAGTGAATACATATATTAGCGAGTAATGTTTAAATATTTAAATATCTGTATCTGTGTCTCACTTTGTGTATAAGTGGCTGCATGGGTTGGTGAGTAGCTACATGAGTGTGTATATGGGTTATTAGTTGTTTTTTTGAGTATCAGTATCAGTGTCTGTATGGTTCGGTGGGGGATATTACTTAGAGCACAGATGGATGAATGAGTGACTCACTATTTGTATGTACTTTGAAGACAGCATGTGTGCAAGACTGTATGGGTGGATGATTGTGTGTATGGGTGGGTTAGTGAGTATGTGTTTTTATAATTGATTGTTTAAGAGAGTAAATATGTTTCTGTTTCTGTAGAAGTATGTGTAGTGGTGTGTATATAGCGGTATAATCAAGTAAATGTTTTTTTGATAGTTTATTTGCATGTGTGAATTTGTGTGTGAGTAACTATATGGATGAGTATTAGTGTGTAACAGGATGTATAGGTGTATGAGTACATATGATGAGTGAGTACATGTATGAGTGACTATATAGAACCGTTGGTGAATGAGTGGATGTGTATGTAGATGTTGGAATTACCTAATAAGTTGTTGTAATTGGTATTGGTTTCTCCTTTTTTAAGAAAATGTTAGTTTCTATTTTTGAATGTGTGTGTCAAAGGTTATTTTATGCTGATAGGAGGTCTGCCACTTTGTCACAAGGATGTTGTCATCAGTGATGTCATTTGAGATGTCATCAGTGATGTCACTGACCATGTCATGAGTGATGTAATATGTGACGTCATCAGCAGTGCATTGCACGCGCAAGTTATAGTGAGTCCAACTAACTATAACGTGGGAATTTCAATGGTTTTATGCGAGTAAAACTATAACTGGTGTGAAACCTATGGTGTTTTCAGTGAATATATATATATATATTATTTCTTTTTCACCTTATAAAACAAAGGTTAAAGTAATGTTACAGTTAGGTTTTATAAACCATCTGTTTTTATTTTTCTGTTGGTTTTCTTTATTTTTTTAACAACATAAAAATTCACTGAAAAAGTTCATGTTATTTCAGGGACGACATTAATACTTTGAACAAAAATAAATAAATAAACCCACAAAAATTCACCAGTGTTAACTATAACTGCACCCCGCCATGCACTGCTTATGACCTCACCTATGAGATCACTCATAACATGTTCTACGACACACTGATGGCTTCTCAAATGTCATCATTCATGACATCACTGACGATATAATCCATGCTTTGTTTTTCCACATATTGCTCTATAGATTACTATGACATTGGAGGCCTGAAAGTAAGTGCAAAATAGCTCAGGAGAATATGAGGCGTCACTAGTGCCATCATAGATACTATTCCCTTCGGTATAGAAAGCATGCATTATGTGCAACATTCGGCCTACACTATATGCTTCACAGGTAGCATAGTTCACATTAACAACCAACCATAGATATGTGGAAAACACTCATTGCATATGATGTTCAATCTGTGTACAAGTGTTGAGAGAGAAAACCAAGTTCCTAAAAATACTGAATGGCTCTTCCAAAATTAATGCCCTATTAAGGCCAGTTTTCATCTGTATAGAACACCTGACAGTCACCAAACCCACAATGAGAAGTGAAGTTGATATCAGTAGAGACGTCGGCACTGTAAATAGTATTTGCTCTTGGGAGAGAGTTTGCTCTGTACCACACAGTTTGCAGACAGTGCAACTCTCATGAGAAATACACTACAGAGTATCAAAAGGTATCTACTCAGAACAGTGTACGCTGAGGGGCGTGGCTTGCGAGCCATTCAAGATGGCATCATGGTAGCGGAGCTCCGTCACCGAGTCCCGGTGTCGGACCTCTCCGCACTGCAATTTCCTGCTTTACTGACCAGGCAGACCAGTTTCCTTTCCCTCATGATGAGGTGAGCCTACCGGTTCCTTTTTTCGACGCTCTTTCTGCTTATTGAGGCTGTAATTCGACACAACGCGTCCTTTCAGCATTCGGCCGTCATTTTAACTGCATTGCTGCGCAGATTCTTTTCACTTCAACAGGAATGCCTTCCTTTCATTTGTTAAAACGTGCTGGCCTTTGTTGGTGAATTATAAAAACACTCATTATTTTCTTCTCCATTCATTGCAGAGAGACGTCCTTTTTGTGAATTTGCTGGCAATATGCTGCATGCTGCCATAAGGTTATGTGAGCACTATCTACAGAAGCATGCAACTTTGTCTTTACTCTACTTAGGGTATGCTGCAGATTCCTTGCTCCTGCTTTTGACATTTTTCTATACAGCTCATTACAGTTCCTTCAAACTTGTGGTTTACTCTGCTTTTTGTGCACAGCCCAGCCAAGCAGGAGTGAGTGATAATTCAATCTTCTGACTAGATATGCCATTCCTAAGTCTCTAATTGGCAACATGATGACAGTGCCCTATCATCAACATCAAGCTTTAGCATTTTAGTGCTCTTTTGCAAACCAGTCACTTTTTGAATTTCCTTTAATGTTTTCTCTGCGTATATGGACTTGAATTCTGCCTCCATTATATTCTAATATATTCATATGGGGAAATTACATCATCTTAAACTCTCCGCTTCCACTAAACCTGCTGTGGGTTCTGACTCTGATTCTAATCCACAAGATATGGAAGATATACCTTCACAGAAGTCTGCTTCTCCTTCTGGGCTACCCCCAAAACTCACACCGTAGTAAATTGCCAACAACAACTTCCACTAAACGTTCGAAGAAAGATACTCCTTCTCCAGGAGCCTCCCCTTCTTCAAATGCCTCAATGGATTTAATTCTTGAAGAGATACGTTCCCTTAAGCCCTTCATGGAGGAAACTAACAAAAAGTTACAATTTTTGCATGACAAATGGTCCTCCTTGGATTCTCGAGTTCTTATTGTTGAACAAACAGCGGAATCTCTTCAAGCTTTTATGTTCCAGGATATCTGCTCTGGAGTCGGATATATCCCTTCTTAAGAAACAGGCAGAGGATTTGGAAAATCGTAACCGCATGAATAATCTCCGACATTATGGTCTTCCGGAACACACAGAAGGGTCCAACCCTACGGCCTTCTTCCAATCCTTTCTTCCGACAATTTTGGATTTACCAGCTTCCTCTTCATTCAACATTCAAAGAGCACATAGACTTGGTCCGAGACTTTCCACCAAACCTTGCGGCGTTATTATGCTGTTTCTACAATATACTGATCTCTTACAAGTTCTGACAACCGCCAAGTCTAAAAAGCAAATCCTTTGGGAAGCTCATCGTCTGTATCTTTCAGAAGATGTGGCAAACGTTACAGCTGACAGCCGGAAAAAAACTCTTGATCTTCGTCCACAGTTGCGTGCTCTCAATGCCAGATTTGGTCTTCTTCATCACTGCCTTTTTAAGGTTACCTACAAAGACAAGAATATGACATTTGAAGATCCAACGGTACTCCAAGAATTTCTTCGCTGTCAAGGATCAGATGTAATGGAAACCTCACAAGTTCCTTGAATTGTTGCTTCTGTTTTATTTTTCGTAATTATTTTCTCACTATATTTCTTCCACTAACTGTTATCATGTTTACCCCTTCGTTTCGTTTTCTATAGTATATTTTTCCCTTATGTAGTTTAACTCATGTTAACCTACATTTTTCATTTCATTTCACAATATTCTCCTCCTCTTCTCCACAGGCTTTGCCTTCTTTCAACCATCCCTTTTTGTCCTTATTGTCACGTGACATCTTGATGTAATCCAGCGGACGTTCGGTGATGTTTCTCTTGCCGCTGTTGTCATCGTCTTTTGGCGTCGTCACCCTCGCTTTCCGTTTGTATTTGTAGGTATGTCTCTCAGTCGTCTTTACTTGGCATTTACTTCCTTCCTTTTTTGTTATCTTCTTTCTCCTTCTTTTCTTCTCTTTCTGTTTTTCTTGACTTTTTTCTTCATCTCCCTTTTTTATTACCTCTTTATCTTTGCTTCTTTTCCCTTTTTCTCTCTTTTTTCCTCTTTGCACACTTGCTCATGCTGTTTTTCCCCTGCATTTTTCTCTACAATTTTTCTTTAAAACTGATGTTGCCCTTCTTCAAGAATCCCATCTCTCAGACACTGAAGCCTTCAAACTCAAATGTTGTTGGGTGAGACATGTTTTCAATTCCCCTGCTGCGGGTAAGAAAAATAGAGTTGTGATTTTATGTCACAAAAAGTTAAGTGTTTCTACAGTTTCCCATGAATGCGATGTTGATGGTAACTGGGTGATTGTTAAATTTCTTATAGATAAGATTCCTATTGTTATATTTAATGTTTATACTCCTACTGGTGTTGACAAGTCCTTTTGGCCTACCATTTCTGAAAAGTTGGTCACACTTAATGATGATTATTATCTTCGGTGGTGACTGTAATCAAATTCTTGACCCTATCCTAGACAGACACTCCAAAGTTAAATTATCTACTTCTAAAATGCACTCTCAATTCACTGCTTCTATTCATCACAATGCACTAGTAGACATCTGGGGCCTCATTTATGAAAAGTGACGCATCCTTGCGCAGGCGCAGGGATGCGCCACAATTCCTTACGTCGCGCTGCGTCAGAAGTTTGCGACGCGAATGCGTCACATTAATGGAACGGCGCATCATGTCGCAAGTGATGCCGTAAGCCGGAAAAAAGACACGCAGACGCTGGCGTCCTGACGTACCGGAAAGTCACGCAAGTGCGGGAAAAGTGCCGTAAGTCGCAATCGCGGAACTGACGTAAGCTTACGCATCGCTGCGTCACATTTACGTTGCGTCACAATCTGGAAAACGCCAAAAATACACGCATCCATCACCCAATTCTCCCGCAAATGGAACAAATTGTTACCATGGAGCCTGAAGGACACAGCAGCAGCCAAGGGGACCTTCCACATGGCAGCCAGGATGTCCAGCCACCTAGCACCCAGGAAGCGCAGCCTGAAACACAGGGAGAAACCCATGGCAAGAGGAAGAGGAAAATTAATTTCAGCGCTGAGGAGAACACCATCCTCATGAATGAGGTCACAGACCACCAGCACCACCTCTTTGCCAGTTCCAAGTTGCCACTATCAAAAAAAGAGGCAATTTGGCTGTCCATATTGGCAAAGGTCAACTGTGTGGCCCAATCTAAGAGGACAGTCATTGACCTGAAGAAACGCTGGAACGACATAAAGCGCCGGACAAAAGAGAAAATGGCAAAAAACCGCAAAGAAGCAGCGGCGACAGGAGGAGGCAGCCCATCACAACAGGAAGAGCTGGATGAGCTTGAGGAGCGGGTTGCGGCGGTCATCCCAGAGGAGTTGGTGGTTGGCGTCCCAGGACAGGACAGTGCAGAGCATGAGGAACCGCAAGACACACAGGGTAAGTCCCTACAAGGGGAACTGTGCAAAGAAGGTAATGTTGTGCAGCCCATAAAGTAAGGTAGCCGGCTCAATTACAGACGTGTAGTGGAAAGAGTAGTCATGCAATGTCATGAACTGTGAAGGGTCTACAAAAAGTATTGTACCAGGGAGTTCAAGTTCAAGTTCGGGCATTTATATAGCGCACTACTCACCCGGAGGGTCTCAAGGCGCTAGAGGGAGGGGTTCATTATTTGTCGAATATCCAGGTTTTCTGTTCTAATCTGAAGGGGATGTGGGTCTGAGTAAGGCGGAGGTGGGTGGGGAGTGAGTTCCAGGTCTAGGCGGGCAAGAAGGAGAATGATTTGGCCCCCATGGTGGATTTTTGGATGCGCGGGACTGCGGCGAGGGCTTGATTGGATGATCTTAGTTGGCGTGTGGGTTTGTAGAAGGACAGTCGAGTGTTGAGGCATTTGGGTCCTATATCATAAAGGGCCTTGTGTGCATGGGTGAGAAGGCGGAAAGTAATTAGTTTGTTGACGGGGAGCCAGTGGAGGTCTCTTAGGTGTCTGGTGATGTGATCTTGGTGCGGGATGTCTAATATGAGTCTAGCAGACGCGTTTTGGCTGTGCAGGAGTTTTTTCTGCAACATTGTGGAATGCATAACGTTGCAGTCTGCATGAACCACAGCTGCTTGAAAATATAAATCTGAGATAACAGAAGTCTGTGTCCTTGGAACAACTCTTCCAGCATGTAAAAACACCTGTTGGATCTCCCACTCTGATGGGAAGGGGCTGCGGCTACCGCTCAAAGAGACAGGTCATGATGAGTCTTCTGAATGGGAGAGTAGGTCCTGGGTCTGCCGTAGGTGGGCCGGGAGGGTGTGCAAGGTCTTGGCGGCGAGGTAGGACAAGGATCTGCTGCTGGAGGTTGGTCATAGGATGCGGTGGACAGTGGTGAGGGGGAGGCTGGTGGAGTGGACCTGGCGTGTGGGGGTGTACAAGCTGAGTCTGCTGTACAGGTAGCCTGCTCCGGGCCACTGGAGTGTATTGTGCGTCTGGGTCTGGAGCCTGAAGCTAATCTACTTGCTGATGGGGAACCAGTGTAGGTCTCACATTTGGGGGAAGATGTTGCTGCGGTGTGGGTCGTTGACAATCAATGAGCCGTAAGTGTATTGGATGAGTTGCTGTACTTGTAGGTGTTTGTCTGGGAATCCTCAGTACAGTGCGTTGCGGTAGTCCAGTCCGCTGCTGCTCAGCGCCTGCGTCACACTAATGTCAGTCTGGGGTGGGGATCCGCTTGTAGATCCAGCATAGCATGTGGAGGCAGTTGTAGCATGAGGAGGACATGGCGTCGACCTGCTCAGACATGGAGAGGGAGGAGTACTGGATGTATAGTAATTTGCGTGCATGGTCAGTGGGTGTTGTTGCTGTTCCCAGTGTGGTTGCCCACCAGGAGTCGTCCCAGGCTCAGGGTGTGGGTCCAAGGATGAGGCCCTGTGTCATGTCCAAGTACAATTTCATACTGTTGCACCTCATCCACTTGGTGAGGGAATTCAGTCCCTCGTCGAGGTTTGTTGAGGGTGTGTGTGGGTCCCTGGTGATGGAGAGGATGAGCTGGGTGTTGTTGGTGTAGGAGATGATGTAGAGGCTGTGATGGCGGGCCACGTGTACGAGGGGGACATGTACATGTTGAACATTGTTGTGCTGAGGGATGACCCCTGGGGTAAGCCACAAATGATGTTGAGGGCGTCCAATTTGATGGATGGGTTTTGGACACTCTGGACGCTCTGGGTGCTGCAGGAGAGAAAGGACGTTCTTCAGTGTAGGGCCTTCAATTGGAATCATGATTCTCGGAGGTGTGTCTTCAGAGTGTGATGGCATACCGTGTCAAAGGCGGTTGACCGGTCCAGGAGGAAGAGGGCTGCTGACTTGGTGCTGGCTAGTTGGTGCATGATGTTGTCTGTGCCGGACATGTGGACTGTCTTGCTGCTGTATGTACGTATGAATCTGGACTGGGACGGGTGAAACATGTAGGGGTCTTCCAGCCGGCGCCACAATAGCATGTTCTTCATTACCTAGATGAACTTCGTTGGGAACGTGAGCAGGGAGATGGGCGGTGAGTCCCCGAGGGCCTTGGGGTGTGACTTGTGCATCTTGAGGAGGGCATTGCTTGTGGCGTGCCTCCATATTTCATGGAATGTTGCTGCATTGAAGAAGATGTAGATGAACTTGTGTAGTTGGGGTATGATCGCTTCCTCTGCCTTTTACAATAAGTGGTGTGGTGATGGTACTGGTGGTGATCCAGAGTGTACGGAGTTCATGACCTTGTGTGTTGCGTCCTTGTCGACATAGTACCAGGATGTGCTG
Source organism: Lissotriton helveticus (assembly GCF_964261635.1). Taxonomy (NCBI): domain Eukaryota; kingdom Metazoa; phylum Chordata; class Amphibia; order Caudata; family Salamandridae; genus Lissotriton; species Lissotriton helveticus. The sequence continues at coordinate 48,140,981 of NC_136060.1, read as the reverse complement.
CGTCTGGGGCTGGTGGTCCTCACTGGGGAGGTGGAGTCTGGCAAAGTTGGTGTGGATATGGGGATGAAGCTGTCGTCGATGGCACTAAACGTGCGCTGTGAGAAGATGGACAGTGAGTCCCACACTTCTTGTGAGGGTGGGATGTTGACAACATTTGCGCATGGGTTTCTCTGTTCAATAACGATGCAGAAGACATCATTGCTGTTGTGTGCATTGGTATCCAGAAAGGTTTGGAAGGAGGAGCTCTTTGCCAATCTGTTGAGGTGGTGATGTATACACGTGGCGTCCTTGTGGACTGTGTGGTTGTGCAGTGTGTGTCCATGAAGCCATGTTCACTCCATCTTCCGGCATGTGCGTTGGTAGGTCTGGAGGTAGTCGGTGAACCGGGTGGCTCTGCTGCAGGCGTGGCAGTTGGAGGGCAACGTGAGTGGGCCAAAGGTGTTGGTGCCGTCCTACATACACTGTCATAGTGTTTTGGGCACTGGCGACTGGGTTGGTGGGGTTGTAGTTCGGGCCCTGGCTGAGGGGTGTGACCAGCTGGTCTACGTTTACTTTTACCCAGCATTGGTGAGGCAGCAGTTCTCTGCAGTGGTGTGTGGTTGATTAATAGAAGGTCAAATTGATGCTGCGGTGGTCGGTCGAGTGCAGGTCAGTGGTGTGGTTGGAGGTGATGTGGGTGCCTGTTGAGAAGACGGGGTCCAGCTTGTGGCTGGCGGCGTGGGTTTGGTCCCGAGTAGTCTGCAGCCGGGTCTGGTGAGGTCGTTGATCAGTATGGTGGAGTTGTCGTCGTTGTTGTCCTTGAGGTGTAAGGTCAGGTCACACAGGATGATGTGGTGCATGGAGGGGAGTGTGTGGGTGCAGGGGAGGTCATTGATGGAGCAGCAAAACTGAGCACAGGGTTGGTGTGCTGTACATGAGGGTCCTCTGAAGGTGGTGTTGGGTGTCTGTGTGGATGTGTATGTGCAGGTGGTTGGCGGTGTTGATGGTGTTGTCTGCATGGGTGCCGACCTTGAGGGGGGACTTGTGGTCGATGGTGACCCATACACCAAATCAGTCAGCGCAATCCCTGCGTTTCAACTTGTAGCTGTCTGGGATGTCTATGGGGATGTTGGTTGCAGAGGACTAGTCCCACCAGGTCAAGTTTAATGATCACACATCTGGGGCGGAGGTGTCAAGCACATCCCAGAGCCACATGGGCTGTGTTCGTGTGGAGTGGGTGTTGTGGATAATGCATCAGAGGTGGTTGGGTCCACTCCATGGGGGTTTGGTGGTTCACTTGCATGTGAAGCTGCATGTGCGGCAGGAGAAGGGTCCCGTGTGTATGTTATTGTGGTGGGCTGGAACCAACTGTTGTGTTGGATGGCATTGAGTGCATGGAGGGTACCGGCGTAGTACTTGAGTGTGGTGTAGTGGCGTTAGTGGCCACAAGGGGTCCTGCCGCTGGGCATGGTCGAGGCGCAGATGGCAGCAGACTGGCTTGCTTAAGGTGTGCCTCTGGTGCGCAAGTAGCACAGTCGAGCACAGTTTGGGACATATGGGGATGTGGGAGGGAGGAGCAGCTGGTAGGCGGGAGCAGCAAGTGTGCATGGGGTGGTGGAACAGTGGCACAGAAACAAAAATGGTGTGCAAACAGTGTGTCAAATAGTTGTAATGAGGCCACTAATGGGACACTAATATGGTGGAACTGCACACCTGCCAGTGTGTACTCCGCAGCGGCAGCAGGGGCACACAGGGGGAGCTGGGTGTAGGTTGAGCAACATACCAGGAGCAATCTGTATTATCAAAATGTAACGTAATTAGCATGAAGACACAGGAAATGGTCCACACACAAACAACACAGCTGTGATGGCTATGACATGTGGGATGATGGGAGATGGTAAGAAATCCATGTCCCCAATCCTCTGTAATTATGGCCTGATACCTGTTGCACACATATAGAGTGCATAAAGCCACTTGGACTTGCTACTGTGCTGGAATGAGTCCCCAATATACACCAACAAAACAGACATCAGGACATGCACTCAAGTTGAATGTTGCAAGTGTGCAAGCACTGTCTGGCCATGTGCCATGTTTTTAGACAAACATATAGAATCCATCAAATGAATCATGCCATGTCATTTTAGGTAACATGAGTGATGATGTGTAGCTTTAACTTTGACATGTTGACACACATCAAACTAAAAAAGGGTAGATGACTGAGAATTGTGCTTTTGTACACCATATGTCAGACATGATCATAAACATACATCTATTTTTTATTTCAGAGCATGGTACACATCCTCATGAGCAGGAACCTATGTTTGAATCCGATGATGACGCCGTGGAAAGTGTACCAAGTGTGGACACAGACGTCATCCAGGACCTCTTACTATCAATACAAACTCCCTCTCCCCGCACCAGAAGGCAAACCAGCACAGTGGGATCTCCGCTTGCCCAACCTGGAAGCACTCCTACGCCACCTCCCACAACATCTCTGCCTCACCACTCGCCAAACACGCTGAATTCTTTTGAACAACGTGTCGTGGATGTACAGGGGCAGTTGGCACAGGAGGTGCGTAAAGGCATTGAGAGCATGGCAGGCACCCTAGAGGGAGTGCTCCGTTGCCTAACATCCAATTGTGGCAATGCGGAAACTGGTAGCACCAATGATGCACCACCACGTACTTTGTTTCCCGCCATGAATGAGATATCAGAGGTCATGCAGCAGAGGCACAGACAAATGCCTAACACAAGTGGCAGTCTTGAAGTGGCCAACACACTGAGGGAAATTCAGGACACCCTTAAAGATATGAATGCTAAACAGGATGCCTACCTGACCAAATTGGCTAACTACCAACGTGATGTAACAGCTGTGCTTGAAAATCAACAACTCATGCTCAGTGCATTCATGCGGTACCTGATGGGCATCGAACATGATGCTGGTACAATCCCATCTACATCTGCAGCCCCTGATGTGTCTATGCCTCCCGTGTCAACTACACCACTGAGTCCACCATCAGCTGTGACAACAAACACATCTGATGAAGAACTGTCTGAAGATTGTCCAGTCCTCCGCAGAACCATGCGTTAGCATGACATATTGTACATGGACAATACATATACACTGTCTGGTGCACATAAAACTGACATTGTACCACAGTAATGATGAACAACAAATTACTGCTAGGCAATGGATGTACAATGAATTATCTGCGGTCTCCCTCCATGAGGTGAACATATGATTTTGACACTCCCTTCTCACACAATAAAAACACTACTCACTCATGCATGTCTCAAATGTCATGTTGATGTATGGACTGTGCATGTACAAACTCAACCCTACTGTATGTGGCCCTTGATCATTATAGTCCTGTCATACCTTGCTAATTGCTAAGTTGTGTCACTTACATCAATGTGCACCCACAACATGCAAAGTCCAACTGGCAAAGTTCATAAAGTGAGTAGTAACGTGTGTACAACAGCATAGCAAATGTGCAACATTACGAATGATGACTTTAGTTCTAATGAGTAACACTACAAGTTTGTACAAGGAGGGGGTGACGGGGAACATCAGATATGCTTGCACGCTAACATGATTGTGGGTCAGTCCAAGGTGTATGTATGTGATGATGAAATATCTGACATACCACATGTATGTATGAAAGGAAAACATCAGCAGGTGGCTGGCATCCGAGGCACATCCTAAGGTAAGATGAGTAGCACACAATTTTATTAACTTAAGCATGGGAATAGGGACATGCTTCACACCAGTGATTGAAACAACATCATTCAACACTCACATGGTGTCTCATGTATGAATTCCTACAAATAATTCAGTGCTGCTGCAAAGACTGTGGCCCTCATGCCTCATTGCCTTTGATACACACTTGGTACAGTCTCCTACCACTAGATCATCAAGGTGAATGTCAACCTAGATGAACATAAGCAAGGCATACCACACAACACCTTAGCCCAAGTAAGCCACACTACACACCATCCTCTGGTGTCCACATGGCTACATGTTTCACATCACAAACACCGTGATGGACATACTTTAAGGAGCACCCACACACCCCTGCCCACAGCACATCTTCCACAGGGCTGCATCCCCCACAGCACACAAACAGTGACAGTACATGGCCTCCACCATTGGAACATGCACCTCCACAGTAATAGCAAATGCTGAGAGCTACATGACATTAGCAGTTACACCCCTGCTGACCAAACAGATGTGAAGACCCACAGGCACATCTTTCCACACACATATGCAGTCTAAATCCTTAACCAGAGGGTCATCATGCACCCACTGATGTTCATAGGAACATTGAACATCCCCAATCCTCCGCCATGACAAACAACAGCATCAAGAGGTCCCTCCTACATGCCACAACAACATCCACACAATCCGCAAAGTAGGTCACACTGCCACTCCATATACACAATACATTGCATCATTGCAAGAAACAATGTTCCACAACACACTAGCAGTTAGACTCCACTATGGCATGAGGCAAGGTAAAACACCACACTGGAATGTCTCCACCCTTGCAGACCGGAGCAGATGATTCAGCCTAATACATTTCACAGCGCCACACACAGAGTACTGATGCTGAGTACCTCAGGGACTGTCCCTCACTAACTTTGTCTGCTATGTCTACATGGCTCCGCTTGCTGAGGGCATCAGTGAACATGGACTCTGCATAGTACCCTACGCCTAATACACCCAGCTCTGCCTCTCACTCACCAAGGTACCCAACATTACAGGACACGACTAACCACAATGGATGCGAGATGTGCCAACAAGTATGTGCCTCAGCTGGACACATCTCCATTTTTTGTCAAAAAAAGTCATCATAATCCCAAGAACCACTACCACATGGAACTATACCTGGGGGTACCCTGGGCTGGATAAACAGTTCAGCACTCATATGTGCCACACAAACTATACATTGTACAGAACACATCCCTCACCCCGTCATTACGGATAATAGTAGTATCCTCACCATACTTCTTCACCCTCTGCTAACTCTGCAAGTGCATCAAAATTATTGCCAACTGATGCATTGATTTGATCTGCCACACACCCATCATCATCAGCCTGTGCAATGTGAAAGCCCTCAATAACATTATCAAAAATACCCTCTGTACAAAAAAGATGAATGTCCAGACAACCGTAGGTAGACGTTCCCTGTGGCTCACATGATAATACCACTTCCGCCTGCACATACAGGAGCTCTACTGCATCCACACCCATACAGATATACTGACACTCAAGGAGCTCACACACACCTACACAGTCAGCCAGAACCCTGGGCCAGCAAACCTCTACCAATGAATCTGCTTCTAGGCCCACAAGACATACGTCTGCAATACAGACCTATCCATGGTCACATTTCCCTGCATCTACATAGCCAGGCTGTAAACCTGCTTTCTTTTCCACTTGCAGGAAAGACGTGGGTCATACTGGCCCTCAGCATTGGGAAACACTGCAAACATTGAGGTACAGTCTCAATACCAGGTGGGCCAATAAATGACGGCCCATGCGCCATCTGACCCTCACTTGTTGTGACGTTGTGTGATGCCTAACCCTGCCTAACAGTCATCATCCATCACCAAGGCACATAGTCATGGGATAATGCTGCATGCAGCTAATCCAACCCTTGCACGCATTGATCTGCGGTACAGGCACGTGCAATGGGTGTTGCTGGGTGCATTCCCAGCAACATCCATTGCCTTTTGACACTGCCACAGATGTAATAGGAACATGAAATGTGAGGCACTGTCCAGAAATTACACAGACCCAGTGCAGGCGTGAAGAAGGCTCAATGTTGACAAATATGACGAATTCTCCTTGTCTCCCCTTTTTCTCACAATGCAGTAGACATAGTAAGAGGAAGAGGCCGTTGTGATGATTGATTAACTGAGAGGTGTCCGTTCCTGTACAAGTCTGATGTTCACAGCAAGGCAGACACACTTGCCCCATTGTGCAAAGGTGACTGCGTTAGCGATAAACAGGACATTGTGCAACAGTGCTGGTGAGAACAACAGGACTGCGCAGTAACTAGCAGATACGGCACGGTCCTGCACTTCATCCTGCAAAAGGGTAGCACTACAGGAAGGCCTGCTGTGCTCCACTACGGAAAAACGTCATGACAGAGGTCCCAGAATCTTTACACATGATTGTTGATCACATGGGCTCACCTGAGACACATTACCTAAAGTCCCTCAAGGGTGAGTATTGGCCTGTATGAATTAGTGATAGGGTAATGAACATTTCGCTTACAATAGCTAACATGTAACGGTAATCTCAGCTATGAGATCATTGTTGACATTCCTTGGCCAGCAAGGGTAAGGCTCATCCAGAGCTGATTTCTCTACTTCATATGCCTACAAGTACAACTTATTGTAATTGAAACAGATGTTTTATTAACAAAAATTGTTCAGACTATTCAAATGTAATGCTAAACTACACTACACTATTCAAAAATTGTTTATAAAATCCTACACTAATCTAATCTAATGTACTAACATCTACACTTATCTTGTCTAACTGTTCCTATACCTACCTCATACATACTACACAACACAACGATGACCCCCCACCCCCTATTCAACAATCACACATCAGGCATACATACACTTAATCTAAACACATACTAATTAACCTACCTAACTAAACAATGATATATTTTTATACATATAAAAATACATTTAACATACACTATACATCAACCCCCACCCACTCCTAATAACTTAACACTTATCCTAACACTATTCCTAAGTACTACAACTATCCTAAATACTATCTAAATATGTGAAAAATGTAAACAATAACAAGGTCCGTATCTTGACATGTGAAATTCCATGTCATGGACAACGACCACAGTTGTTAACTATGTGTTCATTCCTGCTCGTCCATTTGTTCAATGTTGGCCTTCATGTCGGCAACCATGGACAGCAGGGTGGCCAGCTGCAGTTGCATGCCCGCAACCTTCAATGTCAGTTCCTTTTGGCCTTTTTCAAACATTTCCATTTGCCCCTCAATCTTGTTAATTTTGGCCATCAGGAGCACACCGTCGATCTCAGGGGGAGCTGCTGCATGCCCTGTTGCTGTACGTCCAAGTTGCCCTACTGCACCTCCACCTGGACTCGTTGGAAGGGCCTCTGCTGTGGTGGGTGGCGATTTTTGAGCAGTGGTTGTCACTGGGATCATATCTGAGGGATGTCCAGAAGTGGATTGAGTAGCAGATCCTGAACCAAGATCAGCTGGGGGTGCAACCAAACCTGATGTTGAGGCTGCTGATGTCTGCATGCCTGATGGTCCACTCCCTGTAGGAGATTCAGTGTCCATCTGGGGATGTTGATCTTCACATGATCCTGTTGGTGGTCCGGAGTGCATGTGTGAGGTTTTGGCCTTTTCCTTCCGGCTCCGCGTGTTGGATGGTGGAGTGGGAATTGGTGATTTCCATGCTCCATCAGCACGTGAGTGCTCATGTCGGCGTCCCATCTGCCTGAATGAACGACCAACATTCCGTATGTGGCGGTATCTCTCTAGACGGATGCGATACTGCCTCTCCTCATCTTGTGTCATGTTTTCTGTAATGGAGCAATAACATCCACATCAGTCTGCACTAACACATTGACACCTGTCCACATGCACATTCATGCAACCTTCGGTACATTTGTCACGGGGCTATCGTTAACAGGGCATCAATTAAAAAGCATGGTGGCATCATCATCTATGGTCATACACAGGGATGCTAAGTGATATTGCGTACTACCTAACATGATAAATAATCTACATGACATGTAAGGCCTCAATACATAAGAGATGGTGCATTCCAAATCATATGTCCTGGCCATGAACCCAATGCTCGCCATTCACATATGCAGGCCCCTTCTCAAAATGATGCCTGTGCATCTGTGTGCAGGCAAGGTTTGTATAGGCATTGTAATTGTGCTCTTCATACGCAGATACATAGCAAGGTATATGGACCATCATCCCTGTATGCTGCACAAGCCTACACACATGTAAAATGCACCATGGAAACAAAACATGGCCAAATTAGGATTGTGTTTCAAGGAAAGACACAGGTGTGCACTGCAATTGATTTGGGCACCGCCTCCTATCATTTAACTCTTGTACATGGGGTGCTGCTTGGGAGTACATACGTGCTGCATTTTCACACTACACAACACACACTGCACAACACTTTCATGTTAGACGCATCTTCACAGGGGAAGTCATATAATGGCCAGCATCAAGGCCTGGTATGTGAGTTGACAATGCATGATAAATGATGCTATGGCCATTTATAGACATGTACATCAATGCATATTTAATACTGATGTCAATAGTCAAATCTGCCGGTAGCCCTTTTAGTTGCATAGGTAACTGCATTATTATAGTGCTAATTGATGATGGACTTGCAGCACTGTTGCATCCCTCTAACAATAGCAAGTACTGACACACATGGGGCACAAGGAAATCCTACTTGTAGGAGGTATGTCTATGTTGTACTAGAATTAGCATGTGTCACGTAGCCATGGTCTACATACCCTGACTGTCACATACCCCAAGTCTCCTTGCTCTGCATGACACTCTTCGACATCTCCATGTGCACACTTGCCACCATTGCATGCACACACCACCACAACATACAAACCTATGCCAATGACACCCATCTGGTACGGTCCCTCACCCATGACCCAGCCCCGAACAAAAACAACCTCCATGAAGGAAAGATAGACGCAGCAGAATGGAAAAAGGTCAGTCAGCGGATACTGTAGACACACAATACAGAGGTTTTCATTCTTGGCAAATCAACATCCGCCAGGGACGACGCCTATTGGTCCACAACAATGGTGACTGCAAGAACACCCACGGAGCATACACCCCACTTGGGATACTTCCAGGTCTACTCACTCACAACTAACAAACAAGTGGACGTCATGTCATCCTTATGATTCTACACCCTGCACATGCTCGGATAGATATTCTGGTGGATCACCACCGGAACGTGTGAGACGGTCACCCAGTCCCTCATCAACAGCCAATTGTACAACGGGAAGCCCCTATACACAGGAACCACTGCCAGACTTCACTTACAATTACTACCCATAGTAAATGCATCGGCACAACTCATCCTCGACGGCCCTCACCACAGCTGCAATTCTACAGGCCATATTGACCAACACTGGGTCACCTTCAACACAAGGATCACGTTATGGCTCCTCACCCACACACACACACAGACACATGACATGGGCCCAGAATGACTCCTCAACCGCCTCTCGTTCTCACATCCTACCCGCCAACTCTGCTCCACCAGCCTCCCACTGGCCACCATCCCAAGGATTGACTCATCCACCACTGGACGTAGATCATCCTCATACCTGGCCACCAAGAAATGAAAGTCCCTTGGCGCACAACTACGACTGACCAGGAACATGTTACCTTAATTAAAGAACTCAAGAGCTGCCTATTTCATCAGTAGCAGCACACCCCCTCCCTTCAGTGCCTTCAGACCCTCACACCTGAGTATGGTGCTCTATGGAGGTATAGATGTATTGTTTGATTGTGGTCTCATTTTATGTGATAGATACTTACAGCAGCACAAGATTAGTTACTGTGTCCCTTGCACACTGTAACACCTCATACATGTGACCCTTATCATTGAGTAAATTGATTTCCACATGGTGCCATGGAGTCCTTCACACTTCCATGCACATGTGATGTGTAAACATGCTGCATGCAAGAATGATGATTTTGGCACTGTCTGCATACATGGCATGCATGAGGAGACATTTTAAGCATACAGACAAACATAGTAAGGATTTCTAACTCACCAATGGCCTTAGGATCCTTGAAGGACTCCACCTCACCCCTTGTGTATGGTGGTGGACCACCTACAAGGGAAAGATAATAGAGCAGATTCTCAGCGTATGTTGCATATTTCAACACAGTACAGAGATTACATGAGAGTCAGTGGTATCTTCAACATTGGCTTACGATGCATCCCATGAGGCGACCTGATTCATACAACAGTCTCTGGCTAAGTGCTTCACATGTGAAGCACACTCTTCCACTGCATGTATGACACACATGAGATCCCTTGTTTGTGGTGTCACATTGAGATGGCATTTGCCAAATACTTGCACACTTGTCCCATATCGATAATATGTTTGCATTGTGTAGATGTATGTGATTGTGCTTTTATGGGGGACTTCATTTATAAAGCAGCACACCATGGTGAACAAACGGCACAGATGCGCGAGGCATCTGTGTGGGAATTGTGGGCCATTGCTGGAGTTGCGTCGCAAGCGCAACGCAGCTCCAGCAAGGCACGGGGATGCACCATCTGCACAATGCTGCGTCAATACCTACGCCTTCTTCAAGCAGGCGCAGGGTTTTTACGCAGCATTGCCCAGAAAGTGAATGAGTGAAATTTCATAGATTTCACTCAGCCACTTTCATGAGGGGTTCCTGCGCAGGAAGGCCCCCCCCCCCCTGCGCAGGAACGCCTTCTTATGGCACAGTGCTTTACAAAGTTGTGAATAGGGCGCTTTATTTGTGCGGCAGTTGGTCAAATGAAGTGACGCAATTGCGGTGCAAAGAGGCACAAATGCCTCATAAATCTGGCTTTATGTATGTTGCATTTTTGTGTAGCAAATTATGTTTGATATTTAACACATTAACACCAACCTGTAGTTGATGGTAAGGTGCTTATTTTTCTCAACATGCACAATTTAGCTTTTTGGAAGGTGGCAGGTGATGCACACACATGGCCATAGGGCATGTATGTGCACCATATGCACACACATATACTTTTGAAGGCTGCAGCAGTGTGTCTTTGAGACAACCCTGCACCCTTGTAATAATTCACTTATGTCGATTAGCAAATAGCTGATTTGAAATAAGTGTATAGATTTTAAATTTTCCCTATGGCCCTCCTGGGCTATGGCAATGCATATGGAATTATCCCTTAATTGCTAAGGCTAAACATGCAAAGTTGCACATACGAAAGATTAATGGATTCCTAAAATAATAGTGATTTTTCTTAATACATACCATTTGTCAAATCATAAATATGGATTCCTTGCTAATCTCAAGTTTAGATTACCAAAAGGGTTTGTTGATAGATATGGCCCTATATCTGATGTCACAGCGTTGCAAGGGGATCATCAGTGAGACCCCTGTAGTTTCACAATTGAATAGCTTAACCTTACAATACAGCCCGTTAATACATTAAATAAATGTCATTTGACTTACCAATTGTTCCCTCGACCTCGATTCCAAGGTGGTCCAGGAGATCCTGCTCACGGTTGATGACATCAGCCCACCGATGCTTGTACTGTCGGAGGGTCCGGTCCATTCCAAATATTCGCAACATCTGGTACCTGACCCTCTCCCACCTCTGCTTCCTTTCTTGGGTTGGGTAACCCAGCAGTACCCTGCCTCCACTCCCAATCATGTTAGGGAGGTAGGGGACAATCAGCCACAGTAGCCCCCCATACTCCTGCTCAGTGAGGTTCCTAGACCTGGGTGACATTGTGACAAAGCACAAGCCACGCTGTGTGAATGCTACAAAAATAATAGTGGCTTTCACAGGAATACCCCTAATAGTTTAATTCCACTAAACAGAACACTATTCCCCCTATTACTAACTTTGAAAACCCCTTAAAACAACACAAATCCCCCTATTAATGAATAATAAAACCCCTAAACAGACACCCCTTTACACACAACACACAGGTAGACAATACTGAACACTACAGAGACAATTTGGGCACAGTTAGCAAGACACACACTGTAAAACAACTGCAGGACAGGACAAAACTCTCAAGCACTTTGCAAACACACTCCTACACCTCTCTGAGACTACAAAGGAGTGAAAGAGAAAGCGAAAGTATTATATAACTTCCTGTTTTTGGGCAGGGCAGGCTGGTTACATCATTTCCTGTTGCGATGCGACTCGTTTCCGCCGATGCGTCATTATTGGCATGCGAATAAAACGTAATTATGTCGCATCGTTGACTTGAGGCATGGTACAGTTAAAATATTTCCCCTTACGGTGCGAACAGTTCTGGAGGAAGCGTCATTATTGTCATGCGACACAACCTTTATTATGTCGCATCAATGATTAGAAGCATGGGTGACTGATGACATATGACCCTTACGGTGCGACCAGTTCTGGTGGAAGCGTCATTATTGTCATGCGACACAACCTTTATTATGTCGCATCAATGATTAGAAGCATGGGTGACTGATGACATATGACCCTTACGGTGCGACCAGTTCTGGTGGAAGCGTCATTATTGTCATGCGACACAACCTTTATTATGTCGCATCAATGATTAGAAGCATGGGTGACTGATGACATATGACCCTTACGGTGCGACCAGTTCTGGTGGAAGCGTCATTATTGTCATGCGACACAACCTTTATTATGTCGCATCAATGATTAGAAGCATGGGTGACTGATGACATATGACCCTTACGGTGCGACCAGTTCTGGTGGAAGCGTCATTATTGTCATGCGACACAACCTTTATTATGTCGCATCAATGATTAGAAGCATGGGTGACTGATGACATATGACCCTTACGGTGCGACCAGTTCTGGTGGAAGCGTCATTATTGTCATGCGACACAACCTTTATTATGTCGCATCATTGATTAGATGCATGGGTGACTGATGACATATTTTCCCCACAAGGTGCGAGCAGTTCTGGTGGAAGCGTCATTATTGTCATGCGACACAACCTTTATTATGTCGCATCATTGATTAGATGCATGGGTGACTGATGACATATTTTCCCCTCAAGGTGCGAGCAGTTCTGGTGGAAGCGTCATTATTGTCATGCGACACAACCTTTATTATGTCGCATCAATGATTAGATGCATGGGTGACTGATGACATATTTTCCCCTCAAGGTGCGAGCAGTTCTGGTGGAAGCGTCATTATTGTCATGCGACACAACCTTTATTATGTCGCATCAATGATTAGAAGCATGGGTGACTGATGACATATGACCCTTACGGTGCGAGCAGTTCTGGTGGAAGCGTCATTATTGTCATGCGACACAACCTTTATTATGTCGCATCAATGATTAGAAGCATGGGTGACTGATGACATATGACCCTTACGGTGCGAGCAGTTCTGGTGGAAGCGTCATTATTGTCATGCGACACAACCTTTATTATGTTGCATCATTGATTAGATGCATGGGTGACTGATGACATATTTTCCCCTCAAGGTGCGACCAGTTCTGGTGGAAGCGTCATTATTGTCATGCGACACAACCTTTATTATGTCGCATCAATGATTAGAAGCATGGGTGACTGATGACATATGACCCTTACGGTGCGACCAGTTCTGGTGGAAGCGTCATTATTGTCATGCGACACAACCTTTATTATGTCGCATCATTGATTAGATGCATGGGTGACTGATGACATATTTTCCCCTCAAGGTGCGAGCAGTTCTGGTGGAAGCGTCATTATTGTCATGCGACACAACCTTTATTATGTCGCATCATTGATTAGATGCATGGGTGACTGATGACATATTTTCCCCTCAAGGTGCGAGCAGTTCTGGTGGAAGCGTCATTATTGTCATGCGACACAACCTTTATTATGTCGCATCATTGATTAGATGCATGGGTGACTGATGACATATTTTCCCCTCAAGGTGCGAGCAGTTCTGGTGGAAGCGTCATTATTGTCATGCGACACAACCTTTATTATGTCGCATCAATGATTAGAAGCATGGGTGACTGATGACATATGACCCTTACGGTGCGAGCAGTTCTGGTGGAAGCGTCATTATTGTCATGCGACACAACCTTTATTATGTCGCATCATTGATTAGATGCATGGGTGACTGATGACATATTTTCCCCTCAAGGTGCGAGCAGTTCTGGTGGAAGCGTCATTATTGTCATGCGACACAACCTTTATTATGTCGCATCATTGATTAGATGCATGGGTGACTGATGACATATTTTCCCCTCAAGGTGCGAGCAGTTCTGGTGGAAGCGTCATTATTGTCATGCGACACAACCTGTATTATGTCGCATCATTGATTAAGATGCATGGCTGACTGATGACATCTTTTACTCCCAAGGTGCGACCAGTGTTATATGTAGATGTGACTTTGTTGGCATGCGTCACTATCTTCATTAATGGCACATTGCAGTTATTATCTGACAATGTTGTAGCATATCTTAAGTGGTGTATGTTTTGACGCTGGCCAAAAGATGTGTGTTTACGCTTAGCGTGAAAGTGTCTCAACAGGAACACAAAATGTTCGTGTGTAAATATTTTATGTTTCTAAATTCTGCTGAGTCAGACTATGACATGTGTTGACCAAAGTCACTTTGGTCCTTGTGTAACGTGACTTTTGTGCGTGGAGTCCGGAATGCATGGGTCAGATTGTGACGTACGCAGACCCAACGTCACAGTTGTGTGTAGAGTCATGAATGCATGGATGAGATTGTGAAGTATGATACACCTACTTCATTTATGTGCCTGCCACATTAGTTAGATTATGCGAACCTGTGTGGGCACTGAGGTGTACTTTTTCATGGATGGTCATATTTAGCCTCACATCCACTGTGTAACATATTAATGAATGTAATGTTTGTCCTATTATTGAATTACCTCCAACATGACTTAGCAACATACAAGAAATGTTTCTTATTTTTACCTGCTGTGTGATTTCATAATGTGGGCTCATCTTCACCTGTGGTTTTATCATTTTCTGCACCACTAAATGGGGATGCCCCATCTCGCTGCTCCCATTTCCAGCAAAAGTCATCGAGAAGACCGTCAACAAGCAACTGGACGCCTTCCTCAAGATGAACGGATCGCTCAACCTCTCGCAGTCTGGCCCAACCACAGCACCGAGAGGGCCCTGATCGCAGCCACCGATGACATCCCAGCCCTGCTAGACAGTGGAGACACAGCGGCCCTCATCCTCCTAGACCTCTCCGTGGCCTGTCTGCCACCGTACCCTAGCGCAGCGCCTCAGCAACGTTGGACTCCAGGGGAAGGCACTGGAATGGATCACCTCGTTCCTCGCCGGAAGGACACAGAGAGTCCGCCTCCCCCCGTTCAGATCAGTAGCCACCACAGTCATCTGCGGCATTCCTCAAGGCTCCTCGCTCAGCCCAACCCTCTTCAACGTCTACATGAACACCCTCGCTGCCATCGCACGCCAACACAACCTCTAGATCATCTCCTACACCGACAACACACAGCTGATCCTCTCCCTTACCAACGACCCCGCCACCGCCAGAGCCAACCTACACGAAGGGATGACAGACGTAGCCATGTGGATGAAGAACAGCCGCCTGAAATTGGACTTGGACAAGACAGAAGTCCTCATCCTGGGATCCTCACCCTCCGCCTGGGACGACTCCTGGTGGCCCCCCGCCCTGGCCAGCGCGCCCAAAACGACAGACCACGCACGCAACCTGCCCTTCATCCTGGACTCCTCCCTCTCCATGACCAGACAAGTCAACGCAGTCTCCTCGTCGTTCTTCAACATCCTGTGCATGCTACGTGAGATCTTCCAGTGGATCCCCACCCAGACCAGAATGACTGTTACCCAGGCCCTCGTCACCAGCCGACTGGACAATAGCAACTCCCTCTACGCAGGAAGCACTGCCAGACTCCACTACACACTCCAGCGGTTTCAGAATGCCTCAGCACGACTCATCTTGGACATTCCCCATCGCTGCCACATCTCCGGAAACCTGAGAGATCTGCACTGGCTCCCGGTCAAGAAGAGATTCACCTTCCGTCTTCTCACCCACGCACACAAAGCCCGACACAACCAAGGCCCAGGATACCTCAACATCCGCCTCAAATTCTACGCTCACACACGCCAGCTTCAATCGACCGGCCACGCCCTCGCCGGCATCCCCCGCGTCCGAAGAGCCACCACAGGAGGAAGGTCCTTCTCCTACCTGTCCACCAAGACTTGGAACTCCCTCCGACCCACCTCCGCCTGACCCAGGACCACCTTGCCTTCAGGCAGTGGCTGAAGACATGGCTGTTCGAGCAGTGGCGGACCCCCCCTCCCCTAGCGCCTTGAGACACTCCAGGTGAGTAGTGCGCTATATAATAGCTTTGATTGATTGATTGATTGTGTACTCCACATATGAGATTGTCATTCAACTTGCAGTGTAAATTTTCGACTAATAATCATACACAAGGGAGTAAAGGTAGTATGATGTATTTTTATTAGTCCTTACAAAAATCAAAATGAATGCTGAGGATGTTATTTTTGACATTGTTAAAAAAAATTATGCACTATGTCAGCACGTCTGCGGATGCCTGCTGCTGTGCTTTGGTTTACAGGAGCATGGCCGTCCTCCTGGTCATCCTCCGGCATTTGTGGATTTAAATCAGGTCCCTCATCCCAGGGGACTTTTGTGAGCACACATATGTTGTGCAGTATTGCACAAGCCAAAATTATTTTGCACACTGTCTCTGGTGAATACAGCATACGTCCACCAGACTTGTCCAGGCGCCGAAACCTGGCCTTGAGCAGACCAAATGTTCTTTCGACAATGTTCCTGGTCCTACAATGTGCTTGGTTGTACGCTACTTCCTGTGGCGACTGTGGGTTTCCATAAGGTGTCATCACCCATGGCTGGATGCCATATCCCTGGTCAGCTGTAATGGAATAAATGAGAAGGTACAATGAAATGCTTGTAATGGTTCTGGTCGAGTACAGGCCATATG
Organism: Lissotriton helveticus; assembly: GCF_964261635.1. NCBI lineage: Eukaryota > Metazoa > Chordata > Amphibia > Caudata > Salamandridae > Lissotriton > Lissotriton helveticus. The sequence continues at coordinate 48,124,247 of NC_136060.1, read as the reverse complement.
TTGTGTGTAATATTTCTTTTGACAGTGTCCATTGGGCATGGATGTTGCAGAGAACACACCCAGTGACTCACATGCAAGACACCTTTGGCACATAGTTATGCTGGGAAATGGACACAGATTTGGACGGACATGCATTGACTCCCTATATGCCTCTACATGACCTTGGCCCTCATTTTTGAAGGACTTGCGCCACTGGTGCATGACTTTTTATTTTTTTTAAAGTTAGGCACCAGCAGCGCATGACCTTAATTAATTATGCCCCTTCTATTGATGTATATGTATATGGTAGTGCAACATTATTCCATCCATGTCCTCATTAAAGCGTAATTGAAGCAATATTAACAGTATGGTAGCATGGATGGTGCATTGTATCATACTCTTTTGCTTACCTACAAGTAGGCCATTGCCATACTGGCCATTCTTGAAGCGGTCATTTATAATGCAGTTCCGGAATATGAAGGCATCATGTACACTGCCAGGGTATTTTGCCAGCACATTGGTGAATAGTCCACGGTGATCCACAATGGCCTGTACATTGATTGAATATGTATGTTTGCGATTTATGTACAAATGTGCTGTTGCTGCCGGAGGTACTAATTGCACATGTGTACAGTCAATGGCACCCAGCACATGGGGTAAGCCTGCTATGTCATAGAATCCTTGCTTGATCTCCATCTGCTGTTGTGGATTGTTGGGGAAACAGAGGTAGCGGGGTGTCAGTTGGATGATGGCATCCAGGACAGTTGGTAGGAATGATGAGAAAGCTGGCTGGGATATTCCTGCCACTTTGGCAACTGTTGTCTGGAAGGAGCCCGACGCTAGCATGTGCAACACAGCCAGGAGCTTTGCCTGTGGCGGTATGTTGGTAGGCCTGTTGGTTCCTACCTCTAGCCTTGGTCCAATGAGTCGCAGTAGATGTAGTATGGTCTGCTTCTTGAGGCGAAATAGACTTATGACCTCCTCATTCCTGAGGCCTCTCAGGACACTCCTTTGATGGAATAACCGCTCCTTTCTGCGGCGTTGCCTTGGGGGGGGGGGTTTTGTGGGGCGGGGGGTTGTGGTTGGATTCCTTGTGCTAGTCGTCTCCGTCTGGCAGCTACTCACAGCATTACCACCTCCATGGTGTGGGGATTGTTGCAGCAATGTCCACTGTAGCCTCTCCTCTTGCTATGTGCCGATGCGTCATTTCCTGCGCGTCCGTTTTGCAAGCGCACCAATTCTGACGTAACCGCAACGATGCGCATTTTCCGCAACAGATGCGACAAAAGTGGATTGAGTCATTAATATGGATGCGCCAATTTTGCGCATGTTTCTCCGTCGTAACGCCCACCATGCATACATTAATACTTACGTGTCGCAGGGCATTTTCACGCAGTAGATTTCCGTGCGCAGTGGGCTGAAAGTGGCGCATCGTCGGAGATGCGCCACTTCATAAATATGGCGCATGCGTTGCGCCGACGATGCGCCATTATTTTTGACGCACCGCCGGCGCAAGCTCTTCATAAATGAGGGCACTGGAGTTTATGCCACCCCGACCTTAGAGAATATAGTTTTTACTCCCCTTCACTATACTCACAATCCCGTATTGATTATCTTTTTCTTAGCAAATCTTTAGCTCAACATGCTATCCACTCTGACATTGGCTCTATTTTAATCTCAGATCATGCTCCTATTCATGTTGACATTGACCTCATTCCCTTTTCCCCCCACGCAGGTCGATGGAGATTTAATAACTCTTTACTCCTTCACCCCACTTTTTGTACAAAATTCAGTGCTTTTGCCACAAAGTTTTTTGTGATTAATCATACTCCTGATTCCCTCTTTGTTATGGTGTGGGATTCTTTCAATGCAGCCTCTACAGGTTTTATCATCAATTTTGTTTCGCAAAAAAAAGAAGCTCTTGGAAGCTCAATCTGCTAAACTTCTCACTAAACTCAAGCAACTTGAATATACTTATTACTGGTCCAATACTGAATCCTCACTTAAAGACCTTATTGATGTCAAATTTACTTTCAATAGATTAACCACAGATGCCGCCTCTAACTTTTTATTAAAATTTAATAATCGTTATTATGGAGGTCAGAATAAAATTGGGAAACTACTAGCCAATTACTTACTTGAAAATACATAAAGAACGAACAAAAATGTAATCTATTAAAGGGTCTACTGGTGTCTCTTTATTTAAAGACAAAGATTTTGTAAATGAATCTGTTACGTTCTACAAATCACTTTATACTCCAGAAACTATTCCAACCTCAACCTTTCCTATTTTCAAAATATTCCTTCACCTCCTTTTACTCACGTTGATTTTGAGTCCCTAGAACCTGACATCTCACTCGCAGAAATCTCTCATATGCCGTCTCTGTGTTACGACGTGGGAATGCTCCTGGTCCTGATGGTTACACCATTGAATTTAACAATCATTTTGCTTCACTCCTTTTACCAAAGCTTTTATTTTTATTTCAATCCTTTCTTGATATAGGCTCTTCACCTGGTACGTTTCAACAAGCCTTGATTTGTCTAATTCCTAAAGATGATAAGGATCATTCTTTATCCAAGAACTACCACCCTATTTCTTTGGTTAATACTGATGAGTAGATTCTTGCCAAGATTTTAGCTCTTAGAATGGATCCACTTTTACCCGATCTAATTGGCCCCGAACAATCAGGTTTTGTTAAAAGACGACTTTCTTCCGATAATTTGCGCGTCTTTTTTTTGACATTCTAAGTAAAGCTCCCTCATTAAACCATCCTTTGGCCGCTTTTTCTCTAGATGCTGAAAAAGCATTTGACAGGATTAGCTGGGATTTCATGTTCCAGGCTCTTAAATGGGCAGGTTTTCCACCTAAACTTATTTCTGTTTTCTCCCTACTCTATTCTGGCCCTCACGCGTCGATATTTGTTAATGGTATGGTTTAATATTATTTTGCACTACAAAGAGGTGTTCAACAAGGTTGTCCACTGTCTCCTTTATTATTTGTTTTAGCCTTAGAACCTTTTCTCACTAAGATTCGACAAGACAATAATTTTTTGGGTTTTCACTTTGGTTCCCAACAAGTAAAGCTTTCGGTCTACACTGACGACATTCTTCTATACTGTTCTGATCCGCAATCTTCTCTTCATCGCTTCCTTCAACAGGTTTCTTCCTTTACCGACGTTTCTGGGTATCGTCTTAATGTCGACAAATGTGAAATCTTGCCTCTAAATCCTCTTTGAAAAAACCATCTCTTTGACCATTATGGTTTTTCTTGGCAACCATCCAAGATCAAATACTTGGGCATTTGGTTTGCCCCTCTCTTGTCTGACACTCTTAAAATAAACTTTGATTATATAATTAAAAAATTGAATACCCACATTACCCGCTGGAACCCTCTCTTTTTATCTTGGTGGGGTCGTCTCGACTCAATAAAAATGATGCTTTCACCTCTTATACTATACATCATCTCCATGATCCCTATTGATATTCCTGATTATTATTTTAAGAGGATCGATTCTACTCTGCATAAATTCCTATGGAAAGGTAAACACTCACGTTAAGCTCTTGCTACCCTGAAGAAGGATAAATCTAATGATGGACTCTGATTCCCTGATTTTAAAATTTATCACCGAGCTTTTTCCCTGAAACAGGCATCCCGTTGGCTTTCGACTGCTCTTCCTTTTTACCCTCCTCTCTGGCTAAAAATATAATCTTCATTTCCTACTCCCTTTGAATTCCGCGAAATCCTATCCTTTTCATCCATTCTGACCTCTTTCTGAAATCCTATTATTTCCCACTCTCGGAAGCTTCTTCTCCCCTTTTTGTCCTCCTCTTACCCCTCTCTCTCTTCTGCGCACGTACAGCCTATTTGGCATAATAAACAACTCAAGATTCATAATCGTTCAATTTTCTGGAAGACATGGTATTCCAAAGGTCTATAATGGATTTCTCAGCTCCTTTCTCATAACCAACCTCTCTCCTTTTCTGAACTCCAATCTAAATTCTCCTTACCTTTATCCTCTCGCTCACAGTATAACTTGCTTTGTCCCATTCTTATGCAATACCTTCAGTCCCTTCCTATTACTACTGATATCCCTGATATATATCAACCTATATCCTCTGCATTAGATAATCCCTCCGCTTATCTTCTTTATAAATCCTTTCAATTTTCATTAGTCAGACCTAAAACTAAGATTGAATTAGCCTGGGAAAATGATTTTTCACAGGTTTGGTCAGTTCCCTTTTGGGATAAGATATGGTCTAAGCTTCAAAAAACCTCTAGGGCTGCTAACACCACACAAACCCCTTTTTTCATTTACAATCGGATTTTATTTACTCCATTGACTTTATCGACTTTTTCATCAGACACTCCCCCTACTTGTTGGTCTTGCTCTTGCCCTACTGCTGATTTAAAACATATGCTATTTGAGTGTCCTTCCATTCTCCAGGTTTGGAAACGTGTTTGGTCCCAAATTCAAAAAGTTTTTCACATCCAAATCCCCTTTTCCATTACTCACATTTTCTCCTATTTTCCCTCAACCTTCACACCATTACATTCTCATTGACCTTTTGATAGCCATTGCCTTTCACTTCATCACTTTCAATTGGAAACAGGCTACTAATGTCACCTTTCGCTCTTGGTGGAATGCGGTTTGTTTACATCACAGACTTGATACTAATTATGTTTCTCCCATCTCCATGGCAATCAAAAGAGATCTCCTCTGGCTCCCTTTGGTAAATTACTTATCTTCAATTGCTTTCTCGACCACCGCCTCTCACAGTAGATCAGCTGAAGTATGAAAACCACCTTGATTCCTCCAACGCCTTTTACCAATTTCTCTACCTGGCTATCCCTTATTTAATATTTTTTTCTGATTGATATATTGTAAATTTCTCCATTTTTCAAAATTGTTATGCTTACGGTGTCTTTTCTATATGCATAGTTTGATTGAATTCTCATCTGTTCCTATATGCTTTGTAATGCTTTTCTCATTTTATTTTTTCATTGTATAACTTGTATGGCTTTATCATCTTAACTGTTTTTTTATTTTTTGTTCTTTCTGTTCTTCAATAAACTCAAACTTAAGTGTACACTATATAGGTAGAAAAGCAATACGGTAGTTACCTACCACAATGTAAACTATAAAAAAGTACACTCATTGGATGATGTCATCAGTGATGTCATCTATGATATCATTTGAGATGTCATGAGAAATGCCATGAATGATGTCATAGAAAATGTTATGAGTAACGTCATATGTGAGGTCATGAGCAGTGCAAGGCTGGGGCGCAAGTTATAGTTAGCTCTACTAACAATAACTGATGAATTTCTGAGTTTTGTTTAGGCAAAAACATTAATGTTGTTACCGACAAATTCATCTAACTATAACTTTACTTTAACTCTTGTTTTTTTCAGTGATTTTGTATGTTTCTTTAATAAAGAAAACGATATTTTTAGCACACCTAACTATAACATTATTTAACCCCTTCGGTGCTGATGACGGCTACCGGCCATCATGAGTTATGGTGGGCGTGTGCTGATGACGGCCGGGAGCCGCCATGATCACACCCACGATCGGAATGTGACGCACAGGTGCGGAATTACGGCCCGGGCCAGGGGGTTAAACCTTTATTTCTTTCAGTGATTTTTTTACCGTAGAGTAAAATGTAATCATGATACATAAATCCTACCCCTGGACGCAGATGGATTTTGGCCATGCTCTAAGGGGGGGTGGCTGCATGACTTGTCCTGTGGGCAGGCCCTGTGGCCAACTCACTTTAAAGGTAGCCAACACTACACTGCCATGCTGCTAAGTGCCCACATGCATCCAACCCCATGCTGTGCACAACGTTTGCCAGTGACCAGTGGCAAGTTGGCCACAAGGCCTGGCCCATGGCAAGGACCTATGGTCAACCCTCCAAAAGTCAGCCAACCCCCACAGGGCACACAGCCTTTGTTCATGCATGATCAGGAGCTAGCCACAGGACCTGGCCTTGGAGACTCCATCCCCCAGGCTGTTTTCTTTTAAACTGGAGGGGAGCATGTTGCCCTGGAGCCTCCTTTGGCACCTGGAACTCCAACCCTCAGGTCATTATTTATTTTAAAGGGGAGGGGAGCCGTGTGCCCCCTCGCTGAGCCTTCTGGGGCCTGGGCCACATTCACCAGGGCTGTTTATTTGCACTAAAGGAGAGGGGCACCACTCCCCTCCTCCATCTCCCATTCCTGGGGCCAGCATTTGTAAGAGATGGGCAGCCTGGTGCCCACCCTGGGTACCAACCATCATCTCATTGGGGGCCACGGGGAGGAGCCCCAAGACCCTCACAGCCTTAACCAGCTCCCCGCATACAGGACAAGCTGGCATTGCTCCGGCCGGTAGGGAGCAGCTACTTATGCTGCTCCCTGTGGGTAGGAGCAATATTTTGATTTGTTTCCCTGCCCAAACATTTCAAAAGCCAACTCTCAGTGAGGGGGGACATTTATAAAGCTTCTGCCCACTGGAAGCAGACTTGGGGTTTGCTCCCACTTGGCAGGGAAATAAAAAATGCTTCCCCCCTAAGGTAGAGAAAACACAGGCTTCCCTGTCTGCGCCACTGTGGGCAGGGAAAGCAAATTTTGTTGGTTTGGGCTCGATGGAACATAGCTACTGAGCTGCCCTCAGGGAATAGGGGCACTGGGGCCATTAATGGCTCAGGGAGTGGGGGCAGTGTGGCCCCCTCCCTTAAAGTAATCAGCCCTGGGGATGGGCTCCCTAGGACCTTAACCCCTTCGGGGCTAATGACGAGCTGGGCTCGTCATCGCGCTTACCTGTGGTGCGCTGATGACAAGGCCAGCTCGTCATCAGCCCCACCCTCGGGGGAAGCGCTGGCGCTCCCCCCGAGGGTCTCTGATCTTCATTTTTTCGCTGGGGGGGCAGCGAAAGAGCTACCGCTGCCGCCCCGCCCCCCATGGGAATCCCTGATGACGTCAGCGCGCACAGCGCGCGCTGACATTATCAGAGATTCCCAGCGCTCGGGAAGCCATTTGCTTCCTGAGCGCCGAAGAATCAGGTAGGTTTTCCGTGGCTGGCGGGGGTTTGGGGCAGCGAAGATGCATCAGGGGAGAGGAAAGAGATGTTCCTCTCCCCTGATGTCTCTTTCCAGGGCATTTCTGCCTCACGATCGCGCACAGCATCGCGATCGTGTGGCGGAAATGCCCCCACTAGACACCAGGGATTTCATTTTAGTTTTTAGGAAGCGACCCCTTGGGCAAGGGTCGCTTCCAGGCGGGCTGGCAATATGTTTTCATTTTTCTGCCCCCCCGGGGGGAAATCGGCCCGTTTTTCGGCCGTTTTGCCCCCAGGAGGGGCAGAAATTCCCCACTAGCACCAGGGTTATTTTTTATAGCCAAGATGGCGGCCATGGCTATTGTTTACATTTTTATGTCCCCCCTGGGGGCAAATCGTCCTTTTTTTTTGCCGTTTTGCCCCCAGGGGGGACAGAAAATGCCCACTAGACACCAGGGATTTCATTTTAGTTTTTAGGAAGCGACCCCTTGTGCAAGGGTCGCTTCCAGGCGGGCAGCAAATATGTTTTCGTTTTTCTGCCCCCTCGGGGGCAAATCGGCCCGTTTTTTTGCCGTTTTGCCCCCAGGGGGGATAGAAAATGCCCACTAGACACCAGGGATTTCATTTTAGTTTTTAGTAAGCGACCCCTTGGGCAAGGGTCGCTTCCAGGCGGGCAGCAAATATGTTTTCGTTTTTCTGCCTCCCCTGGGGGCAAATCGGCCCGTTTTTTTGCCGTTTTGCCCCCAGGGGGGGACAGAAAATGCCCACTAGACACCAGGGATTTCATTTTAGTTGTTGGGGCAATGTGTTTGTTTTGGGAAGCGATCCCTTGGGTAAGGGTCGCTTCCAGGTGGCCATGATTGTGTTTTTGTTTTTCTGTCCACCCTGGGGGCAAATCGGCCCGTTTTTTTTGCCGTTTTGCCCTCGGGGGGCAGAAAATGCCCACTAGCACCAGGGAATATTTTGTTTTTAGGAAGCGACCCCTTGGGCAAGGAGTAGTGCTTGGCTGGCGGTGTGTGTGGAGTGGTGCTTGGCTGGTGGTGTGCGTGGAGTGCTACTTTGCTGTCTGTGCACGGAGTGCTGCTTGGCTGGCGGTGTGTGTGGAGTGGCGCTTGGCTTGCGGTGTGTGTGGAGTGGTACTTGGCTGTCGGTGTGCGCTGAGTGGTGTTTGGCTGGCGGTGTGCGTGGAGGGGTACTTGGCTATCTATGCACGGAGTGGTGCTTGGCTTGCGGTGTGTGTGGAGTGGCGCTTGGCTGGTGGTGTGTGTGGAGTGGCGCTTGGCTGGTGATGTGCGTGGAGTGGTCATTTGCCGTCTGTGCACGGAGTGCTGCTTGGCTGGCGGTGTGTGTGGAGTGGCGCTTGTCTGGTGGTGTGCGTGAAGTGCTACTTTGCTGTCTGTGCATGGAGTGCTGCTTGGCTGGCGGTGTGTGTGGAGTGGCGCTTGGCTAGTGGTGTGCGTGGAGTGGTACTTGGTTGTCTGTGCATGGAGTGGTGTTTGGCCTGTGGTGTGTGCGGAGTGGTGTTTGGCTGGCGGTGTGTGTGGAGTGGTGTTTGGCTGGCGGTGTGTGTGGAGTGGTAATTGGCTGGATGGTGTGCGTGGAGCGGTGCTTGGCTGGCGGTGAGTGGCACTTGGCCTGCGGTGTGCGTGGAGTGGTGCTTGGCTGGCGGTGCATGTAGAGTGGTATTTGGCTGTCGGTGTGCGCTGAGTGGAGTTTGGCTGGCGGTGTGCGTGGAGGGTTACTTGGCTATCTATGCACGGAGTGGTGCTTGGCTGGCGGTGTGTGTGGAGTGGCGCTTGGCTGGTGGTATGTGTGGAGTGGTCATTTGCTGTCTGTGCACGGAGTGCTGCTTGGCTGGCAGTGTGTGTGGAGTGGCGCTTGGCTGGTGGTGTGCGTGGAGTGCTACTTTGCTGTCTGTGCACGGAGTGCTGCTTGGCTGGCGGTGTGTGTGGAGCTTGGCTGGTGGTGTGCGTGGAGTGCTACTTTGCTGTCTGTGCACGGAGTGGTGCTTGGCTGGCGGTGTGTGTGGAGTGGCACTTGGCTGGTGGTGTGCGTGGAGTGCTACTTTGCTGTCTGTGCACGGAGTGCTGCTTGGCTGGCAGTGTGTGTGGAGTGGCGCTTGGCTGGTGGTGTGCGTGGAGTGCTACTTGGTTGTCTGTGCACGGAGTGGTGTTTGGCTGGTGGTGTGTGTGCAGTGGTGTTTGGCTGGCGGTGTGTGGGGAGTGGTACTTGGCTGGATGGTGTGCATGGAGCGGTGCTTGGCTGGCGGTGAGTGGCGCTTGGCTTGCGGTGTGCGTGGAGTGGTGCTTGGCTGGCGGTGTGTGTGGAGTGGTACTTGGCTGTCAGTGTGCGCTGAGTGGTGTTTGGCTGGCGGTGTGCGTGGAGGGGTACTTGGCTATCTATGCACGGAGTGGTGCTTGGCTGGCGGTGTGTGTGGAGTGGCGCTTGGCTGGTGGTGTGTGTGGAGTGGCACTTGGCTGGTGATGTGCGTGGAGTGGTCATTTGCTGTCCGTGCACGCAGTGCTGCTTCGCTGGCGGTGTGTGTGGAGTGGCGCTTGGCTGGTGGTGTGCGTGAAGTGCTACTTTGCTGTCTGTGCACGGAGTGCTGATTGGCTGGCGGTGTGTGTGGAGTGGCGCTTGGCTGGTGGTGTGCGTGGAGTGGTACTTGGTTGTCTGTGCACGGAGTGGTGTTTGGCCTGTGGTGTGTGTGGAGTGGTGTTTGGCTGGCGGTGTGTGTGGAGTGGTGTTTGGCTGGCGGTGTGTGTGGAGTGGTACTTGGCTGGATGGTGTGCATGGAGCGGTGCTTGGCTGGCGGTGAGTGGCACTTGGCTTGCGGTGTGCGTGGAGTGGTGCTTGGCTGGCGGTGCGTGTGGAGTGGTATTTGGCTGTCGGTGTGCGCTGAGTGGAGTTTGGCTGGCGGTGTGCGTGTAGGGTTATTTGGCTATCTATGCACGGAGTGGTGCTTGGCTGGCAGTGTGTGTGGAGTGGCGCTTGGCTGGTGGTATGTGTGGAGTGGTGCTTGGCTGGTGGTGTGCGTGGAGTGCTACTTTGCTGTCTGTGCACGGAATGGTGCTTGGCTGGCGGTGTGCGTGGAATGGCGCTTGGCTGGTGGTGTGCGTGGAGTGGTACTTGGCTGTCTGTGCACGGAGTGGTGCTTGGCTGGCGGTGTGTGTGGAGTGGCGCTTGGCTGGTGGTGTGCGTGGAGTGGTACTTGGCTGTCGGTGTGCGCTGAGTGGTGTTTGGCTGGCGGTGTGCATGGTCTTATTCTTATTCATCCTTCCTCATTGATCCTCTGCTAGCCACTTACGAGGTCCCCTCTGTTATTACCAGCGCTTTGACGCCTCTGGGTAGCAATTCGCGCTCTATAAATTTACCTCCATTTCCATTTTCATGGTGGTGTGGGTGGACTGGCACTCGGCTGGCGGTGTGTGAGTAGTTACTTTCTGTTGGTCACTACACACACTGCTAGTTGAGTGACACTCTACGCAGTCTAACATTTTCTGAAGTTACTGTGTCAGATTTGTGGGCGTGTGAAAGTGATGGGCCCTTGAATGGCGCTGGCGGCTGGCGGTGTGAATGTTTTGTATGTGTCACACGTACAAAAGGTGTGTGAATGTCCTTACTGCCCCTGTGTGATGGGGGTACTGGTAGGAGCTAAAGACTGACTGGCACCAAAGGGGTCAGGCAGTAAAAAATAATTCAAAAAGTTATCCAGTGTCTTGATGTTAAACCTCATCTAATCTCAATTGGTCTAAGCCCTATTTGATGGCCCATCTGGCCGAATTTAAATTTGGGGTGCAAATTTGTGTGTTGTTGTTTTAATTGATATATTGTTTGTGAAATGTGGTAGTAATTTTTTTTTCTTCTCTATTTTTGTCTTGTTCCAGGCTTTTGCAGATTGGATTGTTGTAGGTTGCGTGTCTGTTTGCAGCTTGTGTAGTTGCTTGTGCTTGGTAAGTGAATGTATTTTGTACTACTTTCCCTTGATGTTTGTCTTTTTGAAAAAGGTTGTACTTCTAGCAGTTTGTGTGGCTCTGTGGTTTTTTTTTCCAGCATTAGTGTTTGATGTGCACTTTGTTTTCTAATCTGTCATTTCTTTTTTTCTTTCTAGTGGGATATCATTTCTTTTTGCTGTGTCTCAACAGAGTAGGTGCTGTTGAGTGTAGCTATATTTGGTAAGAGTGAAATTGTTTTGGATTGTATTTATCTTTTTGTGAAAGCCTTACCTTGTTTACTTCTTACTTTGCACAGTGAAGGTTGTTGTTCACTTGTGTGTGCAGTCTTCTTGCTTTGTAAGGATAATGGCTAGTCGCAGGATTACTGCTCAGCAGGTTCTTGGTTTGCTTTTTGAGTCTTCCTCTGACCATGGTTCAGAGTCTGAGTCCGATTCGGACTCCCAGGTAGGGGCAGAAGATTCAGGCAGTGAGTTTTCTCTTCGCATGGAATCATCATCATCGGATGATGAATCTTCTTCTAATGCTGATGAAGGGCCTATGGTAGAGGAGGACATTGAGGTGCCGGTAGTGGGCCAAGAGGCACCTGTGCTGCTGCCTAGGGCCGCAAGGTTTCCTTTCTTTTTACGTCGTCAAGAGGCATCTGGTCTGGAGCCTGCACCCAAAAGGCTTCACATTGCTGTGGTGCGCAAAGAGGCATCTGGTGCTTTTCGTCTTCCTGCTGGTGTAGTGCAGCAAGAGGCATCTGGGGCTGTTAGGCTTCCCATTGGTGTAGAGCGGCAAGAGGCATCTGGGCCTGCTTGGTTTCCCGATGGTGTAGTGCAGCAAGAAGCATCTCAGGCTGTTGGGCTTCCCGTTGGTGTAGTGCAGGAAGAGCCCTCTGGGGATGCTATGTCTTCTGTTGGTGTTGTGCAGCCAGAAGTATCTGTGGCTGGTAGGCTTCCCATTGGTGTAGAGCGACAAGAGGCATCTGGGTCTGCTTGGTTTCCCGGTGGTGTAGTGCAGCAAGAAGCATCTCAGGCTGCTGGGCTTCCCGTTGGTGTAGTGCAGGAAGAGCCCTCTGGGGATGCTATGTCTTCTGTTGGTGTTGTGCAGCCAGAAGTATCTGTGGCTGTTAGGCTTCCCGTTGGTGAACAACAGCAAGAGGCTTCTGGGCTGCAGGCTGGGGTGGCTGCTCCCCCCGTTGATAGGGATGGCCTCTGGGTTCCCCCTGGCTTGGTGCAGCCGGCATTGCCAGAGTTCACTGGTGTTCCTGGGTGTAGAGTGAATACTGAGAATTTTCTGCCAATTAATTTTTTTCAGTTGTTTTTTCACGATGTGTTTTTGCAAGAGATTGTTGAGCAAACCAATTTGTATGCAGAACAATTTTTGAGGGCCAACAGTGCCAGCCTTAAGCCCTATTCTAGAGCAATCCGGTGGACTCCCACAAATGTTGAAGAGATGAAGAAGTTTTTGGGATTAACTTTTTTGATGGGCTTGCTAAGGAAGCCATCAATGACTTCATATTGGTCCACTAGTCCGTTGATGGCAACAGCTATATTTCCAGCAGTCATAAGTCGTGATCGGTATATGCTTCTTCTTCGGATGATGCATTTTGTTGATAATAGTTTAGCGTTGTCACGCGATCACCCTGATTGTGACCGTTTGTTTAAAATTCGGCCTGTCCTTGATCACTTTGTTGATCGTTTTTCTGAGATCTTTGTCCCTGGTAAAGAAATTGCAGTGGATGAGTCTTTGGTGTTGTTCAAGGGCCGCTTGGTTTTTAGGCAATACATTCCTAGTAAGAGGGCACGCTATGGAATCAAACTGTATATGCTGTGTGACAGTGAGACTGGATATGTCTACAATTTCAGGGTGTACACTGGTAAGGAGTCCAGCATTAACCCTCCTGGTTGTCCTTCTACTTTTGGAGTGACTGCGAAAATTGTGTGGGAACTAGGTAGAGGATTATTTAACAAAGGCCTTCATTTATATGTAGATAACTTTTACACTGGTGTGCGGTTGTTACAGGAGTTGGCCAAATTGGGCACTGTTGCTTGTGGCACAATGCGCAGTAACCGTAAAGGTTTCCCAAAGGAACTTGTTTGCAAAAGGCTTGTGCGGGGACAGTCTACGGCATTGCGATGTGGGGAGCTTCTAGCTGTGAAGTTTTCAGACAAGAGAGATGTGTACATGCTGACTACTATCCACGATGAAAGTACAGAACCTGTGCCTGTTTGGGGTCAGGGTGCTGAAGTGCGTAAACCTGTGTGCATTTTAGCTTACAATAAGTTCATGGGTGGTGTTGACAGAGTAGATCAGAGGTTGGAACCTTATGTTGCTCTTCGAAAGGCTTACGTTTGGTACAAGAAGTTGGCTATCCATTTGTTCCATTTGGCATCCTTTAATGCTTTTGTTGTGTACCAGAAGTCTTGTCCTGAGAAGAAGATGCCTTTTGTTAAGTTTCAGGAGTCTATAATAGGCAGCCTTGTACTTGTGGAGCAGGCAAGTGTTCCTAGATTTGGAGTGGTGGAGGAAGTGGCTAGATTGAAAGATCGCCACTTTCCTGAATCTATTCCTTCCACTACCGCAAGAGACTTTCCGACTAGAAGATGCAGAATCTGTTGGCGAAGAGGCGTGCGGAAGGAGTCTCGTATATACTGTCCTGACAGTCCTTCTAAGCCTGCATTGTGTCTGTCAGCTTGTTTTAAATCGTACCACACGCAAAAGAAGTTTTGGGAGTTTTAATGAGCTGTAAAGTGAATTGCCTGGTCTGCATTCTGTAAAAAATGTTTTGTTTGTTTCAAGGATTGGCATTAGTGCAAAGTTTTTTTTTAAAGAATTTGTGTTAGCTGATTTGTAGGTATTTCCATTTGTTTAGTGTTATTTTCAAAAAAAGAATTCTAAATGTGTTTGTGGTGTGTGCCGGCTGGTGCTTGGCTGGCGGTGTGTGTGGAGTTGCGCTTGGCTGGTGGTGTGCGTGGAGTGGTACTTGGCTGTCTGTGCACGGAGTGGTGCTTGGCTGGCGGTGTGTGTGGAGTGGCGCTTGGCTGGTGGTGTTCGTGGAGTGGTACTTGGCTGTCTGTGCATGGAGTGGTGTTTGGCTGGTGGTGTGTGTGGAGTGGTGCTTGGCTGGCGGTGTGTGTGGAGTGGTGCTTGGCTGGCGGTGTGTGTGGAGTGGTGCTTGTCTGGCGGTGTGTGTGGAGTGGTGCTTGGCTGGCAGTGCACGAAGTGGTGCTTGGCTGGCGGTGTGTGTGGAGTAGCGCTTGGCTGGGGGTGTTTGTGGAGTAGTACTTGGCTGTCTGTGCACGGAGTGGTGTTTGGCTGGTGGTGTGTGTGGAGTGGTGCTTGGCTGGCGGTGTGTGTGGAGTGGCGCTTGGCTGGTGGTGTTCGTGTAGTGGTACTTGGCTGTCTGTGCATGGAGTGGTGTTTGGCTGGTGGTGTGTGTGGAGTGGTGCTTGGCTGGCGGTGTGTGTGGAGTGGTGCTTGGCTGGCGGTGTGTGTGGAGTGGTGCTTGGCTGGCGGTGTGTGTGGAGTGGTGCTTGGCTGGCGGTGCACGGAGTGGTGCTTGGCTGGCGGTGTGTGTGGAGTTGCGCTTGGCTGGTGGTGTGCGTGGAGTGGTACTTAGCTGTCTGTGCACGGAGTGGTGCTTGGCTGGCGGTGTGTGTGGAGTGGCGCTTGGCTGGTGGTGTTCGTGGAGTGGTACTTGGCTGTCTGTGCATGGAGTGGTGTTTGGCTGGTGGTGTGTGTGGAGTGGTGCTTGGCTGGCGGTGTGTGTGGAGTGGTGCTTGGCTGGCGGTGTGTGTGGAGTGGTGCTTGTCTGGCGGTGTGTGTGGAGTGGTGCTTGGCTGGCGGTGCACGAAGTGGTGCTTGGCTGGCGGTGTGTGTGGAGTAGCGCTTGGCTGGGGGTGTTTGTGGAGTAGTACTTGGCTGTCTGTGCCCGGAGTGGTGTTTGGCTGGTGGTGTGTGTGGAGTGGTGCTTGGCTGGCGGTGTGTGTGGAGTGGCGCTTGGCTGGTGGTGTTCGTGTAGTGGTACTTGGCTGTCTGTGCATGGAGTGGTGTTTGGCTGGTGGTGTGTGTGGAGTGGTGCTTGGCTGGCGGTGTGTGTGGAGTGGTGCTTGGCTGGCGGTGTGTGTGGAGTGGTGCTTGGCTGGCGGTGTGTGTGGAGTGGTGCTTGGCTGGCGGTGCACGGAGTGGTGCTTGGCTGGCGGTGTGTGTGGAGTGGCGCTTGGCTGGGGGTGTTTGTGGAGTAGTACTTGGCTGTCTGTGCACGGAGTGGTGTTTGGCTGGTGGTGTGTGTGGAGTGGTGTTTGGCTGGCGGTGTGTGTGGAGTGGTACTTGGCTGTCTGTGCATGGAGTGGTGTTTGGCTGGTGGTGTGTGTGGAGTGGTGTTTGGCTGGCGGTGTGTGTGGAGTGGTACTTGGCTGGATGGTGTGCGTGGAGCGGTGCTTGGCTGGTGGTGTTTGTGGAGTAGTACTTGGCTGTCTGTGCACGGAGTGGTGCTTGGCTGGTGGTGTGCGTGGAGTGGCGCTTGGCTGGTGGTGTGTGTGGAGTGGTACTTGGCTGTCTGTGCACGGAGTTGTGCTTGGCTGTCGGTGTGCGCTGAGTGGTGTTTGGCTGGCGGTGTGCATGGTCTGGTGCTTGGATGGTGGTGTGTGTGGACTGGCGCTCGGCTGGTGGTGTGTGAGTAGTTACTTTCTGTTGGTCACTACACACACTGCTAGTTGAGTGACACTCCACGCAGTCCATCAATTTGTGTAGTTGCAGTGTCAGAAATGTGGGCGTGTGAAAGTGATGGGCCCTTGAATGGCGCTGTTTGCTGGTGTGAGTGTTGAAATGTGATGGGTCCGCGGCTGGCGGTGTGAATGTTTTGAATGTGTCAAACGTACGAAAAGTGTATGAATGGCCTGTAAAGAGGTTGGTGCCTTGACTTGGCTTTACAGCTCACGAGCTGTGAGTCAGTGGTTCAGTTATTCATACTTTCAATTATACGCAGTGTATTTCATTTTTTGTGAAATTACTTGCGATTACAATTGTATGTACTGAATCATCACTCACCCTCGTGCCAAATCCAACCAGTATGTGTGTGTGCTTGCGGATTAGATGGCTTTGCAGTAATTTATTTTTTTCTCTTTCTGCAGTAGGGTGTGCCTTGTCCCTTATTGTGATTGTTGTAATGTGTTGCTTTTCTTCCAGATGGTGTCAGTGGTCTTGTTTGTATCAGGTATGAAAGGTGCGTGAATGGCCTGTAAAACGGTTGGTGCCTTGTCGTGACTTTACAGCTCACGAGTTGCGAGTCACTGGTTCGGTTTTTATGCATTTATTTATTAACAGAGCATTTCATTTTTTTGAAATATCATGTTAATAAAATTTTATGTACTGAACCATCACTCGCCCTCGTGCCAAATCCAACCTCTATGTGTGTGTCTTTGAGGAATAGATAGCCGTGCTTGATTCTTTGTCTTTTGAGTAGCTCAGTTATGGTGTATATTATAGCTATAAATTACTTTCCAAATTTAGATATTATTGGCAATTCATGGCAGTATATGGTCATGTCTTGTTGGTGAATTCTATTGTTGTTTTTTGTGCACAATCTCTTGCAAACTTGAAATTGTCTGTCACAATTTTCATGCGATATTGTCCCCTGAATCGCACGTTCTCCATCTGAAAACTTAATTCATTCAAAACAATTTGGTTTTGCAAGGGGGTTCCCATGCGTTTTTGGCCCGGGGCTTGGCGGGCATCTTTGGAAACTACCAAACCCAAACAGTTCTGAGAACTAGACACCCGGGGGAGTCCAGCGAGGTGTGGCATGCATGGGTCCCCCAATGTTTTCCTACCCAGAAACCCCTGCAAACCTTAAATTTAGGTAAAAAAAACACTTTTCCGTACTTTTTTGGGTGGGATCTCGCTGCCGGCACAAATGTCCTACCACCCAGCGTTTCCCTTGTTCTCCCGAGTAAAATGATACCTCACTTGTGTGGGTGGGCCAAAGGCCTGTGACTAAGGCAGGGGGGCTTAATTTGTAAACCTTAAATACTACTTTTTTCAAAATTCATTTTTGGCCTGTTCTGCTTTGGGGCACCCACACAAGTGAGGTATCCTTTTACTCGGTAGAACAAGGGGAACGCTGGGTGGTAGGACATTTTTGCCGGCACGGCGATCCCACGCAAAAAAGTTTGGAAAAGTGCTATTTTTACCTAATTTTAAGGTTTGCAAGGAGTTCTGGGTAGGAAAACATTGGGGGACCCACGCATGCCGTACCTCCCTGGACTTCCCTGGGTGTCTAGTTTTAAGAACTGTTTGGGTTTGGTAGTTTCCAAAGATGGCCACCGAGTCCCGGGCCAAAAACTCAGGTGCCCCCCCAAAAAAAAATCAAGGTTATATTGCTTCAGGGTATTTTAAAGTCACCACCGTACGATTTGGACCTTTTCCTGTTGCAGCCACTATGCCTACCCACGCAAGTGAGGTACCGTTTTTATAGGGAGACCTTGGGGAACGCTGGGTGGGAGGTAATTTGTGTGAGCCCAGTGATGCCACGCTTTCCCACACTAAAACGTGTGAAAAAACTGATTTTTTTCTGCTAAAATTGAGGTTTGCAAGGGATTCTGGGTTAAGGAACGTTGGAGGATCCACGCAAGCCATACCTCCTTGGAAGCCCCCGGGTGTCTACTTTTCAGAAATGTGTGGGTTTGGTAGGTTTCCCTAGATGGCCGTCTAGCACGGGGCCAGAAACCCAGGTAGCCCCTCTTGCAAAAGCTGGTGGATTTGACAATGGTGACAATGTCAAGTCCACCAGAAACCCCTGCAAACCTTAAATTTAGGTCAAAAAACCCACTTTTCCGTACTTTTTTGGGTGGGATCTCGCTGCCGGCACAAATGTCCTACCACCCAGCGTTTCCCTTGTTCTCCCGAGTAAAATGATACCTCACTTGTATGGGTGGGCCAAAGGCCTGTGACTAAGGCAGGGGGGCTTAATTTGTAAACCTTAAATACTACTTTTTTCAAAATTCATTTTTGGCCTGTTCTGCTTTGGGACACCCACACAAGTGAGGTATCCTTTTACTCGGGAGAAAAAGGGGAACGCTGGGTGGTAGGAAATTTTTGCCGGCATGGCGATCCCACGCAAAAAAGTTTGGAAAAGTGCTATTTTTACATAATTTTAAGGTTTGCAAGGAGTTCTGGGTAGGAAAATATTGGGGGACCCACGCATGCCATATCTCCCTGGACTCCCCCGGGTGTCTAGTTTTCAGAACTGTTTGGGTTTGGTAGTTTCCAAAGATGGCCACCGAGCCCCCGGCCAAAAACTCAGGTGCTCCCCCAAAATCAAGGTAGTTTTGCAATAGGGTATTGTAAATTCACCACCGTACGATTTGAACCGTTTCCTGTTGCAGCCACTATGTCTATTCACGCAAGTGAGGTACCATTTTTTTCGGGAGACCTAGGGGAACACTGGGCGGGTGGAAATTTGTTGATCCACGCAGATTCCAGAACTTTCCACCACAGAAATGTGCGGAAAATGTGTTTTTTTTGGTCACATTTTTAGGTTTGCAAGGGATTCTGGATAACAAAACCTGGGGGTAGGCAGACGAGTCACCCCATCCTGAATTCCCCATGGTGTCTAGTTTTCAAAAATGTATACGTTTGCTAGGTTTCCCTAGGTGCTGGCAGAGCTAGGGCGCAAAAACAAAAGGTAGTCTTTTTGTCCGAAAAGTGCATGATTTCACTGGGAAATTGAGGTGCGACCATGTTGCGTTTTGCGCTGTTTCATGTCGCAGCCACTATGCCTACCCACGCAAGTGAGGTACCATTTTTTTCGGGAGACCTGGGGGCACGCTGGGTGGTTGGAAATTTGTTGATCCACCCAGATTCCAGAACTTTCCACCACAGAAATGTGAGGAAAATGTGGTTTTTTTCTCAAATTTTTAGGTTTGCAAGGGATTCTGGGTAACAAAACCTGGGGGTAGGCAGACGAGTCACCCCATCGTGAATTTCCCTGGGTGTCTAGTTTTCAAAAAAGTATAGGTTTGTTAGGTTACCCTAGGTGCTGGCAGAGCTACGGCGCAAAAACAAAAGGTAGTCTTTTTGTCCAAAAAGTGATAGATTTCACTGGGAAATTGAGGTGCGACCATGTTGCGTTTTGCGCTGTTTCATGTCGCAGCCACTATGCCTACCCACGCAAGTGAGGTACCATTTTTTTCAGGAGACCTGGGGGCACGCTGGGTGGGTGGAAATTTGTTGATCCACGCAGATTCCAGAACTTTACACCACAGAAATGTGAGGAAAATGTGTTTTTTTGTCAAATTTTTAGGTTTGCAATGAATTCTGGGTAACAAAACCTGGTGGTAGGCAGACAAGTCACCCCATCCTGAATTTCCCTGGGTGTCTAGTTTTCAAAAATGTATAGGTTTGCTAGGTTTCCCTAGGTGCTGGCAGAGCTACGGCGCAAAAACAAAAGGTAGTCTTTTTGGCCAAAACGTGCTAGATTTCATTGGGAAATTGAGGTGCGACCATGCTGCGTTTGGCGCTGTTTCATGTCGCAGCCACTATGTCTACCCACGCAAGTGAGGTACCATTTTTTTGGGGAGACCTGGGGGCACGCTGGGTGGGTGGAAATTTGTTGATCCACGCAGATTCCAGAACTTTCCACCACAGAAATGAGAGGAAAATGTGTTTTTTTTGTCAAATGTTTAGGTTTGCAAGGGATTCTGGGTAACAAAACCTGGGGGTAGGCAGACGAGTCACCCCATCCTGAATTTCCCTGGGTGTCTAGTTTTTAAAAATGTATAGGTTTGCTAGGTTTCCCTAGGTGCTGGCAGAGCTACGGCGCAAAAACTAAAGGTAGTCTTTTTGTCAAAAAAGTGCTAGATTTCACTGGGAAATTGAGGTGCGACCATGTTGCGTTTTGAGCTCTTTCGTGTCGCAGCCACTATCCCTACCAACGCAAGTGAGGTACTGTTTTTATCGGGAGACCAGGGGGAACGATGGGTGGGTGGAAATTTGTTGATCCACGCAGATTCCAGAACTTTCCACCACAGAAATGTGAGGAAAATGTGTTTTTTTTGTCAAATTCTTAGCTTTGCAAGGGATTCTGGGTAACAAAACCTGGTGATAGGCAGTCGAGTCACCCCATCCTGAATTCCCCTGGGTGTCTACGTTTCAAAAATGTATAGGTTTGCTAGGTTTCCCTAGGTGCCGGCAGAGCTAGGGTGCAAAAACTACAGGTAGGCACTTTGCCAAAAAAGGGTCAATTTGTCACTGCAAAATTTAGGTGTGACCACGTTGCATTTTGCGCCGTTTCCTGTCGCAGGCACAAGGCCGACCCACACAAGTGAGGTACCGTTTTTATCGGGAGACTTGGGGTAATTCAGATTTGTTAATCAACTGTTATTACCAATTGAGCTTTCATGCGTTTCTCCCTGTCAATGAAAGACATTGTGTAAAAAAAAATCTTTTTGAAAAATGACCAATAATTCTCATGCTAGTATGAGTATTCCCAATTTTGAAAATGTGCAATTATATACTGTTTCTGAACTCTATAATTTGTACCCAATTCAGAAATACATAGGTGTCTTTCATACAGATTTTTCCATGTATACATTTTCCAGGACAAAGTGCTCTATACCCAGTAAATGAAAAAATACCATTGCAAGTTGCTGCTCAGTTTTTGGATCTGGGTTCGTCGGGTTCTTGGTGAAACTACAAGTCCTATATATCCCCACAACCAGGAAGGTCTAACGGATGTAACAGTATATTGCTTTCCAAGAGTTGTCAAAATTAGAAAAAGTTATAGGTGAAAACGTTCAGACAAAAGGCTGTTTTTTTCAGAAAATGTTCATTTATTCCATTATTTAACTGTTAGTTTCTATAAGGAAACCTTCATGGATTTAGACAAATGACCCCTTTCTGAATTCAGAATTTTGTCTACTTTTCGAAAATGTACAGCTTTCCAGGATGCATTATTGCTTTCAAACTCATTTCTATCATTAACTGGAAGGAGGTGGAAAGCTCTAAAAATAGCAAAAATAGGCTATGTCCCAGAAAAATGCCAAAACTGTGTGAAAAATTTCGGTTCTCTGACAAAAGACTGTCATTCCCTAAAATCTGAGAAAATGGAGATTTCAGCCCCACAAACCCTTTTTTGATAACATTTTCAGGGGAAAACCTAGAGGCTTTCATTTGCAGCCCGTTTTTCCAATTTTTCTGAAAAAAACAAAAAAAATCACTATATTTTTGTTAATTTCTGGGACCCCTCCAAGGGAATCCACAAACCCTGGGCGCCTTTAGAATCCACATGATTTTGGAAGAAAAGGACGCAAATTTGGCGTGGATACCTTATGTGGTCAAAACGTTACAAGGGCCTAAGCGCGCACTACCCCAAAACGCCAAAAAAAGCCTTAGCACAGGAGGGGAAAAGGCCTAGCAGCGAAGGGGTTAAATTACTTGGGGAGGGGGTCAACAAGGGCC
Organism: Lissotriton helveticus; assembly: GCF_964261635.1. NCBI lineage: Eukaryota > Metazoa > Chordata > Amphibia > Caudata > Salamandridae > Lissotriton > Lissotriton helveticus. Next base: position 48,102,829 of record NC_136060.1, on the reverse strand, counting down.
CCTCCCCATTTTGTCAAATTCCAAAACCTGGGGTTGGGCTTTCCAGGGCTTCTGGACGCTCATGGACTGAGGCCATGCAGCCCCCCTCCCTTTCATGAATACAACCCGGGGTTGGCTCTCCAGCGCATAACCTTTATAAATGAGGCCAAGCTGCCATTTGTGTTTTCAAACCAGCTGGAGTCCCTTAGGATTGCAGCACTTTTTGCTGATTATTTTTTCTTTTTGGCCCCACGGTTGTCCCTCCCTAGCCTGCCTCATTATATATTTTTTCTTTTACATCAGGACAGAGGACTGAATCCCCAGGTCCTGTAATGGCTGCCAGCAAAAAAAAATTTGCTGGCATCCAAGGAGAGCGCACATGCTACCATGGGTGTCTGCCTTTATATTGGTGTTCCAGTGAGAGTCTCTGAAGACTCCCATGGACACAATTTCTCAGATATACAATTATTAGTTTTTCAAGAATTACTGAACGGATTTACACCAAATTACAAAAAAGCAAAATCAACTAACCAAGATCAAGCTTCCAGACGAATTTGCTGTTGTTCTGTTCAGCATTTTTTGCTGTAGCCCTGCCTAAAGAAGTCTATTAAAAATGCTTGGGATTTTACATTTTGGGGCCCCCCCTTTTTTCGCACCCTGCTTGACAGATCACCCAGAAACTTTCCAGGAAGGAGCCGAGGTGGCTCACATACACCTTAAAAATTCACTGAAGAAAACTAAAGGTTACAGGTCTTTTGTAGATAGGCTCACATTTCACTAATACAAACCCAGAGAAATTCAGCTGCTATAGTTACCTGAGAAAACTATAGCTTACACCCCTGCAATGCACTGCTTATGACCTCACATATTACATCATTCATGGCATGGTCAGTGATATCAATAATGACATCATCCACCAAACTACTCACCACCACTTATACCCCTATACAACCTCTCATACACCCACTCACATGCCCACAAAACCACTCAGATACCCATATTAGTGCTCACACAACCTCTCACTCACCCATATAGCAACTCATATAACCAGTCACTCACCCATACAGCAACTCAGGCAGCCACACAATCACCCAAACAGCAACTCAAACACCCATATATTCACACATACAGCCACTCACATACCCATTCACTCACCCATACAGCCTCCTACCACAGCCACTCACTTATCCGTACAAGCACTCAATCACACATACACACAACCACTTACATACCCATTCACACATCCATACAAGAAATCCTACATCTGTTCACTCACCCAAACAGCCATTCACACAGAGAATCAGCCTCCAATACAGTCACAGACACGCAAATTCACTTAACCATACACCTTCTTAAACAACATCTCACTCGCTCATACAGCCACTGACATACCCATTCTATCACCAAAACATTCTCTCAGACAGCCACTGACATACTCACTCACCCACACAGCTAATAATGCATCCACTCAACCATACAGCCGCTCACATACCTATAAACAACGCATACATACACAGCCACTCACACAAACATTCACTCTCCCATACACCTACTCATAGAACCACTCACTCACCCATACAACCACTAATATAGCCACTCACTCACCTACCCCCACAGCTACTCACATATCCACTTATACACCCTTACAGCCACTCAGACACATACTCTCACACATATACATACAACCACACAGCAACTCATATAATATATGTTAGAAGTACCACTCATTAGTAGTACAACTATTATACCAATTTACCTTTTGTAGAAGATTAGTGTATATATATTTAGCATTCATAAACTTAGAAAAGACTGGATTATGTCATTTGAGTTGTCATCAGCGATGTCACAGGCCATATCATGAGTGATGTAATATGTGAGATCATAAGCAGTGCATTGCATAGGTGTAAGTTATAGTTAGCTCAGATAACTAGATCTGCTGAATTTCAATCATTTTGTGCAAGTGAAATCTGAGCCCAGCTATAAATTCCTTGTAACCTTTAGCTTTTATAGTGAATTTTCAGGATTTTTTAAAATGTTATTTCCAGCCTGTAACCTTTGATAGTGTGTATGTGAGTGGGTGCACAAGTGTCTGAGTGGGTCTGTGAGTTCCTGTGTGGGTCTTTGAGTGGGAGCATGAAACTCTAATTGTGTCTGTAACTGGGTGTGAGTCTTTAAGTGTGTGTGTGTGTCTGTGAATGAGCATGTGAGTTTGAGTGACTCCGAGTGGGTCCATGAGCAAGTATATGAGTCTTTGAGTGCATTTGTGAGTGAATGCTTGAGACTGTTTGGGGCTGTGAGTGGGTGCATGACTCTGCATGTGGGTCAGTGACTGGGTGCATCATGAGTCTGAGTGGGTCAGTGACTGGGTATGAGTCACTAAGTAGGTCTTGAGTACCTCTGTGAGTGTTGGAGTTGGTTTGTGAGTATCTGGGTGAGTGTGTGAATCTCTAAGTGTCTGTGAGTAGGAGCATGAGTCTGTAAGTGGGACTGTGAGTGGGAGCATAAGCGCCTGAGAGCATCTGTGAGTGGGTGCATGAGTATCTGAGTGGTTCTGCCAATGTCTGGATGAGTCTGAGTATAACTAGAAATAACTGCATTAGTGTCTGAATGAGTCTGGGATTTTTTAAATTTTATATCCAATATTCATGAATTTGTCAAAATGTTACGTGTCGGGAACACATTGACGGCCACCGCGAATTCACACATATCACAAGTGGAAAGAAACATGTTTTCTAGCATATTAAACACATCAGGGCTTCCTCAAAGACCCCTATATTCCTCTCATGAGGTCAAGTCACATCCAATCTGACCCCTTATGTCACTTTCTGCCAGTTCATTGGAGCCTCTGGTACTGTTCCTATGAAGTAAAATGACGGCATCAGCTCTCGGCTCAGGTTGCGGCCAGCCAATCATGACATTCCTGTTGGCGCTCGCATTCGAGATTCATTGTGAAATCATTATGAAAAATTTGTGGCCACAGATATACAAATTTGTATTTGGTTTAATTTCTCAACAACTACTACACTCACACCCAGTCAGCAGATCTGGGCTTAATCTATCACCGTTCTTTAGCCCACTCTGCCACCCCAGTTCAGACATGGTCATATGCAAATCAGTCTGACCCTGTGCCTCATGGGAACAGTCCAGCCCGAACTGCCAAGCCATGCCTTCCCTGGACCGGAAACAAGCTTCCTAGGACCGATTTCTGGCATTTTAGCTGTCTTCAGCCAGGCTTGCTTGAATCCAGTGGCACTGATGCAAACACTTTTTTAAATTATCGTCCCATTTCCTTGTTACCATACTCAGGGAAGGTGTTGGAGGCATTTGTAAATGAACAACTTGTAAACTACCTTGAGAAGAATAACCTACTCGATCCCTCACAGTCAGGTTTCCGGGCTGCCCACAGCACGGAAACAGCCCTGATCGAAGTTGCCGACAACATTAGACTTGCTCTTGACAAACGTCAATCCTCTATTCTTGTGCTTTTGGATCTGTCGGCTGCCTTTGACACCATCTCCCACCAGATCTTGATCAGAAGACTGTGGGAGTGTGGTGTCAAAGGGCAGGTTTTAAAATGGTTTGTCAGTTATTTGACTAACCGAACAACTACATTGCAAATTGATAACACTCTTGCCAGTACTTGGCCCGTTACAAGAGGTGTGCCCCAGGGCTCTATTCTGAGCCCTTCGCTTTTTAACGTTATATGGCCCCCCTGGCCAAGGTGATCAGGGAATACGGGTTTGATATGTTATCATACGCGGATGACACGCAAATATTGGTTTCACTAGGCCCTGACGCAAACGACACCAAAAGGCGTTTTAAAATGTATATGGTAGAGGTAAAAACTGGATGAGCCAAAACCATCTCCAGCTGAATGGCACCAAATCTGAAGTCATGCTATTTGGGCGGGCAAGTGAACACTGGACCCATGATTGGTGGCCTTCGGAACTGGGGGAGAGTCCCGTCCCAAAAGAATCAGTCCGTAATCTCGGATTCCGCATGGATAACAAATTGTCCATGAAGGACCATGTAAATCATACGGTAGGCACCTGCTTCGGAATTATGCGGAGTCTGCGCAGGGTCTTTAAATGGATACCAACAGAAGCACTCAGAACTTTGGTTCAGGGCCTCATAGTAAATAGGCTAGACTATGACAACTCTCTCCTCCTCGCCATAAACGAGTGCCATATCAGGAAACTGCAAGTTGTACAAAATACAGCTACTCGTCTGATCCTGGGTCTACCCAGACGATCCCCCTCTTTGCCATGCCTAAAAAGCCTACATTGGCTCCCTGTTAAAAAAAGAGCCATTTTCAAAACCATGTGTCTGGTTCATAAACACATGTACGGCCCAGGACCAAAATACTGGAATCAGAAATTGACATGGTACCGGCCTGGTCGACAGTTGAGATCAAGCTCTAAGTCACAGCTCACGCCGCTCAGAGTTCAAACTGCCAGAAATGGCGGTTGTGCCTTTTCCTTCATGGCACCATCCTTATGGAATAAACTTCCGCTAAGCATACGTACAACTACGGAACTCATGAGCTTCCGCAAAAAACTGAAAACATGGCTCTTCTGCTAAATTCCATTTCCTGGCTCATTCTCCCTCCTGCTTTAGGACTGTCCGCATGCGCCATGAGACTCCCTCGGGATGTGATATGTTGCGCAATACAAATATCCAGACTAGACTAGACTAAAGTGAGCAAGGGATTCACGTCTGAGCATACCCTGCCAACTTATGGCAAACAAAGCGGTACAAAAGGGGGTGGTGATGGACGGAGCATGTTAACCAATCAAGCACTCACCCCCAGTCACAGATCTGGGTTGAATCCATCATCGTTCTTTAGCTGACTTCGCCACCTTGTGTTTGCTTTGTTTGACCTAAGTTGGCAGGGCTATGCACATACATGGATCCCTTGCTCACTTTGCCACTAGGTTCAAACTAGCATGGCCGATGAGGGCTGTTAGCCCGAAACCACTCCCAGGATTCTTGTTTCTGGTACAGAGAAAACATGGCTTGGCAATTCGGGCTGGACTGTTCCCTTAAGGCACAGCATCAAGAGTGATTTGCATATAGCTGTGTCTGAACTGGAGTGGCAAAGTAAGCTAAAGAACGATGATGGATTCAACCCAAATCTGTGAGTGGGGGTGAGTGTCTAAAAAGTGTCAGAACTCCGTCCATCATCTCCTTGTGTTTGCTTTGTACTCCCTAAGTTGCCCAGATGTGGGTCCCTTGCTCGCTTTGCCACTGGATTCAAGCTAGTCTGGCTGATGAGGGCTGTTAGGCTGAAACTGGTCCCAGGAGACTTGTTTCCGGTCCAGGGAAGACATGGCTTGGCAATTCGGGATGGACTGTTCCCATGAGGCACAGGATCAACACTGATTTGCATTTAGCTGTGTCTGCACTGGGATGGCGTAGTGAGCTAAAGAATGATGATGATTCAACCCAGATCTGTGACTGGGGTGAGTGTCTGAAAAGTTTCAGCGCTCAGTCCATCATCTCCTTGTGTTTGCTTTGTTTGCCCTAAGTTGGCATGATATACCCAGAAGTGGGTCCCTTGCTCACTTTGCCACTGGATTCAAGCTAGCCTGGCTGATGAGGGCTGTTAGACCAAAACCGGTCCCAGGATGCTTGTTTCTGGTCCAGGGAAGACATGGCTTGGCAATTCAGGTTGGATTGTTCCCATGAGGCACAGGATCAAGACTGATTTGCATATAGCTGTGTCAGTACTGGGGTGGAAAAGTGAGCTAAAGAACGATGATGGATTCAACACAGATCCGTGACGGGGATGAGTGTCTGAAAAGTTTTAGCGCTCCATCCATCTTCTCTTGTGTTCGTCTTAACTAGAAATACTGGCACACATTTTTGTGAAAATTTCATAAAGATTTCTCAAATGGTGCCAAAGATATAGGCGAGTCAAAACACGCTTTTCCTATGGAAACATGGTCCTAACGATAACTACCAACTATAACTACCTACTGGTGACTGGAAGTAGGATATATATGTATATCTATATATCTATATATATATATATATATATATATATAAGAAAGAAGTGACTCAAACAGATAGATTCACCAAAGAACAAAAATATATTTCCACTACAACGTTTCAGCTTCCGCCTTCCTCAGGTAGTTTCAAGATGGTAAGCTCAGTGGCTGCACAGATGACACAGCTGAATTTTCAAAAAGCATCATGAGTGAAGATTCCATTTGGAATGTGGAATCAATGCATCCCTGAGAGTTCTTGAGATATGCATTAATCAGGTTGTATTGTCAGTAATGTTCAGTCCATCTGGATGCAATGATTTTAAACGGTACATCCAGAAGTTTTCCTTGGAGTCCAGTAGTTCTTCCTTTGAGACATGTTCTACGGGGAAAATCTTCAAATCTGATAGTGAATGATCCACAAGGTTAAAATGATTGGCTACAGGCTGGTCAATTTTCTTATTAATTATTGCTGATTTGTGGTTCCTGAATCGTGTGCGGAGGTCATTCACTGTTTGGCCTACATATTGTTTTTTACAGCTTTGCCGTTGGCACTGAATCACATAAATAATGCATGTTGAGCGACATGTTAGATGCTGCCTTATTGCATAGGTTCTTCTGGTAAAATAACTAGTAACTGATGATGTTTGTAAAAGGTATTCACACGTGATGCATCTTTTAGAGTCACAGCAATGAACCCCTGCATTTGTTACAGCTTGCTTGATTTCAGCTCTCACAATAAGAGATCGTAAATTTGGAGCTCTGCGGTAAGCAATGACTGGCGGTTTTGGAAAAACCTTTTGCAATTTTTCACAAGTGGACAGTAAGGGAAATGTTTTTTGCATTATATTTCTGTAGTTGGGAGCTGATGGATGATAGTCAACTACAAATGGAGTTCTGTCACTTTTGTTTCTGGCGCTGGTATTCCAAATAAGTGCTTCTCTGGGTAACTGCAAAGACTTGTCAATTTGTTGCTGTATGATATGCAGAGGATAGCCTCGCCTTCTAAATAATGTAGCAAGCTCCTGTAGATGGTCTTTACAGGTTTCCTCATTGCTGCAGATGCGTCTTAGTGCTTGGCTGTAGATGATGCTCAGTTTAGTGTGATGAGGGTGACATGAAGTCCAGTTTAGATACAAATGAGCATCTGTAGGCTTGTGGTACAGATCAGTTGTAATTTTGTGTTCATGAATGGTGACTAGCACATCCAGAAAAGGGAGATGATGCTTCTGTTTGGTATTGCTGCTGGTAAATTTGATGGTAGGATGGATATTGTTGATATTAGCTGTAAATTGTTCCAATGTTCTACTTCCTGCATTCCATATTATAAATATGTCATCAATGTATCTTAGCCATACCAGTGGTTTGATGCTAGAAGTAGCAAGTATACTGTTCTCTAGTTTGCCCATGAAGATATTTGCATAGGATGGAGCCATCCGAGTACCCATGGAAGTACGAGCGGAAAGCTGATTGGCTGTCGGGTGTTTGTCAACATTCTAAACAGTCCGGAGAGTCTGCCATCTTATGTCTCGGTAGAATCGAGACACAAGAGATGAAAAAGAAAAGGGGAAATAATTAAAAGGGGGCAGAGTAGACACCCCCTGACCCCCTAGGTTTTCTGAGGGGGGTCTAGAAGGACCCTGAAGGGCAAAAAAACTTTTTTTTTTTTAAATTTTCACGGGGTGAGCGCTGGGTGCGTTCCCAGGTGCGCGCTCCGGTACGCGCACCCTAAGCGCACCACAGGGAAAAACAGTGTAAAAAATGATAGTAAAAAAACGAATTTAGAGTGCTTAGAGGTAATGGTGCTCTCCTTGCAACATTCCTGATGCATCATATTTAATGTATGACGCATTATGTCACAAGGAGTTACAGATACGTCAGTATTTCTGACGTATCTGTAAGCGCAAAAGTGATGCATTGCTGGAGTGTGTCACAAAAGTGACGCAACTCCAGCAATGCATCCTTTCACATGGGGCCAGCCTCATGTGAAAGGGCCTGCGTCAATCTTATGCCTGCTGTGAGGCAGGCGCAAGATTTTGACGCAACGGCGTCTTAAAAGTGACGCAGTGAAATCGCATAGATTTCACTGCGTCACTTCAACGACCCTTCCTTCGGTCAATACGCCCCCTTTGCATACATTACACCTGGCGCAGGTATAATGTGGCGCAGGGGTTTACAAAGTGACTCATCTACCTACATGCGTCACTTTGTAAATATGACTCAACAAGGTGCATTTTTTACAGCACTGGTGCGTCACAAAAAGTGACGCACCGGCGGTGTAAAAGTGACGCATGGCCTCATGAATGAGGTCTTCAGTCTTCTACTCTCACTTTTTCTTTCACTTTCTCTGTCTCTTCACGCTCTTACTCACCTTGTCTCACACTCACTTGTCTTTATCCAGTCTGTATCTCCACTCTTTCTTAAACATCACTGCTCTTTTCTTACCTTTCCACACCCCCGTTCCTTTACTACATTTTCTTCACTTATCCTCATTCCCCATGTTCACTCTCCTTCTCCTCACTCTCCTTCCCCACACTCACCTTCTTTCAGTACCCCTACTTCACTTCACTTGCCCTCTCGTCCCTTTCTTTGTTTTCTCACTCATTTTCCTCACCTCTCTCCCTGCACTCCACTTCAGTTACTCTTTTTCATTTTTTTAAGAATACAGCCCTTTTTTAAGAATTGGAGGTAGTTCTAAAAAGAACTTTTATTTTTCTTCTTTTTTCGATTTTTTCAACAAAAATCAAAAACAGTGAATGGCAAACTGCTCAACAGGAGCAAAAAAAATAATCAAAATTAGGGCTGGGGACGGCAGCGGTGGTTCTCTATTGCTCAAACCATGTTCATAACACTTTGTTCCCCATAACAAAGTAGTTGATCACAATGTTTGCATTTGACTGTGGCTTCATTAAAAACAGGCTGAATATTTGGGATCAGCAGTTCTGGTTGCCCCCTCACCGATACAGTTGCTTCTCCAGTTGAAGTAGAAGCACCATCCCTTGGTGCCTCTCGTGCCAGAGCCCTGACACTCTCCCGGGCATAGTTCTGGGGGTGCCTCCTCTGGACGTGCCGAATCATGGTCAAATTTCCGAATGAATATTTTCTGGTAGGGTCACCCCGTGACAGGACAGTGTGACAAATTTGGCACTCCACCTTTGGCGCATTTACTTTTTTATGTCTCTCAGGTATAGAAAAAAATGTTCAAATAAAATGTTCTTTCACCTTCGGCTGAGGAGGCTCTTCATCAATAAAACCATCTGAATCCTCACTGCTGCTGGATGGTCTGGCAGCCATTCTATCCACAAATTGTTAGCACAGAAAAAAAGAGGTCTTGCTCTCACCAAAGTGAAAGAAGAAGTGAAGGAAAAAGGTGGGGTTTTCATTAGTTGTAAAAAAAAACTGTTAACAACCAATGAAAAGAGTTATTTTAAGGTCACATGACTTGACACACTTACGCTGCGCGTACCGGAGCGCTTCCGGGGGCGCTTACGCGGCGCAAACGTAGCCACTTCCGGGGGCACTTACGCGGCGCGTCTGAGTGACGTTTTGGTAGGTTTACGGAAATGCAAAACCATTTTCATTCGGAAAATCAAAAAAACTACTTTTATAAGCATGGTACTGAATGTCTTGCATTATTATTTAGTTTTCATACATATTTTTTTTTACGAACGCAAAAATAGCGCTCTTGCTGCGCTCTCGGGAGAGCTTACCGGTGCGTGCACCATGAGTGTTCCAAGGCAAAATGATACGGGTAAGCTAACCGGTGCGGGCACCCAGCGCGCACCAGGAGAAAATGTTTAAAAAAAAGAAAAATACAGTGAACAAATATTTTTTTTACAAAAAAATTCTTAGAATAAATAGTTATAAAAAACAGCTAATAATCAAAAAAAAATCGTAGGTAACAAAGTTGATATACAAAGGAATTAACTTTTAAAAAAACTATGAAATTCACTGAAAAAAACATAGGTTTCTCAAACGTTATAGTTAGGAATTAACATTTAAAAAACCTTTGAAATTCACAGGAAAAACCATAGGTTTCACAATCGTTATAGTTAGGAATTAGCATTTAAAAAACCTTTGAAATTCACTAAAAAAACATAGGTTTCACACTCGTTATAGTTAGTAATTAGCATTTAAAAAACCTTTGAAATTCACTGAAAAAACCATAGGTTTCACACCAGTTATAGTTAGCTGAACATTTTACTCATACAAAACCATTGAAATTCCCACGTTATAGTTAGTTGGACTCACTATAACTCGCGCGCCCGCAATCCACTGCTGATGATGTCATATATATCATCATTCATGACATGGTCAGTGACATCACTGATGACATCTCAAATGACATCACTGATGACATCATCCATGTGATAATATGATGCACCTCATCACACTCAAATCTAACCTTTTATACATCAAGTTTTCAATACAGACTACCATTCCTGAAACCATTGACACAGCAATACCACTTACTACATACACACTCACTGATTCATAAGTCTACACACACATCCACTCATTCACCCATTCAATCACTCATACATACAGTCACTCATCAATACAACGCTATCATATGCACTCATACACCTATACAGACATTCACACAGTGCCACTAATCCATGGAGTTACTCTCTAATCTACTCAGTAATGAAAAGAATCAATCACACTCCCATTTCCTCATCTATACAGTTATACACACAAAACCTTACTTATTCAAACATATACTAACACATACTTACTCTCTTTTACAATCACTGATATAAGTACACATTGATCCGTACAGTCACTTACGCAATCACAGGCTCTCATGCATAGTCATTGATATATGCCAACTGTCACATGCACTGTTTTTTACATATCTACTTACTGGGACATGTAGCACTGAGAAATCCATTCACTCACCAACACTCCCATGCACACAGTCAACCGAACATACAGCTGTTTCCACATGTACTCTTGAACCCAAACACCAAGTGAATCAACTGCTCACACATCTATGCAGAGAGTCACACACCTCCCAGCCACTCCCACACACGCTCACCCTCATATACAAATACTTGGGCAACCAATCAATAACCCATATAGCCAATCATATACTAATCAACGCATGCAGCACCTTACACAACAACAGACATAATGATGCACACATTCAGACAGTTTAGTCACTAACCTATGCATTCAGTAAGACACATTTAATCATTCACTCATACAGTCAGTTACGCACCTACTAAATCCTTCATGCAGACACTCATGCATACACTCATTCTTCAATATGTAAAACATATTTTAACTTTACAGGAACACACATTCACTGGATGATGTCATCAGTGATGTCATCAGTGATGTCATTTGAGATGTCATCAGTGATGTCATCAGTGATGTCACTGACCATGTCATGAATGATGTAATATGTGACATCATCAGCAGTGGATTGCGGGCGCGCGAGTTATAGTGAGTCCAACTAACTATAACGTTGGAATTTCAATGGTTTTGTATGAGTAAAATGTTCAGCTAACTATAACTGGTGTGAAACCTATGGTTTTTTCAGTGAATATATATATATATGTATATATACATATATATATATATGCATATATATATATATATATATATATATATATATATATATATATATATTACCTACTGGCGGTCGCCAGTAGGTATATATAGTTAGGATTTTTTCTCTATGGGATTTTTGAAAATTCTATGTCTAATAACTTTGGCGTTTGTGGACGGAATTGGCTGAAATTTTCAGGAAAATGGCACATTTTGTTTTTGAGCAGCCCCTGAAAATTTTGGGGGGGTTTGTCAAGGGGGGGCCGAGAAAAAAGGGGGGTCCCAAAACGCGTTTTTCCCATGTTAATTTCCATAGGGCGGTTGGCCTCACTTTTAGCCCGAACGGCTGAATGGATTTGCACGAAACTTGGCAAAATTGTAGGGACTGGTAGCCCGATGTGCCTTTTGTAGGTCTCAATATATGTGCTCCAGTGGATTTTGAGAAATTAACGTTTAAAAAAAGATATATATCTGTAACAGCGGACCGGGCAGCGCTCCAGGACGCGTACTTTTCGCGCAACGGAGCTTTGTGAAGCGAAGCTGATTGGTTCTCCGGCGTCTGTCAACATTCCAAACAGTCCGTAGCGGCCGCCATCTTGTCTCTCGGTAGGATCGAGAGACAAGAGGAGGCCAAAGCGAAGGGGCAAATGACCATAAGGGGGCATAGTACATTGTCGCTGACCCCCTAGGTTTGATGTGGAGGTTTTAAAAGGGCCCCGCGGGGCAAAAAAAAAAAAAATAATAATAATCGAACGGCTGAATGGATTTGCACGAAACTTGGCAAAATTGTAGGGACTGGTAGCCCGATGTGCCTTTGCTAGGTCTCAATATATGTGCTCCAGTGGATTTTGAGAAATTAACGTTCAAAAAAAGATATATATCTGTAACAGCGCTCCGCTTCGCGTACTTTTCGCGTTACGGAGGTTTGCGAAGCTGATTGGTTGTTCGGCGTCTGTAAACATTCCAAACAGTCCGTAGCGGCCGCCATCTATAGTTAGGAATTAGCATTTAAAAAACCTTTGAAATTCACTAAAAAAACATAGGTTTCACACTCGTTATAGTTAGGAATTAGCATTTAAAAAACCTTTGAAATTCACTGAAAAAACCATGGGTTTCACACCAGTTATAGTTAGCTGAACATTTTACTCATACAAAACCATTGAAATTCCCACGTTATAGTTAGTTGGACTCACTATAACTCGCGCGCCCGCAATCCACTGCTGATGATGTCACATATTACATCATTCATGACATGGTCAGTGACATCACTGATGACATCTCAAATGACATCACTGATGACATCACTGATGACATCATCCATGTGATAATATGATGCACCTCATCACACTCAAATCTAACCTTTTATACATCAAGTTTTCAATACAGACTACCATTCCTGAAACCATTGACACAGCAATACCACTTACTACATACACACTCACTGATTCATAAGTCTACACACACATCCACTCATTCACCCATTCAATCACTCATACATACAGTCACTCATCAATACAACGCTATCATATGCACTCATACACCTATACAGACATTCACACAGTGCCACTAATCCATGGAGTTACTCTCTAATCTACTCAGTAATGAAAAGAATCAATCACACTCCCATTTCCTCATCTATACAGTTATACACACAAAACCTTACTTATTCAAACATATACTAACACATACTTACTCTCTTTTACAATCACTGATATAAGTACACATTGATCCGTACAGTCACTTACGCAATCACAGGCTCTCATGCATAGTCATTGATATATGCCAACTGTCACATGCACTGTTTTTTACATATCTACTTACTGGGACATGTAGCACTGAGAAATCCATTCACTCACCAACACTCCCATGCACACAGTCAACCGAACATACAGCTGTTTCCACATGTACTCTTGAACCCAAACACCAAGTGAATCAACTGCTCACACATCTATGCAGAGAGTCACACACCTCCCAGCCACTCCCACACACGCTCACCCTCATATACAAATACTTGGGCAACCAATCAATAACCCATATAGCCAGTCATATACTAATCAACGCATGCAGCACCTTACACAACAACAGACATAATGATGCACACATTCAGACAGTTTAGTCACTAACCTATGCATTCAGTAAGACACATTTAATCATTCACTCATACAGTCAGTTACGCACCTACTAAATCCTTCATGCAGACACTCATGCATACACTCATTCTTCAATATGTAAAACATATTTTAACTTTACAGGAACACACATTCACTGGATGATGTCATCAGTGATGTCATCAGTGATGTCATTTGAGATGTCATCAGTGATGTCATCAGTGATGTCACTGACCATGTCATGAATGATGTAATATGTGACATCATCAGCAGTGGATTGCGGGCGCGCGAGTTATAGTGAGTCCAACTAACTATAACGTTGGAATTTCAATGGTTTTGTATGAGTAAAATGTTCAGCTAACTATAACTGGTGTGAAACCTATGTTTTTTTCAGTGAATATATATATATATGTATATATACATATATATATATGCATATATATATATATATATATATATATTACCTACTGGCGGTCGCCAGTAGGTATATATAGTTAGGATTTTTTCTCTATGGGATTTTTGAAAATTCTATGTCTAATAACTTTGGCGTTTGTGGACGGAATTGGCTGAAATTTTCAGGAAAATGGCACATTTTGTTTCTGAGCAGCCCCTGAAAATTTTGGGGGGGTTCGTCAAGGGGGGGCCGAGAAAAAAGGGGGGTCCCAAAACGCGTTTTTCCCATGTTAATTTCCATAGGGCGGTTGGCCTCACTTTTAGCCCGAACGGCTGAATGGATTTGCACGAAACTTGGCAAAATTGTAGGGACTGGTAGCCCGATGTGCCTTTTGTAGGTCTCAATATATGTGCTCCAGTGGATTTTGAGAAATTAACGTTTAAAAAAAGATATATATCTGTAACAGCGGACCGGGCAGCGCTCCAGGACGCGTACTTTTCGCGCAACGGAGCTTTGTGAAGCGAAGCTGATTGGTTCTCCGGCGTCTGTCAACATTCCAAACAGTCCGTAGCGGCCGCCATCTTGTCTCTCGGTAGGATCGAGAGACAAGAGGAGGCCAAAGCGAAGGGGCAAATGACCATAAGGGGGCATAGTACATTGTCGCTGACCCCCTAGGTTTGATGTGGAGGTTTTAAAAGGGCCCCGCGGGGCAAAAAAAAAAAAAATAATAATAATCGAACGGCTGAATGGATTTGCACGAAACTTGGCAAAATTGTAGGGACTGGTAGCCCGATGTGCCTTTGCTAGGTCTCAATATATGTGCTCCAGTGGATTTTGAGAAATTAACGTTCAAAAAAAGATATATATCTGTAACAGCACTCCGCTTCGCGTACTTTTCGCGTTACGGAGGTTTGCGAAGCTGATTGGTTTTTTGGCGTCTGTAAACATTCCAAACAGTCCGTAGCGGCCGCCATCTTGTCTCTCGGTAGGATCGAGAGACAAGAGGAGGCCAAAGCGAAGGGGCAAATGACCATAAGGGGGCATAGTAGATCGTCCCTGACCCCCTAGGTTTGATGTGGAGGCTTTGAAAGGGTCTCGCAGGGCAAAAAAAAAATATACCGTTTTTTTAGTTTTTTTGCGTGGAGTGCGCCCGGTTCGCGTACCGGGTAGCGCCCCAGGGAGCGTACTTTCTTGAAAATTAGTGAAAAAAGTTAGAGTAAAATAATAATTGTGAGTGATCAGATGTAGGGTAGCTCTGAGAAGAGCTTTTGGGTTTATGGTACATTTAGGTACTTATAAGTAGGTACCAATGCACAGTCTTAAATTCAGAGTGAAAACTCTGTTGCCCTCATCTGAGAAGTGAACTCCATCTCCTCTGTAGATATCTTGCATGTAGTAACGCAAGTTATTGTTGTACAGGGAGCCCATTCCATGGTCTCTCATGTAAGCTGAAACAGATTTGTTTACATGCTTCCTCGATTTCTCAATTTGTGGACAAAATTGGTTCGACCACCTCCATTTCTGTCTTTGGCATATATTTGAATATACCAAGGCAGTCTGAGGAAAAAGTGCCATCAATTGCTCAAAGGTGTCCTTTAAAAGCATTTCCAGACCTACCCCAGTCAAAGTGCCCAAATCATTACCTCCACAGTGCACAATTAACAGGTCAGGTTTTGGCAAATGCATAAAGGTTTTCACCAATGGTATCAATTGGTGACATTTTAATCCTCTGTGGCCAAACCACTTAATTTCCACATCTTGTAAATTGAGGTTAGGTAAATTCCTGTTTTCAGCGTACCTTTGAGCCCAATAGATGTAACTATGTCCAACAATCCAGACAGAAAACATGGTGAGAGAAGGTTCTGCTGCAGTCAGATGAAGTGTGGCAATGAAATGGCAGTTGAAAAAATGAGAGTGTAAAATGAAAAAAACTGAGGAGTTTCTGTGTTAATGAAGCAGTAAGAGTGATTGGTGGATTTTGATTGCTGAAAACAGAAAGTTAGTGTGCATGGATGAGTTCGTTGAAAGATGTATTTTGAGTGGCGAAGAAAAAATCATTAAATGAAAGAATGCTCTGGATATGCAGGTGCACTGAGAGTTCAGAGTTCAATTGCAACATTGTTGTGTGAGAGGTCTTGCAAGAGGTGGTTGCTATGCAGAAAAAGCAGAGAGGGGGCAGAGGGGGGAAGGGTTTTGCTTTGAAAAAAAGTGAGGGAAGAGTTTTGATTGGGTGACATGAGAGATATGTGTGAGGAATTACAGCATTTCTGTGCTTTTGATAGCTGCAGACTCTGGAGTGCATACCTTTTGCTCTGCTGAAGACAAATTGGTGTGTTTCTGAGACTGTTTTGAAACTCAAAGTATTTGCTAAGGTGAGAAAAGATTTCTTTAATTTAGATAGAAAATAGTGTGCTTTAAGGAGAAAATTATGAAGAAAGTTGTGTTTTTCAAATGTTGCTTTGTCTCAAGTGTTTCACAAATAGATTTTGTTTCTTTGAGAAATTGTAATTGCAGAAAATGTGAAGTATTAGTACTGACAGGGCTTTTATGTGCATAGGAGCTGTGGAGTGTTTTCAAATTATGACTTGTAAATCGTTTTTGAGAAAAAGCAATGGTTTTAATATTGATGAGAAGGACATAATGGTGTCTGCTTCTTTATAAGGTAATTGAGAGTCTCTGATGTTATTTTTCCCATTTCAATGTAAGAAGTTTGTCTGTGGAGCAAATTGCTTGTAAATATGCTCCCACCTGTGCATGGCAAATTTAGATTTTGAATGTTTCCGTTACATAGGCATGTTAAAGGTGACTGAAACATGCTGCAAAGGCAATCAAAAAATGCTTTTATGTGTCTTAAGGACATTTTAAGTCATTTCCCCATGTGCAGTGTTTTCAAATTATCAGTTGAAAATCGTTTTTGAGGTAAAGGAATGTTTTCAAAATTTATGTGCGCCATATGACCCCAAATTTCTTTTTCAGGGGTGCAGCAGGGTGTTCTTGAGACACCCCTGCACCGTCGGAAAAATTCGTAATTTGCGATGAGGTAATTGCTAATCGCAAATTGCACCTTCATTCCTATGGGCCTCCTGCTGCATGGAAATGAATGGGTAATTTGTAATTAGCAAATAGGTCATCGCAAACTAGGAATGGTAAAGAATCGCTATTTATTCCTTAAAGTTCGCTATTTAGGAAATGCAAAAAACTTTGATGATACATATGGCGGTTCATCTCTAACAAGATAAGAAGCATAGGGATAGATTTATGATGACTGGCGCATCACCAGGGATGTGTTAGTCATTCTGTGCCGCTGTTCCGTCACCTATGGTGTGCTGCATTTACAATGCGGCGCATCATGGGGCAAAAACAGCACAGATGCGTGACGTATTTGTGCCGTAAAGTTGGCGCATTGCTGGAGTTGTATCGCAAGTGTGATGAAGCTCCAGTAAGGCTGAGGGGTGCCCCTGTCGCAGGGTTTCTGTTCTCACACAGAACTGTGGACAGAGGATTGGAACCTCGGCGAATTAGGGTGTCCCAAAACTCACCTTAGTAATCAAAACCCCTTAGCAAGCTAGGTACAGTGTCACATTGGATATAACAAACTCTCAATGTTTAGACAATCCAGAATATGAACTTATAGTACCTCAGGATACGTGGAACTCATGAACAGTCGGTCGTTATATATTTCTTAGAAACCAGAACATGGAGTTAAGAAGAACACATGTGTATTTGAAATGTTTATTTACTAATGCCGTCTTCTCAGGCGTAGTATCTTAGATTATACAAGTACACATATTATCAGTAGCAAAATTACCAGCATAGTCAGTAGTACATAAAAAGCGAATGGTGACAGTATGTTAACATGCTGTAAATGAATAAGAGTTAGCAACACTTATAAGCAGCCGCGGGCCGTGGAGGGAGTTACGGTGGGGCAGGGAGGCGGGGAGGGGGAGGGGCAGGGTGGAGAGGGCTCCACCCTGCCCCTCCCCCTCCCCGCCTCCCTGCCCCACCGTAACTCCCTCCACGGCCCGCGGCTGCTTATATCTCACCCTCCCTAATACACATAATATATTATTTGTTAAGAAGGTCTCTTTGTGTTGGTTTAGGGCGTGCCGATACTTTAGTGTCTTAGATTTGAAGGAATCACATCAGCATACACCAGCTCTCTCTTCATGTGACCCGCATCAAGTGTTGTGTATGTGTGTTCGGCAAAGCAATATAAAACCCGCCTCATGCCCAGAATTGGGAGAAGCTGCACTTATGTTATGAGTATGAAGTCGTGGAGATCAGACCTCATAACAATTCTGTATCGTGTTGTTCTTGAAACTTCAGCACTCGCTGTACAGATATAGTTTAAGAAGTAAAGCAGATAGTAGAGCAATAACATATTATTCTCATGTAAATCACGATGAACTATTAGGTTGAAAGCTAAAGCAACAACTAAGTGTCGTGTGCAGAAGTTGCAAAAAAGGAAAAAATGGCGTTTAAACCGGTAATGAGTCCATACTAACTTAACACGGTGTAAAGATATCCAGGACCTAGATGACACCTCCCCATGATCCGGAAACGAACTGAATAAGATAATAGAAGTGCCATCTCATGAGAGCAGATTGCAACTTTATATGTGGACGGTCCGCAAGGTAAAACATTAAAAACTAGGAAAATTTAATGCTAAAGAAAAATAAAACAGCCAAGTACTTTATCGAGTCTTAAGCCAATAGGCAAGCTAAATAATAAAAACTTGACAAATAAGTCAATGAATTGTCAATGAAATGCTAGTACTCAGCATATCAAACATGAAAAAGGTCTATGACATAACTGTATATGCAAAATAAGCTGCAACAGCCTCCAATAGGAAGTCACCGTCTTCATCCGAAAAGAGTTCAGCCATCCAATTTAAAAGCGGAAAAGAACATAAGTGCTCTCCCAGCACCGGATCCTCTATCAACATCAGAGGACAGCTCGGTGGGTTTTCAAGAAAGCTCTGTTCCAAGAAAGACTGTGTTGCCGCCAGTAAATTCCAGGGACCAATTAGTCCATGCATCAATGCCACAGCCATAATCCTTTCGCCAGGACAAACCAACTCGTGAGTAATGATAGGAGTCATCAGCTGATTAAAGTCGACGTCAGGAGAAACCGGTCCGCAGAGACACAAATCAATGGCCCAATCGAAATCACAGGTCAGGCAGTGAAATACAGGCTGGACACAGGTGAAGTAGGAGAATCGAAAAGATAATCCATATGCCGTCCTTAATATCGCCAACGGCATTGTGCCATATTATTCTAGCATGCGATTGCGGAACAGTGTCAGCAGCTGCAGGGCGGGAGCTTGCACAGGAGGGACATCCATATTTAAAAATGTAAAAAAGCACAAGAGCGTCCGCTGGTAATGCAAGTAAAAATGGGAATCCACGAAGCAGAGTGGAAAAAATAGAATGAAAGAAAGCAGGGATGACTCCAAAGATTTTCTCAAATGAAGTCACGAGACCACTGGTAACAACTTTAAAAAAGTGCGCCAGGCCCTTTGTGGAGGACGCGTTAGAGATAGTCCGAACCATCTTGCTGAAATGGAAAGGCGAATCTGTATTTAAAAGGGTCTGCACCTCTGTACGGGTGTTCGCTATGTGAAGCACGAAAGTTTCACGGGCCGAACTCAAGGCCACCTCTCTCTGAGACAAAAGAGCTCTTATTCTTGCCATGCCGTTGAAATGTGCTCCCAAGGTTGGTATTTGTGGCCAGATTGAAAACTCCCTATGTTCATGTGTGGGAGGAAATAGAACATTTCTGCAGCAAATAACCCGTTCATTTACTGTTACGATAAAATGAATACTTTTAATTAACCCAGAACAATCTTCATTATTGAGCATCAAATAACTACCATTTTCCAAGAACTTGAACGTGGGGATGATAGCAGGAACTGGTGTGCCTTGCAACACGCAAGCCATATTTGGTCGGTGTTTGTTGCATGAACCGTGTAACTGTATGTGCCTACACATTAGTGAATGATCTGGCGTCTCAGTGCATTCCTCTCCATTCAGATAAAGTTCTTGATCATCTTTGAAAATCTGTATGTGTATGGAAGCGACCAGACCTCATGAAGAAAACCACTACCTAAAGGTTAATAACGACCTATTGGTATATATTTCATACAATTTGAAAACTTATATAAAGCAAAAGGCAGCGTTATTAAACCGTGGATAAGGCACGTTGCCAAAGCAGTCAACCTTTTGGATTTATACTGGAAATGTTAAAGGAAGAATTACGGAGTAGGGCCTGTAAATCTTTAATGGACAACGAGTAAAATTACTCCAACCATCATATTCCTCTAACTCCGGGATAGTAGGGGTGTTTAATTTTTTAGAAGTAGCCAATCCAAAGCATTTGGTCTGGGAAATTGTTTCATTCACAAACAACATATGATTTGGGATGAGACATGCACGGTGGAAAGCCTCAGTGCCTTGTACCTGCCAGGTTCGTGAACCCCAAACTGATGTAGATCCTGGATATTTTTACTCTGTGTTACGTTAGCATGGTCTCATTACTGGTTTAAACGCCATTTTTCCTTTTTTGTAACTTCTGCACACGACACTAAGGGGGTCATTAGGATGGCGGACGGACTTGCGTCCGTCCGCCACCCCTGAGTTTGAGGGACCGTCCGCATGGGCAGCGGCGGTCCCTCCATAGCAAGTAGGATGTGACCGCCACCCTGGCGGTCACATCCTGTATGTTTTACATTGCGGCGGATGCTGCTTGAAGCAGCATCCGCCGCAATGCAAAAAACGAAAGGTGTGCATTTGCATGCACAAAGCGGCAGGCACCGCGTGGTGCCTGCCGCTTCGTGCACGCAAGGGCAGGGGGGTACCATAGGTACCCCCCATGTGCACCCCCCACGCAACCTTCACCCAGGGGGCCCGCAACGGGCCCCCAAAGTGACTGTCCGTATGCTTTTCCACGGCGGAAAAGCCGCCGCGGAAAAGCATGACTCACCCTGCATCCTAATATGGCTGGCGGTGTCTGATAGACACCGCCAGCCATGTTATTGCTTTTCCGCCGTGGTCGCCTTCCGACCACGGTGGAAAAGCGGCGGACGGATTGGGAGACCCACCAGCCATCCTGATTTGGCGGTGGGTCTTTCAGGCCTCCTCGGCGGATTTCCCGCATACTCCGGGCCGGCGGTGGCTTCCGCCGGCCCGGAGTATGCAGGAAATCCGCCATCCTAATGACCCCCTACCTGCGTCAAGATCTATGCCTGGTTCAAGCAGGCGCAGGGTTTTGATGTAGCTTTGTCCTATCTGATTGTAAATGCGGCACACCGTGGGTGGCAGAGCAGCGGTGCACGTTAACTGGTGCATCCCTGGGGATGTGCTAGTTAATATAAATCTGCCCCTTTACATTTAATTATGTGCAGGGGACACAGAGTAGGTGAGGTTTATCCAAGGTTAAGAAGAGATGAGTCCTGTTCAGTGAAAAATTGGAGATAGGCTTCAGTATATTATATACTTAAGTAGTGTGTTAAGTTTTTGATGACTGTTATTAATTTACTGTTGGGTAATAGTGGTTAATAACATTTTTTATTATATTTTACCACAGATTCAACTGCAGATTATTTCAAGATTTTAGGATGCCTAGCAAAGAAAGAGTGAGAAAGGCTGCAAAACGTCAAAGACAGCAGGACCATGGAATAATGCAGCAGTCCTCTAACAAAAAGATTTGTCAAGTCACCAAGAAAGCACCGGGTAAGAGTCCAAAAACAGTCATAAGAAATATGTGTAGTAAAAAAAATATTACTACAGAAAATGTTTCAGTCCAGAAAAGGAGAAACAATTCAAATGGTAAGGAAAGGCCAATGAGAAATGTTACTGCTAGAGTAAGAGATAACTCTATGCATGAAAGTAGAAGGAAACAACAGTTTAGGGATATTCGTAAACGAATGTTCCGCAACAGGATAATTGGGAATTTGTTAAAAAATATTAAGAAAGGTCAACAGAAAGTGGTTTTTTATAAGAGAAAAAAAATAGTTGAGAAAGTTATTGATCAGGCATTTGAAATTAAACGTAAGTTATTTATTTTGACAATCAATAGAATTAGGAAGCTAAACAAGGTATTTCAAAAGAAATAGTAGATGGAAGAGAATAGTTAATCGTAGTAATTTTTGTGAAGTTTTTTCTGGAGAATGGATGCATAGTTCAAGCTCTGAGGCATTTTTTAATGAGGAGAGTTATTTCCAGGATAATGATTTGGTGCATGCAGTTGACACCAGTGGTCGAGCTTATGAAGTGAAAGATGGTTGTCCAGTTGAAAAAGAAAAAGTTGTGAGAACAGAGATAGAAGAGGTGTTAGGTAATGAGGTTTTAGGGAGACGTCCTCAGGGTCCTGTGTACACCTGGAAGTGTAGTAGTATTTGCAGTGTACGACAGGATTCCATCAATTTGCTTTGTGATTTTATACGGTCATTTAATAAGAAAAGTTTGAAGCAGAAAATGAAGTTGTTGCAAGAATTAGATCCTTGCAGAGTGAGAGAAGTGATAGGTTTGCATGGTCATTCACTGGCTTGTCTTTCCAGGAGAGTATGCCAGAGTGTTTTTCATCATTTCAGGATGCTAGCAGTGCATCATAATAAAGTGAGGAAATTAGTTAGAATGTTGTATTATGCTAAGAGTCCAGCAATTATGCTTAAACAATTATGCGCTGCTCTTTTGCATGGTTCTGAAATAGATGTGAAGAATATATGTGAAGAAATTGAGTTTTGTTACTTTGGAAGTAAAGAGGAGAATGTTGAAATTGACCAAGAAGAAGAGAGTAATGTGGAGGATAGTGTACAGGTTTCCAGTACAGATAATTTCCAGAGGGAAATTGCGACGTTTGAGGTGAAATCAAGTGAGAGGCTAAATTTCACTTGTGTGTGTTGTCGACGCACTTATTATAAGAATCAGACTAAGTTAGTGGATTTATATGGAAAAAGTGAAAGGGAAAATAATAGTGAATGGAAGGATTTTACAACATACTTGATGGTAGAAAATTGTTTTGATTTGGGATTGGATCAACGTGTGTGTACTTATTGTTGTAACAAATTAAATCAAAACCAGATGCCTGCTAGAGCAGTTCATAATAATCTGGAATTGGTTGAGATTCCTTCTGAATTGAAGGATTTAAATACTTATGAATCTATTTTGATTCAAAGTATCCATCCCTTTCAGGCTATTGTAAGAATGGAGCCAAAGACAGGGAAATTGCCTCCATCAGATTTACATAGAGGATTAAAGGGAAGAGTTGTTTATTTGCCTCTAGATTTGAAGAAAAACATTAACACAATTGGAGTAGAAAAAGTGGAAGAGGAACCTCTTGTTATCTTAGTTAATGGGGTTCCGACAAAGAATAAGAAAATATGGCAAGATTTAGTAGATGTTAGGAAAGTCAAAAGGGCAACATTGTATTTGAAAAAAAATAATAAATACTATAAAAATGTATATGTTGCAGAAGAGGAAGTAAGTGAGGAAGAGGATAGCGATTTGTGTGCTGGTCAAATTGAGAAAGTAGAACCCTGTACTAGTGAAGAAATATATGAACATTATAGTGTTCATCCTTTGCATTCCAAGGAAGTCATGGGGAATGCTATTGAGTTGTTTCAAATGAAACAAGCGAAAGGGAGTCCCATTAGTGTTTGGGAGGAAAGTTTGGAAGCTCTGTGTTTCCCACAGCTTTTTCCAACAGGTCAGGGAGGAAGATATGATGAGCGACCTCATCAAATTCCTGCTTCTGAATACCGGACTTTGCGATTGTATGCAGGAGATCCTAGGTTTCGACAATGCATTCCTTATTTGTTTCATCTCCTGTTTGAAAGCGATCTGTCTGGACTGTCATATGCAGTGAACCACATCTTGAAAAGTGGTATACACATGCAAAACATCTCGGCAAGTGACTTTATGGATAAAGTCAATGTGCAAGACAGTATTTTGGATTCTCACCTGATTAATCTCATGGCGTGTCAGCGTGGTACTAATGAGTACTGGTACCGTCGTCATGGTGATTTAAAATGTATGCTGAGGAACTTAGGAACTCCCACATGGTTCCTCACTTTGAGCTGTGCTGAGTATGGCTGGGAAGACTTACTTGAATTTCTACGAGAGGCAAATGCTAACGTAGAAAACATCGAATTCAAGACACCCGGAGAACTGTGCTCTTTGGATCCAGTCAATGTATGTAGGTACTTCAATCATAGATTTGAAGGTATGATGTCTTTCATCATGAATAAGAAGAATCCACCTCTTGGAGAGGTGTTGGATTTCTTCTGGAGGAAGGAGTACCAAGCAAGAGGTGCTCCTCATATACATATGTTGCTGTGGATCAAGGATGCACCTAAATTTGGAACGGATGCAGACGACTCAGTGATGAGTTTCATAGAACAGTATTCTACGTGTGCTGTTCCAAACGCAAAGGAGAAAAAAAGCCTAAGAGAAAAAGTTCTACGTTTCCAAAGCCATCGATGTGGAAAGTACTGTCGTCGTAAATTCCGGAACAAAGACAAGTTCTACACTAAATGTCGTTTCGGCTTTCCACGATCGGTGATTTCTAAAGGAAGAGTGAACAGTTTGATGTCTTCGCTGCGACATAATGTGATGAAGAAATCACCTAAAAACACATACAATTTGAAGAGGAACGAGAGTACATCAACGACTACAACCCGGTGATTTTGTCCATGTGGAATGCTAACATGGATATACAGTTTGTGGCTGATAACTGTATGGCTGTGGCTCGGTATGTGACATCTTACATCACCAAAAAAGAGAAGACAGAATTGAAGGATATGTGGAAGGACATTTCCCATGAAAAGAGCCTCAGCAAGAAGTTGTACAGTTTCAGTCTGAAGATGTTGTCGCATCGAGAAATCGGAGCTTACGAATGTTCTGACCGGTTGTCTTCAGCAAGTCTCTATGCCAAGTCCAGGAGTATCGTTTGGGCGAGTGTTGGTCTTGCTGCAACGCGTAATCGAGTTCTGAAACCTGTGCGGGAAATTGAGTATTTGGCGGAAAAGGAGCCAAACAGTACCGACATTTTGAAGAGCAACATGTTGGATACATATTATCCAAATCGAAGCAGTAACCTCGAGAATGTTTGTCTGTATGAGGTTCTGCAAAATTACATATTCAAGAGGAACATCAAAGAAGATACTGAGAAAGGAGTGTATGCTGTAATAGGAAGTGAGGGATGTCTGGTCAAGCAAAGAAAATGCCACTTGATAAACCATCGAAAATTGAGTGGCGAATCTCCTGAAAAAAAGGAGTTTTTCTATTTAGCACTTTTGCAACTTTTTAAGCCTTGGCGTGCAGAAGAGGAACTGCTTGGAGATATCCTTTGTTACGAAGACTCATTCAATGCTGCCAAGGAGACCATAGAATGTCCTGCTTTTCCCAAATATGTAGAAATGTTGAATGTGGAAATTGAGCAGGAAGCAACGATTGCAGCCGAGATTGCCAGAGACAGTTCTCAGGACAGTCAGAGTTCTGCTTCATTGAGTCAGGATCCACTAGGAGGACCTCTTATCGAAAATGAAGCTGCCACTGCTATGAATGAAGTGGAAAGAGCCATGGCACATGCTCAGGAGGATGCGGTTAACTTAGAAGAGTTGGAAAGACAACTCAACGTTGAGCAGAGGAAAATATATGACGAACTTACCATGCAAATTGATCATGGATTAAGTCATGACAAGAAAGAGTGCTCATGTACGTCGTTGAAGCCTGTCCGACTGTACGTGAGTGGAGAAGCGGGAACTGGAAAAAGTTTCCTTATTAAAGCAATTTCATGTTATTTGCAGGAAAGGACAGAGTCATCGCTGTCTTGTGTTGTCACCGCTCCAACTGGACTGGCAGCACATAACATTAAAGGGATTACTTTACATCGTTTACTGATGCTGCCAGTGGAGCATGACAACAAATTAGAATATCACAAGCTATCTGGAGATGCTTGTTTTGAAGTTTCAAGAGTCTTGAGGAAAATGAAACTTCTTATCATTGACGAAGTAAGCATGGTTTCCAATGTCATGCTTGCCTTTGTGCATTTGAGAATGCAAGAAGTTCTCAAAACAGAGTATGATGTGTTATTTGGTGGCAAACACATCATTGTTTTCGGAGATCTTCTGCAGCTGACACCAGTGAAAGGGCAACCTGTGTTCAAAATGCTCACGCATGAAGATACCAGGAAGTGCTTAGGGAGTATTGGCAACGTCAATATATGGTTAAACTTCAATTATGCTGAACTGCATGAAAATATGCGTCAGGCAAAGGATGAAGTTTACAAGACTATTCTACAAGATGTTAGAATTGGAAAAGTGACCGAGCATGGGAAAGAAGCTTTACATGCACGATTACTGACAAATTTATATCCAGACGAAGATGTTGTGCCTGAGAATATTTTTCAGAAAGTTACTGAGAAAAAATCTGGAATATGTTTGATGCCAACTCTTGCAGAATGTGCCAAATTCAACAACAAAATGTTGCATTTAGAAAAGCAAGAGATTGTGAAATTGGAAGCTATTGACAGAGTAGAGCATATGGGATCAACAATTATTTTGTCTGAGAATCTGAAAACAAAATTGGATTCATTAGAGAAGAGTATATCTAAAACTGCGGGTTTTGAAAAGACTCTGAATGTGTGCTTGAACTGCCGTATAATTTTAAGAAGGAATTTACATGTTGAAAGAGGTCTGGTAAATGGATCAATGGGTAATGTTGTTGATTTTGTGAAATACAGAAATAGAGATGGAATTGAATTTTTAAAAATTAAATTTGATGGCATTGAGGAAGTACAGCTAATTGCTTGTTGTTCTGCTAGATTTTTGCTTGTAAAAGACTTATATGTTCGTCGTAAGCAGTTTCCTGTTTGCTTGGCATATGCGGTGACAATCCATAAATCGCAAGGTTTAAGTGTAGACTGTGCATTGGTGAATATTGGCAGTTATGTGTTCAAGGAGGGTATGGCATATGTGGCATTGTCACGAGTTAGGACTTTATCGGGATTGTACTTGATTGAGTGTGATGTCACAAACATTTGTGCGGATCTAGATTGTGTTAAGGAATACAATAGGTTGAGAAGAGAGTATGCGCCACATTTGCCTCAGTATCCTTTGTTTGAGAAACGTGTGGTAGGCCGGAAACGAAGAAATGTGACCAATACTGGGGAGGTTGTAGCAAAAAGACGAAAAGTCGATGAACCTGAAATTATAAGCAGAAACAAAAAGGATTCTGTTGAAGATGTTGTTGGTTTTCAATTTGAAAACAGTTCTGGTGTCAACTGCTATGCTAATGTAGTGGTTAATGTTTTGTTTTCTCTAGAAAATGTAAAAGAAGAGATTGTGGTCAATTCTGATCAAAGATTTTGCAGTTTGTTAAATTCTGTGTTAGAGAAATGTAGCACTGATAGAACAAACATAGAAAGTGTGTCTGAAATTCGAAATCTGTTAGACAGATGTTCAGGCCAAACACAATTCTCTCAAAATAGTCAGCAAGATTGTCAGGAGTTTTTAATGTATATGCTTGATGTATTGCATGATGAAGGTGTAGATGTAGATCACCTGTTTGGGCTTTCTTATCAATGGCAGCATGACTGCGAGAACTGTAGGGTATCAAGTACTACTAGTGTAGACTCAGAAAGAATTATATATTTAACTTTGCCAGACAGTAAATCAGTCTCTTTTAATAAGCTAGTAAAAGCAGCTGATCACAATATGGAGTGTAGGCAATGTAAATCTGAAATGATGTCCACATTATTTATACGAACATATGGCCAGTATGTCATTTTAATGTTCCA
The DNA here is from genome assembly GCF_964261635.1 of Lissotriton helveticus. NCBI lineage: Eukaryota > Metazoa > Chordata > Amphibia > Caudata > Salamandridae > Lissotriton > Lissotriton helveticus. Next base: position 48,075,008 of record NC_136060.1, on the reverse strand, counting down.
ACGATGTAGGCCTGATGGAACAAAATTGACAACTTTAATTAAAAATTTTGTGGCTTCACAGTTGTCAATATCAGGAAGGACTTTTGTAACTGTAGCAATTATATATCATGATGGTCCTTCAATAACATCAGGACATTATACAGCTTATTTAAAGTGTAGAAATGGCTGGTCATTCTGCAATGATTCTGTTTTAATTTTCAAAAAAAAATTGCCATATGACCTTAAAAACTCTTACCTGGTGTTTTTAAAACCAAAATTTTAGGGAAAGAATCTCGGGATGTGCTCTAAGGAATTTCAAGAAGTTCTCATGGCTCCTACACTATTTGGCCTTGAGGATAAGTGTAGTACAGAGACATAACTTTTTACCATAACACTGGACGTCATTGAGAAATACGTGCACTTTGAATGAGTTCAGAAAAACTATTTCTTTTTATAAGCTAATTGAAGCAGCCAATCAAAACATGGAGTAGAGGGAATGTAAGTCTGCAATGCTGTCTACTGTTTTACATTGCTTTGTGATTAAAAGTGATGTAGAGAATTAAATAATTGTACTAGTCATAAAGGTAGTGTAAGTCTGCTTCATAGTAAGCAGTATCAGTGTGATAGGAAATGTAGAACATGATTGAGCAAGAAGGGGAAGATATTACTAGTCCAGGATTGTGTAAATGATCTTCAACATTTTAATTCTGAAAGTTGCGGAAATGCGAAAAGACGGGATTGGCTTACAAGAAATCCAAGAGTTATAAATGGCTTTGACAAGATTTGGCCTTGTGGAAACTTGTGGTAGAGAGCAAGAAGTCATTTATTGTATGTAACATGTTTTTGAAAACGATGGAGGTTTTCTTTCAGAAAGTGGCGGGTTGAAAGTAATAACAGCACAACAGAGTGTAAGCTGTTCATAGGACATCCTTGGCCGTCATGGAAAGTAAGTTAACTTTAAGGAGTTCTGAATTCTGATTTTTTATGTTGTATGGGTTTTTTAAACACAATCATTTTGATTGTGTTTTTTTTTCCCCGCTGTTATATGATGAATACCTTCAAGTCACTGTTTTTAGTGAAATTTGATACATTCTGAGAACAGCAAAAATAAACCATTTAACATGTATAATTAATTCTGTTCTGTTTGCATTTATGATGTACATGTAGAACTGTGTAGGAGGCATGGAGAAGGTGAGGCTTCTGTAAGTGTCAAAGTTGTTGCATACAGTGAACACATTCACACATCGGTCCACTCTTCCTTGGATGTGGTGGAGGTGGTGGGGAAGCACCAGCTGAAGCTACTAAAGAAGCCATTGCTCACTGGTAACAAAGGGTCTTTCTCTCACAATGATGAAAGTCAGAGTGAGGAAAGAAAGAGGGATTTTCATCATTTGGGAAAAACAATAGTTCTCAACCAATGAAAAGTGTTCATTTTAGATTATATGACCTAGTCTTACATCATTAGGAAACCAAAAGTGAAATGAACCAATGAAAAGTGTTATTACCAAGTCACATGACCTGCTGTGTTTATGTTACACGCTTTGCAGGGCCTTCCGGTTTGCTTCCAGAAACCTTTGCTTTGCGACTCGGTAAGCGTACCAGTTCGCTAACGTAGTACGTCATATGACGTATCACGCGACAACGCGAAACGTCATGCGGACGGGAGGCGTCACGATGTTGTTTTCTAACACGGCAGTTGCGGTAAAGAAACGTTTACTGGCTCGCGGTCTATTTCGCGGCATCAAGGTCAGCTAACGGGAAGCTTCCCGATTCGCGAAGTGGGAACGAAGAAAATTTTTTTTTTTTTTTAAAAGTTATTAATAAACATATAAAATATATTTTGGGATTTAAAGAAGAATACATTTTACAGCTACAGATATTTGCTATTAAAAAACCATTGAAATTCACTGAAAAAACCATAGGTTATAGATTATATATAGTTAGGAATTAGCATTTACAAAACCTTGAAAATTCACTGAAAAAACCATAGGTTATAGACCATATATAGTTAGGAATTAGCATTTAAAAAACCTTATTTTACTCACACAAAACCATTGAAATTCCATATATAGTTAGTTGCACTAACTATATATCGCGCACCCGCAATCCACTGCTGATGATGTCACATATTACATCATTCATGACATGGTCAGTGACATCACTGATGACATCACTGATGACATCTCAAATGACATCACTGATGACAACATCCAGTGATTATGTGTTTCTGTAAAGTTTAAATATGTTTTACATATTGAAGAATGAGTGGATGTATAAGTGTCTGAATGAAGGTTTTAGTAGGTGCGTGATTGACTGTATGAGTGAGTGATTAAATGCGTCTTACTAAATGCACGGGTTAGTGACTAAACTGTCTGAAAGTGTGCATCAGTATGTCTGTTGGTGTGCAAGCTGCTGCATGTGCTGATCAGTAGCTATATAAGTAGCTATATGGGTTATTGATTGGTTGCACAAGTATTTGTATGGGAGACTGAGTATGTGTATGGCTGGCTGGGAGGTGTGTGACTCTGTGCAGATCAATGTGTACTTGTATCAGTGATTCTATAAGAGAGTAAGTATGTGTTAGTATATGTTTGAAAATGTAAGGTACTCTATGTTTAACTGTGTAGATTAGAAAATGGAAGTGTGATTGATTCTTTACAGGACTGACTAGGTGTGTGAGTAACTCCATGGATGAGTGGCAGAGTGTGAGTGTCTGTATAGGTGTATGAGTGCATATGATAGTGTTGTAAAGATGAGTGATTGTATGTATGAATGATTGTATGGGTGAATGAGTGAATGTGTGTGTAGACGTAGGAATCAGTGAGTGCGTATGTAGTAACTAGTATTGGTGTGTCAATGGTTTCAAAAATTATACTCTGTATTTAACACTGGGTTGTAACAGAGGTTATATTAAAGTGTGAGGAGATGCATTGTATTGTCACATTAATGATATCATCATTGATGTGACCATTGATGTCAAATGAGATATCATCAGTGATGTCATTTGAGATGTCATCAGTGATGTCATCAGTGATGTCACTGAGCATGTCATGAATGATGTAATATGTGACATCATCAGCAGTGGATTGCGGGTGCGCGATATATAGTTAGTGCAACTAACTATATATGGAATTTCAATGGTTTTGTGTGAGTAAAATAAGGTTTTTTAAATGCTAATTCCTAACTATATATGGTCTATAACCTATGGTTTTTTCAGTGAATATATATATATATATATATATATATATATATATATATATATATATATATATATATACTACCTACTGGCTCTCGCCAGTAGGTAGTTATAGTTAGGACCTAATTTCCAGAGGAAATTCACAACATTCTATTTGGAATAACTTTGGCGCCGATTGACGAATCTTCAGGAAATTCTCCAAGAAGATGGCCTGCTCAGTTCCGCTCCTTCCCTAAAAGTATGGGGTGATTCGTGAAGCGGGGCCAGGAAAAAGGGGGTCCCAAAACATGTTTTCCCCATGCAATTTTCCATAGGGACCGTTACACGCTGCTATAGCCCGAACTGCTGAACGGAATTACACCAAATTTAGCAAAAAGATAGAGTTTGGTCCGTAGATTGTGATTTTTGTTAAATGGTGTAAATCCGTTCAGTAGTTCCTGAGAAAATCAAAAGTAAAACGAAGAAAACAGAAAAAGATTTGCAAAAAACAAGAAAGGGAGAAAGGGTAGAAACACCCTGACCCCGTACGCCTGCTTATGGGGTCCCACAAGGACTAGGGGTGGGTGGAATTTGCATAATAGCATTACATAAATCTCCGCGAAACGCTAAAAAACTCTCCGTCAACAAGCAAAAATTCAGCGAACACGGGGAATTGCTTGTTCGCGATGCTTTTTACTGTTCGCAATCACGGTTTGCGTGCTCGGGGGAAATACACGCATTTTGAGAACGCAAACAAGCAAAAATTTTGCGAAGTAACGGAACGCTGAATTTTGGCCAATTTCGCTTTCTCCGCGGAATGCGAATTTTCCCAAATTCCGCAAATTCCATAAGCAGAACGGAATTTACCGCTCAGGCCTAATAAGGACCCCCAAGGCCAAAAGTATTGTTTATTTATTTTTTTGAACAGGTGGTACGTGTAGGTTAGGCGTACGGTACGCGTACCCTGTCGATTAAAAAATTGACGGATTGCACCACTCTGCAAAGGCGCCCCCTGGCGCATTTGCAGAGGGGGAACTAATTCCCCTAAATACTGGGAGTCCCTGGTGGCCTACTAGCCCACCAGGAAACTCAAGTATGTGCCAGGGGGCTGCGTTGCAGAAAGGTGTAATGAGGCCACGCCCCTTTTTACACCTCTCTGCAACGCAGCCCACTGGCGCATACTCGAGGTTCCCGGTGGGCTAGTTGGCCCCCAGGGACCCCCAGTATTCAAGGGGAATTAGTTCCCCCTCTGCAAATGCACCAGGGGGCGCGTTTGCAGAGTGGTGCAATCCGTCACCTCAAGCCCCGCCCCCTCCCTGCACCACTCTGCAAACGCACCCCCTGACGCGTTTGCAGAGGGGGAAAAAATTCCCCTTGAATATTGGGGATCCCTGGGGGCCAACTAGCCCACCAGGTACCTCCAGTAAGTGCCAATGAGCTGCGTTGCAGAGTGTTGTAAAAAGGGGCGTGGCCTTATTACACCTCTCTGCAACACAGCCCCCTGGCACATACTGGAGGTTCCTGGTGGGCTAGTTGGCCCCCAGGGACCCCCAGTATGCAAGGGGAATTAGTTCGCCCTCTGCAAATGTGCCAGGGGGCTGCATTGCAGAGAGGTGTAAAAAGAGGCGGAGCCTCAGAACACCTCTCTGCAACGCAGCCCCCTGGCGCATACTGGAGGTTCCTGGTGGGCTAGTTGGCCCCCAGGGACCCCCAGTATGCATTGGGAATTAGTTCGCCCTCTACAATTGTGCCAGGGGGCTGCGTTGCAGAGAGGTTTAAAAAGGGGCGTGGCCTAATGACACCTCCCTGCAACGCAGCCCCCTGGCGCATTCTGGAGGTTCCTGGTGGGCTAGTTGACCCCCAAGGACCCCCAGTATGCAAGGGGAATTAGTTCCCCCTCTGCAAATGCACCAGGGGGCTGCGTTGCAGAGAGGTGTAAAAAGGGGAGTGGCCTCATTACACCTCTCTGCAACGCAGTCCCTATGGTGCATACTGGAGGTTCCTGGTGGGCTAGTTGGCCCCCAGGGACCCCCAGTATGCAAGGGGACTTAATCCCCCAACTTAGAACACACTATGGGGCGCGTTTGCACAGTGGTGAAGGTAGGGGGCATGGGCTTGAGGCGATATGTGTGCAAACATGCCCTGTGGTGCGTTTTAAGTTGGGGAATTAATTCCTCTTCCATCCAGAGGTCCCCTAGGGGCCAACTAGTCCAACAGGTACCTCCAGTAAGCGCCACAGAGCTGCATTGCAGAGTGTTGTAAGAAGGGGGTGTGCCCTCTGAACAGCTTTCTGCAACGCAGCTCCTTGGCGCATACTGGAGGTACCTGGTGCGATAGTTGGCTCACAGGGGACCTCAGGATTGAAGAGGAATTAATTCCCCAACCTAAAACACGCCACAGGGTGTGTTGGAACACATGTCACCTTAGTCCCCGCCCCCTTCCTTCACTATTGAGCACAATATTCCTCTAAAATCAGCGGGACTACGAATTCTGATTTACACACCTGCTATCACGAGAGACGTCAGTGCTGCATCTTTGAGCCCAGTACGGACCCTGAAAAATAAATCTAAGCATACTTACCAGTAACTTGTATTTCCTTCCATAGGAATCTATTGTGTGGTTTTCACCAGAAAAGTTTCTAAGTGTCTATTTTCGAAACGTACAAATATTCCCCTAAAATCACCCGAACTTCGAATTCCGATTTACTCACCTGTTATCAGTAGAGACCTCAGTGCTGCATCTTTCAGCCCACTACTGATCCTGAAAAGTAATTCTAACCACCATACTTACAGTAGCTTGAATTTCCTTCCACAGGCTAACATTGACTGGTTTCACTTGGAAATTCTTCTAAGTATGGAATTTTGGAACTTTAAAAAATTCCTCTACAATCAGCCGAACTACAAATTCCGATGTACTCACCTGTTATCAGGAGAGACCTCAGTGCTGCATCTTTCAGCTCACTTTTGATCCTGAAAAGTTATTCTAACCATACCTACAGTACCTTGAATTTTCTTCCATAGGCTAACATTGACAGGTTTCACTTGGAAATTCTTCAAAGTGTGGAATTTTGGAACTTTAAAAAATTCCTCTAAAATCACCTGAACTACGAATTCCGATTTACTCACCTGTTAACAGTAGAGACTCAGTGCTGCATCTTTCAGCCCACTACTGATCCTGAAAAGTAATTCTAACCATACTTACAGTAACTTGAATTTCCTTCCATAGGCTAACATTGACTGGTTTCACTTGGAAATTCTTCTAAGTGTCTATTTTTGAAACGTACAAATATTCCTCTAAAATCACCCCAACTCTGAATTCCGATTTACTCAACTGTTATCAGTAGAGACCTCAGTGGTGCATCTTTCAGCCCACTACTGATCCTGAAAAGTAATTCTAACCATACTTACAGTAACTTGAATTTCCTTCCATAGGATATCATTGCCTGCTATATAAAATATATATAAATTAAAAAAATATAAAATAAAAAAAACAATTATAATTTCAATATTTTTTAACGTTTTTTTTTCAATTTATATTAAAATATGTAATATCATTTAAAAAATAAAATGTCTAAAAATAAATATTTTAAAACAATGTAGTAAATCAGTATAAAAAATATAACAATTAATACATTTAAAAATTATCATTTACAAAACCTTTGAAATTCACTGAAAAAAACATGGGTTTCAGCCACGTTATAGTTAGGAATTAGCATCTAAAAAACCTTAGAAATTTACAGAAAAAACCATAGGTTACAGCCATGTTATAGTTAGGAATTAGCATTTAAAAAACCTTAGAAATTCACTGAAAAAACATAGGTTTCACACATGTTATAGTTAGCTGGACATTTCACTCATAGAAAACCATTGAAATTCCCCCGTTATAGTTAGTTCAGCTAACTATAACTCACGCGCCCGCAATGCACTGCTGATGACGTCACATTTTACATCATTCATGACATGGTCAGTGACATCACTCATGACATCACTCATGACATCTCAAATGACATCACTGATATACCCCTGGGTGGGAGGGTGTTTTCTGCCATTAAAAACTCACCTTGAATGCAACTGGGCCTCAGCTTGTTGTCTTATGGATAGTGGTGACAACTTCTTTACTGGATTGACGGGGGTAAGGCGAACCCCGCTGTGGCCCGCCTTTTGAAAGTGGCGCGGGTTCATTTCGCCATTGTTTGTGGTAATATATATATATATATATATATATATATATATATATATATATATATATATATATATATATATATATATATATATATATATATATATACCAACAGAGAGTTTAGCCCTCGAAGGAAGAAGCCACAAGATCGGTAAAATTTGCATCCATTTCATTAGGAATCAACTGCAACAGGAGACGCAGAGAAAACAGTCACCATCTGTTCTTTTCAGCCAAACCGGTTTTGGGAATCTTATCCCTTTCTCAATGGCATCTGCTGGCAATGATGATGCAGCATGCACTGTGATTTAAAGCGCATACCTCCAAAGGCGTGGTCACTTGAAATGGCCTTCTGGGTCTTGTAGTGCATGAACCAATTGTCTCGAGTGAGTTCATCATTGGAGCAGTAAGTAACTGAATGATTAAAACACCTGTGGGATGGTGAAAATGTTGCGCTGGGTGTCCTATTGTCTGTGGTCAGCTGCTCCTAGACACCAATCTCCCGTATATTGATATCGCCATTGGGCGCCATCACGGGTCCGCAGCAAGCGGCAGGCTTTCTTCCGCGGCTGGGCTACAGCCGCCAAACATACCATCATAGAGTTTAGCCCTCGAAGGAAGAAGCCACAAGATCGGTAAAATTTGCATACATTTCATTAGGAACCAACTGCAACAGGAGACGCAGAGAAAACAGTCACCATCCGTTCTTTTCAGCCAAACCGGTTTCCGGAATCTTATCCCTTTCTCAATGGCATCTGCTGGCAATGATGATGCAGCATGCACTGTGATTTAAAGCGCCTACCTCCAAAGGCGTGGTCACATAAAATGGCCTTCTGGGTCTTGTAGTGCATGAACCAATTGTCTCGAGTGAGTTCATCATTGGAGCAGCAAGTAACTGAATGATTAAAACCCCTGTGGGCTGGTGAAAATGTTGCGCTGGGTGTCCTATTGTCTGTGGTCAGCTGCTCCTGGACACCAATCTCCCGTATATTGATATCGCCATTGGGCGCCATCACGGGTATTCACATATTTATATATACATATGTATATATACATATATGTATATACACTTATATGTATATATTACCCACTGGCGGTCGCCAGTAGGTATATATAGTTAGGATTTTTTCCCTATGGGATTTTTGAAAATTCTATGTCTAATAACTTTGGCGTTTGTGGACGGAATTGGCTGAAATTTTCAGGAAAATGGAACATTTTGTTTCTGAGCAGCCCCTGAAAATTTGGGGGGGGGGTTTGTCAAGGGGGGGCCGAGAAAAAAGGGGGGTCCCAAAACGCGTTTTTCCCATGTTAATTTCCATAGGGCGGTTGGCCTCACTTTTAGCCCGAACAGCTGAATGGATTTGCACGAAACTTGGCAAAATTGTAGGGACTGTTAGCCCGATGTGCCTTTGCTAGGTCTCAATATATGTGCTCCAGTGGATTTTGAGAAATTAACGTTTAAAAAAAGATATATATCTGTAAGCGCGCTCTGGGCAGCGCTCCGGTTCGCGTACTTTACGCGTAACGGAACTTCGCGAAGCGAAGCTGATTGGCTCTCCGGTGTCTGTCAACATTCTAAACAGTCCGGAGCGGCCGCCATCTTGTCTCTCGGTAGGATCGAGAGACAAGAGGAGGCCAAAACAAAGGGGCAAATGACCATAAGGGGGCATAGTAGATCCTCCCTGACCCCCTAGGTTTGATGTGGAGGCTTTAAAAGGGCCCCGCAGGGCAAAAAAAAAAAAAAAAAAATTTTTTGTTTTTTGCGTGGGGAGCGCCCGGTTCGTGAACCGGGAAGCGTACCGGGGAGCGTACTATGAGGAAAAAAGAATGATAGACTTTTAAAATATTGTATGTTTATTGATTGTTCGTTTTGTTGTTTTTTTTTTTGTTTTTTTTTATTTAAGTAGCAATATGTAGGTACCAATGCAAAGTCAAAAAATTTATATACACCCTATGTAACATAAAAAAGTTGCACAGTATACTATAAGTCTGACTTTACATTATAATCAATTAGGTACTAGTTTATGAATTACATATAAAAATGATTAAAGTCTCGAACAATTTTTGATTATTAAATAATTTTATTTTTGTGATTCTTTTTCCAAATTTAACAGAACATTTAACAACAAATTGTCGGAAATGTCCTCATTTTCAATCAGCAAATCTACTGCATCTACACATTGAACTAATTCATGGTCCCGTGATTCATCCATGAAATCTGAGTCATCATTGTCCTCAATAACTTTTTCTGTGTTGTTCTCCAGAACAATTTTGAAGGAAATAATCTGCTCTCCTTCCATTTTCTTGCTGTAATTTGCATAAAAAATAAATATATCAGTAGAGATAGGGCACTGTTGGCTTTAAGTTCAGACAGGTACTTGTGAGTTTATAACAGAGAAGTAATCTATGGGCACTGTATGGTTTCAGGCGTGAAGTAGTACTATTAAAAAGTGCCTGTGAAGAAGTCTAAGTAAATTCATAATTATAGCACAGAAACCTTTGGTAAAGAATCGCTATTTATTCCTTAAAATTCGCTATTTAGGAAATGCAAAATAGTTTGATGATACATATGGCAGTTCATCTCTAACAAGATAAGAAGCTTATGGATAGATTTATGATGACTGGCGCAATGAAGTGGACATCACTTACTTCATTGGTAGGCCTTTACATGTATTATCTCCTCTGTATTCTTCATCAAGCGTAACTTTGATCTGCAATCCTGAGTAGGCCTCACCTTAAACAAACCTCTGGATAGGCCACACCTTATCGTCATCCTGAATTAATCATTTAAAATGCTAGGGACAGATTTATGATAGGTGTATGCCTCTTTTACGCCACTGTGCGTCACTTTTGTGATGCAGCGGCGGTGCAAAAGATTTGCTATGAGGCGACAAAATTACAAATTGATGCATTTAGGCAGATGTGTCATGCTGTAAAAAAACCGTGCCACATGAAACCGATGCAGCAGTGATGCAAAAGATGCACCATGTTGCAAGACAGGCCTCACTTGGGGCCATATGTATCAAGCTAATTAGCATTCGCAAAGGCCGAAATTCTGCGAATTTCGGCCTTTGTGAATGCTAATTAGACAAATGGTATGTATCAAAGAAGTTTGATGCAAAATAAGGAATAGCAAAATTTGTTATTCCTTATTTTGCGATTGCACTGAAGCATTTGCAAATTTTGCGATTCCTTAAATGAAATGTATCAAACAAAAAATATGCAAAAAATGCCATTAAGGATTTGCAAATTACCACCAACTTCTAGTTGGTGGTAATTTGCAAATTCTTTTCAAAAAGCTTTTTTTCCAAAAAACAAAAGGTGCCATATGACGCCCATACATGCCCTTAGGGCATGTATGTGCGCCATATGCCCCCAAATTTCTTTTTATGGGGTGTAGCAGGGTGTTCTTGAGACACCCCTGCACCCTTGGAAAAATTCCTAATTTGCGATGAGCTAATTGCTAATCGCAAATTGCACCTTCATTCCTATGGGCCTCCTGGCCCATGGAAATGAATGGGTAATTTGCAATTAGCAATTTGCTCATCGCAAATTAGGAATGGTAAAGAATCGCTATTTATTCCTTAAAATTCGCTATTTAGGAAATGCAAAATAGTTTGATGATACATAAGGCGGTTCATCTCTAACAAGATAAGAAGCTTAGGGATAGATTTATGATGACTGGCGCATCACCAGGGATGTGCCAGTCATCCTGCGCCGCTGTTCCGCCACCCATGGTGTGCTGCATTTACAATGCGGCGCACCATGGGGCAAAAACGGCACAGATGCGTGACGCATCTGTGCCGTAAAGGTGGTGCATTACTGGAGTTGTATCGCAAGTGCGATGCAGCTCCAGCAAGGCTCAGGGGTGCCCCATCTCCACAATGCTGCGTCAAGAACTATGCCTGCTTCAAGCAGGTGCAGGGTTTTGACGCAGCTTTGTCCTATCTGATTGTAAATGCGGCACACCATGGGTGGCAGAGCAGTGGTGCACGTTAACTGGTGCATCCCTGGGGATGTGCCAGTTAACATAAATCTGCCCCTTTACATTTAAGTATGTGCAGGGGACACAGAGTCGGTGAGGCTTATCCAAGGTTAAGAAGAGATGAGTCCTGTTCACTGAAAAATTGGACATAGGCTTCACCTCCTCAGCATCGCTGGACATGGCTAAATAATAGCTGCAAAATGTTACTCTTGTTAAAAATTTTACTATTATAATCTCTGAGATTTGTCTCTTACTCTGCAACATCTCATTGTTGTTATCTTTCTTTAAAGATAAAGACAACATCAACATGAGCGACAATCAGCAATCAGTTGATTTCGACCTCATCATTGAACTCATAATTGAAACATCAGTGGATGTTGATCCCTTGGATGATTTAAATCCTGAGGATGAAGAAGAACGTGATGAGGATGCAGATTTGTCAGAATTGTATGACATAGGATGGGAAGCTGACGTGCTTGAGTCTATGGAACTATAAACATTTATTTTAAAAATGTATAATAAATAAAAAGTAAAAATGTAAACCGTTTGATTTAAAATTAAAAACACCTTTAAAAACAGGTTATGTCTAGTGTCTTCAATAAAATATTAAAATATGCTCATAAAATTAGATCAGAATCACATATAAAATAGTAGAGGTAAAATGAATATAAATTCCATTTATTTTCTGCTATTTGTGTATTATATATTTGCCAAGCACTAAAAAATCTTCTATGTAAAAATGTCAAGTAGTGTGTTAAGTTTTTGATGACTGTTATTGATTTACTGTTTGGTAATAGTGGTTAATAACATTTTTTATTATATTTTACCACAGATTCAACTGCAGATCATTTCAAGATTTCAGCATGCCAACCAAAGAAAGACTGAGAAAGGCTGCAAAACGTCAAAGACAGCAGGTCAATGAAAAAAAAGCAGCAGTCCTCTAACAAAAAGATTTGTCAAGTCACCAAGAAAGCACCGGGTAAGAGTACAAAAACATTCATAAGAAATATCTGTAGTAAAAAAAATATTACTACAGAAAATGTTTCAGTCCAGAAAAAGAGAAGCAATTCAAACGGAAAGGAAAGGCCAATGAAAAATGTTACTGCTAGAGCAAGAGATAACTCTGTGCATGATAGTAGAAGGAAACAACAGTTTAGGGACATTCGTAAACGAATGTTCCGCAACAGGATAATTGGCAATTTGTTAAAAAATATTAAGAAAGGTCAAAAGAAAGTGGTTTTTTATAAGAGAAAAAAAATAGTTGAGAAAGTTTTTGATCAGGCAATTGAAATTAAACGTAAGTTATTTATTTTGATAATCAATAGAATTAGGAAGCTAAACAAGGCAATTTATGATTTCAAAAGAAATAGTAGATGGAAGAGAATAGTTAATCGTAGTAATTTTTGTGAAGTTTTTTCTGGAGAATGGATGCATAGTTCAAGCTGTGAGGCATTTTTTAATGAGGAGAGTTATTTCCAGGATAATGATTTGGTGCATGCAGTTGACACCAGTGGTCGAGCTTATGAAGTGAAAGATGGTTGTCCAGTTGAAAAAGAAAAACTTGTGACAACAGAGGCAGAAGAGGTGTTAGGTAATGAGGTTTTAGGAAGACGTCCTAAGGGTCCTGTGTATACCTGGAAGTGTAGTAGTATTTGCAGTGTGCGACAGGATTCCATCAATTTGCTTTGTGATTTTGTACGGTCATTTAATAAGAAAAGTTTGAAGCAGAAAATGAAGTTGTTGCAAGAATTAGATCCTTGCAGAGTGAGAGAAGTGACAGGTTTGCATGGTCATTCACTGGCTTGTCTTTCCAGGAGAGTATGCCAGAGTGTTTTTCATCATTTCAGGATGCTAGCAGTGCATCATAATAAAGTGAGGAAATTAGTTAGAATGTTGTATTATGCTAAGAGTCCAGCAATTATGCTTAAACAATTATGCGCTGCTCTTTTGCATGGTTCTGAAATAGATGTGAAGAATATATGTGAAGAAATTGAGTTTTGTTACTTTGGAAGTAAAGAGGAGAATGTTGAAATTGACCAAGAAGAAGCGGGTAATGTGGAAGATAGTGTACAGGTTTCCAGTACAGATAATTTCCAGAGGGAAATTGCGACGTTTCAGGTGAAATCAAGTGAGAGGCCAAATTTCACTTGTGTGTGTTGTCGACGCACTTATTATAAGAATCAGACTTAAGTTAGTGGATTTATATGCAAAAAGTGAAAGGGAAAATAATAGTGAATGGAAGGATTTCACAACATACTTGATGGTAGAAAATTGTTTTGATTTGGGATTGGATCAACGTGTGTGTACTTATTGTTGTAACAAATTAAATCAAAACCAGATGCCTGCTAGAGCAGTTCATAATAATCTGGAATTGGTTGAGATTCCTTCTGAATTGAAGGATTTAAATACTTATGAATCTATTTTGATTCAAAGTATCCATCCCTTTCAGGCTATTGTAAGAATGGAGCCAAAGACAGGGAAATTGCTTCCATCAGATTTACAGAGAGGATTAAAGGGAAGAGTTGTTTATTTGCCTCTAGATTTGAAGAAAAACATTAACACAATTGGAGTAGAAAAAGTGGAAGAGGAACCTCTGGTTATCTTAGTTAATGGGGTTCCGACAAAGAATAAGAAAATATGGCAAGATTTAGTGGATGTTAGGAAAGTTAAAAAGGCAACATTGTATTTGAAAAAAAATAATAAATACTATAAGAATGTATATGTTGCAGAAGAGGAAGTAAGTGAGGAAGAGGATAGCGATTTGTGTGCTGGTCAAATTAAGAAAGTAGAACCCTCTACTAGTGAAGAAATATATGAACATTATAGTGTTCATCCTTTGCATTCCAAGGAAGTCATGGGGAATGCTATTGAGTTGTTTCAAATGAAACAAGCCAAAGGGAGTCCCATTAGTGTTTGGGAGGAAAGTTTGGAAGCTCGGTGTTTCCCACAGCTTTTTCCAACAGGTCAGGGAGGAAGATATGATGAGCGACCTCATCAAATTCCTGCTTCTGAATACCGGACTTTGCGATTGTATGCAGGAGATGCTAGGTTTCGACAATGCATTCCCTATTTGTTTCATCTCCTGTTTGAAAGCGATCTGTCTGGACTGTCATATGCAGTGAACCACATCTTGAAAAGTGGTATACACATGCAAAACATCTCGGCAAGTGACTTTATGGATAAAGTCAATGTCCAGGACAGTATTTTGGATTCTCACCTGATTAATCTCATGGCGTGTAAGCGTGGTACTAATGAGTACTGGTAACGTCGTCATGGTGATTTAAAATGTATACTGAGGAACTTAGGAACTCCCACATGGTTCCTCACTCTGAGCTGTGCGGAGTATGGCTGGGAAGACTTACTTGAATTTCTACGAGAGGCAAATGGAAACATCGAAAACATCGAATTCAAGACACCCGGAGAACTGTGCTCTTTGGATCCAGTCAATGTATGCAGGTAGTTCAATCATAGATTTGAAGCTATGATGTCTTTCATCATGAATAAGAAGAATCCACCTCTTGGAGAGGTGCTGGATTTCTTCTGGAGAAAGGAGTACCAAGCAAGAGGTGCTCCTCATATACATATGTTGCTGTGGATCAAGGATGCACCTAAATTTGGAACGGATCCAGAAGACTCAGTGATGAGTTTCATACAACAGTATTCTACGTGTGCTGTTCCAAACGCAAAGGAGAAGAAAAGCCTAAGAGAAAAAGTTCTACGTTTCCAAAGCCATCGATGTGGAAAGTACTGTCGTCGTAAATTCCGAAACAAGGACAAGTTCTACACCAAATGTCGTTTCGGCTTTCCACGACCGGTGATTTCTAAAGGAAGAGTAAACAGTTTGATGTCTTCGCTGCGACATAATGTGATGAAGAAATCACCTAAAAACACATACAATTTGAAGAGGAACGAAGAGTCTAAGTACATCAACGACTACAACCCGGTGATTTTGTCCATGTGGAATGCTAACATGGATATACAGTTTGTGGCTGATAACTGTATGGCTGTGGCTCGGTATGTGACATCTTACATCACCAAAAAAGAGAAGACAGAATTGAAGGATATGTAGGAGGACATTTCCCATGAAAAGAGCCTCAGCAAGAAGTTGTACAGTTTCAGTCTGAAGATGTTGTCGCATCGAGAAATCGGAGCTTACGAATGTTCTGACCGGTTGTCTTCAGCAAGTCTCTATGCCAAGTCCAGGAGTATCGTTTGGGCGAGTCTTGGTCTTGCTGCAACGCGTAATCGAGTTCTGAAACCTGTGCGGGAAATTGAGTATTTGGCGGAAAAGGAGCCAAACAGTACCGACATTTTGAAGACCAACATGTTGAAAACATATTATCCAAATCGAAGCAGTCACCTCGAGAATGTTTGTCTGTATGAGGTTCTTCAAAATTACATATTCAAGAGGAACATCAAAGAAGATACTGAGAAAGGAGTGTATGCTGTAATAGGAAGTGAGGGATGTCTGGTCAAGCAAAGAAAATGCCACTTGGTAAACCATCGAAAATTGAGTGGTGAATCTCCTGAAAAAAAGGAGTTTTTCTATTTAGCACTTTTGCAACTTTTCAAGCCTTGGCGTGCAGAAGAGGAACTGCTTGGAGATTTCCTCTGTTACGAAGACTCTTTCAATGCTGCCAAGGAGACCATAGAATGTCCTGCTTTTCCCAAATATGTAGAAATGTTGAATGCGGAAATTGAGCAGGAAGCAACGATTGCAGCCGAGATTGCCAGAGACAGTTCTCAGGACAGTCAGAGTTCTGCTTCATTGAGTCAGGATCCACTAGGAGGACCTGTTATCGAAAATGAAGCTGCCACTGCTATGAATGAAGTGGAAAGAGCCATGGCACATGCTCAGGAGGATGCGGTTAACTTAGAAGAGTTGGAAAGACAACTCAACGTTGAGCAGAGGAAAATATATGACGAAGTTACCATGCAAATTGATCATGGATTAAGTCATGACAAGAAAGAGTGCTCATGTACGTCGTTGAAGCCTGTCCGACTGTACGTGAGTGGAGAAGCGGGAACTGGAAAAAGTTTCCTTATTAAAGCAATTTCATGTTATTTGCAGGAAAGGACAGAGTCATCGCTGTCTTGTGTTGTCACCGCTCCAACTGGACTGGCAGCACATAACATTAAAGGGATTACTTTACATCGTTTACTGATGCTGCCAGTGGAGCATGACAACAAATTACAATATCACAAGCTATCTGGAGATGCTTGTTGTGAAGTTTCAAGAATCTTGAGGAAAATGAAACTTCTTATCATTGACGAAGTAAGCATGGTTTCCAATGTCATGCTTGCCTTTGTGCATTTGAGAATGCAAGAAGTTCTCAAAACAGAGTATGATGTGTTATTTGGTGGCAAACACATCATTGTTTTCGGAGATCTTCTGCAGCTGACACCAGTGAAAGGGCAACCTGTGTTCAAAATGCTCACGCATGAAGATACCAGGAAGTGCCTAGGGAGCATTGGCAACGTCAATATATGGTTAAACTTCAATTATGCTGAACTGCATGAAAATATGCGTCAGGCGAAGGATGAAGTTTACAAGACTATTCTACAAGATGTTAGAATTGGAAAAGTGACCGAGCATGGGAAAGAAGCTTTACATGCACGATTACTGTCAAATTCATATCCAGAACAAGATGTTGTGCCTGAGAATATTTTTCAGAAAATTACTGAGAAGAAATCTGGAATATGTTTGATGCCAACTCTTGCAGAATGTGCCAAATTCAACAACAAAATGTTGCATTTAGAAAAGCAACAGATTGTGAAACTGGAAGCTATTGACAGAGTAGAGCATATGGGATCAACAATTATTTTGTCTGAGAATTTGAAAACAAAATTGGATTCATTAGAGAAGACTATATCTAAAACTGCAGGTTTTGAAAAGACTCTGAATGTGTGCTTGAACTGCCGTATAATTTTAAGAAGGAATTTACATGTTGAAAGAGGTCTGGTAAATGGATCAATGGGTAATGTTGTTGATTTTGTAAAATACAGAAACAGAGATGGAATTGAATTTTTAAAAATTAAATTTGATGGCATTGAGGAAGTACAGCTAATTGGTCGTTGTTCTGCTAGATTTTTGCTTGTGAAAGACTTATATGTTCGCCGTAAGCAGTTTCCTGTTTGCTTGGCATATGCGGTGACAATCCATAAATCGCAAGGTTTAAGTGTAGACAGTGCATTGGTGAATATTGGCAGTTCTGTGTTCAAGGAGGGTATGGCATATGTGGCATTGTCAAGAGTTAGAACTTTATCGGGATTGTACTTGATTGAGTGTGATGTCACAAACATTTGTGCGGATCTAGATTGTGTTAAGGAATACAATAGGTTAAGAAGAGAGTATGCGCCACATTTGCCTCAATATCCTTTGTTTGATAAACGTGTGGTAGGCCGGAAACGAAGAAATGTGACCAATACTGGGGAGGTTGTAGCAAAAAGACGAAAAGTCGATGAACCTGAAATTATAAGCAGAAACAAAAAGGATTCTGTTGAAGATGTTGTTGGTTTTCAATTTGAAAACAGTTCTGGTGTCAACTGCTATGCTAATGTAGTGGTTAATGTTTTGTTTTCTCTAGAAAATGTAAAAGAAGAGATTGTGGTCAATTCTGATCAAAGATTTTGCAGTTTGTTAAATTCTGTGTTAGAGAAATGTAGCACTGATAGAACAAAAATAGAAAGTGTGTCTGAAATTCGAAATCTGTTAGACAGATGTTCAGGCCAAACACAATTCTCTCAAAATATTCAGCAAGATTGTCAGGAGTTTTTAATGTATATGCTTGATGTATTGCATGCTGAAGGTGTAGATGTAGATCACCTGTTTGGGCTTTCTTATCAATGGCAGCATGACTGCGAGAACTGTAGGGTATCAAGTACTACTAGTGTAGACTCAGAAAGATTTATATATTTAACTTTGCCAGATAGTAAATCAGTCTCTTTTAATAAACTAGTAAAAGCAGCTGATCACAACATGGAGTGTAGCCAATGTAAATCTGAAATGATGTCCACATTATTTATACGAACATATGACCAGTATGTTATTTTAATGTTCCAACGATGTAGGCCTGATGGAACAAAATTGACAACTTTAATTAAAAATTTTGTGGCTTCACAGTTGTCAATATCAGGAAGGACTTTTGTAACTGCAGCAATTATATATCATGACGGTCCTTCAATATCATCAGGACATTACACAGCTTATTTAAAGTCTAGAAATGGCTGGTCATTCTGCAATGATTCTGTTTTAATTTTCAAAAAAAATTGCCGTATGACCTTAAAAACTCTTACCTGGTGTTTTTAAAACCAAAATTTTAGGGAAAGAATCTCGGGATGTGCTCTGAGGAATTTCAAGAAGTTCTAATGGCTCCTACACGATTTGGCCTTGAGGATAAGTGTAGTACAGAGACATAACTTCTTACCATAACACTGGACGTCATGGAGAAATAAGTGCACTTTGAATGAGTTCAAAAAAACTGTTTCTTTTTATAAGCTAATTGAAGCAGCCAATCAAAACATGGAGTAGAGGGAATGTTAGTCTGCAATGCTGTCTACTGTTTTATATTGCTTTGTGATTAAAAGTGATGTAGAGAATTAAATACTTGTAGTAGTCATAGAGATAGTGTAAGTCTGCTTCATAGTAAGCAGTATCAGTGTCATAGGAAATGTAGAACATGACTGAGCAAGAAGGGGAAGATATTACTAGTCCAGGATTGTGAAAATGATCTTCAACATTTTTATTGTGAAAGTTGCGGAAATACAACATGACGGGATTGGCTTACAAGAATTCTAAGAGTTATAAATGGCTCTGACATGATTTGGCCTTGTGGAAAGGTGTGGTAGAGAGCAAGAAGTCATTTATTGTATGTAACATGTTTTTCAAAATGATGGAGGTTTTCTTTCAGAAAGTGGCGGTCTGAAAGTAATAACAGCACAACAGAGTGTAAGCTATTCATAGGACATCCTTCGACGTCATGGAAAGTAAGTTAACTTTAAGGAGTTCTGAATTCTGATTTGTTATGTTGTATGGGTTTTTTAAACACAATCATTTTGATTGTGTTTTTTTTTCCCCGCTGTTATATGATGAATACCTTCAAGTCACTGTTTTTAGTGAAATTTGATACATTCTGAGAACAGCAAAAATAAACCATTTAACATGTATAATTAATTCTGTACTGTTTGCATTTATGATGTACATTTAGAACTGTGTAGGAGGCATGGAGAAGGAGAGGCTTCTGTAAGTGTCAAAGTTGTTGCATACAGTGCTCATATTCTACGTAGTCTTTCATATGATAGACTACATTTCCACAATGAGATACCTAAGCAAAGGAAACACAGGTGATATGATTGTGGAATGAGCAAAAAAAATTGCACGTTTTTCAATTATATTACCTGTGTTTCCTAACATTACACATCACATTGTGTAGATGAGGTTTAGGCCTGTTCCTGGAGACAGAGGAGGTCTGACATTTGTTCAAGAGTGCAGTGGACATGACACACTTGGTTGGTAGGCCTGCACATGTATTTTCTCCTCCGTATTCTTCAACAAACCTAAATTTCATCTGCAACTCTGAGTAGGACTTACCTGAAACAAATCTGTGGATAGGTTACACCTTATTGGCATCTTAAAACAATCATTTAAAATGTTAGGGTCAGATTTATGGTGGTCGTGCGCCTCTTTTGCTCCATTGTGGGTCACTTTTGTGTAAAAGATGCACCATGTTGCAAGATAGGTTTCAGTTCATCTCCAGCAAGATACCATTAGTTTAAAATGTATATAATTAGCACTGTGTAGGGGGCATGCAGAAGCTGAAGCTTTTGTAAGTGTCAAAGTTGTTCCATGCAGTGCTGCACTTCTGGGTACTGTTTAATATGCTGCACTACATGTGCACTATGAGATACCTAAGCAAAGGCAACACAGGTGATGTGATTGTGAAATGAGGAAAAGAAACTCCACATTTTTCAATTACATCACCTGTGTTTCCTAAGTTTACGAATGACATTGTGCAGATGAAGTTTAGGTCTGTCCATGGACACAGAAGAGGTCTGGCCTTTGTTGAAGAGTGAAGTGGACATGACTTACTTCATTGGTAGGTCTTCACATGTATTATCTCCTCTGTACTCTTCAACAAGCGTAAATTTCATCTAAAACCCTGAGTAGGCCTCACCTTAAACAAACCTCTGGATAGGCCACACCTTATCGTCCTCCTGAATCAATCATTTCAAATGTTAGGGACAGATTTATGATAGGTGTATGCCTCTTTTGCGCCACTGTGCGTCACTTTTGTGATGCAGCGGCGGTGCAAAAGATTTGCTATGAGGCGACAAAATTACAAATTGATGCATCTAGGCAGATGTGTCATGCTGTAAAAAACCCGTGCCACATGAAACCGATGCAGCAGTGATGCAAAAGATGCACCATGTTGCAAGACAGGCCTGACTTCATCTCCAACAAGATAAGAAGCTAAGTCTTCTGTAAATGTCAAAATTGTTGTATATTTTGCTCAACTTCTATGTACTCTTTGATATGCTAGACTCCATCTGCACTATGAGATACCTAACCAAAGGCAACACAGGTGATGTGATTGTGAAATGAGGAAAAGAAACTCTGTTTCTCCTTCAATCTTTTCCCTTGTCTTTTCTAATTTTTAAATACATGTTTTAATATTTTTCAAATGTTTGTTCTCTCTTTCACAGATTGAAAGTATAAAAACAAAAAGTGAGTAAGTTAACGACAATTATAAGGTAAATGTTTTGTACTCTTTTCGTTACATTTCTATCACATTCACCTACTAGTAGTTCGACATCTTCATTTCTTTAACCCTCAGTTTCCTGCCTTTGCTACTTCCCTCATTCCTTTCTCTATTACCTACTTACTCTACTCCTTCCATTCCTTTTCTCAGTCCCTCTCTTCTCATAGTTCCTCACTCTTGTTCACTCACTCCGTCTCTATTACTCTTAGTGTCTTTGACTGATCACTCTTTCACTACTTGTTCATTATGCTTTCTCTCTGTAGTTCAAGCACACTAAGGGGCATATTATCAACACAGCCAATAAAATTATTGCTGTTTTTATTGGAAGAAAACTGTTGCAAAAGTGGTTTTAGCGGCAGTTTTCCGCCGCAAAAGCGGCTTTAGCGACACATTTCTGCTGATAAAAGCTGCAAAACTTTTATTGCCTATGTTGATGATATGGTTCTATGTTATTTACATTTCTTTGCTGTTTCAATTAATCTTTTCTGTTATTTTTTCTTTTCTGTTTTCTGTTTTTTCTCTCTGTTATTCCACATGTTTTAATCTTATTTTGAACATTCACTCACATTCTCCAAGAAACTCTTCTTTGTTATTGTTCTACTCTCTTTTTTTTCTTTCACTTCCTTATCTATTTTGTTTTTCACAATTATACCCTCTTCCATCTTTTCTTCGGTAAATAGATCTATTAAACAGTATCTCTGGATTACTCCCTATAGCTGTCTTTCTTTTAACATTACTCTCTGTTTACTTCCCTTATACTTACTCTTCTTTTTTTTTTTTTTTTTTTTTTTTTGGTTCGCTCCCGGTTCGCGTACCGGGAAGCGAACTAAAAAAAAAAGAGCTTACCAGAGTGCTAAACATTCTAGCAATTTTTTTGGGAAAGGGGAGGTAGTTCTGAAAAGAACTTTTTTTTAATGTTTTTGTTGTTTTATGTATATTTTTTTTTTCTGAACATTTTTTCTTTTTTTTGTATTTTTGAACATTTTTTTTTTTTTGTTTTTGATGGAGGGGAAACAACAAAAAACAGGCATTGAAAAGGGCTCAACAGGAGCAAAAAAAAAAATTACTGTCTGGGGCGGTTAGGGCAATTGTGATTGTTAATAGCTAGGTTTATTAAATTAATGCTCATGTTACCACATGACAGCAATGCACCGCAATACATACAGGTATGTTTGATATGAGCAAAGTTCTCCTGAATGTTTGGCACGGTTTCCCGTGCCTCTGCTGCTGTCAATGATATTAGTGATGTTGACCTGGCCACAGGAGTTGTTGTTGGGTTATCTTGCATGTCACGTATCTCCGCCTGGCTGTAGTTCAGTGGATGCCACCTGGTCATGTGACGATGCATTGTATGGTTTCCGTAGCTATATTTTTTATCAGTGCCTCTAGATAACCGGTCTTTACAAATCAGGCAGGTGACATACCTAGCATTTACTTTTTTTTGCCCTCGAGGGAGTGAAAAAAACTGCCAAATAAAGCTGGCTTTCCGACGTGAAACCCGGGGCACCTCCTGTAAGAACTGTGGTCCTTCGGTCTCCTCTTCCTCTAGTTCATCCTCTTCCTCCTCTGTCTGGCTGATAAAATGGGAAGGTGGTCCTCTCTTTCCATGAGGAGGTGGAGGTGGTGGTGGGGGTGCACCAGCTGAAGCAACTATTGAAGCCATTGCTCAAGTCTAAAAAATGGTCTTCCTCTCACAAAGATGAAAGTCAGAGTGAGGAAAGAAGGAGGGGTTTTCATCATTTGGGAAAAACAATATTTCTAAACCAATGAAAAGTGTTATTTTTAGGTCACCTGACCTAGCCTTACATCATTATGAAACCAAAAGTGAAATGAACCAATGAAAAGTTTTATCAACAAGTCACATGACCTCTTACGCTTAAGTTACGCGCTGCGGAACGCGCCCCGGATCGCTTCCGGTTCGCTGCGCTTCGCGCCTCGGTTCGCGCTCCGGAGCGCTTCCGGGTGCGCTAATGCGGCGCGTCATAAGACGCATTACGCGGCAACGCGATACGTCGCGCTTTCGCGACGCGCCGCGGATCGCTTCCGGGGAGCTGCGCTTCGCGTCTCAGTTCGCGTACCGGAGCACTTCCGGGTGCGCTAACGCAGCGCGTCATAAGACGCATTACGCGACAACGTGATACGTCGCGCTTCCGCGCCGCGTCACGATGTTGATTTCTAACGCGGCAGTTGCGCTAACGGAACGTTTACCGGTTCGCGGACTGGGTCGCGGCATCAAGGTGAGCTAACGGGAAGCTTCACGGTTCGCGAACCGGGAGCGAACAAAAAAAAAGTATTAAAAAAAAAATTATTAATAAACATATAAAATATGTTTTTGGATTTAAAGAAGAATACATTTTACAGCTACAGATATTAGCTTTTAAAAAACTAATGAAATTCACTGAAAAAACCATAGGTTATAGACCATATATAGTTAGGAATTAGCATTTACAAAACCTTGAAAATTCACTGAAAAAACCATAGGTTATAGACCATATGTAGTTAGGAATTAGCATTTAAAAAACCTTATTTTACTCCCACAAAACCATTGAAATTCCATATATAGTTAGTTGTACTAACTATATATCGCGCACCCGCAATCCACTCCTGATGATGTCACATATTACATCATTCATGACATGGTCAGTGACATCACTGATGACATCTCAAATGACATCACTGATGACATCACTGATGACATCTGAAATGACATCACTGATGACATCACTGATGACTACATTCAGTGACTGTATAATTCTGTAAAGTTAAAATATGTCTTACATATTGAAGAATGAGTGGATGTATAAGTGTCTTGATGAAGGATTTAGTAGGGGCATGACTGACTGTATGAGTGACTGATTAAATGTGTCTCACTGAGTGCATGGGTTAGTGACTAAACTGTCTTAATTTGTGCATCATTATGTCTGTTGTTCTGTAAACTGCTGCATGTGTTGATCAGTAGCTATATGATTAACTGTATGGGTTATTGATTGGTTGCCCAAGCATTTGTATGGGAGACTGAGTGTGTGTGTGGGTGGCTGGGAGGTGTATGACTCTTTGCATAGATGTGTGAGCAGTTGATTGACTAGATGTATGGGTTCAAAAGTGCATGTGGAAACAGCTGTATGGGCGGTTGACTGTGTGCATGAGTGTATTGGTGAGTGAATGGATATCTCAGTGCTACATGTTAAAGTAAGTACATATGTAAAATACAGTACATGTGAGAGTTGACATATATAAATAACTGTGCATAAGAGCCAGTGAATGTGTGAGTGGCTGTATGGATCATTGTGAACTTGTATCCAGGATTTTATAAGTCAGTAAATATGTTTTAGTATATGTTTGAATAAGTAAGGTGTGTATAACTGTATAGTTGAGGAAATGGAGGTGTGATTGATTCTTTGCATGACTGACTAAGTGTCTGAGTAACTCCATAGATGAGTGACAGTCTATGAGTGTCTGTTTACACTGAGTGTATCTAAGGTTATATTAGAGTCTGAAGAGGTTCATCGTATTATCACATGAATGATGTCATCAGTGATGTCATCAGTAATGTCAAATGAGATGTCATCAGTGATGTCATCAGTGATGTCATTTGAGATGTCATCAGTGATGTCATCAGTGATGTCACTGACCATGTCATGAATGATGTAATATGTGACATCATCAGCAGTGGATTGCGGGTGCGCGATATATAGTTAGTACAACTAACTATATATGGAATTTCAATGGTTTTGTGTGAGTAAAATAAGGTTTATTAAATGCTAATTCCTAACTATATATGGTCTATAACCTATGGTTTTTTCAGTGAATATATATATATATATATATATATATATACATACATACATATATATATATATACAAATATATATACACATATAGGCATATATACATACATACACACACACACAAATATATATAGACATAGATATATACACACACACT
Organism: Lissotriton helveticus; assembly: GCF_964261635.1. NCBI lineage: Eukaryota > Metazoa > Chordata > Amphibia > Caudata > Salamandridae > Lissotriton > Lissotriton helveticus. The sequence goes on along the minus strand of NC_136060.1, from coordinate 48,049,990 downwards.
TATTTATTTATTTTCAAATGTTATAGCTAGATGAAAATGGCAGTGAAAATGTAACATTTCAAACTAAAAAGAAACACTAAAATTACCCAGTTAAAGTCATCCCAGGTTATGAAGGCCAGGTCCTTAGATCAATCCCATGCCACACACACCCTTTGGCCATGAGCTGCTTGAGGGTGGGATGCTCCTACCCGCGAGGAGCTTTCAAAATGCTCCCATCAGATAGGATAAGCCATATGTTCCCCTGCCCAAGCTATTGCGAGCAGGGAAACCTCTGCGTCCCAGGGTGAACTGCCCAGGACTCAGTAATTGGGCTTGCACTAGGGGATGGGGCACTTGGGGCCTATTAAGGTTCTGGGGAGTGTTGTGCTCCTCCCTTTCCTTTTCTCTCATGATGGTCCAGAAGATGGGTGCCCTGGGGCCTCCCTGATGGTCAGGAAGGGAGGCCACATACAATCTTCCCTTAAAGGAATTATTTATGCTGCTCCTGGGGCATGGCCCAGTTTGGGGGGGGTAAGTAATGTGGGAGCCCACGCTTTTTAGGTCTCACTTAGCAGCATGCATGCACTGTTGCTGCAAAGGATATTCTTTACAGTAAAGGGCTTGGAGCCCACCCATTACTTACTTATTTTTAGCTGCTTCCTAAGTGGCCACTCCTTGCCTTATGTCACTTCTGTTTTTTCTCTTGAGCATGGACCAAATGCTGATTGATTTCATTTGATTAGTGTTCTTTAGCTGTCCTGCCGCTCTTCACACTGTGATTCAGGGTTCTTTAATTGTTGTCATTTCCACTTCCATGCCACAACTGGGTTCCTTTTACAGCCGCGGCCCGTGGAGGGAGTTGCTATGGGGCAGAAAGGCGGGGCGGGAGAGGGGCAGGGTGGGGGGTGGTAAAAACCAGAATATGTATATTTGGAGGTAAGTAAACAAATTAATTAATAAAACAAATTTCGTAGAGCGCGCTGTGTCGCATTTTGCGATGCAGGGTGCGGTACGAAATTTGTTTTACACCCACAGGAGCACCCATGGAACACCACTTTCATGCAGTGTTCTGCGTTAAAGAATCAAATATTTACAATTGCATGAAAAGCTCCGCAAAGTGGCTTTGCATGCCTTGTAAATATGCTGTGGCACATTGCACCAACAGAGCATTAAAAAAGTGATGCTCCGATAAAGCAAAAGTGATGCTATGGGCCTCTTAAATGAGTACCTGTGTGTCTATTTGAAGAGGACATCAGTCTTCTTTTTTATTATTTGTATTCTTTTTCCCAGCCACAAAAAATAATACATTGCACAAAAGAAAAAAAAGGACATACCAATTGCAAATAATACCAGAGAAAGCAAACATATCACAAGAAAGAAAAGAAAACGTCAGTTGGCACATTATACAATTATCAAAAACCTGGAAGAGACAACATCAACAATACCAATACCACATTTTGGAGGAGCAAATCAAAGCAACTCAAACCCAAGAAGAAGGTTAAGTACAAGAAGATCCAGAAAACAAAACATTAAATCATTAATCCCATTGAAGACTAGACCACACCCTTTTATATTTTAACCAGGAGTGTGGGACTCTAGCTTTATCTAGTGCTAATACCATTTCATATATTTGCCTGATTAATACCCAGAATTCATTGATGCCTGGACTTGTATTTTGAATCCATGCTGGAGCTATGCATAATAAATGAGCACACGCTATAATAATTCATACTAAAAATCTCATATAAGTGCCCATGTCAGGTATTACCCCTAATACGATTTCCTTCTATGCTATTTGAACATCGTAACCAGCCAGTGTTGTTAAAACTTTAGTTATATCTGACCAAAATATACTCAGCTTTGGACAAGTAAGGAGCATATGAAGAAAATCTGCACCATACTTTTGACATTTTGGGCAGTATGATTTAGCCGATGCTTGAGTCGTAGCCCACTTAGAAATAAGCTTAGGGGTATAATACAATATAAATACCGTCCTATTTTGTTGCAGTTTCAAGTTGACAGATGCTATGCAGCATCTATAGTTCCCAGCAAATCCGGCATTTCCTCCTTTGTTATATCAGTCTCAAGGATCCAACTTAATTTTGCTGCGGCCTGTATGCTGCTGTCACTAATGGCTGCGAGACGTTTCTGATAGGCAATACCAATAACGGCCTGAAGTCTGAAAGAATATAGATAATACTTCAGAGGGCCTCTAGTGGCCTATGACCATTTATAAAGTAATCCCTTACTTGCAAATATTTAAAAAAGGTACTCTGTGGTAGCCCAAACTCGTCTTTCAAAGCTGAAAAGGATCAAAACCCTTGTCCATCGTAGAGCTAGCCCGAGCTGAGATAAGCCCTTACTTAGCCAGCCTCTGCCAATGTTATCATGAAATATGTCAGGAAGTTTGGGATTGCCCCACAACCTCATTTAGGAATGTAGCGCTAGCAGGCAGTGTTCCTTACAAATATCTTGCCATATCCTAGTAATATCTCTTATTATCTTGAACCGAACCTCTTTATAGTAGTTGGGGTCAGCCATTTTATATAGAAAAAAAACATATTTGGTCCACAAGCTAATTGATATGATAGCCAAGTAGTACGGGTATCAGGCCCATTAAGTAAACTTTGAATTTGACTTAGACATACAGCCCAAAAATATAATTTAAAATCTGGTAGTTTAAACCCACCTTGTTTATATGATAATTTAATATACCGAAGAGCTCTCCTTTCACGCTTATAACCCCAGATAAAGCTACCTACGGCACTTTCTAGACGCTTAAAAAACATCCACTGCACCCTCAAGGGAATTGTATGAAATAAATACAAAATCTGGGGAGGATGTTAATTTGTACCACGTTGCACCTCCCGTATATACTAAGAGGGAGCCGATGCCAACTGCGTAGTTTTGCCACAACTTCTTTTAGCAGTGGTTCATAATTCAAGGAGACTACATCATCTACTGGACTGCTAAGACAGACTCCAAGGTAAGTTGCTGTTGTAGTAACCCTAGAGTTGATGGGGCCACACCAGGTTGAAAGTTTAAAACAGTGGCGTCACTAGGGTTGGTGTCACCCGGTGCGGGTAACTCATGGTGTCACCCCCTCACGACCTACCGCATGGACCTCCTCCGCTCCGAGTCTGCCAGTGGACACAGATGGCAAATACGGGACCATACAGAATCCTCAGTAACGTTTGTAACTGTAGTTCCTATATTTCCTGCATTTTTATATTGAGAATTTCATCCATGTAGTGCATTGCTACATCATAAATGAATCCTCAACATAAACAAAAAAACAGATCAAACAAACAAACCATTTAACTAAAGTCAGTAGGCAAGTGTTCAATTTGTGTAGTAAAGTCAAATCCATCTGAAGAGGCCAACTCACTATCAAGATAGCAGTGTAAAGTCATTGCAACCTGGCTGGAACAGGGGATAAGAGTGCAATGAGTTAATGGCTGCAAGATACATTTCTGTTGCAGCTGATATTTCAGGATACAGGGCACAACCCCGGTGTCCTGAGAAACAATTTCAAGTTTTCAAGGCCACTTAAGTGGGTAAGGCGAGTACAACCTGGCCTATAGACCTTAATTGGGAGACCCTCAAAGGAAATCGGCTGGTTTAAATAAAAAATAAATTAATAAAATGAGTTGCCGTTTCAGAGGATCCTTTCAGGATTCATAGAATCGTGACATCTAAATTGGCGTCTGTTGTCCTCAGTCTTTGACTGAGTAACATTTACTGCAGGCACTATTTCCGGTTTCAATGTAATGCGAATCCTGAAAAAGATCCATCAACCAGGCAAGCTTTACGCCAGAGTACCGCAAATCCATGGCGAACTTCAACCCATAACTCACCATTGGGGGTTTGCCTTCATAGGTTAGGACCACAGAACCTCACGTGGTGAGGTATGGGTCACAGAAACTTGCTGTGGGTTTGCGATACTCAAGGAGGGTTCACTGAACTCATGAGCCATGCTGGGGCAGGGCCCAGCATCAATGCACAACTAGGTTTACCTGCATGCATAGGGTTGGTGAACAACCTTTATAACGCAACTTTTAGCACGCAGTGCTATTACAACGCAGACTTTAAAACGAAAACCATTACAACGCATTACACTGGGGGGCGCTCTAGGATAGGGAATAGTTTTAATTTACTATCTAACACCTTTCCTAGTGTCCATGGGGACTGGTGTTGGAATAGTAAATTGAACTATTCACTATCCAGCACCCCCCAGTGTAATGCGTTGTAATGGAATGCGTTTTAAAACTTGCGTTGTTACAGCATGCGTGGTAAAAGCATGCGTTGTAACAACGTACATCCATAGGGTTGTATGCAGGGCCTAGTCCTGGCTGTGCGCAATTCAGTATGTCATTAAAAAAGTAGGATATTCACTGAAAAAACACAGTTATAAACTGATTTATACTTCGGTCTCAAAGACGCAAAACCATTAAACCTTGCAGTTTTGGTATGCAATGCATCCCATAATTCACACCACCCCAAGCAAAACAAGCATTTAAAATAAGACAATAAAGAAAAGGTGACTAACAAGCGCAAAACCTGGTGAACGACTTGAGTTATGGCATATTTCACTGATTTTGCTCTATTGGGCAAGAACCATAATTAATAAAAACCACCGCAATGGAGCGCACACCGCTAGCCCCTCCTCCGGATCGCCCCTCGGGACTCTGGTACTTGTAGTTCAGTAGTGGATCACCCAGGTGGGTGCAAGTCGGTACTTGTTGGACTGATGAATCTCTAGACCCGATACATGTCCCGGGTTTTTGGGTATCGCCCGAGACATGGCTCGGGTTTCGGGATAACTTCCCTCATCAGTAGAGAAAATGGTTTAGGGGTGGAGGAGAAGGCCGCCAAACCACAGTCAATGGCCTCGATGCCCGAACCGGCACGCAGGGCAGCATCCAGGAGCCCGTCGAACCATAATTAAGGTTCCTAACTATTTTTTTCATTGAGAGAACACAAACAGACGTGTGTGTCCTGGAACGGTAGTAAGTTTGCTTCGCCATGAGGTGGCATGAAATGGTCCCACTGATACACACGTCAGTCCTGAGACATATCCAAAGTGGTAGATAACCAAAGGCACAAAGAAGCTGGAAATGTAAGGACCATCCCACTCTCTTTAAGTCAGGGTGTTGCATTTTGTCCAAGAAAAAAACAGTTATAATGCTTTTTGGCTAGGTAGCATGCCAAAAGGTCACCACCACCCCATGCAGGGTCAATTTTAAGCACGCAGCAGGCTGATTCTCATTTTTGATCCAACCAAATTGATTTACAAATGTTTTTTTGGCACATAGGATCCCTAATGAAAATCACGAAGACATCAATCTGGAAACATTTGTACAAGAATGGCACATTAAATCTGCCAATAAACGCATGCGCCATCTGTGCACACGGGCATACCGCCACCATGGAACAATTGAGTCCAAATATAGAGAGGGTAAACATTGGGACACTTAAGGGCAGATTTATGTTAACTGGCGCACCCCCAGGGATGCGTCAATTAATGTGCGCCACAGTGCGCCGCTGCTCCGCCACCCATGGTGCGCCGCATTTAAAATGCGGCGCACCATGGGCCAAAAACGGCACAGATGCGTGACGCATCTGTGCCGTAAAGGTGGCGCATTGCTGGAGTTGTCTCGCAAGCGCGACGCAGCTCCAGCAAGGCTCGGGGGTGCCCCATCTTCACAATGCTGCGTCAAGACCTACGCCTGCTTCAAGCAGGCGCAGGATTTTGACGCAGCATTGGCCTGAAAGTGACTGAGTGAAATCTTATAGATTTCACTCAGCCACTTTCAGGAGGCGTTCCTGCGCAGGAACGCCCACCCCTGCGCAGGAAAGCCTCCTTATGGCGCAGGGCTTTACAACGTGACGCATCTCCTACATGCGTCACGTTGTAAATAGGGCGCATTGTTTGCGCCGCCGTTGCGTCAAATAAAGTGACGCAATTGCGGCGCAAAGAGGCGCAAGGGCCTCATAAATCTGCCCCAAACTTTATACCGCAGTAAATATTTCACACAGGCTCCCGTTCCCAGGAGAGGCAAAACAAAAAGAAAGTCTGCTAAGTTGATGAATGAAATACTACAGTTTCTCAAAAGCCTTATACTAGCACCGTCATGTTTTCCACAGACGTAACGTTGAAAGACACCTCCAACAAAATAGCGAGTTACTTTTCTCAGGCTTTGCAGAAGCAGACATTTTTTTTATTTCAAAGTATTTTTTCATTCCTCTTGCGAGAAACCCCTTCACTGGCATCTTCCCTTATGCATGCAGTGGTGGTGGTAGAAGGCAAAATGATGGGGCCCCTCAGCAGAATGGGGAGAGGGGGCCCCCGAGTCACCCCCTTATCTCACTAATATTCATTGGCATGTGACCCTCGTTGAAGGCTGCAGGAACTGGCCGCGCGGCGCATCCGCATCGCACCAGAGACCAGCATCATCACGTGCATCTGGTGCGTGCGTGCTGCAGTGAGTAAACAAACTCACTGCACTGACTGCAGTAGTACAGTAGCAGTAATTTATTTTTTTGGGTGGCGTGCGCTTGAGGCTTGCACGCACTAAGCACCAGCGTAACTGACCAGATTGGTGTCACCCCAGATGGGGTGACACCCGGTGCGGTCCGCACCCCCCGCACCCCCCTAGTGACGCCACTGGTTTAAAATAGTCTGAGTCTTTTTCGGATTTAATTTATAGCCGGAAAAAAAGCCAAAACATTGTGCCTCTTTCATAATTTTAAATTTAGAGTCTACCGGCCTAGTAGAAAAGATAGCGATGTCATCCACATACGTGGTTAGTGTTCATTCCAGACCACTAGGAGTCAAAGGGGAATCCTAGTGTTTTGCAGCAAATGCTTTATGAAAGGCTCTGTATAAAGAGCAAACAGCAAAAGAGATAGTGGACATCACTGCAGCATACACCTTCTGACAGTGAAATGTATTGAAGAAAGGCCTTTAAGCTTTTACTGCTGCCTTCAAATTGCTGTACAATTTTTGAACTGCCAAGATAAACCTTTGACCGAGGCTGAAAGCTGACATAGTCCGCCATAACTCTCCCCAATCAACTCGGTCAAAGGCCTTCTCGGCATCCAGCATCAATATTTCTATACGTTGATTTATTTGGCCAGAGATGTCAAATGCAGCAATAGCTGTATTAATATGAGCTGCCGTGTCTCTACCTGGAACAAAGCTATGTTGCTGTTCCAAGACTAAGTGATGAATAACAGGGGCCAGCCAAGAGGCAGGGATATTAGAGAAAATGTTGGCATTTGCATTGATCAATGATATAGGGCAATACAAGCATATATATTCTACCGGTTTTCCCTTCTTGGGAAAAACTATAAGGTTGGTAGTATTCCAAAGAAGAAGGGACGGCCTCCCCTTCAAAGATTTTATTAAATATTGCAGGAAAAACAGGTACCAAAACATCTTTAAAGATTTTATAAAATTGGGAATAGTGTCCGCTTCCTCTACCTCCCCCAAATCCACATCTTTTCCAATGCCTCAGAATTCAATAAGTTCAAAACAGGCATTTCACTCTCCTGGATATAATCCAGAGCAGTCTGTTGGCCAAAAGATTCCGATTCGCCATATAAATCAGCGTAAAAGAGTTTAAAATGTTCCACTATATCAACAGACCGAGTATAGGGCCGACTACATCTTTTATTAATTTAATGTAAGACCTACCCCTGTGATCAGCAATCTGTATAGCTAACAAAAGACCATCCCATTCCCTATTTTCATATTGTTTAGATTTATACTTATGATAATTATTATCTAGTTTGTCTCTTAACCCTCTCCTAAGCTTAGCTCTCATTTCTACAACCCCCTGATATATTAACTGTTCCGCCGCATCTTTCACAGCAATAGTCGTGAAGCGTCACTCTATGTCTGAAAGGGAATTATTTTGATTAATACTGGGTGCTCCCTTGTGTCGAGACAAAGCAATACCTCTCTGAAGAGCTCCAATGAGAGCGAAACACGTGTCAGGGGTTGCTCTTATTCATTTCAGGTTGGCTTGGATGGTAATTTAGCAATACAAAGCTGTAATACTGTGGCTGGAGTGGTAAAAAGCTTTGGCAATTTTACAGCTCAGCAAGGATAACACTGTGCTATTCCTATGCTTAAAGACTTTGCTGTAGAAATGGTGAAAGGCTTTATCCCTTTCTATATTGGCGTGGATAGCACTGTTCTAATCCCACGCTTTAAAGCCTTTGATAGAAAAGCAGACATTTGAGATTAGCAAATTTAGAGTGTCGCTGGTGTTGAGAGTGCTCTATACATACAAAGGTTACAGGGACTTTATAGTTAGGCTCACATTTCACTTGTGCAAAACCAGAGAAATTCAGCAGTTGTAGTAATCTGAGCTAATTACAACTTGCACCCCAGCAATGCATTGCTTATGAACTTACACTATACATCACTCATGATATGGTCAGTGACATCATCCATGTCATCACAGATGACATCTCAAATGACATCACTGATGACATCATCCAGTAAGGTAAGTTTTTTTCTAACAGTTAATTTTTGTTAAGGATATACAAAACGCTACTACAAAAGATAACATTAGTTACTAAGTTACAAACCAATGAGTGACACTATTTTCACATATATTATGTGAGTGGCTGTGTGACAGTGTGGATTTGTGTGTGAATGGGTGTCTGAGTGGCTGTATAGGTGTGAGTGGGTGTATGAGTGGCTATATGTGTGTATGACTGGGTGTGTAAGTATCCCTGTGGTTGACTAAGTAGCTGTGTGAGAGACTGTATTAGTGAGTGAGTGGGTGTATGTAAGAGGCTATATGGGTGAGTGAGTGGGTCGGTTGCCACATGGGTGAGTGAGTGGATGTGTGAGTGGCTGTATGGGTAGTTGAGTGGGTGTGTCAGTGGCTTCATGAGTGGGTGAGTGAGTGGCTGTTTCAGTGGGTATTTGGTTAAGTGATTTAGTGTAAGAGTAGCTGTTTTGGAGAGAGTTTCTCTGTGTGAATGGCTGTATGAGTGAATGACCAGATGTAGGAGTGCTTGTGTGGCAGTGTGAATGAGTATGTAAGTGGTTGGGTGGGTTTATAAATGAGTGTGTCTAAGTGCTTGTATGGGTAAGTGAATGGCTGTGTTGAGCGGCTTTATGTGTGAATGTGGCTATATGAGTGGCTGTGTAGGTGAGTGACTGGTTGTATGAATTGAGTAGTTGTATGGGTAAGCAAGTGATTGGTTGTGTGAGTGGGTCAATGTGTGAGTGCCTGTATATGTGAATGAGTAGGTGTGTGAGTGGCTATATGGTTGAGTTAGTAGTTGTATGTGTACATGTATGAGACAGTGAATGGGTATTTGAGTGGTTGTGTGGGTCTGGAATGGGTATGGAAGAGGTTGTATGGGGTGTGAATAGGTGATTGAGTGGGTGCATGGATGATGTCAGTGATGTCATTTGAGATGTCAACAGTGATGTCACAGACCATGTCATGAGTGATGTAATATATGAGGTCCTAAATATTGCAACATGGCGCGGAAGTTATAGTTAGATCAGGTAACTATCAGTGCTGAATTACTCTGGTTTTGTATGGGTGAAATGTGAGCCAAACTATAACATCCTTAAAGCCTTTTTTCCTTGAATTTCTACTTTTTTTAAATTCTATTTTACAACTATAACGTCTCTATCTATAAAAAAAAAAAAGTTTCAGGAATTTTGAACTTTTTTAACATTTTATTTCCCAACTGTAACCTGTCTCAGAGGGGGTCTGTGAATGATAACTAGGCCTGGGCATAAAATTCAGCTTCACTCAAGGAGTTTGCAGAATCCAGCAACTCTGTGTTATCTGGAGTTACCGATAAACAATGCACTCTCTAATGAAACAGAATTGTTTGTGCCATAGGTGAGTGCAATCGACCACAAACAACTGCGGCTGCAACCCACAGTGTACCAGGAGGCCCAGGCCCTGTACAGAATGGTTGAGAAAGGGACAGTGCATCCAACAAGGTCTCAGCAATCTGGCTGTGGGGGACTTACTTGTGGCAACAATAAGGGTTCTTGGCCTCCAACGACCTTCAGCAGCCAAGGGGATTTCACCCCCCAACCAGTAGTAGGCCAGGATGCCCCTGTGCAGAACGGTTGAGAAAGTGGGCAGGGCCTCTGACGCAGTCTCAGCAAGTTCATTTATAACCTTTGTTGCTTCTTTCTGCTTGTTTCTGACCTTTATTTCACCTTTCTGCTCATTGTTAACTTTTTTGCCTCTTTCTGCTCCGTTCTCACCTTTATCATCCCTCTTTCTGCTTGTTTCTGACCTCTAGTCTCTTTCTGCTCATTTCTCTCCTTTATCTTGTCTCTTTCTGACATGTATTCTGTCTTTTCCTTCTCATTTCTCACATTTATCATGCCTCTTTCTGCTAGTTTGTCAATTTTTTGCCTCTTTCTACTCATTTCGCACCTTTGTCAACCCTCTTTCTGCTTGTTTTTGACGTCTATTCTGCCTCTTTCTGCTCGTTTCTCACATTTTTGTGCCTCTTTCTGCTGGTTTCGGACCTCTATTTTGTTTCTTTCTGCTTGTTTCTTTTCTCTATTTTTCCTCTTTCCGATAGTTACTGGCCTTTATTCTGCCTCTTGCTGCTCTTTTTTTACCTCTATTTTGTCTGCTTGTTTTTGACCCATATTCTGCCTTTTTCAGCTTGCTCCTCACCTTTATTATGCCTTTTTCTGCTTGTTTCTCAGATTTTTCTTGCCTCTTTCTGCTCATTGCGACTTATATTCTGCCTTTTTCTACTCATTGTTGACCTTTATTCCGTCTATTTCTGACCCTTATTTTCTCTTCTTTCTCCTCTTCTCCGGGACTGTGGGGGAACCTCAAAGTTTGCCGTAGTCCTAGCCAGCTCTCAATTCCTGTGGGAGCCAGTATTTCTCCTGCAAGCAGGGAGCTGCTTGAAATAGCAGCTCCCAGCTTGTGGGATCAATGCTTTCATCTGTTTGACTGCACAAATATTTGCATGCAAGGAAAAATATGAAAACTCCACTTTCTGCAAGCTAGAGCTGTTTGACAGTTCCAGCTTGCAGAGAGTTATGTTGAGTTATGTTTTCTTTTGTTTGGTGGGAGCTCTCATGTTAGCAGCTCCCTATGTGTAAAAGCAATGCCAGCTCCTGCAGGAGACAGGGATCCTGCAAGGATTGTGGGGACCTTGAGGCTCCTACTGCAGTCCCCAACATTTCAAAGTGGGTGCCCTGGGTGGGACCAGGGCACCCACACTAGTATCTAGGCTCTGGGGATTCGGGTCCCATTGGCATATATCAGCCTGGCTGCTGCATGGCCCCACTCCCCTTTAAAAAAAATCTCCAGCAAGTTATCAGAGGCCGCTCCCCCTTCACTACCCTCTGCAAACGCGTCTGCTGTGCACTGCTGGTAGGGGGCTAATGTCTCCATGGCTCCAGAGTGTCCTTGGGGGCCAACAAGCCCTCCTGTTACCTCCAGTAAGTTCCACCCAGCTCAATTGCTGAGAGGTCTTTGGAGACCATGCCCCATTTCTCTACCACTCTGCAAACAGGCCTCCTTACACCCTGCTGGTTGAGGGATAAAGTCCCCTTGCCTCAGGAGGCCTTCAGGACTAAAGTTGAATTCTCAGCTAACTATAACTGCTGAATTTCACCAGTTTTGTACAGCTGAAACTTGAGCCTAATTATAATGTCCCTGTAACATTTTGTTTTTTTTACTCATACAACCGCTCACACACAGTCACATACTAAACACTCACACAGCCACCCACCCCTACATACGGCTACTAATACCCTCACTATACACCCATTCATACACCCACTCAGACACTCACACTGACACAATTTCAGTGACACTCCGATGACATATATTAGAAACATTTTCCCTCATTAGTAGTACAAAGCGAATAGTAATTTAAGTTATTCAGTAACCTAGCATATATCTTTAAGTCTCAGAAACATACTCACTGGATGATATCATCAGTGATGTCATTTCAGATTCTTCAGTAATGTAAATCACTGATGTCACTGACCAAGTCATAAGCTCATAAGCATTGCAATGGCGTAAGTTATAGTTTGCTCAGGTAACTAGAACTGCTGAATTTCAATGGTTTGGTACAAGCGAAATGTGAGCCTAACTATAATGTCCCTGTAACCATTGGCTTTTTCAGTGAAATAAAACAAAATATATATATATAACCTACTGGCGGTAGCTAGTAGGTAGTTTTAGTTAGAACCTAGTTTCTATAGGAAAAGCATTTTTTGACATGGCAATAACTTGGGCATTGTTTGACCAATCTGCATGAAATGTTCCCAAAAAAGTGTCACAAGGGTATTATTGTCATGGAAAGGTTTGGGGTGATCCGTGCAATAGCGACCAAGATTTTGAGGTGTGAAATAAGGTGCATTTGTAATGTCAATTCCTATAGGAACGTTTAGCCACACCTACAGTCTGAACTTCTGAACAGAGTTTCACCAAATTTGGCAGGGAGGTACATGTCAGTTCAAGGAAGGGCCTTTTGCTTATTTGCTTTGATTGGCTGGGCGCAACCTGAACACAACATTGCAGCTGTCATTTTATTGCTCTGGAACAGTTTCTGGGTTGAAAATTTGGGTGAAAGGCCACATAAGGGGGCAGGGTAGAGACTCTGATCCTATGGTTGAGATATGGGGGTGTTAGTGACACAAGTTATGCAGCAACCACCAGGGCAGCCATTGCAAATATTGGTGAATGTATTAAAAAATATATCAGTGAATCATTAATTCACATTGTATTATATTGAGATTCTGATAAATGTTTTAATCGTTATTTATATGGTACGTTATTGTTAGATCTGGGAGTATCTAGTTGGCAATGGTATTCACCTTTGTCCAAATAGGGACCCTTACTTCTAAGTCAGGATAAGGGAATTACACTCCTTAATAACCCCTGCTCACCCCCTTGGTAGCTTGGCACGAGCAGACAGGCTTATCTCAGAGGCAGTGTGTTAAGCATTTGTGAATATACACAGCGATACAGTGATAACACTACAGATGGACACAACACAGATTTTATATAAATAAATATTCTTTATATAAACTTAAACACAAGACCACAAACGACAAAAATCGACAATACTACACTTAAGATTGCTTAAAAGATTATTAAAGTCTCTTAGTTCAAGTTGATGGTAAATGCGACAAAGTTCTCAACAAAGAACCTGGATGCGTAACGCAAAGTGAACAAAAGACTCGCAAAAAGGAACATGCGTCAGCTCCGAGACCCGGGGGAACGGTTGCGTGCCTTCCTCAATGCTTGCACAGAGTAGGGGACTGATGTGTATATTCTCGCCCAGCGTGCCCATTGCGGTGCGCAAGATGGTGCCTTGATGCGATGTGATGATCCAGTTGCGATGCGAGAAGATGGCGCCCTTGATGCGGCGATGCGATGACGATGCAATGACACCCTGGCAGCCTTGCAACGACTCTGTACTTTGGAGCCGTGACAGGCCCCGCTACACGCTTCTCCGGTGATGCGATGGCGACTCTCTCGATGGCGTCACGCTTCTCCGGTGATGCGACAGCAGGCAGCTTCGATGAACACATGCTTCCAGGGAGATGCGACAAAGACTCGCTTCTCCCGTGTTGCGATGATTTCAGCTGCGACGGTGACACGCATTTCCAGCTCCCAGTGGCACGCAAGTGTCTGAAGTCAGAATTCCCAGCAAGGATATTCAGGAGGGAGCTGGAGGTGAAGTCTTTTGTCCCTGAGACTTCAGCAGGAGGCAAGCACAGTTCAAGCCCTTGGAGAATACTCTGTAGATGAAAGTCCTTACAAAGTTCCTTCTCATTTCCCTTGGCAATGAAGCAACCACTGCAGGCCAACCCAGCAAACAGCACACTGGCAGAGGGGCAGTCCAAACTCCTGCAGCTTCCTTGGTTCTTCTCCTCGGCAGAAAGGTTTCTTGTTCCAGAAGTTATCAAATTTCTTGGGATCAGGGTCCCAATATTTATACCCCAAAATCCTTTGTTCTCTGAAGATAGAGAGGCCTCTGCCTAGTCCAAACAAGTTCCTGAGCACTTTGTTTACATGACTCTCTTCTTCCTTTCACTGTGCAAGGCAGAGACATCAGCCGTCCCACAGGAGGGGGAGCCAGCACAGGGGAGGGAAGATACAGCTCTGGAGCACTCTGTTGACTTGATTCCTCCTCTTCTTTCACAGTGCAGGGCAGAGACATCAGACAAGCCACAGGGGGTGGAGCCAGCATTGTAGAGGGAAGGCCCAGCCCCATTCAAGTTTCAGGTGCAACTCCTCCCTCCCATCTAGATGCAGATCTCTCTATTCACCACTGGGCTGCCCCAGCCTGTCTCCTGGAATTCCCCAGCCCTGTCACTCACAAACCCAAACAAGGAATACACAACCCAGCAGAGGCAAGCTCAAATGGTTAGGCAAGCAAATACCTACTTTCTAAAAGTGGTATTTGGAAACACAGAATATTAAAATAAACTTTACTAAAAGATGTGTTTTATTATTCTGAGTTCAGGCATACTAAATTCAAATTTCTACCATGTTCCCTGAGTCAGTTAGGATTATAAGAATGTAATAATCTAACTGCCCATTCTGGCCTATGTTAACAGGTAGCCTTTAATAGTGAAAAACAAAAATGGCTGTAATTCACTATTAGAACATGCTACACACATCAGAGCATGTCCTACCTTGTACTTACAATGCACCCTGCCCTTGGGCCTACCATGAGGGTGTCTAATATGAAGCAAAGGGAAGGTTTAGGGACTGGCAAGTGGGTACACTTGGCCAAGTCGACATGGCAGTGCTAGACTGCACACAGGCCTTGCAATGGTAGGCCTGAGACACACTTTACAAGCTGCTTCTGCGGGTGGCACAACCAGTGCTGCAAGCCGACCAGCAGCATTTGATTTACAAACCCTGGGCACACATGGTGCACTGTACTAGGGGCTGACAGATAAATCAAATAACCCAATCATGGCATCCAATTAGTACATTCATTTAACATACGGAGCACTTGCACTGTGGCACTGATTAGCAGTGGCACAGAGCCCAAAGCATAAATCCAGCAAAAACATATCAAAACAGAGGAGGCAATCCGTCAAAATGGAAGGGAGACTCATGCCAATGATGCCAGATCTACCAGTTATCTACTGTGATAGCTAGAATTAATTATATAGTTATCATTTTTGTATGTGGTGGGGGCTATTGAATTCCTCCTTTTGCTTTCCGCTTTTGTGACGTGTCTGGGGGGATCGTGATTACTGACGTCATCATTATCTCCGGCCTTATCGCAAAAATGGAAAATCAGAGTTAGAGATGGTTGTTCTAAAAATGCATTGGAAAAACATGAGTTTGAGGTGTATAGTAATAAACCCCTAGTGTGTAACATGTAGGGGTGGGTAGCAAATTCCGTTCCACTTGCGAAATAATAATAATAATAATTATATTTTAAATCCATATTACTTTGCTTTATTGCAGTAGCCATCACTTATAGAGGGCCTGATGAAGGCAGAGGATAATAGTGTCCTGATGACCTGCCGAAACATGTTGAATAATTAACGTTCTTGGCAGATATTTGTTAAAACTGCCACACTGTTTTAAAATCTTGGGCAAGTTGGGCGATGAAAATAAATGTATATTTCTCTCACTTACCCAATTTTAAGTCACTCACTTATTCACACATTCCACGCACCACAGTCTTTTCATTTTTCCCCATCCCTCAAGACCATCATTTAACATCTACAAGGTGATCCCGTGCTTCATAATTAGATACAGGACATGTCAACTTGGTCCTAATTAACATCTTATGAGCCACTTAGGGAAGTATCACAGGAAGCCCAGATGATAACTAGGGCGGTATCAAATGGTGACTGATGGGTTTCTGTATTTATAATGAGATTTCTTCATTGAGTTACACACGTAATTTGTTGGTTGATGTCTCTCTAAGGTAGTTGTGTTTCTGTTAGACCTGTGGACACTCTTTGTATGCTTTATTCAGTCTTGGGGGCCGTGTCCATGCCAGGTCTTTTAATATTCCCTAGGACCCTCCTTTAGCGGTTTGTGCATTCTGTATAGGGCAATGTTCAGAATGGATTATTTTACATATAATTTTTGGATTTGTTGGGGGCCATTGAATGTCTGCATTTGTTGTCCGTTCTCACGACGTATTTGCAGGGATTGTGACGCTGTCGCTACGATCCCCAAAAACTGATAAAAAGGAACTTTTTGAAGAAAATTAACATTGGTTCAGGTACTAGGGTGACCCTCAATACAGCCTTTGTGTTATTTGTGTGCATGTGGCTGGTACACACAAGACTAGACGCAGAGTTTCAGGTTACTTGGAAACACCATGCCTCTGTAAAGTGCACTCCATCATTACTATAAATTCCATGCATGTTAAAACGCAGATTGTTGTTATTGATAGAGCCCATTAGATGGTCTCTATGGAATGCAGAAACAGTGTTATTAACATGTTTTCAGGAATTGTCAATCTATGGGCAGAATTGATTTGGCCACTTCCATTTCAGTCTTTGACTTATATTAGATTACAACAAGACAGTGTGAGGGAAAAGCAACATCAGTTCTGCAAAGAATTTCCAGTCCTACCCCAGTGAATGTGCCTAGGTCATTGCCACCACAGTGTACAATCATAGGTGAGGAGTTTGGGAGCAGTTAAAATGGAGGTGTATTTAAAATATATATATATATATATATATATATATATATATATATATATATATATATATATATATATATATATATATATATATATATATAAATATTTTTTTCATTGGATGCTGTTAGCTTGAAAGTGAATAAAATTAGGTAGTGTGTTGGATGCCTTAGCAAGAAGTTTTATGATTGGCTGTTGTTTCAGACAAGAAATGTAATATAGACACGGATATGCTTTTGAATATGTGGATTAAAGCACACCTTCTGTATCTTATTTGGAAGTATCATGTACCTTCTAGAATGTGTTGTGAACGTGTGACCTTCTGGTTCCAATGGGTTGCATGGCACACTGAGCTAATAGTATATTGGTGGGGGAGGGTATTAAAGAGACATAATATTGTTTTAAAAAGAAAAGTTGAGGAGTGATGACATAATGTAAGTAATAACAAGTTTGAATTTCCAACTCAGGACTATGTAATAAACTGGTGTGTAGTGTTTACATTTCAGAAAAATTAAACTAGCTATAGGTTTGTACTCCCACTTTTTTTGTGATTACTCCACTCCGATCAGCACAAAAAAGTCACAAAAACGAATACCAAGAGGAAAGTTAAATTACAATCTTACTATGTAGCTACACTGAAACCTTATGTTAAATATAGCTATATATGTTTTTTACACTTTGTCAAAATATCAGTATTCTCAGTGTGTCCTTAGTAATGGCTCTCATAGATTCATACATGCACTACCTGTGCAATCATCAAGGTCGTCTTTTCTCCATGACTCTGCAAATGCACCTCCTGGCATAGTACTAGTTGGGGGATGAAGTCCCCTTGGCTATTGATGGAATTTGGGGGCTAAGTATCCCTCGTTACCCCCAGCAAGTTCTACACAGTTAGTTTGCTAAGAGGTGTTCAGAGGCCACACCTCCTTTCTGCACCACTCTGCAAAAACATCTCCTGGCACACCACTGGTTGAGGAATAAAGTTGTTTTGGATGCTAAAGGACCTTCGGGAGCAGAAAGCCATCCTGGTAGTTTCTATAAGTCCTACTCATCGGATTTATGAGAGCTGGCCAGAGGCCCTGTTCCCTTTCTACACCATTCTGCAAAGACCATTGCTAATTAAAAAACATGGAAATTCACAGAAAAAAACAAAGGTTCCAGGTAAGAAATAGTTAGGAATTTGCATTTAAAAAACTTTAGAAATTCACTGTAAAAAACAAAGGTTACAGAGACGTTATAGTTAGGCCGACATTTCACTTGTACAAAACAAGAGAAATTTAGCAGTTATAGATAGCTGAGCTAACTACAGCTCACGCCCCCACACTGCACTGATTTTGAGCTCACATATTATATCACTCATGTTATGTTATGTTGTTATGTTATGTTATGTTATGCTGTTTTATAACGCGCTCAATTACTGCCGGAGTATCCTGGCGCGAAAGAAAAGAAGAAACAGATTAACAGCCAATACTACACAGAAAAGAAAACTAAAAGGCCAGTCTAAACAGATGGGTTTTCAACGCTTTTTTAAAAGAACCAAAATTCAAGATAGCGCGCAGAGATAAAGGAAGCTCATTCCAGGCTGAAGCGGCCTTCACTGCCATTGATTGCCCTCCCAGCCGGACAAGCCGAAAACGGGGAACCTGCAGCAGATGTTGAGCGGCAGAGCGCAGGGCTCGATTGGGAGAGTAACGCCTAAATCTTTTCATCAAGTAGGCGGGTCCCTGCCCGTTAATAGCTTTATGCGCCAGGGTCAAAATTTTAAAAGTAATCCTTTGAGGAACTGGCAGCCAGTGCAGACTCTGCAGGTGATTCCTCATGACATGGCCAGTGGCATCATTGATGACATCTCAGATGACAATGCTGATGACATCATCTACAGAATCTCTGATGCAGCCAATCACATCCCAATATAACCTTTCATACTCTCACTTCAACTTCCACACTACCATTCTCAAAACCATTAACACACCCATACCTTCACTTACATACTCACTCACTGATTCATAGGTCTGCACACTCATTCGCTCAGTCACCCATGCAGCCACTCATACACCAACTCATTCACTAATACAGCCACTGATATATAAATGTATACAGCCACACAGCCACTCACACACTGTCCGTCACTCAGAGCTCTCACATACCTACTCACTCACCTACAGAGTCAAACATACATCCATTTACTCACCTATAAAGTTATACATACACCCACTCACTTATTCATACAGATACTGACATATAATCACCGACCCATATAGACCAACACACATGCACGCACTAACCCATACAGACACTATCACACTCCATCACTCACACATACAGTCACTTATCTACTCCAACACTCATCTATACTGCATTCCACATATCCACTTACTCACCCATATACCACTGACACATCCATTTACCCAATGACACAGCCATGGACATGCTCAGTCACTTATACAGCCCTTCTCTTATATACTCACTAACCCATACACCCACTAACTCATGCACTCACTAATCAATGCAGGCAGTCACACACCCATACATGTACTCAGGCAAACGATCAATCATCCATACTGCCAATTCGGCACCAACTGAGAAACTGATACAGAAATACAGACAACTTAATTGGTGACCCATACATTCACTGAGACACCTAATCACTCACTTATACAGTCAATCATGCACCTACTGAAATATGAAACAGGCACTCATACACTCACTGAGTCATCAATACACCTTGGTACATATGTTTAACACTCAAACATTTTATAAAACACACAGTTACTGCATGATGTAATCAGTGATGCCATTGGAGATGGCATCAGTGATGTCACTGACCATGTCGCGAGTGATGTAATATGTGAGGTGATAAGCAGTGCATTGTGGTTGGCACAAGTTATAGTTAGCTCAGTTTTCTACAGTTGCTGAATTTCTCTGGTTATGTAGGAGTAAAATGTCAACCTAACATAACGTCCCTGTAACCTTTGTTTTTTTACCTATGCGCAGTTGCCAATATTTATAGTTAGTACCATAGTTTCCATAGGAAAACCATTGTTTGTTTTGCCTATAACTTTAGCACTGCTTGGGGAATCTTCCGATCCATCAAGTGAAACCCGAGAAGAAAGGGGAGGGTCCAAAAAAGGAGTTGACCTCATGTTATGTCTAAGGATATTTTTTATTTTTTGACCACAACTACAGCCCAAACAGATGAACGATTGTACACACGATTTTGCAGAAAGCTACATGTTGGCTAAGAAAGCATGCATTTGTGATCTGGTGTAAGCCTGTTCAGTAGTTTCAGAGATTCTTTGGGCCCACCAACTCCTCCTGCTACCTTCAGTAAGTCCCACACAGCTGGATTGCTAAGAGGTTGATAGAGGCCATGCCCCCTTTCCCCACCACTCTGCAAATGCACCTCCTTGTGGACTACGGGTTAGGGGAAGTAGTTCACTTTAGTCCTGAGTTCCTCAGGAGGCGAGCGGGTCATCATACCCCCAAAAGCAGCGCACCGAGAGGTGCGTTTGCAGAGTAGAGGAGAAAGGGTGTGTGGCCTCCGAACATCTCTCAGCAATCCTACTGTGTAGGACTTATAGAAGGTAACAAGACATCCTATTGGCCCCTAAGGATCCTCAGCAGCCAAGGGGACTTCATCCCCGAACTAGCAGTGCATCTGGAGATGCAATTGCAGAGTGGTGCAGAAAGGCAGGACTCCATTGTCATGCTTCAGCATAATTTTTTTTATTTTAAACTAGGGGAGCTC
The DNA here is from genome assembly GCF_964261635.1 of Lissotriton helveticus. NCBI lineage: Eukaryota > Metazoa > Chordata > Amphibia > Caudata > Salamandridae > Lissotriton > Lissotriton helveticus. The sequence goes on along the minus strand of NC_136060.1, from coordinate 48,029,595 downwards.
CCTGTCCCCCTTCCATGGGCTGATTATGACCCTGGGTTACCCCATCCCTTGGGGCCTGGCCAAAAAACTGGGTGCCCTGGTCCAACCCTGGGCATTCAGTCATTTTAGTCAGGGACTGAAGTCTTTGCTGGCTCGCCGCAACCTGTGGGAACTGGCACTGCTTTTCAACAGAGGGAGCTGCTAAACATACAGCACCCTCTGTCCAAAAGAGATTCTGCTCCGCTTTCAGCAAGCAAGTGCATGTTTTCTGCTCTCGCTTGCTGAAAGTAGATCAGTGTTTGCTATGGCGTAGCAGGAGCAATAGCAAACTGCAATGTCCCGGGGGTGGGAATCCTGTTACATTGCAGGAGCTTGCCCTTGGGAGGTGTTGGTCCCTTGGGCTGCAGTGGGGTTCATGCGGTCCCCCTGTATTATTTAAAATGAAAGCCTCAGGGAGATGGTGCCCCCACCTGCATTTGCTAAACAAAGGGCCCTGGGGAGGTAGCGGTACCCGGGGCAGGGGGGCCAAGATGCACCCCCATTTATAAAATAAAAAGCGCCAGGGAAGTTGTGGTTCCCATGGCATTTGTAAGCACTAGGAAGGGGGCCCATGCACCCCCCTCCTATATTGACAAATGTCCCTGGGAACTGGCACACTCGGGGCATACAATTAACAAAGCATGGTAGTCCCTGCTTCGCTTTTTTTGTCTCATTTTCAGTGGGATAAACAGATCCAGTGCGACTCCCACCAAACAATAAAAAAGAAAACATGCTTTTTTGGCCCTGGGAGGTCCCTGTAGGACCCCCCCCCCCCCCCCGCCCTCAGATCACTTGGGGGTCAATGGTTTTCTATCATGTCCCGCTTTTAAAAAAAAATCTTTTTTCAATGGTTCGGTTCAACCGAGGCACAAGATGGTTGCCAACACTTCCCGGTTTGAAGTGTTGGCAACCAATCAGATCTCAGGATGGGTGGTCATGATCCTCCATTTATATACACACCACACACAACTGTAAATTTCTTTAGATTACTCATAATACTGACTGGATTTCTACCATTTAACAAAAAAGTTGCTTTCTAGACCAACAGCTACATTTCTGCCATATTTGGTGTAATTTCCGTTCAACAATTTGGGCTGTAGCCTTGTCTAAAATTTCCTATGGAAATTAACATGGAGAAAATGTGTTTTGGGACCACCCCGCTCCTCCACCTGTATTTCATCGGCCTTCGCTTAATTGATCACCTCAAAATTTCAAGAAAGCAGCTGAAGTGAGTGAACTAGTTTTTAAAGTTTTGCAAGGATTTGTCCAATGACACCAAAGTGGGTGTCTGTGTGCTCATGTGGGTATATACGTGTGCGTCATGGGGAACATCCATTACGACGCGGTGTTTACACCGCACTACCATTACAGCGCTGGTTTTACAACACAAGCCGTTACTACGAATTGTGCTGGAGGGCACTCTAGGCTAAGGAATAGTAGATTTACTACTCAAACACCTTCCCTACTGTACGTAGGCTGGTGTTGGAATAGTGCCCAATTCCGATCGTGCTTGAAAGTGCACCGAACGGGTTCCGTAGTGAGCAAGTCCAATTCGTAGCCCCGGTTTCCGAACGACTCGTATCACTGTACGAGCGAGCAAGTGTGATGTTATTATTGCCTCGAACTCCGAGTGACTCGTACCCGTCAGCGAAGCCCTCTGGACGACAACAACATGGTCAACTCGTGCAGCGCAATAGGTAGGATTTCAGAGCGACCAAGTACGATGCACACGTCGATTAGCCAAATCAAGTCAGAGCCTCTGACTCTAAAAAGTTCCAGGAAGTATACTTCTGAGGTCCGTATCCAGACCCCTTCACCCTGAGCATTCCGAATCGGTCACAGGGGGTGCTGATGGGTCCCCCGATCCACGCATGCACAGTGTGGTGGGGTACCCGCCACATGGTGTACGCTTTTCCCCACCCACCCATTTACTGCAATGGGAGCCTGTGTACGCGTCTGTACGCAGGCATCCATAGACTTCAATGGAAGTCCGAGCGAATCGAGTCTGTATGCTTGAGGACGCACTGAAATCGCTCGCTCCAGAGCCCAGGGCACATTTCGTCTGGAAAGCCCTCCGGATCCGAGCCATACTGAGGGCTTTCCAGATGGGATAGGAATCGTGCCCTTAGAGTGACACTTTCTAATGAGTACAATACAGCAATGAAGTCAATGCAAATAGATGTATAGAAGTATATACATTCATTTGTGCAATGGGTAAATACAAGATGTTCTTTGATATACTTGTACATTTTATTTGCAGCAGGTATATTAACCCACTGTAGTACCTTATGGGTAGGTGAAAACTGCCAGTGGAAAAAAACTCCTGTCTCTTTTCAGCAGGTATATTATTCATCATAGTTATCTTTGACTTTTTATTGATATCTGAAAATTGATGAACACATAAATAACTCCGCAGCACATGCTTTAGAACCCATGGTTCTAAGCTCAGTGCCCCACCCACCTCAGTTCCAGGGATGGCTGAACCCAAAGTAACAAAATTATTTCTTTGACAAAAGCAGTAACCCACTGACCTATGCACATAATATGCATACTTTGCAGTTTTTGCAACAGGTACATTAAGCCTCTCTACTACTTCATGGTGATTGCCACTAGAGAAATGTAGGAACATTAGTCACAAGAGTTTCCTCACTTTCCAACTCACTCAGTCAGGGTCAATGGTTTGAAAACTAATGTGTGCATCGGTCTGATGCTATTGCTGCACATGTGTGTAGACTTGCACATGCCCATAGCTGCTCACAGGTCAATAATTGATAAACATACAAGGGAAGCCGATTCTGCTCTCTGTCTGTAGTACTGTAGACGCAGAGAGAGCTCTTTAATATATTTTTTTTAAGTTTGAGTTCCACGGGTCTTCTGCAGTACCGCAAACATAGACGCGCTATACTCTATGGTTTTGATTCTGATTATGTGATTAAGTTGACCCAGCGGTTCCGATCAAATTTTAAAAAATGATGTTTAAGTATATAGGAGTCACTGTTGGAAAATGTATCATAAGACTGCACATATTTGAAGGCCCAAATTACCTATTATATATGTTGATTTTAAGTTTTAAAAAGTGTTTACGATTTTCATAGATCTCCCATTCTATTGGTTCATACTACAGTGCACTCAGGTCCTCATTACAATGGCGGAGGGCCCGCCATTGACAAGCTGTCGGTGGTGTGCCCTCCGCCATCTTAATTAGGGGGTAGATGTATCAAGATTCCCTTTTGCGATTTCTAAATAGCGATTATTAAGGAATCGCTATTTAGAAATCGCAAAATGGAATGTATGTAGAAAATCGCTATTTTTTAGCGAGTTCATATTCTTCCTTATTTGCGAATTCGCAATTTGCGAATTCGCAAATAAGGAATAATTTCACATGCATTCCTATGTGCCTCCTGGCCCATAGGAATGATTGTGAAATAATTGTCAGTTTGCGATTCGCAGTTTGCGAATCGCAAATTGAGAATAATTTCAAGGGTGCAGGGGTGTCTCAAAGACACCCTGCTGCACCCCTGAAATTTACATGTGTGTGCATATGGCGCACATACATGCCCTAAGGGCATGCATGTGCGTCACATGCCACCTTCACAAATGCCAAATAGGGCATTTTTAAAAGAAATCGCAAATTACCACCAACTACAAGTTGGTGGTAATTTGCGATTTTTATACCAAATTCGGAATTTCTAAAACCTACATTCTTCGCTTTTAAGGAATAGCAAAGTTTGCGATTCCTTAAATGCTTAAGCAAAATAAGGAATCGCTAATTTTTGCGATTCCTTATTTTGCGATTTTTTGATACATATCAAAAAAATGCAAAAAAGCCTTTTGCGATTCGCAAAAGGCTTGATACATCTACCCCTAGGTTTTTTCCACCCGCAGATAGCTATGGCAGGCGGATAGGTGGCAGTCATAACGACCGACTGCCATGGTCCCAACAGGTGGTCTTTCTCCGACCGCCTGTCGACTTCCCCAGAAGGCCAGCATTCCACAGCGGTTTACAACGGACTTAGGTGGTGAGTGTTTGCATATATGGGTATTCAAACCCTTATTATTCTGTTAATGGCAGCTTGCTCGCATCACTTATAGGCGGCTAATGTGCCGATTTTCGATTCTTTCAGGATGCAACATTTCTGACTCCGTGTGATCAGAGAGACCCGATTACTGGGTTAGCAGTCCTGTACTCGAGGAGCAGCCCTTCTACCACGCCTTGTCGCTGGTGAGTTTTTCATGTATGCGCAGTTACATTAGTATACTGCGACTCTGGTTGTGGATATTTCCCAGGTTCTTTGCGTAATTATTGTCACTTTCCTCTGCAACTTGTTGTCGGTATTGCCCCATCTGTTATTCGTCCAAGCACTTCTTACCTGCAGGTTCGTTAATGTTGTAGGAGGCTATTATGTTTCCAATTGTGTTTATTTTCATAGTTCAGTGACCGTTCCCTTGTTACAACTTTGGTTTTATTTTCCACAGAGTTGGGGATTCGCTTTCAGCCAGGTACCTAACCCATATACTAGGGGTGCATGGGTTGTGCAAATACCACCGGGTTTTCTTTGCTTTGCTATTCGTTTGGTGGTTCCAGTGTCTCACTCATCTTTAATGATGTTTCTGTTGACTGGTTCGATTGTGACACACTCTTTTGAACACATGGGTGATTCTTTTCCTTTATTCCATTGGCATAATGCATTTGTATGATCATGGTTAGATACTCTTGGGCTCCATCACACTTGCAGCTTTGAATGCTATGGTATCCTCATGTTGTAGTCTGTTAAAAGTGCTCATCATATTATTACGTTACTTTGTTATTTGTGATTGCCACTTTTCCTTTTACATGTTTCCCCTGACGAAGGGACGCCATTGTCCCGAAATGCATCGACTGTTTTGAACCTTTTGTTTACACATCATTTCTAATCTGTTTGGATATTATTGACTGTCTTGTCATGTATTCACGCATGTTGTTTATGATGTAATGACAATATGATTGTTTGACCCTGAGTTTTCTATGTAACACTATTGACTAATATAACAAAGCATATCATGCGCTAATTTACAAAAACTAATTTTTTTGCTCATATAAAAAAGAGTACTATAAATTCCATTGAATTGTTGGAGTGTGTATTAACATTTGATTAATGTTTGAACAGTATTGGAGGGTCCCCGTGGACCAGTTCTTGAACAGTGCACAGTGTTTACTGCCGTGTTTGGCAGTATCGATGTTACGTTGATGTCACACTTGAGAGACAGTAAGTGTTCCACTGTTGCACCTTTGTATTAACATTGAGTAAAGTAGGGTTAACACTTCCATTTTTGTAAGAGAGTTGTGCGCTCCCACCCCCACTCTTTTTGCAACCTTGCATTGTGCCATAAGGCACCGCAGTAAGGATTATAATATCCCTTTCCACCGGTCGTTCTGCGGCAGGCAACCCTCGCACAAAACGCTGGTGTAAAGGGATATGGGGGCCCCTAGTGGCCCCCCACAATCCCTGGGGCTCGAGTAGACTAAAGAAAACCAGCATTGGCAAAACGAACCACGGTGAATCCAAGACCAGAACTACTGACTTTGTCATTCCTTGTTGTAGGGCGTGGGCCTACTTGAGGAAGCATCTAGTCCATTCCCCAAGTTAGCCATTTCTGCCTCTAACTAGCGCTCATACAAATGTTGGGGATAATTGTTACATCCCTACCAAGAATAAAGAGAAGGAGTGAAATGTGGAAAGAAAAATGTCAGACTTGGACATCTCTTTTCTATGCCTAACACAGACGTCATGAATGTAAGGAAGAATGGGAGGATGAGCCTTATAATTCACCTTTTCCTAAATGTTGGCACATCCAGACGCACCTATAAGAGATTCTCAATTCAAGATGGAAAAATGTATTTTCCTGTGATTTCCGTTCCTGTTTTTATTCATGTATAAGGTGGCATCTACAAACGATGCATGTATTGCAATGATTTCTTATTTCTCATCACATTCACTGTCCATTTGCCACTGTTTTTGTCCCTGTGTTTGATACTTTGTAATTTGAAACAAAGCTGGATTTCTTCAAGATTGGCTTGTTATCCTGCCTGATGAATGGGTAAAATAGGTGTCCTGTTAGTTATCTGTACATTTATCTTCATGTTCAGTCAAAAATGACAGGACTGCTAAGGAGGTTCTTTACACTTTGTGAATGTTCTCTTCTATTTGAGACTCTAAAAAAAAAAACTGGCACTTTTCATGTGTGATATTCCGTGCAGCGCGGCACTTGGCATCTTACAGGAGTCGCCCTTTCCTTTGGATATCAAGACAGTGATTCAACAGACCTTCTCAGCATGATTATAATATAAACCTCGGGATGACCAAAGAACCAGAATAAGTGTTGATAAAGTACGGGGTGGGGTGTCCCAAAAAATGTAGTGTTTAGGTTTCGATCAGTGAGCAGTATTGTGATACCCGCTGCGAGCACGGGAAGAGATACAAGGAGGAGAATAGCAGTAATTAGTACAGATCATACAAATAATGGTGTTTGATATTGGGTTATTGAAGGGTGTTTTATATTGATTGACGTAGTAATAAAGTTGATTGCCCCTAGGATTGTGGTGATTTTTCCGTGTTTAATTTCCGTTAGTTTACTTTCCGTTTTGTTGTGAAACAGCACTTTTGTGGTGAAAAGAAAAGCACTTTTTGGTGGTGAAAATCAAAGCACCTTTTTGCACTGTAATGCGATGCGTGCTTTTGTCCGTGTGGTCAAACAGCAATGAGTGCATTCTTCCGTGTGGTCAAACAGCAATGAAATGGCTTTTGCACTGTAATGCGATGTAATGGCTAGCGCTGTAGAAGTCATTGCGACGTCTTAGCATACGGCGCGGTAGCATGCGGTGTGCAGCCATCTGCGATGTAATAGTCGCATTGCGATAGCAAAGCGATGCAGTGCTTCCGCTGTAACGGGTGTTTCTCCCACCAGTCAGCAAAGTGGTACTGCTAGATGGTTAGGATCCAGAATCGCAGTTTGGTTGGCCTTTTATCCCTTGTGGCTTCCTCTGCCCCCCCCCCCCCTTCCTCCATGCTCTTCATAATTTTGCTGATCCTGATGTGAAGTCAGTCCTCGGCTAATGTAGACCCTTTGAAACAGTGGATAAGCTGACTTTTTTTTAAAGGAAAAACATCTATATGCCATTTGCCAACAAACGATTTTTGAACTTTGAGGTCTCGATTCACAAAGGGCCTTCCGCTGGCCCAGCAGTCATGTTTGGGGCCACGCACTCGTGGTGTACCTCCTGACTACAGTATCTCATTGCAGAGCTCCTGCCACGTGTCTGGGGCCCACCATGACTGCGGGGCAGTGGCGTCACTAGGGTTGGTGTCACCCGGTGCGGGTAACTTATGGTGTCACCCCCTCACGACCTACCGCATGGACCTCCTCCGCTCCGAGTCTGCCAGTGGACACAGATGGCAAATACGGGACCATACAGAATCCTCAGTAACGTTTGTAAATGTAGTTCCTATATTTCCTGCATTTTTATATTGAGAATTTCATCCATGTAGTGCATTGCTACATCATAAATGAATCCTTAACATAAACAAAAAAACAGATCAAACAAACAAACCATTTAACGCCTTCCCCACGAGCGCGGGCCAGTCATTACTGCGGAGCCTTCCTAACGAGTGCGGAGATCCTTTGTAAATTCGGCCCTTAAAGTTAACCTGTCAGGAGTCGAGTGTTTAACATTTATTCAACAGTTCCAGTGTTACTTACGGTTGCTATTCGTAACCCATAGGAAGACGAGTTGTTTGTTTACCAGTGTATCTGCATTGCGAGATCAGTATTAACTGCACAGTATGCAGCACGCCGCTGTGCATTCAACAACTCATGCAATTAAAGTTGCCCGTGCTTCTGTTTTTTTGTTTGATCTTGTTTCAGGTGAGAAAGGGCTATCTCAAATCCTTTGTGAACTTGTTAATCAAAGGAACGCACTGGCATGAAAGAACAGTTGTGCTTATCATGGACTGCCAGTTCAGCTGATTTTTGATTGAGAAGAAAGAGAGATGATAATCCACAATTTCTCCCCAAAAAGTGCTGCCATCATTTTAATGACTTTAAAATATTTTCGTATGACTTTTTTTTCCTAACAGCTTGTCACCTTCCATGATATCAATCGGTGTAGATAAGAATGCCATTTCATTTTTGCATCTTTGACACGCGGTTGAGCTAATAAAGTCTGATTTTCTTTTGAAAATAATTCTTTGAAAAACATGAAGAGTTGGCATTACAATGAAGCTACTAAAGTTAAAGTGGCATGTTAACCATTCTTTATTGGTATACCCTGAGACTTTTGAACAAGCATTCCATCGCGTCTACAGGCTGGAGTCCTGAAAGAAACAGTAATGGTAAAAATAAGTGACAGCCTTTGATTAGTACTGGAGCAGGAGCAGTACATTCAGAAAATGACAGAAGAGACTAAGATAGAAACATTTTAATCTACGGCTTGAGGGCACTTTCAAGAACCAGCTGGAACTAGCTCTGAAGATCAGTGATAACATCTCTGTGTTCATGTAGATCCCAGTCATGTCTCATATTGTAATAAGCTAACCTAACACCAAGTATTGCAAATGGTCCAGCACCTTACCTCAGTGCTTTTTGCGCATTGCTTCACTTCTGTTGTACCGAGTAGCCATTGTGGTATAGATCTAGTTATTATCTCAAAAGCAATGATTGATTTGTTATTTATTTAGGACGTTTATATATCCCTTATCTTACCCAGGAGGGTTTCAGAGCTCCTTAAATAACTAACAAAACCACATGGCCCAGAGGTTAGCAATATATACAAACACAGAGAAACATGGAAATAATTTCAAACCTCTTGGCGGAATCATATATATTCCACAGATTCAAATGCTAATCAGCGAGTGTGTAAATCTTTGTGTATTTCACAAACGGTTCAAGCATTACGCCTGGAAAGCTGCACAATGCATAGCTTTCCGCATTTACTATCGGGAATGCCACGTGAAATATGTGCTTTCCTTGACTCTTTGGAGAAATTCAGCCCCGTATAAAAATGCATATTTTTTTATATTTTTCATTGGTTTTTTTTTCCTTCGTAGGGAAAAGATTTTCCACTTAGATATGAGACTCACCTTACGCCGCCACCAAGCCTGGTGTTATTCTGCTCACCTTACTACTTTGAAAAGGAAGGTACTCCGTTCTCCAGCCTTTTCCAGGTTCAGAAAGTGTCACAGAGAAGATTGTACCAGTCGTGGCCGGCACAATCGCGGGTGGGGTGGGGGGTCGTGAGGTCACGCGGGGAGGGTGGGATAATGTAATTAAAAAAAATATATATATATGATTAAACTTATCTGGCCGGGTCCTAAGTCCCGCGTCTTCTCTGCTCTCCTGCTCTAAATGAACTGGAGCCAGGTTCCCTACTCCCCTAAGCCAATCACAATCCTGCTCAATCAACGTTTCGAATGGTCGGGACGCCGGCCAGCCAGGAGCTAATGGGGAGGTCATTTTCTCAATGTAGGCTGCATGGAGAAAAGGCAGAGTGCGTATGACTGGTCTGGCCAACCAAACAGTCTTTGCACACCTGGGAGTGGGCAAGCACACCACTCCTCCCCTCCCAGCCCCGCCGCACACCGAACATAAAATGATAATACCGAAAGTTATTACCATTTTATGTTTCTGTTTATCGCACTGTGAGAAGCAGTAGCCGGCGCTCTTCCACCCAGGAGCCTCCCCTGGTTTGTACATGCCAATAAACTCAAAGGTTTGTGTGCGTTCATGACTGTGAACTCTCGAGTCAAACAAGACCTTGAATTTCCAATTCTGCATGTTCATGTGCAGCTTATCAATGTGTATTTATAACAAGTCATGTTATACAATTGCATCTTAGTACAGCCATTGGAAAGGTATCATTTAGTAGTAGCTGTCAGGCATAACTGGAGCCATTTTTGGACATAAGTGTAATTTTATGGACATGAATGACTCTTTGATTCCGTCACCATGGGTACTTTCTGCATGGTAAAAGACACCATAGGAAGAGGACAGGAACAACAAATAGGTCAAAAAGGCACTTTGTCCTTCATCTATAGGTGTTGTTTTTCAAATGGGCCAATGCCTTTCTGACATATCATCTCCTCTAGTATACAATTTCACAATGTGGCAGCAGCCTATGAAAAAAGATTTAGTCTCAAACACTTGGGATTTATGGCCTGATTATGATGGTAGTTGGATTTTCATTTAACCGCCATTATATTGGGAATGGGAACACCTGACTAGCTGTTGGCGGTCCCACTACCGGTATTACGATGCGACTGCCTTGTGAGTATATTTTGTATTGCGGCGTTTGCTGCAGGCTTCAGTGCACACCGCAATACAAAAAAAAACACATTTTGCATATCTCAGCACCATGCGGTGCCTGCAAAATGGTGCAGGGATATGTAGGGAGCACCATAGGCAGTAGCGGTCCGCAGTAGGTGTTTCAGTAGGGCGGTGACATGGGCAGGGGGAGGGGCAGAGTGGGGGGTAGTAATCAATGGATTACGGAGTTATACAGGTAAGTAAACATTTTAAAAAATAAAACGAATTTCGTTGCGCTCACTGCATCACATTTGGTGATACAGTGCGTGCAACGAAATTCATTTTATTTATTTAAATGTTTACTTACCTGTAAAACTCCGTAATCCATACATTACTACCCCCCACCCTGCCCCTCCCCCTGCCCAAGTCACCACCCTACAGAAACACCTACTGCCGACCGCTACTGACCATAGGTCTCCCTCAAGGCTCACACTGGAGAGCCAGGGGGGAATGGGGAGCCCCCTATAGGACCCCAAGTCACTTTCCACCTGCCTTTCCATGACGATTTAACTGCCATGAAACAGTCAGTGGAAAGGGACATTGTAATCCCTACTGTGGTGCCTGAGCAGGCAACACCACTGTGGTAGGGATTGCAGTCCCTTCAATGGTCCGACAGGCTCAAGGAGCCCAACGGATCCCTGGCTGTCAGTCTCTCCACCCACCTTCCATCGCCCGCCAATGTGGCGAGTGATCAAGCAGGGTCAGATGGCGGTGTGACCGCCATTGACGGCTTAATGGGGTTGGTCCCACCGCCATCATTATCAGGCCCTTAGATTCTAGTCAAAGAACTTCACTGCTTCTAAGGGCTCTGGCACCTCTGAATGCAATTTCAAAATATTTTTTTTAACTTTTTTATTTGTAACAAGCAAAATACAGGCAAAATACAAGAAGAAAAAAAGAAGGGGGGGGGGGAAAGAAAGGGGGCAAACAAAATAGAAACTAAAATTCCGTGTCTGAATATAGGTGAACAAGCCAAAAAAAGGGGAAGATAAATCTTAAATACCTTGGTGGAGGAGGGCAAAATAGAAATACTAATACAATACGAACTAGCCAGACTGGTCTTGAGGAGCAGCCCACTCTGCCAACCACCCCCTGAACTTGATCCCATATCAGGCCTAATAGTTTCCTCAAAGGATCATTATCAATTAGCACTATTTCGAACTGAATTATATTCAAGAATTCCTGCACCAAACCCAAGGATTGGAAGCCCGGGTGGAGAACCAAAATCTTGCCTGAACCAGTCTAGCTAAAGTAATAGAGAAAAAATATAACTCAGTTATGTTATGTTATGTTATGTTAAGGTGATTTATTGTGCGCACAGATACTCCAGCCAAGGAGCGTCCCGGCGCAAGGACAAGGCAAAACACAACACAACAGAGAATAAAGACAGAGCCACTAAAACAGGAAAGTTTTTATCGCCCTCCGAAAAGTCAAAAGGTCCTCCATCAAACGAATTTCAACAGGGAGGGAGTTCCATGCTGATGCAGCCACGACCCTGAAAGAACGGCCTCCCATACGGCTGAGCCTGAATCTGGGGACCACTGCAAGGGCCAAACCCTGGGAACGGAGACTGCGGGTGGGGACATAAAAGGAAAGGCAGCTCGACAAAATTTCCGGGCCGATACCTCTCAGAATCTTAAAAGCAAGACACAAGATCTTAAAGAGAATGCGCTTCCTAACCGGAAGCCAATGTAAAGAGCGAAGGACACCTGCCACAGAACTAAATCTGGGCAGGCCAACAATCGCTCTCGCCGCGGCATTCTGAACCCGTTGCAAACGGGTTAGTTCGGCCTGGTTAGCCCCAGCCAGGAGAGAACTGGCATAATCCAGGCGAGAGATGACAGTAGCCTGGATCACCAGTTGCCTGGTTGGGGCATCAAAGAACTTGAGTACTGGTCTCAAGCCCCTTAGAAGTCCAAAACAACAGGCCGCAGTCTTTTGTGTGTGCCCTACAAAGGAGAGGCCGGCATCCAACCATACCCCGAGATTTTTCACCTCCGACACCGGGGTCGGAGTAGGTCCCAGCTCTGAAGGCCACCATTGGTCGCCCCACAGCTCCACTCCCTTACCGACGACCATCACCTCCGTCTTTGTGGCATTAAGCTGAAGGCAATTGCCTGTCAGCCAACTAGCCACCGCCTTCAGTCCAGACTGAAACCTGGGGGCCGCAATTTCCGCGTCCCCGCTGAGAGTAACCGCCAGCTGTGTGTCGTCGGCATATGAGACCAAGGTTAGGCCCCACTGCCTAGCGACATCAGCCAGCGGTCTCACGTAGAGATTGAACAACGTGGGACTCAGCGAGGACCCTTGCGGAACCCCCATGGCCAGCGGTTGGTAGTTGGACTTGAAGGGAGGAATGGCAACACAGAAGGAGCGGTCGTCTAAAAAGGAGCGGAACCATTGCAACACCTGACCGCCAATACCAGTCTCCTCGAGCCGGTGCAGGAGGATGCTGTGGTCCACCGTGTCAAAGGCGGCGCTAAGGTCTAACAAAATAAGCGCCGCCGTTTGACCAGCATCCAACCTTGCCCGGAGATGTTCCACCATCACAAGTAACGCGGTTTCCGTACTGTGCCCAGCACGGAATCCGTTTTGTGTGGGATCGAGGGCATTGGTTCGTGCCAAATGCTCAGACAGGGCCAGATTGACGTGGGCCTCAGTAATCTTGGCTGGCCAGGGTAGCAGCGAAATGGGGCGGTAACTTTCAGGCTTAGATGGGTCCAGAGTGGGCTTTTTAATAATTGGGGACACCACAGCTTGTTTCCACTTAGCTGGAACTACTCCCGTTTCCAAGGACAGATTGACAAGGGAGCATATAACTGAACGCCCCATAAAAGCCTGATCCCGAAAAAGAGCAGGCCTTACCGGATCGGATGGGGATCCGGATTTAACTTGCAATGCAAGTTTGTCAAAGCCGTCCGAGGTGAGGGGGGGGAAAACAAGCAGAGTAGTCTGATGGTGAGCCCCATTGATACTTTCCTCACTGTGCCCTGTACCAGAAAATGTCCGATAAATGGCTTGCACCTTCCCTAAAAAGTAGGATGCGAGGGATTCACAGTGGGAAAGAGAGCTTTCGGTCGTAGAGGTGATCCGCTTCGTCGTAAGATCTTTAACGGCCTTAAAGATGGCTTTCGACGGATTAGAACTGTTCCGGAATTCAGCGGCATAGAAGGCCGCACGGGCTCGGCAAATAGCTCGATGGTATAGCTTAACGGACCTGGAGTATGCGGCTTTTAGGTCAGCCCCATAGGTCTTCCTCCAAGCCCTCTCAGCCCGTCTACAGGCACCCTTTAAAGCCCGAAGGGCGCCATCGTACCAGGGGCTCGACTCTCGAGAATTGATTTTAGTTGATACAATAGGTATCAGAGAGTCCAAGGCCCTGGTGATCCAAGAACAGAAGAGGTCATACCCCTTTTCTACATCCGTCAAAGGGCCGAGCGGCTCCTCTAATAGAAGACGATGAAAGTCTTCTAACCGAAGCTTTTTCCAAGCCCTCTTCTGAACCCGTCTAGCCGAAGAGATGGAAGGGGTGGCAAAGACAGGGCATAGGATGGATACCAAGAAGTGGTCTGTCCACTCCACCGGTGAAACAGAAGTAATTTGAATCCCCGGCAGATTAGTGAACAAGGGATCCAAGATATGCCCCCCTGAATGGGTAGGCTGGGAAACCATCTGAGGGAGTTGAAAGGCCTCCAAGTCAGAGGAGATGGAACGTACCGTCAAGCCAGAGAGGGTGTCGAAATGCAGATTTAAATCTCCCATGATAGAAAAGTTGGCACAGTCTGCAGCCAGAGGGCCAACTATATCAGGGAAAGCATTCCTAAACACCACATCACTGCCGGGTGGCCGATAAACGACCATACCGGACAGGGTAAACTCAGGGCTGACGGAGACCTTGAACAGGGCACTTTCACACCCAGAGATGCTTAGGGCAGTCCAGACACAGGGATAGATAGATTTTACCACTAAGGCTACACCGCCACCCCTACCCCGCCTATTCAAGGTGTACATCGAATAGCCGGGTGGGCAAGCTAGATTAATGATAGCGGTATCAGCATCCTGTAGCCATGTTTCAGTCATGGCAAATATATCTGGAACTTCCTCCTCAATGAGGTCATAGATGTTCTGGTAGTGTTTCAACACCGACCTCACATTCAAGTTCAAAATCTTCAGGGCAGTAGGGATATCGGCAGTACGGCAGGTCTCCGAAGGCAGAATCCCTGGGAGAGAACGCGGAGAGTCAAGAGCCCACCCATTACAAGGGCAATGGTATGGGCCACGCAATGGGTGTACCGGTGGAAGGGTACAACAGCAACTTACCTGCCCAATGGCCAACAGGCAGTCCCGTGTGTACGCCCGCATGATGGACCCCGGCGGAGTAATAGTTGAATAGACGAGAGCCAGAGCCAGCCACGTCCAGCACGTCCTGTCGCGGACGGGCGCAGACGGGCAGGACTCTGGCTTGACTCAGGCGCGAGTCAGGCGCCACCGCTACGCGTCACCGCTGCGCGACACGAGCGAGCTTTAAGTAGGGCTCACCTGTGGTCATTAACAGCGCTGGAGCGCTGAACCAATGGCACACTCGACCCTTGCCTCCCCCAAGATGGCGACCGGGCGCCAGACACAAGAGATGTAAGGTAACAGGTCCGCTCAAAACACGGTGGGGGGCACAATTAACATGCAAGTGTGTGGGCACAGCGTAGAGGAGTTAAAAGCAGTAAGACAGACCGGAATAGCTAGTGAATGTCCCAGCATTATCAGCTTTGGATCAACAATGATCCTCAGCTGAGAGACAGCCACTAATTTGCCAAAGACAAATTCCTAAAAGACATTTAATGCTGGACAAGGTGCAAAAAGATGAACAGCATCCACCCCAATACGTCCACAGCAAATGCATTGACTATCTGGCCAGGGTTTCATAATATAAAGACAATGAGGAGTATAATACCAGTTGTTAACACTTTTGAAATGGTAAACAGTTGGAGCAACATCGTGAAGATGGCTGCTGGTGGTTAGACCACTGTCAGAGGTCTGCTGCCTGGAACCCACCCGTTTCCTCAATGCTGGTCTGAGCTTTCCTGCTCAGCCCCCGAACTCACAAGTCCCCTGTTCTTTACAAGACCTTTCCTGCATCTTTTGTCGGCTGTTTCTTCAACGCCTTCGTCCCCCATTCTATCGTTTCTTTGTGGATTTCCTTCATAGGCTTGTCAGATGGTGGCCCTGAATGTTGCTTAAGGGAGAGGGGCAAAAAATCACCCAAGTGGAGTTCATTTTTACACATAAACAAGGGAACCCAGAAGGTATAGTATAGGGACCTTGGGCAGTAGCATATTTTATAAAAGAGTGGCCCCTATTTTAGAAACGAAATAGTCTGTGAGGACAGACAAAACAATTTTCATACACTTGATAGGTGAAATGACTTTTGTCCAGCCGGACAAGAATTTTTATTTTTATTTGATTTAGAACGATAATTATGAAAATGGAAGAACCATTTAGTATCAAGTGGGCACAGCCGTGACCCATACAATACAAGAAAAGACAAGACAACAAAACACTAGTGGCCAAGAGGGCAAAGCAAAAATTGCATCTGTATACTATTAATCAGTTGTTACAGATTTTAAATTTCATTATAACACTCCACTGCAAATGATAATATTTCAGTCATATATTGCATTTGGGGGTTCAGAGGTCGAGGCAGTAGAGGCAGAGACACTATAGGGATCTTGGGAAGGATGCCCTCCAAAGAAATATGTTGAGCAGGGGCCGATTTTCCCCCAAGCTAGATAAAGGACGTCCAATACCGGCCAAGGAGAGCAGCGGCTCAGTTAATACCCAAAGTGGGTTGAAAGGGGATAAAGTATCTATATATTGTGTTCCCTCTTTTATCATTCAGGAAAAAGGGTAGGTTTCACCCGGATTATCCACTGTAGAAGAGAGTGACATCACTGGGTTGGCAAAAGATACATTACTACCCAGCACTCAGCATACAATGGATGCATTTTTGACTATTGGTCTGCCTTTTGGCCCTAAGGAAGTCATATCTCCCCCTCCTTCTCCATTTTGTTTCCTCAAGGTGGTCAGACACAGGCACCTGCAGGCTGAGGGCACTCTCTCTATTCAGAAGCCTGACTCCCCATGACTCTGAGTTCACAGTCTACGTCACAGCTTCTTCAAGCCTCTCAACGTTTGTGCCCAAAAAGTCTGGAGCAGGGGGCAGCAGTGTGGGACAACCAAGGGGTTTTCTTTTCCTATTTGGACCTCTGAGATTGTGATAGGGATGATGGCCTGAATAAAGCGGCTGAGTCAGTGGTGTTCTCTAATCTAGGTGGTAGTCAGAAATCTGTGGTCTTGGACTTTCCAGCTGTTCCATGCCAACAGGGGGTCTGGCATGGCAACCTTCCACAGGACTCAGTGAAACAATAAGAGGGTCTAGTGTGGGCAGCATTTGAATAAGGAGTATTTGATACAGCTCCATCATCTGAGGCGGAAGATGAATTGCTATAAGATCTGGATAGGACAGAGCTCACTCCAACAAAATGCTCTCCCTTGAGGGCACACCCCTCAGCTGTTCTATCTTCATTCTTTGATTTGGAGAGGGGACATTCATCTTCAATTGCCCCCCTCCTGCCAGTCCGCCACGAGATTCACTAACCTTGGGAGCTATCTATAGCCTCCTTTTTACAACACAGAAATGACTATCGGAAGGACTTGCTAGTTCTGAAGGCTGCATATCTGAAGACTCAAGAAGCTTTCTTAAAATATGGATATTCTCAGTCACAGCTTTGGAGTGGTTGAAGCTTCTCAGTCAGCTCTTCAGAAAGCAGAGTAAACTATTTGCTTGGAGGTTATCCAACAGGAAATGCAGATTCCCAATTTCACTTCAAGGCTCGAAGACTTGGAAAATCAGTCCAGAAGGAACAATCTGTGGGTTCCTGGGATTCCTGGGGGTGTTGAAGAGGATGACCCCTGTAGATTCATTGTTCACCTGTTCAAAGAAGCCTTCTCTGCATAGAATGACTGGAATATGGATTGTATGATCACAGAAGCACACCATTTCCCATTCCGACTTCCCAGGAAGCCGTCTAGGTATCCGTGGGCCAAACTGATCTATTTTGGCTGATCTACATTGGCAATTTCATCCTCTGTCAAGAGATCTTTAGGGCCGCCACTCCAAAGCAGCCAGTGATAGCTAGCAGCCTCAAATTCTGTGTCTGATCAGATTTCTGCCACCAAACAGTTGTTAGGCACTGGCAACTCCTGGAGCACATTCGGCATTATAGAAATTCGGAGCCTTTGTCTCCCTTATGGAGCCTGCAACTCTTTGGATCCGGAAGGAAGACCAGACCTTCTATTGTTATGATAGTGCAAAGGTCCAAGAGCTATTAACCAAGTGGCAACCAGGGGGCTGAGAACTTTTCATCTTGTTCTGCTTTTTACTCTACCTTCATTCTTCTTTTTTCCTTTTCTGTATCCTTTCTGTTTTCACTGTCTCTCTGTATCTGCATGCCGGGAGAGTAATGGAATGAGATGTGTGGGAGGGGTTGAGAAGGGGATATAGAAGTCCAAAATTTAAGTAGGGAGAGTGATCGCCATCTGTGTGCAAGAAAAAGATATAGTTAAAGACAAGCTCTGGGCACTTATGGCGGAGCGGCTGCATAAGTGGTGATCGATTAGTTATTACTTTTTTCTTTTCTTGGTTGTCTCTCGTGTTTTTTATAAATTTTCTTTAAGTAGCTTTTCTGAGCGGGTGGGGCAGATCAGACATAGGATCCATCTTTCCTTAAACCCTGGGAGTAGGGATATTGGCCTCTGCTGTAGGTGGTGTATCTTTGAGGGAGTCGGTCAGCTCACAAGTATGGGAATGAGTAGTGAGCATTCAGGGAGGTTGAGGGGGAGTGGGAGTGGGGTGGGAAAGGGAGGTCTCTCTCTTTTTTATTGAGTGTCTGAGATGGCATAATTGGCAAACTGATTTTGACTCTGTGTATGATATAATGACATCAGGTAATACGGGTGGCTGTCCTTTTTAGCAGCTACATATCCTTTCATGGAACATTAATGGGGTGAAATCTCTATAAAAATTGAAACTGATATGGGAGGAACCCAACTCTCTCCGGCCTCAAATTCTCTGTCTGCAGAAGACTCATTTTTCTTCAACTGAAAGCCTATTATTGAAAGAACTGACTTACCAGATGCTCTCCCGTTCTGGTAATTCTTCTTCATATAGGGGGGTTGCACTTTTAGTTCGGAATAGCAGGAGGATAGTACTGTAACAAATGACTAACCCAGGGAGGTGTTGGCTGAAAGCTACTATTCAGAAGGATAGTCAATGACTTACTATTGGTGTGCTATATGGCTTGAATACTGACAATTTGAAGGCCTTTACCTTTTCTTATCTGATCTTCATTTTTGGACCCCGCATAATATCTTCTATAGGAATTTTAATGTGACTCTGTGTCCTAAAAAGACATGGCATATCAGTACCTACCCTCTGAGAATCCTGCTAAAAGGGGAAAATATCGGTTCCAAGGGGCAGTTCACCAACTACTTTCCTCATACACAGTGGTAGATATCTGGAGGTTTTAGCACACTCTATATCCAGGGTTTAAATTGTACTCTGTGCCTCACAAAGCTTCTTCTTGGTTGGATATATTTTTGGTGAGCAGTACTGTGGTCTCTTCCTCAAGTATTTTACATAACACTTGGGTCCTTTCAGAACACAATTCTCTACCATTGTTTATGTCTTTAGAAGATCAAAATTATAACTTATGTACCATTGACGTTACTTCCTTATACACATCCATACCACACCAAGCTGGTTTGGAATCAGTTGAGTGGGCTTTACTGCAAATGGATGACATTGGAATGAATACAATATTTATATTGCAACCGTTACAATTCTGTCTCCACCACAGTTACTTTTCATGGCAAGACATTTTCTTTGCACAACTGACAGGGACTTCAATGGGCTTCTCTGAGGCCACAACATATGCCAATACCTTCATGGCACATTTTGAACATCAACACATTGTGTCAAATTCATCATGGTGGAACAATATCAAAATGTATTGCAGATATATTGACAATATTTTCATCACTTAGATGGATTCAAAACAAACTCTTGAAGACATGATTAATAGGCTGAATGCATTCAACCCAGGCATTGAATTCGCCCACACCATCAGGGAAAACAGTATTCATGTCTTGGAAGTACTAGTCACCAAATCTTCAGTAGGTACTGGTTTTGAAACTCAAATATACTCCAAGACAACAGATCATAACAACGCCCTCGCGTTTTCTAGTTTTCATCCTAGAAGCTCAATTAACAATCTGCCAAACTCCTAATTCCCTCGCATCAAACACATTTGTTTGAACTCTTAAACATGCATGGCTAAAATCCAAGTATACAAGCAGCGTTACACAAATAGAGGATATCCAGAAGCTATCCTCAAAGACTGTATAGACAGGATACACAAAAAAGACAGATGGTATCTGCTTCTTCAACAGAGCAAACCAGCTCAGGATAGAATGTTTTTCGTGTCCAAATACACAACCAAGTCACCGGCCATCAAAACAATAATCAACAGCAGGTGGCAGTTATTGGCCAACGAACCATACTTCAATGGGATATTTCAACAAGTACCTTTGCATGCTTACACCAGAGGCAGAAATCTACATTTCTTTCTGTCGCCCACTAAAACAGACACAGATTCTATCAGGGTACTAAACATTGCCACAATTGCATTCACTGTCACAAGGGCCCACATGCATCAAGCATTTTTGCAGTCGCAGACGGTGCGATTTCTTAAAATCGGCCGTTTGCGAATGCAAAAGTGCTTGTTGGGATGCATCATGCCATTTTAGAAGTCGCATCTTTTTTACGATTTCTAAAATTGCGTTAGCATTTAAGAAATCGCAATTGTGCGATTTCTTAAATGCTATGCATCATTATAGAAAAATATGCGTTTTTTAAAATTGGAAGTGCAAATTACCACGAAGTTCAACTTCGTGGTAAATTGCGAAATTAATTAAAAATGCACAAAAATGCATTTTTTTAAACTGTAAAGTTACACACACACATGTCCTTAGGACATGTGTGTATGTAACTTATGCTGAAAAGTACATTTCAGGGGTGCATGGGGGGGTCCTTTGGACCCCCCCCTGCACCCATGAAATTTTCTAAGTGCCACTCGCAATTTCCATTGACTCCTATGGGCCTTTTGGCCCATAGGAATCAATGGGAATTGCGAAAATTAAGTTAAGAAATCGGTATTTCTTTGGGATTCGGTAAAAAATGCGATTTTTACCGAATCCCACAAGAATATCGAAAATATTGATGCATATCATTTTGCATTTCTTAATTTGCGATTCCTTATTTTTCGCAAATTAAGAAATGCAAAAAGACACAATGATGCATGTGGGCCAATGTGATTAAAGGGAACATGAATTACTTTTCTGGCCATCATCATCCTACACGTTATTCAGCTTTTCAGAAAAAAAAACATTAAGTTGCAATTAAATCAGAACAGACAGATATGAAAAGGAACAAAGTGCCCCCAACCAATTAATGCAAGCAGTCAGCAGAAAGCATACAATATCTCACAAATATTATAAGTTAATAGAATTAAAAAATTATCTAGCAGCCTAATGGGCATACCATTCTTATCACAACTCGATTTAAGCCTAACTGCTGGCTTTAAAAAGCTAAGGACATATCATAATGTCGACCCTGAAAGTAAAGCTAGAAATGTAAAATCGGGACATAGTTGATTAAAATTTAGGGATTTTAAAAGTGGGATTATGAAGGTCTTCCTCGGTACCTCATAAAACTGCAAAACATTACAAAATGAATCATGTTCTGCGGAGACCAATTGTCGCAACCGCATAAAGGCAAGGCCTGCCCTTTGTTACACCCTCAAGGGCGGGCAAGGATAAGATAAATAAAATCAAAACAGAACCTTGTCAGTAAAAAACGATCGTATGTGTTTGGGAGCCCAAGAAGATACGGTTCTGTTTATTGTACTGTTTTTAAGATAATGTATCTCCGTATGCTGGGCTTCATTAGCTCTGACTCCACCCTTTTACTGCCTGCAAGCTAAAGAAATTCTCCTTAGCCATAGCCCAATCTTTCCTCGGGATGGTTTCCGGGTCACTATAGAGTTCAGCCCTCCCAAGGGTCCTGAACTCATCCCCAATATATTTCAGCCAGGGGATACTGTGTGCATGATTGATAGCCATGCAGTCCCTTATGATATCTCTGTGAAACAAGGTCCCCTTATTCCCCCATACTTTAAGCCAGTAGAGTAAAGGGCGAGACGACAATAGGTCTGAAAAGTAGGGCATACCCAATTCTTTGTGTGCCAAAAAGGTAGGGGTTCCCTGAGGCACATACAGGAGTCATCTTAACTATCTATTTTTAATTCTTTGTAACTCTTCGGCCTTGAAGTAACCCCAGATTTCACTACCATATGATACCTGCGCTAGGCACTTAGCTCTGTATATCTTTAGTATTGCACCTATTGGTTTTCTGCCCAACCGGGAGGCAAAGTTAAACATTATTACATTGGATCTTAAAAAGTCCCCTTTCTTCTTTCTTCTTAGAGGGCCCCAATTTAGTTTTTCATACAGCATGACCCCCAAATAGGAAAAAGCCCCAGTTTTGGTAACCAATGTGAACCCCACCTTAGAATGAAAGAACTTACCTGTACCAGGACCCACCTCCATCACATAGAATTTGGAGTTGTTGACTAACAGGTCCCGGTCCTCCATAAATTTCACAAAGGAATTGAGGAGGGTTTGCAGTCCTTTCACTGTCCTAGACATGAGGACAGCGTCGTCTGCATACAGTAGTACCGTCAGACCATGTCGACAAACAAATGGGGCACCTACCTGGGTAACGGTCAGGGCCTTCTCCAAATCATTAATATAAAGATGAAATAAAAAAGGGGGCAGGATACAGCCCTGGCACACACCTCTTTGGATAGGGATTTGCAGAGTAACATGACCCTCTTTCATAAACCGTACCACGGCTTTAGTGTCTCTGTGTAGCTCTAGGAGGAAAAGGTCTCTTTGTCCAGACCCATGCACTGTGAACATTCCCATAACTTATTTAGGTTAACACAATCAAATGCGGACGACAAGTCCGTAAATGCAAGATATATGCTGCCTGAACGAGCAACTGTGTATTTACTGACAATCATAATCAAGTTCAGGCATTGGTCGATTGTGGACCTCCCTGGGCAAAAGCCATATTGTAAATTCGTCAAGATATTGTTAACATCAGCCCATGTAGACAACCTTGCCAACCGGACCTGTCCCAAGATCTTGAAAGATGAATCCAAAAGGGATATAGACCTATAGCATAGGGTGCTATCTCTATTTCCTTTCTTAAAACTGGAACTATGGTCGATAGGGACCAGTGCTAGGCACATCCTTGCTGATAGCAGCATTTTTAACCATGGTGATGATTGGCACCCATAGTTGGGGTTTAGATAATAAAAGGTCCGGAGGGATACCTTCAGGGCCAGGTACTTTGTTCTTGAACAGCCATGATATACCTTTACTGACTTCCTCGGCTGTAACATGAAGAGACGACTTACCTCCTCCCACTCCAATTTGATGTATGTCTGCTTGCTGGCAGAACAATTCCTGCAAAAGACAGACCTAATCCTCTTATGTAATATGTGCATCTAGGGGCTCAGAGTTTTCCCCTGACAAAAAGGGGCAGTTGACAATGCTCCAAAAGTGGGTTCTATTTTTTTGGTGACAGGCCTCATTAAGTGTGCTCCAAGCCTCCTCTTTTAGCTCATTCTTACACCTTGCTATTTCAGTTTGTATATCCCTCGACACACCCTTACAGCGGCGGGATTCCTTGGGAGGGTAGTCAAGGCTGCCCTCCGGTTCCTAGCTGCCCTTGAGCAGCCATGATCAAACCAGCTCATTGCGCTTCCCTTCCAGGAGGTGGGTGGGGCCTCAAGAAGGAGTCCACTTATATGTGAGATGGTCGAGAATGCATCCAACATAGCATCTGCCTCCCCACGTCCTGATGTAAAGATGTCGCTTTCCCTCTTGAATTTTGCCATAAGGGTCTCATAAAAAGAGTCCGGAGATATCTGCACCCACCTATGCCTTCTACCCTGATCTGCCACCCTTAATGATCCACTAGGGACAATGCTGGAGGATTTCCCTTCCTTGGGCCAAGTGGTCGAGATGCACAGCAATTTATTGTCGCTATAAATGCTATCCTCCACTGAAAAATTCAAAAGGAATTGGAAAAAGGGGCTAGAAACAATCAATCAATCAATCAATCAAAGCATTTATAAAGCGCACTACTCACCCAGAGGGTCTCAAGGCGCTAGGGGAGGGGGGTCCGCTACTGCTCGAACAGCCAGGTCTTGAGTTGCTTCCTGAAGGCGAGGTGGTCCTGGGTCAGGCGGAGGTGGGTCGGGAGGGAGTTCCAAGTCTTGGCGGCGAGGTAGGAGAAGGACCGTCCCCCTGTGGTGGCTCTTCGGATGCGGGGGACGGCGGCGAGGGCATGGCCGGTCGATCGAAGCTGGCGTTTGGGAGCGTAGAAGTTGAGGCGGCTGTTGAGGTATCCTGGGCCTTGGTTGTGTAGGGCTTTGTGTGCGTGGGTGAGGCGACGGAAGGTGATTCTCTTGTTGACCGGGAGCCAGTGCAGGTCTCTCAGGTGTCTGGAGATGTGGCTGCGACGGGGGATGTCCAGGATGAGTGGGGCTGAGGCGTTCTGGATCCGCTGGAGTCTCTTCTGGAGTTTGGCAGTGGTTCCGGCGTAGAGGGAGTTGCCGTAGTCCAACCGGCTGGTGACGAGGGCCTGGGTGACCGTCTTCCTGGTCTCGGTGGGGATCCATCAGAAGATCTTACGTAGCATGCGCAGGATGTTGAAGCATGACGAGGAGACGGCGTTGACTTGTCTGGTCATGGAGAGGGAGGAGTCCAGGATGAAGCCCAGGTTGCGTGCGTGGTCTGTTGGTTTGGGTGCGCTGCCTAGGGCGGGGGGCCACCAGGAGTCGTCCCAGGCGGAGGGTGAAGGTCCCAGGATGAGGACTTCCGTCTTGTCCGAGTTCAGTTTCAGGCAGCTGTTCTTCATCCATTCGGCTACCTCTTTCACCCCCTCGTGTAGGTTGGCTCTGGCGGTGGCGGGGTCGTTGGTGAGGGAGAGGATCAGCTGGGTGTCGTCGGCGTAGGAGATGATGTTGAGGTTGTGCTGGCGTGCGATGTCTGCGAGGGGGCTCATGTAGACGTTGAAGAGGGTTGGGCTGAGCGAGGAGCCTTGAGGGACGCCGCAGATGACTTCGGTGGCTTCTGATCTGAACGGGGGGAGGCGGACTCTCTGTGTCCTTCCGGCGAGGAAGGAGATGATCCACTCCCGTGCCTTCTCCTGGATTCCGACGTTGCTGAGGCGCTGCACTAGGGTGCGGTGACAGACAGTGTCGAAGGCCGCGGAGAGGTCTAGGAGGATGAGGGCTGCTGTTTCTCCGTTGTCAAGCAGGGCTCGGACGTCATCGGTGGCTGCGATCAGGGCGGTCTCGGTGCTGTGGTTGGCCCGGAAGCCAGACTGCGAGAGGTCGAGGGATCCGTTCGTCTCGAGGAAGGCGGCCAGCTGTTTGTTGACGGTCTTCTCGATTACTTTTGCAGGGAACGGGAGCAGCGAGATGGGGCGGTAGTTCTTGAGGTCGGTGGGGTCGGCTGATGGCTTCTTGAGTAGAGCGCTGAGTTTGGCGTGCTTCCAGCTCTCCGGGAAGGTGGCGGTGTCGAAGGAGGTGTTGATGATGTCCCGCAGGTGGGGTGCGATGACCGCGTCGGCCTTGTTGAAGATGTGGTGAGGGCAGGGGTCGGTCGGCGATCCGGAGTGGATGGAGTTCATCGTGCGGACGGTGTCTTCGGTGCTGATCTGGGTCCAGGCGCGGAGGGTGGTGGTGGGGGGCGGTGGTTCGGTCGTGGCGTGCGTCGGTTGAGTGCTGGAGCTGTTGTGTATGTCCGCGATCTTGTTGTGGAAGTAGGAGGCGAGGGAGTTGCAGAGGTCTTGCGAAGGGGTGATGTTGTTGTTTCCGGCAATGGGGTTGGAGAGCTCTTTAACGATGATGAAGAGTTCCTTGCTGTTGTGTGCGTTGTTGTCCAGACGTTCCTTGAATGCAGTTTTCTTGGTGGCGTGGATCAATTGGTGGTGTTTTCGAGTGGCGATCTTGAGGGCAGTCATGTTGTCCGGTGTTGGGTCTCTGCGCCAGGCTCTCTCGAGGGCTCTGCAGTTCTTCTTGGAGCTCTTGAGTTCGTCGGTGAACCATGGGGCTTTCTTGCTGCCGGGTCTGCTAGGTGGGGTCCTCAGGGGGGCGAGGTCGTCTGCGCAGTCGCTGATCCACTTCGTGAGGTTGGTGGCCGCTTGGCTGGGGTTCGTTGCGCTGGTGGGTGGGTACTTGCTCAGGGAAGTTGCGAGCTGGTCGGCTGTGATCTTGTTCCAGCTTCTGCGTGCAGCCTGTTGCTGGTGGTGGTGGATCGTGGTCCTTCTGAAGCTGAAGTGGACGCAGCTGTGGTCCGTCCAGTGGAGTCCGGTGGTGTGGCTGAAGGTGATGTCCTTGCTGGGTGAGAAGACGGGGTCGAGAGTGTGTCCGGCGTAGTGGGTGGGGGTGGTCACCAGCTGCTTGAGTCCGAGGTTGGCGAGGTTGTCCAGCAGGGTGGTGGTGTTGCGGTCGTTGTTGTTCTCCAGGTGGAAGTTGAGGTCACCGAGGAGGATGTAGTCAGCGGAGGGGAGGGCGTGCGGGCTGACGAAGTCGGCAATGTCCTAGCTGAATTGTGTGCGTGGTCCTGGGGGTTTGTAGATGAGGGTGCCTCTGAGGGTGGTCTTGGGGTTGATGTGGACTTGGAAGTGCAGGTGCTCGGCGGGTGCGAGGGTGTCGTCGGTGTTGGTCGTGATGCGGATGGTGTTCTTGTGGATGATGGCGATGCCTCCTCCAGTCTGGTTGATGCGGTCCCTCCGGATGATCTTGTAGCCGTCTGGGATGGCAATGGCGATGTCGGGCGCTGAAGAGGCGTTCATCCAGGTTTCCGTGAGGAAGGCGACGTCTGGGGCTGTGGTGTCGAGCAGGTTCCAGAGTTCGACGGCGTGTCTGTGGACGGAGCGGGTGTTTAGCAGGATGCATTTCAGGTGGCTGCTGCTGTTGCTCGTCTTGGTCTTGGTCGGTGCTGGAGTAGTGCAGGTCCGGATGCAGGTGAACTTGCAGGAGTGGCAGCAGAAGGGTCCGTGGGTGCGTCTCGGGGTGGCTTGGTAGCATCCCGGGATTCGGCCGGCGTTGAGTGCGTAGAGTTCGGTGGCGTCGTAGGTCCGGCGGGTGGGCTGGAGTCTGCGGGGGCCAGGGGTCCTGGCACTGGGCGCGGTCCAGGCGCGGATGGGCACAGACGGGCTTACCTTTGGTGCACCTTCGGCGCTCAATCGGTGCTCCCGCTGCGCGCGTCCGCTGCACGGTCGCTCTGGGGGCGTCATAAGAAGGGAGCCGGGAGGGAGGGTCCGGTCGGAGGCGGGAGCGTGAGACCCAATCGGCTGGCGTGGGGGGCGGGGCCGCAGGCAGTCAGCGGTGGGAAAACGGGTGCAGGCTTAGCGGGCGGCCCTGCGGCGGCTGGGGCACTGGAATCGGCATCGGCGCTAATCACAGGCAGCTAGCGTTGAGCAACTCTTTCCAGTGAAAGTTGGAAGTAAGTACTTCCTACAGTGGACCAACCTGGTCCTAGACATAGTTAAGTCAAACCCATCAGTTAGTGAATTAAGACTATCTCCCTGTGCGGTGTGGTGTGTTCAACATGCAACCCCGCTGACCGGGGGCATCCCAACCTGGATTTGGAGCCTATGTCTGGATCCCCACAAAGATGGATAATAAAATCTCCTGAGATCACAAGGTAACCTGTCAGGGAACCTTTTGTGTCCAGATTCCTAAAGCAAGTGCCCAGTCTAGTGATATTACAAATAGTTTGATGACCAACATTAGCGTTGTAAAAATTTAACAACACCATATTTGTCGACCCTTGAGAAAATTAAATGGCCTGCAAGCAAACATTATCGGTGGGTATTTCCTTCAATCAGCATGGAATGTCCTAAGAAACATATGTTAACAGACCCCCCTTCACTCTACCTATCTGTGAAGCAGTAGCTGGTACAAAAAGGGTCTTAAAGCCCTCGACAAAGAAAGTGTTCGATGTTGCACACGTCTCCTGTATACAAATAATGCTAAATCCTTTATTAAAAGTGATCCATCCAGGGTCAGTTATCTTGTTTGCAAGCCCAGCTATATTTCATGAGATAAATTTGCAGGTTTAAGCTTGATCTGCCCCGAATGGGGAAGGCCCTGCGATAACTTCTCGTAGGGGCACTGACTCTACTTACTCGTCAACTTTTCTAGTCATTAACGGTCATTTCTTTTGGCATTCCCACAGCAGTGCTTATAAAATATGCACCTCAATGGGAACATTAAAGAAGTTCCATCACAGCATGGTCTTAGAAGCCCATGCCGTGCTTGAATTCTGTGCATGCACAGAGAGGCAACTGTTGTCCCCCCTGTGTGCATCCTCAAGGCATGCTGCATAAGGGGGCCCTGAGGAGCCCCCCTTTTTTCCTCACCACCGGTGTTTTCATGGATGAAAGACATCCATGAAATCAGTGGTGGTGATGAAAGTTGTTTTATGCTTGGCGGGACCTCTGCAGAGGAATGGTGGTTCCATGGCGGAGTTGGCGGTACCAGGGTCGCATAAACACTAGGGTCGTAACATGGAGGTTGCAAGACCGCCACTGCCGCGCCTCCATGAGTATGGCGGATCCAGACTCGTAATTGGGCCCTTAGCGCTTAAGAAACTGACTTGGGTTATTGTTTAATGGTCAGTTATAAGCTATGGGCCGATGGGCTCTGGGAACAGGCTACTATTCATAGTCTCTTTTAGGATTTTTTGGGGGAATTGAGCAGGGAAAAATGAGAGGACTTGACAGATGACCTATTTTGACATTAGTGAGGAAATTCGACACATTTTATCATATAGGGTAAGGGATAGATCTGGTTCTAATAGTAGTTGGCAGACCATTTTGTTATTGCTATTGGCAATTTAATTTATATGGTGCAACAGCTACCCAAAAAGGGTTTCTCAGCGCCAACCAGAACGATGAACAGAAAGCAGTTAGAAGATTATTGGTTAAACAGCCAAGTTTTTAAGGATTTGCAAAATTGGACATACACAGTTTCATTGCAAATTAATATGGGGAGAGAGTTCGATAAGGTGGAACCAAGACGGGTGAAAGATCGACCGCCCATCTGAGATTGTCTAATTCTGGGCACAGAGAATTACACTTGAGTGGATGAGTGGAGGAGACGAGAAGGCACATAAGGAAAAACCAAGGATTGTAGATACTGTGGGGCCACTCCAGTTTTGATTTTGAACATATAGCTCAAGATTTTGAACTTAATTTGGTTCCCACCCTGTGCCAGTGAAGATCATGCATATGGTCAGAGATAGAAATAGCTCTAGGAACCTGGCATAACAATCTAGCGGCAGAGTTCTGAACCATCTGCAGCTTACAAGTCACCTCCTTGTTAGTTCCCAGGTAAAGAATGTTGCCGTGGTCCATTATAGAGGTGACAAGAGCCTGGACTACAGTTTTCTGGGTATGATCTGGCAACATCCAAATAATCTTTTTAAGCCATTTCAGGATGGTAAAACATGTAGCAGCCACCTTAACTGCTTGATTTGCATAGTTAATGAGTCATCAATGATGAAGCCCAAGTTATGAACTTGGCTGGAGGGCTGAGGAAGAACACCCATTTCACTAGGCCAGTGCTGGAGACCACAAATATCTTTATTTTTACCCAAAACCAAGGTATTGGTCTTCTCTCCAATGAGCTTGAGACAATTTGCCTGCATCCACAAAGCAATTTTAACCAAGCCTAACTGGAGGGGGGGGGAAGTCTCAACCGCCCTCTCCACTCACGATGGATGAGACTGGGTACCTAGTCACAGACCCTGTAGGAATTTGTAAAGTCTTTCACAGGTTTTATCAGGACTTGAACAAAGAGGACTGCTCATCCTCCCTTGAGGATATATCTTGATTTAACCTGCATCGCGAGTGCAATGCAACCCATACCCAGCGTTCCAAGTTGGAATTACCTTATACTCCTGGGGAGGTCAATGATGCCAATAGATCTCTGGCGAGAGGGAAATCTTTGGGTCAGGACCAGATACCATTAGAGTTCTATGTAACTTTTTCACAGCAGTTGACACCAGTGAGGATGGATTTTTAAAATTCTTTCCTTTCACTGGATAGTGTTGCTGAGTCACGGAGGGAGACAACCATTTTTATCTCCCTTAGAAAGGGAAAAGATTCCATACTTTGTGGTTCTTACTGCCCTATCACGCTAGTTAATGTTGATTCACAGATCTCTAATCGGGTATCATTATTAATCTGGTAGATAGAAACCGGCATGGTTTTATCCCAAGATGGGGCACAACATCTTATGTTCATACTGACACAGAAATATTGCGTCGAAAATGTCGATGACAAAAACATCGTCATCATATACTTATAATGGATCAAAAAAAATACCAGTGTCATTATTATTATTGTACTGAATAATGTTTTCAAATATATATACAATAAATTGATAAATATTAAGGGGCCTATTATGATGGAGAAAAAAAAGCCTCCGACTTTTGGTCAGAGGCTTTCCGACCCCCATCGTCGGTTTCAATTCCAGCCATTCTGAATTTAAACTAGCCGGTCAATCTGGGTTGCTTCCAACTGGCTCAAGGAGCCCGTTGGCCAATCAGAACCAGCTTGTAATCCCAAAGAGTAGTCTCTCTGCCCTTGGGATTACGATGCATGGTTTCCGGTATGGTTTCCAGGCCGGCCTGTCTGACATGGAAACCATGACAAAAATTGTGTTCAGGGGCCCCCAGTAGGGCCCCCTTATGTATGCGGCCTCTGGCTGGGGGAGGAGGGGGCCCCTATGGTGCCCCGCTGTTGATAGCTGTTCCCTGTGGCAGGCACCTTTCCCAGTTTATGGCTGTATTGCATGCTCCCAAAGGGAAATGTCAGAACGTGACTGAACAGTGTTCAGTTGTATCCTAAAGAGCTGGACGGGAATGCCAACTCAATTTTTTTGGTCCTGTTTATGAGACCTGACATAGTTTTCGGCCCCTAAATATTAAATAATAACATTAATTCACCCCCGTTTTTTTTTACTTTGGAGGAAGTTGAGTCAGCCCTCCATCACAGTAAGGAAGGGAAAGCTCCAAGCCCAGACGGGGTACCAATGAACCTGATGAAATCCATGCCCAAAATGTGGGGCCCTCTCATTACAAATACTTTTAATACTTCCCGATCTCTTGCTATCCCACCCTCATGGTCTTTTGCTATAATAGTCCCCATATTCAAAAAGAAAGATCAATCGTCGCCCAAGTATTATCGACCAATTTCACTAATTGAAGCATGATCAAAATCATTGGCAGAGTAATTTACGACTGCTTGGTCGAATGGGCAGCTGATAAGGACATACTCTCCCCCTTTCAATTTGGGTTTTGACCTAAATTAGGTACGAACGAACATTCTCTGAATTTGGATTTGACAATCTCCAAATATACGAAAGCCAAGCGCTCCCCCATCATTTTAACTTTTATGGATTTATCCACTGCTTTTGATTAAATGAACAGAACCAAACTTTGGGTAATGTTGCTGGATCAAGGCGTGGATGCCCTCCTGGTAAATTTTCATACTCTCTGCACTCGGACCTCACCACTCAGATCTGTTTAACTCCGCTTGGTGAGTTATCTTCTGCATTATCCTTAAAGAGAGTGGTGAGGCAGGATTGCATTTTGGCCAGCCGCGGCCCGTGGAGGGAGTTACGGTGGGACAGGGAGGCGGGGAGGGGCAGGGTGGAGGGTTTTAAAGTCCGGCATATGGATAATTGCAGGTAAGTACACAATTTAATTAATAAAACGAAATTCGTAGCGCGCACAGCATCACATTTTGCCATGCTGTGCGCGATACGAATTTCGTTTTATTAATTAAATTGTGTACTTACCTGCAATTATCCATATGCTGGTTTTTAGAACCCTCCACCCTGCCCCTCCCCCTCCCCGCCTCACTGCCCCACCGTAACCCCCTCCACGGGCTGTGGCTGATTTTGGCGCCTCTTCTATTTATTTTATATATTAACAGTTTAACAGCTCACCTTGCCTCTTCCCACACAGATATACCTAGAATCGCAGGCTCCCCAGTTCCCGTTATGCTATATGCCGATGATGCAGTATTGTTGACCCTTACCACAAAAACCCTGACACACTAAGTGGACTATTTTGTTTCCTTTATGCATAACATAAACTTTAACACAAACTATTCTAAGTCGCACATCAAGTCCTTTGGCCCAGGTAAACTAAAACTAAACAAAATCAGTATTAACGGGCAGGGTTTGACGTCCATTGAGAACCCTGTCCACCTGGGATTACAATTTTTTTTACTCAGGGTCATGGAATACTTATTGTGCTTAGGTTTGTACCAAGTTAAGCGAAACTACAGGCACAGTTAGCAAACTAATCAGACCGCAAATTAAGGGGACACTGTCTCCACATAAAAAATGTTCAACTCCCAATATATCAGCGTGGCAACCTACGAAGTGGGAGTTTGGGGTTTTAGCAAATGCAGCTCCATTCAGCCAGAGGAAAATTGCTTTCTTCGAAACCTTTTAAGTGCACCCCCATCCACCCCCACGCTCACCATGCACTTCGATTTAAACCAGGGTTTTATTGAGGATACGATTCAGATTGAGATGCTTTTATTATAGGTTAGCATTTGGTTGAATCCAGCCGCCAAACTCTGTAAGAATATTATATATGACTGCATAGCGTTGGACAAGGCTTTCTCCATACCATGGTTGAGCTACTTACGAGATACTTACAGCTCCCTCTGTATACCCTGGTGGAACTCTGAACCCAGCCGTACTCCCAATAACGCCAAGTCCGTGATTAAATCATCATTTATGGCTCACCGAGCAAATATCAGGCTGGAATCCGTGCCATCCAAACCTTCGTGCTGCAAAACTATAATCCCCTTTATACTGACGACTCCTCGCTGTATTTGGCCTTGGAGTTGTCTAGATTTGCGCGATCTTTACTTTTGCGCTTCAGAGCTGGGACAATCTACTGGTCTCTCTTTTAAAAAAATTGTTTAGATCCAGGAGGGAACACGCACTTCTGTTGTCCCTGCAATAATAATCACACTGTACAATCTTTGTTGCTTTTATGTTTTTCTGCAATTTGCACAGTTTAACACAACAGCACTTTTTGATTCCCCTATTAAGGAGGCTAGATATTCGTCGCTGCAGTTCCACTCTCCTTCACTTACAATCCTTGTGCTCCCATGAAATTGTCTTTTCTGTCTGTGCCTTCCCAAAAGCAGCAATTAGGACCAGACACACTATGTTGGGCTAGTCCGACAGAGCATTAAACGCACGGCACAGTGCACGGAACCCAGTAGTTGCATGGGGTTTACTTAATGTGGGATAGTAGGAGCGCCTGGCGGACCCTATCTGAGGTTTTTTGCCTTCTCTCTATCCGCCCCTTTTGGTGTTTTAATCCCAGCTGTTATGCCCAATCTGATTCTGTTTTCGCATCTAAGGTTCCCTTTTTTCTGATGTCTGACATATTCTCCGATATGTCACTTTCGAATCCTGAATTGCTCCTTGTGCACCTTTCTAAACACGTTTTGAACTTTTTCTAACATGTTGCTCAACTCGCTTGGATATCTGCTGTATTAGCTGATGTATTATTTTCGTACCTCAAAAGTCTTTTTTAGTATTTTTAAATACTCCTTGTTATATGACTATTTTAAACTCTTATGTGTGTTAACAGTTATGTGCATTATGTTTATGTAATCTTATGGTCTATTGCTCTTAAGACCAAATAAAGGTTTTTAAATTGATTAACATGAATTAAAAACATATTAGATTTAATTTATAGTTTAACAAATATAACAAATTAACTTAATAAAAAAAGTTAAACACAAATATATAATAATTAATATACACATTTCCTGGCCTGGTGTGCCCCAATGACGCCATGCTTGTTTCTGCCCCAGTGGGGCCAAAGTAGCAGCAGCAGTAGCGCAGCAGAGGGCAGGACTGGGGAGCCATCAACACTGCTGGGGTGGGACTCGTCCCCCAGCAAGCCCTGTGTTCACTCGGTGCGGGAGGTGACATCACCCTCCCGGCACCGTATTTAAACTCTGATGGCACTCCCACAGTGCGGGACACGTGCTGGCGTGCCCATGCCACTGGCGTGCCCAGGCTACTTCCGGGCTGGGCTGGGCTACCCCCCTTAGTTTTGTACACTGTTTCACCAAAACTCTTGCTGGTCGTCGGACAACTTGATTGGCAATTCAGTAACTGTGCGTTTTGACATAGCTTCTGAACTCTTTTTGCTGGCCTTTTGATATTGTGGATTAACATTTAGTATTTTATTGTGGCTTATATGTAAAAAAGTGCCTACCGGGCTGATTAAAAATTATAACTGTCTCTAATCCCACTCTTTTGGTCTTTACTCCCCTTTGGCAAAATGGGGAAAAGGAAGACTACCATGATTGAGGGAATTCGGAAGTCCGATGGGCCTTGTTTAAAATATTGTAGAACAAAAGTAGCACATAGATCAGCAGCTGACAACTGTGTGCTAGATCGAATCGGTGATCTTCTGGAGGACTGTCAACGTATCTTAACTCCAGATCCTAATCTGCCCCATTGATAACTCACACTCCCCAGTTGACACCCTCACTTCTATCAGCACAAAACATACACCTACTGTACGAATCCGCTCTATCTTCACTAAACATGACACTAGGTGTACAAAGAACAAGTCTCCTAGTCTTATTAGGACAATGAGACCCGTAGCAAATCACGATAATGTACAACAAGGTATGTACAGTTCTTCATTAATTGATGGTAGAAGTCCATCAGTACTGGCAAATGGTGACATTGATATAATTGACAGCCCCAACACCTTGTCTGGCATCCCTCTGACTAATATGTTCCTACCTTTACAAGACCATATTGACAACAATGTGGAGAGGGTGGCTGAGGTAGAGACAGTGGCATACCCGCTTAGTCCAGGCCTTGTATGTGAAGGGCAATTGGGGTATGAACCCACTAATCATAAAAACAGAACCAAGTCAGGAGAGTCCACTTTGGTGTTGGATACGATTTGGATTATTAATGACCTAAGAGCTGAAGTTACTTCACTTAAATCATTAATCCTAGACCTGGCAGACCAAGTCCAGCAATTTATGGATGGGATTTACCTTAAGTCTGTGTCTTAGACTATCTCAGTGGTCCTGTAAAATGTCTGCCACCGCATCAGGCAAACTTTGTCTCTCGTAATCCCACATCTAACACCATTACTCTGGTGTCCATTCCCATATGCCCCCCAAAAAACAGAGGCTCTTAAAGTACCAGGAACCAAGGGGTAGATTAGAAGGTAGAAATAATATATTCAAAGACATTAACAAGCGATATTCGAGTGATACATCTATACTGACCAACTGCGCTTCTAAGAGTATCTTTCTGATTAATTTGCCTAAATTATCGCCACACTCCAATTGAAGATCAGAATTTCCTTATCAATAAATTGACCCACTGGATCAGAAAGGTCAGGGGCTGTAGATCGGTCATCAGAGATGATATTTTATGGAAAAGGCTGAGTCATAATTCTCCTCATTTGGATTCCATTGAGTTACATCTAAGAGAGGAGAACCTGGTGCATATTGTACTAGCATTGGAATTAAGAGCTTGTTCACCCACACCAACAGGTATACAGATGAAATTCAATCTATATAGTATGCCTCATATCCAAGCCCAAAAGCGTACTGATACACAGCTAGACCAAGATTCAGCTTTAGACAAGGTGGATTGACTGGTACCCCTAGTCTCTCCGACTTGTCCTACATTATATTGTAAAGAATTGGCTTTACCTAGTGTTGGATTACATCCTCTTGATCCTTACAATGAAAATTGTGAGGTTCAAGAAACTGTGGGTGATTTAAGGACAGATCATCTCCCTGATAATATACACATACCTAATGCACCAATCCAGCACCCTGTTTTACAACTGACATCATGGAACATTGTAGGCTTGAAATGGAAGATAATGGACGCTGAATAGCAGGGATATTTTGACCAGTGAAATGTGTTTGCTTCAAGAAACTTGGGCCCTCAGAACTCCACACAAGCTTGGGTACAAAACATATACATAAAGCACCATTACCACCCCCTCTATAAGCGGCAGACCGTCGGGCTGTCTAGTTATACGGGTTAAGATCACTCTTACTGTCGATATAAACCAGTTGGACTTTGCAACACAGGATATATTTGGGATAAAGATTCTTAGATGCGATAAATCTGAACTCTGAAATATATAAAGTAAATATCTAAAATAGGCCAAGCACATCGAATAAGGAATCTCCAGTACTAGAATTACTAGATGAGTATTTAAGTAAAATCGATTTGAGGGCTATAATAAATGTGGGGGGAGATTTCAACTGCAAATATGAACCAGTTAATGGGTCTAGAAAACATTTTCGAAGAGGAGGACATTGTGAACAATATTCTTCCACTATTCTTCATATTCTGCTACAAACTCGCGTTATTATGCCGGGAGAACAACATCCCTGATTGGGGAGATTAGCAGGTCCAGGGGGCTGTTGTCCAAATTTTCGACACAGTCCGAGAAAACACATGTGAGCTACACTGTATAGAAATCATCTAATCATCACTAGAGTATTGTAAAAAAACGATTTCTATATTTATCAGCATTAAGTTCCACCTACGGCAGCAGGCCACGATTTACCTTTGTTTGGAACCAGGCACATTGAGCAGCCTTACCCAGTACACTACTTGGTTCTTCCTGTCACCTGCTACTGTGCCAGCTTCAAACTATGCCCATTTTTGGTACCTTACCGGTCCTCCAAGTTGTCTATAACAACAACACAGATCTAGCCCTGACGAAGTTACAACACGTAACGAAACGCGTTGGCTGTGTATGTCTCTCTTGGTATAATTACCCGAATAAAGAAAAGAAAACCTAAAACTACAAGTACCTGCGTAATTCCTTTGAGTGCGCCTTCCATTCTGCTTCCATATCTTTTTGCTGCTTGTGCCCAGGGAGAACGGGCACGGGAAGTGTGCTGCACCACACTCATTCCTATCTAGACTAGTGTTTTGGTTGTGCTGAACCTTGGTCTTGTTGTCCTGTTGCTTCTGTTAACAAGAAATCCAGTAGTGCCCTGTACAGTTTTAGTATCACAACTTACTCAATTAGTTGTAAGAGATGGACTTAGGGCCTAGATTCGTCGATTGCCACTCTATTTACCAAGTGCTGCCACATTTAGCAGAGGGAGTTGTAAAAGCATCATTGATTATAATCTATTTTCTACTTATTTCTGGTCAAATGTTTATGATCTAAACGTTGAAATTAGAGATGACAGTGACCACTACCCTTTGTGCCTAGGGGCGGGCTACGCAAAGCTCTGCAAAATGGTAAAAATTCTCTGCAAGCACGCAGAGTTCCACGAACACGTGGAATTGCTTATTCCGCCCTTTCATGGTGCATTTTTCCTGTTCGCAAACGCTGTATGCGTGCT
This sequence comes from Lissotriton helveticus, assembly GCF_964261635.1. Classification (NCBI taxonomy): domain Eukaryota; kingdom Metazoa; phylum Chordata; class Amphibia; order Caudata; family Salamandridae; genus Lissotriton; species Lissotriton helveticus. Next base: position 47,992,574 of record NC_136060.1, on the reverse strand, counting down.
CAGGGGAAATATCTTGTGAACGCGCATTTTGAAAGCGCAAACAAGCAAAATATTATGCAAAGCCGTGGATCGCGTCATTTTTGGCAATTTCGCATTCTCCGCGGAAGGCGAAATTACCCAATTCCGCAAGCGGAACGGAACGGAATTTACCGCCCAAGCTTACTTATAATAGCAGGTACCATTTTCCATCCTATTATTTGGAGAGATAATGATAATACTTCAACTTCAATTGAGCCATAGTTACTAAAAATCGCAGAGCTTTGAAATGGCCTACTATAGTAGGCGAAGACGAGGTTATGAACAAGATTTATAACATCTTTTCGGATGTAATTTCCCCGTATATTGATTTGTCCAACGCAGAGCTTCCAATAGTTCAGTTACACGACATAATGGTGGACAAACTAAAGCAAATCTTGAGTAGGACTCCCAGGATGAAGGACGGGGGGCGAGGGGGCATAGCTGCTAACAATCCAGTAAGTCTATGGTATAACAGTGAGTGCCATAAAATGAAGTATATTGCATGTGACACCTTCATAGAAGGGAAAAACTTCACCTTTGATTAGATAAAGTTTGAGAGGAAGAATTTCGCAAATTGCAACACCACAAATGTCATATATGCCATTGTTTGCCCTTATTTGAAAATATATGTCGGACAAACAACTCAAAAGGTCAGACTCCGAATTGGTCAACATTGCAGCAGGATCCGCTGCAAAACTCCCAACGCACCTTTGGTTGACCATTTCTTGGAACTTGGACACAGCTAAATGGACTTTGCATGGACAGTAATTACTGTTATAAAACCTCCTCCCAGGGGCGCTGATTTGAGCCAACTGCTAAACAAGGAGAAACTAAAATGGATACTCAGGACTGACAGTATACGCAGTGGCCTGAATCGCCTCACGGATTGGACTTCATTACTTGAAAGCTCTGGAAATAACGAACCTATTTGATCCTGAATTGTCCCACGTGTCTTTTTTAAATTGTGTTTTATAAGAATGGTTCTTAAAAAATACGCTACTGTCTATATCACACCATTATGCACTTCTGCTCTTCAAATACTATGCTAATGTATATATTACACTTTACAGTATACTATGATACCTTCATTTTTCCATATTATATTATTTTTGCACGTTTGTACATTTCACCTTTTTTCCCCAAAGCTGTATATTAATCTGTAATCCCCTGTTGTGATTGCCGCATCACTAATTTCGGAAATACACTTTACTTTTCATTCTCTGCTTGTGGCTAATACTCCACTCCAAGATGGCCACCAGAGCCAGCTCACTTCCCCTGTGCTCTGATCACATGACGAATGACGTCACAAATCGCGTGCACTCTCTCGCGATTAAATCACTGCCACTACTCCTCCTTCAATGCGCCCACTGACTGCCCTGCCCGAGTCACTCGGTCTCGTGGTAGCTGAGTCCACGGAGCGATCTTTTAGACGCATCCAGTTGTCTATCCCAGTAATCGGTAACCTTCATTCTCATTAAGTCATTGTTGATTTGTGAATCTTTGATTATATGTTATGTTGCAGAACTTTATCTGAGAAGCTTTGCCGAGGTAACAAATCCCGGCTTTCTTTTGGGATTAGACTACTAAGGATAAGATATATACATGAGCAACTACATCGTCCTGATGATGGTCCTAAGGATCGTATAGACCAAAGCAGGACCGAAACGTCGACATTGTATCACCATTTTGCTTATATGTTGTAATTGGAGTGCACACAAATACATGTATGACCGTGATTTTGTCACATATTGTGGTATTTCAAAAGTCCATAATTTCGGCAAATGGTGATCTCACACGACTGTAATCAATTGTAATTTTCAGTTTTGTGTGTGTTGCCTAGTATAAAGAAAATACAAATAAGAAAAACGTGAATACAAGAATAAAACTTGTTTTTTGATACAGTTAGCTATTGGCATTGGTTGACTGTTTCCTGCTCAAAGTTAAATGTTGATTATAAAGGTGACATTGTTATGAATAATTACATTGAATCAAATGATTCCTCGAGGGGCAATTGAATTTTGTTACTGCCCGAGTCGCAGCACCTTTACCTGTAGCGAGTATTAACTCGGTAAGTGCCTCCACACCTCTGCCGCCTGCACACCCGCCCGGTATTCCTCCCGACTTGCATACTTATTTAAGTTTTGGCCCCCAGGTCAGTCGTGACGAATCTTCTCACGCACAACATTTATAAGCACTGGATTCGTCCTGTTCAATTCCCGAAGGGACGCCTTGCCGAAGCCGCTTATTCAGTAGATTACCGGAATTGAAATTCCTAAACCATTCCACGGGTAAGGTTTGGCGCGCAATACCACTGGTTTCTCTTACAATGAGAACAGGAACACCCCTTTTGAATATTTTGAATACTCTTTTTATTTTCAGGGCTTCAACCTGTGCTAGCTTATTGAGCCCACAATTGCAGGACCTGCACTCGTCCATTCTCACGATAATTTTTTAACATTCCCCCACCGCATGCGATCTTCATATTCAAGCCTCCACTCCACGCTGGCTCTTGTGTACGATGTTCTCCGCTACTAGATTGAGCCTACGAGTGCGCAGCTTGCACGTTTACTTTCCTCTCCCGCATGTGGCCTTCACAATTCAGCCTTCATTCCACACTGGCTCCTGGCTTTCCCCGTGGTTACAACCCATAAGGTTGCTCGGGTTGCGCCTGTTTTGATCACTTCCAATTCTTCCGCTTCAGTCCTATACCTAGATACCAACCGGATCTCCACCGTATCGTCCCATTAAGAGGCTCATTGATGCACATAATGTTTCTTAAGCCCAAAGCCCTGAATTGATCCTTTTGCACATATGTTACTTTTTGAGTATGGTCTTTTTTTCCCTTGCATGTAATAGACAAACATGTACCTTAATGTTTGCACAAAGGCACGTTTAATTTAACTGTCCTGAGGATGATCCCATGATTCTCTTGTAAGGGATCAAAACGTCGTTGACACCACTTGTACCATATGTTTCTAAATGTTCTGGATTTCAATTCGCAATGGTACTCTCTTGTAAATTAAGTCTGGAAAGCAATACTGAACACAGACTTTATGTTCTTGCCTGAATTCTTTCCCTCCCTTTCTTCCTTTTTTCCCCTCACCCTTGTATGTTTTTGAGTTGGATGCAGGTTGCGTCCCACTTGTATGTGTTGGTTATTGTTTCGCTAAAATATCCATTGTTGAATAAATACTGTCCGGCTGGACAAAGAACATAGCGCCTATTTAGCAGATGTTGACTAGTTGTTCCTTAAATTTAATTGTCTAGGGACCACTGTTTTTAACAACATTCAATACACCCAAGGTCCCTACCATATTGACTTTGGGTTCCCTTGTCTTCTTCGAATAATAAAATGAAATATGAGCTTATTACGGCAGCCAAATCCAACGATGCTAAAACACTAAGTATAAAAGATTATTAATACAAACCAAGAAAGGATTATTGCAGCAAAAAATAAGGATCACGCAAGCTTCAGGAGTTTGGTAGCTAAAGGAAATATAACGGGAAGAAGCAACAAAGATCTTTTTCTAGACCCAGGTACTTGGGTCAACCAATTCTCTAAACTGTACTCAGGGACTTTATTGGAGACAACAGATATCCAGCTAGATAAATGCAATAAATCCTGTAACAACAATACTGTTCTTCAGCTTAGAGAATACTTTAGCAGCAATCGACTTAATAAAGCCCGGGGGAGACCCAGGCCCTGATAAATTACCAGGCGACCTGCTAAAGCATGATAAAGCTGTTTGAGGGCCATATGTTAACTGTCTTTATAATGCTGTGGTGCCAAGGGCCCCAATACCAGAGTCTTGGAAAGGGGCTTACATTATTACTATTTGTAAAAATGGCGATCGCCAAGACTCTGCTAATTACCGGCCAATACGTTTAATTGATGTTCTTCAAAAGGCATATGGAAAGAAGATTTTGTTAAAATTAAATAATTGGATTGAAGAGAACCACATTTTGTCACAATACCAGGCGGGGTTAAGAGCTAAAACCAGTACTATCGACCAGGTTTTTAGATTTGTTTGAATGAGCTGGAAATACACAATAAAAAAAAAAGGCCATCTGTATATAGCTTTTGTAGATTTGAAAGCTGCTTTAACCTCATCCCTAGAGATTTTCTCTGGAGATCCTAAGAACACCAAGGTGTACCTGAAGATCTTGTGCAAATAATACGACTGCTTGTAGACCACTATGCAAAGGTTAGATGGGGACCGAGGGGTGAGCTCACTGAGGTGATTCCTGACCTCGCCAGAGGTCTGATCGCTCCTCTCACCGCACAGCTCCCCCAGAGTGCTCGAGCCCCTCCCTCCTCCTGAACGCTACTGCCGAGAGTTCGCACCCTCTGAGCTGCCCAACCAGCATGCTTGAACTGGTTTCTTTTTTGTACTGTGCCCACTGTTCGGTTTTCTGTGCCACATTTCTGCCCCTTTTGCTTCCTCCTGTTGCCCTTTTGCAGCTTTTGCTTCCTCATGTCGCCCGCTATCTCCTGTCCCCCTTGCCGTCTCCCGCCGCTGCTCCCCTGTGGACCCGTCCCTTTGACAGCCCATTGGCCGCTCCGCTCCCGCCTCCCAGCTGCTCCGCCCTCCCTTCCCGCCTCATATGATGACCACTGCACGACCGCGCCACTGGCGCGCCGCTGGCGCTCCAGAGGTAAGCCCGTCTGTGCCCATTCGCGCCTGGACCGCGCCCATCGCCAGGACCCCTAGACCCTGCAAACGTTGGACCAGACTCCGCTATGACGCCAGCGCCCTCCACGCTCTCAACACAGGCCGAGACCACCGCTGCTACCAGGCAGTCCTGAAGGCACCCACGACCTTTCTCCTGCCGCACTTGCAGCTTCTCCTGCAACAGAGCCACCAAACCCACCTGGACAGGTGCCAACTACCTCCGGTGCATACTCCTCAACACCCGCTCTGCACGCAAACTCGCCGCCGAGCTCTGGGACCTGCTTGACACCCTCGCCCCAGACGTCGCCTTCCTGACCGAGACCTGGTGGAACGACTCCTTGGCACCTGATATTGCCATAGCCATCCCGGACGGCTACAAGGGCACCTGCAGAGACCGCAACAACAGGTCTGGAGGAGGAATAGCCATCGTCCACAAGTCCACCTTCAAGGTCTCCTCCCACTCAGATGACACCCTCAGTACCGCCGAACACTTGCACTTCCGGATCCACACCGACCCAAACACCACCCTCAGAGGAACACTCATCTACAGACCACCTGGACCCTGGCCTCAGTTCAGCGACTCCCTCGCCGACCTCGCCGACACCCACGCACTCGCCTCCACAGACTACATCCTCATCGGGGACTTGAACTTCCACCTCGAGAACAAGAACGACACCAGTTCCACCACACTGATCGACAACCCCGCCAACGTCGGCCTCAGACAACTCGTCATGGCTACAACGCACGCCGATGGCCACACGCTTGACCCTATCTTCTCCACAAGCCCACACGTCACCTTCAACCACACCACCAAACTCCACTGGACCGACCACCGATGTGTCCACTTCTCCTACAAGAAACCCACCACGCACCACTGCACCCAACAGCTGCCCCGCCGGTGCTGGAGCAAAGCCACCAAGGACCAGCTGTCCGCCTCCCTCGCCCAGAACCCTCCCATCGACACCACAGACCCAGACGCTGGTGCACGCAACCTCAGCCAATGGATCAACAACTGTGCCAACACCCTCGCCCCACTCAAGAAACCACCCAACAGCCGCACCAGCAAGAAAGCCACCTGGTTCACCGAAAAACTCCAGACCTCCAAACGGACGTGTCGTAAACTGGAAAAGAAAAATTGCTACACGAACGAACACCAGACAACTGCGCAGCCCACAAGGACGCCTCTTGCAGACATCACCAACTCATCAGACTAGCCAAGAGAGCATCCTTCAAAAGCCGCCTAGAAAACAACGCACACAACAGTAAAGAGCTCTTCAGCATTGTGAAGGAACTCCCCAACCCCAGCGCCAATGCAAACGACAACCCGCCCTCTCAAGAACTGTGCGACTCACTGGCCACCTTCTTCTACTGGAAAATTGCTGACATCCACGCCAGCTTCCCCAACGCAACCACCCCTACCACACTGGACTCCACCGCCCCAGCGAACACCACCCACGGCAACCGCCTGACCTCCTGGACCAAAGTCACCATCAACGAAACACGCAATACCATGAACTCCATCCACTCAAGATGACCAGCAGACCCCTGCCCACACTAGATCTTCAACAAAGCTGACACTGCCATAGCCCCCCAACTACGGAATGTTATCAACATCTCCCTGGAGACTGCCACCTTCCCGGAGACCTGGAAGCATGCCAAAATCAACGCCCTCCGGAAGAAACCCAAGGCGGATCCCAAGGACCTCAAGAACTTCCGGCCCATCTCCCTGCTCCCGTTCCCGGCAAAGGTCATCGAGAAAGTCATCAATGCGCAGCTGACCCACTACCTCGAGAACAACAACATTCTGGACCCATCCCAGTCCGGATTCCGAAGAAACCACTGCACAGAGACAGCCCTCATCGCAGCCAGAGACGACATCAGGACTCAACTAGACAACGGAGAAACTTCAGCCCTCATCCTCCTGGACCTATCAGCCGCCTTTGACACAGTCTGCCACCGCACACTAAAAGCACGCCTCCAAGAAGCAGGTATCCAAGAAAAGGCCCTAGACTGGATTACATCCTTCCTCCCCGGCAGAACACAGAGCGTGTGCCTCCCCCTTCCGCTCCGAAGCCACCGCCACCATCTGCGGCATACCCCAGGGATCTTCCACCAGCCTGACGCTGTTCAACATCTACATGGCCCCCCTCGCACAAGTCGTCCACCAACATGACCTCAACATTATCTCCTACGCAGATGACACCCAACTGAGCCTTTCCCTCACCAAGGACTCGACCACCGCCAAAACCAACCTCCACGAGGGATTGAAAGTAGTCGCCAAATGGATGAGGAACAGCCGACTGAAGCTGAACTCAGACAAGATGGAGGTCCTCATCCTCGGCCCCACACCCTCAGCCTGGGACGACACCTAGTGGCCAACCACGCTAGGAACAGCACCTACTCCCACCGACCACGCACCCAACCTGGGAATCATCCTCGACTCCTCCCTCACCATGTCAAAGCAGGTCAACACCGTCTCCTTCTCCCGCTACAACACACTCCGCATGCTCCACAGGATCTCCAAGTGGATCCCCACCGGAACAAAAAGGACTGTGACCCAGGCCCTCGTCAGCAGCAAGCTAGACTACGGCAACGCACTCTACCAGGCATCCCGGCCAAACAACTGCGACGACGGCAACGCATCCAGAATGCCTCCGCCCGACTGATCCTCAACAACACTCGCCGCACCCACATCACCCCCACCTGAGAGATCTTCTCTGGCTCCCAGTCAAAAAGAGGATCACCTTCAAACTACACACCCACGCACACAAAGCGCTCCACCACACCGGACCAGCCTACCTCAATGAACGTCTCAGCTTCTACACCCCTACCCGCCAATTCCGCTCAGCCAACCTCGCCCTCGCCGCAGTCCCCCGCATTCACCAGGTGACCTCTGGTGGCAGATCATTCTCCTTCCTCGCTGCCAAGACCTCCCCACCCACCTACGGCAGACCCAGGACCTCCTCACCTTCAGAAGACTCCTCAAGATCTGGCTCTTCGAGCAGTAGCAGCCCCCCCCACACTCAGCGCCTTGAGACCGTCACGGGTATATAGCGCGCTTTACAAATATAGTGATTGATTGATTGATTGACAGAGGCAATCCCTGTAAGGAGGGGTGTAAGGCAGGGCTGTTTACTGGCACCAACCCTATTTTCATTGTATGTAAATGATTCTCTGAATCACCTTTTGAGATGTTCACATGAGCTGCCAGTGCCAGCTCTCCTATTCGCGGATGACACTATTTTAGTGTCACAGACTCCAAAGGGCTTTCAATGTTTATTAGATTTCTTTAGTGTCTATTGCAATTCCAAGGGCCTAGAAATTAATTCTAGCAAAACAAAATATATGGCAGCTAATCCACATAAATTATTCAAGAAGAATATAGCTGTCAAAAACAGAAGCTAGAATATTTGATGAATTTTAACTACCTAGGCATAACATTAGACACTACAATGTCTTGGTACCCACATTTGGAATAAAGTACAACTATTCTGATCCAAAACTCACTACCAATAATAAACAAAAACATGGGAACACCACCACTAAGGCAGTGTCGCCCCACACGAAGTACAGCCCAGCTGGCAAAAACTTTGTATATGAAATTTCGCTATGGTATAAGGCAAATCAATTCAAACATGGCGAAATGGGGCCAAAGGACTGAGGCGATTAATAATGAGGACTTCTGTGTTTATGCCAACCTAATACACAACAAAATGAGTTGCATATATTATTCTTTTGACCCACATATGCCAAGCCATGGCGAAAATAGATTAAACCCATTTGTCGAAACCTGGGTACAAGGTCTTGTTCTGAAGTGTTTAAAATACTCAAGACTGATACTATACAGAAAATTGTCTTTAGCGTCCGTCAGTAAATATTTATTTGCGGTGGGTATATTAAGAGAGAAAAAGGCCTGAAATTTTACCAATTTTATTTTATGTTAAAAAAAAAAAAGAAGCAACATGCAGTTTTAATTCTGTTAGAACATAGGAATGTTGGAAGCTCCATTGAAAACTATGAAGTAGCTCTGGGCTTATAATGGCTGGTATAAGCCCGGAGCTCCAACATTCCAATGCTTTTTTGTTTACAGCTCTAGCTGAGAACAAAGGCGTCAGGGAGCCTGAGGGAATTTCAATTCCCTCGCGCTCCCTAAAGCCATTGTTTAATTTGTTAGAGCATTCTGCCCTCTTCTGGCAGGATGTTCTAATAGCCTTATAGCCCTTTGTAGCTGGGCTATATCGGCTATTAAAGTCATGCTGCTTTGCTAAAATCCCTCGCCTTCGGCTCGGGCCTTTAATGCTGCAGCGGGCCATTAATAGCTGGTATAGCCCGCTACAGCGGGCTATAAGGCTATAATATGTACTTCTTTTTGCACTTGCACTTTGGAAGTGCGCAGAGCCTTGATTGAACAAATTGTTGTGTCTGCTTAGTCCAGTTCATTTATAAGCACTTTTAAAGCACTTGCACTTTGGTTACTGTTTAGACTTTAAAAGCACTTTCATCATAATGTATTTTTTGGTATTGTCTCTGGTCGACCTAACCTGAATTGTATCCTCTTCATGTTTTAACTGTATAGGATTAGAAGCTTAGCATTTTCATTGTATTTTAATATATTTGACACATCGTTTGCCAGAGGTATTTTTAGCATTTTAACATATACACTTTTGTATTTGTTTGAGGTGGCACTAAAAGGAATGTCCTGCAATGTATAACTGTGTTTTATCATCAAATATGTATACATTTTATACTATGCATCTTTTATGGTTTTGAAAAACGAAATAAAGATTAAATGAATGAATAAATGAATATATATTTACATATATCTACTTAAAAAGCCTATTTTTAAACTAATCATTTTAATTTACATTGCAATTTCAAAACTATTAAATAATATAATATTAAAACATATATAAACATTTATATATGTATATACACACATACCTATACTAATAAAATAAAATCTTTAAAAAAAAACATTCTAATAAAATTAAAAGAACTAAACAACTTAAAATTCCTAGAATTTAGTAGAATATATTTCACACCTAAAAACATCAAAATTATATTTTTCAATAGACTAAAACATAATAATATAAATTAAAACAATGTAAAATAATACAATATCAAATTGAATACATATGCTATTCCCACTACAATGTATTCAAAACAACACAAACTACCAAAATAAATATATAAAAAACAGTTGAATTCTATTGGGGTAAAATGTACTACTCCCAATCCAATGAGTGCAACAGTAGGGAAAGTTTGGGATAGCGATGGGGTAAAATGTACTATTTCTACCCTTGCCAATACAACAGTAGAGAAAGTATTGGATTCCAGAGGGGTACAATTTATTATTCCCACTCTAGACAATACAACAGTAGGGAAAGTGTTGGATTGCAGAGGGGTAAAATTTACCATTCCTCACTTCAACAGTTTCAACATTAGGGAAAGTGTCGGATAGCAGAGGGATAACATTTACTATTACCACTCCAGTCAATTCAACAGTAGGGAAAGTGTTGGATAGCGGAGGGATAAAATGTACTATTCCCACTCCAATCAGTGCAACAGTAGAGACAGTGTTGAGATGTAGAGGAGTATAATTTACCATTCCCACTCCAAAAAGTTCAACAAAATGCAACAAAAAATCTTGAACAAAATAAAATTACTTTAAAAACAAATTAAATTGAAAACATGAAAATATATTTACTATTAAAAAACTTGTTACAATTTTAAATACATAACAGAAATACCTACAAATATTATTATAATGAAAGAACAAAAACATGTTTAACACAAATTTAATTTAGTTGCACTGTATAACGCCACAAACCTCTCCACCTGAACCAAAAAGAAATTACGCTATTTCTATAAATATTTATCAGCAAACCATTCATCATTTATAAAATATAATAATTATTAATTAATTATAAATAATATACTTCCTACAAGATACCCCCACAAAACACACAACACACTTATAAAATGTAACAACAATTATTTACACAATGAACATAGTTCATTGTCAAATAATTGTCAAATTATGAATTGATAATAATTAAAAACATATTAAATCTAAAACAAAAAATGTATTAACACAATTACAAAAATAAATTATCAATTAAACAAATATAACGTATTCATACCTAAATATGAATTCATCAAAATAAATTAACTTCCCACCCTTTACCCCTATAAACCCCATAACCCACACCTAAAATAAAAAAATAAATAGTTACATAATTAAAATCCTTAATATCACTTAAGGGTCTAATTTTGATGTCAGTCGGACACCGTTGTGTATTCTGGACCGACCGACCTCTGGTTTGCTGTCTGCACATGGTGTGGTCACATACTCCAATTTCTCTGTGGGAGCTTGTGCTGCAGCTGTAAACCAGGTATAGCACAAACTCTCATTGAGAAATGGAAGAATCCATTCATCTCTCCGCATGGCAGGAACCTCAGGGGTGCCTGCCACATGGTGCAGGAATTAACAGGGGTGCCCCATGTGGCCCCTCGGCCCCCAACCTGAGGATGCAGGGTGAAGGGGACCCTGCTAGGGGCCCCCAAGTCACTTCCGACAAGCTTTCCGTGAAGCCTGTTTGAAACCAACATTGTAATCCCTATAGTGGAAACGCCATCTGTAGGGATCACGGGCAGGACTCCGACTGGCCGATGTACTCCTTGAGTCTGACGGAAACCAGCCAGAATGGCCAGTCAGTTTCACTTTTGACCTCCTGCATCGTAATGTGGCAGTCGAACGTGAAACCCGTGATGAGTCTTATTGTAATTAGGAATTTAATAATAAATAGCATTTATCAACTAATTGTTAATTGATTACAATTGATTTACTCTCCATCCTTGACCCCTATAAACCCCACAACCCACACCTGAAAAAAAATGTAATTAAATAATTAACAACTTTTCTGATCAACAAATATACATAATGAAAAATACATTGCTTTTCAACGTCTACATTGCCCCCTTGGTTGCACTATTGAGGAACTATTGGTTCGTCCAGATATCCTATGCAGATGACACCCAACTTACCTTCTCCTTCAAAAAGACATCTCAGACAGCCCAAGCTTCCTTCTCTTCTGGCATGTGGGCCATCTCACAATGGATGAGAAACAACGTCTTACAGTTGAATGCCAGAAAGACTGAAATCATGCTCTTTGGAGAGGCCCCACTATTATGGAGACCAGATTGGTGACCTAAAGTGTTGGGAACCGCTCAACCACCCAAAAAAAATGGCAAAGAACTTAGGGGTGTGTCTGGAACAGACTTTAACAATGAAAGAGCTTGTAACACACACCGTTGGCTCATGTTTTCGTGTGTTGGGCCTGCGGAGAAGAGTTTTCCTTATCTCCCCGACCCCCTGCGAAAGACCCTCATTCAAACCCTGGTGCTGAGTAAATTAGATTATTGTAACGCCTAACTGATCGCGGCTAACAAGTCCTCTCTGAACCGCCTTCAGGAGGTACAAAACACTAAAGCACCTTTCGTCTTAAACGCCCCTCACAGATCAGCTTCACTCCCTCTAATACAACAACAACACTGGTTAATTGTGCGTAAACGTGTGAAGTTTGACATCTGCTGCCTGACGCACAAGGCAATATGGTGAAATGGGCCTTCCTACCTGGCGGAGAGGCTCCATCAATATTTCCCCCAAAGGGACCTGCGATCCGGCTCGAAATATTTGCTCAAAATCCCATTGGCAAAAGAAAAACACGGACAGGAGAAAAGGCCTTTTCATATCAGGCACCATCCATAAGGAACCAACTTCCAATAGCTCTAAGGCAATGCCCATATCAATTGAAATTTAGGAAGGATTTGAAAACTGCCCTCTTCTAGATCAGCCCACTGTGACAACTTTCTTTTGCAAGTCCATGAGCACAGAGATACCCCTCAGGGGGTGATTCAAGAGCTAAATAAGCTCACAAACTCAACTAAACTTTCCACCCTTTACCCCTTTAACCCACCAACCCACATTAAAAAATAAGAATTACACAATTCATTAATTAATAATAATCAACAATTAATGATTAATTAAAAATGAATTCCTATCCTCCCTTCCCCCTACAAACCCTACAATCTGCACTAAAAATTGTAAAAGAAATTGTAACAATATTAATATAATTAGATATCATTAAATACATGTTTTAAAATAAAAAATAATCATATAAGTATTATAATTTTCTTACTTCTTACTCTATATCCCCATGAAAAGCACAACACACCATAGAACTAAACAACAGAAAATGTAATTTAATAACTCAAAAAATTTAACAAATATTTTTTTTAAAACAAGCAATAATACTCATATACATTTAAAATACATTTAAAATATAAACTAAAATACATTACAAGAATTTTAAAAACAATGTTTTCAACAACTATATTATTTGCAAACAACATTAATGACTTCGATAGTTTAAAAAATCGATATTACTTACATAAAAATTGATATTGTTTATGTCAATATTCCTGCCTGTCAATATTTCCATGTCGTTATATTTCTGGCTCGATATTCTTGTCTGTTTATATTTAAAACTCAATATTCTATCAGAATACAGTTAATACTGTTATTTTTGTTCTTGAGGTGGCCTCAGCCCGAGGTTGTCAATTGGTATGATGTGTTTGGACACGGACACGCCTTTCCTTTGGGGGGTCATGGAGACTGAAGGGTACAGACCAATTTTTAGCTCAAGAATTAGATGTCTCTATTTGGGTCTCAAGTAAGCATGGGCTGAAAATTCGTTCCGCTCGTGGAATTTGCGGATTTTCCGCGATTTCGCAATCCGCAAATCTTGCAAAATCGCGGTAGAATCCACGAATCAGCGGGGACGAATTTTCCACCAAGCACTTACAGGGTTACAGCAGCAGGTGCAAGAGTTGAAGCTAATTTTTTGTAACCTTTTACAAAAGGGTTACAAAGAAATTAACTTCAACTTGGGCACCTGCTGCTGTAAGCCTGTAAGTGCTTCCTGGCGCCTCGTTGCCTACTTGCAAATATTCTCTGACCCTGCTCTGACCCTTGAAGCAAGGTCAGAGAATAGTTACAAGTAGGCAATGAGGCGCCTGTCACGAAAATTAAACCTCAACAGGAAGCACTGACAGATATAAAATAAGCATTTGCAATGCAATAGTTCTCGCATTAGGGAAGTTTGAGCTATTGGTCTTGTAAATGACAATTTTTTTTTATTTATGTGTTGGTTTTGAAAATAGCTAAATTAATAGCTTTGTCATTTACAATGCCAATAGTTATAAATTTCGCAAATGTGACACCTATAGCATTTGTAATGCAACATGTTTTGTATTTACGTGACTTAGCTGTATTGATATTACAAATTACAATGGCTTTTAATGTTTTTAAATAATTAATACTTAAATAAAAGTGATTTTAATTTATAATGGCAATAGCTTAAACTTTTGTAAATAACTTTTGTGAAGATTATGTTCAGTGTATTTTATTGTGACGAAAATCCAAGAACAGAAGTGAAATATTAACATCTTTTTGTGACATTTGTAATAAAGTTTGAAACATTGAGAGAACATATTTGAACCAGTTGTTGTTGAATGGTTGCGCAGATTGATGCTGGGGTGGCGCTGAGTGGTGCTGTGGTGGTGCTGAGTGGTGCTGTGGTGATGCTGAGTGGTGCTGTGGTGGTGCTGAGCGATACTGGGATGGTGCTGAGTGATACTGGGATGGTGCTGAGTGATGCTGTGGTGGTGCTGAGTGGTGCTGTGGTGGTGCTGAGTGGTGCTGTGGTGGTGCTGAGTGATGATGTGGTGGCGCTGAGTGATGCTGTGGTGGCGCTGAGTGGTGCTGTGGTGGTGCTGAGTGGTGCTGTGGTGGTGCTGAGTGATGCTGTGGTGGTGCTGAGTGATGCTGTGGTGGTGCTGAGTGATGCTGTCGTGGTGCTGAGTGGTGCTGTGGTGGTGCTGAGTAATAATGTGGTGGTGCTGAGTGATGCTGTGGTGGTGCTGAGTGATGCTGTGGTGGCACTGAGTGGTGCTGTGGTGGTGCTGAGTGGTGCTGTGGTGGTGCTGAGTGATGCTGTGATGGTGCTGAGTGATGCTGTGGTGGTGCTGAGTGGTGCTGTGGTGGTGCTGAGTGATAATGTGGTGGTGCTGAGTGATGCTGGGGTAGCGCTGAATGATGATGTGGTGATGCAGAGGGCAGAAAGGCACAAAAAGCAGTCTAACAAAGGGCAGAAGGGCAGAAAAACAAGGGAAAAACGAGTCTAACAGAGGACAGAAGGGCACAAAAAAACAGTCTAACAGAGGACAGAAGGGCAGAAAAACAAGGGAAAAACTAGTCTAACAGAGGGCAGAAGGGCACAAAAAACGAGTCTAGCGGGGCAGAAAGGCACAAAAAAGAGTCTAACAGAGGGCAGAAGGGCACTAAAAACGAGTCTAACAGAGAGCAGAAGGGCACAAAAACAAGGGAATAACAGAGGGCAAAGGGGCACAAAAAACGAGTCTAACAGAGGGCAGAAAAACAAGGGAAAAATTAGTCTAACAGAGGGCCCAAGGGCACAAAAAACGAGTCTAACAGGTGGCAGAAGGGCAGAAAAACAAGGGAAAAACGAGTCTAACAGAGGGCAGAAGGGCAGAAAAACAAGGGAAAAACGAGTCTAACAGAGGGCAGAAGGGCACAAAAAATGAGTCTAACAGGGGGCAGAATGAATCCCGCCCTGCGTGTTTGTCCACGAAGATGCCACCTTTTTGTGCAATACCTCTACTCAACTGGAGTACTTTCTACTGTCTAATCAGTAAGTGCTCCCTCGTTGGCTAAATGTATAGGGGCAGATTCACAATAACTGGCGCATCCCCAGGGATGCGCCAGTTATTGTGCGCCGCAGCTCTGCCACCCATTGTGCGCCGCATTTACAATGCGGAGCACCATGTGGCAAAAACGGCACAGATGCGTCACGCATCTGTGCCGTAAAAGCAGCACATTGCTGGAGCTCCGTCTTGCTTGCGACGCAGCTCCAGCAATGCTCTGTGGGGCCCTATCTCCCCAATGCTACATCAAGCCTTGAGCCTGCTTCAAGCAGGCGCAGGGTTTTGAAGCAGCATTGGCCTAAAAGTGACTGAGTGAAATCTTGTAGATTTCACTCAGCCACTTTTAGGAGGCGTTCCTGCGCAGGAGCGCCCTCCCCTGCGCCGGAACGCCTCCTGATGGCGCAGGGCTTTGCAACGTGACCCATCTCTCAGATGCGTCACGTTGTTAATACCCAGCACCATGGTGCATCTTTTGTGCTGCCGCTGCGTCACAAAAGGTCTCGGTAGAGGGTGGCAGTAGTGAACCAGAGCGTGACAGTGATGAACCAGAGGGAGACAGTGATGAACCAGAGGGTGGCAGGGGTGAACCAGAGGGGGACAGTGCTGAACCAGAGGGTGGCAGTGCTGAACCAGAGGGTGGCAGGGGTGAACCAGAGGGTGGAAGGGGTGAACCAGAGGGTGGCAGTGATGAACCAGATGGTGGCAGGGGTGAACCAGAGGGTGGTAGTGGTGAACCAGAGAGTGACAGTGGTGAACCTGAGGGTGACAGTGCTGAACCAGAGGGTGGCACTGCTGAACCAGAGGGTGGCAGGGGTGAACCAGAGGGTGGCAGGGGTGAACCAGAGGGTGGCAGTGATGAACCAGAGGGTGGCATGGGTGAACCAGAGGGTGGCAGTGGTGAACCAGAGAGTGACAGTGGTGAACCAGAGGGTGGCAGTGCTGAACCAGAGGGTGACAGTGGTTAACCAGAGGGTGGCAGTGGTGAACCTGAGGTGCTGTGATGAACCAGAGGGTGGCAGTCGTGAACCAGAGGGTGACAGTGCTGAACCAGAGGATGGCAGGGGTGAACCAGAGGGTGCTGTGATGAACCAGAGGGTGGCAGTGGTGAACCAGAGGGTGGCAGGGGTAAACCAGAGGGTGGCAGTGGTGAACCAGAGGGTGGCAGTGCTGAACCAGAGGGTGACAGTGGTTAACCAGAGGGTGGCAGTGGTGAACCAGAGGTGCTGTGATGAACCAGAGGGTGGCAGTGGTGAACCAGAGGGTGACAGTGGTGAACCAGAGGGTGACAGTGCTGAACCAGAGGGTGGCAGGGGTGAACCAGAGAGTGGCAGTGCTGAACCAGAGGGTGGCAGTGGTGAACCAGAGCGTGGCAGGGGTGAACCAGAGGGTGCCACGGGTGAACCAGAGGGTGGCAGTGGTGAACCAGAGGGTGGCAGTGATGAACCAGAGGGTGGCAGTGGTGAACCAGAGGGCGCTGTGTCCATACACGACCACATGGGTAACTTCGCTATGCAAGCGGCCCGCGAACATGTAAATAGCCCCGCAAACACGCAAAAAACTCCGCAAACACGCAAAACAACCCGCAAATTCGCACGAATTCGCGGATTTTGCGGATTGCAAATTCGATTTCGCGCGAATTCACGGAACGCGAATTCGCAAATTTTGCCCATACTTAGTCTCATGGCTAGGCTATGTAGTGGGAGAGGCCAATCAGATCTCATTCCCATTCTCTGTGGGACCAGGCAGGGGTGGTCTTCTCCCCTCAGTTATTCACTCTCTACATGGAACCATTTATTCAGTCTTAAATGAATGTTTGAGATACAGACCCTTTGACTTCATGCTTTTGAGGTGAAGATTATAGCTTAAGTGGACGACATGTCTGTTCTGACCCCTTCCCAGGCTAGTGGTTTTCAGGCACTGGTAGAGGCAGCTCAGTCATTTGTAGCGGTTGTGGGCTACAAGATGAGCCAGGAGAAGATGGAGGTTTTATCTAATGTGGGACCTCCAAATGGGTGCAGTCTTTGGTATATCTTGGGGTCACATAAACTCTCAAACTCCTGAGATCTTAGAAAACAACTATGGTAAGCTATTTAAACACTCAGAGGAGGTGCCCCTTAAATGGAATTGCTTGCATTTGGGCCTTGTTGGCCACTGTAATCTCATTAAAATGATTATTCTTCCTCAATATCTTAATTTTGTTAGTTATATCCCATTTCTTTTACCACTTGTTTTTTAACGAAAATTGAGTCATTATGGCAGAAGTTTATTTGGTCATACCAGACGCCTCGGTGTAGGATTCAGTAGTAAAAGGAAGAGGGAGGGTTTTCACTTCTCATTATTAGGTTCTATTATTTGGCATCCTTCTTCTCAAAACTTCAGTTAGTACTGGCGTGGGGGCATTGGCCATTAGATCTTATGTTTAGTGTATCCACCCATGCCATTAGGTCTTATGTTTAGTGAGTTCCTCCCATTGTCGAATCAATCATTCCTGGCATGAGCATAGTAACTACGATATATTTTTAACATACATGTTTTAAGGTGTTAAACGTCTATCATCTTATTTGGGATTCCTTCAAGAGAATATTTTCTGATATCACTGTTTTTAATATGTTTATATACCTAGGTCATAATCCCAATTTTCCAGTGAATATTCAGGAGGGCTTTATGGATAAGTGTGCAAAAGTCAATCTCCTGACATTAGGTGAACAATTTTAAGGTTCAGTCCTCTCTTCATTTGATAATTTACAGCAAAGGGTTCCGCTTCTGGTAACAGCATTCTGCAGATACTTGCAAATGCGCCATTTTCTTTTTAGGGGCCTATTCCAATGTCGGACGGACCTAAGTCCGTCTGATATTGAGCAGGAGCTGTAACCCACCGACCTGCTGTCATCGGTTACAGCCCTGCTAGTACGATGTGACCAAACAGGGTTCGGTCGCATTCGTATACCTTACAATGCAAGCATGCTTTCCGACCAAAAACCATGCTTGCAATGTAGAAAGCAGGGATGCAGTTCATCCCTGCACCCTGTGGCCGGCACCCCAAGGTGCCTGCCACCAGGTGCAGGGATCAACAGAGGGGCACCATCCGGCGGCCTCACACCCATGGGGGCCCTGCTGGGGGTCCCCAGAGACAGCTTCTGACTGCCTTTTCGTGCCGGACAGACCGGCACGAAAAGGCAGTGAAAAGCTGCCATCGTACTCCCTCGGTTGCACAGAGACGACCGTGGGAGTACTGGAGGATTTCTGGGCTGCAGACAGGCCCTCCGAACCTGTCGTCTGCAATCCGCAAATTCGAGTCGGATTCCTTCCCGACCGAGCCCATCGCAATGGCTCGGTTGGGAAGAAATCCGGCCGGCACTGACCGATTCGGTCGGATGGGCTCAGAACATGGTTCGGAGCCCTTCCAGCCAAAATTGGAATCGGCCCCTTAGTGTTAAAGACACTGACGTGAGTTGCGTAGACAGTCCCTGTTTGGATCTTATTAGGAAAGCTCCACTCAAGAGAAATATTTGGCCGGTCTATAAACTAGTTTTTCTTTCATCTCTACTTGTGCAGGTCTAATGTATAGCAATATGTTGTTCCACTCAGCTTTGAATGTTTCTTGTATTAAGGTTCACCACCTCTGGATACTTTTTTAGTAAAGTTGAAAAATGTTGTCGGTTGATGTTGAATTTTAGGACGTCTGTTTGGCCAATGATGTACAGTATTTCCTGGGTTTAGCTTAGGGAAACTTAAGGAAATGCATTTTTTAATGTTCATTAAACAGCTTTTGAAAGTGAGGATGTTAGTGATAAGGACAATTTTAATGTAACATAGTGTGTCATCTACATAGTGTTTGATAGACACACTGGACTCGACCATGACTCTCAGTCATGCACTTATCTACCATACTTCAACAATAACACTGATGTGATTTTTGGCATATGAATCTGGGTGAATTGCCATCAACTCCTAGATATTAGTTTTTTTCCTGCTGATATATATTGCCTATTTGGTTCCATTTACCTTTATCTAGTTTTTTTTTTAAATAAAAAAGAAGAATTCCTTCACCCCCACTAGGTGGCATGCTTTCCCATAGCTGCCCCATTTACCAGCAGCAAGAATGTGCAAGTTGAGCTAATCTTGAACTTTTTTGACGAACTTGGTGTAAGTGACAGTAGGTCCTGGGTCGTTAAAAGGTAAAATAGTATCAGTAAAGGAATGTCAATATTTATTTCTGCCTGTCATATAAAAGGATAACAGCAAAGTTGAAGATTAGGGTAGTAAGTCATTAGGGTTCCTCGCTCACTACCTTCAATTGTTTACGTTTTTTAGTCCTATCCCTGGCTTTCTTAAGGACCTAGCAGAAACTCTATATTGAGTAAACAGGAGATAAAAGGATTGACTGTGATTGGGAATTTTTCACTCAAACACAATTGATATAAATGATTCCGATCAGGATTCTTCAAAAATATTTCCCTATTTTTTTCAAAAATAAAGTGAAATTCAAAATAAGTGTGTAGCTAGGCAGGCTTGAACAAATACCATTACTGGTTGCAATTCATTCATTTATTATTTTTGCAATTAATCGTGTGAAGTGCAGCTAAATATGAGTAAGGAACTCAAAATTATCCCATAATAAGTATGGATGAAATAAATGGGACACCTAAACAGAGTAGCAATTTTCCAGAACCCCTCACTACAGGACTTACGGCTGAAAGAAAGCCCACTAGTTTGTGAAAGGCTTAAATGTGTCAGTAAAAACACTGTGACCATTTCTTTCCTTCTAAGGATTAATATTTTCTTCATACTTCCCCTGCATCATCATGAAATAAGAGATGGTTATGGCGTCTTTCACACCTCAGTTACACAGCTAGGATGTGTATTCAATGAGGTGTGGGAATTGAGTATAAACATCAACTGCAAGGTCATGGGAAAGCCTTGGGATTTACATCGTAGGGTCAGGCGGGTCACATTTCGCACACAGGAGATAATGCTGAATAAATTGAATGGAAACCATCTCAGCATATTGAGAGTGAGGGACTCATTTATGGGGATTTGGCGTATGGCAGTGCAGCAATTCACCTTGCTGAGCTGCTCTACGGCAAAGTAAAAGGGTAAGAATGAACTGTATCCAATATCATGCATTCCTGTCCTTTCCTCTTTGCTAGTTCCATTTTGTCAGCTTAGTGGCAAAGCATTCAAGAAATCAAAGGGGGGAGTGAAGAAGGAAGAGGTAGAATCTTCCTCCTCTTAATATTATTATTCAACACAAGGATCTACCACCTTTATCTAGATATGTTCATGCGTTTGACTGTGCTATTCATAATTAAGTGCTAATCATAATTAAGTGCTAAACAAATGGTCATGTCAGAAAAACCTAAGCACCTCCTCTTGATTTGGAAGGGCAATATTTTAGAAGTTGTAAAATACCTCTCACACACTGAAACCTGATTCAGTGTCATGCTTCATCATTGGGGTCCTCCTGCCCCTCTACGGGACGGGGCGTGCTATGACCTACGTAGACACGGCAGCACTTTGAATCGTGATTATGTGTAGTGTGTGGAATCGTGAAAAATATGTGTTCAGTAGTTAAAAAATTCTCTGGCTAGTGGAAAAAATATACTTTATTGCCTTCCCTAGCTGAGAAAAGTACAAATGGAGAGGTGTAGATGGTGTAGTGTAATGAGTCACTTTCTACAGGGTCGACATGTTTCAGAAGCCAACCCCCTGGCTTTCTTCCTCAGGACCAAAAAGGAACGATCCCTATGTCACCTAAATAGGTGGTATACTAATATTTGTACATATGCCTGCTGGTCAAAAGTGCTGTTCTCTGCCAAAGCAGACATGGTGCAAGGGTGGTGCAAGGGTGCCTGTGTTTGTCAGCAGGACTGTTTTTGTGCAGGAAGGTGTCACAAGCCTGGAAGGCTTTTTCCTCTATGTTTGCTCCATTTTGCAGCACACTTGGAAAGAGGAAAAAATGAAGAGAAACCCCAGAGGAGGGGTAATGTTTTGGTGCATCCCCAGGTTTACATGGTTTTGTAAATCTGGGGAAGCATCAAAATCCATGGGTATTGCATGGGAACACCCACCACAACGCCCATAGAATATCTCCCTAACGCAGAGTAAGGCTACACAATGATTTGGGCTGCCTTGCCTTACTTGATATCGGTGAGGCCATTCAGAGCCTGAGAAAGTGGCTTAGCGAGACCTCCTAAATAGGATTTTGTAATTTGTGCCGCTGGAGTATCACAAAAATTGACACTAGAGTGGCACAAAGGGGGCTCATAAATATGCCCCTTGGTGAGTATGTTTATAATACTGGTGTAATGTTTGAGTCTGATTTGTGTATATTTATGTGTTGTTTTGCTTTTATCAAATGATGTGAACTGCTTAGCTCAGCATTGTGATTTAATTTTCAATGTTTCATTCTCAAATGATACTGAGTTCAAGAAAATAACATATGCATTATTTATCTCAGTAATTTTAGGCGTTGTCAGATTTGTGTTCAAAACTTTAATGAAAGGTTGAGCTATTTGTTTGTTTTATCAAATGTAAGCGTGCCTGCGTTCAAGGGCGTAACGCCGGACCCTGTGGTGGAGACCAATCAGAAGGACCCCATTCTGCCCAAGGCCAATGGATATTTCTTAGAAATGGGGGAAGGAGGGACCTTTATTTCCATTCTGTAGGTGAGCCTCATCATTTTACTTTACACACCTGCCTGCGTTTATTGGGCATTTTAGATTTTCTGGTTGAGTTTTACTCATTTTATGTGCCAAAAAGGGGACGGATCCTGTATTTTATGGAAACTAATATTTGTGAATTCGCATTCTTTGTATCCGTATTGTTGCAAAAGTAGGCATGTATTTACATCTTTGTGCAAATTAACAATGTAATCGTTCCAAGAGGTGGTTCTGTTTCTCTGTGTACGAATTTGCATGCTCTTCTTGCTTCTGAACAATTTTCATTAAGCTTACTGAACAAGTTTGCGATTTTTATGTGCATATGCTTCCTTTGTGAGTTGAGGCAGCTAAAAAGCCCACCTTCTGCCAGCTCAGCCGAGTGCTCCATGGAGAGATCATCATGTGCTTTCTTCCATAACATGTTAAATCTTCAAATGACACTGGACACAATATTTAATATCCTAAAATGTTTCAGTGGGATAAACCCGGATTATCAAAAATAGTGTGCCAATGCCTGAAAAAACAATAATAGCAGCTTGTTTTACGAAATACAGAGTGGGAGATGTAGTGAATGAGCAACCTATTTTCAAAACAGGCCCAAGGCATGTTCTGTAATTTTCTAGTAAAACGAATTATTTTAATTGGAAGGAGAAACTTGCAATGACCTAGTTTAGCAATGACCAATATAATTTTCACCAAAAACATGCCCTTGGCCAGTCAACGAGTTTTATATTATAAAACAACAGCTGCAAAAAGCATGGGAATTTCATTTGGACGACAATTACTTAAGCCAGGCTTAATTATTATATCTATTTTATCTTACCCTGAAATGTTTGCAATGAGCTAATACGTTCAAATACTACTATCCGGTAACCTAAAGTTGACCTTAGTAGTGAATTAATGTATAATATAACACATGAAGCGGACATTTCATTATTTTGAATTCTTTCTTATTTCACTGAATGTAAATTATTTTATTAATATGGCATGGTAGGTTAAGGTCAATGGTTTACATAAAAAAACAATGCTAAATGAATTTGAATGTTTTTGGTCCTCAAATGTGCAGCAGGTGGTGGGTAATGTGTGAAATCCATAATTCTGCAAAGAGTGCTGCAGATTTGAAAATTCTAGTGCCTCTCTCTTTTAATTTGTGTACACAGGAGACACTTTAATGCAGAAAATATCTCTTAGACCAACACCTAATACATTGCAGGTGTCTTCTATGATTTTCGTTCACAGCGTTATCCTTCCTTCATTGATGAATAGTGCCAATACTTTCATCTACTGTTGTTATCCTCTATGCTGCCTTCTAAAGATTTGTAAAATCCTCTGAAATTCCCTTCTGGGCCTTATTGATCCACTGTACATCACGTGCTTGCAATAACAACCTCCATGTATTGTAATTGCATTTATATAGAGCTTACTACCCCTGACGAGGCGTCAAAGCGCTTTTTCGGCAAGTAGCACGCTACTCTGGAGCCCATGGAGGATTAGTCGTGAACTAGTATAGTGAAAATTTGAAAGTAATTTGAGTGGTGGATATGTTAGTCAGTTATTTGGATTGAGAATAATAGTGGGGGGGCAGAAGAGGAAAATTGGTTTGCATTTATACAGTGCTTGCAACCCTTGATTGGGTGTTGAAGAATTCGTATAGTGAAAATATGAATGTAATTTGAGTGGTGGATGTGCACATAATGCTTCCACTGCACAACTGTGCTTACAGATTAACTGGATCAAATTACAAATGCCAAATGTGGTACCGCGCAGTGTCACACCCTGTGCAAAGAGTAACTGTCACATAACTTCTAGTGGATCGGAAATGACAGGCACACGCAGCTGCCAACAATGGTGGACTATCATGAGGTATATATTAGAAATTCAAATTAAGTTTAAGAGGAACAGGGGCATGAGTAAGGCAGGCAGATAATAACTGAAAGGATCTTAGGTTAAAGAGATGAGTTTTGAGGGCTTTGCGAAAGGAAAGAAAGTCTGATTTTTTTTTTAATTAGCTCAAGCTCAAATGGCATCTTCAGCCGTGCTGAACAAAATGAAACCCACCTTTACACCCAGTTGAATTTCTATGTGCACTACCCTGGGTGCAAAGCATCTCGAAGGAGCTGATGGATTCTAGCCAGCATTTAGTCAACTCCCACATTTAACCAAGTTAGTGTTTATTAAACTGCCCATAGTGTAGCATTTTCAGCTGTAAAGATGATCGAATTTAAGTTGCTACCTGCTAAGCAGGTCCTTTGACTATCCTCCAACCACACTAACCGTACCATTTTCTCGAAGGCGAAGAAGACTTGTAAAAGTTAGCAATGGACTTGGGCCCAAGAGGCAGCCCAAGCTCAAAACACAACTGACACTAATAAATAGCTTTTAGCTGTGGCTTTCACTCTGAACACAATTCAGTAGCCCTCCCAGTGCATTCAGTTCAAAGTAGTCCATTTATACAAAGCTACAGTTCTTCTAATGAAGCAAAGCTTGATAACCTTTAGTTTCTTCCAAAATGTGTCACATTTTTCCTTAATTCCTCTTTTACCTTTTGATTTACATTATTTCTTTTCTGAGGTTTCTTTCACCCTCCCTTTTTTTCTTTTTTCACTGAAATACCGATCCTGTATTCATTTATCGTCATATTGTCCAATATCAGTTAAATCTGCCAAAAGGTCAACTTCCCTTCAATGGGTTTCGTATCTCATGTCCATTTTCCCTACCTAAGATGGCCGACACACAGCGTGTATGTTTGGTCGAATACCATTGTTGTTTCCCTGACAATTTGTCGATCCATATTTATTCATGATGATTTGTATTTTTTTTCCTTGCACTCTTTTTTGGTACATACGTCAAGCTCATGTGGCCCTGTGTCAGTTGTTATCGTACTTCAGTGCTCGTGTGACTGATGTAGTAGTCTTTCCTCTATCTTTCCTTGTTTACCCAGTCCGTCTTCTATGTACACTGACACTGTTCATTCAAGAATACGCTTTGTTCCGTGTGCGCACGCTACTCTGCCGGTACACGCTTTTTGAGCACGAATCCTGAAGATTTGGGTAAGCACTGTGCACATAAACTATGCATGTGTGCCTCTTACTTAACACGCACTATTGGGGTGTATTTTAACGTTTTTTCCAGTGCACATAGACTATGCGTGTGTGCCTCTTACTTAACACGCACTATTCGGGTGCCATTTAACGGTTTCTTCCGGTGCACGCTATATTTGTTGACACTCGTTTATTTTTTGACATCATTTTTTCGAACTTCGGTTTCTTCCTTTTTCAGTGGTGTTTCCTCTGTTATTCACGACTTTTTTCTGCACCAAAGCTTTCATGCTGCCTCTTACTCTATTTACTTTTTCTCATTCCCTGTTTCTTATTATACTGTATCTAGTTGATTGGGTCCGCTCCTTGACGTAGTGTTTGGTTTGTTCACAGAATTACTGCATTCCCCTGATGAAGGGACCCCGTCCCAAAATGCATAGGGATTTGGCATTTTGAACGTCATGTGCTGTACCACATACTGAATATCGTTTGAACATGACCTGTGTCCATATGAGATAAATATAGGACCTTTGGATTAAAGAATATTTTGATGAACTTATTGGTCGTCTGAAGTTGATGAAACTTTGAACTACTAGAGGCTATTATCCTCTTGAGGAGCTCCCACAGGATTCAGTGTGGGTATCCCCACACCTCCCTGTTACCAGTTTGCACTACTGTCCCTTTCCAGTCAGAAGGGACCAATCCTGAGGCACCCAGAAACTATCGAACTGTTCGAGTAAGAATTACCTGAGTTGAATTTTGATTTAAAAGAATCAG
Source organism: Lissotriton helveticus (assembly GCF_964261635.1). Lineage (NCBI taxonomy): Eukaryota > Metazoa > Chordata > Amphibia > Caudata > Salamandridae > Lissotriton > Lissotriton helveticus. The sequence goes on along the minus strand of NC_136060.1, from coordinate 47,966,618 downwards.
GTGTGCCACATCATCTCTTATCTTGTTATTCAAACCTTTGGCTACTCGGTGTGAGCACCCTAGCAAAAATGTTGTATGAAGAAATATCAAGTATCACGGCGAACCGTGCCGAAACCTTTGGATTCGATCCAGATGAAACTATACGGATCTATTCACTGGTCAAGGAGGTAGACCCAACCTCTACAAGCACTTTTTCAAACCCCAGCATGCTAAGGCAACTATTCTATACAGCCAAAAGAATTATCAACCAGCGTCTCCACGCTGGGACATTAATCAGATACCACAAAGACCAGCGCATCCCGAGAGGTCTCCGAATCGCATTGGAGCCTACTCTCTGTAGGAACAACCCAAAGTTCACGGAACGCTGGTATGCCATCTGGAATCGATGTTCTTTGGACCTAATTCTTCTAATTGTTGAAGAACTTCCGAAAGTAATCAACGATCTTGAGAAAGAAATTGGCCAGATCCAAGAGAACCTGGAGAAGAACATGAACAAGGATGAATTAGACAAAGCTCTTGAGGATATCAACATCCAGTTGGATAAATACACCAAAGAAATCAATGATAGAAAAATAAGAAAGTATAAAAGAGACACAATGGACTATAAATTGGGGGAGGTCTACAGTTGGGCGGAGGTCTACGCCCAACGTAGACAACAAAGACCATTTACCAACCCATCTTCCGATGAAGGTAGCTCTTCTGATGGATCGATGGCCCAAAGACGCGGTCAACCTCAGGGCAGACCTCAAAGGATGACCCCCCAAGAAGGGGACGTAAACATCACTCAAAATATTCCTACAACCTCTGGGGTTCCTTTTTTAGAGAAAGGTTCAACCGTCACCGTAGAACCAGGAGGGGTAGAAACCGCAGCCACAGCAACACCAACGTCCATAGATTACGCAACCAGGAGCAAAAAAACTTAGTAATTAACATTTCACAGACCCCGTTGACCACTAACCAGATGAACGTGTTACGAAAGGGGATATCTTTTGTTCCCACATATCACACCAACGAACTAGAGATGGAAATTTGTCTATTCAAATTTATGCGCAACCTTCGTTTGTGTCACTTTTTCACCAACGTCAATCCTCCTACTAGTCCCACCGCTCAAAACACTTGCAAAGATCTTAAAAGTCAGAGCTCTTTTATGGCTCCCGTGAGTCATAAGATATTGGATTCCTATGAAATCGTCACTCTTAAAGCCTTGAAAGACCATTTAAAAAAATCTCCTCCAAAGACTAACAACTTCCAGGCAAGAGATTACAAAGCGCTCAGAGAAATCACCGACAACAAGAACATTACGTGTTGCAAGGCTGATAAAGGAGGAGCTCTGGTCGTCTTGGACCAGGAGTTCTATCAAACAAGTGTAACCACTCACGTGAACAACAAGGAACTTTATATGAAATTGATGTCTGACCCAACTGAAATCTTTTTGAAAAATTTGAGAACCATCCTAGAAAAGGCAATGGAAATGGGTACTATTACTCAAAAAGACATGAAGTTTTTGACCCATCCATACCCCAAGAGCCCCAGCATTCACATGCTGCCCAAAATCCATAAAAATCTGCAACAACCACCATTCAGACCCATTGTGTCTACCAGGAACTCTATTCATGAACAAACAGGGAAGTTTGTTGACATGTATCTTCAGCCAATTGTGAGGAGCATGTCCACGTACATACGTGACTCTACCGATTTCCTGAACCAACTGAACAAAGTGATTTTACTCCCAAACATCCAGTATACTTTGGTTACTATTGACGTGTGTGCGTTATACACATCAATACCACACAACAGGGGCATTGAAGCCATGGAATCTTTCTTACTCCAAGATCCTATGAGTTCGGATCTGAAAGTACTACTGCTTGAACTCATGCAGTTTATGCTATACCACAGTTACTTCACCTGGAACAATGATTTTTACCTTCAATTGGTGGGTACGTCAATGGGCAATTGTGCAGCACCTAGTTATGCTAACTTGTTCATGCACCGTTTCGAGATTGATCACATTTTGGAGAACGTCCAGTGGCAACAAAAAATCGCAACATACTGGAGATACATAGACGATATCTTTTTGATCTGGATAGGACCTTCTGAGGATATACTTGAATTCATATTGTATATCAACCAAGTGGATGATCACATTCAATACACCCACAGTGCAAACAGTGAGAGATTACCTTTTTTGGACATTTTAGTTACCCTTGATGATGTTAGTTTAAAAACATCATTGTTTGTCAAAGCAACAGACCGGAACAACGCTCTTCTATACAATAGTTGCCACCCTACTGCCTTAATAAAAACACCTACCTTTTTCTCAATTGTTGAGGGCGAAAAGAATATGCTCTGAACCGGAAGAATATCGACAAACTGAAAAGATTATCCTGGAAAAATACAGAGAGAGAAAATATCCTGAAGTGACTTTGCAGGTGGCCAGTGACCGAATCACCATGAAAAATAGAAACGATCTCCTAGTGCCCGGTCCGGGAACCAAAAAAACTGAAAGACCAGTATTTGTGTCCAAATACTCTTCCAGAAGTTCAGCCATAAAAAATATCATTCTTAGCAACTGGCAGATGATACAACTTGAACCGGACTTCCAAGGTATTTTCAACTGCACCCCACTGTTTGCATACCAAAGAGCCAAAAACTTAATAAATATGCTGGAATACAAACCTAAACCATCGGCCTCATCCTTTTCTGGTACCAAACCATGTCACAACTGCAGTCACTGCAACAACATAATTAGAGGGAACTGTATTAACCATCCTCTATCTGGTAAACAGATCAAATTTAGAACCAACGCCACATGTGACTCTATGAATCTGGTATACCTACTGAAGTGCCCTTGTGGTCTACCTTACGTAGGCAAAACCGAAAGGAAGATCAAAGTTCGCTTAACGGAACATAAAAGCACAATCAGAAGCAAGAACTTAAAATCTCCATTTGCTGCCCATTTCATTTCAGCCCAACACAACATCAGCCAGTTAAGGTTCCTTGTCCTGGAGGTTGTTCCCTCGAGACCAGGCATTGACAATCGGAAAAAACTTCTTCAAAGAGAACTCTTTTGGATAAAATTGTTAGAGTCCAGCCAACCGAAAGGACTAAATGATCGTATTGAACTCAGTTGCTTTCTCTGAAACATGCTGCTTATATTTTTCTATTGGTTACATGTTCTCATCATGAATTATTGTTTTTTCTGCCTGTCACAATTTTTCTTAATCTTTTTCTTAATCTTTTCGTGACTTCTTTCACTTTATCTCTGTCTTTACCTTCTTTTTCTAGCTGAAAGTTCCTTATAAATTCCCCAATGGAGCTTGCTTCCCATGTTCACTTTCTCTATCTTAGATGGCTGTTACACAGCGTGTATGTATCACAGTTTTTTTACCGAACCTTTGTTGATTCACATTTATCCATGATGAATCGCATCATTCACTTATTTTTCCATATACTGTGCTTCCTGTATATATGTCAAGCTTACATGGCACTTATTATCGCACTTTACCCTAGTGTTTGTACGTTTGTCACATTTTTCCTTAATTCCTCTTTTACCTTTTGATTTACCTTATTTCTTTTCTGAGGTTTCTTTCACCCTCCCTTTTTTTCTTTTTTCACTGAAATACCGATCCTGTATTCATTTATCGTCATATTGTCCAATATCAGTTAAATCTGCCAAAAGGTCAACTTCCCTTCAATGGGTTTCGTATCTCATGTTCATTTTCCCTACCTAAGATGGCCGACACACAGCGTGTATGTTTGGTCGAATACCATTGTTGTTTCCCTGACAGTTTGTCGATCCATAGTTATTCATGATGATTTGTATTTTTTTTCCTTGCACTCTTTTTTGGTACATACGTCAAGCTCATGTGGCCCTGTGCCAGTTGTTATCGTACTTCAGTGCTCGTGTGACTGATGAAGTAGTCTTTCCTCTATGTTTCTTGGTTTACCCAGTCCGTCTTCTATGTACACTGACACTGTTCATTCAAGAATACGCTTTGTTCCGTGTGCGCACGCTACTCTGCCGGTACACGCTTTTTGAGCACGAATCCTGAAGATTTGGGTAAGCACTGTGCACATAAACTATGCGTGTGTGCCTCTTACTTAACACGCACTATTGGGGTGTATTTTAACGTTTTTTTCCGGTGCACATAGACTATGCGTGTGTGCCTCTTACTTAACACGCACTATTCGGGTGCCATTTAACGGTTTCTTCCGGTGCACGCTATATTTGTTGACACTCGTTTATTTTTTGTCATCATTTTTTCGAACTTCGGTTTCTTCCTTTTTCAGTGGTGTTTCCTCTGTTATTCACGACTTTTTTCTGCACCAAAGCTTTCATGCTGCCTCTCACTCTATTTACTTTTTCTCATTCCCTGTTTCTTATTATACTGTTTCATTGTAGACAGCCCAGGAACCAAAACCAATCCCTGACACAATGTGTCCATAATGTGCTATGGTAATAGCACATTATAATATCATCTTTTGATTTCTCAAGCCTGTGTAATTATTCCTTGAATGCACATGTCACATAATTGGCCTGGAGCCACCAATGCCCCCCCCCAGCTACTGTCTAAAATCAAAAGTTTCACTTGCAAAGCATCTGCCTATAGTAGCAGTCTATGTGACTACCATCAACTCGCCATCCTTGATAACAGTGACAAGCATGGTATAAAGGTTGGTGCTTACATAAACCACATTTCAAGATAGCCCTTGTCAGAGCATCATGAAACGTGTAATGTTTGTACTAATATATTTAACTGGAATCACCTACCCATGAAAGTGGACACAATATACAAATGGTGTGGACAAAATGAAGGTCAGGGAACATGAGAACTGATGTGAACAAGGCAGTTGGCATGGGGTTCCCAGTACTTGCATTCTCACCCCTTGCTGAGGAAACCATGCTACAAGCTAAATTGTGTTAACTGATAAATGAGTTATTACTGTTGCATCTGACCATGATAAACTCAGCCATATGGTTTTCCTTTGTAGAACTGGAACCCACTGCTTTACCAAGTGAGAAGTGGGACTAATAGGCTATCTTGACAGGAACATGAGTGTTTGGGCAATGACATCTACTGAAGGACTCCCTCTGTTCTGAAGTACTGTGAGCTGTGTCCTCTATGGGGTTTTTATATGGGGGGGCTGAATGCCTAATCAAGGAGTTGTAGATGAAGCTGGCCTGAGATTGAAAGTTTGTTAGTTTGGCAAATTGGGAGACCATTTTGTTTATACAAAGACTTACTTAAGATCAATTGAGGGGAATGGGCAGACTCAATTCATTTTAGATGCTGAATACACCTCTGGGGCCTCCGGCCAACGGTGCAGGAGACATGGTGAGAGGAGTGAGCCTACATTTGCCATCTTTATAAGAAACAAATATGAGCTATTATGCTTAAATTTTTTTTAATGATAAAGAAATAAATGAAAAATTTGTAAAATCTTCAATATTCTTTCATAACATTGGTTATCCTTGTTGGCTTCGATGATCATTTAGAAATATTTTAGACAAAGCTTGAATAAAGTTTTTTTCAAACATTTTCATTGCTTTCTTCATGTGTTTGTTGTACCGAGTTCAATGAACCCAAATTATGACAGTCTTGCTACCCAAAATGGGAAATGGGGCCCATGACTCTTCCAATAAGGCCTATGGCACATTACAGCACCATTGTTACTTTGGGTTTGGAGCAGCGACCAAAGGTACAGGGAATACAGAGGAGCCAAAATGTTGGGCCTCATTTTGTTTTAATCTATGGGCATAAACAGCCTGCCTTGGGACTATGACCTTGGAGTAATTGTAGACCATGGGTTCTGCCTATTTGGCCCACCAGGATTTTTCATTTATGTCTACTCGGTTTTTGGAATTTTAATGTAGGTGAGTCTTACTACCTGAGTCTCACACGTGTGAGACTTTCATCTCCTAGTGCAGCCCAGCAATTGTGCACAGGTAGCCGGTGCAGGAGTTACTATGAAAGGATTGATGCTGCCCTGGTGCAGGCCTTAAAATATTAGTGGGCATTCAAACACAGGTTAAGAGGGTTATTGGTTTGCTAGTGCATTCAATGTATTACACATATTTGTAAAATCTGCTATAAAGTGCAGTTTCGCTCCGCCTAGGCCTACACAGTCGAGCAAACTGTCAAAATGGGGTAAACCATAGACACAAAGTTTAAATTTGAAGTACTCGACACACTAAATGAACACTCATATCAGACTTCAAGAATTGGGGTATTTCTCTGGCTCAGCTCATAATCTGATTCCAAGCCTTTGACACCCCTCAAGGTAATTACTCTGTGCCAAAGTAGAAGTAAGAAAGTTCTTCCCACACAAAAGGAGAAATTATCAATGATTTACTCAGTTACTGGGAAGGAAGGGGTGGGTAGGAAAATCTTCTTCTGATAATTAGGTTGTCACAATGCACGTGTGCTAGGACTGCTCAAGCCCATTACAAAAAGGTGGAAGCCCAGCTGCGTGAAAACAATATAGGAGGGGTTCATGTTTGGAATTTTGGTGGGAAGAGATCTGGCAGTGATGTCAGCTACCGTTGAAGCTAGGGCCATGAGAGGAGTTATTGCAGAGAAAATGTCCACCCATCTTAATGGATTGACCCAGAATGCTGTGGTGGAGGTTTGGAGAAGGGGTAGAGGTTAATATGGCACCCTATGATTAGACAAGGGGACCAAGCAACTAGAACATTCCACCCTCACATGAAACCCTTTTCACAAGTTAGAAACATTTTATAAGACCCTGGAAGATTATGACAACTGAAAGCATGTCCAACTGGAAACAGAAGCAACCTGATGTCCTGCCAAGATGGACTAAGGACTAGGCTGGGTCTCTCAGTCACCCTCTTTATGTCCACTGAGGACCACTTGGGAGAAGACCTGGACTCCTATGCCCCCCCTTCCTCTGCAAGATGGCCAGGAGGCCATGGGGCTTGGGACTGTGGGCAGGAGAATGTTCTGCTGGCTAGGTTTGAGGGCTGCACAAGAGGTCCTCACCAGCTGGAGAGGTGCACAAGGAGGCACGCAGAGGAGAAGGCTTGAGCAGGAAGCCAGTACGCTCATCCCCCACAGAATGTGCCCTTTTAGAGGCCAGGAGACCTACTAAGAGTGCTGTGCAATTTAGAATGGATACCATTTTCCCAGGACAGAAGAAACAGCATGCAGATTGGGGAACAGCAGACCCCACACCGCACCACTTGGATTAAACTATTCAGTGGCCAGTGTGGAGACCAACCTTCAAGAGGACAGTGGGTGGGAGAGCAGGAAGAGAACACCAGCTCCACATGCACACAGCATCTTTGATGTGGCAAGAGTCAGCTGGTTAATGGGGCCCTAACATTGCCTATGGGTGCCCCCGGTGGGAGCAGGCCAACCCAAACCCAAAAAGAATGCTGTACAAAGCTACATAGTCAAGAAAAAAGATTGGGCTGACCCACTCTTTAGTTTGCTCATTAGTTATGCATAGCTCTGGTGAGTGAGTGCCACATAATGACCTATATGCCGGCTGGTTTTGTCCCCATGTAGGGGCTGAGGCACCACCAATGAATCACACAAGTGTTGTGGGGGCTGCAGGAAGTACAGTAGCCTCCAAAAGTGTTTATTAAATTACGACCACAGGTCTCCAGGGATGTTGGTACTATAACTCCCAAGAAGGCTTCACTTAAATTTAGAGCAGGAATATGATCTGGGGCTCATGAGTGTGGGGCTCCTTGTGGTTGGTCCTGCTGCTGCATTATGTGGCCTGGAAGCGTGAAAGAAAGACAGTTATGTTTGTAGCTGCTTAGAAAGCAAATGTTTTATTAATAATGTTGCTGATGAACACTGTAATGCTTATACTTATAATAATTGAAATTAATATGATATTTAGTATCTATTGGTTTTAATGGTGATATTGTGGTAGTATTTTGCTAAAGTATAACCTGTGTTCATTGATATTAATGTGTTATTACTTTGACAAAGCCAATATGACTGCCTTGTACATGAAAGTGATACCCAGACAAAGTCAGAAGGCCTGCCCTATATATGCTGATGTGGTAAACCTTGGACAAAGCAGTAGGCTTGCCTTATTTAAAATAACACCCTCATATACTGCTTATGTTGCTTCTGGTGTAGTTGTAATTTTGAGGTTCAGGACCCACTTGGGGTGGAATGTGATTTAGGGATGTTGTTGGAAATTTGGTTACTGATTGGCGGGGTTTAAACCCTACTCAGGCAGCGACCACAGTTAACTTTTGCTTAACCCTTCGGTGGCTTGGCAGAAAGCATTCAGGCTAAGGAGGCAATGTGTAAAGTAATGATGCAGCACATCAAACAGTAAGAATGTGATAAAATAACACAAGAAAAATCCCACACCTATTTACAAAAATAGAGTAAACTTGTTTACATTTTTTGAGATCAAAACAATCCAATCAGTAGAACCAGAGATATGCAATTTTAAAAATGTAAGGTAAGCATGGTGCCTAAAAGTACAGAGTCCTAAACAACCACAGAGGCAACCCACCAACCTGAACCAGGGGCAGTAAATTAGTATTCCAAACAACAGTTCAGGAAACAAATAACAAATCAACCAATCACAATTTAGAAAAAATCAATTGCAATTAGATTTCACTTTGATAAACAGAAACGAAATAAGGAGAAAAAGGAGAAGGGCAAAAAGAAGAAAGGGAGGCACAAATAAGAATGGTCAACAAAAAATGTAAAACATTAATATCACAAATTTATTATAAATAGTGCGCTCAAAGAGAATAATGGCTGGTTTATACAACAATACATAACATCCAAAGGAAAACCAAACATGTGGCAAACAATAATTATGTTTCTGTGAAAGTTGGCCTGTACACCGGGTTATGTGTATGTTTCCTAAATGCTATCACACATTGTTACTTAATAGATTGAAAAACACAGTGATATGTGAATTTATAAAACTTCTTTTTAATTGTCTTTTTTTCTCTTTTTTCTCACAAATACTATATTGTTTTTTTCCTTTTTTTTGACAATTTGTACACTTTTTTTAACAATAATTCATAAAAATTCTAAACATAAATATGCACCTAATCACAATAGTTTATGATACATGTTCTAGTACATATGTCAACAATTGATTTTCATCGCCAAATACAAAACCGAATCTGAATCCTACGCGTTTCGGCGAGTGGCCTTCATCAGGAGTTCTGTATTTTCAATTGATGATTAGATACTTAAGCGTCTTGTAAATGTTTATACGCCGTATCTAAATGTTGGCAGTAAATAGGTCCTGGATAAGGTTAAAATCTGTTGTTTGATATAGTCTAACATAAATTGTGTAGCTCAAGTTCACGTCACGGTTGATTTAGTGTGGAGTGGGGTACTCCCGTGACACTGGGTTCTGTCAGGTGGTATTGAATATTGTAGGTTCTGTGTTCGTTTTCAAGGGCTAAGATGGACGGTTATATGTGGATCATCGGCGCAGCAGGAATTGCTGAAAAAATCGGCAGCCTGTGATTGTCCCTTCTTAAAAGCTTTAGGGTATGTCTGTAGTTTTTCTTGCTGGTATAACAATAATCGATGGTAATGATGAAATCTTAAAACTGAGTCGCTGCGAGGTCCCGTCTTGCCCGTGCCGCTGACTCAGCAATTCCTGCTGCGCCGATGATCCACATATAACCGTCCTTCTTAGCCCTTGAAAACGAACACAGAACCTACAATATTCAATACCACCTGACAGAACCCAGTTTAACGGGAGTACCCCACTCCACACTAAATCAACCGTGACGTGAACTTGAGCTACACAATTTATGTCAGACGATATCAAACAACAGATTTTAACCTTATCCAGGACCTATTTACTGCCAACATTTAGATACGGCGTATAAACATTTACAAGACGCTTAAGTATCTAATCATCAATTGAAAATACAGAACTCCTGATGAAGGCCACTCGCCGAAACGCGTAGGATTCGGATTCGGTTTTGTATTTGGCGATGAAAATCAATTGTTGACATATGTACTAGAACATGTATCATAAACTATTGTGATTAGGTGCATATTTATGTTTAGAATTTTTATGAATTATTGTTAAAAAAAAGTGTAAAAATTGACAAAAAAAGGAAAAAACAATATAGTATTTGTGAGAAAAAAGAGAAAAAAAGACAATTAAAAAGAAGTTTTATAAATTCACATATCACTGTGTTTTTCAATCTATTAAGTAACAATGTGTGATAGCATTTAGGAAACATACACATAACCCGGTGTACAGGCCAACTTTCACAGAAATGTTATATACCTACTAGGGTTTATCCGTTTAGGTAGGGGCTTCTTTCTTCCGAAACAAACAATAATTATGTTACAGAGGGGTACAACATATACAAGATTTATGTGTCCACTAAAAATGTATCAGCCACAGATACGTCGACGGCGTTTCAACCGCTTTCAAAGATTGCGGTCATCATCAGGAAAAGAATAGTTCATTGAGCGTCAAAGTTATTTTAAAATACAAAGCGAAGCTATCACGTTCCTATTTCGTGTGCTTTCCTGAATTTCCAAATTCGAATAATTAAAAAGCGATTAAAATTCCTAAATAATGTGAATACCACTCAGCTTGTCAATTATTAGCCCGTTTTAACAGACAGCCGCAGTTCTCTGAAATCCTGCTGCCGCGGGTACTTCAAGTGAAGATCGAAATTCAGTCCTCCAACAGGGGCTTGTCAATTATTAGCCCGTTTTAACAGACAGCCGCAGTTCTCTGAAATCCTGCTGCCGCGGTTTCTTCAAGTGAAGTAACTGCGGCAGCAGGATTTCAGAGAACTGCGGCTGTCTGTTAAAACGGGCTAATAATTGACAAGCCCCTGTTGGAGGACTGAATTTCGATCTCCTCCTGACCTTAATTTTGCCACACAGGAATTCACATTATTTAGGAATTTTAATCGCTTTTTAATGATTCGAATTTGAAAATTCTGGAAAGCACATGAAATAAGAACGTGATAGCTTTGCTTTGTATTTTAAAATAACTTTGACGCTCAATGAACTATTCTTGTCCTGATGATGACCGCAATCTTTGAAAGCGGTTGAAACGCCGTCGACGTATCTGTGGCTGATAAATTTTAGTGGACACATAAATCTTGTATATGTTGTACCCCTCTGTAACATAATTATTGTTTGTCACATGTTTGGTTTTCCTTTGGATGTTATGTATTGTTGTATAAACCAGCCATTATTTTCTTTGAGCGCACTATTTATAATACATTTGTGATAATAATTTTTTTTATTTTTTGTTGTCCATTCTTATTTGTGCCTCCCTTTCTTCTTTTTGCCCTTCTCCTTTTTCTCCTTTTTTCTTTTCTGTTTATCAAAGTGAAATCTAATTGCAATTGATTTTTTCTGAATTGTGATTGGTTGATTTGTTATTTGTTTCCTGAACTGTTGTTTGGAATACTAAAAGTACAGAGTGCCACTTGTGGTTATCTGGTCTTGTGAGAACCGGTGAACGTCACAAGTTCAGGCTGACTGTGATAGCGCACGGGCCAGATACAGGATCCAGGTTTGTCCCACTGAAAGAAGTACCTTCGAAAGTCCAGCGTAGAGAGTTGCATTCAAGGTATAGGGGCTGCGAGGTACAGGTAGAGAGTTGTTCATGGACTTCCATGTAGCGCAAAGAGCAGACCTGGTGTTGTGGATGGTCATCTATGTAGTGTGGAAAACCTGTTGGGCTTCGTGGACAGTCAGTGCTGGTGCTTTTGATTCGCAGTCTCTGCTGGCTGTCGATACTGTAGCTCAAAGTGGAGATCTTACTTGGTCAGGTGTCGATAGTGGTTGCTGTGGCGCAAAGAGTCAGGTTAACTGGAGCTTCACATTGGCGGGCGGCAATATCTTGTCATGAACAGACCTGTCCTCAATCACCAGAAAAGAGCCCACAAATTCAAGAGTTCTCATTTACCTTGGGAGATATCTCCACAGATGCTGCACTGAGGGTCCAGGACATGAAGGGCAATGCTTGGAGATCAGGAACTCAATCCAGCAGAGGCCAGCAGGGTTCAGGCTGGTCCAGGTAGAAGGTCAGCTGGGCGGATGCAGGGAGACTCTGGAGCTTATGTGGCTCAGAACAGGTCAGTCAGCTGACCTTTGGAGTCAGTTCAACCTGAAATGAAGGTAGAAGTAAAACTAACCACAACAAGAGTGGGTTGCCTATGGAAAATGACAAGCGTGAACCCAGGATTGGGTTCGGGTGCTACCTACTTCACACCATGGAGGCCATCCTCAATGGAAGGGGATGCCTCACACACATTGTAGTGTCATGCTTCATCATTCACATCCTCTCCCCACCCCTGGTAAGATGGTACTACCATGGCAGACACAACCTCTGTGAAGATTTGGTGATAGGAGGGAGTTCTTACGTAACACGTACAGGACAAAGTCGGGATCCAGTTAGATTTCAAAATACCTACAGGTTCCTTGGTTATCACCTCTATAAAGGAGAATCCTAGGTACACTAAACACAAATCAAGTGTTGCGATCCGTAGAGTACACTAGTCCATGCTTAAAATTACCAGCATGTTTCTGCCCTTAAAAATGAGCCTACTAGCTCTGGGGCATTCATCAGGGCTATTGGATTCCTATCAGAAAAATAGAGGTGTGAAAAAGTACACCAATACGTTAACCTAAGTGAGTCCTACCTGGGATTCTAATTATGCATTCTTCAAAAGGCACACCAATCATGGCCACCTAGATCTCTCCACTCCTTGCCGCTTGAATGTGTGACTACGAAGGACATCTCCCCTCACTTGACCTGTGGCGATCTTTTCCGTGGTGGACTCTCTAGAACGTTTGACCCTTACCCAGGTTCCCGAGTACATATAATGGCTTGTAATAATTTCAGGCAGATGATCCACAGTGCAAGTTTTTGCCAAAGGATGCTGTGAACTACCCCCTTGAAGGCTGTTGAGTAGGCGATAAAGCAGGCAAAGAGCAGGGAAGAGTGACAGGCTGCGGCTTTTTGGACTAAGTATGACAATACTGTAATATTGTCCACAGCTAAGCCCCCTTGATCTTAACCCCGTCTGGTAGAATGGCATCAGGCCTTCAGTATGTCCCCTGTGTGCTAGTTCCTGCAAGAGAGAACTCACATAAGCCTTTTCCTCAATATCCAGCAAAGCAATCATCCATTAGTTTTTTGGGTGCTTGATGATTTCCGACTTCCTTGGTGGGGCTTGACCATTTGAAAAGATAGATTTTTGGGCGTCAGTGTACAGAGAATTCACGTGGGCTACCCAGGTCTCCGCTGGTACTGAGTTCTCTCTGGTGGAGGACCCATGAAGTAAGTTGTTTAAATATTGCCAAAATTGTTGGGTCTTACATGGTGCCAACAACTCAAAGATCTTTAACCATTTCGCCTCAGTGGTTTCCCATTTTAGTTTCCAAATGAGGAGCGTGTGAGTCTTTGCTGCTGATTTCAGTTGCTCTCTGAAAGCTTCTGATCCTATAATTTTGTATGTCCTCTGCATTATTTTTAATTGCTGCACGCTTTGCTTGATCACTGGAGCACGGCCTCAGTTGTAAGTTGTTGTACTTATTATGCTGTGAGTGATGGTCCCTTGGAACAGCGTGAGCAGTTTATATGCGAGTTTTTCCTGTTCGCCTATAATAGCCCGCATTTTGGGCCCAGCCAGCCAGACAGTCCATATCGATTCCATGAGACAAATTTGTTGATGGTAGTCTGTCCCCATTTAATTCTCCTCCGAAGCCTGTGTTGTTCTTCACCATTAGACACTCAGAGGGGGCATAGGATATGACGGCTTTCCGTTGAGGTCTTTAGGTGCAGCAGCAAGGCAGCATGATTGCTTTCACTCCATGGTATCACTGCATAGTTTAGCATGATTTTTCATAGCCGCTCGCTTACTAAGATGTAATCTATAGTTGTCCAGTTATTATAAGTAGGAGCGTGGTTATTCCTGCCTCAGATGCTGTGGATAAGAAGTTTGCTGTTTCCAAGTTGTATGTCCAAAAAAGGGCGTTAAATCTCCCTGTGCTCCCAAAAGAGCTGACATCGGACTCCCATTCCACTAGATGATGCTTGTTAAAGTCCCCCAGGATGATAATTTCCATGGTTACATGTTGTATTATCAGAGTTTCAATCTGATTGATCATCCTAGTGAGCTTATCCTTGGGTCCATGGCTTGTGGATTGTAATATACATTAATTGAGTAGGATTGTGGACCAGCCTTAGACCTGAGGCCTTTCAGAATGCCCATTTAATTCTCCTCCTAGGCCTGTGTTGTTCTTCACCATTAGACACTCAGAGGGGGCATAGGATATGACGGCTTTCCGTTGAGGTCTTTAGGTGCAGCAGCAAGGCAGCATGATTGCTTTCACTCCATGGTATCACTGCATAGTTTAGCATGATTTTTCATAGCCGCTCGCTTACTAAGATGTAATCTATAGTTGTCCAGTTATTATAAGTAGGAGCGTGGTTATTCCTGCCTCAGACGCTGTGGATAAGAAGTTTGCTGTTTCCAAGTTGTATGTCCAAAAAAGGGCGTTAAATCTCCCTGTGCTCCCAAAAGAGCTGACATCGGACTCCCATTCCCCTAGATGATGCTTGTTAAAGTCCCCCAGGATGATAATTTCCAATGGTTACTTGTTGTATTATCAGAGTTTCAATCTGCTTGATCATCCTAGTGAGCTTATCCTTGGGTCCATGGCTTGTGGATTGTAATATACCTTAATTGAGTAGGATTGTGGACCATCCTTAGACCTGAGGCCTTTCAGAATGCCAGCTAAGACTATTTCAGAGACTTTTTTATCTCTGTGAAACTCAGCTTTAGGACTTGCTCAACATATGTGGAGAAGCCGCGGGAGGGTCTCCTTAACAAATTCAATTTAATTACTAGTTTGAAAAATCCTGCATAACATGTTAGGGGAGTGGGTATGGTTGCCCACACTTCTTGGATGCAGATAAGATAGGCCCCTTTGAGGAATGTGTAGGCATATGCATCAAAGTAAATACCAGTCGCAAATGGGCAGATTCTCAGAATCTGCCCCTTTGCGACCAGTATTTTTGCATTTGGGATGCATCATCCCAAATGCAAAAATCGCAATTTAAGGAATCTCTAAATTGAGATTCCTTAAATTGCGATTGCATTTAAGGAATCCCAAATTGAGATTCCTTAAATGCAATGCATGAAAGTAAAAAAAAATAGCGAATTCGCTAATAGGAGTAGCAAATTACCATGAAGTTGAACTTCATTGTAATTTGCTAAAACTTTGAAAAAAGCACATTTGTGCATTTTTCAAAGTTTCATGTTGCACATACATATGGCCTTAGGGCATGTGTGTGTGCAACATATGTGCAGAGATCAATTTCAGGGGTGCAACAGGGTGCCTACTGGTACTCGCAAATTGCTCATGCAATCTCCAATTCATTCCTATGGGCCTGTGGACCATAGGAATGAATGGTACAGCATTCCTTAATTGTGACTAGCAATTAAGGAATGTTTAGGAATCGCTATTTTAATAGCGATACCTTTGTGCATAGGCTTTTGTTATTCCTAAATAGCAATTCCTTAGAAATTTTTTGAGGAAAAGCAAAAGGCTACGTTGATGCATCTGCCAGGTGATTGCCATTAGGCTTTGCAGAATCTTGTGCATCCCTGCGACATTCCATTATTATTCTGAGTTTTGTATAGCGCCTGGTTACCAAATAGGCATCCCAGCGCTCGCCAGATAATAACACTACCAAAGAATAATGCAGGGTTTAAGCAGAAAACAAAAACGTCTTTAAAAGTTTGCGGAACCGGAGAAGACTAGCTTCCGAACGAAGTTGTAGGGGCAGAGAATTCCACAAAGTGGCCACATTTATCGAAAACCTTCTGCCACCAGTTCTAGCCCTCTTCACCCTCCCGACCTGAAGAAGATGTTGATGGTCGGAGCGAAGAGAGCGAGGAGCCTTGTAAGGCTGGACCATCTCCCCCAGAATAGGTGGGCCTACCCCATGCAGAACTTTATGGGCTATACAGAGTGATTTGAATTTCACCCTGTCCCTAACAGGGAGCCAATGCAGAGCCCTCAGCGCCGGACGAGCAGACTGACGCCTGGGGAGACCCGTCAGGAGCCTGGCGGCCGCATTCTGCACTTGCTGCAGTTTGTTCAGGGTAGATTCAGGTGCACCCAGGAATAACGCGTTGCTGAAATCCAGCCGCGAGATGATCAATCCCTGGATGAGAAGCCTCCTAGTGGACGCTGGGAGCATGCCATGTTGTTTAATGTTTGGATGCTTCCTTGTGTGCTGGTATGATGGAGAGGCTCCTTGCTAGGGGTGGGCCTGAATTTTGTCAGCCAGGTTGGAAGCGTCCTACCCCCAGTAAGCTGAATTTGGGGAGGGAGGGACATGGGGGGTGAAGGCTTCAGCGATGGTAGTGACCTGTCTGCCCCCGAGCTTGCCATCGACTCTGCACTTAATGCTCATGTTTTCTTGATCTATGGAGCATTCCCCTCGGCTGGTTCCTTTCAGGACACAAACAGTGGGGATGTTCTTTAAGGGTGCATGTAAATAAATGAGAACTTTTGATTTTCAGACATCCGGATAGTGATCCCCATTCTAAAAATTGATCTTTTTCTTTATGTACTCTTGCTGCTGTGCTCAAGTTCCCCCAAGTAATAATGGGTTGGTCATTCCCTGGCTGCGAGGTCAAAGAGACAAATTTCACCCTTACAATGTTCCGGCTGGATGTGTTGGAGAAGCTTCAGAATACTTGATCTGTTAAGAGTGTCTACATTACCTTTTGATGTGTATAACGGAGTCATAATCCTCTCTGGTGACTGGTCTCTCCCTGGAGCTAAGATGTCTGACCTGAGGGTGAAGTCATTGTGAAGTGTTGGTGGAGTTGTATTAACATATGTATGCATGCTTTGTGGATCTTGTGGCTGGCCTTGAGAGCCTGCTTCAGTCCATTAGGCTGAGCTTATAGATTCTATTTTCTTAAGGCTAGTGTCAGTCGATGTGGCTGTGCTGTTGAACTTTCATTGTTGATCGGACTTCTTTGTTGGTTTATTTCCCGCCCTGAGACATTGGGTGCTCTGTTTGAGATAGTCCCCAGTTGTGGCACTTTTCCAGTTCAGAGGACCTCCCCCTGTGTCGACGGACCCCACACAAGTTGCATTAGCTTTGATTGTTTGTAGGCTTGTGTACATGTTGGGGCAGAACTGATTGACCATTGAATCGAGTCCCACAGTGTGCATAATTTTGATAGCCGTGCTTGAATCACTGGACAGCATGACCTGTTCATTATCTTCTGCATTTGTTCCCCCTCAATGTTTAGAATGGTGGATGTCTGAGGCTTTGTAGTCTGGGCCTGTGTTACTGTGTCCCCATGTGTGATGATCACTAGCTGTGTGGAGGAAGCCACTATAGTGGTCTGCACCTTTGGGTGCACAGTGGTTGTTTGTGTTGCTGAGAGGCTAAATTGTGGTAAAGCCTGAATGTGTGCATTCTGACAAAATATGGGGAAGAGAGGTTGACATTGTTTTGCTTCAGTGGTCCTCATTAGTGGTTCTTTTTTGCCTACAAGGTTAGTTGGATTGGGCCAGGTAGACGCTTTAAATGCTTTCGTTATTTTTTTGGTAATTTCTTCTCTCGCTGTGTCCTTGATGGTGCTGTCAGAACTGTGTCCTGCGAGTCTATGGGCCCTAAATTGGTGAGGTCGGAGTCTGCTGTGTGATTGCTGCATCCTGTGGTTGGCTCGGAGTGTAGATGCCAAGTTACTTTAGTTGTTGTCAGCTGGTGAAATTGGGTGTAAGCAAGGTCTGTGTCCCTGCTGACTTCTGTGGGTCATTTGCACCATTCCCCGGGCTCTCGGGGTCTGAGCAGGATTTGATTTAGAGGTTTAAATCCTCCACCAATAAGGGATTACTTTTGGGGGAATGCCAGTTTGTCCACTATCTTTGGGCACTGGCATTCCAAAGGTTGGATTGCGGTGCTACTAACTGCCACCATCCTATCAATTTTCTTGGCCATGTCAGCCATTGTTATTGTCACAACTTGGAGGGTTTCCATTTGTATTTCAAGTTTCTCTGATTGCTATTTTGTTAAAGCATTTATGGCTGTGGACAAGGAAGTGCTGACTGACCTTAGCAGGTTGTCCTGTGTGCATGACATTTCAAAAGGTAATAGCGAGGGTTATCTGTGGGCAGACTAGCTTAGCTCTGGCTCGGAAGAGGAATCTAAGATGATACATGAACTCTTCTTGCGCTTGTGAGTATTTGAGTCATGATGAGGCACTGCCTTTGTGTCTGGCCATGGTGTGCTCAGGTTGTCAGCAATGGTTTTTGAGATTTTGTGAGAGCTAGTGATCTCCTGCAGTGATTCCCAAAGAGTGACTGCAGGGGGGCTTCCCCGAAAGTTTATTTCCTGCCTTGATGCACACTCGATGGTTGTAGCTGGAAATGCTCCCAGGTAGTGGCAGGATTGAGACCTTTTCTGCTACCAAGCGCGACTTGTCCCCATGGTGCGGCTGGGCATTGTGAGTATGATGGATTGATGAGGTGACACAGTCCCTATAAATATGGAGGCTGGAGCTATCTTGGCCTTCATTGCCTATGCCAGTGGTGGTCTTTGGACATCCCTCGTTTGTGGTTATATTTGAGAAGACTTCAAACTCTGAGTCTTTACGATCCTGGGTGTCCTGGCTCATACCGTCAGGGCTACTTTCTCAAAAGGAGGGGGTACGAATCCTTACCCAGCTGCACAGGTCATAAACTTTGACAAAATTAGTCTGGTTGGGTGCTTTCCTAAAGACATCCCTGCTTAATGGCATGTCTCCAGTGGCAGATTTTGATTTCTGCTTCGGCCTTGATGGGGAGCACTTTTCTTTGTCAAAGCTGCAAAGGTGTCCTTTTCCCAGCACCTGTGGTTGTGCTCAGAAACGTGGGGATGGTTAGCAAAGTTCCTGATTTCCAAGCGATGGTCCTGGCCCCGGCCATTGAGTTGGGAACTTTGACTCCTCTTGTATATATCACTGTCTTGCTTTAACCAGAGAGCTCACCCAATTCGCCTGGTAGCCTAGTAGCCTGATAGCGTGGAAGGGGAGATGAGGTAGGCGAGGCAGCAGCACCCCTGGGCAAGGTGGATAGGACTGCAGCGCTCCTGGACAGCGTGACATATCCAATCAATTTTGTAACTGCACACCTAATTATGGCTAGTGTCCGGCTGCCCTTAGGAGGCAATTATGCTTTGAATGTCTGTCTAAGGGCCAGGCTGGATTGATTTCCTTAGAGTTTCTCCTTAGTCCCCTTGTTGTAGCCAGTAAGCTTTGGACAAAACTGGCGGGCTGGAGAGGAGGCAGGTCTGCAATTTAGGTGGAGGGTTCATGCAGTGAAGGCTCAGTGGAACTAGCAGAAGGCAGACAATCAACTGAAGCCCCCACTCCTCACTCTTCACTCCTCACGCCTCCCAGGCAACACACTTGCTGAGCCCAGAGGAGCCCAGGGGAGTAGGAGCTGCAGGAAGAGCAGGCCAAAGTGCAAGCACCACCACCAGAGTTGGGCGCATAGAAGGTGGAGTGAGGCGGCATGGAAGCAGGGCAAGGCGGAGAAGGGGCAGGTGGAGCAGTCACACCGACACTCAAGCAGCACCGACCTAACGCTAGCCCCCTCCACAAAGATGGGCGGAGACGCAGCTCTGAGTTCTAACCGAACATGCTCACCTCCCCACTGAGATCCAACAGCTCCGTGCCCGAGCATCGTTCCATGCACCCTACTCGTTTCCAGCCCCTGCAGGCGGGGGGAAGCAGGTGGGTGTAGTGCCTGCTTGCTTACGGCTCCTGCATCTCCTGTCTCGCTCACTCGCTCTTTCCCGTCACCAGATCCACTATCTCCAGTATGCAAGTACAAAGAGTGGTAGGCCTGAGACATGGTAAAAATGACTACTTAGTCGGATGGCACAATCAGTGCGGCAGGTCTAATAGTAGCATTTAATCTGCAGGTCCTGGGTACATGCAGTACCACTTTACTAGGGACTTACAAGTAAACTAAATTTGGCAATTGAGTGAAAGCCAATTTCACCATGTTTAAATGAGAAAGCGCCATCACTTTAGCACTAGTTAGCAGTGGTAAAGTTTGCAGAGTACTAAAAGACAATAAAAATTGAATTAGCCAAAATGTAAGAGGAAGGCAAAATGTTTGGGGGAAAACCACCCTAAAGCTGACAGGTCTAACAGATGTCATCAAAGGTATTTCTATCTACCTGATGTATATATTTGTAATGTAATGTTATGTAATGCATAATATTTAGGAGTGTGTATGTATTAAATGTATGATTCATTATTAAAGGAAAAAGCACTGACAATAATTTGAATGGTGTTGTTGAGTGCAAACAAAATTGCAATTGCTACCCTTAACCACTTCCCGGAGTAGGCCTTAGACGGCCATGCTTCTCTACTCCGAGATATTTGTTCAAGTGCAACAACGGGGTACATGGGGTACATGGTTCTCGGTAGAGAGACAAATTAGGATTCATTACATGTTAAGGACTTACTTCTTCCACAAGGAATTACCTGGCACAATATAGTGATGACCCAAGTAAGGAAGAGAGAAGAGGAAGAATAGGCAGGCTGATTTGTAGATTTGTTGCACCAAATGGCAGACTGAAATTGGCACAGTAGGTGGATTGAAACTGGGCTCAGGGGTGTGAAAGGCCCTCTGCAGCCCAATTATGGCTGTGGTACTTCACAAAAGCATAGTAGGCCCCATTTGCACTCCACCTGCTGCACCAATGTCAGACTGCCATTTGGTGCAACAAATCTGCAAATCAGCCTGCCTCTTCTCTCTTCGTTACTTGGGTCAGCACTATAATGAGTCCGGGACATCATTCATGCAGAAATAGGGGTGAAATGTGGGACTAGTTTTGTTTCTGAAAGCAGCGGATACAGCCTGTTTTGGGATTGGAGAAATGGCCAGTGGGCGCAGAGGCAAAATTGTCAGAGGAGAAATGGGGTATCTAGTTTGCAATGATTTTCACCTTTTTCCAAGTAGGGACCCTTGCTTCTAGTCAGGGTAAGGAAGTTACACCTCGTATAAAACCCCTGCTCACTACTTGGTAGCTTGCCATGAACGGACAGGCTAATCTCAGAGGCAGTGCGTAAATCATTTCTGCACACATACAGTAATACAGTGAAAACACAAAAAATGGACACCACACCAGGTTCGAAAATTAGGAAATCTTTATCTAAGCCAAACAGGACCAAACTGACAAAAATCCACCATACATATATCAAGATATCACAAAAAGTAGATTACTCACAAACAATAAACCTTGTAGCAACCGATAGCAACACCTGGTCTATTACGACATCATGACAGATGAAAATCGCAAAGTAATGTGCGGACCGATTGTTGCATGGTGTTGGGCCCAGAGTCAAACAGACCCCAAAGAACATTACCTTGACAAACGATGAAAAAAAACACAGTGCACGGCATCGGGGAGCTGATACTTAATTGGCACCGGGTGGAGTTGGTTCCTTACAACCAAAGGAGAGGTAAGGTGTTGATTCCTTACTGTGATGCAGGGGAGATGAGGCACTGGTTCCTTACAGTTTCTAGGGAGGTGATACTGTAATGGCATTAAGGCGTCGGTTACTTATGATGAGGCAGGGTTGATGAATTTGGGAGGTCACCCACGTCAGGTTTTGGCTCCGCAATGATGGAGCATCTGCAATAGTGAGGTCAGGGCTGCGGTACGAGTCAGAGAGGTGAGTCATGAGCATCACGAGTGGCGCCCCGGCTCTGGTCCATTGGAGTCAATACGGTGCAGCTTCGGTAGGCGTCGGGCTGTGGTGCAAGTCGAGACAGTGCCTCATGCACTTCACTAGAAGTGTCGATGTCTTCATTGTAGGTCGGGGTGCTGCTCGTCGATGTCAGTTTTGCTATTTCCCTCTGAGGCAGCTGAAACAGCAGTTCCAGGTGCAGGAGGGCAGAGGAAATGAAGTCTTTGTGTTCCTGAGACTTCAGAACAGGATAACAGCTCTTCTCTAAGCCCTTAAAGATCTTCTTCAAGCAGGATACATAGCACAGTTCAGTCTTTGTCCTCTCCTTACAGAAACAGCCACTGCAGACCAACCACATTCAGCACACAGCACAGGGGCAGAACTTCACCTTCAGCTTTTTTTTTTGCAGAGGTTCCTCTTGAGGCCAAAAATAATCTAAAATGTTGGGATCTGGGCCCGAATATTTATACCACATTTTCCTTTGTTCTCTTGTGACAGAGTGTCTCTTAGATCAGTCCAAACCAGTTCAGTCCTCCCAGGTCCATCTTCCAGACCAGGCCTTTTCAGGTGCAAGCGAATCTCATCTCCCTATTCAACCCACTTCTGTGATCCAGTTCTATTCAACCCAGTCCTGACTCATCCAGGAAAGGCAAGACCCCCCCACCCCCATAGGCTGTCTTCAGTGAATGCACATCCCAAGCCCCTGTCACTCCACAATCAGACAGTCAATCCACAACTCAGCAGAGGCACATAGGATGGCTAACTAAGAAAATGCATACTTTCTAAAAGTGGTATTTAATAACCCACAATTCAAAAAACGCCTTAATTGTGAGAAGCTAAGCCCCAACTTCCTACCTTGTCCTCATGGGAAGTTATACTTGCAAAATGTTATAATGTTTCTCCCATGCTATCCTTTGGAACAGATAGCCATTCAGTAGTGAAACACAAAATGCACTGTATTTCACTACTAGGACATGTCACACACACCAGTACATGTCCTACCTATCAAATGCATTGCGCCCTGCACATGGGGGTACCCTCGCCTACCTGAGAGGTACCTTACATGTAGGAAAAGGGAAGGTTAGGGCCTGGCAAGTGGGTGCTCTTGCTAGGTCAACATGGCGGTCACAACTGCACGCAGACACTGCACTGGTCTGAGACCCCTTTGAAGAGCTGCTTGTGTGGATGAGACAACCAGAGCTGCAGGCCGACTATCAGCATTTGATTTACAGGCCCTGGGCAAACACAGTGCACTGTACTAAGGACGTACAGGTATAAATTAGCCAATCATGGAAACACTAATCCATAACCACAATTTAAATAGGGAGCACTTGCACGTTGGTGCTGATCAGCAGTGGCAAAATTCTCATAGTATCTGGACCATCAAAAATAAAAATCCAGCACACCGCAAAAAACACAGGAGGCAGAGGCAAAAAGACAGGGGAAACCAAGCCAAGAATGCCAGGTCTAAGAGGAAACTACTAGCTTCGCAGGATCTTAGCTGTAATTAGTGCACGAGCTACACTTGCATCAGAGTTCAAGGGTGTGACGGGCATGCTGTAGCTCAATTAGGGGGAGCAATGTTTTTGTCATCAACTTCTGTTTTTGTTCAATGCAATTTTCTGTCTTCTAATATTTCCATTTAATGTGCATTATGCAGTAGCAGCTGGTATGGGGATGGAGTGGTGGGGTTGAGGGTGGAGAAAAGACAGGAAGGTGGAAGGGAATACAAAAAAGCATTAAAAACCCGAATACAATTAACTTACCTTCCACCTGCCACCCAATGCTCTTTTCCATGTCCTCCGGTGCAGTCTCCTTCTTCCTCGCGGCGCTGACTTAGGCGGAAAGGGGAGGCCCTACAACATGACCCAACCAATCTCCTTGGTTGGAGCAGGGTCACCCACCGCTCATTTTG
Source organism: Lissotriton helveticus (assembly GCF_964261635.1). NCBI lineage: Eukaryota > Metazoa > Chordata > Amphibia > Caudata > Salamandridae > Lissotriton > Lissotriton helveticus. The sequence goes on along the minus strand of NC_136060.1, from coordinate 47,942,970 downwards.
AGGCTTCCGGACTGCGGCTGCAATCCCTCAGCTATTTCTCATCCTTGGGATTGCAGGCTCTGAAGTGCACAGGTCAGATTGGTCGGCTGTAGGCAGCCGGCCAATCTGAGCTGCGCACTGGCAGGGGGCTGCATTAATAGTGCAATTGTACTAATCAGTCCCGCCCCCTGGCATCGTGCTCTAATACCATGAGCCTGGGACACATAAATGAAATAGTATTGATTACCATTTTATTAATGTGTGTGCCTGCTGCACTCGCAGAAGGCGGGGCAACGCTCCTACGCCATAATGGACAAGCCACTGCTGGCATTATGGGTGGCTGAAAAGATCCCTTGAAATGATTTAATATACTCCATCTCCTCCAACTAGCCATAGCCCATCATCACTTTCTTACTTTGACGTTTTCGGGGGGCTTACTGCAGAATACTTTGTTCCGAAGGCTCGGAGCAAAAATGTTCTGCCTAAGTGGTGTTGCACCAGACTTGAATATTGAAAGCCTGCTCTCATGAGCACATATTCAGACCTCAACCAAGTCCTTTCATCAGGTGTCACAACTGCCTCTCAGCTCCTTGGCATTTGTGATCTGACCTATTTTGAAATCCTGATAACTGTAAATCATTGATTGTTGGTCAAAACACATTTTGAGAGTAACCAAAGCAGGGCTCAAATTAGACTCATGAAACTGTAGGTACAGTCTTATGTGTCAGACTAATCCAGTCACATCACCAGTAGATCATGCAGTACAAATTATTGATTTAAATATGGTGCAATGTATGATGACTTGAATTAGAAAGTAGACAAAAAGCATAATGGAATGTTAAAAAGTAGTATTCTTCAGACATTGCTGGGATGGCAAGGTTCATTATGGAATCTTATTGATGAGGTTCATTTATAAAGTAAGGGCTTGTCATAGGTTACCAATGAGGTGCCACGTTGTTAAAATTACCCTCCTAGTGAATATATCATATTTATTTCATTCAAGAAAACACTCTGGGTGCCTACGGAATACCACACAGGGAATTAAGATTCCTCCATTTCCAGGCTGCTTGTCAGATACAACCTTTGTGTAAAGTGATGCTTCTCAAAGCAGGAAACATTGACTCTAAGCATGGCGTGCCCAAACTATGGGCACCATGAAGTGTAGGCACTCTTAACCTGAATGTCATCAGTCTTATTGAAACAGTTATTGTGACCAGACCCAGAAATCTCCTCACTTTAAACAACAGAAACTACAGGCTAACCCATTAATCCTTCAAGCAAACAAATGGAGATGCTCAAGAAAAACTCACCAGGATCCGCTTGCTAACAAAGTCTTAATGGCATTCCAAAAGGTAAACCTGTCACCACTCTTCTCATGATCTCCAACCTCCAGCCACAGAAATGCATACAATACACTTTCACTGTCTTCGGAAGCAGTCCTTATTTTCCAGTTTGTGCCATACCAACCATTCTAAGAAGCATGCCACTACCTTAAGTACTCAGACTCTCAGCCATGGAGTCCTTATTCCATACTGGTATCATACACTTACTTAAACACAGACATACACAGACATAAACACTGTTAGACCTGGCATCTTTGGCGTTGTTTCCCCTGTCTTTTTGCCTCTGCCTCCTGTATTTTTGATGCTGTGCTGGATTTCGTTTTTGCTGGTTTAGATGCTTTGGGCAATTTGCTACTGCTGATCATTGTCAAAGTGCAAGTGCTCCCTGTGTAAATTGTTATTGTAATTGGTTATCCATGATTGACATATTTGTATCACCCAGAAGTCCCTAGTAAAGTGCACTGAGTGTGCCAGGGCTTGTGATGCAATTGCTACTAGTGGGCCTGCAGCACTGATTGTGCCACCCACATCAGTATCCCTAAAATGGTGTCTCAGGCCTGCCCCCGCAGTGCCTGTGTGCAGTCTGTGAAGTGCCATGTCCTCCTGGGCCTAACCCTTCCCTTTCTGTACACATTGGTCACCCCTATGGAAGGCCCAAGGTACCCCTCTGGGCAGGGTGCAGTGTATGTGAAAGGTAGAACATGTACCAGTGCAGGTGACATGCTCTGGTAGTGAATTACAGCCATTTTCGTTTTTCACTATTGTAAGGCTAGCTTGCCCATAAGCTATCATGGGGAATGCTGGCTACAGTGCTTACCTGCATATCTTCCCATAGGAGCACGATAGGAGATACAAGTCTGGTATCCCTGAACTCAGAATTTAATCACACATCTTTTAGGAAAGTTGGTTTTCAAATCCTGTGTTTGAGAACAGCACTTTTAGACAGTTGCTGTTATCTTGTCTGACCTTTCTGTGTGCCTTGGCCTGTTTGTGAATTGACTGTCTGATTTGTGAGTGGTAGGGGCTGTGCGGCTCTCAGAGACTGAGTGGGCCATCCCTGTGCTGAATAGCTCCATCTGCATCTAGAGTGATGGGGGGGCGTAGCACCTGGGCCTGAATAGGACTGTGCCTGCCTTCCACAATGCTGGCTCAACCTCCTGCTGGGCGGCTGACAACCGTGCTCAGAGCCCTCCTGCACAAAGGGAACAAATATTTTTAGGGGTATAAGTACAGGACCCCATATTACGGAAAATTAGATCAACCTGGAATCAAAAAGGAACCTCTGCCAAGGAGTAAGCTGGAAGACTGAAAAAGGAAGACTGTCCTGCTGTTGCTTTGCTGGACTGACCTGCAGTTGCCCTGCTGCAGGTCCTTTGCTGGTGCTGTGTCCCCTTGCTTGAAGGAATCTCCAAGGGCCTGAAGAAGAGCTGGCTCCATGTTAAGAAGTTCCAGGAACAAAAGGACTACACCCCCAGCTTCCCTGAACTATACTGAGAGAGTTCTGTCCTTCCCAGAGTGCTTGGGCCAGTTGTGGTACCTCTGGAAGTTGTACCTGTGTTGGGAAGCTGGAAACCAATATTTTAAATACTTTCTGCAAGTTTTAACGCATCACTCGCATGTGGAGCGCATCCCCGTCAGTGCGAAGAAATTCCAGCCGCCGCGAAGGCCGAGATCTACGCAGCACCTGTTGCCGCTGCCAGAGTCGTCGCATCTTTTGCTTGTGGGACACACCAGTCCAGGACGGGAAGATTACCACCGCTGCAAGTACCGAAGCAGAGCCTGTCGTCACTGGGTGAGATCATCGCACCGCTTGCTTGTGGACCGCATCACATCGCTGCGAGAGTCGTCGCAGAGCCTTCATATCGAGAGCCCGCAAGAGGAGAAGATCGATGCTGAGCCGCGCATCGTCGCCGCACCGGAGATCGTTGCCGCCCCGAAGATCGTTGCCGCCCCGAAGATCGTCGCATCGTACCTTTTGCGAGCCGCTTCCACTGAAACCTGTGCACTCGAATCCACGCAAGGTATCGCATCCCTCCCCATACAGACCGGAGTCACCGCAACACGCCCGCTAGAGCCAGCGGGGTTGTCGCATTGCCTCCCCAGGGTCTCAGGAGTGACGCATCGCTTGCTTTTCAACGCTGCAGCTTTCACTTGGAACTTTTGTTGCATCTAAAGGTACTAATGGCTAAAATGTGACACAACTGTGGATTATTTTAACGCAACCTTAAGAACTCATTTGAAACCGTATTCTTGAACTGTGTATGTTGGATTTTTGTCATTTTGGTCTTGTGTAGTTTAGATACCTTTCTTTTTCTAAACTCTTGAGGAGTCAGTTTGTGGTGTTTGCACTGTGTTACTGTGAGTGTTAGTTCAAATACTTAGCACATTGCCTTTGATAAGCGTGACTGCTCGTGCCAAGCTACCAAGGGGGTGAGCAGGGGTTACCTAAAGAGTGTATCCTTCTTACCCTGACTAGAAGCAAGGGTCCCTATTTGGACAGTGGTACCTACCTCTGCCAACTAGAGACCCCCAGTTCTAACACACACTCACTTGCCCTGCAGACAGGATGTCAGCACAAGATTCTGGGTGTCTCATAACAGAGGAATGTTAGGAAAAGGGGTAGTAGACCACACTAGCACAGTCACAGAAGAGAGGTCTGGTCACAGAGAAAAAGTTCTCAAAGCCACAGAAAAAAAGGGCTGGCCAAACTATAAGTGGTGAAATATGGTGTGCGCCATCACCTTACATGATACACCAAGGACATGGACTATAGTCCACTGTCCCTATAAAGACACGCAGAGTTTGTGCCTCTGGGTCACAGAACAAGGTTTTGAACCTTGCATCCCCTTAAACAGTCCAAGGGCTCTGCACGCATACTTGATTAGCATGAAAACTGTGTGAAAATTAGTCTTGATGCTAGTTTCACAAGCACTCACAACAGGGATACACACCCATTTACCATTCTAGGGACATTCCAATCACACACCTGTACACATTCCTTATAATTCCAGGGCAAACATTTACAAACAGTTGTGGTGGTATGATGAACTACAAGCCTTGACCAGGCACTAAAACTGTAAGTAGGCAGGAATATCTATTGGAAGGGAGTGGCATATTTAGGACACATTTTGAGGACAATTAAGTTAGGTGCCTGCACCGATCAGACTACAGATGCCAACCCAAGTATCAAAATCTATGGTGAACTGTCTATGGCAACACTTTGTCCCAAGAAGCAAAGACAATGCAGTGGCACAATTCCTTCCACAGAACAATTGGAAGTAGTCAACCTACACTCTATTATTATCTAAGGAAACTTGAAAATGGACAAAGCTATCAGGAGCTAAGAATGGAACAATTCCTAGCCCAACTCACATCAAAAGTCTCCAAACAAGTTAAACAACTGCATAACCTCTTAGCATGCAAAGTAACCCTTGTGTTTCATATCTAGACTCAATAGCAGCAATCCTAGTTTAAAAAATAGATAAACTAAACAACACCATTTAACCAGCCCAAAACTCAAAACACTTATTTTTTTAAATATTATTAAACACATTTTAAATTTCAATATAAATAAAATGTTTTCACAACACAGTTGAGATTGATAATCAAAATTTACTATAATGAATATTTAAAAATAAATATACAATGCAAAAAAATAAACAACCTTATTTTAATGAAGCAAACACTTTTCTTTGATTTATAAAAAAAATGCTAAAACCATAAACAAAATATGTGTGGACAGTAAACAAACAAATATGACATCAAAAACATTTATATTGTACAGTCAATAGCATAAATAAATAACACTTACAATTTCATAGCAGCGTCCTACTCAGTGAAATGACAATCCCAAAAAGTACAATTCCAGAAGATATGGATACAAAAAAAGTACCCCAAAATAGGCAGACTTTACCCAAAGAAAGATGGAACATCCAAAACATCTCCAATGATTCAGGGAGTCCACCCAAAACACAAACAATTTGAAAATATACATAAATGCTCTAGGAAATCCAAAGTATCAAGAAAAATATTTTTTGTCAATAGAATAACTAACTCCTTTTCCTTGAAAATACAAATAAACAAATCCAGGTTCAAAATAAGGTTTAAAATCTGTAAATAACTCCTGTAAACTTTAAAACATACACACTCACCTGAAGAACACTTACATCTGTTTTTTAAAACAAAGCACAGTTTAAAACACCGTTAATATGAACTTTAAACACATAGAACACACACATAACATACAAATGAATCCTTACATTTCACAATAAGAACTGTTGCAATATGGTAAACTAATTAACGCATAATACACTAAAATAAAAAACACTAAAACAATATCCAGTCACAAAGACTAGCCTAGCTAAGTCCTAACACCTCTAACCATCCACTAAACCCATGAAAAATAAGTTTAAAATACTCTCCCCCTGATCAGCAACTGGAAACCATGACTGCAAACTGCATGCACATACTATAATGAAGAGGGTAGATTACCAAATCGAAGAAATTTGGGGAAAATGGCAGAAAAATGATAATTAGAAAAAAAGGCTTCCATTTAAATATGGTAAAAATACTGATACAATCTAAAAACATTTTTTCTGTAATTATTAATATAGTTTGATGTTTAAAAAATGTAAGACATGTAAACATATCAAAAGTTACTGTAAAGCTAAGTTTAAAAATATATAACTACAAATAAAAATGTTTGTACATTACAACAACTACATGTCTGTTATTGTCATTATTATGAACTAAATAAAATATATTTTCTTTGAAATAAATAATTTAAAAACTTGTAATTATTAAAATAATGCACAATAAAATCAGTATGTATTAGAACACATGGTTAGAAAATGCATATAAAAATAAAACCTAAAAAAATCACACTTTACAAATGCTATACTTTTAAAGAAGCACAACATTGGATTTCTCTTCCTGCTATCTCTATTTAATTTCCCTGGCCCATGCCTTCTGTCTCTCGCACCTCCTCTCCTCTTGTTCCTGGTGAGTTAGCCACAGCTTCTACCTCTCAAACTCCCTGGCTTTCTTCTCTTTCTCACCTTTAGCTTTCTGGAGAGCTGCATGTAAGTTCAGGATCTCTGCGAAGCTCAACCCATCCAACGGATTTAATCCTAAAATTGGGGTAAGTAGCACCCTAGAAATTAGAGGTGGTGTGTGCACTGGGGATTCTGGAAATTAACCGAGGTTGTATATCAGGAAGATTCTGGAAACTGCATTTAGAGCCACACACTTCATGTCTTATTAAGGGAACAGAAGAGCTTGATTCAACAGCACTATCCTGCTGGGATACTAACATGGTTTCCTTAGCTGAGTCTACCATAGTCTCCTCCCTTTCCCCCAGTCTCCCAAACTGGTCCCTAATGAAATCCATAAAGGACCTCTGAGACCTTACACCTGCGAGCCCTCCGCCCCTACATGGATCTTTCATCTAATGTACAGACATGTTGCTAAGGTCTACTCCCAATCCTGTGTTCTAAGTTATTTATTTGCACAGAATATGTGTGAAATAAAATAACCTGGACTTTTTGTGGAAATGGCATGAATTTGGAATTACCTCTGTAATGCGTACACCCTGGACTCCTAAGCGTTAGGCACCCCACCAGTTGTCACAAGTTATCAGAAAGTCTTTCAGAGTGCCACGGAGCCAGCAGCAGCTACTTGACGGTGAACGCTGTGACCTTTTAGTCCTGATGTCCAAGGACCCAACATGCTATTAGTTCTGAGTAACTTAGCCACTCTGAGTAACTGACACGTCATCTCTTGATACACAGTGGTAGCCAGAGTCATGCATTAAAAGGCTCTTCAAAGGGAGAGGTAGATGCAAGGTATGGAAAAGTTCATAGAACAAAATACTAACTGGGGGGCGATTCACAGAACTAACTTACGACAAAATCCTAAACTTACTACTTTTGGTATTCACATAAGGCATTATGTGCCAGATGTAGGTAATTCTATTTTACCAACTCATAAATACCGAATTTTACCGAATCGGTATTTATGAATCGGTAAAATAGAAGGTGGGAGATGTAGGTAAAATTTAATTTTCAATTACCGAATCGGTAACATTCGGTATTTACCGATTCGGTAAATACAGAATCGGTATTGCCCATTGATTCCTATGGGCCTTGGAGCCCATAGGAATCAATGGGCAATACCGATTCGGTATTTACCGAATCGGTAAATACCGAATCCTGCAAGGGTGCAGGGGGTGTCACTTTGACACCCTCTAGCACCCCAAATACAGGCATGTGTGCCATGTGGCACACAGACATGCCCTAAGGGCATATCTGTGTGTCACATGGCACAGGTGTGCTTGGACAGATGTGCATGCACACATGCATTCGGTATTTTACCACCCAATAGGATTGGGTGGTAAAATACCGACTCTTAAGGGCCTGTGGCACTCTCAGGAGTGTCACCTACATGTGGAATTACCGAATCAGTAAAATTACCGATTCGGTATTTTACAGAATCGGTAAATTTACCGAATTGTTACATTTACAGATTCTGTAAAATGCTGGCCCCTACATGCCAAATCCTAAATACTGGTCGGTAACGGCCAAATTCGGCCGTTACCAACCGGAATTTCCTCTCCTACATCTGGCCCTTAGTAGTCTGAAGTTAGGATTTGTCTTAAGTTAGGATTTTGTCTTAAATTAGGATTTTGTCTTAAATTAGGATTTTGTAATAAATTAGGATTTTGTCTTAAGTTAGGATTTTGTCCTAAATTATGATTTCGTCTTAAATTAGGATTTTGTCTTAAATTAGGATTTTGTCGTAAATTAGGAGTTTGTCTTCAGTTAAACCTAAATGTAACTTAAATTTGTATTAAGTTTAATTTAAGACAAAATCCTAACTTATAAAATATATATATGTAAACACACTTCTCTAGTCTCTTTATGAGGCTAGAGGCAAAAGTACATCAGTTAAACTTATTTAGCACACAGTAAATTAGCACAGTATACGTTTAGCCCTAGGGACCTCACAAAACATATACTAAGAAAGTGGTATGAGAACCATGACTGTCATAGATACAAGGCCTAGAGCCTGTTGAACTGCTGAGGCCACCAAGAACCACCCAAGGTAGTGACTTGGGACCCACGGGGGACGCGTGCAGTGTCTAAACACAGACACGAATTACCATGTACTTCTATGGGGAAAGTCACGGTTGGAAAATTACAAAGTAATGACGCTTAGAAGAAGACTTGGAGCAAACCCCTTTAGAACTAGGCATTTCTAGAGTCAATACCCACGGGAGCACCGGAGTACTTGAGTTACCTCACCCGTGGAAGCCAGGTGCATAGGTGTTTTTTTGATGTCGGGTTTCGTCGTCGTTTTCAATAGTGAGTTGCGAGAAAGTGCTGCAGGCGACCAAGTCGAAAGTGTCTGGATGTATCCAACCCTGGATCGGAGTCGAGAGGAACCTGAAGCAGAGGGGACAGAGTCTGGGCCACTAGCCAGTGACCAGGAAGGCGAAGAGAAGATGCCAACCGATGTCGGGTGCTTGCAGGTGAAAGACGTGAAGCTTGACTCTTCAGCCACGAGGACCAGGAGGCGTTGACGACAACCAGGAGCTGGATTCGAGCTGTCCCACCAAGGGTGTCGAGTGCTACAGTGTCGGATTCTAGATGGGACCCAACAAGCCTTGGGAACAGCAACCCACACAGAAAGCAGAGATTGGCGTTGGTGCAGACCAGCAAGGTCTGAGGGACTGACTCTTTGGAGGGGAGTCAGGGCACATCTGGAGCAATCAGAAAAGCCCACGGAACAGAATAGTTACCTTCGTGGGGACCCACCAGTCGACGAACCAGGGATCGCGATGGAGCCTTGAGCGTAGGTACTAGAAGCGGGCCCACGGAACACTCGTGGAGTGTAGGCCCACATCTTTGGTGCATATGTTGCTCGGGATTGGACTACGAGTAGCCCAATGCACAACTTCGGGAAACCTTGGGAAGTTGATGCACTTACAAATGTGCATGGTGTCCAGGAGTTCCAGTCCCATGTCTCTTGTGATGGCCACAGGTCTCTGCTTTGCTGGATCCCGGGTCGACTTCGGAGATGTCTGGAAGTCCATGTCCTGTGTTGCAAATCCATCAGGATCCAGCGGAAGCCTTGGAAATGCAGACAGGCAAGATGCTTCTTTGGTGCCTGTTTGAACAGGGGAGTCACTCCTTGACCCCAAGGGAGATTCTTCCATCTTCTAGTTGAAATAGAATGTCAAGGATCCAGGATATATGTTGCAGAGTTTCGTCCAGGGTAATCTAAAGTCCTAAGGACTGGGTTTCCATACTAATACTAAGTGTAGAGGTTGGACTTACTCTAGGGACCCACCTGTAGGTGGATCCAGGGAGGGGGTGGGCACACCCCTTTCCCTTTGTACAGTTTCGCGCCAGAGCAGGGGCTGAGCACCCATGCAACCGGTTTGAACTGGGATATGCACAGGGACACCAAGTGTGCCCACAGCACTGTCTGTAAAGCATTCACTGAATGCACCTTCCCAGCCCCAATACATTAACCCTTTCTATGCTGATGACGGAACTGCTCCGTCATCAGCTGCGGTGGTGCTGTGCTGATGACGGAGCGGTTCCGTCATGGCCCGGCCGCCACGCCTGCGCGGCGCGGATTCCGCGCCTGCGCTGGGCATTCTATTGAGCGGGCGGGGCCATGACGGAACCGCTCCGTCATGAGCACAGCCCAACCGCGGCTGATGAAGGAGCGGTTCCGTCACCAGCATGCGATGTGGTTAATGCCTGTCTGGGGTGATGGTTACACCTCCCTGTGACAGGAAACCTATTGTCCAGGCAGGCTTCCCCTGCCGGAGTTTCGTCTAGCAGCAGGAGGTCAGACTCTTGTCTGTGGCTGCAGCATCCATTTTGTGATGCTGGGGCTCTTTTAAACTATTACCGGTCAGGTAAGTGTGTACATGTCTTCTCCCTCTAGAAGGGTGGAATTCTGCCCCCACTGCCAGAACTGGCGGGGGGTAGGATTCCAAAGTGTTTGACACCAAACACGACGTGTTGACATGTTTCCATGCAGCCATTCCAAAGTTAGCATTTACCGTGAGGTTATAATGCACTTAAGAGTATATGGTCTGGCTGCATCACAGAACAGCTACAGAGAATAGATTCCGAAAGCTGCTGAGGGGGGAAAGCTGTTTATATGTGTCAGTGATTACGGGTAGATAGAGGTAGCCTATATCTTAGTAAGGGGTGCATGCACCACCTTACCCAGGCTGCAGTAGCAGACCTGTGGTAGCCTTTGGAAGGCTTCACAGGGGTGGCATAAATCATGCATCAGCCCCTGGTATGCCTCTGTGGTACCTATACCCTTAGTACCTAAGGTACCATATACTAGGGACTCATAAGGGTAACCCAGTAACCAATCTGGAGTGTCCCTAATGTACATGCAATCAATTTATAGAGGAAAGCAGATAGGCAGGGGCCCTGATTAGCAGGTTCCCAGACAAACTATATCAAAAACCATCACAACACCAGAAAAAAGTGGGGTCACCATGTAGTCAGATTCCACCTTCCTACAACGATTACGAGTCTGGCGGTCTTTGCCAGCAAGACTCGCGGTTGCACTGCACTGGTTGTCCTATGGCCATCGTTTTCTGAGGCGGCCTTTTGGACCGCCATTTCGTGCTGTTCCCTGGCGGTGGTGCAGCGGACAGGGGTATCCAATATACAAGGTGGGACTGCCGCGGTCTGCTGAGCATTTCTTGAGTTTCCCCACTGCCAATCTTTTTAGCTGTACTTGTAGTCTGGTGGGTGGACCATGCACAGCTTTGGTGGTGCTGTGCTGGCGCAAAGCCGCCGCAGCACCGCCAAAGTCATAATCAGGCCCTTAAATGGGCCCTAAGTTATGAGAAGTCAGAAAAGCTGCTGTCCTTCAACAATGCAAATGTAGCCCTATCAGGGTGACAATCATGGGTGGGAGGATTGATGATATAGTTTTATTGTACTAATTTTAGGAGAGCCAAGATATGTATGAAATTTACAGTAGTTGGAATATGCTTGAAAGCTTGTGGATGCATGTCATATGAGATATATTGATTCTCGCTTTTAATCTGTAAATTATAGTTATCTGGGTATTTCTCCTTTCTACCCTATATTTGAATCTATTTATTATAATTATCTATGTACTTTGTTAAACCAAATTGCTGTATATGTAGTACACATCGTTTAGGATCTGTAGTATTGACCTGCCACTATTGCACTAAAGTCTATTTAATGAAACTGATAAAAAATATTTAAACTAATTAATCATGACAGTTCGTAGCCGATATTGAGGACTTTCGGGGCTTGTAGTTTTGCTTTTCTAATGGCTTGTGACTAATTGTGAGTTCTCGTCGAGCATGTGTTCCTCGACAACATAGGCTATGCTAAATAATTTTGTCTTTAGTTCGAGGATAAGCAGCCGTGGTCTTATGGAGGGGAATGTAGGCTGCATCGCTTAAAGTACATTTTCATGTGGGACTATTCTTAAAGGTCAATGGTCAGCGGTCAACACACAAATGTCATCTTTACCGGCTAATAAAAGGAGTACACATCCAAGTGATTCTCTATTATTAATATATGTTGGTACACACGTTGTGGACTTACCACAGAGCCCATTTACATATGTCACTGACAACATCAACGTATCATCACAATATTCCTGCCGGGCATGCATATAGTTTACCAGATACCATAGTCGCTGCTTTGATCTCATCACGTGGCTGGAGCACCTGCACATGGCCACATGCGTATAGCATCCTATTTGCTACTGTCTTTGCAAAGGTCACCATGCCACACGGTTTTCGCCAGAGAAAGGCCTCATTTCAATGAAAAGTCACAAAAGCCTACAGCAGATCATGGGTATATAAAAAAAAAATCCCAGTAAAGTACATAAACAACAGAGAAAACCATACTGAAAAGTAGAGTTCTGAACATGTCTGCTGAACCATACAATATAAGCTAATTATGTGAGAAGATATGGGGATAGTTGCAGCTTTTCATTGGGGACATTTTGTCAAGAAAGCTACTGAGAAAGGTGCTGTAAGGATATAATCAATGGAGTGTCTGTTTTGGGAGCATTCTCGACTGAGACAAGGAAGAGGGCCTTTGTGCTAGTCATAACATAAATCATCATTATGGGGGGGTTGAAAAATCGGAGGCGAGTTCGGCAAAAGCGAGAAAAACAGCTGACATGTATCGGTGTTTGGTGCATTACAAACACTATAATTCAAGCCGACCAAGATTTGTAGTGCTGCCACTCCTGAGGCTGCTTAGTATAACTGACTGTACAGTTATTGAGGGTGTCCTTGTAAGTGGAGTTAGTTATAGAGACACCTGTGTTGTAGGTAGTAGAAAGATAAATGCCCCGGGTTAAGGAAGCCAAGTGATCTGTATGTGGATGCTTGCGTAAACCTTAGCTCCTGGTAATTTAAGCATTCATGTAACAAAGATGACACTTTCCAGAGCAGTGAATAAGATGTAATTTACTATGCGCGAAAACCGCCTTTATCTTCGTCCTACTGACGTCTAATGAGTAAGATTTGGCAAGGCTGCATATTTCTCTGAATTATCAGAATTTGGAGCTTGTATTGGTCTTTCTCAAGGCCAGTGGCAGTGCTCGGCCCTGAGTTATCAGACGGGAAATAGAGATGACACAAAGGCCTTGATGTGCACTCTCTGTAAGCACTGCAGCTCACATCAACCGTGCTACATGTATACATTGTTAGCACAAGGCTATGCATGGCCAGCCCATGTCCCGGAACCTGGAATTCCGATCTTCTTTTTAGTTATGGCCAGTTAAGGGAGATAGATACATGGAGGACTTCTAATCCTGGTTAAGTGTAAGCAACAGGCAGAGGGATTTACTCCCCAGTCATTTCTTGTGCGGAAATGTCAGCTATGTTATTTCCTGTACCACCCTCTCCAGCACAGGGATCTTGAGGGTAATATTTTAAAAACAAATCCACCAGTTTTTTTTCTTGTGTTTTATGTGCCTGGGTTCCTTTCCTATGTTATTCTGTCCATGAATTGATTGAATTCCTTTTACACTAGCCATGATATGATGAGCCTCACCTGGTGTTTTCTCACATAGGGCCAGATGTAGGTTGCCAAATACCGGTCGGTAACGGCCTGAAATCGGTAAAATTGGCCGTTACCGACCGGTATAGCGAGAACGAGATGTAGGTGACAAAAAAAGACCGATTTGGTAAATATGAATCGGAAAAATACCGACTCGGTATTTACCGAGTACATAATTACCGAATCGTAATTTACCGATACGATAAATACCGAGTCCTTATTCACCGATTCGGTAAATAAGAAATCGGAAAACATGGCCATCGAGATGTAGGAAAGGCCAAAAATACCGAATTCATAGAAATTTGGTATTTAAGAGTCGGTATTTACCATGGACTGAAAGCAGGTGGTAACCATGTGCATGCTATAAAAAAGGGCCCAAAATGCAACAGTGTTGGCAAAATGGCGGCACTCTATGTGATTGCGAGGAGGCGAAGGCTACAGGCTGCAGGTCTGAGGGTATGGCAAAGGGAGGAGCAGGTGTACAGGCAGAGGATCACTCTGTTCCAATTGACTGAGCCTGAGATACTCCAGAGGTACAGGCTGCACCCCACTACCATCATGGACCTAATAAGGGACCTCCACCCATACCTGGATCATCCAAAACCCAGGGCCCACGCCATCCCTCCCCATGTCCAGGTGCTGTGTAGCATACACCTGCTTGCCTCTGGGAGCTACCAGAGTGTGATAGCTGCAGTAGGAGGTGTATCCCAGAGCTGTCTGTCCCGTTTTTTCAGGAAATTCCTGGATGTCATGACTCAGAAAATGGGACATTACATACAGTTCCCTGACACACCTGCGGAACATGCCAAAACTAAAACAGACTTCTATGGACTGGCACACTTCCCGCATGTGATAGGCTGCATTGATGGCACCCACATTCCCCTATGCCCACCTGCAGCCACCGAACACATATACAGAAACCGTAAGTCAACGCACTCCATCAACGTGCAGGTGATATGCAATGCAGGGAACATCATCACCGACATAGTTGCCAAATTCCCTGGCAGCACACACGACTCCTACATATTCCAGAACAGCGGAATATACACCCGGCTACTGAATGGAGATTTTGGAGATGGATATCTGCTAGGTAAAAATGTTGTACACACCCTGAAACGGATCTCATCTAAATGTGAAATGTGAATGTAACTCATGTACCTCTCCTTCTCTCCCAGGTGACAGTGCATATGCCCTGCGTTCCTTTGTGCTGACACCTTACCTCAACCCAACCAACAGAGCAGAAAGGCGATACAATGTGGCACACAGGTCCACCTGCAACATAGTGGAGAGAACCTTTGGACTCCTGAAGAGCAGGTTCCGTTGCCTCCACAAAAGTGGAGGTGTGCGACAGTACACCCCCATCCTGTGTTGCAAAATAATAGTCACCTGTGCCATTTTGCACAATCTTGCTACCAAGGAAGGCACAGAGGTGGAGTTGACACACCATGAGAACATAGATGACGACCAAGAACATGCAGGGCCCCAGGCAACAGGACCTGCCGCACTAGATGGTAGATTGAGACGGACAGAAATAACACGACGATATTTCTAGGTAAAGTATGACACATACACAGGTATACTTCATGACATGAGTAGTTTAATCAGCACTACCTAACCATAGTCACATCTGAAGTGGATCCATAAATGTACGTCAATGTCACTGGCTGCACATTCTCAGTTTCTGTCACTGTGTGCAGTTGAGTCTGTCTCCCGCATAGGTCAGTGCTTGCGTCCTCGCACTACATTGCGGGATTTTGGTGCCTGTCCTTCAGTTACCCTGCTGGTGCCTGACTCCGCAAGGCTGTGCCTGCCGCTCCGGCGCACCTCCGGTACAGGTGTACTGGAGCCACTCCTGCTGGTTGACCCCTCAGTCTCCTCCACACCCGTGTCACCAGCATTGCCTGTGTTGGAGTGCAACATCTGCTCCATCGCAGAGGTCACTCTACCCATGCCCCGTGTTAAGTCTGTGCAGCAGTGCTCTATTGCTTCCTGCATTGAAATGGAGCGTCTGCAGAGGAGTGCTGTATTGGTTGCGAACCTATTCACGGCCTTTGTCTGTTGGCGCATGTCATGTCGTTCCCTGGCACGCTGGAGATGATCCCTGTCCAACTTGTTGGAGAGAACTCCCATGTATGTTGAGATGTCTGTGATTCCTTGTGCAATCACCTCCAGGCTAGATGCCATTTGGCTTATGCCCTTGTCCATGTTGGACATTTTGGTGTTCATACAGTGAACCTGCCTATACATGGCTTGCAGTGATTTGGCCTGCTGGCATTGTACTTTCACCATCGTGCCCTCCAGGCCACAGAAGACGCTCTCCCCTTCCTGGCCCTCCCCACCCTCACGTGCCCTCCTGCCAAGGACACTGGTGTGCGCTGCGCCTGCTGCAATAGTTGGTCTTGGCCTGTCAGCCACTGGTGCACTCTTTTGGGGGACATCTTCCTCATCCTCTGATTCAGAGGTCTGCAGGATCCTCTGTGGGGGCTCTGCATGGCTACTTTCCCCTCCCGGCATGGACCCTCTGGACATTGCACTGGGTGTGTCTGAGAGGTCAGGAGTTCCAAACAACAGAGGGGACATTGGGACAGGTGTAGTGGGTGGGTTTGGAGATGATGGCTCATGGGTGGGATCGTTACCTCCTTCTCCTGCGCTGTGACAACTTTTCCTCTTTTCTTTCTCCCCTCTTTTAGTTGGTGCTGCCCTCTCCTCCCTCGGCGGTGCTGAACTGCGTGACGACTCTCCTGTTGATTCAAATTGACATAGGGTTAATGTTGTTGTTTGTCTGTGTGTGATTCTTAATTAAATAGTCTGCACACCTTTGCACAGTCCACATTGCTTGTTTGGTGATGTGTGTGGCATGCCTTGCTGAGTCATGTGTGGTGTACTTAGCATCTATGTATACATGACTACGTCTACCATGATGCATTGCTGCCACAAAATCTGAGCTCTTCTGCAGTGTGATGTGTGTACACAGTGGGGTACAGGGTTGGGTTGCTGGGGGTGGATGTGGGAACATGCCTCTTACCTTGTTTCTTGGCTGCTTTCGCTGTGCTATCCAGGTCTCCTATCCCATGGATGCATTCTGCCTCCATGGTGGTTTCCACTAGCTCCTCTATTAATGTCAGTTTTGGTGCTTTGCTCCTGCCACCTCCAGTCAAACCCGCATCCTTTTTCTGTGCAGCTATTTTTTTCTTCGTCATGATGCACAGGTCATACCACCTCTTTCGGATGTCCTCAACCTCCCGGTGGGTGACACCAATGGCATTGACTTTGGCCTGAATGGCTATCCAAATGTTCCTCTTCACTGTCTCTGCAACATGCAGAGACTGTCTCCCAAATATTTTGCTGTAGTTGCTCACTATTTCATCCACAGCCACCTGTAGTTCCTCTGGGTTGAACTTTATCTTCCTTTTCCTCTCACCACCATCCTTTTAGCCTTCCTGTGCCTCCATTCTTTCACTCTGCTTGCCTGTGGATGCTCTGCTCCTCCCTCCTCTGAAGAATTGTTTGTTCTGTTGGTTTCCACCTGCATGGGTGTGGCAACTCCCAGGTACTGGGGTGGTGTGCTTCACTCTCATTGGTTGGATTCACAGGGCCTTGGTTGTGGGGTGTGTAGGTTGTCCCTGATTGGTTGGCAGGCTCACATGGCGTGTTTCAAACTCCCGATTCGGTAATTACCGAATCGGTGAATTCCGAATCGGTAAATTCCGATTCGGCTTTTTCCGATTCGGTGAATCCCATTCATTCCTATGGGCCATGTGGCCCATAGGGATGCTTGGGTTTCACCGATTCGGAAAAAGCCGTTTCGGATTATTCCGATTCGGTAATTACCGATTTTGGTTACCGAGTCATAACGATTCGGTAACTTTTACCGATTTTTTTCCTACATACCATTTACCGATTCAGGAATACCGATTCGGTATGAGTCGGTATTTATGAATCGGTAAATGGAAATTACCTACATCTGGCCCATAGTGAGGGGCCAGTTACCTGGGGTCAGGAGGGTCTCAGGCATGATCCTGATGCAGGGAATTATTTGACAGACCTGTTGGGCTTTGATGCTAATCTCATCTAAAAATAATAAATGCATTTCTATATTTATGCTGATTATAGATGTATTTTGAATTCTGATTGTGTGATTTCAATTATTATATTCATACAATGCGCAGCTTTTAACACTGAGTTAGTGGAAATATACTTATTTTTATCAGAGACTCCCATGGATTTTTTCTTCTACTACAATAAAAAGCACAAAGACACCTCTCATAATAGTTCTGTGAATCATCATAAAAGCTGTGTCTTATCTCTCTTTAAGATAGATGCACATTTTCCACTCCCAGGGAATTGATGTTTCTCTTTCAAGGTTCCTTGACCGAAAACACAATGGAATATCACCAACATAAGATGGCCTTGCAGGTTCCAGCGTGACTGACTTTGACATTCAGGGATGCAACATATGTACTGCAACCCTCAGAATGGGATACTTCTCTTTGCTAATTCTTTTTTCCTGGTACCTAATAACAAGATGACTATAGATACTTAAATATGATGTCAGCCTTTCTATTAATTATTCTTTTTTCCGTCAAATTTTCTAGACTTCTTTTGCTATCTTGTCAGCTGCGGCTCCTACGCTATGGCGGAGTAGCATCGCCCCCTGCCAGCAGCCAAAATAATGAAAAATAAAACGATAATAAATGGTTGTTTATTATCATTTTATATTGGCTGTTGGAGCCGAGGCTCGGGGGCGGGTCCAGAAATGACAGGCTGGTGAAGGAGTGTTTTGCACTGTAATTAGTGCCCATGATGCACACTTAAGCTTTCTCCAAACCCAGCTGAGTTGCTGGGTTGGAGAGAGCAGCCACAGGCTCCCAGTCTAGTCTACCTAGGAGTGCAAATCCATGGCACTCAGGCCCATGTGCAGGTAAGAGCGGTGGGGAGGGATGAAGGTACTCAACAGACGAAGGCGAGGGAAAATGAATTATTCATTCCATTTCCCCCCTCATTGTCGTCTGTCAAATTACACCCCCCCCCCCACCTCACCCCACTGCTCTTGCCTGCACGGGCCGCTCCTGTTCAGGCCAGCCCTGATGCTGCTTTCATGCATCGTCAGTATTGGCCGCAGGAAATTCTGGGAGCCTGTGCCTACAATGCACAAAGCAAGATCGGAGAATGGATGCAGGTAATTTATTCCCCCCACCTATCTGCCCAGACCCAGACCGCTACTGTATCTGGTGTAATATTTTGCATATTTTCTGGGCTATACCTTGGTTCACATAACGTGTTGTAAATGCTAGTTCAAATATCTTGTGTTTGCTCTGTTTGTGGAAAGGGAGAAATACACTCAGGGGCATATTACCAAGCAATAGCGATAATTATCGCTATTGCTTGGTTAGAGACAAAAAATTACCGCTGAGGTGCGGCGATTTTTATCGCAAATAAACCTTGGTATTACCAAGGTTTATCGCCAATGCAATGAATGAAAAGTCAGCGATATTCATGCATTATCGAGCTAATGCTCTTAGCCATGCTATCCACCTCCCATTGGATAACATGGCTAAGAACTGCTCAGGGCAGGTGTTAGCTTTTGGAGATATTCGCGCCTAGCGCGAATATCTCCATAAGTTGGTAATAGGAGATAGCGATGTTAGCGACTGTTTCCAGTCGCTAACATCTTGGCACGCCCACTTTGCATGTCATTAGTGATAAATATCACTGAGATGCAAAGTGGGGCCCAAGATGGTCGCTATCTCCTACTAGCTGTCGCTAACTGGTGTTAGCGACAGCTAGGTAATAGGGAGATAAGTTTATCTCCGCTTTCTTGGCTTTTAAAGCCAAGAAAGCTGAGATAAACCCCCTTGATAATATGCCCCTCAGTTATATATCTTACGGTTATATGTCTGTGACAGGTAAAGTTACATTCCTAATGCAGAGTCTCACTGATTACGTTCATTGGAATTTTGTGGTACAAAATCTGCTCTAAAATATGAGTTAGTTTACCTTTAAATCCTGAGGTCATTGGAAATCTAGTGAGTGCAGTCAGGCCAGACTGTGACATTCAACACAATCCCTACGAGACAACTGCCTACATATTCTCAGATTCTGAAATGCCAAACAATGCAGTTTCCACAAAAAAGTTAATTTTATTTCACTCAGTTATTAAAGAATGTTGAAACAATTATAAAAGATTATTAAGATGGGGTTCACAGTACAACTATTTTAAAGACTTTGGTTCTGTCTTGAGTATTTCACAATATGCTAGACACTCCAGAAGTGACACACCGTTTGTTTCTTCTATAATTTAAAAGATTGTAACCAGACATAATCACTTTATTCACAGAAGCTTTTAGAGGATTGTTACACCTGACAGCCTTAGGTTGGTCTCCCCTGATTTTTTTGCATGCCTCCTCCATTTTTCTGAACTAGGTTATGCTGGATTTGGGACTCTGCACATTTTACAACTTCTAACCAGTGCTAAAGTGCCTATGCTCTCTCTTCTAAACATGGTACCATTTTTTTTCGCCAATGAGCATATTTGATTTCCATATAAGTCCTGCATGCAGCGCACAACGTTTTCCAAGGACCCGTTAAGTTAAATGCTACTAGTGGGCTAAAGCACTGATTGAGCTAACCACCATGTCACCCTCTAACCATGACTCCGGCCTGCAGAGGTAGAGCTTGTTCATGCAGTTCTAAACTGCAATTTTAACCTGGTAAGGTAACCCTCTTGTCTTGTCTAACCCTTCCCTCTTCCGACATGTAAATCACCCCTAACATAGGCCCTGTCAACCCGCAGTGCAGGGTGCTTTCTACGCATGGGGTAGGGCATGTACTTTTTGTTTTTACATGTCCTGGTAGTGAAAATCTCCCAACATCGTTTTTAACTTCTGCAAGGGCCGATCTCTCCCAAAGGCCAGCATTGAGTTAACCCCACAACCTTGTTTTCAGTATAAGTCCAATTGGGAAGAAATAGACATTTCAAGTTTAGTATCACTGTCTTCACAATCTAAAATCACAACTTATGGTGAGGTTGTATTTTATATTCCAGTTTACCAAATGCCACTTTTAGAAAGTTGACATTTATGCTTTTAGCCATTCATCACCTGCTGCCTGCCTCTGGAATACATGTTGGGGTGAGTGACAGCTAGCATCTGGCATTCCTGCCGGACCACCACACATGTGCATGCATGGCCATTTGCATGCTGATGGCTCATCCCGAGGATGATGGGAGAAAGGAACTGACACTTACACCTGAAAGGATGGTGTCCTGTCCACACCCAAAGGATTGATTACCGCCTATCACATGTCTGGGACCAGGTCAGGAAGGTGTCCCTGAGTATAAATACTGCACCTCCGCACAAACACAGGTAGTACACATCTGGACATGAGATCACTCTATCAGGAAGAAGAGCCACTGTGCTGCTATGCTGCTGGGCCACTGCTTTGCTGAACTCTGCCTTGCTGTGCTCTTGTAATGCAGAGCTGCTTTGCTGACTACTGTTCTACTGACTGGGTGAGACCAACTGGATCACATCACTTGAACCCGAAGTGACTTCAAGGGCTTGCTGGCTTGCCTTCTTTTTTCAAATCTCAGGGACATCAAAGACTTTAACCACCTGAATCTGTACTTTGATTCTCTGCATTGGGAATTTGCCCTGCCAAATGGTGCAGTTCCATGCCTGGACACTTGGAAGTGAGGCCTTAAGGTGCTTGAATGCCTAAACGTGCATATCCGCATTGGATTCAGAACATTTCTGCCCCATTGTGGGTCAGATATTGCACACTCTCACCGTTGTGCGTAGTGGACCTGGCGCCTTGCCCCAGCTACGTGGGAGACCCCTATTCATCTTGTCCAAAGCATGATCTACTTTGTACAGTATTAAAAACATCAACTGGAGCACAGTACTTTTGTGAATTCATGGAGGTCCCTACTGCCGGCCTGTGCTCCCTCTCATTCGGCCTGAGCTCTTGAATGTGTTCTAGACTAGTGCTACCCAACAACTCATTGAAGCATTTGTCACTTCCAAGCACTCTTCTGAGTTTTTGAATCCACACAATTTTGCACTTCAACACTATACTCAAAAGATTCTTACCACCTTTGATCTTGTATTATTTATATCAAATCAAATCAAATAAACTTTATTCAATTTTTAGCATTAAAAATCATTAAAGTAGCATGTTAAAAACTTACAGAAGGAAGTTTAAAAAATACACACAGTAATTAAATCTTTACATACCACTTGAATCTTACAGTCTCCTCTTCAGTTAATTCTTTTGACTTTTAGAACAAAAGTTCTATACACTAGTCAGTCTCATAGTGGGTTTCCCATATTTTCCTTTTCCTTTTTTTTCAAATGGACTTCAAGAATCCAGTCATAACACACACACAATGAACATTTTTCAGCATTTGCAAATATAGAAAGGCAGGTCGGCATTGCCTCCAGCCCCCTCTCTTCAGCAATGTCAAAATCCATCTACTTTTTTCAAGTCTATACAATTTACAAAATAAAATCATATGTATTGTCGACTGGAAAGACATCTCATTGCAAGGACACCAACAAAGGTCTCTAGTCCAATCGTTTAATGTAGGGAAGCCGACTAATCAATGGAAACTATCAAATCTGAATCTTGTAAGAACATACCTGTCATATCCTCCTATACACTAGTCCAAATACGGTTGAATAGTGGGGGATACAAGGATTAACTGGTGTGGGATAGCAGTACTTTTCTTCATTTCTGAAGCAGCTCTTAGAGACTCTAAGTGCGACTGACAAAAAAACGTTAAAATCCTTCCTTGAAATTTTACTCAATGTTTCGGGGTTACTGTAAAACTCAGGTTTACCCACGTCTTTTAAAAATCTTATAATATAATTCAGCCAAGTAATCCTGTTTGCGTGGGATAGACTCATGGCATCACCAATAATATGTCTGTTTAACTCTGTTCTATTAGACGTCCAAACTCTATGCCATAGTAACAGAGGCTGCATCTTGATCAAATCAGAGATATAAGGAATCCCCAGCTCATTGTGGCAATTATAAACAGAAGAGCTCTGCGGTACTGCTAATATAAAAATTAAAAAAGTATTTTCCTCTTTTTGTATTATGGCTACATCCTGGTATCCCCAGACTCCTACCCAGTACATAGCTATACTCAAGCATTTATCTTGGTAAGTTTCAATAAGTATCCCCGGGGGCCTTTTGCCCAATTTAAATGTATTATCTATATAAAATCAGTGTTACTTTTTCTAACATGGTGTGGAGTATTTTGGCTGTGCTTTATTGTGTTGTGGTATGAGCCATCACACAAATACACTAAAAATTGCCTTCTAAGTTAAACCTGACTACTCAGTGCCAAGCTACTCACAGTGAGCGCGGGATAATTTGGGTGGTGTGTGACTTCTGCCAACTAGAGACCTAATAAGGATGTAAATAGTACTGCAGTTATTTTACTTCATGTAGTCAAAATACTCTTCACAACTGTTCAGCAGGGCATCTTTATTTTAGAGGAGTTTTCTATAGTACTGGTCAGACCCAAAGGTATCAGAGCACTTTACAACATTATCTTGACGATGACAGACATAAATTAGTTCAGCAAACAGTGGAGTCAAGAATTGAATCAGGGGATGACCTAGATGTAGACACAGAAGGAGGAAAAAAATAAGGGGGTGTAGAAACCACATTGTGCTGGATGATTGTTATCTTTCTGGACAAGGTGCCAGTTTTAAAGAGTTCACATTGCGCTGCGCGATTGCTATCCAACTGGTTGAGGCAATGATTGAGGAAGAGATCCTTTAACTGTCTCTTGAAGTTTATGAAGGAAGGGTTAGCCCTGATATATATTGGGATGGGGTTCAAGATTTTGGGGGCATTGCCCAAGAAGGAGCGTGCCATGGTTCTTTATTTGCCAGTTTAGGAAGAATGAGGGCAGGGTATTGGTGCTTTTTAGGTTTCTTGTCTGACCTGCCTTCTTGAGTTTGGATGCAAGAGTGGCTGGTTTACTGGTGTAATGACTTTGTAAATGAGTTATGTAGTTCTGGAGCTGTAACGAGCTTCAATTGGGAGCCATCTTAATTCTTTCTGAGAGGGTGAGATATGATCGTATTTTTTGATTTTGGGTACCATCCTAGCTGCTGCATTTAGAGTGATTCCTGAGGGGTGCTAAGTGGGATTTTGCCGTGCGGTGGCTTTTGCGTAGTCCATTCTGGTCAGAATCAAAGCTTGTTTGCCAGACTTGAAATCATCGGGAGTGGGGAAGGGTTTGAATTTGTTCAGGAGTTTTAAGTTGTAGATGCCACTCTTCGCAGTGTTCAGTATAGGTTCGCTCATGTTCAATTGTGGGTCCAAAGTCATTCTAAAAAGAGAACGTCAGCAAGGGTTAGATTGCAGTCTAGAGTATCAATAGAGTTTAGTCATTCTTTTATCTGGGGGTCAGTTCTTTGTTGGATATGAGTAGGATTTATTTCTTCTCTTGGTTGAGTTTTAAGTTTTTGTGAGTTAACCAGAGTTGGACTTCTTTGAGGGTGGCCTTTAGCCAGTGTATGTCATCTAGTAAGGATATTTCTAGGTAGGTCTGGGTGTTGTCAGCGTAGAACTGGAAGGGGACGTTTGGTCATTTGAGAATGATGGTGAGGGGCTCCATGTAGATATTGAACAGTGAAGGAGAGGGCTTAGCTTTGTGGGACATCCCGTATTCTTTGAAATATGTCAGAAGTTGAATGAATGGTTTATTTGTATTTTGTGTGAGCGGTTTTATAGAAAGGAAGTGAACCATTGTAGGACCCCCTGTCTGCTCTGATCCTTTTTTGAAGGGAGTTCAAGAGAAGCTTGTGGTCAACCATGCCAAAGGCCACGAATAGGTCTAGGAGTATGAGTAGGCAGCATCGGTCTGCATCAAGGGATCTATGTAAGTCATCTACGGCATTCACAATAGATTTTTCTGTGCTGCATCCTTTTCTGAAGATGATTGGTGAGGGTCCAGGAGGTTGTTGCAGTTAATGTGACTGGATTTCGGCTATGAAGGGGAGTTTGGAAACAGGTCTAAAAGTAGTGAGGCAGTTTGTGTCTGTGCCCGTTTTCTTTAGTAGTGGCATGAGGCAATCTGGCATAACTCTGGTTGTCAGAGAGCTGTTTATAATCTTGCTCCAGAGAATGGTTAGGGCGTGATTATGTTTTTTTTTGCAAGAGGCGCTAGAATGGGGTCTGAAAATTGGGAGGAGGTCTTGTACATAGTATTTAGTTTAGCAATGTCCACCTCCAAGAGTGGATTGAAACCTTCCAGCTGCTGGGCATCATGGGGGACCCTTGGACTTGGTTGCACTTGGTGATGTCTGGTAGGGAGACCATTGCTTGCATGTCCAGTAGGGAGACCAATGCGTGTGTGTCCAAGGAGTGTGTGGGGGAGTTGCTTACCTCCTTTATGGAAGTCTTGTTTCCATTGAATGACTGCGTAGGAACTTTGGAGAAAATCTCAATCTTAGCGATTTCATAATAAAAGAAATTAGCAAAATTGTTACATGGATCTTTGGCGACATGAGGGGTTTTTATGGCTGGCTTGAAGGATTGTTGTTTAATGATGTTGAAAAGCTCTTTTGGGCAGTTTTTGGCAATGTGTAGTGCACAGTCAAAGTAGAAGGCGGCTTTTTCTTTTCTAATGTGTTATTTATATTTCCTGCGTTCTTTTTTAAGATGGTCTAGGTGGGTTCTGGACGGATTTGATTTCCAACGTTTTTCAGCAGCTCAAAGGTGTCTTCTTTCCATATTGAGCTCTTTACTGAACCAGGATCTCGAGGGGGTATTTTTGACCCTTTTTTTAAGGGGGGCTACTATGTCTGGCCTTTCGTTTATGTAAATTCAACTACTCTGAGTCAAACCTCAATACCAGGGAGAGAGCATATAAGTAAAAAATCATCATACAAAATTAAAAATTTTTCCAAAACATAGATTTCAATTTATGCTACTGCTTTACATCTGTTATTTTGATATATTAGTTGCTCCCAAAAACCACAGCAATGTACTCAAGAGAAAGTGCTGGTGCATAAAAAGTAGAAAAGAAAAGGAAGGGAAGGCTCCATAACATCTATAAACTTATTTCAACACAGCCTGTCTGTTAAACATTTAAAATATTCAAGATATTCTGTGGCAAAAATAAGATGATCCAGGCAATTCAAAATATGTTGATGCTTCAATATAGCATCGTGGGTAGAGGACCAGTTGATACCTCACTTGTGGGTCTTTTTCAGGACAAGTTAAGGAATAAGAACAGGAAAGGGTATTCAAGTAAAATGCAATGTGTGTGTAAATGAACTCCTCCCTGTTATGTGCAGACTCACCTAAGGGCAAACATCATAAAGCTGAGAAACACAAAGATATTCACTGTCAAAGTTGAAGGTCCAAAGGGTAACTTCTCACTGAGGAAACTACATTTCCTGATTCCTGAAAGACAATTTATATAGAGAATCGCCCACAAACAGGTTCCACTCTGTAGAGAAAAAAAATTGGATTTACTAAAGGTACCACCCACTTAACACTTAGAGGCCGATTTCAAAGGTGGATGGACCTAAGTCCATCTGACATCGATCTGGAACTGGGCCCGGCTGACCTCCTTTCGGTGGTCCCAAACCAGCATTTAGCATGCGATTAAACACTGTTCAGTCGCAATCATATTCTTTACATAGGGAGCATGCAATCTGACCAGAAAGCATGCTCTCATTGCAAAGAGCTGAGGTGCAGTTCATCCCTGCACCAGATGGAAGGCACCTTGAGGGATCAACATTGGGACATCATAGGTGCCTCCAGGTCGCCATTGGTAGGCTTTCCACCCATGGGAACCCTGCTGGGGACCCCCAAAGTCAGATTCCGACAACCTTTCTGTGTCAGAAAGGCGACACAGAAATGCTGTAGAAATCTGCCATTGTAATCCCTTGGGCGGAAAGAGCAGATGCAAACAGGCTGTCCGAGACAATCATAAGCCATTTAGAAATCCTGTTTGGATTAATTTCTGACCGACTCCATCAAAATGGGTCTGTCGGAAATTAATCTAAACAGGAGATTCTGATGCCATTTCCTATGGCATCGTAATTGGCTTTTAATTATCAATTTGAAAGTATGAAGTGTACTTAATCAACACAGACCTCGAAGGACTCTGTACTGACTGGTGAGTAGAGGTAAGGAGCTCCATGCAGGAGGATTTAGAATTAATCTATAAACAAAAACGACTGTAATTTGCATTAGAACTAACACCCCCTTACACATGAATTATCACTAACGCGAGGATACCACAGCTGCAAAGGCAGAGCCGCTTACCTACAGAATTTCAAAATGACACTGTAGCCTCATTTGCTTGCAAGCAATCAGAGGTCCATAGGGCAGAATCACCACAAGCTGTGTCTGGTTTTCAAATTACTGCGGCCAATTCTTTGAGGTGAACCAAGATTGAAGCTCTAAAGAAAGGGAGAATAGAAGCTCTTTAGAGCATCGCTCTTGGTTCACTCTAAAGAATTTGCCTCAGTAATTTGAAAAACAGGCCTCATATAGCTTGCAAGTGAACAAGGCTACAGTATAATTTTGGCAAAAATCTTTAGGAGAATTTCTAAGCCCCAGCTCTTAAGGTTAGTGTCATGGTTCGTGGGGGTACGGAGCAGCAAGCGGCACGATAACAACCTGTACCGCATTAGCAGGTGAAAACGGAACTTCATTTCCCAGCAGCGGCCCCGAACGAACTACAAATCCCGAAATGCTGTGCGCAGCGCATGCGCACGCCAAGAAGCGCATAAAACAATGGCGGCAGCCGGGAACAGTGTCGGATATTGCCGAGCCGGAGCCAAGGTACGGGGAATCGCCGTGAGGTAAGGAACAGCGTTCCTTTTACTACTTCCTGCCAGAACGTGCCGAGGTGCGGGTTATCGAACAAGTTGGGCGGCCGCTCATTCATGACCCGACCGGAGCGTGAGTACTCTGGGGACTTAGTTGTGGGTCTAGCTGGGGCCCTTGATAAACATTGCCGGAACACACGGGAATCAAGCGCAAGTCGAGCGGCTGCTCCTGCGCGTCCCATCATCAGGGCAAAACACTTTCGAGGGCATTGATACCAACAATCTATGAAGGAATCATAACGAGGAAACCTTACACGGTGTTCCTATCAGCCAAAGGATCACGGACTTCACAGGGCAAGACGATAATCATAGATGGGGGAGCCGAGGTCTATCGCTCCATCCCAGGAGTCAAGATCCCTGCTTTAGGGTGGCATTGCGGGCCACAGCGTATCACTGTACCCCTCGTTGGCGAGTGCCGGGACCGGCATTCCTGCGGGGGACGGTTAGGCCAGGTATTTACCGGTTTCTTTGTTGCTGACAGAAAAGCTCGAGTGGCATTGTTGGCCATTTCTTAGCACAGTGCCCTCTGTTGGGGAGTGCCAGGAACGGCATTCATGCGTAAGACGATGTGGGTACATAAGGTATATGCAGGGTGGCTAGAACCCAGTACTTGGTTAGTTCGTGACAATATAGAAATGTATTTGGAGCATTATTGGTACGTTCAATAAAGCCTTATCTCTACTTCTGGTTTCTTGGTGCTTTACTGCTGTGTTGTAGGTCTGTGGTCTTGGTTCTACTGCCAGAACTCAATCCCGAGGTCAGCGAGGGATTACAGTTAGGGAGAGGACTACATTCTGGCACTTGCCCAAGGGCCCCAGGACCTTAGGTACACCACTTGGGAGTCAGGAATCCCTCCAGGGGAAGCTAAAATCAGGGCCCAGGGCAAATGCAGTTGGATCTGGTCAGCTAGGCTCTTTGGGGAGGTGGGCTTCTTGCAGTGTTTTGTGACCTCACAGTTTAACAGGAGGTTAGCCATCCCTCCCTTAGGATCTATTCTTCTGGGTTTACGTGGGAACAAGTCCAGCCCTTGGGGATTCTCTCCACAGATGACCGTAAGTGGCAGTCCTCGTTCTAAATTCAGGACTCAGTGGTTGCATTCTTTTTCTGTCTTCCACATGTTCAGCTGTATTCTGAAGAAGGTAGCAACATTTATAAGGTTGTGGGTGGGGGTGAATCTTAAACCAATAAGGGAAAGGTTCCCTTGGGCAGTCTTATTGAATTTGACATCATTTTCTGGAGTTTTGGATCTAAACAATTACACAGCCAAAATTCTACATGGCAGAATCATTTGTCCCTTTGTCAGAGCTCTGGGCTCACCCCTGTGGTGTGTCTATGCAGACAAGGAAGTTCCCCTGCAAAACTAGTTCTAGGACGGATCCCCCCTAATGGGATTGGTGCCACTCTAGCTATTTGGACAGGGGCAGGACTAAAGGCCTGATTTAGATGTTGGTGGTCTTACCACTGTCCCACAGCGGTGACAGGCCCAAGTACTCCTCATGCCAATTGTCTTCCACATGCTCTATTTAGATGCATATGCGATACACAGAAGACTGCTGTGGCGGCGGTCTTCTGTGCTGGCAAACTGCCTACCATTTCTGTTCTCAGGGCGGGGTCCCACCGAGCAGATCTGGATTTTCCCGTTGGCCTGGCGGTGTCCTGATGGCAGAGCCCTAACGGACATGACCTTGGAGGTGGGGGGACAGGTAAGCAATACCTGTATGTGTTGTGTTTGTGTAAATATGTGTCTGTGGGATATATAAAGAGAGGAGGAAGGCGGACTGAGAAGAAGAAGAAGGGGCAACGAAAAAAGGGGAAGAAAGGAAGGAAGAAAAGAAAAGATAAAAGGGTCTACTTGTTCACCTACTTTCTTCAACCTCTTCATGGAGCCTTTAGCAGAACCCTTGAACGCCTCCAATATTCAATATCACATGTTTGCAGATGACACCCAACTATATTTGAAGATCTCCTCCCCAGATGACGTCAAGTCCCTTAAAACAACTCTGCAAAATACTCAAAACTGGCTAATGCATATCCTTCTCAAACTAAAAGCTATCAAAACAGAATTCCTCCTCATTGTTCCACTCAACCACAAACCCAAGATTTATTTATTGATGAAGCATATAACGGCCCTCAACTGCTCTCCTCACATTATTGACTCAGCGAAATTCTGAAGATAAAATTAGACAAGTATTTGAACATGCAGGTGCAAATCAGTGCTGCCACCAAAGGAGAAAACTACTATTTTAACACTCTAAGGAAGTTTAAACCTTTCCTCCTTCATGACAACTTCAAATAAGTGGTCAAGGTTTAGCCATTCCAAAATTAGAATATGGAAGTGCAACTGTTTGTGGACTTCCTAGATCTACGCTGGCACATCTAATGGCCCCGCTTAATGCTGCTGCCAGACTCGTCACTGGAACTAAAAGAAATAAACACTTCTCCCCAGATCTAAAATCCCTGAACTGGCTACCTTATGAGGTAAGAATACAACTAAGTATTGCTTGCATGACTCACAAAGCCATACGCAACAACAAACCCAAATACTTGGCAGCAAAATTAATTATTCTCTGGCGGAGGTAGAAGCTCTAGAAGTAACAGCACCCTGCTATTCCATAAAAAGAAAACTAGCAACAAAACCTTATCAGGTATTGCCCTGAAAATGTGGAACTCTCTACCACCTGAAATCAGACTGATCCCCTCTACTGCATCATTCAAAAAAGAAGTGAAATCCCTTCTGATGAACAAATTGCTACCCTAATTGCCTGTTCCTGGACACATGTTCCTCCCATATTATTTACCTTGTTTAATTTATGTATGGAGGTTACTTTCTGTAATTTACTGTTTTTCACAGTTTGTACCTCTTTTTCTCACATGTTACTTACTTCGTATCACCTATAAAGCGGTGTGATTAACCCTGGGCATAGTTTGCACTATAGCGGTACGCGTAGCTACACGAAGTGCACTCTACACGCAAACTGCGTAGTGCGGTAGGGAAATGCTGTTCACACTGATTTCACAGTGCCAGATGCTTGTCCACACTGTGCAATCATTGCAAACGGCATCTTGCACAGTGCAAGCGGTCGTTTTCTGCCACTCAAGTAGATTTGTACTCGAGAGGCAGCTTTCTCAACGCGGACTGGTAGTTTCTCATCACGAGCGGTCGCGAGCTTACGGGACCACTCGCAAGGAAAAACCTGACCTTTCCGCATTGAGAATCTCGCCGGGAGGTTTATTTTCCACGCTCGCGATTGGCAACTTGAGGTTTCTGATCGCGAATGAGGAAAAAATATCGCCAGGATGTTGATTTTGCTCGCTCGCGGTCACCAACTTGATGTTGAGGACTGCGAGCAAGCAAAAAATGGCAGCTAAGCGTATTTGCACTGTGCTATGTGCAATTTGCGTACTGCATAGTAGCGCAAACTACGCACACTCCACGAGCGTAGCGTAGTACTACACCCAGGGTTAGTTGTGACACCCGCTCCATTCATGTTTGCACTATATAAAACTTTATACATAAATAAATGTGTACATTCTATACTGCTCCCCACCAACATGCAAACACCATGCAAAGTATACCCGCACACACAACAAACACCTTCCAGTCCATCAAAATGGGGTGCCGATCAAAGTGAGTATTCACCCCTTTTCATCTGACTCAAAGTAGGAGGGACTCCCATTGGGATTCCCTCTGAAACCAGCTAGAACGTGTACAGTAGGTGAGAACACCCACAGGCCATCCAGTCAGGAGGCAGTAACTCCTCCTACCAGCCAAGGCTTATTTGTTCCCTTTCTTAAGAGCATTTCATACCTCCCAGCAGGCTGTCAGGTGAGAGTTGGGGAACACTTCAGGCAGGAAAATGCCAAATATCTAACAATAGCACTTTCAAAAAAGTATTACAAAATCTGACTTTACCATCAGATTTGACATTTTATTACTATTCATTTGAGTCATTGAATCATAGTTCTAGCTATTCGAAATTTTGAGTTATAATGTAACCCAGTGCTTTTCTATGGGAGAGCTAACTTTGTCACAGTGAAAAAAGAAGTTTCTTTATGAAAGCAATCTACTTATTATTCTTTGTGTTTTGTTATAGTTTGAATCTTGTACTTTAAAACATACAAATTCAGACTGCATAATCATATGGATATGTACTGCTTTAGAATACATTGATTTTATTAAATGATTGTTGTTTGAGAACTTGGCTCAATTTTGCTAGTAAAAATGTATGGTTTAAACACCACCTCTCTGTCGTTATTGTGGAGCCAAACTGGTTTCACTGGTTTTGAAATGTATTGCTGATATTAACTCCATTCATGTGCTTTCTGTCGGTAAACAAAATTCCATATGACCAGCAGAGGATGCTGTACAACAACCATGCAAGGATTTTTAGGTACAGGAAATTCCGCCGCACCAAGTGGTTGCAGTGAATGAGTTGTCACTGAAGTGTAGGGAGCTAGAATACTCTTGAAAAGATCTAGAAATCGCCCGAGTCCAGTTCATGCCACTAACATCCATGACCCAGTTTGGTGTGTTGGCGCTGTTTCAGCAGTTCTGAAGGCTGTTGCTATACACTAGGGGAGAGTATAAATGGGGTTGAGCGTCACAGATTGTGTATTTCAATCTTGCCGTGTTTGTGCTGAAATAGTAAGTTTTAGACCTGACAGAAAGCTAATGTGCTTCTTTATATAAATAGCTTGTTGCATAAATGCACTTCCACTTGATGTTGAGCAGTTGCAGTTGTATTCTAAGATCCCAGGGTAGATGACATATAGTCTGGTTTAACGTCTCTGTCACAGTTTGTAATGAAAGTATTTGAGGTATCATCAGCTGCGCAATGGGGACACAGAATTGTGACTACTTGTTGTGAGTGTACTAACAGTGGTTGGTGTTGGTTGATCTTGTGCAGAGGTGAAGCTGCACAAGAAGGGTCATTTCCCTCTGGTTGAGATTTCACTTGTGTGTGTGATAGCACTGGAAAGTGTTATTTCCCGTATAAACCTCTTAAGTAAGTGATTACTGTGAATTTATTTAGTGGAGAAGATAAGAGTTATGAGTTATATGTATTTGCTTTAGTATTGTTGCAAACGTTTTGCTGCACATTGGACATTTTAAAGAAGGTAGAGCTGCTGTGAGGTGCTAAACCCACATCATCAGGTACCACGCTGGTATTGGTTGGTTAGCGTGAGTGGCACACTCGTATTGGTAGTTGCACCATTGGCAGGATCTACAACATTGACATACAACAAAACACCCTCAAGTGAATTGCTTCCTTCCTTGCAGGATGCACAAGGAGCATCCACCTGCCTCCCTTCACCTCCGCATCCAAGGAAATCATATGAAGCATACCCAAAGGATCATCCCTTAGTCCCACAATGTTCAACATCTTATTGACCCGACTCATAGACATTGCCAGATCACAAGGACTCAACATAATCTCCTACACAGAAAACACTCAACTAAGTCTTTTGCATACTGAGGACCCCTCCAATGTAAATGCCAGCATTTGTAAAGCGCACAGCCGCCTCCAACGGAAGTGTCCCGGCGCTGTCCGTGTATCGCTTAGGAACCCTTCCTGGCTTTTCCCTGTGAAATGTCCACTCCTGGGCACCCCCAATGTGAAGCCAGGCATCCCAGCGCTGTTGGGGCCGTTGTGGAGATTAAGCAAGCTATTGCCCAGATTTGCAGAGTGGGACCCATGATTAGAATAGGCACCGAGGCGAGAATTATCAGGTCAGAGGAAATTGAGCCCAAGACCCGCCGAGGCGGGTATTGAACCCTGGTCCCGGACCAGACCTCTGCATCAGGGTCTGCCGCTTTAACCAATTGAGCCACGCTTCTCCACTGCCAAAACCAATGCCAAAACCAACGTCTGCAACACCATGCCTGACTTAGCCAAATGGATGAGAGACAACTGCCTCAAACTTAACTCCAAAAAGACAGAAGTACTGATATTTTGAAAGATCACCTATGCATGGAACCACACCTGGTGGCTAGCAGAGCTGGGACCATTACCTGCACCGATAGACCATGCATGCAGCCTTGGCATCATTCTCAACAGCCAACTGACCATGAAACAACAAGTCATTACAGTTGCATCCCCCTGTTTCCGCACCCTTAAATTGCTCTGCAGCATCTTCTGATGGATCCTGCTCAACCCCAGAAAGACTGTTATGCAGGCCCTCATCACCAGCCCCTTCGACTAATATGGCAATGCTCTCTACACGGATACTTCAACCCATCTCCTCCGAAGACTCCAGATCATACAGAACACTGCAGCCAAATTCATCTTGGACCTCCCAAAAGGACCCACAATTCCCACCACTGGCTCCCAATTCATGAGAGATGCCAGTACAAGAACCTCACGCATGCTTACAAAGCCCTACACAATCAAGGGAGGTCCTACATCAACCATCCACCGGACTTCTATCAGCCTTCAAGATATCTGCGTTCTGTCTCACTTGCCCTCACACCGCCACCCCCATATCTATCATAGCCACAGCGGGAGCCGCTCCTTCTCCTACATCACAACCAAGACCTGGAATCACCTGAACCTCCACCTCCAAGCAGCACCCTCCATGGTGAAACTCAAGACCTGGCTTTTCATCAGAGACATGGCACCCTCAGTGCCCAGATACCCCTAGGTGTGACAGTACTGCTCTATAAACATGCTGATTGACTGATCGATTGATGCAGTGCAAAGAAAAACTAGAGACTGTGATATTCGAAGACTGAATATCTGGCCTGACATGTAGGATGATATCATTGTTGAGTTCAATAAATGCAAAAATCTTGAATCACTCCTGGAGTGGCTTTGAGTCTAGCATCAACATCTGCCACGCAAAACCAGAAGCAACCACAATGTTAACTTCTAGAGACTTCCAGAGAATTTCATTCAGTTTACAAAGATAAAACCATTATTTCCTCCTTTCTGGTTGGCATGGTAGATAGATCTCTCATCAAAATCAAACAGTGAAAAACAGGATTCATTAATGGACAGGATGCACCAATCGAGCTGGTTCCCAAACGAATGGACTATTGTTAAAGGTAAATAAGTCATGACAGAAATTGTAGACCAATGTCTGAAAAAAAAAGTTTTTTAGAGAAGTATGGCTAGGCACAAATGGTAACCTAGGGTCACAAGATCGCAGAATAATTTACACGGTAGAAATGGGGGGAAAGGTCCATGCAAAATGACTGACTCGTACTTGGATTTGCAAGAGAAACCTACCACAGCTCCTAACCATTGAAAAGAACCAGAGGTCATATTATTTAGATGGATTTGACTTAATTTGAAAAGTCTCTCCAAAGGAATATGCTGTCACAAGACAACCGACGACAACCTTAAATATCTACCATTAAACAATCAAACAATAAGACCATGAAAACTAGGCTCTATATTTTATCCACAATTCCATCCCTTTCCACTGCATACTATGTTACTATCAGCCAGATTCATCATTCTCCCGTTTTGCGAGCCCCTAATAGCGATTCATAAGGAATCGCTATTAAGGACTTGCAAAACGGGATTCATGTAGGAATTGCAAAAAATATTGCGATTCCTACATGTTCCTTATTTGCGATTAGCAAATTGCTAATCGCAAATAAGGAATAACTCCCCATGCATTCCTATGGGCCTACAGGCCCATAGGAATGAATGGGGAGTTATTCCTTTTTTGCGATTAGCAATTAGCTAATCGCAAATAAGGATGCGATTTCAAGGGTGCAGGGGTGTCCAAAGGACACCCTGTAGCACCCCTGAAATGTAATCTACATTGGTGTTGCGCACACACATGTCCAAAGGACATGTGTGTGTAACATGCAACTTAGAAAAATGCATTTAAATGCATTTTTCTAAGTTTTTGCTATTTACCACGAGGTCTGACCTAGCGGCCCAAAATTGCAATTTCGCAATTTTAAAATGATTCATGAATTGCATTTAAGGAATCTCAAATAGAGATTCCTTAAATGCAATTCTTCGCAAATGTGGGAATTCTTTAATAGCAAATTTTGCATTTGGGATGATGAATCCCAAATGCAAAAATTGCACTCGCAAAAGGCAAGATTCTGAGAATCTTGCCCTTTGCAAGTGCAATTTAGCTTGATGAATCAGGCTGAATGTCCATGATAACAGCCAAGGGATTGTGTGAAATGATTGAATGCCATTGGATATGTTCGAAAATATATGGTTCCCTCCATACGACTATTAATTCTGCACTGAAAGGATGATGCCGAAATGTATTGAAATAAAAATTTCAGCTTGAAAGTTTCCAGATATTTCCTCCATTTTATGGTGCCCTCAAGTAAAAGCAAAAAACTCCAAATATAAAAGGAATATTTCTCTTTTAACATGCACATTAAGCATACATTAAAGAACATCTCCGAGAGAGTTAAAAGTTTGCTGCAGGGCACTGCGTTTCTGACATTACTCTGCTAAAGATATGCTGAAGCCATTATTTAATCGAAAGCAATTATTTCAATCTCACAATCTCTGTACCTGGCAATCACTTCACAGGCTTATATGTTGAAAGCTGCTCGGAAAATTATGATATAAGAACCTCTATCTTTTGCTTGAACTGAATGCAGAGCTGTCAGTCGGACAATATGTTCTAACACCTTCATTGAATGAGCTTGTTGACTGGCTTATACACGTAGAACGCCTAAGAACGTTACCTTGGCCTGTTAGCTGATGTAAAAATACATAATGGCACAGCTGTTCTATTTAGCTCTGCCTACATTCAGATGAATTATATCGCGTTATAGCGGTAAATCATTCAAACAGATGAGTCTCTGGCTCAAGAAACATATATAATGATCATCATGTAGGCAGGCGACAAAAGATGACTGCTGTTCACATTTTTTAGCTGTTCACTGTCAAACAAGATTCACTCTAGGAATCTGACTCACAGGCTAACCTCGAGTTCAACTAATCAGTAGTCCACACAAAGCTAGCAAAACTACAATCATGGAAAAAAATAAAACTAAATAACATTTACTGGAGAAATGCTGACCTAGTACGAGAAAAGTGGACAGATAATTCGTTTCTGGCTGGAACAAGCGGCAAAACAATATTTAAATATGTATATATTACTGTTCTACCATTTGTAGTTTATACAGCCGAAGAATAAATACTAAACTATCACCAGAAATTATGCTTTATTAAGAATACTTTTATGTTCAAACTAGATAGTGAGGGCCTCATTTATGAACGGTGACGCATCGCTGCGAGGAAACAGCAATGCGTCATTTTTCATTGCGCCCTCCTTGCGACCACAATGATGCATCATATTTACAGTATGATGCATCATGCCGCAAGGAGTTACAGATACGTCAGTTTTTCTGACGTATCTGTAGGCGAACAAATGACGCATTGCTGGAGTGTGTCACAAAAATGAAGCAACACCAGCAATGGGTCATTACACATGGGCAAGTCCAATGTGAAATGTGCCTGCGTCAGTCTTACGCCTGCTGTGAGGCAGGCGTTGGATATTGACACATTTGCGTCCTAGAAGTGAGGCAGTGAAATCTTGTAGATTTCACTGCGTTACTTCTACGACCCTTTTGTTGCGTCGGAACACCACCCTTGCATTCACTATACCTGGCGCAGGTATAATCGGGGCGTCAGGGTTTACAAAGTGACGCATCTAGGTAGATGCGTCACTTTGTAAATATGGTGCAACAAGGCTCATTTTTTACGCTGCTGGTGCGTCACCAAAAGTGACGCACCAGCGGCGTAAAAGTGACTCAAGTGCTCACAAATAAGCCCCTGAGATTCTAAGCACTTGCAGGCAGATACTTTCCTCGCCATCCTATTATGTGCATGGTCATCAATAGTCACCACAAACCATTTTTATGTAAACCATTATTATGTAGTATTATCTGTTATTTCCTGCTAGTTCACAATAGACCTATCACGTGTATCCAAATTGAACACTCACAGGTAGCATATCACAGATTCACTTTTAAATAAAATAGTAGGCTAGGTGTAACCCTAAACTTAAATTAAATGTTTGAAAGACAGAATAGCGTTATCTTTGTGAGAAATACGACTCCACTTTACAATTCAAGCACATTAGTTTAAGAAATTAAAACAAGAAAGAAACAAGGCAACATGCCTACTCCTTTTATGCGTTCAAGTTCTGGAACATCTCCTTAATCAACACAACTGAAAACCAGTCTTAAAAAGAGCTGAAAACAACATCACAACAAATTAACATTCTACTTCTCAGCTGTCCCTTCAATCACGCATTAACTCTAACCTTTCCTTGTGACTGTTCAGCAGTCTTCTGCGTTTCAGCTAGGTTTGTGCTATGCAAGTGCCAAACACATTCACAAATTCATTCATACATACTTGTTGTGCTTGTCTGCTTGAGAAAAACGACTTTTCATGGTAAATACACAATATGTGGATTATTCGAGAAGAGTACTTTACTACCTCTCACCTATGGCCCAAGTGTGTGTTCTTTTTTTAATTTAATGCAGTGCTTAAGTTGAGCTGGTGGTTGCAGGTTGGGACCTCCAACACAAATTTTTGAGGATGGCACTTATTTTTCTGCCTCAAACAATTACCTAGAGCAAGAGAGGGAAAACAAAAATAGCGGAAAGACAGATGAAGAATCCTCATGAAGAGAGACAGCAGGGTTGAAGGGACAGAGTGTGTCTGATAGTCAATTAAAGGGGCTTTTTTTTTTTGTCCTCATTGTGCAACAATTATAGTAAGGAGATATCAGGGTCCCACTTTCCCCCTCTTATCTATCCATCCCACCAACCTGGTGGAGTCCGAGTGCGGGCCTTCTGGGAAATTTTGGGACCCCTTACTTCCAATTACTATTTTTGAAGGTTACTCTCTGGGGTAGGTTGAGCTAGCCATTATGGCTACTCTATTTGGACTTCATCCAACGTATTTGTTGCTTGCACTTAATCATAGGACTTGAAAGAAAAAACAGATAAAACAAGAGAGGGAGGGCAACTTAACATGCATTCAATCTTTAGCTACCCAAATAATGATTTTCCCATAACTATCAAAATCTATATTTTTTTGAAAAGGGTTTCTTCTTTTTATCTAAATTATACATTTTAAGGATTGAAGCTAACCACTCACCACGGAGCAGTGGGATTGGGGTGATCCATTTTAGACAAATCTCTCTCCTAGCCAAGAGGATCAAGATAAACACCAGATCTTCTTCCCGTTTTGTTAATTTGGCTACTGAGGGTATACCCACTACCCCAAATAACACTAAGTCAATACTCACAGTTAGCTGCTTTCCCAGTACCTCTACTATCGTCTTACCCACTTCCTTCCAGAAACCATCAAGATGGGGGCACTGCCAGAACATATGTAGGTCATTGGCCTTCATTAATCCACATTTTGGGCAGGAATTCACAGTGGATCCGCTGAATTTTGCTAGTTTTTCAGGCGTCCAATAAGCTCTATGGGTGGTGTATAAATGATTTCTTTTTAATGCCGCAGATGTTACTATTGACCAGCATTTGCTCATTGATACTTGCCATAAGTAGTTTGTATCCAGCGTTGGCAGGTCTTTCCCCCAAATTCTCTAAAGTAACCGAAATTCCTCCTCCCCTGCAGCTATGAAAGCCCAGTACCAGAACGATATTTCCTTCTTGAAGGGTTTTTCCAGCATTTCCGTTTCCAAAAGTATGTTGCCTGTCTTAGCTTCCTTGACTGACTTTACCCAACTCAAGAGTTGATAATACTTGAATTTAGATAGTGAAGAGTTTGTAGTTTCATTCAGGATCTCCCACTCCATGATTTTGTTCTGATATAACAATTGTCCCCATGTTGTTATTCCTGCTGTTTTTAGGGGGGTTGAAAGGGAGTCTTTAAGGCACTCTGGTGTGGAAGGCGAGTCCCAAATTGGGGCTTTGTCAGTGTGGAGTGGGATATTCACTGTAGATCTAATACAGTACCAACATTTAGCGGCCGCTCTCAGAATCTTCAGCTTAAATTTTTTGAAGAATTTCGGGTGACCGAATTTAAAAAGGAAGTGGCTGGTGTTATTTGTTAATTTCTGTATATACAATGGGTAGTCTTCATAAGGGCCTGGCATAATTCTGGGCTTGTTTTAGTTTCCAAAATGGTCTTAAAATTGAGTGAGCCAACATTTAATTGCGTGTGCCGCAGGCTTCTGAGCAGAGCTTTGGACACAAGCACTCATTTGTTTTCAAATGAAGCACTGCATTTATGTCAATCTTGCCAACAGCCTTCCTGTTCCCATATGATTACAGCAACATGGAACTCGATTTGGGCAACCAAAACTGTAGGCCTGATTTGCAAAGCCATTTTGAAGTACAAAGCCTCCAATTCAGAAAATAAAAGCATTTGCAATGGCAAAAAGGTTTAGAACCCATGATGAATCACTGTTTGTTAGGGGTCTGTCAGGATTAGAAATTGATACCTGACATAATATTGATCACCACAATATCGTGATACAGAAATATTGTGTCAAAAACTATTGATTACAAAAATAATGTTTCTGGGGGGGGGGAGTTGGCTTGATCCAGACTAAAGTTGGCGGTGCACAGCTGATGCTCCAGGTGACGGCTTCCTTAACAAACCTGGCTTTACGACTAGGTATTTACCTCAGAAATAAACAGGATGCCACTCATTAACTTTTCTTCTGAAGGAAAAGCGTAAACCACTTCCTTTCAGGAACGCGTGTTCCCTTCAAATGCTGCCGACATTTTATGTGTGTCTTCACAATTCTTCAAATATTTGACCTATTCACCTGAGGCACTTTAGTACTTGTACTTGTTTATCTTCATAAATGTATAACCTCTCTCAGGCTGTAGGTTTATTTCTTTGTAATGTGTCCTCTTTTTTGACTAACTTCCTAAGGCTAAATTGCCGTAACTGTGCCGGCATTTATCCCCGCCAGTATTTAACTATTAGTGCACTCTCGTAATCATGGGAAAGGCTCAAATAATATATTATATTATGCTTTAAATTTACTCAGTTGTTTGGGAGAAAGCGGACCTGACCTGCTGTTTAGAACTACTGTTTCAACTAATAAACAGACTTAGACCTTTATCTATTTCGAATAGTCTGAGTAATTTAATTACAGTATTTTGGAACATTTATTTGACTAATTAAGACAGTTTTACAAAATGCCTGTCTAAAACTAAATCCATGTTCTAGGATCAGCAAAGATTATCAAACAAAACATATGATATGCATCAAATAAAATGTTGAAAACATTACAGAAAAATGCCAGTCAGAAGATTTAAATTTACTAAGAGCTTTTCCTGAGGTGAATCATATTCATACAAGGGCTTACTTTTAAGCATTGGCCAAGTCTGTTTTTTATCATTTGAGACATGTCTCAGCTACTCTTAATTGTCTCCTACATGTGGATAGATTACAAAATAAGAAATACTTGACCAGATTTTCTTTAGGCAAATCCCTTAAACTTTCTCCATGCAATTAATATAGAATGGAGAAAGGTTCTCAACACGAGAATGCTGGTGCATCTTCTTCCTTAGTCACAACTGCTACAGTTGTCCAATCAAATGCTGAAAAAGCATCAATTAAAAGACTTAAGAATGATCCTCTGTCACCTTCTAAGTCTCCTCATAATGCCTCTCTGGACCTGTTATTGGAATAAATAGGAGTTTTATGGCCATTAATGGAAGAAACTAATGTTAGATTACAGAATCATTTTGACAGATGGAATCATATGGAGGAACTCATTTCTATTGTGGAACCACAGATTTGATATTTCAAGGCTACTCTTTCTAAGGCTAATCGTCTCCAGGAAAAAGTATCTGACATGCGTATACAGGTTGAATATTTGGAAAATTGCAACAGAATAAACAACCTTCATGTTTGCAGTTTACCTGAAGGCACAAAGGGCACAAATCCAATCACATTCTGCTAAACTTTCCTACCACAGATGTTAAACATGCCTGAAGGCCCACCACTTAACATGCAACAAGCTCATAGACTTGGACATTTCTTCTAAAGTTCCAACCACCTCTAAGAAACCTCGAGGAGTCATCTTGTATTTCCTGGAAGGCACAGAATTAATGTAGGTAATCTCAGCTGCCAGACTACTCAAGCATATATCATGGGCTCTACATTATTCATTCTTCTCCCAGGACTTTGCCAAAATTACTGCAGATAAACGAAAATAATTCTTGAATATAAAAAAAATGTTTTGCTCTCTTGTAGCTAGAGTTGAGCTTTTTCATCCTTGTCTTTTCATGGTCACATCAAATAATAATACTATTACCTATGAGGATCCATATATTTTGAAATATTCCTTGCAAGTCAGAATACAGAGAATATGGATTTTACTGCATCACCTTATATGTCAAAATAATGCATTAAAGTTTTAACTTTATGCTTTCTTCTTTTGTATTGGTTCTTCTCTTGAAGTATACAGAAATGCTGGAGGGATTTGCTTCTATTGGTATCTTCTGGTTTAAATGTTCATAATAGTATCAGAAGCATTTTAATGTCTCCTACTAACTACAATACTTAATTTCCTTACAGGATTGATCTTGTGTTGTCTCTTGTTCCTGTCTCCCATCATATGTTTTATGCCCTTCATGTACCTCCCTTTCCTTAAGGATTTGATGTGATTCTTTTAAATGCTTTTGACAGTATTTTCTTGGAATGTCAGGGTTTTAAATTTGCCTATAAAATGTCAATGAGTCCTAACGCACTTGTTGAAACGTAATGCTCACATTGCTTTTTTGCATGAATCCCATCTTGAAGAACAAGTCTGTATAAAAATGCGCAGGGGCTGGGTATGCAATGTGTTTTTCTCACCAGTTAATGGTAAAAGAATTGTGTTATCATCCTATGACACAAATCTTTAAAAGTCCAACTGCTCTCATAAGAATTTGATTCAGAAGGAAGATGGTTACTACTCACATTATCTCTTAATAACGTCCCCATTGTTTTGTTTAATGTGTATGTCCCTACTGCTCTTGATTGTTAGTATTGGTCTATCATTGCCCAGAAACTATTACAACACTTATAATTTAATATTAGCCGGAGATAGCAATCACTGCATTGATCACATTTTAGACAGACACTCTTCAGCACACTAACGGACACATGCATCATTGTTAGTTTTTGCGATTCCTTATTTGCGAAAATTAAGGAATCGCAAATAAGGAATCGCAAAAAGCAATGCATCATTTTTTTCGCTATTTTTATGCGAATCGGTAAAATTCGCAATTTTTACCGATTCGCATAGAAATTGCGATTTCTTATGTGCGAATTCGCATTTTGCGAATTCGCAAATAGCGAAAAGACGCACATGATGCATCTCATAGTGATTGCTTCCTTTAAGCCTGCAGAGTAATTACAGCCACCTGCTGCATTTTTTCAAAGGCAGGAGTCTCTTGTGACAGTTGAAGCTGCTTTCTGTCCCTGGAGGAGGCTTTTGCTGAGCTTCTGTTGTGGAAATGGCTTCAGAAAATGTTTTGGAAGACACACAAGCAAGAAAAAGAAAAGTTAAATTTAGTGATAAGGAACTTGAAATTTTGATTGAGGAAGTGACAGCAAGGCAGGAACAGCTGTTTGGGAAGCTTTCCCTCAAGGTTCCTGAGGGTGTGAAAAGGAAACTTTGGCTTGCCATTCAAGCCAAAGTAAATTCTGTGGGCGTAGCACATAGAGATATTAATAACCTGCAAAAAAGATGGTATGATCTGAGAAGTCGTGCAAAGGAAAGGTTAGCCACCCGCATCAAGAGTGCCAAGAAAACTGGAGGAGGAACACCAAGGGACAGGCCAAATACCCCCCTGGAGGACCTTGTTGAAGGGACCCTTACCCCTGAGGCAGTGATTGGAGTCATTGATATTGATACAGCTGCGCAAGCTGGCACTTCTCAAGGTAATTTTCTTTCATGTTCATTACAAATTTTATAGGCAACTCATTGAATTGTTGATGGGATTGTGGGAGATTGTTTTTGTTGAAATGCATGAGGACTATGTACAGGTTATTGGGATGGTGGTCTATTACAGTCATTTTGCCTGCTGAATGCAGTGCATCATGGAATTTGTAGTCTTACTTTCTAAGGTACAGGAGAAACAATTACAGGTTGCAATATAGAGAAAATTCACAGGAAGCAGATTTAACTTTCATGTATAATGCACCTTTATTAGTCTTAAAAAGCAATTTCTTTAATGTACTTTCACAGACATTTCACATAGAGTAATACACACTTTGCACTCTCTTATTACTAGATGCAGATCTGGAAACAAACGTCATTGAATATGCAGAATCTTTTACTGAAGAACTGCTTAGCACAGCCACAAATAATAATGATCCTCAATCATCTCCAACAATACAAGGAAGAAATATGAGGCAAAGAGTGCGTCAAATTCAAGACTCAGACAGTAGTGAGCCATCAAATGCCCCTGTGACTGGTGATAATTCCGCTGCAACTCCTGCATCACAACCCAGACAAGGAAGAAGGAGACAAAGATTGCAGCATTTCTTCAGGCGTAGGCCACGTCCTGCACAGCATAGAAACAACTTAGATGAAGACTCCAGTGGTACTGTTCTTGAGAGGAAGCTTTTGAAATTTCAACGTCTGCAGGGGAAGGGCATAAGGGTGATGAAAGGAAAATTTAGCCACATGAGTGAAAGCATCAATGGCATCTCTAAGTGTCTCACTAAAATGTATACTGTCTTAGAAAAAACACAATTGGTAACTGGAGACAAATTGAACCGCATGACTGTAGCCTTAGAAAACATAAGTGCAGTGATTAAGGAACATCATGCTCATCATTCTTCTAAGTCTAGCACATCATTTTTAAATATGCAGTCATGTTGCAGAACCATGAGTAGGATGTGTAACAGCACTATGCAACTGAATAAGCATGCATTTTGCATGCAGAGGGACATGAGTGAATGCTGTGAGGAGTTTACCTCAGGGATGAAGGCACTTCACATTTTTGGACAAAACTTGCAAGCAAAGTCACCAGCCGTGAAATCATTTGAACCAGGAGTCACAGAAGTATGTTCAATAATGAATGCTGATGCAAATGCTTCAGAGGTGTGTGAACGCCGTAGCAACAGACAGAAGGGGAAAGCTAGTACAAAAGGCAGTGCAAAAGTCATTGTTGGTAGTAAGGCTTTAGGTGTGCGCTGTAGGAAAGTTTGAAAATTCACAATGTACTACTCTGAAGCTTCACATCATATGACTTGAAGTACATATTTGTTTGTTATCAAAGGCAAATGTCAAAAATATATTTTTTGTAAACTTCCAATATGATGTTAATAAAAAACAACCATTCAATTTTTTTTACAAATTAATAAAAATAAGTTCATGCCATCTGCATAAAAGTGTCATACCTTTTCTTAAAAGAAATGTTCAGTCACTTCTGCCGTCCTTCTCCTCCCCTCTGCTGCATCTGGACCATGTACTCCTGCTTGAGGTTGGTGAGGTTGATTATTAAAGTTATGTAGAACAT
The DNA here is from genome assembly GCF_964261635.1 of Lissotriton helveticus. Classification (NCBI taxonomy): domain Eukaryota; kingdom Metazoa; phylum Chordata; class Amphibia; order Caudata; family Salamandridae; genus Lissotriton; species Lissotriton helveticus. The sequence goes on along the minus strand of NC_136060.1, from coordinate 47,898,239 downwards.
CCTCTGCATTCAATTCTAAACCCCTCTTTATGGCTACATTATGCAGCATGGCACAAACTGCAACAATTTTGCAGCAGACATCAGGACGGTATTGCAAAGCTCCTCCTGTTTTGTGTAATATGCGGAATCTTGATTTCAAAACACCAAAAGTCCTCTCTATTACATTGCGTGTTGCAATATGAGCATGATTGTATTGCTGCTCTTTGCGGGTACTTGGATTGAGATAGGGTGTCAGTATGAATGTTCTCACACTATATGCACTGTGACCTGTGGCATTATTAAAAGAGACACAAAATTCAGTGAGATGTAAAGTAAACCTTAGCAACAACCAAATGCACTGTTAATTTAAAATACATACCAAGCAAATATCCATCTCCAAAAAAACCAGCCTGCAGTTGGTCATAGATAGCACTATGCCTGAAAATGTAGGAGTCATGGGCACTTCCTGGATAGCTCGCAACCAAATCTGTGATGACTGCTTTTGAATTGCAAATAGCTTGAATATTGAGTGAATGGTAACTTTTTCTATTACGAAAAATTTACTCATTCTCTGATGGAGGACAAATTGGAACATGGGTCCCATCTATGCAGCCTATAACATGAGGAAAATGTGCCATGTTGTAAAAGTCCAATTTAGTTTGCAGCAATTCCTGCTGAGAAGTAGGAAAGGTAATGTAATGCCTAATCCTAAGTAACATGGCATCTAAAAAATCATTAAAAAATCTGGAAAGGGAACTCTGGGACACCCCACCAGCTACAGCAATGACACCCTGAAAAGATCCAGAAGCAAGGAGATGGAGAGAACACAATACCTGGACATGGGTTGGAATGGCTTGGGTCCTACGTGTGGGTCTTTGTAAAATAGGGTCCAAATCTGTAATTAACTCCATAATAGAATCAATATTAAGCCTATATTTATCATAAATTTCAGCCTCTGCCTGTCCTAACAATGTAATACGCAATCTGAAAATCCTTTCATTGATCCTCCTTCTCCTTATAGCTGGTGCCCTTAACCTCCTCCTATGTGCTACTGCAATCACTGCTGCCATTGTGAGATACTTTGCAAACCATTTTGGTAACCTTTATAGACTACTTTCATCATTCACACCTGCATCTTGTAAGAAAAAAAAAATACCACCAGGTCAGAGTCATTCTAAAAATAAGAATTCCAAAAAGCGATTTCTTAAAAAAACGCTAATTGCGAATTTTCATGCATACATAAAACCACACTGAAAATGCGAATTCTTAAAAATAGCGAAAATGTGAGAAGTCGCTAAAAAAATTGCGACTCCTAAAAATGCGAAAACCTCCGTTACAGATGATGCATCCCAAACACTGAAAATGCATTCGCAAACGGGCAAAAATTGCGATTCGCACCGATTGCGAATGCATTTTCAAATGATGCATGTGCCCGCAAGTTCCCAACAAATCACAAAAAGCATTTGCACAGGCTATTAGTCAGAGTTATTTGACAGATGCTTGGAGATTATGTAATCCTTCCTTGGAATTCCCTTCCCCTCGCCTTGAGAGGGAACCCAAATAGGATGGCTTTCAGGAAAGCGCTGAAAACACACTTGTACACAAAAATTTGTTAACTTCCCTGGTAGCCCGCTTAAGGAATCAATATAAGCGCTGCGAGGCCTCCGGGTAGTTTGGCGCTATATAAATATAATTTTTCATTTCATTTAATTTCAATTCTGAGGGAATACACATATTTGTTTCCAGTTCATCACAAACCGCTGAGAATAGATCATAATTTTATTTCATACCATCTTACTCAATCTTTACATGCTGTGGACATTGGTACCATCCTAATTTCTGATCATGCTCCAGTTTCCATTCAGTAGGACCTTTTACATAAGTGTGATTCTCCTAAATGGTGGAGAATCAACAATGTATTGTTTTGTACACTAATTTCACTAATTACTTTACTTCCTTTTGCTAATATTATTTCCTTTCCGACCATTTGGGATGCTTTTAAAGTCTCAGCTCTAACAAAAGAAAAGCATCTCAATATGGACATTTTAAAGAAACATTTCAAGGACAATAATTACTAAAAATTACAAAAAATGCTTTTATGTAAAAAAAATTAACATCATCAATGTATTGAATCAATTATAGACAACACTGATGAGACTTACTCAGATCAATTGTGTAATTTTTACTTATGCCTGCATACGCCTGAACATTCATACTCAGACCAAGACATTTTACACTCTCTCAGTTTGTTCTTTGACATTATCGTAAAGCCACCTGGTCTTCCTTAACCCATAGCAGCCATTGCTTTGGATGCCAAAAATATATTTTCTATTTCATACCCTTCATTAGTTTGGGTTTTGCCCTAAAATTATTAATTTAATATCCCTGTTGTGCACATCTCCCCAAGCTGCAATTCATGCTAACGGCCTTACATCCACTTTTTTCCATTGGGAAGTGGAGTGAGACAGTGTCCCTCTTTCACCATTTCTTTGTAATCTGGGCCTTGAACCTTTCTTATATATAATTTACCATGTGTTAATGTTTTTTCATACAATGTTCAACAAATCAAATTAGCTGCATAAGCAGATGATATTTTATTATTTTATTATTTATATCAAATTAAATCCTCATTCTCCTCTCCCTGCCTTTTGATCTAAGGTAGCATCTTATGCTTTTGTTACTGGGTATAAATGAAATACTGACAAATGTGAAATTTTACCTTTAAACAAGTTTACCTTTAAGCATGGCTTTTCTTTATCCAACTTCAAATGGCACTCTAACCAACTTATATACTGTGATCTTCAATTCACTTAATCACTTAGGGGCTGATTACGATGTCTGTTGGAGTTTACACCTCCTAACAACTACTCAGAATCGGGACCGACCAACTAGCGCTTGGCGGTTCCTCTTGGCCGATTACTATGCTTCCGAACACAGTCCGGAAGGACTCCCATTGACCTACATGGGAGTCTGTGTTCTGACCGACAACACAGGTTCCTATGGGGAAAACAGGTGTCTGCAGAAAACCTTGCACCCTGTTTTGTGCACCCATGGTGTCTGCCACACAGTGCATGGTTTTACAGGGGGTCCCTTGGAGGCCTCCAAAGTCAGTTTCTGACAGCCTTTTCATATCAGATGGATCGAGTGGGAAAGGGTGTCAGAATCTGACATTGTAATGGGTCGCTCGGGAAACGCTGTCCGTAGAACTGTACAAATCGGCTCCGACGAACTCAGATTCTCCGAGTGCTGGTCGGAACCAATTAGGAATGGCCAAACAGCTCCCCTTCCGACCACGAGCATCGTCATAGGTTGGTCGGAATGGTTTCAGACTGAGCCAGGTGTATGGGTTCTGACACGGTCTTGGAGAATCCAACTGTCGGTCTGAGGCTTTCTGACCGGCATCGAAATCAGCGCCTTAGTGCTTCCATTTCTATTAATATAGATGTGTGCATCCATATGCTTACTTCATTGACAACTAGATGGCATCCTCTCTACTTACCTTGGTAGGGTAGGTTATATATAGGGCTCCCGGTTTTATGGTATTTATTTTTTTAACATTTCCGTCTGTATTTATCCATTTTTATTTTTTCAGTATTTTATCTGTATTTATCCACATTTATTTTTGCCGCACACAAAAGAAGATGCTGCAGCTAGTATTTTTTCACATGTATTTAAATAGACACTGCACACTTGCGCTCAGTTGTTATAGGTTTAAATATATTTATATACTAGCTTACCCGTCGCGCGTTGCTGCGATCTCAGAAGAAAGGAAATTTAAGGAAACTTGTTATGATAACATTCAATTTACATTGTGTCATTTTTATTGAAACTTATTCATTTTAATATGGAAATAATTTTAAAATGTTGTTTTAATTCTGTTAATTTATTCGAGTGCTTGTGGAAACACGGTATTTTTTGTTTTTCCGTCTGGTGCGTACACGAATAAATCAGAAGGTTTTCCCATGCGTGAGCTGGCCACATACAGTTGTCCATGTGAGAAGCACGGATTCTCCAAATCTAGTCCACACACTTGCAGTGATTGTCCTTGTGCTTTGTTGATGGTCATTGCAAAAGCGAGTCGCACCGGAAACTGTAAACGTTATGTACACAAATAAATCAGAAGGTTTTCCAACGCGTGAGCTAGCCACATACAGTTGTCCATGTGAGAAGCACGGATTCTCCAAATCTAGTCCACATACTTGCAGCGATTGTCCTTGTGCTTTGTTGATGGTCATTGCAAAAGCGAGTCGCACCGTTATCTGTAAACGTTCACTATTGGAAAGATTATGAGGGCCCTGGGTGGCCAGGGGGGGGCGATATTTAAAAAAAATCTCTTTTTTTTTGCAAGAAACCTTCGTGAGAGTGTACTCAACAACTTTTAACAAATTTTTTTTTTAATTTTTAAAAAATATATATATATATTTTTTTGCCAGAAACCTTTGCGGGAGTGTACTTAACAACTTCATAAAAGTTTCATGCCGATCGTCTGAATGGTGTAGTAATGCATAAAGGACAAACGGACATACTTTGGTTTTTATACATATATAGATACCTCAAATTAAGTAAACACAATATGTTCACCTGAAAACTTTGCAAAATAGATTTAAGAGAACATAGGCCTAAACAGACCTTGAGTAACTTCCATTAGGAAACCTTTACTGTGGGTCTGAACACTTTAGGGACCAGAAGGAAGGATAAAACTAGCTTTTCATAAACAGGCCTTTAAATCCTGTCATCTTGTCACATTTGCTGTGTATTCAAAGACAAAGGTCAAATGGCAAGCTGTGTCTTTGAGGAAGCTGCCCATTCTTTTTTCTCATTGCAGAAAAACTTGTCAAGGATTAGTTAGACCTACATAGGCATTCTTTTGGCAGATTTTTCTTCTAGTTTGTTTTAAAGAGGGAAGATAACATTTTTCCACTGTACACTATTTATACCTTGCTCAAATGCAAGTGGACTGTTCATATTTTTGAGTGTGTGAAATGCTTTTTTTCAGATCGGAGACATTATTCCCCCAGAGCAAACACAAAGTACAGTGGAACTGGCCCCGGAGTGGTTTATCCGAGCACCAGTTAAATGTACCTGTTCATATGCATTGTTTACAGGCATGTGGAAAGTAAGTGATATGCCCAGAATCACATGATGGTTTTCAGATACAGCATTCTGGATTACACAATGAAAGTATTTAAATTGATTAACTGGCCAAAAGTGTTCCACCCTGCAACACAAGGGCTTGAAATGGCGAACACAATAAAGCAATGCACTGCTCGCTCTCCCCATTCCCTCCACCTTCCCCTCTGGAGCAAACCTAAAGACAAGGGGCTGCTGAAAGCGCCGACCAGGGTAAAGTACTGCACATTCAATAGGGGAAGGCACTCAGAGGCAGGCGCAACATGCTCTAACACTGCCCAGCTCACCTGAATACAGCGAAGCACTCTCAGACCCCGAGACCCAGCACACATCCAGTAGTGACACGGGGAGAGCATGCCAGATGCGGAGGACTACCCCAGGCTAACCCCAGGTGTCCTGATGAATGAACTGCGAAAGGAGAGTGTCAAAGGCGGTACTAAGAGTCTGCCCTCCTAGTAGGGCGCCTTTCATGTGCAGATACAAGGCAGCCGCATTTCTCTTTGCATCAGATTAGGCAACCCTGGGGAGAAACACTGCCCAAGCTCACCTCAATGAAGTGAAGTACTCTCAGACTACGAGACGTGGCGTACGCTGAGTGCAGCTGCATTCCTCTGTGCACTGGATTAGACAATCTCGGGCTGAAGCACTTTGTCAAAATCTTGTTTGTTAGTATTTTTCCGTTTATATTTTAAATACAGACAAAGGAAAGAACATTTTCTGTCTGCATTTATATGGAAAAGTCTATTTAAACGGAAAACTGGGAGCCTTAGTTATATACTATTAAAATGATATTGGCCCCTATTTTTCTTTTTACTATTTCTAACATCCCCTTAAGTATTCCACTTGAATCATATAGGAAAACTTACTCTATTCTCTCCTCTTTTCTCTGGAATAAGAAAAAACCATGTAGGGCTTATTTGCAAGCCCCTTGTGCAGTCGGTACGTCACTTTTAATATGGGAAAAAGTGACACGTCGGCATCGCAAGGGACATGTAAATTAACCCACTGTATGTCACTATCTAAATTGATGCGCCCTAAAGCAGGAAACACTCCTGGTCCAACCTCTCGTTGGACTCCTGGAATTCAGCTCTGATAAATTACACACATACCCTAGACCCCTGCCCCACGGTCATGAATGATCAATCTTCTGGTCGCGCACAGAATAAAATTCAAGTCTCTATGTATTGCGAACCAATCTTTCTGGAAGAAAGGCCCCCCATCCTCCAAGCCATTGTCTCCCCTTACTACCCTAATAGACTCCTTCGTTCATCCAGTCTCTACCTAACTGCGGTCCCTAAAATCAACAGTATTAGTGGTGGTTGTTCCTTCCGCTTTACTTCCGCCAAGCTCTGGAACACGCTCCCCCTCCACCTATGATCATTAATGAAAAGTGATGCATTGCTGCATCAAAACAGGGATGCGTCACTTTTCATTGCGCCCTCCTTGCGACCTGATGGAAGTGTTATATGTACTTTATGACGCATCATGTCGCAAGGAATGACTGATAGGTCAGTTTTATTGATTAATCTATTAGCGCAAAAATGGCGCATTGCTGGAGATGTGTCTAAAGCGTGACGCAACTCCAGCAATGCAGGGGAAGGCCTATGGATATAGAACTGCATCAGCCTTTAGTGTAAGGTTTCAACGCAGGTGCGTCCTAGAAGTGACGCAGTGAAATCCCGTAGATATCACTGCGCCACTTCTATGAGGCTTACTTGCGTGGGAACGCCCCCCCTGCATACATTATACTTGGGGCAGGTATAATGTGGTGGACGGGATTATAAAGTAACGCATCTGCTTAGATGCGTCACTTTGTAAATAGAGCACAACAGGGGGCATGTTTTACGCCGTTGATGCATCACAAAAAGTGACGCAACAGCAGGGCAACACTGATGCAAGGACTCATAAATACGGACCGTGGTTTTTTCAAATCCCCTCCTATTAAGCTGTCGTGACCCACCTCTCTCTTTTCTAGCGCTGGGATGCCTTCGGGTAGCCATGTGCTCTACAATTATCCATAACATAACATAAATATATATAGTATATATTTATAAAAACACTTTCAAAGAAATCAGAAAAGGTAACACAAAATATTAAATACATTACCAAATAAAATATATAATAATTTCTTTGTGCATAGTAATAAAGGTCCTGATTACGATGTTGATCAGTAAGCCTCTGCAAGCTTGTCGGGGTCGGTCGGTCAGCTCGATGTCGCATCGGAAGCAGTCGTTCCTCATTTCCTACGCATTTATGTAGCCCAGAGCGCAAGTCATAACACTCCTGTAGCTACTCAATGACCAGCAAATTCAGAATAGCTGCAGACATCGCCGCTGATAAGTGACATATGTACCCCTACTCCAGTGGCCTTCAAACTTCTTAATGCTGAACTCCCCACTGTAAAAAAACAATTCTCAGGCACCCCTTAATTTTCCACAATTATTCTGCTAAATTAGCAATGTTTAAATATGTCTAAACATATTTAAGCAATGCACTTAAGCTATTTTACCCCTTTTTACATATACACCCACTCAGGAAATAAATGTCAAAAGTTGTTCAGAGACGGCTCATTACAAGGTGGCTTTCTGCTGCTCATGCTTTTAGCACTTAAGACAAAACATGATGCTCCTCTTGACCAGAGACTGATACCCTGCTGATATCACTTAACCTACCCCCCCCCAGCCTATCATGCAGATAACCATGATCAAGTATGATACATGATATCTCTGGGTGTAAGATCAAATGTGGCACCATGTGTGCACCAAGACAGAATATAAAGTCACATCACGTCAGCATGATGTGGCCTATGTTCCGTTTACTAATAATGTATAAGCAAAGACTTCCATACCCTAACTGTGTGTCAAGCCCAGAAGCTGACATACATTTGCTGACAATGTAGTGCCCAACTCAGCAATCACACCATATTATAAATAGCTATCAACTCCTGTGACCCCCATTTGTGTACCACAGCCAGGTCCTCATGCAACTAACACATACATCAGTAGTGAATTATTAAGTACAGAAACATAGGCTAACTAATTAAGCATGGCATGTACCCAAGCAAACCATCCACATGAAAGAGCCAACCATTCAAATTCCCCTACACAAAAGGCCACAGCGCATGGACACCTTGCATACAATAGATCTGTAATTTAAGGGGAGTTCTGGAAGGCAGCAGAGCCAGGAAAAAGTGTTATTTGTACCTACCTCACACTTTCCATGTGGACAGGATATTGGGAATCAGACTTAGCTCAACTGGGGCTAATGGCTATTGGCACAAAGTGGCATCCACATGTGCAAAGTTATGCTTTGGAAGTACTTAACAAGATCCACTGAAGAAATAGCACTTGTTCCATATCTATTAAGTCCCATTTTGCAGTTTACACATTTCTCTGGGTACATGTGTGGCTAAAGTAGCTATCATGGATGTAGAGTCAAAATGCCTCCAAGTGTCTTGACAAGAAGATTCACTGTGTACACATCAAATACATATGCAACATAAATCACACTGAGTTTTGTCCGTTGACACACTTGCACAAGGGACTTAGAAATCTGCCTAAACTATGGATGCATACAATATCCAATGCAAGGTTTGGCCCTTCACCCCACACAAACCTAATACGGAAATTCACACCTAGCCAACGTAGGTACACAGATCCACACAACACCCCAATAGATGTACCTACTCTATGAACCATATTTTATTATTGTCATACTAACAGAACTGTATTCTCACATCACAAATTGCATTTGAATTACAGTTAACAGCAAGAGATATATTGGACACAGGAACACCAAAACCAAAGCAAAAATGATTCATTCAGCCTCCATAGTACAATGAAGAATTCAAAGGCCAATGGCCAGTCGAAATGTCTATGTTGTAGGCCTGCAAATTGTGGCCCACCCAAACTTGCCTTAAGTAATTCTGTTGAGGAATACCTTCCCTGCAAGAGCATCTAGGGGGCAGGCCATGCACCAAAAGAAAATAACTAGGGTGGGATAGGGTGGTCTTTGGGAGGGCTGGGCTCAGTATTGGGGGTCATCTAGGTCAGTGGGAGGACAGGATATAGGGGGGAGGGACTGGGTTTCACCATTTTAGGGATCCTATATTCCTAAAGGGTGTTGAAGGGAATAGAGAGGGGGGACTTTTTTCCCTTCACTTTTCTTCCCCAAGAAGGTATTGGGGTAGGATGGGAAAGATGATCTTCTTGGTTTAGTATGGGGGTGAGGCAGTGGCCGGACAGGGAGCTTTCCTCTTTCTGTTGCTTGATGTTTCGTTTGGGTCTTAGTAGGGGGCTGGCTAGGTGTTTTAGGGGTGGATGTGGAAGGGTATTGCAGGGACAGCACGGTCTTCCTTTTAGGCTTGGGAGGGGGTTGGTTAGTTTGGGAAGGGAAGATGTCAAGGGCAATGAGGTGGAGTTTTTGGGCTGATTGGGTACAAGAAGAGGCAAGGGTAGGGGTTGTAGAGGCAAAGGGTTGTGACATATGTGGCATGTCTGCTTGTGCTGGTGTGGCATTTGCCGTGGCTGTGTGTGATGGTGAGCATTAGTTTGTCTATATGTGAGTCATGTGGTGCAGTGGGTGCTGTGTCTGCCTGCATGTCAATGGATGTTGAAGTTAGGGTGTCTAGTGTCAGCTGAGTACATGTGTGTCTGTCTTTGGGCTTATGTCTGTGTGTTTGTGTGCCACATGTGGATGTTGTTGTGGATGCGTGGTCAGGTTGGGTACTGTGGAGGGGGTAGACGCAGGAAGGAGGGTGGAAAGCTGGATTTGGGTTGAGGCTGCCATGAGTGTGGAGGATAGAGCCTGTATGGATCTTTGCAGGGAAGACATGTCAGAGTGAAAGCCTGCTGCCTGAGCCACAGAGATCTGCCTCAGGAGATCAATGGCCTCCATACTCTGGGCAGCAGTAGAGACAGAGGAGGGGTGAGGGCCTGACACACAGGAGACTCAACCCTTTTAGGGGATCAGCCACGAACAGCCGGCGGGGAGCAGCTTTGAGGGTGGAGATGGTAGGGGGTGGTGAACTCAGATGGAGTGGAAGCAGGTCCAGGGGTATCCACCACCACTTGGGAGGGCTCAATGGAACTGGGCTCTGATGAAGATGATCCAGACGTCAAGTCAGTCAGCTCCTCAGTGGCGCTCCCAACACCCTCTGTGCCACTGGTTCTCACTGACAACACAAGAACCACTGTGGCCAGCTGCTTCCCCGACATTCATGGCACTTTGTGCTTCCCTGCCCTCGTCTGATGCTGGAAAACGCGTTAGAAAAAAAAATAGTTGAGATATTGATATGCACTTGGTACATATGGGTAGTAACAACTCTACCCACATTGGCCAACATTATAAATTGTACTTGGATGACAACATCAGGTTAGATAGAGTCAATAGAACATTACTGAAAGCCACAAGACCTGTGTGCTTTCTCACATAATGGTGTCAGGAACATAGATTGATGCAATGTCCTGTTTCTCCTTGTCAACATCTTATAAGCCTGGGATGAGAATGCAGAGTGGCACTCTGCAGAATTTCATGGAGTTTAAAAAAACTCAGTGGAACTCCGCTCCGCCCTAGTCCCACTGATTTTTTTTTAAAAAGCACTTACCTTCTCACTCGCTTCTGCAATCTACCCTCCTCCTCACTGTGGTGTCTCCTCTAAGCATGGGCGGATTTTGCGAATTGGCAATCCGCGAACTTGCGTATTTACGGATTCGCAATCCGCAAAATCCGCGAACTCTCGCGAATTTGCGGATTTTTTTTTTTTGTGTTCGCAAGGGTTTCTGCCAGTTCGCGAGGGTTGTGTACCAGTTCGCAATTGCGAACTTACTTGTCGGCTTGCAACGGCCGCGACTATGTTGTTTCTACGTCTGGTTCATCATCACAGGTTCACAGCACCCTCTGTTTCACCACTGCCACCCTCTGGTACACCCATGCCACCCTCTGGTACATCACTGCCACCCTCTGGTTGGTTTATCACTGTAGATTATGGGGGTGAAAAAAAGCAAGCACACCTGCCCTGCTTCAACTGACATGGATTAATTTGGGGTTGATTAATGCGTCACTGAATTTAAACTTCCAGTCTGGCTGGCACCTGCTTCCTTATCTGTAATTTGCTTTCTGTTGCAGTGCAATTTTTTTTCACAGGACCTTTGTGGCCTACTTGTAGCTATTCTCTGAGCCTGCTGTGAGGGTCAGAGCAGGGTCATAGAATAGTTGCAAGTAGGCAACTGAACTCTGAAGGGGCCCCTCAGGAAGCACTACAGGGAATGGTTACTAATGATAAGATTGAACTTTTGCACCTGCTGAGTGCTTTCAGTTTTGTCTGTAATTGCTTTCTGTTGCAGTGTAATTTGTTTAACAGGACCTTTGTTGTATACTTGTAGCTATTCTCTGAGCCTGCTGTGAGGGTCAGAGCAGGGTCATAGAATAGTTGCAAGTAGGCAAATGAACTCTGAAGGGGCCCCTCAGGAAGCACTACAGGGAAAGGTTACTAATGATAAGATTGAACTTTTGCACCTGCTGAGTGCTTTCAGTTTAGCAAAAATCCAAATATCCAGCAGCATCCACAAAAAGTAACCCTTCCATGTCAAGATCCATATCAAAGTGACCAGCACATGAAGAAAGCACTGGGAGGAGCCTGCTGGACAGGAACAGGAAGTTGGAGACTGTGGGGCACTTCCTTCCTCCCCCCCCCCAAAATGGACTCCTTGCAAAGAAAAAGTGCAGGCAAATGTCAACCTGAGGAGTTATTCTGATAAAAATCATAATTTTCAAGGTTTATGCTGCCTGCTGGTGGATTTCTTGTGCGAAATTGCAAATTTTGCAATCTCGCAATTGCGAGATTGTTGCTGCCCGCCGCATCTACGTGTTCGCAAGTGTTTACTCCCGCGAAATTGTATAGTATTCTAGTTGGCAAGTGCGACCAAGCAAAAAATCCGCTTCGCACGGATTTTACGAATTTTCGGCAAGTTCGCGAGAGTTCGCGGATTGCGAATTTGCAGAAACTCCGCAAAATCCGCGAGCGGAACGGATTTTACGCCCATGATTAGTCTCCTCTTTGCCACCATTCTCTTCCTTGTTGCCGGTCACAACCCCCTACATTTTATGTCTTGGGTGAGCAGCGCATGCACGGTTCACGCAAGATGTAAAACGTAGGGGGTTGCGACCGGCAAGGAGGAGGAGGACGGCAGCAACAAGTAGACACCACGGTGAGGAGAAGGGTGGCCCGCAGACGTGAGAGAGCAGGTAAGTAGGTAATTTTACAGTTTTTTTGGGCACAGGGGCTGAGGGACGTACTCCGCTCCACCACGGAGTTGGAGTTTTGCCTCCATTTCACGTTCCCAGTGGAGCACCGAGTTAGTAAAACTCCACAGACTCTGCTGGCGGAGCGGTGTACGCTGCCCGGGGTTACATCCTAACCACATCTATGAACCAGCTGATGTTTTGTCTCTCACTCCTGATGCCACTTACCTCATGTGATCCAAGGGAGAATACACATTCTATTAGGAAATGGAATTACACTGCAGCCTTTACATACAGTGGGCTATCCTTAATCCAGAGCTTAGGGATCAGCAGGTGCCCTGCTTCAGTTAACATATTTTGTTAAGTAACCGTCACAATGGAGGAGTCATGGAATAGGCTATTTCAAACCGATCACATTAGATTTGCACACATGTCCATTACCAGATAAAGCAGTTCGAAGTGCCACATGTGTATTTTATTTATTTATTTATTTATTTGCAGAGTTTTATATAGTGATGGCTAGACCCGGAGGTATCAGAGCACTTTACATAAGGATCAGCAAATTACAAGTTACAAAGAATTACTTCAGTTACATGATCCAAGTATAACATAAGAGAAAAAAACAGTGATTAAAAAATAACATGAGTTAGCGCCTAGCATAGTCAAGACACACGTCCAACGGGACATGGAAGGGAGAGGGGGAATGGCAAAAAGGGGTAAAGAATGCACATCAAGTCAGGCAGACAGGTAAGGGGAAAAGAGGCTGGGGAGGGAAGGAAACACAGCGGAGAGACGAGGAAAAATTATGTCCAGAGTCCGGCTGGGTATTTGATGGCCGAGGGGGTGAAACTAAGTATGGGCGAATTTTGCAGATTCGCAATCCGCGAAATTGCGTATTTACGGATTCGCAATCCGCAAAATTCACAAACTTTCAAGAATTTTGCAGATTTTTTTTTTTGTGTTCGCAAGTGTTTCTGCCGTTTTGCGAGGGTTTTTTACCAGTTCGCAAACGCGAACTTACTTGTCGGGTAGCAACGGTCGCGACCATGTTGTTTCTACGTCTGGTTCATCACAGCACCCTCTTTTTCACCACTGCCACCCTCTGGTTCACCACTGCCACCCTCTGGCTCACCCATGCCACCCTCTGTTTCATCACTGTAGATTATGGGGGGAAAAGCACACCTGCCCTGCCTTAACTGACATGAATGAATTAGGGGCTGATTGATTAATGAGTCACTGAATTTGAACTTCCAGTCTGGCACTTGCTTCCTTATCTGTAATTGCTTTCTGTAGCAGTGTAATTTTTTTTAACAGGACCTTTGTGGCATACTTGTAGCTATTCTCTGAGCCTGCTGTGAGGGTCAGAGCAGGGTCATAGAATAGTTGCAAGTAGGCAACTGAACTCTGGAGGGGCCCCTCAGGAAGCACTAGAGGGAATGGTTACTAATGATAAGATTGAACTTGCTTTCAGTTTTGCAAAAATCGTTTTTCTGCAATTTCGCGCGATTCGCGGGGCGCGAATTCAGGCTAGATCGATTTCGGAAGCCGCGAATTCGTGCAGATATACGATTTGGTTTTTTTGCGGCGTGTTAGTTTGCGTGATTTTTTGTGTTTTCTCAAGCCGCTTGTAGCGCAACATTGCGAAGTTACTCTAGCGGTCGTACATGGGCGCGGCCATTTTGTTTGCGTGACGTATTTCCGTTTCCGGGCGCTATGTGTAATCTTGCAAAGTGTGCGACCCGCTTGTACAAGTTCGCGTGTGGTCGCGAGGGAAATCTCGCGCGAACTTACCCACGCGGTCGTGAACGGGAGCGGCCATCTTGGTTTGGGCATGCTTTCTGTATCCTCTGTCAATCTCTGCCATCCTTTGCTTGTTTGAAGTTTTTTTTAATCTATTTCATGTATTATCTATCCCTCTATTTTTCTAGCTCTATATTTTTGTGTTTTCTGCTACTTTTGGTTAATTTTAAACTACTTTTTTAAACTCTTTTCTTTTCTTCTTCCCTATTCTATTACTTATTTATTATTTACCTTCCTTTCTGCCCAGACCATGGTAAAACGAGCCGGGAAGCATCCCGAGAAGGGGAAGGGTCCCGCACCCCGTGCCCGGCTCCCGTGCGGGCGTTTGAGGGGGGAGCTAGTGATGCCACGGGAGATCTTTAGCGCGGAGGAGGTGGCCGCACTAGTGTTTTATGTCCAGCGCCGCCTCCCCAGGACCATCATGGCAGGCGGCAAGATCGCTAGCGGCTACGGGCTCCGGGAGCGCCGGAAGCGGTGGGAGAAGGTGTGCCGGGCCATGTTTCAACACTCTCGGGTCCGGCGCACCTACAACCAGGCCACCCACCGTTGGACAGATCTCCTGGATCGGGAACGCGACTTGCTCGACCTGCTCGGCATCGAGTTCCCCGGGCTTGGTGAGTAGTAGTAGCTAGCTATTTCATCACTACTCTGTTTTCTCCTGTTCTGTGTGTTATTATATTGCAAATTTTAGTTTTTTACCAAGAGCAATAATGCTGCCGATTACATTGTAGGTAAATTATATTTCAAAATCTTCTGTGCATTTCAGGTGCACTGCTCTCCTTCTCAGTAGCGTTGCTACTATGCTTATTTGTTTTCGATTTTGTGTTCATTTCATTGGCCTGAGAAATTATGTATGAGTGTAGTTTAAAGAACTGCGTAATGCTTGACACTAAGGGTCAGATTTTCAATTACCGGCGCATCCCTGCAAATTAGCAGGGATGCGCCAGTAATTGTGCGCCACGCCACCACTACCCATGGTGCGCCATATTTACAATGCGGGGCACCATGGACCCAAAACATCACCGAAGCGTTACGCATCTGAGCCGTAAAGGCGGCGCATTGCTGGAGGTGCGTCGCAATGATGGCGCAGCTCCCGCAATGCTCTGGGGTGCCCTATCTACCCAATGCTGCGTGAAGCTGTACGTCTGCTTCAAGCAGGCGCAGGGTTTGAGTGACGCATCATTGTCCTAAAAGTGACTGATTGAAATCTTGTAGATTTCCCTCAGCCACTTTTAGGAAGCGTTCCTGCGCAGGAACGCCCTCCCTTGCGCCGGGACGCCCCCTGATGGTGCAGGGCTTTACAACGTGATGCATCTCCCATATGCGTCACATTGATAATATACGCCGCACCATGGCGCCTCTTTTGTTCTGCCGCTGCGTCACAAAAGTCATGCAACAATGGAGCAAAAGAGCCGCAAGGGGCTTGTAAATCTGCCCCTACAGACTCAAGTCCAGTCCTTCCTTTGTACACCTGGCAATAAGAAGAAATAGTGGTGGTGGATTGATAGTTTGAGTATTTTAATGACTGGTTAATGTAGTAGGAAACTTTTTAGTGTTGTCGCTGATCTGCAATCACGATGGAGTTTGTCTGTCACTTCGCGTGCTGCGGACTGCTGCATGCCAGTCCTAGGTGAACCTTTTTAGTAGTTTGTTTATTGAGTTACATAACTTTCCAAGTCGTCGGTCCGCAAATCAAGCAATACTAACATTGTAGTAGACCACATGAGATAGGTCAATATATACCGTGGAATAGTTGTCTATTTGCTATTTCGCCAAAATATTTTGTTATTGTTCTTTTGAAATGTTTGATTTGGTTGACAACAATCATCCATGTTTTCGGGTCGTTCTTTCTTTTATGTTGTACATCAGCTCCCCCCAGGGGCAAGAGGACAGAGGAGGAGGGGTTATCGGCTGCTGCTGCTGTTTAAGGCCAGGATCGGTCAGGCGAGGGCTCCTTTGCTGGCCCCGGTAAGTTTTAATTTTAATATAGATTACCTATTTTTTCCTAGCGTTTCTCATTCGATTTTTTCTAAATCGTCTTTGATCTTCATGTAGACTGTATCTAAATTCTTATCCTGCCTCTACTATGACTCCCTGTGGTATTACTAGATTATTCTTATTAGTCTGTCTGTGTAGCTAACTAAGATTTCACGTTTGACAAAAGGTGTTAAGCGAAACTCCCATTCTAGTCAGCAATAGCTCTATGCACTGAGTGCAGTCCACTGGGATTGTCCATAATGTCTTTTCAAGTCTTCTAAATGTTTATGCTTTGACAATTACCAACAATAAAAAGGTGAATGACCACCAAGAAAGAAAAATATACTACTTTACTTATGGTTTGGATAGGATGACAATCCATACTACTACTGTTGCAGGGACAAATCTGCACAAACAGAACTATGGACACTAAATAGTGCATTGTTTATCAATTATAATGGGCGCAGGTAGACTTTCCACATACCTCAGTGATATCAGACTTTGAAGAACCCCCAATCTCCTTACTGACTAGATAGTGTGGCAGAGTCATTTAGCTCCCGAATTCATCGATGATTGATCCCCAATGATGATTATCCAACGCAGGACAAGAGTACGGAGTCAGAGTACAGAAGAGTCAGAGGCACGGACTCATGCTTGGAAATTGCAAAACCTTTTGCTCATTCACTCTTGACCAAAAACCACAGAGTCTATTTAAGTTATAAAACTTTATTAAAAGTAAAAATATTTATTAAAATCAAGCTTGTCATAAAACATAAACGGTTGATTAAAAATGGGAAAGTGCTTAGTCATTTATTTCACACATTTATTGTGGGCGACCCGAGCCCTCACCTGGTTTGAACTTGAATTTTTCTTTTTGGTGCTGAATCGTTGGTCACTCCGTCCTAGTGATGATGATTTGTTCTTAGAAGTGAAGCTTCTGTCTGATATGAGAAAAATGGTGCGTGTTAAAAAGCAAGCATTCATCAGTTGTGCCAAAAAGTGCAGCAAGACAACACCCTTCCCTGGAAAAAGGGAAATTTTTTACTTTAGAGTAGACAGTCACAAATTATTAGATTGTTTTCTGTATTCACATTTCTTCATTCCTAGACAAAATACTAGTGAGTGGTGTATGTCTATGACATCTAACATTCTTAAATGTACTTTGTAGGTAGAACATCTGGTGCTGGGCCCAGCGCGGAGGTGGAGGAGGACACTTCTGGGGAGGAGGCGGTGCAAGTGCCGGACGAAACTGCTGTGCTGGTTGCCACGGTAGTGGCGGGCAGTGGTAAGCTCTTATATTCCTTACTTATTGAGATTGCAGACTGCATAGTGTGCTCTCTGTACGGGTGTAGTATATATGTTCTACAGTTAAGTTACTATACTGTTAAGCAGACTTTCAAATTTAGAACAAAGTTTTTATCAACCAGGTAGTAGCCTCCTCTAAATGTACTTCAACTCAGCGGTGAATTTTTTTTCAAGAATCCAAATCAGATCTGAGATGAACTTGATGGATGGGATGAACGAAAAGCGAAAGAAGGGTGTAAGTAAGTGTGGAAGGACGAGCAAGTTAAAAGTAATGATGACTGACAAAGAAGAATGATATGTGTTTGATTGGTGCCCGAGGTGGCTGGGAAGGAATATGATGCATGGCTGGGTGAAGGATGAAGCAAGGAAGGAGAACAGCCTGGGTGGGTGAAACAGAAACTGTATGTGTGCGCAATATATGCTTTGGTTGAAATTGAAATCCAAGTCAAGCACGGATATATGGCTTGCGGTTTCCCAAATAAAATGAAAAAGGTTGTTTTCCCGCGAGAAAACGTAAGGTTTGTCCAGATGAGAGACATGAAGAAGAATGATTGACATATAGTTTGAATGGATGGATGCCTGGATCATGGTACTATCTGACTCTTAGATAGCATATGTGTATCTAGAGAGAGTAGACGGTCACTGGATGAACTAAGTGTTACTTTGAAGAGCATGTAACACCGCACCCGCACGTCCATCCCAGTGTAGGAAAGGCAAGAAAAAGAAGTTGTAATTTTGTCCGAATACTACCATGAATAGTAGCAGTAGTTTGTATTGCAAGCACAGCATATATCCGGCTATTATGATGGCCACTCACTACCTCTGTTAATAAGTTTAGTAGAACTCGGTCATTCATGTGTGGATGTATCACTGTTCACTCAATAAAAAGCAAAGCACCTAAAGTCATCCCATATGTAAGCAAATACATACCATGTGCAGTGATAGATAATCAGATTATTTATCTTCTTCATTTTCCTTTTCTAGTATTCATTGGCACTGTAGGGTGAAAGTTAAATTAATTAAGCAGTAGCCCTTGTAACAGAGTATTCTCAGTGCCACCCGTAATAGAAAAGTAAGAGCATCACCACCTGCATGTACTGGACTGGTACAGTAACGCAAGTCTGTCTCACTCATCATGGCGGGTGTCTGTTTTTCTCGGGTGCAAGTTGACTGCGCTGGCATTATGCCGGCTTGCAGAAGTTAACGTACCAATTTTGCTAAACAAGAGAGAAGAAGAAGAATAAGACTGGTGTACTGTCATAGTCAACTCTAATGGAGTGAGTCCATAGTGCTCGTAGAATTGATTCCGTAAACTCCCACTAATGTTCGAGTAAGGATGAAGAAGTGGGAGGTTAGATAGATACTGGCCACAATAGTTATGTACTGCGCTTGCAAGTTGCTAGTTCTCCTGTGTCACAACTTTCTGCTGAATCATTTTGTGTTAATCTTAAAGAGCATTGGTTACAGACTATGTACTTCTTTCTTCATATAGATGCTCTGTAGGAAGGTGGCTACCTGACTATGGTTACCCCAGATTTTTTGCCTTGTGTTTAGCTGGTTTTTGACTTAGTTGGCCTGGTTCCCTGCTAATCAGGGCCCCAGGCTATCTGCTCTCTCTGTAAAATGGATTCCATGTACCCTAGGTACATACCACAATTGGAAATGGACTCCTTGTCAGCCCCTGTACCATGCACTATAGGTGCTCAGGGCATAGGTGCCACCAAGGCCTACCAGGGGCTGCAGCATATCTTTTGCCACCCCTGGCTGGTTCTTAAATTGACACAACTGGCTGATCACTCAGCTGGGGCAAGATGGTGTAATCACCTCTTGCTTAGGTATAGTATACCTATATCTAAACCTATATCTGGACACATATAAAACTGTGAGTCACTCCTATGGAAGGCCTTATCAATTCTGGGGGCAGAGTGCGTGGTTTAATGTGAGATGGAGCTCTAGCATGAGCTGAGCCTGTCTGCAGCTGTCGGGAACAATTCCCTAAGCTGTTTCAGGATAATGCCATACCATATACTATTAAGTGCATTATAATCCTCGCGGTTATATAGCAACTTTGGTTTGGCTTTATCAAAACATGTCGTGTAAGGTGTCATACGATTTGGAATACTATCCCCTCGCCAGTTCTGGTGACGGGGATATCATTCCACCCCTCTAGAGGGAGAAGACATGTTACTTTACTGAAATGCGGTTGATTTTTAAAAGAGCCTCAGATCCACAAAATGGATGCTTCTGCCACACACACAGGTCTGACCCCCCTGCAGCTGACCGAAACTCAGCCAAGGGGGCCTGGACAAAGGGTTTCCTGTCGCAGGGAGGTGTCACACCCCCCCAGACAGGAGATAGTGGATTGTAGCAGGGAGGTTTGAAAGAAACCAGACACTGCATGGGGAGCACAAGGCTGCCCCTTGCATAATCCGGTCAAACTGGTTCTGGGGCACACCAGCCCCAGTCCCAGCACGGCCTGGATCAAAGGAAAGGGGTGTATCCACCCCTTCCTGGGTCCCACCCATAGGAGGTGACCTAGCAGATAATCCAGCCCCCCAGATTCGAATAAGAGTGGGAGCAGCGCCGATGCACTTCAGAATATCCTGATGAAGCATAAGAAACGAAACTCTGGACCCTTCGACATCCTACTCAACGTAGAAGATTGAAGAATCTCCCTTGTGGTCAAGGAGTGACCACCCTGTGCAAACAGGCACCATCCAGCACCTCAACGTCTGCTTTGTTGCAGTTCCCGCCGGAACTCGAGCAACAGAGATCAACGAGATCAAGCTTGCCTGCTGTCTAACAACCCGATCCACAGTCCCTGCAGAGCTGAGACCCGTGGAGGCAACCGGAAGCGTGGGGCACGCCATCTTGAAAAGACCACGAGACGCTGACCGTGCAGCCCATGAGTAACCCTCGAAGCTGTACACCGGGGTTTAAGAAGCCCCAACCCTGAGCCACACTTGCACTGAAGTTCAGCTCTCCACACTTGACGAGTGCTGCGTGGGGCCCTTCTGGTTCTTTTGGCTCAACGCGTTGGCCAGTCCCTTGCCAGCTGGCTTGTGGCCCCTGTGCCGACGAAAAATGAAATACAGCTTGTGATTCTGGTTGCTCCAGAATTGCACCCACTCTTCTGAAAAGGAGTACCCACTCTGACCCTCCTGGTCCGAGTGAGAAGCTATCTCCCGGTTCCGCATGGATTGTTTTTGCCAAGTGTTGTTTGCTCCAATCTTGAAGCCGACAGCGCCGTTGGCGAGAACCTTCATGGGACAGATCATGACCTGCTCCTGGACTTCGTAGATGCCCCGGAGCCCACGTGAAAGCGGAGAGAAGCTCCTCGACAACCACCTGATTGCACCCGACATTGCCTGGTTCCATCCTGGTTCCACCCTGGTCACTGCTGAGTGAACCAAGCTCTGTCCACTCTGCTTTCAGGTACTTTTCGACTTCGATCCACCCTGGGATCCCACCGGACACTTCTCCTTCACAGCGCCTGCAGCCTCTTCAGCTTCAAGCACCAAGAACCAGCGTGACGAAACCCGACACTACTTCGACCCTGTGCACCCGCTTCCTGTGGGTGAGGTAACATTGCAACACCGGTGTTCCCACACTGGTACACACCTCTAGGGTCTGTGTCTTAAGTTTTGTCTTTCTAGGTTCAGCGGAAGTGTCCTAAAACTCTATTTGCTTAACTTTTACGCACCTTTGACTTGCATTGGTGCATGCGTGTGCTTTCAGCACTGCACCCGAATCCCGCAGGCTTTTCCCGACTTCAGCATTGCTTGTCCCGACTGCTCCCAGCGATTCCCTAGGCCCTAGGCCTAACCACTGTTCGATTGGTATCTCTTATACCACTTTCTTAGTATATGGTCTGAGTGGCCCCTCGCCCTCATCCATATTTGTGCAACTTTGTATGTTATACTGTGCTTTTGATTTAACGCTTGTGCCCCTTTGTTCATAAAGAATACTGGGGATTATTTTAAGTAATAAATACATATATTTTTATAATATATACTTGTGTGGTGTCCTTTCATTTGATATTACAGGACTGTGATTGGTAAAACAGCTCGCTTAACACGACCTCTTGAGTTAAGCCTTTAAGGCTGCTTAGTCTATGCTGCCATTAAGATAGCTTGTCTACAAGGTTGACTTACAACCAGACACCATAAGGGAAAGCTTGGACTGATACAAGGTGGTTCCAGAATTGGAAACATCATATATCAGGCCAACTTCTCACATGCTCCTTCCAAACCAACACGGAAGGAGCTGGCTAAAAGGGCCCGGCAACGGAGGCTGGAGGCCACTGCCGCCGAATATCGGTGGCTGGTGGCCCAGGAGGAGGGGGACACGCAAAGTACGTCAAAAACATCCACGGCGACACCTGCATCCTCCTCCGCGCTCCCTGGGTCAGCCAGTCAGCGCAGCAGGTCTCCAGCGGTACGGAGCCGGGTTACCACAGCCACCCGCCACCGCCGAGCAGCAAAGAAGTCAGCTGGCCCCACAGCAGGTGCAAGGCACGCGTGCACCGCCTTTCACTGAGGGTGTCCTACCTCGAGCAGGAGCTCCTCAACACCAAAACCTTGCTCGAGACCCTTCGCAAGAAGCATGCCGACCTGGCCCGAAAAGTCAACAGCAGCCAGCAGTAGGAGGAGACTGTCCCTTGCCCCTTTTTTAAAGACTTCTGGGGGGTGGGAATTGGGAGTTGGGTTTTCTACTTTTTTGGACTTAGTTTTCACGGACATTCGTTGGGGTTTGGGAGGGGGGTGGGTTGGGTCTTGCGGGAGAATATTTATGTTAGTGATATATAAATATACTTTAAACTTTATCTTAGCATACGTGTTTTTTATTGCTTTTGAGGCTGGTGGGTGGGGGTTTAAGAGTAAGTTTGTTTTCCTGAAACTTACGTGGCATCTTGATTCAAGTTGTGTAAGTACTAGTAATTGCCCAAATGTTTTCAAAACTAAGTGCCTCTCACAGAGTAAGTGAATTCAATAGTTCAATAGTCCTAGGACCGTCAGTCTCTCGTCTCTCCTAATACTCCATTATACTACCTCCCCCCAAACGCTTATCTTACCTGTAATTTGTGTTTGGAAATAGGGCTAGGCACAGGGCTGGCTGCACGGGAAATGGCGATTAAGGTTGGCAATCCTGGGCGGATGAAATGTCATCATTGCGGTGGTACTTGTGGTGTTACACAGTGGCAGTTGCAGCATCTGAAAACAAAGAAAATGAAACCTTGTTTGTCCTTACCGTAGCATTAGAACGGTACGATAGAGAATATAGCAGGTGACAGTACACTAGAACAGTGCCACAATGTAGCCGAACAAATGGTAAAGTATTGAAAGTATAACTAGTACTTGCATTGAATTTCTTTGACATTGGCTACGACTACAAGAAATAGTACTGAAGGTGAAGGACACAGCAGCGTAATAATTTGCCTCGTCTAGGAGGAGGATGTTCTTGATGACCAATCAAGTTGATGGCGCACATGAAAATCTGCTTTCATTTGCCAATAGTGACTCAGTGTCAAGCTGAGTAAGAATATATCCTCGGATTCCTTGACCAGCCTGTTGCTATGACCTTATCCTCCCCAGCAAGTGTGTGGAATTATTGCTGTCATTTAGTCACCCATCAATCAAAAGCACACAGCCCGGGGGAAGAGGCTTAGGGTTTGGAAAATGGATGGGAATGGGGGTTTTTGGGAAAGTTTTGTTGAGAGAAGAAAAAAAAAGCACAGCATGGACAAACAATAATTGAAGATAAACAAATCTTTGGGTACAAAGCTATCCATAAATCTTTTAAGTGACATAAAGGAAGTGCATGCACTACTGCATGCATGGTTACTGAAAAGTAAGTAGTACTTTCGACAACCGTGAACGAAAGAATGCGACAGTACAGGGCTGCAGTAATAATTATGCGTTTTCACTTGCCTATCTCTGCACTCAGAGAAACACTTCTTACATTAAATTAGGTTTAAAAAATAGCAGAAGTAAAACCTATAGAATGGCTGTAGGGATGAATTTAGAAGCAGAGAATGAGATCAAAGAAATGCAGATCCACACTCATAGAAGTTCACAGCAATAACATTACTTAAAAGATAATTAGAAAAGAACGGATACTGTATCTGTATGTTTTTGTAGTTGTCCTGTTGAATTTGGTAAGTTGCATGCATCCAACCATTCCTCTTATTAGCGGGACTCCTCCATTCCATCTGATGCTCCGTCCATAAATGTTGGTGACCAGAAGACACCCTGTCCACTGCCTGCCTGGCGGATGCTGAATTGCGGCTCTCTAATGTGAAGCCTGACTTCATCCTTTTTTCCCATTGCACAGGCTGAAACCCGGCCTGTAATTATTGATGGCAAAACAGGAAGTGATATTAGAACACCACTGACAAATAAATATAAGGTATGTACGCTGTGTAGTGCAAAAAGTCACACTTTGAGTTTCCTAATAGACAGTACAATATTTTTGAAAGTGCCTACTGTCTGAGTCTCCTTTTGAAGGATAAATAAGAATGGGCGAATTAATTTAGCGGATCTTTCCCCTCAAGCTAGGTGTACTGTAAACTGTGTTTTAGAACAAAAATAGACCTTCCCAGCATTGCTCCTAGACCCTTACTAAACCCAGTCGCAAAAATGTAGAAGACCCCCAATCATATCTCCAAAAACGAGGCCTAGTAGAAAATGGTGACAAAACGTACTTTGAAAGTAAAGTAGGCCCAAATCCCCCCTTACCCACCATGGATTGTATTCAAACCACTTGCAAGCAAGCAAAAGTATCCATACCCAGCATTGCTCCAAGACTCACAAACCCCCCCACAAACACCAGGAACCCCCACAAACAGCCCCCCGAAAATGGTAGAGTGAGCGAAATCTCAGAAATTGCAAAAACTTTTTCCCCAGGGATTGTCTCCAAAACACTTTCTTTGGGGTATTAGACCTTTCCAGCAATGGTCCCAGAACTGTCAACCTGGGCAAAAACAAGTTTAACCCCCCCAACAAGCCAAAAGGAAACACCCGGGAAAAGCCACACTTAAAAAACTTTGGTCCTACCTGGAATTCAGTCCAAATGCGCTCTGCAGCTAGGCCCTAATTCCCCTTTTCCACCATGGATTTCCTGAAAAACAAATACAATCAACATTAGACTGTGCCAGCAGTGCTCCCAGACCCCAAAACCCACCCACAACAACCTAAAAGCCCACCAAACAACACCCCAAAGACAGGCAAGTGATCAAAAAAGCAAAATCTTTTTCTGCTCCGATTTTGTCCAAA
The DNA here is from genome assembly GCF_964261635.1 of Lissotriton helveticus. Lineage (NCBI taxonomy): Eukaryota > Metazoa > Chordata > Amphibia > Caudata > Salamandridae > Lissotriton > Lissotriton helveticus. The sequence goes on along the minus strand of NC_136060.1, from coordinate 47,873,532 downwards.
CCACTTTTATCCGGTATTAGACCTTCCCAGCAATGGTCCCAGACCCGTCAACCGAGGCGGAAAGAAGTAGAAGAAACCCAAACAGCCAAAAAGCAAAACTACAAAAATGGGGACTTAGAAATTTTCAGGCAAATTTCCAAAATCACTCCACGCGCGCTCTGCAGCTAGGCCCTAACTCCCCTTTGCCACCATGGATTTGCTTCAAACCTCTTGCAATCAAAACTACCCATACCTAGTAGTGCTCCCAGACCCCAAAACCCAACCCACAAACACCCGGAACCCCCCCAAACAGCACCCCAAAGACAGGCAAGTGATCAAAAGCGCAAAATCTTTTTCTGCTCCGATTTTGTCCAAACAACTTTTATCCGGTATTAGACATTCCCAGCAATGGCCCCAGACCCCTGCTGCCACCCGCAAAAAAGCAGAACAGGCAAAAAGCAAAAATGGGCCTACTACCTTCAATTCTGTCCAAATACGCCGTGCAGCTAGGCCCTAACTCCCCTTTTCCACCATGAATTTCCTGAAAAACAAATCCAATCAACATTAGACTGTGCCAGAAGTGCTCCCAGACCCCAAAACCCACCCACAACAACCTAAAAGCCCGCCAAACAGCACCCCAAAGACAGGCAAGTGATCAAAAGTGCAAAATCTTTTTCTGCTCCGATTTTGTCCAAACCACTTTTATCCGGTATTAGACCTTCCCAGCAATGGCCCCAGACCCGTCAACCCAGGCGGAAAGAAGTAGAAGACCCCCAAACAGCCAAAAAGCAAAACTACAAAAATGGGGACTTAGAAATTTTCCAAAATCACTCCTTGCGCGCTCTGCGGCTAGGCCCTAACTACCCTTTGCCACCATGGATTTGCTTCAAACCTCTTGCAATCAAAACTATCCATACCCAGCAGTGCTCCCAGACCCCAAAACCCACCCACAAACACCCAGAAACCCCCCAAACAGCACCCCAAAGACAGGCAAGTGATCAAAAGCGCAAAATATTTTTCTGCTCCGATTTTCTCCAAACCACTTTTATCCGGTATTAGACCTTCCCAGCAATGGCCCCAGACCCGTCAACTCACCCGCAAAGAAGTAGAACACCCCCACAATTAGGTGATTAAAGTTTTTTTTATATAGATTTTGCAAAACAAAGAAAGACAGACACACAGGAATAAAAGTGAATAAGGACGAAAAAGAAAGTTAGTGATTCATTGACTCATTTTCAGGGCTCGGTGTCAGGGAAGAAGAGCTCGTCCTCAAACTCTGCTAATTCAGACGGGAGTAGGTCAGTTAACAGGGAAGAACTTCCCTCATCTAAGTTGGTGTCCTCCTCGTCTTCTCGTAATTTTTTAATCTGGTGGTATGAAGTGCTGATTCATCTTGATCATTGTTAACCTCTCCACATTTTTGGGCGAGAGGCGGGTCCTTTTGGAAGTTACAATGCCACCAGCAGCACTGAAAACACGTTCAGAAGACACGCTTGCGAGTGGGCAAGACAAGTAATTTATAGCCAGGTTGGTGATCTCTGGCCACACATCTGTTTTCCCATGCTAATACGCCAATGGGTAATGAGAAAGATGGACCTCTGTTGAGTCATTCAGATAGGCCTGCACCATCGACTCAAGGTTCTCCAGGGTTCCTCCACTTTGCTTACTTTTTTCTGGGACCATTTCAGAAGCAAACCCAAGCTGAGTTAGCCAATTCTCTTCTTCACACAATATTACTGTTGTGTCTGGTGCAGATGATACGGTTGCTGGTGTCGTTAACGGCTGAGACAGAAAATCACTCACTTCTGCCACAGCCACAAATGCAGATGTGTTTTTTTTTTACTGCGGACGGCCTGCTGATGCTGATGTACTTTTCCTTCAATTTCCTGCCGTTCTCTTTCAAACCGAGTGGCTGACACAGCTAGCCAATGTTTGTACTTTGTAACATCTGCGACATCAAAAGGAAAGAATACTCTGCCTGCCACTGCCTTTTTGTACCGTGGATCCAGAATAGTGGCACAAATGTAATGCTGTTCTGTGTTGATCATTTCAAGACGATCATCGCCAAGTAGGCGGTGTAATAACTTCTCTGCCAACTCAAATGCGTCTTCCTTTCCATCTTTTTCAAACTTAGAACACATCGCCTTCAGTCGGTGCTCTAGCATGCTCAACAATGGGATAGCTTTTCCCAATTTACAGTCCTCCCTGCTGACTGTACGCGTGAAGACCTCAAAAGGATGAAGCATGTCTGTCAGGCTTTTAACTAGGTCCCATTTCTCCACCTGTATCCTCATGTCTATCATAGGTGTACCCAATTTAAAGAAATACTGATCAACTACCGCATACTGCTCATACAGACGCTCAAGCATGTAGAAGGTTGAGTTCCAACGTGTTGCCACCTCCGGGATAGGTGCTTTCACTGGCAATTTACGTTCATGTTGCAGGCACCTCAGCTGCTTCCGTGCCTTAAAAGAATGGTTGAAATGTGTGCACATTCTTCGGCAGGTGGTCAGTAACTCGGAGACTGGACTTTCTTCACTCAAGAATTTTTTAACAACCAGGTTTATACAGTGCGCCAGACACGGCACTCTAAAATAGTTACCAATATCCATGGCCTTAACTACATTGGCGCCATTATCCGTGGAAACATAACCAATCATGCGTTTTCTTGGGAACAGCCATTCAAAGACCTTTGTGTTAAACTCATGCAAAATGTTTTCTCCTGTATGACTTGGCTATTGTTGCATGTTTCCGAGCAGCTTTATAAACTTTGTCAACACCTGCGTTTATCTTTGCTTTAACCCCTGAAAAAGAGACCCAGTGTGCAGTGATGCACATGTAATCAGTGGCTGCGCAACTGGTCCACATGTCTGTTGTCAGATGTATAGTGTGAAAAGCACTCTTCTGCAACGCTGCCCCAATCACCTCCAGCACATCTTCATGTAGTGCTGGAACCGCAACTCTGGCAACCTAGAACCGGCTAGGAACCTTCCATTTAGGGCAGAGCGTTGCCACCATTTCAAGAAAACCCACCCCTTCCACAAAAGAAAAAGGGAGAAGGTCCAGCGCTAGCATTTTAGCCAGCTTAGTGTTATACAGACGCGCCATTGGGTGGTTGCGTTCATATGGCGCTTCTGAAAACAACATGCTTCCAATGGTGGGCTGGACCATTTTACGGGATGATGATGACTTCTGCGACCCAGTTACGCTCAGTGATGATGAACTTTTTCGAATTGGTGTCTCCCTCTCTCCCACACTCTTAGTGTGGCTCATATATCTTGCAGGGGGTGTGCTGCTGACAGGGGTACTGGGTGTAACTGAAGAAATGTTTGACGCTTCTTCCTCCTCGTCATCAGCAGATGAAACATCAACGGATACAATTTGTTGACTTGCAATTCGGGCATCCTTGATCTCCCTTAGGTGCGCATGCCATTTGACAGTGTGCTGTCTCTCAAGATGACCTGTCTGGCCTCCGGTACCATAGTTGGTACCAAGCTTACCACGACTAACTCGAACCTAACAAATTGTACAAATGGCTATGTTTTCCCTTGTTGGGCTAACACTAAAGAAGTCCCAAACTGCGGACTTCAAATGTCTGTGGGGGGCGGAGGAGGCCATACTGGGAATGCTGCTAATGCCAGATGAGCTGGAGGATGTGTGTTGCCGAAATTTAGTTAGTTGTGCACTTACAGCTCCACTAATTAAGGAAATGGAGGTCGAGGTGGATGGAGGTCCCTTCTGGCGAGAAAATATGGAAGCTGTAGGTGGTGGTGTACTAGTTAACTGCATTTGTGGTGGTCCCATTCCCACGTCGCCATCATCATCATTACGCTCAGCAGCATTTCGGGCTAGGGTTAAAATATCTGTGTGCTGCATGCCCGCTGAGGCTGGAGTGACGTCTATGATGACTGCGTCGTCGTCGTGAGAGTCTTTATCAGCAGGAGTATACGCCACTTCTTGTTCAGCGTCATCACACTCCATAACTCTGAGACTTTCGGGGACCTTCCTTTTACGCTTAGCTACCTTTGTCAGATCATGGTGTGCCTCACTCTCAGACGGCCGTGGTGGTTCCCAAGTTTCATCCATATCATCAGAAGGAAGGGGGCTTGAAGAAGAAGTTGACACCATCCTTGACCTTTTCCTTGCTGGGGATCTGGGAGACAATGAATCATCAGGAGGAGTGGCTTCCTCATGTGATACCTCGGCTTGAATGTCGATTTCCTGATGTGCCCCTACTTCGGGAGGAACAACTATTGTGGGCACTTGTGCCGCTCCATGCACCTCTGCTTGCTCCTCTCCTTGCGCCGCCTCTCCTTCCACATGTACTTGGGCTTGTACTTGCACATGTGGTTGTTGTTGCGGCTGTGGTTGTTGAACACTCGTCAGATGAGTTACAACAACCTGTGTTGATTGAGGGATGCTGCTACTTTCTTGCGATGAGCCAACATCACTGGTCGATGGTGATTGAACAACTATACTGGCTGCCTCTGCAGCACTCAAGGGCTTGGACCTAAGTTGGCGTGGTGGTGGTGGCACTGAGCCCAATGGAGCTGAGGTGCTGCTCCCAGCTTGGTCCCCAGCAGACCCCGCTGCTGCTGCAGGCGTACTTTTTTTTCCCCAAAAAATGCGGCGGTCGGCACACCAGTCTCCTTGGTAAGTGGCGCCACTTGCTTCTTCTGCTCCTTACTGGCAACTTTCTTGCTAGAGGAGCTACGGGCAACTTTTTTTGGGGCCATCTTCTTCAGATGTCAGAACAGCAGGCCGCAGTTGCACAAGTTGCAGAGTTGTCTGTGGCCACACGTGACGTTGTCCTGCACACACCGCAGCAGGACTTCTTCCTGGCACTGATGAGGAACGATGAGGCTGATGATTCGTCTTTCTGCACCTAAAAGCAAACGAAGCCAGAGGAACATCAGTTAAATAAATGTTGCATATGTAGCGCTTCAATTAATAGTTTGCACAGTAAGCATTTTTATTATACCCACCCCCAAAATGGAAAGACCAATAAAATGCACCACTGAGAGAGTACCCCTGGGCATAATGGATGAAAGCATGGCAGACTGGGTGCAGGCCTATGACACAGCAAAGCACACTGCCTGGCTTCAAAATTGCCCCTAGACCCCCACCCACATGGCCAGGCCCTGCCTGGAACAGGCCTCAAAATGGCCCCCACCCACATGGCCATGCCCCATCAACACCCCAAAAAATGGAAAAACACACAAAAATCCCCACAATCCAATGCCATCCATGCCCTCAATGATGTTTACATTAAAGAGACCACACAGAAAGACTAGGCCCATGCACCACTGGGTACCTCTGGGCATAATGGATGAAAGCAAGGCACATTGGATGCAGGCCTATGGCACAAAGCACACTGCCTGGATTCAAAATGGCCCCTTCACCCCCACCACATGGCCCTGGACCAGACCTCAAAATGGCCCCCACCCACATGGCCATGCCCCATCAACACCCAAAAAAATAAAAAAACACACAAAAATCACCACAATCCGATGCCATCCATGCCCTCCATGATCTTTACATTCAAGACACCCCATAGAAAGACTAGGCCCATGCACCACTGAGTACCCCTGGGCAAAAGGCCCCAACAACAGCCAAAAAATCGAAAAACACTTAAAAATCACCTCAATCCAATGCCATCCATGCCCTCTATGATGTTTACATTAAAGAGACCCCACAGAAAGACTAGGCCCATACACCACTGGGTACCCCTGGGCATAATGGATGAAAGCAAGGCACATTAGATGCAGGCCTATGGCACAAAGCACACTGCCTGGATTCAAAATGGCCCCTTCACCCCCACCACATGGCCCTGGAACAGGCCTCAAAATGGCCCCCACCCACATGGCCATGCCCCATCAACACCCCAAAAAATCGAAAAACACACAAAAATCACCACAATCCAATGCCATCCATGCCCTCCATGATCTTTACATTCAAGACACCCCACAGAAAGACTAGGCCCATGCACCACTGAGTACCCCTGGGCAAAAGGCCCCAACAACAGCCAAAAAATCGAAAAACACACAAACATCACCACAATCCAATGCCATCCATGCCCTCCATGATCTTTACATTCAAGACACCCCACAGAAAGACTAGGCCCATGCACCACTGAGTACCCCTGTGCAAAAGGCCCCAACAACAGCCAAAAAATCGAAAAACACTTAAAAATCACCTCAATCCAATGCCATCCATGCCCTCAATGATGTTTACATTAAAGAGACCCCACAGAAAGACTAGGCCCATACACCACTGGGTACCCCTGGGCATAATGGATGAAAGCAAGGCACATTGGATGCAGGCCTATGGCACAAAGCACACTGCCTGGATTCAAAAAGGCCCCTTCACCCCACCACTTGGCCCATGACCAGGCCTTAACATGGGCCCCACCCACATGGCCATGCCCCATCAACACCCCAAAAAATCGAAAAACACACAAAAATCACCACAATCCAATGCCATACATGCCCTCCATGATGTTTACATTCAAGACACCCCACAGAAAGAATAGGCCCATGCACCACTGGGTACCCCTGGGCATAATGGATGAAAGCAAGGCACATTGGATGCAGGCCTATGGCACAAAGCACACTGCCTGGATTCAAAATGGCCCCTTCACCCTCACCACATGGCCCTGGACCAGGCCTCAAAATGGCCCCCACCCACATGGCCATGCCCCATCAACACCCCAAAAAATCGAAAAACACACAAAAATCCCCACAATCCAATGCCATACATGCCCTCCATGATGTTTACATTCAAGACACCCCACAGAAAGAATAGGCCCATGCACCACTGGGTACCCCTGGGCATAATGGATGAAAGCAAGGCACATTGGATGCAGGCCTATGGCACAAAGCACACTGCCTGGATTCAAAATGGCCCCTTCACCCTCACCACATGGCCCTGGACCAGGCCTCAAAATGGCCCCCACCCACATGGCCATGCCCCATCAACACCCCAAAAAATCGAAAAACACACAAAAATCACCACAATCCAATGCCATCCATGCCTTCCATGATGTTTACATTAAAGAGACCACACAGAAAGACTAGGCCCATGCACCACTGAGTGAGTACCCCTGGGCAAAAGGCCCCAACAACACCCCCAAAAATCGAAAAACACACAAAAATCACCACAATCCAATGCCATCCATGCCCTAAATGATGTTGAAATTCAACAAAACAGTTGAATCATGCACCCATAACTAACCCTGGTCCTACTGGATACTGTGGCTATCCACAATATATTTTATTTAATGTTCTGAAAAAGTTCCAAAATTGTAGTTGCAGCAACTGTAATGCCCCAAACAAACTTACTTGTGAAATTTCTAATCCAAAAGTGATCCAAAGAAAGTCAAAAAAGGCCTCAAATCCAAATATTGAAGCAGCATCCACATAAAGTAATCCTTCCAGGTCAAGATCCAAATCAAAGTGAACAGCACATGAAGAAAGCACTGGGAGGAGCCTGCTGGACAGGAACAGGAAGTTGGAGACTGTGGGGCACTTCCTTCCTCCCCCCCCAAAAAAAAGTGCAGGCAAATGTCAACGTGAGGAGTTATTCTGATAAAAATCATAATTTTCAAGGTTTACTGCCTGATTGTGGATTTCATGTGCGAAATTGCAAGTTTTGCAATCTCACAATTGCGAGATTGTGGCTGCCCGCCGCATCTACGTGTTCGCAAGTGTTTACTCCCGCGATGTTTGATCACGGGCCTTTATGACGTACTCGCGTTGCCAAACTCTCGCTGTGCAAGGTGGCAAGCCGCGATGACGTAATCGCGGTCGACAAACTCCCGCGGGATCCCGCAGCAAGATCCAAAATGGCGCAGCACACGCAAACATGGAGAAAAACAACTCTTCAAATGCTGAATGACGGTAAGTGAAAGCTGCGCGCCGCAAAATTGTATATTATTCTATTTGGCAAGTGCGACCAAGCAAAAAAATCCGTTTCGCGCGAATTTGCGAATTTACGGCAAATTCGCGAGAGTTCGCGGATTGCGAATTCGCCGAAAATCCGCAAAATCAGCGAGCGGAACTGATTTTACGCCCACGCTTAGGTGAAACCAGAGCCAGTCTCCTCCATAGTTGCCTAAACAGCTCCACCGGGCATCGGCCATGCTAGCTCGGGCCCCGCGGTCAGTACAACATTCGTGGTTTCTGCCTAGGGGGCATTTTCATAGTTCCATTGGTTGCACCGGTGCAGGTATTACTGGGAAGCGCGGCCTTCCTCACCCTCCAGCTCGACCCCAGGAGGGCCGAGTTATGTTTATCAATGTCGGCATCAAGGAACGCTTATAAAAGAATGCGGTGGGGAAATACTGTGTACAGTCAGAGATGCAATGTAGCACCAATCACCTGAAATCTAAAAAAACTGACTAGCACTCAGATACTAATTTAGGCCAAAAGGTGGTGCTCAATGTTTAAAACATGAGACCACTAACTCTTCTGCATGAAACAGAGCAGTAGAGGACAAAATGTCGAGAGAGAAGATGCTGGTCAATTTGGGGGTTGTGGTGGAAGAGATAAAGTGGTGAGGAAGCAAACAAGCTGCAGAGTGAGGGATTAAAGGGGGAGCAAATATAGGCAAGGTATCTATAGGCAGGGGACATGTCCAGAAAGACAGAGCCAGTTAGATAAAAAACATTCCAGTAGCAAGTAATCAACAGGTGCAGCTATTTTGAGTAAGGGCACAAAAAGAAAGTCATGAAATGGCGGGCGCTAGACTGGTAGCCAGGAAATCCAGAGGAGCAAGAAAAAAACTAATGGGCGTCACCTCAATCAGGCAAAGTCAAGGAGCATCAGGATGTGAGTTGTGATGAGCCATGGCCTCAGCTCACCGATGATGGGAAACCTCTGTCGTTGTCATAGGGTCAGAGTGCCATCTCAGCTGGCTAGGCTAAGCAGCAGAGACTGTAGCATCTCAGCAACCATGCTCAAAAACAGGGGGCTATCCCCAGCCTCAGAGTTAGGAGATCAGGTTGGCACTTACCCTGTCAACCGAGCGGTCCTGTAGAGAATACAGCAGAGCCGGCCACAGGATGCCCGATGTGCTATGTGCCGTGGGAGGACATGGATCACAGTGCTCCTCATCTGTAAGGCAGGCCGAGGCAACGTGCTCAAACAGACAAACAGAGCCATGGGCTGCAGTCCATCACAGCAGCCTACAAGTCGGAGCGGCTGGCTCACTAAACAGCAGTGCCCTTCAAGCAGCTGCTGAGCAGAGCTAGAAGGGTAAACCTCCACTTGCAAAAAAAGCCCGGCTCCAGGCTGCAAGACCCAGCGGGCACCACACCTCAAGGAACGGCGTTGGGACGAGCGGAGAAATAGGGCAACACCACCACCACTCAGTGGGTGTGAGTTTTCACTGCGTACGGGAGCAGCAGAACCCGGCCTGGCCATGACGCCGGACCAGAGGGCCGGCCATTATATCTTCACAGCAGGGCCTGGTCATATTGAAGTTACACATGGAATATAGACATAGTAAAACAAAAATGTATCGCTACAAGTATTGTGTCATGTCAGCACAGTGCAAATATCAAATGTACTGTAGGCAGGTTGAAACACTTTTAACAGTTTGGCATGTCAACACAGCTTATCACACTGACAATGGCAATGACTAAATATTACTTCAGGGTCAAGTGACTTACTTCACCACCAGGCCAGGTAGAAACATTGTGTGACCACAATATTAGTGGAAAACATTTTACTTGATACCTTTTAACAATGCTATGTCTTATTTTGTACATCCTTCTGATGTACATATCTCACAAGGACAAGTCAGCCTATCCATCCCTGATAAATATCTTCATTCACATATTGTCCAGCTTAGATGCCATTATGTTCTTCACCTGAATATATCTGCCCTTCTCAGATGTCGGTGATGCCACATTTCCAGATATCCGATTTACAATGCTAAACCACAGTTTTATTTGCCCATTGTAACAACCATCAATACCATTAGGAATAAGTAACTTACACATCCATGTACTTAACGCCTGTTACCACCTAACACCTATGTTGTTACGCACTCACAGACATCTGTTGTCAGCTACATACAGTCCAAAACATGGAATCTGCTTAAAATCAGACAGAACGTATTCTGTCACTCACTTATGGTAAGGCCCAGTCTGATATTTGACATTAGTAGACATAAGTCAAACTTTTGTCAGCTGCTACCTTTGACAACAGATTGCACCAGTGCTGTTTGTAAAAGATTAAACACAGATCAATCACAATTTTCTAAGGCCTGCAATTACACATGGCCTACTACCTGGATCTATTGTATGGCTTGTCAAAGTCAAGTTCACAAGCATCAAATAACACAAATGAGTTGTTGTCTCAATACAGAGACCAGGGCAAACAAGGGTATTTGGGACATATTATGTTGAGCATCACCGAAATACGTAAAGGGTTTTTTCAAGTACATTGTGTTGTCACGTGCCCATTATACAATAGAATAGCACTAGTGGCAATACCCAGACTCTTTTAGTGTTACATGTCCCAGATTCAAGAGACCAAACCATTGCACCAACAACTAGTGTTGTATATGCTACATTTTACACATTACATCAGTCTTGATTGTCTCAAAAACTAAAAGCTATAACACTTTCTGCAATACATGAACATGCATGGTATTGTACAAAGTTTATCAAGGCACATACTCACCCCCCTCCTTGCTGCTGTCTGGCTCTCAACTGCCCAACGAGATTGGGATAGGCCACCACTAGGATACCACTCATTAAGGGGGTCAGGGTGTGGTGTGCGCCCCCCTGCCTAGAGGTGCTAGTCCAAGCTGGACTTCAGCGTTCTTCTTGGCCCAGCCTCTAAAGTCCTGCTGCCATTTTATGCAGTGGCCACTGCGCTGACATGTGTCCCCCAGTGACCTCACATTCTGGGCGATGTTCCTCCACAGGAAAACTTCCTGATGGGCGTTGACCTGTAATGATGACATGGTATCAGACACTTAGTATACATGCAATATGTACATACACAGGTACGTTGTCACATCGGTCATGAGTAGCTAGCTTAACCAATATCCAAGTTAGCAGACTACAATTATCAACACTGCACCTGTTGTCAAACATGTGACATTTACATATTTAATAACACATTTTTATTTCCTGTTGACACTTCACTCTAATCTGACCTTGCCCTAAGTGACTTTGCAACACCTCTCACTACTGTGACTGGGAGAGCAACTCAGGTGGTGTGAAATCTCATAACTGCTGACCTCAGCACAACTATGTCATTTGCAGAAGAGAACAGTAGCATTTTGGCCCTGAACCTACACCTAATATGGTTATTTTACAATGATTACACTGCGTCAATAAAACATTGTTCAACATGTTCTACAAATGGCCTGAATGAAAATTATAACCCATACACCTGGTCACCTCCCTACATATGACATGACCAATGTTGAGCACTGTGATTTTCTATGTGGGGGCTTGTGACATAACTGACGTAATGCTGATATTGCATTATGCGAGTAGAGTTGTTGTGAATGTATACATTAACAACGTAACCACATATGCAAATGACATTTCACATTCACCATTAGAGTTTGATAAGGTACGATTCCACCAGCAAATGTATATTGAAATATGACAGAAAAGATGTCATCAATATGTCAAACTGATGTGTACAAGCCTAATTAACACACCAAATCAAGTTTGCGGTTGATGATAAGATATTCACATGAGAAAAGTGATATAAAGTCCAGAACAGTGCTGACACAAATAGAGCAGTGAGCATGTCCATCTCATTTACAAACACACCATTAAACAATAGGCTACAGATTCAGATGTGTGTCTCAGTGCAACAATCTGGACTATGTGCCTGTTAACTGACATTTAAAATATGTATTCTCTCAGACTTGTTCCCACCTGCTCCTCTGGTGTGCCATACAGCTGTTTTTACATGGTAAGGACCATGTCTACCAGCATCTTCATCTTCTCTGGTGCGAAGGCAGGGGCCCTGCTCCCTGTACAGTGAAACATTGTAGCTCCGAGAGGATGTGAGGAGCACCAGAAACATGGAGAGGTCTGTAGAAGTGCATTTTCTAAAGGCAATTAATCTGTATTACAAAATGCAGGACTTATATGTAGAACACATAGGCAGTCTTCTGTGCAGCTGGTCAAAGAGATAGGTCCACACGGTCGTATTTTACTAAGTTGTCCAATGGCTTCAATTGCTGCCTGAAACTCCACCTACTGCGCAGTTCAAAATAGCCGCCGGTTCACGAGTAAGATTTTTATATTAGTAATGGAAGTTTACCGCATCGCTCTTCTCTGTAGGCGGACACAATCAGCAAGCTGCAACTGTCACCATAATAAGTTACAGCCAATGGCTGTGTCAGTCTCGGTTCTGAACTGTCTAGTAGAACGTTTGAAGGAAGGTTCGGTTGGGAAAAAAAATATCTTGCATATTTTGTTCTGTTATACTACACCACACCTGGATGCACTATATTGTGTGTAGAAGGAGCATCAAAATCAAACAGCCACACTCACATGATAAAGTCACCTTGAGAGGACCCTGAAACCCTTATTGTTAGGCTAAACTAACATGAAAGTACACAGTACAGTTTCTGATTTTCCACTTTCTCTTAGGCAGTATGTGTTCCATGTTCATTAACAGGTGTAAATACACCATATAACAGTGTTGGAAACCACTGTCACCCAGTGTGCTAGCTGCTTGATGGCCAGGTAGAAAGGGGGTGTGTCTGATGATATACAGAACCCTACCTTCAAAGAGCACCAATACTCTCAAAATGAATGCACCCTACTGATGCTTTGCAAACAAATGGGACATTGTCAGTGGTCTTTGTGTACTATACTTAGGTGTACATCTGCATACTAATAAAAATGTACATTCAAAGGGTTGTCTATGTCATTGTATGTGCAACGCAGACATGACAGCATGACAGTGTCCACCATGTAACATTTGTGTCCATGAAGTGCTGAGTGAAACTCAAGATGTATGTGGTGTATGTGATGCGATACAAAACATGATCCAACTTTGTTTTTGACAAAACTTTATGACAAAACTTGCTCATTTATTAAAATACCTAAGTCATGTGTTCTTGGCAAGTGGGATATGGACTTTGTCCTGCTTGATTTTGCCTCAAAAATCTGTCACTAGTGATATGAGTCTAGTGTACTTTCATTCCTGTGTATCTATATACAGAAATTACATGTATGCTGTGGTATGTTTTGAATTTTTTTATTCTGTGAAATCTTATTTGAACTGCCATGGGCTGTCATATGTGATTACTTGGCCTTTGGTGTTTGTCTAAGTACATGTTGCTGGGGACATTGTGATCTAACACGTAATGTGTATGCACTCCACATATAGGTATCACAAAGGAGCCAGAAGACAGCCTCCCATCTCCTGCCCATTTCCTGACCTACAAACCATGAAAAAGAAAGATTTGATCAGAAAATACTGTCTCAATAAGGTAAAAATAAATGATTTGTGCCAGCAGATGGCACCTTCATTGCGTCCACATCACTACTATCCTACATTACTCACACCCAAAGTTAAGGTGATGGCAGTACTGCCTTCCTTGGTCACTGGTTCATTCCAATATACAGTGGCAGCATCTGGCGGAATGTCCTAGCCTATGTTTAGCAATGTACTTTGGAATGTATTGCATGCATTAACCAGGTTCATGGACCGCTACATCAAGTTTCCCAAACCATTTGTATGGGCTTGGTTGAATCCCACATATCATTGGAGCAATTGATTGGACACATATTGCTTTGATTCCACCACTGGCCAATGAGCAGGTATATAGGAACAGACAGCACTAACACTCAATCAATGTACAGGTGGTGTGTTTTCCAGATATGTGAATTTCCCACGTCTGTGCCAGATTTCCTGAATAAGCCCATGACTTATACAATCTACAGAACAGCATCATACCATGTTTGATGACTCCATTCCTTCCAGAGAGGGCCTGGTTGGTTGGTAAATAAGGTTTTTAATGATGTTTATTGTAAGTTGTTTTGTGTGTCTATTCAGTAAATGTTTGCATGAACATTGTACTCATGTCTATCTTTCATTTAGGAAATGCAGGATATCCCAGCCAGCCAGGGTGAGACCCATTGGGAAGTCAAGGCAGATAGTGGATCAGGCTTTTGTCCTCCTGAAGGCAAGGTTACCCTCTATTGATAAAACTGGAGGAGCCCTACAATATTCACCTGGAAAGGTGTGCCAGATCACCATTGCCTGCTACATGCTCCACTACCTGGCAATAAGGAAAAATATCCCTTCAATTGAAGATGAAGGAGACCAGTAGGTGCCACTTCCTGAAGATCTGGGACTGGGCAATGAAGACAGTGGTGAGGAGGAAGGGGGTGACTTGTGACAACAGCTTATCAACAACTTCTTTTCATGACTATAAGTATGCATTGAGATGTATTTCAGATTTTACTGTGTTTGTCGTTGTGTGGCTGTGTGAACTATGTGTATGTACACATCAGAGTATAGGACAAGTGTGCTAATGTTTGTGCAGGACAGGTTTTGGATATGGTTATAGTTACATGCACACTGTGTAATTCTTGCCTAAATAGTGTTAAGAGTAATATTGTTCTGGTTGAAGTCTCCATGTGCTCTTACTTGTGAGACAAGATTTTTCCTTGCTAATCTTATTTCATTTTCTTGTTTTAGTTTACTTTGCCTTGTCATCAACTGAGGGGGGTTTCTGAGTTGTACCATCAGCATGTATATGATCCTGTGTCTGAGGACATACTGGACATGGAATGATCCTGGGAATGTCTGGCACAGACTTTAATCATACATGTCTGTTATGACACCTACTTGCACTAGTAGAAATGGAAGCGCTACAACGCCAATGGACTTTCATTCCATTTGAGTACTTTGTTGTGCAATATGTGTGCCATCATGTGCTCAATACAATGTGGTTGTGTGATATGAATGGAAATTCCCATGGTCTATCCCCACAATGTGGTTGGGGGGATAGACCATGGGAATTTCCATTCATATCAACTAGATAATCAGTTTGTGACAACCACTAAGAAATGTGATAATAATTACAAATTGATTTGTCTATATTTGCACTTGCAAAGGAGAATGTGAAAACTTGCAAAAAAAGTTACAAAATATATACTAGAGGTTGGTGTAAAAAACATGCTAAAAGATGGTGCCCAAATAATGTAATAAACTGACAAGAGTTGATTGGGCAAGTTTTTGTCCTTTGTTGCTGTTTACGACAAACCATTTTAAAAATGTATGGGAAATGACGCTCCACATCCTGAACAAGGCAGAAGGCAGCTGTCGAAATGCATATATAATGCTGTTACATTAAAATAATTTTACGTGAAATTAGCCTCACGGGGTCCTGGATCCTTGCTGCGCGAGCGGTGATTCTTCTCATATATATATATATATATATCCAAAACCAAATCTCCCAGCTGGGAGAAAAACGGGACGAACTCCCGTTTGTCTTCACTTTTGTGCTTTTTATTTCCAACCTTACGGCATGGATTTTGTTAAGCAGGCAGGCATAAATCAACGCGTTTCGGGATAGCCTATCCCTTGTACATGATCAATCTGAATCGATGAAATGATGTAACAATGTAACTCACTATATAGATATTGAAAGCCTGTAGCCAGATTGATCGTGAACAAGGGATAGGCTATCCCGAAACGCGTTGATTTATGCCTGCCTGCTTGACAAAATCCATGCCGTGAGGTTGGAAATAAAAAGCACAAAAGTGAAGACAAACGCAAGTTTGTCCCGTTTTTCTCCCAGCTGGGAGATTTGGTTTTGGATTTAATTGCAGCGTGGTTCTGCCGTGGGGATTAACGAACCGGTGATAGAGCGCTACGATTCCTGGCATAAGGAACTGAGGAGTATGAATATATATATATAAGAAAACGATTATCCAGTGGTCCCAGCATAATACCTAATCCCAAAAATACATAAGAACAGTCTGAAACCTCCTGGGAGACTGATTATCGCTGCATGTAACAGCGAGTTGGAGAACACCTCCAGGTATGTAGACTATTTTTACAGGACCTTGTCAAACTGTTGCCATCATACATCAATGATACAAGTGATTTTCTGCGTAAAGATGTAACATGGGATGATGAGAATCTTCTAATAACTATGGATGTCACATCGCTCTATACAAGCATCAACCACCATGATGGATTAAAATATATTGAACATTTTTTATCCACAAGGCCCCTTTGTTTTTACCATCACAATATGATGTTATTGAATATGATTGCATTTTGTTTAAAGAACAATTTCTTTTTTTTCAATAATCAGTTGTATCATCAAACAAGGGGAATGGGGCCTGCTTCTCCCCAAGCTATGCCTGTCTGCATATGGGGCTGAGGGAGGAGCAGGTCCTCAAGATAAAATTTGATGATGTCTTTGAAAATCATGTACTTCACTGGTATCGTTTTATAGACGATTTGTTTATAATTTGGAAGGGCTCTGAGACACTAGCTCATAAATTTATTGCTGATTTGAATGTTAACAACATTAATTTAGAACTCACTGCAAATGCCAGCAAAATTAGCGTATGTTTTTTGGATGTAGAGGTTTTTATCAGCAAAGGTAAATTGGAAACTCGCCTCTATAGACAACCGACTGCTGGAAATAGTGTCTTGCATGCCTCTAGTCACCACACTGACCATCTAATTCGTAGCATCCCCTACGGGGAGATGCTTAGAATTAGGCGTATATGTAGCTCAGAGGGTGACTGTGAACTAGCTCAAAATGAAAGAAAACACAGGTTTCTAGCCAGAGGATACCATCTGAAGGTAGTGGAAAAAGCTATCAATAAAACAGCGCTCATTTCTAGGTCTAGGGCTCTAGAACCTAAAACTATAGAAGTCACCAACAGCAACCTGACAGAGCAGTCATCCAGGTTAATCCTAACTTACAGTAGGCAACATCAGGCCCTACGTCATATATTCAATGATAATTGGGCTTTAGTACGGAATGATCCCATCATTGGCAATATGGTTTCTAAAAAGCCAATTTTGACATTTAGAAAAGCTCACTCCATGGGTGATACTTTGGTTAACAGCAGCCCTGAAGTTATCACTCCCAAAACCTGGTTGAGTACAAAGAGAGGGTTCTTTAAATGCCAATCTTGTAAAGCTTGTCAACAGGGCATCAATAAGACTACCTATGTTGCCGCTTTCTCAACCAAACCAGTCACCATCACAAAATTCTTAAACTGTAAGACCGAGTTTGTGATATATGTGCTGGGGTGCCCTTGTGGCATGCAATATGTTGGTAGTACCAAGTTGCAGGCACACAAACAGGTGCTCCAGCACATGAGAGCAATCACAAATAATGATACAACATACCCGGTTGCCAGGCACTTCAAGGCCTGTCATAATAATGATCTCAATGACTTGAGTTATTTCATCATTGACAGTGTTCCCCCTTTGAAACGTGGGGGAAACCGGTAAGCAGTATTACGCAAGTTGGAAACATACTACATACTGGAACTAGATACTAAGATACCGAACAGGTTAAATTCCAGTGAGGATATGTATACTTGTTTGTAATATAATGGAGGTTTTACTATGATCTTTGAAGAAAATGACTGAAATTGTTAAGTATGCTCCTACATAATATGTTAGTTATTATGTGCACAGTGTGACTATCAGATAATGTTTATCACAACGAGTTTTAGGTATGTCATTTCATCCGCTTTTCTCTTTTTTTACTATATCTTCATTATTAGCATTTTTGCACATATTGGCTTACCTTGCAGCACTGGATGAAATTGCATTTGCACTCTTTTGGTTATACTGTTACATGGACAAGTTTAGACATGAGATATCCCACTTGGGCTCAATTGTGAATATGCACCATGACTTGGTGTATCATCAAGCAATTTGTTGAATAACCGGGTGCATCTGGATTCAAGATTTGTCTCGTTTTTATCTAGCATTGATTTTGCACATAGCTTAAACTGTTTTTGAAAGATGCATATTATATGTATAGTTCTTTAACAGTTTTTATATGCTATTTGCCGATTACAGCTTTATACCTCAAAATTTTACATTTGTATTAATGAGTTTTATCTAATTTATTCATGCTAGATATTGCCTATTTTGCACAGTCCCTGTTTTTACAGTAACGGGAACCGAGCTTAGGCTTGTCATTACCTTTCAACTCGTCTTGTACTAACTTGTCTATGTCTATCATTACGCAGTACGTGAAGCCAGGCGTTATTGAGCACTGTCACTTTAAATACTGTTGCACTTTCTCAGCGCGTTCATGTGATCAAGGCCTCGTGGGAGGCTGAAACGCGTCATGGCGGTGGTGTGGGGAAAATAAACAAAATTCTGCGCTAAATTTGGGTCCGTTCCCGACTGTTCCTGCATGGACTGTGACGGCGCTTGTGCTATATATATATATATGGCGTTTTTGATAAAGGCACTGACCGAAACTAGTTAAATGCCAAAGTTTCCGGAATAAATACCTTCAATTTGAATCCGTGGTGTGTCGCTTGCAGCCTTCTTGATGTGAGAGGTGAATGAATTGATGTTTTACGCGGATCCAACAACGCGCACAAGAGACCCCCTCATGAAGTGGCCAGGTCAACAGTTGGAACATTGTGAATTGTTGCCGAGGGTTCGGAGGTTTGCACGGCCCGCCACAGAAGCCTCAGAGTAACAACTAGCAGCTGGGAACATCGAGAGCGAGCAGCACGGAGTGAAGCTGATGCTGTAATCTGTGCCTAAACAGCTGTGAAACCTCGGGGGCAGTGGCTGAGGGAACACGGACTTTGAAGTGCCACTTGGTTTTAATATGTGAAGCCCCATCAGCCTGAAACAGTTTGTAAGCCCGCTGCACTCTGGGACCAGGAGTCCCCAATACAGATGCGAGCACGAACAATCTACTTCAGGTGAGCCCGCCGCCACTTGGTAAGGAGGAGCTTATAAGAAAGCCTGAGATGGGAGCTACACTGCTTAAGGAGAATGGCGTTTTTGATTAAGGCACTGACCGAAACTAGTTAAATGCCAAAGATTCCGGAATAAATACCTTCAATTTGAATCCGTGGTGCGTCTCTTGCAGCCTTCTTAATGTGAGAGGTGAATGAATTGATATATATATATATACATATATATATATAAATATATATATATATAGCAGGGGCAGAGAAAAAAGGGGGTCCCAAAACGTGTTTTTCCCATGCAATTTTCCATAAGTACCTTTAATCGCAGCTACAGCCCAAACTGCTGAACGGAATTACACCAAATATGGCAGAAAGGTAGACCTTGGTTCAGAGTCATGCCTTTTTGTTAAATTGTGTAAATCTGTTCAGTAGTTTTTTAGATATTAAAGGAAAACATACATATATATCTGGGCAGAGCCTAACCACACATCTCATTGTGAGATCTGATTGGCTGTCAGCACTTCATCCAAGAATTGTTGGCAGCCATCTTGGGACCAATATACATTATAGCACCTCATTAAAAAGCATTGCAGTTAATAGAAGGTTTTAAGACTTTAGTTACATTATAAATCATTTGTTGATAGTACCATACTCATTTTAGGAATTGTGGTGTGTTCTAAGGTGGTTTTACAATGTGAAAAAGCCTTCTGCTGGGATATTATGAATCATGTTTGAGAGAAAACTACTTTGTCATGCTTTTCCCACAGAGATTTGGGAGGTGATCTGTAAGCTAAACTGAGAGCATATTTTCTGTAAATTCACATTATCTTTCTCAGTCATGTGAGAATGAAGTCTGACATTCTTAGTAAAACAACAAGGGCAGAGACTGTCAGTTTATTTCTTTGTGTTCTACTGCAGCTTCCCAGAGTGTTCTAAAGAACAACTAGAGCGCTGACAGTCCTACTTATGACAAACGTATGGCACACCTGAAGCCATCTTGTTTGGAATAAAGTGGTAACTCTTAAAACATTTAATTTAAAAAGGAACAAATGAGGGGGTTCATTTTGCATGGAAAGTATGATTAGTGCTGCAGAAAGAAAAATTAGGGCACATTTTAAGTGACTTCTCAAATCCTCCTCTATTTCATTAAAACATTCTGACATGCAGACTGAAACATGCAATTTCAATACCAGCAGCAGAGTTCCCTGGTGAGCAGTAGCTTTACTTCAGTGATCTAATAAGCAACTAGAGTGCTAACATTCTGAATTTATGGCAAATGTGTGAAGCATCTGAATGCCTTCTTGATGTAATCAATGTAAAACACTGAAAGTATTTCCTACTGAGTAGACTGTGGTAAATGAGGAAATTAGGAAACTTCATAACAGATAAGTCTCCCAAGATGGCCAACAGAGACAAAATAGCCCAAATGTAGCACAAATATCACCCAGCTCTAGCCCACGTGTAGCCTAATGACTGAATGTGCCAGAGTGATCTAAAGAACAACTAGAGCGCTAACAGTCTTACTTATGACAAAACTATGGCACACCTGAAGCCACCTTGATTGGAATAAAGTGGTAACACGTAAAACATTAAATTTGCAAAGGAACAAAATGAGGGGGTTCACTTTGCCATAGAAATTATGATTAGTGCTGCAGGAAGAAAAATTAGGGCACACTTTGACTTCTCAAATCCTCTTCTATTTCATTAAAAAATTCTGACATGCAGACTGAAACATGCACTTTGAATACCAGCAGCAGACTTCCCTGATGAGCAGTAGCTTTACTACAGTGCTCTAATGAGCAACTAGAGTGCTAACATTCAGAATTTATGAAAAATGTGTGACACATCTGAATGCCTTCTTGATGGAACCAAAGTAAACAAGCATTAAAAATGCAATAGGTCTCGCTCTCTTTTAAGGTAAAGCAATTCTGTTTGTAATTAGGTGGCTTTTTAGCTTTGCTTGTATTAGTGTTTTTCAAACTTTCATCTACATAACATGCATATGTATGCATATATGTATATGTATGCATGCATTTATATTTGTATTTATAGATATGCATTATATATATATGTTTATATATGTCTGTATATATATATATATATACACACACAAACATCTATATATAAATACATATGCATATATATGCATATATATATGTGCATATGTGTGCATATGTGTGCATGTAGAGAGAAGTAGAGAAAGGTAGAGAGGTAGAGATGTGGAGGTAGGGGTTTAGAGGTAGAGAGGTAGAGAGGTAGAGAGGTAGAGAGGTAGAGGTACAGAGGTACAGAGGTACAGAGGTACAGAGTAGTAGAGAGAGAGGTAGAGAGAGGTAGAGAGGTAGAGAGTAGAGAGTGAGTAATTGGAAAGTGAGTAGTATAGAGTAGAAGACAGTGAATAGTAGAGAGTGAGTAGTAGAGGATAGTAGAGAGTGAGTAGTAGAGTGAGTAGTAGAGAGAAGTAAAGAGTGAGAAGTAGAGAGTAAGTAGTAGAGAGTAGTAGAGAGTGAGTAGTAGAGAGTAGTAGAGAATGAGTAGTAGAGAGTGAGTAGCAGGTAGTGGAGAGTAGTAGAGAGAGTAGTAGAGTGAGTAGTAGACAGTAGTAGAGAGGGAGTAGTAGAGAGTGAGTAGAAGAGAGTGAGTAGTAGTGTGAGTAGTAGAGTGATAAGTAGAGAGTGAGTATTAGAGAGTAGTAGAGAGAAGTAGAGAGAGAGTAGTAGAGAGAGAGTAGTGGAGAGTGAATAGTAGAGAGTGAGTAGTAGTAAATAGTAGAGAGTGAGTAGTAAAGTGAGTAGTAGAGAGAAGTAAAGAGTGAGAAGTAGAGAGTAAGTAGTAGAGAGTAGCAGAGAGTGAGTAGTAGAGAGTAGTAGAGAATGAGTAGTAGAGAGTGAGTAGCAGAGAGTAGTAGAGAGTAGTAGAGAGAGTAGTAGAGTGAGTAGTAGACAGTAGTAGAGAGGGAGTAGTAGAAAGTGAGTTGTAGAGAGTGAGTAGTAGAGAGGAGTAGAGAGAGAGTAGTAGAGAGTAGTAGAGAGAGAGAGTAGTGAAGAGTGAATAGTAGAGAGTAGTAGAGAGTGAGTAGTAGAGAGTAGTAGAGAGTGAGTAGTAGAGAGATTAGTTGAGAGTGAGTAGTAGAGAGTAGTAGAGAGAGAGTAGTAGTAGAGAGTGAGTAGTAGAGAGAGTATTTAAGAGAGTAGTATAGTAGTAGAGAGTGAGTAGTAGAGACTAGTGGAGTAGTAGAGAGTGAGTAGTAGAGAGTATTAGAGAGTGAGTAGTAGAGTGGGTGATAGAGAGTAGTAGAGAGTGAGTAGTAGAGTGAGTAGTAAAAAGTGAGTAGTAGAGAGTAAAGAGTAGAGAGTGAGTAGTAGAGAGTGAATAATAGAGTAAGTAGTAGAGAGAGTTGTAGAGAGTGAGTGGTAGAGAGTAGTAGAGTGAGTAGTAGAGAGGGAGTAGTAGAGATAGAGTAGTAGAGAGTAGTAGAAAGTGAGTAGTAGAGTAGTATAGAGTAGTACATTGAGTAGTAGAGAGTGAGTAATAGAGGCTAGTAGAAGAGAGTTGTAGAGAGTAGTAGAGAGTGAGTAGTAGAGAGTGAGTAGTAGAGTGAGTAGTAGAGAGTAGTAATGAGTGAGTAGTAGAGAGTGAGTAGTAGAGAGAGTGTAGTAGAGAGTAGTAGAGAGTGAGTAGTAGAGAGTGAATAGTAGATAGCAGTAGAGATTGAGTAGTAGAGAGAAAGTAGTACAGAGTGAGTAGTACAGAGTAGTAGAGAGTGAGTAGCAGAGAGTGAGTAGTAGAGAGTAGTAGAGAGTGAGTAGTAGAGAGTAGTAGAGTAGTAGAGAGTGAGTAGTAGAGAGAGAGTAGTAGAGAAAGAGTAGTAGAGAGTGAGTAGTAGAGAGTAGTCAGTCAGTGTCAGTCAGTCAGTGTCAGTCAGTCAGGGTCAGTCAGTGTTAGTCAGTGTCAGTGTTAGTCAGTCAGTGTCAGTCAGTCAGTCAGTGTCAGACAATCAGTGTCAGTCAGTCAGTGTCAGTCAATCAGTGTCAGTTAGTCAGTCAGTGTCAGTCAGTAGTGAGTAGTAGAGAGTGAGTAGTAGAGAGTAGTCAGTCAGTGTCAGTCAGTCTGTGTAGGTCAATCACTGTCAGTCAGTGTCAATTAGTCAGTGTCATTCAGTCAGTGTCAGTCAATCAATGTCAGATAGAGCAGCTCTGCTGACCTGGTTCTCTGGCTCTAAAGCAGCTCTGCTGACCTGCTTCTCTGGCTCTAAAGGAGCTCTGCTGACCTGGTTTTCTCCCTCTAAAGCAGCTCTGCTGCTGACCTGGTTCTCTGGTTCTAGAGCAGCTCTGCTGACCTAGTTCTTAGGCTACAGAGCAGCTCTGCTGATCTGGTTCTCTGGCTCTACAACAGATCTGCTGACCTGGTTCTCTGGCTCTAAATCAGCTCTTCTGACCCGGTTCTCTGGCTATAAAGCAGTGCTGCTGACATGGTTCTCTGGCTATAGAGCAGCTCTGCTGACCTTGTTCTCTCCCTTAGAGCAGCTCTGCTGACCTGGTTCTCTCCTTCTAAAGCAGCTCTGCTGACCTGGTTTCTCAGGCTCTAAAGCAGCTCTGCTGACCTGGTTCTCTCCCTCTAAAGTAGCTCTGCTGGCCTGGTTCTCTCCCTCTAAAGCAGAGCCTTATATAATTTTTATGAATATCTTAGATAATCTCTTGCCCTAATATGTATATTAAAGGCACATACATATCATTTTAGAACATACATTTATTTTACGGAAGTCGCGCTCCCAGCGCGCCTCAGCACATATATGACATCAAGCGGGACCCACCACCGCGCAAGCTTCTGGTACCGTGATGTGCATGTGTTGTGAATGCGCGGGATCAGGAGTCGTGGACTGGTTGCATACCAATCACACACATCACGTGATATGAAATGTATATGATGGAACTGAAAAATACGCAGCCGTCGTACACCGTACGTGGATCCTTCACGGCTTTTCTAAAATAGCTGCTAGCCGTGATGTGTACGCTTTGAGTGCGTGACTCCGAAAAAAAAATGGATTTAAAAAAAAAAGAAACTAATATAAATATATTTAAAAAAAAATTAACAAAAAAACGAATCAATATTTCAGTTTAAATGTTTAAAAAAAAGATTTTTTTTGCAATTTTCTGAAAAATATATGGTATTGAATAAATAAAATATTCATAAATAAACAGTTAAAAAACTGTAGAAAATCAGAACAAAAAATAGGTATAACTACTATCACACTTAAAAATTAGCATTTAAAAACCTTTGAAATTCACTGAATAAAACCATAGGTTTGAAAGACGTTATTGTTAGAAATTATCATTTTAAAAAGCTTTGAAGTTCACGGAAAAAAATATAGGTTTCAGGAGTGTTATAGTTAGCTTGCCATTTCACTCGTACAAAACCATCGAAATTCCTCTGGTACAGTTAGTTTTGCTAACTCTAATTCGCGCACCCGCAATGCACTGCTGATGATGTCACATTTTGCATCATTCATGACATGGTCAGTGACATCACTGATTACGTCACTGATGACATCTCAACTGACATCACTGATGACATCACTGCTGACATCATCAACATGACAATCTGATACACCTCATCATTCACTAGTATAACCTTTCATCATACACAGTAAAATACAGAGTACCATATTTGAAACCATTGACACACCAATACCAGTTACTACATACTCACTCACTGATTCCTAAGTCTACACACACAACTACCCATTCAACAACAGAATCATTTATACATACAGGCTCTAATTAATAGAACACTATCAAAATGCACTTATACACATATGTAAACATTGACACATCAGCAGTCATCTTAGTCGGTTATGCAGTCATCTTACTCACTCATGAAAAAAAATAATCACACTTACATTTACTCACTTACACAATTATCCAACACCTCATTTATTCAAACACATAGTAACTCATGGTTAATATGTTTAAAAAACTCACCATTACAATTATACACTCATTCATATAGTTACTCTCACAATCACTGACTCTTACATATACTTATTTATATACACCAAATCTCACATACAATGCCTTTTATTTTTTTATTTTGTTAAAGATGTACAACTAAAACATATATTTGCTCACCAACACAGAAATAAATACACTCACTCACCCAAACAACTGTTTCCACATGCACTCTTAAACATATCAATCAACCATTCACACATCTATGCATAGAGTAACACACACCCCATCCAACCACACACAAACTCCCATACAAATACTCACCCAACTAATCAATAACTAATATACACACTCATGTAGTTAGTGACACTTTTAATTACTCACTTAAACAGACAGTCAGACAGCTACTAAATCCTCCATCCAGACAGTTATATATCCACTCAATCTTCAATACAGATTGGTATATATATATAATGCACATTCAAATTTCAAACTAAACCACATTCACTGGATGATGTCATCCGTGATGTGATTTGAGATGTCATCAGTGATGTCATCAGTGATGTCACTGACCATGTCATGAATTATGCAATATGTGACATCATCAGCAGTGCATTGTGGGCACGCTAGTTATAGTTAGCAGAACTAACTATAACCAAGGAATTTCTATGGTTTTGTACGAGTGAAATGGCCAGCTAACTATAACACCTCATCATACTCTAATAAAACTCTTGAGACACCCACTCTGAAATAGAGACTATCGTTTTCAAAACCATGAACATACCAATACCAGTTAGTACATATCCACTCACTAATTCCTAGCTCTACACACACATCTACTCATTCACCCATCTAGTCACTCATACATACAGTCAGCCATCAATACAGCATTATCATATGCACTCACGTATCTATACAGACACTCACACACCGCCTCTTATTCATAGAGTTACTTACACACCTAGTCAGTCATGGAAATAATCAATCACACTTTCATTTACTCACCTGTACAGTTATACACATACCACCTCACTTATTTAAATATATACTAACACATACTTACCCTCTAATACATTACTAATACAAGCACATACTGATCCATACATGCACTCTCACAATCACTCACTCTCACATATAGTCATTTATACAGACCAACACTCACATATACTACCTTTCACATATGCAGTTACTTACACATGTACCACTGAGGCATACATTCACTCACCAACACAGCCATACACACACTCACCCAGCCATACACCCCTTCACAGATACAGACTTGAGCACCTATACCCAGTGAATTATCCACTCACACATCTATGCACAGAGTCACACCCCCCACCCACCCACACAGACACTCAGGCATTACATCAATAACCCATATAGATCCTCATTTAGCTGCTAACAAACCCTTGCAACCGCTTACACACCAACTGACAACCTAAACTGGGTGAATGTCTGTATCAGTCGCTAACACATGCATTAAGTAAGACACAATAAATCGCTCACTTATACAGCCAGTCACACACCTACTAAATCATCCATCCTGTCTCTTATACACCCATTCACTCGTCAATAACCCTTGGCACATATATATATATATATATATATATATATATATATATATATATATATGTATATATAAAAAATATATTTACATTTTATAGAAACACATAGTCACTGGTTGATGGCATCAGTGATGCCATTTGAGATGTCATCAGTGATGTCACTACTGAGCATGTCATGTCATGAATGATGTAATATGTGGTGTCATTAGCAGTGCATTGGGGGCGCGAGTTATAGTTAGCTCAACATACTGGATGTCAATGTTCACATTCCACATTTTTAATATGACTGGATTGTAGTCATTGATATACTTTGACACTTCTCTCCTTTTCAAGTTGTAGGTATTCTTTGGAAATTTCCGAGTTACTGTGTGCCTTACAGAAGAAAAAAAAGAATTTACTCTTCCTTTAGAGATGGCTGGACGGGGAAAACCAAACCGACATTTGGTGTAAAATGTTCCTATACACTCGTATTTTCTTCTGCAATACTTTCCACAACGATGACTTTGGAAACGTGAAACTTGCTGTCTCAAGCTTCTATCTCCTTCTCTTGGAATCTCACATGTCACATACTGTTCAATGAAAGACAATACTGTTTCATCAGAATCATTTCCAAATTTAGGTGCATCCTTGATCCATAGCAGCATATGTATATGAGGTGCACCTCTTGCTTGATATTCCTTTCTCAAAAAGAAATCAGTAACTTCTCCAAGAGGTGGATTCTTTTTATTACAGATAAAAGACATCATAGCTTGAAACTTATGATTAAAATATCTGCACACATTTACAGAATCAAATGAACACAGTTCACCAGGAGTCTTTATTTCAACATTTTTTATAATGGAATTCACTTCTCTTCTAAACTCAAGCAAATCTTCCCATGCATACTCTGCACAGCTAAGTGTGACAAACCATGTTGGTGTACCTAAGTTCCCATAACATACACTTGAGTTCTCCATGACGATGATACCAATACTCATTTTTCCACATTGACATACCATCAAATTAATTAACTGTGATTCTAAATTTTCATCTGTTTCTTGAACTTTCTCCACAAATTCTTTCGCAGAAAGAAGTGATTGATTAACACCAGTTTTAAGTATATGATTCACTGCATATGACAGAGAAGACAGATCACTTTCAAACAAAAGGTGAAATATGTATTGAATGCACTGTCGAAATCTAGGATCTTCGAATATAATCTTGTTGACCGATATTCTGAAGCTGGAATCCATACAGGTCGGTCAACATATCATCCACCTTCTCCAGTAGAAAAACAACTGGGGAAAACAACGAGCTTCCAAGCTTTTCTCCCATACACTCATTGGAGTTCCCTGTGCTCTGAAATAACTCAATGCTACTTCCTATCACTTCTTTTGAATGCAAAGCAAATATTGTGAAATGTTCATAAATATCTTCTGTCCTTGACTTGTCTACTTTCCCTATTTGACCACTTGAAATTTCAGATTCATCTTCTAAACGTATTACCTGTTCATCCACATTTACATTTTTGTAATAAATATTATTCTCTATAGGATATAAGGTAGCC
Source organism: Lissotriton helveticus (assembly GCF_964261635.1). Classification (NCBI taxonomy): domain Eukaryota; kingdom Metazoa; phylum Chordata; class Amphibia; order Caudata; family Salamandridae; genus Lissotriton; species Lissotriton helveticus. Next base: position 47,845,572 of record NC_136060.1, on the reverse strand, counting down.
TTTTCAACTTTATTAACATCCACAAATTCTTGCCATATTTTCCGACTCTTTGTTGGAACACCATTTACTAAAATAACTACTGCCTCATTTTCCTCTTTCTCTCCAGCAATAGTTTCAATGTTCTTAAAATTCAAAGGTAAGTACACCAGTATTCCTTTCAGCTCTCTTTGCAAGTCTGTTGGTGGCAGTTTACCTGTTTTAGGTTCCATCCGAATTATAGTTTGAAAAGGATGAACGGATTGAATTAGAACCGACTCATATGTATTCAATTTGGCCAGCTCCTCCAGAATAGCTACTAATTCTAAGTTAGTATTTACTGCTCTAGCAGGTTTTTTGTTTTCTTCTAATTTGTTGTAACAATATTTACATATACATTGATCACTGCCTAACTCAAATCGACCTTCAGCAAACAAGTAAGTTGCAAATTCTTCTCACTTACCTCTGTTCTCCTTTTCACTTTTCAAATTCAAATCAACATTCCTACTTTGACTTTTATAATGAGTACATTGACAACAAACACAAACTAAGGGGCACATTAGAATGTCGGGCGGATCGCTACCGCCATGCGGGCGGTGGCGATCCGCCCGACATCCTTTGCCGCCTGCCACCCATTTCCCCCCGCCATATTAGTATGGCGGGGGACCGCGGCAGACGGAAAGACCGTCTGCCACTTTTCCGCCCCGTTCGCCTTGCGGCTGGGGCGGAAAATGTTTAATATGGTGGCGGTGTCTATTAGAAACCGCCAGCCATATTATGATGGGCTTTGGGGAATGCCAGGGAAAGGCATGTGGAGACTCCCTGCGGGGGCCCATTGCGGGCCCCCTTGTCTCCGAAGGGGTGGACCCCCCCGCATTTCAAAGTGCAACATGTTGTGCTTTGAAATGCACAAAGTGCACAAAGTGCATTTTTACCATTGCGGCGGGCGGCGCTTTCAGCACCGCCCGCCGCAATGGTAAAAATACAGGATGCGCCCGCCAGTGTGGCGGGCGCATCCTAACGGCCAAGTCCGCCCGCCATCCTAATGGAACCCATAGTTTGGTATTTCATAGCACACTACCTTAAACTTTCCAATGTGTTCTTCACACTGATCAGTGCTAATCACTTTCTCATCTCCTCTAACATCTGTAATTGTCAAACTTTGACTTTCTATGAACTGCTCTTCTGAACCAAAATTTTGCATTTGAATATCATCACACGTTTTTTGAACATCTGATAAAGGACCATATAAAAGACTTGTATTCCGTTCACTCAAACTTAATGCAGACCTTTTAACATAGTACAGTTTCTTTACGAAGTTCCACATTCCTGAATGGTGTACTTCTAACATCCTCAAATGATGAAAACACTTTTACAAACTTTTCTTGAAAGACAAGCCAGAGAATGCCCATACTTCTCAGTATATTTTCTTACATTACATGGATCTAGTCCTTGTAACAGCTTAATCTTTTGTTTTATACTTTTCTGAATTTATTATCGTAACAAATTTTACATTATATCAATGGATTCCTGTCGAATACTACAAATACTACTGCAACTCCACTTATACATAGGAGCTTGTGGACGTTTCCTTGCACTTCTTCAGCTATTAATTCTTCTGCACTTTTACCAACCATTTCCTCCTTTGGAAGAGGACAACCATCCTGAACTTCGTAGCAACGACCTCCAGTATCAACTGCAAATGATAAACTATTTTCCTGGAAGTAACTTTCCTCATTAAAAAAAGGCTCAGTAGTAGAAGTATGTCTCCAATGTCCACTAAAGATTTTACAAAAGTTGGTTCTGTTCACAAGTCTCTTTTTTATATTTTTGTCTTTCTATACTTTGTCTATTTTATCCAATCCTTATATTTGCAGCATGTTTTCATTAAATTCTGAATCACTCTAAATCGAAAAAGTCTCTGATGAATTTCTTGAAATTGCTCTTGTCTCCGAGTAGCAGATACTATTTCTTTATGATGATTCCTTTTCCTCGTATTTGAAATTGAACTCTGCTTCACCTTACTTGAAAAATTCTTCTTTTTGCTTTGTGTGAGATTGTTCTCATTAAATGTTCGTAATATTTTTTTCAAAAATAGTCTTTTGCTTTTAGTTGAACAAACAGTTTCTGTACTATTTGCATTTTTTTCTACATTTCGTCAAATACATATTTTTCTTCTCTTTTCTTTTTTTCTCTTCTTCTAGGCATTTCCAAATTTCAATCAAAACGAAATAATTTTCTGAAAAACAAAAAATAGATTCAATTATTTTTCACATTTGTTCACAATGTTAAAGTAATAACATACAATTATAAAACTTCCACTAACAACTTCCAGACCCAGTGCTGCAACGTGATGAAGCACGACAGACAAGCACTAGGATGACAAGTAGTGCCATAGAACATACAGCAAGTATTTATTTAATTATTTACATTGTCCTTTACAATTTATATATAACTGCACTACCTCATACTTTTCACCTCTCCGCCACACCCCACCACCCCACAGCACTTTCTCTGCACCCACCGCAAACAACTTTATAAATAGTATTTACAAATGTTTTAATCTAAGTACTTGGGATGATATTATCAACCAAACAGTACACACAAAAATTTCCATTATTAGCCTAATAATTTTATCGACAACTTTGCAAACATAACACTGCACCCAGGGCTTTAAGTGGAGGGTGTGTCTGTGGAGATCTGACCACCAGAACTTCTTTTTGGGGGGCCTCGAAACGGTTCTATTTTCGAGCCTCACATACGCAATCCGTTTTCTTTTCTTTATTGCACTGCAGTGACACTGTGAGAGCATGCACATTGCTCACTACTTAGAAGTGCAGACATCAATCCAAGTGACTCACATTGTAGGAGAAGGGAAATCCTTTAAAGAGAGACATTTTCTCCCAGGATTTCCCTTCTCCCTTTGCAATTCAGGAGCAGCATCATCATGGGGTGATTAGCAGACACACCACCAGGCGCACAACGCCCATTGCCCCATACTCTCTGACACAGCTTCCCGGGTGCACACACAGAGCCACACCCGAGTACTTCACCGGACTTCAAAACATCATTTTTTTGTAAAGGAGACTCTGTTCTTTTTCACCCCTTTTTACAGCCCCTACATCCCCACTCTGCCTATTGCTTAAAGAATTAGGCTACCCGAAATTTCGCTCTGGTAGCAACTCTGCAAATGACCACAAGCATGTAACTCCAGCACAAACCTGCTCTCACCTTACACAGTGTTTTGTTTTAGTGCTATGAAAACACACACTTTGCCTGCCTCACTTAATTCTCACACCCCCTCTTTAATATGAACATAAAAGCTTTCCAATTACTTTTATATTACTATACCATAGTTCACATGGAAATATAGAACTCAAGATTCTCACCACCCCAAATTAGCTCTCTGGTATAGTTTCTCAAATTTAAGAAGTACAGGTATTCAGTATCTGTCAGTCACGGGCAATTTAAAACAGTGTACCTATAAACAACTTGACAAAATGTTATGTTTTTAAATCAACGTCTTCCACTTAAAAGCTGCTTTACATTTCTTTCGCTAGATGTACCTTTGTTTAAAACACCACCTGAGAGGGGTGGTGAAGTATGCTCCAGAAAGAGCAACTCAAAGCTTTGTTATTCTTTATACAAAATCTACCTGTCGATGCTTTTTGCAAGTCTTTTCTATGCCTTAAGAGAGTGGGTGGATGTGTATAATACATTGTACTTAGAATCGGATTCAGGCGATGCATGGAAATAAGAACGTATAGTTGAATAAAGGGCAAGTGGATGCATGGCCAGATGTATCAATGCAAAGATACATAGATGGATGTATCAATGTATGGATGGATGGAAGGATGAATGAATACAGGGACCAGTACTTAGGATAGACGTTTGGGCTGATAGATGATTAGGATTGGTTCTGGGACAGATGTATCTATGCATATATAAGCGTATGGCTGCATGAATGGCACAGTGCTTGCTATAGGCGAGTGCTCTCATCGATGCTTAAGATAAACAGACGAACACATGTTTGTATGTATATAAGTAGGAAAAATTGTATCAATCAAAAGATGGTTGAATGGTGCAGTGCTTAGGATGGATGGATACTGCAATTTAATTGGGCCGGGTCTGAGGATAGGCACATATTTTCAGGGAACCTCCAAACGGCTCTCTATCAGGCTCTATTATCAGCCCTCTCAAAGAAAGTCAATTATTTTTATTACACTGTAGTGACAGCATATCAATATAAGCATGCTTATTAAGCTCACTACTGAGAACTGGAAACATCACGCTAGGTTACACACATTGTAAAAGATAGAGAAATCCTTTAAAGAATGTTTTTTGCCGACAGTAGGATAATTGGAGAGGATTTTCTAAAGTACACAATTATACTTTTCTTGATTTAGACCACGGCCCAAATTGCGTAGCTCACACCCCTTTAGGAGCTTTGCCCTCCCCTTTTAGAGCACCCACACTTTTTTCTCCCACTCAGAACTCTAACTACACCATAGTAACAAACAAACAGTGTAAGCTTCCATTGAAATTCACAACGGCACCAAGTTTCGTAATTTTCCATTGACGCTATCAGCCTTCTACCACAGTACAAGAGTGTCTATCAACACGAAGATTTCTTATCCACAGAAATGTTGTGTAATTTGTGTACCTGTCTGCTGGAACACTCATCACCAAAAGGTATTAAAACATGGGAATTTGCCAGAAAAACATATACCATACAATAAAGTGATTCATAAATGGGCACACTGCCAATGCACCACCCTCTTCCCCATCCTTCCTTAGCTTTACAAAATTAAAGAAAGAGCCATACCAAACCTAGTAAACACACTATAGCAATACAGGAACTTAATTTCAACAACTGTCTACTGGAATGCTCATGAGCAAAGCATATTAAAACATACACATTTGCGGGTAAAACATATACCATGACATAGGGCACTTTATAAGTGCTCCCAGTAGTACTACATCACCTTCAGTAGCTCAACATCTGCACATTACTAAATTCTTTATTTCAATCAGCAACATAACCAACTCCCCCACACCCACCCCTGCCCTTCCTTAACCGTACAAAATCAAACAGAAACCCCCACCATTCCTACCAGAGACACTATACCCATATGCAGGCTTAATGTTAACAGGTGTGTGCCGGAACACTTATCAGCAAAATCTATTCAAACATGCAAATTGGCGGGTAAAAACATAAACCATCCCATAGCACGGTTTATAAATGGGTCCAGTGAACATACATTTCCTTTAATAACTACACATGCCCACGTTACAAATGTCCGTCTAATAATCAGCAACATACATACCTCTCCCACTCCCACCCATGCCATTGCTTAACCTTATGAAATCAAACAACGAGCCCCAGGACTCCTATTAACACCACTATAGTCATACATAAACTTAATGTCAACAGGTGTCTGCCGGAACGCTCATCACCAAAAGCTATTAAAACCTACAATTTTGCAACTCAAACATACACCATATCATAAAACGTTTTATAAATAGTCACAGTACCACTACACCTTCTCCACATCCGCCCTTGCTTAACTTTACGCAATAAAAGAAAGAGCCCCAGCAAACATAGAAGAGCCACTATAGCCATACAGAAGCTTCATTTCAACAGATGTCTCTTGAAACGCTCATCAGCAAAAAGTATTAAAACATGCAAATTTGCGACTAAAACATCTTCCATGCCATATGGTGCTTTATAAGTGCTCCCAGTGGTACTGTAGCTCCTTTAGTAGCTCGACATTTGGACCTTACTAAATTCTGTATTTCAATCAGAAACATAACCACCTCCCCCACACTCACCCCCTCCCCTGGTTAATCATACAAAATCAAACAGAAACCCCAACCATTCCTAGAAGTGCCACTATACCCATATACAGGGTTAATTTTAAAGGGTGTCTGCCCAAACACTTATCTGCAAAAACTATTCAAACATGCAAGTTAGGGGGTAAAATTTACACCATCCCATAGCACGGTTTATAAATAGGCCCAGTGAAACTGCATTACCTTTACTAACTATACATGCCCACGATACAAATATCTGTCTTATAATCAACAATATACGCACCTCCACCACACCCACCCCCACCCATGCCCTTTCTTAACCTTATGAAATCAAACAACGAGCCCCAGCACCGCCACTATAGCCATACATAGACTCAATGTCAACAGGTGTGTGCCGGAACGCTCATCAGCAAATGCTATAATTAAAAACATCCAATTTTGCAACTCAAACATACACCATACCATAAGACGATTCATAAATAGTCACAGTACCACTACACCACCTCAACAACCGCCCTTACTTAACTTTACGCAATAAAAGAAAGAGCCCCAGCAAACGTAGAAGCACCACCATAGCCATACAGAGGCTTAGTTTCAACAGATATCTCCCGAAAAGCTCATCAGCAAAACATATTAAAACATGCAAATTTGCGACTAAAACATATCCCATGCCATACGGCGCTTTATTAGTGCTCCCAGTGGTACTATATCACCTTTAGTAGTTCGACATCTGCACGTTACTATATTCTGTGTTTCAATTAGCAACATAACCCCCTCCCCCAGACCCACCACCGCCCTTGGTTAACCATACAAAATCAAACAGAAACCCCAACCATTCCTAGTAGCTCCATTATACCCATATACAGGGTTAATTTTAACAGGTGTCTGCCGGAACACTTATCAGCAAAAACTATTCAAACATGCAAATTGGCAGGTAAACATAGACCATCCCGTAGCACAGTGTATAAATAGGCCCAGTGAAACTACATTACCTTTACTAACTACACATGCCCACTTTACAAATATCCGTCTTATAATCAGCAATATACGCACCTCTCCCACTCCCACCGATGCCCTTGCTTAACCTCACGAAATCAAACAACGAGCCCCAGCACTCCCGTTACCGCCACTATAGCCATACACAGACTTAATATCAACAGGTGTCTGCAGGAATGCTCATCAGCAAAAGCTATTAAAACCTACAATTTTGCAACTCAAACATACACTATATCATAAAACGTTTTATAAATAGTCACAGTACCACTACACCACCTCCACACCTGCCTTTGCTTAACTTTACGCAATAAAAGAAAGAGCCCCAGCAAACGTAGAAGCGCCACTATAGCCATACAGAGGCTTAATTTCAACAGATGTCTCCCGAAACGCTCATCAGCAAAACATATTAAAACATGCAAATTTGCGACTGAAACATATCCCATACCATACAGCGCTTTATAACTGCTTCCAGATATATATATTCAGTGTTTCAATCAGCAACATAACCCCCTCCACCACACCTACCCCAGCCCTTGGTTAACCATACGAAATCAAACAGAAACTCCCACCATTCCCAGTAGAACCGCTATACCCATATACGACGTTAATTTTAACAAGTGTCTACTGGAACACTTGTCAGAAAAAACTATTCAAACATGCAAATTGGCCAGTAAACATAAACCATCCCATAGCACGGTTTTTAAATGGGCCCAGTCGAACTATACCACCTTTACTAGCTAGACATTTATGTGTTACTAAAGTCATTTAAACACTCTGTTGAGTTTATAGCAGGGGATGGGTAGAGTAAATTAAGTTCTAATTCCCAAACTTTTGATATACCGTCCCTTTACTGTATCTATATTAAAGATATTAAATGGAATGAATAAATTGACGAGTGTCTCAAAAGGGATAGTGAAGCTCAGCATCAGTAAAACCCGGACCACTTCAACACCTACATATATCCACCACGGCGTTGGTTCTTTCTGCAATGCTCTTGCTTCATTCTGCACTTTACTTGCCTCTTTCTACACTTCTCTTGCTTCTTTCTATACCTCTGTTGGTTCTTTCAGTGATTCTATTGCCTCTTCCTACACTTCTCTTCCTTATTTTTGTACCCGTCCTGCCTCTCTCTGTACCTTTATTGCCTCTTTTTACACCTGTCCTACCTTTTTCTGCACCTCTCTTGCCCCTTTTTGCACCTCTACTTGTTCTTTCTACACTGCTCTTGCTTCTTTCTGCACCTCACTTTCCTCTTTCTGCACTTCTCTTGCTTCTTTCTACACCTCTGGTGCTTCTTTCAGCAATTCTCTTGCCTCTTTCTGCACTTTTCTCTTGCTTGTGTCTGCACTTCTCTTAAGTCTTTCGGTACCTCTATTGCCTCTTTCTGTACCTCACTTGCTTCTTTCTGTACCCCTCTTGCCTCTTTCTGCAACCTTGTTGCATCTTTCCTACCTGTTTCTGCACCTCTCTTGCCTCTTTCTGTACCTTTCTTGCTTCTTTCTTGGCTTGTCTTATATCTTTCTGCACCCTTCACACCTCGTTCAGCACCTCTGTTGCTTCTTTCTACTCTTCTCTTCCTTCTTTCTGTACCCCCCTTGCCTCTTTCTGTACTTGTCTTGCCTCTTCGTGCATCTCCCCTACTTATTTCTCCACCCCTCTTGCCTCTTTTTGCACATCTTTTGGGCTTCTCCACTACCGTTGCTTCTTTATGCACCTATTTGCAAAATTCTGCACCCCTCTTGCCAATTTCAGTACCCCTCTTCCCTCTTTCTGCATCTCTCTTTCCTCTGTCTCCACACACATTCCCTCTTTCTGCATCCCTTTTGCCTTTTTCTACAACATTCTTGCCTCTTTCTGCAGTTCTCTTGCCTCCTTCTGCACCTCACTTGCCTCCTTCTGCACTTCTATTGCCTCTTTCTGCACCACTCTTGCTTCTTTCTGTACACCTGTTGTCTATTTCTGCACCCCTGTTGTCTCTTTCTGCACTCGTCTTCCCTCTTTCTGCACCTCCCTTGCTTCTTTCTGCACTTCTCATTCTTTTTTCTGCACCTCTCTTCTTTCTGCACTCTTCTTTCCTTTTTGCATCCCTCTTGCCTCTTTCTGCTATTCTCTTATAATTTTCTGCACCTCTCTTGCCTCTTTCTATACCTCTTTTGCTTCTTTCCAAACCTCTGTTGCTTCTTTCAGCAATTCTCTGTGCTCTTTCTGCACTTCTCTTGCTTGTTTCATACCTCGCTTGCGTCTTTCTGCACCTCTTTTGCCTCTTTTTGCACCTCACTTGCCTGTTTTTGCACCTCCTTTGCATCTTGCTGTACCTCTCTTCCCTCTTTCTGCACCTCACTTGCTTCTTTCTGCACCGCTGTTGTCTCTTGCTGCACTCATTTCTAACCCTGGGCTTAAAACTAGGCTACGCTAGGAGAACAGGCAAAGTTTGTACTAATTCGCACTTTGCAAATTGCACGTAGTACAGTACCAAAACTGTGCTTAATCACGTAGCGTAGCATCTAAATCAACAATATCCTCAGATGCTTTGAAAAAGCAAATTTACATGCTTAACAGCATATAACCAATTCACAAAAATGAACTTTTACAATGAAAACTTTAGGCAATGAGAGAGCTGATGATTTTGGGGGTCCCCCTAACTTAGGGGGAGGACCAAACAGATGCCTTGAACACAAAGAGCATAAACAAAAAGCACATTTCGTTGAACTTCAGTGGTGGTCCCATCATTTTAGGACCACCCCAAGCACAGTTATTGGCAAACAAACAATCCCAACCAAAGGCCCTGCAAAGCATTATGGGACGAGATTAGCAGTGGGCAGTGAATATTATAGTATCCAATATCAAAATAATTCTACAAAGAGCTGCAGTTCACCTAGTTGTTACTAGATGTCCCTCACGAGTCAAATGCAAAGCATTGAAATTATTCTTACATCATGCTGCAGTTCCACAAGTCGTTACTAGATGTCCCTCAAGAGTCAAATGCAAAACCATTGAAACCCTTTCATCAAGCATTTGCATTTGACTCGTGAGGGACATCTAGTAACCACCAGTTGAACCTCAGCTCTTTGTAGAATTCTTTTGATATTGTATACTATATAATATACACTGCCCACTGCTAATCTCATCCCATAATGCTTTGCAGGGCCTTTGGTTGGGAATGTTTTTTTGCCAATAACTGTGTTTGGGTTGGTTCTAAGAGGATGGGACCACCAATAAATCATTCAAAAAGATGTGCTTTTTTGTTTTCAAGCATCTGTTTGGTACTCTCCCTAGGTTAGGGAGGATCCCAAAATCATCACATCTGCCACAGCTGGCTATTTTTTCAGTTTCACCACTGTGAAAGTACTATATGCACTTTAGCATATAAAGATAGAGATATTTATTTTATCATATCTGTCCCTGTACAGGAAGCCATTTGCAATTATTTTGCAATTTTTTCACAGTGCAAACAAGTACACAGTGTCATCAGCTACGCTATGCAGACCACGTGAACTACGCGAAGCTCAAAGTATACTACGTGAAGCTACGTGTAGTGCTGCTACGCAAACTACGCCCAGGCTTACTCATTTCCCTCTTTCTATACCTCTCTTGCTTCTTTCCGTACTTCTCTTGGTTCTTTCTGCACCTCGCTTGCGTGTTTCTGTCCCCTTCTTCCATTTTTTGCATCCCTCTTGCCTCATTCTGCTGTTCCCTTGCCATTTTCTGTAGTTCTCTTTTCTGTAGTTCTCTTTTCTCTTTCTGTACCTCTTTTCCTTCTTTCTGCACCCCTGTTGCCTCTTCCTACACCTCTGTTGGTTCTTTCTGCACCGCTCTTACTTCTTTCTGCATCTCTGACTTAGAGGTTGTTTTAATTCCCCTGCCCTATAATGTACTGGCTGAAGATGGCTGATATGCCAGAAACCGGTCCAAGGAAGCTTGAGTCCGGTCCAGGGAAGGCATGGCTTGGCAGTTCGGGCTGGACTGTTCCCATGAGGCACAGGGTCAGACTGATTTGCATATGGCCATGTCTGAACTGGGGTGGCAGAGTGGGCTAAAGAACGGTGATGGATTAAACCCAGATCTGTTGACTTGGTGTGAGTGTTTGATTGGTTCAGATGCTCCGTCCATCACCACCCCCTTTTGTACCACTTTGTTCGCCATGAGTTGGTAGGGTGTGCTCAGACGTGAGTCCCTTGCTCACTTTGCCACTGGATTCAAGCAAGCCGGGCTGAAGACTGCTGAAATGCCAGAAACCGGTCCTCGGAAGTTATAGTTAATTGGACATTTAAGTCACGCAAAACTAGAGAAATTCTGCAGTTATAGTTAGTTGAAGTAACTATAACTCGCGCCCCCACAATGCACTGCTGATGACGTCACATATTACAATACTCATGACATGGTCAATGATATCACTGATGACATCACATGCATAGATCATTTGTGAATCCTAATTCAAGCGAAAAATAAATCTTGTTTAAATGATCCCCATAGATTGAATGAGGGAAATGTGGATTTCACATTTCTTCAATGTTCTTCAATTCTTCAACCTTCTTGATTCTCAGCCTGAACTGGTTACTGGAAGCTGGGAGCTGTTATCTTCACTGTCAGAGTGGTGAAGAAATAACAGCAGCCACTGGGGTCCCAGGTTCAGTCTTTCTTTCAACATCTTAGTCAGAAGACCGATTAATGAAATGCCAAAAGTGAGAAGAATCTCTGGTAACAGACTTCCCAGGGTGCTTGGCAGTCACAATCGGTCCCTTGGTGGAAGCAACATGGAAAGATGCAGCAGCTTATGGAGCATCAGATTTTCTCATTCACAGTTGGCGGGTGATCACTAGATCTCCTGTTTTAAACTCAATGTTCTTTTCATGTCGCCTCTTGTCAGAATAGGCTTTCATCTTTTCTTTATGAACCGAGTCCTTCATTCCAGTTGTATTATCATCACCTTCTCTTTTGTTGGTCCATTGAGTTAACTTGATTGTCATTGCTTTACCGAACATCAAAGTCGCAGTACATTAGCCTGTCGTAGAGTGAGGTCTTGAGCCATAGGCTTGTAGAGTGGAATTCAACACAGGCTGCAAAACGAGCCACTCAAGAGTTACATGCTGTACTGCTTTCTTTAGCATACTCATAAAATGCTCAACGAGTCCATTGGCCTGTGGCTATGAAGGTGTACTCTTCTGATGCTTTACGTTCAGATGTTCCAGAAAATCCTTGAATTCTCAACTGTTGAACGGCAGGCCACTATCAGACTTCAAACTTGCTGGAATCCCTCATGTTTCAAAAATGATGTCAAGTCTCTTAATGACTCACTGATGAGTTGTGGATGAGAGATCCCCTATTAATGGAGATCGAGAATTCTCTTCCACAATTACCACCAGATTATGTCCATTATCGGCCAAAGAATTCAATGACTGTTCTCTCCCATGCATGCTTAGGGGGTTCTAACATGTTAAGATATTGAGTAATGTTTTTAGGGAGGCAGTTACATACATGATAGGCCTTGAGTTCCTGTTCAACCTTCTCATCTTAATATGGAAACCAAACTTGATCTCGGAGAGCTCTCTAGGTGGCAACAATACCACGATGTCCTTCGTGACCCACTTTAATTATTTTCTGTCTTAAACTCTACAGAGTTTGGATTCTTGACCCCCGCCATATAACTCCTTTCTGTATTATAGACAGTTAATCTAACGTTTATATACTTTTTGGCAGTCACCATCACTGGTGAGAGGTCAAGCGAGTCGGTGTCATGGCTGACGTGTAATTGAATCTTTCAACTTCAGCATGGAACGCTTATGGTTCATGGCACTGATGATCTAGTCTGATGTTATGGCAGCTGGTGTATTAGACTTTACAATTAAATTAATGTCCGCTACAGCTGTCTTGGATGAAGTACCTTGACTTTGTACAGCCACTCTGGAAAAGTAGTCTTCAGTGTTTTGATCCTTCCCTGGACGATGTATAATGATGTAATAATAATCTAGTAATCGGAGTCCCCAGTGTCAATGCGAGGAAGCATCTTGGCTTTTAGATTGCCGAAGATAGTCAATAAAGCTTGATAATCAGCTACTAGCATAAAAGGTTCGGTTCAGATGCTCCGTCCATCACCACCCCCTTTTGTACCGCTTTGTTTACCATAAGTTGGCAGGGTATGCTCAGACGTGAGTCCCTTGCTCACTTTGCCACTGGATTCAAGAAAGCCTGGCTGAAGACGGCTGAAATGCCAGAAACCGGTCCTAGGAAGCTTGTTTCCTGTCCAGGGAAGGCATGGCTTGGCAGTTCGGGCTGGACTGTTGCCATGAGGCACAGGGTCAGACTGATTTGCATATGGCCATGTCTGAACTGGGTTGGCAGGGTGGGCTAAAGAACGTGATGGATTAAATCCAGATGTGTTGATTGGGTGTGAGTGTTTGATTGGTTCAGATGCTCCGTCCATCACCGCCTCCTTTTGCACCACTTTGTTTGCCATAAGTTGGCAGGGTATGCTCAGACGTGAGTCCCTTGCTCACTTTGCCACTGGATTCAAGCAAACCTGGCTGAAGACGGCTGGAATGCCAGAAACCGGTCCTTGGAAGCTTGTTTCCGGTCCAGGGAAGGCATGGCTTGGCAGTTCGTGCTGGACTGTTCCCATGAGGCACAGGGTCAGACTGATTTGCATATATCCATGTCTGAACCGGGGTGGCAGAGTGGGCTAAAGAACGGTGATGGATTAAACCCAGATCTGTTGACTGGGTGTGAGTGTTTGATTGGTTCAGATGCTCCATCCATCACCACCCCCTTTTGTACCGCGATGTCATAGTCTGGTGATAAGAGTATGGTGGGAGAGTGTGTTGAAGACTACTGAAAGAAGAAGGATCAGGACTGCTATCTTGTTGCAGTCAAGGAAGGATCTGATGTCATTGGTCACAGCTATCAAGGTAGTTTCAGTGCAGTAGTTGGGGGTGAAGCCAGACTGGGAGGAGTCAAGAAGGTTTTTTCCCCCCAGATGATGTGTGAGCTGGTGATTGATGGCTTCCTACGGTCTGTCCAAGTGAGTTTGGTGGTGTGGCTAATTTTGATTCCGTCACTGACTGTGGATATTGCATTTAATAAGTGATAATTTTGGATTGGGAGTAAGTAGGAAAGTCATGTTTGGTGCCTGAGGAATTTTTATTAAAATCCCTCTTTAATGGAACAGTTGGATTAAAAGTCAAAATTCTGAAAATGCTCCTTTTAGATAGCTGTCATTTTCTGGTCCTAACCATTTGGTGCCTGCATCCTGTTCCTAGGTCACATGAGTAGGTAGCTGACATTTGGCCTTTGTGTATTCCTATTAGGTTTGGGTGATATATTTCGCTCCTGGTTCACAGAATTTTGCCCACACCACATGCTGCATCGAATGCAAGTTCTGGCTAATCGATTCCAACTGCCATGCGTTTGACTTTTTGCTTTGCACAGGTTCACCAATGGTAATTTGGCATCTCCTAGCGTAATTTTTGGGCACTAGTAGGGCACCTGGTGAGATTTTCTCAATGTGGGCAGTCTCAACCATCCAAGGGAAAAAAGCTGCCACTCGAAAAGAATATCTGCAAAGAAGCAGCATCCTCTAGCCCGCCATATGTTTCTTTTTCCACCCATTCACAGAACTCAGTAGAATCTCACAGAGTTTACATGTAACTACTAACTGACTCCTGGGAGCAATGCAAGTGCTTCAAAAAGATTATAGTATGGATGGTGGGTGGCCAACAGTGAATTTAGCAAAGCTCCAACCTTTCCATTAAAATTGATCTTTTTTCATATTTGTTTTTGAATTATATAAAATATTTTATCATTTATGTATTTGTTTGATGAATGTAAGTAAATGTAGTTTTGTGTATTGTTCTGCAATTCAAATAATCAAAGTAGCTCAGCCTGGCTTCCCCTAATTCCCTTAATGACTCAATTGTGGTCCCCAGAATCCAATAATGAATTATTCAGGGGCAATGGATTTGAGTAATGACTAAGTGGGGTCGAAAGAAGTTAAAAGATTAAGAACCATTGCTTTAGGATAATACTGAACCTACATAACCAGTTTGTATGAGATTGATATTAGTAGGTATCGCAAAAAGAATAATAAAATGTACATGTACAAGGTCCAAAAAATGGAAGAAAGGCCGGAGATCTTTCTGATTAACTATCACATGAATTAGATCTTCTGTTAGCAGCTTCTAAATCTATCATGAAACTAAAATTGATTTTCTTTTCTACTTTAATCGTAATGCATCTAGCAATACACTGTGTTTCTATTCTAATTCAATCATTCATGGAATTAGTATTTGTTAAGTATCTGAAGGTAAGATAATTACCCAACTCACAGTTTGGCAGAGAACACAAATCATTTAGGATGGTACTGAAATGTGTGGAGTTGGTAGCAAGATCTTTAAAGCAATTCAATATTCATATGGACTTTGGGTTTTATCACCAGTGCGGCAGTTCTGGGACCGCTGTACACGCGGTGGTGGTCCGACCACCACCACTGTGGCAGTCCAACCTCTGTATTATGATGGTTGAATTGGAACTGCCACAAGTCCACTGCCACCACCAGGATACAGGATCCCGGGGCAGAGGGGAGAGGGGAAGGGAATGGTGGTGGTGCCGATGCCGATGCTGATGCAAGCACTGCCGAGCCCATTATGACGTCCCTCCGAGCCTAACTTTTCAAAGCGGGGACACCACACCACCATATAAAGGTTGGCAGGGAGGCAGGAAAGGAAACCCACACAGAGTCCTTGGGCCTTTTTTTAATGTGGGAGTTGTGCGGAGAGGCACATGTTGGGCCCCCCCAACAATGGCACTGTCATGAGTGCACTGTGTGGCATGCATGACATGGTGCATGCCACACAGTGCACTGACCCGCTGGAGGTGCTCTCACAGTGATGGTGTTCAATTCAGGTTCACCTATGGACAGAATCAAGCCACCAGTGTGAGACTGCCTCTCTGCCAGCCCTGGAATCACATTATAATCCAGCGGACGGGGATGAAGTGGATTTGGCTATCTTCCTAGGACTTCCACAGTGGCGGTTCTACAGGAACACTGCCAAACTCCTAATGAGGCCCTTTGAGTGGATTATCCCAGACCGGATCTAGTGAAATAATTTGTTTTCTGTTCATTACCTACCAAAATGTTTGACTTGTAAACTTCAAATTGATCAGTAATGTTGCAAATGTATAGCTTATCATTAAACATTGCATGTCAGTGGAATAAAGGTAAAATTTCAGTCCATTTTGAGAACAGATCATCCAGTTTCATTCAAAAAATAAAGTCTAGCAAGTTTCTTAAATTTAGGGTCATAAAGGTAGTCAGGGCATGGTGCTGTTGTAGCTTAGATTGTCGTACAGTTAAAGTTTGTAAAGTTAAAGTTTGTAGATTTATATAACACAGCTTAACCAGGGACTGTCCATGGGCAGAGGGAGATCAAGTGATTTTACCAGAATCACAGGATGATGCGCCCACTCCGAGACTTGAACACAGATACCCAACTCTGCTCCACATCCTCTCACTATGGTTTATACTATAGCAGTAAGACTGTGCATTTGGACAATATAAACATCACAACTTTGCAGGACTAAGTACATGCACACCATTGGGACATGTTGGCCTTAGTCCTGGCTATCTCCAAGTGCGTATTCTCTGAACCTCAAAATCTTATAAGGTACAGGATGGTATGCGTGACCTCAGAACATGACAACCCTGATTCCCCAAGGAACTTGTGGAAAAAGATCAGTCCCTTTCGCTAGTAACTCATGCATGCCCAAAGGGAGACACAAGAAATACTCCGATTGGCATTTCAAACATTTATTAAAGCAATAAGATTCTTGTGTAAAATGTGTGCACTGCGGAGATTTATAGAAAGAAACAGAATAGAGTAATCAGCATTACAAGATTGTTAAAATTATAGAAGATACATAATTCAATGGTTTGTGTTGCTACAATGATTATATGCAATCATATATGATCATATTTATACTCCTACCAAGCTCTTCCTAACCTAGTGGGCTTAGGGGTTTAAATTTAAGAGAAAACCTTAGGGTGATCTATCCAGGTCTTACCTGTGGTGTTAGAATGGAAAAATTATGTTAGCACATTGTTTTATGTATGTTAGCATTTACAGCGTCATTTTCTTTGTCTGCGCCATTTTGAGTGATAATCAAAACGTATTCTTCGCTATGTCAGAGAATAGCTCTCTCTTGAGTTGTGTTTCTCCAAGGCTAAGTTTTGCTTCACTAGTGAATGCACTGTTCTTATTAGAGCATACCTTTCCTTTTAGATAGAGGCCTTCTGCCACTTATCTAGTGGCGGGCAGTGCGACTTTGAGTGGCAGATAGTGTGTGCCCGGCCTAAGAATTGAAACTTATCCTCTGTACTTTACTATTTAGATGCATCTGCTAGGAAAATTCCATTGTAGGCATGACTTCATGGGTTCTAAAATGTACATAATGTATCTTTATGCTTGCTGATGTCAGTCCCTCTGCAGCACTCCTCGTGACTGGGCAGACCGGCCTCCACTCTGAGTGTACCGAAATAAACAGATATTGGTTTGTATTCTCTACTGTCAGACCAACTCTTCATTTGGTATGTCAGGCTGAGAGGTAGTTGTGAGTGACCCGGGTGACCTTTATTGTGTCACTTCCTTCAGTTGGTGCCCGAACAGGGACTCCTTTGGGTGAGTGAAACATCCCCTTCCACGGTCGGGGGGGGGGGTTGAGGCTATCATCGGGTCAGACCGACAGACCAGGGATGGATCCCTGCACGATGAATTTCTGATACTCGCAGCTGCCCCATCTGTCCTGCCGGTTGGTGCCTTGCCCAGTGGTCATCCCGACAGGAGTCCTGAGTTTTGAAACCCTTGGATCTGACCGTTTGGTCAGAAGAGTCGGCAGGGGAGATTTGGTTTGCTTGACCGGCATATATAAGATTTGTTTGTTTTTTAGTTTTTTTGACGATATGTTATCATTTTGGTTTGTATTTAATACGGCTTGAGGACCGTCTTTGGGACAAACGCATTTGCAATTGATTTGCCAGGCATAAATTGTGAACTTGTTTTTTTTGAGAATGCCTGGTATCAGTTAACTGTTTATTTTACTCTGTCACTGTTGTTCTGCAGATGATCGATTGGAAGAAGCTCAGCTGGCACCTACAGAATGCACTTCTAATTTTGTATGTGAAGCATGGTCTTGACCCTATTATGTTTAGTACATTATTGCACAAATATACGAGGGACAATGCTGAGTTGCAGTGGCCATTGACGTGCACTTATGATGAACAAAAGATTGGGTATTTACAGGAACAGTTGTTCAAGAGATGAAATAGACAGTCTATGTTTGATTCTCTCAGAAGGTGGCAGAAAGCAGCTAGGCAGAGACGACTGAAAATGGAAAATGGTGCAGACCCCGACTCAGAAAGCTGTAGCATATGATAGAGAAAAACAGGAGAAGGGAATTGAATGTGAAAATAGGAGATTTTGATTGCAAGTTGATAAATCATATATGGGAAAGGAGGAAACGGATACTTTTGTGGAAGAATTGGTAAACACCTGACCCCCGCCCCATATGATGTATCCCACTGTCCCTGTGCCATCACAGCCACCTGTTACAGCTGTTCCCATTGTCTCTGTATCTACTTCTGTCATTTCGACAGCTGTAGCTTTGACTCCTCCTCTGTCTTCTTTGCCTTCACTGTCTGTGGCAGCTGTGACTGTTTCCTCACCTATTGTTTTGGCATCCCTATCTCCAGCTCTCTCTCCCCCGGCGCACCCGCCTGCTACTATCCTACCGGTGCTTCTGTTGCTTCTCCATCTTTGATGGTTCACTTTCCAGCATTTTGGGGTTCTGAGACGCCAACACTTGGATTTGAGGATAGATATTTGGCTAAATTTAATGAGCATATAGGCCCTTTTGTATGGTCCACGGCGGGGGATGAGGAAAAGAAGGTGTTAGATATTCAGGCTGCGCAGTGGGGTCGTAATCACATTTAGAGTATGGAGGATGTTTGGGGTGTGGTGAAAAATGATGTGCCTTTTATACAGCAGCCTTCTCTTAAACATATGTATTCCACGTTGATTGGCCTTGGCAGCAACATTTTGAGGATGATGCGCCACAAATTCTATTTGATGTTAGAGACCACGTATATGCAAGTGGTATGGACCCAGGCCAGGTTTTGGGGAATATCCCCATGTTGGTTGCTTATAGGGGCAGGTAGCATGAGTGAGTCCTACCCCGGTGTCTCAGTTTCCGATGCGAGAGGTTCGTCCCATATATCACCCAGAGATACCAGACTTAACTGATCAGCTGGTAATGTCACTCGAGCAGGTGTATCGGTCCGTTTCCAAGAATAGTGGGTTTATACTCTGTGAAAAGGAGTGAGGTTCTGTCCATGAATACTCATTTTCAAAACCCTAGAAAAAATACTACTGCTTATTAGAAAGAACTGACTGAAGCTGCCTCTTCTACTGTTATGACTCTTGCTGATATTGAATTGTTCTTTGGTCTCCTCCTGCCGGTTGGTATTTGGAGACAGGTTCATACTCAAGACCAAGTTGCGGAACTGGGAGGTACATGGGATGGTATTAAGGGATGGGATCAGGAAAGGAAGCCAGGTGATAAGCCCTGAGCCGAGATACTTGTTTTGCCAGGCCGTATTATTACATATATGCATTCTCTTATCTCGTCGAAGAAAGTAAGCAGGGACAAGTTGACAGCTTGTCGACAGAAGAAGGATGAAAGTGTGTCCAATTTTTGTACTCGGTTTGAAGATACATTTTGGGATTATAGTGGGCGGGACATTTCTGTTGAGGGAGGTGTTAGATTGTTTGTTGACAGGTTCGTTTTTAACTTACTTCCTGAAATCGTGACCCGTTTAAAGGGGTGTGAGAGTACATGGACAACATCTTCCCCCCTGTTATTTTAAATATGGCCCAATAATATGAGCATTGTGATCAAGAAGAGAAAGAGAAAATAGATAAGAAGAAGGATTTAAAGACAAAGGTGCTGGTGCAGCAAGAGTTTAGAGGATATGGTAAAGAATGTGATGGTCCTGCCCGGCAGCTCTCACATACTAGTAGGCAGCCGAATATGACACCTTTGGGGCCAAATCAGTGTGCGTGTTGTAAGGAAGAGGGTCACTGGCGTAGCAAGTGTCCCATGCTTTTGCAGAAGGTGGCGGTCCCTAAAGGACAATGTTCTTGTGGACGGGGTCATGGAGTTGACGGGGTCATGGAGTTGACGGGGCTGATAGGGCTCAAAATGCTGCAGCCTCACAGGGTCATTCTGATAATAATTACATTGATGGCCCTTGTGATGGACAGTATTATCATGATGATTATGATACGGTTGAGGTGACAGGGAAGTCTTATAGATAGGATAGCCAGGGACAGAGTAAGGGAACAGTTCCGATACCTGTAGATGAGCGTGGTCCTTATGGAACAGCGGAACTGCAAGGTTCGACTAAGGAATATTTGTTGGACTCAGGTGCGACAAAAAGTTCTGTTTTTCAAAATATGGTCCTTGGGGCAGATATGTCTGGCCATAATGATGTGTAGGTAGGTTTTTCATGTGTACCGGTTGTGAGCCACATTTCAAGACCCCTTGCATTGGCCATTTGTCTTTTCACTGTGGATTCTAAATTTTTGCTGACATCTAATTGTGGTGAACATTTTATGGGTTTGGACTTGTTGAAGAAATTGCATGCTACTATTTATAGTTCCCCGGAAAGTGTTTATATGATGATGGGCCCAAATATGAGTACTATACAGTATCTGTGTCTCCCTCTTCCTGCAGAATTTGCTGACATACCATCCACTTTATGGGCGATGGGTGATGCAGATGTGGGACTGCTGCATATACCACAGGTTTCGATTCAGGTTAAAGATAATGCTGTTTGCCTCATATTCCTCACTATAAAACATCTCAGGTGGTAGAATTGGCCCTTTTATCAATTATTCAGTATTTGATCAAGAAGGGAGTAGTTGGGGAGATGTCTGCAAATATTTGTATTAGTCCCATTCTCCCGATTCTTAAATGGACACCCTCAGGTTACCCTGATGATCATGAAGATGTTTAACGTTTTGTGATTGACTTGCACAAAGTTAATAAAATAGTGGTTCCTCAGTTTCCAGTGGACTCAGATATTAATACACTTTTGACAATGATTCCTTCCACTGCTAAATTCTTTTCTGTCATTGATTTGAAAAACACGTTCTTCAGTATTCCTATCCATCCAGAAAGCAGATATCTGTTTGGGTTCACCCTAGCTGAAAGGAGTTTTATGTTCTGTCAAGCTCCTCAGGGCTATACAGAGAATCCAAGCATCTATAGCCAGGCATTAGAAAGACAGTATGATTCCCTTTTGTTTCCTGCAGGTAATGTATTGGTGCAGTATGTTGATGACCTCCTTATTGCTTCTGATACAGAGCAGGGTTGTAAAGAAAGTACAGTTAAATTATTGTAGCATTTGGATCAACATGAACATAAAGTTTCCCTTTCTAAATTTCAGTATTGTCAACAGGATGTCACTTATTTAGGTCACCTACTGTCGAAGGAGGGTAGGAGACTGACCCAGAAACACAGAAAGGTGTGTGTGCTTTTATAGGTATCACTTTCTATTGTTGGCAGTGGGTACCTAATTATTCCCTACTAATCAAGTCTTTGCTTGCGCTAACAATGAAAGAACTGCATGAGCCTCTGCCTTAGATGTCTGAATATCAGCAGTCTTTTGAGCAATTGAAAACTGTGCTTTGTTCAGCTCCAGCACTTGGCACTTCCTAATTACAACAAACCATTTGTGTTGTATGTCCATGAGATAAATGGTTGTATGCTTTCTGTCCTAACACAAACATTTGGAGATAAGCAACAGCTGTGTGCATATTTTTCTGCTGTTCTTTATCCAGTCACGAGAGCCCTCCATAGTTGCCTGAGAAAGGTCACATCCGTGGCCACTCCGATCAGACAATCGGCCGAACTTGTATTGGTTACTGCCCATGCAGTCATGGTACCTCATGCTGTGGATACACTTCTGAATAAGACAAAGACACAGCACCTCTCCAGTGCACGTCTTACTGGCTATGAATTGACATTGTTTGCTAAACATATTACGATCAAAAGATGTGCTACTCTGAATCCAGACAAGTTACTACCCCTCCCTTCCAAGAGTGATGAAGTTGACAAATTTGACTGTCTCTTCCGGATGGAAGAAGAGACGAAAGGACGGGTACACTTGACTGACATTCCCTTATTTGACCCACAAGGGGAACTATATGTTGATGGCTCTTGTTTCAAATTTCCGTATGGCACTACAACTGCAGCGTATGCTATTACCACCACGTACAGTAGTAGTGACATCACAGATCCCTTATCAGTCGGCTCAAGCTGCTGATCTTGAAGCCCTTATTTAAGTTTACGAACTGAGTGAGGAATTGGTTGTCAATATCTATCCTGACAGCCAATATGCCTTTGGGGTGGTGCATAATTTTGGACAACTCTGGGCAGAGAGAGGGTTTCTTACTTCGCATGGCACAAATATCCAGCATATTGAGGCTTTTTTCTGCTTTGACACTCTCCAATAAAATGGTCATAGTGAAGTGTAGTACACACCGGAAGGTCACTGATGATATAGATAGTGGAAATGCTTTTACAGGTCAGACATCTAAGGAAATGGCCCAGACAAAGATGAAAAGAATGTTTGTAGCAGGTCCGGCTACGTGGGTGCCTGATGTTGTCATGTTTGAGGACATCCTTGAGAATATAAAAGAGAGAAAAAGTGAAGCCACAGTAGAATAATTAGCAGTGTGGCAGGAAAGCACAGCATAATTGAATGATAAGGGATGTTGGATTGATAAGTCAGGGAAGTATAGATGGATGTTGCCAGATGCATATGTTCTCCCTGTAGTCACTATGGCTCACCACCCAGCTCATATTAGTTCTAAGGGTATTTGCAATTTCTTAGACCCTGTATGGCAGAATGATAATATTCCTAAGACAGCTGCACATTATCCCCCACATGCATCAACCTATTTAGGAAGTGCAAACGGTGCGAATCGGTAAATTCGGCCGTTTGCACTTCCTAAATACGTTTTTGGGATGCATCAAACAGAGTGCCATATTTCGCTATTTTTTGCATTTCTTAAAAATGCAAATGCAATTAAGGAATCGCATTTGTGCGATTCCTTAATTGCAATGCATCATTTTCTTAAAAATTGCAAATTTTGATATTAATTTGCGAAAATTCATAAAAAAGCTAAAAAATGCATTTTTTAAACTTGCATGTTACAGACACACATGTCCTCAGGACATGTGTGTGTGAAACATGCACTTGAAAATACATTTCAGGGGTGCAGGGGGGGTCCTTTGGACCCCCCTCTGCACCCTTGCAATGCATCAACAAATTGCGAGTGCAAAAAAAAAAATGCAAAACGGCATTGATTCCTATGGGCCTCTAGGCCCATAGGAATCAATGTAATGCCATTCCTTAATTGCGATTCGCAATTAAGGAATCACAATTTCCGAAAATTAAGAAATCCTAAAAACTTTTAGGATTTCTTGATGCATAGGATTTTGCATTTCCTAAATAGCGATTCCTTATTTTTCGCTATTTAAGAAATTCAAAATCCTAGATTGATGCATGTGGGTCTTAGTGAAGTACTGTATGGTGTGCATGATGCAGAACCCTGGAAAGGGTACCCCCTACATAGCCTAGTAACTTTGTACCACCCACTTTTCCTTTTCAGGTACTTCAAATGTACTACATTGAGTTAGAGAGATGAAATAATTTGAAGTATGTTTTTGTGGTATATAAATAAATAATACCGGATCTAGGTTTTACTGGACATAGCAATAACAGATAGCTCAATAAATAAGAGTCAAGATTCGAGGTAGTAGGAGTTTGCAGGTTTAATACAGCATAAAGGACAGGAGCAGGACAACCTGCACGGGAACAGGATGGCAGCGCTGCCGGGGGCAGGATCAGAATCGGCGTAACATTTAATAACAGTGCACAAATATATATACTAAAACAGTTACATTACAATGAATTACAGTAGGCGGAGCAGTGGGTGTGGTCAATAGCAGTCGCGAAAGATAAGGCATAAAAGTGGGTGTAACAGGGGCGTATACATAGACATGTGATGCAAACGTAACAGAATATGTCATAAATGGGGCGGAAACATGGAGGGGGCTACCTAAGGAGCCGGGACCTCTAACCTAATGGTGCGCGCAAACTGACAATGACGTGTTACTAGGAGAAGCTGGGGGCTATGAACTCTGTGCTAGGAGCAGAGACTGAAGTCTGGAGAGTCAGGGCGACATGTACCTAAACAGTATCTAGTATCTGATGTTTAGAGAACATGTTGATAGAATCCAAAAGTTATCGGGGTAAAGGCTAACAGACTCTAAGAATGGTGCATGCATTACTCTACATGTAGTGCGTGATGAAGAATATTAAATGACCATTAAATGCAGTATTTCTCTTACATGGAGACGTAAAGGCTAGACTGTGACGGAAACTATTGATGCGATTCAGTAGCTTAGGAATGCAGAGAAGGAGGGCTGGACTGATAACTAGAATCATAACATACTCTTGGCAGACTCAGAGGCAGAGCCAGGCTGAGCCGGGCACTGTGAGGCAGGAAGTAAGTGAAGGGTCGAGGATACAGGTGGGGGCTGTATCGCTCCTCAGCGAGGACTCAGAAGACAGGAGCTGAATCTGGTGTCCGGGCCCTTTTGAGGCCTAGAAACGGGGACTTTTCAATGAAATAACGTGCACACTGAGAAACGTGGCAACGTAACTTTACATAGGCCTGATACTCGTAGCTTTCACGAGAACTGGAAACTGGCATACTAGTAATGGACACAACTGTAATTGCGTCTTAAATCGAACAGGGGGAATATATGCATATTAATCATGCACACATAACATAAGATGGAGGACACGTAGGGACACAGAACATGGCAAAATTTACTTTTCCACATTCCCTCCTTGTCACTACGTTTCCATCAGGAAACATCAATATTCATGATACCATCTATCATTTCATACAGTATCATTTGCTCGTCTCGAATTTTCTTGGAACGGGATTTAGGACGGGACTCGGGACTAGGAATACAAGATGTAGCACAAATGCCGCAAATCGCAGGGCCACATTGTAAACAGAGGCAGCAACTGAATATGATCGCTACTGTAATACCCAGAAATGACAATACTTTCCATCCCCAGGCGGAAATTGTATTCCAGAACCAACCGGACCATGTCCAGGTGCCTGGATCTTGGTGTAACATATGGGCAATTTTATGGAGTCTGGTAATAGCTGAATAAACAGACGGTGCGTTATTAGGAATGAAAATGCAGCAACTAGATCCAATGACTCTACATGCCCCGCCCCTATCGGCCAGTATGACGTCAAGGACGAGACGATTCTGGAGCACGACAATTCTCATAAAGGATTGTTCTTCGGTTAAGTTACCTAGAGCAGAAGTAGTCTCAATCACTACTGCTTCAAGTGTTCTGGTTAATCTACGTATCAGTTTACTATTCACGACAGTACCTAAGTAGGGGAAGACACCTTTATTGATATCTATGTATTGTTCTAGAGCAGTTTCAGTATAATCGACAATCGGGAAATTTCTCTTGTGTCTAGTATGTACTAGGAGGGAATTCCTATGATAGTCAGGTGGGGCTAGGAAAACTGGTGGCAGTAGGAAGGCAATGTAACATGTTCCCTCCCAATCGAGGGGCAGACGAACATATGCGGTCTGACCACAAACAAAATAAGAATGACGTGAAGCTTTAAAAATAGATTTCCCACTGTCACTATACTTGACGATAGTAGTACAATCACTATGGCCTACATGTACGGAACCATTATTTCGGACACATAATTCACCTTTGACTGGTAGTACTGACATAGCAGGTAAGTCTGGAGTAGAATCAGACTGAACATTCAGGACCATAAAACTCGAAGAATAATTACCCAAATTATAAACTTCATTTTCTAGATCTAACCCTGTTCTGTGGGGAAGACCTTGCTTGTCTGGGAAACATGTACTGTTCAGAAAAGACATATCTGTTAAGGATGACGTTAACGTGGACCATGCTCCACACGAACCATTATGTGAAAATGGATAAGGAAAGAGTGGCAGAACTCCCTTCGGTGTCTGGAAAGGGGGGAGTCGACCACACACCCAACAATTTGTGGCATTGCTGGTCTGGTGTGAATAATGTAACATGCGGATAAAGGAGTTATTACGCATAGCAAGACGATATGAGAATTCATGAGGAGGCAGATCACTAAACGTGTGCTCTACTGTAACATTAGCAGACTTATTTACATGAGAAACTGAAAAATACAAATAAAATGCATAACTGGTGCAGGAAATCATAATGCTAAAATATAGCAGAAAACATAAAATAATAGTGCAACTTCTAGAGTTCTCACTAACTCTCTCTCTGTGGGGGTCTATTATATACATGTCAGAAACCGGTCTAACCGTTTCACCTAGGGGAGGACTTAGACAATCAAACTGGCTGACTTATTTTACTAGACCTTAGTTTAAGCTTATACTCCTGCTGCGGAGTTTTCTCTAACAGGGAAGGGTTCGTAGCAATGTCTTTTGCGGGACAGTCCTTAAGAATAGTACTTTGGCAGTCTTTAAGATCCTCGGAAATGTTCTTTGAAACAGGTTTCAATCCAAAAAATCTTTTCACATGAGACAGATGCACCCAGCCCTTCCTGCCTTCCAGCTTGACGGCAGTACGGGTGGCCAGGAGGACCTGTCGGGGTTCCTTCCAGCGAGGCTCCAGCGGACTTGAACGATCAAAATTTCGGACAAGAACCATGGATCCGGGAACGATTTCATGCGGTGCCACCTCGGTATTGTCTGGAAATGCGGCAGCAACCTGTGAACGACAAGAGTGTAGGGCAGACATCAAGGAAGCTAGGTAATCTGTCAGCATATTACTTGAAACATCGGTAATACTTCGAGGTCTAGGTGTACCCCACATGTTAGGGGGGCGGCCGAATACGACCTCGTACGGGGACAGACCTGATCTGGAATGTGCGACCATGCGCATATAAAACAAAGCGACTGGCAGAGCTACTAGCCAGTCCACACCTTTCTCTTTACATACTTTTGCAATGCGGATTTTCAGGGTCTGATTATGTCTCTCTACGAGACCGGCTGCTTCAGGATGGCGTACACAATGAAACTTCCACTGGTACCCTAACAGAAGGGAGATGTGTTTCATTAGCTCAGATGAGAATGGCTGGCCGTTGTCAGAATATACGACTCTAGGGAGTCCATAACAGGGGAAGAATTCACGAACCAACTGCTTGGCAGTGGTCGCGGCTGTGTAATCTGGGACTGGATATGCTTCTGTCCACCTGGACAAAGCGCATACAACTACAAGGACATACTTGAAACCTCGACATCGCTCCATCTGAATATAATCCATTTGGAGGACTTCAAAAGGGTGGTCAGGGGGCTGGAATCCGCCTTGTTCCACCGGGACACTTTTACCTGGATTAAACTGGCAACATATCATACAAGAACGGACCTTCTGCTTGGCTGCAGCTCGTAAATGCTTGTTGAACCAAATGTTCTGGATACTATCTAACATAGCTTTTTCTCCTAAATGTGCTGGACTATATGCGGTATTGATAATGACTTGAACCATAGAATCGGGAAGAAACCATGTGGCTTTACCCTTCGTTACCCATCCCTGGTCTGTCTGGACCCCTCCTTGTTCAGACCATTTCTTGATTTCCTCGGGAGTAGCATGTAACTGGATATCTATGACATCTTGAGTGGGGTCCTTAACTGTCATACAGGTAGTCAGATCTGGAGTGTATGTCGGTGTCTTATTAACTGGAATGTCTGGTGTCTGTGCTGTAAGCTTGGCTGTGCGATCTGCTAGATCATTACCTTGAGAAATAGTGTCGGTAACTTTCGTATGTGCTTTGCATTTCATGATAGCAATAGATGTCGGTAAGTGTATGGCATCTAACAGAGCTTGAATAGGGAGACCATGCTGAATCTTGGTTCCATGAGAAGTCATGAAACCTCTCTCCTGCCAGAGCACTCCAAAGTCGTGTACGACTCCGAATGCATAACGTGAATCTGTGTAAACATTAACTTTCAGGTTCTTGGCGTGTATGCAGGCTTGTGTCAGAGCAACTAGCTCTGCTGCTTGAGCAGACAGGGTGTCAATACGGTGTGTTTCAATACCTTCAGTGTCAGTAGTCACTGCATACGCGGCTACTAGTTCTCCTGTACTTGTTCTCATACATGAACCATCCACATAAAGTGTCAGGTCGGGATCTGGTAATGGAATATCTGACAAGTCTTGTCTTGGCTTAGTCATAATGTTAACTACTTCCACACAGTCGTGTGTGGCAGGATTTGAATTAACTGACGGTAACAGTGTAGCAGGATTTAGAACGTTGCAGCGTCTGATTTCTATGTGTGGCTGGAACAGTGTCAGTTCATAACCTGTTAAACGTGCAATTGTCAAGTGCTGAGTCTGTGTTCGGTTTAAAAGAACTTCCACGGAGTGTGGAACTTGTACTGTCAAGGAATGTCCTAATACTATGGAATCACTTTGTCTGATAGCTAGTGCTGTGGCTGCAACTGACTTGAGGCACGCAGGCAGAGCCTGGGCTACAGGATCTAATGTGCTCGAAAAATAAGCACAGGGCTTGTATTGTCCTGCTTGATCTTGTGTGAGAACAGATAATGCTGTACCTTCGCGTTCAGTGACAAAAAGCGTAAAAGGCTTACTGTAGTTCGGTGTAGCTAGAACTGGAGCTTGGCATAGAGCTTTCTTTAATTCATTAAAACTAAGTGTATGTTCAGATGTCCAAGGGAGGACAGTCGATACGGCTGCCTCCTGTGTCGTTAACTGTATCAGTGGCTTAGCTAGAAATGCATACTGAGGAATCCATTGTCTACAGTAAGAAGTAAGGCCGATAAAAGCACGTACCTCCTTCTGTGTCTTGGGCTGAGGAAGACTCGCTATTAACTGGATACGGTCTGGTGTCAACTGCCTACCCCACTTGGACAGTAAGTGGCCTAAGTAGATCACTTGCTGGACACAGAATTGAAGCTTAGAAGGGGACACCTTGTGCCCCATCTCGGCAAGGAAATACAAGACTGTAAGGGATGCTCGCTCGCAAGCACGTTCAGAACGGGCTGTGATCAGTAGATCATCGACATACTGGAGCAGGGCAGTGTCAGTTGGCATGTGAATATTGTCTAGTTGTCTCTTAAGTGCTTGACTGTAAATACTAGGACTTTCTGTGAAACCTTGAGGAGCTCGTGTGAACATATAGCTCCTTCCATTTAAACAAAATCCGAAAAGAAACTGGCTGTCTGGATGAATGGGGACACTAAAAAACGCGTTCTTGAGGTCTATGACTGAAAAAAATGAGGCTTCAGAATCAATGGCTGTCAATAGGGAAGAGATATCTGGGACAACTGGGTACTGGGGAATAATACATTTGTTAAGCTCCCGAAGGTCAATCACTAATCGATATACTGGGGGTGCATTTGGATCAGTACGTTTCATGACTGGAATGATCGGAGAATTACATACATTGGAGTCAGTTTCTACAACTACTCCTTGAGCGATGAGCTCGTCAATAATTTTGGATAAGGCTGCTACAGCCTCAGGTGGCAATCTGTACTGTCTGATTCTTGGTAACACTACACCTGGCTTAAGAGTCACACGATGGGGTGTGATTTGCATATAACCAACATAAGTTGGACCTTGTGCCCATAGATGCTGCGGAACATTAGACAATCTCGGATCAAAATCTCGTAATACATAGTGACCCTTGAAGTCACGTAGGAACAATCGTATTCCCTCTGGGGAACAGCAAATAACTGCACCTAATTCTTTCAGTGTCTTAATGCCTAACAGATTTTCTGGACATGACTTCGTAAGTAACAGATCAGTAGTGCGGGACAATGGACCTACTTCTAGAGTAACTGGCTTAGATATCTCGTTTACAATAGGCTTTCCTGAAAATCCAAGGGAAACATTTCTAGAGCCTGAGAGCGGAGCCCCTGGAACTTCGGCGTGACTAATGGTGGTCCTACTTGCCCCTGTATCAATCAAAAACTTTCTGTCTTTCCCTAATACTTGACTATGAACATAGGGACCTTCTTGATCTACAGGTATCTTGATGAGAGGCAAGCCTACCTCCCTCTCTAGGCTGTTTCATGAGTACGGCTGATACTCTGGATACTCGGACTGCGCATACTGGTACATCTGCTGTGTAACATGCTGTGTTGCAGCGATAGGCTGCGGTGCTGGAACTGTCTGTTGTGCATTCTGTGGCTGAGAAGTCTGTGAAACTTGTTCTTGTCTAGGCGGACGTGGTCTTTCTTTAGTCTTACCAGTAGCTATATTATGTTTCAGAACTGCACACTCGTTTATGAAATGACCTGGCTGTTTACAATAATTGCAGGTCCCTTTAACGGGAACTGCAGAATGACTGGCTTGATTCGTACCCCTCTTCTGACTGTCTTGTGGAATAGATTGTGCAACCAGTACTTTCATTTTCGTGTCTTTCATACGTTTCCTTTCATGATCTTGTTCTTCTCTGATTCTATTCTGGTGGTATTGAAGCATCTGTAACATCTGGGACGGAGTATTAGCTTGCCAGGTACTTTCGACTTTCAAAACTCGATTCTTCACTTGTGGACTTGAATTCTCGACTAATTTAGTAACAAAAAGATGAGGGTATGACTCGCTACTTGTCTTGAGGCCACTGTTGATACTAAAGCATTTCTCGAATCTAGAATAAAAATCACTAGTGTCTTCGTCTTGTTTCTGTTTACAGGCTGAGATTGCATCCCAGTCTTCCTTTTTAGTGGCTAATAATCTTGGCAAAACTTGTATTAACAATTCTGGTAATTCTTTACATTTTTCTCCTAGACCGGTACCTGGTACTCGTATCTTATCTTCAGCTTCTAGGACTGCCCAATCGATCTTTTTCTCTCCCACCTCCCAATCTATTTCCTTGAGTTTTTCGTATACCCCTGCGGGCAATAAGACTTTTAACATTTTAATTATATCTGGATACGTGTATTCTCCCATACGGAGCATGTCTTTTAATTCCCGGTGGAACCCTGCTGGATCTTTATCATGACAGGGAATTAACTTTTTCATCTCTAAGAGTTCCATCTTTGTAATCGGAGTGTAAACAAACACTCGTTGCATTTCACCATCTGTTGTCCTAACTGGGTGTACTTCTCGTAACGGATTCTGTCTGTCTATGTAAAAGGGTTTACTTTCTGGAGGTGAGACATGAACAAAATGCGGGTTCAAAAACGTTCTATATTTGTGGCGCTGTTCTAGAATGACACTAATTAAATCGGTACCTAAACCTTTCCATCTATACTGGAGTAACTCGTTCAGGACATCATGTAACGGACCTGGATCAGAATGTTGACCCTCATACAGAGTAATGAGGTGTTGGATCATATACATACCCACCAGTCGTTGCTCGGCTGGGGGCAATTTCAGAAACATTTGTGCCACTATTTCGTCTGGAAAAGTGGTAGAA
Organism: Lissotriton helveticus; assembly: GCF_964261635.1. Classification (NCBI taxonomy): domain Eukaryota; kingdom Metazoa; phylum Chordata; class Amphibia; order Caudata; family Salamandridae; genus Lissotriton; species Lissotriton helveticus. Next base: position 47,814,226 of record NC_136060.1, on the reverse strand, counting down.
TCAGTAATCCATCGGACCGCTGATCGGACTAGTTCTTGTTCATGCATAGTACTTAACTCGCTATAACCGATTCGTGATTTCAGAATGTGATCGGTAGCTTGAAATACTTGTTCTAGAGAACCTTGTTCTGGTGCCGGATGAGGAACAGTTTTCTTGTAGTCTAGACGTGAATGTCGGTCTGGAAATCTAGATTTTCCTACATACGCTATTCTGGCGGGATTCTCGTCCTCTACCTCTTCAGTAGAAGAGTCATTTTCTTTCTCGTTTACTTGTGCTGCTTTACGTTGTTCGTGTAACTTTATTATTTCTTTACGGATTTTCTTGTACATACTCTCTATACTACTGATAGTCTTGTGTTTACCCTCGGCTATATTATCACTCCACCTTGTCAGGATTTTCATTTCGGCCTGATCTTTAGTCGGGGAATCTTGTTCTCTTATTAGACAATTAATCAGGAACTTTAATAACATGAGCTGGATCTCAGCTTTCCTTTGAGACATGGCTTCGCCAATACTTTCTGGATCATCCCCTGTACGGATGAAACGATATATTCGGTCTAGATCTCCTTTCATATCTGGTAGGGTGTCTAAATACCCGGTCACCCGTCTTACACGGATGGAATATATTACTGTACTATCATCACCTGCAACTGGATCATAGCGGCATTCAGTGAGAGCTCGTCGGATGTCTGCAACGGACTTATATTTGGGCGTACGCTGTAACGCACATTCATGTAACTCGGCCAACGTTCTACGTTGGTGTGGCGGCGGGGTACCAGGAGGACCTCCTCCTGCGGCCCCTAAACTGGAATCGTCGACTGATACTCTTCGTACCAGCGCGGCGGGAAATTGTAATGTAGGCTGGACCGGGGGTACCGTGGCAGGTACTCCGGTGACTGGAGGAGCAGGATTTACATTATTTACAGGAGCTGGCGGAACAGGATTTGCATATTCTGGGACTGTGTCGTCCAAATAGGACGAAATAAAAATATCAGCTGCGGTCGGTTTGTGACGTAGCTTAGTCGGAACTAGTGGTGGCGGAAAATTACTGGATGCCTCCGGGGTCGCTTTTGGCAAGCCCTCGGCAAGAAGAGGATACATACCCTTAATAAGGGCATTCCTCTGTCTGTCTGACTGTTCTGTTTTAACTCGTTCACCTATCTCGATTAGTTCCCTTTCTTGTGCTCGTTCTAAGGATTCTCTACTTAGTTCTGACTTTCTGATTTCTTTTTCGGTTCTTTTATGAGATTCTTTGCGCCATAACTCGATGGCATCTTTCTGTGACTGTCTGGCTTTCTTCTTCCATAATGCTTCTTCTACTCTCATGATGCACTCGGCATCCCATGTGCCTGATACAGGCCATCTATACTTTTCTTCTAACTGTTTGGTATACTCTACCCATAAATCTAGATATAATATGGCACTTATGCCATGCTTTTGATACATAAAATGACCTGGACTGTCCCTAGGCGGGACAGGAACTGCTGCTTCTAGCAGACCTTTTCTGGTTTTTAACTGACGTAATTTCGAGAATAAGGGCATGACTGAACTGTAATCTAGACACAATACAATACACAATGAACACGATAATTACTCCACATTCATACCACGACATTAAAATACATGAAGAACATTTAAAATATCAGTTCGAACAGAATACTACCTGGAATACTGAAAACAGAATACATGAATTTCTCGAGAACAGAACTGACTAGAACAGAAACTAGATGTACTGCTAAAACAGTACGAAACTTACCGGTCTCATAAAGAGACACGTCAGGACCCGCATCCACCGAAGTGGACACTTCGTTTGGGGGTCTGTGTACCACCAACCCACGGACCAGAGTCAATTAGATTGACCCTGTCTAGATACTACCCCAGCAATGGTACTCACCGGGCAGCAAGAACGGAAGGCCTCGGACTGGACTGGACTGCTTCGACGCCGGACGGACGAGCTTCGGACTTCTGTTACGGGTGGGCCTCCGGATACCTCGGACCTTGGACTCTCGGCTTGGGCTCTGGTCGGGACTCGCCGCGTTCCTCCACCGCCTCGTCTGGATGCTGGAGCGCCACCTCCGTCTCCTCCGTGGGCCTGAGGGATACTTGAAGCAGAAATATCTGCACGTGCACGGTATGGTTCCGTCACGGCTGCAGAGGGTCAGGGGGCCGGCGTGGCTTCACCGGCGCGTGGGGAAAGGGCAAGTCCCTATTCGGGCGCCCTTATGTGGTATATAAATAAATAATACCGGATCTAGGTTTTACTGGACATAGCAATAACAGATAGCTCAATAAATAAGAGTCAAGATTCGAGGTAGTAGGAGTTTGCAGGTTTAATACAGCATAAAGGACAGGAGCAGGACAACCTGCACGGGAACAGGATGGCAGCGCTGCCGGGGGCAGGATCAGAATCGGCGTAACATTTAATAACAGTGCACAAATATATATACTAAAACAGTTACATTACAATGAATTACAGTAGGCGGAGCAGTGGGTGTGGTCAATAGCAGTCGCGAAAGATAAGGCATAAAAGTGGGTGTAACAGGGGCGTATACATAGACATGTGATGCAAACGTAACAGAATATGTCATAAATGGGGCGGAAACATGGAGGGGGCTACCTAAGGAGCCGGGACCTCTAACCTAATGGTGCGCGCAAACTGACAATGACGTGTTACTAGGAGAAGCTGGGGGCTATGAACTCTGTGCTAGGAGCAGAGACTGAAGTCTGGAGAGTCAGGGCGACATGTACCTAAACAGTATCTAGTATCTGATGTTTAGAGAACATGTTGATAGAATCCAAAAGTTATCGGGGTAAAGGCTAACAGACTCTAAGAATGGTGCATGCATTACTCTACATGTAGTGCGTGATGAAGAATATTAAATGACCATTAAATGCAGTATTTCTCTTACATGGAGACGTAAAGGCTAGACTGTGACGGAAACTATTGATGCGATTCAGTAGCTTAGGAATGCAGAGAAGGAGGGCTGGACTGATAACTAGAATCATAACATACTCTTGGCAGACTCAGAGGCAGAGCCAGGCTGAGCCGGGCACTGTGAGGCAGGAATTAAGTGAAGGGTCGAGGATACAGGTGGGGGCTGTATCGCTCCTCAGCGAGGACTCAGAAGACAGGAGCTGAATCTGGTGTCCGGGCCCTTTTGAGGCCTAGAAAGGGGACTTTTCAATGAAATAACGTGCACACTGAGAAACGTGGCAACGTAACTTTACATAGGCCTGATACTCGTAGCTTTCACGAGAACTGGAAACTGGCATACTAGTAATGGACACAACTGTAATTGCGTCTTAAATCGAACAGGGGGAATATATGCATATTAATCATGCACACATAACATAAGATGGAGGACACGTAGGGACACAGAACATGGCAAAATTTACTTTTCCACATTTTGGTGATTGTATGTGCATTCAGTAAATGGGTTGAGGCTTATCCCACTAAAGACAATACAGCCATTATGACTGCAAAAGTACTCCTGATGGAGTTCGTTCCTCATTTTGGTTGCCCCAATTTATTTGGAGTGATAACGGAAGTCATTTTAATGCAAAAGTGATCCAATTATTTGTAATGGTTTACACATAAAGCAAATGTTCCATGCTGCCAATCATCCGCAGTCAGCAGGTTTGGTTGAGAAGTACAAACGGTACTCTCGAGCTCAAATTAGCAAAAATTCAGGAGACCACAGGATTAAAGTGGCCAGATTCTTTACCGTTAGCTCTTTTGTCAACAAGAACGACTGTACTTTCTAGAACATGGTTGTCACCGTATGAGGTTGTGTTTGGACACCCAGCAAATGTCTGGGGAGTACGGGACCCCAGCGTTTTTCTGATATTGAGTATCAATGGTTGATTGACTATTTTGGAAAGTTAACTGAAATTTACGTTCTATTCACCAACAGGTCCGGGACTCCCTGCCTCCCACGCCAGAGGGACCCAGCCATGAGATTCAGCCTGGTGATGTGATCTTGATTAGGAATTTTCAGCAGAAGAAATGTTTGGATCCACTTTGGATGGGGCCGGAACAAGTCTTTTTGGCAACACACACCGCAGTCAAGGTCGCTGGCCGTAAGAACTGGATTCACGCGACTTATTGTCACAGGATTTCTTTGCCCCTTCCCTATTACCAGTGGTTGAAAGATGGAGTAGGTGAATCTGAATGTGAGACAGTGCTTCGGTTTGCCCCCTTCAGCGATGCTAAGTTGACCTGGATGCAAACGGAAAAGGAAAATGATGATTTGTGATATGCAGCGGTACTTTCAGAAGTACGATCTAGCAAAGAGCCCCTGTTTGTTGACCCTTCTGTATCTGGGGCCTCTAGGTCCAATTTGCGCCCTCAGCTGGGGGATGGTGCACCAAAAGATAAGAAAGATTAGTTAGGGATGGACTGTGTAAGTCAGGACGTACTTTTGCCATAGTAGCAATGGAGTTAGTTTAGGGTGATGACAGTTTTGTGCGCTGTTTGCACATCAAACAGGATAAATTGAAGTACCTCTTGTTGGTATATTATTTCGGTTGACGTGGGATACGAGCTTAGGACAGAGCAAGCTCCACCGCCGGTGCTCAAGAGCGCCAACATATTGATGGACACTAGGAGCCTGTGCCAGTGAGGCTCTGACGGACACTGGGAACTCATACATTTTGTTTGCATTTTGCCCTCCCAATTTCATCATTTGTTATGTATCCCTTTGGTAGAATGGTTGCTGTGGAAGTACAGCCGGTGATTCTTGTTGCCCAGCATAATATGGCATTCACCTGTAAACAAAAGTTAACATGTATTGCCTTTGTGATTTTTTTGTTGATCATATTATGTGGTGTATCATGGGTTTTGGAAAATAATCAAAGTGTATCTTTATATAGTAAGGATTAGGTTGTTCTTCAAATCCAAAAGAAAATGACAGCCGCAAGCAATGTGTTTCTAGATATATGCAAGAGGTTCTTTAGAGAAGGGCCTGCTTGTTACTCTATTGAACCTGTCACTAGTTTATGGACATCATATCCATTGTCAATTATCAATTATACCTATATGCAGCCCGTTGACTTTGTAGAAGTGCAAGGAGTATTTGGATTTGGCTATCCAGGTCCTTGTCTCTATAATAGAAAGCCATGAGGCATGGGTTATCCGGGGTGTGACAACAGCACTTATTGCAACAACTTCTATATGGAAAAACAGAATGTAACTCTGGTGGGTTACCAGTATATGGGGTTGCCAATTCCCCGAGAAGCTGGATATTACCCTGCTTGTTGTCCAATTATTAATTTTACTGACTCTAAATTGTATGTTAATTGTTCAGGGATAGTATTGCATAAGGGCACGTACTCTTTGGTAAGTCCAAAGGACCCCAGTACCGTAGGGTGGAATTCCCGATATTCTGCAGTGGACTATGATAGATTTATGCACACCCAGGTTTTTTCTTTCTGCCTAATGGGATGTATTCTAATGTTCATAATGGTACGAATGATGTCGCACTGGGGATGGGGCTCTCCCTGGTTGTACCTTGCAAACATGCGAAGCCTAAAGTAAGATGTGTTAAAAGATAATTCACCAAAGAATTATGTGCAGGAGTGACAGATCTCGAAGTCAATCATTTTATTAAGGGTATTACTTTTGGATCCATTCTTTCCTCCATAATTACATTTGGTGGTACTGTTATGGCCAGAGGTGAGAAAGCTAGACAATATTTTGGATGTAAGCTGCAAATATTGTCTAAATCAACAGTAGCAGCTTTGCGTGACATCACCACCCATTTGGAAAGTAGGCTAATATATTCAGAGTAGACTAGATATGCAGTCGATTTCATCCTAGCTAAGAGTGGTGGTGTGTGCACGGTAGTAGGGGACCAGTGTGTAGTTGGGATCACAAATATGGAAAATAATATTATTCAACACATTTTAGACATCCTAGAAAATGTTAAAGGAATGGAAAGTAGGAACTCAAGTTCATTTCTTTTTGGCAGCTGGGGTTGGATCCTTGAATGAGTGATTTATGTAGTTGGGATCTTAGTCTCTTCCAGTTTCCTTATTCAATGCCTTCCTTTCTGTTGTTCTTATTGCCCAACTCTTCTCACTCCTAAGAGGAAAATATTGATTCATGACACCAATGCTGCAATTATGGTCCAGAAAGAAATCGATGACCTCATGCACATAGATGAGGGCATTTTCGAGACTTCTTCCCTCCTTACTGTCTCCCTTTCTGATGCTGACAATATGGAGTGCTCCTAAGAAGTTTACCTATGACTTTCTGTTTTATTGATTTATATGACTTTTGGTATTATTTGAAAATGTTTAGCTCATGCTAAAAGGAGGGGCTGTTAGAATAGAAAAGTCATGCTTGCGCATTGTTTTATGTATTTTATCATTCGCTGCACCATTTTCTTTGTCGGCGTCATTTTGAGTTCTAATCAAATTTGCTTCACTAATGAATGCACTGTTCTTATTGGCGCATACCTTTCCCTTTAGATAGAGACCTTCGCCCACTTGTCTAATGGGGAGCACGGGCAGAGCGACATTGAGTATCAGATAGCGTGTGCCTGTTCTAAGAATCAAAACGTATCCTCTGTACGTCACTGTTTAGCTGCATCTGCTGGGAAAATTCCATTGTAGGCGTGTTTTCATTGGTTCTAAAATGTGCATAATGTTTCTTTATGCTTGCTGATGTCAGTCCCACTGCAGCACTTCTAGCGACAGGGTAGACTGGGTTCCACTCTGAGTATACCTAAATAAACAGATATTGGTTTGTATTCTCTACTGTCTGACCGACTCTTCATTTGGTATGGAAGGCTGGAGGTGGTCGTGAGTGACCCGGGTGACCCTAATAGGGTCACTTCTTTCAGTGGGTATGTTTCATCTGGGAGCCCATTCCTGTGCAGAGCAGGCCATCTCCTTTCTCAGGAAGTTAAACAGGAATGAGCTGGGCTGGAATTCTGGTACAGGTCAAACTTCTCAGTGACAGCAAAGAGCTCCTCTGTCTAAACAATGCATTGGTGTTGTAAATATAATAAAGTTCATCCACATTAAAATGCAGGAGCTCTAATCAGGCATTCATTATTGCTTTTACCTTGCAGGGCTGTTGACGAGCTGACAACCAACATCAACATTTTCCGCAGTCTGGTACAGAATGGTCAAGGCCATGATAATATCCGCACAGAGATGTGTCAATGTAGGCTAATGCATTTCAGAGAATATTATCCCATAGGGGTGAACAAATAAATGTGTGCCAAGAGTCATTATTTAAGAAAGATGTCAACTTTAAAAAGGAACACATAAAGAATTGGTGTTCCTCGTTCAAGGCCTATGTAACCACTTAATAAGAAAGTCATTGGGGCTGTTGTTTAAGGGGAGAGTGCTCTGAATTTCAAAGAAGGATAAGAATGGCTCTTTGGATATTTAACTCGTTTTTTCTGGTTAGAACAGTTCCTTATTTCTGATGGCAACACATTCCAGATTTCTAGAATTAGAGACACATCTCTCTTGTGGATATTTATCCATGCTTCTTTGGTTGTAATTGATTTGTGCAATCTGGTTTGCATTTCAACATTTCAGGACGTATATCGATATGTGGGGGAAGCTTGTAATGGGGGAAGACCCTCTAATGCTTTGAAAGCACCACAAAGCAATAATAATTTTCCTTTCTGTGTAACTGTGGCCAGAGAAAATCTTAAAGGGCCTGAGAGTAGTGTGATGTTTAAAATAAATAAAGGCAGTGTCTGCCTGCTTTCTTTTGGGGGATTCAATTTTTCAATCTCTTTCTTCTGAACTTTGGAATAAATGATGTCACAGAGTTAAGCCTTGGTAGCAAGGCCCTGTTTATTTCTATCTCATTTGGTGGAGTGTCTGTAGGTTCCTTCCATGGAATAAAAGTTAGTATTTTTTTAAAAATCTGTTGATATGGTCATAAATACAAGGATTTAGATCAAATTAACTTGTATGTCCTTGACTACACTACTCGTGGATTGGATGGCTGCTAGATTGATCAAGCCAGGTGAAATGAGCAATTTTGTCTGAAGAATATTTTGCTCTGAGAATTTCAGCATTAGAACTGTTTATCCAGTAGTAGCATTGATCTAAGCATGTAGAAATCATTGAGTTCTTGTGATCTGGGTCGTTCAGTTGGATATAAAATTAGTTGACACCTGCACACATCTAGAACTGAATATGGCATTGTGACTGCATCAGATCAAATTAATGCAAGGGCATATTAAATGGTAGACATGACAGAGGTGATCATTGAAAAAATCACTTTTGGTAAGCCAGTTCTAATTTCTTGATTTGGTTTGTCAGGAATCATTGGAATCATTGGAGGGACTTAGCGTTGATCCTGGCTCAGTTTCCAACCATTGCAGAAATATTTTGCAATCAACTGTCTTATATGCTTTGATACCTTTAGTAGGACCAGGATTTACCAGTGCCTTTCAGCAAGGGTTGTGATTAAGGGGCTCATTAGGATAGCGGTTTTTCCGCATCCTCTGGGCCGGCGGAATCCACCGCCGGCCCGGAGGATGCGGAAAAACCGCAGCGGACCAACCAAAGACCCACCGCCACATTAGGATGGCTGGTGGGTCCTGTTTTCCATCCGCAGCTTTTCCGCCGCGGTTGGCTTACAACCGCGGCGGAAAAGCTGTAATATGGTGACGGTGTCTCTCAGACACCGTCCACCATATTAGGATGCACAGAAAGAAATGCTTTTACACGGCGGATATTCCGCCGTGTAAAAGCATACGGTGCTTCACTGCGGGGGCCCATTGCGGGCCCCCTGGGTAAAGGGGGGGTGGGGGGTGCACATGGGGGGTACCTATGGTACCCCCCTGCATATGTATGCAGCAATCGGCAGGCACCGCGCGGTGCCTGCTGCTTGCTGCATACATATGCAATGTATGCTTTTTTAACATTGCGGCGGGTGCAGCTTGAAGCTGCACCCGCCGCAAAGTTAAATATCCAGGATGTGACCGCCAGGGTGGCGGTCACATCCTAATTTGCACGGAGGGACCGCCGCAGCCCATGCGGACGGTCCCTCCTACTCTAGGGTGGCGGACGGACGCAAGTCCGTCCACCATCCTAATGAGCCCCTATGTGTTTTTTGATAGCCCCAATTGCTAGTCCCTGTTCCTTTCACCATCTAAACCCAGATTATTTTTATCATGGAGAAGTTGCTTCCATACATTCTTGCATTTGACTGATAGTTTCCATCTCAAAGACTTTACAGCTGAAGGGGATGTTCAACATAGATCTGTAGTTTACTAGGTATTGTGGGCTAGCCAATAGCTTCTTCAGTTAGACAGAGATAATTGCATGCTTCGGGGCCATTACATACTCTTTCTTCTTTGAATGAAACAGCAATGATTTACCTCTGGATCCAGCGAGAGCAGGTCTTCTTTATCGTAGCAGAACACCAAAATATTTTTATCTTTCAGAATGTTGACTGCTTTGACCATTCATCAGGCTCACTGAAAGATGAAAATGAAATATGAATGATGGGATTTTGATTGCATGACTAGATGTGACTTCTTCACAAGACCTTTGCATTCTCATATGTCTCTGCCTATATCTTGAGAATCTTAGTTTAAAAGGAGAAAATCAAGTTCTTGCTATGTTTTTTTAAGTTTAGAAAGCGTTATTGAATAATGTAAACAATGTAAAACATCATTACAAAACAAGGAGCATTAAAATAGAGTAAATGGAAAATTGCAAATTAACAATGTATAAAAGGATCCCAAAAAGGGATATATAGGCTATACCAAGGGAAAGAGCTTTTAAAGGTGTTTTATATTATTGGAGGGAGAGAAGGGGAGGAAAAAGAGAGAAGAAGAGAGAAGAGAAAAAAAGGAGAAGAGAGAGAAAAAGGAAAAGCAACCTAAAATTCAAATTCAATATAATAAAATATCAGATCAGAAACAAGAAACATAATAGATATTAAATACAACTGAAAAAAGGAAACGGTATAAAAGATGAAATTCATGGAACATGTCTAGAAAGAAAATCAGTTAAAGGCAGCCATAACAAATCTGTTTTGATCAAAAGAGATACAGTATTAGCAAAAGCACGATCAAGTCTATGGTGATGACATAACAAATTCCACCAAGCACTATATGAAATCTTCGAAGTAATTTCCAATTTGTTGTGATTATCTGCAAAGAAATGGCTATATATAGATCTATAAATTTACGAACATTACATTGAACATTCCATATGGGCGAAGAGCCTCCCAAAAAAATGTGTACAATAGCAAAGGGGTGATCTGTATTTCAAATATCATTTAATTTGAACCAAATATGCGACCAAAGGGATTTAACTAACGGGCAGTGGAAAAACATATGAGAAAAATCACTATCAGCACATGAGCAGAACCAAAATTTTTTAGAGTCATGTACTTTAAATGTTTAAAGAGTAAAAAAAAACTGTTATAAAAAAATATATAGAGTCTGTGTGGTGCTAGCAGAGCGAGAATCTCTGTGTAATTTAGACCAAATAGAGTCCCAGACCTGAAGAGAAAATTCCTGAGATAAATCTTTTTCCCAAGAGAGTACAAGTTAAGACTTGGACCTCTCAGCAGTAGGACGGGAAAGTAGTTTATAGATAAAAGCAGCTTTAAGAGGAAGGGGAAAGTCTGGTAGTGGGGAGTCAGTCGAAACAACAGTATTCAAAGAGCTATATTGGGAAACAAAGGCGGTTAAGGCATGTTTAAGCAAGGGATATTGAGAAGAGTATGTGTTAGAAAGGTGAAAGTAATTACGAATGTCGGAATAATCCATCAAGGAACTATCCTTGAGAAGATGATCGTAGATGATGATGCCTTTATCGATCCATTCTTTCCAGAAAAGTGCCCTGTTATTCATTTTAAAAAATGTATTGCACCAGATCGGAGTAAGAAAAAGAAAGTCTGCTTGTGACTGAAAAGAGCGAAATATGGAGAGGGCAAGAGCTTTTGAGTGTTTAAATGTGGGAGTGAGAAAACGCTTTGGGGGATGGGTTAAGTGAGTAGCGGTGAGGAATTAGAAAGGAGAAAGTTGTGCAGGTTCAAACGTACTCCAAGCTGTCAAGGGAAGACAAGACAAATCTTTTAAGAAAGGCCAAATTTGTTTTAAAGTAAAGGCAGAATGAAAACGAGTAAGGTTAGGAAATTTGACCCCACCTGCATTCTTTGGGTTGTTGAAGACGAGAAAGAGAAATCCTAGGTTTACGATTATTCCATAGGAATTTAGTCAGAATGCGGTTCATAGTTGTAAAAAAATAAAGAGGACGAGAGATAAGAAGCATTTAGAGGTAAAAATTCACTATAGGAAGAAGCATCATTTTAATAGTTGCTAATCACCCCAGCAAGATAAAAACAAAGGAGACCAGCGATCTATGAGCGAAGTGAGCTTTTTAAGGATGTCTTTATGATTAAGTTTAATAGTCTCTCTAATATTGTTAGTGTAAAGAATGCCTAAACACTTAATATGTTTGGGATTCCTTTCAAAACCGGAGCCATGGAACATGTGAGGAAGGCAAAATTTATTGAGGGGTAGGACTTCAGATTTATCTATGTTCAATTTAAAGACAGAGACTAAGGAATATTCTTGCAATAAAGAAAAGAGTGCAGGTAGTGAAGAGGTAGGATTGGAAATATAAAGTAAAATATCATCAGCATAGGCAGTGAACTTAATATTGGTTTTCTGAAATGAAAAACCAGTATTGGAAGGAGAGCGCCGGATTTGTTCTAAGAAGGGTTCTAAAGCGAGAATAAAAAGAAGAGGGGAAAGGGGACAACCTTTTCTGGTACCTCTATGGAGAGGAAAATGAGTAGATTGTGATCCATTAACCCAAATAGAAGTAGAAGGAGCAGAATATAACAAATGAATATAATGAATAATGGGGGGCTAAAGCCGTGACACCTAAGCGCTCCAAACATGAAGTCCCAACTAACCCTGTCAAATGCTTTTTCAGCTTCTAATGTGATGGCTGCGACTGGAGAGCACATCTTTGAAGCAAGGTGAATGATATTAAGGAGAGTTCTTGAGTTGTCTGTGATGGATCTACCCCTAACAAACCCAGATTGACAGATATTGATGAGATCGGAAATAACTTTAATAATTCGAGTGGCTAAAATTTTTGCATATATTTTACAATCTGTGTTAATTAATGAGATGGGCCGGTAATTTTTATAAAGAGAGGGAACCTTATCTTTTTTTGGAAGTAAGCATAACATTGCTTGTGTAAAGGAACCCTTAGATTCACCCATGGCAAAGAAGCTGTTGATCAGTGAAAATAAGTGTGGTATTAACATGCTCTTAAAGTGAAGATAGAAGCCAACAGTGCAGCCATCTGGACCAGGTGATTTATCCTTGGGCAAAAGAATAATGGCATCGAGGATTTTCTTTTCCGAGATAGGAACATCTAGGGAAGAGAGAGCTGTAAGATTGTCGGGGGATTTAGGAATAGATTGAAAGAAAGTGTCAATTTGATCAGGAGAAGGAGTTGATTCTGGAGTATATAAGGAAGAGTAATATTGGACAAAGCAGTCAAGAATCTTATCATCAGTAAACTGACGGTTCCCATGAATATCAGTAATGGCTGTGATATTGGATTTTTGCTTTTTACTTTTGACATAGTTCGCAAGAGATTTACCAGCTTTGTTACGCCCACCATACATTTTAGCATTAAATTTAAGGAGGTTATTATATGCAGCATCCCAAGAGTGTTTGTTGTATTGCATTTTCGCTTTAATGAGGGAGGAAAGCGTGGCAGAATAGTTTGTAGTGAAAAAAAGGTGTTCAAGCTCTTTGATCTGTTTAAGAATGTGTGATGCTTGTGAGAGAGCTTTTTTCTTCTTTGGAGAAACAAAGTCGATAACAAATCCTCTGGCAGTAGCCTTGAAAGCATCCCAGATAAAGTGAAATTGAGACGTGGAATGAAGATTGTTATGGAAGAATTCCTCCATGAAAACTGTGAAGTGTTCAGTGAATTGGGGATCAAGGAGGAGAGAGTTATTAAAACGCCAACGCCGTGTGGTGGAAATATTCGATGGACAATCAATATCCACTATAACGGGGGGTTATCTGAGGCAAGGATAGAACCTATTTCTGAGTAAGTCATGAATTGGAAAATGTGGTGAGTGAGGAAAATGTAGTCTATATGGGAGTGTGATGTATGTACAGGAGGAAAAAAAGAGAATTCTAATGTATCAGGATGAGATATTCTCCAGGAATCTATGAGGCCTCTAGAGGAAATTGCTTTAAAAAAGGATTTTTGCATCCTATTGGGAACATATCTAGTTTGTGATTTTCGGTCTAAAAAGGGGCCCATAAGTTGGTTACAGTCACCGCCCAGAATCAAATAATCCGTCGCATGTGATGAGAGAAGCGCAGAAAAATCATTCCAAAAAGGTAAGTCTACACCGTTATGTCCATAAACATTGCAGAGAGAAAGTTTTTTTATTATTAACAGTAACATCTAAAAACAACCATCTACCATTAGTATCATGAAGCTCATTTTGTAATTGATCAGTTAACGACTTGTGAAACAGGATAATATCCCCATTTTTGTTGCCCAGTGCTGGAGAGCAGAAGGCTTCTTCCACCCACTGTTTGTGCAGTGAAGATAAATCTTTATAAGTAAGGTGAGATTCTTGCAGCATTGCAACATGACATTTCAGTCTCGCCAAGTGAGATAGAACACGTTGTTTTTTAACAGGATTGCGTATACCTTTGACATTCCAAGAGATAAAGCGAAGACTATTCATCCTTGGAAATTACATAAGAGTAGGCGGAAAGGTAGAGAGAAAACATTGAAGAGTAGGATAGAAGGAAAAAAGATAAAAAAAAGGTTGGGAAGATATAGAGAGTAAAGAAATGTACAAAAGGAAAACATTTAACCATGCGAACACCACAGAAATAGAAACAGGAACAACTTGGAAGGACAGTAGCAAGTCAGAAACTGAGTGAGAAAGAGAGAGAGATACAAAATGTAGCAAGTGATAAAAAGATTGCCCACAAGAAAGGGAAAAAAGAAATAAGAAAAGAGGCAGCAAAGAAAAGGAAGGAAGAAGAGAAGGGGGAAGAAAGAGAAGATGGAATAAAGGAAAGAAGAAGAGGAAAGGGGGCATAATCCTCCCAAAGAAGAGTGTAATAAGAAGATGACAAAAAGCCAAGTGACTACAGTCATAGAGGAGAACTGACCAATAAACATTAATGTGGAAGGGGGGCAGCGAAGGACAAGACAACCGCACGAGTAAGAGACAAGAATAAAAAGAGAGAGGGGTCACCATACAATAATAATAACAAGAAGTGAAGTGAAGGGGAGTCCGAAGACTGAAGGTAACCATTTAAGACAAAGGAAGGGAACTTACCAAACATTCAGGAAGGAACAGCAGCGGAATGGGTTGCACATTACAGACATCAGGATAGCACAAATGAAAGGGTTGTACAAAAAAACTGCAAGGGGGAGACCTGTGAAACAAAGGAGAGGAAGGACAAAGGAATCGTTATCTTTTATGGAGAAAACATGAAGGTTAATATTATCAATACAAAACAATAAACATTATCAAAACAACTATGATTTGCTCAGTTCCATAAGTTCTCCTTTGAGAGAATGAATGATCTTCCGAAGGTCGGCAGGATCTTCAAAACTAAAAGTTCTTTCTTTATAATTTACTTTAAAAAAACAGGGATGGATTAGGCCATAGCGAGCATTCATTGATCTCAGTGCAGGCCGGAGGTCTAAGAATTCTTTGCGACAGGCAGCAGTTGGTTTGAAAACATCTTGAGTAAAGAAAATGTTATGTCCAGACCAGAGCATCTGTTTATGTTGTTTAGCTAAGTTGAGAACCGTCATAAGGTCTGAGTATAAAAGGAAATAAGCAATTATGCCTCTAGGTTTAGAAGTAGATGTAGTCTTTGGTCGAAGACAATGAGCTCTTTGGATATTGATATCCATGTGTTTTGGGAGACCAACAATTTGAAGGACTTGAGATTTCAGGAAGTGAATGATGTCAGACCCTTCAGAGCCCTCCGGAATACCATAAACGCGCAGGTTATTGCGCCTATTGTGGTTTTTTCCAAATCTTCTGTGGTCTTTTTCGGCTGACTGACTTCTTTAGTAAGGCTGTCAACTTGGGCGACAACATCCTGAACATCACTAACTTTTTGCTCTACGTCAGTAAGTCTCAGATCCAGGCTAGACCATTTATCATCCAACCTCTGAAGGATAGCGGTCGTATCCGACATGAAAGGACGAATGAGGCGCAACTCCTCCATGACATCCTCAAGTGTGATAGGAAGCGGTGATTTCGACGGAGAAGGTGGATCCTTCTTGATGCGCTTTCCAGAAGATGCTGTTGGTTCTTTACGACCCCCAGTACCGTGAGATTTGGTTGAATGTGGGGATTCCATGTTGAAAAAGATGTGTAAGGAAGTTGCAGAATAGAGCAAAAGTGCAGGTAGAAAAAGAACCAATTGTTGGTGACGTCGAAGAGGAACAGCAATGAGACAGTTAAGTGCAAAACAGCACCCTGTTGTACCAAAAGATGACAAAAAAAGAGGAAGTCTGCTCAATCCAGTAACAGGCTAAGGAAAGGAGAGACCAGAAAGAGCGAATTAAAAATCCAATAAGTTGTCAAGTAAGCCGACCATGAGAGATACGCCAACAGAGTAAACAGCCTAAAGAAGAAGCTCACAACCTTCATTCCAGTGCATAGTTGATGCTTAAACCCTTACTGATGTGTGCATTGCTGGAGTGATTTGAGAAAGGCACAGCAAAGGGGATTTGATGAATTCACCAACCCAGCATGACTAGCACAAGACAAAAGGTCTTTATAGCACTAAAGGAAAACAGCAGTTAAAAGGGCTTAGGATAGCATTGCAGCAAGAAAAGAAAAATAAAAAAACGCTGCGTGAGAAAAAAAAAGAAATGGCGGCCGTTTATTCAGGAGAAACGAATTTCGTCCATAATATGCTCATAAAATGCATTTTTAGTTGTTGAACTTGCCATTTGATGCCCGAACACTTCCGATGACAGAATCCACCGTTTCCATGCAGAGACGCTGCCAGGAAGGTGTCCCTTCGTTCGTGAGCACTGCTCGTCCGAACAGAGATTTTCAAGTAGCGGCCATCTTGAATCACCACGTCGCGCGCCTCCCATGTTCTTGCTATGTTAATGTGAGGTGAAAAGAACATCCGTGAACACGTCTGGCTCAATTACTTCTCTAATAATTTGATGAGCTCCTTTTTTATGTTGTGCCTGGTTACATCTTTGGGTGTCTTACAATTCTTTCTGCCAAGCACTTAATGAGAATTGAGATTTTCTGAAATGTATGCATTTCCAGCCCACTCTTTTCATATTTCCATGTTGAGACAATTCTAAATAGAACAATGTGTTGCCTTTTCAATGAATTTAGATGTTTTGAGTATCCGTAGGTCACCACATCCGCGTTCTTGATGATTTTCGTTGGGTGCTTGGTACTTATTAAGCAAAGTGGCAGAGGGAACTGTTTGTGTAATTGAATGATTCTTTAAATCTTGTTGATGAGACATTCCTTAAAGTCCAGCTTTAATTTAGGTTTGACTCACACATATGTTTCTTTTTACTGTGATTGCTTTTGGACATACCAGCTCCCTGTACATTCTAAGACTTGGCCTGTAAACTTAAAATCATACAAAAATTAAGAATCATTTGTTTCAGCTTGACTTAAACTGTGTCTGAAGGCTTGTTTTTCCGATTTTAAAATATTATCTCTAACAATTTTAAACAAACTGGACATGATTTCCAAAAATAGATGAATGAGTCAGTGGGACAACTTATTCTTGTAGTACTCCTCATTTATTCATGACTTTCAGGAGTGAGCCATGACTACTTCTAGCTTCCTCATGGTTTATGCATGGAATTCAGGATTACTGCAAGAGTATATCACCACACAATCCTTTTGAATCAGGCCCATTTAGAGGTCGTCTTGGAATCAGTATACCAAAGAACATACAATTGTTGCTTTCAACAAAACATAGGGTATTGTAACCATTCAGAATGTAATAAATGTTTGGTTGGGATTTTAAGAATAAGGGACGGTTCTAAGACAATTGTCCTGAAATTATAATCACACAAACTAAATCTTGCAGAAAAAGAGGAACATAAATTAATTCTAGGATCAATTCTGAAAATTTGCAAGAACTACAGATCAAATATGTAATGTCGTTTTACTTGTAATTAGGATGTTTTAATCATTAAAGAGACAATTTAGAACTCATTGGGCAGCCAGACAAAATGCTATGGTGGCCATTAGATACTCAATACAGTTAAACATAAGCTACTATCTTCATTCCCTCCACTTACACACACTGATCAGTGGTGATATATCTATTGATACTAATGAAGGTATTTGTTTATATTTGAGGTACCTCTATGGTGATACTAAGGTATGTGGATATGACCATGAAGTATGTAATTCCTTTATACCCCATGGAGCTACGTCTGTGGCTGAATTCTCTTTTATTTACTTTTCTTTTTGCCTGCACAGAATCCTGAAATGGTTATGCTTGGTTTTCATCCTTTTTTTGCCATAATGAGTGACATCTTATTGTTAAACATTCTGAAATGCCATCATTACCCTTCGGCTAAGGGAGAGTAGCATTAATTGACCATTTTGTGTTTGAAGTTCATTTGATTTGACTTTATATCTTAGTTCTAGAACTTGCACCACTTGATTGGATCTCTCCGCAAATCCGGTTGTTGTTTTTTGAGATTACCTTTTATCTTTTGTGCCACTTTTTGCATGAATGTTCTGAGCACTGTGTGTTCACAATTCACTGTCCTCTTAAATTGCTTTTATTGCAATATTTACTACAATTGTGTGTACATTATTTCAATAATTCACTTGTTTGTTTGATCTCCATGATTGGTCAGATTCTGCATCATTTTATTTGTTTACCCTCTTTGGCCATTAAACAATATGCTTATTTGGTATTGTTTAATTTTAAAACATGCTGCTAACTGATACCTAATTGGGCACTCTTGTACATACATAACTTTTAGAAAGTTGGCATGTTCTTGTCCCAAGCATTTTTGACTTATGTCAGTGTCCTGGGTTACATCACTCTGAATGGCTCTGCTTTTGAGATTTGTGCATTGCGAACAAACAGTAACGCAAAGAGGGCTTATGTTTGAAAGGATGGCCCAGCCTTGGGGGATTGAATGGGAGAGGCTGTACTCAGCCCCACTAGCCCCACTAACACTTCAAAGGGCTTTGCCTCCTGTACACCCAAAGGAATTACTTGACAGCAGGCCTGCCCTGCCTTTTGTCACCCTCAGACAGTTTGCAGCCTTAACAGGGGAAGGGGGAGTTCTCTCCAGAACCAGATGTGGGGATAGGACAGGGAATCATCAAAGAGGGTGGCACCAGGGATAAACACTAGACATCCAGAGCCACTCTTCAGAACACTCCTGGACAAGTGACAATTACAGACGTAGGACTGCCCTGCTGCTTGAAGGACTGCCTTGCAGTCTGCAAAGGAAATCTCAACCTGCTTGCCTTCATTATAGGATAGCTAGAATAAATCCAAGCATTAGTTGGCTGACCTCCTGTGTCAGCTACAGGGACACAACAAGCTTCAGGGGTATCCCTGCAAATGCGTAGATGACCTGCTACAACTGGGCCTGCCTGGACCTCCAAATGGACCTGCTTGAGCCCTGCTGGCCTCTGCTGGAGTGACTCCCTGAACCCCAAGAGGTGCCACCCTAGATATAGGACCCTTGGTTGCCATCGAATAATACTCCCTCCTAAATAAGGTGAAAGTCTTGTAGTTTAGGCTCCTTGCTACTGCACATCTGCTCCCCAAAATGAAGCTAAAGCAATGACCGTCCATGACGCTTGACTAGCTCTTTGCGCTACAGTGATGACCATCCATGATGCACAGTCTGCGCCGAACAGCCTCCCCCTCAGTGAATGGAACTCTTTGTGCCAGACTTTGGAGGTAAGACTTCATCAGTACTAACCTGGTCCCTGTATCCAACTCACGCTCCATCACAGTCAGTCTGAACTTGTGACATTCTCCATGTCTAGCAAGACCAGATGACCATATGTGGCACGTTGTGCTTTCAGGTGCTATTTTCATGTAAAACTTGAAAATTGTATCTCTCTGTTCAGGGCCGGACTGGCTACCGGGCAGTTTGGAATGCTACCGAGGTCGGGGCTGATTTCGTTGATGGAGACCTGCGTGTAATAAATTAGTTTTGCTTTCATTATTTCGAAGCACACGCAGGTCTCCAGGAACGAAATCAGCCCCCACTGCAGTGAAATCAGCCCCCAGCTCGGCAACTTTCTAAACTGCCCGATAGTCAGTCCGGCCCTGTCTCTGTTTCTATTGACTGGAGTTTTGTCTTTCTCATATGTTTTATTTGTTAACATATACTCTATTTTTCTAAATAGGTTTCAGAATTTTTTTGTGTTGTGTTTTCACTTTATTACTATTTGTGTGCTGCACAAATACTTTATACATTGCCCCTAAGTTAAACCTGATTGATTTTCTGCCAAGCTACTGGAGAATAAAACACGGGTTAGTTTATTGACGTTTGTGGTTCACCCAGAAAAGGATTGTGGGCTTTCTATGAGTGGGGCTTCCACCCCCTTAACCAATAAATTCATGCCTTTACGTTCATGTTCAGTAGTGGGATCCAGTACTTGTTTTTGTGCAATGCCGCTCAGTGATTTTGTGGAAATAATCTGCCGTGGTAAAATGGTTCATAGGGCAGGGTGCATTGTACTTAACATTTAGGATAATTGTACTTAAGTTTTCAATTAAAACTCCAGATATTATGTTGTACTGTTGTAATGTCTATCTCTCTTATCACTGGACTCTCTACACAATGAACCTAATGTAGTGCACTATATAGAGAGCCAGCTTCCTACACCACTTCATGCATGTAGCATGAAGTGGTGTAGAAAGCTGGCTCTCTATATAGTGCACTACATTAGGTTCATTGTGTAGAGAGTCCAGTGATTCCCCAATAGGTATTCAGAGATAAAGGTAGATAATTATAATGCTCTTTTTGTGGTAGTGTGAGTGAGCAGTTAAGCTTATCAGCGGGTCACACTCTGAGACACACTCTCAAGAATAAATCTGAGAACAATTTGTAAAATAAAGACAATTTTTATGTATTTAAAATGACCAAAAACACAGTTCTCAGGGAAGTACTTTTCGAGTTATGATTTTTAAAAAGTTCAGAAAATGTATCACATTTGTGCGCAATTACGTACTATAGGAATCAATGGAAAGAACATAGAAAATTGTATATAAAATCAAGCAATGCTTTCAAAAAGTGCACCTTCTTGTTTGAGGTCAATGTTAGGGCTAGGTCTAAAGTGCCAGCAGGAGAAGTTTGGAGCATCCCAGATCGGTTGACAGCAGAGTGCTGAGGATCTTGGAAACTGGTGCTCAAAGACAAAGGGGGGCTACTTGGAAATGCACTGTACAGATAGACTTACAGATATGTTTGGTAGAGGGAGGAGGTTGTAAGGGCCTGGGGACCACAGGAGCAGAGATGGTTGGTCAGTGCTGGGGCTGGTGGGGCTGGGTGCAAAACGAACAGGTCACGCATCTTCAGGGTCCTTGCAGTCAAGTGCAGGCAACTTGGAGAGGTGTTCTTTCAACAGCTGGGCCACTTAGGAAGTGGGTTTTTAGTGTTGCAACATTGCTTGACAGGTACTTGCTTCTGGTGCTTTAGGAGTACGGTGTGGACTCTTCTTCCTGTTTTTTACCGTTGAGGCCAGTACCCTGGGTATTGGTACAGTGCAGCTACGGCAGGTGCTGGTGCCTCCAAGCTTGGTGGAGAGAAATACCTGTTCCTCTGGAGCAGTTGTACTTCTTCTTGCTTTGGTGCTTTGTTGAGATCGTAAACATGCCAATTGTAGAAAATTGCCATTTTGCTGTCCCAACTATTCGTGATTTCTGTTCTAGAAGGTTTATATACTGCTTCCAGACAGTAAAACAAAGGGAACCTTAGATGGGCCATACTGACGGATGACTGGTGGGGGCTGCACCCAGCTCTACTTACAATTAGTTCAGGAATTTGAAAATAGACTAATCATGTGCCTATATCCAACCTTTGAGCAAACACATTTCACTTGATAATGCAACTTTCTCCTGGTCTAGTGTAACCAGATGACTACAAATGACACTTTGTGCCTTTAGAAGCTATTTTCACTGAATAAATACAAAAGCTGTATATCTCTGCTTCTACTGATTGAGTGTTTGTTGCTGCTGTATTGTTTCATCTATTAAAATGTACTCTACTTTTCTCAATTGGATTTTGATTTTTCTTGTGTTGTGTTTTCACTATAATACTGTTTGTGTGCTGCATACACACTTTACACATTGTCTCTAAGTTAAGTCTTACTGCTTTTGTGGCAAGCTACCTGAGGGTTAAGCACAGGTTAATTTAGTGACTTTTGTGGTTCACCCTGAAAAGGATTGTATTTGTTGCCTGCGGGGGGCTTCCACTCCCTCAACCAAAATCCAAGTTTCTTCCAGGGACCTTCAGTGGAACGCCAATGTATTGCTTCTGCTCTCCTAGCTAGTACCAATGCCAGATCCAGAAATCTGGTACATACCCAACCAGGCTTAGTGTATGGGTATAATCCTAGATGGCATATATCAGGAGTATAGAGGGCAGTTTTCTGCAGTCTGTCGAGTTTTACCAGACTGACACATCCTTGCTTCTCATGCACTTGAAACTATATACAGAGATGTTCTTCCACTGTGGCACTCCTGATGCATCACATCTCAGGGTTCTGCTATTCTGTCACACATCTACTCTGTACTCATCACAGAAGGCAGTCTCAATGAATGCAATTGTATCTCCCTCAAGCCCTTCAGTCCATGATGTTTGGGCACAACTGTCCCAAAACTCCTCTCAGCCCCCGCCTGGCATTTGTCCTTTAAGGTGTTGTGAGCAGATCTCCCTTCTCCTAGTGTTCCAGCCTCCATCTAGGGCCCGCAAGCCCCACCACCAGCTCTGTTGTCCTCACATTGACTCCATCCTCAGATGTAGATCAGAGCAGTTGTGCAGGCTCGTTCCTCACTGCTCAATGCAGAATCAAGCGATATAGGTTCCAGTGCTCTGGACTCCTCACCTCCCCCCAATGCAATGCAGGTCCCCTGCCCATTCACACTCCCCCTCACGGGGGTCACAGATACTCATAATCATCACCAGACTTCATGCCCTTTTCCTTATCTCAGGGAGAGGCAAGTTGGCTCTGTAATGCCAATCTCCTTTGTAGTTACAGACACTACAGTTCTATGTTAGAATCTTCTCAGTGCAGGGTCATTGGCCATGCCATCTCCATCATATGGCACAGTCTTCTTGCTCCTGCTCCCAGCTCTGGAGCACAACTCATGTATCTGTTAGTCATGTTTGGAGGCATTTTATACTACACATGTATTGAGGCAGCAGCCCCGTTGTTGACGGTAAAATTAAGTCGACATCTTGTACCACGGAAAGAGAAGGCATTAAGTTAGTGCTTTTGTAGAAATATGTGTCGATTTCAATTTCAATATCGATTTCAAAACACTTTATTCGATCATTATAAAATAATCATAAAAGTGCAGCTGTATATCACAACATTTACAGTTTACATTTACAATTTTACAACATACTGTTAAAAGGACATACTTTTCCTAAAAGATATAGATTTTAAAATATATACAGCCGTAAAAAAGCACACATCAGGTTTGGCAAGTGCGAATAAAAGGCTCATAGCTGTTTCCACGGAGGATACCTTATATTTTTAAAAAAGTGGTTTCAAGTATATAATCCGGAGTTGTAGATAATAAGGGCAAATCAATAAAAAGTGCACGGTGCTCTGTTTGGAAGGTCCGTCACACGGACAAGGGGCTACAGTGTGAAGTTGGATGTTCGGACAGGCAACAAGCAAATGAACTATACCCATACGTAATCTGGTAAGAACAAACTGGTGTGATCGTATGGTTACCATTTTTAGATATTCAGCAAAACCAGGTTCAGCCAGATTATATGTGTTATAGAAACGGAGAGTAGAGAGCTGGCTAGTGGCAGAACAACGCTTTTGTGCCTTAGCCCTCAAGTACAGGTGTTTTAACTCGTTTTTTGGGATGTCCAAAGCACAAAGGGGGTCATCATGGAAGTTTAGCTTAAAAAACTCATCATATGTGGAACATATGTAGTTGAGCCAAGGAATCAAATTGTACTTGTCCAGGCGAAGACAATCATTAATAATATTCCTCGTAAAACTGTTCTGTTCTTTGAGCCAGATAGACCTCCATACCAGCAGGGGTCTAAGACCAATAAGATCTGTGAGATGTTCCAGACCAACCTCCTGATGTATCAGGCTGGTAGAGGCAGAAGATGGTAAACAGAGGAGTTTTTAATGAATTTATTTTCTTCAACTTGGAGTGATTGATGATTGCAGTGTCCCCATACCCCAGACCCATAAAGGGCCAACGCAACACATCTATGGCGATAAATGTATAGCATATCAAATATGCGCCTTGAGCCCGGCTTGGAAGCAAATTAAAAAATTCCAAAAGCACTTTTACCCATTTTTCCTCTAACATTAGTCATTTCATGTGACCAAATGGCCCCGCTATTAAAAGTAATGCCTAAGTAACAAAAACTATCAACCACTTGGATCAATTGGGCCTTTAATGTAAAGGGTCTTAGTTTTTTGACTTTCTTTCCGCAGGCCAAAATAAAAGTTTTTGAATTATTAATCTTAAGTTTTCTCCCATTAATAAAGTCCTGAAACTTATCCATTAGTTTTTGCAACCCTAAAGGGGTTCTGGATAAGAGAACCGTGTCGTCCGCGTAGAGCAGAACTGGGATTGATATACCCTCAGCGGACGGAGCATCGGCATTAACTGTTCGCAATTCTGTTTCAATGGCATTAATAAAAAGGGAGAAAAGAAGAGGGGCAAGAACACATCCTTGCCTTATTCCGGACCTTACTCTAATGCTTGAGGTACATTCGCCCATGGGTCCAAAACGGATATTTGCAGACAGGTTACCATAAAGATGGGCCAAAAAATAGATGATTTCGGGGGGGGCTCCCATATTCAACAGGGTTGCCCATAGTAAGCCATGGTCAACCAGATCGAAAGCACTTGACAAATCCGCAAAACAGAGGAACAGCGAACCCTGTTTTGCACGCGTATATTTGCCTATAATGAGGTCTAGGTTGATGCACTGTTCTATAGTGCCTAACCCCTTGCGGAATCCAAATTGGGAGTCCGCTAGGATCCCATTCACTTCAACCCATTCCTCCAATCGGATCAGTAGCGCCCTACTCATTATTTTCATGGAGGAGTCGAGGAGGGAGATAGGGCGATAGTTCTTGGCCTCGCTCCTATCTCCCTTTTTATAGATAGGGATAATAATCGACTCTCCCCACGACTGAGGTGCAGAGGCCAGGGCTACTGCGTTAAACACTTTGGTCAACAGGGGACTCCATAATGTTACATCAGCCTTGTATAGGTCCACAGGGACCCCATCAGGGCCGGGTGCCTTCCCTCCCTTGCTACTTCGAATGGCACTATCCACCTCAGCAATTGTGATGTTAAGTGGTGTAGGAGGACCAGGGACTACAACCATATTACTCTCCGTAAAAGTCCCTCCCGGGTTAAAAATGCTGGAAAAATGGGATACCCAGTTTTCCTCACTTACTTGGGCCGAGAGCACTGGCGCTACTTCATCATGGAGGAAGGGACTATTAACAGTGGTCCAAAATAACTTAGTATCTCGGAGATCTACAGCCTTAGATAAATTGTCCCACGCTTCCTCTCTTAGCTCCTGTTTCCTCAAATTCAGGTGCATTTTATATGTGCTCCTTAGGGATCTAACCACTTCCTTATCCCTAGGCTTACTAATTAGGGCATTTTTTAGTTTTTGTAGGGATTTTGTACAAGCCCTGTTGAACCACCCTCTAGGGGCCCCTTGTCCCTTTGCCTTGTTCTTAGTCAAAATCTTTTTTGTGATTGCATTAATTCGTTCAAAGCCAACCAATGTGCTTTTCGAACATGTGTAAGGCTCAAGACATGATTCCACCTCCGGTAGGCATGCAGACACAATTTTAGCCAACAGTAATACCTCATTGTGTCTACCCCATTTAATCCTAGGACCGTTTGGCGTTTGGCCTATGCGGAATTATATCCGCCACTATTCCATGGGGTACCACAGCCTTCTCCCCCCACAGAAACAGATGTATAGTTAAACAGTTATGGTCACTGAGGGCCAAATCTATTATTTCTGGCATAGTACACAAGGAATTTATACTTGCGGAGGCTATAAGATAATCTATAACAGTAGCAGAGTTCCTTCCCACGAAGGTTGGTATCGATTTGCCCTCGCTATCTTTGTTTGGTGACAATATCCCGAGATCATATTTAAGCAGGAGTGTGTTGAGTGAGTCCCCATAGACCGTATGTATAAAGTGGGCCTGATTCTCTCCATCCTCCCCTCCATAGCCACACACCCTTGAGAAAGAGAAAGGGCACATATGGATATTAAAGTCTCCAGCCCACAAAATGTCAAATGAAATACCAGTTTGCCCACACAAGTTTTCAACTGCCTCCTCAAGTTCATCAACCACTACAGAACTAGAGTGATTGAATACGTTATTATAGTGGTTAATTAATAAGACATTCCGACCACCATTATGCTGCAGCCATAATATCTGTGAGTGTGAGCCAACTGTCATGTGTATTTTGACTCGTGCCGGAAAACTCACTGACAATAGAATAACTAGCCCACCTCTTGCTCTACCCATACTAGAGCTCAAAACTCACTGACAATAGAATAACCAGACCACCTCTTGCTCTACCCATACTAGAGCTCATGTGTCTATTTATGAGACTTGTGTAATTTTTATGTATGCAGAGTAAAAGGTGTTCTCAAGTAAGTGCTGGGTGATGGTGAATAGTGTGAGTGAGTACAGCATGAGTGGTGCAAGTGTAGGGTGGAAAAGGTCCCGATGTGAGTGTCAGGTGAGCTGCATGAATGCAATGTGAGTAGAGGGCCCATGTGAGTGTCTGGTGAGAGGAGTGCATGCAGAGTGAGAGAAGTGATTGCAGGGTGGTGTGAGTTGTGTACCTCTGTGTGGTGTAGGGTGAGCAGCGAGAGCGAACAGTGATCTGTTAGAGTGACTAGTGAGTGCATTGTGAGAAGAGTTAGTGCAGAGTGGGTGGTGTGTCCTTATGAGTTCCAGCCGACTATTGTCTCTGTGTAGAGGCAGGATATACAGACAAATATATGACATTGCAACGCATGCGTTTATAACGCGGTCAGTACAATGTCCACGTTGTTACCACACATACCATTGCAACGCAAGTCATTACAATGACTTGCTACAGGGGGCGCTGAAGTTTGGAATAGTAGAAGTTACTATTCCAACTCCAGTCTCTGCAACACTAAATCCCCCTACAGCAAGTCATTGTAATGACTTGCATTGTAATGGTATGTGTAGTAACAACGTGGTCATTGTATTGACTGTGTTGTAATGGTACTACGTTGTACCGACAGCATTGTAAATGCTGCTTCTCTATACAAAGTGCCTATATAAATGCAGTCTGAAAGTTTTGTCCAATTGAGTGCAGGGTAACAGGAGGAAGTGCAGGGTGAGTTGTGTGCCTCCAGGGTTACTACTGTGCTTCTTTGCGGGGTGTGAGTGCAGGATGAGTGCTATGCCCATGTGAATGAAGATGTGAGTGAAGATGTGCATGAAGATGTGAGTGAAAGGTCAGCTCTGTGAGTGATAGGAGTGCCTATGTGAGTGCACAGTGAGCGATGTGACACTGTGAATGTAGAATGAGAGGAATGACTGCAAGCTGAGTGATGTGACATACAAGTTTGGGTGCAGGTGAAAGTGCATAGAGGAAGAAGTGAATGAATGGTGAGTGATATGATTGTTTAAGTGAACAGTGAGAGTGACAGCGTGAGTAGTATGCTTGTGACAAGGGTGAGTGCATGATGAGTAGTGTGAGTGCACTGCTCTTATGTGACCACAGGGTAAGTGGAGGGAGAATGGCATCAATTCATGGCAAGGGGCATGAGTGCAGTGTGGTCGCTGTGAGTGCAAGGTAAGTGGTGTGCTTGTGTGAGCACAGGGGAAGAAGAGGATGAATGGTGTGAGCGTAGGGTAACAGCGTGAGTGCAGTATTATCTATGTGAGTGTCGGGTGAGCAGTGAAAGTGACAAGTGAGTGGAGTGGGCGTGCAGGGTGAACGTTGTGCTCATGTGAATGCAGGATGGGAGGAGGGTGAATGGCATGAGTGCATGGTGAACAGTGTGAATGCAGTGTGATAACTGTGATTTAAACGTGAGCGTGAAAGTGATGAGTGAGCTATGAAAATGAGGAGGGAGTTGTCTGAATACAGGATGTGTACCCAGACACCTGGATTAACTCAGCAATGTATTGATGGCTGGGGTAGGGTTTTAGATATGTTAAGTTATTGCTATTATGGCATCAATTAAGGATGGAGGGTTGAGGAAATAAATAATGTGTTGATCCTTCAACAAACTTTGTCTCCTTATAACAGGTACCAATAGATCAGATTACTGCTGGCATCACAGGTATTTTGATGTCCCCGTCAGTACGAAAATAAGCAAAAATCACCTAAAGCTGGTATTTTTCGCTATCATCTGTGCATACTTCAAACATCAAATAGAAATAGAAAACACTTTTAAATGTGTTCTAGGGCTTTATTAATGATCTATGACTAATAGTTACAGTTTAGGTTTCATTATACAACAGGAAACAATGACAGAACAGTCATGTTGCAAATGAATACATCCCATTTCATTTACAGCCCTATTTAGTTTCAAGGCAAGGCGCTTTAAACAACAACAAATGGTTAGTATATTTCTTTTGCAAAGAAGGCATTCCTACTAGCGAGATGCCTTTTCACTAAAAGAATTCACTCACTGTGGCAGTAAAATAAAATACAATTGTAAGGAATAGTGAATAGGAAGAGTGGGTGCCTAGGGGTACTGGAACCAGTGAACAAAACTAACAAAGAATCATTAACCAGTTCCAAAGGGTTTTAAATGTTTTTTAAAGACCTGTGAAAAACTAGGGTGAGACTGAGATAAGTCTCCAGACAATGCCTAGCCGAGCCCAAAGCAGCTCAGACTTCAGCGCTGCGCACCTTCACAGATTTGATAATCTCACAGGATGATTGATTGGATAGTGGGAGGGCTGCTCAGAAACTCAGCTCATCCAAGCCATTTCAGTACGTGACTAGCCGCCCCCCTTAAAATACTATATTTTGTTTTGACATTTAAGAAGCTAGAAGCAGCACATCTGATTAATCTATGCATATGTTTATTATCAAAATAGGAACAGGCTTAAAAAATGGTTGTTCACGTATGAAGAATATTGTATTCATTTCAAAATGCGTTAAAGGCCACCAAAATTAGAAATATTAAGATTTGTATCCTCAAAACAGGCGGAATACGTTATTACTCTCTCAATTTCAAGCTGGCATATCTATTCTATTCTATTGCTCTAGCCTCTGCTCCCTTTACATAGAATTTTAAGTATTCTAGCTAAATATGTTCTGCAGGAGAAACAATTGTAAATAATTGGTTGGTACATAACCGGCATTTTTGCTATATTTAATTTAATGTTACACTTGGGAACCATAGACGTGAATAGCATAATTATCGTAATTAGACACTTTCATAACTTACCTGATTAGCTAGTGTCTAAGGCTTTCTTGATTTCAATGTGTAATTACTTTCTTTACAGCTATAATTACCGTGTGTCATTTATTAAACATTTACACAATATGACTTTTATCTCTCTGGCTAAATGCTTATTTTCAGATGCCTGAAGGGTGAAAGGTCACTAGTTGGTCATGATTTATCTTTAATATAATTTACGTGCTCGGCTCCACTACAACTTGAAAGCCCCCATCTAAAGTTTCCAACCTCTCAAACACAACCTTTCCCACAATAATTAATAGGAGCTAATTACTAATCAATGTGTAAATCTTGTAAGAGTGATGAATTCATTTTTTGGAAAAGTATCATGTCGGCTTACAGCTCAGAAACAGTGACTTGGATTTGCTTCTTTTAGGTTGGGAGCTTTGCTGTCTAAAATAATTCACTAACTCAAGACTATTGGTTTAACAAATGCACTGTAGACAGCTCAAGTGCCCGCATTAAGCCAGCACTCTTGTTAATGATATGCTCTACGGGAGGTATTATGATCCAATGTTTTGCTCTGTGCCCATGCAAAGAGGGTGTCCACGTTTCTTTTCCCATGTACAGCGCATAAACAATTGTGGCCCCTCCGTTAAGGCAGAGGACCATCGTCCCACTTACCAAATTTCCCCTAGGTATAGAAAGATAAAATGGTAATAAAGTTCATTTATTACCATTTTATTTTGCAAAACCCCATCCCGAGCAGAGCGTCAGGGGGGAGGGAGGGCTATCTACTGCTGGCTGTCAGGCAGAAACAGAACGCAGTAATAGGATACTTTAGGTTTAAAGTGTGCATGTCTTTTTGGCCTGCCCGGGACATGGCCAGTTTAAATCTCTCTAACTCAGCTGTCTAAGAGAGCTGGGTTCGAGACGCCATAGGGCTAGTTAATATACGTAGTTACGTTCTATGGCACACGTTTATCATATTTGGATGCTCATGGCAGTAGTATAGTGTCCCACTTGTTGCTTGTCGTACCTTTGTCTGTTCATTTTTCTTGTGTTTCAACAGTTGCTACCTCAGCTGCAGTACATTTCTTAACATCGTATAACCAGGTTCTCTTGTTAGGGGGCCGGATTGCTTTTCAACTCATTGATAAATTCCTCTTAGATAGAAGTGCTACTTCTACAAATTTGCAAGTTTGCGTGACATTTTTTGGTCAGTGCATTTGCCCAGTAGACACAGCCCGTGGGTTATTGTTCATCTTTTTTTTTCCGTAAACTCTGAGATGAATGCACTTATTTCCTCTAGAATAGTTTGATCATTTGCAATCCCATGGGGCAGTAGCCGAAGCTCCTGGACACATTTTGGCTATTCTAGGTCGGGACAGAAAGGTCAGGTGCAAGTAATAAAATTGTGTAAATTTAAAGTGCGGTTTCTTATGACTTTTTTCAGTATATTCCAGGCAGCTTGCCAGTTCTTTGTGAGTACGCTTCCTGTTTTTTCCTTCCATTTCTCTTTCGATGTAGAAAAGTCTGCATAAAACACAGTGCCGAAGACACTGTGTAGTAGTGTTACAAGATTTGTTAGTACCTCTGATCTGAGTGGTTCACTCTTACCCTTTCTTCATGTCAGTTAGCTGCTCACATTATTGCTGTGGAAGCTATGAACTGTCCTGCACCTCCTAGTCAATGCGAGTCCCTCTTTTCCTCATATACTTCTGTTTGAGTATAGAGCCCCCATTTTGTCAATCCCTAGCTCCTGCCACTGTTTGTTGGGTGTTTTGGCCATTTTGTGAAATATTTTCAGTCACCAAAGTGGTATATCGCTCCTCAACACAGCATTGAGGTTTTCCTGTTTCAGGAATAAGTGGCAACAATCCACTACTGTACGAAGTGATCTTTGACTGAATTTATTTTAGATATGCCCTAGTGTCACATTATGGGGCATATTCTCAAGGACTTATCGCTGAGTTAGTAGCACTTTATCTCAGCCAAAGTGGTGATAAATGTATCGCTCTATTCAAAAGCTCATGCTAACAGCCAATATCAGCAGTTTACCTGCAATAGCGGCGACAAAAAACATCGCCACAGATGACACCGGCAACTAACGCAAATGATATGCAGAGTAAGCCTTCCTGTGCATATAGCTGACAACACCACTTAGCAACATTCTCAACGACCAACCAGATCGGCGATAAGATCACAAAACATGCGATAAGGCGTGTTAGCAGCAGGGATTTAAAACCTGCTATTACCTGATGTAAAGTCGGATGACAACCTGCACCATAAAAGGGAGCCTAGCCCAGAGCCACACCTGAAGAACAACAGATGCCATGGTGCTACTGATCATGCAGCTCGGACACCTAGGAGGGCCACAACACCCACCACCCCTAGGACCCCCCAGCCCCAGGGGCCTACCCCGGGGACCCCGCCCCCTCCCCCGCCCCGGACAAAGGTATTTCTCATCAACTTTACAAAATCATGAACAAAACAATTCGCCTGATGTCGCACAATTACAACAATTAACATTCATGTGTGGTCAAAAAAAGTAGAATCATTCATTCATCATTGAAATTCCAAACAAAATATTTCATTCAAATTTAACTCAAAACAACTATCTGGAAGAGTCATTGCCCATCTTACCTGGAAAATCTGTAAGTCACAGCCTGCAAGGTGAAATTCAAGATAAGGAGGTGTGTCATGTGCTCATCAAAGGACAGAGAGAGAGAAACAGAGAAAGAGAGAAAGAGAGAGAGTGAGAGAGGGAGAGAGAGGGAGAGAGAGAGGGAGAGAGAGGAAGAGAGAGAGAGAGAGAGAAAGAGAGAGAGGAAGAGAGAAAGGGAGAGAGGGAGAGAAAGAGCGAGAGGGAGAGAGAGGGAGAGAGAGGAAGAGAGTGAGAGAGGGAAAAAGAGAGAAAGAGAGCAAAAGAGAGAGAAAGAGAGAGTGGAAGAGAGAGGGAGAGAGAGAAAGAGAGAAAGAGAGAGAAAAAGAGAGATTGTACAAGCAGCGTAAGGCCGCTCGGGCTCTCGGCTCATACATGCCAACTGTTGTGTCAACTATTGTGTGTGTATCGCTGTTGGTGCACCATAAGCCTAAGGCCTGTCCTCAACTGCAGCGCGAATGCCACATCACATTTTCAGAATGCAAGCAGTAGTCAGAATAACATAAGGGATGAAAGCTCCTTTGTCTCAATATATAAGGCAGAAGGACACCTACATCTCCGACCTTGGTCTTGAATGCGGCTGGCACCCCCTGAGAGAGATACCATAGCAAAAGATGACGACTTCCACACCACGCACAGTGCTAATGACAGACTAACGTATCCACAATCCACCCACTGAAGTCCCTGCTTGAGATACTCCTGCATGGGATGCCCTTGACACTTACAGACCCAACAACCCATTACGTCCAACCATTGCATACACTTGCAAATCATTGCTCCGAGCTGTGGCATATCATCCACATAACTGCCGCAGGTCAGAAGAGGGATAGTTCTATGAGTGCCAACTACACAATGGCAGGACATCCCGGGCACATGCACAACCCCTGTCACAAGGAACTGTACCGTGTACGTATGCTACATGTGTTGGGGGCGGATGTATGACATTACAAGGCATGCTTTTACCACGCATGCCTTCACAACACGGTATTTACAACGCATGCCTTTACAACGCATAGTGCTTTGGGGCGCTGGATAGTGAATTGTTTAATTTACTATTCCAACTCCAGTCCCCGTGGATAGTAGGGAAGGTGTTGGATAGTAAATTAAACCTATTCCCTATCCTAGAGCGCCCCCCAGCGCAATGCGTTGTAATGGATTGCGTTGTAAAAGTTGCGTCATAAAGGCACTGCGTGGTAAAAGTTGCATTGTAAAGGATGTTTCCCGTTGGGGGCACTGCCACTGGCAGTGTTGCGCATCAGTTACCATCTGAACTTCTGTCTTGCGTACGTCACCTGCGTCCAGCCCTGGTACCAATGTCGATCGTGCACATCCAAGTGGCCCATGAATGTCTGGCTAGCCAACACAACGGTAGTTGAACCGGACTCTGACTTGTTTATGTGACCCTATTGGCCCACAAACAGGAGTGAAACCGTGATACCCGTGCATGGGATGCCTTGATATTTGGCGTATGTGCTGGCAGTTGGGCATGGGAGATTGTACAAGTCCTCGTGTGCAGTAACTACATCGAGGCACTCCTCCATTGGGCTGTGTTGTGGATTGGTGAACCCGCGTGGACGGAGCACATATATCCAGACCAGTTAATGGATTGGCTCTCCCTCGTGTACGTTGAACTCGACAACGAAGTACTCTTGGAACTGATTGTCTAGGAATCTGCGCTCGCATTCATGTACGAGTAAATACGTTCCAGCAGCCACAACTGATTGTAACCCAGAGCACAGGTTCCAACACCTTGTTGCATCTTGGAGGAATAGTCACATATCCCACCACAACAGTGGACATGTCTGCATTCCCTGGACTCAGAATGCATGTGTATGCGCCTACACGTTTTGACACACACCTGTGCAAGGTGAGGCAGTCCCATGTGCGCAGGTGCACAGCGTCATTTGGTAACGTTCCAAAATCTGATATAGTGCTGGAGGGAGAGGACACACATGGCAATGCAGTACTACATGTGACCTTGTTGGACCCTTTCACCTGATCACTGTAAGCAGAACAGACAGTCAGCGCAGTCCGGTAGTACAGCACTATTCAGATCCCATGGGCTGTGATTCGTGTCCTCTGAGGCGGGTCAATGAGCATACGCCAAACATCACATAACTCGTCCAGCAAGTCAAGGTGGGCTGAGACTATTGCCATCTGTAATGATTGTTGTTCATTTTTGCCTCCCCATTTCTTGCACCTCTACATGTTCACATGCTGCCTGTTAGTGTCCGAAGCATTGGTCTGCATGTTGTGGCCCTTGTCTTGCCCGTACTGACAAGCATATGCTAATAAAGTCTACGCAACTTCACTAGTGTTCAACTGTGATAAGTGTTGATTAGAATGACAAATCAGGTGCTTCAATGAGGATTGCCCATACACAGGGAGGGACTGACTAACACATTTCACTTGGGGGTGAGTCCCTATTGACAGCTTCACCTCTGTGAGCCACATGTGTCTTCAGCAATGTGAGTATGGCGTCCAACTTCTTTCCATGTGGATCAATGTGATCCATCAAAACAGGCTGTGTCCACACAGTTGAGTGTAAGTAGGTATGCGAAGGGATGTTCCGTTGTCACATGTGATGGGGGATACTACTTTGGGCTTGCTACCGAATTTGAAATTTTTACGCACAGCTCTATTTAATTCATGGACATGGGGCTACGTTGGGGTGTTGTGAGATTGTTGTTCATGAGCAATGAGGCCACAGCTAGTTCACACCTTCACAGTCATCTAATTGGCCATGTGGGTCAGGGTCAAATATGCGCATTGCTGTCATTTCCCAGGGTGTACCTTTTTGTGCAATCAATGTCCGTACATTCATCCATACATTTAAACTTGATTGAACATAGACATGACACACCTGTGCGATTTGGAAAGTTTCATTCACATCCTGTGGTGTGTCGGAGCAGGAGCAGTACATGGCCATGCAAACCATACATTACATGCTTGCCCAGCCGAGGGCCAACCAGAGTCCTTTGGGAATGATAAGTTAAGCAGAAGAGAAAGAGTTCAGCCGCAGCCTGATTGCTGTATCATTGGTAACCAGAGCAGATATGGCAGTCCATGTTGATGTCCAGGTGAATGTCGCAGAGTGTTTCGGGGGACAGTGGAAGGTGTTGTTCCAGGGCATAATGCAGAGGGCTGAACCAAGCCGGATCAGACCATATTGCGGGGATGAATGCTACAGCCTCGTTTTGCACACAGAGTCATTACCATCCACATCTTAGTCCTCTGATATGTCTTTTGTGTCAGGTGTGTGTGATGGTGTTATGGCTGCATCTCTGTGTTCCTCTGACGCATCAGGGGGCGGAGGTGTTATGGCTGCATCACTGTGTGCCATTGACACATCAGGGGGCGGAGATGTGTGTGTTGAAGTTCCTGCAGCAGTCATCTAGGACAGGCTCTGTGGCAGCAATGGCAAGATGAGGATCTGCAGGGCATGGAAGATCCCAGCTACATCTCGCTGGTGTTCAGCCATGGTAGACATCCATCCAGCCTGCATCCGCTCCATGTTCTCCATTGTCCTCTGCAGCTGTGCCAACTCTATGTTGTCATCGCTGGAGCCTGTTTGACTAGACAGTTCTTGTATCCGAGTAATGGCTCCAGCTAGGTCAGTCAAGGATTGTTATAGAGCATGGAACGGACTGTGGGTGTCGGTTAGGGACTGTAAGTGGTCCCTGATGGGCCTTATACACCAACGTATGGCATCTAGTTTGGCTGCCATAAGGTCGAAACCCACCTGCACCTGTTCAGCCAGCTCCTTCTAGCAGTCTAACACACAACGTTGGAATGCCATGTGTCTTTCCGGGAGGTAGTGGGAGCCAGCCGTGGTGGTGTGTGCTTCTTGCTGTGTGCTCTGTGCAGGGGGTTGGGTCACCTTGATTCAGCTGGGCTGACTTGCTCCTGGACGTGGGGTGTGGATGCTGTCCATGAGCCGTTGGAGGGTCTCGGAGCAGATGGCCAGGGGTCCTCCTCATCATCACTGAAGAGATGTCTGTTCTGCTCTGCAGGAGGTGTTGATTGTCACTGTAAAAGGGTGATGCAGGTTAACAGTGTGTTCCATGTATGTTGAGGCATGGTACATGTTTACAGACAGAGAGCATGACAATGTACATTCTAACTGTTTTGGAGGAGATGGCTATTTGACGTGAGACAGTGGACATTTCGACTACATGACGGATGTGAGGGTGTACTCGTACATTATCATCTCACAGTTTCATGCTGTGCCAGATGTGATTGGGCAGTTTCTAATTACACGTGGCATCAGTTGTGTCCTCTGTCCTGTAGTGAACGTGTTGCACTTTGCACCACATTGTCGTCAATGTTGATATGCTGTGATTGCTATGTGTGTGTAATGCATTGTGGGACAGTTGCCCCTGTAGCTCTGATGTAGCGGCCCCTTATCACTTTGAGGCAGTGTGCCTTTGACTTGTGTGCTTTTAAGGTGCTGAGAAGTTGGCGACTTGGGTCATTTGTGCTCTTGTGCATTGTTTGTCTGCAGATGTGTTGTTGATGTCAGGGGTTGTATGTGCACATGGATGTGTCAGAGTGTGGCCTGCTACTTCGAGGATTTGATCCACACTGGGACACCTCAGTGTCGTGTTGTGCACCATGTCATGTATTTTGACTGCAGCTATGCTATCGGTAATGCAGTGTCACTTGCATTTTCAGAGCGGCTCACAGAGCCGCTGCTTTGCTGGATTCAGCACATGTGCATGGGTAGGTTGTGGGATTGGTGATAGGGAGGGGGGCCCCCTTGTGAACATATTGTATGGGGGCCTACTTGGTGTTTCTATGTGTGTTGCAGTGTGCCGAGAGTATCAGGGACATGTTCCACAATCATGTGGGTGTGCAGTGTGCTACACATAATTGTGCATGTATGCCACTGTGCCCATCTCCCCCATCCCCCCAGTCCCTGGTTGTTACTCACCCTGTTGTTGTTGGGTCAGGTCATATTGAGCTGTGTTTGGACTCCCAACTCCATGCACCGTCTCCACACTGATGACTATGGCCACCATTTCCTCCAGCTCATCCAGCTCCTTCTGTGGTGCAGGACTCCCACCTCCAGACGCCATTTCGGCATTCCTGTTGGCAGCGAGTTTCTGCTTGGTCTGGCTTTTCACATCAGGCCAGTGCCTCTTGACCGCCTCCATTGACCTCTTCAACACTTTGACTGCATTCAAGTTGTTCATGATGGACTTCCATATTTCCGTTTGTGTTGTCAATGACACAGTGGAGGTGAGGTTGTTGGTAGTGTTCTACCACCTCAGTGATGATGATCCAGTTTTCCTTCAGACTGAACCTAGTCTTCATCTTTTCCTTGCCCTTCCCTCACCACGTGGTTCCAGGCTGATCCTATGTAGGGCTTGGTTGTCGCTGATTTTTGTATCGCGTTTTGGGGCATTGCAACTTTTTTCACGTTTGTGTTTTGCATTTTTTGGGCGTTGTGTTGATTTTAACGAGGTCATTTGGCTCGTTATCGTGACACTATCGCATGGTGCCGCCGGATTGGGAATACAACATTAACACAGTGTTATTTTGTTGCGATAGACTGCTATGTGTGAAGTTGCGTTAAGCTAATTTTGCAATAATTATCACACGTTCTTGAGAATATCCCCGATGTATGATATGTCTTCCTAAGCATCCATTGCATTGGTTGCTGTAATTTGTCTGCTAAATTGTAAACTTCAAAGTTCGGCTCTGGCCCTCCCTCATCTTGTGGCCTGAATGTTTTCTTAGTTGCTATCCCATAGTCTCCCTTTTAAGGTCAGCTAATAAGGTATTCAGCTCTTTAAATAAGTATTTTTTTTTAGTACGATGGGTAATGAAACAAATTTTGTAAAGAAGTCGGAGGAATATTCCCATTTTTGCAACTGCATCCCTCCCTAATGGTGAAAGGGGGGTGTTGCCATTTCTAATGCACACATGTTGTGGTCTATTTGCAGTTTCATTGAAGAATTATTAGTTATCAACACATCTCTGGCTTTTTCTTCCTTTAAAGACCTCTATAAGTTATTTTGCCACTCAACTTGGAAAGTAGATTGTGCCAAATCCCTAAAAAGGAAGCACTGATTCAATGAGGCACTGGAAGTACCACAGTGTTTATTGTGAAAACATTCTTAGTATTCTAGGGAAAGTTGAGCTTTGCCTTATTATCCTTCTTGAACTTGTTGCAGCATTCATAGTATTGGACAACACCAGACTTATGAAACACCAAAAAAGTCATGCATCAAGGGTCGGTACTCTAGATGATACTTATTTTACATTTATTCGAAAGGCTAGGAAAAATAATAAATTATTTGTTTATTTATTTATGTAATAGAAAAGTCTACCTTGAACACACTATTGTAATATCAATGGTACTTACAATATCATTAGTTCACATGCTACTGTAAGAGTCCATTCGTCAATCAATCTATCTAGATCATGGTTCGCTGCTTTGTAAAACACAGCTATATTGTTACCTGATAACAGTTGAAGGGTCCATTTTGATTTATTCTTAAACCCACTACCTGTACTCAGATCCGCACTCACTTCCAAGACCTCAAGTCGTCTTGTCATAGTCAATGAATCATCGTCATTTTCAGTAAGGGACAAAAGAAGTCTAGTATCATGTACATCCTGAATAGTCATATTACTGGAATCAGATAATACATTACAACACTTTGTTTTTACAGGATTAGTTGAGAAAAAGTTTTTTAATTTCAACAACCTTACAAATTTGTACAGGTCAATTTTGGCATTATACCAATCATTACTAATCATAGGGCAAAATCCTAAGCCTCTATTAAGCACCTTGTTTTGAGGACACGGTCTTGTCTTGGAAAAGCTAAATGAGAATGCAGGACTTAAAGTAAATGTAATTGATATTATTAACCTGTCATCGTTCGAACTGTCTATAGATATGATTTTGGTGCATGATTGATGGGTGAAAATATAGACCAGAATTCCACCTAACAAGTTGCGTGGGTGTTGATACCACTTCATCCAAATACTAACATCGAACTAGACATTTAAACTTTTAGTTATAGCGTAATTTGTCTATCTACCTATCTAGAGATTGCATAGTTGAGGGTCTATACTGTGGAGGACATGGATATTAGTGGAACAGAGATAGTGAGATACTGTCCTGCGGTTGTGTTAATAGGAGTTTATGACTTTATTTTCTGCTTTTTGACATTGACCGCTTATTTTCCTGATCAGCCCTGAAGAAGTTATTTGTGCTTACTGCACGACAAAACTTGTGTTGGCTGGATTTTGCTTTGTGAATTGCAGATTGTTCCTTCTATGAACTGGAAATCTAGCTGTGCCTAGAGAAGAATTACTAGAAATTGACAATTTGAGTTGTGAAGACTGAATGCCTTCATGGACATTAAATCTCAAACGAATGGACTCTCACAGAAGCATGTGAACTAATGATATTGTATGTACTATTGATATTACAATAGTGTGCTCAAGGTAGACTTTTTGATTGTTTTTTACTCTTCTTTGGAGGGTATTTACAAGATTGAAGTGGTAACCAATCTTTTCTCCTTCAGAGCATGCATAGATTATAGCGAGTTGTGTATTTTACCCGAGAAAAGAGTTGAGCGCCCTCTAGTATACCTGGTTACCAATAGTGAGTTTTTTTTACTATTTATTTAAGTACTTAAGGAATGTTAGGCCACTTCAGAAAACAGAGACAGTCTGTAGTATCTAAGAGCAAATAAGGAGAAAATTGAATGACATTTTTAGTTTTCTGAGTTTAAAATATGAGGTTTAGCTAGTTCCCCCTCCCAAGCAATTCACTTTGGTTTTATTTGAAGAGTAAATTCAGCTGAATACTTACAATAAAATTATGTTTTTTTTATTGCATTAGCAATCTCTCTGCTAATAATAACAACTGTTTGAAAGTAACTTTAGTCACCTACATTAGTTCACGGGCAAGATAAATTCAATAAGACGAGTCACACTGACTATCCATTGATTCACCATCATGATAGGGATAGATTATTTTTTTAATTTTGAGGAAATTCTATGAAGTTTAAATGATGATTATTCAAGCTAGGAAATTAATTGTTTCATGAGTTTATTATTATTCAGGTACTTTCATTGTCCTCTTTTTATGTTTTACTTTTTTTGCATAAATGTATCTCCTTTCTTATCTACGTTAATTACTGAAGCATTTTGGCCACTTTTGCACATTCAATAAAAAAGAAAGAAGTTTAAATGATATTGAGAGGTGAAAGAGAGTGGAGTTTGTAGAATTCAATTACGATATGTCGAAACATTTCAAATGTAATTTCTGAATTGGTGGTGATCTTCTGGATTCCTAAGTGCAGACGAAAAGGTGTATATTTTATTGAATTATATCCCAACTTCCTTGTTTTTAGCATTGATTGAATGAGTTGACAAGCAGTGGTAGACCAAAAATTAATTGTGTGTTGGCATAATATAGCGAATGGTTGGAGATAGTTGGGTCCAGAGTTTGGTAAGACTTATCCATATCACATAGTGATTTTAACTCCTTTGAAGAGTTTGAATTTGAGAATTTTTGAGGCTTGCATCGCTACTGGTACAATATTTCAATTTAGGAATGACTAGCGCCCTTGCAGGTTCAATGAGATGGGGAGACTGTGTGGGGGTATATTTTTCCCAGCTGTGACAGCTGTCTAACTGAGAGTCAAAAGGTATATCCTTGTCAAAGATACTTCCAAGGTTTTGTTTGGACTTGCTGATGTTAGAAGAGGTTGACCTAAGTTTTTTGGACAACTAAATGGAAGAACTTTGTTCAGGGCCGGACTGGCTACCGGGCGTTTTGGCATGCTGCCGAGCTGGGGGCTGATGTCACAGCAGTGAGGGCTAAATGATGTAAATGGAGACCTGCGTGTGCTTCAAAATAAACAAAGCAAAACGAATTTTGTTCAGCACACACAGGTCCCCATCAACAAAATCAGCCCCCAGCTTGACAGCATGCCGAAACGCCCGGTATCCAGTCCGGCCCTGACCTTGTTTATCTTTTCCCAAAGGATGATGTGTTCCATAAAAGATGAACGCTGTTTTTAGTCTGGTGCTTGTTCATTTAATTTCAAGAAGATTTCAGATTCACCCTCATGTAGCTGGACTTGGATCCAATAATAATTGATGATTTGTGCAGGGAACATACATATGCATTACATCATAATGGAGAAAGGGGACATGCTTGGAAAACTCCACAAGATGCTGTTTTCCATATGGATTCCACAGTGCCAGTTCTAACTTGTTCTCTGCAGTTGAACAGGAACAGTTTGATTTAGGACCTTATTATGTTTGGCGGTCCATGAAACGCTGCACCCACGGTCCGACTGCTGCAAGCTCAGTGGGCCAACTGCTGCATTAAAAGATGGGTGGACTGCTATTGCAAAGGCTGCGTCCGATCTGCTGACCCCGGAAGTACACACATCGCAGACTACTGGAGTCCGGTCGGGGAAATGCAGCTGCCATAGGGCGGTATAGAGGAGTTTCACAGCCGTTCGTGTTACAAGTTGACTTTCCGACAAGCCGACCGTGGCGGTGGTATAGCCAGCTTCGAGTGCGTGGAAAGGAAGGATTTGGAGTACATACTCACACCTCTATCTCCAGTTCTATCCATCAGAGTTCGATATAGATCCCTTTCTCTAGGTCCCCCCTTCAAAGCAGCATCTTCATCCTGAAGAATAAGACCATGTTTGTGGTGAAATTCAGGTAAGTTTATTTTGTACAATATACCAATTGCCTAGGCTGCCCACATATGGGCTAGACTCTTGCAATGGGCAGTTGATATTTTTCAATATATATCATCCACATGTGTACATTCGACAGGGCGTGGCTGAGCCGGCCACTATGATGGTCGCCTGAATTAGGAGCTCTGAAGCCTTCGGGAAGCTACAGCCACCACAAAGCGTATTGCCACTGCCATTCCGACCCCGCAACATCGCACTATGCTTCTGATGTGGTAGTTCACTGGTTGTACTACTTGAGACACCCCATGCTGCCCTTCCCACTGGGATCGATCCTGGAGTGTGCCTGGGCCTGATGCGGCCCTCGGAGGCCCTGAGTCGACAGGTGACTCGGTGAGCCTGAGGGCGGGGCCCGGTGTGCGAGTGCCTGGATCGAGGCTCAGAATGGATGCTGCTCCTGCTGAGGTCATTGGAGGGTCCGCGGGGAGCCAGTCAGAGACATTCATGGTGTGGAACACTGCACCGGCAGCGCCTTCGGAGAGGTGTGCTCCCTTACTGTGCAGGCTGCTGAGGAGGATAACCGATCCCTCGTTCAGTGCTGATGGAGAAACGTGGCAGGGGCCGGCTCTGGGATGAGTGTACAATCTGCCTCTTATGCCTTGGTAATGTCTGAACCGTGAGTACAACACCGCCTCACTCGGAATGCTGACTTACCTGTTCCAACTCCTCGGGCAATTGTTGGATTTCAATCTGACCTGACACCCCGGGCTGCCATTTGGAGCCTACTATGCAGCACCATCGGGCAGATGTGAGCGGCGTGCAGCCTGGTGGTCTCTGCTTACTCTGGCTGGACATATATACCATAGTGACCCGATTTATGTGCCATTACGCCCCTGCCAGGAATTAATTGGTCCCTCAGTTGTATCCACATTGCTCTGCAGTTCCCCCTTCCATAGATTGCCTACAAATGAGCCGATCTGACCCAAAACAGCACCAATTGAATTTCCAGAGGTGTAAGACCCCACGGAGGGAGTACACCGAAAATGCCACCGGGGAAGAATCAAATCCACTGGAGGGCACAGGGGCTATAATGGCTTAACTCTGGTCGGGGTTCCACTCCATAGACACTAGCCTAGACATGTTAACTAGCTGCCTCTATGACATTAATGGTCGTCTGGAGGCTCAAGTTGCGCTGATAGGGGGTACGGAGCAACGTATTTCAGATCTGAAGAATTTGCAACCTTCTCTGAAGGGACGTCTTGAGCGCACAGAATCCCTCCTCAAGCAACATGCCACAAAAGTTGAAGATTTGAAGGCACGCTCCCGCAGGAGTAATATTCACATTTAGGACATTGCAGAGTCCATGAATACCGGTCCAATGGCAAAAATGTGTGGAGTCCATCCTCGTGGACCTATTTCTCCACAACATTTGAAGTCAAAATGCCCATCGTACCCTGGGACCTCCATCAGTCCCCGGGGCACCTCTTAGGATTATAATTGCTAAAATGCTGACCTACAATGATCATGACGCAGCCCTTTGTCTATCTTGGGAATGAGGTACACTCACCTATCAGGGTTCCACCACCTCCCTCTACCCTGACTTTAAGCCAATGGTACAGGAGGCCCGGCACAAGTATGCATCTGCAGACACTCCAAAAAACAAATGTCAACTACGCTATGCTCTACCTTGCCAGATTATGCATCCAACTTTGTAGGTAAGGCCCACATTTTAGACTCTCCTGAGGAGGTGGAAAAGTTCTGGAAGAAACATACATCATCTGCTGTACTGCAACATCAATATTGTGCCACTTGCCCTGATCTCTGATGTCCTCGGCGAGTGGTCCTGTGCGCTTCAAACACTTTGGATATACCGGTGACGGCTTTAGACCCTGGCTGCTATATGTCCGCACAGTTTCCTAGATATCACATATCTGTCCATCTGCTGGGTGAACTTTCTCTTATCCATGTCAACGGGGCGCAATAACAGCTCTGAATTTGTCAATGGTTGGGTGGCAATTATTGACTTCAATAATTCTACATCCTGTTGGCTCACCGGAGTGTTGCCATCCCCGCAGGATGATTCATTTGCCTTTTTTCTCTCCCTTTCCCTTTTTTTCCTTTACTTGTCCCTGGTTGCACTTATTGTATTGAGATTCACTGGGTGCCTTGTTATTGTGTATCAGATGGGGGTGGGGGGTGGAGGGTGGTAAAGAGGTTTTTTTTGCTGGATGGTTATGTTTATTCTGTTCATCGTTTGCATGGAGCATTCTCATTCTTTACAGTGCAGAGTATATACATTGTTGACCTCGTGTTTATAACACTCAGACTACTGGTGACTCAATGACTGTTGATGGTGGTACTGGTTCTGATCTCCACCTTTGGTTTTTATCTTGGAATGTTAAGGGATTGTCCAATCTCAAAAAAAGCAGGCGGGTGTTGGCATACCTGGCTAGGCATTCTATCCAAATAGCCTTCCGTCAGGAAACTCATTATGTGCCCCTCCCT
Source organism: Lissotriton helveticus (assembly GCF_964261635.1). Lineage (NCBI taxonomy): Eukaryota > Metazoa > Chordata > Amphibia > Caudata > Salamandridae > Lissotriton > Lissotriton helveticus. Next base: position 47,770,733 of record NC_136060.1, on the reverse strand, counting down.
ACACATCACTTTGCCTCCACTTGGGCCGAGCCCCATTTTATTCATGCTACAGCTCCTATTCCTGTGCTGTGTGCATTTTAGTACATCTTTCCCTTCCCTTTTGATCTGTTGAGGTAGTGGCAGACCCTGAGGGTAGATATGTCTTGGTAAAGGGGCTACTAGGAGGTGAGGCCATATTGCTTATTAATGTATATGCTCCGAATATTGATTCCACCGACTTCTTTCCCACGCTCTCCATGAGTATCGACCAATTGGGGACTGACATTATCCTTATGGGAGGTCATTTTAACCTCATGCTTGATCCTGCAACCGACTCCACTGGCCCGGGATGCACTACTAAGCCCCACTCTACACTCAGTCTCTTGAACCTATTACAGACTTCATTATTAGCAGATCCCTGGTGCACACATCATCCGACTGCCCGTACATATTCTTTTTACTCTGCTCCACAAGGGCCCTGGTCCTGTATAGACCGCTGGTACCTTACATCACAGTTGTTATTAGACGTACAGGACATTGACTACCTACCTCACACTATATCAGATCACTTCCTGGCCCTCCCAGTACTGGACTTCTCTTTACTTCTAAAGCAGCAACCATTATGGAGGTTCCCTTCCTCTGCCCTGTTGGACCTTGTATTTTGGAGTGAGGTGGGTGATGCCATTTGGGAATACTTTGAGCATAATGACGGCACAGTGGACTCCCAGTTGGTGCTATGGGACGCCTTTAAGGCAGCTATATGCGGGGTTTATATCTTTAAACATGCTGGCATGCTCTGCTGTATCCAGGGCGAGCTCAATCAACTAGAGCAGGAACTGAAAGATACAGAAATGTTTTCCCTTGCTGATCCCTCACTTTCCATACTCTTTCAGCATTAATGGTGGAGAAAGATGGTTCCTAGAAAGCAGTCAGTAAGAAGAAGCAGCTTCCCATCAGTGGCATGTTGCTCCAAACCTTTTTTAGACTACTATGTTGTGTGCCTGCCACGCCAGCCTCTGGGGAGAAAGCTGAGAGCAGCACTCCCACATCAACAGCAGCACCCCAATCTAAGCCCAAAACCATGTCTGTCAGTGAGGTGGGTGCAGCAATCCTGGCAACGCCGACAAGCAGTGACACTGAATTTGAATTGTCACTTTCACAAAGTAGTATCCAAACATTTCAGGAAACAGAATCAAAGTGGACAGCAGCCACAGCCAGCAATAGTACATCATCCTGATGTTGGAGCAGAACTGGAGGTTGAGCTTCCTTCCAAGCAAGAACATCCTCGTTTAGAATCATTAGCTCCCAGATCACCAGCAAGGAAAATGAAGGGTACTACACCTCCATCTTCTCCAAGCACCAATTTTGATAAATGATGATAGTGACATTGAGTGGACCCCGGCAGTATCCAACAGGAGAGGCAAGGGAAAAGAAAAGTTCCGAAATGCCTTAGACTTATGAAAGGGGTTTGAGGAGGAGGATGCCCACAATGAGGCAGTCATTGTGGATGGGGACACAGAGGAGTTCAACACTGCTATTCAACCTGCTTGAAGAGATGTGGCACAGGTAGTACCACCAGCTCCCATATTTGCAAAAGCCAATCAGAGACCTACACTAGTAACCAGTATCTTAGTAGAAGTATGCACTGCAGAGAAGCATTCAACGACACATCCACCTTCCTCCAGTTCTACTTCAGGCTTTAGCAGGGGCACAGCAAAAAAGTATTCCTCCCCAGTTTGGGGCTTTTTTACATTAAGCAAAGAGGGGCCACAATGCAGTATGCACCATTTGCCACACAAATGTAAGTTGATGTAAGCCTGGTACTTATTATGGGACTGGAGGCCAAATGACCCCTGTGAAAACACCTCACAAACAAGTGGAAAGAGCACCTAATAAAAATAGTTATTATGGTCATGGTGGTGAAGCTGTGGAGAAGAGCTGGGGAACATCAGCTGCAAGTGCAATCACAGTGGGAGGTGATGAATATAAGGAAGAAGAGTGTGATATCCTCACACAAAGCCGCCCTGTCCCGAAGCAGTGCACCAGCAGAATCACCCACCTCCATGACTACAAAATGGCACAAGACTCAGAGTCAGCTGGAGACACCATCGAATACAGTGACTGCCCCAATAACATGTGCACTAAGTCCATCATCACCTATTTCAAAGTTGCCTGCCTCATTTTCCCTAGAAAAGAAGAAAAAAATACAGGCTACTATTGCGGTTATGTTCAAGAAGGAGGTGCCTTATGACCGCAACCCCCCAACAGCACATTTGTACAATGGGAAGTTAGCAAAAATGTTAGTATTGGGCTACCTCTATTTTTCTTTTACAAAAGGATTGGAATTCTTAAAATTAGTGGCAGTCATCTGCCTGAAATGGAATGTTTAAAGTCAGACCTGTTTTGCCAGAGTTGCTGTTCCAGCGATGCATCACAATGTGCTGCAATTGTTTGGTCAAACTTTTCAGCAAAGTGTTGTTCAGACTATTAACCTGATGACAGACATGTGGACCAGTTGTCAGGTGACTGATTACATATGCATTAGTGCACACTAGATCTCTTTTGTGGGGGTAAAGCAAAAGGTATTTACTGGTAAAGGCCCTGAAGAAAGTTCAGAGCATGCAACTGTGGCAATGTTTGTCATGGAGAAATCACTTACATCTTTAAGTACCATGGGCGAATTTAACAGCAAAGTGAATGAATGGCTGAGACCCAGAGGATTGGATTTGTTGCCACGGATAATGACAGTAACATAGTCATGGCCATGTCAGACGGTGACTATTTCAGGGTACAGTGTTTGGTCAAAAATGCATCAACCTGGTGGTGCCAGACTTTTAAAAAAAAGAAGACATAGTCAGCATCATACTGACCACCTACAGAAAAATCGGTACTCATTTCAGCTATTCTTTTAAAGCCTGGAAGCAATTGCAGATTATTCAGCGTGCTACTAGATACCAGTTAAAACTCTGGTTCAGGTAAAGAAGGTATCTTCCTTTTCCCCTGCTGGTGTGAACAAAGACACAGAAGAGCATGTCATGCTTGAGAGCTTAATCCTACATTTGGCTTATAAGACAAGGCTTCACCAGGATATCATCTCGTCCAAACAGTACTTCCGTGTCACACTACTTGATCCACGGTACAAAGAAATTCTGCCCACTTTCATTCCTTTTTCTAAAGGGAATGTTTCAAAATACTAGAGGTGAACAAGCCAGAGATCTGGAAGAAGAACAGCTGGAACTTAAGGTCCCACCCTGCAGTTCTGGGGTGCCATCTTTATTTTCCAGGGGGGGCATTCTTGTCTCACAGCAGCCAACAACACCATCAACCAGAACACCGTTAACAACAGCAACAGAAGGACTGGAACCAACCTCTGCATTGTATTGGTTTCAATCGGAAGGGCTTAAGTCCAGTGACGAGGCAATGGCAAAAGAGGTCGAGCAAGAGACAGCACCAATGATCACCCACAGGGTATTCAAGGAGTATTTGGTAGATCCAAAATAAGTCTATGTTGATCAAAATCCATTGATATATTGGTATGGGCAGATGCACTAATGGCCAGAGCTCAGCAGGCTGGAAAGGAAGTATCTGGCTTGTCCTCTATTCAGGGTGTCTGCTGAGAATGTGTTCAGTGCAGCTGGTGCAGTTTTTATAGTGAGAAAGGCCAGTGTCATCCCACTAAACATGGAGAGAATGACAATGATCAAAATGAACCAACATTTCATACCCCACAATTACACGATTCCTAAAACAGTAGAGGAGGAAGAGTATTGGTCAGATTCAAGTATATTAGCTGACCAACATCTTGATGAATCTTTTTTTATCATTTCCCATTGAATTTCTATCTTTGCCCCCCAAAAAAGCTAGTGGAGCATTATTATTTTTGTGTCAGATTTATGCTGCCCCACCATTTTTAGTCACTTATATATTGCCAGATTGCATTTGGACAAGTATGCATTGAGGAAGCCTCCACAATTCGTTTAATTGCATTGGAGACAATGCCTGCCACCCTCACATGCCAATCCTTTTTTGCATAACTTAGAGGGCTGCCCCAGAAGATCATTAATTTACCAGTGTGCAAATACCAAATTCCAATGTGTTGCCAGAGTAAAAAGGTAAATTGTGTACCTAGTACCTACCTACCTGTGCTTGGATTGTATGAGGTAACTACACTTTTTGCATTGGTGAGCAAGTGATTGAGAGTTATGATTGATGATTCATGTGGTAGCAGACAGGGAGTGATGGTGTTGAACTGTAATTTGGATACTTGCTTGAGATGATTTGCAATGTTTGGGGCCCAAATGATGTGTAAGAGGTTTTTCATGCAGGTGACGGGCCTTTACAACGTTAACTAACAAAACTTAAATTGTATGATCCACTCCAATGATCCTTCTGTTTTTTCATTACCTAGGAGGGCTGCCCCAGACGACTATTTGATTTACAAGACTGCCAAAGTCCAATCTGTTGCTTGCATCAAAGGGGAGATAGTGTACCTACCACTGTGATTGGATTGGAACAGGTAACTATTGCAACAACAAGTGATTATTGAGTGATTGTGAGTGATAATTGATGATTCATTTGATGGTAGACAGTGAGGGAGGGAGTTTATCTGTAATCTGGGACCTTACTTGAGATGACTTGCAATGTTTTGGGCCCTAATAGAGGGCAATCTTTTTTCCTGTAAGTGATTATCCTTTACAAACGTACTTAGTGAAAATTAACCTGTACGATCCACTCCTATGATCCTTCTGTTTTTCATCATCAAGGAGGACTGCCCCAGATGATCATTTGATTTACAAGACTGCCAAATTCTAATCTGTTGCTTGCATTGAAGTGGAGATAAGGCTTGGATTGAAACAGATAACCATAGCACCAAAAAGTGATTATTAAGTGATTGTGAGTGATGTTTGATGATTCATGTGGTAGCAGACACTGAGGGAGGGTGTTGAACTGTAATTTGGGAACTTGTTTTAGATGATTTGCAATGTTTGCTGCCTGGATGATAGGTAATAATTGTTTCCTGTAGGTGATTGGAATTTACAAACTTACTTTGTGAAAATTGACCTGTACAGCCCACTCCTATGATCCTTCTGTTTTCTTCATCACTTAGGAGGGCTGTCCCAGATGATCATTTGATTTACAGGACTGAAAAATTCCAGTCTGTTGCTTGCATCAAAGTGGAGATAGAGTACCTACCACCATTATTGAATTGGAACAGGTAACCATTGCACCAATGAGTAGTTATTGAATGATTTTGAGTTATGATTGATGATTCATGTGGTGGCAGATGGTGAGGGAGGATGTTGAACTATAATTTGGGAATTTGTTTGGGATGATTTGCAATGTTTGGGGCATGAATTATGGGTGATCAATTTATCCTGTAGGCGATTGTCCCTTTCACACTAGATTTCCTTGCAGGGTCCTCTCCTTTTTTCTGGTTCTTCAGAGGCCAGAACAGTCACTTTAGTTAGCAAACAAAAAAATATATACAAAATACTGCAATTCTATTCCTATACTTGTTCTTCAACAGCAGTGCACTACACATCTATCTTGCTCGGGTCATGACTAGGACAGAGTTACTCAGAGTCAGGAGGAGGATGGAAGAACTCAGCTCTAGACTACCTCATCAACAGCTAGAAGCAAGAAGTTATGGACTCAAAGGGAAACCATGAATCTGAGGCCTAGGACTCAGCTATGTGGAATGTAGAGAGGTGTGTGTATGTTGCACTAGTAGCAAATGCAAAACTCTGAGTCCCCCTTGAAATGATGTATCTTCTGGAATCAATATAATGAGGTTGTAGAGATTTATTGTTGAGAAGCATATGATACGTCTGATCAGGTAACCTGGGTCGTAACTGTCATCCTATGGAATCCGGAGCACAGCAGTGTTCCTGATTCCATGCATGACACACAACACCACACATCCCCCTTCGTGAAGGAAGAATTACAGAAACACACAGAAAAGATAAATAAGGAGAACTAACAAATATTATACATTAAAAATCGTGGAAATAAAACACATCAATACTAATGACAGAAATACATTATATGTTATACTCAAATTGAATTATCTATACAAATGATAGTCCTTAGACCAAGCAGGAACACGGCTTGTCCTTTGTACTCGTTGAACTGGCATATTGACAGCAGACGAACAGGAAGAACTAACTTCTGGAGAACAGTGAGGGATAGTAGAATTAGAGAATTTTCTCCAATTATTTGCCCCATTAGAAGACCTCAAATCAGAAGCAACTTTGGAACTTGGAGACACATCCTTGGGCCACAACCACCTGGGAACCTTAATAACCCTGGACAAATTCCACACATTCCCATCTGACAGCTCGACTACCTGTCTTCCAACCCGCATGACCCTTAAAGGACTGGAATATCGAGACTCTCCAGACTTGACATTCCTGCACTTTTTGACACGGACCCAATCATTAATACTGAACTGACAAGTACCTCCAGCAGGAGCACAATGGATGTCATCAGAATCCTTTGAGCCAAGATTTCTCATCCATGGTCGAGACAAGTTGGAACTACACCTCCTCCCCCTCATCTTTTCAAAAGGAGACAGGTCTCCCATGCTCCTGGGTGTGTTTCTATAACACCACAAGACTTCACTAATGGTTTGTTTGCAATCCCTTCCACTCTGCAAGGCAAGTTGCAGGCCTTCCTTAAACACTCTGATCCATCTCTCTACTATGCCATTACTTTTGGGATAGTACACAGACACGCGCCTATGTTTTATTCCATGGCGCTCCATAAATTCTTTCATTTCTAAAGATACAAATTGCACCCCATTGTCTGTAGTGATAGATTCTGGGAAACTTTCCCTTTCAAATACTTCGTTTAAAAATTTTATCACTACACTAGATGTTATACTGGAAACCATTTTCACCTCAGGCCACTGAGACAACTGGTCTATCAGAATTATTGCATACATCATGTTTTTGTTAAATGATAAAGGACCTGCAATGTCCAATGACACACTTTCCCAAACACGTGAAGGTCTAGATATGGGAAATGATTCATATTTAAAATGTTTCTGTGATTTGTCGCTTAAACAGCAATCTAGACAGTCCCTAACCCTACGTTCTATACACTTGTCCATTGCTGGCCACCAAAATTCACTCCTGATCCTTCTCTTCATGGACGTCATCCCTGGATGACCTTCATGGGCCATGTCTAAAATCTTTGGTTGTAATTCATGCGGAACTACTAACTGTAAACCTCTACACAACACATCTTCTACAATGGATAATTCCTGCGCTACATGAAAGAAAGGCAGAATCTTATCAGATAATAGCTCTTTACGCGGCCAATGTGTTTTCACAAAACCACAAACATCCTTATGAACAGAATCATTATCACATGCCACCTCCCAACTATCCTTATCAATGCACCCTTTGGAGATTTCACAAATTGACACAACATTGTCATCATCATTATCTTCTTCCACAACCTTGTCATCAGGAACGGGCAGTCTAGATAAACAGTCAGCTAAGACATTTCTAATGCCAGGGATATATTCCACTTTAAAATGAAAGTCCTGAAGTTTGTATTGCCATCTGGCAATTCTTGAAGTGGCCTTGCCACAGCCCTTGGTAGTAAACAAATCTACTAACGGACGATGGTCAGACCAAAGTTTAAAGACAGTGCCATATACATATTTACGGAAGTATTCAATGCCCCACCAGCAAGCTAGCGCCTCCTTCTCTAATGTGGAATATTTGCATTCTGCATCCCTCAAAGGTCTAGATGCGAACCCAATCGTCACTAATTGACCTTTTTGACGTTGCATTAATACTGCACCAACTCCTACATTGCTAGCATCTGTGATGACAAATGAACTGTTGGCTGTGTTAAATGTTGCTAATGCAGGTGCTGATATGATACTCTTTTTTAACAATAAAAATTCCTTCCTGCAGTTATCATCCCAAAGAAATTGGACATTTTTTTTCATCAAGTTTCTCATGTTAACCGTCTTGTCAGAAAATAGGGGAATACATTTTGAATAATATTCTGCAAGCCCCAGGAAAGATCTTAGCTGATCTTTGTCAACAGGATCTGGTGCTGACTCTATAGCTTTAACCAAATTCATTTTCGGGGAAATGCCCTCTTTACTTATGGTATGCCCCAAATAATCAACGGAAGTTACACCAAATTTACATTTTTCTTTTGTAAGTGTTAGACCACTATCTTGTAATATACATAGAACTTTGTACAAAATCTCGGAATGATCAGATGGATTGGATGCAAAGATTAAGATGTCATCTTGGAAGTATAAGACATTAACAAAATCCTTAAAAAGATTATGCATGACCCTTTGAAAAACGGAAGATGCTGAAATTAGGCCAAAAGGCATCCTCTTGTACCTAAAAGCACCCTCCGAAGTGATGAAGGATGTCAAATGCTTACTGTCCTTGTGCAGTGCTATCTGATGATAAGCATTTGACAGGTCCAAAGTGGAAAAAATTGATGCCCCCTTTAATTTCGTGAACATTTCATTGATATTGGGAAGCGGATGCCTGTCTACCCAAACATTCTCGTTTAAATCCCTCAAATCCACACAGAGTCTTACTTTGCCGTTGGGCTTGTGAGCGACAACGACTGGGGATAACCAAACGGAGGATTCTATTTCCTCAATGACGTCCAAATCACACAACCTTTTAAGTTCAGATTTTACTGCTTCTCTTAAATGTAAAGGAACATTCCTAACTTTGTGGACCTTCGGGATGGCATCCTCCCTCAAAATGATTTTGTGTTCAAAGTTTTTCAAAAGACCTAATTTGGAGGTTGAAAAAACTGCAGGAAATTTTTTCTCACATTCAGAAGCAAGATCAGAGTCTACATTTAAGATCAAATCAGAATACCCTAGTACTTGTTCTGGATGATTGGGATCTAATTTTATCATTAAGTCCCTCTGTTGAGGCCAACCCAACAAACAAGAGCCATCTTTGGCTACATAAACCTTTGAATCAATAGTTTTGCCTTTGAAAGATAGGGATGTATTAAAGAAACCAAGAATATCAATGGGTTTCTTGCCGTATCCAAGTAATTTTATATCTGGAGGCGACAATTTTAACCCAGGAAATTCTTTCATCCATTCTTCACCAATAAGAGTGCGCTTTGCCCCTGAATCAGCCATGACATTAATTTCCTTTCCTCCAACATTTACAGTGCAATAAGGTGAGTCTTTCTCGCCATTATTGACTTCATATATTGCAAACAGAAATTCTTCTTCTAAATAATCGTCATCAATTTCATTCACATGTTCATCAGGATTCTTTCTTTGAGTAAAATTCTTATTTTTGAACTTATTCTTATTCTTGCACATTTTGCTAAAATGACCTTTCATTCTACAGTATCTGCACATTTGACCAATCGCTGGACATTTTCTGTCATTAGCTAAATGATCCGGGCTACCACATTTGAAACATGCAAATTCTCTTCCTTGTTGAAATTGTGGATTTCTATTTCTGAAAGGTTTTTCTTCAAAACCTGATTTCTTCACCAGGTTGACTTCGGCAATGCTTTTCTCCGCAAGTTCTTTTACTCCAAGCTTCATATTTTCAAAACGATGAGCAATATCCAACGCTTTATCTAAAGTCAAATCTTCTGCATCTAACAGTTTACTTTGTAGTTTGACATCAGCAATTTTGTGAACCATTTGATCACGCAACATCTGATCATGAAATGTCGAATATTTGCATTTGGAAGCTAAAACTCTTAAGTCATTTACGAATGAGTCAACCGATTCATTTGGTAACTGTCCCCTGCTCAAGAATTTGTGGCGAGCAACTACAATGTTGACTTTTTTTATATATTGTTTATCTAATTGTTTTATTGCTTCTTCAAAAACGTCAATTGTGCCTTCCGAAGTAGATACACTATCAGGAGATATAGGCAAATGACTCAAGACATGTCTTCCTTCTGCACCCAAACAGTGTTTCAAGATGGCTAGTTTGCGTTTGTCCGTATAGTCCTCTCCTCCTATTGCTTCAATATAAGCATGAAAACCTTCCTTCCACCTTTTCCACTCTAGGATTGGTTCACCTGGATTAGGTAAGAACGGTGGTGGTGCAGAAAAACTCTCCATTGTAATGTAGTGTAATGGAGTTCTTCCTTATTAATTTATTGTTAATGTATTATTATTGTAAATATTTTTTATTTTTATTTTTTATTTTTTTGTGCTTAAATGAAGATTAAGGTTTTTTAAATTATATATGTTGAAAATTAGCGTTTTATATTGAAGTTGGATGCGTAATCCAGTTAAAAACGAGAAAGATCGACGTTTGTTCGATGTTCAATGTCAAGTAAGGGATTTTTCTTCCCAAAAGATGGCCGCCGTGCGTGAAACGACGTTATGACGTCTTTCGCGTGAGCAGTTGAGCTTTGTTTATGTTCAGATGAGTTGCTGCGTGGCTCGCGTGCAGTTTAGACTAGCGCTGCTATTCCATGCGCATGTACATCTCGCGCCCCGTTTGGCAAGTGTATTACTCCTTGCGCATGCGCCCGCTGTACACCTTGCGCATGCGTACTGGCTCAATATGCGCGACTCACCCGAAAATCCGGATATTGTGCTAAATTGTTCAGCATCTACTCACGAGGACCATAGAAGACGGCGTTTTCACCTTCTTTACGGGTTCACCTTCAGGAACACAGCGCAGCCATCGTCATGAGTCATTTAAGCATTCCGTGATCCTCCGCATCAGACGAGGTTCAGTGATGCAGGTAGGGACTCCAGGTTAATTAGGGTCGTCGCCCAATCGTCGCCAGTGAAATGATGTATCTTCTGGAATCAATATAATGAGGTTGTAGAGATTTATTGTTGAGAAGCATATGATACGTCTGATCAGGTAACCTGGGTCGTAACTGTCATCCTATGGAATCCGGAGCACAGCAGTGTTCCTGATTCCATGCATGACACACAACACCACACCCCTCTTGTCTTTATTGCTTTGCCTTTGAGTCTCTTGGTATACTCCTCATGAAGCTTACCTTCTTTCTGTCCTTCTCCTTCACTCTTGAATACAGTTTCTCTTTTACAATCTGCAGGCCTTCTAGTCTCCTGCATGGATGAAAGGTGAAAGCTGAGCTCAACACTCCTGCTTACCTCCCGGACCAGTCCAGACAGGCACTCAAGAGTGATAAATATTCCAGAGGAGAATGCACATGAATAAATCATGATACTTGGCGAACTGGGTGGGTGGGTTCACTCCTCCATAATTGTATTTTTCTAACCTAGACAACAGAACATTTACACATCTGATAACATGGGTCTCGGGGCAGAAGGCTGTTTACAATACATTTAACTGTACTGTGTCATTCTCATTCCTTCATTTTCTTCCACAACAAATTGATAACTAGTATGTGCTTTTTATTTCCCAGATGAACGTTGTCCTTGTATAGTGTTTGTCTTTGCCAAACCTTTCCTCAAATCCCCTTTCCCATCTTTTAATCAAACCTAACCCTCTCCCCCTGGGCTGGGTGATTTACTGAGGTGTGGGTTAATTTACACCATCAATGGATCACACACTTTGTGGGGCAGATGTGGTGAAAGCAACACCAACACATTGCAGGATCTTCTAATACCTAAGCAATAGCCTAAACTGGCCTCATTTACCCACCCATGCATAATAGTAATCCTTGATCAAGTTACTACTATTGCTGTTTTTTGTTATTTTATCACTATCAGCAATTCTTTGTTGTGTCATCATGTAGTAGACTGGTCTCAATTCTTTGTAAAGCTTTGATATAACCCCTTAACTCAGTGTTTTTATTTCCATTTAGTTGCCTTCAATGGATAATCCTTCCGATTAATCATACAGTTGGAGCTCTCCTGGGTGGGAGTAGAACCTTGCTTGGGAAGTTGTGATGACTTCCCTGTTAATGCTTCATCTATATTCAGGCAAGACAATGATGGAGTGAAGTAAACTAGTTAAGTTAGTAAGTAAGTAACTAATGGCTACTGCAACTAATTGTTTATCTAGGTTGTTGGGATGGTAGCATACCCCAAAACCAGTCCTAGGATGCTTTTTTCGGTTCAGGGAGGACCTGGCTTGGCAGTTCTGGCTGAACTTTTCCAATGAGGCACAGGGTTAAGACTGATGTGCATATGGTCAGGTCTAAATTGGGGTGGCATGGTGAGCTAAAGAATGATGGATTTAACACAGATCCCTTGACTGGGGGTGAATGTTTTGATTTGTTCTGCATTCTGTCAATCAATTGTGTGTCTTTTCCTTCCTCGCCTTAAGTGTGCCGGGTATGCCCAGATGTGGGTCCCGGGCTCACTGTGTCACTGGAATCAAGCTATCATCGCTGATAGCTGATGACACCCCCAAACCAGTCCTAGAATGGTTGTTTCTGTTCCAGTAAGGACCTGGCTTGGCAGTTCGGGCTGGACTGTTCCCATGAGGCACACGGTCAATACTGATTTGCATATGGCCAGGTATAAATTGGGGTGGCATAGTGAGCAAAGGAACTATGGATATAACCCAGATCTCTTGACTGGGGGTGAATTTTTTGCTTTGTTGTGCATTCCGTCCATCAATTGTGTATCTTTAGCATCCCACTAATGGTCAAGATAGTTTATATGACACGCACAGCTACTCAAAGATTGCCCTGACATGTACCTGGTAGGGGAAAGGTGGAAAGAACTACTAGATAATAAAAAATTTCCTTAGTCTCTTCGTGAAGAGCTTGTGGCCCTGAAAGCTGCTGAGGTCCAAGGGAAGCAGATTCCAGGCTGAAGCGGTCCTAAAAAACAAGAGAGCTCCCTCCAACTCTCTTAAGGCAAAATCTCGGGACGTGGGCATGAAGCTGTGCTGCTGAACGCAGTTGTCTGGAAGGAACATAAAACCTGAAGTGCTTTATCAGGAAGGCAGGACCGCGTCCATATAGAGCTGAGTGTGTCAGGACAAGGGATTTAAACTTAACTCTTTCGGTCACAGGTAGCCAGTAGAGATCGCATAAGTGTTGCCTCATGCTGGTCTTTATAGGGATATTGTGATAAGTCCGGACAGCGGCATTCTGGACTACCGGTGGTATGTTCAAGAGATAGCCTAGCAGGCCCACTTACAGGGCATTAGCGTAATCAATGTATGATGATATTAAAGCATGGGTAACCATTTCCCTTGCTGACCTAGGGAGGAAAGGTAGAAACATTGTAGGGGTTTTTAGTGTACCAAAGCACTGACCTGTAAGCTACTTGATCTTTTAGAGAGGTTTAGCAACCTATAACTAAGCTGTGCAATACACTCCTACAAGCAGATTATCATGCTGCATAAAAACTAAAGGCAGCTGTGCAAAGTAAAAGTAAAACACACAAAAACAACTTTAGGCATAAAGTTCCATGAAATATAATAATTTTCCCCTTTATTTTTGTTTACAACTAAGCCTACCCTCTCCACCCACAACAGACCCAACCCTCTCCTCAAGCAAATTGACCCAACCACCAATGTCCAAAAATGTCCAACAAATAAAAAATCCTGGTTCCAGCCTCCCCACACTATCCACCCACAAATCCATCCCACAAACATAACATTGAAAAAAGGATTAGAAGAGGGCGTTGTCCATTTTGGTCCAGAGCTGGTCCAGGCTCTGCTCCATCCTGATAACCTGCCTCTCTATAGTGATTCACTCCCAGCAGGACACGGATAACGCCGGTCCTCCCCCGCTGCCACAACCCAGCAACCCTCAAATAATTCTGCGGCCCCATCGCAATCCACACCCGGCCTTACCGACTCCGACGGAGGTCTCTTCTAAACAGCCTCTAATCACGCGGCTAAGTAACTTCCCCAACAAACGCCCTCCACCTCTCAACTCCGAATCACAACCCGGATTTACATCTGCCTCCACTTACGGGATCGTAAGTGCTCACAGGCTCTTGTCCTGAAGATGATCTCGCTAACCTGAGATCGAAACACAGTTGACCGTCCCAACCAAAACTCCATCACCTATTTCATTCATTTGTTGAGTTTTGACAAACCATATTGTTGTACAATGCGATGCTACTTTTAATATGTCACCTACACACCTTCACCTCACACACTTTTCATCACTTCTGTGAGCACAATATGTCACGAAGCCAATATATGACATAGCAAATTTATGGAGATAATACATTTGTTGTTATACTTATTTGTATCCTGTCCATGCGTATTAATTAACTGAGTCTTTCTTGCACCCCTATGAGTAATATGTGTACAATGATTTAACTACTCTCTTAAATCTCCTCAGCCAAGGCTGTCAGAAGACCAGATAGGCCTCCTAGACCACTGTTTCCTTAAACATCTCTATAGTGTCCAGCCACTGCAGGATGCACCGCAGCAATGACCTGCTGTCAGTGCGGAAGGGATTGGCAGGAGTTGCTGTCAGCTGTAGGAAGCAGCAGCGATGGGATGGCCAGGAGGATTGAGGCTAAGGGGGACCAGCTGCACTAGGGCCCGGCTGAGAGGGAGGCATTTCCGCCTCTTTTTCTTTCAGGACCACTGGCCGCTAGTATTCTTGTTGGATACAGTCCAGCCTCTGCCACCAGAGATAGGCCACTATATCTTGCCTGATAGGTACTATGGGTGGACTAGTGGAGTAGCTATATTGAGATAAACAAAAGGAAAAAAGACAAATTGTAAATAATGCTCTGAGCAAACAATTGTTTGAAATTAGTGGGTGGCACAGTAGCAGAACATTGCTGGTCCCATAGGGCCTGTGGAATTTATTGTGATTATGCTAGTGAGATTCACAAGGCCAATTTTATATTTTACCCACCCATGCCTTGCATAACAAGGACTGACTGTGTGGCAGAAAAGTATAAGGCAGAATAAGAATAACACCAGATTAAAAACAAACTGTGAACTTTTGACATCTAAAGGCTTTTCAAGTAAGTAAACAGGTACTTTGAGTGGAAAAATGAATTACCTCTCATTAATGAGTAAATCATTATGCATTATGGAGTACCAGTTGTGTGTTTCACTAAATTATTGTAGCCATGCTCATTGCTAGCCAGTGAGTTGAGTATTCTGCTACTGTTTGCAGCTGGGAAAATGGTGATTGACATTTATCTCTTTTTAATTCTAATGGCTCTACTCTTCTCAAAATGCATTTCTCTTTCTTCACTGACTCTAAATAGGCAGATAAATAATAAATAAGTTATTGCGTCACACACCTCACATATGAAATGCAGATGTTATCCTGTCAGCCATAAGTAGACATTGGAGAAAATGATGTACTGCACTACAGAGAAATGAACAGGGTATATAGATAGCATTTGACATGTGCGTCTCAGCATAGCTCATATGCCAAACTTCACATAAAATCATTCACTTACTCCCACTTTACTCACTGGCTTGACCGACCACTACATAATATTTCCAACAAATTAATGTTGGGGCAGTAAGGAAAGGAAACATGACTTTCTCTACTGCAGGTTGGGGTAGAGGGGTTAGGCGGGTAGGGTAGAGCATTTGAAATGAAACAGAGAGGTCACTGTCACTACACTGATCATCAATTAATAATCTTTTGCTTATTCAGTCATTGTATTAGTCAATGGAAGTTGAAAGGGAAAAATCTGCATCTGTTATGGGAAACCATTAAATATATTTTGTACTCATTTCACATGGCTGTGAAATCAAATGCTGCACGTCCCAAGAATGTTCTTTCAATTTTTGATAGGCTCAGATGGAAGAGCTTATAAAAAAATTAAGGAGTGAAGTACTAAGAGGTGACTGAGTGGGTGAAGTGAAACACACATTGTGTGTTTGGTTTGCAATGCATTGAAAACTTTGTAAATGGAGCATTAACTGAAGCAGACGCACATTGCAAAGCCAACAGGTAGTGCTTGGAAGCAGACACGCTGACGGCTGTTGCCCTTTGTGTATTATGTATCGAACAAGTGTATTTTAAACGTAATTTTTAAACATTTCCTGTCTGTGTTGCTCAAATTGTGTTTCTAACTTTTTGGGGGCATTACGGGCTGAACTTACTTACCTGCTGTATGCCTATCTCCTCTCCCCAGTCAACCACAGCTACAGAGTGCTGATTGAGAGGAGGGAGTGCTGGTAGATGGATACGGCTTCCCCGGAACACTCACTTCCGGTGGGACATCTTACGTCGCCATTTTAGAGACGCCCTCTATTTGCTCACAGGCTCGCCCACCACAGCTTGAAAATCAGCTGATGGTGCTGATGCGCAGCGGATGTATGCAGTGGGTGTGCTGGCGGCACGCCAAAGGCAAGCCCGTCTGCGCCCATCCGTGCCTGTTTGGGACCAGGGGCCAGAACCCGTGGTCCCCACTGACATTCTCGGCAGAAGAGTTACGGAACTTTGCTACTAGTAAGTACACCCTAGATGCCAATGCTATGGTTAAGCTGCAGGCTGAACATCTACTGAGGAATAACAGGGTTGAGGTCATTTCCAGGTCACCACACTTATTGGACCAGGAAAATGCTTCTCCTCCTATAGCACGGGTCCTGAAGGTAGCGGTTCTAAATACACGCTCCTTACAGAAGGACCATCTTGTGGTCTTCTCCTTGCTGCAAGATGGAGATATAGACATTCTGGCACTCATGTAATCCTGGTCAGGGGACCTATCAGCCCCAGACATAATCGTAGCACTCCCAACAGACTTTGATGCCCTCTGGTAAAATAGACCAGGGGACACTAAAGGGGGGATGGCTATCCTTTTTAAAAAGAGTCTAATGGTTACTAAGATAATGTCAGAAAATTGTGATGAAGCAGATATTTTTGGGGTTAAAATTTCCTTTAAATAATCCAGCATCTTACTCATGGTGGTCTATCGGCCTCCGAGGACCACCCCCAGTTTTAATGACCTTTACTTGGAACTCATTACCAACCTTTGCTCTAGATATGAACGTCTTTTAGTAGTCAGTGATTTTAACTATCATTGGGATATAGCACAGAGAGAGTCATCAACGGTCCAATTTGAGACCACTCTGCTTTCAATGGACCTTCACCAACTGGTCAACAGTCCCACCCATGAAAAGGGCCACACTCTTTACCTTATTTTGACATCACAGCCTTGGGTGAAGATAACAGATATTACCCCCTGTGCCTGGTCCGATGATTCGCTACTTAGATGTTGGGTTCCGAGTGAAAGTCAGCTACTGCATCCCCCACCTATGTGGAGAAAGGTGAGAATTTGGTAAAATATTGAGGCAGATCATTTAATAGCTACTCTGCACTCAATCCCGCCCCCAAGGACTAAGATAGCAAATATTGACCATGAGAGTGAAGCTTTACTGACAAATTTACACCAAGCTACAGATATAGTAGCACCAGAACGGAAGGAAAAAGTCGGAGATAAAGGAAAGGGGGCTCCTTGGTTCAAAGAACCATTGAGTGAAAAAAAAAAATATCTCTGCCAAGCTGAGAGGCGGTGGCATAAAAGCTATGATTCAGCAGAAGTGAATGCCTACAAAGCCCTTTTTACTTCCTACAAATCAGCCATTCTACTCAGGAAAGCGGAGTATTTTGAGGGAAGGATTGTCGCGGCAGCGAATAGACAGAAAGAGACTTTCGCAATTTTGAAAGAATTGAGCCAAAAGGCCGAGAAGAAATCTATAGTCGCATCGTTAAACTGTGATGTTTTCCAGAATTTCTTTCTTCAGAATGTCAAAGATATTATTTTGGAAATTGCTAACACCCCGACTGACCTCGGCTCCCTCCGCCAGACCCAGACCCCTCCCTGCCTCGGCAGTCAACTTACTAATTTCCCTAAAATTGATTCAGTCACCCTAACTTTATTAGTGAATCGCACTAAATCAGGCTCCCGAGCAGACCCCTGCCCTCTGAGGATTTTTCAAATGGCCCTGCCAGGGCTGGAGAAACAGATCCTGAGCTACTAAACAACTCTCTGGAAACCGGCTACCTACCAGCTAATCTAAAAGAAGCCAGGGTTATCCCACTGAGCTCAGAGTTATGGCTAACAATAAACAGCCTAGTGCCCCAATTTTATTAGATCTATCATAAGCATTTGATACGGTCCGCCATAACATACTGCTGAACCGTCTCATCAATCTGGGCATCAGTGGGCTAGCACACCTATGGCTAAGGTCATTTCTGTCTGACCGTACTCAGAGGTTTCATGGTGAGCACACATCGGACCAGGGCTCGCTTGCCTGTGGTGTACCCCAGGGCTCCGTGCTATCTCCACTTCTTTTTAATATCTATTTGCTTTTTTTTGTTGAAGTTTTTATTGACAGAGATTTACAATCAAAAATGCAGGCATGGCATTAATACATCAGATAGTAAATTTGAAAAAGAGCCTTCATATTGAATTCATTATTGAGAATACACACAATAGCGAAAAAAAGATCAGATAATTTTTTATAAAAAGCACAAAAATAAAGACACAATAGTACCCCATCACTAACCCAAAAAAAATCCTAATCATTTCCTTTGATCCAATCTTCAACCGGTGTCCAAATCTTAGATGCCATCTGTCTCCTCCTCCCACCCTTAAGAGAAAAAACGGAGAATTCAAGCCTATGAATGGCCAATAATCTCGCTCGCCAATTCAAAAAGGCGGGGGAGGTTATACAGAGCCGAAGCTGAGACACAGCAATAAATAACAAAGCTGATACATGACGCGTATTGCTAGCAGCCTCCCTACTCCCAGGATCCCAACCAAATATCACCAATTCTGGAGTCAAATTGCACCTGATCTTAAGCCTTGAAATAATAAAACCTTCGATATCTGTCAGAAAACTGCAGAGGGAGGGACACGAAAAAAGCATATGGATAATGTCAGCCGCAAATAACCTGCACCTTGCACACGAATCTCCCCTACTTCCCCATTTTGAGATTTTTGCCGGTGTATAATATAAGTCCAACATTGCCATATAACTTTGGGTTCTGATGGATCCAGAGACCATAACCTCATTGGCAAGCTCAAGCACCGGCGTTAAATCTATGCCGGTCTTTCCAAGTTTACCTTCCCATCTAGTACTCTGAGCAAGCATATCATCAGGAAGAACAGACAATAAATATTGATATACCTTGCCGATTTTGAATCTTTTATGGATCAATTCTATAATATGGATTTTATCTAGCATAGAAGGTACGACCTTCGAATGCTTATAAAGAAAACTTTGAATCTGTAAATATTTAAAAAAATCATGTGGTAACAATGGACTGGTGATGGTAATGACATTGGGGATTGGAGGCAGAACGAGGTTTTGAGCAGTGGTCAGGGTCCTCGGCATCCCCGCACAGTTCAAAAAGGGGCTGGACAAATTATAAGGGGTCCTGTGATTGAGGATTCAGATGCACAAGGACTTTCTGGTCTGGACAATTCGCTAAATGATGGTGGGACATTAACCAATAAGCAAGATCAAGAATCAGATGTACCATCCTCTGAGATTCCGCTCTCACTTATTTATCAAACGATCATCGCTCATCGGGAGGAATCGCGCCAAGATGAATGCCCGTACTCAGGGCGTTTGCCGAAGAGTTCAGAACTCGGTTCGGAGAGTAGCAAAAACTTGTATGGAGATAGCTGCTAGAGTTGGGGAAGCGGAGGAATGGATCTCCAATCTGGAAGACTCATTTATGGCACAGAAGAGTGCTATTGAGCTGATTGGGGCACAGAAGCAGGACATACTATGGAAACTAACTGATCTGGAAAATGGAGAAAGGAGAAATAACCTTAGGATTTTAGGTGTTCCGGAAGGTTGTGAAGGGGAAGATGTAAGACAATTTGTGGTAGAGTTGTTTAAGGAGGCCTTCCCAGAAATTGTACAGTGGGACTGGCAGCTGGAGGTCCTTCGGGCTCATCGATCCCCTTTCAAACAACGGCAAAAGGCTGGGGATAAGTCTCATGCAATCTTGTTTTGCCTTAACAACTTTCTAGCAAGGGAAATGTTGTATGATCTTGCAAGGCCAGACAGGAAAAGGCGCGGCAAGGGCTGCGATTTTTTTGCCCGCCCTGATTTCTGTCCTGCGACAGTGGAACGGAGGTGGCAGCTCCGTCAGCTGGTCGCTCCCTTTCAGGCGAAAGGGGCCCAGGCTTTTTTTCTGTTCCCATCTAAGTTAAAAATTATTCACCAAGGTCAGACAGAATTCTTCTCATCTGAAATACAGGCCAAGGAATTTCTTTCTACGCTATAATGTTGGTGGGTTATTGGAGTAGCTGCCTAAGGATGCTATATTTCTATTTTAGGCAGAGGGGAAGGGAGATGAGGCAAGCACTGTAGCCGGTCTGGACTATAATTTTTTTTTGGGGATGTGTTTTTGGACGGGTGTTTTTCTGGTATCCCACTCAAATTCTTTTTTTGTGATGCATTTATAGTGCTTGAGGTCCTTAGTCCTTCTCTTCTTTGTTTTTTGTATTGTTTTGAATGGGTGAAAGAACCCGTGTGGGAGGGAGTCACCAGTTCTCTCTATCACAAGGACACTAGTCCTGTTGCCACTCAAGGGGGAGGGAGGGATGGGGGGGAAGGTGGCGAGGGCTCAGTTGGGAGGGTGGTCAGGGTTATGGGGGGGTTGGTATAGGGGGTGTGTGGCAGAGATAAGCTTAAGAGGGTTTTGAAAGCAATTGCAGAAATGGCATTCAAATTCATTCAAATGATTATATGGTTATTTTGTTGTATAGCTAAAAAATTGGGAAAGTCACAATGCAGGCTGAGCATGGATTGTTTTGATGGGGCCGGATAAACTTATTATAGGTACATGGAGCAATTGTGGCCTTAATGATGCTAGTAAGCGGGCCTTGTTCTCTAAAATAGTGCAAGCTATGCACCTTGATATATTATGTATACAGGAGCCGCATATACCATGGGGAGGCGGGGTTGCTTGAAGCTGCCTGGGTGTGATTTGACAGTATGCTCTAAACAGTCGTCAATGATAAGAGGGGTAGCTATTCTGATGAGGCGGGGAGTCGGGCCTGTAAAAGGGATAGGGAAGATCGAATAGGTAGATGGGCCATTGCCGAACTGTTAATTGGTGGCAGGGCTTTAACGGTTTGCACACTCTATGGCTCCAATTTAGACGATCCTGAGGCGTTAAAGCACGTAAACATTGAATTAGCTACTTGGCCGAATCCGCTTTTTTTGTGGCGATATGAATATTAATTTAACAAGTGATTTTAATATTGCTAAAGATTGTAACTATATTGGTAGGAAGCCAAAAGTCTTTAAAGCACTTCAGATTTTACTTCAAGAGCATGGAGCTATAGATTTATGGTTTCTTCAAAACAAATCTGATGATGGGTATACTTATTACTCAGCCCCCCATAATAAATATGTCAGATTAGATTATGTTTTTCTCTCTGAGCAGGTGGCAGCTGTCTCTTCTATTATTTCTCCTCCCCAGATCATTTCTGATCATAATTCATTGGTTGTTGAATGTCCGTGGCCACGAACTAGAAAACCTCTTCGGGAATGGACATTCGAAAGAAAGTTATTATCTGATGAAGGTTATTGTGTCCATATTCGGAAATGGTTGGAGGAATTTTGAAAAATTAATAGGGGCACTGCAACAGATCAGATAGTGTGGGACACTCTGAAAGCTGATTTGCGGGGTGAGACGAAACGCTTTTCTTCTTACAGGTGGAAGTCAGACAAAGAACAGCTCCAGAGACGAATGCAAGATTTGAGGGCGGCAGAAGTTGAACTTGTTAGTAACACCAAGCAGGGATCTAACATAGAATCCAGCCAACAGGAGGTGGCAATTATAAAGGCTGGGCTGCTGGAGTCTTTCTGACAAGACCTCGCTTCAAAATATTTGCAATATCGTACTGAGATGTTTGAGTATGGGGAAAATTCCGGCAGGGTTCTTACCAAGAGACTCCACCAGCGAAGCGTACAGAGCCGCGTTATAAAAATCCAAGATCAAATGGGTGTAGTACACAATACTTTGAAGGCTATAAATGAAGTGTTTTTGAATTATTATTCTAATCTGTATAAGGAGGATATTTTTGGGTCTCAGTTTGGGACTGCAGTGGAGGATTTTTTGTTTGGGTTGGACACTCCAAAGCTGTCCCAGGAGCAGGGTGAAGTCTTGTCCATCCCAATTCAATGGGAGGAGGTGGAGACCGCTGTAAAGTCTTTAGCAAATGGCAAGGCCTGTGTTCCAGATGCAGTGCCACTTGAGTTCTATATGGTATTTTTGGGGGAGATCCGACAGGATCTACTTAAAGTACTTAGAGCGGCACATAAGGGTATAGTGCCGGAATCGTGCCAAGATATAACTATAGTTTTATTTTAAAAAAAGGGTAAACCAGAACTGCTACCGTCATCTTTCCGACCGATTTCACTAATCAATAGTGATTCTAAAATATATTCTAAAATTCTGGCAGTCAGGCTAGCGCAGGTAATTACACCTTTGGTCTCCTTGCGCCAGCATGGATTTATTCCGGGGTGGGACACGTTTGATCATGTCAGACGTGTCATAGCAATATTAGATTGGGCGCAGGTCACGGCCTCTCCCCTTGGGGTGATCCTGTTGGACGCCGAGAAGGCGTTCAACAGGGTCTCCTGGGGGTTCTTGTGGGCCGTGCTTCAGTGGTAGGGATTTACTCCCAAATTCATTCAGGGGATTCAGGCATTGTATTCCTCCCCAAAAGCTACACTTCGTATCTCTGGCCAACAAACTAGTTTTTTTTCTATTAGTAGGGGAACGCGGCAGGGGTGTCTGTGTTCACCCCTGCTGTTCGCACTATATATCGATCCATTTCTAAGTAGAATAGAGGATTATCGGGGCATCGTACCAATAAGGGCTGGGGATGCCATTTATCGTACATTAGCATACGCAGATGATGTTGTTTTAACATCCGATGTTTCATCAGCTTTTAGTACACTTAAGGATCTGGCTGAGCAATTCGGGGCGGTCTCTGGGTACAAGCTAAATGTATCCAAAACTCAGGTGGTTCAGACACATGATATGCCATTGTCGTACGCCCCGGTGTTTACTGAAGCTACGTATTTAGTAGTTTCTATAAGGCCAATAGGGTCTGTTACAGGTTTTTGTGGGGGTATAGACGGTCTCGTAGAGCAGCCATGTTGATGTCTCTTCCACGTGATCGTGGGGGCTGTCTGTGCAAAATTTGGTTCTGTACTACTGGGCAGTGATAGCCCAGTCGCTGGGAGTATTACTATTTGGAGATAAAGCTGTGGTCCCATTATGTAATCGTCCGACTATTTTTGATATAGGTCTGGGTGAAGGGGTTAAGGGTATCCTGTTTGGAGGTGCTGGAACCAAGCTACTATAAAAGAACAAGATTTAAGGTCATTATAGCTGCATTTTCTATCTGGCATAAAATTAGGCGGAAACTACTTATGCCAAGTATTAATATTTATACCCCTTTTAAAGCCACTCGACTATTGCCTGGTATATTTCAGGATCCTACTATGCAAACGCAGGGAGTGCGAGTAATAGGGGACTGTGTTGGGGATGGGCAAGTATTACCTTATGTTCTTTTAATATCTATTTTCAACCTCTTGTAGAGACCTTGGCACACATGGACTGTCAGGTCTTTACTTAGGCGACGATACCCAACTCCTTATCCGTAAAAAACCTAGGTTTAAAAATTGACTCTGAGTCATCTATGTCCAGCCAGATCACTACAGTGGTAGGAACCTGTATAGGACTATTAAGGCAGTTAAGGAAACGTGCTCCTCTCCTATCAACATCTTCATTACTGTCAATTGTTTCCTTCACTGTCATCTCTAGGTTGGATTACGGGAATGCCCTTTACATTGGCCTGTCCCAGAAACTTATTAGGAGATTGCAGGTGGTGCAGAAGGATGCGGCTATGCTTATTTTTAGACTTCCTAGAAAGACACGTGCTACCCCTCTTTTACATAAATTACACTGGCTTCTCATTAAACAGAGAGCTCAATTTAAGGGCTTATGCATTGCTCACAGGCAATCTACGGCCAGGCACCTAGGTATATAAAAGATCGCCTAGAGAAATATGTTCCTAGCCGGACACTTGGATCATCTGAGCCCTGCTGTTTAGCTCCCCCCAGGTACACTACTAAATATAATGGGGGCAGAGCATTCTCAGTTTTGCTTCCGCAAATTTGGAACAACTTACCTGAGTATCTGCGTAGGGAACCGGTTTTCCTCACTTTTTGGAAACAATTGAAAATGTTCCTATTTAGAGAGGTGTTAACTACAGTGTAATTCTGCCACTAATGCTGCTTTTCCATCTGCCCTAGTGATTTTCTCACTTTGCTCAATAGGTGCTTAGAGACCTGAAGGTGATTTGCGCTATATAAAAGGCATATAACATAACATAACATATAACATAACATAATACTGCAGCCATGAATTGAACCATGCTGAACTTTGGTTATGGGTGGCAAAATGCCATGGGCAGGGTGTGGGGTGTTGAAGGTTGATGGGGGAATGCACCTACCTTACTTAACAAATACAGTGAGTCAAGGAAGTAGAAAACAAATCTAAAGAACACCCCTCACTTTAAACCATGGCTTTGATATCCCTACATAAATAAAGTAAGCCAAGTAGGTGAGAAGCATGCCCCTTTCCATGAGAAGAGCTGACTTGATTATTCATCTAAGCAATCTAAATATGCATTCATCTTTTCATTCTAATTCCCCCACAGTCAGAGATTTAAGTGTTAGTTTCTCTCATCCAGTCTTTCACCAAAATTTCCAATCCATTATCCATCCATTCAATGTGCACCCAAACACTTTATCACACATATGCAATTTTCCTTTCTTTTAACTTTCCATTCTTTCACATTTCTCTCAAGTCATCAACACTCACTATGTGAGCATTTGCTGAGTTGCAGACAGAAAAGGCCATAATAACTCAACCACCACTGCATCTCGTTAAGCTGGGGGGTTCACAGTCACTAGTTAACAACGCCCATACTAGCTAGTGAGTATAATAGTATTTACAAGAAGCTAGCAAATATGTGACTTACCAGTGCCCGTCCATGTCACCGCTTCTCCCCATTCAAACCAACTCTCCTCTCCTGCAGCAGCATATGAGCTGGCATCACTGGTAGTCTGTGTGGCTAGAATACAACTTTATACATATTTTAGATGCCAGATGCACCTCCCCTTAATTTCATCAATGAAAAAAATACAACTGCAGGATATCACTACTGTTTGATTAGCACTGAAGTATCTTCTAACAGAAATATCACTCTGGGAATTTGGTTGGTTCTGTTGTGTAGCTCCTAGCATTCCAGAGGATCTGTGCATTTGTAAGACAACATAAAATGTATACAAGGTGCCTAGACTGATTCTGTGCTATGCAAACAAATGATGGACAGAATGCTAAATAAATCATACATTCGACCCCAGTCAAGAGAGCTGGGTTGAATCCATTGTTCTTTTGCTCACCATGCCACCCCAGTTTAGACCCAGCCATATGCAAATCAGTCTTGAACCTGTGCCTCATGGGAACAGTGCAAACCAAACCGCCAAACCAGGTCCTCCTTGGACAGGAAACAAGCACCCTGGGACCAATTTCTGGGTATTACCCTTCATCAGCCAGGCTAGCTTGAATCCAGTGGCACAGTGAGCAAGGCACCCACGTCCGGGCATACCCATCCCAATGCAGGTGAAAAGTGCTACGCAACCAACTGATGGAAGGAATGCTGAATAAATCATACATTCAACCCCATTCAAGAGATCTGGGTTAAATCCATTGCTCTTTTGCTCACCATGCCACCCCAGTTTAGACCCAGCCATATGGAAATATGACTTGAACCTGTGCCTCATGGGAACAGTCCAGACCGAACTGCCAAGCCAGGAGCCTCCCTGGACAGGAAACAAGCATCCTGGGACCAATTTCCGGGTATTACCGTTCATCAGCCAGGCTACCTTGAATCCAGTGGCACAGTGAGCAAGGGACCCATATCTGGGCATACCCATCCCACTGAGGGTGAAAAGTGCTATGCAAACAAATGATGGACGGAATGCTGAATAAATCATACATTAAACCCCAGTCAAGAGATCTGGGTTAAATCCATTGTTCCTTTGCTCACCATGCCACCCCAGTTTAGATCCAGCCATATGAAAATCAGTCTTGACCCTGTGCCTCAAGGGAACAGTCCAGACCGAACTGCCAAGCCAGGTCCTCCCTGGACCAGAAACAAGCATCCTGGGACCGGTTTCTGGGTATTACTCCTCATCAGCAAGGCTAGCTTGAATCCAGTGGCACACTGAGCAAGGGACCCACGTCTGGGCACACCCATTCCACTTAGGATGAAAAGTGCTATGCAAACAAACGATGGACAGAATGCTGAATAAATCATACATTCAACCCCAGTCAGGAGATCTGGTTTAAACCAATAGTTCTTTTTCTCACCATGCCACCCCAGTTTAGACCCAGCCATATGAAAATCAGTTTTGACCCTGTGCCTCATGGGAACAGTCCAGACCAAAATTCCAAGCCAGGTCCTCCCTTGACCAGAAACAAGCATGCTGGGACCGGTTTCTTGGTATTACCCTTCATCAGCCAGGCTAGCTTGAATCAAGTGGCACAGTGAGCAGTGGGTATGAAGCCGAATAAAGTGCATACCCAGGCTGGGGCATTTGCAAGGGAAGCAGAGAAAACGTGGCGTGACTGACATGTTGCCGAACATTGAACAAAGAACATTGGGAAGCATCAATTTATATCATTTTTAAACTCAGCAAAGCAAGCAGAAGTAATTCCCATCATGCATTGTTAACTCTTCTGCTTAGCACATTTACAGTTGGTGAGGATGTACTTTGGGGCTACTGGTATATTTACCATTATAAAATCATTTTTTTAGACATGTCAGTGTAGTGGTAGGGCCAGGTAAAGAATCTTCAGTTGTGTGCTTAAGATGACTCGTAACTGTCAAATTAGGACAGGTTGCAAGTATTTTTTGTCAAAGTTCTTATTATTGAACAAGTATTCTGCAAAATTATACAGGGTTTCCTGCATATATTATCATCTAATACAGATTCAGTTTCTGACTTTGGAAAGTCCCCTTGCCACCATCATGCCTTGCGAGTGATTCCATTTTAACAAAACCCAACAGTGGGAGAAACCCCCCAAACAAGTCAAATCCACAGAAAAAGAAAAAGGAAGACCCTCTTCCTAACCCACCCTTCCCTCCCTCTCTGGTGGTGTTGTAATCTTGAAAGAACATGTGCGGACTATCAGATTGGAGCTGTGAACAGGGGCATCATCTTTCTTGCAGATATCAATCCTTCCTTAACAAATTGGGGCACTAAATCTGGCTTAGAGGTTCGTTAGCTTAAAATTGAAAAAGGTGCATAGCTCTGAAGGGGGACATACTGCCGAGGGGAAACCCAGGGACAGGAAAGTAAGCATTGGGCCCCATTTACATTCAAAGTTTTTGTATTCGTCCCTGTAGTTATCCGGCATCCATTCCATAGTGAGGATGCTCCAGAGACGCGAGTGCCAGAGCGATAGAGCAGGTGTCTCCTTCTGCTATATAATTTTTTCAGCCGCAAGGCACGCCCACAGGATAGCTTTGTCCGCCCTCATCTGGTGCTCAAGATCAGGGTCTCTAATGCCTAAGAGGACTCCTCTATAGAGGTTGGTATGGGGTAACCCAGCAAATCTCATCCCAAAAGGCTTGGATTGCGGGACTGTCCCACCATATGTGACAGAAGTCCCCAAGAAGGCCACATCCGCGCCAACATAGATCGGTGTCTGGAAATATCTTTTTGAGCTTGGAGGGGTGTAAATATCAATAAAACAGGGTTTTGTAGTGGGCTTCCCTCAAAGACTCTGAGTGGTTATGCTTGGAAATGTCTGAATACATGTGACGCCATTCTTCTTCTGCTATGTCCCTCCCCACCACTTGTTTACAAATTGATTTATAGCATGTTTGTGGAGCGCAATTGTTGATAGAAACGTTGAGTAAAGTGCAGAGATCACCCCCTTCGCTGAGCCCGCCCTTCGTATTCATTGTTCTATCTGCGTAAGCTCTCTAGTAGCCGCTTCCCTCATCTGTGGTTGGGATACCCAGTGTTTGAGTTGGAGAAAGTGAAAATGCTCACTAGTCGGAACCTGAAATTCCCTTTGGCAACTCGCAAAGTTTAGTACTTCAAAATTGTGGAATAGGTCAGAGACCATCAAGCATTCTCCCTCCCGCCACCTGTCAAATGGGCCCTCCCTCATTGCTGGGGAAAATCGGGCTTGAAGTGGATGGGAGTATAAGGTGAGGGGACAGAAGTCATCCATCTTTCATCTTTTATTATCTCATCCCACATTTGGAGAGTAGTGCGTGTCAGGGTGTTGGACGGCCTGTTTTTTTCTGGTTTCCATAGCCCTCCCAGAGCACACCCCTCATCATCCTTAACACTATAGCCCTATCTATGTGGAGCCAGTGTTTGTCTGACTCTCTAATGGACCATTCCACCATCACTCATAGTTGTGCCGCTTTGTAATATTGTGAGAAGTCCTCTTTCTTAGGCCGGCGTAAGATATGAAACCTAAGTTGTACCCTGCCTCCTTACCAGATAAATTTAGTAGTGAGGGAGCAAAGCTGAGGTAGTACTTCACTGTCTATGTTAACGGGGAGTACCTGGAACAGGTAAAGCAGCTTGGGAAACAGTGTCATTTTAATGGCATTTACCCACCAGAGCCAGGAAATGTATAATGGCTTCCATCATTTAAGCTTTTGCTGGGTCTGAGCTAATAAAGTGGGATAGTTAGCTTTAAACAGATCTGTGATCTTTGGTGTGATTTGAATGCCTAATTATTGCAGGGAACGTTTAGCCCAATGAAGAGAAGTCTGTCCTCAGAGTTGCTGAGCTTCCCTCTCAGAGACTGTAACATTCAGAATATAAGATTTTGGCAAATTAACCGTAAAACCCTCCACCCCTTAAAAATGACCCAGTTCTGTTTGTAGTGCCTGAAGTAAGGGACCGGGGTCTGTGAGTGTAATCAGAATATCGTCTGCGAAGAGTGAGGCCTTGTGTTCTATACCCCCAAGTGAATACACCTATTGTCTGGGTCGCTCTAAATCGGGTAGCTAAGGGTTCAATGCTAAGGACAAATAAAAGGCGGGAAAGTGGGCAGCCTTGCCTCATACCCCTGCTTAATGCAAATGGGAGAGGAGAAACGCCATTGACCTGGACTCTGGAGTGTGGCTGCCTATAGTTAGCCCCGACCATCTTAGGGAATCTATCCCCAAAATAAAACTATTGCATGGTGAGGAAGAGAAACAACCAATCCACCCTTTCAAAGGCTTTCTCTGGGTCTAAACCCACCAATATCACTGAGATCTTAAATTTGGAAACCTTAGAAACCTAGGTATATTGTCCTCCGGATGTTGTCATGCGTCTGTATGGCTTTTATGAAGCTGGATTGATCAGTGTGGATTAGTGCAGGCACTAAGTTCTCAAAGCATGCAGCCAATATTGCGGAGAAGATTTTGGCATCTAGGTTTAACAACACAATAGGCCAATATGAGGCACAAGTCTGGAGTCTTTTTCCTGGTTTGGGGATGATTGAGACTACGGCCTCTGCCATAGAGGCCGACACCAATCAGTCATCCGCTATAGCATTAAATAATGCTGTATGGTGAGGGAGAAGCTCTACTGTGTAGATTTTGTAGAAGTCTGCTGTCAGGCCATCAGGGCCAGGGGCTTTGTGGAATTTAAGGTTTGCGATTGCCTGTCTCACTTCTTTGACTGTGATGGGCTAGTTCAATTGATCGCTCTCAGCCTGCAAAATGATAGGGAGATCCAGGGAGTATTGCTCTTGCCCAGATGTGTCGGGAGGTGACCCAGTGTAAAGGTCCCTGTAGAACTGACCAAAGATGTGGGCTTTGTCCTCATCAGAGTGAGTCAGTACACCATTCACATCCTGAATGCCCCTAATATAATCTTGCTCTCTTTTCTCATGCAATTGTCGTGCCACTTTTCCCCACATGTGTAGGATATCTGCCTGAGTCTCAATAGTGTGTACTTAGCCCTATTAGTAAAAATCGCCTTAATTTTCACCTTGAGTGCACTAAGTTGATGTTGCAGCACTCAGGATGGAGCATCTTATGGGCCTTCTCTGCCTTCTCCAGTTCCACCTCTAATTCTTCCCGTTCATTAGCCCTGTGTTACTTTACTGTGGAGTTTAATTGGATGCATATGCCCCTGATGACTGATTTAAAAGCGTCCTAGTTATTCTGAGGAGATGTGGCTTGGGGTTGGTTCAGTTCAAAACATTCTGAAATGGCGGCTCTTAACTCATCCCTCAGTACCCTATCCCTACTTATGGAGAGTGGAAAATACCATCTTGGAGTGCCCTGCACCCTGCTGCTCAGGAGAGGTTAATAGTCACTGGGCTATGATCCGAAATCATGATTGGGAAATGTTTTGCCACCTGTAACGTGCCTAACATGGATTGACTTACAAATATGTGGTCTAGCCTAGAATAGGTTATGTGGATATGTGAAGAAAATTAACAGTCTTATAGTATAGTAGTAGTGGGGTACAGTGATCGCCGTGCGTATTTTAGACCCAAGATTGGCATTTTCTGCTTGAGACCCTTTGGGAAGTTAAAAGTAGCTGCCCTGGGCAGGTATGTACTGTCTGACTCAGCATGCAACATTAGGTTAAAGTCCCCAATGAGCACCACAGGGCCCTCTGCACATGCACTGATCTGATCTAGGAGAGAGGCCTGAAACACCGCCTGTCCCGTGTGGGGCGCATAGATAGAGATGAGTGTGTAGAGTCTACCTCTGAGATTCCCTTTTACCATAACTATCCTGCCATCCTTGTCCTTCTTTATGTCTACCAGTTGAAATTTTGAGGCACTGTGAAATACGAGTGACACCCCTCTCTGATTAGATCTTGCCGAAGACCTATAAATTAGGGGATAACTTCTATGATGAAGTCTCATTTCATAAGACTTTTTAAGGTGCGTTTCCCGCAAAGCTATTACATCGAACTGGTGGTCAACAAGATATTTCGAACCTTTTTGCCATTTAAGGGCCAAATTCCGATTTTTCACATTCCAGGAGGCTAAGGAAACCATTTCAAGAATATTTGACTGCTGTGCCTCTCCAACCTACACCCCATGTCCCTGTCCATCTTCCTCGCCCGCCTCGTCCCCACACTCCCTCATGACCTTTCTTACTCTGGGTGGAATGCCTGCATTCCGGATGTTTCTGAAGTGTATGAAAGATACCCCGAACCACCACCAGGGACCTCCCCATAAAGGAAAAAATCTAATTATCCCATAAGAACCTCATGCTGCAGAGCCAATGGACTCTTAAAGAGTTCGAACTTGAAGAGAAAACATAGGATAACGGGCACCATGGTCCTAGCCCAAATCCACGGTTGCCGATTGCATCATGTCAAGAATAGTCTCTGAGTGTGATATGACCTTAAGCCCATTGCTTCAAAATGATCGTGAGAATAGTGTCGACAGGATGCCACATCAGAGTCAAGTACAGCTTCTCCTCCCATTGAAGATCTGCAATGCTACATTGCCTTCATCCTGAGTTAGGTTTACCTTTGGAGGCTGTGCGCCATTGCCTTGCTGTTCCTTGCGCGTTGCCTCTGTTCCTGTCTTGGGACCGGGATAACCATCATTAACTGGAATCAGAGGGCCCTGAATGCGTAGGCCTTCTTCCAGCTCTATGATGTGCCTTGATTTGTTGCTGAATTCAAAAGTGAGTCCAAAAGGAATGGTCCATCTATAACGCATATTGTCTTCTCGAACCTTTGTTGTTATTAGCTGCAGTTGCTGTCTGTGAGCTAGCGTGGAGGGGGCCAAGTACTGGTAAATGGCACATTTAGATCCTTGAAAGGATATCTTCTCTTTTTTTCGTGCAGCATGTAGAATTGCTTCCTTCATCTTGAAAGAGTGGAGCTTGACTAGAACGTCTCATGTGTGCCTCCGCCCCCCCCCATTTGTTGGTTTCCTCACGATGAACCCTGTCGATCTTAATCGTCAATTGGCGTGGGCCCAATGTCTCAGCAAAGAGACCCTCCACAAAGGCTCTCAGGTCCGGCCCCTCCGGTCATTCCTCCAGGTCTCGGATGCGAATGTTCTCTCTTCGGGATCTGTTTTCCAGATCTTCCGTCTTCATGAGACCTGATGGAGTTGCAACTGGAGATCGTGCTGTTTTTCCTGTAGCTTGGACGTGCAGTCATCAAGTGGTTGTGTCTGGTCTTCCACTTCCCGCATCCTGGATCCTGCGGCATCTACATCTTGCTGAAGAGTAGAAATGCCGCCGGAGATGTCCATCTTCAATTGTTTAGTCCAGAGAGGCCTGTATATCCTGCTTTAACTCTGCACACAGTTCTGTTTTTGAAGTCTCGAAGTCTCTCCACCAGGTCTTCTCTAGTGAGCGCCATCTGGGAGGTCTGCACCCCTTCATCGTGTGTTGGACCCTTTCGGCTGACGCAAAGTAGTTGTAGATCTTATTTGAAACTTTTTTGGGTGGCATTGGGGCTGTGACGCAAACATTTTCTACGAAGTACGGAGCGTCCCCTCCGGCTCGTGAGCACCCAGTGGAGAATGGAGAAAGGCAATGACTTGCTGTTGAATTGCTGTTAAATCGGAGGCAAAGTTTCTAGGGGTCAGACCGGGGAAGCCATCTTAAGGTCAGTAGGGAAGCCTGAGACTGTGGACATACCACTGTTCCTGCATTCAATTCTCTTGGTGGGGATTAGGCTGAAGAAGAACTGTGTAGCAAAATATTCCCCTTACCAGTCCTTTCCACTCTGAGGTCTCTCACTGTAGCAATACAAACTCATTCTGGGTGCCATTTTAGAGTCAGGCATTGCCCTTGCCTAGGATTTCATTGAGTGTCCTGGCCTCCATAAATCCTCCCTGGACAAGGCACTGCTTATGGGGGCCCCCCTGGAATGCCCAAACTGACCAATGTAGGGTGCTTCGGTTTCACGCTCCTCCCCCAGTCTTCTTGTGTGCGTCGGGGCGATCGCCATCACGGCGCTAATTACCATGATTGCTTGTCATTCTCCTCACTGGGGGGCTCAGCATGGGCAAAGGAACCTTATGCAGCACCTCTGACTGCCACCGGGAAGGTCAGTAGGCTGCTCCCGCTACCACCGCTGCTGCTGCTGCCTTCGCGGGTTAGGCCGTTCTGGGGACCTGATCAAAGGACTGCAGCCCCATCTTGTCTCCGTTGTAGGTGCAGGCCTTGCCACACAATGTCTTTAAAAATGTCCAGGGCGCTGCTGCGAAAGTGAGCTCCAGGCTTCCCACTGCCTCATGCCACCTTCACGTCACGGTACCGGCACTTTCAGCTCCTCCACTCAGAGGAATCTTTGTTTGGCACTTCCGTGGCTCTGGAGATGAAGTGGATCATGTCCACTCAGCCATCTTGCCTGGCCACGCCCTTCTCACAAGTATTTTTGACTACTCATGTTGAAGCTTTCCAAGAATCAAGCAGACAGCAGACCTGCAGGGTTACTGACCCCCATACTGCCACCTGCTTTACACTTACCTGGATCTGGCACTTTCCACCGTGTCCGGGATGTCCTGTCCTCCTCCTGGTCTCCTCGTCAGTGCAAAAGCAAAACCCTTATGCTGTATGACTTGGGAGCACTGTGGATTGTGCACATGCGCAGGCAGGGACAGTCCTCCTAAGGCATATAGCGTATGGGTTTTGATCCGATGACAAGACCAGGAGGATAGCCCAGGCATGGCGGAGAATGCCAGACCCAGGTAAGACCTGGTCCTCAACCATTAACTCTATCCATGGGGTGGGTGGCAGAGGCAAACTCTGCCACGCTGCAGAATCAGAATTTTTGCCAAACTCTGTGTTCCCAGCAGAGCGCGGAGTTAGCAAACCACTGCAAATTCTGCTGGTGAATATGAGTTTGCCACCCACCCCTGATATAGACAAGGCAGTAATCTGGTGTACTCCTACTATGCAAAACCCTAATCTAAGTGAAATTAGAAGGTGCTTGAGTGTAAAGTCAAGACACCCCCCAAGGGATGATCCAACCCCATTACCCGGTGGGAGAGAGTGTAAGAGCCTTCTTTGGTCAGGAACAGGACATCCCCTCACAAAGATGTCAGACCGCTGAGTGGTAAAGTCTCCTCTGTGTCAGCTGAAGTGCCTTCTCTGTAATCTATCGGGATGCTCAATATTTATAATAGAAAGCAGCCTTGGGATGTAAGTGTATATTAGCAATGTTGTATGTAGATAGCTCTGTCGCCCTGTGAATGAAGATAGAACGATATTTATACCTAGTGCATAAGGAGGAATGGTATAAGGTCTTTGAGGCATCGTGATAATCTTGTGTGAAACTGCATGTGTAAACAATGTAGTTTCAGAGAAACTAATTCAACATTGTTGTGTATGAAAATGTGTGCAAAAGGACACACCTGGAATGGTATTGTGAAAATAAGACAATGTAAGAAATATTTAGCTTCCCTGCGTGGACCTTACCCGGAAACACAACAGTTCACAATGCCACATAGTGAAACCAATCAAAAACTTTTCATAATAGAGGGACAGAGCTATAACCTATGACGATCATGATGACTTAGTAATTGAAGAACACTGAAGGGGTGGAATAATGGTCAATGAAAGACATATGTTATTGGGAGGCAACTACACTAGGACCTAATTTCCAGCCATGCTGCACTGCCATGGAAACTACTGGTATACTGTACAAGTGAATTACACAACAAACAACATTTGGGGGGTTCCATGACCATGGCCATTCCCTCAATAACTCAACTGTAAGAGCGTGAGCAGGAAAAAGAAAGCATTCCCAACAAACATACATGGTGAATATTATTTATAATACTAGCTTACTTGGGCCAGCGATCTTCATGGTAGACAGTGTAGAGTGCCAATAATGTGTTCTTAAACTTACAGTACCACAAGATCTATAGGAGAGAGGGAAAGCTTATTACCAACAAAGCAGAAGATAAGCAAACTAGAGACAAGTACAGTCTGAAAAAAGTTAGCTACAAAAAAAAAGAAAAAAGCATGTAATAAGGAAAAAAAGATAATGCAGGGATAACAGGAATGAAACAATATTTGAATAGAGGAGTTGGAAAAAAGGAGACAGTATAAAAAACTTAATGAGGCAAAATGTAATTTTGGTATAGTGGGCAGAGGAAAAAAGAGCTAATCCATTGTGCTTTGCACGAGTGGGTTCACATCCTGTCTTTGTTGCCATGTGAAAGGAAGATGGCAGGTAAAGGTGTCAGTGTAACTTTGTTTCTCGCCAGCAACATCAGCCTCCAGGTAGCAACTCCCATCCTGGAACCCAGCACCAACATTTTAATACCCCAAAAATCCTCCCTGAGCCTACAACAATCAAAAAAACCCAACATTAGGGAAATGATAACAATGAATAATAGGACTTACTGGGGCTAGCAGAGCCCTGAGCAGCGACGCTGGTGGTTGGCACCTCCTGCTGACCAGGTACTCCTGAACTCATCCCCACAATGTCCCTCGTCTTGCCCTTGAGTGCTAATGTAAGAAAAGAAGAAGATTAAAAAAAACATTAGTGATTTAGTTAATATCCACAACATATTTATGAGAGGCAAGTGCATTCACATTGTACTTCTCTAAATCAGATCGCCTATAGTACCAGTTTCTAGTATATTGACTATCTTTGACTTGCCCATACTAATCCCAAAGTCCCTATTCCAAATTTCCAGAACAAAAGCTACATTTGGAACTAATGCATTGCAGTGAATGATTTTTTAGTGTATTCTCATTTCTCAACCCCCTTGATGGACTAACTCATTATCCCTTTTTTGCAATGTATAGATACACACTTTACATCGCTGTGAAATAGCTTGTAACTGTACAAGCTACTTAAACAAAGTCACAAGGAATGCTAACTTACTGACATCACTGATTCACAATGGTGACAGGAGGACAGAATGGTCTGAAATGGCTTCCTAATTAATCAAAACTGTGGGCACGAAGAAAACTCCGTGCTCTGAAGAAGTGCACTGCGAAATGAACCTAAAAGGTTTCAACCATAACTGTCTCAACTTTGAACAAATTTCAAAATAATTTTTCAAAATTCAGAACACTGCATAAACTTTCTTTTATATTTACGATGCAAGCTAACTTAAAAATGTTTACAATTGTTACAAGTCAAAATTATTGATTCAAATCATTATAACTTGATCACATAAAACAGGAGCTACTGCATCAAATGCATCTTGATCAAATACTTTTTTGCAACCCCAATGCATTTCAGGTGATACCCTTCTTCAGGGGAAAAAGTAGAACAATTTTTTCCTTCAGCCTCCTGCTGGAACACAAAATAAAAGATCAAAATCAAAAATCCATAACTT
The DNA here is from genome assembly GCF_964261635.1 of Lissotriton helveticus. Lineage (NCBI taxonomy): Eukaryota > Metazoa > Chordata > Amphibia > Caudata > Salamandridae > Lissotriton > Lissotriton helveticus. Next base: position 47,734,508 of record NC_136060.1, on the reverse strand, counting down.
TTCTTTTGGTGTAATTTCATTGTTACAGGTGATAATTGTTTTATCAATATTCTCAGGCACGTGGAAAAGAGCTGCTCAAGTCGTTCACCCAAATGAAACTGTGCTTATAGTGAACTGTGCAATCACCCAGTAAATGGAAATCAACACGATTACATTGAAACATTCAACGATGAATTAACATCGGCAGAAAAAATACCTCATTATTCATATGACCAAGAAGCGTTTCTCATAGCAATGCCGTGAACACATGGTGACCTAATCTACAAAGGTGTCGAACTGTGTCATGCAACACTATACTATGAACTGTGAAAAAAAATGAATGAACATCAGCACTCCCTGGTCGAGGAAAGACTAAGAATAATGAGCGGCTCGATACATGCATTTATATAGGGAGATGTACGAAAATACGCTTGGGTACCTCTGAGGTATATGCCGTAAAGATGGGTTAAACACCTGTGACATAATCCATCTGTGAAGTAAGCACAGGTGATGAAGGTGCTGAATAAGAAGTTTACATGCATATAATATCGGTCACTCGATAAAAGACTCAGCCGATTGGTTTGTATATTCGATGTCTGTACGACCACACCGTCACAATTGTGTGTGATAAAATATTAAACATACATGAACACAAGTTATACCCTTGCTCCGTACTGGAGTGTTCTAACTCTTTTCAACTTTTTCAATGCTTGTAATGGAACTTACCAAGTCCTGTGGAAAAGTCTTCTTTCACTGTAGCTCCAATGTAGGAACTACGTGTGTGAGTAACATTTTATCAATCTTCCAGTGCCACCCTTCTAAGCGTGATTGTGAACTAACTTGATTGCACATGCAAAGTATACTCAAATGTCAGGCGGCTAAGTCTGTTGCAAGGGTAGCCCGGGAATTACTCAATCAGTCTGCCAATGTCGTATGCAGCTATGTATCCAGTTCTTCAATTCTACTGATGGAACCTGCTAGACCTGGCATCTTTTGGAGTGGTTTCCCCTGTCTTTTTGGCCTCTACCTCCTGTATTTTTGATGCTGTGCTGGATTTAGTTTTTGCTGGTTTAGATGCTTTGGACACTCTGCCACGGCTGATCAGTGTCAGAGTGTAAGTGCTCTCTGGGTACATTGATATGGTGATTGGATATACATGATTGGCATATTTGTATCACCATGAAGTCCCTAGTAAAGTGCACTGGGTGTGCCATGGATGGTGATGACAAATGCTACTAGTGGGCCTGCAGCACTAATTGTGCCACCCACACGAGTAGCCCTAAAATGGTGTCTCAGGCCTGCCACCGCAGTGCCAGTGTGCAGTCTGTGAACTGTCATGTCCTTCTGGTCAGTGTCGCCACTGACCAGGCCTAACCCTTCCCTTTCTGTGCACATTGTTCACCCCTATAGAAGGCCCAAGGAACCCCCTTGGGCAGGGTGCAGTGTATGTGAAAGGTAGAGCATGTACTTGTGCAGGTGACATGCTCTGGTAGTGAATTACAGCCAATTTCGTTTTTCACTGCTGCAAGGCTATCTTGTTCCATAGGCTATCATGGGGGATGCTGGCTACAGTGGCTACCAGCATATCTTCCCATAGGAGCAAGATTGGACATAAAAGTCTGGTAACCCTGAACTCAGAATTTAATAACACATCTTTTAGGAAAGGTGGTTTTTAACTCCTGCATTTGAGAATAGCACTTTTAGAAAGTTGCTGTTCTCTTTTCTGACCTTTCTGTGTTCCTTGGCCTGTTTGTGTATTGACTGTCTGGTTTGAGAGTGACAGGGACTGGGGATTCCACAGGAGGTTGGCTGAGTCAGCCCTAGGCTGAATGACTGCATTTCCAACCTGAGTGGTGGGAGGAGATAGCACCTGGGCCTGAATAGAGCTGTGCCTGCCTTCCACAATGCTGGCTCCACCTCCTGCTGGGCAGCTGACGACCCTGCCCCTCACTCTGAAAGGAAAGGAGAAGCCAGCAAAACAAAGTGCTCAAGGAACACTCAGAACTGGTTCAGACCGGGCTCAGAGCCGTCCTGCACAAAGGGAACAAAGACTTTTAGGGGTGTAAGTACAGGACCCCTGACTACAGAAAATTAGATCATCCTGGAATCTAGAAGGAACCTCTACCAAGGAGAAAGCTGAAACTGAAGAAGGAAGATTGTCCAGCTGTTGCTCTGCTGGATTGCCCTGCTGTTGCTTTGCTGCCAAGGATAGGGTAAGGACTTTGCTTTGTGCTGTGTCCCCTTGCTTGAAGGAATCTCCAAGGGCCAGAGAAGAGCTGGCTCCCTGTTTTTTATGTCCCAGGAACAAAAGGACTTCACCCCCAGCTTCCCCTGAGCTCTACTGAGAGAGTTCTGTCCTTCCTGGAGTGTGTGGCCCATGTGAGGTGCCTCTGGACGTTGTACCTGTGTTGGGAAGCTAGAAATCAAGCTCTAAAGACTTTGCTAAAGAAAAGTTATTGCATCGCTCGCTGCGGAACGCATCCCCGAGGAAATTACGCCGCTACGAAGGCCAAGGCCAAGAACAGGCCAGCCTGTTGCCGCTGCCAGAGCCGTTGCATCCTTCGTTTACGGGATGCACCAGACCGGTGCGGGAAGACTAACATTGCTGCGAGTGTCGTGGCAGAGCCTGTCGCCGCTGGGTGAGATCGCCGCACCGCTTGCTTGCGGACCACATCACGTCGCTGCGAACATCGTTGCAGAGCCATCGCATCGAGGAGCTGCGAGAGAGAGATCGCTGCTGGATCGCCCATCTTCGCCCCAGAGATCGTCGCAGCCCCTACGAGATCGACACATTGTGCCTTTGCGAGAACAAACTTCCTACGGAACCTACGCACCGGAATCCATACAAATGGCTTTCCTCAGTATACAGACCGGATTCGTCTCAACACACCCGCTGCTGCAGCGGGGTTGTCGCATCGCCTCCCCAAGGTCTCAGGAGCAACGCATCACTTGTTTTCCACCGCACCAGCTTCTGCTTTTGGAACTTTGTTGCAACTAAAGGTACTGTTGGCGAAACGTGACACAACTGTGAACTTTTCACGCATCTGTGGAATATTTTATAGCAACCTTAAGAACTCTTTTGAAACCATATTCTTGAACTGTGTACGTTGGATTTTTGTCGTTTTGGTCTTGTGTAGTTTAGATTAAATACCTTTATTTTTCTAAACTGCTGTGGAGTCAGTTTGTGGTGTTTTCACTGTGTTACTGTGAGTGTTGGTACAAATATTTTACACATTGCCTTCTGATTAGCCTTGACTGCTCGTGCCAAGCTACCTAGAGGGTGAGCAGAAGTTATCTCAGAGGGTTTCCTCCTTACCCTCACTAGAAGCAATGGTCCCTATTTGGTCAGTGGTACCTACCTCTGCCAACTAGAGACCCACAGTTCTAACAGAACCGTATAGTAAGAGTTACGCCCTGAATCTTTAGGGATGTGTATACTGTCAAAATTGTGGAGCCATGACAATGTTAAGGATTGAAAAATAATTAAAGAATAAAAAACAGGAATGAAAATACGAATACGAATACTAAAAAAAATGAAAGAGAGTGTTAAAAGTGAGCATGTCTGAAACATGTGGTCTTTGTGTGCGAGAGTAGTGATTTACATAAGTTGGTCTTCTGGTATCTGTGCCTTATTTTATAATTAATCAGCCACAGCAAGTGCCAATGATGAGTATGACAAGGTAGTGCTAAGCACTTGCCTAGGAAAAACTGGAACAAATAATAGTTATACTCTAAATGTAAAATAAACATAGCTTACCTCTGAGTGTGGGCTGCTTATCTGATTTTTTTAGCATTGTAGAAAACCAGCAAATAATTAATACTCACCAAACCCTGGATTATAGACACTGAGTAGGTCCTGCTCCAATTCCAGAATATCAGCCCAGCGGTACGTCGGCTGGTGGATGGTGCGCAGAACCTGGCTGGTGATTCACATGTACTGGCCCAACCTCCCCCAGTGCAGCCAATGCTCCAGCAGGGGGTATACACTTCTAGGTTCATGGGGTGGGGGGTATTGTGTCCTGTGATAATAGAGTTGATCTGGAATGGTCTACTCGTTCTCGACCAAATGGGAGACCATTTCCCCATTACTGGTACGGAACTTTGTTGGTGAGTCAGAACAAGTAAGGAATATCACTTGTTCTCTGGAAACAATTCCAATTTTATTTTGTGATGGTTTCAGACAGAGAAGAAACATATAGAAGCCAAAACGTGTTTCACCCCCTTACACTGGCCATCTGGCCTGGGGCTCCTTCAGGGCTGTGCATCAAAGACAGGTGTGTAATAATTGTGAAATAAGCCCAGAGAAACAATTAAACCGATCAAGTAGTGCAGATATATATGATTGGAATCCCCCCGTTGGTATAGTGTAGGAAAGATATATACGAAAGGGAGGAAATTAGAAAGAGATAGAGAGTGCAGAATGAAGCGAGTGGAGAAATTGGAAGGCAGAGGAAATTATCAATAGGGAAGATTAGGGTGTCCGGATGAGACATTGGAAGACCGTCGAAAGAGAAACCAGAAAACGGCAAGAACATCAATAGTTATCTGTTCAGGAGTACAATTTGTTACAGTTATTTGCAAATATTTGTATGGCAAGTGAGAAACATCCAAAGTGGCACAAAAAGAGAAATGAAATGGTAAAAAAGTATTTACAAACAGTGTGAATGTGAAAGATGGGGATGAAGGGGAGGGGAAAAGGGGTAAAAAATAAGGGTGGGCGGACAACTCCGTTCCACCCAAGGAATGTGCAGATTCTTGCATGTTCTGCATTTACGAAGTAGGTGGAGCAGGCAAATCTCCACACACTCGCGGCAGAGCGGAGCTAGCCTCCCACCCACCTACCACCTGTGCTATTAAAACATTTTAAAAATCTATTTAAAAGACCCAGAAAGTTCCTTACCTTGTCGGAGGCATCCCCGAGATATCTCAACTTCTTTATGAAAACTGTGCATGCGTGGGAACCTGTGCATGCGCATTTGTCACGAGGAATGCGCATGTGCGGGCGCCCATGGATGCGCAGTTTTCATGAAGAAGGCGCATTAGTGGAAGAGGGCAGCCTGGGGACACCACTGATAAGGTAAGGAGTTTTCTGGGTCTTTTGAATACATTTTAAAAATGTTTTAATGGTGGGAGGCGGGTGGCATGTAGCGGAGCTACGCGGAGTGTGCAGAGATTGGTTCAGTCTCCGTGGCACTCTGCATAGCCCTGCTATGCCCACTACGCCCAGCACTAGTAAAAAGGAGGGGGTAAGAAAAGGGGGAGAAGACCTGACCTGGTAAAGGGCAAGTCAAATTACATTTAAAGGTAGTCAAATCCAAAACAGTAAGCAATATGCATACATAATCAGTAAAATAATTGTAAGGCATTAGTGTCATGTCAGACATTATGATACATACGAAGTCTGGGATGCAGGGATCAGTGTTCCAGGTGTGGATGGGTGGATTGAATGAAGTAAAGTGTAGCCTTAGATTAGCATACATGGTTGAAGAAAAATAATTACAATGTTTACGTGGGCCAGTTTATAATCTTATATGGCACAGCATTACAAATCTGGCCACAGTACTCTAGGGAATCATGGACTCCTGGGATGTAATCATTGGGTAAGGCCGGTGTGGGTGCTCTCATATAACGTGGGGCGTAAAATAGGGCTCCTGTGACAGGAAGGGTAGGTGTGAAAAACCTCAGTGTGACTAATGGGGGAAAAAAGAAGTCTAAAATGCATGAGTCTCATAAGAAGGAATCGCCGTTGTTCCCCAAATGTGCTTACCTTTAGAATTCAAGGTATAGTATCGGAGTTAGGCCTAAAAAAGTAAAGGTCTTGTATTGCGTGAACGTAAACGTGAGAGATTTGGATCCGATCGGCTGGTCTCACTATGCCTAGGAGACTAGAGTTAGATAACGGCTCGGACTTTGAAAACGAGCGGTGAGCAATGAGAGTTTGCGGTGGAACTTACTTGGAAATAAGGAGGATAAAGACTCTTCTTTCCACAGAGATCCGTAGGCATGGGCAAATCGCCCCTGGATCATTGCCTTTATGAAGGCATTGGACTGTGGTCCTTCGGATCCAGGTATTGGGGTTACAAGAAAAATCTGGGTGTAAACTCTAAAACAACCACAGGAGTCTTTTGTAAAACTCCAGAATTTGTGATCATAGTGGCTGTAAATAGGCTGACTTACACAACAGAGTTGGAGAATGTAACCTATGGAAAATGTCAGCATGGTAGAATTACCTGAATGGGAGTGTAGGGGTGAACTATTGCGACAGGCCGGATCTAGTAACGGATGGCATTCTGATCAACAGGTCATTGTGCAATCCTGCTTTTGTCACAGTTGCTGCAAGTAGCAGTAATGGAGTTGCACAGGGGGAAGTACCTTTTCCTCAACCAGAGGAAAGAGGCATACTTTGTGGTGTCAGACATCCGTCCTGATAAAAGAGGTTGGCAGGTCCTTGTATAGCTTGGCAGGTAAAATGTGGGTGGAATTTATGTAATGGTTGGAAGAGTGCATGAGTGCCCCTGGTCAGAGGTGTGCCCTCATTCTAGGGATATGTCATTAGCTAATTATATCAGGCAAGAAAATGGGTCTTTGGAGAAACCTGAAAGGGTGTTACTCATCATCCAACCATACATGAATTTCCGCATCTTTATTCAGTCCCAGTTTCACAGTATTGAATTGGAGAATAAGTTCAGTCTCTCTTCTTCGTAGTCTCTGTTCTCTGTTCCCTCCTCTTCTCAGGGGGTGGACCACTTCAATGCAGTAGAAGGTGAAACTTTTCTTGTGTGGGTGGGCACTGTGAAAATGGTCTGTGAGTGGGTGGCCTGTGTTGTACTTGTTAATGCAAGGGTCTCCAAACCGGTCATGGTGGGACAGATCCATGCCAGATTTTGTGCATATCCCCATTTAGATACATGTAGTTATTTTAAAAACCTGGCATGGATCCGGCCCTCCAGGACCGGTTTGGAGAGCCCTGTGTTAATGTTTCTGTAATGTTCCTATTTTCTTGTGCCTAGAGGTCTGATTGTGCTCACTATATAAGGTTTATTAGATGGGCAGAGAATCACAGAGATGGCAAACTTGCTGCTGCAATAGATCCATTCTTTGATTTTGAATTGTTTATTCAATGGCATTGGTATACATATGGTTGTGTTGACCCCCAGTTTGCATACATTACAAGTTTGGCATATCCGGAAGCCTGCTGGTCTGTCTAGAAATGTGTTTATCCGTTTTCTGTTATCCAAATATTCTGATTTACACAGCATTTTTTTTAGATTGGATGCCCTTCTGAAGCTAAAGATGCAGCCAATCCAGAATACATAGGGAAATGGGAAGGCAACCTAAAAGAATGCTCAAATAATAGGATCAGACAACTTGTAGATTTTGCTGAAGAAGAGTACAATAAAGCCAAAACAGAAGTGGACAACTTAACCAAACATAGTGAGGACTCCAATTGGGGGGACACAACCAAAAAGAACTATGACATACTGAATAACATTATAGATGAGTTTGAAGAGGACATAATTAAGAGAAAAAACAGCAAATTTTGCCGCGACCAGTTGGATTACCAATTCGGCCATGTCTATGCTTTTGCCAAAGGATCTGATACCAAGCCGGTAACTCATAACAACAAAGAGAGCAAAACACACCAATCTGGACCATCAACCAGCTGAGACATCGATTCACCAGCGGCAAACCTGGAAAGCGGCGCATCAAGATACAGGGTACATTTTTACAAGGAAGTCCTCCGATACAGAGTAGGTAAAAAAACAACACATGCCCAAAATACTTCAATATCAACAGCCACCCTTCAGTAGGGACAACCACAACCATCTCCAGCAGGGGTGACAACCAGAGCAAGAAAGAAAGAGATGAACAGAACATTTCAGAAATAAGAAATTTAGTGAAGAAAAGCTCAAATAAAACACTCTCCAATCCAGAACTTCAACTACTTAACAAAGGACTCTCATTTTTTCCAACAGCTTCTTGGAACCTTGTCAGAACAAACATTGACCTTTTTAAATTCTCCAAAAAGCTGAAACTCAAAGTGTTCTTTGAAGACAGACCCAGACAATAATTGAACTCACAACAAATACCTATCTCTATCCTCTCCATTCAAGATGTGGCAAACATTGACTTACAGACTTACCTTAGTGAACAGGATACGGACCTAAATTCCCTCACCAGAATGGCCTTAGAATTAAACATTGAATCTGACCTGACCATAGATACTAAGCGGACCAAGGAATCAATCTTTTGCCCACCATTACCTGCAGATAATGGTATAGAAGCCTTCCATCTAGCAGTGACCCATGACCTGAAGAAATAACACTGCAAATATCTCAGAAAACAGAAATTCCTGCCGCAAAATATCACCACAGAGGAAAGAATGGCAATAAAAACACTACAGGACAGCAAGGATCTGATTCTCAAAGAAGCATACAAAGGAGGTAACCCAGTGGCCTTGAATGTGGATGATTACATCAGTGAGGCACATCGACAACTATCCGATGGGACCTGCTACCAACTCCTCCAGTGGGACCCAACGCAAGATATCCTGAGGACCCTCAGAGGAGAATTGGACAAATGGTATGAATTGGAACTTATCTCCCATGAAGAGAAGGGATTCATTTACGTAGAACATCCGACCATGCCCACATTTTACCTGCTTCCAAAGATACATAAGTGGGCCTATCCACCACCTGGAAGACCTATTATTGCGGGCATCAACTCACCCTGCTCTAGAGATAGAGAATTTATTGACAGAAAACTGCAAGTGTTGATGAAAGACACCCCATCCTTTGTAGAGGACAGCAAAGATATCCTTCTCAAAGTCAGAGACATAGTTTGGGAACCTGATTTCTTCTTGGTGTGCATCAATATTGTTAGCCTTTATACTTCAATTGAACATCAAGATGGAATTAAATCTGTCCAACAAACACTCTGGGCCCAACCAGCCAATTACCTGGAAATGAACAAAATGCTACTCGACATGCTAGACCTCTGCCTGAATAACAACGTCTTCAGCTTCAACCAGAAGATCTATAAACAAACACGCAAAACCGCGATTGGGGCAAAATTTGCTCCTCCCTATGCCTGTATCTTCATGAGTATAGTAGAGAGGTACTGGCTATGGGACCAAAGCTTTGCTGAATTCACTTCACACATAGTTCTTTGGCGTCTTTCTTTATATATATTCTTTGCATCTGGTAAGTGGATCAACATCTACTAGAAGGATTCTTACGCCAACTGGACAATAATCCATGGAAAATCAAGACAACTAATAAGTTTCCAAAACAGAAATCAACTTCTTGGATCTGACATTCTATGTGAAGGAAAACCTCCTGCACAGCAAGCTGTGAAGAAAAGAGACAGCGGTGAATGCCATCCTACGAGTAGAAAGCTACCACCCAATTCACAACATCAAAAACATTCCCAAAGGAGAACTACTTTGGGTCAGAAGGCACTGCAATGAAGATCTAATGTTTGAACAAAAGGGACAAGTAGCAATAACACGTCTGGAACAATGAGGTTATGATCGAGGCATTCTGCAGAAAACTCCTAGCCAGTATCAAGGACTGAGAGAGCAAGTACCCTTAATCTCAAACCCCAACAAAACATGGGCGAAGACAACAGGATTAAATTCATTACGGACTATCACAACATTAGACAAATACTCAGATGCCACTGGCACCTGTTCCAATACAAACCTGGGCTTAATGATCATATTCGGAACTACCCTGAAGTTAGCTTCAGAAGGGCAACCAATCTAAAAAGAATGCTGTATAAATCAGAACTTGTGGATAACAGAAAAAGGATAACCACATTTCTAGACAGACCAGCAGGCTTCCACATATGCCACAACTGTAATGTATGCAAACTGGGGGTAAAACAAATACATATTTATACCAATTCCATTGAATAAACAATTCAAAATCAAAGAATGGATTGATTGCAGCAGCAAGTTTGATATCTTTGTGATTCTCGCAATATTTCACCCCTACACTCCCATTCAGGTAATTCTACCATGCTGACGTTTTCCATAGGTTACATTCTCCTACTCCGTTGTTAAGTCAGCTTAATTCCAGCCACTATGATCCTGAATTCTGAAGTTTTAATCAAAGACTCCTGTGGTTGTTTTTGAGTTTACATACTCTAAGATAGCTCCCAGATATGTCTTGTGACCCCACTACCCAGATCCTGAAGGACCACGGGTCGGAGGCCTTCATAAGCGCAATGATCCAGGGGCAATTTACCCATGCCGATGGATCGCTGCAGATAGAAGAGGCCTTATCCTCCTTATTTCCAAGTAAGTGCTGCTGCGAATTCTCATTGCTCACCGCTCATTTTCCGAGCCGTTATCTGACTCTGGTCTCCTATACGTAGCGAGACCAGCCCCATTTTTGTCAGACCAAATCCGATTTGTCTTCTCCCTCTCTTTCAGGTTTACGTTCACGCAACACAAGATCTATACCTTGAATTCTAACGGTAAGCGCATTTCGGAAATACCGTTGATTCCTTCTTATGAGACTCACACATTTTAGACATCTTTTTCCCCCCAATAGTCACACGGAGGATTTTCTCACCCACCCTAGCTGTCATAGGAGGCCTCTTTCACACTACGCTATACAAGAGCACCTATGCAGGCCGTACTAAAGGATTACATCATGGGAGTCCATGATTCCCTAGAGGACAGTGGCAAAATTTGTAATGCTATGCCACATAAGATTATAAACTGGCCCTCATAAATATTGGAATTATTTTCCTTCGTCTATGTATGCTAATCTAAGACTACGCTTTACTTCCTTACTTTACTTCCATCCGCCCTTGGAACGCTACTCCCTGTATTCCGGATTTCGAATGTATCATATTGTCTGACATGACACTAATGCATTACAATTATTTTACTGACTATGTGTCCATAGTTTTTACTGTGATGGATTTGAATACCTTTAAATGTCATTTGACTTGCCCTTTACCTGTGCATGCTGCAATATGCGGGCTCAGGTCTATTCCCCCTTTCCTCCTTTTCCCCCTTCCCCCCTTACACCACCCCATCTTCCGTATTCACACCGTTTATAAATACTGTTTTGCCATATTATTTCTCTTTTCGTGCCCTGTTTCTCGGGTCAACTGAATGTTTCTCACTTGCCATACAAATATTTGCGAAATAACTGTAACAAATTGTACTCCTGAACTGATAACTATTGATGATCTTGCCGTTTTCGGGTTTCTCTATCGACAGTCTTCCTATGTCTCTCCATCCTGACACCCTAATTGTCCCTATTGATCATTTCCTCTGCCTTAGAATTTCTCCACACCCTTTGCTCTGCACTCTCTATCTCTTCCTATTTTTCTCCATTACATGTATATCTTTCCTACAGTACCCCCAACGGGTGAATTCCAATCACATATATCTGCACTTATTTCACAATTACTACACCTGTTTTTCATGCCCAGCCCTGAAGAAGCCCAAGGCCAGATGGCCAGTGTAAGGGGGCGAAACACGTGTTGGCTACTATGTGTTTCTTCTGAAAGCATCACAAAATAGAATTGGAATTGTTTCCAGAGAACAAGCAATATTCCTTACTCGTTCAGACTCACCAAAAAAGGTATACACTTCTAGGCCTCTCACCTGGTGGCAGCAATCAGGGGAGGTGGTGCTGCAAAAAAACTAATGCTGCCACAACCTCCTCGCTGAAGATCACCTGGTCCTGCACACCTGAGCGATGGTGCCAACCACAAGGTAGAGAACCCTGCTCTGCCATGGCGCTGGTTAGGGTAAAGATCAGAAAAGAAACAAGAAAAGGAAGGAAAAGAAAGAAGAAATAAAGAAGTAGGTAGAAAAATAAACAAAGAACAAAAATGTACAGAAAACAAGAAACTCATTTTCAAAAAAACACAGACACAAAAATACACACTAATACAATTAATAAAAATGAGGAGTAGATTCATTAGGAGGTTGGTGGATTACAAAGATTACAGAGCGATTGAAAATTAGGCCCAGCAGCATAATCAGAGTAGAAAACATGATGGCCGCGCCCATGCAAACAGTGTGGTGCTATTCAGGTGCGAATTGTAACATGAGGATGTTCTCTGCATTGCATTTCGCAATTCAAATGGGTGCGCCGGCAAACTGTGCCCATCCATGGAACTACGTGTAGTGCGACTCCCCGAATCCCACCTAGGCCTAGATTTTAATTGACATATTAAATAATTGTATGTATTTTATACTTCTATCTAACTAAAGCTTTTTAAATTTCTATCACAAAACAAATTGTACATTTAATAACTACTTTTAGCCTGTTTTTAGTTTCATTTAGCCGCCATTATTGTCAATGCTACATCCTATTTTGTAATCTATTAGTGTTGTTTTTAGTCTAATTTCTCGGAACCAGGTGGCTGTAATGTGCTGCTGTTTGTTGGAACATGTAAGTCCTTTTGGAAGGATTTTTAAGGGTTTTTAGGGTGGAGTAGATAACTATGAGAGGTGTAGAATTTAGTTGTAGTGTTGATGGTGGTATATTTGTGTATTTAGATGTATTAGTGTAAGCGTTTTCACTATTTTGTAGCTTTGCATTTTTGTACACTATTTTAATAATGTGTTGCTATCTATGTTAAATTATGTTTGTTATATTGTGATGATTAACTGTTATGAATATGTTTTTTTCTGGAGTGTAATGTGTTTTGCAGGTTGGCTTTTTTATTTACTTTGCAATCTTCTGTCTACAAATGTGTCCCATGGGATTTGAGAGTGTATGTTTTATTTTTTTAATGAGATGATTTTTGGTTTATCATAAACCACTTTTTTTTTATTTGAGTTCCTTTTTGTTAGTCGTCCTGGAACATTTATTTAAACATTTTTTCATTTATTTGTACGGTTTCTGCACAATTTGGATTACTTAGAGAGATTTGTACTGGATTCATTTCAACTTTCCATTTTTTTGTACTGTTTGTTCAATATCTTCCCATTTCTGGTGTGTTACTAATTCTGTATTACATGGATAAAGAGAAAGATCACAAGCAGATGATGGACAATGTTTTTTTTCGATAAAATAAACAAATAAATATTTGTATGATTTCACACATTTTTATTATTGGTAGTTTCCAAACCAAAACCAAACTATATAAAGACTTACATTAAAAGAGCATAGGCGACAAGTCTAGGTTCAGATGATATGGCATTGAAGACAAAAAAAAAGGAAATATTACATCATCGTAGAGCTGGGTAGATTAAATAACTGAGGAAAATTTGAAATAATACAGATAACAGAAAACTATGCAATACTAATTGAAGGCAATATGATAACAGACAGTAGTTTCATGTCATACAACTTTACAGGAATGTTGATCGCTGGTTCATAGATAGCAACCTTCCCCGTGCAAGGGTTAACTAAAGCTGACGAGAGGCTATTGAATACGTTTGGAGGTGGGCAGGTATGAGCCCATGACCACAGCAAGCAGAGATTGTATGTCGGGAGTCATGGAGGTTTATGCAAGGTGAAGTAATTGTTAAGGGATAACTACATTTGTCGGTGGGGGGGTCACCATGGGGTGTTCTGGAGTGAGATATTGCCAGCGCCTCTCAGGTGTGTAATCAAGTTAAGCCAGCCTTTACAGGAGGCCTTGCTGGTGTCCTTTCAGTTATTTAGTATAATTTTCACTCCAGCAGTGAGCATGAGGACAAGTAAGGCTCTGTCATCCTCCGACAGCGGAGCAGCCCTGGTAAAACCAGTTACTAAAGTATGGAAATCTCTGGTAGTGGAGAAGGAGAAAACCTTTCTGATGAAAGCAAATATTTTGTCCCAGAATGTCTTAACACATGTGCAGCTTAGAATTAGATGATCGAGGTCGCCATCCTTCTCGTTGCAATTCCAGCATGTGGCGTTGTCTCTAATGTTATCTGAAAAGAGACACACCTGTGTCCAGAAGGCTTTGTGGAAAAGCCAACATTTCGTCTGGAAAGTGTAGGGCTAATCTTGTGTCTTGTGGCTGATTCCCATGTTTTGGACCATTCCCCTTCTGAAATTGGTAACGATGAGTAGGCTTCCCAAAACTGTTGGAGCTCTTTTTTGAGGTTAGAGTGCTGCGGGCGAAGCAGTTTATAGAGTCTGGAGACCTGGTTCCCCAACTTGTTAAGAGAGAATAAATAGGTCGGGAGAGATGGAGGTATTTTGGACAGTTTTGCTTTTGTGATTTCCATTTCAATATTCAAAAAGTTATAGAATTCTGTGGCTTCTAGACCATATTTGGTTTGGAGCTCTTTAAAAGAGAGCGGGCAGTTATTATGGAACAGTTGGTAAGGGAAGAATAACCCTCTATTGATCCAATTAACATTATGAAGGGGTATCCCCTTTGTATTTTATTGAGTGGTTGTGCCATAGTGACTCCCATTCGGAGAGTCTTATATGGTTAGGGAGGAACTTTGTCAATTTTTGGGAGAGCAAGTCTTGTATTTTTTAAAACGGGAATTGAGCAACTGGGCGTGCTTGTTTTAGCTGTGAGAATGGATGCTGGGGCGAGATTTTTAATAAGGGCTTTCTCAACAGTAAGCCATACAGGAACGTAGTCAGCTGGTGGTGTCAGCCAGTAGGAGCCTTGCTTGGCAAGGAAGGCCGTCTTGTATAATTTGAAGTTCGCTAGATTAATTCCACCCATGGATTTATCTAGTCGTAGTTTATTTTAGGCTAATCCTAGCCTTTTTCCCTTTCTACAGGAATTTAGAGATAAGATTGACTAATTTATGGTGGAAGTCATGGGATAGGGTGAAAGGGAGCATCATAATGAGATAATTGACTAAGGGGGAGATCATCATTTTAATGGTCTCGGCTCTTCCCCTCCAAGTTATAAAGCGGGGGACCAGCCATCCAACTGTGATTTAATTTTGTGTAAAGTGATCGATTCATTGTGGTGTAGAGTTTCAAGTAGGGAGCTGCCAAATTCGATTCCCAGGTATTTAATAAAGCCAGTTTGCCATGTAAGGCCTGAGGTGCCTAGCATATCTCTGGTACCGTGAACATAAAGGGCTTTACTTCTGATTTATCACGATTTAATTTGTAGCCCGAGTGGAGTGAGTATCTTTCTATTGGAACAGAAAGCCTAATACCGACGATCAATACGACATCAATCTACAGAGATAGAAATTAAGAATCCTGATACCCTAGGTACAAATATTCAATAGGAATGCTTAATAATGAAATACTTACTAGTAACCTGTAATTGAGAAGGTGCACTGACTTTTACCCCTTGTGACTTGCAGTACAAACTTTTGAAAAATCAGGATATCAGCGCCGGCTTTATTTTGGCTGAAACCATTGGTCTGCACACCAAAAATCTTTATTATGTAAGTGCCTTAAGATCAACAAATGCTTGATTTCATGTGCAATAGCTTTATGACCTCATGGAGTGCAACTCTCATCAGAAATTTTCCTCCTACTGTTGGGCCACAACTAAACCAGCAGTTGTAACCGTATCTAATTGAATCTATGAAATCTGTTAGTAAGAAGGTAATCGATATTGGCAACATATTTTGTCCATCGCCATGATAGATTATAGCCAGAGTAGTATTCTCTCTGAACTTACATACCATCAAGAAACAGGTACTACCATATCTATTTGATATCACTCCAAGCACATGCAGAGACATCATTTCGTATTGGTCAAAGTACCTTTTCATTATCCCTCCATGACTATATGAATTTAAAAACTCTTTATCAAATTTATCCCATTCCCCGTTTTGGTTTATCCATTTAAGGGAAAGTGTTGCAAGGAAATGAAACTGTTAGTAAGGATGTACGATGACATGTTATATATCCTGTATTTGAACAACGTTTTAAGCTACAAAAGAAATTGTTAAATCTGTATATAATTTTTTATTCGTGTATTGTAGGTAATTTTTCTTTTCATGTAAACTTTTATTTTGTAGAATCATTTGTGGCTGCTCCAGAAGAAGGCGCTGGTCGCCGAAACGCGCGTAGAGTACCAATTTGCCACTCCTTCAACCTTCATTTCATTTTTTATTTAAAAAAATGTTTTAATATGTAAAATGTCTTTATTAGTATGATAATTCTCCTATTGTAGAATTTTTTAACTTGAATATATTGTGAAACATGACTGTTTGTTTAATTATTAATAAAACCATGGAACTTCATAATATTGTTGTAGCTTAATTTCCTTGCTATTTAATATCTTTGACATTGGTTAGTTCTATAGGATTACCTAGATTGTTAGATATCAATTACTATCTTTCAATGGTATTCATGTCCCATAAATGAATACAGGATACAGGAAGGTAGATTAAGTGAGGTTTAATCCAGGAATAAAGATCCCATCCACATACAATGCCAGCAGACATCAACTGACTGATATTGGAACATTTCCATGACAACGCAAGTGGCTTAGCTAATGACATCCTTAAATTCTATTAAAGCTACAGTGTTAAATATCACACTCTGGCTTCTCTGTGGCAATTAGAATGTCGTCAGCATAAGCAGCTAGTTTCACCTGAGTGTCACCGAAGTTCACTTCCGCTATATCTTTAGTCAGTTTTATATCTGATAGGAGAGGTTCGAGGGCCAGGAGGGAAAGGGCTGGCGAAAGGGGGCACCCTTGTCTGGGGCCTTGTTGTAGGTGGAATGAGTCTGAAAGGGTACCGTTGATGGCGATTCTGGCAGATGGCGAAGAGTAAAGGGCCATTACCATGGTGATATAGGAGTTCCCTAGGTTAAAGGCTGTCATGCATTGATATAGGAAGGACCAAGAGACCCTATCAAACACTTTTTCAGCATCCAGGGTTATCGCTACCAATGGGGAGGGTGTTATTTTGGCTTTCTCTAGAATGTGGCAAAGTAGCCTAGTATTATCATTGGACATACGGTGTTTTAAAAACCCTACCTAAGACTCACTGATTAATTTGGGGAGAATGGCGTTTAGTCGGCTCACTAGGATTTTTGCGTAGAGTTTGCAAACCAGATTTATGAGTGAGATGGGGCGGTAGTTTTTAGTTAGGAGGAGATCTTTACCTTCCTTCGGTATAACAATTATGGTGGCTTCGCCCATGGATTCTGAAACACTACCAGAAGAGGCAATCGAATTGAAGAGCTTTTGGAGCATGGGGGTTAGTGACTTATCAAATGCTTTATAAAAATTGGCGGAGAACCCATCTGGGCCCGGGGCTTTGTTGCTTTTAAGTGATTTGATAGAGGTCGGTATCTCAGTGTCTTTAATGGGGGAACCTAGAGCAGTGTTCTCCTCTGCAGAGAGTTTGGGAAGGTTCAGGGCATCTGGGTAGTTAGTGCAAGCTGCCGGGTCAAACGACATCTTATTTCTGTAAAAGGCTTTGAAAGTGCCAACAATTTTTCCCTGCTTGGTGTGTGTGATATTAGCTGAGTCCATGATTGATGTTATGGTAAGCAACTTCTGCTTGTGATTGAGGTAGGATGCAAGAAGTTTCCCAGCTCTATTCCCATCGCAAAGTTTCTAGGCCTTGAACTTATTGACCCAGACACCTGCACGTCTGCTTAAAATGATTTTATATTCGTATTTCTTTCTGACCAGTTGCTCTAAAGCAAGTTTGTTGGCTAAGTCATTAGAATGGATGATTTCTAGGGATTTGATGTATTTTTTTAGTCTATCAGGTTCCAGGTTTAATTTTTTATTGGTTTGTGCTCTGATACCAATAATTATCCCTCTAATTGTGGCTTTTAGTGCATCCCAGACTGTGGAGGTGGGCATATCAGGAGAGTCGTTCAGTGAGATGTATTCACTTATGGCGTTTTCTATTATTTGTTTGTTAGCGGGATCAGACAGGATTTCGTCATTAAAACACCAGAGTTTTGGGGGTGAGATCGAGTGGGAGCCCGCGAGTTTGACGCTAATGCAAGCATGGTCGGAAATCAACTTTGGAGCAATGTCTGTTTCCTCAATGAGCTGAGTGTAAGGGCTAGAGATTAGGATATAATCAATTCTGGAGTAAGAATTGTGTAGGGCAGAGTAAAAGGTGTAGTCCTTCCCATCAGGATGTTGGAGCCGCCAGGAGTCTATTAATAGGAATTTATTGCATAGGCGTGTGAGTGATTCATGGGAACGAGAGGGCGAGAATGAGCATTTTGAATGGTGGTCAAGTAAAGGGTCCATGGGGAGGTTGAAATCTCCACCTACAACTAAGAGCTCATCCTGTGGGATGGTCTCTAACGCTTGGAGACTGATTTCCAAAAGTCAGGTGAATCAGAATTGGGACCGTATATATTCACCACATGGATTGAATCATCATCTCTTAGCAGGTGGGGAATCAATAGTCTACCGTCCATGTCATGTGTATGCGAGGTGACCGATAACTTAGATTTTTTTGAGATTAGAGTGATCACGCCTTCCTTCTTGTGATTCGCCGAGGAACAGTAAGGGTGGGAGATCCAGTTAAGGTTAATAAAGCGTGTGTCCTCCTCTGAGAGCTTAGTCTCTTGGAGCAGGATGACATCCTCTTTTGTTTTGGAGAGGTACTCGAAGACCTTCCGCCTTTTCACAGGGTGGTTGAGACCCTTGACATTTAATGAGACTACAGTGAGGTTCTCTGCTATGGAGTTAGTCATAGTCATCTAGCCAACTATTGTCGCTACCGGAGTCAGCGACAATAGCAAAGCAGTCGATGTCTGGTGTGGAGATGCAATCTGGATGTTTCATGGTACAACACTAGTGTATGAGCATTTAGAAGTGTATGAACTGTGTAGTAACATAGATGTGTCAGCCTTCACAACAAAAAAGGAAGCAGAAAACAAAGCAAATGGTGAGGTGAAAAACCTCAATTTTGACCCCTCCTTACCCACCTCCCCCCCTTCCCATTTCCCCCCTCCCCCTCCCCATCCCTCCCTTCCCACCCACCCCAGTGTGGGCATTTTAGAGTGTGCGACGGCAGTACCGTCTGATAGCAGAACAGAGGTTATAAATGAGACAATAGAACTTCAGGATAGATAGGCTATATGAGGAGCCCACAATAGACCCACAATAGACCCAAAATCGACACTTGGCAGGTAGTTATGAGCCTAGACAGTAGTTAGTCAGAAAGTGAGTAATAAAACGGCATAATGACTATAACAGAACAATGCAGGCAAACATTAGCTGCGAATGCAGCTAGTATAGTTCTCAAAATATCCTGCAGAATGGGTAAAGTCCATATTTGTAAAGCGCTCAATCACCCGTAAGGGTCTCTAGGCGCTGGGGGCCGTCGGGAAGATTAAGCGAGCTATTGCCCAGAGTCACATGGTGCTGGGCTAACATGCCGCCGTAGCCGGGAATCGAACCGTGGTCCCCAGATTCCAGCGTCAGTCGCCCTGGCCGCGGCGCCACACCTCTCCCATGGGTTGCATAACCAGAGTTATTCAAATCATACTTACAAAAGTCTCACAGGATAAGAGAGCATACCGTAAATGCTGTATCAGGTAGATAAACGTAGCAGGTTAATCTTCAGGAAAAGAGAACAGACAAAACGTTATAATCAGTGTAGTTAGCAAAATCTACAATTGTGTAACGATGGGCAAGTAGCAGGAGATTCACTTGTTTGGAGTGTCCTGGGAATCCGTTTTCCTCTTGTTGGATGAGCCACTTGACAGGTCCATGTTCTGTGTCGGGCAGTCTTCCAAGTGTCGCGCTAGATCGCGGGGGTCCGAGAAGAAAAGTTGTTTGCCATTTTCAGTCATTTTGAACTTGGATGGGCCAGCAAAGGAGAACAGGATATTTTTTGCTTTCAGTTTGTCTCTCAGCCGAAGGAATCCTTTTTGTAATTCCACAGTTTCTTTGGAGAAATCCTGGGTAAATATTATTCTTTGGCCTTCCCATGAAATCTGGTGGTTCTTCCTTGCGAACTGCAGTATGGATTCAACGTGTTGGTACCTAAGCGGCTTGCAGATCAGAGGGCGAGGGCCCTTCCTACCCTGGGCATTGAAGGTAGGGATTCTATGTGCTCTGTCAAGTTCAAAGCCATGTTGGAATTTTATCCCTGTGATCATGGTAATCCATGTTTCTAGGAAAGCCACACATGAACCAGCGTCAGTGTCAGAATTCTCTGGTACGGCAAAGATACGGATATTCCCTCTCCTGTTGCGGTCCTCCAACTCAGCATTTTGTCTTATAAGGTCAGCTGTGGGGCTCTGGAGGCGCTGGATTATTTTTGACGATTGTGAGGTCTTGTCCTCCACATCACTCAAGCGTTGCTCTGCCCCGTTGAGGCTTTTATTCATGGTGCTCATGTCCGCCCTGATCGCTGTAAGTTCCAGCTGCAAGGAATCCGTGTTGCATTTGTTGGACTTGGCAAGATCGTGAACTTCAGCCAGTTTTTTTAGGATCATATCCATGGTGGCTGATATATCAGCTCTCGCTTTGATGGGGATTCTGAAAGTGTAGGCTCCGGGCGCACCTTTTTGGAGTTGTTTCTGCCTTCCCTTTCCGCCATTGCTACTCAGGTTAAGCAGACTTGATAGAGATAGGATATGGTGGGCACTGCAACTGATGAACCTGTTAATGCTTCAATGACGTAGCTGCAAGACTTCCAGAGTTTATTAAGGATAAACACACACGTAAAAGGCAAGTGACAAAACTGGCTCTCTGAACACGTTAGTGCTACAGTGTCATGGCCCCTCGATTTCCAGAGTCCGGGTGGAGGATGGTCCCACACGTAAGGAGTACCAGCAGCAAGGAGGATTACTACGGGCCCTTTATTCCAGTGGGTAGCTGACAAATTTGGAGGCGAGAAGAAACCAAACCAGCCAACGTTGTTGTTATTTGCCAATTGGACGTATGAAGCAGGCAAGCCGAAGGCAGCGTGGAGTACCTCACATTGGGGAATGATAGAATGAGAGCCACAGTTGAGCAGGCAGGTAGGTTGTATGGTTATTCGCTTGTTGTGAGCCAGATAGGTTTGCTAATCAAACTAGGAGCCAACTAGGTGGGCGTCACTGCAAAAAGCATCAATTGCTCTCCTCTTCCTACCAACAAGCTTTACAGAGCCTGGGCCAGAGTGCCCTACATGGTGCCACTGGTTCTGGTGCTGCAAGCAGAGTAGGTGAAGCGGAATAGTTCAAGCCACTTCAAGTCACGCCGCCATTTTAAAGGTGCCGGTATTTGGTGAGGACTATGGCGCAAACTGGCCAGTTTCAGTATGACACCCCTAAAGGAGAACAGGACACAGCAGATATGGACTGCGAGTTTTAGCAGAGCACAGCATTCACAGCCAAGGAGCAGAGGGGGTAGCGTAAGTTAACAGGAGAGTCAGACGCTGGTGCTCACAACTGTGAATATGAGAGAGTTAGCATATCGGCGCCATTTTGAGCTCGCAAGAGCAGGGTTCTGTGTGGGCAACTCTGTGTATTTAGGATGTCTAGGAATGTTTTTTTTTTTGGGTCCTCATTTGCCACCACGGTTTCAAGTATTGACAACAGAAGAGTGCGTCATGCTGCCTCAGTATAAAACTGGCAGGGGTTCTGTAAGTTCGTAGTTCTGACTCCCAACAGCATTGATGCTATCTGTAGAAGTCAACACCAAAGAAACCTAGGGAAAAGAACAAAGGTGATGATTGCTGCCATTGTATGCCGGGATTCCAACCGGTAAAAGGCAAAGCAGGAAGATTAAACCATAGCTGCGTAATCATCGGACCTGGGGGAAAAAAAAAATAAAAATTAGAACCCCCCCGCCAATTTAATGGACCCAGTCCAGAAGATACCAGAAAGCTCTCTTGTCTTGTTTTCCAGCCCTAGCCAAGTCCAGCTTTGATACATGCAAAACTGAGGCATACCAATCATTAAAGGAAGGAGGAGTAGGATCTTTCCATCTTTTACAGATTTCCCTTCTGGCCAATAAGATGGAATAAAACAGAAGATTCTTGGCCGGGCTCCGGGCCGAGTCAATGACTCCAAAGATTACAAGAGGGAGTTCGACCGACACTTGAAAACCCAGCGAGGACGTAAGTGTGTTGCTTATTGTGTCCCAAAATGAGGCCAGATGGGTTGCAGTCAAAAAACATATGAGCATACGAGGCTGCTACTAAGCCACACCGGGCACATGCCACAGGACTTCCTTGAGAGAATTTTGATAGTCTTTGTGGGGAGTAATAAGCTCTGTGTAAAGATGATTTCTACGTAGCCAACCAGGCATAACAATGTCCCACAGAACCTTGCAAGATGTCAGCCTCAGATTTTGCACCTTATGACCGGGAATTAAGGGACCCCACAGCGACTCCGGTAGTTGGAATTCACCGTCCATTTCTTCCTGAATCAGATTATACCATAAGGAGATCTCCTTTTTAACCGGAGGTTTGTCTAGCAGTAGGGACTCAAGTTGACAGCCACCCCCTAGTGGCAGTCTGCTCCCCCGGGGGGGGGGTGGGAGGTAAACGAATGAGCCCAACTAGCAATCTGCATGTATTTAAATCTAGACAGATTTGGCCCAATTTTATTTTTTAAGCATTCCCATGGGAGCAAACACCCTTTCACAAACAGATCTCCCCAAACCTCCAATACTTCATCCCTTAAAAAAAACAGCTAGACTGTCTCCCAGCCAACCAGGACTCTCGGGAAGACCCCAAAGATGAGACCTACTAGAGAAATACCCCAACTTTATTGATGACCTCAGTTTAGCCCAAGTTTTTGCAATACCCTGCAGCACCTTCAGTTTGATCTTTTTAAAGAATTTAGGGTCTCCAAATTTAAACAGAAATCCTGACTGGCCTACTCCTTCCCCTTTTAGCAAAGCTGA
This sequence comes from Lissotriton helveticus, assembly GCF_964261635.1. Lineage (NCBI taxonomy): Eukaryota > Metazoa > Chordata > Amphibia > Caudata > Salamandridae > Lissotriton > Lissotriton helveticus. Next base: position 47,711,795 of record NC_136060.1, on the reverse strand, counting down.
AAACATGCTCCCAATGCCAAAATCTGTGGGCATCTTTAAAAGCATTCGTGCATGGGAGAGTTGGAACGCCCATGCATAGATTTGCAAATCTGGAGCTGCTAGACGACCTTTCTCCCTGCGTCACCTAAGTTTCTTCCATGCGATCCTTGGGATACGTTTATCCCAGATAAAAGAGGTAATATCTTCCTGCAGTTTAGCCAATAAAGATGCATCAAAATGAAGGGGAATAGTATTAAATAAAAAAGAAATCTTTGGTAAGATAGTCATCTTAACCAGATTGACTCTACCTAATAAAGATAATGGAAGCTGCAACCATGATCGCATGAGTTTGCGGCAATCTTTTGCAACAGTAGCAAAGTTAGTTGTAGCAATTTGGTTTATGTCTTTAACAATATTGAGACCTAAGTATCGCAAACTTAAACTAGGTTGAATATTTAAATCACTGGCGTCATCATCCCATACCATCATTTCAGTTTTAGAGGCATTAACCTCGTATCCCGAGATTTCCCCGAACTCTAGAGCCAATTTAATAGCTGCTGGAAATGCAGTATGAATCTCTGATGAGAAAATCAAAATGTTGTCCACGTACAGGGCCACTCTCCTTGCCCATCCCCTATAAATAAAGGATTTGATGTTCATATCCTCCCTCAAGTGCTGGGTGAAGGGTTCTATATAGAGATCAAATAGGAGAGGGGAAAGAGGGCAGCCCTGCTGCGTCCCCCTTGTGATGGTAAAAGGGTCCGATAGATCTCCATTCACCAGAACACACGCTGTAGGGCTCTGGTATAGAAGACTGACTGCTCTACGGAAGCCATGCCCGATATTAAACTTAGCCAAAGCCCCCGACAGGTATGACCAGTTTACCCTGTCGAAGGCCTTGGTGGCATCAAGCGTGAGGACAGCCAGAGGTACGGAGTCAAAAGTTGCCATGTGGATGGCCCCGATCAGATCATATGTCAACTCATACAGTTGACGGCCCTTGACGAACCCTTTCTGGTCTTGATGTAAGATATCAGGTGCAACTAGGCCCAACCTCTTCGCGAGAACAGCAGCAAAGATTTTATAATCTTTGTTTAATATTGAGATTGGCCTATATGACCCGCAACTCGAGGCTGGCTTCCCTGGCTTTAAGATCAGGGTGATTGAAGCGTTATCCCAAGATACCGGGGGTGGTAAACCTTCCTGTAAAATTTGGTTAAATAAGATAGTAAGAAAGGGTGCCATTTCTTGTTCCAGGACCCTATAGATCTCAGCTGGTAGACCATCAGGTCTTGCCGCCTTACCCCTCTTACTACCTTGAATTGCGGCCCTGATCTCTTCTTCCGAAATGACACTATCAAGAAAAGTATCTTTTTGTCTTCATAGTAGATGGTCTGGAAAAACTCTCTAAACGTACTTCTGATATCAACGTCAGAAGAAAATGTCCCGATATTTGTAGTAATAGAGTCAATATTGTTACGGACCTGGTCGATTTTGGACTTCCAGGCCAATAATTTCCCAGCCCCTTCCCCATACTGGAAATGGGCTATTTTACTAGCCTCCCATTTCTGTAAGATTCTCTGATTTAATACCGAGCCCAATTGACCCTTGCAAAGAGAGTAACTTATTATGCAACGTCGATAATATAGCCTCGGAGGAGGCAGTATTCGAATCTATATCAGCTTGGGTTTTAAGTATGTCAGCTTCTATAGATGCAACTTCCTCTTTATATTGTCTCGTCCGATATGTGACCTTGTTTGTAATAAGACCTCTCAAACAAGCCTTAAAGGTATCCCACACTATTCCAGAGGTGGCCGATCCAATATTATTGCGCATATAATTCTGGGCTTTGGTTTTAAGGAAGGAGATGTTGTCCGGTGACGAGAGTAAAGAGCGCTCAAATGACCAAGATCTAGAAGAAATTTTAGGAGCCCCAATAACTTCCATAAATACTGCTGAGTGGTCAGAAAGATGAGAAGGAGAGTAGCAAACACTCTTAAAGGAATCCACCAGCTTGTAGCTAATTAAAAGTATATTCTCGACTGGTGGTGATACTTATAATTACGAAAAGAGGCGCCCTGTAGCTGTCCTGACCTAGCCATCCAAATATCTACATAACCATATTGCTTCATGCAATTAAGCATACAGGCTCTAGTTTTAGAAAGAGCTAAAGGTCTACTGTTGGGAGTTTTATCCAAAGAAGGGTCCAATACTATGTTAAAGTCTCCCGCCAAGATGGTCAGTTCCGGGAAAGACAATAAATGCGAGAATAGGGATTCCAGGACCGAGGGATCATCCTGGTTAGGCCCTTAGTAACCCACAACTGTAATTTGAGCCCCTGCAAAGATTACCATAGTAATGACCCATCTACCACCTGAGTCTACTAACTGAGAGACTACCCTAGCTCTTATTGGTCTTTTGAAGATGATAGTCACTCCCCTAATAGTCATAGCTTGTGAGGTTGATACCGAAACATCAATCCACCTATTTTTCTTAACCAGAGAGAGCATCTCAGTCTCGGTTAAATGTGTCTCCTGGAGTATAATGACCTGCGCATCCGAATCCCGTAGATACTGCATCATTTTATCTGCCCTGAGTCTGGTGCGCAGGCCATTAACATTCCAGGAGAGAATTTTTAGACTACTCATAATGTACCAACCCAGCCACCGATTTCCCATTTATTTAGAAAGAGAGGACTACCAATAATCTGCCACAGCTGTGAGGCTAACTCATTCGACATTACTACCTTGCTGCTAAAACTAAACGAAACCAATCAGGAAATGAGGAACATTTTAAGTTTTTCTCCCTCCCCCCCACCCTGGTACCCCAGTGCCCTCAAGCTACCCCCCCTCCCACCCCATGGGAAACTCTTGCTCTATCTAACCGGAACATATCCAGTAGATAGTAGCCCTACCCAAGCTCCTACTAGGTGACTATAGCTTAATAGCAAATAGTGAAAAAATAATAAAAAATGTACTAATGCGGAGCATAAAAAAGAAAAAAACTACCAGTTTGTAGTCAAGGACTACAATATCTACTCTATCTATACCTTAACTTCCCAAGTGGATAAACTGTATTCGAATACATTTTTCCTCCATTTTTTTTCTTTTGTTTAATTTCACTACTTTCAATCCACTTTCCCCCTTTTTTTTCAACTTCTGTTTTATTCTGATTTTATTTTTATATTGTTTTAGCCGAAAAAAAGAGAAAAAAAGCTTATAAGCTTATATCTATTTAACCAGAACGCCCTTTATCCTTCCACAGAGTCAACAATAGCTCATCTGCCGCCTGTACTGTCCGGATATTAAACATTTTATTATTGTACATTATTTTCTAGCGTGGCAGGGAACCCAAGCTGCGCTGTGGCACCCAATTTTCTAAATGCGTCCAACCTCCTCCCTAACTCCCACTGCTTCTCCAGGGTAACCCTAGATAAGTCCGACCTTATCTGAAAATTGAATCCTTTCCCAACCAGGGGTTTTTGCTTTAGAGCCAAATTAAGGATGAGCTCCTTAAGAGAATATATGTGAAAGTTTATGAGGATCTTTCTGTGTTTAGACCTTTGAGGGTTCCGTCTAAAAGGATCTCTATGGATCTGCTGAATATCAGTAGCCAATTCCTCAGTAGATTTATCCAGACATAGTGCCTCCTTCAGGAGCAGAATTGCAAATTGTTTAATATCTGTACCCTCGCTTCCCTCCGGAACATTGAGGATTTGTATGTTACTGCGTCTGGCATTACTCTCCAACGTTTCCATCCTCTCTGCCAAGGCAAGATCCTCTTTTTTAAGTTTTTTAATATCCTCTTTAGCCTGGTCTAGATGTAAAGATAGTTCAGACACTGTTTCCTCCAAAGCTTCCGTTCTTGTGGTGAGTCCATCAATCTTATTGTCCAGGGATTCACAGAAATTTCTGATCTCCATCTGGTTAGCCATGGACTCATCAAAACCCTTTTTAATGTCCATAGTTAAGGATGCAAACATTAGTTGCAGGGAAGCTGCCGTAATGCCAGTGATGCCAATATTGCTACCTTCTGTAGCGGAGCTAGGAGGAGTATTCATGACCCCCTGTTGGACGTCCCCCTGCACCACCTGCATCTCCTCTATCCCTACATCGGCATCACCTCTGGTAGAGACAGTAATAGGGGCATCTCCCTCTACACCGCTAGGCTCTCCCGTTTATGGAGGAGGCTGTGAAACTGACTGTGAGGCTGACTGCAGGTGATTCTCTTCTAAAGGAGGAACTGAAGGTAATACACTGCCTTCTGCCTCAGCACCACCGACACGCAACACTTCCATAACACTCTTTGAAGAGAGGCTAGATAATAGTGGAGGGGATATCTCTAACTGCGCAGGAGCAGTGGGAGAACTTACAGGACCGTACAAAGATATAGCCCGGTCCTCTGTAAGATCCAATATTTGTGGCACGACCTTAAAGTATGAGCGCAGCGATGGCGTGATTTTCGACCCAAGGTTAAGCACTGATTTTAAATTCTTATCAGCTTTGCTCCCCTTGCACGTTTTGCTTTAACCTCTGTAGACAGGTATGAAGAGTTTTTTTCACTAAACACGCCTCCGGGGATACATTTACACTCTGAGGATCTGTCGTAGGGTCTGCAGTAGAAGTTAAACCTACACTCAGGGCTGTGGCTGTGACTATGCTTGAGTTGACTGCACCTCTAGTCTCTTTTTTTTTTATACACGCTTAGCTTTGCGCCGAGGTGGTTGATGTGATACAGATGGTGATGGCAGTAATGAAGTTGCACAATCCGTGCCCTTACTTTCACTCTGAGCACTCTCAGCAGCAGCAGTACTCACGACTGACAGGCCCCCTTCCACTGCCACCGCCGCCACCTCCGTAGCTGCCGGAGCTCTCTCACTCTCCCGAAATCCAGGAGAGCTGGTGCAAGATTCATGCAAGAGACTACGGAGCCTTCTGTCTAGGGATGGTTGTGCAGTGATTCCATCCAGTAATTTGAATGGCTGTTTAGATCTATGCAGGGTGACATAAGGCTGATTGCATTTTACTCAGCAACGCGGATCGGCACTGATTAAGGACATCTACAGATCCGCCATTTTAGGGTCAGGCTCAGAGTTAGTAACTGGGCAGCTGAAGTTCCAACTTCGGAGAATTTAGGCACCCACCTCATCAATTGGAGTCGCGATGAGAGGGGCAGCGCTTCTGTGTGGCGAGCCGGTCAATGGAGGTTAAGTGGCGTCAGGCACAGTGGAAACTCGGCTGAGAGTGTGCCGCCATCTTAAGGCTCTGGCCTGGGCGCCGCGGAGTGCAGAGTATCGCCTCGGATAAAAGGGCAGAATTATGGAAGTGGGCCCCCCTTCACTGCTCCGAGAGACATAGCAGGTAGGGCAGATAGGGCATAGCGGTGCGAATTTAGCTGGTTGCGTCTGGAGCCTGAAGAAAGGTTTTATCGCTCCTCTGCCCGCAGAGCGAAGCGATCAGGCAGCCATCTCCTCTGCCGTCCAAGCCACCCCCCCAACAAATATATATTTTCAACAGCGATATTTTTGTTCTTGATATTTGTTGTATCACTAGTTAAGTATAAGAAGTGATATTTTTGTGATTAATATTTAATTTACAATATTTTTGTATTTCGATATTGTTTGGATCAATTTTATGGCAGTGATCCAACTAATAATTCACCACTGAAAAATTGTGTCCCTGAAGTGACAAATCTTTAAAACTATGGGGCTGATTAGGATGGCGGATTTCCCGCATCCTCCGGGCTGGCGGAAGCCACCGCCGGCCTGGAGGATGCGGGAAATCCGCTGCGGATGCCTAAAAGACCCACCGCCAAATTAGGATGGCGGTGGGTCTCAAAACCCGTCCGCTGCTTTTCTGCCGCAGTCGCCTTCCGACTGCGGCGGAAAAGCCCTAACATGGCTGGCGGTGTCTGTCAGACACCGCCAGGCATATTAGGATAGCGGAAAACATATGCTTTTCCACGGCGGCTTTTCCGCCGTGGAAAAGCATCCGGAGATTGCCTTCGGGGGCCCGTTGCGGGTCCCCTTGGTGACAGGGGTGTGGGGGGTGCACATGGGGGGTACCTATGGTACCCCCCTGCATTTGCGTGGACAAAGTGGCGGGCACCGCGCTGTGCCTGCTGCTTTGTGCACGTAAATGCCATGCATGTTTTTTTAACGTTGCGGCGGGTGCAGCTTGAAGCTGCACCCGCCGCAATGTTAAAGATTGAGGATGTGACCGCCACCCTGGCGGTCACATCCTAATCTGCACAGAGGGACCTCCGCAGCCCCTGCGGACGGTACCTCCTACTCTATTGTGGCGGACGGACTCAGGTCCGTCCGCCATCATAATCGGCCCCCTAGTCTTGTTTTCCTTACCCTCAGCACAGGCAATGGTTTTCCTTTCATCTATGATGTTGTTATGTTATGTTATGTTATGTTATGTTATGTTATGTTATTTATTCTTTTGTATAGCGCAACGGTGACTCAAAAAGAGTATCCCGGCGCTTTAGGTAAGGAGAACTACTTCACCATAACATAACACAGTAAAAGGAGAAAAAAAACAAGACAGAACACAGTAAAAAGGCTACTGAGAGGCCTACTGGGTGAACAACCAGGTTTTAAGACCTCTCCTAAAAGCAAGGAGACTGGAAGCCCCCCGAAGTGAGAGCGGAAGCGAGTTCCACATCTGTGGAGCCAGCAAGCCGAAGGAACGGCCGCCTAGGCGCGCTCTCTTCACACGTGGAACAACCGCCAGGAATAAAGATTCAGACCTCAAAGAGCGAGCTGGATGGTAAAAGGCAAGTCTCTTTTGGAGGTACTTTGCTCCCACCGCGTGGAGAGCCTTATAGGCCAAAGTCATTGCCTTAAAGGCGATCCGTTTGCGGATGGGTAGCCAGTGCAGCGTCAGCAATAGACCCGAAGCGCTAGCACGTCTATTAAGACCAAAAATGGCCCTGGCCGCCGCATTCTGCACGACTTGAAGCCGCTGCAACAAGTACTCTGGTAGGCCCAGGTACAGAATGTTGGCATAATCTAACCTGGAGCCTATCAGAGCCTGCACGGTCAGCTTCCTGTGTTCCTCCGACAACAAAGGTAAAAACCTCCGCAGCATCTTTAGTAGGCCGAAACAGGTACCAGTCACCCCGAGGATCTGGGCCTTCATCGTCAGCCCCTTATCCATCTTAACCCCCAAGTTCTTAGCCATAAGGGAAGAACAAGACGGGGGAAACATATCGATGGGCCACCAGGCCTGCCAGCTAGGCTCCGTGTCGCACCCGAAGAAGAGTACCTCGGACTTATCGGAATTGCACTTGAGGCTGTTCAGTTGGAACCATTTAAAAACAGCCCCAAGGCAATCCCGGATACTCTCCCCATCAAAGTCTCCCCCTCTCTTGCAGGAGAAGAGGAGCTGGGTGTCGTCGGCGTAGGATACGATCCGGGCACCAAACGACTCCGCCAACGCCGCCAAGGGGGTCATGAAGATGTTAAAAAGGGTCGGGCTCAATATAGAGCCCTGAGGGACCCCGACTCCCAAAGGCGGCATCACGGCGGTGTCAGGAGATGTCCAGACCGTTTGCCGGCGGCCAGCTAGAAAGGAGGAAAACCAGCTGAGCACCGTCCCCCGAAGGCCGATCTCATAGAGTCTTGCGAGAAGGCCATCATGGGGGACGGTGTCAAAAGCCGCCGACAAGTCCAACAACACCAGCATGACTTTGCCCCCGGTATCCAACACCCCTTTGATGGTTTCAGAAACCTCAAGGAGCGCGGTCTCGGTGCTGAGATTTGAACGGAAGCCAGACTGGGTAGCATGCAGGATCTCGTGAGTCTCCAAAAAGTTGGAGAGCACTGCCTGAACGTGCTTCTCCAGAATTTTTACGAGAGCCGGCAGCAAAGAAATAGGCCTGTAATTGGCTGGGGCCTTCGGATCAAGATCCGGCTTTTTAAGCAGCGGGATGACCATTGCCTGCTTCCAGGCCGGCGGAACCACTCCCTGACTCAACGAGAGATTCAGAAGAGGGTTCGCCAGTGGATTGATCACTTCCGCGATCTTACCCAGAAGTTTGGCAGGGCAAGGGTCCAGTGGCGACCCAGATTTCAAATTGCCCATAAGCACTAGGGAGGCAGGGGCTGACAAAGAAGGAAACACAGCCAACGTAGCGCCATGCGAGGCCAGAGGGAGCATGTCAACCTCAGGTTTAAACGACCTAGCAGGTGCTCCAGATGGAAAAGAGTCCTGTATGAGTTTTATCTTGCTTGTAAAAAAACAAGCAAGATCCGCCGCCCAGGATCCTGAGGGCACCTCTTCAGATGTAATCGACCGAGGGGAGATGAATTCTCTCACTATAGTGAAAATCTCCTTGCAGGAGTTGGAGGCCGCTTCAATCCTCCCTGCAAGGTAGGCTTTTTTTCCAAGGCGAATGTCCCGGTGGTAGGCCTTAACCACCGCCTTGTAGGTCAACCTGTCCACACTATCATAGTGAGCCCGCCAGGCCCTTTCGGCTACCTTACACTGCTGCCGCGTAGCCCACAGTGCAGGGGTAAACCAGGGGGCCGAAACCCGCTTCGATGTCAAGCGGGGGGGCAGCACCGGGGCAAGATCGTTAAGCCTATCGGAAAGCCATGCTTGCAGGGACTCCAGATCTCTCTCCAGATCACCAGAGAGAGGACAGGGATGATCCAAAGCGGCCTGAGCCAACATCTCCGGGGTCACTCTATTAAACGCTCTAAACACTCGTCCCCGCTGCTGTGGCACTGAGATGGACGACCTGGCAGTGCCTCTGATCGCAAATTTGGCAAGCCGGTGATCAGACCACAGAACCGGTAGGATCTCTTTCACCACAAGAGCGGATGTAGAGAAGACCTGGTCGAGAGTGTGCCCCTTGACATGGGTCGGCCCCTGCAGATAAGGGATAAGGCCCAGCGGAGTCGTAGCCTCAGATAGCTTAATAGCAGCCGGGTCAGACGGATCATCCATCCGAAAGTTGAAGTCCCCAGCTACTATGCAGTGTTCTGCTCTCAGGGCCAGTCCCAGCAAAACCGAATCAAGATCATCAAAAAACGTTCCAGGCGGGCCGGGAGGACGATAAATTAATAATCCCTTTACTGATTGGTGCGGCGCTAGAGTGATCGAAAAAGCGAGGGACTCAGAGCCGCGAATGTCCTCCGCAGGCAGGATGGTGCACACCGTGCCCTTCTTCACCACCAGTGCCACCCCTCCTCCCCTTCCCTTGGCTCTATCCTTCCTGAAGATGTTATAATCAGGCGGGATTGCCATAGCCACATCAGGGTTAGAGGATTCTCCCCACCACGTCTCAGTCAACATTAGACAGAGTGGCTTCTCTGTATCGAGAAGCTCAAAGATGTCTTGCGCATGACAGCACGCAGATCTGGTGTTTAACAGCATGCAGGAAAACTCTGCGCCAGCGATGTTACTATTGGGGGATGAAGAAAGAGCGCGGTTGGGACGCCAGCCACAACAAGGGCAGCGCGACTTACCTCTGTGGCGGCCTGGCAAGACAGGGCAGCAGCGGCTCTTACAATCATTGAGAGAGCGCAGCTCCTCCAAAGTGTAACACAGCCTTAAAGCGCCAGGTATGCACATGCTGGATGGCAGAGCCCCACCCGCCGTCCCGAACGCCGCCGGGACGCTGACGGGCGCAGACGGGCAGGACTCTGGCTTGACTCAGGCGCGAGTCAGGCGCCACCGCTGCGCGTCTCCGCTGCGCGAGGGGGGGCGAGCTTTAAGTACAGCCTCCTCGTTCTCCACACGGAGCACTAGAGCGCTGAGTCAGGTGGCGCGCTGCAAGGCAGCAGCCCCAATATGGCGGCCCGACTTCCTAACAACAATAATGCCGGTAACAGCACTCCGCTCTGCAAGCGGTGGGGGGGCCCAATTATGGTGCAAGTTTGTGGGCACAACAGCAGTATTTAAAATGAAGGTGAGGAATTAAAATTACACAAACATGCAAAAACGAAGGTTTTTTTAAAATTGAAAGCGCTGCGCGCCTACTGCAGCAAGGAAGATAAGGCGCAGTAGCAAATGCAGGAATCTCCTTACCGAAAGGTCGAGCAGCTCCCCCAGCTCGCCTTAAGTACAGCCTCCTCGTTCTCCACACGGAGAAGCTTTCACACATAATTGCTGGATTAGAATCTGTAGGTGTACTAATGTGCAAGGAAACTGCACATTTGCATGGTTTTGATATAAACCAGATGAATGGTAAGAAACTGGACGTGAAATTAAAAGGGAATTAATTAACGACCGTCGTAATGCATGCAATGCAGAGTCGCTCAATGAAAGAAATAGAAGTGGCTGTGTATTGATGAATCATTGAAGACTGACAAAAGTTGTACTTAAACCAGCTCCGGACAGAAAGCGTTTTAAACCTCTAAGTACAAGTCTTAAAAAAAAACGTTTCTTTTGAAATCATCCAAGGTACACCCCCTTCTTTTCTAGAAATGAAACACTCAAACATCAATTGATTTATTAATAGAATTTATTTTTGAAACTGAAATAACAGCAACTTAGAAACATGCCAGCATACATTTTACCTATATGTTTATATCTGAACTTTTTTAGAACATGCGCCCTTTCGTGTTGAAGAACTGTAGACGCAGAACTCGCCTTAATTCACCCCAGCAACCATCAATTTTTGGTTCGATAGAAATTTTGAATCGAAACCATTTCCTGGAAATTCTTTGAGCCATGCAGCCCGAAATTCAAAGAGCCCAGTCTCTGCAAAGAGTCCGTCTCTACATTTTCATTTCTAAGCAGTGCATTCTGCAATGGAAGGAAGTATATTGGGGAACACGGCCATCAGGAGAGCATGTCTGTCAGCAGAGACATCATGAAAGGAAAGAGTAGGTGGAGAAAGTAAAAGAACGTCCAAAAGGAAAGGTTAAGAGGGAATGGAGGATCAGGTCTGTCCATGGGGATTGAGCATGTGGAAACATTTTCCAATTGTTTGCTGTAATAACCATTATCCGTGAAAACCCACCTAAAGCATTGCTTGTCGATATTTATGTATGATGGGCGGCCATGTCACAAGCTACATTTTTAGGCACATGCATCATTGGTTTTTGCATTCGCAAATGGTGCGAATCACAAAGTTTCAAAAATGCACAAAAGTGCATTTTTTACACTTTCATTTTACACACATATATGCCCTTGGGCATGTATGTGTGAAAAATGGACTGTATGTTACATTTCAGGGGTGCTGGGGGGATGTCCTTTGGACCCCCTGCACCCTAATAATTGCATTCTCATTTTGCGATTCCTTAATTGCGAATCGCAAAATGAGAATGCCTTCCCAATGAGTCTTATGGGTCTCTAGGCCCATAGGAATCAATGTTAAGGGATTCCTTATTTGTGATTTGCAAAATTGGGAATCGCAAATAAGGAAAAATTAGAAATCGCAAAAATATATGCGAATTTTTGATGCATAGGTATTTGCGATTTCTAAATTGCGATTCCTTAATTTTCGCAATTTAGAAATCGCAAATACCTACAATGATGCATTTGGCCGTTAGTGCCTTAAATACGATTCCCATGAGATAAATGTTTAATATTAAAAAAGTAATGTCAGCTGGTCCATTATAAATAAATGAAACCAAGGAAAGAAAACTATTTCCAAGGGATACTATTTTAAACGCTGGAACTGATGCTCGCACCAAAATGCACAACATAACGATGAAAGACCCTCAAAAATGTGCCTGTTGCACTTATAAAAATATCACGTCATTTCATACTAAAGCCAGATTTCGAAAAGGAGAGGATGCTGTTCATAGTAAATGATACACATATGAATAACAGAAGAAAGCTTGATTATATTCATGGATGATGAGTCAAGCGATGTACAAGCTTCTCTGGCTAGAAATATATTCTTCTAAGATTGTGATATTGTTCTAACATCACATAAATTGGTGCATTTGACAAGAACGTGTAGAAAGAAGAAAGTTTTGCAGAGTGCTCTAATAACCGAAGATGACCAGTGTGCTACTAGAACTTGCAAGTGTACACGCGGAGAGGAAGAAATAACCAGGAAGTAGGAACATTATCAAGAAGATGCCATCGAAAAGCAGATATTAACAAGATTCTGATTTTAACATGAGGAATGTACATGTTTAAATATATGGGCATTTATATTTTTAAAGCACCGCAAAACAGCAAAAGGTACCCAGGCGATATATGGAATCAGCAGCAGGTCATTTTGTCATAAAACAAAAAAGAAATCTTAGTGGCATTTCCAAGATTTGAGGCTTTTCCGAATCTGAATAGATGATGTTCCTTTCTTAGCAGTGCGGTATTGTGTTCTTCAGGGAGGGCTATGGAGTGAGAGTTTTGTGTGCTTCTGTTTGTGGGCTGGGATTTGATGAAGGGAAAGTTCTGCCAATCTGAGATTACGTGATGGACAATACCAGTCAGGAAGAAATTGCTGAAGAACTTGATGTATGTAGAGTCGTTGCCTCACCGCTTTTGAGTAGTGTAAAGAAAAGGAAATATCAAATGATAATAACTTTGAGTGATTATCAATTTATATTTCCTTTACGGGTAGGCAGGTGGGCGGGGCTGTTTGCTCTTAGAGCTGGACAGTGCAGGAGTGGTTTGCCCCCTCCTCAGTGCGCCTATCAAGCCGCCAAAACCAGTCATGCACACTTATCCCCTTCTCCATGCAGGCTGCATAACAACCTGCATGGAGAACAAGCCCAAGCCCCTATACCCTGGTTGAGCGTCAAACCAGGATGTTCAAAACAATGCAATGATTGGTCAGGGGAGCCGGGCTGTTCTTCCTGGGATCTTGTCCCACTAGGAGAGCAGGATCAAGGAGCAGCGACGCAGGACCTGTCGGCAAGGTAGGTGTATCTTTTTTATTTTTCTGTTTTACATTGCACAACCACGCACCCCCCACACCCTCCCTGTGAGTCATGCCGGCCGCCACTGGACATATGTACATGACAGAGGGCCGAAGCTCTGAAATGAGAACCAATGTAAGTAGACAAGAACAGAATAATGTGTATGGTAAGCTTCCAGTAACTATGAAAGTAGATTGCATTTAACAACATCTAGCAACATCTGCAACATTTCAAAACAAAAGACACAGGCTGTGGCCTTGATTGATATTTCAGATCTTGTAAGGTCCAATGCCAGTGAGCCCTAATTTTCTTCTATTAAACAGAAATATTTACATATTTTATGGCCCCTATCTAAAAAGATAATTTACACATGCAGATTTATTTGAGCAAATCTACTCCTGCACCTTAGGGGCACATGCATCAACCTATTTAGGAAGTGCAAATGGTGCGAATCGGTAAATTCGGCCGTTTGCGCTTCCTAAATAAGTTTTTGGGATGCATGAACCAATTTTTGAAAATCCGAATTTTTTTGCAATTCCTAAAAATGCGATTGCATTTAAGGAATCACTGCCCACATGCATCAACGTTTTTTGCATTCGCAAACGGTGCGAATCGGTAAAATCGGCCGTTTGCGAATGCAAAATCATTATTTGGGATGCATCATTTATTTTCAATTTTCGCTATTTAAGAATTCGCAAATATGGATAGCGAATTCCTTAAAAATTCGCATTTCGTAAGGAATCGCATTTCAATGGTGCAAAAGCGGATGCATCAAAATTCGCAAATTGCAAATTTATAAGGAATCGCAAATAGCATTTCTTATTTTTAGAAGCCCTTTGACAAGGTGGTAATTTTTTTTCTAAACTTGAAAACAGGTGAAACTCATTGATTGTGCATAAAATGTCTTAGAAAAAGCTGCAGACACTTTTCTACCATGGCTGCTGTCATCGCATTTGCACGTCGGAGGAGGCTGAGAGCTGCTGCAAGGGGGAGAATGATGCTGAGTGACAGGATTTTTAGAGTGCGCATAACATTGTTTGGGCAGACTGAGGCAGAAATTTATGATAAATACAGGCTTAATGTGGATTCCATTTTAGAGCTAATAGCAGATTTGGACCCATTTTTCAAAGACAAACCCTTAGAACCCAAGCCATTCCCACTCATGTCCAAGTATTGTGTTGCCTTCACCTTCTTGCCTCAGGGTCTTTTCAGGGTGTCATTGCTGTTGCTGGTGGTGTGTCGCAAAGTGCCCTATCTAGATTTTTCAGAATTTTTTTAGATGCCATGCTCCATAGGATCAGGCATTACATCTCTTTCCCAAACACACAGCAAGATTTACTTCATACTAAGCTAAACTTCTATAACATTGCTAACTTCCCTCATGTGATTGGCTGTATAGATGGAACACATATCCCCATATGCCCACCCTCTGAGAATGAGTACATATTTCGTAACAGGAAATGCTACCATTCCATGAACATACAAGCAGTGTGTAATGCCAAACCAATATTCACAGACATAGTGGCAAGTTACCCTGGTAGTGCCCATGACTCATTTATTTTTAGACATAGTGCCATCCATAGGCGACTGATTGCTGGAGAGTTTGATGATGGTTATTTACTTGGTGAGTAATGTACTTTTTGGAGAATTGAGAGCAGATGGTATTTAGGGTCATAATTTTAATAATTTATTTTCCATTTGCTTAAACCCAAAGGTGATAGTGCATATGGAGTGAGATCATTCCTACTTACACCTTTTCTGAATCCATCTACCCGCAAGAAGCAGCAGTATAACCAAGCCCATATTGCTACTCGCAATGTCATAGAGAGGGCTTTTGGTGTCATGAAATCCAGATTTAGAATTTTGCATAAAACAGGAGGAGCCTTGCAATATAGACCAGATATATGTTGTAAGATTGTTGCAACCTGTGCCATGCTTCACAATGTAGCAACCAAGAGAGGCCTGGAACTTGATGTAGAGGATGAATTTCACAACATTGACAATCAACCTCAGCAACCTGTACCAAGAGCACATGGACCAGACGCAGCAGAGGGTAGGAGGAGGAGGGCGGAGATCACTCAACATTATTTTTAGTAGAGGTATGACGCATGAAGGGTTTTGAGTGTGCTAACATGTTTGGTTTATTAAGTTCATAAACACAATTGTTAAAGTTTATAATGATGACATGCAATTTCTTTCACTACCAATGAAATCTGAAAGTATTACTTTATACAGTGATAGAAAACTTCAAATACTCCAAAACAAAAAGATGTAACTGTACATGACAATCTTTTTATTTCTTTCTACCACGCACCCCTAATGCCTTAGCTGATGCAGTAGCTACCCCAATGTCTTTACTTTTTCCAGAGTCACATTTCCTATGGCTACGGCGTTCCCCAAATTTACTAGTACTTCCTTCTGCATTATTACTTTCTTGATCATTACATAGAGAGCCTTCCTTACAAAGACTGTTTGAAGTAGACTTTTGCCTGTCATTTGCAATGGTTTCCAGTGCATTCATTCCTCTGGTTATGTCCCTACAACACTGGGAGACATCTTTCTGCATGTCCAGAACTGGTTTAATGAGCTGAGCATTGGTGCGGCACATCATATTCATTGACCTACAACATGCCTGATTACTTAACATTGACCTAATACATCTTTTAGCATTTGCAATTTGTTGAGACTGCATTATGTTACACATTGCTGCCATGGCAACTGCCATGCGGTCCAGTTTGTTAGATGATTCAGAATGTGCTTTTTCAAAAATCTTGGTCATGTGAGAGAGAGTTTTGCTAATAACACTTATGTCCTTTGTGACTTGATTGAATTTACCCTTTATCACCCTTATGTCTTTTCCCTGTAGACGTTGCACTTTGAGCAGCTTCTGCTCAACTTCACTGGCACTTGTATCTCCATCTGTGGCTGATTGGTGGAATGAAGAACGTGCCCTCCGCCTCACAAAAGGCTGAATCCTCTGTCGCCTGCCTAGTTGCCTTTGAACAGGGGCTTGACTTTCAGACAAATTTTGATTTTCAACAGTTACATTAGGAGCCTCTTCACTATCTGACTCTTGAATGTGACGCACTCTGCGCTGTGAAGTTGTTGGCTGCACTGTGGGAGAAGTGGATCCAGAATTCATTTCTGCAGATTCCAGTAGATTTTGAGTGAAAGACTCAGCATAATCAATGAAGTCAGTGGCCACCTCTGCATCTAAGATTAAACAGAGTATATTTTAATATGAGTTTGTGAAGTGTTAAATATGTGTTGTCTGCTCTAATTAATAAATATTTCAATGACATTCTCTTGTGTCAAGCCTATTTATTATCCTACAGTAATGCATGCATGAATGATGTTTTTATAGTTTATGAATAAAGCATATCTGTCAGGTTATTTGCAGGAAACTACAACTCCCAGGTTGCACTACTTTCATCACTAAATAACTCATTACAGTTTCAGACATTATCTTGAAAAACACAACTGCTGCACAGTGTCCAAGTCAAGGGCATGTGTGCCACAGTGACATTAACAATTGCATGAAAAACAAAAATTTCTTACCTTGTGAGGGTCCTGCTTGATCTGAAGTATCAATGTCAATGACTCCAATGACCGCTTCAGTGGTAAGGGTTCCTTCAATCAGGTCCTCCAGAGGTGTGTTTGGTCTGTCCCTGGGAGTCCCACCACCAGTTTTCTTGGCTGACTTGGTGCGTGTCGCAATCTTCTCTTTGGCACGACTACGCAGGTCATACCATCTCTTTTGAAGGTTGTTGATGTCTCTGTGCGCAACACCAACAGCATTAACTTTTGATTGTATTGCAAGCCAAATTTTCCTTTTGACCCCTTCAGGAACCTTCAAAGAGAGCTTTCCAAAAAGCTGATCATTGTGCGCAGTCACCTCTTCAATAAGAATCTCTAACTCCTGTTCACTAAATTTAACTTTCCTTTTCCTGACAAGTGGCTCCTCAGAAATATTTTATGCCATTTCAAAATCTCCAAAAACCACAGAGAGCCTCTTACTCCTCCAGCAGACAGCTTTCCAACTGAAAAAAGCCTCACCAGCAGTTGAAAGTGGGCCTCAGGTGGGTCTAATTGCAAGCAGAGCTTCCAGGGTGTGATTGGTATGAGATGCATCATGTGCGGAAATTCGCAATTTGCGAATTCGCAATCTGTGAATTCGCAATTAAGAATTCGCATTTTTAATGCGATTCGGTAAAAATTGTGAATTTTACCGAATCGCATTAAAATTGCGAAAAATTTGATGCATACCATTTTGCGAATCGGTAATTGCGATTCCCTAAAATTTGCAAATACCGATTCGCAAAAGGGAACATTGATGCATGTGGGGGCACATTTGTGTGATTCCTTAAATGCAATGCATGAATTTTTAAAAAAAATGCAAATTTTGAAATAGGAAGTGCAAATTAACACGAGGTTGACCCTCGTGTTAATTTGCGAAATTCAGAAAAAAAGCACAAAAGTGCATTTTGGAAAGTGTCATGTTACACACACACATGTCCTTTGGACATGTGTGTGTGAAACTTGCACTAAAACAAACATCTCAAGGGTGCAGGGGGGGATCCTTTGAACCCCCCTCAGCACCCTTGCAATGCATCATCAAAATTTCATTATCAAAAAAAAAATTCGCAAAAAGGCATTGATTCCTATGGGCCTCTAGGCCCATAGGAATCAATGTAATGCCATTCCTTAATTGCGATTCGCAATTAAGGAATCGCAATTTTCGAAAATTAAGAAATCCTAAAAACTTTTAGGATTTCTTGATGCATAGGATTTTGCAATTCCTAAATTGCGATTCCTTAATTTTCGCAATTTAGGAAGTGCAAAATCCTACAATGATGCATGTGCCCCAAAGTGTAATCATACACTTTTCGCTATTTTCAATTTTGAAGTGTAGATGTACACCTAAGTTAAAGGTTACAAATGCCCTCCCGTTCAGATATCTAAGGCTGATTTTAAGAGTGCAAAGTTACTGCCAGTACTATTTAACATGTTGATGAAGATCACCAATATTGTGGTGGAGATCTACGTGTGGAATAGTATAGAGAAAACAAATACAAATTAACCATTAAAAAATAAACAATATTTTACCATAAAATAGAAAGATAAATTCAATATTTTAGAAAATGTGAATCAAAGTTTTGCAAAACAATAATGTTCACCCTCAATCTAATAACATTTATACAGCACATTCATTCTTCAAAATAAATGTGTATTTATTAATGATATAATTCAAATATATTATTAAATCTAATTAATTTATTTTATAAATAGTATTCATAAATGAAACACCAACACTGAGAAAGGCATCTGTACTGAAATGCATATGTCCTGTGTTTTTTTACATGTGGGCAATAAAAATCTAACAAGGATATTCCTGGTGTGCACCTCTTTGTACATGGTCATTACTAGACCACCGTTGTGGAATTCAAGAACAGTCTCACTAACGTGGAGAGTTGCACCCGTGTCGAGTGGCACAGTAGGTGGTGAAAACACAAAGGAAAAAAATATATATATATTTATATATATATATAAATATATAAATATATATATATGTATATATATATATATATTTCTCAACATTGCAGCAAGCGTTCCCTGTTTCTGGAGCTCATGACCCTACAGGGCGGCCTCACGAAGGAGCACAGGGTGGCCCCCTAGATACCTTCACGGCAGAGAAAACAGAGTGAGGCCCAGTGCAGGAAACGTTCTTTATTTCAATTCTGAATTCTAAAGCGCCTGCTCCCGTGAGTCAACGTTTCGGCGTCATGCCTTTTTCCCAGACTGGAATACAAGCGCCCAGGTATGTGCAAGCAGATTTAAATAGGTCCATCACGTGACCGCATATCACGAACTACTAGTCCCAGTGTGCATTGGTGCAGGTGTAATTCATGGCAAAGTTCCGTTTATCTGCACATGCACGTTGGAAATGGGGGTTTTTCATTTCAAGACGGTCAGGTGAGTGAAAATACCACTGCTCTCTGTAGGCTGTTGTAGACTCTCAGAATGCCGTTTCTGTCTGCAAGATCGTGCCAGGAGGTAATCCTGGCCGAATCCCTTCCCTGCGCCAAAGTCTTTTGCTAGAGTAGCATTCCACAGTAGGATGAATGGCGTAGGTGGGTCAGTCTCCTCAATAACATTTTTCAACATCGCAGCAAGCGTTCCCTGTTTCTGGAGCTCATGACCCTACAGGGCGGCCTCACGAAGGAGCACAGGGTGGCCCCCTAGATACCTTCACGGCAGAGAAAACAGAGTGAGGCCCAGTGCAGGAAACGTTCTTTATTTTAATTCTGAATTCTAAAGCGCCTGCTCCCGTGAGTCAACGTTTCGGCGTCATGCCTTTTTCCCAGACTGGAATACAAGCGCCCAGGTATGTGCAAGCAGATTTAAATAGGTCCATCACGAGACCGCACATCACGAACTACTAGTCCCAGTGTGCATTGGTGCAGGTGTAATTCATGGCAAAGTTCCGTTTATCTGCACATGCACGTTGGAAATGGGGGTTTTTCATTTCAAGACGGTCAGGTGAGTGAAAATACCACTGCTCTCTGTAGGCTGTTGTAGACTCTCAGAATGCCGTTTCTGTCTGCAAGATCGTGCCAGGAGGTAATCCTGGCCGAATCCCTTCCCTGCGCCAAAGTCTTTTGCTAGAGTAGCATTCCACAGTAGGATGAATGGCGTAGGTGGGTCAGTCTCCTCAATAACATTTTTCAACATCTCAGCAAGCGTTCCCTGTTTCTGGAGCTCATGACCCTACAGGGCGGCCTCACGAAGGAGCACAGGGTGGCCCCCTAGATACCTTCACGGCAGAGAAAACAGAGTGAGGCCCAGTGCAGGAAACGTTCTTTATTTCAATTCTGAATTCTAAAGCGCCTGCTCCCGTGAGTCAACGTTTCGGCGTATATATATTCACTACTCCAAACCACCAGCCGTTGCTCCACAATGCCGCGGGTGCTTGCTCAACGCACGGTGGAGTGCGTAAATAATTTTCCAACACTTGGTCACAGATCCACAATGAACCAATTCCAATAGAGCGCACTCTGAGCCATTTGCGATGTCCAAATCACCGTATTTATTTTGATGCTGCAGTCAAGTTAACAAACGCTTTTCGGCATTGTCGCCTTCGTCAGTGTTAACATATAAAGTGAATTTGTGTGTTTAAATAAAGCAGTGCTATACAAAATTGCATGTGCATAGAAAGTGACTCGTTTTTGGCGGCCATTTTTTAAAGGTCAAATTGCACATCGCGTGATGCAACTTATTAAACAAACTATTCATTAATTCTATTTGTATCTAATTTCACCTCTTTTTCGTGAAAAAGCATATATACATAACATTTGTATCGATTTTGAGAATTTCCTAAACTCTTATAAATTTTGTCACTACACATCACTTTGCATTTCTAGCGTCTTGTGCAAATTAATAGACTTCAAACTGATACATAAACATTAGAACAGTCACAGCAACAATACAAGTGCCTAGAAACCATAGTGTAATCAGGTAGTACATGTACCATACAGCAATCACGGGATTTTAACCATTACAAAATGGGCACCTTTGTAACCAGTTACACTATGGATGTCTCAAGGTTGTCTGTTTTCTATGTCGCTTTCTATTATGCTAAAGATGTGGTTGGAACTTTGACCAGTGTGTGAACAAGGAGACACGGTTCTCTGAAATGCGGTAAATAACTCTTTGCAGACAAACTATTCCCTGAGTGAGCGTTTACTTCGTTGCTGTAGTTAAAATTATGTCCGGTAGGTTTCGCCAGCATCACACTCCAACTGCCACAGGTGAGGAAAGGCGGTTGAAGGATGTTATAGTTAGAAATTTATATTTAAAATACCATAGAAATTCACTGAAAAAATGTAGGTTTCAGGGACGTTATAGTTAGTTGAACATTTCACTCGTACAAAACCAGAACACTTCGGCCATTATAGTTAATTGATCTAACTATAACTCTCGCCCCCGCAATGCACTGCTGATAACGTCATATATTACATCATTTGTGACATTGTCAGTGACATCACTGATGACATCTCAAATGACATCACTGATGATTTCACTGATGACATCATCCAGTGAATGCATGTTTCTGTAAAGTTTAAATATGTTTTACATATATATAGCAAGGTGTATTGAACAATGAGTGGGTGTTTAAGTGTCTGAATGGATGATTTAGTAGGTGCGTGACTGACTTTATAAGTGAGTGATTAATCATGTTTTACTGAATGCATGGGTTAGTGACTAAACTGTGTGAATGTCTGTATTATTCTGTCAGTTGATGTGTACTATAAGCGGCTACATGGGAAGGAGAGTAGCTACATGGGTGTCTATATGGGTTATTGATTGGTTGTCTGAGTATCTATATGGATGCCCAAATATCTGTGTAGGTGGGGGGGGTATGTGACTCTGTGCATAGATGTGTGAATTGGTAATTCACTGGGTGTATGGGATCAAGAGTGTATCTGTGAAGGGCTGTAGTGGTAGGTGAGTGTGTGTATAGGTGTGTTGGTGAGTGAATGATTGTCTCAGTAGTAGAAGTGTGAGTAATTATATATGTTAAAGGCAATATATGTGAGTGTTTGTGTTAGATTATATAAATGACTATATGCGAGAGTGAGTGAGTGTGAGAGTGACTATATGGATGAATGTTTAGGTGAGTAAATGGGAGTGTGAATGATTCTTTGCATGATTGACTAGGTATGTGAGTAACTCTATAGATGAGTGGCGATGTGTGAGTGTCTGTATAGGCAGAGGAGTGCTGTATCGATAAGTGACTCCATGTATGAGTGACTGTATGGGTGAATGAGTGGATATGTGTGTAGACCTAGGATTCAGTGAGTGGGTATGTGTAACTGGTATTGGTGTGTCTATGGTTTCGAAAAAATGGAGTTTGTATTTTTAGAATGGGTGTATCAAAGGTTATATTAGGGTGTGAGGGGGTGCATCAGATTATCACGTGGATGATGTAATCAGTGATGTCACCAGTGATGTAATTTGAGATGTCATCAGTGAGGTCATCAGTGATGTCAATGACCATGTAATGAATGATGTAATCAGCAGTGCATTGAGGCGGCACGAGTTATAGTTAGCTCAACTAACTATAACAGCCAAATGTTTCTGGTTTTGTACGTGGTGAAATGTCCAACTAACTATAATGTCCCTAAAACCTATGGTTCTTTCAGTGAATTTTTTTCTATGTTTTTAAAGGTTAATTTCTAACTATAACATCCCTGAAACCTATATTTATTTCAGTGAATTTCAAAGGTTTTTTAAATGCTAATTACTAACTATTCCTACAGAGGTAGGACATGTGCAGAAAGAGGAAGAAATGTGCAGAAAGAAGCAAAAGAAATGCAGAAAGACGCAACAGAAGTCCAGAAAGAGGAAGAAAGGTGCAAAAAGAAGCAGGAGATATGCACAAAGAAACAACATAGGTGCAGAAAGAGGCCTTGTTGCAAAGTCATCCTGTGCCCACAACGTTTTGCTGACTGGTACTGGTGCTAACTGACTCTGCACATGCACGTTGGAAATGGGGGTTTTTCATTTCAAGACGGTCAGGTGAGTGAAAATACCACTGCTCTCTGTAGGCTGTTGTAGACTCTCAGAATGCCGTTTCTGTCTGCAAGATCGTGCCAGGAGGTAATCCTGGCCGAATCCCTTCCCTGCGCCAAAGTCTTTTGCTAGAGTAGCATTCCACAGTAGGATGAATGGCGTAGGTGGGTCAGTCTCCTCAATAACATTTTTCAACATCGCAGCAAGCGTTCCCTGTTTCTGGAGCTCATGACCCTACAGGGCGGCCTCACGAAGGAGCACAGGGTGGCCCCCTAGATACCTTCACGGCAGAGAAAACAGAGTGAGGCCCAGTGCAGGAAAC
Source organism: Lissotriton helveticus (assembly GCF_964261635.1). NCBI lineage: Eukaryota > Metazoa > Chordata > Amphibia > Caudata > Salamandridae > Lissotriton > Lissotriton helveticus. The sequence goes on along the minus strand of NC_136060.1, from coordinate 47,689,089 downwards.
GTTCTTTATTTCAATTCTGAATTCTAAAGCGCCTGCTCCCGTGAGTCAACGTTTCGGCGTATATATATTCACTACTCCAAACCACCAGCTGTTTCTCCACAATGCCGCGGGTGCTTGCTCAACGCACGGTGGAGTGCGTAAATAATTTTCCAACACTTGGTCACAGATCCACAATGAACCAATTCCAATAGAGCGCACTCTGAGCCATTTGCGATGTCCAAATCACCGTATTTATTTTGATGCTGCAGTCAAGTTAACAAACGCTTTTCGGCATTGTCGCCTTCGTCAGTGTTAACATATAAAGTGAATTTGTGTGTTTAAATAAAGCAGTGCTATACAAAATTGCATGTGCATAGAAAGTGACTCGTTTTTGGCGGCCATTTTTTAAAGGTCAAATTGCACATCGCGTGATGCAACTTATTAAACAAACTATTCATTAATTCTATTTGTATCTAATTTCACCTCTTTTTCGTGAAAAAGCATATATACATAACATTTGTATCGATTTTGAGAATTTCCTAAACTCTTATAAATTTTGTCACTACACATCACTTTGCATTTCTAGCGTCTTGTGCAAATTAATAGACTTCAAACTGATACATAAACATTAGAACAGTCACAGCAACAATACAAGTGCCTACAAACCATAGTGTAATCAGGTAGTACATGTACCATACAGCAATCACGGGATTTTAACCATTACAAAATGGGCACCTTTGTAACCAGTTACACTATGGATGTCTCAAGGTTGTCTGTTTTGTATGTCGCTTTCTATTATGCTAAAGATGTGGTTGGAACTTTGACCAGTGTGTGAACAAGGAGACACGGTTCTCTGAAATGCGGTAAATAACTCTTTGCAGACAAACTATCCCCTGAGTGAGCGTCTACTTAGTTGCTGTAGTTAAAATTATGTCCGGTAGGTTTCGCCAGCATCACACTCCAACTGCCACAGGTGAGGAAAGGCGGTTGAAGGATGTTATAGTTAGAAATTTATATTTAAAATACCATAGAAATTCACTGAAAAAATGTAGGTTTCAGGGACGTTATAGTTAGTTGAACATTTCACTCGTACAAAACCAGAACACTTCGGCCATTATAGTTAATTGATCTAACTATAACTCTCGCCCCCGCAATGCACTGCTGATAACGTCATATATTACATCATTTGTGACATTGTCAGTGACATCACTGATGACATCTCAAATGACATCACTGATGATTTCACTGATGACATCATCCAGTAAATGCATGTTTCTGTAAAGTTTAAATATGTTTTACATATATATAGCCAGGTGTATTGAACAATGAGTGGGTGTTTAAGTGTCTGAATGGATGATTTAGTAGGTGCGTGACTGACTTTATAAGTGAGTGATTAATCATGTTTTACTGAATGCATGGGTTAGTGACTAAACTGTGTGAATGTCTGTATTATTCTGTCAGTTGATGTGTACTATAAGCGGCTACATGGGAAGGAGAGTAGCTACATGGGTGTCTATATGGGTTATTGATTGGTTGTCTGAGTATCTATATGGATGCCCAAATATCTGTGTAGGTGGGGGGGGTATGTGACTCTGTGCATAGATGTGTGAATTGGTAATTCACTGGGTGTATGGGATCAAGAGTGTATCTGTGAAGGGCTGTAGTGGTAGGTGAGTGTGTGTATAGGTGTGTTGGTGAGTGAATGATTGTCTCAGTAGTACAAGTGTGAGTAATTATATATGTTAAAGGCAATATATGTGAGTGTTTGTGTTAGATTATATAAATGACTATATGCGAGAGTGAGTGAGTGTGAGAGTGACTATATGGATGAATGTTTAGGTGAGTAAATGGGAGTGTGAATGATTCTTTGCATGATTGACTAGGTATGTGAGTAACTCTATAGATGAGTGGCGATGTGTGAGTGTCTGTATAGGCAGAGGAGTGCTGTATCGATAAGTGACTCCATGTATGAGTGACTGTATGGGTGAATGAGTGGATATGTGTGTAGACCTAGGATTCAGTGAGTGGGTATGTGTAACTGGTATTGGTGTGTCTATGGTTTCGAAAAATGGAGTTTGTATTTTTAGAGTGGGTGTATCAAAGGTTATATTAGGGTGTGAGGGGGTGCATCAGATTATCACGTGGATGATGTAATCAGTGATGTCACCAGTGATGTAATTTGAGATGTCATCAGTGAGGTCATCAGTGATGTCAATGACCATGTAATGAATGATGTAATCAGCAGTGCATTGAGGCGGCACGAGTTATAGTTAGCTCAACTAACTATAACAGCCAAATGTTTCTGGTTTTGTACGTGGTGAAATGTCCAACTAACTATAATGTCCCTAAAACCTATGGTTCTTTCAGTGAATTTTTTTCTATGTTTTTAAAGGTTAATTTCTAACTATAACATCCCTGAAACCTATATTTATTTCAGTGAATTTCAAAGGTTTTTTAAATGCTAATTACTAACTATTCCTACAGAGGTAGGACATGTGCAGAAAGAGGAAGAAATGTGCAGAAAGAAGCAAAAGAAATGCAGAAAGACGCAACAGAAGTCCAGAAAGAGGAAGAAAGGTGCAAAAAGAAGCAGGAGATATGCACAAAGAAACAACATAGGTGCAGAAAGAGGCCTTGTTGCAAAGTCATCCTGTGCCCACAACGTTTTGCTGACTGGTACTGGTGCTAACTGACTCTGCACATGCACGTTGGAAATGGGGGTTTTTCATTTCAAGACGGTCAGGTGAGTGAAAATACCACTGCTCTCTGTAGGCTGTTGTAGACTCTCAGAATGCCGTTTCTGTCTGCAAGATCGTGCCAGGAGGTAATCCTGGCCGAATCCCTTCCCTGCGCCAAAGTCTTTTGCTAGAGTAGCATTCCACAGTAGGATGAATGGCGTAGGTGGGTCAGTCTCCTCAATAACATTTTTCAACATCGCAGCAAGCGTTCCCTGTTTCTGGAGCTCATGACCCTACAGGGCGGCCTCACGAAGGAGCACAGGGTGGCCCCCTAGATACCTTCACGGCAGAGAAAACAGAGTGAGGCCCAGTGCAGGAAACGTTCTTTATTTCAATTCTGAATTCTAAAGCGCCTGCTCCCGTGAGTCAACGTTTCGGCGTATATATATTCACTACTCCAAACCACCAGCCGTTGCTCCACAATGCCGCGGGTGCTTGCTCAACGCACGGTGGAGTGCGTAAATAATTTTCCAACACTTGGTCACAGATCCACAATGAACCAATTCCAATAGAGCGCACTCTGAGCCATTTGCGATGTCCAAATCACCGTATTTATTTTGATGCTGCAGTCAAGTTAACAAACGCTTTTCGGCATTGTCGCCTTCGTCAGTGTTAACATATAAAGTGAATTTGTGTGTTTAAATAAAGCAGTGCTATACAAAATTGCATGTGAAAAGAAAGTGACTCGTTTTAGGCGGCCATTTTTTAAAGGTCAAATTGCACATCGCGTGATGCAACTTATTAAACAAACTATTCATTAATTCTATTTGTATCTAATTTCACCTCTTTTTCGTGAAAAAGCATATATACATAACATTTGTATCGATTTTGAGAATTTCCTAAACTCTTATAAATTTTGTCACTACACATCACTTTGCATTTCTAGCGTCTTGTGCAAATTAATAGACTTCAAACTGATACATAAACATTAGAACAGTCACAGCAACAATACAAGTGCCTAGAAACCATAGTGTAATCAGGTAGTACATGTACCATACAGCAATCACGGAATTTTAACCATTACAAAATGGGCACCTTTGTAACCAGTTAAACTATGGATATCTCAAGGTTGTCTGTTTTCTATGTCGCTTTCTATTATGCTAAAGATGTGGTTGGAACTTTGACCAGTGTGTGAACAAGGAGACACGGTTCTCTGAAATGCGGTAAATAACTCTTTGCAGACAAACTATCCCCTGAGTGAGCGTTTACTTCGTTGCTGTAGTTAAAATTATGTCCGGTAGGTTTCGCCAGCATCACACTCCAACTGCCACTGGTGAGGAAAGGCGGTTGAAGGATGTTATAGTTAGAAATTTATATTTAAAATACCATAGAAATTCACTGAAAAAATGTAGGTTTCAGGGACGTTATAGTTAGTTGAACATTTCACTCGTACAAAACCAGAACACTTCGGCCATTATAGTTAATTGATCTAACTATAACTCTCGCCCCCGCAATGCACTGCTGATAACGTCATATATCACATCATTTGTGACATTGTCAGTGACATCACTGATGACATCTCAAATGACATCACTGATGATTTCACTGATGACATCATCCAGTGAATGCATGTTTCTGTAAAGTTTAAATATGTTTTACATATATATAGCAAGGTGTATTGAACAATGAGTTGGTGTTTAAGTGTCTGAATGGATGATTTAGTAGGTGCGTGACTGACTTTATAAGTGAGTGATTAATCATGTTTTACTGAATGCATGGGTTAGTGACTAAACTGTGTGAATGTCTGTATTATTCTGTCAGTTGATGTGTACTATAAGCGGCTACATGGGAAGGAGAGTAGCTACATGGGTGTCTATATGGGTTATTGATTGGTTGTCTGAGTATCTATATGGATGCCCAAATATCTGTGTAGGTGGGGGGGTATGTGACTCTGTGCATAGATGTGTGAATTGGTAATTCACTGGGTGTATGGGATCAAGATTGTATCTGTGAAGGGCTGTAGTGGTAGGTGAGTGTGTGTATAGGTGTGTTGGTGAGTGAATGATTGTCTCAGTAGTACAAGTGTGAGTAATTATATATGTTAAAGGCAATATATGTGAGTGTTTGTGTTAGATTATATAAATGACTATATGCGAGAGTGAGTGAGTGTGAGAGTGACTATATGGATGAATGTTTAGGTGAGTAAATGGGAGTGTGAATGATTCTTTGCATGATTGACTAGGTATGTGAGTAACTCTATAGATGGTGGCTGACTCCATAATGGGAATTGACTCAAAACTTGACCAACTAAATTCGTTAATACGAAGAGTTCAAAATAACGTGGCCCAAAATCTTGCCCCCGACGCGAACCTAAACCTGAAACCAACTGCAAACGCAACTGCATATCTAAACCACGCCCAAAGTGGATGTATTTGCTAGCCTCTACTGAACAAACTTGAAGCACTTCCTGATATAATGTCAACATTAATAGAAGACTTGAGGCTGCAAGCCGAAATCAGAATAAAGAATCAGGACACCCCGCCTATCCACCTGCCAACCCCGGGAACCTACAGACCATCAGAACCACGCTCTAACAGCCTACTCCACCCAAACACGATTCACATCAGCTCAAAACTGGACCACTCTTTGCTCGAACCAATACCCAATATCCCCCCTGAGCAATTTCTGTCCGCATCCTCGGACCCAGTTGGCAACCCCTTTTTACAAACATCGATCGCTCCAAAAGCAAGCACGCAACCCAATTCCACAGTGCCCCTCCTAACCTCACTAAGTCCCCATAGGCCTGCCACTAATAACGACAACGATTCAAAAGCAGGAACCCATCTGTCCAGAAAGAACAAGAAGAAGCTGAAGAAATTAAATAAAGCAAATAGAAAGGGGAATGTACTAACACAATGGCTTGGCAAATATGTAAGTAGGCAGCCCACCGATCTGACCAATAAGGTCGAAAAACTAGTACCCCCCAAAGAGGAAAACATTGAATTCCTGGAAACTATGCCAAAATACGTGCAGCCACCAGTGTATCGCAAGCCTTCGGGCAACTGCTTAAAGCAAAATCACGATCCCGTTAACCCTTCAGATAACAGCCCGTTGTTCCCAGCGGTCAAAACACACAAATCGGTCCCCGAGGATCAGAGTCCAAAAGCAAGAACACTGGAGGGAGGCATCCAACTGACACAATCAGAAGAGGAAGGAAAACAGCCCCAAGCAAACTCAAACTCAGACAGTACTGTCAGCATGGCACCCTTCCATCAAAAACCTCCAATGGGCGGCGACCCCTCAAAAACAGTCTGCCCACTAACGAATAAATCAAGCACCGACGCCAACTCTGAGCCCCTGGGTAATGACCTTGCTGGACCTAGAACCAACTCAGTTAAATTGGACCATGACCCTCGTCCTAGACAAAAACAACACAGAAAAATACTGCTTTACCCCGAGTACGAGTCTCAGGGTCAATGGGACATCTTAAACAGAGGTAATATCTTAAGGTTATGTCAGAATCTGCCAGGCTTAGGAAATGTGAACACCACGGACATTGAGACGGTAGCCTTCATAGACCCCGCGCCTGGACAAAGAAATGAGCCTACACTAGTAACCTTCTCCAATCCGGAATGGGGGGAAACACTGATGAAGAGCAAAAAACAACTGTCCGAATGGGGCATCCAGGCCAAAGCCTACACCCCTATCAATTACCCGATTTTTCTTAAAAACCACTCTGTCGTGGAAAGGACTGCTACTATCAGACCAGATCAAAAACAGGACAAGCATCCAACTGAGCCATCGACAATACTCCGGGGACCCCAACAGGAGCCAAACACAGCTTTATGGATTGAGCACCCTCTGCAAGTATTTGCCTCCACAGCAGGTGGCCCACGTAAATGCATATTAAAACCGCACAAATCGGAAGACTGGTCCTGGCTCTCCCAGGTGTTAGGGTAAAGCACCGGCTTCCGTGCACAGCCACAAACCAATCCACGAGATAGCCCACCATTTAAACATCTGCTCTTGGAACATCCGGGGCCTAACAAAGGAAAAGGCGGAGCGATTAATCTCAGAAACGCTGAAAACCCACGAAATCTTTGCCCTACAAGAGACCTGGGCCCTGGAAAACACCATCTGGGAAGACTTTACGATAATAGAATCTATTGCCATCCCGTCCAAGGTAGGCGGCCAGGCGTCTGGGGGAGTGATGATAGCAGTGAAGAACTCTCTGACTACGAAGATAGAAACCCTGTACAGGGGAGGCGGCGATCATATCTTCATCAGCATTGAGATTAAGAGCCAAGCAAAGGGGAAACCAAAACTAAAAATGATTCTTGGATGTGTTTATTTACACCCAACAAAAGCAAGGCGAGAGCTCACTATGAGTACTATACTCCCAATAATGTACAATCTTGAAACTTTGTACCCTACTGACCTGTGGCTGATAATGGGTGACTTTAATGTAAATCTAATGGAAACTGACCCAGCCCGATCCTCTCAAATAACATCTCTCAACGCAATGTGGCCAATCCCGGAGACAAAATTCCAGTACCACCGAAAGGATGCGAAAGGAATACAATTGGCTACAAAACTGAACCACCTTGGTTTGCGTACTCTTAATGGAAGGATCGCCACTGATCGACCGGCGGCATACTCACATTCATCCTTCTTCCGAATGGCCACCTTAGACTATGTATGGATTACATTAACGGCCTTCCACCTGGTACGCCAATTCCTGGTAACGCCCTCTCCAGATAGCGACCACGCCATTCTAACATGCAGCATTGCCTTGGGCCCCCCTCAACGTCCAACCATAAATCCGATAGTGGCGGCATCTAGCCTACAGAGTGTGAAGAAACTCCGATGGTCAGAAAGAAACCAGTACGCAATTGAAGCAGAAGTGGACAAGCTTATGACTAGAGGGCTCCTGGCTGACACTAGCCATGTGACGGCCCCTACTTGGGAATCTATACTGACCAACTTAAGAGTCCACTTCACCTCAAAACCTTTAAACATCCGCTCAAAGGACATCCTGACCTCGACAACTCTTTTAGCGCAAGAACAACTCACAACCACTGCCAAAAGTAAATTAAACAAGCTCCAACGAACAACTGTATACAATGAAAGTGATCACAACCTTCTGAAGGAGGACATAAACGCTGCACGAAAAGCTTACAGGAAGGCTCGCTTTAATCAAAAGAAATTGGAAGAAGAACAGCATTGGGCAGCAGCCTTTGAGATTATAAAGTCCAAAGATCAAAGGAAATTTTGGAACTGGGTCAATAAGGCTACTCAAACAACTAAACCCCCTACCGCAACTAATATCTCCCCAGCGGAGTGGGAGTTCTACGTCAAAGCGCTTTATTCTGCACCAGACGACCAGAGTGCTAATAGCCCGGCCATCTTTGATCAACTAACTAATCAGGACGGAACAACAGTCCTCATTAACACACTAACGGACGATATAACCAGAACAATAAAGAAAATGCGCTCGGGCGGCGCCCCTGGTCCGAATGGCATCCCGACCCAAGTTTTCAAAGCCTTCGCCGGAAAATGGGCCCGATTCTGACCCCCCTCTACGAGGATGCAATTTTGGGTGGCCCCATCCCAGAGTCTTGGCAAGGATCACTCCTCGTTCCCTTCCACAAAAAAGGCTCGCGCTCCAACCCCGATAACTATCGGATGATAGCCCTTTTAGATGTGGAGGGGAAGGCATATGCTAGCATCCTATTAACAGCACTCACCGAATGGGCGGAAAATAACAACTTGATCCCCTTCACCCAAACTGGTTTCCAAAGAGGGTGCCACATCGAGGACAACCTGATATGTATTGCCCACCTGATGGAATCCACCCTAGCCTCAAAAGGAAAGGCTCTCCATCTGGGGTTCATTGACTTTCGCAAAGCTTTCGACAGCGTAAGTCGGCCAAAATTATGGGAAAAACTTGCAAGATGGGGCATTCCACAGCCGCTGTTGAAAGCAATAATCGCCCTACACACTGACACATGGGTTAAAGTGCGAGTTACATCAAGCTGGTCAACCTCCAACAAAATCTATACCACCAGAGGTTTAAAACAAGGGTCCCCCCTTGCACCAATGCTATTCAATCTGTACCTCGCGGATCTCCCAGAATGGCTGTCACGCACCCGTGCTTTCCCTCCAGGAATAGAGTTAAAAAAGATTCAAACTCTCCAATCTGCTGATGACACCATCCTGCTAGATCAAACCCAAGTGGGTCTTCAAAGACTATTTGATTCCCTTGCCCAGTATTGCACCACCAATATGCTCAAGATTAATGTGTCAAAAACCAAAGCAATGACAATATCTTCCGGAAAAACTAAAAAAATCACGTGGCTCGTCGAAGGGAAGAGATTGGAAACTGTTTCCGCCTATAAGTATCTGGGAGTGTGGATCGACCACAAAGGGAGAGCCTCTGCACATATAACTGAAATCCAGGCTGTTGCTCGCTCCCTGGAAGGGGCCTTCATAAGAACGAAAAGCGCTCTGCACTCCCAGGACCTAGTACCATTAATAAAGCTGATCTCAGCAAAATTTCTTCCCACAATCTCCTTTGGTGCAATATCATTTAAAGACAAAATGAATAATTGGTTGGACAGAGCTCAATCGTCTTGCTACCGCAGGGTCTTTCGACTGCCAACTTCAACTGCTCACGCCCAAATCCGGAAAGAATTTTTACTGTCCTCCCAGAGATGGATAATGAGCGCACGCTTCATTAGCTATTGCTTAAAAACTAAGCATGCTAGCCCTCACACCTTAAAGAGCTGTTTATGGTCAGTCTTCAGTAACCATAAAACCTCCTGGAGCAAATATCTGTCATCATGCCTTGAATCCCTCAAAGCAAAGGACATATGGTTATCTCCCGTCCCTACCGACGTGAAAACAAAACTCCTAACCAAACAAGCTAAAATTCTATCAAGCGACTCTGACCAGCAACGTGTCGCCCAGCTCTCCCATGGCCCTTGGGTCTCCAAATTATAACCCCAAAAACCCTTCTGCCCTACCTTGCATCTTCTACGAAAGTTCACACAAAACTTCAACTAATGCGTCTTCGATTCGGCCTAATTCCGCTGATGGCCTACAATTTTGGGCAAGGATACAAGAAAGAAGTATCATCGCAGTGTCGCTTTTGCAAGCTGGACGATGAAAACCTTATTCATATCCTGTGCATATGCCGAAAACTCCGGGCTCAAAGAAACTTTTGGCTGCGTCCAATTTGGCTGCTTCTTAACATCAGAACTTGCTAAGAAGCATTAGACGCTTGCATGAGGGGCGACTCCCCGCAGTTGGCGGCGCGTTTTGTTAAGTTTATTTCAGAAATTAATTCCCCCAACTTTGTCTTTTGACCCAGTCTGCGTCTGTTCCCCTTCAGTGACATGATCTTCTGTCTTTTAATTTCCAATTCCCTAGTGCTCGCAATTGATCTGTGTACCTTCTTTTTTTTCACTATGCAACGGCCATTTGCGCGAGTGCACTTTGCAATGATTTTAATTAATTGTGCAAATAAAAAAAACGTACTTACTTACTTACTATTAGCGGTACAAAAGGTACCGCTGTTACATAATAGGGCAGGGGGATTCAGGGGTTCAGAAAGAGGATGCAGGGGTTCAGAAAGAGGAAAGAGGGTTACAGAAAGTTACAACAGAGGTAGAGAAAGAAGCAAGAGCAGTGCAGAATGAAGCAAGAGCAGTGCAGAATGAAGCAAGAGAAGTGCCGAAAGAAGCAAGCGAGGTGGAGAAATAGGGAAGAAAGTGCAGAAAGAGGCAAGAGGGATACAGAAATTTTCAAAAGAGGTGCAGAAACAAGCAAGAGAAGTGGAGAAAGAGGCAAAATAATTGATGAAAGAAGCAACAGAGGAGTAGAAAGAAGCAAAAGAAGTGCAAACAGAGACAAGTGAGGTGCAGAAAGAAGCAAGAGCAGTGCAGAAAGAACCAACAGATGTGCAAAGAGAGGCAAGAGATGTGTAGAAACAGACATGAAAGGGGTAGGGAGAGGCTACAGGGGTGCAGAGGAGTAGATAGAAGCAAGAGAAGCGCGGAAAGAGACAAGTGAGGTGCAGAAAGAAGCAAGAGCAATGCAGAAAGACCCAACAGAGTCACAGAAAGAGGCAAAGAGGGGTATAGAAATAAGGAAGAGAAGTGCAGAAAGAGGCAAGATAATTGCTGAAAGAAGCGACAGAGGAGTAGAAAGAAGCAAGAGAAGTGTAGAAAGAGACAAGTGAGGTGAAGAAAGAAGCAAGAGCAGTGCAGAAAGAACCAACAGACATGCAAAAAGAGGTAAGAGAGGTGCAGAAAAGGTCAAGAAAGGTGCAGAAAGGGTACGAGGTACAGAAAGAGGAAAGAGAATTGCTGAAATAAGCAACAGAGGAGTAGAAAGAAGCTAGAGAAGGGAAGAAAGGGACACATGGGTGCAGAAAGAAGCAAGAGCAGTGCAGAAAGAACCAACAGAGGTGCAAAAAGAGGCAAGAGGTGTGCAAAAAGAAGGAAGAGATGTGCACTAGAAGGAAGAGATGTGCAGAAAGAGGCAAGAGAATTGCTGAAAGAAGCAACAGAGGTGTAGAAAGAAACAAGAGAAGTGCGGAAAGAGACACGTGAGGTGCAGAAAGAGGCAAGAGCAATATAGAAGGAACCAACAGAGGTGCAAGAAAGGTGAAAAAAGAAGGAAGAGAAGTGCAGAAAGAGACAAGAGAATTGCAGAAAGAGGCAAGTGAGGAAAGAAGCAAGAGCAGTGTATGAAGAACTAACAGAGGTGCAAACAGAGGCAAGATACGTGCAAAAAGAAGGAACAGAGGTGCTGAAAGAGGCAAGAAACTTGCTGAAAGAAGCAACAGAGGTGCACGAAAGGTACACAAAGAAGGAAGAGAAGTGCAGAAAGAGGCAAGAGAATTGCAGAAAGAGGCAAGTGAGGAAAGAAGTATGAGCAGTGCAGACAGAAACAACAAAGGTGAAAAAGAGGCAAGAGTAGTGCAAAAAGAAGGGAGAGAAGTGCAGAAAGAGGCACGAGAATTGGTGAAAGAACCAACAGAGGAGTAGAAGGAAGCAAGAGAAGTGCTGAAAGAACCAACCGAGGTGCAACAAGAGGCAAGTGGGGTGCAAAACGAGAGAAGAAAAGTTCAGAAAGAGGCAAGAGAATTGCTGAAAGAACCAACAGAGGAGTAGAAAGAAGCAAGAGAAGTGCAGAAACAGGTAAGAGTAGTAAAGAAAGAAGCAAGAGATGTGCAGAAACAGGCAAGAGAAATACAGAGAGAGTCAAGAGAATTACTGAAACAATCAACAGAGGTGTAGAAAAAAGCAAGAGAAGTGCAGAAAGAGTCAAGAGAGCGGCAGAAACAGGCAAGAAATGTACAGAAGGAGGGAAGACAAATGCAGAAAAGACAGGGGGAGCAGAAAAAGCAAGACAGGTGTAGAACGAAGCATGGGAAGTGCAGAATGAAGCAACAGGGATGCAGAAAGAGGTAAGAGAACTGCTGAAAGAGATAAGAGAGTTGCGGAAACACTCAAAAGAGGTACAGAAAGATGTAACAGAGGTGCGGAAAGAAGCAAGAGCAGTGCAAAGGAACTAACAGTGGTGCAAAAAGAGTCAAGTGAGGTGCAAGAGTATGCAGAAATATGCAAGAGAGTTGCTGAAACAGGCAACATGGGTGCAGAAAGATGAAACAGGTGGGCAGACTGAGGCAAGAGAGGTATAGAAAGAGGAAATAGGGGTACAGAAAGAGGCACGCGACTTACAGAAAGAAGCACGATAAGTGCAGAAAAAAGCAACAGAAGTGCAGAAAGAGGGGAGAGGGTGGATAGAGAGGCAAGAGGGGTACAGAAAAAATCAATTCAGGTGCAGAAAGAAACAAAAGAAGTGCAGAAAGAAGGAACAGAGATTCAGAAAGAGACATAAAAGGTACATGAAGACATAGGAAGGGTACAGAAAAAGGCACCCTGTGGCACGTTTTAAGTTGGGGGTTTAAGACCCCTTGAATCCTGTTGGTCCCTGGGGACCAGCTAGCCCACAAGGTACATCCAGAAAGTGCCACAGAGTTGCATTGCAGAGAGGTGTAAAAAGGGGCGTGGCCTCAGACCACCTCTCAGCAATCAGCTCTGTGGCGCTTACTGGAGGTACCTGGTGGGCTAGTTGGCATCCAGGGACCCTCAGGATTCATGGGGGATTAATCCCCCAAATTAAAACCCGCAAGGGAGCGTGTTTGCATAGTGGTGAAGGGAGGGGACGGGACCAACTATATGACATGTTTTTACTTATGCAATCACTCCCCTAAAACCCAAACACTTATAAATTCACCGTGCACTCTCCTTGCAGCACTCCAATCATCCAGTCACTACCCATACACTCATGCAATGACTCATGCACTAACTCATGCACTGCTGCAATACCCTGCGCAGTACCTATGCAGTCCAGCCATCACCCTGTCACTACCCATGCACTCCTCCAATCACCCAGCGAGCACCATGTACTTATCAATCACTCTGCCAAAACCCAGGCACTTATAAATTCACCATGCACTGTCCTTGCAGTACTCTAATCATCCAATCAGTACCCATGTAGTTATGCAATGACCCAGGCAGTAGCACATGCACTGCTACAATCCTCTGAGCACTACCCATTCAGTCCAGTACTAATGCACTCTTTTAATCACCCAGCCAGCACCATTTACTTGTCCAATCACTCCACCAAAACCCAAGCACTTATAAATTCACCATGCACTCTCCTTGCAGTACTCTAATCTTCCAGTCAGTACCCATGTACTCAAGGAATGACCCAGGCACTAACACATTCACTGCTACAATCCCCTGTGCACTACCCATGCAGACCTCTAACCACCTACACAGTAGTGATTCACTCCTCCGATTATCCAGGTTGTACCCATGCGCTTCAGAAATCCTCTGTCACTACCCATGCACTCGTCAAATCAGGCATCCAGCATCATGTACTTAGCCAATTACTCCGCCAAAACCCAAGCAGTTATCAAATCACCATGCACTGTCCTTGCAGCAATCTAATCATCTATAGAGGAGGTCATGCTAATTACAGGGATAGCCCAACTCATAGTGTTCCCTAGTGTAAGTATGTGTTTTTACTGTATTCTAAGTGTTTTTTAGCATAGCACTGTCTCCGGTCCTGGTTCGTCAGAGTCACTTACCACCAGTACCCGTCACTAAAAAGTAGGGGGCACAGGAGGACTTTCTGCTCCTCTGTTGGTTCTTTCTGCACATCTCTTGCTTCTTATTGCAGTTTTCTTTGTCTTTCTGGCTTCTTTGCCTCTTTCTGCTTTTGTCTTGCTTCTTTCTGTGCTTTTCTTCCTCTTTCTTCACATGTCCTAACTTTGTAGGTATAGTTATAAATTAGCATTTAAAAAACCATTGTAATTCACTAAAAACAAAACATAGGTTTCAGGCACGTTATAGTTAGAAAGTAGGATTTAAAAAACCATTGAAATTCACTGAAAAAAATATATATTTTTCAGGCACGGTATAGTTAGTTGGAAATTTCACTCGTACGAAACCATAGAAATTCCCCCATTATAGTTAGTTCAGCTAACTATAACTCACGCCCCTGCAATTCACTGCTGATGACGTCACATATTAAAATATTTTAATCTAATATTCTGCATGTCATTTTAATTAATATATATATTTGGTTACCTACATTTAGCTTCCAATATTTAACTTACATTTCAAAGTAGTTTTTATACGTTGATTTGGAAATTTCAGCAAAAGGGCCATCTTTTCTTGTTTGGCTTATTTGGAAAAGTTCTATTGATTTTCTGTCCTGGAGATTTAAAAAGGATAGAACAGCAATATTTAGGTAATTTTTATTTGGTAAATGTTTGCAAATGTTTAATTACTTTGCTTTAATAGTTTTAAAAATACTTTAAAGTAGTCATACTTTTTTTTGTTGATTTGCTTTTATTTTGTACAGTCTGTCAGGTAATCATCTTCTTTGATTAGAATGTAGGCTCAAAAATGGCTTGCATTTTTCTTGTATTTATGACTTTGCTATTTAATAGTTTGTTTTCACAGTTTTTACTTTATTTCTGATTGGATATCTATTTATTTTCTTTTGTTTTTCTTATATGTAAAATATAGGTGAATATATAATGTTGTTTTTCTTTTTATATACTCTATAATATTTTCCAGAGATTAATTAAAACAATATTTATATTTATAGTGTCTTGTCCATATTTATTTACTTGATATTTAAAATTTGGATATTTATGTGTGTTTCTGCTATGTAGATAGAAGGCCGTTATTATGTTTGTCTATATTATGTAAGTGACTGTAATTTATATAGATCATATTCAAAGTCAACACAGCAGTATTTTTGAATAAATTTGGTTGATATTTTATAGTATAACTGGCTCTGCATATTGGAGTTGTTACTCACAAACCTGCACATTTGTTCATATTTATAAATGAATTGCAGTTAAAATTTCACCCCAATGCAAAAACTTCTCCTGTTAGAAGTAGATTTACGTGTTGTTCTGTGATTGGAAAGGGCAAAAAGCAGTTTCTCTAGAAAGGAACGTGTGCACATGCTCATTTCTACATCATTTATAGAAGCTGTGAGGAATTCTGCACAAGTAAATGTTGTTCATTGGAGAAGTCCAGAAATCAGTGATTTCCCCTATTGCTCTTAGAATTCTTTTTCATTCATATGAAAGCCAGAAATTGGTTTTAAATATGTCTTTTTTATACATGCATTTACCCTTTTTAAGGCCATCATAAATGCACTCTAGTTTTATTTCCATATGGTTTCTTCACTTTTTAGTACTCATCACCACTTTACTGCCATATAATTGTTTGATTAAACATTGACTTGCCACTGGATGTCTACTAATGGTTAATCCAGCATAACACAATCTTAAACATTTCTGTGAACTTACTTACCTATATAATTCATAGAGCAACAATTTATGTACATGTATGACTATGACTATTCTTTTTCAATCCTTGTCAGATAAAGAAAAAATATTTATCATCTACAAATATTACATTACAAGTACATTATTCTGCTTCAAATTTTTTCAAGCATTTAACAGGACTTTAAATTTGCCACAATGCGTAGAAATATGATTAGGCATGGTTAGGTGATACAAAATAAGTAGAGCAGGCACCAACACCTAAATGCAATTTAACAACTATTTGTGTTCTGTTTTCCTTCTTATTCTCACTTATACTGACCATTAAATCTGGTTGCAAATTGTACTGCCATGAACATTTGTTTTCACAGTTTTTACTTTATTTCTGATTGGATATCTATTTATTTTCTTTTGTTTTTCTTATATGTAAAATATAGGTGAATATATATTGTTGTTTTTCTTTTTATATACTCTATAATATTTTCTACAGATTAATAATTTTTTTTATATGTATAGTGTCTTGTCCATATTTATTTACTTGATATTTAAAATTTTGATATTTATGTGTGTTTATGTTATGTAGATAGAAGGCCGTTATTATGTTTGTCTATATTATGCAAGTGACTGTAATTTATATAGATCATATTCAAAGTCAATACAGCAGTATTTTTTAATAAATGTGGTTGATATTTTATAGTATAACTAGCTCTGCATATTGGAGTTGTTACTCACAAACCTGCACATTTGTTCATATTTATAAATGAATTGCAGTTAAAATGTCACCCCAATGCAAAAACTTCTCCTGTTAGAAGTAGATGTATGTGTTGTTGTGTGATTGGAAAGGGCAAAAAGCAGTTTCTCTAGAAAGGAACGTGTGCACATGCTCATTTCTACATCATTTATGGAAGCTGTGAGGAATTCTGCACGAGTAAATGTTGTTCAATGGAGAAGTCCAGAAATCTGTGATTTCCCCTATTGCTCTTGGAATTCTTTTTCATTCATATGAAAGCCAGAAATTGGTTTTAAATATGTCTTTTTTCTACATGCATTGATTTCCAACTTTGAAACCCTTGGTTTTGTGAATTGACCCTTTTTAAGGCCATCATAAATGCACTCTAGTTTTATTTCCATATGGTTTCTTCACTTTTTAGTACTCAGCACCACTTTACTGCCATAGAATTGTTAGATTAAACATTGACTTGCCACTGGATGTCTACTAATGGTTAATCCAGCATAACACAATCTTAAACATTTCTGTGAACTTACTCACCTATATAATTCATAGAGCAACAATTTATATACATGTATGACTATGACTATTCTTTTTCAATAATCAACTAACAATTATTTTGGGGTTCAAGGGGTGTGTTTTGAGACCAGGGCACAGTTATATCCCCCACACAAGCATTCAAAAAACGACAAATAACTGTGGGTCTGACAGTAAATTCAAAACATGCTAAGTGTAGCTGGCTATGTGTCTGCTACTCCTCTTGAGATGGAAGACAGACTGGACAGTTAACCACTGTGAAAAAATGTCCATCAGTTACGCGATAATGGGCGCCCAGTACATCATATGGTCTACTCCACAGTAGTATAACCACCACTCTATCATCATAGATCAATATTGGAGATAAGGAGTGATGGGTGGATGTCTGTTAGATTGAGTTATCGTAACTGTGAGCAGTGCACAAAAATAAGAGTGTGAAAAATGATAAGTGTAAGATTGGATGGTGCATACAGTTATTTTTTATTCTGGAGTCATGCACCTCCAAGACACCTCTTAACGACATGACAGCTCCAGAACGCTCTCCGTTCTGCAAATAAATGTTTGTCTGAATATTTTACTATTGATAGCACGTTATACATGTGCTGAATACACTGAACCAAGCCATAATGCGGGCACCACGATAAGATAACTGCCCCCCCCCCTCGTGGGCTGCCCACCCGGGCACCCACTAAGGGTGTGTTTCTGTAACTGCCTGACACTGTCTTTTAACACTGATCCTGTATATATTTTTTCTGCACTACAGAGCGGTGCTTCATTTTCCTGAGCTGTTTGCCAGGTGAGGTGAGGCGTTTTCCCTTACAAATTAAGGTGAGACATTGATTATTGTAACAATGTGAGACACTCTAAGGTCATTCTGACCTAGAGGTAGTATCATAATCATTGGAGTAATTCAATTTGGGATAGCCTTAACTAATGTGAGCGCTATGATTGTTTGTTTTTCATTACATGTGGATTCGCTGGCTATATCAAAATCGGACACTCACAGGAGAAAAATGGAAGTGTACAGGTGACACTTTTTATGTTTATAGAATGTCCTTTTTTCATTTATCACTTATTCAGCAGTAGCAACTAAGTTTATGGGTCCTGAGGAAGCGGATGGTAACACTTGACCAGTAACCGCAGAAACATGTCGACCAGATAGCCCAGTCAGAAGGTATTTGTTTGAACCACCTGACTTACTTGCACGCCTTTTTTAACCTTGGAGGTGCATGACTCCAGAATAAAAAATAACTGTATGCACCATCCAATCTTACACTTATCATTTTTCACACTCTTATTTTTGTGCACTGCTCACAGTTACGATAACTCAATCTACCAGACATCCACCCATCACTCCTTATCTCCAATATTGATCTATGGTGATAGAGTGGTGGTTATACTACTGTGGAGTAGACCATATGATGTACTGGGCGCCCATTATCGCGTAACTGATGGACATTTTTTCACAGTGGTTAACTGTCCAGTCTGTCTTCCATCTCAAGAGGAGTAGCAGACACATAGCCAGCTACACTTAGCATGTTTTGAATTTACTGTCAGACCCACAGTTATTTGTCGTTTTTTGTATTCTTTTTCAATCCCTGTCAGATAAAGAAAAAATATTTATCATCTACAAATATTACATTACAAGTACATTCTTCTGCTTCACATTATTTCAAGCATTTATCAGGACTTTAAACTTGCCACAATGCGTAGAAATATGATTAGGCATGGTAAGGTGATACAAAATAAGTAGAGCAGGCACCAACACCTAAATGCAATTTAACAACTATTTGTGTTCTGTTTTCCTTCTCATTCTCACTTATACTGACCATTAAATCTGGTTGCAAATTGTAGTGCCATGAATATATGTAAAATGTCATGGAATTTAATGTTGGATCATGATTTTTGTAAGTCAAAATAATATTTAAAAAAGTACCAGGATATATAGTAATAGTTGACTAACTAAGTCTGCATCACCCCATGTGATGTATAATTCTATATATCCAATGTTTAACATGGATTATCAAGGTTTTAGACAGAATACAACGTATGGCTGGAGATTAAAGCCTCTGGTACTCTCCGATAAATCAATGATTTGGCAAATGCCCTTCTCTACCAAGATAATTTATTATCAATGTGCCCCATGTTATTTCTTGCAATACATATTTGTATTTAATTTAGGGTACATTTGGGCGAGTCTTATACTGTATATTTGCACCTGAAGTAAATAATTGATGAAACAGATCTTCTGGAGGTGCACATTAAAATAATAATTTAGATGAGCAATAAAACATGAACACTAATACTGATTATTTGAATGCATAACATGATAGGTCATTGGTAACTGTTTTATTTTATGATATAGGCAGATTTGTGGCTATTGACTTTCAAAAGATAGAGGAGTGTTAGAAAATCTATTCCTATTTTCATAATTAGACTGTAACCCCCAGGAGAAAAGCCAGAGTCACAAACTCTGGGATTCAAAACATAAAATTTATATCTTGGTGCTGAATAACAGATGTTTATTTTTATCCAACTCAATGTTCCTCATTTTATCGACCTCAGATGGATGAAAGGCTGAGTTCACCTGCTGGGATTTGAACCTGTGACCATGAGATTGATTGCAGGCCCCTACAGTGGATGCATTAGTCCACTGAGACACCAGACCCTGCCACAAAAAGAATCTCCTTGAGACAGCTGCTCTCATCCTCCTTAGCCACTCTGCAGCATTTTACCGCATCTCACACCATATGTTTTCTGCCATACTCCACCACATTAGAATCCATAGAGAAGCACTCAAGTGGATCACCTCCTCCCTCACAGGAATAACCCAAGGAGTACGCCTTCCGCCCTTCAACTCTTAACCCAAAAAAATCGCCTGTGGAGTCCCACAAGACTGGTCTCTACACCCCAACATTTTTAACACTTACAGGATACCACTTGCAAACATCATCAGATCCCATGGATTCACAGCATCTCTTATGCTGACGATACGCAACGTATCCTCTCCCTTTCAGGGCCAATTTGCAACATCAGGGTAGAAATGAGGTGTTGGTGCATGCTCCCTCATACATCGCACAAAATGGTGACCAGCAGGTTCTGAAAATGTATCAACAGCAGCAACTGGCGCGGAGGATGTCCCTCAATAATAAGGACAAGTACAAGTAGACCTAGGAACAACAGAGAGGGTGCCCAATGATTTCAAAGGGCTGGCACTGAAGTGTAAGCAGCTCATGCAGAGAGTCGATCGGACCAGATCCCCTGCCTCCAACCAACCAATTGAAGTGGGGAAATTGAATGGCTGGAGATCAAGTCTATGTTTCTTTTACCACTCCTGCCCTAATATGGGTGCAGCAGAGGGAGATGGACTAAATCATGTTACTCTGTAAGAGGCAAATTCTAACAGAATAAGCAAGTGGAAAAGAGAGGAGCTCTCACAGTACACAATCAATGAAGTCTTCCACCAGTGACTGAGCGTGGGGCACATATGGGACTGCTGGAGAAATAAGCAAATGCTTCTGTGCATAATAAAATTAGAACTGGCAATGAACTTTGTGTGCAATACTGCCCATCATAATGGGGGTCACCAGATGTAAATTCCCAGGCGAATACACTCATTCCTAGCCACTGTTTTGCCATGAATAAACCATTACCACTGAGCACAGAGTGCTTGAAGACAATGTGACACAGCTTAAGAGCTCTTGTAATTCCAAGTCTGTAAAATGTTCAGAGGCTCCTGCCACATTGAACAGAAGTAACATTGTTCTGCAATGAATGAGAGGATCAGGATACGCTGCAGAATCTTTTTGGAAAGGATAGGTGGTCAGTGATTACACATCAAAACCACAGCCAATATACTGTAATCAATCCTGACCTGAAACTTGACTAATTATAGTTAATAGGTAAACCAGAGTGTGAGAGCACATCACTAAATAGAGAAGCAAAATGAGGAATTATAAAATCTGAAACAACTAGACCTTGGGACATAATGATCCTAGACACTGAGGAGGAGGGAAACACATACATCACCATAGCAATTAAGGTATACTTAACTGACTGGTCCACCCCATTCCCCTACACCCCCTTTCCCTCCCTGATTTCCCACTCCTCTTGGAGCCTCCCTTTCTGGTATCTTCCCATAGTAGCTACTTACTCCCATACTATGAGTCAAGTAATAGAGTCACACAAAATGTTAGGCTATTAAAAAACAATATCATTGGTTGATATCCCCGCAAAAATCTCTTTTTAGGACCACTTATTTTGATTGTTTGAAATGTTGACCACACTGATGCAAAGCTCATTATAATCTGAAAAATCTATGTTCTGACATATGCAGAACCAGAGGATTGTAAGATGGTGAGTGGATAGTATATCAATGTAAAGTACATGCCTTAAGTTGTTATTAAACAACAAAATATGTTTAAAGAAATTGCATAAGATATTTCCAAGCAAATTGTCGAAGATGATTGGAGGTATAGTGTAGCCCACATTAAGGCTGTACCTGTACAATTTAGTTAGGTTTTTAGAATATGGAGGATTAATATATAAAGGCAAATATACAAATTATCAATTTTTATCAGAAATGATTTGCATGTTTGCTGATCACTGTGCTGTGCTGTTTGGCAAATTCACCCCTATGTGGGCTAAGGTAGGATTTATGAAAAAATGCTGAAAGCAAATGACTCTTGTTCTTTTGTTTCATAATGCAAAAAAGTAGATTGCTATTTGGGGTGGTTGACTGGTCACCTCAAGTAGTAATAATACTTTCTGTCAGGGTAAACCCTCAAAGACTCTAAATATAACCTAAGCTCAACCTCCTGATAGCTATGGCACAAAGCAAAGAGACTTATCTCAGGCAATATGTACAGTATTTAGGCAGTTGCAAAACAGGAATGAAGTCAAAACACCAAGCAATAAAAATCCCAAACCAGATTAGATGAAAGTACCTAAAACAATTACAAAGTGCTAATGATAGTAAATGATCATGGTAAACCAGGACCCAGGCACAATTTGATGCTTACTGGGATGGAGACCTGTTTGAGGGCACCAGGTGGATTGGTCCAGCTAAAAGCCTGGAAGTTGAAAAGTTTAGAGATGTTTCTACGACCCTCTTCAGGAAGGGGCTTTGTCACTTTCTTGAACAAAAATGGTGACATTTCTTCAAAGTCCAATTCAGAATAGAAATGTACCTTTTTGAGAAGAACAATCCTCCATGCGCAGGACATTGTAGAAATTGGAGTTGGCACCGTGGCACCAAAGGCCAGATACCTTAAGCAGGTTAGTCGCAAGTGCGATGGAGATTTAGAAAAAAATAGCTGAAAGTGTTTATGTCCCAAAGCAGAATAGGAGTTTGTCATTTTTTCTAAAGATGCACAGGTGTAACACACCTGAAACTTAATCCCACTCTGTGAAACTGCCTGCCAGATTCTTTTACAGGTGGGTCCTGTTGAAGCTCTGGAGCATAGGGGGACAATTCTGAAATGTTCCATACCTTCTTCTGGTGCCAAAACCACACACATACACTTCTAAGGTCCCTATGACCTCAGGGCAAGGCACTTAGAGACTCTCAGGGTGTCAGGCAGAGCCCAACAGCAAAGTACAGTCCAGGTCCAATTGCTACTTTTCAGCTGGGTGCTTCAGTCAAAGGCCTCTTGCAGCTTGATGTGTCCCTGTAGTCACACAGTAGGGCAGCACTCGGACCATTGGTATGCATACTTTATGCCTGGCACAAGAGGGAGCAGGTTCAATCCTTCAGGGCTCCTCTCAGGTTCAGTCCTTTTCCGATCTTCTGCAGATCCAGATAGTGTTGGGTATGTTTGATCCCTTTCATTGCCACAAACGTTTTACATGTGCCTCAGACATTGCAGGCAGGATTTGACACTTTGGTGAACAGGAGGGACAGCAGCACCCACCCTAAGTGTCTCTTTGAGCTTGGAGATGTCATCCCTTCCCCAGTCAGGTCGACCTGTTGATCAAACTATCTATTGTGTAGCTCTTGAAAGGAATTTCATACAACTCTAGAGGCCAAGGACAGGCTGGGCAGCTTCTCCTCCAGCTAATGCAAATTAGTCTTCAGGAGCTTCAGACAGCATTACGGTAACATTCTAAAAGTTAACTTGTGTTAATTCTTTGAATTGTATTTTTAGTAATTATTAAAACAGTGGTTTCATTATTTTTTTGATAATTACAAACCTGACATATCAGTTTTAATATTTTAATTCGTACGTGTGTTTAATTATGTTGGATAGCAAGGCTTGCCACATTGAAAATAGCATTTGAGGCCTTATCACTTTAGGTACATGGTAACACTCATTTGATACATGTACCACTTAGAAATACCAAGCACCCTAGCTTGAAGGCTACTAGGACTGCAAGGGGTTACTTTGACAGCGACACTGCAGTTTTACACTGCAGCAATTAGGTTATAATGTTAAGCTTTAAACCGTGTTTTTTTAGGTCCACTCTGTGGATGATACAATAGGTACTGCAGTCTATAGGTGACATTTTATTTCCTTGCCCTGGGTACATTTTTCACACCATATACTAGGGACTTATGGTCAAGATAAATATGTCAGTTAGTAAGTAGCCAATGTAATCATTCTTAAAAGGGGAGTACAAGCACCATTCTCCTGGTTAGCAGAGAAAAAGCACATAAGGGTCCTGAGTCACAAAGGTAAACTTACACTTTTTATGTAAGTTTGTAATTTTATGCTTTTTCCTATTCACAAAGGTATTTTGCAAGTAGTATATGTTCTTACAGCTGTGAGTCCTCCATATTTATGGCAGAGACACCGCACATAAAAATATAGGACAGTCCTATCTTTTTATGTGCAGAGTCTCCACCATGAGTGCAGGGACACCACAGTCATGAAGATACTACTCCTAAAATACCTTTATGAATAGGAAAAAATTAAAGGCTGACAAAAAAGTGTAAGTTTATCATTGAGAATCAGGCCTAGAGTTTTTAAGCCAGCAAAAATAGGGACCACAAAGGTGAAAATTCCAGGATGACCATGTAGAAAAGATATATATATATAGGCCAACCCCCTGCTAAAAGCTAAGGTAGAATAATCACCCCCTTGATGCAATTTCGTGCTCAAGTTCTAGAACAAGGGAAACACTGCCTCTGCAATAGAATTTACCTGCTCTATGCCCCTGTGAATCTACTTGTTCTATTCTGTCAGCATTTGCCTTAGCCACTAGCTCTTAACCTTGTTCATGAGGACCCCTTCCCCTTACTTTCAGACCCCTCCTGTGAGACAACTAACCCTAGCTTCCTCAGAGTTGTATTCCAGTAGATAGACAGTACATCAATAGCCAACAATGTTATGGGTCCTCAACTCAAGGCAAGCTTTGCCCAGAATGCTAATAACCAATAGAGGCAATCAGTGACAGTTACATCAGTGTAAGAAGCAAGGACACTTGCCATCCACCGACCAGTGGATTCTCCCTTTCTCTTCATGGTGTAGTCCTCTCTTCTAGCTGTTAAGAGGACAAGTATTCTCCCACTTGCTCCAGAGGTTTCTCAGAGTAGGGCACTATAACCGCAGGTTGAGAGGTTGCAGACAGTCTCCTTCCACTCTTCCTTCCATCGCCTCAGGGGTCTTATCTTCCTCAGTTCAAGATCTGTACTCTAGTGTAGTTCCTATATTACCAATAGGCTCTGCGCATTGGAATAATATACACTTTAGATTTGACATAAGACTGGGGTCAGTATGTCTTTATCAAGTACATTAAACTTAATTGTGTGTGTGCCAGCTAACTCAGAGGCCACTAGAAACTTTCTCGAATAAAGAAGAAGGGATTAGTCTCTGACAACCGCATACACATGACAACTTTCTTTCCCCTAGAACCGGAACAATATCTTCAGAGTCGTGGAAACAATAGATAACTATTCCACTCAGTCAAACGTGCATGCTTCGTTTCTACAGAGTTTTGCACAGAAATAGAGAGACGGACGTTTACATAAAAAGGGTTTATTGAACAGTATTCTTTCTCATGCAAGAGAGGTGAACTGCTACAATTGTTAGACAGAATGCGAAGTATAATGCGTACAGCGTAAACAGTACTATAAAATAATACTGTAATAGGATTGTCTGTTGCTATGTCATATATAAAAATACATACATAAATAACACAGGCTACAATACACCACTGGTGCTTTGAAAACACAACTACCCCAGTGTACCTAACCTAGGTCCAGTACCAGGGAAGAAGTAGGTGCTGTCTTTAGCTATAGTTTAGTTTTGCCAATAATTGCTAAAGGTTTCTCTAGGTTCTAATCAGCTTCATACCTTAGGATGAGAGAGGTTGGTATATCTTTCCCGGGACTCTATTTCCCAATACCTCACAAGGGGAGTAAGTAACACTGGAGCTGGATTCTCGGCAGGAGGATGACAGTTTCCGGTCAGTGCGTCAGCTGGGGAGTTGGCTTCCTTCGGCACTTGCTGTAGCGAGCTGCATCGTGTAAGTAGATAGTCGAACTGCACCGAACCATACCGTGCTTTGCCATAGCAAGTGTAGGTATATTCATACCTTGAAGGTGTTTAGGAATGTCAGTATTGACGTAAAAGTCGGGCAAATGAATGGCATGAATGAACCCCTAAGGAATAGAAGTTCATGCATAATAAATGAGTTCTTGGAGAAATCAATATCCAGGCAAGAGGAAGTCCCTACAGCTTAAGAGTCTGGTTTTCCAAGAAGTCGTTGTGACGTAGATGAACAGATGTAAGTAGCCATGCCTGTATTTGGATAGCATTGGCTATGCCTAAATAAGGACTGGAATCCTATGCCTATATAAGGGCAATGTGAATTATACCTATATAAGGTCATGAAACTGGAAATGCATACGGAATCTAAATCGACATACAACACCCACTCCACTTTCGTATGTACGACGTTACTAAACATGTTTACACATATCTAAAACATATCTACACATGAAGTGCTAAAACCCCTCCAAATTACATAAAAAATGCATTAGAACTGGTTGTAAGCATAAAAAATGCATTGGTGCTGTACACATTAACCCTTTGGGTGCTCGTGACGGAACCACTCCGTCACCAGCCATGGACGGGCTGTGCTAATGACGGAGTGGTTCCATCACGGCCCGGCCACCACGCCTTCTCGGCAGCGATTTCGCGCCTGTGCTGAGCGCTCTATTGAGAGGCCGGGGCCGTGACGGAACCACTCCGTCACAAGCATAGTGCGCCCGAGGCTCGTGACGGAGTAGTTCCGACACGAGCATGGCGGCGCCACGCTGCCCCCCCTAGTGCTGCGGCAGAATTACAGCCGCAGCCAAGGGGTTAAAGCAATGTTTCATTCTAAGCACATATTTACATTTGAATGCTAAATGAATGAATCACGAAAATATACATTTATTAAATGGCTCGTAAATACAGAAGAACAAAGGCCGAAACCATTTCATGTCAGATTACATAAAACTGTTTGTTTGTGGACAAGGTCACAAATTGTCGCTTGGAAGTATTCATAGAATTCTTGTTCTCTATGAATAGTTCTACTATAAGCAGATTACTTGAGCCAAAAAATGAAAAAAATACAAATTTGGATAAAAAAAAATGAATCATAGGAAAAAGTTATTTGTTTTCAAAAAAATGAAGGTCAAATTTAAAGTCTCTCAGAACACTTTGTGCCAAAATCTAAAGTCAGTGTTAGGGCTTGGTGAAAACATGAAATCTTCTATATCTGTGAACAAAACATTGTCTATCATTGTAGGTGAAAGTTGGATTACGTCGTTTAGAAGATTAACCGCACATAGATGTGAAGCATCACCTTCAGCATTGGTCGCATCAGCAATGTTCGAATCGGATGTTACCTGCGCACGTGAAGTTTCCTCTTGTACCTCAGCATCAGCAATTTGCATCTGTGAGATCTCAATGAATGCCGTCATCAGAATTGGTAGCCGCTAGGGACAACACCGAGCATGGGCCGTTACCGGTTCAAGCAAATTATCAACATCCATTGGCATGACTTATGGGAGTGTTAGACAGATGTCTAGCACGCATTCTACTCCACATAGCAGGCAGCGTAGAACAGGTAAGATGCAACCTTTCCTGATTGGTCTGAATGACAGAAACCATATGGTATTTAATTCTTGTAGATGAGGTAAACCCAGAATTTGGACGATGCGCTCACAACACTTCTTCTCCAATAGAGCTATCTCTATGGTGCTTGGAGTGGCTCTGGTGATTTGGCTTGCCATGTCATAACAGATGGAGCAAAAGTAGTATCCCTGAAATGAGTCCCAAAAGGTGGGGCAGTCCGCTAAACACAGAGTACACGAAGTTTGGAAATATTCCGAGGACTGCTTGAAAAGCTGCTAACAGTCCGGAACGTACGTTCTTAAATAGATATACAATACCACTCGTATCATACATGTTTAGGATACGACTTAACAATTCTGATAAATCTATATAGGGCAGTTTGTATTCAAAAGGGCATGTATCTCGGCAGAGGTCCTTGTGACTTGTAGACCATAGGTCTCTTTGGCCGAGGTCAGTGGCACAGATTTTTGCAAAAGAAAGGCTTTCATTCTGCTTAGAGTATCAATTTGTATAGAAACGATATTCAGTGAAGGCCAAAAAGGCGACTCCCTGTCTATGTTGGTTTGTGGAAACAATACTTGCATACAGCAAGTGACCCTGGCTGACACAGTTGCTAGATATGGTATACCTGGCAACATGCCACAGCAGCTGTGATCGTTCAACATAAGGTTACTCCCTTTTGAAAGTCGTCCAAAAATGTGATCAATCACTGCAGCTAGTGAACTTTGCAGGTGACAGGATAGGTTGTTAGAGGAACCATCACAGGCCCATGTAAATTAATACCCTGACAAAGGAGAGAACCGCTTAGTGCGTTTTCACAGTTTGAACCGCTAAGAAATACTTCACGTCCCCCACTCCAACATCTGTGTGTGTATGGTAAATCCCAGGATGTCCTGATGTATTCTTTACCCAACCTTTCATATGTGCCTGCTGGTATGCGTTTTAGGCAATACTGAAAATGAAAAATTGTAACAGGCAGAGTGATTGTTCCATGTATTATCCATTCAGTAACTGGTTTTTATGCTACCATAAATAGCAATCTTTTCAGTTTTTCAATGCTCAGCACCGTATAGTCTGCTCCCCTTTGTGCCAATTTGATCTGTTTATCTGTGAGATTGAATTCTGAAAACAGTGATGTAGTATTGATTAAATGCCAAGGCACATAGCCTGTACAAAGGTTTTGCAACGTCCAGCCTAATAGCATTATAGAACATAGTTGCGACTGAATATGTTGCAACATGACCAAGTCCTGTTCCATGATGTCTATGGCAGTAGATTGTATGCTGTCCAATGAATATATCCTGGACAAAACCCATTGTCAACTACAGAGAGAGTTTTCTCTAAATGAATACGATCAATTTCTCATATTCGTTCTGTAGTCTCTGCTTGCATAATCTTCCATACTTTGTTATAAGCTGTATATGTGGAGTAGTGTGGCTCACTGGTTAGAGGCAGCAGATCCGGGAGCAGAGGTCTGCCCCGGGACCAGGGTTCAATTCCCGACGCGGCAGGGTCGTGGACTTGGGTCAGCGGACTCGATAATTCTCGCTTCGGTGCTTACTCTAATCAGGGGTTCCACTCGGCAACTCTGGGCATTAGCTTGCCTAATCTCCACAACGGCCCCATCAATTCCGGGGATGCCTGGCTCCACCTTGGGGACTCCCAGCAGGGACCATCCCACAGGGAAAGCCAGGACGGGTTCCCCAGAGTTATACAGTGCCAGGAAACCTACGGACGGGTAGCAGTGCGCTTTACAAGCTCAAATACATTTACATTTATATATACCGGCATATATAAAACGTTTTTTACTCATTTTTCTTGGTCCTAGTAAGAATTCCTTAAGGTCTGCGCCATCTGTAAGTACAGATAATTTTATTTTATATCCTTAAGTGTAGATCTTTGTAGCCAATCAAGGCAGAGCTTCCCTACACTGTATGTTGTTATTATTCCAGGATGCTCTCTTTGAACATATCTTGGGTCTGGCCTATTGATTTTAAACCCTTGTGTTTTATTCAGGAATCTATCTTGACAGTTGTTTGTGTCTGTGGGTCAGATTAACCATTTTTCCAATCTAGATCCGTTCTGTTGTGAAGCAAAATAGAATATACGTTGACCTTCCCCTCTGAAGTGTTATCACTCTCAGGTGTAGGTGTAGTTATGGACGGGATATTCATGTTTTTGATCTTGGCTAACCCAAGTCAAGACATCTGTTGAACAGTGTCATTCAAACACATTATTTGCTCATGGATAATACAGGCTCTAAACATAGCTTCTACCCCCCGCACTTACCAAGCTTTTGTACCCCAGACAGTTTTTGTCTCAATGTTGTCTTTTCAGTTGGGCATAAAAGGCTGCAGAATAAGTCTGTTTTGTGTTCATTGACATAGTTTTCATTCCTGTTCTGTTCACATTTTTAAGTAAAATGATTCAGCATTGGATAAATTAAACCGTGCAAAATATGGAAACTTCATAGCAAAGGTTTTTGAGCTACCCTTGGTGGTGTAGGACAATGTTCCCATTGGTTATACATATATACAGTTCTAGACATTGTTTATTTGTGCAAGAAATGATGACTATAGTGGTTATAACAATACATTTGTTCATAGTCTGATGATTTGTGAATACTGCTGACACTTCTAGATCAGACATCATATTATTAAGTGTCTCAAAGTCCCAATCATCAGAAAAGGTACTAGATGAAACAAAGCCACTTAATGAAATCTTGAATTGGAGTGGAATCTTCAACAGCTCCGACGGGCCAAAAATGTCATATTCTGTTTTGTCTCAAGCTATACCATCAGGTACAGGAATGGCTGTGATGTTCACTGTTGACAAGTCTCTTTGTTCACAATGAGATGATTTGTGTGGTTTGAGGAGTAAGTTGATGTTCTTATTTGCTGTGTTCATTTTGACATATCTTCTATTTATCAGCATACCCAGAGGTATTACCAGAGCTAACCAAAGTAGAAGAAAAAATATTCCTAACACAATCCAGAGTTCAATCCAAGTTGCTTGTTCTTTGAAAGTTCTATTTGCCGGCATTGTTTCAGGTTTGCTGGGATCCTCAGAAAATGTATCAAATTAATGAAATAGCCAGAGGCAGTTCTGTCAATGGTTGGAATTGCATCAGGATTTGTTGAAATCGATGGAACCACTTGATCACTTGTTACTTCGTCGTAGACAAGTGTTTCATGACAAACTGTTATTTGGATCTCATGAGGTACAAGTTCCATGGCTTTGTTGCATAGTCCTGCTTTTCTCACTGCAGATTCTTCAAAGGTGATGAGTCTCTCAGTTTGAACCTCTTGGATTGTAGCTAGAGGAGTGCGTCCGCTACTTGGTTGGAGTCCACTTGTCCTACTGCTTATTATCGGCCACAGAGTGTGGTTTGATCAGGTCGATGGACCCAAAACTGTTCTCCTTTTTACCAGCAAGGGACGGCAGTAAAACTGTTCTTGATGTGTGGATTGCTAGGACAGGTACAGGTTGTCTGTAAGAAGGCCCAAATTCCTCCCTGTCCGCGATCTTCTCTCTTACTAGATCACCAAGCTTTGGGATCCAGAAAGGCCTTGCTGGGACGGTTGTTTTTTTCCCAGTGGTGGTTGGCTTCAGGAACACATTGCTTTGTTTCGTTCTTAGTTCATTTAAGTCCCGTAAAATAGCCAAACGATCGTTGATATCAAAATTCTTTTGTTCCACCACTGATGTGTGACAATCAAGGTAGGAGACCAACATTCTTGTCCAAAGAGGACCTCATATTGAGTGATACCCCCTAGAGAACTTCTTGGCAAGTTGTTAAGACTATGTTGAATACTTATTAGATGTTTAACCCACCCGTCACCCGAACTTAATACCCTAGCTGTTATAGACTGCTTCATGTCCCATTTTTTTCTTTCCACAACCGAATTTCCCTCAGGATGGAATGGAGAAGAGTACCGCAATGCAACGCCCAAACTGGCCATGGCTTCTTTGTAAGCCTTAGAGCTAAACGCAGGACCCTGGTCAAAATGTAGCATGCCAATGGCGTATGTGCTGATAAAGACTCACAAATCATTTATAACCGTTCGAGCGTCAGTCGAGTGCTGAGGCCACATCCAAATTAACCTTGAACGTGAGTCTACTGCGACCATGATATATTTATAGTTAACATCCCTTTGTAGGGGATCGCAGTGGTCTAGGTAAACACACGCTAATGGCTTATATGAAATTAACAGGGGCGTCTGCGCAGGACGTTTCACAGTAGAGACTTTCTTCTTTTGGCATATTTCACAGTCCAAGATGTAGTTTCTGGTCTGTTTCCTCATGCGTGGTCATAATATCTGTTTTAATAACGATACTGTGGCGGAAATACCTGCATGTGCAGAGGTGAGCCCTTCATGTGCTGCTAGGATTAGTCCTAATTTATGTTCCATATTTGGAATTACCCTATCCCCCACTCCAGGAATTCGTGCAAACGGAACATTGCTAGCATCAGTTATATATGAGTATTTGAGTGGAAACCTTGTAGGTAATGTACTACTGCTGCCTTTGCTTGTAGCATTGTCAGCTAGCATTATTCATCTGTCTATTTTTGTTTTTGAACAAGTGATTGCAGCTAGGAAGCCGATTGCACAGCCCTTTTCGCTGCTTCATCAGCCAATGAAATCCCTTCAACGTGATCACCATCACATTGATGACTCAGCAGTGTTTTATAGTCCTTCTCGTAACTGAGCTACTTGTTCCCATAGCGTTTTATGCTTAATTGTGCCACCTTTTACATCTTTGAATACGTTTTGAAGCCAATTCTGTAAATATTCATTATAAGATTGAACACAATAGAAAGAATCGCACACTATGAGTCTGGAGAATTCGCGATTGGTATGTTCAAGTGCCGTTTTGAATGCTTGTAGTTCAGCTCGCTGAGCTGTAAAATTTAAAAGAGATTGCGTTTTTGTGACCATTGGTCTAAATTTGCAATCACGCATTCAACCTTTAACGATTGCGCATGCAGCAATATATGCTTGTTTACCTTCCGTAGTGGGTTGAGCTGATCCGTCAGTATAAATTATACATTCATACTGGTCTAGAGGCAGAATTTCAGTAGGCAGAGGACATTCTTGTTTGTATTGTAGAAATGCTTGTATTTTCAAATATGGATCAAAACCGTATTCAACAACAGTTGCAGTAAGATAATTATCCCATTGTATCCATCTCAGATGTAATGCTTTAGCATTTGGAATGCTCGCTTTTGTAACTGCCTCTAATGCAGGTACAGGAGCTACTACTATTATGTGTTTCCCCTGTGCCAGGGCTCTTTCTTTTGCTACACCGGTCTGAACAGCTGTCAGAATGTTTTCTGTTGAAGTGAATTTAATTTCTTCTTGTGTATACAAATGTGATTTGTATCCGATTGGTACTTTTTCACCTTCATTAAAAGTTAAGTGTGTGAATCCGCATTGACCCGTAATGTTTAGGATCTCTAAGTTGCGTACGTTTACGCATGTTTTCAAATGCTTAGTTGCTAACATGTCCGTTTCGAGTGAACGCAAAATTTCTGTGTGTTTTTGTGTCTAATTTACTGTTTTAAAATTAGGTTTGAATAATTCGTAGAGAGGTTTTTACCCTTTCTGCATAGTTTATAATGTAAAGTCTTCCAAAATTCAGGAAACTTCGAATCAACTGTAAGTTTTTCAGCGTTTTTGGAGGTTGGAGCAGCGCACACTTTTCTAAAATGTTTGCTGTCAGACTTTTGCCTTCACTTGAAAGTTCATATCCTAAAATGAGGACGTTTAAATGGGCAATTCTAGATTTTTTAAATTTAATTTATACCCCTAAGAGGCGAATCCCAGTATAATGGTTTTCACCCTGTTCAATAGCCTATCCAAGTCATCGTCTGTCAGATAGATGTCATAAACATATGACAATGCCTCATCCTCATAAGTGTGTAGTAAATCTGTTACTCTTGCTGATAATAACCCAGGACAATTCTTGAATCCTTGAGGGAGACGACAGAAGTGACTTTGTGTCCCCATAATTGAGAAAGCGGTCAAATACCTACTTTCAGGTGCAATATTTTGACAAAAGAAACCGTTAGAAATATCTAATGTGGTTTTATATTTTTTTACACTTAATGTTATTCATTAGTGCTGTACTGTGTGCATTTTGCACTGTAAATGTTTTGCAACAAGAGTTTAGATGTCTGTAATCCAATACTAGACGATATGTATTGTCTGGTTTGGATACAGGAAACAAAGGATTGTTCATTGACGAGGTGCATGTTTCATTCACCCCTTGTTATTCAAGTTGATCTAATATCTCGCTGACCTGTTTTTTAGCTTCTTGCTTAACTGGGTACTGCCTTTGTGCAAGTTAGTTGATTTTTTAACTGGATTTTATGGTGAAGCGAGTCCTCATCCCATCCTACATGATTTTTGTATAATGCTGGGGCTTGGGCGACTGCCCATTTCCATTTCCTGGCATAAGTATACTTTAAATGAATTATAATATGGTTAGAGAAGGCTGGCATTGTATTGTATCTATACTTATATAACGCTACTGTCACCCTACGGGTATCCTGGAGCTTTTAGATATCCAGATACTTGGTCAGCTGGTTGATGAGGAGAGAAATGGAACATAGATCAGAGTTTTGGGAAAAGCCAAGTTTTCAGGCCTTTCCTAAATTCGATTAATGAGACACTCTGTCTAATCATTTGTGGTACCTTGTTCCATAACTGTGCCCCTACCAACACTAAAAGCCCTCCCCCCCATCCGGGAGCGTTTACATTTTCTGACTGCCAGCAGACCGGTACCCGAGGACCAGAGCTGTCTCTGAGGGAGATACCAGGAAAATATTTCCTGTAATGGGATTGGGCCCATCTCATGTAAGGCCCTAAACCCCTGGCAGAGTGATTTGCAAAGAACCCTTTCCCTGATTGGTAGCCAGTGGAGCTGCCTCAGTGTGGAGGTGGAAGAAGAGTCACGTCGCAGCCCCAGTACCAATTTTGCCGCCGCAGACTGGACTCTTTGCAGCCCCTGAAATATGTACTGGGGGCTCCTAATATGGAGAGTTGCAATAGTCCAGTCTGCTCATCACTGTGCTGCTTACTACCATAGCGCGCAATTCCTTTGGCAACATGGGAAGTATTCGCAACAGACCAAAGCACACATTTGCAGTCTTGGATGCCTGCAACTCCATCTGGAGGTTTTTGTCAGTTAGGACCCCCAGGTTCCGCACTGTATTGGCCGGGGTCAGTGGGTCTTTCTCCGGAGTGAATCTCAACTCCAATGGAGAATAGATGGTCGGCCTTGCAGGGGAGCCGTAGAGGACTTCATTTTTTCCGCTATTGAACTGCAGAGAGTTCCTCCGCGGCCAATCCGCGGTGTGGCGCATACACTCTTGGAAATGCTCCAAGGGAACTGCCTGTTCTCCTTCTAAAGAAAAATGCCAGCTGCGTATCGTCCGCGTAGTTGACTAAGTCAACCCCGAACGATTTATGATGGAGAACAGCGGCTGTAAATAGGCATTAAAGAGAACAGGGCTAATAGCAGAACCCTGAGGCACCCCGTGAGTGACCGGCATCTTGCAGGAGGTGAAAGGTACCATAGAAACTGTCTGTTCTCTATCTGTCAGATAGGAGCCAAGCCATTGCAAGGCTTTACCCCTGACCCCCATATTTTCCAGTCTCTCTAGTAGGATTGGGTGGCTTACAGTGTCGAACGCGGCTGACATATCGAGAAGTACCAGTACTGCACCATTCCCGTTGTCGGCCCTCATTCGTAGGTTGTCCAGCATAGTCAGGAGAGCAGTCTCTGTCCCGTGCGCTGGCCGAAACCCAAACTGATCCTTGTCCAACAAGTGATGTTCCTAAAAGAAGTCTGACAAGGACCTGCTTACAACCCTCTCCAAGATTTTAATAGGAAAGGGAAGCAGCGAGATTGGGCGAAAGTTGACTGGATTTGTGGGGTCTAAAGAAGGTTTTTTAATCAGTGGTGTCACCACCGCGTGTTTCCATTCCCCCAGAACAGTTCCTGTTTCCAATGACTGATTGCATATCTGTCTAAGCCAGGGAAGAGTTTCCCGGCCATAGGTTTTCCATATTTTCTGTGGCAACGGGTCAGAGGGAGATACTGAGGATATATTTTGCACTACCTCACTGAAGGTGGAATCAGAGAGAGCCTGAAAGCCATCAAGAATGTATAATTGGCTCGGGGCCCCCTCCGTCTCCAGTGGTCTATGGGGGTGGGTGTCGGTATTAAGCACCTCAAGTGATCTAACAATCTTTCCCACTTTATCCAGGAAATGCAGAGCAATATCATTGCATAATTCCTGGGAAGCCACCACTTTAGTGCTCAGACATGTTGGAGCTGACAAATCTCTGACTATCCTGAAGAGTTCTCTAGTCCCATTAGAGGCGTGCAAGATGGAATTGGCATAGAACTGGGCCTTGCAGCCTAGGATCCGTTGTTTATACGCAGTCCGTGCTGCTCTCAGCTCAAGCCTGTCTTCCTCCAAGTAGCCCTTCCTTCATTTCCTTTCCGCCTTCTTACACAGCAGTCGTAGATGTCTCAATTCATCATTATACCATGGTGCTGATGTTTTATTTCTTATTTTGATTTTTTTTATCGGGATTATTTGATCCAATGCACTCATGATATAATTCTAATAGGTGTTGTAGTTAGTCTTCACTGATGCGTGATGTTAGTGTGGCCCCTGACCTACCCAGCTTCGCCAATTCTCTTCCAACCCTAAATGCCACAGGTATCTTGGCTTGTCCCGTATGTTCTGGGAGTAGTTTTTGAAATGAGACTAGGTAATGGTCAGTCCAGTTCTGAGGTGTGACACTCAGAACCTCAGTCTTTAAAGCATTGGCAAAAAGCAGGTCAAGTATATGACCACCTTGATGAGTCTGGAGTTTAACCAGTTGTTGCAGATTTAGGTTGGCACAGGTGTGTGTCAGTTCTCCCAAATGGTTACCCAAGGAGGCATTCTCCCACAAATTAAAATCACCAAGGATGATCATTCTGGAGTGTGCAAGGGAAAGATTGGTAATAATATCCAGGGCGTCTTGATAATAGGTGACGCTCCCAGGTGATCTATAACAGATCAATCCTGTGAGTTGGCTACCTTTGGGTTCCTGTAACGAGAAACCCATGAGCTCTAGCCCACTAACCTCTTCCACTTGTATTGAGGCGAAATGCAGTTCTTCTTTATAGATCATTCCAACCCCTCCTTCTCTGCCCTTAGGCCTTGGGTTATGTAGGATATTAAAGCCCTTTGGGCAGGCAAGTCCTATTTCGAGTGCAGATTCTGCTCGAATCCAGGTTTCGGTTAGGAATAATACATCTAACTTCAGATCTTCAATCAGTATAGAGATTTCTGTGTGATGCTTGACCAGCGACCTGCAGTTAATAAGTCCGCAGCTTAGTCTAATGTTCCCAACCTTATTAATCTTTGTTTTAGCGGGGTTGTAGTTAATATTACCAGACTCTACTCTCTTACCTATTTCCAGTAGCTTAGTCCTTGTGTACACAGCGCGATGTCCCTGGTTCCTCGAACGGCCATCGTGACTAGCCCTAAGCATGGTCGGAGCGCGGACGGGCGCAGACGGGCTTGCCTCTGGCGCGCCAACGGCGCGTGCTCGCTGTGCGCTTGCATTGCCCGGATTAAATAGGCAGCCCGCGTGTCTGGCCCAGCCACTAGTGCGCTCTGCAAAACGGCGCACTCGAGTGGCACCTCCTCACCCAAGATGGTGCTGGAGCCCCCGGACAGACAGAAGATCCAGCTCTAATCAGCGGTGTGTGCAATCATTTAAAATGCAAGTATGCAGCAATTTTAAAAGCAGTAATAATTTTGTGCAACAAAGTTTATTTTTAAAATCAGCAGAGAAACGATTTTAAGCTTCCCTAAAAACGCTCTGTTCCACCAACAGCAGCCCAAGCGCTAGCGTATCTATCAGCTGGCTGCTTGCAAAGCTCCCGATTAAATAGGCAGCCCGCGTGTCTGGCCCAGCCACTAGTGCGCTCTGCAAAATGGCGCCCTCAAGTGGCACCTCCTCACCCAAGATGGCGCTGGAGCCCCCGGACAGACAGAAGATCCCGCTCTAATCAGCGGTGTGTGCAATCATTCAAA
The DNA here is from genome assembly GCF_964261635.1 of Lissotriton helveticus. Taxonomy (NCBI): domain Eukaryota; kingdom Metazoa; phylum Chordata; class Amphibia; order Caudata; family Salamandridae; genus Lissotriton; species Lissotriton helveticus. Next base: position 47,652,107 of record NC_136060.1, on the reverse strand, counting down.
ATGCAAGTATGCGGCAATTTTAAAAGCAGTCATAATTTTGTGCAACAAAGTTTATTTTTAAAATCAGCAGAGAAACGATTTTAAGCTTCCCTAAAAACGCTCTGTTCCTCCAACAGCAGCCCAGTAATGATGTCCTTGCCATGTGGGCACTCCCTGACAAATTCTGGTGGCCAGTCTTGTTCAGCCAGAATTATATCGTAACCCATGGACAGTCGCTCCCAAAAGAGTGCTTTCACTTTTCTTGGTATGTCTCCTTCCATCCGGAGTGTTATTTCATATAACCTATGTGGAGAACTAACCCTGGTATCCGCAGTTTCAACTTCAATGTCCTCATTCAGATCCACTGTCTCCAGAAGTCCCTTCAGGTTCTGGCGAGCTATTGTTACTTCTGCTGCGCTGTCCAACATTGTCTGAGCCCATTCTCCGTTATTGAGTTGTGTCCTCAAGATCCTCGGCATGTTTGGTTTTTAGACCCTCTACATTCTTTTTGGTGAATTGAGTTTTTGGTTTACTTTTCTGAACGTGTTGATCGTCTTTGGACTTCACGCGTTCTTCTTTGTTTTCTGACCGTCCTCTTCTTTTGGATTTCTGTGATGAAGTCTGAAAGGTATGAGAGGAACGTGTATCAGTATCTTGATACCTGTCAGGTTTTCTCAAATTATCCCTATTCCTGAGGTTATACCGCTTTTCAGAGGGCTCCTTTTGAGGAGACCTACCTCGGGAATGAGAACACTTCTATTTGGAAGTTTGTTTGCTATTTTCCCCCTTTTTTTCAGAGGAGGTAGGAGTGTTTTTAGAAAAGACCTTTTCAGGACTTTCAGACAGTTGGGCTTTTACTGTATAATACTACTAATCTCTGTATATTACTAAGTAATTCATCGTCTGACATTGCTTCAATGTCAGGGTCAGGTGTATAGCCAGCTAAAATCGGTCATGTTGCTCCTGGTCTACCTAGTAGACCGAGTCTGGTAATGCGATTTAAATGTTTTAGGGCGCCTTTAAACCAGAGCTCCTGCTCCGGGTATGTGAGTGGAATTACAATATCCTTGAAAGGAATATATTCCCCTGGTGGCTCATCTTCTTTGTAGAAGTGAAACTAGATTTGAATCTGGGAATACTATCCATGAATAGAATACCTCTGTCTGGTGATTTTAATGTGCCTCTATCACAAAAACTGCTCTACCATCTCTTGATGAAACGCAATGTTTTATAAGTTTTATAGTGATGGCTGTCCTTAAATTTGGAGGAAAGATTATAGCATTCACGTCGGTTTCAGAAAACCCTGTAATGTTTAAAACTCTGTTGGTGTTGTCGCCTGTAGCTGCAGTCGAGGCATTATCCTCATCAGCCATTTCAATGAAAGTTGCAGAGCAAGTTTCAAGGAAACACGCTTCAGTTAGTTCTGCTGCCACTAGCTGTTAAAATGAACTGCTTTTACTCAAACTGAGCTAGGAATTGCCGCTCTTTGTATTTTTTACTTTTTTACCTTTCTTAGCTCTTACGTTGTTGCCGCCCACTCCCCGGTCCATCACAGGTTCGCCCACTTGTTGTGGATGGAGCGGCGGTCTTGGTTGTTCCGGGAGGAGGCGGGTGGGGTGGAGCGCCGACGTCAGCCAGCTGACTGCCGGGTTTTAAATTCCATGCCCCTTTCTCCTCGCCCGGCCGTGTCCAGGGGCCACAACCCCTGCTCCTTTTGGCAGAAATATTACGAAATATTCAGCTACATTTTTATTGAGTATGCAAAAGAGACCAAATGCTGATTTCAGGCACCCTTCAGGACCTCCATTGGCTAAGAATTGAGAACCGGACTAAATTTAAAGCTTTGTGCTTTATGCTTAAAATTAAACTAGGTATAGGTCCCCACTATTTATGTTCTTTAGTCAAGACCTACCAGACGATGCGCCTGCTTAGATCATCCTCCCAGGCCAAATACTCAGTCCCAAGATTCAAATCTGTTCGCTTGGGGGGCAGTTCTATTTCTTAACTGGCACCCGTGTTGTGGAACACTCTCCCTATCCCTCTTCGTCACAAATCCAATCATATAAATTTCCGTAAAAACCTTAAGACCTGGCTATTTAACCAGTAGCCTTGACTTTCTGTTGCTTTTGTCCTTGGCACCGGGAAACCTCCGAGTAGCTGTGCGCCCTACACATTTAATTATAATAATAATAATATAATAATATGCACAATATTTTGGAACACTATATCCTTCATCGTTGAACAAAGCAGAAAGCTAATATATAGGACTTTTTGTCCTACTCAGCTATGGCGGATATTATCCCTTAACCACTCCAGACATCTATTGGAGTATTATGTGTAGGGGGTCTCTGAGAAATGCACAACTGAGTTACTTCAGTATCTAGCGTTAAATAAGTGCCTTCCCAAACCAATGGGTGCCATGTAGTGTAGCTCCTTTATTCCCAATAGGCTCTGCACATTGGAATAATATACACTATTTATTTGACATAGGACTGGGGTCAGTATGTCACTATCGAGTACATTAAACTTAATTGTGTGTGTGCCAGCTAACCGAGAGGTCACCAGAAACTTTCTCGAATAAACAGGAAGGGATTAGTCTCTGACAACCGCTTAAACATGACAACTTTGTTTCTCCTAGAACCGGAACAATATCTTCAGAGTTGTGGAAACAATAGACAACTATTTCAGTCAGTCAATCGTGCATGCTTTGTTTCTACAGAGTTTTGCACAGAAATAGAGAGATGGCATTTCAATTAAAAGGGTTTATTGAACAGTGTTCTTTCTCATGCAAGAGAGGTGAACTGCTACAATCATTACACAGAATGCGAAGTATGCGTACAGCGTAAACAGTAATGTAAAATACTACTGTAATAGCATTGTCTGTTGCTATGACATATATAAAAATACATACATAAATAACACAGGCTGAAATACTCTACTGGTGCTTCTAAAATACGCCTACCCCAGTGTAACTAACATAGATCTAGTACCAGGGAAGACGTAGGTGCTGTCTTTTGCTTTGCCTAGAATTGCCAAAAGTTTCTCTAGGTTCTAATCAGCTTCATACCTTAGAATGAGAGAGGTTGGTATCTGTTTCCCGGGACTCGATTTTCCAACACCACACAAGGGGAGACAGAAACATTGGAGCTGGATTCTCGGCAGGAGGATGACAGCTTCTGGTCAGTGTGTCAGTTGGGGAGTTGGCTTCCTTCGGCACTTTTTGTAGCGAGTTGCATCGTGCAAGTAGGTAGTCGAACTGCACGAAACCACACCGTGTTTTGCCATAGCAAGTGAAGGTATATTTATACCTTGAAGGTGTTTAGGAATGCCAGTATTGACTTAATGTTGGGAATATGAACATCATGAATGAAACCCTAAGGAAAAGATGTTCATGCATAATAAATGAGTTCTTGGAGAAATCAATATCCAGGCAAGGGGAAGTACCTACGGCTTAAGAGTCTGGTTTTCCAAGAAGTCATTGTGAAGTAGATGAATGGATGTAAGTAGCCATGACTGTATTTGGGTAGCATGAGCTATGCCTAAATAAGGACTGGATTTCTATGCCCATAGAAGGGCAATGCGAATTATACTTATATAAGGGCATGAAACGGGAAATGCATGCAGAATCTAAATCAACATACAACAGACATACATGAGACTAATAGGATCCTGGCAATTCAGGACTTTTACGGTAGACAGGCAATTCCTCTCAAGGCTGACATGCACTGACTGGCCCGGGACAGCTGTCTATTTACACTGTGACAGATCAGACAGCACCACCATTCCTCACCAGTTCTAGTCTTGGGGTCCACTCCTGTCAGAGTTGATAGCTTCTGGCACTCTGGTCATCTCATTGCAGATGGCATCCACCTACTACCCCTTACTCATCTCCATTGCCTCAGCACCACTCATTTAAGGACTGTACCCTCAGAAATCTGTGTGTGTGGGGCACTTGGGGTGGCCGTCCCACGTAGTTTTTTACTCACCCAGGGGAGCTCACTGCCAAGGATGCAGTCTATAAGCACCTGGGGACACACAAATATTTTTCTCTAGCTACTTACCCCTCCCTTTCTAAAAAAGACCATGGGAGAAGGACAGTTAGATTCCATCACGTTGCCATCCCTAACCCTATATATTTCTCCTGGCAGACAACGTTCTGGGAAAACCAGCCTTTCCTTAACTAACGTCTGGCTGGCACATCTATCCCACAGAGCAATGACAGGGAACTCATTCACAGTGACCTTATGGAAGTTATTCCTTCCAGTTTAACTTCTGGGTCTCCTACCAAGCTATGCGATACTACTAACCTACTAGTGTTGGCTTTCCTCTTGAAGCATGAAGAGTCTCCACTTCTGTTTCCTGACTACAAATAGTCAAAGTACTTACCCCTCTCAAAGGGTTAACTTTTCACAGGTTCCCACGTTCCTGCTTTTTGGAAGTGGTTTGAGACTCTTTTCCCTTGTCAGATCTTTGAGGTCCTAATGAGTTTTCTTTCTGAGACTTGTTGCTCACCTCATTTCCCTGGTTCAGGCCTGGTACCCGCCTTCTTGGGACATCACCCGGAATCTTTTGTACTCCCTACTACATATGAACACATAATTTGCGATTTCAAGATTTCTGGAACCAGTCAGCTTGGAGTTCACTTAAGGCTCGTGTAACTATGAGGAACAGATATTGAAGATATACTCTTTCATTAATCTAATTGTATAGACCATCATAAGTATCCACTGTATTGCCCTTCGCCCAGCCTTCTAGTGCTCTCACACGGACATCTTTAAAATTTGCCCAGGGTTCCGAACTTCCTCTCCTGGTACACCTCAGGTGTGTGGCCAAACTTCTGTACAAGTCCATCTTTGTATGAGTCAGCTACCTCCACCTCCTCCTAAAGTCAGTACTATATTACTCTGAAGTGTAGGTGCCAACTCCCAAAATGATGCTTGCTTGTGCTGCTTGTCCACCACATGCATTCTTAATGTTCACTCATATAAGGAAAATTATTTGTCAAGGTTATCCTCCACCAAAAACTAGGCAATATAGTCTTTGGCAAGCGAGGGTTGTGTAGGCCCCCTTATAGACACATCATCAGTGCTGTCACATCTCCACTGGAATGCAAGACTCCTGTATGGTATTCCTTTCCGCTTATGAAAATCTATATTCCTGTGGTGCTAGCTTCTACTACTCCAGGGCTATAGATACCAGTTTAGCCTAAAACGTCCTTGCTGACTGCTTGTTTCTGCACTCCAAGTGGCTGATGGCTAGGTCCGAAGGGCTTAGGCTTTCGGATCATGCATCACTTCCATCCCTAGTAGGTGCATTAGGGGATATCCTCTGCCCCCTTCTCTTCTTGAGTTTCCTTAATCTCTTCATCATTAATTGAGGTGGTCTTTAGCTGGGAGACCCATTGCCAGGCCCTGAAGCCTTTGTGGAAATCCTGACTCTTGAATTGTCTACTCCACTTCTTTTCTCTCTCTGCGAACATGCTTCTCAGCTCTGTCATGTAAATGCTCCCTATAGTGACCAGATCTAATGACATTTAAAAAAAGACCTAAGGTGCAAAAAACGTTTTTATTTAAAAAAAAAATCAAAAATTACCCCAATCAGGACCTTATACCAATTAAAAATTCAATTTCAGTTTTTGCTGTCAGTTTAGTTAGAGGATTTTTATTCTCAATATTTAAAACTGAGTGGTACTGACAACGACAAGCTGTGGATCCCACACCAATGTAAGAAAGTGAATTATTAGTAGGGGAAGTCTCTAACCTGTTAAGACCAGACAAGGATATCTGAAATTTAAACCTGAGATCAACTTCTGATAGCTACTGCACATAGCAGACAGGCTTAACTTAGAGAAAATGTGTAAAGCAATTAGAAGCACTAAACCAGTTAAAATGTAACAAACACAACCCAATAAAAAACCCACTTCAATTTATAAACTTAAAATAGCATTCATTAACCCCTTGGCTGTGGCGGTAATTCCGCTGCGGTGCTAGGGGGATTGGGGCCGCGCCGCGCCACCATGCTCATGACGGAACGACTCCGTCATGAGCCGCGGTGGTGCTGTGCTTGTGACGGAATGGTCCAGTCACGGCCCGCCCGCTCACTCAATAGAACGCGCCGCGCAGGCACAAAATCAGCACCGCGCAGGCGCGGCAGCCGGGCCCTGTCGGAACCATTCCGTAACCAGCACAGCCCCACCGTGGCTCTTGACGGAATGGTTCTGTCACGAGCGTGCAAGGTTGTTACATCCTGCTTTTCTTTCTTCTCTGTCCTTCTTTAATGTTTGTTATAACTTGCTCAGCATACATCTATGATGTCACATAGAATGCTGTTTATGTATGCTTGAGATGAGAGTCAGTTACATCTGAGGCTGAGCAGCAGTCCAGCTGCTCCTGGTGGGATTTTATTTGGACTTATTTATTTCTTCATTATCATCTTGATCTGATACCAATCTTCAATAAATCAAATATAATTTTATACCCTGAATTTATGGACATTAATTGTTACAAAGGTGTTTAACAAAATGATACCAAAACATTAAAAAAAACAACAGGGGTAACTGGAGATACACATTTTTAAACATTTAAGTGAAAAAGCACCAAGAGCAAGTAAAGAGCAAATCAAAGATAGTCTATGGTTGACCAGGATCTAGGCATGATTTAAGGCCAACAGAGACAGAGTGTGAGCTGGATACCACAGATAGGTCTTCCCAGTCAGAGATATTACCTTGGGACTTCAGGACAGATTTATCAATTTATCAAATGCTTTGCATTGCCTTGAATGAATGAATGAATGAATGAATGTTGGATTTATAGAGCGCGTGGTTACCCTGGAGCGTCTCAGCACTGTACCACTGGGGAACCCATCCTGGCTTTCCCTGGGAGATGGTCCCTTTACTGGACATTCCCAAGGTGAAGCCAGGCATCCCCGGCGGTGGTGGGGCCGGAGTGGAGATTAAGCAAGCTATTGCCCAGAGTTGCAGCGTGGGACCCCATGGTTAGAGTGGCACCGAGGCGAGGTTTATCGGGCCCACTGACATTGGTCCTGCACCCGGCCGCGTCGGGAATTGAACCCTGGTCCCAGGCCGACCTCAGCCTCCGGGTCTGCCGCCTCTAACCGTTGAGCCACACTTCACCCTGCATCCTCTTGCACCATGCAAGAGGATGCAGGGTGATGCAAAACCTATATTGGAATTACCTTGTGTGTGTGCTGTGTGGCTTGGTAAATTTGGAGTAATGCAAGGCAGTGCAAGTCACTGCCTTGCATTACTCTGCCCAAGGGAGGTGTTCCATGGATGAATCGTGGATGTTACCACACATTCATCCATGGATTTTGGTGGATTCCCAGATTTCCCATAAGTTTTAGCCAGCACATTGTGAACCCTCACAAGGAGAGGACAGGAATGCACCATATAATGTTAAATATGATGCTTTCCTACCCCCTTCATATCAGGCAGAGCACTGCAGGCAGGTGTTATTTTGCACTGCGTCCCATTTTGATAAATATACCCATTCATCTTTAAGACTGAAGTGGAAATACTCCTGCGGGATAAGGTTGCAACCGTATCTGGGTAGAATTCCATTAGGCTGGATAGTCATTGAATGAGGTTGCACTGAAGTAACGGGTTAGGGAGGGAAAATCTCAGAACAGAAAAGTTTTAAGTTTGCACCTAAAGTAGTCCAGTCAGATACTTTTCAAGAATCAGTCAAGATTTCTACATTCTGACACAGTGCCTGATTTAGATCTTGGAGGACTGGTTACTCCCTCATTTATGTGACTGATATCCTGACTGCTGAAATATACATCACATTGTATCCTATGGGACTTGCATTTTGGTGGGCGGGATATTTGTCACCATTGTGATGGAGTAATCCATCCGCCGAGATATAAATCAGGCCCATAGTCTTTTTTTAGAGTTGAGAATCCTCCAGGGGGAAAAGGCTGCACTCTGTATTAGTGGATGAGTTCGATGAGGTTGGAAACCTTATTGCTGATGGCCAGATTAAACTCATTTACTGCTTTGGAGATGCTCCAAGTGGGAGAAACCTATGTCGTTGGTTCCTGCCCTCCTGAGGTCTTGAGGGCCAAAAACCTTTATGCATCCTAACTTTTCTGAGGTGTTAGGAGCAATCCGGTTTGACACATCCAACTGTCTCAGGGTCTCAGGAACTTCACTTGGGAGTTTAAACTCCATTGTAGGCCACCAATTTGGTCAAATGCAGGCATAGTTTTTAATGGTCAGCTTGCAACTTCAGGTAAAAGGCCTCTTGGATCTTGTGTTTCTGTAGCAACACAGTAGGTCAGTCAACTAGACCTTGGAATCTACCCAAGGGGGTTACTGGTATAAGGGGCCAACCATGATAGAGTCAGTGTACACATCATTGCTAAATATACCGTACACGTGTTCTATTTCCACTTAGACTAGGATTGTGTATCCAAACTATGGTAACCTCCTAACCTAGGGCATTTGACACAGCTGCCAGCTGAATCTATGGGATATTAGGGGCTGATTACAAGTCTGGTGGTCTATGGACTGGCAAACTAGTAGTGGTGGTGGTCTGACTGCCAAATTATGACTTTCTGCATCGTTCTGGTGGTGGACCTCCGGCTGTGCCAGGGAAATGCTGTTCCCTGGCGGTGAAGCAGCGGAGGGGCAATGCAATAGGCTGAGCAGAACTAGAGCAGTACTGCTGAGCACATTTTGAGTACCTCCACTGCCAGCCTTTGTCTGACTGTTACTCTGGCTATACAGCCGCAGGACTTGGAGTTCACAATAAAGCTTACTCAAGATGGAGTCCCAGGTCTAGTGCCTTATCCCTGGCCAGGACACTTAACTCCAACCTGCCTGGTGCAGTGAATATGGGATCAATCACTGCCTTTGCCCCTGTCGACCACACCATCTGACCCCCTGACAGCGGGTGCCAGGTGGAGGAGCCTAAATGGGCCTATGAAGAGAGGGGTCCCTGACTGGATGAAAGTGTCAGCTGGAGCAGGGAAGGGATGAGTCCTGATTCCCGATCCAGCAAGGGCCTACAGTTGACATAGAGGCCCAATTTGTGAAGGAATAGTGCTTCAGTATGAGGAGCCCAAGAGTTCTTGGTGGGGGTTGTCTTGTGAGCCCCAGTGGGGTGCGGTGAGCTGTGTTGGGAGCTCACCCCCAGGAGCCCTCTTCTTTCTGCTTAATGCCTGAGGTAGCCCTGTCCTGAGGAAAACCTGCCCGTAGTTGATTTGAGGATTCTCTGGTGGTCCCTGTAGAACAGCTGCCTCCCAAGCTTGGACTGCTGCTGGCTGCTGATTATTCCAAGGTGACGAGTTATTGTGTGGCTCTGGGGGACTATAGCCCAAAAGCCCCTGCAGGAACGCCTCTGATGATTCTGCCACTACAGTGGTTTGTTGGTCTGTTTGCCCTAGATGGTCAGATAGCTGCGGTAACCAGGGAGTGGGTCTACATAGACCTGAGTTGGTGCCGGCTAGCTGTTCTTCCCACAGGTTTAAGACTGGACTGCTGGTCCCCTGTGGCTGCCGTGCTAACTGGAGTGGAGGCCCCAGTGCGAGAAAGCCCACTCCTTGCTAGCGGGTTAGGGACTCCCTCACAGTGGAACAGTTGAGTGCGACAGACCCTCAGTTCTACCTCTCTTTTTCTCGCTCATGCTTCCCCCTGCATGTAGGCGGTGAGGTAGCTTTGATGGACCAAGACTAAGAATCATTACATATGGGGAAGGGGGCTCTATGGCAGTGAGTAGAAGTATTTCTCCACTTTCGCTTCCCGTGGGTGGTATTGCATTGACTACGTGACCATGAGGATGTGTAAGCACCCTTCTTCACAGGCACAAACTAAGATTGTCACATTCAAGACCCCCGTGTCAGGCCCACAAGGAGCGTTTGGGAGTTCAGCTGACCTGCTTTCTAGAAGGCACGGATGCCAACATGATCCTTTTATTCATCCAGGGTTCTAAGTCAGCATTGCAAACTAAAACAGTGGAGGTCCAGATGGATGTGGCCCTCTTATAGCAAGACCTTTGCAATGTGGTAGACAGAGTGTCAGAGGCAGAAGGCTGTGGGAACAGTATGTGGGCTTGCATCCAAGGTCTCCTGCCTATTGATGTTGCCCAAGAATTAAACTAACTGGGTGGAGATGAGGATAACAGAGCCCGCAGGCATAACCTCTGATTTGTTGGCTTACTGAAGGAGTTGAGTTATTGCCTCCTCAGATCTTCCTAGTGCAGTGGATTTCATCATATATGGACATACACTGACACTCCCCATGCTTTATAATTGAAAGAGCACATAGATTGCCGGCATAGAAGTCTCCTAAGATTCCCCACAGCATCGTATGATCACCAAGCTAATAAACTACAAAGACAGAAAGGCAGTTCTGTGAGGGGTGCACAGCCTAGAGCGGCTGTCACTCTAATAGGGCCGGCATGATTTTTCTGGACTATACACAATTGATAAAACAGCAGCCGAAACCCTATGACCATGTCAAGCAGAAACACTGTTCTATCAAATTCCATTAAATGCTTCCATACCCATAAAACCTGCGGGTGAACAATGAGTTTAATTCTTATTTCTTCAATATACCTGAAGCAGCCTGGGATTGGCTAATGGAGCAGTGTCTGCTTCAATGTAACCATGTCCCATGGTGGTCCTGTTCTGCTGATGGGCTAAAAACTCAGACAGGTGGAATGTTTGGCATACCACATGGCCAAAGAAAATCCTGTAAAAGATGTAGGCGCAAAGGAGTAATCAGGCTCCGGAAGCGAACAAGATGGTGTGGGCAGCATATGGTCTCAAACACGGGAAGAAGCTATCAGCCCCCTTCGGAGAAAGAATAAAGACAGAGGGGGGAGTCTATGATTGATAAAAAACAGTCTTCATCACTTTCTAAAAGTATACCATGCTGGCGCAGTTGTTTCTTTCATATAAAGCTCCTGCAGGAGTTTTACTCGGGGGAAAGTTCAAGTTTTTGACCCAGTTTTTCTGTTTCGGTTTTCTTGGGTGACAGATTCTTCCAGTGGGGAAGTATAGGGATGGAGGTATTGGAGGATAGGGAATTTATTTATTGTATTTCCTTGTTTGTTTTTCCAACAGTTTTCGGCTGCGCATGGTGGCTATCTCACTGTCTACTCTGCTGTCATGCAGGTGGCATCACTTAAACACCTGCACGAGGCCCTGGGACCTCTGTCACCCACCACATGCTAATAATGTCCCCAAAGCTCTCACAGGTCTACAGCATAGCTCCATGTTCCCAATTGGATTCCTGCTTTTATGGTTATGAAATGAAATGAAAAATGACCTGCTTGAGAGTGTGGGGGCAGACCTGCAATTTGCATGATGTCATGCACTGGAAGGGTTTCTACTTCAAGAGGCTCGCCTCATGGGAAACAAATGCTCTTTCCTAGCACGTCACAGATATGACAGGCTATATCATGCAAGGTATTCTAGGGGTTCCAGGGTGGTAGTGATTCTACTTTAATTCGTCATGTCTCTGTCCCTTGATGTCTCCTAGATCTCTCTTGATACACTTGGTAGATATATGGCTATTGAGAGTTCTATGGAGGGTATCCAATAAAACATACTGAGTGTTTTAGTGTCAGCTCTATTTGTAAGGTCAACCTTAGAGACCATCAAGGAACTCGTGCTGGGGCTTTCCCAGAGCATCACAACCAATGGGGGGATTTTAATTATATTATGAGTATTTATGATTCAACTAAGCCCTCTGGGCTGAAATGGGGGGTTGGGGCAAAATAGTGTGAGTAGCCTGGGACTATGTGATGCCTAGAGGGGCTGGAATCCCCAGACCTGGGGATACACTTGTGTCAGCATCGCATGGCTTGATCTCTTGCATTGACTTGTTACTTGTTGGTTCCTGTCAAACTTATGCTTTTTCTTCTGCAAGACCGGCAGGCTTTCTCAGAACTGAATAATGGGACTGTGGACTCCCCAGGGTGCTCTGGGTGATGTATTATTCACACAGCATTTCCATGTCCCTTCTAGCAGTGTACCAAGAATCAATGGATGGGAGCTCCTTTTGCCAGAGCTGAACTTGGACACCATTGTGGTGCTACATAAGTTAGATCGGATAATAGACCAATGTGCTTCCTACTGCCTGTTCTCCCTGATAAATATGGAGATGAAACTCTTTGCCAAGGTCCTGGCTAAGAGTGTTCTCCGAGTGTGAACTTGTTTGATACATCCAGACCAGTGCAGCTTTATCCCACATTGCAGTACTAAACGCTGCATATACATGATTCACTTAGGCATCACAAGGTCTCAATTTTTGCAATGTCCTTGTGCCTTAATGCTTACCAAGTCTTACAAAGTGTTTGGTTTGCTGTATTCCTTGAAGAAGTAATGCTTAAGTTTGTTTTGGCCCCAGGTTTATGTGATATGACTGAATCGTATGCACAACCACAAGCCCAGGTGCAAGTAAATGGTGTCCTCACCCACGATTTCCTATCTGCTGAGGTACTAGAAAAGGCTGCCACCTCCATTTGCCTTGGCTATAGAACAGCTGGGAGAATGGGTACAATATGACGCCCACATTTTGGGTTTTGACTGGAGGGTAGTGATTGCTCTTTTTTTGATGATATTCTCTTGCTCGTGACTAACCCTTTCATATACTTGAATCCTTTGTTGAAGCATCTGGACTCAGAGTGAATTGGGCCAAATCCCTCCACGTTTTATTGAGAGGAAACAAAAACGATAAGAAAAGACAACAGTGTCTGCAATGCGCAGCCTCAGTTTTCAGTAGCTGGGTCTACATAATGCCCTAGAACCAGGTCTGACCTGGAGTCTTAACCTACAACCACAATTGCGCAGAACCCAGATTGACCTAGGCAAATGGTGTTAGACCTGGTATCCTTGGTGTGCTTTCCCCTTAACTTTTTTGCCTTCAGACCAACCCTGGGCGTAGTTTGCAGAGTTGCACTACGCGGAGCTATGCGAAGTGCAAGAAAAACTCTGCAAGCGGTGGAGTTCCATAGAAAAATGGAGTTTGCAGTGATTGCAGAGTGCGGATGCTTGTCCACACTGTGCAATCATTGTGAACGGCACCTTGCACAGCGGAAGCAGTCCCTTCTTTCTCTTTTCTGTCGCTCAAGTAGATTTTTGCTCGAGCAGAAGCTTTCTCAATGCGAACAAGCAGTTTCTCATCACTATCGGTCGCAAGCATACGCGATGAGAAACCTGACCACCCCGCATTGAGAAATCTCGCCAGGATGTTTCTTTTCCACATGCGCTCGTCAACTTGGTGTTGACAATTGCAATCGAGGAAAAATCTCACCGGCAGGTTGATTTTCCTCGCCCGTGCTTGCCAACTTGACGTTGGTGAACGCGAGCGAGGGAAAAAACTCTGCTCCGCTGAGTGACGCAGAGTTTTTTGGAACACCGCGAGCTCCGCGTAACTTGGAGTGCAGGAAACTCCGCAAGTGGAGCGGAGTTCTCCCCCAGGCTTACTTCAGACCTCCTGTTTTTACTGACTTCGTTTTTGCTGGCCTTAGGACTTTGCTCACCTTACCACTGCTAACCAGTGCTAAAATGCTTGCGCTCACTGCTCAAAATTGGGTAACTTTGGCTTATATCCAATTGGCATATTTAATTTACTTGTAATTACCTAGTAAAGTGGCACTACATATTCCCAGGGCCTTTAAATGAAATGCTAGCAGTGGTCCTGCAGCGCTGCTTATGCCACCCATTTAAGTAGCACTCTAATGATGTCTCAGGCCTACCATTTCATAACCTCTGTGTGCAGTATTAAACTTACCCTGTCTAAGTAAGCCTCTTTCCAGGTACAAAGTTTCCTTTTTAATACATAAAAGTCACCCCTGGGATAGGTTCCGGATATCGCAGATGGTAGTGTGCAATGTATTCAAAAAGTAGGAAATGTACTTTCATGTTTCCTGGTGTTAAAAAACTCTTAAATTTGTTTTTCACTACTGAAAGGCCTTTCTCTCCCATGGGATAACATTGAAGTTACCTTTTTTACAGTTTCTATGTGTAATTTTCAAATGACAAGAAATAACCAGTTAATGTTTGGTTTCTCTGGTGTTGTCTAACTTATGGTGAAGTCAGAATTTTACATTTTGTAAATTCTACTTTTAGAAATTTGGTATTTTCCTGCCTTAGCCAATTGGTGTTTGACGCCTGTCCTAGGTCACATAACTGGGCGTTGTGTAGTCTTCCTAGATAGCCACATATAGTGGGCAGCTTAGGTGTGGCTGGATGGTTCATCACTGGCAGGATGAGAGGGAGGAGCTGGGCACAGCCCTACTTAAACTTGAATGGGCTGAGTCTGCTTCCACATATATGGCCGCCCAGTAGTTAATCTGTAGCCAGGTTTGGGCAAGGTGGATGCTTGGCGTCTTCAAAGGAAAACCTCTAGAAGCCCCCCCCCCCTCAAAGGCTTAAATAGGTACTAATACTACACTTCAGTGATCAACTCTTCAGTACACTTCTGGACCTGTGGATAGTCTGTCAGAAAGAAGGTGCTGAAAGGAGGACTGCCACTCAACTGGACAGCTGCGTTGAAGGGACTGCTAACCAGCTGTGCTGACCTGCTGCCTTCTTGTCTGGGGAAGAAGAATTGGACCTTCAACTTCATCTTGAACCTTGGACCCCAGAGTGACTCCAATGGTTAGTCAGCTAGTCTCCAGATCTGAGCCTAATGGACATTAAAGGCTCCCCAACATCCTGCACCAGCCCTTGGACCCAGCTGCAGCAATTTCCTGACCCTCAAGTGCTTCCTTTCTGGCCCTAGACCGTTGGTGTGGCTCACAGGTGCTGATATCAAGCTTTTGGATCTTCATGACTGACAAGTCTTGTTCACACTAAGGTCTAGTTGCTCGTACCACAAATCAGCGCAAAGCTTTGCTAGCATGACTATTTGCACTGCAGCAATGACTGCTTATGGTGACCACAAACACAAAGATCCAGTTATGCCTGGTCGTGACAATGTCTGATCAGAGTCCCCTTGTTTGCACTTTGTGCTTTTTGGTGCTACATTAACTTTATTATTTAACTATTCATAGCTCCGCTTCTCATAAGCACATTAGGCTGAATACTATACTCTACCCATGATTCTGTAAACATACATTACAGGCATGATTGTACATTTCAATGCTTTACTCTTTATTTATGTATGCTCTGTATATATTTAGAAACACGTTAATGGCACTGGTTGCTGAAAAAAAGTATTTTGAACTGAACTGAAATGAACTGAATTCTGGTTCTACTGAATGCATTTATGCTGTTTTGGTCTTGCTTTATTTACTAAATTAAGCTCTATTTTTCTAACATGGTGGAGGATCTTTTTTTGTGGTGTTTTCACTGCCTTACTGTTTGAAGTGTTTACACAAATACTTTACACATTGCCTCTAAGTTAAGCCTAACTGTTCCCTAGATAGCTCAAAGGGCAGGGTACTTTTGATTAAAAAGTGATTACAAAGTTGGACATGTTCATTCAAGTCATACTTGTTCTGGTACTGAAAAACACCGGAATTTGTTTGTCATTATTGTGAGACCTATCTATCTCTTAGGATAACATTGGGTTGCCTTATTACATTTGATATATGCTAATTTTTAATTGAAAACAGGTAAAGATTTCATGTTTGATGTCTGAGAAATTGTCAATGAAAATGATCCAAAATGGTAACATTATATTTCAATTTCATCTTCATCAATCAACAGTTTTGGTTTAGATTTCTTTTATTGATTTGGAAAACCACTGGATTACATACAATCCAGCAAAACCAATGCTTATCCTAGCGTAGCCCATCAGCGGGACTATCTCATTGGACAGAAAGGAACATTCAACAAGAACAAAATGAGAAGCCCTCCACACCCCCTCCAAACTTCAAATGATTGAAAGTAGTACAAGTAGTTTCCGCATCCTCTACAGCAAGACACCTTCGATAGCGAGGTCCTAAATGTGTGAACGATCCTTCGAGTCTACAGGTGTACGTGGGTCCGCAAGTCGTAATAGCCTCAGATACTTAGGGCAAGTGAGCTCTATAAATTCTGCGGTCAGTAAGTTGAGAAAGGGTTCCCACAGGTTGTGGAAAGAGGCGCCTGGATTTGTGAGGGAACGAGAAATGTTCTCTATCCCGATGATTCCCCAGAGTCTGGGACCTTCGTAGTACCCCAAAGGGAAAGGATATTTTGTAGGGCTGCCTCCAATGCTAGTGCCATTCGTCAACCTCTACGTGCCTTCAGTGGAAAGGTGAGTGGGTTGGAGAGACCCAAGAGAACATACACTAGGAGGCGGGGGATCTCAGTGTCAAAATAAGAGTTGGTATCATCTAGTATTTGTTTCCAGTAGCCCGTCAGAGAGTGGCAGTCCCATAAGAGATGGGTTAGAGTGCCCAGGGAGCCACAAGCCCTCCAGTAATTGAGGCTGCGGGGAGGATGTCCATCTCGTTATCAAAGGCCAAGTTGAGGTCACCCCCTAAAAGTAAGTATCAGTCAGGAAGGCTAGTCAGCTCCTGGATTGCCTCCCGAATGAACCCTTCTTGGCCCTCATTGGGAGCATAAACTGAGACTACCGTGAAGGCATTGTGTCCCAGTGTGAAAGTTTAGGCTAAAAGTCTGCCCTTAATCTCGGCCTGCTTGTGACCAATTCTGCCCTGAAACCCAGCAGCAACCAGTATCGCCACCCCAGCTGTCTTAGTTGATCAATAGGAAAACAATTAATGGGGAAATGCCCTGGATCACAACCTGTGTGTGTCTTGTTGCCGGAGAAGAGTTTCCTGAATAAGACAAATATGGGTGCCTGAGTTTTCCAAAAAGGACAGGACTGCTTGCCTCTTAAAGGGGCTATTATGGTCCTTGACATTGAGCGACAGGATTTTAATGTTGGCCATCAGAGGAGTGGATATTAAAATGCATATGGAGGGCCCAGAATCCCGGACCTCCCCAACCCAAGTGCACCCACGTAAATGACCTGCCGGAAGCCCCCATTGATCAACATAGCTGGTGAAGCTAATAAAAGACCTATATATAGAAGGAGGAGGAGAGGACCCGGTTTCCCTGAAAACAAAACAAATAAAACGTAACTGGAACTTGTAGAGTCTGTAAATGGCCTGGGTTGGCAACCCCACTGTGTGGTGTGAATTGTTCAGCAGGAACCCCCACCGCCCTGCCGCCCCCCCCCCAGGCTCCAGCCCCCAAAATCCCAGAATAACCCCTCAACCAGCTCACCCCCAAGGTACCAGTTCTGCACAGTCTTCAGTCTGCGGCAGCTGAGTCTTCCACCAGGGATGCGATAAAGGCCTTCTGTTTTTTTGCCATGGTGTCTGAGTCAGGGTGTAGATGTAGTGGGTACCTCCCTACCCCTTGCCATTTGTCAGCTCCACCGCTGCGGTTCCCGGCGATGTCCTGCGTCGGGGCTCCCTCTCCATCCTCTGGCAGTTTGAGAAGAGTGTGGCTTCCTGTAACAAACAGATTTGACAAAACTTATCTTCCCACTTAAAAATGATTTGAAAGGGGGGCCCCAGGAATAGGAGGCATCCTTTGAGCGCAGGAAAGCTGAGACTAATTTATACTCATGTCTTATTTGCAAAGTGGAGGCAGCTACATCCTGAAACAGGAGGGACCTGGCTGAGTTAAAATCAATAGGGTGCTTTGCGTGTGCTTCCCGGAGGATCCGTTCCTTAAGTTGAAAATCTTAGACACAGGTTAGGATGTCTGGTGGGGGAGCAGTCGCTGGTCTCTTGGGCCCTACTCGATGAGTCCGATCCAGGGTGCATCCAAGATGTAGTGAAAGAGGTCAACTACAAAGGCTTCAATGTCCTGCCCTTCAATGCCCTGAGAAACTGCCTGGATACGAATGTTGTTCCGGTGAGAACGGTTCTCGAGGTCCTCCGCGTGGGCCTGGAGATCCATTTGGTGATCTTGTCGGTGGAGTACCACCTTTTGGAGCTGGTTGATTTCTTCATCCCTTGCCTGTGCTTGAGTCTCCAGTGTATCCACTCGTTCGCCCATCGAGTCAATGTCCTTTCTCATCTCCCGGAGTTCTAAGGAGAACTCTTTTTTCATGCCGTGGAATTCTCCTGACAGGGTGGCAACGAGCGACTCTAGGAAACAATGTGTGGCAGGCCCATCTGCGTCCCCTTTAATTGTGGTCTGTTAGGAGGCCCACCGGTAGTGGAGCCGCTTTGGCCCCTCCGGCACTGGTCTTGAGACGAAGGTCCTTCACAGATCGCTCCTTCTTAGTTTTGGATGTCGCCATGGATAAGTGAGTCCACCCCCCTCATGCAGCCAACTGTAAAAAATGTGGGAAAAGCCCAAAACGGCAAGTCCACAGAACTCTAGGAAGGGAGGGGGGCCTGCAAAACCCTTCTATACCTTAGAGCACGTCTCCCACTATCTTGAGTGTGAATGCGCCAGGGAGACTGAACCAGGGAGCTACACTCAATGCAGGGTCTCTCTCAGCCCAGCAGAGTGCAGGTCTCTTGTGGTGGCTTCAGCGCGATGCTAAGGCTTCATATGCTTCACCCCTAGGGGAGACCAATAAACAACCCCCTGGATGATCTCCCTAAGTGTGGCAGGGTATGCTCAGACGTGAGTCCCTTGCTCACTTGGCCACTGGATTCAAGATAGCCTGGCTGATGAGGATTATGAATCCGAAACCGGTCCCAGGATGCTTGTTTCCGGTCCATGGAAGACATGGCTTGGCAGTTTGGGCTGGACTTTTCCTATAAGGCAAAGGGTCAGACTGATTTGCATATAGCCATGTCTGAAATGGGGTGGCTGAGTGGGCTAAAGAATGGTGATGGATTAAACCCAGATCAGTTGACTGGGGGTGAGTGTTTGATTTGCTCAAACGCTCCGTCCATCATCCCCTTTTGTATCGCTTTGATCTCCGATTCTCGACAGCTGAGAGCTTGAGGTGAGGGTGGTACTGTTCAATTACTGCCCGACACTCCCCGGTGGTCTCCCAGGTGCCCAGTCCTCTGTAAGATAACTCCAGCTACAGGCCGCAAGCCCCTGCAGCTGTTCCCTCTACCAGTCTGCTCTCCCTTAATGCTTTAACAGTAGTCGTGAGGGCCTCATCAACGTGAGGTCCGAGTTGCCCCTTTCATGGGGATCACCTTAGGGTGCTGCACCACTTCGCAGGCGTTCCAGCAGCTTGTGTATGCTGAGCATCTGTTCCATTGCTGCTGAGAGATTGCAAGTCCCCGCCACAGCCCTGTCTGGCTATCTCACTGGTGCCCAGATCGCCGTGAACTTCTTGTGGCCACGCCTGCCCCAGCTTCCGTTCCTGCCACCAGTCTATACGCATACAGGCCTTGACGGTCTTCACTGCTCTCCAGCAGGGGGCTGGGAGGTGGAGGGGGGTAAAGGCCCGCTGCCCTAGTAGCCGGGTCCACCTTTGTAAGTTGCACCCCGCCACAGACAGTCTGGCAGAGTGCAAGGGTCCCGAGTCCGCTACCACCTCTTCAACATGCCTCAGAGCATCGCCGGGTCCAGCAGGTCCAGCCGCAGCAGCTGCCTCTTCTTGGTCCGGTTCTCAGGGGGTAGGAGAGCGCATCACTGATGCCATGTGCCGCCTCTTGTGCTCCAGTGCCCAATGGCTCTGTTCTTCACCACCGCTGGAGAAATCGTCTGATGCGACGACCGCTACAACAGGCCATGCCTGCCCACTCTCGGCCGGAGGTTTCACTGCCCACTGACAAGGAGACAGTGAGCGCAGCTCTATAGTCCCGGTATTGCGCAGCTACACCTATTTGAAACCCAATTTCTACAGGGACTATCGCAAAGGGGGTATAACCTAGGTCCGGTGCCGTTCAGGGTATGCTGCAGTGAGCTATGAAGCCGGGCCCAGGCGAAGGACCGGAGCGGCAAGCAGGCACATCCTACTCAGCCGCCATCTTGGCCACGCCCCCATCAATCAACAGTTTTGAGGTATTCGTCTCATTCTAATAGCTTTAATCTAATATTCCACCTTGTTAGACCCGTCTGCTTCTGAGAGTCCCCTCACCACTATGATTTATTTTGTTCCCCTGTACAAGGCACCTGGCGAAACCTGTGGCATTACAAATTGGGGTTGTCAACCTGTGTATATGGCCCTAAAATGGTAGACACCCCTTTTTCCTCATGTGAGTGACTCCCATTGGAGCCTTCATGAACCCTGGCCTTTTGAGGTTTTGGCGCCCTTTGTTTGGCGCGCATTCCTGACAGGAATTCCTTTATTTCCCTCAGGTACACAAAATGGCTGCTCTAGAACCACAGTACGGTGGCTGGTAGTGTCCTAAATACACCTCAAGAGTGCCATGTCATTGTCACAGCCAGAGAAAGTTCTAGAACCTTCTGGCTCGTGCCAGTACCCCAGGGCACTGGCTATATAAGGCCCAGTCCCTGGCGGCCATTTTGGATTAGATTAGATGGTTTTAGATGAGAAGAGATTCCAGACTTGACACCAGATTGACACCTGCCCTGTTGACCCCTGAGGTGGCTGGTAGCGCAGGCGGTAGAGCAGCAAAGGGTTGCTGTTGTTGTTTCTGACTGGCGTTCCAGTCAGCTACGTGAAAAGTGCCCTAGCGCCTACAGCGCCTGCCCAGCAAGTGCCTCATTGCCCCCAAAGACTGTGGCCAGATTTGTGTGCCTCCCCGCCCCCCCGGTGGTGAATTGTGACCGATTTCACGAGTCGCGAGGCGAGAGCAAGTTCGCCGCGACCGCGATCGTCAGCTGTGCCCCCTTCGCGACAGGCGCCTCTAGAGGGGAGCTCGGACGTCTCCGAGCTCCACCAGCGTAGAGCGCTTCCTGCGCAGACCGAAGGTGAGGTGGTGCGCCGGGGCGGGGAAAGGCCGGCCTTCGTTGGGCGGGACTAGCGTCTCTGCCACTCCCCAGTGACCCGGGAGCTGTAGCTGTGGGTGGGAACCACCCTGTATGCGGAAGACGGAGGGAGGTCTGTGGAGCCCCTGAGAACCCCGTCGCTGACGAGAGAAGTGCTGTGCCCGACTGAATCGTAGCCCGATTGCAGCCGATGTGAGGTGGGCCCGTTTCTTCCTATTGAATGCAGCGTTGTGAAGGAACTGTGAACCGGCATTCATTTGATTGTGCGTGAAGGTTGTGTGACCTCTCCGGCAGCCCGTTCGTCAGTCTAGAGACTTTGAACTGGTGCCGCCTGAGTTCTAGCGGTGTTAAAGCCCGTAGGCGCGCATAGATTTCACCGGCAAAGAAGAGATCCTATCCTGGTGACAGCCGAGTGCAAATGAAGTATTCACTGTGTTTCCTTGCCTTTTAGATACACGCGCATACGCCCTGAATGATCCTTAAAGAGTCCCAAACCTTATTCTGTGCTCAGAGAAGCCGTATACATTGTCATTGAAATCAACACAAACTGTAAGAGATATCTTTCCCATTTGAAACGTATTGCAAATGTGATGTTCCTAAAGTATTTAATTGGTGGCAGTGATACCAGAAGAAACATGTGGTTATGTATTTAAATGAACCAGTATTTATTCTGATATTTATTGTGATATTTATTTGTAGTACTCATTCCTGAAGTTATTCTATTTATTGATGCTATTTATTCCTGACTTTA
Source organism: Lissotriton helveticus (assembly GCF_964261635.1). Classification (NCBI taxonomy): domain Eukaryota; kingdom Metazoa; phylum Chordata; class Amphibia; order Caudata; family Salamandridae; genus Lissotriton; species Lissotriton helveticus. Next base: position 47,630,587 of record NC_136060.1, on the reverse strand, counting down.
TTTATAGTACTATTTATGGCAGAATTGAAACCCAGAACTGTATGACCAAAAGAAATGTGTATGTGCTTTCCCAGTCAACCCTATTTACAACAGAGAACTTTTATATAAAGGAATCGTATTTTTATACAGCAGTGGTGTGGTGTCCTTCTTTTTGGTGTGGCTGTACAGGGAGTTATTATTGGGTCAAAGCCGGCTTAACACTACAGCCTTCACTTGCCTTGTCACTTGAGCCAAGCTACCCCCTTTATGCTGGGCTTGCCCATCGCAGGTCCAACATAAAATTGGTGCTCAGCGGGTGGGATTGCGAGCCGTGCTTGTTTTGTACCCCATAATAATTCAGTGTGCACCATCGGTACACACCCGGAGTTTTCTCCTAGCGGCCCTCAAATTCAACATTTTGCTTTTTCCAAATTCTTTCCTGGAGGTGGGTGGAAGTGACCCTCAGAGTTCTTATCCTGGTCACCTACTTCGGGGAGGTTGTCCACACTTTTCACTGACAAGATGGAATTCGAAATGTCAGAGCTGGAGACCTATACAGTGGCACAGCTCAAGGATTTCTGTCAGGAAAGGGGAGTGTTCGTCAGGCGAGGGGCCAAAAGAGAGGAGTTCCGTAATAGTCTGCGGCCTGGGTGGAAGCACACACGGAGGGAAAGGTGGAGGAGGAGGAATCAGACAGAGGTACTGTCATTGATAGGACTGCGGAATGTCTCCCGGGGGAGGGTGAGATGTCAATCAGCCCCAAGGTAACCTCACGGGAGGGCAGCAGTGTGTCATCGAGAGGGTTGTCAGAGACCGAGTTAGCTGACAGGAGAGAGGAAAGACTGTTATGGTGGGAAATAGCAAAAATGGAGATGGAAGAAAGGAGGGAGCGGAGGAGGATGGAACATGAGTCCAAGCTGGAGATGGAGGGGAAAAGGATGGAACACGAGTCCAAGTTACGAGAACTCGACTTCCAGGCCCATAACATCACTCCGAAGGGTGTCGAGTCAAAGGAATTTGCCAGGGAGCCCAGGCCCCATTTACCCAAGGACGTAGTCGCCAGTTATACCGCTGGAGATGACATAGCCAAGTGGCTGGCAGCCTATGAGGTATCCTTAAGAGCCCATGAGATCCATGAGAAGCATTGGGGTGGTGGATTATACCGGTACATGCCTCCGACAGGTAGGGATGCCCTATTGGCCCTAGACCGGGAGGAACAGGTAAATTACCCCGCCATGAAGGTGGCGCTCATCAGAAAGTTTGGGTTGACCCCCGAGAAATACCGGCAAAGGTTTAGGGGCAGCCACAAACTGAGCTCACAGAATTGGGTTGACTTCCTGGATTTTGCCAAGAAAGCCCTGGATGGGTGGGTCCAAGGTAATGAGGTGGAGGACTATCGAGGGTTGTACGACCTAATACTCAAGGAACATCTACTCGAGAAATGTCTTCCTGAGCTGAGGCAACACCTGGTAGACAGCAAACTTACTTGCCCCCGTAAGCTTGCTGAGGAGGCGGACATTTGGGCAAGTACCCGAGTGTCCACGAAGGGGACGGGAGGAGATTCTCAGAAGTCCGGACAGGGCGCTTCCCAGAAGAAAGAGGGGGGAGATAACAAGAAACAGAAGTTCTCCAAAGGCCCCCAAAATACCTTTAAGGGGAAAAGTTTATTTTCCAATTCTAAGGCTAACCCGCCGAAGAACCCTAAACCTGGCCAGAGTCAGCAGCCAAGGGTTATCCATTGCTTTGAGTGTGGTGGTATTGGACATTATAAGGGAGACGTGAAATGCCCAAAGAGACCACCCCCTCCCACTGGAGGAAAGGCCCCGGGAGTCGCTAGTGTAGCGCTCGGGGAGGAGATGCCCTTAGCTAAGGGGAGGGAGTGGGCGGGTGTCACCTTAGTGTCCCTGGGTGATCGGGAGATGGTTCCAAAGATCCAGGTGCCCTCAAATACTACCAAGTATGGGCAATGGGTCACCATCAATAGCCATAGAGGGGAAGCTCTGAGAGATACAGGAGCCAGTATGACTATGATAAGGAGTCATCTGGTGTCCTCAGAGCAGGTGATTCCAGGCGTACTTCATCCAGCCGCGATGGCTGACGGCAGAATGGGCCACTATCCTGTGGCCGAGGTTCCCTTTGAGTGGGGAGGGGTTACAGGTTCACTTCGAGTTGCCGTAAGCCCCGCCGTGCCAGTCGATTGTCTGCTGGGCAATGATATGGAGCACAATGCTTGGAAGGAGGTGGAATACCGGACTCATACGGAGATGCTGGGTACACCTGATTATGCCTGTGTGAGTACCAGGTCTGCGGCTGCTCGGGAGGAGAAGTCGCGTGGGTTGGAGGCTGGAACAATGGCCCAACCAGCTGCTGATGAGGAAACATCTCGAGGACAGGAAGAGCCTGCCTCGATGTCCGTGCCCCATGAGACGGATAGGCCACCTGCGGAGGTGGACCCGGAGTCCGCTTAGGAGGACATGGTTCCGTTGGAGGACTTGCCTATCCCCGCTGAGTGGCGAGTGGAGGGAGGACCATCCAGGGAGGAACTGAGCAAGGGACAAAGGGAATGTCCCACCCTCGAGGGTCTGAGGCAACAGGCTGAAGCCCAGGTAACAGGTAACTAGTCTGGGAACTATCGTGTTTACTGGGAGGATGGTATCCTCTACAGTGAGCCCAGGGCGCCAGTGCACGGATTGTCACGGGCCCTGGTAGTCCCACAGTGTTACCGAGCCTTCCTATTAGAGTTGGCTCATGAGATTCCCTTGGCAGGACACTTGGGTCAGGACAAGACCTTTGCCCGGCTTGTCCCCCACTTTTATTGGCCTCGAATGAGGGTGGCGTCCAACACATACTGTCGGTCGTGTGTGTCATGCCAAGCCAGTGGGAAAACAGGGACGAAGCTGAAGGCTCCCCTGGAACCACTTCCCGTCGTTGGCACCCCCTTTGAAAGGGTGGGCATCGACATTGCTGCGTCCCTAGATCCACCTACATCATCCGGTCACAGGTTTATCCTGGTCCTGGTGGATCACGCCACAAGGTATCCAGAGGCAGGACCTCTGAGAACCATTACTGCACCAGTAGTGGCAAAGGCCCTGATGGGGATCTTTACCCGAGTGGGATTCCCCAAGGAAGTTGTATCTGACAGGGGGACCAACTTCCTGTCAGCATATATGCGGGCAATGTGGAAGGAGTGTGGAGTGACTTACAGGTTCACCACTCCTTATCACCCACAGACCAATGGTCTCGTGGAAAGGTTCAACCAAACCTTGAAGGGTATGATCAGAAGTCTACCCGGAAGCCTGCGGAGGAAATGGGACGTCCTCCTACCCTGTTTGCTCTTTTCCTACAGGGAAGTGCCGCAAAAGGGAGTGGGTTTCAGCCCCTTCGAGCTTTTGTACGGGCACCCTGTACGTGGACCTCTCAGCCTGGTGAGGGACTCCTGGGAAAAGTCTCCCCGGAAAGTTCCCCAGGATGTGGTGAGCTACATGCTGGCCTTCTGAAGCCAAATGGCTAAGTTGTGGAAGCAAGCTTCTGACAACTTGGAAGCCAGTCAGGCAGTTAAGAAAGCGTGGTATGACCACAACGCTCACCCAGTGGAGTTGGAGCCTGGCCAGAAGGTGTGGGTGATGGAGCCTGGAGAGCTGAGTGCCCTCCAGGACCGTTGGACAGGCCCCTATGAGGTGTTGGAGAAGAAGGGCAAGTCTACCTATCTGGTGGACATAAAGACCCCTCGGCATCCGCATCGGGTGTTACATGCCAATCGCCTCAAGCCCCACTACGAGAGGCCCAAAGTCATGTTGGTTATGGTGACTGACGGATCGGAGGAAGAGGACACTGAGCCTCTCCCCGACCTTTTTGCGTCTCAAGAAAAGGATGGGTCAGTGGAGGGAGTGAAACTCTCGCCAACCCTGACTCCTGAGCAACAGGAGGAATGTCGCCAGGTCTTGGGGTCATTCGCTCCTCTGTTCTCCCTTGTCCCGGGTAAGACCCATCTGTGTACCCATGACGTGGACACAGGGGACAGCCCACCTGTGAAGTCAAAGTCTTACCGGCTGTCTGACAAGGTGAAGGCCAGTATCCAAAGCGAAGTAGCTAAGATGCTGGAGCTAGGAGTCATCGAATCTTCAAGTAGCCCTTGGTCTAGCCCGGTGGTTTTGGTTCCCAAAGCTGCCCCACCTGGTGCCACTCCAGAATTGCGATTCTGTGTGGACTACCGAGGACTAAATTCGGTAACCAAAACGGATGCTCATCCGATCCCTCGGGCGGATGAATTGATTGACCGGTTGGGAGCTGCCCAATATCTCAGTACTATTGACCTCACTGCAGGGTACTGGCAGATTCCCATGACTGATGGAGCCAAGGAAAGGTCAGCCTTCTCCACACCTGATGGACACTACCAGTTTTGCGTCATGCCCTTTGGGCTCAAGAACGCTCCTGCCACTTTTCAGCGGCTGGTGAACACGATCCTCACCGGGATGGAGTCATTCTCTGCTGCTTACTTGGATGACATAGCTGTCTTCAGTAGCAGTTGGGAGGATCACTTGCAGCACTTGCAAGCCGTTCTCCAGGCCCTGGAACGGGCTGGCTTGACGATCAAGGCCAGCAAATGTCAGATTGGACAGGGGTCGGTAGTGTACTTAGGACACTTGGTGGGCCGGGGAACGGTGCAGCCCCTTCAGGCGAAGATTGAGGCAATCATGGCCTGGAAACCCCCCAAGACCCAGACTGAGGTCCGAGCCTTCATGGGCCTCAAAGGTTACTACAGACGATTTGTGAAGGGGTATGGCACTATCGTGGCACCCCTTACAGAACTCACAGCCAAGAAGCAACCCAGGAGAGTCATTTGGACGGAGGCTTGCCAGCGAGCCTTCGACACTCTGAAACAAGCATTGTGTAAAGCTCCAGTCCTGAAGGCTCCAGGTTTTTCAAAAGAGTTCATTGTTCAGACAGATGCATCCGACATTGGCATTGGGGCGGTGCTATCGCAACTCAATGAAGAGGGTCTGGATCAACCCGTGGTCTTTCTGTCACGAAGACTGCTTCCCCGGGAACAGAGATGGAGTACCATCAAGCGGGAAGCCTTTGAGGTGGTCTGGGCACTGAAGAAGCTGCGACCATATTTGTTTGGTTCACACTTCCTTGTTCAGACAGACCACCGACCCCTTCGTTGGCTCATGCAAATGAAGGGGGAAAATCCCAAACTGTTGAGGTGGTCTATCTCCCTACAGGGAATGGACTTTCGGGTGGAACACCGGCCCGGAGTTGACCACGCCAATGCAGACGGTCTCTCCAGGTATTTCCGCCTTAGTGTTGAGGACTCCCAAGGGGTTGGGTAGCTCTCCCCACTTTCAGCTGGGGGGGACGCGTGTTAGACCCGTCTGCTTCTGAGAGTCCCCTCACCACTATGATTTCTTTTGTTCCCCTGTACCTCCCAAAATTTGTCGCTTTTCTTTGTCTACCAGGACTTTTTATGTGTTGTTTCATGGGGTTTGATGTTCCTTGACGCCCAGTTGCTCACAAGGTTTGTTGCACCTATTTACAAGGCACCTGGCGAAACCTGTGGCCTTACAAACTGGGGTTGTCAACCTGTGTATATGGCCCTAAAATGGTGGACACCCCTTTTTCCTCATGTGCGTGACTCCCATTGGAGCCTTCATGAACCCTGGCCTTTTGAGGTTTTGGCGCCCTTTGTTTGGCGCGCATTCCTGACAGGAATTCCTTTATTTCCCTCAGGTACACAAAATGGCTGCTCTAGAACCACAGTACGGTGGCTGGTAGTGTCCTAAATACACCTCAAGAGTGCCTTGTCATTGTCACAGCCAGAGACGGTTCTAGAACCTTCTGGCTCATGCCAGTACCCCAGGGCACTGGCTATATAAGGCCCAGTCCCTGGCGGCCATTTTGGATTAGATTAGATGGTTTTAGATGAGAAGAGATTCCAGACTTGACACCAGATTGACACCTGCCCTGTTGACCCCTGAGGTGGCTGGTAGCGCAGGCGGTAGAGCAGCGAAGGGTTGCTGGCGTTGTTTCTGACTGGCGTTCCAGTCAGCTACGTGAAAAGTGTCCTAGCGCCTACAGCGCCTGCCCAGCAAGTGCCTCATTGCCCCCAAAGACTGTGGCCAGATTCGTGTGCCTCCCCGCCCCCCCGGTGGTGAATTGTGACCGATTTCACGAGTCGCGAGGCGAGAGCAAGTTCGCCGCGACCGCGATCGTCAGCTGTGCCCCCTTCGCGACAGGCGCCTCTAGAGGGGAGCTCGGACGTCTCCGAGCTCCACCAGCGTAGAGCACTTCCTGCGCAGACCGAAGGTGAGGTGGTGCGCCGGGGCGGGGAAAGGCCGGCCTTCGTTGGGCGGGACTAGCGTCTCTGCCACTCCCCAGTGACCCGGGAGCTGTAGCTGTGGGCGGGAACCACCCTGTATGCGGAAGACGGAGGGAGGTCTGTGGAGCCCCTGAGAACCCCGTCGCTGACGAGAGAAGTGCTGTGCCCGACTGAATCGTAGCCCGATTGCAGCCGATGTGAGGTGGGCCCGTTTCTTCCTATTGAATGCATCGTTGTGAAGGAACTGTGAACCGGCATTCATTTGACTGTGCGTGAAGGTTGTGTGACCTCTCCGGCAGCCCGTTCGTCAGTCTAGAGACTTTGAACTGGTGCCGCCTGTGTTCTAGCGGTGTTAAAGCCCGTAGGCGCGCATAGATTTCACAGGCAAAGCAGAGATCCTATCCTGGTGACAGCCGAGTGCAAATGAAGTATTCACTGTGTTTCCTTGCCTTTTAGATACACGCGCATACGCCCTGAATGATCCTGAAAGAGTCCCAAATATTATTCTGTGCTCAGAGAAGCCGTATACATTGTCATTGAAATCAACACAAACTGTAAGAGATATCTTTCCCATTTGAAACGTATTGCAAATGTGATGTTCCTAAAGTATTTAATTGGTGGCAGCGATACCAGAAGAAACATATGGTTATGTATTTAAATGAACCAGTATTTATTCTGATATTTATTGTGATATTTATTTGTAGTACTCATTCCTGAAGTTATTCTATTTATTGATGCTATTTATTCCTGACTTTATTTATAGTACTATTTATGGCAGAATTGAAACCCAGAACTGTATGACCAAAAGAAATGTGTATGTGCTTTCCCAGTCAACCCTATTTACAACAGAGAACTTTTATATAAAGGAATCGTATTTTTCTACAGCAGTGGTGTGGTGTCCTTCTTTTTGGTGTGGCTGTGCAGGGAGTTATTATTGGGTCAAAGCCGGCTTAACACTACAGCCTTCACTTGCCTTGTCACTTGAGCCAAGCTACCCCCTTTGTGCTGGGCTTGCCCATCGCAGGTCCAACACACCTTCTCCTGAATTTCATCAGTACCTCTACTAGTTACACAATTTACATTAATTGCGATACTTTCTTTAGTGCACTTAGGGCCATATGTATCATACTACCGTTTTGCGAATTCCAAATAGCGAATTTTAAGGAATCGCTATTTGGAATTCGCAAAACGGTATGTATGTACAAAATCGCTATTAAATAGCGATTCTTTACCATTCCTAATTTGCGATTAGCAAATTGCTAATCGCAAATTACCCATTCATTTCCATGGGCCAGGAGGCCCATAGGAATGAAGGTGCAATTTGCAATTAGCAATTAGCTAATCGCAAATTAGGAATTTCTTCAAGGGTGCAGGGGTGTCTCAAGAACACCCTGCTGCACCCCTGAAAAAGACATTTGGGGGCATATGGCGCACATACATGCCCTAAGGGCATGTATGGGCGTCATATGGCACCTTTTGTTTTTTGGAAAAAAGATTTTTGAAAAGAATTCGTAAATTACCACCAACTAGAAGTTGGTGGTAATTTGCGATTCCTTAATGGCATTTTTTGAATATGTTTTGTTTGATACATTGCATTTAAGGAATCGCACAATTTGCGATTCCTTAAGTGCAATCGCAAAATAAGGAATTGCAAATTTTGCTATTCCTTATTTTCCATCAAACATGTTTGATACATACTATGGGCCACATGCATCATTGTGTCTTTTTGCATTTCTTAATTTGCGAAAAATAAGGAATCGCAAATTAAGAAATGCAAAATGATATGCATCAATATTTTCGGTATTCTTGTGGGATTCGGTAAAAATCGCATTTTTTACCGAATCCCAAAGAAATACCGATTTCTTAACTTAATTTTCGCAATTTCCATTGATTCCTATGGGCCAAAAGGCCCATAGGAGTCAATGGAAATTGCGAGTGGCACTTAGAAAATTTCATGGGTGCAGGGGGGGGTCCAAAGGACCCCCCCATGCACCCCTGAAATGTACTTTTCAGCATAAGTTACATACACACATGTCCTAAGGACATGTGTGTGTGCAACTTTACAGTTTAAAAATGCATTTTTGTGCATATTTAATCAATTTCGCAATTTACCACGAAGTTGAACTTCGTGGTAATTTGCACTTCCAATTTTAAAAAAAGCATATTTTTCTATAATGATGCATAGCATTTAAGAAATCGCACAATTGCGATTTCTTAAATGCTAATGCAATTTTAGAAATCGTAAAAAAGATGCGACTTCTAAAATGGCATGATGCATCCCAACAAGCACTTTTGCATTCGCAAACGGCCGATTTTAAGGAATCGCACCGTCTGCGACTGCAAAAATGCTTGATGCATGTGGGCCTATTTGTCTAATTAGCATTCGCAAAGGCCGAAATTCGCAGAATTTCGGCCTTTGCGAATGCTAATTAGCTTGATACATATGGCCCTTATACATTTCAACACAGTGTCCTGTCTTTTTGCACGTCTTACATGTTACTTTTCATGAAATTCAATCTGCATCATCGGACCCTATAGTTAGAAAAAACACATCTGAAACATATCCCTCTAAAATATTTTTGTACTGCTTAATGCTTGTTTTATTTCTCACCATAGTACTTTTGACTTTGACTGCGTTTACTGAATCCACCTGATCTACGTTCACCACATGTACCACTTTATAGTCATCCAACGTTTCCTCATTAATTATTGTCTACATTTCGCAGTCTGCTCTTCACTGTGTGCCATTTTAGGACTTTCACATGTCAGATTATGTGCATTCAATACATTTTCTTGTATGCACTTTCTTGATGTATGGACCATTAGCTTCTCTCTGATAAATTCACTGTGCTGTCCTGTGAAATCATAATCAACCAGTAACACTCAAAGACTGGTCACAAAATTAACTATGGCTCCTTATCAGCTGGATTATTGATACCTTTCAAATATAATGTTAGTTCTGATACCAAAATATAATTTAATTGCTTGATAGTTTGCATATATAGCTATTCTTTTCTCTTCTTTCTGCAGCAGTTAATGACTGTAGTATTAGGTAAACATTCAAACTATGCAATGCAATACATTAGCTTGTTTTCTGTTCTCTAACAAAGCTCCTCTATAGCAGCTAACATGTATATTTGAAATGCATCTTCCCAATCTCCCCAGGAGGTTTCTGAACTGCCTGGGATGGTAGAAATGTTATAGGTGGTAACCTTTAAAAAGTTTATGCTCTTCAGTTTGTAACACTAACAGTTGAATATTTTTTGTTTGATACATTGCATTTAAGGAATCGCACAATTTGCGATTCCTTAAGTGCAATCGCAAAATAAGGAATTGCAAATTTTGCTATTCCTTATTTTCCATCAAACATGTTTGATACATACTGGCCCACATGCATCATTGTGTCTTTTTGCATTTCTTAATTTGCGAAAAATAAGGAATCGCAAATTAAGAAATGCAAAATGATATGCATCAATATTTTCGGTATTCTTGTGGGATTCGGTAAAAATCGCATTTTTTACCGAATCCCAAAGAAATACCGATTTCTTAACTTAATTTTCGCAATTTCCATTGATTCCTATGGGCCAAAAGGCCCATAGGAGTCAATGGAAATTGCGAGTGGCACTTAGAAAATTTCATGGGTGCAGGGGGGGGTCCAAAGGACCCCCCCATGCACCCCTGAAATGTACTTTTCAGCATAAGTTACATACACACATGTCCTAAGGACATGTGTGTGTGTAACTTTACAGTTTGAAAAATGCATTTTTGTGCATATTTAATCAATTTCGCAATTTACCACGAAGTTGAACTTCGTGGTAATTTGCACTTCCAATTTTAAAAAAAGCATATTTTTCTACAATGATGCATAGCATTTAAGAAATCGCACAATTGCGATTTCTTAAATGCTAATGCAATTTTAGAAATCGTAAAAAAGATGCGACTTCTAAAATGGCATGATGCATCCCAACAAGCACTTTTGCATTCGCAAACGGCCGATTTTAAGGAATCGCACCGTCTGCGACTGCAAAAATGCTTGATGCATGTGGGCCACTATTTGTCTAATTAGCATTCGCAAAGGCCGAAATTCGCAGAATTTCGGCCTTTGCGAATGCTAATTAGCTTGATACATATGGCCCTTATACATTTCAACACAGTGTCCTGTCTTTTTGCACGTCTTACATGTTACTTTTCATGAAATTCAATCTGCATCATCGGACCCTATAGTTAGAAAAAACACATCTGAAACATATCCCTCTAAAATATTTTTGTACTGCTTAATGCTTGTTTTATTTCTCACCATGGTACTTTTGACTTTGACTGCGTTTACTGAATCCACCTGATCTACGTTCACCACATGTACCACTTTATAGTCATCCAACGTTTCCTCATTAATTATTGTCTACATTTCGCAGTCTGCTCTTCACTGTGTGCCATTTTAGGACTTTCACATGTCAGATTATGTGCATTCAATACATTTTCTTGGATGCACTTTCTTGATGTATGGACCATTAGCTTCTCTCTGATAAATTCACTGTGCTGTCCTGTGAAATCATAATCAACCAGTAACACTCAAAGACTGGTCACAAAATTAACTATGGCTCCTTATTAGCTGGATTATTGATACCTTTCAAATATAATGTTAGTTCTGATACCAAAATATAATTTAATTGCTTGATAGTTTGCATATATAGCTATTCTTTTCTCTTCTTTCTGCAGCAGTTAATGACTGTAGTATTAGGTAAACATTCAAACTATGCAATGCAATACATTAGCTTGTTTTCTGTTCTCTAACAAAGCTCCTCTATAGCAGCTAACATGTATATTTGAAATGCATCTTCCCAATCTCCCCAGGAGGTTTCTGAACTGCCTGGGATGGTAGAAATGTTATAGGTGGTAACCTTTAAAAAGTTTATGCTCTTCAGTTTGTAACACTAACAGTTGCATCAAAATAAGTAATTCATTTTCACCATTGTCTAGGAAAGTAGACACCTGTAACGTGCAAATAAAATAACAAGAAAAAATAAAGAAAGTGGTCGCTTTTTTCCTTGTAAGAGGGTTTTGTAACTTTCATGACTGATTTTTGTTTTATTACCGTGTCCTATCCCTTCCTTTCGTTTATTCGTTTTAAAATGCGTTAGTAAATAATCTCTGATAATTCTGCAACGTTGACATGCATCCACGCTAATGCACGAGGAATGCTTTCAGATGCAGCGCAAGGAGCTTTGTAATGATGACCTTTGATTTAAATGGCACTTTTGATACTTTGAAGTATTTACACTTGTTTCCTGAATATATGATATACGAAATAAGTAATATAAGCAAATAGAGCGAAGAAATGCTGTTTGTTATGGACTGCACCAGTAGAAAAATATGACATACATAATCCAACTGTTGCTGAGTTTTGTATGCCGCACTCTGTAACTGAACGACTAGATTTGAGACACATGTTAGTTTTAATTAATGTTGAACGCTTAACTGCTATAAATGAGCATAAGAGACGTAAATATTACTGTAATGCTATTAAACAAATCTTGCAGCAAAGGATTATGCTTGCAGTTTGAAAATTCTGACTCATCTGAATATGTATACGTATGTTGTTATTTCTGGATCTTACTTGGTGCTGTGACTTGATTAATTCGATAAAGTAGGAATATCAGTCAAACCATCTAATTTGCGTATAGATGAACTCTGCATAGCGTTGTAATCGACAGCATGTTGAAAGCCTGTATTCTCCAAACTGAGGGGAATATTACCAAGCATAAGCGAAAAATATCGCTAAGCTTAGTTAGCGGCTATAATTATATCGCCGTGCATCGCCTATTTTTATCGCTTAGGAGCCTTGCTATTATCAAGGTTTATCTTCTCAGCGATAAAAATCGGCCGAAATGCATGAATGTCTCTGAAAAGTCAGCGATATTCATGCATTACCGAGCAAATGCTCTTAGCCATGTTATCCACCTACCATTGGATAACATGGCTAAGAACTGCTCTGGGCAGGCGTTAGCGTTTGGATATAATTGCGCTTAGCGCGATTATTTCCAAAAGTAGGTAATAGGAGATAGCGATGTTAGTGACTGTTTCCAGTCGCTAACATCTTGGCACGCCCACTTTGCATGTCATTAGCGATAATTATCGCTGACATGCAAAGTGGGCCCCAAGATGAACGCTATCTCCTACTAGCTGTCGCTAACTGGTGTTAGCGACAGCTAGGTAATAGGGTGATAAAATTATCACCGCTTTAGCGGGAAAAATTCCCGCTAAAGCGGCGACAAGGCTCTTGGTAATATGCCCCTGAGTGTGACACTGTAGATATATTCCAAACTAGTTTTATTCAGTAAACTCACCAGTGACCTCAGGCCTCCCATACAGCTGCACTGGTGCAACCAATAGCAATCTGTACAAACATATGCATACTGAAGGTTCTAGCAAATAGCATAACATGCTGAGCATTCCTCTTGCGTGGCAGTGGTAGGATCCTGTAGGATGTAGAATAGGGCATTGTCAGGAAAGGCATTGTGTATTCACTTTACTACTGTTTAAGTGCTGCATAAATAATTTACATATTGCCTTTAAGTTAAGCTTGACTGCTGTTGTACCAAGCTACTAGAAGGTTAAGCAAACGTTAATGTTAGGACTTTTTACGGCTCACTCTGACATGGATTGTGCCCCCCCCCCTCAAACAAAAACCTAATTCTAGGGTTGGGTGTAATATTCTGTTCCCCCTACAGTATTCGACGTTCGGCCAAATTCCGCCAATTTACGTGCAGGGCTGCGGAATGTAAATGTATGTGTAAATGTAGTTGAGCTTATATAGCGCACAGCTGCCCGCAGTGGGTTTCCCGGCACTTGCTTAGGGAACCCTTCCTGGTATTCCCCTGTGAGATAGCAGGGTATCCACAAGGTGAAAGTCAGGCATCCCGCCGCGAGGGGCCGTTGTGGAGATTAAGCAAGCTATTGCCCAGAGTCGCAGAGTGTGAACCCGTGAGTCGAGGAGGCACCGGGCCGAGAATTATGAGTCCGTGGAATTTTTAGCCCAAGACCCCGCCGAGGCGGGGAATTGAACCCTGGTCCAGGACCGATCTCAGCTTCCGGGTCTGCTGCCTCTAACCCCTGAGCCACACTTCTCCACATGAGATGCTATTGAGTGTGAGCGAGATTTGGCTTCTCCCAGTGCGATTTCTGGTTACTAGAAAGACATCCGATGAGTTTTTATAAAGCGAACAGTCGGGTGTATATGAGATCATTGAAGGTCAGAAAGTTGCCACTCAAGTAGAAAATCTACTCGACCTGAAGGAATTTCAACTTGAGCAGCTAAGCCCTCTGATTACCGCATGGTACCACTTGCACTGATATTTCAGTGTGGAATGAGCTACCTCCTCTAAATCACAGTACAAGCCGCGCAATGTGCCTATTTCCAACTGTAGGCCGAATTCCCTTGAATGTCTCGGAGTTTTTATGTAATTCTGCGGATTTCCGTGGAGTCAAAAAACGTGAATTCTGCTTACCCCAACCAATTTCTCACACAACTATTCCTGGACTATCCCTGGACTGGGCCCTGCTGTTGGCCTCTGCAGAAAGAACGTTCTCACCCCTAAGTGCTGTCACTGAGGTCCTGGGACCTTTATCTGTGTGTAGCTGGACTTGTCCAAGAACATCTGAAAAAGAGGAATTTGTAAAAATTGAGAACGTCCGGACCTTTACAGGACCGGGACCAACCACCAAATTAGATCGGCCCGAAGCACGACCTCGCTGGACAAGAAAAGTTAGACCCACTCAAAGATTTTGCCACTCAAATAGCCGGTTAAGCGGACCCTCGTGGTAAGCCTATCTGTCTTTGGCATGACTAACCCTGAGCATCCAAATACGCTACGCTCGCAAAGTTTGCGTAGTTTGTGCTACTTTGCGCTAAGTGAATTGCACTTAGCACAGTGCAAAATTGCGTAGCATAGTTGGCATTTTTTGCTCGCGGTCCTCAACGTCGAGTTGGCGACCGCGAGCGAGCATAATGACATCCCGATGAGACTTTTTCCTCGTTTGCGATCAGCAACATCAAGTTAGCGTTCGCAAACGAGGAAAATAAACCTCCCGGCGAGATTCTCAACGCCAGGAGGTCAGGTTTCTCATTGAGAGTGGTCACGTATGCTCGCAACCGCTCGCGATGGGAAACTACCTGTCTGCGTTGAGAAAGCTGCCGCTCGAGTAAAATCTACTTGAGCGGCAGAAAACGACAGCTCGCATCCAGCACTATGCAATCATCGTGAACAGCGCACCACACAGTTCACGTAGCGCTACGCGTATCTCGCGTAGTGCAATTCGTGTAGCTACGCGTAGCGCAACTATGCGATTAAGCCCAGGGTTAGGCATGACGTTTCTGGTTACAGCCTGCAGCCTAGCTCTGAGAGACGATCCTGAGCTTAAATAAATAGACTATTGCCCTGATTTAGAGTTTGGCAGAGTACTGTGTTGCAATGGTGACGGAGTACTCTCTCCATAGAACTGAGTATCCACCCATCTCTTTTAGAGTTGGGAGGAACTTCAGTATGCCAGTGATGGAGACCTCTGCTGCTGACATACACTTCTGATGGCCAGAGGTTGGTTGCTAGGCCATTTGGCCGCCTCCCGATTTAGAGTGGGTGGTCAAATGGCCAGTTTTCACTGTCCGTCAATGCCAGGTAAAACCTTTAGTAAGGTGTATTGAAAACTACAAATTGACCCTCACGCCATGGTAGACAACTTCAATGGTTCAGGGGGTCTTTAGTTTTTTGTTTTAAAAAAAAAACAAAATCCTGATTTTGTTTTTAAAAGTAAAAACCAGGTCAAAAGTTTGATTAACTGTACTGTTATGTTGACGTGGCCATCTATCACACTTTTAATATATTGACAGGCACCAAAGTGACAGTGATTCTTACCAATAATAAACATAATTTAAATTTTGTTTACTTTATTTATCTGTATTTTCTAATAGTCAGTGCATCTTAAGTCATAACCGGTGTATCATGTGATAACATTATATACAAAGTTACTTCACAATCTGTGCATTACATCTTACATTCAGAGCATGTTAGCATAGTTACGTTACATTTTCTTCATGAGGGAAATGAGTACACAAGAGAGAAATATAATGCATTGGCAGCAACTTTGTTCATTAAACATATCCTGGTTATCTTAAGTAAAGGTCAACACTTTGTACAGTTGATGCAGGTGCATAATATCCTTGTGAAGCTACCTATAGTGTGATCAAACAGTACCCCATATTCTCTCTGTCTACTTTCGCTAACAGCTAGGGCAGGTCATGACAGGATATAGACAGGATTATAAAATCGCTCTGACTAGATAATTGACTTCTGACTTGTCCTATACAGTGTATGTAAATAACAACAATCTCTTAGAAAAAGTAATATAAGCATGCACTTGATGTATACATAACACTGATATATGCTTTTATTTATGTTATATAAGTAATGAAAGATGTCTGAATATATGTACTGATGTACACATGGTATGGAAATAATGCTTAAATTTAATTGTATTTTGAACGACAGATGGTTTTGTATATGTACCTCGTAAAGCAAGACACAAATTTAATTAATTCATTTATTCACTCATAGGTTTTCCCCTGACGAAGGGACGCTCAGTCCCAAAATGCATTGGGTTTCATTTACAATCAGGAATCGCAATGAAAAATCATATTGATCAAATAATATTGAAGAGGTATCATTGAATTTATGAATGTATTGAGAATTGCATATATATATATATATGTTATGTTATGTTATGTTAATATTTATTTGTTAAGCGCTCGTACGCCCAAGGGCTTCATGGCGCTATCGGAGGGAACACAACACAAGAATAAAATACAGCTCAACAGTAGGCCTGGATGAACAACCAAGTTTTGAGAGAGTGTCTGAAACTGAGAAGATCTCCACTAGTTTTCAAATGCAATGGAAGCGAATTCCAGAAGGTGGCTGCAAGATGGTCAAAGCAGCAGACACCAAGACGTTTCTTTTTAAAGAATGGTACAGCCAGTAAAGCTTTTTGAGCAGGGCGAAGATTTAGTGATGGATTATATCTGGAAACAAGGTCTTTTATAAACTTCGGGGCTGTATTTTGTAAGGTTTTAAAAATAATACACCCAGTTTTAAATGCAATTCGCTGTGCTACAGGCAACCAGTGCAATTGTTTCAGACCAGGTCTAATGGATTGCCACTTTGTTAGTCCAAGAATAAGTCTTGCGGCTTGATTCTGGACCAACTGGAGTCTTTTTTGGACGCCCGCTGGAAGTCCCAAATAAAGACTGTTTGAGAAATCCAGTCGGGACAAGACAAGGGCAATGGTAACCTGAGTAAGAGCGGCCTGCGTAAGAAAGTGGCTATTTTCCTTATTTTCTTAAGTTGAAAGAAGCTGGCAGACACTACAGTACCAACTTGTCTTTTCAAAGAAAGATCCTCACTAAGTGTGACTCCCAGCTTTTAACCGAGGACGATCTCATAGGTGGAGCCCCCATGCTAGATGGCCAGAAGCATGGGCTCCAACTTAATTCACTTTTCCCAGGCAAGATCAATTCTGTCTTGCTTGGGTTAAGTTTCAGGTGATTAAGACTCATCTATCTCTGAATGTGTGTCATGGTGTTATGAAATTCTACCACAGAGTCCTTGGTGTTAAGAGGAAAGATGAGTTGTAGATCGTCCGCGTAGTTATAGATGGTAACTTTAGCATTCTTTAGGGAGTATAGTAGTGGGCGAAGGTACAAATTAAATAATAAAGGTGACAAAGATGAGCCTTGAGGCACTCCACATGTGGTGGGGATAGTGGGGGCTTTAAAAGGGCCCAATCTTACTGATTGCGTGCGGTCTGTGATAAAGGAACTAATCCAGCTCAAAGCAAGGCCCCTAAGGCCGGCTTGTTCGACACGGTTGATAAGAATGGAATAATCAACCGTGTCGAACGCTGCCGAAAAGTCGAGAAGTACCAGGGCCTGGTGGATACCTTTATCAGCATTCCGCCTTAAAGTATTTTGTACCGCCAATATCACAGCTTCCGTTGAATGACAAGGACGGAAGCCTGCCTGATTGGGTTCAAGATATTCAGATTGTTCTATGAATTTAGACACATTTGCGGAGACGTAGGCTTCCAATAATTTAGATGTATAGGGTAGCAGAGATATTGGTCTGTAATTTATCGGATCAAGCGGATCTGCTCCTGCTTTCTTGATCAAAGGAATAAGCAAGGCCTTCTTAAGGCAGCTAGGGACTTTGCCCTGTGAAAGTGAACCATTTAGCAACGGAAGAACGCCCTGTGGGATAGCTAACCCCACCTCTCTCAGAATGTGCGGAGGACAGATATCATCAGGTGATCCCGATTTAACCCTTACAAAAAGATCAGACAAAATCTTTTCATCAATAGGGGGAAAGGTTTCTAACGTAAAAGGATTATAATAAACATCGTCCAAAGGAGGGGGAGGCAGAGAATTTAAGATGCTCTGTTTTATAGTGCTAATTTTATTTAAAAAGAAAGCATTCAGTGAGTTACAAAGATCCTGTGTAGGAGTGACCGGCGGAGCAGTTCTGTCACTGCTACTAAGATCATTCACAATGTTAAACAAGTCTTTCATCTTATTTTGTGAATTCAGAATTATCGCAGAAAAATAGTCAGTTTTTTGTTTTAAAATAAGTTTTTGGTAGACTTTCCGGGCCTTACAATAGTTTGCTTTATCTTGTAATAAGTACCCGGTTCTCCACTTCCTCTCTTTTTGACGCACTTCCAATTTTAAGGTCTTCAAATGTGGAGTGAACCACTTGTGTGCATCATTAGGGCGTGAGCAAGGGATATATATATAAATTACCTACTGGCGGTTGCCAGTAGGTAGTTATAATTAGGACCTAGTTTCCATAGGAAATCCACAACATTCTATTTGGATTAACTTTGGCGCCGGTGGACGAATCTTCGTGTATTTCTCCAAGAAAGTGGCCTGCTCGGTTCTGCTCCTTCCCTGAAAGTTTGGGGGTGATTCATCAAGTGGGGGCCAAGAAAAAAGGGGGGTCCCAAAACGTGTTTTCCCCATGCAATTTTCCATAGGGACATTTAGCCAGGGCTACAGCCTGAACGGCTGAACGGAATTACACCAAATTTGGCAGAGAGGTAGAGTTCGGTTCGCCGATTGTGCTTTTCGTTAAATGGTGTAAATCCGTTCAGTAGTTTCTAAGAAAATTACAAGTAAAATCATAGGGATATCTAGAGACAGAGTTCTACACGCGGATGGAGATCCGTTCAATTACGAGCGCGAGCTGCATGCTGATTGGCTGTCACCTGTCTATCAACACTCGAAACCAGGAAATGTTGGCGACCATCTTGTGCCTCGGTAGAACCGAGTAACAAGAAAACAGTAAAACAAAGTTGAGAAATAAGGAAAGGGGTCAGAGTAGAAACATTCTGACCGCATAGGCTTGCTCAGGGGGTCATACATGGATGTTTAGGCTCAATTTTATTTTTTAAAGAAAAATCGCGGGGTACACGTATGGAAATCCGTACAATTACAAGCACAAGCTGGATGCTGATTGGCTGTCAACACTCCAAACCAGGAAGTGTTGGCAGCCATCTTGTTAGTCGCGAGAACCGAGTCACAAGAAAACAGTAAAACAAAGTTGAGAAATGAGGAAAGGGGGCAGGGTGGAAACATCCTGACCCACTAGGATTGCTCAGGGGGTCGTACATGGATGTTTAGGCTCAATTTTTTTTTTTTTTAAATACAAAATCACGGGTTACTCGTGTAGTCAGTTTTATTCATTAGGTCTCCGGGGGTCAAATTACGGGGGCAATTTTTTTCCACAATGGGGGGTCTTGTAAGGTGCCCGGAGCACTGGGGAACGCCACTCCTCTGGTTTTATTTTGAAGTATGCGGGGGTTACGGTCCTCCTCTCCGCAGTCTCGGGGAGCGGCATTCCTCGGGGCTTTTGAAAAAAAAATATGTTTTGAGCTCTCCCTCCCTCTCTCCCCGTACACGTTGCGGGGAACGCCACCTTTCTGGGGCAGTAATATGTAAAATGACCTTCCAGCTCCGGGTACCTGCACTGTCTGTTTTTTTTTATTAATGTTGGGAGGGTGTCGCGCGGCACCTTACCTTGATGGTCCTGGGGAGCACCATTTCCCAGGGCCGGCTCTTGCAGTGTGTCGGGGTGCGTACTCCCAAGACACTGCTGTTTGCTATGGTAGGGCGGTACCGTCGCCGCTCCCACTTTACCATAGCAAACCGTTTTTCTATTTGAAAGAGAGGGCAAGTTAATCTGCTCTCTTTTTCAAGTAGGAAAGCAGATTGGTAGGACGCGGGGAGCCGCCTGGGATCGTGGGGGCATTGGGGCTGAAAGAAAAAAAAAAGAGTTCTTTTTGAGAACCAGGTGGTATAGATATTATCAAGGACCGGTCGGTGATAAAATTATCGCCGTTTTATTGGCATGAAACTGCCGATAAAACGGCAATAATGGGCTTGATAATACGCCCTTGTTAATTCCCATAGAAGCCCATGTTCTGGTGTTGACATAGGCTTCTATGGGAAATAACAAGGCCGTATTATCAAGCCCATTATTGCCGTTTTATCAGTAGTTTCCTGCTGATAAAACGGCGATAATTTTAACACCGGTCCTTGATAATATGCCCCTAACTTTACTGGTCAAAAAAGAGCTATATTTCTATGATAGTATGTAAAACTTTCAGGGTTTTTTTGTGCTGCCTCGTTTCCAAACCCACAATTTATTCTTTTTTTTCAAGTTCAACAAGGTATCCTTTCTTTATTTCAGGTATTAAATTTGCCGCTTTCTTTTCCCGGGTCGTGTGTGGCATTCGCTGCTGTACTTTTGTAATATATTAATAATCACATTCTATCTATATTTATTTGAAATCTAGTGTTGAGGCGCCAAACGTTGATTACGTACTCAGTCCACTGCCATTTTAGTAGTTTTTTAACGTTATTTTTAATATATCTGTTACTTTCATTTTACCGTCCTCCTATTTTCCCTGTAATCGATGACATTTCCTGCCACAGACACCACAGTGTTTGTCTTTGTCCTCTGATGTTATCAGACTTGGTCACACGTATACCTATGAACTAATTTGAGGCACGTAAGCCACAGCCATTAGAACGCGTGTTCGTCAACAGAAAGACATTATTATGATTATGGCTTCATCATGCGTGGTAAATGTATACTAGTTGTAAAAGCATGCGGGGTAAAGGCATGCGTGGTAAAGCTATATGCGTGCTAATGGCTTTGTGGTGACGATCACGCGTGCTTATGACCGCATTGTAATGGCTGTTTCTCCCCAATGGACAGTACAGCAACCGGGTCTGGGCGTCGTGGACTCTAGTGCAGTAGGCGGAGGGCCACGCAGCCCCTCATACAATATAGAAATCTTCGTGGGGTGATTGTTTCCGTGGTTTGAGGGGCGTGATTGGAGCCCACACACTTAATTTTGTAGGGGGGTTGGTTTGCACGCGAAAATGTCGCATGTGGTTTGTAAATGTGGTACACATTGTTTCGTATTATTTTGATTTCTTTTCTAAGTTGTAGTGTATACAGAGGAAATATAACTCAGTACTTTTCAATCCTAGTCTTGAACACCTTACTATAGTATTTCAACATTATTTTTATTGTGGACCGTCATACCCCCCCACAAATAAAAGAAGTATGTCGTTCTTTTAATTAACTTTTATTAAAACAATTTCTGTATACAAAACTTAATTATAACTATAATAGAAGCAACTAGGAAAAATAACTTTAAAAAAACAATATTATAAACAAATTGTGAAATGGACTCCAAAAGATGTCCGATTGGTAATCTGCAAAACAAAAAAGAAAATTAGAGTTTAGAATTATGTAGATGTGAGTAAATGAGCTGAAGCATTATAAGTCAAGGTAACTCTACGGTTTTACGTGTGCAGTGTGCCTGGTACATTTCACTTCGGTTATAGTGCCGCGTTCAAGTGGTGTCTATATGGAAGTGCCTCCTGCGTTACTGACACAAAAGTGGCACAACGGGATTGTAAATATGAGGAGTTATTTCTAATGCATTGCTATGAAGGCTTTGTAGATCTAGGCCTCTGTGCTTACCGTCGTATAAACACTGCGGCCAAAAACTTCAGCCAGTGGAATTCACAACTTCAGTTGGGCTGTTCTTCTCCACGTCCAAGCAGACAGCAGTGTCTATACGTTTAGGAGAGAAAGAGAAATGATGTCACAGAGAGTGAGAGAGAGAAAGAGAGAGAAAAGAACATTAAAACTGTCTCGCAGAGTCTGGAGTTGAGATTTTTTCTTGAAAAGTCAGACGTAGATTTACAAGCTCCTTGCGCCACTTTCCCCATGTTAAAAGTGACAGAAAAGTGGAGTAATAAGCTTGTAGATCTGTTTGTTAGACTGTTGTAACCTATCTGTTGTCACTGCTCGGAGGTAATTATACATTTTACACAGAGAAGCTGCTGCACACTATGATTTTACGTGTGCAGTGTTCCTAGTACATTTCACTTCTGTTGTACTCCAGCTTTCAAGTGGTGTCCATATAAAAGTAGCTACTGCGTTACTAACACAAAAGTGGCACAATGGGATGGTAAATACGCCAACTTATTTCTAATGCATAGCAATGGAGGCATTGTATATGTAGGCTGCTGTGCTTATCTTGTATAAATTCTGAGAATCTGCCCCTTTGCGACCTGTTTTTTGCTTAATTCATCTATGACAAGTACTTAAATCTGTACAAGAAATTGAATATTTAGCTGAAAAAGAGCAAGAAAGTACAGATATTGTGAAAACAAATATGTTGGATACATATTATCCAAATAGAAGTCATCATCTTGAGAACATTTGTCTCTAAGAAGTGCTGCAAAAGTATATTTTTAAACGGAATATTACAGAAAACATCAATAGTGGTATATATGCCGTGATTGGTTCTGAAGGATGTCTGGTGAAAGAAAGAAAAGGACATTTGATTAATCACCGTAAACTGAGTTGCGAAACTCCTGACAAAAGGGAATTTTACTATTTAGGTCCTTTGCAACTTTTCAAGCCATGGCGTTCAGAATTGGAATTGCTTGGAGATTTTGAGAGTTATGAAAATTCTTTCAATGCAACTAAAGATACTATAGAATTTCCTGTTTTTGCTAATTATGTGAAAATGTTGAACGACGAAATTGAGCAAGAAGCTACAATTGCAGCTGAGATTGCTAGAGATAGTTCTCAAGACAATCAAACTTCTACTCCGTTGAGTTAGGACCCACTAGGAGCACCAATTGTTCAAAATGAAGCAGCAACTGCTATGGAAGAGGTGGAAACAGCAATGTATCATGCTCAAGAAGATGTAACATACTTAGGAAACTTGGAAGAACAACTAAATCTTGAGCAGAAAGAAATATATGAGCAAGTGAGAGAACAGATTCAGCATGGATTACTTCATGAGAAGAAACAGTGCTCTTGCTCTTCATTTGAACCTATCCGTATGCATGTGAGTGGACAAGCTGGAACAGGAAATAGTTTTTTCATTAAAGTAATTACAAGTTTTCTACAGAAAACAACTGACTCTCATTTGTCTTGTGAGGTCACTGCTCCAACTGGATTAGCAGCCCACAATATTAAAGGAATTACTTTACATAGTTTATTAATGCTACCTGTAGAGCATGAAAACAAATTAGAATACCACAAGCTATCTGGAGAAGCTTCTTGTGAAGTTTTAAGAGTGTTGAGGAAAATTAAACTTCTCATTATTGATGAGGTAAGCATGGTATCAAAGTTAATGCTTGCCTTTTTGCATTTAAGAATGCAGCAAATTCTTAGAACAGAGTATGACCTATCATTCGGAGGAAAACACGTCATAGTTTTTGGAGATCTTCTACAATTTACTCCTGTAAAAGGACAACCAGTGTTTAAAACACTGGTGCATGAAGATACTAGAAAGTTTTGGGTAGCATTGGAAATGTAAACATTTGGTCATATTTTCAGTATAAGGAACTTATTATAAATATGTGACAGGCAAATTATGCTGATTATGGAACTATTCTTCAAGAAATAAGAATTGGAAAAATGACCGAACATGGCAAACAAGCTTTACAGAGACAATTACTTTCCAATTTGATTCCAAATGAAAATATTGTGCCAGAGAAAATATACATGAGAATTGCAGAAAACAAATCTGTAATCTGCTTAATGCCAACACTGCGTGAATGTTCTATATTCAATGAAGAAATGTTAAAGTTGGAAAATGAAGAAATTATAAAATTGGAAGCAATTGATAAAATAGAACATGAAGGAATCACTATTATTTTGAGTGAAAAGTTGAAGAGGAAATTGGATTCTTTAGAGAAATTGATAAGTAAAACTGCTGGTTTAGAAAAGAATTTGTATGCATGTGTAAACTGCAGGGTCATTTTACGACGTAATTTGAATGTGGAAAAAGGTTTAGTAAATGGAGCAATGGGTACAATTGTTGATTTTGTTAATTATGTAAATAGAGATGGGACTGAATTTTTGAAAATCAAATTTGATGAAATTGCTGAACTACAACAACTTAGTCGTTGTCCAGCTCGATTTTTGCGTGTAAAAGATTTGTATGTCTGCAGCGAACAGTTTCCTATTTCTTTGGCATATGCGGTGACCATTCATAAATCTCAAGGTTTAAGTGTAGATAGTGCTTTAGTGAATATTGGAAGTACCGTGTTTAAAGAAGGTATGGCATGTGTTGCTTTGTCTCGAGTCAGTCCTTTATCTGGATTGTACTTGATTGATTTTAATGAGACAAAGGTTAGTGCAGATGCAAATTGTGTAAAAGAGTATATTAGGTTAAGAAGAGAATATGCACCCAATTTAGGTCAATATCCAGTATTTGAAAAGCGTGTGATAGGTAGAAGAAGAAGATTTGAGAATATCTGTAGTGAAACTGTAGAGAAAGAAAAAAAAAGATGAAGTTGCGCCTGCAAGCAAAAAGAGAAAGGACAGTGTTGAAGAGAATGTTGGTTATCGGTTTGAAAATAGTTGTGGTGTCAACTGCTATGCTAATGTAGTTGTTAATGTTGTTTTTTTTCTTGAAAGTTTGCAAAAGCAAATTGGTGAAAATCGGGACAAAATAATCTGCTCATTGTTGTATTCTGTTTATGAGAAATGTAGTAGTGATAAAAGTTTAATACAAAGTGTTTCTGATATTCGAAAAGTTTTGGACATATGTTCTGGTTCTACTCAATTTACGCAGAATATTCAGCAAGATTGTCAGGAATTTTTAATGTTTATGCTTGGTGTACTGGAAGATGAAGGTATAGATATCGACTTTCTTATAAATAGCAACATGACAGTCAAAATTGTTTGTTTACATGTAGCACTACCATAGACACTGAAAGATTCATATATTTGATTTTACCTGACAGTGAATTAGTGTATTTTAACAATCTATTTAGAGGAGCAAGTCAAAACATGGAGTGTAGCCAATGTAAATCAGAAATTTCATCAACATTACTTATACAAAGATATGGACAGTAAGTTATTTTAATGCTGCAATGTTGAAGAGGTGATGGAAGAAGATTGGAAACTTTAATTAAAATGTTTGTAGCTGGTCAATGTTCAATATCAGGAAGAACTTGTGTAGCTGTTGCAATTATTTTTCATGATGGACCTTCTACCGCATCTGGACATTACATTGTTTATTTAAAATATCTGAAAGGTTGGATACATTGTAATGATAGTCAATTAGTTTTTAAGCAATGTTTGCCCAAAGAGTTACCAAATTCTTACCTAATATTTTTAAAGGCAACATTTTAAGATCAAAATTTGCCCTTTCAGGATTACTGCTGTTAAGGTAGATTAGTCTTGTGTTGTAGAGTATTTTAAAGTGAGGGTGAGGAGCTTGAAGGTGATCCTTTTGTTGATATTGAGGCAGTGTAGGTGTATCAGGTGGTGGGTGATGTGGCTGCAGGAGGGGACATGGATGATCACTCAGGTGGAGGTCTTTTGGATTTGTTGTAGTTGTTGTAGGTGTTTGGCTGGAATTCCTGTGTAGAGTGTTTTGCCACATTGTAGTCTGCTGCTGATGAGGGCCTGTGTCACTGTTCTTCTTCTTTTGGTTAGGATCCACTTGTAAATGTTGCGGAGCAAGTAGAGGGTGTTATAGCAGTACGAGGAGATGGTATAGACTTGGTTACACATGGAGAGGGAGGGGATGAGGTTGAATCCTAGGTTGTGGACATGGTCGGTAGGTGTTGGTACTGTTCACAGTGTAGGCAGGTAGCAGGAGTCGTCCAAGGCTGAGGGGGTGGGTCTGAGGATGAGTACCTTCATCTTGTGCGCGTTCATGTTTAGAGTGCTGCTCTTTATGTAGTTGGTGACGTCCTTCATTGTGTTGTGGACGTTGCTTTTGGTGGTATGTGGCTTCTTGGTGAGGAAGAGGATGAGCTGGGTGTTGTTTTTGTAGGAGATGTTGTTGAAGTTGTGATGGTGTGCTACTTGTGTGAGGGTGTCCTTGTAGATGTTGAACAGCGTCGGGCTGACGGATGAGTCCTGGGGGACCCATAGAGGATGTCAGCGGTTTTGGATCAGAAGGCTGGGAGGCGGACGCTCAGGATTACTATTAAACAACTTCCAAACAAAGGATTTGATGCATACTATTTAGCCATGAGGAAAAGTATGTGAAACCATTAAGGACTTTTTGTGGTGTATTTTGTCAGCATATATTTGTAAGTAACAAATACAGTGTATGAAAATTAATCATAATGTTTTGTTATTTTATGATAGTTTGAGATGTGTCATATTTACGTAAGAAATTGGGGGAACATCGTTTACAACGCGGTGAAAACACCGCGATGCCTTTACAACGATGCCATTACAACGCAAGTCGTTACTGCGACTTGCGCTGGATGGCGCTGTTGTATAAGGAATATTGCAAGTTTATATTCCAACACCTTCCCTACTGTTACGTGGACTGGTGTTGGAATATAAAATTATAATATTCCACAATCCACGCCCGACAACGCAAGTCGTTGTAACGACTTGCGTTGTAATGGCAGCGTTGTCATGTACCGCGATCTAAAAGATCGCGTTGTACTGACATACATCCCAGAAATTGCACTTAGAAAAAAAACATTTAAGATATGTTTTATTTCTATTTTTTAGATTGTTATTGAGAATGTCGAATGTTTTTTTAAGATAATCTGATTGATTGTCTATTTTTTGCCCGCTGTTATGTGATGAGTACTATTGAACTCGCTGTTTCTAGTGAAATTCAATATATTCTGAGAACAGCAAAGAAGGCAAATGAAATGCTTTACAAATTATTTGTGTTGTAAAATATATATTGTAACTGTATTTTTTTGTGTCTTCCACAGGTGGTAATTTATAATATATCATTTTTTTATTATTAATTATGCTTAAGGTAAGTACAAGTAACTGTTAAAAATAGTTGATGGAATGTGCTTCAACCGAGGTGAGGTAACAAAATATGTATGGAGAACGTAAGTGTGTAAATATGTTTTGTATCTTTTTAAGACATTTGAAAAAATGATATACTGAGTGTACCTGTCAGAACCCCTACTCGATCAGTGGATACGATAATGACTTATCTAAACCCTAGCTGGTGCAGGAGAGATAACGAATCTGCAAGGAAACAGACTTGGCATGCTTTAGTGCAACAGAGGAATTCTAAGATGGCTGCCTCGAGGAAAGACGCGGTGGCGATCTAGTCATTTACCAAACACTTGTGGGGAATAATTGGTGAGGCGCGCGCTCACTAATGAGTGCGCACTTCACCGAAGACGTTCCCGAGTTCAGACTCGTTTTCAATTGCTCCTTAGATATTCCTGAAGTGAAAGTGCAAATATTTCTGAGAGAGTTAAAGAACGTTGTATGACAAGTTAGTGAGTAAGTAAACTTACCTGACATTATAGACAATAATGAATGTACTCAGTCGATGTATTTTCTCTAACTTAAAACAAGAAACGATAAAATTCATGTTAAGCCAGGTCTTAAGGGAAAAGAACACATTGAGTAAGGAATACCAGAAAGACTTTTCAATTAAGAAGGAACATTAGTGAAAAACACAAGATATTCAAGAATTGTCAGAATAGATCACAAGCAACTGCATAAACAAAAGTTGGTAGAAGAACACAAGGAAATTAATAATATAAAAATTAGACAATAAACTGAGAGGCATAGGTTAATGAATGTTATGTAATTATAGGTTATCAGCAGTGAGAAAAATAAAGAACCTCAAACTACAAGGTTGCAGATAAACAGTAGAGGAGAGGGTAGTTCGAAAGAACAAGGGGTAGGTAATTAGTAGCGTTACACTAAATTATAGATAAGGAAGAGAGATAGAGTAGGGTAGGTTATGATGAAGATGACAAGGAGGAAATTCAGAGGTCGCGAGCCAGTGTCTTCTTCGTTTATTATATTTTCCCATCCCCCTTCCCTCGTGTTTTTTTTTTAGAGATTAGATTAAAAAGTTTGGTCTCTGGAGGATCCTCGAGGGGGAGTTGGGAACTCGCGCCATCTTTTCCTGTGCAAGTATCCGGTAAAAGTTTCTGGGCTTACTGTTCCTGACAGTACTAGTGTTCTATACCTGTTGCTGTGAGTATTTTCGAGTTATATAAGGAATTACTACTTTCTAATTTTGTTAAAAGTTGAGTATTAGATAGGTGTTAAAAGACATGAAGTATTCAAAAAGTAGTGTAATAATGGTACCTAAAAATACACAGATACACAGTGTTATTCTGGACAACCAATAGTATCTCTTGCATTTTACTAAAACACATTTACTATTTTGGTATGGGTAAGGTGAATAGACATATTCTACATTTTTTAGTACTGTATTTTACTATAAGAGCCTGAGTCTTTTCCTATAGTCATAAGGAGTGACTGGTTTCAAAATTTAAGAAAACATAAGAACAGGATATCCTTATAAGTAATTATATGTATATAACTTTATAAAGGAGTAAAACGCTACTAATGGAATGTTATTAGAGAATGGTATTTATATAATATTTTTTTAAGTTCAAAATAGTGTAAAACGCTAGTTTTGTATTATGTATTAAGAAAACTGATACAATTTACTGTTTAGATTTTTATACAAGGAGCTACAACATAAGAGAAAAATTATGGGAAGAGAACATATCCATACTGAGGAGGTTTTGGAAGTTATCTTGAGTGTAATTGAAGAACTAATAGTATCTGTCACAGGCAATGAGAGTGAAGAAGGGGAAATTACTGCTGCAGACATGAACTATGATTTCGAAGACGAAATCTTTAATGTAGATTTTCTGGAAGTCTTCAATTATGTTGACATTTTGGAGGAAATGAATTCCGAAACTGCTAACGAGAGAATTGATGTGTATGAAATACCTGATGAACTCATTTTAGAAGCTCTGTTACATTATGAGATGTTAGAAGAATACATGTATTGTTTAAAAATAATAAAGGTTTGAGCACTATCAACTAATCTAATTATTGTTCTAAAAGTGAAGGATCTATAGGTTCAGTTATACATTCTTTACATGTTTGTATTGATTTAAAATATGCAAAGTGGGTCTGAGGGCATGGATTGCTTAAAATCCCTATGGACTATACATGCAGTCTTCTATGCACCTGTAAACTTGTGTTTTATACCTTCAATTCCCCAGTCTGTATCCTTAGACTTCCACCAAACACTCTTACACTGCTGTTTCAATATTGTAGTGAACCAGTCAGCAGTATGTTCTTTTCCATTGTACCGTGGTAAAGCTGAAGCTGTAATACATTTAGTGAGGAACTTTCTTTGCAGAACTGTTATCATTCACTCACTATCTAGATACTCATGGATTAAAACAGGCCTTAGGCCATAGACTGCTTGAAACTTCTATATACTGTGCATGCAGTGTTCTATGCACCAGCAAACTTATCTTTTATACCTTCAATTCCCCAGTGTGTATCCTTACACTTCCAGCAAACACTATCATACTACTGTTTCAATATTATAGTGAACCATATAGCAGTATGTGTTTATCTATACACTGTTGTAAAAGTAAAGCTGCTATGCATTCAGCCACACTCTCTGCTTGCGGAATTGTAATCATTCAGTCAGTACCTAAGTACTCTTGGTGCAAGTAGGCTTTAGGGCATGGACTGCTTGAATCTCTTATAGACTATGCATGCACTGTTCTATGCACCTGCAAATTTACCTTTTACATGTTCAATTCCCCAGTCTTTTTCCTTACCCTTGCACGAAACACTCTGTCAATCCTGTTATAGTTTTGTAGAGACTCATTAATCAGTGTGTAGTAATCCATTCACTACATTCAAACAGTAATTAGCAGATGTAGAATAAGTGGTACATTCCCAGAGATATGCCAGTTATTGTGCACTGTGACATCACCACCATGGATGCACTGTATTTACAATGTGGTGTATTATGGGGCAAAAACGGAACAGATATGTGATGTATTTGTGTTCTGAAGGTGGCGCATTGCTTGACTTGCGTTGCAAGCGCAAAGCAGCTCCAGCAATGCTCTTGGGGCCCTATGCTTACAACGCTGTGTCAATCCTTACACCTGTTTCAAGCAGATGCAGGGTTTTGATGCAGCAGGTTTTGATGCAGCATAATCGTAAAAGTGACTGAATGAAATCTTATAGAGTCACTTTTAGGAGGCGTTCCTGCACTAGAACGCCTCCACCATCCCCCCTCTACGCAGGAAAGGCTCCTTCTGGTGCAGGGCTTTACAATGTGATGCACCTTCCATATGCATGTCATTGTGAATACCAAACACTATGGCACATCTTTTGCAATACCGGTGCATCACGAAAGTCATGCAACAGATGTGTAAAAGAGGCACAAGGGCTTTGTAAATCCTTTCCTAACACGTACAAGTTCACCCAGGCAGTTTTACCAACCGTGCACACTGAAGCATAGATTTGTAAGATATTTATATGGAGATGTTACATTCAAGTGGTTCGGAAGAACTACACTATACTATAAATACCTTATAGATTTATGCTGTAGCACTTCCTTATAGTTCTCCAGTTTCACATTCACCATACAGTAGTAATGTATTCATTCATTAATTTAAGAACTACATATTCATTCTGACAAACTTTTACACACTAACATAGTAATATAGTTCTTTGTTTGACCAGTGAAGGTAGTTGTAAAAAGAACAGTTTTTTTGTGTTTATATATATATATATATATATTCACTGAAAAAACCATAGGTTATAGACCATATATAGTTAGGAATTAGCATTTAAAAAACCTTATTTTACTCACACAAAACCATTGAAATTCCATATATAGTTAGTTGTACTAACTATATATCGCGCACCCGCAATCCACTGCTGATGATGTCACATATTACATCATTCATGACATGGTCAGTGACATCACTGATGACATCACTGATGACATCTCAAATGACATCACTGATGACATCACTGATGACATCTCAAATGACATCACTGATAACATCACTGATGACATCTCATTTGACATTACTGATCACATCACTGATGACATCATTCATGTGATAATACGATGAACCTCTTCAGACTCTAATATAACCTTAGATACACTCAGTGTAAACAGACTCTCATAGACTGTCACTCATCCATGGAGTTACTCAGACACTTAGTCAGTCATGCAAAGAATCAATCACACCTCCATTTCCTCAACTATACAGTTATACACACCTTACTTATTCAAACATATACTAACACATATTTACTCACTTATACAATCCTGGATACAAGTTCACAATGATCCATACAGCCACTCACACATTCACTGGCTCTTATGCACAGTTATTTATATATGTCAACTCTCACATGTACTGTATTTTACGTATGTACTTACTTTAACATGTAGCACTGAGATATCCATTCACTCACCAATACACTCATGCACACAGTCAACTGCCCATACAGCTGTTTCCACATGCACTTTTGAACCCATACATCTAGTCAATCAACTGCTCACACATCTATGCAGAGAGTCATACACCTCCCAGCCACCCACACACACACTCAGTCTCCCATACAAATGCTTGGGCAACCAATCAATAACCCATACAGTTAATCATATAGCTACTGATCAACACATGCAGCAGTTTACAGAACAACAGACATAATGATGCACAAATTAAGACAGTTTAGTCACTAACCCATGCACTCAGTGAGACACATTTAATCAGTCACTCATACAGTCAGTCATGCCCCTACTAAATCCTTCATCAAGACACTTATACATCCACTCATTCTTCAATATGTAAGACATATTTTAACTTTACAGAATTATACAGTCACTGGATGTAGTCATCAGTGATGTCATCAGTGATGTCATTTGAGATGTCATCAGTGATGTCATCAGTGATGTCATTTGAGATGTCATCAGTGATGTCATCAGTGATGTCACTGACCATGTCATGAATGATGTAATATGTGACATCATCAGCAGTGGATTGCGGGTGCGCGATATATAGTTAGTACAACTAACTATATATGGAATTTCAATGGTTTTGTGTGAGTAAAATAAGGTTTTTTAAATGCTAATTCCTAACTATATATGGTCTATAACCTATGGTTTTTTCAGTGAATTTTCAAGGTTTTGTAAATGCTAATTCCTAACTATATATGGTCTATAACCTATGGTTTTTTCAGTGAATATATATATATATATATATATATATATATATATATATATATATATATCTTTTTTCCCTAAAGCCCCCCTCTGTGGAAGACACGGATTCCAGAACTAAATTCCGCCTGATAACAACCTTTTCAGATGAGGTTCCTCAACTGAGACATATTCTTATGAGGAACTGGCACATCTTGCAAACTGACCCTATTATAGGAAGTGATGTTCCAACCAAACCACTCATAACCTTTAGAAGGTCGAAGTCTATTAAAGATACGGTAGTGCAAAGCCACCTATTGCCGTTACCATCTAAATCCACAAGAACTCTCAAAGAAATGCAGGGATTCTATCCTTGTGGAAAATGTAAAGCCTGTGAGAGTAGCAGAAGAACATTAGCCTATAAGGTCCCAGGACTCAGTCAACCTAGACTGATAAACAAATTCATCACATGTACAACCCCTTTTGTGGTGTACTGTCTAGTTTGCCCGTGCGGTCTCCAGTATATCGGGAGTACCATGAACAACGTGAAACTCCGGATACTGGAACACCAAAGGGCAATCATGAACAAAGACGCAAACTACCCCGTTGCACGACATTTTGCCGAGAAACACGGAAGTAACAGGGAATTGCTCCGTTTTTTCGGGATTGACCATGTGCCTCAGAATCCCAGAGGTGGAGACAGAGTACTCCGTCTCCGCAGACTTGAATCTAGATTCATAATAGACCTGCAAACCAAACAGCCTCAGGGACTGAATGTAGGAGAAGAAATGACGGTACACCTCGGAAGATAAATTGTGATAGCCATAGTAGCTTCCTATAATTATGTTGATACTGTAATGAATTGTAATATCTTCACTTTGAAATGCACGCACAATCAGGTTGAGGCTTCTTTTTCCCTCTCAAATTTTTCCCCTCCCCCCCTTTCCGTCTTCCCCTCCCTCCCATCCTTTGCTCTCCTATTTTTCATGATATCTATATTCTCCCCTACCATTCTGTTCTCATAAGATATATAGAAGAATTTTCTTCTTCTTGCGACCCAGCACTTAGGATACCTAAGTTGTATTTGTAAATAGAATATGATAATTAAGTCAATTCCATTGATCGATCCCGAGGCAATGTTTAAAATATTGTGGTTCTGCAATTCCGAGATCATTTTCTGTAAATCTTGTAAATATTGTGCCTTGCTATTCCCGCGGGGTAATTTGCATATGAGAATAAGTCGAATGTTATGGGAGCTTTGCCGATCCACGGCTAGATTATGTTTTGTCTCTATGTTTTCTATACAGCGTGTTGTTATTTAATAAAATTGTGACTATCGATCATGGGGTAGACATGCCAGATCAATGCCGATACACGGCAATATTTTATGTTTTCTGGCAGTGGCATAAGCAACATGGGCACATAGGTATAAAAACGAGTACTAGTGAACAATAGCTAAAGACTTTGTATATATGAATACAATCATGAGAGATTAATTGTATATTATCTGTACATATGTTGTTAGTAGATCTTGTTTTCCTCTGTGTAAATATGGCTGCCACAACTACCCAATCTTTGCGTTTAAATTTGCATTCACATATTTTCGCCAAGTCCGCTTTCTGTTTCTGTGTAACACGGTACAAATAAGCGTCATAGACTTTAGGTCGGTGACACTGAAGAAGGACTAAAAGTTCGAAACGCGTCTGTCATCTGTGCTTTGTGCTGAATAAAGACACTTTGCCTAACCTGGAGTGCTTTAACTCTCTCTCCGGAACGAGAGGGGGACCTAGGAGCTTTCATATATATATATATATATATATATATATATATATATATATATATATATATATATATATATTCACTGAAAAAACCATAGGTTATAGACCATATATAGTTAGGAATTAGCATTTAAAAAACCTTATTTTACTCACACAAAACCATTGAAATTCCATATATAGTTAGTTGCACTAACTATATATCGCGCACCCGCAATCCACTGCTGATGATGTCACATATTACATCATTTATGACATGGTCAGTGACATCACTGATGACATCACTGATGACATCTCAAATGACATCACGGATGACATCTAGTGACTGTGTGTTTCTGTAAAGTTAAAATATGTCTTACATATTGAAGAATGAGTGGAAGTATAAGTGTCTGGACGAAGGATTTAGTAGGTGCATGACTGAATGTATGAGTGAGTGATTAAATGTGTCTCACTGAGTGCATGGGTTAGTGACTAAACTGTCTTAATTTGTGCATCATTATGTCTGTTGTTCTGTAAACTGCAGCATGTGTTGATCAGTAGCTATATGAGTAACTATATGGGTTATTGATTGATTGCCCAAGTATTTGCATGGGAGACTGAGTGTGTGTGTGGCTGGCTGGGAGGTGTGTGACTCTGTGCGGATCAATGTGTACTTGTATCAATGATTGTATAAGAGACTAAGTATGTGTTAGTATATGGTTGAAAATGTAAGGTGCTCTATGTTTAACTGTATAGATTAGAAAATGGAAGTGTGTTTGATTCTTTACAGGACTGACTAGGTGTGTGAGTAACTCCATGGATGAGTGGCAGAGTGTGAGTGTCTGTATAGGTGTATGAGTGCATATGATAGTGTTGTAAAGATGATTGATTGTATGTATGAATGATTGTATGGGTGAATGAGTGAATGTGTGTGTAGACATAGGAATCAGTGAGTGCGTATGTAGTAACTAGTATTGGTGTGTCAATGGTTTCAAAAATTATACTCTGTATTTAACACTGAGTGTAACAGAGGTTATATTAAAATGTGAGGAGATGCATTGTATTGTCACATGAATGATATCATCAGTGATGTGGTCATTGATGTCAAATGAGATGTCATCAGTGATGTCATCCGTGATGTCATTTGAGATGTCATCAGTGATGTCATCAGTGATGTCACTGACCATGTCATGAATGATGTAATATGTGACATCATCAGCAGTGGATTGAGGGTGCGCGATATATAGTTAGTGCAACTAACTATATATGGAATTTCAATGGTTTTGTGTGAGTAAAATAAGGTTTTTTAAATGCTAATTCCTAACTATATATGGTCTATAACCTATGGTTTTTTCAGTGAATTTTCAAGGTTTTGTAAATGCTAATTCCTAATTATATATGGTCTATAACCTATGGTTTTTTCAGTGAATTTCATTGGTTTTTTAAAAGCTAATATCTGTAGCTGTAAAATGTATTCTTCTTTAAATCCCAAAATATATTTTATATGTTTATTAATAATTTTTTTTTAAATTTTTTTTTGTTTCGCTCCCGGATCGCGAACCGGGAAGCTTTCCGTTAGCTCAATTTGATGCCGCGACCCGGTCCGCGAACCGGTAAGCGTTCCGTTAGCGCAACTGCCGCGTTAGAAATCAACATCGTGACGCGTCGCGGAAGCGCGACGTATCACGTTGTCGCGTAATGCGTCTTATGACGCGCTGCGTTAGCGCACCCGGAAGTGCTCCGGGGCGCGAACCGAGGCGCGAAGCGCAGCTCCCCGGAAGCGATCCGCGGCGCGTCGCGAAAGCGCGACGTATCGCATTGCCGCGTAATGCGTCTTATGACGCACCGCGTTAGCGCACCCGGAAGTGCTCCGGTGCGCGAACCGAGGCGCAAAGCGCAGCGAACCGGAAGCGATCCGGGGCGCGTTCCGCAGCGCGTAACATAAGCGTGAGAGGTCATGTGACTTGTTAATAAAACTTTTCATTGGTTCATTTAACTTTTGGTTTCTTAATCATGTAAGGCTAGGTCAGGTGACCTAAAAATAACACTTTTCATTGGTTTAAAACTATTGTTTTTCCCAAATGATGAAAACCCCTCCTTCTTTCCTCACTCTGACTTTCATCATTGTGAGAGGAAGACCTTTATTCATAATAGAGCAATGGCTTCAGTACTTGCTTCAGCTGGTGCACCCCAACCACCACCACCACCTCCTCATGGGAAGAGAGGACCACCTCCCCAGGTCATCACCAACACAGAGGAGGAAGAGGAAGAAATAGAGGAAGAGGAGAGAGAAGGACCACAGTTCTTGGAAGAGGTGCCCCGGGTTTCCCATAGGAAAGCCAGTTTCATTTGGCAGTTTTTTTCATTCCCTCCAGGGCAGAAGAAAGTGAATGCGAGGTATGTCACCTGCCTGATTTGCAAAGAAAAATTATCAAGAGGGACTGATAAAAAGTATAGCTATGGGAACTATACCATGCATAGGCACATGAGCAGGTGGCATCCACTCAATTACAGCCGGGCGGAAATACGAGACATGGAACAAAACCCAACAGCAACTCCTGTGGCCAGGTCAACTTCGTTGATTTCATTGACAGCAGCAGAGGCACGGGAAACCGTGCCAAACATCCAGGATAATTTTGGGCATATGAAATTTACTTGTCTGCACTGCGGTGCATTGATATCATGTGGCAACATGAGTATTAATTCCATCAACCTGGCTTATAACAATCATAATTGCCCTAACCGCCCCACACAGTAATTTTTTTTTTGCTCCTGTTGAGCCCTTTTCAATGCCTGTTTTTTGTTGTTTCCCCCCCCAAAAAAAACCAAACAAAATATAAAATTGTTCAAAAAATACAAAAAAACCAAAAAATGTTCAAAAAATAAAAAAAATATAAAACAACAAAAACATTTAAAAAAAAGTTCTTTTCAGAACTACCTCCCCTTTCAAAAAAAATTGCTAGAATGTTTAGCACTCTAGCAAGCTCTATTTCTTTTAGTTTGCTTCCCAGTTCGCTTCCCGGTTCGCGAACCGGGAGCGAACCAAAAAAAAAAAAAAAAAAAAAGTAAGTATAAGGAAAGTAAACAGAGAGTGATGTTAAAAGAAAGACAGCTATAGGGAGTAAACCAGAGATACTGTTTAATAGATCTATTTACCGAAGAAAAGACGGAAGAGGGTATAATTGTGGAAAACAAAATAGATAAGGAAGTGAAAGAAAAAAAAGAGAGTAGAACAATAACAAAGAAGAGTTTCTTGGAGAATGTGAGTGAATGTTCAAAATAGGATTAAAACATGGGGAATAACAGAGAGAAAAAATAGAAAACAGAAAACAAAAAATAACAGAAAAAGATTAATTGAAACAGCAAAGAAATGTAAATAACATAGAGCCATATCATCAACATAGGCAATAAAAGTTTTGCAGCTTTTATCGGCAGAAATATGTCACCAAAGCCGCTTTTGCGGCAGAAAACTGCCGCTAAAACCTCTTTTGCAGCAGTTTTCTGCCAATAAAAACAGCAATAATTTTATTGGCTGTGTTCATAATATGCCCCTTAGTGTGCTTCAACTACACAGAGAAAGCATTATGAACAAGTAGTGAAAAAGTGATCAGTCAAAGACACTAAGAGTAATAGAGACAGAGTGAGTGAACAAGAGTGAGGAACTATGAGAAGAGAGGGACTGAGAAAAAGAGTGGAAGGAGTTGAGTAAGTAGGTAAAAGAGAAAGGAATGAGGAAAGTAGCAAAGGCAGGAAACTGAGGGTTAAAGAAATAAAGCTGTGGAACTAATAGTAGGTGAATGTGATAGAAATGTAACGAAAATAATACAAAACATTTACCTTATAATTGTCGTTAAATTACTCACTTTTTGTTTTTTATACTTTCAATCTGTGAAAGAGAGAACAGACATTTGAAAAATATTAAAACATGTATTTAAAAATTACAAAAGACAAGGGAAAAGATTGAAGGACAAACAGTTTTTCAACAACTTTGACACTGACAGAAGCTTCTGCTTCTCCATGCCCCCTACACAGTCCTAAAGATATACATTTTAAACTAACAGTATCTTGATGCAGATGAAGTGAGGCCTATCTTAAAACATGGTGCATCTTTTGCACTGCTGTTGTCTCAGAAAAGTGTCGCAAGACACTAACATTTTAAATGATTGCTTCAGGATGCCAATAAGATGTGTCCTATCCAGAGGTTTGTTTGAGGTGAGACCTACTCAGGGTTCCAAATGAAATTTCGAGTTGTTTGAAGAGAACAGAGGACATAATACATGTGGAGGCCTACCAACGAAGTGAAAAGACTGGTATAATGCTCCCTATCAAATCGATTTGTATCTATTGTCTTATATGTATTTAAACTCAAATATCTTAACTATTTGATCACTTTGGTTTAATAAGTTTTTAATTGTATATACTGTTATGTATTCTTTTATGATCAGTGATCGAAATAAAGATTTTTGAAATGAAAATGAAAATGATTAATGTCCACTGCACTCTTGAACAAATGTCAGACCTCCTCTGTCTCCAGGAACAGGCCTAAACCTCATCTACACAATGTGGTGTGTAATGTTAGGAAACACAGGTAATATAATTGAAAAACATGCACATTTTTTTGCTCATTCCACAATCATATGACCTGTGTTTCCTTTGCTTAGGTATCTCATTGTGGAAATGTAGTCTATCATATGAAAGACTACGTAGAATATGAGCACTGTATGCAAGAACTTTGACACTTACAGAAGCCTCTCCTTCTCCATGCCTCCTACACAGTTCTAAATGTACATCATAAATGGAAACAGTACAGAATTAATTATACATGTTAAATGGTTTATTTTTGCTGTTCTCAGAATGTATCAAATTTCACTAAAAACAGTGACTTGAAGGTATTCATCATATAACAGCGGGGAAAAAAAAACACAATCAAAATGATTGTGTTTAAAAAACCCATACAACATAACAAATCAGAATTCAGAACTCCTTAAAGTTAACTTACTTTCCATGACGTCAAAGGATGTCCTATGAACAGCTTACACTCTGTTGTGCTGTTATTACTTTCAGCCCGCCACTTTCTGAAAGAAAACCTCCATCGTTTTGAAAAACATGTTACATACAATAAATGACTTCTTGCTCTCTACCACAAGTTTCCACAAGGCCAAATCTTGTCAGAGCCATTTATAACTCTTGGATTTCTTGTAAGCCAATCCCGTCATTTGGCATTTCCGCAACTTTCAGAATTAAAATGTTGAAGATCATTTTCACAATCCTGGACTAGTAATATCTTCCCCTTCTTCCTCAGTCATGTTCTACATTTCCTATGACACTGATACTGCTTACTATGAAGCAGACTTACACTACCTCTATGACTACTACAAATATTTAATTCTCTACATCACTTTTAATCACAAAGCAATGTAAAACAGTAGACAGCATTGCAGACTTACATTCCCTCTACTCTATGTTTTGATTGGCTGCTTCAATTAGCTTATAAAAAGAAATAGTTTTTCTGAACTCATTCAAAGTGCACTTATTTCTCCATGACGTCCAGTCTTATGGTTAGAAGTTATGTCTCTGAACTACACTTATCCTCAAGGCCAAATCGTGTAGGAGCCATTAGAACTTCTTGAAATTCCTCAGAGCACATCCCGAGATTCTTTCCCTAAAATTTTGGTTTTAAAAACACCAGGTAAGAGTTTTTAAGGTCATACGGCAATTTTTTTTTGAAAATTAAAACAGAATCATTGCAGAATGACCAGCCATTTCTAGACTTTAAATAAGCTGTGTAATGTCCTGATGTTATTGAAGGACCGTCATGATATATAATTGCTGCAGTTACAAAAGTCCTTCCTGATATTGACAACTGCGAAGCCACAAAATTTTTAATTAAAGTTGTCAATTTTGTTCCATCAGGCCTACATCGTTGGAACATTAAAATGGCATACTGGCCATATGTTCGTATATGTTCGTATAAATATTGTGGACATCATTTCAGATTTACATTGGCTACACTCCATGTTGTGATCAGCTGCTTTTACTAGCTTATTAAAGGAGACTGATTTACTGTCTGGCAAAGTTAAATATATAAATCTTTCTGAGTCTACACTAGTAGTACTTGATACCATACAGTTCTCGCAGTCATGCTGCCATTGATAAGAAAGCCCAAACAGCTGATCTACATCTACACCTTCAGCATGCAATACATCAAGCATATACATTAAAAACTCCTGACAATCTTGCTGAATATTTTGAGAGAATTGTGTTTGGCCTGAACATCTGTCTAACAGATTTCGAATTTCAGACACACTTTCTATGTTTGTTCTATCAGTGCTACATTTTTCTAAGACAGAATTTAACAAACTGCAAAATCTTTGATCAGAATTGACCACAATCTCTTCTTTTACATTTTCTAGAGAAAACAAAACATTAACCACTACATTAGCATAGCAGTTGACACCAGAACTGTTTTCAAATTGAAAACCAACAACATCTTCAACAGAATCCTTTTTGTTTCTGCTTATAATTTCAGGTTCATCGACTTTTCGTCTTTTTGCTACAACCTCCCCAGTATTGGTCACATTTCTTCGTTTCCGGCCTACCACACGTTTCTCAAACAAAGGATATTGAGGCAAATGTGGCGCATACTCTCTTCTTAACCTATTGTATTCCTTAACACAATCTAGATCCGCACAAATGCTTGTGACATCACACTCAATCAAGTACAATCCCGATAAAGTTCTAACTCGTGACAATGCCACATATGCCATACCCTCCTTGAACACAGAACTGCCAATATTCACCAATGCACTGTCTACACTTAAACCTTGCGATTTATGGATTGTCACCGCATATGCTAAGCAAACAGGAAACTGCTTACGGCGAACATATAAGTCTTTTACAAGCAAAAATCTAGCAGAACAACGACCAATTAGCTGTACTTCCTCAATGCCATCAAATTTAATTTTAAAAAATTCAATTCCATCTCTATTTCTGTATTTTACAAAATCAACAACATTACCCATTGATCCATTTACCAGACCTCTTTCAACATGTAAATTCCTTCTTAAAATTATACGGCAGTTCAAGCACACATTCAGAGTCTTTTCAAAACCTGCAGTTTTAGATATACTCTTCTCTAATGAATCCAATTTTGTTTTCAGATTCTCAGACAAAATAATTGTTGATCCCATATGCTCTACTCTGTCAATAGCTTCCAGTTTCACAATCTCTTGCTTTTCTAAATGCAACATTTTGTTGTTGAATTTGGCACATTCTGCAAGAGTTGGCATCAAACATATTCCAGATTTCTTCTCAGTAATTTTCTGAAAAATATTCTCAGGCACAACATCTTGTTCTGGATATAAATTTGACAGTAATCGTGCATGTAAAGCTTCTTTCCCATGCTCGGTCACTTTTCCAATTCTAACATCTTGTAGAATAGTCTTGTAAACTTCATCCTTCGCCTGACGCATATTTTCATGCAGTTAAGCATAATTGAAGTTTAACCATATATTGACGTTGCCAATGCTGCCTAGGCACTTCCTGGTATCTTCATGCGTGAGCATTTTGAACACAGGTTGCCCTTTCACTGGTGTCAGCTGCTGAAGATCTCCGAAAATAATGATGTGTTTGCCACCAAATAACACATCATACTCTGTTTTGAGAACTTCTTGCATTCTCAAATGCACAAAGGCAAGCATGACATTGGAAACCATGCTTACTTCGTCAATGATAAGAAGTTTCATTTTCCTCAAGATTCTTGAAACTTCAAAACAAGCATCTCCAGATAGCTTGTGATATTGTAATTTGTTGTCATGCTCCACTGGCAGCATCAGTAAACGATGTAAAGTAATCCCTTTAATGTTATGTGCTGCCAGTCCAGTTGGAGCGGTGACAACACAAGACAGCGATGACTCTGTCCTTTCCTGCAAATAACATGAAATTGCTTTAATAAGGAAACTTTTTCCAGTTCCCGCTTCTCCACTCACGTACAGTCGGACAGGCTTCAACGACGTACATGAGCACTCTTTCTTGTCATGACTTAATCCATGATCAATTTGCATGGTAACTTCGTCATATATTTTCCTCTGCTCAACGTTGAGTTGTTTTTCCAACTCTTCTAAGTTAACCGCATCCTCCTGAGCATGTGCCATGGCTCTTTCCACTTCATTCATAGCAGTGGCAGCTTCATTTTCGATAACAGGTCCTCCTAGTGGATCCTGACTCAATGAAGCAGAACTCTGACTGTCCTGAGAACTGTCTCTGGCAATCTCGGCTGCAATCATTGCTTCCTGCTCAATTTCCGCATTCAACATTTCTACATATTTGGGAAAAGCAGGACATTCTATGGTCTCCTTGGCGGCATTGAAAGAGTCTTCGTAACAGAGAAAATCTCCAAGCAGTTCCTCTTCTGCACGCCAAGGCTTGAAAAGTTGCAAAAGTGCTAAATAGAAAAACTCCTTTTTTTCAGGAGATTCGCCACTCAATTTTCGATGGTTTACCAAGTGGCATTTTCTTTGCTTGACCAGACATCCCTCACTTCCTATTACAGCATACACTCCTTTCTCAGTATATTCTTTGATGTTCCTCTTGAATATGTAATTTTGAAGAACCTCATATAAACAAACATTCTCGAGGTGAATGCTTCGATTTGGATAATATGTATCCAACATGTTGGTCTTCAAAATGTCGGTACTGTTTGGCTCCTTTTCCGCCAAATACTCAATTTCCCGCACAGGTTTGAGAACTCGATTACGCGTTGCAGCAAGACCAAGACTCGCCCAAACGATACTCCTGGACTTGGCATAGAGACTTGCTGAAGACAACCGGTCAGAACATTCGTACGCTCCAATTTCTCGATGCGACAACATCTTCAGACTGAAACTGTACAACTTCTTGCTGAGGCTCTTTTCATGGGAAATGTCCTCTCACATATCCTTCAATTCTGTCTTCTCTTTTTTGGTGATGTAAGACGTCACATACCGAGCCACAGCCATACAGTTATCAGCCACAAACTGTATATCCATGTTAGCATTTCACATGGACAAAATCACCGGGTTGTAGTCGTTGATGTACTTGGACTCTTCGTTCCTCTTCAAATTGTATGTGTTTTTAGGTGATTTCTTCATCACATTATGTCGCAGCGAAGACATCAAACTGTTTACTCTTCCTTTAGAAATCACCGGTCGTGGAAAGCCGAAACGACATTTGGTGTAGAAATTGTCCTTGTTTCGGAATTTACGACGACAGTACTTTCCACATCGATGGCTTTGGAAACGCAGAACTTTTTCTCTTAGGCTTTTCTTCTCCTTTGCATTTGGAACAGCACACGTAGAATACTGTTGTATAAAACTCATCACTGAGTCTTCTGGATCCGTTCCAAATTTAGGTGCATCCTTGATCCACAGCAACATATGTATATGAGGAGCACCTCTTGCTTGGTACTCCTTTCTCCAGAAGAAATCCAACACCTCTCCAAGAGGTGGATTCTTCTTATTCATGATGAAAGACATCATAGCTTCAAATCTATGATTGAAGTACCTACCTACATTGACTGGATCCAAAGAGCACAGTTCTCCGGGTGTCTTGAATTCGATGTTTTCTACGTTAGCATTTGCCTCTCGTAGAAATTCAAGTAAGTCTTCCCAGCCATACTCGGCACAGCTCAGAGTGAGGAACCATGTGGGAGTTCCTAAG
Source organism: Lissotriton helveticus (assembly GCF_964261635.1). NCBI lineage: Eukaryota > Metazoa > Chordata > Amphibia > Caudata > Salamandridae > Lissotriton > Lissotriton helveticus. The sequence continues at coordinate 47,587,246 of NC_136060.1, read as the reverse complement.
TTCCTCAGCATACATTTTAAATCACCATGACGACGGTACCAGTACTCATTAGTACCACGCTGACACGCCATGAGATTAATCAGGTGAGAATCCAAAATACTGTCTTGGACATTGACTTTATCCATAAAGTCACTTGCCGAGATGTTTTGCATGTGTATACCACTTTTCAAGATGTGGTTCACTGCATATGACAGTCCAGACAGATCGCTTTCAAACAGGAGATGAAACAAATAAGGAATGCATTGTCGAAACCTAGCATCTCCTGCATACAATCGCAAAGTCCGGTATTCAGAAGCAGGAATTTGATGAGGTCGCTCATCATATCTTCCTCCCTGACTTGTTGGAAAAAGCTGTGGGAAACACCGAGCTTCCAAACTTTCCTCCCAAACACTAATGGGACTCCCTTTGGCTTGTTTCATTTGAAACAACTCAATAGCATTCCCCATGACTTCCTTGGAATGCAAAGGATGAACACTACAATGTTCATATATTTCTTCACTAGTAGAGGGCTCTACTTTCTCAATTTGACCAGCACACAAATCGCTATCCTCTTCCTCACTTACTTCCTCTTCTGCAACATATACATTCGTATAGTATTTATTATTTTTTTTCAAATACAATGTTGCCTTTTTAACTTTCCTAACATCCACTAAATCTTGCCATATTTTCTTATTCTTTGTCGGAACCCTATTAACTAAGATAACCAGAGGTTCCTCTTCCACTTTTTCTACTCCAATTGTGTTAATGTTTTTCTTCAAATCTAGAGGTAAATAAACAACTCTTCCCTTTAATCCTCTCTGTAAATCTGATGGAGGCAATTTCCCTGTCTTTGGCTCCATTCTTACAATAGCCTGAAAGGGATGGATACTTTGAATCAAAATAGATTCATAAGTATTTAAATCCTTCAATTCAGAAGGAATCTCAACCAATTCCAGATTATTATGAACTGCTCTAGCAGGCATCTGGTTTTGATTTAATTTGTTACAACAATAAGTACACACACGTTGATCCAATCCCAAATCAAAACAATTTTCTACCATCAAGTATGTTGTGAAATCCTTCCATTCACTATTATTTTCCCTTTCACTTTTTGCATATAAATCCACTAACTTAGTCTGATTCTTATAATAAGTGCGTCGACAACACACACAAGTGAAATTTGGCCTCTCACTTGATTTGACCTGAAACGTCGCAATTTCCCTCTGGAAATTATCTGTACTGGAAACCTGTACACTATCTTCCACATTACCCGCTTCTTCTTGGTCAATTTCAACATTCTCCTCTTTACTTCCAAAGTAACAAAACTCAATTTCTTCACATATATTCTTCACATCTATTTCAGAACCATGCAAAAGAGCAGCGCATAATTGTTTAAGCATAATTGCTGGACTCTTAGCATAATACAACATTCTAACTAATTTCCTCACTTTATTATGATGCACTGCTAGCATCCTGAAATGATGAAAAACACTCTGGCATACTCTCCTGGAAAGATAAGCCAGTGAATGACCATGCAAACCTGTCACTTCTCTCACTCTGCAAGGATCTAATTCTTGCAACAACCTCATTTTCTGCTTCAAACTTTTCTTATTAAATGACCGTACAAAATCACAAAGCAAATTGATGGAATCCTGTCGCACACTGCAAATACTACTACACTTCCAGGTGTAAACAGGACCCTTAGCACATCTTCCTAAAACCTCATTACCTAACACCTCTTCTGCCTCTGTTGTCACAAGTTTTTCTTTTTCAACTGGACAACCATCTTTCACTTCATAAGCACGACCACTGGTGTCAACTGCATGCACCAAATCATTATCCTGGAAATAACTCTCCTCATTAAAAAATGCCTCACAGCTTGAACTATGCATCCATTCTCCAGAAAAAACTTCACAAAAATTACTACGATTAACTATTCTCTTCCATCTACTAATTCTTTTGAAATCATAAATTGCCTTGTTTAGCTTCCTAATTCTATTGATTATCAAAATAAATAACTTACGTTTAATTTCAAATGCCTGATCAATAACTTTCTCAACTTTTTTTTTTCTCTTATAAAAAGCACTTTCTGTTGACCTTTCTTAATATTTTTTAACAAATTGCCAATTATCCTGTTGCGGAACATTCGTTTACGAATGTCCCTAAACTGTTGTTTCCTTCTACTATCATGCACAGAGTTATCTCTTGCTCTAGCAGTAACATTTTTGATTGGCCTTTCCTTTCCGTTTGAATTGCTTCTCTTTTTCTGGACTGAAACATTTTCTGTAGTAATATTTTTTTTACTACAAATATTTCTTATGAATGTTTTTGTACTCTTACCCGGTGCTTTCTTGGTGACTTTACAAATCTTTTTGTTAGAGGACTGCTGCTTTTTTTCATTCACCTGCTGTCTTTGACGTTTTGCAGCCTTTCTCAGTCTTTCTTTCATTGGCATGGTGAAATGTTGAAATGATCTGCAGTTGAATCTGTGGTAAAATATATTAAAAAATGTTATTAACCACTATTACCCAGCAGTACATCAATAACAGTAATCAAAAACTTAAAACACTACTAGACATTTTTACATAGAAGATTTTTTAGTGCATGGCAAATTTAGAATACAAAAATAGCAGAAAAGAAATGGAATTTATATTCATGTTACCTGTGCTATTTTATATGTGAATCTGATCTAATTTTATGAGCATATTTTAATATTTTATTGAAGACACTACACATAACCTGTTTTTGAAGGTGTCTTTATTTTTAAATTAAACGGTTTACATTTTTACTTTTTATTTATTATAAATTTTAAAAATAAATGTTTATAGTTCCATAGGCTCAAGCAGGTCAGCTTCCCACCCTATGTCATATAATTCGGACAAATCTGCATCCTCATCATGTTCTTCTTCATCCTCAGGATTTAAATCATCCAAGGGATCAACATCCACTGATGTTTCAATTACGAGTTCAATGATGAGGTCAAAATCAACTGATTGCTGATTGTCGCTCATGTTGATGTTGTCTTTATCTTTAAAGAAAGATAACAACAATGAGATGTTGCAGAGTAAGAGACAAATCTCAGAGATTATAATAGTAAAATTGTTTTACAAGAGTAACATTTTGCAGCTATTATTTAGCCATGTCCAGCGATGCTGAGCAGGTGAAGCCTATGTCTAATTTTTCAGTGAACAGGACTCATCTCTTCTTAACCTTGGATAAGCCTCACCGACTCTGTGTCCTCTGCACATACTTAAATGTAAAGGGGCAGATTTATGTTAAATGGCATATCCCCAGGCATGCACCAGTTAACGTGCACCACTGCTCTGCCACCCATGGTGTGCCGCATTTACAATCAGATAGGAAAAAGCTGCGTCAAAACCCTGCGCCTGCTTTAAGCAGGCATAGGTCTTGACGCAACATTGTGGAGATGGGGCACCCCAGAGCCTTGCTGGAGCTGCATCGCACTTGCGATACAACTCCAGCAATGCGCCACCTTTACGGCACAGATGCGTCACGCATCTGTGCCATTTTTGCCCCATGCTGCGCCGCATTGTAAATGCAGCACACCATGGGTGGCGGAACAGCGGCGCAGGATGACTGGCACATCCCTGGTGATGCGCCAGTCATCATAAATCTATCCCTAAGCTTCTTATCTTGTTACAGATGAACCGCCATATGTATCATCAAACTATTTTGCATTTCCTAAATAGCGAATTTTAAGGGATAAATAGCGATTCTTTACCATTCCTAATTTGCGATGAGCAAATTGCTAATTGCAAATTACCCATTCATTTCCATGGGCCAGGAGTCCCATAGGAATGAAGGTGCAATTTGCGATTAGCAATTAGCTCATCACAAAATAGGAATTTTTCCAAAGGTGCAGGGGTGTCTCAAGAACACCCTGCTGCACCCCTGAAAAAGAAATTTGGGGGCATATGGTGCACATACATGCCCTAAGGGCATATATGGGCGTCATATGGCACCTTTTGTTTTTTGGAAAAAAAGCTTTTTGAAAAGAATTCGCAAATTACCACCAACTAGAAGTTGGTGGTAGTTTGCAAATCCTTAATGGCATTTTTTGCATATTTTTTGTTTGATACATTGCATTTAAGGAATCGCAAAATTTGCAAATCCTTCAGTGCAATCGCAAAATAAGGAATAGCAAATTTTGCTATTCCTTATTTTGCATCAAACTTGTTTGATACATACCATTTGTCTAATTAGCATTCGCAAAGGCCGAAATTCGCAGAACTTTGACCTTTGCGAATGGTAATTAGCTTGATACATATGGCCCCAAGTGAGGCCTGTCTTGCAACATGGTGCATCTTTTGCATCACTGCTGCATCGGTTTGATGTGGCACGTTTTTTTTACACCATGACACATCTGCCTAAATGCATCAATTTGTAATTTTGTCGCCTCATAGCAAATCTTTTGCACCACCGCTGCATCACAAAAGTGACGCACAGTGGCGCAAAAGAGGCATACACCTATCATAAATCTGTCCCTAGCATTTTAAATGATTAATTCAGGATGACGATAAGGTGTGGCCTATCCAGAGGTTTGTTTAAGGTGAGGCCTACTCAGGATTGCAGATTAAAGTTACGCTTGATGAAGAATACAGAGGAGATAATACATGTAAAGGCCTACCAATGAAGTAAGTAATGTCCACTTTATTGCGCCAGTCATCATAAATGTATCCCTAAACTTCTTATCTTGTTACAGATGAACCGCCATATGTATCATCAAACTATTTTGCATTTCCTAAATAGCGAATTTTAAGGAATAAATAGCGATTCTTTACCATTCCTAATTTGTGATGAGCAAATTGCTAATTGCAAATTACCCATTCATTTCTATGAGCCAGGAGGCCCATAGGAATGAAGGTGCAATTTGCGATTAGCAATTAGCTCATCGCAAATTAGGAATTTTTCCAAGGGTGCAGGGGTGTCTCAAGAACACCCTGCTGCACCCCCTGAAAAAGAAATTTGGGGGCATATGGCGCACATACATGCCCTAAGGGCATGTATGGGCGTCATATGTCACCTTTTGTTTTTTGGAAAAAAAGCTTTTTGAAAAGAATTCGCAAATTACCACCAACTAGAAGTTGGTGGTAATTTGCAAATACTTAATGGCATTTTTTGCATATTTTTTGTTTGATACATTGCATTTAAGGAATCGCAAAATTTGCAAATCCTTCAATGCAATCGCAAAATAAGGAATAGCAAATTTTGAATTAAGGACATTTTAAGTCATTTCCCCATGTACAGTGTTTTCAAATTATGATTTGAAAATCGTTTTTAGGGAAAAGGAATGGTTTGTAAATTTATGACAAGGACATAATGGTGTATTCTTCTTTATAAGGCATTTCAGTCTCTCTGATGTCATTTTTCCCATATTACATTAAAAGACCTTTCCCCGTGGAGCACATTCCTTGTAAATATGCTCCCACCTGTGCATGGTAAATTTAGATTTTGACTGTTTGAGTTACATAGCCATGTTAAAAGTGACCCAAAAAAGTTGCAAAGGCTTTAAAAAAACACTTTCATGTGTCTTAAGGACATTTTAAGTCATTTCCCCGTGGGCAGTGTTTTGTAAGTGGCGCAAAAGAGGCATACACCTATCATAAATCTGTCCCTAGCATTTTAAATGATTAATTCAGGATGACGATAAGGTGTGGCCTATCCAGAGGTTTGTTTAAGGTGAGGCCTACTCAGGATTTCAGATCAAAGTTACACTTGATGAACAATACAGAGGAGATAATACATGTAAAGGCCTACCAATGAAGTAAGTTATGTCCACTTCATTGTGCCAGTCATCATAAATCTATCCCTATGCTTCTTATCTTGTTAGAGATGAACTGCCATATGTATCATCAAACTATTTTGCATTTCCTAAATAGCGAATTTTAAGGAATAAATAGCGATTCTTTACCATTCCTAATTTGCAATGAGCAAATTGCTAATTACAAATTACTCATTCATTTCCATGGGCCAGGAGGCCCATAGGAATGAAGGTGCAATTTGCGATTAGCAATTAGCTCATCGCAAATTAGGAATTTTTCCAAGGGTGCATGGGTGTCTCAAGAACACCCTGCTGCACCCCCTGAAAAAGAAATTTGGGGGCATATGGCGCACATACATGCCCTAAGGGCATGTATGGGCGTCATATGGCACCTTTTGTTTTTTGGAAAAAAAGCTTTTTGAAAAGAATTCGCAAATTACCACCAACTAGAAGTTGGTGGTAATTTGCAAATCCTTAATGGCATTTTTTGCATATTTTTTGTTTGATACATTGCATTTAAGAAATCACAAAATTTGCAAATCCTTCAGTGCAATCGCAAAATAAAGAATAGCAAATTTTGCTATTCCTTATTTTGCATCAAACTTGTTTGATACATACCATTTGTCTAATTAGCATTCGCAAAGGCCAAAATTCACAGAACTTCGACCTTTGCAAATGCTAATTAGCTTCATACATATGGCCCCAAGTGAGGCCTGTCTTGCAACATGGTGCATCTTTTGCATCACTGCTGCATCAGTTTCATGTGGCACGGTGTTTTTTACACCATGACACATCTGCCTAAATGCATCAATTTGTAATTTTGTCGCCTCATAGCAAATCTTTTGCACCGCCGCTGCATCACAAAAGTGACGCACAGTGGCGCAAAAGAGGAATACACCTATCATAAATCTGTCCCTAGCATTTTAAATGATTAATTCAGGATGACGATAAGGTGTGCCCTATCCAGAGGTTTGTTTAAGGTGAGGCCTACTCAGGATTGCAGATGAAAGTTACGCTTGACGAAGAATACAGAGGAGATAATACATGTAAAGCTCTACCAATGAAGTAAGTGATGTCCACTTCATTGCGCCAGTCATCATAAATGTATCCCTAAGCTTCTTATCTTGTTAGAGATGAACCGCCATATGTATCATCAAACTATTTTGCATTTCCAAAATAGCAAATTTTAAGGAATAAATAGCGATTCTTTACCATTCCTAATTTGCGATGAGCAAATTGCTAATTACAAATTACCCATTCATTTCCATGGGCCAGGAGGCCCATAGGAATGAAGGTGCAATTTGCGATTAGCAATTAGCTCATCGCAAATTAGGAATTTTTCCAAAGGTGCAGGGGTGTCTCAATAACACCCTGCTGCACCCCTGAAAAAGAAATTTGGGGGCATATGGCGCACATAAATTTTAACAACATTCCTTTACGTCAAAAACGATTTTCAAGTCATAATTTGAAAACACTGCACCCGGGGGGAAATGACTTAAATTGTCCTTAAGACACATGAAAGTGTTTTTTTAAAGCCTTTGCAAGTTTTTGGGTCACTTTTAACATGGCTATGTAACTCAAACAGTCAAAATCTAAATTTGCCATGCACAGGTGGGAGCATATTTACAAGGAATGTGCCCTACGGGGAAAGGTCTTTTAATGTAATATGGGAAAAATGACATCAGAGACACTGAAATGCCTTATAAAGAAGCATACACCATTATATCCTTGTCATAAATTTACAAACCATTCCTTTTCCCCAAAAACGATTTTCAAATCATAATTTGAAAACACTGCACATAGGGAAATGACTTAAAATGTCCTTAAGACACATAAAAGCGTTTTTTGATTGCCTTTGCAGCATGGTTGGGTCACTTTTAACATAGCTATGTAACACAAACATTCAAAATCTAAATTTGCCATGCACAGGTGGGAGCATATTTACAAGGAATGTGCCCCACGGGGAAAGGTCTTTTAATGTAATATGGGAAAAATGACATCAGAGACACTGAAATGCCTTATAAAGAAGCATACACCATTATATCCTTGTCATAAATTTACAAACCATTCCTTTTCCCCAAAAAACGATTTTCAAATCATAATTTGAAAACACTGCACATAGGGAAATGACTTAAAATGTCCTTAAGACACATAAAAGCGTTTTTTGATTGCCTTTGCAGCATGGTTGGGTCACTTTTAACATAGCTATGTAACACAAACATTCAAAATCTAAATTTGCCATGCACAGGTGGGAGCATATTTACAAGCAATTTGCTCCACAGAGAAAGGTCTTACATTAAAATGGGAAAAATAACATCAAAGACACTCAATTGCCTTATAATGAAGCATACACCATTATGTCCTTGTCATAAATATTATAACCATTCATTTTCCTCAAAAACGATTTTCAAATCATAATTTGAAAAGACTCCACAGCTCCTATGCACAATAACACCCTGTCAGTACTAATACTTCACATTTTCTCCAATTACATTTTCTCAAAGAAACAAAATCTATTTGTAAAACACTTGAGACAAAGCAACATTTGAAGAACACAACTTTCTTCATAATTTTCTCCTTAAAGCACACTATTCTCTATCTAAATTAAAGAAATCTTTTCTCACCTTAGCAAATACTTTGAGTTTCAAAACAGTCTCAGAAACACACCAATTTGTCTTCAGCAGAGCAAAAGGTATGCACTCCAGAGTCTGCAGCTATCAAAAGCACAGAAATGCTGTAATTCTTCACACATATCTCTCATGTCACCCAATCAAAACTCTTCCCTCACTTTTTTTCAAATGAAAACCCTTCCCCCCTCTGCCATTTCATGCCTTTTCTGCATGGCAACCACCTCTTGGAAGACTTCTGGTGTTTGCAAGTTCACACAACAATGTTGCAATTGAACTCTGAACTCTCAGTGCACCTCATATCCAGTGCATTCTTTCATTTAATGATTTTTTCTTGACCACTCAAAATACATCTTTCAAACAACTCATCCATGCACCCTAACTTTCTGTTTTCAGCAATCAAAATCCACCAATCACTGTTACTGCTTCATTAACACAGAAACTCCACAGTTTTTTTCATTTTAAACTCTTATTTTTTCAACTGCCATTTCATTGCCACACTTCATCTGACTGCAGGAGAACCTTCTCTCACCATGTTTTCTGTCTGGATTTTTGGACATAGTTACATCTATTGGGCTCAGAGGTATGCTGAGAACAGGAATTTACCTAACCTCAATTTACAAGATGTGGAAATTAAGTGGTTTGGCCACAGAGGATTAAAATGTCACCAATTGATACCATTGGTGAAAACCTTTATGCATTTGCCAAAACCTGACCTGTTAATTGTGCACTGTGGAGGTAATGATTTGGGCACTTTGACTGGGGTAGGTCTGGAAATGCTTTTAAAGGACACCTTTGAGCAATTGATGGCACTTTTTCCTCAGACTGCCTTGGTATATTCAAATATATGCCAAAGACAGAAATGGAGGTGGTCAAACCAATTTTGTCCACAAATTGAGAAGTCGAGGAAGCATGTAAACAAATCTGTTTCAGCTTACATGAGAGACCATGGAATGGGCTCCCTGTACAACAATAACTTGCGTTACTACATGCAAGATATCTACAGAGGAGATGGAGTTCACTTCTCAGATGAGGGCAACAGAATTTTCATTCTGAATTTAAGACTGTGCATTGGTACCTACTTATAAGTACCTAAATGTACCATAAACCCAAAAGCTCTTCTCAGAGCTACCCTACATTTGATCACTCACAATTATTATTTTACTCTAACATTTTTCACTAATTTTCAACAAAGTACGCTCCCTGGGGCGCTACCCGGTACGCGAACCGGGAGCTAACCTCGCTAAATTTTTAAAAAAATGTTTTTTTTTCGCACATATGGGCCTCCTCAGCCACCCTCAGAAAACCTAGGGGGTCAAGATAAGTCTACCGTGCCCCCTTCTACCCATTCTGAACATTATTTGCCCTCCATCTTGTATCTTAATTTGACGAAACACAAAATGGTGGACTCCCGTAACGCTTAAGGTTCGCGAACCGGGGCGCTCGCCAGTTCGCGTACCGGGTCGCTCCCTTGGAAGCGCACCATCAAAAAAGGTGGGAAAGTAGTTTACAGAAAAGCGACTGGAGACAATTTCACCAAATATAGATTAGCTCATACTACATACCAATGCCTACCATTTTCACAAATTTGATTGAAATTCCATTTAACCATTTAGCCTGTAGACCTCTCTAAATACCCTGAGGTAAATTACTTCACAAAACACATCTGAAGTGTTGGAATTCACAACCAATTTAAATATTACTTTCATTTTCTACTTTTTTTACCTGACATTTGATTGGTTATCTACCTGAATATATATAAAGGAAGAGAGAGAAACACAGCCATTTTGACTACTACTTCCTGAACTACATTGCAAGATCATTTTCACTCACAACTTAAACTTCTTTTTAGAAGGTGAGATATTATTTTATAAATTTGAAAACATTTTCAGATAGTTATATACTATCCCTCTGTAAGAGTTAGACATTGAGAAAGGCTTCTTTATTATAATTATGGATTGATTTAGGTTTCTGTGGTATAATTATGAATTTACTTAGGCTTCTTCACAGGCACTTTTTAATAGTACTACTTCACGCCTGAAACCATACAGTGCCCATAGATTACTTCTCTGTTATAAACTCACAAGTACCTGTCTGAACTTAAACCCAACAGTGCCCTATCTCTACTGAAATATTTATTTTTTATGCAAATTACAGCAATAAAATGGAAGGTGAGCAGAATGTTTCCTTCGAAATTGTTCTGGAGAACAACACAGAAAAAGATATTGAGGACAATGATGACTCAGATTTCATGGATGAATCACGGGACCATGAATTAGTTCAATGTGTAGAATCTGTGGATCATTTACTTCATTATGATGACGGTCAAATGTGGGAACTTATGTTCACTCAACAAGAGGACATATCGGACAGTCAAATGCTAGACGTTCTATTAAATTTTGAAAAACAATCCGAAAAATAAAATTATATGTAATATTAAAAAATTATTTGAGTCTTTAATCATTTTTATATGTAATTCATAAACTAGTGAAATGTTAGAAATGTTATTACATTTTTAAACACAATCACAATAATAAATAATTGCTTAAAAAATAAAAAAATTAAAAAATAATCAACAAAACCAACAATCAATTAACATACAGTATTTGAAAAGTCTATCATTCTTTTTTCCTTATAGTACGCTGCCCAGAACGCTTCCCGGTTCGCGAACGGGGCGCTACCCACGCAAAAAAACAAAAACAAAATTTTTTTTTTTTGCCCCGCGGGGCCCTTTTAAAGCCTCCACATTAAACCTAGGGGGTCAGGGAGGATCTACTATGCCCCCTTATGGTCATTTCCCCCTTTGTTTTGGCCTCCTCTTATCTCTCAATCCTACCGAGAGACAAGATGGCGGCCGCTCCGGACTGTTTAGAATGTTGACAGACACCGGAGAGCCAATCAGCTTCGCTACGCGAAGTTCCGTTACGCGTAAAGTCCGCGAACCGGAGCGCTGCCCGGTCCGCTGTTACAGATATATATCTTTTTTTGAACGTTAATTTCTCAAAATCCACTGAATCACATATATTGAGACCTAGCAAAGGCACATCGGGCTACCAGTCCCTACAATTTTGCCAAGTTTCGTGGAAATCCATTCAGCCGTTCGGGCTAAAAGTGAGGCCAACCGCCCTATGGAAAACTCAATGTTAAAAACACGTTTTGGACCCCCCTTTTTTCTCGGCCCCCCCTTGACGAACCCCCCCCAAATTTCCAGGGGCTGCTCAGAAACAAAATGTTCCATTTTCCAGAAAATTTCAGCCAATTCCGTCCACAAACGCCAAAGTTATTAGACATAGAATTTTCAAAAATCCCATAGGGAAAAAATCCTAACTATATATACCTACTGGCGACCGCCAGTAGGTAATATATATATATATATATATATATATATATATATTTACTGAAAAAACCATAGGTTAGAGACCATATATAGTTAGCTGGACATTTTATTGACATAAAACCAATGAAATCACTGATGACATCACTGATGACATCATCTAGTGTCTGTGTGTTTTTGTAAAGTTTAAATATGTTTTACATATTGAAGAATGAGTGGTTGTATGGAAGACTGAGTGTGTGTGTGGCTGGCTGGGAGGCGTGTGACTCTGTGCATATCAATGTGTACTTGTATCAGTGATTGTATAAGAGAGTAAGTATGTGTTAGTATATGTGTGAAAAAGTATGGTGTTCTGTGTTTAACTGTATAGATGAGGAAATCGAAGTGTGATTGATTCTTTACAGGACTGACTAGGTGTGTGAGTAACTCCATGGATGAGTGGCAGTGTGTGAGTGTCTGCATAGGTGGATGAGTGCATATGATAGTGTTGTAATAATGAGTGACTGTATGTATGAGTGATTGTATGGGTGAATGAGTGAATGTGTGTGTAGACGTAGGAATCAGTGACTGCGTATGTAGTATCTGGTATTGGTGTGTCATGATGTCATCAGTGATGTCATTTGAGATGTCATCAGTGATGTCATCAGTGATGTCATTTGAGATGTCATCAGTGATGTCATCAGTGATGTCACTGACCATGTCATGAATGATGTAATATGTGACATCATCAGCAGTGGATTGCGGGTGCGCGATATATAGTTAGTGCAACTAACTATATATTGAATTTCATTGGTTTTATGTCAATAAAATGTCCAGCTAACTATATATGGTCTCTAACCTATGGTTTTTTCAGTGAATTTTCAAGGTTTTGTAAATGCAAATTCTTAACTATATATGGTCTATAACCTATGGTTTTTTCAGTGAATTTCATTGGTTTTTTAAAAGCTAATATCTATAGCTGTAAAATATATTCTTTATTACGTGACGTATCACGTAGCCACGTGAGACGCCTCATGACGCGTCGCATAACCGTGACGTATCGGCTCTGCAGCGCAAACAAAACCCGTAACACGCCGGAGCACGCTTACAGATATATATATTTTTTTTAACCTTAATTAGACAAAATCCACACGTGCACATATCTTGAGGCCTTGCAAAGGCACATCAAACAAACAGTCCCTACAATTTTGCCAAGTTTGCTGGAAATCTATTAATTTTTTTTTTACTGTTTCTCTTGGTTTTCCCCTTGTTACGCTTACCGGGACGCTACCCGGTACGTGAACCGGACGCTCCAAAAACACAAGATGGCGGACTCCCATTACGCTGCCGGTTAGCTGGCCTGTTCGCGTACCGGGACGCGCCTCTACGGCGAAAAATCGCAATTTTTTTTTTTTTTTTTCCCCGCGGGGCACTTTAATATCCCCCTCATCAATCCTAGGGGGTCAGGAGGGGTCTACCTTGCCCCCTTTCCTTCATTTCCCCCTTCGTTTTTCACCACATCTTGTCTCTCTATCCTACAAGATGGCGGCCGATCCGGACTGTTTAGAATGTTGACAGACACCGGAGAGCCAATCAGCTTCGCTTTGCGAAGTTCCGTGACGCGTCCGGTACGCGAACCGGGGCGCTAACCGGAGCGCTGTCACAGATATATATATATTTTTAAACGTTAATTTCTCAAAATCCACTGGAGCACATATATTGAGACATAGCAAAAGCACGTCGGGCAAACCATATCTACAATTTTGCCAAGTTTCATGTAAATCCATTCAGCCGTTCGAGCTAAAAGTGAGTCCAACCGCCCTATGGAAAAATGAATGGGAAAAACGCGTTTTGGGACCCCCCTTTTCTCTCGGCCCCCCCTTGACGAAACCCCCCCATATTTTCAGGGGCTGCTCAGAAACAAAATGTGCCATTTTTCTGAAACTTTCAGCCAATTCCGTCCACAAACGCCAAAGTTATTAGACATAGAATTTTCAGAAATCCCATAGAGAAAAAATCCTAACTATATATACCTACTGGCTATCGCCAGTAGGTAATATATATATATATTCACTGAAAATACCATAGGTTTCACACACGTTATAGTTAGGAATTAGCATTTTAAAAACCTTAGAAATTCACTGAAAAAACCATAGGTTTCAGCCAAGTTATAGTTAGGAATTAGCATTTAAAAAACCTTGCAAATTCACTGAAAAAAACATAGGTTTCACACATGTTATAGTTAGCTGGACATTTCACTCATGTAAAACCTTTGAAATTCCCCCGTTATAGTTAGTTCAGCTAACTATATCTCGCGTGCCCGCAATGCACTGCTGATGACGTCACATATGACATCACTCATGACATGATCTGTGACATCACTCATGACATCACTGATGACATCTCAAATGACATCACTGATTACATCATCCTTGTGAAAGAGTGTTAGACCTCCTCTCAGCCTAATATAACCTTTGATACACCTATTCAAAAATCGAAACTAAAAATTTCAAAACAATGGAGATACCAATATCAGTTACAACAACCTATTCAGTAATTCCAAAATCTACATACACATTCACTCATTCACCAACAGTTCTATATATTCACTCATACATATACTCACTCATCATATGTACTCATACACCTATACATTCTGTTACACACCGATGCCCATCTATAGAGTTACTCACACACATACTCACATATGCAAATAAACTATCAAACATCCATTTACTTGCATATACAGCTATACACACACCACTACACATACTTCTACAGAAACGCACACATAGGTACTCTCTTAAACAATCACTTATAGAAACACATACTTATTTATACAGGAACTCTTCCAATCTCTCACTCTCACATATACTCACTTATATACATCAATACTCACATATTCTAGTTTAAAACATATGTACTTACTCATAAAGACACTATTGAGACAGTCATTCACTCATTAACACACCCATACACACACTCATCCACCCATACAGTCCTGCACACATGCTGTCTTAAAAAAACTTACAAACAGTGAGTCACTCATTTATGCATCTATACGCTAAGTAATATCCCCCACCGAATCATATGGACACTCATACTGATACTCAAAAAACAAACTAATAACCCATATACACACTGATGTAGCTACTCAACAACCCATGCACTGATACAGATATTTAAATATTTAAACATTACTTGGTAATAGATGTATTCACCAAGATACAATTAATAAGTCAGTAATACAATCAATTTTACAAAAAAAAAACATTTATATACTTATTTAACTGTTTATTCTTCTGTCGACCTTTAGATATACATATATAAAAAATATTTATTTTTCAGAAAGACACACATTCACTGGATGATGTCATCATTGATGTCATCAGTGATGTCATTTGAGATGTCATCAGTGATGTCATGAGTGATGTTACTGACCATGTCATGAGTGATGTAATATGTGACGTCATCAGCAGTGCATTGGGGCGCGCGAGTTATAGTTAGCTGAACTAACTATAACGAGGGAATTTCAATGGTTTTGTATGAGTGAAATGTCCAGCTAACTATAACATTTGTGAAACTGATTGTTTTTTCAGTGAATTTCTAAGGTTTTTTAAAGGCTAATTCCTAACAACCATAACCTGTGTGAAACCTATGGTTTTTTCAGTGAATATTTTTTTATATACATATAAATATATATATCTATATATATATATATATATATATTACCTACTGGCGGTCGCCAGTAGGTATATATAGTTAGGATTTTTTCTCTATGGGATTTTTGAAAATTCTATATCAAATAACTTTGGCGTTTGTGGACGGAATTGGCTGAAATTTTCAGGAAAATGGCACATTTTGTTTCTGAGCAGCCCCTGAAAATTGGGGGGGGTTCGTCCAGGGGGGGTCGAGAAAAAAGGGGGGTCCCAAAACGTGTTTTTAACATTGAGTTTTCCATAGGGCGGTTGGCCTCACTTTTAGCCCGAACGGCTGAATGGATTTGCACGAAACTTGGCAAAATTGTAGGGACTGGTAGCCCGATGTGCCTTTTGTAGGTCTCAATATATGTGCTACAGTGGATTTTGAGAAATTAACGTTTAAAAAAAGATATATATCTGTAACAGCGGAGCGGGCAGCGCTCCAGTACGCGTACTTTTCGCGCAACAGAGCTTTGTGAAGCGAAGCTGATTGGTTCTCCGGCGTCTGTAAACATTCCAAACAGTCTGTAGCGGCCGCCATCTTGTCTCTCGGTAGGATCGAGAGACAAGAGGAGGCCAAAGCGAAGGGGCAAATGACCATAAGGGGGCATAGTAGATCCTCGCTGACCCCCTAGGTTTGATGTGGAGGTTTTAAAAGGGCCCCGCGGGGCAAAAAAAAAATAATAATAATAATCGAACGGCTGAATGGATTTGCACGAAACTTGGTAAAATATTAGGGACTGGTAGCCCGATGTGCCTTTGCTAGGTCTCAATATGTGTGCTCCAGTGGATTTTGAGAAATTAACGTTCAAAAAAAGATATATATCTGTAACAGCGCTCCGCTTCGCGTAACGGAGGTTTGCGAAGCTGATTGGTCATTCTGTCACTGGGCTATAGTTGGGCTACATCTGGCTGATATTTGGGCTACATTTGTTTTTTTTGTCTCTGGCGGCCATCTTTGGGCTACATTGGGCTACATTGGGCTTCATTGGGCTTCATTGGGCTACATTGGGCTACATTTGGGCTCCAACATATATATAGGCCAATGTAGCCCAATATATATTTTTCAAAGTTAATTTCCGTAAAAACCACTGGAGCATATATCTTGAGACATAGCAAAGGCACATCGGGCTACCAGTCCCTACAATTTTGCCAAGTTTCGTGGAAATCCATTCAGCCGTTCGAGCTAAAAGTGAGTCCAACCGCCCTATGGAAATGAAGGAAATGAATGGGTAATTTGTAATTAGCAAATAGCTCATCGCAAACTAGGAATGGTAAAGAATCGCTATTTATTCCTTAAAGTTCGCTATTTAGGAAATGCAAAAAACTTTGATGATACATATGGCGGTTCATCTCTAACAAGATAAGAAGCATAGGGATAGATTTATGATGACTGGCGCATCACCAGGGATGTGTTAGTCATTCTGTGCCGCTGTTCCGTCACCTATGGTGTGCTGCATTTACAATGCGGCGCATCATGGGGCAAAAACAGCACAGATGCGTGATGTATCTGTGCCGTAAAGGTGGCGCATTGCTGGAGTTGTATCGCAAGTGTGATGAAGCTCCAGCAAGGGTCGGGGGTGCCCCTGTCGCAGGGTTTCTGTTCTCACACAGAACTGTGGACAGAGGATTGGAACCTCGGCGAATTAGGGTGCCCCAAAACTCACCTTAGTAATCAAAAACCCCTTAGCAAGCTAGGTACAGTGTCACATTGGATATAACAAACTCTCAATGTTTAGACAATCCAGAATATGAACTTATAGTACCTCAGGATACGTGGAACTCATGAACAGTCGGTCGTTATATATTTCTTAGAAACCAGAACATGGAGTTAAGAAGAACACATGTGTATTTGAAATGTTTATTTACTAATGCCGTCTTCTCAGGCGTAGTATCTTAGATAATACAAGTACACATATTATCAGTAGCAAAATTACCAGCATAGTTACTAGTACATAAAAAGCGAATGGTGACAGTATGTTAACATGCTGTAAATGAATAAGAGTTAGCAACACTTATAAGCAGCCACGGGCCGTGGAGGGAGTTACGGTGGGGCAGGGAGGTGGGGAGGGGAAGGGGCAGGGTGGAGAGGGCTCCACCCTGCCCCTCCCCCTCCCCGCCTCCCTGCCCCACCGTAACTCCCTCCACGGCCCGCGGCTGCTTATATCTCACCCTCCCTAATACACACATTATATTATTTGCTAAGAAGGTCTCTTTGTGTTAGTTTAGGGCGTGCCCATACTTTAGTGTCTTAGATTTGAAGGAATCACATCAGCATACACCAGCTCTCTCTTCATGTGAACCGCATCAACTGTTGTGTATGTGTGTTCGGCAAAGCAATATAAAACCCGCCTCATGCCCAGAATTGGCAGAAGCTGCACTTATGTTATGAGTATGAAGTCGTGGAGATCAGACCTCATAACAATTCTGTATCGTGTTGTTCTTGAAACTTCAGCACTCGCTGTACAGATATAGTTTAACAAGCAAAGCAGATAGTAGAGCAATAACATATTATTCTCATGTAAACCACGATGAACTACTAGGTTGAAAGCTAAAGCAACAACTAAGTGTCGTGTGCAGAAGTTGCAAAAAAGGAAAAATGGCGTTTAAACCGGTAATGAGCCCATGCTAACTTAGCACGGTGTAAAGATATCCAGGACCTAGATGACACCTCCCCATGATCCGGAAACGAACTGAATAAGATAATAGAAGTGCCATCTCATGAGAGCAGATTGCAACTTTATATGTGGACGGTCCGCAAGGTAAAACATTAAAAACTAGGAAAATTTAATGCTAAAGAAAAATAAAACAGCCAAGTACTTTATCGAGTCTTAAGCCAATAGGCAAGCTAAATAATAAAAACTTGACAAATAAGTCAATGAATTGTCAATGAAATGCTAGTACTCAGCATATCAAACATGAAAAAGGTCTATGACATAACTGTGTATGCAAAATAAGCTGCAACAGCCTCCAATAGGAAGTCACCGTCTTCATCCGAAAAGAGTTCAGCCATCCAATTTAAAAGCGGAAAAGAACATACGTGCTCTCCCAGCACCGGATCCTCTATCACCATCAGAGGACAGCTCGGTGGGTTTTCAAGAAAGCTCTGTTCCAAGAAAGACTGTGTTGCCGCCAGTAAATTCCAGGGACCAATTAGTCCATGCATCAATGCCACAGCCATAATCCTTTCGCCAGGACAAACCAACTCGTGAGTAATGATAGGAGTCATCAGCTGATTAAAGTCGACGTCAGGAGAAACCGGTCCGCAGAGACACAAATCAATGGCCCAATCGAAATCACAGGTCAGGTAGTGAAATACAGGCTGGACACAGGTGAAGTAGGAGAATCGAAAAGATAATCCATATGCCGTGCTTAATATCGCCAACGGCATTGTGCCATAATATTCTAGCATGCGATTGCGGAACAGTGTCAGCAGCTGCAGGGCGGGAGCTTGCACAGGAGGGACATCCATATTTAAAAATGTAAAAAAGCACAAGAGCGTCCGCTGGTAATGCAAGTAAAAATGGGAATCCACGAAGCACAGTGGAAAAAAATAGAATGAAAGAAAGCAGGGATGACTCCAAAGATTTTCTCAAATGAAGTCACGAGACCACTGGTAACAACTTTAAAAAAGTGCCCAGGGCCTTTGTGGAGGACGCGTTAAAGATAGTCCGAACCATCTTGCTGAAATGGAAAGGCGAATCAGTATTGAAAAGGGTCTGCACCTCTGTACGGGTGTTCGCTATGTGAAGCACGAAAGTTTCACGGGCCGAACTCAAGGCCACCTCTCTCTGAGACAAAAGAGCTCTTATTCTTGCCATGCCGTTGAAATCTGCTCCCAAGGTTGGTATTTGTAGCCAGATTGAAAACTCCCTATGTTCATGTGTGGGAGGAAATAGAACATTTCTGCAGCAAATAACCCGTTCACTTACTGTTACGATAAAAGGAATACTTTTAATTAACCCAGAACAATCTTCATTATTGAGCATCAAATAACTACCATTTTCCAACAACTTGAACGTGGGGATGATAGCAGGAACTGGCGTGCCTTGCAACACGCAAGCCATATTTGGTCGGTGTTTGTTGCATGAACCGTGTAACTGTATGTGCCTACACATTAGTGAATGATCTGGCGTCTCAGTGCATTCCTCTCCATTCAGATAAACTTCTTGATCATCTTTGAAACATCTGTATGTGTATGGAAGCGACCAGACCTCATGAAGAAAAGCACTACCTAAAGGTTCATAACGACCTATTGGTATATATTTCATACAATTTGAAAACTTATATAAAGCAAAAGGCAGCGTTATTAAACCGTGGATAAGGCACGTTGCCAAAAACCCGCAATCCTCTGCTGATGATGTCACTGAGCATGTCATGAATGATGTAATATGTGACATCATCAGCAGTGGATTACGGGTAATAGTATCTCTAGTTTACTCCCCTATAGCTGTCTTTCTTTTAACATAAGTGTCTGTTTCCTTCCCTTATACTTACTGTTCTTTTTTAAAAAAAAAATTTTGGTTCACTTCCGGTTCGCGTACCGGCGAGCGAACTGGGAAGCGAACTACGAGAAATAGAGGTTGGCACAGTTCCAAATATTGTACCAATTTTTTAATAACGGGGAGGTAGTTCTGAAAAGAACTTTTTTTTTTATTGTTTTTGTTGTTTTATATATTTTTTATTATTTTTCTGAACATTTTTTTACTTTTTTTGAATTTTTCTGAACAGTTTTATATTTTTGGGGGTTTTTCTTGCAGGGGGCAATGAAAACGATTGCTCAACAGGAGCAACAAAACAAAAAAGAAGTATTTATTATTTGGGGCGTTTCGTACAAACTTGCATATGATAGTCAATAGCTATGTTGATCAGAGTGATGCTTCTTTCTCCGTAGCAAATGAATCCATTGCAATATACGCAGACGTGTTTTACTTCATGAAATCTCGTTTGAATATTTGGCACCATCTCCCTGCCCTCTGGTCCCGTTACTTCCGGTACAACAGATCTTTTGGCCATAATAGGGAGATTATCTAGGTCGTTACGAAACTGTGCAGCACTGTAGTTGTTAGGATGCCACCTAGTCATATGGCGATGCATTGTGTAGTTTCCGAAACTGTATTTTTTGTCGGTCCCTCTGGACAGTCTATCTTGACATATAAGGCAAGTTACGTATCTTGCATTTACTTTTTTCTGACCTTTGGGAATTTTAAAAAATTGCCAAATGAAGTTTTCTTTCCGGTGAGACGTCCTGGGCTCCTCAGGCAAAAAGTGCCTCTCTTCGTGCTCGTCGTCCTGTTCCTCTTCTTCCTCTTCTTGCTGAATTATAACTTGAGCAGGTGGTCCACTCTTCCTTGGATGTGGTGGAGGTGGTGGGGAAGCACCAGCTGAAGCTACTAAAGAAGCCATTGCTCACTGGTAACAAAGGGTCTTTCTCTCACAATGATGAAAGTCAGAGTGAGGAAAGAAGGAGGGATTTTCATCATTTGGGAAAAACAATAGTTCTCAACCAATGAAAAGTGTTCATTTTAGATTATATGACCTAGTCTTACATCATTAGGAAACCAAAAGTGAAATGAACCAATGAAAAGTGTTATTACCAAGTCACATGACCTGCTGTGTTTACGTTAAGCGCTTTGCAGGGCCTCCCGGTTTGCTTCCAGAAACCTGTGCTTTGCGACTCGGTAAGCGTACCAGTTCGCTAACGTAGCACGTCATATGACGTATCACGCGACAACGCGAAACGTCATGCGGACGGGAGGCGTCACGATGTTGTTTTCTAACGCGGCAGTTGCGGTAAAGAAACGTTTACCGGCTCGCGGTCTATTTCGCGGCATCAAGGTCAGCTAACGGGAAGCTTCCCGATTCGCGAAGCGGGAACGAAGAAAAAAAAATATTTTAAATTTTTTTTATTAATAAACATATAAAATATATAAAAATATATTTTTGGATTTAAAGAAGAATACATTTTACAGCTACAGATATTAGCTGTTAAAAAACCAATGAAATTCACTGAAAAAACCATAGGTTATAGACCATATATAGTTAGGAATTAGCATTTACAAAACCTTGAAAATTCACTGAAAAAACCATAGGTTATAGACCATATATAGTTAGGAATTAGCATTTAGAAAACCTTATTTTACTCACACAAAACCATTGAAATTCCATATATAGTTAGTTGCACTAACTATATATCGCGCACCCGCAATCCACTGCTGATGATGTCACATATTACATCATTCATGACATGGTCATTCATGACATGGTCAGCTATATGAGTAACTATATGGGTTATTGATTGATTGCCCAAGTATTTGCATGGGAGACTGAGTGTGTGTGTGGCTGGCTGGGAGGTGTGTGACTCTGTACAGATCAATGTGTACTTGTATCAATGATTGTATAAGTATGTGTTAGTATATGGTTGAAAACGTAAGGTGCTCTATGTTTAACTGTATAGAGTAGAAAATGGAAGTGTGATTGATTCTTTACAGGACTGACTAGGTGTGTGAGTAACTCCATGGATGAGTGGCAGAGTGTGAGTGTCTGTATAGGTGTATGAGTGCATATGATTGTGTTGTAAACATGAGTGATTGTATGTATGAATGATTGTATGGGTGAATGAGTGTGTGTAGACGTAGGAATCAGTGAGTACGTATGTAGTAACTAGTATTGGTGTGTCAATGGTTTCAAAAATTATACTCTGTTTTTAACACTGGGTGAAACAGAGGTTATATTAAAATGTGAGGAGATGCATTGTATTGTCACATGAATGATATCATCAGTGATGTGGTCATTGATGTCAAATGAGATGTCATCAGTGATGTCATCAGTGATGTCATTTGAGATGTCATCAGTGATGTCATCAGTGATGTCACTGACCATGTCATGAATGATGTAATATGTGACATCATCAGCAGTGGATTGCGGGTGCGCAATATATAGTTAGTGCAACTAACTATATATGGAATTTCAATGGTTTTGTGTGAGTAAAATAAGGTTTTTTAAATGCTAATTCCTAACTATATATGGTCTATAACCTATGGTTTTTTCAGTGAATTTTCAAGGTTTTGTAAATGCTAATTCCTAACTATATATGGTCTATAACCTATGGTTTTTTCAGTGAATTTCAATGGTTTTTTAATAGCAAATATCATAAGCTGTCGAATGTCAAGTACGTGGTAAGAATTTTTTTTTTCGTGTTTATGCACACTGATCTGCTTTGATTGCTGCCCCCCACCCCTCATTTCTATTAGGAGTACTCTCTCTTTGCAGATAGTGAAGGGTAGTTAACGCAGCCCTTTCCCCCTTTGTAATCCGTCGTGCCTGCTTCTCTCTCCATTTGATTGATTGTTCTCTTTGGTTCATTCTCTATTTACAAACAAGCACAGAGTCGCAATACTCTGTTTAGTCTTTGCAGATAGCGAAAAATCGTGTAAAAAAACAAAAGGAATCGAGCAAAATCAGTAGGCCACTAATGGGATCTCTTTTGACCTCGCTAAAATAGAAACATTAGGAACAACCTGTTGAAAATAGCAATGCGTATGTATATAAGCGGCGTTCATTTGTGTTCACAGTACCCCTTGTTGATTGTTTCAATCGAGCATTGAATTGTTCGAAGTTAATTCTCTTAACGATCTTCTCTACCTGCAAACGAGGAAGAATAGGAATATTCTATCTCCCTTTGCAGATAGTGAAGGGTAGGTAACGCAAGCCTTTAACACGTCGTACCTATTTCATTCCTCATTGATTGATTGATTGTCCGAACATTGACTGTTTGGGAATTAGTTCTTTTTGGAGGTATTCCCTGTTTGCAAATAAACGTAGGAAAATCTTTGCAAGTAGTGAAAGGGTACGTAATGCGGACCGTTCTCCCCCGTTGTAATCTGTCATGCCTATCTACTCCCCACTGATTGATGCACCTTTTTCACCCGGACCATTTACTAGAGATACGTCATCTGGCCCGACCAGAGAGCACCCCTAGTGAAAAGGACATATGCAATAATAACGAAGTGATCACTGTATCCTGTTAACAGAAACTTTACCATGAAACAACCTGGAAAGAAAAAAATAGGAAAACGAAAATCAGTAGGCCACTGATGAACATGAACTTTTATTAAACAACGAACAAAGAAACGATAACATAACGTAATGATAAAACCTATTAATGTCCTAGAAACAAGAAAACGTTAAAATATGCCAGTGGTGAGAGACCAGAAAAACAGTAAGAGAAACCAAATCACCCCTCGCTGTCCCACCGCCTGCCACGCCAAAAAAATCGATAGACTAGGGAAAATGCAAGTCAGTAGAACATCCACCCCCACTCTGGAAACTTCCAAGGTGGGGCAGGGTTCCGGCTACGCCCAGCCGGGAGCAGCCCATATAAGGCAGGTCCTGCTGCCACGCCTCGGCCAGGAGATCCTAACGTAGGGTGTAGCCGGAGGAGAGGCCGAGACCAGCGGGACCCGGCCAGGGGATTGCCTTTACAACGCTGAACAGTTGCAGGGGGGGGGAATGTCTCCTCGACCCTCCCCTCTCTCTCCCAGTCCGGCCTCGGTGGCCCTTGAGATTTGCAGGTAGTCCCGCCACATGCTCTTCCGGTCCGACCACCAACGGTCGGGGGGCCGAGGCCGACGGGATCCGGCTGCAGCCGATAAACCAAGAAACCCGTTCATGGGGCCAGAGCCAGGGGCGTCCGGCCGACATCCACCGGAAGCCCGGCCCGAAGACGGACGGGACACTTCTTTCTTTTATAATGGCTGCGACAACACTGGAGGGGGATGTCTTGCACATGCCTCCGACCCCCCCCTCGTCCTCATCGCCTGGTCCGGCCATAACAAATCTCAAGCGAGACGCCGTGGGGTGCACTGGGAGGGAGAGACGGTGCGAACAGGCCTCTCCCGCCTCCCCAGGTGGAGGCTTCCCAGCTGCACCCTCAGCGCTCCAGGCGGTGGCATCCTAACAACTACAGTGCTGCACAGTTTCGGAACGACCTAGATAACGGTTCTTCCACTGTGGCCATGCTGCAACATCTCGCCCGGCAGGGTGGAGCCCGTCCGCTCATGTGACCCCGCGATCGCCGGTAGCTGCCGAACTCTCAAAATGGCGGTCGACCTGGCAAGAGCGGGCCCAACATAAAGAAATGGCCCGGTCACTGGTTGACTCCACCACCGTAGTCCTCCACGACCTTGAAGATTCTAGAGGAGCCGCGGGAGTCTCCGACCCCCGATGGGGAATGACTGCCATGATCGCCCGTGGAGTGACGAAACTGTATCCGCGGGACGTCGGCGCTCCCATGCTGGCGCCAGCCTCACTTTGAATTACTACAATCCTGCAGACCTCACTTCCGGTGAAAGCACAGTGTGACCCGGTAGGAAAAATTATTGCACCCCCTCCCCTTTTTGACTGATAGTTCAAACCACCGATCCTTTCCTTTGCCCTTTTAACGGAACTTTGGACTGCCTCCCCCTCTTTTACATTTTCTAGAGAAAACAAAACATTAACCACTACATTAGCATAGCAGTTGACACCAGAACTGTTTTCAAATTGAAAACCAACAACATCTTCAACAGAATCCTTTTTGTTTCTGCTGTGACCCTGCTACAGCACAGGCATTGTCCCCAGCAGTAATTCTGTAATGCCGGTAAGAATAGCTGTGGTGCCTACTGGACTCACTCACCCCCGCGGCGCCCCACGCCGTTTTTTGCTGGGCGGCAACTTACTAGACATCACTTTCGTGCCATCTAGATTTCAGCGCGTTCTGCTGCCTTGGAACTATTCGCACAACAGACCGCTACTGACAAGAATATTTCATTATTGGTGCTGTCAATTTCAATAAATCTATTGGATAATTAAAAAGAAATTGCCACGGTCTCTTCGTTGTTTAAATGTTTTTACTGTTTTTGTTTTGTTGTATATATTTATATGTTATTAAAGTTTTATATTCCTACTACTTTGTTGGAGTGCTATATATTTTTAATGTGACACATAATTGTAAAAACTTTGATGTACAAAGAGTCATTCCTGGAATCTCCCGCTTCAGGCTCGGTCCCCTCCCCAATCACAATACAGGATGGTTTTCAGATAGTAGGAACGCGTGTGCTGTGACGGATCACATCGGGTGTGGGCCTTGATCTACTATAACTCCTTTGAAGAGGGGTGATTCTTTACAGCTGGGGCCATAAACTACATCTGCAGGGCTAGCTGATAGCCTGGACAATCGGACACAGAGGAAGAGGAGTGTCAGAGGGTGCGGTAGTGAATAGGGCGAAAGGGAGGTGTCGGGCGGGCACAGAGTGTGATTCTCAGGGAAGAGCAGCGCAGATGGGGGAAGGTTTATTGCCCATGCATAAGACAGAGAGCGGTGGTGACCAGTGCCTGGGGGAGATGCTTACGAGGGTGAGGAGCCATGCTACGAATCGACAGCGTGCAGAGAGTGGGTCTGGTCAAGACATCTAAAATGGCTGCCGTGCACGACAAAAGTGTGGCATTTCAAAAAAGGCAAGATGGCGCAGACAATGTTTTTCAACACTTCCTCATTTCCTTCGAATCGAACGTTAACAGACGTTGGGGCATATTACCAAAGTTAAGCGATATTTATCGCTAACGATGCTTACCAACCAATTTTTTACCACTAAGCATCGTCAGAAATTATCGAAGATAAACCTTACTATTATCAAGGTTTATCGCAAATGCGATAATAAACGGCCGCAATGCATGAATATCGCTAAAAACTCAGCGATATTCATGCATTACCGAGCTAATACTCTTAGCCATGTTATCCACCTCCCATTGGATAACATGGCTAAGAACTGCTCAGGGCAGGTGTTACTTTTTGGAGATATTCGCGCTTAGCGCGAATATCTCCAAAAGTTGGTAATAGGAGATAGATATCTTGCATGTTGTAATGCAAGTTATTGTGGTATATGGAACTCATACCATAATCTCTCAGGAAAGCAGAAACTGATCCTTTTGGGACCGCCTAAAAAGGCCTAGGGGGTGAGGAGTACTCTACTTTGCCCCCTTTTCACGTTCCGAACTATTTTATTTTACTCTCTTCTGTAATTACACAAAATACCAGCGATAAGATGCATCGGAGACACACAGTGAGAGAAAGGAGGCCGGAGATGAAGAAGACATGTCAAATACACATTGGAGATAATATAGTGGCAGAAGGGAAGTAAATATGAGTAAACTTACCATGTAACATAAAAATGTTGCACTCTATACTATAAGTCTCATTTTATACTACAATCACTTCGCTACAACCTCATAAATTAAAAATAAAAATGAATAATGTCTCAAACAATTTTTGATTTCTAAATATAAATTTATTCTTCAGAATTTTCAAAATTTGAAAGAACTAGTAACATGTCCTCATCAGCAATGTCCTCATTAAAAGTCTCCAATGATGATTCTTGTAACTCTATGGTCTCCAAACACTCGATAAATTCGCCATCAAGAGATTGATCAAAAAAATCATTCAAGTCATCTCCTCCTTCTGACAATATTTCATTATTGGTGCTGTCAATTTCAATCAATGTAGTGGAATCATTCAAGTCATCTCCTCGTGACAATATTTCATTATTGGTGCTCTCAATTTCAATCAATGTAGTGGAATCATTCAAGTCATCTCCTCCTTGTGACAATATTTCATTATTGGTGCTGTCCATTTCAATCAATCTAATGGAATCATACAAGCCATCTCCTCCTTGTGACAATATTTCATTATTGGTGCTCTCAATTTCAATCAATGTAGTGGAATCATTCAAGTCATCTCCTTGTGACAATATTTCATTCTTGGTGCTGTCCATTTCAATCAATCTAATGGAATCATACAAGTCATGTCCTCCTTGTGACAATATTTCATTATTGGTGCTCTCAATTTCAATCAATGTGTTGGACAATTCAAAAGAAATTGCCACGGTCTCTTCATTGTGAGCCATTTTATTTTGAAATTGCTTGCTGTAAATTGCAGAAAAAAATAATCACTTTCATTTATCGTCTTTAGTAATACATAATATAAAACTAACTTTATCAAGTATTTAGTATAACAGAAGGACTGCAAATAAATAACAGAAAACATTTTTCAAATTATCTTCAAGTGTACAACATAGTTCCCCATACAAATTAACAACTCACCTTTTTAAAAGTAGCAGAAGTGTTAGTACTGTGTAAATCAAACACCAGAAATTCACCACCAAAAATTCCTCACAAATGTACCTCAGACAGTAGTATCACAAAATGGCTGTGGTTTCCTCTCATTTGACATATATACATAACCAATTAACTTTCATCACACACAAATACAAAACCAAAGTAACATTTTAATTGGTTCTAAATTTCAACACTTTCAAATGTGTTTTCCCCATGCAATTTTCCATAGGACATTTACATACGTCTACAGCCTGAATGGCTGAACGGAATTACACCAAACTTGGCAAAATGGTACATCAAACCTAAGAGGTCAGGAAGGATCTACTATGCCCCCTTATGGTCATTTCCCCCTTCGCTTTGGCCTCCTCTTGTCTCTCAATCCTACCGAGGGACAAGATGGCGGCCGCTACGGACTGTTTGGAATGTTGACAGACGCCGGAGAACCAATCAGCTTCGCAAAGCTCCGTAACGCGAAAAGTACGCGAAGCGGAGCGCTGTTACAGATATATATCTTTTTTTCAACGTTAATTTCTCAAAATCCACTGGAGCACATATATTGAGACCTAGCAAAGGCACATCGGGCTACCAGTCCCTAATATTTTGCCAAGTTTCGTGCAAATCCATTCAGCCGTTCGATTATTATTATTTTGTTTTTTTTTTGCCCCGCGGGGCCCTTTTAAAACCTCCACATCAAACCTAGGGGGTCAGCGAGGATCTACTATGCCCCCTTATAGTTATTTCCCCCTTTGTTTTGACCTCCTCTTGTCTCTCGATCCTACCGAGAGACAAGATGGCGGCCGCTACGGACTGTTTGGAATGTTGACAGACGCCGGAGAACCAATCAGCTTCGCTTCACAAAGCTCCGTTGCGCGAAAAGTCCGCGAACCAGAGCGCTAACCGGTCCGCTGTTACAGATATATATCTTTTTTTAAACGTTAATTTCTCAAAATCCACTGGAGCACATATATTGAGACCTACAAAAGGCACATCGGGCTACCAGTCCCTACAATTTTGCCAAGTTTCGTGCAAATCCATTCAGCCGTTCGGGCTAAAAGTGAGGCCAACCGCCCTATGGAAAACTCAATGTTAAAAACACGTTTTGGGACCCCCCTTTTTTCTCGGCCCCCACTGGACGAACCCCCCCCAAATTTTCAAGGGCTGCTCAGAAACAAAATGTGCCATTTTCCTGAAAATTTCAGCCGATTCCGTCCACAAACGCCAAAGTTATTAGACATATATTACCGCCAGTAGGTAATATATATATTACCTACTGGCGGTCGCCAGTAGGTATATATAGTTAGGATTTTTTCTCTATGGGATTTTTGAAAATTCTATGTCAAATAACTTTGGCGTTTGTGGACGGAATTGGCTGAAATTTTCAGGAAAATGGCACATTTTGTTCCTGAGCAGCCCCTGAAAATTGGGGGGGGTTCGTCCAGGGGGGGTCGAGAAAAAAGGGGGGTCCCAAAACGTGTTTTTAACATTGAGTTTTCCATAGGGTGGTTGGCCTCACTTTTAGCCCGAACGGCTGAATGGATTTGCACGAAACTTTGTAGGGACTGGTAGCCCGATGTGCCTTTTGTAGGTCTCAATATATGTGCTACAGTGGATTTTGACAAATTAACGTTTAAAAAAAGATATATATCTGTAACAGCGGACCGGGCAGCGCTCCGGTTCGCGTACTTGACGCGTAACGGAACTTCGCGAAGCGAAGCTGATTGGCTCTCCGGTGTCTGTCAACATTCTAAACAGTCCGGAGCGGCCGCCATCTTGTCTCTCGGTAGGATCGAGAGACAAGAGGAGGCCAAAACAAAGGGGGAAATGACCATAAGGGGGCATAGTAGATCCTCCCTGACCCCCTAGGTTTGATGTGGAGGCTTTAAAAGGGCCCCGCAGGGCAAAAAACCGCGAACCGGGAAGCGTTCTGGGGAGCGTACTATAAGGAAAAAAGAATGATAGACTTTTCAAATACTGTATGTTAATTGATTGTTGGTTTTGTTGATTATTTTTTAATTTCTTTATTTTTTAAGCAATTATTTATTATTGTGATTGTGTTTCAAAATTTAATAAACTTTCTAAAATTTCACTGTCTGAAATGTCGTTATTTTCATTGAACATAGCTTGTAATCTCTGAGTGTGTAAAATGTCCTCATTTTGAAGGAGGTCATCTACTGCTTGCACACATTGCAGTAGTTCTTGGTCCCAAGTTTCATCCATAAATTCTATATAATTTGGATCAATTATTTCTTGGCTGCTCTCTTGCAGGACAATTTGAAATGAAACTTTGTGTTCGCCTTCCATTTCGCCTGAAATTTGGATAAAAAAAATATATATTAGTAGAGATAGGGCACTGTTGGGATTAATTTTAGATAGGCAGTTTTTATCAGTGAATTTATCTTTGGGCAGTGTATAGTATCAGAGTGGAAGTAGGAAAGTGTATGTGATATAAAGTAAGTAAATTCATAATTATACAAGAGAAACCTAACTCCATCCATAACTATAACAGAGAAGTCTATATAAATCTATAACTACTACAGAGGGATAGTATATAACTATCAGAAAAAGTTTACCATATTAACTTATAGTGCACAATATACTTCAGTTTTTAAAATAACAACTTACCTTTACAAAGAAGTTGAAGTGATTAGTGAAAATCCAATTGAAATGTACACCAGGAAGTAGTAGTCAAAATGGCTGTGTTCCCTTCTCTTCCTTTAAATATATTCAGGTATATAACGAATCAAATGTCAGGTAAAAAAAGTAGAAAATGAAAGTAACATTTTCATTGGTTGTCAATTCCAACACTTTAGATGTGTTCTGTGAAGTAATTTACCTCACGGTATTTAGAAAGGTCTACAGGCTAAATGGCTAAATGGAATTTCAATCAAATTTGTGAAAATGGTAGGAATTGGTATGTAGTATGAGCTAATCTATATTTGGTGAAAGTGTCTCCAGTCGTTTTTCTGTAAATTACTTTCCCACCTTTTTTTGATGGAGCGCTTCCCGGGGAACGCCCCGGTACGCGAACTGGCGAGCGCCCCGGTACGCGAACCTGAAGCGTTACGGGAGTCCACCATTTTGTGTTTCGGTCGAATTAAGATACAAGATGGAGGGCAAATAATGTTCAGAATGGGTAGAAGGGGGCACGGTAGACTTATCTTGACCCCCCAGGTTTTCTGAGGGTGGCTGAGGAGGCCCATATGTGCGAAAAAAAAACATTTTTTAAAAAAATTTCGTGAGGTTAGCTTCCGGTACGCGTACCGGATAGCGCCCCGGGGAGCGTACTTTGTTGAAAATTAGTGAAAAAAGTTAGAGTAAAATAATAATTGTGAGTGATCAGATGTAGGGTAGCTCTGAGAAGAGCTTTTGGGTTTATGGTACATTTAGGTACTTATAAGTAGGTACCAATGCACAGTCTTAAATTCAGAATGAAAATTCTGTTGCCCTCATCTGAGAAGTGAACTCCATCTCCTCTGTAGATATCTTGCATGTAGTAACGCAAGTTATTGTTGTACAAGGAGCCCATTACATGGTCTCTCATGTAAGCTGAAACAGATTTGTTTACATGCTTCCTCGACTTCTCAATTTGTGGACAAAATTGGTTCGACCACCTCCATTTCTGTCTTTGGCATATATTTGAATATACCAAGGCAGTTTGAGAAAAAGTGCCATCAATTGCTCAAAGGTGTCCTTTAAAAGCATTTCCAGACCTACCCCAGTCAAAGTGCCCAAATCATTACCTCCACAGTGCACAATTAACAGGTCAGGTTTTGGCAAATGCATAAAGGTTTTCACCAATGGTATCAATTGGTGACATTTTAATCCTCTGTGGCCAAACCACTTAATTTCCACATCTTGTAAATTGAGGTTAGGTACATTTCTGTTCTCAGCATACCTCTGAGCCCAATAGATGTAACTATGTCCAATAATCCAGACAGAAAACATGGTGAGAGAAGGTTCTGCTGCAGTCAGATGAAGTGTGGCAATTAAATGGCAGTTGAAAAAATAAGAGTTTAAAATGAAAAAAACTGTGGAGTTTCTGTGTTAATGAAGCAGTAACAGTGATTGGTGGATTTTGATTGCTGAAAACAGAAAGTTAGGGTGCATGGATGAGTTCTTTGAAAGATGTAATTTGAATGGTCAAGCAAAAATCATTTAATGAAAGATTGCACTGGATACGCAGGTGCACTGAGAGTTCAGAGTTCAATTGAAACATTGTTGTGTGAACTTGCAAACACCAGAGGTCTTCCAAGAGGTGGTTGCTATGCAAAAAAGGCAGAGAGGGCAGAGGGGGGAAGGGTTTTGAATTGAAAAAAGTGAGGGAAGAGTTTTGATTGGGTGACGTGAGAGATATGTGTGATGAATTACAGCATTTCTGTGCCATTGTTGGTTCCAGCCTCTGGTGTGCATACCTTTTGCTCTGCTAAAGACAAATTGGTGTGTTTCTGAGACTGTTTTGAAACTCATAAAGTATTTGCCAAGGTGAGAAAAGATTTATTTAATTTAGATAGAGAATAGTGTGCTTTAAGGAGAAAATTATGAAGAAAGTTGTGTTTTTAAAATGTTGCTTTGTCTCAAGTGTTTTACAAATAGATTTTGTTTCTTTGAGAAATTGTAATTGGAGAAAATGTGAAGTATTAGTACTGACAGGGTGTTTTTGTGCATAGGAGCTGTGCAGTGTTTTCAAATTATGACTTGAAAATCGTTTTTGAGGAAAAGGAATGCTTTCAAAATTTATGACAAGGACATAATGGTGTCTGCTTCTTTATAAGGCATTTGAGTGTCTCTGATGTTATTTTTCCCATTTTAATTTAAGACCTTTCCCCGTGGTGCAAATTCCTTGTAAATATGCTCGCACCTGTGCTTGGAAAATTTAGATTTTGATTGTTTGAGTTACATAGCCATGTTAAAAGTGACCCAAAAATGCTGCAAAGGCAATCAAAAAACGCTTTCATGTGTCTTAAGGACATTTTCAGTCATTTCCCCATGTGCAGTGTTTTCAAATTATGACTTGAAAATCGTTTTTGAGGTAAAGGAATGCTTTTAAAATTTATGACAAGGACATAATGGTGTCTGCTTCTTTATAAGGGATTTGAGTGTCTCTGATGTTATTTTTCCCATTTTAAATTAAAAGACCTTTCCCCGTGGTGCAAATTCCTTGTAAATATGCTCCCACCTGTGCTTGGCAAATTTAGATTTTGATTGTTTGAGTTACATAGCCATGTTAAAAGTGACCCAAAAATGCTGCAAAGGCTTTAAAAAAACGCTTTCATGTGTCTTAAGGACATTTTAAGTCATTTCCCATTGTGCAGTGTTTTCAAATTAAGACTTGAAAATCGTTTTTGAGGAAAAGGGATGCTTTTAAAATTTATGACAAGGACATAATGGTGTATGCTTCTTTATAAGGCATTTGAGTGTCTCTGATGTTTTTTTCCCCATTTTAATGTAAGACCTTTCCCCGTGGTGCAAATTCCTTGTAAATATGCTCCCACCTGTGCTTGGCAAATTTAGATTTTGATTGTTTGAGTTACATAGCCATGTTAAAAGTGACCCAAAAATGTTGCAAAGGCAATCAAAAAACGCTTTCATGTGTCTTAAGGACATTTTAAGTAATTTCCCCATGTGCAGTGTTTTCAAATTAAGACTTGAAAATCGTTTTTGAGGAAAAGGGATGCTTTTAAAATTTATGACAAGGACATAATGGTGTATGCTTCTTTATAAGGCATTTGAGTGTCTCTGATGTTATTTTTCCCATTTTAATGTAAGACCTTTCCCCGTGGTGCAAATTCCTTGTAAATAAGCTCGCACTTGTGCTTGGAAAATTTAGATTTTGATTGTTTGAGTTACATAGCCATGTTAAAAGTGACCCAAAAATGCTGCAAAGGCAATCAAAAAACGCTTTCATGTGTCTTAAGGACATTTTCAGTCATTTCCCCATGTGCAGTGTTTTCAAATTAAGACTTGAAAATCGTTTTTGAGGAAAAGGAATGCTTTTAAAATTTATGACAAGGACATAATGGTGTATGCTTCTTTATAAGGCATTTGAGTGTCTCTGGTGTCATTTTTCCCATTTTAATGTAAGACCTTTCCCCGTGGTGCAAATTCCTTGTAAATATGCTCGCACCTGTGCTTGGAAAATTTAGATTTTGATTGTTTGAGTTACATAGCCATGTTAAAAGTGACCCAAAAATGCTGCAAAGGCAATCAAAAAACGCTTTCATGTGTCTTAAGGACATTTTCAGTCATTTCCCCATGTGCAGTGTTTTCAAATTATGACTTGAAAATCGTTTTTGAGGTAAAGGAATGCTTTTAAAATTTATGACAAGGTCATAATGGTGTCTGCTTCTTTATAAGGCATTTGAGTGTCTCTGATATTATTTTTCCCATTTTAAATTAAAAGACCTTTCCCCGTGGTGCAAATTCCTTGTAAATATGCTCCCACCTGTGCTTGGCAAATTTAGATTTTGATTGTTTGAGTTACATAGCCATGTTAAAAGTGACCCAAAAATGCTGCAAAGGCTTTAAAAAAACGCTTTCATGTGTCTTAAGGACATTTTAAGTCATTTCCCCATGAATGTAGGTAGGCCTCACCTTAAACAAACCTCTGGATAGGCCACACCTTATCGTCATCCTGATTTAATCATTTAAAATGCTAGGGACAGATTTATGATAGGTGTATGCCTCTTTTGCGCCACTGTGCGTCACTTTTGTGACGCAGTGGCGGTGCAAAAGATTTGCTATGTGGCGACAAAATTACAAATTGATGCATCTAGGAAGATGTGTCATGCTGTAAAAAAACCGTGCCACATGAAACCGATGCAGCAGTGATGCAAAAGATGCACCATGTTGCAAGACAGGCCTCACTTCATCTCCAACAAGATAAGAAGCTTAGGGATAGATTTATGATTACTGGTGCATCCCCAGGGATGTGCCAGTCATCCTGCGCCGCTGTTCCGCCACCCATGGTGCGCTGCATTTACAATGCAGCGCACCATGGGGCAAAAACGGCAAAGATGCGTGACGCATCTGTGCCGTAAAGGTGGCGCATTGCTGGAGCTGCATCGCAAGTGCGATGCAGCTCCAGCAAGGCTCAGGGGTGCCCCATCTCCATTTAATCTGCAACCCTGAGTAGGCCTCACCTTAAACAAACCTCTGGATAGGCCACACCTTATCGTCATCCTGAATCAATCATTTAACATGTTAGGGACAGATTTATGATAGCCGTGTGCCTCTTTTGTGCCGCTGTGCGTCACTTTTGTGACGCAGCGGCGGTGCAAAAGATTGGCTATGTGGCGACATATTTAAAAATTGATGCATCTAGGCAGATGTGTCATGCTGTAAAGTCCTGTGCCACATGAAACCTGCGTCAGTTTTCATATAGGTGTTTTGTTGCAAGGTATGCATTAATTTGCAAGAAAGCC
Organism: Lissotriton helveticus; assembly: GCF_964261635.1. Taxonomy (NCBI): domain Eukaryota; kingdom Metazoa; phylum Chordata; class Amphibia; order Caudata; family Salamandridae; genus Lissotriton; species Lissotriton helveticus. The sequence goes on along the minus strand of NC_136060.1, from coordinate 47,552,270 downwards.
CTGTAAAACTAACACAGTGAAATTTAGAAGATTTCACTGACTCAGCTTTATAGCATTGCTGAATCAAATCATTACGCCTGTTTGAAACAGGCATAAGGAGTGATGCACCATGCAATGTGTGGCTTGCTCCTGTGCATTGCAGTAGACATGTTGCGCTTACGACGTGATTCCTGCAATGTGCTGCTTTTGCGGCACAGATGCATGACGCATCTGTGCTGTTTTCACTCAATGGTGCTCCACATTGTAAATGCGGCACACCATGGGTGGCAGAGCAGCGGTGCACATTAACTGGTGCATCCCTGGGAATGCGTCAGTTAACATAAATCTGCCCCTTTACATTTAAGTATGAGCAGGGGACACAGAGTTGGTGAGGCTTATCCAAGGTTAAGAAGAGATGAGTCCTGTTCACTGAAAACTTGGACATAGGCCTTACCTCCTCAGCATCGCTGGTCATGGCTAAATAATAGCTGCAAAATGTTACTCTTGTTAAACAATTTTACTATTATAATCTCTGAGATTTGTCTCTTACTCTGCAACATCTCATTGTTGTTCTCTTTCTTTAAAGATAACGACAACATCAACCATGAGTGACAATCAGCAATCAGTTGATTATGACATTATCCTTGAACTTGTAATTGAAACGTCAGTGGAAGTAGATCCATTGGATGATTTAAATTCTCAGGATGATGAAGAACATGATGAGGATGCCGATTTGTCAGAATTGTATGACATAGGTTGGGAAGCTGACGTGCTTGAGCCTATGGAACTATAAACATTTATTTTTAAAATTTATAATAAATGAAAAGTAAAAATGTAAACCGTTTGATTTATAATTAAAAACACCTTTAAAAACAGGTTATGTCTAGTGTCTTCAATAAAATATTAAAATATGCTCATAAAATTAGATCAGAATCACATATAAAATAGTAGAGGTAAAATGAAGAAGAATTCTATTTCTTTTCTGCTATTTGTGTATTATATATTTGCTAAAGCACTAAAAAATGTTCTATGTAAAAATGTCAAGTAGTGTGTTAAGTTTTTGATGACTGTTATTGATTTACTGTTTGGTAATAGTGGTTAATAACATTTTTTATTATATTTTACCACAGATTCAACTGCATATCATTTCAAGATTTCAGCATGCCAACCAAGGATAGACTTAAAAAGGCTGCAAAACGTCAAAGACAGCAGGTACATGAAATAATGCAGCAGTCCTCTACCAAAAAAACTTGTCAAGTCACCAAGAAAGCACCGGGTAAGAGCACAAAAACATTCATAAGAAATATTTGTAGTAAAAAAAATATTACTACAGAAAATGTTTCAGTCCAGAAAAAGAGAAGCATTTTAAACGGAAAGGAAACGCCAATCAAAAATGTTACTGCTAGAGCAAGAGATAACTCTGTGCATGATAGTAGAAGGAAACAACAGTTTAGGGACATTCGTAAACAAATGTTCCGCAACAGGATAATTGGCAATTTGTTAAAAAATATTAAGAAAGGTCAACAGAAAGTGGTTTTTTATAAGAGAAAAAAAAAGTTGAGAAAGTTATTGATCAGGCATTTGAAATTAAACGTAAGTTATTTATTTTGATAATCAATAGAATTAGGAAGCTAAACAAGGCAATTTATGATTTCAAAAGAAATAGTAGATGGAAGAGAATAGTTAATCGTAGTAATTTTTGTGAAGTTTTTTCCGGAGATTGGATGCATAGTTCAAGTTGTGAGGCATTTTTTAATGAGGAGAGTTATTTCCAGGATAATGATTTGGTGCATGCAGTTGACACCAGTGGTCGAGCTTATGAAGTGAAAGATGGTTGTCCAGTTGAAAAAGAAAAACTTGTGACAACAGAGACAGAAGAGGTGTTAGGTAATGAGGTTTTAGGAAGACGTCCTAAGGGTCCTGTGTACACCTGGAAGTGTAGTAGTATTTGCAGTGTGCGACAGGATTCGATCAATTTGCTTTGTGATTTTGTACGGACATTTAATAAGAAAAGTTTGAAGCAGAAAATGAAGTTGTTGCAAGAATTAGATCCTTGCAGAGTGAGAGAAGTGACAGGTTTGCATGGTCATTCACTGGCTTGTCTTTCCAGGAGAGTATGCCAGAGTGTTTTTCATCATTTCAGGATGCTAGCAGTGCATCATAATACAGTGAGGAAATTAGTTAGAATGTTGTATTATGCTAAGAGTCCAGCAATTATGCTTAAACAATTATGTTATGTTATGTTATAAAGCCTTTTATTGCGCGCTCTATTACTCAAGAGTATCCTGGCGCGGTGAGTACATGAGAAAAAGGCGGGGCAACTAACACAACGAAGAGAGAGATTACAGAGTAATATTAAACAAGTATGTTTTGAGTCCCTTCTTGAACTGCGAAAGTGAGGAGGCAGTGCGAAGGGCCAAAGGGAGAACATTCCATACTCAAGCAGCCTTAACAGAGATGGATTTGCCTCCAGTTCTAGCAAGCTTAAACTTAGGCTGGACCATCTGACAAAGGTTAGCAGAGCGGAGAGCCCGTTTAGGAGCATAAAGAACAAATCTATTCCGTAAATATACTGGGCCTTGCTGATTGATAGCCCGATAGGCCAGGACCAGAATTTTAAACAGAATACGATTGGCAATAGGCAACCAATGAAGGCTGCGCAGATGTTCACGAACACTAGATCTCCTGGGTAGTTGAAACATCAATCTGACTGCCGAGTTTTGAATAACCTGAAGTCGACGGACCATATAATCAGGTAGGCCACTGAAGAGTGCATTTGCATAATCTAAGCGTGATAAAATCAACGCTCTTAGCACAGTCTCTCTAGATTTGCCAGGAATGAGGGGGAAAAACCTTCTGAGGGCCTTTAGGGTGGCATAACAGGTACCGGTTAGTTTCTTAATATGCTCCCCGAACTTTAAATCCTGTCCGAACCAGACACCTAGGTTCTTTACAGGGTCACCTGATGAGTTCGGACAGGGTAGGTCGGAGGGCCAGATTTGTTCCCTGAAATTATCCGGAAAAGATCCATAGAGGAGGATCTCCGTCTTCTCCTCATTACATTTAAGTTGGGCCATTGCCAACCAGCGAAAAACCTGCGACAGGCAGCTCTGAACGGTCAAGGGGTCTAAATGATTTTTTGGCCAAGTGAAGAGCAGCTGGGTATCATCAGCATAAGCCATTATTTTGGCACCCAGCTGCTCAGCTAGATAGACCAAAGGGGTCACATAAACATTAAAAAGCAAGGGGCTTAAGGTAGACCCCTGCGGAACTCCTGTGGTAAGTTCCTTAGCCTTGGATGCATAAGGGGGGACCCACACTTGCTGTGATCTATCTTTCAAAAATGAGGTCAACCAACCCAAAGCACGGCCTGAAATACCGACAGCACCCAGTCTGGCCAGAAGCAACGAATGGGGCACCGTATCGAAGGCGGCAGAGAGGTCTAGTAAAATCAGAACCGCCCTGCCGCCTCCATCCAGGCACTCCCGAATAGCCTCTGAAACCTCAATTAATGCTGTTTCGGTGCTGTAGGCCGCTCTAAACCCCGATTGAGCAGGGTGGAGCGCGTGAGAAGACTCAATAAACCCTTCAAGTTGTCTAAAAACAATCTTTTCACATGTCTTAGCCAACGCTGGCAAAAGAGATATGGGCCGATAGCTAGAGGGCATAGCCGGGTCCAGGCCGGACTTCTTCAATAACGGGAGGAGCTTGGCTTGCTTCCAACTCAAAGGCACAGAGGCCGAGCAAAGAGATACATTAACAATCCTAGTTACCTCCTGGCAAACTATGGACGACACTCCTCCCAGAACTCTAGCAGGGCAGGGGTCGGAGGGCGAACCGGATTTAAGGGCAGACAGAATTGGTAGAACATCCATTTCAGAGGCTGGGGAAAAGGAAGTAAACAGACCTTCCGATGAAACAGCTTTCAATATAGGCAGTGAAGTGGATGTCTGGGACTTGTTCAAGGCAGTTTGGAGATTTTGCTGGATCTTCAAAATCTTTTCAGAGAAAAAATTTGAAAGTTCATCGCACCATAGATTGGAAGAAGGTAGTGTAGGTAACGCAGCTCTAGGAGAGAGAAAACTCTGGACTATGGCAAACATTTCTTTGCTATCATTGCTGGCTTTTTCAATGCGTCCAGCATAGTAATTACTTTTGGCCACCTTGATTTCATTGTAGTACTCCTTTTGGGAGCAGCGCAGCCGTTTCTTCGCCTCAGGCGAATAATCAAGCCTCCAAATCCTCTCCAGTTTCTTACACTTCAATTTCTGCTCCCGTAGCCCATGGGTAAACCAGGGCTGGGACGGCAAGAAGCGAGGTCTGCAGACTCGTTTATTCTGCATAGAAACTGCTGAGCCGCTAGCCATCCATGTGTTAAAAGCGTCAACCGCTGCATTGATTTCAGTAGTCAGCGTCGGCTGGCAGCTAGAGAGAAATTCAGAAAAGGATGCAACATTAATACGTTGCTGATGAGCCTGGGACTGAGTTGGCATTAATCCAGAGCCGATAGTCAATGTCCAGGAAAATCTAACCAGTTCATGGTCGGTCCAGGTCATGGATTCTGGACGCTCCATTATAATGTCAAAGTTAGAACAGACTAGATCAAGGACATGGCCCCCCGCATGCGTTGGAGTCTCCACCCATTGTTTAAGATGGGCCATTGATAGGGTTTCTCCAAATCTAATTGCCTCACTGCAATCCGCCATATCCATATGGATGTTAAAATCCCCCAAAAGGAGATAATTTGCAAACTGAAGTGTGCAGGGTATGATGGCTTCTTCAAGATCCCCAATGAAGTTGCCAATATAGCCTGGAGGACGGTACACAAGCGAGCCACCTAATGTCCAGTGAGAATTAAAAGCAAGGCTGAAGTGCAGGAGTTCTGCTTCATAAAAGCCTTCCAGGGGTTCACATACAAGGGTCCAATGCTCTCTGTAGATCACTGCGATCCCTCCCCCTCTGCCACTGGGGCGATCCGCTCTAGTGATCTTAAACCCTCGTGGGATTGCCAGTTCAACGACGGGAGCGCATGAGTCGTTCATCCAGGTCTCTGTAACGAAGAGTAGGTCAAGCCTATTCTCCCCAAGGATATCAAAAATAGCTGCAGCGTGTCTCACTAGAGACCTAGCATTGATAAGAGCCGCTCGGATCCTACAGGTATCCCGGCTGGTTAGAACAGAGTGGACCTCAAGTTTGGGGAGATGGTAACTACAAGCCGGACACACTTTGCCCTGACTTTCACTCACCAGCCACGAATGACTCTCCACGCAGCCACGGGATCTAAGAGCCATCAGGTCTGCATGGGTATACCGCAGAGCAGCGTGGGACTGGTGCGATGGAAAACACCTTGGGGGCCCTGCCCTGGGCCCGTCCGGGACACGGACGGGCACAGACGGGCCCTCCTTTGGCGCTCCTTCGGCGCGTAGACGGCGCGCCCGCTGCGCGCGCCCGCTGCGCGCGTCCGCTGCGCGGTCGCTGACACATAGCGTTATATGCGGTCGGGTGATCTGCCGACTAGAGCGTCAACCCCGGTGCAATGCGGTCCCGCCTCACTTCCGGGTACCGCTGGGGCCGAACGCTGAGAGCGGCGCTAGGAAAGGGGCGTGTACTAAACAAACAATCCCCGTGCAAAATAGCAAATAAAGCACCCCACTGGCTGTTAAAGTGCAGCAGTATGAAGCGGAGCCAGCACTCGGTAAGGAAAAGGGTCGGGAAGTTAAAAGTATTAAAAACAATCAAGAAAGGTAGCTAAAATGCTGTAGATACATCTACACTTAGCAGCGTCAGGATAGCAGCAATAATAAATGTGCAAGGTAGCAGCGTTCGTCTTTTGCATGGTTCTGAAATAGATGTGAAGAATATTTGTGAAGAAATTGAGTTTTGTTACTTTGGAAGTAAAGAGGAGAATGTTGAAATTGACCAAGAAGAAGAAGGTAATGTGGAAGATAGTGTACAGGTTTCCAGTACAGATAATTTTTAGAGGGAAATTGCGACGTTTCAGGTGAAATCAAGTGAGAGGCCTAATTTCACTTGTGTGTGTTGTCGACGCACTTATTATAAGACTAAGTTAGTGGATTTATATGCAAAAAGTGAAAGGGAAAATAATAGTGAATGGAATGATTTCACAACATACTTGATGGTAGAATTTTTTTTTGATTTGGGATCGGATCAACGTGTGTGTACTTATTGTTATAACAAATTAAATCAAAACCAGATGCCTGCTAGAGCAGTTCATAATAATCTGGAATTGGTTGAGATTCCTTCTGAATTGAAGGATTTAAATACTTATGAATCTCTTTTGATTCAAAGTATCCATCCCTTTCAGGCTATTGTAAGAATGGAGCCAAAGACAGGGAAATTGCCTCCATCAGATTTACAGAGAGGATTAAAGGGAAGAGTTGTTTATTTGCCTCTAGATTTGAAGAAAAACATTAACACAATTGGAGTAGAAAAAGTGGAAGAGGACCCTCTGGTTATCTTAGTTAATGGGGTTCCGACAAAGAATAAGAAAATATGGCAAGATTTAGTGGATGTTAGGAAAGTCAAAAAGGCAACATTGTATTTGAAAAAAAATAATAAGTACTATAAGAATATATATGTTGCAGAAGAGGAAGTAAGTGAGGAAGAGGATAGCGATTTGTGTGCTGGTCAAATTGAGAAATTAGAACCCTCTACTAGTGAAGAAATATATGAACATTATAGTGTTCATCCTTTGCATTCCAAGGAAGTCATGGGGAATGCTATTGAGTTGTTTCAAATGAAACAAGCCAAAGGGAGTCCCATTAGTGTTTGGGAGGAAAGTTTGGAAGCTCGGTGTTTCCCACAGCTTTTTCCAACAGGTCAGGGAGGAAGATATGATGAGCGACCTCATCAAATTCCTGCTTCTGAATACCGGACTTTGCGATTGTATGCAGGAGATGCTAGGTTTCGACAATGTATTCCCTATTTGTTTCATCTCCTGTTTGAAAGCGATCTGTCTGGACTGTCATATGCAGTGAACCACATCTTGAAAAGTGGTATACACATGCAAAACATCTCGGCAAGTGACTTTATGGATACAGTCAATGTCCAAGACAGTATTTTGGATTCTCACCTGATTAATCTCATGACGTGCCAGCGTGGTACTAATGAGTACTGGTACCGTCGTCATGGTGATTTAAAATGTATGCTGAGGAACTTAGGAACTCCCACATGGTTCCTCACTCTGAGCTGTGCCGAGTATGGCTGGGAAGACTTACTTGAATTTCTACGAGAGTCAAATGGAAACATCGAAAACATCGAATTCAAGACACCCGGAGAACTGTGCTCTTTGGATCCAGTCAATGTATGCCGGTACTTCAATCATAGATTTGAAGCTATGATGTCTTTCATCATGAATAAGAAGAATCCACCTCTTGGAGAGGGGTTGGATTTCTTCTGGCGAAAGGAGTACCAAGCAAGAGGTGCTCCTCACATACATATGCTGTTGTGGATCAAGGATGCACCTAAATTTGGAACAGATCCAGAAGACTCAGTGATGAGTTTCATACAACAGTATTCTATGTGTGCTGTTCCAAACGCAAAGGAGAAGAAAAGCCTAAGAGAAAAAGTTCTACGTTTCCAAAGCCATCGTTGTGGAAAGTACTGTCGTCGTAAATTCCGAAACAAGGACAAGTTCTACACCAAATGTCGTTTCGGGTTTCCACGACCGGTGATTTCTAAAGTAAGAGTAAACAGTTTGATGTCTTCGCTGCGACATAATGTGATGAAGAAATCACCGAAAAACACATACAATTTGAAGAGGAACGAAGAGTCCAAGTACATCAACGACTACAACCCAGTGATTTTGTCCATGTGGAATGCTAACATGGATATACAGTTTGTGGCTGATAACTGTATGGCTGTGTCTCGGTATGTGACATCTTACATCACCAAAAAAGAGAAGACAGAATTGAAGGATATGTGGGAGGACATTTCCCATGAAAAGAGCCTCAGTAAGAAGTTGTACAGTTTCAGTCTGAAGATGTTGTCGCATCGAGAAATCGGAGCTTACGAATGTTCTGACCGGTTGTCTTCAGCAAGTCTCTATGGCAAATCTAGGAGTATCGTTTGGGCGAGTCTTGGTCTTGCTGCAACGCGTAATCGAGTTCTGAAACCTGTGCGGGAAATTGAGTATTTGGCGGAAAAGGAGCCAAACAGTACCGACATTTTGAAGACCAACATGTTGGATACATATTATCCAAATCAAGCAGTCACCTCGAGAATGTTTGTCTGTATGAGGTTCTTCAAAATTACATATTCAAGAGGAACATCAAAGAAGATACTGAGAAAGGAGTGTATGCTGTAATTGGAAGTGAGGGATGTCTGGTCAAGCAAAGAAAATGCCACTTGGTAAACCATCGAAAATTGAGTGGCGAATCTCCTGAAAAAAAGGAGTTTTTCTATTTAGCACTTTTGCAACTTTTCAAGCCTTGGCGTGCAGAAGAGGAACTGCTTGGAGATTTCCTCTGTTACGAAGACTCTTTCACTGCCGCCAAGCAGACCATAGAATGTCCTGCTTTTCCCAAATATGTAGAAATGTTGAATGCGGAAATCGAGCAGGAAGCAACGATTGCAGCCGAGATTGCCAGAGACAGTTCTCAGGACAGTCAGAGTTCTGCTTCATTGAGTCAGGATCCACTAGGAGGACCTGTTATCGAAAATGAAGCTGCCCCTGCCATGAATGAAGTGGAAAGAGCCATGGCACATGCTCAGGAGGATGCGGTTAACTTAGAAGACTTGGAAAGACAACTCAACGTTGAGCAGAGGAAAATATATGACGAAGTTACCATGCAAATTGATCATGGATTAAGTCATGAGAAGAAAGAGTGCTCATGTACGTCGTTGAAGCCTGTCCAACTGTACGTGAGTGGAGAAGCGGGAACTGGAAAAATTTTCCTCATTAAAGCAATTTCATGTTATTTGCAGGAAAGGACTGAGTCATCGCTGTCTTGTGTTGTCACCGCTCCAACTGGACTGGCAGCACATAACATTAAAGGGATTACTTTACATCGTTTACTGATGCTGCCAGTGGAGCATGACAACAAATTACAATATCACAAGCTATCTGGAGATGCTTGTTGTGAAGTTTCAAGAATCTTGATGAAAATGAAACTTCTTATCATTGACGAAGTAAGCATGGTTTCCAATGTCATGCTTGCCTTCGTGCATTTGAGAATGCAAGAAGTTCTCAAAACAGAGTATGATGTGTTATTTGGTGGCAAACACATCATTGTTTTCGGAGATCTTCTGCAGCTGACACCAGTGAAAGGGCAACCTGTGTTCAAAATGCTCACGCATGAAGATACCAGGAAGTGCCTAGGGAGCATTGGCAACGTCAATATATGGTTAAACTTCAATTATGCTGAACTGCAAGAAAATATGCGTCAGGCGAAGGATGAAGTTTACAAGAATATTCTACAAGATGTTAATTGGAAAAGTGACCGAGCATGGGAAAGAAGCTTTACATGCACGATTACTGTCAAATTTATATCCAGAACAAGATGTTGTGCCTGAGAATATTTTTCAGAAAATTACTGAGAAGAAATCTGGAATATGTTTGATGCCAACTCTTGCAGAATGTGCCATCTTCAACAACAAAATGTTGCATTTAGAAAAGCAAGAGATTGTGAAACTGGAAGCTATTGACAGAGTAGAGCATATGGGATCAACAATTATTTTGTCTGAGAATTTGAAATCCAAATTGGATTCATTAGAGAAGACTATATCTAAAACTGCAGGTTTTGAAAAGACTCTGAATGTGTGCTTAAACTACCGTATAATTTTAAGAAGGAATTTACATGTTGAAAGAAGTCTGGTAAATGGATCAATGGGTAATGTTGTTGATTTTGTGAAATACAGAAATAGAGATGGAATTGAATTTTTAAAAATTAAATTTGATGGCATTGAGGAAGTACAGCTAATTGGTCGTTGTTCTGCTAGATTTTTGCTTGTAAAAGACGTATATGTTCGCCGTAAGCAGTTTCCTGTTTGCTTGGCATATGCGGTGACAATCCATAAATCGCAAGGTTTAAGTGTAGACAGTGCATTGGTGAATATTGGCAGTTCTGTGTTCAAGGAGGGTATGGCATATGTGGCATTGTCAAGAGTTAGAACTTTATCGGGATTGTACTTGATTGAGTGTGATGTCACAAACATTTGTGCGGATCTAGATTGTGTTAAGGAATACAATAGGTTGAGAAGAGAGTATGCGCCACATTTGCCTCAATATCCTTTGTTTGAGAAACGTGTGGTAGGCCGGAAACGAAGAAATGTGACCAATACTAGGGAGGTTGTATCAAAAAGACGAAAAGTCGATGAACCTGAAATTATAAGCAGAAACAAAAAGGATTCTGTTGAAGATGTTGTTGGTTTTCAATTTGAAAACAGTTCTGGTGTCAACTGCTATGCTAATGTAGTGGTTAATGTTTTGTTTTCTCTAGAAAATGTAAAAGAAGAGATTGTGGTCAATTCTGATCAAAGATTTTGCAGTTTGTTAAATTCTGTGTTAGAGAAATGTAGCACTGATAGAACAAAAATAGAAAGTGTGTCTGAAATTCGAAATCTGTTAGACAGATGTTCAGGCCAAACACAATTCTCTCAAAATATTCAGCAAGATTGTCAGGAGTTTTTAATGTATATGCTTGATGTATTGCATGCTGAAGGTGTAGATGTATATCACCTGTTTGGGCTTTCTTATCAATGGCAGCATGACTGCGAGAACTGTAGGGTATCAAGTACTACTAGTGTAGACTCAGAACGATTTATATATTTAACTTTGCCAGACAGTAAATCAGTCTCCTTTAATAAGCTAGTAAAAGCAGCTGATCACAACATAGAGTGGAGCCAATGTAAATCTGAATTGATGTCAACATTATTTATACGAACATATGGCCAGTATGTTATTTTAATGTTCCAACGATGTAGGCCTGATGGAACAAAATTGACAACTTTAATTAAATATTTTGTGGCTTCACAGTTGTCAATATCAGGAAGGACTTTTGTAACTGTAGCAATTATATATCATGATGGTCCTTCAATAACATCAGGACATTACACAGCTTATTTAAAGTCTAGAAATGGCTGGTCATTCTGCAATGATTCTGTTTTAATTTTCCAAAAAAAATTGCCGTATGACCTTAAAAATTGTTACCTGGTGTTTTTAAAACCAAAATTTTAGGGAAAGAATCTCGGGATGTGCTCTGAGGAATTTCAAGAAGTTCTAATGGCTCCTACACGATTTGGCCTTGAGGATAAGTGTAGTACAGAGACATAACTTCTTACCATAACACTGGACGTCATGGAAAAATAACTGCACTTTGAATGAGTTCAGAAAAACTATTTCTTTTTATAAGCTAATTTAAGCAGCCAATCAAAACATGGAGTAGAGGGAATGTAAGTCTGCAATGCTGTCTACTGTTTTATATTGCTTTGTGATTAAAAGTGATGTAGAGAATTAAATAATTGTAGTAGTCATAGAGGTAGTGTAAGTCTGCTTCATAGTAAGCAGTATCAGTGTCATAGGAAATGTAGAACATGAGTGAGCAAGAAGGGTAAGATATTAGTAGTCCAGGATTGTGAAAATGATCTTCAACATTTTAATTCTGAAAGTTGCGGAAATATAAAATGACGGGATTGGCTTACAAGAATTCCAAGAGTTATAATGGCTCTTACACGATTTGGCCGTGTGGAAACGTGTGGTAGAGAGCGAGAAGTCATTTATTGTATGTAACATATTTTTCAAAACGATGGAGGTTTTCTTTCAGAAAGTGGCGGGCTGAAAGTAATAACAGCACAACAGAGTGTAAGCTGTTCATAGGACATCCTTCGACGTCATGGAAAGTAAGTTAACTTTAAGGAGTTCTGAATTCTGATTTGTTATGTTGTATGGGTTTTTTAAACACAATCATTTTGATTGTGTTTTTTTTTCCCCGCTGTTATATGATGAATACCTTCAAGTCACTGTTTTTAGTGAAATTTGATACATTCTGAGAACAGCAAAAATAAACCATTTAACATGTATAATTAATTCTGTACTGTTTGCATTTAAGATGTACATTTAGAACTGTGTATGAGGCATGGAGAAGGAGAGGCTTCTGTAAGTGTCAAAGTTGCTGCATACAGTGTTCACATTCTACGTAGTCTTTCATATGATAGACTACATTCCCACAATGAGATACTTAAGCAAAGGAAACACAGGTGATATGATTGTGGAATGAGCAAATAAAATTGCATGTTTTTCAATTATATTACCTGTGTTTCCTAACATTACACATCACATTGTGTAGATGAGGAGGTCTGACATTTGTTCAAGAGTGCAGTGGACATGACTCACTTCGTTGGTAGGTCTGCACATGTATTATCTCCTCTGTATTCTTCAACAAACCTAAATTTCATCTGCAACCCTGAGTAGGACTTACCTGAAACAAATCTGTGGATAGGTTACACCTTATCAGCATCTTGAAACAATCATTTAAAATGTTAGGATCAGATTTATGACGGCCGTGCGCCTCTTTTGCGCCGCTGTGGGTCAGTTTTGTGTAAAAGATGCACCATGTTGCAAGATAGGTTTCAGTTCATCTCCAGCAAGATACCATCAGTTTGAAATGTATATAATTAGCACTGTGTAGGGGGCATGCAGAAGCTGAAGCTTTTGTAAATGTCAAAGTTGTTGCATGCAGTGTGCATTTCTGGGTACTGTTTCATATGCTGGACTACATCTGCACTATGAGATACTTAAGCAAAGGCAACACAGGTGATGTGATTGTGAAATGAGGAAAAGAAACTCCACATTTTTCAATTACATCACCTGTGTTTCCTAAGTTTACGAATTACATTGTGCAGATGAAGTTTAGGTCTGTACACGGACACAGAAGAGGTCTGGCCTTTGTTCAAGAGTGAAGTGGACATGACTTACTTCATTGGTAGGCCTTTACATGTATTATCTCCTCTGTATTCTTCAACAAGCGTAAATTTGATCTGCAACCCTGAGTAGGCCTCACCTTAAACAAACCTCTGGAGAGGCCATACCTTATCGTCATCCTGAAGTAATCATTTAAAATGTTAGGGACAGATTTATGATAGGTGTATGCCTCTTTTGCGCCACTGTGCGTCACTTTTGTGACGCATTGGCGGTGGAAAAGATTTGCTATGAGGTGACAAAATTACAAATTGATGCATCTAGGCAGATGTGTCATGCTGTAAAAAACCCGTGCCACATGAAACCGATGCAGCAGTGATGCAAAAGATGAAGCATGTTGCAAGACAGGCCTCACTTCATCTCCAACAAGATAAGAAGCTAAGTCTTCTGTAAATGTCAAAATTGTTGTATACACTGCTGAACTTTTGTGTACTCTTTGATATGCTAGACTCCATCTGCACTATGAGATACCTAAGCAAAGGAAACACAGGTGATGTGATTGTGAAATGAGGAAAAGAAACTCCACATTTTTCAATTACATCACCTGTGTTTCCTAAGTTTACGAATGACATTGTGCAGATGAACTTTAGGTCGGTCCACGGACACAGAAGAGGTCTGGCGTTTGTTCAAGAGTGAAGTGGACATGATTTACTTCATTGGTAGACCTTCACATGTATTATGTCCTCTGTTCTCTTCAACAACTCGAAATTTCATTTCGAACCCTGAGTAGGCCTCACCTCAAACAAACCTCTGGATAGGACACATCTTATTGGCATCTTGAAACAATCATTTAAAATGTTAGTGTCTTGCGACACTTTTGTGAGACAACAGCAGTGCAAAAAATGCACCATGTTCTAAGATAGGCCTCACTTCATCTGCATCAAGATACTGTTAGTTTAAAATGTATATCTTTAGGACTGTGTAGGGGGCCTGGAGAAGCAGAAGCTTCTGTAAGTGTCAAAGTTGTTGAAAAACTGTTTCTCCTTCAATCTTTTCCCTTGTCTTTTCTAATTTTTAAATACATGTTTTAATATTTTTCAAATGTTTGTTCTCTCTTTCACAGATTGAAAGTATAAAAATAAAAAGTGAGTAATTTAACGACAATTATAAGGTAAATGTTTTTAGTCTTTTCGTTACATTTCTATCACATTCACCTACTATTAGTTCCACAGCTTCATTTCTTTAACCCTCAGTTTCCTGCCTTTGCTACTTCCCTCATTCCTTTCTCTATTACCTACTTACTCTACTCCTTCCACTCCTTTTCTCAGTCCCTCTCTTCTCATAGTTCCTCACTCTTGTTCACTCACTCCGTCTCTATTACTCTTAGTGTCTTTGACTGATCACTCTTTCACTGCTTGTTCATTATGCTTTTTCTGTGTAGTTGAAGCACACTAAGGGGCATATTATGAACACAGCCTATAAAATTATTGCTGTTTTTATCGGCAGAAAACTGCTGCAAAAGTGGTTTTAGCGGCAGTTTTCTGCCGCAAAAGCGGCTTAAGCGACACATTTCTGCCGATAAAAGCTGCAAAACTTGTATTGCCTATGTTGATAATATGGCCCTATGTTATTTACATTTCTTTGCTGTTTCAATTATTCTTTTTTTGTTACTTCTTCTTTTCTGCTTTCTGTTTTTTCTCTTTGTTATTCCACATGTTTTAATCTTATTTTGAACATTCACTCATATTCTCTAAGAAACTCTTCTTTGTTATTCTTCTACTGTCCTTTTTTTCTTTCACTTCCTTATCTATTTTGTTTTTCACAATTATATCCTCTTCCCTCTTTTCTTAGGTAAATAAATCTATTAAACAGTATTTCTGGTTTAGACCCTATAGCTGTCTTTGTTTTAACATTACTCTCTGTTTACTTCCCTTATACTTACTCTTCTTTTTTTTTTAAAAAAAAATTTGGGTTCGCTCCCGGTCCGCGTACCGGTGAGCGAACCAGGAAGCGAACCAAAAGAAATACAGCTTGCCAGAGTGCTAAACATTCTAGCAATTTTTTTTGAAAGGGGAGGTAGTTCTGAAAAGAACTTTTTTTTAATGTTTTTGTTGTTTTATATTTTTTTTTTATTTTTCTGAACATTTTTTGTTTTTTTTTATTTTTTGAACAGTTTTATGTTTTTTTTGTTTATTTGGGAGGGGAAACAACAAAAAACAGGCATTGGAAAGGGCTCAACAGGAGCAAAAAAAAAAATTACTTTCTGGGGCGTTTAGAGCACTTGTGATTTTCATAAGCTCGGTTGATTAAGGTAATGCTCATATTGCCACATGAGAGTAATGCACCGCAATACAAACAGGTAAACTTCATATGGACAAAGTTGTCCTGAATGTTTGGCACGGTTTCCCGTGCCTCTGGTCCTGTCAAATATACCTGTGTTGATGTCGTGCCCACAGGAGTTGATGGGTTGTCCTGCAGGTCACGCATCTCTGCCCGGCTGTAGTTTAATGGATGCCACCTGATCATGTGACGATGCATGGTGTAGTTGCCGAAGCTATACTTTTTTAAGGTGCCTCTAGATAAGGCCTCTTTACATATGAGGCACGTCACATATCTAGCATTAAATTTCTTCTGCCCTTCAGGGATTGAAAAAAACTGCCAAATAAAACTGGTTTTACGATGAGAAACCCGGGGCTCCTCTTGTAAAAACTGTGGTCCTTCTGTCTCCTCTTCCTCTTGTTCATCCTCTTCCTCCTCTGTGTTGCTGATGAACTGTGGAGGTGGTCCTCTCTTCCCATGAGGAGGTGGTGGTGGTGGTGGGGGTCCACCAGCTGAAGCTACCAATGAAGCCATTGCTCAAATATCAAAAAAGGTCTTCCTCTCACAAAGATGAAAGTCAGAGTGAGGAAAGAAGGAGGGGTTTTCATCATTTGGGAAAAACAATAGTTCTAAACCAATGAAAAGTGTTATTTTTAGGTCACCTGACCTAGCCTTACATCATTAGGAAACCAAAAGTGAAATGAACCAATGAAAAGTTTTATTAACAAGTCACATGACCTGTTACGCTTATGTTACGCGCTCCGGAACGCGCCCCGGATCGCTTCCGGGTCGCTGCGCTTCGCGCCTGGGTTCGGGCTCCGGAGCACTTCCGGGTGCGCTAACGCGGCGCGTCATAAGACGCATTACGCGGCAACGCGATACGTCGCGCTTTCGCGACGCGCCCCGGATTGCTTTCGGGGAGCTGCGCTTCACGCCTCAGTTCGCGTACCGGAGCACTTCCGGGTGCGCTAACGCGGCGCGTCATGAGACGCATTACGCGACAACGTGATACGTCGCGCTTCCGCGACGCGTCACGATGTTGATTTCTACCGCGGCAGTTGCGCAAACGGAACGTTTACCGGTTCGCGGACTGGGTCGCGGCATCAAATTGAGCTAACGGGAAGCTTCCCGGTTCGCGAACCGGGAGCGAACAAAAAAAAATATTAAAAAAAAAATTATTAATAAACATATAAAATATATTTTTGGATTTAAAGAAGAATACATTTTACAGCTACAGATATTAGCTTTTAAAAAACCAATGAAATTCACTGAAAAAACCATAGGTTATAGACCATATATAGTTAGGAATTAGCATTTACAAAACCTTGAAAATTCACTGAAAAAACCATAGGTTATAGACCATATATAGTTAGGAATTAGCATTTAAAAAACCTTATTTTACTCACACAAAACCATTGAAATTCCATATATAGTTAGTTGCACTAACTATATATCGCGCACCCGCAATCCACTGCTGATGATGTCACATATTACATCATTCATGACATGGTCAGTGACATCACTGATGACATCACTGATGACATCTCAAATGACATCACTGATGACATCACTGATGACATCTCATTTGACATCAATGACCACATCACTGATGATATCATTCATGTGACAATACAATGCATCTCCTCACATTTTAATATAACCTCTGTTACACTCAGTGTTAAATACAGAGTATAATTTTTGAAACCATTGACACACCAATACTAGTTACTACATACGCACTCACTGATTCCTACGTCTACACACACATTCACTCATTCACCCATACAATCATTCATACATACAATCAATCATCTTTACAACACTATCATATGCACTCATACACCTATACAGACACTCACACTCTGCCACTCATCCATGGAGTTACTCACACACCTAGTCAGTCCTGTAAAGAATCAATCACACTTCCATTATCTAATCTATACAGTTAAACATAGAGCACCTTACGTTTTCAACCATATACTAACACATACTTAGTCTCTTATACAATCATTGATACAAGTACACATTGATCTGCACAGAGTCACACACCTCCCAGCCAGCCACACACACACTCAGTCTCCCATGCAAATACTTGGGCAATCAATCAATAACCCATATAGTTACTCATATAGCTACTGATCAACACATGCTGCAGTTTACAGAACAACAGACATAATGATGCACAAATTAAGACAGTTTAGTCACTAACCCATGCACTCAGTGAGACACATTTAATCACTCACTCATACATTCAGTCATGCACCTACTAAATCCTTCGTCCAGACACTTATACTTCCACTCATTCTTCAATATGTAAGACATATTTTAACTTTACAGAAACACACAGTCACTGGATGTTGTCATCAGTGATGTCATCAGTGATGTCATTTGAGATGTCATCAGTGATGTCATCAGTGATGTCACTGACCATGTCATGAATGATGTAATATGTGACATTATCAGCAGTGGATTGCGGGTGCGCGATATATAGTTAGTGCAACTAACTATATATGGAATTTCAATGGTTTTGTGTGAGTAAAATAAGGTTTTTTAAATGCTAATTCCTAACTATATATGGTCTATAACCTATGGTTTTTTCAGTGAATATATATATATATATATATATATATATATATATATTTATTTATTTTTTCACAAAAAAAACATAGGTTTCAAGCACATTATAGTTAGAAACTTGCATTTAAAAAACCTTGGAAATTCACATAAGTTTCAGAGACATTATAGTTAGTTGGACATTTCACTGGTACAAAACCCGAGAAATCCTGCCGTTATAGTTAGTTCAGCTAACTATAGCTTGCGCACCCGCAATGCACTGATTACATCATTCATGACGTGGTCAGTGACATCACTAATGATATCACTGATGACATCTCAACTGACATCATCAAGTGAATGTGTGTTTTTTTAAAGTTTAAATATGTTTTATATATATGCCAAGGTGTATTGAAGAATGAATGGGTGTGTAAGTGTCTGGATGGAGGATTTAGTAGGTGTGTGACTGACTCTATAAGTGAGTAATTACATGTGTCTCACTGAATGCATGGGTTAGTGACTAAACTTTGTAAATATCTGTATCAGTCTATCAGTTCTGGTATAAGCTGCTGCATGGGTTGGTCAGTAGCTACATGAGTGTCTATATGGGTTATTGATTGGTTGCCTGAGTATTTATATGGGAGACTGAGTGTGTGTGTGGGTGGGTGGGAGGTGTGTGACTCTGTGCATAGATGTGTGAGTAGTTGATTCATTGGATGTATGGGTTCAAGAATGCATGTGGAAAAGGCTATATGGTGGATGAGTGTGTGTATGGGTGTGTTGGTGGGTGAATGTATGTCTTAGTGGTACATGTCCAAGTAACTACATATGTAAAAGGCAGTATTTGTGAGAGTTGGAGTATAACTAATGACTATACATGAGAATCAGTGATTGTGAGTGGCTGTATAGATGAATGTGTACTTGTATCAGTGATTATATAAAGGAGTAAAAATGCGTTAATATGAATAGGTGAGGTGGTGTGTATATAACTGTATAGGTGAGTAAATGGGAGTGTCATTCTACATTTTGTCTTTTTTCTTGTGTTTTGGAAGCAACTGACTCTATCTCATGTGTTTTTGTATGTGTTACCAGTAGGTACAATCACCTTACTGGGAACAGGAACTGGAAGCACCATTGGTTCCGTATCTGATTCTAATATTCTTTTGATTCACATATCACTTAGCAGCAGCATCTTTTAGGTCCTGATGAAACCCTGGCCCGATTGTGGGTCATCACGGCTGAAACATGTTGACCACACTATTTCATCTTACACATGCAGTTGAAATCCATACTGCAGGTGCACTGTTTTTAATCCTAACAGTGATAACACACAAATAAAGCTTGTATCACATTCTCTCTAGTTAGTTTTACCAACACTCCCCTCACATTTAACCATTTCTTTGCACTGCGCCCTCAGCTACACTCTGTCTCTCATTTGGTGGATTTAGAATATCCGTGTGGAGTAGACATCAAAACATCCCTGTGCTCCTCCCTCTCAGAGAGGGGGTTGTATCCTTCAGAGGAACTAGAGTTTCCTGTGAGAGGAGAATCCCAAATTATTACGCATGCCACCTTTGGTCGGTGAGGAATTTCGTCCTGAAAGGGATTATCCCACAGTTATGTCTGTGTGATATTGTCAGTGTTTTCTTGTTTTTTTTCTTCTTTCTCTCTGAATAGACCCAAGGATTTAGTTTGATGTATTGTCTTATATCATTGGGGATGTAATCCTATGCAGGTCTTTACAGAATGTCCTTAGGACCCTCCGACTGAATCTTCCTTGTGTAGTACATTAAAAAATAGCCTTTGTATTATCCAAAACACATTAAAATCATAATGGCACAATATATATATAGATAACGAAACTTTGGACAGTATCATGGGGGCGTGTCTTCTTATGTACACGGTCCATGTGACAACAGATGTCCAGTTTGATTCTTTAAATTGCTGGCCAGGTTGTTCAGTAAGGGGATCCTAAACATCATAAAATATAAAGAACTTCACATGAAACTAAGCTAAAATTGAACGCCACCATGAGCGCATTGGTGAAATAAGATCGACTGAGTTTAGTGCAGGGTAGAACTTGGCTATATTTTATGGCCTGAATTTCACTCTATATTTTTCAGTAATAAGAGCCCCTATAGATTGATGTATGTTGTTTATGAGTAAACAAACTAACCACGACAGATAAGTGACATTGAACAGAATTATGTGAAACTACACGCTAAGATGGCTGCCGCATTTTCACCGAGAACCCCCCGCCTTTCCCGGAGTCCCGTGGACTTCGGGATGTGATTGGAGGATGGCATGATGAGAGGTCTTTAAACTTATGCAGAACGCGACGTTTGGAGTTGGAGCTCCTAAACGCCGGTGGGAGGCGGCAGCGGTAAGGATTACTACACTGGACGTGACACGTCCTTTGAATACAAGGCCTTTTTGTTTAAGATGAGGTCATGTTTTAAGCAGTCTCAGATACTATCGAGGATATTGAAATGTGGGCCAGTTTGGCTTCGTGGGTCGCGCCATGACTATGATTGCCGTGGTGGTTATCTTTGTAGAGAACTGGTGAATTAATTAAGAAATCACAGCAGAAAACCCAATGTGATATATATTCATAAAAAAACCTGATTCCTTGGATGTGTATAAAACATGCACTTGGTTTAATATGTGGGTTTTATATGGTTCCCATATCATGGGGGCGTGTCTTCTTATGTACACGGTCCATGTGACAACAGATGTCCAGTTTGATTCTTTAAATTGCTGGCCAGGTTGTTCAGTAAGGGGATCCTAAACATCATAAAATATAAAGAACTTCACATGAAACTAAGCTAAAATTGAACGCCACCATGAGCGCATTGGTGAAATAAGATCGACTGAGTTGAGTGCAGGGTAGAACTTGGCTATATTTTATGGCCTGAATTTCACTCTATATTTTTCAGTAATAAGAGCCCCTATAGATTGATGTATGTTGTTTATGAGTAAACAAACTAACCACGACAGATAAGTGACATTGAACAGAATTATGTGAAACTACACGCTAAGATGGCTGCCGCATTTTCACCGAGAACCCCCCGCCTTTCCCGGAGTCCCGTGGACTTCGGGATGTGATTGGAGGATGGCATGATGAGAGGTCTTTAAACTTATGCAGAACGCGACGTTTGGAGTTGGAGCTCCTAAACGCCGGTGGGAGGCGGCAGCGGTAAGGATTACTACACTGGACGTGACACGTCCTTTGAATACAAGGCCTTTTTGTTTAAGATGAGGTCATGTTTTAAGCAGTCTCAGATACTATCGAGGATATTGAAATGTGGGCCAGTTTGGCTTCGTGGGTCGCGCCATGACTATGATTGCCGTGGTGGTTATCTTTGTAGAGAACTGGTGAATTAATTAAGAAATCACAGCAGAAAACCCAATGTGATATATATTCATAAAAAAACCTGATTCCTTGGATGTGTATAAAACATGCACTTGGTTTAATATGTGGGTTTTATATGGTTCCCATATGTATACTTACAGAATCCCAGAAGCACAGTGGGTTTCGCAGGAACACGTGATCAGCTGACACAGAGGTTCTTGAAAGGAGGTGTGTGGGTATGTTGTAACTTCGCAATCTCCAGGTAATCATGTTTTTAAATGATCCAAGTGTCACTAGAGCTCTTTGCCATCATCATGCCCATTTTTGTACAGCTAGTTAATTTTATGTTCCCGTGTTATTGTCTACCACTGCAGGTGTTAAATTGGAAAACACAGTGAATAAGTGAAAAGACAACCCCTGTACAGCCCTGATGAAGTTGCGATACAAGTTAGCAACGAAACATGTTGGCAATTCACCATTAGGTTTGGTATAATAAGGACCAATTTTAACTTGGGAGGTTTGCAGCCCAGAATAAAGCTGGAGTGGCTAGCAAGCGTCTCAATTTTAATGTTTAGAATTACACATATTCTTTCTCACGAGGGGTGTTTTGTGGATTTGTGCACGAGTGGGAGTTATTGAAGGAGTCTCTTTGGAAAGGAAACCAGCTGTTGGTTTAACTTCTCTTTTCCCTTTTCTTTTCTTTCTTATTCACGATCGAGAGAGAGTTACCAATGATGATAAGCGGGTAAAACTGGTAATTGTTGGCCAGTAACCCGTTGTGGCGGTTCTTCCGTGAGGTGCTCTCTCTCTTTCCCCACATTTTTCTATTGTATGAAAGGTGGGGAGTGTGTTGGTCAATGAACGTGCGGGATATTTGGTTTTAAACATGACACTGTGACCTATGTGTATAAAAATTAATGCATATTAAGAAGGGAATGTAAGGATATTGTACAGCCCGATGTGTCACGTTGTAAAGGAAAATATTGTCGTTAAGGTGGGGCCTTTTTGTTGTTCATAACAATATACACTGTGCCAACTGGCACTAGGCAGCATTCGCAGGGGATTATATACATGATAGGGCCAATCGGGCCACTGTCAGATCCATCACAAGCACAAGTAGTAAAAATAAAGCACAACCAGTTACTACTGGTACAATAATGACCTCAGCATTATATTGGCTCAAGATGGCCACCAGATAGGAGCTCTTCCCTGCAGCTCTCGGGTCAGGGATTACTAAAATTGGTAAAAATCCCGCCGCATACCTGGCCATCCAACCTAGCTCCACCAACATCGGACTACTATTGAAGTGTTTCTTACCATCAGAGATGACCCCTGATGACCTGACACTCCTTCGCCTCGCTGGCCTTGCCACTCCTCACCAGGAACGGGCCCCCGAACCTTCCTCAGGTGACCAGACATTCCTGCCTCTTCGCTCCGGAATGCGACTCCTTCACCACCAGATGTTTGGAGACGAGGTTGCTCCCAGAGTCAGTCACGCCACCCCATTGCTGGTCAAGCTCTCCCTCACTTTGGGACATACCCCTCTCGTTGCTGTTTTTTTAGGGCGCTACGGGCACAAGAAGTGAGGTTCTCCCTGATTAATCCACTGGCAGGGCTGCAGGTGCCTATTCTCACTCTCTGGCCACCTGCATAAGCCCTTTCAACTACTCCACCATGGACGGGGCTGCTAGGGTGAAAGGCGCGGACCGCCGCCTGAGCTCGCCAGAACCCCTATGGCACTGGGTTTGGATGGACGAGCTGGCTGGGGTATTGGAGTCCAGTTGGGAGACTTATGACAGGCAGGACCTGGTCTACCCCCTGCCGCTGCCCAGCCCCCAATGTCGCTGGACCTGCGCCCTTCTTCGTGCTGCTGCCCTGGAGATCCCAACATCGAGGACTGTGCTCCCTGGTTGGGCATTCTGCTATGCTCCTCGTTTGAATAACTGAGGCATGGTGCTGCTCTCTGCCTCAAATGGTCCCCGGGATCCTGAGGACCCATGCTACACCTCTCTCGCTGTGCTCCCCGAGTGCATGAGGTTTGAAGCAAGGTGCTTGAAGATTCTGGAGCAAAGTGTGCTTTTGCGCCACACTGCTTCCCTGCAAGGCAAGGCCTCAAGAGTGGTACTCCCTGAGTAGCTAATGAATGATGCACCTTGCTCTGGAGAACCACTGCAGTCTGGGCCTATGATCTGCACCGCTCTCTCACACAACCAAACTGCCATGGGGTAAGCATGTCTCACAACAAACTTCTGCCACAATAGGTTGATGTATGGGCCAATTGAATGACTATCTACTTATGCCCCCGTTGGGCTTCTGATGGTCCATTTCTGGACGCTTTGGTCCCTTCCTCATAGCTGTTGACTGAATGTGGTGGTGGGGGCTCGTGCCTGCATTTTACCCGCACGCCCGCGCGCATCTGATACTTTTTAAATTGCTGTTCAGATGTCAGGCCTCCACGCACCATTCTCTGTCCCTTCAATCACCGCACTGCGATGGCCAGCTTTCCTCTGCCTTGTAAGCTTTACAATGGCAAGCAACTGATTCCTTTGATTCCTGTGCCCTGTTGCTACTGCCCGCCTCTTGTTCTACGCTCTGTCCTCCTCAAAATGGCGGCCCTTCGACTGCTCCAAAATGTCTCTATCGACGCACTTCTTGGATACCTGTGATTACCATGCTGCGATGGACGATGCTCCTCTGCCTTGTAAGCATTAATATGACACACCAATTTTCTAATAACAGCCACCATGAGTGGGCTCCTTTCCAAAGTACTCCTTCTCCCCTTGTTGTGGAGGGACCCAGCATCCATTTGCTGGAGTCTAAGAGATCCCTCTGAGAGAGTCCACAGCGACAAGGGAGTCTCTCACAGCAGAGGTCTGGGTTTTTACCCGATTATCACTGGGAGCACAGCACCGTAAACTGTGACCGGCGCACTCGATGGAACTTTCTGGACTATGCCCCCCTAGGCCGAAAATATAACCTATCTGTATGTACTGCGGTGCCCGAGCAACATCTGGCCAATTACTGGTGGAGCTGTCCCATGCAGCTATAAAGGAGTTTGGCTCTGGTTTACCCCTCGGCTGTTACCTACCCTGCCGGACTTCAGACACTGTTTTTCCTCATCTCAACATTGTGCTTCCTATACCCTTCCCCTCCTCCTCCCCCCATTATTCTCCTCTACCTCTTCTATTCCTTCCCTCTCTCTTCTATTCTTCTCTCCCTTTGCCTTTTTTCATCTCCTCATGATTATGCTATGCCTTTGTACTCATGTAAGTATTGTAACTATTCTCATGTAACTGATGTAACTTTGTAACCATGTTTTAAAACAATAATTCTTCCTCATGTAAAGCGCTCTGATACCTTCGGGTCTAACCAGCGCTCTATAAAACTCAATAAATAAATAAATAAATAAATCTAGCAACATAAACATAAACACATTACGTCTGCATCTCAGTAGGCATAAACACATTATGCAATAACTTACAATTAGGAGGGCACCTTAGTGACACTCCCCAGGTGCATACATCACCTTAGCATAAATCACATTAGCATAAAACACAGTATGCTACAACCGTATTAGGCATCACCATCAGAAATGACCCAAGGCCAACTGAATTTTCACTGAACCCCAAAATACACTCTATCCAGAATGTCAGGGCGTAAACTGTGACCGTCCACTAGCCCTTTTGCTGACAATGCAGCCAAAACTAGTGTGCATAATGCACTGGGGGTGGGGGATGTATCTCACCCCTTCCTTATTGTGACAACAAAATGCCCCAGTGTTGCAGCTGCCCATGCTCCTCTGGTGCAGCTGGGGAAATGAAGCCTGGCACAACTGCGCCTCTTAGGCCCCTCAGGGACTCCTTAGAAAATGCCCCACCAAAAAAGAATGATAGACAAAGGGTGGCCGCCTGCTACTTCATGGCGCACTGCCACCATGTAGGCAAGGTGTGGGTTCCCCCCTCTGGTCAGGGTACAGCTCCGGGAGTCAAAATATACCAGAGACCTCTCCCGGTCTCGTTTTTAGTGCCAGGCTGGCCCTCGGTACGCCCCTTCCCACATGTGCAGGGGGGAAAAACACTCACCTGGCTGGCCCATAGCCTTGGAGTGCAACTGCACTGCTGGACTCTGAGCAAAATCTCCACTTCTTTCCCTCACGGCATCTGGCGATATCTTGAGTCCCGCCTCTCCTACTACCCGGCAGGGGAGGAGGAGGGGATTACAGAGTGGAGTCCACGAGGCTCTGGTTCTTCTCTGTCCTCCGGTCTCACTCGTGGGCCCTGCCCACACTCAGGCCTTTACATTGCCTGACTTCCGTGGGAGACACATCGGACCTCCTTGGGCCTGCCCACAACCAGGCATGGTCGACTGGCTTCAAAGTTGCTCTCAGAGCGGCAGCTTCTCTACGGGACAAAGTGCACGGTAGGCTCCTGCCGAAAAAAAAACCATCAAATGCAGGGTGGGCTCCGGCTCAGACCACACAATGCGGGGTAGGCTCCCGCTGGTCAGCTGTACAAACGTGTGGTAGGCTCCCTCTTCTCCCAGGAACTTTGGGAGATCCCTAAGACGGGATGCCACCTAAATCATCACGCAGCCCAGCGCTGCAGGACACACATGCTTCTTCCCTCTCCTAGCAGGATTGGAGTCCCCTTTTCTTGGGTTCCAGTAATAAAAATATAGCACTCACAAGGCGCTAGGGCTCCAAAGTTCAGGGGGCATAGCTCGGCCCAGGAAGACCAGCACACAGGGCTCTCCAGCAGGGAGGCAGTCCCTCGTGGCATTTCCTGCTGGGGCCCAGCAGCAGTAAGTCACCCCCCAAGTCACAAGAAAGAACAACAGCACAACATACATGGGGTCACAGGCCCAATACTTATACCACATTTTTCCTTTGTCTGCCCTGGCACAGGGCTTGGGGGAACCAGCCTGAACTGTTTCTGGGGGGGGGGTTGAAGCATTTTGTGTTCAGTGCTCAGACCCTCCTTTGTCAGATGGGGGCTCTGTCCTCAGGCACAGATCTATTCAGGGTCAGAGGACTACTGCTCCCACTACTCCAAATGCAGATCCCCTATTCAGCCTAGCGCTGACTCACCCTGCTATCCCTGGAGCCACAAACACCTCATCAGCCCCTGTCACTCCAAAGCCAGACATGCAATCCACATAAGGCAGGCTGGCACATAGCACACAGAAATGATAACTTCTAAAAGTGGTATTTCTAAAATAGTGATGATAAATCTGCACACACATTGCGCAGCATTTATTATTACTATTCCAACCTCACCAAACTTGACCACGCTGCGCCTCTCATATCAGGAATTACCACTGAAACACTTATTTGGGAATCCCCAATGCATTCCTATGAGAGGGCATCCTCACAGCAGTGAGGAACCAAAATGGTTGTTTGTCACTACCAGGACATGTCACTCACTTAAGGTACATGTCCTACCTTTTACCTACAATACACCCTGCAAATACGGCTAGCTAGGGCCTACCTTAGGGGTGACTGACATGTAGTAAAAGGGGTGTCACAGACATGGCACACACTTTAGGTGCCATGTCACAGTGGCAGTAACACTGCGCGCACATGCCCTGCAATGGCAGGGGCCTGAGACAGGTTTGAAAGGCTACTTTGGTGGGTGGCGCAATCAGTGCTGCAAACCCACCAGTATTATTTAAATTTCCAGCCCCGGGTATATAAGATACCACTTTACAAGAGACTGACAGGTAAACTAAATAAGCCAAGCAGGTGTAGACCAATCTTACCATATTTACCACAGAGAGCACATGCAGTTTACACTGGATAGCAGTACCCAGAGTCCTAACACCACCAACACCATGTCAGAAAAAAGGCTAGGAGAAGGGCAAAAAGTTCAGGGGTGACCCTGCAAAAAGGGCCAAGTCCAACACTCAGATGCACAGGACATGTCAGAATACATGTACAAGTAGACACGTACCTCACTCACAATAGCACAGAGACCTTTAAACTTGACAGACTGCACTTCTCATTTCAAGCAGACACCCACATATATATGGCATAATTCAAATATACTCTTCCAGAGACTCATGCAAAGTAGCTTAATCACAAATCCCTCAGCCAACATGTGTTAAACCTCACTTTTCTCTTGCAGCTTCACTATTCACCGACTGCTCTGAATGTTGGGCCTAGTCAAATGTAAAACAGCAACCCTTCCAACGTCACTGGTCCAAGTCACACCATGTTTCTGAAGACATCAATGTGTGTGTCTGTGCCTTTTCTTAGTGACATACAAAAAAGAAACCTAAAAATAGTAGAATACTTAAGTTTCACACTGTATGCTCTCTAAATGTATCTAGAAGATGGAGTATGTTTTCCTTTCTGGTCATAATATAGGGGACGTGGGTATTGAACAGTGTATTTGAGGGGTTCTGTGACACCTACATAGATAAGACATGTCTGACTCTGTGACCAAATGATGGAGCATAACTGAGAATGTTGTGGGGTGGGCCTTACTGAGGCCCACCAGTGCAGGGATTCGCCCTTCTTTTCGCACTGGTCCTTAGACTGACAAAATAGAAATTGACACAGAAGCTGTAATATGAAACAAATAGTTTAGTAAAACCTCATGAGTGGAACTAAGTCAATTCACAACCCTCAGGCAATGTATGAGGCAGCACATGGAATAAAGAAACCATGGTGCTTATACACTGTGATAGTTGAAGAGTAAGCATGGAAGCTCAAAAAGAGGCAGCACAAGTGTACACACAAATAATCATTTACATAAAAGGGTACATGAGAATCACTTAGTCAACAGAGTGGGAGTAGTTATGCAACTGCTGCCATCAGTTAAAATGACAGATACGTTTGTAACAGGTGCATTCTAACAGCTACAGGTCTTTCTGAGCATGCACAGTGCTCTGGTTCAGTGCTGAAGAAGTTAACCATACTGGTGAGCACATGGCTAACTAAAATGGCTGCCACAAACAAAATGGCTTCAGCTCATGCTAACAGCGATCTCTGCTAGTTTCCACAGACGACCCTTTTAGCATCAGCTGAAGACATTTATGATCTTGAAGGAACAAAGAAAACATCTTGCATATCAATTTGCATCATTTGATTAACTTCTTGTTCTAAAACATATTGGGCGTTTACATTCTTCACATTGCATTTGGTAGGTATACAAGCAGTGGCACAAGGGGAGCAAAGAATTGGGCCACATTGTAGACATATGCAACATAATAGTAGGATCGCATAGACTATACATAGTTTTGTCAACAGCTTCCAGACCCAAGTTGCAAATTTTGTCCACAGCCATCTGGCTAAAGTCAATGTTCCGGTATCAGGGTGAATCTCAGCAACGATTTTATGCAGTTTAGAGACTGCATCGAAAACTTAACGGGCGTGATCAGAGATGTAAACATAACAACTGCTTCCGATGATGCGACATGCACCACCTCGATCAGCCAACACAACATCAATGACCATTTGATTTTGGAGCACCACAATCCTCACAATTTGCAGTTCTTCAGTGATGTTTCGAAGTGACATAGCTGTCTGATTGGTCACAGCCTCTCCAACACGTGTCAAGAATCTGATCTTCCTGCTGGTTAAAGCGGCACCAACAAAGAAGAACAATCCCAAATTAAAGTCACCATATTGCTGCAGTGCAGTGTCAGTCTGATCCACCTCCTCATGATTTATTGTCCTCTTATATCCGTTCTTGGAAATGTCATTATACAGTTTATAGTCTTTATGGTAGGATGTAGGGGCCAAAAACAGGTGGTAACAAAAAAGACACATAGCATGTTCCTGACCATCCAATGGGCAGATGGTAGTATCCTTTATTCCCACATATGAAGTAGGTATTATGTGAGGACATAAAACTGCTGTTGTTTACCCCATTAATATTCAACACCAAAGTACGGTCGCTTTTCCCCACCGGAATTCTTTCAACACTGTTCACGCACAAGTCTGCTCGGGCTCTAGTAACAGCTATAACAGGAGGTCCATTACCCTTGGATGTTCAAGTGTTTGGGAAAACATAGCGCATAGAGGAGTTTCCTTGGTGATACCCCTCCATTTCCCATACTGTTCCTTTAGCCTGTGGATCTCCTTCCTCATCAGGATAGCACACTTTATTACGATGAAAATTCAGTCTCCCTACACCAGCATCAGTAATATTAGCAACCTCAGAAGCCCAGAGAAGTGCAAACCAGGCTTGACAAGAACCATTGTGTGAGAATGGCAGAGGAATGAAAGGTG
This sequence comes from Lissotriton helveticus, assembly GCF_964261635.1. Taxonomy (NCBI): domain Eukaryota; kingdom Metazoa; phylum Chordata; class Amphibia; order Caudata; family Salamandridae; genus Lissotriton; species Lissotriton helveticus. The sequence goes on along the minus strand of NC_136060.1, from coordinate 47,522,957 downwards.
TTCATCCCTTTTTTCTGATGAGCTGACATCATTACACACACCCAACTGTTGGTGACGTTTGTAGCATTATGGGTGTGATGCAACATCTCAATTAACGTATTATTGAGGTAGGACATCCTGTGCTGCAGCTCATGATAGGGATGGGTAAAATAATGGTGCTCCATAGGGATGGAGTAGTGGCAGTCAGCGTTTGTCGAGCGGGAGGCACTTCCTCTACAACCCAAGTTATTAATTCCATAATAATCACGATGAAAGTAAACCCAGCAATGAACATAGTCTTCTTGTCACAGATTCTCGCAGCAGTCAATGTTTTTTCCATAGGCATATTTATCTCGGCATTGAAACAACAAAGTAGATGGAGCTCTAAAGTGCTGGGAGCCAATGGTTTATTCACTGAGAGTTAAGATGGGTGGCACTAAGAAAATGACCACCCCCCTCGTCGGCTCAGTCTCTCACTAACCCAGGACGGTTGCTCAACCAGTCTTTTTCGGCAATGAAGTTTCTCTCCGGTGTCACAGTTGATATCGTGATGCACCAGGGATCGTGTGGCCCGGGAAGGCTTCCTCAGGTTCTTCAGGTGATATGGCTTGGCCTCTCTCTGTGCCAAGATGTCTCGATGGTTGGCAAGTGCGGCGGGCTCCACCAGGGCAGATGGCACTATCTTACAATGCGTGGAGTGACCCTAGGTTTTCCTATTGGTCACTCAGACCTCAGTTTTGGTCGCCAAAAGCACTTGCTCCGGGCCGCCCCACCTCGGTTCCAGGCTATTCGACCTCTGGAAGACTTTGACCATTACTTGGTCGCCTGGCCGGAGATCATGGCTATCACCTTGCGACTGGTCAGGAAGAGCTTCTCGAACCTGTTGATGAATTGAAAGCAACTGTGACAGGTAGTCACTCATCAAGACACAAGGTCTATCATATATAGGACGTGACTTAGGAATCCCCCAAATTTTTGTGGGCCTTCCAAATACCACCTCATACAGTGTGAGGCCATATCGTGTATGTGGCACCGATCTAATGGATAGCAATGCCAAGGGTTGTGCATCAGGCCATTTCAGATATGTGGAAGCCTGGATTTGTGCCAACTTAAGTTTGAGGCTAGAATTTTATCGCTCCACTAGCCCCTCTCATTGTGGGTGGAAAGCAGCATGAACTTCCTGTTAATCCCCAATCCTTTCAAGACATACTCAACAACTTGCTCAATAAAATGGGGTCCGTTGTCTCTCCACAAAAGCTGTCAAACACCGAATCGAGGGAAAACTCAGTTAGAAGCACATTTGCTGTAGTAAGAACTGTGTTATCTTTCAAAGGGTAAGCCTCAATCCTCTTACTGAAGGTACTTACCACTACTAGGACATATTTTAAGTTATTACAGAGTTCAAGCTGGATATACTCCATTTGCAGAACTTCAAAAGGTGCAGTTGGTTTCCCAACCCCTCCTTTTAGAGTTAGTGTTCCCTTTCCAGGATTATACTGGAGACAAATCAGACAAGACTGAACTATTTTTTTAGCTGCGCTGGCAATTACAGGATGATGCCAAACTTGCGTAAGCAACTTCGCTATTGAGGATGCTCCATCATGTGCTGCCATGTGAATCATAGGGTGTAAATAGGCTGCAGGCAATCTCCATTTGGTCATATCTTTATTTCTCCAACAGCCCTCATCATCCAATGTTCCCTCCTTAGCCCATTGCTCTAGTTCATCTGCAGAGGCTGAATGCTGCAAGACCAGCACTTCTTGTTTGGCTTCATGGCAATGTTCAGCCTGTGACTTCAACACATACATAGATGTAGTGCTTTGCTGCATTGCAGTTTCACGAGCTGTGTGATCTGCAAAGGCATTTCCCTGTCTTATTTTATCAGCCACTTTCTTGTGTGCCCTGCATTCAATGATCGCTATTTTCTTAGGATATGTCAGAGCAGTTAGGAAATTATGCACTAATTCTACATGCACTATTTGTGTCCCATCTGATGTAAGAAAGCCTCTTTCCTTCCAGAGTAGCCCAAAATCATGAACCACTCCAAAGGCATATCAACTATTGGTGTAGATGTTAACAGACAGGTCAGTACTAAGTTCACATGCCCACGTCAATGCTATCAGCTCAGTGGCCTGAGCTGACTTCTGTGGAATGCGAGCTGTCTCAACTACTGTCTGAAGCGTTGTGATTGCATATGCAGCTGATGTCGTGCTATCTGGTAATTTCAAACAGGACCCATCAACCCATAATTCCCCATCAACGTAAGAAAAGGGTGTATCTTGCAGGTCAATACGACCCTTTGTCTGTTCCTAAGTAAGGAATATACAGTCATGGGTCTCTTGTGACTGAGACTGAGTAGCTGGGAATGGCAATAAAGTAGCCGGATTAAGAGTTGAACACCTTTTCAACGTGATATGAGGGGCCAAAAGTGTCAATTCATATCCTGTCAAGCAAGCACTAGTTAAATACTGCGTTTTAATCTGGTTCAAAAGGGCATCAACTGCATGAGGTACTAGCTCAAGCAATCTATGTGACAAGACTATTCCCTCACTCTGACGTATGGACACAGCTGCCGCTGCCACAGAGTGAAAACATCCAGGCAAAGCATGAGGGACTGGATCAAGAACAGCCAAAAAATATGCACAAGAACGCTGCTTATCACCCTGTGTCTGTACTAAAACCGAGCCACAACCATCCCTCTCGTGTACAAAGAGAGTGAAGGCCTTAGTGTAGTCTGGAGTGCCTAATACTGGTGCAGAACATAAAGCTTGACGCAACTGCTGGAAAGCATTCTAACATTCAGTAGTCCGTGGAAGGGGCATTGGAATGTCTTTAGTCAAAAGGGCCAACAAGGGTTGGACAATATGTGAAAAGCTAGGAATCCACTGCCTACAGAAAGAAGTAAGGCCAATCAACGCACAAACCCACTTCTGAGTGCAGGGCACAGGCATGTCTAAAATAGCTTGAATGTGGTCTGGTGTGAGTGCACGTCCCTCCTTAGACAGGAGGTGACCTAAATAGGTAACCTGCTGTCTACCATACTGCAATTGCTTCTGGGAAACATTGAGATGGTGAGATGCAAGAAAGGAAAGCAAGGACAGTGTTCCTTCTTCACACTGTTTAGGGTTATACGCTGCAAACAAAATGTCATCGACATATTGTATGAGAGCCACCCTTTTTTGGCACAAGGCAAGAATCAAGCTGTCTTTTCAATGCCTGGCTATAAATGCTAGGACTCTCTGTATACCCCTGTGGAGCTCTATAAAACCTGAATGATCGATTATTCAATGTGAAGCCGAACAAATAAAGGCTGTCAGGATGAATAGGTATTGAGAAGAAAGCGTTCTTCAAGTCGATCACACTGAATTTAGTAGCCGTCGGAGGAACCATAGTAAGAAGTGTCATGATGTCAGAGACTACTGAATATTGGGGCACTATGATCTTATTAACCTCTCGCAAATCAATGATAAACCTGTATATCTAGTATCTTTCTTCAAAATAGGAAGGATAGGACTATTAAAAACATTGTAAGAGACTTCTTCCACAACTCCTACTGCAATAAAATCTTGAACAATACATATCAGTGCCTCCTCGCCATCTAGAGATATTTTATATTGAGACAGTTGAGGCAATGAAGCGCCCTCCTTCACTTGAATATGAACTGGGGAATAACATTCGCCCCACATCAGTATCTGATGTAGTGAAGCCAAAGCAATATCTTCTTTAAGAAGACAAGACCTCTCAACCATAGGGTAGTTGTCATTTAAAATAACATGCACACCTTCTGGGCAATATCGTATTGTGACATGAAAATGTTTGAGCATATCAAGACCCACAATATTATCAGATGTGTTAGGAGAAAGCAAAAATGGACATGCAGAGGAGAACTTATCAACATCAAATGCACGCGGTTGTGACAGTGGGCTAAGGGAAGGTGTCCCATTGAATCCTATTGATGTAATTGTTAAGCCAGACAGGGGAGCCCTAGGAACCAATTGTTTAGACAGGGCACTACGAGTAGCTCCAGTATCAACCAAAAACTGATCAGTAGAACCCAAAACGTTTGCATTAACATTAAGCCTGGGCGTAGTTTGCGTAGTAACGCTATGCGTAGCTACGCAAAGTGCACTTCGCACTACACAAGCTACGTGAACTGTGTAGTGCAGAATGCTGTTCGCACTGATTGCACAGTGCCAGATGCTTATCCAAACTGTGTAATCAGAGCAAACCGCATCTTGCACAGGGCAAGCGGTCATTTTCTGCCACTCGAGTAGATATGTACTCGAGCGGCAGCTTTCGCAACACGGACTGGTAGTTTTCGAGCATACGCGAACACTCCCAATGAGAAAGCCCGCGTTGAGAATCTTGCTGGGAGATTTATTTTCCACGCTCGCGATTGGCAACTTGATGTTGCTGGTCGCGAACGAGGAAAAAGTCTCGCCGGGATGTTATTTTGCACGCTCGCAGTCGTCAACTTGACGTTGAGGACAACGAGCAAGCAAAAAATGCTCGCTATGCTACACTACGCGTTTTTGCACTGTGCTACATGCAATTCGCGTAGCACGTAGTTGCGCAAACTACGCAAGAGTAGCGTAGCCCTATGCCCAGGCCTAATTAACATAGGGACCCTTCTGTTCTACTGTGATTTCAACTGATTTCTTACCCCATCCTAGGAATTTCTATGAATTATTGGAATCCTTCAAATCATCAGCAAATAGTCAGCCATCTGATACTGATTTTGTCTGTCAAAAGTACTATAGGAATTTTGAGTATGTTTTACTGCCTCAAACTTAGTACGATTATCCATACCTCCCCTATTTCCTGAGTTCCCCGGGTGGCTTCTCATTTGTACTCTACCTCGCTGATACTGCTGACTATGCAAAAGTGGACAGTCAACACATCAATGTCCAATCTCCTTACAATAAGCACATTGATCAGAAGACAAAGTAGCTCGAGGGAAAGAGGGTGCACTAGGACAAAACATTGCACATCCGCCTCCTCCACCACCTCTATAAGATGGACCATAAACCTGAGCTAACATAAACTTTGTTTTTTAATCCTTGGTCTTTTTATCCTCCTTGGCTTTTTCTTCCAATTCCTGACGTTCATAGTACTGAGCCATAGTCAAATAGTGCATGTTTATAGAGTAGGTTACCACTCTTCCACCATTCTTTTTCCATTTACAGAGAGCCATATTTTATGCTTTGAGACTCAACTGAGTTTCTCAATTTACTTTTTATGGAAAGTTCTGCTTTGATATTTTTGATATTTTTCAGAAGATTTAAATGCTGAAGCTTTATGCTTTCTCTCACTCTCTCTTGAAATATAACTCTTTAATGGTTCTGACTAACTTCATTTTCAACCTGTTTCTTAAAATAGGGATTCATTCCTTAATGGAATGTGCTTGAGAAATGTATCATATAATTGACTAACAAATATTGATTTCATATTTCTGTCATTTATCCACTATTAAGATTAATTCCAATTGACTTGAGATTTGCAATACAGATGACCTACTAAAAGTCTTGATAAATAAATTCCTTAAACCTCTACTGCTGGTAAACTGTGTCATTTGAACCTGTCTACTACTTTAACACAGCCAAAGGGCTGCCCATGGACGGCTCCTAAGCAATGATGGAAGAGTGTTGACCCAATGGCAGAGCCAGAAGCTAAAAAATAAAACAATATTTGATTATTGTTTTATTTTTAAGCAGTTGACTTAGCCAGGGTGCGCAGGGAGGGGTGGGAAATGGGAGGGGGTAGGAGGAGTGCTATGTGCACTCTCTGAGTGCACATGTGTATTTGGCCGGCAATCTCAGGCTGACTAAAACCCATATGTGCTCTTAGGTTTCTCCAGCTTGGCTGCACTGAGCAGCCAGGCTGGAGAAACCCCCACAGACTCCATGGTCTGAGCAGGGCGTCTTTCTAGCCTTCTCAGTCCAATCCCAGCTCTGATCTGCAACGCGGGGATTTGACAGGAAGTCTGATGCAGCCCCAGTGGCTTCTGGACATGGAAAAAGAAGCACTTGGCGGGACGCGGCCGTCAACTTAAGATAAGGTTTTTTTATCCGCCCTCCTACCGCGCGTCCCCCCTCCCTTGTGGGGAATGCCAGAATGAACATAGATAGATTCATAATCCTATTACCAACTCACAGACAGTTATTAAAAAACAGTGTCATTTTTAATTAGTGATGAACAAAAATAACACATTTTATTTTTAGGTCAACAACAGACTTTACAACAAACAGCCAGCTAGACGCCACCCATGTCTAACTTGTAATCCCCATTCTCAGCTGGACTGTGCAGGTTGTGTTTGTGGCTTCCCAGAAAAAAAAAGGAATACATTTAAAGTTTATTTGCAAAAAGATGATTTAGAATAGTCAGTGTATGCTAAATAATTAATGTTGCGCATGTGAGGGGCTTGGCAAAGCAGGCTTTTTTAGTTTTTGGGTAATCACCCTGACAACATGCGTCTCTGTGTCACTGGGAGTTGTACTTAAATGGCCTTTAGTTAACTGCATACTACTGAATATTCTTCAGTCGGTATTCTCTTGTGAGACATTTCAGTTTACATTGATGGCTTCGACCACGCTGAAGCTCATGGTCTGTGGATGTGCACCGTTTTTTACTCTTGCCAACATATTGATGTAAAATCCTATGCTCAATAAGTGGGTCAGGTATGCATGATGCATACTCGAGTTCACAAGAGACGGTGACAAGCGCATCACGTTGCAATCGTTTGTCACTTTCACTTACAGTAACTGTTTTTACTTCACTGAATCTCGCCTTTCAAAGCCAGCTCCTTTTACACATTTCGATTTTAAAACGTGTTGCATAATCCATTATGCCATGACACCCAGGGATCTCACTAATTAGCTGGTAAGATAAGCTGCAGTCTTCCAAGTGGAAGAACAAGATTTGATTGCTTGCTTACAGTGGGTTCCAAAGGGCAGAGAACCCTACAGAGACAGCACTTACAGAAGAGAGATACAGAAGTCAATGAAAGTAACGTTTCGTTTAGTGACACGGGCAGTTTCCTGTGCGCTAGAGCAGAACGAATTCATGTGGAGTCCTTTGAAATGTACATATCTGTACAGTTCTCAAGTCACACATTAGTTCATCCGCTAACCAGATGTAAGACAAACAAATGGATTTCAAGAAAGAATTAGGTTACTCTTTTCAAGCACTGTTTTATTCACTTAGGGGCACATGCATCAAGCCCGCAGTTTGCTATTTCTAAATAGGGAATTTTACCGATTTGCTATTTAGAAATCGCAAAATGCAATGCATGAAGGATTTGAAAAAAAAAATGTGAATCCTTAAAATTCCTTTATTGCGACTCGCAAATTACGAGTCGCAATTAAGGAATTGATTCCCATTCATTCCTATATAGAAATTTAATGCGCAATTTGAGAGTACTCCATTGGTACTCGCAAATTGCGTAAGCAATTTCAAGGGTTCAAGGGTGCAAAAAGGACACCCTATGGTACCCCTGATATTGTTATGTGCACCCATGTTGCGCACACACATGTGTGACATGTGACTGAAAAATGCACTTTTGTGCATTTTTTAAAGTTTTCGCAACTTACCATCAACTTAAAGTTGATGGTAAATTGCATTTGTTAATAGCAACATCGCTATTTTTTTTGTTGCATTGCATTTAGGAAATCGCAAATTGAGATTCCTTCATTGAAATTGCAAGCCCAACACCTTAATGCATCGCAAAAGGCGTTTTTGCGGGTGCAAACAGACGATTTTTGCAAATCGTACCGTTTGCACACGCAAAAATCTTTGATGCATGTGCCCCTTAGCCTTTCAAATGAAAGCAAATCAACCAAGGTATGGGGAAATCCTAGTCAAATAAGTGAATATTGTTTATTGAACTGGATTGAAAAACAACATTTAATAGAAGTCTTTATCCAGCTTTATGCAAGTAAATGTATGGTTTCATTCATTCATTTAATGTTTAGTGTACGTGTGTTATTCTGTTTATTTATGTATTGTGTCATAAAAATAGGGCTGCCTGAGAGGACATCAGTTTACGTATTAAAATACCAACTTTTCCAACTTGTAGTTTTAAAGTTATTTATCTGCCTTATTGTTTAGAGATCTGACAAACCATTTAAAATAGGGGTAGAAATATTCCTCCTACTTTTAACATTCTTCAAAGCAAATATCATTAAGCTCCATCTTCTGGAGATGATTTCTAAACGTCCTTTGCTGTAGCTAACATATATTGGCAATTTGTGCACGCATTGTCCATTCTGTTCATCCCCTGAGCCTCATCACGGATGAACAGAACGGGCCAGCGGCCCTACTCCCATGTCTTAAAACATCCACAGCAGAGACCCCAGGAACATTTATCAAACTGATTCAATGCAGATAGTACCTTCAAATTATTTCCCCTACTCAGCTCTATTGTTCACTTGCACATTTTAAAATAAAATAATTATCAGATGTCCCATCTCCTTATAGTCTTATCTTCTTGACGTATTGTCTCAGTTCGCCTCTTTTCTCAGTGTCCGTTTACATTATGTTTTCACTCTTTTCAACCGTTACCATGTCTCGAGGTGTGTCAGACGGAGATTCCAGTGCATTCGCATTCACAGCAGGAGGAGATGAATTCCGCCTCAGAGACTCTTCTCTTCCCCAAAGGCACTCGATTTACACACAGCGCAGTTTCAGGAGAGGGAGTAATGTGCTATCTTGGGATGTGCTGTTAAGGAGACGGAAGCCTCCTGACGCCTGCTTCCCGTGGCTCGTGGGAGTCAGTGCATTGAAGGGCTGCATTGAAGTTGCATCTGTGCTGCTGCCCAGCCCACTCCTGCCCACAGGCCCAGATTGGAAATCAGGATCCCTGATTTCAGAAACTGCAACTGCGGGGCATTTTCCCATCTTGTAGTTAAATATCAGTTTAAGTTTTTTAAAAATGGGTCAACAAAGTGTACCGGTTTAGACACAGAGACAGGCTTATTATACATGGAAGGAGGCATCACTTGCACCCAGGTCTAACCCTCGCCTCAACTCACTCAGTCTCCAGTCACGTTTGATGGTGCTGATCTCGCGGAATTGAAAAGACAATGGAGGGGTGCTGGTGCAAGTCGTGTGCTGGAGGCCTGTCTGACTATCCATATACCTGATACCATATTAGCCATGCCAAGAACCATTTTGAGGGTTGTCTGGATACTACAGGACCACAGTAATCTTGAAGATCAGATACCAATATGTGAAGAGACACTCCATTGGAGAGAGCAGTCCATTGGCTTACCCTTTTTCAGGGTACTAGAGTCATGGGAATTGTTGCCTGCTCTGCATAGATAACTCAAGATGTCCCATTCAATTCCACCTGGGCTGCTGTGCATGTGTCTCTGTCCCTGAGGGGGTGCGGGGCATACAGGTAAAACTGCCAGCTTGACCCCAGCAAGAACCACCAAACCCAACTCTTTTCCTTATTTACTGCATTGCTAAAATCAGCCAATGAGAACTGTTGATTCTAACTTGCCTGCTTTGGGTAACAGGACACCGATTATAGTCAGGGCCGGCGTTAGCCCTGGTGGAGCCCTGCGCGACAATGTCTGTTGGCGCCTCCCCAATGACCAACTCTGCCACTGATTCCCGCATTAGCACCCTTTAGCATTGCCCCTCAAGTCTCCATAACAACTGTCTCTCAGATTCCTTTAGTTTTAAAGCACCACTCGTACCAGTTTGAGGTGTCAGAGCACTTTACATCACACACACATTACAAAGAGATCATCAATCATGCGTGTGTAAATCAGTGTAAGGAAAATGTTCCATCAGACAGGACTACAAGTTGCAGTGTAGGTGTGACATGTCATCTATACTGCTAGGCAATATAGTTTGAGGCCTTATTCAGGAAAAGCACAAATTCTAAATTTAAAACGTCACATCATTGTTAGGGATTCTCTTTAATAATAAGAATTGTTTTCTACCCAAATGAACCATTTTCACAAGATTAGGATGTTGAAAGACTGAGCAGTTAGACATATAGCTCTAAAATATAACTTGCAGTTTGCATGCAGCTCTTTGATGACAGTTAATAGCTCAATCTTCTATATTAGGATTTTGACTTAACAAAAGGAGCTTTCTTACAGAAGCAGTAACCCACTGACCTATTTACATTATATGCACTTTGTTATCTGCATGGTACACACACTTAGCAGCAGGCATTTTAACCCTCTGCTCTACCTTAGGAGGAGTCAAAACTTCCACTAGACAAACCTCAGGTCTCTTTCCAGGAAGACGATTAATCACCAGAGTTATCTTGACATTTTAATTGATGCCTGAAAATTGCTCAAAAAATTGGTTCTGTCGGGTTCAAACAACAGTGATTTATCCAGTCAATCTTCTTATGCAATGCTCCAAGTTGAACCAACAACCCTCCTCTGAAAAAAAGAAATCAAGACAATTCCTTACAATAAATGAAAAAGGAAATCTTGCATGTTACTTTGTATTCTCTTTATACAATTCCTTGAGTCAAAAAGTCATTTCTGTACATTATATACAACAACTGTCAATATATCAAATATAGTGCAAGAAATCGTGACAATAATGAATAGTAAACACGTGATAAACAAAATACATCCAGTTTGAATTGAACTCAAAATCTAGAAAAACTATACACGTATGTACAGAGTATTATTTCATAAAGGCCATCAACTGATACAATCTAAGAACCCTATGATTTCTTTCAAATTCGTTGGGGCTCCAGGATTACGAGGCCTGTGAATAGATGTCGACGTTTCGACCCTTAAAGCGCCAATGCTTGCCGTCGCAGCGGGTATTTCTCAAGACAAATATGCGAGGCACGACAGTCCTACCATCCAGGTGCATTAGTCACATGGAAACAAAGTGGCGAAATCGTCCTTGCGTCGTCAACGTGCTTGCGAAATCGCGCTCTATTCGACCTGCTTCTCGGCTCACAAAACGGCTGCTAGAAATGACTTTTTGACTCAGAGAATTGTATAAAGAAAATACAAAGTAACATGCAAGATTTCCTTTTTCATTTATTGTAAGGAATTGTCTTGATTTAAATTTTTCAGAGGAGGGTTGTTGGTTCAACTTGGAGCATTGCATAAGAAGATTGACTGGATAAATCACTGTTGTTTGAACCCGACAGAACCAATTTTTTCTTAATCATTTATTACCCAGGTTCTGAGGGACACAGGGTCAACCCCGTTGTTTTTTATAAATGAAAATTGCTCAAGGCCAGGAACACAGCAGCTGGTGCTTCGAAAATTATAAGATTCTTGCAAAAATGACGCCCCAACCCCAAGTCAGCGCCCGGTGCGATAGCACCGATCGCACAGCCCTAGAGCCGGCACTGAGCACAGCAATATTAGCTATCCTGACATAGTATTTGAAATATCCCTCCCTATGTCTGCCTTTTGTACGGCAGCTGGTAGGAATAACCCCTGGTAGAGTTTGAAACTAGGGGCACATATTTTCTCTTACTGAGAAAAGGTATTCAGCTCTCCAAAGATTAAAATGGGATTACACATGCCCCCACACTCAGGATGAGAGCACCAATACTCTGCAACCATCTTTTGATTCTTAGAACTTGATCCAGCCAGAGTTTTTTTCCATTATCATAGAAATAAGAACAGCTCCAGTATAAGCTCTGCTTATTTCTAGTTTTGCAATCTGCAACTCGGAAAAACTTTCAGGATATTACAACTCTGGTTGGGCTTGGGTCAGAAATGGTTTGCTGGTGGCATGCCACTGTTTTAAGTCTCAGGTCAAATGTTATTGTTTAGTTAATAAAAACCATAACAAAACGATTATTTCATGTTACATTGTTGGTACAGTACCTATTAAAGGCCACTTTTACTGAAGGATGCAATTCATTGTAGTACTAACATAATTTATAAAAGCACACGATGCATGTTAGACAACCAGGGATGTGAAAGATTGCTTATAATAAAAACATTTAAGATTCTAGAAACTAAAATAAAAATTATAATATCCTAAGATAGGGTGATAGTGCAAAGGTACAGATCACTGATCTAAGGCATGGTTAGGAGCTAGTCTGAGCACCATTAGACTGGTGGGCAGTTGTCCTGCAATGCCATTGGATATTGCCAAGTTTCTTAGGGCAGTCACTAGTAAGGGAGGTTCTGAAAATGATTAGCAGGCACCCAAGAAAATGAAATTAGTTATAAGGAAATCAATTAAGATGCTATATGAGCTGAAACAGACAAATATCACCTGGTCGGAGTATTAAAGTGCAGTAGTGCCAGTTGACTGTTAAGGCATGAGCAATAATTTGTCTGGGGCATCCTTAGACAAGAGGGCTATTGTCCACGCCCTAAGGCTAGGTTTTTCCGCGTTTCATAGTGCAATAGTCAGTTATGGGTTTTGTAGATGTTTGATGCTGTGGGCTTTAGTGGGTCGACTTTGAAGCTCAACTCTTAGGAATTTAGCAAATGCTCCACACCTCAAGAAGAATCTAGCTTCATAGTTGGAGAAACATACCGCAGAGACCTCCAGGCATGCATGCGCCCCCTTCAACAGGCTAATTGGTTTTAATAAGCCGTCCTTGCGACATCTATCAATGGACAGAACCACAGAAGGTGTAGCCATGATTTCCGCTTGAAGTTACTCAACATCCATGCCCTATGATACCCAGATCGGCCCATGCTTAGTCGAAATCTGCGACTAGTAACCCCATCAGGAGCATATACATGATGTCTTCCCACACTCCCCTGTTGATGGTCTCTGAGAGATGAGGCTGAGGTCTCCCGACCAAGTATGAGGAGTTAAGGGGAGTAGAATCTCTGATTATTTTAGAGAAGCAGAATCTTGCTGCATTGAGGCCAAGCGTAACTGTCTAATGAGGCCAAGCGTAACTGTCTAATGAGGCCAAGAGTAACTGTCTAAGGAGGCCAAGCGTAACTGTCTAATGAGGCCAAGAGTAACTGTCTAAGGAGGCCAAGCGTAACTGTCTATTGATTGACTTTTTCCAAGTCAGCTAAGAAATGGAGTCAAGGTATAGTGTTGGGACTTCGATTTGAAAAGATGTAAGTGCCTCCTGTAGTTGTATGTGCCATAGGCTCCATGGATTCTTGAATGATTTCATCCCGAAGTGAGTTCTTTGGCGCTTTCAGTGTCTATATAGTACTTCAAGATGTCTGATTCACAGAATAGCTGTTGAATTGAAAGGCCGAATTCCAGCTGAATTCTACCCGGATTATAGATCCGTGATGGTGCTTGGGTTGTTGAAGTATTTTCTTTTAACCTGAGCACTGTGTGCCAGTAAATTCTGATGTACTTATGGTAGTGCTGCGAGAAAAGATGGCTTTAAGAATTGGAACCGCAAAAGGGCTGGTTAGTTTCTGATTGAGGTGGCTAGACCGTTATTGTTGGCGGTGGATTTCTTTTTTAATGAGCCTTTGTGGATTGAGGGTTGGGGGGACTCAGAGAGCCAAACACCCAGGAAAGTATATTTCAGACTTATGTTGACGATCTTGGTCCCCATGCGACATGAAAGTAGTTTCTTGCTTTTACAGCGCCCAAAGATTACAATCCTGGTTTTCTCCTGATTTTTCGTGAGAAAAGTTCCTTTCATTGTATGCATTTAGACGGTTCACTGCTCGATGTAGGCCTGCGTTAGTGCGATCCATTATTATGTAGGCGTATTGAAGAATGTGTAGTGTCGTGTGGCCTGCTCGGGGAGGGGCCAGCATGCAATTCGCCAGAGCATTGCCCAGATCTGCTGCATATAGATTAAAAAGCAGGGGAGCGAGGGCACAGCCTTGCTTAGACTGCCTTGGGTAGTCATTTTGGTGACAATTTGTGGATTTTCTTTACACTGAACCATGTATCTGAGTAGTGGAAGATTATAGCCCTTAAGAAGTTTGCGGGAATGCCCCACATTGTTAGTTTCCTCCATAACGTGGGTCAGGCCATTTAATCAAATGCGGCACAGGCACCATATTCTATGAAGCAGCAATGAAATGGTGGTTGTCTTCTTTGAGCTGCTTGATGACTCACGATGGCAAGAGCAGTGTTGTTATCTATGGTGGACACTGCTGTGCGAAAGCCTGTCTGGAAGAACAAGAGGACGGTGTTATCTAGAGTCCAAGCCTCCAGCTCTTTGAGTAATAGCTGAGCATACGTTTTGGCCTCAAGGTCTAATAGAGCTGTCAGGCGATAATTGGATGGATTTGTTGGGTTCTCTTTTTTAAATACTTGGCACATAATTGAGCCTCTCCATGCATCAGGAACTTGCACAGAGAGGAAAGGCTGTTTGAATAGCAGGGTGTGTAGCGCTGCCCTGTCCTCTGGAGCGCATTTAAAGATTCCAGCATGGAGGCCATTTGGGTGTGGTGCCCTGTCGTTTTTCATGCCCTTGATGACACTGCACACCTGAGCTAGTGTGGTTAGGTCATTTTGGTTCAGTGTGGGTGGATGTACAGGCCAACGATTGCATGTGTAACCTGGTCCAGCTGGATGGCTGGAGTATAGAGCTGTTACATGGCTCACTCATGCTCCTTCTGGGACCACGTTTTCCCTAGTTGGATTTGGGGCTCTTAGCTTGTTGACATTGTTACAGAGGTGGGCTAGACTTCTTTGTTGGAACATTTGACATATCTTTAGCCAGTCCTTCTTCACTTCCCACACTGCTTTTTGGGACGTTTTACATGATTCAGTGACTTTCTTAGCATTTTTAGTGGTGGGGTTGAGCCTATAGTTGTGCAGGATCTTCTTAGCTATCTCCATTCAATAACAATGGACTTATTGGACTGTTGATTAAGCTGCACCTTCCCTTTTGGCAATGAGTATTGCTTCCAGGCTGCAGTGGCCAGTAGTAAGTCCATAAGTTCTATTGCCAGTTTGCCCCACTTGTTTTGTAAGACTGCCTGTGCATTTTTTAGATTGATAAGCACCTTCCATAGCCACTTGGACACTTTAGAGGTCTCTGTGGCCCTCTGTTTGTTCCTCCTGGCGAACTTTACAGCCTACTCATGTGCGGAAGAGACCACAGCACAATATTTGACCAACATTTGAACTCCCAGGTCCAGAGTCAGAGTCAGGGGATTATGGTTTCTTTTCCCTCTGTTGGGAATCTTAAAAACTTTATTAAACACAAAAAAAGTTGGTAAGACTATTTACAAGGGTTTCGGATAGGAAGATGTAATCAATTGTTGAGATTCCATTGAAGATACACTGGGACTGATAGTGTGGGTCCTGGGTCTTAAACGCTTGCCACTGTTTGAAGTGAGGCCCACTGGTCTTAGGCTGCCACAATGGTTATCACTTCTTTGATGGGAGATTATCATGAAAATAGTTGGAGTGAAAATAGCCTTCACCTGAAACCAGAGAAATGCTACCATTCTTTACAACTAGGACCCTCCTTATATTTTTATTTTTATTTCAAAAGAATTTTATTGTTATAAAGAAGCAAATGAAGATACAAATTATAAGTAAAAGTGATACAATTGATAATAGGTAGGTAGCAATCAAAAGCTGACATTCAATAATGAAGCGTAGCAAATACATCTCAAGAGAGAAGCAGTCTGCCAAAAGCAGAAAACTGAATCAATTAATAGGAATGAAATATATGAGGCAGAGTCCACCACCAAGAGTATCACTATCAGCTGGTATAAGCAGGGGAAGAGAGGAAAGGAAAGAGGTAAGAAGAAAGAATGAGAAAGAAGAGGGAAAGAATGGAAAAAAGAGAGAGAAGACAGAGAAAGAAGAGAAGAAAGAAAAAGAGAAGGATTTCCAACGAACCCACCCAACAAACAAGACACCATTCATCCAGACGAATCGAAGGGATATTGATCAACCAACCCCTTGGATGACAACTCCATATAATTATCCAGAGCATTCCAAACCTCACTAGCAATAGGTGGAGAAAAGTGACAAGATCGACCGAGGTATGAGCACTTCGTAAAAAGGAAACCCAAGCCCACCAAGTATGGTAAGAAACAGAGGAAAACGATTTCCATTCCATAAGAATCACTTTCACTACAATAGTCAGTAGGAGATCAGACAACTGTATTCCCATGGGTTCCAAGGGGAGATGGACTGGAGCAGCTAATGGACCTAATAGAATTAATGGGAAAGAGAGTGGGAACCTAATACCAAAGATGAGCATGAGGTGTTTGTGAATGAGGTCCCAAAAGGGTTGGAGGAGGGAGCATTCAAAAAACATATGTGGAAAGTCACCTGCTAATAGATCGCAGCTCCAACATAGGTTATCATCTTTGAGATTGAGTGTAAACGAACAGGAGTCCAATGAAGAAGGTTGAAGGAATTTTTTTTAGATTGCATTAACGATGGGGCAATTTTATTGCGAAGAGAAAGTTTACCAATCATCTGCCAAGTGTCTGAAGATATATGGTCAGTAAACCCATGCTCAAAATGGTGCAACCATTTTGTTTGAGCAACTGTCTGCGTAGGTAACGAGACAGTTGATAAAAATTTATAGATTTTAGAGGCGACATGACCAGATTTAGTCCATATGTGAAAAAGAGTAATCGTAGGAGAAGTTGGATGAAGACGCACCTTAGCAAGAGCAACTTTGATTTTGAGAAAAGTATAAAAATCCAAATTGGTTAAGGAATGTTGTTGAGCTAAGGAGGAAAAAGGTAATGGTTCATTATTAGAGCCATAAAGATGTTTAACAAGCGAGATCCCCTTAGCAGCCCAATAAGATATTAGAGAAGAATCAATATTAATTTTTATTTTAAAATTCCGCCAAATAGACGACCACCTAGATTTGTGAAGTGGAATCGCCACTTTCTTGTCCACCTTCCGAACCGCAGCAAGAGTATCCAGAATAATGGAACGGGAAAAAGGAATGGACAAGGTAGACGCAGTGCAAAAGGAAGCAGTCGGTAATGGAGAAGCCAATTCCTGTTCTATTAACAACCAAGAAGGAACATGAACAGGGGGAGAAGAAAACCATAGAGCACCTTGAGACGCCAAAAAGGCAGTTTGGTACTTCTCCCAATCAGGAAGATTGCATCCTCCCATATTGTAAGGCTTTCGCAAGAATTTATAGGCAATTCTAGCCCGTTTATCATTCCATAAAAATTTAGAGGTCAGAACATCAATTTCATGAAAGAAGGAATCCGATAACTTTACCGGAAGCATAGAGGAGACAAAGTTAACAATAGGTGTAATCATAATTTTGAGGGTCTGAAGGCGACCCCACCAGGAGATGTGTTTCGGGGACCAAGTGTCCAAAAGACGGCGTACTTTAAGAATAGTCTGGGGTTCATTATAGGCAGTAGTAGCATATAAGGTAGAACAAAAATAGATACCCAAGTATTTCAATTGTTTAGACTGCCATTTAAAACCAGCAGAACCCATATGCGTAGAGAAACAGTAGGCATTTAAGGGGAACATCTCAGTCTTGTCCTTATTTAAGGTGTACCCTGAAACCTTCGAAAAAAGGGAAATAGTATCCGAAATAGCAGGGATAGCCAAGGCAATATCATCTGAAAAAATAAGGACATCATCCGCGTACGCAGCAGTTTTAATACGATGAGGACCAAAAGAAAAACCTTTAATGTCTGGGTGTAGCTCAATCAATCGAAGAAGGGGGTCAATGGATAATAAAAACAAAAGTGGAGATAAGGGACAACCCTGTCTGGTGCCTTGGCGAAGATTAAAAAAGGACGACGTAGCCCCATTAACTCTTATGTTAGCTCTAGGTTGAGAGTATAGGGACATGACCATATTAATAAAGGAATCACCAAGATTATGTGCACACAATACAGCACGAAGAAAAGGCCAAGAGACCTTGTCAAAGGCCTTTTCAGCATCAAGAGCCAAGGCCGCGGCCGGGAGATGAGAACGTTTAGCTGATCCGAGAATATGGAAAAATGTACGTATATTATCACGCGCAAGATGGCCCTTTACGAAACCGGTTTGAGAGGGATGTACCAGCTTAGGAATGAAGGATTCTAATCTCTTGGCTAAGATTTTAGCAAAAATCTTGGCCTCCATGTTAAGAAGGGAAATAGGACGGAAGTTTTTTGGATCTGAATGATCCTTTCCCTCTTTTGGAATTACTACAATGGTAGCATCAGCCGCCGTACCAGAAACAGACCCATCCTTAACAAAAGCGTCAAAGACAGATTGAAGCTTGGGAACAAGCACAGGAAGAAAAGTCTTATAAAACAAAATAGGGTAACCATCAGGCCCTGGAGCTTTGCCAGAACGAGTGGCTTTAATTGCGGCAATAATTTCTTCAGGAGTAATCGGACCATTTAAAAAATTGCTATCTTCCACGGATATCGACTGCACCGGGACCGATTTCAAGAATTCTTGACACTGCTCAAAAGAGGCCTGATTAGAAGGGGTATATAAATTATTGTAGAAATCACGAAATACTTCAAGAATTTCCCCAGTCTGAAATTTTTTAGAACCAAGGTGATCATTAATAGAAGAGATTTGAGAAGACTTAAAGGAAGAATCCTGAAATTTTAATGTAGCCGCGAGAATTTTTCCAGCCCGATTTTTCAACAACAGCCTTTTGGATTTCTGAGCCTGAACCCCAATATGAGCTCTTTTGGTAACTATAGTGTTATATTTGTACTTTAATTGCTTGATTGACTGTAGGCAAGAGGTATCCTTAGACTGTCGAAAGGTAGATTACAATTGTTTTATTTCAATTGCCAGATCTGTAAGTTCTTTTTTAATAGCAGCATTCCTTCTTGACATACAATTAATAACCTGGCCCCGGAAAGTACATTTAAACGAATCCCAGAGGACAATTGGGGAAGAGACTGAGCCTTCATTCTCAAGGAAGAAGGTTTCGATTGCACTAGAGAACTCATCAACCTGAGCGTTATCATACAAAATTTCTGTATTTAATCTCCAGGAGCGAGCTCTTGATTTAGGGGCAAAGGACAACAACGTAAAAGTAACCGCGGCATGATCAGAAATCAGAATAGGATGAATAAGCGGAGAGGAGGAAGACGAAACAAGAGAGGAATGAACCAATAAATAATCAATACGAGAAAAGGTAGAATGAGGAGAAGAAAAGAAGGAAAAATCACTACCAGTGGGGTTGTGAAGACGCCATACATCCTGAAGCTGAGTTATGGAACACATGTTAAGCATTTGTTTATGGGATTTTGGAGGGCGAAATTGAAAGGCTGAATTCCTATCTAGAATGGGATCTATTGGTAAATTAAAATCCCCACCAACAATAAGATTCCCAGAATGAGGTGTATCATTTAATTTTTTGGTAACCATTTTCCAAAAGGACGGATCATCTTTGTTAGGGGCGTAAATGTTCATAACATAAAGATCCGCATTACCATCAGACAACTTAGTTAATAGCCAACGACCCTCATTATCATGATCAGAAGAGACTATGGATAAACCTGAATTTTTTGAAATTAAAGTAATGACTCCATTTCTTTTGCCACAAGCCTCGGAACATACAACATCAGAAACCCATTCCTTCTTCAGGAATAGCGCCTCTCTGGTAGAGATCTTTGTTTCCTGAAAAAGGACTAGATCTGAAGAGAGAGACTTGCAATAATCTAAGATTTTTGACCTTTTCACTGGATGATTTAAGCCCTTAACATTAAGGGACAACACATTCAAGCCCGGCATAGACAGAAAATGAAAAAAATAGCATAATCCATAGATGGCAAATAAAGAACAATCAGCACGAATCAAGCATCCAGACAACAAACATTAACGTCAAAGAGGGAGAGTCCATGAGGGAAATCCGAGAGAAGAAAAGAGACAAGAGAGGAGAAGAAAGAAGAGAGAGAAGAACCAGCAGGGAAGGTCTGAAAAAGACCAAATTCATACTAGGGGGAACGTGGGAAGGCGAGCAAGGGGACCGTCACGAGGAGTGATGACAATTGATATGAAAAACCCCAAAACAGTATATAACTGAGTACACATAAAGAGGAGATAGGAACAACTGCAATATGAACTACTATCATTAGAGAAGTACAAAAACAATTCATTCCAAAACTCTATAAAGGCAATACGCATAAACCAAGTTAATTCACAAGTACCATATAAAGTAGTCCAAAAAAGTGGAATAGGTGGAAGAGAGGGAGAAATCTAGGGGAGTACATGCAAGAGCAAGTCTCAGCTATAATTATACCTTATCATGAAGAGAGAAAGACACCAAGAAAAACATCAGAAAAAGTAAACAAAGAGTAGATAAAATGAAGGTGAAGCAGGCAGCATAAAAAACAGGAAAGAATAAACAGAAGAAAAACATATTTCTTAAGAAGACTACAGGGTGTGGTAGAAATAAAAGAGATGAAATACAATAGAGCAAGGCATCAAAAAGGAGGACAATATATCAAACAATGAAATACCACCCTAGATAAATACAAGGAGCTATAATATAATGAGAATGAATATGAGAAAAGAAAAACATAAGATAAGCAAACAATGAACTGTCCTTAAATATAGAAAACTTGTTATAATAAATCAATACGAAAATGCATACTAAAAAGTGCAATATAAATAGAATAACGTATTATAAAGTATAAAAGAAGTACACAAAATTGCAATGGCCTAGCACCGATATAGGAAGATATTAAATAGTTGAGAAGCAAAACAATCAATGAAACAGCAATGTAAATATATATGAAACCTAAATATAAAATAAATGGTCAAAGGTACTTGTAAGCAATGAATTATCATGCATAAGTTAGATAAACCTCGTTATAATTAGCTAAAGAGAACAGGAAGAAACATTAAAAGATAAGAAAGCCAATTATGATATTTAGAGACACTGGTAATAAAATATAAAAGCGATTCAATAACCGAGACCTAATATAAAAAAAGGATATAAAAATGGTAAAGCAGTCCAAACACTAAAACAGTAACCAAGTAAGCATAAAAATAAATGCAAGGTATAATATTTGTAACAGGGTGAGCGCAGCTAAACACAATGATAGAAAACATAAAATAATAAGCCTATGACCAACACTTGTACCATAAGACGAAACAGTACCAGACAAGTTGAAGTCAAGATGACTAAAGACAAACAAGAAGAATAAGCACACACGACGGAAAATCCAAGTACAAAACAAATGAGAAACTAGACTACTCAGACGAAATATGAATACACCTTGTACCAACAGAACCAAAAATAGATAGACGCAAAAATGCTAATCGGAAAAAGAACATACAGAAGCACACTGCTAGTACAAAGCAGAACTAGGAAACAGATATGAGATATGTCCAATACAACAAAGAGGAATGAGAGACCGTAGACAACCAGAAAAAACCAGAAGGAGGAAGAAAAAAAACACTACCAAAGCGAAAAGACAAAAGCAATGAGAAGGAGAACCGACAAGAAAAGAAAAGGCATCACTACAATAATGAGAAAGAGATAACAAATAGAAAAAACCTAACAGGCCAGAAGACAACAACATACAGACGGAACCACACCGAATACCAGGAAAAAACATCATCGAAAAACTTGACTGACAACATCAGTCACAAAAGAAAGCCATAGACGCATCATCAACCACGGAGCACACAGGTCTAAGAAGATAAACTCAATAGACCCGGAAAAAAGAGAAAAACAAGGAAGACAAAGAATCACATCAAGTGCCAGAAGCGCCAGGAACAGACGAAGCCTCCATTTGAAGTTCCATCTGTAGTTCCATCTGATTGTCTAAAAAAGAGGCCAAATCAGCAGGTTCATCGAAGATGCTGGAGCGACCTTTGAAGGTAATGCGAAATTTGGAAGGGCCAGAGAAAGAAAAAGGGATATTCATCTCTGATAGACGTTTCCTAAGATTCAGAAAACCTTTCCTCCTTATCACAGTGTCTCTGGCAAAGTCTTGAGAGATCGAAATACGGTGTCCTTCCCAAGAAACAACTTTAATCTTCCGCACATGAGCCAAAATTTGTTCCGTGTGCTGATGACGCAGCGGCTTAAAAATGACAGCCCTTGGTTGCGTAGCAGATTTAGAACGAAAAGTGGGGACACGATGTGCCCGTTCCAACTCAAAGTCTCTTTGAAAAGAAATTTGCAGGGTAGAAGGCAACCATTGGTATAAGAAGTCAATCATAGACGGAGCACCTTTCTCGGCTTCTTCAGGAAGGCCAAAAATGCGCAGGTTGGATCTACGGTTACGGTCCTCTTGTTCAGTTAGATCTCGCCGCAAAGCCGCCATTGAGCGCTCTAATTGTAAAAGAGATCAAGATTGCTTCTGCATATTATCCTCTGCGCCACTAATGCGTGTCTCCGTGGCAGAGACACGAATGGAGAGAGCTTTAAGATCATTTCTGATGGCTGATACCTCCACCTGTAATAGATCTGTATTAGTTTTGGTAGACTGCGCAATGTCATGCACATCATTAAGACATGTCAGAATAGCCTCCAGAGTGGAATTAGTATCTTTTTGAGAGGATTCAGGTGTAGGAGATATTTGTTTGAGTCTCCTAAGAGAAGCTTTCGACGCCTTATTATCTTTAGCAGTCGGCGACAAGCCCATATTTGCCGCCATAGAGCTTCCGAAGCAAAGGTAAAAGAGACAACCACTGTAGAAAGTTGAAGAAAATCTCAAAGCCCAAGGACGTTGGTATACTCAGGAGGCAAGAATAAAAGAAAGAAAAGTAGCAAAAATATGCAAGCACACCTCCAACAGGTAACGCAAAGCAATAATTAGCGGTGGGATTACATGCAAAAGAAAAAAGTCTCATCATCTGAATGAACAGGACCCTGCCAATATGAAGAATACACCATCAAAAATTTAGAATCCAAAAAGCAGGGTATCAAAGATCAGGAAATATCAGCGAGAAGCACTGGAGGCTCTCAGAGGAAAAGCAAATTAGAATAAAATGTAAAAAGATTACAGTTTAAAGCCACACCGCATGGAAAGCAGAAAAAAAAGCCTTTATAGGCTGGTAGGGGTTAATAATAGTCACCAGCACTTGTGTGCACTCCTTCCGGAGAAATTCGTAGACATGATACCTCCGTTCGTGAGGAGACTCAGAACTGCGTGTGGAGGCGACACAAAATGGCGGCTGTTGATAAAGAAACCGAGGGTCACCTTGTATTGCAAAAATATTAGTCACCAGCAGCTCCAGGGCGCAGGAAGGACGTTCACCCAGCACACAGCACCTTCCGACACATGAGCCTCCGTTTCTGTGTGTGTTGGGTCACTGGAAGTGGAGATGAGCCTCCGACGGCCCTCGCTCGTCTCAGAGCTCAAGCGCGAATCGCCATGTCAAAGCGGCGCGCAAGCCACGCCCCCCGGACCCTCCTTAGATTTTGAAAGAAAGGACTATGTAAAGAAAATCGATACATTTTATTCATATCCTCAAAAACAATCCTTATCAATATGGGCATTTAATGACACAATAAGCTCAATGATGGAACATGCTAATACTTAGGATAATTTTCAATATTGCCATAAACCCATAAAATGACATTGTACCCGTTTCTCAAAGATTTTCCTGTGAATAGGTGTGACTTTCTCTTGAACTACTTCTGATGTCCTCAGGAATAATTCAGGAGTATTGTTGCCTCACTTCTGCAATTCAGGAGTATGACAGGCCTATTACAGGAGAGTATCACATCAAAACCTTTGTGCATTAGGCTCGTCATATTCAAGGTAATATAGAAATCTTAGTCTTAAAATGCCCAAATCTACTCCACTATCAGTCTTATTTAAAAACTAACGCAGCATATTCACACGCCATGGCATCATGTGCCCTGTTAGCATTGAACCTGTTCATAGAAGGCAATACATGTGAGCTTGCCCATGTTGTGCATGCACATTTAAAGGCTTTCGTGAGTGGTCCGAGATACATATAGAAAATAGGGGGCCTCATTTATGAGAAATTACGCATCGCTGCGTGAAAGCAGCGATGCGTCACTTCTCAGTGCTCACTCCTTGCGACATACCTGATGCGTCATATTTAATGTATGACGCATCATGTCGCAAGGAGTTACAGATACGTCAGTATTTCGAACGTATCTGCAAGCGCAAAAGTGACGCATTGCTGGAGTGTGTCACAAAAGTGACGCAACTCCAGCAATGCGTCCTTTCACATGGGGAAAGCCCCATGTGAAAGGGATTGCGTCAGTCTTACGCCTGCTGTGAGGCAGGCGAAAGATTTTGACGCAACAGCGTCCTAAAAGTGACGCAGTGAAATCTCATAGATTTCACTGCGTCACTATTACGAGGCTTTTTGCAGGGGAACGCCCCCTGTGCATACATTATACCTGACGCAGGTATAATGTAGCGCAGGGGTTTACAAAGTGACGCATCTGCTTAGATGCGTCACTTTTTAAATAGTGTGCAACAGGAGCCATGTTTTACGCCACCGTTGCGTCACAAAAAGTGACGCATCGGAAGCGCAAAACTGACGCAAGGCCTCATAAATGAGGCCCATGGTAGTTTAACATAAGCAAATCCTCAAGTGACAAACTCATACCACTTGTGGAGGACGCTCAACAAAATTGTAAAAATAAATAAATTTATTGCAAAAAAATAAACAACATATCTATCTTCATCAATAAAATGGCGGACAGACAAAGAAGAGTATATTTATCTGAGGGAGAGCTAGTTGCCTACATTTTTGACATTCTAAAAGTGCGGTCTATTCCTGAGAATGTTGCACTTAAAAAGATTTGTTAGTCCATTCATCTCAAAGTTCTACTAGGGACATATTTGACAAGCCTTCAACCCAAAAAGGGTGTTTCATCTGTGAAAAACCCTCAATGCTTTAAACGAGCCTTTCACAAACAAATGAACTGCAACTTTTCAATAAGCTTTTTTAGATAGGCTCAGATGGTGGGAGTCGCCAGCTTGTTGTCTAGATTGAAGAAAACCATTAACTACCATTAAAAAGGTCAGTAAAGGAACGAGTCCTGACAGTACTCTAAGCTGACAAAATCATACCTTGGTAGTAGTGGTGATCTTTTGAGAGATGCTAAATTCAGAATCAATACTCATGCCTAAATCTCTGACACAAGTAAAGGGAATAGGACAGCACCCTAGAGCAGCAGGACACATGTGGCATCCCTAGTGCTGGGAGAATTTCGATTTAGCAAGACTTCTGTCTTGAGTGGTTTATGCATAAAAAATGCAGTGGATCAATTTTTGAATTGCCCTCAAGCAGCAGTAAGGCATTCTAGTCTGATGGATTAATGGAGCTGAGCTCCTTTTTTGAATCATGAGAAGAATCAGGGTACAATCTGCATACATATGGTGAGTGAATGTAGGAAGATAGGATTGTAATAAGTCAGTCAAAATATAAAGACAAAGATTAAACCGTCATCATCCGCTACCAGTCCTTAGGTCGTCAGACAGCTAGGTTACTACTATCTTGGTGCTCATGACAGGTCTGAAATCTGCTTGTGAGTTTTCCAAGATATATGTGGTCTCAATAAATTGCTGTACCTGTAGTCTTTAGCATTCGAAGTCAATTTCTTTAAGATGGTATGATAAAGGCCTGTTGTATGCTGCTTGAAAAAATACCTATGACCAAGGAGGAGTTTATTATGTGTCTAAGAAGGTGGGCTGCGGTTCATTTCACAAGGTGTGTAAACGTACACATACAACTGTCTAAATGATATCTTAAATACATGTGACTGTTTGATAATTTCTTCTTCAGCAATCATAATTTATCAAATATCGATGAGGTAGTTGTATTGTTGTTATTTATAACTAGTGTTAAAATAATGTTAAGCTATTCAAAATGTGAGGAAAATTATTTTCGTGTATTCAAGATGTTATCATAGAAGAAGAAATTCAAGCTAACAACAAGTGATTGAGAATTGATATTCTACTATTAATTTTGATCCAGCAACGTTTAAGTGAGACCTGGCAGCCTAGGGTGTTCTTCCCCCAAAACTTCTCACCTTGCTCCGCCATTGTTTTTCTGATCTTATTTTCTTTGGCCTTAGTACTCTGTGCACTTTACCACTGCTAACCAGTGCAAAACTATGTCCACTTTCCAGACTAAAACATGGTAAAATTGGCTTACACCCAATTGGCACATTGAATTCACGTGTAGGTCTCTAGGAAAATGGTACTAAATGTACCCAGGTCCTCTAAATTAAGTACTTATAGGAGCCTGCAGCACTTTTTGTGCCAACCACTGAAATAGTCTTTCAGCATGTCTCAGGACTCCCATTGCAGTCTTGTGTATAGTGTTTTTTAAACTAACATTTTGACCTGGGTAAAGAAACCTATTGTCAGGGCTAAACCTTCCTATTGAATACATATACAATACCCCTTGGTAGACCTTTAAGTAGCCCATAAGGCAGGGTTCAATGTATTTAATCTGTTGGACATGCACTTTTACCTTTTACATGTCCTGGTGCTGAAAAACTCTTAAATTAGTTTTCACTAATGTATGTCTTGTTCGCCCATTTGCCTAACTTTGGGTTAGCTTATTACATTTCATAAGGGAATATTTTCAATTGGGAACAGATGGGAATGTTGAGTGTGTTGTCTAAAGAATTGGATTGGAAAACCCACTTTAATGGTAAAGGCATATTTTAAGTCACTTTTAGAAAGTTGCTCCTAAAGGGGTT
The DNA here is from genome assembly GCF_964261635.1 of Lissotriton helveticus. Classification (NCBI taxonomy): domain Eukaryota; kingdom Metazoa; phylum Chordata; class Amphibia; order Caudata; family Salamandridae; genus Lissotriton; species Lissotriton helveticus. Next base: position 47,496,457 of record NC_136060.1, on the reverse strand, counting down.
GGGCTCTATTCGTCAGCAAATCAGAGCCGTTAAAAATACCAACATCTCAAAAAATGGCAAAAACTGATGTTTCATTGATATTTATGCATATATATAAGAGACCACTCTATTTAATAATAGGGATTGCTATTTATTTCGTTTTAAGGCAATTTGACATCTGTTTTGGAGGAAATGTCATACAAAGAAGAAAAAAATCCTAAACCAAAAGTACAAATTGTCCCACCCTTCATGTGTACAGAACATATATATACAATCAAAATCACTAAACACATCAAAGACATTTAAACAATTAGAACAAAAATATATACATTTAGCAGCTCTGAAATGAACAAGCCCAGACAAAGCATCAATCATTTTTGCAAACACTAAATCTCAGTTATATTGATCCCAGAGTCAGTGGCACCAACACCTTACAATGCTCTACTAGTGTAAACAGGAGATTCCATTAAGATATTGTATATTTGACTCTGGTTGCATTGTAGTCCAATGATGCTTGTTGGTTGCTCTAATGTCGACGGATTTTGAACCTGTGAAACTCTTTCTGGGTTCTCCTCAGGACTCAGAACTTGATTCAACAGCATGTTCTATGGAATGTATAAAGAATGGGAAACATTGTCCTAAGTCCTCTTTGCTCCATAAACACGAATTATACGGAACTAATCCGCCAGCCTCAGTAGCAGCCGAACTCCAGTATACTCTTTTAGGCGTGTAGCAATATCACCCTTCATTTGAATGTGAAGGAATCCCACCAGTAGTGTGGATTAAGGTCTGTAAACGTGGCCTCAAGCACCCATAAATGGCAGTTACGTATTCAATCAAAATAGACCTAATACATCAAAGACATTTAAACAATGAACACAAAAAAAACTATAAACATTTAGCAGCTAAGGTGGCGTTGTGTACCCATAAATGTCAGGGGGCATCAAACTGATCCTTAGGATTCATCTGGCAGACAGAATACCAGGCCCATGAATTACATTCCTTTTGGTGAGCTGAAGGCCGCGATGTCCACCCTTGATGATGTGTTAGTAGCCTTTCCTTTAGTACAACAACATGTGGCTGCGTCTCAAGTGAAAACGCTGCTCTGCAAAACGAAGCGGAGAGTTGGTTTACTATCTGCGGCGGGGAAAATTGATACTGTTAAAAGAAAAGAGGGAACAGAGACCAAAGAAAGGCCTTTCCTCTACTGTGGGTTAAAAGGTAATTTTGTGAAAGACTGCTTACTCAAACACAACAACAAACTGGCGGCCACCAAAATGGCTGTGGCTCCAACAAAAAAGAACACAAAAAACTAGTTAGCTCAAGAATAACTTAAGGGGAATCTTTGAGCAAAGTAAACAACCCAACTTTGAGTGGTAAAGGATCACCACATAGAGAACATTTTTACTTACTGATGCAAATCCGTTTACAAGAAAGATGGCATTCAGTAAGTGCCATGTTGGATTCTGGAGGAACCAGGAATTTGGGGGATGAAACATTGGCAAAAGACCTTCAGATCCCTTTTCTTGAAAAAATAGTGCCTGAAACGTTCATGGCAGTGGATGGTGGAGATCTTGCTTCTGGTCCTATCCTTTTCCACACAAAAGAAATACAACTACTTTATGCTAATCTCCATAGATAATCATTGCAATTTAACATCATAAGAGCACCTCTATAAGGTGTAATTTTAGGACTTCCATGGTTAAGGGAACACAATGGCACAATTGACTGGGTGAACAAAACCCTTGTTTTTAAATTTGTGAAGAACACTGCTTAATATCCCATATGTATCCTGTGAGAGCTTTGTTTGTAGTTCATGTGATAGCCACAGCTGCAGAGAAAGACATCACATTACCAGAAAAATAAAAATAATTCCTGTATGTATTTAGTGAACAACAGGCAGAAATTTTGCCTCTGCATTGAACTCACAACTGCAAATAGACCTAGTACAAGGAGCCTTGTGGGCGAATCTACACCTGATTTGAACAGGAGAATGAACATCTACGAAATTACATGGACAAATATTTGCCAAATGGTTTCATACACCCTTCAATCAATCAATCAATCATGCCATTTGTATAGCGCACTACTCACCCGGGAGGGTCTCAAGGCGCTTGGGGGGAGGGGTATGCTACTACTCGAACAGCCAGGTCTTGAGTTGTTTCCTGAAGGCGAGATGGTCCTGGGTCAGCCGAAGGTGGATGGGGAGGGAGTTCCAAGTCTTGGCAGCCAGGTAAGAGAAGGATCTTCCTCCGGCGGTGGCTCTTCGGATGCGTGGTACGGCTGCGAGGGCGAGGCTCGTGGACCGTAGCTGGCGGGTGGGCGTGTAGAAGGTCAGGCGGTCGTTGAGGTACTTGGGGCCCAGGTCGTGGAGAGACTTGTGTGCGTGGGTGAGGAGCCAGAACGTGATCCTCTTGTCGACGGGGAGCCAGTGCAGGTTCCTCAGGTGGCTGGAGATGTGGCTGCATCGGGGGACATCCAGGATGAGTCGGGCGGAAGCGTTCTGGATGCGCTGGAGTCTTTTCTGTAGCTTGGCTGTGGTTCCGGCGTAGAGGGCGTTTCCGTAGTCCAGTCGGCTGGTGACGAGTGCCTGGGTGAACGTCTTCCTGGTCTCGGTCGGGATCCAGCGGAAGATCTTGCGAAGCATACGCAGGGTGTTGAAGCACGATGAGGAGACGGCGTTGACTTGTCTGGTCATCGAGAGGGAGGGGTCCAGGATGAAGCCCAGGTTGCGGGCGTGGTCGGTTGGCTTGGGTGCGGTGTCCAGGGCTGGGGGCCACCAGGAGTCGTCCCAGGCGGAGGGCGAAGATCCCAGGATGAGGACTTCCGTCTTGTCCGAGTTCAGTTTCAGGCGGCTGTCCTTCATCCACTCGACGACGTCTTTCATCCCTTTGTGTAGGCAGGTTCTGGCGGTGTCGGGGTCTCTGGTGAGGGAGAGGATCAGCTGGGTGTCGTCGGCGTAAGAGATGATGTTGAGGTTGTGCTGGCGTGCGATGGCTGCGAGAGGTTTCATGTAGATGTTGAAGAGGGTGGGGCTGAGTGAAGATCCTTGCGGGACGCCGCAGATGACTTCGGTGGCCTCGGAGCAAAACGGGGGGAGGCGGACTCTTTGTGTTCTTCCGGCGAGGAACGAGATGATCCACTCCAGTGCCTTCTCTTGGATACCGATGTTGCTGAGGCGCTGGACTAGGGTGCGGTGGCAGACCGTGTCGAACGCAGCGGAGAGGTCCAGGAGGATGAGGGCCACTGTTTCCCCCTTGTCGAGCAGGGTCCGTATGTCGTCGGTGGCTGCGATGAGGGCGGTCTCGGTGCTGTGGTTGGCTCTGAAGCCGGACTGCGAGGGGTCGAGGGATCCGTTCGTCTCGAGGAAGGTGGTCAGCTGTCTGTTGACGATCTTCTCGATGACTTTAGCAGGAAAAGGGAGAAGCGAGATGGGGCGGAAGTTTTTGAGATCGGTGGGGTCCGCTGTAGGTTTCTTCAGGAGGGCGCTGATCTCGGCGTGCTTCCAGCTCTCCGGGAAGGTGGCGGTGTTGAAGGAGGCGTTGATGATGTTCCGGAGTTGGGGTGCGATGGTGGAGTCGGCCTTGTTGAAGACGTGGTGTGGGCAGGGGTCGGTCGGTGATCCGGAGTGGATGGTGTTCATCGTGCGGGCTGTGTCTTCGGTGGTCACCGTGGTCCAAGTGCGAAGGGTGCCGGTGGGGGGCGTTGGTTCGACGGTTGGGTGCGTGGGTGGGGCGCCGAAGCTGTTGTGGATGTCGGCGATCTTGCGGTGGAAGAACGAGGCGAGGGAGTCGCAGAGGTCTTGTGACGGAGTGATGTCGTTGGTGCCGGTGCTGGGGTTGGAGAACTCCTTGACGATAGTGAAGAGCTCTTTGCTGTCGTGGGCGTTGTTGTCCAGTCGTTCCTTCAGGGATTTCTTCTTGGTGGTGCGGATGAGCTGGTAGTGCTTGTGGGTAGCGTGTTTGAGAGCGGTCATGTTGTCGGTGGTCCGGCCGAGGAGCCAGGTTTTCTCGAGGGTGCGGCAGGTCTTCTTGGAGTCCTTGAGGTCGTCGGTGAACCAGGATGCCTTCTTGCTTCTGGGTCTGCTGGGAGGATTCTTTAGTGGCGCGAGGTCGTCGGCGCAGGCGGTCAGCCACTGTGTGAAGTTGCGGGCTGCTTCGTTGGGGTCTGTTGTGTTGGCGGGTGGGCTCTGGCTGAGGGAGGTGGTGAGCTGGTCTGCGGTGATCTTGCTCCAATTCCTGTGAGGTACCTGTTGCGGGTGGTGGTGGGTCGTGGATCTTTTATAGCTGAAGTGGACGCAGCTGTGGTCGGTCCAGTGGAGTCCGGTGGCGTGGCTGAAGGTGATGTACTTGCTGGAAGAGAAGACGGGATCAAGCGTGTGGCCGGCGTAGTGGGTGGGGGTGTTGACCAGTTGCTTGAGTCCGAGGTTGGCGAGGTTTTCCAGCAGGGCGGTGGTGTTGCGGTCCTTGTTGTTCTCCAGGTGGAAGTTGAGGTCCCCGAGGAGGATGTAGTCGGTGGAGGGGAGGGCGTGCGGGCTGATGAAGTTTGTGATGTCTTCGCTGAATTGTGTGCGTGGTCCCGGGGGTCTGTAGACGAGGGTGCCACTGAGGGTCGTCTTAGGGTCGGTGTGAATCTGGAAGTGGAGATGTTCGGCTGCGGCGAAGGAGTCGTTGGCGTCGGTCGTGATGCGGATGGTGTTCCTGTGGACGATGGCGATGCCACCTCCGGTCTGGTTGATGCGGTCCCTCCTGATGATCTTGTACCCGTCCGGGATGGCGATGGCGATGTCGGGTGCTGAGGAGGCGTTCATCCAGGTTTCCGTGAGGAAGGCGACGTCCGGTGATGTAGCGTCGAGGAGGTTCCAGAGTTCCACGGCGTGTCTGTGGACGGAGCGGGTGTTGATCAGGATGCACTTGAGGTGGTTGCTGCTGGTGTTTGTCTTGGCGGGTGTGGGGCAGGTTCGGAGGCAGGTGAACTTGCAGGTGCAGCAGGTGAAGGGTCCGTGGGTGCGTCTCGGGGTGGCTCGGCAGCAGACGTGGGTCCGGCCGGCATTGAGTGCGTTGAGAGTGGCGGCGTCGTAGGTCAGTTGGGTCGTCTTGCCTCGGCGGGAAGGGCCAGGGGTCCTGGTGCTGGGCGCGGGCCAGGCGCGGACAGGCGCAGACGGGCTTACCTTTGGCGCACCTTCGGCGCTCAATCGGTGCTCCCGCTGCGCGCGTCCGCTGCGCGCGTCCGCTGTGCGGTCGCTCTGGGGGCATCATAAGTAAGGAGCCGGGAGGGAGGAGCAGCTGGGTGGCGGGAGCGGGGCGGCGAATGGAATCACAGGGGGGCGGGGCCGCAGGGAGGCAGCGGCGGGAAATTCCAAGAAGCAGCGGGCAGCGGGAAATTCCCAGGAGCAGCGGGAAATTCCCAGGAGCAGCGGGAAATTCCCAGGAGCAGCGGGCAGCGAGCGAAGGAATCTGCAGGCAGGAGGCGGCAAAGGCAGGCAGGAGCGGCAGCAGTGAGTGGGGCGACCAAGCCCTGTGGAGGGCTGAGCGGTCACCTTCTAAGTCTCCTGCTGCGTCCCATTTGTATTTCATACAAAAAATCAGTGGCAAATTAAAAACGTGCATAGACTATCAAGCCCTGAACAAAGTAAAGGTGAAAAAACATTACTGACTACCACTAATTCCAGTTCCATTGGATCAAGTCAAAAGGGCTGTGATCTATACCAAGTTAGACTTGAAAAGGGAAAGCCACTTGGTCGGAATGACAAAGGGTGATGGATGGAAAATGGCCTTCTAGACATGGTGTGGCTTATTTTAGCATACAGTCATGCTGTTTGGTTTATGCAATGCACCAGCTGCATTTAAATCTTTTTCTGAATGAGGTACTGATTGAATTTTTAGACATCTTTGTAATCATTTACATTGATGATATTTTGAAGTATTCCTCCAATATTGCAATTCATGAACAATATGTTTGCGATGTGGTTTGGGCTCTTCAAAAAAATACTTGTTTTATAATCTCAGCAAGTTCAAATTCAATGCTGCTAGTGTGTAATTTTTTTATTGTTTTTGGTTAATGAAAACCTTTACAAAAGTACACAATACAAGACTTCGTACGTAATAAGGCAAGAGAAATGTAATTCTAAAAACCTAAAAGTCTCTAATGAAAAACACATTTGTTCAGCTTCTTGTCAAGAGGTTCAAAGGTTGGTAGGTTAAAAACTTCCTTATGTGATTCTTGCATTTGCGTGTGGCGCTGATCTCCCTTGCTTGGATTTGACTAGTGACAGGAATTTCACTAGCTTCCCATTTAGCTGTGGTCCTTGGAGTCAAAGCATGCAATCACAGCCTGTCTCCGGGTAAGAATCCCTTGTTCATTAATGTGCGCTTTAAGTAATCCTGTCCTTTCCTCCTTTAGTTCTGTACAGAAGAAGATTAGATGTTCCATGTCTTCAGTGTCGTTCACACATAATCTGCAAGTGTTTCCACATTTTTCCCTCTGCCAGGGTGGAAGGTGTGGAATGGCTTACGGAATTCCAAGTCTGTATTTTAAGAATTGTTCTTTGGTCTTCCTGGAGTTCCCCAGATTGAAGTATGACTGTGGCCCAAGTAATTTGTAACCACTCATAGTCATCCAGGCATGGCTCCTGAGGGCTTAAAGAGCAATTGGGTTGTTTGAGTTTCCCATAGATCGAGTAGCCCGGTAGTAGCAAGTGAGTCCTCCAAGTACTTTCTGGCCGGTGATTTGAATATTTTAGAGAGTTCTTGTCAGAGCTTATGGTACAACATGTTCAGTGGAGAGTTCTTAATTTTGTGCTAGCACATTATGCATGAAACTTGCCTTACCAAGAGTTGTTTAGTTTGGCTTAACTCCAAACTTATCTGTGTGGTTGAGGTGTAGGTTGGAAGGTTAAACATAATTGTATAGGCCATGGCCATGATTGTGTCCAACAGTTTTGCATACCTGCTTCTCAGTGCTTCACTACCAATCAATCAATCAATCAATGACATTTATATAGCGCGCTACATACCCGTAGGGTCTCAAGGCGATGGAGAGTGGGATTTTAGATTGGGTGACCCAGAGGACAGGTGAGAGGATAGGTCCTGTAAGCTTTGTTTTTAACTGTCTCAGTGTTATTGCTATTGTCATCCCCTTCCTCCTGATAGCCTCAAGTTGGTTAGTGAACTGACCGCCCTCATCGATGGTTACGCCTAGGTATTTGTAGGCAGGGGTGTTTGCGATTGCTGTTTTTTCTAAGTACCAAGAGTGGGTCCGTCGTTGACTGTTTATTGTAAAAAAAATTGTTTTATCGATGTTCACTTCTAGGTGGTTTTGTGCAGCATACTAATGCATTTTATTGAGTAAGCGGTGTAAGCTGACTTGAGTGTGGCTTATTAGGACAACATCGTCGGCGTACGTGATACTGGAGATAGCTATACCTCCAAGCCATGGGGCATGCGCATTGTAGGTGCCAAGGACTGATGTCATGTCCACTGTATACAGGTTGAACAGCATTGGCGTAAGCACCTGTATCCATCTGTTGGAATGGAGGTGTGTTAAAAGATTCAAAAGAGATGACAATATTCTCCAGGAGGCTAACTTTCTCCACAGTCCTGCTTGGTTGACATTTTCAAAAGCTGCCTTGAAGTCAATGAAACAAAAGTGGATCCCCTGTTTGGATGATTTTGCCTTGTCAATAAGCAGTGACATAGTTAGTATAGTGGTTGATGTTCCTGTGTCTTTGCAAAACCCTGTTTGGTGTGGGGGAATTATTTCCTTCTCTTTTGCCCAGTCCTGGAGGTCTGTGAGTAAGGTACCGGCAAAGTTTTTGCCTCTATGTCTAATAATGCAATCAGGCAATAGTTTTTTGGTGAGGTTTTGTCGCAGGCCTTGAAAATCGGAGAAATTATGGAACCCTTCCATGAAGCGTGTAGGAGACTGGACTGTCTGATTGTGTGAAAGAGGGGGGGGGAATATTTCTGACCTCAGGGTCTTGTTTGAAGAGAGCTGGTGGAATCCCGTTAGGCCCTGGGGCCCCTTCTCTCCTTTCTTTTGAAATTTGTTTTTTAATTGTTGTCACTTTGTTTCCCTTTGCCTCTTCCTCTAGTTTCCTTTCAGGTTGTATTTGGTGGATTGGTTGGTTATCCAGAAATGCCTGATGACTAGATGTTTGCTGATTAAAATGATATTCTAGAAAATGTTTCCATGAATTCTCTGTGATATATGATATAAGGCCTGTTGTAGAATTTTGCTGACGGTGGCCCAGAAACGCATGCTGTTGGTTGCTTGGATAGAGTTTTGCCCAAAATGCAATTTCGTTGGACCTTTTGATGTGCCACTTGAGTTTTTTGGTTTGGGCTTTCCTTTGGCGAGTTGGTGGTTTAGGCCCATGTCCCTAGGATAAAGCCTCAGCGATCTAAGAAGTTTCTTTACCGATATTTTGAGCAATTTTAGTTTGGTTTGCTGTGCTCTCATCGCTACCCCTCAACTGTAGGATCAGTTGGAGGGGTATATCTGGCTATAGTCAAAAAGGAACCTGAAAGTGTATCTGTGAAGGATTCCCATGAACTGATAGGGGTAGCATTACAGTTTATATCATCACATAGCAATGTTTTTGCAGCCAGGAGCACCTCCCTAGAATGTATTAGTGAAGACTTGATTATTTTTAAGTTTATTGTGTAGCATGCATGCCTGTCAACTGGATTAAGCATCAGTTTGTGCGGGACTGCTTGGATTGAGACTTCCTGGGGCCGGTGATGACTGTACCCTTTGTCTCCTAAACGATATCCTGATATGTATTGAAAAAGTGAAAGGGAGACTAAAGTACAATTCATGATGGAGTTTGCAGTGAGTAAAATGAGGTGGCCGGAGGGGATTCGTCAGTAAATGTTCTATTTAAAACTCTTAGATTGATATGCTCCAGTTGAGGAAAATGAAATTTTGCCTGACCAAGATGCCCCCTACGTGTACCCTATGTTACATGTGTGTTACATATATGTGCATGTCACCCATGCTTATTTTCCCTTAAGTGGCCTGAACAAAGAGGCCTCTGCATTTACGTCCTGCTTTAGGATGCCAGTAATTAAATCTCCCTTGCAAGAAATATTAAGCTAACATGAAGGCCCATGTATTTACATTGTGCACTTTTAAATAAATCACGATGAAACCTTTTTTGTGGTTCAGCTGAGTCACTTTCTGAAATAAGGGTTTTTCATAACTCCTGACACACTGAAAGCTGCACTTACGTATCTCTGACCTCGCATGCTTCTAGCTCAGCCGAAAGAAATCCAGCAAGGGCTGCCAAGACAGTATATTTTGCTTAACAGTTATCTGCATGCCCGGTGAAAAAGGTAAACAGAACCCGTCTGCTGAGATAGGGCCCAGCTTTTCTGTCTCTGGTTAAATGAAATTACAGTACTTGCATCTGTAAAAAGCTCACAGCCCCCATGTAATGAACGAAGAAATATATGCTTTTTCGGATTCTTAGCGATGAATAACCTTTGCTTCAGATAATACATCCCCGATATCAAGATATCAGATAGTACAAGACGTGCTGATCGCCCTGACACTGAAGGCTTCTCTACTAGACTTAAAGTCAGCTCTCCTCCCAGTTACACGTCAATTGCACGTCATGACCAAGTTGCACACAAGTAGGGCAAAGTTCCAGCTGGTCATGCAAACTCCTCCTCTGTGTACCACCCACCTATGACACCTACCTATCACCTACCTATGACTCATAAAGTATACACCCACATGTACGCCCACATGCTCTTATCTGTTTTTTTCTCTGCTCTGCGTTCCTTCCTACGCCCTATGTACAAGACAAAATGTATATATGTTGTTCATTGTTATTAAATGTTAGAAGACCCTTCCTGAACCTCAGTGGTGATGGAACAGATTCTCCCTTAACTCGAGTTATTGGAATAAAGCCCTTTTAACTTGGACACCACGGACTCTGTGCCTCTCATTTGATACATGCTAATTGTTAATGCCTAGAAATTATGCCAGGGTAATTATTTTATTTACCACATTAATTTGGCGCCCGAACAGGTAATATCCCTTTCCCCACGCGCCGGAGTTGTAGGTCTAGCCTTTGCCCCCCTCCACAGCCGTGACGGACTTTCAAGTGTACACGCCATCGGGATTTCCCGCTACTCCCTCAGGCCCAGGAGGAGGACGGACTGCGACCAGGCATCCGTACGAGGCGGTGAGGAACGCGGATCGTCTCAACCAGAGCCCAACCCGTGAGAGAGCAAGGTCCGAGGTCTCCAGAGGTCCACCTGTTCCGAGGCGCATGCGTAGACATCCGAGGCCTTCAAGTTTCAAGCTCTGCTTCCCGGTGAGTACCACTATGGGGAATGCATAAAGTTTCAAGACGGGTCCACGGTAAAACGTGGGAACGGTAAAGACGTGTCTCATTTTTGAGACCGGTATGGTTGTACTGTATTCCAGTGCATAAAGTTTTTCAAGTACATGTTTAGCTCTCTGTATCAGTTTAGGTTGTAACTGTTTTAGTGTTTAATATTTGTTTGTGTGTGAATGATTGTTGATTGTTTCAGTCTATTTTGTGAATATTGGTTTCAAACATGCCACTGTTTTCAAAATTGCGTCAGATAGGGACCAGAAAAGGTATACTAGAAGAGTCAGTTAACATCCCGCCTAGAGACACACCTGGTCATTATATGTATAATAAGCATGGAATAGACGCCATTTTGTTTTTAGATTTATGGGTAGACTATACAAAGGACCTGGAGGAAAAGTATAGATGGCCTATCTCAGGAACATGGGATTCTGAATGCATTATGAGGGTGGAAGAAGCGCTATGGAAAAGGAAGTCAAGACCCTCTCAGAAAGATGCCATCGAATTGTGGCGCAAAGAGTCACATAGGAGAACAGAGAAAGAATTCAATAAAGCAGAGAGAACTAAACAAGCAGGGGAAAAAGCCAAAGAAAAAGAACTACAGGAAGAGGGGGAACGGATCAAAACAGAACAGACTGATAGGGAAAGAAATGCCGTCGTTAATGGTATTTATCCCGTCCTGGCTGAAGAACTAGCTAGAGTGACCACCTCAGAGAGACCCAGTAGGTCGCGAACGCCACCACCTGTACCATTTAGAGTATGTAGAAAGATGCCGACAGCATCAGAGGCTTTTATTTCCTCCTATCTAGAAGAGCCCGCACCGGACTACGTTAATGCAGGTTTCCCTCCACCCCCACCAGCAGATCAGCTCCAGCAACTTCAGCAGCAGCTAGTAAAAGATGACGTAGGGCCAGGGGCAGTAGGAGGGGTGCCTACTGTAGATGTAGCAATTCCACAGTGTATATATGATCCAGAACCAGGAAAGGGTTCAATGCTTGTGATTTCAATAAGACTAAGACAAGCCGTTGCATATCTAGAGACATTACCAGACATGAAAGAACACCTAGATAAAATGTACCGTTTTATTAGAACGGGGGAGGGACCAGATAGTATAGCACAAGCCATGGCACAAAGAAAGGTAGGGGTTAGGAACCACATCCTACGTTTTATTATTAACTGCCTGATCAGGGAACAAGATGAAGGAGACGGAGATGTAAAACAAGGTTTGATAGAATGGAGCGAGCACATAGATGCCTGTAGACATGATAAACAGGGACAGATAGATGCCATGTGCAAGAAAATACGTAAGGAAATAATAGAAAGAAACAGAAAAGAGTCTGATGAGAATGGTGAGTTATCAACAGAAGAAGTAGATGAGCCAAAAGACAAAATGAATTATGTAGGCAATGCCCGACGATTTGACAGACCCAAATGTCTTGACTACCATAAACAAGGGCCAGCTATAAAAGAAAGATATTCCCTTGAAAATCTGTTCCAAGCTACTGAACAAGCCCTGAAAAAACGGATAGGGAGTGAAAGACCTCCCACCTCACACGAAATTGAATTGGCCCGGTCAGCCACCCAGTGGGGGTCTAATTCTGATATATATAGCAGTGATATAGTGGCTCAGACTTTCTTAAGCCTTCCGCCGAACGAACAGCGTTTGGCTGGTATTTACATGGTCCAACACTTGATAACGTTGTATGAGAGTCAATATTCTGATCCTGGTCACTTGCATAAATTATTAGACGACTTGCTTCTAGACAGATGGACAGGCCTAGGTACTGAATTAATTAATGTTATCCTGGATCAACGACATAAGTACATAGATTCTCTGACTACATGCATGCCTCCAGTCTCACACCACGGCAGAAATAACTTACACATAGACAGACAGAACCCCCTACGAGAAGTACATCCCGTCAAAGACGCGGACAATGTGTTGCAACGGGTGTATGTTTACACCCCCTTAACAAAAATAGAAATCTTGGAAATGAAAAAGATGCTGCCTTGTCATGATAAAGACCCAGGGGGGTTTCACCGAGAATTAAAAGACATCCTCCGCATAGGAGATTATACGTACGATGACATTCTGAAGTTACTGAAAGTACTGTTGCCTGCTGGTATTTATGAAAAGCTTAAGGAAAAAGACTGGGAGGTAGGCGAGAAAAAGTTAAGCTGGGATGCACTGGAAACAGAAGAAAAAGCCAGGCTCCCTGGAGTTGGTCTTGGGGAAAAAGCTAGAGAACTGCCTGAACTCCTGATACAAGTTTTACCGAGATTATTGATTACGAAAAAGGAAGACTGGGATGCTATTTCAGCCTGTAAACAAAAGCAAGAAGAGGACACAAGTGATTTCTATTCTAGATTTGAGAAATGCTTTACTATTAATAGTGGCCTTAAGACAGGTAGTGAATCATATCCACACCTTTTTGTGAGCAAATTAGTAGAGAATTCCTTACCCCAGATCAAGAATAGAGTACTGAAGGTTGAGAGTACTTGGCAAGCAAACAGCCCTTCCCAAATGTTACAGATGCTACAATATCATCAGAACAGAATTAGAGAAGAGCAGGATCAGGAAAAGAAACACATGAAAGAGACAAAAATGAAGGTGCTGGTTGCCCAGACGGTACCAGCAAATAAGAACAGAAATAACACGACACCTGTCAAAGGGAACTGTAATTATTGCAAACAACCAGGTCACTATGTAAATGAATGTACTGTCCTGAAACACAATATAGCTACAGGCAAGACAAAAGAACGACAATACACTCCTAGACAGAATAGCACACCACAGAACACGCAACAGACAGTAGCGAATTATCCTCCACCACCGCCTGTTAATGCCACACCACAAATGTATCAGTACACACAGTCTGACTATCCAGAATATCAACAGTTCTCATGAAACAGCCTTGAGAGGGAAGTAGGCTTGCCCCTTATTGAGGTTCCTGTAGATCAAGAGGGTCCGTATGTACATAGTCGTGTATTAGGACAAGACCGAAAATTTCTGATTGACACAGGGGCGAGCAGAACTACCATCAGTCATGACGAGGTTCCAGGGGCACCTCTCTCAGGCTCACAGAATGTTTCCCTGGGATTTTCAGGAAAGCCTATTGTTAATGAAGTATCAAAACCAGTTTCCCTAGGGGTTGGTCCACTGTCACGTACCACTGACTTGCTGCTTACTAAGTCATGTCCAGAAAACGTACTTGGTATGAAGACATTAAAAGACCTAGGAGCAGTTATCTGCTGCTCTCCAGAAGGAGTACGCCTGTTCTTACGTGATTTTAAAGGACATTATGTGCTGACTGATTTTGACCACAGACTCAAGAATGTGCCACAGACTCTATGGGCACAAGGACCGACTGACGTGGGTTACATGGACATAACGCCACACCATGTCACCCTCAAAGCAGGAGTAGTACTTCCACGTATTAGACAATACAAGTTACCACCTGACGCCGAAACAGCCTTATTGAAATTAGTTGACGAACTTATTGCACGAGGAGTAGTGGTGGAGACTGACTCAAATGTATGTAACTCACCTGTCATCCCTATCCTTAAACGATCTGACCCTAGTGTACTGCCAGTGTACCGACTAATTATTGACCTACGAGAATTGAACAAATGTGTAGTACCACAATATCCAGTGGTGCCAGACATTTCTTCATTACTGACTGCCATTGATTCTGAGGCCACGTTCTTCACTGTCATAGACTTAAAGAACGCTTTCTTTAGTGTTCCCATTCATCCAGATAGCCAATATCTGTTTGCATTTAGTTTAAAAGGGAGTAGCTTTGTGTTTACAAGAGCTCCTCAAGGTTTTACAGAAAGCCCTAGCATTTACAGTCAAGCATTAAAAAGACAGCTAGACAGTGTTCACATGCCTCCCAACACTGCTCTACTGTAGTACGTAGATGACATCCTAATTACAGCACGTTCAGAAAAAGAATGCGAGAATGCATCACTGACAGTTTTACATTTTCTGGCTGACAAGGGGCACAAGGTGTCCCCTTCCAAGTTGCAATTCTGTGACAAGCAAGTGGTGTACCTTGGACACTTACTTTCCAATGAGGGTAGACAACTAACACGAGAACGCATACAGTTAATTTCTAACCTTTCACAGCCCAAGACACAGAAAGAAGTACGTGCATTTATTGGCCTCACTTCATACTGTAGGCAATGGATTCCCCAGTATGCCTATCTAGCCAAACCACTCCTACAATTGACAACACAGGAGGCAGCCACTTCGACTGTCCTCCCTTGGACACAAGAACACACCTTGGCATTTGAGGAATTAAAAAGAGCATTATGTCAAGCGCCAGTTTTAGCGACTCCAAGCTACAGTAAACCTTTTATGCTTTTTGTAACTGAACGGGATGGAACAGCGTTATCTGTCCTCACACAAGATCAAGCAGGAAAACACAAGCCTTGAGCTTATTTTTCTAGTACCCTAGATCCAGTGGCCCAGGCTCTGCCTGCGTGCCTGAAATCAGTTGCAGCAACAGCCCTAGCCATAAGACAAAGTGACTCTATAGTGCTGGGACACCCTCTGACAGTACAGGTTCCACATGCAGTGGAGGTTCTCTTAAACAGGACACAGACACAACATTTGACTGTAGCAAGACTGACAGGATATGAACTGACATTATTTCAACCACACATAGAGATCAGACGTTGTAATATTCTGAATCCTGCAACACTTTTGCCCTCAAGTACAGTAAATGCACCACCACATGACTGTGTGGAAGTAATGAATATAGTGACGAAACCAAGACAAGACCTGACAGATATTGCACTTCCAGACCCAGACTTAACGCTCTATGTAGACGGATCATGCATGAGAACAAGTGCAGGAGAATTAGTAGCAGCTTATGCTGTGACCACTGCTACTAAAGTCATAGAGACACAGAAAATAGACACACTATCAGCACAAGGAGCAGAGCTCATCGCTCTGACACAAGCCTGCATAAGAGCTAAGCACTTGAAAGTAAACATTTATACTGACTCACAATATGCCTTTGGCGTAGTTCATGATTTCGGGGTGCTTTGGAGGGAAAGAGGTTTCTTGACCTCCCATGGGACCAAGATCCAGCACGGCCAGCTCATTCAAGCCCTGCTGGAAGCAATACATTTACCTACAGCCATTTCTATCCTGAAGTGCAAAGCTCACACCAAAGTTACAGACACCATTTCCCAGGGTAATGACCTGGCAGACCGAACAGCTAAACTTACAGCCCAGACAGCCCAGACACCAACAGACACGACAAGGACAGAGGTACCATTACTGACAACATGTATGACAGTCAGGGATCCCACTCAAGATGTACTCGACATACAGACACATGCCACTGCAGATGAGATAAAGAAATGGACTGAACAAGGAGGGGTCCAGACTGGACAAGGTTGGCTGACTAAGGGAAAAGGTACATGGTTTCTTCCAGATTCTATGGTACAAGTAATCATAAACACAGCACATAGTCCAGCACACTTGGGAGAAAAAGCAATGATAGACAGCTTGCAGAATATCTGGTTTAACAAGCACATGCGTGCAGCAGCGAAGCAGAAAGTACGAACATGTATGATCTGTTGTCAGTTCAATCCAGGTAAAGGCATTCCGGTGGAACAAGGTGGATTTCATCCTCCTGACCACCCTTTTGAGGTCCTCCAGATGTAGAGGTTACAAGTATGTCTTGGTAGTTGTGTGTGCACTATCTAGATGGACAGAAGCATATCCAGTTCCAGATTATACTGCTGTGACAACAGCCAGGCAATTAGTGCGCGAGTACTTCCCCAGGTATGGATTACCTCGGGTCATCTATTCTGATAACGGTCAGCCATTCTCCTCTGAATTAATGAAACAAGTGTCTCTTCTGTTAGGATATACTTGGAAATTCCATTGTGTAAGACACCCAGAAGCAGCAGGCCTTGTAGAAAGACATAATCAGACACTAAAAACAAAACTTGCAAAGATATGTGCAGATAAAGGCGTGGATTGGATGGTGGCCATGCCGGTTGCCCTCTTTTACATGCGAATGGTAGCTCATTCCAGAACAGGCCTATCTCTGTATGAAGTAGTCTTCGGTAGACCGCCAAATATGTGGGGTACGCCTATGCCAAAAAAAATAACTGATGTTGACAGTAACATGCTGACAGATTACCTGGCTTCCTTGATGTCTGCACTACTCTCTTGTCGTTCACAGGTTGCTGCCGCCTTCCCTGACAACACCCAGGTCAAGGAACACGCCATTGTCCCTGGGGATTTTGTATGTGTCCGGAACTTTGATCGATCAAGCCCCCTTGAGCCACGTTGGAAGACGCCGAAGTTGGTGCTACTAACCACGAGGACCGCAGTGAAGGTGGAGGGACGCAAGGGGTGGCTCCACGCTCAGCATTGCAGAAAGTACTTTGGACAATCTGGAACTTTGATAGACAATAAGGACGATACAGACTTTCCGCCGCCTTTGCTAGAAAAGATTCCACAGCAGGAGTATAAATCTAAGTTAAGATCTAGTAAGTCAGACGTAGTTTAATTGTCTAAGTCCACTCGGTGGTGAATCGGTTAAACTAGATTTCTGACATGTATAAGATCACATACGAGAATAGTAAGAAAAGAAACATGAGAGAAAAGTACTGCAAGCTATTACGCAGTAGATGTATAGTTACTTTGATCATTCTTTTTATTCTGTGCATTGTTATAATCTGTGTTAGTTTATTACTACATGTTTTCTTTCCTTTTGCCTCACATATGCACTCATCCAGTAACAACACCACAGAGCATACATTTAGTGAACTGCCACCTCATGAACTGTCATATCGACTTGCATTGCGTAACAATACTTTTATTCAAATGTTACACCATTCTCATCAGACCAGCAATGCGACTAATTGCTGGGTATGTGGCCAACTGCCACCTTATCAAAAGGAGAAGGGAGTTCTGCCCTTCTATCCTCTACCGTTCTCACACAATGGTTCATGTGGAGCATGGTTTGCCTTAATGACCTCAATAGATAGAAAGTACATAGCTTATCCAGGTGGCTGGATATATGGAAACCTAAATAAAGTAATGAATGAAGCATGTTTTTCAGACAAAGACGGATTTCCTCAAAGGAAGGGAACCGATCTAGAGAATGAAGAGTACGAGCAGGGAAATGCATCCGTTAATTTTATAATGTTAAATGTTCAGCCCAAGCAAAATACAGGTCCACCTTTTATTTCAGTTCTACCAGCAAAAGGTGATTTATGTGTTAATAAGGAAGGCTCAGTACATATGGGACACAGCGAGTGTAAAGTTGTAGTAGTGTTTAATGATGAAGGACTTTCTTCTTTCAAAACATCACGACATACCTATTTCATTTGCGGTCAGACAGCCTATGTACATCTGCCCTTAGACTGGGGTGGGACTTGTTATATAGCATTCTTATTGCCACCTGTATTCTTGGCCCCATCCCATTATCATAGAGATTCACGACTAGAACATGTTAGAGTAAAGAGAGAGACAGATGCCTCAGGGATTGATCAGACTGAAACAGCTTGGGAGCAATATACAGACTTCAACAAAGGATTCTTTTTTTTCATAGGTCCCGTCCAAAACAGTAAACTGATACGCAAATTAACAAGAACTCTTGAAGCAGTAGTGAATGTGACTGCGTCTGCCCTGGCGAACTTGACCCAGGAGCAGTCTGCCATTAGACTTGTGGTTCTGCAAAATCGCCTCGTTCTAGACGTCATCTTGGCGGATAGGGGCGGAGCTTGTAGCGTGATCCGATCTAGTTGTTGCGTTTTCATCCCAAATAACGCGCCATCTGTGTATGCAGCGATAACAAGGCTCCACAAGATTGCTCATGGCATACATCAAGACCCAGGCACATGGACTTGGTCCAGTTGGCTCTGGGGTGTGATATCTGCTTGGGGATGGAAAGTGTTGTCCTTCCTAGGAATGATCCTACTCATGATATTTGGTTGCTGTCCCTGTCTGCAGTGTGGCCCGGCCATTTGTGGCCTGTGTGCAACTGCATGTGTTCCACATCCAAGTATACAAAGGGTTAAGGACGAACAAATGATGCTGTATGATCAACTATACGGTCTCATGAATATAGATGTATCCTGAAGGGTTACGTAGGGGACAAGGAGGGAATGAGGAAAATGAAATTTTGCCTGACCAAGATGCCCCCTACGTGTACCCTATGTTACATGTGTGTTACATATATGTGCATGTCACCCATGCTTATTTTCCCTTAAGTGGCCTGAACAAAGAGGCCTCTGCATTTACGTCCTGCTTTAGGATGCCAGTAATTAAGTCTCCCATGCAAGAAATATTAAGCTAACATGAAGGCCCATGTATTTACATTGTGCACTTTTAAATAAATCACGATGAAACCTTTTTTGTGGTTCAGCTGAGCCACTTTCTGAAATAAGGGTTTTTCATAACTCCTGACACACTGAAAGCTGCAATTACGTATCTCTGACCTCGCATGCTTCTAGCTCAGCCGAAAGAAATCCAGCAAGGGCTGCCAAGACAGTATATTTTGCTTAACAGTTATCTGCATGCCCGGTGAAAAAGGTAAACAGAACCCGTCTGCTGAGATAGGGCCCAGCTTTTCTGTCTCTGGTTAAATGAAATTACAGTACTTGCATCTGTAAAAAGCTCACAGCCCCCATGTAATGAACGAAGAAATATATGCTTTTTCTGATTCTTAGCGATGAATAACCTTTGCTTCAGATAATACATCCCCGATATCAAGATATCAGATAGTACAAGACGTGCTGGTCGCCCTGACACTGAAGGCTTCTCTACTAGACTTAAAGTCAGCTCTCCTCCCAGTTACACGTCAATTGCACGTCATGACCAAGTTGCACATAAGTAGGGCAAAGTTCCAGCTGGTCATGCAAACTCCTCCTCTGTGTACCACCCACCTATGACACCTACCTATCACCTACCTATGACTCATAAAGTGTACACCCACATGTACGCCCACATGCTCTTATCTGTTTTTTTCTCTGCTCTGCGTTCCTTCCTACGCCCTATGTACAAGACAAAATGTATATATGTTGTTCATTGTTATTAAATGTTAGAAGACCCTTCCTGAACCTCAGTGGTGATGGAACAGATTCTCCCTTAACTCGAGTTATTGGAATAAAGCCCTTTTAACTTGGACACTACGGACTCTCTGCCTCTCATTTGATACATGCTAATTGTTAATGCCTAGAAATTATGCCAGGGTAATTATTTTATTTACCACACAGTTCTTCTAGCAACTCTTTCACTACTTTGGTTGGTCTGCCATAATTGCCTTTGTTTTGGGTTGGTATGTTCCAGTAAAAAGACTGAGCATGTATGCCGTTGTTTAACGATGTGCCTAGGATTTTCTGGTTTGAATCTCCGGAGAAGATGGGGTTGGAGGCCTTATGCAAGCTTAAGATAGTGAGCAGATGATTGTTTAATTATTATGATTCCTGTTTTTTCCATCTCAGATTTATATATGAGTTGACCAGTAGCACCTCGTCTTTGGAGCCACAGAGGTTTAGGTGGATCTTGACTGAGTTTACTGATGGCAGTAGAGACTGAATTTCTTGTGCAATATCAAATTTTGTTATGGCCATGTAGGTGGCTAGGACCCCAGATAGGTGACCGTATTTGGATTTTCTCAGTGATGGAGCATGGAAGCAAATGTACCCCAGTAGTTGATTTGGATCCTCTGACCATGTTTCATGCAAGGAATTCAGCATCCACTACCTTACTGTTCAGCCCATTAATGTTCCATGAGAATAGTCTCAGGGTTGTTTTGTCATTGTTTTTCTCAATGTTATGTGCATTTTTTTGTCATTGTGTTGATAGTTCTAAGAAGCTGAGTGCTTACAGGAAGCAATGGATGATGGTGATTGTGGCCTGTTTGGGTGCCCAGTGCCTGTTCCCTTTGGGGTGACTGGCCTAAAGCTCCCCTAAGCACTGAGGTTGTTTTTTCTCTGTTGCCAGTGGTTCCCTGCCACATGGTGGTAAGTAGTGGAAGAGGGTATCCAATGTTGCAATACGGTGAGGTTCATATGCCCCATGATTTAAATATTTCAAATTCATTCAAGCCTTTCTTTGAAATGTTCGTTGAGCCCCAGGTGGCCTAGGTGGATTCCCTGCCCTGGGCCCTGTCTACCTTTATAAATTTTATGGCGAGAAGATCCATTGTATTAATGTCTCGTAAGGTTGGTATTGTGGCCAGTAGTTGGAGAATGTTCCCTCTGTTCAGGGTGTCAAAGATCCCTTTGGAGTTGTAGTCTGGGATGAAGAGAGTGATACTTCAATTTGTTTGCTGCCCAGTTGGAGGAGCACTTGATGGGTGTTCTCCTGGTTAATTTTGCCAGAAGGGTTAGGAGTGCTGCCAGATTGGCCCATTATAGTTATTGGACTTTGGACGTTTACAGCTACAAAGACCCCAGGAGTCTTCTGAGATGAGTTCTCGTTTCTAGTTTGATGTTGAAATGAGGGTATGTCCTAGTTCCCCGTTTTCATCGTTGGTGCCCCACTGGGCATTCCCTGTGCTGTAACTGGCACTAGATTGTCACCGGCGTTTCCTCTTTTCTTTGTCCTTGTTAATAGAGGTAATGACTGGGCGGGGCTAAGCAATGGGGGCTCATTTACCATAGTTGTTATGTTGTTCTGAATATTCTCTGGTTGCGGTGGAGTTAAGTTGGAGATAAACTTGTCCCATGAATTAGCTCCATGTTCCTTCGGGTTTTTGTTTGGTACCCGCATCTGCTTAGGTTTCTGCGTGGTAGGGGTCTCCCTTTCTTCTATTTTCAATATGAATTGGCTGTGGTTACTGCCTTGCTGAATCTGTGTGGCTGTATTTTTGGTGACTAATGTACCTGTTGAGCTGTTTAAGGCCTCCGTGTCAGTCCGGCAGGGCACTGTTGCTGGTTGAAGTGCATTTGGAATTTCCATTGGCTGATTAGTTGTTTCATTTGCTATTGTTTTATGTTCTATTATCACCTGTGGTTGTTTTTGATGTCAAATAGAGGGTGTACCATTCTGTGACTGCCGATTTTTGTTTGGTTTTGGCCTTTCCTCCGGAGTTGGCGTCATTGTTTAGGATTTTGAGCGGAGTTGAATTCCAAGGGATGATGCTATCACCTGTTGGACAAGAAATGGCTCTGCTGAAGGTTCAAACAGTAAAAGAGTGGCCTGAACCCAAAAATATATGCAATACACAAGTTTTGTTTATAATTTGTGAACTTTTGTCGCAGATATATCAGTCAACTCTCAAAAGTGTTCTTGCCCATCATGAAGTTACTAAAGAAAAACGCCTCATTCTAGTGAACTGAAGAAGCACAGCAAGACTTTGGTCAAGTAAAACCAGCATTTATTACGGCTCCTATTCTGGTGCACCCAAACCCAGAAAATCATACATCTTAGAAGCGGATGCCTCAAATGTGGCAATAAGAGTTTTATTATCACAAAGACATAAAAAGAACTGGGCAAATGCATCTGGTGGCATATATGTCCCGTAAGTTTAATGAAGCAGAAACTCATTATACCATAGCGGAAAAAGAGCTTTTGTCCATTACAGATGCTTTCCGTGAATGGAGGCACTATTTGATGAGGGCCAAACATGTGGTCACAGTATACTCTGACCACAGTGAATTAAAATTTATGAACTCATCCAGATTGCTGTTACTGAGACAGCTTTGTTGGATGATATTTTTTGCAGAGTTTAACTTCATTGTAACAAATCGATCAGGGATCGAAAACAAAAAAGACAATGCCTTTACTAGGGAAGAATCCACCACTGTCAAAGATTACCGACTACTCAAGCAGTCATACACCTTTAAGAGTGATTTGTACCCTTCAATCAGGGACATTTTTAAGAAAAGTATCACAGGCGATAACACAACAAATATGGAAACAATAGTCAGGAAAGCATTCAGAATGGAAACTGCCTCTGAGGGCAGCCCATTTGTTAATACCCTCCATAGAGCTACAAAAACAAGTTCTTCAATGGTGTCATGACGCGGCAAGTGTGGGACATAATGCTTTGATAAGTCCTTGGAAAGGGTGTTAAGACAATTCTGGTGAGTCACAGTACAACAAGATGTTAAAGCTCTAATACAACAATGTTTACATGAAGGTACAAGGTTTAATCAACCCTTGCCTAAACTAGATGTATACTGAGACCATATATAGTTGGATTTTGCTGTAGGCTTGCCAAAACATAAAGGTTGTACTGCCATTCTTGTGGGGATTGATAGCCTCACCAAACTATGTTACTTTAAGCCTGCGCACAACGGCCCTCATCTGGACAATTAGCTCATCTGTTACTCACGCACAAAGCAAGATTACATGGACTCTCAAAGGTTATAGTGTCCGATCGAGGAACGTAATTCATCGCAAATTGTTTGAAGGTAGGGTATATGAACCAAATGCTAACACAATATTTACGCTGCTATGTGGATGACCTACTTTGGCTTGAGAAGTGCTTACAACAGCGCCAAACTTAGCTCCTCTAAAATAGCTCCTTACTGTAGTACCTACAGATTCATCCACAGTTTATACCTGTGATTCATCCCAAGGTCACCCACAAATTGTGAAGTTTAGGAAAGAATTACACACATACAAGAAACCTTGAAAACAACCCATACATATTTACAAGAATCAAAAATACAATATTAGAAAAATGATGATAAACATTGGAGACTCAGTCCAAAGTGTCAAAAAGGAGATGCTTTGTGGCTCTCTACGCAAAACTTACATTTTAAAAAACATAGTGTGTTCCACCCTAAGGGCCCGAATATGATAGTGGAAGACCGGCCATCACTGGCTTGGCGAAGGCAGTCCTTTGGCCATCACACAAGGAATTACCCACCGCCCAATTAGGATGGCATTGGGTACAGCGGTAGACGCAAAGGCCATCCGCCACTTCACCACCAAAAGCAATCGTACTGATTGCCTGGCGGATGGTGCAGGGTGCCTAAAATAGTGGCGGTGCCTAGCAGGCACCATGCACCAAATTAGGATGTTGTCAAGAAATGACCTTACCTTGGCGGCGATGCCGCCATGGAAAGGCTGGTGGGTATTGGGTTGGAGGGCCTGTTGCGGGCCCCCATTCTTTTGGGGTGAGGTGTTGTTGCATTGAGTGTACCCTGGTTACCCCCCCTGCATTTCTCTGTACTGAGTGGCAGGCCACATAGTGCAGAGAAAAGCACAGCATCACATTTTAACACTGCATATGGTGCTGCAGCCAGCAGCCCCATCTGCAATGTTAAATGCCCTGGATGTGCCTGCCATACTGGCGGGCACATCCTAATTGCAGTGGTGGGACGGCCGCATGTCTGGCAGGTGGTCCCAAACACCGCAACGATGGCTGGTGGAATCAGGTCCCGCCACCATCGGAATGAACGTTCATTGGACCTTATAAAATAGTCTAATGCATTACCCTAGTCACAGAGAAATTAGCACTGCCACAATTAGGATGTGCCCCAATGGCTAGGGAGGTGGACTTTGAATCGGAGGAACCAGGTTCGAGTCTCGGCAATGACTCTAAACATTCTGTGATTCTGGGCAAATCACTTAATCTCCCCGTGCCTAACAAAAATGAATGTGTCCTCATGTAATGCAACTGGTGCTATGTAAAGTGCTCTGATATCCGATTCAGGGTCAAGTTTGCACTATATAAAACTTTGTAAAAAAAAAAAAAAGTATCAAGATCCATTCAGTATTTCATTTAAATAATAGACGCAAATATGAGTTCAAAGATATCTTAGACTCTAAGAAAAGAGATTCTTGTTTAAAGAATTTGTTGACAATGAAAGGGTACGGGACCAAAGGGAATTCATGATATCCCGCATCCATGGCCCAGGCACCACACCTCATAACGACATTTTGTGCTAGTTTTCCGGATAAGCCAAAACGCTATCAGCGTACTCTGGAGAAAGGATGTATTGCCACACTTGGCAAATGGGTGAAAACACCTAGAACTATGTACACTGCCAGGACAGCACAGGTACTACATCCTGACAAGGCTGGAAAACAACCAGACCTGAAAAAAACAGGTCATACGTGGAAAAACTGAGAAAAACTGAGAATGGGATTTCTGGTTGGCTAAGGTTTGCACCAAAGCCAGGCAGAAACCATCACTCTAGTCGGGATAAGGGAGTTACACTCCTAAAATAACCCCTGCTCACCCCCTTGGTAGCTTGGCATGAACAGTCAGGCTTATCTTAGAGGCAGTGTGTAAAGCATTTGCACAAAACCAACAGTGTTACAATGTAAGCACTACAAAAGGATGCCACACCAGTCTAGAAAAATATCCAATATTTTTATATACTTAAAACAAGACCAACTACAATACAGTACTTTAAAAATAGTTGCTTCCCCAGATGTCTTTAAATTGAAAAATACATTGAGAAAAAACAGTTTGTACGATCGGTATTTCAGTCCAAGCCTACCGCGATCCGGAAAACAACAGAGTCTCACAGTTCTAGCTGACCATGTCAGTACGGACCTGCAACAGTGGGACAGACTCGTACCACTTAGTAAGGCTCACATGGAGGTGCGAGTCAGTCTTGGCATCCGTCGCGGTTGCGAGGCAAAGTCGAAGTGGTGCACGGTGCGGTGTCCATCGATGCGGTGCGAACAGCGGCACGGTGACGATTGTCCAGACGATGTCGGTGAGACCAAGGCGAGGGTGCAGGGCGAAACGGGGCTTGATGCGGTGCTTGCAAGTTGCAATGCAGGTGACAGAGACGGGTGCGGTGTCCGTCGCGGTTACAGTGCAAAGTAGAAGCAGTGCATGATGCGGTGTCCCTCAATGCAGTGCGAGTAGCGGCTCGGTGGTGATTGTCAAGATTGTGTAGGTGAGACCAAGGTGGGAGGTGCAGGGCGAGACGGTGCTTGAAGCGGTGCTTGCAAGTTGCGATGCAGGTGACAGAGCCGGTTGTGGCGTCCGTCGTGGTTATGGTGCAAAGTGGAAGCGGTGCACGGTGTGGAGTTCCTTGATGCGGTACGAGTAGGTGCTCGGTGACGATCGTCCAGACGGCGTAGGTGAGACCAAGGTAGTTTGTGCAGGGCAACACGGTGCTCGATACGGTGCTGGCAAGTTGCGATGCAGGGACAGAGCCGGTCGTCGGGAATCGGTGCTGGCCGAGCCGGACAGCTGTGCGTGACGAGGTGGTCACGGCTGTCGAGCCAGGCGACCATTTCGATGAGACCAGGCCAGCGTAGTGAAGCGAGGCGGTGCCGGTTGCTGCACCTCTCGATGCGGTGCAGGCAACGGCTTGGTGTCGATCACTCAGATGGCGTCAGTGAGACCAAGGTGTGCAATACAGGGTGATTCGGTGCACCCTGCAGTGCCGTCAGGACACAAGTCCAGCTGCGGAGTCAGATGACGGAGTCAGTAGCGGTTCCCTCTTCTCTGTGGCAACTGAAACAGTGGTTCCAAGAGCGGTACCTAAAGGTGGTGAAGTCTTTGCAGTCCCTGGGACTTCTTAACAGGAGGCCAGCTTAGTTTCAGGCCCTTGGAGATACTCAGCACAAGTAGAGAAAGTTCAGTCCAGTCCTTCCCCTGCTCAAGGCAGAAGCAGCAGCTGCAGGCCATCCCAACAAAGGACCAACACAGCAAAGGGGCAGTACTCCTCCTAGCAGCTCTTCCAGCTCTTCTTCTTGGCAGGTTCCTTGATTCCAGCGAGTTCTAAAATCTTGGGTTCACTGTCCCAATATTTATACCAGCAATTCGTTTGTCCTCTAAAGGCAGAGGGGCCTGGATCTAATTCAAGCAAGTTCGAGGTTCATTCTGCCAGGGTGCACCATCTTCCTATGTCAGTGTGGGCCAGGGTCCTCAGTTGCACCACAGGAGGTGGAGCCAGCATTGTGGAAGGCAAGCCCAGCCCTATTCAGACCCAGGTACTACTCCTCCAACCCATCTAGGAGTAGATGTGCCTATTTAGCCCTGCTGACTCACCCTGTCTCCCCCAGCCCCAGTCACTCACAAACCAGACAGCTAACAAACAAGCTAGCAGAGGCAGGCTGGAGGGTTAGGTCAGAAAATACCCACTTTCTAAAAGTAGAATTTTCGAACTTAGAATTTTAAAACCAATTTGCCTAAAAGATGTATTTTATCATCTTGAGTCCAGGCATCCAAAACTTGAATTCCTACCATGTTCCCTGCGTCAGTTAGGATCTTAGGCTGTAATCTACCCATTCTGGCCTATGGAGAACAGGTAGCCTTGCAATAGTGAAAAACAAAGTAGGCTGTAATTCACTATCAGGACATGCCACACACACCAGGGCATGTCCTCCCTTTCACTTACAATGCACCCTGCCCAGAGGGGTTCCCAGAGGGGTACCTTGGGCCTGCCAGAGGGGCAACTCAGATGTAGCAAAGGGAAGGTTTAGGGACTTGCAAGTGGGTGTACTTGCCAAGTCGACATGGCAGCCTGAGGCTACGCACAGGCTCTGCAGTGGCAGCCCAGAGTTACATTTTACGGGCTGTTTGCATGGGTGGCATGGGTGGCACAATCCAGTGCTGCAGCCCACTAGCAGCATTTGATTTATAGGCCCTGGCACTCGCAGTGCACTTTACTAGGGACTGACACATAAATCAAATAAGCCAATCATG
The DNA here is from genome assembly GCF_964261635.1 of Lissotriton helveticus. Lineage (NCBI taxonomy): Eukaryota > Metazoa > Chordata > Amphibia > Caudata > Salamandridae > Lissotriton > Lissotriton helveticus. The sequence continues at coordinate 47,469,526 of NC_136060.1, read as the reverse complement.
GAAATACCAATCCATAACACATTTTATACAGGAGCACTTGCACTTTACCACTGGACAGCAGTGCGGAACGTCCGCAGAATAATTACACCAGCAAAAACAGAGTCAAAAACGGGAGGTCAGAAAGCAAAACGTATGGGGAAACACTCCAAAAGATGCCGGGTCTAACAGATGCTCATGGTACAACTGATCATAGGAATATAAGCAAATGGATGGCAGCATGATGGTGCAAGGTGAACTATAATAAACAATTGTGTAATAAAATAGCAGTAAGATTAGTCAATGTGTTTGTAGAGGCACACTGTATGGTGACAGTTAACTTTTGATGCACCATAGTCTATTATTTTATTTTCAGCAAGCCTAGGGGCTACATGTCCCATGATGCTCAGCCAACATCTTGTTCACAAATACAGAATACCGACAGGTCTGCGAATTTAGCATGGGGCTCAACTATAAATATAGCTTGGCCTGTACTGCACCTCCAGTTATTCCTGCAGATCGGTGGTAGCAGCAGAGAGTGATACACTCTATAGGAACGGGAGCGGTAAGGCAGCACCTGTACCATGTTTATTCGCACTGGCTCAGGTTATTATGCCCTTGCTGTAGTGAGTCTTGAAAGGCTCAAAGACAGGAACTTAGCGGGCGCTTCAAGCACACACAATGAAGTGTTTGCTTTGATTCTTTGTCAACACATTTAATGGACGTGTCAGATTGGGCCACATGTTTCTTCTGTGATAACGTAAAGGGCACACATATTAAGCACTTCTGATTTTCCTCAATGTGGAAATGCACGTGGAGCCGCTTTAAAGTAAGTCTGGGTGGAAAATTCAAATTTGGGCACTCTGTGCTCCTTGACGGAGTGTGCAGTTACTGGATTCCACATACCAGGCACAAAAGGGAGGTTTATTTTCATTTGCGTGCTCAAACTTTGTTTTCGTGCTCGCTTGTGAGCGCCACAACATTCGTGGGCCACTAGTGAGCGCACATGAGACTTTGTTCCGGCCAACAAGGCTTCTTGCCACAATGGTGAACATGTATTTGTGCACACATTCGTAAATGCACTATTCCAGAAGCTCTTGTGCTTGAGAAGCAGCTAAATCTACAAAAATAGGTTTTTGGGTGGATTTTCTTCTCCAACGGACTATCAGAGTTGTTCTTTAGTGTGCAAAGCCTTTTTTGTTAAATTTGTTTTCCAGTAGGAAAGAAGTGCCCCATAGACTCCAAATTCCTGTTCCTGTCCATCAGGCTCTTCCCAGTGCATTGACCATCTCCTGGTCACTGTTCGTTTGGATTTGAAGCTGTAAGCATCACTCTTTGACTACTGCATTTATATACCATTGAATTTAAGGACTTTGTATTTGAGATTTCACAAGTAAGCGCAAAAACTCTTGTATAGTTGTGCTTTTTGTTTGATAGAGGCATGCACCAGTATTTAATTGTAATTGAATATTCTAATTTATTGTGGTAGGTGGCCTGCAGTTTCAGTAGGGGCCTTGTTATATATTTCCATTTATTATTTCTTCTTTTGTAAAGGAACACTGTTGCAAAGTTCAGTATACTTTGTACATGTTTTTAAATGTGAGATATTTATTTATTTTACTATGTGGCTCAGGCCAGTACTAGTCATGGGTGCATGAAACAACTGTTTCTGTGGTATATGTTGTTTTTAAACATTGTTCAGGGCTGTGATGGCATTGTATTATATAAAACATGTAGTGGGGAGTTTTTGTATTTCACTTTCTTTTGTGTTCAAAAAGTGTATATGTGGGGTAATATTTGATGCCTTGGGAAGATGTGTGTTGCTGTAAATTTTTTATGGCTCCGTTAATTTTAGTTTTTGGCATTGCTGAATTAATGATAGTGTCTTCTTCAGTGTTACAATGCCTCCTTTGTATGGCAAGTCAGTGTGCTTGTCATACGCCACCATTTGCCTTTGTTCTGCATGCCATGTGGCCAGAGGCCATTTTTTGTAGTTTGTGTCCATAGGCCTGAATGTGCTCTCTTTGTTCCCATGCCTCCTTTCTCGCTGTTGATGTTTGTCCATGGGGCTGGCAGCCATTGTGGACTTCTAGCCAGTGTGCATTTGGCATAGGCTTGCATGTGTTCTTTGTTCCCCAATGCATCTTTGCTCACTGTTGTTGTTTGATCATATGGCATTGGCTGGCAGACATTTTGTGCATCCAGCCAGTGTACTTTTACCATAGGCATGCATGTGTTCCCCATGCCTCCTTGCTATATGTTGTTGTTTGATGATGTGGCACTGGCTGACAGCTATTTTGTATGTCCAGCCAGTAGGCCTTTGCCATGGGCATGCATGTGTTCTTTGTTCCCTATGCCGTCTTGCTCACTGTTGTTGTTTGACTGTGTCACTGGCTGGCATGCATTATGTGCATCCAGCCAGTTTGTTTTTGCCATAGGCTTCCATATGTTTTTAGTTTCCACTGCCCCCATGCTCGCTGCTGTTTAACCATGTGACGCTGGTTAGCAGCCATTTAGTGCATCCAGTCAGTGTCTTTTTGCCATAAGCTTGTATGTGTTCTTTGTTCCCCATGCCTCCTTCCTTGTTGCTGTTGTTTGACCATGTGGCTGGCAGCTACTTTGGGCATCCACCCACTGTGCCATTATCATACACTTGCATGTGTTCTTTTTTCCCCATGCCTCCTTGCTTGCTGCAGTTGTTTGACCGTGTGGCTGGCAGCCATGTTGTGCATCTTTCCAGTCTGCCTTTGCCATAGAATTCCATGTGTTCTTTGTTCCCCACGCCTCCTTGTTCCCTGCTGTTTGAAAATGTGGCTGGCAGCCATTATGTGCATCTACCCAATGTCCCCATGCTTGAGGATCATTGTAATTCATTGTAATATATATATATATATATATATATATTACCTACTGGCGGTCGCCAGTAGGTATATATAGTTAGGATTTTTTCTCTATGGGTTTTTTGAAAATTATTTGTCTAATAACTTTGGCGTTTGTGGACGGAATTGGCTGAAATTTTCAGGAAAATGGCACATTTTGTTTCTGAGCAGCCCCTGAAAATTGGGGGGGGGTTCGTCCAGGGGGGGTCGAGAAAAAAGGGGGGTCCCAAAACGTGTTTTTAACATTGAGTTTTCCATAGGGCGGTTGGCCTCACTTTTAGCCCGAACGGCTGAATGGATTTGCACGAAACTTGGCAAAATTGTAGGGACTGGTAGCCCGATGTGCCTTTCGTAGGTCTCAATATATGTGCTACAGTGGATTTTGAGAAATTAACATTTAAAAAAAGATATATATCTGTAACAGCGGACCGGGCAGCGCTCCAGGACGCGTACTTTTCGCGCAACGGAGCTTTGTGAAGCGAAGCTGATTGGTTCTCCGGCGTCTGTCAACATTCCAAACAGTCCGTAGCGGCCGCCATCTTGTCTCTCGGTAGGATCGAGAGACAAGAGGAGGCCAAAGCGAAGGGGCAAATGACCATAAGGGGGAATAGTAGATCCTTGCTGACCCCCTAGGTTTGATGTGGAGGTTTTAAAAGGGCCCCGCGGGGCAAAAAAAAAAAATAATAATAATAATCGAACGGCTGAATGGATTTGCACGAAACTTGGCAAAATATTAGGGACTGGTAGCCGGATGTGCCTTTGCTAGGTCTCAATATATGTGCTCCAGTGGATTTTGAGAAATTAACGTTCAAAAAAAGATATATATCTGTAACAGCGCTCCGCTTCGCGTACTTTTCGCGTTACGGAGCTTTGCGAAGCGAAGCTGATTGGCTCTCCGGTGTCTGTAAACATTCCAAACAGTACGTAGCGGCCGCCATCTTGTCTGTCGGTAGGATCGAGAGACAAGAGGAGGCCAAAGCGAAGGGGCAAATGACCATAAGGGGGCATAGTAGATCCTCGCTGACCCCCTAGGTTTGATGTGGAGGTTTTAAAAGGGCCCCGCGGGGCAAAAAAAAAAATAATAATAATAATAATCGAACGGCTGAATGGATTTGCACGAAACTTGGTAAAATATTAGGGACTGGTAGCCCGATGTGCCTTTGCTAGGTCTCAATATATGTGCTTCAGTGCATTTTGAGAAATTAACGTTCAAAAACAAGATATATATCTGTAACAGCGCTCCGCTTCGCGGAGATAAAAGTATATCTGTATTACCTAGCTGTTGCTAACACCAGTTAGCGACGGCTAGTAGGAGATAGCGACCATCTTGGGCCCCACTTTGCATGTGAGTGATATTTATCACTAATGACATGCAAAGTGGGCATGCCAAGATGTTAGCGACTGGAAACAGTCGCTAACATCGCTATCTCCTATTATCAACTTTTGGAAATATTCGAGATAAGCGCGAATATCTCCAAAAAGTAACATCTGCCCTGAGCAGTTCTTAGCCATGTTATCCAATGAGAGGTGGATAACATGGCTAAGAGCATTAGCTCGGTAATGCATGAATATCGCTGAGTTTTCAGCGATATTAATGCATTGCGGTCGTTTTTTATCGTATTTGGGATAAACCTTGATAATAGCAAGGTTTATCTGCGATAATTTCTGACGGTAAAAAAATCTTTGCAATGCATCGTTAGGGATAAATATCGCTTAACTTTGGTAATATGCCCCAACGTCTGTTAACGTTCGATTGGAAGGAAATCAGGAAGTGTTGAAAAACATTGTCTGCGCCATCTTGTCTTTTTTCAAATGCCACACTTTTGTCGTGCACGGCAGCCATTTTAGATGCCTTGACCAGACCCACTCTGTGCACGCTGTCGATCATTAGCATGGCTCCCCACCCTCGCAAGCATCTCACCCAGGCAGTGGTCACCCCCGCTCTCTGTCTTATGCATGGGTAATAAACCTCCCCCCATCTGCGCTGCTCTTCCCTGAGAATCACACCCTGTGCCCGCCCGACACCTCCCTTTCGCCCTATTCACTACCGCACCCTCTGACACTCCTTTTCCTCTGTGTCCGATTGTCCAGGCCGGTCCTAGGCTATCAGCTAGCCCTGCAGATGTAGTTTATGGCCACAGCTGTAAAGAATCACCCCTCTTCAAAGGAGCTATAGTAGATCAAGGCCCACACTCGATGAGATCCGTCACAGCAGAAGCGTTGCTATTATCTGAAAACCATCCTGTATTGTGGTTGGGGAGGGGACCGAGCGTGAAGCGGAAGATTCCAGGGATGACTCTTTGTACATCAAAGTTTTTACAATTATGTGTCACATTAAAAATATATAGCACTCCGACAAAGTAGTAAGATTATAAAACTTTAATAATTTATAAATATATACAAGAAAACAAAAATAGTAATAACATATAAACATTTTTAGGGAAAAACAACGAAGTAGCGGTCGGCTGTGCGAATAGTCCCAACGCAGCACAACGTCCAGATTTCCGGCGTGGGGCGTCGCGGGGGGTGGGTCATCAGTAGCAAACTGTTGTGCGAATAGTTCCAAGGCAGCAGAACGCGCCGAAATCTAGATGACACGAAAGTGATGTCTAGTAAGTTGCCACCCAGCAAATAACGGCGTGGGGCGTCGCGGGGGGTGGGTCATCAGTAGCAAACTGTTGTGCGAATAGTTCCAAGGCAGCAGAACGATGGCACCAAGGTGATGTCCAGTAAGTTGCCGCACTGGTTTTGGTATCCTACAATGCTGCTCCGAATAACGGCGTGGGGCGCCCCGGGGGAGGCGGCGTGAACGGGCCTCTCCAGGTGGAGTGTCATCTGTTGTAGTGGGGCGCCCCTTTACCGTTTCAGTTGCCATTCCGTCCGTTTTTGGTCCACTGTGTCAAAAGCCGCAATTCAGCTGAGTTGCGCCCACTCTTGCGGTGCAGCGATAGGCGGCTGTCACAGGACTCTCAAAATGGCGGCAGGCTCTTTCCTTTTTGGGCCTGGTCCACTGAAATGGCCCTGGGACACCTTGGAAATCGGACGCTTGTCTGCTAGGTCTTGGACCCCATTCTCGAAAGCGTCCCCTCCGCCTTGAGAATTCATCAAAAGTTTTGGGGGCCCCGACTCCTGCAGGCTTCTGGTGGGGAGCGGCTGCCATGATTGCTCGCGGAATGACCACGATGGAGCTACGAGATGGTGGTGCTCTCATGCTGATGCCAGTTTAGTCTGAAACATCCAGAAACAAGGTGGGGCTTTCATCGTTTGGGAAAAAAAAAAGTTTTCATCCAATGAAAAGTGTTGTTTTTAGGTCATATGATCAAGCCTTCCATCATTAGGAAACCAAAAGTAAAATGAACCAATGAAAAGTTTTATAAACAAGTCACATGGCCTGTTATGCGGCATAGGGTATAAAATGCGGAGAAAATACGTTGGCACGTGAGGCGGCGTCAGTAGCGGACCGATGTGCGAATAGGCCAAAGGCAATACAACGCGCCAAGATCCGGATGGCACCGAGGTGGTGTCCAGCAAGTTGCAGCACTGGTGTGGCCATCCTACAATGCTGAAAGTCGGCGTGGGGCGCCCCGTTGGCCTGTGAGTTTGCGTCAGTAGCGGACCGATGTGCGAATAGGCCGAAGGCAGCACAACGCGCCAAGATCCGGATGGCACCGAGGTGGTGTCTAGTAAGTTGCCGCACTGGTGTGGCCATCCAACAATGCTGAAAGTCGGCGTGGGGCGCCCCGTTGGCCTGTGAGATGGCGTCAGTAGCGGACCGATGTGCGAATAGGCCGAAGGCAGCACAACGCGCCAAGATCCGGATGGCACCGAGGTGCTGTCATAGTTGAGAGTTCTGAGCAGCGGTTGTAACACTGTCTGAAGCTTATTTGCAGCTGCTGCAGCTTCACTACGCGCCAAGATCCGGATGGCACCGAGGTGGTGTCTAGTTAGTTGCCGCACTGGTGTGGCCATCCAACAATGCTGAAAGTCGGCGTGGGGCGCCCCGTTGGCCTGTGAGATGGCGTCAGTAGCGGACCGATGTGCGAATAGGCCGAAGGCAGCACAACGCGCCAAGATCCGGATGGCACCGAGGTGCTGTCATAGTTGAGAGTTCTGAGCAGCGGTTGTAACACTGTCTGAAGCTTATTTGCAGCTGCTGCAGCTTCACTACGCGCCAAGATCCGGATGGCACCGAGGTGGTGTCTAGTTAGTTGCCGCACTGGTGTGGCCATCCAACAATGCTGAAAGTCGGCGTGGGGCGCCCCGTTGGCCTGTGAGATGGCGTCAGTAGCGGACCGATGTGCGAATAGGCCGAAGGCAGCACAACGCGCCAAGATCCGGATGGCACCGAGGTGGTGTCTAGTAAGTTGTCGCACTTCTGTGGCCATCCTACAATGTTGAAAGTCGGCGTGGGGCGCCCCGTTGGCCTGTGAGATGGCGTCAGTAGCGGACCGATGTGCGAATGGGGCCAAAGGCAGCGCAACAATATTTTCTGACTGACACCACAAGGCGCTGAGATGCCAAGATCCGGATGGCACCGAGGTGATGTCTAAGTTGCGGACTGATGTGCGAATGGGGCCAAAGGCAGCGTAACAATATTTTTTGTATGGAAGATACCACTAGGCGTTGAGATGCCAAGATTCGGATGGCACCGAGGTGATGTCTAGCAAGTTGCTGTACTGGTGTGGTCATCCTACAATGCTGAAACTCGGCGTGGGTCGCCCCATTAGCCTGTGAGATGGCGTCAGTAGCGGACCGATGTGCGAATAGGCCGAAGGCAGCACAACGCGCCAAGATCCGGATGTCACCGTGGTGGTTTCATAGTTGAGAGGCACTTCATCTGAAGTGGGGCGCCGAGATCTGGATGGCACCGAGGTGATGTCTAGCAAGTTGCTGTACTGGTGTGGTCATTCTACAATGCTGAAAGTCGGCGTGGGTCGCCCCATTAGCCTGTGAGATGGCTGTTCTTTGGATTTGGGCCTGGTCCACTAAAATGGCCCTGGGACACCTTAGAACTCGGACGCTCGATTTTTTTTTCCTTTCCTGTACATGCAAAAAAAGATAAATGCCCGGTACGTTACATGCTTCATCTGCCACGATGAACTCTCCAGAGGAACCGAAAAAAAATATAGTTGTGGTAACTATACCATGCATCGTCATATGGAGAGGTGGCACCAATTAATTATAGTGCTGCATAAAAGAGAGATTTGGAGGAGAACCCCTGACCTGCTAGTACATTCATCAAAGAAGTGGCACTGAGAGCTTCAGAGGCAAGGGAAACGGTCCCAAATATTTAGAAGAACTTTGGAAAGATTAAAATGACATGTTTAGATTGTGGCAAATTAATTTCATGTGGACAGATGAGTGTTACTCTAATAAATACAGCATATGAACATCATCATAGTCGATGGTTGGTAGAGACATTTTGACTATATCCTGGACCTGCCCGTCCTCGCCCAAAATGGTGCCGGAATAAATGGGACTCGTAACTCCTTGTTGTGTACCGGTTGCAGAACCTTGAAATCACGAGATACGTATGCAGTTTTGAAGCACATGGCGGGCGGGGACGAGAATTGATTGAATATTTCGACATCCCTATTGATATTAAGTTCTGATGTGTTATTGATTACTGTACTATTGAAAGTTCGAATTAACGTCACCCATGGTACTTGCCCGCAAATGTATATCTAGATAATTTTATTGTAACTGGCCCTGTCATATTTTAATTATAAAATGTACGTCCACCGATTCCGTAACTGTTAGACACCTTAGTTCTTGCAACCTAATGGCCCGCCCGTTACGTTCCTCTACAGTGTAAATGTCTACTCATCATATACGATTACAGTTTGCTCTGTGGCAGGCCCACGTGGTTATAGGCTCGTATTTGTATAATGAAATTTTCACAATAAAGGTTTTTAAAAGAAAACATGGTAGTAGTACATACATTGGTAAAGTTTTTAATAATAGTGACTGTTTTAGAATCATTAAAAGGCAAGTGAAATAAAGCAGACCAATTACATGAAGGGTAAAAGGTATAATACGAAGGAACGCAGTAAAGATAAATGGTCAAGGGCTGTTGTGTTTTCTATTCCTGCAACATAAAGTGATCGATAAGAATCTCATATTCAGGCGTATCGGCGACTAAGACAGCAGGTCGACCCTCTTTTGCTCAACGGCTCCGTCATGGGACGAAGAAACGCTCTTTTTCTCGAAAAAAGAATATATTTGACTTGCAGGACAGTTGTAAAATTTCCGGGAAAGTACATTAGCCTGGAACATTATAACATATATTTAAGAAAAAATAATGTTCGGAAGTAATGAAAAGCGTAATTTTTAGGTCATATGACTAAGCCTTTCATCATTACAATAAGAAAAGTAAAATGAACCAATGAAAAGTTTTATTAACAAGTCACATGACTTGTTATGCTTACGTTACGCGCTGCGCGCCCCGGATGACTTCCGGATGCGCTAACGCGGCGCGTCATATGACGCATTACGCGACAACGCAGGTACAGAATATAGTCAAAATGTCTCCACCCACCAGCGGTCGGAACACAACCCCTTTCAGCAGGCTAAATAGTTCTGTTAAATGACAACAGAAGGGACAGGCAACAAGAACCATCAGTCAAAGAGGGGAGGGCTAGTTCTTCTCTACAGGGTTACATTGGGGCGCTACCGGAACTGATCGAATTGGTAGTCTACAGTGTTTCTGGATGTTTCAGACTGAAGCTGGGGTTAGCATGAGAGCAGCACCATTTCGTAGCTGCGTCGTGGTCATTCCGCAACCAATCATGGCAGCCGTTCTTTATCGTTATTTTGGGCGGGGTGGGTGGCGGAGCCGAGCTGTTTTGCAGCCATCATTGTGTGGAGTTCAGTTCATCTCACTAGTTTTGTATTTGTAATGAGGGGTTGTTCCTAATGTTTTTATTTTAGCGAGGTCAAAAAGAGATCCCATTAGTGGCCTACTGATTTTGCTCGATTCCTTTTCTTTTTTTTTACACGATTTTTCGTTATCTGCAAAGACTAAACAGAGTATTGCGACTCTGTGTTTGTTTGTAAATAGAGAATGAACCAAAGAGAACTAATTCTAAAACAGTAAATACTTGGATAACAATCAATCAAATGGAGAGAGAAGCAGGCACGACGGATTACAACGGGGGCAAAGGCCTGCGTTAACTACCTTTCACTATCTGCAAAGAGAGAGTACTCCGAATAGAAATGAGGGGGGGGGCACCATTCAAAGCAGATCAGTGTGCATAAACACGAAAATGTTTTCACTTACCACGTACTTGACATTCGACAGCTTATGATATTTGCTATTAAAAAAACATTGAAATTCACTGAAAAAACCATAGGTTATAGACCATATATAGTTAGGAATTAGCATTTACAAAACCTTGAAAATTCACTGAAAAAACCATAGGTTATAGACCATATATAGTTAGGAATTAGCATTTAAAAAACCTTATTTTACTCACGCAAAACCATTGAAATTCCATATATAGTTAGTTGCACTAACTATATATCGCGCACCCGCAATCCACTGCTGATCATGTCACATATTACATCATTCATGACATGGTCAGTGACATCACTGATGACATCACTGATGACATCTCAAATGACATCACTGATGACATCACTGATGACATCTCATTTGACATCATTCTTGTGCTAATACGATAAATCTCTTCAGACTCTAATATAACCTTAGATACACTCAGTGTATACAGACACTCACACACTGCCACTCATCCATGGAGTTACTCACACACCCAGTCAGTCATGCAAAGAAACAATCTCACCTCCATTTCTTCAACTATACAGTTAAACACACCTTACTTATTGAAACATATACTAACACATATTTACTCTCTTATACAATCTCTGATACAAGTTCACAATGATCGATACAACCACTCACTCATTCAGTGGCTCTCATGCACAGTTATTTATATATGCCAACTCTCACATGTACTGTGTTTTACATATGTACTTACTATGACATGTAGCATTGAGATATCCATTCACTCATCAATACACTCATGCACACAGTCAACTGCCCATGTAGCTGTTTCCACATGCACTCTTGAACTCATACACCTAGTGAATAAACTGCTCACACATCTATGCATAGAGTCACACACCTTCCAGCCACCCCCACACAAACTCAATCTCCCATAGAAATACTTGGGCAACCAATTAATAACACATATAGCCTCTCGTATAGCTAATGATCAACACATGCAGCAGTTTACAGAACAACAGACATAATGATGCACAAATTAAGACAGTTTAGTCACTAACCCATGCATTCAGTGAGACACATTTAATCACTCACTCATACAGTCAGTCACGCACCTACTAAATCCTTCATCCAGACACTTATACATCCACTCATTCTTCAATATGTAAGACATATTTTAACTTTACAGAAACATACAGTCACTGGATGTTGTCATCAGTGATGTCATCAGTGATGTCATTTGAGATGTCATCAGTGATGTCATCAGTGATGTCACTGACCATGTCATGAATGATGTAATATGTGACATGATCAGCAGTGGATTGCGGGTGCGCGATATATAGTTAGTGCAACTAACTATATATGGAATTTCAATGGTTTTGTGTGAGTAAAATAAGGTTTTTTAAATGCTAATTCCTAACTATATATGGTCTATAACCTATGGTTTTTTCAGTGAATTTTCAAGGTTTTGTAAATGCTAATTCCTAACTATATATGGTCTATAACCTATGGTTTTTTCAGTGAATATATATATATATATATATATGTATTTATATATACACACGCTAGAATGGCGTGCTTCAGCCACTTGGAACGGCGGGCTCACGACGGGGTTTGCCAGCCCCTTACTGTGCACACACTCCTGGTCACAATCCTTTCTTCATGAAAAAACCAGAGTCGGAGCCCAAATGTAGAACGGTGCTTTCAGATTTAATCAGCAGAAAAAACACACCCAACGCGTTTCGAGATCAGCCGATCTCTTGCTCACGGGTGGCAGCCATGTTGTGCATCTTTCCAGTCTGCCTTTGCCATAGAATTCCATGTGTTCTTTGTTCCCCACGCCTCCTTGTTTCCTGCTGTTTGAAAATGTGGCTGGCAGCCATTATGTGCATCTACCCAATGACCCCATGCTTGAGGAATTCATTGCAATATATATATATATATATATATATATATATATATATATACATAGAAAGAATACCAGTGCACATCCCTACTCGTTGCTTTTATCCAATTGGCATTCAGCCACGACAATCCAATAATTTCAATGTTCTTGTAGTCCACAGAAATATTAAATAAGTACAATGTCCATTTGTATTCAATATTCTTTATTATTGATTCCTTTCTTGCCACATCGTCACAGCCGACGCGCGTTTCGCCCTCCGCGGGCTTTTTCAAGGCAATAGAATGGTATGGTGAACGGTGTATATTCGCACGAGTCAATAATTAAAGCCGGGCCTTTAACCAATAATCCTTTAAGCCACTAGTGTTGTAAATCGAAGATTTGTCAATGTGATTTCTATGCGGATGATCCATTCAAGTGTCAGTTGAACATGTTACTAGGCGCTTTTTGGAGCCATGATAAGTTCCATCGCCAGCGCTAGATTGTTATGTCTTCGCAGGGCGTTTTTCCTCCGCGTTCGCCTTCCCGGAGACCACTTCGTCTCCCTTCCTATGCGTTTGTATAAACAACAAAGAAGGTCTACCTCGTAATATTCAATATTCACTACATGAAACGTAGTGGCCATCTTGGAATGTTTAAAAGTTACATTTAAAAAAGCCAATAAGCTCCATTCAAAGACAATATTCCTGAATTATGAAAAAATCCACCAAATTCGTTTAAAAACACATTCAATTTCAATTTACAAAGCATGTCATAAGACCAAATCACGACATATTCCACGGTTTTCATCTCACATAGTATTCAGTTTCCTATTCAACTTGATATGCAATGATGTTATCTGCATTTATCTTTGTTGGTTCCTATGGGCACATTCTCAAATCTGATTATGCATTATCCTGGCACCAAACATGGTTTGACCACATGTTTTCATACATGTTTACAGGAACTCACACATCTCTTTGTCCATGTTTGCCCCTTTCTCCACTGCTCTTAAAGAAATAATCCATTTACTTTCTAATTAACGTAATTTATGCTCACGGTTACCTCCCCTGTTACCTTCCATTACCACATCTATCAATAAACAACAATAAGGGAGTTACACCTGGGGGATACACCCAACCTCAGTAGAGGCGAGTCTGTGTGTTAGCCACAATCCAAAGAAAGGACGTCCTTTGTCCTTAAGAAGACCCCTCACTCACCAACCTAGTTGGTGACATGCTTCATCATCGGGGTCCCACCCGGACAGCCGAATGCCATCCAGGTGTGCTGCGACACCTGATTACAGTGGAGCTGGTTTTATCTCTTCTATGTGTGTAAGGGAAGAACTAAGTGTTATTAAAAATATCCGGAACTGCCCACTTACGTGGTTTATTCTGGGGTGTAACGGATATGGTTAAAAGAAGGAGGCACCTGTTGCCCAATTAGGAGAGCTGTCGGTGAAAAAACTATATGGCGTGTGGGATAAAAAGGTCTACATGTTTCTACCTATGTGTCAAATTAACAGGTATTCATCAGGACCGTGGGGTACCTTCGGGACGGTATGCGCACCCTATCCTCATAGGTAGCAGTAGGAGAAACAAAATGAATCTCCAAAAATTGCTTTCTTCTTTAGTCTGTTGAAAAAACCTGTTGAGAAAAATGAGGGAAAAAGGGTTGTGGATAACGAACATATACATATATAAAAACATACATAGCACACAATCGGTGAGTGGTGATGTTCATCAACATTCATCATAAACTTGATGTGAGGGACGTGTGAGATAAGTCCCAATAATGCCACATACCACGTGGTGGCACACCCAATGTATCTATGATACTCAAATCACTTGGTGTCAGTGCTAGTTATGGGAAAGGCACTGGACACGTAATGGCGAAGTGCTGGGTGTTTGTGTCTCAGTGGCTGAGAAACAGCGGAGTCGTCGTGCAAGTGAAGGCGACTACGCAGGATTAAAATAACAAATAGGTACGTGAGATAAAAAACTAATTCTGGACCTGATACAACGACCACACGTGGAGCGACGGTGCCTGGTAGTGGTTAGCATGCATGAGTATAGTGAACGAAAGTTCAGGCTTATCATCTTACTAGGAGCTTTATATTCGATGCTCCATGAGCCACTCCGGGACTGGCGTTTTTCTCGTTACAATCTAAGTAGACAGTATTAATACAGGGTATTGGCGATAATGAAACTCTGATCCATAGAGGCTTAAGGCGTCACCGTAAAGGAACAATCTTACTTGTAAGAGGAAAATGAGGCGCCGTTTGCACCTACACCGTCACCGCGAGTGCTCCGTGGGTTACTGAGCTGCGGAGCCGGCGTGGTAAATGAGCGTGCCGTTTCCGGGTTGGGCGTGGTTGGACGGGTAGGGCGTGATCGGCGCTGGGCGTGTGGGCGGTTGAATGGCCAATAGGAAGGGGTGCTCATGGGGGTATGAACAGTTAAACGTCACTGTACGTTCTGCCAAACAGAGAGCACACCCTGCTGTCAACAGCGTCATTCAGTAGATGGGAATTAAAGTGCTAGTACTTGTTTATTTCGATAGCCTCGTAACAATGGCTATTTAGTCGAGTGCAAATCGAAACAACACAGGGGTTTAGTAAATGTGACCAACATCTTATGAAAACGAATGTGACCCAAGTTAGCAGGGGGATAAAGGGAAGGGATAATCTAACGCCATAGTATTGCAGCCAAGTCAGTTTACAAATCATGCAGCAAATCAAGAGACATACAGAAAATTGCACAGATCAGTCGTGGAAGTGTTAGTTTTTCACTGAATTCCAAGGGATATTGTCGTTCAGGCCCAACTTGTGAGTGGCCAGTCTATAAACACAACGCTGTTCCTTTTCGAAGAGATTGGACTCCTTTTCAACTTTTTCAATAATGGTCCATTTAAAGTCATTGGGGCCATGTTTCATAGACAGAAAATGTTCTGTGAGTTTAGTCATTGTTTTTTGGCAGCGAATCGTGCTACGATGTTCGCATATGCGTTGCTTGATCTTCCTACTGGTCATACCCACATATCTAAGGTTGCATGGGCAAGTAATAAGGTACACCACCTGCGAGCTATTGCAATTGGTGTGGGATCTGATGGTCCAGATCTTGCCTTCCTCCAGCAGTAGTGTCTTGGTGTTCTCTGTTAGAGGGCAGACACTGCAATTCCCGCATTTGTAGTGTCCCACAACCTTCGGTAGGCCCCATGCGTTGAGCACTGTAGGTTCTTCTTCAGCTTGTCTCTTAGGTCTGGTATTCACTACACTGTCGCGTATACTCCTTGCTCTTTTGTAGGCAAATAAGGGTTTTTCCCATTTCAGATTGCCGGTGTTAATGATCTTCCAATGTTTATTGATAGATTTCGACATTAGGTTAGACGCGGTGCAAAAAGTGGTCACACATGTCAGAGGTGTGTCTGTTTGTTCTTTGGTAATGTCCTCCAGGAGTGCCTCTCGCGGCTGGTTCCTCGTACGTTTTTGGCACTTATTCAGGATGTTGTCTGGGTAGCCCCTTGCTTGGAGTTTGTTGGTTAGATCTCCTGCTTGTTTACGGTAGTCACTGAGATTACTACAATTCCTCCTGATCCTTAAATATTGACCATAGGGCAGATTCTCTCTCAGTGGTCTAGGATGGAAACTCTCGAATCGTAAGAGATTGTTCTTAGCCGTAGGTTTAAAATGGGTCTTTGTTTCCAAGTGTCTTCCCTCCTTTGTGATTGTTAGATCAAGAAAAGTCAGAGTAGTGGGGTCTTGTGTGTATGTGAATTTTAGGTTGTTGTCCAGGGTATTGATCCACTCGAAGAACTCAAGCAGCGTTTCTTCTGGCCCTTGCCATATCGTTAGGACATCATCTATATAGCGCTTCCAGAGAAGGATATGTGACGAAAATGGATTCTGGTTATTTAAGATGAATTTCTCCTCAAAGTAGTACACATACAAACCTGTCACGCTAGGAGCAAATGTGCTTCCCATCGAGGTCCCACCTATTTGGAGGTACAGGGTACCCTCGAACTTGAAGTAGTTCTTTTTAAGTGCTAATCTAGCACATTCAAGAATAAAGTTCCTTGGAGTTCTGTGAGTCCAAACCTCTTTTTCCAGTGCTCTTTCTAGTACCTTCAGAGTGTCATCCTGAGGTATGCTCGTGTAGAGCCTCTCTATGTCGAGACTGACTAGTATGGTATTCTCGTCAATTGTCAATTGGTTCAACAATTGTAGGACATTTTTGGTATCCTTCAAGTATGTAGGAGTTTTTTGGACTAGAGGCCTCAAAAATACATCACAGAATTTTGATAAAGGTTCTAGGACCGATCCAATGCCTGAAACAATAGGTCTGCCAGATGGGGGATGTTTGTTCTTATTCATCTTAGGGAGTATGTAGAAATAGGGAATCTTCCCTTCATTGTTACACAAATAGTCTGCCTCTTGTTTAGTAATAAAACCTCTTTCCTCACCATGATCAATGAGTGACTTGATTTCATTTTTTAGTTCATGAGTGGGGTCATAGGTCAGTTGTCGATAGTTATGTATATCGCCAAGTAGGCGGAGGCATTCAGCTCTATGCATAGTGGTGTCCAGTACAACAACACCTCCCCCTTTATCCGCTGGTTTGATAGTAATGGTATCGCAATGTTTTAGTTCTTCCAAAGCACGCCTTTCCAGTTTGGTCAGGTTGGTGAATGGTTCCTTAGGCTCTTAGGTTTCGATATCATTAAATACAGCTTGTTCGAAGGCGTAAAGTTCCACCGGTGTCATGTGAGGAGGAGGGGTGAACGTTGACTTCATTCGTAATCCAGTCTCATTGCGATCTTGATTCTCATTGTTGTTAGTATTTTTTCCATTTTTTTCAAAGAAAGCTTTTAGTTTCAATTTTCTGAAGAAACCAGCTAATTCGCAATGGAGATTAAATTTATCGAATCTTTGTGTAGGGACAAACCCTAGTCCTTTGTTAAGGACTAGTGCTTCAGTGGTTGAAAGGGGTTAACACACAGACTCGCCTCTACTGAGGTTGGGTGTATCCCCCAGGTGTAACTCCCTTATTGTTTTTTATTGATATATCTAAGGGGACAGGGAGTCCCTCGCCTGCCTTCTCAGGCGAATACCCTTTCTCTCCTTACTGATAATCTATTATTGGCAGCGCATAGCTGCGAGAGTTTTCTTTTTACCTTTTTTAATTCTCCACGTTCTGGACCACACATACGTCACCACGTTTTTTTGACAATATGAAAAAATTTAATTTAATCTCCATTGCGAATTAGCTGGTTTCTTCAGAAAATTGAAACTAAAAGCTTTCTTTGAAAAAAATGGAAAAAATACTAAAAACAATGAGAATCAAGATCGCAATGAGACTGGATTACGAATGAAGTCAACGTTCACCCCTCCTCCTCACATGACACCGGTGGAACTTTCCGCCTTCGAACAAGCTGTATTTAATGATATCGAAACCTTAGAGCCTAAGGAACCATTCACCAACCTGACCAAACTGGAAAGGCGTGCTTTGGAAGAACTAAAACATTGCGATACCATTACTATCAAACCAGCGGATAAAGGGGGAGGTGTTGTTGTACTGGACACCACTATGTATAGAGCTGAATGCCTCCGCCTACTTGGCTATATACATAACTATCGACAACTGACCTATGACCCCACTCATGAACTAAAAAATGAAATCAAGTCACTCATTGATCATGGTGAGTAAAGAGGTTTTATTACTAAACAAGAGGCAGACTATTTGTGTAACAATGAAGGGAAGATTCCCTATTTCTACATACTCCCTAAGATGCATAAGAACAAACTTCCCCTACCTGGCAGACCTATTGTTTCAGGCATTGGATCGGTCCTAGAACCTTTATCAAAATTCTGTGATGTATTTTTGAGGCCTCTAGTCGAAAAAACTCCTACATACTTGAAGGATACCAAAAATGTCCTACAATTGTTGAACCAATTGACAATTGACGAGAATACCATACTAGTCAGTCTCGACATAGAGAGCCTCTACACGAGCATACCTCAGGATGACACTCTGAAGGTACTAGAAAGAGCACTGGTAAAAGAAGTTTGAACTCACAGAACTCCAAGGAACTTTATTCTTGAATGTGCTAGATTAGCACTTAAAAAGAACTACTTCGAGTTCGAGGGTACCCTGTACCTCCAAATAGGTGGGACCTCGATGGGAAGCACATTTGCTCCTAGCGTGGCAGGTTTGTATGTGTACTACTTTGAGGAGAAATTCATCTTAAATAACCAGAATCCATTTTCGTCACATATCCTTCTCTGGAAGCGCTATATAGATGATGTCCTGACGATATGGCAAGGGCCAGAAGAAACGCTGCTTGAGTTCTTCGAGTGGATCAATACCCTGGACAACAACCTAAAATTCACATACACACAAGACCCCACTACTCTGACTTTTCTTGATCTAACAATCACAAAGGAGGGAAGACACTTGGAAACAAAGACCCATTTTAAACCTACGGCTAAGAACAATCTCTTACGATTTGAGAGTTTCCATCCTAGACCACTGAGAGAGAATCTGCCCTATGGTCAATATTTAAGGATCAGGAGGAATTGTAGTAATCTCAGTGACTACCGTAAACAAGCAGGAGATCTAACCAACAAACTCCAAGCAAGGGGCTACCCAGACAACATCCTGAATAAGTGCCAAAAACGTGCGAGGAACCAGCCGCGAGAGGCACTCCTGGAGGACATTACCAGAGAACAAACAGACACACCTCTGACATGTGTGACCACTTTTTGCACCGCGTCTAACCTAATGTCAAAATCTATCAATAAACATTGGAAGATCATTAACACCGGCAATCTAAAATGGGAAAAACCCTTATTTGCCTACAAAAGAGCAAGGAGTATACGCGACAGTTTAGTGAATACCAGACCTAAGAGACAAGCTGAAGAAGAACCTACAGTGCTCAACGCATGGGGCCTACCGAAGGTTGTGGGACACTACAAATGCGGGAATTGCAGTGTCTGCCCTCTAACAGAGAACACCAAGACACTACTGCTGGAGGAAGGCAAGATCTGGACCATCAGATCCCACACCAATTGCAATAGCTCGCAGGTGGTGTACCTTATTACTTGCCCATGCAACCTTAGATATGTGGGTATGACCAGTAGGAAGATCAAGCAACGCATATGCAAACATCGTAGCACGATTCGCTGCCAAAAAACAATGACTAAACTCACAGAACATTTTCTGTCTATGAAACATGGCCCCAATGACTTTAAATGGACCATTATTGAAAAAGTTGAAAAGGAGTCCAATCTCTTCGAAAAGGAACAGCGTTGTGTTTATAGACTGGCCACTCACAAGTTGGGCCTGAACGACAATATCCCTTGGAATTCAGTGAAAAACTAACACTTCCACGACTGATCTGTGCAATTTTCTGTATGTCTCTTGATTTGCTGCATGATTTGTAAACTGACTTGGCTGCAATACTATGGCGTTAGATTATCCCTTCCCTTTATCCCCCTGCTAACTTGGGTCACATTCGTTTTCATAAGATGTTGGTCACATTTACTAAACCCCTGTGTTGTTTCGATTTGCACTCGACTAAATAGCCATTGTTACGAGGCTATCGAAATAAACAAGTACTAGCACTTTAATTCCCATCTACTGAATGACGCTGTTGACAGCAGGGTGTGCTCTCTGTGTGGCAGAACGTACAGTGACGTTTAACTGTTCATACCCCCATGAGCACCCCTTCCTATTGGCCATTCAACCGCCCACACGCCCAGCGCCGATCACGCCCTACCCGTCCAATCACGCCCAACCCGGAAACGGCACGCTCACTTACCACGCCGGCTCCGCAGCTCAGTAACCCACGGAGCACTCGCGGTGACGGTGTAGGTGCAAACGGCGCCTCATTTTCCTCTTACAAGTAAGATTGTTCCTTTACGGTGACGCCTTAAGCCTTTATGGATCAGAGTTTCATTATCGCCAATACCCTGTATTGTTACTGTCTACTTAGATCGTAACGAGAAAAACGCCAGTCCCGGAGTGGCTCATGGAGCATTGAATATAAAGCTCCTTGTAAGATGATCAGCCTGAACTTTCGTTCACTATACTCATGCATGCTAACCACTACCAGGCACCGTCGCCCCATGTGTGGTCGTTGTATCAGGTCCAGAATTCGTTTTTTATCTCACGTACCTATTTGTTATTTTAATCCTGCGTAGTCGCCTTCACTTGCACGACAACTCCGCTGTTTCTCAGCCACTGAGACACAAACACCCAGCACTTCGCCATTACGTGTCCAGTGCTTTTCCCATAACTAGCACTGACACCAAGTGATTTGAGTATCATAGATACATTGGGTGTGCCACCACGTTGTATGTGGCATTATTGGGACTTATCTCACACGTCCCTCACATCAAGTTTATGATGAATGTTGATGAACATCACCACTCACCGATTAGATGTTATGTATGTTTTTATATATGTATATGTTCGTTATCCACAACCCTTTTTCCCTCATTTTTCTCAACAGGTTTTTTCAACAGACTAAAGAAGAAACCAGTTTTTGGAGATTCATTTTGTTTCTCCTACTGCTACCTACAAGGATAGGGTGCGCCTTAGCGTGCACATACCGTCCCGAAGGTACCCCACGGTCCTGACGAATACCTGTTAATTTGACACATAGGTAGAAACATGTAGACCTTTTTATCCCACACGCCATATAGTTTTTTCACCGACAGCTCTCCTAATTGGGCAACAGGCGCCTCCTTCTTTTAACCATATCCGTTACACCCCAGAATAAACCACGTAAGTGGGCAGTTCCGGATATTTTTAATAACACTTAGTTCTTCCCTTACACACATAAAAGAAATAAAACCAGCTCCACTGTAATCAGGTGTCGCAGCACACCTGGATGGCATTCGGCTGTCCGGGTGGGACCCCGATGATGAAGCATGTCACCAACTAGGTTGGTGAGTGAGGGGTCTTCTTAAGGACAAAGGACGTCCTTTCTTTGGATTGTGGCTAACACACAGACTCGCCTCTACTGAGGTTGGGTGTATCCCCCAGGTGTAACTCCCTTATTGTTGTTTATTGATATATCTAAGGGGACAGGGAGTCCCTCTCCTGCCTTCTCAGGCGAATACCCTTTCTCTCCTTACTGATAATCTATTACCACATCTATTCCATGAAACCTGATTTTGTGCAACTCATTTGGTTGGTGCGACGTGTTGAAGTGTGCCGCAAAAGGATATTGTGCATTGTTGTTACGTATGGCACGGATGTGCTCCTGTATTCTTTCTTTTAACGGCCTTATTGTACTGCCTATATATATCCAATCACATATACATTTTATGCAGTACACTGTGTGGGTGGTATTGCAGTTGATAAAATGATGTATCGTGTGCAATTTTTGACTGTTGTATCTAAAATTTGTAGTCCTATTCAATGCAAAACAGCATATACAACAGTTGCCACATCTATAAAACCCTTTGGGAGATGTAGGCATCCAATTTGGTCCTCTTTGTGGGGGAATATAACTTGGACATAGTTCTTGTCTTAAGGTTCTTCCTCTACTAAAAGTAATAGAGGGTTTCAGTCCTACTTTATTATGCAGACTGTTATCCTCCAATAGCAAGTGCCAATGTTTATTTAATATCTTATACAGATCTGTGCTCACTGTGCTATATGGAGTGATGAATCTTATATTTCTTTTCGTCTTGGCAGGTTTGTGTTGTTTGTGCTTGAGCAGTGAGTCTCTATTGATTTTATCAATTCTGTTTCTAGCACTAGTTACTGTTTCCTTATTGTAACCCCTTGATAAAAATCTCCTTTCCACTGATCTTAGTTCTGTGTCTATACTCTCTTGATCGCTACAGTTTCTTTTTATCCTTAGCATTTCCCCATAGGGGATTGCTTTTATTTGCGAACTGGGATGTGCACTTTGGGCATGCAGTAAGGAATTACATGCAGTATCCTTTCTGTAAGGAATCGTGTGCAATTTGTTGTTCTTTACTACAATGGTGATGTCCAAAAAGTTTATTTTGGACATGCTTTGCTCTTTTATGAATTTTAGATTAAAAGGATTATCATTAAGATGTTCAAAAAACATGTCCAATTCTTCCCTGTTGCCTGCCCAAAACATTAACAGGTCATCTATATATCTACCTAGATATAGGATATTTTCTGACAGATTGTTTGGACATTTTCTCCATATATGGATCAGTTCGAAATATCCCATATATAGGTTGGCCAATGTGGGCGAAAATTTCGACCCCATCGCCACCCCCTTGGTCTGGCGAAACCATTCTCCATTATGCAAGAACACATTGTTGGCAAGGACCAATTGAATCATCGCAATCAACATATTTGAGTGGGCATAGGTCTCAATGGGTCTGCTGTCTAGGAAGTGACGTACCGCTAGTAACCCTTTGTCGCAAGGTATGCTCGTATATAACGAGCATACATCCAACGTGACCAGCAGATGTCCCTCCACCCAATCCACATCTCCAATCTTGTTCAAAACATACCCGGTATCTTTGATATATGTAGGCAGATTTACGACCAGTGGTTGTAAAAACAGATCTATGTATTTCGATATTTTTTCGGTTGGAGATCCGATGCCTGCTATGATGGGCCTTCCCGGAGGGAAATCAGATTTCTTATGTACCTTGGGCAGGCAATATATACAGGGATATGTAGGTGAATCGTTGTAAAGATATTTCAGCTCTGTTTCTGAGATCAGACACTCTTCTTTCCAAGTTTTAAGATGATCAAGTATTTTTTCTTTTGTCTCCTTTATGGGGTTACTTCTCAATTTGGTGTAGGTGCTGGTATCACCAAGTTGTTTATCTATTTCTCCCATATAGTCCCTACGGTTCATCAGGACTATATTTCCTCCCTTGTCCGCCTCACGGATGACAAGAGAGTCCTTCTTTTTTAAGTTTGTCACTGCCTTACGTTCTTTCTCAGTAATGTTTTGAGTTCTATACCTATGTGTACTCAGATATTTGTCCTCTAATAAATAGAGGTCCTGTGTCACATTCTGTTGAAATCTGTCTAGATTATTGTTCCCCTGTAATTGTGGTGTGAATCGAGATTTTATTCTAAGACCACTGTTTATTTCAGTATATGTGTCTAGCTGTAGATTGGTTGCCACGGATTCTATGCTTTCTATTCCTTCCTCATCATTTATACTTAATAAGAGATGTGTATCTCTAATGTCCCTGATCGAAGGATTCGAGCTGCTCATATGCACATTTGCTACCTCATGTTGTCTCTCCGGTCTGTCAGCAAAAAATTTCAACAATTTGATATTTCTGATAAACTTGAAACAACTGATATGAAAAGACGTAAAATCCGGTATATTACTTGGACAAAAACCCAATCCTTTGCTCAGTATGTTTATTTCTGGTTGTGTTAGCACATGGTCAGAAAGATTCAAAATATCAATTTCATTACAGGTTTCAATATGCTCATTTACATTTTTTGATTGCGGGTCACTGATCTTGTTGTGACACCTGCTCTTCCCTTTTGTTCCTGTTCTCTTAATCCCCCTCCTTGTCCTTTTGTGTTTATGTCTTTCTTGAATGTCTCTTTGTTGCCCTGTCTGAAGCGCTGTAGCTCTAAAAAAAAAAAGGCATCTGGCACAGGGCCCTGTGCGCCTCCTTCTATACCTGTGTATTCATTACTAGTCAAGCTACTAATGCTTGCAATATCAGACATGCTGCTACTACCAGCTGTCTGTGAAGTGATATCTGAGCCATTTCTATTGTTTGAGGGTTTTATGTTATCAAACTTTCTCGCGAAAGTGTATACCCTTCCACATTTGTAGTCCCTTTCATCTCGTTTAATTTTTTGTTATATTTTGTCTCTTAGATAAATTTGATGTTTCTGGAGTTGGTCTTTTAACATGGCCCAGTTCTTATCCGCCACTTCAGGTAAACCCATATCTTTAATCTCCTTTTCTAGATTAGCAATCTCCAATAACAGTTTTTCTCTCTTCAATTCTGCATCCCTGGAAGGGGAAAAACTTCTATTACATTCCTCTATGGGTATGATGGACATCCTTATCAGGGATGCAGAAAAGACCAACTCCAGAAACATCAAATTTATCTAAGAGACAAAAAATCCTGTGGCTCAATGCCAATTGGATAAAAGCAACGAGTAGGGATGTGCACTGGTATTCTTTCTATATATTGTCTATGATACTCTACCATACCTAGAGTGGGTAGGATATCGTGGATGAGTTGCTTATGGGTGAATAAGCATGATATCGGTTTAGCACTCCTAGAATGGTGATCTAATTTATACTGTATATATCTATAACAAGGGAAATACTTATCAATGATGTGCTGATCTCAGAAAGCAAATTCACCCTGTGTTCTTTGTTGTTATGATTAATTTTGCTGATTAAGCACTCACTTAACTGTGTCATTGTGGAATTCTGTATAAACAAACTGTGTTGTGAGTTTGCAGACAGGTATTGAGGACCGAAAGGTAACGAAGATAGATAAATAGATATGGCCACCTTCGATGACAATAGGGATGTCTTACTTGATGACCTATTCAATGAGATCCTTAGCAAAAACTCGCTACCTAAAAGACATGGAGAGGTGGCATCCTAACAATTTGGCACAGGCTGAGGTACTGGACATGCTTCAGAAGAACAGAGATCGTCAGGCCAGCACCTCCACAGGTGAATTTTCGGTTGCAGCACCAGAAGGGCGCGAAACAGTGCCAAACATACAAAAAAAATTTGGTGTATTAAAGATGGTCTGCATTTTTGGTGGAAAGACCCTCTGCTACGGGCAACTAAGTATTTCCCTCATTAATGATGCTGTAGACAACCACCACTGCAGCAAGAAAAGAAAGCAGTAGCTTTTTTTTTATTTTTTGCTCCTGTCGAGCCACTGTTAATTCCCAGTTTTTTGTTTCTTCCCTAAAAAAATATAAAATAGTTCATAAAAACCAAAAAAAACAAAAAATGTTCAGAAAAAAAATAATATATAAAACAACAAAAAGAATTAAAAAAAAAGTTCTTATCAGAACTACCTCACATTTATAAAATTAAACCAATATTTTTAAAGGATCTCTGTCAATTTTTTCTCCTTAGGGTACGCGTACCGGGGCGCGCCCCCTCCCAAAAAAAAATAAAAATAAATAATGAAACAGTTAGCATGAGGAAAGGACACAAACAGAGTTATGTTAAGAGAAAAAGAGCGACAAGATGACCACAGAGGAATTGTTTATTACATAGTAAAAAATTAGAGAAGGTGTAATTGGATGAAAGTGAAAAAAGTAACATGGCTAACGGAGCGAAAGAAAGGAAGAGAGAGGAAGAACACTAAAGTAGAGATAGTGTGAGACTGTGATTCGCTGTTAAAAGAAAAAGAAAGGACAGTAAGAAATGGAGAATGAAGGGTAGTGGCTGAATCACGATAAATAAAGAACAATGAGGAAAAGTGAGAAAAGACCAGGTAGTATAAGTAAAGAGGGGTGAAAGAGGGAGAAATATTGAATTACGAAAACACATGTGGAGTGACAGAGAGAAAGGACAAGGAGAGTAAAGGAAACAGTACCTGAATGGGCTTGAGTAAAATAGCAAAAAAAGATAAGTAATGCAGTGTGTGTGACGTATAGGGAGTCAGTGGGTGTAGGTCGCAGTGTGGGTGTGTAAGGTGTGTCTGTGGGTGTGGCTGTGTGGAGTGTTTCGGTGTCGGTGGAGGTGAGGGTGTGTGAAATATGTGTGAGGAGTGTATGAGTGTGGGGTGTATATGTGTTCGATGTATGTGTGTGTATGGAATGTGTGTGTGTGTTTCAGGAGTGTGTGTGGGGGGATTTTTTGTGTGTATGAGGTGTGTGTGTGGTGTGTGTGGGGTGTATGTTACAGGTGTGTGTGTGTTTTGGAATGGGGATGAGGTGTATGTGTAGGAGTAAGGTAAATAATTAAGAAAAAGAGAATGAGTGAAGAAGCAAAGGAAGGGATTAGAGGGTAAGAAAAGTAAAGAAAATGGATTGAAAGAAGTTGAATATGAGATGGGAAATCGGAAAAGGGGAGTAAACATGTAGAATAAGAATAAGTGAGTGAAACAGAGTAAAGACACAGGAGTGTGGTAGATTAAGAAAATGTTAGTGAGCTTAAAGCAAAGGGTGATCACAAACTACATTTTTTTAGTCATACTTACCATATAATAAATAAGTTTAACTACACTTTGTATCTGTGAAAGAGAGAAGAAAAAATAAGTTATAATTAGTAAAATATGTATTTTAAATTAAAAGATCCAAATGAAGAGGTTAAAAATCATAACGCTCTATTTAGAAATAAAGTTAGAGTGAAGAACACAGAAAGGGAAATAAACTAAGGTAGAAGGACAAAAAGAGGGAAAAAGAAATAGAAGGAGAGCAAATTACAAAAAGTAAGGCATATAGATTCACTGAGAAAAAGAGAGAGAAGAACAGAGAAATGAAATGAAGGTAAGAAAGATACTAAAACAATGTGAGTTACCAAAACTAAATCAGGAAACAGTAGTAAGTAAAAAGATAATGACTGAGACAGAAAACAGTCTAATTAAGGATGCATTTAGAAGAATAAGGAATACAAGATAACTGAGAGTAAATGAAGAACAGTCATAGAGTGAAAGGAGGAAGGGAGACAGGATAATATACAACGATTGAGGAAAATGGACTGAGAAAGTTATAAGGTAGACACACTAACAGAAAAAGTGAGTGAGGTGGAGTACAATGAGTGAGAAAAGGAAATGAGTAAGTGAGCAAAAAGAAGGAAAGAAAGGAGAAGACGACTAAAACAGTGGTACTGAGAAAAAATAATTTGGTGATGAAAGTAAAGAGAAGGACATTGAAAGAAAAGAAATGAGGGATAGTAATGGAACCAGAGTAAAAGAAATGGGATGAAGAACGATGAGAAAGGAGCAGTGAAGTTGTTGTAAAAGAAGTGATGGAAGGTAGATAAACACAAGTGAACATAACACAAGTAGAGTGAGGCACTGAGGACATATAAGTAGTGAACGAAAAACAGAGAGAAGAGGTCAAAAGTAAGAAGCAAACAAAGATAAGCTAAGGAGAGTGGGTGATTTATAGTGATAGAGTGCAATAATACTGCTGAGTGAGTAAACAGGAATTACTAAAGGAGCAAAAGAGAAAAATACGGAAAAGAGAAGTAAAGTAGAAAGACTGAAAGCTGAAACGTTATGCAAGGGAGAGACGGGATACACACAGTTGAAATGAAAATGAGGGGTTGTCAAAGAAGTGGAGTAAGGGAACGGGGGTTACAGAGAGTGAGAGAACGACATTATAAGTGAGTAAAAAGAGCTGAAAGAGGATGGAAAAAGGAAAGTAAATGTCAGAGAATGGGAATACAATTTAATTTACACAATCCAAAGTATAAAATAACTTGTACAACATGTTACAAAGTTTATTTTTGCTGTTCTCAGAATATATTGAATTTCACTTAAAAGAGTGAGTTCAAATTACTCATCATATGACAGCGGGAAAAAAAACACAATCTAAAAGATTGTGTTTTAAAAAAAACCTTAGATACTGACAAATGACAAATGTACGCTAAAGTTAGATTGACTTACTTTTCCTTGAGGCCAAATATTGTATCATGGTGGTCCTTTTCTTGTTGGAAAGTACTTTGCTGTTCACTTAAAAATCCATTTCATCGACTTTCTAGAAGAAAAGCTCCAAGAACATCTGAAATATTTTCAATATTTTCATATACTCCTTTTTTCAGTCATGACTCTTTACTCATTCCTGCACCTTTCCATTTGGCCAAATAGTGTCAGATGTATGAGTATATGTTCAAATTAATTTTAAGGCACTCTCAAATGATCTTTTTCCCGACGTTCTGAAAGAATGGCTCTTCAACATTTTCACAATATTTAATTATTTGTATAACCATCTCTGACTCACTCATGTTCATCATTTTGTATAATACTGTTAGAAGCGGCTGTCTCTAGTTGGCAGAGGTATACACTTCTGACAAATAGGGACACACCTTTTCTAGTCAGGGCAAGGGGATCACACACTTAGATAACCCCTGCTCACCCCCTTAGTAGCTTGGTAAAGCAGACAGGCTTATCTCAGAGGCAGTGCGTTAAGCATTTATGACCACATACAGTAATAAAGTGAATACACTACAAATGGACACGACACAGTAGTATTATAAAAATAAGGATTTTTATATAAGGCTTAGCACAAGACCAAATAACGACAAAAATATACCACAGTCTTAATAAATACTCTTGGAAGGAAAAATAATAATTCAAGCACGGTTTCTTCTTAGCACAAAGTCTTTAGTATCAAAAGCAACTCTTCTTCTTTATAACACAGTTCTTGGCAACAATGTTACCCACATGGGAGTCACACGACGTCGAGGCAAAGTTAATCCAAAGGTTCGGCGTCGAGCGCGAGGAGCGCTACGTCGAGCCCGGAGTCACACAGACCCCCACAACACAGTACCTTGGAAAAGTGAAGCACTCGATGATCAGCGGCGTCGAGATGTCTGGCGTCGCGTCTTTGGCGTCGATCGGGCCTCGGAGTCGGGGCGATCTGCAGCGGCGTCGACCGAAGTCAGGCAGGAGCAGCGCTCACGAGATGAAGCAGGATACGGCGTCGTCGATGTTGCAAGAGTGAGCAGCGCTCACGGCGTCGAGGGGGCTCGAAGTCGATGCGATCAGCAGCGGTGCAGACACGAGGTCACTTGGAGCTGGAGCCGAACTCACTACTCACTGGCGTTGTTGCTGGCGTCGATCGGGCCCGGCGTCCGGCGTCGAGGAAGCGGGACACTGGAGCCGTTACTCAAGATGTCGAGCTGGATTCGGCGGCGTCCGTCGGCGTCGAGATTGCTGGATTCTTTCAAAGGTGCTGGATTCACAAGTTCCAGCAAACAGCACTTTAAGCAGATGAAGTCCTTTAGCCCTGTGACTTCAACAGGAGACTGGCACTCTTCCAGCCCTTGGAGATTTTCTTAGCAAAGATTGAGAGTACACACACAGTTCCTCTCTCCTGGTTCCTTGGCAAAAATAAAGAAGCAATGCAGGATTCCCCCAACAAACAGCACTCTGGCAGAAGGGGTAGGCAGTCCTTAGATCAGCAGGCTTCTTGTCCTTGGTTCAGGTTTCCTTGTCAGAAGTGATCTAAATTCTTGGTTCAGGGGTCCTTCTCTTATACCCCTTTTTGGCTTTGATACCTTTGTCCATGCAGGGGAATTTCCCCCCCATCTTGGGTTTGTTGTGGGTGTTGCCAGGCCGAAGCACCTGGCCTATTCACTGTGCAGGGCAGAGTCTTCAGCCGCCCAGCAGGAGCGGAGCCAGCATTGTCACTGGCAGGGGCAGGGCCATCAAGTGCCCGGCAGGAGGTGGGCCAGGAAAGTCCCAGGCAGGCACAGAGTCATCAGCCGCCTGGCAGGGGGGCGGAGCCAGCATTGTATCAGGCAGGGCAGGCTATCAGGAGCTACTCTTCCCCTACTCTCAATGCAAATGTCCCACTCACCCCACACTGACTCATTCAGACCTCTGGAGCCACCCAGCTCCTGTCACACGCACACCAGAACCAGCAGAGACCGGTAGACAGTTAGACAAGAAAATAGCTACTTTCTAAAAGTGCTATTTTCAAACACAGAGTCCAAAAACCATCCACACAAACGGATGCGTTATTAAACCCTGAGTTCAGGGATACCAAACTCGACATTGCACCATGCTCCCCGAGCCCGCTAGGATTCTAGCATTAATAATCCTGGCAGCCCATTCTAACTGATGGAGAGCAGGTTACCTTACAATAGTGAAAAACGACTATGGCTGTAATTCACTATTAGGACATGCCAACCTTGTCAGGCTTGTCCTACCTTATGCTTACAATGCACCCTTGCCCTTGGACCTACCATAGGGGTGACTAACATGAAGTTAAGGGAAGGTTTAGGGACTGGCAAGTAGGTGTACTTGCACAGTCTGCGTGACAGTACCAGACTGCACGTGGTCTAGCAATGGTAGACCTTCAGACATACTTTTACTAGGCCGCTCTTGTGGGTGGCACAACACGTGCTGCAGGCCCACTAGCAGCATTTGTATTTACAAGCCCTGGCACTCCTGGTGCACTCTACTAGGGACTGACAGTAAACCAAATAAGCCAAACATGGAATTCAATCAATACAGCAATTTCACATAGGGAGCACTTGCTCTGTGGCACTGATCAGCAGTGGCACAGTGCCCAAAGCATTTACCAGCAAAAACATCGTAAACAGAGGAGGCAAACAGAAAAAATGGAGGAGAGACTCATGCCAATGATGCCAGGTCTAACACGTGTCCCCTCCAGCTGAAATGTGGGGAGAACTACCCTTACCCTAGGGAGTCCTCATCACTAAGGCGGAAAAATCTGGACAGACCATCAGCATTGGCGTGATCTGTGCCAGGGCGGTGTTCCACCGTGAAGTCCATCCCCTGAAGGGAAATGGACCACCTCAACAGCTTTGGATTCTCACCCCTCATCTGCATCAACCATCTGAGGGGCCTGTGGTCTGTCTGAACCCGGAAGTGAGTCCCAAACAGGTAGGGTCTTAGCTTCTTCAGCGCCCAGACCACAGCAAATGCTTCTCTCTCTATTGCACTCCACCTCTGTTCCCTGGGAAGTAACCTCCTACTGATGAAGGCTACAGGTAAGTCTCGGCCCTCTTCATTCACCTGAGCTAGAACAGCCCCCACGCCATGCTCTGAAGCGTCCGTCTGGACAACAAATTCTTTAGAAAAGTCGGGTGACTGGAGGATGGGTGCTGTGCACATTGCAGTTTTCAGGGTGTCAAAGGCCGTCTGACAGGCGTCAGTCCAGATCACAAGTCGTGGCTGCTTCCTGGAAGTCAGCGAAGTCAAGGGGTGCACAATGTTACCATAATCCTTGACGAACCTCCTGTAATAACCCGTGAGACCCAAGAAGGCTCTCACCTGAGTCTGGGTTTTGGGCGGTGCCCATGCCAGGATGGTATCAATCTTGGGTTGCAGGGGGGCCACCTTGCCGCTCCCTACTTGGTGCCCCAAGTACACCACTGAACCCTGCCCAATCTGGCACTTACTGGCTTTGATTGTGAGGCCTGCTCTGCGCAGGGCCAACAACACTTCCTGGAGGTGGCGCAAGTGTTCCTCCCAGCTGGCGCTGACCACTGCGATGTCGTCCATGTAGGCGGCACTGAAATCCTCCAGTCCAGCCAAGACCTGGTTGACCAACCTCTGGAAGGTGGCAGGGGCATTCTTCATCCCAAAGGGCATAACCCGGAATTGGTAGTGCCCATCTGGTGTGGAGAATGCTGACCTCTCTTTTGCCCCATCAGTCAAGGCGATCTGCCAGTACCCAGACGTTAGATCAAACGTACTAAGGTACCGGGCAGCCCCTAACCGATCTATGAGCTCATCAGCTCTGGGGATGGGGTGCGCGTCAGTCTTGGTGACTGAATTGAGTCCTCGGTAATCCACACAGAACCGAAGTTCCGGTGAAGCACCAGGCGCTGCAGCCTTTGGGACCAAGACCACTGGGCTGGCCCAAGGACTGCTAGAGGACTCAACCACCCCTTAGGCAAACATTTTGGAGACCTCCTCCTTGATGTATGCTCTGACCTTGTCAGTCACTCTGTAAGCCTTGTGCTTCACAGGAGTGCTGTCCCCGGTGTCCACATCATGGACACACCACTGAGTGACACCAGGAATCAAGGAAAACAGATCAGGGAATTGTCCCAACAATTGGCGACAATCCTGCTGCTGTTCAGGGGTCAGTGTGTCAGAGAGGACAACACCATCCACTGACCCATCTTGCTCTTTTGCAGACAGGAGGTCAGGAAGAGGCTCACTCTCCTCCTCCATTCCAGCATCTGTAGCTAGGAGCATGCCCACTTCGGACCTTTCTAAGTGGGGCTTCAAACGGTTGACATGCAGGACCCACAAGGGGTTCCTGGGAGACTTCAAGTCCACCATGTAGGTGACATCGCTCTTTTTCTCCACAACCTCAAATGGTCCAGTCCACCTGTCCTTGAGCGCACAAGGTTCCACAGGGGACATAACCCAAACTTTCTGTCCAGGCTGAAGCTCTACCAGAGTGGCCTTCTGGTCGTACCACCGCTTCATCTCCTCCTGGCTGGCCTCCAGATTTGCCTGAATAAGATCTCTGCAGCGCCTAGTCTGGTTCCTAAAGGCCAGCATGTAACTGTATACATCCTGGGGAGGTTTCCTGGGAGATTGCTCCCAGCCTTCTTTGACCAGACTCAAAGGTCCTCTTACCGGGTGACCATACAAGAGCTCAAAGGGGCTGAACCCTAGAGACTTTTGTGGCACCTCACGGTAAGCAAACAACAGGCATGGCAAGAGGACGTCCCATTTACGCCTCATTGGTTCTTCAAGACCCATAATCATGCCTTTAAGGGTACGGTTGAATCTTTCAACCAACCCATTACCTTGAGGGTGGTAAGGAGTGGTGAACTTGTAAGTTACCCCACACTCCTTCCACAAAGACTTCATATAGTTGGAAATGAAGTTGGTGCCCCGGTCTGACACCACCTCTCTGGGGAACCCCATTCTGGAGAAAACACCCATCAGTGCCCGTCCCACCACGGGGGCCGTCACCGTTCTGAGAGGGATGGCTTCCGGGCACCGTGTGGCATGGTCCACCAAGACCAGGATGAACCTGTTGCCTAGGGCTGTCTTGGGGTCCAGGGGCCCAACAATGTCAATCCCCACCCGGTCAAAGGGGGTACTGACCACGGGAAAAGGTTGGAGGGGAGCCTTCTGCTTCCGCCCGCTTTTCCCACTTGACTGGCAAGTTTGACAGGTCTTGCAATGGATATCTGTATCCCTTCTCATCTGAGGCCAATAAAAATGGGTGACAAGCCTGTCATAGGTCTTGTCCTGCCCCAGATGTCCAGCTAAAGGAACGTCATGAGCCAAACCCAGTAGGAAGGCTCTTAAGCGCTGGGGTACCACCAGCACACGGGCTGACCCAGGCTCAGCAGCCTTAGGCTCGCTATACAGGGGGTCGTTCTCCCAGTAAACAAAATGTGACCCTGACTGATCACCTGAGGTTTGGGCTGAGGCCTGCTGCCTCATACCCACAAGAGAAGGGCACACTTTCTGTTCTGCACAGAATTCCTCCCTGGAGGGACCACCATCCTGCTGCCAGTGGGTCAGCTCGGGCAGGTCTCCCAGTTCAGCAACTTGTTCACCTGTGGGTTCCAGGGCATGCCCCTCAAGGTCTGCCTCCTCCTGGACCACGGGAACTACGGGGGACGGTTTTCCACGCCCCCTGCCTCTTCTCTTCACAGCTGGGTCCTGGGCCATACTTTCAGGCTCCAGAACCCCATCAACACCCTTACTTGCTGTCATCGATCGAGTGGTTGCACACACCCACTCTGGCACACCCAACATTTTCAAATGTGTCTCCCTCTCCACCTTAGCCCAAGGGGAGTCTTCTAAATCATTGCCCAGGAGACAATCAACAGGCATGGCGGGCCTTACAGCAACTTGAAGAGTACCTGAAACTCCCCCCCATTCAAAGGAAACTTGAGCTACCTCACACTCTCTCTGGGAGTTGTCAGCAGCTATCACAGGGTAGAATGCGTGGGGAACAACCTGCTCTCTGGACACCAAGTGACACTTGACAGCTGTCACACTCGCTCCGGTGTCTCTGAGAGCTTCCACTCTATGGCCATTAATGGTCACCCACTGCCTATATTTCTTAGTGTTACTAGGCAGAGGGGGTGGAGGGACCAATTCCATGTCTCCTAGAGAGACCAGGGACATCTCTGCGGGACCCTCCCCACCATGGGCAACCATCTCCTCCCCTCCCAGGGCTACACTCGCCAACTGACGGGGGGCGGCACGTGGTGGTGCACTAGAGTTCTTCAAGGGACACTGGGGATCATAAAACCGGTGTCCCACATGCTTACAAGCGAAGCAGGTCATTGGGCCCCTACGAACAGGTTTACCTGTCGGGGCCTCTGATTTCTTCTCTGGGGGAGGCTGGGAACCCTTCCCTTGGTTCCCTTGGGGATTACTTTGGGGCCCTTTCTGGAACTCCTTCTGTTTACCCTTGTCCCCCCCACTCTTCTGCTGGGGACCCTGCCCACCTTTGGCTGAGTCTCCCACTGGACCCTTGTGGACCCTGGTACTGACCCAGCGGTCCGCCTCTTCAGCAAGTTTTCTAGGGTTAGATATCTTGCTATCAATAAGGTGCTGGCGCAGCTCTGGAAAACAGTTATTAGACAAGTGCTCCCAAGCAAACAAATCATAAAGAGCATCATAACTTTCCACTTTGCTGCCCTTTACCCAACCATCCATGGCTCTGCAAAAATAGGACACATATTCCACCCACGTCGTACCAGGCAACTTCTTACATTCTCTAAAGGCCTGTCTGTACTTTTCTGGGGTTAGGCCATACCTTAACATTAAAGCATCTTTCATATGAGCATAAGACATCCTATCCTCAACAGGCATGTCTAACAGGGTATCTCTTCCCTCATTCACAAAGCGACCCCACAACCCCGCTCCCCAATCCTTCTCAGGGACCCGGTGGGCCAACAATGCTAACTCATATGCTTTAAACCATTGACCAATATCCTCATTCTTCTGAAAATCTTTGATCACAACTTTGGGAAAATAAAACCTACTTTCTGCAGGCACAGATGGGATGCTGCCACCAGAGGGATTCAATTCTAACTCTTTAGCTTTGAGCTCCAACTCCCTCATCCTGGTATCACGCTCAAAAGCTAACTTCTCTCTTTCAAACTCTAACCTTTTGATCTCCATATCAGCTTCTCTCCTGCCTCTTGCATTCTCTATTTCCAACTGCCCATTTATCTTAAGTTTTGCCATTTCCCTGTTGTAAGCTCGCTCTTTCTCCCTTTCTTCTCTTTCTTCAGGAGAAAGACCCTTGGAGGAAACACTGCTGCCAGGAGAGGACACATGACCATTCACTGGTACTTCCTCCTCCCCTTCCCCTGGCGGTACCACCACCGCATCAGAGGGATCTCTGGCCTCTAACAAGGCCTCCAATGCTTTGAGATATTCTGCTTTCTTGGAGAGGCCTGGAGTAGGGACTTTCAATTGCTTGCAAAAGTGTTTCAGCTGCTGTGCTTTGTAATCCTTTATCTTACTCCTATCAAATTCCTCCCCAACAACAGCAGGGGTAGTGACTCCGGCATCACTCATGGTCAAAACTGGCAGTTTCAAAAATCAAGCCCCAGGAAAGCGGAGAACAAAAATAGAATCCTTCCAACCAAAACAGATTGTGGCTGCGCTATGGTCTGCTTTCACTATGTAGTGCACACTAATCACTGCACATGGGTCATAAATGCAAAGTTCAAATCCTCACCACTGACCCACCAATGTTAGAAGCGGCTGTCTCTAGTTGGCAGAGGTATACACTTCTGACAAATAGGGACACACCTTTACTAGTCAGGGCAAGGGGATCACACACTTAGATAACCCCTGCTCACCCCCTTGGTAGCTTGGCAAAGCAGACAGGCTTATCTTAGAGGCAGTGCGTTAAGCATTTATGACCACATACAGTAATAAAGTGAATACACTACAAATGGACACGACACAGTAGTATTATAAAAATAAGGATTTTTATATAAGGCTTAGCACAAGACCAAATAACGACAAAAATATACCACAGTCTTAATAAATACTCTTGGAAGGAAAAATAATAATTCAAGCACGGTTTCTTCTTAGCACAAAGTCTTTAGTATCAAAAGCAACTCTTCTTCTTTATAACACAGTTCTTGGCAACAATGTTACCCACACGGGAGTCACACGACGTCGAGGCAAAGTTAATCCAAAGGTTCGGCGTCGACCGCGAGGAGCGCTACGTCGAGCCCGGAGTCGCACAGACCCCCACAACACAGTACCTTGGAAAAGTGAAGCACTCGATGATCAGCGGCGTCGAGATGTCTGGCGTCGCGTCTTCGGCGTCGATCGTGCCTCGGAGTCGGGGCGATCTGCAGCGGCGTCGACCGAAGTCAGGCGGGAGCAGCGCTCACGAGATGAAGCAGGATACGGCGTCGTCGATGTCGATGTTGCAAGAGTGAGCAGCACTCACGGCGTCGAGGGGGCTCGAAGTCGATGCGATCAGCAGCGGTGCAGACACGAGGTCACTTGGAGCTGGAGCCGAACTCACTACTCACTGGCGTTGTTGCTGGCGTCGATCGGGCCCGGCGGCCGGAGTCGAGGAAGCGGGACACTGGAGCCGTTACTCACGATGTTGAGCTGGATTCGGCGGCGTCCGTCGGCGTCGAGATTGCTGGATTCTTTCAAAGGTGCTGGATTCACAAGTTCCAGCAAACAGCACTTTAAGCAGATGAAGTCCTTTAGCCCTGTGACTTCAACAGGAGACTGGCACTCTTCCAGCCCTTGGAGATTTTCTTAGCAAAGATTGAGAGTACACACACAGTTCCTCTCTCCTGGTTCCTTGGCAAAAATAAAGAAGCAATGCAGGATTCCCCCAACAAACAGCACTCTGGCAGAAGGGGTAGGCAGTCCTTAGATCAGCAGGCTTCTTGTCCTTGGTTCAGGTTTCCTTGTCAGAAGTGATCTAAATTCTTGGTTCAGGGGTCCTTCTCTTATACCCCTTTTTGGCTTTGATCCCTTTGTCCATGCAGGGGAATTTCCCCCCCATCTTGGGTTTGTTGTGGGTGTTGCCAGGCCGAAGCACCTGGCCTATTCACTGTGCAGGGCAGAGTCTTCAGCCGCCCAGCAGGAGCGGAGCCAGCATTGTCACTGGCAGGGGCAGGGCCATCAAGTGCCCGGCAGGAGGTGGGCCAGGAAAGTCCCAGGCAGGCACAGAGTCATCAGCCACCTGGCAGGGGGGCGGAGCCAGCATTGTATCAGGCAGGGCAGGCTATCAGGAGCTACTCTTCCCCTACTCTCAATGCAAATGTCCCACTCACCCCACACTGACTCATTCAGACCTCTGGAGCCACCCAGCTCCTGTCACACGTACACCAGAACCAGCAGAGACCGGTAGACAGTTAGACAAGAAAATAGCTACTTTCTAAAAGTGCTATTTTCAAACACAGAGTCCAAAAACCATCCACACAAACGGATGCGTTATTAAACCCTGAGTTCAGGGATACCAAACTCGACATTACACCATGCTCCCCGAGCCCGCTAGGATTATAGCATTAATAATCCTGGCAGCCCATTCTAACTGATGGAGAGCAGGTTACCTTACAATAGTGAAAAACGACTATGGCTGTAATTCACTATTAGGGCATGCCAACCTTGTCAGGCTTGTCCTACCTTATGCTTACAATGCACCCTGCCATTGGACCTACCATAGGGGTGACTAACATGAAGTTAATGGAAGGTTTAGGGACTGGCAAGTAGGTGTACTTGCACAGTCTGCGTGACAGTACCAGACTGCACGTGGTCTAGCAATGGTAGACCTTCAGACATACTTTTACTAGGCCGCTCTTGTGGGTGGCACAACACGTGCTGCAGGCCCACTAGCAGCATTTGTATTTACAAGCCCTGGCACTCCTGGTGCACTCTACTAGGGACTGACAGTAAACCAAATAAGCCAAACATGGAATTCAATCAATACAGCAATTTCACATAGGGAGCACTTGCCCTCTGGCACTGATCAGCAGTGGCACAGTGCCCAAAGCATTTACCAGCAAAAACATCGTAAACAGAGGAGGCAAACAGAAAAAATGGAGGAGAGACTCATGCCAATGATGCCAGGTCTAACAAATACTAACTTCACTTATTATGAGATCCAATTACAGTACCTATATGACAAGTCAAGTTTTTTATATTGCCTGGAACACTTTTACTCAGAATATATTTTTAAACAGCAAAATAACCTTTATGAACTACTCCCGTCTTCATATGCCAATTACTTTTACCTAAATTTTGGCTGTAAAAACACTAGTTATGAATTTATAAAGCCAAAAGGCAAACGTTGTTTGAAAGTCAAATGAGTGTCGTTACATTGGGTCCAACCTTTAGAAGTTTTTAAATAGCATGTGTAATGCCCTGATGTTGTAGAAGGACCATCATGAAAAATAATAGCTACAGTTGCAAAGGTTGTTCCTGATATCGATAACTGTGAAGCCACAACATTTTTAATAGAAGTTGTCAATTTAGTTCCATCAGGTCTACATCGTTGGAACATTAAAATGACATAGTGACCATAATTTTGTAGAAATAATATGGACAGCATTGTAGACTTACATTGGTTACACACCATATTGTGATCAGCTGCTTTAAGTAGATTATTAAAAGGCACTGATTTGCAGTCTGGTAAAGTCAAATATATAAATCTTTCAGTGTCTATTCTAGTAGTACTTGATGAAGCACAGTTATCACAGTCATGTTGCCATTGATAAGAAAGATTAAAAAGATTTTTTATATCTACTCCTTCATCTTCCAATACATCAAACATATACATTAAAAATTCCTGACAATCCTGCTGATTTATCTGTAAAAATTGATTTTGACCTGAACATATGTCTACAAGATTCCTAATTTCTGAAACACTTTCTATTTTTTCTCTATCACTACTACATTTCTCTAACACAGAATTCAATAAACAGCACAATGTTTGTTCTCGATTTTCGATAATCTGTTTTTGTAAATTTTGAAGAAAAAAAACAACATTAACTACTACATTAGCATAGCAGTTGACACCAGAACTGTTTTCAAACGGAAATCCAACAACATCTTCAACAGAATCATTTTTCTTTCTGCTTACAATTACAGTTTCATCTATTTTTTGTCTTTTTGCTACTACCTTACTGCAATTACTCTCATTTCTTCTTTTTCGGCCTACCACACGTTTTTCAATCAGAGGATATTGAGGCAAATGTGGAGCATATTCTCTTCTTAACCTATTGTATTCTTTAACACAATCTAGATCAGCACAAATCTTTGTTTCATCACACTCAATCAAATACAATCCTGATAAAGTTCTCACTCTTGATAATGCCACATATGCCATACCTCTTTCAACACAGAACTTCCAATGTTCACCAAAGCACTATCTACACTTAAACCTTGAGATTTATGAATTGTCACTGCATATGACAAACAAACGGGAAACTGTTTTCGGCAAACATATAAGTCTTTCACAAGCAAAAATCTAGCTGAACAACGACAAATTTGTCTATTTCGTCAATGTCATCAAATTTAATTTTTAAAATTTCAATTCCATCTCTATTTTTGTAATTCACAAAACCAACAACATTACCCATTGCTCCATTTACCAGACCTCTTTCAACATTTAAATTCCTTCTCAAAATAATACGACAATTTAAACACACATTCAGAGTCTTTTCAAAACCAGCAGTTTTAGATATAGTCTTCTCCAATGAATCCAATTTTGATTTCAAATTTTCTGACAAAATAATTGTTGCTCCCATATGCTCTATTTTATCTATAGCTTCCAGTTTCACTATCTCTTCATTTTCTAACTTCAGCATTTTGTTGTTGAACATGGAACATTCTTTCAGAGTAGGCATCAAACATATGGCAGATTTCTTAAAAATATTCTCTGGAAGAATGTTTTCATTTGGGTACAAATTTGAAATTAACCGTCCATGTAAAGCTTCTTTCCCTTGCTGACTTATTTTTCCTACTCTTACATCTTGTAAAATATTTTTATAATCTTCATCCTTTGCCTGCCGCATATTTTGAAGCAGTTCTGCATATTTGAAGTTTAACCATATATTAACGTTTCCAATGCTTCCTAGGCACTTCCTGGTATCTTCATGTGTGAGCATTTTGAACACAGGTTGTGCTTTCACTGGAGTCAACTGCAGAAGATCTCCAAAAACAATAATATGTTTTCCTCCAAATAAAACATCATAGTCTGTTCTAAGAATTTCTTGCATTCTCAAATGCACAAAAGCAAGCATTATATTTGACACCATGCTTACTTCATCAATGATAAGAAGTTTCATTTTCTTCAGGACTCTCGAAACTTCGAAACACGCATCTCCAGATAGCTTGTGATATTGCAATTTGTTATCATGCTTATCATTGCAATATTGTGATATTGCAATTTGTTATCATGCATATCATTAAAGCAATTGCATCTTATCTGCAGAAAAGGACTGAATCACCGCTGTCTTGTGTTGTTACCGCTTCAACTAGGCTGGCAGCACATAATATTAAAGGGATTACTTTACATCGTTTACTGCAGCATCATGCTCAGTAAACGATGTAAAGTAATCCCTTTAATATTATGTGCTGCCAGCCTAGTTGAAGCGGTAACAACACAAGACAGCGGTGATTCAGTCCTTTTCTGCAGATAAGATGCAATTGCTTTAATCAGAAAACTTTTTCCAGTTCCCGCTTCTCCACTCACATACAGTCGGACAGGCTTAAATGATGTACATGAGCACTCTTTCTTCTCACGACTCAATCCATGTTCAACCTGTTCTGTGACTTCGTCATATATCAGTTTCTGTTCAAGGTTTAATTGTTTCACCAAATCTTCTAAAGTAATTACATCCTCTTGAGCTTGCTCCATAGCTCTTTCCACTTCATCCATGGCAGTGGCAGCTTCATTTTGGATAATTGGTCCTCCTAGTGGATCCTGACTCAATGAAGCAGAACTCTGACTGCCTTGAGAACTATCTCTCGCAATCTCTGCAGCAATTGTTGATTTTAGCTCTATTTCTTCATTCAACATTTGCAGAAAATTTGGAAAAACAGGACATTCTATGGTATCCTTCGTAGCATTAAAAGAGTCTTCATAACAGAGAAAATCTCCAAGTAGTTCCTCTTCTTCTCGCCATGGTTTAAAGAGTTGCAAAAGAGCCAAATAGTAAAATTATCTTTTGTCTGGATTTTCACAACTCAACTTTCGATGATTAATCAAATGACCTTTTTTCTGTTTCACTAGACATCCTTCACATCCAATGATTCCATATATTCCATTATTGATATCTTCTCTGATATTCCTCTTATAAATATATGTTTGCAGAACTTCATAGAGACAAACGTTCTCAAGGTGAGGACTTCTATTTGGATAGTATGTATCCAACATGTTTGTCTTCAAAATATCTTTACTTTCTGGTTCTTTCTCCGCCAAATACTCTATTTCTTGTACAGATTTCAAAACTCGATTTCGTGTTGCAGCAAGACCTAGACTCACCCAAATGATGGTTCTAGATTTGGCATATAGACTTGCTGATGACAATCGATCAGAACATTCATATGCTCCAATTTCTCAATGCGACAACATCTTCAGACTGTAACTGTATAATTTCTTGCTTAGACTCTTTTGATGTGAAATGTCCTCCCACATTTCCTTCAGTTCTGTCTTTTCTTTTTTTGTGATGTAAGACATCACATATCAAGCCACAGCAATAGAGTTGTCAGCAACGAATTGAATATCCATGTTAGCATTCCACATGGACAAAATCACTGGGTTGTAGTCGTTGATGTACTTGGACTCTTCGTTTCTTTTTAAATTGTATGTATTTTTTGGTGAATTCCTCGTCACAGTATGTCGCAGAGAAGACATCAAATTATTTACTCTTCCTTTAGAAATCACTGGTCGTGGAAAGGCGAAACGACATTTTGTGTAGAACTTGTCCTTGTTTCTGAATTTTCAAAGACAGTACTTTCCACAACGATGGGATTGAAAGCGTAAAACTTGTTGCCTTAAACTGTTTTCTTCAGTAGTTTTCGGAACAGCACATGTTGAATACGCTTCAATAAAGCTCATCACTGTCTCATCCGAATCTGTTCCAAATTTGGGTGCATCTTTAATCCACAACAACATATGTATGAGGAGCACCTCTCGCTTGATACTCCTTTCTCCAAAAGAAATCCAAAACCTCTCCAAGGGGAGGATTTTTTTTGTTGGTAATAAAAGACATCATAGCTTCAAATCTATGATTGAAATATCTGCATACATTTACTGGATCCAAAGAACACAGTTCTCCAGGTGTTTTGAATTCTATATATTGTATATTTGCATTTGCCTCTCGTAGAAATTGAAGTAAGTCATCCCATGCATACTCGGCACAGCTAAGAGTGAGGAACCATGTAGGAGTTCCTAAGTTTCTTAGCATACATTTCAATTCCCCATGACGACGGTACCAATACTCGTTTGTACCACGCTGACATGCCATGAGATTGATTAGATGAGATTCCAAAATATTATCTTGCAGATTCACTTTCTCCATAAAGTCCCTCGCGGAAACATTTTGCAGATGTGCTCCACTTTTCAGTATATGATTTACTGCATAAGAAAGCCCAGACAAGTCACTTTCTACAGTAGATGAAACAAATAGGGAATGCATTGGCGAAACCTTGGATCTTCAGCATATAATCTTACAGTTCGATATTCAGATGCAGGAATTTGAAGTGGTCGATCGTCATATCGTCCACCTCGACCTGTTGGAAATAGCTGTGGAAAACAACAAGCTTCCAAACTTTCTTCCCATACACTAACGGGACTTCCCTTTGCTGCTTTCATTTGAAACAATTCAATTGCATTCCCCATTACTTCTTTGGAATGCAAAGGATGAACAGTATAATGTTCTTATATTTCTTCACTTCTAGAGACATCAACTTTTTCAATTTGGCCGACTGTACAATCACTGTCTTCATCTGCAGCTGTTTCCTCTGCTGCAACACATACATGTTTATAATACTCATTGTTTTTGACTAAATACAACGTTGCCTTTTTGACTTTCCTAACATCCACTAAATCTTGCCAGATTTTTTTACTCTTTGTTGGAACACCATTAACTAGAATAACTAAAGGTTCCTCTTCTACTTTTTCTATACCAATTGTATCAATATTTTTTTTTAAATCTAGAGGCAAATAAACAACTCTTCCCTTTAATCCTCTCTGCAAATCTGTAGGAGGCAATTTCCCTATCTTAGGCTCCATGCAAACAATTGCCTGAAAAGGGTGGACACATTGAATCAAAATAGACTCATATGTATTTAAATCCATCAATTCAGGGGGAATGTCTACCAACTCCAGATTATTATGAACAGCTCTAGCAGGCATTCTGTTTTGATTTAATTTATCATAACAATATTTACAAATACGCTGATCAGAACTCAAATCAAAACAATTCTCCACCCACAAATAAGTTGCTAAATCTTTCCACTCATAATTATTCATCTTTTCGCTTTTTACATATAA
Source organism: Lissotriton helveticus (assembly GCF_964261635.1). Lineage (NCBI taxonomy): Eukaryota > Metazoa > Chordata > Amphibia > Caudata > Salamandridae > Lissotriton > Lissotriton helveticus. The sequence goes on along the minus strand of NC_136060.1, from coordinate 47,426,401 downwards.
ATCAACTAATCTAGTTTGATGCTTATAATGACTTCGTCGACAACACAGACAAGTAAAATTCGGCCTTTCACTTGATTTCACCTTAAACCTGGTAATTTCCTGCTCAAACTTTTCTGTATTTGAAATCTGTACATTGTCTTCCACATTACCTTGAATTGCTGTCTTAATTTCTACACTGTCCTCTTTTTCACCAAAATAACAAATCTCAATTTCTTCACAAATCTTCTTCACATCTAATTCAGTTCCATGCAAAAGAGCACTGTTTAATTGTTTAGGCTTAAGTGCTGGACTTTTTGCATAATACTACATTCTCACTAATTTCCTCATTTTGGTATGATGCACTGCTAACATCCTAAAATGATGAAAAACACTCTGACAGACTTTTCTAGAAAGACAAGCCAGTGAATGCCCTTGCAAACCTGTGTTTTCTCTCACTCTACAAGTATCTAAGTCTTGCAACAACTTCACTTTCTGCTTTAGACTTTTCTTACTATATGTACCTAAGAAATTACAAAACAAATCAATTGATTCCTGTCGCACACTACAAATACTACTACACTTCCAAGTGTACACTGGACCCTTAGTACGTCTCCCTAAAATTTCATCAGTTAACACCTCTTCTGGTTCTCTAGGCACAAGTTTCTCTTTTTTAATCGGACAACCGTCTTTCACTTCATACGCTCGACCACAGGTGTCAACTGCATGCACTAAATCATTATCCTGGAAGTAACTCTCCTCATTAAAAAATGGCTCACAAATTGAACTGTGCATCCATTCTCCTGAAAAAACTTTACAAAAATTAGTCCGATTAATTACTCTTTTCCATCTACTGTTTGATTTGAAAACATCAATTGTCTTGTTAAGTGTCCTAATTCTATTGATTATTAAAATAAATAATTTTATCTTAACTTCAAAAGCCTGATCAACAATCTTCTCTACACGTTTCTTTTTCTTATAAAAAGCAGCTCTCTGTTTACCTTTCCTAATGTTTTTTAACAAATTTAAAACCACCCTATTGCGAAACATTCGTCTACGAATGTCTCTAAACTGATTCTGCCTTCTATTCCTATACATATTATTCTCTCCTGCTCCAGTTGTAGGATTCTTTGAGGTTCTCTCCTTCCTTTTCAAATTTACTCTCTCATTTTCTTTTTCTACATGCTGTCCATTCTTTTTTTTTAAAGTACATATGGTCTGAATAAAAGACTTGCAGCCTGATTCATGTACATGCCGTTTTGCGTGTCCCTAATAGCGAATCATAGCGATTCGCTATTGAGGACACGCAAAACGGCATTCATGTAGGAATTGCTACTTAAATAGCGATTCCTACATGTTCTTTATTTGCGAGTAGCAATTTGCTACTCGCAAATACTCCCCATTCATTCCTATGGGCCAAGAGGCCCATAGGAATGAATGGGGATTTGCGAGTAGCAATTTGCTACTCGCAACTAAGATAGCGATTTCAAGGGTGCCAGGGGTGTCCAAAGGACGCCCTGTAGCACCCCTAAAATGCACTTTTGGACAGGTGTTGCGCACACACATGTCCAAAGGACATGTGTGTGTGCTACATGCAACTTTGAAAAATGCTTTTAAAAGCATTTTTCTGAGTTTTTGCTATTTACCGACAGGTCTGACCTGTCGGTAAATAGCGGCCCCAAAAGTCCAAAATTGCTATTTTGTTTTGTGTCATGAATAGCATTTGAGGAATCTCTATTAGAGATTCCTTAAATGCCATTCCACGCAAATATGCGAATTCTTACATAGCGATTTTTGCATTTGGTATCATGAATACCAAATGCAAAAATCGCACTCGCTAAGGGCCAGATTCTCAGAATCTGGCCCTTTGCGAGTGCAATTTACCTACATGAATCAGGCTGTTGGTGTCTTACCAGGAGCTTGGTTCCTGTTTTTTGAAGTATTTGTTGTGGAAGAGTACTGTTATTCCGTTGCTGTTTTTGATTTTTCTCGGTTACGTTGTTTTCTTGTCCTTTACCTTGTGGGCATGTTTGCTAACTCTTGAAATATTGATTTCAATCTGTGTTAAAGAAAAAAATAGCACATTATAGACCACTATTACCAAACAACAAAGCAATGACAAAAAGCAAACGATCTATTCAGGGTTACAGATCAGGTGAGGATTCTCCAGGGGTACACAAAAGGTGAGGCCTGTATTGAAGAGTATAGTGGAAGACAGCTCTGTCCACAGGTACAAAGAAGATGAGACCTGTGTCTAGGTCCACTGCACTCTTATACACAGGCTTCACCACCTATGCTTCCCGGGAAAGCCCTCTCTCCCACTACAGTCTTGATCATAAACCTCACCTCCTCTGTCCCTCTGGACAAGTCTCACCTCATCCGCACAATCTACTTCCTAATCTCAGGTAACACAGATGACATAATTGATCCTCATTTATAAAGCTATGCGTCAGTTTTGCGCTACTGAAGCGTCACTTTTTGTGACACATTGGCGTCATAAAACATGTGCCTTGTTGCACCATATTTAAAAAGTGACGCATGTAGGTAGATGGGTCATTTTAAAAACCTTTTGCACCACATTATACCTCTGTCAAGTGTAATGTACAGAGAGGGGTCATTTCTCTGCAAAAAGCCTCGTAATAATGACACAGTGAAATCTATAAAACATCACTGCGTCACTTTTAGGAAACTGTTATGTCAAAATCTTGCACCTGCCTCACAGTAGGGATAAGACTGAGGCAAACGCTTTCACATGGGGCTTTCCCCATGTGATACGATTATCACACCTAAGCAGGAGTGCAGATGAGATGAAGACTCTCCAGGGGAGCACAAAACGTGAGGCTTGTGTCCAAGAGTGCAGTGGACAGGACTAAACTGGAGTAGTGTGCAAGAAAAAGATGAGCCTCATTTATAAAGCCATGCGTCAGTTTTGCGCTACTGACGCGTCACTTTTTGTGACGCATTGGCGGTATAAAACATGCGCCTTGTTGCACCATATTTAAAAAGTGACACATGTAGGTAGATGCGTCACTTTTTAAACCTCTGCGCCACATTATACCTCTGTCAAGTGTTATGTACTTCACAATGATGTTACCTGTGTTAACTCAGTGTAGGAAGCATATTGAGTTTGTTTGCATAGAGGAATTGTATTTTGTAAAATAGTGAGGTTTCAGTAATGACATGGAATGCTTGTACATAGGACCTGTGCTGTGCTTCCTAAATGTGATGTCAAACACGATTTTGAGGAAAATGAATGGCTTTTATATTTTTGAGTATAATGTGGCGCAGAGGTTTAAAAAGTGACGCATCTACCTACATGTGTCACTTTTTAAATATGGTGCAAAAAGGTACATGTTTGGGCTTTCCTGGGGAGCGTAGGTGGTGAGGCTTGTGTCTAAGAGTGCAGTGGACTAGGCTTCATGAATCCTATCCCCGACTGCACTCTTAGACACAGGTGTCAATTTGACTCTTTACAATGATGTTACCTGTGTTAACTGAGTGTAGGAAGCATATTGAGTTTGTTTGCATAGAGGAATTGTATTTTGTAAAATTGTGAAGCTCCATGTGAAAGCGTTTGCCTCAGTCTTATCCCTGCTGTGAGGCAGATGCTTGTACATAGGATCTGTGCTATTTTAGGGAAAATGAATGGTTTTTACATCTTTGAGTATATTGTGGCGCAGAGGTTTAAAAAGTGACGCATCTAACTACATGCGTCACTTTTTAAATATGGTGCAAAAAGGTACATGTTTGGGCTTTGCTGGGGAGCGTAGGATGTGAGGCTTGTATCTAAGAGTGCAGTGGACTAGGCTCCATGAAGCCTATCCCTGTCTGCACTCATAGACACAGGTGTCAATTTGACTCTTTACAATGATGTTACCTGTGTTAACTTAGTGTAGGAAGCATATTGAGTTTGTTTGCATAGAGGAATTGTATTTTGTAAAATTGTGAAGCTCTACGTGAAAGTTTTTGCCTCAGTCTTATCCCTGGTTTTTAAATTTTTGAGTATAATGTGGCGCAGAGGTTTAAAAAGTGACGCATCTAACTACATGTGTCACTTTTTAAATATGGTGCAAAAGGTACATGTTTGGGCTTTCCTGGGGAGCGTAGGTGGTGAGGCTTGTGTCTAAGAGTGCAGTGGACTAGGCTTCATGAAGCCTATCCCTGTCTGCACTCATAGACACAGGTGTCAATTTGACTCTTTACAATGATGCTACCTGTGTTAACTCAGTGTAGGCAGCATATTGAGTTTGTTTGCATAGAGGAATTGCATTTTGTAAAATTGTGAAGCTCCATGTGAAAGCTTTTGCCTCAGTCTTAACCCTGTTGTGAGGCAGGTACAAGATTTTGATGTAACAGTGTCCTAAAAGTGACGCAGTGAAATCTCATAGATTTTACTACGTCATTATTACGAGGCTTTTTGTGGAGAAATGACCCCTCTCTGTACATTACACTTGACAGAGGTATAATGTGGTGCAAAAGGTTTTAAAAATGACGCATCTACCTACGTCACTTTTTAAATATGGTGCAACAAGGCACATGTTTTATGACGCCAATGTGTCACAAAAAGTGACGCTTCAGTAGCGCAAAACTGACGCATGGCTTTATAAATGAGGATCAATTATGTCATCTGTGTTACCTGAGATTAGGAAGTAGATTGTGCAGATGAGGTGAGACATGTCCAGAGGGACAGAGGAGGTGAGGTTTATGATCAAGACTGTATTGGGAGAGAGGCCTTTCTCGGGAAGCATAGGTGGTGAAGCGTGTGTATAAGAGTGCAGTGGACTTATACACAGGTCTCATCTTCTTTGTACTTGTGGACAGAGCTGTCTTCCACTATAATCTTCAATACAGGCCTCACGTTTTGTGCACCCCTTGAGAATCCTCACCTGATCTGTAACCCTGAATAGATCGTTTGCTTTTTGTCATTGCTTTTTTGTTTGGTAATAGTGGTCTATAATGTGCTACTTTTTTCTTTAACACAGATTGAAATCGTTATTTCAAGAGTAAGCAAAGATGCCCACAAGGGAAAGGACAAGAAAACAACGTAACCGGGAAAAAATCAAAAACAGCAACGGAATTACAGCACTCTTCCACAACAAATACTTCAAAAAATAGGAACCGGGGGCGTGGCTAAGATGGCGGCCTGAGGTGACGTGTTTGCCGGAGGCTCCTCGTCCGATCCCCCACACGGCACAGTTTCCACGGGCATCCCTGCCTCCCGCTCCTCGCATCAGCGGTGCAGTCAGTGGGGAGTCTGGTGGAGGTTCCTGGAAGCCGCAGGAAGCCGAAAGCAGTGTGTCCGGGACTGGGCATGAGACAGTGGCCGGCGCTGTGGCGGAGTCCCGAGGGGCCTGGTAGCCGGAGGTCGAGCGTGGAGGTGCCGGCCGCGGAAGTGAAGGCGTTGGCGGAGACGGGCCGACTGGGGGACCGTCGGCCGGGACACGAGAAAGGCTAACTGGAACAGCGCGGACCCCCGCATGGCCAGCCGCGGGGTGGCCCTGCCGGGTGAGGGGACCTTGGGCCGCAAGAGGCGCAACTGGAGACCCCGGCTTTGGCCTAGTTGGCGGAGCGTGGCGGCCCGCGAGGGGGGCCCAGAGCACCGGAGGCAGTGGTGACCCGACAACATCGTAGAGAGAGGTGAGGAGGAGGGCAGCGGAGCGCGAGGCCGAGGCTCCGCTGCCCTCCTCCGGAGGCAGTGGTGACCCGACAACATCGTAGAGAGAGGTGAGGAGGAGGGCAGCGGAGCGCGAGGCCCCGGCTCCGGCCTGCACGTCCACGCACAGCGCCCGCAGGGGAGGCCTGGCCCTCGGGAGGCAGCGGGGGGCTGGGCAACACCGGCGCAGGCAGCGCGGTATCTGTCGCAGGGGAGACCAGCCTCGGGAGCTCGGGGGGCAGGAGTTCGGGCCCCCGGCAGCGGCGGCGGTCACAGAGCGTCCTCCGACCACACATCGACACGCGTCGGTGAGGGTGCACCAAGGCCTGCAGTTGGTCGGAGGCCTGGGGCGGCAGGCCCACAGCAGCGGCGCCCTCAGCACTGAGAGGACCCAGCCGGGCCCCCGGTGGAGGATTGTGGGGGCTGGACCGGGAGTGGAGATAGGGCCTGGCCCAAGCAATGTGAGAGGCCCAGCGTGAGCCCGTCCACGGCGACCAGCGTCCAAGGAAGCGCACCCTTCCCTCCCTCGAGGGAGGGAGACACACAGAGGAAGGCGGAACGCCGGGCCCCGGTGGGAAGAGGCGCCGGACCTGAGAGTGAGGTCACCTTCCAACGAGCAGGCAGAGGGGGACGTAGCGGACGGCAGGAGGGCAACCTGGGCTCGGGAAGGCCCCCGCGGGCGCACTAGGCAGGACGGCGTGGGACCGCGCCAGGAACAGACTCCAAGAGCGCTACACGGAGGGGCCAACGGGAGTGTGCAGAGGCCGGAGATAATGTACTCAGGTGATCGCAGAGGGACACGCACAATACAAGACATGTTGTCCAAAGGCTCATCGAAAGGGGAAAAGAGCCCGGACAAACCGTCGACATCCATGCCGCCTAAGGAGAAGGACCGCGAAGGGGGGGATGTCCCTGCCACGAAATCTTTTATGGAAACTCTCTTTACCTCCCTGAAGGAGGACATCCAAACCCTCAGGCAAGACATGGCGGGAAATTACAAGGAGCTGCGTAAGGATGTTGATGTGCTTGGAGAACGGGTGGAGGAGGTGGAGACTTCCGGCCACGCTAGAGACGACGAGGTGGACATGTTGAAACAGGAAATCCTTAGACTGCATGATCAGCAGACGGACCTGCAATCGCACAAAGAGGATCTGGAGAACCGCTCGAGACGCAATAACATTAGGGTTCGAAATGTGCAATCTAAGGCGGAGGGGGAAGACGTCACGCTCTACCTCCAGGAGCTGTTTCGGGGAATTCTGCAGGAGGACGAGGACTTTGTGATCCGCATCGACAGGGCCCACAGGGTGGGCCCCCCACGCAGGGCGCCTGCCCCCCCTCCGGACATACTGGCATTTTTACCGGACTACCCTCTCAAAGAACGCATTTTGCAAGCGGCGAGGAAGGCGCAGCCTATCAACTTCAGGGGTCACACAGTGGAGCTCTTCCAGGATCTCTCCGCAATCACCCTACAGAAGCGACGTGCATTCCGAGTGGCCACTACCTTTTTGCGGAACAAGGGGGTCCCCTACTCCTGGGGCCACCCGTTCAGGCTTATATTTAAGTGGAACGGCTCCCTCCACCAACTGCGGTCCCTGAAGGACACGTGTTCTCTGTTGGGTATCCAGCCGGAGGGCGATGAGTTGGACGATGACAAGGAACCGAGATCCACGCAATTCATGATGTCGCAAACGACCAGGGACGGGTGGCAGACAGTGAGGCGTCGTCGCGCGGCCAGGAAAGGATTCAAACCAGACCCGGAAACGGTGGCGCAGGGCCACGAAGCAGCAATTCAGGAAGTTGCTAAAGACACAGGAGCCGCATAGAGGGACCAGGACATTGCCCGTGTTCTTTCACAGCACCATACTGGGGGGGCGGGACGGGGGGCCTCGAGGCCGCCATTGCCACACATTCCCTTCCATTGACACTTTACCACAGGCCTGGACTGTTGCTGTATAGGCCTGGGACAATGTTCACCAGTTGGGGATTGGGAGTTGGGATCCGGGAAGAGGGGGGGGAGGTAATGGGGGGTTGGGAGGTGTCTCGAGGGGGGTCCAGTTGGGGGTTCGGGGAGTTCTGAGGTGGGGGGGCGGGCTCCGGGGTGTTCGTTCCAAGGAGGCAAGACAGGCAGGGTTCCGAAGGGGCTCTACACAGGGGTTAGTGGCGATGGACACAAGAGCCAGAGGGCGCATCAGGCATAGGCATGGTGATAGCGGGGTAGGGCTTGTTCCCCTAAATGACGACTGAAACTTTGCAGATCCTAACCCTGAACGTTAAAGGCCTCAACAACCCAATTAAACGGTGGGCGGTGCTCTCATACTTAGAGAACTCCGGCGCGTCAGTTTGCCTCCTACAGGAGACACATTTGCTGGCGAAGGACTGGCATCGTATGCGATCCAGGGCCTTCCCGACGCAACTTTTCTCCTCCACTATGGAGAAGAAAGCAGGGGTGGCCATTCTGTTCGCTAAGCACTTCAAGGGTCAGGTGAGAGACAAGGTGGCAGAAATCAAGGGTAGACTGCTAGCGCACACTGTTAGCATTGGTAATGTTGAATTTACAGTAGGATCCCTCTATGCGCCCAACACCAAACAAGAATCGTTTATCACTGGGGCGCTGTCGGAGGTTCTGAGGGCAGCGACACGGTACACGCTGGTGGGTGTGGACCTAAATCTGGTGATGGATAATGTGTTGGACAGGTCAGGGCACAGATTTGGCGACTCCGGTGCTCTCTCTACGGAAGGGAAGCGCTGGCTCGCCAGCAGAGGCTTCAAGGATGCATGGAGGGAGGCACATCACACGGCCCCGGGGTACACCTTCTACTCACATGTACACCGGACATACGCCAGGATAGATCACTTCCTCAATTCGGCAGATATGGCCCCTATGGTGAAAGACGTGGAGGTCACCCCCACGGCCCTTTCAGATCACGACGCAATACTACTACACCTGCAAGTCCCCCGCATCCACTCACACAAGGGTAGGTGGCAGCTCAGGGAGTCCCTGCTCACGCGTAAGGGGGTCGCGCAGTAACTCTCCCAGAATATATCTGACTACCTTAGCAGGAATGACACAGGAGAGGTATCCATGGCTGCGGTATGGAGGGCACTAAAAGCAGTGGTCAGGGGGGAACTGATGGCGATCTCGGCCGCAGATAACAAGGAACGGGCAGAAAGACGCCAGGAACTGACCGCACAGGTACTAGAACTAGAGCGAGTGCATTGCAGGACCGGGGCCCCTCGGAGATGTCGTCAACTGAAGGCTGCTAGAGCGCAACTTGCAAGTCTTGACTTAGACAGGGTAGAATATGCGGTGCTACGCCTCAAGCACACTTATTATGTGGGGGGGGGATAGGACCGGTCGACTGCTGGCCAGCAAACTCAAAGCGAAAATGATCAAGGCTAGGGTACAAGTCATTCGCGAGGAAGACGGCAGTGAGCATTGCGAAGACAAGCGCATCACCGAGGCTTTCAGGGCATTTTACACCAAGCTATACGAGGCCGAACCGGCCGCGGAGGAGGAGATCGGGACAGAGTATTTACATGACGCCAACGTAACCGCACTGAACAGTGCGAATTCCGAGGCGCTTGACGCTCCCATCCGCTTGGAGGAGGTGGTCTCGGCTATTGCGCGCCTTAAACCACTCAAGGCGCCGGGCCCCGATGGGTTCTCCGCTGGCTTTTACAAAGCTTTTTGCCAACTTCTGGCCCCGGTGCTAACGAAACTCTTTAACTCATTCCGAGGCCCAGGCTCGATCCCACAGGAGATGCTCGAGGCGGACATAATAGTCCTGCCCAAGCCCGGTAAAGACACCTCTAAATGTGCGGCATACCGGCCAATATCGCTTCTGAATATTGATCTGAACCTTTTTACCGGAATCTTAGCTGCACGACTGGGGCCGTGCCTCCCTGGCATAATTGAACCAGACCAGGCGGGTTTCATACCCTCACGTCAATGCGCTGACAGCACCAAACGGCTGCTGCACGTGATCGACAAGGCCCACTACAATGATTCGGATGCAGCCCTGCTGTCAGTAGACGCTGAAAAAGCGTTCGACAGAGTAGACTGGCTACACCTGGACAGGACACTGTCGAGATTCGGGCTTGGGGAGAGGTTCAGAGCCTGGGTGGCAAGCTGTTACGCGACCCCGCGAGCCACTATTAGGGTGAACGGGACGGGTTCCAAGCCACTGGACATTCGGCGGGGCACGCGGCAAGGCTGCCCTCTATCGCCGATGTTATTCGCCCTTTACATGGAACCGTTCGCCCAACGGGTGCGAGACAACCAGAACATCAAGGGTATCTCCTTCGGAGGCGAGGAACAGACCATCAGCTTGTACGCAGACGACATTCTGGTCGCTGTTGTGAACCCGAGGGTCTCGATTCCGGCATTTCTGCAAGAAATGGAACGGTTTGGGAAGGTTTCGGGCTTTAAGATGAATGTCCAGAAATCCGTGATCCTTCCGCTGGGGTCCAATGCGCGACAGCCTCATAGAGGTTCGCTCCGGATCGGAGGGCTACAAGAACGGCTGGAACTACCATACTTGGGGATAGACCTGTCTCCCTCGACGGCCCAAAAGGTGGAAAGCAACTACTCCAAGCTTTTCCATCGCATCCAGGGGGATATCCTCCGATGGCGACAACAACCGTTGTCGTGGCTAGGCCGTGTAGCCGCTGTCAAGATGTCTGTGCTGCCGAGGGTGCTGTACCTGTATCAGACCATCCCGGTCACCCCCCCACTGGGCATGATTAAAAACTGCAAGACGCCATACAGCACTATGTATGGGCCGGGAAACGCCCTAGGATGCGGCGCGATCTCATCTCGCGGACGCATGCCGAAGGGGGGCTGGGGGTCCCTGACCTACACCGCTACTTCCAAGCAACCCAGCTGCGCTACCTTTTGGAATGGTCCAGATCGACTTCGGAGAAACGGTGGCTATTTCAAGATAGGGCAATGGCGGGAATGCCACTCTGGTGGGTCCCATTCCTGGCGAGACGCGACAGACCGGCATATATCAAGAAATCCCCAGAACTCTCCTACAAGTGTGGGACGCGGTAGCAACAACTAGAGACCTCACCTCCTTTCCGTCGCCAATGTCGCCCCTCTTCGATAATCCGGCGTTCGTCCCCGGGACGGCCCCTGGTTCCTTTCCTCAGTGGCGGCCCACAGAATGTAGATCGGCAGGACACTTGTTTGACCAGCAGGGCTTTATGACGTTAGAGGCTCTCAGAGAGGGTTACGGGATAGTACGCCCGCAAAACTTCCAATATTTTCAACTGCGACACTGGCTCACTCACAAAGACGTTGCCCCCAAGTGGGCCGCTTCCTCACACCCTTTGAGAAGTGGCTTTTGGCCAAAACGGATGACAAAAAGGTGATCACAGAACTCTACAAATTCTTGACCCCACCAGCGCCGGTAGCCAGGTCAGCGGGGCAGAAACGGTGGGAGAAAGAGCTCGGGCGGACACTCTCGGGCAAGGAATGGCACAATATATTTTTCAGGGCACACCACACGGCTAGGAACATGGCGAGTAGAGAGGCCGCGGTCAAAGTGGCTTGTTATTGGCACTTGACTCCTGAACGCCTCCACCAGAGCAATCCTAGGTGGGACCCTAAGTGCTGGAGGGGATGCGGGCAGACTGGGACCATGACCCACCTGCTGTGGGACTGCCCAGAGGTGGAAACCTACTGGGAGGAGGTACTAAGGGATATAGATTTGCACTTTGAAACGGAGATCCCACGCTTCCCGGCATACACGATTTTAGGTCTGCCTAACAAACTGACTTTTCCACTCAAATCGATCCGTGGGAAGCAGATGGGGTTGGCAATGGGCGCGGCGACGCAACACATCCTCTCCCTGTGGGGCAACACACGCAAACCCTCTCACACAGGATGGCTCCACAAAATTTGGTTTATAATGGGGATGGAGCAAATACAGGCCTCCCTCACACAAACCGCGGACACGTTCAGGGAGATATGGTCACCCTTGATTGCACTACTCACCACCGAATTCCATGAGCTGACATGCCCCAAATATCTCAAAGTTCTCAGACTGGTAGATGAGTTCCACGATCCTCAAGAAGCTCAAGGAACGACGAAGAAACGGAAGAGGCCCAGGTGAATCCCTAATAAAGTCTTGGCTGGACACACCGGGGAGGGGGGGTGTGGAGGGGGGGCGAGACGATCGGTACTGTTGTTGGGAAGAAGGGAGTTACAAGTTGGGGGTTGGGGAGGGGAGTTCTTTAGTACAACACGTTGTTTGAGAATGGCCTCCACTGCATACATGGACACATGACCCGAGCCCGTACGGTTTGGGAGCCCCGTGCCGGGAGCCTGGGTGGGACATACAAGATTTGGAGGATTGCTATTGTCTTATCACTGCAATGTACTATGTTGATGCCAATAAAAACAAATTTGATCCAAAAAAAAACAGGAACCAAGCTCCTGGTAAGACAACTAAGTCTTTTTTACGTAACATATGTACATCCCAAAAAAATGATGGACAGCATGTAGAAAAAGAAAATGAGAGAGTAAAATTGAAAAGGAAGGAGAGAACTTCAAAGAATCCTAAAACTGGAGCAGGAGAGAATAATATGTATAGGAACAGAAGGCAGAATCATCTTAGAGACATTCGTAGACGAATGTTTCGCAATAGAGTGGTTTTAAATTTGTTAAAAAACATTAGGAAAGGTAAACAGAGAGCTGCTTTTTATAAGAAAAAGAAAAGTGTAGAGAAGATTGTTGATCAGGCTTTTGAAGTTAAGAAAAAATTATTTATTTTAATAATCAATAGAATTAGGACACTTAACAAGACAATTGATGTTTTCAAATCAAACAGTAGATGGAAAAGAGTAATTAATCGGACTAATTTTTGAAAAGTTTTTTCTGGAGAATGGATGCACAGTTCAAGTTGTGAGCCATTTTTTAATGAGGATAGTTACTTCCAGGAGAATGATTTAGTGCCTGCAGTTGACACCAGTGGTCGAGCGTATGAAGTGAAAGACGGTTGTCCGAAAAAAGAGAACCTTGTGCCTAGAGAACCAGAAGAGGTGTTATCTGATGGAGTTTTAGGGAGACGTACTAAGGGTCCAGTGTACACTTGGAAGTGTAGTCGTATTTGTAGTGTGCGACAGGAATCAATTGATTTGTTTTGTAATTTCTTACCTACATATAGTAAGAAAAGTCTAAAGCAGAAAATGAAGTTGTTGCAAGACTTAGATCCTTGCAGAGTGAGAGAAAAGACAGGTTTGCAAGGCCATTCACTGGCTTGTCTTTCTAGAAAAGTCTGTCAAAGTGTTTTTCATCATTTTAGGATGTTAGCAGTGCATCATACCAAAATGAGGAAATTAGTGAGAATGTTGTATTATGCAAAAAGTCCAGCACTTAAGTTTAAACAGTGCTCTTTTGCATGGAACTGAATTAGATGTGAAGAAGATTTGTGAAGAAATTGAGATTTGTTATTTTGATAAAAAAGAGGATAGTGTAGAAATTGACACAGCAATTCAAGGTAATGTGGAATACAATGTACAGATTTCAAGTGCAGAAAAGTTTGAGCAGGAAATTACCAGGTTTAAGGTGAAATCAAGTGAAAGGCCGAATTTTACCTGTGTGTGTTGTCGACGAAGTCATTATAAACATCAAACTAGATTAGTTGATTTATACGTAAAAAGTGAAAAGGTGAATAATTATGAGTGGAGAGATTTTGCAACTTATTTGTGGGTGGAGAATTATTTTGATTTGAGTTCTGATCAGCGTATTTGTAAATATTGTTATGATAAATTAAATCAATCCAGAATGCCTGCTAGAGCTGTTCATAATAATTTGGAGTTGGTAGACATTCCCCCTGAATTGATGGATTTAAATACATATGAGTCTATTTTGATTCAATGTGTCCACCCTTTTCAGGCAATTGTTCGCATGGAGCCTAAGATAGGGAAATTGCCTCCTACAGATTTTCAGAGAGGATTAAAGGGAAGAGTTGTTTATTTGCCTCTAGATTAAAAAAATATTGATACAATTGGTATAGAAAAAGTAGAAGAGGAACCTTTAGTTATTCTAGTTAATGGGGTTCCGACAAAGAGTAAAAAAATTTGGCAAGATTTAGTGGATGTTAGGAAAGTCAGAAAGGCAACGTTGTATTTAGTCAAAAACAATGAGTATTACAAACATGTTTATGTTGCAGCAGAGGAAACAGCTGCAGATGAAGACAGTGATTGTTCAGGTGGCCAAATTGAAAAAGTTGATGTCTCTAGACGAGAAGAAATATATGAACATTATACTGTTCATCCTTTGCATTCCAAAGAAGTAATGGGGAATGCAATTGAATTGTTTCAAATAAAAGCAGCAAAAGGAAGTCCCGTTAGTGTATGGGAAGAAAGTTTGGAAGCTCGTTGTTTTCCACAGCTATTTCCAACAGGTCGAGGTGGACGATATGACGATCGACCACTTCAAATTCCTGCATCTGAATATCGAACTGTAAGATTATATGCTGAAGATCCAAGGTTTCGTCAATGCATTCCCTATTTGTTTCATCTACTGTATGAAAGTGACTTGTCTGGGCTTTCTTATGCAGTAAACCTTATACTGAAAAGTGGAGCACATCTGCAAAATGTTTCGGCGAGGGACTTTATGGAGAAAGTGAATCTGCAAGATAATATTTTGGAATCTCATCTAATCAATCTCATGGCATGTCAGCGTGGTACAAACGAGTATTGGTACCGTCGTCATGGGAAATTGAAATGTATGCTAAGAAACTTAGGAACTCCTACATGGTTCCTCACTCTTAGCTGTGCCGAGTATGCATGGGATGACTTACTCCAATTTCTACGAGAGGCAAATGCAAATATACAAAATATAGAATTCAAAACACCTGGAGAACTGTGTTCTTTGGATCCAGTGAATGTATGCAGATATTTCAATCATAGATTTGAAGCTATGATGTCTTTTATTACCAACAAAACAAATCCTCCCCTTGGAGAGGTTTTGGATTTCTTTTGGAGTATCAAGCGAGAGGTGCTCCTCACATACATATGTTGTTATGGATTAAAGATGCACCCAAATTTGGAACAGATTCGGATGAAACAGTGATGAGCTTCATTGAAGAGTATTCAACATGTGCTGTTCCGAAAACTACAGAAGAAAATAGTTTAAGGCAACAAGTTTTATGCTTTCAATCCCATCGTTGTGGAAAGTACTGTCGTCGAAAATTCAGAAACAAAGACAAGTTCTACACAAAATGTCGTTTCGCCTTTCCACGACAAGTGATTTCTAAAGGAAGAGTAAATAATTTGATGTCTTCTCTGCGACATAGTGTTATGAGGAAATCACCAAAAAATACATACAATTTAAAAAGAAACGAAGAGTCCAAGTACATCAACGACTACAACCCAGTGATTTTGTCCATGTGGTATGCTAACATGGATATTCAATTTGTTGCTGACAACTCTATTGCTGTGGCTCGATATGTGACGTCTTACATCACAAAAAAAGAAAAGACAGAACTGAAGGAAATGTGGGAGGACATTTCACATGAAAAGTGTCTAAGCAAGAAATTATACAGTTACAGTCTGAAGATGTTGTCGCATCGAGAAATTGGAGCATATGAATGTTCTGATCGATTGTCATCAGCAAGTCTCTATGCTAAATCTAGAACCATCATTTGGGTGAGTCTAGTTCTTGCTGCAACACGAAATCGAGTTTTGAAATCTGTACAAGAAATAGAGTATTTGGCGGAGAAAGAACCAGAAAGTACAGATATTTTGAAGACCAACATGTTGGATACATACTATCCAAATAGAAGTAGTCATCTTGAGAACGTTTGTTTGTATGAAGTTCTGCAAAACTATATTGATAAGAGAACCATCAGAGAAGATATTAACAATGGAATATATGCTATCATTGGGTGTGAAGGATGTCTAGTGAGACAGAAAAAATGCCATTTGATTAATCATCGAAAATTGAGTTGCGAAAATCCAGAGAAAAGGGAATTTTACTATTTGGCTCTTTTGTAACTCTTTAAGCCATGGCGTACAGAAGAGGAACTACTTGGAGATTTTCTCTGTTACGAAGATTCTTTTAATGCAACCAAGGATACCATAGAATGTCCTGTTTTTCCAAATTATCTGCAAATGTTGAACGAAGAAATAGAGCAAGAAGCCACAATTGCTGCAGAGATTGCTAGAGACAGTTCCCAAGACAGTCAGAGTTCTGCTTCATTGAGTCAGGATCCACTTGGAGGACCAGTTATCCAAAATGAAGCTGCCACTGCCATGGATGAGGTGGAAAGAGCTATGGAACAAGCTCAAGATGATGAAGTTAACTTAGAAGATTTGGTAAAACAACTAAACTTTGAGCAGAAACAGATATATGACGAAGTCACAGAACAGATTGAACATGGATTCAGTCATGAGAAAAAAGAGTGCTCATGTACATCATTTAAGCCTGTCCAACTGTACGTGAGTGGAGAAGCGGGAACTGGAAAAAGTTTTCTGATTAAAGCAATTGCAACTTATTTGCAGAAAAGGACTGAATCACCGCTGTCTTGTGTTGTTACCGCTCCAACTGGGATGGCATCACATAACATTAAAGGGATTACTTTACATCGTTTACTGATGCTGCCAGTGGAGCATGATAACAAATTGGAGTATCACAAGCTATCTGGAGATGCGTGTTCCGAAGTTTCGAGAGTCCTGAAGAAAATGAAACTTCTTATCATTGATGAAATAAGCATGGTGTCAAATATAATGCTTGCTTTTGTGCATTTGAGAATGCAAGAAATTCTTAGAACAGACTATGATGTCTTATTTGGAGGAAAACATATTATTGTTTTTGGAGATCTTCTACAGTTGACTCCAGTGAAAGGACAACCTGTGTTCAAAATGCTCACACATGAAGATACCAGGAAGTGCTTAGGAAGCCTTGGAAACGTTAATATATGGTTAAACTGTAAATGTAAGGATTGGAAAAGTAAGTCAGCAAGGGAAAGAAGCTTTACATGCACGGTTAATTTCAAATTTGTACCCAAATGAAAACATTCTTCCAGAGAATATTTTTAAGAAAATTAACGAGAGGAAATCTGCCATATGTTTGATGCCAACTCTGAAAGAATGTTCCATGTTCAACAACAAAATGTTAAATTTAGAAAATGAAGAGATAGTGAAACTGGAAGCTACAGATAAAATAGAGTATATGGAGCAACAATTGCTTTGTCTGAAAATTTGAAATCAAAATTGGATTCATTAGAGAAGAGTATATCTAAAACTGCTGGTTTTGAAAAGACTCTGAATGTGTGTTTGAATTGTCGTGTCATTTTGAGAAGGAATTTAAATGTTGAAAGAGGTCTGGTAAATGGAGCAATGGGTCATGTTGTTGGTTTTGTGAATTACAAAAATAGAGATGGAATTGAAATTTGAAAAATTAAAGGGGTCATTAGGATAGCGGTTTTTCCGCATCCTCTGGGCCGGCGGAATCCACCGCCAGCCCGGAGGATGCGGAAAAACCGCAGCGGACCAACCAAAGACCCACCGCCACATTAGGATGGCTGGTGGGTCCTGTTTTCCGTCCGCAGCTTTTCCGCCGCGGTTGGCTTACAACCGCGGCGGAAAAGCTGTAATATGGTGACGGTGTCTCTCAGACACCGTCCACCATATTAGGATGCACAGAAAGAAATGCTTTTACACGGCGGATATTCCGTCTTGTAAAAGCATACGGTGCTTCACTGCGGGGGCCCGTTGCGGGCCCCCGGGGTAAAAGGGGGGTGGGAGGTGCACATGGGGGGTACCTATGGTACCCCCCTGCATATGTATGCAGCAATCGGCAGGCACCGCGCGGTGCCTGCTGCTTGCTGCATACATATGCAATGTATGCTTTTTTAACATTGCGGCGGGTGCAGCTTGAAGCTGCACCTGCCGCAATGTTAAATATCCAGGATGTGACCGCCAGGGTGGCGGTCACATCCTAATTTGCACGGAGGGACCGCCGCAGCCCATGCGGACGGTCCCTCCTACTCTAGGGTGGCGGACGGACGCAAGTCCGTCCGCCATCCTAATGAGCCCCTAAATTTGATGGCATTGATGAAATAGAACAAATTTGTCGTTGTTCAGCTAGATTTTTGCTCGTGAAAGACATATATGTTCGCCGAAAACAGTTTCCCATTTGTTTGGCATATGCGGTGACAATTAATAAATCTCAAGGTTTAAGTGTAGATAGTGCTTTGGTGAACATTGGAAGTTCTGTGTTTAAAGAGGGTATGGCATATGTGGGTTTATCAGGAGTGAGAACTTTATCAGGATTGTACTTGATTGAGTGTGATGAAACAAAGATTTGTGCTGATCTAGATTGTGTAAAGAATGCAATAGGTTAAGAAGAGAGTATGCTCCACATTTGCCTCAATATCCTCTGATTGAAAAACGTGTGGTAGGCCGAAAAAGAAGAAATGAGAGTAATTGCAGTGAGGTAGTAGCAAAAAGACAAAAAGTAGATGAAACTGTAACTGTAAGGAGAAGGAAAAAGGATTCTGTTGAGGATGTTGTTGGATTTCAGTTTGAAAACAGTTCTGGTGTCAACTGCTATGCTAATGTAGTAGTTAATATTGTTTTTTTTCTTCAAAATTTACAAAACCAGATTGTCGAAAATCGGGAACAAACATTGTGCTGTTTATTGAATTCTGCGTTAGAGAAATGTAGTAGTGATAGAGCAAAAATAGAAAGTGTTTCAGAAATTAGAAATCTTCTAGACATATGTTCAGGTCAAAATCAATTTTCACAGAATATTCAGCAGGATTGTCAGGAATTTTTTATGTATATGTTTGATGTATTGCAAGATGAAGGAGTAGATATAAAAAATCTTTTTAACCTTTCTTATCAATGGCAACATGTTTGTGATAACTGTGCTTCATCAAGTACTACTAGAATAGACTCTGAAAGATTTATATATTTGACTTTACCAGACTGCAAATCAGTGCCTTTTAATAATCTAGTTAAAGCAGCGGATCACAATATGGTGTGTACCCAATGTAAGTCTGCAATGCTGTCCACATTATTTCTACAAAATTATGGTCACTATGTTATTTTAATGTTCCAACGATGTAGACCTGATGGAACTAAATTGACAACTTCTATTAAAAATTTCGTAGCTTCTCAGTTATCGATATCAGGAAGAACCTTTGCAACTGTAGCTATTATTTTTCATGACGGTCCTTCTACAACATCAGGGCATTACACATGCTATTTAAAAACTTCTAAAGGTTGGACCCAATGTAACAACACTCATTTGACTTTCAAACAACGTTTGCCTTTTGGTTTTATAAATTCATACCTAGTGTTTTTACAGCAAAAATTTAGGTAAAGGTAATTGGCCTATGAAGACGGGAGGAGTACTGATATATACTCATACATCTGACACTATTTGGCCAAATGGAAAGGTGCAGGAATGAGTAAAGAGTCATGACTGAAAAAAAGGAGTATATGAAAATATTGAAAATATTTCAGATGTTCTTGGAGTTTTTCTTCTAGAAAGTCGATGAAATGGATTTTTTACTGAACAGCAAAGTACTTTGCAATGAGAAAAGGACCTCCATGATATACTATTTGGCCTCAAGGAAAAGTAAGTCAATCAAAGATTAGTGTACATGTGCCATTTGTCAGTATCTAAGTTTTTTTTTAAAACACAATCTTTTAGATTGTGTCTTTTCTCCCGCTGTCATATGATGAGTAATTTGAACTCACTGTTTTAAGTGAAATTCAATATATTCTGAGAACAGCAAAAATAAACTATGTAACATGTTGTACAAGTTATTTTATACTTTGGATTGTGTAAATTAAATTGTATTCCCATTCTCTGACACTCACTTTCCTTTTTCCATCCTCTTTGAGCTCTTTTAACTCACTTATAATGTATTTCTCCCACTCTCTGTAACCCATGTTCTTTTACTCCACTTCTTTGACAAGCCCTCATTCTCATTTCAACTGTCTGCATCCCCTCTCTCCCTTGCATAACTTTTCAGCTTTCAGTCCCTCTGCTTTACTTCCCTTTTCCGTATTTTCCTCCTTTGCTCTTTTAGTAATTCCTGTTTACTCACTCAGCAGTATTATCGCACTCTATTACTATAAATCACCATCTCTCCCTCACTTATCTTTGTTTGCTCCTTACTTTTGACCTTTTCTATCTATTTTTCGTTCACTACTTCTATGTCCTCAGAGCCTCACTCTCCTTGTGTTATGTTCACTTGTGTTTATCTACCTTCTATCATTTCTTTTACGACAACTTCATTGCTCCTCTCTCATCGTTCTTCATCCCATTTCTTTTACTCTAGTTCCATTACTATCCCTCATTTCCTTTCTTTCAATGTCCTTCTCTTTACTTTCATCACCAAATTATTTTCTCTCAGTACCACTGTTTTAGTCGTCTTCTCCTCTCTTTCCTTTTTTTGATCCCTTACTCATTTCCTTTTCTCACTCATTGTACTCCACCTCACTCAGTTTTTCTCTTAGTGTGTCTCTCTACTAACTTCCTCACTCCATTTCCCTCAATCGTTGTATATTATCATCTCTCCCTTCATCCTTTCATTCTATGAGTGTTCTTCACTTACTCTCAGTTATCTTGTATTCCTCATTCTTCTAAATGCATCCTTAATTAGACTGTTTTATGTCTCAGTCATTATCTTTTTACTTACTACTGTTTCCTGATTGGTAACTCACATTGTTTTATTATCTTTCTTACCTTCATTTCATTTCTCTGTTCTTCTCTCTCTTTTTCTCAGTGAATCTATATGCCTTACTCTTTGTAATTTACTCTCCTTCTATTTCTTTTTCCCTCTTTTTGTCCTTCTACCTTAGTTTATTTCCCTTTCTGTGTTCTTCACTCTAACTTTATTTCTAAATAGAGCGTTATGATTTTTAACCTCTTCATTTGGATCTTTTAATTTAAAATACATATTTTACTAATTATAACTTATTTTTTCTTCTCTCTTTCACAGATACAAAGTGTAGTTAAAAAATGTATTTATTATATGGTAAGTATGACTAAAAAAATGTAGTTTGTGATCACCCTTTGCTTTAAGCTCACTAACATTTTCTTAATCTTTCACACTCCTGTGTCTTTACTCTGCTTCACTCACTTATTCTTATTCTACATGTTTACTCCCCTTTTCCGATTTCCCATCTCATATTCAACTTCATTCGATCCCTATTCTTTACTTCACTTACCCTCTGTTCCCTTCCTTTGCTTCTTCACTCATTCTCTATTTCTTAATTATTTACCTTACTCCTACACATACACCTCATCCCCCTCCCATCACATACACACACCTCTAACATACATCCCACACACACACCACACACACACCTCATACACACAAAAAACCTCCCACACACACTCCTCAAAAACACACACACATTCCATACACACACATACATCCCACACACATACCCCCACACCCACACACCCCTGACACATATCTCACACACCCTCACCTCTACCCACACCGAAACACCCCACACAGCCACAACTACAGAAACACCTTACACACCAACACCCTGACCTACACCCACTGACTCCCTATAACTCACACAAACTGCATTATTTATCTTTGTTTGCTATTTCACTCAAACCCATTCAGGTACTGTTACCTTTATTTTCTCTGTCTTTTGTGTTTGTCACTCCCCATCTCTTATCCTAATTCAAGTTTTCACTCTCTTTCACCCCTCTTTACTTATACTAACTAGTCTTTCTTACCCTCCCTCACCGTTCTTCATTTATCCTAGTTACGCCACTACCATTCATTCTCAATTTTTTTCTGTCCTATCTTTTTCTTTCAACACCCACTCACATTCTCCCACTATCTCTAGTTTAGTGTTCTTCCTCTCTCTTCCTTTCTTTTGCTCCTTTAGTGATTTTACTTTTCTCATTTTCACCCTATTACACTTTGTCTGTTTTTAACTATGTAGTAAACAATCCCTCTGTGTTTCTCCCTCTAGCTCTCTTTATCTTAACATTACTCTCTTTGTGTTCTTCCCTCATGCTAGCTCCTTCATTAATTTTTTTTTCTTCTTTTTTTGGTGCGCTCCCCGATGCGCGCCCCGGTGCACCTACCGGTACGCGTACCCTGCAGAAAAAAGATTGACACAGATTCTTTAAAAATATAGGTTTATTTTTATAAAGTAAAGGTAGTTCTAAAAAGAACTGTTTTTTTTCTTCTTTTTGTTGTTTTATATTTTTTTTATGTTTTTTTGAACATTTTGTACTTTTTATGGCTTTTCTGAACACTTTTATATTTTTTTTGTATTTTTTATGGGGAGAAACAAAAAACAGGGAATTGTAAATGGCTCAACTGGAGCATGAAAAAAATCAGGAAAAATTAGTTTTTTTTTGGACACTTATGGTTATCACCAGAAACCATGATAAGTTCAATGCTTTGCTCACCATAAGCAAGTAACTTGTTACAATATTTGCATAACATTTTGTAAACATTAAACTTTGGTTGGATAGTAGCCAATGTGTCTCTTGCCCCCGAACCCGATGGAGTGGGTTATTTTGATGTTGAGCGTCGAGACGTTGATGGGGGTAGTTTACTGCAGAGGTCCCTTAACTCTGCATTAGAGTAGTTGTTTGGATGCCAACGCATCATGTGGCGAATCATCGTATGATTCCCGAAGGAATACTTTTTGTTAGTGTTCCCCCTGGATAGCTCAGCACCACAAATTAAGCAAGTCACCTTTGCTGCGTTGACGTTTTTAAAACCCCTTGGGAGTTTGTAGAACTGCCATACAAAGTGCTCTTTGGGTTTGTAGGGCTGTTTATCTTCTGTCAGGAACTCCCTTGTCTGTGCCTCCTCTTCCTCATCCTCCTCCTCCTCTTCCTGTTCACCACCAATATAATCTTCTGGTGGTCTTTTTGATGGTGGTGGTGGTGGTGGTGGGGCAGATGCTCCAGCTGCTGCTGCTACTGTAACCATGTTAAAGTAGAAAAGATTAGAGACAGATCTCCACACAGGTCTTCCTCAGTCAAAGGACAAAGTCAGAATAAGGAAAAAAGGAGGGTAAGTAAGTAAGTAAAACTTTATTGTTTAGTTAATTAAAACCATAACAAACGGGCAAGTGAAAATTGTCTTTTGCAATAAGAGAGAACAGTAAAATTCATCAGAATACATTTTAAACACGAGATTTAAAAAGGATATAACTTTTATCAAGCTACACGTTAGTAAGACAATTAATAATATAGAAAACCTTATTGTTTTAAAATTTCATATTGCTTTCAAGCGCTTTTCAAAGGCTATCAAGAACTTTATCAGCTTGCCGTTGGTTATAGGGGCTGTTGGGTCCAGAACACCGATAATAGCAGACCTGCAGGTACGTAGTCTTTTAATCCTAAAAAAGTTCTTTAAAAAGTACGTGCGCTCCTGGTTCAGAAACTTACAGTGGCATATAATGTGGATTAAGTTCTCTTTTGAGGAGCCACATAACCGACAAGCGTATGAGTCTGAACGTATCCAGGTCGGTTCGTCTGCCAAAGTTGGCGATTTACCAAGTCTCAGGGCCATCAGCCTTTTTTTAATAAAAACCGAATATGTTGTGTCAAAATACGCAGCCGGGGCAAGTTTTTTATAACTGTTAATCACAGACCAGGAGTGGGAACGGCTTGAAAAAATTGCTTTGTCAGTAATCAGCGAGTGAAATTTGGCCGCCTTATTTAGTGTCTGTTTAAAGGAAGTGAATGGCAAGTTTTTTTCCCACAGGTTGGCAGTACATGTTTGCTCCAGAGCGCAAGTCAGATATTTTTTGGCTACTGAGTTTTGTCGGCTTTCTAGTTCCTGCCATAAGAATCTATTTATAGTATTGTTTGTGGAGTTCATTTTAATTCGGTACCATACTCTGATGCATGTGTAGAGTCTTCCCAGTAACTCATTCGTTAGACCAAATTCTAGTCGCATCTGCGCTGGTGAAGATGAGCTCGGGAGTTGTAAAACCTTCTTATAGATTTTTGTAATGAGGTTATTTAACATGATTGCGTCCTTGCCCTGCATTGCAATACTAGCATACGATAAGGTAGGAAGTACTTTGGTGGCCATCACTGTCAATAGGGGTTTAAATGAGGGGTCTTCCAGTTTTTTTGCCAGTGTACTTAGCGCAAATGTTAAGGCTCCAGCTCTTTGCTTTAAGTAGTTTTTTTGGGCTTTTAGGGTGAGTTTGTCGTCGATATAGTATCTTAGATATTTATAATTTGATACTCGTTCCAGCTGTTTTCCTTCAAGCGTGATCTTAAGATGCGCCGAACGACGGTTGGTTATTAGAATTGTTTTTGTCTTGGACTGATTTAGAGCAAGATTGTTTGTCGCCAGAAATTCTGTCATTACTGCTAATAGTCTAGATAGGCCCACTTTGGTTAAACTCAGAAGCACAATGTCATCAGCGTAAGCCATGTGAGTAAGTAAGAGGTTGCCAAGTTTCGGTGCATGAGCATTGCAGTCGTTTAACTTACCCGAAAGATCAGAAATGAATAAGTTAATTAAATATGGTGCTAAAACGCAACCCTGTTTTAGTCCGATCGATGTATATACTTTTCTTGATAGATGTGAGCCGTCCCCTATCTTGATTTGTGTCCAGATGTCTGAGTAGAATAAGAGTAGGCCCCTAAGTATGTTCTCCGGTATGGCCCATGCTTTCAGCTTTGCCCATAGTATCTTGCGATCCACACTGTCAAATGCCGCCTGCAGATCAATGAAGCACAAGTTCAAGTCCTGTTTAACGCCCTGGCATTTCTCTGCTATCATGGTTATTGACAATATGTTCGACGTTGTTCCGATACCAGGTCTAAATCCAGTTTGGTTAATTGGAATGAGTGCTTTGTCTTCTGCCCAATTTACCAGATCTTTTAGGAGGAGAAAAAAGGAGGGGGCTTTCATCATTTGGAAAACAAAAGTGTTCTGGACCAATGAAAAGTGTTATTTTCAAGTCACATGATCCAAGCTTTCATCATTTGGAAACCAAAACTGATCTGCACCAATGAAAAGTGTTATTTTCAGATCACATGACCCGACGCGCTTACGATACGCGCCTTGGGGCTCGTCGCGTAAGCGAATCGAGACGTTGCTCAATCGTATGCGATCGCGTGCTTCCGGGTGCGCTTACGCAGTGCGTCATATGACGCATCACGCGACTACGCGAAACGTCATGATGTTGTTTTCGTTCGCGGGAATAGCGCTCTCGGGGCGCTCCCCGGTACGCGCCCCGGGGCGCTCCGTAGCATTGCGCTCACCCGTACGTTCACCGGTACGCGCCCCGGGAGCACCCCGGGGCGCGTACCAAGGCAAACAATAAAAAAATATATATATTCACACAATTTAAAATTTGTTATAAAAATTATTACTTTCATACCTATAGATATTTGCTATTAAAAAACCTATGAAATTCATTGAAAAAACCATAGGTTTCACACCAGTTATAGTTAGGAACTAGCATTTAAAAAACCTATTAAATTCACTGAAAAAACCATAGGTTTTACACCAGTTATAGTTAGCTGGAAGTTTTAGTCGCATAAAACCATTGAAATTCCCACGTTATCGTTAGTTGGACTCACTATAACTTGCGCGTGCAATGCACTGCTGATGACGTCACATATTACATCACTCATGACATGGTCAGTGACATCACTCATGACATCACTGATGACACCATCCTAGTGACAGAGTGACCCATCTCCTTTCACTGTAATGTAACCCTTGAACATATATTATAAAATAGAAACTACATTTTTCAAAAAAATGGAGATACCCATATCAGTTACAACAACCAATTAAGTAATTCCACTATCTATATACACATCCACTCATTCACCAACAGTTCTATGTAGTCACTCATACATATACTCACTCATCATATGTAGTGATACACCTATATATCCTGGTACACACCGACAGTCATCCAAAAGTTACTCACACACATACTCACACATGCAAATAAACTATTGGACATCCATTTATTTCCATATACAGCTATACACACACTACCACCTTACTGCTAAGAAAACATATATATATTTACTCTGTTAAACAATCACTTATAGAAAAACATACTTATTTAAACAGGAACTCTTACAATGCCTCAGTCTCACATATACTCACTTATATATAATAATATTCACGTATAGTAGATTAAAACATATGTAGTTATTGATAAAGACACTAGTGAGACAGTTATTCACTCACTAACACACACACATACACATTCATCCACCCATACAGTCCTGCACATATGCTGTCTTCAAAACACATACAAAGAGAGAGTCAGTCATTCATGCATCTATGTGCTAAGTATTACCCCCACCAAACCATATAGACACTCATACTGATATTAAAAAAAAACATCTAATAACCCATATACATACAAATTTTGCTACTCACCAACCTATGCAGCCACTTTTAAACAAACTGAAACACTAATACATATATTTAAATATTTAAACATTACTCACTAATATATGTATTCACTAATATATTCAATAACATATACATATATACATATAAATATATACATATATAACATATATTTATTTTTCAGAAAGACACACATTCACTGGATGGTGTCATCAGTGATGTCATGTGTGATGTCACTGACCATGTCATGAGTGATGTAATATGTGACGTCATCAGCAGTGCATTGCACGCGCAAGTTATAGTGAGTCCAACTAACTATAACGTGGGAATTTCAATGGTTTTATGCGAGTAAAACTTCCAGCTAACTATAACTGGTGTAAAACCTATGGTTTTTTCAGTGAATATAATAGGTTTTTTAAATGCTAATTCCTAACTATAACTGGTGTGAAACCTATGGTTTTTTCAGTGAATATATATATATATATATATATATATATATATATATTCACTGAAAAAACCATAGGTTATACACCATATATAGTTAGGAATTAGCATTTAAAAAACCTTATTTTACTCACACAAAACCATTGAAATTCCATATATAGTTAGTTGTACTAACTATATATCGCGCACCCGCAATCCACTGCTGATCATGTCACATATTACATCATTCATGACATGGTCAGTGACATCACTGATGACATCACTGATGACATCTCAAATGACATCACTGATGACATCACTGATGACATCTCATTTGACATTACTGATCACATCACTGATGACATCATTCATGTGATAATACGATGAAGCTCTTCAGACTCTAATATAACCTTAGATACACTCAGTGTAAACAGACACTCACAGACTGTCACTCATCCATGGAGTTACTCACACACCTAGTCAGTCATGCAAAGAATCAATCACACCTCCATTTCCTCAACTATACAGTAATACACACCTTACTTATTCAAACATATACTAACACATATTTACTCTCTTATACAATCCCTGATACAAGTTCACAATGATCCATACAGCCACTCACACATTCACTGGCTCTTTTGCACAGTTATTTATATATGTCAACTCTCACATGTACTGTGTTTTACATATGTACTTACTTTGACATGTAGCACTGAGATATCCATTCACTCACCAATACACTCATGCACACAGTCAACCGCCCATACAGCTGTTTCCACATGCACTTTTGAACCCATACATCTAGTGAATCAACTGCTCACACATCTATGCACAGAGTCATACACCTCCCAGCCACCCACACACACACTCAGTCTCCCATACAAATACTTGGGCAACCAATCAATAACCCATATAGTTACTCATATAGCTACTAAACAACACATGCAGCAGTTTTCAGAACAACAGACATAATGATGCACAAATTAAGACAGTTTAGTCACTAACCCATGCACTCAGTGAGACACATTTAATCACTCATTCATACAGTCAGTCATGCACCTACTAAATCATTCATCCAGACACTTATACATCCACTCAATCTTCAATATGTAAGACATATTTTAACTTTACAGAAAAATACAGTCACTGGATGTTGTCATCAGTGATGTCATTTGAGATGTCATCAGTGATGTCATCAGTGATGTCATTTGAGATGTCATCAGTGATGTCATCAGTGATGTCACTGACCATGTCATGAATGATGTAATATGTGACATGATCAGCAGTGGATTGCGGGTGCGCGATATATAGTTAGTACAACTAACTATATATGGAATTTCAATGGTTTTGTGTGAGTAAAATAAGGTTTTTTAAATGCTAATTCCTAACTATATATGGTGTATAACCTATGGTTTTTTCAGTGAATTTTCAAGGTTTTGTAAATGCTAATTCCTAACTATATATGGTGTATAACCTATGGTTTTTTCAGTGAATTTCATTGGTTTTTTAAAAGCTAATATCTATAGCTGTAAAATGTATTCTTCTTTAAATCCCAAAATATATTTTATATGTTTATTAATAATTTTTTTTAAATATTTTTTTTGTTTCGCTCCCGGTCCGCGAACCGGAAAGCTTTCCGTTAGCTTAAATTGATGCCGCGACCGGGTCCGCGAACCGGTAAACGTTCCGTTTGCGCAACTGCCGCTTTAGAAATCAACATCGTGAAGCGTCGCGCACCCGGAAGTGCCCCGGGGCGCGGACCGAGGCGCGAAGCGCAGCTACCCGGAAGCTATCCGGGGCGCGGACCGGAGCGCGTAACGTAAGCATAACAGGTCATGTGACTTGTTAATAACACTTTTCATTGGTTCATTTCACTTTTGGTTTCATAATCATGTAAGGCTAGGTCAGGTGACCTAAAAATAACACTTTTCATTGGTTGAGAACTATTGTTTTTCCCAAATGATGAAAACCCCTCCTTCTTTCCTCACTCTGACTTTCATCATTTTGAGAGGAAGACCTTTATTAATACTTCAGAAATGGCTTCAGTAGTTGCTTCAGCTGGTGCACCCCCACCACCACCTCCACCTCCTCATGGGAAGAGAGGACCACCTCCCCAGGTGATGACCAGCACAGAGGAGGAAGAGGAAGAAATGGAGGAAGAGGAGAGAGAAGAACCACAGTTCTTGGAAGAGGTGCCCCGGGTTTCCCATAGGAAAGCCAGTTTCATCTGGCAGTTTTATTCAATCCCTCCAGGCCAAAAAAAAGTGAATGCGAGGTATGTCACCTGCCTCATCTGCAAAGATAAATTATCAAGAGGGACTGATAAGAAGTATAGTTATGGGAACTATACCATGCATAGGCACATGACCAGGAAGCATCCACTTAATTACAGCCGGGCGGAAATACGGGATTTGGAAGAAAATCCAACATCAACTCCTGTGGCCAGATCAAGATCGTCAATATCATTGACACCAGCAGAGGCACGTGAAACTGTGCTAAACATACAAGAGAATTTTGGCCACATGAAACATACTTGTATGCACTGTGGTGCGTTGATAGCATGTGGTAATATGAGTATAAATGCTATCAACCTGGCTTATGAACATCATAATTGCCCTAACCGCCCCCAGTAATTTTTTTTTGCTCCTGTTGAGCCCTTTTCAATGCCTGTTTTTTGTTGTTTCCCCCCCCCAAAAAAACCCAAAAAAATATAAAATCGTTCAAAAAATACAAAAAAAACAAAAAAAATTCAAAAAATAAAACAAAAATATAAAACAACAAAAATATTTTAAAAAAAGTTCTTTTCAGAACTACCTCCCCTTTCAAAAAAAATTGCTAGAATGTTTAGCACTCTGGCAAGCTCTATTTTTTTTGGTTCGCTTCCCGGTTAGCTTCCCGGTACGCGGACCGGGAGCTAACCAAAAAAAAAAAAAAAAGAGTAAGTATAAGGAAAGTAAACAGAGAGTGATGTTAAAAGAAAGACAGCTATAGGGAGTAAAGAAGAGATACTGTTTAATAGATCGATTTACCGAAGAAAAGACGGAAGAGGGTATAATTGTGAAAAACAAAATAGATAAGGAAGTGAAAGAAAAAAAAAGAGAGTATAACATTAACAAAGAAGAGTTTCTTGGAGAATGTGAGTGAATGTTCAAAATAAGATTAAAACATGGGGAATAACAGAGAGAAAAAATAGAAAACAGAAAACAAAAAATAACAGAAAAAGATTAATTGAAACAGCAAAGAAATGTAAGTAACATAGAGCCATATCATCAACATAGGCAATAAAAGTTTTGCAGCTTTTATTGGCAGAAATGTGTCGCTAAAGCCGCTTTTGCGGCAGAAAACTGCCGCTAAAACCACTTTTGCACCAGTTTTCTGCCAATAAAAACAGCAATAATTTTATTGGCTGTGTTCATAATATGCCCCTTAGTGTGCTTCAACTACACAGAGAAAGCATTATGTACAAATAGTGATAGAGTGATCAGTCAAAGACACTAAGAGTAATAGAGACGGAGTGAGTGAACAAGAGTGAGGAACTATGAGAAGAGAGGGACTGAGAAAAAGAGTGGAAGGAGTTGAGTAAGTAGGTAATAGAGAAAGGAATGAGGGAAGTAGCAAAGGCAGGAAAGTGAGGGATAAAGAAATGAAGCAGTGGAACTAATAGAAGTTAAATGTGATAGAAATGTAACGAAAAGAGTACAAAACATTTACCTTATAATTGTCGTTAAATTACTCACTTTTTGTTTTTATACTTTCAATCTGTGAAAGAGAGAACAAACATTTGAAAAATATTAAAACATGTATTTAAAAATTACAAAAGACAAGGGAAAAGATTGAAGGACAAACAGTTTTTCAACAACTTTGACACTTACAGAAGCTTCTGCTTCTCCAGGCCCCCTACACAGTCCTAAAGATATACATTTTAAACTAACAGTATCTTGATGCAGATGAAGTGAGGCCTATCTTAAAACATGGTGCATCTTTTGCATTGCTGTTGTCTCAGAAAAGTGTCGCAAGACACTAAAATTTTAAATGATTGCTTCAGGATGCCAATAAGATGTGTCCTATCCAGAGGTTTGTTTGAGGTGAGGCCTACTCAGGGTTGCAGATGAAATTTCAAGTTGTTGAAGAGAATAGAGGACATAATACATGTGAAGGTCTACCAATGAAGTGAGTCATGTCCACTGCACTCTTGAACAAAGGCCAAACCTCCTCTGTTTCCCTGGACAGACCTAAACTTGATCTGCACAATGTGATTCGTAATGATAGGAAACACAGGTGATGTAATTGAAATACGTGCAATTTCTTTTGCTCATTTCACAATCACATCACTTGTGTTTCCTTTGCTTAGGTATCTCATTGTGCAGATGTAGTCCAGCATATGAAAAAGTATGCAGAAGTGCAGCACTGCATGCAACAACTTTGACACTTACAGAAGCCTCACCTTCTCCATGCCTCCTACACAGTTCTACATATACATCATAAATGCAAACAGTACAGAATTAATTATACATGTTAAATGGTTTATTTTTGCTGTTCTCAGAATGTATCAAAATTCACTAAAAACAGTGACTTGAAGGTATTCATCATATAACAGCGGGGGAAAAAAAAACACAATCAAAATGATTGTGTTTAAAAAACCCATACAACATAGCAAATCAGAATTCAGAACTCCCTAAAGTTAACTTACTTTCCATGACGTCAAAGGATGTCCTATGAACATCTTACACTCTGTTGTGCTGTTATTACTTTCAGCCCGCCACTTTCTGAAAGAAAACCTCCATCGTTTTTAAAAACATGTTACATGCAATAAATGACTTCTTGCTCTCTACCACAAGTTTCCACAAAGCCAAATCTTGTCAGAGCCATTTATAACTCTTGGATTTCTTGTAAGCCAATCCCGTCATTTGGCATTTCTGCAACTTTCAGAATTAAAATATTGAAGATCATTTTCACAATCCTGGAATAGTAATATCTTCCCCTTCTTGCTCAGTCATGTTCTACATTTCCTATGACACTGATACTGCTTACTATGAAGCAGACTTACACTACCTCTATGACTACTACAATTATTTAATTC
This sequence comes from Lissotriton helveticus, assembly GCF_964261635.1. Lineage (NCBI taxonomy): Eukaryota > Metazoa > Chordata > Amphibia > Caudata > Salamandridae > Lissotriton > Lissotriton helveticus. The sequence continues at coordinate 47,394,903 of NC_136060.1, read as the reverse complement.
TCTACATCACTTTTAATCACAAAGCAATGTAAAACAGTAGACAGCATTGCAGACTTACATTCCCTCTACTCTATGTTTTGATTGGCTGCTTCAATTAGCTTATAAAAAGAAATAGTTTTTCTGAACTCATTCAAAGTGCACTTATTTCTCCATGACGTCCAGTCTTATGGTTAGAAGTTATGTCTCTGAACTACACTTATCCTCAAGGCCAAATCGTGTAGGAGCCTTTAGAACTTCTTGAAATTCCACAGAGCACATCCCGAGATTCTTTCCCTAAAATTTTGGTTTTAAAAACACCAGGTAAGAGTTTTTAAGGTCATACGGCAATTTTTTTTTGAAAATTAAAACAGAATCATTGCAAAATGACCAGCTATTTCTAGACTTTAAATAAGCTGTGTAATGTCCTGATGTTATTGAAGGACCGTCATGATATATAATTGCTGCAGTTACAAAAGTCCTTCCTGATATTGACAACTGCGAAGCCACAAAATTTTTAATTAAAGTTGTCAATTTTGTTCCATCAGGCCTACATCGTTGGAACATTAAAATGACATACTGGCCATATGTTCGTATAAATAATGTGGACATCATTTCAGATTTACATTGGCTACACTCCATGTTGTGATCAGCTGCTTTTACTAGCTTATTAAAGGAGACTGATTTACTGTCTGGCAAAGTTAAATATATAAATCTTTCTGAGTCTAAACTAGTAGTACTTGATACCATACAGTTCTCGCAGTCATGCTGCCATTGATAAGAAAGCCCAAACAGCTGATCTACATCTACACCTTCAGCATGCAATACATCAAGCATATACATTAAAAACTCCTGACAATCTTGCTGAATATTTTGAGAGAATTGTGTTTGGCCTGAACATCTGTCTAACAGATTTCGAATTTCAGACACACTTTCTATGTTTGTTCTATCAGTGCTACATTTCTCTAACACAGAATTTAACAAACTGCAAAATCTTTGATCAGAATTGACCACAATCTCTTCTTTTACATATTCTAGAGAAAACAAAACATTAACCACTACATTAGCATAGCAGTTGACACCAGAACTGTTTTCAAATTGAAAACCAACAACATCTTCAACAGAATTCTTTTTGTTTCTGCTTATAATTTCAGGTTCATCGACTTTTCGTCTTTTTGCTACAACCTCCCCAGTATTGGTTACATTTCTTCGTTTCCGGCCTACCACACGTTTCTCAAACAAAGGATATTGAGGCAAATGTGGCGCATACTCTCTTCTTAACCTATTGTATTCCTTAACACAATCTAGATCCGCACAAATGCTTGTGACATCACACTCAATCAAGTACAATCCCGATAAAGTTCTAACTCGTGACAATGCCACATATGCCATACCCTCCTTGAACACAGAACTGCCAATATTAACCAATGCACTGTCTACACTTAAACCTTGCGATTTATGGATTGTCACCGCATATGCCAAGCAAACAGGAAACTGCTTACGGCGAACATATAAGTCTTTTACAAGCAAAAATCTAGCAGAGCAACGACCAATTAGCTGTACTTCCTCAATGCCATCAAATTTAATTTTTAAAAATTCAATTCCATCTCTATTTCTGTATTTTACAAAATCAACAACATTACCCATTGATCCATTTACCAGACCTCTTTCAACATGTAAATTCCTTCTTAAAATTAAACGGCAGTTCAAGCACACATTCAGAGTCTTTTCAAAACCTGCAGTTTTAGATATACTCTTCTCTAATGAATCCAATTTTGTTTTCAGATTCTCAGACAAAATAATTGTTGATCCCATATGCTCTACTCTGTCAATAGCTTCCAGTTTCACAATCTCTTGCTTTTCTAAATGCAACATTTTGTTGTTGAATTTGGCACATTCTGCAAGAGTTGGCATCAAACATATTCCAGATTTCTTCTCAGTAATTTTCTGAAAAATATTCTCAGGCACAACATCTTGTTCTGGATATAAATTTGACAGTAATCGTGCATGTAAAGCTTCTTTCCCATGCTCGGTCACTTTTCCAATTCTAACATCTTGTAGAATAGTCTTGTAAACTTCATCCTTCGCCTGACGCATATTTTCATGCAGTTCAGCATAATTGAAGTTTAACCATATATTGACGTTGCCAATGCTGCCTAGGCACTTCCTGGTATCTTCATGCGTGAGCATTTTGAACACAGGTTGCCCTTTCACTGGTGTCAGCTGCAGAAGATCTCCGAAAACAATGATGTGTTTGCCACCAAATAACACATCATACTCTGTTTTGAGAACTTCTTGCATTCTCAAATGCACAAAGGCAAGCATGACATTGGAAACCATGCTTACTTCGTCAATGATAAGAAGTTTCATTTTCCTCAAGATTCTTGAAACTTCAAAACAAGCATCTCCAGATAGCTTGTGATATTGTAATTTGTTGTCATGCTCCACTGGCAGCATCAGTAAACGATGTAAAGTAATCCCTTTAATGTTATGTGCTGCCAGTCCAGTTGGAGCGGTGACAACACAAGACAGCGATGACTCTGTCCTTTCCTGCAAATAGCATGAAATTGCTTTAATGAGGAAACTTTTTCCAGTTCCCGCTTCTCCACTCACGTACAGTCGGACAGGCTTCAACGACGTACATGAGCACTCTTTCTTGTCATGACTTAATCCATGATCAATTTGCATGGTAACTTCGTCATATATTTTCCTCTGCTCAACGTTGAGTTGTCTTTCCAACTCTTCTAAGTTAACCGCATCCTCCTGAGCATGTGCCATGGCTCTTTCCACTTCATTCGTAGCAGTGGCAGCTTCATTTTCGATAACAGGTCCTCCTAGTGGATCCTGACTCAATGAAGCAGAACTCTGACTGTCCTGAGAACTGTCTCTGGCAATCTCGGCTGCAATCATTGCTTCCTGCTCAATTTCCGCATTCAACATTTGTACATATTTGGGAAAAGCAGGACATTCTATGGTCTCCTTGGCGGCATTGAAAGAGTCTTCGTAACAGAGAAAATCTCCAAGCAGTTCCTCTTCTGCACGCCAAGGCTTGAAAAGTTGCAAAAGTGCTAAATAGAAAAACTCCTTTTTTTCAGGAGATTCGCCACTCAATTTTCGATGGTTTACCAAGTGGCATTTTCTTTGCTTGACCAGACATCCCTCACTTCCTATTACAGCATACACTCCTTTCTCAGTATCTTCTTTGATGTTCCTCTTGAATATGTAATTTTGAAGAACCTCATACAGACAAACATTCTCGAGGTGAATACTTCGATTTGGATAATATGTATCCAACATGTTGGTCTTCAAAATGTCGGTACTGTTTGGCTCCTTTTCCGCCAAATACTCAATTTCCCGCACAGGTTTGAGAACTCGATTACGCGTTGCAGCAAGACCAAGACTCGCCCAAATGATACTCCTGGACTTGGCATAGAGACTTGCTGAAGACAACCGGTCAGAACATTCGTACGCTCCGATTTCTCGATGCGACAACATCTTCAGACTGAAACTGTAAAACTTCTTGCTGAGGCTCTTTTCATGGGAAATGTCCTCCCACATATCCTTCAATTCTGTCTTCTCTTTTTTGGTGATGTAAGACGTCACATACCGAGCCACAGCCATACAGTTATCAGCCACAAACTGTATATCCATGTTAGCATTCCACATGGACAAAATCACCGGGTTGTAGTCGTTGATGTACTTGGACTCTTCGTTCCTCTTCAAATTGTATGTGTTTTTAGGTGATTTCTTCATCACATTATGTCGCAGCGAAGACATCAAACTATTTACTCTTCCTTTAGAAATCACCGGTCATGGAAAACCGAAACGACATTTGGTGTAGAACTTGTCCTTGTTTCGGAATTTACGACGACAGTACTTTCCACATCGATGGCTTTGGAAACGCAGAACTTTTTCTCTTAGGCTTTTCTTCTCCTTTGCGTTTGGAACAGCACACGTAGAATACTGTTGTATAAAACTCATCACTGAGTCTTCTGGATCCGTTCCAAATTTAGGTGCATCCTTGATCCACAGCAACATATGTATATGAGGAGCACCTCTTGCTTGGTACTCCTTTCTCCAGCAGAAATCCAACACCTCTCCAAGAGGTGGATTCTTCTTATTCATGATGAAAGACATCATAGCTTCAAATCTATGATTGAAGTACCTATATACATTGACTGGATCCAAAGAGCACAGTTCTCCGGGTGTCTTGAATTCGATGTTTTCTACGTTAGCATTTGCCTCTCTTAGAAATTCAAGTAAGTCTTCCCAGCCATACTCGGCACAGCTCAGAGTGAGGAACCATGTGGGAGTACCTAAGTTCCTCAGCATACATTTTAAATCACCATGACGACGGTACCAGTACTCATTAGTACCACGCTGACACGCCATGAGATTAATCAGGTGAGAATCCAAAATACTGTCTTGGACATTGACTTTATCCATAAAGTCACTTGCCGAGATGTTTTGCATGTGTATACCACTTTTCAAGATGTGGTTCACTGCATATGACAGTCCAGACAGATCGCTTTCAAACAGGAGATGAAACAAATAAGGAATGCATTGTCGAAACCTAGCATCTCCTGCATACAATCGCAAAGTCCGGTATTCAGAAGCAGGAATTTGATGAGGTCGCTCATCATATCTTCCTCCCTGACCTGTTGGAAAAAGCTGTGGGAAACACCGAGCTTCCAAACTTTCCTCCCAAACACTAATGGGACTCCCTTTGGCTTGTTTCATTTGAAACAACTCAATAGCATTCCCCATGACTTCCTTGGAATGCAAAGGATGAACACTATAATGTTCATATATTTCTTCACTAGTAGAAGTTTCTACTTTCTCAATTTGACCAGCACACAAATCGCTATCCTCTTCCTCACTTACTTCCTCTTCTGCAACATATACATTCTTATAGTATTTATTATTTTTTTTCAAATACAATGTTGCCTTTTTAACTTTCCTAACATCTACTAAATCTTGCCATATTTTCTTATTCTTTGTCGGAACCCCATTAACTAAGATAACCAGAGGTTCCTCGTCCACTTTTTCTACTCCAATTGTGTTAATGTTTTTCTTCAAATCTAGAGGCAAATAAACAACTCTTCCCTTTAATCCTCTCTGTAAATCTGATGGAGGCAATTTCCCTGTCTTTGGCTCCATTCTTACAATAGCCTGAAAGGGATGGATACTTTGAATCAAAATAGATTCATAAGTATTTAAATCCTTCAATTCAGAAGGAATCTCAACCAATTCCAGATTATTATGAACTGCTCTAGCAGGCATCTGGTTTTGATTTAATTTGCAACAACAATAAGTACACACACGTTGATCCAATCCCAAATCAAAACAATTTTCTACCATCAAGTATGTTGCGAAATCCTTCCATTCACTATTATTTTCCCTTTCACTTTTTGCATATAAATCCACTAACTTAGTCTGATTCTTATAATAAGTGCGTCGACAACACACACAAGTGAAATTAGGCCTCTCACTTGATTTCACCTGAAACGTGGCAATTTCCCTCTGGAAATTATCTGTACTGGAAACCTGTACACTATCTTCCACATTACCCGCTTCTTCTTGGTCAATTTCAACATTCTCCTCTTTACTTCCAAAGTAACAAAACTCAATTTCTTCACATATATTCTTCACATCTATTTCAGAACCATGCAAAAGAGCAGCACATAATTTTTTAAGCATAATTGCTGGACTCTTAGCATAATACAACATTCTAACTAATTTCCTCACTTTATTATGATGCACTGCTAGCATCCTGAAATGATGAAAAACACTCTGGCATACTCTCCTGGAAAGACAAGCCAGTGAATGACCATGCAAACCTGTCACTTCTCTCACTCTGCAAGGATCTAATTCTTGCAACAACCTTATTTTCTGCTTCAAACTTTTCTTATTAAATGACCGTACAAAATCACAAAGCAAATTGATGGAATCCTGTCGCACACTGCAAATACTACTACACTTCCAGGTGTACACAGGACCCTTAGCACGTCTTCCTAAAACCTCATTACCTAACACCTCTTCTGCCTCTGTTGTCACAAGTTTTTCTTTTTCAACTGGACAACCATATTTCACTTCATAAGCACGACCACTGGTGTCAACTGCATGCACCAAATCATTATCCTGGAAATAACTCTCCTCATTAAAAAATGCCTCACAGCTTGAACTATGCATCCATTCTCCAGAAAAAACTTCACAAAAATTACTACGATTAACTATTCTCTTCCATCTACTATTTCTTTTGAAATCATAAATTGCCTTGTTTAGCTTCCTAATTCTATTGATTATCAAAATAAATAACTTACGTTTAATTTCAAATGCCTGATCAATAACTTTCTCAACTTTTTTTTTTCTCTTATAAAAAACCACTTTCTGTTGACCTTTCTTAATATTTTTTAACAAATTGCCAATTATCCTGTTGCGGAACATTCGTTTACGAATGTCCCTAAACTGTTGTTTCCTTCTACTATCATGCACAGAGTTATCTCTTGCTCTAGCAGTAACATTTTTGATTGGCCTTTCCTTTCCATTTGAATTGCTTCTCTTTTTCTGGACTGAAACATTTTCTGTAGTAATATTTTTTTTACTGCAAATATTTCTTATGAATGTTTTTGTACTCTTACCCGGTGCTTTATTGTTGACTTGACAAATCTTTTTGTTAGAGGACTGCTGCTTTTTTTCAATCACCTGCTGTCTTTGACGTTTTGCAGCCTTTCTCAGTCTTTCTTTCGTTGGCATGGTGAAATGTTGAAATGATCTGCAGTTGAATCAGTGGTAAAATATATTAAAAAATGTTATTAACCACTATTACCCAACAGTACATCAATAACAGTAATCAAAAACTTAAAACACTACTTTACATTTTTACATATAAGATTTTTTAGTGCATGGCAATTTTAGAATACAGAAATAGCAGAAAAGAAATGGAATTTATATTCATGTTACCTGTGCCATCTTATATGTGAATCTGATCTAATTTTATGAGCATATTTTAATATTTTATTGAAGACACTACACATAACCTGTTTTTGAAGGTGTCTTTATTTTTAAATTAAACGGTTTACATTTTTACTTTTTATTTATTATAAATTTTAAAAATAAATGTTTATAGTTCCATAGGATCAAGCAGGTCAGCTTCCCACCCTATGTCATATAATTCGGACAAATCTGCATCCTCATCACGTTCTTCTTCATCCTCAGGATTTAAATCATCCAAGGGATCAACATCCACTGATGTTTCAATTACAAGTTCAATGATGAGGTCAAAATCAACTGATTGCAGATTATCGCTCATGTTGATGTTGTCTTTATCTTTAAAGAAAGATAACAACAATGAGATGTTGCAGAGTAAGAGACAAATCTCAGAGATTATAATAGTAAAATTGTTTAACAAGAGTAACATTTTGCAGCTATTATTTAGCCATGTCCAGCGATGCTGAGCAGGTGAAGCCTATGTCTAATTTTTCAGTGAACAGGACTCATCTCTTCTTAACCTTGGATAAGCCTCACCGACTCTGTGTCCCCTGCACATACTTAAATGTAAAGGGGCAGATTTATGTTAAATGGCACATCCCCAGGCATGCACCAGTTAACGTGCACCGCTGCTCTGCCACCCATGGTGTGCCGCATTTACAATCAGATAGGAGAAAGCTGCGTCAAAACCCTGCGCCTGCTTTAAGCAGGCATAGGTCTTGATGCAACATTGTGGAGATGGGGCACCCCTGAGCCTTGCTGGAGCTGCATCGCACTTGCGATACAACTCCAGCAATGCGCCACCTTTACAGCACAGATACGTCACGCATCTGTGCCATTTTTGCCCCATGCTGCGCCGCATTGTAAATGCAGCACACCATGGGTGGCGGAACAGCGGCGCAGGATGACTGGCACATCCCTGGTGATGCGCCAGTCATCATAAATCTATCCCTAAGCTTCTTATCTTGTTACAGATGAACCGCCATATGTATCATCAAACTATTTTGCATTTCCTAAATAGCGAATTTTAAGGAATAAATAGCAATTCTTTACCATTCCTAATTTGCAATGAGCAAATTGCTAATTGCAAATTACCCATTCATTTCCATGGGCTAGGAGGCTCATAGGAATGAAGGTGCAATTTGCGATTAGCAATTAGCTCATCGCAAATTAGGAATTTTTCCAAGGGTGCAGGGGTGTCTCAAGAACACCCTGCTGCACCCCTGAAAAAGAAATTTGGGGGCATATGGCGCACATACATGCCCTAAGGGCATGTATTGGCGTCATATGGCACCTTTTGTTTTTTGGAAAAAAAGCTTTTTGAAAAGAATTCGCAAATTACCACCAACTAGAAGTTGGTGGTAATTTGCAAATCCTTAATGGCCTTTTTTGCATATTTTTTGTTTGATACATTGCATTTAAGGAATCGCAAAATTTGCAAATCCTTCAGTGCAATCGCAAAATAAGGAATAGCAAATTTTGCTATTCCTTATTTTGCATCAAACTTGTTTGATACATACCATTTGTCTAATTAGCATTCGCAAAGGCCGAAATTTGCAGAATTTTGATCTTTGCGAATGCTAATTATCTTGATACATATGGCCCCAAGTGAGGCCTGTCTTGCAACATGGTGCATCTTTTGCATCACTGCTGCATCGGTTTCATGTGGCACGTTTTTTTTACACCATGACACATCTGCCTAAATGCATCAATTTGTAATTTTGTCGCCTCATAGCAAATCTTTTGCACCGCCGCTGCATCATAAAAGTGACGCACAGTGGCGCAAAAGAGGCATACACCTATCATAAATCTGTCCCTAGCATTTTAAATGATTAATCCAGGATGACGATAAGGTGTGGCCTATCCAGAGGTTTGTTTAAGGTGAGGCCTACTTAGGATTGCAGATTAAAGTTACGCTTGATGAAGAATACAGAGGAGATAATACATGTAAAGGCCTACCAATGAAGTAAGTAATGTCCACTTTATTGCGCCAGTCATCATAAATGTATCCCTAAGCTTCTTATCTTGTTACAGATGAACCGCCATATGTATCATCAAACTATTTTGCATTTCCTAAATAGCGAATTTTAAGGAATAAATAGCGATTCTTTACCATTCCTAATTTGCAATGAGCAAATTGCTAATTGCAAATTACCCATTCATTTCCATGGGCTAGTAAGTAAGTAAAGTAAATCCACATTTGTAAAGCGCACATTCACCCGTAAGGGTCTCTAGGCGCTGGGGGCCGTCAGGAAGATTAAGCAAGCTATTGCCCAGAGTCACATGGTGCTGGGCTAATCTGCCGCCGGTGCCGGGGATCGAACCGTGATCCCCAGATTCCGGAGTCAGTCGCCCTAGCCGCGGCGCCACACCTCTTCCTCATAGGAGGCTCATAGGAATGAAGGTGCAATTTGCGATTAGCAATTAGCTCATCGCAAATTAGGAATTTTTTCAAGGGTGCAGGGGTGTCTCAAGAACACCCTGCTGCACCCCTGAAAAAGAAATTTGGGGGCATATGGCGCACATACATGCCCTAAGGGCATGTATTGGCGTCATATGGCACCTTTTGTTTTTTGGAAAAAAAGCTTTTTGAAAAGAATTCGCAAATTACCACAAACTAGAAGTTGGTGGTAGTTTCCAAATCCTTAATGTCATTTTTTACATATTTTTTGTTTGATACATTGCATTTAAGGAATCGCAAAATTTGCAAATCCTTCAGTGCAATCGCAAAATAAGGAATAGCAAATTTTGAATTAAGGACATTTTAAGTCATTTCCACATGTGCAGTGTTTTCAAATTTTGATTTGAAAATCGTTTTTAGGGAAAAGGAATGGTTTGTAAATTTATGACAAGGACATAATGGTGTATGCTTCTTTATAAGGCATTTCACTGTCTCTGATGTCATTTTTCCCATATTACATTATAAGACCTTTCCCCATGGAGCACATTCCTTGTAAATATGCTCCCACCTGTGCATGGTGAATTTAGATTTTGACTGTTTGAGTCACATAGCCATGTTAAAAGTGACCCAAATAAATTGCAAAGGCTTTAAAAAAACACTTTCATGTGTCTTAAGGACATTTTAAGTCATTTCCCCATGGGCAGTGTTTTGTAAGTGGGGCAAAAGAGGCATACACCTATCATAAATCTGTCCCTAGCATTTTAAATGATTAATTCATGATGACGATAAGGTGTGGCCTATCCAGAGGTTTGTTTAAGGTGAGGCCTACTCAGGATTGCAGATTAAAGTTACGCTTGATGAAGAATACAGAGGAGATAATACATGTAAAGCTCTACCAATGAAGTAAGTGATGTCCACTTCATTGCGCCAGTCATCATAAATGTATCCCTAAGCTTCTTATCTTGTTAGAGATCAACCGCCATATGTATCATCAAACTATTTTGCATTTCCAAAATAGCGAATTTTAAGGAATAAATAGCGATTCTTTACCATTCCTAATTTGCGATGAGCAAATTGCTAATTGCAAATTACCCATTCATTTCCATGGGCCAGGATGCCCATAGGAATGAAGGTGCAATTTGCGATTAGCAATTAGCTCATCGCAAATTAGGAATTTTTCCAAAGGTGCAGGGGTGTCTCAAGAACACCCTGCTGCACCCCTGAAAAAGAAATTTGGGGGCATATGGCACACATAAAATTTAACAACATTCCTTTACCTCAAAAACGATTTTCAAGTCATAATTTGAAAACACTGCCCACAGGGAAATGACTTAAAATGTCCTTAAGACACATGAAAGTGTTTTTTGAAAGCCTTTGCAATTTTTTTGGGTCACTTTTAACATGGTTATGTAACTCAAACAGTCAAAATCTAAATTTACCATGCACAAGTGTAACCATATTTACAAGGAATGTGCCCCACGGAGAAAGGTCTTTTAATGTAATATGGGAAAAATGACATCAAATGTCCTTAAGACACATAAAAGCGTTTTTTGATTGCCTTTGCAGCATGATTGTATCACTTTTAACATGGCTATGTAACACAAACATTCAAAATCTAAATTTGCCATGCACAGGTGGGAGCATATTTACAAGCAATTTGCGCCACAGAGAAAGGTCTTACATTAAAATGGGAAAAATAACATCAGAGACAGTCAATTGCATTATAAAGAAGCATACACCATTATGTCATTGTCAGAAATATTATAACCATTCATTTTCCTCAAAAACGATTTTCAAGTCATAATTTGAAAAGACTCCACAGCTCCAATGCAGAAAAACACCCTGTCAGTACTAATTCTCAAAGAAACAAAATCTATTTGTAAAACACTTGAGACAAAGCAACATTTGAAAAACACAACTTTCTTCATAATTTTCTCCTTAAAGCACACTATTCTCTATCTAAATTAAAGAAATATTTTCTCACCTTAGCAAATACTTTGAGTTTCAAAACAGTCTCAGAAACACACCAATTTGTCTTCAGCAGAGCAAAAGGTATGCACTCCAGAGTCTGCAGCTATCAAAAGCACAGAAAGGCTGTAATTCTTCACACATATCTCTCATGTCACCCAATCAAAACTCTTCCCTCACTTTTTTTCAAATGAAAACCCTTCCCCCCTCTGCCATTTCATGCCTTTTCTGCATGGCAACCACCTCTTGGAAGACCTCTGGTGTTTGCAAGTTCACACAACAATGTTGCAATTGAACTCTGAACTCTCAGTGCACCTGCGTATCCACTGCAATCTTTCATTTAATGACTTTTTATTGACCATTCAAAATACATCTTTCAAAGAACTCATCCATGCACCCTACCTTTCTGTTTTCAGCAATCAAAATCCACCAATCACTGTTACTGCTTCATTAACACAGAAACTCCACAGTTTTTTTTCATTTTAAACTCTCATTTTTTCAACTGCCATTTCATTGCCACACTTCATCTGACTGCAGCAGAACCTTCTCTCACCATGTTTTCTGTCTGGATTGTTGGACATAGTTATATCCACTGGGCTCACAGGTATGCTGAGAACAGAAATTTACCTAACCTCAATTTACAAGATGTGGAAATTAAGTGGTTTGGCCACAGAGGATTAAAATGTCACCAATTGATACCATTGGTGAAAACCTTTATGAATTTGCCAAAACCTGACCTGTTAATTGTGCACTGTGGAGGTAATGATTTGGGCACTTTGACTGGGGTAGGTCTGGAAATGCTTTTAAAGGACACCTTTGAGCAATTGATGGCACTTTTTCCTCAAACTGCCTTGGTATATTCAAATATATGCCAAAGACAGAAATGGAGGTGGTCAAACCAATTTTGTCCACAAATTGAGAAGTCGAGGAAGCATGTAAACAAATCTGTTTCAGCTTACATGAGAGACCATGGAATGGGCTCCCTGTACAACAATAACTTGCGTTACTACATGCAAGATATCTACAGAGGAGATGGAGTTCACTTCTCAGATGAGGGCAACAGAATTTTCATTCTGAATTTAAGACTGTGCATTGGTACCTACTTATAAGTACCTAAATGTACCATAAACCCAAAAGCTCTTCTCAGAGCTACCCTACATCTGATCACTCACAATTATTATTTTACTCTAACATTTTTCACTAATTTTCAACAAAGTACGCTCCCTGGGGCGCTTCCCGGTACGCGAACCGGGAGCTAACCTCGCGAAATGTTTTAAAAAAATGTTTTTTTTTCGCACATATAAGCCTCCTCAGCCACCCTCAGAAAACCTAGGGGGTCAAAATAAGTCTACCGTGCCCCCTTCTACCCATTCTGAACATTATTTGCCCTCCATCTTGTATCTTAATTCGACCGAAACACAAAATGGTGGACTCCCGTAACGCTTAAGGTTCGCGAACCGGGGCGCTCACCAGTTTGCGTACCGGGTCGCTCCCTGGGAAGCGCACCATCAAAAAAGGTGGGAAAGTAGTTTACAGAAAAGCAACTGGAGACAATTTCACCAAATATAGATTAGCTCATACTACATACCAATCCCTACCATTTTCACAAATTTGATTGGAATTCCATTTAGCCATTTAGCCTGTAGACCTCTCTAAATACCCTGAGGTAAATTACTTCTCAAAACACGACTGAAGTGTTGGAATTGACAACCAATTAAAATGTTACTTTCATTTTCTACTTTTTTTTACCTGACATTTGATTGGTTATGTACCTGAATATATATAAAGAAAGAGAGAGAAACACAGCCATTTTGACTACTACTTCCTGAATTACATTGCAAGATCATTTTCACTCACAACTTAAACTTGTTTTTAGAAGGTGAGATATTATTTTATAAATTTGAAAACATTTTCAGATAGTTATATACTATCCCTCTGTAAGAGTTAGACATTGAGAAAGGCTTCTTTATTATAATTATGGATTGATTTATGTTTCTGTGGTATAATTATGAATTTACTTAGGCTTCTTCACAGGCACTTTTTAATAGTACTACTTCACGCCTGAAACCATACAGTGCCCATAGATTACTTCTCTGTTATAAACTCACAAGTACCTGTCTGAACTTAAACCCAACAGTGCCCTATCACTACTGATATATTTATTTTTTATGCAAATTACAGCAATAAAATGGAAGGTGAGCAGAATGTTTCCTTCGAAATTGTTCTGGACAGCAACAATGAACAAGTTATGGAACCCATTGATGACTTAGAATTCATGGATGAGTCACGGGACTATGAATTACTTCAATGTGTAGAATCTGTCGATCATTTACTCCATTATGATGACGGTCAAATGTGGGAACTTATGTTCACTCAACAAGAGGACATATCGGACAGTCAAATGCTAGACGTTCTATTAAATTTTGAAAAACAATCTGAAAAATAAAATTGTATGTAATATTAAAAAATTGTTTGAGTCTTTAATCATTTTTATATGTAATTCATAAACTAGTTAAATGTTAGAAATGTTATTAAATTTTGAAACACAATCACAATAATAAATAATTGCTTAAAAAATAAAAAAATTAAAAAATAATCAACAAAACCAACAATCAATTAACATACAGTATTTGAAAAGTCTATCATTCATTTTTCATTATAGTACGCTGCCCAGAACGCTTCCCGGTTCGCGAACCGGGCGCTACCCACGCAAAAAAACAAAAAATTTTTTATTTTTTTTTGCCCCGCGGGGCCCTTTTAAAGCCTCCACATTAAACCTAGGGGGTCAGGGAGGATATACTATGCCCCCTTATGGTCATTTCCCCCTTTGTTTTGGCCTCCTCTTGTCTCTCAATCCTACCGAGAGACAAGATGGCGGCCGCTCCGGACTGTTTAGAATGTTGACAGACACCGGAGAGCCAATCAGCTTCGCTACGCGAAGTTCCGGTACGCGTAAAGTCCGCGAACCGGAGCGCTGCCCAGAGCGCGCTTACAGATATATATCTTTTTTTAAACGTTAATTTCTCAAAATCCACTGAAGCACATATATTGAGACCTAGCAAAGGCACATCGGGCTACCAGTCCCTACAATTTTGCCAAGTTTCGTGCAAATCCATTCAGCCGTTCGGGCTAAAAGTGAGGCCAACCGCCCTATGGAAAACTCAATGTTAAAAACACGTTTTGGGACCCCCCTTTTTTCTCGGCCCCCCCTTGACGAACCCCCCCCAAATTTCCAGGGGCTGCTCAGAAACAAAATGTTCCATTTTCAAGAAAATTTCAGCCAATTCCGTCCACAAACGCCAAAGTTATTAGACATAGAATTTTCAAAAATCCCATAGGGAAAAAATCCTAACTATATATACCTACTGGCGAATGGATTTGCACGAAACTTGGCAAAATTGTAGGGACTGGTAGCCCGATGTGCCTTTTGTAGGTCTCAATATATGTGCTGCAGTGGATTTTGAGAAAATAACGTTCAAAAAAAGATATATATCTGTAAGCGCGGACCAGGCAGCGCCCCGGTACGCGTACTTGACGCGTAACGGAACTTCGCGTAGCGAAGTTGATTGGCTCTCCGGTGTCTGTCAACATTCTAAACAGTCCGGAGCGGCCGCCATCTTGTCTCTCGGTAGGATCGAGAGACAAGAGGAGGTCAAAAGCGAAGGGGCAAATGACCTTAAGGGGGCATAGTAGATACTCCCTGACCCCCTAGGTTTGATGTGGAGGCTTTAAAGGGGCCCCGCTAAGCAAAAAAAAAAAAAAATTTTTTTTGTTTTTTTTCGTGGTTAGCGCCCGGTACGCGAACCGGGAAGCGTACTGGGGAGCGTATCACAATAAAAAATGAATGATAGACTTTTCAAATGCTGTATGTTAATTGATTGTTGGTTTTGTTGATTATTTATTTTTTTTTTTAACTTTTTTTATTGTGTTTCATAATTTATTAAACTTTCTAACATTTCATTGTCAGAAATTTCATAATCATGGAATATAGATTGTAGTCTCTGAGGTTGTAAAATGTCCTCATTTGCAAGGAGGTTATCTACTGCTTGCACACATTGCAGTAGTTCTTGGTCCCATGTTTCATCCATAAATTCAATCTCATTTGGATCAATGATTTCTGTGTTGGACTCTGGAAGGACAATTTCAAATGAAATGTTTTGTTCACTTTCCATTTTTCCTGAAATTTGCATAAAAAAATATATATTAGTAGAGGTAGGGCACTGTTGGGATTAATTTTAGATAGGCAGTTTTTATCAGAGAATTTATCTTTGGGCAGTGTATAGTATCAGAGTGGAAGTAAGAATATAAAAAAGTGTATCTAAATTTATAAGTACTACAGAGGGATAGTATATAACTAACAGAAAAAGTTTGCCATATTAACTTAAAGTGCACAATATACTTCAGTTTTAAAAATAACAACTTACCTTTAAAAGAAGTTGAAGTTATTAATGAAAATCCAAATGAAATGTACACCAGGAAGTAGTAGTCAAAATGGCTGTGTTTCCTTCTCTTCCTTTATATATATTCGGGTACATAACCAATCAAATGTCAGGTAAAAAAAGTAGAAAATGAAAGTAACATTTTAATTGGTTGTCAATTCCAACACTTCAGATGTGTTTTGTGAAGTAATTTACCTCACGGTATTTAGAGAGGACTACAGGCTAAATGGCTAAATGGAATTCCAATCAAATTTGTGAAAATGGTAGGGATTGGTATGTAGTATGAGCTATTCTATATTTGGTGAAATTGTCTCCAGTGGCTTTTCTGTGAACTACTTTCCCACCTTTTTTGATGGTGCGCTTCCCAGGAAGCGACCCGGTACGCGAACCGGTGAGCGCCCTGGTACGCGAACCTTAAGCGTAACGGGAGTCCACCATTTTGTGTTTCGGTCGAATTATGATACAAGATGGAGGGCAAATAATGTTCAGAATGGGTAGAAGGGGGCACGGTAGACTTATCTTGACCCCCTAGGTTTTGTGAGGGTGGCTGAGGAGGCCCATATGTGCGGAAAAAAAAACATTTTTTTTAAAAATTTCGCGAGGTTAGCTCCCGGTACGCGTACCGGGTAGCGCACCAGGGAGCGTATTTTGTTGAAAATTAGTGAAAATAGTTAGAGTAAAAAAATAATTGTGAGTGATTAGATGTAGGGTAGCTCTGAGAAGAGCTTTTGGGTTTATGGTACATTTAGGTACTTATAAGTAGGTACCAATGCACATTTTTAAATTCAGAGTGAAAACTCTGTTGCCCTCATCTGAGAAGTGAACTCCATCTCCTCTGTAGATATCTTGCATGTAGTAACGCAAGTTATTGTTGTACAGGGAGCCCATTCCATGGTCTCTCATGTAAGCTGAAACAGATTTGTTTACATGCTTCCTCGACTTCTCAATTTGTGGACAAAATTGGTTTGACCACCTCCATTTCTGTCTTTGGCATATATTTGAATATACCAAGGCAGTCTGAGGAAAAAGTGCCATTAATTGCTCAAAGGTGTCCTTTAAAAGCATTTCCAGACCTACACCAGTCAAAGTGCCCAAGTCATTACCTCCACAGTGCACAATTAACAGGTCAGGTTTTGGCAAATGCATAAAGGTTTTCACCAATGGTATCAATTGGTGACATTTTAATCCTCTCTGGCCAAACCACTTAATTTCCACATCTTGTAAATTGAGGTTAGGTAAATTCCTGCTTTCAACGTACCTTTGAGCCCAGTGAATATAACTATGACCAACAATCCAGACAGAAAACATGGTGAGAGAAGGTTCTCCTGCAGTCAGATGAAGTGTGGCAATGAAATGGCAGTTGAAAAAATGTGAGTTTGAAATGAAAAAAACTGTGGAGTTTCTGTGTTCATGAAGTAGTAACAGTGATTGGTGGATTTTGATTGATGAAAACAGAAAGTTAGGGTGTAGAGATGTGTTCTTTGAAAGATGTATTTTGAGTGGTCAATAAAAAATCATTAAATGAAAGAAAGCACTGGATATGCAGGTGCACTGAGAGTTCAGAGTTCAATTGCAACATTGTTGTGTGAATTTGCAAACACCAGAGTTTCTCCAAGAGGTGGTTGCTATGGAAAATAGGCAGAAAGGGCAGAGGGGGAAGGGTTTTCATTTGAAAAAAAGTGAGGGAAGAGTTTTGATTGGGTGACATGAGAAATATGTGTGAAGAATTACACCATTTCTGTGCTTTTGATAGCTGCAGACTCTGGAGTGCATACCTTTTGCTCTGCTGAAGACAAATTGGTGTGTTTCTTAGACTGTTTTCAAACTCAAAGTATTTGCTAAGGTGAGAAAATATTTCTTTACTTTAGATAGAGAATAGTGTGCTTTAAGGAGAAAATTATGATTTATGTGGCGCAATTTGCTAGTAAATATGCTCTCACATGTGCATGGAAATTTTTGATTTTGAATGTTTTTGTTATATAGCCATGTTAAAAGTGACGCAACCATGCTGGAAAGCCAATCAAAAAATGCTTTCATGTGTTTTAATGACATTTTAAGTCATTTTCTGATGTGCAGTGTTTAGAAATTATGATTTGAAAATCGTTTTTGTGGAAAAGGAATTGTTTTTAAATTCATGACAAGGATATAATGGTGTATGGTTATTTATAAGGCAATTGACTGTCCTTGATGTTATTTTTCTCATTTTAGTGTAAGACCTTTCTCTGTGGCGCAAATTGCTTGTAAATATGCTCTTACATGTGCATGAAAATTTTAATTATCAATGTTTGTGTTACATAGCCATGATAAAAGTGAACCAACCATGCAGGAAAGCCAATAAAAAAACGCTTTCATGTGTTTCAATGACATTTTAAGTCATTTTCTCATGTGCAGTTTTTTGAAATTATGATCTGAAAATCGTTTTTGGGAAAAAGGAATTGTTTTTAAATTCATGAGAAGGGCATAATGGTGTATGGTTCTTTATAAGGCAATTGACTGTCCCTGATGTTATTTTTCCCATTTTAATGTCAGACCTTTCTTTGTGGCGCAAATTGCTTGTAAATATGCTCCCACCTGTACATTGAAAATTTTGATTTTGAATGTTTATGTTACATAGCCATGTTAAAAGTGACCCTACCATGCAGGAAAGCCAATCAAAATACGCTTTTATGTGTCTTAAGGACAATTTAAGTAATTTTCCCATGTGTAGTGTTTTGAAGTTATGATTTGAAAATCGTTTTTGAGGTAAAGGAATGTTGTTAAAATTTATGTTCGCCATATGCCCCCAAATTTCTTTCTCAGGGTTGCAGCAGGGTGTTCTTGAGACACCCCTGCACTTTTGGAATAAATTCCTAATTTGTGATGAGCAAATTGTTAATCGCAAATTGCACCTTCATTTATATGAGCCTCCTAGCCCATGGAAATGAATGGGTAATTTGCAATTAGCAATTTTCTCATCGCAAATTTGGAATGGTAAAGAATCGCTATTTATTCCTTAAAATTCGCTTTTTTGGAAATGCAAAATAGTTATATGATACATATGGCGGTTGATGTCTAACAAGATAAGAAGCTTATGGATACATTTATGATGACTGGTGCAATGAAGTAGAAATCACTTACTTCATTGGTAGGCCTTTACAATAAATTATCTCCTCTGTATTCTTCATCAAGCATAACTTTAATCTGCAATCCTGAGTAGGCCTCACCTTAAACAAACCTCTGGATAGGCCACATCTTATTGTCATCCTGATTTAATCATTTATAATTCTAGGGACAGATTTATGATAGGTGTATACCTCTTTTGTGCCACTTAGAAAACATTGTCCATGGGGAAATGACTTAAAATGTCATTAAGACACATGAATGTTTTTTTTTTAAACGTTTGCAATTTTTTTGGGTCACTTTCAACATGGCTATGTGTCTGAAACAGTCAAAATCTAAATTTGCAATGCACTGGTGGGAGCATATTTACAAGGAATGTGCTTCATGGGGAAAGGTCTTATAATGTAATATGGGAAAAATGACATTAGAGATACTGAAATGCCTTATAGAGAAGCATACACCATTATGTCCTTGTCATAAATTTGCAAACCATTACTTTTCCCCAAAAACGATTTTCAAATTATATTTAGAAAACAGTGCACATGTGGAAATTACTTAAAATGTCAATAATTCAAAATTTGTGATTCCTTAAATGCAATGTATAAAAAAAAAATATGTAAAAAATGATATTAAGGATTTGGAAACTACCACCAACTTGTAGTTTGTGGTAATTTGCGAATTCTTTTCAAAAAGCATGTTTTTTTTTTAAAAAAAAAGGTCCCATATGACGCCCATACATGCCATTAGGGCATGTAGGTGTGCCATGTGCTCCCAAATTTCTTTTTCAGGGGTGCAGCAGGGTGTTCTTGAGATACCCCTGCACGCTTGAAAAAAATCCTATTTTGTGATGAGCTAATTGCTAATCACAACTTGCAACATTAATTCCTATGAGCCTCCTAGCCTATGGAAATGAATGGGTAATTTGCAATTAGCAATTTGCTCATTGCAAATTAGGAATAGTAAAGAATCGCTATTTATTCCTTAAAATTTGCTATTTATAATATGTAAAATATTTTGATGATACATATGGCAGTTCATCTGTAACAAGATAAGAAGCTTAGGGATAGATTTATGATGAGTGGCGCATCCCCAGGGATGTGACAGTCATCCTGCGCCACTGTTCCGCCACCCATGGTGTGCTGCATTTACAATGCGGCGCAGCATGGGGCAAAAAAGGCACAGATGCGTGACGCATCTGTGCTGTAAAGGTGGCGCATTGCTGGAGTTGTATCGTAAGTGCGATGCAGCTCCAGCAAGGATCAGGGGTGCCCCATCTATACAATGCTGCGTCAAGACCTATGCCAGCTTCAAGCAGGCGCAGGGTTTTGAAGCAGCTTTCTCCTATCTGATTGTAAATGCGGCACACCATGGGTGGTAAAGCAGTGGTGCACATTAACTGGTGCATGCCTGGGGATGTGCCATTTAATATAAATCTGCACTTTAACATTTGAGTATGTGCAGGGGACACAGAGTCGTTGAGGCTTATCCAAGGTTAAGAACAGATGAGTCCTGTTCAGTGAAAAATTAGACATAGGCTTCACCTGCTCAGCATCGCTGGACATGGCTAAATAATAGCTGCAAAATGTTACTCTTGTTAAATAATTTTACTATTATAATCTGTGAGATTTGTCTCTTACTCTGCAACATCTCATTGTTGTTGTCTTTCTTTAAAGATAAAGACAACCTCAACATGAGCGACAATCTGCAATCAGTTGATTTTGACCTCATCATTGAACTTGTAATTGAAACATCAGTGGATGTTGATCCATTGGATGATTTAAATCCTGAGGATGAAGAAGAGCGTGATGAGGATGCAGATTTGTCCGAATTATATGATATAGGATGGGAAGCTGACCTGCTTGAGCCTTTGGAATTATAAACATTTATTTTTAAAATTTATAATCAATAAAAAGTAAAAAGGTAAACCGTTTAATTTAAAAATAAAGACACCTTCAAAAACAGGTTATGTGTAGTGTCTTCAATAAAATATTAAAATATGCTCATAAAATTAGATCAGATTCACATATAAAATAGCATAGGTAACATAAATATAAATCTCATTTCTTTTCTGCTATTTCTGTATTGTAAATTTGCAAGGACTAAAAAATCTTCTATTTAAAATGTCAAGTAGTGTGTTATGTTTTTGATCACTATTACTGATTTACTGTTTGATAATAATGTTTAATAACATTTTTATTATATTTTTCCTCAGATTCAACTATGCCTACAAAAATAAGAGAGATGAAGGCTGCAAAACGTCAAAGACAGCAGGAGAAAAAAAAAATGCAGCAGTCCTCTAACAAAAAGATTTCTCAAGCGATGAAGAAAGCACCGGGTAAGAGCTCTAAATATTTCATAAAAAATATTTCTAATAAAAAAAATATTAGTACAGAAAATGTTTCAATCCATAACAACACAAGTAAATCAAATGGAAAGAAAAGGACAAATGAAAATGTTACTGCTAGAGCAAGAGATAAATCTGTGCATGATAGTAGAAGGAAACAACAGTTTACGGAGATTCGTAAACGAATGTTCCGTAACAGGATAATTGGCAATTTGTTAAAAAATATTAAGAAAGGTCAACAGAAATTAGTTTTTTATAGGAGAAAAAAAAAAGTTGAGAAAGTTATTGATCAGGCTTTTGAAATTAAACGTAAGTTATTTATTTTGATAATCAATAGAATTAGGAAGCTAAACAAGGCAATTTTTGATTTCAAAAGAAATAGTAGATGGAAGAGAATAGTTAATCGTAGTAATTTTTGTGAAGTTTTTTCTGGAGAATGGATACATAGTTCAAGCTGTGAGGCATTTTTTAATGAAGAGAGTTATTTCCAGGATAATGATTTGGTGCATGCAGTTGACATCAGTGGTCGTGCTTATGAAGTGAAAGATGGTTGTCCAGTTGAAAAAGAAAAACTTGTGACAACAGAGGCAGAAGAGTTGTTAGGTAATGAGGTTTTAGGAAGACGTGCTAAGGGTCCTGTGTACACCTGGAAGTGTAGTAGTATTTGCAGTGTGCGACAGGATTCCATCAATTTGCTTTGTGATTTTGTACGGTCATTTAACAAGAAAAGTTTGAAGCAGAAAATGAGGTTGTTGCAAGAATTAGATCCTTGCAGAGTGAGAGAAGTGACAGGTTTGCATGGTCATTCACTGGCTTGTCTTTCCAGGAGAGTATGCCAGAGTGTTTTTCATCATTTCAGGATGCTAGCAGTGCATCATAACAAAGTGAGGAAGTTAGTTAGACTGTTGTATTATGCTAAGAGTCCAGCAATTATGCTGAAACAATTATGCGCTGCTCTTTTGCATGGTTCTGAAATAGATGTGAGGAATATATGTGAAGAAATTGAGTTTTGTTACTTTGGAAGTAAAGAGGAGAATGTTGAAATTGAGCAAGAAATAGAGGGTCATTTGGAAGATACTGTACATGTTTCCAGTACAGATAATTTCCAGAGGGAAATTGCGACGTTTGACATGAAATCAAGTGAGAGGCCTAATTTCACTTGTGTGTGTTGTCGACGCACTTATTATAAGAATCAGACTAAGTTAGTGGATTTATATGCAAAAAGTGAAAGGGAAAATAATAGTGAATGGAAGGATTTTGCAACATACTTGATGGTAGAAAATTGTTTTGATTTGGGATTGGATCAACGTGTGTGTACTTATTGTTGTAACAAATTAAAACAAAACCAGATGCCTGCTAGAGCAGTTCATAATAATCTGGAATTGGTTGAGATTCCTTCTGAATTGAAGGATTTAAATACTTATGAATCTATTTTGATTCAAAGTATCCATCCCTTTCAGGCTATTGTAAGAATGGAGCCAAAGACAGGGAAATTGCCTCCATCAGATTTACAGAGAGGATTAAAGGGAAGAGTTGTTTATTTGCCTCTAGATTTGAAGAAAAACATTAACACAATTGGAGTAGAAAAAGTGGAAGAGGAACCTCTGGTTATCTTAGTTAATGGGGTTCCGACAAAGAATAAGAAAATATGGCAAGATTTAGTAGATGTTAGGAAAGTTAAAAAGGCAACATTGTATTTGAAAAAAAATAATAAATACTATAAGAATGTATATGTTGCAGAAGAGGAAGTAAGTGAGGAAGAGGATAGCGATTTGTGTGCTGGTCAAATTGAGAAAGTAGAACCCTCTACTAGTGAGGAAATATATGAACATTATAGTGTTCATCCTTTGCATTCAAAGGAAGTCATGGGGAATGCTATTGAGTTGTTTCAAATGAAACAAGCCAAAGGGAGTCCCATTAGTGTTTGGGAGGAAAGTTTGGAAGCTCGGTGTTTCCCACAGCTTTTTCCAACAGGTCAGGGAGGAAGATATGATGAGCGACCTCATCAAATTCCTGCTTCTGAATACCGGACTTTGCGATTGTATGCAGGAGATGCTAGGTTTCGACAATGCATTCCTTATTTGTTTCATCTCCTGTTTGAAAGCGATCTGTCTGGACTGTCATATGCAGTGAACCACATCTTGAAAAGTGGTATACACATGCAAAACATCTCGGCAAGTGATTTTATGGATAAAGTGAATGTCCAAGATAGTATTTTGGATTCTCACCTGATTAATCTCATGGCGTGTCAGCGTGGTACTAATGAGTACTGGTACCGTCGTCATGGTGATTTAAAATGTATGCTGAGGAACTTAGGTACTCCCACATGGTTCCTCACTCTGAGCTGTGCCGAGTATGGCTGGGAAGACTTACTTGAATTTCTACGAGAGGCAAATGCTAACGTAGAAAACATCGAATTCAAGACACCCGGAGAACTGTGCTCTTTGGATCCAGTCAATGTATGTAGGTACTTCAATCATAGATTTGAAGCTATGATGTCTTTCATCATGAATAAGAAGAATCCACCTCTTGGAGAGGTGTTGGATTTCTTCTGGAGAAAGGAGTACCAAGCAAGAGGTGCTCCTCATATACATATGTTGCTGTGGATCAAGGATGCACCTAAATTTGGAACGGATCCAGATGACTCAGTGATGAGTTTCATCCAACAGTATTCTACGTGTGCTGTTCCAAACGCAAAGGAGAAGAAAAGCCTAAGAGAAAAAGTTCTGCGTTTCCAAAGCCATCGATGTGGAAAGTACTGCCGTCGTAAATTCCGAAACAAGGACAAGTTCTACACTAAATGTCGTTTCGGCTTTCCACGACCGGTGATTTCTAAAGGAAGAGTAAACAGTTTGATGTCTTCGCTGCGACACAATGTCATGAAGAAATCACCTAAAAACACTTACAATTTGAAGAGGAACGAAGAGTCCAAGTACATCAACGACTACAACCCGGTGATTTTGTCCATGTGGAATGCTAACATGGATATACAGTTTGTGGCTGATAACTGTATGGCTGTGGCTCGGTATGTGACGTCTTACATCACCAAAAAAGAGAAGACAGAATTGAAGGATATGTGGGAGGACATTTCCCATGAAAAGAGCCTCAGCAAGAAGTTGTACAGTTTCAGTCTGAAGATGTTGTCGCATCGAGAAATCGGAGCGTACGAATGTTCTGACCGGTTGTCTTCAGCAAGTCTCTATGCCAAGTCCAGGAGTATCGTTTGGGCGAGTCTTGGTCTTGCTGCAACGCGTAATCGAGTTCTCAAACCTGTGCGGGAAATTGAGTATTTGGCGGAAAAGGAGCCAAACAGTACCGACATTTTGAAGACAAACATGTTGGATACATATTATCCAAATCAAAGCAGTCACCTAGAGAATGTTTGTCTGTATGAGGTTCTGCAAAATTACATGTTCAAGAGGAACATCAAAGAAGATACTGAGAAAGGAGTGTATGCTGTAATAGGAAGTGAGGGATGTCTGGTGAAGCAAAGAAAATGCCACTTGATAAACCATCGAAAATTGAGTGGCGAATCTCCTGAAAAAAAGGAGTTTTTCTATTTAGCACTTTTGCAACTTTTCAAGCCTTGGCGTGCAGAAGAGGAACTGCTTGGAGATTTCCTCTGTTATGAAGACTCTTTCAATGCCGCCAAGGAGACCATAGAATGTCCTGCTTTTCCCAAATATGTAGAAATGTTGAATGCGGAAATTGAGCAGGAAGCAACGATTGCAGCCGAGATTGCCAGAGACAGTTCTCAGGACAGTCAGAGTTCTGCTTCATTGAGTCAGGATCCACTAGGAGGACCTCTTATTGAAAATGAAGCTGCCACTGCTATGAATGAGGTGGAAAGAGCCATGGCACATGCTCAAGAGGATGCGGTTAACTTAGAAGAGTTGGAAAGGCAACTCAACGTTGAGCAGAGGAAAATATATGACGAAGTTACCATGCAAATTGATCATGGATTAAGTCATGATAAGAAAGAGTGCTCATGTACGTCGTTGAAGCCTGTCCGACTGTACGTGAGTGGAGAAGCGGGAACTGGAAAAAGTTTCCTCATTAAAGCAATTTCATGCTATTTGCAGGAAAGGACAGAGTCATCGCTGTCTTGTGTTGTCACTGCTCCAACTGGACTGGCAGCACATAATATTAAAGGGATTACTTTACATCGTTTACTGATGCTGCCAGTGGAGCATGACAACAAATTAGAATATCACAAGCTATCTGGAGATGCTTGTTTTGAAGTTTCAAGAATCTTGAGGAAAATGAAACTTCTTATCATTGACGAAGTAAGCATGGTTTCCAATGTCATGCTTGCCTTTGTGCATTTGAGGATGCAAGAAGTTCTCAAAACAGAGTATGATGTGTTATTTGGTGGCAAACACATCATTGTTTTCGGAGATCTTCTGCAGCTGACACCAGTGAAAGGGCAACCTGTGTTCAAAATGCTCACGCATGAAGATACCAGGAAGTGCCTAGGCAGCATTGGCAACGTCAATATATGGTTAAACTTCAATTATGCTGAACTGCATGAAAATATGCGTCAGGCAAAGGATGAAGTTTACAAGACTATTCTACAAGATGTTAGAATTGGAAAAGTGACCGAGCATGGGAAAGAAGCTTTACATGCACGATTACTGTCAAATTTATATCCAGAACAAGATGTTGTGCCTGAGAATATTTTTCAGAAAATTACTGATAAGAAATCTGGAATATGTTTGATGCCAACTCTTGCAGAATGTGCCAAATTTAACAACAAAATGTTGCATTTAGAAAAGCAAGAGATTGTGAAAGTGGAAGCTATTGATAGAGTAGAGCATATGGGATCAACAATTATTTTGTCTGAGAATCTGAAATCAAAATTGGATTCATTAGAGAAGACTATATCTAAAACTGCAGGTTTTGAAAAGACTCTGAATGTGTGCTTGAACTGCCGTATAATTTTAAGAAGGAATTTACATGTTGAAAGAGGTCTGGTAAATGGATCAATGGGTAATGTTGTTGATTTTGTGAAATACAGAAATAGAGATGGAATTGAATTTTTAAAAATTAAATTTGATGGCATTGAGGAAGTACAGCTAATTGCTCGTTGTTCTGCTAGATTTTTGCTTGTAAAAGACTTATATGTTCGCCGTAAGCAGTTCCCTGTTTGCTTGGCATATGCGGTGACAATTCATAAATCGCAAGGTTTAAGTGTAGACACTGCATTGGTGAATATTGGCAGTTCTGTGTTCAAGGAGGGTATGGCATATGTGGCATTGTCACGAGTTAGAACTTTATCGGGATTGTACTTGATTGAGTGTGATGTCAGAAACATTTGTGCAGATCTAGATTGTGTTAAGGAATACAATAGGTTAAGAAGAGAGTATGCGCCACATTTGCCTCAGTTTCCTTTGTTTGAGAAACGTCTGGTAGGCCGGAAACGAAGAAATGAGAACAATACTGGGGAGGTTGTAGCAAAAAGACAAAAAGTGAATGAACCTAAAATTACAAGCAGAAACAAAGAGGATTCTGTTGAAGATGTTGTTGGTTTTCAGTTTGAAAACAGTTCTGGTGTCAACTGCTATGCTAATGTAGTAATGAATGTTTTGTTTTCTCTAAAAAATGTAAAAGAAGAGATTGTGGTCAATTCTGATCAAAGATTTTGCAGTTTGTTGAATTCTGTGTTAGAGAAATGTAGCACAGATAGAACAAAAATAGAAAGTGTGTCTGAAATTCGAAACCTGTTAGACAGATGTTCAGGGCAAACACAATTCTCTCAAAATATTCAGCAAGATTGTCAGGAGTTTTTAATGTATATGCTTGATGTATTACATGCTGAAGGTGTAGATGTAGATCAGCTGTTTGGGCTTTCTTATCAATGGCAGCATGACTGCGAGAACTGTATGGTATCAAGTACTACTAGTGTAGACTCAGAAAGATTTATATATTTAACTTTGCCAGACAGTAAATCAGTCTCCTTTAATAAGCTAGTAAAAGCTGCTAATCACAGCATGGAGTGTAGCCAATGTAAATCTGAAATGATGTCCACATTATTTATACGAACATATGGCCAGTACGTCATTTTAATGTTCCAACGATGTAGGCCTGATGGAACAAAATTGACAACTTTAATAAAAAATTTTGTAGCTTCGCAGTTGTCAATATCAGGAAGGACTTTTGTAACTACAGCAATTATATATCATGACGGCCCTTCAATATCATCAGGACATTACACAGCTTATTTAAAGTCTAGAAATGGCTGGTCATTCTGCAATGATTCTGTTTTAATTTTCAAAAAAAAATTGCCGTATGACCTTAAAAACTCTTACCTGGTGTTTTTAAAACCAAAATTTTAGGAAAATAATCTCGGGATATGATCTGTGGAATTTCAAGAAGTTCTAATGGCTCCTACACAATTTGGCCTTGAGGATAAGTGTAGTTCAGAGACATAACTTCTAATCAAAGGATTGGACATCATGGAGATGTATGTGCACTTTAAATGAGTTCAGAAAAACTGTTTCTTTTCATAAGCTAATTGAAGCAGCCAATCAAAACATGGAGTAGAGGGAATGTAAGTCTGCAATGCTGTCTACTGTTTTACATTGCTTTGTGATTAAAAGTGATGTAGAGAATTAAATAATTGTAGTACTCATAGAGGTAGTGTAAGTCTGCTTCATATTAAGCAGTATCAGTGTCATAGGAAATGTAGAACATGACTGACCAAGAAGGGGAAGATATTACTATTCCAGGATTGTGAAAATGATCTTCAACATTTTAATTCTGAAAGTTGCGGAAATGCCAAATGATGGGATTGGCTTACAAGAAATCCAAGAGTTATAAATATCTCTGACTAGATTTGGCCTTGTGGAAAATAGTGGTAGAGAGCAAGAAGTCATTTATTGCATGTAACGTGTTTTTAAAAACGATGGAGGTTTTCTTTCAGAAAGTGGCGGGCTGAAAGTAATAACAGCACAAAAGAGTGTAAGCTGTTCATAGGACATCCTTGGACGTCATGGAAAGTAAGTTAACTTTAAGGAGTTCTGAATTTTATTTTCTGATGTTGTATGGGTTTTTTAAACACAATCATTTTGATTGTGTTTTTTTTTCCCCGCTGTTACATGATGAATACCTTCAAGTCACTGTTTTTAGTGAATTTTGATACATTCTGAGAACAGCAAAAATAAACCATTTAACATGTATAATTAATTCTGTACTGTTTGCATTTATGATGTATATGTAGAACTGTGTAGGAGGCATGGAGAAGGTGAGTTTTCTGTAAGTGTTAAATTTATTGTATGCAGTGCTGCACTTCTACGTATTCTTTCATATGCTGGACTACATCTGCACAATGAGATACCTAAGCAAAGGAAACACAAGTGATGTGATTGTGAAATGAGCAAAATAAATTGCACATATTTCAATTACATCACCTGAGTTTCCTATCATTACGAATCACATTGTGCAGATCAAGTTTAGGTCTGTCCAGGGAAACATAGGAGGTTTCTACTTTGTTGAAGAGTGCAGTGGACATGACTCACTTCATTAGTAGACTTTCACAGATATTATCTCCTCTGTACACTTCAACAAGTGTAAATCTCATCTTGAACTCTGAGTAGGCCTCACCTCAAACAAATCTCTGGATAGGAGACATGTTATTGGCATACTGAAGCGACACTTTTCTGAAACAAGAGCAATGCAAAAGATGCACCATGTTTTAAGATAGGCCTCACTTCATCTGCATCAAGATACTGTTAGTTTAAAATGTATATCTTTAGCATTGTGTAGAGGACCTGGAGAAGCAGAAGCTTCTGTCAGTGTCAAAGTTGTTGAAAAACTATTTGTCCTTCAATATTTTCCCTTGTCTTTTGTAATTTTTAAATACATATTTTAATTTTTTTCAAATGTTGGTTCTCTCTTTCACAGATTGAAAGTATAGAAATAAAATGTGATTAATTTAACGGCAATTACAAGGTAAATAGTTGTACTCTTTTCGTTACATTTCTATCACATTCACCTACTATTAGATCCACTGCTTCACTTCTTTAATCCTCAGTTTCCTGCCTTTGCTACTTTCCTCATTCCTTTCTCTATTACCTATTTACTCAACTCCTTCCACTCTTTTTCTCAGTCCCTCTGTTCTCATAGTTCCTCAGTCTTGTTCACTCACTCCATCTCTATTACTCTTAGTGTCTGTGAATTACTTTCCCAACTTTTTTTTTTTTGGGACCGCTTCCTGGGAAGTTGCCCGGTTCGCAAACCAGCAGCGTTATGGCAGTCCACCATTTTGTGTTTCGTTCGAATCAAGATACAAGATGGAGGGCAAATAATGTTCAGAATAGGTAGAAGGGGGCACGGTAGATGTATCTTGACCCCCTTGGTTTTCTGAGGGTGGCTGAGGAGGACCATAGTTCTTCACTCTTGTTCACTCTCTCTGTTTCTATTAATGTCACTGTTTATGACTGATCAAAAAAATGTTTTTTAAAAAAGAACAGTAACTATAAGGGAAGGAAATAGACAGTTATGTTAAAAGAAAGACAGCTATAGGGAGTAAACTAACGATACTGTTACCTACAATCCACTGCTGTTGATGTTACTGACCATGTCATGAATGATGTAATATGTGAAATCATCAACAGTGGATTGTAGGTAACAGTATCCTTAGTTTACTCCCTAGAGCTGTCTTTCTTTTAACATAACTGTGTATTTCCTTCCCTTATAGTTACTGTTCTTTTTTTAAAAATATTTTTTTGGTTAGCTTCCGGTACGCGTACCGGGTAGCGCTCCGGGAGCGAACTAAGAGAAATACAGGTTGGCAGAGTTCCAAATATTCTACCAATTTTTTTATAATGGGGAGTTAGTTCTGAAAATAACTTTTTTTTTTATGTTTTTGTTGTTTTATATTTTTTTTAGTATTTTTTGAACATTTTTTTACTTTTTTTGTATTTTCTGAACGTTTTTAAAAGTTTTTTGGTTTTTTTGGGGGGGGGGGAAACAAAAACGATCCATTATAAAGGGCTCAACAGGAGCAAAAAAAAAAAAAGAATTTATTTTTTGGTGCGTCTTGTGCAAACATTAATATGATTTTGAATTGCTCGCAAAATCAAAGTGATGCTACTTTCTCTGTAGCAGATGAAAGCGCCACATTCCACGCACACTTGTTTTACGTGCCCAAACAACATTTGGATGTTTGCAATCACCTCCCTCGCCTCTGGTCCCGACACCTCTGGAACCACCGATCTTCTTGCCATTTGGAGGGGATTTTGTTGTTGGTCACGTAGCTGGGCAGCACTATAGTTATTTGGGTGCCACCTACTCATATGCCGATGCATAGTATGATTGCCATAACTATATTTTTTATCAGTGCCCCTTGACAATCTGTCACCGCATATGCGGCAAAACACGTAACGAGCATTCACTTTCTTTTGCCCCTCAGGAATTCTGTAGAATTGCCAGATATAATTCTCCTGTCGATTGTACCTCCTGGGCTCCTCTGGCAAAAACTCATGCTCTTCCTCCTCTTCCTCCTCTTCCTGTTCTTCCTCTTCTTGCAGAATTACTTCTGCAGGTGGTCCTCTCTTTCTTGGATTTGGTGGAGGTGGTGGGCTAGCACCAGCTGAAGCTACTAATGAAGCCATCACAAAGTCTCAATAAAGGGTCTTT
The DNA here is from genome assembly GCF_964261635.1 of Lissotriton helveticus. Lineage (NCBI taxonomy): Eukaryota > Metazoa > Chordata > Amphibia > Caudata > Salamandridae > Lissotriton > Lissotriton helveticus. The sequence continues at coordinate 47,364,047 of NC_136060.1, read as the reverse complement.
CTCTCACCAAGATGAAAGTCAGAGTGATGAAAGAAGGAGGGGTTTTCATCATTTGGGAAAAACAAAAGTTCTAAACCAATGAAAAGTGTCCATTTTAGATCACATGACCTTGTATTACATCATTAGGAAACCAAAAGTGAAATGAACCAATGAAAAGTGTTATTATCGAGTCACATGACCTGCTATGTTTACATTACGCGGTCGGCGCCGCGCCGCGGATCGCTTCCGGTTCGCGTACCGCTGCGCTTCCGGGTACGCGAACGTAGCAAGTAATATGACGTATTACGCGAGAACGCGAAACGTCATGCTGACGCGAAGCGTCGCGATGTTGTTTTGTAACGCGAGAGGTGCGCTAAAGGAACGTTTACCAGTTCGCGTACCGGGTCGCGCCTCCGGATAGAGCTAACGGGAAGCTAACCGGTACGCGTACTGGGAGCGAAACAAAAAAAAATAAAAAAAAAATTGTATAAAAAACATGTAAAAAATATTTTTCTTTTTAAAGAATAATACATTGTAAAGGTTTTGATATTAGCTATTAAAAAACCAATGAAATTCACTGAAAAAACCATAGGTTATAGACCATATATAGTTAGGAATTAGCATTTACAAAACCTTAAAAATTCACTGAAAAAACCATAGGTTATAGACCATATATAGTTAGGGATTAGCATTTAAAAAACCTTATTTTACTCACACAAAACCATTGAAATTCCATATATAGTTAGTTGTACTAACTATATATCACGCACCCGCAATCCACTGCTGATGATGTCACATATTACATCATTCATGACATGGTCAGTGACATCACTGATGACATCACTGATGACATCTCAAATGACATCACTGATGACATCACTGATGACATCTCAAATGACATCACTGATGACATCACTGATGACATCTCAAATGACATTACTGATGACATCACTGTTGTGATAATACGATGAACCTCTTCAGACTCTAATATAACCTTAGATACACTCAGTGTAAACACAGACTCACAGATTGTCACTCATCCATGAAGTTACACACACACCTAGACAGTCATGCAAACAATCAATCACACCTCCATTTCCTTAACTATACAGTTAAACACACCTTACTTACTTATTCAAACAAATACTAAAACATATTTACTCACTTATACAATCCTGGATACAAGTTCACAATGATCCATACAGCCACTCACACATTCACTGGCTCTTATGCACAGTTATTTATATATGTCAACTCTCACATGTACTGTATTTTACATATGTACTTAATTTGACATGTAGCACTGAGATATCTATTCACTCACCAATACAGTCATGCACACAGTCAACCGCCCATACAGCTGTTTCCAACATGCACTTTTGAACCCATACATCTATGCACAGAGTCATACACTTCCCAGCCACTCACACACACACTCAGTCTCCCATACAAATGCTTGGGCAACCAATCAATAACCTATATAGTTACTCATATAGCTACTGATCAACACATGCAGCAGTTTACAGAACAACAGACATAATGATGCACAAATTAAGACAGTTTAGTCACTAACCCATGCACTCAGTGAGACACATTTAATCACTCACTCATACAGTCAGTCACGCACCTACTAAATCCTTCATCCAGACACTTCTACATCTACTCATTCTTCAATATGTAAAACATATTTAAACTTTACAGAAACACACAGTCACTGGATGATGTCATCAGTGATGTCATCAGTGATGTCATTTGAGATGTCATCAGTGATGTCATCAGTGATGTCACTGACCATGTCATGAATGATGTAATATGTGACATCATCAGCAGTGGATTGCGGGTGCGTGATATATAGTTAGTACAACTAACTATATATGGAATTTCAATGGTTTTGTGTGAGTAAAATAAGGTTTTTTAAATGCTAATCCCTAACTATATATGGTCTATAACCTATGGTTTTTTCAGTGAATATATATATATATATTCACTGAAAAAACCATAGGTTATAGACCATATATAGTTAGGAATTAGCATTTAAAAAACCTTATTTTACTCACACAAAACCATTGAAATTCCATATATAGTTAGTTGCACTAACTATATATCGCGCACCCGCAATCCACTGCTGATCATGTCACATATTACATCATTCATGACATGGTCAGTGACATCACTGATGACATCACTGATGACATCTCAAATGACATCACTGATGACATCACTGATGACAACATCCAGTGACTGTGTGTTTCTGTAAAGTTAAAATATGTCTTACATATTGAAGAATGAGTGGATGTATAAGTGTCTGGATGAAGGATTTAGTAGGTGCGTGACTGACTGTATGAGTGAGTGATTAAATGTGTCTCACTGAATGCATGGGTTAGTGACTAAACTGTCTTAATTTGTGCATCATTATGTCTGTTGTTCTGTAAACTGCTGCATGTGTTGATCATTAGCTATACGAGAGGCTATATGTGTTATTAATTGGTTGCCCAAGTATTTCTATGGGAGATTGAGTTTGTGTGGGGGTGGCTGGAAGGTGTGTGACTCTATGCATAGATGTGTGAGCAGTTTATTCACTAGGTGTATGAGTTCAAGAGTGCATGTGGAAACAGCTACATGGGCAGTTGACTGTGTGCATGAGTGTATTGATGAGTGAATGGATATCTCAATGCTACATGTCATAGTAAGTACATATGTAAAGCACAGTACATGTGAGAGTTGGCATATATAAATAACTGTGCATGAGAGCCACTGAATGAGTGAGTGGTTGTATCGATCATTGTGAACTTGTATCAGGGATTGTATAAGAGAGTAAATATGTGTTAGTATATGTTTCAATAAGTAAGGTGTGTTTAACTGTATAGTTGAAGAAATGGAGGTGAGATTGTTTCTTTGCATGACTGACTGGGTGTGTGAGTAACTCCATGAATGAGTGGCAGTGTGTGAGTGTCTGTATACACTGAGTGTATCTAAGGTTATATTAGAGTCTGAAGAGGTTTATCGTATTAGCACAAGAATGATGTCAAATGAGATGTCATCAGTGATGTCATCAGTGATGTCATTTGAGATGTCATCAGTGATGTCATCAGTGATGTCACTGACCATGTCATGAATGATGTAATATGTGACATGATCAGCAGTGGATTGCGGGTGCGCGATATATAGTTAGTGCAACTAACTATATATGGAATTTCAATGGTTTTGTGTGAGTAAAATAAGGTTTTTTAAATGCTAATTCCTAACTATATATGGTCTATAACCTATGGTTTTTTCAGTGAATTTTCAAGGTTTTGTAAATGCTAATTCCTAACTATGTATGGTCTATAACCTATGGTTTTTTCGGTGAATTTCAATGGTTTTTTAATAGCAAATATCATAAGCTGTCGAATGTCAAGTACGTGGTAAGTGAAAACATTTTCGTGTTTATGCACACTGATCTGCTTTGAATGGTGCCCCCCCCTCATTTCTATTAGGAGTACTCTCTCTTTGCAGATAGTGAAAGGTAGTTAACGCAGGCGTTTGCCCCCGTTGTAATCCGTCGTGCCTGCTTCTCTCTCCATTTGATTGATTGTTATCCAAGTATTTACTGTTTTAGAATTAGTTCTCTTTGGTTCATTCTCTATTTACAAACAAACACAGAGTCGCAATACTCTGTTTAGTCTTTCCAGATAACGAAAAATCGTGTAAAAAAAAAGAAAAGGAATCGAGCAAAATCAGTAGGCCACTAATGGGATCTCTTTTTGACCTCGCTAAAATAGAAACATTAGGAACAACCCCTCATGACAAATACAAAACTAGTGAGATGAACTGAACTCCACACAATGATGGCTGCAAAACAGCTCGGCTCCACCACCCACCCCGCCCAAAATAACGATAAAGAACGGCTGCCATGATTGGTTGCGGAATGACCACGACGGAGCTACGAAATGGTGCTGCTCTCATGCTAACCCCAGCTTCAGTCTGAAACATCCAGAAACACTGTAGACTAAAAATTCGATCAGTTCCGGTAGCGCCCCAATGTAACCCGGTAGAGAAGAACTAGCCCTCCCCTCTTTGACTGATGGTTCTTGTTGCCTGTCCCTTCTGTTGCCATTTAACAGAACTATTTAGCCTGCTGAAAGGGGTTGTGTTCCGACCGCTGGTTGGTGGAGACATTTTGACTATATTCTGTACCTGCGTTGTCGCGTAATGCGTCATATGACGCGCCGCGTTAGCGCATCCGGAAGTCATCCGGGGCGCGCAGCGCGTAACGTAAGCATAACAAGTCATGTGACTTGTTAATAAAACTTTTCATTGGTTCATTTTACTTTTCTTCTTGTAATGATGAAAGGCTTGGTCATATGACCTAAAAATTACGCTTTTCATTACTTCCGAACATTATTTTTTCTTAAATATATGTTATAATGTTCCAGGCTAATGTACTTTCCCGGAAATTTTACAACTGTCCTGCAAGTAAAATATATTCTTTTTTCGAAAAAAAGAGCGTTTCTTCATCCCATGACGGAGCCATTGAGCAAAAGAGGGTCGACCTGCTGTCTTAGTCGCCGATACGCCTGAATATGAGATTCTTATCGATCACTTTATGTTACAGGAATAGAAAACACAACAGCCCTTGACCATTTATCTTTACTGCGTTCCTTCGTATTATACCTTTTACCCTTCATGTAATTGGTCTGCTTTATTTCACTTGCCTTTTAATGATTCTAAAACAGTCACTATTATTAAAAACTTTACCAATGTATATACTACTACCATGTTTTCTTTTAAAAACCTTTATTGTGAAAATGTCATTATACAAATACGAGCCTATAACCACGTGGGCCTGCCACAGAGCAAACTGTAATCGTATATGATGAATAGACATTTACACTGCAGAGGAACGTAACGGGCGGGCCATTAGGTTGCAAGAACTAAGGTGTCTAACAGTTACGGAATCGGTGGACGTACATTTTATAATTAAAATACGACAGGGCCAGTTACAATAAAATTATCTAGATATACATTTGCGGGCAAGTACCATGGGTGACGTTAATTCGAACTTTCAACAGTACAGTAATCAATAACACATCAGAACTTAATATCAATAGGGATGTCGAAATAGTCAATCAATTCTCGTCCCCGCCCGCCATGTGCTTCAAAACTGCATACGTATCTCGTGATTTCAAGGTTCTGCAACCAGTACACAACAAGGAGTTACGAGTCCCATTTATTCCGGCGCCATTTTGGGCGAGGACGGGCAGGTCCAGGATATAGTCAAAATGTCTCTACCAACCATCGACTATGATGATGTTCATATGCTGTATTTATTAGAGTAACACTCATCTGTCCACATGAAATTAATTTGCCACAATCTAAACATGTCATTTTAATCTTTCCAAAGTTCTTCTAAATATTTGGGACCGTTTCCCTTGCCTCTGAAGCTCTCAGTGCCACTTCTTTGATGAATGTACTAGCAGGTCAGGGGTTCTCCTCCAAATCTCTCTTTTATGCAGCACTATAATTAATTGGTGCCACCTCTCCATATGACGATGCTTGGTATAGTTACCACAACTATATTTTTTTTCGGTTCCTCTGGAGAGTTCATCGTGGCAGATGAAGCGTGTAACGTACCGGGTATTTACCTTTTTTTGCATGTACAGGAAAGGAAAAAAAAATCGAGCGTCCGAGTTCTAAGGTGTCCCAGGGCCATTTTAGTGGACCAGGCCCAAATCCAAAGAACAGGCCGCCATTTTGAGAGTCCTCTTGCAGCCGCCTGTCGCTGTAGCATCAAGAGCAGCCGAAACTCAGCTGAATGGCAACTGAAACGGTAAAGGGGCGCCCCACTACAGCAGACGAGCCTCCACCTAGGAACGCCCATTCACGCCGCCCCCCCCCCCCTTCGGGCACCCCACGCCGTTATTCGGAGCAGTATTGTAGGATGGCCACACCAGTGCAGCAACTTGCTAGACATCACCTCGGTGGTAACCGAATCTCAACGCCTTGTGGTGTCTTCTATTCAAAAAACATTGTTATGCTGCCTTCGACCTATTCGCCGCAAGTGCGCACACAACTCAACTGCATAGCTTGCTAGACACCACCTCGGTGCCATCCGGATCTTGGAATGTCAGCACCTTTTGATGTCTTCTCTTCTGGAAAATATTGTTGCGCTGCCTTTGGCCCCATTCGCACATCAGTCCGCTACTGACGCCATCTCACAGGCTAATGGGGCGCCCCACGCCGACTTTCAGCATTGTAGAATGACCACACCAGTACAGCAACTTGCTAGACATCACCTCGGTGCCATCCGGATCTCGGCGCCCCACTGCAGATGAAGTGCCTCTCAACTATGAAACCACCACGGTGACATCCGGATCTTGGCGCGTTGTGCTGCCTTCGGCCTATTCGCACATCGGTCTGCTACTGACGCCATCTCACAGGCTAATGGGGCGACCCACGCCGAGTTTCAGCATTGTAGGATGACCACACCAGTACAGCAACTTGCTAGACATCACCTCGGTGCCATCCGAATCTTGGCATCTCAACGCCTAGTGGTATCTTCCATACAAAAAATATTGTTACGCTGCCTTTGGCCCCATTCGCACATCAGTCCGCAACTTAGACATCACCTCGGTGCCATCCGGATCTTGGCATCTCAGCGCCTTGTGGTGTCAGTCAGAAAATATTGTTGCGCTGCCTTTGGCCCCATTCGCACATCGGTCCGCTACTGACGCCATCTCACAGGCCAACGGGGCGCCCCACGCCGACTTTCAACATTGTAGGATGGCCACAGAAGTGCGACAACTTACTAGACACCACCTCGGTGCCATCCGGATCTTGGCGCGTTGTGCTGCCTTCAGCCTATTCGCACATCGGTCCGCTACTGACGCCATCTCACAGGCCAACGGGGCGCCCCACGCCGACTTTCAGCATTGTTGGATGGCCACACCAGTGCGGCAACTTACTAGACACCACCTCGGTGCCATCCGGATCTTGGCGCGTTGTGCTGCCTTCGGCCTATTTGCACATCGGTCCGCTACTGACGCAAACTCACAGGCCAACGGGGCGCCCCACGCCGACTTTCAGCATTGTAGGATGGCCACACCAGTGCTGCAACTTGCTGGACACCACCTCGGTGCCATCCGGATCTTGGCGCGTTGTATTGCCTTCGGCCTATTCGCACATCGGTCCGCTACTGACGCCGCCTCACGTGCCAACGTATTTTCTACGCATTTTATACCCTATGCCGCATAACAGGCCATGTGACTTGTTTATAAAACTTTTCATTGGTTCATTTTACTTTTGGTTTCCTAATGATGGAAGGCTAGATCATATGACCTAAAACAACACTTTTCATTGGATGAAAACTTTTTTTTTTTCCCCAAACGATGAAAGCCCCACCTTGTTTCTGGATGTTTCAGACTAAACTGGCGTCAGCATGAGAGCACCACCATCTCGTAGCTCCGTCGTGGTCATTCCGCGAGCAATCATGGCAGCCGCTCCCCACCAGAAGCCTGCAGGAGTCGGGGCCCCCAAAACTTTTGATGAATTCTCAAGGCGGAGGGGACGCTTTCGAGAATGGGGTCCAAGACCTAGCAGACAAGCGTCCGATTTCCAAGGTGTCCCAGGGCCATTTCAGTGGACCAGGCCCAAAAAGGAAAGAGCCTGCCGCCATTTTGAGAGTCCTGTGACAGCCGCCTATCGCTGCACCGCAAGAGTGGGCGCAACTCAGCTGAATTGCGGCTTTTGACACAGTGGACCAAAAACGGACGGAATGGCAACTGAAACGGTAAAGGGGCGCCCCACTACAACAGATGACACTCCACCTGGAGAGGCCCGTTCACGCCGCCTCCCCCGGGGCGCCCCACGCCGTTATTCGGAGCAGCATTGTAGGATACCAAAACCAGTGCGGCAACTTACTGGACATCACCTTGGTGCCATCGTTCTGCTGCCTTGGAACTATTCGCACAACAGTTTGCTACTGATGACCCACCCCCCGCGACGCCCCACGCCGTTATTTGCTGGGTGGTGATGGAGCGAGATAGAAAACAGAATTTTGTTTAAACTCGTGAAGTCACATTTCCATAACATAAATAATAATATTAATGATTTGTGATATGTCGTGCTAATACAACTTAGATTAAACTTTACACATGGGGGGACTAACATGTGTGCTCATAAACGTGCATAATTGTTGCATCTTTTTGTTCGTGCAAAATAATAAAATAATTTATTGTTTTCGTTTTTGTCATTACTAACTGCTGCAAACTTAAAAGAAGCATGTGCTTGTTTTGCTTTTCCTTGTCTGTGTGATGTCATTTCTACTATTCTAGGTGCATATAAGTCTCATGGATTAACGAAGACTGGTAGATATAAACGCTGCTTTATTTGTTTGCATTGGCTAGGTAACATTTGATTAATCGGGTGGGTTAATTAATTAGTAAATCTTGGGGTGGATACAGAATCTACATTATTTCTTACATTAATACTTTTCTTGTGTTTGTTTTATACTAGAAAGCATAAGTTGCCTGCTTTTGGGCCTAGTTTACTCGAGCTACAAAAAGATGAATTTTACTTCTGCAAAAGTCACGAGACGCCCATTCTGAAATAAAATGTTCGTCAAAAGCTGCGTTCACAAAGCAAAAACTGACGTGCTATCATCATTCTGTCGGACATAGCCAAGGTCGAAAAAGAACATTTTGTCAGCCCTTAACTTGGCATCCGCGGAAGTCAATTGGAAGCAATGAGACATTTGTAGCAAACCTAGGAAGCTCCTGGTTGCATACAGAAAAGACAATGGTCCTTAAGAAAAGTGACCAAATGGAACTTTTGAAATGTGGGTGACATGTCACTTGTCACTCTCAGCCAATGGGACGTCGAAGATTTCTGAAAACTTTCCTTTGCGTAGTTTAGTTAGCGTAGAAAGGTATAAAAAGTCATGCCCCTAGGGATGGGCTGGCTGCTGCTTTCTGACTTTCCGATGAGGGTGAAGTGCTGTTGGACATTGCGTGGAGCACGTAAGAATCCTCAAAGAACTTTATTTTAATTTCTATCTATTTAGCTCAGTTAGGGACTTAGGTTTTAGAAATGCTAAACTTTAAATATTCACTTTAATTTTGATTCACTTGCTTAAATTGTATTTTTCTCACGTTTCTTTACAATCATGCTTGCTTCAATGCTAATAAAATTCATTTATAAAACTATCAACTTATATACCATAATTTAGTGAATAAAATCTTACTTTTGACAAACAAGCTGGTCTTGGTTATTCAGAAGTGTAGGTTACTATTAGCTAGATCACGTCGCCAATGGTGGTCGTATAAATGGTTAGGTTTTATTCTAATGACAATATTCTTTCCGCAGATGTATAAAATTGTATATAGTTTGTAAATAATGTATATATAGATTTAATCTGACCACCTGATTCAGTAGGCCCAAAATATGTCAGGTTTATAAATGGGTCCATAATTTAGTATAGAATTTTGTTTATAGGTTATGAAGTTGGGTAGCGTTGTTTATGATATATTTTCTATAGGCCGCTGGATCAATTCTCTGGTAGCAGAAATTGATGGTTGCTAAGGGTAACCAAGGTAATATGTTGGTTGCTAAGGGTTACTAAAGTGTTATGGTATGGAAATAGGATCGATGTTTTAACACATGTTGAGTTCGTTTTTCGTGCTATCTGTAAGCTATACCGGTATAGATTGTGTGGCGAGAAATTAGTCACGCAAGCCATCTGTTCTGTTTGTAGTGATATCGCCGAGTATCACAAGAGGTATCGCCGTGTACCATAGTGTTGTCGCCGAGCAGCACAGTTTTAGGGCTAGGTGTGAATCTTGTATAGTGAGGGTTTTCTAAGAAATTAAAGCAGCATGAGAATAGGGACAAAGCGCCTTCCATAAAACTCACTGTGATAAGAGTATTAGTTATATCCGAGCTTGAGTGAAGGGTAAATTAGCGTCGGTGCATGATTATCTATAAACAGGTTAGAGTCCTGTACGGGTACATGTTTCATATCTATAAACAGGTGAGAGCCCTGTACGGATAACGTCGTTATTTTGCTAACGGTGCATGATCTCTATAAACAGGTGAGAGTCCTGTACGGATTTCATGTGTGTTTGAAATTAGGGAATTTTCAGTGTGAAAGTGCGAGTTTGATTTGTATTTTATGTTCAAGTGGAACTCTTAGAACTGTCACTTCGCGGTGGGTTCAGAGCAAAGCGAGTTCATAATTATACGTGTTAGAAGGGTGGGGTAAGGGTTACTCTACTGACAATTGAATATTATCCTTAGTGTGAATAGCGCCGTCTATTCCGAAGTGTGGATACTTGAATGTATGTAAACTATCCTAAATAGTGAAACGAACAGATGTTGTCCTTATAGTCATTGTTAAGAATTAATTTACACTGAAAAGTGTTCTTAAAATGGCGCTGTGAAAAGATTTTGTGAAGGAGGGGTAAGCGCCAGGAGTGAGAAACGAGAAACCTCAGCTGCTGTGTACGTCACAGAGCCGCGCTGGGATTGGGTAACCTACGTCACAAGCTATATTCTGATTGGCTCTTGAGTCTCTGACGACCTGTGAGCTGATTGGTCCTTCAGAAAAACTCCAAATTTATTGGTTGAGCAGAAAAGTGACGTAGCTCAACTGTCATTGGCTTGTTGGTGTGTTTCGCGCACGGATTGGTTGTTTTGCGGAACATCCCGGAAATATTTTACGAACGATTTTGTGAATTAGATTTAACTCTTAAAAATGAGTTATCATTTTAAACATGTTGAGAAAAAGCCAACATTATTTCAGAAGTTTAAGAATTTATTTTCACCTGACAAGAAAATCGAAACGCGAGGTGGTAAACTACTTCATAAGTATAAAACACCTGCAGCGTATATGGAAGGTGAATATGGATATCATACTGTCTTATGGTTCGATAGTTGGAAACGCTATACTAAGAACGACGGTGTTTTAACTTGGCCTGATGATGGTTCATTTAATGTAAAAGTCTTGAGAAATTTACGAGAGAAAATGAATGCTCTTGTTCCGAAACCGAGACCAACTCAATTTGAAGCTTTAGTTGAGTGGGAAGACGAGATGTATCAGTTACAAAGAGAAGCTAGTGGAATTAAAAGACCTTCTAAAAATCCTCCTTGGAAAAGAGAAACTCATGAAGATAGATTGCGAATGTGGAGACAGGGAAACATGAGCGAAGGATTGTATTTAATTCAGGAAATGGTAATGGGTACTCCTACAGGGAAATCTATGGAAAGTGAATCTGAGGATGCAGTTATGGAAGAAATATATACAACTGCTAGAAAGAATCAGCCTTTGAGACCTCCTAGATCATGGTCTACTCCGGTGGTTTCTACTGAAACTTCACCGAGTGCACCTCCAATTAATGAAGCTCCTAAACTTTATCCAAATAATTGTGAAATCATTGAAACTCCTAGAAGACCAGAATTTGATAATGCTCGAAATGAAGGTAGACATTTTACAATGGCTCCAAGAGCAAGAGAAGCTCCAAAAGATTATACAAGAGAGGCAAGAAATGTTGAAGATGTTGATTATAATGAATATTTAAGATCTAAAGAAGAATTAATAAAAAGAATGACAAAAGGCATGGAAGCTGTGACAGTTCCAGTAACGATTGGTCCTGTTCAGCCTGTATTTGACCAAAAGGAAACAAACAAAACAGGATTAACTATTCCTTTAAATACAGAAATTCAAAAGGCTGCTGAAAAATTTTATTCAGACTTATCTGAAATAAACTCTTCTAAATCGAGAATGCCTGATTTAACCTTTAATGAGGATTTATCTCCAAAAACACCAATGGGTGCTATATCAGATATAGGGAGTCCTGAAGTCAGGGTAACCACACCAAAACTTGATGTGGCCAAATTAAAAGCGAATATCGAAGAATTAATAATTGGAACAATTGGTCCAGATAGTTTAAATTACTATCGAGATGATGAACTACTGTTCATTTGCAAAAGCATACAATGGAAAACAAAAAATAAATATGATCAACTAGAGGATCTAGCAGCAGAACTTGAAATTGATGTGAGCAAACAAAAGAATTTTGCGAAACATTACAGATTAGACTTTTCAGAAAGTGACATTGAGAGTTTGAACTCAATGGGAAGAATAGTTCATATAAAAGATTTGATTGTCTATATCAAAAAGCTAGGAGAACTGAATAAATGGAGAGTAAAATGGACGAAAAAGAAGGAAGATGAAAGATTGGAAAAATTGTCAAAACAATTTCCAATGAGAGAAATTGCAGGTGGAGGATATGTTCATGTCCCTTGGTCGAGACAGGACATTCTGTTATTTACAAATGACTTTCCGAAATTGAGGGAAAAACCAGTTGAGTGGTACAGGCAAGTCGATAGATTTATCAAAGTGTCAAAAGTTCTGTGGATTGATTTAGATGGATTTTTTGATATTGTCGTTCCATCAGATCTTTGGACAGAATGCAAGATATCGATTAGTTGGCCAAAAACAGAACCTGAGCGAATCAAAGAAACAGGTGCTCCAAATCCACTTGTAATGGATTTTTATGAAAAAGTAATTGTTTGGATGAAAAACAAAATTCCACCCAAAGAAGTCGATTGGGTTAAAATAGAAAGGACAGAACAGGAAACAAAAGAATCAGTTCATTCTTTTTATGAAAGACTACTGTTAATCTTTAAACAATACAGTGGTTATGAAAAACTAGACGAAAAAGACATGAGCCATTTTGTCTATAGATTTGTTTATGGACTAAAACCTGAAATTGGAGAAATGATCAGAAATAGCATTGTCGGATGGCAATCACTATCTGTAGATGATATTCTAAGAAAGGCTAAATATTGCAGTGATGAAATAGAAGTAAAACAGAAGAAGCTCAAGGAGAAAGCCATGTGGGCTCAGGTAAAAGTGGCTGAGCAACAGATTGCCAGCATGGGTAATAAGAACACTAATTTTGTTCAAACTGGAAATACAAACCAGATACAAGGAAAGTTTAAAAGTAATAATTTCCCAAAGAAATTTAGCCCAAAGATTGAGGAGTTGAAACAAAGATTACCTTGTTTTAATTGTGGCGAAATTGGACATTGGAGAGACGAGTGTCCTCATCCTCCTAAAAACTTAAAGAATCCCTTATTAAATCCACAGATGCAGAATGGTGTTGACCTGCAGCGACAGCTACAGATGCAACAGGGGTTAAACGAATTAAATATTCAGCGACAGTTGCAGCAACAGCAACAGCAACAGGTGAATAATCGTCAAGACCAATTGCCACAACCACCTTTTCCGAATTGTGGGGGAGTTCAAAAATATAATCCAAACGTGGGATTTCAGGGAAGTGAACAGGTAATAAAACCACAAAAACAGCAAAAGCAGCAAAGAGTTCAAATGCAAAATGCTTCACAACAGTTTTTATTAACAGAAAGTCAAGACAGCGATTCTGATGATTATTGCTGACGGTGCCCGAGAGAGGAGGAAGAGTGTGTTGTTGGAGCCACTCTTGAGGTTGACCAGTCAGGTCCTTTTGTAAACGGGAAAGTTAATGATGTAGACATCACTTTTCTAGTGGACACTGGTGCTACCCGTTCTACTGTTAGATCAGTGGAAATTGAAAACCTACCTCTCTCTGGGGATACCATCCAAGTTGTCGGAGTAAGTAATCAGCAAATTAAAACTGACTTAACTGATCCAGTACCAGTTGAAATTGGAAATTACAGAGACAAACACAGATTTGTGGTTTGTAATAGTAGTCCAGTGAATCTATTGGGCAGAGACATCCTATGTAAAATGAATTGTAGAATATATTGTTCTCCTGATGGAGTTGAGTTACAAACAATGGAGGAAGATGGTTTATACAGAATGACAATGATGATGATGGAAGCAGAAGAAACAAAATTGTTTCCTGCATTTGAAGAAAAGGATTTACCTGAAGAACTCAAAGAAACAGTGAAATCTGAAATATGGGATTTTACTGGAAATGAGGTGGGTCTGATGAAAAACGTAGATCCAGTAAAAATTACATTGAAACAGGGAATAGAATTTCCAAACATTCCACAATATAAAATGAAAACAGAAACAATTGAAGGTATTACACCTATAATTGAAAAATTAATCAAGCAAGGTGTATTAAAAGAAATGGAGAGTAGTCCTTGTAATTCACCAATTATGGGAGTTAAAAAGTCTAACGGAACATTTAGAATCGTACAAGATTTGAGAAAGGTTAATCAAATTGTCGTTCCATGTTGTCCTGTGGTTCCAAATCCAGCAGTAATTCTATTCCAGATTCCACATGATGCTGAATGGTATACAGTCATTGACCTTTGCAATGCATTCTTTACTGTTCCCTTACATCCAGACAGTTATGAAATCTTTGCTTTCAGATTCCAAGGTAAGACCCTCGGATGGTCAAGAATCCCTCAGGGCTATACAGAAAGTCCTTCAATCTTTAATGAACTATTAAAAAGATCATTAGAAGACCTAGACTTACCTGGTAGGTCTACGCTAGTGCAGTATATTGATGATTTGTTAATAGCTGCAAAGACAAGAGAAAATTGTGTAACAGACACAATAATTCTGTTAAATCGCCTTGCAGAAGAAGGACATAAAGTGTCCCCAGCAAAACTACAGTTTTGCAAACAAGAAGTAAAATATCTTGGTCACAGAATTGCAAAGGGAAAAAGACAAGTAACAATAGAGAGAATAAAAATGATTCAAGCAATGTTACCACCAAGAACACAAAGACAGGTCAGAATGTTCTTGGGAATGGTTGGTTACTGTCGACAATGGATAAGTGGATTTTCAGTAATTGCAAAACCACTACAAAGACTGACAAAGTCAGATGTAAAAGATCCAATTATTCTCAATGATGCTGAGATGGATTCTTTTGAGAACTTGAAAAAGAGCTTATGCCAAGCTCCTGCTTTAGGTATGCCAAATTATGAGAAAGATTTTGAACTGTATTGTAGTGAGAGAGAAGGATGTGCATTATCTGTGTTAATTCAGAGACATGGAAATTTAAAGAAACCTATTGCATACTTCTCTGCAGTTCTTGATCCAATTGCAAAAGCATTACCAGGTTGCTTGAAAGCAGTTGCAGCTACAAGTATCAGCCTCGAACAAAGTGAGGGGATCATTATGGGATTTCCTGTGAAAGTTTTTGTGCCTCATTCAGTAGAAATATTACTGACAAGAGGTAAGACTCAGCATTTAACAAGTAGCTTATTGACAAAGTATGAGAAAATCATACTAGGAGCAGATAATGTTTCGATTTCAAGATGTTTAAATCTGAATCCTTCTACATTACTGCCTGATTCTGAAATTGTTGATGACATTGAAACAGAACATGAATGTTTAGATGTCATGGAATTCTGCACTAAACCAAGAAAAGACATCAAAGACAGACCTTTGTCTGAATCGGATTTTGTCTACTTTGTAGATGGGTCATGCTTAAGATCCGAAGGAGGTGTCTTAAAAGCTTCATATTCAGTTTGTACAGTCACAGATGTCGAAGAAGCATCATGTCTTGAAGGAGTTCGTTCAGCACAAGTGGCTGAATTAATTGCTTTAATTCGTGCATGTGAAATATCAAAGGATATAAGAGTTACCATCATTACTGATAGTCAGTATGGATACGGAGTTGTGCATGATTATGGACAACTCTGGTCACAGAGAGGATACATGACATCAGCAGGATCACCAATTAAAAATGCAGTTTTCATTAGGAGATTAATTGAAGCAATACAATTGCCAAAAGAAATCGCCATTGTTAAGTGTGCAGCGCACACTAGAGGAATTGATTATATTTCCAAGGGAAATGCCTTCGCAGATGAAACAGCTAAATACTGCGCAAGGAAAAATTATTCTTACAATCGGGAGAGGAGTAAAGAAACTGATTCAAATTCATTAATGCTAACAACAGTAGTAGAAACATGGCATGAGATTAGAGATTTACAAAATGAAGCAGAAGATGAAGAAAAAGACTTGTGGTTAAGATCAGATTGTAGACCACGTGAAGAAGATGGAGTGTGGGTTTACAAAGATGGCAGAGTAGTCTTACCAAATTGCTTGATTGCTGACATGGCCAGATTATATCATGGTCCAGCACATCTGGGAAGAGATTCTATGGTTAGACTTTTCAGAGAAACATGGTTCAATACTAAGTTTAGAACTATTGCAGAATCTTTTTGTCAAAGGTGTTTGTCATGCCAACAAATGAATCCAAACAGAAAATCAGTGGTGGGGACAGGAATAATTGGTCGAGAGGGTGGTCCCTTTACCAGGTTACAAATGGATTTCATTGAAATGCCCTTACACAATTGTTTGAAATATGTGCTTGTAATTGTTTGCTTATTTTCAAGATGGGTAGAGGCTTTCCCTACACGACATTGTGATTCAATTACAGTAGCAAAACTAATGCTCAGAGAAATCATCCCAAGGTACGGTTTTCCAGTCACTATTGAGAGTGATGGAGGAAGCCATTTTGATAACAAACTGATGAAGTTAATTTGCGAAGCTTTGAGCATTGAGCAGAAAATACACTGTGCATACAGACCAGAGGCATCAGGAGTGGTTGAACAAATTAATGGAACAATTAAAAACAGAATTGGAAAAATGTGTCTTGAAACAGGTGTAAAGTGGACTGATGCTCTTCCACTTGTCTTGATGTCATTAAGAAGTACACCAGATAAAAAGACAGGTTTGAGTCCTCATGAAATTTTAATGGGAAGAGTTATGAGGCAAGCTTTTGTACCTGTAGGTAAACTGTTGAGCATAAATGACAGTGCTATTTTGGATTACTGTAAAAGGTTATCTGATATGGTAACTTCTGTGTCTAATCAGGTGGGAACTGAAGCACAATCAGATGAAAAGGTTTTGACACATGATCTGAGACCTGGCGATTGGGTCAGAACGAAAGTACATCGGAGAAGGAATTGTCTAGCTCCTAGATGGCAGAAACCTAGGCAGATAATTTTGATCACTACTAATGCTGTAAAATGCAGAGGATTGAAACGTTGGATTCATCCTAGTCATACTATTCCAGTACCAACTCCTGAGAGTTCTGATATTGAAAGTGATACCACAGACGATTCTGATTCTGAAGCAGAAGGCGAAACAGAAGGTGAAATAATTCCAGATTCTGAAGATCGACAAGAAAGTCGACATCTGGAAACTGTGCCAGTGAATGGAAATTTGACAAGAAAAGACTTAGAAATCATTGAAATAGATTCTGAAGGTGAAGAGAATCTGTTAAAAGGAAAGATAACTGAGGATTTGGTTGTCTCTATTGAAGACAAAGAAGCAGAACAAAAAGAAGTTTCAGACCAGGAGAGTATCGAAAGGCAGAGAACAAACTCTGAAGTAAGGAACAGAAATCCGAAATCTGGGAAGTTGGGGGTAATTGAGGAAGAGGAGGAAGACGAATTACCGAGTACCAGTGATGGAAGACAAAGTGAAGTTCCTGAAGGAGTGAAATTGCCGAATAGAGAAGTTCCTGAGTCAATTGAAATTTCAGACTACGAAACTGAAGAAAGTGACGTGGATGGTGAAAGTGAAAACAGAAAGAAAAGGACTTGGAAGTCAGAATCAAATAATTCTGAACCAAAGAAGAAGTACGTGAGAAAAGCAGACTACTGGCCTGGTGGAAGATTGAGAGTCAGATTGATCAAGAAACCAAAAGAACAAGTTGAAGAAATCAGTAGTCAAAAGAGTCCTGGAAAAGAAGTTGGAGTTGGAAGAAAAATTGAAGTGATATCGAGAAAAGGGAAGAGAATAGTAAGACCAAACCAAAAATACAAGTCTCCTGAGTGGACTTACTTAGTAATTCCACCTGTTATTGACATATATGATAGTAGTGAAGAAGAAAACGAAATCCAAGAAATTAGTGACAATGATTGAAGTACAGAAATATTAAATTGGCAAAAGGCTGAAGAAAATTTGTTAGTTGACACAAGGTCGAAGAAAAACTGTTTAGTTGAAGAAAACTTATGTATGACATAAGGTCGAAGAAAAACTGTTTAGTTGAAGAAAACTTATGTATGACATAAGGTCGAAGAAATCTTGTTTAGGGCTTTAAAAAAAAAAAAAAAAAAAAAAAAATAAAAATTTTAAAAGGGGGGTGTAAATATAAATTTAGAATTTTAAAATTTATTTTATTTTTATTTTTTGAGGCTAGAATTAACCAAAAATGCCTTATGTTAAGGAGAGCACTTCAAAGTGTTCTGTTTTTAAAAGATGCTGTAAGATGACTCTGGTGTGTCTGCTCATTTTAATTCTGCTCTGGTTGATTTTAGCTGTGATTATCCCTTTGGAGATGAATAGAGAATTACACAAAGTTAACATAACAAGCAAAGCTCTGGTTAGCCAAACTAAACATAGTACGTCTGCAAAAGTTATTGATCATCAGCCTAACATTCATCAAGATAAATCAATTGGTGATTTTTCAAGTAATACATTCACAAAGCTATTGAGTGAATATGTTAAGGTAATGGATGCAAAAGACTGCTACGTCTGCGTTAAGTTACCTGCTTCTGTTTCTGAGGGAGTAACATATAATATGCTTCCTCTCACTTATGCTGTAACATGTAGTGTGTTAACTAGTTTATTTTATCAAACTGGACGTTTAGAATATTACTATTCAAATTATGATGAAATTTTTGCAAATATTAAGATTGATAATGCTTTAAATAAGCATAAGAAAGCAAAGCAAATGAGAGAATTTTTCCTTGTTACTAACGAACTTACTTATGAGTATGCTTATAAAAATAATTTAACTTGCAAATTAAGTGCTGAAGGAAAGACATTTTTGAATATGGTTGAGGAGAGAAGAGCAATTTATAAGAGGAATGAATTAGTCAAGCAGACTAAGTCAAGTTTCTGGCAGAAAGAGGATGAGAAATTAAATGGCAAAATGCTTGAAAATATTGCAATTCACATAGACAAACCAGTTAGTGGAAAGCTTTGCATTAGAAGAGATAATACACTTTTTGATAATTACTTTGTAGGTGCAAGTAACTGTGAAGATACTTATCAGATTTTGGGAGGTTGGGGATTCAAAGGTGGAAAGGATCCAATCTTTCCTGGGATTTATTTTGTTTGTGGTGACAAAGCCTACTACAACCTTCCAGACCACTGGTATGGAACTTGTTATGTGGGAATTGTTTTTCCTAAAGTGTTTCATGTTGACAGAGATTCAGAAGGATTGTTTAAAATACATAATTATGTAAATAGAGTTAAAAGAGAAACTTTTACTGAAGTTCTGGGAGATATTTTTCAAGCAGTAATACCTTTTGTTGGTATAACCTTAAATGCAGGGAGAATTAGAAAATTATCCACTATAGTTGATAGATTATCAACTGACACAGCTGATGGGTTTCAATTAGTAAATGTTGAAGTTATTGCAATTAGATCCATGGTAATTCAAGATCGCCTTGCTTTAGACATACTCCTAGCAAAAGAGGGAGGAGTCTGTGGCATTTTACATGTACAACATTGTTGTACATATATACCTGACGAAAGTAAGAATATTGAAATGTATATCAAGAATATTACACAAATGCATTCAGAGATAATTCCTTTAGAAGAAGATGATTTTACAGGGAAACTTTCAAAAAGGTTTCAAGCAATTAAAAACTGGTTTCATGATATCGGAAGTTCAATTCTTGGCAAGATTTTGGCACCTTTGATTATAATAGTATTCATTTTTATTTTGACCAAAATAGGTTGTTTGTTACATAAAAGAAAGAAACAGTTGAAAGAAAAGAAAAGAATCTATAAACTTAGAAAAGAAGAAGAAAGGGAGATCGAATTACAGGAGTTACATAGAGAGCGTTATGCTAATTCCAAAGATTATGCAGAAACAGACTTTTAGGTTTACTGATACAAATGAATTTGAATCGATTTCTTAAAAAAAAATTTAAATTACCAAAATTTTGAGTGCTGGTGTGGTGATTTGTTAATCACCAGATGAGGGAGTTGATGGAGCGAGATAGAAAACTTTTGTTTAAACTCGTGAAGTCACATTTCCATAACATAAATAATAATATTAATGATTTGTGATATGTCGTGCTAATACAACTTAGATTAAACTTTACACATGGGGGGACTAACATGTGTGCTCATAAACGTGCATAATTGTTGCATCTTTTTGTTCGTGCAAAATAATAAAATAATTTATTGTTTTCGTTTTTGTCATTACTAACTGCTGCAAACTTAAAAGAAGCATGTGCTTGTTTTGCTTTTCCTTGTCTGTGTGATGTCATTTCTACTATTCTAGGTGCATATAAGTCTCATGGATTAACGAAGACTGGTAGATATAAACGCTGCTTTATTTGTTTGCATTGGCTAGGTAACATTTGATTAATCGGGTGGGTTAATTAATTAGTAAATCTTGGGGTGAATACAGAATCTACATTATTTCTTACATTAATACTTTTCTTGTGTTTGTTTTATACTAGAAAGCATAAGTTGCCTGCTTTTGGGCCTAGTTTACTCGAGCTACAAAAAGATGAATTTTACTTCTGCAAAAGTCACGAGACGCCCATTCTGAAATAAAATGTTCGTCAAAAGCTGCGTTCACAAAGCAAAAACTGACGTGCTATCATCATTCTGTCGGACATAGCCAAGGTCGAAAAAGAACATTTTGTCAGCCCTTAACTTGGCATCCGCGGAAGTCAATTGGAAGCAATGAGACATTTGTAGCAAACCTAGGAAGCTCCTGGTTGCATACAGAAAAGACAATGGTCCTTAAGAAAAGTGACCAAATGGAACTTTTGAAATGTGGGTGACATGTCACTTGTCACTCTCAGCCAATGGGACGTCGAAGATTTCTGAAAACTTTCCTTTGCGTAGTTTAGTTAGCGTAGAAAGGTATAAAAAGTCATGCCCCTAGGGATGGGCTGGCTGCTGCTTTCTGACTTTCCGATGAGGGTGAAGTGCTGTTGGACATTGCGTGGAGCACGTAAGAATCCTCAAAGAACTTTATTTTAATTTCTATCTATTTAGCTCAGTTAGGGACTTAGGTTTTAGAAATGCTAAACTTTAAATATTCACTTTAATTTTGATTCACTTGCTTAAATTGTATTTTTCTCACGTTTCTTTACAATCATGCTTGCTTCAATGCTAATAAAATTCATTTATAAAACTATCAACTTATATACCATAATTTAGTGAATAAAATCTTACTTTTGACAAACAAGCTGGTCTTGGTTATTCAGAAGTGTAGGTTACTATTAGCTAGATCACGTCGCCAATGGTGGTCGTATAAATGGTTAGGTTTTATTCTAATGACAATATTCTTTCCGCAGATGTATAAAATTGTATATAGTTTGTAAATAATGTATATATAGATTTAATCTGACCACCTGATTCAGTAGGCCCAAAATATGTCAGGTTTATAAATGGGTCCATAATTTAGTATAGAATTTTGTTTATAGGTTATGAAGTTGGGTAGCGTTGTTTATGATATATTTTCTATAGGCCGCTGGATCAGTGGCAACTTACTAGACATCACTTTCGTGTCATCTAGATTTCGGCGCGTTCTGCTGCCTTGGAACTATTCGCACAACAGTTTGCTACTGATGACCCACCCCCCGCGACGCCCCACGCCGGAAATCTGGACGTTGTGCTGCGTTGGGACTATTAGCACAGCCGACCGCTACTTCGTTGTTTTTCCCTAAAAATGTTTATATGTTATTACTATTTTTGTTTTCTTGTATATATTTATAAATTATTAAAGTTTTATAATCTTACTACTTTGTCGGAGTGCTATATATTTTTAATGTGACACATAATTGTAAAAACTTTGATGTACAAAGAGTCATCCCTGGAATCTTCCGCTTCACGCTCGGTCCCCTCCCCAATCACAATACAGGATGGTTTTCAGATAATAGCAACGCTTCTGCTGTGACGGATCTCATCGAGTGTGGGCCTTGATCTACTATAACTCCTTTGAAGAGGGGTGATTCTTTACAGCTGTGGCCATAAACTACATCTGCAGGGCTAGCTGATAGCCTAGGACCGGCCTGGACAATCGGACACAGAGGAAAAGAAGTGTCAGAGGGTGCGGTAGTGAATAGGGCGAAAGGGAGGTGTCGAGCGGGCACAGGGTGTGATTCTCAGGGAAGAGCAGCGCAGATGGGGGGAGGTTTATTACCCATGCATAAGACAGAGAGCGGGGGTGACCACTGCCTGGGTGAGATGCTTGCGAGGGTGGGGAGCCATGCTAAGGATCGACAGCGTGCACAGAGTGGGTCTGGTCAAGGCATCTAAAATGGCTGCCGTGCACGACAAAAGTGTGGCATTTGAAAAAAGACAAGATGGCGCAGACAATGTTTTTCAACACTTCCTGATTTCCTTCGAATCGAACGTTAACAGACGTTGGGGCATATTACCAAAGTTAAGCGATATTTATCCCTAACGATGCATTGCAAAGATTTTTTTACCGTCAGAAATTATCGCAGATAAACCTTGCTATTATCAAGGTTTATCGCAAATACGATAAAAAACGACCGCAATGCATTAATATCGCTGAAAAATCTGCGATATTCATGCATTACCGAGCTAATACTCTTAGCCATGTTATCCACCTCCCATTGGATAACATGGCTAAGAACTGCTCAGGGCAGCTGTTACTTTTTGGAGATATTCGCGCTTATCTCGAATATTTCCAAAAGTTGATAATAGGAGATAGCGATGTTAGCGACTGTTTCCAGTCGCTAACATCTTGGCATGCCCACTTTGCATGTCATTAGTGATAAATATCACTCACATGCAAAGTGGGGCCCAAGATGGTCGCTATCTCCTACTAGCCGTCGCTAACTGGTGTTAGCAACAGCTAGGTAATACAGATATAATTTTATCTCCGCGAAGCGGAGCGCTGTTACAGATATATATCTTGTTTTTGAACGTTAATTTCTCAAAATGCACTGAAGCACATATATTGAGACCTAGCAAAGGCACATCGAGCTACCAGTCCCTAATATTTTACCAAGTTTCGTGCAAATCCATTCAGCCGTTCGATTATTATTATTATTTTTTTTTTTTGCCCCGCGGGGCCCTTTTAAAACCTCCACATCAAACCTAGGGGGTCAGCGAGGATCTACTATGCCCCCTTATGGTCATTTGCCCCTTCGCTTTGGCCTCCTCTTGTCTCTCGATCCTACCGAGAGACAAGATGGCGGCCGCTACGTACTGTTTGGAATGTTTACAGACACCGGAGAGCCAATCAGCTTCGCTTCGCAAAGCTCCGTAACGCGAAAAGTACGCGAAGCGGTGCGCTGTTACAGATATATATCTTTTTTTGAACGTTAATTTCTCAAAATCCACTGAAGCACATATATTGAGACCTAGCAAAGGCACATCGGGCTACCAGTCCCTACAATTTTGCCAAGTTTCGTGCAAATCCATTCAGCCGTTCGTTTATTATTATTATTTTTTTTTTTTGCCCCGCGGGGCCCTTTTAAAACCTCCACATCAAACCTAGGGGGTCAGCGAGGATCTACTATTCCCCCTTATGGTCATTTGCCCCTTCGCTTTGGCCTCCTCTTGTCTCTCGATCCTACCGAGAGACAAGATGGCGGCCGCTACGGACTGTTTGGAATGTTGACAGACGCCGGAGAACCAATCAGCTTCGCTTCACAAAGCTCCGTTGCGCGAAAAGTACGCGTCCTGGAGCGCTGCCCGGTCCGCTGTTACAGATATATATCTTTTTTTAAACGTTAATTTCTCAAAATCCACTGTAGCACATATATTGAGACCTACAAAAGGCACATCGGGCTACCAGTCCCTACAATTTTGCCAAGTTTCGTGCAAATCCATTCAGCCGTTCGGGCTAAAAGTGAGGCCAACCGCCCTATGGAAAACTCAATGTTAAAAACACGTTTTGGGACCCCCCCTTTTTTCTCAACCCCCCCTGGACGAACCCCCCCCCAATTTTCAGGGGCTGCTCAGAAACAAAATGTGCCATTTTCCTGAAAATTTCAGCCAATTCCGTCCACAAACGCCAAAGTTATTAGACATGGAATTTTCAAAAAACCCATAGAGAAAAAATCCTAACTATATATACCTACTGGCGACCGCCAGTAGGTAATATATATGCGAAGAAAGACCACTTTGATGAAAGTAGACCAAGGACACTAGGGGAATCCGTCAGAAATCTTTAATTCTCACTCTGTGGCGCTACGTGATGCATTTCAGCTACATTAGCCTTCCTCAGACGCCTTACGCTACCGAATTGTACCTTCTCCCTTCTCAAGCAGTTCGTAGACCCTCCCATAAGTAAGGGAGCAGCTGACCCTGTTAACTCATAGCAGCTGTGCTCCAGTATGGGACCACAGTTACCAGCATGCAGCAGGAAAATGTCAACGTAACAGGGTAAGTGATGCGCTTCAAATGCGGGCTAGAAATGCCTTGTGAGGGGGGCCATGTAGTGGCGGGTGCCGTCCGTATGTTGCGTGTGAAAGATTTCCTCAGACCCCCAACGCCCAAGCCACAATCACAGTTCAGGCCGGGCCGTGGAGACCAACTGCAGTGAGCACTACCCCCCGTGAAGTCACAGGCTGCCTCCTGACAGCAGTCGCTTGCATGGCCTGTTCTCGTGGGGGTCTCGGGGTAATCAATTCCTTGATAAAAACAGAGTCCGTTGCCAGCTGAAACCCGAGACTCTTTGCTGGACGGGTCCTTGAAACGTGCTCCTGGCAGGCACGTAAAAATGCGAAGAAAGACCACTTTGATGAAAGTAGACCAAGGACACTAGGGGAATCCGTCAGAAATCTTTAATTCTCACTCTTTGGCGTTGCGTGATGCATTTCAGCTACATTAGCCTTCCCCAGACGCCCTACGCCACCAGATTGTACCTTCTCCCTCCTCAAGCAGTTCGTAGGCCCTCCCATAAGTAAGGGAGCAGCTGACCCTGTTAACTCATGGCAGCTGTGCTCCAGTATGGGACCACAGTTACCAGCATGCAGCAGGAAAATGTCAACGTAACAGGGTAAGTGATGCGCTTCAAATGCGCGCTTCAAATGCCTTGTGAGGGGGGGCCATGTAGTGGCGGGTGCCGTCCGTATGTTGCGTGTGAAAGATTTCCTCAGACCCCCAACGCCCAAGCCACAATCACAGTTCAGGCCGGGCCGTGGAGAGCAACTGCAGTGAGCACTACCCCCCGTGAAGTCACAGGCTGCCTCCTGACAGCAGCCGCTTGCATGGCCTGTTCTCGTGGCGGTCTCGGGGTAATCAATTCCTTGATAAAAACAGAGTTCGTTGCCAGCTGAAACCCGAGACTCTTTGCTGGACGGGTCCTTGAAACGTGCTCCTGGCAGGCACGTAAAAATATATATATATATATTACCTACGGTCGCCAGTAGGTAGTTATAGTTAGTATTGGCTACCATAGGAAATCCGCAACATTCTATTGGGAATAACTCTGGCGCCGGTTGAGGAATTTGTGTGTAATTTTCCAAAATTTTGGCCAGCTCCGCTCCGCTCCTTCCCTGGAAGTTTCGGGGGGATTCGTGGAGGGGGGGCTGAGAAAAAAGGGGGGTCCAAACACGTGTTTTCCATATG
The DNA here is from genome assembly GCF_964261635.1 of Lissotriton helveticus. NCBI lineage: Eukaryota > Metazoa > Chordata > Amphibia > Caudata > Salamandridae > Lissotriton > Lissotriton helveticus. The sequence goes on along the minus strand of NC_136060.1, from coordinate 47,338,534 downwards.
TTAATTTCCATAGGACGGTCTGACAAGTCTACAGCCCAAACCGCTGAACGGAATTATGACAAACTTTGCAAAATTGTAGGGACTGGAACGCAGATGTGCCTTTGCTATATTTGGTGAAAATTGCTCCAGTGGTTTTTTTGAAAATTAACTTCAAAAACACATATATATCTATAAGCGCTCTCCGAGCGCTCACAGGTGCGCGTACCGGGGAGCGCACCAAGCGCTGATTGGCTGTCGGGTGTCTGTCAACATTCTAAACAGTCTGGAGAGTCCGCCATCTTGTGTCTCGGTAGAATCGAGACACAAGAGGTGAAAAAGAAAGGGTGAAATAATTAAAAGGGGGCAGAGTAGACACCCCCTGACCCCCTAAGTTTTCTGAGGGGGGCCTAGAAGGACCCTGAAGGGAAAAAGAACGTTTTTTTTTTTTAATTTTCACGGGGTAATCGCTGGGTACATTCCCAGGTGCGCTCTCCGGTACGTGCACCCTGAGCGCACCAAAGGGAAAACAGTGAAAGAAAATAATTTTTAAAAAGAATTGGGGTGAGGGGCACTCTGCCCTGCTCTCTTTTCAAGTTTTGAAGTATTACATTTCACTCTTTTCTGAAACTACACAAAATGGCGGCAATAGGGTGTATCAGAGACAGATAGTGAGAGAAAGGAGGCAGGAGATGAAGAAGAGATATCAAATATACATTGGTAAAAATACAGTGGGAGAAGGGCAGTAAATATGAGTAAACTTACTATGTAACCTAAAAATTGTGCACTCTATACTATAAGTATTTCATTATACTACAATCACTTCGCTTTTACCTCATAAATTAGAAATAAAAATGAATAATATGTCAACTAATTTTGAATTTGTAAATAATAATTTATTGTTCAGATTTCTCATAATTTAACAGAACTTGTAGTATGTCCTCATCTGGTATTTCATCTTCATTCATATATTTAATCTCCTCATGAAAATTGTTCATTGGTGTTTGTTGGCATTCTATTTTATCCAAACATTCAATTAGTTCTTCATCTAGAGATTGATCCCAAATTTTTTTTAAGTCATCTTCTGTTTGTGATGAAATGTTTTTTTCAATATCCATGTCATTTTCATTTTCATGATGTGTTGTTGTAATTTCAAAAGAAATTTCTTTGCTGTTCTCCATTTTAATTTCACATTTCTTGCTGTAAATTGCAGAAAAAAAGTAATCTCATTCAATTATTGTTTTTAGTAATACATCACATAAAAGTAGCTTAATCAAGTATTTAGTTCTTTAAAATTAATTGGGCAGTGTATAGTGTCAGACAGGAACTAGAAATATAAACCACTGCATGTGATGAAACCAATCTTAAACAATAATTACAACAGAAGGACTGTAAATAACTAATAGAAAACACAAAATGATAGATACATTGCGCAAGGGGCTTGTAAATATGCCAATGAAACCATTATACTATCTCTATACCAGCATTAATGTCAAACATTGCGCAAGCGGCTTGTAAATATGCCAATGAAACCATTACACTATCTCTATACCAGCATTAATGTCAAACATTGCGCAAGGGGCTTGTAAATATGCCAATGAAACCATTACACTATCTCTATATCAGCTATAATGTCAAACATTGCGCACGCGGCTTGTAAATATGAAAATGAAACCATTACACTATCTCTGTACCAGCATTAATGTCAAACATTGCGCACGCGGCTTGTAAATATGTCAATGAAACCATTACACTATCTCTGTACCAGCTCTGTTCTACACTCCAAATGGCTCAAATGTGTTTCTTGGAGAAGGCAAACCTGAGCAGAGGACTGTTCAAGGTACTTCATGACCAGCTGTTCCCTACGTGGACATCTGAGCCCGTTAATATTCCAGGAGATACATTTAAATATACTACTCATTAAAACGGCCTATTTCTGCGAATTAACAGTACAACATTCAAACAAACTTAGAGATAGCTTCAAAGATGGCTTCAATTTAAAACAGATTTGAAATTAGGGATCTATTTTTTAATTTCTCCCACTACAGCCCCACCTGTGCTCCCCTCGCCTCCCTCCACCCAGACCAACCCCTAGGAACCCCCCCTTGCTACACTGGAAAACCCCCCTAATACTCCGGGCAAATGCCTATGGGCGAGGTCCCCTGGATGTTATCGAACAATTGTACATACATTAAGCCAGACCCCACTATATGAACCAACAAGATGATTCAATAATCATTACAACCTTAGGACTCGCCTTCCCATGCTATACCCCACTGCCGCTCTTGATTTTTTCAATGAGGATATCTACCTCCTCAATCTGTCGCATATTATGCATGTGGTTATTCCACAAAATTCGGAGCGAGGCCGGGAATCTTAATTGTACCTTGGCGCCCAATGAGTTCAAAGTTGTCATTTTTTTACCCAGCTCCCACTCTTTTGTTGTGGTGATGTGTGACACATCAGACCTAATGGAAAAGGAAAATAGGCTAGAAAAGGATTTGCATTTAACCACGCCTTTCAATGGGAGGGATAAGATTTTCTCCTATAAGGAGTATGTTACAAAGTTCACTAAGATCTTCCTTGGCTTTGAATTTGCCGGTTTCCTCTCATATGTATCTTGGTGGACACGCTGAATGTCCAGGGCTAAATGGAGTTCCGGGGAGTCTTTAAGAATTGTATCCTTTAGAAGAGAAATCACAAAAGTTTTAATATCCCCTCCCTCCAAGTCCTCGGGGACATTTAGTATTTTTAAGTTGTTTTTCCTAGCATGGTTCTCAAGACGCTCAATATCGTCTTTCAGATCTCTATTTTTGAGAGCTAGTTTGTCCATTTCCGCTGAGGAACTAGACAACTTTTCCTTTATTTTGGGGATTTCGAGTTCCAAAGCATCGGTTCTTTGTGAAATGTCTTCAACTTTTTGGGTTAACACCTCAGATTAGGATTTAATCATAGCCTGGTTGGTTTCAGAGATGGTAAATCTTCTCCCTATATCCTCCCTTACGCCATCAAAATGTCCGCTAATGATGCAGCTCCCGCAGTATTCGAGGATTCCTTTTTATGCAGATCTGATATACCCAGAGAGCCAGATATGTCAAAGGCTGAAAATGATAGCACCTCCGCTGCATCAGCCTTTGCCATTGCTTGAGATCTAGGAATCACTGAGTGGGTTTTTAGAAACTTGTACTGGTGTGTCAATGCATTCAAATATAGTACTATGTATTTTACAGTGAGTGATAAAAGGTTATACTCGTGTATGATGAGGTCTTTTCAGTGAATTTCTAAGGTTTTTAAAATGCTAATTCCTAACTATAACCTGCCTGAAACCTATGTTTTTTTTAGTGGATTTCAAAGATTTTGTAAATGACAATTTTTAAATGTATTTAATTTAATTTTCTTTTATACAGATTTTCTAAATTTTTTTTAACTATTTATTTTTAGATATTTTATTTTTTAATTTACATTATAATTACATTATACATTACATTACAAAATATACTTTCTCAGAATGAATTACTTTAGTTTAAATACTGTGCAAATAGGCAATAGACTTTTAAGTACAAGTAATTACAGTTGTTACAATGGGCAACTCAATTTCATACACAATGCAACATTGAGGTCAATGTGAATTTCTAGTTAAATGTAATTAATTACTTTTTGGATTACTTTTCTAACCACAGGACTGGATCCCTAATTCAGTCCTGAGACATCCCCTGTAAACAGTTAAGTAAAAGAGTTTTGGTTACAGTTGTGATTTTTAAGGAATTTTATTGTATTTTAAAAGATGACAGAAACTTTTTCACATAGAATCACCAATGTTATCCTCTGGGAGGAAAATCACTTATCAGGTAAGTAGTGTTAACGTTACTTTATCTTACTCAGTGGTGGATCCTGGTTCCAGCACGAGTGCCTCTCCTGTAAACAGATGAAAGAATGCGTTTAAGTTATACACGCAATTTTTAAGGAATATTTTTAGTTTGGGAAAATAGACATTTGGAAACTTTTCAGGTGAAAACGCACAATGGATTCCTATGGAAGGAAATACAAGTTACTGGTAAGTACGTTTAGAATTACTTTTCAGGATCAGTACTGGGCTCAAAGATGCAGCACTGATGTCTCTTCTGATAACAGGTGAGTAAGTCAGAATTCGTAGTTCTGCTGATTTTATATGAATATTTTAAAGTTCCAAAACTCCACACTTCGAAGAATTTCCAAGTGGAACTAGTCAATGTTACCCTATGGAAGGAAATTCACTTAGCAGGTCAGTAGTATTATTGTTACTTTTTCTTACTCAGTGGTGGGTGGTGGATCCTGGATCCAGCACTGGTGCATCTCCTGTAAACAGTTGAAAGAATGAGTTTAAGTCATACAGGTGATTTTTTGGGAATATTTGTAGTTTGTGAAAATAGACACGTAGAAACTTTTCTGGTGAAAAGGAGACAATGGATTCCTATGGAAATAAATACAAGTTACTGGTAAGTACGGTTGGATTTACTTTTCAGGTCACTGCTGGGCTAAAAGATGCAGCACTGGGTACTCTCCTGATAGTAGGTGAGTAGATCGGACTTCGTTGTTCGGGTGAATTTAGGTGAATATTTTAAAGTTCCAAAACTCCACACTTAAAAGGATTTCCAAGTGAAACCAGTCAATGTTAGCCTATGGAAGGAAATTCAAGTTACTTGTAAGTATAGTTAGAAATATTTTTCAGGATCAGTACTGGGCTCAATGATGCAGTACTGAGGTCTCTCCTAACAGGTGAGTAAATTGGAATTCGTAGTACATCCAGTAAGCGCCACAGAACTGCGTAGCAGAGAGATGTAAAAAGGGGCACGGCCTGCACCACCTCTTTGCAACGCAGTGCAGTGCCACTTCCTGGGAGCACCTGGTGGGCTACTTGCCCCCCATGGTCCATCAGGTTTTAAGTGGAATTTGTTTCCCAACTTAAAATGTGCCACAGGGCGTATTTGCACACATCACGTGAGGCCCCGTCCCCTCACTTCACCACTGTGTAAACACGCATTGTGGCCATTCAAAGTTCAGAGATCAAGTCCCCTTCAATCCTAAGGGTCTCTAAGGTCAAACTAGCCCTCTAGGTAACTCCAAAATGTGCCACAGAGCTGTGTTGCAGAGAGGTGTAAAAAGGGGCATGGCCTCTAAACACCGGTCTGCAAAGCAGCCGCCTGGCGCATACTGGAGGTACCTTGGGGGCTAGTTGGCATCCAGGGACCCAGAGGATTGAGGAGGAATTAATTCCTCAACTTAAAACATGCCAAGTGGCGCATATGCACAGCGGTGAAGGAAGGGGCGTGGCCTGAGGTGACATGTCTGCAAACACGCCCTGTGGCTCGTTTTAAGCTAGAGAATTGATTCCTCCTCAATCCTGTGGGTCCCTGGAGGCCAACTAGCCCACCAAGTACCTCCAGTATGTGCCAGGGGGCTGCGTTGCAGAGAGGTGTTCAGAGGCCACGCCCCTTTTTACAACACTCTGCAAGGCAGCTCTGTGGAGCTTACTGGAGGTACCTGGTGGGCTAGTTGGACCCCAGGGACCCTCAGGATTGACAAAGAATTAATTCCCCAGCTTAAACTGCACCACAGGGTGTCTTTGCACACATGTGAACTTAGGCCCCGCCCCCTCCCTTCACCAATGTGCAAACATGCCCCATGGCGCATTTTAAGTTGGGGGATTAGCTCCCCTTGAATACTGAACCCCTTCCCCCAGGGCCTGCCCTCTAATTCTTTTTTTTTATTATTATATGTGAAGGACATCTAACCTGAGCTTCAATTGGAATACCATAGAGCATATTATCAAGCCCATGATCGCTGTTTTAGCTGCAGTTTTCTGCCGCTAAAGCTGCGATAATTGTATTGCTTGTCTTGATAATATGCCCCTATGTTCTCCTGGACGTTAAAGTTAGAGAATCTAATGGCTGGCAAAAGGTGCTGCCTACACAAAGAACTAAAGAATAATTGAACTGAGGGCCTGGAGGTTGAGAAAGAGGAATTATGAGAAAGTTATGAAACGTGATGAACGTTCTCAAGTGAAACAGGCATTGTCCTGAATACTAGACGAGTGTCTCGACTTTCCTATCCCGCCCCCTCAATGCAAGCTGCAAGACGATTGCATATTGTACTGAGCCTTTCCTCTGGAAAAACTGAAAGGAACACAAATGCGTTCAGAGTTTTATAGCTGCATTCGTATTAAAGTGTACTTGGACTGAGACAATGAAAACATTATGCCCTTGGGCTTTACTAAGCTTTCTTTTGTCTACACTAATTAAAAGGCAGGCAAGTAACGAGGAGAAGCATGTATTTGTGGTGAACAGCCTTGTTAGGACTGTTTGCCTCTGCTCAACTTACTGATATTTCACGGATAGATGCGTGCTTCTAATAAAAGGGACTTAATAATGTATGAACCAGGACTGGGGTAGGTGATGAAAACATCGACCTTTACAAATCTCAATTCCATTCCATAACTCTAATATAGGTTAAGGTTGGAGGAGCGCGAACAGGTGATTTCTTTCATAAAATATCCACACTTTTCATGAAAATTACGTGCTATTAGTTGAACTTTGAGAAATGAAATTGTTGGTTATCTCGTGTGAGAACTGAACGCAAAGGCATAAAGGCCCACATGCATCAAGCATTTTTGTAGTCGCAAACGGTGCGATTCCTTAAAATCGGCCGTTTGCGAATGCAAAAGTGCTTTTTGGGATGCATGAAGCAATTTTAGAATTCGTAACATGTTTGCGAGTTCTAAAATTGCGGGTGCTTTTAAGAAGTCGCAGATGTGCGATTTCTTAAAAGCAATGCATCATTAAATTTAAAACTGTAAATACGCAATTAGGGTGCCAAATTTACCGAGTGGTTGAACCACTCGGTAAATTTGGAAAAAGTGTTTAAAATGCTTAAAATGTTTTTTTTTCAACATTCATGTTTCACACACACATGTCCTTAGGACATGTGTGTGTGAAACATGATGCGAAAAATTCATTTCAGGGGTGCAGGGGGGGGTCCTTTGGACCCCCCCCTGCACCCATGAAATTTTCAAAGTGCCACTCGCAATTCCCATTGACTCCTATGGGCCTTTTGGCCCATAGGAATCAATGGGAATTGCGAAAATTAACTTAAGAATTCGGTATTCATTTGGGATTCGGTAAAAATTGCGATTTTTACCGAATCACAAATGAATACAGAAAATAATGATGCATAGCATTTTGCACTTCTTAATTTGCGATTCCTTATTTTTCGCAAATTAGGAAGTGCAAAATGTCACAATGATGCATGTGGGCCTAAGCGCCTAAAATGGTCACACGAGATACAGACAGGAGGTAGGTTTGAGAAGTGCCTGTATCTTGGCCATAATTTTGCTTTTCCCTTAAGACATTTTCTTTTTGAAGCAGTGACGAGTAGCAATATTTCAGTAAAACTATATGAGAGCAAATTGTCATGAAATGTTGTTGTACTCTTGTAAAAGAAAATTAAACAATTGCACAATAGACACATTTCACAACATTTCACCTACGTAATGAATATTTCGCTAAGGCTCAGTTAATGTACCCGGGCGCAACAAATCATCCATTTTATCACCATGAAAATGATGGGGAACTATGGAACTAAACATATATAAACACTTTTCTTACAAATATATGAGGGGAAAAAAATGGAGGAAATCGTGAGAAAGGTGGAATATTGCATCGAAAACGAAAAAAAAAGTGCCCGGATTTAAGACTTCGTCAAGTATTCTGCTGACATTTTTTGTTTTTTCCGAATGTACCCCTTCATTTTTGTACACTTCTCACACTTTGAAATGACACTCCTCGGTGCCACTCTAAGGTGTACTTAAAAGGAGGAGAGCCAATATTGCACCCTTAGAGGAAATGCAGGCTCGTAGCTTAGTCAGTGAGATTCGGGAGGGTGTGACTCTCAAATTTGCCAACTAAAAAAGCAAGGCACTGCAGGCTAGTGGGGTGAGATGATCAAGGTTTGGGATGGACTGTTTCCATTCGGAACATGGTCATTACTTAATTGCATAAGGTGGGCCTCTGTCTACAGTGGCATAGTGGGCAAGAAAATGGGTTGAAATGCTGCTCAAAATAATTGCCCCTGGTTAGACTATTTCCAAGCACTCATCTCATCATCTTTTGATTGTTTGATTGCCAGTCGTATGCAGGAAAACCATGACTGGCACTGATTTCCAAGCCTACTACTGTCAATGTTTGTGAATTCCAATAAGTAGTTAATTTGCACTCATTCATGTATTATTTCCACGGTTGCAGATTTACTACAGTTAGACCTCTCACCCTTACAGTAGTTTTCTCCCAAACTCTTTGCCTTCCTTCTCCATTTTTGCTGATCTCCATTTTATTGGCCTTAGGACTCTGTGAACTTTGCCATTGCTAAAGTATGTGCAATCCCTCCTCTTCCCTCTAAACATGGTAACATTCAATTTACTGGGTATAAGTAGCGTCACTTTACTAATAAAGTGGCAGTACATTACCCAAGGGCCTGTTAAATAAATGATATTCAGCACTTATTTAATCATCCACTTAAGTGGCCTTGTAAACATGTCTCAGACCTGCCATTGCAGCTTGTATGTGCAGCTTTAAACTGCCTTTTATTTCTGGCAAAGTAATTTTGCCATGCCTAATCCTTTCTTTTTAATGCATATGAGTCATCCCTAGGGTATGCCCTAAGTAGCCCCTAGAGCAGGGTGCAGTGTATCTGAAAAGTTGGACATGTACCTTTAACTTTTGCATATCTCAGTAGTGAAAAATGCTCACATTTGTTTTTTACTACAGCAATAAGTGATGACTTTCAAATGGGAGTAGATAGGAATGTCAAGTTTGGTGTCTAAAGAATTGTAATTTAAAACACTCTCCAGTAGTAAAGTCAGAATGTAAGTCTGAAAATACCACTTTTAGAAAGTTCCCATTTTCCTGTCCCAATCATTTGGTGACTGCAGCCTTTATTCTGGGTCACATGACTAGGTACAGCTGGCAGTTGGTCTATGTGTGTTGCTCCCAGATAGTGAGACAAAAGGGAATAGGTGTTGGCAAGATGGGCCAGCTCTGATTTGGAGAGCAGGATGAGCTGTCATCTACCACACTTGCACATAACAAAGGCTCTGTCTGAGCAGGCTCACTAAAGGTTTGACTCTAGTCTTTTGTGACCCCAGAAAAGCTGAGACCAGGGAAGGGAGGCAGCAAAGTTCAACATTTTGATGGTTGGAAACCTCCAGAACCTTCCCCTATTTCAAAGTGGTCACCAGGTGTAAATAATGGACTCCCAGATCCAACTCTTCTGTATACCTCTGGACCTTTGGAAGACTCAGAAGGACTGCTGTGCTGCTTTGCAAGAAGGACTACTACTCTGATGCCCTTCCGCCCTGCTACCCTGTTGCCCTGCTGCCTGAGTAAGAATGACTGGACCTGCATCTTGAACCCCAGACCATCAGAGTGACTCCAAGGGCTAATTGGCTGGCCTCCTGATGAGAGGCTCAGGGACAGGAAAGACTGCTACCACCTTGAACTCAGCACCTGGACTCTGCCTATTCTGGGTGTTGCTCCCAAGTGATGCCACCCCAGCCCTGGACAGTTGAAAGTGGACTTAAAGGTGCTCTGCTAGTCCAGCTGTGGTCCTGTGAGCAGAACTAACACAGCATGATGCATCTGCTCGAGGCTCCACTTGGGTACCGCTGCAGCAACATCACACACAAAGGTGTGGGAAAGTGTACTTAAAAGGTGGCAATGTTTGTATTGTTTTCCCCTCCCTTTTGCCCCACCCCAGGCATTGGTCTGCACATGTGTGTATTGAAGCAAGCACAATGATGAAGCATGTGACAATTTTGTGAGTCAAGACAGTATTTTCTCACTGAGCACTTGCCACATTTTAAGTACACTTTCCTACTCCTTCGTGTGTGTTGCAGTTATCGGTTAAGAGGTCGGAGTGGGGAAGTTTTTCCTCTTCCCCTTTCTGGATGTGTGAGATACCACTGCAGCAAGACACGTTCCAGTTGCAAGACCTCGCATTTTAGCCTGCAGTATTCTCAAGACTGCTGCTGTACAGGTGATCCTCGATATGGGCCATCACATCGCAAGTCCCTCATTGACGGCCTCCTTGACAATGATCAGGAATCCACATCACATCCCCTCAGATCTCACTGAACCACCCTTTCATGAGCATCCTTAAATCAAGATCTAGCAATGCACCACAAACTAGGATTTAAGGTACTTTATTCAGCAGGCCTAACTTGGTCCATGTATGCGGCCCACACTCCATCTCAGGCAACCTGAACTTGTGACATTGTCCCAGACAGTCTTGTTCAGATAACCCCAATGAGCACTTTGTGAATCTAGGCACTATTTTCACTCTAATTTTCTAAATTGGTTTAGGATTTGGCTTGTGTTTTCACTTTATTGCTGTTTTAAGTGCTGTATAAATACATTTCACTTTGCCTCTAAGTTAATCATGACTGGTTTGTGCAAAGCTACCAGAGCCTTAATCACAGGTTAATTTGGGTGTTGCTTGTGTTTCCCACTAACAAGAATTGTGGTTGCTGCCTGAGTAGGGTTTGAACCTCCTCAACCAGTCATCCAAATTTCTTCAACTGTGTTTTTGTTAAACCAGTAACTATATGTATATAAGTTCCTCTTCCAGACAATGGACAAGATGAGAGCACTTAGTGAAATAAGAATATGAGATATTGAAAAAGGTATAGCACCCAGCTACCAAGTCACAAATTTAGTTTGGGGTGTCACACTTCCCCAATATAACATCCCTGGCTGTCTCACCTGGGCCTGGTAGTTCTCCTTAAGAACACAAGACTATGGTTACATACAAATCAACTGCCTGTGTCACTTGTTGTAAATATAGATTTCCATCTCTACTACAAGAAGCATTGATATTTGAGGTGTCAAATCAGTGCACGTTGGCAGGGCTAGATGTTTTCAATCTTCAAATTTTGCATATAATTTTAACCATTGACCGATAGCCCCATTTAGTTAACCCAAGTTCCAAACTGGGATAGTACAAGATGAGCCAGAGCCAAGCCAAAGGTCTGATTTGCTCTAGGAGTAAGTTCATGAGATAAGTCACGAAAATGCTTGGCATGTATATCGCCCAACCAGCATAATGTAAAAATATGATACAGTCTGAAAAATCAAAACATTTACTCCTTTATTATAACTGTTTCACCTTAGTATATCCGAACATATCACTGCATAAACAGACATTTATTAAAAGTTAAAGTTTTTCTACATGAACTTAGAAAGGTTAGTGAGCTAAGAGAAACGCCCTAGTCATGTTCACCCTAAAAGTGGCCTAGAATCCTATTATAGATGGAGCAACATTATAGTCTAATAAATAATGCATACGATGTGCGGGATCAGTACACATAATGAACTCAAGTATTAAACGGTGCTTTCCTATATGATAATAAAGAAAAAGGAGGCTTTGTGAAATAAAATATTTCCCTAGAATTTCACAATTTAAAAAAGCAGGAAAGCTGGTATTAATTCCATATTATCTGGTTACACGTTTTGAAATTCAACAACTATATGTACGTCTCTTTCGTCCTCTCTCCTGCTTTACATCAAAGGTCAATGTTGTGTCTTATGTTCTTAGCTAATAATGAGGAAAACCAAAGCAGACACTGCAGGCCTAATTTAGGGTTCTTGGACCCAACTACCAAACCAAGAATGCATATATTTGGGTGGTGCAACACCCCAAACGCCCCTCTGAGGCTACGCCATTGTGGAGATGCCTTCAGCACCTCTTGCACATTACGGCTAGAGACTTGAGGCTTGTTGGGCACCTTTGTGCTTACTGTTTTTTAACTGTTCGAAATGTTAAGAAACACTGCATGGCTTAATTTCTACAGCACACTAGCAGTGACAATGCTGTTATGATTACTTGCCCAGGAGCATTCATTTAGTTTTAAGAATGATCTCTTCAAGATGGAAGTGAGATGCTGCAACAGAGGACAAAAGCGCAGTCCTTTGTTTCCAGGGATGATGTGTGGAAATAGGTTTCCTCCCGAGGAGAACCCTTGAAAGTGTACCTGAACATCTAAACAAAAGCAATGGCTACTGGCTGCAATGCATTATGGGAAGAGAGAAAGGACTCCCCCTTCCAAGACATCCCCTTAGTGTAAATAATAAACATACGTTTTTATTGTTTTAATTATATAAAACCATAAACACTTTTAGCATTAAAACAAACTAAAAAAAATCACAGAATCACAAGCTTCATTTTTACAAATAAGACATGATGAAACCTTTCACTTAAAATTAATTCAATACTGCAAGTTGCTTCAATATCTGCTGATATTATGGATGTACAAAGTGCATAATGCTGTGCCAGTGTTATCACGTTAAACATTTACCACTAATTTGTCCACCCTCTACCACTGGTTACTTGCCAAAAACTGTTTAAAATGCAATAAGTACTATAAAACGTGGAATATGCCATCTGAGGGAACCACCGAGGTTGGGTATTAAACTAAAATGCAGTAAAGACAAATTTGCTTAAATCGCACCCTTCTGTGCATTTGAGATTCTATACAGACAGAACATTCTGTTTCATACCTTTATAACTGTCCTTCAAGAATTTAAAAAATCTAGGGGCATATTATCAAGGGATTTATCTCCGCTTTTTTGGCTTTAAAAGCCAAGAAAGCGGCGATAAAATTATCTCCCTATCAGCAACAGGGTGCTAACACGCAAATTCGCATGTTAGCACCCTTTTTCTCTACGCTTTCCCTTGCATCTCTAATGAGATGCAAAGGGGGCGTTCCAGAGAAAAATAATAGGAGAAATGTTGTTAAGTGACATTTCTCCTATTATCAAGGATTTCGCTAACCCTGTTAGTGATAAAAAAAGCAGCGCTAACCGCGGTTAGCACAGCTTTTTTTACACCTGGTATTTTCCTGACTTAGCCATGATATCCTATGGAAGGTGGATATCATGGCTAAGTTTGTGAGCCCCTATCATCAAGCTAACGCCAAACTTCGAGAGATTATCGTTGGTTTTCCAGCGATAATCTCTCATTTGGCAGTTAGCGCGAGGATTTTTATCACTTCTGAGATAAACCTTGCTAATAGCAAGTTATCTCTGCGATAATTTCTGGTGATGCTTAGCGTTAAAAAATTCGTTGCTAAGCATCGTTAGCGATAAATATCGCTAATCGTTGGTAATATGCCCCCTAGTGGTTTACTAACATCTGTCCCACTTAAGCATGTTTCTATTGCAATTTGACATTGCCTAGTTCCTAAATGGCAAAATACTGGGGTGAGACAAAACTGCCTTACATCCTTCAATTTGTTGCAGGTTCATGCTACATGCAGCAAGGATTCAAGTTTGTAATTGCACAGTCTACAGTTTCGAACCTCTGTCCCTGTCAATCGTCTGTGTTTGTAGGCTTTTAGAGGAATAATGCCACATCTTAGCCTGATTAGATCTTTTGTCATCCCAAGACTCATATGGCTAGATAAATGTGCAGCTCTCTCATCCAATCGGTAAAGGGCAAAACTGAAATTTGCATGGGGCTTTGCTGAAAGCTCCTGTTGATTATCATCAACACATTTGAGTCTTGCATTTTTCGTTAGTATCGAAGCACATACTTTTGTTGAAAGGTTCAAGTTAATGATATGTCGGGCACCCACGGAATTGATTGTTTTCATTCCATATGTTCTCCATGCAAGCTTGTTATCCTGCATATACTTGACCATATCAATGTCCTCAACAAGCCATGTAGGGCATTGTTGATTTTAACATAATACTTTAAAAATCTTGTTTTCCCATAGTCACTTATTTGCTTATATATAATTTTAGGCAAAGTTGTTATGACGGGGTGGCATCCGGTAATTGAAATAGCCTTCTATTACAGCAGCACTGGGCATTGTCCAGCCAAGAGCCTAGACAATCTTTTAGGATTAAGGAGCCGTGTGGGAGAGTTGGAAGCATGTGGAACTACTCCAGCATGGCTGGCTAAATTTTGAACTTTGGTGAGTTTCTGGGCTTTGGTCGGCAGTGGGCTGTTGTCAAACTTCTGGGAAATATAAATATAAGCTGGAGCTTCTCCCCACCTTACTGAAGGTCTCTAGTATGTACACCTACAATGGCCTTGCTACAAAAATTGTTTCTGGAATGTAGAGCTTAGTATTTCCCATTTCCGTCTGGTTAGGAACAATCTGTAAGACTTAGTTGAAGCATTGAGGCATTTCACAGCTGCTGCTGAACTCACTGCCCCCTGCAAGAGCTTGAATCATAGAAGACTGGAGGGGTACCTCCCTCCTAAGACATTTCTGAGAAAGTGGTTTATTAGTTGGGGTGGATGGTAGGAAACAACAAGTAATGAAGACAGAAAATTGGTATGTCCAGTAAAAGGTTTCAGTTATTTAAACATGACTTCAAACCCTGGTAGCTGTAGCAAGGCTTAAAGTAGAGAAATTATATAAAGTATATAGAAGTACCAAACCAGTTAGAGATTAAAACAAACAACACAATAATCACCAATTCAATTTATACAAATAGAGCATGTTTAATAAACAAAATGAGACATACTAATAAAAAAATAACACATGGAACCAATGTTTTGAATTTTTAGTGAGTTAAGTAAAAATCACATTAAAAGCAAAAATCATGAATAGTAGTCAATGATTGTTGTAGACTGGGACCGGTGTGCAATTTGACGCTGCCCACAATAAAGCCCGGGTCAGATACACCAATCAGAGGTTTTACCTTGGAATGTACTTTTATTTCTGGGCATCAAAATCCTTCAGCAAGCTATATCAGGGGAGTTATTCACAAAGTCAGATAAGCATTGTCAAAGTACTACTGAAGCTGTTGGTTATAAAAGGAAAAGCTTATGGTGGGAGAAAAATCAAATTTTGCAGTCAGGGAGGTCCTGTAGACAGTTGGATAATTTTAGCACCTTCACTTGGTCAATATTTTTGTCTTTTGACTTAGTCTCTTTTTCGGAGCACGGAATCCTCCAGTGAGCCAACACTGCGGGTACTGTTAATGAGGGTCCTACCGAAATGGATAGCTGAAAAGTTTCAGGGGGGACCTATTTCTTCAGCCCAATGAGGACAAGCCTTGAGTGTATAGGCTTGGCAAGTTTGACCTGGTAATCTGAAACTACAAATTTTCTAAGTCCACCGTTTCCAGAAATGTTAGGAAGTCAAGTTAGATGCAACCAAGGGTCCCAAGACCTAAATTATTTTAGGTAAATTCCTGTTCATGCTCTTGAACAGGAACCACTGTAAGGCTATGATGTGTTGCTAATGCCACCACTTCACTGAGAATGTTGTTTAGAATAATTGAGGAAACTGTTTCAACATGTTGCATTCATTTCATTCCTAAATCTAAAGCCGGAGCAGCTCCCTGCTCATTTTTTGTCTGTCTTAGTACATCACATAAAACCAGTAATTGGAGAGTGAAATGCATGGTTGTACAGGTACATGCAAATATACTTCTGCATTTGTTGCACTGCTCTGTGGGTGGCACCATTCCTAGATGAAAGCACAGAGTCAAAATTCTATGTTTGTCTTGGAAACATTTGGGGGTCAAGGCTCATTCCAGCAGAGGAAACTAGCAGGGTCGAGGTCAGGTCCAGCTTGAAATGGCCATCTGAGAGTGGCAGGAAAAGGCTGTTGTAGATATTTGTATCACTGTAGCAAGAGAGGAGACCAGTCAACTGATCCTTGGAGTACACGTCTTTTTTTCTGGGTGCAGGTCACAGACTGCAGTTCCTGTCTTCTTCTGTACTTCCTAAGGCCCATCAGTTTTCTGAAGACAGTGTTTTGGGATGCCACCTTTATGCCTGTAAATACCTTGTGGTTCGGGGTAACTCCTTCCCCTCCATAATCAATAGGGTTAAGGTTCCCAGGAGTAACTCTACAGAGTTTTGCAGCTCTGCCCTACTGCAAACAAACACTCCTACAGTGCCCCATACTCACTAAATATAAGATGGAGAAATTACAACCCCCATGTGTAGAGCCTGTGTGCCCTGCCAGAGATGTGACCAGGGTAATGAGACGTTCTTTCTTTGTGATTACTCCAAACTAATCCTGGAGGTAGCTCTTCCCACGGGGTTTGGTGGCTACCGGACTGAAAGGACAAAAGCAGAGGTTAGCAGAGTTGTCATTTGACATTTGCTTGTGTCAGGGGAGAAGTCCCTATCAAGAAAATTACATTTCTAATCATCCTGCCTGAGGGACAAAACACCTCCCCACAATCTAGCCTTTGTCTACCCTCTGGGAATAATTTTCATGCCTCATTAAGGATATGCACTCACTGGGCCACTGCTAGAGAGCTAATATAAATTAGCTGCCAGGAGCTTCAGGCAAAGAAAATGTATCTCTTTGAAAGTTACTTTTCCTTAATATGTATTACAAATCTCACTTCACCATTGATTGTGTATTTTAATAAATATTAAAAATAGTGGTTTAAATATTTTCTAGCTTTTCCCAATCAGTAAATAGCAAAATCATATTTAACCTCTTCAGTGCTGCGCGAATTTCGCTGCAGTGCTGAAGGGTTTAAAATCGTATTGGCTCATGACGGAAATGTTCCGTCATCAGCACCGGAGCACCGACGCTGATGACGGAACCGTTCCGTCATGAGCATGGAAGGGGTTAATAATACTTATTAGTGTTTCTCCATGAGCCATCCAGCCTTGCAAAAGTGAAAATAGTTTTTGGGTGCTTGTCACTGTAATGGCATATGAATTTTAAATTCTACATGTTCTGATTTTGAAGAAAATGCCCCCTGCTTTGTGGGTTGCAAGACCTTACCAGGGTCACTTACTATTATTTCAAAGGAAGGTTTTCTCATGTCAAAGGGTTTAGTTTGAAAGGTCAGGCTGCAGGTTTAAACTGAAGCTGCCAGGCTATAATGAGAGTCATGTGGTTTGTAGGCAACATTTAAGTTTCCATGCAATGGATATATTTTGGACACCATATTCTATTGCCTAGTACAAAAGTTAAATATGCCAGTTAGGCGATAGCCAATTTTGACATGTTTTACGGGTCAACGCATATGAACTGGGACCTGATTAGCAGTGTCTGTCTCAATGCCCAAAGTCAAATAAAAACCAAAGCATTAGTCCACAAAAAATGGGGGTTACCATGCAAAAAGTCACTTTCTCAGAATGATTTATTTTATTTTTCACTGATCTTCACTACTTTGGCAATTGGGCAGCACCTGGTTAGTTGCCACGCTGCGATGACTCAGGGCATTAGCTTGGTCAGTAGGTAGACAGAAAAATAGAGAAAGATAGATAGTTAGATAGATAGATAGATAGATAGATAGATAGATAGATAGACAGACAGACAGACAGACAGACAGACAGACAGACAGACAGACAGACAGACAGACAGACAGGTAGATAGATAGATTGATAGATAGATAGATAGATAGATAGATAGATAGATAGATAGATAGATAGATAGATAGATAGATAGATAGATAGATAGATAGATAGATAGATAGATAGATAGATAGATAGATAGATAGATAGATAGATAGATAGATAGATAGATAGATAGATAGATAGATAGATAGATAGATAGATAGATAGATAGATAGATAGATAGATAGATAGATAGATAGATAATTAGATAGATAGATAGATAGATAGATAGATAGATAGATAGATAGATAGATAGATAGATAGATAGATAGATAGATAGATAGATAGATAGATAGATAGATAGATAGATAGATAGATAGATAGATAGATAGATAGATAGATAGATAGATAGATAGATAGATAGATAGATAGATAGATGGATGGATGGATGGATGGATGGATGGATGGATGGATGGATGGATGGATGGATGGATGGATGGATGGATGGATGGATGGATGGATGGATGGATGGATGGATGGATGGATGGATGGATGGATGGATGGATGGATGGATGGATGGAAGGATGGATGGATGGATGGATAGATAGATAGATAGATAGATAGATAGATAGATAGATAGATAGATAGATAGATAGATAGATAGATAGATAGATAGATAGATAGATAGATGATAGATAGATAGATAGACAGAAAGATAGGTAGATAGATAGATATGATTTCTAGAGGGGTTGATGGAAAATGGAAGCATACAGAGATGGTCCATGAATCAAGTCATTCATACAAGTGGCCAGAGATAAATGTATAGATTGATGAGGTGGATGAATACATAGAACAAAGAAAAGCATAGATAGGTACCCTGTGATCCTTTAACAAGATACCCATCACTCACCACTCGAAACCGCTCTTCATCATTTGGGATTCCTGTTAACCATATAAAAGGTCCACCACTGGTTTCAGATGGGAGGTAAGATGTAATCACCTCTTGTAAACCTAGTGGTGACCAATATGGTTTAGAGTGTCACAGGCCACCCCTCAGTGAGAAAACGGAGAGTGACTGATTTGCAGTGCAAGTGAAGAAAAGTGCTCAGTGAAAATAAAATTGGGTGAGAGAGCAGGAAAATGTTTATTCTGTTAATGCTCGCTCCACCAATGTTAAAAAACTAGCAGTGGTAAATTTAAGCAAATATTTACCAAGATGTAATGGTGGTCAACATGTTTCTGCAAATCTCAGGACTAAAGAGTCCATTGCTTTCATCAGGACCTAGATATCAAATAATGCTACTGCAAAAATATAGTGTGGGGTGTATTAAAAAAGGTGACTACATATCAAACAATCTGAAACATAGAAAAAGATCACCTGGATCACTAGGTGTCGTCTTTGCTTGCAGTTGTTGTATGTCACTAGTAGGAGAAAACACACAGACAGGAAAGTGACCACATTGACACAGATAACATTAATGTGTACTGAGTCCACATTTAACTGCAATTCAGTTTGGTACAGTAACACATTGGTCACATTATTTCTTGACAGGAAAACACCAAAATATCATATTTACATGAGGTGTTTTTATACTTCATCTTACCCTTATGGTCGACGTAGAGGGCTCCACCCCGCCTGGCAACGGCTCGGGACATGAGGGAAGCACCGCTCTATGGGAAGGAAGCAAAAACAAAAGAATGTCGTCGCCTCCTAAGACAGTTGAAACAAGTACACACCGAAAGTACCCTGAGAATGATAGGGAAACGTATCTCCTGAGATGTCATAAATTAAAGCTCTCATCATTATAAAAATGGCAGGCATTGGCAAGTAAGATTTATAAGCCATGTATTGTTGGAAAATTTGGCTAACGATGCATTGTAGTCTTTTCACAGGGCAAAGGTGTTCGACTGCTAACTCTAACTAAAGCGCATAGATCTACTTCTGCACAGTATTAGGAGTCAGGGCGATAAAATGACCCTCCTAGTATTTGTCGAAAACATTGAGCACCAGATGCTAATAATTTCTCGAATTCGCTGCAGAAAAACTCATTTGAATAGAAACCTTTACGCGACATCGGGTTTGAAGTAAACCGTGTGGTTGGTTAGCCCTGTTGTCGCGAAAGTCGTTTAAACGATAAATACCAAAGAGTCGAATAATGCTGTGAATCGCCTCACCTCTCCGTCGGTACTTCGTAGCCACCTTCCAAGTCGGTTGGGGAGGTGTCTGAATTGTGTAGGGGCTTCGGTTAAGAGCCCGATGCCGATTGGTCCACATCCGGTCACATGCGCGGGTGGACCAATAGGCAAGCTCATACCAGGTAAACCTTTTATGAAGTTATAGACGGACAGTGATAGGTCCTTCACAGTCATGTGAGCGGCACATACGATGTATCTTTCATGCCCATTGGTCATTTAAGATATTTTGGACTCAGATTCTTAGTTGCCTAGGAACAATGTTTATTGGAATAGACAAATTGTACTTAGCTTACTATGTCAAATTCTAGTTAGTTAAATGTGGCTATTTTACAAACGATCGTTCAACTAAATAAAATACTATTTCAAAAACGATCGTTCAGCTCCGAAATCAAAAATAACGAAGAACAAAATTAAAAAACATTTTTTCTCCTATTGTTGAGGTCGCCTCTGAAATCAGAAAACGGGGCATAAAGACAAAGTGTATACCATGGTTTTCATATGTCTTTAAGCCGTATTTCTGGAAATGGCCACACAGCAGAACTAATCAATTATGACTTGAGTATAAAGACTGTCAACTTGTATTAACTCAGCCGTCTATATAGTGCTGGCCATCTAGCAGTTTCTAGCACTAATAACTCAAAAAACATTATAGAGATATAGTTGGCATCATTAAAGTACGGACCAAGGTATGCCATCATTAAGTCCGACTTTGTTGGTGCCCAACTTGAAAACCCACTTCTGTTCTTTGCCTATCAGAAAGTTGGTATAATCTGTGACATGGGGTGGGATGTAGGGTTGCTCAAGCACAGTCTACACAAAAGCTGTAGGATCATGGTGTTTTTCCAAAAAATGATTTGTGAGTTTGGTGGCCTGTCTCTTGCAACGGATCGTACTTTTATGCTCGGAGATGCGGATTTTTATTTTCCGAGTGGTCATCCCAACGTACTTTAAACCACAAGGGCAAGTTATCAGATAGATTACTTTATCACTGTTACAGTTAGTGAACTTTACTTGCCTCCATGGTCTATTTGTACCGATGTCAATTTCAAGCGATTTGATGGTTTGGGGACAGGCTTGGCACGACCCACATGGATGGTGCCCTATGACAGGTGGGAGATTCCAAATGGTGCCAAGGACCCTTGTTGTTTTATTGTGAGGTCTGGTGTGGACAATACGGTCTTTTAAGTTAGGACCCCTCTAGAAAGAGAACAGTGGTGTTTCTATGGTTTCTCGTCCAGAATTGAGAATAGACCAATGTTTTCTTATTATTTTTTGAATATCATTAGACAGGGTCCCAAAAGTGGTAACACACGTTAGTCTATTAGATGTAATTTTCGGTACTGAAGGTTCCAGAAGGGCCAATCTGTTGTTGTTTTTAGCTCGCTTCATTGATTTGCGTACCAGTTTGGGTGGATACTTTCTACACATGAGCTGTTGTTGTAGGACTTTCGAATGTGTTGTGTAACCTTCCTTCGTTGAGCAATTTCTCTGTACTCTTAAAAATTGCCCGTAGGATAAGTTTTCTTTAAGAGATTTGGGGTGGTGACTGTCGAAGCATAGTAGAGAATTTCTCGCCATTGGTTTTTTATAGAGCTCAGATTGTAGGCCCTCTGGGGTGGAAAAAATTCTTAAATCCAGAAAGGAGATATCGCTTCTACTAGCTTCTACAGTGAAACGGAGGAAGTTATTCCTGCTGTTCAACCAGTTCTGAAAAGCCAACAGATCTTCATATGTGCCTCGCCATATCACTAGTATATCATCGATATACCTCTTCCACATTTTTATGGAGGTGATGTAAGGGTTGGTGTTGATGAGGACATACTCTTGCTCAAAGTGATGTACGTAGAGATTTGCCAAGCTGGGGGCAAAAATGCTCCCCATGCTGGTCCCTGACGTTTGCAAGTATATTGTGTCCTCAAACTTGAAAAAGTTTCTCTTCATGGCTAAGGTGGCACAGTCCATGATGAAACTGACAGGTGTTATGTTATGTTATGTTAGCCGGATTTGTAGAGCGCACAGATGCCCCAGCAAAGGGGCGTCCTGGCGCTGACAGAACAGAAAAACTGGGCAAAAGCGATAACAGGAGCACAAAACACAACAGCACTAGGGGTCTAAAGGAAAAAGGAAAGTTTTAACAGCCTTCCTGAACGACAAGAGTCCGTCAATCATACGGATATGGACAGGAAGGGAGTTCCATAACTTGTCAGCAAGCACTCTAAAAGAGCGGCCGCCAATCCTAGACCTCTTGAAACGCGGTACTGTGGCCAAATGGAGACCAGAGGACCTCAGAGACCGTGATGGAACATATAGAGAGATGAGGTGCTTCAAAATCTGAGGGGAAGAGTGTTTCAGGATCTTGAACGAAAGACAAAGAGACTTGAACTTAATTCTCTGAGCAACAGGGAGCCAATGGAGCTTGTGGATGATTTTTTTGGCTAAGCAAAATCTTGGTAAGCCAACCAGAGCCCTGGCGGCAGCGTTCTGAACGCGTTGAAGTCTAGAGAGTTCAGCCTGATTAGCTCCCAATAGAAGAGAACTGGCGTAATCTAACTTCGACAGAATCATAGCTTGTACAATAAGCTGTCTAGTAGGCGCATCAAAAAATGTAAAGATGGATCTCAGCTTACGCAAGGTCCCGAAACACATGGCAGCTAACTTTTTTGTGTGGGTGGTAAAGCTAAGTTTAGAGTCGAACCAGACCCCTAGATTTTTAACCTCAGTAACAGAGATAGGGGTTGGACCGAGCTCAGATGGCCACCAATTGTCGCCCCATAGGTGACTCTGTTTCCCAACAATGAGCACCTCGGTTTTCTTAGTGTTCAATTGAAGGCAATTATCAGTCATCCAACGAGCCACAGAAATAAGCCCCTCATGGAACTTAGCAGCCTCAAGATCGGAAGCCCCATTTATTGCAACCGCCAGCTGCGTGTCGTCAGCGTAGGACACCATAGTCAGGTTCCCACGCTTGGCGACAGCAGCCAGCGGCTCCACATAAAGGTAGAACAGAGTGGGGCTGAGAGCCGATCCCTGCGGGACTCCCTGGGCAATTGCATAAGGTTTAGATTCAAAAGGTGGAGTGGCAACCTTGAAGGTACGACCAGATAGAAAAGATCGAAACCATTCAAGTGCCATGTAGTCTACACCCGCCTCAACCAAACGCTGAAGTAGAATATCGTGGGAGACCGTGTCGAACGCGGCACTGAGATCAAGAAGGACCAGTGCCGCAGTGTAATCAGAATCAGCCAACATGCGAAGGTGTTCAGCCATAGAGAGAAGCGCTGTCTCGGTACTGTGCCCGGGCCGAAACCCATTCTGCGATGGATCTAAAATATTGGCAGAATGGAGATGGTTAGATAAGATGGTGTTAACATGGGCCTCGGTCAGTTTAGCTGTCCACGGGAGGAGGGAAATGGGATGATAATTCTCCAATTTTAATGGGTCCCGGGCAGGTTTTTTTAATATGGGAATCACCTGGGCCTTTTTCCAAGTGCCAGGGACAGAACCAGAGGATAGAGACAGATTGATGAGCTCACATAAAGGAGGGAGGCAAAAGGGGGCAGACTCTCTAAATTGAGCAGGCCGGAACGGATGTAATACTCTTTAAGTCAGGAGCCATCAAGAGAGAGGAGATCACTTCCAAAGTCTCATCTTGAGGTATCAATGTATACAGTGACTCTACGTCAAATGAGACAAGGTGGTCAGTTTCCACATCAAATTCAATGTCGGGAAGGAGACGTAATACGTCTGTGGTGTCTTTGAGATATGTGGGCATTTCTAGCACCATCGGGTGCAGGAAATGGTCAACAAAGGTAGAAAGTGGTTCCAGTATGGACCCGATGCCTGAGATGATCGGCCGGCCTGGTGGAGGCCTCTGTTCTTTGTGCACCTTCGGGAGGCGGTAGAAGTAAGGCATAACTGGATGTTCTGTACACAGGAAGACAGCCTCTTTTCGGGTTACCCAGCCTTCTGATAAGGCTTCCTCAACCAGTTCATGTATTGTCTTTAGCATGTCTGCCTACAATGCATCGTTAGCCAAATTTTCCAACAATACATGGCTTATAAATCTTACTTGCCAATGCCTGCCATTTTCATAATGATGAGAGCTTTAATTTATGACATCTCAGGAGATACGTTTCCCTATCATTCTCAGGGTACTTTCGGTGTGTACTTGTTTCAACTGTCTTAGGAGGCGACGACATTCTTTTATTTTTGCTTCCTTCCCATAGAGCGGTGCTTCCCTTGTTTCCTGAGCCGTTGCCAGGCGGAGTGGAGCCCTCTACTTCGACCATAAGGGTAAGATGAAGTATAAAAACACCTCATGTAAATATGATATTTTGGTGTTTTCCTGTCAAGAAATAATGTGACCAATGTGTTACTGTACCAAACTGAATTGCAGTTAAATGTGGACTCAGTACACATTAATGTTATCTGTGTCAATGTGGTCATTTTAATGTTGTGTGTCTGTGTGTTTTCTCCTACTAGTGACATACAACAACTGCAAGCAAAGAGGACACCTAGTGATCCAGGTGATCTTTTTCTATGTTGCAGATTGTGTGATATGTAGTCACCTTTTTTAATACACCCCACACTATATTTTTGCAGTAGCATTATTTGATATCTAGGTCCTGATGAAAGCAATGGACTCTTTAGTCCTGAGATTTGCTGAAACATGTTGACCACCATTACATCTTGGTAAATATTTGCTTAAATTTACCACTGCTAGTTTTTTAACATTGGTGGAGCGAGCATTAACAGAATAAAAATCTTCCTGCTCTCTCACCCAATTTTATTTTCACTGAGCACTTTTCTTCACTTGCACTGCAAATCAGTCACTCTCCTTTTTCTCACTGATGGGTGGCCTGTGACACTCTAAACCATATTGGTCACCACTAGGTTTACAAGAGGTGATTACATCTTACCTCCCATCTGAAACCAGTGGTGGACCTTTTATATGGTTAACAGGAATCCCAAATAATGAAGGGCGGTTCCGAGTGGTGACTGATGGGTATCTTGTTAAAGGATCACAGGGTACCTATCTATGCTTTTCTTTGTTCTATATAGTGGTTAGCACTGACTTCTTTAGTTTAATGTACCACATTTAGACCTTCTGTTTAGACTCATAGACACTTTTGTGTTTTAAACGTTACTTAGGGAATGTGTCTTTGCACGGTCTTTAAACTTTTAAACTCCCTTAGGCCCCCCCCTTATCTTAGTGTTTTTTCTGTTTTGAGTTCATGCCCTATGAAATATAGAGTTTGTGCTTGCACTGAAAATGACACAATGTCATCAAAATATTGGTGCATGCACTATTTTTATTGTCCACAGGCACTGAACAGGATTGTGATATGGTCATTGTTATCTTACAAGGTGCTTTGTGACGGCTTTTAAGATAGTAACAAAACAAGCCTGGATTAAGCAACTGCCAAACCAAATCAATCACTATTAGCTAGTTATAGTTAGTGCTGTATTTTTCATTAAAAAAATTGCTTTGTTTTGCTAATAACTTTGCCACCATTCAGAAAATTCCCCCAAAAATGAAAAGTTGATCTACCTCAGATTCTTCCTGGAAAGTTTTGGGGTGACCTGTCATATGGGTCTGAAAAGAAAGAGAGACCCTAAAATGTGTTTTTCCTTTGCAGTTCCCAATAGGAACTTTAGAGAGCATTACAGTCAAAATGGCTGAATGGAATTACTCATTTTGCAGAAAGCTAGATCTTTATACGGGGAGCATGCTTTAAGTGTAACTCTGTTCAGCTGTCTTAAGCGTCAATCTTTTGATGTAGTACTTCTGTCTGGCTATCGATTGAGTGCAGAGGAAAAAAACAACAAAATAAGCATTTTGATTGGCTGGTCCCATTGGACTGGGACCAGCACAGCATGATCGGATGCTGTGATTGACTGACCACAACATCAAGAGAAATGTTGTGGTTGTCATTTTTTAACTTGGAGACTTGTTCCCATGTTCTGAAAATTATCATACTCCACTTACCTTGGACCCTGTGAATGGGCCCCATACGGATCCCCCAGGAATCGAAATACAAAAAAAAACAATTCACATTGTCACAGACTCACAGTATTCAAGTGGTACTCAGAGCACCACAGCTAAAATTTCCATGAGTACTGTGAAATAACAGCAAGACTACTGTGGGACCAAAAGCTAAAAAAGCAGATAAATACTTAGATGGATGTCCATTCGTGTTGTGTTATAATTGTTGAATTGCAATGTTGTTTGATTTTAAATTGCTACTTTTTAAACTAGTACAACACTTAAACCTTTATGTGTGTGTGTGTGTGTGTGTGTGTGTGTATATATATATTTTTTTTTCCAGACCTTTGGCTCCTTTCGCTGAAACGGTGGT
Organism: Lissotriton helveticus; assembly: GCF_964261635.1. Lineage (NCBI taxonomy): Eukaryota > Metazoa > Chordata > Amphibia > Caudata > Salamandridae > Lissotriton > Lissotriton helveticus. The sequence goes on along the minus strand of NC_136060.1, from coordinate 47,312,651 downwards.
CTTCGAACGGTGCAATACCTTACGAGCTCGGTTGTTGATTCTCCTCACACTCTTTCCCAAAGGAAATAATTAGGTCGCACTCCGACGTAGAAGATGCCATATGTGCTCAGATTTATTTTTCAAATTTCAAGCATGTTTGTTAGCATTAAAACAAACCACCAATGTTTCGGTCTCACCTGAGACCTTGCTCACGGTAACGCCCTCATTTTTCCTCACAGATTTAAAACAGTGTTACACATCATTTCCTGTCTGTTTGCAACAAGGGCATTATGGTAGTTGTAGTGTATACATTTTAACTTCATGTTTGTACACATTATTTAAGCCTATTCTTAATCACACGATTTCTACTTTAAATTCAAACCTTTATATTTTCTTTAGTTTCAAAATAGAAAGTATCTACCCCCAGTGGTAGAAGTATATTAAGCATTCACATACTTATTGATAAGATTTCACTTTAGGCAGGCTGTTTATGAAAATGTCATCCTCAAGTGGATTATAACTCACATTTGTTTGCCCTTACTTTATACATCATGATGGTTCCTAAATTACTGTGTGACTACGCCAAGAACAAATTTGCATTTTTTTTTTTAAACAGCAAAGTCTTTAGAAAATGCATTTTCAAATTCTCTCACTAAAATTAATTACTGGAGACTTTAATTTTTATACAGTTTTACCACATATTCAGTGTACTTTATTGATGGATGTAAAGTTCCTCACTCTGGTTTAGACCATGAGGGGTCGAAGCTTGCATATTTAAAATATGCCTCGATTCTTTTTGTCATAAGATTTTTTCTCTGTCATTTCCTCTCACATGTTTTTTAACCATGTCAATTCCCAAAATTTTTAATAATTTCCAATTTCCATCATGATTCGTTTCCATGTGTTTAGCGACTGCATTTCCACGGTCTTTATGTATTGTCGCTCTAACATGCTTAGGGATACGCTTTATTAGTTCACATTTTGTGCTCCCTATGTATCGCAAAGGGCATGGACATTTAATTATATGTACAATGTACTTACTTTTACAAGTAATGAACTCCTCAATGTTCCAAAATTCTTCCATCCGCCCTTTTTATTTCCTGGGTATTTGTGGCGATTTGACAGACTTTGCATTTATGACATCTTTTTTAAGCCTTTACTCTGCAAAGAAAAATAAGGGCATTACCGTGAGCAAGGTCTCAGGTGAGACCGAAACATTGGTGGTTTGTTTTAATGCCAAGAAACATGCTTGAAACTTGAAAAATAAATCTGAGCACATAGCTTTGGAATCATCTAAGTCGGAGTGCGACCTACTTATTTCCTTTGGGAAAGAGTGTGAGGATATATATATATATATATATTTTACCTATTGGCGGTCGCCAATAGGTAGTTATAGTTAGGACCTATTATCCATAGGAAAACTGCAACATTCTATTGGCAATACCTTTGCCATCGGTTGATGAAGCTTCTTGAAATTTCCCAAACATTTGGCCAGCTCAGTTCCACTCCTTCCCTGAAAGTTTGGGGGTGATTGGTCAAGCGGGGGCTGAACGGAATTACACCAAATTTGGCAGGGAGGTAGTCCTTATTCTGACTTGTGCCTTTTGCTTATATGGTGTCAATCTATTCATAAATTAAACATAAGGACTCCATTAGGTGCTGGGACCTGCTGCCAGGGGTTCGGTGGTCCCGCACTGCCAATTAGGTTGTGACCGCCACCCCGGCAGTTGCAGCCTGCATATTTATCATAGTGGCGGGTGGTGCTGTAAGCAGCACCCACTGCAATGCCAAAGAGGCATGTTGTGCATTGTCATACACAATGTGACATGCACCGCGCAGTGCCTGCCACCTTGTGCATGGCAATGAAGGGGGGTACCATAGGCAACCCCCAAATGCAGCCCCCCCGGGGGCTCACAATGGGCCCCCACAACAATTTCCGCCTGCCTTTCAATGGCGGCATCGCTGCAGTGGAAAGGCCTAAAACGCCAGGCATCACAATTTGGATGGCTGTGGACCGCCACCATATTGTGGCTGAGTTCCGCCCGGCCGGCAATCATGACGATTGCTGACCAGCGGCAAAGCGGCAGACGGACTTTCTGTCCACTGCGGAAACCCCCACCATGGTATTATGGCAGGGGTAAATGTTGTTGTGACGGAGTGCAGATCACCACCGTCGGTTGGGCGGTGGTGATCCACCCGCTATCATAATGGGGCCCTAAATTACTTCCCACTCTATACACCTATAAACACCACAAGACACACCTAAAATTGATTAAAAATTACAAAAATGAATAACCAATTAATTAACAACCAATTATTGATTCATATATTAAATATAAATTACTTACCACCCTTTAAACCTATAAAAAGCACAACACACACCTACAAATAAATTACAAAATTACCATAATTAGATCCCAATTCATTCATTTAAATGTATTAATATCCAATTATTGATGAATTAATAATAAATTACACGTTTAACACTATAAAATGTTAATAAAATAAATATTTAAAAATAATCAATAAATGTAATATAATTAAATTACTTCCCACCCTATTCCCCTATAAACCCATAACCCTCTACGGAACTAAAAGTGCAAAATTCAAATACTTCTTTAAAATTAATTTAATATAATTAATTACTTCCCACCCTATTCCCCTAAAAAAAAACACAACCCACTATGGAACTAAAAGCACAAAATTGAAATAAAAAAATAATAATACATTTAATGAACTCAAAATACTTCCCACCCTATTCCCCTATAAACCCACAACCCGCTACGGAACTAAAAGCACAAAATTCTAATTAAATGAATTAATAAACACTAAAAATGCAAACATATATTAAAAATACAAACAATTCTTATACAACAAAATACATCAATTATGTATACTAATATATACTAAAAAATTACTCAGTAATCAAATAATATCCTTTGTCACATAAATTTAACTTACTGGAGTGTGAGCAGCATGCTTGCTATTTGGGAAAAAAATATTAGCAAGAACACAATAAATAAATAGCTGTTTTTGGGTGCGCCGGGCTGCAGAACTGCGAAAGAAACAATTGATGGATGGAATGCTGGACAATGCAAACATTCACCCCCAGTCATAGGGATCTGGGTTAAATCCATCACTCTTTTGCTCACCACAACACCCCAATTTGGACTCAGCTCTATGCATTTCCGGCTTGATCCTGTTCCTTGTGGGAACAGTCCAGTCCGAACTGCCAAACCAAGTCCTCCCTAGACCAGAAACAAGCATCCTGGGACCCGTTTCAGGGCATCACTCTTCATCAGCCAGGCTAGCTTGAATCCAGTGGTGTAGTGAGCACGGTACCCACGTCTGGTCATATCTTTTCCACTTAGGGTGACATATGCAAAAGAAACAATTGATGGACGGAATGCTGGAGAATGCAAACATTCACCCCCAGTCACATGGATCTGGGTTAAATCCATCATTCTTTTGCTCACCACACCACCCCAGTTTGGACCCAGCTATATGCAAATCAGTCTTGATCCTGTTCCTTGTGGAAACATTACAGCCCGAACTGTCAAGCTAGGTCCTAGCGTACCCTCTCCCAGCACTACTGACGTCCCCGGGGGCCTTACCCACTTCCAGGCCCGCTGCCAGGATAGAGAGGAGGTGGCACTGCATGTAAAAAACGAGCGCAGCCACCTCCACCTCAGAAAAAATGGCATTGAGATGCAGCCCTTTGCAGATCAACTTTTCGCAGGTTGGTCAGCAGGCGCTACAGCCCTGGGTGGTTAAGGGGGGCCTAAAACTGCCACTTCCCTACTCTGCCATGATGCTGGGTGGGGGGAAGGGACGAAACAGGAAAAGAAAATAAGGAACGAGGAGGAAGGGAAGAAAAAAAATTAGGAAGTATAGCAAAAAATAAAAAAGTACAAAAGTCATGCAAAAGCAAAAGAAAAAAATAGAAAAGAACACTAAATATAAAAACACAAAGACACAGGTTGAGGTAATAAATAAAAATGAGAGGTAGATAAGCTTCATAGGGGTAGGATTAATTAAATAGATTAAGCGGTATTCAAAAAGTAGGCCCAGCGCCATAAATAGAGCAAAAAACAAGATGGCCACTTCCATGTGAACCGCGTTGTGCCGTTCGCATGGGATTCCGGGCATGAGAGTGCACTTTGCATTACTTATGATGGAAAATGTCACGCAAACGGGTGCTGCGAAGAATTCCGTCCTTTTGTGGAACTCTGCATAGCGCTGCAGAGTTGAGTTTTTTTTTTTACTTTGCGGAGTACCGCATAGCACGCGTCTGTAAACTCCACCCAGGCCTACTTTAACTTTGAATATTGCACTGTTTATAAAAGATATATTCCTGTTTGCTTCCACCTTATTGCTGGATTAGATAGAACCTTTAAGATTTTCAAATGTGTTCATGCCTAACTTTATTCATTTTTTTTTTTTTCAAATGACCTATGTGGAATTGAGCGCTGCTATTTATTGAACTTAGGAGCACATTAGCAAGAACCTTGTTAAATTTATCACTGTTTTAGCGGCAGGAAACTGGCACTAAAACGGCGATAATGGGCTTGCTAATATGCGTTATAGAATTCCAATAGAACCCCAGTTTAGATATGCAGGACATCTAACCTGGGATTCTATTGGAATTCTATTACGAATATTAGCAAGACCATTATCGCCTTTTTAGCGGCAGTTTCCTGCCGCTAAAACGGCGATAATTTTAACGAGGTTCTTGCTAATATGCCCCTAAATTTCTTTGAAGAAATGCTTTGTCCGGTTACTTCATGTGTGTTTTGACATGTGGCCCTGCTACCTAATCCGCAGAAAAACGACAAAACACAAACTCTAATTTCAAATGGAGGCACGTGTTTGTATTATCGAAAATTGAACAGATATTTAAATTATAAGACTCGCATGTGGTATGTTTATTAACACATTTAAATTTGGTGACACATTTACTATTTTAACAAGGATGAACACTTTTGGACTTATAACGTCCTTTTCCATGCCACAATCTCACGTTATATAGGTCCAGAAGTGGGAAGAAATGTTAAAACGTTGTAGCATTTCTGTACTATGCTGCAATTATTTCTATTGATTTGCTGATGGAGAAATATAATTGCTTCATTTGAATATACCGACTTGCTGATAGAGAGCTCAAGGCAATGTTGCACTTGAGTATTTTTTTGAATGAATCTTTGATGTTTAAAAAACCAAGGCAGATTTCCCTGTTGCCGGCATGCAGTTAAGAAGCAAAAGAATTTTCACCATATTAGTTTAATTTTGCTTGACAGATTCAGTTCATGCTTCATCTGTTGGAACAACTGCTGCCTTTACGATGCCAGTGATCTTGACATTCTAGTAAGCACTTGAAACATTCCTCGGTTCAAGTAAACCTCCTCCATAGAAGTGGCTCATTCTCGTGAACACATTTTAATTCTGAATGCATCAGTCCTCTACATGAGAATTTGAACTTCACATAGATCCATATAGCACGGGAAAAGACAGAACATTGAGCATATACATTTTTAATTGGCCTTGCCATGTGCATTCATCCATTATTAAGGGCCACATGACCTTGTTGTCTTTCTTCATTATAACTTGTCTTGTACGAGAAGAAACACAACAACAATTGCTGAAAAATATTTTCTTTTGCAAGCATAAGGACACATCACATTAGGGACTTCTTTTTTGCAATGCAAAATGTTACTTATTACATTGGTAATTCCCGCTAAAGAATGTTTGAAAACCATTGTGGTGCGATTCAGGGTAAGCGAGTAGCTGTGATAGCTGCGATACAAACACAGAACCAGTCATCTAGAGGAGGAAAGCACGTGACCAAACGCATGGGGCTGCACCACATAATGAGTTTCATGATGGGCAAAATGTAATTTTGTGTTGGTGTTGGCCATATCACATCATCAGATATCTTTCCACGCTATTTGAATTTCTCTGCCGTAGAAGCTGATTGTGGTATTTGAATGTGTTGCGGACACAGCAATGTATTGAAATATCACTGGTAAAAAATTTTAAAAAAACTTAATTTGTGAAATATGCTACTTACATCAAGAACTGTACACTTCTTTGCAGGTAAAGTAAAATATCTCTTACAGATTGTGCAAAATCCAAACAGTGGCAACATAAAATCAATTTGCGTGACAATATTGCACAAATACCATTACTCCCAGTGCCATCGCTCATTATTTACGGGCTATAGTTCCGGAAGTAGTATCACAGATTAGAATGAGACGACCTACTTACTGTTAATAGAATGTGTAGATAACAATTGGACACTTTCTCCTCAAGCAACATGTCTCAGTGACATGCCATACCATAAACGCTGGCACGTCATAGGACAATGTGTAATGGTATATTGTGCATTGTCACTATAGAACAAAAATCACGACATTTTGGGCAATACAAATATCCCACGCACACATTTGGAAAGCACCATAGGACACATTCCACCCACTATATTAAAAATAAAATAAAACTATCATTATACTTTTTTTTACAACGCTACAGTGTGATTAATGCAAAGGAAAGTACAATCTCATTCATAATTCTAGCACTCAAATACCTACAGGCGAAGAAAGCGGAGGCCGACGAGGGAAATAGAGCCCTACTCCGCGAGACCATTGTTACTGAGAATTGATAAATGGTGTTCCCACATGTAAAGGGACATGTTCTTAAAATAATTATAACTTCTCAGTAGGGGTGGGCGTAACTGGTATGGTTCTAGCATAAATATTCATAATATCTGCAAAATAACTAGAATTTATGCACACTTAAATGATAAGCGTATTCAAAGAATTAGCGCTATTTTCAAAATCGGCCAGAAAATGCATTTTGCGCTCGGAAAGTAGCACTTAAAACTACAGGACACACGCAGCAGACTCCAGCAATTGCTTGCCTTCTCTTGGGGGCATATTACCAACAAAGTAGCGAAGAGAGGTGTTAGCCGCCTTGGCTTAACGCCTCTCTTCCCCACTTTGGAAACGCTAGGCTGCACCATATTACCAAGGATATAGTGCAGCCTAGCGTTACCCCCTGCGATGGCGATAAGTTTTACAACTTAACGCCAGCGCAGGTAGGGAAGGTTTTTTTATGTACAGGAAAGTGTTCCTTCCTGCACATAAACAAAGCTTAAATGCCATTTTGTAACTTATATGTGTACTGCATCATGCAGCACACATGTAAGTTACAAATTGCCATTTGTAAAAAGATGTTTGTTCATGTACAGAAAGGGACACCTTCCTGTACATAAACAAACCTTGGCATTTTACTTTTTCCATGTGTGCTGCACAAGGCAGCACACATGGAAAAAGCAAAAACGAGAAGAAATGAAGCATTTCTCCTCGTTTCGCCACCTTAAGAACAGGTCTTTCCTGTTCTTACATTCGCCGCTGCCACCTAATATCGCCTCTCTTGATAATAGGTGGCAGCGTCGAAGTGAATGGTTGTTGCGGTGGAATGCCCACCGCAACACCCACTGCACGCCCCCTTTCACGATGAGTTTAATATAACCTTTGATGCACGCAGTCAAAAATAGAAACTAACATTTTCAAAACAATGGACATACCAATACCAGTTACAACAAACTATTCAGTAATTCCAAGATCTACATACACTTCCACTTACTCACCAACAGTCCTATACAGTCACTCATACATGTACTCACTCATCATATATACTCATACACCTATACATCCTGTTACACACTGTCTCTTATCCATAGAGATACTCACACACAGTCAACTATGCAAAGAAAGTATCAATTATCCATTTACTTGCGTATACAGTTATACACACACCACCACACTTACTTCTACAGAAACTTACACATACTTACTCTTTTAAACAATCACTTATAGAAACACATACTTATTCATACAGGAACTCTTCCAATCTCTCACTCTCACATATACTCACTTATATACACCAATACTCACATATAATAGTTTAAAATATATGTAGTTACTTATAAAGACACTATTGAGACAGCCATTCACTCACTAACACACCCATACACACACTCATCTACCCATACAGTCCTGCAAACATATTGTCTTCAACACATACAAACAGTGACTCACTCATTCATGCATCTATGCACTACGTAATAACCCCCACTGGGTCATAGAGATACTCAGAAACTCATACTGATTCTCAAAAAACCAAGTACTAACCCATATAGACACTCATGTAGCTACTCACCAACCTATGCAATCACTTATACACAAAGTGAGATACTGATACAGATATTTACATATTTAAACATTACACACTAATCCTTGTATTCACTAAGATACACTTAATCAGTCCATTATACAATCAATTTTACAAAAAGAAATCATCCATTTAGACAATTATATACCCATTTATTCTTCCATCGACCTTTAGATGTACATATATAAAACATATTTAAATGTCAGAAAAACACACATTCACTAGATGATGTCATCAGTGATGTCATTTGAGATGTCATCAGTGATGTCATGAGTGATGTCACTGACCATGTCATAAGTGATGTAATATGTGACATCATCAGCAGTGCATTGCGGGAGCATAAGTTATGGTTAGCTGAACCAACTATAACGGGGGAATTTCAATGGTTTTGTATGAGTGAAATGTCCAGTTAACTATAACGCCCCTGAAAACTATGTTTTTTTCAGTGAATATATATATATTTTTTCACTGAAAAAACCATAGGTTTCAGGGGCGTCACAGTTAGTTGGACATTTCACTCATACAAAACCATAGAAATTACCCCATTATAGTTAGTTCAGCTAACTATAACTCGCGCCCCCGCAAAGCACTACTGATGACATCACATATTACATCACTCATGACATGGTCAGCGACATCACTGATGACATCACTGATGACATCTCAAATGACATCACTGATGACATCATCCAATGACTGTGTGTTTCTGTAATGTTTAAATATGTTTCATATATTTATAGGGAAAGGCGTATTGAAGAATGAGTGGGTGTATAAGTGTCTGAATGGATGATTTAGTAGGTGCATGACTGACTCCATGAGTGAGTAAACGTATCTTACTGAGTGCATTAATTAGTGACGAAACTGTGTGAATGTCTGTATCTGTCTGTCTGTTGGTGTGTAAGTGGCTGCATGGGTTTGTGAATAGCTAGATGAGTGTTTATATGACTTATTGAGTATCTGTATTGGTGCCTGAGTGTATGAGTGGGTGGGGTGTGTGTGACTCTGTGTATACATTTGTGAGTGGGTCATTCACTGGGTGCATGGTTTCAAGAGTGCATCTGTGATGGACTGTATCGGTAGGTGAATTTGTGTATGAGTTGGTTAGTGAGTGAAAGTATATCTCAGTGGTACATGTGTGAGTAACTACATATGTGGAAGGCAGTATATATGTGTGTTAGAGTATATAAGTGGCTATAAGTGCGAGTGTGTGATTGTGAGAGTGGCTGTATGGATGAGAGTGTGCTTCTATCAGTGATTGTATAAGAGCGTAAGAATGTGCTAGTATTTGTATGAGTAAGTGAACTGGTGTTTGTATAACTGTATAGGTGACTAAATGGGAGTGTGATTAATTATTTGCATGACTAACTAGGTGTTTGAGTACCTCTATGGATGAGTGGCGGTGAGTAAGTGTCTATATAGGTGTATGAGTACGTATGATAGTCCTATACTGAGTGACCGTAAGTATGAGTGACTGTAGGGGTGAGTGAGTGGATGTGTGTGTAGACCTAAGAATCAGTGAGTGGATATGTAGTTAGTATGTAGTTGGAGTGTCTATGATTTTGAGAATGGCAATCTGTAATTTAGAGTGGGTGTATCAAACGCTATATATTAGGGTGAGAAAAGATGCATGAAATTAGCACATGGATGATGTCATCAGTGATGTCATCAGTGAGACATTTGAGATGTCAGCATGAGGCACAGGGTCAGACTGATTTGCATATAGCCATGTCTGAACTGGGGTGGCAGAGTGGGCTAAAGAACGGTGATGGATCAAACCCAGATCTTTTGACTGGGTGTGAGTGTTTTTTTGGTTCAGATGCTCCGTCCATCACCACCCCCTTTTGTACCGCTTTGGCCGCCATAAGTGTGGCAGGGTATGCTCAGACGTGAGTCCCTTGCTCACTTTGCCACTGGATTCAAGCAACCCGGGCTGAAGACGGCTGTAATGCCAGAAACCGGTCCTCGGAAGCTTGTTTCCGGTCCAGGGAAGGCATGGCTTGGCAGTTCGGTCTGGATTGTTGCCATGAGGCACAGGGTCAGACTGATTTGCATATAGCCATGTCTGAACTGGGGTGGCAGAGTGGGATAAAGAATGGTGATGGATCAAACCCAGATCTTTTGACTGGGTGTGAGTGTTTGATTGGTTCAGATGCTCCGTCCATCACCACCCCCTTTTGTACCGCTTTGGCCGCCATAAGTGTGGCAGGGTATGCTCAGACGTGAGTCCCTTGCTCACTTTGCCACTGGATTCAAGTGACCCGGGCTGAAGACGGCTGTAATGCCAGAAACCGGTCCTCGGAAGCTTGTTTCCGGTCCAGGGAAGGCATGGCTTGGCGGTTCGGGCTGGACTGTTCCCATGAGGCACAGGGTCAGACTGATTTGCATATAGCCATGTCTGAACTGGGGTGGCAGAGTGGGCTAAAGAACGGTGATGGATCAAACCCAGATCTTTTGACTGGGTGTGAGTGTTTGATTGGTTCAGATGCTCCGTCCATCACCACCCCCTTTTGCACCGATGTCAGCAGTGATGTCACTGACCATGTCATGTGTAATGTAATATATGAAGTCATCAGATTCAGCAGTGCATTGCGGGGGCACGAGTTATAGTTAGCTGTAGTAACTATAATGGGGGAATTTCTATGGTTTTTTACAAGTGAAATGTCCAACTAAATATAATGCCCCTGAAACCTATGGTTTTCTCAGTGAATTTCTAAGGTTTTTTAAATGCTAATTTCTTACTGTAACATGCCTGAAACCTATGTTGTTTTAAGTGAATTTCAAAGGTTTTTCAAATGCTAATTTCTAACTATAATGTGCCTGAAACCTATGTTTTTTTAAGTGAATTTCTTAGGTTGTTTTAATGCTAGTTTTTAACTTTGCCTACAGAGGTAAGACATGTTAAGAAACAAGAAAAAACTAACCCTGGGCGAAGCACTACGCTACGCTGGCGTAGTTCGCGAAGTTTGCGCAACTTCGCACTACATGAGCTGCACGTAGCACAGTGCGAACACGCGTAGCGCAGCGTAGCGTAGTGCAGCGGTCATTTTTTGCTTGTTCGTGGTCCTCAACGTCATGTTCGCGACCGCAAGCAAGCAAAATGACATCCTGGCGAGACTCTCAATGCGGGGAGGTCAGGTTTCTTATTGCGAGTGGTCGTGCATGCTCGCGACCGCTCGTGATGAGAAACTACCAGTTTGCGTTGAGAAAGCTGCCGCTCGATTAAAAATCTACTTGAGCAACAGAAAACTACAGCTCGCACTGTGCAAGATGCCGTTTTCAATGATTGCACAGTGCCAGATGCTTTTTGGCACTGTGCAATCATTGAAAATTCATCTTGCACAGTGCGAACATGCTACTACGCAGTTCGCTTAGTGCTACATGAAGTTTGCATAGTGCGAAGTGCACTTCACGTAGCTTCGCGTAGCGCTACTATGCGAACTACGCCCAGGGTTAGAAAAAACACGCAGAAAGAGGCAAAAGAAATGCAGAAAGAAGGAACAGAAGTACACAAAGACGAAGAAAAGTGCAGGAAGAAGCAAGACATGTGCAGAAAGATCCAACAGAGGAGCAGAAAGAGGCCTTGTTGCAAAATCATCCTGTGCCCACAACTTTTTCTGACGGATACTGGTGGTACCTAGGCCTAGAGCCAATGCAATGCTAAAAGACACTTAGAATACAGTGAAAACACCTCCATACACTAGGGAGCACTATGTGTTGGGGTACCCCTGTGATTAGCATGACCTCCTCTGTAAGGCCCTAGTACATAATAGGGCAGGGGGATTAACACTACCTCTAAGTCAGAGGTGCAGAAATATGCTACTTTAACTAGTAGTCACGTTTGCAGAGTTGTGGAGAAAGGGTGCTGGTCGTCTAACCAACGCTCAAGAATTCCGCTCCGTAGGACTTACAGGAGGTACCAGGAGGGATTCTTGACCCCCACACTCCCTCAGGACTAAATTGGACTTCATCCCCCATCCCGTAGTCTGCCACAGGGCACGTTTGCAGAGTGGTAGAGAAAGGGGGCCATGGCCTCCAAAGACATCATAGCAATCAAACTGTGTGGGACTTCCTGGAGATAACAAGCGGGGTAGTTGGCCCCCGAGGACAACTTCCCAAAACTATTACCGCCAGTCAGTCCCACACAGCAGCATTGATAAATACTCATGCCAGGCCATGCCCACTTTGCCCACACTCTACAAACACGCTCCCTGGATGGGGATTGAAGTCCACTTCACTGCTGAGGGTGTATTAGGGCCAACTAGCCTACCTTTTATCTCCAGTAAGCCCCACACAGTGGGATTGGTGAGAGGTGGACAAAGTCCATGCCCCTTCCTCCACCACTCTGCAAACGGGCCCCCTGGTGCATTGTAAGTTGGGGGTTTAGGTCCCCTTGAAACCTGAAGGTCCCTGGGGCCCAACTAGCCCAGCCGGTACCTCCAGAATGCGCCACAGAGCTGTGTTGCAGAGAGGTTTGCAATGCATGCCTGTGGCACTTCCTGGAGGTACCCTCGGGATTGAAGGAGATTCAATTCCCTAACTTATAATGCACCACAGGGTGTATTTGCACATGCCCCCTTCAATCCTGAGGGTCCCTGGGGTCTAACTCGCCCACAAGGTACCTCCAGTAAGCGCCACAGACCTGCATTGCAAAGAGGTGTAAAAAGGGGAGTGGCCTTGACCACCTCTCTGCAACACAGGTCTGTGGCACTTACTAGAGGCACCTGGTGGGCTAGTTTGCCCTCAGGGGCGCTCAGGAATGAAGGGGAAATAATTTCCCAACTTAAAACTTGCCACAGGACATGTTTGCACACTTGTCACCTCAGGCCCTGTCCCCTCCCTTTAACATTGTGCAAACGCACCCAGTGGTGCGTTTTAAGTTGGGGAATTAAGTACCCTTGAATACTGAAGGTCCCTTGGGTCCTACTAGGCCACCAGGTACCTTCAGTAAGCGCCACAGAGCTGCATTGCAGAGAGGTGTAAAAAGGGGCATGGCCTGGGCCACCTCTCTGCAACACAGCACAGTGGTGCTTACTGGAGGTACCTGGTGGGCTAGTTGGCCCCCAGGGACCCTCAGGATTGAAGAGGAATTAATTCCCCAACTTAAAATGCCCCAGAGGGGGTGTTTGCACACATGTCACCTCAGGCCACGCCCCCTACCTTCACCACGGTGCAAACACGCCCTGTGGTGCTTTTTAAGTTGGGGGTTAAGTCCCCTTGAATCCTGTGGGTCCCTGGGGTCGAACTAGCCCACCAGGTACCTCCAGTAAGTGCCACAGAGCTGCATTGCAGAGAGGTGTAAAAAGGGGCATGGGCTGGACCACCTCTCTGCAACGCAGCCCTGTGGCGGTTACTGGAGGTACCTGGTGGGCTAGTTCACCCCCAGGGACCCCCAGTATTTTAGGGGAATTAATTCCCCAATTTAAAATGCACCACAGAGAGCATTTTGCTGGGAGGGGGCAGGGCCTCCGGCACGATCAATGTGGTCTTGTTTATTATTTTTTTTAAAAGGGAGCTGTGTGGCCCCCCTTCTTTTTACTTTTTTTAGGACCCTGGGGACCCCATCCCCCAGGACCTGACCCCCATTTAATAAAAATAAAAATAAATATGAATGGGAAGGGGGCCTTGTGGGCCCCCTCCCGTGGTCAATTCCTGGCCCTGTGGATCCCATCCCCCGGGGCATGGCCCATATATATTTTATTAAGGATAGGGGCTTCGTGGCCCCCCTCATGAGGCCTCTATTGGCGCCGTGGACCCCAACTCCGGGGCCAGCCTTTATTTTTATTTTTTTGGGGGGGGTCTGCGTGGCCCCCCTGCCAAGCCACTTATAGCCCCGGGGACCGCATCCCCGGTGCAGGCCCTATCTGTTGGGCACTGTGGGGGGAGCCCCAATGCCCCAATTGTCCCTCCGGCTCCCCACGTCCTGCAGGAGCCGGCATTGCTTTTCCACATGGGGAGCTGCTAACATGCAGCTCCCCTTGTGGAAAAGCAATCTGCTTTGCTTCATTGATGCGAGAACAGGTTTCCCTACTCTCGCTTCAATGAAGCAAAGCAGTTTGCAATGACAGTGCGGGAGCCCCGCGGCTCCCGCCCTGTCATTACAAACAGCAGTGTCCCGGGGTGGGCACCCCAGGACACTGCAGGAGCCGGCTCTGGGTGGTGGCAGTCCCCTGGGAGGCTCCAGGAGGGGGTGCGCGGCCCCCTCCCACCTAATGCTCAGCCCTGGGGAAGTGGTGGTCCCCGGGGCTCAGGTCACTGTAACGGACCCCCGCATTTAAATACTTAGGGCCTCATTTATGAGGCTGTGCTTCACTTTTATGCCGCCGGTGCGTCACTTTTTGTGACGCACCAGTGGCGTAAAAAATGCGCCTTGTTGCGCCATATTTACAAAGTGACGCATCTAGGTAGATGCGTCACTTTGTAAACCCCTGCACCACATTATACCTTCGGCAGGTATAATGTATGCAAGGGGGGCGTTTTGACGCAAGAAAGGGTCGTAGAAGTGACGCAGTGAAATCTATGAGATTTCACTGCATCACTTCTAGGACGCCGTTGCGTCAAAATCTTGCACCTGCCTCACAGCAGGCGTAAGACTGACCAAGGCCCTTTCACATGGGGCTTGCCCCATGTGAAAGGATGCATTGCTGGAGTTGCGTCACTTTTGTGACACACTCCAGCAATGCGTCACTTTTGCGCTTACAGATACGTCAGGAATACTGACGTATCTGTAACTCCTTGCGCAATGATGCGTCATATTGTAAATGGACGCATCATTGGGGTCGCAAGGAGGGCGCAATAAAAAGTGAAGCATCGCTGTTTTCTCGCAGCGATGCGTCACTTTTCATAAATGAGGCCCTTAGTGCCTCGGGGAGGTGGCGGTCCCCGGGGCACAGGGGGGGTCTCAAGCCCACCCACACATGTGTATTTTTTTTCAAAAGCCCTGGGGGTGGCTGTCCCTGGGCCAGCGGAGGGGCCATGTGCCCCGCAAAATAATTAATAAAAACCCCAGGGGTAGTGGTCCCCGAGGCTTGGGGGGGCCTTGGAGGCCCCCCACATTAAAAAAGAAGCCCCAGCGGTGGTGGTTCCCGGGGCTGCGGGGGGGCTCTGTGCCCTCCACAACTGATTAATCTTGCCCCGAGGACGTGGTGGTCCCCTGGGCCATGCGGGGGGGATTGGTGTACCCCACCTATTTTTTTACTGCCCCGGAGACCTGGCCCACCCTGGTGGCTTGTTGTTTTTTCTCAGTTGGATTCGTGCACTCAGCGCAAATTCGGCTGATTTGTTTAAAAAAAAGCTTTTTGGGGCCCTGGGAACCTTGTGGGACCCCTGAGTAGGCCTAGGGGGTCAGGGTGATTCTACCCTGCCCCCTTTTCTTGTTTTTTGCATTTGTTTTTCTCTCAAGATGGCTACCAACACTTACTGGTTTGGAGTGTTGACAGCCAAATAGAATAAAGCTTGTGGTCGGGAGGGTCCACCGATCCACTGCGCCTCTAAACATTGAAACTTTAATTTTCTGATCTTCTCAGCAACTACTGAATGGATTTACAACATTTAAAACAAAGGGCGCTTTCTGAACCAAGCACTACCTTTTTGCCAAATTTGGTGTAATTCCGTTCAGGAGTTCGAGCTGTAGCCGTGTCTAAAGTTCCCTATGGAAAATTCATTTTCCGACCTCTTTTTTTTAAATTTCTCAGGAACTACTGAATGGATTTACACCATTTAACAAAAATAGTTATTTCTGAAACAAATTTTGTGTAATTCCGTTCAGCAGTTCGGGCTATAGCTGTGTTTCCTATTGAAAATAACATGGAGGAAACATAACCCCCCTTTTTTCTAGGCCCCCACTTGGCAAATCACCCCAAAACTTTTAGGATAGGAGCTGACCGGAGCGGGCCACACGTTTTGAAAATGTTGCAAAGATTCGTCAACCGGCGCCAAAATTATTGGGAAAAGAAAAAACGCGTTTCCTATGGGAACTAGGTCCTAACTATAACTATCTACTGGTGACAGCCAGTAGATAATATAGATATATATCCAAAAAAACAACAGGTTGCTCCAGTGAGAACGCCCCACACGGAAAGTTACCCTCCAATATTTATCTTTTCTCTATTTCAAAGACATGATCAAGGATGAAGCCAATATTTCCTGGTCTCAAAACAACACATCCATGAGTTTTCACCTAATGCCAGACAAAGCAGCTTCTAAACTTTCATTCCGCGCGTTTTGACAAGAATGCAAGTTTAGAGGCTGCTTTGAAGCCAGGACATATTGGCTTCCTCCTTTGTCATGTCTTTGAAATAGAGACAAGATAAATATTGGGTTCGATTTTGTACGCCATGTCATGAGTGAAGTAATATGTGACGTCATCAGCAGTGCATTGCGGGCGCACAAGTTACAGTTAGCTGAACTAACTATAAAAGGGGGAATTTCAATAGTTTTGTACGAGTGAAATGTCCAGCTAACTATAATGCCCTTGAAACCTATGCTTTTTTCATTGAATTTCTAAGGTTTTTTAAATGCTAATTCCTCACTATATTGTGCCTGAAACCTATGCTTTTTTTCAGTGAATTTCAAATGTTTTTAAATGCTAATTAATAACTTAAACGTGACTGAAACCTATGCTTTTTAAGTGAATTTAAAAGGTTTTTTAAATGCTAGTTTCTAACTATGCCTACAGAGGTAGATGTGAAGAAAGAAGAAAAAACGCACAGAAAGTAAAAACAAGAAATGCAGAAAGAAGCAACAGAAGTCCTCAAAGACGAAGAAAAGTGCAGGAAGAAGGTAGACGTGCAGCAAGAACAAGCAAAGGAGCAGAAAGAAGCCTTGTTGCAAAATCATCCTGTACCCTCAACTTTTACAGACGGGTATTTGTGGTAACTGAGTCTGACTAACCAGTCCTAGAGGCAGTGCTATGGTAAAAGACACTTAGAAGCAGTGAAAACACCTACATACACTAGAAAACACTTTGCGTTGTGGTCCCCCTTGTAATTAGCATGAATTCCTCTGTAAGGCCCTAGTATATAATAGGGCAGGGGATTAAAACTACCTCTTAAAATGGGTCAAGGAGTGCATTTGCACACTGGTGAAGGGGGGGCATGAGATGACATGCGTGCAAACATGACCTGCGGGCGTTTTAAGATGGGGGATAAAGTCCCCTTGATTCCTGAGGGTTCTTGGGGGCCAACTAACCCACCAGGTATGTACAGTAAGTGCCACAGAGTTGCATTGCAGAGAGGTGTAAAATGGGGCATGGCCTCAGACCACCTCTCTGCAAGGCTGTGCTGTGGTGTTTGCTGGAGGTACATGGTAAACTAGTTGGACCCAGTGACTCTCAGGATTAACGAGGATTTAATTCCCCAACTAAAAAACGTGCCACAGGCCTGTGTACACACATCACCTCAGGCTCCATCCCCTCCCTTCACCACTGTGTAAACACGCCCTGTGGCCATTTTAATTTGGGAGATTAAGTCCCCTTGAATCCTGAGGGTTTCTAGGGTCCCTCTGGCCCACTAGGTACCTCCAGTAAGTGCCACAGAGCTGCGTTCCAGAGAGGTGTCAAAAGGGGCAGGGCCTAGGCCACCTCTCTGCAACGCAGCACAGTGGCGCTTACTGGAAGCACCTGGTGGGCTACTTGGCCCCCAGGGGCCCTCAGGATTGAAAGGGAATTATTTCCCCAAATTAAAACGTGCCTCAGGGTGTGTTTGCACACGTCACCTCAGGCCCCTTCCCCTCCCTTCACCACTGTGTAAACACGCTCTGTGGCCATTTTAATTTGGGAGATTAAGTCTCCTTGAATCCTGAGGGTCCCTAGGGCCCAACTAGCCCATGGGGTATCTCCAGTAAGCGCCACAGAGCTGCGTTGCAGAGAGGTGTAAAAAGGGGCACAGCCTAGACCCCCTCTCTGCAACACAGCGCAGTGGCGCACTGAAAGCACCTGGTGGGCTAGTTGGCCCACAGGGGCCCTCAAGATTGAAGGGGAATTATTTCCACAACTTTAAATTTACCACAGGGCGTATTTGCATACGTCACCTTAGGCCTCGTCCCCTCCTTTCACCACTGTGTAAACACGCTCTGTGGCCGTTTTAATTTGGGAGAATAAATCCCCTTGAATCCTCAGGGTCCCTAGGGTCCAACTAGCCCACTAGGTACCTCCATTATTCGCCACAGAGCTGTGTTGCAGAGAGGTGTAAAAAGGGGCATGGCCTAGTCCACCTCTCTGCAACGCAGTGCACTGGCACTTACTAGAAGCACCTGGTGGGCTTGTTGGCCCCCAGGAGCCCTCAGGATGGAAGCAGAATTATTTCCCCAACTTAAAATGCGCGACAGGGCGTGTTTGCGCAAGTCACCTCAGGCCCCGTCCCCTCGCTCTGTGGCTGTTTTAATTTGGGAGAATAAGTCCCCTTGTATTTTGAGGGTCCTAGGCTCCAACTAGCCCACTAGGTACCTCCAGTAAGCGCCACAGAGCTGCGTAGGTAATATATATATTACCTACTGGCGGTCGCCAGTAGGTAGTTATAGTTAGAACCTATTTACCATAAGAAAATGGCAACATTCTATTCCCAATAACTTTTGGACGATTGACAAATTTTCACAACATTTTTAAAACAAATTCTTTGTTGATATCAGCTCCAATGTTGAAAGTTTGGGGATGATGCGTCAAGGGGGACCGAGAAAAAAGAGGGGTTCCAAAACATGTTTTCTCCTTGTTAATTTTCTTAGGAAGCTTTAGACAAGGCTGCAGGTCGAATGGGTGAATGGAATTACCCCAAATTTGGGAGGGGGAAGGGTCTTGGTCTAGAAAGCATGCTTTTGTTTATTTGGTGTAAATCATTCAGTAGTTTTTGAGAAATATCAAAACTTACAGATATCGATATTTGGGAATTCTGCCATCTGATTGAATGAGGCGTTATGAGCACAAGCTTGCTGCTGATTTGCTGCGAGCGGTTGCAACTAAGAAGTGTTGTCCTCCATTTTGTGATTCCGTTGAGGAGATTAAGGGGGAAAAAAGGGCAGAAACGTTGGAAAGGATGGTAGGAGTACTTTAAGCTTTGTGGGGGAGTGTGAAGTAGTCACTGTTACCGGTCTGAAAGTGCGGTGGTGCTCAGAGTGACATGGTGCTGATATGATATGGTGCTACACTCGGGTATGAAACTGAGAGTCTAAACCGTGAGGTCATTGCTGTAAAGTGATGTGGTTGGGTGTTTGTAGAATGCGCGTGCAAGTAGTGTTAGTAGGCATTTATACCATACAGGGAGTGGGAAGCCAACTATTGACTGCTACTGTGTGTTGATAGTATACCGGAAGCGGGAAGCAAGAAGTTACGCCTACTGGTGTTTTATTTTTATTTATTTTATTTTAAAAGTTTTATATAGCGCTAGCTTGACCCGTAGGTATCAGAGCGCTTCACATACACACTGTGAAAAACAGAAAGGTCTTACATTACATAGGATGCTGACACTAAGTAAGCAAACCACGGATAGTGAATACAGCCTGAACAATAAATAACTGTGCAATGGAGGGTGAGAGAATAAAAAAGAAAACAAGGTGATTAGCATAGTCCGTTCACCAACAATCTTTGAATAGGAGCCAACTCGATATATTGGGGTCTAAGTTGGTTGATGTTGTCCAGGAAAGTATTTGTTAAGGAGATGGACTTTGAGGTCCCTTTTATAACAGGCGAAGGAGGGGTTGTATCTGAGGGCTCCAGGGAGAGCGTTCCATATCCTGGGAGCGTTGCCAGAAAACGATCGTTCTTGGGTGGTTTTCTTTTTCATTTTTGGTGAAATGAGAAGGAGTGAGTTGGAGCTTCTCAGTGTTCTGGCTTGACCTGCTTTTACCAGTTTGTTGTTCAGGTAGTTGGGGTCCGGAGAGTGGAGGGTTTTGTGTGTGATGCATGCCAGCTTATAAATACCTCTCCCTTCCATGGGAAGCCATTTGAGGGAGTTGAGCGCTGGAGTGATGTGTTCAAATCTTTTTACTCCAGATACAAGTCGAGCAGCCATGTTCAGCACTGCCCTTAAAGGGGCTAGGTGAGCTCTTGGAGTCTCAGTAAGGATGGTGTTCCCGTAGTCGATTTTTGAGAGAACCCGGGATTGAACTACTGTCTTGAGATCATCATGGGGAAGAAAAGGTTTAAATTTTCAAGACCTGGGGATGAAATTGAGGTGATTGCTGTAGAAGGATGGGCTCTGGGCGCTGTAATATACGTGTGCAAGTAGTGTTAGTAGGCGTTTATAACATACAGGGAGTGGGAAGCGAACTACTAACCTGTACCGTGCATTTAAACTATACCGGAAGTCGGAAGCGAAGTACTCACGCCTACCGGTGTGAAAACTCTGGGATCAAACCAAGGTGATTGCTGTGAAGTGATGGGCTCTGGGCGCTGTAGGATACTAGCCACTGTTGTATAAGTGTTTAAGTAGTGTTAGTATGTGTTTATAATATATAGGGAGCATGAAGCAAACTACTCACCC
Source organism: Lissotriton helveticus (assembly GCF_964261635.1). Lineage (NCBI taxonomy): Eukaryota > Metazoa > Chordata > Amphibia > Caudata > Salamandridae > Lissotriton > Lissotriton helveticus. The sequence continues at coordinate 47,291,973 of NC_136060.1, read as the reverse complement.
CTACTGATGTGAAGACTAGGGATTAAGCTGTGAGCCTAAATTGTGAGCTCATTGCTGTAAAGTGATGTGCTCTGAACGGTGTAGCATACTAGTGGAAGTAGTGATAGTTTGGGTTTATACAACACAGGGAGTGGGAAGCAAACTACTCACCCCTACTGGTCTCAAGACTCGTGGATAAAAGTATGAGCTCATTGCTGTAAAGTCATGTGGTCTGTGTAGTATTCCAATGTAAGTCATAGTAGAATGTTAGTACGTAATTCTACTAGAATCTAAGTATGTGATGTTAGAATTTAGGGCTGTCATGGGGGGAACCTAAAGGAGTTTGTACAGGGTGCTGGAGAAGACGGTTGCCTTGCTGTCTGCTCCTATTGGTGGTTGTTTCAGGGGTCTTGTTTTCTTGTAATAAATCTACTTATTGAATCCACTGCTGTCTACCTCTTCACTACATAAATTTGGCAACAAGCGGGAGGAGGTAAAAAGAAAGTAGCACTCACCAATATTTCAAAATTGGTTGTGTTGTACTGAAGACCCGTTTTCTTCGTGTAGCTGTTTCTACTCATGCAAGTGTCGTCGGCTCATTGAACTGTCATCCGACTTCTGGTAGGATATATATTTTGCGCTTCCTCTGCTTCTTCACTACATTCTGGTCGCTATACTACGCGTGTGTAAGTAGTGTTAGTATGCGTTTATCCTAACAAATGGATCATGGTCCCTGGAAGGGCGACATGTCAGACGCAGGTCATACAATGTCCCTGTTTGTGAATTCGCAAGACATTTCTGTTTGCTATTAGAGAGCTGGTGCATGGCTTCCTCCTCGTGATAGCAAATACTTGTTTGACTACTTGATGCAAGAGGAGGAAAACCTTGTATCACTTTAATAGAGGGGATGCAGATGGTAAAAATGGAGAGAAAAGAACAACAACAACCAAAAAAGTGGGGTCTCACCCGTTCTTTTAAATGAGGTACCTGGTGGGGAATGTTCCATGGCCAATCCAAATATTATAAGGCGGGGGTCTCTGTAGAACTGGGGATCTTAAAGTCACATGTAAATTAGGCGTGGAAGGGCACAGAGACATTTTGCAGCCACCTTCCTGAGTATTGTTTATTAATTGTTCGGGGGGGGGGTTCGAGGCCAACTGAAGGGCAGGGATCGCCACACTCTGGGGCTTTATTTGAATAAGCAGGGTGGGCCTCAGCAGTCCCTGAAGCCTCAGTGGTCCTAGACAGTGCCTTATTTGTTCGGTAATCACACGGGCAGTACTTATGGTGTTATACAATGATACACTCATAGAACTCTTGCAATTGTACAATTACCTCGGCTTCATTTGTCTAATAGTCATTTAGATTATGTTTGGTAGGTGCACTCTAATATTAGATAACTTTATGCTTAAAATCTCTTATAAACAGATGATTTACACAATAAATAATAGACAAGTGTTATCAGAAAAAGAAAACCTATACACTCAGGGCCAGATGTAGGTAGCCAAATACCGGTCGGTAATGGCCGATTTCGGCCGTTACCGACCGGTATTTGGCTTTTGACATGTAGGTGGGTCGGAATTTACAGAATCTGTATATTTACCGATTCGGTAAATTTACCACTTCGGTATTTTTCCGAATCGGTAAATATACCGATTCTGTAAATCCATATGTAGGTGGCACAGTTTGCAGTGCCACAGGCCCTTAGGATTTCTTATTTTACCACCCAATCCTATTGGGTGGTAAAATACCGAATTCCAGTGTACATGCACATCTGTGCATGTACACCTATGCCATGTGACACACATACATGCCCTTAGGGCATGTATGTGTGCCACATGGCACACAAGCCTGCATTTGGGGTGCTACAGGGTGTCAAAGTGACACCCGTTCCCCCTGCCAGGATTCGGTATTTACCGATTCTGTAAGTACCGAATCGGTATTTCCCATTGATTCCTATGGGCTTCAAGGCCCATAGGAATCAATGGGAAATACCGATTCGGTATTTACAGAATCAGTAAATACCGACTTACAGAATCTGTAATTGTAAAATTAAAATTACCTACATCTGCCTCCTTCCAATGTACCTACTCTTAAATACCGATTCGGTATGATTCGGTATTTAAGAGTAGGTAAATCGGAATTACCTACATCTGGCCCTCAGTGAGCAGCGTAGGAAACCTGCAAGACAAAAATGAAACATAAGTATGTGTGCTAGGTGAAAGAGGTAAAGAAAGAAAGTTCAAATGAAAGGACGATAGTGAGATAGAAAGAGAGAGGGAGTGGGTTGAAGGGAGAAGGGAGGGAGAGTAAAATGAATAGAGGGAGGAGTAGACAGAGCGTCGGCCTACTGCACCCAGCCCTTAGTGTTTACCCTCCCATCACCCGTTTGTCTAGGATGCTGGAATCGCGAGAAAGAGTGTGGTTCAGTAAGTCCTTAAAATGAAACACATGAGGCCAGAGATTATGGGCCATATTATCAAGGAACGGCGATAACATTATCACTGCTTTAGCGGCAGGAAACTGCAGCTAAAGCGGCGATAATGGGTTGATAATATGCCCTCGTGAATTCACATAGAAGCCCAGGTTCTGGTGTGAACCTGGGCTTCTATGGGAATTCACAAGAGCATATTATCAAGCCCTTTATAGCCGCTTCAGCAGCAGTTTCCTGCCGCTAAAGTGGTGATAATGTTATCGTTGTTCTTTGATAATTTAGTGCTACATTATTAGCTATGTGAAAATTGCTTGCATGCACCTGTGCACCCAGGGTGATGCACCCCAGCCCCTTCCCCAGAACTGAGCTCAATTGTAGGTCTAGCACACCGAGGCTTCACTGCTCACCTGCCACCAACGGTGTGTCCCACAACATGTTGGTGCAAGCTCCGAGCCCAGGGTGCGTTTGTACAGTAGACCAGGTCTCCGGTCTGGGATGGTGTCTTGATACCACGATGGAAAGTGTCAGAATGCCCAGGGCATTATTGCAGGGTCAGCTCCTGCTCCACCCTTCTTGAGGCAATCAATGGAATGTTTAACCCCTTCGACGCTCATGACGAGCTGGGCTCGTCATGAAGTAGCCTCCTCGCACGCTCATGACGAGCCCAGCTCGTCATGAATAATGGGTTTTTGTAAATCCCAGCGCAGCAGCAGAATATGATGAGCTTCCATGGGGTTAAAAAGGGAGAAATAATTTAATGGTGGAAATGTCTGCAGGTAAATGACGGTTTGTTTCAAGCTTGATAGAAAATACGAGTTGAGTGCTTCCTTCGCTTTTGAAGTACGATCTACCAACTGTTAGTGGTAATCGTGGTTCAAAGAGAGATGTAGTGCTCGAGAATTCCCAAAGGTTAAATAATTATACGTTATAGAAATGTTTATATAGAAAGGAACAGAAGCATAATCAGCGCGTGTAATGCAGTGGCGGAAGCCTGTATGCATGTACACCTAGTAACGAGCTCACCACAGTGTCCTAAAAGCCAACGCCACGTGTCTGTCGGGCAGTGCTGCCTGCTGGCAGAGATCCAATCATTAGGTACTGCAACATCGCTTTTTTGCTTGTGTGCACTCACGGTGATGCACCCCACCCCTCCCGCAGCATCGCGCTAAACAGGTGTCTGAAGGGCAGCGCTGCTTGCTGGCTCAGGCCTACAGTATGGCACTGCATGTCTTTAAAATGAGACAGAGATGTGACTGAATGAGGTCAGAGATCACATCATTACGCACAGCAACATCGCTTATTCGCTTGTGCGCACTCTGGCTGTTGCATCCCACCCCTCCTGCAGCACCTTTCTCAAGAGGTGTCTTTAGGGGAGCGCTGCCCGCTGGCTCAGGCGTACAGTACAGTCCAGCAGGTTTTTAAAATGAGTCAGAGATGTGACTGAATGGGGTCATAGATCACATCATTATGCACAGCAACATTGTTTGTTTGCACCTGTGCAGCCAGGGGGATGCACCCCACCCGTCCCGCTGCACCACGCTCAAATGGAGGCCCTGTGCACCCAGGGCACTCTGCTTACCTGCTGTCATTGTTGTGTGAGCAAACACTACGGCCAGCAATGCTCACAATTTAGATGGAATGTTGATTGCAGGACAGTGTACACCTCATGGATCCCTTTCGTAGATAATGGACAGTAGGGCTCAAAATTTAGAGCCCGTGTTGATTGCCATGATGGTGTACACCTCATGGATCCATTTTTGTATTTATTGCGCATTGTGATATGCGAGGTTGATGCAGCCATATCTCTTGAGGCAGTGTGGAAGAAGAGGGATGTGCATTGTCGTGGTTATCCTATTTATACATACACAATGTGGACTGGGCTTGCGTACGCCAGGTCAGCATAGGGGTGTGAATAATTATTCCAGGGACCTGGGCGTTATTCAGTTCCTGTCTGGCCAGGAAGTGTATTTATGAGTGTTTCTTTTGTAGTTTTGACCTCACAGAGTGTGCAATTTAGATTAGTGTAGCATGTGTCGGGAGAGTGGAAACTATCATTAATGAGATGGTGTTGGAAAAGATTGAATGGTGAACATTACATTTCGTTGTCAAGGTTGTGGATATGCGCAGACACGTATGTCAATGGTGTGCGGTATTATTGAAAGTGTTGCTATAGCGAAGCGTAAACATGTGAATGTGCTCGGATGGAGGGAGGATCAGTAGTGAGGCTCCGTCATACACAGTGATAACACTCATTACAGTCAAGTGATGCATATCAAATGTGAATCTGAAAGTCTCACATATAACTCACTACTATATTGGTAAAGCCTGACAACAGAGCGTACAGCAAAAGAAATCTACACATTGCTGTTTACTGTTTGTCACATGTAATCTAGGATATGCACTCTGCCTATGGCTCCTGATACTTCTTAGAGCCACGAATACCCAGGCCGAAAGGGAGCATGTACACCTAGTAGCACAATAATGTACACATACACACACATACACACACACCAGGGGCATCGTTTAACACATACTTGTTTTTTGATTGGAACGTTTGAGAAGCATGGCAATCACACATTGAAGGCGAATGTACAGAGCATGAATATTGGTCAAGATGATGGTTGCATGTTGTGTGTAGTATAAGATATGTGTATAAAGGAAAACACTTTTCAAAAAAGCTGTCTAAGCAGAAGAGGTGTCTCTCATCAAACGCTGTAGAGAGAATGAGTAAAATGGGTGGGGTCGTCCAACTGTTACAATGGGAAATGTTATGAACCAATCAAATGCTTCTTTTTAAGGTCACATGGCTATCGCGCACCAATCGCGCAAGGAGGGACCACCCAAGGTGATTTTGACAAAAAATATTTATCACAATATACATTTATTACAGTTAAAAATAACATATTTTAGATTATCGCTTTCTCTCATGTACTGTTTAAAGTTATTTAGATATACTTTTGAGACAAAAAAAAAAGGGAATGGCATACCCGGCGCAGTACTATATGTCTGTGATGTATCACAGGACATGGCAGAGTGTACTTGTCGCATACGGAAAGCGCAGTGGGCGCGACCCCATACATACATGACATAACGCGTGGCTTGGTACTGCGTACCCGTGGCATACTAAAGTAGCATCTGGGGTGATTTCATGCATACATGATGTTGCGTGGGGTGCGGTGACTCGAAGTCGTCGGAAACGAAATGCGCATCATTTACGAGTTTAGCAATATGGCAGATTGGATTCGTGTGGTGATGGAGCTTAGTACGCTACTAGTATGGGAGTGCAGTTTTCTCAACAAAAAAAATACATATTTTTTGTAAAACAGTAGATAATTTTTAAAGTTAAAAAAAAGTATAATAGAGATCCAAAATATTTAAAAATAGAATTGAAAAAATAAAGGGTTTATAACCATTAAAATATGAAATTACCATTTAAAAAACCTTTGAAATTCACTGAAACAACCATACGTTTTACAGATGTTATAGTTAGGAATTAGCATTTAAAAAACCTTAGAAATTCACAGAAAAAACTATATGTTTCAGGGACATTATAGTTAGTTGGACATTCGACTCATATAAAACCAGAGAAATTCGCCAGTTATAGATAGTTGAGCTAACTATAACACACGCGCCCGCAATGCACTGCTGATGACATCACATATTACATCACTCATGATATGCACTGATGACATCTCAAATGACATCACTGATGACATCAGTGATGACATCTTCCACTGAATGAAGGAAATTCCCACATGCCGGTAAGGAGAGGGAAACAAAGGCAAACTCCGACCTTCAAGTAAGATACTTAAATTACGTTTTTTGTCACAGAATAACTGGGATACTCTATCTTGTTCCCCGAGGAGGCAAACGTTTCCTAAAACGAAGGTAACTGAGTGCATGCTGAATGCACGGTGACCCCCCCTCTTAAAAGATTATCTAAACACTTTTAACCGGGCTATTAGCATGAGATCCATATTTAACAACACCCATAACCAGTTTTTTACCAACAAAACCACAAACGAATAAAACCATAATGAGACTGATTCTCTCTCCAAACACTCTTTTAAACACCACAAACGTGTCAATCAATCAATCATTTGTAAAGCGCACTACATACCCCAGAGGGGATCAAGGCGCTGGGGGGCGCCACTGATCGAACAGCCAGGTCATGAGTATCCTCCTGAAGGTCAGCAGGTTTTGGGTCTGTCATAGGCTCAGTGGAAGGGTGTTCCATGTCTTGGCAGTGAGGTGGGGAAGAATCTCCCACCAGTGGTTGTTCTTTGGATGCGCGGGACGGTGGCGAGTGAGAGGTCGGCGGAGTGTAGCTTGCGGTTGGGGATGTAGAAGGAGAGCTGTCTGTTGAGGTAGGCTGGGCCGGTCTTGTGGAGTGCCTTGTGTGCCTGGGTGAGGATCTTGAAGGATATCCTCTTGTTGATGGAGAGCCAGTGCAGGTTTCCCAGGTGGGGGGTGATGTGGCCGTGGCATGGTACGTCCTGGATCAATCATGCCAAGGCGTTTTGGATGCCTTGTAGTCGTTTGATGAGCTTGGTCAGGGCTCCGGCGTAGAAGGTATTTCCGTAGTCGAGTCTGCTGCTGACGAGGGCCTGAGTGACTTTCGTGTATCTGTCGGGATCCATCTGTAGATCTTGCGGAGCATGCAGAGGGAGTTGAAGCAGGAGGAGGAGACGGCGTTGACTTGCTTGGTCATTGAAAGCGTTGAGTCGAGGATGATTCCCAGGTTGCATGCGCGGTTGGTGGGTGTCGGGGCTGCCCCCTGTGCCGTCGGCCACCAGGAGTCGTCCCAGGGTGAAGAGTTGGAGCCGAGGATGAGGACATCCGTCTTGTCCGAGTTCAGCTTCAGACAGCTTGTCTTCATCCAGTCGGCGACAGCCTTCATTCCTTTGTGAAGGTTGGCTTTGGCAGTGATGTTGTCCTTGGTGAGGGAGAGGATCAGCTCAGTGTCGTCGGCGTAGGTGATTAAGTTCAGGTCATTCTGTCGGGCTACGTGTGTGAGCAGGGCCATGTAAATGTTGAACAGCTTCGGACTGAGGGAGGATCCCTGGGGTACACCGGAGATGATCTTGGAGGCTTTGGAACGGAATGGGGAAGGCAGATGCTCCTGGTTGAGCCGGAGAGGAAGGAGGTGGTCCAATCCAGAGCCTTGTCTCGGATCCCTGTGGCGTGGAGGCGTGCACATAGTGTGCAGTGGCAGACGGTGTCGAAGGTGTCAGAGAGGTCTAAGAGATGCGTGCTGTGGTCTCGCTGTTGTCCAGCAGGGTCCTGATGTCAATGGTGGCAGCGATGAGGGCAGTCTCGGCGCTGTGGTTGCTGCGGAACCTTGACTGGGAAGGGTCCAGGATTCTGTTTTCTTAAACCTGACAAACCTGCTGACCGGTTTGATTCCTATCGCCCCCTTTCCCTCATTAACATAGATAATAACATTTTTGTCAAACTCATTGCTTCCTGTCTTCTTTTATTGATGCCCACCATTGCCCTCCCCGACCAATCTGGCTTCATCCCAGGTAGGGCAACCTCTCATAACCTTCGCACTATCTTTTCCGTGCTACACCAAATCAATCCCAATCTTCCTGCAGTGGCTGCCTTGCTCGACGACACTAAAGCGTTTGATATGCTGTAGTGGCCCTTCCTTTTTTACATCCGATCGCGCGTGGGCTTCAGTGCCCACTGTTTGCGAAATATTAAACTCTTATACACCAGTCCCACTGCCCGGCTTCGCATTAATGGCCAAGTAACGGACCCCATTAGCATTGCTCGCGGTACCAGGCAGGGGTGCCCACTGTCGCCCATGCTTTTTGCAATTGCAATGGAACCCCTGGCTGCCCGGCTGCGTCAACACCATACCCACAGGGGCATTGGCTTTTCGTCCAGCTCCCTCCTGGTCTCCATGTATGGTGACGACATCACCCTCTACATTCGCCACCCCCAAGATAATCTCAACCCCCTGGTGTGGGAGGTTATTTGTTTCGGCGGGCTTTTGGGCGTTCAGGTCAATGGGGGAAATCTGTGCTCTTCCCCTTGACTGACACCACTCTCCCATTCGAATCAGATTTTCCTTTTGAGTGGGCGTCCGGCCCTATGCGCTATCTGGGCATTTGGCTGAGCATCTGGAGGTCCAATTTTGGCCGTGCGGTGGACTGGTTTGAGTCTAAGATACCCCAATGGAGCCGATTGCTGCTGTCCCTGGCTGGCCGCGTAGCCATAGCCAAAATGGTGGTCCTCCCTAAATTTCTCTACCTCTTCTCTAACATACCCATACCTCACACTGGTTATTTCTTTCACAGGCTACGTTCTCTAGTCGTGTCCTTGGTCTGGACAGCAGCCTAGGATTGCTTACGACATCCTGACCTTGCCCATGTCGGCTGGCGTACTGGGCGCGCCGGACTTTCGACTATACGCACTTTGCGCTCAGGCCAGTTTTCTTCACTTTTGGCTGCATCCCACACCCTATCACCCTCATGTTGCGGTTGAGCTGGACGTTGCTTCCCCCTGGCCCCTGTCTATGGCATTGTTTGCCCCTGCGGTATGCCCCCGCACTGAGGTGAACATGGTGGAAACACTACGCTGGGCAAGGACGGCGCTGTGCCGTCTTGCTGGACTTTCCTTCTTATCTGCAAACGCCATGCCCAATATCGACCACCCGGACTTCCCATCCTTTCAGTCTTCTAGTATGTCTCGACATGCGGCGCTACGGGGCTTTCTGACTGTCGCTGATCTGTACCCAGACGATTCCTTCTATTCCCTTCCAGAATCCCCTACCCTGATGGATACGAGCTACGCAACACCTGCCAGAAGCTGCACCAGACCTTTCCGCTCCCTCCACCCACCTTTCCGGCTCTGGATTTTGTGTATACCTCCACGCCCCCGCACAAGCTGGTCACCAGATTATATGCTACCGCCCTGCTATCCTCTCCTCTCTCGACGACGCGAGCTCACACCTTGTGGAGTGCGGACCTCGGCGTGGACATTTCGGATGCTGACTTGCTTTATTGTTGCAACCAAACCACCAAACTCTCCCCAAACTACCGGCTTTGTTTGGTCCATTTCAAATTTCTGCACAGTTTCTACCGCACCCCACTGCATCTGCATCGTTTAGGGCTTACTCCTGGGGACTCGTGTGCACGATGCTCCGCGCCTGCTGCTGATTTCGCACATCTGGACTGGCTCTGCCCAAGGGTGCAGGCGTTCTGGCTGGAGGTATGCTCCACTATTTCGGATATTACCGGTGCGGCGACGGCTCCGGACCGCATTCTCTGCCTTCTCGGTTTCGTTAAACGATGCCCAGATGTTTCCCGCCGTCTTATTGCGATGCTGCTGGTCTTGGCCAGGCATAGGGTGGCAATGTGCTGGGGCCGGAGCCAGGCCCCCACCATGGCGAATTGGCTGGAGGACGCATCCCGCTGTCAGACGCTGCACTCGGAATTCTGGGATCTGCTGCCCGCTAAATCTCGTCCACTTGATATCTGGGGTCCCCTGGTCACCTACCTCCTGGCCCGCTCCTCTCGTGTTGAAGGCACCTCCCCTGCGCTCCCCGCCGACCCTGGTTCCGCGGCGGCCGCAGAGGCGGTCATTGCGTAGCCTCTACTCCTCTCTTTCCGGATGCTCCTGTTCCTCTTGAGTACCTTTGCTGACAGCCATCTAGCTACCCTGCTGAGGGGCTCGCCTCCAGAATCGCAATGCGGCGATGGCGTGTCTCTCTCCCCTGCACACGGTTGGGCCACTTGGGACCTTACATCCCCCCACCACCGCACTCCCCTGCTCCTGCTATTGCCTCTCCCGTGCTCTCCGTCGGCCTTTGGTCCACGGCGGCCGCCGGTGCTAGTTTATACAGGGCCCCCCTTCTTCCTTTGCTTTCTATTGGCTGTCCCTGTGAACTCCAGCCTTCTGGGGCCCCCCTCTTTGAACCTGCTCGCCATTGTGGAGACGTCCATGAGGGGCCCCATCGAGCCAGGACATTGCCGTGTGGGCCTTTGGTTTCTCTTTAACTGCTCATGCTACCTATTATGCCTATGTCTAAATGTACCTTACTATGTTGTACTGTATTATTGCATGGAACTGTCTTTTTTGTACGCTATTGTTGTATTGCACCTACCTTCATAAAAACTTTATAAATAAAAAGAAAATTAAAAAAATTATGCAACAAAAAAAGGCTGCAGAGTCATGCAATATATTTTATTATACTTTATTATTTAGATATTTTTACACATGTTAAGTCTCTGCAAAGATTCTGCCTCATCAGTATCAGTGTAACATACAAATGCAGCAGTGAGAAAGGTGATCAGTCAATTTTTGCTAAGTGCCGTCCTCTTTGGAGCAAGTCAAGTCACGTTTTTAAGTAACTTTATATCCATTTGAGCTAGAAAAATGATTGGTTAAAACTGTAAGATTATGCAGTGGATGATGTATTATGTGGAAAATATGGCAGAGCCATAATTATATAGAAAACATTTGCAAACAAGGATATTTTGCCCATCATGTTTGAACTGCTTGTTTGGAAGAAGGGAGGAGAAGTGCTAATGAGTGAAACTGCATGGCTTGGAGAAAAATGGCTCGTGATTCTACTTTTAAGCATATGTGTGATTGGAAATATATCCCACTTTGTGAATGTATTTAAATGCCAATAACTCCTATTAAGCCTTAAATAATCAAGTGTATCCATTGGTTGAATTAAATAACTCAATAAGCTCTAACTGGTGAGTGAAATGCCAAATACGAAAAATTGGGATCTTTGGCACATTCTGGCCACACCTCTGACTCCGCCCACTGATCCAATCCTTAAGTTATCCCCGCCCTCGGAGTCTCCGCCCACAGTTCCCCTTCTTTTTCCCCCCACTTCGACCACTGTCTTTCTGTACCTCTTTTGCTTCCTTCTGCACTTCTCCTGCCTCTTTCTGCACCCATCGTCCCTCTTTCAGCACCTCTGTTACTTGTTTCTGCACTTCTCTTTCTTCTTTCTGCACCCCTCCTACCTCCTTCTGCATCTTTGTTGCTTATTCCTGCACTTCTCTTGGTTCTTTCTGCACTGCTCTTGCCTCTTTCTGCATCCCTCTTGCCTATTTGAGCACCTCTTTTGCTTCTTTTTGTACTTCTCCCTCCTATTTCTGCACCCCTCTTGCCTCTCTTTACACCTCTGTTGCTTCCTTCTGCACTTCTATTGCCTCTTTCTGCACCTCTCTTGCCTTTTCTGCATCCCGTTCCATCTTTCAGCATCTTTCAGCATCTGTTCTGCCTGTTTCTGTACCTCTCTGACCTCTTTGTATATCTCTGTTGCCTCTTCTTGTACTTCTCTTGCTCTTTCTGCCCCTTTCTGCCTCTTTGAGCACCTCTGTGCACTTCTCTTTCTTCTTTCTGCAATCCTCCTCCTCTTTCTGTACCTCTCTTGCCTCATTGTGCCTCTTTTAGCACCTCTGCTGCTTATTTCTGCTCTCCTCCTCATTCTTTCTGCACCCCTTGTGCCTACTGCTGCACCTCTGTTGCTTCTTTCTGCACCTCTCTTGGTACTGTCTGCATCGCTCTTGCCTCTTTCGGCATCCCTCTTGCCTCTTTGAACTCCTCTTTTGCTTCTTTCTGTACTTCTCTCTACTCTTTCTGCATCCCTCTTGCCTCTTTCTCCACCTCTGTTGCTTCTTTCTGTACATCTATTGCCTCTTTCTGCACCTCACTTGCATCTTTCAGCAACTGTTTTGCTTTTTACTGCAGATCGCTTGCCACTATTTGCGCCCCTCTTTTTTCTTTTTGCACCTCCCTTGCTTCTTTCTGCACCCCTGTTCCCTCTTTCTGTACATTTCTCACTGTTTCAGCGCTGCTCCTGCTTCTTTCTGAATCTCTGTTGGTTCTTTCTGCACTTTTTTCCTTCGTTCTACACGTCTGTTGTTCCTTTCTGCAATTCTCTTGGCTCTTTCTGCACTTCTCTTCTTTCTTTTGGCACCCCTCCTGCTTCTATCTGTACCTCTTTTGCCTCTTTGTGCACATCTGTTGGTTCTTTTGGCATTGCTTTGCTGCTTTCAGCACCTCACTTGCCTCTTTCTGTACCCCTCCTGTCTCTTTCTGTACCTCTCTTGCCTCTTTGTGTACCAGTCCTACCTCTTTCTGCACCCCTCTTGCCTCTTTTAAACCTCTGTTGATTCTTTCTGCATTGGTATTGCTTCTTTCTGCACCTCACTTGCCTCTTTCTGCACTTATCTTGCTTCTTTCTACACCTCTGAGGCTTTTTGTTAGCAATTCTCTTGCCTCTTTCTGCATCTCTCTTGCTTGTTTCTGTACTTCTCTTACATCTTTCTGCACCTATGTTGCCTCTTTCTGCACTTCACTAGCTTCATTCTGCACCTCTCTTGCCTCTTTTGGCACCTCTGTTGCTTCTTTCTGCATCCCTCTTGCCTCTTTCTGCACCCCTATTTCCTCTCTCTGCAACTCTTGTCTCTTTCCACAACTCTCTTCCCTCTTTCAGCACCACTCTTGCCTCTTTCTGTACCTCTGTTGCTTTGTTCTGCAATTTTCTTTCCTCTTTCTGCACCCTTTCTGCCTCTTTCAGCACCTCTGTTGCTTCTTTCTAGACTGCTCTTGACTTTTTCTCAACCTTCCTGCCTTTTGGAGCACCTCTTTTGCTTCTTTATGTACTTCTCTCTCCTCTTTCTGCATCCCTCTTGCCTCTTGCTCCACCTCTGTTGGTTCTTTCTGTACTTCTAATGCCTCTTGCTATACCTCACTTGCCTCTTTCAGCACCTCCTTTGCTTTTACCTGCAGATCTCCTGCCTCTTTTTGCACCCTTCTTTCCTCTTTCTGTACCTCCCTCGCTTATTTCTTCACTCCTGTTCCCTCTATCTGCACCTTTCCTGCCTGTTTCTGCACCTCTATTTCCTCTTTCTGTACCTCTGTTGCCTCCTTCTGCACCCCTCTCCCCTCTCTGTGCAACTCTCCTGCCACTTTCTACACCTGTCTTCCATGTTTCTGCACCACTCTTGCCTCTTTCTGTATGCCTGTTGCTTCTTTCTGCACTTCTCTTGCCTCTGACTGCACCCTTCAAGTCTCCTTTTCCACCTCTATTGCTTCTTTCTGCACTTCTCCTGGTTCTTTCTGCATTGCTCTTGCCTCTTTCTGCATCGCTCTTGCATCTTTGAGCATCTCTGTTGCTTCTTTCTGCACTCCTATAGCCTCTTTCTGCACCTCACTTGCCTCTTTCAGCACCTCTGTTGCTTTTTACTGCAAATCTCTTGCCTCATTTTGCACCCCTCATTTCTCTTTCTGCACCTCTCTTGCATCTTTCTGCACCCTTGTTCCCTCTATCTGCACCTTTCCTGCCTGTTTCTGCACGTCTATTGCGTCTTTCTGTACCTCTTTTCCGATTCCCTCCTCCTATTGGAGACGCTAGAGGGAGCATGTGAGCATCGTGAAGTCAGGACGCCAGGACGCCATTTGCCCCGGTCGGCTGGTCGGCTGGTCAGGAGGCCGAAAGTTTGTTTGTTACCGTCGAGATTAAACGGGTGATTTTGCTGCCTGCTCACCTTGTGCCTGCACGCCGCGAGCTGCCGCATCTCCACTGCCGCACAGTGCTGTACCGTGCCGCACTTCACGCATTTGGCGGGTGTGGCTCTGCGGCTCTGCAGCTACGCGGCTCCACGGCTCCCAGCAAGCTGAGCTGCTGAGCACAGGCGGCAGGCGGCGGACGTCAGTGCAGTCTGCCTGGTTGCCAGAAAAGTCGGGCTGGGAGCCGTGCCCTGATGCCCTGGGTGCCCTGGGTGCTGTTCTAAGAGACCACACGCCCAAATGGGCCCAAAAGGACCCAAAGGACCAAAAAGACGACGGAAAGGACAACAGAAAGGACATCACAAAGGGGGATGAACACATAAAACAGGAAAAAACCCAATAGCTCCTAATGGGGACATGTAAAGCAGTGTGAGGAGTGAATCCTACTGGGAAAACGGTAAAAACAACAGTAAAACAACAGCAAATCACGGTAATTGTGACGTTGGAGCAAGTGAGCCAGTGGGCCTGTGAGCTTACTACCTTTTGCCTGGTCCTCCCCCTCAGCAGACACAACTCAGTGGTCACAGTAAGTACAATTGGGGGGGTGACTCTGACCTGTATACTGCGTACTGTGTGCTGTGTACTGAGCATTGTGAACTGGGTACTGCAGGAGGGGTGAAAGGTTTTGGAAAATACTCGGGAAAGACCTGTGAAAACCTGGACAGCTTGGATAGCCTGGACAATTTGGAGATCAGGGGGGTGAAGTGTGCCGGTCTGGGTGAGCAAGGTCGACAACATAAAGGGTCACCATTGTCCTCGCTGAGGATCCGGGTTACACTCCTACAGTGCTTAGCTTTCCTTCCCGCACTTGTCATTGCCCCCTCCCCAACGGCAGCTGTCCATCACCTATAGGGCAGACGGGCTTGGGAGGGCGAGCACCCGTGGGTGTATGGGGTTAAAGCGCAGACTTTTCTTTATAGGAAAGACACAAGGAATAATGCGTTCTGGCAAAGTGAGAGCTACAGGAACAACTGTCAGACGTATTAAGAGAACTCAACAGCCAAATGTGAAAGCAAATACTGCAGGAGCAAATCAATCTCTAATTTCCCCAATAGCCAGAATGTTTGCAAAATCAGGAAAAATTACGGACAAGTTTGAGTTTATGAAAGATCCAGCGGGCGCTCTTATCACCACGCATACGGATAGGGAAAAAGACAAACTTCAAACCCCAATAAAACTGACGTGTATGGAAAAATACAACAAACAAGCGATCAGAAGTACTCCACAAAACGGAGATTGCAACATACAAAGGAAGGACCACGAATTCCAAATTACAGACCAGGATATCTTAAATGTAACCATACATGAAGATAAAAAAAATGACAAATCAATCCATCTAGAGGACGTAGAATTACTGGACATACAGGATATACAAGGCGTACCTACTAAAAGCAGTATGATGGAAATAAACCGAGCACCAATTCCCATAGAAGTAAATGTGGAAATGATGAGAAAACCTCAGACATCAGTGGATGAAAACATGATCAAATCAGCTAGTACAATAATTCACAAAAATGGGTATGAGAAAAAATTTAAAAAAACAACGCCTAAAGTATGGCATGATAACAAAACAAATGAGGACGTGCTCTTACAAGTAAACACCTTCCCTACATCAGATTGTGCTTTCTTGACAGGACAAATAAACGGAATGCCAACTGAAAGTGAGTTAAAAGAACCAAAAATCCCAGATGTTGGAGTAAATTGGGACATATTCTATCAAACATCAACGCTAACTCTAGAGGCGTTAAAATATCAGTCGAATAAGATGGACATTCAGATTGACCTACTCACAATGATGGCAAATGCGGTTACAGGGATAGACAACAAGCTAGCACAGCTCAATAATCTGATAATTAGAGTTCAAAATTATAAACAAAATACGGTCATTGAATGTATATGCACCCCACTTATGGATATGCTTGTAGCAATACCTGACGTTTTGCATACTATAATAGAAGACACAAAAAGGGCTCTAAAAAAGAAATTGACCAGGAAGTGAACATAAAGAAAAATAAATGGGAGGAGACGGAAACAACAAAAAAGGAGGAAAAGAACACCACGCTAACAATGGACAAAAAAGAATTGGCAATACCAAGGAAGTCCCAGGAAAAAGAAAATGTACAGGATAAAAGAGACTTGTCAATAGAAACCCAACTAAAGGATGAAACACACGAGGACGCAACTAGTACAATAACAAAGGTAAATCATGATTGTAAAGAGCAGGATACAACCAATCATATTATGTCAAAACGACAAAGGAAACAAATACGCAAAGCAAGGAAAAATCAAAAGCCTAATATCTACAAGTATGATGAATCAAAAAAAAACTGATGATACAACAAAAATAATAGAATGCAACGAGAAAAATCAATTGAAAAGAAAATTCTTTCAACAAGAAAAAACGAGCCAAAAAAAGTATTCCCAATATTTGTACAAGAACCTTTAGGTGAACAGGCATTGAATAAAGAGGCTAAAAAACATCACGAAGTGATTGAAAAAAACCAAACGGCTACAACTAATCCACCATGGATCATAAGTCAGATAATAGGGAAAGAAGATGTAATCCAGGAGGATAATTTAAAACACGATCAAAGCAACGGAATAATTGACAGTATGCCATTAAAAATAACAATAAAACCGAGCGAGAAACTATATCAGCACCATAATGTGAACGCAGAAACAAGTTTGAAAGTCAATAAAAATGATGTACCAAGATTGTGTATGGAAAGAACAGTAGAGCCTAAAACCAAATTTCCGCACTGGGACAATTGACAATTGAAAAACGGGAAGGAGAAAAACAAATTAGATATAAAACAAATCACATAACTGAAACCTCGTACAAAGAAAACCAACTGCCAGTTGAAAATACACAGCTAATATTTAGGCCGGAATATGAATCTAGAGGTAGATATGACATATTGAATAGAGGGAACATCTTCAGGTTATTCAAATCAATTCCAGAATTAAAAAACATTAGGAACGATGATATTACTTCTATTGAATTCATTGCCGATAAAAATAACCCCCAAGAATTGACTCTGGTAACACTAAAATCAACATCAATAGCAGAGCAAATATTTAAGGAGTTTTCAACATTTAAGGCTTGGGGAATATACATCACAAAGCAGGTGCCGAAAGTGTATCCTACTGCATTTATTAATGAGATAAATCTGCTCCAAATAGAAAAATATACTAAACAAAAAGGAACAGTGTTAAGGAATGCACGGGGAGATCCATTAACACATTGAGAGTGGTCTCACCACCTACCACAATAGAAACACCTCCAGGAATAAATGAAAAATGGATTGCACAGGCTCTGCATAGCAATATAGAACAATGAAAGAACTATATTCCAACCCCACAATCAAAAGTAACAGGGTTGAGAATGTGTTCATGGAACATAAATGGAGTAGGGACAAAGCTTTCCAATGCACAAATGCAGTCTATTCCTTTACCATGTCACATCTTACTTCTCCAGGAAAAATGGGAAGAACATCCTTTTATTTTGGAGGGCTATGTAGGATACTATGAAAATGCAAGTAAAACTCATAGATATGGACGTCCAAGTGGGGGGTTAGCAACTTTCATCTCCTGTGACATACAAGCTGAGCATGAGCAACTAGCATCACATAGTAATAACATTCTTGTAGTCAGACTGAAATATAAAAATGCAGACCAAAAAGATAGGTCATTAATTATGATCAACGTATATATCCATCCAACAAAAACAAGTAGAACATCTACATGTGCAACCCTTAACACCATCCTATTGGAACAAATGCTGGAAAACCCATTAGTGGACTATGTGATGACTGGGGATTTTAACCTTAATTTACTAACACCGTTCCCAAGGGATGATGTAGCACAATCACAAGACCTTCAATGGTCAATTCCACACCAGGATCACCAAGGTGTCATGGTAAAACAGGCACGAAACCAAATTGGTACAACATTCATTAAGGATACAGAAGCGCTGGGATTGCGAGTCGTTAAAGGCCGATTTAAAGAGGATACACCCCCCGCATTCACCTATGTTGCACACAACGCGAGTACTAGGATTGATTATACAATGGTCTCATTGAATATATTTCAAAACATAAATTCCTATAGGGTAGTTAAAGTTGGAGATAGTGACCACTGCCAGCAGTTAATAACTACCAACATTAGAAACAATATTTACCAAACATATCATACTGTGCCGGGGTACATTGGTACAATAAATTATAAAAAAACTAATTTGGACCAATCTGAATAAGAATAGTATGAATGAAAAAGTTGAGAACATTATAAAGAGCTGCTTTACTGAAAATACGACGGAAACAGCAGTTGAGCAGTGGGAGGAATTCACCAAGAAACTAGTAAAACCACAAATCTGGACTAACCCCAATAATAGAAGGGCAAAACGGAAAGAAGAAGGAGAGGACTCATATATGAATCTTCCATACACAATAACCAAGTTAAAAAGAGCTCGGAACAGAATAAGGAGACAAATTAGCACCACAGCTATTAATGACGAAATGTTGACGAATCTAAAAGTATTAAATCAATACCTGGAAAAGCTAATATGGAATGAGAAACACCAAGCTAAACAGGAAATGTGGTCTAAATTATTCCATGCAAGCAAACAAGCAAATGCAAGAGAATTTTGGAAAATTATAAACAAATTAGTACGGCCGAATAAATTGGAAGTTTCATCAACTCTAACTGAGCAAGAATGGGTTACCTATCTTGGAAAGCATCTAAATAGTAATGAAGCTATAAAAATCATTACAAACATACAGCATAGCTCAAAAAAAATCACTGACGAAATGCAAGAACATATAATCTCAAAAGAACAACTAGTAAAACTAATAAGGAAGCAGAAGGATGGGGCTCCGGGCCCCAATGGGATACCGTTTGCCCTTTTTAAAGAAAACCCTGATTTTTGGTTGATTTACCTGGAAATGGTTTTTAAAGAAGTTATAGAGACAGGTAATATCCCGGAGTCCTGGCGAGGATCTTTAATCTCCCCCATATTCAAGAAAGGTGATTGGGCCCTTGCTGAGAACTATAGACTCATCACCCTACAAGACACGGATGCCAAACTGTTTGCTGGAATTCTACTGATTAAACTAAATGAATGGGCATCAGAAAATAAGATCTTGCCATTCAATCAAACTGGTTTTATTAAGGGGCTTGGAACAATGACAAACATCATGGCACTATCATTAATAATTGAAACGTCACTTAGACTAAAACAGCCCTTGTATCTATGCTTTGTAGATTTTAAATCTGCTTTTGACTGTGTGCAAAGGAACTTATTGTGGAAAAAGCTTTTTGAAAAAACATCCCAAATGAACTATTGAAACTGATTCAATTACTACACAGTAAAACTTGGGTAAGAGTAAGAATGGGGGATGGCCGATCACTAACAAAGGAGATACCAGCAATAGATGGGCTAAAGCAGGGATGTGTGTTGGCCCCTCTCCTCTTTAATTTATTCCTTGGAGATCTATCAGGGAACCTGAATGAGCTCAACGCACATCCCCCGAAGCTAGGGGACAAACAGATATCTAACTTAATGTATGCAGATGACGCCATCCTCTTAAGTCATACTGAAATCGGTCTTTAACGCCTAATTAACAGAATAGCTTTGTATGCTCATGAAAATGGAATGATAATAAATGAAACCAAAACAAAAAAATCATGGTGGTCACTAGGAACATAAAACTGAGACAAAAAAACAAATGGTATATGGAAAACACCCAACATGAACAAATAGAAGTGTACAAGTATTTGGGTGTACTATTTGACCATAAAGGAAATTTTCAATTACAAAAATTGGATATACAAAGAAAAGCTAATTCACTTACTGTAGCATTTAAGATAGCACAGAAATCGCTCGGAAACCTGACCCATCAACCGCTTTTGAAAATTATAGGGGCTAAATTGTTCCCAACAATAACATATGGTAGCGAAGCATTAATGGGGATGGATGCGGAAACGATAAACAAAACTCTTTTCTATCTCCCAAAAAATGCTTCTCCGGCACAAATTAGACTGAAGTTCAGTTTAAACAATCAAGAATTTGCAAGAAAAGGCCAATTTATTAAAACTTGGTATAGGATTAAAAATGACCATGATAATCATATATATCAAAATTACTTTGGCAAGAAATGAATAAGAATACAAAATCAGTTGCATGGAAATATCTCAATGAGGCAATAGAAGAGTTTGCACTAATGCCAATCTGGATCAATATGATAAGTAATGGATCATTTAAAAAAATAGTAAATCGAACAACAAATCACCTATCACTTGTAAAGGACAAAGATACGTTGGCAAAAAGAAAACATTCATGGTCAGTAATAAATGGATACGAAAAAAAGAAAGTACAAGAATATCTGGAGATACCCTGGTCTGAAAAAAGCAAACAATCTCTTATGAGAGCAAGATTTGGAATACTACCAGGCCTCAGTCATGCCCCGCCGTGGAAAAAGACCAACAGCAACACATGGTGTAGACTATGTAACGGTGGAGAAGAGAATATTGTCCACCTTCTATGTATCTGCCCTGGACTCCGTAATGAAAGATGTGCACTACTGAAACCTTACTTTAATATGCGTGGAACAAGGACATGTAGGCAGGCTTTAAAAATCTGTCTTCATTCAAATGATATAGTCATGAACGCTGCATTTGTAAAGTTCTTAAAAATAGCATCTACAAAACTGGGAGAATAATTTAGAAAAATTGTTTTTAAAATATTTTTTACAGAAATCTTAATAGGATATAATTGTTTTTTACTGTATTTTAAAAACTATGTTTTTGTATTGGAAATATTGTAAGATTTTAATTAATCAAACAATAAAGAATTATCTATCTATCTATCTACCTCTGCTGCCTCTTTCTGCACTTCTCTTGCATCTTTCTGCACCTCACTTGCCCCTTTCAGCATTGCTGTTGCTTTTTACTGCAGATCTCTTGCCTCTTTCTGCAGCCCTCTTTTCTTTTTCTGCACATCTCTTGCCTCTTTCTAAACCCCTGTTCCCTTTTTCTGTACCTTTCCTGCCAGTTTCTGCACCTCTCTTGCCTCTTTCAGAATCTCTGTTGCTTTTTATTACAGATCTCTTGCTCTTTCTGCACCCTTCGAGGCTCTTTCAGAACCTCTGTTACTTCTTTCGGTACTTCTCTTCCTTCTTTCTGTACTTCTCTTCCTTCATTCTGCACTTCACTTGCCTCTTTCAGCTCCTCTGTTGCTTTTTTCTGCAGATCGCTTGCCTCCTTCTGCAACCCTATTTCCTCTCTCTGCAACTCTCTTGCCTCTTTCCACAACTCTCTTCCCTCTTTCTGCACCACTCTTGCCTCTTTCTGTACCTCTGTTGCTTTGTTCTGCAATTTTCTTTCCTCTTTCTGCACCCTGTCTGCCTCTTTCAGCACCTCTGTTGCTTCTTTCTAGACTGCTCTTGACTTTTTCTCAACCTTCCTGCCTTTTGGAGCACCTCTTTTGCTTCTTTATGTACTTCTCTCTCCTCTTTCTGTATCCCTCTTGCCTCTTGCTCCACCTCTGTTGCTTCTTTCTGTACTTCTAATGCCTCTTTCTATACCTCACTTGCCTCTTTCAGCACCTCTTTTGCTTTTTACTGCAGATCTCCTGCCTCTTTTTGCACCCTTCTTTCCTCTTTCTGTACCTCCCTTGCTTATTTCTGCACTCCTGTTCCCTCTATCTGTACCTTTCCTGCCTGTTTCTGAACCTCTATTTCCTCTTTCTGTACCTCTGTTGCCTCCTTCTGCACCCCTCTTCCCTCTCTGTGCGACTCTCTTGCCACTTTCTACACCTGGCTTCCATGTTTCTGCACCACTCTTGCCTCTTTCTGTATGCCTGTTGCTTCTTTCTGCACTTCTCTTGCCTCTTACTGCACCCTTCAAGTCTCCTTTTCCACCTCTGTTGCTTCTTTCTGCACCTCTCTTCGTTCTTTCTGCATTGCTCGTGCCTCTTTCTGCATCGCTCTTGCATCTTTGAGCACCTCTGTTGCTTCTTTCTGCACTCCTATAGCCTCTTTCTGCACCTAACTTGCCTCTTTCAGCACCTTTGTTGCTTTTTACTGCAGATCTCTTGCCTCATTTTGCACCCCTCATTTCTCTTTCTGCACCTCTCTTGCATCTTTCTGCACCCTTGTTCCCTCTATCTGCACCTTTCCTGCCTGTTTCTGCACGTCTATTGCGTCTTTCTGTACCTCTGCTGCCTCTTTCTGCACTTGTGTTGCATCTTTCTGCATCTCACTTGCCTCTTTCAGCACCGCTGTTGCTTTTTACTGCAGATCTCTTGCCTCTTTCTGCAGCCCTCTTTTCTTTTTCTGCACATCTCTTGCCTCTTTCTAAACCCCTGTTCCCTTTTTCTGTACCTTTCCTGGCAGTTTCTGCACCTCTCTTGCCTCTTTCAGAATCTCTGTTGCTTTTTATTACAGATTTCTTGCTCTTTCTGCACCCTTCGAGGCTCTTTCAGCACCTCTGTTACTTCTTTCGGTACTTCTCTTCCTTCTTCCTGTACTTCTCTTCCTTCATTCTGCACTTCACTTGCCTCTTTCAGCTCCTCTGTTGCTTTTTTCTGCATATCGCTTGCCTCCTTCTGCACCCCTCTTTTCTTTCTCAGCACCTCTCTTGCCTCTTTCTGCACCCCTGTTCCCTCTTCTTGAATCTTTCCTGCTGGTTTCTGTACCTCTCTTGCCTCTTTCTGTACCTCTGTTGCCTCTTTCTGCACTTTTCTTGATCTTTCTGCACCCTTCACGTGTCAAGCACCTCTGTTACTTCTTCCTGCACTTATCTTCTTACTTTCTGCACTCCTTCTGCCTCTTTCTGTACCTCTCTTGCCTCTTTGTGCATCCCTCCTACCTTTTTATGCACTCCTCTTGCCTCTTTTTGCACCTCAGCTAGTTCTTTCTACACTGCTCTTGCTTCTTTCTGTCCCGTACTTGCCTCTTTCTGCACTTCTTTGACTTCTTTCTACAGCTCTGTTGTTTTTTCCAGCAATTCTCTTGCCTCTTTCTGCACTTCTCTTCCGTCTTTCGGCACCCTTCATATGTCTTTCAGCACCTCTGTTACTTCTTCCTGTACTTATCTTCTTTCTTTCTGCACTCCTTCTGGCTCTTTCTATACCTCTGTTGCCTCTTTCTGTACCTCTCCTACCTCTTTCTGCACGCCTCTTGCCTCTTTTTACACCTCTGTTAGTTCGTTCTGCACTGCTCTTGCTTCTTTCTATACCTCAGTTGCTTCTTTCAGCATTCTCTTGCCTTTTTCTGCTCTTCTCTTGCCTTTTTCTGGTCTTCTCTTGCTTGTTTCTGTACCTCTCTTGCGTCTTTATGCACCTCTGTTGCATCTTTCTGCACTTCACTTGCTTCTTTCTGCACCTCTTTTGCCTCTTTCGGCACCTCTGTTGCTTCTTTCTGCACTTTTCTTTCCTCTTTCTGCACCCCTGACTTAGAGGTAGTTTTAATCCTCCTGCCCTATTATGTACCAGGGCCTTACAGGGAAGGTCATGCCAATCACAGTGTATAGGTGTTTCTGTATTCTAAGTGTCTTTCAGCATAGCATAGCATTGACTCAGGGCCTGGTTAGTCAGAGTTAGTCACCATCAGTACCAGTCCTCAAAAAGTTGCGGGCGCACGATTACTTTGCAACAAGGCTTCTTACTGCATCTCTGTTGGTTCTTTCTATGCCTTTCTTCATCTTTCTGGATTTTGTTGCCTCTTTCTGCATTTCTCTTGCTTCTTTCTGCACCTGTCATACCTCTGTAGAAATAGTTAGAAATTAGCATTTAAAAAACCTTTGAAATTAACTGAAAAAAAACATAGGTTTCAGGGACGTTATGGTTAAAAATTAGCATTTAAAACAACATTTCAATTTAACTGAAAAAACCACAGGTTTAAGAGATGTTATAATTAGTTGGACATTTCATTCATACAAAACCAGAGACATTCAGCCGTTAAAAGTAGTTGAGCTAACTATAACTTGCGCCCCCGCAGTGCACGGCTGATGACATCCCATATTACATCACTCATGACATGCTCATTGACATCACTAATGACATCACTGATGACATCTCAAATGTCATCACTGATGACATCATCCACTTAATAAAACATTGCCCCAGGGGCTTTAAAAAAAATGAAGCACTGGAGACGGAGTTTCTTTTTTTCTGGCTGGATTGGCACACATGTCGCAACTCCGGCTGGATTAAAAAAATATATATTTTTTTTGGCTCACAAGGCCTAGGGGGTCACGGTAATATTACCCTGCCCCCCTTTCTTGTTTTTAATGCTTCGCTGACCTTTTTGTTTCTCACTCGATACCGAGTCACAAGATGGCTGCCAACACTTCCTGGTTTGAAGTGTTGACAGCCAATCAGAAACAAGCTCATGATCTGGAGGGTTCAGCCAATCGTATCTCACAATTCTCAAATATTGATATCTGAAAATCTTTAAATATGACAAAAACTACTGAATGGATAGCTATAGTAGTCATCATGTTCCACTTCTTTTGGAGGGACTCAACGAGGCAACATTTTCTTGCTTGTATTATTATTATTTTACATCCAATCATCATCTGGCTTGTGGGAAATGGATTTAAGGTGAGTCAGGAGGATGGAGGAGCAGGGCTCGGAGTAGTGGACTTCAGTATGCAGACAGCTCCACCTCCAATATGGCAAGACTGTGGGTATGGATTTGTTGTGATTCGAAGTTTCAAACCAGAAAGATAGACACACTCAAATAAAAGTAAATAAGGAAGGAAGAAAGGAAGAAGTTCAAGCCTAGTTGTCATGGAAGTATAGCTCACCCTCAAACCCTGGGGGTTCAACAAGAAGTAGGTAATCATCTAACACACTTCTTCCATCACCTAAGACTCTGTCCTCATCTTCCTGCGTTGATTCATGTATTGTGTAATTCGGTGAAATAAAGTGCTGATTCATTTTGATCATGGTTAACCTCTCCACATTTTTGGGCGAGATGCTGGTCCTTTTAACTTTTACAAAGGTACCAGCAGCACTGAAAACACGTTCAGAAGAGACATCTGCGACAGGGAAAGCCAGATAGTTTATTGCCAGGCTGCTGAGCACTGGCCATTTGCCTCAATGGGTTCTCATCAATGTAGACCTCTGTTGGGTCATCCAGATAGGCCTGGACCATCCGCTCAATGTTCACGAGTGCTACACTTTGCTTGGCCTCTTTTGTCTTTGCATCAGCACTGGACGTAGCAAGCCCTTGCTGTAAATACCAATCCTGTACCAATTTTACTCGGGCTGATGATCCACTTCTTGCTGTTGTTGATATTGTTGGTGATCGCTCTGAGCCAAATGCACTGCCCTCAGCCTCTGAAATGGAACTTGACCCCAGATGCCCTGCTGCAGTACTTGTTGTGGGTTTGAGAAGCGGGCCTTTAATTTCCAGCTGTTCAAAGTCACTGGCTGCCTCAGCTATCCATTGTGTACCAGGCAACATCCAGTTTTGTAAAAGGAATTAAGGTCTTACTGTTCAGTGCCGATTTTGACAGTGGATCCAGAATTGTGGCACAAATGTAATGTTTGTACCCATGTATTTTGAGCTAAGTGATGGGAAAAGCTCTCCACCAACTCATATGCTTCAGTTTATTTCCTCCACACCTATGTACACTTCAGACACTTCCGTCAGCTGTTGCTCTAGCATGTGCAACAATGGAATAGCTTGGCACATAGTACAGTCCTCCTTGCTGACTTCACATGTGAAGACCTCAAAAGGAAGAAGCATCTCTGTCAGGCATTTGACTAGGCCCACTGGTCCATCAGAAGGGTCATGCCTTTCACAGTAGCATCCCCTCTTTTCGTGATATATTCATTGATTGGTCTGTACTGCTCAGACAGACAGACAAGCATGTAATACGTTGAGTTCCAATGTGTTGCCACCTCCTGGATGAGTGCTTTGACTGGCCTTCTATACTCACATTGAATGATCCACAGCTGCTTCGGGGCTTTAAAAGAATGGCTGAAATGTGTGCATATTCTTCTGCATGTGGTCAGTAAGCTGCTGACTATGGCTTCTTTTTTCAGAAAGTCTTGAACAATAATGTTAATGCAGGGCGCCAAACATGGGACCTTGAAACAGGCACAATCCTCCATGGCCTCAATTATATTACTGCCATTATCTGTGGCGTCAACACACATGTTAAGCCCTCCTGGGTGCAGCCATTCAAAGACATTGCTGTTAAACTTTTCCAAAATATTTGCTACAGTATAAGATTTCCCCATGGCGAACATGGCTACAGTTGCATGTTTCCGAGTCGCATTAATAATCTCAGCAGTGTCAGCAACACCTGCTTCAGATATCTTTTCTCTAACGCCCTCAAAAGAGATTCCGTGTGCAGTGATGCACATGTAATCAGTGTCTTGGCAAATGGTCCACATGTCTGTTGTCAGGTGGATAGTGTGATTAGCACTCTGCTGCAAAGATTATCCAAGAAATTCCAGCACATCGTGATGTAGTGCTGGAACAGTAACTCTGGCGAAATAGGACCGGCTGGGATCCTTCCATTTAGGGCAGATACTGACTCAAATTCAAGGAAACCCACCCCTTCCGCAAAAGAAAAAGGGAGAAGGTCTAGTGCTAATATTTTAGCCAGCTTTGCATTGTACAAACGCGCTGTTGGATGTTTGCGTTCATACTGCCCCTCCAACCTAAGCATGCTGACAATGGTAGGCTGAATTATTTTCCTTTGTGGTGCAGCTGATGCATGTGACTTCTTCAGCCCAGTTAGGCTCAACGTCACACTTTTTTTCATTGCCGTACTCTGTTGCCTTGGTGCCTCAGTCTGACTCTGAGTTTTCACACTATGGCGCCACTGAGATGTTGGTGAGGATGTGGGCGGTACCATTACACTGCTGGGGACAGGGCTAGAATTATCTCCCTCTTGTTCACCTTCCACTGCAATCATATCTTCTTCTACTTCTTCATCCCCACCAACAGCAATGGGTGCAGTTTTACTTTTTTTTGTACGATAAGTAGTTGTGCTTCCCACTGGATAATGTGGTGTTTTTTTAGATGACTTGCTTGGCCTCTGGTACCATAGCAAGTCCTTCTCATTCCTAGGACCTTCTCTCTGGAACTCAATGCCACATACACTGCGGTCTGAGTCAAATTACATCAAATTCAGAAAAGCCCTAAAAACATGGCTCTTTAACATCTAGTTCTCTGTAACCGCATTGCTATTGGGATCTGCCGCGCCGGGAAACCCTTTGTTGGGTAGCTGTGCGCATTACAAATGTAAACAAATAAATAATAGTTTGCACCAAGCTTACCCAGACAAACAGTGTGTTGACAGATTGAGCATATAGCAACGTTCTCCTCCTTACTGCTAACCAAAGAAATAGTCCCAAACTGGGGAGGTGAACTTTCTGGTGCTGCTGGAGGTGTCTCTTTCAATGCCAGATGAATTGGAGGGTGGGCATGGAATTTGACTCTGTGTACTTACAGTACCACTACCTACTGATGTGGTGGTTGAGCTGGATGTAGGTCTGTGCCGGGCCATAACAAATGCAAATATGAAAGCTGTAGGTTGTGTTGACGTTACCTGTGTTGGTGGTATCTGTGCCACATCCCTCACAGCAATTTTGAATGGGGTAATAATAATGTTGGTCTCCATCTCCAAAGGGGTGGGAGTGATGTTCATGATGACTAGCTCATCATCATCCTCCTCTGTTGGACTACCCCTCCTTTTCCTTGCTGGGGATCTGAAAGACAATGAATCTTCTGAAAGAGTGGCTTCTCTCCTTCCTCTGCAGGAATCTCGCTTTCCTGAACTGCCCCTACTTCAGGAGGAACAACTAACATTGTGGGCAGTCATTGTGGCTGTTGTTGTGGCTGTCGTTGCCCACTTATCTGCTGAGTTTCTGCCTGCGTTGATTGGGTACTATTTTGCGATAATGACATTTCAACATCACTGCTCGTTGGTGTTTGAGCAAGTAGACTGGCTACCTCTGTGACACTCAGGGGCTTGGGCCTAGGTTGATGGAGTGGGCCCGCTGATGCAGAGTTGATGCTCCCAGCTTGCTCTCTGGACACCGCTGATGCAGGCATAATTTTTTGTTTCCCAAAAAAACTAACTGGCCGGCACACCAGTCTTGGTAAGTTGCAGCGCCACTTCCTTCTTCTCTTCCTTCTACTCACTGGCACCTTTCTTGGTACTGGAGGACCTGGTACCTTTCTTTGGGGCCATCTTCTTCATTCTGATGTCAGCAAGAAGCAGGTGCACAAGTTGCAGAGATGTCTGTGGCCACACGTGGACCTGACGAGGTGCATAGCAGGACTTCTGTCTGGCAGTAGAACGGTGATGATGACACCTCCTCCTCTGTCATTTTGTGCACCTAAAAGCAAAGAAGCCAGGAGAAGAACATCAGCGAAATGTTGCATTTGTTGTTGTGGTTCAATTACTACTAGCACAAACAAACGTATATAATATATAACTTAGTGTGTGGTGGTCGCACTTGTCTGTTTAAGTTATTAAAAAAACATAACAGTGTAGACATTTGTGAGACTTTGACAACAAGGGCTTTCATGGTATACTGTGTACACTCAGGAAGGATAGGAAAGAAGAAGAAAAACAAAAAAGCATTAACTGCCGTGAGTATGCTGCCGCGGGTGAGCTGTAATTATTCTGAGGGGGTTGTGGGTGCTCCTGTGCTCCTCCTGCACCCACAGTACCTGGGGCGCACACGTACGCTCCTCCACCGACCACAAGGCCAACTCACACTCTGGTGGGACTCCTAGTACCAGAGTGCAACACAGGACATCATCACCAGCAGCTGCAAGAGAGGCGCGGCCTGAAGCCTTTTAAATGGCGCTCGCACCCCCCCGGCGTGGGACAAATTAACTGCTGCAGGTGAGCTGTAAGTATTCTGAAGGGGCTGTGGGTGCTCCTGTGCTCTTCCTGATACCCGCAGTACCTGGGGAAGGCACATAGGCTTCTCCACCGACCACGAGGCCAACTCACACTCTGGTGTGACTGCTAGTCCCAGAGTGCAACGCGGGAAAATCCTCACCAGCAGCTGCGAGGGAGGCGTGGCCTGAAGAATTTTAAACGCCGCTCACACCCCGCGGTGACTGGACATATTTTCACAAACTATCTCCAAATACAGTGTGCTTTGAGCGAGGGATTTGTTATACATTTAAACCGGGTTGTAGTAACATGTACTCTAATGTTATTAATTGACTCACATGTACTTTTTGGCTGTCAAAATTACCCCAAGTAACTTATATTGTTGCCTTTTGGGTTAACGTATTTTCAGTCTTAGTAGCCAGAGTATTACAGTCTATGTTTACACTCCGTTTTTTGCTGCTAATTATATTAAGCACGTTGCACCCTTTCCCTTTGGGGTAGTGTATTTTTAGCATAAGTAGCCTGTATATTCTGGTTTGGGTTCACATGCCCTTTCGGCTGCTAATTATTTTAAGCTCATTGGACTTTTGCCTTCTGGGTTAGTGTATTTTTACCCTGAGTAGCTTGTTTACTCTGGTGTGTGTTTACATGCTCTCTCTGCCGCTAATTATTTGATGCATGCTGCAGTTTTGCCCTTTTGGGTTTAGGCTTTTTAGCTTCATCATCTTGCACTTATTGGCTTATGTTTACATTTCCTCTCAACATTTAAGTCCCCTGTTGGTCACAATATCCGTTTTTTCCTGGGGTTAGGTTCTGTCCAGGACATTGCCCACTCAAACTTCATTTTCTTCCGATATGGGGGAGCGAGGCTATGTACCTAAAAAAAATCCTCTGGTACTAATACCGGCCACACTCCCTCAAACCTCTATTGATAGGATGCTTCAGAGAGCCATTCGGGTAGTCTCAGCTGAAATCGGGTTAACTGAAAGGCGGCTTTCTTTAACCCCAGATCTTTTCCCGAACCCCACTGAACCAACACTCTCTGCTCAAACCAGTATGGGTTCGAACCCTAGTCCATTAAGATTGTTACCCGGATGAAGCGAGTCCTTGATATCACCCCCACAATCTCCCTCAACAATCCCCAAAACTCATAAAGGTAGAATAAACTCCTCTTTGCCCAAAGCTGTGAGACAGAAAACGGGCAAAGGGAAAGGTCCAACCAAATTGACTAGCTCAGAAATTAACTTTAGTGACGGCGTACTAATCAGACCAGGACGAGAAGTAGAATCCCTCTCCAAATTCTGCAAAAATCCTGAATGCCTTTCATGGGGGAGACATTTGGTAGTGGAACTAGAGGCACAGATGAGAGCCATTGTAAAAGAAGAATTAGTGCTTAATCTTGGGAATTGAACCAGAGGCCAGACTCTTACCCCGTGTGCATTAAATAATCCTCTGGCAAATACATTGTTGTCTCCAGTAGAGAAGAAAGACTGCAGCACACCGACGGATAGAACAGAGCAATCCCTATCTTCCAGGGGTCCACCCCTTCCTAGCCCATTGTGTCCACCTCCTATGAATGTTGACAAGCCCAGGGCTGGCAACTCTAACATCAATTCTAACAATTATACTGCGAGCTCCCATCCTGCCCCGAACCATGGAGGCTTATGCAGAAACAAACCTGCACACTCTGTCCAGACAACAGTCAGGCCAGTGCCCATTCCAGTACATAGCGAGGGCCGAGCCTTGTTTTCTCCGGCCTTGCCAACAATTTTTTTATCTCCAGCCTCACTCCCTTCTGTTGCAGTTTTGACTGCTGTACCTGAATTAAATAGCAGACAGGAAGAAACACAGTTGGAACTAAGAAACAAATGCCTTTTCTGGCTTTCCAGGCATAGTCAACTCCCCTATGATAGGGCAGGTGAGATATTACTGGTTTGAAGCGTGAGATGGGTTGGCAAGAACTCTACGTCAATTAATGGTAACTGTTTTCATGCACCACCCATAGGGATCCAATTACAGACTTTGGATTTTTTCTATACATGTAACTACCCACAACCATGGACCCCAGGCACAAAAGCTCCAACACATTGGTCCTATCTCCATCTTACATCTGGCCAATCTTCCTGAATCCAGTATAACGTCACAGTAACTAATAGGTTTGGGGCACTGGAAGAGGTGGATTGACTCTCGCCCTGATTATTCCACTAGATTGGGTTCAGGGGGGACCAACAGGGATCCTGATCTGAATATTATTGGGTCACAGACCATGAATATTGCAGGTGTGACTCAAGTGACTTCAATGGTGTCCCAGCACAAATCTCAGCTGGGACCACAAGGCCCGCTGGTGTCCTCTCAGGAGCAGCAACAAATCAAGTCTCCTGTTCTTCTGAACTTATAACCACAACTAGGGTTAGGAATAGTTCTATACTGCAAGTGGGAACTACAGACCTCGAGATTGAGCAGGAGCCCACGTTAGTCCCGAACACTTCAGGTCCCACTATGCAAGATGCTATTGCGAGCCTGGGCCTCCAGTTGAGGGTGCTGTTGTGGAACATCGCTGGAATTAAAAACAAACTCCATAACCCTGACTGGATGCAATTTGTACAAAACTATGACGTGTGCATGTTCCAGGAGACTTGGTCTAGAGACAATGGGGCCGATTATGATGGCGGATGGACCTGAGTCCGTCCGCCACCATAGAGTAGGAGGGAACCTCCGCATGGCCTGCGGAGTTCCCTCCTGTGCAATTAGGATGTGACCCCCACCCTGGCGGTCACATCCTCTATTTTTACCATTGCGGCGGGTGCGGCTTCAAGCTGCATCCGCCGCAATGGTAAAAATGCATACATTGCATTTGTATGCAGTAAGTGGCAGGCACCGTGCGGTGCCTGCCGATTACTGCATACAAATGCAGGGGGGTACCATAGGTACCCCCCATGTGCACCTCCCACCCCCCCTTCACCTAGGGGGCCCACAATGGGCCCCCGCAGTGAAGATACACATGCTCTTCCACGGCGGAAAACCCGCCGCGGAAAAGCATTTTTAAAGCCCTTCCTAATATGGCGGACGGTGTCTGAGAGACACCGCCACCATATTAGAGCTTTTCCGCCACGGTTGTAAGCCAACCGCGGCGGAAAAGCTGCGGACGGAAAACAGGACCCACCAGCCATCCTAATGTGGCGGTGGGTCTTTGGAGGGTCCGCAGCGGTTTTTTCGCATCCTCCGGGCCAGCGGTGGCTTCCGCCGGCCCGGAGGATGCGGAAAAACCGCAATCATAATAGGCCCCAATATTGTTATGAGGGGTTTTGCAACCTTTCATGTATTAGCCACTATGTGAGGTAGAGGTAGACCTTCGGGAGGGCTAGGGACGTGGGTTGCCTCTCATCTTGACTGCACCGTTGAAATGCTGGACGCTTCATCTGATGATATCCAGTGTACCATCCTTACCTTTAGTCCATTGATCAAGATTGCTTTCATTACTATCTATTCCCGTCCGGTTACCACTGCACAGGAATCCAAGACCATATGCATCCTTTCTACACTTATTGATCTAGTCCCCCCGAATACTAGGATGGTGATAGGAGGTGATCATAACTGCCAATTTGAGCCATTAGTATCTTCCACTGACCCTCTGCTCACTGCTAAGGGTTCTCTTTGGCTAATTCATGTCCCACAAATTCCTCCGGTTAGAGCATGGACCTCCTTGGTTTTACAGATAAATGCAATAACACTAACACACGCATTGAGGGCTTGTAATGGGCACACCGAGTCAGATCAACCAGGAAACCACTCTTTTTATGGATCAGGCCAATCATCTCTACTTGATTACATTCTAGTAGAAGATAGTATATGGCAGTGGGTGATTGATTTAGCTGTTTTCCCAAGACACAACAGCGATCATATTGCTTCGGTTCTTGACCTCAAACTCCCGGATCTTCATGGACCTTCCACTATTGGCCCCCTTTCTGATTCTGCCCTATCTTTAGATAGTAATAGAAGGAGAATTAGGTGGGGCATTCTGAGGAAGTCACCAGGCAAGGTAGCTATTCTCTATTCCCTAACTATTTCCCCTTTGTTGGTAATGGAAACAGCCGTGCAGGCACTTACCACTCCTGATTCCATCACCCAAATTGTGGACGTCCATTTGAACTTGACCACCAGTCTAACCAACATTTCTAATCCTCTGACACACTCTAAGGGCAAAAGAGCCTAAAAATACACCTGGGTTAACAACTCCTGCCGTATGGCAAAGAGTGCCCCTATTGATGCCATAAAAACCAAAGACAGATCGTTGATAAAAACTAGGAGGGTCCTATATAGATATAGTTTAAAGTCTGCCAACGATGAGTGGAAGGCCTAAAGATGGGATGCCGTCAAACAGGCTCACAGGCTCTCACCAACAGAGATATGAGGGAGTTTTGGTCCTTGTTCAGAACAGCTAGTTCCTCAGGGAGAACACCTATTGAGCCAAATATAGCTGCAGAAGCTTGGAAACTTCATTTCCAATCACTGTACTCCATACAAGACAACATGGAGCCCACAGATGGCACACTGCTAATTGTCATGGAGAACCCTACTGAATTTGATGATTGGTTCACCTTGACTGAGGTGGTGAGTGCTATTGGGAAGCTACCCCTTGGAATGGCCCCTGGACTTGATAAGATCCCCAGGGATCTATTTTGGGAAGAGTCCAATATCTGGGGCCCATATCTATGTGTAATATTTAATGCCATATTAAGCGGCATGAAAATACCGGATACCTGGCTAGGAGACAAAATCTTTCCAGTATACAAAAAGGGACCCCCCTTCTGCCCACGAATTATAGGCCAATAAGCCTGATTGACGTAACACAGAAGCTGTTTTCCAGGATTATTTTAGAGCGCCTCCAGTCCTGGATGGACGGGTGCAAGATTCTGAGTGCCTATGAGGCAGGCTTTCGTAAAAGCAACTCCACTATTGACCAAATCTTCAGGCTCCAATTATTATATTGGAAGACAGTGACAATAGAGGATGGGAGCCGCTATTTGATCTTTGTTGATCTTAAATCAGCCTTCGATTTGGTCCCTCGTCATAAACTGTGGGTAGTGTTGGAGGGACTGGGCATTCCACCTTACTTGCTCTCTCTGATCAAGCGACTGTATACTGGAAATATTGCCCAGGATAGATACAGGAAACACTGGGAACTTACCTCTCGCTTCCCAGTGAACAGGGGTGTAAGGCAGGTGTGTGTTCTGGCCCCCACACTGTTCTGTCTTTATATCAATGCTCTAAAGGAACAACTAAATAAAGTCACCAATATTGATACCCCAAACCTTGCCTGTGACAAGGTGCCAGCAATGATGTTTGCGGACAACACCTTGTTACTCTCTAAATCGCCCATGGGTATCCAAAGCTCCCTTGACTCCTTTTCTTTATTCTGCAAAGACAGGGAGCTTGAGATCAAAAAACAAGTAAATGGTATTTAATCCTTGCAAAACTTCTCACCCTAACCCCCACCAAGTTGGAGAGGGTGGCAGTCTTTGACTACTTGGGTGTTACCCTGACGGAAACCTTTGGGTGGGGCTCGCATCAAGAAAAGGCAGGCTTGATGATAGCACAGATGGCCGGGGGCCTAGCAAAACTATATAGGAGTTTAACATCCAGACAACTGGGCTCATTGATGGAGATTTATAAAGTTCAAATCAGGAGTTCTAAAATGTATGGGGCAAAACTTTGGGGACACCACCCCGTAGATGCACTGGTCAAATCCGAGAACAACTTCATGAGACAGTTCCGTTCTCTACTAACAAGTACCCCTCTCATTCCCCTATGAATGGGCCTTGGGCTTAGATCCATAAATGAGGAGATTAGTTTACGACCTTTGACCTTTTGGTGCAGATTATGGGTGACCTCAAATTAGCAGCTTACCAGTCCGAAGTGAATGCGATCATTGGGGCTCCCT
Organism: Lissotriton helveticus; assembly: GCF_964261635.1. Lineage (NCBI taxonomy): Eukaryota > Metazoa > Chordata > Amphibia > Caudata > Salamandridae > Lissotriton > Lissotriton helveticus. The sequence goes on along the minus strand of NC_136060.1, from coordinate 47,257,198 downwards.
GGGGTGGGAAAATTATCCGGGTTTGCACATATAAAAGACCTGTCCTTTAGACTAGGCTGGTCAAACCTATGGACCCACCCCGAGGAAGCGTCCCCGACAATTTCACGTCTCGAGTTAGTTAAATCCTACAGACTGGTTGAACTCCATGGGAGTACAAAATCTGGTGGTTTAATTATTGTATTTTTCAATCTTTATGACCAGTATTTATTTGAGGATGTCTGCCCGCACATAGCAAGGAAACTTTATGCCCAGTTTAGGTGGGGCTGTCTGCCACTCCATGCTTTTACAAACAAATGGAATAAAGACTCCCCAGTGGTTGTCCTGCATGTGAGAGTCAGGAAGAAACTCTCACGCATGTTTTTTTTTCTGCCCAGGTTTCAATGTACCCAGGAGGTATTGGCTCCTACCAATATGCAGGAACATGGGGTTTAAACAGATATGGGAGGCTTTTAGAGTTATGAGAACTGCAACATTCCCCCCGATTGTCTTTGCTGTGTCCCGTTTCCTAAACTCCATATGACTCATGCGTCACAAGTTTTTAAATCTCCCAAGCGCATGCTGAATTTACCCCTTCCGTCTTCCAATGCTATGATCTTATTAAATCATAAATATCTTGTTTTTAAATCTTAATATTTTTTTACTTGTCATAAAATTTGTACAATTAATTACTAATGGTTATATTCTGTAAGGTTCAAAATTTCGTGATATCTGTATTTCATCTTTTGCTTTTATGGTCTAGAATGATAGAAATAAAGCTTGGAAATGGAAAAATTCAAATGTAATGGAAGTGGAACCTGTTTGGGATTAATTTTCTCATCGTGTTATTCAGGGAGCTGGCAAAGGGGATGAAAGCAGTAAGCCACGAGGAACAAATGACACACATGCAGGCCGATATGGCAAAAGCAGCACACTTATAACGACCACCAGAAATGGCCAGTAGCCAAATAGACACTCACATTCACAAGAAACAAGCAGGAGACCTGGATAACAATAAACTGAAACAGGCCTAAAATAGCTAGTCAAAGGAGGCATGCTAAACAACACAGCTTTCATGCAATAAAATGCAAAAATGAATCTCCATAGGGCTAAACAAGGTGTGCAAGTTACACAACAAACACACCACACACACAACAAAGGCATCGATTTACAACACACCAAAATAGTGAAATACCCCCAAAAAGACATATTTTGTAATTCAATCCAATGCCATCCATGCCCTAAATGATGTTTAAAATAAATTGATTCAACACACACTAAAGGAACAGTTGTTTCATCATGCACCCATGACTAGCTCTGGGCCTACTGGCTACCCACAATATTTTTGTTTTTTAAATGATGAAAAGTACAATTGAAGTTTCAGCAACTGCAATGCCCCAATCAAACAAACAACACCAACTTACTTGTAAAATCTCAAATCTAAAAGTCCTCAAATCCAAACGTTCTCAAATCCAATGATGTATGATGCAGCCGACACAAAGTGTGATCCTTCCAGCTCCAATCCAAATTAAAAGTGAACAGGACATAGACAAAGCACTGGGAGGTACCTGCTGGACAGGAACAGGAAACTGGAGACTCAGGGGCACTTCCTTCCTCTCCCAAACAAAGGTTTTTAGAAAAAAGGACTCCTTGCACAAAAAAGTACAGTCAAATGTCAATCTGAGGAGTTTTTTTCATCCAAATCATAATTTTCGAAAAGGTTTTGTGCTGCTAGAGAGATATTCTTCTCCAGATTGCAAATTTTGCATGTTCAGCATCCCGAGCTTTTCTCCAGAAAGCCATGACTTGTCCGCATTCTGCACTCTCGGCAATCAGAGATGCTATGCGAGATTGCCAATGGGGTATAAGATAAGCCCTTGGGTTTTTGCGGCCCACATTGTGTCAATTTTACCTGAAATCGACCCTGATGCCTCTTTATATGTCGATGATATTTACTTGATGGATGATTAATTAAATCCTCATCTAAAACACGTGAATCGCATGACTACTTATTTCATGTCTTTAATTTACAAATGTAATTTCGCTAAATCGTGTATTGCCTTTTTGTCAGCTCTTTTCCTTGGTTACAAACTGAATATCGATGGTAGGGGGTTGGCACCACACTTTTGGGAGAAATGTGCTCAATTGCAGCCTCCAACTACCATCAAAAAATGACAGTCTTTGCTGGGTTTCTTGAATTTCATCAGAACCTATATTCCAGATTATGCCCAGCGGATCAAACTGCTATACGCGTTGATACAACTTTCTTTTTCATCTTCCAGTTGGCTTACGGAAGACACCACAGTGATGCGGTCTTTGCAGTCTGATTTGCCTGAAACTTCATTCTTGTTAACCAGAGACAATACCACAAATTTGGTCATAAGGATTGTACCAGAAACATCAGGATTCACTTACATGACTTTTAATGAGGGGGACATGTTTCCCATTGCATGTAAGTCACATTTGTATACTCCTGCTTTTACTGCATTTTTCTTCTACGAAAAAGATGTTGACAGCTGTACAGATGGCGATTCTGAAGGAATGCTCTCTGGCTTAGGGCAAATGCATTTTCATGGTTTCGCACATGCCTGCTTTAAAATCTGTCACAAAGGCGTGTGTACCAAATGCAAAAGCTCTGCATCCTCATTGAATACAATGTGCTAGTTCATTGACCTCAGCTGATGTCAATTTCGTCTTTGATCCTTCTCCGCAGACATAAGAGACTCTGTTATGAAGCGGATGAACCATGACTAAAAGCAATCTTTAACAGCAAGGGTATTAGGAACAGGCTGGGGCTGGTTGACTCATCTCTATGGGGTGCAATGTGCACTAAATAATCTCCCAAGAAGATCTCTGGGTGGGCCCCCCGTATGAAATGATCTTTGGCATTAAGATGTTTGTGGCAGACCTTAACGGTCCACACATTGTGGTGGCTGCCGCAACATTTGACATAGATAACCATTGTACTATTTTATAGAATCTACAAAAGAACGGATGCAGCAGTACTGGTCCCGGTTTCTTGCTGGCTTCCTAAAGTTGGTGATCGGTCTTGGAGAAGGTGTCAAAAACTAAACAATTTGGTCCCACATACCGTGCTCTGGCTCCAGCCTTTGGTCTAAAGGGCACCCGCACTGTGATCTTACCTCCATTGCCTGGATGCAAGGTCAGTCGGTTCATTTCAATTGAACATGTCAAGTAACACCATATAGCCGATAATCAATAGTATGCCTACAAGCATTCCGTGTTGGGATGTATCACTTCTTCAGATGAATTCTGTTTCCCCTTAGTCTCCCCAGCATTTGAAAAGGGAGACTGAGACCTTCATTGATTTGTTGCATGTTTTGTCTTCAACGCCTACAACAGTGGTAAACGAGTATGCCTCTCCGCATGTTGAATTTGCAGTTGATATTCAGGAAGCTATGATGTATTCTTCACTTAATGAAGACCAACCCCCTTTGCTGAAAATCAGCTCCAGCGGTTACTATATTGAACAAGGTAACTTTTCTTCAGATATATCGTCGTTGTCTTCGTCTATTGCTGTGCCTCCTACATTGATTTGCATTTTCATATCATGGTTGAAAAGAACTTATCTAGTCCCTCTATGGACTTACATCTGGATCGTGTTGACTATGGTGTTCCTATTTATGTGAATTGGAATTGTGACTATCTTTTTCCTTTTGATTAATTGTCACTACTTGCCTGAGTACTCTGCTGTGGATCTGGTTGACGGTGTATTGGCCTGCATATTTCTTCATATAAAATGAATAGAGACCAAACCCTTGATCATAATTGCTAGTGGCATTGTTTGGGACAAAGTGCCATTCGTTCTATAAGGTCCTATAGAGACCCTACAAATTCAATATGTCTTCTGTGTTTCCTTGGGAGATGTTGTTTTACCTGGAATGCATTCAGATGATTGGGATGTTATTGCTGTTAATTCTTTATTTGCTGAGTTGCAATATTATACTGTTTTTGATTCAGAAGATCTATATTTAAATTCATCAAATGATTCTGATTTATTTTGCTTCCAGCATTATGGACATCACTTTCTACACAAAACCAGTACTCAGCAACCCTCTTTTAATTATACACAATGGGAACATTGTCCAACACCATCTAAAGGGAGTTCCATTATGCAGAAACATAAATGTACATATTTTACTGGTTATGATCTATCCGACCCAGCATCTTATTTCAAATTGAATATCTCTACATTGAACAAATATATGCTTACACAGACTAAATTAATTATTCATCAACCTTTATAGGAGATCTGTCCCTGAAAGGGTACGATTTTTGGAAGGACACTGTTGACTTAAAGTCAATTTGGGGCACAAAAGTTTAGCAAGTGCAAGGGTGTGAGTCCTTGCAACGTGCATGTTTAATTCTGTCACAACTAAAAATGTTAAATCAGATGGTTCAACAAACGAACTATTTCAGTTAGCCACTCCTAAAAAATACTCCCTCCATTCCGTCTCTGGCTCAATATGAGATGTGGCACACACATACCAACTACACAGTTGAAGATTTAACTTGTATGATACAAAATGGCACTTTTAATTCTTCTATGATATATCTAGCACCGATGCTTGTCATTTACATTTTATAAATACTGCTGAGGGGTTTAGCCAAAATAGACCTGATCCTTGTTACTCCCACTCACATACGGTTACCGCTTATTCAGTAGATAAATTATGTCAACAATGGTTGAAACATTCCACACTATCTTCTGTAAAGCACCATATTTCATTTTGGCAGGTGACATTGATCTTTCTGATTTTCTTTTAGGACCAAAATCCCCTTGAATTAAACATTTTGCTTATGCAGCCTATAATGAACTTTGGAAACTATTGCAAATGGAAGCAGCACTACCCTTATGCCAAATTGATCAAGAACATTTGGACAAAGTTCTTGCTGTGGTTGATGACAGCATAAACACACTGTCTTGTATATATACTTATATCTGTTATTGATATTGTTTAGAATGAAGTATCTACCTTGTATCATGGTCAGTGTCAACTATGTTCTGTTATGCAATTTAGTTGGACCTTACAGACAATTAAGAATGATAGAGTACCATGGGATTACCTTAATGCTTCTCACAGTTTTTACCGTTCAATTTGACATATAAGCAAATAATGATGTCTATGAAAGATGCAACCTACACTTTGTTACACATTGAGAAACTAGAACAGTTATCATTTACTTTAGCGGAAACAGATTCTGCAGTATGTTTAATACATGGTGTTATTTCATAACCCATCTCACTTTTCCAATTTACATGCGTGAAACACTATCCTGTAGGTAGATGTGAACCACTGGAGAGTTGTTTCTTCCACAAATTGTGGTCGTTACCATTTGCATTCCATTGTCAACGTGCAGAAAAGGAAGTTTTCCTTACAGGGGAGGATTCTGATTCTACAGTCAATTACTACATTGGGTGAATGCAAGTAAAACTTCATGGAGCCTGCAACGTTTCAGCACCTAATTTGGCTTGTTTTTTTAAAAGGAACCTCGGTTCCTGCTATTATTCAAACTCTCACTTTGCTTTCTAATGGGAGTTATCTCATTCTCAACAATCAGAACTGCTACGATTTACGGGCAGGCATCCAGTACATAGTAACAGTTTCACAACAAGCCAATTGCTGCAGCAATGTCCTGTTCCTCCAACACAGGAGTGTAGATAGTTCAATATGGCCTTCCAATCTGACTTTGAACACAGACTTCATGGACCAGGAGTTCTCTAAGCTTACTCTTACTCAAAGAGAAGAGTTAGAGGCTGATTTTACTCAAGAGGAACTGGAAGCAGCAATATTATTGCTAGTGGTAGGAAAGGCAGTCGGCCCAGATGGGATTCCGTTGGAATTCTTTCAAAAAATGTTCTTGGTTCTAAAGGAACAATTGTTGATGATGTGTCTGACCGCACAAAGGGGATTACCCCCGCTCTCCTGGGGGAAATCAACAATAATGGTGTTTTTAAAAAACGACAAACCTTCCCTCTCACCGTCTTCTTACCGACCAATTTCATTAATTAATGCCGACAGTAAGGTCTATTCTAAAATTTTAGCTATCCACCTCTCTAGGATCATCTACACTTTAGTGTCACCTCTACAACATGGGTTTATGCCAGGACACGACCGATCATGTGTGGCGTGTCATTGCCTTTGTGAACTGGCCCGAGGCTACGAAGACTCCGATGGGTATCACCCTGTTGGATGCCAGTAAGGCATTCGACAGGGTGGCCTGGCCCTATCTATGGGAGGATGTACGCTTGAAGGGATTCGGACCGGGAATTCTCCAAGCAATAAAATCTTTATATCAATCTCCCATGGCGTCAATACGTCTAGAGGGTAGAGAGTCAGAGCCTTTTACGATCTCGACAAGGTTGTCCTAGTTCACCCTTATTATTTGCTTTATATATTGATTTTTTTAATCCAAATTGAACCAATCCATTCATATCAAACCAGTCAAAGTATGTAACGTCGATTATAGAACTCTTGCCTGAGCAGACGATATTGTTGTTGTGACTACTGATCTTCCCTTGGCCCTTCTCGACAACTGATGGTCTTGCGTTACAGTTTGGTCTTTTTTCGGGCTATAAGTTAAATCTAACCAAGACACATATTCTTTATGTTGGGGGTAATCCTCCAGGGTTTATTACTACTGTACCGGAGGAAACTTACCTAGGGATCAAGCTCACCTCACCAATCAGCAAGATTCCCGAAATCAATATTGACCTAGTCCTAGATAAAGTAAATTCTACTCTAGAGCGACTTAACCATCTCCATCTTTCGCTTTATGAATGTCTTAAAGATGTTGGTGCTCCCTAAACTTCTATATTTATTCAGAACCGCACCATTGGAATTTCCATCAACTTGTTTTAAAAGGCTTGAAACCATCACTTCCAGATTTTTATGGGGCTATAAACGGCACAGAAGGGCCTATAAAAAGATGGTACTTCCCAGAGCCAGTGGGGGTTGGGGTGTACCGTACTTTCTATTTTACAGTGTTGCAATTTATTGCCCCCCGATTGGTCGGGGAGAATGCCAGGTTATTACCATGTCATAACCCTTCAATATATAAATTTGGGATTGGTGGAGAAGCCAATAGATGTTTTCTAAAAATTGTGGAACCAAGCTACTATAAAAAAACTAAGTTTAAAATTCTTAAATCTGCTTATTCGATCTGGAGACGGGTTAAGCAGCATTTAGGATTACTCAATATAAATTGCTATACTCTTTTTGAAGCTGCCGGCATCTTACCTATTATTTTCCGAGATCAAATAACTGTGAAGTGGCACCAGAAAGGGATCTGCTGTCTGGGGGATTTACGGTTAGATTTTCAATTCCCGTATTTTACAGAGCTACAACTTAAATATGGTTTACCCAAGCAGGACTTTTTTAAATACTTGCAGATTCGCAGTTGTTACAACACGCTAGGTCCAAATGTCACTCAGCTTAGGAAATTTCCTTTAATTGAGGGGATTGGGAAAGGGATGCCGATAGCTTTTTTTTTACTCTTATCTAATTCAGCTATTACCAGATGACATAGAGGAATGTCAAAACAAGTGGATAAGAAATCCAAATATAGAGGGAATTGATTTGAATGCTTCTATAACTCTGGCAAACGAAATTTTGAATACAGGTAGGATGCGGGCACAATACTATATGGTTATTCATGATTTATATTATACTCCCCGAAAAATTTCTAAATGGAGTACAGGAGCTGGAGCTAATTGTATTAGATGCGTTTTTTTGCAGCAGATGCTGTGCATATGTTTTACTCCTGCCCCAAATTGATAGATTTTCTATCGTCAATCCAACATTTTTTGGTAGAATTATTGGGTTCACCAATTTGTATTACTAGGGAGCTGGTACTTTTAGGAGTTGAACCTAATGTGCAAACTAGATCTAAATCAATGATCTCTTTTCTTTTTATCTGTATGGCTAATTTGCGTGCCTGTATCACTAAAGACTGGATTTCTCCAGATCCTCTGTAATTTTCCTCCTGGAGGGCCCAGCTCTTGGCTATGTACAATTTTGAGTCTGCAATCTATAAGACCAAGAAAAGCTGAAAGAGAGCAAGAGGGCTAAAAATATGGGCCCCTATAGCAGAATGGATTTAAGAATCGGTGAACTACAGATGGGCCTTCTTTCCTTTTTTTTTTCTTTTTCTTTAGTTTTTTTGTGTGCTGGACTGTACTGCTATTGTGATGTATTCCTATAGGTTCTGAATCGATCCCCCTATTCCTGACCCTATTCTGGTTAAACAAACCAACAAGTTAACTAACAGTCAGCCCATGAGGCAGAAAACCCCCATGATGCAGATACCGTTATCTGACGCAGTCACACTACGGCACAGGAACGTGTTATCTGATTAGGTCATAACGCTTGCGATCTAATTAGACAAGCGATATTCCTCCAGCCCCTGATAAGGCATACGGAGTTCTCATAACAAATCAAACCTATGACAACCTGGGCAAAACCCTGCGGCCATTGTTTTGATTTCACCGAGAACTTCAGCAAAAGAATGTGCTAACGAGCAAGTCGTATGACATCCTTATTGACGTATCTATGTCCATCCTTACGTCAATCTCGGCACCTTAAAGGTATAAATATTACCGATATTGCCCTATGCAAACACACGCGGTGGTGACGAGACGGAGCAGCCATACTTGCCGAAGCCCAGAGCAGAGCAGACCCCGCTGGCGCAGCCCCGCCTTCCTGACGCGCTGAGAACGAGAAGCTGCTTTCTCCTGCCGAGAAATCCAGCACCGGTGTTTCTGGGTAGCCCTCGCAGGCAGCCTGGAATATCGAGACCAGAGACGAGAGATACCATCCCTCATTCAACCTAGATTCCAGGTACAGAACTGAATACCCCCTCACAGAGAATTCTTTAGTTATTCACTTGGCAAAAACAAACTTAACTTAAACTGTAACTTTCTATTCCCGCCCACGCATTAGGCTTAGGTCAGGTACACGGGGTAGGCGTATTTAGAAACACCAGTTGAGTACGTTTAGTCAAAGGTATATGTGTATGTAATATATTTTATTCATTTTAAAACATCTTATGGCTTAGAAACCATATCAATGTTTTTACAGTATTATTTTATTCTATTGCTTTTAATGTATGCACTTTACTTAGCTATAAGTATTGCAATAATATCGATCCATTTCTCTTGTATGAGAAAAGAGACTGATCAATAAATAACACCTTTTTATTGAACACGCCCGTCTCTTCCTTTTCTCTACAATCTGATGAGACTAAGAATGCACGTACTGACTGAGTAAAATAAATTGCCTTTTGTTCACACGACTCTCGAGATATACTCTTGATTAGGGGAGAGCAAAGTTGTCATGTTCTATGGTTGTCAGAAACTAAATCCCTTCTTGTCTAATCAGGGAAGTTAAGTCCTGCCTGAACATTCGAGAAAGTTTCTAGTGAACTCTGAGCTAGCTGGCAAACCCAAAACTTTAAGTCTAGTATCGACAGTAGTAGACCTAGTTAACGTCTGGTCTAGGCCTTTACTGCTGTAGGTATTATTCCAATGCGCAGAGCCTATTGGGATGATAGGAACTACACTACATGGCGCCCAACGCGTTTGGAAAGGGCGATAAAACTAACGTAAGACATTTAGAGTAACTCAGTCGTGCTTTCTCACTCAGACCCCTTTTCCCATAATACTCCAAAGACGTCTGGAGTGGGTGAAAGGTTATATCTGCCAGACCTCGCAGGAGGGAACTCCTATGTATGGTTCTTGGTATAAGTCAACGTTGAAGGATACACTGTTCCAAAATATTGTGCATCTAATCTTTGTTTCCATAAGAAACCTGATCTGCAAACAAACAAAAAAAATAACCATCCTGTCAGTAAAATGGTAGACAGTGATGAAGAAAGAGAGGCAGTTAGATTAGCAACTGAACTCGCAGCAGCTGATGCTACCATACAGGAAGCAGACCCGGATATAATACTCATTCCGGTCATCAAAAGGAAATCTATAACCATAAAACTTATAGAAAATGGACTGACACCTAGAGGTGGTACAGTCATATTCGTAATTGAGGCACACGAATATCGGCAGACAGAGGTATACTATTCATGGATAAATTTTCCAGCAGCAAATCCTGTAACAAAGTACTTCCACTATTACAAAATAGAGGAACCTCCTGAAACGTACACTCCTTTCGAGGAGGTGGAAGTACCACTCAAATTTCAAGAGCATTTGCTCTTATTTGATGGCGCCCTAAAACATAATAATCACATCACCAGGCTCGGTCCTTTAAGTAGACCAGGAGCAACGTGGCCGGTCCTAGCCGGATACACACCACATCCAGACATCGACGGGATGTCTGCAGCTAACCTGTTAACACAGCTAAAACAATTAATAAAAATACATAGACAATTAGTCCAGTATGTGATGCGGACTTCAACAATTCAGCCAGCGATTAAACTCCCACAGCTGACCCCTCACCAGGGGAACACAAATAAAATTACACCACAGAACATCCAGTCCTGCCTAGGTAAAGTACCGGCTAAACGGGAACAAATACCATTCTGGCTAGCGCAGAAAATCACCCAAATAGAGGCGGTGTTTCCAGACACCACCCCGCTAGAAAAGCACAGGATTCTGACTATCTGTCTTCCAATGGGAATCGCACCACACATTGAGGACTGTGACACTTGGGGTACAGTCTTTGCTTCCATCTACACAAAAACGCACGGTGTTCCATCCATTTCGGTAATACCAGATGTGCTAAAACAAATTCAAGATGAATATGGTCCAGAACCCGCTTTAACTCTTGGTATGAAATTACTGAAAGACTTCAAGCAGGTCTCGGCTATATTATTAGCCAACATAAAAGGTGAAGCAGCAAACGTGGCGATCCGCCAGAGGTTAAAAGAGACAGATATAGCAGACCAACCAGCTGAAATTGCCAGAATCATAGAAAAATCCTATGAGGAACTAGGTAGAGATAGTTTAGGTGGAATACCAGTAAAACCGCAACTAATTGAAAGTCCTGAAAAAATATTTTTTAATAATAATTCTACATCACCAAAAAAGAACTGGGATGGAAACAAACAATCCAATCCTAAAGAAAAGAAATTCCAGTCCCGAGGAAGGTCTCCTAGGCGAAGAGAAAAATCTCCGAACCAAAGACACAGGTCACCTCAGAGTGACCCCTCTGGGAAAAGATATAACCTTAGAAATAGGGATAATATTACAAAACCTGATAGATATCAAGACATTGATACACGTCCCTCTCAATCTTTTCAGACTTCCTCGCAGAAATCGGAAAGAAGAGGACGATCAGAACAAAGAGAAGAGCACGCCAAGTCCAAAGACAAGGAACCTGCTCAGCTAAAAAAGAAATTACAATTTCCAAAAAAGAAGGTAGCCAGTATCAAGGTAGTTAACAATGCCGAGAATACTGAGGACACAACTGAAAAACGGAGAATGGGCTCAGACAATGCTAGACAGCGCAGCAGAAGTGAGCATTGCTCGCAAAGTCCTTATGAATCATCTGGAGACAGTGGACACGAATGAATATCTTCAAGTGGAAACTGCAGACACCAGAGTTAGCAAACCTCACAAAATATACGAAATAACATTGCGTATAGAGGGGGATAAGACTAGAAAAATAAGGGGACTATTTTGGGATAATCTCTCCAAGGGCTATGATATCCTTCTAGCTGAAAAAGACAGGCCACCAGAGTTTGTCAGGGATTGCCCTCATGGCGAAGAAGTAATTATGCCTGCCTTCTCAAATCAAATTCCTATTCATAAAAAATACACACTTGCTAGAAAGTGGGCAGTGGCTCTAGCTCCTGCTTTATATAAAAATCACGTGGGATGGGATGAGGACTCTCCTCCTCACAAAATCCAGTTAAAATCACAACCAACTGCACAAAGACAGTACCCAATTAAGCAAGAAGCTAAAAAACAGGTAAATGAAATACTAGATCAGCTAGAATACCAGGGGGTGATTGAAACTTGCACCTCACAAATGAACAACCCTTTGTTTCCGGTCTCCAAACCAGACAATTCATACCGTCTAGTTTTGGATTACCGACACCTTAACACATGTTGCAAAACTTTTGCAGTGCAAAACTCACATAGTGCTGCACTAATGAATAACATAGTGCGCAAAAAATACAAAACAACATTAGACATTTCTAATGGATTCTTTTGTCAAAACATAGCACCAGAGAGCAGATATTTAACTGCATTCTCAATAAATGGCACTCAAAAACAATTCTGTCGGTTAGCCCAGGGGTACAAGAACAGCCCGGGGGTATTCTCAGCGAGAGTAACAGAATTACTACAACTATATGATGATGAAGCATTATCTTATGTCGATGACATATACTTAACAGATGATGACTTGGAGACTCACTTGAAAAGAGTGAACACCATAATACTTGGGTTCGCAGCAGAGGGTTACAAATTCAACTTTAAAAAATCCAGAATTGCCCATCTGACAGTCCTGTTCTTAGGATATGAATTATCAAGCGAAGGCAAAAGCCTGGCTGACAATTTCCTAGAGAAATGTGCCGTACTCCAAGCACCTAGAACACTAAAAAACTTACAGTCAATTCTAGGCTTCCTAAATTTCGGAAGAACATACATTGCAAATTACGCAGAAAGGGTCAAACCCCTTTATGATCTGTTAAAACCCGATTTTAAAAGATCCAATTGGACTCAAATACACACAGACATTTTGAGATCCCTACAAACAGACATGCTAATTAAAACAAAATTAGAAACACGTGATAACACACGCAATCTTGTGATTCGAGTCATCCCAGGGAGATGCGGATTCACATACCTGACCTCTAATAAGGGAGAAAAGGTACCAATTGCATTCAAATCACACTTGTACACAGAAGCTGAACAGAATTTCAGCAACAAAGAAAAAATTGTTCATGCAGTTCAAACCGCAATAGCTAGAGAAAAAGATCAAGCTGACGGTAGACATATCACAGTCAGAACAGCTGAATCAGCCTTTGAGGCACTAACAACACCGTGTAATTTACCAACAACAACATTGAATCCGGAATGGATACAATGGGTGAATTCAATCACAACGGACAAAGTATACTATTACTTTGATCCAGAACTAGAAGAATTAAAAAATCTAGAATATGAAAGAACATTCCCTCTGCCAATCGACATTCTGCCTTTACGACATTACGCCTGTGTAATTTATACAGACGGACATGCTCAACCCCCCGTTTGGGGAGAACAGGCATACAACCCCACATGTGGGATTACAAAAGAAGTGTGGCGCGGAGGTAAACTAAAACCTCTATTAACAAAAACACACTCAGTAGAAACTAATTCAGAACAACAGACTGAAATAATGGCACTGAAAATGGCGCTAGATAATGCGGATCGCGAATTCCCGACACTTATAGTGTCAGATTCCTATTACTGCGTCAAATCATATAACAAGGATTTGCAGACATGGATTCAAAACGGTTACAAAGATGACACAGATGCAACAATAAAGCAGAAAATGCTTTGGGAACAAAAAGAGCTACCAAAGACTCACGTGACACACTCACTGAGTCATCAGCGTGATGGCGTTCACGTTGCAGGGAATTCATTGGCTGACACAGCCGCAGCGGCAGCCACTAAATCGGCTCCCGTAGTTCGAAAAAAGCGTACATTAAAATACATTGACGGTGAAACAGTACTGGCGGTGAAAACGTCATCAAAAGGCGACTGCTCAGCATTACCGATCAACTATCCACTCAATTATACATACATAATCGATGCAAACTCCGTCCCTTTTGCTCGAATCCCTGGAGTGGGGGATAGAGTGATTCCAAACATGGACAGGAGAAACTTGTTAATCGCAGACGCACATATGGGCGAGGGTCTCAGACACCTAAAACTAAAAGATTCTCTGGAAGAATTACAATCACGGTACTGGTGGCCAGGCATGAGCCTGCGTCACACCATGTTTGTAAAAAACTGCCCAAACTGCAACAGAGATCGCAGTGGGGAGAGAAACAGTTTAATACCTCGTCGTTTTACTCAAGAAAAATCAAGAGTATAAAGGAAGGCTTGCGATTAACATATACAGGCTAGTTTACACTTATAATGTAGATCACCAGCACTCGGCTGACGTCTGGACTGTTATACAAAGATTTGCGAGTCTAAATGGCATATACGCTAAGAGCATGCTACGTTTGACCATTGTTTTCACTCTAGCCCTCCAGCCTGGGGGGAAACATGACCAAATGAGCATAGCCCAGCGGGAATCTTCTCACTTCCTTCCTGAGGGATACGGGATGGTGTAAAGAAAAAACCAAGGCATAAAGCAATCTATAACGGAAAGGATATTAGGATCGGGAGCTTGGGTGGGTCAAACATCTAATAAGTGTCCAACGTAGTCTAAATAACTTGCCAAGAAATTCTCTGAAGGGATTCAGTGCGTACGAATTATTATTTGGAAATAGGATGTTGATCTCTGACATTGATAGTCAGACTTCAGTGGTGAAAGAAAAAAGCTTTGATATCAAAGACCGTTTGGCTATTTTGCAGGACTTAAACAAAACAAGAAAAGACCTGAGCAACATAAAATTGAAACAACAGCCAACAACCACTGAAGAACCACCACCTGTCCCAGCAAGACCTGTCTGGATTCCAAAAGTCGGGGATCTAGTCAGGGAAAAGATCGCGGTAAAGAAGGAATTTGGGCCTTCTTACAGAAAAGCAGTTCCTGTCTTGTCTGTCAACGGGACAAGATCAGTTGTACTACCGCCACTTGCTGGAAAAAAGGAGAACCGAGTTGTATCCATCGACCTGGTAAAACCACAACATGTGGCCGATAACAAACAGTAGGCCAAGTGGACTCCCAATAAGTAGCAGAACACCAAGGTTTGCTACCAGTACAGAGGTCCTAACGAAGAGGCTCATCACATTCGAAACACCTACAGAAGAACAACAAGGACTATGCAACAATGCAATAGAACTCAGACCTCTGAAAACCCAAATAAAAACATTTAGCAGAGACACACCAATCTATAATGAAGTACCAAGTGAAAATGCAAGAAACAGAAATCCTGAACCAATTGGAACAATTGACAGAACTGCATCCGGCTACTTCATAAACTTCGATGATTCCTCTGAAGGCTTCAGTGAATCAAAGACACAGCCATCATCAAACACCTTTAAAGATAAAGCTAAAGAACTTTTGAAACAACTGAAAGAAACATATCTGATTTCTCCATGGATTGAATTTTGGGTGGGTTTTGGTGCATTTATCCTCATACTTTGGCTCATCATGATACTAACTTTGGGACGCTTCATTGAGGGAAAATATGCAAAAATGGACACAGCAAGTCAGAAAATCAACTTGATCCTCAAACCACACACATCTTCACACATCGAGAAAAGAGAACTTTCTTCAGTCAACTTCACAGCCAATCCGATACCTGGTGGGGTAGCCTGGGACAACACTGACTATGACATTTATGGTCCGGTCGAAATCCTGAAATATCCACACCAAATTAAGATCTCATTGAGTGACTTTGCAAAACCAAGCTCATTTGCTGATGATTGGGACTTCGAAAGCATTAATAATATGATGTCTGACTTAGTAATGTCTGCTAAATTTACCAAACATGATTATTTGCAGGGTTCTACAAATTATGATAGTATGTACTGTTATAACCACTATGGTAACCATTTTTTACATAGATCTGCACAACCTAGAAATGTTTTAAATTATAATCAATGGGAACATTGTGCAACCCCTCCAAAAGGAAGCTCAAGGACCTTCTATGACAAATATTCATACTTTTCAGGTTTTAACACAAGTAATGCTGAAGCATTCTATTTTAAATTGTCAAACAAGACAGGGACAAAGACCATGATAACCAACACAAAATTGATATATTCAGACTCATTCTTTGAAAAAATGAATACTTTTGGTTTTGATTATTGGGACAAGAATGTTGAATTGAAAAGTGTTTGGGGTACAAAAGAATGGCAAGTGCAGGGCATATAATCTATGTTTAGAGCCTGCATGATCCCAGAACAAATGATATTTTTAAATGACACTGTTCAACAAACCACCTGTCTTGGCCTAGCCAAAATCAAAGACTTAAATAAACCGTCTATTCCAAAGCCAACAATGTTCAGCAATAGCTCTACAGATGAAGAGATAGACGTAAATTATGTATTAAACCAAAACAGAACACATCCTGATTGGAAACAGTGGTTGATCTGGCCCACAGATACAAATAACTGTCAAGATAGATTCCTGAACAAAACACAGGGGTTCAAAATGACCAGGCCAGACCCTAGATATCCCCAAAGACATCACCCAGGGATAATAACCACCTACAGTGTGGGCAAATTATGCCTTCAATGGCTACAAACTTCCACACTGGCAGAAATTAAACAACACCTAACTTTACTTACTGATGGTGCTGACTTGCGTGATTTCATTATGGGACCGCGCAAACAGCGTCAAAAACGTTTCATAGCAGCCTCTGTATATGCAGCATACAATGAGGCCTGGAAGGTTACTCAAATTGAAACAGCAGAGAGAATACGGGAAATTGACCGTATTAATTTGGAAAAATCACTTTCTGTAGTGGACAATGGGTTAATGACTCTGTCCTCCAGAATTTTTTCTTTGGACAGCATTGTGTCTTCAGCAATCGACATATTGACGCAAGACTTACTGTTATTACAACACGGTCAGTCCCAATTGCGCTCTATTGTACAGCTTGGCTGGACGTTACAAAATCTGCGTTCAGGCTATGTGCCTTGGCGTTTAAACAACACAACGTCACTATTCCAAATCTTTAACCTTACTGATAGACAAATCAGTATGGCACAAAAGGGTGCTGATTATACAATCTTGAGCATTGAAAAACTCGAAAGATTACCAGTGACAATGTCAGAACGACCTGTCAGTGAATGGATAATACATGGGATAATAAATATTCCAATCTCAACCTTCAGGTTTCAATACTGCCAAAAATATATACAGGCTGGCATGTACGAGAAATTGGGAAAGGGGTACATTAAAACATCATGGAACCTGCCCTATTCACATGCATGTGTCAGTAATAAAGGACAGAAAGTGTTTCTTACTGGCAATAATTGTGCGATGTCACTAAGCGGCACGCTTCTGTGTAACTGAATTAGTTTGCATGGAGCCTGTGAAGGGAATTCATACAACCTTTCATGTCACCAGCAAGGCGCACCTGCAACAGAAATAGAACCATTCTTTCAAAGACTCTATAATGGGAGTTACATTCTAATTGTAGACCGCAGATGTTGTAGTCTTATGCCCGGGACTCCTTATCTAGTCACTACGACTGCGAAGGTCAAGTGCTGTGGACGCTCATTGTTCCCCAGCTCCTTTCCAGACAGGGAGGCAAGGGCATGGCCCAATTTGAAAATTACTTCTATTCGAATAGATACTTTAAGCAGAATGAAAACAGTGCTTCTTCAGACGCCTACAAGGCTCACGTCATCAAAAGAAACGTATGATCTACAAGTCGCAAGGACGACTGCAGAGATACATTCATTGTTATCAACTAATTCCCCCATACATTTCGCAGAAATACTAAACGAAATCTTAAATATTTCTGATACCAATGGGGTCTCAAAGGTATTTAAGACAGTATTTTCGATGGCATTAACCCCATTCAAAGCCATACTGGGTATTTTTCCAGATTTCGTCCATTCGATTTTTGGCGGACTTCCCCTGATCTTGGGACTAATTGCAGGAATCCTATTCTTGGTCCTTATTTTTCAGTATGGCAACCCATGTCACAGACAAAACTCTTGCGACAAGGGAAGAAACAATCCTAGCCATTGGATACCGGGACCGGATATCAAAAATCCTGGGACTCTCCCGGCTTAGAGACCTGAACATGACTTGGTTTCTATCATTTCGACCAATGTGGCAAAGATGTGTTTTACCTGTATTAAGGTGTCTGCTATGCGGAGAAGTATGCGTGTTAGACACCTGTCTGACGCTACAATCGGATGCGCCAATGGATGCAGAAACATTGTTGAGCCCGATCAAGGTTCATGCTTTGTGCTGCCCTCAAAGGCTACCAATCCTGATGACGGCATTCGTGGAAGCTTCACCACTACGATTGATGGGTAGTGAAGTTCAAGATGAAAGCAGCATCGATCAGGTACGACCTTCTGTCAGCAATGCAAATCAGAATGTCAATGGAAACAATCATGCGCACGAATGCATGATTACACCTATTTCCGAGTTAGTGGAACTTTCCCAGGAAGCTGTTGACAGTTTCTTCGAAAGCCTAAATGATATGATGTTCTCACCAGAGCAGAAATAGAGACTTTTGAACAAGCTCGCACACGGCGTTCCCTGAATTCGGCCTTCAACTTTAAAAATAAAGTCACATGAACAATTTTTCCTCCAGTTCACGGACAGCAATTTTTCAGCAGCCCCAAAATATTTTTTCATATTTTTCGGGACACTATCTTCTGCTTAAAGTAAGAACTATTCTTAAAGAACTAAGGTTTCTAAATTTTAGATAGCTTATAGACATTAGCTGCCCGCTGGTATGTTCATAAATATTTTATTCTGTGATGGAATGGTCTCGAACTTTTTTTCTGTATTAAGAGCCATTTCATGTGTAAATTCTCATATACCAATAGCAATAATGTATACAAATGCGTGATTACCTTAGCATTATTATACAGCTTGAGTGCATACAATACATATGATTGCAACTTTTCCGTATATTTGAGAATTTCAAAATGCATTTATGTATTTTGGGGTGGTAAGGTATACACAATACTCTATAGTATGTTGTACTATGTTTTACTATGCATAGATTAGTAAATATGACCATAGTTAGCGTGGAGTGGGTGTGATGTATTCCTATAGGTTCTGAATCGATCCCCCTATTCCTGACCCTATTCTGGTTAAACAAACCAACAAGTTAACTAACAGTCAGCCCATGAGGCAGAAAACCCCCATGATGCAGATACCGTTATCTGACGCAGTCACACTACGGCACAGGAACGTGTTATCTGATTAGGTCATAACGCTTGCGATCTAATTAGACAAGCGATATTCCTCCAGCCCCTGATAAGGCATACGGAGTTCTCATAACAAATCAAACCTATGACAACCTGGGCAAAACCCTGCGGCCATTGTTTTGATTTCACCGAGAACTTCAGCAAAAGAATGTGCTAACGAGCAAGTCGTATGACATCCTTATTGACGTATCTATGTCCATCCTTACGTCAATCTCGGCACCTTAAAGGTATAAATATTACCGATATTGCCCTATGCAAACACACGCGGTGGTGACGAGACGGAGCAGCCATACTTGCCGAAGCCCAGAGCAGAGCAGACCCCGCTGGCGCAGCCCCGCCTTCCTGACGCGCTGAGAACGAGAAGCTGCTTTCTCCTGCCGAGAAATCCAGCACCGGCGTTTCTGGGTAGCCCTCGCAGGCAGCCTGGAATATCGAGACCAGAGACGAAAGATACCATCCCTCATTCAACCTAGATTCCAGGTACAGAACTGAATACCCCCTCACAGAGAATTCTTTAGTTATTCACTTGGCAAAAACAAACTTAACTTAAACTGTAACTTTCTATTCCCGCCCACGCATTAGGCTTAGGTCAGGTACACGGGGTAGGCGTATTTAGAAACACCAGTTGAGTACGTTTAGTCAAAGGTATATGGTATATGTGTATGTAATATATTTTATTCATTTTAAAACATCTTATGGCTTAGAAACCATATCAATGTTTTTACAGTATTATTTTATACTATTGCTTTTAATGTATGCACTTTACTTAGCTATAAGTATTGCAATAATATCGATCCATTTCTCTTGTATGAGAAAAGAGACTGATCAATAAATAACACCTTTTTATTGAACACGCCCGTCTCTTCCTTTTCTCTACAATCTGATGAGACTAAGAATGCACGTACTGACTGAGTAAAATAAATTGCCTTTTGTTCACACGACTCTCGAGATATACTCTTGATTAGGGGAGAGCAAAGTTGTCATGTTCTATGGTTGTCAGAAACTAAATCCCTTCTTGTCTAATCAGGGAAGTTAAGTCCTGCCTGAACATTCTAGAAAGTTTCTAGTGAACTCTGAGCTAGCTGGCAAACCCAAAACTTTAAGTCTAGTATCGACAGTAGTAGACCTAGTTAACGTCTGGTCTAGGCCTTTACTGCTGTAGGTATTATTCCATTGCGCAGAGCCTATTGGGATGATAGGAACTACACTACACTATTTTTGTTTATCCATTTACTGCTATGTTCCCCTGACTGTGCTCACTTAATGTACTTCTGTTTTGTGAATTCATTTTTGCTGATTCTGCGAGTATTAATTGTATTTTCCTTTTTGTCTCTGCTTTTCCCATGTTGAATTTTGTACAATGTGTTTCCATCTGACATTGTTTGGTATATTTGTATTACTTTTTTACTACTCTTGCTCCTTGCATAAAAAAAAGAAATGAAAATAGACTTCAATAAGCTAAGCAGACTCAAAGCAGTATTGGTTCAACACAAAGTGGCTCTCACGTCAGCTTGTGAGACCTTTGGGTTGCAGGTGGTGAGGACATCCAGTGAAATTCAGTCATTGCTAAACACAAATCTCCTGCTACACTTTGGGAAATTAATTCACCAAATCTTTAATACGTCTGATACGTCAGTCCTATCCCACTTTTTTAAAGTTGGGGGTTACAACATTGTCACATCATTTCAGACTATATTTATAATACCTGCTTTTATCCATTCAATTTTTGTGGCATTCTGGTACTTCTATTGCTGTTCCGCAATGGCTACTTGGTCTGTGGTACTGCCCAGCCAGGCATAGTTGCATCAGTAGTGTGATCGGATGTGGCAGCTTTTTTAGTTTAATGCTTTTGGAAGCTATTAACATCGAATATTGTCTGACCTTCCGTTAGCCCTACTTTACCATCGTTCAACCTGTTTTTTTTGGCATCCAGTGCCCTTTTCAATGGACCCAGGATGTGTTCCTGTCCACTACATCACCCGCAGCCCTGGATTATGAATGTTGATGGGTCCATTGATATCCATAGGCAGGGCTGTTCCATGGGTATTCGTCTTGTGTACGATTCTTTATTGGGGCCGGAGCCCGAAGTGAGAACCTGTTCCCATGCACAGCACCTCTTAGGTCTGAGTTTCACCAAAATTGACACAGTTTGCACTGGAATTCTCCTTGTGGCCTCTGGATATGAGAAGCATGTCTGTTCCTTTGATTTACTTAATTGCATGGCATCACTTTTTACTCTGGAAGTATCTGAGGCCTCATTGGAACTCAAGGCACATCACTTGTCACACAATGTTTTTGGCCTGGATGATGCGCTGTATTTGGATATTAATTTGCATACTAAACATATTTTTTCCTCTTTTCCCTCCGATTGTAGTCTCGATTTGGCACTTTGAGTTGAATTTGTCCTTTGAGGGAGACGCTTTGGTTCTGCTTACTAGTGACTTCTGTATTAGTTCAGGCCTAATGTCTTGACCAAGGGTAGAATGTTATGTGGCCCATGGGGACACTGTTGTTTTTCCTAAGTTAGCATGAGCATGCTGTAGACTGCATACTCATTTGCACACGTTACTACACAAGCTTATTTTGCAAATGTCTCTTTTGATACTTTCACAAGAGAACCTACTGCTGTGTTCATGTTTTATAGGTTCCTTGGATCCATAACCTAACCGTGACCAGCGCCAGGGACCACGGCCCACAAACCCACCAGCGCTGCAGCTCCTCGGTCCTCCACGCACTTAACACAGGCCAGGACAACAACTGCAAGTGCTCTTTTCCTATCAACACCCACAGACCATTCACCTGCCGCCACTGTTGCCTCTCCACTTTCACTGGGACCCAGGACCCACCCCAACCCACTCACCACAACTCCACCGTACCCCAAACCCTACAATGCATCCTTCTTAATGTCCACTCCCTCTACAAACAATCTGAAAAAATCTGGGACCTCCTCAACAGCACCTCTTCTGATGTCGACTTCCTTACAGAAACCTGGATGAACGCCACCTCAGGACCCGACCTCACGATCATCATCCCTGAAGGATACAAGATGACCTGGAAGAACCATCCCAACCACCATGGAGGAGACATCGCCATCACACACAAATCTAAGCTCCGACTGACCACCCACACTGACGGACCCACAGACTTGATGGAACACCTGCACTTCAAGACATAAACTAACCCAACCACCACCCTCCGAGGCATCCTCATCTACAGATCCCCAGACCCTGCACACCTTTCGCCGACAGCATCACTGACATCATCACCATGCAAACCATCACCTCCACAGAATATACCCTGCTAGCAGACCTCAACTTCCACCTCGACAACATCCAAGACCCCAACTCATCCTCCCACCTGGACAACCTCCTCAATATCAGATTCAAACAGATAATACCAGAAACCACGCATTCAACAAGACACACCCTCGACCCCATATTCACAGCAGGAAATGCCATCACCTTCAGCCACACTTCAGAACTACCATGGACAGACCATTGTTGCATCTACTGCACCTTCAAAACTAATAGCCACCCACAAACATCCACTCCCTCTCCAGCATAGCAATTGGAACAAGAACTGCGACGACCAGCTCACCGCCTCCCTCACCTGCTCCACTCCCACCACCACGGACGACGACCTAACAACCACCGCCGGAGCCCTGCACAATTGGATGATCGACTATGCCAAAACCATTGCCCCCTCAAGAAAACCACCAACCCTCAGGCCAAGAGAGCCAGCTTGTTCTCTGTCAAACTTCGAGAATTGAGATGAACCTCTAGTCACCTCGAAAAGACATGGAGGAACTCCAAAACCTCTTCAGTTTTCAGACATGGCGTTCAAGATGTTAAATGTTTTATCTCCAGCTCTTTGAATTAGAGCCCTCACACGGACCCCCGAATTTCCATCTAATTTCCAGTAGTTTTCTCGTGTGATTAGCTTGCAAAATATGTTCCGTATGAATACAGTCCTAAGACGGACCTATGGACCTTTATAGAGACGTTCCTTTACTCATGTTTGAAAAGCTGCAACTGTTGCAAACTTGCTTTGTTTTTCTTTCTGCCAGTAGATACATTATCGTTTATCATTGACTTTAGGTCTTATATAGCAGAGTGGACCTATCCTTATGTGCTGATCAATTGGGTAGGCTCCCTACGGATTAGCGGGTGACCCATATTGGACCTCCTTAAACATACTGGTCAGGTCCTCAGATCCTTCTGTCCTTTTTTAACTTGTGCAAGCTACTTGAGAGAATCTATCGTACTATACCAGCACTGTGATTACACAGTCTGAATTTTCTAGAAGCTAGAGTATCTATCATAACTAACAAGGTCTCATGTCTTATATATATGTCTTCCTGATGAAGGCGTATAGCCGAAACGCACGTAGGATTTAGAATTTTCAGAGCCATGCCGGAAATGAATGTCCCTCACATAAAATGAAAACATAATTTGTATATGTTTATATCGAAATGTAATTATTTGAAACACTTGCATGTACCAAGAAATGCACTGTTGACACTGTGGGAAGAAAAAGATTTATAACGCAGTGTTTGGATGCATGAAAGTAAACAGAATTCAAATGTGTAAATACAGTGCATTTTTGATTGTAGCGTACACAAAATTCTTTGTATGTTCTTTTTAAATTGTACAGGAATATAACTGTCTATATAAATAATATAAAATAATAATAGGAAAGATTTTTGATTCCCTAATTCTAGAGGGTTTATGTACAATATATCATGTATGCTGTTTAGGTCTATATTTATTCTTTATGTTCCTAATTTGTTTTGTTCACATTCAATTATTACACCATGATTTAGGAAATTGTATCAGGGGTACCCTTATCTTTACAAACACAAAACTTCAAAAGCTCTACAGACCACAACAACTTCAAAGCAGCCACCGCCGCCCACCACAAGCTCATCAGATACACCAGGAATAAGGCATTCCAGGGCAGAATCTCTGCCCACGCACACAACAGCAAGGAACTCTTCAGCATCATCAAAGAGTTCGCCCAACCAAACAGTGAGACAACCAACAACCCTACTCTCCCAGGACCTTGGCGACAGACAACAAAGCTCCTTCTTCCGCCACAAAATCAAGAACATCTATGACAACTTTGATGATGACAACCTACATGAGGGACCTACACTCACCTCCCCTTACATCACACAGCCGATGTTAGACAGCTAGATCATCCTCACCATCAAAGACACCCTGAAGGCTAGGAGACTGTATTCCTCGGGAGCACAGGAAGACCATCACCCACGCCCTCATCAGCAGCAGACTGGCCTACGGTAACATACTCTATGCCGGGATCACCAAGAACCTGACCTGCAAACTCCAAAATGTCCAGAGCGCCGTTGTCAGACTAGTACTCAATCTACATCACCACTGCCACATCTCCCAACACCTGCTGACACTACATTGGAGCCCAGTCAAGAAGAGAATCACTTATAAGCTTCTCACCCACGCCCACAAAGCCCTCCAGAAGGGTGAACCCCCCTACCTGAACCACGCCTATTGTTCCAAATACCCCAAAGATTGCTCTGCTCAGCCTTGCTCTCTCTTGAGACAGTGCTGCTTATCAAGAAGACTAGAACAGGAGGTTGCTCTTTCTCCTTCCTCATGACCAAGGCATGTAACACCCTTCCACTCCACCTCCGGCAGACACAAACACTCTCCAAGTTCATGAAGGACCTCAAGACCTGGCTCTTCAATGAATCACTGTGAACTTCCGGGAGCTGTGCCCTCCACACCTCCTTAGTGCCTTGAGTACCTTTTTGGTGAGTGGTTGTGCATTACCAACCCGCTGATTGATTAGTTGATGGGATTTAGTCTGAAAATTGTTAACATGGTCGAAAAACAATGCCTCTTGTTATTCTGTTCTGGTCAGGCCCTAGCATCTAGACAAAACTTACAGATGCAGCTGTTATTTGGGAATATGTACTTGTTCATGTCTCTGTCAGATATTATTGTGGACAAGTACAATAGTGTGAACAAAAGGGTGTCTTGCAACAACTATTCCAGAGAGAGTTGGGAGTGTTGTATTCTGGGGTGTCTAATCACTTGTTCCTCTGTGAGTGAGTAGGAGAGCAAGTGAGGCACTATAGCTAGTTGGTCCTGGCTCATTGGTACTAAGCTGGTAGGATGACTCATCTTTACTATATACTAAGGTCTCATAATCCTACGCATAGTTCTGTGTTTGCGCAGAATCCCTGCAACAAAGGTTGTGCCTCCTTCTCACAGAAAATGATCACAGGTAGGCAGCCAATTGTCTACTGTCTGTCTCTCCCAGAACACTGCTAAATGTAGTTGTTAGGTGGCACCCATTGACCTGAAGTTCAGATTCAACTGACTTAAAGAAGTAATTGACAAAAAAGAGCTGTTGTACATGAGAACTAAGTGCCTGCAGTGGACTTTTGACATAGAACCCTGCCTGCCACTTCAAGACTCATTCATCATGGTGAGCTGTCTCGTCCTGCAACTGTGAGCCCTCTAAGAACGCATGAGGAGCTCAAGGCTTTCACCAATTACCCAAAAACTCCCTTGGAATAGAGGAGCTACTTCCCTGCAGACTGCAGACAACAAACCCGCAGTGCCCAGCTTACCAACTTGCAGATTTCCAGCCCGACCAATGAAAAACCCACTGAGGAAGAGGTACCCATGCTCTGAAAGGTCAACTCTGTCTCCCCACTGAGTGTGAAGACACCAGGTCTTATGGGAGCTGTGCCTTTACCAATCCCAAGGATACATGACACCCTGCAACAGAACGACAAAGTCCAATCCGGATTCCAGCTTCTCAGGAAGCAAGGACCCATTGATGGACTTTGAGACCCCTGAGACCTACTTCGTGAGTGGCCCAGCTGTCCTGAAATCATCCCCGCAAGTATCTTGCCCATGATCAGGAAGACTGCTTTTGTACACAGAACCCAGCTGACTATTCTACTCTGCACCCAGCCTGCCCGGCCTGGGTCCTGGTGAACCGGCTGAGCTCCCGTGCTCCAGATGCCCTTGTGACCTGAGCCCCCATTTTGGAGCTTTTGGAATTGCCTTCAAGTCGCCCATTGAAACCTACTTCTAGGTGGCCCTCTTTCATTGTTGTGCGCTAGCTACCAACACCTGCAGCCCAACACCTGCAGCACCCTGCTCCCAGCTGAATCTGGGACTCTCCTGATGAACCACTGGGTGCCTCCTGAACTTTGGTGGGTTACAACTCCGAATCCAGAAGGTGAAACTCTAGAACTCGCTGTGCTTTTTTCTATATATTTTTACAATTTTCTCCCCTAGAGATACATTGTGTACAATTGCACACAACTGAACTATGCTCTGAACTTTAAGAAATTATAAGAAATTAAGAACTTACCTGTGAATGAAGTTCTTATTTTTGCAACTTGGCCTATATTTATTCTTTGAGTGTGTGTCTCATTTATTATTTCCTTTGTGAGTTGAACAAATGCTTAGCACTACCCTCTGATGAGCTTAACTGTTTGCTCACACAACCACAAATAGAACATTAGTATTATCTATTTTTGCCTCCGTATAACAGTCTTGGATTGTCTGGACTCTGCACACAGTACTTATTTTCAGTGCATTATATAGAGATCCAGCTTCCTACATACTGTCACTGAAATATTCATTATGATTCAGCTGAATCTTATCTTCAATATCCTCTAGAACTCTGTAATCACCACTGGGTGGGCAATTCTGAAGTAGTTATCATTGAGTAGCCTGCCCTTTTAGATAAATGGGCTAATTCAGGACTTTTACACGAATTGCCAGGAATATCTATCTGTCATGACTTTTAACCAGGGCCACTGGAATTATGAGTCAGGAGAGGGGCAAATATGCGTCAGGGTTGATTAATTTATGCAGAAAGCAAATGCAAATTGTGCGGCATAGTAAGGCACATTTTGTAATAGTATTAATGGTAACACTCTCTGGGCATTGGTTGCACCTCATTAGTACCAGTTTAACACCCAAAAAATAGGAATAAGCAAAAGAAAGGTGACCAGTACAGCTTTGCATAGGTATTTCCACTGCACAGAAACTTGTGATGTCATATTTTTTGTAACTTTTCAACCATTTGAGCTAGAACAAACATTTATTTAGTTATAATCTGCATATTGTGTGGCAGATGCAGCACATCTATAATTGTGTGAAAACCGCAGCAGCTACACAATCGCATAATCCCAGTGGGCCTGCTTTTAGACTGTTGCGACATTTTAGCCAAAAACATGGTAAGTTCCAGGATTGTAGGTTCTCCTTTCAATTTTTTTCTCTCCGCTAAAAATACCAACATACAAATAACTGTTGGAAAACAAACCAGGGCTGGTGGAAACTGACACATATGTTGTGGTTGTGCTTGTCAGCAATGCACTGACATATCTTTTTTTTCCTGCATGACCCATCAGACTTCTTTACTCTGGACTGACCGAGGTGCCAATGAACGAACCTCCAAGGTTTTCTTCCGCTTCCGGTGTGTAGGGCAGGTATATCATGGGTAGCCTTATCAGGCAGTCTCTGGTGGAGTGGAAATGGTTGAGATCAGCAAAGAGCAAGACAACGGCCTGCTGATAAAGACCTATGTGCAGGCCTAACAGAGACCTAAACCATGGATACCTTCTGCCTGGGTGCAATGACTTTAGTAATATGTCCCCGCTTCCTGCCAAAGAGAATGTCATATACAAAGAATGGTTGGGAGAAAGGCTCACCTTCAGACCACACTTTCAGAAGGATTACTTTTTCACTGCCACTTTTGTCAACAAACAATTTTAACATCGGCCCCATTCATCATAATATCTGCACCAGCATTTCCAGTGAAGAGCAGGTGTTTACCCCATATGTGCTAGCTCTTCCGAAATAACCTTAATCTCTTAGTACCCACTGTGTTCTTAGGATGTTTTACACTGAGGCTCTCCCTTAGGTGCCTCTGGTGTCGACATACTCGGATTGGTTTGCACTAATGACTGAAATGCAGTTTATCATGGCTGTCTACCAGTGTGCAGAATCGTGCCTCGATTGCACCACAGGCTTTATGAGGACATGACAGAGTGAATTTGGGCCCTGCTGACATACTGGACTTACTCGGGTTCATAAGGGGTGCTTTTCAGTGGAAAGCACTCAAAAACTAGCAAAGGATCCAGAGGACTCTAGCCCTGCAAAGGAACAATTGAAAATATCTGTTCAAAGAAAGGGCAGCTAGTGACTACTATCTGAAAGGCAGATATAGAGCACAGTGCCTGCCAAAGTTAAAATCAAAGGGCCTTGCATGCACTGAGTGGTTTTCACTGACTACTATGCAAACGCAGATATAAAGTGCAGTGCATTCAGTGAAAGTTGCTCAGTGCATGCAAGGCCCTTTGTTTTTAAATCCACTGCCACTATGCTTTCCTATGAAAGGCAGATATAAAGCGAGGTGTCTGCCGAAGTTAAAATCAAAGGGCCTTGCAATCACTGAGCCACTTTTACTCCATATCCAAATATGCTTATACTGAATATACCAGGGGATCGCCTACCATTTTGTAACTTTGCGATGAAAATATAGAGCACAGTGCCAGCCTGGAAATGGCAGTAGGTGTGCTTCCTGATTGTGCCAGAGTTCAGGACGAACGTCATGTTTTTCGTCCCACCCCACCGACTGATAATCTCAGTTCAGCCAATCTGAGCTGCTATTTTGGATGAAGGCGGGCAAGCACTCATAACAAGCCTAATATGACAATGAAGAGAGAATAAATAAATGCTGGATCTCAGAAGTAATCTTTAATAATTAGATGTGGGATGCAAACTACTCCCAGGGGTTCATCGAGCTACCAGAAGCTCACAATTGACCGCTTGGAGAATGCAGAAATATTACAACTTTCTAAAACTGTGATTGTAATTTAAATTGTGACTTTACTATAAGAGTGGATTTTTCATTGCATCCAAAGACATCAGTCCTGAACTGCTAACCTGTTCCCATTTGGAAGCTATCACTTATCAGATGTAATAAGTTAACGCCAATATTACTCTACAAAAAGAGGAAACAGGAGCTTATGTAGGTCCAGCACACTCGGTCCTTGTATCAGTAATCTTGCGGTAAACAGTGGTGTGCAGTTCCTCAAGATTAAGAGAAAGAGGTATACTAGTGTTCCAGTTCAGGGAGTGTGCTCCAATAGGAGCAAGTGCCCTCACACACCCAGAAGGGTATCATGATTCATCATTAAGCTAGCTCCTCGTTGGGCCGTTGCTGCAGTGCCCGAAGAGCACCCACTAGGGGGCTCTTTGGATGAGATCTTTTATTAATCATATGATGAAGTGGGGGTGTGCGGGCTTCAATAGTATTTGTAGAGTGGTATTAAAAGTGAGTTAAAATAGGTATAGTGATATTCAGTACCAGATTTCTTATTGATCGAACTCACTAAACTAATTAAAAGATGTGGTGCTCGTCTAGGGTACAATGGGCCTAATAAGCAGGTCAAGCGAGTAATTCTAAAATACGTTCAAAATGTTTCCCATCTTTGTCTGTCCAGGTGGATCAAATGGCAATTTTCAGGACCTAACATAAATACCCTATTCTACATAATGACTAGATTCAGTAATAGGTGTGTTGTGCTAA
Source organism: Lissotriton helveticus (assembly GCF_964261635.1). Taxonomy (NCBI): domain Eukaryota; kingdom Metazoa; phylum Chordata; class Amphibia; order Caudata; family Salamandridae; genus Lissotriton; species Lissotriton helveticus. Next base: position 47,227,572 of record NC_136060.1, on the reverse strand, counting down.
AGTAATCAGTACTACATCAGGTCCCTAAGTAAAATTGTATCTTGACCTGGGTAACAACCCCAAGTCGAGTAAAATTTGACCCCTTAAGGTCATGGCAGAGGGAAAGAACTATAAGCATCTCTGGCGTGGGGCAGCATCTACCATGAGACCTACCCAGGCTCTGCTTCCTCGAAGGTCTCACTGTGGACTTAAGGTTCAAAGGTTCAAATCTATGATTGAAAAACCTGCATACATTAACTGGATCCAAAGAAGACAGCTCTCTAGTTGTCATGTATTCAATATTTTCTAGATTTGGAGATCTACTACAACTTAGTAAAAGGACAACCAGTATTTAAAACTCTTGAACATGAAGATACCAGAAAGTCTTTGGGTAGCATTGGAAATGGAAACATTTGATCATTTTTGAATATAAGGAACTTATTAGAAATATGCGACAGGTAAATGATGCTGATTATGGAACTATTCTTCAAGATATAAGAATTGGAAAAGTGACAGAACATGGCAAATAAGAAATTATAAAATTGGAAGCTATTGATAAAATAGAGCACGAAGGAATCACTATTATTTTGACAGAAAAGTTGAAGAGGAAATTGGATTCTTTAGAGAAATCGATATCTAAAACTGCTGGTTTAGAAAGGAATCTATATGTAGGAGGAAGCAAGATGGCGGATTGAAGCCGCCACAGCGAGGACGCTCTGACGAGGACTCCCCGAGCTCTATGAGAACCTGAGTGAAAAACTCTCCACCGCTTGAGACATTGATGCTTTCCAGTTAAGGCGAAGCAAAAGAAAAGTCTACTTTTGGCAAACGCACGCATAGCATTTTAATCACCTTTTACCTGCGCCTTGTGAAAGGAATTGATTGAGAGACTGAGAGAAACCATTTCAGACCGCGAGGCAGCTAGCGAGACGGCTAGCGGCTACCTAACAAGAGAAGGCGTGCCTGCAACTTCTGACGTCGGGAGATGCCGGGAGGAGACTAACACATTTAAAAAACTTTAAATTTGCACTTGCTTACTTTTTCTGCTTGTCGCTTTGCGATGTCTGTGACTCCTGGAATCGGCAACGCTGCAGCTGCAGCTTGGAGGTTGTGACTCAGCTGCCCTGTCTTAGCAGCTGGTGGAGAGCGGTGGAGACAAAACGGAGCGGTGAGGCAGCAAGCGGCTACATAATAAGAAAGTGCACGCTTGTGACGGCAACTTCTTGAAAGACGTTGGGAGGAGAGCAAAACAGACTTTAATTTTTTCCCGCTTGCGTTTTGTGTACATCCAGTGACTCCGGTAATCGGTGGCGCTGCGGTTTGGAGGCTGTGGCTCTGTGGCTCTGACTTGGCAGCTGGTGGGGCGGAGAGAAGCGGAGACGGAGACGTAGCAGAGTGGTGCGGAGAGGTAGCAGCAGAAAACACATGCTTGATAGCTGGTGGAATGGAGAGAAGCAGAGTGTTGGTGGTGGGCTGCCCGGTCAATCAACACGATTTTTGATTTTCGATTTGTAAGGTCTGAACAGCAGGAGCTGAGCCAGGTTCGAATTCACAGTGGCAAGAACGAGGAGTAAGAAGAGACAAGATAGTAACGGACTGATGGCGCCTACTAATGATAAAAATGGGAATAAAAATGCGCCGCAACAGAATAAAACTTCCAAAAACACTTCTGGACATGAAGAAACAGAGGAGCAGACTGCGACCCCTGTAAAACCATCAGCAGCATCTGCAGTGAGTAAAACAGCAGCAACCGGTGGCAAGCAGCCTATTATCCGTCCTCCTCTTTTGCTGGTCTCCGGGGGTAACAGTACATTTAATAATAATCCTACTAAAGATAATACCATGGGCAACAAAGTACTTGCTAATCTGAATGTCAGGGCTAATGGGGGTAAAAAAACTTATGCTAGAACTGATCCCCTGATCAACAAAGTGCCTATTGAGACTATAACGGAGGCAGAGGGGGAGGCTGATAAAACTGTAAAAGATACCCCAGTAGATATTTGTACAATAGAGCCTTGTACATTGCGGAGCTCGTCTCAAAACCAAGAGAGGAACAAGTTGGAGGATGATGAGGGGGGTCGGGAGGGCCCGGATCCGGGAACTGACCTGGACCTGGAGAGCTGCGGTGTTGTGGAGGCGGAGGTCATCAGTGGTGATAAATCTGATTTATCAAGTATACAAGCTGCACAAGTTACACATCCCCAGATAGTTTCAATCTTGGATCTTGAAAATACAAGTATTGTAACTCAAGGTGGTGATGAGTTGGATAAGACAAATGTATCAGGTGCGGAATCTAACGAGGATGAGTACGAGGAGGTGGTGGATTCGCTTGCTGGAGGAGGAGAGCTAGAAACAGAGGAAATGGAGGAGGACTCTACGGCAATGGGAGCCGGCAAAATTTCTGGTCTTAAAAAACAGAAGGGGAAAGCTAAGATCAAGTCTAAGAAGGGCAGAAATACGAACCTTAACATGTTATCAACAACACTGACCTCCATTAGTGCCCGGGAAAAGTTTATTAAGGATCATAGTCCATTAATGAAATGGATGCAGGCAAAAGGGGGTGTTAAAAGTACGGCCTTGCGCTTATCCAGTAATAACCCTGTAAAGGGAGAAGGTATAAAGACCACTAAAGACACTTCCCTCAACAGCACTATCCCGATCTCTCCGGAACCTCTTCAGACTTCTTCAAAAGGAGCAAGAGGTGATGATCTGGTGACTACTGGTTCTACTATTATGGGATAAGAGAATATTGATTCTCCTCCTTCATCCACCACCACTACCATTAGAGGAGAGACGGCACCAGCCATAATTCATCAATGCGCTCCTGCCCCCTCGGAACCCCCGACACGAACCTCATTGGATCTGATTCTGACGACACTGCTGGAACATCGGCAAGAGGTCCAGCAACACTTTATTCAGTTAAGAGAAGATAACAACAAAATGCAGACCTGATTGCTAGAAGTTACAAGCAAATTGAATAATGTTACAGTAGAGATTGAAGAAATCCAGCAGAGGGTTGTCACTGTTGAGGAATCTTTAGCTACTACTGTGACTTCTACTAACCAACATGATAGAGATATTGTGATCCTAAAGAATAAAGTCGAAGATTTAGAAAATCGGCAAAGGCGCCAGAACCTGAGACTCTTTGGCGTACCCGAGGGATCGGAGGGTGCGGATGTCCGAGCATATCTGGTCAAGCTTCTTCCAAAAGTGTTCCCCGATTTATCTGATTGGGATTGGGACACACAAATACAGCAAGCCCATAGATTACCTATGTTTACCAGAAACAAAGAGAGCAAATTTCCTCGACCAATATTGATGTATTTAGGTAACTTTCTCTTACGACAAGCGGTCTCTATCAAGGCGAGGCCAAATAAACCAGTGACGGTGGATGATGTAACTTTCTTCGTAAAATCTGACCTTAGTAAAGTTACGATGGAAAAACGCTGGGGGTTACATAAATTGATTGATCCTTTTAAATCTGTGGGAGCAGTGGTATATCTTCAAGAGCCTGCACGACTCAAAGTTGTGAAAGCTGGGCATAATCATTTATTTACTGAAGTTAAAGAGGCTGAGCAACTGCTCTCTAAGATGGCATCGGATAATTAGATGCTAGATGTTTAATGGTATGATCTTACTATAAAACATCTATTTTTTTCTTCTCTTCTGCTCTCTTTTACATATATTTTCTCATTTTCTTTGCTCCGTCTATGAGTGATATATAGAGGGAGGGGGGTCCTTGAGGAGACCTTGCTGGTAGGCTGCCCATTCATCGGCAGCCAATGATAGGGGAGGCTTCCTGGTAGGTACTTTGGGGGGGAGCTCTAGGGGTTGGAGGAGAGGGTTAGGGGATGAAGTTTGGAGGGGAGGGGGTTTTCAGGGGGGGAAAAGATGACACAAGCAGAAAAGACTTAAGGAACAGATTGAGTAAGAAACTGTCTATTTTTTTTTTACTTAAACAGTTATTCAGAATATATTTGAATTAAGATATGTATCAAGTTAGCTGCTTAGCTTGGAATGTTTCAGGTCTCAACAATAAAAGTAAAAGACAACTTGTATTTGAAGATCTTTAAATGTATAATCCCCATTTTGTACTTTTAAGTGAAACCCATATTCGTTTTCAAGATAAAAAATTTTAGAACAAGGGGGGTTTGAACTAATAATATGTATTCCATTAAATGCATCAATCCGGGGGGTGGCTATACTTAATAAAAAATCACTTAAGGTAGAAGTTCTTAGAGCTGCTGCTGATAAAACCGGTAGGTGGGCAATCGCACAATTAATGTTACCGTAAATATATCTTATGTGCAGTGTACGGATCAAATTATGACGATGCGGCAGTCTTTGACCGACTTAATATTGAATTACTAGATTGGGAGGGGGAGCTAATACTAATGGGAGATTTCAACTGTGTAATTAACTATGCAAAAGATACTACGAAGTGCACCCCCTCACAACGTATGCGTAAAACAAGGGCTGCCATTTTAGAACTTGCACACATACATAATTTAAAAGATCGTTGGAGAAATCTCCATCCGACACTGGCTGGATATACTTACTATTCAATACCGCATAAAATGTGCTCCCGCATTGATATGGCTTGGACTACGGATAACATACCTAAAGGTAGTAGAATGGAGATCTGTCCTAAAGTAACTTCAGATCACAATCCCATTCTGTTCGGTTTTAATATCTTATCTAAAAAACAGGAACCCAGGCTATTTTCATTTCCAAGATACTTGTTATCCAATTCCCTATTTATCAATCTGCTGAAGGAACATATAAAAGAATTTCTGGAGTTTAATATTGACTCAGCCCTACCTATTACTGTATGGGATGCTTGTAAAGCAAGTATTAGAGGTTTTGCCCAGCAATTTATTATTCAACAGAATGCTAATCAAAAAGAGGAGATACGGGGCATTACATCTAAGATCAGGGCCTTGGAAGAACACCTGGCTGAAATTACTAAGCAGGAGGATGCAGGGTTAATTACTAATTTGAATAAAGCAAGGCTGGAACTTAAATTAATTACTTTACGCTGCGAGACCAAAACATTTCTTAGGGATAGAGTTAGTACTAGGCTGCACAAGTATAAATTATCACAGTATGAGAGCGGTGACAGAATCGGCAAAATCCTCGCCTATAAGGTTGCAGATGATAGAGCTACCTCTTTAATTAAGAGCATAAGAGGAGCCGATGGGATTAATTATACTCTACCCGAGCAGATTCTGCAACAATTTGTTAAATATTATACTAAACTCTATACCCCTGAGAATTTACCTCCGATTGAATCTATTCAAAGGTACATTAGAAGTAATTGGTTAATAGAAACAGATGCAGAAGCGATGGAAAAACTGGAAGAAGACTTTAGCCTTGCTAAATTGAAATTAGCTATCTTTTCCCTTCCCACCGGGAAAGCTGCTGGGGATGATACACTTCCGATTGAAATATATAAAAGTTGTAGTGAGGAGCTTCTTCCTTTTCTTTGCTCAATTATAAATCAAATAGGGATAGCTAGTAAGGCTCCGAGTTCATGGAATACCGCTAAAATAATTTTCTTTCTAAAAAAGAATAAAACACCTTCAGAGTGTGGGTCTTATAGGCCCATTTCCCTGATTAATTCAGATGCCAAAGCATATACTAAATTAATTGCTACAAGATTATCTCCTCTTATGCCCAAATTAGTTAGCCACCATCAACACGGTTTTGTGGTAGAGAGAGACACTACATTGCACGTTAACATGGCTATCACTGCTTTTGATGTTGCTGCAACAAATTCCTCCCCACTCGGCATGGTATTACTCGATGCTGAGAAAGCATTTGACCGAGTGGGGTGGGAATATCTTTGGGCTACTCTTAAAGAAATTGGTTTTAAAAAACTCTTCCTAATGAAAATACAAGCACTTTATGATTGTCCAAATGCTATAATAGGGTACGATAATCTGCTGTCCTCTAGATTTCCAATTTTAAGAGGGACATGTCAGGGGTGCTCGCTATCACCTCTTTTATTTGCTCTTGCTATGGAGCCCTTTATTAATGCTATAGAAACGTATAAAATCATTTAACTTTGGCATTAATTCACTTAAAATTACAGCATACGCTGACGACTTGGCGATTTATACAACAGATGTCGCAGAAGCCATGGACAGAATTATTAAAGAAGCTGACGCCTTTGGTGCAGTATCGGGCTACAAATTAAATCTAAATAAAACACAAATCATAGTTAATTATAAACCACGGATCCCAGTCGCTGGCATATGCCACACAGCTACCTACTTAGGTATTAAAATTACATCCAATATCAAATGTATTATTGCACTGAACTATGATGTTTTATTAAAAGATACTAGCATTCTTCTTAAAAAATGGCATAAGGTTCCCCTAAACCTTATTGGTCGAATAAATCTCATCAAAATGAACATTCTGCCAAAGTTTTTGTATTTATTTAGGTGCATTCCTTTAAAAATTACTAAATTATTCTTTAGAAAACTTGATGGCATTCTAGGCAGCTTTATATGGGGGTTTAAAAAAAAACGCAGATCACTATCTACTTTAAAGTTACCATTCAGTAAGGGTGGCCTTAACTTTCCAGACTTTAGAACTTATTTTTTTGCATCCTTTTTGGGACGTCTAGAGAGCCTTTTTAATTCCAATAATCCTTATTACTTTCACCAATTTATGCTTGGTACCGACTCTATTCAATTCCTTGCTAGAACCAATGACCCAAACTATTTTAAAAGAGTCAGGTTTAAGACTGCCAAAGACATAATAAATATATGGAATATAATACTGGTACTCAACAAAACATCAATCTTTCACCCTGATTTAACTCTCTGGAACAATCCGGGTTTACCAGGTATTTTTAGTGACTTAGGGTGCAGGATTTGGTCCTACTTCGTCATAATTAAACTGGGCGATTTATATGGCTCCTCAGGTTTGTTAGAGTTTGAAACACTTAGGATACTATATAAACTACTGGGGCACGCATACTTTAAATACATACAAATCCGAGATTTCCTTATTGGAAAATTAAAGCTTAAAAAGATCTCAGATTCAGATTTTTGGAATTGTATGTATGGAGGAGGCGGGAAGAACAAAGCTACGATCAGCCTAGGGTATAAATGTTTCAGTCAATATAAGATAGATGATGCCCTAAATTGGCTCAGAAATGGACCTTAAAATTTACGACCGGTATTTCATCAAACATTATTTTCACATTTTTAAATAATATTGATATAATATTGATGCTTTAGTTCATTCATCTAGTTTAAAACTCCAAGACTATAAGACTATTTGCCAGCTTTATTACACCCCGCAACAATTTTGTAAATGGTCTTCTAATAATGTTCACAATGATCGTATGAAATGCCCAAAATGTCAACTACAGGCTGCTGATTTAGAACATATGATTGTTCCATGTCCGGTTTTGTTTTCATTTTGGGATAGTTTAGAAAACATTCTGAAACAGGAACTATTAATTAACACATCATTACGACCTGAAATGATTCTTCTTGGTATTCAACCTACTATTGCCCCATTTCGAGATGTTGTTTTTATTTTGTTATCATGCGCAAGATTGGTTTTTTCAAGGGCATGGATTTCGCACCAATCACCTCATGTGAACAAATGGGGGTTTCTTGTGAAGTAGATATATGATATGGAATTATCATTAGCTAGGAAAAGGGGTGATAAATCACTTAAGAAAATAGACAGAATATGGGGATGTCTTTTTACTTGTTCAAATATGAATTGATTTAATTAAGGGTCTTGTCTACCTTGATATCTTATTATTTGTCTCTTAGCTAATATATGAATTTGCTCTGATTACTTGATGTCCTTTTTTTTTTTTTTTTATGTATTACTCTCTGTATTTATTACGAAGAAGTTCAAGACAGAGTTGTACTGATTTCATTAATTATGTAAATAGAGATGGTATTGAATTTTTGAAAGTCAAATTTGACCAAATTGAAGAAGTACAACAATTTGGTCGTTGTTCAGCTCGGTTTTTGCAAACTTCTTAAAATATCAGCTTCGGGCTGTTGACTTATGTAAGAAACTGGAAACAGTGTCAATATCTGGGACATTATTAGTCTCAGCATCTATTCTTGGAATGTTGAGCTATTGTTGCGCTCTATCGAGGGCTTGGAATAGGAATTAGAATTAAAATAAGAATTGGCAACCACATCCAACAAAGGCAGCAGACGCGCAAATTATCCACTATCTTGTCGAGGAAGTAGTTACCAAAAACAACAATACTGGGCTCTATTGAGAGCCTGTAATTGGAATTAGAATTGGCAAGCACATCCAACGAAGGCAGCAGACGCACAAATTACCCACTGCTTAGTCGGGGAAGTAGTTACCAAAAACAACAATACTCGGCTCTATCAAGGGCCTGTCATAAGATTTAGAATTGGCAACCACATCCAATGAAGGCAGCAGACTCGCAAATTATGCAGTGACTAGTCGGGGAAGTAGTTACCAAAAACAACAATACTTGGCTCTATCAAGGGCCTGTCATTAGATTTAGAATTGGCAACCACATCCAACGAAGGCAGCAGACGCGCAAATTACACACTGCCTTGTCAGGGACATAGTTGCCAAAAACAACAATACTGGACTCTATTGAGGGCCTGTAATTGGAATTATAATTGACAACCACATCCAACGAATGCAGCAGATACGCAAATTACCCACTGCCTTGTCAGGGACGTAGTTGCCAAAAACAACAATAATGGACACTATCGAGGGCCTGTAATTGGAATTAGAATTGACAACCACATTCAACTAAAGCTTTTTGGATGTTTTGTTTTCCAGTCCATTACATAGAGTGTGAATCGGAGTCCACAGTGGGAGCCTGAGAAACAGCTACCACATCCAAGGAAGTTAGCAAGTTTCGGGGACATAGTTACCAAAAACAACAATACTGGGTTCTATTGAGGACCTATAATTGGAATTAGAATAAGAATTGGCAACCACATCCAACGAAGGCAGGAGACGCGCAAATTACCCACTGCCTTGTCGGGAACGTATTTACCAAAAACAACAATACTGGACTCTTATCGAGGGCCTGTAATTTGAATTAGAGTAAGAATTGGCAACCACATCCAACGAAGGCAGCAGACGCGCAAATTACCCACTGCAGTGTCGGGGAAGTAGTTGCCAAAAACAACAATACTGAAATCTATCGATGACCTGTAATTGGAATTAAAATTAACAACCATCTCCAATGAAGACAGCAGACACGCAAATTACCCACTGCCTTGTTGGAGACGTAGTTGTCAACAACAACAATACTGGAGTCTATCAAGGGCTTGTAACTAGAATTAGCAACCACATCCAACGAAGGCAGCAGATGCGCAAATTACCCTTTGCCTTGTCGGGAAAGTAGTTACCAAAAACAACATTACTGGGGTGCATTGAGGGCCTGTAATTAGAATTAGAATACGAATTGGCAACCACATCCAAAGAAGGCAGCAGAGGGGCAGATTAACCACTGCCTTGTGTGGATGCTGAATGAGGTGAAAAATGAAAGCTGTTTCCTGCGATGTCTTCAACAGAATCTAAAGACCTACAATGATGATGCGTGGCCTTTTTAACAACGACTGAAAAGTCTGCTTCGACACGTAGTGCACCCTCTTTGAATCTGCAAGTCAATGGGGTGCAACAGTCCGGGTACACAATATTGAGAACTTACTGGTATGCAGTGGGAGTGCATGGGATATACTACATTGGAAGAAAAACAGTGCACAGACACCTCCTTATAGTGGAACTTGATAACTTAACTTGGAAGAAGAATTAAAGTGGCTCTGTATATGAAGGAAGATTTGAACACGTTGACAACTTGGAATATAAAATAAAGTCTGTGTCTCTAGAAGAATGTTTGGATTTCCAGCCTATTACACAGATGTGTCCAACATGGAACGTACTAGTCAATCGGCGTTGAGGATTAGAAGTCCCCCGCCGTTGTCAGCTTGACGTTCAGCGTTGAAGGCATACATACAGTGTCTTCACTATCAACTTTCAATGCTACTTTCTGTGCCTACCATGGTGAAATATGAAAGAAGATTTGAGCAAGTTGACAACTTGGTAGACAAAATAAAGTCTGTCAGCCAAATGCAAGGAAGGCTGTAGAAGCGCAAACTACACACTACCGAGTCGGTGACGTTGTTACAAAAAATAACAACACAGGGCTCTTACGAGACCCTGTAATTGGAATGAGCAAGTTGACATTTCATGTTGCTTAGCAACTTTGAAGAAGAATTAAAGTGGCTTTGTTAAGCTTTTCATTCTAAACGAATGCTAAATTAGGTAAAAAGGAATTGTAAAGTATGAGTCCGTAGAGGGAACGTGAGAAACGTCAGCCACATAAAGGAAAGCTGCAGAAGCGCAAACTACACACTCTCAACTCGGTGACGTAGTTACAAAAAATAAGACAGGTCTCTTACGAGGCACTATAATTGGAAGAAGCAAGTTGACATTTCATGTCACTTAACTTGGAAGAAGAATTAAAGTGGCTCTGTATATGAAAGAAGATTTGAGCAAGTTGACTACTTGAAACAAAAAATAAAGTATCCTCTAACGTTTGAAAAAGATGGAAGACGCCTTGGCCATTGCCAAGAAAACGCCCGATAACTGTGCTGCCTTTTTTAATAAAACTAGAAACTTTTAAATGTAAGTGTGTGGGGGTGTGTGTTACAATGGAAAAGTGTTTGTAATAGTTTCATTAAAATACTTAGAATATACATACTATAGAGAACCTTGGGACAATCGCACGTTCCCCTGAAGATCACAAAACGTTCGGATGACTCCACTATCAACTTTTGATGCTACTTTCTATGCCTACCGTGGTATCAAAAATCAACAAAACTGGGCTCTATTGAGGGCCTATAATTTGAAATAGAATTAGAAAAAGAATTGGCAACCACATCCAACGAAGACAGCAGACGTGCAAATTACCCGCTGCATTGTCGGGGAAGTAGTTACCAAAAACGTATTATTGCATGAAATAATAAGGTCTGCAAAATCGGGGCGGATGTCCAGATGTGGTGTTGATGGTGCTGTGGAAGTGCTGGCTACAGCTGGTGGAGGGTCTTTCCACAGCCTGTTGCATGCAGCCCTTGATTAGTTGTGGGGATGAAGAGTTTTCACATGTAAATACAGTTTTCTAATAATGTCTGCTGGTTTGCCATTTTAGAGTTTACAGCTTCCGGTATCTCTACGTCATCCAGTGCTTCCAAAAAATCAGCATCATTGCTTTAATTTTTAAATTCACAGATGACATATATAGTACTGATGTCCTCTGAATTAATCTCGCTGCCTGTTATAGATTGATTTTGTAGTTCAATTACATTGTTGCTCATTTTTAATGTCCATTCTGTAATATTAGCCTCTTTATCCATAACAAATCTGTTATGTTCTAGGTCCCAGCACAGAAACATAAAAACATCACTTTAACAGTTTTCTTAGTACATATTACAAAAAAAGGTTTACCAACTATTTTGACTCCAAAAAAATATTATGTAAATACAGTTGTCTAATAACATTACAACAGTAGAGTTTTAGTAGTTTATAAGGTTATATAAACTAATTGTTTATAAAGATATCCTGTTCTTTAGTTTTCGTAAAATTTGAAACCAGTCTCTGCTTATGACTATGGAAAATGACTCAGGCTGTTATACTAAAATGCAGTACTAAAATGTTTTGAATATGTCTATTCCCCTTACCCCATCTAAAATAGTAACTGGGTTGGCAGCACACAATTTTAAAGGAATCACTTTACATTGTTTACTAATGCTACCAGTAGTGCATGCAATCAAATTGGAATACTACAAGCTATCTGGAGAAGTTTGTTGTGAAGTTTTAAGAGTCTTGAAGAACTTAATGCTTGCCTTTGTGCATTTAAGAATGCAGCAAATTCTGAAAACAGAGTACAACGTGTTATTTGGAGGAAAACATGTCATAGTTTTTGGAGATCTATTACAATTTACTCCTGTAAAAGGAGAATCAGTAATTTTTGAAAATCAAATTTGATCAAATTAAATAACTATAAAAATGTAGTCGTTGTACAGATAATTTTTTGCAAACTCCTTAAAATATCTGCTTCGGGCTGTTGACTTATGTAAGAAACTGCAAACAGGGTCAATATCTGGGACATTATTAGTGTCAGAATGTATGTTGGAATGTTCAGCTTTTCATTAACACTTGTCCTCCTGCCTACCCTGTCAACACCTGTGGTTGTTTCATGTTATTATTTATTTCACACATGCATAAACAACTCTATCTTACACATACTTACTCCATTATCAAACTCGTGTGTGAATAGAAACAATGGAGTCGATGCCCACACAGAATAAAAAAGAAAAGGAGTGACCTTACTTGCAACTTGAAAGACTTCTTCAAATAAATACTACTTATGATAATCCGGACACAACAGTAGATGGCTGGAGTATGCAGAACATGAAATTCTACAGCTGGCATGCAATCACATTTTTACTTTCTTAATACATACATTTGTTACATTTGTAACATTCTAAACATTGTGCCTGTTGGGAAGAAAGTGAAAATTAATTTGTTACTCTATTTGCATTGTATAAAGGTCAATAGCTTTTTGTTATGCTAGCTTAAAGTTATTTACATAGTAAACATAGTGAACTGTCCTCAGTCAGTGGCAAAGTGGTGTTGAGTCCATCATTAGGAAGGGTGCATAGCCAATGAACCAACATGGCAGGCGCAACCCAGAAAAGACCCTTACCATAAAGTTTTCCGTATATATTGCTGAAGCTTTTTGGTTGCAGACACCACAATACTTTTCAACAGAGTCTAAATGTAAAAAAGATGTACATTAGCACAGCAATGCTAACCATTGAACATGTAATTTGCTATATATTGTACATGTTTTCAAATGAAGGAAATGAGTAAGTCACAACTGTTCCAAAGAAATTGTAATGGCTAGACAAGGAACATAATTGAAAATTCACAAGCATAATAAAAATGTCTTCCTATACTATGTTAAAATTTAAAGTTATGCCTTTTTCTAAAAGAAAATTATATGACAAAACAAAATACCAAATATTCCAATCTTCATGACATCACTAGAGTATTACACCTTTTTTATCATTGAATTATTAAAGTCAAACCTTATGACTTCATTAGGTCCATTGCAATTTTCAATAGATAATTCTCCCGAAATATTTCATAAATAGAAATCTGGGCAACTGACAGCTGACTTATGTAACATTGTGCAAACTGAAAAGAGAGTCATACATGTATAAATTGTACAAATGTCCAACATGAATTTTATTTTACATGAAAACAATTGTTCGCAATAGGATTGTGGTTGAAAAGCAATCATAGGTTTCAGAGCAACTGCGTTAGGACAATAATAGTGGTCAGACAAAATCATATGAGAATAGCAATATGCTTCAGACGGACACCATAGATACATTTGGTAGACGTTCACAAATGTCATCCCTTAAAATAATGGAAGTATCATTACCAGCATGCAGAAAACACCACAATTGTAGCTGTCCTGTTGCTTTTGGTTACATTCTACGACTAACTGCCATTGGTCATAGTCGGGACGCTTCAATTGCTGTAGGACAACCCTTTAGAGACATACAAAAGGTTATGCTAACTATTTTGCTTTTCTAATTTCATAAAGAGAAATCATATTGACAATTTTATATTTATGCAACATAAGAAATAATAAAGAGAAGACTGAGATTTTTATAGGCAAAAGTTACCTTCAATTTAGATAAAAACTCTTGATAGGTCTGAATTTTGTTACTCAGTGAATCATGAACGTTTATTGTCTTGGTTAAAGGTTTCAAAATCTATAAAAAAACAATATAGAAATAAGATTTTTAGTATGGAGAGTTACCATTTTATGGTACAGATGTCTACTCTAAATACATTACAACATCATTTAAAAATATTAGTCTTTAAATTATTTGAAAAAAAAATGAGGCACTTTAAACTATTACAACCAGTCATATTTTCCAACAATAACTTTAAAAACAGACTGAGAAATGTTAAAAAACTTGCAGTTACCAGAAGTATCCAATTACAGCCAGTATGTGTTGGGCAAAGAACAATGTCCATTTTCTCACATTTACTTGTAGAGTTATAAATACAATCATGAATAACTTTACATTACAACTCAAATACATCCGTTTAGACTTACAACAATTCGAAAACGTGAATATCAATGCTATATATATTCAAAATAACAAACTTCCCTTGAAAAACATCTTACATTTGTCATAGTCTTCTAAACATTACTCGATTCTACTCTCAAACATTAATTAAAAGAATCACTAACTTTCAATATTCCTTTGCACCTGTAACACTGAAAAGTCACATAACAGATATGAATATTAACCCGAAAAGCAGAAGATCGATATTTGCCCAGGAATATACAGGACGACACTGTTGCTGAGATTGCTGAACACTAAAGTTAAAATAAAAGGTTTTGAGAACACACATTGATGAAGAATTATTATTTATGGCTAGGTAACTGGAACATCATTACACCACACATCTAAATTATGTCCCATTACTTAAAAAAAGGTACCCTTTAAAAGATTACCTTTCACGCTTGATTTATAAAGCCTCAACACATCGAGATTATATGTTCTATGTAAAGGCATATTGCTACCATTGATTAAATGTACATGCTTTCCTTGCATTTTGGAAATACAGTTATACAGTAAAGTTTTGCTCCAAAATTCCTCCCTTTTGTCGTTGTTCAACTGTAATTTTTTTGAAGCACTAAATCTCCTTCTATGAAGGTGCACAGCTTTTATTTTTCGGAAACTCTGGCGCATATTATCAAGGGATTTATCTCCGCTTTTTTGGCTTTAAAAGCCAAGAAAGCGGAGATAAAATTATCTCCCTATTACCTAGCTGTCGCTAACACCAGTTAGCGACAGCTAGTAGGAGATAGCGACCATCTTGGGCCCAACTTGGCATGTCAGAGATATTTATCACTAATGATATGCAAAGTGGGCGTGCCAAGATGTTAGCGACTGGAAACAGTCGCTAACATCGCTATCTCCTATTACCAACTTTTGGAGATATTCGCGCTAAGCACGAATATCTCCAAAAGCTAACACCTGCCCTGAGCAGTTCTTAGCCATGTTATCCAATGGGAGGTGGATAACATGGCTAAGAGCATTAGCTCGGTAATTCATGAATATCGCTGACTTTAAAGCGATATTCATGGATTTCGGCCGATATTTATCGCATAGGAGATAAACCTTGATAATAGCAAGGCTCCTAAGCGATAAAAATTGTCGCAACACGGCGATAAAATTATTGCCGCTAAGCCAACATAGCGATAATTATCGCTAGTTGTTGGTAATATGCCCCTCTCTTTTTATATTTTTCTTTATGCTTTTCTTGGACAACATCAATATTCTGCTTTGTGTCCTTCTGCAATTCTGCTTTTCTAATGTTCTTTTCTGCTATAATGCGTGCATATTCGCTTTCTGTTGGTAGTAAAAACTCAAGGTAATAAAGGAAACACAAAACTCATTCACTGATATTTACCATTTAAAAATATATACTCTATTCAAAATTTTAAAAAGTAACATTTTTATAAATACATTTTATGACAAAAACAGGAAAATGAGCACAGCAAAAAATAGATGTCATGTTTTTAACAAGTATTCAACAAGTAAATGTATGTATAAATACATATCACATACATTTGCAGATTAAAATACACATTGGAGTACTCTAAATTTCACATTGCAATGATAAATCAATACGACCGTCAATGGTGAATTTTTTAGAAAGTCTACGCAATCCATGCTTCTAGACTTTACTGAAACCATCAGGATACAGATTACGGCTTACATAATCCAGAAGCTCTTGGTACTTCGTGGCATCCAATTCTATTTCAAATTAAGATAAACGAGAAACAAAACAAAGAGAATTGCATATTAGATGTAAAGAACAAATTGTGCATACTCACATTCAATTACAAAGACATAAATAACTATAAAGGTGTGTGAATCCACAATTAGTAAAACAAGTGTCACTTCGTCTTCACGGCTCAATCCGCTCATGCATTTTAAGTGAGCGGACAGAGAATACCTAGCATTACATGAAGGTAGCAATTTTCTGAGCGGGAGAAAACTTACATTAACTTTGGGGTTATGGCACGCACGATTTATAAGAATAGATGTCCGTGAGGGCCACGTGACGCAGCAACAAGTATTATAATCACGGGAGGATTAAGAAGGAGCACATTACATTAAGTTCAGCATCAGACATGCTTGATATTTGAAAAAAAAGGCCAAGAACGGCCACGCTGCGCAGGAATAAATATGAAAGTCAAGGGAGGATTAAGTGATTGGTCCACCACAGAACTAGGATTAAACCTTACACTACCATTACATGCAAGGAAGCACAGGGTACGTGGCGCACCACAAAAATGTGACACAGAAATATACAAGAATTAATTTCTGAGCGGGAGAAAACTTACATTAACTTCGGGGTATGGCACGCACGATTTATAAGAATAGAGGCCTGGGAGAGCCACGTGACACAGCAAGACGTATTACAGTCATGCACACACGATTTATAAGTATAGAGGTCTGGGAGGGCCACGTGACGCAGCAATAAGTATTACAGTCATGCATGCACGATTTATAAGTATAGAGGCATGGGAGAGCCACGTGACGCAGCAATATCTATTACAATTATGCATGCACAATTTATAAGAATAGAAGCCTGGGAGGGCCACGTACCGCAGCAACAACTATTACAATCAAGGGAGGATTAAGAGTGAGTACAATACATAAAGTTCAAAGTGTGACATGCATGATATTTGAAAAAACAGTTCAGGAACAGCCACGCGGCGCAGGAATAAATATGAAAGTCAAGGGAGGATCAAGTGATTGGCCCACCACAGAACTAGGATTAAACCTTACAGTACTATTACATGCAAGGAAGCACAGGGCATGTGGCACAGCACAAAAATTCGACACAGAAATTCACAAGTATCAATTTCCCAAGCGGGAGAAAACTTACATTAACTTCAGGTTATGGCACGCACAATTTATAAGAATAGAAGTCTGGGAGGGCCACGTGACGCAGCAAGAAGTATTACAGTCATGTACGCCCAATTTATAAGAATAGAGGCCTGGGAGGGCCACGTGAAGCAGCAAGACATATTACATTCATGCACGCACAATTTATAAGACTAGAGGCCTGTGAGGGCCACGTGATGCAAGAACAACTATTACAATCATGCACCCACGATTTATAAGAATAGAGGTCTGTGAGGGCCACATTATTATTATTATTATTATTATTATTATTATTATAATTACACTTAATTAAGCGCACAGCTACCCGGAGGTTTCCCGGCGCTAAAGCAGACAGAAAGTATACAAGGTGAGGGAGTACCGGATCAACATCCTACATATTAAATAACCAGGTCTTGATTCCCTTACGGAAAGTCAGAAAACACATTTCAGAGCGTAAAGATAAGGGTAGGGAGTTCCAAAGAACGGGCGCTAACAGGGAGAATGACCGACCTCCCATTTTAGCTCTCTTGACACGCGGTACTTTAACTTTATTTTGGGTGGAGGACCTAAGTGTGCGAGAGGGGACATAGTGTTGTACTAGAACAGATAAGTAGTGTGGGGCTTTTCCGGTCAGGATTTTGTGCATAAGACACAAAGCTTTGAATTTAACCCTATTCTCAATACGCAGCCAATGCAGTTCGCGCATGTGAGACGAGGTCGATGTTCTAGCAGGAAGGTTACAAATGAGGCGAACAGCCATATTTTGTACCACCTGGTACTTCCTAGTTACCTCCTTACAGGCACCCAAGAGTAAGATGTTCCCGTAGTCCAGGCGTGAGATGACAAGAGCCTGGACTACCGTCCTCAGGGTGTCAGCAGGCAGCATCCATGTGATTTTCCTTAGCCACCTGATGATGGTAGTACAGGTGGCGGAGACTTTTACGACATGCTGCTTGAAGGACAATTGATTGTCAAGGAGGACCCCAAGATTACGAGCAGTCGTAGTTGGGGTAGGGAGAGGACCCATCTCTGGTGGCCAATGTTGTGGGCCCCATAGCGAGATGTCTTGGCCAAACAAAAGCAGTTCTGTTTTGTCCCCATTTAGTTTTAATTTATGATCAAGCATCCATGCAGATATTTGTCGAAGTCCGTTTTGGAGAGAAGAAGAAGAAGAATTTTTATTGGTGGAGAGTGAGTAGATGACTTGAGTGTCATCGGCGTAAGAGTAAATCGTGAGACCTGCCTGTTCCGCCAGAAAGGCCAGGGGTCTCACATATAAATTAAAAAAGAGGGGGCTAAGAATAGACCCTTGTGGAACACCGTGTTTAGAGGGGAAGATTGATGAAACAGATGTAGGGGAGAACACTTGAAACGTGCGGTCAGAAAGAAAGTTAGCAATCCAGGCCAGGGCGGCCCCACCGACACCCACAGATTTCAAGGTGGACAACATGATGGAATGGGAGACGGTGTCAAATGCGGCACTCAAATCAAGTAATATGAGCGCCACTGACTCCCCGTTGTCCACCTTTAGTCTAATGGATTCCGACACACCAAGAAGAGTGGTTTCAGTGGAAAAACCAGCCCTGTACCCGGATTGAGAACCATGAAGAAAATTGGAAGAGTCAACATGAGAGGTAAGTAAAGAATTGACATGTTTCTCCAAAATTTTGGAAAAACATGAGAGCAAAGAGATAGGGCGGAAGTTTGATGGGATGTTGGGATCTGCATTGGCCTTTTTTAGTAATGGAACCACCATAGCATGTTTCCATTCATTGGGAACGATAGCTTCATTTAAAGACGCGTTCAGAACCTTCAAGATGATATGAAGTAGAGCTGGATCCAGGGAGCTCAGGACTTGTGGAGGCATTGGGTCAAGGGGGGAGCCGGATTTAATATCTCGAAGATACTTTTTTAAAAGTGTAGGCGAGATAGGGTCCCAGGCATGCAGAAGGGGAGACGCGGATGTGGAGCCAAGGGTAGTATCAAGAACGGGAGAACATAAGGTTGGATCAGGATTAGGTAACACAGCAGAAGTAGAATTAAAAGTGTCATAAATTTTATCAATTTTCTCAACGAAAAAATTGGCCAGAACCTCACATTGGGCAGTGTCCAAACAAGGATCTTTAGGTACAGCAGATGCACCTGAAAGCTCTTTAACGATTTTAAACAGAGCCTTAGGTCTATTTTTTGCCGTAAGAATAGTAGAATTGGCAAAGTTGGCTCTGGCGATGTCACAAGACAAATGATAGGCTTTAAGGGCTACCTTATATTTTAATTTCTGGTCAGCATTATACTTGTTTTTTACAATTAGATTTTTCTTGACGAAGAACATCAGTAAACCATGGTGCTGGTGGATGATGGATTTGAGTTTTATTTTTTTGAGTTGGAAGACAAAAATCCAAAGCTGTTGTCAACCATCGACTGATGGTAGGTAGCTCTTTACTAGTTATACTGGTAAGCATAGGTTTTTCCTTACCAAGGAGGAAGTTAAGTTTATCAGTATCTAAGTGTTTCCAGTTCCTACTGGCCTTGTGAGGGAGAGCGGAGTTCAAGGGTTTAACCATTGCTGTTTTAATTGAGAAATTAACAATAAAGTGGTCCGACCAAATAACTGGTGTTGAGGAATGATAGGAGATGCCAGTGAGATTGGAGATAATGGGGTCTAAAAGATTACCGGCTTTGTGAGTGGGATCAAAATTATGCAGGTGAAGGTCTAAGGCTGCAAGGTCCTGTAAGAGGCGTGTGGAAATAGCACACGACTCAGAATTAAAATGGATATTTAAATCGCCGACAATAATAAAATTAGTAGATTGCGCCAAAAGTGGGGCAATGAATTCAGGAAAGGAGGAAGCCCAATTACTAGCAGAACCCGGCGGCCGATAAATCAGCGTGCCAGTTAAGGTAAAGTGAGGAGTGAGTAAGAGTTTAAACAGACCCGCCTCACAATTTGGGAGATCGAGATCTTCCCATTTACAAGAGAATTCTCTCTTGAAAATGATAGCGATTCCCCCTCCATCTTTGAGAACCCGGTTTCGCCCAATGTAGGTGTATTCATCGGGGAGAGCCATGGCGATGTCAGGGCCAGAGCTATCAGTTAACCAGGTTTCAGTGACAAACATGGCAGCTGGGCTGGCTGTCACCAAAAGGTCGAAAATATCTCTCTTGTGTTTTGCGAGAGATCGACAATTGATACTGATAAATTTCCAAATTGAGCAAGGTTTAGGCAAAGTGAGGGAAGGATTGTGGCTTTGAGGTGACATGTTCCAAAAGGTGGAAGACATGTAGTCTAAGCTTGAAACGGAAGATTCCAATGAGAGACTGCAATTTGGGCACAAGGTGGGAGCATTGTGACAGTTAAAAATAACATTAGAAGAACAAGGAGGACCCCGCAGCTGCAGTAAAGCAGCACGGGAGTATGTGACATGATCATGAGCAGAGAGACTAGGCCCTGGGCCCGTGCTGGCGCGGACGGGCGCAGACGGGCTTAACTCTGGCGCAACTCCGGCGCGCCTACGTCGCGCCCGCTGCGCTCGTCCGCTGCGCTGACGCATAAGGGCCGTCTATATAGGCGGTGACGCCAGTGATGGGAGGAGTTAGGAGGGCGGGATAGGAGGAAGTGATTAAAAAATACAAGTTACCGCTCGCCGCTTGTGTTCAGCGGGACGGTCCAAGCGTAAGGCTGCTCGCACTCAGCAGCAGAGATCTTGCAGGTTTAAAAGTAAGAATTAGCACTCAGCGCGCAATCACCTCTGCCCTCTGCCACCGGGCTTCGGTCTACACGCGAGGCAGAAAAGGCGGAGCCTATATAGGCGGTGACGCCAGTGATGGGAGGAGTTAGGAGGGCGGGATAGGGGGAAGTGATTAAAAAATACAAGTTACCGCTCGCCGCTTGTGTTCAGCGGGACGGTCCAAGCGTAAGGCTGCTCGCACTCAGCAGCAGAGATCTTGCAGGTTTAAAAGTAAGAATTAGCACTCAGCGCGCAATCACCTCTGCCCTCTGCCACCGGGCTTCGGTCTACACGCGAGGCAGAAAAGGCGGAGCCTATATAGGCGGTGACACCAGTGATGGGAGGAGTTAGGAGGGCAGGATAGGGGGAAGTGATTAAAAAATACAAGTTACCGCTCGCCGCTTGTGTTCAGCGGGATGGTCCAAGCGTAAGGCTGCTCGCACTCAGCAGCAGAGATCTTGCAGATTTAAAAGTAAGAATTAGCACTCAGCGCGCAATCACCTCTGCCCTCTGCCACCGGGCTTCGGTCTACACGCGAGGCCGAAAAGGCGGAGCCTATATAGGCGGTGACGCCAGTGATGGGAGGAGTTAGGAGAGCGGGATAGGGGGAAGTGATTAAAAAATACAAGTTACCGCTCGCCGCTTGTGTTCAGCGGGACGGTCCAAGCGTAAGGCTGCTCGCACTCAGCAGCAGAGATCTTGCAGGTTTAAAAGTAAGAATTAGCACTCAGCGCGCAATCACCTCTGCCCTCTGCCACCGGGCTTCGGTCTACATGACGCAGCAACAAGTATTATAATCATGGGAGGATTAAGAAGGAGCACATTACATTATATTCAGCGTCAGACATGCATGATATTTGAAAAAACAGGCCAGGAACGGCCACGCGGCGCAGGAATAAATATGAAAGTCAAGGGAGGATTAAGTGATTGGCCCACCACAGAATTAGGATTAAAGCTTACACTACCATTACATGAAAGGAAACACAGGGCACGTGGCGCACCACAAAAATGCAACACAGAAATTTACAAGAATCCATCTTCTGAGCGGGAGCGAACTTACATTAACTTTGGGGTATGGCTTGCACGATTTATAAGAATAGAGGTCTGGGAGAGCCACGTGATGCAGCAAGAAGTATTACAGTCATGCACACACGATGTATAAGAATAGAGGCCTGGGAGGGACACATGACACTGCAATAAGTATTACAGTAATGCACGCATGATTTATAAGAATAGAGGCCTGGGAGGGTCACGTGACGCAGCAATAAGTATTACAGTCATGCATGCACGAGTGGCAGCACCTTGCACTTGTACCTTGCCCGCTTATACTCAGCCCGCGCTCCTTATATCATCTTACGTTGGCCTCTCCTTTTGGTCAGCAGGACAGGTGCCGCTCATCGTGTGCTGCTACTTTTGTTTCTGACCCTAATCCCGTGGTGGCGAGTGAAGGACGTCGCAGGATCCCTGTGCTTTTGCTGGCGCTTGGTGTTTAGAGCGGGCTGCTCTCTGGTCCACAGCTGCTGCCTCTTCCCTCGGCGTTCCCGCCCCCCTGCCCGGACATTTGAAATACCTATCGCGGCCCCCGCTCCGCGGGAGCCGCTCATCGTGTGCTGCTGCTGTTGTTTCTGACCCTAATCCCGTGGTGGCGAGTGAAGGACGTCGCGGCATCCCTGTGCTTTTGCCGGCCCTTGGTGTTTAGAGTGGGTTGTGGAGAGGGGAGAGAACATTGACTCCTGCAGACGCCGAGGGACTGCGAGGTCCAGCAGGCTCTCTGGTCCACAGGTGCTGCCTCTTCCCTCGGCATTCCCGCCCCCCCGCCTGCAGGGATTTAAACTTGCTTTCATTACCGCGCAGCGGGACGCGCGCGGGACATAGCACGGGGCGAAGCCCGGGCAAAGGGCGGGCCCTCCTAGAGGCCGAAGTAGGCTGGGCTGGGCCCACTCATTTTCATTTTATATTTGACTACACTGTCTCTCTATTCGTGTTTTTATCAGTTATTGTTTCTTGTTGAGTAGTTTCAGCTACACACAATTTATCTTGTTTAATTCTTCTTAGACATTTTATTTTTTAATTTGCATTACGGACTGCATCTGTTATCTCCCTTTTTAACATATAATCATGACAGCTAAAAAGCTTCGTTCAGGGAGACTTTTGATAGGAAGGTCTTGTGCTAAAACCAAATCTAACCCACTTAGAAATAAGGAGGTCCAAAACCTGCAACTAAAGGGCCAGTGTTATTATTCCAATTATGGGAGAAGTCCAAAGATAAGAATATGCCTACGGATATGGGTGTAGTTGATTCCCTGGTGGGGTCTCCCAAGCCGTCATTCGAGGGCCCACATATGGAAAATAAACCAGCCATGAGCTCACTGATTTGCGAGGAAATTAATTCTACACAACCTACTGCTTCCCTTTCTACTAAATTGCCCGCCCCTAGAGCTGAGTGTATGTTGCAGCATAATACTCTTACAATGTCCGGGGTCAATCTGTTTCAAGATCTTGCAGTTGGTTCCAACCAAAGGGAAGTAGGAAATGAGGACTCTCAAATGTTAGATATTGATCTGGATCTCTGTGGGCGCTACTTAGTAGATGGATCTTTGAAGTTATTTGAGGCCACTAAAACCCCACTTGGCTCCATTCCCGCGGGTCTTCGACTCTATAGTAGCACCCCTTCTATTAAATCCCAAGACATTACCTCCTTGTCTAACATCTCAAATAGCCCCAAACTGAATATATCAGGCATTCACCCAACCGTCTTTCCCTGCCCAGAGAGTCTTGATTAACCCTGGGCGTAGTGGGCGTAGTGGGGCTCCGCGGAGCTACGCGGAGTGGGCGAGAAGCTACGCCCACTCCCGCACTCCGCGTAGCCCCACTACGCACCTCCCTCCCGCTCTCCTCTACATACATTATTTAAGCAAACCAACCTTAATAAAACAATTTTAAAGCACTTACCGTGTCCGGGGCTCGTCCGGGGCTCCCTCTTGGAATCGCGTCGTCATGGATACCAATGCGCATGCGCGGGCGGCCGCGCATGCGCATTGGTATCTAGGAAGGGACGCTATTCCAAGAGGGAGCCCCGGACGAGCCCCGGACACGGTAAGTGCTTTAAAATTGTTTTATTAAGGGTAGTTTGCTTAAATAATGTATGTAGGGGAGGGCGGGAGGGAGGCGGGTGGCGGCCGACTCGGCTGCACACACGGAGTGGGCGTAGTGTTGCCGGCTACGCTGTCTACGCAAAATGCGTAGGAGGCAACACTACGCCTACTACGTGGGCGTAGCCGATTCGGACGCCCAGGCTTAGTCTTGATAAACCTATCTCTGAGTCCCTGATTGCTTTAGAACATCTGTTGTCCTCTATATTACTGCTATTGGGTAAATTTGTGGGTAGTAATGATTGTGTTCTGGAAACAATTACCCAGATATTGAAGGCCCTTTTAAATAATTCTTGGGATAAGATACCCAATATAGATCCTCGAGGTGGTTTGCAAGGGCCTAAATCCGGTGGTGATGTTTCGCCAGGATCTGGGCCCTTGGACTCCCCTCTTAATTCAGCCCAGAACATCCCACCTGTTTCCGTTGGAAACAAGCTTATACCAACCGAGCTCTTGTCAGTCCCTAAATCTTCTGCATACAATTGTATTACGGACTTGGCTCTTGAAATTGCAGAAGATACTGGCGAAGGAGTTGGCTTAAATTCTGTTAAAGAGTTTTTTCCTATCTTTGCCCAAGAGACTAAGGAGAAGGGGGAAAAAGAAAAAATGGAAAAGTTAAAAAAGTGTATAGGAAAAAAGAGGAAACCTATTCGCAGAATCAAAAAAAAGAGGCAGAGACAAATAATGTTTGATGATGTTTTAGACCAACATGTCAAGAGTGATGATAATATGTCCTTACCGGCTATTGTTGGGACTGAAGATGGAAGCCCGAAGCAGGGCACCAATATGCAAAGAGATGAGGCCCCAGTTCCCCTTGTTGAGTACAACGATATCATTTCCAGTTGTACGAATCCCAATCTAGGAAGCCCCACTATCGGATCGGGGAGGTCAACGAACCCTTTTCCGATAGTGAAGATGAAAAAATCTGCTCCTGGATTGGTATCGGCCCTCAATCCTACTGCTCCCTCCTTTTTTGCCTCGATAGAAGATGCAGTTTGCTCCAATAAATCCTCTGGAACCCCTATAGAGGATAGTATAGATACGCTGACGTTGGATTTCCTCCCTCTCTTTGATACTGAATTAATAATGAATAGATCTTGGCTTCTTAGGTGTTTCAAGGGGATGGAGAGTTTGAAGTTAATCCAAACTAGTGACATTGATCTGGTCTCGATTTTGAACGTTGAGGCAGGTTCTTGCACTAGGGTAAGGTTCTATTCCAAACTCATTGTGAACCACATTTTGAAGCAGGCCGAGTGTCTTCAGAGTCGTGGGATCGACGTAATGCCTTTTTACTCCATCTGTAGAGTTGATTCCTTTGATAAAAGGCCCTCTGGCTCGAGACAAGCCGGTACTCCTTTCCCCTTTGAGGATTTAAAGATTTGCCTTTCTAAATCTAAACGTCTAGTAACACATGTAATTCCTCCCTCTTCATCCCTAAATGGAAATAGAGTAGAAGATGGTCAGCAATGGAACTGGTTACCTGGCGCTTTATCAGGTAAATCTACAGATAATCCCAAATTATTTTCTCATCTTTAGCAACGGCTTAAAAATTATCTCTTGGAATGCCGCTGGAATCAAGAACAGCCCTGAAAAGATGCAGTATCTTTATTCCTTGAAGGCTAATGTCATTTGTATTCAAGAGACGTGGTGTGCGGGCAAAATGATCGTGGGAAGGGATTACATTGTCCTAGAAGGAGGGGCTGTCGCTTCTAAGAGGGGACACGCTAAAGGGGGAATCGCATGCCTGTTATCAAACCAGATAAAGTGGAAATATTCACACCACTTAGATTCCAGTAACCTCTTTCAGGCTGTGACACCATTTAGTTTTGACAATGTGGAAAAGAAACACCCCCTGGTATTAATAAATGCATATATCCCCCCCGATGACTGTTTCAATGGAGTGTTAAACAAGTTTTTGATTTTATTAAACAAATTAAGGATACAGTTCCCTCCCACCATGTGATTTTACTGGGCGATCTTAACTGTAAAGTCTCTAATTTAAGCTTGGATCTATTTAGAAACAAGCTTAAAGAGGAATATTTCCAGATCCCACAAGCTCTTTTTCCAGTTAAAATCAGAACGAATAAGAGAGGGAAATTGCTCCTAAAAGTATTGTCCGAAACCGAGGGTATTATAGCTAATGGAAGGCTTCCCTCCGACACACCTGCACTTTTTATGCATAAATCCAATCACAGTGAGTCGATATTGGACTATATAATCATGGAATAATGTTTTTTCTATCTACTAAAAGCTCTAGTGGTCTCACAGACTCCATTTAGGGACCATAAGGTAATTACTTTAACTCTTTCTATAACTCTGCCTCCTGCTGACCCTTGGACTCTTAATGGTGATCTGGTTAATTTTGGTGCTAAATCTGGAAGATGTTTTTGGAACTCAAGAGCCATGAAGGGTCTGGAACATGTTCTAGATAAAGCATTCAAAGATCTCCATGATTGGCTAGGGGCCGAATTATTGTCTTTTGAGGTTTTTATGAAGGAGGTTACTCAGGCTGCAAGGAAATCCAATTCAATTACAAGAAAGTCCATACTCCCCAGTTCGGTCATTTCCTTAAATAGGGAAATAAATAAATTGGTGAGGGAACAATACTTGTCCAGATCCCCCAAAAGATACCGTAAAATAGCCCTCTTAAAAAGAAGGAGATGAAGGGCCAAGATTAAAATAAAAAAAGAAAAAGAGGATTCTTTCTGGATCAATCTGCATGAGGCCGCAGTAAAAGGGCACGCTAGATTGTTCTGGTCTATAATCGGGGAGGGTTGTGGAACAAGAGTCAGTCCCCGCCCTATCCACATATCTGAGCAAATCTGGGTTAATTATATTGTTAATCTATATGCCAGTAATGGGCATGCGGCCGAGAATGGGAGTTTTGGCAATGATAGTGATCTTTTAATAGATTTCCCGTCCGAAAAAACCATTGAATTGGCCATAAAGAACTCCGCCTTTCAGGTGCAATGGGGCCTGATGAGCTCCCTATATCTGTTCTAAAGCAGAACCCAGTTTCCTGGAGTAAAATTTTGTTCTTCTTATTTAGATTTTGCTTTCTGAATAAATCTGTCCCCTCGTCCTGGAAAGGGAGCATTTTGGTGCCATTGTTCAAGAAGGGAGATTGGAACGAACCTAAGAATTATCGGCAAATCGCCCTTCTCGACGCAATCGGTAAAGTCTTCTCCAAATGTCTCCTATATACTATAAATGACTGGGTGGAGAGGAATCACATTTTACCTCTAGAACAGACAGGTTTTCGCAAGGGTCATGGCACTTTGGACAACCTCACCGCAATTCAGATCATTTCTGATAAATATGTAAGGGTTCGAGGAGGAAGAGTATATGCGGCGTTTATAGATTTCTCCACAGCGTTCGACAAAGTGGATCGGCCGTTGCTGTGGAGAAAACTAGCCGCTCTAGGCATGCCTCCTCTCCTGTTAGATTTGGTCGAGTCCCTTTACTCAGATACTTGGTGCCAAGTCCTTCAAGGAGGGGAAAGGGGGTTATCACAAATCATTCCTACCATCAACGGATTAAAGCAGGGTTGTCTTTTGGCGCCTCTGCTCTTTTCCCTATATACTTCAGATCTTCCTATGTCTTTATCTGCTTGTGAAGGTATTGCTCCATCATTAGGGGGAACCCCGATTTCCTGTTTGTTATATGCGGACGATATCCTTATATTGGACCTTACGCCCAAAGGGTTAAATAATCGTCTGCACGCCCTACACCTTTTTGCAGAACTTCATTATTTAAAGATAAATACGGCCAAAAGTCAAATTATGAGTATTTCAGGGAGGAAGAAAAGAAAATATGAGAACTTTGGTTGGTCCGTAGGAGGTCATAAATTGGAGGTGGTTAAGTCCTATGTCTTCCTGGGGAAAATTATATCTGATAACCTAAGTGACAAGCCCCACATCGATGATAACGCCCGGAAGGCCCTGTCTCAGGGAAAAAGTTTGAGTGTATTGTACTCTGCCACCGGGAGATGACATTTCCTTCACATGCTAGAGGTTTTTAGGGCAAAAATCCCGTCATCTCTTCTGTATGGAACTGAAATAGTTGATATAGGGCATTGGGGTTTTTTACATGTTGCAGAAGGAAAAATCCTACGGTTTTAGCCTCTATTAACACTGCCTGCACAGTGGCATCCCTGAAACTTGAGTTTGGCATCCGTAGTAGCTGGGTGCAGGGCTTGGCAGGGCTAGTGCGTTGGGTAGCCAGTTTGGCCAGAGGGGATGTGGGTACCTTGAGACACTTAATGAAGTCGGAATTGTTGGGCACTTTAAGGGAGTTCTCCTCTATTGTAAATAATTTCAGGAAAGCTGTTGTACTTCTGCAATTGGAGGAGAGCACTCTTTTCACTCTGCCTGCCGTACAGTTAAAATCACTTTTGAAAAAGGCCTCGTGGGATATCAGCTTTAGGCTGGACAGGGAATCTATTCTTGCAAAGAAGAAACTATCCCCCGTCATTGATACGTACGTATTAAAACGCATGCAACCCTATGTTGCCTGGAACCTATCCCACGGCATACGGCATTTCTGGCTTCTTTTGAGGCAGGATCTACTCCCTCTTAATAAGCTTATGGCTAAGTGGTATTGTAGTGTAGTTCCTATTATCCCAATAGGCTCTGCGCATTGGAATAATACCTCCAATAGTATAGACCTAGACCAGACGTTAACTAGGTCTTCTACTGTCGATATTAGACTTAAAGTTTTGGGTTTGCCAGCTAGCTCAGAGTTCACTAGAAACTTTCTCGAATAGGCAAGGAGGAGTTGAACCTCCCTGGATAGACAAGAAGGGATTTAGTTTCTGACAACCATAGAACATGACAACTTTGCTCTCCCCTAATCAAGAGTGTATCTCTAGAGTCGTGTCAAAACAAAAGACAACTTATTTTACTCAGTCAGTACGTGCATTCTTAGTTTCACCAGATTGTAGAGAAAAGGAAGAGACGGGCGTGTTCAATAAAAGATGTTATTTATTGATCAGTCTCTTTTCTCGTACAAGAGAAATGAATCGATATTATTGCAATACTTATGGTTAAGTAAAGTGCATACAATAAAAGCAGAAGTATAAAATAATACTGTAAAAACATTTATATGGTTTCTAAGCCATATGGTGGTTTAAAATGGATAAAATAGATACATACATATAAACATTTGACTAATCGTACTCAACTGGTGCTTCTAACTACGCCTACCCCTAGTGTACCTGACCTAAGCCTAATACGTGGGCGGGGATAGAAAGTAGTAGTTTAAGTTAAGTTTGTTTTGCCAAGTAACTGATTCAAGAATTCTCTGCAAGGGGTTATTCAGTTCCGTACCTTGAATCTAGGATGATTGAGGGATGGTATCTCTCATCTTTGGTCTCGATATTCCAGGCTGCCTGCAAGGGCTGCTCGGAAGCGCCGGAGCTGGATTTCTCGGCAGGAGAAAGGCAGCGTCTCGTTCTCAGCGCGTCAGGAAGGCGGGGCAGCGTCAGTGGGCTTCGGCAAGTCTCGCTGCTCCGATCTCGTCACCACCGCGTGTGTTTGCTTAAGGCAATATCAGTAATATTTATACCTGTAAGGTGCCGAGATTGACGTAAGGATGGACATAGATACGTCAATAAGGATGTCATACGAGCTGGTAGTTAGCACATTCTTTTACTGAAGTTCTCGGTGAAATCAAAACAATGGCCGCAGGGTTTTTCCCAGGTTGTCATAGGTTTGATTTGTTTTGAGAACTCCGTATGCCTTATCAGGGGCTGGAGGAATATTGCTTGTCTAATTAGATGGCAAGCGTTATGACCTAATCAGATAACGCGCTCCTGTGCCGTGGTCTGGCGTAATCAGATAACGGTTTCTGCATCAGGGGGATCGATACAGAACCTATAGGAATACATCACACCCACTCCACGCTAACTATGGCCATATTTACGAATCTAGGCATAGTAAAACATACTGTAGAGTATCGTGTATACCTTACCACCCCAAAATACACATAATGCATTTTGAAATTATGTAACATACGGGAAAAAAATAGTCATATGTACTATATGCACTCAAGCAGTAGAATAATGCTAAAATAATCACGCATATGTATACATTATTAGTAATTGAATATTAGAATTACACATGAAATGGCTCTTAATACAGAAGAAAAGTTTGAGACCACTTCATCACAGTTCAAAAATATTTATAAACATACCAGCGGGCAGCTAATGTCTATGAAGTTTCTAAAAATAGAAATTAGTTCTCTAAGAATAGTTCTTACTTTAAGCAGAAGAAAAGTGTCCCGTAAAATTTAACAAAAATATTTTGGGGCTGCTAAAAAATTGCTGTCCGTGAACTGGAGGAAAAGTCGATCTTGCTACTTTATTATTAAAGTTGAAGGCCAAATTCAAGGTGTCGGGAATTCAAGCGTCCACAGCACATGACCTTCGCAGTCGTACTAACGAGATAAGGAACCCCGGGCAGTAGACTACAACATCTGCGATCCACAATTAGAATGTAACTCCTGTTATAGAGTCTTTTAAAGAATGGTTCTATCTCTGTTGCAGGTGTGCCTAGCTGGTGACAGGAAAGGTTATTTGAGTTCCCTTCACAGGCTCCATGCAAACTAATTCCATTACACAGAAATGTACCGCTTAGTGACATCGCACAATTATTGCCACTAAGAAACACTTTCTGTCCTTTATTACTGACACATGCATGTGAATAGGGCAAGTTCCATGTTGTCTTAATGTACCCTTTTCCCAATTTTTCGTACATGCCAGCCTGTATATATTTTTGGCAGTATTGAAACCTGAAAGTAGATATCCGAATATTAATTATCCCATGTATTATCCATTCAATGACAGGTCGTTCTGACATTGTCAATGGTAATCTCTCGAGTTTCTCAATGCTCAGGATTGTATAATCAGCACCCTTTTGTGCCATACTGATTTGTTTATCAGTAAGGTTAAAGATATTGAATAGTGACGTTGTGTTGATTAAACGCCAAGGCACATAGCCTGAACGCAGATTTTGTAACGTCCAGCCAAGCTGTACAATAGAACGCAATTGAGACTGACCGTGTTGTAACAACAGTAAGTCTTGCGATATTATGTCGATTGCTGATGACACAATGCTGTCCAATGAAAAGATTCTGGAGGACAGAGTCATTAACCCATTGTCCACTACAGAAAGCGATTTTTCCAAATTAATACGGTCAATTTCCCGTATACTTTCTGCTGTCTCAATTTGAGTTATCTTCCAGGCCTCGTTGTAAGCTGCATATATAGAGGCTGCTATGAAGCGTTTTTGACGCTGTTTGCGTGGTCCCATAATGAAATCACGCAAACACAGCACCATCAGTAAGTAAAGTTAGGTGTTGCTTAATTTCTGTCAGTGTGGAAGTTTTTAGCCAATGAAGGCAGAGTTTGCCCACACTGTAGGTGGTGATTATCCCTGGGTGTTGTCTTTGGGAATATCTAGGGTCTGGCCTGGTCAATTTGAACCCCTGTGTTTTGTTCAGGAATCTGTCTTGACAGTTATTAGTATCTGTGGGCCAGATTAACCATTGTTTCCAATCAGGATTTGTTCTGTTTTGGTTTAATACATAGTTTACGTCTATCTCTTCATCTGCAGAGTTATTGCTGTTCATTGTTGGTTTTGGAATAGACGGTTTATTTAAGTTTTTGATTTTGGCTAATCCAAGACAGGTAGTTTGTTGAATAGTTTCATTTAAGAATATAATTTGTTCTGGGATCATGCAGGCTCTAAACAATGATTCTATACCTTGTACTTGCCATTCTTTTGTACCCCAAACACTTTTTACTTCAACATTTTTGTCCCAATAATCAAAACCAAATGTATTCATTTGTTTAAAAAATGAGTCCGATCAATTTTGTGTTTGTAAGCATGGTTTTTGTTCCTGTCTTATTTGACAATTTGAAATAAAATGTTTCAGCATTACTTGTGTTGAACCCTGAAAAATATGAATATTTGTCATAAACGGTTCTTGAGCTTCCTTTTGGAGGGGTTGCACAATGTTCCTATTGATTATAATTTAAAACATTTCTAGGTTGTGCTGATTTATGTAAAAAATGGTTACCATAGTGGTTGTAGCAGTACATACTATCATAATTAGACGAACCCTGCAAATAATCATGTTTGGTAAATTTAGCAGACATCACTAGGTCAGACATCATGTCATTGATACTTTCAAAGTCCCAATCATCAGCAAATGAGTTTGGTTTTACAAAGTCACTCAACGAGATCTTGATTTGGTGTGGATATTTGAGGATTTCGACCGGACCATAAATTTCATAGTCAGTATTGTCCCATGCTACCCCACCCGGTATAGGATTGGCTGTGAAATTGACTGAAGAAAGTTCTCTTTTCTTGACGTGTGAAGACGTGTGTGGCTTGAGGATCAAGTTGATTTTCTGGCTTGCTGTGTCCATTTTAGCATATTTTCCCTCAATGAAGCGTCCCAAACATAGTATCATGATGAGCCAAAGTATCAGGATAAATACACCAAAGGACACCCAAAATTCAATCCATGGAGAAATCAGATAGGTTTCTTTCAGCTGTTTCCATATTTCCTTAGCTTTATCTTTAAAGGTTTTTGTTGATGGCTGTGTCTTTGATTCACTTAGATCTTCAGAAGAATCTTCAAAGTTGATGAAGTAGCCGGATGCCGTTCTGTCTATTGTTCCAATTGCTTCAGGATTACTGTTTCTTGCAGCTTCAGCATATTCATTTGTTACTTCATTGTAGGTTGGTGTGTCTCTACTAAATGTTTTTATTTGGGTTTTCAGAGGTGTGAGTTCCATTGCATTGTTGCATAGTCCTTGTTGTTGTTCTGTAGGCGTTTCGAATGTGATTAGCCTTTTAGTTAGCACCTCTGTACTTGTAGCAAACCTCGGTGTTCTACTACTTATCGGGAGTCCACTTGGCCTACTGTTTGTTATCGGCCACATGATTGTGGTTTTACCAGGTCGATGGATACAACTCGGTTCTCCTTTTTACCAACAAGCGGCGGTAGTACAACTGATCTTGTCCCGTTGATGGACAAGACAGGAACTGCTTTTCTGTAAGAAGGCCCAAATTCCTTCTTTACCGCGATCTTTTCTCTGACTAGATCCCCGACTTTTGGAATCCAGACAGGTCTTGCTGGGACAGGTGGTGGTTCTTCAGTGGTTGTTGGCTGCTGTTTCAACTTTATGTTGCTCAGGTCTTTTCTTGTTTCGTTTAAGTCCTGCAAAATAGCCAAACGGTCTTTGATATCAAAGCCTTTTTCTTTTACCACTGAAGTCTGACTGTCAAGATCTAAGACTAACATCCTAGTTCCAAACAACAATTCGTACGGACTGAATCCCTTCAGAGAATTTCTTGGCAAGTTGTTTAGACTACGTTGGACACTTATTAGATGTTTGACCCACCCAGCTCCCGAACCTAATACCTTTGCTGTTATAGATTGCTTTATGCCTTGGTTTTTTCTTTACACCGTCCCGTATCCCTCAGGAAGGAAGTGAGAAGAATCCCGCTTCGCTATGCTCATTTGGCCGTGCTTTCCCACAAGCTTGAGGGCTAAAGTGAAAACATTGGTCAAACGTAGCATGCTCCTAGCGTATATGCCATTTAGACTCGCAAATCTTTGTATAACAGTCCCGACGTCAGCCGAGTGATGGGGTCTACATTTATAAGTGGAAACTAGTCTTTATTTGTTAATGGGACGCATTATTTACACTTGTTTCACTGATTATTGTTTAGCCCTTATTGAGTGAAACGCCATGGTATTACCCCGTTCCTCTCGCCGCTGCGATCTCTGTTGCAGCCCGGGCATTTTTTTTACAAACATGTGATGATGCAGGCTCATGCCTGGCCACCAGTACACTGATTGTAGTTCTTCCAGAGAATCTTTTAGTTTGAGGTGTCTGAGACCCTCGCCCATATGTGCGTCTGCTATTAACAAAGTTCTCCTGTCCTTGTTTGGAATTACTCTATCCCCCACTCCAGGGATTCGAGCAAAAGGAACGGAGTTCGCATCGATTATGTATGTATATTTGAGTGGGTAACTGATCGGTAACGCTGAGCAGTCGCCTTTTGATGACGTTTTCACCGCCAGCATTGTTTCACCGTCAATGTATTTTACTGCACGCTTTTTTCTAGCTACGGAAGCCGATTCAGTTGCTACCGCTGTGGCTTTCTCAGCCAATGAATTCCCTGCAACGTGAACGCCATCACGCTGATGACTCAGTGAGTGTATCACGTGAGTCTTTGGTAGTTCTTTTTTTAACAGAACTATTTGTTCCCAAAGCAGTTTTTGTTTTATTGTTGCACCTGTGTCATCTTTGTAACCGTTTTGAATCCATTTCTGTAAATCGCTGTTATATGATTTGACGCAGTAATACGAATCGGACACTATGAGTGTCGGGAATTCACGATCTGCATTATCTAGCGCCATTTTCAATGCTATTATTTCAGTCTGTTGTTCTGAATTAGTTTCTACTGAGTGTGTTTTTGTTAATAGAGGTCTTAGTATACCTCCGCGCCACACTTCTTTTGTAATCTCACATGTGGGGTTGTATGCTTGTTCCCCCCAAACGGATGGTTGAGCATGTCCGTCTGTATAGATTACACAAGCGTACTGTCGTAATGGCAGAATGTCGATTGGCAGAGGGAATATTCTTTCATATTCTAGATATTTTAGTTCCTCTAGTTCTGGATTAAAGTAGTACTTTACTTTGTCCATTGTAATGGAATTCACCCATTGTATCCATTCCGGATTCAATGCTGTTGTTGGTAAATTACACGGGGTTGTTAATGCCTCAAAGGCTGATTCTGCTGTTCTGACTGTGATGTGTCTACCGTCAGCTTTATCTTTTTCTCTAGCTATTGCGGTTTGAACTGCATGAACAATGTTTTCTTTAATGCTGAATTTCTTTTCAGCTTCTGTGTACAAGTGTGATTTGAATGCAATTGGTACCTTTTCTCCCTCGTTAGAGGTCAGGTATGTGAATCCGCATCTTCCTGGGATGACTCGAATCACAAGGTTGCGTGTGTTATCACATGTGTCTAATTTTGTTTTAATTAACATATCTGTTTGTAAGGATCTCAGAATTTCTGTGTGTTTTTGAGTCCAATTTGATTTTTTTAAATCTGGTTTTATTAGATCATAAAGGGGTTTGACCCTTTCTGCGTAATTTGCAATGTATGTTCTTCCGAAATTTAGGAAGCCTAGAATTGACTGTAGGTTTTTTAGTGTTCTAGGTGCTTGGAGTACGGCACATTTCTCTAGGAAATTGTCAGCCAGGCTTTTGCCTTCACTTGATAATTCATATCCTAAGAACAGGACTGTTAGATGGGCAATTCTAGATTTTTTAAAGTTGAATTTGTAACCCTCTGCTGCGAACCCAAGTATTATGGTGTTCACTCTCTTCAAGTGAGTATCCAAGTCATCGTCTGTTAGGTATATGTCGTCGACATACGATAATGCTTCGTCATCATATGTTTGTAGTAACTCTGTTACTCTCGCTGAGAATAATCCTGGGCTGTTCTTGTACCCCAGGGGTAACCAACAGAATTCTTTTTGAGCGCCATTTATTGAGAACGCTGATAAGTATCTGCTCTCTGGTGCTATATTTTGACAAAAGAATCCATTAGAGATGTCTAATGTTGTTTTATATTTTTTGCGCACTATGTTATTCATTAGTGCAGCACTATGCGAGTTTTGTACTGCAAAAGTTTTGCAACACGAGTTAAGGTGTCTGTAATCCAAAACTAGACAATATGAATTGTCTGGTTTGGAGACAGGAAACAAAGGGTTGTTCATTTGTGAGGTGCAAGTTTCAATCACCCCCTGGTATTCTAGTTGATCTAGAATTTCTTTTACCTGTTTTTTAGCTTCTTGCTTGATTGGATACTGCCTTTGTGCAGTAGGTTGTGATTTTAACTGGATTTTGTGAGGAGGAGAGTCCTCATCCCATCCTACATGATTTTTATATAAAGCAGGAGCTTGAGCTACTGCCCACTTTCTTGCAAGTGTATATTTTTTATGAATTGGAATATGATTTGAGAAGGCAGGCATAATTATTTCTTCGCCATGTGGGCACTCCCTGACGAACTCTGGTGGCCAATCTTTTTCAGCTAGAAGGATGTCATAGCCCTTGGAGAGATTATCCCAAAAAAGGCCCCTTATTTTTCTAGTCTTATCCCCTTCTATACGTAAAGTTATTTCATATATTTTGTGAGGTTTGCTAACTCTGGTGTCTGCAGTTTCCACCTGAATGTATTCATTCGTGTCCACTGTCTCCAGATGATTCATAAGGACTTTGCGTGCTATGCTCACTTCTGCTGCGCTGTCTAGCCTTGTCTGAGCCCACTCTCCGTTTTTCAGCTGTGTCCTCAGTATTCTCGGCATTGTTGAATACTTTAATACTGGCTACTTTCTTTTTTGGAAACTGTAATTTTTTATTTGGATGAGCAGGTTCCTTGTCTTTGGACTTGACGTGCCCTTCCCTGGGTTCCGATCGTCCTCTTCTTTCCGATTTCTGCGAGGAAGTCTGAAAAGATTGAGAGGGACGTGTATCAAAGTCTTGATATCTATCAGGTTTCTTTATGTTATCCCTATTTCTAAGGTTGTATTTTTTCACAGAGGGCTCCCTTTGGGAGACTTGGGTCCTTGGTCCGGAGATCTTTCTCTCCGCCGAGGAGACCTTCCTCTGGACTGGAATCTCTTTTCTTTTGGATTGGATTGTTTGTTTCCATCCCAGTTCTTCTTTTGACTGTTTAGATTATTTTTAATAAATATTTTTTCAGGACTTTCAATTAGTTGGGGCTTTACTGGTATTCCACCCAAACTATCTCTACCTAGTTCTTCATAGGATTTTTCTATAATTCTGGCAATTTCAGCTGGTTGGTCTGCTATATCTGTCTCTTTTAACCTCTGGCGGATCGCCACATTCGCTGCTTCTCCTTTTATGTTGGCTAGTAATATTGCCGAGACCTGCTTGAAGTCTTTTAGTAATTTCATACCAAGAGTTAAAGCGGGTTCTGGACCGTATTCGTCTTGAATTTGTTTTAGCACATCTGATATTACTGACATGGATGGAACTCCATGTGTTTTTGTGTAAATGGAAGCAAAGACTGTACCCCAAGTGTCACAGTCCTCCACGTGTGGTGCGATTCCCATTGGAAGACAGATAGTCAGAATCCTGTGTTTATCCACAGGGGTGGTGTCTGGAAACACCGCCTCTATTTGGGTGATTTTTTGTGCTAACCAGAATGGTATTTGTTCCCGTTTAGCTGGTACTTTACCTAGGCAGGACTGTATGTTCTGTGGTGTAATTTTATTTGTGTTCCCCTGATGAGGGGTCAGCTGTGGGATTTTAACTACAGGTTGGATGGTTGAAGTCCGCATTACATATTGGACTAGTTGTCTATATATTTTAATTAATTGTTTTAGTTGTACTAAAACATCTGCTGCAGACATTCTTTCGATGTCTGGATGTGGTGTGTATCCGGCTAGGACCGGCCACGTTGCTCCTGGTCTACCTAGTGGACCGAGCCTGGTGATGTGATTATTATGTTTTAGGGCGCCATTAAACAAGAGCAGGTGCTCTTGGAATTTAAGTGGTACTTCCACTTCCTCGAAAGGAGTGTAGGTATCCGGAGGTTCCTCTATTTTATAACAGTGGAACTCCTTTGTTACAGCATTTGCTGCTGGAAAGTTTATCCATGAATAGAATACCTCTGTCTGCGGATATTCGTGTGCCTCAATTACGAATATGACTGTACCTCCTCTTGGTGTCAGTCCATTGTCTATAAGTTTTAACGTTATAGATCTTCTTATGTTGACCGGGATGAGTTTTATATCCGGGTCTGCTTCTTGCATAGTATTATCAGCTTCTATTACTTCAGCTGCTAATCTAGCTCTCTCTCTTTCATCATCACTTTCTGGCATTTTACTGTCAGGATGGTTATTCTGTTTGTTTGCAGATCAGGTTTCTTGTGGAAACAAAGATGAGATGCACAATATTTTGGAACAGTGTATCCTTCAACGTTGATTGAACCAAGAACCATACATAGGAGTTCCCTCCTGCGAGGTTTGGCGGATTTTACCTCTCACCCACTCCAGACGTCTTTGGAGTATTATGGGAAAAAAGGGGTCTGAGTGAAAAAGCACGACTGAGTTACTCTAAAGTCTTGTGTTAGTTTTATCGCCTATCCAAACACGTTGGGCGCCATGTAGTGTAGTTCCTATTATCCCAATAGGCTCTGCGCATTGGAATAATACCTCCAATAGTATAGACCTAGACCAGATGTTAACTAGGTCTTCTACTGTCGATATTAGACTTAAAGTTTTGGGTTTGCCAGCTAGCTCAGAGTTCACTAGAAACTTTCTCGAATAGGCAAGGAGGAGTTGAACCTCCCTGGATAGACAAGAAGGGATTTAGTTTCTGACAACCATAGAACATGACAACTTTGCTCTCCCCTAATCAAGAGTGTATCTCTAGAGTCGTGTGAAAACAAAAGACAACTTATTTTACTCAGTCAGTACGTGCATTCTTAGTTTCACCAGATTGTAGAGAAAAGGAAGAGACGGGCGTGTTCAATAAAAGATGTTATTTATTGATCAGTCTCTTTTCTCGTACAAGAGAAATGAATCGATATTATTGCAATACTTATGGTTAAGTAAAGTGCATACAATAAAAGCAGAAGTATAAAATAATACTGTAAAAACATTTATATGGTTTCTAAGCCATATGGTGGTTTAAAATGGATAAAATAGATACATACATATAAACATTTGACTAATCGTACTCAACTGGTGCTTCTAACTACGCCTACCCCTAGTGTACCTGACCTAAGCCTAATACGTGGGCGGGGATAGAAAGTAGTAGTTTAATTTATGTTTGTTTTGCCAAGTGGCTGATTCAAGAATTCTCTGCAAGGGGTTATTCAGTTCCGTACCTTGAATCTAGGATGATTGAGGGATGGTATCTCTCATCTTTGTTCTCGATATTC
This sequence comes from Lissotriton helveticus, assembly GCF_964261635.1. Classification (NCBI taxonomy): domain Eukaryota; kingdom Metazoa; phylum Chordata; class Amphibia; order Caudata; family Salamandridae; genus Lissotriton; species Lissotriton helveticus. The sequence continues at coordinate 47,188,678 of NC_136060.1, read as the reverse complement.
CAGGCTGCCTGCAAGGGCTGCTCGGAAGCGCCGGAGCTGGATTTCTCGGCAGGAGAAAGGCAGCGTCTCGTTCTCAGCGCGTCAGGAAGGCGGGGCAGCGTCAGTGGGCTTCGGCAAGTCTCGCTGCTCCGATCTCGTCACCAACGCGTGTGTTTGCTTAAGGCAATATCGGTAATATTTATACCTGTAAGGTGCCGAGATTGACGTAAGGATGGACATAGATACGTCAATAAGGATGTCATACGAGCTGGTCGTTAGCACATTCTTTTACTGAAGTTCTCGGTGAAATCAAAACAATGGCCGCAGGGTTTTTCCCAGGTTGTCATAGGTTTGATTTGTTTTGAGAACTCCGTATGCCTTATCAGGGGCTGGAGGAATATTGCTTGCCTAATTAGATGGCAAGCGTTATGACCTAATCAGATAACGCGCTCCTGTGCCGTGGTCTGGCGTAATCAGATAACGGTTTCTGCATCATGGGATGGCTGCTAGTTAATTTGTTAACCAGAATAGGGTCAGGAATAGGGGGATCGATACAGAACCTATAGGAATACATCACAGTATGGTTGCTCTGCAATTTGCAATATTTTTAATTTGTCTACCCAGGATTTCATACATGTTCTTTTTATATGTCCTGCACTTCGTCTATTTCGTCGCTAGTGGTTAAGACAAATTTGTTTGAAATTGAATATCCTTACAGCCAATTCTTTCTTATGTGCTTTATATAATCCCCCAAGTGAAATGTTCTGTTTTAGCATTTTTAATTTTTTTAAATGTTTCCTAGATATTTACTAGAGGGTTTTATTTAACTGTGTTGTGCTGATTACTTAGTGTTTTGGCAAAAACTTGTTAATGTTTGTTGCATTTGTACGAGTATTTTGTATCATGTATTTCTTTTTTTTTTAATTTTATGTGGGCCTCTTCGGAGTTCCAAAACATAATAAATAAACTTGAACTTGAGCCTCATGCATGCACGATTTATCAGAATAGAGGCCTGGGAGAGCCACGTGACGCAGCAATAAGTATTACAGTCATGCACATACGATTTATAAGAATAGAGGCCGGGGAGAGCCACGTGACGCAGCAAGAAGTATTACAGTCATGCACGCACGATTTATTGGAATAGAGGCCTGGGAGGGCCTCGTGACGCAGCAATAAGTATTAGTAATGCATGCACGATTTATAAGAATAGAGGCCTGGGAGAGCCACGTGATGCAGCAATAAGTATTACAATCATGCACTCACGATTTATACGAATAGAAGCCTGGGAGGGCCACGTAACGCAGCAACAACTATTACAATCACGGGAGGATTAAGAGTGAGTACATTACATAAAGTTCAGCGTGATCAATACATGATATTTTAAAAAACAGGCCAGGTACAGCCATGCGGCGCAGTAATAAATATGAAAGTCAAGGGAGGATTAAGTAATTGGCCCACCACAGAACTAGGATTAAACCTGACACTACCATTACATGCGAGGAAGCACAGGGCATGTGGCGCAGCACAAAATGCGACACAGAAATTCACAAGAATCAATTTCCTGGGCGAGAGAAAACTTACATTAACTTCGGGGTATGGCACGCACTATTTATAAGAATAGATGCCTGGGAGGGACACGTGAAGCAGGAAGAAGTATTACAGTCATGCATGCCCGATTTATAAGAATAGAGGCCTGGGAGGGCCACGTGACACAGCTGGAAGTATTACAGTCATGCACACACGATTTATAAGAATAGAGGCCTGGGAGCGCCATGTGACACAGCAACAACTATCACAAACACGTGAGGAATAAGAGAGAGCACAGTACATGAAGTTCAGCGTCAGACATGCATGATGTTTGAAAAAACAGGCCTGTAACGGCCATGCGATGCAGGAATAAATATGAAAGTCAATGGAGGATTAAGTGACTGACCCACCACAGAACTAAGATTAAACATTACACTACTATTACATGCGAGGGAGGAAGCACACAGCATGTGGCGCAGCACAAAAATGCGACACAGAAATTCACAAGAATCAATTTCCTGAGCGGGAGGAAAGTTACATTATCTTCGGGGTATGGCACGCACTATTTATAAGAACAGAGGCCGGGGAGGGCCACGTGATGCAGCAAGAAGTATTACAATCATGCATGCACGATTTATAAGAATAGAGGCCTGGGAGGGCCACGTGATGCAGTAACAATTATTACAATCACGGGAGGATTAAGAGGGACCACATTACATAAAGTTACATCAGCGTCAGACATGTGTTATATCTGAAAAAACAGGCCAGGAACGGCCACGCAGGGCAGGAATAAATATGAAAGTCAATGGAGAATTAAGTGATTGGCCCACCACATAACTAGGATTAAACATTACACTACCATTATATGCGAAGAAGCATAGGGCACGTGGCGCAGCACAAAAATGCGGCACCGAAATTCACAAGAATCAATTTCCTGAGCGGGAGAAAACTTACATTAACTTCGGGGTATGGCACGTACGATTTATAAGAATAGAGGCCTGGGAGGACTATGTGATGCAGCAACAACTATTACAATCACGGGAGAATTAAGAGGGCACATTACATTAACTTCAGCGTAAGACACACATGATATTTGAAAAAACAGGACAGGAACGGTCGCGCGGCGCAGGAAAAATATGAAAGTCAAGGGAGGATTAAGTGATTGGACCACCACAGAACTCGGATTAAACATTACACTACCATTACATACAAGGAAGCACAGGGCACGTGGCGCACCACAAAAATGTGACACAGAAATACACAGCAATGTACGGGAAGCAATACAGTACTCATAGTTACAGTATAGACAATTACAAAAATAATGCAAATTTCTCACCTTGCAAGGATAGGAAAAAGATGAGGTATTCACTCGATGAACTGGACAAATGAGGTATGCACACGATGAACTGGACGAATGGGCCTCCTTGTTCGGTAGTTGGGCCTACATGAAGCTTTCAAACCAGTAGGACGGACCATCACAGCGGTTGGGATGGGAGCAACTCTAAAATGGCTTAGAGCACATGTGTCCCATCTTTTTTATAGATAGGGTCACGTGTGTTGTGACGCATGTGCTGGATAGGCGTGGTGTGGGTATACACCAGCCATGAGGGAGTGTGTGTGCCGTTCTGATAACTAGACCTGGAACTAACAAATCACCACAATGGAAATCCTGGCCATGTAATGTTGTTGTGTTTTCCTGGTAGTGTAAGCGGAGTGGGCTGGCCTGACGTACACTAGTGCTGCGCAAGGCTCTGAAGCATGATTCAGGAGCTGTGGGCATGATTCCATCATGAGCTATATGAAAAATCATGTGACTCGGATGTCCGTTTTGTAGTGCTGACGTCACCCGGGTCTTAAAAGTAAATGTGTCATTATATCTGTAAATTTCCACACCCTGGCCAGCATGGAAGGTATGGGGTATCACTGACTCTATATTTGCCGTACAAACATACATGACGTCACATCGTTAAAATAAACACCAAGTGGAATAGTGTTCGAAAATTAAAGTCATTGGAAATGGTAAATGGTTTTTGCCGTATTGACACCAATTTCATTCCAGGGGTCAGGCCCCCTCCACTCCAACGAGCGCCCGTGGTATCGAGCGCTGGATCCGCAAAATATGCGGCGGGACTCCTCCTGTGGCCTGACTAGCCACTTTACATAAAAGAAACCAGGTTGCCGACGTGGAGTCATCACTCGTGGAAGGGAAACTGCACACAGTCCCCGGCAGTATCAGCACAGCTCTCCCATTGCCATTTCACCTGCAAACTGCCATACGCGTTTCGAGCCCAGTTGGCTCTTGATCACTGGCTTTCACAAAGATAAACAAAACGATATATATATATATATATATATGTATGTATATATATATATATATATATATATATTGACAAAGGCTTCTAGTAAGCCGTAACGCGTCTCTCTGTTACTTTTGAGATTGAGGGTGACTTGATCCAAGAAATCAGATGCTGCTTCATTTTTCTGCTAGCATCTTCCCTGTATGTCCGCTCCCCCCCTGCACCAGCGCGCCGTTTTTAATCGCGCACTATAATCACACCGATTTAAGGGTGTAGATTGTATTTTAAAAACTGTATTTGCTATTTGCACTTTAGCTGGACTTACTTCTGCCAGCGCTGCCTCCCCCCAGAGTGTCCAGCCGATTTCAGGGCTGGGTTCCTGGGACTCGGTGGAGTGTTTTACGGCGGCCATCTTGGGTGAGTCAGCTCTATATAACCAAGGCAGGGGCTTGAATCCTAAGAACTCTGCACAATTCGCCTGAGGCTTGAGCCGGGCAGTTTACTTTAAATTTCTGCTGCTTCATTTTTCTGCTAGCATCTTCCCTGTATGTCCGCTCCCCCCCTGCACCAGCGCGCCGTTTTTAATCGCGCACTATAATCACACCGATGTAAGGGTGTAGATTGTATTTTAAAAACTGTATTTCCTATTTGCACTTTAGCTTGACTTACTTCTGCCAGCGCTGCCTCCCCCCAGAGTGTCCAGCCGATTTCAGGGCTGGGTTCCTGGGACTCGGGTGGAGTGTTTTACGGCGGCCATCTTGGGTGAGTCAGCTTTATATAACCTAGTGACCATGGCTCCGCGCAGCGGACGCGTTCAGCGGGCGCGCCGCATTCGCGCCGGAGTCAAGCCAGAGTCCAGCCCGTCTGCGCCCGTCCGCGACAGACCGGGACGCGGGGCGAATCCTCGCAACCCTGCGCTACCCTCTGATACTTCTGACCCTACAAGGCACCTTATTCAATACACTAATCAGGAACTATGGTCTCTACGTCCCAGGTTGCCTATTGGCTGCACACACAGTCTCCAAGTGTGTCAGGTACCGGAAGCTTGTGACTTCTGTGACTTTACTCTGCAATCTCACGATAAGACCATCCAGGCTACTTCAAACCCTAACATGTTGCTATTAAACTGCAGATCACTGAAAAAGCATAGGCTTGAAATATACGACCTGCTAACCACCAATAAACCTGATGTGGCCTTCTTAACCGAGACGTGGTTGGATGAGGAATCATCCCCTGAAGTGCTTGAGGCCATCCCCCCGGGTTATTGTCTTCTTCGGTTAGACAGGCACAATCAAAGAGGTGGAGGGATAGCCCTCATTCATAAATCTGAGCTAGATTGTACCCTAACGAAAGCCAATGTACCCCATAGTGAAAGCGGTCTATTTTCCGTCAAACTAGGACCTAAAAACGTGGTCAATGGTCTTCTTATATATCGACCGCCTGGAGCAGCTGGACGTTTTATAAGTCAATTTATTGACTTTATTACTCAGCCAGCTCTCCGATACAAGAAATTTGTTATTCTAGGCGATATAAATCTCCATTTTGACAATAGGGAATGTAAGGAGGCACAGGAGGTAGCGTCAGCTCTGGCTTCAATGGGGCTGACCCTACTATCTACCGCCCCTACTCACCTTCATGGTCATCTTCTTGATCCCATTTTTGACAACTGGGACGGTATTATAGCCTTCCCTCCGGTTGGCATAATCTGGTCTGATCACCTTGTCGTACCGATTCTGGTCGATAACACACTTATAGAAAACAAATTAGTTAAACTCCCTTCCCTGAATTGAAGAAACTGGAAAAAGTTTAACCAAGAAGCTTTTAGACTTGCTCTCTGTAAACATCCTCCTCCACATAGTAATTCCCTCCTGGAGGCCTGGCAAAACTACGAAAAATGGCTATCCACGGCCCTGGATGAGATAGCCCCCTGGACATCTAAGCCTCTTGCCAGACAATCCAAAACCGCTCCTTGGTTCTCGGAAAAATTAAAACTTGCTAGAGCTAAATGCAAAACGTTAGAACGGAGCTGGAGGAAATTCTATAGACCGGAGGACAAACTTCTATATAAGTGTGAGTTACATAAATACTACAAACTAGTGAGATCGGAAAAAAGCTGTCATCTTAAAAGCAGAATTGACTCAGCAGACAATCCCACAAAAGAGCTCTTCTCCATCTACAAGGAACTTACGATCCCAACTAGGTTGGAAGCTAAAGACACTCACTCGAAACAACTATGCGACTCTATGGCTGACTTCTTCGTAAATAAGATAGATAAAATCTATGCCACCTTTACGGAGTATGTGGCCAATCCAAGTAAACTTGTAATAGCCAAGACCAGCAACACGGGGACTCCCGGTCTTACGAGCTTCATCACTCCTGACAAACATGAGCTTTTGAGTATTGCAAATAGCATCCAAACTGGCTCTCCGAGCGATGTGTGCCCGCCGACTCGGTGTAAAGGAGTCATGGAGTCTACTTTAATTGACCACATCAGCCTTATGGTGTCTCTCTCCTTTCAAGAATGCCTGGTTTTGGATGCTTGGAAAACTGCCCAAGTAATCCCCCTAAAAAAAAAAGGCGAACATCCATATCACCCAATTTCAAAATCTTCGCCCTATCTCCCTTCTCCCCTTCTGCGCTAAACTGGTGGAAAAAGTAGTCAATAGACAGCTCATGAGCTATCTAAAAGAACACTCTCTCCTGCACCCCACTCAATCTGGGTTCAGAGCAGGGCACTCCACGGAGTCCGCCCTGCTCTTTTCCACCGAAACTCTGAGACAGATAGTGGATGATGGAGAGACAGCAGCGTTGGTACTTTTAGATCTGAGTGCAGCCTTCGACACCGTGCTGCACTCAACGCTGCTGTCTCGGCTATCAGATATGGGAGTAACGGGGCATGCCCTGGCATGGATAGAGTCCTTCCTGGCTGACAGGCATTTTCAGATGCACTGCCCCCCCTTTAATGCTTCTCTTAGGAAGGCGAGCCACGGTGTTCCTCAGGGCTCTAGTCTGAGCCCCACTCTATTTAATATCTACATGGAACCCCTGGCTCGCATAGTGGAGACTTACGGGGTGGGCATCGTCAGCTATGCTGATGACACCCAGCTGATGTTCAAGCTTACACCGGACCACAGAGAGGATGCCATTAATTTCTCCAACTGTCTCTCCTCTGTGGCAGCTTGGATGAATAAGAACTGCCTGCGCCTTAATGGCGATAAAACCGAGCTTCTGGTGATAGGAAAATCTTCTTCCGCATGGTCTCATGAATGGTGGCCTGCGGAATTAGGTAGCCTACCTTGTCCTGCGGTCTCGGTGCGCAACTTGGGCATAACACTCGACCCGAGTCTCTCTTACTTACCCCAGGTCAGCAAAGTCTCTGCCAGATGCTTCAGTGTATTGAGGGTTCTCCGAAAGGTGTTAGACCTCCTCCCCATGGACTCCAGGAAGACCATTGTTCACGCCCTAGTAACCCCCCATCTGGACTATGGGAACGCCTTGTTACTGGGCTTGAGCAAAAAGGGACTCCACCAACTCCAGTGTGTCCAGAATGCTGCTGCACGTCTTGTGCTAAAGCTTCCCCGCAGAGCCTCAGGGAAATCTGCCCTATCCAAACTTCACTGGCTCCCCATCAAAGAGCGTATCAAATTTAAAGCATTATGCTTTGCCCATCACATCGCTCATGGCACAGGGCCAGACTACTTAAAAAGCCTTCTTACAATACACCGCCCCTCCAGAAATCTCAGATCCTCTGGGGCAATGTTGTTTAAAATCCCTAAAGTCACCAGAGCCAGAATGGGCGGCTGCTCGTTTGGATATCTGGCTTCTAAGTGCTGGAACGAGCTCCCACTTGAGATCCGCATGGAGCCCTCCGAAACCAGGTTTCGGGGAAAACTGAAAACTATCTTATTCCCACGCACTTAACCGTTCCCCCCTCAGTTGGCTCTCCCGTTCTCCCTTCTCTAGCGCCTGTGCAGTTTTCAGCGCGGGGACACTCTGTTATTGAGTAACCAGGCGCTTTAAAAATGGCTTTAAAAAAAAAAAAAAAAAAAGATGCTGTATCCTGCCTGCCTCGAGTCTGTGCCTTCTTCCATTCTTCCATTCCTTCCAAAAAGGATGTTACCTACTGGCGACCGCCAGTAGGTAGTTATAGTTAGGACCTAGTTTCCATAGGAAATCCACAACATTCTATTTGGAATAACTTTGGCGCCGGTGGACGAATCTTTGTGAATTTCATCAAGAAAATGGCCTGCTTGGTTCCGCTCCTTCCCTGAAAGTTTGGGGGTGATTCGTCAAGTGGGGGCTGAGAAAAAAGGGGTCCCAAAACATGTTTTCCCCATGCAATTTTCCATAGGGTCCCTTAGCCAGGGCTACAGCCCGAACCGCTGAACGGAATTACACGAAATTTGGCAGAGAGGTAGAGTTCAGTCTCAGATTGTGCTTTTTGTTAAATGGTGTAAATCGTTCAGTAGTTTCTGAGAAAATTGCAAGTAAAATCATAGCGATATGTAGAGTCGGAGTTCAGTATGCGTACTAAAATCTGTTCAACTACGAGCGCGAGCTGCAGGCTGATTGGCTGTGAACTGTCTGTCAACACTCGAAACCAAGTGTTGGTGGCCATCTTGTGCTTCGCTAGAACCGAGTCACAAGAAAGCAGTAAAACAAAGTTGAGAAATAAGGGAAGGGGGTTGGGTAGAGACATTATGACCCTCTAGGCTTGCTCAGGGGGTCGTACATGGATGTTTAGGCACTATTTTTTATTTTATTTTTTTTAAAGAAAAATCGCGGCGAACGCGTATGTAAATACCTACAATTACGAGCAGGAGCTGCATGCTGATTGGCTGTCAGTACTCCAAACCAGGAAGTGATGGCAGACATGTTGTTTGTCGGGAGAGAATAGTCACAAGAAAACAGTAAAACAAAGTTGAGAAATAAGGAAAGGGGGCAGGGTAGAAACATTCTGAGCCTATAGTCTTGGTCAGGGGCTGGTACATGGATCTTTAGGCTCAATTTTTATTTTTTTTTAAATAAAAAATGGCGGGGTACTCGTGCAGTACTTGTACGCAGTGGAAAGGGGGAAAAAACTAGAAGTCCGTTTTATTCATTAGGTCCCAGGGGGGGGAAATTACGGGGGCAATTTTTCCGCATAATGGGGGCTTGTAAAGTGCCCCGAACACAGGGGAAGGGCACTCCTCTGGTTTTATTTTGAAGTATGTGGGGGGGGGGTTACGGTCCTACTCCCCCCAGTCTCGGTGAGCGGCACCCCTGGGGTCTTTTTAAAAAACAAAACATATGTTTTGAGCTCTCTCTCTCTCTCTCTCTCTCTCCCCGTACACGTCACGGGGAACGCCACATTTCTGGGGCAGTGATATGTAAAATGACTTTCCAGCCCCGGGTACCTGCATTGTCTGGGGTTTTTTATTAATGTTGGGAGGGTGGGCTTGATAATATGTCCTTGTAAATTCCCATAGAAGCCTATATTCTGGTGTTAACATGGGCTTCTATGGTAATTAACAAGGGCCTATTATGAAGCCCATTATCGCCGGTTTATCGGCAGTTACTGGCGATAAAAGCGGTGGTAATGTATCGCCTTTTGTTGATAATATGCCCCTTAATTTCTATGATAGTATGTAAAACGTTCCTTTTTTTGTGTAGCAGTTGTACTCTCTACGCATGCGCAGCCTCGTTTCGAAGCGCACATTTTTTTCTTTTTCTTCAAGTTCAACAAACAAAGCTTTCTTTATTTCAGGTATTACATTTGGCGTTTTGTTTTCCTGGGTCGTGTGTGTCATCCGCTGCTGTACATTTGAAATATATTAATAATCGTATTTTATCTACATTTATTTGGAACGTAGTGCCGAGGCGCCAAACGTTGATCACGTACTCCGTCCACCGCCATTTTAGTAGTTTTTCACCGTTGTTTTTATTACATCTGTTACTTTCATTTTATCGTCCTCCTCTTTTCTTGGTGATCGACGAGATTTCGAGGCACAGACACCCCGGTGTTTGTCCTTAAACTCTGATGTTATCAGACTTGGTCAAACGTATACCTAAAAACTAAATTGAAGGACATAAGTCACAGGCATCGCAACGCGTGTTTGTCAACAGAAGGACATTATTAAGATTATCGCTGGTTTTATCGCCGGTTTTATGGCGGCAATAAAGGGCTTGATAATAGGCAGTTGTGAATTCCCATAACAGCCCAAGTTAACACTAGAACCTGGGCTGCTATGGGAATTTCCAAGGCCCTATTTTCAAGCCCATTATCGCTGTTTTATCAGAATTTTTGCTGCCGATAAAATCGGCGATAATGTATCGCCTTTTGTTGATGATATGCGACTTCGTTCCGTGTCCTGCATCACATTTTCTGATGCAGGGCGCAGGATACGAAATTCATTTTATTAATTTAATTGTTTACTTACCTACAATCATCCAGATTCCGCTGTTTATAACACCCCACCCTGCCCCTCCCCCGCCAAATTTGCCTACCTCACCACAATTCCCTCCCCGGGCCGCGGCTGAGTCAGTTACTTGTACTTACCTTAAGCTTAATAAATAATAAAAAAAGTATATATTATAAAATTGTCACCTGTGGAAGATACAAAAAAACACAGTTACTAGATATATTTTACAACACAAAATAATTTGTAAAACATTTAATTTACCTTTTTTGCTGTTCGCAGAATATATTGAATTTCACTACAAATAGTGAGTTCAATAGTACTCATCACATAACAGCGGGCAAAAAAAAGACAATCCATAAGGATATCTTTAAAAAAAACAGTCAACATTGTCAATACCAATATAAAAAATAGAAATAAAGCATATCTTAAATGTTTTTTTCTAAGAGCAATTTCTTACGTAAATATAAGATATCTCAAGCAATCATAAAATAACAATATATTCTGATTAATTTTCTTACACTATAAATAATGTTACCTACAAGCAGATGCTGAGAAAATACGCAGCAAAAAGTCCTCAATGATTTCACACACTTTTCCTTATGGCCAAATAGTATGCATCAAGTCCCTTGTTTGGAAGTTGTTCAATAGTAATCCTGAACGTTCGCCTCCCAGCCTTCTGTTCCAAAACCACCGACATCATCTACGGGTCTCCCAGGACACATCCATCAATCCGACGCTGTTCATCATCTACACAGTCACCCTAACACAAGTAGGCCACCATCACAACTTCAACAACATCTATTACACAAAGAACACCCAGTTCATCCTCTTCATCACCAAGAAGCCACAAACCACCAAAAGGAACCTCCACGACGCAATGAAGGACTTCACCAACTACATAAAGAGCAGCACTGTAAACACAAACTTTCAGAAGATGAAGGTACTCATCCTCAGACCCACTCCATCAGCCTCAGACAACTCCTGCTACCTGACTACAGTGTGAAGAGTACCAACACCTACTAACCATGTGCACAACATAGGATTCAACCTCAACTGGAGAAGTGTGGCTCACTGGTTAGAGGAGGCAGACCCTGATGCAGAGGTCAGACCCGGGACCAGGGTTCAATTCCCAACGTGGCAGGATCTTGAGCAAAAAATGTCCACGGACTCGATAATTCTCGCCTCGGTGCCTACTCGAATCATGGGTTCACACTCTGCAACTCTGGGCAATAGCTTGCTTAATCTCCACTACGGCCCCACTGCGATGGGATGCCTGGTCTTCACCTTGGGGATGCCCAGTAGGGGTTATCTCGCAGGGAAAGCCAGGACGGGTTCCCAAATCAAGCGCTAAGAGACCTGTCGGTAATTTGGCGCTATATAAATCGAAATTAACATAACATAACATAACATAACTGCTCCCTCTTCATGTGTAAGCAAGTCTACACCATGTCCTCATACTGCTATAACACCCTCCACATGCTCCGCAACATTTACAAGTGGATCCTAACCAAAAAAGAACAGTGACACAGGCCCTCATCAGCAGCAGACTACATTGTGGTAAACCACTCTACACATGAATTCTAGCCAAACACCTACAACAACTACAACAAATCCAAAAGACCACTACCTGACTGATCATCAATGTCCCCGGCTGCACCCACCACCTGATACACCTTTACTGCCTCAATATCAACAAAAGGATCACCTTTACGCTCCTCACTCTCACTTACAAAATACTCTAAAACACCAGACTAATCTACCTTAACAGCACTAATCCTAAAGGGCAAATTCTGATCCTAAAATTGTGTCTTTAAAAATATTAGATAAGAATTTGGTAACTCTTTGGGCAAACGTTGCTTAAAACTAATTGAGTATCATTACACTGTATCCTACCTTTCAGACATTTTAAATAAACAATGTAATGTCCAGATGTGGTAGAAGGTCCATCATGAAAATTAATAGCAACAGCTATAAACGTTCTTCCTGATATTGAACATTGACCAGCTACAACATTTTTTATTAAAGTTTTCAATTTTGTTCCATCAGTTCTACAACGTTGCAGCATTAAAATAACATACTGTGCATATCTTTGTATAAATAATGTTGATGACATTTCTGATTTACATTGGATACACTCCATGTTTTGACTTGCTCATCTAATTAGATTGTTAAAGGACACTGATTTACAGTCAGATAAAGTCAAATATATGAATCTCTCAGTGTCTATGTCAGTGCACCATGTAAACAAACAATTTCGACTGTCATGATGCCATTTATAAGAAAGGCCAAAAAGGTTTTCAACATCTATACCTTCATCTTCCAGTACACCAAGCATAAACATTAAAAATTCCTGACAATCTTGCTGAATATTCTACGTAAATTGAGTAGAACCAGAACATATGTCCAAAACATTTTGAATATCAGAAACATTTTGTATTTTACTTTTATCACTAGTACATTTCTCATAAACAGAACTCAACAATGAACAGAATATTTTGTCCAGATTTTCTACAATTTGCTGTTGGAAACTTTGAAGAAAAAAAACAACAATAACAACTACTTTGGCATAGCAGTTGACACCAGAACTATTTTCAAATCGATAACTAACATTCTCTTCAACACTGTCCTTTGTCTTTTTGCTTGGAGGCGCAACTTCATATTGTTTTTTTCTTTCTCTACAGTTTCAGAACCGATATTCTCAAATCTTCTTTTTCTACCTACCACACGCTTTTCAATTCCTGGATATTGACTTAAATTGGGTGCATATTCTCTTCTTAACCTATTATACTCTTTCACATAGTTTGTATCTGCAGAAACCTTTGTCTCATCAAAATCAATCAAGTACAATCCAGATAAGGTTCTGACTCGAGACAAAGCAAAATATGCCATACCGTCTTTAAACACGGTACTTCCAATATTCACTAAAGCACAATCTACACTTAAACCTTGAGATTTATGAATGGTCACCGCATATGCCAAACAAATAGGAAACTGTTTTCTGCAGACATACAAATCTTTTACAAGCAAAAAACGAGCTGCACAATGACTAACTTGTTGTACTTCAACAATTTCATCAAATTTGATTTTTAAAAATTCAATGCCAGCTCTGTTTACATAATTAACAAAATCAACAATTTTACCCATTGCCCCATTTACTAAACCTTTTTGCACATCCAAATGACGTCGCAAAATTACTCTACATTTTACACATGCATACAAATTCTTTTCTAAACCGGCAGTTTTACTTATCGATTTCTCTAAAAAATCCAATTTCCGCTTCAAGTTTTCACTCAAAATAATACTGATTCTCTCGTGTTCTATTTTATCAATTGCTTCCAATTTTATAATTTCTTCATTTTCCAACTTTAACATTTCTTCATTGAATATAGAACATTCACGCAGTGTTGGCATTAAGCAGATTACAGATTTGTTTTCTGCAATTCTCATGTATATTTTCTCTGGGACAATATTTGCATTTGGAAACAAATTGAAAAGTAATCATGTCTGTAAAGCTTGTTTTCCATGTTAGGTCAATTTTCCAATTCTTATATCTTGAAGAATAGTCCCATAATCGACATCATTTGCTTGTCGCATATTTGTAGTAAGTTCCTTATACTGAAAATATGACCAAATGTTTACATTGCCAATATTCCCCAAAGACTTTCTAGTATCTTCATGCACAAGTGTTTTAAACTCTGGCTGTCAGGAGTAAGTTGTAGAAGATCTAAAAAAAACTATGACGTGTTTTCCTCCGAATAATACGTCATACTCTGTTTTAAGAATTTGCTGCATTCTTAAATGCACAAAGGTAAGCATTAAGGGGGTCATTATGATGGCGGATTTTCCGCATACTCCAGGCCGGCGGAAGCCACCGCCGGCCCGGAGTATGCGGGAAATCCGCCGAGGAGGCCTGAAAGACCCACCGCCATTAGTTCGTAAAGCAGCGTGACACACCCCGCAAGCTGATACAAGGGTAGGCACAGTGATGTATAGCAATAAAGAGTCGCGCTGAAAAATCACCCGTGTCTGGAAAACACGTCATAGAAGGGATGCGCGTCGTGCCTGACGAACAGATTAGATGTTTCTAATATACACGTAACTGCAATAGACGGGGACACATCTTGTAAACCCCCATGTGAAACTATCGACTATCGACTTGGAATCTATAGAAATAATATATTTTTGTAACAACATCAGCAAACAACGTTTTATTTAGTATTGTTCATTGCTCCACGGGGCTAGTGGAGTCCATAGTTTTGTTAATTCCACCTAGACAGCAGAGTTGATATAAGGAGATGGCTTATATACCATTGCAATTTTTCATGAAATGGTGTGTGTTTTTTGCTTTCCATCTCCTCAGAGCGCGGCCTCTTTTTCCTGAGCGAGTGCCAGGCGAGGTGAGGCTATTCCCAAGCAGAATTTGGGTGAGTGATTTAAAATAATAAAACCTCTCGCACTGAGCCATTGCTTTTGGGTTGGCACATGTTAATTTATCATGTATATATTGCTTTACATTGTTTATGACTGTGTGTTTGCACATATCCTGTTTTGTTTTAGGAGAAGATCCCCTCAAACCATGACTTCATTGCGTACCATTTAGCATCACTTCATGGTATGTCACATGTTCTTTTGCATGGTCCTTTGGACAATTGAGTTCACCTTTGTCTTCACAGTTGCAGTAGTACTAAATATAGGTCCGGAAGAAAGCCATTAGTGGCTGAAACATGTTGACCAGTACATTTGCCATCGGATAGTAATATTTGTTTGTAATTCTATCCATACCCTGCTTTTAATTTTGCCATCATGGTGGCCCTCTTAATAAAGTTTCTTGTTAGGCACCATGATAGTCAATTTTAACATCACATTACTACTACACACCTTCTGCGAGCACTGCAACACTTTGTCTCTCCACAGCCCCCAACCATAACACTC
The DNA here is from genome assembly GCF_964261635.1 of Lissotriton helveticus. Classification (NCBI taxonomy): domain Eukaryota; kingdom Metazoa; phylum Chordata; class Amphibia; order Caudata; family Salamandridae; genus Lissotriton; species Lissotriton helveticus. The sequence continues at coordinate 47,173,542 of NC_136060.1, read as the reverse complement.
TTTTGGCTGTTCATCACTGGTGGATCCGCAACCAGTAGTTCCCTTGCGATTTCTTTAAGCAAGGTACTTGGTGGATACCAGTTTATACAGAACAATCCCAAATGATGAAGTTCCGCCATTGGGTGGGCTGATGGGTTTTCTTCTCTTCTCTCTTTACTCAGCAGTCCTCGCACACACACACTATATCTCCAAGTAAGCATTAATCTTACCAGCCCTTATAGACCACTAGTACCCCCTTGTGTTCTTTCATTAGCTAGATTAGGGGATAGGGTGTTGTAGGTCTTTAAACTCTCTTCCCCTGGGACCCTGTCACAATTTTTGTTTTTTGCGATTAATCAAATGTCCTTTTCTTTAATTCACCAGACATACTTCAAAACCAATAACGGCATATATACCATTATTAATGTTTTCAGTAATATTCAGTTTAAAAATATAGTTTTGCAGCACTTCATAGAGACAAATGTTCTCAAGATGATGACTTCTATTTGGTTAATATGTATCCAACATATTTGTTTTCAGAATATCAGTACTTTCTGGCTCTTTTTCAGCTAAATATTCAATTTCTTGTACAGATTTAGGAACTCGTTTTCGTGTTGTAGCAAGACCTAGACTCACCCAAATGATTCTTCTGGATTTAGAGTACAGACCTGCAGATGATAAGCGATCCGGACATTCATACGCTCCAGTTTCTCGATGAGATAACATTTTCAAACTGTAACTGAATAATTTCTTACTTACATTCTTCTCATGGGAAATCTCTTCCCACATTTCCTACAATTCCGTCTTTTCTGACTTTGTTATGTACGATGTCACATATCGAGCAACAGCAATGGAATTGTCTGCAACATATTGAATATCCATATTAGCATTCCACATAGACAAAATGACTGAGTTATAGTAATTTATGTATTTTGACTCTTCATTTCTTCTTAAGTTGTAGGTATTTTTTGGAGACTTTCTTGTGATATTATGTCGCAAAGATGACATAAAACTGTTCACTCTTCCTATCGATATTACAGGTCGAGGAAATGCAAAACGGCATTTGCTGTAGAATTTGTCCTTAGATTTGTACTTTCGACGACAGTATTTGCTACAAAGATGGCTTTGGAATCGTAAGACTTGTTGTCTTAAGTCCTTATCTTGTGTACTTTTGGGTACTTCACATGTACCATATTATTCAATAAAAGACAACACAGTATCATCTGAGTCTGTTCCATATTTGGGAGCATCTTTGATCCATAATAGCATATGTATGTGAGGAGACCTCTCGCTTAATACTCCTTTCTCCAAAAGAAATCCAGAACCTCTCCAAGAGGAGGATTTTTTTTATTGGTGATAAAAGACATCATAGCTTCGAATTTCTGTGTGAAATACCTGCATACATTAACAGGATCCAAAGAGCACAATTCTCTAGGTGTCTTGTATTCGATATTTGGTATATTTGGATTTGCCACTCGAAGAAATTGAAGTAAATCATCCCAAGCATATTCAGCACAGCTTAGAGTAAGGAACCATGTAGGAGTTTATAAGTTCCTTAGCATACATTTGAGTTCTGCGTGACGACGGTACCAGTACTCATTAGTACCACGCTGACATGCCATCAGATTAATCAGCTGAGTATCCAAAACATTATCTTTCTGCTGTACTTTATCCATAAATTACTTTGCTGAAACATTTTGCAGATGTACACATGTTTTCAATATGTGGTTTACTGCATAAGAAAGTCCAGACAAATCACTCTCAAACAAAAGATGAAACAAATACGGAATACATTGTTGAAATCTTGGATCTTCTGCATACGATCTTAATGTCCGGTATTCAGATGCAGGAATCTGCACAGGTCGGTCATCATATCGTCCTCCTTTTCCTGTAGGAAACAAATGAGGGAAACAACAAGCTTCCAACCTTTTTTCCCATACACTGATGGGACTTCCCTTTGCTTCTTTCATTTGAAATAACTCTATAGCATTCCCCATCATTTCTTTAGAATGCAATGGATGAACACTGTAATGTTCGTAGATTTCTTCAGTTCTGGACACATCCACTTTTTCAATTTATCCAGATGGCAAGTCAGTATCTTCTTGTACAGATATTTCTTCTTCTCCCATATACACATTTTTGTAATATTGATTATTTTTTACCAGATACAACGTTGCCTTTTTCACTTTCCTAACATCCACTAATTCTTGCCAGATTTTCTTACTCTTAGTAGGAACACCATTAACAAGAATAACTAAAGGTTCATCCTCTACATTTTCTACACCAATAGTTTCAATATTTTTCTTCAAATCTAGAGGCAAATATACAACTCTTCCCTTTAATCCTCTCTGTAAATCAGAAGGAGGCGATTTTCCTGTCTTAGGCTCCATACAAACAATATCCTGAAATGGATGCACACATTGAATAAGAATAGACTCATAGGTATTTAAATCCATCAGTTCAGAAGGAATATTTACCAACTCAAGATTATTATGCACAGTTCTAGCAGGCATTGTGTTCTCTTCTAATTTGTTATAACAATATTTACAAATACACTGATCAGAACCCAAATCAAAACAATTCTCTACCAACAAATAAGTTGTAAAATCCTTCCACTCATTATTATTTTCTTGGCGCTGAGAGAGGGTCGACGTGCTGTGCTGCTTTATCTCTGATAAAAGCACTTTGTTTTGTGTCCTGCACACCACTCCTCGCGGCCCCCGCTCCGCGGGAGTCGCTCGAGGTTTACACCACCGGGGATCACCGAGGAGCTGCCTGGAGTTGCCTACTGCCCTATACCACCGGGGATCACCGAGGAGCTGGCTGGAGTTGCTTACAGCCCTTGCGGGACTGCGAGGACCAGCGGGCGTTGCGCCAGCTGACTCGCCGCAGCTGGTCCTCTTCCCGCCCCCCTCCCGCCTGGTGTTAAAGAACTGCGGGTCGGGACCTCAGTGCTTGGCGCTGAGAGAGGGTCGACGTGCTGTGCTGCTTTATCTCTGATAAAAGCACTTTGTTTTGTGTCCTGCACACCACTCCTCGCGGCCCCCGCTCCGCGGGTGCCGCTCGAGGTTTACACCACCGGGGATCACCGAGGAGCTGCCTGGAGTTGCCTACTGCCCTACACCACCGGGGATCACCGAGGAGCTGGCTGGAGTTGCTTACAGCCCTTGCGGGACTGCGAGGACCAGTGGGCGTTGCGCCAGCTGACTCGCCGCAGCTGGTCCTCTTCCCGCCCCCCTCCCGCCTGGTGTTAAAGAACTGCGGGTCGGGACCTCAGTGCTTGGCGCTGAGAGAGGGTCGACGTGCTGTGCTGCTTTATCTCTGATAAAAGCACTTTGTTTTGTGTCCTGCACACCATACCTCGCGGCCCCCGCTCCGCGGGAGCCGCTCGAGGTTTACACCACCGGGAATCACCGAGGAGCTGCCTGGAGTTGCCTACTGCCCTACACCACCGGGGATCACCGAGGAGCTGGCTGGAGTTGCTTACAGCCCTTGCAGGACTGCGAGGACCACCGGGCGTTGCGCCAGCTGACTCGCCGCAGCTGGTCCTCTTCCCGCCCCCCTCCCGCCTGGTGTTAAAGAACTGCGGGTCGAGACCTCAGTGCTTGGCGCTGAGAGAGGGTCGACGTGCTGTGCTGCTTTATCTCTGATAAAAGCACTTTGTTTTGTGTCCTGAAACACCACTCCTCGCGGCCCCGGCTCCGCGGGAGCCGCTCGAGGTTTACACCACCGGGGATCACCGAGGAGCTGCCTGGAGTTGCCTACTGCCCTACACCACCGGGGATCACCGAGGAGCTGGCTGGAGTTGCTTACAGCCCTTGCGGGACTGCGAGGACCAGCGGGCGTTGCGCCAGCTGACTCGCCGCAGCTGGTCCTCTTCCCGCCCACCTCCCGTTATAAACAGGAAGTATTCAACGCACAAGCGGGACGCGCGCGGGGCCTAGCACGGAGCGAAGCCCGGGCAAAGGGCGGGCCGTTTCAGGCCGTTACAGACCGAGCAAGATCGGACCGGGCCACCCCTTTTGGTTGTTTGGCTGTGTGATATAGCTACGGTAACAAGCCTTATTTGTGTTTACTCCAGCCCCAGGGCTATCGAAAAATGATGTCTTTGCGTGAAAGTCGGAGCAGGACTGCAAAGTCTGGGAAAAAGGCTACAGGGACCCTGGATGATTTTATTACAAGGACCAATACAAACATTGATATTGAGATCACAAAACTGCAGCATAGAGTGTCGCTGGAGTTGGAGGCAGCTTGAAGACAGTCCTTAGACATAGCACTAAGGAAAAAATCATCCCTAGGTAGCATTGCCACATCAAAAACACCTGAGCTCACTACCGGTCCCACACCCATTATTACTTTGGTCGAGGTGCATCCTGTTCCTGAGGAAATAGCTATCTCTGTTGACGCTAATTCAGACCCCATACACAAATTAGTTATTAGTAACATATCTGAAAATATAACCAAAGTAGATACACTGTTGGAGGATGTTACGGGGGTGAAAGCCTCAGGGAAAGAAGAGTCTAAGAGTAACCAGGGAGATAACAAGGCAAAACCTAAACAAAAGAGAACTTGAAAAAATATGTCTGTGTATGCCAGGAAAAAGGCTAAAGTAGCCACAAGACAGTGTTTCACAGGGGGGGCCACTCAACCTGCTATTGCAATTAGCACGCCTCATCAGACGCTTACAATTATGCAAACGCCTAATAGTTGTGATAAAATGGAAGTGTTAAACCTAGATACAATAGTCGGCCCCCCTGTTGTCGGGGATGAGAAAATTACTACATCCATGGTCGAGTCAGAGGGGGGCAAAGAGGAGTTCTTGAAACTTGTATGGGAGACATTAAAAAAACTTCTTAGGCCGCTAGAAGTTAGGTTAACTTGCATTGAAAATCAGCTGCTTGAGGTGGAAAAAAGTGTTATCACCCTGTCCAGTTTAAGTCTTAATGGCAGTGATGCATCTGCAATTCCCACATCGGCCCCTACTACGGCCACTTTGGCATCTTCAAAAATAAATTCATCTAATACACAGCATTCGAAAAAGGATGCAGCAAAAATTGCAAATCAGAACATGAGTGTTGCAGATAATTCTATTGCAACCCCCTTGAACCCCCCTAAAGGTAATTCTGTTAACAAACCACTTTTGAAGGGTCCTGTACCAAATAGGAAACCCCAGATAGTGAGTTTTGTCGATACGCATTCTCCTGCACACACTGCTTCTGGTACAAATAAGTCCTCTGCCGACACACTTCCTCTTGTACACACTGCTTCTGGTCCAAATAAGTCCTCGGCTTATAGATCCTCCGTAAATAAAACTTATAATCACAATCTTCAGACACCCTATGCTTGTGACAACTTTAAGGGAGGATACATAGATCTGCCCCCTGATGCAAGTCCTTTTGTAGTCGTACTTACTGGGGTCCCCGAACTAGACAATCAACACGAAGAAACTTTTTTATCCTTAAAAAACAAGGTGATCCACTGGCTAAACTCAAATAAACCTGTTCCCAATCACATGAAAAGTAGAATTCTCATGGTTCGCAGGGTCCCTTGGATTGGTTCTATAGTCAAATCAATTCCGGGTGACTGTATTGTTATCTGATTTGAGGAACCCCATAGTGCCCAACAGTTATGTACATGGAAATCATATGCAGGCATTTCATCCATTGAAGCTAGGCCCCTATCTTTCTTTTACCCCCCTCCGAGGCGCCCCAACTATGGGGGTAATTGGACCACGATCAATCACCATTCCGGATTTGGCCCCGATTTGGGTAGACAGGGTATTCGAAATGTGTGGAATGGAGTCCCTACTTTCAACAGGTTTAGTAGCTTAGATGGAGTTGACTGACTTGAGACCTCGCCAAATCACACCATTAATCTTTATGGTACTTACCACCCACCCGGTGATAAGAATATCCTTTTCAAACATGAAAATAGTGAGGAATCAAAGGATGGGGAGAGGGAGACAATAATTATTGTAAAACTAAGGACTTCCTGAATAAGAAATGTATTCTAGTAGCGAACTTGGCGTGTTCTGGAGAGGAAGAGGGTTGTCATTGTGATGAAGCCGACAATGTAGCAGGGGGTCTGGTCACTCAACCAGAACGACACTCTGTAGGTGTTTCGTTGCAAGATAGTGTGAAACCATCAGTGGCACCAGTATTGGCCACTATTAAGTCCACCTGTCCTGGTAGTGGGGCTAATCCATTATTGCTCGTATTGTCCTGGAACATTGCAGGAGTCAATAAAAATCTGAGGGACCCAGATTGGGCTGATTATATTGACTCTAGTGATCTTTGCCTACTGCAAGAAACATGGGCAATAGACATTTCCCACAGGATAGGGTTCAAAACTTTTGGCACAGAGGCAGTACAGTCTAATAGGGGGAGGCCCTCGGGGGGACTCATCAAATGGGTCAAAATTACATTGAAGATTAAGGTTGATCTAATAGATACAGGCACCCCTGATATTTTGGCTCTAAAACTTGTAAATTTGAATGGGGCTGAATGTAACATTATTAATGTTTATAATAGACCCATTGCACATTTCAAAGTTTCTCCCATTCTCGAAACCTTGGATAGCTTCTTGAGAAGGGTGGTTGGTGATGCCCCAGTGATCCTGGGCGGCGACCTAAATTGCAATTTTGAACCCGTTCTAGGGCTTGCTGATGTTTTTGAGGATGATTATAACATTCCTCAGCTTGAGACTTCAAATTGTGTCAAATGTTCGGCTTTGGTTGTGCAATTAATGAGTTTAAGTGCAGATTATGGTCTTAGAGCATGTAATGGCCGTCTCCCTTCTGATCTAACAAAACAACCAACTTTCGCGAAGTCCGACAGTAACCTGGATTTCATACTTGTCTCATTGAGTATCTGGCATTTTATGGCTGACCTCAAGGTGGCAAATAGGGATGAGAGTGACCACTATCCCCTTGAACTTTATATTGATGCAGCTATGTTTAGTGACCCCTCTGTTTTATTTTCCACTGAGACTTCCAACCCCAATTTGTGTGATCAGGTACATGTCAGTAACAATAGACGTGCATTAAAATGGTCGCACATCCTTGCTCAAGGAAATGCCCTAGCAATGGTATACTCACTCTTTGACACAATGTTCAGGCCTATAGCTGGACACTCCTTCTCACCCGATCATTATGATCATTTCATTGCACTACACAAAATGTTTTTTGAGGAGGTAAAAACTTGTTTGACCAAAATGCCAAAAAAAAGCAGCAAAATGTAAGAGTTGGGTGTCATGGTAAACTATGGTATGACCATTCATGTAGGTTGGCCAAGAGGGAGCTCCTGTTTACTATCAAAAACAAATCGAAAGATGATGTCAGAGTCGCAAGGGAATCATACAAGCACACTCAAAAGACTTCAAAAAAGTTATGGGAGGAGTCGATTTGGGTGGATATGTTGGCTGCTGCCAAATCCAAGGACAATGTTGGATTCTGGAGGTTGGTTGCAAATGAGGGCCACGCAGGTAGAGCTGTGAAGGATACTTTCCTAGACGAACTGACTTGGGTGACGCACTTCACAACTCTTTATAAACAATATGACAGTGGTTTAGATGAGACTCTATGGTTGCCACCCCCGATAGAATGTCTTGACTTCACACTAGATGAAACGAAAAGGGCAATCACTGAACTAAAAAACAGCAAAGCTCCTGGTCCCGACAAAATACCGGGTGACCTGTATAAACATGAGATTGAAGTCTGGGCTCCGTATATAAATCGCTTGTTTAACGCTTTATCTAGCAACTGTCAATTCCCAGATAGCTGGCGCGCAGCAGAAGTTGTTTTGATTTTTAAAAAGGGAAGTAGATCTGTCCCATCAAACTATAGACCAATTAGTTTGATGGACACCCTGCAAAAACTTTATGCCAAGCACTTATTATTTAGGATAAATGACTGGCTGGAGGAAAAAACAATACTTACCAAATTTCAAGCTGGGTTTAGGGGTAAGATAAGCACCATAGACCAGGTCTTTAGATTCTGTTGTATATACTGGAAATATGTACACATTAGGAAAGGTCATTTGTATGTCGCTTTCGTAGATCTGAGAGCGGCATTTGACCTTGTCCCCCGCAACTTACTCTGGAGATCCCTAAGTGAAGCTGGATTGCCAGGATGCCTTCTGGTTCAAATAGTTGAGTTGCACGCTAGGAACCATGCCAACATCAGGTGGGGTCCAAATGGTGAACTGACGCGTAATATCCCAATAGAGCGTGGTGTCCGTCAAGGATGCGTTTTGGCCCCCACCTTATTTTCATTATTTGTTAACGATATCCCTGATCATCTGAACGGTTGTGCCAATGACTCACCACAACTAAATGGAGAAAGGGTGCCTGCGTTGCTTTTCGCGGATGACACCATCTTAATATCCCAAACCAAGAAAGGCCTCCAGGCGCTCTTGAATTCCTTTAGTATTTATTGTGTGAAGAAAGGATTAGAGATAAACGTTGACAAAACTAAGTGTATGGCACTGAATCCCTGTAAACCGGATAGAGGGACTCTAAATTTAAATGGTCAAGTTTTAGAAACCGTCGATAACTTTTCCTATCTGGGGGTGGTGCTTGATTCAAACCTGGCATGGAAGGCCCAAATTGAGAAAAATAAGGTGTCTTATGCCCATAACGTCAAGCCAGTCATTAGCAAACTTAACGCCAGTATAAGTAAAAGTGTGACTCCTGTGCTTGAGCTTTTTAAATTTAAAATCCAATCTGCTGCCGTTTACGGGGCTGGGATATGGGGACCCTGGGCAAGGGACAGTTTCCATGGCCTGGGTAACAAATTTATGAGATCAATCGTAAGGGTACCCACCAGCACACCGTTGATTCCTCTTCAATTTGATCTGAATCTTAAGAGAACTGACAACCATATAACCATTAGACCACTAATGTTCTGGATAAGGATATGGTCTACTCCAGAATTGATCGACTATAGGAAAGGCGTCCAGGAGATATTGGGTTTAGATTCTTTTCATTCCGTTCTATGGCTCAGACACATTAACAAATGTTTTTCAATTCTGGGCTTGCCTCAGTTATGGGAAAGTCCAGAAAACCAACCACCCTTCGCCAAGTCCATGGTGAAACGAGCCTTCTGGTCCTACAGAACTAACCAGTTAGTGAATGAAAATAGAACCGGGTCTTTAACCCAATAATTTTTATTCTTTAAAGATGATCCCTCCTTTGAGTTTTTTTTAGATGAAATAGAGCCTCCCATTGCGAAGTCTCTATTTCTGAAATTCAGGTATGGGAATCTTATGCTAAATTTCAATCTGGAACGTTGGTCTAAGAGAAAACCGGAATGTCCAAATGTTATACATGGGAAGTGTTCAATGTGCTTAGGTTCTTGCTCGGAGGATGAGGTTCATATGCTGTTTATTTGTAAAGCATATTCAAAAGCACGAAAAAGGTGGATCAAACCCCTGTGCTCCCTCCTAGGAACAAGATCTTGTATCACAGCATATAGAATTATTAAAACTAATACTTCCCAATTCATTGTATTTAGCATTAGTAGATTTCTTTATTCTGTGTACATTGTTCGCAGGAAGTTTGGCCAAATACTTTTAGCAGCTAAATCCTTGCTGTTCTTCGAAATATCCCTCCTAACCTGGTACATGCTTAGCAACCAGACAAAAAATGAGATGTAGCCTTGGTGTCTTTGTTAATGTTTTTATGAGGATGTTTATAATGAATTCTGTATTTAAAGATTTAATCTTTTTAATTTCCTTTTTTTTTTAAAAAAAAAAAGATTTGTATGTGCATATTGTTATGATCCTGTGTTTTTATGTATGTGTCTTTTATGGCCAAGGTGGCCGAAACAAAGAAATAAATACATTATTTTCTTTTTCACTTTTTAAATACAGATCAACAGTCCTGGTATGATTTTTATAATGAATTCATCGACAACAGATACAAGAATAATTTGGCCATTCACCTGAAATCACCTTAAACTGTATAATTTCTTGTTCAAAATGTTCTACACTGCACTGTCCTACATTATCTTCCACATTTTCTTCTATTAATCTCTCACTTTCTGCACTGTCTTCCTGAGGACCAAAGTAACTAATCTCAATTTCATCACAAACATTTGTTACGTCTGATACAGATCCACGCAAAAGAGCACTGTTCAACTTTTTTAACATTACTGCTGGACTTTTCGCATAATACAATGTTCTGACTAATTTCCTCATCTGAGTATGATGAGCTGCTAACATCCTGAAATGGTGGAAAACACTTCAACATACTTTTTAAGAAACACAAGGTAGAGAATGACCTTGTAAACCAGTATTTTCTCTCACTCTGCAAGAGTCTAGTCCTTGTAACATCTTAATCTTTTGTTTAACACTTTTTTTGGTGTAATTACGTAAGAAATTGCGTAAAAAATTGCGTAAAAAATCAATAGATTCTTGCCGGACACTGCAAATACTACTACAATTCCAAGTGTACACTGGAGCTTTAGGAAGTCTCCCTAAAACTTTAGCAGCTAACACCTCTTCTGCATTTCTAGGAACAATTTTCTCTTTCTCAATAGGACAACCATTTCTAACCTCATAAGCATGACCAGTAGTGTCAACTGCATGCAAAAATCATTACTCTGAAGATGACTTTCTTCATTAAAAAAATGCTCAGAAGTTGAAGTATGTTTCCATTCACCCCAAAAAAACTCACAAATATTACTTCTGTTAATTAGTCTTCTCCACCTACTTTTGCTCTTCATTAAATGGATTGGTTTATCTAGTGATCTAATTCTATTGATTACTAAAATAAACAGTTTTCTTTTCAATTCCAAAGCTTTCTCAACTACATGTTCTACAGCTTTCTTCTTCTTTTAAAATACTGTTTTTTCTTATATACCTTAATTTCTTTTATTAAATTTGATACCAATCTATTATAAAACATTTTTTTCCTAATGTCTATGAATTGAATTTTTTCTGCTTGTACTATACACAGTTTTGTCTGCACTTGATTTTCCATTATTCTTTTGTTTATTCGCATTTTTTTTCGTTGCTGATACACTAAGGACATTTTTTTGTTTCTGAACACTGCTCTTAGTCTTTAGTATTTTCCTCAAAAAAGTGGTCCTGCTCTTACCAGGAGTTTCTTTCTGTTTGTTAAGATATCTCTCAACATGTAAATCTTCTTGGTGAGTTCTCTTCAAACACACAGTTTTCTTCGTTGCTTCGTCTGTTGGTACTTCGTTGGCATGATGCAGTACTTTTAGGATCGATAAACACAACCTATAATAAAATATTATTATATTACTTACAAGAAGAGAGGGAGGAGTATGAGGACAAAGCTCGGACTATAAAAATAAGAGGACTTACAACAAAAGAACAAGGAGTATGAAGCAAGGAAAATGTAATAAAAAATGAGAGTATAAATAGACAGTACAATATAACGGAATATAGAAACAGCTGCGGCCCGTGGAGGGAGTTGCAAGGGGGCAGGCAGGTGGGGTGGAGGAGGGGCAGGGTGAGGAGTGATAAACAACGGAATCTGGGGGCATATTACCAACAAGTAGTGATATTTATCGCTAAATAGGGTTATCGACGATTTTTTTTATCGCTGCCTATTGCTGGATATGTTAGCGGAGAAAACATGCTATTAGCAACGTTTATCTACATTGTGGTAAAATATCCAGCGACAGCGGCGAAATGCGTGAATATCGTTGCGAATACAGCGATATTCACGCATTAGAGATGAAATGGTCTTAGCCATGTTATCCACTTGCCATTGGATAACATGGCGATCTGAATCGTAAGAACTGGTCTGGGCAGGTGTTAGTATTTGGAGATAATTGGGGTTAGCGCGAATATTTCCAACGGTACTCCTGCCTTGCTAATAGGCGATAGCGACGTTAGCGACTGCTTTCAGTCGCTAACTGGTTGGGTACGCCCTCTTTGCACGTCATTAGCGATAAACATCGCTGACATGCAAAGCAGGCCCCAAACTGCTCGCTATCACGTAAAAGCTGTCGCTAAGATCAGTTAGCGACAGGTTGCTAATAGGACGATAGAATTGTCGCCGCTTAGCGGCCAGAAACGATGGTAAATCAATGATAATTGCCTGTCGCCCCCCTTGGTAATATTCCACCTCGATCATTGCAGGTAAGTAAACAATTAAATTAATAAAATGAATTTCGGGACATATTATCAACAAAAGGCGATAGATTATTGTCGTTTTTATCGGCAGGAAAATGCCAATAAAGCAACGATAATGAGCTTGATAATATGCCCTTGAGAATTCTCATACCAGCCCAGGTTAACACTAGAACTTGGGCTTCTATAGCAATTTGCAAGAAGCTATTATCAAGCCCATTTTCTCAGTTTTATCGGCAGTTTACTGTCCATAAAACTTTGATAATTTTAACACTGGTTCTTTATAATATGCCCGTCAGTGCCATATTATCAGTAAAGGGCGATACATTATCACCGCTATTACCGGCAGGAAACTAGCACTAAAGCGGCGAAAATGGTCTCGATAGTATATCCTTGTGAATTTCCATAGAAGCACAGGTTAACACCATAACCTGGGTTTCTATGGGAATTCAGAAGGATATATTATCGAGAGCATTATCACTGCTTTACTGGCAGTTTCCTGTCGATAAAAGCAGCGATAATGTATCGTCCTTTATGGATAATATGGCCCATAATCCCTTAATGTACAGAGGCACAAAATGATATTAAAGAAAAAAACATAACAGCATGCATTATAGCAAAACATGTTTACTACTATAAAACGTTTAACAACGGATGAATATAGGAGCATATTATCAATTATCAATACAGGCGATAACATTCTGAACACTTTATCGGCAGTTTCCTACCGATAAAGTGACGACAATTGTATCGCTGAGTCTTGATAATATACCTTATAATTCGTTAATGTACAAAGATACACCGCACAGACGCACTCCCATACAACTTTTCAACTCACCTTTCAAATTGAATTCTACATTAACAGGAATACCACTCACACAGTGGATAATCTTCTACAAAATCTCTGGAGTTCAGTGTTTGCAGCACAACCGTCAAATGGAACATTTTACGTATACATACATATAAATAACCAATTAAAATCGTGTTCACATTAATTCAAAAGAAAACACATATTTCTATTGGTTTAACATTCCAAAGCTTTCGAACTAATTGAACTTTCAACCCTTACCCCGTTCCAGAATCTGCCAGTTACCATAGAAACACTTCAGGGAACACCTAACTCAGCACACAGGTGAAAAGTTCATCATACATTGTTGCAAATTAAAACAGCAAGCGTGCTTGACTGGAGAATATACCAGCTTATCTTATGTAACGTTCTTTTCTATCACTTTTTCTTAACCAATAAAAATATGGCTTTTAAAAAAGAGGAACATGGAACCTAGTTTTCTGTAAAATGTTGTCAAACAACCAATCATGTCTTTTCTTTTTTCAAAACTGCATGTTGTCCACCATTTTAGAAAAATCTTACTTTTGAAACAAGCATTTCATTTACAGATGCCATCAGAGTGCATCCAGACCTCTCTTCAAAATGCTTACAGTGTGGATTGTGGGACACAGCTATTTTTTCTGGAGTCAAAGGTATGCACAACAGAAAAGAATTCACAAGGACCTAGGTTTACCAAATGTAGACATTAAATGGATTTCACAGAGAGGATTAAAGTTGCACCAATTGATGCCATTGGTGAAATCCTTTATGCATCTCCAACACCCAGACCTCATAATTGTGCACTGTGGTGGCAATGACCTAGGCACTTTGACTGGGGTAGCTCTGGAAATGCTCATGAAGGACACCTTTGCCCAATTGATGACACTGTTCCCGAAAACTGTCTTTGTGTATTCTAATATATGCCAAAGGCAGAGATGGAAGGATTATCGCCGCTTTATCGGCACTTTCCTGCTGATAAAAGCGGGGATAATGTGTCGTCTTTTGTTGATATCGCGTTTTGTTGATAATATGGCCCGAAATTAGATTTATTAATGTAATTGTTTATTTACCTGCAATCAGCCAGATTCCGTTGTTTATCACCCCCCACCCTGCCCCTCCCCCGCCCGCCCTGCGTGTCCCACCGCAACTCCCTACTTGGGCCGCAGCTGAAAGACGCAGTAGCGATCTAGTCATTAACCACAGAGTTGTGGGGAATCCTTGGTGAGGCGCGGGCTCACTAACGAATTCGCACTTCACCGAGGACGTTCCCGAGTTCAGACCCGTTTTCAAATGCTCCTTAGACAGTCCTGAAGAGAAAGATCGTTGTTTGACAAGTTAGTGAGTAAGTAAACTTACCTGACATTATAGACAATATTGAATGTAGTCAATCGATGTATTTTCTCTAACTTACAAGAAGAATCGATAAAATTTGTGATAAGCAAGGTCATAAGGGAAAAGAACACATTGAGTTAGGAATAGAAGAAAGACTTTTGAATTAAGAAGGAACATTAATGAAAAACACAAGATATTGAAGGATTGACAGAATAGATAACAAGCAACTGCATAAAGAAAAGTTAGTAGAAGAACACAAGGAAATTTATAATATAAAAATTAGACAATAAAGTGAGAGGCCTAGGTTAATTAATGTTACATAATTATAGGTTAAAAGCAGTGAGAAAAATAAAGAACCGTAAGCTACAAGGTTGCAGATAAATAGTAGAGGAGAGGCTAGTTCGAAATTGGTAGGGGTAGGTAATTAGTAGGGTTAGACTAAGTTATAGAGATAGAGTAAACACATGAAGTATTCAAAAAGTAGTGTGATAATGATGTCTAAATATACACAGATACACAGTGTTGTTCACGACAATTAATACTATCTTTTCCATTATAGTAAAACACATTTACTATTTTGGAAAGGGTGAGGTGAATAGACATATTCTACATTTTTTAGTAGTGTATTTTATTATACCAGTCAGAGTCTTTTCCTATAGTCATAAGGAGTGATTGCTTTCAAAATTTAAGAAAAGCTAAGAACAGGATATCCTTATAAGTAATTACAGTTGTATAATTTTGCAAAGGAGTACAACTGTACTAATGGAATGTTATTAGATAATTGTATTTATATAGTATTTTTTGTAGGCCAAAATAGGTGAAAACTGTAGATTTGTATTATATATTACGAAAAGTGATACAATTAACTGTTTATATTTTTATACAAGGAGCAAGAACATAAAGGAAAAATTATGGAAAGAGAACAGCCTCATACTCAGGAGATTTTGAATATTATTTTGAGTATAATTGAAGAACTAATCGTATCTGTCACAGGCAATGAGAGTGAAGAAGGGGAAATTAGTGCTGCAGACATCAATTGTGATTTTGAAGATGAAAGCTGTGATGCAGATTTCGTTGATGTTTTAAATTATGTTGAAATTTTAGAACACATTAAATCAGAACCTACTAACGAGGAAATGGATCTGAATGACATATCTGATGAAGTTGTATTAGAATGTCTGTTAAATTATGAGATGTTATAAGAATACATTTATTGTTGAAAAATAATAAAGATTTGAGCACTATCTACTAATGTATTTATTGTAGTAAAAGTGAAACAGTTATAGATTCAGTTATATATTCTTTATTTATTTATTTATTTATTTAAAACACTTGTAAAGCGCAACTGTCACCTAACAGGTATCCTGGCGCTGAAAGCTTACTCCTGAGATGGAAAGAGACGGGAGGCTAAATGGAATTTAGAAGTGAACGGAATTGGGGAAGAGACAAATTTTGATTCGCTTTCTGAATGGCAAGAGTTGTGGAATTTGGCGAATGTCGACCGGCAGACAGTTCCATAGTTTGGCGGCGGCCACTCTGAAAGATCTGCCCCCGGTCCTTACCTTGTTAAATCTGGGTACCAACACAAGGCAGGCTGAGGTGGATCGAAGAGTTCAGGTGGGGGTGTACCAGGAAAACATTTTTTGTAGGGGACTGGGGTCCGTTCCGTGTAGTGCCTTGAAGACAAGGCAGAGTGCTTTAAAAGCTATTCGCTGCTTCAAAGGGAGCCAATGTAGTTCGGCTAAGGCTGCTGTGGCCGAGGATCTCTTGGTCCAACCAAAGGCCAGTTTAGCTGCAGCCGACTGGACTCTTTGGAGTCTGTCCAGTAGAACAGCTGGGGACTCGAGCAAAAGAGAATTACAATAGTCAAGGCGACTAAGGATAGTGCACCTGACTATTAGCGCTCGGGCCTGGGTGGGGAGTAGTGGCATGATTTTATGTAACGAACGCAGTAGGGCCGAGCAGGTAGAGACTGTTTTGGTTACCTGCGTTTGCATGCTAAGGTTGTTGTTTAGCATAACACCCAGATTGCGGACACTAGTGACCGGCTGTGGTTTTTCTGGATTTTCCGGGGGCCAGAATTCAGTAGGAAATAGGCGAGGAATCCGGCTCCCCAAGCAGAACAGGACCTCGGTCTTGGAGGAGTTGAATTGCAGGGAATTCAAGTGCAGCCAGCCGGCTGTGTCCCTTAAGCAGTCATGGAACGATTCCATGGGGGTTGAGTCTTCCCCCTCCCAGGAGAGGATGAGCTGGGTGTCATCCGCGTAGTTTACAGTTTTCAAACTGTGGGATTTGATTAATGTGACCAGTGGTTTTAGATAAACGTTAAAAAGGATCGGGCTGATGGACGAGCCCTGGGGTACACCGTGAAGCACTGGAGAGAAAGCGGATTGAAAAGGGGGAAGGGACACAGCCTGTTTCCTATCTCTCAGGTATGAATGGAACCAGAGCAGGGCGGTGCCATCGACCCCTGCCTCTCTGAGCCTTTTCAGCAGAATCACATGGTTAACCGTATCGAATGCGGCAGACAGGTCCAATAAGATCAAGGCCACTGCGTGGCCCCTGTCTGCACGCATCCGAAGTTCTTCCATGGCTGTAAGCACAGCCGTTTCGGTACCATGGGCTAGGCGAAAACCGAATTGGAAGTCGTCCAGGATGTGGTTCTGCTCAAGATGTGTCGAGAGACATGAGCTAACCCAGCGTTCCACCACTTTCGCTGTTTAAATGTTTGTATTGATTTAAAAAATGCAAAGTGAGTTTGAGGGTATCGATTGCTTAAAATCCGTATGGAGTATAGATGTAGTCTTGTATGCAGATGCAAACTTGTGTTTTATGCCTTCAATTCCTCAGTCTGTATCCTTAGACTTCGACCAAACACCCTGAGACTGCTGTTTTAGTATTGTAGTGAGCCAGTAAGCAGTATGTTCTTTTTGATTGTACGGGGGTAAAACTGAAGCTGTAATAAATTTAGTGAGGGACTTTCTTTGCAGAAGTGTAATGAAGTGCACTGTTCTATGTACCAGCAAACTTATGTTTTACACGTTCAATTCCACAATGTGTATCCTAATACTTCCAACAAACATTCTCACACTACTGTTTCAATATTGTAGTGAGCCATTCAGCAGTATGTGTTTATCTGTATACTGTGGTACAACTGAGGCTGTTATAAATTCAATCAGGTTCTTTCCTTGCAGTTTTGTAATCATCCACTCAATATTGAAGTACTCATGCTTTAAAATAGGCTTTAGGGCATAGACTGCTTCAAAACCCTTATAGACGATGTATGTAGTCTTCTATGTACTTGCAAATTTGTGTTTTGTACGTTCAATTTACTAGTTTGTATCATTACACTTCCAGCAAACACTCTGTCACTGTTGTTTTAGTTTTGTAGTGATTAATTAATCGGTATGTAGTAATCCTATCACTACATTAAAACACTAATGGGCACATATACAATAACTGGCATATCCCCAGGAATATGTCAGTTATTGTGCTCCGTGACACCACCACCATGGATGCACCGTATTTACAATGAGGTGTACCATGGGACAAAAATGGCTCATATATGTGATGTATCTGTGCTGTAAAGGTGGTACATTGTTTGAGTTATGTTGGAAGTGCAATGTATCTCCAGCAATGGTCTGGGGGCCCTATGCTCAGACTGCTGTGTCAATATTTACACCTGCTTCATGGTAGTGCAGGGTTTTGACACAGTATTAGCTCAAAAGTGAAAAAGTTAAATTTTGTAGATTGTAGTCAGCCACTTTTAGGAGGTGTTTCTGTGCCGCCCCATGTAGGAATATGAAAGAGGCACAAGGGTGTTGTAAATCTGCCCCTAACAAACACTTACAAATTTACCAAGACAGTTTCACTAGCAGTGCATTCTTTTTTAATTTACTTTTGTTATTATTTCACACTAAAAATATGAAATGTAACTTTAAAAATAAAAAAAATATAAGTATTTCTAATACAAATTTAGGAAATTACTATCGAAAGAAATATAACAATTAGTATATTTCAAAATTATCATTTACAAAACCTTTGAAATTCACTGAAAAAACCATAGGTTTCACACACGTTATAGTTAGGAATTAGCATTTAAAAATCCTTAGAATTTCACTGAAAAAAACCATAGGCTTCACACACGTTATAGTTAGGAATTAGCTTTTAAAAACCTTAGAAATTCACTGAAAAAAAACATAGGTTTCACCCATGTTATAGTTAGCTGGACATTTCTCTCATACAAAACCATTGAAATTCCCTCGTAATAGTTAGTTCAGCTAACTATAACTCGTGCGCCCGCAATGCACTGCTGATGACATCACATACTACATCACTCATGACAGGGTCAGTGACATCACTCATGACATCACTGATGACATCTCAAATGACATCACTGACCTATGTTTTTTTCAGTGAATTATATATATATATATATATATATATATATATATATATATATATATATATATTACCTACTGGCGGTCGCCAGTAGGTATATATAGTTAGGATTTTTTCCCTATGGGATTTTTGAAAATTCTATGTCTAATAACTTT
The DNA here is from genome assembly GCF_964261635.1 of Lissotriton helveticus. Classification (NCBI taxonomy): domain Eukaryota; kingdom Metazoa; phylum Chordata; class Amphibia; order Caudata; family Salamandridae; genus Lissotriton; species Lissotriton helveticus. The sequence continues at coordinate 47,154,745 of NC_136060.1, read as the reverse complement.
GGCGTTTGTGGACGGAATTGGCTGAAATTTTCTGGAAAATGGAACATTTTGTTTCTGAGCAGCCCCTGGAAATTTGGGGGGGGTTCGTCCAGGGGGGGCCGAGAAAAAAGGGGGGTCCCAAAACGTGTTTTTAACATTGAGTTTTCCATAGGGCGGTTGGCCTCACTTTTAGCCCGAACGGCTGAATGGATTTGCACGAAACTTGGCAAAATTGTAGGGACTGGTAGCCCGATGTGCCTTTTCTAGGTCTCAATATATGTGCTCCAGTGGATTTTGAGAAATTAACGTTTAAAAAAAGATATATATCTGTAAGCGCGCTCTGGGCAGCGCTCCGGTCCGCGGACCTTAAGCGTACCGGAACTTCGCGTAGCTAAGCTGATTGGCTCTCCGGTGTCTGTCAACATTCTAAACAGTCCGGAGCGGCCGCCATCTTGTCTCTCGGTAGGATTGAGAGACAAGAGGAGGCCAAAACAAAGGCGAAAATGACCATAAGGGGGCATACTAGATCCTCCCTGACCCCCTAGGTTTAATGTGGAGGTTTTAAAAGGGCCCCGCGGGGCAAAAAAAACAAAAAAAAATTATTTTTTTTTGCGTGGGGAGCGCCCGGTCCGCGAACCGGGAAGCGTTCTGGGCAGCGTACTGCAATGAAAAATGAATGATAGACTTTTCAAATGCTGTATGTTAATTGATTGTTGTTTTTGTTGATTATTTTTTATTTTCTTTATTTTTTAAGCATTTTTTTTTAATGTGATTGTGTTTCATAATTTATTAAACTTTCTAACATTTCATTGTCAGAAATTTCATAATTATCATGGAATATACATTGTAGTCTCTGAGGGTGTAAAATGTCCTCATTTGCAAGGAGGTTATCTACTGCTTGTACACATTGCAGTAGTTCATTGTCCCAAGTTTCATCGAAAAATTCAATGTCAATTTGATCAATTGTATCAATCAATTCTTGGCTGCTGTCTTGCAGGTCCATTTCAAAAGAAACTTGGTTTTCGCCTTCCATTTTGCCTGAAATTTGAATTAAAAAAATATATATTAGTAGAGATAGGGCAATGTTGGGAATAATTTTAGATAGGCATTTTTTATCAGTGAATTTATCTTTGGGCAGTGTATAGTATCAGAGTGGAAGTAGGAATATAAAAATGTGTATGTGATTTAACGTAAGTAAATTCATAATTATACAAGAGAAGCCTAACTCCATCCTTAACTATAACAGAGAAGTCTCTCTAAATCTATAACTACTACAGAGGGATAGTATATATCTATCAGAAAAAGTTTACCATATTAACTTATAGTGCACAATATACTTCAGTTTTAAAAATAAAAACTTACCTTTAGAAAGAAGTTGAAGGAATTAGTGAAAATACTATTGAAATGTACAGCAAGAAGTAGTAGTCAAAATGGCTGTGTTTTCTTCTCTTCCTTTATATATATTCAGGTATATAACCAATGAAATGTCAGGTAAAAAAAATAGAAAATGAAAGTAACATTTTCATTGGTTGTCAATTCCAACACTTCAGATGTGTTTTGTGAAGTAATTTACCTCAGGGTATTTAGAGAGGTCTACAGGCTAAATGACTAAATGGAATTCCAATCAAATTTGTGAAAATGGTAGGGATTGGTATGTAGTATGAGCTAATCTATATTTGGTGAAATTGTCTCCAGTGGCTTTTCTGTGAACTACTTTCCCACCTTTTTTGATGGTGCGCTTCCCAGGGAGCGACCCGGTACGCAAACCGTTGAGCGCCCCGGTTCGCGAACCTTAAGCGTTCCGGGAGTCCACCATTTTGTGTTTCGTTCGAATTTAGATACAAGATGGAGGGCAAATAATGTTCAGAATGGGTAGAAGGGGGCACGGTAGACTTATCTTGACCCCCTAGGTTTTGTGAGGGTGGCTGAGGAGGCCCATATGTGCGAAAAAAACCCATTTTTTTTAAAAATTTCGCGAGGTTAGCTCCCGGTTCGCGTACCGGGTAGCGCCCCGGGGAGCGTACTTTGTTGAAAATTAGTGAAAATGTTAGAGTAAAATAATAATTGTGAGTGATTAGATGTAGGGTAGCTCTGAGAAGAGCTTTTGGGTTTATGGTACATTTAGGTACTTATAAGTAGGTACCAATGCACATTCTTAAATTCAGAGTGAAAACTCTGTTGCCGTCATCTGAGAAGTGAACTCCATCTCCTCTGTAGATATCTTGCATGTAGTATCGCAAGTTATTGTTGTACAGGGAGCCCATTCCATGGTCTCTCATGTAAGCTGAAACAGATTTGTTTACATGCTTCCTCGACTTCTCAATTTGTGGACAAAATTGGTTTGACCATCTCCATTTCTGTCTTTGGCATATATTTGAATATACCAAGGCAGTCTGAGGAAAAAGTGCCATTAATTGCTCAAAGGTGTCCTTTAAAAGCATTTCCAGACCTACACCAGTCAAAGTGCCCAAGTCATTACCTCCACAGTGCACAATTAACAGGTCAGGTTTGGGCAAATGCATAAAGGTTTTCACCAATGGTATCAATTGGTGACATTTTAATCCTCTGTGGCCAAACCACTTAATTTCCACATCTTGTAAATTGAGGTTAGGTAATTTCCTGTTTTCAACGTACCTTTGAGCCCAGTGAATATAACTATGTCCAACAATCCAGACAGAAAACATGGTGAGAGAAGGTTCTCCTGCAGTCAGATGAAGTGTGGCAATGAAATGGCAGTTGAAAAAATGAGAGTTTAAAATGAAAAAAACTGTGGAGTTTCTGTGTTCATGAAGCAGTAACAGTGATTGGTGGATTTTGATTGCTGAAAACAGAAAGTTAGGGTGCACGGATGTGTTCTTTGAAAGATGTATTTTGAATGGTCAATAAAAAATCATTAAATGAAAGAATGCACTGGATATGCAGGTGCACTGAGAGTTCAGAGTTCAATTGCAACAAAGTTGTGTGAACTTGCAAACACCAGAAGTCTTCCAATGAGGTGGTTGCCATGCAGAAAAGACAGAAAGGGCAGAGGGGGGAAGGGTTTTCATTTGAAAAAAAGTGAGGGAAGAGTTTTGATTGGGTGACATGAGAAATATGTGTGAAGAATTACAGCATTTCTGTGCTTTTGATAGCTGCAGACTCTGGAGTGCATACCTTTTGCTCTGCTGAAGACAAATTGGTGTGTTTCTGAGACTGTTTTCAAACTCAAAGTATTTGCTAAGGTGAGAAAATATTTCTTTAACTTAGATAGAGAATAGTGTGCTTTAAGGAGAAAATTATGAATTATGTGGCGCAAATTGCTTGTAAATATGCTCCCACCTGTGCATGGAAAATTTAGATTTTGAATGTTTGTGTTACATAGCCATGTTAAAAGTGACCCAACCATGCAGGAAAGGCAATCAAAAAACGCTTTTATGTGTCTTAAGGACATTTTAAGTAATTTTCCCATGTGCAGTGTTTTGAAATTATGAATTGAAAATCGTTTTTGAGGTAAAGGAATTGTTTTTAAATTTATGACAAGGACATAATGGTGTATGCTTCTTTATAAGGCAATTGACTGTCCCTGATGTTATTTTTCCCATTTTAATGTAAGACTTTTCTCTGTGGCGCAAATTGCTTGTAAATATGCTCCCACCTGTGCATGGTAATTTTAAATTTTAAATGTTTGTGTTACATAGCCATGTTAAAAGTGACCCAACCATGCTGGAAAGGCAATCAAAAAACGCTTTCATGTGTCTTAATGACATTTTAAGTCATTTTCCCATGTGCAGTGTTTTGAAATTATGATTTGAAAATCGTTTTTGGGGTAAAGGAATTGTTTTTAAATTCATGACAAGGACATAATGGTGTATGCTTCTTTATAAGGCAATTGACTGTCCCTGATGTTATTTTTCTCATTTTAGTGTAAGACCTTTCTCTGTGGCGCAAATTGCTTGTAAATATGCTCCCACATGTGCATGGAAAATTTAGATTTTGAATGTTTGTGTTACATAGCCATGTTAAAAGTGACCCAACCATGCAGGAAAGGCAATCAAAAAACGCTTTTATGTGTCTTAAGGACATTTTAAGTAATTTTCCCATGTGTAGTGTTTTGAAATTATGATTTGAAAATCGTTTTTGAGGTAAAGGAATGTTGTTAAAATTTATGTGCGCCATATGCCCCCAAATTTCTTTTTCAGGGGTGCAGCAGGGTGTTATTGAGACACCCCTGCAGCTTTGGAAAAATTCCTAATTTGTGATGAGCACATTGTTAATCGCAAATTGCACCTTCATTTATATGAGCCTCCTAGCCCATGGAAATGAATGGGTAATTTGCAATTAGCAATTTTCTCATCGCAAATTTGGAATGGTAAAGAATCGCTATTTATTCCTTAAAATTCGCTTTTTTGGAAATGCAATATAGTTATATGATACATATGGCGGTTGATGTCTAACAAGATAAGAAGCTTAGGCATACATTTATGATGACTGGCGCAATGAAGTAGAAATCACTTACTTCATTGGTAGAGCTTTACATGTATTATCTCCTCTGTATTCTTCATCAAGCGTAACTTTAATCTGCAATCCTGAGTAGGCCTCACTTTAAACAAACCTCTGGATAGGCCACATCTTATTGTTATCTTGATTTAATCATTTAAAATGCTAGGGACAGATTTATGATAGGTGTATGCCTCTTTTGCGCCACTTAGAAAACATTGTCCATGGGGAAATGACTTAAAATGTCCTTAAGACACATGAATGTGTTTTTTTAAAACGTTTGCAATTTTTTTGGGTCACTTTTAACATGGCTATGTGACTCAAACAGTCAAAATCTAAATTCGCCATGCACAGGTGGGAGCATATTTACAAGGAATGTGCTCCATGGGGAAAGGTCTTATAATGTAATATGGGAAAAATGACATCAGAGACACTGAAATGCCTTATAGAGAAGCATACACCATTATGTCCTTGTCATAAATTTGCAAACCATTACTTTTCCCCAAAAACGATTTTCAAATCATAATTTGAAAACACTGCACATGTGGAAATGACTTAAAATGTCCTTAATTCAAAATGTGCGATTCCTTAAATGCAATGTATCAAACAAAAAATATGTAAAAAATGATATTAAGGATTTGGAAACTACCACCAACTTCTAGTTTGTGGTAATTTGCGAATTCTTTTCAAAAAGCATTTTTTTCCAAAAAACAAAAGGTCCCATATGACGCCCATACATGCCCTTAGGGCATGTAGGTGTGCCATATGCCCCCAAATTTATTTTTCAGGGGTGCAGCAGGGTGTTCTTGAGACACCCCTGCACGCTTGAAAAAATTCCTATTTTGTGATGAGCTAATTGCTAATCGCAAATTGCAACCTTCATTCCTATGAGCCTCCTAGCCCATGGAAATGAATGGGTAATTTGCAATTAGCAATTTGCTCATTGCAAATTAGGAATAGTAAAGAATTCCTATTTATTCCTTAAAATTTGCTATTTAGGAAATGCAAAATAGTTTGATGGTAGATATGGTGGTTGATCTGTAACAAGATAAGAAGCTTAGGGATACATTTATGATGACTGGCGCAATAAAGTGCACATTACTTACTTCATTGGTAGGCCTTTACATGTATTATCTCCTCTGTATTCTTCATCAAGCGTAACTTTAATCTGCAATCCTGAGTAGGCCTCACCTTAAACAAACCTCTGGATAGGCCACACTTTATCGTCATCCTGGATTAATCATTTAAAATGCTAGGGACAGATTTATGATAGGTGTATGCCTCTTTTGTGCCACTGTGCGTCACTTTTATGATGCAGCGGTGGTGCAAAAGATTTGCTATGAGGCGACAACATTACAAATTGATGCATTTAGGCAGATATGTCATGGTGTAAAAAAACGTACCACATGAAACCGATGCAGCAGTGATGCAAAAGATGCACCATGTCGTAAGACAGGCCTCACTTGGGGCCATATGTATCAAGCTAATTAGCATTCGCAAAGATCAAAATTCTACGAATTTTGGCCTTTGCGAATGTTAATTAGACAAATGGTATGTATCAAACAAGTTTGATGCAAAATAAGGAGTAGCAAAATTTGCTATTCCTTATTTTGCAATTGCACTGAAGGATTTGCAAATTTTGTGACTACTTAAATGCAATGTATCAAACAAAAAATATGTAAAAAATGACATTAAGGATTTGGAAACTATTGTGGTAAATTGGTGGTAATTTGTGAATTCTTTTCAAAAAGCTTTTTTAAAAAAAAACAAAAGGTCCCATATGACGCCAACACATGCCCTTAGGGCATGTATGTGTGCCATATGCCCCCAAATTTCTTTTTCAGGGGTGCAGCAGGGTGTTCTTGAGACACCCCTGCACCCTTGGAAAAATTCCTAATTTGTGATGAGCAAATTGCTAATCGCAAATTAAACCTTCATTCCTATGAGCCTCCTAGCCCATGGAAATGAATGGGTAGCTTGCAATTAGCAATTTGCTCATCGCAAATTAGGAATGGTAAAGAATCGCTATTTATTCCTTAAAATTCGCTATTTAGGAAATGCAAAATATTTTGATGATACATATGGCAGTTCATCTCTAACAAGATAAGAAGCTTAGGGATAGATTTATGATGACTGGTGCATCACCAGGGATGTGCCAGTCATCTTGCGCCGCTGTTCCGCCACCCATGGTGTGCTGCATTTACAATGCGGCGCAGCATGGGGCAAAAACGGCACAGATGCTTGACGCATCTGTGCCGTTAAGGTGGCGCATTGCTGGAGTTGTATCGCAAGTGCGATGCAGCTCCAGCAAGGCTCAGGGGTGCACCATCTCCACAATGTTGCGTCAAGACCTATGCCTGCTTCAAGCAGGCGCAGGGTTTTGACACAGGTTTCTCCTATCTGATTGTAAATGCGGCACACCATGGGTGGCAGAGCAGTGGTGCACGTTAACTGGTGCATGCCTGGGGATGTGCCATTTAACATAAATCTGCCCCTTTACATTTAAGTATGTGCAGGGGACACAGAGTCGGTGAGGCTTATCCAAGGTTAAGAACAGATGAGTCCTGTTCAGTGAAAAATTAGACATAGGCTTCACCTGCTCAGCATCGCTGGACATGGCTAAATAATAGCTGCAAAATGTTACTCTTGTTAAACAATTTTACTATTATAATCTGTGAGATTTGTCTCTTACTCTGCAACATCTCATTGTTGTTATCTTTCTTTAAAGATAAAGACAACCTCAACATGAGCGACAATCTGCAATCAGTTGATTTTGACCTCATCATTGAACTTGTAATTGAAACATCAGTGGATGTTGATCCATTGGATGATTTAAATCATGAGGATGAAGAAGAGTGTGATGAGGATGCAGATTTGTCCGAATTATATGATATAGGATGGGAAGCTGACCTGCTTGAGCCTTTGGAAATATAAACATTTATTTTTAAAATTTATAATTAATAAAAAGTAAAAAGGTAAACCGTTTAATTTAAAAATAAAGACACATTCAAAAGCAGGTTATGTGTAGTGTCTTCAATAAAATATTAAAATATGCTCATAAAATTAGATCAGATTCACATATAAAATAGCATAGGTAACATAAATATAAATGTCATTTCTTTTCTGGTATTTCTGTATTGTAAATTTGCCAACGACTAAAAAATCTTCTAATTAAAATGTCAAGTAGTGTGTTAAGTTTTTTATCACTGTTACTGATTTACTGTTTGGTAATAATGGTTAATAACATTATTTATTATATTTTTCCACAGATTCAACTGCAGATCATTTCAAGATTTCACCATGCCTACAATAGAAAGACAGAGAAAGGCTGCAAAACGTCAAAGACAGCAGGTGAAAAATAATACGCAGCAGTCCTCTAACAAAAAGATTTGTCAAGTCACGAAGAAAGCACCGGGTAAGAGCACAAAACACTTTATAAGAAATATGTGTAATAAAAAAAATATTACTACAGAAAATGTTTCAGTCCATAAAACGAGAAGGAAATCAAATGGAAAAGAAAGGCCAATGAAAAATGTTACTGCTAGAGCAAGAGATAACTCTGTGCATGATAGTAGAAGGAAACAACAGTTTAGGGAGATTCGTAAACGAATGTTCCGGAACAGGATAATTGGCAATTTGTTAAAAAATATTAAGAAAGGTCAACATAAACTAGTTTTTTATAAATAAAAAAAAAAAGTTGAGAAAGTTATTGATCAGGCATTTGAAATTAAACGTAAGTTATTTATTTTGATAATCAATAGAATTAGGAAGCTAAACAAGGCAATTTTTGATTTCAAAAGAAATAGTAGATGGAAGAGAATAGTTAATCGTAGTAATTTTTGTGAAGTTTTTTCTGGAGAATGGATGCATAGTTCAAGCTGTGAGGCATTTTTTAATGAGGAGAGTTATTTCCAGGATAATGATTTGGTGCATGCAGTTGACACCAGTGGTCGTGCTTATGAAGTGAAAGATGGTTGTCCAGTTGAAAAAGAAAAACTTGTGACAACAGAGGCAGAAGAGGTGTTAGGTAATGAGGTTTTAGGAAGACGTGCTAAGGGTCCTGTGTACACCTGGAAGTGTAGTAGTATTTGCAGTGTGCGACAGGATTCCATCAATTTGCTTTGTGATTTTGTACGGTCATTTAATAAGAAAAGTTTGAAGCAGAAAATGAAGTTGTTGCAAGAATTAGATCCTTGCAGAGTGAGAGAAGTGACAGGTTTGCATGGTCATTCACTGGCTTGTCTTTCCAGGAGAGTATGCCAGAGTGTTTTTCATCATTTCAGGATGCTAGCAGTGCATCATAATAAAGTGAGGAAATTAGTTAGAATGTTGTATTATGCTAAGAGTCCAGCAATTATGCTTAAACAATTATGCGCTGCTCTTTTGCATGGTTCTGAAATAGATGTGAAGAATATATGTGAAGAAATTGAGTTTTGTTACTTTGGAAGTAAAGAGGAGAATGTTGAAATTGAGCAAGAAGAAGAGGGTCATGTGGAAGATAGTGTACAGGTTTCCAGTACAGATAATTTCCAGAGGGAAATTGCGACGTTTGAGGTGAAATCAAGTGAGAGGCCTAATTTCACTTGTGTGTGTTGTCGACGCACTTATTATAAGAATCAGACTAAGTTAGTGGATTTATATGCAAAAAGTGAAAGGGAAAATAATAGTGAATGGAAGGATTTTGCAACATACTTGATGGTAGAAAATTGTTTTGATTTGGGATTGGATCAACGTGTGTGTACTTATTGTTCTTGCAAATTAAATCAAAACCAGATGCCTGCTAGAGCAGTTCATAATAATCTGGAATTGGTTGAGATTCCGTCTGAATTGAAGGATTTAAATACTTATGAATCTATTTTGATTCAAAGTATCCATCCCTTTCAGGCTATTGTAAGAATGGAGCCAAAGACAGGGAAATTGCCTCCATCAGATTTACAGAGAGGATTAAAGGGAAGAGTTGTTTATTTGCCTCTAGATTTGAAGAAAAACATTAACACAATTGGAGTAGAAAAAGTGGAAGAGGAACTCTGGTTATCTTAGTTAATGGGGTTCCGACAAAGAATAAGAAAATATGGCAAGATTTAGTAGATGTTAGGAAAGTTAAAAAGGCAACATTGTATTTGAAAAAAAATAATAAATACTATAAGAATGTATATGTTGCAGAAGAGGAAGTAAATGAGGAAGAGGATAGCGATTTGTGTGCTGGTCAAATTGAGAAAGTAGAACCCTCTACTAGTGAAGAAATATATGAACATTATAGTGTTCATCCTTTGCATTCCAAGGAAGTCATGGGGAATGCTATTGAGTTGTTTCAAATGAAACAAGCCAAAGGGAGTCCCATTAGTGTTTGGGAGGAAAGTTTGGAAGCTCGGTGTTTCCCACAGCTTTTTCCAACAGGTCAGGGAGGAAGATATGATGAGCGACCTCATCAAATTCCTGCTTCTGAATACCGGACTTTGCGATTGTATGCAGGAGATGCTAGGTTTCGACAATGCATTCCTTATTTGTTTCATCTCCTGTTTGAAAGCGATCTGTCTGGACTGTCATATGCAGTGAACCACATCTTGAAAAGTGGTATACACATGCAAAACATCTCGGCAAGTGACTTTATGGATAAAGTCAATGTCCAAGATAGTATTTTGGATTCTCACCTGATTAATCTCATGGCGTGTCAGCGTGGTACTAATGAGTACTGGTACCGTCGTCATGGTGATTTAAAATGTATGCTGAGGAACTTAGGTACTCCCACATGGTTCCTCACTCTGAGCTGTGCCGAGTATGGCTGGGAAGACTTACTTGAATTTCTACGAGAGGCAAATGCTAACGTAGATAACATCGAATTCAAGACACCCGGAGAACTGTACTCTTTGGATCCAGTCAATGTATGTAGGTACTTCAATCATAGATTTGAAGCTATGATGTCTTTCATCATGAATAAGAAGAATCCACCTCTTGGAGAGGTGTTGGATTTCTTCTGGAGAAAAGAGTACCAAGCAAGAGGTGCTCCTCATATACATATGTTGCTGTGGATCAAGGATGCACCTAAATTTGGAACGGATCCAGAAGACTCAGTGATGAGTTTCATCCAACAGTATTCTACGTGTGCTGTTCCAAAGGCAAAGGAGAAGAAAAGCCTAAGAGAAAAAGTTCTGCGTTTCCAAAGCCATCGATGTGGAAAGTACTGCCGTCGTAAATTCCGAAACAAGGACAAGTTCTACACTAAATGTCGTTTCGGCTTTCCACGACCGGTGATTTATAAAGGAAGAGTAAACAGTTTGATGTCTTCGCTGCGACACAATGTCATGAAGAAATCACCTAAAATCACTTACAATTTGAAGAGGAACGAAGAGTCCAAGTACATCAACGACTACAACCCGGTGATTTTGTCCATGTGGAATGCTAACATGGATATACAGTTTGTGGCTGATAACTGTATGGCTGTGGCTCGGTATGTGACGTCTTACATCACCAAAAAAGAGAAGACAGAATTGAAGGATATGTGGGAGGACATTTCCCATGAAAAGAGCCTCAGCAAGAAGTTGTACAGTTTCAGTCTGAAGATGTTGTCGCATCGAGAAATCGGAGCGTACGAATGTTCTGACCGGTTGTCTTCAGCAAGTCTCTATGCCAAGTCCAGGAGTATCGTTTGGGCGAGTCTTGGTCTTGCTGCAACGCGTAATCGAGTTCTCAAACCTGTGCGGGAAATTGAGTATTTGGCGGAAAAGGAGCCAAACAGTACCGACATTTTGAAGACAAACATGTTGGATACATATTATCCAAATCGAAGCAGTCACCTCGAGAATGTTTGTCTGTATGAGGTTCTGCAAAATTACATATTCAAGAGGAACATCAAAGAAGATACTGAGAAAGGAGTGTATGCTGTAATAGGAAGTGAGGGATGTCTGGTCAAGCAAAGAAAATGCCACTTGGTAAACCATCGAAAATTGAGTGGCGAATCTCCTGAAAAAAAGGAGTTTTTCTATTTAGCACTTTTGCAACTTTTCAAGCCTTGGCGTGCAGAAGAGGAACTGCTTGGAGATTTCCTCTGTTACGAAGACTCTTTCAATGCCGCCAAGGAGACCATAGAATGTCCTGCTTTTCCCAAATATGTAGAAATGTTGAATGCGGAAATTGAGCAGGAAGCAACGATTGCAGCCGAGATTGCCAGAGACAGTTCTCAGGACAGTCAGAGTTCTGCTTCATTGAGTCAGGATCCACTAGGAGGACCTGTTATCGAAAATGAAGCTGCCACTGCCATGAATGAAGTGGAAAGAGCCATGGCACATGCTCAGGAGGATGCGGTTAACTTAGAAGAGTTGGAAAGACAACTCAACGTTGAGCAGAGGAAAATATATGACGAAGTTACCATGCAAATTGATCATGGATTAAGTCATGACAAGAAAGAGTGCTCATGTACGTCGTTGAAGCCTGTCCGACTGTACGTGAGTGGAGAAGCGGGAACTGGAAAAAGTTTCCTCATTAAAGCAATTTCATGCTATTTGCAGGAAAGGACAGAGTCATCGCTGTCTTGTGTTGTCACTGCTCCAACTGGACTGGCAGCACATAATATTAAAGGGATTACTTTACATCATTTACTGATGCTGCCAGTGGAGCATGACAACAAATTACAATATCACAAGCTATCTGGAGATGCTTGTTTTGAAGTTTCAAGAATCTTGAGGAAAATGAAACTTCTTATCATTGACGAAGTAAGCATGGTTTCCAATGTCATGCTTGCCTTTGTGCATTTGAGGATGCAAGAAGTTCTCAAAACAGAGTATGATGTGTTATTTGGTGGCAAACACATCATTGTTTTCGGAGATCTTTTGCAGCTGACACCAGTGAAAGGGCAACCTGTGTTCAAAATGCTCACGCATGAAGATACCAGGAAGTGCCTAGGCAGCATTGGCAACGTCAATATATGGTTAAACTTCAATTATGCTGAACTGCATGAAAATATGCGTCAGGCGAAGGATGAAGTTTACAAGACTATTCTACAAGATGTTAGAATTGGAAAAGTGACCGAGCATGGGAAAGAAGCTTTACATGCACGATTACTGTCAAATTTATATCCAGAACAAGATGTTGTGCCTGAGAATATTTTTCAGAAAATTACTGAGAAGAAATCTGGAATATGTTTGATGCCAACTCTTGCAGAATGTGCCAAATTTAACAACAAAATGTTGCATTTAGAAAAGCAAGAGATTGTGAAACTGGAAGCTATTGATAGAGTAGAGCATATGGGATCAACAATTATTTTGTCTGAGAATCTGAAAACAAAATTGGATTCATTAGAGAAGAGTATATCTAAAACTGCAGGTTTTGAAAAGACTCTGAATGTGTGCTTGAACTGCCGTATAATTTTAAGAAGGAATTTACATGTTGAAAGAGGTCTGGTAAATGGATCAATGGGTAATGTTGTTGATTTTGTGAAATACAGAAATAGAGATGGAATTGAATTTTTAAAAATTAAATTTGATGGCATTGAGGAAGTACAGCTAATTGGTCGTTGTTCTGCTAGATTTTTGCTTGTAAAAGACTTATATGTTCGCCGTAAGCAGTTTCCTGTTTGCTTGGCATATGCGGTGACAATTCATAAATCGCAAGGTTTAAGCGTAGACAGTGCATTGGTGAATATTGGCAGTTCTGTGTTCAAGGAGGGTATGGCATATGTGGCATTGTCACGAGTTAGAACTTTATCGGGATTGTACTTGATTGAGTGTGATGTCACAAACATTTGTGCAGATCTAGATTGTGTTAAGGAATACAATAGGTTAAGAAGAGAGTATGCGCCACATTTGCCTCAGTATCCTTTGTTTGAGAAACGTGTGGTAGGCCGGAAACGAAGAAATGAGAACAATACTGGGGAGGTTGTAGCAAAAAGACAAAAAGTCAATGAACCTAAAATTACAAGCAGAAACAAAAAGGGATTCTGTTGAAGATGTTGTTGGTTTTCAGTTTGAAAACAGTTCTGGTGTCAACTGCTATGCTAATGTAGTAGTTAATGTTTTATTTTCTCTAAAAAATGTAAAAGAAGAGATTGTGGTCAATTCTGATCAAAGATTTTGCAGTTTGTTAAATTCTGTGTTAGAGAAATGTACCACTGATAGAAGAAACATAGAAAGTGTGTCTGAAATTCGAAATCTGTTAGACAGATGTTCAGGCCAAACACAATTCTCTCAAAATATTCAGCAAGATTGTCAGGAGTTTTTAATGTATATGCTTGATGTATTACATGCTGAAGGTGTAGATGTAGATCAGCTGTTTGGGCTTTCTTATCAATGGCAGCATGACTGCGAGAACTGTATGGTATCAAGTACTACTAGTGTAGACTCAGAAAGATTTATATATTTAACTTTGCCAGACAGTAAATCAGTCTCCTTTAATAAGCTAGTAAAAGCAGCTGATCACAACATGGAGTGTAGCCAATGTAAATCTGAAATGATGTCCACATTATTTATACGAACATATGGCCAATATGTCATTTTAATGTTCCAACGATGTAGGCCTGATGGAACAAAATTGACAACTTTAATTAAAAATTTTGTAGCTTTGCAGTTGTCAATATCAGGAAGGACTTTTGTAACTGCAGCAATTATATATCATGACGGCCCTTCAATAACATCAGGACATTACACAGCTTATTTAAAGTCTAGAAATGGCTGGTCATTCTGCAATGATTCTGTTTTAATTTTCAAAAAAAAATTGCCGTATGACCTTAAAAACTCTTACCTGGTGTTTTTAAAACCAAAATTTTAGGGAAAGAATCTCGGGATGTGCTCTGTGGAATTTCAAGAAGTTCTAATGGCTCCTACACAATTTGGCCTTGAGGATAAGTGTAGTTCAGAGACATAACTTCTAACCATAGGACTGGACATTATGGAGAAATACGTGCACTTTGAATGAGTTCAGAAAAACTGTATCTTTTTATAAACTAATTGAAGCAGCCAATCAAAACATGGAGTAGAGGGAATGTAAGTCTGCAATGCTGTCTACTGTTTTACATTGCTTTGTGATTAAAAGTGATGTAGAGAATTAAATAATTGTAGTAGTCATAGAGGTAGTGTAAGTCTGCTTGTATCAGTGTCATAGGAAAAGTAGAACATGACTGAGCAAGAAGGGGAAGATATTACTATTCCAGGATTGTGAAAATGATCTTCAACATTTTAATTCTGAAAGTTGCGGAAATGCCAAATGACGGGATTGGCTTACAAGAAATCCAAGAGTTATAAATGGCTCTGACAAGATTTGGCCTTGTGGAAAATTGTGGTAGAGAGCAAGAAGTCATTTATTGCATGTAACGTGTTTTTAAAAACGATGGAGATTTTCTTTCAGAAAGTGGCGGGCTGAAAGTAATAACAGCACAAAAGAGTGTAAGCTGTTCATAGGACATCCTTGGACGTCATGGAAAGTAAGTTAACTTTAAGGAGTTCTGAATTTTGATTTCTGATGTTGTATGGGTTTTTTAAACACAATCATTTTGATTGTGTTTTTTTTTCCCCGCTGTTACATGATGAATACCTTCAAGTCACTGTTTTTAGTGAATTTTGATACATTCTGAGAACAGCAAAAATAAACCATTTAACATGTATAATTAATTCTGTACTGTTTGCATTTATGATGTATATGTAGAACTGTGTAGGAGGCATGGAGAAGGTGAGGCTTCTGTAAGTGTCAAAGTTGTTGCATGCAGTGCTGCACTTCTGCGTATTCTTTCATATGCTAGACTACATCTGCACAATGAGATACCTAAGCAAAGGAAACGCAAGAGATGTGATTGAGAAATGAGCAAAATAAATTGCATGTATTTCAATTAGATCACCTGTGTTTCCTATCATTACGAATCACATTGTGCAGATCAAGTTTAGGTCTGTCCAGGGAAACATAGGAGGTTTGGACTTTGTTGAAGAGTACAGTGGACATGACTCACTTCATTGGTAGACCTTCACATGTATTATGTCCTCTATTCTCTTCAACAACTCGAAATTT
The DNA here is from genome assembly GCF_964261635.1 of Lissotriton helveticus. NCBI lineage: Eukaryota > Metazoa > Chordata > Amphibia > Caudata > Salamandridae > Lissotriton > Lissotriton helveticus. The sequence goes on along the minus strand of NC_136060.1, from coordinate 47,139,301 downwards.
CATCTGCAACCCTGAGTAGGCCTCACCTGAAACAAAACTCTGGATAGTAGACATCTTATTGGCATCCTGAAGCAATTATTTAAAATTTTAGTGTCTTGCGACACTTTTCTGAAACAACAGCAATGCAAAATATGCACCATGTTTTAAGATAGGCCTCACTTCATCTGCATCAAGATACTGTTAGTTTAAAATGTATATCTTTAGGACTGTGTAGGGGGCCTGGAGAAGCAGAAGCTTCTGTAAGTGTCAAAGTTGTTGAAAAACTGTTTGTCCTTCAATCTTTGCCCTTGTCTTTTGTAATTTTTAAATACATGTTTTAATATTTTTCAAATGTTTGTTCTCTCTTTCACAGATTGAAAGTATAAAAACAAAAAGTGAGTAATTTAACGACAATTATAAGGTAAATATTTTGTACTCTTTTCGTTACATTTCTATCACATTGAACTTCTATTAGTTCCACTGCTTCATTTCTTTAACCCTCAGTTTCCTGCCTTTGCTACTTCCCTCATTCCTTTCTCTATTATCTACTTACTCAACTCCTTCCACTCTTTTTCTCAGTCCCTCTCTTCTCATAGTTCCTCACTCTTGTTCACTCACTCCGTCTCTATTACTCTTAGTGTCTTTGACTGATCACTCTATCACTACTTGTTCGTAATGCTTTCTCTGTGTAGTTGAAGCACACTAAGGGGAATATTATGAACACAGCCAATAAAATTATTGCTCTTTTTATTGGCAGAAAACTGGTTAAAAAGTGGTTTTAGCGGCAGTTTTCTGCCGCAAAAGCGGCTTTAGCGACACATTTCTGCCAATAAAAGCTGCAAAACTTTTATTGCCTATGTTGATGATATGGCTCTATGTTACTTACATTTCTTTGCTGTTTCAATTAATCTTTTTCTGTTATTTTTTGTTTTCTGTTTTCTATTTTTTCTCTCTGTTATTCCCCATATTTTAATCTTATTTTGAACATTCACTCACATTCTCCAAGAAACTCTTCTTTGTTAATGTTATACTCTCTTTTTTTTTCTTTCACTTCGTTATCTATTTTGTTTTTCACAATTATACCCTCTTCTGTCTTTTCTTCGGTAAATAGATCTATTAAACAGTATCTCTTCTTTACTCCCTATAGCTGTCTTTCTTTTAACATCACTCTCTGTTTACTTTCCTTATACTTACACTTTTAAAAAAAAAAAAAATTTTTTGGGTTAGCTCCCGGTCCGCGTACCGGAAAGCTAACCCGGGAGCGAACCAAAAGAAATAGAGCTTGTCAGAGTGCTAAACATTGTAGCAATTTTTTTTGAAAGGGAAGGTAGTTTTTTTGTATTTTTTGAACGATTTTATATTTTTTTTGGTTTTTTGGGGGGGGGGGAAACAACAAAAAACAGGCGTTGAAAAGGGCTCAACAGGAGCAAAAAAAAATTACTGGGGGCGGTTAGGGCAATCATGGTGTTCATATGAAAGGTTGAGTGCATTGATGCTCATGTTGCCACAAGCTAATAATGCACGACAGTGCATACATAAATGTATCATATGCCCAAAATTTTCTTGGATATTTGGCACAGTTTCCCGTGCCTCCTCTGGTGTTAAAGAAACCGGTATTGTTGGTCTGGCCACAGGAGTTGGTCTAGGATTGTCCAGCATATCCCTTAATTCCGCCCGGCTGTAATTTAGGGGATGTTTCCTCGTCATGTGCCTATGCATGGTGTGATTACCATAACTGTATTTTTTGTCCGTCCCTCTGGACAATTGTTCCTTGCATATGAGGCAGGTGACATACCTCGCGTTGACTTTTTTTTGTCCACGAGGCATCGAAAAAAACTGCCAGATGAAACTGGCTTTCTTTCTGGAAACCCGGGGCAACTCTTCCAGGAATTGTGGTTCTTCTCCCTCCTCATCCATTTCTTCATCTTCCTCCTCAGTGTTGGTAATCACCTGGGGAGGTGGTCCTCTCTTCCCATGAGGAGGTGGTGGTGGTGGTGGGGGTGCACCAGCTGAAGCAACCAATGAAGCCATTTTCACACAAGCAAAATAGGTCTTCCAACAAGCAAAATAGGTCTTCCTCTCACAATGATGAAAGTCAGAGTGAGGAAAGAAGGAGGGGTTTTCATCATTTGGAAAAAACAATACTTCTCAACCAATGAAAAGTGTTATTTTTAGGTCACCTGACCTAGCCTTCCATAATTATGAAACTAAAAGTGAAATGAACCAATGAAAAGTTTTATTAACAAGTCACATGACCTCTCACGCTCATGTTACGCGCTGCGGAACGCGCCCCGGTTAGCTTCCGGGTCGCTAAGCTTCGCGCCCCGGTCCGCGCCCCGGGACACTTCCGGGTGCGCTAACGCGATACGTCACAAGACGCATTTCGCGGCAACGCGATACGTCGCGGATCGCTTCCGGGGAGCTGCGTTTCGCGCCTCGGTCCGCGCCCCGGGGCACTTCCGGGTGCGCTAACGCAGTACGTCATAAGACGCATTACGCGGCAACGCGATACCGTCACTATGTTGATTTCTTACCGGTTCGCGGACCGGATCGCGGAATCAAATTGAGCTAACGGGAAGCTTCCCGGTTCGCGGACCGGGAGCGAAACAAAAAAAATATTTAAAAAAAATTATTAATAAACATATAAAATATATTTTTGGATTTAAAGAAGAATACATTTTACAGCTATAGATATTAGCTTTTAAAAAACCAATTAAATTCATTGAAAAAACCATAGGTTATAGACCATATATAGTTAGGAATTAGCATTTAAAAAACCTTATTTTACTCACACAAAACCAATGAAATTCCATATATAGTTAGTTGTACTAACTATATATCGCGCACCCGCAATCCACTGCTGATCATGTCACATATTACATCATTCATGACATGGTCAGTGACATCACTGATGACATCACTGATGACATCTCAAATGACATCACTGATGACATCACTGATGACATCTCAAATGACATCACTGATGACATTACTGATGACATCTCAAACGACATCACTGATGACATCACTGATGACATCTCATTTGACATTACTGATCACATCACTGATGACATCATTCATGTGATAATACGATGAACCTCTTCAGACTCTAATATAACCTTAGATACACTCAGTGTAAACAGACACTCACAGACTGTCACTCATCCATGAAGTTACACACACACCTAGTCAGTCATGCAAACAATCAATCACACCTCCATTTCCTTAACTATACAGTTAAACACACCTTACTTATTCAAACATATACTAAACATATTTACTCACTTATACAATCCTGGATACAAGAGCACAATGATCCATACAGTCACTCACGCATTCACTGGCTCTTATGCACAGTTATTTATATATGTCAACTCTCACATGTACTGTGTTTTACATATGTACTTACTTTGACATGTAGCACTGAGATATCCATTCACTCACCAATACAGTCATGCACACAGTCAACCACCCATACAGCTGTTTCCACATGCACTTTTGAACCCATACATTATGCACAGAGTCATACACCTTCCCAGCCACCCACACACACTCCCAGTTTCCCATACAAATGCTTGGGCAACCAATCAATAACCCATATAGTTACTCATATAGCTACTGATCAACACATGCAGCAGTTTACAGAACAACAGACATAATGATGCACAAATTAAGACAGTTTAGTCACTAACCCATGCACTCAATGAGACACATTTAACCACTCACTCATACAGTCAGTCAGTCATGCACCTACTAAATCCTTCATCCAGACACTTATACATCCACTCATTCTTCAATATGTAAAACATATTTTAACTTTACAGAAAAATACAGTCACTGGATGTTGTCATCAGTGATGTCATCAGTGATGTCATTTGAGATGTCATCAGTGATGTCATCAGTGATGTCATTTGAGATGTCATCAGTGATGTCATCAGTGATGTCCCTGACCATGTCATGAATGATGTAATATGTGACATGATCAGCAGTGGATTGCGGGTGCGCGATATATAGTTAGTACAACTAACTATATATGGAATTTCATTGGTTTTGTGTGAGTAAAATAAGGTTTTTTAAATGCTAATTCCTAACTATATATGGTCTATAACCTATGGTTTTTTCAATGAATAGATATATATATATATTCTACAAACACTCGCAAATGCTCCTACAAATGACAGAATGGTGTCTTGAGAATAATACCTTTCTCTTTGACAAACTCCTCTACAAACAGACACAGGGCACAGCCATGGGTACTTGCTTCGCCCCCAGCTATGCGACTTTGCATATGGGCTGGTGTGAGGAGCAAGTACTCAGGGTCCAGTGTCAGCACGAGATGTCGACAAATGTGGTGATCTACCGTTGCTACATTGACAACATTTTCGTCCTATGGAGAGGGACAGAACAGGAGGCACTAGACTTCACTGACAAAATCAATAGCAACACCCTCAACCTGAGGTTCACTTGTAACCTAAGCAAAGAGAAGATCACATTTCTAGATCTGCAAATCTATCATGAAGACAACAGAGTTCACACTCGGACATACAGAAAAGTGACTGCGGGTAACTCTATTTTACACGTCCAGAGTTCCCACTCAAGAAGCCTAGTAGAGAGCATTCCTTATGCGGAATGCTTAAGAATGAAGAGAAACTGCAGCATCACCAGAGATTTAGAGATCTGCACATCAAGTAGATGTAGTGACCAAGGCGGCTGGGTCCGTCGAAACGCGTCTACGGTATGGAATAAAGAATAATCCTTGAAAACTTATCTCACGGAGTCAGTGCCTACTTTGTATGTTGTGGAGAAGGATTGAAAGAATATATTACCTACTGGCGGTCGCCAGTAGGTAGTTATAGTTTGGATTGATTTCCATAGGGAAATCGCAACATTCTATTGGAAATAACTTTGGTGCCGGTTGAGGAATCTGCCTGAATTTGTCAGCAACTTTGCCTCGCGGCGCTCCGCTCTTTCTCTGAAAGTTTGGGGGGGATTTGTCAAGGGGGGGGTGAGATAAAAGGGGGGTCCCAAAACGTGTTTTCCCCATGTTAATTTCCAAAGGGCGGACGGTCGCACTTTTAGCTCGAACGGCTGAATGGATTTTCACCAAACTTGGCAAAATTGTAGGGACTGGTAGCCCAATGTGCCTTTGCTATGTCTCAAGATATGTGCTCCAGAGGATTTTGAGTAATTTAGGTTAAAAAAAATGTATATATCTAAGGCCGTGCCCCGGTACGCGCACCGGGGAGCGCTCCGGGCGCGCCACGCGACTTGCGCACGGAAAGCAGATTGGCTCTCGGGTGTCTGTAAACATTCTAAACAGTCCGCAGCGGCCGCCATCTTGTGTCTCGGTAGGATTGAGACACAAGAGGTGGCAAAAAACAAAGGGGGAAATGACCAAAAGGGGGCAGGGTACACCCCCCCTGAACCCCTAGGTTTGATGTGGGGGCCATAAAAGGGTCCCGCGGGACCAAAAAATGTTTTTATTTTTTTTCGATTTTCGCGGGGGGAGCGCCCGGTACGCGCTCCGGGGAGCGTACCGGGGAGCGTACCATGGGGAAAACCTAGTGAAACAGTAAAATAATAATTTAAAGTGCTTCGAGGTAGGGTAGCTCTGAATAGAGTTGTTGTGTTGTGTGGGTGATTTAAGTACCAACATGTAGGTACCAATGCAGAGTCTTAAATTCAATGTACACCTTTTTTATGTAGATATCTAGCATGTTGTTATAGAAGTTATTGTGGTATATGGAATCCATACCATAGTCTGTCAGGAAAGCAGAAACAGATCCTTTAAGTACTCCCTGAGAAGACCTAGGGGATCATGGGTAGTCTTCTCTGCTCCCTTATGATGTTTTAAAATTGCACAGTATACTGTAAGTTTCACTTTATACTATAATATAAACATAATTATTTTGATAGTACTTCATGAATTAGATATAAAAATTAATAATGTCTCAAACTATTTTTATTTATTAAATAAAAATGTATTGGTTAGAATTTTCATAGTTCAATAAAACTTCCAGCATTACATCATCTGGAATCTCCTCAAACATGCATGTTTCTATATCTTGTAAAAATTCAATAAATTGTTGATCCAAAGACTGATCCATAAAATCTTCATCCAAAAAATCAACAGGAAACATTGATATTTTCTTGCTCCCCTTCCATTTTTTTTCTGTAAATTGTATAAAAAATAACTATATCAGTAGAGTTAGGGCACTGTTGGGTTTAAGTTCAGACTGGTAGTTCTGATTTTTTAACAGTGAAGTTAACTTTGGGTAGTATATGGTAACAGGCAGGAAGTAGAAATATAAAAAAGTGCCTGTGAAGAAGTGTAAGTAAATTCATAATTATAGCAGAGAAGCCTAAGTCAATCAATAAATATAACAGAGGAGCCTATCTCTATCTATAACTATAGCAGAGGGACAGTAAATAATTATCAAAAAAGTTTTTACAAATTAACTTAAAGTGCCCCTTACAATTTATCAACTTACTTTACAGAGAGGTGAAGAAGAAAAAATGCGAAAATCCTTTCAAGATGTACCTCAGGTAGTTGTAGTCAAAATGGCCGTGTTTCCTTCTCATTTTTCATTTATATTCATGTACATAACCAATCAAATGTCAGGAAAAAAAAGTAGAAAATGAAAGTAACATTTTAATTGGTTGTAAATTCTAACACTTCAGATGTGTTTTTGTCATGTAATTTACCTCAGGATATTTAGACAGTGCTACAGCTCAAATGGCTCAATGGAATTCCACCATATTTGGGAAAATGGTAGGGACTGGTATGTAGTATGGCCTATTCTATATGTGGTGAAAGTGTCTCCAGTGGTATTTATGTAAATTAACTTTTATTATTTTTTTGGAGCGCTTCCCGGTGCGCGCCCCGGTACTCGTACCGGCAGCGCACCGGGAGTCCTCCATTTTGTGTTTCGGTAGATTTGATTCAGAAAATGGCGGACAAACAACGTTGGGAATGGGTATAAGGGGGCACGGTATGCACTCCCTGACCCTCTAGGTTTTCTGAGGGGGTCTTAGGAGGCCCATATAGGCCCAAAAAAATATATATTTTTAAATTTTCGCGGGGGGAGCGCCCGGTATGCGCACCGGGAAGCGAACCGGGGAGCGTACTTTGGTGAAAAATTGTGAAAAAAGTTAGAAAAAGATAATCATTTGGAGTGATCAGAGATAGGGTAGCTCTGAAAAGAGCTTTTGGGTTCTGTGGCTGATTTAGGTACCTACAAGTAGGTACCAATGCACAGTCTTAAATTCAGGAGGAATATTCTATTCCCCTCATCTGAGAAGTGCACACCATCTCCTCTGTAGATATCTTGCATGTTGTAACGCAAGTTGTTGTTGTATATTGAACCCATTCCATAGTCTCTCATCTAAGCAGAAACAGATTTATTCACATGTTTCCGTGCTTTCTCAAATTGTGGACAAAATTGGTTGGACCAGTTCCATTTCTGTCTTTGGCATATATTGGAAAATACCAAGGCAGTTTGAGGAAAAAGTGCCATCAATTGTTCAAAGGTGTCCTTTAAAAGCATTTCCAGACCTACCCCAGTCAAAGTGCCTAAGTCATTTCCACCACAGTGCAGAATTATGAGGTTAGGGTGTGGCAAATGCAAAAAGGTTTTCACCAATGGTATCAATTGGTGACATCTCAATCCTCTCTGGCCAATCCATTTAATGTTCACATTTGGTAAATCAAGGTTGTGAAAATGTCTGGTAGCTGCATACCTTTGAGCCCAGTGGATATAGCTATGTCCAATAATCCAGACAGAATACATGGTAGAGGAGGTTCTGGTGCAGTCAGATGAAGTGTAGGAATAAAATTGCAGTTGGAACAGTAGGAATTGCAAAAAAAACCTATGGAGTTTCAGTGCTCTTGAATCCCAAGCAATGATTGGTAGATTGAGATAGTTGAAAACTGAAAGTTAGGGTGCATGGTTGTGTTCTGTGTAAGAAGTAATTTGAATGGTTAAAAAAAAGTCATTTAAAGAAACATTGCACCAGATAAGCTGGTGTATTTGCAGGTCAAACATCCTTGCTGAGGTGATTTACAACATTGTAGAATAAACCTTTAAACATGAGAGCTAATTGAGGAGGGGGTTGCTATGGTAACAGGTAGAAAGGGCTGAGGGGGGAAGGGTGTTGGTTTGAAAATATAGAGGGAAGAGTTTTGATTGGTTACCATGAGCAATATGTGTGTAGAAACAGAGGTTTTCTGTGCCATTAATGGTTGCAGTGCCTGGAGAACATACCTTTTGCTCTGCTAAAGAAATATTGGTGTGTGTATCTGACACTGTTGTGAATCTCCTAGAGCATTTGTAAAGGTGAGGTATGATTCATTTAATATACATAGAGACGTTTATACTCTATGGAGAAGATTTGGAAGCAAATTGTGGTTTTTTAATGTTGCTTTGTGTCATGCTTTTTGATAATGCTTGGTAAAAAGTTTTTACTGCATATAGGAATTGTATTTTGTAAAATTGTGAAGTTTTAGTAGTGACATGGAATGCTTGTACATAGGACCTGTGCTGTGTTTCTTAAATGTGATGTCAAAAACGATTTTGGGAAAAATGAATGGCTTTTAAATTTTTTAAAAGGAATAAAGAATGTGTGCATGTTTAAAGAAATAAATGTGACTCTTTACAATGATGTTACCTGTGTTAACTCAGTGTAGGAAGCACATTGAGTTTGTTTGCATGGAGGAATTGTATTTTGTAAAATAGTGAGGTTTCAGTAATGACATGGAATGCTTGTACATGGGACCTGTGCTGTGTTTCCTAAATGTGATGTCAAAATCGATTTTGGGGAAAATGAAAGGCTTTTACATTTTTGAGTATAATGCGGCGCAGAGGTTTAAAAAGTGACGCATCTACCTACATGTGTCATTTTTTAAATATGGCGCAAAAAGGTACATGTTTTATGCCGCCGATGCGTCACAAAAAGTGACGCATCAGCAGTGCATAACTGACGCAGGGCCTCATAAATGAGTTTCTTTTTTTTTGCACACTACTCCAGTTTAGTCCTGTCCACTGCACTCTTGGACACAAGCCTCACCTTTTGTGCTCCCCTGGACAGTCTTCATCTCATCTGCACTTCTGCTTAGGTGTCAGAATCCTATCACATGGGGAAAGCTCCATGTGAAAGCGTTTGCCTCAGTCTTATCCCTGCTCTGAGGCAGATGCTTGTACATAGGAACTGTGCTGTGTTTCCTAAATGTGATGTCAAAAACGATTTTGGGGAAAATGAATGGCTTTTACATTTTTGAGTATAATGTGGCGCCGAGGTTTAAAAAGTGATGCATCTACCTACATGCGTCACTTTTTAAATATGGCGCAAAAAGGTACATGTTTGGGCTTTCCTGGGGAGCGTAGGTGGTGAGGCTTGTGTCTAAGAGTGCAGTGGACTAGGCTTTATGAAGCCTATCCCCGACTGCACTCTTAGACACAGGCGTCAATTTGACTCTTTACAATGATGTTACCTGTGTTAACTCAGTGTAGGAAGCATATTGAGTTTGTTTGCATAGAGGAATTGTATTTTGTAAAATAGTGAGGTTTCAGTAATGACATGGAATGCTTGTACATAGGACCTGTGCTGTGTTTCCTAAATGTGATGTCAAAAATGATTTTGGGGAAAATGAATGGCTTTTACATTTTTGAGTATAATGTGGCACAGAGGTTTAAAAAGTGACGCATCTATCACATGCGTCACTTTTTAAATATGGCGAAAAAAGGTACATGTTTTATGCCGCGGATACGTCACAAAAAGTGACGCATCAGCAGTGCAAAACTGACGCAGGGCCTCATAAATGAGTTTTTTTTTTTTGCACACTACTCCAGTTTAGTCCTGTCCACTGCACTCTTGGACACAAGCCTCACCTTTTGTGCTCCCCTGGACATTCTTCATCTCATCTGCACTCCTGCTTAGGTGTCAGAATCCTATCACATGGGGAAAGCTCCATGTGAAAGTGTTTGCCTCAGTCTTATCCCTGCTGTGAGGCAGGTGCAAGATTTTCATGTAACAGTGTCCTAAAAGTGACACAGTGAAATCTCATAGATTTCACTGTGTCATTATTACGAGGCTTTTTGCGGAGAAATTACCCCTCTGTGTACATTACACTTGACAGAGGTATAATGTGGTGCAGAGGTTTAAAAAATGACGCATCTACCTACATGCGTCACTTTTTAAATATGGTGTAACAAGGCACATGTTTTATGCCGCCAATGCGTCACAAAAAGTGACGCATCAGTAGCGCAAAACTGACGCATGGCTTTATAAATGAGTCTCATCTTTTTCTTGCACACTACTCCAGTTTAGTCCTGTCTACTGCACTCTTGGACACAATCCTCACGTTTTGTGCTCCCCTGGACAGTCTTCATCTCATCTGCACTCCTGCTTAGGTGTGAGAATCGTATCACATGGGGAAAGCCCCATGTGAAAGCGTTTGCCTCAGTCTTATCCCTGCTGTGAGGCAGGTGCAAGATTTTGACGTAACAGTGTCCTAAAAGTGACGCAGTGAAATCTCATAGATTTCACTGTGTCATTATTACGAGGTTTTTTGTGGAGAAATGACCCCTCTCTGTACATTACACTTGACAGAGGTATAATGTGGTGCAAAAGGTTTAAAAAATGACGCATCTACCTACATGCGTCACTTTTTAAATATCGTGCAACAAGGAACATGTTTTATGCCGCCAATGCTTCACAAAAAGTGACGCATCAGTAGTGCAAAACTGACGCATGGCTTTATAAATGAGGCTCATCTTTTTCTTGGACACTACTCCAGTTTAGTCCTGTCCACTGCACTCTTGGACACAAGCCTCACGTTTTGTGCTCCCCTGGACAGTCTTCATCTCATCTGCACTCCTGCTTAGGAGTGAGAATCGTATCACATGGGGGAAGCCCCATGTGAAAGCGTTTGCCTCAGTCTTATCCCTGCTGTGAGGCAGGTGCAAGATTTTGACGTAACAGTGTCCTAAAAGTGACGCAGTGAAATCTCATAGATTTCACTGTGTCATTATTACGAGGCTTTTTGCGGAGAAATGACCCCTCTCTGTACATTACACTTGACAGAGGTATAATGTGGTGCAAAAGGTTTAAAAAATGACGCATCTACCTACATGCGTCACTTTTTAAATATGGTGCAACAAGGCACATGTTTTATGCCGCCAATGCGTCACAAAAAGTGACGCATCAGTAGCGCAAAACTGACGCATGGCTTTATAAATGAGGCTCATCTTTTTCTTGCACACTACTCCAGTTTAGTCCTGTCCACTGCACTCTTGGACACATGCCTCACGTTTTGTGCTACCCTGGACAGTCTTCATCTCATCTGCACTCCTGCTTAGGTGTGAGAATCGTATCACATGGGGAAAACCCCATGTGAAAGCGTTTGCCTCAGTCTTATCCCTGCTGTGAGGCAGGTGCAAGATTTTGACGTAACAGTGTCCTAAAAGTGACGCAGTGAAATCTCATAGATTTCACTGTGTCATTATTACGAGGCTTTTTGTGGAGAAATGACCCCTCTCTGTACATTACACTTGACAGAGGTATAATGTGGTGCAAAAGGTTTAAAAAATGACGCATCTACCTACATGCGTCACTTTTTAAATATGGTGCAACAAGGCACATGTTTTATGCCGCCAATGCGTCACAAAAAGTGACGCATCAGTAGCGCAAAACTGACGCATGGCTTTATAAATGAGGCTCATCTTTTTCTTGCACACTACTCCAGTTTAGTCCTGTCCACTGCTCTCTTGGACACAAGCCTCACGTTTTGTGCTCCCCTGGACAGTCTTCATCTCATCTGCACTCCTGCTTAGGTGTGAGAATCGTATCACATGGGGAAAGCCCCATGTGAAAGCGTTTGCTTCAGTCTTATCCCTGCTGTGAGGCAGGTGGAAGATTTTGACGTAACAGTGTCGTAAAAGTGACGCAGTGAAATGTCATACATTTCACCGTGTCATTATTACGAGGCTTTTTGTGGAGAAATGACCCCTCTCTGTACATTACACTTGACAGAGGTATAATGTGGTGCAAAAGGTTTAAAAAAGGATGCATCTACCTACATGCGTCACTTTTTAAATATGGTGCAACAAGGCACATGTTTTATGCCGCCAATGCGTCACAAAAAGTGACGCATCAGTAGCGCAAAACTGACGCATGGCTTTATAAATGAGGCTCATCTTTTTCTTGCACACTACTCCAGTTTAGTCCTGTCCACTGCACTCTTGGACACAAGCCTTACGTTTTGTGCTCCCCTGGACAGTCTTCATCTCATCTGCACTCCTGCTTAGGTGTGAGAATCGTATCACATGGGGAAAGCCCCATGTGAAAGCGTTTGCTTCAGTCTTATCCCTGCTGTGAGGCAGGTGGAAGATTTTGACGTAACAGTGTCGTAAAAGTGACGCAGTGAAATCTCATAGATTTCACCGTGTCATTATTACGAGGCTTTTTGTGGAGAAATGACCCCTCTCTGTACATTACACTTGACAGAGGTATAATGTGGTGCAAAAGGTTTAAAAAATTACGCATCTACCTACATGCGTCACTTTTTAAATATGGTGCAACAAGGCACATGTTTTATGCCGCCAATGTGTCACAAAAAGTGACGCATCAGTAGCGCAAAACTGACGCATGGCTTTATAAATGAGGCTCATCTTTTTCTTGCACACTACTCCAGTTTAGTCCTGTCCACTGCACTCTTGGACACAAGCCTCACGTTTTGTGCTCCCCTGGACAGTCTTCATCTCATCTGCATTCCTGCTTAGGTGTGAGAATCGTATCACATGGGGAAAGCCCCATGTGAAAGCGTTTGCTTCAGTCTTATCCCTGCTGTGAGGCAGGTGGAAGATTTTGAGGTAACAGTGTCGTAAAAGTCACGCAGTGAAATCTCATAGATTTCACTGTGTCATTATTACGAGGCTTTTTGCGGAGTAATGACCCCTCTCTGTGCATTACACTTGACAGAGGTATAATGTGGTGCAAAAGGTTTAAAAAATGACGCATCTACCTACATGCGTCATTTTTTAAATATGGCGCAACAAGGCACATGTTTTATGCTGCCAATGCGTCACAAAAAGTGACGCATCAGTAGCGCAAAACTGATGCAGGGCTTTATAAATGAGGCTTAATTTTTTTCTTGCACACTACTCCAGTTTAGTCTTGTCCACTGCACTCTTGGACACAAGCCTCACGTTTTGTGCTTCCCTGGACAGGCTTCATCACATGAGTATTCGTGCTTAGGCCTTATAATTTTTTTTTAGAATAACATTTGAAAAACAATGAAAAGGTCATATGTATAAGCTTTTCATTACACTACTAAAATATTATTATTTTTTTTTTTTATTCTTTTTATTGTTGCATCAGAAGGATCATATACAGAAATGAGGGCGCACGGTAGAGCGTCAACATTCCACTCCCGCCGCCTGTCATGCAACTTTTCTGTCGTTATAGAATAGTGTACCCTTATAGTGAACTTAATGACTCTTGCACCAGCAACAGAAATAAAACATATAAACCGCAAAACCAGAAGAACCCCCCCAAGCAGCAGTTCACCACCCCCGACTTTCCCTCCTCCCTCGCTCCCGTCCCCCCGTTCATCTGCTGTATGTACACCCGGATAATCCAGAGTCTTGAGCAGGGCATCTACAGTATATATACATTGTTCAGTAAGTTCCATCTTACATGGTATCTCTTCCAGGGTCCCATTGACCTTATACATTCTGGTCGTATTGACTCATTCTAGACCATGGTAGTGTCTCCATTTAGTCCATATTTTCCGGAATTTTTTGGGGCAACCTCTGGCTTTATAAGTCACTCTCTCCGCCGCCATGTACAAATCTAGCCCTCTCCTCCATTCCTCCAGGTCTGGCTTTCCGGGCACCCCCCAGAGTCGTGCTATGTCCCTTTTTGCCACCACCAGAGCCAGCAACAAAAAGATAAGCAAAGGGCGGGTGAGATCAACTTCTGTGGTCACGCCCAGGAGCGCCAATCTAGGATCCCGCTGGATGTCCACCCCCAGCACCTCGCCTAGTTCCATGAACACAGTTTCCCAGTAATCTTGAATAACTGCACAACCCCAGATTGTATGAAAGAAATCGCCTGTGTGTTGGTGGCACCTAAGGCATGCTGTGTCGGCAATCCTACCGAGTTTAAAGAGCCTCACCCTGTCAAAGTAAACTCGGTGGAGCACCTTAAATTGTATGAGACGGAGTCTCGACTTTATCGCCACCTCACGAGGATGCATGAGAGCAAGCTCCCAGTCCAGATCCTCCATGGCGCCCACGTCGGTCTCCCACTTATCCCTTAGGGCCTGTAGGTCACCTAGCATATTATTCGTCAGGGTCCTATACGTCAGTGATACCGCCCCTCCCTGCATCTGCTCCTGTAGCAATCTGCCCTCCAGTGGTGCATATTCTGGGATGTCAGTAAGTGTAATGTGTTGTGCCCTCCATGCATGTTGCAGTTGAACGTATTTGTAGTATTGGGTGTTGTGTAGGCCAAATTCGTCTTTGAGCGCCTGGAAAGTTTTCAATTCCCCCCTTGCTATCACGTCTCCCACAGTGGAGATGCCAATGTCATCCCATCTGCCGAAGCCTTTCAGCTTGTTGAGCTCCCCCAGCCACTGACAGCACCATAGCGGCATCTGGCGGGTGGGCCTCTTGTCCCACCCCATTCTTGTTGTCGCTCTACGCCACGCCGACAACGTAATTCTGGTGGCAGGGAGGAGCTGTTGACCCCCCTTCCCTCCATAGAGGAAGTGTAGTATAGTTGTGTTCGACCACTTAGATCTCTCCAGTGCATACGTAGGGTGGTCGGCTGCTGCGTGCAGCCACTCATTGACGGGAGCAAGGTGTTCTGCCCAGTAGTAGGCCTCTATGTTAGGAAGCGAGAACCCCCCACCATATTGGTGTCGTTGCAATGTGGCGAGAGCCACTCGTGGCTGTTTCCCCAGCCACAGGAAGGTGCGGAGATCTGCATGTATTTTGTTCATGGTCGTACTCGGTAAGGGATAGTACTCATTTTGGAGCGCATAGAGAAACTTGGGCAATAGGACCATTTTATAGAGGGCGGCACGACCCAGTATAGTGAGCGGGAGCTGTCTCCATCTGTCCATCTCTGCCTTCGCACCCACCATTATTCGGTGTATATTGTCAGTGAAGGAGAGGTCCCTATATAAGGTTAGGAAAACCCCCAAGTACTGGAAGCCTTCTTTAGTATGTATAAGTAACTCTGGCAGACACTCCCACCTCTTCTCGCCTTGTGTATCATAAAGGACCGATTTGTGCCAATTTATTGCGTGTCCTGCCATTGCCCCGAAGTCGCTCAGCTCTCCGAACAGTGCCGGGATTGTCCTATCTGGATCAGTCACGTACAGTAGTACGTCATCAGCATACAGGGATATTTTTTCCTGTGTCGCATCTGATCCTCCCCAAGTAAAGCCTTTAATGTCTTGATTATGCCGGATTCGTAACGCTAGAATTTCAATTGTAAGTGTAAATAAAAGGGGGGACAATGGGCATCCCTGACGGGTCCCCCTCCCAATCGGAAACTCGCGGGACAGTCGCCCATTGTTCCGTACTCGAGCCCTCGGGTCTGAGTATAGGAGTCGAACCCATTGCAGGTATTTGGGTCCAAATCCAAACCGTCGGAGCGTCTCCATTAGGAAAGGCCAGTGGACTGCGTCAAACGCTTTCTCCGCATCCAAGGAGAGGAACCAGTGGGGTTCACTCCTCCCACGGACCTCTTGTAGCCAATTGTGAGTGCGGCGGAGATTGAGTTTGGTTGCCCTGTCCGGCAGAAAGCCGGACTGGTCCATATGCACCAGTTCTGTGATGACCTGTCTCAGTCGCCTCGCTAGGATGGTGGCCAGAATTTTTGTTTTGTATGTTCAGGAGGGAGATTGGGCGGTAAGAGGAGCAGTCATCCCTCGGCTTACCCTCTTTGTATATCGGGACAATAGTGGCTAAGGCTAAATCTGGAGGGAGGCTCCCAGCCTGGTACGAGTCCGTGAAGAGGGCCTTCAAATGCCGTTGTAACAGATCCGTTGTCCGTTTGAAAAACTCCGCCGGGAAACCGTTGGGTCCCGGAGTTTTCCCCGGTCTCAGTGCTGCTACGGCTTCCGCTATTTCTTCTAGCGTCAAGTCTGCCTCAAGGGCAGCGTTGGCCTCCTCGGACAAGGTAGGCATCTCCATATTGCATAAGTATCGCTGTGCGTCCTCACAGTCCCCTAAATCTCTGGCCCTATAGAAGTCCTCATAGTAGGTCGCAAAAGCGTCCGCTATGTCCACATCCGAGGACACCCGCCTGCTCCCAGGCGACTGGATCTGGTCCACCCACCAGGTCGCTCGTTCCCTCCTGCTCAACCAGGCTAAAAGTTTCCCGGATTTGTCACCTACATCATATAGTCGGTGGAGTGTTGCCAGTGCCTGAGTGCGCGCCTCGTCTGTGGCTAGCTCCCTGTAGTGTCTCTGAACGTCTAGTAGCTTCCTAAGGCGTGCCTCCCCCTTCTGTTGTTGGTATTCTGCTTCTAGAGTCAGGATGGTCACCTCCTCGTTCGCTATCGCCTCGTGGCGTTTCCGCCTGACCTCCCTCAACCTGCTCTGGATGCGGTCCCTTAACACTGGTTTCATAGCTTCCCATAGGGTCGCCCCCGATTGAACCGATCCCTCATTTTCTGCTATGTAGACCCGTATGTCCGCTCGTAAGCCCCATAGAATTTCTGGCGTTTGAACGTCCCACGGCGCTAGTCGCCATTGCGCCTGACTTCCCCCTCTCTCGCGCCCTAGGTGTATAAATAGCGGGGAGTGATCGGAAATCCCTCTTGCCTTATATTCCGCTAGATCTCCCGCCGAGATCTCCTGCCTGGATGTAAAGATATAATCTAATCTGGAAAAGACTTTGTGAGCCCCTGAGTAGAATGAATATGTTTCTTGTGTTGGATGGAGCCATCTCCATACATCGGTGAGGCCGATAGTGGTCATTTGGCGCGCTAGGGCGGTTGTAGTTCCTATAGTGTGGGGTGACCCCGATCTATCCTGGGATGTGCACATTACATCGTTAAAGTCACCCCCTACAATTTGTGTCGTGTCGGCCGTGTCCAGCAAGATATTCATGACTGCCTTCAGTGTGCGTGGCTGAAGCTTAGGTGGGGCGTATACAGAGATGATCGTGAATTTACGTCTCCGCCACAGCCCCTGGACCCCCGCGTATGTCCCCTGCGGGTCTAACAAAGTGTGTGTAACCGTGAATGGTGCTGTTTTTTTTATGAGAACTGCGGCTCCTCTGGAGCCCATTGTGTACCCCGCGTGTGCTAAGACCACATATCGTCCACGTGCTATGAACGTGCAGTGGTTGCCCCTAAGGTGGGTCTCTTGGAGGAGAATGATGTCAGGCGCCAAGCGTTTGAGATAAGCGTTGACCAAACTTCTCTTGATTTTCGATCCCAGGCCATTTACGTTCCACGTTAACACAGTGACCCCACCGCCACCCATGTGTGGATTATCTAGTGTATCTGCCATTGCATGACCCAGTGTCTACCTTGTGCGGGACCCCGGGGACGGGACGTATCCAAGTATGGGATGGCATTTCTCTGCTGCTTCTCAACTAACTCCCCCCCTATACCCCCAGAACCCCAACGTGAGGTAATTCCAGTGCTAAATTCCCCCCCCACACCCCCTCCCCACCTCCCTCCCCTTCCAGCTGCGTCCCAACCTGGGACCAAACTATCCATGGGAGTAGGTCAGTCGCCCTCCCACCCATCCCTCCCCACACTAAACAATAACTAGTTCCAAGAAACTCAAGAGAAAAAGAACAGTAGGGGGTGTGTCAACTTGCGTGCTCCATTGCGCCGAGCCGCTATCGTCTCCGAGCTTTGCGCACCCATAATCACGAATGTGAGTCCTGTGTGTCCATGGTCGGGCCCTGACCCGAGGAGTCCTGTTCCAGCTGTTGTATTTCTTTGACCAGCGGGTGCAGCGAGTCGCCCAAGAGTTCTTCCTCCTCCCCTCCGGATGTGGGGCCCTCCGACTCCTCCATGTCGTCGCCTTCGGAACGGATCCCCTTCCTCAGGCAACTGTACCTCGAGCCCGCAACGGAGACATTGCCTGGGGACTCTGATCTGCCTTCTCTCTTGTCCGCCGTGCCTCGGGTTCTGTATGGTGTTGCCGTTGACTTCTGTTGCGTCCTCCGTGGTCTCCGCCGCTGCGGTTTCGGCAGCTCCCATCTCGACCTTTCCCTCACCGACCTGTCCAGTGCCTCTCGGCCAGCCGCTTCCCTGCTATTCAAGATGGGACGTTCCTCGAGCCATTGCCACGCGTCGTCCGGGTGTGCAAAAAAGGTGGATGTGTCCTTGTATATCACCTTGAGTTTGGCGGGAAAGAGGAGCATATATTTGATGTTGAGCGACCGCAACTTCGCCTTTACCGAGTCAAACGAGCGGCGTTGCTTTGAGACTTCCTGGCTGTAATCAGGAAAGATCATTATAGTATTGTTCTCTAAGCGGATCTCTCCCAAGGCTCTGGCTTCCTGTAGGATCATGTCTCGGTCCGCAAAGTTCAGGAAGCGTGCTATGACTGGTCGTGGTCTCGCACCCTCCAGTGGCTTGGCCAGTAGCGCCCTGTGCGCCCTCTCAATTATGAAGCATGGGGAGAACTGCGCAGTCGGGAAAGTAGTTTTCAGCCAGGCTCGTAGGAAGGCGGACATGTCCTTGCCCTCAATCCCTTCTCTAAATCCTACAAAGCGGAGGTTGTTGCGCCTTGACCTATTCTCCGCATCATCTACTTTCCACTGCAGTTGACGATGGGAGGCCTGTAGTTCCGCCATGTCCTTCTTGAGTGTAGTGATTGACTCCTCGTCGTCCTTCAATTGTGCTTCCGTCGCCGTCACCCTTTCAGCCAGGTTTCGAAAATCCTGTCGCAGCAGGGTTACCTCAGACCCTACCTCTCCGATCTTAGTCTCTAGGGCAGAGCGCGATGCCTGAATGTCCGTCCTGGACGCCTGGATGGCCTCCATTAGCATGGCCGTGTCGTTGCGTGCGCCAGGCTGTATGGACTGGTGGTCCGCCATCGTCCGTGGTGCTGCGAAGTTATCCATGGGGCCCTGCCGCGTGACCTTGGGCGTCCGGTCTGTCCTCCCCATTGTCACACCGTCTGCAGGCCTGGGAGTATTCGCGTAGGTCCCTGTCTTCGCAGATGTAGGAGGGCCACTGCAGGGGTTATAGATAGTAATAGCGGCCTCCGGTGTCACAGTCTTACGGGTCTCCCCCGCAGTCGCTCAGGGGCCCCCTCCGCCTCAGTTGTTGTCTCCCCTAGATTCGCCAGTCAGCCGCGGAGGGCTCCGACCCGCCCTGCAGCTCCTCACCTCACACTCCAGGCGGCAGGTCTAGCAGAAGCTCTCGCCCCCGCAGGTTCAGCCCTCGCGGTCCACAGGACACCTCCTCCGCCACTAGCTCCGGGGGCCCTCGGATCTCTCCGCCGCCATGTTGGTGTAGGCTGATGCCACAAAAGGAGTTTGTCGCCGCTCCGCATGTGTCGTGTGGTCGGCCCCCCGCTCCACTGCCCTCACTGCACCTACGTTGTGTCGCGCAGGCGGTTACCGGGTCCGCCGAGGTCTGGGTGGGGCAGCCGTGGGGTCTCTCTGTTTCCAGCCGTCTCACACTCTGCCGGCCGCCATCTTGGTAAAGGCGGCCGGCTGTCCGTGGTCACCTCGAGCCTTCGCCGTCCACCCGCCACGCGTGGCCAACGTCACCTGGGGGAAAGGCAGGTCGTGGAACCTCTGGCAGTTCGCGTTGGGCAGCCAAATCCCCGGTAGGGGCTCTAGGAGCTCAGGAGTCCTCCGCGCCTCGCGGTCGCCATCATGGCCACCGGGTGCCCGCTACGGTCATCTTCGTATACGGTTTTCCAGGGAAAGCAGGCGTGTGCCGTCTATGCGGCGCTACAGCTAGGTGCCACGGTGGTTAATCGTCTTTCCGGTGCCTTTTCGAGCTCGTGCAGGATAATATATGACGGATTACTGGGCAGCTCGGCCGGAGCTCCGGCAGAGCACATCTAGGCGGCCATGCTGCTGGCCACGCCCCCCGCCCACTCCACTACTAAAATATTTTTGCTGCAAATTAATGAGTTTTACATTTTTGAGAAAGTTTAAATAGTAGGACCTGCACTGTGTTTCTAAAATGTTATTGAAAAATCGATTTTGGCACTAATCAATGAATTCTACATTTTTGATAAAGAATAAATAGTGTGTGCATGATTACATAATTTTAATTGACCTTTTCACAATGATGTCACCTGTGTTACCTGAGATTAGGAAGTAGATTGTGCAGATGAGGTGAGACATGTGCAGAGGGACAGAGGAGGTGAGGTTTATGATCAAGACTGTAGTGGGAGAGAGGCCTTTCCCGGGAAGCATAGGTGGTGAAGCCTGTGTATAAGAGTGCAGTGGACTAGACTTTATGAAGTCTATCCCCTACTGGACTCTTAGACAAAGGTCTCATCTTCTTTGTACCTGTGGACAGAGCTGTCTTCCACTATACTCTTCAATACAGGCCTCACCTTTTGTGCACCCCTGGAGAATCCTCACCTGATCTGTAACCCTGAATAGATCGTTTGCATTTTGTCATTGCTTTGTTGTTTGGTAATAGTGGTCTATAATGTGCTATTTTTTTTAACACAGATTGAAATCAAGATTTCAAGAGTAAGCAAAAATGCCCTCAAGGGAAAGGAGAAGAATAAAACATAACCGCCAAAAAACAAAAACAGCAAAGGAATTACTGCACTCTTCCACAACAAATACTTCAAAAAACAGGAACCAAGCTCCTGGTAAGAGAACTAAGTATTTTATACGGAACATATGTACTTCAAAAAATATTGTTGGACAGCATGTAGAAAAAGAGAATGAGAGAGTAAATTTGAAAAGGAAGGAGAGAACCTCAAAGAATCCTACAACTGGAGCAGGAGAGAATAATATGTATAGGAATAGAAGGCAGAATCAGTTTAGAGACATTCGTAAACGAATGTTTCGCAATAGGGTGGTTTTAAATTTGTTAAAAAACATTAGGAAAGGTAAACAGAGAGCTGCTTTCTATAAGAAAAAGAAAAGTGTGGAGAAGATTGTTGATCATACTTTTGAAGTTAAGAAAAAAATATTTATTTTAATAATCAAAAGAATTAGGACACTTAACAAGACAATTGAGGTTTTCAAATCAAACAGTAGATGGAAAAGAGTAATTAATCGGACAAATTTTTGTAAAGTTTTTTCTGGAGAATGGATGCACAGTTCAAGTTGTGAGCCATTTTTTAATGAGGAGAGTTACTTCCAGGAGAATGATTTAGTGGATGCAGTTGACACAAGTGGTCGAGCGTATGAAGTGAAAGACGGTTGTCCGATTGAAAAAGAGAAACTTGTGCCTAGAGAACCAAAAGAGGTGTTAACTGATGAAGTTTTAGGTAGACGTACTAAGGGTCCAGTGTACACTTGGAAGTGTAGTCGTATTTGTAGTGTGCGACAGGAATCAATTGATTTGTTTTGTAATTTCTTACGTACATATAGTAAGAAAAGTCTAAAGCAGAAAGTGAAGTTGTTGCAAGACTTAGATCCTTGCAGAGTGAGAGAAAACACAGGTTTGCAAGGCCATTCACTGGATTGTCTTTCTAGAAAAGTCAGTCAGAGTGTTTTTCATCATTTTAGGATGTTAGCAGTGCATCATACCAAAATGAGGAAATTAGTGAGAATGTTGTATTATGCAAAAAGTCCAGCACTTAAGCTTAAACAATTAAACAGTGCTCTTTTGCATGGAACTGAATTAGATGTGAAGAAGATTTGTGAAGAAATTGAGATTTGTTATTTTGGTGAAAAACAGGATAGTGTAGAAATTGACACAGCAATTCAAGGTAATGTGGAAGACAATGTACAGATTTCAAGTACAGAAAAGTTTGAGCAGGAAATTACCAGGTTTAAGGTGAAATCAAGTGAAAGGCCGAATTTTACTTGTGTGTGTTGTCGACGAAGTCATTATAAGCTTCAAACTAGATTAGTTGATTTATACGTAAAAAGTGAAAAGATGAATAATTATGAGTGGAAGGATTTTGCAACTTATTTGTGGGTGGAGAATTGTTTTGATTTGAGTTCTGACCAGCGTATTTGTAAATATTGTTATGATAAATGAAATCAAAACTGAATGCCTGCTAGAGCTGTTCATAATAATCTGGAGTTGGTAGACATTCCCCGTGAATTGATGGATTTAAATACATATGAGTCTATTTTGATTCAATGTGTCCACCCTTTTCAGGCAATTGTTCGCATGGAGCCTAAGATAGGGAAATTGCCTCCTACAGATTTGCAGAGAGGATCAAAGGGAAGAGTTGTTTATTTGCCTCTTGATTTCAAAAAAAATATTGATACAATTGGTATAGAAAAAGTAGAAGAGGAACCTTTAGTTATTCTAGTTAATGGGGTTCCGACAAAGAGTAAGAAAATCTGGCAAGATTTAGTGGATGTTAGGAAAGTCAAAAAGGTACCGTTGTATTTAGTCAAAAACAATGAGTATTACAAAGATGTATGTGTTGCAGCAGAGGAAACAGCTGCAGATGAAGATAGTGATTGTTCAGGCGGCCAAATTGAAAAAGTTGATGTGTCTAGAAGTGAAGAAATATATGAACATTATACTGTTCATCCTTTGCATTCCAAAGAAGTAATGGGGAATGCAATTGAATTGTTTCACATGAAAGCAGCAAAAGGAAGTCCCATTAGTGTATGGGAAGAAAGTTTGGAAGCTCGTTGTTTTCCACAGCTATTTCCAACAGGTCGAGGTGGACGATATGACAATCGTCCACTTCAAATTCCTGGAACTGTAAGATTATATGCTGAAGATCCAAGGTTTCGTCAATGCATTCCCTATTTGTTTCATCTACTCTATGAAAGTGACTTGTCTGGGCTTTCTTATGCAGTAAACCATATACTGAAAAGTGGAGCACTTCTGCAAAATGTTTCGGCGAGGGACTTTATCGAGAAAGTGAATCTGCAAGATAATATTTTGGAATCTCATCTAATCAATCTCATGGCATGTCAGCGTGGTACAAATGAGTATTGGTACCGTCGTCATGGGGAATTGAAATGTATGCTAAGAAACTTAGGAACTCCTACATGGTTCCTCACTCTTAGCTGTGCCGAGTATGCATGGGACGACTTACTTCAATTTCTACGAGAGGCAAATGCAAATATACAAAATATAGAACTCAAAACACCTGGAGAACTGTGTTCTTTGGATCCAGTGAATGTATGCAGATATTTCAATCATAGATTTGAAGCTATGATGTCTTTTATTACCAAAAAAAAAAAATCCTCCCCTTGGAGAGGTTTTGGATTTCTTTTGGAGAAAGGAGTATCAAGCGAGAGGTGCTCCTCACATACATATGTTGTTGTGGATTAAAGATGCACCCAAATTTGGAACAGATTCGGGTGAAACAGTGATGAGTTTCATTGAAGAGTATTCAACATGTGCTGTTCCTGAAAACTACAGTGGGAAACAGTTTAAGGCAACAAGTTTTACGCTTTCAATCCCATCGTTGTGGAAAGTACTGTCGTCGAAAATTCAGAAACACAAAATGTCGTTTCGGCTTTCCACGACCAGTGATTTCTAAAGGAAGAGTAAATAATTTGATGTCTTCTCTGCGACATACTGTGACGAGGAAATCACCAAAAAATACATACAATTTAAAAAGAAATGAAGAGTCCAAGTACATCAACGACTACAACCCAGTGATTTTGTCCATGTGGAATGCTAACATGGATATTCAGTTTGTTGCTGACAACTCTATTGCTGTGGCTCGATATGTGACGTCTTACATCACAAAAAAAGAAAAGACATAACTGAAGGAAATGTGGGAGGACATTTCACATGAAAAGAGTCTAAGCAAGAAATTATACAGTTACAGTCTGAAGATGTTGTCGCATCGAGAAATTGGAGCATATGAATGTTCTGATCGATTGTCGTCAGCAAGTCTCTATGCCAAATCTAGAACCATCATTTGGGTGAGTCTAGGTCTTGCTGCAACACGAAATCGAGTTTTGAAATCTGTACAAGAGATAGAGTATTTGGCTGAGAAAGAACCAAAAAGTACATATATTTTGAAGACAAACATGTTGGATACATACTATCCAAATAGAAGTCCTCATCTTGAGAACGCTTGTCTCTATGAAGTTCTGCAAAGATATATTTATAAGAGGAACATCAGAGAAGATATCAATAATGGAATATATGCTGTCATTGGATGTGAAGGATGTCTAGTGAAACAGAAAAAAGGTCATTTGATTAATCATCGAAAATTGAGTTGTGATAATCCAGATAAAAGAGAATTTTATTATTTGGCTCTTTTGCAACTCTTTAAACCATGGCGTGAAGAAGAGGAACTACTTGGAGATTTTCTCTGTTATGAAGACTCTTTTAATGCAACGAAGGATACCTGTCCTGTTTTTCCAAATTATCTGCAAATGTTGAATGAAGAAATAGAGCAAGAAGCAACAATTGCTGCAGAGATTGTGAAAGACAGTTCTCAAGGCAGTCAGAGTTCTGCTTCATTGAGTCAGGATCCACTAGGAGGACCAATTATCCAAAATGAAGCTGCCACTGCCATGGATGAGGTGGAAAGAGCTATGGAGCAAGCTCAAGAGGATGTAATTAATTTAGAAGATTTGGTGAAAAAATTAAACCTTGAGCAGAAACAGATATATGACGAAGTCACAGAACAGGTTGAACATGGATTGAGTCATGAGAAGAAAGAGTGCTCATCTACATCATTTAAGCCTGTCCGACTGTATGTGAGTGGAGAAGCGGGAACTGGAAAAAGTTTTCTGATTAAAGCAATTGCATCTTATCTGCAAAAAAGGACTGAATCACCGCTGTCTTGTGTTGTTACCGCTCCAACTGGGCTGGCAGCACATAATATTAAAGGGATTACTTTACATCGTTTACTGATGCTGCCAGTGGAGCATGATAACAAATTGCAATATCACAAGCTATCTGGAGATGCGTGTTCCGAAGTTTTGAGAGTCCTGAAGAAAATGAAACTTCTTATCATTGATGAAGTAAGCATGGTGTCAAATATAATGCTTGCTTTTGTGCATTTGAGAAATTCCTAGAACAGACTATGATGTTTTATTTGGAGGAAAACATATTATTGTTTTTGGAGATCTTCTGCAGTTGACTCCGGTGAAAGGACAACCTGTGTTCAAAATGCTCACGCATGAAGATACCAGGAAGTGCCTAGGAAGCATTGGAAACGTTAATATATGGTTAAACTTCAAATATGCACAACTGCTTCAAAATATGCGGCAGGCAAAGGATGAAGATTATAAAAATATTTTACAAGATGTAAGAGTCGGAAAAATAAGTCAGCAAGGAAAAGAAGCTTTACATGAACGGTTAATTTCAAATTTGTACCCAAATGAAAATATTCTTCCAGAGAATATTTTTAAAAAAATTAACGAGAAGAAATCTGGCATATGTTTGATGCCAACTCTGAAAGAATGTTCCATGTTCAACAACAAAATGTTAAATTTAGAAACTGAAGAGATAGTGAAACTGGAAGCTACAGATAAAATAGAGCATATGGGAGCAACAATTGTTTTGTCTGAAAATTTGAATTCAAATTTGGATTCATTAGAGAAGACTATATCTAAAACTGCTGGTTTTGAAAAGACTCTGAATGTGTGTTTGAATTGTCGTATCATTTTGAGAAGGAATTTAAATGTTGAAAGAGGTCTGGTAAATGGAGCAATGGGTCATGTTGTTGGTTTTGTGAATTACAAAAATAGAGATGAAATTGAAATTTTAAAAATTTAATTTGATGGCATTGATGAAATAGAACAAATTTGTCGTAGTACAGCTAGATCTTTGCTCGTGAAAGACTTATATGTTCGCCGAAAACAGTTTCCTATTTGTTTGGCATATGCAGTGACAATTCATAAATCTCAAGGTTTAAGTGTAGATAGTGCTTTGGTGAACATTGGAAGTTCTGTGTTTAAAGAGGGTATGGCATATGTGGCATTATCACGAGTCAGAACTTTATCAGGATTGTACTTGATTGAGTGTGATGAAACAAAGATTTGTGCTGATCTAGATTGTGTTAAAGAATACAATAGGTTAAGAAGAGAGTATGCTCCACATTTGCCTCACTATCCTCTGTTTGAAAAACGTGTGGTAGGCCGAAAAAGAAGAAATGAGATTAATTGCAGTGAGGTATTAGCAAAAAGTAGATAAAAGTGTAATTGTAAAGAGCAAGAAAAAGGATTCTGTTGAAGATGTTGTTGGATTTCAGTTTGAAAACAGTTCTGGTGTCAACTGCTATGCTAATGTAGTAGTTAATGTTGTTTTTTTTCTTCAAAATTTACAAAAACAGATTGTCGAAAATCGGGAACAAACATTGTGCTGTTTATTTAATTCTGTGTTAGAGAAATGTAGTAGTGATAGAGCAAAAATAGAAAGTGTTTCAGAAATTAGCAATCTTCTAGACATATGTTCAGGTCAAAATCAATTTTCACAGATAATTCAGCAGGATTGTCAGGAATTTTTAATGTATATGTTTGATGTATTGGAAGATGAAGGAGTAGATATAAAAACTATTTTTAACCTTTCTTATCAATGGCAACATGACTGTGATAACTGTGCTTCATCAAGTACTACTAGAATAGACTCTGAAAGATTTATATATTTGACTTTACCAGACTGCAAATCAGTGCCTTTTAATAATCTAGTTAAAGCAGCAGATCACAATATGGTGTGTACCCAATGTAAGTCTATAATGCTGTCCACATTATTTCTACAAAGTTATGGTCACTATGTCATTTTAATGTTCCAACGATGTAGACCTGATGGAACTAAATTGACAACTTCTATTAAAAATTTCGTGGCTCCTCAGTTATCGATATCAGGAAGAACCTTTGCAACTGTAGCTATTATTTTTCATGATGGTCCTTCTACAACATCAGGGCATTACACATGCTATTTAAAAACTTCTAAAGGTTGGACCCAATGTAACGACACTCATTTGACTTTCAAACAACGTTTGCCTTTTGGCTTTATAAATTCATACCTAGTGTTTTTACAGCCAAAATTTAGGTAGGTGGACAGACGCGGCGACTGAGGCTGCTGATGTGTGATGCTCTTGCCAGTTTATCTGATAGCTGATTAATAGCTCGTTTTTAAAATTTGCTCGTAAAACCTTGTGTGTAATGTTTTTAACTGTGACAGATTGCACATTTCAGTGAGTGCTTCTCACCTGCTTACTTATTGCTCCAGGCCCCGTTCCGCCCCGGCATAGTGCCGTTTGTGCGGAGGGCCGCCTTCTCGAGCGCCATTTCCGCTTTCTCACTACCATTTCCGCTTTCTCACTACCACTTCCGCCCAGCACCTACACATCGCAGGTTAGCGGTCTAGTGGTTGCTGACTGGGAATTCTATATGTAGTGCGTAAATGCATCTATTCCATTGACAGACGCGGCGACTGAGGCTGCTGATGTGTGATGCTCTTGCCAGTTTATCTGATAGCTGATTAATAGCTCGTTTTTAAAATTTGCTCGTAAAACCTTGTGTGTAATGTTTTTAACTGTGACAGATTGCACATTTCAGTGAGTGCTTCTCACCTGCTTACTTATTGCTCCAGGCCCCGTTCCGCCCCGGCATAGTGCCGTTTGTGCAGAGGGCCGCCTTCTCGAGCGCCATTTCCGCTTTCTCACTACCACTTCCGCCCTGCACCTACACATCGCAGGTTAGCGGTCTAGTGGTTGCTGACTGGGAATTCTATATGTAGTGCGTAAATGCATCTATTCCATTGACAGACGCGGCGACTGAGGCTGCTGATGTGTGATGCTCTTGCCAGTTTATCTGATAGCTGATTAATAGCTCGTTTTTAAAATTTGCTCGTAAAACCTTGTGTGTAATGTTTTTAACTGTGACAGATTGCACATTTCAGTGAGTGCTTCTCACCTGCTTACTTATTGCTCCAGGCCCCGTTCCGCCCCGGCATAGTGCCGTTTGTGCGGAGGGCCGCCTTCTCGAGCGCCATTTCCGCTTTCTCACTACCACTTCCACCCTGCACCTACACATCGCAGGTTAGCGGTCTAGTGGTTGCTGACTGGGAATTCTATATGTAGTGCGTAAATGTATCTATTCCATTGACAGACGCGGCGACTGAGGCTGCTGATGTGTGATGCTCTTGCCAGTTTATCTGATAGCTGATTAATAGCTCGTTTTTAAAATTTGCTCGTAAAACATTGTGTGTAATGTTTTTAACTGTGACAGATTGCACATTTCAGTGAGTGCTTCTCACCTGCTTACTTATTGCTCCAGGCCCCGTTCCGCCCCGGCGTAGTGCCGTTTGTGCGGAGGGCCGCCTTCTCGAGCGCCATTTCCGCTTTCTCACTACCACTTCCGCCCTGCACCTACACATCGCAGGTTAGCGGTCTAGTGGTTGCTGACTGGGAATTCTATATGTAGTGCGTAAATGCATCTATTCCATTGACAGACGCGGCGACTGAGGCTGCTGATGTGTGATGCTCTTGCCAGTTTATCTGATAGCTGATTAATAGCTCGTTTTTAAAATTTGCTCGTAAAACCTTGTGTGTAATGTTTTTAACTGTGACAGATTGCACATTTCAGTGAGTGCTTCTCACCTGCTTACTTATTGCTCCAGGCCCCGTTCCGCCCCGGCATAGTGCCGTTTGTGCGGAGGGCCGCCTTCTCGAGCGCCATTTCCGCTTTCTCACTACCACTTCCGCCCTGCACCTACACATCGCAGGTTAGCGGTCTAGTGGTTGCTGACTGGGAATTCTATATGTAGTGCGTAAATGCATCTATTCCATTGACAGACGCGGCGACTGAGGCTGCTGATGTGTGATGCTCTTGCCAGTTTATCTGATAGCTGATTAATAGCTCGTTTTTAAAATTTGCTCGTAAAACCTTGTGTGTAATGTTTTTAACTGTGACAGATTGCACATTTCAGTGAGTGCTTCTCACCTGCTTACTTATTGCTCCAGGCCCCGTTCCGCCCCGGCATAGTGCCGTTTGTGCGGAGGGCCGCCTTCTTGAGCGCCATTTCCGCTTTCTCACTACCACTTCCGCCCTGCACCTACACATCGCAGGTTAGCGGTCTAGTGGTTGCTGACTGGGAATTCAATATGTAGTGCGTAAATGCATCTATTCCATTGACAGACGCGGCGACTGAGGCTGCTGATGTGTGATGCTCTTGCCAGTTTATCTGATAGCTGATTAATAGCTCGTTTTTAAAATTTGCTCGTAAAACCTTGTGTGTAATGTTTTTAACTGTGACAGATTGCACATTTCAGTGAGTGCTTCTCACCTGCTTACTTATTGCTCCAGGCCCCGTTCCGCCCCGGCATAGTGCTGTTTGTGCGGAGGGCCGCCTTCTCGAGCGCCATTTCCGCTTTCTCACTACCACTTCCGCCCTGCACCTACACATCGCAGGTTAGCGGTCTAGTGGTTGCTGACTGGGAATTCTATATGTAGTGCGTAAATGCATCTATTCCATTGACAGACGCGGCGACTGAGGCTGCTGATTTGTGATGCTCTTGCCAGTTTATCTGATAGCTGATTAATAGCTCGTTTTTAAAATTTGCTCGTAAAACCTTGTGTGTAATGTTTTTAACTGTGACAGATTGCACATTTCAGTGAGTGCTTCTCACCTGCTTACTTATTGCTCCAGGCCCCGTTCCGCCCCGGCATAGTGCCGTTTGTGCGGAGGGCCGCCTTCTCGAGCGCCATTTCCGCTTTCTCACTACCACTTCCGCCCTGCACCTACACATCGCAGGTTAGCGGTCTAGTGGTTCACTTAGGATCTATATAACATGGCGACATGGTGGAAGCGCAGCGGACGAGCGCAGCGGGAGCGCCGACTTCGCGCCGAAGTCGCGCCTAAGTCCAGCCCGTCTGCGCCCGTCCGCGGCCAGTCGCGCCCAGCGGCCACTCACTCTGCCCAAACTTTTACCTACTCGTCTGCCGATCTATATGCCCTTCGGCATGCAGTTCCCCTATCGTCTTGTGCCACCAGGGCGGCTCAGGATTGTGGCATTTTGATTTCCCCGGCATTACTGATCTCTGACTCTTCCCCTCCTTCACCCAAACCCGCACCTCGGCTCTATACCCCCCCATCACCGGGGACGCGTCCTTTGACCGTTTTGTATTTTAATACCCGGTCTATGGTGAAACATCAGCTGGAAATACTTCGTCTGCTAGATGACAGTGCTGTGGACATTTTACTCCTGTCAGAAACTTGGCTAACAGACGACTCAGTTCCTGACATCCTTGCTGCCATCCCCACTGGCTATTACATCATACAATCCAATCGTCCAGGGGGACAAGCTGGTGGTGGGGTCGCAGCCATCATTCGCATAGAACATATTTTCTCCACCTTAGCCTGCACTGCAATCCCCAATACTCAATTTCTTGTAATTAAACTCAGTTCCACCAGGTCCTCCCTGACCTGTGTTCTTATGTACAGACCCCCCGTCTATATGCCTTCTTTTCCACAACAGGCCGGGGCTCTCATCTCCCAATTAATTATTAATAACGCCAAAGTCATCATCATCGGAGACTTTAATTATTGGCCCTCCGACCCTCGGGAATGCCGACTTTCAGAAGAATTCTCGGATCTTCTTACAAGCATGAATTGCAGGCAATTTATCTCGACATCTACTCATTGTAAGGGTCACATATTGGACCAGGACTGGACGGCTAACCTTGATATCTCGCCCCCTTTGGTGACTCCCTGCTCTTGGTCAGACCACTACTTTATATCCTTTTCTGTTGACCTATCTATTCCCCGCCGTCCCCCCCCTACAACAAATATCTCAGCCCGTAACTGGAAGAAAGCTAACTTACATGAACTACACTCCTTATTGGCAGCTACAATCCCCTTGCTCTCCAGCTCAGCCACCCATCAAGCCTCCATCCTCGAACAATGGCTGTTGTCGGCTTGCAACTCTGTAGCCCCACTAAAAACCATAAAAGCTTTGCGCCCTCATGACGCTCAGCGATGGTTCACTGGTCAGTTAAAACTTGACAAACTGGCTCTTCGTCAAGCCGAGCGCCGATGGCGCCATAACTATGATCACCTCCTCAAGCTTGAATTCGTGAACCATCTAAAAACCTATAAATCCTCTATTCTCGAGGCCAAAACAACCTATTTCTCCCGCAAAATAATGGAGTCTGCTTCCAAGGCAAAAGATATATTTTCTATCGTCAATGAGCTCTCCCTTCCGGACCGGGTCACTCCCCCCCCTGTGCCTACCCAGTCTCTATGTGATGCATTAAACACTTACTTTCAGGACAAAATCATCACCATCAAAAACAATATTCCTCCGTTCTCTTCGCCCCTCTCATTCCCGCTACCCCCCAACAATCCTCAGCATCTGGATGCTTTCCCCCCCATCTCTATCACCGAGTTTCAGAGACTCCTGCACAAAGTTAGTTCCGGGTCCCCTAATGACTGTTGCCCTCCCCATATCCTCAAAAAAAATTTCTTGGCCTGCCCTGACCCGGCCTTGGGACTTCTCAACACCTCGTTGGCCACTGGAGTAGTCCCTGACTCCTTCAAACAGGCAGTGGTGCTGCCAATTCTAAAAAAAGCTAATGCAGACCCTTCGGTCCTGAGTAATTACAGGCCTATTTCCTTGCTCCCTTACCTAGGAAAGATCTTGGAAACCCATGTCACTCGCTGCTTGAGCGCCTTTATTGAGAGTTCATCCATTTTGGACCCTCAACAGGCCGGTTTCCGCCCCTCTCATTCTATTGAGGCGGTTATTGCTGCCGTCATGGACACTTTAAGAACTGGGGCTGATAGTAACATCTCTCAAGCCCTCGTCCTGCTAGACCTGTCGGCGGCTTTTGACACGGTCGATCATTCTATATTGATCGACCGTGTCACTAACGCCGGCATCCAGGGCGTGGCCCTTGATTGGGTCCGATATTTCCTTGACAAGCGCTCCCAAGCTGTACATCTTTCCACTTTCTCTGCTCCTTTTTTCTTTCTTTTCTGTGGAGTCCCCCAGGGCTCAGCGTTATCCCCTCTTCTTTTTAATTTGTATATGCAACCCCTTATGGCTTCCCTCCGCAAATCCTCTGCAACAATCTTCAACTATGCAGATGATTTGCAGCTGATCTTTCCTATTGATACCTCTCCCTCTTCCCACACCGACTTCCAAACCACTATGTTAGACATCTCCGACTGGATGGCTCACAGCCAGCTCAAGCTAAATCCTAAAAAGACGGAACTTGTGCTGGTGGGTGGGCCGGCCAACCCATGGAACAATAGCTTTTGGCCCCACTCTCTTGGGGTCCCCCCCCCCGCCCTGTCAACTCTGTGAAAAGCCTCGGTGTAGTCATCTCTGGTGATTTATCCATGAAATCTCAGATCTCTGCGGTTACATCATCCTGCTTTTTCCATCTACGCAGGATACGCAAGATCTGTAGATTTCTCACCAGAGATGCACTCATTTTAGTCATCCTGGCTCTTGTCATCCCCAGGGTAGACTTCGCTAACATCTTATACGTGGGGATCCCCGCCTGTCAGCTCCAGAGGCTTCAACTGATACAAAATCAGGCCGCCCGCTTAATTTTCCACCAGCCTAAGCACCAGCACGTCTCGCCATTATTACGGAGCCTTCATTGGCTTCCTGTGGCCAAACGTTGCACATTTAAACTTGGATGCACTATTTTCAAAGCCCTTTACAATCTTGCACCTGCGTTCATTTCTTCCAATCTAAAGCGGTACATACCAACACGAAATTTACGCTCCTCTGCTGACAATCTCTTGTGCATCCCACAAATCCATCGCAAGAAACATGGTGGCCTCTGTTTTTCTTTTTTAGCCCCCACATTTTGGAACTCCCTCCCTTCCCCCTTCCGTCACTGCCCTTCTTATGAATGTTTTCGCAGGACATTGAAAACGTTCCGTTCCTCTTCAAAGCTGCATTTGAGTAAACTTTGGCCCTTGCCTGCCGCATCTGTTATGAGCGCCAAGAAACCGTTTCGGTGAACGTGCGCGGTAAAAGAATTTTTAACATAACATAACATAACTAAAAGTAATTGGCCTATGAAGACGGGAGCAGTTAATAAAGGTTATTTTGCTGTTTAAAAATATATTCTGAGTAAAAGTGATCCAGGCAATATAAAAAATGTACTTGTCATATAGGTACTGTAAGTGGATCTCATAGTAAGTGACATTAGTATTATACAAAATGATGAACATGACTGAGTCAGAGATGGTTTTACAAATACTCAAATATTGTGAAAATGTTGTAAAGCCTTTCTTTCAGAACGTTGGGAAAAAGGTCATTTCAGAGTGCCTTAGAATTAATTTGAAAATATACTCATACATCTGACACTATTTGGCCAAATGGAAAGGTGCAGGAATGAGTAAAGAGTCATGACTGAAAAAAAGGAGTATATGAAAATATTGAAAATATTTCAGATGTTTTTGGAGCTTTTCTTGTAGAAAGTCGATGAAATGGATTTTTAAGTGAACAGCAAAGTACTTTGCAACAAGAAAAGGACCTCCATTATACAGTATTTGGCCTCAAGGAAAAGTAAGTCAATCAAAGATTAGCGTACATTTGTCATTTGTCAGTATCTAAGGTTTTTTTTAAAACACAATCTTTTAGATTGTGGTTTTTTTCCCGCTGTCATATGATGAGTGATTTGAACTCACTGTTTTAAGTGAAATATATTCTGAGAACAGCAAAAATAAACTATGTAACATGTTGTACAAGTTATTTTATACTTTGGATTGTGTAAATTAAATTGTATTCCCATTCTCTGATACTCACTTTCCTTTTTCCATCCTCTTTCAGCTCTTTTTACTCACTTATAATGTCTTTCTCTCATTCTCTGTAACCCCCGTTCCTTTACTCCACTTCTGTGACAACCCCTCATTCTCATTTCAACTGTGTGCATCCCCTCTCTCCCTTGCATAACTTTTCAGCTTTCAGTCTCTCTGCTTTACTTCCCTTTTCCGTATTTTCCTCCTTTGCTCTTTTAGTAATTCCTGTTTAGTCACTCAGCAGTATTATTGCACTCTATAACTATAAATCACCCACCCTCCCTCGCTTATCTTTGTTTGCTCCTTACTTTTGACCTCTTCTCTCTATTTTTCGTTCACTACTTCTATGTCCTCAGTGCCTCACTCTCCTTGTGTTATGTTCAGTTGTGTTTATCTACCTTCTATCACTTCTTTTACAATAACTTCACTGCTCCTCTCTCATCATTTTTCATCCCATTTCTTTTACTCTGGTTCCATTACTATCCCTCATTTCCTTTCTTTCAATGTCCTTCTCTTTACTTTCATCACCAAATTATTTTCTTTCAGTACCACTGTTTTAGTCGTCTTCTCCTCTCTTTCCTTTTTTTGCTCTCTTACTCTAGTGTGTCTGCCTACTAACTTCCTCAGTCCATTTCCCTCAATCGTTGTATATTATCCTCTCTCCCTTCATCCTTTCACTCTATGACTGTTCTTCACTTACTCTCAGTTATCTTCTATTCCTCATTCTTCTAAATGCATCCTTAATTAGACTGTTTTCTGTCTCAGTCATTATCTTTTTACTTACTTCTGTTTCCTGATTTAGTTTTGCTAACTCATATTGTTTTAGTATCTTTCTTACCTTCAGTTCATTTCTCTGTTCTTCTCTCTCTCTTTGTCAGTGAATCTATATGCCTTACTCTTTGTAATTTGCTCTCCTTCTATTTCTTTTTCTCTCTTTTTGTCCTTCTACCTTACTTTATTTCCCTTTCTGTGTCCTTCACTCTTACTTTATTTCTAAATAGAGTGTTATGATTTTTAACCTCTTCATTTGTATCTTTTAATTTAAAATACATATTTCATTAATTATAACTTATTTTTTCTTCTCTCTTTCACAGATACAAACTGTAGTAAAAAAATGAATTAAAGTTACATTTATTATATGGTAAGTATGACTAAAAAAATGTAGTTTGTCATCACCCTTTGCTTTAAGCTCACTAACATTTTCTCAATCAACCTCACTCCTGTGTATTTACTCTGCTTCCCTTACTTATTCTTATTCTACATGTTTACTCCCCTTTCCCTATTTTCCCTCTCATATTCAACTTCTTTCAATCCCTATTCTTTACTTCACTTACCCTCTGTTCCCTTCCTTTGCTTCTTCACTCATTCTCTTTTTCTTAATTATTTACCTTACTCCTACACATACACGTCATCCCCCTCCCAACACATACACACACCTCTAACATACACCCCACACACACACACACCTCATACACACAAAAAATCCTCCCACACACACACCTCAAACACACACACACATTCCATACACACACATACATCGAACACATATACACCCCACACTCATACACTCCTCACACATATTTCACACACCCTCACCTCCACCCACACTGAAACACCCCACACAGCCACACCCACAGACACACCTTACACACCCACACCCCGACCTACACCCACTGACTCCCTATAAGTCACACACACTGCATTACTTATCTTTCTTTGCTGTTTCACTCAAGCCCATTCAGGTACTGTTTCCTTTACTATCTTTGTCCTTTCTCTTTCTCACTCCCCATGTCTTATCCTAATTCAATTTTTCCCCCTCTTTCACCCCTCTTTACTTATACTACCTGGTCTTTTCTCACTTTCCCTCATCGTTATTCATTTATCCTGGTTCCGCCACTACCCTTCATTCCCCATTTTTTACTGTCCTTTCTTTTTCTTTTAACAGCCAGCCACTATCTCTACTTTAGTGTTCTTCCTCTCTCTTCCTTTCTTTTGCTCCTTTAGTCATTTTACTTTTCTCACTTTCATCCAATTACACCTTCTCTATTTTGTACTATGTAATAAACAATCCCTTTGTGTTCATCCTGTAGCTCTTTTTCTCTTAACATAACTCTCTTTGTGTTCTTCTCTCATGCTAACTGCTTCCTTAAATTCTTTTTTTCTTTTTTTGGGGGGGCGCGCCCCGGTACGCGTACCCTAAGGACAAAAAATTGACTGAGATCCTTTAAATATATAGGTTTAATTTTATATATGAAAGGTAGTTCTAAAAAGAACTGTTTTTTTCTTCTTTTTGTTGTTTTATATTTTTTATTGTTTTTTGAACATTTTGTACTTTTTTTGGCTTTTCAAAACAGTTTTATATATTTTTTGTATTTTTTATGGGAAGAAACAAAGAGAAAGGGAATTGAAAATGGCTCAACTGGAGCAAAAAACAAAAAACGGAAAAAATTACTTCTTTTTTTTGGGGCAATCGTGATTGTCACCAGCAATGACGATGAGCTTTACACTCTTTTCCCCATAGGCCATAAGCTTGCCACATCCAGTACAAGTGACTTTAAAATCACCAAATCGTTCCTGGATACAAGGCATCACCTCTGATGTTTCTGGTCCCGATTGAGTGGGTTGCTTTCTTTTGGAGCTGGTCCTTGAACACTGGGGGAGGTGACTGGCCAGTTCCCTGATCTCTGCACGAGAATAGTTAGCAGGATGCTTCCGGGTCATATGCCGAATCATGGTATTATTACCAAATGAATATTTTTTATCTGGATTGCCCCTTGAGAGTTCTGCACCACAGATTCGACATGTTACCTTGGCCGCATTAACTTTTTTCTTGCCCTCTGGAAGTGAAAAAAACTCCCAAACAATGTGTTCTTTTGGCTTGTATGGGGTATTTTGTTCAGGCAGCCATCTGCTCCCCTCCTCCTCTTCCTCTTCCTCCTCCTCCTCTTCTTCACCACCAATGTATTGTTGTGGTGGTCCTCTTGGTGGTTGTGGTGGTGGTGGTGGTGCAGATGCTCCAGCTGTTGCTGCTACAGTAGCCATTTCAAAGTACAAAAGAATTGTCTCTGTAGATGAAACAGGTCTTCCTCAGTCAAAGGACAAAGTCAGAGTAAGGAAGAAAGGTGGGGTTTTTTATCATTTGGAAAAAAAAACTGTGCTGAACCAATCAGAAGTGTTATTTTCAGGTCACAAGACCAAGGCTTTACTCATTTGGAAACCAAAACTGTTCTGCACCAATAGAACGTGTTATTTTCAGGTCACAAGACCCAGGCTGGTCACAAGACCCAGGCATTACTCATTTAGAAACCAAAACTGTTCTGCACCAATAGAAAGTGTTATTTTCAAGTCACATGACCCGACGTGCTTACGCTACGCGCCCCGGGGCGCGCCCGTAGTCGCGCTCCGGGGCGCGCCCGCGGGTGCGTAGCATAAGCGCGTCAGGACGTTTCGCGATCGTATGCGATCGCGTGCTTTCGGTTGCGATTACGCTGTGCGTCATATGACGCATCACGCGTGTACGCGATACGTCACGATGTTGTTTTCGTTCGCGGCAATAGCGCTCCCGGGACGCTCCCCGGTCCGCGCCCCGGGGCGCGCCGTAATATTGTGCTTACCCGTGCGTTCACCGGTACGCGCCCCGGGAGCGCCCCGTGTTAAAAAAAAAAAAAAAAGAGAAAAATTACATATTTATACAATATAAAATTCATTTTAACATTTTTCACTTTCTATACCTATAAAGATTTGCTATTAAAAAACCATTGAAATTCACTGAAAAAACCATAGGTTTCACACCAGTTATAGTTAGGAATAAGCATTTAAAAAACCTATTAAATTCACTGAAAAAACCATAGGTTTTACACCAGTTATAGTTAGCTGGAAATTTTACTCGCATAAAACCATTGAAATTCCCACGTTATAGTTAGTTGGACTCACTATAACTTGCGTGTGCAATGCACTGCTGATGACGTCACATATTACATCACTCATGACATGGTCAGTGACATCACTCATGACATCACTGATGACACCATCCTTGTGACAGAGTGACAGACCTCCTTTCACTGTAATGTAACCCTTGAAACAAATACTCAAAAATAGAAACTAAAATTTACAAAAAAATGGAGATAGCCATACCACTTACAACAACCAATTCAATAATTCCACCATCTATATACACATGCACTCATTCACCAACAGTTCAATATAGTCACTCATACATATACTGACTCATCATATGTAGTGATACACCTATACATCCTGTTACACACCGACAGTCATCCAAAAGTTACTCACACACATACTCACACATGCAAATTAACTATTCAACATCCATTTATTTGCATATACAGCTATACACACACTACCACTTTACTTCTAAGGAAACTTACACATACTTACTCTCTTAAACAATCACTTATAGAAACACATACTAATTTAAATAGGAACTCTTACAATCTCTTACTCTCAGATATACTCACTTATAAACATAAATATTCACATACACTAGATTAATACATATATAGTTACTGATAAAGAAACTAGTGAGACACTCATTCACTCAGTAACACACACATATACACAGTCATCCACCCATACAGTCCTGCACATATGCTGTCTTCAAAACACATACAAAGAGAGAGTCAGTCATTCATGCATCGATGTGCTAAGTAATACCTCCACCAAACCATACAAACACTCATACTGATACTAAGAAAAACATCTAATAACCTATATACATACACATGTACCTACTCACCAACCCATGCAGCCACTTATACACAAAGTGAAACACTAATACATATATTTAAATATTTAAACATTACTCTCTAATATATGTATTCACTAAGATACACTTAATAAACCAGTTAACCAATCAATTTTTTTTTTAAAAACATCCATATAAACACTTATTTAAACATTTATTCTTCCATCAACTTTTACATATACATATATAACACATATTTATTTTTCAGAAAGACACACATTCACTGGATGGTGTCATCAGTGATGTCATGAGTGATGTCACTGACCATGTCATGAGTGATGTAATATGTGATGTCATCAGCAGTGCATTGCACGCGCAAGTTATAGTGAGTCCAACTAACTATAACGTGGGAATTTCAATGGTTTTATGCGAGTAAAATTTCCAGCTAACTATAACTGGTGTAAAACCTATGGTTTTTTCAGTGAATTTAATAGGTTTTTTAAATGCTAAGTCCTAACTATAACTGGTGTGAAACCTATGGTTTTTTCAGTGAATATATATATATATATATATATATATATATATATATATATATATATATATATATATATATATTCACTGAAAAAACCATAGGTTATAGACCATATATAGTTAGGAATTAGCATTTAAAAAACCTTATTTTACTCACACAAAACCAATGAAATTCCATATATAGTTAGTTGTACTAACTATATGTCACGCACCCGCAATCCACTGCTGATGATGTCACATATTACATCATTCATGACATGGTCAGTGACATCACTGATGACATAACTGATGACATCTCAAATGACATCACTGATGACATCACTGATGACATCTCAAATGACATCACTGATGACATCACTGATGACATCATCCAGTGACTGTATTTTTCTGTGAAGTTAAAATATGTCTTACATATTTAAGAATGAGTGGATGTATAAGTGTCTGGATGAAGGATTTAGTAGGTGCATGACTGACTGTATGAGTGAGTGGTTAAATGTGTCTCACTGAGTGCATGGGTTAGTGACTAAACTGTCTTAATTTGTGCATCATTATGTCTGTTGTTCTGTAAACTGCTGCATGTGTTGATCAGTAGCTATATGAGTAACTATATGGGTTATTGATTGGTTGCCCAAGCATTTGTATGGGAGACTGAGTGTGTGTGTGGGTGGCTGGGAGGTGTATGACTCTGTGCATAGATGTATGGGTTCAAAAGTGCATGTGGAAACAGCTGTATGGGCGGTTGACTGTGTGCATGACTGTATTGGTGAGTGAATGGATATCTCAGTGCTACATGTAAATGTAAGTACATATGTAAAATACAGTACATGTGAGAGTTGACATATATAAATAACTGTGCACAAGAGCCAGTGAATGTCTGAGTGGCTGTATGGATCATTGTGCTCTTGTATCCAGGATTGTATAAGTGAGTAAATAAGTTTTAGTATATGTTTGAATAAGTAAGGTGTGTATAACTGTATAGTTGTGAAAATGGAGGTGTGATTGATTCTTTGCATGACTGACTAGGTGTGTAAGTAACTCCATGGATGAGTGACAGTCTGTGAGTGTCTGTTTACACTGAGTGTATCTAAGGTTATATTAGAGTCTGAAGAGGTTCATCGTATTATCACATGAATGATGTCATCAGTGATGTGATCAGTAATGTCAAATGAGATGTCATCAGTGATGTCATCAGTGATGTCATTTGAGATGTCATCAGTGATGTCATCAGTGATGTCATTTGAGATGTCATCAGTGATGTCATCAGTGATGTCATTTGAGATGTCATCAGTGATGTCATCAGTGATGTCACTGACCATGTCATGAATGATGTAATATGTGACATCATCAGCAGTGGATTGCGGGTGCGTGATATATAGTTAGTACAACTAACTATATATGGAATTTCATTGGTTTTGTGTGAGTAAAATAAGGTTTTTTAAATGCTAATTCCTAACTATATATGGTCTATAACCTATGGTTTTTTCAGTGAATTTCAATGGTTTTTTAATAGCAAATATCTATAGCTGTAAAATGTATTCTTATTTAAATCCAAAAATATATTTTATATGTTTATTAATAATTTTTTTTAAATATTTTTTTTGTTTAGCTCCCGGTCCGCGAACCGGGAAGCTTCCCGTTAGCTCAATTTGATGCCGCGACCCGGTCCGCGAACCGGTAAAAAATCAACTTAGTGACGGTATCGCGTTGCCGCGTAATGCGTCTTATGACGTACTGCGTTAGCGCACCCGGAAGTGCCCCGGGGCGCGGACCGAGGCGCGAAACTCAGCTCCCCGGAAGCGATCCGCGGCGCGTCGCGAAAGCGCGACGTATCGCGTTGCCGCGTAATGCGTCTTGTGACGTACCGCGTTAGCGCACCCGGAAGTGTCCCGGGGCGCGGACCGAGGCGCGAAGCTTAGCGACCCGGAAGCTAACCGGGGCGCGTTCCGCAGCGCGTAACATGAGCGTGAGAGGGCATGTGACTTGTTAATAAAACTTTTCATTGGTTCATTTCACTTTTGGTTTCATAATGATGTAAGGCTAGGTCAGGTGACCTAAAAATAACACTTTTCATTGGTTGAGAATTATTGTTTTTCCCAAATGATGAAAACCCCTCCTTCTTTCCTCACTCTGACTTTCATCATTGTGAGAGGAAGACCTATTTTGCTTGTTGGAAAATGGCTTCATTGGTAGCTTCAGCTGGTGGACCCCCACCACCACCACCACCTCCTCATGGGAAGAGAGGACCACCTCCCCAGGTCCTGACCAACACTGAGGAGGAAGAGGAAGAAATGGATGAGGAGGGAGAAGAACCACAGTTCTTAGAAGAGGTGCCCCGTGTTTCCAGAAAGAAAGCCAGTTTCATCTGGCAGTTTTATTCGATCCCTCGTGGCCAAAAAAAAGTCAATGCGAGGTATGTCACCTGCCTCATATGCAAAGAACAATTGTCCAGAGGGACGGACAAGAAATATAGCTACGGAAATCACACAATGCACAGGCACATGACAAGGAAGCATCCGCTCAATTACAGCCGGGCGGAAATAAGGGATATGCAGGACAATCCAAGACCAACTCCTGTGGCCAGACCAAGATTACCAATTGCATTAACATCAGAAGAGGCACGGGAAACTGTGCCAAATATTCAAGAAAATTTTGGGCACATGATTCACTCTTGTATGCACTGTCGTGCATTGTTAGCTTGTGGCAACATGAGCATCAATGCTATAAACCTGGCGTATGAACACCATGATTGCCCTAACCGCCCCCAGTAATTTTTTTTTTGCTCCTGTTGAGCCCTTTTCAACGCCTGTTTTTTGTTGTCCCCCCCCCCAAAAAAAAACCCAAAAAATATAAAATCGTTCAAAAAATACAAAAAAAACAAAAAAAGTTAAAAAAATAAAAAAATATATAAAACAACAAAAATATTAAAAAAAAAGTTCTTTTCAGAACTACCTTCCCTTTCAAAAAAAATTGCTAGAATGTTTAGCACTCTGGCAAGCTCTATTTCTTTTGGTTCGCTCCCGGGTTAGCTTCCCGGTACGCGGACCGGGAGCTAACCCAAAAATGTTAAAAAAAAAAAAAAGAGTAAGTATAAGGAAAGTAAACAGAGAGTGATGTTAAAAGAAAGACAGCTATAGGGAGTAAAGAAGAGATACTGTTTAATAGATCTATTTACCGAAGAAAAGACGGAAGAGGGTATAATTGTGAAAAACAAAATAGATAACGAAGTGAAAGAAAAAAAAAGAGAGTATAACATTAACAAAGAAGAGTTTCTTGGAGAATGTGAGTGAATGTTCAAAATAAGATTAAAACATGAGGAATAACAGAGAGAAATAATAGAAAACAGAAAACAAAAAATAACAGAAAAAGATTAATTGAAACAGCAAAGAAATGTAAGTAACATAGAGCCATATCATCAACATAGGCAATAAAAGTTTTGCAGCTTTTATTGGCAGACATGTGTCGCTAAAGCTGCTTTTAGCGGCAGAAAACTGCCGCTAAAACCACTTTTGCACCAGTTTTCTGCCAATAAAAAGAGCAATAATTTTATTGGCTGTATTCATAATATGCCCCTTAGTGTGCTTCAACTACACAGAGAAAGCATTATGAACAAGTAGTGATAGAGTGATCAGTTAAAGACACTAAGCGTAATAGAGACGGAGTGAGTGAACAAGAGTGAGGAACTATGAGAAGTGAGGGACTGAGAAAAAGAGTGGAAGGAGTTGAGTAAGTAGGTAATAGAGAAAGGAATGAGGGAAGTAGCAAAGGCAGGAAACTGAGGGTTAAAGAAATGAAGCAGTGGAACTAATAGTAGGTGAATGTGATAGAAATGTAACGAAAAGAGTACAAAGCATTTACCTTATAATTGTCGTTAAATTACTCACTTTTTGTTTTTATACTTTCAATCTGTGAAAGAGAGAACAAACATTTCAAAAATATTAAAACATGTATTTAAAAATTACAAAAGACAAGGGAAAAGATTGAAGGACAAACAGTTTTTCAACAACTTTGACACTTACAGAAGCTTCTGCTTCTCCAGGCCCCCTACACAGTCCTAAAGATATACATTTTAAACTAACAGTATGTTGATGCAGATGAAGTGAGGCCTATCTTAAAACATGGTGCATCTTTTGCATTGCTGTTGTCTCAGAAAAGTGTCGCAAGACACTAAAATTTTAAATAATTGCTTCAGGATGCCAATAAGATGTGTCCTATCAAGAGGTTTGTTTGAGGTGAGGCCTACTCAGGGTTGCAGATGAAATTTCGAGTTGTTGAAGAGAATAGAGGACATAATACATGTAAAGGTCTACCAATGAATTGAGTCATGTCCACTGCACTCTTGAACAAAGTCCAAACCTCCTATGTTTCCCTGGACAGACCTAAACTTGATCTGCACAATGTGATTCGTAATGATAGGAAACACAGGTGATGTAATTGAAATACGTGCAATTTATTTTGCTCATTTCACAATCACATCACTTGTGTTTCCTTTGCTTAGGTATCTCATTGTGCAGATGTAGTCTAGCATATGAAAGAATACGCAGAAGTGCAGCACTGCATGCAACAACTTTGACACTTACAGAAGCCTCACCTTCTCCATGCCTCCTACACAGTTCTACATATACATCATAAATGCAAACAGTACAGAATTAATTATACATGTTAAATGGTTTATTTTTGCTGTTCTCAGAATGTATCAAAATTCACTAAAAACAGTGACTTGAAGGTAT
Source organism: Lissotriton helveticus (assembly GCF_964261635.1). Lineage (NCBI taxonomy): Eukaryota > Metazoa > Chordata > Amphibia > Caudata > Salamandridae > Lissotriton > Lissotriton helveticus. The sequence continues at coordinate 47,095,521 of NC_136060.1, read as the reverse complement.
TCATCATATAACAGCGGGGAAAAAAAACACAATCAAAATGATTGTGTTTAAAAAACCCATACAACATAAGAAATCAGAATTCAGAACTCCTTAAAGTTAACTTACTTTCCATGACGTCAAAGGATATCCTATGAACAGCTTACACTCTTTTGTGCTGTTATTACTTTCAGCCCGCCACTTTCTGAAAGAAAATCTCCATCGTTTTTAAAAACATGTTACATGCAATAAATGACTTCTTGCTCTCTACCACAAGTTTCCACAAGGCCAAATCTTGTCAGACCCATTTATAACTCTTGGATTTCTTGTAAGCCAATCCCGTCATTTGGCATTTCCGCAACTTTCAGAATTAAAATGTTGAAGATCATTTTCACAATCCTGGAATAGTAATATCTTCCCCTTCTTGCTCAGTCATGTTCTACATTTCCTATGACACTGATACTGCTTACTATGAAGCAGACTTACACTAACTCTATGACTACTACAATTATTTAATTCTCTACATCACTTTCAATCACAAAGCGATGTAAAACAGTAGACAGCGTTGCAGACTTACATTCCCTCTACTCTATGTTTTGATTGGCTGCTTCAATTAGCTTATAAAAAGAAATAGTTTTTCTGAACTCATTCAAAGTGCACTTATTTCTCCATGACGTCCAGTCTTATGGTTAGAAGTTATGTCTCTGAACTACACTTATCCTCAAGGCCAAATTGTGTAGGAGCCATTAGAACTTCTTGAAATTCCACAGAGCACATCCCAAGATTATTTCCCTAAAATTTTGGTTTTAAAAACACCAGGTAAGAGTTTTTAAGGTCATACGGCAATTTTTTTTTGAAAATTAAAACAGAATCGTTGCAGAATGACCAGCCATTTCTAGACTTTAAATAAGCTGTGTAATGTCCTGATGTTATTGAAGGGCCGTCATGATATATAATTGCTGCAGTTACAAATGTCCTTCCTGATATTGACAACTGCGAAGCTACAAAATTTTTAATTAAAGTTGTCAATTTTGTTCCATCAGGCCTACATCGTTGGAACATTAAAATGACATACTGGCCATATGTTCGTATAAATAATGTGGACATCATTTCAGATTTACATTGGCTACACTCCATGTTGTGATCAGCTGCTTTTACTAGCTTATTAAAGGAGACTGATTTACTGTCTGGCAAAGTTAAATATATAAATCTTTCTGAGTCTACACTAGTAGTACTTGATACCATACAGTTCTCGCAGTCATGCTGCCATTGATAAGAAAGCCCAAACAGCTGATCTACATCTACACCTTCAGCATGCAATACATCAAGCATATACATTAAAAACTCCTGACAATCTTGCTGAATATTTTGAGAGAATTGTGTTTGGCCTGAACATCTGTCTAACAGATTTCGAATTTCAGACACACTTTCTATGTTTCTTCTATCAGTGCTACATTTCTCTAACACAGAATTTAACAAACTGCAAAATCTTTGATCAGAATTGACCACAATCTCTTCTTTTACATTTTCTAGAGAAAACAAAACATTAACCACTACATTAGCATAGCAGTTGACACCAGAACTGTTTTCAAATTGAAAACCAACAACATCTTCAACAGAATCCTTTTTGTTTCTGCTTGTAATTTTAGGTTCATCGACTTTTCGTCTTTTTGCTACAACCTCCCCAGTATTGGTCACATTTCTTCGTTTCCAGCCTACCACACGTTTCTCAAACAAAGGATACTGAGGCAAATGTGACGCATACTCTCTTCTTAACCTATTGTATTCCTTAACACAATCTAGATCCGCACAAATGTTTGTGACATCACACTCAATCAAGTACAATCCCGATAAAGTTCTAACTCGTGACAATGCCACGTATGCCATACCCTCCTTGAACACAGAACTGCCAATATTCACCAATGCACAGTCTACACTTAAACCTTGCGATTTATGGATTGTCACCGCATATGCCAAGCAAACAGGAAACTGCTTACGGCGAACATATAAGTCTTTTACAAGCAAAAATCTAGCAGAGCAACGACCAATTAGCTGTACTTCCTCAATGCCATCAAATTTAATTTTTAAAAATTCAATTCCATCTCTATTTCTGTATTTTACAAAATCAACAACATTACCCATTGATCCATTTACCAGACCTCTTTCAACATGTAAATTCCTTCTTAAAATTATACGGCAGTTCAAGCACACATTCAGAGTCTTTTCAAAACCTGCAGTTTTAGATATACTCTTCTCTAATGAATCCAATTTTGTTTTCAGATTCTCAGACAAAATAATTGTTGATCCCATATGCTCTACTCTGTCAATAGCTTCCAGTTTCACAATCTCTTGCTTTTCTAAATGCAACATTTTGTTGTTGAATTTGGCACATTCTGCAAGAGTTGGCATCAAAGATATCCCAGATTTCTTATCAGTAATTTTCTGAAAAATATTCTCAGGCACAACATCTTGTTCTGGATATAAATTTGACAGTAATCGTGCATGTAAAGCTTCTTTTCCATGCTCGGTCACTTTTCCAATTCTAACATCTTGTAGAATAGTCTTGTAAACTTCATCCTTCGCCTGACGCATATTTTCATGCAGTTCAGCATAATTGAAGTTTAACCATATATTGACGTTGCCAATGCTGCCTAGGCACTTCCTGGTATCTTCATGCATGAGCATTTTGAACACAGGTTGCCCTTTCACTGGTGTCAGCTGCAGAAGATCTCCGAAAACAATGATGTGTTTGCCACCAAATAACACATCATACTCTGTTTTGAGAACTTCTTGCATTCTCAAATGCACAAAGGCAAGCATGACATTGGAAACCATGCTTACTTCGTCAATGATAAGAAGTTTCATTTTCCTCAAGATTCTTGAAACTTCAAAACAAGCATCTCCAGATAGCTTGTGATATTGTAATTTGTTGTCATGCTCCACTGGCAGCATCAGTAAACGATGTAAAGTAATCCCTTTAATGTTATGTGCTGCCAGTCCAGTTGGAGCGGTGACAACACAAGACAGCGATGACTCTGTCCTTTCCTGCAAATAGCATGAAATTGCTTTAATGAGGAAACTTTTTACAGTTCCCGCTTCTCCACTCACGTACAGTCGGACAGGCTTCAACGACGTACATGAGCACTCTTTCTTGTCATGACTTAATCCATGATCAATTTGCATGGTAACTTCGTCATATATTTTCCTCTGCTCAACGTTGAGTTGTCTTTCCAACTCTTCTAAGTTAACCGCATCCTCCTGAGCATGTGCCATGGCTCTTTCCACTTCATTCATGGCAGTGGCAGCTTCATTTTCGATAACAGGTCCTCCTAGTGGATCCTGACTCAATGAAGCTGAACTCTGACTGTCCTGAGAACTGTCTCTGGCAATCTCGGCTGCAATCGTTGCTTCCTGCTCAATTTCCGCATTCAACATTTCTACATATTTGGGAAAAGCAGGACATTCTATGGTCTCCTTGGCGGCATTGAAAGAGTCTTCGTAACAGAGGAAATCTCCAAGCAGTTCCTCTTCTGCACGCCAAGGCTTGAAAAGTTGCAAAAGTGCTAAATAGAAAAACTCCTTTTTTTCAGGAGATTCGCCACTCAATTTTCGATGGTTTACCAAGTGGCATTTTCTTTGCTTGACCAGACATCCCTCACTTCCTATTACAGCATACACTCCTTTCTCAGTATCTTCTTTGATGTTCCTCTTGAATATGTAATTTTGAAGAACCTCATACAGACAAACATTGTCGAGGTGACTGCTTCTATTTGGATAATATGTATCCAACATGTTGGTCTTCAAAATGTCGGTACTGTTTGGCTCCTTTTCCGCCAAATACTCAATTTCCCGCACAGGTTTCAGAACTCGATTACGCGTTGCAGCAAGACCAAGACTCGCCCAAACGATACTCCTGGACTTGGCATAGAGACTTGCTGAAGACAACCGGTCAGAGCATTCGTAAGCTCCAATTTCTCGATGCGACAACATCTTCAGACTGAAACTGTACAACTTCTTGCTGAGGCTCTTTTCATGGGAAATGTCCTCCCACATATCCTTCAATTCTGTCTTCTCTTTTTTGGTGATGTAAGACGTCACATACCGAGCCACAGCCATACAGTTATCAGCCACAAACTGTATATCCATGTTAGCATTCCACATGGACAAAATCACCGGGTTGTAGTCGTTGATGTACTTGGACTCTTCGTTCCTCTTCAAATTGTATGTGTTTTTAGGTGATTTCTTCATGACATTATGTCGCAGCGAAGACATCAAACTGTTTACTCTTCCTTTAGAAATCACCGGTCGTGGAAAGCCGAAACGACATTTGGTGTAGAACTTGTCCTTGTTTCGGAATTTACGACGGCAGTACTTTCCACATCGATGGCTTTGGAAACGCAGAACTTTTTCTCTTAGGCTTTTCTTCTCCTTTGCGTTTGGAACAGCACACATAGAATACTGTTGGATGAAACTCATCACTGAGTCTTCTGGATCCGTTCCAAATTTAGGTGCATCCTTAATCCACAGCAACATATGTATATGAGGAGCACCTCTTGCTTGGTACTCCTTTCTCCAGAAGAAATCCAACACCTCTCCAAGAGGTGGATTCTTCTTATTCATGATGAAAGACATCATAGCTTCAAATCTATGATTGAAGTACCTACATACATTGACTGGATCCAAAGAGCACAGTTCTCCGGGTGTCTTGAATTCGATGTTATCTACGTTAGCATTTGCCTCTCGTAGAAATTCAAGTAAGTCTTCCCAGCCATACTCGGCACAGCTCAGAGTGAGGAACCATGTGGGAGTACCTAAGTTCCTCAGCATACATTTTAAATCACCATGACGACGGTACCAGTACTCATTAGTACCACGCTGACACGCCATGAGATTAATCAGGTGAGAATCCAAAATACTGTCTTGGACATTGACTTTATCCATAAAGTCACTTGCCGAGATGTTTTGCATGTGTATACCACTTTTCAAGATGTGGTTCACTGCATATGACAGTCCAGACAGATCGCTTTCAAACAGGAGATGAAACAAATAGGGAATGCATTGTCGAAACCTAGCATCTCCTGCATACAATCGCAAAGTCCGTTATTCAGAAGCAGGAATTTGATGAGGTCGCTCATCATATCTTCCTCCCTGACCTGTTGGAAAAAGCTGTGGGAAACACCGAGCTTCCAAACTTTCCTCCCAAACACTAATGGGACTCCCTTTGGCTTGTTTCATTTGAAACAACTCAATAGCATTCCCCATGACTTCCTTGGAATGCAAAGGATGAACACTATAATGTTCATATATTTATTCACTATTAGAGGGTTCTACTTTCTCAATTTGACCAGCACACAAATCGCTATCCTCTTCCTCACTTACTTCCTCTTCTCAAACATATACATTCTTATAGTATTTATTTTTTTTTTTCAAATACAATGTTGCCTTTTTAACTTTCCTAACATCTACTAAATCTTGCCATATTTTCTTATTCTTTGTCGGAACCCCATTAACTAAGATAACCAGAGGTTCCTCTTCCACTTTTTCTACTCCAATTGTGTTAATGTTTTTCTTCAAATCTAGAGGCAAATAAACAACTCTTCCCTTTAATCCTCTCTGTAAATCTGATGGAGGCAATTTCCCTGTCTTTGGCTCCATTCTTACAATAGCCTGAAAGGGATGGATACTTTGAATCAAAATAGATTCATAAGTATTTAAATCCTTCAATTCAGAAGGAATCTCAACCAATTCCAGATTATTATGAACTGCTCTAGCAGGCATCTGGTTTTGATTTAATTTGCAACAACAATAAGTACACACACGTTGATCAAATCCCAAATCAAAACAATTTTCTACCATCAAGTATGTTGCAAAATCCTTCCATTCACTATTATTTTCCCTTTCACTTTTTGCATATAAATCCACTAACTTAGTCTGATTCTTATAATAAGTGCGTCGATAACACACACAAGTGAAATTAGGCCTCTCACTTGATTTCACCTGAAACGTCGCAATTTCCCTCTTGAAATTATCTGTACTGGAAACCTGTACACTATCTTCCACATTACCCTCTTCTTCTGGGTCAATTTCAACATTCTCCTCTTTACTTCCAAAGTAACAAAACTCAATTTCTTCACATATGTTCTTCACATCTATTTCAGAACCATGCAAAAGAGCAGCGCATAATTGTTTAAGCATAATTGCTGGACTCTTAGCATAATACAACATTCTAACTAATTTCCTCACTTTATTATGATGCACTGCTAGCATCCTGAAATGATGAAAAACACTCTGGCATACTCTCCTGGAAAGACAAGCCAGTGAATGACCATGCAAACCTGTCACTTCTCTCACTCTGCAAGGATCTAATTCTTGCAACAACTTCATTTTCTGCTTCAAACTTTTCTTATTAAATGACCGTACAAAATCACAAAGCAAATTGATGGAATCCTGTCGCACACTGCAAATACTACTACACTTCCAGGTGTACACAGGACCCTTAGCACGTCTTCCTAAAACCTCATTACCTAACACCTCTTCTGCCTCTGTTGTCACAAGTTTTTCTTTTTCAACTGGACAACCATCTTTCACTTCATAAGCACGACCACTGGTGTCAACTGCATGCACCAAATCATTATCCTGGAAATAACTCTCCTCATTAAAAAATGCCTCACAGCTTGAACTATGCATCCATTCTCCAGAAAAAACTTCACAAAAATTACTACGATTAACTATTCTCTTCCATCTACTATTTCTTTTGAAATCATAAATTGCCTTGTTTAGCTTCCTAATTCTATTGATTATCAAAATAAATAACTTACGTTTAATTTCAAATGCCTGATCAATAACTTTCTCAACTTTTTTTTTTCTCTTATAAAAAACCAGTTTCTGTTGACCTTTCTTAATATTTTTTAACAAATTGCCAATTATCCTGTTGCGGAACATTCGTTTACGAATGTCCCTAAACTGTTGTTTCCTTCTACTATCATGCACAGAGTTATCTCTTGCTCTAGCAGTAACATTTTTGATTGGCCTTTCCTTTCCATTTGATTTGCTTATCTTTTTATGGACTGAAACATTTTCTGTAGTAATATTTTTTTTACTACACATATTTCTTATGAAATATTTTGTGCTCTTACCCGGTGCTTTCTTCGTGACTTGACAAATCTTTTTGTTAGAGGACTGCTGCTTATTTTGTTTCACCTGCTGTCTTTGACGTTTTGCAGCCTTTCTCTGTCTTTCTATTGTTGGCATGGTGAAATCTTGAAATGATCTGCAGTTGAATCTGTGGTAAAATATAATAAAAAATGTTATTAACCATTATTACCAAACAGTAAATCAATAACAATGATCAAAAACTTAACACACTACTTGACATTTTAAATAGAAGATTTTTTAGTCCTTGGCAAATTTACAATACAGAAATAGCAGAAAAGAAATGACATTTATATTTATGTTACCTGTGCTATTTTATATGTGAATCTGATCTAATTTTATGAGCATATTTTAATATTTTATTGAAGACACTACACATAACCTGTTTTTGAAGGTGTCTTTATTTTTAAATTAAACGGTTTACATTTTTACTTTTTATTAATTATACATTTTAAAAATAAATGTTTATATTTCCATAGGCTCAAGCAGGTCAGCTTCCCACCCTATGTCATATAATTCGGACAAATCTGCATCCTCATCACGCTCTTCTTCATCCTCAGGATTTAAATCATCCAATGGATCAACATCCACTGATGTTTCAATTACAAGTTCAATGATGAGGTCAAAATCAACTGATTGCAGATTGTCACTCATGTTGATGTTGTCTTTATCTTTAAAGAAAGATAACAACAATGAGATGTTGCAGAGTAAGAGACAAATCTCAGAGATTATAATAGTAAAATTGTTTAACAAGAGTAATATTTTGCAGCTATTATTTAGCCATGTCCAGCAATGCTGATCAGGTGAAGACTATGTCTAATTTTTCAGTGAACAGGACTCATCTCTTCTTAACCTTGGATAAGCCTCACCGACTCTGTGTGTCCTGCACATACTTAAATGTAAAGGGGCAGATTTATGTTAAATGGCACATCCCCAGGCATGCACCAGTTAACGTGCACCGCTGCTCTGCCACCCATGGTGTGCCGTATTTACAATCAGATAGGAGAAAACTGCGTCAAAACCCTGCGCCTGCTTTAAGCAGGCATAGGTCTTGACGCAACATTGTGGAGATGGGGCACCCCTGAGCCTTGCTTGAGCTGCATCGCACTTGCGATACAACTCCAGCAATCACTACCTTTACATCACAGATACATCACGCATCTGTGCCATTTTTGCCCCATGATGCCCCGCATTGTAAATGCAGCACACCATGGGTGGCGGAACAGCGGCACAGGATGACTGACACATCCCTGGTGATGCACCAGTCATCATAAATCTATCCCTAATCTTCTTATCTTGTTACAGATGAACCGCCATATGTACCATCAAACTATTTTGCATTTCCTAAATAGCGAATTTTAAGGAATAAATAGCAATTCTTTACCATTCCTAATTTGCAATGAGCAAATTGCTAATTGCAAGTTACCCATTCATTTCCATGGGCTAGGAGCCTCATAGGAATGAAGGTTTAATTTGCGATTAGCAATTTGCTCATCACAAATTAGGAATTTTTCCAAGGGTGCAGGGGTGTCTCAAGAACACCCTGCTGCACCCCTGAAAAAGAAATTTGGGGGCAAATGGCACACATACATGCCCTAAGGGCATGTGTTGGCGTCATATGGGACCTTTTGTTTTTTTGAAAAAAAGCTTTTTGAAAAGAATTCACAAATTACCACCAATTTACCACAATAGTTTCCAAATCCTTAATGTCATTTTTTACATATTTTTTGTTTGATACATTGCATTTAAGTAATCGCAAAATTTGCAAATCCTTCAGTGCAATCGCAAAATAAGGAATAGCAAATTGTGCTATTCCTTATTTTGCATCAAACTTGTTTGATACATACCATTTGTCTAATTAGCATTCGCAAAGGCCGAAATTCGCAGAATTTTGATCTTTGCGAATGCTAATTAGCTTGATACATATGGCCCCAAGTGAGGCCTGTCTTGCAACATGGTGCATCTTTTGCATCACTGCTGCATCGGTTTCATGTGGTACGTTTTTTTTTACACCATGACATGTCTGCCTAAAAGCATCAATTTGTAATTTTGTCGCCTCATAGCAAATCTTTTGCACCGCCGCTGCATCATAAAAGTGACGCACAGTGGCGCAAAAGAGGCATACACCTATCATAAATCTGTCCCTAGCATTTTAAATGATTAATCCAGGATGACGATAAGGTGTGGCCTATCCAGAGGTTTGTTTAAGGTGAGGCCTACTCAGGATTGCAGATTAAAGTTACGCTTGATGAAGAATACAGAAGAGATAATACATGTAAAGGCCTACCAATGAAGTAAGTGATTTGCACTTTATTTCGCCAGTCATCATAAATGTATCCCTAAGCTTCTTATCTTGTTACAGATGAACCACCATATGTACCATCAAACTATTTTGCATTTCCTAAATAGCGAATTTTAAGGAATAAATAGCAATTCTTTACCATTCCTAATTTGCAATGAGCAATTTGCTAATTGCAAATTACCCATTCATTTCCATGGGCTAGGAGGCTCATAGGAATGAAGGTGCAATTTGCGATTAGCAATTAGCTCATCACAAAATAGGAATTTTTCCAAGGGTGCAGGGGTGTCTCAAGAACACCCTGCTGCACCCCCTGAAAAAGAAATTTGGGGGCATATGGCGCACATACATGCCCTAAGGGCATGTATGGGCGTCATATGGCACCTTTTGTTTTTTGGAAAAAAAGCTTTTTGAAAAGAATTCACAAATTACCACCAACTAGAAGTTGGTGGTAGTTTCCAAATCCTTAATGTCATTTTTTTACATATTTGTTGTTTGATACATTGCATTTAAGTAATCGCAAAATTTGCAAATCCTTCAGTGCAATCGCAAAATAAGGAATAGCAAATTTTGCTATTCCTTATTTTGCATCAAACTTGTTTGATACATACCATTTGTCTAATTAGCATTCGCAAAGGCCGAAATTCGCAGAATTTTGATCTTTGCGAATGCTAATTAGCTTGATACATATGGCCCCAAGTGAGGCCTGTCTTGCAACATGGTGCATCTTTTGCATCACTGCTGCATCGGTTTCATGTGGTACGTTTTTTTTACACCATGACATATCTGCCTAAAAGCATCAATTTGTAATTTTGTCGCCTCATAGCAAATCTTTTGCACCGCCGCTGCATCATAAAAGTGACGCACAGTGGCGCAAAAGAGGCATACACCTATCATAAATCTGTCCCTAGCATTTTAAATGATTAATCCAGGATGACGATAAGGTGTGGCCTATCCAGAGGTTTGTTTAAGGTGAGGCCTACTCAGGATTGCAGATTAAAGTTACGCTTGATGAAGAATACAGAAGAGATAATACATGTAAAGGCCTACCAATGAAGTAAGTGATTTGCACTTTATTTCGCCAGTCATCATAAATGTATCCCTAAGCTTCTTATCTTGTTACAGATGAACCACCATATGTACCATCAAACTATTTTGCATTTCCTAAATAGCGAATTTTAAGGAATAAATAGCAATTCTTTACCATTCCTAATTTGCAATGAGCAATTTGCTAATTGCAAATTACCCATTCATTTCCATGGGCTAGGAGGCTCATAGGAATGAAGGTGCAATTTGCGATTAGCAATTAGCTCATCACAAAATAGGAATTTTTTCAAGGGTGCAGGGGTATCTCAAGAACACCCTGCTGCACCCCTGAAAAAGAAATTTGGGGGCATATGGCGCACATACATGCCCTAATGGCATGTATGGGCGTCATATGGCACCTTTTGTTTTTTGGAAAAAAATGCTTTTTGAAAAGAATTCGCAAATTACCACAAACTAGAAGTTGGTGGTAGTTTCCAAATCCTTAATGTCATTTTTTACATATTTTTTGTTTGATACATTGCATTTAAGGAATCGCAAAATTTGCAAATCCTTCAGTGCAATCGCAAAATAAGGAATGGCAAATTTTGAATTAAGGACATTTTAAGTCATTTCCACATGTGCAGTGTTTTCAAATTATGATTTGAAAATCGTTTTTGGGGAAAAGTAATGGTTTGCAAATTTATGACAAGGACATAATGGTGTATGCTTCTCTATAAGGCATTTCAGTGTCTCTGATGTCATTTTTCCCATATTACATTATAAGACCTTTCCCCATGGAGCACATTCCTTGTAAATATGCTCCCACCTGTGCATGGTGAATTTAGATTTTGACTGTTTGAGTCACATAGCCATGTTAAAAGTGACCCAAAAAAATTGCAAACGCTTTAAAAAAACACATTCATGTGTCTTAAGGACATTTTAAGTCATTTCCCCATGGACAGTGTTTTGTAAGTGGCGCAAAAGAGGCATACACCTATCATAAATCTGTCCCTAGCATTTTAAATGATTAATTCAGGATGACGATAAGATGTGGCCTATCCAGAGGTTTGTTTAAGGTGAGGCCTACTCAGGATTGCAGATTAAAGTTACGCTTGATGAAGAATACAGAGGACATAATACATGTAAAGCTCTACCAATGAAGTAAGTGATGTCCACTTCATTGCGCCAGTCATCATAAATCTATCCCTAAGCTTCTTATCTTGTTAGACATCAACCGCCATATGTATCATATAACTATTTTGCATTTCCAAAATAGCGAATTTTAAGGAATAAATAGCGATTCTTTACCATTCCAAATTTGCGATGAGCAAATTGCTAATTGCAAATTACCCATTCATTTCCATGCGCCAGGATGCCCATATGAAAGAAGGTGCAATTTGCAATTAGCAATTAGCTCATCGCAAATTAGGAATTTTTCCAAAGGTGTAGGGGTGTCTCAATAACACCCTGCTGCACCCCTGAAAAAGAAATTTGGGGGCATATGGCGCACATAAATTTTAACAACATTCCTTTACCTCAAAAACAATTTTCAATTCATAATTTGAAAACACTGCCCACAGGGAAATTACTTAAAATGTCCTTAAGACACATGAAAGTGTTTTTTTATTGCCTTTCCAGCATGGTTGGGTCACTTTTAACATGGCTATGTAACACAAACATTTAAAATCTAAATTTGCCATGCACAGGTGGGAGCATATTTACAAGCAATTTGCGCCACAGAGAAAGGTCTTACATTAAAATGGGAAAAATAACATCAGGGACAGTCAATTGCCTTATAAAGAAGCATACACCATTATGTCCTTGTCATAAATTTAAAAACAATTCCTTTTCCCCAAAAACGATTTTCAAATCATAATTTCAAAACACTGCACATGGGAAAACTACTTAAAATGTCCTTAAGACACATAAAAGCGTTTTTTAATTGCCTTTGCAGCATGTTTGTATCACTTTTAACATGGCTATGTAACACAAACATTAAAAATCTAAATTTTCCTTGCACAGGTGGGAGCATATTTACAAGCCATTTGCGCCACATAATTCATAATTTTCTCCTTACAGCACACTATTCTCTATCTAAATTAAAGAAATATTTTCTCACCTTAGCAAATACTTTGAGTTTGAAAACAGTCTCAGAAACACACCAATTTGTCTTCAGCAGAGCAAAAGGTATGCACTCCAGAGTCTGCAGCTATCAAAAGCACAGAAATGCTGTAATTCTTCACACATATCTCTCATGTCACCCAATCAAAACTCTTCCCTCACTTTTTTTCAAATGAAAACCCTTCCCCCCTCTGCCCTTTCTGCCTTTTCTGCATGGCAACCACCTCTTGGAAGACTTCTGGTGTTTGCAAGTTCACACAACAATGTTGCAATTGAACTCTGAACTCTCAGTGCACCTGCATATCCAGTGCATTCTTTCATTTAATGATTTTTTATTGACCATTCAAAATACATCTTTCAAATAACTCATCCGTGCACCCTAACTTTCTGTTTTCAGCAATCAAAATCCACCAATCACTGTTACTGCTTCATGAACACAGAAACTCCACAGTTTTTTTCATTTTAAACTCTCATTTTTTCAACTGCCATTTCATTGCCACACTTCATCTGACTGCAGGAGAACCTTCTCTCACCATGTTTTCTGTCTGGATTGTTGGACATAGTTATATTCACTGGGCTCAAAGGTACACTGAAAACAGGAATTTACCTAACCTCCATTTACAAGATGTGGAAATTAAGTGGTTTGGCCACAGAGGATTAAAATGTCACCAATTGATACCATTGGTGAAAACCTTTATGCATTTGCCCAAACCTGACCTGTTAATTGTGCACTGTGGAGGTAATGACTTGGGCACTTTGACTGGTGTAGGTCTGGAAATGCTTTTAAAGGACACCTTTGAGCAATTAATGGCACTTTTTCCTCAGACTGCCTTGGTATATTCAAATATATGCCAAAGACAGAAATGGAGGTGGTCAAACCAATTTTGTCCACAAATTGAGAAGTCGAGGAAGCATGTAAACAAATCTGTTTCAGCTTACATGAGAGACCATGGAATGGGCTCCCTGTACAACAATAACTTGCGTTACTACATGCAAGATATCTACAGAGGAGATGGAGTTCACTTCTCAGATGAGGGCAACAGAATTTTCACTCTGAATTTAAGAATGTGCATTGGTACCTACTTATAAGTACCTAAATGTACCATAAACCCAAAAGCTCTTCTCAGAGCTACCCTACATCTGATCACTCACAATTATTATTTTACTCTAACATTTTTCACTAATTTTCAACAAAGTACGCTCCCTGGGGCGCTACCCGGTACGCGAACCGGGAGCTAACCTCGCGAAATTTTTTTTTAAAATGTTTTTTTTCGCACATATGGGCCTCCTCAGCCACCCTCACAAAACCTAGGGGGTCAAGATAAGTCTACCGTGCCCCCTTCTACCCATTCTGAACATTATTTGCCCTCCATCTTGTATCTTAATTCGACCGAAACACAAAATGGTGGACTCCCGTTACGCTTAAGGTTCGCGAACCGGGGCGCTCAACGGTTCGCGTACCGGGTCGCTCCCTGGGAAGCGCACCATCAAAAAAGGTGGGAAAGTAGTTCACAGAAAAGCCACTGGAGACAATTTCACCAAATATAGACTAGCTCATACTACATACCAATCCCTACCATTTTCACAAATTTGATTGGAATTCCATTTAGCCATTTAGCCTGTAGACCTCTCTAAATACCGTGAGGTAAATTACTTCACAAAACACATCTGAAGTGTTGGAATTGACAACCAATTAAAATGTTACTTTCATTTTCTACTTTTTTTACCTGACATTTGATTGGTTATATACCTGAATATATATAAAGGAAGAGAAGAAAACACAGCCATTTTGACTACTACTTCTTGGTGTACATTTCAATAGGATTTTCACTAATTCCTTCAACTTCTATCTAAAGGTAAGTTTTTATTTTTAAAACTGAAGTATATTGTGCACTATAAGTTAATATGGTAAACTTTTTCTGATAGTTATATACTATCCCTCTGTAGTAGTTATAGATTTAGATAGACTTCTCTGTTATAGTTATGGATGGAGTTAGGCTTCTCTTGTATAATTATGAATTTACTTACGTTAAATCACATACACTTTTTTATATTCCTACTTCCACTCTGATACTATACACTGCCCAAAATTAATCCCAACAGTGCCCTATCTCTACTAATATATATTTTTTTAATCTAAATTTCAGTCAAAATGGAAGGCGAACAGAAAGTTGAATTTCAAATTGTCCTGCAAGAGAGCAGCCAAGAAATCAATGATGAAAATGATATTGAATTTTTCGATGAAACTTTAGACAAAGAACTACTGCAATGTGTACAAGCAGTAGATAACCTCCTTGAAAATTAGGACATTTTACACCCTCAGAGACTACAATGTATATTCAATGATAATTATGAAATTTCTGACAATGAAATGTTAGAAAGTTTAATAAATTATGAAACACAATCACAATAAAAAAAAATGCTTAAAAAATAAAGAAAATGAAAAAATAATCAACAAAACCAACAATCAATTAACATACAGCATTTGAAAAGTCTATCATTCATTTTTCATTGCAGTACGCTGCCCAGAACGCTTCCCGGTTCGCGGACCGGGCGCTCCCCACGCAAAAAAAACAAAAAAATGTTTTTGTTTTTTTTGCCCCGCGGGGCTTTTTTAAAACCTCCACATTAAACCTAGGGGGTCAGGGAGGATCTAGTATGCCCCCTTATGGTTATTTCCCCCTTTGTTTTGGCCTCCTCTTGTCTCTCAATCCTACCGAGAGACAAGATGGCGGCCGCTCCAGACTGTTTAGTATGTTGACAGACACCGGAGAGCCAATCAGCTTAGCTACGCGAAGTTCCGGTACGCTTAAGGTCCGCGGACCGGAGCGCTGCCCAGAGCGCGCTTACAGATATATATCTTTTTTTAAACGTTAATTTCTCAAAATCCACTGGAGCACATATATTGAGACCTAGAAAAGGCACATCGGGCTACCAGTCCCTACAATTTTGCCAAGTTTCATGCAAATCCATTCAGCCGTTCGGGCTAAAAGTGAAGCCAACCGCCCTATGGAAAACTCAATGTTAAAAACACGTTTTGGGACCCCCCTTTTTTCTCGGCCCCCCCTTGACAAACCCCCCCCAAATTTCCAGGGGCTGCTCAGAAACAAAATGTTCCATTTTCCAGAAAATTTCAGCCAATTCCGTCCACAAACGCCAAAGTTATTAGACATAGAATTTTCAAAAATCCCATAGGGAAAAAATCCTAACTATATATACCTACTGGCGACCGCCAGTAGGTAATATATATATATATATATGTATGTATATATATATATATATATATATATATATATATATATATATATATATATATATATATTACCTACTGGCGGTCGCCATAATAAAGGTTTTTAAAAGAAAACATGGTAGTAGTATATACATTGGTAAAGTTTTTAATAATAGTCACTGTTTTAGAATCATTAAAAGGCACGTGAAATAAAGCAGACCAATTACATGAAGGGTAAAAGGTATAATACGAAGGAACGCAGTAAAGATAAATGGTCAAGGGCTGTTGTGTTTTCTATTCCTGCAACATAAAGTGATCGATAAGAATCTCATATTCAGGCGTATCGGCGACTAAGACAGCAGGTCCACCCTCTTTTGCTCAACGGCTCCGTCATGGGACGAAGAAACGCTCTTTTTCTCGAAAAAAGAATATATTTTACTTGCAGGACAGTTGTAAATTTTCCGGGAAAGTACATTAGCCTGGAACATTATAACATATATTTAAGAAAAAATAATGTTCGGAAGTAATAAAAAGCGTAATTTTTAGGTCATATGACCAAGCCTTTCATCATTAGAATAAGAAAAGTAAAATGAACCAATGAAAAGTTTTATTAACAAGTCGCATGACTTGTTATGCTTACGTTACGCGCTGCGCGCCCCGGATGACTTCCGGATGCGCTAACGCGGCGCGTCATATGACGCATTACGCGACAACGCAGGTCCAGAATATAGTCAAAATGTCTCCACCAACCAGCGGTCGGAACACAACCCCTTTCAGCAGGCTAAATAGTTCTGTTAAATGACAACAGAAGGGACAGGCAACAAGAACCATTAGTCAAAGAGGGGAGGGCTAGTTCTTCTCTACCGGGTTACATTGGGGCGCTACCGGAACTGATCGAATTGGTATTCTAAAGTGTTTCTGGATGTTTCAGACTGAAGCTGGGGTTAGCATGAGAGCAGCACCATTTCGTAGCTCCGTTGTGGCCATTCCGCAACCAATCATGGCAGCCGCTCTTTATCGTTATTTTGGGCGGGGTGGGTGGCGGAGCCGAGCTGTTTTGCAGCCATCATTGTGTGGAGTTCAGTTCATTTCACTAGTTTTGTATTTGTCATGAGGGGTTGTTCCTAATGTTTCTATTTTAGCGAGGTCAAAAAGAGATCCCATTAGTGGCCTACTGATTTTGCTCGATTCCTTTTCTTTTTTTTTTACACGATTTTTCGTTATCTGCAAAGACTAAACAGAGTATTGCGACTCTGTGTTTGTTTGTAAATAGAGAATGAACCAAAGAGAACCAATTCTAAAACAGTAAATACTTGGATAACAATCAATCAAATGGAGAGAGAAGCAGGCACGACGTATTACAACGGGGGCAAAGGCCTGCGTTAACTACCCTTCACTATGTGCAAAGAGAGAGTACTCCTAATAGAAATGAGGGGGGGGCACCATTCAAAGCAGATCAGTGTGCATAAACACGAAAATGTTTTCACTTACCACGTACTTGACATTCGACAGCTTATGATATTTGCTATTAAAAAACCATTGAAATTCACTGAAAAAACCATAGGTTATAGACCATATATAGTTAGGAATTAGCATTTACAAAACCTTGAAAATTCACTGAAAAAAACATAGGTTATAGACCATATATAGTTAGGAATTAGCATTTAAAAAACCTTATTTTACTCACACAAAACCATTGAAATTCCATATATAGTTAGTTGCACTAACTATATATCGCGCACCCGCAATCCACTGCTGATGATGTCACATATTACATCATTCATGACATGGTCAGTGAGATCACTGATGACATCACTGATGACATCTCAAATGACATCACTGATGACATCACTGATGACATCATCCAGTGACTGTGTGTTTCTGTAAAGTTTAAATATGTTTTACATATTGAAGAATGAGTAGATGTATAACTGTCTGGACGAAGGATTTAGTAGGTGCATGACTGAATGTATGAGTGAGTGATTAAATGTGTCTCACTGAGTGCATGGGTTAGTGACTAAACTGTCTTAATTTGTGCATCATTATGTCTGTTGTTCTGTAAACTGCTGCATGTGTTGATCAGTAGCTATATGATTAACTATATGGGTTATTGATTGATTGTCCAAGTATTTGTATGGGAGACTGAGTGTGTGTGTGGCTGGCTGGGAGGTGTGTGACTCTGTGCAGATCAATGTGTACTTGTATCAATGATTGTATAAGAAAGTAAGTATGTGTTAGTATATGTTTGAAAATGTAAGGTGCTCTATGTTTAACTGTATAGACAAGAAAATGGAAGTGTGATTGATTCTTTACAGGACTGACTAGGTTTGTGAGTAACTCCATGGATGAGTGGCAGAGTGTGAGTGTCTGTATAGGTGTATGAGTGCATATGATAGTGTTGTAAAGACGAGTGATTGTATGTATGAATGATTGTATGGGTGAATGAGTGAATGTGTGTGTAGACGTAGGAATCAGTGAGTACGTATGTAGTAACTAGTATTGGTGTGTCAATGGTTTCAAAAATTATACTCTGTATTTAACACTGGGTGAAACAGAGGTTATATTAAAATGTGAGGAGATGCATTGTATTGTCACATGAATGATATCATCAGTGATGTGGTCATTGATGTCAAATGAGATGTCATCAGTGATGTCATCAGTGATGTCATTTGAGATGTCATCAGTGATATATAGATATATAGATATATAGGTATAGATATTACCTACTGGCGGTCGCCAGTAGGTAGTTATAGTTAGGACCTAGCTACCATAGGAAATCTGCAACATTCTATTGGGAATAACTTTGGCGCCGGTTGAGGAATTTGCGTGTAATTTTCCAAATTTTGGCCAGCTCCGCTCTGCTCCTTCCCTGAAAGATTCGGGGGGATTCGTGAAGTGGGTGCTGAGAAAAAAGGGGGGTCCCAAAACGTGTTTTCCCCATGTTAATTTCCATAGGACGGTCTGACAAGTCTACAGCCCAAACCGCTGAATGGAATTACGCCAAACTTGGCAAAATTGTAGGGACTGGTACGCAGAAGTGCCTTTGCTATATTTGCTGAAAATTGCTCCAGTGGTTTTTTTGAAAATTAACTTCACAAAACACATATATATCTATAGGCGCGCTCCGAGCGCTCACCGGTACGCGTACCGGGGAGCGCACCCGGCGCGCTAGGGGAGTGTGCGAGCGGAAAGCTGATTGGCTGTCGGGTGTCTGTCAACATTCTAAACAGTCCGGAGAGTCCGCCATCTTGTGTCTCGGTAGAATCGAGACACAAGAGGTGAAAAAAAAAGGGGGAAATAAATAAAAGGGGGCAGGATAGACACCCCTTGACCCCCTAGGTTTTTTGAGGGTGGCCTAGAAGGACCCTGAAGGGCAAAAAACCTTTTTTTATTTTTTTTTATTTTCGCGGGGTAAGCGCTGGGTGCGTTCACAGGTGCATTCTCTGGTACGCGCACCCTGAGCGCACCACGGGGGAAAATAGTGCAAGAAAATAGAGTAAAAAAATAATTTAGAGTGCTTACAAGT
This sequence comes from Lissotriton helveticus, assembly GCF_964261635.1. Lineage (NCBI taxonomy): Eukaryota > Metazoa > Chordata > Amphibia > Caudata > Salamandridae > Lissotriton > Lissotriton helveticus. The sequence continues at coordinate 47,076,192 of NC_136060.1, read as the reverse complement.
AGGGTAGCTCTGAAAAGAGCTGTTGTGTTATGTGGGTGTTTTTTGTACCTACAAGTAGGTACCAATGCAGAGTCTCATATTCAAGAGGAAAACTCTATTCCCCTCATCTGTAAAATGAACACCATCTCTCCTATAGATGCCTTGCATGTTGTAACGCAAGTTTTTGTGGTAATTGGAACCCATACCAAAGTCTCTGAGGAAAGCAGAAACAGATTTATTTACATGTTTTCATGCTTTCTCAATCTGTGGACAAAATTGGTTGGACCAGTTCCATTTTTGCCTTTGGCATATGTTAGAAAATACCAAGGCAGTTTTGGGAAAAAGTGACATAATTTGCCCAAAGATGTCCTTTAAAAGCATTTCCAGACCTACCCCAGTCAAAGTGCCCAGGTCATTTCCACCACAGTGCACAATTATAAGGTCAGGGTGTGGAAGATGCATAAAGGATTTTACCAATGGTATCAATTGGTGACATCTCAATCCTCTCTGTCCAATCCACACAATGTCCACATTTGGTAAATCAAGGTTTTAAATACCTCTGTTTCTTGCAAATTTTTCACTCCAGAAGACATAGCTATGTCCCACAAACCAGACTTTTGGCATCTTGACGGTTGATGTGCTTCTAGTCAGATGAGTTGTGGAAATGAAATGGCAGTTTGATTATGAAAAAAAGTTGGTGAGATTCAGTGCACTTGAAAAAACAGAAATGATTGGCGCTTTCTTTAAAATCTGCACTGAAAATTAGGGTGCATGCTTTTTTTTGTAAAAAGTAATTTCAATGGTTGAGAAAAAGTAATTTAAAGAAACATTGCACTTGATTAGCTAGTACATTGAGAGGTCAAACACCCTTGATGGATTCTTTTGCAACATAGTATGATGAACTTGTGAACTGTGTGCTGGGTTAGGAGGGTGTTACCATGGTTACAGGGTGAATGAGCACTGGGGGATGGGTGAATGTTATGTGAGTTTCAAAGTCTTGAAATGTACAACCAATTAAAATGTGCAGTTTGGTTTTGAATTTGTGTGGGAACAATTTTGATGGGTTATGTACAAGAATATGGGTCTTAGGGGAATACCTCTGATCAAACCTATATTTCTTTTTCAGTGGAGTGTCATCACAGTAATTTTGAGAAAGGATGCAAAATAGAGGAAAAAAGCATGAAATGTATTCAAAACATTCTTTTTATTATTTTTCTTATTTTACCATTCGGTTTATATATCTTTTAAACAAAAGTGTTTAGTGATTTGATTTCATACATAACATTAAAGTACCACGTTCTATAAATCAAAACTATACATAGCACAATACAATTCGAACAAAAAGAACCCCAAGCACATCATATTATCCTTTTATCATTCATTCCATCATTCATACTATTCCATACACTACTCAATCTAAAAGAACACATTGGGTATAATTAACACAAGACATACTAAACTAACACAGAGTTGTTCTAGAGAGACCACTATGAATTTTCATGAGAGAGAAGTTTTAGGATCAAATCATATTTTCATTTAAACATTATTTACAAAAAATTGCTTCTTTCTCTGTACATATGATGAATTAGTTGTACATAAGAGGGTCTTTGATGCGTACGGCCTACGTACGTTTCGGTGACTGCTGATATTTAAATCACCTTCCTCAGGGCCAAACAACAGATAAACATAAGACAACTACATATATCTACAGATAAAATCAGGGGTTCTTGAAATCTGAAAATGAGAAAACATTTCATAATGCAAGATAATACCTTTTCTTTAGATGCATCCTTTTATTATGTCATCCTAACGGATTAACCTGGTTATACAATTATTAGGCCTGCTATAGTGCTAAAACATAGGAAAACCTATTTAAAGGACAGTTTCTGCATAGGGGCACAAGGTGAGAAGTGTGGACCACCCAGTGTTCAGTTGTATATGCTTCCTATATCAACGTGTTAAGAAAGGATTTAATAGTGTTACCAAGTGAGAGCAAGAATAAGTATAGAGAGGTATGCATGCATTAATTATGAGCAAGTTATCTCGGCTAAAACAAACTGGGAGAACTCTACTTCTATAACTCTTTTGTCTCAACAGTCTTTACTGTAGAGTAGCTTGCTTTCTTTTGGCTGCTATAGTCATACATCTTTCTTGGACTATCTGCTATCCTCTGAGGTGTGCACTTTGGGACCCCTTCGGTTCAAGACTGCTTCCTCACAGCTCTCACTTTTAGGAATAACTAGAAATCACTAACTAGGTGAGCGCTATGGACAATCTGAAAACCTTTGGGTTCTCAGACGAAGATTTTATAAACATGATGGATCAAATCACGGGGAGCAATAGGGGCAGCACAAACCCTCCTCCAAACACAAATGGCGAATGGCTAAAATTACTAAATCTTAAAAAAAGGCCAAATGCATGGAATCCCACGCATTCTTTATGGGAGAGTATCTCAAAGCAGGAGCAATCCCCATAGGACTAAGGGTGAGAAACATGCCAGCCCTATTCATAGAAGTACGGAAATTCCTTGAGCGATGGTCACTCATTGCTAACCGTTGCTCAAGGGATTGGATGCTCTTAATAACTTAATAATAGATACAGTGCATGAGATGGTAACAACATTACACAAAGAAATCCTGGAGCTGGAAGAAAAACTGAAAGCCAGCCCTGCAGTAGAGGAAGCGAAAAAACGCTCCAAGATATAAATGAGGAAATTGAGGAATTTGACACCTACCTCATAAAAAAGAAAATGGACAAATTGAAAAAAGATGTTCGCTGGTTTACACAAGAAAAGATCTATCCTTATCTAAGATCAGATTTTTACCAAACACAACCGAATGATGCAACCTCTGGAGGTGCTAGATCACATGATCAAACCCAATATAACCAGAGATACAATAAAAGAGTCAGGATCCAAAACTTTTCAGAAACTAACTCTTCTGACTCTGATCAGGATGGACACATAGGGGAAGAAGAATATGATTATGGCTACCAGAGTGGTAACCAAAGAGGACAATTTCCAGGAAGATACAATAGAGGTCCTAGGCAGCCTTTTTTATTGAGAGGCAGAGACCGGGGGAGACCCCGATTTCCGGGTGGGAATTCGAATCAATACCCACAACCGAACCCTCCACATCCTCAACCCTATGTACAAACCAGGAGACAACAATATTGGAAGCAATAAGACTAGGAACCAATACCACCATTCCCATCTTTAATCTGTCCAAACATACTTTGTCATCAGAAGAAATGAAAGTTCTTAGCAAAGGGCTCTCGTTTGTCCCTAGCTCCGCAGCCAATAAATTTAAAATAACTCAAGACATCTTTTCGTTTTTTAGAAAAGTCAGGCTGAGGAAGTATTTTTACAAAACTGAAAACAGGGAAGAAGAAGTAAACCTTTCAGGATGCAAACCCCCATCTACCTTCACACCCACGTTGGATATGGTGGGCCCGAAGTTAGCATCTTTGAGAAAAGTGTCTTAAAAGAACTAGACAGAATCCTCAAACATGTACCTAAACCCCAAACAAATCTGGAGACAAGAGAATGGCAAGCACTCAAGCTGCTACAAAACAATACAGATATAACAATCAAACCCTGCGATAAAGCAGGAGGGATAGTAATCATGGACTCTGATTAATACTCTAACAAGATCCAACAAATGCTGAACATTGAAGAACATTACAAAAAGATAAGCAGGAGATCTTTAAGCACCCTGAGAGAAGAAATAGAGGAAACAGTAAATAGAGCTTTTGGAGAAGGATACATCTGCCAGAAAGAGATGGATTTCCTTATAAAAACCAACCCAGTAGTCCCAGCTCTATACGGTGTCCCAAAGACACATAAAAACACCACTGACCCTCCACTAAGACCGATAGTGGCATCCATCAACTCTAGTACGGAACCACTTTCCAAATATCTTGACTCCTTTTTATGCCCGCTAACTACCACCTATGAATCCTTCATCAAAGACACATGACATATGATTGTAGTCCTAGAACATACACCTTTTAACAACGACACACAGTTCCTTGTCACGTGTGACATTGAATCGTTATATACAAACATACCCCAGGACCAAGCTATGGAAGCGGTGGCAGCGCTCCTGGCGAGGACACTGGGACAAAGACCTGATGTCTTTATATTGGAATGTTTGAAAATTGTCCTCCGAAATAACTTCTTTGAGTTCAAGCAAGAACTATTCCAACAAATCAAGGGAGTCAGCATGGAGGCATCTTGTGCCCCCAGCATCGCAAACATTTACATGGGGGAATTCGAACTGAAAAATATTTTCAATGAACTTGCCCCCTTCTCTGAAAACATTACGAGATGGCATAGATTCATAGATGATGTCTTTTTTATCTGGACAGGGACAGAGGACATGCTAAAAGAATTCATAGAATGGCTTAACTTAGCAGATGAGAACTTAAAGTTCACAATGCAATTTCTCATCTGACAAAGTAGAATTCTTGGATATTTGGATCCAACATATAGAAGGAGAACTCACAGTCAACTTGTATAGAAAACCTACAGCAAAAAATACTATTCTTGAACATGGCAGCTACCACCCAGCATGTCAAAAAGACTCCATCCCCTTTGGGGAGTTCCTAAGAATAAAAAGGAACTGTACCAACATGAAGGACTTCATGACACATGCCGCCAAACTTACGGACCGCTTACTGCAACGCGGTTACCCCAAAAGACTGGTTCGGGAGTCAATGAAAAGAGCCAAATATTACAACAGAGATGCTCTACTCCACCCTACAGAAAGAACCACTAGTCAAAAGCTAGTATGTGTCGTTAATCACTCCACCCTAGATAACAAAATCAGAAAAATTATAAATAAAAATTGGAAGATCCTGAACATCAATGAACATACTGAAGAACTAGGTAGACCCACAATAGCTTTTAGGCGAAACCAAAACCTGAGAGACAAACTAGTCCATAGCAGGTGGAAAAACAGAGAGAGCAATCGTCAGCTCACAATTGATGGAAAACCACTCCCTAAAGGCAGCCACAAATGTGGCAACTGCCATGCATGTGAACAAATTATCCCAGGAAACACATGGACATACGGGAACAAATCAGGTCAGTTGAAGGACATGACCAACTGTAAAACCTCTAACATCATCTACCTAATCATGTGACCGTGCGATATTGGCTACATAGGAGAGACATCTAGGGAATTTCGAACTAGATTCTCTGAACACAAGTCAGCAGTAAGAACAAAGAAAATGAATGCCCCCATGGTACCACACTATATACAGTATGGCCACACTGAAAGAGATATGCGATGGCAGATCTTAGAACGCATTTACGCTCTCCCTGGCAAAGATATAACTAATCTCAGGAAGCAACATGAAACTTACTGGATCTACAACCTTGACACTGTGAGACATGGCCACAATGAAGATATATCGTGGATTGTGACTGCTTAGCACTATCAGATTTTGTTATGATACTATCAGGAAAGGAAGTAGAAAACAGCTCCAAAATAAAATTATTCACCTCACTCTCTTTGCGAATTTTTTTTTAAATCATTGTATTCCTGCTACTGTCGAACTGAAACATTTCGACAAATATCGTGTGACTCAATCTTTAAAAACGATATGTAAAAAATAATTATGTCTATCCAAACTTCATATCATACATCGGCAAGGTACAAAGATGTGCACGGAACACACGGTGGCCATCTTGAGTATAACATAACAACAGAGAAAAGTAGTTAGGTTAGTCCTACTTCCATCTCACTTGAGATTTTACGTGCACAGAGAGGTAGCAGTCCTACTATATTGTTGCCTAATAGATCACAATATTGAGACCAATTGAAAACACCTGGGGCACAGCGTTTTTTGCGCCAGGAAACGCTTTATGAACCGCTGACAAATATGGGTGCTTGGTAGCGGCTCTCATACCGGAGGACCCTGAGTAGACGCCCGGCGCATGGTCGGAACTGGTAAGACTAGACAGGATAAAGCTCTGATTTTGCGCGATATTTCTAGAGAATGCTCGATATACGTTGCTGAGTAAAGCCCTAAGTGCGGACTCCCAAAAACTCCATAGCGAACGTCTAGGACACCATCGGCTTAGATATGGGCACCGCAGCGACAGCACAAACCGGTCATAAAGATATCTTCAGGATCGCGGGGCAACTTTAAATGTCAATATTAAGTAAAGCATAGTTACATAACTATAAATTTGTGATAGCAGGTATAAGACCAAACCCGCATGAGATATAAGCGTAATTTTGAAAAAACAGCTTAACTTAGATATTCCAAAAATTAAATCGGTTTTGGGCTAGATATCTCCTACGCAAACACAAACATTTTTCACAAACCGTGCTCACGTGGCAGAGCATAACATTTTATGTTTTCCTACTCAACGACAGGCCGGTATTTTACTTCTGTCGCAGTTGTGCAAAAAACATCCATAACATTCATTTAAATTGGGGTTCATTATATTTCGCAGATGGCTTGTTGATCTACTCCCACTGGCGAATCTTGCAACAAGGACAGGAAGAAGAACATCATCCTACCACTCCATTAATGATCTGCTAAAATAGAATATCAGGTACATATGCAAGTTTGTTTTGCAAACCAGATAGGTAGCGTTTCAAGGTATAAATATATAAAATAAAGATAAATATTGACCAACATAATTTATCTTATATACCTAGGCCACACTGCCAGAGGTTTTAATAGGAATACCCCAAGAGGAGTAGATCTGGAGATATGTACTTAGAAACCCTAACAAAGACTGGATTCTCTATCTAAACAGGTATCCCTCATTGAGGTATAATCTTATATACACGGGTATGATATCTAAAACAATGTCTCATACATATTAATGCTTCTTCTAGACGCAGTAAATATATGGACAATTTGAATCCATCTTTAAAACAAAGCAGCAGGGGACTCTGCATATTGCCGTTTACAAACATTGGTAATGCTCTACTTTTGTAACCATATTTTAGCCAAGATAACTTGCTCATAATTAATGCATGCATACCTCTCTATACTTATTCTTGCTCTCCCTTGGTAACACTATTAAATCCTTTCTTAACACGTTGATATAGGAAGCATATACAACTGAACACTGGGTGGTCCACACTTCTCACCTTGAGCCCGTATGCAGAAACTGTCCGTTAAATAGGTTTTCCTATGTTTTAGCACTATAGCAGGCCTAATAATTGTATAACCAGGTTAATCCATTAGGATGACATAATAAAAGGATGCATCTAAAGAAAAGATATTAACTTGCATTATGAAATGTTTTCTAATTTTCAGATTTCAAGAACCCCCTGATTTTATCTGTAGATATATGTAGTTGTCTTATGTGTATCTGTTGTTTGGCCCTGAGGAAATAATGTTTAAATGAAAATATGATTTGATCCTAAAACTTCTCTTTCATGAAAATTCATAGTGGTCTCTCTAGAACAACTCTGTGTTAGTTTAGTATGTCTTGTGTTAATTATACCCAATGTGTTCTTTTAGATTGAGTAGTGTATGGAATAGTATGAATGACGGAATGAATGATAAAAGGATAATATGATGTGCTTGGGGTTCTTTTTGTTCGAATTGTATCGTGCTATGTACAGTTTTGATTTATAGAACATGGTACTTTAATGTTATGTATGAAATCAAATCACTAAACACTTTTGTTTAAAAGATATATAAACTGAATGGTAAAATAAGAAAAATAAGAAAAAGAATGTTTTAAATAAATTTCATGCTTTTTTCCTCTATTATGTATCCTTTCTCTAAACTACTGTGATGATACTCCAATGAAAAAGAAATATAGGTTTGATCAGAGGTATTCCCTAAGACCCATATTCTTGTACATAACCCATCAAAATTGTTCCCACACAAATTCAAAACCAAACTGCACATTTTAATTGGTTGTACATTTCAAGACTTTGAAACTCACATAACATTCACCCATCCCCCAGTGCTCAATCACCCTGTAACCATGGTAACACCCTCCTAAGCCAGCACACAGTTTACAAGTTCATCATACTATGTTGCAAAAGAATCCATCAAGGGTGTTTGACCTCACAATGTACTAGCTAATCAAGTGCAATGTTCCTTTAAATGACTTTTTCTCAACCATTGAAATGACTTTTTACAAAAAAAAAGCATGCACCCTAATTTTCAGTGCAGATTTTTAAGAAAGCACCAATCATTTCTGGTTTTTCAAGTGCACTGAATCTCAACCACTTTTTTTCATAATCAAACTGCCATTTCATTTCCACAACTCATCTGACTAGAAGCACATTTACCTTCAAGATGCCAAAAGTCGGTTTGTGGGTCATAGCTATGTCTTCAGGAGTGAAAAATTTGCAAGCAACAGAGGTATTTACAACCTTGATTTACAAAATGTGGACATTGTGTGGATTGGACAGAGAGGATTGAGATGTCACCAATTGATTATTGAATATAAATTCAACAGTTTTGATTTATAGAACGTGGTACTTTAATGTTATGTATGAAATCAAATCACTAAACACTTTTGTTTAAAAGATATATAAACCGAATGGTAAAATAAGAAAAATAAGAAAAAGAATGTTTTGAATACATTTCATGCTTTTTTCCTCTATTTTGCATCCTTTCTCAAAATTACTGTGATGATACTCCACTGAAAAAGAAATATAGGTTTGATCAGAGGTATTCCCTAAGTCTTTTCTTTTTCTCCCTCCTCTGGACCTAAAAACAAACTGGGAGAACTCTTCTTCTATAACTCTCAAGAATATGGGTCTGAAATGAGAAATAATCTGTGCCATTATTCTGAGGCTCAAGTGAAAGAAGCATTATCAGAGATTCTGCTGAAGAAAATCTGTTGAGTGTGACTGACAATGTTCTATATCTTCCAAAGCATTTTTTTAAAGGTGAGTAATGATTCTTTTAAAAAAGATAGAGAGCTGTATGCACTATGGGGAAGATCAAGAAGCATATTGTGATTCTTTATTCTTGCATTTTGTATCATGTTTTTTGTAATGTTGTTTAAAATAGAATGGTGCATATTGGAAATGTATTTTGAAAAGGAGTTAGGTTTCTGCTTTGTTTGTGTAGTGGTCATTTAAATGAGCTGTGCTTTGTGTCAAAAACGATTTAGTATGGAAATTATTTTCTGGCAAAAAGTCTGCTTTTTTAATTTTGGTGAAGTATCACACTGCCTTTCTGTTTGAAATAAGCAAAAACAGTTTCACATTTTTCAATAATGTCGCCTGTGCCTTGTAACAGTTTGCATCAATCAGGTTAAAGAGTATTCTTTGCTTGTGTCTCACTTTACTCTGTGCCTGTGTGTTATCTGATATATGATTCATTTAATGAAGATACACTGCTGTATGCAGTATAGGGAAGATTAAGAAGCATATTGTGCTTCTTTATTCTTGCATTGTGTGTTATGTTTTTTGTAATGCTGTTTAAAAATTGTATACTGCATATTGGAAATGTATTTTGCAAATGAGTTAGGTTTCTGCTTTGCTTTGTAGTGGTCATTTAAAAGGGCTGTGCTTTGTGTGAAAAACAATTTACTATAGAAAATGTTTTCTGGTAAAAGGTATGCTTAGTTGATGTCAAGCTTCACTCACAGTGTGATCTTAGGCACATGATCAGAATGTTAGATATAATGTACCATGTCTGTCTCTGCCAACAGTATGTGTGTCTCTGCCTAAGATTACAGTGATGGGTGAATCAAGCTTCACTCACAGTGTGATCTTAGGCACATGATCAGAATGTTAGATATAATGTACCATGTCTGTCTCTGCCAACAGTATGTGTGTCTCTGCCTAGGATCACAGTGATGGGTGAATCAAGCTTCACTCACAGTGTGATCTTAGGCACCTGATCAGAATGTTAGATATAATGTACCATGTCTGTCTCTCCCAACAGTATGTGTGTCTCTGCCTAAGATCACACTGATGGGTGAATCAAGCTTCACTCACAGTGTGACCTTAGGCACATGATCAGAATGTTAGATATAATGTACCATGTCTGTCTCTGCCAACAGTATGTGTATCTCAGCCTAAGATCACACTGATGGGTGAATCAAGCTTCACTCACAGTGTGATCTGAGGCACATGTAATGACAGATATACAAAGAGAGAAATTACACACATAAAAAGAGAGATTATGCACATGCATAGTGACATGAGATACAGACACAGAGTACCTTTTACGCTAAAAGAGACAAACTGTTTGAAGGCACAGGTGATATTATTGAAAAATGTGAAAATGTAATTCTAGAAACTTAGTATGATAATTGACAACATTTTTTTAAAGCCAGACATTTCACCAGAAAACTTTTTACCTAGTAAATCATTTTTGACACAAAGCAAAGCACATGTAATGTAAATCAGCTTTTTGTTCTATACTACTGTTTATATCGTTTACTTATTGTAATTGCTATGTAATATGTTTGTAATGGTCTATAATATGTTATTTTTTCTTTACCACAGATTATAATCATCTCTACAAAGGAAAAATAATATGCCGTCTAAACAAAGACAAGAAAAAAAAAATTAAAAGGATTTAAGGTCTAAGGAAAGAAAAATCGAAGACTCATCGAGCACAAAACATTCAGTCAACAAAAATAATGCTCCTGGTAAGCAAACTAAAGATTTTCTCAGGAACTTATTGAAATGTAAAAAAATAAAAAATGTGACTTCAAAGAAAAGTAATACAAAAGGGGATGATGGACGGAGCATTTGAGCAAATCAAGCACTCACCCCCAGTCAACTGATCTGGGTTTAATCCATCACCATTATTTAGCTCACTCGGCCACCCCAGTTCAGACATGGCTATATGCAAATCAGTCTGACCCTGTGCCTCATGGGAACAGCCCAGCCCGAACTGCCAAGCCATGTCTTCCCTGGACCGGAAACAAGCATCCTGGGACCGGTTTCGGATTCATAATCCTCATCAGCCAGGCTATCTTGAATCCAGTGGCCAAGTGAGCAAGGGACTCACGTCTGAGCATACCCTGCCACACTTAGGGCGAACAAAGCGATACAAAAGGGGGTGATGGATGGAGTGTTGAGCAAATCAAACACTCGTCCCCAGTCAACTGATCTGGGTTTAATCCATCACCATTCTTTAGCTAACTCGGCCACCCCAGTTCAGACATGGCTATATGCAAATCAGTCTGACCCTGTGCCTCATGGGAACAGCCCAGCCCGAACTTCCAAGCCATGTCTTCCCTGGACCGGAAACAAGCCTCCTGGGACCGGTTTCGGATTCATAATCCTCATCAGCCAGGCTATCTTGAATCCAGTGGCCAAGTGAGCAAGGGACTCACGTCTGAGCATACCCTGCCACACTTAGGGTGAACAAAGCGATACAAAAGGGGATGATGGACGAAGCGTTTGAGCAAATCAAACACTCACCCCCAGTCAACTGATCTGGGGTTAATCCATCACCATTCTTTAGCTCACTCGGCCACCCCAGTTCAGACATGGCTATATGCAAATCAGTCTGACCCTGTGCCTCATGGGAACAGCCCAGCCCGAGCTGCCAAGCCATGTCTTCCCTGGACCGGAAACAAGCATCCTGGGACCGGTTTCGGATTCATAATCCTCATCAGCCAGGATATCTTGAATCCAGTGGCCAAGTGAGCAAGGGACTCACATCTGAGCATACCCTGCCACACTTAGGGCGAACAAAGCGATACAAAAGGGGATGATGGACGGAGCGTTTGAGCAAATCAAACACTCACCCCCAGTCAACTGATGTGGGTTTAATCCATCACCATTCTTTAGCTCACTCGGCCACCCCAGTTCAGACATGGCTATATGCAAATCAGTCTGACCCTGTGCCTCATGGGAACAGCCCAGCCCGAACTGCCAAGCCATGTCTTCCCTGGACTGGAAACAAGCATCCTGGGACCAGTTTCGGATTCAAAATCCTCATCAGCCAGGCTATCTTGAATCCAGTGGCCAAGTGAGCAAGGGACTCACGTCTGAGCATACCCTGCCACACTTAGGGCGAACAAAGCGATACAAAAGGGGATGATGGACGGAGCGTTTGAGCAAATCAAACACTCACCCCCAGTCAACTGATCTGGGTTTAATCCATCACCATTATTTAGCTCACTCGGCCACCCCAGTTCAGACATGGCTATATGCAAATCAGTCTGACCCTGTGCCTCATGGGAACAGCCCTGCCCGAACTGCCAAGCCATGTCTTCCCTTGACCGGAAACAAGCATCCTGGGACCGGTTTCGGATTCATAATCCTCATCAGCCAGGCTATCGTGAATCCAGTGGCCAAGTGAGCAAGGGACTCACGTCTGAGCATACCCTGCCACACTTAGCGCGAACAAAGCGATACAAAAGGGGATGATGGACGGAGCGTTTGAGCAAATCAAACACTCACCCCCAGTGGAGAGGTGTTGGATTTCTTTTGGAGAAAGGAGTATCAAGCAAGAGGTGCTCCTCATATACATATGCTGCTATGGATTAAAGATGCACCAACATTTAGAACAGATTCAGATGAGAAAGTGATGAATTTCATTGAGCAGTATTCTACATGTGCTGTTACGAAAAGTACAGAAGAAAACAATTTGAGACATCAAGTTTTACGCTTTCAAACCCATCGTTGTGGGAAATACTGTCGTCGAAAATACAAATCCATGGACAAGTTCTACACGAAATGTCGTTTTACATTTCCACGTCCAGTAACATCGAAAGGAAGAGTCAACAATTTTATGTCTTCTCTGCGACATACTGTGACAAGAAAATCACCCAAAAATACATACAACCTAAGAAGAAATGAGGAATCCAAATTCATAAATGACTACAACCCAGTCATTTTGTCCATGTGGAATGCTAACATAGATATTCAATATGTGGCTGACAACTCTATTGCTGTTGCTCGATATGTGACGTCTTACATCACAAAATTAGAAAAGACGGAACGGAAGTAAATGTGGGAGGAAATTTCACATGAAAAGAGTCTAAGCAAGAAATTATACAGTTACAGTTTGAAGATGTTGTTGCATCGAGAAATTGGAGCATATGAATGTTCTGATCGGTTATCATCAGCAAGTCTATATGCCAAATCTAGAACCATCATTTGGGTGAGTCTAGGTCTTGCTGCAACACGAAACCGAGTTTTGAAATCTGTACAAGAAATAGAGTATTTGGCGGAGAAAGAACCAGACAGTACAGATATTCTGAAGACAAACATGTTGGATACATACTATCCAAATAGAAGTACTCATCTTGAGAACATTTGTCTTTATGAAGTTCTGCAAACCTATATTTTTTTAAAAGAACGTCACAGAAGACATCAATAAAGGTGTATATACTGTAATTGGTTGTGAAGGCTGTCTAGTGAAACAATGAAAAGGCCATTTGATTGATCATCGAAAATTGAGTTGTGATTCTCCAGACAAAAGGGAATTTTATTACTTAGCTCTTTTGCTACTCTTTAAGCCTTGGCGTACAGAAGAGGAACTACTTGGAGATGTTCTTACTTATGAAGATCCGTTCAATGCAACCAAGGATACCATAGAATTTCCTGTTTTTTCAAATTATCTGCAAATGTTGAACGAGGAAATACAGCAAGAAGCTACAATTGCAGCAGAGATTGCTATAGACAGTTCTCAAGATAGTCAGAGTTCTGCTTCATTGAGTCAGGATCCACTAGGAGGACCAATTATACAAAATGAAGCTGCCACTGCCATGGATGAAGTTGAAAGAGCCATGGAACAAGCTCAGGAGGATGGAGTTCACTTAGAAGATTTGGAAAAAGAACTAAACGTTGAGCAGAGACAAATATATGACGAAGTCACAAAACACATTGAGCATGGTTTATCTCATGAGAAAAAAGAGTGCTCATGTACATCATTTGTACCTGTCCGACTATATGTGAGTGGAGAAGCAGGAACTGGAAAAAGTTTCCTGATTAAAGCAATTGCAACTTATCTGCAGAAAACAACGGAGTCATCGCTCTCTTGTGTTGTTACTGCTCCAACTGGGTTGGCAGCACACAACATTAAAGGGATTACTTTACATCGCTTATTGATGCTGCCAGTGGAGCATGATAACAAATTACAATACCACAAGCTATCTGGAGAAGCTTGTTGGGAAGTTTCAAGAGTCCTAAAGAAAATGAAACTTCTTATCATTGATAAAGTAAGCATGGTATCAAATGTAATGCTTGCTTTTGTGCATTTAAGAATGCAAGAAATTCTTAAAACAGTCTATGAAGTGTTATTTGGAGGCAAACACATCATTGTTTTTGGAGATCTACTGCAACTAACTCCAGTGAAAAGACAGCCAGTGTTTAAAATGCTTACGCATGAAGATACCAGGAAGTGCTTAGGAAGCATTGGAAATGTTAACATATGGTTAAATTTCAAATATGCAGAACTGCTTCAAAATATGCGACAGGCAAAGGATGAAGATTATAAAAATATTCTACAAGATGTAAGAATTGGAAAACTTACTGAGCATGGCAAAGAAGCTTTACATGGACGATTAATTTCAAATTTGTTTCCAAATGAAAATATTCTCCCAGAGAAAATTTTTAAGAAAATTCCTGAAAACAAATCTGTCATTTGCTTGATGCCAACTCTGCAAGAATGTTCAATCTTCAACAACAAAATGTTAAAGTTGGAAAATCAAGAGATTGTGAAACTGGAAGCTATTGATAAAATTGAACATGAAGGAGCAACTATTATTTTGTCAGAAAAGTTGAAATCAAAATTGGATTCTTTAGAGAAGACAATATCTAAAATTGCTGGTATGGAAAAGACTGCATCTTTAAATTGTCGTATAATTTTACGACGTAATTTACACGTGGAAAGAGGCTTAGTAAATGGAGCAATGGGTCCTGTTGTGGATTTTGTGAATTACCGAAATAGAGATGGAATTGAAATTATAGAAATTAAATTTGATGATATTGAAGAAGTACAACAAATCAGTCATTGTTCTGCCCGATTTTTGCTTGTGAAAGATTTATATGTCTGCAGAAAACAGTTTCCTGTTTCTTTGGCATATACAGTGACTATTCATAAATCTCAAGGTTTAAGTGTTGATAGTGCTTTGGTGAATATTGGAAATTCTATGTTCAAGGAGGGTATGGCATATGTTGCTTTATCTCGAGTCAGAACTTTATCAGGATTGTACTTGATTGATTTTGATGAGACAAAGATTAATGCAGACCTAAATTGTGTAAAAGAATATAATAGGTTAAGAAGAGAGTATGCTCCAAATTTACCTCAATATCCTCTATTTGAAAAGCGTGTGATAGGCCGAAAAAGAAGAAATGAGATAAATTGTAGTGAAGTTGTAGCAAAAAGAAAAAAGGTAGATGAACCAGTAATTGTAAGCAGAAACGAAATGGATTCAGTTAAAGATGTTGTTCGATTTCAGTTTGAAAATAGTTCTGGTGTCAACTGCTATGCTAATGTAGTGGTTAATGTTGTTTTCTTTCTCCAAACTGTACAAGAACTGGTTGCTGAAAATCATGATCAAACATTTTGTTGTTTATTAAATTCTGTATTAGAGAAATGTAGCAGTGATAGAACAAAAATACAAAGTGTTTCTGAAATTCGAAATGTTATAGACATATGTTCTGGTGTAAATCAATTTTCACAGAATATTCAGCAAGATTGTCAGGAATTTCTAATGTATATGCTTGTTGTATTGCAAGATGAATGTGTAGATGCAGAAAATCTTTTTGGCCTTTCTTATGAATGGCAACATGACTGCGACAATTGCTCTTTTTCAAGTAGTACTACAGTAGACACTGAAAGATTTATATATTTGACTTTACCAGACTGCAAATCAGTGTCTTTTAATAATCTAGTTCGAGAAGCAAATCAAAACATGGTCTGTACTTAATGTAAATCTGCAATGCTATCAACTTTATTTTTACGAAGATATGGACAGTATGTTATTTTAATGTTCCAACGATGTAGACCTGATGGAACTAAATTGACAACATTAATTAAAACATTTTTGGCTTCTCAATTATCAATTTCAGGAAGAACCTTTACAACTGAAGCAATTATTTACCATGATGGTCCTTCAACAACATCAGGACATTACACAGCTTATTTAAAATGTCAAAAAGGCTGGAAACACTGTAATGATACTCAATTGACTTTCAAACAACGTTTGCCTTCTGACTTACTAAATTCTTACCTAGTGTTCTTACAACCGAAATTTTAGGGAAGGTAATTGGCCTATGAAGATTGCAGCAGTTAATATAACTTAGTTTGCTGTTCAAAATTACTTTCTGAATGAGCGTGATGAAGATAATAAAAAACATGTAGTTGTCATAGAGATAGTATATGTATATCATATAGTGTGTGCTGTGAGTATTATACAAATTATTTATAAAAAGTAAGCTAGAGGTGGAAATAAAACTCTTGTTTCATAATGTAAAAGATGTTGGAGCTTTTCTTTCAGAAAGTCGGGTAAATGAGAAATTAAGAATACTCTGGACTAATTTCCAAAGAAAAGGACTTTCCATATACTATTTGGCCTCGTGGAAAACTGGATGTATCATAAGTGAGTTTAGATATGTTTTTTCAAAATGTTACATTATTTAAGAAAAGATGTTATGGGTTTTTTAAACACAATCATTTTGATTGTGGTTTTTTTGCCCGCTGTTATATGATGAGTTCTATTGAAGTCACTGTTTTAAGTGAAATTTAATATATTCTGAGAACAGCAAAAATAAACCATATAGCATGTTGTTGAAATTATTTAGTATTTTCTATTATTAAATATATATTATTTTCCCATTCTCTTATGCTCACTTACCTATTTCCACCCTCTATCACTCCTCTTAACTCACCCTCACTGGCCTTTTTTCACTCTCCCTCACCTCCCTTCCCTTATTCCACTTTCCTTACTTATTCTCATTAACCACTCCTTCACGGCCCTTTCCCTCTCTCCCATCCACTACTTTCCAGCTGTCAGTCACTCTACTTCACTCCCCTTCCCCTTGTTTCCTTTCTTTGTTCCCTCAATAATTCCCCTTCTCTTACTCACCTTATTACACTTCACTCACTCCTTCTCTCACTTTCTCTGTCCTCTCACATCCTCACTACCTTTCCCTCACTCCCTGTCTCTTAGCTTCAGTCTCTCGATCCTCTCACTTTCTCACTCCTCTTCCGTCATGCTTACTCCCTAAAACTCACCCACACTCCCTTACTTATCTTTCTTTGCTCTCTTACTCAGTTTCTTTCTGCCACTCTTTCCTTCACTACCTCTATGTTTTCACTCCATCACTTCTTTTGTCTCAAGCTCATTTGCTTTTATCCTCTTTTTATTTTCCCTTTTTCATCAACCTCACTCTCCTTCACTCACCCTCCCTCACCCTTGTTCCCTTACTTCAGTTCCTTCAGTGATCCTCAATCATCATCTTTAACTACCCTTCTTCTTTCTTTCATCACGCACTCACCTATTCCCAGTCCCTTTGCTTCACTTTTCTTCCCTTTCTTCCCTTCCTTTGCTCTCAGTCATTCTCCTTCCCTTAATCACCTTACTGCCCTTTACTCACTCTTTCTCTTACTCCCTCTAATCTCTCATATTCTCACTTGTCTTCCCTCACTCCCTCTCTGTTACCTTCACTCCCATTGTCTCCTCACTGTCTTACAAGCCTACATTCACCCTCACTCACCTTCCATGCCTCATTGTCATTAATCCATCGTTATTCACTCCTGCTTCTCTGTCACTCACTCCCCTTTCTTTACTCCCTTTCTGCCTTTAGTTTTCATAATGCATATTCCTTTAGGATCTTACTCACCTTCAGTTTATTTCTATTTCCTGCTCTTGTTCACAGTCTCTGAATGTATCTATGTCATTATCCTTTTAGCAATTTGCTCTCTCTCTATTTCTTTTTAACTCTCTCTGACCTTCACCATTCCTTTGTTTTTCTTTCTGAGTCCTTCCCTTCTACTTTATCTCTTACTAACCTTTTATGACTTTTAATCTCCTACTTTGTCTCTTGTATTGTGAAATATATATTATAAATATTCTAACTTTTTTTGTCTTTCACAGATATACATTTTAATGAAAATATGAAATTAAGTTTACATTACTTATAAGGTAAGTTTGATGTACAAAATGTACTTTCCCTATACTTTTCCTTAACCTCACTACTCTTCTCTGATGCTACCACACCTCTGTTCCCTTATTGCGCTTGCCTCACTTATTCTGAATCCCCACGTTTACTCCCCTTTTCCTCACTCCTCTCTTACACTCACCTTCTTGCAGACCTTCTCCTTTACTTTCTTTCCTCTCTCTTCTCTTACTTCATTGCTTTACTCTTTTCCCTTCCCTTACTCTCCTTACTCCACTTCACTAACTCCTTCTCTTTCTTCCTCTGTCCTCTTAGTTCTACACTCCCCTTCCCTCAATCTCTTTCTGTTAGCCTCATTCTCTCTGTCCCCTTAGTCTCTCACTCCTTTTCTGTCACGCTCACACCCTATAACTCAGCCACACTCCCACACTCACCTTCTTTCAGACCTTTTCCTTTACTTTCCTTCCTCTCTCTTCCCTTCCTTCACTCCTTCACTGTTTTCCCTTCCCTTACTCTCCTTACTCCACTTCACTAATTCCTTCTCTTACTCCCTCTGTACGCTTACTTCTACACTCCCGTTCCCTCATGCTCTCTCTGTTACCCTCATTCTCTCCATCCCTTTAGTCTCTCACTCCTCTTCTGTCATGCTCACTGCCTATAACTCAGCCATACTCCCACACTCACCTTCTTTCAGACCTTCTCCTTTACTTTCCTTCCTCTCTCTTTCCTTCCTTCTCTCCTTCACTCTTTTCCCTTCCCTTACTTTCCTTACTCCACTTCAGTAACTCCTTCTCTAAATCCCTCTATCCTCTAACTTACTCACTCCCCTTCTCTCACTCTCTCTCTGTTACCCCCATTCTCTCCGTCCTCTTAGTCTCTCACTCCTCTTCTATCACGCTCACTCCCTATAACTGAGCCATACTCCCACACTCACCTTCTTTCAGACCTTCTCCTTTACTTTCCTTCCTCTCTCTTCCCTTCCTTCACTCCTTCACTATTTCCCTTCCCTTACTCTCCTTACTCCACTTCACTAATTCCTTCTCTTACTCCCTCTGTCCTCTTACTTGTATACTCCCCCTCCCTCAATCTCTCTCTGTTAGCCTCATTCTCTCCATCTCTTTAGTCTCTCACTCCTCTTCTGTCACGCTCACTGCCTATAACTCAGCCATACTCCCACACTCACCTTCTTTCAGACCTTCTCCTTTACTTTCCTTCCTCTCTCTTTCCTTCCTTCTCTCCTTCACTCTTTTCCCTTCCCTTACTTTCCTTACTCCACTTCACTAACTCCTTCTCTTACTCCCTCTGTCCTCTTAGTTCTACACCCTCCTTCTCTCATTCTCTCTCTGTTACCCTCATTCTCTCCATCCCCTTAGTCTCTCACTCCTCTTCTGTCACACACACTCCCTATAAATCAGCCAAACTCCCACACTCACCTTCTTTCAGACTTTCTCCTTTACTTTCCTTCCTCTCTCTTCCCATCCTTCGCTCCTTCACTCTTTTCCCTTCCCTTACTCCCCTTACTCCACTTCAGTAACTCCCTCTCTCAATCCCTATGTCCTCTAACTTACTCACTCCCCTTCTCTCCTTTCTCTCTGTTACCCCCATTCTCTCCGTCCCTTTAGTCTCTCACTCCTCTTCTGTCACGCTCACTCCCTATAACTCAGCCATACTCCCAAAGTCACCCCTTCTTTCAAACCTTCTCCGTTACTTCCCTTCCTCTCTCTTCCCTTCCTTATCTCCTTCACTCTTTTCCCTTCCCTTACTTTCCTTACTCCACTTCACTAACTCCTTCTCTTACTCCCTCTGTCCTCTTAGTTCTACACTCCCCTTCCCTCATTCTCTCTCTGTTGGCCTCATTCTTTCCGTCCCCTTAGTCTCTCAGTCCTCTTCTGTCACACTCACTCCGTATATCCTAGACATGCTCCCACACTCAACTTCTTTCAGACCTTCTCCTTCACTTTCCTTTCTCTCTCTTCCCTTCTTTCAGTCCTTCACTCTTTTCCCTTCTCTAACTGTCTTTACTCCACTACAGTAACTCTTTCTCTTACTGCCTCTGTCCTCTTAGGTCTACACTCCATTTTCCTCATTCTCTCTCTGTTATCCTCATTGTCTCTGTCCTCTTAGTCTCTCACTCCTCTTCTATCACGCTCACTGCCTATAACTCAGCCATACTCCCACACTCACCTTCTTTCAGACTTTGTCTTTTACTTTTCTTCCTCTCTCTTCCCTTCTTTCACTCCTTCACTCGTTTCCCTTCCCTTACTCTTCTTACTCCACTTTACTAACTCCTTGTTTTACTCCCTCTGTCCTCTTAGTTCTACACTCCCCTTCCCTCATTCTCTCTCTGTTAGCCTCATTCTCTCCATCCCCTTAGTCTCTCACTCCTCTTCTGTCATGCTCACACCCTATAATTCAGCCATACTCCCACACTCACCTTCTTTCAAACCTTCTCCTTTACTTTCCATCCTGTCTCTTCCCTTCTTTTGCTCCTTCACTCTTTTCCCTTTCCTTACTCTCCTAACTCCACTTGACTAACTCCTTCTCTTTCTCCCTCCGTCCTCTTAGTTCTACACTCCCCTTTCCTCATTCTCTCTCTGTTAGTCTCATTCACTCCGTCCCCTTAGTCTCTCACTTCTCTTCTGTCACGCTCACACCCTATAACTCAGCCATACTCCCACACTCACCTTCTTTCAATACCCCTACTTCACTTCCCTTCCCCTCTCATCCCTTTTTTTCCTCCCTCCTTCATTTTCCTTTCCTTTCTCACTGCACTCCACTTCACTCACTCCTTTTGTATTTGTTTAGCATACAGCTCTTTTTGGAGAATTGGAGGTAGTTCTAAAAAGAACTTTTTTTTTACTTCTTTTTAGGTTTTCTTAGTGAACAAAAACAAAAACAGGGAATGTCAAACTGCTCAACAGGAGCAAAAAAAAGAGTCAAAATTAGGGCTGGGAACGGCATTGGTGGTTTTCTCTTGTTCGGACAATGTTCATAATACTTTGTTCACCGTAACAAAGTAGTTCATCACAGTCTTTACATTTTATAGTGATGCCATCAAAAACAGGCTGAATATTAGGAATCAGCTGTTCAGGTCTCCCCCTCACCGATGATGGAGTTGGTCCTCCAGTCGAAGTTGAAGCACCATCCCTTGGGGCATCTGGTGCCAGAGCCCTGACATTCTCCCGGTCATAGTTCTGGGGGTGCCTCCTCTGAACGTGCCGAATCATGGTCGAATTGCCCAAACTGTATTTCCTTGTAGGGTCACCCCGTGAAAGGACAGTTTGGCAAATTCTGCACTCCATCTTTGGAGCATTCACCTTTTTTTTACCTGCTGGTATGGTAAAAAATTTCCAAATGAAGTGCTCCTTTACCCTGGGCTGAGGAGCCTCTTCCTGTATGAACTCATCCGAGTCCTCACTGCTACTGGTGGGTCTAGCAGCCATTATAATCCCAAAAAGGTTGAGCAGAAAAAAACAGGTCTTGCAGTCACAAAAGTGAAACAAGAAGTGAAGCAAATGGGTGGGGTTTTCATTCTTTGTAAAAAAAAATGTTAGCAACCAATGAAAAGTGTTATTTTAAGGTCACATGACCTGACACACTTACGCTGCGCGCACCGGAGCGCTTCCGGGGGCGCTTACGCACCACGAACTTGGGCGCTTCCGTGGGCGCTTACTTGGGGAGCCTAAATGACGTTTTGCTAGCTTTACGGAAATGCAAAATCATTTCCATTCTGAGAATCAAAAATACTACTTTTATAAGTATGGTACTGAATGTCTTGCATTATTATTTAGTTTTCATTCATATTTTTTTTTACAAATGCAGAAATGGAGCTCTCACTGCGCTCCCGGGTGAGTTTACCGATGTGTGCACCCTGAGCGCTCCAAGACAAAATGATATGGGTAAGCTTACCGATGCCCGCACCCTGAGCGCCCCAGGAAAAAATGATAAAAAAGAAGAAAAATACATTGAAAAAATAATTTTTTTTAAATAAATTAATAATAATTAATAGTTATACAAAAGAGCTAATAAAAAAAACACTAAAAAATGGTAGGTTACAAACTCGATATACAAAGGAATTAGCTTTTAAAAAACCTTTGAAATTCACTGAAAAAACCTGAGGTTTCACAATCGTTATAGTTAGGAATTAGCATTTAAAAAACCTTTGAAATTCACTGAAAAAACCATAGGTTTCACACCAGTTATAGTTAGGAATTAGCATTTAAAAACCTTTGAAATCCACTGAAAAAAAACATAGGTTTCACACCAGTTATAGTTAGCTGAACATTTTACTCATACAAAACAATTGAAATTCCCACGATATAGTTAGTTGGACTCACTATAACTCGCGCGCCTGCAATCCACTGCTGATGATGTCACATATTACATCATTCATGACATGGTCAGTGACATCACTGATGACATCACTGATGACATCTCAAATGACATCACTGATGACATCACTGATGACATCCCAAATGACATCACTGATGACATCACTGATGACATCATTCATGTGATAATACGATGCACCTCCTCACACTCTAATCTAACCTTTGATACATCCAGTGTTAAATACAGACTACCATTCCAGAAACCATTGACACACCGATACCAGTTACTACATATGCACTCACTGATTCCTAAGTCTACACACACATCCACTCATTCACCCATACAATCACACATACATACAGTCACTCATCAATACAACACTATTATATGCACTCACACACCTATACAGAAACTCACACACTGCCACTCATTCATGGAGTTACTCACACACCTAGTCAGTCATGCAAAGAATCAATCACACTCCCATTTCCTCATCTATACAGTTATACACACAAAACCTTACTTATTCAAACATAGACTAACACATACTTACTCTCTTTTAGAATCACTGATACAAGTGCACATTGATCTATACAGTCACTTACGCAATCACAGGCTCTCATGTATAGTCATTTATATATGCCAACTCTCACATGCATTGTGTTTTACATATGTACTTACTTGGACATGTAGCACCGAGATATCCATTCACTCACCAACACACCCATGCACACAGTCAACCACCCATACAGCTCTTTCCACATGCACTCTTGAACCCATATACCAAGTGAATCAACTGCTCACACATCTATGCACAGAGTCACACACCTCCCAGCCACCCACACACACACTCACCCTCACATACAAATACTTGGGCAACCAATCAATAACCCATATAGCCACTCATATAGCTACTGATCAACACATGCAGCAGCTTACACAACAACAGACATACTGATGCACACATTCAGATTAGTCACTAACCAATGCATTCAGTAAGACACATGTAATCACTCACTCATACAGTCAGTCACGCACCTACTAAATCCTTCATCCAGACACTTATACATCCACTCATTCTTCAATATGTAAAACATATTTAAACTTTATAGAAACACACAGTCACTGGATGATGTCATCAGTGATGTCATCAGTGATGTCATTTGAGATGTCATCAGTGATGTCATCAGTGATGTCACTGACCATGTCATGAATGATGTAATATGTGACATCATCAGCAGTGGATTGCGGGCACACGAGTTATAGTGAGTCCAACTAACTAAACCGTGGGAATTTCAATGGTTTTGTGTGAGTAAAATGTTCAGCTAACTATAACTGGTGTGAAACCTATGGTTTTTTCGGTGAATTTCAAAGGTTTTTTACATGCTAATTCCTAACTATAACTGGTGTGAAACCTATTTTTTCAGTGAATTTCAAAGGTTTCTTAAATGCTAATTCCTAACTATAACGATTGTGAAACCTCTGGTTTTTTCAGTAAATATAGATATATATATATATATATATATATATATATATATATATATATATATATATATATATATATATATATATATATATCTATGCAGACAAACCCCTCCATTACCGAAAGAGAGAGGCACACAGGGAAATTTCACATTGAAGCCTTTTATTTAAACAGCTCTTCTAGCACGATGCATTTCGGCTGATTAGCCTTCCTCAGGTGCTGCCGTAATGTCAGGATGCTGCCCCACCTGTGTTTTAAATAGTTTGTCATTCCTCAGATTGATGGATGCGCACAGTGCTCCTGGTCATGTGCTCGCCCCTCACAGTGTAATGCATTATACACTACATCCCCCAGAGTTCCTCGTGCCTGGGTGGAGGTTGCAGGGAGCCGGAACGAACATCAACCCTCCCTTCTCTGCTGGTGCTCTGCAGGGGAATCACAGGGGACTGATTATAAGTTTCCTGTTTACCGTTTAAAATCACAAAGTACTTCCTTAAGTTCCCTTACGCTCAAGCCTCTTGAAGATATTGTCCAACGGTCTGGGGGTTTACATTGCAATGAAGAAAACCCCTTGTGGAGTCACAAGCTGCACTTGGCTGCGGCCCTGGCATCTCCTACTTGCTGAAGCGGGCTGGAGAAATTCCGATACCTCGGATGAAGAAAGAGCGTTCCAAACGCAGGAGCCAGCAGTTCTCCAGCCAACTTGCAGAGCGGAGCCTCTTGACACGCTTCTGGCTAGCGTGAAAATATGCATACAAACCCCTCCATTACCGAAAGAGAGAGGACACATGGGGAGATTTCACTTGGAAGCCTTTTATTTAAACAGCTCTGCTAGTACGATGCATTTCGGCTGGTTAGCCTTTCTCAGGTGCCGCTGTAATGCCAGGATGCTGCCCCACCTGTGTTTTAAATAGTCCTGCATCCCTCTGATTGGTGGAATGTATATATATTATAATGGCTCACATATGTAATTTGATGCTCAATTGTCATTTCTGGGATCTAATGACATTTACAGACCACTCAGCCTTTGGCCTTGTTGCTTACAGTGACACCACACCCCTTAATGGCGACATAGAACCCTAATTCCCAGTTATCTGATGTATCAATTCTATATGTAGATGCACTTTTTTCTTCTTTTTTTAAAAAATATATCTTTATTGGCATTTGAGAGAAAAATAACAGGAGAGAGGATGTAGCCTCATGGCTAGAACAGTAGACGTCGAAGCTCGGGAATAGGGTTCGAATCTCGGCAACGGCGCTCAATATCCTGTGATTCTGGGAAAATCACATGATCTCCCAGTACCTAACAAAAATGAATGTTTACTTGTGTAACAAAACTGGTGCTATGTAAAGCTCTCTGATACCTGATATCTTCAGGTCTAGTTCATGCTATATAAAACTTAAAAAAATAAAAGTATAGCTTGTTACTATATGCCGGTCTATACATTAAGAATCATCGGTTAGCCATAATTACGGAAAAGAAGTAGGGCATATACAGGCTAAAAGCATACATCATGTTAGTCATCACAAAGACAAAACTATATTATTAAAACTAAATTGCCCCCTTCCCTTAACTGAAAATGCCCTCCCTTCCATGTCTGGGTGTGATTGTTTTTTTTTTTGTTTTTGTTACTTTCCCTTCCTCTTGTCCACTCCAGTACAATGTCTAGTATGTCTAGGGTGTGCATCCTTCCACTTCTCTTGATCATCATCTATTTAGCTAGCTACCTGTTTAGTCTCGGTATTCCCAGTCTGGGATACAGTGTGCGTTCCATCAGACTGCACATCCCTCATCATTGCCCTCATGTCTGTAAATCATCCTCTAGTTTTTCATCGCGCCTAGTCTGCTGCACCCAAACCACTTCCGCTGTCGCCCATTCATTTACATATCGTATTTACATCTCGCACCCATTCCACCACTCGAGGTGGCCTGTTGCTCAGTCACGAGATAGCTATCCGATGTTTTGCCAACACCAAACCCAGAAGAACACATTTCCTGCTTATATTTTTATTTTTAGGTTGGAGCAACAAACCAAGCAAGACCATATTGAACTCCCACTGTATCGGCCACCCCATCGCTTTGTAGTGTAGTTCCTATTATCCCAATAGGCCCTGCGCATTGGTATAATATCTTCAATAGTATAGACCTAGGGCAGAGGTCAACTAGGTCTTCTACCGACGATATTAGACTTAAAGTTTTGTGTTTGCCAGCTAGCTCAGAGTTCACTAGAAACTTTCTCGAATAGGCAAGGAGGATTTTAACCTCCCTGGATAGACAAGAAGGGATTTAGTTTCTGACAACCATAGAACATGACAACTTTGCTCTCCCCTAATCAAGAGTGTATCTCTAGAGTCGTGTGAAAACAAAAGACAACTTATTTTACTCAGTCAGTTCAGTGCATTCTTAGTTTCACCAGATTGTAGAGAAAAGGAAAAGACGGGCGTGTTCAATAAAATATGTTATTTATTGATCAGTCTCCTTTCTCATACAAGAGAAATGAATCGCTATTATTGTAATACTTATAGTTAAGTAAAGTGCATACAGTAAAGACAGAATTTTAAAATAATACTGTAAAAGCATTGATATGGTTTCTAAGCCATATGATACTTTAAAATGGATAAAATAGATACATACATATATACATTTGACTAATCATACTCAACTGGTGCTTCTAACCACGCCTACCCCAGAGTACCTGACCTAAGCCTAATACGTGGGCGGGAGTAGATAAGTAGCAGTTTAAGTTAAGTTTGTTTGCCAAGGGACTGATTCGAGAATTCTCTGCAAGGGGTTATTCAGTTCTGTACCTGAGATCTAGAATGATGGAGGGCTGGTATCTCTTATCCCAGGTCTTGATATTCCAGCTGCCTGCGAGGGCTGCTTGGAAGCGCCGGAGCTGGATTTCTCAGCAGGAGAAAGGCAGCTTCTCGTTCTCAGCGCGTCAGGAAGGCGGGGCAGCGCCTGTTGGCTTCGCTCTCTGCTGGGCTCCTCGGCACGTCTCGCTGCTCCAATCTCGTCACCACCGCATGTGTTTGCTTAAGGCAATGTCGGTAATATTTATACCTGAAAGGTGCCGAGATTGACGTAAGGATGGACATATATACGTCAATAAGGATGTCATATGAACGGGCTCGTTCGCACATTCTTTTGCTGAAGTTCTCTGTGAAATCAAAACAATGGCTATGGGAATTTCCCAGGTCGCTGTAGGTTTGATTTGTTTTGAGAACTCCGTATGCCTTATCAGGGGCTGGAGGAATATCGCTTGTCTAATTAGATGGCATGCGTTATGACCTAATCAGATAACGCGCTTCTGTGCCGTGGTGTGGCTTAATCAGATAACGGTTTTTGCACCGTTGGCTGGCTGCTAGTTAATTATTAACCAGACCAGGGTCAGGAATAGGGGAATCGATACAGTACCTATAGGAATACATCACAGCTTCTTGTGCATAACCAAGACCTCGGTCCCGTAAGGTTGCAGGTCCGAGCAAGACCATGCCATAAGGATAAAGACAGCATCTGCCTCTCCGCATCTGGGGCATTGTCCCGACCACTCCCGGTAGATCCTAAGTAATGTTTTTGGGGAAAGATATGTTTGATGTACGAAATCATACTGTAGTAGAGCAGAGATTGTCCGGTAGAGCATAGATTGTCTGGTTGGGCCTGGTATGAGAGGAACGCCAGGCCTGAGGCATGCATTGAAATCATCTGGCTCCTAATCAGTGAGGAGGTCAGTGAGTAGGTCCCAAGGGGGTCCGCTGCGGGAAAACATTACAGCGAAAGGCCAGCAGTTCAGTTGGACCCAGGTATGGAGCCCTTCATGTGGGGAGGCCCATATGGAGGAAGTTGGTGGCTCTGGTAGCGCAAATGAGCATTGGCTGAAGGGTGTCGCTAGACCCTGTGGCGCACATTGTAAATTGGCAATTGCAGGGAACTGAAAAAAAACACAGACATTCTTCCTGCCTCCGGGACATTACAGTAGTGCTGGTCCTTAGACTACGCCGGTCTCTGGAGGTGGAGCCATGAGACCCGACGGGCGCAGAAGCGCCATAATCTGCCTGAGGTCGCTTACTGGGGGCAAAGCATTGTTTGTGTTTAATGATTTTTGCTAATATGGGGAAACGTAAACCTCCCCCGGTACCCAAACCAAGTGTTGGGACCTTACATTTTTTTTACAAAAAGTGGTGGGGCATTAAACAAAGAAATTGAATTGGCAGAACAGCGATTGTCTCTAGTGCCTACCCTGGTGTTGCAACTTATCCCTGATCCTGATGCTACTGAAAATTTGCATGAGGTTAATAACAGGAATAACACTGTACCAAGAGCATCGCTTCCATTATCACCCTCCATTAATATTGCTAGTCAGGGCAATACACTTGCCCTATTTAACAAAGATGAGATTGCCATACCAAGCACAGGTGAAACTGGTGGCTCCAGTGTGGTAGGTGGTAAAAGAAAGTGACCTGAAGTGGCAGGGGCTGATTTGAAAGTGAAAGGCCAGTCACCAAAGGTTAAGCGTACTAAACAATCTCACCCACCAAATAGCGGAACCAGACACGTAATGTAGGAGGAAAAATACACAGATTAATCAGGACACAATTTTGGAAAACATCAGCAAGGCCATTAGAGTTGCCCTGGAACCCATTTTATTTCGTTTGACGAAGATTGAAGAACAACTTGTTTTACTTCGGCAGGAACAAGGGGCACATTTATCAGTTCAAGATGCGAATGTAACAAACTCTCTACCTAGTGAGAAAATTCGGAAGGGAAGGGAGGAAGACCCACACACCTACTCTGCGCCATCGGATCAACAAGTCCAACTTATTACAGATAGTCGGACCTTGTTACCCAATTTTAGGTGCAAGCTAATTGATACGGAAGGTAGGGAATTTGGATCTTCTGGGTCTTCTGATAGGATTGGACGAGGGAGAGAGGACAATGGGCAAGGTGGACAAAGTGACTAGGGGTGGGCGCAATTTGCGTAATTGCATTACGCAAATCCCTGCAAAACTGTAAAAAATCTCCACGAGCACGCAGAAATTCCGCGAGCACGTGGACTAGCTTATTCGCAAAGCCTTTTGTCTGTTTGCAATCGCTGTTTGCGTGCTCGTGGAGAAATATCTCGTGAACACGCATTTGAGAACGCGAACAAGCAAAACATTTCGCGAAGTTGCAGAATGCAGAATTTTGGACAATTTTGCGTTCTTCGCGGAATGCGAAATCACCCAAATTCCGCAAATTCCACGAGCGGAAAGGAATTTACCTCCCAGGCCTAAAATTGACCCAAGAACTGTAACATCTTGGGTAGTGATAAATATGCAAGAAGCAAGAAGTAATTTGGACCCAGGGTATAGAGGACTTGCCGGCCAAGGGGAGGGTATTATTTTAAACCTACCCCCTGACTTCACCACCTATATAGTTGTCTTGACAGATGTTCCTCATCTTCCTCCAGGGAAGCAAGAAATCTGCACAAGTCTGATTAATAAGGCAGCTCACTCGTGCTCAATGAGAATTCCATCCCCTTTTAATTCGCTCAATGTTATTATTGTGGCTTGGAGGGTGAGTTGGTTGGGTTCTACAATTAAATCCTGGGAAGGGGATTGCATGGTACATAATTTTAACGATGCAAGGTGTGTGTCTTTTGACCTGAAGCATGTTACAACCTAATTTAACAATACAATAAAGGTTTTCCCTCTGGGTTTTTTTTTACCCCTCCCCAACACGAGCCAAATGGGTGGTAACATTCTCCAGGGCATGGCCAAAAAAGATACCCTCCTCCCTACCATTGTTTATTTATCCATCCGAATCGCTTTGGTGTTCTCTATGGCCTAACAGAGATGGACTGACTGCGTGCTCAAACTGGCTATTGGGATGGATATGGTTAAAGGCCCTATGTCTTAGAGAGAAACATAGGAAGAAACAGTTGTAGGAGTAGAAATGTAATAGGTTTACCTGGTTCTTTGATGCCAAATTCTACTATCCCTGGTATGGTTCCAAAGAACACCAGATGCCTTTATTGGACATCAAACACCTGATCCTCATATGAATAATGGGGGAGAGGTTTGTGGTGCCTTAATGAAGACTGTTTCATCCCTAAAGTATTTAACTGGGGCAGGTACGGTGAGCCAGGTTACAATTGGGAACCAGGGTTATGAAGCTTCTTACAATACTGGGTGTAGAAATGCCCATGTTTTATCTCATGCTGCCCCAAGTAATCCCTGTGATTCGAGTTGCCCCATGATTGGGTAGGGTCTATTGATACAACTAACCAAGTTGGGAGAGAGGGTTACATTAATGTATCCTCATTAATTCCATCCCCTTGTTATCTGGACAACAATCCTGCTGATAATAGGTGTAAGTATTCTTATGTTGAGAGTACCAATCCTACAGAAAAACCTGACCAGGCAGAATTACTAGTCATTAAGTCTGGAAATGATTTGATCCGGCAGAATAGTATTTTCCCCATTCTCAAGATATAATCTTGGAATATTGCTGGCTTGGGACCAGAACTAGTAGGTCCAGATTGGTTGGCATTTATAGCCAATCAAGATATTTGTTTGTGACAAGAGGCATGGGAGACAGAAAAAGTGTCTCTTAATGGGTTTACTAGTTATAGTGTGGAGGCCAAACCTGCAGCCCATTTTGTGAGAGCCATAGGTGGGCTTTTGATTTTAATTAAGAATGGCTGTGTTAGCAGCTCTACCTTGATGGTGATTGATAACTTAGATCTGATGGGGATTAAAGTAACCTTTTCTTCAGGTCTCTGACTATTTTTTATATTTATCTCAGGTGTTCTAGGGGATTGGATAAATACCCTACACTATCTCTTTTGGAGAAACTTATAGACAATCTGGATTCTAGTATAAAAGTCATAGTAGCAGGTGATTTTAATACTAGTTTTGAACCTTCATTCTATTTAAATGGGATAACTAGAGAGGAAGATGAAATATGGGGTATATCACCTTTGACTGCCCCCCCCCTTTGAGAACGTATTCCAACACTGCCTTAGAACTGGCCTAGTTTACAATAAGCAAGGGCTTTAGAGCGTGTAATGGGTGTATTTGCTCTGATCCTACAAGGGCAGCTACATTTAAGAGAGGGGTATGTACCAACATTATTGATTATGTCCTGGTCAATGTAAGTTTATGGCCTCTAATGTATGATATGGAAGGGGTGGTGCGCTTTGATAGTGATCATAATTTCCTTGAAGTAACTTTGACCGGTGACACATTAAATCAAGATAAAAATAACCACATAACTATGGTAACTGCCCCTGTGGTAACTAGTAATAGCCGGTATGTTTCATGGCCAAATTTTCAATCAGGAACCGTTCTCACAGATTTACAAACTTTATGTTGCATACTTTGACGCATATGTAGGACTGAATATGGATGTAGTTCCTATTCTAGACATTTATGTCATCCTGTCTAATGCCTTACAAGAGGTTTTTTACCAAAATTGTACTATTAGGACTTCTAATTCATTGAAGGGCGAGAAATGGTTT
The DNA here is from genome assembly GCF_964261635.1 of Lissotriton helveticus. Taxonomy (NCBI): domain Eukaryota; kingdom Metazoa; phylum Chordata; class Amphibia; order Caudata; family Salamandridae; genus Lissotriton; species Lissotriton helveticus. The sequence continues at coordinate 47,044,861 of NC_136060.1, read as the reverse complement.
AATCCGGCTTGCAAGTTAGCCAAGTCAGCTCTGAGGAAGGCTATAATATAGGAAAATATTACTAATGTTAAAGCAGCAAGATCTCACTACAAATCTATCTTGATTAAAGCCAAGAGGAATTGCAATAATAACTTAAGACAAGATATTTTGGATGCCAGGAAAAAGAATGACATTAGACTATTTTGGTGCCTTGTTACCCAAACCAAGTCAGAAAAACCTAATTTACATCAATATAATATTTCCCCGGATAAATCGGTATCTCATTTTACAATGCTTTATGCTTCTGGTGACTCCTAGGTCCCTGATAGCACTAGCTTTCTAAATGTATGGCCTATATTAGATTTCACTCCTCCTATCATCTTTAGCTTAGGTAAAACAATTTGAGCAATTGATTTGCATAAATCTGCTACAGGCCATGGAACAGATAAAATACCCAAGGATTTATATAAATCTGTGCCTTTGATATGGTCCTCCTACATTAATATGTTATTTAATGCTATTGCAGATGAGGGGAAGGTACCTAAATCATGGCTTGGAGCTGAAATTATAGCTATATATAAAAAAAAAAGGTGATCTGGGGAGCCATGTAATTATTTGCCTATCAGCCTGATTGATAATGCCCAAAAGATTGTTTAGAAACTAATCCTGATGAGACTTTTGGACTGGGTTGATACACAAGAGATTTTATCTCTCCTTCAGGCAGCATTTTGACCAAGAATTCGTACAACAGATCTCATTTTTAGATGCATTGTTTTATATTGAAAATATGTTTTACTTTAGAAACAATAACTTTATGTGGCATTTATTGATCTTAGAGCAGCGTTTGATCTGATACCATGATCGGCCCGTTGGTAAGCCCTGATAAATATGGGTGCTACAGCCAACCTATTGCTTTTAATAGGGAGATTACATGTCAATAATTTTGCACAGGTCCGCTGGGGTCCAAATGGAGAATTGACGGATCACATTCCAAAGAGCGAGGAGTTCCCCAGGGCTGTGTGCTAAGGCCCACTCTATTTTCTCTATACATTAATAAAGATGTGGACACCCTAGAACATTGTGAAAATGACTCTCCAAATTTGAATAACAAAAAGATACCTATTTTACTTTTTGCTGACAATTCCCTCCTCATATCTAAATCTCCGATGGGCCTCCAAATTTTAATTGATACGTTTTTAAAATTTTGTAATTGGAGAGGCTTAGGACTGAATGTAAACAAAACTAAGATTATGGTTTTTGGAAAGAAGAAAAAAGGAAGTCCTAGTATTCATGCTGGGGGTGAGGCCCTGGGCAGAGTACATAGTTTTGATTATTTGGGGGTCAGACTTAAAGACAATTTAGGGTGGACAAGCCAATTGGAGAAATCAAAACTAATTACTGAACACAGATCCAATGTCATTTTAAGGTTTTTTAATCAAACAAATTTGAGTGCTATTTCCCCTGCTGTGGAAGTTTACCGAGCAACGGCTCAGGGTGATGATATTTATGGGGCAGAGATATGGGTTATGGTAATTTACAGTTGTGAACCATTGCCGAGAATAGCTTTTTTAGAAGGCTGTTAGGCTTACGATCTAGTACTCCATTAATCCCCATGCATCTTGATGTTAGAATGAAACGAGTTGCTTACCGGGCCATTTTGAACATTTTAATATATTGGATCCGACTATGGTCTACACCAGAACTTATAGGGCCTTATTTATGAAAGCCTTGCGCCGCCGGTGCGTCACTTTTTCCCATGTTAAAAGTGACGCACTGGCGGCGCAAGGCCTTCCTAAATAAGGCCCATAGTCTTTAAAGACTCTCTGGTAGAGGTAATGAACCTTCAAGGAGCCTGGGAAATTCCTTGGGTTAAGTCTGTTTCTGGATGGTTTTCCAAACTCGGTATGCAGAACTTGTGGGATGAGCCCAACTCTATTTCAAATCTGATATTAAATAACTTTAGGCATTGGGCTTATATAAATGACCAATCAGTTATGAATACTCACAATGGCCCTGCAACTATTATGTTCTTGGTTCATAAGCACTCTCCACTATTTGAAGAATTTTTGGATTTAATTTTCCCATCTCCAACCAGAAACTTGTATATAAGATTTCGTTATGGAATTTTACCACTGAGAATCCTTACAAGCAAATGGTCGGCAAACCAAGAAACTAAAATCTGCCCTATTTGCAACCTGGCACCTGAAGATGAAAAGCATGTACTGCTTTTTTGCAAGGAGTACTTTTACATATGCCGTAAATGGCTAGTTCCCATTTGTCATAGCATGGCCACAGGCAGTCATCTAGAAGCCTTTATTATCCTGAAATGGGATACATCACAAAAACAGTATTTGCTGAAAGTAAATTTTTAGAAGCAATGTGATATAGGAGAACAAAAATACTAAAGATTTTGGAATAATGAGTTTTGTTGGTCGATCATTTTCTATTATGTATTGCAGTTAATTAAATGCATTTTACGCACTATGCACAGTCACTTTTATGTATATTTTCACAGCCCTTATATGGTATGTGAAGATAGAATTTCTAATGCACGGGAGGGAAATTGTTGCTGGCTCAAACAAATGACTAGAAAGTGAACCTGATGGTCAAAGTGGTCGATGCTTGAAGTAATAGATATTTTAGTTTGTTGTACTTTTTATGGGATGTTTTATTGTGTTTTTGTAATGTATTTAAACTGCCTGGGGGCAAAAGTTGAAATTATGTACATTATTGCTATTATGAATATTGTATAGAACTGATTGAAATGCTTTTGATAATTGTAGTGAGGCTGTATTGATGTATATAGGTCCCAGTGTTTTTTCTCCGTGAATTGATTGTCTGTTTGAGCTTGTTTTCATTTGTTGTGTGTACTTTGATGGTTATTTAACTGAATAAAGTTATTCACTCACAACTGTAGTAATTTAAAGCAAATGTTTGAGCTCCCTTCTTTCACTCTTTCATGAATTTTAGTCCAGTCTTTAACTGTTCTGGGGTCCCTCGTCAATGTGTCTCACCTTGTCTGGGCGGGGAGTGCCTGAACCATCTTGTCTTCCTGAATTGCCTAATACAGGTGCAACATAAATCTTCAACCTTGTCCATAACTATCATAACCTGTAACATGTTAGAGGTAAGGGGCTCCTCTGAGAACATGGGCCACAGCTCTCTGGCCACCTGATCTATTTTCCCGTATTGTAGGAATTGTCCTGGGCCCAACTCAAAGGCGTCCATTGCTTGCTCAAGGGTGATGTACTGATTGTTATCGTATAAGTCACCCATGGTCAGGCATTCCCCCTCCTGCCATCTATGAACAGACATGGATGCTAAGATTTGATAGAAGAGCGGTACCACCAAAAGAGGGAATGTCCAGGGCGAGGGTGCCGGTCGTAACACCTTCCTGACCATGAGGTCCCATATTTCCGCCACATGTTGGATTATGTTTTTGCATTTCTGAGGTACCTGCTTCCCCAGCATTAACAGCTCATGTAGCGTTTTGTCTGCAAAAGTTCAAGCTAGCAGGCTAATTTTCCATCCTCATCTATCCAATGCACAGCGTGTTGTAGCTGTGACGCCATAAACAAAAATTACAGACAAGGAAACTCTAAACCCTCCATCCTGCCAGGTTCTCTGTAGCATGGTCAGATTAACCATTTTGCATTTAGTACCCCATTTTAATTGTACCAAAAGTCTGTCCAGGATTACAAACATTTTTCGAGGGATTTTGAGGAGGGAGTGCTGCATCGCATAAAGCCATCTGGGTAGAAGAATCATTTTAGCTATGGAGATTTGACCCATAAGGGACAATGGCAATGCCTTCCAGAAACGCATCAAACCCCTTATTCCCTCAATGACTTTCCCAATATTAAGTGCGAGGTACTGCTCAGCCATCTCAGCTAACCTGATCCCCAGGTACATGGGTGCAGTTCTAATCTGCAGTCCTGATAAATTCCCAAACCTCCTGGGAGCGTCCAACAGTACCAGGGTGTCGGATATATACAAGAGTAACGTCTGCAGACATGGACACCACATGATTGGTCTCTCCCAGTGGAATCCCAAAGGCTGTTATTTCACTTCTAAGGATCGCCACCAAGGGCTCCATCGCCATTGCAAAAAGGAGTGGCGACAGTGGGCATCCCTGTCTGGTGCCGCATTGCAGTTTAAAGGCTCTCAAGACCAGCCTTCCCATTCTTATTCAGGCATGTGGGTCTGGGTACAGAACTTATACTCATTTAAGAAATTGTACTGCAGCAGCACCATCCAGGACAGGTTAAGTCTCCAATTGTGCTCAATTGGGTGCAGATGGTTAGTAGCGACCACATCACTCTCTCAGCGTTGCTCCACTGTGGTTGCCCTCAGCACCAGTCAGACACTCCGCCGGGAGGTGAACGGGAAAGGCGAATCCACAATGCAGCAACCCAGCCTATGTCACAGGTGTATGAATCCGGCACCCCGGGAATATCACTCAGGAGAAGCACCGTCGCCCCCACAACACCTTGCTTGGGATAACTCCTGTTGTTGACTGCAGCCCAATTAGGCTTTTCCTTCAGTGTTGTCTTCTTTAGGCACGGTTAACGCACCTCACCAGCAGAAACAAGCAAGTATGTCATCTCTCTGCTGCCGAGCCTCTGTCTGCGCAGCCACGTAGTCTGGCACTTCGCCGCCCGCCTTCACCAGTCCTGCCGTGGCCCCTTCACAGTGCAGTATTTGCCACAGTCAGATACGCTGAATCTTCTCAGGAGTATGGAAATGACACCTTGTGTCGCCGAATAGAGACAGCCCTGCACTCTAAGTTCCACTTGCAGAACGGGCCAATACAGCACCCATCTCAGTGCCGTGCGTTGCTATGCTGCTTGCCCCATAACGGCCGACCACATCTGCGCCCCTCTCTGATCACCAACGCAGATTGCCAGTAACAAAGTTCAATTGGAGTGCACCCAGTCTAGCTCCGAAATAGGTCGCTTACAGGGGGCCCAGTCACAGCACCCATGCAACTAGCGATTTCAATTGTGGAGGGGCTCCCGTTATTCCCTGCAGCTCCGTACCTCTGTGAAGCAGGAGTAGGCCCGTTGTTTTGACGCCGGCTCTCCTCCTGGGCCTCTGCATGGCCTCGATGGTACTTAAATGTCGCCCGGTCAGGTGCGACAGTCAGGGCACCGTGTCTGCAGGCCTCTGGTCCAGCGCTGTAGATTGGCTCTGTCTCCCTTCTCCGGAGGGGTGGGGTGAGAAGGGAGCACCCCAGAAGCCCACTTCTCAGCAGGCACTTCCTATCTGCTCTGCAGGCCCCAACAATCTCCCAATTCCGGTCTAGTGATCAGGTCCCGTCGCAGCCGCGGGTCCGTCTCCTGTGTCACACTAATACGATAGATCAGCACCCCCGTCGCAGCTTCACTTGCTTCATTCACATGGGCGCGCCTCTCCACTGATGCCTCTATGTCACTTGGACACTGTGATTGACTCACCCCGAGGAGGGTGGCATCCCGGCCCAGAGTCCCTGCTCGTGTGCCGCCAGACTGGGCCTCAAGATCTCAGCGGCGATCCCAGCAACAGGCAGCCAAATGCCGAGACACCAATTACATCACTGCATGCCGCTTTGTTTTCTACGTGTGTGCCCCGTATTGAGGAGCCAGGATGAGGCCATTTTCAGCAGGATCATTGCTGGGTAGTATGCTCGGCCGGCATTGTGGCTTTACCAAGCGGCTATGTTGCTACTCGGCTTGGCCACGCCCCCTTCCATTTTTATTTTTGACATCTACACTTTCTTACTTTTTTCCTCATCTAGTATACGCCAAGATACACAAGTATTTCACCTTTGATATTCTAGGCAGGTCAGGACTAGAATGCACAGATTTCTCTCTCACAACACTTTGCATGGGGATACAGCTAAATGCATATCTCTTGTTGGTGGCAGTGGCTATTACAAACAACACAAAATAAAATTATGAAAATAGTACACAATGCATGTATAGATATTGTTCTATTTGTCACAGACATTATGTTTGGATCGACTCACTTTATGAACATTGGTTCTTTGAGTGGCAGAGAAGTGCCTCTGGGTTGTCTGAGAATGTGGCAAACACCGACATGGGAATAACTCCATCACAGGCATTAGGCAGTGCCAATACCAATATCTGTTAATGTATACTTAGACAATGTTGTATCAATTGACAATTCTAGCCCTGGAGAAGTCGCAGGGTGACCACACCTGAAGACGAAACACATGTTGCCGGGTGTGAGGCTGAAATACATACCTGAATGAAAAGAAGATTTGGTGAGGAGAAGACAAAGATCTGATTACTATTCCTTTACTCTTTTGAGACACTAACGGTCTATGAGCTCAGCGCTTTAGTTATCTTTGAGTATTTCCACCTTATCCTTAGAGCACTGTGTATTGTTGGATTTATATGCATATGGGTACATTGCCTTTGTGCGCCTGATTACCTCATTCACCACCTCAAGCTCCTAAAGATACCTGGTTTGGTATTTGCTCGGGGTGAGGCTCCCAGACCAATGTCCCATCGAGAACACAATTGACATCCCCCAGCATAACTATGTCTCTTCCCAAGTAGGGGCCCGCCGAAGTCATCTCCTCATAAAAAAACTGTGGGCGTCTGAACTAGGAGTGTATATGTTAATAAAGCATATCTCCTGTCCATCAAGCCTGCCATACAGGATCACATTTCATCACTGAGGATGAAGCAGATGGTGCAGATGTTGGAAAGGGGTCCCCAGGACCATCCAATTGAGAACCCCTCAGGCAAACCAGAATATGAAGTGGCATACAGCTGTCCCCACCATTTATGTCTAATATACGGTAGCGTATTGCCCCATACATGGGTTTCCTGTAGGCCCGCTATAGAAATTTTATACCGTTGGAGGTAGGAGTACACCTGTCTACATTTTCGAAGCATTGCCATTCTATGTATATTCTAGGTAAGTAGTTTCATCAAGGAGAGAGCCATGGCATTTTATGGTTGGCATCACTTTTAGGTACCCACGCTTCCTCCCCATTTCTAAAACGCACCGCATAAAATTACAACCCTGACATGGACCCCCCGAACTTCCCAATAAACATTGAAGAATAAACAAAACATGTTGACCCCCCACCCACAGGACAGTGAGACGGATTAATCCCTCACAACATTGCAGAGAGTGAACAATCCATCTCCCACCCCAAACCACCAACCTCAGAGATCTTCAACAGTATATCTATCCACTGCAACAATAACCATAGTTGTACTTCACATTTTACACCGTCCATAAGTGAGCAGTGCCATATCCCTCTAAATTGTTGTAATGCAAGTGGCTGGGCAATCGACAGGGTGCAAGGGCATAGCCTCCAGCGCCCCTGTCAGGTACCAACTTCTACTGAGGGGCGTGTTCCCCCACATACGGAATATGCAGGAGGTTACAATTTCCCATAAGATAAAGGAAAAAAGCACACATTTATATCTTTAGTCCAATGAGGATCACTTATTTAGATGTTCTGAACAATGATCCTGTTTCTCTCTCACAGCCCGTAGATCTCAGGACACGTTAGTATCAGGGACAATCTCAGAGGAGGTCAAGTCAGAGTCCGAATATCCCTCTGCCACTTGTAAAGTACCATCCTCACACACTCTGTTCCTGCTAGAGCCACCTGTCTCTTTTTGCCTCTTTCCCTCTGGAGGGTCAGTGCTGCCTCACTACGGGATTCATTGAGTTTTTTTGGGTCAGGCTGAGAATTTCACCTTACGCCTCGGTCTCCAAAAGTGTCCAGCCAGTCAGAGGCCTCCACCAATGAGAAAAAGAACAGAGCCCTGCATTGGTGTTCAATCCGAAATTTGGCCAGGAAGAGGAGGCTGTATTTCATCCTGGCCCCTCTCATTTGCCTTTTCACTGCAAATAAAGTGCACTGCTGGTCCTGCACCCTTTGTGTAATCAGGTAAAATTGTGTTAGGGCGGCCCTCATATTGCAGAATTGTCTTGGTACTGGTGCATTGCAGGTTGATATCACGGTCCCGATAGGTAAAGAACCAGGCTATGATGGCTCTTGGTGTAGCCCCCGGCACCGGGGAGTGACCAGCACCCTGTGTGCCCACTCAATGTTGAAGAACTTGGACATTCTCCCTGGTGCGAGAACTTTCGTGATCCACTCTTCCAAAAACTACTCCGTAGAGGGCCCCTCCGCTTGCTCCAAAAAGCCCACAAATCTTAGTTTATTGCTTCTTGAGCCTCCCTCATGGTCCTCGGTGTATTCATCTAGTTTAATCATCTTCCATTGAAGCTCCATGACCGTCTCCCATAGAGCTTTGACCTCCGTGTGAAGTGTTTCCACATGCTGCTCCTTCATGGTAACCTTATCAAAAACCTTACATAGGTCGCATCGAATGAGATTTACATCAATCGCCTCTGCGTCAATCCTGGTCAAAATGTTGTCCCTTGTTGTCTGAATGGTCGCCAGGTTATCGTTACGTGAGGGGTCCCATTGGTCTACCCCTAGTGCCATCTCTGCAATCTCTGTTTCATCTTCTTCTCATGAATCCAATTGATTGTGGCCATGAGGTAGGGGCTGCGCATAGTGTATTATTTTATTAGATTGAGCTTGGGTGCCTTTCTCTTTAACCATGGTGGGCCGTTACTTCACAGGGATCCTAAGGCCCAAACAAGCACGAACAGTGCCCCGGCCTGCTATTAGCTCTATCCTCTGTAAATATCAACCCAGGTTTCAGGCTCGTTGTCCCCTGGCCCTCACTCAACCAATTGTTTTCACCCGGGTCTAACACTGTGAACCAAGTTCCAACAGGGCTAATCACGGTAAACACATTGCCTATGCAAGGCCAGTCTGTACCCACCTTCAGGCAGAAAAGACCAGCAGGACCGCGAGACCTGGTGGGTCCAACCGTCTCCCAATCCCAGGCAGTATCCACTGCTCCAACGTCTCCTTATTAGCGTTGTCCAGGAGCTTGTTTGTGCCCTCAAGTGCCCACTGTCCATTGGCAAAAGCCATGAGGATAAGCTCCTCTCTACCCCGGTCTCCTCCACACTAGAAGTTCTCCTTTCAGCCACTTGGAGCAGGATGCAGATTACTAAACCGTGTCCAACAGGCCCCGGCATGCCCGGCAGTGTCCAATATGAGTGGAGCCAGGCCCCTGCTCCGCCCGGGCCACAGCACACTTCTCAATTCTTATTAGGGGACCTGCCTCATGAGCCCTGTACCCTGTGTTGTCGTCTCGTTCAGTGCCGCTCTGCAATCAGACAGGCTCCAATTCTCCCAGAGCACTGCCTCCTCCGATATGTTTTGCCTTCCAGTCCTCCGGTGCTGATATCTAGTCACAAGCAGCGCACCGCTGCTCTCACCAATTGCGCTGGAGTCGCCTTTGAAAGACTCGGCTACCAGTGCCTAGCTTTCAATGTACGCCGCGCTGGAAAGGAGCACCGAAAAGCAAGTACTACAAGGCCATCTCTTTGGCCACGCCCCCTGCAGATGCACGTAATCAAGGGTGCCAATACATGAATTCCAACTATGTCAGTAAATCCTTGCTGAATTTCTTTTCATTCATGTTCTATTTCCATCAGCATAATTATTGTGTTGAATGCTGAAGTGCCATCACTTTTGCAAAACTGTTTTTTTTTCCAAGGGAAACATATTTTTTGCAGTGGGGAGGCAGAGGTGGGGGTCGCCTTTTTCTTCAACCCCACACATTTTGGGAGTGATTGTTTACTTATTAAAACACATTAAACTCCTGATTCATTAGTACATTTGTAACAATATATTCGATAATAGAGGAACACATCACAAAAAAATTAGCGATCAGATATGATTGAATAAAGTAAATGTCCAACTATAAAAAGCAAAAACGCATTATGTATACAATAGTACAATGGGAAGTAGTTTACTAATATTAATAAAATGAATAACATTGTCATGACAATGGATTGAACATGGATTTAGTAATAAACTAACATCAATAGCCTTTGGGGTGGTAGTGAAAAGCACAAACTAATTGTTTTCTGAGAATGGAAAGGGGATTACTTAAAACGAGCAAGGGAATAGTGAACTGAGTGGTAAAAATCAGTAATTTTCCTTCTTTCTGGCTTTGATCTCTTCTGGCTCATTGTTTAGTGGTGAGGAAGTAAGGAGAGTGTTTAGAGGAAAGTTGCTGAAAACAATCTTTTGGCCAGATGTACAACAGTTTTTGCATGCAAACCCTTTTGCGCATGCAACACCTTCATGGGCTATGTGCAAAGCCTATTTTGCGACTTGAAAAAGTTGTGAGTCGCAAAATAGTGTATTGTGAGTCACTATTAGGAAGGGGCGTTCCCTTGTTAATTACGAGTGCAAGACCATGTAAGAATGTTTTGCATCCGCAATTGCGGGCGCAAAACACTGGCAAATTACCAACCTCTTCAAGAGGGTGGTAATGCACTTGCAAAAGGGACGGGGTGCCCAGGGGACCCCTTCCCCTTTGCAAATGCAGAGGTGCTAGGGACCACTACCTGGCCTACAAAAATGAAATGAAAACATTTATTTTTTATTGTTTTAAAAGTATCCCGTTTTCCATTAAGGAAAATGGGCTTCATTAAAAAAACTGCTTTATTTAAAAGCAGTCCCAGACATAGTGGCCTGCTGAGCCCAGCAGGCCACCATACCTAGGAGGGCCTGCCATTCCCAATGGAGTCGCAAATTGCAAGAGGCTCATTAATATACATGAGCCTCTCAATTTGCGACCCCATTGGGAATAACAAACAGTGTGAAATACACTGTTGTACATAGGAAATAGTGCCTTGCAAATTGCGAGTCGCAAAACACTCGCAATTTGTGAGGCGCTATTTTGTTGATCGTACATCTGGGACTTTGGTCTTTATCTTAACAACATCTTCAAGTATGATTCTATCTCAGCCAGTTTGTTACAGATTCCTCTGTTGAAAGGTTGAAAATTGCCTCGGCCACATCCAGGGATGACGCAATTTCGATTTTCAGATGCGCATAATGCATGATTTTGTTTGGGAAGTGTTCTTTAAATCCGATATTCTGATACATACTTCATACACTGACCTTACACCATGTTGTTGGGATTTTTTGCCGCACCCTTGTCATTTTCTCTTTAACGTTCCTTTGCCCCTAATCATTGGCATTCTATTGGCGTGGTCTGTGTGGTTGGTAAACAATTTGATCATCACTGGTAATAGGAAGTGCTTTGGAATCTTTTTGAACTTGGAATCACCCATTTTTCCCATTAGTACGAATAGCCTAATGTGTCCTCCTTCATGCCTTGTTGCGCTTACAATTGCCTAAACAAGTGGAAGGCATTTCAATTTCAGTCTAGCATAGACATCATTCTGGATAGACATCATTCTGCAGTTACACAGTGGTCTTGGTTGTCCTGCACCCTTTCCTTGATACTTTTCCACTTTTCTGCCAAGGAATGCTTACCTCTCTGTATGTTCCTCTACAGAGGAGACAGAACATGCTCCGTGCATGTTGGAGGGAGCAGTGCAACACTTACCAAGGGTGCATCTCATTGTACAAAAGGTGATTGAATCTGTTTGGCCAACAGTTTCCATGACCAGTTAACTACAGGATTCTGATAGCTGTCCAAGTTCCAGCCTTTTGTCGAATGAATGGTGTTGTGTCCTATGAAGGTAGACACCAGGAGCCAGGATGTATATTTAAGTCTTCTTTATTCAGCTTCACTCCATGTTACATCAGTCTTGACTCCAGCCAGTCTAGTGTAGTACCAGCCCCACCAGGAGCAGCCTGCCTAGCTGCTCTGCCCATCTCCAACTGTCACCACTCAGGCAGCCAGGCATTCCACGCATCACAGTCACACCAACATTCCGTAACCATCTCTCACTCTGGCTGAGCAGCTAGAGGCACCAGGGCTGTAATACATGCAAATACCACTAAGAAGGAAATCACATTATCCCTTTTTCTTCAAAGAAAACGAGAAATGAAAATAATATAACAACAAGCAAGAACTATAAACAAGAAAAATCAATAATGATACAAGGCTCTAGGATGTAGCAATAAAGACAGAACATTGCAAGAGAAAGAACCATTAGGACAAGAAAAGATGGATAGGATACAGCATACACACAATTGAGCAGCAATACCCCCCATCCTCCCTAATAAGAGATTATAAAATTTTTGAAGTGTAAGCAAAAGCATAGCATTACTAGAAGTACAGTTCAAAACATTTTGAATCATACACTGTAACATAATGGACTATAACGCGAAGGGTAAAAGACCCCACAACACAAATGCCAAACAGCATACCACAGAGTGGCGCAAAAGGTAGAATACCAAGCAACTTCAATCCCAAGAGTAAGGGAAACAAAGAGAAAATGGGTCGTCACCCATAAAAACACCTGTGAAGGGATGTACTATTGTACTGCGCGCAACTGTAACAGGGATAAATACCCACATCCAACCCAGCGTAAGGGTTTACCTATGTACCTATGTATGGGAACAAACCCCTGTTCCAACTCCCTTGTGGAGATTACATACCGCCACACAGGGGTAACAAAACATAACTAAGAAATGGGCTGTTACTCACACCCATACTATGGGTAGGGGACAAACTGATGACCACCACAAAAACTAATGTAAGACCCATCCTAAGAAAAGCATAAACCTGTGGCATCAAATGTGCTGTAGAAGAAACACATATTAACTTAAAGTCCAAGTAATGTGAACTATATTTCTTTTCAATACCACACTTTAGGCAAAACATCTAAACATGCCCCTCAAAACAAACAAATATGCCACTATACAAAACACCGGTGAGCAACTCCTCACACGAAAAGACTTCCCTTGCGTAAAAGTGTACAAAGGTTACTGCACACTTGCACCCAAGTTGCGTAAACGATACAAAGATAAGCAATGCCAAACCTTTATCATGAGATATAAACCACACAGTTGGTGTAGTAAATGGAGCTTGTGTGCAAAATAACCCACAAATTTGTTATTGCAGACTCGATACACAGTCAGGTTCTCATAACTTGCCAGATAAGGCTCTGAATAAACATAGTCAGCTAGTCAAAAATGGCACACGTCGCAAACACTGTCAAGATGTGGATGTTGAAGTCACTGCCAAAGTACAGAATTGGGTCACCTTCAAAACAAATTTGCTGCAAAGAAAAAGAATAGCTGGTGGCAGAAAAGACTACTCGGAGCAGGAATAGTGGTTAAGATGTTTGTGACATGCAGGCACACCACTGTGGGAACAATGAACAATTTACAATACCTCTGAAATCCATGAAACCGAGGATCTACAAGAAGATCCCATAGTCGACAATTCCAGATGATGTGCAAGACATGAAGACACCGCGTTGTCCCCGGCCCTCATTTCGACTTTCACAAAATGTTATTGAATTAAAGAGCAAACACCGTGGTTGGCAGAAAGAAGCCACATGGTTGGCAACTCCGCAGCAAACAGGAACCACCAAAGGGAAAATTCAATAGTGGCCGCCAACCACAAGATGGCGGCACGCTGTCGACGTCGCTGCACAGTGGCTTACATTGCGTCCATGTACCAAAATGTCCACAAGAGCCAGAAGACGGAGTTGAGACAGCCATGTACGTCACACTTAAAATGCAAGAACACAGGGAACTTAGCCGGACAAAGGTAAGCGCGTGATTGGCTTGTCTCATGACACGGCTAAATTTGAAAATGGAGGCTGTGGTTAAACTGCCTAGAGTCCAAGGGGCAGCCACAAACCGCAAAAATTAAGAAATTGGCTTACCCCCATACTCGTGTAAGTAAAGAGGATGGCCGGGGAACGTTGATTCAACAACCGCCTCGAACAGCAGAAACTTTAGAAAAAGTCCACTGCTAACCCTGTGTTTGGAAATCACACGGAGCAGACATCAAGACACAGAAAAACCAGGGACAGGTCCCACGTTTCTTTAAATGCGTTTCTTTAAACAGGCTCCAGCACCACAGCACAGAGTATCAAATTGATGTACTGACTTTGGTGTAAATTCTTGTCACTCGCCTAGGTTAAAGTTCCAGTCAGGCATCAAACATTGTCCTTCTGTGCTACTACTGCACGGAGATTGTTGTGAGACAATACCTTTTCAATTAAAGTCACTGTGTTCTTGGAGGCACTTTAAATCGTTGTGGCTGGAGCAACCCATGGCTGCATGTAACCACTCGTCCTACTCACAGTAATCCTTTAAGAGTATGATGTGGCTGGAACACCAGATGTGGCTGTAGTTGAACTACTCCTCCAACTCATTGTAATCCTTTAAAGTGGCTGTAGTATTCCAAAGGCTATAGTGTCAATTGGTGATGACACTGGTTGGTGGGGATGTCCGTTTGTTAAGGACACTGGTGGGGCTGGCGCTGGCTTGCCTGGAAATACTTTCTTTGTAGATGTAGTTGCTTGTGGGATCTCTTGGTTTCTCTTGAAGTGTCTTTGTAGTCTCTTTGTTTCTGTGATGTACCAAGAGTTTCTAGGGTCCAATTCGCTCGTCGCCAAAATATGGTGTGTCCTATGAAGGTAGACACCAAGAGCCAGGATGTATATTTAAGTCTTCTTTATTCAGCTTCACTCCAGGTTACATCAGTCTTGACTCCAGCCAGCCTAGTGGGGTGTCAGCCCCACCAGAAGCAGCCTGCCTAGCTGCTCAGCCCATCTCCAACTGTCACCACACATCCATTCAGGCACACATGCATTCCAAGCATCACAGTCACACCAACATTCCTTAACCATCTCACAATCTGGCTGAGCAGCTAGAGGCAGCAGGGCTGTAATACATGCAAATACAACTAAGTAGGGTATAACAAAGGGCTTTGTCCCTGATGACAGCTGAAGGAGTCAGAAATGATGGGAGAGCCATTTGTAAAGACATCTCCTGATTTTCTGCTTGCCCTCATTGCTTTTGGGCTCTTGTTCATGGGTGTTTTCCGATGTCATTTGTAGAAGGCTTTCTAGCTGGTTTCTAGTTCTTTCACTACATCTTTGTCGTTTTTCGTCTTTTCCACCTTGTCTGACTTTGTGTCATATTTTATGTAAAGGGGGTGCTTTTAATTTGTGACAGTTCCTGTGAAAAATATACTTAATATTGATTGATAAGATAAAGCAATAATCGCATGTATAGACAGGGATTAGGTGGGATGTCAGATAGAAAGAGACTCAAACACACTTATTAAGTTGTACAATTGTATAGGAATCAAAAGTTATTTGTGAGAAATTCTACAATAGGTATTTACACTTGTGTATTGTGTCCCAAGTGAAATTATGAACCAAGGCATAGGAATAACATTTGTGAAAAAACATGTGCAAGGTTTCAATCATCAATATTTTATTGTTGAATTAATAAAAATCCTTACAATAAGAAAGGTAAATTTAGCCTATATTCACATAACAAATAACGTTAAAATTCAAAAACAAGAATTAGTGTTGAAGTTTAAAGGATTAAAACTTAAAACTCTCGGGTCCCCCCACTAGCATCGTAGGGATTTGTAAAGTGAACGTGGTAGCATCAGCCTGGATGGATGGGCCTCCGACAGTATATTGGATGATCGTTAACAGATCTGTAGCTGCTTTCTAATCTCTACCATAAATTTAAGTCCCCGACAAGTCAGAATTGGGGATGAACCTCCCAGCCAGGTAATAACGGCCTGCCGACATGTTCTTATGTTCAATTTGTTCAGTATGTCCCATGATAACTGTCTTCTAGATAGCATGAGGGCTCGGCACACACAAAACAAATGAATTAGAGATTCAATTTGATATCCACAGAGTCTGCATTTTAGGCAATCATCGTGGGGTTATCCAGGAAGGTCTTAAATCCTTGGATTCGTGAAGGCCCATATGGAAGTCGATGAGGGTCTTTTTTAAATATTGGCTAAAATGGGTTGCCAAGTATGCCTGGGGTTGTTGAAGTGAATAGGAAGATATAACTGTCCAGGCATGACGTCGATGGATCAATGTTTGTTTATCTTCCAGTAATTACTTCCTTTTGGCAATGGAATCAGCAATTTTGCAGAAACTGGCTTGGTCAATTTTTCTGTTCCATGCTTCTAGCAGTTCGAGCTCCGTAAGGCAAGTGAGCAAGTGAATGGACCAGGGCTGGGTGGATTCACAATTGATTACTTGCCAACAGAGATTATTTAAAGAGTCTAAGTCGGCAGCACGAAGTTTATGGCAAAAATTAACGAATCTTGACTTGGAACGAAAGATTTGATTTTGGAGTCCAAATTCTAAACGCACCTGGGTTGGTGAGGAGCATTTGGGTAATTTAAATACATCTTTGTAAATTTTATTTTGCAAGTTGTTTAATAAACCGGCCTCTCCTCAAGCCATGTAACAAGACCGTACGATAAAGTAGGTAAAATCTGAGTGGCCATTACTTTTAAGAGGTGGGTGTAGTTTGGGGCACCCAGATTTTGCAAGAGTTGCCTGTATCCATAAATTAACATCTGGGACTTGGCTTTTAGCACCGTAGAGTGTTCTTTTTTAGAGTTGTCTTTGCCGAGGGTAACCCCCAGATACCGGTAATATGGCTGTTCCTCTATCGCAAGGTGGTTAGATGTCCAACTAAATTTGATAGGCTTAAGTTCCATAAGACGTACTACTTTTGTCTTTTCTCTATTCAGTTCCAGGTGTTCTTCGTCTAGGTAGAATTGTAGAGCATTTATCAGCATTTGCAGCCCAATTGGGGTTCTGCTTAGGAGGACAATGTCATCTGCAAACTGGATGATTGGCATTGAGGTGTTACCAAGTTTGGGTGCATGGCTTACAATTTGACCGAGGTTTTTTCCCAGGTCGGCAAGGTATAAATTAAATAAACATGGGGCCAGGACGCAGCCCTGTTTTAATCCATCCGCAGTTGGAATTTTGGACGTTAGGCTTGAACCCTGACCTTGTTTAACCCTTGCCTAAGTGTCAGTGTAGAGAAGCATGACTGCGTTAAGAAGGTTTTTTGACAGCCCCCACTCCTTGAGTTTTTCCCATTGTCTCCCCCTACTGACTCGATCAAAAGCAGCTCTAATGTCGATAAAGCAGCCATATAACTGATTATTCTTCATTTTGGCTCTTTCCATCAGGAGGGCTAGGGCTGTAAGGTTTGTTATAGTCCCCGCCCTTTTTCTGAAGCCTGTTTGATAGCTGGGGATTAGTTTGTTATTATCCACCCATTCCTGAATCTCCTCCAAAATGCAAGAGGCGTATAATTTGGGTTCCACGTCTATTAGAGATATCAGCCGATAGTTCCGTGGTGATCTCCTGTCTCCCTTTTTAAAAATCGGGTGGAGGATGTTTCCTTTCCACGATGGGGGCTGCTGCTTACAGGCAAAGACTTGGTTAAACAGGGCGGAGAGATGGTGTGCCCAGAAATCCTCATTGTATTTGAATACTGCGTTGGGGAGGCCATTGTGTCCTGGTGCGCCTTCAGTTTTAAGATTGTTAATGAGCCTTTTGACTCTGTCGCTGGAGAATAGATCCGGCTGTATCATAAGATTATTGATCCTACCTATGTCAGTGAGGCATGTTAACTTATCTGACGCTCCTTTCAAGTAACTTGATTTCATGATTGAGTTAGAACGATGATGTTTTTCTGGAGGAAAAGATTCCCTTTTTAAGTACAGATTTTTTACATGGGCTTCCCAGCTTTGTTTGCTAATGTCGGGGTCCTGACACATTGCATCAGCGTTATTTAATTTATTAATGATGCCCCAAAAATCCCTCGTGTTTCGCTTTTTACTAGCTACTAACAACTTTACCCACGTCTCTTCCTTGTGTTTGGTCTTTGCTTTCCACACCATTTTGCGATCATTTTTTCTCATACTCCTAACGAGAAAGTGGTTTGACATGGAGCCCTGGTTTTTGTTCCTTATTGCCTTCCGTTGCTCCCGGGCAATTTTTCTCTTTTCCTCTCTTAATTTGTTGTTAAACCAGGATTCCCGCAGGACTAATGGACCATGATGCAGAGCGAGGGGAACCGAATGTTTAAGGGACAAATTCTCTAGCAGATGTTCCCAAGTTGAAACCTGATCTTCATTTTGCTCATGTTCATATTTTGAAAAGAAGTTACTTGCAGTTTCGTTGATGGCTTTCGTTCCGCTGCCCCTCCATCACAATCTTCGTAGATTGAACTTCTCTGGCTGATGAGAGAGGACAGTTAGCTGTGTAGACTCCAACACCCCTATATTGATCCATATAATTTGGGGAAAGTGATCACTTTCGGTTTGTGTTGCTATTTCATAGCCCTCCACTGAATCAAGCAAGTTGTTACTTATTAAAGTGAAGTCAATGGTTGACGATACCTTACCACTCATGTACGTGGGTGCTGATGAAGATGTACCTGATCTCACGGGTTTTAGAATTGTTAATCCCTGCATTGTGAGTTGTCTTGGGGTGAATAGATTAATCTCTACCCAGGATTTTTGCCTTGGGATATAAGTATACGAATCTTCATGATTTACGTTGAGATTAAAGTCGCCTGATAGTATCAGCAGACATTGAGTGTTTGATTTATGAAGTGTTTTTATGAGTTTGATAAGAGTGGCCAATTTCTCTTTTTTTTTTGGTACGATCGGGGTGGATGTAAATATTTATTAATAGCAGTTGGAACCCGGGTTTTATGGAGATCTGTGTTACCTGAACCCAGCTTAGTCCCACGTCCTGATTTTCCGGCTCCCAATTAAATTTCTGCGAGATGTATGTGGATAGCCCTCCACTAGGGTGCCCGAACTTGGACGTTCTCTTGGCAAGGATATGGTGTTCAGTAAAGCCGGGAATGGCGGGGGATACCAGGTTCCAGGTCTCTTGTAGTAAAAGGGTGTCATATTTTTGAAAGAACAGTTGTGTCTCACTGTCTTGGTCCATACTTCTTAATCCATGGATGTTCCAACTGCAAATGCCTATTTTAGCCATTTTGAACATATCCTTTGTTGCATGTTTGAACCGTTTGTATTGGGATGGTTGATCGTTATTTTTAGGAATACTTTAGGTTAAGGGTTAACGAGATCCATGACCAATCCTGGGTGGGTGACCCAGCTATACGAGGTTGCGGTAGAAGTGTGTTTATTCGACCGACCTCTTGAACTGATGTAGCCGAAAGGGCACCCTGGAGACACGAGATTTGCTTGTGGCTGATTGACTCCTCCCTGCTTAAGTTCAGTATGCTTTTTGAGAGCGGAAAAGGATATCTCGGGCGCGTATGTTGCATGAGGGTAATTCCCCAATGTTCGAATGATCCTCTGTTTGCAAAGATCTTTACTGCTATCTCCTTGGAAGCCCAGGTGGTAACAGAAACTTCGGTGTTTGTATGATCATTCTTTTGGCCAAACTCAACTGAAACTAGGTCTTGGGTAGATATACTTCTAAGCTCAGGAATAAGACCAAATAGTTTTAATAGATTTCCTCCATTTAGGATGTCGTGCATACCCTTTGTCTCATATTCAGGAGTAAATATCAGAATTGGTTCTAATTCTGCAGTTGGAACTGTTAAAGGGTCTTGTGAGCATAAAACAGAATTGTTGGAATTGCTTACAAAACGTTTTTTTGTTTTTTGAATCACGTTTCCTATGATACCCTTATCCCTGAAGCCCCTTACAGGCAAATGAGTGGTTCGTAACATATGGTTATTTTTTTTAGGTAGAAAAACCGGATTTGTCAGAACTGTACAATTGCGATTTTGCCCGGTTTTTGTTATTTTAATCGAGGTGATGTTCCTTAGTGAGTCGTGGCCTCCTATTTTATGTTGAATTGTTCCCGTTGGGGCCATTGGATGTTGTTTAATACACTGCCAGTTGTTCCCTATTTTAGTTATCTTTATGGGGGTCAGGTCATATGCTGCCTGAACGTGAATTTGGTCACTATTTCGTTGTGTCCTGTTTGGTATTGTGGCTCCATTAATGCTCGTTGGTAGTGGCTCCAATGAGTGGTTTATTTTGAGCGGGCCGCCCCCAACTGTAGTTAGATCTCCTTGTGCGGGTGTCTGCATGCTCTTTGAGGTAGGACGGAGGCATTTCACCATTGATGTTATTGCTGGTGGAAGCGTAAAAGCTGATTTTGAGTTTGTACAAGTGATCAATGCATGCTGGGACTTACTCAGACCTTCAGATGAGGCACGATCTAGGCCGCAGGACTGTACCCACAATTTAGAATTTTCAGACGAGGCATTTGCCTGAGGATGATGTTGATCTTCCAACTTATTAATGGCAGTGTTTAAGGAAGTATTTACTGATCCTTTGTCTTTGGGCGGATTGATCAAAGGTTTTGCAAAGAAATTGTCGATTGTGATCCTTTGGTTACCTTTTTTGGTTTGGACCTGGCTTTTCTCGCTTTTTTCCTTTACTTTTTCGTAAGGTTGTCGTGGAGCTGAGGACCAGGATTTTCCATGCCCTTAAATGAATGGACGGTCGAGTTTGAAGATGCTTTATGCTGAGCCTTTAGGTTATATGATGAGGCGGGATCCCCATCCCCGTCTGGGCTCTTATGTAGTGAAGGGTGAGCGATAATAACACTTGATTTACCCGTGTTGTAATTTTTTCCTGGTGGAACTTGAATTGTCATCTGATTATTTCCTTTTTTAACTGCTCCCATAATATCTTTTAGAATTACAGGGAGTGTTGCTAATTTCTCGATGATGCTCCTGCAGCCACAACTGGATGGTTGGCTTGTGAAGCCTTTGTCGGTTGGGGCCTGTTTTACAAGTCAGAAGAGTGATAATTGCGTCTGTTTTAGAGCTGAGTTGAGCAATATGCTCTGCGATGACATTTATCAAGCCTATTTGGACCTCCATCTTGTCTGATTGAGTGCCTTTATGGCCTGGTCCAGAGGGCTAATCAAGGTGTTCCCCCAGGACCCAAAGGGCGCTTGTCTGCAGTGCCTCTTTATTCGCTCGTCCCGTTGTGTGGTCGTGCTTGTTGAAGAGATTGATATAAGGTACTGCATAGATTTTTTTTGTTGGAAACTGCTGCTTCCGGAACTGTCATCGATTAGAATTCTATGATTTATGCTGGGATCCATTACATTGTGAGGCCTGGATGCCACTGGGCTCCGACTTTGCTCCTCAACCATTTGGTCGTAGTCCAGAATAAAATCTAGATTTAGTTCTTGCAAGGATTGACTTGGAACTGGGAGCAGTGTCGCATTATCCAAATTAGGAAGGTTATGTCCAGACGAAGGGTCAATCTGGTCATCCGGCCTCGTAAACCTCTGATTTGATTGTACTTTTGGTCGTCCTGGTCCGAGATCAATTTGGGGATTATTGTGGTCGATAACATGATTGTTTACCCCCAAATTGGATTTATTATTAGAATCATTGAAAAGGTTTTCCAGTGAATCCTGGCCAGGTGATATGGGTGAGGGCAGGACTAGTTTTTGCCCAGTCTTGGTTGATTTGATTTTGGTTAATGGAGAATTGGAGTTATGAATCATTGCCTGAACAAGTTCAGTTTTTTTTTGTAAGAGGCTTGAGCGGTTGCTCAATTAATGAAGCCGGTTGAAATTGTGTGAAAGATTCTAAAATTTGAATTTGGGCCGTCTGTGATTTGCCACGATTTGGGGTTCTGGGAGACTATGATTAGTTGCCTTGTCTGGTTAAATAGGGCTTGGCAAGTTCCTAGCTTCCCTTGTTGTTGCCAACAATGCCGATACAGGGTCTTTCAGAAAGAAAAATTTGTTGATCTTTTGCTGAGTTCCTAATAGTTGGCCAGGGCTGTCTGGGGGCTGGGGAGGTCGTACTATCTCACTTATCCCCTTGCCGTCGCACCCCCCTTGCCGTAGATTGACTAGGGGCGGAATTACTTGCACTTGCTTTAATACGTCTGACTTCTTAATTTTTTTACTGCGTGGTGCTTTATTTATTGATGCCTGCCTTTTAGTTCCTGAACGCATTTTTGTCCTGCTCAGTTTTATAAAAGTTATGATTGGCGGGAAAGCTAGATAGGCCGCTAGTTAGAGCGAAGGGGACAAAAACTGAACGCCAAGGGGACAGTTGCTGTGGACGAGCGGGGCACTCAGGAGGTGCGTCGAGCCAAATCGGACCTAGTCTGATTGGCCTGGGCAACCCCCCGGGCTCTTACTTAGCAGCTGCCTCTAACACCGGCCGCGCTCGTGCTTTGTCCCTGGGTCTCACCCTATACTCCGCCGGCCTTTCTCCCTTGAGCTCCCCAAAAAACCTGGAGACTTTTCCTCGCAGGGAGAGCCCACCACTCCCAAACCCCCCGGGACAGTGTTAGGGGGACGAGGGTGGCTTCCGCGGAAGGAACAACAGTATTTGCGCTGGTCCAGGTGGTCCAAAACTGCAACTGCAAACTGAGAACTGACAAGGCACTCCTACCCTCCACTTAACGCTTGCCTCTCAACATCAGGCCGAAGCGGCAAGGTGGGGGCTGGATAGGGGAAAACAAGTCCTTCCCTTCTTTCCCGTGATCCCGGTGTCACTGTCACTGTCCCTTGGGAGCAGAGAGGCAGTGGGTTACCTCTCGGACGTCAAACAGGCAAGGAGCAATGGGAGCAAAGCTTGGGGGGGGGCAATGAGCTGCAATCGGCAAACAATAGCTAATGACGGAGTCGCTGTGCAGATGCGGATCGTGAGCACGTCAGTTGAGTGGAAGCAGAAGCCGAAGTAGAGCAGAAGCCGAGGCGGCAGAGGCAGTGGCGGTGAGAAGAGAGAGGGTCCTTTACAGTGGGGGATCCCTGCCCTGCCCTGCCCCCAGCTCGACCCTCAGCCTCAACTAGCGTAGACGGGAGGCTGAGAAGCCGAGAGGTGGCCGCACAGCACAGAACTAGCACAGGCGCGACCTGGGACTCGTGAGCACTTCGCGTCACGAACGGACCAGCCTGCTCTGGGCCGTCGAAGGAGGAAGGAGGAAGGAGAGGAGCGGCTGGTGTGCTCGAGGAGCATGAAGTCTGGTATCTTGCAGGGGCAGGCGAGTAAGAGAGCAAGCGGCTCCGCAATCTAGCCGCACAGCGTCTCCGTCATTCGCTATTGTGCAAGGTTTCAAATAAACATTGTTATATACAAAAGCGACCAATTTCTTTTTTTTCCATTCTTAACATCTATAAGATGATAGAATGGCAGTTTATATTGGTTCACTTTTCTTAATTGTTGTCGGCGTTTCGACCCTAACATGGATCTAGGGTCTCTTCAGGACATATGATGCCCATACAATTATTGTACAACTTAATCAGTGTGTTCGAGTCTCTTTCTATCTGACATCCCACCTAATCCCTGTCTAAACATACGATTGTCGCTTTATCTTGTCAATCAATATTAAGTATGTTTTTCACAGGAACCGTTTTTTTTCTTAAAATACGTAATCACCCTGGTTCTGTTGTGAGTAGGGTTTCCTTTTTCGACTTTAATTTTTGAAAGGCCTCTGCTTCAGGCATGCACATTGCTCTAGTGAAGTTATGTGTATTCCAGTGCCCAGATTACACATGTCATTGCATGCGCCTAGGCAGTCCTTAATTTGAGCTGGTGGTTTCTGGTGGGAGCCACTGGCAATTAGTTTTGGGTATAGCACTTATTTTTTCGCATCAACCACTTCTCGTGAGCAGGAGAGTGAAAACATACAAAGGGAAAAGAGAAAGCAAAAGTTGGAAAAATCGCCATCAAGGGAGAGAGCAGGAACCTGCAAGTGTAAGACAAAGGGACAAGGAGCGTCTGGTAGGTCATTTAAGATACCTGAGGGGCATTTGATTGGCTGCCAGGGACTCTCTGCCCTGTTATCTCGCTCTTACTGGTTTCTGATTTCTACACTGATCATGGATTTTCTGTCGCATGGTCAGCGACTGGCTGCCGCCCCCCCCCCCCCAATCCGGCACCCAACACCCAGAAACATGAACATGAGGCTTCTTTATCTTTGGAAGGCGGGGGCTAGTCCCCCGGCCGTATTTATTAAGATATGAAATTAAAAAAGGTTTTAATTGCATGGTCAACAATGTATACAAAAATCAGCAGGACATTAGATACAATATCATCAACAAGTTTGAGAGGCTAACCTTAACAAAAAATTCTAATACATGTTGTTTCCTAACAGAATCTAACATCCTCATCTTGATTTCTGTACATTTCTGGCCATATGGCAAGGTCGCTAACCGGTGTCAGGTCCTACAAGCTGCGCCTCACCTAGAGCTGTGTGCATGCGCAGTCGTGCTCCGGTAATCGCCCGGTCTACGCCGTGAACTCCATTTACCCACTAAAGGAGGGCCCTTACTCTGCGCCATCCGGTGACGTCATGAGTATGCGCGCGCGGGGTGGCTACCAGCCTAAGGAAAGCGTGACTACTCCTGACCCGCGCTCCTTTGAAGCATCAATTACCTTGCCCCTGGAGTTCTAGGAGTGGCCAATGGCCCCTCCCCCTGGGCGGGAACCTCCATAGGATGATGCCCGCCCCCTCAGACCTTAAAATATGTGCTCACCGGTCATGACCTTACCAAAGAAGCCCCGAGCGCGGGGCACACCGTGCTGTGGGGGAGCGTCCAGGGACAAGGGGGTCTCCCGGGCGCTCCCGCCTCTTTATTCCCAAGGGGCCAGGCGGAGTAGTGACGCCCCTCCGCCCCGCCCCTCCAGTAGCCCGCCCCCCCTAACCCGGACATCCTTCACTGGTATCCGGGTCAGGGAGGCCGCCGGCCAATCGGTGGTGGGTCGCGCCCAAGGGCCCGCCCCCACCACCGAGAGGCACACAGAGGGGAAGGGGGGGAAGCGGTCGCCACGCCGCCATGCGTGCGGGGGGGGCGAGGGCCCCCCCTTTTCATTCTTTTCCTCCGTCTTTCCGTTTTGTTGTTTTTTTTTCCTGTTGGTCTCGGTCATAAAAAGTGGACATTTAGTGTTCCATGACTTGTCACCAAACTAAGCTCAAATTCTGTTGTCCAGGTTAAGGGTAAAGAATGTGTTAACTTTTTGAATTTAGTCACAGCATCGTAACTCGTGACTTCTCCTGGTTTTCGGCTAAAGCTCTGATTCTATTTTAGATAATTCCCTTAAGTGGCCAACAAGCTTCCAATTATAATTTAGGTACCAACAACGAGTTAAAGTTCTTTAAAGTGAAGATGTAACATGAAAGAAACGTGCTTTCCAAGAAACTCGTCATATCTGTATGTGCTTTAGACCCAAAGGTGATATGAAAAAAAAACAACCCCAGGCAATCAAAAACGTGTATCATTAATAACGTCAGAGATAGGTGTCACGAACCTCACCATCTGGGCTGAAGTGGATGCTCAGTTTATCTACAGAGATGTAATAATTCTTTTCTTCAACTGAATGTTCCAGTCAATTACATTTTGCTGCTTCCCGAACTATTCTGAGACCTTCCCCTGCCTGAGCTGACAAATCTGTTTTGTGGAAGTGTACCTTAAGGTTTCTTGTTCAGCTTGCCTTCTTGTCGGGATAATGAGTTTCCAGCAGCACAGTCTGGTTTTGAAATATTGTGCATATTTCCTTTCAGTTTATTTTAAATGTGGAACTCCTAATTTACCTCAAAGTGCACGCAATTGCATGTCTCTCTCAAAATAGAAGATAAACACGCTCTATTTCATTATCTCTGTTTACATATATCATATTTGTATTTTAGAAATGGTACACAACAGCAATGAAAAAGAAATGTCAATGCCGAGCAATGTAATTAAAAAGTCATAACTGAGATTATTTGTGTCACTTTGCAATACAAATAAAATTGAAGGAAATACCTACAGCGAGCCCCCCTCGATGCACAGGGTTATCATCAATGATATTGTTTTAAAGTTCTTCTGTGATGCTATCAATGATCTCATAGAGCACATTATTAATGATGTAATACATGCATTGCATGATGAGAGTGCTAGTTATATTTAGTTCTGTTAACTATAAATGGAGAATTTCTGTAGGTATTTTATTTAAAGATCTTATTTGTATACTGACTGTTAGACCTGGCATCTTTGGTTTGGTTTCCCCTTATCGTTCTGCCTCTACCTCCTGTATTTTTGATGCTGTGCTGGATTTCGTTTTTGCTGGTTTAGATGCTTTGGGCACTTTGCCACTGCTGTTCAGTGTCAAAGGGCAAGTGCTCCCTGTGTAAATTGTTATTACGATTGGTTTTCCGTGATTGGCATATTTATGTCACCAAGAAGTCCCTAGTAAAGTGCACTGAGTGTGCCAGGGCTGGTGATAACAGATGCTACTAGTGGGCCTGCAGCACTGATTGTGCCACCCACATGAGTAGCCCTAAAATGGTGTCTCAGGCCTGCCACCGCAGTGCCTGTGTGCAGTCTGTGAACTGCCATGTCCACCTGATCAGTGTCCCCACTAGCCAGGCCTAACCCTTCCCTTTCTGTACACATTGGTCACCCCTATAGAAGGCCCAAGGTACCCCCTTGGGCAGGGTGCAGTATATGTGAAAGGTAGAGCATGTACTTGTGCAGGTGACATGCTCTGGTAGTGGATTACAGCCATTTTCGTTTTTCACTATTGTAAGGCTATCTTGCCCCATAGGCTCTCATGGGGGATGCTGGCTACAGTGGCTACCAGCATATCTTCCCATAGGAGCAAGATAGGACATAAAAGTCTGGTATCCGTGAACTCAGAATTTAATAACACATCTTTTAGGAAAGTTTGTTTTTAAACCCTGTGTTTGAGAACCGCAATTTTAGAAAGTTACTGTTCTCTTGTCTGACCTTTCTGTGTGCCTTGGCCTGTTTGTGAATTGACTGTCTGGTTTGTGAGTGACAGGGGCTGGGTGGCTCCCAGAGTCTGAGTGGGCCATCCCTGGGATGAATAGCTCCATCTGCATCTAGAATAGTGGGAGGGGGAAGCGCCTGGGTCTAAATAGGGCTGTACCTGCCTTCCACAATGCTGGCTCTACCTCCTGCTAGGTGGCCGACAACCCTGCCCTTCTCTCTGAAAGGAAAGGAGAGGCCAGGAAAACAAAGGGCTCAAGGAACACTAAGAACTGGTTCAGACCAGGCTCAGAGCCCCCCTGCACAAAGGGATCAAAGACTTTAAGGGGTATAAGTACAGGGCCCCTGACTACAGAAAATTAGATCATTCTGAAATCAGGAAGGAACCTCTGCCAAAGAGAAAGCTGAAACAGCTGTTGCTCTGCTGGACTGACCTGCTGTTGCTTTGCTGCCAAGGAGCGGGGAAGGACTTTGCTTTGTGCTGTGTCCCCTTGCTTGAAGTAATCTCCAAGGGCCTGAGATCTGGCTCCCTGTTAAGAGGTCCCAGGAACAAAAGGACTTCACCCCCAGCTTCCCTGAACTCTGCTGAGAGAGTTCTGTCCTTCCTAGAGTGTTTGGGCAAGTTGTGGTGCCTCTAGAAGTTGTACCTGTGTTGGGAAGCTGGAAACCAAGATTTGAGAGACTTTCCTACAGAAAAGTTATCGCATCGCTCGCTTGCGGAGCACATCCCCAACAGTGCAAGGAAATTCCCGCCGCTACAGAGGTCGAGATCGTCGCAGCGCCTGTTGCCGCTGCCAGAGACGTCGCACCCTTCATTTGCGGGAAGATTACCATGCTGGGAGCATCATCGCAGAGCCTGCTGTCGCTGGGTGAGATCGCTGCACCGCTTGTTTGCGGACAGCATCACGTTGCTGCGAGAGTCGTCGCAGAGCCATTGCATCGGGGAGCTGCTAGAGGAAGATCGCCGCTGGACCGCGCATTGTCGCCCCGGAGATCATCGCAGCACCTACAGATCATCGCATCGTGCCTTTGCAAGAGAAAACTTCCTACAAAAGATACGCACCGGAATCCATACAAGTCATCGCCTTCCTCCCCATACAGACCGGATTCATCGCAACACGCCCACTGCTGCAGCGGGGTTGTCGCATTGCCTCCCCAGGGTCTCAGGAGCAACGCATCGCTTGTTTTCCACCACACCAGCTTCTGCTTAGGAACTTTGTCGCATTTAAAAGGTACTGTTGGCAAAATGTGACGCAACTGTGGATTATTTTTATCGCTACCTTAACTCTTTTGCAACCATAATCTTGAACTGTGTATGTTGGATTTTTGTCATTTTGGTCTTGTGTAGTTTAGATTAAATACCTTTATTTTTCTAAACTGTTGTGGAGTCAGTTTGTGGTGTTTTCACTGTGTTACTGTGAGTGTTGGTACAAATACTTTACAAATTGCCTTTGATAAGCCTTGACTGCTCGTGCCAAGCTACCAAGGGGGTGGGCAGGGGTTATCTAAAGAGTGTTAGATAACCCCTGCCCACCCCTTGGTAGCTTGGCACGAGCAGTCAAGGCTTATCAAGGCAATTTGTACAGTACTTTGTACCAACACTCCACAGTAACACAGTGAAAACACACAACCTATCCACAACAGTTTAGATGATAAGTATTTATCTACACTACACAAGACCAAAATGACAAAAATCCAACATACACCTAACTATTACGTCACTTTAACCTTTGTTTTCTTTCAGTGAATACCTAGGGTTTTCCCAAATGTAAAGTAATATTCTATTACCTTACTTAACTATGGCAACCCCAACCTCATACCTGCATAGCATGCTGTTGACCTGTGCGCCCAACCGTTCCTGGACGTCAGCCTCCCCATGCACATCATTTGGCTCTCTGCAGAATGAATTAACCACAGGGACAACCCCGTGGATGCAGCTCACCCATCACAGCCACTCACTCCTGCTTTTAAAAACAATGTTTTTTACAATCCCATGGGACTCTTATGGGAGCCCATGCAGGACCCTGTGCTCATGCGGGGGACTATTGCTAGAGTACACGAGTCATGCTGCCATGCTGGCTCCCACAGAGGTCCAGCGGTTTTGCAGCAACCCCATATAAAAAAAGTTGTGCCATAAGATCCAGGAGGTCAGGATACCCTTACCCTACCCCACATATCTTATTTTGTTTAATTTTCAGGATACGGGGACCCAGCCCCTGTGTCCCATTATGGCAGCTGCAGCATATCTGCATGTTGCTGCCAGCCAATCAGAGCGCAAGCTCCAGTGCGACTTACTGGTGATACTCTCACTTGCAGGAGCAGGGCGGCTGATGGGAAAAAAAGCCCCCTCAGCCAATCATATTGCTCTATTATTTGAAATTGCAGGCGCGCCATACTCCTAGGCGAGTTCTGTGAACCCAAAAATCCAAATTACATAAATTGTGACCTTAATTTCTCAAAAAACTACCAACAGATCTACACAAAATCACAAAAGCATGCTTTCTGACTAAATATCTAGTTTTCTGCCAAATTTGCTGTAATTGCGTTCAGCTATTTTGGCTGTAGCACTGTTCAAAAATCCTTATGGAAAAAACCATGGACAAATTTCGTTTTAGAGCCCCCTTTTTCTCGGACCCTGATTGGTGGATAACCCTGCAATTTTCCGGGAAGGACTTCAGAAGGATTACCTTTTTTCTTAAGTTTCATGAAGATTTGTGAAAACGGCATTTAAGTTATTAGCAAACCAAAAATGTCCTTTATCAGGTCTTAAATATAGCTGCACTGTGTAAAACATAGATAGATAGATAGATAGATAGATAGATAGATAGATAGATAGATAGATAGATAGATAGATAGATAGATAGATAGACAGACAGATAGATAGAGAGAGAGAGAGAGAGATAGATAGATAGATAGATAGATAGATAGATAGATAGATAGATAGATAGATAGATAGATAGATAGATAGATAGATAGATAGATAGATAGATAGATAGATAGATAGATAGATAGATAGATAGATAGATAGATAGATAGATAGATAGATAGATAGATAGATAGATAGATAGATAGATAGATAGATAGATAGATAGATAGATGGATGGATGGATGGATGGATGGATGGATGGATAAATAGATAGATAGATAGATAGATAGATAGATAGATAGATAGATAGATAGATAGATAGATAGATAGATAGATAGATAGATAGATAGATAGATAGATAGATAGATAGATAGATAGATAGATAGATAGATAGATAGATAGATAGACAGATTGATAAATCTATTATCTCTCAATATAGCAATATATATTCAGTGAAAAAAACAAAGGTTAACATGCATTTATAAATGGCATTGAAATAAGATGACAAGTAACATTTAAAAATAAAAAATAATTGACATTTTGTTATAATTTACTGAGGTAACTATAAATTGCACCCCAGCTATGCACTGCTTATGTACCCACATGTTACATCACTTATGACATGGTAAATTACATCATAGATGACATCACTGATGACACCTCAAATTACAGCATTAATGAGAACACTGAAGACACCATACTCACATACAGCAAGGAGTTACTAAGTATGTATGTGTGGGTCGATAATGTGGTATTAGAATAAGGCCTGAAGGAAAGTTACTGAGTGCACTGTTTACAAATCACTGAAGTTTGGGGTGCAAATATTACTCAATGTTAAATAAGGTGCAGGTTCAGCACACCTGATGTACAGGTACGTTTGAAAGTAGGTTTAGGCTTAACCCCGTAGCTGCTGGGCCTTCACCCCTCCACCCAGTGCTGAGCCCTTTTTTTTTATATTTGGGGTCGTTTGTGCTTAGGGCTCCATACCTTTTTCCAATATAAGGCATCCACATCAAATTGGCATTCTTTTTTGCCAACATCCTGTGGATTCTAAAAGTGTGTATACACGCAAGAGGGGGCCTGTGGAGATTTAAAGACCAGCGAGGGCAAACTCCCCAATACTAATCACCAAACACACGTAAGGTCCTCAGGACTGTCAAGAGACAGTGAGAGAAAAAGGCAAAGAGGCTGACTAAGCAGTAGGCGTCCCTTTGAAGGACGGTTTCCCTCACCCACCAGAGATCACATGCTTCATCATTGGGAATCCTCCTCACACAATGAAGCCTAGTCATGGTTCGGGCTACAACACCTTGGCTGTGAGCGAGGAGCTCTAGGATGTTTTAATTTTCTTAGGGTTTATCACTAAAAGCCAATGTGAGGAAGCAAGGTGTAGTGAGGGGTGCATTGCTAATAGTGAAGTGGGTTAAATCTAACTACAAGGTTTACCACATTACCCGATTCTGGCTGCCTTGTGCTAGGTTTAAAAACAACAAAGGAAAGAAGATGTATGACAAGAACCATTAGATCGAATCATACTGAATTAGATCAACATGTTTCATCCTGTGACCTAGAGAGTGTTATGGCTTTCTTCAGGATCTTGTATAAGCTACTGCTGTATGAGTGTCGTCTAATACTTTGAATAAAAAGTGTTTAGAGCAACGGCAAGTGTGTTGTTAAATTAACCATGATGCTAGACCAGTCATCCAAAGTTAACCAGATAGTTTGATGCACTGGTGGTACCTGTAAGGGAACAAAAAACAACATACCAAGCAATTTATAAGTCAGTGTGAAACTTGAGATAAGTCATCCAATTTGTCTTGTGCAGGAAACACATAGTCCGTCAATGATTTAAAGTCTTGGGATTCTGAAAAAACACCCACAAAAAGGCCAACCGTAGCCAGTGGAACGTAGTTCCTAATATTACCTTGGACACTGTGAAACTATGCTGTGGAATTACATAAAAAAATGGAGGGCCCTCACCTGCAAGTGTCTTGCACGGGACCCCAGTTGACTTTAGCATGAATGCTTAAGGTGCATATGCGTCTCCAACCTATATAGTTAAGGCTTGGGCACTAATAAAATCTAGGTATAAAAAGGTTTTCATATGCAAAGCAAACAAGCATGATAAAATTGCAGACCATTTTGGCTCAAATTTGTATGAAATGACAATACAGTTTGCAAAAATCATACATCGTGTATACTTTTTGTCATGACTGGAATGGTATGCCTAGAGGTGAAATACGCAAAAAAGGAGTTAGGTCCTTATCAGGGCTGAGGGAGGGCTGGACCGTTTAAATATCTATACACATACAAAAGTGCCCCCGTCTCACATTACTTGCGAAAAGATTTTAGCAAAGACCAAATAAACAATTTCATTAGATCTGGTCTGGTATATTTATTTATACCTTTTAATCATGTACTTTTCAGGCAAATAAATTTTTCAATGACAGAGAAAGCAAAACACTTTCTACAAAATACTTGTTCAGTCAACAACTTGCATAAAACATTACAAAAATATCTGATACAATAACATCAAAGAAACATCACAAAACATCCAATAAACAATTTGAATTTTAGTTCATCAATTTTACAAACCACTAAATCATTTACATAGTCACGATTTCTTTCTTGTTCAAAAAGAACAAATTAATTCATAACAAGAGCAAGGCTTTTATCACTTGGTCTAAAGACACGAGATGTATTGATTGGCTCTTGAAGGATTTGCCGACGCGTTTCAGGTTCGGGTACTGAATCCCCAAACCCTCATCAGGGCTCTGTTAATCATCTATTTAGGATGCGAAAATGGCCGCCGGCTCCAGAAATGAGCAGTAAAGGACGAAGCAGCCTAGGCTTCACAGAGCGGAGCAGAGCGCATTTGCAGGTATTGTGGCTACACAAACAGAATAGCGTTTGAAGTTTGTTGACTAAACCTAAAATCGCGATTGACATAACCATCGCGCTTCCCCCTTTATTTGGTCTTTGCTAAAATCTTTTCGCAAGTAATGTGAGACGGGGGCACTTTTGTATGTATATAGATAGAAGTGAAATACAGCAGAACTTGAGCAATCCAACCGAACAGAATGGCAAGGGGCCAAAAGGACCCCCTTAACTGTTGTCATGTGTACACAATAACAGGTCAATGGCACAATAAAGAGAAGCATGGAATACCCAGTGTATGGATATATATCACATAATGAGATCACATGCTAGTTAATGCACAGTAATAGGTCAATGGACCAAAGAAGAAAGCAAAGGCAAACATGGTATACCCAGTATGTTAATATATCATTTAAAAAAATCACATACTAGTGGTGGTCATTACCATAGGGGATGTCAAAGGAGGGGCGCGACTACTAGCAGTAACTGAGCATAGAAAGAACTCCCAAGGAACTCAATGTTTGTGATAGAAGCTCAGGTGTGAGGCCCTAGATTGTCTGAGATTTGAAAGAAGAAAAAAAATATGGAAAAAAATCCAAAGGTACAGATGCATACCAGAGGGCAAGAGCGCAATGCGAGTGAAATTGTTAAAACCCCATAGGGCACATATGCCTGAAAGCAGGGTGCCCAGAATATGGCAGAGGCGTGTCAGGTGAATGGTAAAACTCACTGTATAGAGGTGTGGTGTGACTAGCTATTACATGAAATTGCATACAATGACCATGACGCACCAGGAAGTGGTGTAAGTCAATCACAGTTTTAAACATACAAAGGACGTGTAATATAGAATCAAATGTCCGAGAGAAGTGTGCTATGGTGCCCAAAAACTGGATATAACACACCACACAAAGTAATCTATACCTGGGGCATGTGGGGATGGTATGAAACACTCATGCTTAACATGTAGCTGCCAAGGCCCTCTGCTGTGGAGATGATGTTGGTGAAAGAAAAAAAAGCCAAAAAGTGAACTACCAAATGAAGAAAAATAGAAAAGAGTGACACAACGGACACTCAAGTAGGTATCAGTGTATGAGCTAAGGCAGTGTATGAAAATGTACCACTACATTTGGCTGGAAGACTTCTGCGTGCTGCTGGGAGGACAGGATAGTCAGCGTGCACAGGAGCCTGCTCGCCATAAGTAGTACAGGTATGGCCGTTTCACCACTACTTCCTGATGTCATAAGTGATGTCATCAGTGATGTCACTGGCCATGTCATGAGTAATGTAATGTGTGAGGTCATAAGCAGTGCATTATGAGGACCCGAGTTATAGTTTGCACATTTACTATAACTGCTGAGTTTCACTGGATTTGTACAAGTGAAATCTGAGCCAAACTAAAATGTCCCTGTAACATTTTGTTTATTTAGTGAAACTATATATATATATATATATATATATATATATATATATATATATATATATATATATATATATATATATATATATATATATGTCATATATATATATTAGCTACTGCCGGTTGCAAGTAGGTAGATATAGTTAGGATCTATTATCCATTAGAAATCCGCAACATTCTATTGACAATAACTTTGGCACCGTTTTATGAATCTGCACAAATTTTTCTAAACTTTTGGCCAGCTCAGTTCCGCTTCTTCCCTAATAATTTGGGGGTGATCGGTCAAGCGGGGGCCATGAAAAAAGGGGGGTCCTAAAACATGTTTTCCCCATGCAATTTCCCATAGGACCTTTAGCCCCGGCTACAGCCTGAACGGCTGAATGGAATGACACCAAATTTAGCAGAGAGGTAATCCTCAGTTCCGACTTGTGCCTTTCGCTTATATGGTGTCAATCTGTTCAGTAGTTTTTGAGAAAATTACAGTTAAATTCATTTATATATCTATGGGCGCGGTGGATCCGCGTATCCATCCGCGTACCCTACGCGCAGCCTACAAGCACCCTGCCGTGCACGAGCTGAATGCTCATTGGCTGACAACTGTTAAAATCAGGAAGTGTTGGCAGCCATCTTGTGTCTCGGTAGAACCGAGGCACAAGAAAACAAAAACAAACGCCGCAAAAACGGGAAAAGGGGGCAGGGTAGGCACACTCTGACCCCCTAGGCCTGCTTAGGGGGTCCCACAAGGAACCCCCAGTGCCCAAAAAAAATATTATTTTTTAAAAAATCGCGGGATTTGTGTAGGATCCACGAATCCTAGCGATAGCGATATAAAAAAAATGAAACGCGGCCTTCTGCGGAAAATATGTGAATTTGCCCCGGGGGGCCAAATCCTGGGGCATTATTGAAAAAAAGTGCGGGGGGTCCCAATCCTCCCCACACTATCCCTGGGACCACCACCCCCTGGGGCTCTAATTTCATATATGCGGGGGGCTCAGGGTACCCCCTGCAGCCCTGGGGACCGCCACCCCCTGGGGGTCAATTTTAATGTATGCGGGGGGCTCTTATGCCCTCCAGCCCTTGGGACTGCCACCCCCAGGGCTTTAAACAAATGGGTGGAGGGGCTCTCAGGCCCGCCTCCTGGAGCCTTGTACAGGACCTGGGGATCGCCACCCTCCAGGGTCGGCTTCTGCAGTATCCCGGGTAGACCACCCCAGGACACTGCTGTTTGCAATGGCAGGGCGGGAGCCTCGCGGCTCCCACCCTGCCATTGCAAACTGCTTTGCTTCATTGAAGCGAGAGCAGTGAAACCTGCTCTTGCTTCAATGAAGCAAAACAAATACCTTTTCCATATGGAGAGCAGCATGTTAGCTGCTCCCCATATGGAAAAGCAATGCCGGCTCCCGCACAGTCCCCAACAAAGAGGGCCAGCCCCGGGGGATGGGGTCCCCCGTTCCAGTAGTGGCCCGGGAGAGGGGCCACGCAGCCCCACTCCAAAATAAAAAGAAAAAAATGTTTTAAAAAGAAACGGCCCGGGGGATGGGGTCCCCAGGCCAGAAGAGGCCATAGGAGGGGGCAAGGCAGCCCCCCTCAAAAATATATTTTTTTTAAAAAAGGGCCGTGCCCCGGGGGATGGGGTCCCCGAGCAAATTATGGCCACGTAGCCCCCTTCCTGATTTTTTTGTTTTTTAATTAAAAATTGGGGGCATGCCCTGGTGATGGGGTCCCCAGAGCCTACACATTATAAAGAGAAGAGGGGCTAGACAGCCCCCCTTCTTTAAAAAAATAAATAAAAAACAGGATCGGGCCGGAGGCCAAGCCCCCTACCAGCATCACTCTGCAAACGAGCCCCCTGGTGCGTTAGCAGAGGGGCAATAAATTCCCCCTGTATCCTGGCGGTCCTTTGGGGCCAACTGGCCCACCAGGATCTTCCAGTATGTGCCAGGGGCCTGCATTGCAGAGAGGTGTTCTTAGTCCACGCCCCTTTTAACACCTCTCTGCAATGCAGCTCCCTGGCGCTTAGTAGAGGTACCTGGTGGACCTCTGAACACCTCTCTGCAGTGCAGCCTCCTGGCGCATACTGGAGGTACCTGGTGGGCTCGTTGGCCCCTAGGGGACCTCAGGATTTATGGGCACTTAATCATGCAACTTAAAATGCGCCACAGGGCGTGTTTGCACACATGTCACATCAGGCCCCGCCCCTTCCTTCACCATTGTACAAATATTCTTCTAAAATCAGCTGAACTACGAATTCCAATTTACTCACCTGTTTTCAGGAGAGAACCCAGTGCGGCATCTTTTAGCCCAGCACTGACCCTGAAAAGATATTCTAAGCGTACTTACAGTAACTTGTATTTCCTTCCATAGGAAACCATTGTGTAGTTTTCAGCAGAACAGTTTCTAAGTGTTGATTTTTGAAATGTACAAATATTCCTATAAAATCAGCCGAAGTACGAATTCTGATTTACTCACCTATTTTCAGGAGTGACCTCAGTGCTGCTTCCTTTAGCCCAGCACTAACCCTGAAAAGTAATTCTAGCCATACTTACCAGTAACTTGTATTTCCTTCCATAGGAATCCATTGTCTGGTTTTCAGCAGAAAGGTTTCTGTCTATTTTCACAAACTACAAATATTCCTAAAAAATAGACTTAAACGCATTCTTTCAACAGTTTACAGGAGATGCACCAGTGCTGGACCAAGGATACACCACTGAGTAAGAAAAAGTAACGATAACACTACTTACCTGCTAAGTGAATTACCTTCCATAGGGTAACATTGACTGGTTTCACATGGAAATTCTTCTGTGTGTGGAGTTTTGGAACTTTAAAATATTCACCTAAAATCAGCCGAACAACGAATTCCGATTTACTCACCTGTTATCAGGAGAGACCTCAGTGCTGCATCTTTGAGCCCAGTACTGATCCTGAAAAGTAATTCTAACCTTACTTACCAGTAAATGGAATTTCCTTCCATAGGCTAACACTGACTGGTTTCACTTGGAAATTCTTCTAAGTGTGGAGTTCTGTTCACCTAAAATTGTTGTGTTTCTATCTGGGACCCTGAATCGATATTCCCGATTTATGCCCTTTTTTTTTTCTTTTTTTTTTTTCAGAGTTTTATATAGCGCGAACTAGAACCGAATCGAATCAGTTATCAGAGCGCTTTACATAGCACCAGTTACGTTACATGAAGACACACTTTCATTTTTTTAGGCACGGGGAGATTAAGTGATTTGCCCATATTCACAGGGGGTTTTTGGCGTCGTTACCGAGACTCGAACCCAGATCCCCAGGTCCGAGGTCCAGCGCCTTAGCCGTTAGGCCAACCCCTCTCCCCTTGTATGGCTATAATAAATAATATCCTTATAAAGGCATAAGAATCATATCCATATTTAGTAATAGCCCATGCAGTCCAAATACAGCATGGCTACTCCACTAGACTCCTAGAAAGTACAACGCGTTCTTTAAACAAACCAAGCCTCCAGCAGCCCGGGAAATCCCCCGGCTCTTGTTTTGATTTGCACAAGAACTCCTAGAGTCAGAAAGAACTGTTAGTTCTTGGTGACCTCTTATGTCCAACCTTATGTCAAACCCGGCACCTTTCAGGTATAAATAAACCAACGTTGCCTTAAGCAAACACACGGTGGTTTGGAGCAGAGAGGCTATCTACTTGCCCGAGAGCCCAGCTGATGCGAGAGCCCACGGACACCGCCCCTCCCTTTTGACGCACTGAGAAAGACGCTGTCTTTTTCTCCAGCCGAGAAAATCCAGCTCTGGTGTTTCCAGCGGCCCTTGCGGGTTGCTGGGATATCGAGTCTTGAGAGAGAGATACAGGACCTCCTTCATTCTATTACCCAGGTACGGAGCTGACTAAACCCTTAAGAGAATTCTTGATTCAGATCCTTGGCAAAACCAACTTAATTTAAACTGCTACTTACTTACTCCTTCCCACGTATTAGGCTTAGGTCAGGTACATCGGGGTAGGCGTAGATTAGAAGCACCAGTTGAGTACGTTAGTCAATGTATTTATGTATGTATATATTTTATCCATTTTAAAGTATCATAGGGCTAAGAAACCATATCAATGCTTTTCAAGTATTATTTCATAATACTCCTTTTACTGTACGCACTTTACTTTATACTAAGTATTGCAATTGTGGCAATTCATTTCTCTTGCATGAGAAAGAAGACTGCTCAATAAATAACACCTTTTATTGAAAACGCCGTCTCTCTATTTCTCTGCACTCTGGTGAAACTAAGTACGCATGATTGACTGAGTGAAATAGTTGTCTATTGTTTTCACACAACTCTGGAGATACACTCTTTATTCTGAGGGAGCAAAGTTGTCATGTTTATGGTTGTCAGAAGCTAATCCCTTCTTGTCTATCCAGGAAAGTTAAACTCCTCTTTGTTCATTCGAGAAAGTTTCTAGTGACCTCTGAGCTAGCTGGCAAAACTAATTAAGTCTAATATAGTCAGTAGAGACCTAGTCGACCTCAGACCTCAGCAGTTCACTGCTGTTTATATTATTCCAATGCGCAGAGCCTATTGGGAATGTAGGAACTACACTACATGGCGCCCAACGTTTGGTAAGGCGATAATCTAACGCAAGACATTAGAGTAACTCAGTCGTGCTTTTTCACACAGACCCCTTTTTCCCGTAAAAACTCCAATAGACGTCTGGAGTGGGTAAAAGGTTAATATCCGCCGGAACTTAGTAGGATGAGAATCCTATGTATAGTTTTTGGTTTAGTCAACGTTGAAGGATACAGTGTTCCAAAATATTTTGCACTTAATCTTTGTTTCCCTTGAAACTTGATCTGCAACAAAAAACTTTCTGTCAGTAAAAATGGTAGAAAGTGAAGACGAAAGGGAGGCAGCTAGAATAGCAGCTCAACTCCTAGCGGATGACACATGTCTCCAAGAAAATGACCCGAATGCTATAATCATTCCGGTAAATATAAGAAAAACTATAACTATTAAACTTATAGAAAATAGACTATCATCACGAGGTGGTGCAGTCATATTCGTGGTAGAGGCCCATGAATATCGGCAGACAGAGGTATTCTATTCATGGATAAACTTTCCAGCAGCAAACGCTGTTACAAAAGAATTCCACTATTACAAAATAGAGGAACCTCCGGATGAATACACTCCTTTCGAGGAGGTTGAAAGCCCACTAAATTACCAAGAGCACCTGCTCTGGTTTAAAGGCGCCCTAAAACATCAAAATCACATCACCAGGCTGGGTCCACTAGGTAGACCAGGAGCAACATGGCCGGTTCTAGCCAGCTATACACCACATCCAGACATTGAAAAAATGTCAGACCGAGAGCTCTTAGCTCAACTAAAACTGTTAATTAAAATACAAAGACAATTGGTCCAATATGTCATGAGGACTTCAACAGTCCAACCGGCAATAAAAATTTCAGAGACCACCCCTCACCAGGGGAACACAAATAAAATCACACCACAAAATATACAATCAGCCATTGGCAAAGTACCTACAAAACGGGAACAAATTCCATTCTGGTTAGCTCAGAAAATCACTCAAATAGAGGCAGTATTTCCTGATACTACGCCGACTGAGAAACACAGAATTCTGAGTATCTGTCTTCCAATGGGAATCGCACCACATGTGGAGGACTGTGACACTTGGGGCACAGTCTTTGCTTCGATTTACACAAAAACACATGGTGTTCCGTCCATGGCGGTTATACCAGACGTACTAGGACAGATTCAAAATGAATACGGTCCAGAACCTGCTTTAACTCTGGGTATGAAATTACTGAAAGACTTCAAACAGGTCTCGGCTATATTATTAGCCAACATAAAAGGAGAAGCAGCATCTGTGGCGATCCGCCAGAGATTGAAAGAAACAGATATAGCAGACCAACCATTTGAACTTGCCAGAATCATAGAAAAATCCTATGAAGAACTAGGTAGAGATAGTTTGGGAGGGAAACCAGTAAAACCCAAACTACTTGAAAATCCTAAAAAAACATTTATTAAAAACTAATCTGAACACTCCTAAAAAGAGTTGGGATGGAAATAAACAATCCACTCCCAAAGAAAAACAATTCCAGACCTGAGGAAGGTCTCCTCAACAGAGAGATAGATCTCCAGAACGAGGTGACAAGTCTCCCCAGAGGGAGCCCTCTGAGAAAAGATACAACCTTAGAGATAGGGATAAATTGAGAAAACCTGACAGATATCAAGATATTGATACACGTCCCTCTCGATCTTTTCAGACTTCTTCACAGTAATCGGAAGGAAGAGGACGGTCGGAACACAAAGAAGTGCACGGCAAGTCCAAAGACAAAGAACCTGCTCATTAAAGTAAAAAATCATAATTTCCAAGAAAGAAGGTAGCCAGTAATAAAATAATAAAACATGCCGAGCATACTGAGAACACAACTGAAAACGGAGAGTGGGCCCAGACAATGCTAGACAGCGCAGCAGAAGTGACCATAGCTCGCAAGATCCTGATGAATCTTCTGGAGACAGGGGACACGAATGAATACATTCAAGTGGAAACTGCAGACACCAGAGTTAGCAAACCCCATAAATGATACGAAATAACATTACGTATAGAGGGGGACAAGACTAGGAAAGTAAGGGGTCTTTTGGGATGACCTTTCAAAAGGCTATGACATCCTGTTAGCCGAGAAAGACTGGCCACCAGAGTTTGTCAGGAAGTGCCCCCATGGCGAAGAAATGATTATGCCTGTCTTCTCAAATCATATTTCAACTCATAAAAAATCCATATTTGCAAGAAAATTGGCAGTGGCCCAAGCTCCTGCATTATATAAAAATCATGTAGGATGGGATGAGGACTCTCCTCACCATAAAATCCAGTTAAAAAATCAACCCACTGCACAAAGGCAGTACCAGTTAAACAAGAAGCTAAAAAGCAAGTCAGGGAGATCTTAGATCAACTTGAATATCAGGGGGTGATTGAAACATGCACCTCACAAATGAACAATCCTTTGTTTCCTGTCTGCAAGCCAGACGATTCATATCATCTAGTTTTGGACTACAGACACCTTAACTCATGTTGCAAAACATTTGCAGTACAAAACTCACACAGTGCAGCACTAATGAATAACATCATGCGCAAAAAATACAAAACGACATTAGACATCTCTAATGGATTCTTTTGTCAAAACATTGCACCTGAAAGCAGGTATTTGACCGCTTTCTCAATAATGGGGTCGCAAAAACACTTCTGTCGACTCCCACAGGGATTCAAGAATATCCCAGGATTATTCTCAGCAAGAGTAACAGAGTTACTACAAATAATGATGATGAGGCATTATCTTACGTCGATGACATCTATCTCACAGATGATGACTTGGAGACTCACTTGAAAAGAGTGAACACCATAATACTTGGTTTCGCAGCTGAGGGTTACAAATTCAACTTTACAAAGTCACGAATTGCCCATCTAACTGTCCTATTTTTAGGATATGAATTATCAAGTGAAGGCAAAAGCCTAGCAGACAACTTCTTAGAGAAGTGTGCTGTACTCCAAGCACCTAAAACGCTGAAGAACTTACAATCAATACTAAGTTTCCTGAATTTCGGAAGAACATACATCCTAAATTATGCAGAGAGGGTAATACCTCTCTATGAATTAATAAAACCTGATTTCAACCCAATAAATTGGACTCAGAAACACACAGAAATGTTAAGATCATTGCAAACAGACATGTTAGCCAAAACAAAATTGCCAACCCCCGAAAACATACGCAACCTTGTAATCCAAATCATCCCAGGAAGATGCGGATTCACGTACCTAACCTCTAATGAGGGAGAAACGTTACCAATAGCTTACAAATCACACTTGTACACACAAGCTGAAATGAAATTCAGTTCCACTGAAAAAATTCTAATAGCGGTTCAAACTGCTGTAGCAAAAGAAAGAGCCCAAGCCCAAGGAAGAAGGATTTCTGTCCTAACAGCAGAATCAGCCCTTGAGGCATTAACAAGCACACGCAATTTGACTACCGTGGCATTAGATCCAAAATGGATACAATGGGAAAATTCTCTTGCTGAAGAAGACGTGAAATACTATTTTGACCCGAAAATGAAAAAACTAGAAAATCTAGAATATGAAGAAGAATATACTCTGACAATCGAAATTCTGCCTCTCGAACAATACACATGTGTAATCTACATGGACAGATTTGCACAACACTACGATTTAGAGAACAAATCCTACAACGCAGCGTGCGCGATTGTTAAAGGTCGCTGGCGCTTTGGTAAATTCAGACCACTAATTACCAAAACTGAATCACTCAGAAACAGTTCAACTCAGCGAGCTGAAATAAGATCTTTAAAGATGGTGCTTGAAAATGCCGATCGCGAATTCCCCACACAAATAGTGTGCGATTTGCATTACTGCGTCAAATCTCACAATAATGACGTGCAGACCTGGATTCAAAATGGTTACAAAGATGAGACAGGTGCCACAATCAAGCATAAAATGCTTTGGGAACAAGTAGTTATTTTACAGGAAGAACTACAAAAGACTCACTTGATACATACACTGAGTCATCAACGTGATGGCGTTCACATTGCAGGGAATTCATTGGCTCTCAGAGCCACAGCGGAAGCGGTCCTACCGGCCTCCGTAGCCACAAAAAGTGTTCTAAAAAATACATAGACGGAGAAACAATGCTAGCGGTAAAAGCGTCTTTAAAAGGCGACTATGCAGCCTTACCTCTGAACTATCCACTCAATTATACATACATAATAGATGCAAACTCCATTCCTTTTGCTCAAATCCCTGGAGTGGGGGACAGAGTAATTCCAAACACGAACAGGAGAGTCTTTTTAATAGCAGACGCACTCTCTGAAAGAATTACAATCAGAATACTGGTGGCCGGGGATGAACTTGCAACATTACAAATTTGCAAAGGATTGTCCAAACTGCAACCGAGATCGCAGTCGTGAACCGACCGGAGTATTGCCAGGACCCCTTGGTTAGAAAGCATAAGGCTATCT
The DNA here is from genome assembly GCF_964261635.1 of Lissotriton helveticus. Classification (NCBI taxonomy): domain Eukaryota; kingdom Metazoa; phylum Chordata; class Amphibia; order Caudata; family Salamandridae; genus Lissotriton; species Lissotriton helveticus. The sequence goes on along the minus strand of NC_136060.1, from coordinate 47,002,121 downwards.
ATACGCAGAAATCCAGCAGGAGAAACACGATCCCATAAATATTAAGACTAGATTCACTTAAAATGCAGACACCAGCGCTTCGCTGACGCCAGAACTGTTATAAAAGATTTGCGAGTCTTTATCGGCATATACGCAATTGGCATTCTACATTCTGACCAGGGTCCTGCGTATAGCTCTAGGGCTTACAAAGAGGCCATGGCCAGCATGGGCATTGCATTGCGGTACTCTTCTCCCTTCCATCCTGAGGGAAATGCGGTAGTGGAAAGAAAAAACCGTGACATAAAGCAATCTATAACGGCGAGGGTATTAGGTTGGGGTGATGGGTGGGTCAAACATTTAACAAGTGTCCAACGTAGTCTTAACAATCTGCCAAGAAATTCTCTAAAAGGTCTCACTCCCTACGAACTATTGTTCGGTACTAGAATGTATATCCAGGACTTAGATAGTCACACTTCAGTGGTGGAAGAAAAATTCTTTGATATCAAAGACCGTTTGGCTGTTTTACAGGACTTAAATGAAACAAGAACAAACCTGAGTAACATAAAGTTAAAACAAAAGCCAACAGCCACTGAAGAGAAACCACCTGTCCCTGTCTGGATTTCAAAGATTGGGGATCTGGTCAGAGAGAAGATCGCGGTGAAGAAGGAATTTGGGCTTTCTTACAGAAAAGCAGTACCTGTCTTAGCTGTCAGCGGAACAAGATCAGTTGTACTACCGCACCTTGCTGGTAAAAATGAGAACCGAGTTGTATCCATCGACCTGGTAAACCCACATTCATGTGGCCAATAATAAGTAGTAGGCCAGTGGACTCCCAAGAAATAGCAGAATACCAAAATTCGCTACAATCGAAGAGGTTCAAACTGAGAGACTAATCACTTTTTATAAACCTGCAGTGAATAAAAAAGGACTATGCAACAAAGCCATGGAACTTGTGCCTCTTGAAACCCAAATTGCAACAGTTCGTCAAGAAACACCAGTCTACAACGATGTAGCCTCAGACTATGCTAGTGAAACAAAGAAAAATCCAAAAGCAAATGAAAATCGGGAAGCAATTCCAACAATTGACAGAACTGCATCTGGCTACTTCATCAATTTCAATGACTTTTCTGAAGATCCAAGCGAGCGAGAAGAAACACCAGCAACAAAAACTTCCAAAGACAAAGTAACTGAACTCTTTCATCAACTCTAAGAAACCTATCTGATTTCACCATGGATTGAATTTTGTAATTTGTGTTAGGTGTACTTTTCCTCCTGCTTTGGCTCATCATGGTTCTATGTTTGGGAAAATTCATTGATGGAACATTTAGTACAATGGACACAGCAAGTCAGAACATCAACTTGGTCCTAAAGCCTCACACATCCTCTCACATCACAAAAAGAGAACTGTCACCAGTGACCAGCACAGCCGATCCAATACCCGGTGGGGTAGCATGGGACAAAACAGATTATGAAATCTTTGGCCTGATTGAGCTCTTGAAATATCCACACCAGTTCAAGGTTTCATTAAGTGACTTTGTAAGACCAAGTACTTTCTCTAATGATTGGGACTTTGAAAATATTGATAATATGATGTCAGATTTGGTAATGTCAGCTAAATTCACAGAACATGATTATTTGCAGGGTTCATCAAATTATGAAGAGTTGTATTGTTATAATCATTTTGGTCATCACTATTTGCATAAATCTGCTCAAGCTAGAAATGTTTTTAATTATAACCAATGGGAACATTGTGCAACACCGCCTAAAGGCAGCTCGATAACATTTTATGAGAAATTCCCATACTTCTCAGGGTTTATCACAAGTGATGCAGAAACATTTTATTTTAAAATGTTAAATAAGACAGGAAGGAAAACAATGTTGACAAATACTAAATTGATTTATTCTGAAACATTTTATGAAAAAATGACTACATTTGGTTTATAATTCGGGAAAAACAACATTGAAACAAAAACCATCTGGGGTACAAAAGAATGGCAGGTCCAAGGTTTAGAAGCATTATTTAGTGCCTGCATGATCCCAGAACAATTAATATTCCTGAATGACACCATTCAGCAAACAACCTGTCTTGGTTTAGCCAAGATAAAAGACTTAAACAAACCGTCTATTCTGAAGCCCATGACTGATAGTAATAGCACTACAGATGTGGAGATAGACGTATCCCATATTTTATACCAAAACAGAACACATCCTGATTGGAAAAAATGGTTGATCTGGCCCACAGACACAAATAACTGTCAAGATAGATTCCTGAACAAAATAGAGGGGTTTAAACAGACCAGGCCAGACCCTAGATACTCCCAGAGACAACATCCAGGGATAATTACAACATACAGTGTAGGGAAACTCTGCCTTGAATGGCTACAGAAATCCACACTGGCTGAAATTAAGCAACACTTGACTTTACTTAAAGACGGTGCTGACTTGCGTGATTTCATACTGGGACCACGCAAACAGCATCAAAAACGTTTCATATACACCGGTATATACGCTGCTTACAACGAGGCTTGGAAAGTAACACAAATTGAAACAGCTGAAAAAATACAAGAAATTGATCGTATTCATTTGGAGAAATCACTTTCTGTGGTGGACAATGAGTTAACGACTCTGTCCTCCAAAATATATTCACTGGACAGCATTGTATCATCTGCTATTGATATAATTGGGCAGGACATACTAATGTTACAACATGGTCTGTCCCAATTACATTCTATTGTACAGCTAGGCTGGACGTTGAAAAATCTGCGTTCAGGCTACGTGCCATGGCGTTTAATCAACGTAACGTCATTATTCTCTATCTTTAACCTTACTGATAAACAAATCAGTTTGGCACAAAAAGGAGCAGACTATACAATTCTGAGCATTGAAAAACTTGAGAGATTACCATTGACAATGTCAGAGAGACCTGTCATTGAATGGATAATACATGGGACGATTATAATCCCAATAACAACTTTCCAGTTTAAGTATTGCCAAAAATATATACCAGCAGGTCTGTATTAAAGGTTGGGTAAAAGATACATCAAGTCGACATGGGAATTACCTTATACACACAAATGTTATAGTGAAGGGAAAAAGGAGGTATTTCTTAGTGGTAATAATTGTAAAAAATCACTTAGTGGTACACTTCTGTGTCAAGGTATTAATTTGCATGGAGCCTGCGAAGGGTCCTCAAATAACCTTTCATTTCACCTGCACGGCACTCCTGCAGCACAGATAGAGCCATTTTTCAGACAACTTTCCAACGGCAGTTATGTTCTAATAAGTGACCACAGCTGCTGTGGCATGGTGCCAGGAAAAGCCTATCTCGTGAGCGTTAGTTCTATGGTCACTTGCTGTATGCAAGTATTGTATCCAAACAGCAATCCAGACATGGAGGCGGCAATATGGCCTCGTTTGAATATCTCTTCTATTCGAATTGATACTTTATGCAGAATGAAGTGTATTCTTTTACAGACAACTGTGCCTTTAACCTCGTCCAAAGAGACGTATGATCTGCAAGTTGCAAGGACAGCAGCAGAGATACATTCCCTATTATCAACAAATTGCCCCGCACATTTCGTAGAAATGTTGAGCAAAATTTTAAACATGTCTGATACCAGTGGCATCGCACATGTATTTAAGACAATTTTTTCGGGACTGTTAACACCCTTTAAAACAGTTCTGGGCATCTTTCCGAATTTTGTCCATTCTGTCTTCGGCGGTCTGCCTCTACTTTTGGGACTCGCAGCAGGAATTTTATTTTTGATCCTTCTGCTCCGATATGGCAAGCCAAGCCACAGACAAGACTCCAGCAACAATGGGAGAAACGATCCTAGCTGTATGCTACCGGGACCGCATCACTAAAGTCCTCGGATTAGCCCGGCTAAGAGATCTAAGCGCAACCTGGTTGCTTTCATTCAGACCTATCTGGCAAGATTGCATCTTACCTGTGCTTCGATGTCAGCTATGCGGAGAAGAATGCTTGTTGGACATCTGTCTTACACTACCATCAGCAGTACCAATGGATACAGATACCTTGCTAGGTCCGGTAACGACTCATGCATCGTGTTGTCCCCAGCGGCTACCTATTCGGATGATGGCATTCATTGAGACTTCACCACTACGAGTAGGTGGCGGTGAAGTACGAGAGGAAAGCAGCACCAAACAGGTACAACCTTCTGTGAGCATTGCTGATCCTGACATCGATGATAGCAATCATTCTCACATATGCACAATCTCAGCTTTTTCAAACTTGGTCGAACTTTCAACTGATGTTGTAGACCAATTTTTTGCGAGTCTGTCTGAAATGATGTTTTCCCCGGAACAAAAAGAATAACTTTTTAAAACAACGAGCACACAGCGTTCTCTGAACTCTGAATTCGGCCTTCAGCTTTGATAAACACAGCTACTAAAAACAATTGGAACTATTTTTCCCCTTGAGAGCGAAATTATTTTTTTTCAACTTCCAAAATATTTACCCTTTTTTATGGCACAAAGTACTCTGCTTAAAGTAGAACTATTCTTAGAGAACAGAGATTCTATTTTAGGAACTCTAGAGACAACAGTTCACAATTCATTCAGCTGATATATATATGCATTTAACTGAATGATAACACTGCTTGAAAAGCGTACAGTACCAATACTCATTTTTGTGTATTTACCATATACCATATACCATTTCAAATGCGATTTTTGTATTTTGGGGTGGGTTGTTAAACACACATGCATCATTATGTATAATATTGCTTAGTTTTTTAGTAATGATGGACATTAATTTGTGGAGCGGGTGTTGTGTTTCTATCTAGGACCCTAATTCGATATTCCCGATGTATGCCCTTGTATGGCTATAACAAATAATATCCTTATAAAGGCATAAGAATCATATCCATATTTAGTAATAGCCCATGCAGTTCAAATACAGCATGGCTACTCCCCTAGACTCCTGGAAAATACAACGCGTTCTTTAAACAAACCAAGCCTCCAGCAGCCCGGGAAATCCCCCTGCTCTTGTTTTGATTTGCAACTCCTAGAGTCAGAAAGAACTGTTAGTTCTTGGTGACATCTTATGTCCAACCTTACGTCAAACTCGGCACCTTTCAGGTATAAATATACCAACGTTGCCTTAAGCAAACACACAGTGGTTTGGAGCAGAGCGGCTATCTACTTGCCCGAGAGCCCAGCTGATGCGAGAGCCCACGGACGCCGCTCCTCCCTTTTGACGCACTGAGAAAGACGCTGTCTTTTTCTCCAGCCGAGAAAATCCAGCTCCGGTGTTTCCAGCCGCCCTTGCGGGTTGCTGGGATATCGAGTCCTGAGAGAGAGATACAAGACCTCCTTCATTCTATTACCCAGGTACGGAGCTGACTAAACCCTTAAGAGAATTCTTGATTCAGATCCTTGGCAAAACCAACTTAACTTAAACTGCTACTTACTTACTCCTTCCCACGTATTAGGCTTAAGTCAGGTACATCGGGGTAGGCGTAAATTAGTAGCAGCAGTTGAGTACGTTAGTCAATGTATTTATGTATGTATATATTTTATACATTTTAAAGTATCATATGGCTAAGAAACCATATCAATGCTTTTCAAGTATTATTTCATAACACTCCTTTTACTGTACGCACTTTACTTTATACTAAGTATTGCAATTGTGGCAATTCATTTCTCTTGCATGAGAAAGAAGATTGCTCAATAAATAACACCTTTTATTCAAAACACCCGTCTCTCTATTTCTCTGCACTCTGGTGAAACTAAGTACGCACGATTGACTGAGTGAAATAGTTGTCTATTGTTTTCGCACGACTCTAGAGATACACTCTTTTTTCTGAGGGAGCAAAGTTGTCATGTTTATGGTTGTCAGAAGCTAATCCCTTCTTGTCTATCCAGGGAAGTTAAACTCCTCCTTGTTCATTCGAAAAAGTTTCTAGTGACCTCTGAGCTAGCTGGCAAAACTAATTAAGTCTAATATAGTCAGTAGAGACATAGTCGACCTCAGTCCTACGTCTACACTGCTGTTTATATTATTCCAATGCGCAGAGCCTATTGGGAATATAGGAACTACACTACATGGCGCCCAACGTTTGGTAAGGCGATAATCTGATGCAAGACATTAGAGTAACTCAGTCGTGCTTTTTCACACAGACCCCTTTTTCCCGTAAAAACTCCAATAGACAGCTGGAGTGGGTGAAAGGTTAATATCCGCCGGAACTTAGTAGGATGACAATCCTATGTATAGTTTTTGGTTTAGTCAACGTTGAAGGATACAGTGTTCCAAAATATTGTGCACCTAATCTTTGTTTCCCTTGAAACTTGATCTGCAACAAAAAACTTTCTGTCAGTAAAAATGGTAGAAAGTGAAGACGAAAGGGAGGCAGCTAGAATAGCAGCTCAACTCCTAGCTGATGACACAAGTCTCCAAGAAAATGACCCGAATGCTATAATCATTCCGGTATATATAAGAAAAACTATAACTATTAAACTTATAGAAAATGGACTATCATCACGAGGTGGTACAGTCATATTAGTGGTAGAGGCCCATGAATATCGGCAGACAGAGGTATTCTATTCATGGATAAACTTTCCAGCAGCAAACACTGTAACAAAAAAATTCCACTATTACAAAATAGAGGAACCTCCGGATGAATACACTCCTTTCGAGGAGGTTGAAATCCCACTAAATTACCAAGAGCACCTGCTCTGGTTTAAAGGTGCCCTAAAACATCAAAATCACATCACCAGGCTCGGTCCACTAGGTAGACCAGGAGCAACATGGCTGGTTCTAGCCAGCTGTACACCACATCCAGACATTGAAAAAATGTCAGACCGAGAGCTCTTAGCTCAACTAAAACTGTTAATTAAAATACACAGACAATTGGTCCAATATGTCATGAGGACTTCAACAGTCCAACCGGCAATAAAAATTCCAGAGACCACCCCTCACCAGGGGAACACAAATAAAATCACACCACAAAATATTCAATCAGCCATTGGCAAAGTACCTACAAAACGGGAACAAATTCCATTCTGGTTAGGTCAGGAAATCACTCAAATAGAGGCAGTTTTTCCTGATACTACGCCTACTGAGAAACCCAGAATTCTGACTATCTGTCTTCCAATGGGGATCGCACCACATATGGAGGACTGTGACACTTGGGGCACAGTCTTTGCTTCGATTTACACAAAAACACAAGGTGTTCCGTCCATGGCGGTTATACCAGACGTACTAGGACAGATTCAAAATGAATACGGTCCAGAACCTGCTTTAACTCTGGGTATGAAATTACTGAAAGACTTCAAACAGGTCTCGGCTATATTATTAGCCAACATAAAAGGAGAAGCAGCATCTGTGGCGATCCGCCAGAGATTGAAAGAAACAGATATAGTAGACCAACCATTTGAACTTGCCAGAATCATTGAAAAATCCTATGAAGAACTAGGTAGAGATAGTTTGGGAGGGAAACCAGTAAAACCCAAACTACTTGAAAATCCTGAAAAAACATTTATTAAAAATAATCTGAACACTCCTAAAAAGAGTTGGGATTGAAATAAACAATCCACTCCCACAGAAAAACGATTCCAGTCCAGAGGAAGGTCTCCTCAATGGAGAGATAGATCTCCAGAACGAGGTGACAAGTCTCCCCAGAGGGAGCCCTCTGGGAAAAGATACAACCTTAGAGATAGGGAAAAATTGAGAAAACCTGACAGATATCAAGATATTGATACACGTCCCTCTCGATCTTTTCAGACTTCCTCACAGAAATCGGAAAGAAGAGGACGGTCGGAACACAAAGAAGAGCACGTCAAGTCCAAAGACAAAGAACCTGCTCATCAAAGTAAAAAATCACAATTTCCAAGAAAGAAGGTAGCCAGTATTAAAATAATAAAAGATGCCGAGGATACTGAGGACACAACTGAAAAATGGAGAGTGGGCCCAGACAATGCTAGACAGCGCAGCAGAAGTGACCATAGCTCGCAAGATCCTGATGAATCTGCTGGATACAGGGGATACGAATGAATACATTCAAGTGGAAACTGCAGACACCAGAGTAAGCAAACCCCATAAATTATACGAAATAACATTACGTATAGAGGGGGACACGACTAGGAAAGTAAGGGGTCTTTTGGGATAACCTTTCAAAAGGCTATGACATCCTGTTAGCCGAGAAAGACTGGCCACCAGAGTTTGTCAGGGAGTGCCCTCATGGCGAAGAAATGATTATGCCTGCCTTCTCAAATCATATTTCAACTCATAAAAAATCCATATATGCAAGAACATGGGCAGTGGCCCAAGCTCCTGCATTATATAAAAATCATGTAGGATGGGATGAGGACTCTCCTCACCATAAAATCCAGTTAAAAAATCAACCCACTGCACAAAGGCAGTACCCAGTTAAACAAGAAGCTAAAAAGCAAGTCAGGGAGATCTTAGATCAACTTGAATATCAGGGGGTGATTGAAACATGCACCTCACAAATGAACAACCTTTTTTTCCTGTCTCCAAGCCAGACGATTCATATTGTCTAGTTTTGGACTACAGACACCTTAACTCATGTTGCAAAACATTTGCAGTACAAAACTCACAAAGTACAGCACTAATGAATAACATCGTGCGCAAAAAATACAAAACGACATTAGACATCTCTAATGGATTCTTTTGTCAAAACATTGCACCTGAAAGCAGGTATTTGACCGCTTTCTCAATAATGGGGTCGCAAAAACACTTCTGTCGACTCCCACAGGGATTCAAGAATAGCCCAGGATTATTCTCAGTAAGAGTAACAGAGTTACTACAAATATATGATGATGAGGCATTATCTTACGTCGATGACATCTATCTTACAGATGATGACCTGGAGACTCACTTGAAAAGAGTGAACACCATATTACTTGGTTTCGCAGCTGAGGGTTACAAATTCATCTTTAAGAAGTCAGGAATTGCCCATCTCTCTGTCCTATTTTTAGGATATGAATTATCAAGTGAAAGCAAAAGCCTAGCAGACAACTTCTTAGAGAAGTGTGCTGTACTCCAAGCACCTAAAATGCTGAAGAACTTACAATCAATACTAGGTTTCCTGAATTTCGGAAGAACATACATCCTAAATTATGCAGAGAGGGTAAAACCTCTCTATGAATTAATAAAACCTGATTTCAAACCAATAAATTGGACTCAGAAACTCACAGAAATTTTAAGATCATTGCAAACAGACATGTTAGCCAAAACAAAATTGCAAACTCGCGAAAACATACGCAACCTTGTAATCCGAATCATCCCAGGAAAATGCGGATTCACGTACCTAACCTCTATTGAGGGAGAAACAGTACCAATAGCTTACAAATTACACTTGTACACACAAGCTGAAATAAAATTCAGTTCCACTGAAAAAATTCTAATAGCGGTTCAAACTGCTGTAGCAAAAGAAAGAGCCCAAGGAAGAAGGATAACTGTCCTAACAGCAGAATCAGCCCTTGAGGCATTAACAAGCCCACGCAATTTGACTACCGTGGCATTAGATCCAAAATGGATACAATGGGAAAATTCTCTTGCTGAAGAAGATGTGAAATACTATTTTGACCCGAAAATGAAAAAACTAGAAAATCAAGAATATGAAGAAGAATATCCTCTGCCAATCTCAATTCGGCCTCTCGAACAATACACATGTGTAATCTACATGGACAGATTTGCACAACACTACGATGTAGAGAAAAAATCCTACAACGCAGCGTGCGCGATTGTTAAAGGTCGCTGGTGCTTTGGTAAATTCAGACCATTAATTACCAAACCTTAATCACTCAGAAACTGTTCAACTCAGCGAGCTGAAATAAGATCTTTAAAGATGGCTCTTGAAAATGCCGATCGCAAATTCCCCACACTAATAGTGTGCGATTTGCATTACTGCGTCAAATCTTACAATAATGACATGCAGACCTGGATTCAAAACGGTTACAAAGATGACACAGGTGCCACAATCAAGCATAAAACGCTTTGGGAACAAGTAGTTCTTTTACAGAAAGAACTACAAAAGACTCACTTGATACATACACTGAGTCATCAATGTGATGGCGTTCACGTTGCAGGGAATTCATTGGCTCTCAGAGCCACAGCGGAAGCGGTCCTACCGGCCTCCGTAGCCACAAAAAGCGTTCTAAAAAATACATAGATGGAGAAACAATGCTAGCGGTAAAAGCATCTTTAAAAGGCGACTATGCAGCATTACCTTTGAACTATCCACTCAATTATACATACATAATAGATGCAAACTCCGTTCCTTTTGCTCAAATCCCTGGAGTGGGGGACAGAGTAATTCTGAACACGAACAGGAGAGTCTTTTTAATAGCAGACGCACATATGGGATTGGGTCTAAGGCACCAATAGATAATGAAATCTCTGAAAGAATTACAATCAGAATACTGGTGGCCGGGGATGAACGTGCAACATTACAAATTTGCAAAGGATTGTCCAAACTGCAACCGAGATCGCAGTCGTGAACCGACCGGAGTATTGCCAGGACCCCTTTGTTAGAAAGCATAAGGCTATCTATACGCAGAAATCCAGCAGGAGAAACGCGATCCCATAAATATTAAGACTAGATTCACTTAAAATGCAGACACCAGTGCTCGGCTGACGCCAGAACTGTTATAAAAGATTTGCGAGTCTTTATCGGCATATCCGCAATTGGCATGCTACATTCTGACCAGGGTCCTGCGTTTAGCTCTAGGGCTTACAAAGAGGCCATGGCCAGCATGGGCATTGCAATGCTGTACTCTTCTCCCTTCCATCCTGAGGGAAATGCGGTAGTGGAAAGAAAAAACCGTGACATAAAGCAATCTATAACGGCGAGGGTATTAGGTTGGGGTGATGGGTGGGTCAAACATTTAACAAGTGTCCAACGTAGTCTTAACAATCTGCCAAGAAATTCTCTAAAAGGTCTCACTCCCTAGGAACTATTGTTCGGTACTAAAGTGCATATCCAGGACTTAGATAGTCACGCTTCAGTGGTGGAAGAAAAATGCTTTGATATCAAAGACCGTTTGGCTGTTTTACAGGACTTAAATGAAACAAGAAGAAACCTGAGTAACATAATGTTAAAACAAAAGCCAGCAGCCACTGAAGAGAAACCACCTGTCCCAGCAAGACCTGTCTGGATTCCAAAGATTGGGGATCTGGTCAGAGAGAAGATCGCGGTAAAGAAGGAATTTTGGCCTTCTTACAGAAAAGCAGTACCTGTCTTAGCTGTCAGTGGAACAAGATCAGTTGTACTACCGCTCCTTGCTGGTAAAAATGAGAACCTGGTAAAACCACAATCATGTGGCCAATAATAAGTAGTAGGCCCAGTGGACTCCCAAGAAATAGCAGAATACCAAATCTTGCTACAATCGAAGAGGTTCAAACTGAGAGACTAATCTCTTTTGATAAACCTGCAGTGAATAAAAAAGGACTATGCAACAAAGCCATGGAACGTGTGCCTCTTGAAACCCAAATTGCAACAGTTCGTCAAGAAACACCAGTCTACAACGATGTAGCCTCAGACTATGCTAGTGAAACCAAGAAAAATCCAAAAGAAAATGAAAATCGGGAAGCAATTCCAACAATTGACAGAACTGCATCTGGCTACTTCATCAATTTCGATGACTTTTCTGAAGATCCAAGCAAGCATGAAGAAACGCCAGCAACAAAAACTTTAAAAGACAAAGTAACTGCACTCTTTCATCAACTCAAAGAAACCTATCTGATTTCACCATGGATTGAATTTTGGATTGTGTTAGGTGTACTTTTCCTCCTGATTTGGATCATCATGGTTCTATGTTTGGGAAAATTCATTGTTGGAACATATAGTACAATGGGCACAGCAAGTCAGAGCATCAACTTGGTTCTAAAGCCTCACACATCCTCTCACATCACAAAAAGAGAACTGTCACCAGTGAACATCACAGCCAATCCAATACCCGGTGGGGTAGCATGGGACAAAACGGATAATAAAATCTTTGGCCTGATTGAGCTCTTGAAATATCCACACCAGTTGAAGGTTTCATTAAGTGACTTTGTAAGACCAAGTACTTTCTCTGATGATAGGACTTTGAAAATATTAATAATATGATGTCAGATTTGGTAATGTCAGCTAAATTCAGAGAACATGCTTATTTGCAGGGTTCATCAAATTATGAAGAGTTGTATTGTTATAATCATTTTGGTCATCACTATTTGCATAAATCTGCTCAACCTAGAAATGTTTTTAATTATACCAATGGGAACATTGTGCAACACCGCCTAAAGGCAGCTTGAAAACATTTTATGAGAAATTCCCATACTTCTCAGGGTTTAAAACAAGTGATGCAGAAACGTTTTATTTTAAAATGTTAAATAAGACAGGAAGGAAAAACAAAGTTGACAAACACTAAATTGATTTATTCTGAAACATTTTATGAAAAAATTACTACATTTGGTTTTGAATTCTGGAAAAACAACATTGAAACAAAAACCATCTGGGGTACAAAAGAATGGCAGGTCCAAGGTTTAGAAGCATTATTTAGAGCCTGCATGATCCAAAAACAATTAATATTCCTGAATGACACCATTCAGCAAACAACCTCTCTTGGTGCAGGCAAGATAAAAGACTTAAACAAACTGTCTATTCTGAAGCCCATGACTGATAGTAATAGCACTACAGATGTGGAGAAAGACGTATCCCATATTTTATACCAAAACAGAACACATCCTGATTTGAAAAAATGGTTAATCTGGCCCACAGACACAAATAACTGTCTAGATAGATTCCTGAACAAAATAGAGGGGTTTAAACAGACCAGGCCAGACCCTAGATACTCCCAGAGACAACATCCAGGGATAGTTATAACATACAGTGTAGGTAAATTCTGCCTTGAATGGCTACAGAAATCCACACTAGCTGAAATTAAGCAACACTTGACTTTACTTAAAGACGGTGCTGACTTGCGTGATTTCATACTGGGACCACGCAAACAGCGTCAAAAACGTTTCATATACGCCGGTATATAAGCTGCTTACAACGAGGCTTGGAAAGTAACACAAATTGAAACAGCTGAAAAAATACGAGAAATTGATCGTATTCATTTGGAGAAATCACTTTCTGTAGTGGACAATGGGTTAACAACTCTGTCCTCCAAAATATATTCACTGGACAGCATTGTATCATCTGCTATTGATATAATAGAGCAGGACTTACTAATGTTACAACATGGTCTGTCCCTATTACGTTCTATTGTACAGCTTGGCTGGACGTTGAAAAATCTACGTTCAGGCTACGTGCCATGGCGTTTAATCAACGTAACGTCATTATTCTCTATCTTTAACCTTACTGATAAACAAATCAGTTTGGCACAAAAAGGAGCAGACTATACGATTCTGAGCAGTGAAAAACTTAAGAGATTACCATTGACAATGTCAGAGAGACCTGTCATTGAATGGATAATACATGGGACGATTTCAATCCCAATAACAACTTCCCAGTTTAAGTATTGACAAAAATATATACCAGCAGGCCTGTATGAAAGGTTGGGTAAAGGATACATCAAGTCGACATGGGAATTACCTTATACACACAAATGTTATAGTGAAGGGAAAAAGGAGGTATTTCTTAGTGGTAATAATTGTAAAAAATCACTGAGTGGTACACTTCTGTCTCAAGGTATTAATTTGCATGGAGCCTGCGAAGGGTCCTCAAATAACCTTTTTATGTCACCTGCACGGCACTCCTGCAGCACAGATAGAGCCATTTTTCAGACAACTTTCCAACGGCAGTTATGTTCTGATAAGTGACCACAGCTGTTGTGGCATGGTGCCAGGAAAAGCCTATCTCGTGAGCGTTAGTTCTATGGTCACTTGCTGTATGCAAGTATTGTATCCAAACAGCAATCCAGACATGGAGGCGGCAATATGCCCTCATTTGAATATCTCTTCTATTCGAATTGATCCTTTAAGCAGAATGAAGTCTATTCTTTTACAGACAACTGTGCCTTTAACCTCGTCCAAAGAGACGTATGATATGCAAGTTGCAAGGACAGCAGCAGAGATACATTCCCTATTATCAACAAATTGCCCTGTACATTTCGTAGAAATGTTGAGCAAAATTTTAAACATTTCTGATACCAGTGGCATCGCACATGTATTTAAGATAATTTTTTCGGGACTGTTAACACCCTTTAAAAAAGTTCTGGGCATCTTTCCGAATTTTGTCCATTCTGTCTTCGGCGGTCTGCCTCTACTTTTGGGACTCGCAGCAGGAATTTTATTTTTGATCCTTCTGCTCCGATATGGCAAGCCAAGCCACAGACAAGACTCCAGCAACGATGGGAGAAACGATCCTAGCTATACGCTACCGGTACCGCATCACTAAAGTCCTCGGATTAGCCCGGCTAAGAGATCTAAGCGCAACCTGGTTTCTTTCATTCAGACCTATCTGGCAAGATTGCATCTTACCTGTGCTTCGATGTATGCTATGCGGAGAAGAATGCATGTTGGACATCTGTCTTACACTACCATCAGCAGTACCAATGGATACAGATACCTTGCTAGGTCCGGTAACGACTCATGCATCGTGTTGTCCCCAGCGGCAACCTATTCTGATGACGGCATTCGTTGAGACTTCACCACTATGAGTAGGTGGCGGTGAAGTACGAGAGGAAAGCAGCACCAAACAGCTACAACCTTCAGTGAGCATTGCTGATCCTGACATCGATGATAGCAATCATTCTCACATATGCACAATCTCAGCATTTTCGAACTTGGTCGAACTTTCACCTGATGTTGTAGACCAATTTTTTGCGAGTCTGTCTGAAATGATGTTTTCCCTGGAACAAAAAGAATAACTTTTTAAAACAACGAGCACACAGTGTTCTCTGAACTCTGAATTCGGCCTTCAGCTTTGATAAACACAGCCACAGAAAACAATTGGAACTATTTTTCCCCTTGAGAGCAAAATTATTTTTTTTCCACTTCCAAAATATTTACCCTTTTTTTTGGCACAAAGTACTCTGCTTAAAACAGAACTATTCTTAGAGAACAGAGCTTCTATTTTAGGAACTCTAGACACAATATTTTACCTCAGCTTCTAGCACATGTACAGCATTTGTATAAATATGTGATGGAATGGTCTCGACCTTCTCTTCTGTATTAAGAGCCATTTCATGTGTAATTTTCGCAATTCATTCAGCTGATATATATATGCATTTAACTGAATGATAACACTGCTTGAAAAGCGTACAGTACCAATACTCATTTTTGTGTATGTACCATATACCATTTCAAATGCGATTTTTGTATTTTGGGGTGGATTGTTAAACACACATGCATCATTATGTTCAATATTGCTTAGTTTTTTAGCAATGATGGACATTAATTCGTGGAGCGGGTGTTGTGTTTCTATCTAGGATCCTAATTCGATATTCCTGATTTATGCCCTTGTATAGCTATAATAAATAATATCCTTATAAAGGCATAAGAATCATATCCATATTTAGTAATTGCCCATGCAGTCCAAATACAGCATGGCTACTCCCCTAGACTCCTGGAAAGTACATTGCGTTCTTTAAACAAACCAAGCCTCCAGCAGCCCGGGAAATCCCCCTGCTCTTGTTTTAATACGCACAAGAACTCCTAGAGTCAGAAAGAACTGTTAGTTCTTGGTGACATCTTATGTCCAACCTTACGTCAAACCCGGCACCTTTCAGGTATAAATATACCAACGTTGCCTTAAGCAAACACACGGTGGTTTGGAGCAGAGCGGCTATCTACTTGCCCGAGAGCCCAGCTGATGCGAGAGCCCACAGACGCCGCCCCTCCCTTTTGACGCACTGAGAAAGACGCTGTCTTTTTCTCCAGCCAAGAAAATCCAGCTCCGGTGTTTCCAGCCGCCCTTGCGGGTTCCAGGGATATCGAGTCCTGAGAGAGAGATACAAGACCTCCTTCATTCTATTACCCAGGTACGGAGCTGACTAAACCCTTAAGAGAATTCTTGATTCAGATCCTTGGCAAAACTAACTTAACTTAAACTGCTACTTACTTACTCCTTCCCACGTATTAGGCTTAGGTCAGGTATATCGGGGTAGGCGTAGATTAGAAGCAGCAGTTGAGTACGTTAGTCAATGTATTTATGTATGTATATATTTTATCCATTTTACAGTATCATATGGCTAAGAAACCATATCAATGCTTTTAAAGTATTTTTTCATAATACTCCTTTTACTGTACGCACTTTACTTTATACTGAGTATTGCAATTGTGGCAATTCATTTCTCTTGCATGAGAAAGAAGACTGCTCAATAAATAACACCTTTTATTGAAAACGCCCGTCTCTCTATTTCTCTGCACTCTGGTGAAACTAAGTACGCACGATTGACTGAGTGAAATAGTTGTCTATTGTTTTCACACGACTCTAGAGATACACTCTTTATTCTGAGGTAGCAAAGTTGTCATGTTTATGGTTGTCAGAAGCTAATCCCTTCTTGTCTATCCAGGGAAGTTAAACTCCTCCTTGTTTATTCGGGAAAGTTTCTAGTGACCTTTGAGCTAGCTGGCAAAACTAAATAAGTCTAATATAGTCAGTAGAGACCTAGTCGACCTCAGTCCTACGTCTACACTGCTGTTTATAGTATTCCAATGCGCAGAGCCTATTGGGAATATAGGAACTACACTACATGGCGCCCAACGTTTGGTAAGGCGATAATCTAATGCAAGACATTAGAGTAACTCAGTCGTGCTTTTTCACACAGACCCCTTTTTCCCGTAAAAACTCCAATAGACTGCTGGAGTGGGTGACAGGTTAATATCCGCCGGAACTTAGTAGGATGACAATCCCATGTATAGTTTTTGGTTTAGTCAACGTTGAAGGATACAGTGTTCCAAAATATTGTGCACCTAATCTTTGTTTCCCTTGAAACTTGATCTGCAACAAAAAACTTTCTGTCAGTAAAAATGGTAGAAAGTGAAGATGAAAGGGAGGCAGCTAGAATAGCAGCTCAACTCCTAGCTGATGACACAAGTCTCCAAGAAAATGACCCGAATGCTATAATCATTCCGGTATATATAAGAAAAACTATAACTATTAAACTTATAGAAAATGGACTATCATCACGAGGTGGTACAGTCATATTAGTGGTAGAGGCCCATGAATATTGGCAGACAGAGGTCGACCTCAGTCCTACGTTTACACTGCTGTTTATATTATTCCAATGCGCAGAGCCTATTGGGAATATAGGAACAGACTACAAAATCATCCTAACAACGAATTCTGATTTACTCACCTGTTATCAGGAGAGAACTCAGTGCTGCATCTTTTAGCTGGGCACTGACCCTGAAAAGTTATTGTAACCATACTTACAAGTAACTTGTATTTCCTTCCATAGGAATCAATTGTCTGGTTTTCACCTGAAAAGTTTCTGTCTATTTTCACAAACTAAAAATGTTCCTTAAAAATCGCCTGTATGACTTAAACGCATTCTCTCAACTGTTTACAGGATATGCACCAGTGCTGGATCTAGGATCCACAACCGAGTAAGAAAAAGTTACAATAGCACTACTTACCTGCAAAAGGAATTTCTTGCTATAGGATAACATTGGTAATTCTATGTGAAATAATTTCATAGTGTCAACTTTTAAAATACAATAATATTCCTTAAAAATCACTACTGTAACTAAAACACTTTTACTCAACCGTTTAGAGGAGATGTCCAAGGACTTAATCCTGGATCCAGTCCTGTGGTTATAAAAGTAATCCATAAAGTAACTAATTGCCTTTAACTAGAAATTCATATTGAGGTCATTGTTGCATTGTGTTTGAAATTGTGTTGCCCATTTCAACAACTGTACTTAAAAGTCTATTGCCTATTTGCAAAGTATTTAAACTAAAGTAATTCATTCTAAGAAAGTATATTTTGTTAGCATTTAAAAAAACCTTGACATTCACTGAAAAAAACATAGGTTTCAGGCCTGATATAGTTAGGAATTAGCACTTAAAAAACCTTAGAAATTCACTGAAAAAAACATAGGTTTTAGGGGTGTTATAGTTAGCTGGACATTTCACTTGTACAAAACCATTGAAATTCCTCCGATATAGTTAGTTGTACTCACTATATCTCGCGCGACTGCAATCCACTGCTGATGATGTCACATAATACATCATTCATGACATGGTCAGTGACATCACTGATGACATCTCAAATGCCATCACTGATGATATATAGGGTAAACACGGCCCCCCGCAACCCCGAGGACCGCCACCCCCCGGGGTTTCTTTTTTAAAAATAAAGAATAAAAAACCTGTGTGGGGAGGTTCAAGCCCCCCCCCACATGCCCCGGGGCCTGCCACCTCGCCGGGGCCCAAATATTTGAAATAGGGGGGTCCGTGACACCCTGCAGCCCCGCGGACCACCACTCCCCTGGGCTTTACAAATGATGGGAGGGGCGGCCCCCTCCTGGAGCCTGTGATGGCCCTGTGAACGGCCAACCCCCAGGGCCGGCTCCTGCAGGGTCCCGGGGTGCCTACCCCCGGGAAACTGCTGTTTGCTATGGCAGGGCGGGAGCCTCGCGGCTCCTGCCCTACCATAGCAAACTGCTTTGGTTTTTGAAAGAGAGAGCAGGAAACCTGCTCTCTCTTTCAAAATCCAAAGCCGATTGCTTTTCTGCATTTGCAGAGGGAGAACTGATTCCCCTTGAATACTGGGGGTCCCTGGGGCCCAACCAGCCCACCAGGAACCTTCAGTATGTGCAAGGAGGCTGCTTTGCAGAGACGTAACCATACTTACAGTAACTTGAATTGCCTTCCATAGGCTAATATTGACTGGTTTCACTTGGAAATGTTTCTAAGTGTGGAGTTTTGGAACTTTAAAAAATTCCTCAAAAATCAGCCGAACTAGGAATTCTGATTTACTCACCTGTTATCAGGAGAGGCCTCAGTCCTGCATCTTCAAGCCCACTACTGATCCTGAAAAGTAATTCTAACCATACTTACAGTAACTTGAATTTCCTTCCATAGGCTAACATTGACTGGTTTCACTTGGAAATTTTTCCAAGTGTGGAGTTTAGGAACTTTAAAAAATTCCACAAAAATCAGCCGAACTACGAATTCCGATTTACCCACCTGTTATCAGGAGAGACCTCAGTCCGAGAAAGACCTCATCACGAGAAAGGGCCATACCTCACCTTTAGACCCACCATTACCAGGATTAAGTTTATTTACTTATGCACATTGATAGAATCCCATTGTTTGAATATATCAAACAAGACACCCAGATAAGAAAAGGTTTTTGTAGTTGGGATCTTCTCCCCATTAACATAAAATGAGAACATCTTTTTGTGGCCCTTCCCTACATTCATCACAAAAGATTTAGTGTTGTTAATGGCGAGATCTCGGGATTTCATGAAGCTGTAAAAGGAGTCAAGTAACAATTGAAGCCCTTTTGCGGTCCTTGCCAACAAGACGGCATTGTGCGCATAAAGTAAAACGGGTAGGCCTTTGCGCCCAACATAGGGGTAGTCTGCTCCGGTGTTTAAAAGGTTTTCCTCCAAATTGTTAATATATAAATTGAAAAGAAAAGGAGCTAAAATACGGCCCTTGGGAGTAACGTACATTGGCTCTCGTGTCCTGATGCATATCTGCCAACAAGTTAACTAGATTTTGCTCCACACCCATATGGCCCATGGCCTCCCAAAGCTTAGCCCGATTGACACAGTCGAAGGCAGATGAGAGGTCCATAAAAGTCATGTGTATTGTGCCCTGACGTGCCAAAGTATATTTTCCCAGGACCATATACAAGTTGAGACACTGTGAGATCGTGGAGTGGCCTGGCCTGAATCCGTATTGGATCGGGGAAATTATGTTATGCTCTTCCGCCCAAGTTGTTAATCTGCTCAGGATTACCCCCCCCCTGCTACTTTGACCACAGAATTGATTAAAGATATTGGTCTGTAGCAGGACGTGTTATTACGGTCCCCTTTCTTGAACACGGGAACTATCGTGGAGACCCCCCACGACCTGGGGCATCCAGATACAGCGGCTGCATTAGGCACAGCGGTGAGAACAGGCACCCACAGTGATGTACAAGACTTAAAAAGGTCCGGGGGCAAGCCGTCGGGCCCTGGAGCTTTATTACTTGTTAAGCCCTTGATTCCCTTTTCAACCTCACTAATAGAAAAGCACAGAGGGTTATTTTCTAAAACACAACTTTTATGGTACCATACTCATTTTATGAATTGTAGTGTGTTATTTTATCCTGTGAAAAAGCCTTCTGTTTAATAAATCATGTTTGGGAGAAAACTGCTTTCTCAAGATTTTCCCCATTGAGTTTATGGAAGGTGCTCCCGAAGCTAAAGTGAGAGCATATTTTCAGTAAACGAGTGATTCCAAAAGGAGCAGCATTTCAGTTGATTCCCTTGTGTTCTACTGTTGCCTCCCAGGGTGTTCTAAAGAACAACTAGAGTGCTAACAGTGTTTCTTATAATAAAAGTATGGCACACCTGAAACCATCTACATTGAATCAAACTGTTAAAACTGAACATATTTAAATTATAAAGGAACAAAATGAGGTATTTAATTGTGTCATAGAAATTATGTTCGGTACTGTAGGAAGTAAAGTTAGGACACTTTTGAAGTGAGTTCTCAAATATCTTCCTCTTCTATTTTGATATTTTGACATGAAGACTAAAACATGCACTTTCAATACCAGCAGCAGACTGCCAGTTAACTCCCTGGTGATCAGCAGCTTTACCACATTGTTTTAATGAGCAACTAAAGGGCTACCATTCTGAAATTATGCAAACAGTGTGGAATATCTGAACATCATCTCAATGGAATCAAAGTGAAAACATTTTCTCCTGAGGAAACTGCAGTAAATGAGGAAATTTGATAGCTTCATAACAAATAAGTCTCCCAAGATGGCTACCAGACAAAAGAGCCAAAATTTAACACAAATATCACCCAAATGTAGCCCTGAAAGGGTTTTGTTTTATCTGCCTAATTCCTAAAATATCCTCTTTTTCAGTGTAAATCATGGGGAAAATCAATTCCTCAGTTTTATTTCAAAATCTCCCTCTTACCAAGTTACCAAGTTGAAATGTTGGAAAGTATGGTTCATTGAATCACGTAGGGCAGGGGAAATGGGGTAGGGACATCGACTTGGAAAACAGAGGGCAGGAGGGAGATGGGCAGGGGCAACAAACTGACCTTATAGGGCAAGAGTCAGGGGTTGCAGCAGCACAATACACCGCACAGGGCAAGTGGGATGGCAGTGTAGTGCAATGGAGCATGGAAAGTAATAGGGAGTGGACATGGCCATGGACAACATAGAATGGAGAGGAAATATACATGGGCAGCAAGCTGACAATACCTGACAGACAGGAGGAACAGTTGTAGCATAACGGACATGAAGGGCAGTAGGGAGGGTGTAGGGAAACAACAATGAATCAGAAAAGGCAGGCGAAGGGGATGGGGTCTGCACATGGAAAATGGAGGGCAGGGGGCAATGGCCAAGGAAATAGGGCAGGAACAGCAAGCTGACCATGAAGAGCAGGTGGGTTAGGCACTAGACGCACAACACAAAATTGAATGTAACAGTGAAACTACAATGGCGTACATACAGACAACAGAGGGAAGGTGGGAGAGGGTCAGGGGCAGCATGATGCCCACACAGTTCAAGCAGGGAGGTTAGATGCAGAACAGTAGCATGGTGGGCAAGGGGCATTAACAAAGGACCATGGACGAAAGAAGACAGGGGTAGTAGCTGGACACAGACAAGAAAGGTTAGGGATGGGGCTTCACAACAGACTATGCAGGGCCGGCAAGTATAAAAGTTATAGCACAACAAATCATGGAGGGCAGAAGGGAGTGGGATCATAGTCGACCATGGACGACCAGTTGGAGGGGATAAGGCAATGGAACTCGGACAGGCACGGTTGTGGTGGTAGGTACAGGCTGCACCCATCTGACCATGCTAGGCAGGTTGGAGGGGCATCAGAGGATTAACAGAATACTCAATGGCAGGTCCGGGTGAACATGGTGGGCAAAAAGGAGGGGGTAGGGGCAACGCACACTGTCATTGGAGGAAGGGGAAGGCAAATAGGGGTAGAAAGCTAAGCGCAGAATATAAACAGGAGGGCAATGATGGGGCAAATAATTGTGCCCTGGAGGGCTGGAGGAGTGAGCAGGGACATCACGCCAAATGGACCGCATTGGCAGCACTTCAGTCCATACAGAGCAGGAGGGTGGGGCTAGTTCATGGGCTCATGCAAGAGAGGGTAGGGAGGAGGTGGATGGGGCCGCACGTTTAACTGTTCAGGGAAATTGGAAAGGACAGTGGCAGAACAATGGCCACACAGGACTGTAATGAGAGAGCAGGGGCATGGACCTGGACAATGGATGGCAAGGAGGAGGGGCAGGAGCAGCAAGCTTGGGTGGGGGCAGCACAATGCCAAGCCATGACTTGCGTCCAACCCCTGCCACCATGCATTGCGACTGGCATCTTACTTAATGTTTAAAAAAACTAGTAATTTACTGAAAGAAACAAAGATTGCAGGGTGTTATAGTTAGTAAATTGTATTAAAAAACTTTTTACTGGGACATTATAGTTAGGCTCATCTTTCACTTGTACAAAACCATTGAAATACAGCAGTTATAGCTACCTGAGCTAACTATAACTTACACCCACCCAATGCACTGCTTAAGACATCACATGTTACATCACTCATGACATAGTCAGTGACATTACTCATGACTTCACTGATGACATCTCAAATGATATCACTGATGATATCTTCCATTGCTTGTGAGTGTTTTTTTCAAGTTTATGAGTGTTAATCATATATACTAAGGTACAAAAGTTTAATTACTAAACTTTGTGTACTGATAATGAGTGATGCAATTTCTAACATATATTATTTGAGTTGCTGTGTGACTGTTTGTATCCATGTGTAAGTGGAAGTCTGAGTAGCTGTATAAGTGTGTGAGTGTGTGAGTGGCTGTTCAGGTGAATAAGTAGGTGTGTGAGTGGCTGTTCAGGTGAATAAGTAGGTGTGTGAGTTACTGCATGTGTGTATGAGTGGCTGTGTGACTGTCTCCATTGGTGAGTGAGGGGGTGTGTGACTGAATGTATGGGTGTGTGTATATTCACAGAAAAAAACATAGATTTCAATGTGTGCATCACCAACTAATGCACCTTGTTATACAACAACAGAGACAGTGATGCACACATTCACATAGTTTAGTTACTAATCCATGTATTAAGTGAGACACTTTTAATTACTCGCTTAAACAGTCAGACAGCTACTAAATCTTCCATCCAGACTGTTATATATCCACTCAATCTACCATACAGATTGGTATATATATGATACATATTCATAATTCAAACTAAACCACATTCACTGGATGAAGTCAACAGTGATGTCATCAGTGATGTCATTTGAGATGTCATCGGTGATGTCATCAGTGATGTCACTGACCATGTCATGAATGTCATGAATTATGTAATATATGACATCATCAGCAGTGCATTGTGGGCGCACGAGCTATAGTTAGCAGAACTAACTATAACGGAGGAATTTCTATGGTTTTGTACGAGTGAAATATCCAGCTAACTATAACACCCCTGAAACCTATGTTTTTTTCTGTGAATTTCTAAGGTTTTTTAAATGCTCATTTCTAACTAATACATCTCAAAAATCGATGTTTTTTTTCAGTAAATTTCAAAGCTTTTTTAAATGCTAATTTCTAATTATAGCGTTTCTGAAACCTATGGTTTTTTCAGTGAATTTCAAAGGTTTTTTAAATGCTAATTTTTAAGTGTAATAGTAGTTATGCCTATTTATTGTACTGATTTTCTACAGTTTTTTAACTGTTTATTTATAAATATTTTATTCATTAAATAACATTATATATTTTTCTGAAAATTGGAAAAAAATTTTTTTAAATCAAACTGAATTATTGTTTAATTTTTTTGTTTTCTTTTCTCTTTTAATATATTTATATTATTTTCTTTTCCCAAAAATATTTTGGCACGCACCCAAAGCGTACACAACCCGGTTGGTGCGCGGATTCTAACTGCCATTTTTAGAAAAGTCGTGAAGGATCCGCATACGGTGTGCGACGACTGCGTGTTTTTTCAGTTACATCATATACATTTAATATTACAGGATGTACGTGATTGGTATGCGACCAGTCCGTAACTCCTGCTCCCACGCATTCGCAACATATGCGCATTACGGTACGCGACGCTTAACTCCAGTGGCATGGGACTCAGTCTCGGAGACTTATTCGTTATGAAGTTTCCTCATTTCCTCATTTACTACAGTGTCCTCAGTAGAAAATACTTTCAGTTTTTTTACTTTGATTCCATCAAGAAGGCATTCAGATGTGTCACACATTTGCCATTAATTCTGAATTTTAGCACTCTAGTTGGTCACTGTAGGAGAGCTACACCTCACAAGGGAATTCTGCTACTGGTATTCAAAATGCATGTGTCAGTCGGCATGTCAGAATTTTTTAATGAAATAAAAGAGGAATTGAGAAGTCAAAATGTGCCCTAATTTTTCTTTCTGCAGCACTAATCATAATTTCTATGGCAAAAAGAACCCCCTCCTTTTTTTTCCTTTGCAAATTAAATGTTTTAAGTGTTAGCACTTTATTCCAATCAAGATGGCTACAGGTGTGCCATACTTTTGTCATAAGTAAGACTGTTAGCGCTCTTCTTGTTCTTTAGAACACTTTGGAACATTCTGTTGTTGGGCTATACTTGGGCTACATCTGGAGACCAGCGTCTGAGCATACTACCAAAGTTCATGATTGCCCCTGTGCTGGACGCTAGCTTATTACAACGTTCTTCCATTAGAGCTTTAAAATGTAAGTGCCCATCAAATAAAATGCCCAGATAAGAGAAGGTATGTACCTTCTCTAGTTTATGGGCGCCTATTCTATAGTTATAGCTTTTCCTTAATTTACTCCCTGTTTCCAGTACATACAACTTGGCCAAGTTGGCAGACAAATCTAAGTTATTCATAAAGTCCACAAAGCAATTTATCAATCTCTGTAGTCCCAGTGGGGTGCATGCCAACAAGACCGCGTCGTCTGCGTAAAGTAGAACCGGAATTGCTCTACTTCCTACTCTCGGTGAGTCCACATTTAAACATAGTAGGGCTTGTTCTAAACCATTTATGTATAAGGAGAACAAAAATGGGGCCAGAATGCACCCCTGTCGCACGCCACTGGTGCAGATAAAGGACTCAGTGCATCCCCCCTCTGTGTTGTACCTTACTTTGGCCGAGGTGTTCCAATGCAGGGCTTTCATGATCTTTATAAGTTCTTGGCCTGCCCCTAAATTGCTCATTAGAGCCCACAGCTTCTCCCTATTAACGCAGTCAAATGCTGCGGTAAGGTCCATTAAGGCCAGATAGACCGCTTCATTGCTAGTGATAGTATATTTTGCCACCGGTAAGTATAAATTTAGACATTGATCCGTGGTGGATCTACTTGCCCTAAATCCATATTGGACATCAGTGATAACATGCTGGTCCTCAGCCCAATCCATCAGGCGATTTAGAACAGCACGTCCCAGGACTTTAGCGGTAACATCTATCAAGGAAATTGGGCTGTAACACTGGGGACTATCCCTGTTCACCTTTTTGAAAATGGGCGCCATAGTGGCTGTTGACCATGATCGGGGGGGGGGGTATTCTTGTTAGGATTGGTGCCCATAAATCTACCTTACTTAAGAAGAGATCCAGAGGAATCCCATCTGGGCCTGGTGCTTTATTTCTGTTAAGACCCATGATTCCAGCGGTAATCTCTTCTAAGGTAAATTCGATTTTAGCATTCCACACCTCTCTCCCTTCACCGTTGTGTGGCTGCACAGCGTTGTGCAGCCGCTCACTGTTCCCCCAATTATACAGCCCTCTAAAATGATCCACCCACTGTTCTGGAAGGACATTAGAACCTATCTGATTACTAGATGCATCATGAAAACAGGGATTGTGGCCCATGGCCCATGAAAACAGGGATTGCGGCCATCGTACGCAAACACAACCTCAGCATAATCTCCTACGCCGACGACACCCAGCTGATCCTCTCCCTGACCAACGACCCCGCCGCCGCCAGAGCCAACCTGCTCGAAGGGATGAAAGAGGTAGCCGAGTGGATGACGACCAGCCGCCTGAAACTGAACTCGGACAAGACGGAGGTCCTCATCCTGGGCTCCTCACCCTCCGCCTGGGACGACTCCTGGTGGCCTCCCGCCCTGGGCACCACACCCAAACCGACAGACCATGCACGCAACCTGGGCTTCATCCTGGACTCCTCCCTCTCCATGACCAGGCAAGTCAACGCCGTCTCCTCGTCGTGCTTCAACATCCTACGCATGCTACGGAAGATCTTCTGGTGGATCCCCACCGAGACCAGGAAGACCGTCACCCAGGCCCTCGTCACCAGCCGACTGGACTACGGCAACGCCCTCTACGCCGGTACCACCGCCAAGCTCCAGAAGAGACTCCAGCGGATCCAGAACGCCTCAGCCAGACTCATCCTCGACATCCCACGAACCAGCCACATCTCCGGACATCTGAGAGACCTTCACTGGCTCCCCGTCAACAAAAGAATCACCTTCCGCCTCCTCACCCACGCACACAAAGCCCTACACGACCAAGGCCCGAGCTACCTCAACAGCCGAGTCAACTTCTACGCTCCCAAACGCCACCTCCGATCAGCCAACCACGCCCTCGCCGCCGTCCCCCGCATCCGAAGAGCGACTACGGGAGGAAGGTCCTTCTCCTACCTGGCCGCCAAGACCTGGAACTCCCTCCCACCCGACCTGCGCCTGACCCAAGACCACCTCTCCTTCAGGAAGAAGCTGAAGACCTGGCTGTTCGAGCAGTAGCGGCACCCCCCCCCCCCCAGCGCCTTGAGACCCTACGGGTATGTAGCGCGCTTTATAAGTGTCACTGATTGATTGATTGATTTTCTAAAAAGTGGTCATGTCCTTCTTTTCGGAGGCTTCTCTTAGGTTCTCCCACGTTTGATTTCGGAGAATGCACTTCCTTTGCTTAACTGCCTGCTTATAATTAATCCTGCACGGCATGACCCTGTATTTGTCCCTTGGGGTGAGTCTTAGGGCACCTCTAAGATTCTTCTGTGCAAGGTAACATACCTTATCAAACCATCTTGGGTCATTTTTGGGCTTGCCCTGTCCTGGTGTTTTTAAAAAGGCCATCAATTAGCTGACTTAATCCTTCAAATAACTCCACCAGGTGTGTCCCTTCCATTGATAAATCTAAGCAGTCCTCAAAAAAGATGTTTACCCTCCGCTACTAGTGACCTATAAAAGTTTTCTCCATTGATTTGAATCCATTTTAGTCGCCTGCCCTGATCAGTGGCCCTGTCTAGATTTGCCTCACTCTCTTTTTTCTTGGTTTTATTTGGGGTTGGATCTGCTAGCGACAGTGTTAAGGGGTTGTGGTCACTGAAACCACTCATTTCGATTGAAAAGCCCCGTAATCTCATCTTAAGCTGTTGGTACACTAGGATAAAATCAAGAAAGGAACTACAGCCCTTTCCTTTGAAGATCGGGTGACCAATTTGTTTGGATCAGCCACCAATAAATCCATTGTGTGTTCCAGGTTGTGGGTTTTCATCACCTGAATATTAGATCACATGTAGTAAAGCTGCTGCTCACCAGGGAAGACTGCTGCTGGTATTCAAAGTGCATGTTTCAGTCTGCATGTTAGAAGTTTTTAATGAAATAGAAGAGGATTTGAGAAGTCAAAATGTGCCCTAATTTTTCTTTCTGCAGCACTAATCAGAATTTCTATGGCAAAATGAAGCCCCTCATTTTGTTCCTTTGCAAATGAAATATTTTAATAGTTACCACTTCATTCCAATCCAGTTGGCTTCAGGTGTTCCATACTTTTGTCATAAGTAAGACTACTAGTGCTCTAGTTGTTCTTTAGAACACTCTGGGACATTCTGTCATTGGGCTGTAGTTGTGCTACAACTGGGTGATATCTCTGCTACATTTTGGCTCTTTTGTCTCTGGTGGCCGTCTTGGGAGACTTATTTGTTATGAAGTTTCCTAATTTCCTCATTTACTACAGTTTCCTCAGTAGGAAATACTTTCAGTCTTTTACTTTTCTTCCATCAAGAAGGCATTCAGATGCGTCACACATTTGCTATAAATCCAGAATGTTAGCACTCTAGTTGTTCATGCTTTCATCTTACCGCTGCTGAAAAAGCCGAATCTTTACCCCTTGGCCCATGCTAGCTATAGGCCTATCTTCCTCCTGCCAGCCCTTGCTAAAGTTGTTGAGAAACATGTCCATCAATCTCTCTCCAACTTTCTTGAGGCGAATAACATCTTGCCTAACACCCAGTCGGGCTTCCGCACCAATATGAGCACGGAAACAGCTCTACTGGAAGTGACGGAGGCCATCAAGGAGGTATTGGACGCTGGAGGCAAGGCCATGCTGGTCATGTTAGACCTTTCGGCGGCTTTTGACACCGTCCCCCACGGCAGCCTCCTTGCTAGGCTTAGGGAGATCGGGCTGCGGGGGACGGTGTTCAGTTGGTTCAAATCTTTTCTGACGGACCGCAGCCAAACGATCTGGGCCCCCCCGCACTCAGCCAGTATGCCGTCATTGGAGGTGGGAGTGCCTCAGGGTTCTATCCTGAGTCCCACTCTATTTAACATCTTTATGACCCCTCTGGCGGCTTTGGCTGAGTCTTTTGGAGCCCAGGTCGTTTCCTATGCGGATGACACCCAGCTCCTATTCACCTGTAAGAGGGGCGCCGACTTTAACAGAGAACGCATCAAGGGTTGTCTGGAAGCCGTGTTCAGCTGGTTCCAGTGCAACGGCCAGAAGTGCAACTCGGACAAGTCCGAGGTACTCTTTTTTGGTTGTTTATCAGACCCTAGATGGATGAAATGGTGGCCTCCGGCCATGTTCCCACCTTCCTCGGTGTCTTCGGCGAAAAAAATGGGAGTGTCACTTGACTGCGGTCTACCCTGAAGCTCCAGATCCTCGGCTTAGTCGGCAAGTGCTTTGGCATCCTCAAAATGCTGAGAAAGTTCCTTCCATTGCTATCCCTTGGCCATAGGATAATCACGGTACAGGCGTTAATTGGCTCACGCCTGGACTATGCGAATTTGCTACATCTGGGACTGCCGGAGTATCTTCTTTTGCGTCTTCAGATAGTCCAAAATGCCACGGCGCGTGCCATCTTTGGCCTTCACCGGAGATCCAGTGCCATTGAACTTTTGTCTACTCTTCACTGGCTCCCGATCCGGAAGCGCATTGTTTTTAAAGTACTTACGTTGGCTTTCAAAGCCCTTCACGGTTCTGGCGCAAGTTATATTAGGAAGCGGCTGTCTTTTTATCAGCCTTCCGGGTGCTTAGATCAGCATCGCAGGCACTGGCGGTTGTGCCTGTGATTCAGCGAGCCCGTATTGGAGGCCGGTCTTTTAGACTCCGTGCCCCTCAGCTGTGTTACTCTCTGCCGGCCACCATGAGAAAGTCGAGCAGTTTGCTGGCTTTCAGGAAGGAATTGAAGACCTGGCTTTTCGTCCAATAGAGTTAGTCACACTACGTCCACCCTGTTCCGCTTCTGGTTAAAGCGCCGGGACACTCCTCGGAGTAGCTGAGCGCTATATAAATCACGTTATAACATAACATAACATAACATTAGATCACTGTAGTAAAGCTACTGCTCACCAGGGAAGGCGGCTGCTGGTATTCAAAGTGCATGTTTCAGTCTGCATGTTAGAATTTTTTAATTAAATAGAAGAGGATTTGAGAAGTCAAAATGTGCCCTCATTTTTCTTTCTGTAGTACTAATCATAATTTCTATGTCAAAATGAAGCCCCTCATTTTGTTCCTATGCAAATGAACATTTTTAAGAGTTACCACTTTATTCCAATTCAAGATGCCTTCAGGTGTTCCATACTTTTGTCATAAGTAAGACTGTTAGCGCTCTAGTTCTTCTTTAGAACACTCTGTGACATTCTGTCATTGGGCTATACTTGGGCTATATCTGGGTGATATTCGTGCTACATTTAGGGTCTTTTGCCTCAGGTGGCCATCTTGGGAGACTTATTTGTTATGAAGTTTCCTAATATCCTTATTTACTACAGTCTCCTCAGTAGGAAATACGTTCAGTGTTTTACATTGGTTCCATCAAGAAGGCTTTCAGATTTTTCCCACATTTGCCATGAATTCTGAATGTTAGCACTCTAGTTGCTCATTAGATCACTCTAGTAAAGCTACTGCTCACCAGGGAACTTTGCTGCTGGTATTCAAAGTGCATGTTTCAGTCTGCATGTTAGAATTATTTAATGAAAAAGAAGAGGATTTGAGAAGTCAAAATGTGCCCTAATTTTTCTTTTTTGTAGCACTAATCATAATTTCCTTTGGCAAAATGAAGCCCCTCATTTTGTTCCTTTGCGAATTTAATGTTTTAAGTGTTTCCACTTTATTCCAACCAAGATGGCTTCAGGTGTTCCATACTTCTGTCATAAGTAAGACTGTTAGCGCTCTAGTTGTTCTTTAGAACACTCTGGGACATTCTGACATCGGGCTATACTTGGGCTACATCTGGGTGATATTTGTGCTACATCTGGCCTCTTATATCTCTGGTGGACATCTCAGGAGACTCATATGTTATGAAGTTTTCTAATTTCCTCATTTACTACAGTCTCCTCAGTAGGAAATACTTTGTGTTTTACTTTGGTTCCATCAAGAAGGCATTCAGATGTGTCATACATTTGCCATAAATTCTGAATGTTAGCACTCTAGTTCCTCACTAGATCACTGCAATAAAGCTACTGCTCACCAGCGAAGTCTGCTGCTGGTATTGAAAGTACATGTTTCAGTCTGCATGTCAGATTTTCTTTTTAAAGGAATAGGAGAGGATTTGAGCAGTCACTCAAAATGTGCCTTAATTTTTCTTTCTGCAGCACTAATCATACTTTTTATGGCAAAATGAACCCCCTGATTTTGTTCCTTTTTAAATGAAATGTTTTCAGAGTTACCACTTTATTTCAATCAAGATGGCTTCAGGTGTGCTATACTTTTGTCATAGGAAAGGCTGTTAGCACTCTAGTTGTTCTTTAGAACACTCTGGAAAGCTGCAGTAGAACACAAAGGAATCAACTTACAGTCTCTGCCTTTGTTTGATGTACATGTTTTACCGGGATTGTCAGACTTCATTCTCACATGACCGAGAAAGATAATGTGAATTTACAGAAAATATTCTCTCAGTTTAGCTTATAGATCAACTTCCAAACCTCTGTGGGAAAAGCATGAGAAAATAGTTTTCTCTCAAACATGTTTCATGATATCCCGGCAGAAGGCTTTTTCCGATGGTAAAATCACCTTAGCACACACCACAATTCCTAAAACTAGTATGGTACCAACAAATGATTTATAATGTAACTAAATCTTAAAACCTTTTATTAACTGCAATGCTTTTTAATGAGGTGCTATCATGTATATTGGTCCCAAGATGGCTGCCAACACTTCTTGGATGAAGTGCTGACAGCCAATCAGATCTCATGATGAGATGTGTGATTAGGCTCCGCCCATATATATAAATATATATACATCTCTTTTTCCTTTAATACCTAAAAAAATACTGAACAGATTTACACCATTTAACAAAAAGGCATGAGTCTGAACCAAGGACTACCTCTTTGGACGACCACATTTGGTGTAATTCCATTCAACAGTTCGGGCTGTAGCTGCGAGTAAATGTTCCTATGAGAAACTGCATGTGGAAAACACGTTTTGGGACCCCCTTTTTTTCGGCCCCCGCTTGATGAATCACCTTTTAGGGTAGGAGTAGACCCAAGCGCCCCAAGAAATTTGAAAATTTTGCGACGATTCGTCAACAGGCGCCAAAGGAATTGCAAATAGAATGTTGCGGATTTCCTATGGAAAATAGGTCCTAACTATAACTACCTACTGGCGACCGCCAGTAGGTAATATATGCATATGTATATATATATATATATATATATATATATATATATATATATATGAGGCAAAAGGACGTCTTTAGGTAACGTGGTAGAAAGACAAGGCGAACCCACTGTATGGTGCGATTTTCTTTATTGCATACCCGACACTAAAACCACCATGATGCATTTCAGCCCGATAAGGGCCTTGATCACATGACACAGGTGAAAAGTGGAGTGCTCTTTTAAAGTGTAACAGATCATGACATATTGAAATGCATCAGCTGCAGTGTTTGAAACTGATAGACATAGAAAGCATACTGCCACATTTCCCTGCATTGGGTGTTATCTATTGTCAGAATATATAATAAATGTAAAATAAATTGTCATAGAGCCCAGTGAAAATGTCACCAAACTAGCAGCATATTGAATACATATAAAAACATATACATAAATAAATATATATGTTAGAAAATAAATCACCTTCTGCCTGAAACCCGCCTTGAAGTGAGATAGAATGTGCCCTTCTTCCATCCAAGATTCTGTCCTGGAGACAATGACCCTGCCAACTACTTTCTGGATTACATCGATTAAACTAATTGGCCTGTAGTTGACAGGGTCCTCTCTAGCCCCTTTCTTGTATACAGTTACTACCTCAGCTCCCCTCCACGAATCAGGGATGGGGTGACCCCTTGCAATCAGATTCATAAGTAGGGAGATAAAGTTGGCACAAAGCATAGGGTCATGTAAAAGTAGATCCCCTGGGAAACCATCGGGCCCGCAGCCTTTCCAGGGGCTATGTTCTTAATGGCCAAATGTACCTCTGTAATAGAAAAGAGATCTGCTAGTACAGTGTTCTCTGGTCCAGGTCCTATGGGGGTACTTTGTGGAGACTGCGATTCTCCCACATCACAGTACAAATTAAGGAAGTGGATATACCATTATTGTTCTGTGAGGTGGTTTGGGATAGAATCCGCTCCCCTTCTGTTTGCTTTATTAATTAAATCCCAGAAAAAAGTTGAATCCTTCATTTGGGCAGCAGATTTGAGCTCCTGCCAATGCTGTTCCTTCCAGTCCCTCTTTGCTAAAGCTATGGCTCTTGAGTATTCCTTTCTGGCTACTCTTACTAATATCAGATCTTTTTTGTGCAGGGCCATAGTTAAAGCCTTCCTTTTCTGTATGCACAGAGCCGTATACCAGGGATTACTCGGTTTTACTAAATTCTGTTTCAGCATTCGCCGCTCTTTAACCATAAAAAACGAGTCCAGCCTCTCTACTACATCACTATAAAATTTGGCTAAGGGGAGGGCCAGTGCTTTTTCCTGGACTGCAGTGAACAGTTCTAACTCTACAGTCATTAGCTTTATTAGTTCCTTAATGCTACACAGTTTATCCTTCTGACCTAGTACCTTGTGCCATTTCAATCTGCGATTACAATTCGATGGCACAACCTCCTTTGATTGCAATATTAGGGCATTAGTTGACTTTTCATTGGGTGGTCCCCACCTAATCTTCATACATAAGGGGTTATGATCACTATCCTGGGACTGTTTTATCTCCATGTCCACTAGGTCGCCCCAAAGGTGGGTGTCAAACGGTATATAATCTATACGTGATGGGCAGCTTAGCCTGTTATATGTATTAGCCCCTCTTTGGTCGGAGGCTGTCCTACCGTTCAGTGCTCTCAGGTTGTATTCTAAGGTTAGAGCATTGATTTGGATCGCCCTGGGAGACCATTTTTTAATTGGCGCCAAAGTCAGAATGGGTACGGCCCCCTTGACATCCTCCTCATTAGGCCCTAGGGAATCTTCTCCACTCAGCGGCTCGAATGTACAATTGAGATCTCCTGCCACGATGACCTTGGCAAGAGGAGGAATGCCAGCTAATTCCGACTCCGGAGCTGCTATAGTTGCTGAGATTTGTGCCCCCTTAAACCCTCTTGCATACACGTTAAATAACTCCACGTTATTACCATTATGAGGTCCTTTGATTGTCAAATGAAGAATGTCCTCTGTGGATGAAGTATGCATAGTGACATCCCAATTCAGTGCAATGTTGACCCATACATGGAGACCCCCAGATGGACGGCCCTTCCCTGACCTTGTGGCGGGGATGTAAAAGGTGGTGTACCCTGATTTGTATAAGGGCAACGTACTCCAAGTCTCCTGAAACAGGCAAACCTCGAACTTGTCAATAAATTCATTCCATTCTGGGTTGGACAATTTCTTTTGGAGGCCTGCTATGTTCCAGGAGAGGAGATGGATGACCCTCAGATTTTCAGCCACTGACTCTACAGTACCTTGATTAACCCGGTCTATCCCATCCCCACTGTGACTTCTTGGAACTATGTTATTTACAGATGTGGTGCACCCTGATACTTCCCTGTCTTGTGATTCTAATGGGGAATACAGATGGTAAGCCTCATCTAGTCAGTCTACTCTATTAAGACCAGAGTCACTCCCCTCCACAGCTGTGGTCCAGAGTGGTAAACGTCTAATTTGGATATCAGAATGCTTGGGGGGGGAGATACGATACTCAAGGCTTAATACATTTTCCGCAATTGCTGCATTTATTAACTGCAACTCAATGCAGTCTGTGTGGGAGCTAAACGAGGAAATCCTTTTTACCCTCACCATGTCCTCCCTAATAATTGACCTGCATCCCCTCATGTGACGTAGCCAGTGGATTGCTTTGAATTGAGTCACTACTTTCTTGACCAGATTTATAACTATATTTAGGGACCTTGGTCATATAGACTACTGTTGATGGATTTCTTAAGGGAGTGCTATTCCTTAACAGGTCGAGGCCATCTCTCCCACTCTGCCTTTCTCTATCTGGAGGGGGGTTTCTACCGCCTATGCTGTTATAGTATGGACCCGGGGGCTTGGCTTGGCTCTGCCTCCCCGAATTTTCGTTGTTTCAGCATAAGATCTAGTGGGGCCTACTGGATTGGTCGAGCCAAGGGATCCTTGGACTGTGATCCCCGACCCCGTTGGTTTCCCCGCTTCTTCCATAGATTTAGTAGGTGGCAATACCCTAGTTGCCTTACACGCTTGGGTAGATGATAAGGAGTGAACATATATGACCCTAGGCAAATCCACTTTCCGTATTAATTCCTCCATCTTTTTTACAGAAGCTATCTCCCTTCCAAGACTGTCCACTTTTTGCAATAATGCCTTATTTATATGGCCACACTTAGCACATAGTAGGGGGTCCTCAATGGGGAACACCCTTTCATTATTTTCCTGCGCTCGATCTTCTTCTGCAACCCCTGTGATAGTTTCTAAGACTGCAAATCTGTTTGAGCATATATTACCCGTCTCATTTTGACACCCCGGAGCGCTCACTTGGTTCAAATGCTCTACTACCTTGTTATGATCTTCCGTCGAGTCAAAAACCTCAACAGGTCCCTCTACTGAGCTATGGACTTCACAAATAGCAGAATTTAATGGCAATTTCCTGTTAAAAATTGCGGGAATCACCTTTTTCCTAGATTTGAATTAAGACATCAGCAAGGGGATCACTATTCTCTGCTGTAATACTGCTTTTATTCCCTACAAGAACCTCTTCACATTCATTCACGATAGCTTCAATTCTTGTAAGCACACAATTGGTTCCCGCATGAGCCACCTTTTTTGCCTTTTTCCCTCTCTTGGCTATTAAGGCTGGTGCTCCCCCTTCCATAGTTTTCCTTTTTCCCATTTTTACACTGCGCGTATTTCCTCAACAGATCTTCCCCGATTTTTAATTCCAGAAATGTCCCTGGCACAGGTAGTCCAAACTATGGTTCATTGTTCACTTTCTAAAAACTGCAAGCCCCGCCAAGTGTCAAACAGTACCTTTTGTCCTTAAGAATCATGATCCCAAATATCAGAGGGGAAGCCCTGCCCTGCCTCTTCCTGTCGATGACGGACGAAGACAGGCCCGCCCTTGGCCCGGGCTTCGCCCGCGCGCGTCCCACGGAGCGGTGTGTGTCTCCAGTTATATGGGACGTCAGAGCAGGGGGAGGAGCGCGATGGAACTGGCGGTGGAGGCTCCTGGTCCTGGGAGTCCCGCTGTCTCCTTCCCTCCCCTCATGCAGGGAACAGCTTCTGGCACCCAAACCGATACGCGGTAATCAGGAGGCGAGCAGGGGGAGGAGCGCGGTGGAACTGGCAGCGGAGACTCCTGGTCCTGGGAGTCCCGCTGTCTCCTTCTCTCCCCTCATGCAGGGAACAGCTTCTGGCACCCAAACCGCTACGAGCGGCTCCCGCGGAGCGGGGGCCGCGAGCGGTAATCAGGAATCAGGAGGCGAGCAGGTGAGCAGGGGGAGGAGTGCGGTGGAACTGGCGGCAGAGACTCCTGGTCCTGGGAGTCCCGCTGTCTCCTTCTCTCCCCTCACGCAGGGAACAGCTTCTGGCACCCAAACCGCTACGAGCTGTGATATTGGATGGTACATCGTATGCAAACTTGTCCTATTTAGTTTGTTGGCTGGAACAAGTAAAGTATAGCCCAAGTGGGTAAATGCCTTTATAACACATTCATATTATACATAAATCGTGCAAAATCCGCAAACATCAATACGTACATGGAGGAGATACATTGATGATATCCTGGTGGTCTGGCGTGGGGATGACATTTCTCCCCAGTCTTTCCACAGTTGGCTAAATAACCGCAACAAGTTCTTGCGTTTCACACTGGAAAGTAATCAACATTCTTTGGCATTTTTGGATTTACTGATTACAGCGACACCACAGGGTCTCAAATCAGAACTGTATAGGAAGCCCATGGCCCGCAATTCACTGCTACAGTACACCAGTTGTCACCCGAAGTCCTTGCGTGACAATTTACCATATGGGCAGTTCTTACACGTACAACGTAACTGCTCGACAAGAGAAGACTTCGAGAAACACTCTGAAGACCTAGCCCAACAACTTGGTGACAGGAGTTACCCGAAGAGACTCATCAAACGCTCAAAGAAGAGAGCGGCGAATAATAATCGGGAAGCCCTATTAGAACCACCTGTCCCTAAAGAGAAGATCGAAAGACTGACATGTGTCAATACTTTCAGTACAAGGTCGAATGCGATTCAACGCATAGTTTGAAAGCATTGGAAGATTCTGAACACTGGGAAAGATTCCTTGGAACAACCACTGTTTGCTTTTAAACGAGCAACCAGCTTAAGAGATCAATTGATACACACCAGACCCCCAGCCAGAGAGGGTCACCAAGTCGGCACTCTATGGAATATGCCACCAGTGACAGGGCACCATCCGTGCGGAAACTGTGCTGCATGCCCTCAGACTAAACATACGACATCTATTGATATAGGGACCATCCGCCGCTGGGAACAAAAGCGATTTACAAATTGCAATAGTAGCAATTTGATTTACCTCATCACCTCTCCGTGCACACTTAGGTATGTCGGAATGACTACTCGAAAAATCAGAACAAGGATTTCCGAGCATAAGAGCACAATAAGGTGTAAAAAACAAGCGACCCATCTAACGAACCATTACATCCAAGTGGGCCACAAACCTACGGATTTCGAATGGACAGTACTGGAACAACCCAATATTCCAGCACATATCACTGATGTGTCCAAATACCTTTTCAAAATGGAACAAAAATAGGTGTATAAACTTAATTGTGACAAAGCCGGGCTCAATGAAGACATCCCTTGGATGTCATTATAGACTCGCCTCCTTACTGTGTACCTTATCTGTTACAAATGAGGCAGATCGTTCTAATATCTCATGAGCAACCAACACATTAATAAATATCAAACATTGTGTTGTGTGCACCGATTTGGCGGTCAAATCCTTGGCCACCTGCTAGTATTTTGACGAGGTATCGGTTTAAACAATATATAAACATGTGGTTGATTTTCTCCACTTAATATCTATGTACTCAGGGAGAATCTGGGATATAAGAATAATGTCACTTAAAACAAACTGTGGACTACATATCCCAGAGCGCACCATAATGCCCCTTAAAAGATACTGTGGACTAGAGATCCCAGAATTCACGATATATCCGTGCTAGAGATCCCAAAACTCATGATATTGCGGTAGTTCAACCAGAACTTTGTAATCCGATCGCGAAAAAATCAATAAGGAAGTACCTTACACGTTTGTGACCAAGCTAGTGACTTATACAAATGTATGAATACGTCAACGTCATTTGCATCGATGTAGGCATATTCATTAACAAATTGAGATAGAAGAATCTGTATACAACAGTGAACGACATACTATAAAGTACATTTCCCATGAGTCGCGGTAGTTCAACCAGAACTTTGTAATCCAATCACGATCGCGCAAAAAATCAATAAGGAAGTACCCTACTCGGGCCGCGGTACCTCCCCAAACAGCCCGGCAGGCTGACAGGAGTACCGACGGAGAGGTAAGGGTGCAATGGCGAGAGGACAAACTAAGATTAACTTAACAGTGTATGCGCGCTGTCTGAATAGCGAACAGCGATATGACAGCTTGAATGAGCTGTAAATCTCACATTGATTCGATGAATGCGTAAAGCGACTGGTCTCTTTTTTCTATGGGGAGAGAGGACTCTGTGGGGAACTGTCTCCATAGCAACACACGGAGATTTTGGTGAACCATGGGCTGAATTTCGTAACTCGAGATTTCATGTGGCAATTAGTAGATCTTTACGATGCTTTTCTCTTACACCTAGTGAGATTTTCACACAAAATAATGGGGTACGAGCTAAGTGTTGTTTAGTCAACCGAGAGGCATTCCATCTGCGCCTAGTGTGATAAGCAAGAAATGATAAAAATGAAGATTAAAATGAATAAGAGACAATTCGGTTAATGAGCAATTTTACATTAAAATAACATGATAAAATAAAGTCCCCTTAAGCATGTGTATCGAGGAAGCAAGCTTTTAAAGGGATTAAATGTTAAGTGGTCATGTGTTTCATCACAACTTCTTTAATATTTTCTGCACTACAGAGCGGTGATTCAAATTCCTGAGCTGTTTGCCCTTACAAATTAAGGTGAGCCCTGGATAATTTGAACAATGGGTTGCATACTAAGGTCATTGGACCATATATGCTAAGAATAACAATTTAGCAATGTTTAATGATAGCCCTTACAAATGATGGTGTTATCATATGTTATATTCTTTGTCTATGTGTGGGCACGCTGGCTAATCTACAATCGGACCCTCTCACCCAAGAAGGAGGAAAACTAGAAGTGAACAGGTGACATTTAGCATTTTTGTTCACGAATGTCCTAATTGTATTTATTCTTTTTCACGTAAAAGCAGTAGCAATCAAGTTAATGGGTCCTGAGGAAGCGGCAGGTACAAGTTTTGACCTTTAAATGTCCGCAGAAACATGTCGACCAGATCACCCAGTCAGAAGTTATTTGTTTGAACCATCTGACTTTTTTGTACTCTATTGTTTTTAGCTTTGGAGGTGCATGACTTCAGAATAAAGTTATATTGCATGCGCCATCCAATCTTATTATGAACACATTCACTTTTTCACTAATCACCAATGCACTACTTTCAGCTACAAGTAAATAACATCTACCAGACATCCATCCTTAATAACCATCTCCTTTCTCTATCTATGGAGATAAACAATGGACTACCTACTGTGAAGTAAACCAAATGATGTACTGGGTGGTACAGAACGAGTAACTGATGGACATTTTTTCATAATGGGTAATTGTCCAATAGTTTGTCTTCAAATTAAATTCTGAAGCAGACACATAGCCAGCTCTACACACACATAGTCCTTATTTTATTTTATGTTTGTTTGGAGACCCACAGTTATCCGTTGTTTTTTCATAGCTTACCAGGGGGATATTAACTGTGCTCAGGTCGTTAAACTGTCCCTCGAACCCTCCCTTAATTTTGTGTATGTTGTAGCCATGGTTTATTGCCTTTCTTACTGTTAGGATTATGGGTGGTTAAGTGACTTTGCATGAGGATATCTCCCAATGAGTCTGTTTTTCTGTATGGTATTTGGGGAGTAGGTGGTAACGTTTTTTTCAATGAATCATCCAGCATTAAGATCTTCCAGTTTTTCTTTATGATCTTCTTCAGACTTCGGTTTTCTGAGTTGAAGTCCATGATCATACGAGTTGTTTCCTCATTGTCCACCCTCTCTGATGTTTCCAATAGGATAGATCATGGTTTTTCTCTAATTTTCATTTTTGCCTCTTCAACAACCTCCATAGGATAGCCCCTAGCCAAGAATCTTAAACCAGTGTCCTCAATGATCTGTTCAATGTCACTTTCTTCTGAGCAGTTTCTTTTTACGCGGAGCATCTCTCCGTAGGGGATGCTCCACTTTAGATGTTCCGGATGTCCACTGCTGGCGTGAAGGACACTGTTAGTGTCGGTAGGTTTCCTATGTATTTTTGTACACAGTTGTTGATTTTTGACAAAAACCTCTATATCCAAGTAGATCACTCTGGTTTTGCTGCTCGACGATGTAAATGTTACATTCTGATTATTATGATTGAGGTCCTTTAGGAAGTCTTCCAACTGAGTTTGATCTCCTTCCCACAGGACAAATAGATCGTCTATATACCTTATCCAGGTTTTTATGTTAGATTTGTGGCTACTCTGTAGTATGGTTTCCTCCCATGCTGCCATAAAAAGATTTGCGTACGTGGGAGCCACAGAAGTACCCATCGCAGTACCCTGTTTTTGAAGATAGATTTCCCCATTAAAGAGAAAAACATTGTGGGTAAGGCAATAGTTCAACATGTCCATTAGCATTTCCGAGTTTTCAAGGAAACTCAATGATCGCATATCCCAAATTTTTTTACAGCCAACAGTCCATTGTAATGTAAAATCGACGTATACAATGCATTCACGTCTATTGTTACCATGATTAGATTGTCATTCCAGACCATGTTTTTCACTTTATTGAGAAAAGCGGTTGTGTCCTTGATATAAGATGGAAGGAGTTTCACATATTCCATCAGGAACACATCTATGTAATGCGAGGTTTTCTCCAATAATGAGCCCATAGAGCTAACTATGGGTCTCCCTGGTGGATTAATGAGGGATTTATGCACTTTCAGTAGAAAGTAAATTGTTGCTGTTATCGGATTTTCCACCTTCAGATACATATATTCCTCAAAGTTCATGAGACCTCTATCTTTCCATTTTACAAGTAGTGAATGATACTCTTTGGTCCAATGTTTTGTGGGGTTAACCTCTAATTTAGCATAGTGTTCTTGGTTGTTAAGTTGACGATAGGCCTCTGAAATATATAGCTCTCGATCTTGAATGACTATATTCCCGCCTTTGTCGGCGGCCTTTATAATGATAGTTTGATTATCTCTTAGTTCTTTCATGGCCTTGTATTCTCCTATGGTGAGGTTCCACGAAGTTTTGTTAAATCTCTTTTTCTTCTTTGTCAACAAGTTCATTTCTTCTACAAAAATTTCATGGAATAGGTCTATTTTGTTACCGGGTGGCAGTTATATATATATATATATATATATATATATGTCAAACAAAGTGCCCGAAAGCTTTTGAAAGCGCACTCTTAGCAAGCTGTACCTTCCGGTCATTTTTTCAAAGCATAGGCTGGCGCTGATATAGTTCTGGTTATTTTAATAGACCTGACGCGTTTCATGGCTGCTGCCAATCATCAGAGGTCGCTTTGTAGAAGACTCATGTAGGCAGTTCTGGTTCTTTTAATTGGTTCTTTTCATGCCACGCCCTCAGTGGGCCGTTCAATGTTCGATGTTCCAAATTGCATGCTGGTTGCGGTAGTTCCATCCAGAGACATAATCTTTCCTATAGTAGGTCCTGCATGTTTGTCTTGATTTTTTAAGCATATCTTCACCCATAGTGGGCCCAGAAAATCAGAGCGAGCATTTGCGCTGCAGTTCGCCCAACCGTATTGGTCCGGATCCGGTTCCGAACACGGCTTCCTTGGGGGTGTCAGGACGGTGCGCTTTCCGCGACAGGGCTGCCGCGTGATTAATTGTCAAACAAAGTGCCCGAAAGCTTTTGAAAGCGCACTCTTAGCAAGCTGTACCTTCCGGTCATTTTTTCAAAGCATAGGCTGGCGCTGAAAAGAACCAATTAAAAGAACCAGAACTGCCTACATGAGTCTTCTACAAAGCGACCTCTGATGATTGGCAGCAGCCATGACACGCGTCAGGTCTATTAAAATAACCAGAACTATATCAGCGCCAGCCTATGCTTTGAAAAAATGACCGGAAGGTACAGCTTGCTAAGAGTGCACTTTCAAAAGCTTTCGGGCACTTTGTTTGACAATTAATCACGCGGCAGCCCTGTCGCGGAAAGCGCACCGTCCTGACACCCCCAAGGAAGCCGTGTTCGGAACCGGATCCGGACCAATACGGTTGGGCGAACTGCAGCGCAAATGCTCGCTCTGATTTTCTGGGCCCACTATGGGTGAAGATATGCTTAAAAAATCAAGACAAACATGCAGGACCTACTATAGGAAAGATTATGTCTCTGGATGGAACTACCGCAACCAGCATGCAATTTGGAACATCGAACATTGAACGGCCCACTGAGGGCGTGGCATGAAAAGAACCAATTAAAAGAACCAGAACTGCCTACATGAGTCTTCTACAAAGCGACCTCTGATGATTGGCAGCAGCCATGAAACGCGTCAGGTCTATTAAAATAACCAGAACTATATCAGCGCCAGCCTATGCTTTGAAAAAATTACCGGAAGGTACAGCTTGCTAAGAGTG
This sequence comes from Lissotriton helveticus, assembly GCF_964261635.1. Lineage (NCBI taxonomy): Eukaryota > Metazoa > Chordata > Amphibia > Caudata > Salamandridae > Lissotriton > Lissotriton helveticus. The sequence continues at coordinate 46,959,490 of NC_136060.1, read as the reverse complement.
CGCTTTCAAAAGCTTTCGGGCACTTTGTTTGACAATTAATCACGCGGCAGCCCTGTCGCGGAAAGCGCACCGTCCTGACACCCCCAAGGAAGCCGTGTTCGGAACCGGATCCGGACCAATACGGTTGGGCGAACTGCAGCGCAAATGCTCGCTCTGATTTTCTGGGCCCACTATGGGTGAAGATATGCTTAAAAAATCAAGACAAACATGCAGGACCTACTATAGGAAAGATTATGTCTCTGGATGGAACTACCGCAACCAGCATGCAATTTGGAACATCGAACATTGAACGGCCCACTGAGGGCGTGGCATGAAAAGAACCAATTAAAAGAACCAGAACTGCCTACATGAGTCTTCTACAAAGCGACCTCTGATGATTGGCAGCAGCCATGAAACGCGTCAGGTCTATTAAAATAACCAGAACTATATCAGCGCCAGCCTATGCTTTGAAAAAATGACCGGAAGGTACAGCTTGCTAAGAGTGCGCTTTCAAAAGCTTTCGGGCACTTTGTTTGACAATTAATCACGCGGCAGCCCTGTCGCGGAAAGCGCACCGTCCTGACACCCCCAAGGAAGCCGTGTTCGGAACCGGATCCGGACCAATACGGTTGGGCGAACTGCAGCGCAAATGCTCGCTCTGATTTTCTGGGCCCACTATGGGTGAAGATATGCTTAAAAAATCAAGACAAACATGCAGGACCTACTATAGGAAAGATTATGTCTCTGGATGGAACTACCGCAACCAGCATGCAATTTGGAACATCGAACATTGAACGGCCCACTGAGGGCGTGGCATGAAAAGAACCAATTAAAAGAACCAGAACTGCCTACATGAGTCTTCTACAAAGCGACCTCTGATGATTGGCAGCAGCCATGAAACGCGTCAGGTCTATTAAAATAACCAGAACTATATCAGCGCCAGCCTATGCTTTGAAAAAATGACCGGAAGGTACAGCTTGCTAAGAGTGCGCTTTCAAAAGCTTTCGGGCACTTTGTTTGACAATATATATATATATATATATATATATATGCAAAGAGAACTCAAACCTTGAACTCCAGAAATCCCACAATCATCAGGACGCCACCCGAGAAGGAGACGAGAGCCGAGCCAGGCTTGTAGGTGAAAAATTATTTATTGTACTTTTTCGCCACCAGCATAACGTTTCAGCCTACCCAGAGGCCTTGATCACACAACGCTGAATGAGAGGCGGTTATTTTTAAAGTGCAAAATGCCGATAATACTGTCACATGATTGGTAGACACATACGCCAGCATGAATGAACATGGAAAACATACTGCGTGGGTAATTGAAGACAATGAAAAAATACATTTCACATTGAAAGAGATAAGACCTGAGCAACCACAATGCATATGTGTATTTCCTAAAACAAAAGCCGCCACATAAATAAAGCAAGCCTTCATAAAGAATAGTGTAAAAATATATATGCGGCTCGGTCAAAAAATACATTTCACACTAATTTCATCACCTACCCAATTTACAACGTAGGTGAAAGGACTTTATTGAACACCTTTAACTAATACTGCCCAAGTGGGTTAATTCATGTCTGGGAATCCAACAGCATATAAACAATCGTAATTTTGTGGCCGTGGCAATGTAAACATCATGTAACATCAGTGCTCCAGAATGTGCAGAAGATTATATGTGCAAAATACAAAAGAACATATTCTCCTATATTTAAAAATAATAAAAACAGATGAACGTAGTTTTAAAAAAAAACATAGTACACCATTGAGAAAGCAAGGCAAACAACCTAACCATCCCCCTGTAAAAAATATGTTAATCACAGCAATCGGGAGATAAATGGTGGAACCTCAAATACAGTGGTGAAGGATCCCAATGAAATGAAGAGATACAGACTAAAGGCAGGTATAAAAATCTTCACTGGCGTTGAGGCCTGATGGGGACTTACTATCAAGATCCACAATATACCTTGTCTTGGGGGCTAGTAAAATAGCATCACGGTTACCTCCCCTCCTCAGAGGTGGAACCGCATCGATGACAAAGTATCTTAACAGATGGCTCTGATTTCCGTGCAGGTCTTTAAAGTGACGGGCAACAGGGTAAGCAGTGTCCCCGGTGTTGATGGCCCTTATGTGCTGGAGTGTCCACTTTTGGACCTGCAGCCTGATGCTACCCATGTACCGCAGGCCACATGGACACTCCAGCACATACAAGGCGAACTCAGTTTTGCACGTCAACGGTTTGTGGATCACACGGGGGATGTCAGAAACAGGTGTGGTATATTCTGTCCTACTCACCCCGTGTTTGCAAGCCTTACACACTGCGTATTTCCTGAAACCCTTACTGGCCTGAAGCCAAGAGGTGTTAGTTAACACCTCTGGGCTAAATATGACCAGAGCATTGCTCATTGAGCGAGCTTTTCTAAAGGAAATTTCAAGTTTAGCTGACATAAGGTTACCAATAACAGGATCGTTAGATATCAAGTTCCAGTTTCTGGTGACTATTCTATGGAGAGCATGGTGTTGACGGTTATAAGTCAATATCAATCTAACCGGTTGGTTAGTATTGGTGGGTTCTGCTTTTTGAGATTTCTTATGTAGCAGAGCCTCTTTCATCGTAATGGCATTAACCTTCTGAATAGCCACATCTAAAGCAGACTTAGTGTAACCCCTAGCTAAAAATCGTGCTTTGCTCTCCTCCTGGACTGTTCTGCATTGGCTTTCGGTGCTGCAAATTCATCTGATCCGCACCATTTCCCCGTAGGGGATACTGCAAATCAGATGCGCCAGATGATGACTCTTGGCGTGCAGCAGCGTATTACCAGCATTGAGCTTTCTGTATAGCACAGTCTCCAATGTGTTGTTCTGCACCCATACATCTATGTCCAAAAAGCAGATTCTCTCCTGACTGATATTAGAGGTGAAAGTAAGAGTGAAAGAATTCTGATTGATTTTGTTGATGAAGTCATTGGCCTGCTGTTTGGTACCCCGCCATATTAGAAAAATGTCATCAATATAGTGGTACCAATGTACCACATGTTCAACAACCACAACACGGAATGTGCCTGAAGGACCTAATCCTCCCAGTAGCCCATTTGTAAGCAGGCATAACTGGGGGAGAAGCAGGCCCCCATAGCCACACCCCTGACTTGCTGGAAATACTGGTTATTAAACATGAAGTAGTTGTTGTGGAGACAAAAGGAAATCATAGTGATCAACATTTTGTTATGGTGATACAAATAATTCGCCCTATTACCCAAATAAAATGATACCGCTCTCAAACCATCCATATGTGAAATACTGGTATAGAGCGCTGAAACATCAAGCGTAATGAGCCAACAATCAGAATCCCAGTGTACATTTTCCAGTTTTCTTAAGAAAGCTCCAGAATCTTGTACATACGAAGGTAACATACTCCCAAAATCCTGGAGAAAAAAATCAATTTACAAGGTCACATTTTCCAATAGCCCACCTCTAACAGAAATAATCGGTCTACCTGGGGGATTTTGGAGAGTTTTGTGGACTTTAGGGATCAAATAAAAAACGGGCATCACAGGGTGTTCTTTCTTTAGAAATTTGGATTTGTCAAGGCTCAATAAACCTGCACTTCTCCAACCTGTCAGAAGTGTATAAAACTCTGTCTGAGCTTGCCTAACACTTGACACATCGCAGCGTATATAACATACTACATCAATAAGTTGGAGGTAGGCCTCCTCCAAATATAATGAGCGCGGCCATAGAACGCCATTTCCCCCTTTGTCGGCCTGGTGAATGATGGTAGTATTATCTGCCTGCAATTTCTTAACCAAGTTATTATAATGGTTGATGTAAACCCCATGTGCAAATTTCTCCTTTAAAGTTTTAACATGGAGTTTCTTGATCCCAGCAGTTATTAACTCATGAAAATGTCAATGTTGTCATAAAGCATGATTGGGGTAAATGTCGATTTAGGTTTAAAATTAGTATGACCAGGTAAGTCCAACAGCAACTGTTCCTCCGGAGAATCCGTGACCAAAGCTTCATCATGTAATGCTGTCAAATCTTGGAGAAACCCATGATCATTGGCCACTAACCCTGGTAGTGGAGTTGCTGAGACAATCTCCTGTACCCTATGTTGATGTTTATTGCTCAAAAAGAATTTCTTCAACTTCAATTTGTGTGTATATTTATATATATCAATCCTTGTCTTGGCATAATTGAAGTTACTTGTCGGACTGTATGTAAGTCCAAGCCACAAAATATTGACATCCTCCTTGGTGAGAGCAGTAGTAGAGAGATTGATGACAGACGAATCTCCTACACCCAAAGAGCCGGAGTCAAGAACTACTTTTGGTTGTTTTGATTCCACCTCTTATGAGGCAAAAGTGACACTTCGCTGGAGTGTGTCACAAAAGTGTCCCAACTCCAGCAATGTGTCCTTTCACATGGGGCAAGCCCCTTGTGAAAGGGCCTGCGTCAGTCTTACGCCTGCTGTGAGGCAGGCGTAAGAAATTGATGCATTTGTGTCCTAGAAGTGGCGCAGTGAAATCTTATAGATATCACTGCATCACTTCTATGACCCTTTCTTGGGGTCGATTCCGATCCGGTAAAATCCCCGTCCGTACGAATCGTATCCGGAGCCGTTTCCGTACGACTCGTACGGACGCCGTACGACCGGACGATTCCGATCGGCCGACCCGGACGTGATTCGTACGGTACACGTCGATTCGTACGGAAAAGCGCACGATCACCTACACACCGTACGGCGCGTACCCCCCATGATCGCAGGGGTACGCGCCGTACCCCTGTGATCATGCGGGGTACGTGCCGTACACCCAGCGTACATGGGATACGTGCCGTACACCCACCGTACATGGGGTACGGTGCGTACCCCATGTACGCTGGGTGTACGGCACGTACCCCGCATGATCACAGGGGTACGGCGCGTACCCCTGCGATCATGGGGGGTACGTGCCATACCCGGGTGGGGCGTTCCGTACCTGTTTCGGCGTGAACTCTGCGTTTACGACTGTTTTCGGCTCCCGTAGGAAAAGGGTCGTACGGCGCGTACCCGACACGAATCGTACTTGCTGGGTCGTAAAAACCAGCCGTGAACCGTAGTGATGTCGCGTACAGCCGGTTCCGAATGAAACTCGTACGGAGATTTGAGTCGTACGGATTCCTGTACGACTCGTACGGAGTTTGGCACCTGGTACGGATCGTACTTCGTCGTACGTACGGGACGTCTACGGGTACGATTCGTATGGGGAACAAAACTCTCCGTACGACGATTCGGAGCGCATTTTACCAGATCGGAATCGACCCCCTTGTGTCAGAACTCCCCACCCTACATATATTATACCTGGCGTAGGTATAATGTAGCGCAGGGGTTTACAAAGTGATGAATCTACCTAGATGCGTCACTTTGTAAATATGGTGCAACAAGGCACATTTTTTACGCTGCTGGTGCGTCACAAAAAGTGACGCACCAGCAGCGTAAAAGTGACGCACGGCCTCATAAATGAGGCCCCCAGTATGTAAAACACTTTCGCATGAAAACACTAGAAAGTATCTGGGTAGTATTGGAAACGTTAACATTTGGTCATATTTTGAATATAAAGAACTCATTACAAATATGCAACCGGCAAATGATGTTAATTATGGAAATATTCTTCAAGATATAAGAATTGGAGTACTGACAGAACATGGCAAACAAGCTTTGCAGAGTCGGTTACTTTTCAATTTGTTTCCAAATGAAAATATAGTTCCTGGGAAAATATATATGAAAATTGCACAAAACAAATCCATAATCTGCCTAATGCCAACACCGCGTGGGTGTTCTCTATTTAATGAAACTGGAAAATGAAGAAATGATAAAAATAGAAGCTATTGTTAAAATAGAGCATGAAGGAATCACTAATATTTTGACAGAAAAATTGAAGACAAAATTGGATTCTTTAGAAAAATCAATATCTACAACTGATGGTTTAGAAAAGAATCTATATGCATGTAGAAACTGTAAGGCGTAATTTGGATGCAGAAAAAGATTTTGTGAATGGAGCAATGGGCAAAGTTGTGGATTTTTGTTAATTATCCAAATAAAGATGGTATTGACTTTAAAAAAATTAAATTTGATAGATTAGAGAAGTGAAACAAATTGGTTGTTGTTCAGGTCGTTATTTGATTCGTAAAGATTTATATGTCAGTAGAAAACAGTTTCCAGTTTCTCTGGCATATGCAATGACTATTCATAAATCTCGAGGTTTAAGTGTAAATAGTGATTTGGTGAACATTGGAAGTACCGTGTTTAAAGAGGGTATGGCATATGTTGCTTTGTCCCGAGTCAGGACTTTATCTGGTTTATTTTTGATTTTGATGACACAATGGTTACTGCAGATGCAAACTGTGTAAAAGAGTATAATCGGTTAGGAAAAGTGTTTGCTCCCAATTTAGGTCAATATCCTTTATTTGAAAAGCGTGTAATATGTCAAAAAAGAAGTTATGAGAATATCTGTAGTGAAGTTATAGAGAGAGAAAAAAGCAAGATAATGTTGTGATTGGAAGCAAAAAGAAAAAGGACACTGTGAAATTCACTGAAAAAAACATAGGTTTCAGACATGTTATAGTTAGGGATTAGCATTTAAAAAAACCTTAGAAATTCACTGAAAAAAACATAGGTTTTAGGGGTGTTATAGTTAGCTGGACATTTCACTCGTACAAAACCATTGAAATTCCTACATTCTAGTTAGTTGTTTTAACAATAACTTGCGCGCCCACAATCCACTGCTGATGATATCACTTATTACATCATTCATGACATGGTCAGTGACATCACTGAAACCTATGTTTTTTTCAGTGAATATATATATATATATATATATATATATATATATATATATATATATTCTCCTTCTTCGCTGCCGAGGCTTTGGTGGAAGTGGATGGAGTTATTTGCTTGCGATATATATATATTACACACGAAGGTTTGCCCCAAAGGAGGAAGCCACAAGGTACGTACTTTGTTCCATGTTTATTGAAAGCAGCAGCATACAGGCAGGCATCAGGAAGCCATCCTCATTGTAATCTCTGCCAGACCGGTTTCGGGAGATGAATCCCTTTCTCAATGGCAAAATGCATGTTCATAGATGGAAACTTCGCGTGCACTTTTATCTTCCAAGGACCTGCCCCAGTGGGCGTGGCCGCACCTGCAGCCTGTTGGTACTTGTAGTGCCGTGATCAGTGTCCTCTAGTGAGCCCATCTTGTTTGAGCAGCAACAGTAAAATACATTTTAAAACACCCCAGTGGGTTGGTATGGAGTCCTGCTGCAAACACCTGAAGTCTTCCTCCACTGCTTTCGGTAAAGTACCTTCCGTAAACACATGGCTCCGTGTGGTGTCATGTCGGGTCTGCACCAGGCAGCGAGCTTCTTCCGCGGCTGGGCTCAGCCGCTCAAATTACACACGAAGGTTTGCCCCAAAGGAGGAAGCCACAAGGTACGTACTTTGTTCCATGTTTATTGAAAGCAGCAGCATACAGGCAGGCATCAGGAAGCCATCCTCATGGTAATCTCTGCCAGACCGGTTTCGGGAGATGAATCCCTTTCTCAATGGCAAAATGCATGTTCATAGATGGAAACTTCGCGTGCACTTTTATCTTCCAAGGACCTGCCCCAGTGGGCGTGGCCGCACCTGCAGCCTGTTGGTACTTGTAGTGCCGTGATCAGTGTCCTCTAGTGAGCCCATCTTGTTTGAGCAGCAACAGTAAAATAAATTTTAAAACACCCCAGTGGGTTGGTATGGAGTCCTGCTGCAAACTGCTGAAGTCTTCCTCCACTGCTTTCGGTAAAGTACCTTCCGTAAACACATGGCTCCGTGTGGTGTCATGTCGGGTCTGCACCAGGCTGCTGCTTTCAATAAACATGGAACAAAGTACGTACCTTGTGGCTTCCTCCTTTGGGGCAAACCTTCGTGTGTAATTTGAGCGGTTGATCCAGCGGCCTATAGAAAATATATCATAAACAACGCTACCCAACTTCATAACCTATATACAAAATTCTATACTAAATATGGACCCATTTATAAACCTGACATATTTTGGGCCTACTGAATCAGGTGGTCAGATTAAATCTATATATACATTATCTACAAACTATATACAATTTTATACATCTGCGAAAAGAATATTGTCATTAGAATAAAACTTAACCATTTAAATGACCACCATTGGCGACGTGATCTAGCTAATAGTAACCTACACTTCTGAATAACCAAGACCAGCTTGTTTGTCAAAAGTAAGATTTTATTTACTAAATTATGGTATATAAGTTGATAGTTTTATAAATGAATTTTATAAGCATTAAAGCAAGTATGATTGTAAAGAAACGTGAGAAAAATACAATTTAAGCAAGTGAATCAAATTTAAAGTAAATATATATAGTTTAGCATTTCTAAAACCTAATTCCTTAACTAAGCTAAATAGATAGAAATTAAAGAAAAGTTCTTTGAGGATTCTTACGTGCTCCACGCAATGTCCGACAGCACATCACCCTCATCGGAAAGTCAGAAAGCAGCAGCCAGCCCATCCCTAGGGGCATGACTTTTTATACCTTTCTACGCTAACTAAACTACGCAAAGGAAAGTTTTCAGAAATCTTCGACGTCCCATTGGCTGAGAGTGAAAAGTGACATGTCACCCACTTTTCAAAAGTTCCATTAGATCATGTTTCATAAAGACCATTGTCTCTTCCACGTGAAACCAGGAGCTTCCTGAGTTTGCAACAAATGTTCAAATTTGTTCTCACTACGTCCAAGCAACTTCCGCGGATGCCAAGTTAAGGCTGACAAAATGTTCACTTTCGACCTTGGCCATGTCCGACAGAATGATGACAGCACATCAGTTTTTGCTTTGTGAATGCAGCTTTGATAAACGCTTTAATTCAGAATGGGCGTCTCGTGACTTTTGCAGAATTACAAGTCAGCTCTTTTCTGCGACTCAAGTGACTAGGCCCAAAAGCAGGCAACTTAAGCTTTCTAGTATAAAACAAACACAAGAAAAGTATTAATGTAAGAAATAATGTAGATTCTGTATCCACCCCAAGATTTACTAATTAATTAACCCACCCGATTAATCAAAATGTTATCTAGCCATTGCAAACAAATAAAGCAGCGTTTATATCTACCAGTCTCCGTTATTCCATGAGACTTATATGCACCTAGAATAGTAGAAATGACATCACACAGACAAGGAAAAGCAAAACAAGCACATGCTTCTTTTAAGTTTGCAGCAGTTAGTAATGACAAAAACGAAAACAATAAATTATTTTATTATTTTGCACGAACAAAAAGATGCAACAATTATGCACGTTTATGAGCACACATGTTAATCCCCCCATGTGTAAAGTTTAATCTAAGTTGTATTAGCACGACATATCACAAATCATTAATATTATTATTCATGTTATGGAAATGTGACTTCGCGAGTTTAAACAAAATTTTGTTTTCTATATCGCTCCATCAACTCCCTCATCTGGTGATTAACAAATCACCACACCAGCACTCAAAATTTTGATAATTTTTTTTTTTTTTAAGAAATCGATTCAAATTCATTTGTATCAGTAAACCTAAAAGTCTGTTTCTGCATAATCTTTGGAATTAGCATAACGTTCTCTATGTAACTCCTGTAATTCGATCTCTCTTTCTTCTTCTTTTCTGAGTTTATAGATTCTTTTCTTTTCTTTCAACTGTTTTTTTCTTTTATGTAACAAACAACCTATTTTGGTCAAAATAAAAATGAATACTATTATAATCAAAGGTGCCAGAATCTTGCCAAGAATTGAACTTCCAATATCATGAAACCAGTTTTTAATTGCTTGAAACCTTTTTGAAAGTTTCCCTGTAAAATCATCTTCTTCTAAAGGAATTATCTCTGAATGCATTTGTGTAATATTCTTAATATACATTTCAATATTCTTACTTTCATCAGGTATATATGTACAACAATGTTGTACATGTAAAATGCCACAGACTCCTCCCTCTTTTGCTAGGAGTATGTCTAAAGCAAGGCGGTCTTGAATTACCATAGATCTAATTGCAATAACTTCAACATTCACTAATTGAAATCCATCAGCTGTGTCAGTTGATAATCTATCACTATAGTGGACAATTTTCTGATTCTCCCTGCATTTAGGGTTATACCAACAAAAGGTATTACAGCTTGAAAAATATCTCCCAGAACTTCAGTAAAAGTTTCTCTTTTAACTCTATTTACATAATTATGAATTTTAAACAATCCTTCTGAATCTCTGTCAACATGAAACACTTTAGGAAAAACAATTCCCACATAACAAGTTCCATACCAGTGGTCTGGAAGGTTGTAGTAGGCTTTGTCACCACAAACAAAATAAATCCCAGGAAAGATAGGATCTTTTCCACCTTTAAATCCCCAACCTCCCATAATCTGATAAGTATCTTCACAGTTACTTGCACCTACAAAGTAATTATCAAAGAGTGTATTATCTCTTCTAATGCAAAGTTTTCCACTAACTGGTTTGTCTATGTGAATTGCAATATTTTCAAGCATTTTGCCATTTAATTTCTCATCTTCTCTCTGTCAGAACCTGGACTTAGTCTGCTTAACTAATTCATTCCTCTTATAAATTGCTCTTCTCTCCTCAACCATGTTCAAAAATTTCATTCCTTCAGCACTTAATTTACATGTTAGATTATTCTTGTAAGCATACTCGTAAGTGAGTTCGTTAGTAACAAGGAAAAATTCTCTCATTTGTTTTGCTTTCTTATGCTTATTTAAAGCATTATCAATCTTAATATTTGCAAAAATTTCATCATAATTTGAATAGTAATATTCTAAACGTCCAGTTTGATAAAATAAACTAGTTAATACACTACATGTTACAGCATAAGTGAGAGGAAGCATATTATATGTTACTCCCTCAGAAACAGAAGCAGGTAATTTAACGCAGACGTAGCAGTCTTTTGCATCCATTACTTTAACATATTCACTCAATAGCTTTGTGAATGTATTACTTGAGAAATCACCAATTGATTTATCTTGATGAATGTTAGGCTGATGATCAATAACTTTTGCAGACGCACTATGTTTAGTTTGGCTAACCAGAGCTTTGCTTGTTATGTTAACTTTGTGTAATTCTCTATTCATTTCCAAAGGGATAATCACAGCTAGAACCAACCAGAGCAGAATTAAAATGAGCAGACACACCAGAGTCATCTTACAGCATCTTTTAAAAACAGAACACTTTGAAGTGCTCTCCTTAACATAAGGCATTTTTGGTTAATTTTAGCTTAAAAATAAAAATAAAATAAATTTTAAAATTCTAAATTTATATTTACACCCCCCTTTTAAAATATTTTTTTTTTTTTTTTTTTTTAAAACCCTAAACAAGATTTCTTCGACCTTATGTCATACATAAGTTTTCTTCAACTAAACAGTTTTTTTTCGACCTTGTGTCAACTAACAAATTTTCTTCAGCCTTTTGCCAATTTAATATTTCTGTACTTCAATCATTGTCACTAATTTCTTGGATTTCGTTTTCTTCTTCACTACTATCATATATGTCAATAACAGGTGGAATTACTAAGTAAGTCCACTCAGGAGATTTGTATTTTTGGTTTGGTCTTATTATTCTCTTCCCTTTTCTCGATATCACTTCAATTTTTCTTCCAACTCCAACTTCTTTTCCAGGACTCTTTTGACTACTAATTTCTTCAACTTGTTCTTTTGGCTTTTTGATCAATCTGACTCTCAATCTTCCACCTGGCCAGTAGTCTGCTTTTCTCACGTACTTCTTCTTTGGTTCAGAATTATTTGATTCTGACTTCCAAGTCCTTTTCTTTCTGTTTTCACTTTCACCTTCCACGTCACTTTCTTCAGTTTCGTAGTCTGAAATTTCAATTGACTCAGGAACTTCTCTATTCGGCAATTTCACTCCTTCAGGAACACTTTGTCTTCCATCACTGGTACTCGGTAATTCGTCTTCCTCTTCTTCTTCAATTACCTTCAACTTCCCAGATTTCGGATTTCTGTTCCTTACTTCAGAGTTTGTTCTCTGCCTTTCGATACTCTCCTGGTCTGAAACTTCTTTTTGTTCTGCTTCTTTGTCTTCAATAGAGACAACCGAATCCTCAGTTATCTTTCCCTTTAACAGATTCTCTTCACCTTCAGAATCTATTTCAATTATTTCCAAGTCTTTTCTAGTCAAATTTCCATTCACTGGCACAGTTTCCAGATGTCGACTTTCTTGTCGATCTTCAGAATCTGGAATTATTTCACCTTCTGTTTCGCCTTCTGCTTCAGAATCAGAATCATCTGTGGTATCACTTTCAACATCAGAACTCTCAGGAGTTGGTACTGTAATAGTATGACTAGGATGAATCCAACGTTTCAATCCTCTGCACTTTACAGCATTAGTAGTGATCAAAATTATCTGCCTAGGTTTCTGCCATCTAGGAGCTAGACAATTCCTTCTCCGATGTACTTTCGTTCTGACCCAATCGCCAGGTCTCAGATCATGTGTCAAAACCTTTTCATCTGATTGAGCTTCAGTTCCCACCTGATTAGACACAGAAGTTACCATATCAGATAACCTTTTACAGTAATCCAAAATAGCACTGTCATTTATGCTCAACAGTTTACCTACAGGTACAAAAGCTTGCCTCATAACTCTTCCCATTAAAATTTCATGAGGACTCAAACCTGTCTTTTTATCTGGTGTACTTCTTAATGACATCAAAACAAGTGGAAGAGCATCAGTCCACTTTATACCTGTTTCAAGACACATTTTTCCAATTCTGTTTTTAATTGTTCCATTTATTTGTTCAACTACTCCTGATGCCTCTGGTCTGTATGCACAGTGTATTTTCTGCTCAATGCTCAAAGCTTCGCAAATTAACTTCATCAGTTTATTATCAAAATGGCTTCCTCCATCACTCTCAATAGTGACTGGAAAACCGTATCTTGGGATGATTTCTCTGAGCATTAGTTTTGCTACTGTAATTGAATCACAATGTCGTGTAGGGAAAGCCTCTACCCATCTTGAAAATAAGCAAACAATTACAAGCACATATTTCAAACAATTGTGTAAGGGCATTTCAATGAAATCCATTTGTAACCTAGTAAAGGGACCACCTTCTCGACCAATTATTCCTGTCCCCACCACTGATTTTCTGTTTGGATTCATTTGTTGGCATGACAAACACCTTTGACAAAAAGATTCAGCAATAGTTCTAAACTTAGTATTGAACCATGTTTCTCTGAAAAGTCTAACCATAGAATCTCTTCCTAGATGTGCTGGACCATGATATAATCTGGCCATGTCAGCAATCAAACAATTTGGTAAGACTACTCTGCCATCTTTGTAAACCCACACTCCATCTTCTTCACGTGGTCTACAATCTGATCTTAACCATAAGTCTTTTTCTTCATCTTCTGCTTCATTTTGTAAATCTCTAATCTCATGCCATGTTTCTACAACAGTTGTTAGCATTAATGAATTTGAATCAGTTTCTTTACTCCTCTCCCGATTGTAAGAATAATTTTTCCTTGCGCAGTATTTAGCTGTTTCATCTGCGAAGGCATTTCCCTTTGAAATATAATCAGTTCCTCTAGTGTGCGCTGCACACTTAACAATGGCGATTTCTTTTGGTAATTGTATTGCTTCAATTAATCTCCTAATGAAAACTGCATTTTTAATTGGTGATCCTGCTGATGTCATGTATCCTCTCTGTGACCAGAGTTGTCCATAATCATGCACAACTCCGTACCCATACTGACTATCAGTAATGATGGTAACTCTTATATCCTTTGATATTTCACATGCACGAATTAAAGCAATTAATTCAGCCACTTGTGCTGAACGAACTCCTTCAAGACATGATGCTTCTTCAACATCTACGACTGTACAAACTGAATATGAAGCTTTTAAGACACCTCCTTCGGATCTTAAGCATGACCCATCTACAAAGTAGACAAAATCCGATTCAGGCAAAGGTCTGTCTTTGATGTCTTTTCTTGGTTTAGTGCAGAATTCCATGACATCTAAACATTCATGTTCTGTTTCAATGTCATCAACAATTTCAGAATCAGGCAGTAATGTAGAAGGATTCAGATTTAAACATCTTGAAATCGAAACATTATCTGCTCCTAGTATGATTTTCTCATACTTTGTCAATCTACTACTTGTTAGATGTTGAGTCTTACCTCTTGTCAGTAATATTTCAACTGAATGAGGCACAAAAACTTTCACAGGAAATCCCATAATGATCCCCTCACTTTGTTCGAGGCTGATACTTGTAGCTGCAACTGCTTTCAAACAACCTGGTAATGCTTTAGCAATTGGATCAAGAACTGCAGAGAAGTATGCAATAGGTTTCTTTAAATTTCCGTGTCTCTGAATTAACACAGATAATGCACATCCTTCTCTCTCACTGCAATACAGTTCGAAATCTTTCTCATAATTTGGCATACCTAAAGCAGGAGCTTGGCATAAGCTCTTTTTCAGGTTCTCAAAAGAGTCCATCTCAGCATCATTGAGAATAATTGGATCTTTTACATCTGACTTTGTCAGTCTTTGTAGTGGTTTTGCAATTACTGAAAATCCACTTATCCATTGTCGACAGTAACCTACCATTCCCAAGAACATTCTGACCTGTCTTTGTGTTCTTGGTGGTAACATTGCTTGAATCATTTTTATTCTCTCTATTGTTACTTGTCTTTTTCCCTTTGCAATTCTGTGACCAAGATATTTTACTTCTTGTTTGCAAAACTGTAGTTTTGCTGGGGACACTTTATGTCCTTCTTCTGCAAGGCGATTTAACAGAATTATTGTGTCTGTTACACAATTTTCTCTTGTCTTTGCAGCTATTAACAAATCATCAATATACTGCACTAGCGTAGACCTACCAGGTAAGTCTAGGTCTTCTAATGATCTTTTTAACAATTCATTAAAAATTGAAGGACTTTCTGTATAGCCCTGAGGGATTCTTGACCATCCGAGGGTCTTACCTTGGAATCTGAAAGCAAAGATTTCATAACTGTCTGGATGTAAGGGAACAGTAAAGAATGCATTGCAAAGGTCAATGACTGTATACCATTCAGCATCATGTGGAATCTGAAATAGAATTACTGCTGGATTTGGAACCACAGGACAACATGGAACGACAATTTGATTAACCTTTCTCAAATCTTGTACGATTCTAAATGTTCCGTTAGACTTTTTAACTCCCATAATTGGTGAATTACAAGAACTACTCTCCATTTCTTTTAATACACCTTGCTTGATTAATTTTTCAATTATAGGTGTAATACCTTCAATTGTTTCTGTTTTCATTTTATATTGTGGAATGTTTGGAAATTCTATTCCCTGTTTCAATGTAATTTTTACTGGATCTACGTTTTTCATCAGACCCATCTCATTTCCAGTAAAATCCCATATTTCAGATTTTACTGTTTCCTTGAGTTCTTCAGGTAAATCCTTTTCTTCAAATGCAGGAAACAATTTTGTTTCTTCTGCTTCCATCATCATCATTGTCATTCTGTATAAACCATCTTCCTCCATTGTTTGTAACTCAACTCCATCAGGAGAACAATATATTCTACAATTCATTTTACAAAGGATGTCTCTGCCCAATAGATTTACTGGACTACTATTACAAACCACAAATCTGTGTTTATCTCTGTAGTTTCCAATTTCAACTGGTACTGGATCAGTTAAGTCAGTTTTAATTTGCTGATTACTTACTCCGACAACTTGGATGGTATCCCCAGAGAGAGGTAGGTTTTCAATCTCCACTGATCTAACAGTAGAACGGGTAGCACCAGTGTCCACTAGAAAAGTGATGTCTACATCATTAACTTTCCCGTTTACAAAAGGACCAGACTGGTCAACCTCAAGAGTGGCTCCAACAACACACTCTTCCTCCTCTCTCGGGCACCGTCAACAATAATCATCAGAATCGCTGTCTTGACTTTCTGCTAATAAAAATTGTTGTGAAGCATTTTGCATTTGAACCCTTTGCTGCTTTTGCTGTTTTTGTGGTTTTATTACCTGTTCACTTCCCTGAAATCCCACGTTTGGATTATATTTTTGAACTCCCCCACAATTCGGAAAAGGTGGTTGTGGCAATTGGTCTTGACGATTATTCACCTGTTGTTGTTGCTGTTGCTGTAATTGTCGTTGAATATTTAATTCGTTTAACCCCTGTTGTATCTGTAGCTGTCGCTGCAGGTCAACACCATTCTGCATCTGTGGATTCAATAAGGGATTCTTTAAGTTTTTAGGAGGATGAGGACACTCGTCTCTCCAATGTCCAATTTCGCCACAATTAAAACAAGGTAATCTTTGTTTCAACTCCTCAATCTTTGGGCTAAATTTCTTTGGGAAATTATTACCTTTAAACTTTCCTTGTATCTGGTTTGTATTCCCAGTTTGAACAAAATTAGTGTTCTTATTACCCATGCTGGCAATCTGTTGCTCAGCCACCTTTACCTGAGCCCACATGGCTTTCTCCTTCAGCTTCTTCTGTTTTACTTCTATTTCATCGCTACAATACTTTGCTTTTCTTAGAATATCATCTACAGATAGTGATTGCCATCCGACAATACTATTTCTGATCATTTCTCCAATTTCAGGTTTTAGTCCATAAACAAATCTATAGACAAAATGGCTCATGTCTTTTTCATCTAATTTTTCATAACCACTGTATTGTTTAAAGATTAACAGTAGTCTTTCATAAAAAGAATGAACTGATTCTTTTGTTTCCTGTTCTGTTCTTTCTATTTTAACCCAATCGACTTCTTTGGGTGGAATTTTGTTTTTCATCCAAACAATCACTTTTTCATAAAAATCCATTACAAGTGGATTTGGAGCACCTGTTTCTTTGATTCGCTCAGGTTCTGTTTTTGGCCAACTAATCGATATCTTGCATTCTGTCCAAAGATCTGATGGAACGACAATGTCAAAAAATCCATCTAAATCAATCCACAGAACTTTTGACACTTTGATAAATCTATCGACTTGCCTGTACCACTCAACTGGTTTCTCCCTCAATTTCGGAAAGTCATTTGTAAATAACAGAATGTCCTGTCTCGACCAAGGGACATGAACATATCCTCCACCTGCAATTTCTCTCATTGGAAATTGTTTTGACAATTTTTCCAATCTTTCATCTTCCTTCTTTTTCGTCCATTTTACTCTCCATTTGTTCAGTTCTCCTAGCTTTTTGATATAGACAATCAAATCTTTAATATGAACTATTCTTCCCATTGAGTTTAAACTCTCGATGTCACTTTCTGAAAAGTCTAATCTGTAATGTTTCGCAAAATTATTTTGTTTACTCACATCGATTTCAAGTTCTGCTGCTAGATCCTCTAGTTGATCATATTTGTTTTTCGTTTTCCACTGAATGCTTTTGCAAATGAACAGTAGTTCATCATCTCGATAGTAATTTAAACTATCTGGACCAATTGTTCCAATTATTAATTCTTCGATATTCGCTTTTAATTTGGCCACATCAAGTTTTGGTGTAGTTACCCTGACTTCAGGACTCCCTATATCTGATATAGCACCCATTGGTGTTTTTGGAGATAAATCCTCATTAAAGGTTAAATCAGGCATTCTCGATTTAGAAGAGTTTATTTCAGATAAGTCTGAATAAAATTTTTCAGCAGCTTTTTGAATTTCTGTATTTAAAGGAATAGTTAATCCATTTTTGTTTGTTTCCTTTTGATCAAATACGGGCTGAACAGGACCAATTGTTACTGGAACTGTCACAGCTTCCATGCCTTTTGTCATTCTTTTTATTAATTCTTCTTTTGATCTTAAATATTCATTATAATCAACATCTTCAACATTTCTTGCCTCTCTTGTATAATCTTTTGGAGGTTCTCTTGCTCTTGGAGCCATTGTAAAATGTCTACCTTCATTTCGAGCATTCTCGAATTCTGGTCTTCTAGGAGTTTCAATGATTTCACAATTATTTGGATAAAGTTTAGGAGCTTCATTAATTGGAGGTGCACTCGGTGAAGTTTCAGTAGAAACCACCGGAGTAGACCATGATCTAGGAGGTCTCAAAGGCTGATTCTTTCTAGCAGTTGTATATATTTCTTCCATAACTGCATCTTCAGATTCACTTTCCATAGATTTCCCTGTAGGAGTACCCATTACCATTTCATGAATTAAATACAATCCTTCACTCATGTTTCCCTGTCTCCACATTCGCAATCTATCTTCATGAGTTTCTCTTCTCCAAGGTGGATTTTTAGAAGGTCTTTTAATTCCACTAGCTTCTCTTTGTAACTGATACATCTCGTCTTCCCACTCAACTAAAGCTTCAAATTGAGTTGGTCTCGGTTTCGGAACAAGAGCATTCATTTTCTCTCGTAAATTTCTTAAGACTTTTACATTAAATGAACCATCATCAGGCCAAGTTAATGCTGTAATTGTCGTTGAATATTTAATTTGTTTAACCCCTGTTGTATCTGTAGCTGTCGCTGCAGGTCAACACCATTCTGCATCTGTGGATTCAATAAGGGATTCTTTAAGTTTTTAGGAGGATGAGGACACTCGTCTCTCCAATGTCCAATTTCGCCACAATTAAAACAAGGTAATCTTTGTTTCAACTCCTCAATCTTTGGGCTAAATTTCTTTGGGAAATTATTACCTTTAAACTTTCCTTGTATCTGGTTTGTATTCCCAGTTTGAACAAAATTAGTGTTCTTATTACCCATGCTGGCAATCTGTTGCTCAGCCACCTTTACCTGAGCCCACATGGCTTTCTCCTTCAGCTTCTTCTGTTTTACTTCTATTTCATCGCTACAATACTTTGCTTTTCTTAGAATATCATCTACAGATAGTGATTGCCATCCGACAATACTATTTCTGATCATTTCTCCAATTTCAGGTTTTAGTCCATAAACAAATCTATAGACAAAATGGCTCATGTCTTTTTCATCTAATTTTTCATAACCACTGTATTGTTTAAAGATTAACAGTAGTCTTTCATAAAAAGAATGAACTGATTCTTTTGTTTCCTGTTCTGTTCTTTCTATTTTAACCCAATCGACTTCTTTGGGTGGAATTTTGTTTTTCATCCAAACAATCACTTTTTCATAAAAATCCATTACAAGTGGATTTGGAGCACCTGTTTCTTTGATTCGCTCAGGTTCTGTTTTTGGCCAACTAATCGATATCTTGCATTCTGTCCAAAGATCTGATGGAACGACAATGTCAAAAAATCCATCTAAATCAATCCACAGAACTTTTGACACTTTGATAAATCTATCGACTTGCCTGTACCACTCAACTGGTTTCTCCCTCAATTTCGGAAAGTCATTTGTAAATAACAGAATGTCCTGTCTCGACCAAGGGACATGAACATATCCTCCACCTGCAATTTCTCTCATTGGAAATTGTTTTGACAATTTTTCCAATCTTTCATCTTCCTTCTTTTTCGTCCATTTTACTCTCCATTTGTTCAGTTCTCCTAGCTTTTTGATATAGACAATCAAATCTTTAATATGAACTATTCTTCCCATTGAGTTTAAACTCTCGATGTCACTTTCTGAAAAGTCTAATCTGTAATGTTTCGCAAAATTATTTTGTTTACTCACATCGATTTCAAGTTCTGCTGCTAGATCCTCTAGTTGATCATATTTGTTTTTCGTTTTCCACTGAATGCTTTTGCAAATGAACAGTAGTTCATCATCTCGATAGTAATTTAAACTATCTGGACCAATTGTTCCAATTATTAATTCTTCGATATTCGCTTTTAATTTGGCCACATCAAGTTTTGGTGTAGTTACCCTGACTTCAGGACTCCCTATATCTGATATAGCACCCATTGGTGTTTTTGGAGATAAATCCTCATTAAAGGTTAAATCAGGCATTCTCGATTTAGAAGAGTTTATTTCAGATAAGTCTGAATAAAATTTTTCAGCAGCTTTTTGAATTTCTGTATTTAAAGGAATAGTTAATCCATTTTTGTTTGTTTCCTTTTGATCAAATACGGGCTGAACAGGACCAATTGTTACTGGAACTGTCACAGCTTCCATGCCTTTTGTCATTCTTTTTATTAATTCTTCTTTTGATCTTAAATATTCATTATAATCAACATCTTCAACATTTCTTGCCTCTCTTGTATAATCTTTTGGAGGTTCTCTTGCTCTTGGAGCCATTGTAAAATGTCTACCTTCATTTCGAGCATTCTCGAATTCTGGTCTTCTAGGAGTTTCAATGATTTCACAATTATTTGGATAAAGTTTAGGAGCTTCATTAATTGGAGGTGCACTCGGTGAAGTTTCAGTAGAAACCACCGGAGTAGACCATGATCTAGGAGGTCTCAAAGGCTGATTCTTTCTAGCAGTTGTATATATTTCTTCCATAACTGCATCTTCAGATTCACTTTCCATAGATTTCCCTGTAGGAGTACCCATTACCATTTCATGAATTAAATACAATCCTTCACTCATGTTTCCCTGTCTCCACATTCGCAATCTATCTTCATGAGTTTCTCTTCTCCAAGGTGGATTTTTAGAAGGTCTTTTAATTCCACTAGCTTCTCTTTGTAACTGATACATCTCGTCTTCCCACTCAACTAAAGCTTCAAATTGAGTTGGTCTCGGTTTCGGAACAAGAGCATTCATTTTCTCTCGTAAATTTCTTAAGACTTTTACATTAAATGAACCATCATCAGGCCAAGTTAAAACACCGTCGTTTTTAGTATAGCGTTTCCAACTATCGAACCATAAGACAGTATGATATCCATATTCACCTTCCATATACGCTGCAGGTGTTTTATACTTATGAAGTAGTTTACCACCTCGCGTTTCGATTTTCTTGTCAGGTGAAAATAAATTCTTAAACTTCTGAAATAATGTTGGCTTTTTCTCAACATGTTTAAAATGATAACTCATTTTTAAGAGTTAAATCTAATTCACAAAATCGTTCGTAAAATATTTCCGGGATGTTCCGCAAAACAACCAATCCGTGCGCGAAACACACCAACAAGCCAATGACAGTTGAGCTACGTCACTTTTCTGCTCAACCAATAAATTTGGAGTTTTTTTTTTCGAAGGACCAATCAGCTCACAGGCCGTCAGAGACTCAAGAGCCAATCAGAATATAGCTTGTGACGTAGGTCACCCAATCCCAGCGCGGCTCTGTGACGTACACAGCAGCTGCGGTTTCTCGTTTCTCACTCCTGGCGCTTACCCCTCCTTCACAAAATCTTTTCACAGCGCCATTTTAAGAACACTTTTCAGTGTAAATTAATTCTTAACAATGACTATAAAGACAACATCTGTTCGTTTCACTATTTAGGATAGTTTACATACATTCAAGTATCCACACTTCGGAATAGACGGCGCTATTCACACTAAGGATAATATTCAATTGTTAGTAGAGTAACCTTACCCCACCCTTCTAACACGTATAATTATGAACTCGCTTTGCTCTGAACCCACCGCGAAGTGAAAGTTCTAAGAGTTCCACTTGAACATAAAATACAATTCAAATTCGCACTTTCACACTGAAATTTCCCTAATTTCAAACACACATGAAATCCGTACAGGACTCTCACCTGTTTATAGAAATCATGCACCGTTAGCAAAATAACGACGTTATCCGTACAGGGCTCTCACCTGTTTATAGATATGAAACATGTACCCGTACAGGACTCTAACCTGTTTATAGATAATCATGCACCGACGCTAATTTACCCTTCACTCAAGCTCGGATATAACTAATACTCTCATCACAGTGAGTTTTATGGAAGGCGCTTTGTCCCTATTCTCATGCTGCTTTAATTTCTTAGAAAACCCTCACTTTACAAGATTCAGACCTAGCCCTAAAACTGTGCTGCTCGGCGACAACACTATGGTACACGGCGATACCTCTTGTGATACTCGGCGATATCACTACAAACAGAACAGATGGCTTGCGTGACTAATTTCTCGCCACACAATCTATACCGGTATAGCTTACAGATAGCACGAAAAACGAACTCAACATGTGTTAAAACATCGATCCTATTTCCATACCATAATACTTTAGTAACCCTTAGCAACCACTATATTACCTTGGTTACTCTTAGCAACCATCAATTTCTGCTACCAGAGAATTGATCCAGCGGCCTATAGAAAATATATCATAAACAACGCTACCCAACTTCATAACCTATATACAAAATTCTATACTAAATATGGACCCATTTATAAACCTGACATATTTTGGGCCTACTGAATCAGGTGGTCAGATTAAATCTATATATACATTATCTACAAACTATATACAATTTTATACATCTGCGAAAAGAATATTGTCATTAGAATAAAACTTAACCATTTAAATGACCACCATTGGCGACGTGATCTAGCTAATAGTAACCTACACTTCTGAATAACCAAGACCAGCTTGTTTGTCAAAAGTAAGATTTTATTTACTAAATTATGGTATATAAGTTGATAGTTTTATAAATGAATTTTATAAGCATTAAAGCAAGTATGATTGTAAAGAAACGTGAGAAAAATACAATTTAAGCAAGTGAATCAAATTTAAAGTAAATATATATAGTTTAGCATTTCTAAAACCTAATTCCTTAACTAAGCTAAATAGATAGAAATTAAAGAAAAGTTCTTTGAGGATTCTTACGTGCTCCACGCAATGTCCGACAGCACATCACCCTCATCGGAAAGTCAGAAAGCAGCAGCCAGCCCATCCCTAGGGGCATGACTTTTTATACCTTTCTACGCTAACTAAACTACGCAAAGGAAAGTTTTCAGAAATCTTCGACGTCCCATTGGCTGAGAGTGACAAGTGACATGTCACCCACTTTTCAAAAGTTCCATTAGATCATGTTTCATAAAGACCATTGTCTCTTCCACGTGAAACCAGGAGCTTCCTGAGTTTGCAACAAATGTTCAAATTTGTTCTCACTACGTCCAAGCAACTTCCGCGGATGCCAAGTTAAGGCTGACAAAATGTTCACTTTCGACCTTGGCCATGTCCGACAGAATGATGACAGCACATCAGTTTTTGCTTTGTGAATGCAGCTTTGATAAACGCTTTAATTCAGAATGGGCGTCTCGTGACTTTTGCAGAATTACAAGTCAGCTCTTTTCTGCGACTCAAGTGACTAGGCCCAAAAGCAGGCAACTTAAGCTTTCTAGTATAAAACAAACACAAGAAAAGTATTAATGTAAGAAATAATGTAGATTCTGTATCCACCCCAAGATTTACTAATTAATTAACCCACCCGATTAATCAAAATGTTATCTAGCCATTGCAAACAAATAAAGCAGCGTTTATATCTACCAGTCTCCGTTATTCCATGAGACTTATATGCACCTAGAATAGTAGAAATGACATCACACAGACAAGGAAAAGCAAAACAAGCACATGCTTCTTTTAAGTTTGCAGCAGTTAGTAATGACAAAAACGAAAACAATAAATTATTTTATTATTTTGCACGAACAAAAAGATGCAACAATTATGCATGTTTATGAGCACACATGTTAATCCCCCCATGTGTAAAGTTTAATCTAAGTTGTATTAGCACGACATATCACAAATCATTAATATTATTATTCATGTTATGGAAATGTGACTTCGCGAGTTTAAACAAAATTTTGTTTTCTATCTCGCTCCATCACGGCTGAGCCCAGTCGCGGAAGAAGCTCGCTGCCTGGTGCAGACCCGACATGACACCACACGGAGCCATGTGTTTACGGAAGGTACTTTACCGAAAGCAGTGGAGGAAGACTTCAGGTATTTGCAGCAGGACTCCATACCAACCCACTGGGGTGTTTTAAAATGTATTTTACTGTTGCTGCTCAAACAAGATGGGCTCACTAGAGGACACTGATCACGGCACTACAAGTACCAACAGGCTGCAGGTGCGGCCACGCCCACTGGGGCAGGTCCTTTGATCATTTCATTTGAGATGTCATCAGTGATGTCATCAGTGATGTCATTTGAGATGTCATCAGTGATGTCATCAGTGATGTCACTGACCATGTCATGAATGATGTAATATGTGACATCATCAGCAGTGGATTGCGGGTGCGCGATATATAGTTAGTGCAACTAACTATATATGGAATTTCAATGGTTTTGTGTGAGTTAAATAAGGTTTTGTAAATGCTAATTCCTAACTATATATGGTCTATAACCTATGGTTTTTTCAGTGAATTTTCAAGGTTTTGTAAATGCTAATTCCTAACTATATATGGTCTATAACCTATGGTTTTTTCAGTGAATTTCAATGGTTTTTAATAGCAAATATCAAAAGCTTTAAAATGTATTCTTCTTTAAATCGAAAAATATATTTTATATGTTTTTAATACAATTTTTTAATGTATTTTTTTTATATATTTTCTTTTGTTTCGCTCCCGGTCCGTGAACCGGGTAGCTTCCCGTTAGCTCAATTTCTTGCGGCGACCCGTTTGCGCAACTGCCGCGTTAGAAAACAACATCGTGACCCGTCGCGTAATCGCGAAGTATCGCGTTGTCGCGTAATGCGTCATATGACGCGTCGCGTTAGCGCACCCGGAAGTGCTCTGGTACGCGAAGCGAGGCGCGAAGCGCAGCTTCCCGGAATCGATCCGGGACGCGGCTCAGAGCGCGTAACGTAAGCATAACAGGTCATGTGACTTGTTAATAACACTTTTCATTGGTTCATTTCACTTTTGGTTTCCTAATGATGTAAGGCTAGGTCATGTGACCTAAAAATAACACTTTTCATTGGTTCAGAACTATTTTTTTTCCCAAATGATGAAAACCCCTCCTTGTTTCCTCACTCTGACTTTCATCTTTGTGAGAGGAAGACCTTTTTTCATCACTTAGCAATGGCAAGTGTTGTAGCTTCAGCTAGTGCACCCCCACCACCACCACCACCTCCTAGGAAGAGAGGATCACCTCCTCAGGTAATCCTCAATCAAGAGGAGGAAGAAGAGGAAGAAGAGGAAGAGGAGCAAGAGAGGAGGCAGTTTTTGGAAGAAGAGCCTAGGACGTCCTGTGTCAAAGAGATAGAGATACAACCCCCCACCCAACCACAGATACACCCAGTCTCTGTTACAAATACTCAGCCAACTAATCAATAACTAACATAGACACTCATGTAGTTAGTGACTGTGAGAAGTTATTCCGGCTTATGATGTCCACTAGTTCTAGTGGGCACCTTGCACCAGTCTAATCGACCCTTATTGTTTACTTTATTTGCATAGTTAATTAAAACCATTGCAATACAAAAAATATACACTCATTTTAAACTGTCATGTACATAATAAAAACTCTTGTATCTAAAAAGCCATATTGTCTGGATTCCTGAACCATATACTCAGAGTGTTCGCAGACCCCTTGCGTTTATGCAACTGCTATTTCTGGTTCGGTTCCTATTGTCAGTATTTCTGGCATCTTGCTGCCGCACAGTCTCAGGTATTTTACTGTTCTACAGTTCAATTGTGGGTCGCTCGGTTCAAAACATTCTAGCAAAGCTTGCCTCCTGGTGCGGATCCCTCGTTGATTGAAAAGTTGTTTCAGAAATTTCTGTTGTTCCTTTGTAAGTTCTTTACAGGACCATAGTAGGTGCAGCATGTCTTCCTGAGCTGATCCACATAGGCGGCACACAGAGCCACCTTGGATCCGAAGCCCGGGAGGAAGATGCTCGGCGCAAGGGAGCAGTCCAAGCCTATATCTCATAAAAGCAATTTTTATATTTTTATCATAACCCAAGTTGAAGTAGGTTTGTATGCCCGGCTTCGTGTATGTGTTCAGGGTCATCCAGCCGTGGGATCTCTTTGATAGTACATTCTTGTCCTCCAGCCATGAAAGGAGTTTCACAGTTTTCCACACTAATTTTTTTAAAGTAGGGGTGGTTGTCGGTGTCTCCCAGAGCTGATTTAGCCTCAAATTATGAAGGCTGCTGTGTAGAAATTCCGCGGCTGGTAATGCGGGGTGCGATTGTAGCTCCTTCCACAACTGTTCATTTAGCGTGCCACATTCTGCTCTTCGCACTTTGTCCCAAGTGATGATAAAGGCCCCATGTCTAGCAAGTGATTGTTTCAGAACGCCAAATTCAAGTCTGATTTGTACGGGTGAGGTGTATTTCAGCAGCCCAAAGATGACCCTATATGCCGTGGTTACTGTGGCATAGAGTATTTTCACATCCTTCCCTTTCTGTGCCTCACTGCCATAGGTGATTGTTGGCAGGAGTTTTGCCCGAGCAACCTCAACGAGTGGTAGGATCGATGGGCCTGGTAATTTGGAGTTTAGTGTTTTTACGGTAATTGCCAGTGCTAGACCTTTGTGCCTTATGCTGTTCTTCTGTGCCACAAACCGGCCGCCTGTATCCAACTTCATGCCTAGATATTTGTATTCAGTTGTGTCCTCTATTCTGGTCTCACCCCAGAACCAGGCAGTAGTTTGACGTCTTTTTCTCCTGACTGTCATTGTTCTTGTTTTGCCAAGTTTAATCGTCAGGTCATTTGCTTGGGAGAAACCCCGCATTGTGTTTAAGAGATGTTGTAGCCCTACTTTTGCTTTGCTGATCAGGACTATGTCATCTGCGTAGAGGAGACAAGGTAATGAAATATCTCCTAATTTCGGGGCATGAGATTTGCAGCTGGTTAGTAGCGGAACTAAATCGGCAATGTACAGATTGAAAAGGGTGGGTGCTAAGACGCAGCCCTGCTTTAGTCCTTTTTCCATCGTTATGCGCCTTGACAGATGCATTCCGTTTCCCAGCTTCACCTGTAGCCACGTGTTCGTATGTAGATTCATTATTAATTTGAGTAAAGGCTGTGGAAGCCCCCAGCTGTGTAGTTTGGACCACAGTCTGGTGCGATTGACATGATCGAAGGCAGCTTTGTAATCAATGAAACAGAAAAATAGAGACGACCGTGTGGCCTTAGCCTTGTCCATAAGCATAGCCATGCTTAGTATGTTTGTCATTGTCCCAACCGATTTTATGAAGCCAATCTGTTGTAGGGGAATTACAGATTTTTCTTCTGCCCAAGCCTGGAGACCTCCAATAGCAAGCCAGCCCAGAATTTAGCTTCGTTGTCTAATAATGCCACTAATCTGTAATTTTGTGGATCCGATTTCTCGCCGGATTTATATATTGGGGAGATGATTGAGCCCCTCCATGAGCTAGGCAGGGTATTCAATGTTCTAATTTCTCTGAAGAGTGGATCCAGAGCTTCTGCCCAGAAGGTTGCCTCCTGTTTATACAATGCTGGTGGCAGCCCATTTGGGCCAGGGGCACCTTCTCTTCGCCCTTTACCTATCTGCCGTTTGATGGCGTCAATATGGTTAGTTTGGGGGTCCTCGGAAGATGTGTCTGTTACTGAGTTCTCAGAGTCGGCAAGATAGTTTTCTGCCCAGGACTTATGTGTCGTTTGGCAATCTACTTTGTTTTGATCTGCTTGTTCATGGTCTCTCTGGTCGCTGCCTCGGTGGAAATGGGACCTGAGGTAGTTTGCCCAGACTTCCTCAGAGATGTAGGAGCAGATTCCATCATGAATGTTATTGATGAATTGATTAATGGTCATCCAAAATCTGGAGCTGTTGTTGTGTTTGACATCAGCGTGTAATTTGGCCAAGAGATCTTCCTCCTTAGCTCTGTTCGTGTCCCTTTTCAGTTTTTTAAGGGCTGCCCTTTGATTCTGTAATGCTTTCAGTCGAGTTTTGTCACTGGGTCTGTCCCGAAGGTATCTCAGGAGTTGGTTAATCCTTTTTTTTGCATACTTAATTCCTTGTTTTGCCGTGTGTGACATGGGCATTGTGCCGATGAATCTTTGCTGGTTTGGTGGTTTAACCTTGGTTGCGTATGGTTCCATCCCAGATGAGAAGTTTTTCCTTTTCTCAACTTCTCCGCTTCTGACCCTTTCAGCAAAAAGTTGTTTTGCAGTTTCCAGCATCCCGCTGCTTGCTGCTAATTTAAATTTAATTTGTCTTAGGTCGATGGTAGTTGTTATTCCTGGAGGCTCCCGGCAGCGTTCGAATGTTGAGGTCACTGTTCTCAGAGCTATTTCTTGGGGCCGATGATCGCTGTCACCATTATTGCCCATCTGAAAAGATGTGATTTGGTGGAAGAGGCCTAAAGAAACAAAGGTGTAATCCAGAATTGAGCTGGTTTTTGTGGAGCTGTATGTGGCTACAGGAGGATTATCTTCTGGCAGCCTGCCATTTAAGCCCTCACGTTAAGATGTTCTAAATCCTCCAAGATCGTTTGTCCAATCTTGGTTTGCTTACACGTTTCCGGTTTCCCTTACAGCGGGATATTCCAGTTTGCGTTATGCAACAGCACTTCTTCTTCCGACGAAGAGCCCATTAGATAATGATTTAAATCCCCGGTTAAAATGAGATCGGTTGTAGGACCCTCTCTTAGGCATGTTTCCGCAAACTTGCACATTTCCTTAGTTAGTTTGGTTCTTAATTTCTGTTGAATGTATACGTTTATTATCATGGTGCTCATGTCCCTTTTGTTTGTCGATGTTTGCGAGAAAGTTACAGTGTCTGCTAGTGATGATTGCAGTGGAGGGCCAAAAATGCGAACAGAACGAGCAATTGTGTTCGCCACATATATGACCAACCTTCCTTGCAGTTGGCCATATTTTGCCCCCCTGATGGCATTTGTGTGGAAGCGCAAGAATCCTTGAAGGTGGGGCGGGTCTTCCGCCCATGTTTCTTGTAGTGCCACAATGTCGAAGGCCGTGACGTGGGTGACAAAGTCGACATCAGTTACTTTGTTGGCGAGGCCGTTTATGTTCCAAGAACCGATCCGTACTGTGTCCTTTTTTTCTTTTCCCATATATAGTGAGCGAAGATCGCGTCAATCTTTTGTATTGTTGATGGTTCTTGCGAACCATCGTGTGTCTCCTTCCCGAGCTTGCAGAGTAAGGGGATCATTGTGGCTCCTTAGTTGCTCTGCTTGATGCCTCATGTCCATGTTCTAGTACCCTGAGGCTCCTCTCAGCACTGATGTAGTTGGTCTAGAAGATGCTGTCACAGGACCTCTCGGTGGGGCTGGGTTTAACAGATCCGGGTAACATGGTTTATAATACGGGGCGATGGTTATCCCCCAGGATTTTAGAATGTCCCTTTCTGAGAGTATTTTATGTGCTGTTGTTGCAGTGGTCCATGTAGCTCTTGTTTTTTCGCCTGCCTTTCCGTCACCACAGTTAATAAATTATATTGACTCCAAGTCTGTTGTTTTTACATCTGCTAGTGGCGGTATGTGGGATAGTAATCACAGTATGTTACCTCGGTTCAGGATTTCATGCCTCCCTTTAGAGGTGTATTCAGGTATGAACCATATTACATTACATTAGTATCCCTTGCCCCTGCCCGGTCCTTGGCCTACTGACCTCGTTTAGTGTGCTATTCGATGTCATTTGGGTTCCTTCTATGTGGCATAAGTTTCTTTGCCAGTTTGAACTCTGGCTGATTTGAATTTGTTCTTGGGGTATCAGGAAATTTAGTTTTTGAGGTGTCTGGTGCTTATTAGCCGTTTGTTGTGTGGCTGCTGCATCTATGGGCAGAAGCTGACTGTTCTGAGCTTTCTCATCTTCCCCTTTAGCTGTTTGTTCACTGTGTTGAATGTTCTGACTCCCCTGGTTTGTGTTCCCCACCGCGGCGGTGTTAATGTTTAAAAGTCTAGCTCTTGTCTAGCGTTGTCAGTGTGACCAGTGTCCTGGTTTATCATTTTAATGTGGATTTTTTTCCCTTTGACTTCTTCCCTTCTGATGTTGATTTGGTTAGCAATAGGGTTTCCGGCTCGAGGGGACAGGGAAGGATTGGCTCCCGCCTCCCCTCGGGCGTCCTCGAGTATGCGGTTTTCTTTCTTTCTGCTGAAGAGATCTTGGGTGCCACTAGACATGTTTGCAGTGTTCTTAATGGCGATTGTTTCTGGTGTGGGAGTGTGCTGTTGCGTTGTCCCTTCGAGAGCTGATAATGACCCAGCGGAGTGTAGCTTTGTCCCTCCTTGCAGTGGAGGTGACCCAAACAGT
Organism: Lissotriton helveticus; assembly: GCF_964261635.1. Lineage (NCBI taxonomy): Eukaryota > Metazoa > Chordata > Amphibia > Caudata > Salamandridae > Lissotriton > Lissotriton helveticus. Next base: position 46,929,493 of record NC_136060.1, on the reverse strand, counting down.
CTTTGGAAACCGTTCCTAGTGGGACTTTGCTTATGTTTCCGACCTTTTCGTTGTTGTGCACGTCTTTGTTTTGCATTTAATTTCAGTTCAAAGTTTTGAGCCTCTGCCTGTGGTAGCAAGTGGCTGTGGCTAGGAGAGGGTGCTGTAAGTTGTGGGTTGTGGTTATTTTTGGTAGTAATTCCCAATTTGTTGGTTGAAGTCGGTGCATGCTCCTTGCCAGCCTCCCCAGGCTGGTCGCTTACTGTGTCTTCCCAGTGACTAGACATGGTCTGCTTTACGGTGGGCCGGGTGTGGACGTTGTTTGATGCCTTTTTGATTTGTAAGCATAAGTCCGTCAGCATGGCTGGGAGAGTTGCTAATTTGTCCACAATTCGGCTGCACCCGCAGGTTCGATGTTCTGCTGACGTGTGATCACGAGTGCTCTCCAGCGTTTTGCCGTCAATTGCTATGACATAGACAGCCAGCGTGTTCAGGAGGGTTAGTTGCAAGTCCATTTTGTCAGTCTGAAATTGCAGGGCCTCCACTAGGAGTTTCACAGTTTTTAGTAAGCTTGCCCATGCATCGCCTTGGTCGGTGCCTTGCATATCCACTTTAGGGCTTCCTGCCTTGTTGCTGATTTTGCCGCTTATGTCTGTTGTTAGTATCTCTCCTTGGTTTGCAAGGAGGGCCTCCCACTCGTCCTTATCTAGGTAAGAGTGTTGATCTGGTTCTTCTTGGTCATTGGGCATATTGGATTGGGGCATCGCCGGATCGCGTGGTTGATGTGTTGAGACGTAATGGGCTCCATCTTCTGAGCCTTGCTTGTCCCTTGAGCTCTCAGAAGGTCCCCTTTCTGCCTTTAGGTCATCCGTGTTTGCTTCCAGGGTTCCCTCTGCAGGATCGGGCTTGAGTCCCAACCGTGAGATTACAGTTGGATTGTCTAGTTCACAGATGGCTAATGGCTCTAGTGATGCGCAATTTCCACCTTTTTATTTTTATGTTGGTTGGTGGGCCTGGGCGTTGAGGCCATTGTGTTGTTGTGTGCGTTCGCAGGGTTTCGGTTGTTTTTACTTGGTACTTAAATATTATTTACTTGTTCTTCCCTTGCACCATAGATCTCAATCTTGTTTCCCCTGTCTTGCGCACATGTTGGTAGTTCCACGGAGTACGGTTCAGTGAGCTCTCTCTCCGGTGTTTTGAAATTCCATTTTACAGCGACTGCTGAGCCATGTGGAGTTGTTGTTGGGCTGACTGGCCCTTGCCTTTCCCTCTTTCCTGCTTGGGCGGTAGACCCTTCAATCCCTTCCTCCTTACAACTATCCTCTTGTCTGGAGGGCAGGAGAGGTATTGGTAGACCCTACGGTGCCTTGGGACATGAGAGCAGGGTGTCACCTGCATTTTTAAGAAAGCAAAATTTAGTATCAATTTTAGGCTGGAATAGATGGCATTTTGCTGTTTTAGTCCCTGGTGTTGGATTGCTTAGCCTCATGGAGTCTTGTAGAATTTCAATTATGGTGTTATCCTCCTGCGTAGCAGGTTTGGACTTGACCTGTGGTTCTCCCTCTATGCCGTCAGGGGTCTTCAACTTCCTTTTCCGCCTCGCAGTTTTGTTTGAATTATTGATAGTATTGCTTGTTCTCACAGCCGCTTTGGGTCCCCCACGTACACGTCCTGATCTCATGATTTGAGTTTTATGAGGAATTTTTGGACTGTTTAATCTCTTTTAACTTTTTAGACTATGTTGTACAGTTTAAGGTGTTTAAGGTGTTTTTCTTTATGCGTTATTAGCGGCGTTTTAGAGGCTTTTGTGGGCTTTTGTAGGCTACTGGGGGTTATGCTGCTTAAGTCGCTTGCGCCTTGTGACCCGCTTTTACTGACAGTGCTCACAGTGCTTTAATTAGGCGTTAAAGTCACTAAAATTGCTAAGAGCAGTCCCGCCCCACAAAAGACCTGCTCACAGGTTGTCCGCAGATATCCACTCACCGCACTGGACAGTGTCCTACAGCTCCAGCCGCGATGCGGAGTGATGAGAAGCTGCAGCTACCCCACACGGGAAGCACGAGTTGCTCCTACACCTCATGTGGCTCTCCCGGCCGCCGCTCGGCTCCTGCCGCACTGAATGGCAACCGCAGATCCAGCCGGAACTCTCAACTCCTGGACATTGGGCTTAACTGGTGCTGGGGCGGGCTGGGGAAAGCTGTTCTCTGTTACTTTGTTAGCTCCCCAATTCCCGCGTCTGCTGCCACAACTGGTCGGACACTCGTGGATCTGGTGGGTCAGGTGGGTCCTGCCTGTTGCCACTGCTGAGCCTGTGCTTTGCCTCTAAGCTGCTCCCACGGCTCCTGCCGCTACAAGCTGCCTCCCTGCGGCTCCCGCCGCTACCGGGCCGTTCCCGCTTTTTGGCCCCCGCGGTTCTCCGCTCTTCAGCCCTTCCCAGCCCTGCCCTGTGCTCACGCGGGTAGCAGGGGAGCAGAGGGCAGGGAAGTGGGCAAGACGCCGAACACCAGTCAGGGAGTCAGGGAGCCGCTTCGCCCAAGCTGCAGAGGGGAGAGACGAGGAGATCGAGGCCGGTCAGAGCCGAGGCTAGCTCAGCCGCCTCAGCCGCCTCCCAGCGCTTCCACTCACTCTGCTCCGCTCTGCGCAGCGCGGCACTCCGAAACAGGAAACTGTGCTTATTGATGGTGGTTGTAAAGTTAACCTTATAGAATGCTATCCTAGGAGTAGCAATGGCCAGCAGTCATCAGGCTAAGACTTCAGTAGGCGAGTTAAGCAAGTTGTTTTACCAATTATAATCCCTTGAGTACCAAATGAAAGGACATCACACAAGGTATATATCTACTATATATGTATTTAATCTAAACACAAACCCTCTGCACTCTTTATGAGGTCAGAGGTAAAACTACAATACAAGTCACACAGTTAATATACGATAAGTTGCACAGTATACGTTATGCCCTAGGGGCCTCACAAACCATATACTAAGAAAGTGGTACCACAAGAGAATTAGAAAGCAGGCCTGGGGCCTGTGGAATCGCTGGGGCTACTCTACACGACCAAAGAATAGGAAGGAGGAGGCCCACGGGAGACGTGTGCAGTGTCTAAACACAGACGCGGGTACCATTGACTTTCTATGGAGATCGTAGAAGTTACAAGTATACAATTTAAGGACACTTCCAGATGTACTAGGATGGAACCCTTTTACACTAGGACACTTCGAGAGTCAAGACCCATGGGAGAACCAGAGTACTAGTGTTACCTCACCCATGGAAGCCGGGTGCATAGGTGTCTTTTCGTGTCGGGTTTCGTCGTCGTTTTCTATGGAGAGCTGCAAAGAAGTGCGGCAGGCGACCAGAGGAAAACATTCTGGGTGGATCCAAGGGTGAATTGAAGATCTGAAGAACCTGAACGCAGAAGGGACAGAGTCTGGGTCACTAGCCAGTGACCAGGAAGGAACCAGGAAGAAACCAGGCGGAAACCAGGCGATGTTGGGTGATTTCAGGTGAAGTAGTCGAACTTGTCTTTTCAGCCACGAGGTCCAGGGGGCATCGACAATGACCAGGCGCTGTATTCAAGCTGTCCCACAATGGATCTAGATGACTCCGGTGTCAGCATCCGGATTGGACCCAACAAGCCTTGGCAACCGCAACCCATGCAGGATGTGGAGATTGGCTCTGTTGCAGACCAGCAAGGTCTGTGGCGCTTACGTTTTCAGGGAACCTGGAGCAAGACTGGAGCAACCAGGAAAGCAAGTTAAATTCAAAGAAAGGTCTACAGGGGGCTCACTAGCAAATGGACTAGGAACCGGGAAGACGCGTCAAGCTCAAATGCAAAAATGGGGCCCATGGAACACTCACGGAGTGTGGGGGCCTGGGCTTAGGTACAAATGGTGCTTCGTGCTGAGGCTTCAAGTACCCCAAAGCACAACTTCGAGATATCGTTTTGAAGGAGTGCAGCTTGCAAACTGCAGGATGTCCAGGAGTTCTGGTCCCATGTCTCTCGTGTCTGCCATGTGTCTTAGGTTTGCTGTGGATGTAGGTTGTGATCGGAGAAGTCTGGAAGTCTAGATCCTGTGTTGCAGATTCTTTAGTATCCGGCGGGAGCCTCGAAAATGCGAGCTGGCAAAGTTGCTGTCGGTGCCTGTTTGAACAGGGAGATATCTTCTATCTTCCAGTCAGAATGGAATGTCGAAGGTCCAGGATATGTCTTTCAAAGATTCGTCCAGGGTAATCTAAAGTCCTAGGGACACAGCTCCTATATAAGCATGGGCGTAAAATCCGCTCCGCTCGCGGATTTTTCGGATTTTCGGCAAATTCGCAATCCGCGAACTCTCGCGAATTTGTCAAAAATCTGTGAATCCGCTCGCGGCGGATTTTTTGCTTGGTTGCGGCGCGCGGCGTGGTGCACGGCGTTCACTTTCCGTCATTTAGCGTTTGCCGAGTTGTTTTTCTTTGCGAGTGCCGCGCCATTTTGGATCTTGCTGCGTGATCCCGCGGGAGTTTGGCGCCCGCGAATACGTAATCGCGGCTTGCCACCTTGCACAGCACACCTCGCGAGAGTTCGCAATTGCGAACACGTAGTTGCGGCGGAAAGGAACAATCTCGCACTCGCGAAATAGAGCTTTTGCAATTCTGCACAAGAAAATCACCAGCAAACAGGATAAACCTTCAGAAAATTATGATTTTTATCAGAATCACTCCTCAGGTTGACATTTGCATGGCCTTTTTTTTTGCAAGGAGTCCATTTTTGGGGGGGGGGGGAAGGAAGCGCCCCACAGTCTCCAACTTCCTGTTCCTGTCCAGCAGGCTCCTCCCAGTGCTTTGTCCATCTCCTGGTCACTTTCATTTGGATCTGGAGCTGGAAGGATTACTTTTTGTGGGTGCTGCTGGATATTTGGATTTGAGGCCTTTTTGACTGTCTTTGGATCACTTTTGGATTAGAAATCAACTTTCACAAGTAAGTTTGTTTGGGGCATTACAGTTGCTGCAAGTACAATTTTGGAACTTTTTCAGAACATTAAATAAATTATATTGTGGGTAGCCACAGTATCCATTAGGACCAGGGTTGGTTAGGGGTGCATGATACAACTGTTTTGTTGAATTTAAACACCATTGAGGCCATGGATGGGCTGGGATTGTGCTGATTTTTGTCGTTTTTTTGGGCCTGCTGGTGTGGCCCTTTGCCCAGGGGTGGTGAGTGTTGCATGGGCCTAGTCTTTCTGTGGGGTGTCTTCTTGAATTTAAACATAATTGAGGCCATGGATGGGCTGGGATTGTGCTTATTTTATTGTTTTTTGTCATTTTTTTGGGGCTGCTGGTGGGGCCCTTTGCCCAGGGGTAGTGGTGCATGGACTGAGTGTGCCTGTAGTGTGGTCTCACTCTCTTTAATGTAAACATCATGGATGGCATTGGATTGTGGTGATTTCTGGCTGTTTATCTGTTTTTTGGGGGTGTACTGTTGATGTGGACTGGCCATGTGGGTGGTGGTGGTGGCCATCTTGAGTGCTGGCTGGTACAGGCAACATGTGCTTGGGGTGTAAGGGGCCATTTTGAGGAGAGGCAGTGTCTGAGGCCTGCACTTATTTTGCCTACTTTTCATCCATTATGCCCAGGGGTAGTGAGTGTTGCATGGGCCTAGTGTTTCTGAGGGGTGTCTTCTTGAATTTAAACACCATTGAGGCCATGGATGGGCTGGGATTGTGCTGATTTTATTGTTTTCTGTCGTTTTTTTGGGCCTGCTGGTGGGGCCCTTTGCCCAGGGGTGGTGGTGAGGTGAGTGTTGCATGGGCCTAGTCTTTCTGAGGGGTGTCTTCTTGAATTTAAACACCATTGAGGCCATGGATGGGCTGGGCTTGTGCTGATTTTATTGTTTTTGGTCGTTTTTTTGGGCCTGCTGGTGGGGCCCTTTGCCCAGGGGTGGTGAGTGTTGCATGGGCCTAGTCTTTCTGTGGGGTGTCTTCTTGAATTTAAACATAATTTAGGCCATGGATGGGCTGGGATTGTGCTTATTTTATTGTTTTTTGTCGTTTTTTGGGGGCTGCTGGTGTGGCCTTTTGCCCAGGGGTGGTGGTGCATGGACTGAGTGTGCCTGTGGTGTGGTCTCACTCTCTTTAATGTAAACATCATGGATGGCATTGGATTGTGGTGATTTCTGGCTGTTTTTCTGTTTTTTGGGGGTGTACTGTTGATGTGGACTGGCCATGTGGGTGGTGGTGGTGGCCATCTTGAGTGCTGGCTGGTACAGGCAGCAACATGTGCTTGGGGTGTAAGGGGCCATTTTGATGAGAGGCAGTGTCTGAGGCCTGCACTTATTTTGCCTACTTTTCATCCATTATGCCCAGGGGTAGTGAGTGTTGCATGGGCCTTGTGTTTCTGAGGGGTGTCTTCTTGAATTTAAACACCATTGAGGCCATGGATGGGCTGGGATTGTGCTGATTTTATTGTTTTTTGTCATTTTTTTGGGCCTGCTGGTGGGGCCCTTTGCCCAGGGGTGGTGAGTGTTGCATGGGCCTAGTCTTTCTGTGGGGTGTCTTCTTGAATTTAAACATAATTGAGGCCATGGATGGGCTGGGATTGTGCTTATTTTATTGTTTTTTGTCGTTTTTGGGGGCTGCTGGTGTGGCCTTTTTCCCAGGGGTGGTGGTGCATGGACTGAGTGTGCCTGTGGTGTGGTCTCACTCTCTTTAATGTAAACATCATGGATGGCATTGGATTGTGGTGATTTCTGGCTGTTTTTCTGTTTTTTGGGGGTGTACTGTTGATGTGGACTGGCCATGTGGGTGGTGGTGGTGGCCATCTTGAGTGCTGGCTGGTACAGGCAACATGTGCTTGGGGTGTAAGGGGCCATTTTGAAGAGAGGCAGTGTCTGAGGCATGCACTTATTTTGCCTACTTTTCATCCATTATGCCCAGGGGTAGTGAGTGTTGCATGGGCCTAGTGTTTCTGAGGGGTGTCTTCTTGAATTTAAACACCATTGAGGCCATGGATGGGCTGGGATTGTGCTGATTTTATTGTTTTTTGTCGTTTTTTTGGGCCTGCTGGTGGGGCCCTTTGCCCAGGGGTGGTGAGTGTTGCATGGGCCTAGTCTTTCTGAGGGGTGTCTTCTTGAATTTAAACACCATTGAGGCCATGGATGGGCTGGGCTTGTGCTGATTTTATTGTTTTTGGTCGTTTTTTTGGGCCTGCTGGTGGGGCCCTTTGCCCAGGGGTGGTGAGTGTTGCATGGGCCTAGTCTTTCTGTGGGGTGTCTTCTTGAATTTAAACATAATTGAGGCAATGGATGGGCTGGGATTGTGCTTATTTTATTGTTTTTTGTCGTTTTTTGGGGGCTGCTGGTGTGGCCTTTTGCCCAGGGGTGGTGGTGCATGGACTGAGAGTGCCTGTGGTGTGGTCTCACTCTCTTTAATGTAAACATCATGGATGGCATTGGATTGTGGTGATTTCTGGCTGTTTTTCTGTTTTTGGGGGTGTACTGTTGATGTGGACTGGCCATGTGGGTGGTGGTGGTGGCCATCTTGAGTGCTGGCTGGTACAGGCAACATGTGCTTGGGGTGTAAGGGGCCATTTTGAAGAGAGGCAGTGTCTGAGGCATGCACTTATTTTGCCTACTTTTCATCCATTATGCCCAGGGGTAGTGAGTGTTGCATACCTGCATGTCCCTAGTCTTTCTGTGGGGTGTCTTCAATGTAAACATCATGGATGGCATGGGATTGTGCTCATTTTTCTGTGTTTTGTCGATTTTTTGGGGTGTATAACTGAACTGATGTTCCTCTGTCTTCCATTGCTTTTAGGTGCACAAGAAGACTCAAGAGAACCACCAGTGCCAGGAAGAAGTCCTGCAGCGGTGTGTGTGTGCAGCATAACGTCACGCGACGTCACGTCTGGACACAGAACCCTCTGCAACTCGTGCAACTGCTGCCTGCTGACCTGCTCTGAAGAAGATGGCCCCAAAAAAAGTAACCCGTAGCTCCTCTAGCAAGAAAGGTGCCAGTAAGGAGCAGAAGAAGCAAGTTACCAAGGACACTGGTGTGCCGCCCGCCCCTTTTTTTGGGAGTAAAAAAAAAAGTATGCCTGCAGCAGCAGCGGGATCTGCTGGGGACCAAGCTGGCAGCAGCACCCCCGCTCCATTGGGCTCAGTGCCACCACCACCACCAGGCCAACTTAAGTCCAAGGCCTTGAGTGCTGCAGAGGCAGCCAGTATAGTTCTTCAATCACCATCGACCAGTGATGTTGGCTCATCGCAAGAAAGCAGCAGCAATGTACCTCAATCAACACAGGTTGTTGTAGCTCATCTGACGAGTGTTGAACAACCACAGCCGCAACAACAATCACATGTGCAAGTACAAGCCCAAGTACATGTGGAAGGAGAGGCAGCGCAAGGAGATGCGCAAGCAGAGGTGCATGGAGGGTCACAAGTGCCCACAATAGTTGTTCCTCCCGAAGTAGGGGCACATCAGGAAATCGACAATCAAGGCGAGGTATCATTTGAGGAAGCCACTCCTCCTGATGATCCTTCATTGTCTTCCACACCCCTAGCAAGGAAGAGATCAAGGGTGGTGTCTACATCTTCTTCAAGCACACCTCCTTCTGATGATACGGATCAAACTTGGGAACCAGCACCACAGCCGTCTGAGAGTGAGGCACACCATGATCCGACAAAGGTAGTTAAGCGTAAAAGGAAGCTCGTCCAAAGTCTCAGAGTTATGGAGTGTGATGAGGCTCAACAAGAAGTGGCGGATACTGCTGCTGATGAAGACTCTGCCAACGACGACCCAGTCATCATAAAGGTCACTGCAGCCCCAGCGGGCATGCAGCAAACAGACATTTTGACCCTAGCCCGAAGAGCTGCTGAGCGTGATGATGATGATGATGTTGTCGATGAGGAGGCAGTGGAAACACCACAATCATTGGAGTTAAGTAGTACACCAACTCGTCCCGCTTCCATATTTCTTTCTGGCAAGAAGAGACCTCCATCCACCTCGACCTTAATTAGTGGCGGTGAAAGTGCACAACGTACAAAAGTTGGGCAATCCAGATCCTCCACTTCATCTGGCATTAGCTTCATGACCACCACCACCAGTATCGCCGCCTCCTCCAGGTCCCACAGACACTTGAAGTCCCCAGTTTGGGACTTCTTTACTGTTTGTCAAAAAAATCCAAAGTTTGCCATTTGTACCCTTTGTAAGGTTGCAGTTAGTCGTGGTAAGCCAGGTACCAACTATGGTACCGGAGGCCAGAGAGGTCATCTTAGGAGACAGCACACTGTCAAATGGTTTGCGCACCTAGATGCGATCAAGAAAGGCCGAATTCAAGGAAACGTTGATGTTTCATCTGATGATGACGAGGAGGAAGAAGACGTGTCAAACACTTCCCTTACACCCAGTACCCCTGTCAGCAGCACACCCAATGTGAGGCACACTAAGAGTGTTGGAGCGAGTGAGACACCAACGCACAAAAGTTCACCAGCGAGCAAAATTGGGTCAACGAAGTCATTATCAGCCCGTAAATGCTTGGTCCAGGGCAACATTAGAACAATGCTTACTTCAGACGTGCCATATGAACGCAACCACCCACTGACGCGTCTGTATAACACTAAGCTGGCTAAAATGCTAGCTGTGGACCTTCTCCCTTTTTCTTTTGTAGAAGCGGTAGGTTTTCTAGAATTAGTGGCAACGCTCTGCCCTAAATGGAAGGTTCCTAGCCGGTTCTATTTTGCCAAAGTTGCGGTTCCAGCACTACATGAAGATGTGCTGGAGGCGATTGGGGCAGCTTTGCAGAAGAGTGCTGTTCACACAATACATCTGACAACAGACATGTGGACCAGTGGCGCAGGTGCTGATTACATGTGCATCACTGCACACTGGGTCTCTTTTTCAGGTGTTAAAGCAAAGCTAAACGCAGGTGTTGACCCGGACAAAGTTTTCAAAGCTGCTCGGAAACATGCAACACTAGCCATGTTTGGCTTGGAGAAAAGTCACACAGCAGAAAACATTTTGGAAGAGTTGACAAAAAGGTCTTGAAAATGCTATCCCCCATAAAACGCAAGATTGGTTATGTTTCCACGGATAATGGCGCCAATGTAGTTAAGGCCATGTCGCAGGGTGGCTATTTCACAGTGCCATGTTTGGCGCACTGTATCAACCTGGTAGTTCAAAAATTCTTGAGTGATAGAGACAGTGCAGGGTTCGCGGTAATGGCCACCTGCCGCAAAATGTGCAACCATTTCAGCCATTCTTTTAAGGCCCGGAAGCATCTGAGGAGGCTGCTACTTCAAAGTCGAATACCAGTGAAAGCACTCATCCAGGAGGTGGCAACACGTTGGAACTCAACCTTCTACATGCTTGAGCGTCTGTATGAGCAGTATACGGTACTCGATCACTATTTCTTCACAGAGGGTACATCTCAGAAGGAGGACCTGCGGATGAGTGCGGCGCAATGGGACATAGTTAAAAGCCTGACAGACATGCTTCGTCCTTTTGAGTTCTTCACGCGTGCAGTCAGCCAGGAGGACTGTAATTTGGGAAAAGCTATCCCATTGTTGTGCATGCTGGAGCACCAACTGATGGCGGTGTCTTCTGAGTTTGAAAAAGATGTACAAAAAAAAGACCATTTTATTTTGTCTGAGAAATTATTAGAGCGCCTACGTGGTGATGAACGTCTTCAAAAGATCAAGTCAGAACAGCATTACATTTGTGCTACTATTCTGGATCCACGCTACAAAAAGGCGCTGGCAGGCGAAGCATTCTTTCCTTTTGCTGATGAAGATGTTCAAAATTACAAACATTGGCTAGCCTGGTCAGCCAAGAGGTTTGAAAAAGAACGGCAGGTTATTGAAGGAGAAGGCAGTACATCAGCATCAGCAGGCCATCCCCAGTCACAAGAATCCACTTCTGCACCTGTGGCTGGGGCACAAGTGACCTCTCAGCCGTTAAAGACACCGGCAAGTGGATCATCTGCACCACACACAACACTAACAGTGGCTGCTGTGGAGGATTGGCTAAGTTTGCTTGGGTATGGTTCTCGAAAAAATGTCACAGGCACAGCAAAAAGTAAGCAAAGTGGAGGAACCGTTGATGACCTTGAGTCGATGGTGCAGGACTATCTGAATGACTCAACAGAGGTCTTTCTTAATGATGAGCCATTGCAGTATTGGCATGGCAAAAAACAATTGTGGCCACAGCTCTCCAACCTGGCTATAAACTATTTGTCTTGCCCACTCGCAAGTGTGTCTTCAGAACGTGTTTTCAGTGCTGCTGGTGGCATTGTAACTCCCAAACGGAGCCGCCTCTCGCCCAAAAATGTGGAGCGGCTGACAATGATCAAGATGAATCAGCACCTCATACCACCAGATTACAAAGTACGAGAAAGCACGCCGCATGAAGACGAGGAGGACGGCAACGTAGATGAGGGGATTTGTTCTCTGTTCGGTGGCACTGACTTCATCCTGCCTGAATTCGCAGAGTATGATGACGAAATCGTCTTCTTATTCCCTGACACCGAGGCCTGAAAATGAGACAATGAATCAATAACTTTCTTTTTCGTCCTTATTCACTTTTATTCCTGTTTGTCTCTCTTTCTTTGTTTTGCACAGTTAATTTAATTCAAACTTTAATCACCTAATCCCCAAAACAAGACCATCAGCAGAACTGTCTTCACTTGTTTGCTTATTGATTTGAAGGTGCCGCAGTCTACATTCCTCAGGTTCACAAGTTCTGAAGAACATGCTCCTCTATCCTCCTCCTCCAGACTGCGATTTCCCTCAAAGCAGAGTGCTGGATTACGCCCAATGAAGAAAGACTCAGCACTTGTGGGGGTGTTGTACTTCTTTGCGGGTGAGTTGACGGATTTGGGCCCATTGCTGTGAAGCTCTAATAATGGACAAAAGTGTTTTGGACCAAATATGAGGTGGAAATTTCTTGCCGTTTTTGCTGACTTGCTTGCCTTTGGGGTGCTCTTTGGTGGGGTTCCGGGTGTTTGTGGGTGATTTTTGGTGTCTGGGAGCACTGCTGCGACAGTCTAATCTTGATTGCATTTGCTTTTCAGGAAATCCGTGCTGGAAAACAGGAGTTATGATGATTGATGATGATGACCTAGCTGCACAGCGCCGCGTTTGGACCGAAGGCCGAGAGATATTGTAAGTATGAGATTTAGCTTTTTCGCTGTTTGGGGGTGTTGTCGGGTGGTTTTTTCCGGGTGGGTTGGCGGGTCTTGCCTGGGGCATTCCTGGGAAGGTCTAATACCGGATAGAAGTGTTTTGGACAAAATCCTTAAGGAACAGCCTTTTTTTTGCTATTTCTTCTGTCATCTTGCTCAATGTAGCGTTTTGGGGGGCTTCCTGCTGTTCGTGGGTGGGTTGCGGCCGGGGTCTCTGTCGAAGCACTGCTGCGACAATCTAATCTTGATTGCATTTGCTTTTCAGGAAATCCGTGCTGGAAAACAGGAGTTATGATGATTGATGATGATGACCTAGCTGCACAGCGCCACGTTTGGACTGAAGGCCGAGAGATATTGTAAGTATGATATTTAGCTTTTTCGCTGTTTGGGGGTGTTGTCGGGTGGTTTTTTCCGGGTGGGTTGACGGGTCTTGCCTGGGGCATTCCTGGGAAGGTCTAATACCGGATAGAAGTGTTTTGGACAAAATCCTTAAGGAACAGCCTTTTTTTTGCTATTTCTTCTGTCATCTTGCTCAATGTAGCGTTTTGGGGGGCTTCCTGCTGTTCGTGGGTGGGTTGCGGCCGGGGTCTCTGTCGAAGTACTGCTGCGACAATCTAATCTTGATTGCATTTGCTTTTCAGGAAATCCGTGCTGGAAAACAGGAGTTATGATGATTGATGATGATGACCTAGCTTCACAGCGCCGCGTTTGGACCGAAGGCCGAGAGATATTGTAAGTATGAGATTTAGCTTTTTCGCTGTTTGGGGGTGTTGTCGGGTGGTTTTTTCCGGGTGGGTTGGCGGGTCTTGCCTGGGGCATTCCTGGGAAGGTCTAATACCGGATAGAAGTGTTTTGGACAAAATCCTTAAGGAACAGCCTTTTTTTTGCTATTTCTTCTGTCATCTTGCTCAATGTAGCGTTTTGGGGGGCTTCCTGCTGTTCGTGGGTGGGTTGCGGCCGGGGCCTCTGTCGAAGCACTGCTGCGACAATCTAATCTTGATTGCATTTGCTTTTCAGGAAATCCGTGGTGGAAAACAGGAGTTATGATGATTGATGATGATGATGATGACCTAGCTGCACAGCGCCGCGTTTGGACCGAAGGCCGAGAGATATTGTAAGTATGAGATTTAGCTTTTTCGCTGTTTGGGGGTGTTGTCGGGTGGTTTTTTCCGGGTGGGTTGGCGGGTCTTGCCTGGGGCATTCCTGGGAAGGTCTAATACCGGCTAGAAGTGTTTTGGACAAAATCCATAAGGAAACACCAATTTTGGCACTTTTTGTAAGTTAGGGTTCGTTAGGGTTAGCCCTAGCAGCAGGATTGCATGTGTTTCGGGGTGTTCTATTGCAACGCAGTTCTGGTGTTTTAGAGCACTGTTGGAGCGATGCTGGCTATGGATACTTTTGCTTGCTTGCAAGTGGTTTGAATACAATCCACGGTCTGTATTTGGGCCTACTGTTACTTTCAAAGTACGTTTTGTCACCATTTTTCTGCTAGGCATCGTTTTTGGAGATCTGATTGGGGTTCTTCTACATTTTTGCGACTGGCTTTAGTAAGGGTCTTGGTTGGAGCATTGCTGGGAAGGTCAAATTTTGTTCTAAAACACAGTTTACAGTACACCTACCTTGAGGGGAAAGATCCGCTATAATATTTTGGCCATACTTATTTATCCTTAAAAAGGTGACTCAGACAGAGCACGCAATTTCAAAAATATTGGACTGTCTATTAGGGAAATCAAAGTGTCACTTTTTGAACCACACAGCGTACATACCTTTTATTTATTTATCAGTGGTATTGTAATAGCACTTCCTGTTTTCCGTTCAATAATTACAGGCCGGGTTTCAGTCAACATCCGCCAGGCAGGCAGTGGACAGGGTGTCTTCTGTCAGTGGTCACCAACATTGATGGACAAAGCGTCAGCTGGAATGGAGGAGTGCCGCCAATAAGAGGAATTGTTTGCTGCATGCAATGCAACTTACTTACCAAATTCAACAGGACAACTCCAACAACATACGCAATACAGATACAGTATCCATTGTTTTATTCTATGAGTGTGACTGCATGTGCTTAGCCTTAGTTTGTACCCAAAAATTCTCTTTATCTTCAATTATTGTTTGTCCATGCTGTGCTTTTCTTTTTTTTTTTTTTCTCAACAAAACCTACCCAAAAAGAAACCCCCATTCCCATCCATTTTCCAAACCCTAACCCTCTTCCCCCGGGCTGTGTTGTTTTGCTTGATGTCTGACTAAAATGACATCAATAATTCCACACACTTGCTGGGGAGGATAAGGTCATAGCAACAGGCTGGTGAAGGAATACGAGGATATATTCTAGACTTACTCAGCTTCAGTACTATTTCTTGTAGTAGTAGGAGCCAATGTCAAATAAATTCAACGCAAGTACTAGTTATACTTGCAATACTTTACCATTTGTTAGGCTACATTGTGGCACTGTTCTAGTGTACTGTCACCTGCTATATTCTCGAGCGTACCGTAACCGTTGTAATGCTACAGTAAGGACAAACCAGGTTTCGTTTTCTTTTTTTCCATAGGCATGCAACTGCCACTGTGTCACACCACTAGTACCACCGCAATGAGGAAATTTCACCCGCCCAGGATTGCCAACGTTAATCCCCATTTCACGTGGAGCCAGCCCTGGGCCTAGCCCTAATTTGTAACACAAATTACAGGTAAGATAAGCGTTTGGTGGGAGGTAGTATAATGGAGTATTATTTAGGAGTAGATGAGAGATTGACGGTTGTACTACTAAAGTCCTACGACTGTTCAGGAAAACAAAGTTACTGTTACACCCCCGTCCCCCACCCACCAGACTGAAAAGCAGTAAAAAACAGGTATGGCCAGATAAAGTTTAAAAATGTATATTTATGTATCCCTAACAAAATAATCTCCCTCAAGACCCACCCTAACCCCAACGATTGTCTTTGAAATGTCCTAAAACGATCCCAACTCCCAAATCCCACCCCCCAAAAGTCTATAAAAAAAGGGCAAGGGACACTCTCCACTACTGGAGGGTGCTGGTGCATTTTGCGGCATGGGCATCATACTCCTTGCGGAGGGTGGCAAGCTCGGAGCGGAGGCCCTTCACCAAGTTCTTATAGTTCTGGACCTCCTGCTCCAGGTAGGACATTCGGACTCCTAGGCGGCGTTGGCGTGCCTTGCAGCTCCTGTGGGGGGCAGCTGGTCTTTCTGTTGCTTGGCGGTGGCGGTTGGCTTTGTCAGCCCGGCTAGGTCCCGCTGGAGCACTGCGCATGCTGGCGTCCCGTGGGGTCACGGAGGAGGATGCAGCGGTCCCAGTCGAGGATGTTGTTGTTGCACCGGTCGACTGCGTGTCCTCCTCCTCCTCCAGGGCCACCAGCCGCCGATATTCGGCGACAGTGGCATCCAGCCTCCGTTGCCGGGCCATTCTAGCCTGCTCCCTCCGTGATGTTGATTTGGAAGGAGCAACTATATGAAGAAAGAAAGACATAGTCTGTAACCAATGCTCCTTAGCATTAATAACACAAAGTGATTGAGCCGAAAGTTGGGTCACACAGTACAAGTAGCAAATTGAAAGCACAGTACATAACTATTGAGGACAGTATCTATGTAACCTCCCACTTCTGCATCCTTGCTCTAACATTAGTGGTAGTTTAATGAACAAATTCTACGACCACTATGGACTTCCATTACAGTCGACTATGACAGTACACCAGTCTTATTCTTCTTCTTCTCTCTTGTTTAGGAAAATTGGTACGTTATCTTATGCAAGCCGGCAGAATGACATTGACAGCACAGTGAACTTGCACCCGAGAAAAACAGTTGCACACCATGATGAGTGAGACAGACTTGCGTTACTGTACCAGTCCAGTACATGCAGGTGGTGAAGCTATTACTTTTCTATTACGGGTGGCACTGAGAATACTCTGTTACAAGGGCTACTGCTTAATTAATTTACCTTTCACCCTACAGTGCAAATGAGTACTAGAAAAGGAAAATGAAGAAGCTAACTAATTTGATTATCTATCACTTCACATGGGACGTATTTGATGACATATGGGATGACTTTAGGTGCTTTGCTTAATATTGAGTGAACAGTGATACACCCACACATGAATGACGTACTACAAGTAAACTAAAGTTATTAAGAGAGGTACGGAGTGTCCACCGTAATAACCAGATATATGCTGTGATTGCAGTCGCAATACAAAGTACTGCTACTATTCATGGTAGTATTGGACACATTTACAATTTCTTTTCCTTGCCTTCCCTGCACTGGAACGGACGTGCGGGTGCGGTGGTACATGCTCTTCAAGGTAACACTTAGTTCATCCAGCGACCATCTACTCTCTCTAGATACACATGTGCTATCTAAGAGTCAGAGAATACCATGCTCCAGGCATCCATTCATTCAAAGTATACGCACACATACAGTTTCTGTTTCACCCACCCAGGCTGCTGTCCTTCCACCCATCCTTGCTTCATCATTGACCCAGCCATGCACCATACCATATTCTTTCCTTCCCAGCCACCTCGGGGGCCAAGCAAACACATATCGTTCTTCTTTGCCAGCCATCATACAATTTCGCGTCCCACTTACTTACACCCTTCTTTCGCTTTTCGTTCATCCCATCCATCACGTTCGTCTAAGAACTTATTGGGATTCTTCTCACCAAAAACTTCACAGCTAAGTCGAAGTACATTTCGAGGAGGCTACTACCTGGTTGATTTGTAATACACCCGTGCAGAAAGCACACTATGCAGTCTTCAATCTCAATAAGTAAGGAATATATAGCTTACCTGTTTCCGCCACCACCGTTTGAACCCCCACAGGACCGTCCGCCGGCTCTTGCACCGCCTCCTCCCCAGAGTCCTCCGAGTCCTCGCCCAACACCGCCACCTCCGCGCTGGCCCCGTCACCAGATGTTACACCTACAAAGTATATTTAAGAATGTTAGAATACACCACTCACTACTATATAATATTTGGTCTAGGAGAAATGTTAAAAAAACAGAAAACTATGTAATAATTTGTGACTGTCTACTCTAAAGTAAAAATGTCCCTTTTTCCAGGGAAGGCTGTTGTCTTGCTGCACTTTTATGCACAACTGATGAATGCTTGCTTTTTATTTTTAACACGCACCACTTTTTCTCCTAACAGACAGAAGCTTGACTCCTAAGAACACGACCAGGATCAAGTTCAAACCAGGTGAGAGCTCGGCTCGACCACAAGAAATGTGTCCAATTAATCGTCAGCACTAACCACTTTTCCGTTTTCAGTGAAATAGTTTTATGACAAAGTAGATTTTAATAAATGTGTTTACTTTTAATAAAGCTTTTAAACTTAAATAGACTCTGTGGTTTTTGGTCCTCCAGACTAGAGTGGATGAGCTAAAGGTTTTGGAATTTTTGCAAGCATGAGTAGTGCCTCTGACACTTCTTGACTGTGCTGTGACTCCGTACTCTCTTGTCCTGCGTACGATAATCTAGAGATCATTGGGGATCAATAATCGGTGACTTCGGGAGCTGAATGACTCTGCCACACTATCTAGTCAGTAAGGAGACAGTGCATAGAGCTATTGCTGAATAGAATGGGAGTCCTATGGAATTGCCAAATGTCCAATCTTAGTTAGCTACACAGACAGTCTAATAAGAATAATCTAGTAATACCACAGGGAGTCATATTAGAGCCAGGATAAGAATTTATATCCAGTCTACAAGAAGATCAAAGACGATTTAGAAAAAAATCGAATGAGGAACGCTAGGAAAAAATAGGTACTCTTTATTACAATTAAAACTTACTGGGGCCAGCAAAGGAGCCCTCGCCTGCCCGATCCTGGCCTGCATCCTGAACAGCACCCTCCTCCTCCTGTGTCCTCTTGCCCTTGGGGGGAGCTGATGTACAACATGAAAGAAAGAAAGACCAGAAAACATGGATGAGATTTGTCAACCAAATCAACCATTTCAAAAGAACAATAACAACATTTTTTGGAGAAATAGCAAATAGATAGACAACTATTCCACGGGATCTATCTCATGTGGTATACTACGTTATTCGTATTGCCTGATTTGCGGACCGTTGACTTAGAAAGTTCCTATGTAACTCAATAAACAGACTACTAAAGAGGTTTGCCTAGGCCTGGCACTGCAGGCAGCAGTCCGCAGCACGCGAAGTGACAGACAAAGTCCATCCTGCTTGCAGATCAGTGAATACTCAAACTATCAATCCACCCACCACCACCACTATTTCTTCTTATAGCCATGTGTCTAAAGGAAGGAGTGGACTTCAGTCTGTTGGGGCTGATTTAGAAGTCCCTTGCGGCTCATTTTCCTCCAATGTTGCGTGACTTTTGTGACGCAGCGGCAGAACAAAAGACTCGCCATGGTGTTGGTGCGGCGTATATATTAAAAGAAATTATGGGCGATGCATCACGTTGTAAAGCCCTGCGCCATCAGGGGGCGTTCCGGCGCAAGGGAGGGCGTACCTGCGCAGGGACGAATCCTAAAAGTGGCTGAGGGAAATTTACAAGATGTCAATCAGTCACTTTTAAGACAATGATGCATGAGTCAAACCCTGCGCGCTTGAAGCCGACGTACGGCTTGATGCAGCATTGGGGAGATAGGGTACCCCAGAGCATTGCTGGAGCTGCGCCATCGTTGGCACGCAACTCCAGCAATGCGCCGCCTTTACGGCACAGATGCGTAAGGCTTCTGTGACGTTTTGGGCCAATGGGTGGTGGTGGCATGGCACACAATTACTGCCGCATCCCTGCTACTTTGCAGGGATGCGCCGGTAATTGAAAATATGACCCTTAGTGTCTAGCATTATGCAGTTCTTATCTTTACACTACACTCATACATAATTTCTCAGGCCAATGAAATGAACACAATGTACAAAACAAATAAGCATAGTAGCAAGCAAGGCTACTGAGAAGGAGAGCAGTGCACCTGAAATGCATAGAAGATTTTCAAATATAATTTACCTACAATGTAATCGGCAGCATTATTGCTCTTGGTAAAGAACAAAGATTTGCAAATAACAGAGCCGGATAAAACAGAGTAGTGATGAATAGCTACTACTACTCACCAAGCCCGGGGACCTCTACGCCGAGCGCGTCCAGCAAGTCCCGTTCCCGGTCCATGACATCGGTCCAGCGGTGGGTGGCCTGGTTATATGTGCGCCGGACCCCAGAGAGCTTATACATGGCCCGGCACACCTTCTCCCACCGCTTCCGGCGCTCCCGGATGCCATAGCCAGTTGCGATCTTGCCGCCTCCCAGGATCGTCTTGGGGAGGCGGCGCTGGACGTGGAAGATGAGTGCCGCTACTTCCTCCGCGCTGAAGATCTCCCGCGGCACCACTTGCTCCCCCCTCAAACGCCCGCACGTCAGCCGGGCACGGGGTGCGGGACCCTTCCCCTTCTCAGGGTGCTTCCCGGCTCCCTTTACCATGGTCTGGGCAGAAATAAACTTAAATGATAAAGAAGAAATAGAATAGTGAAGAAGAAAAGAAAAGAGTTTAAAAAAGTAGTTTAAAAGTAACTAAAAGTAGCAGAAAACACAAAAATATACAGCTAGAAAAATAGAGGGATAGATAATAAGTAAAATAGATTAAATAAACTTCAAACAAGCAAAGGATGGCAGAGATTCAGAGAGGATACAGAAAGCATGCCCAGAACCATAGCAATGAATGAGAAACAAGATGGCCGCGCCCGTTCACGACCACGTGGGTAAGTTCGCGCGAGATTTTCCTCGCGAGCACGCGCGAAATTGTACTAGCGAGCAGCACAGTTTGCGAGATTACACATAGCGGCCGGAAACGGAATTACGTCTAAGCATGAGCGCAAAATCCGCTCCGATCGCGGATTTTTCGGATTTTCGGTAAATCCGCGATCCGCGAACTCTCGCGGATTTACCGAGAATCCGCAATCCGCGATCGGAGCGGATTTTGCGGTCAAAAGTTCAAGCCCCATGTAAATAATTTACGATGGCGCCGGCAAGCTGCCAGCGCCATCCTCAAATGGTTACTTAATTAGCTTCGACAGGAAGCTCTAACAGCTTTTATCAGTTGGAGCTTCCTGTTGAAGCTAATTAAGTAACTTTTGCAGGATGGCGCTGGCAGCTTGCCGGCGCCATCGTAAAGTATTTACATGGTGTCTTCTTCTTGAATAAATATGAAGGGCAGGGTTCATTCTGGCACGACGGTCCTGGCACAAAAAAAAAACCTCAACAGGAAACACTTGCAGATATCAATAACGCATGTGCCCTAGTTGAAGCTTAAATTCAGTGACTCATTCATCAGCCCAAAAATAATCGTGAGCGCCGGCGCCCCCGTCCGTTTGGCCCCGCCCACACACTCGAGGTGTGCACCGTCTTCCCGCCATTTATCCACTATGATGGCCATTTCACTCCAGGGACCCCTGCGCACTTCGGCGCGATTGCATAGTAACACACACTTGGTCGCTGGAACTAGTTGAAGTGCAAATGCAGTGACTCATTCATCAGCCCAAAAAAAATTGTGAGCGTTGGGAGGCTGGGCAGATGTGCCTTCTTCACAAATATACCATCGAAAATCCGCTGTGATGCTGGCCAGATGCATTTGCATCTTTGACTTTCACGAGCGCAACCCCCGTGCTGTTCCTGTGACCAGGGGGCTTCTGTCTCTTAATCTGCTGCTCTGATCGATCTCTGACCTTTAATATACACAAGAGGCATGTGCGCTCGCATGGAAGCCCCGTCCGTTTGGCCCCGCCCACACACTCGAGGAAGCCCCGCCCCAAATCCGCAAATCCGCTAAATCCGCGGATTTTGCGGATCCACGATCCGTGAATCCGCAAATTCGTGAATCGTGGATCCGCAAAATCCGCCCATGCTTAATTACGTCACGCAAACAAGATGGCCGCGCCCGTGTACGACCGCTAGGGTAACTTGGCAAACGTATAGCTACAAGCGCCTCGCGAACACGCGCAAAAGCACGCGAACATACACGTCGCAAAAAAAAAATAAGTGTATTCGCAAGCATTCGCGGCTCCCGAAATCGATCTCGCACGGATTCGCGCCCCAAAAAGCGCGCGAAATTGCAGAAAAAACGATTTTTGCTAAACTGAAAGCAATGAGCAGGTGCAAAAGTTCAAACTTAACATTTGTAACATTCACTGTAGTGCTTCCTGAGGGGCCCCTCCAGAGTTTGCAACTATTCTATGACCCTGCTATGACCCAAACAGCAGGCTCATAGAATAGCTACAAGTAGACCATAAAGGTCCTGTGAAAAAAAAATTCACTGCAACAGAAAGCAATTTAGAGATAAGGAAGGAAGCAGGTGCCAGCCAGACTGGAACTTGCTAAATAACTGACACATTAATCAACCCCAAATTAATTCATGGCAGTTGAAGTAGGGGAGGTGTGCTTGCTTTTTTCACCCCCCATAAACTACAGTGATAAACAAACCTAATGGGTGGCAGTGAGGATGTACCAGAGGGTGGCATGGGTGTCCCAGAGGGTGGCATGGGTGTCCCAGAGGGTGGCAGTGGTGAAACAGAGGGTGCTGTGAACCTGTGAGATAAACCAGACGTAGAAACAACATAGTCGCGGCCGTTGCGTGCAGAAAAGTAAGTTCGCAATTGCGAAATTGTCCCAAAATCGGCGCGAACGCTCGCCAACACAAAAAACGGGAAAATCCGCAAATCCGCAAGAGTTCGCGTATCTTCGCGGATTGCGAATCCGTAAATCCGCAATTTCGCGTACGCGAGCTCCGCTAGATCCGCCCATGCTTACTCCTATACTTAAACGAAGGATGGGGGCTGGACTACCTGGCTAGGTCCCTCCTATAGGTGGACCTGAGAAGGGGTGGTTACACCCCTTTCCCTTTGTCCAGTGTTGCGCCAGAGCTGGGTCTGTGTGCCCCAGCAACTGGTTTGAACCGGGCTATGAATGGAGTACCTTGTGTGCCCCAAGCAGCGTCTGTAAAGCAGTCACTGAATGCAGCCCTCCCTGCCCCAATACACAAAACCCTGTCTGGGGAGGTGCCAGCACCTCCCTGGACAGGAAACCTATTGTCCAGGCCTCCCCTGCGGGAGTTTCATCCAGCAGCAGGAGGTCAGACTCGTGTCTGAGGCAGTAGCATCCATTTTGTGATGCTGAGGCTCTGTTTAACTTTAACCGTGTAAAGCAGTAAATACTTGTCTTCTCCCTCTAGAAGAGTGGAATGCTACCCCCGCTGCCAGAATTGGCGGGGGGCAGTACTCCAAAGTGTTTGACTCCTTACACGACATTTTTTGTTAAAGCCAAACCAAAGTTAGCCTTAACCGCGAGGATTATAATGCACTTACGAGTATATGGTATGGCTATTTCATAGAACCGCTATAAGGAGATGGTTCCGAAAGCTGCAGAGGGGCTCAGCTCATGCTAGGACACCCTCTCACATAAAACCAAGCACTCTGCCTCCTGGATTGTCGAGGCTTACCATAGGAGTGGCTTATAGGTGTAAATGTGTCTATATGTAAAGGTAGATATAGGGATACTATATCTAAGTAAGGGGTGATTAAACCACCTTACCCAGGCCGTGTGAACAGACCTGTGGTGTCAGTTTAGAAGGCAAACCAGGGGTGGCACAATACATGCTGCAGCCCCTGGTAGGCCTATGGTGCACCTATGCCCTGGGTACCTATGGTATACTATTCAGGGGCTCACAAGGGTGACCCAGTAACCAATCTGGTATGTACCTAAAGTACATGGTATCTATTTAGAGAGAGAACAGCTGGGCTGTGGGTCTGATTAGCAGGCCCACAGCCACACTAAAGTCGAAAAACCAGAGAATGACAGCAAAAAGTGGGGGTAACCATAGGAAGCAGACCCTACTCTACTACACAACCCCCTTCCCCAACGCAGGGACATTAAACTAATCTTGACCAGTTGAGTCTTCATGTTCTAAGCGGAAATATCTGGAGAGTCCACCTGCATTAGCTTGGTCAGTCCCAGGTCTATGTTCTACTGTAAAGCCCATCCCCTGTAGGGAAATGGACCACCTGAGCAGTTTGGGATTTTCACCCTTCATCTGGTTTAGCCACAAGAGGGGCTTATGGTCTGTCTGAATCTTTATGTGAGTACCAAACAAGTATGGCAGCACCCACAAGGTTGCCCATGTATGCAACATGACTCTGCCCTATCTGGCACTTGGTAGCCTTGATAGTTAGGCCTGCCTTTTGCAGGGCCTCCAAAACATTCTTCAGGTGGATCAGGTGATCTTCCCAAGTGGAGCTAAAGACAGCAATATCATCTAGATAAGCTGCACAGTAGTCATCCAGACCTGAGAGGACTTGGTTCACCAACCTTTGGAATGTGGCTGGTGCATTTTTCAGACCAAAGGGCATCAATACAAACTGATAATGCCCACCAGGGGTTGAAAATACTGTCTTTTGCTTTGCATCATCAGCTAGTCTGATCTGCCAGTAACCAGCTGTCAGGTCAAATGTACTCAGAAACTTGGCAGATGAGTTAATCTGCCCTGGGTATTGGATGGGAATCTGTCCTAGTGACAGCATTGAGGCCTTTGTAATCCACGCAAAACCTCATCTCTCTTTCACCATCTTGGGTGTGAGGTTTAGGCACCAGGTCTACTGGACTGGCACAAGGGCTCTCTGAGGGCTCAATGACTCCCAAATCCAACATATTTTGGATCTTTGTCCTGATACAGTCCCTGACATGATCAGGTTACCTGTAAATCCTACTTTTAACAGGCAGACTGTCCCCAGTGTCCACTTCATGAGTGCACCAGGTAGTCTGACTTGGAGTCAGTGAAAACATATGTCTGTAGGACTGTAGAACTTGTCTGCAGTCCTGCTGCTGTTGGTCAGTGAGGCTGCATGCCAAGGCTACACCATCAACTGAACCATCATCAGGGTTCTGAGAGAGCAGGTCTGGGAGAGGGTCACTCTCTTCCTCCTGTCCCTCATCAGTGGCCATGAGCAAGCCCATGTCCGCCCTGTCAACATAAGGTTTCAGTCTGTTGACATGAATCGCCCAGTGGGGGCTCCTGGGAGTTCCAAGGTCAACCAAATAGGTGACTTCTCCCTTCTGTTCAACAATAGTGTGGGGTCCACTCTACTTGTCTTCGAGAGCTGCTGGGGCCACAGGCTCCAAGACCCACACTTTCTGTCCTGGCTGGTCATGCCAGGCCTTTTGCAATTCCTGACTTTCCTCAAGGTTTTTGGATGCCTTTTTCATGTACTCGGCCATCCTGGAGCGGAGACCAAGTACATAGTCCACAATGTCTTTTTTGGGAGGTTTGAGAGGTAACTCCCATCCCGATTTCACCAGACAAAGGAGTCCTCTTACAGGATGCCCAAACAGAAGTTCAAAAGGGCTGTAGCCAACCCCCTTCTGTGGGACCTCTCTGTAAGCAAACAAACCGCAGGGCAGCAGGATGTCCCATCTCCGCCTGAGCTTTTCAGGAAGACCCTTTAAGGTCTTGTTGAATCTTTCAACTAGACCATTGCACTGTGGATGATAGGATGTGGTAAAATTGTAGTTCACTCCACACTCCTTCCACATTGCAGTCAGATATCCAGACATAAAGTTTCCACCTCTGTCTGAGACAACCTCCTTCGGAAAGCCCACTCTTGAGAAAACTCCTAGGAGGGCTCTTGCCACAACAGGTGCTGCTGTGGTCCTTAGGGGAATGGCTTCTGGATATCTGGTGGCGTGATGAAATGAAATGATGAAATGATTACGCACTTGTATAGCGCACTACTACCCGTAGGCATCTCGGCGCTTGTACGAATACCACCGAGGAACCCTTCCGGGCCTTTCCATTTGAGGAGCCCACTCCTGGGAACCCCCAAGGTGAAGTCAGGCATCCTCAGCGTTGTTGGGGCCGTTGTAGAGATTAAGCAAGCTATTGCCCAGATGTGCAGAGTGGGACTCATGATTAGAATAGGCACCGAGGCGAGAATGATCAGGTCCGAGGAAATTGAGCCCGAGATCCGCCGAGGCGGGAATTGAACCCTGGTCCCGGCCAAACTAATGCATCAGGGTCTGCCGCTCTAACCATTGAGCCACACTTCTCTACCACCAGAATAAATCAGTGCCCAGAGGCTGTTTGGGGATCCATTGGTCCATCCCTACACGTTCAAAGGGAACCCCCACCACAGGCAGTGGTATGAGGGGGGCCTTTGTGGTGCCACCTGATTTGTCACTGGCTTGGCAGGTGACACAGGAGCGACAAAACTCCTTGGTATCCTCTGATATATGAGGCCAGTGAAAGTGAGGGACAAGCCTGTCCAAAGTCTTGTTCTGGCCAAGATATCCTACAAGGGGAATATCATGGGCTAGTGTGAGAGGGAAGCCCCTGAATGCCAAAGGTATGACCAACCTCCTTGTAGCTCAACAACATCGGACCCAAATACCTCAACGAGAGAGTTTCCTTCAACGTACCCAAGAAGAACCTCTGCTCCGCTGACCTCGCCTTGGCTGAGGTCCCACGCATCCGCAGAACCAAAACCAACAGGAGAGTTTTCTTCTACATCGCTGCCAAAACCTGGAACAAGTTCCCTGTGAACATCATACACTCCCCAACCCTGCACACGTTCAGGAAGCACCTTCAATACCTGACTTTTCGACTGATCCAGAGCCGCTACACCCCCTTGCGCTTTGAGACCCTCACAGGTGAGTAATGTGCTTTACAAACCCCTGATTGATTGATCTGATCCCTATGTATGTTTATGGCAATGACATGCATGGTAAAGAAGTGTGTATTACTGTTATATGTGTGGTAAAAACTGCATGGTAAAGACATGTGTGCTAAAGCCATACGTTGTTCCATCATACATCCCTCTGTTAAGTGTTATTTGGTCACCCATCTTCTTATAACCTTTGTTAATCGGAGCCTTTCACCCGTTCCATCTGTGGGTCTCTGTCAATTTGAGGATGGCACCATGGTCTGAGGCATTCCTAATCCTTCCTCTGTTGTTGTCTGCAGTGTCTCCTTGTCACAGTTTCCTATGTTATCCAACACCTTTCCGGGTCTTCGGACTTACCAGTTTTTGCAGTATATAGTGAAGATCACAGTATTTGGGTCCAGTAGACCTTAACGCATGTCCCATTTTTTCAGCTTTGGACTGAGTACTAGACATTTCTTCCTTTTCACTACTGTGTCATGAGAAGTCTACTGTAATTAGGAGTATATGCTCCTCATAGTGAAAAGCGCCATTGTGATTCTTGACTTCAGTTTTGATCTGCTTGGCTTGTTGGTGTCTTAGTACGCAGGGGGCCTTCAAAATCAGTAAGTCTCCAACAAACTCTGTATGCACTTTGAAATTCCATTGGTGGCCTGACATTGATTCCTAGTAGTTTAGTCAGGAAAGGACCACAGAATTAGAGCATAATGATATTTTCCATTACTGGCACTACTGAAATTCTGATGTTGCTTAGATGGCTTCTGTCTTTTAAATGTTATTAATGCCTAAAATAGTTTATTTAAAAAAAAATGTAAACAATTAAGCATACCACTTGCTTAAGTAGGTGCCATAACTCTTGTTCCGAGTCTGGCGTAATGCCAATTTCATTCTATTGTGATTCCACTGCTCTGGTTGAACGTTTTGCCTTATCAACCCCTTTTTTGAAAAGAAGAGATTTCTGCATGCAGTAATTTAATCTTAACATTACTATTATTAGTGATTACTTGGACTGTTTTTGTTAGCATTAGAACTCTTTGCACTATAGCTATGCTAACCAATGTTGAGTGCTTGTGCTCGCTCCCTTAAATATGTTACAATTAGCATACATCTGGTTCGTACATTTAATTTACTTATAATATCCCTAGCAAATGGTACAGCATGCACCCAGGCTGTGCAAATGAAATGCTACTTGAGAGCTGTGCACTCAATGTGCTACCCACTAAAGTGCGGCTGTAAAGCATGTCTCAGGCCTGTCACTGCACCCTTAGTGCACTCTTAGTGCAGTCTCAAACTGATATTTTGACATGCCAAATAAGCCTTTTACCTAACCTTCCTTTGTAATCCTAATGTCACCCCTAGGTACGCCTTAAATGATCATAGGGCAGGGTGCATGATATGTGAAAGTTAGGACATGTGAACTTAAGTCTTACATGTCATGAAAGTGAAAAACACTTAACCACGCTTTCTCTGTGACTGGGCTGTCTTTGCCATGGACTAACACTGGGTTATCTTATAATACTAGGCAATACCTTCAGTTTGGGAACAGCTAGAGAAATAGGTTTTCCCATCATTCTAATTGTAATTAACATTATCTTTAATGGTGAAGCTGCATTTTAAATTACTGTACTGAAAATTTTACTTTGAGAAATTTGCATTTTTCTGCCTAAACCAAATCTGTCTTCATGTCTATGTCCCGGGCCACATGACTGCGAATGGTTCTCCTGTGGTGTGCTGTGTATCCCTTCCAGACATGGAGACAAAGGCTGGCACTGGGTATAAGACTGGCACTTTCTGACACTCTCATCAGAACACTCCTGGACCAGTGCGATATTAAGAAAAAGGGTTGTCCAGCTTTTTGAAGAAGGAAGACTGAAGCCGCTTGTCTTGAACCCAAGATACCCAGCAGTGACTCCAATGATCATTTGACAACCTCCCTGTTTGAACTACAGGGACACAACAGCTTCCAGAGGCCTTCCCTACACTGCTCAGCTGACCTTTACCACCTGGACCTGCCTGAACCCCGCTGCTGTCCTCTGCTGGAGTGAGTTCCGATCCCCAAGAGGTCCCCCCCAGGTTTTGGACCACCCTTGGCTGGCATAAGAATATACCCCTTTTGCTTCAAACCCAAGTTCCAGGGAAATATACAGAAGTTTGGGGCTCTTTGCAACCACAAGCAGACTCCTCCTATCAGCATCAGCCACCGCGCCTTCCCGTCAATGGGAAGTTCCAACCGTCACATGGTCCCTATGTCCATATTGTGCTCCATCATGGTTGGTCTGCACTTGTGTCTTTGACTTGGTGCAGTACAATCGGATATACCGCCATGGGGCATGTTCTACGTTTTGGATCTCTTTTCACCTTAAACTTGAACTCATAACTCCAGTTGTACTTCTTAGATTTTTATTATTTAGTTTCATTTAGTTTATCAAACTCTATTTTATTTTTATGAATTGATTTGGGATTTTCCTTGTTTTGTGTTGTTACTTTATTATTGTTTTGAGTGCTGCATACATTCTGTATACATTGCCGCTAAATCAAGTCTTATTGCTTTTGTGACAAGCTACCAGAGGGTTAGGAACAGGTTTATTTAATGACCTTTGTGGTTAACCCTAACAAGGATTGTGTTTATTACTTTAGTTGGGCTCTCATTCCTCTAAACTAATAACCCAATTTCTTACATCTAGCATCTAATATTCCAGAGTTGTTCATAGATGTCTGTCCTTTTTAATGTGGCTTTGGAAGTCATGTCTTTAGGGTTTTTTACTGGACATGGGAGGGTCATCAAATGGCGCGTCTAGTCAGGTAATTTATCAAGACTTGTTCTCCTATTCTTCTCAGCAGTGGCTTTTAAGTCAATAATCAGTTTAATAACAGAGCTTTAAGAGTACACTTCCCGCCTGCTTGAAAATACAAGCAGATAGTCCATTAGTAATAAATATTTAAAATACAGCCTGTTTTGTTGGGGTTTATTTGCACTAGTGCTCAGTGATGTCTAATACTTCCACAACTTTTCCTGCCTTGTTGTTTGCATACTCTTCCTATGTGCAAAAATATTTATCGGGCTTCTCACAACTTTTGCACTTTGAGGGTCCTCTTTTCTTTTATCCAATAACGCTTAATCTATCCCTTTAGTTTTTTTTTACACAGCTGCTCCCTCAATATGTTGCCCTCTCTGATGCTCTCCATCAGCTTCACCGGAGCTCTCCTAGGGCCCCTCTGGATTGACACCTATACTGTTGTTTAGCCCTCTTGCGTTATCTTGTCCTGTTAGCCTGTATCTCATTCCACCATATCTCATATGTTATCTGCCAAATACCTATGGGTGGGCGGAATTTGCGTAGTCTCGCTACACAAAGCTACGCAAAACGGTAAAAAATCTCTGCAAGCACGCAAAAATTCTTCAAACACGCAGAATTGCTTGTTCCGCTCCATTTGTGATGCTTTGTTCCTGTTCGTGAATGCTGTTTGCGTGCTCGGGGAGAAATATCTCACGAAAACACATATTTTGAAAGCGCGAACAAGCAAAAAATTCAGCTAAATTACCCAAATTCCACAAACTCCGCGAGCGGAATGTAATTTATCACCTAGGCCTACAAATACCTCCATTGCCTGTAAGTAACTCCACTTCACTTTCTGGTCATCTCAGTGACTTATTCGGTGCTGGATGGCACATGTGTGTGCACCCTCGTACGTAAGTCTAATCAAGGTTCTAGAGGTGCAGACCGATGGTGTGTGGAATTGCTTTTCTCAGTACCAGGGGTAGCATGATGGAAGGTTGAAGCTGTTAACATCATAATGTGGCTCTGCTTTCACTCTTTACTTATACCAATCTTCTTCTCCTCACCATCTACCCCGATTTCACACTCTATGAACCTTGATGCCAGCTGGTATATGGAGAGGGAGTCTTCGATGTCCAATGAGTAATTACCATTACCTAAACATCAATGTCAAAACCAGATCATGACCCATTTCTTATTCTTTGGATTACGGGTCGTAAGACCCCTGGCTATATTTATATATTTTCACACAAAAAACGTTTTACCATTACATTTCACACAGTAACCACATTATTTACATAGTGTATACAAGTGAGACCTAGCCTAAAAGAAACTCTAGAACATTAGAGTCACCTAACCATATCCAGTCTGCTCCTGTGCAACCAGTAAAAAACTCCATACCAGTTCTGAATGAGATCAAGATTGGCTCTATGCCCCTTTCTTTTACACCTCCTCCATCCAAAAGGGTGGGGGCCCTCCTTATGGGAATGTGGAAAAGTAAATTTTGTCATGTTCTGTGTCCCTACGTGTCATCCATCATATGTTATGTGTGCATGACCAATATGCATATGTTATTCCCCATGTCCGATTCAAGACGCAATTATAGTTGTGTCCTCCTCTAGTATGCCAGTTTCCAGTCCTCGTGAATACTACGAATATCAGGCCTATGTAAAGCTACGTTGCCACGTTTCTCAGTGTGCACGTTATTTCATTATAAAGTCCCCGTTTCCAGGCCTCAACAGGGCCCGGACATCAGATTCAGCTCCTGTCTCCTGAAGCCTCGCTGAGGAGCGATCCAGCCCCCACCTGTATCCTCGACCCTTCACTTACTTCCTGCCTCGCAGTGCCCGGTGCAGCTTGGCTCTGCCTCTGAGTCTGCCAAGACTATGTTATGATTCCAGTTATCAGTTTAGTCCTCCTTCTCTGCATTCCTAAGCTACTGAACTACATCAATAGTTTCCAACATTGTCTAGCCTATGCGGCTCCATGTTAAGAGAAATACTGTATTTAATGGTCATTTAATATTCTTCATCACGCACTATATGTAGAATAAATGCATGCTCCAGTCTTAGAGTCAGTTAGCTTTTCCCCTCATGACTTCTAGTTTATATCAACATGTTCCCTAAACATCAGATACTAGATAGGGTTTAGGTACATGTCGCTCCGACCCTCCAGACTTTAGTCTCTGCTCCTAGCACAGAGTTCATAGCCCCCAGCTTCTCCTAGTGACACGTCATTGCTAGTTTGCGCGCACCACCAGGTTAGAGGTCCCGGCTCCTTAGGTAGCCCCCTCCTATGTTTCCGCCCATTTATGACATATTCTGTTACGTTTGTATCACATGTCTGAGTTACACCTTCTTTTTACTCTTATCTTTCGCGACTGCTACGCGTCACGCCTTCTGCTCCACCCACTGCTACGCCTACTGCAATGTAATGCTATGTGTTTGCGTTATGTATATATGCTCATGTATTGTTATTAAAAGTCAGCGCGCTCATCCCAGACCCAGCCCCAGCAGCTGCTGGGCCCTGTCATCCTATTCCTATGCAGGTTGTCCTGTTCCTGTCCTTATGCTGTATTAAACCTGCAAAAACTCCCACTACCTCGAATCTTGACTCTTATTTATTGAGCTATCTGTTATGATATATGTCTAGTCAAAAATAGGGTATTATTTATTTATTTACCACATAATGGCGCCCGAATAGGGACTTGCCCTTTCCCCACGCGTCGGTGAAGCCACGCCGACCCCCTGACCCTCTGCAGTCGTGACGGAACTTTTCTGCGCAGTGGCAGATATTTCTGCTCAAGTATCCCTCAGGCCCACGGAGGAGACGGAGGAGGCGGTCCAGCATCCAGACGAGACGGTGGAGGAACGCGGCGAGTCCCGACCAGAGCCCAAGCCAAGAGTCCAAGGTCCGAGGTATCCGGAGGTCCACCCGTAACTGAAGTCCGAAGTCCGAAGTTCGTCGTCGTAGCAGTCCAGTCCAGTCCGAGGCCTTCCGTTCTTGCTGCCCGGTGAGTACCGTTACTGGGGTGGTATCTAGACAGGGTCAATTTAATTGACTCTGGTCTGTGGGCTGGTGGTACACAGTCCCACAAACGAAGTGTCCACTTCGGTGGATGCGGGTCCTGACGTGTCTCTTTAAGAGACCGGTAAGTTTCGTACTGTTTCAGCAGTGCATCTAGTTTCTGTTCTAGTCAGTTCTGTTCTCGAGAAATTTCAAGTATTTTCAGGTGGTATTCTGTTCGAACTGTTATTCATAATGTTCTTCATGTATTTTAATGTTGTGGTATGAGTGCGACGTGATTTCGTGTTTTCATTGTGTATTGTATTTTGTCCAGAATATAGTCCAGTCATGCCGCTCTTCTCAAAATTACGTCAGTTAAAAACTAGAAAGGGTCTGCTGGAAGCAGCAGTTCCCGTCCCGCCCAGGGACAGTCCAGGTCATTTTATGTATCAGAAACATGGCATAAGCGCCATATTGTATCTAGATTTATGGGTAGAGTATACCAAACAGTTAGAAGAAAAGTATAGATGGCCCGTATCGGGTACATGGGATGCCGAATGCATCATGCGAGTAGAAGAAGCATTATGGAAAAAGAAAGCCAGACAGTCACAGAAAGATGCCATCGAGTTATGGCGTAAAGAAGCTCATAGAAGAACCGAAAAAGAAATCAGAAAGTCAGAACTAAGTAGAGAATCCCAGGAACGAGCCCAAGAAAGAGAATTAATCGAGATAGGTGAACGAGTTAGAGCTGAGCAATCAGACAGACAGAGGAATGCCCTCATTAAGGGTATGTATCCTCTTCTTGCCGAAGGCTTGCCAAAAGCGACCCCAGAGGCATCCAGTAATTTCCCGCCACCATTAGTTCCGACCAAGCTACGTCACAAACCGACCGCAGCTGATATCTTTATTTCGTCCTATCTGGACGACACAGTCCCCGAATATGCAAATCCTGTTCGCGCTCCGCCAGTCCCTGTAAATCAGGTAATTCCTGCTCCCCCAGACACCGGGGTGCCCTTAACAGCCCCCCCGGGTCAGCCCGCCATATAAGTCCAGCCCACGTTACAATTACCGACCCTGCCAGGACGGAAAGCATCAGTTGATGATTCTAGTTTAGGGGCCGCAGGAGGAGGTCTTCCTCAAACTCCGCCGCCATACAAGCGTTTATCAGCACTCGAATTACATGCTCAAGCATCACAGCGTACTCCTAAAAGTAATAAGTCTGTTGCAGAGATTAGGCAAACCCTTGGCGAATGTGTCTATGACCCAGTTCCAGGCGAGTTTAATATGGTTTTATATTCCGTACGCGTAAGGAGAGTGACCGAGTATCTAGTCACCCTGCCGAATATGAAAGAAGATCTAGACAGGATATATCGTTTCATCCGTACAGGGGATGACCCACAAAGTATTAGTGATGCCATGTCTCAAAGGAAAGCCGAGATTCAGCGCATGATATTAAAGTTCTTAATTAACTGTCTAATAAGAGAACAGGATTACCCGTCTAAAGACCCGGAAGAAATGAAAACTCTGACAAAGTGGAGTGATAATATAGCCGAAGGAAAGCACAATACCATTGGTGCCATGGAAAGTATGTACAAGAAAATCCGTAGAGAGATAATAAAGATACACGAACAGCGTAAAGCAGCACAAGTAAGCGAGAAAGAAAGTACCTCTGATCCTGAAGAGGAAGACGACGAGAATACCGCCAGAATAGCGTATGTAGGAAAATCTAGATTTCCAGATCGCCATTTACGTCTAGAACACAAGTCTATTTTCCATCATCCAGCACCAGAACAAGGTTCCCTAGAACAAGTATTTCAAGCTACCGATCACATTCTGAAATCACGAATCGGTTATAGTGAGTTAAGTACTATGCATGAACAGGAACTAGTCCGATCAGCAGTCAGATGGATTACTGATTCTACCACTTTTCCAGACGAAATAGTGGCACAAATGTTTCTGAAAATGCCCCCAGCCGAGCAGCGACTGGTGGGTATGTATATGATTCAGCACCTCATTACTCTGTATGAGGGTCAACATTCTGATCCAGGCCCGCTACATGATATCTTGAACGAGCTACTCCAGTACAAATGGAGAGGTCTAGGTACCGATTTAATTAGTGTCATTCTAGAACAGCGCCACAAATATAGAACATTCTTGAACCCGCATTTTGTTCATGTCTCACCCCCAGAAAGTAAATCATTCTACATAGACAGACAGAATCCGTTACGAGAAGTCCACCCAGTCAGAGGAGCGGGTGGCGAAATGCAGCGAGTGTTTGTATACACTCCAATCACAAAGATGGAACTCCTCGAAATGAAGAAATTAATTCCCTGTCATGACAAAGATCCAGCAGGGTTCCATAGAGAATTAAAAGACATGCTCCGTATGGGAGAATACACTTACCCAGATATCATTAAAATGTTAAAGGTTCTGCTGCCCGCAGGGGTGTATGAAAAGCTAAAGGAAAAAGAATGGGAGGTGGGAGAGAAAAAGATAGATTGGGCAGTCCTAGAAGCAGAAGATAAGATACGTGTACCAGGTACTGGTCTTGGAGAGCAATGTAAAGAATTACCAGAATTATTAATTCAAGTTTTACCCAGATTATTGACAACTAGAAAAGAAGACTGGGATGCAATCTCAGCCTGTAAACAGAAACAAGATGAAGATATTAGTGATTTTTATTCTAGGTTTGAAAAGTGCTTCAGTATCAACAGTGGCCTCAAGACAAGTAGTGAGTCATACCCTCACCTTTTCGTTACCAAATTAGTCGAGAATTCGAGTCCACCAATTAAAAATCGAGTTCTGAAAGTCGAAAGTACCTGGCAAGCAAATACTCCGTCCCAGATGCTCCAGATGCTCCAGTACCACCAGAATAGAATCAGGGAAGAGCAAGAACACGAGAGAAAACGTATGAAAGACACGAAAATGAAAGTACTAGTTGCACAATCTGTTCCTCAAGACAGTCAGAAGAGGGGTCCGAATCAAGCCAGTCATCCTGCAGCTCCCGTTAAAGGGAACTGCAATTATTGTAAACAGCCAGGTCATTTTATAAATGAGTGTGCAGTTCTGAAACATAACATAGCTACTGGTAAGACTAAAGAAAGACCACGTCCGCCTAGACAAGAGCAAGTTTCACAGACTCTTCAGCCACAGAATGCACAACAGACAGTTACAGTACCGCAGCCTATTGCTGCAACACAGCATGTTACATCGCAGATGTACCAGTATGCACAGTCTGAGTATCCAGAGTACCAGCCATATTCATGAAACAGCCTAGAGAGGGAGGTAGGCTTGCCTCTCATCGAGATACCTGTAGATCAAGAAGGTCCCTATGTTCACAGTCAAGTATTAGGGAAAGACAGAAAGTTTTTGATTGATACAGGGGCAAGTAGGACCACAATTAGTCATGCCGAAGTTCCAGGGGCTCCGCTCTCAGGCTCAAGAAATGTTTCCCTTGGATTTTCAGGAAAGCCTATCGTTAATGAGATTTCAAAGCCAGTCACTCTAGAAGTAGGTCCATTGTCCCGCACTACTGATCTGTTACTTACTAAGTCATGTCCAGAAAATCTATTAGGCATTAAAACACTGAAAGAGTTAGGTGCAGTTATATGTTGTTCCGCAGAGGGAATACGATTGTTCCTACGTGACTTTAAGGGTCACTATGTATTACGAGATTTTGATTCCAGACTGTCTAATGTCCCGCAGCATTTATGGGCGCAAGGTCCAACTGATGTAGGTTACATGCAAATCACACCCCATCGTGTGACTCTCAAACCAGGTGTAGTGTTACCACGAATCAGGCAGTATAGATTGCCACCTGAGGCTGTAGCAGCCTTATCCAAAATTATTGACGAGCTCATGGCTCAAGGAGTAGTTGTAGAAACTGACTCCAATGTATGTAACTCTCCGATCATTCCAGTCATGAAACGTACTGATCCAAATGCACCCCCAGTATATCGATTAGTGATTGATTTACGGGAACTTAACAAATGTATTATTCCGCAGTACCCAGTTGTCCCAGATATCTCTTCCCTGTTAACTGCTATTGATTCCGAAGCCACGTTCTTCACTGTCATAGACCTCAAGAACGCATTTTTTAGTGTTCCCATCCATCCAGACAGTCAGTTTCTTTTCGGATTTTGTTTAAATGGAAGGAGCTATATGTTTACACGAGCTCCTCAAGGTTTCACAGAAAGTCCTAGTATTTACAGTCAAGCACTTAAGAGACAACTAGATAATATTCACATGCCAACTGACACTGCCCTGCTCCAGTATGTCGATGATCTACTGATCACAGCCCATTCTGAACGTGCTTGCGAGCGAGCATCCCTGACGGTTCTGTATTTCCTAGCCGAGATGGGGCACAAGGTGTCCCCTTCGAAGCTTCAATTCTGTGTCCAGCAAGTGGTCTACTTAGGACACTTACTGTCCAAGAGGGGTAGGCAGTTGACACCAGACCGTATTCAGTTGATAGCGAGTCTTCCTCAGCCCAGGACCCAGAAGGAGGTACGAGCTTTTATCGGCCTTACTTCTTATTGTAGACAATGGATTCCTCAATATGCATTTCTAGCCAAGCCACTGATACAGTTAACGACACAGGAGGCAGCCGTATCGACTGTTCTCCCTTGGACATCTGAACATACACTTAGTTTCAACGAGTTAAAGAAAGCTTTATGCCAAGCTCCAGTTCTAGCTACACCGAACTACAGTAAGCCTTTTACACTTTTCGTTACTGAACGTGAAGGTACAGCATTATCTGTTCTTACACAAGACCAAGCAGGACAATACAAGCCCTGTGCTTATTTTTCGAGCACACTAGATCCAGTCGCCCAGGCTCTGCCTGCGTGCCTCAAGTCAGTTGCAGCCACAGCCCTAGCTATCAGACAAAGTGATTCCATAGTTTTAGGACACTCCCTGACAGTACAAGTCCCACACTCCGTGGAAGTTCTTTTAAACCGAACACAAACACAGCACTTGACAATTGCACGTTTAACAGGTTATGAATTGACACTGTTTCAGCCACACATAGATATTAGACGCTGCAACATCCTGAATCCTGCTACACTGTTACCATCAGTTAGTTCAAATCCTGCCGCACACGACTGTGTGGAAGTAGTCAACATTACGACAAAGCCAAGACAAGACCTGACAGACATTCCGTTACTAGATCCCGACCTGACACTTTATGTGGATGGTTCATGTATGAGAACTAGTACAGGAGAACTAGTCGCCGCGTATGCAGTGACTACTGACACTGAAGTTATTGAAACACACCGTATTGATACCCTGTCCGCTCAAGCAGCAGAGCTAGTTGCTCTGACACAAGCCTGTATACACGCCAAGAACCTGAAAGTTAATGTTTACACAGATTCACGTTACGCATTTGGAGTTGTACACGACTTTGGAGTGCTCTGGCAGGAGAGAGGTTTCATGACTTCTCATGGAACCAAGATTCAGCATGGTTTCCTTATTCA
Source organism: Lissotriton helveticus (assembly GCF_964261635.1). Taxonomy (NCBI): domain Eukaryota; kingdom Metazoa; phylum Chordata; class Amphibia; order Caudata; family Salamandridae; genus Lissotriton; species Lissotriton helveticus. Next base: position 46,892,446 of record NC_136060.1, on the reverse strand, counting down.
AGCTCTGTTAGATGCAATACATTTACCGACATCTATCGCTATCATGAAATGCAAAGCACATACGAAAGTCACTGACATTATTTCTCAAGGTAATGATCTAGCAGATCGCACAGCCAAGCTTACAGCACAGACTCTAGACAGTCCAGTTAACATGACACACACTCCAGATCTGACTACATGTATGACAGTTAAGGACCCTACTCAAGATGTCATAGATATCCAGTTACATGCTACTCCTGAAGAAATCAAGAAATGGTCCGAACAAGGAGGGGTCCAGACAGATCAAGGATGGGTGACGAAGGGTAGGACCGCATGGTTTCTCCCCGACTCTATGGTTCAAGTCATCATTAATACCGCACATAGTCCAGCACATTTAGGAGAAAAAGCTATGTTAGACAGTATCCAGAACATTTGGTTCAACAAGCATTTACGAGCTGCAGCCAAGCAGAAAGTCCGTACCTGTATGATATGTTGTCAGTTTAATCCAGGTAAAAGTGTCCCGGTGGAACAAGGTGGTTTCCAGCCCCCTGACCACCCTTTTGAGGTCCTCCAGATGGATTATATTCAGATGGAGCGATGTCGAGGTTTCAAGTATGTTCTTGTAGTTGTATGCGCTTTGTCCAGATGGACAGAAGCATATCCAGTCCCAGATTACACAGCCGCGACCACTGCCAAGCAGTTGGTTCGTGAGTTTTTCCCTCGATATGGACTCCCTAGAGTCGTATATTCTGATAACGGTCAGCCATTCTCATCTGAGTTGATGAAGCACGTTTCCCTGTTGTTAGGGTACCAGTGGAAGTTTCATTGTGTACGCCATCCTGAAGCAGCCGGTCTAGTCGAGAGACATAATCAGACTCTGAAAATTCGAATTGCCAAAATATGTAAAGATAAGGGTGTGGACTGGCTAGTAGCTCTGCCAGTCGCTTTGTTTTATATGCGCATGGTCGCACATTCCAGATCAGGTCTGTCCCCGTATGAGGTCGTATTCGGCCGCCCTCCTAACATGTGGGGTACTCCTAGACCCCGAAGTATTACTGATGTTTCATGTAATATGCTGACAGATTACCTAGCTTCCTTGATGTCTGCCCTCAACTCATGTCGTTCACAGGTTGCCGCCACATTTCCAGACAATACCGAGGTGGCACCGCATGAAATCGCTCCAGGTTCGATGGTGCTCGTCCGTAACTTCGACAGATCAAGTCCGCTGGAGCCACGTTGGAAGGAGCCCCGTCAGGTCCTCCTCACCACCCGTACAGCTGTGAAATTGGAAGGACGCCGCGGCTGGGTGCACCTTTCGCACGTCAAGAAATTCTACGGATTGAAACCGGTCTCCAAGAACATTTCCCAGGATATCAAGACTTGTCAAAACATTGTTCCTAAGGACTGTCCCGCAAATGACATTGACACAACCCCTCCCCTGTTAGAGAAAACTCCGCAACAGGAGTATAAACAGAAATTAAGGTCTAGTAAAATAAGTCAGCCAGTTTGATTGTCTAAGTCCTCCCCTAGGTGAAACGGTTAGACTGTTTCTGACATGTATAAAATAGACCCCCATAGTGAGAGAGTTAGTCAAAACTCAATCCGATGTATCGTTTTTCTAAGTTTCATATTATTTCTCAGCCTTTTGATATCCTGCACTAGTTACGCATTTTTCCTGTGTTTTCCAGTTCCTCATGTAAATAAGCCTTCTAATGTTACAGTAGAGCACACGTTTAGTGATCTGCCTCCTCACGAATATTCATACCGCCTCGCTATGCGTAACAATACATTTATCCGCATGTTACATTACTCACACCAGGCCAGCAATGCCACTAATTGTTGGGTGTGTGGTCGACTCCCCCCTTTCCAGACGTCAAAGGGAGTTCTGCCACTTTTTCCTTATCCTTTTTCACATAATGGTTCGTGTGGAGCATGGTCCACGTTAACGTCATCCTTAACAGATATGTCTTTTCTTAACAGCACATGTTTCCCAGACAAGCAAGGTTTCCCCCACAGAACAGGTTTAGATCTAGAAAATGAAGTGTATAATTTAGGTAACTATTCTTCGAATTTCATGGTCCTGAATGTTCAGTCTGATACTACTCCAGACTCACCTGCTATTTCAGTATTACCAGTCAAAGGCGAATTATGTGTCCGTAATTATGGTTCTGTACACGTAGGACATAGTGATTGTACTACTATTATCCAGTATAGTGACAGTGGGAAATCTATTTTTAAAGCTTCACGTCATTCTTATTTTGTTTGTGGTCAAACCGCATATGTTCGTCTGCCCCTCGATTGGGAGGGAACCTGTTACATTGCCTTCCTACTGCCACCTGTTTTCCTAGCCCCACCTGACTACCATAGGAATTCCTTCCTAGTACATACTAGACACAAGAGAAACCTCCCGATTGTCGATTATACTGAAACTGCTGCAGAGCAATTCATTGATATTGATAAAGGTGTGTTCCCTTATTTAGGTACAGTTGTAAATAGTAAGCTAATCCGTAGGTTAACAAGAACCCTTGAAGCTGTAGTAGATGAGACTGCCTCCGCTCTAGGTAACTTAACCGAAGAGCAATCCTTTATGAGAATTGTTGTGCTCCAGAATCGTCTCGTCCTTGACGTCATACTGGCCGATAGGGGCGGGGCCTGTAGAGTCATCGGATCCAGTTGTTGCATTTTCATTCCAAATAACGCGCCGTCTGTTTATTCAGCTATAACCAGACTTCATAAAATTGCCCATCTGTTACACCAAGATCCAGGCACCTGGACATGGTCCGGTTGGTTCTGGAATATAATTTCCGCCTGGGGATGGAAAGTCCTGTCCTTTCTAGGTATCGCAGTAGCGATCATATTCAGCTGCTGCCTCTGTATACAATGTGGCCCTGCGATTTGCGGCATGTGTGCTACCTCTTGTATTCCTAGTCCCAAGCCCCGTTCTAAGTTCCGTTCCAAGACAATTCGAGATGAACAAATGGTACTGTATGAAATGATAGATGGTATCATGAATATTGATGTTTCCTGATGGAAACGTAGTGACAAGGAGGGAATGTGGAAAAGTAAATTTTGTCATGTTCTGTGTCCCTACGTGTCATCCATCATATGTTATGTGTGCATGACCAATATGCATATGTTATTCCCCATGTCCGATTCAAGACGCAATTATAGTTGTGTCCTCCTCTAGTATGACAGTTTCCAGTCCTCGTGAATACTACGAATATCAGGCCTATGTAAAGCTACGTTGCCACGTTTCTCAGTGTGCACGTTATTTCATTATAAAGTCCCCGTTTCCAGGCCTCAACAGGGCCCGGACATCAGATTCAGCTCCTGTCTCCTGAAGCCTCGCTGAGGAGCGATCCAGCCCCCACCTGTATCCTCGACCCTTCACTTACTTCCTGCCTCGCAGTGCCCGGTGCAGCTTGGCTCTGCCTCTGAGTCTGCCAAGACTATGTTATGATTCCAGTTATCAGTTTAGTCCTCCTTCTCTGCATTCCTAAGCTACTGAACTACATCAATAGTTTCCGTCATTGTCTAGCCTATGCGGCTCCATGTTAAGAGAAATACTGTATTTAATGGTCATTTAATATTCTTCATCACGCACTATATGTAGAATAAATGCATGCTCCAGTCTTAGAGTCAGTTAGCTTTTCCCCTCATGACTTCTAGTTTATATCAACATGTTCCCTAAACATCAGATACTAGATAGGGTTTAGGTACATGTCGCTCCGACCCTCCAGACTTTAGTCTCTGCTCCTAGCACAGAGTTCATAGCCCCCAGCTTCTCCTAGTGACACGTCATTGCTAGTTTGCGCGCACCACCAGGTTAGAGGTCCCGGCTCCTTAGGTAGCCCCCTCCTATGTTTCCGCCCATTTATGACATATTCTGTTACGTTTGTATCACATGTCTGAGTTACACCTTCTTTTTACTCTTATCTTTCGCGACTGCTACGCGTCACGCCTTCTGCTCCACCCACTGCTACGCCTACTGCAATGTAATGCTATGTGTTTGCGTTATGTATATATGCTCATGTATTGTTATTAAAAGTCAGCGCGCTCATCCCAGACCCAGCCCCAGCAGCTGCTGGGCCCTGTCATCCTATTCCTATGCAGGTTGTCCTGTTCCTGTCCTTATGCTGTATTAAACCTGCAAAAACTCCCACTACCTCGAATCTTGACTCTTATTTATTGAGCTATCTGTTATGATATATGTCTAGTCAAAAATAGGGTATTATTTATTTATTTACCACAGGAGAGCCCCACCTTCCCTCTACCATACTGAGAGCTCTCTTGCCTCGGAAGTTCTTATGCAGGGTGCCCAACTGCTCTTAGGATACCTATTGTGGGCACCCCCAGTACCCAGGTTCCTTGTCCCCCAAGGGCCTGTGCAAGGTTGTGCCCAAATGAGCCTGCATGTGTGGTTGATAGGTAAGGACCACATGTTAGAGACCGCCCAGAACACCCCTGCACCCCTGCCACCTCATTTCAACTTGGTGGCAGCACCCCTTGGGGGTTCAAGAGATGCTGATGTTGAATTGGGATTAAAAAGGATGCTGTAAAAGGACTCAAAGTCTCCCTACCAATCTTGAACTCACCCTTCACAGGCCAGCATACTTTACCGTCTGCCTGCACCTCCATGCACAGTGCACGTTAGCCTATTTTCCAGAAACATTGCATTACCTTCTTTTGACAGGAGCACTCCATCCTGTAATAATAAATACACTCCGTTGATGCCCCATGAGGTATGGCTGACAAACAAGCTGTCCAAAACAACTTACACACCTTTTGGTGCAACCATTTCACTGACTAAGTGTTAGGTTTGACCAATGTACCTCTCCAACGCAACCTCGGAACAATATTAAACCAAGCAAATATGGCCTTAAGGACTTATTTGAGAGTCAACACATTGCAGAGACAATCAACTCAAAGAAGTCTCTCAAACCTAGCTCCGCCAAATCATTGCCTCCAGATGTACAATTATCACCACTAGAAACGTAAGCCTCAAGGGCAACATTTTGTCAAATGCAGTTCTCCAGTGGGCCCTTGTCTGCAGAAAGTCAGCTGATATCTGCCTTTCTTTGCTTGTGATGCATAGTCACCTACAGAATAAAAATCCTTTGCGCATCTCACATAGGAGTGGCTCAACACATGACATCTGTAATGCCTCTTGCTCCAGCATAGACCAGAGGCAATGAAGTATTTAGCGGCTGCATGGGAATGGGAAAATTACTCAAGAAGGAATGGGACTTTCCCAACATGTTCAATCTCACATAGTAATTGTAGCAATCAGACTTCCATCTGCCTAGCCTTTGAACTGCTTTCCCGCCAATCCCATACTTGCTGCAGTGATCGCTGTGAAATGAATGGGAATTGACGAAGCACCTTACCTGCAAGCCCGCCGTGACATCACTCCTTCTTGCCTCGCTCTCCCCCGCCGCCGCACCAGCCACCGCGGCTGCCGAGAGGGGGGAGCACTCAACTCAACAAACCTACCTACATTTCCCAGGATCCCTTGCTGGGACTCGGGGACGCCGCCTGCAGCGTCACTTTGCCGCGCCCAGAGGCGCATAAAGACGGGACGCTCCTGCTGGGGAGCGGGGCCCTACAACGACTGGGGGCATTGACGAAGCACCTTACCTGCAAGCCCGCCGTGACATCACTCCTTCTTGCCTCACTCTCCCCCGCCGCCGCACCAGCCACTGCGGCCGCCGAGAGGGGGGAGCACTCAACTCAACAAACCTGCCTACATTTCCCAGGATCCCTTGCTGGGACTCGGGGACGCCGCCTGCAGCGTCACTTTGCCGCGCCCGGAGGCGCATAAAGACACGACGCTCCTGCTGGGGAGCGGGGCCCTACCACGACTGGGGGCATTGACAAAGCACCTTACCTGCAAGCCCGCCGTGACATCACTCCTTCTTGCATCGCTCTCCCCCGCCGCTGCACCAGCCACCGCGGCCGCCGAGAGGGCGGAGCACTCAACTCAACAAACCTGCCTACATTTCCCAGGATCCCTTGCTGGGACTCCGGGAAGCCGCCTGCAGCGTCACTTTGCCGCGCCCGGAGGCGCATAAAGACGCGACGCTTCTCCCGCGTCGCAGGACGCGCGCGGGCGACGGGGCGGGCCGTCTGTGGCCGTCCGGGGACGACCAGGGACGGGACGGGCCACCCCCTTGGACCTGCCCTAAGGTATTTGTCGTGACTCTTTGCTGCTTGACTGAAAAATCACATACTGGAGGTCATAGGTACTGATTAATAATACTGGAATAGGCACACCGAAATACAGGAGGTATTAACGTGGAAACTCCTGTGCAAATCGACCAAACCATCTAGGTTAATTATAAACATCACTGGTTTAAGTATATCGGTAGGAAGGGGGCAAGAGCCTCTATTACGATTGTGAAGTATGGCCACTAAACGTAAAACCCGCTCCACTAGGGGCAAAATAGGAACCCCCCTCAAATTGAAAAACCCAGGGCCAGAAACAAGTGATGCAGGAGCCCATAAAGCCACCCCGACAGTTATCGATCTAATGCTAAGGAAGGTCGCAGGGGACATAGAGCGTGCAGAGAGACGTATATCCATGACCTTAACCTCTTTGCCCCTGACCCCTACCCAAATTGGGGATCTAAACACCAATGATACATTAGATAAAGGTAGTAGGGGCAATTCATTTGATGCTGTCCCCTGTGCCCAACTAGTATTAGAGGACGAAGAATCTATAAACAGAGAGGTAGCTAGAACACCTATGCAAAGAAGTAAAAAGCGTACAAACAAGAATTCACAAATAAAGTCCAGGAAAAAGCCTACAAAGGGTAACAAGCCAAATGATACTGAGGATGAGGTTCTAATAATAGAACCTAAAGCCCCCCCAATTCCCCCGAGGTGGCTTGATTCCGTAATTCTAGTTTAGCAAAAGCACTTGGAGGCGTTTATAACCAGCCAAATTAAACCGATGGTGAGCAAACTAGATAAAATAGCCAATGAATTGCAGAGACAGGGTAAGGCCAGAGAAACTTCTATACCTAACCAATTAGAGAAGGCTTTGCCAGTAGCCAATCCACCAGCTCATCTACCCCTAGTACCTAATAACTGTGTAAGCAATGAGCAATGCACCATTGCACAAGTGCATGCAGTGCCCAAAGGGGTAAAAGAGGGGGGGAGGAAAGACTACAATTGCATGGAAATATGGACAGAAATAAAAGAGCAGGACAGGGACACGCAATACAAATGCAACCAGAGATAACTGCTATCCCTCATCAAATCGATAACCATCAACTAAGTAGGGAGCGAAATGATAGATCTCAAGGACCCCTACCATGTGTAAATCTACCCCCAGAAGCAAGCCCATTTGTTGTTATCTTTGCTGGGGTACCTGAGCTCAGACGGGGGCAGAGAGAATCCTATATAGAACTCAAAAATAAGATCACAAATTGGTTAAACATCCACAGACCCCTGCAAGGGGGAGAAGGGTGAGAAATTGTACACGTAAGGAGGGTAAATTGGGTGGGTACCAGAAGGAAAGATATAGAAGGGAACTGTATTATTGCCAACTTCAGGAACCCGAATTTAGTGGATTATAGATTGGCTAACAACAACAGAAATATAACCAGTACAATAAGGACCATGCCTCTAGCGTACTTCTACCCTAGGAAATTGGCTACATATGCCCCAAATTTCCAGCAGATTAGAAGGGGTGTACTTACAGAAGGGCATTGGGCACAGCCCAGGGAGTATGGCATTCAGCCCTTATCATACCAGGGTGGATCACAATGGACAAACAGATTTAGCCCCTTACAGTCCCTGGACGAGAATGAATGACTAGGGACAGAAGGTGAGGAGAAGGACGAAAAGGGGATAATGTATGATAGGGAAGCTGTAGTCCGAGGAAGTAAAGAAAAGCAAAAACTTATAGAACACCCACACACCCAAGTTAAAGATGCAGAGAGGGCTAGGATAGAGAGGATAGGTGACCTGAATCCAACTGAGCGGGGCATAACGGTTGGTGAAGAGCGAGTAGGAAAGCTGAACGTTATGTCATGGAACATAGCAGGCCTAGCCGGAAAATTTGAAAACCCAGACTGGAGGAATCAACTCCAGGGCTTTCACATTCTAGCATTCCACGAGACATGGGCAGTCAATCCTACACCATACCAAATAGAGGGCTACAAGTGCTTCTTTGTGCCGGCACATGAAAGCAGAGCAGGAAGAGCAAGAGGAGGGCTGGCACTCTATGTCGACCTAACCTTAGAAGGTAGATGGTCAGTACCAAACTGGACGTCACACACTCTGCAAGCTGTAACGTTCCAGAGTAGAGGGTTGAGGCTACAGCTGTTCAATGTTTATAACCCAGGATCTATAAATGGGAAGAATGCCGCCCTATGTGAGATAGATGAAAGACTCACACATGAGGCGGAACAGAGGAAAGGGGGGGGAACCGATGATATTATTAATGGGCGACCTTTATTGCCACCTCTTTCCAAATCTGCCCCTCGTATCATCAGATTAGGACACCTGCCCACTTAAAGATGGGCCACATTTTGAACATAACCATGAGGGTATAATACTAAATACAATAACAGAAACCCACTCATTAGCACACACCATTGACTTGATAGACCCAGGGGTAGAGGGCACATATGTTCCAACGTTTAAAGGAAGAGGGTGTTCTACTATTATAGACTACATAATGGTATCTACCTTCGCCAAAAATAGAATTACAAAGGTTAGAACGAAATGGAGCACGTTCAGTGACCATAACCCCCTAGTTTGGGAAATTATACACACTAGCAGGGGGGGTAAGTTTATACAGGGGGACACTATCCTGCAGCCCACAAATCAGGGGAGGAGACAAAAGTGGGCGAAGATAAATTCCCAGGAGTTCTATAAAACATTAATCCAAAAAGGAGGGAAACAGATTGAAGACTGCTTGGATCCCTTAATAGAAGGACCAGAATTAGTTGGATCATTCGCATCCCTGACAAATCTAGTTGATAAATTACTGGAAACTAAAGGCCCAAGTAAGGGTCCTAAGCAACCAAGGTGGTTCGACAAGAGTTGTTCTAAAGCTTTGAGGAATCTAAAACTATGCCTGAAAGCTAACCCAAGGGATAAAACAGAAGTGGCAAACTGCAGATTAGTCTATAAAACTAAAGTAAAGGAGAGGAAGAACACCTTACAAGCAGAAATATGGGCTGACATGAGAGAAGCGGGTGAAAACAGGGACTTTGCAGAATTTTGGAGAATTGTAAACAGGCCCTGTTTCCAAGATAACTCCGCCCCGGTGATTAGCACCAACATCCTACCAGAGCAGTGGGTCGCTCATTTCCAGGGTCTTTATAACAAATCTAAATTAGTAATTCAAGAAGGGGAGTGGGAGGTTACCCGGACTGCTGAAATAGTCTTCACAGTAGAGGAGATAACAAAGGCTATCCAAGGTTTGACCCCAAATAAAGCCCCAGGCCCAGATGGTACGCCACCAGATCTATATAGAAGCAATATAGACTTATGGGCCCCAATCCTAACCAGGGTCTTAAATGTGGCTATTAAATCAGAGCTACCACGCTCCTGGTCGACTGCATTGATCGTACCCATTTTTAAGAAAGGGAGGAGGGATGATCCAAAATGCTCTAGGCCGATCTCGCTTATTGATGTCTTGGCCAAAATATTAGGTCGAGTGATCTTGAATCGGCTAATGGAGTGGACAGAGGAGCTCCGAACTATATCTGACATCCAGTACGGGTTTCGAGCCGGCAAATCAACTAGTGACCAGTGTCTGAATCTGTACCTGCTAACTGCTAAATACACAAAAGCCAGCAAGGGTACGGTCTACATGGGATTTATGGACCTGGCCGCGGCCTTTGACAATGTGAACAGGACTAAATTGTGGGCCATGATGTACAAGATAGGCATTGATGTGGGGTTGATAAATATCTTGAAAGAGTTGCACTGGAATACCACCGCCAGGGTCCGTTTTAGCCCAGAGGGGGGGCGTACTGACCGATTTCTATGCTCAGGAGGAGTAAGGCAAGGTGCATCCTCGCCCCTTTTCTCTTTTCACTGTACATCAATGCCTTAGAGAGTGCCCTCATCTCCCTAGCTGTGGACTGCCCTAAAGTAGGACCGCGTCATATCCCAGTACTACTGTACGCGGATGACGCAGTCCTGCTTGCTCGAACACCGAGGGCCCTACAACAACTGGTGGATGGATTTGTCAAGTTTATGGGCGACCTAGATTTATCTGTTAATCTAAATAAATCCTTTGTTATGGTGACTGGAAAAAAACACATAAATAAGTGTGTGTTCAAAATAGGGTCACATACCTTTGCTCGGAGGTTGGGGCGATGGTGCCGCGAACAAGTAATGACATTATATGGTTCAATTAGCACGGCAAAGGCCTTGTATGGCGCGGAGGTGTGGGGCTTCAGGGACTGCCTGCAAACAATAACAAGTAGAGGAAGATAAATTGCTTCGCAGAATCCTGAAAATCCCACACTCCACCTCTGCGGAAATTGCTCATGCAGAACTTGGGATGCCATATATCTTAGACTATGTTAAACTGAGGCCAATTATAGCATGGATTAGAATTTGGACCAACCCGGAGGCATCACTGAGTAGGGAAATTGTCTCAGACTGCTTGCAAAGGGAGAAAGGGCTACAAATTACTTGGCTAAAATATGTTAAAGGCTCCCTATTGAATATAGACCAATACCACCTCTTTAGCAACCCATCTTTGATCTCTAGCAGCTGTAAATCAAGGGTGAAAAAGTTGATTCTAGAAAAATTTGAATCTGCTAGATGTGGTCTTGGTCCGGTAAAGAGAAATAGCAGCTCATGGCTTAGTGACAAATGGGGTGGGAATGGAGTCCTATCTGTTTCTGATGTATAGCCAGTATGATAGATTTGTAATATGCCGTTTTAGGCTCAATCTGTTACCTAACATTTTAGCTGACCCTGCTGGGTTTACTGTAACGATTGAGCAGAAGGGTGACTGCGGCTGCGACAATAGGTCTCCACAGGACACCCTTCATTTTGTACTTTTATGTTCATTTTATAGAAATCCTAGGCGTTTATTTTTGGTTGACATCCTTAGGAAACAGAAATTTTGCCATGCAAGAGCAGCACTGTTGTTCTTACAGAAAGCCAGTGATACCTATACCTTATGTGCCATTTTAGGTTTTTTTAAAGTAGCCGTAAGATTGAGAAATACAAGAAATTAATTAACCTTTGTAAATAACTATTTCCGCCTATGAATTGTGGCCCCTCCTCTCTATATTTTTAATTTTATATTTATCAAAAGTTCAGAAATGTAATTTAATGAAATTTTTATTGTGTAAATGTATTTTTATGAGGATTTTTTATTCTTCGAAATAAAGATTTACTGAACTGAACTGAATGGGAATTATAATCTGCTGGATTGAAAAATGCTGAGCAGAGCCCTCCCGAGCACCCTGGCAAATTGAATCCTTGTGAGTGGTGTTCCATCCATATGTACCAAAAGGTGTACCAAAAGGTGGCCGACCTTCCCATGTACCCAGTGGGCCATCAAGGCTTCCAGATTCCTGTAATAAAGATGAATACTCCAAAATGTGTAGAAACTCAGAGAGAGTTTATTAAAGATTAATATCACAGCATCAACGGTTTGAATCATCTGTCTGTGTCAGCAGTCTCAGTCTGAATGCCCAGTTAGAGTCACACTGCAAACATTCTGTGATGTCATATCTTCTATTGAAGTATTCTTAAATAAGCATAAGTAAAATACAACACATCTCTGGTTTCTAAGGATAAAATAAAATTAACAAAAAAACTAAACAAAACAAAAAAAATAATTTTCAATTTAAATCATAATCTCTAAATCTCATTGGCAAACTCCGAGATCTTTGAGAAGATCTTTCAGAATCCACAGTTGCATATGTCTCAACTGGTAAAGTACCTTGTAATGTACATTTCAAGTTATCTTTGGTTTGCTTTAGACATTTCACTAACTTTGACATGCTCCACGTGCACCCCGTACTGACTTTTACAACATTTTTCTTAATAGACACAATTGTGAAAGGACCAATAAAGATGCTCATCCCTTTTAAGGTATGTCTTGGATTTTTTACTAAAACCTTGTCTCCAACATTCCACTTCTTACTTCTCACATGCATTTTGGAGTCATACCCAACTTTGTACTTATGTTGATAATTAGATATCCTAGAACGACGCTCCTCCAAAGACACCTCGTGACCAGAACCTTCAGGCAACCAGCTAGGATTCAATTTTGAAACTGCCTTTCTAACTCTTAAAGCTTCAAAAGGAGATCTCCGTGTAATGGCATTAGGAGTAGTGCGGTGTGCCCACCACATATCCCTCAATATATTGGTAAAAGAAGATCTTGTGTTGAGAGCACTTTGTGGACAATCTTTGACAAGTCTATTCCATCTCTCGGTTAGACCGTTGGTCTGTGGTGAATATAATGCAGTTTTCTGATGAATAATATTGGTATCTTTAAGAAAGTCACTCATTTAATGGGATGCAAATTGTACGCCATTATCAGTTACTAAAAATGTAGGCACACCTTCAGAAATGAACACATCCTTGAGAAAGTCTATAACAATCCTCGTGTTAACAGAAGAAACACATTTTGTGACTACCCACTTGGTAGTATAATCAACTAGTAGAAGAACATAATGCTCATATGAAGGCAACAAATCAAAAGGTCCCATAATATCAAGACCCAATTTAGACCAAACAAGATCTGGTACCTCAACCGGAGACAAAGGTGTGTGGCTAACTATGTGAGATGTATCACTCTCAGCACAAATTGAGCAATCTTTCACTACTTCTTTGATCATGTAGCCCATGCCAGGCCACCTATATCTTTCTCTCACACGACCCTTAGTGAGACTCCTCCCAAGATGACCTTCATGGGCAGTATTGATAATCTTAATCCTAAATTTTACAGGAGGAGTCACTCTATCACCTCTCAATAGGTTCCCACAAGTAAATGATAGTTCATCCCTCACAGTCAAATATGTCTTCATGTTTTGATCGAGAGCTTTGTACTCCGGCCGACCTTGAATAATCCATGACTTTATCAACATCAAAGTATCATCTTTATTCACACCATCAGACCATTCGTCTTTTGACAAAGATGACTCAGTCATCCAATGGACACTAGACTCCCTAACACAGTACACATTCTCCTCTTCACTCATAAACAGTCCCTCTTCTACAGGCAGACAAGAGAGACAGTCCGCAGACTTATTGTTCAAACCAGATAAATAATGTACTCTGAAATTGTACTCTTGCAAGCCTTCACTCCAACGCTTAATTCTAGGCGTAATATGATCACTGTGTCTGCAGGAAAAAATCTGGACCAAAGGACGATATACTGACCTCGCCAGAAAAGGGATTCCCCACAAGTAAAATCTGAAATGCTGTATAGCCCAAAACACAGCCAAGGCTTCTCTTTCCATGAAAGAATAATTCTTCTCTGCTTCTCATAATTCTCGCGAGGCAAACGCAACCGTTCTCTCTTCACCATTTACAAACTGAGAGAGAACAGCACCCATTCCCTTAAGACTTGCATCAGTGGTCAACACCGTCTTCAAATTAGTAACAAAATGTCCTAAAGTGGGCATATTACCAGTTGTACCCTTGATAGTGTCAAAAGCTTTCTGATAATCTTCCGACCAAGAAAAATGTGAACCCTTTTTTAATAAAGCTCTAATTGGCTCAGTCACACTTGCAAAACCACACACAAACTTTGAATAAAATTCTGCAAGTCCAAGGAATGACCTTACTTGGTCTTTGTCAATTGGACTGGGAGCATTCAACACACTTTGAGCAAGTTCTAATTTTGGTTGTATCCCATCCCCAGAGATCACATGACCCAAATATGACACATTTTCAACCCCAATGCGGCCTTTTTCTTTCTTTACAGTCTACCCATTGTTCTTCAACTTTTCCAGAACTTCAATTAAAGTATTACTGTGTTTCTCATTGCCTTCACCATAAATCAAAATATCGTCAAAAAAGAACATTATGTTATTCACACCTTCTTATACCTTCTTCATCACCCTCTGGAAGCATGCTGCAGCTGACGCTAACCCGAAAGGCATTCTTAAAAAAACAGTATGCTTCCAGAGGCATTACGAAAGAGGTAAGATGTCTTGAGTCTTTATGTAAAGGGACTTGATGGTACGCAGATGACAAGTCCAGTATACTAAACTAAACACTAAAGACACGGGCACCCTTGAGAGTACTATGTGACTCTGAAATATTAGGTAGAGGTTGGTGATCAACCCAAATCCATTCATTTAAACTTCTCAAATCCACACACATCCTGACGTTGGCCCCACCATCCTTCGTGGCCAAAACAATTGGGGGTCAACCATTCAGACGCCTCTATTGCCTTAATGATTCCCAACTTCAATAACCTTTCCAGCTCAGTCTTGAGTAGTCCCATCATCATGTTGGTTACCTTCCACACTTTGTGTACTGATGGTACGGCATTTTTCTTTAGAATTATACGGTGTTCAAATCCTTTAAGACAACCCAAGTTGTCAGTAAAAACTTCTGGAAATTTGTTAAAGTACTTGTTACTCTGATCTCCTAAGATGCACTTATCCTTCTAACAGTTCACCAACATAACTTGATCTTTGGGATTCTTAGCATTGGGATTCAACATGATTCCAAGATCCCGCTGGTGTCTCCATCCTAACAAGTTATCACCCTCTCTACCACATATATTTTCCCAACAGTTTTCCTGTCTTTGAATTTGAATGCACCCTTCAATAAAACCAAAAACATTCATTTTTTCACCACCATAGCTAACAGGGTTGATATCGGGACGACTCAAAACCATGCTATCAAGACCAACTATCTCATCCCATTGCTTATTACCTATCATGGTGAATGGGGATCCAGAGTCGGCTAGGACGACAAAATTAAAATCATTGACTAAAATGTCACATTCAGGCATGGATATTTTGTCTGCATCAACCTGACCATCTTTGTCACATGTACTCATAATCGCAGTGCACACAACTTTTGTGCTTCTACTAGCATTTTGAGTTGACTTGCACACACGAGCGCAATGTCCTTTGAGTCCACACTTCATGCAAATGGATTCTTTGGCATAACACTGGGGATAATTTGAAAGATGAGAAAAACTTCCACACCTGAGACATTTAGGTTTAGAAACATCTTTGAATTTTTTTTCATTTTTCTCATTCCCATTGTTCCCACCAGGGGTCGAGTTGTTTCGGGAATCACGATCAAATTTAACAAGTGGAAGCTTAGAAATACTTATGCGTGGATCTTTATCCATTTTTTTAATGTTTTTCAACAGGAGAAATTTTAGATACAACTTCTTCAGAATTCTCACCTTCAGTGAGAGCATGTATACTACTTGAGGCTTCTTTCTTATCCTTATCCTCATGATTCTTTTTCATCTCTTTGACCCATGAGAATGTATTCTCCATTCCCTCAAAAATTGCAACAGCTTCACTTAACGTAGGGTTTTTCGACAATATATTTTCTTGTACACGAGTGCTGTTAGTGCACCGCACTAATTGATCTCTAACCAATGAATCAGAAAGGTCTCCAAACGCACATGTCCTAGCCAAAGTTTTAAGAGAGCCAACATAACTCTTTACTGTCTCATTTGTACCCTGTGCTCTGGTAAAACATTTGTGCCTCTCTAAAACTACATTGATTCGAGGACCAAAATACCTTTCTAACATCATCATGGACATCTCGCACACATCATTAGGTTCACCTTCACCATTACCTACAGTAATAACATCCATGCTGTTATAAACATTTCTTCCTTCAACTCCAAGTTTTTGTAAAAGAATAGCCTGTTTTCTAAAAGCAGAAAATGTTTCTCCACCAATAGCTATTATGTATGAATCGAACAAGTTCCTCCATCACTTCCATGGAAGAATTGGCTTTCCCTTCTCAGAAAGAAAAGTTGGAGGTTGTGACATGCTTGTTGAAGCAGACATTTTAAAATAAGTAAAGCCGCAAAAATGGTAGTCCAAAGTATTGACAAGGAAATAATTAGCTAAACTAAAGAATGCGGCCACCGTTGTCAGGGAAGGAAAGAAAGAGAAAAAAATTAATTAAAACAAAGAATGTCATAACCGTAGCCTAATGGAAAAAAGAAAATTCCAGTGTGTCCTGCGATTAGAGTTCAAGTAGAGTCCAATTGCAGAATAAAGTCTTGTTTTTCCAATTACTGTCAAATTTAAAAAATATAACACATGTCTCTTTTAAAAACGCTGAAGTCTCGGTGACATCTCTGGAGACTTGTTATAAAATAGAGACTCTCTGTTAAATTTTGTGTTTGAAGAAAAGAGCGCAAATATCTCATCCAATTTGTTACAAGGGTGAGATTACCTAGGACTCACCATTGAAACGCGATTGAATTAGTTTTCCAAAGAAGCCCTGAAACATTGAAATGCTTATCTTATAGTCCGATAATCTTTTCCTTTTCTTGTGAAGCGTTGGCGATTTTCTTTCATTTATATTGTGTGTGAAGATCCGATGCTTAAGTTAATTGCTAAGCAACATCCAAAATGGCCACCACGTCAACGTGATGACATCACACACTTCCCACAATGCATTGGGTATGGACGCGTTAAAGTCGGAAGAAGAAGTTCAAGCCGATGTTCCAGTGACGTGAAGTTGGATTCGAGATTGGCACGCTCCGGTGAGTTTTAAATGATGCCAAGATGTAGATGATACCAATAACGGTAACGGACACAATTTGCACTAGAGAATTAAAAGTAAATGGACTTATCTTAAACATGTCGGTAGCAGTCCAATGGTGAAACAAGTCTATCTAAAATTCCTAGCAATGCCATCCAGAGAATTCACGGTTCAGTTGGCAGTAGATAGTCAGGTCGCGCAAATGAGTGGTTACTCACGGTTAGTTGGCAGCCAGTTGACAGTCAGGTTGATTCAATAATACAGCATGTGAAATAAGTTTTGATGATCTGCAAATAGGGGAATTGATGCTGAAATTGCTTGTCCCCAATCAAGCAAAGTCCCTTGTCGCCAGTGTAATAAAGATGAATACTCCAAAATGTGTAGAAACTCAAGGAGAGTTTATTAAAGATTAATAGTACAGCGTCAACGGTTTGAATCATCTGTATGGGTCAGCAGTCTCAGTCTGAATGCCCATTTAGAGTCACAATGCAAACATTCTGTGATGTCATATCTTCTATTGAAGTATTCTTAAACAAGCATAAGTAAATTACAACAATTCCCTATCAGACAGCAGTCATTCCCTGGGGCTGGGTGTCCCAGTATGTGTTTCCCCCTACCAAATTGGTTGGAGTTAGAGCAGTTAATGGTGACCGCCAGGATGCCATTTGGCCATTGAATATCTGTTCACTACAAACCACCACTCATTTCTTTTTTGTTCTTCACTACCAGCTCGTCCACCCTCAATGTCCCATAAAATGCCAGGGAGAACACTGCCTTAAAATGGAAAACTTCATCAGGTGATCTACATACCCAGTCAAGACTGATCATGATATTTGCCAGTTTTGCAGTGTCTATGAGGTGCCTGGAGGCTTGTCTACACCCCTCTAAGCACTGCCAGCTCTTTAGTGCCCTTTGCACCAGGAATGTTTTAATTCCATCTGTGAAGTCCAGCATCTTTGCAAAAAACATCCCCCCACCTCTTTTACTTTCTGAAACCTGCGATATGTGCAATATGCCCCCTCATAAGCACACCTTTTCCTGGGTGCTAAACTGGCCACTATGAGGTCTGGTAGACTGGGAAACAAAGCAGCCATTTTTGCTCCATACACAATGAGGGGAACTCCACTGCTTCTTGGTGGTGATACCTGAAAGTCTGCATCTTAAAATGAGATAAAGCATATGCTGCATTTTTCAATACACCAGGCACATGTTTTGATCTTAAGTCATCATTTAATCTCAAGCATAGCAATATGATTTCTTGCAATAAATGCAACATCATTTGACACTTGTCAGCTCCCTGATTATTGCATTTCAACACTGCCATGTTATCCAAACAGAACACCACTGATTTATTGCGGAACTGTTCTAGCCATATTGTGGGGGCAACCAAAATGGGAAAGAGCTCTGGATAGCCAATATTCCAAACCAACCCAGATTCTACCCAGGCCCCTGCTATTTATGTGCACACCAATTTATCCTCGAAATGACATCAAAGCCGGAGTTGCCTGCACCATCTGTAGAGAGACCCAACTCTTATTGGTCTTGGCCAGGCTTGGCTATATCACCGTCCCATTGAAGTCCTTCAAAAATGCTTCCCAAATTCTCATGTCCTGGTGGATCTCACTTGACAACCTAGTATGATGGTGTCTCAACTTCAGACCAGACATGGCCTGCCCTATAGACCTTCAACATGGGCAGCCCGAGGGTATAATACAGAGTGCGATATTCAACTGCCCCACTTCTAACTGTAACTGATGTAGTGTCACCTTTAGGGCTTCTAGGTATTCTTCCAACACCTGTGTGAAAGCCCTGACCTTCTCCTGGGAAATCCTGGATACACTTGACATGGAATCCAAATATATCTCTAGGAATTCAATTGTGGTTGCTGATCCAGGGGTCTTGTTTGTGCAATTAGTACCCCAAACACACCCATTAATTCCTGAAAGCACTACAAAGCCCTCCCACACTATTCTGTCCCAGGTGTGCCCAGAAATAAGAAGTCATCCAAATAATGCTGTGCCCAATGTGGTCCTGATCTCTGTCTAAATACCCATTCCAAAAAGGTACCAAACATCTCAAAGTAAAAAGAGGAGACTGAACAGCTCATGGGCATACATTTGTCACAGTAGAAAACATCCTCAAATTGGAAACCCAATGGGAAACATCCTTTACAACGCAACTTTTACCACGCAGTGCCTTTATGACGCAACTTTTACAACGCAAACCATTACAACGCATTGCGCTGGGGGGCGCTCTAGGATAGGGAATATGTTTAATTTACTATCCAACACCTTCCCTAGTGTCCACCGGGACTGGAGTTGGAATAGTAAATTAAACTATTCACTATCCAGCACCCCAAAGCGCTATGCGTTGTAAAGGTTTTCGTTGTAAAAACCGCGTTGTAAAGGCATGCGATGTAAAAGCATGCGTTCTAATGTCATGCATCCAACCCAATACATGAAAATCCTCAGGGTGCGCCGGAAGCAGCCGAAAGGTGGATTTTATATCAGCTGTTGCAACAAGGTCCCAGCTCCTGGAGCATTGCAGTTGCCTGAACTAGGGAGGCATATTTAACTGAGCACAATGTCCTCTTGATATGCTCATTGACTGACTGACCCACAGGGGCTGACAGGTTGTGTATCGGATGGTCCTCCCCGGGTCTTCTTTGGAAACTACCCCCAAAGGGAAACACACAAAATTCTTAAAAGGGATGAAATCAAAAGCAGGTAAGGACTCAACTGCCCCCGGTATCGTTTGCCCCCACTATCCGTTTACGAGGTACCAGTTTCTACTGACCTCTAAACCGCTGATACACCTGTCACTCCTGCCTGTCCTTGTATACCCATGCCATCCAAATGTGCCAAAAACCTGTTGGCCCTTTCCATATGATCACTCTCCGCTACCCCTGCCAGTGCACCTCTCAATAACAGTGTGGACCACATGCCTACCTTTGAAAGCCAAGGCAAATCACTGGCTACATTTGCCACCAACTCCGGCTGATCTGCAGTGAGCACTGGTGGTACCCACGTTGCCAAGAATCTCTTACCAGTCTGTACACTGCTGCTGTTCGCTGGTGGCACTGCAACTGTAGGATGTTCCCTGCCCTTTGGCACCACTTACTCTTCCAACTAGCACAGCCGCTGCAAGAGCCGTGCCCTGTCCTTCACTTATATCGCCCATCGGCACAACCTCAGCAGTGGCCCACAATCCTTGACCCCCTTCACCATTTGTCCCCGGCCCCCTAGCACGCTTCCTTACTGGGGACAATGCTGCCGGGGGTGCAACCCCTGGCCTCCGAGGCATATCCATCACTGTTGTCGTTATTGGCTGCGCTCCATGGGGGCCCTGAGGATGCGAAAGCGTCAGCCTCTGGTCCATCGCGTCCATCCTGATTATCATTTCTTCCATCCTACTAACCGGGTGTGCCCTCTTGACACCCTTCGTTGTTCCCCATGGCATCATCACATCGGAATGCAATCGTAATGTTAAATATGGTGCACTCCCTCATGAAACCTTCACCCACTCACAGAAGTTCAAACTTGCCAAGCAAGAACACCTATTTGCGATGTCAAACACTCTGATGAAAGCATAACTCCTAAAATAACCAGCAAATTGGCTTGTCCCTAGAAAGCACTCAAACGTGCGTCAATCACAATAAAAGCTCTCCTGCACTTCTATGCCCACTGCTCAATCAAATCTTCACTGTTCAATAACAACACGTTTGCCCCAAGTGCGCCAAGCGCTCAATAAATCACCCCCAGCGCTAAAATAGGCAAGAGCTGAGAAAATCGCTCATTTCGCACTCCGTTTTACCTTTGGTGCCCCTCGTGCCCTCCAGAACCAACACTGAGAGTCCAGCTTTCCAACAAGGGCTTTCAGACCAGGTGGAAAAACTTTCTAGCACGTGCAGTCCCTGGCAGGGCAATGAGATGGGCGGGAGCCCACCAGTAACCAGCAGCACATGGTTGTTGCGGGGATGTGCGTCAGGCGGAGAAGTGATTGCATCATCCTCAGCTGTGAGCAGGAACCAAGAGACCTGCTCTCCATCGGGTGGCCCTTTTAATAGGGCCAGGCTTTGGGCCGTTCTACCTTGGAGGCACTTTGATGCTGCTGAGTCAGCACCGGACTTGGCCCAATCACCACCGCCCTTACTATTGGGACCCGTGAGAGAACGCACCCAGGTCCGTGCATGGCCCTCGTCTCCCTGCCATATTATCGGCTCTGCCGAGGGGAGAACCTCTGTTGTTGGACGTATTAAAGACTGGGCATCACTCAGAGCTTCACTTAGGGGTAGCTATCTAGCATGCTGGTTTCATTTGTTTTCTTTTTTTATTGCAAGCATAAGGCACACAAAAGGAAAAAAGAAAATATACCATCTCCTTAATGTATAAGCCATATACCTGCAATAAAAAAAAATGTAATTTAAAATAAAATGACTAATTGCATATAATTTTAACATTTAGTTAGAAGTAGTTTGAACATCCAGTGCTTGTTGCTTTGTGAAACAAAAAAAAATGCACCCACTGTTCTGGAGTCAAGGACGTGCATTCTGTATTGTTCTCTAGCTTGGACCATCAGTAACATAAGACAGGCCACCCATGAGCTACGCTCATCACCTCACCTCATTGGAGTGCAGGTAAGTCCTCGCCTCGCCAATAATGTATGGAATCTGTAAACTGTGGCTGTTCCTATGGGTCGGGCAAACAGTGAAAAATACAGAACCTTAAACAGACCCTCAAAAAGACGTCAATATGAAATAACTTTGGGAATAAACAATATGAGTATTTTCTCCCTTTCTCTCGCACTTGAACCTATTCCCTCAGAAATTCTAATTCAATGAAACCCCTTAACTTTTTGAATATCTTTCAGCAATTGCTGAACCCCATGCATTTCAGTTATGTCTTTAACGTCTGTTCTATAAACATGATCCTTTTTCCAGTCCAATGTTCATCCTTCCATTTAAATGACCTAGATCCTTGATTTACTCATCTAGCGTCAGCCATGGCAACACATCCCTTTCATACCCTCCCTCTATTCTGCCTCGTTGAGTCACCGAGCACCCAGTTAGTAAAACTGGCAATTAGACAAACAATAACCAGGAAGCGTCATCCCCCACTGTTCCATTTCATAATTAGACTATTGAAGGCAGATTATCATCCATTCACGTCTTATTAAAACTGTCACAATACGGAAATGTACCTCGCGCTGCTTTGAATAAACCCATTATGACAATTAAAGCAACATCTTACCAGCTTGTAAGGCACCTACACCTGCTTTTTGTTAATAGATGCAGTGTGCAAGATGTAGCACAAAAAGTAGCCACTTGCTAAATAGGGTAAATGTTTACCGTTTTCCAAATGCAAGACGATTTTTTCTTTTTTAAGATGTATGCATTTACTGCATGGCTAGGTTTTATAAAGGCAATCAGCGCCATTCCACTTTGATCATAGTAATTTCGTAACGTGTCCTAGATTCAGTGGTAGAGGTGGGCGGGATCTGAAGGGCACTGCATGCCCCTACTTTTAAAATTTAACAGTCTGTTCTCCTACTTCTTTATTTTAAAAATGTGTCCCAGGACGGCAGGAATGGTCCGAATTAAAAACATATTGCGGGATCTTCCAGCCCTGTGTGTTGCACATTAAGGAATGCGTCTGCAGGTGCCACGACCTCCTCCCCCTCCCCCTCTGTGTCTTGGGGCATGGGCCTGCAAAGCGACACTGTGGGAGCAATCAATCATCACGCGAAAACGACAACCTTTGGTAGCCTTGCTGCTAGAGTGTGATTTACACCTCATTTAGGGCCAGATGTAGGTCGCCAATTACCGGTCGGTAACGGCCGATTTCGGCCGTTACCGACCGGTAATTGGTTTTTGAGATGTAGGGGGCCCGAATTTTACCAAATTAGTAAATTTACCGAATCGGTAAATTTACCAATTCGGTAAAATACCGAATCGGTATATGTACCGATTCGGTAAATCCAGATGTAGCTGGCACCTCAAAGAGTGCCACAGGCCCTTTAGGAGTCGGAATACCGAATTCCAGTGCCATGTGACACACAGACATGCCCTTAGGGCATGTCTGTGTGCCACATGGCACACAAGCCTGCAATTGAGGTGCTACAGGGTGTCAAAGTGACACCCCTAACCCCCTGCCAGGATTCGGTATTTACCGATTCGGTAAATACCGATTCGGTATTTCCCATTGATTCCTATGGGCTTCAAGGCCCATAGGAATCAATGGGAAATACCGATTCGGTATTTACCGAATATACCGAATCTTACAGAATCGGTAATTGCAAAAGAAAAATTACCTACACCTGCCTACTTCCAATTTACCTACTCTTAAATACCGATTCGGTATGATTCGGTATTTAAGAGTAGGTAAATCGGAATTACCTACATCTGGCCCTAAGTTACAGCGTTGATTGGGAAGGTGGGCAGTCAGGCATTGGGCGATGGGCCAGTGCTTCAGGGGCACCTATGGGCCGTTTTTTTAGCCTCAGTAAACAGGTACAATAAACCTACTGTCTTCGCCAGGCCACTGTAATGAGGCGCCAGCATCCGGGGCTCTCTCCTGACCCTCTGTAATTTGAGTCTGGGAGTTCAGTGTTGCTCTGGCTTTTGGGGCATTATGGTCTGGGCCCCCTGCTTCGTGGGGCCTGCCTGTCCAGAAGCAGAGTCATCCCCTGCCAGGCCATCACCTTCGGTTATGGGGGCAATGGGGAGGGTGTGAATAGGCATGGGCCTACATGGGAGAGGCTGAAAGAAGAGATGATTTTATGGCCATTGTGCATTCTCACTTCAGTCTATGGTGGACTGGCAGGGGGTAAGAGAAGCGGCCTCCCAAGAGACCAGGTGTTGTCACCTCAGCCCCAGTGTCTTTTAGGCCTTGTTGCTGGGTGCAGGGCTTAAATGACTGGATCCTGAATAGCTGCACAAAACATGTGCCTAGAAAAGTACACAAAGCACTAAGTGGAACAGTGTCAGTGCTGTAAACAAGCATTTACAACAATAGTTAAGTGAACATTGCAGTACATGCAGATGTCAGCGAGACATAAAGCAAGTGCACAAGTGGTAAAACCAGATGGGCCCCTGATTATAGGAGTAACTGACTAAAGCAGAATTAAACTATTATAACACGAACTGAGCGTCACCTGCAAATCGTGAGCTCCTGTAAAACCAGCTTCGTAGATCTAATTATCAGAGGCGCCTATGCTGTCAGACAGAAAGGATGTTATGCGGCTACGGAAAGGGGTTCCTGAACCAGTGTGTTTTAGAAGATATTTGATGCACACAAAAGAGGGGTGTTCCTTACTTTGTGGGAGTTGCCTGCGAAAGGTCTGTGCAATTTGCACTTTGTGAAAAGTGGGCTACAGTTTTTTTTTAGTTTATTGTTATTTTTTTAGGATTGCGGGTCTCAGGAACGTGTAGGCATCTCTGCTTCCTGCACAAGCACAAGCACTTTTAACATGTGCTGCCTGCTTTGGGGACACTGTAATTATGCAGCAATGGAGGACAAAATGATGTTGCAATTTTGGCTAAATTATGCAGCAAAGAAAGGCTGCAGCGTAATGTGAGGTACATTTTCTGATACTTTATTATTTTGACTTTTTTCACACAACCTACAGTCTCTGCAACGCTTTTGCCTCAATAATACCAGTTTAACATACAAGTGCAGCAGTGAGAATGGTGACCAGTCAACCTTTGTAAAGGGCTTTCTACATCACAGCAACACAAGTCATGTGTTTTGATCCATTTGAGCTACACACTATTTTTTAGTTAAAACCATCCGATTATGCGGCCGATGATGTATTATATTGAAAATATGGCAGAGCTATAATTATGTGGAAAACATTTGAAAATTAGGATATTTTGCCATTCATGTTTGACCTTCCCTGTGCAGTCTCTGTTGGGTGGTATTTCTAGACACCTACAGTGTTTTTGGAGAGACAAATGATGAAGGTGTCTAATAGTGATTGCAGAGGATAGTAGTCTCAAGGGGAGAAAATAACTGATTGAGATAATCTGAGGACCACTACCTATTTCTGCCTCTACCACTGTTTGAGTCTCATAATTTCAGAATTGATGCATTTGCAATTCTCATTGCCAACTAACTTGAGTAGTAATTACACAAACTACCAATATAATAATTGTATCTCATTCATCTGATAATGCTAAAAGCATCTGCAAAACCAACAGGTCTGGGTTGTTTTAGGTGTATATATTCATTTTTGAGTGCTATTTCTAGATACAATAACAGGAAACCAGAAGTCATCTAATGCTGGCTTCATTACATGTTGCGGGAAGCACATAAAAAATGTAGGACTACAATTTTGCATTGACCGAGGGGCACTGAATGATGTACTCAACAATGCTCCCCAACATGTGGGGCTTCCTGTCATAGAATTGAAACCCACTTTTTATGTTCAGAAATGGTTAGGAAAAGGGAGAAGTGCTGATTATTGAACCTGCATGGCTCGGAGACAAATAGCACCTGGTTCCTCTTATAAGCGTATTTGGGACATTCTGTGATTGCAAACTTATCCCACATTGTAAATGTATTTTAATGTCATTAAATAATATAATAAACCTCAAATAAACTGTATCCATTTGTTGTAGATGCCAAACATACTAAAAATCGGTATGTTTTGCTCTTTTTAGCCTCACCTCTGACTCCGCCCACTGACCCAATCCTCTGGTTATTCCCACTTCCTGATGCTCCACCCACAGTTCCCCGTACTTTTTTCCCCCCACTTCGACCACTGCCTAGATTACCTTTTTGACTTTGTTCCCTAATCCGTTTGACATAACACAGTTCCCTCATGAAAATCTAAACCTAGTTTAATTTTCGTAGCTCATAATTAGACCTTATTTATGTAAAAAAAGAGAAAAAAGAAATGAGGGTCCGAATTCCGTGACTCAAATTCATAAAAACAGGTTCTACAAACATTTGTGCCTGCAGATGACATTTATTCCTGAAGACAATGCAGAAGCGTTGCAGTTTGTTCGCTGGAGTAAAACTCTGACCATCGGTGCAGACCAGAAGTGCGACTGCCAGTTTCCCAGCAAAATACTTGCTAAGCATAAACGTATATATTTGTGGGTATTCATAAACGTTTTGCAGACCCTGTGCCTGTCTTTAAACTTACTTGTGGCAGAGCATAAATATGTTTATTTACAGGTTTGTAAAGGGACGAGTTCATCCTTCTGTTTAAAGGAGTGTAGACATTGATTTTTTCACAGTGACAAATGTTGGACAGTGGAGTAATAAATGTGAATTGTTGTCTCTTTACACATTTCTACATCGAGCACTCCTATGCAATGTAGACCACCCCAGTGGTATTTATTTTAATGAACTACGAGTACTGCTCGCGTACAAAGGTGCAATCACGGGGACCATGTCAATCTCCAAAAATGTGAAACTCTTCGAAAAATAAGAGGCATACATCTAAGATGAGTAGATTTACCCTATCAGTTGCGAAATTGGCCCACTGTGCAATCGACAATGCCTAGACCATTTAGAAAAGCTGAAATATGAAACACTCCTGTATCCCTGTTATGTATACATTTTTTCAGTCTTCTCGATTCTTATTTCCATCGCAAACTCGACCCGAAAGTATAAAAAGCTTTTACCTCAGCATCAGTGTCATTATACAAGCAAGGCCGGCCTTGTGCTTGGGGAACAGGGCCTAGGCCTGGGGCGCCAAATATTTCGAGGGACGCAGCAAGGTGTTGCCTGACCTATTGTCATGCAAACAGCAGCTATTATCACTTGGGCTCCGTTAAAGATTTTGTAATCAGCTCATAATGCACCTCAGTTTAATTGTTAGCACATAAACCCTCTGATCGCCTCCTTCACAACTCCTGTCGTTACCTTGTAATGACTACCCACCCCTCAAGAAACACCACATTTTCTTTCCTCCCAGGGCAGAGTCCCGGTCAATCCGATTTAGTGCTGGCCCTGAATACAAGGACACATTCACTTGTTTGTAGACACATGTGGCGGCCCCTCTGCTGAGGCGGGGGTGTGTCCCTCTGCTGCTTTTTTTGTAGGTACACAAAGGGAAAAAAATGATAATAACTTGGTTATTATCATTTTATTTTCTCCTACTTCCGCGTCAGGGGGCGGGGGCAGGGTAGGAATATTATCACCATCCTAAAGTGCACAGTGACTGCTTGGCCGGCCCTCTTGGGCCACCCAAAACAGACTTGCACACTTTGATTATTCTCCATTGGGTCTGCATTACAGACTACATGGAGAACATGCCCAGGCCCCCAGTCAGCGTCTGAGCGCTGAAACACGGAGCTCACACCAATCACAATGCTGCTAAGGCATCATTGTGATTGGTTGACTGGGAGCCTGGGTGTGCTTCCGGTAAGGCCGAGGAAAGGAGGACTGCGGGGGCGACGTAGCGGCCAGAAGGTACGTTTAAAAAAACATTTTTCATTACCGCTTCCCCCTGCGTACCCATACTAATCCACCCCTACCCCCTACTCCCTGATTCCTATCCACTTTCTGCCCCACTACCTCCATTCAGTGCTGACCGCGACTGGTAGACACAGGGAGATTGAGTGGTTCAGAATTACAGGAGGTTGAGCTCACAGTTGAACCAGGCTCCCCAGCTTCAAAGTCAGCAAATTTGGCTTCATCCTCTCCTTTTCTTGATGAGTACACAATGACCTAAAGAATCCTCTACTGCCTGCATAGGCAAAATCAGTATCAGACTTGGCAGGGCACATTGCTTTTCGATGGTAATGGAGTTTCTTTCAGATGGAGAACAGAATCAACCAGACAGGCATTTATTTTTCATCACAGCAGCCAGTGTTATGTGTGGAACCTTCAGTCAGTTTGAGGTTTAGTCAACACAGATTGCATTCTGGTACCTGCTGTTTTATTTCTACTAATGTAAGTAAGGACTCAAAAGCCCTAGAGCGCAAGGTCCTGTGGCCTACATGTCTGAATCTCTCTGAAGGTGTAAATGGCAAAGTCCACTCAACATCATGTTTTAGCTGTCAAAAATAATTCTTTAGACAAGGTACTCACTACAGAGATTTGTTTATACAGCCTTTTAATGGCTCTCAATGTGCCCAATGTACTTTCATAAGAACAATCAAACACTGCATGATAGATACTTTGCAGGACATTGGCTGGGCCATACGCACAAGTCATAGAATCACACATGTACCCATGTGAATAGTTATTTTACTGATGGACCCCATTTTTAGGTTTCTGCTAGACAGCTCATGTGCTGTCTTGAAGAGACATGTTGTGTTTAATCTGTGGATTTCAGCCCACTCACAGGCTTCATATTTGTTTGCTCCATTGTCTCACAATCGTTATCAACTTTTGTCCCTGGCATGCATGGTCCTGCCTCTTCTTGTGTTTAACCTTCCCCCCAAAACATGGACCAAGTAATTGTAAAAATCCACAGCTATCATTTTTATGACAGTTTTAGGAACTAATGTGTTTCTTTTGCAGCACTTTACAGTGCTTGTGCTTTTACCATCGCCATATCATCCCACCTGCCCTTATTCCCCATCCACAGATCTCCCCCTTCCCATCACTGCTTTACCCTTCGTTGCTGCTTTCATTTTCCGCCACCTCTACCCTCCTGTATCTTCTTTCTTCCTCACAATTCCTGGTGCTTGTCCCGTTCACAAATCACCCACTCCCCTGACCCTGTCACTGTTTTAAACCCCCATTGGAGTCTGTTTCATTCTAGTTAGTGGTGGTGTTCTGCCTTTAATGCCCTGTAAGAGTATAGCTGAGGTGCTGGTTGGAACATATTTACACAGCTATTTTCCTGCTGTGTAAGTACCAGGATTGTGTTTGTGTTTCAATCATTTTTGTGGTCGTTTGCCAATGCTGTTTAAAGCTGGAAAATCGGACCACAAATCAGCCCTCATGTGAATCAGGTATGCTTTATCACAGGGCATGTCAGAACTTCTAAAGTATCTGCGTCTTGCCATGTTTCTCCTGTGCGATAAGATTGAACTGTTCGTGTCTCACCTTGTTGCTTCTCATTTTAAAGGCTGGGACTCCAGTTCTTCAGATTTCTACTGTCAGGACACTTTCTTACTTTTTTTGGTTTCAGAAGGTAGTGGAACGCTTTATATTAGCACCATTTACTTTTTTGTGCAGTTTATGTAGAGCCAACACCACCTGAAGGTCTTGAAGTTACATTAGCACCAGTTCGTTTTCACAATTACACATTCATTTTGTGAGCATGGGGAGATTTGTAGACCCAGACAGATTAAGTAAGGGCCTAATTTAGATCTTGGGGGATGGATTACTCCGTCACAACAGTGGCGGATATCCCATCTGCCAAAATATAAATCCTGTAAGATACAATTGGATTTATATTTCAGTGGACGAGGTATCCATGACTGTTGTGAGGGAGTAACGCCTCTGCCAAGATCTAAATCAGGCCCTAAGTGTTTTGCCCACAATTAAAGATGTTAAACTGATGCCGAAACTCAAATCAAGTTTACCAGCTCCATAGTTGGCAGCTGTGGTCCTTACGCGACATCCTCTCCCAAGATGATGCCACATCATCTCCTTAGCCTCTTCTTTAGCTACACATTTTTGTTTACAGCCTATTCACTTTATCTCACTGTGGCTGCCCGCATTTGCTGTTGGTTGCCTGTCCACCACTCGCCCATCCCTTCTCCCCGACACTTTTACAATTTTGTGCAGTTTTGTATAGCACAAACACCACTCAAAGGTATTGGAGCGCATTATATTAGCACCACTTACTTTTCACAAGGACATTGTAAACATACGCAAATCACTTAATTTCTCCATGGCAGCCTGCATTTGCTGTTGGTTGCCCATCAACTTCCTGCCCGTCTCTGCTTGCCCACGCTGAACTCCCGTCGCACTGATCCCCTATACCACCCTGCCCCATCCATCAATGGGGGCAGTTTGGCTCTGAACCCTTCTTTTTTCCATGAGTCCATGGCACATAGATGGTGTTTGATGTGCCTTTCTGCAACAGCAAGCATATTTTGACTTGGAGCCCCTCAGCTGGCTTTTGTCCAATTTAGTACTCTCATCTTCTCAGGGATTCCTGCAAATAGGGTAAGTTTCACCTGGAAACTCCCACTGTATGCTTGATGCAGTCTTCCATGATTGCCATGTCCCTGGTTCAAAGGATCCCTCCTCCAGCCAGGGTCTAGCATACTGGTCTGCCTTTCAGTTCAGCTGACTAACTGGTGGCAAAATGGTTGTGCAAAGACCTTGCCTTTTCTTTTAGATACTATCTCTCTAGAGGTCAGCTTGTTCGACAAGTGCATTCAGGCGGAGTGACATACGTCCTCATCACTGCTCTCCTTGTGCTTGCGCACGGGTGCAATTTTGCTTCTCCCATGCCTTAATTTAGTTTGGGCTAGGCTACCCTGTTCTCTTAGTTCTTGGTTGGCCCCTCTCCTACTCGGATGATCTGGTGGAGTTCATGTTCCCAATAGGTGCCTAATTTGGGCTCATCTCCATGTGGGGACTAGGACCTAGTTCCTCCCTCCCCCAGGGGTGGGTGCATGGTTCTGTTATCCCTTTGCACCACCCAGGTTGGAGCTTTCTCTCTTATCATTCCCAACTCTTGATCTCCACTAACTCCCACCTAGGCTACCTCTCTCGCTTGATTCTGCACGCAGTTCTCCTTGGTATGAACTTGTCCCCCAAGGTCATACCCCGGAGGGCAGGGACCCCTTCCTCCCCTTCACTGGTGGTATCACTACCCAGTAATGCTACAAACCTCCCAGTTGTATAAGAGCTCTTTATCGGATGGGTTGGAGTGCAGCCTTCACGCGCTGATGTGACTTGGTGGGTTGCATACGATGGATGGGAGTTAAACTTCGAGGAATCCTGGCACCGAACTGGAATGACGTCTGAATATTATGGGTTTGCTGATCTGGCAACCTCCCATCCCTAGATCTAGTGGTTTGCTGCCTGGTGTGGGGTCCTTCGGCCCTCTCAACTGGCAGATTGGTATAACCAGGAGTAGAAACTGTAGGGATGGCAGGCATTGGAGAGCGCACCTCTATGCCTGTGTATGGTGAGGGAGGTGCGGACTCCTTGCTTGTGGGTTCTAGAGCAGAATTGTTGGTCAGGGCCACCTCGGAGATGGCCCACATCTATAACATTCTTCTGACCCACATACTTAGTCCTCGTGTGTTCTATTATGCTGGTTTTGAAGTATCCCCCCTCTGGCCAGGGGCTGAAATCCATCTTAGTGTGTGCGAGCCATTCATGGCAAAATTTATCTAGCTTTTTAGCCAGCATGGGAAACCTATTTTGCATGTGGTTTAACAGCTACTCCATGATGAGTTTGGAACCTTTTAAAAGACTAGTACACTTCAAACTCCTCAAGTCTTTTTAGATAATCCTAAATTCTACTCTGAACATGGAGAAAATATGAACAAGGGATTGTGCCAGCAATAAATACTTTTACTCTGAGCTCAGCTTATGACAAATATGTATTAAACATACTTAGTAAATAAGAAAGTGCAATGTTTCATTGAAAATATTATGAATTGTGTTTCACAGTGGATGTAGCAAAAAAAGTAGCCACTTGCTAAATAGGGTAAATGTTTACCGTTTTCCAAATGCAAGACGATTTTTTCTTTTTTAAGATGTATGCATTTACTGCATGGCTAGGTTTTATAAAGGCAATCAGCGCCATTCCACTTTGATCATAGTAATTTCGTAACGTGTCCTAGATTCAGTGGTAGCGGTGGGCGGGATCCAAAGGGCACTGCATGCCCCTACTTTTTAAATTTAACATAGTCTGTTCCCCTACTTCTTTATTTTAAAAATGTGTCCCAGGACGGCAGGAATGGTCTGAATTAAAAACATATTGCGTGATCTTCCAGCCCTGTGTGTTGCACATTAAGGAATGCATCTGCAGGTGCCACGACCTCCTCCCCCTTCCCCTCTGTGTCTTGGGGCATGGGCCTGCAAAGCGACACTGTGGGAGCAATCAATCATCACGCGAAAACGGCAACCTTTGGTAGCCCTGATGCTAGAGTGTGATTTACACCTCATTTAGGGCCAGATGTAGGTCGCCAATTACCGGTCGGTAACGGCCGATTTCGGCCGTTACCGACCGGTAATTGGTTTTTGAGATGTAGGGGGCCCGAATTTTAACAAATCAGTAAATTTACCGAATCGGTAAATTTACCGATTCGGTAAAATACCGAATCGGTATATGTACCGATTCGGTAAATCCAGATGTAGCTGGCACCTCAAAGAGTGCCACAGGCCCTTTAGGAGTCGGTATTTACCACCCAATCCTATTGGGTGGTAAAATACCGAATTCCAGTGCCATGTGACTAAGCATGGCGGATTTTGCGGATCCACGATTCGCGGATTTGCGTATTCACGGATCGTGGATCCACAAAATCCGCGGATTTTGCGGATTTGCAGATCGGCGGATTTGGGGCGGGGCTTCCATGCGAGTGCACATGCCTCTTGTGTGTATAAACGGTCAGAGACCGATCAGAGCAGCAGATGAAGATACAGAAGCTCCTGGCCACAGGAACAGCACGAGGATTGCGCTCGTGAAAGTCAAGGATGCAAAGGCCTCTGTCCAGCATCACAGCTGATTTTCGATGGTATATTTGGGAAGAAGGCACATCTGCCCAGCCTTGACAACGCTCACGATTGTTTTTTGGGCCGATGAATGAGTCACTGAATTTAAGCTTCAACTAGGGCACATGCTTAATTGGTATCTGTAAGTGCTTCCGGTTGAGGTTTAATTTTTGTGCCAGGACCATCGTGCCAGAATGAACCCTGCCCTTTATATTTATTCAAGAAGACGCCACCGTTTTGTGCCATACCTCTACTCAACTGGAGTACTTTCTACTGGATAATCAGTAAGTGCTACCTCGTTGGGTAAATGTATAGTGCTTTTACTACACTACAGCTGCCTAAAGTGCCAGAGAGTTGTCTACAGCGACCAGGTGTGTGTTACTATGCAATCGCGCCAAAGGGCGCAGGGGTCCCTTGAGTGAGCTACCATAGTGGGTAAATGGCGGGAAGACGGTGCACACCACGAGTGTGTGGGCGGGGCCAAACGGACGGGGCTTCCATGTGCGAGTGCACATGCCTCTTGTGTGTATAAAAGGTCAGAAACCGATCAGAGCAGCAGATGAAGATACAGAAGCTCCTGGCCACAGGAACAGCACGAGGATTGCGCTCGTGAAAGTCAAGGATGCAAAGGCCTCTGTCCAGCATCACAGCTGATTTTCGATGGTATATTTGGAAAGAAGGCACATCTGCCCAGCCTTGACAACGCTCACGATTGTTTTTTGGGCCGATGAATGAGTCACTGAATTTAAGCTTCAACTAGGGCACATGCTTAATTGGTATCAGTAAGTGCTTCCGGTTGAGGTTTAATTTTTGTGCCAGGACCATCGTGCCAGAATGAACCCTGCCCTTCATATTTATTCAAGAAGACGCCACCGTTTTGTGCCTGTTGTAACTATTTTACGATGGCGCCGGCAAGCTGCCAGCGCCATCCTAAAATAGTTACTAAATTAGCTTCAAAAGGAAGCTCTAATAGATAAAATAAAGCAGGTGCTCGAGCACCTGCTTTATTTTATCGATTAGAGCTTCCTTTTGAAGCTAACTTAGTAACTATTTGAGGATGGCGCTGGCAGCTTGCCGGCGCCATCGTAAAATAGTTACAACAGGCCAGCAAGGTTTGAACTTTTGCCCCCGGAATCCGCCGCTCGCGGATTTGCGAATTCGCGGTAAATTCGCGGGAGTTCGCGGATCGCGAATTTACAGAAAATTCGTAAAATCCACGAGCGTAACGGATTTTGCACTCATGCTTACATGTGACACACAGACATGCCCTTAGGGCATGTATGTGTGCCACATGGCACACAAGCCTGCAATTGGGGTGCTACAGGGTGTCAAAGTGACACCCCTAACCCCCTGCCAGGATTCGGTATTTACCGATTCGGTAAATACCGATTCGGTATTTCCCATTGATTCCTATGGGCTTCAAGGCCCATAGGAATCAATGGGAAATACCGATTCGGTATTTACCGAATCGGTAAATACCGAATCTTACAGAATCGGTAATTGCAAAAGAAAAATTACCTACATCTGCCTACTTCCAATTTACCTACTCTTAAATACCGATTCGGTATGATTCGGTATTTAAGAGTAGGTAAATCGGAATTACCTACATCTGGCCCTAAGTTACAGCGTCGATTGGGAAGGTGGGCAGTCAGGCATTGGGCGATGGGCCAGTGCTTCAGGGGCACCTATGGGCCATTCTTTTAGCCTCAGTAAACGGGTACAATAAACCTACTGTCTTCGCCAGGCCACTGTAATGAGGTGCCAGCATCCGGGGCTCTCTCCTGACCCTCTGTAATTTGAGGCTGGGAGTTCAGTGTTGCTCTGGCCTTTGGGGCATTATGGTCTGAGCCCCCTGCTTTGTGGGGCCTGCCTGTCCAGAAGCAGAGTCATCCCCTGCCAGGCCATCACCTTCGGTTATGGGGGCAATGGGGAGGGTGTGAATAGGCATGGGCCTACATGGGAGAGGCTGAAAGAATAGGTGATTTTATGGCCATTGTGCATTCTCACTTCAGTCTATGGTGGACTGGCAGGGGGTAAGAGAAGCAGCCTCCCAAGAGACCAGGTGTTGTCAGCTCAGCCCCAGTGTCTTTTAGGCCTTGTTGCTGGGTGCAGGGCTTAACTGACTGGATCCTGAATCGCTGCACAAAACATGTGCCTAGAAAAGTACACAAAGCACTAAGTGGAACAGTGTCAGTGCTGTAAACAAGCA
Source organism: Lissotriton helveticus (assembly GCF_964261635.1). Classification (NCBI taxonomy): domain Eukaryota; kingdom Metazoa; phylum Chordata; class Amphibia; order Caudata; family Salamandridae; genus Lissotriton; species Lissotriton helveticus. The sequence continues at coordinate 46,857,973 of NC_136060.1, read as the reverse complement.
GTTACAACAATACTTAAGTGAACACTGCAGTACATGCAGATGTCAGCGAGACATAAAGCAAGTGCATAAGTGGTAAAACCAGATGGGCCCCTGATTATAGGAGTAACTGACTAAAGCAGAATTAAACTATTATAACACGAACTGAGCGTCACCTGCAAATTGTGAGCTCCTGTAAAACCAGCATTGTAGATCTAATTATCAGAGGCGCCTATGCTGTCAGACAGAAAGGATGTTATGCGGCTACGGAAAGGGGTTCCTGAACCAGTGTGTTTTAGAAGATATTTGATGCACACAAAAGAGGGGTGTTCCTTACTTTGTGGGAGTTGCCTGCGAAAGGTCTCTGCAATTTGCACTTCGTGAAAAGTGGGCTACAGCTTTTTTTTAGTTTATTGTTATTTTTTTTAGGATTGCGGGTCTCAGGAACGTGTAGGCATCTCTGCTTCCTGCACAAGCACAAGCACTTTTAACATGTGCTGCTGCTTTGGGGACACTGTAATTATGCAGCAATGGAGGACAAAATGATGTTGCAATGTTGGCTAAATTATGCAGCAAAGAAAGGCTGCAGCGTAATGTGAGGTACATTTTCTGATACTTTATTATTTTGACTTTTTTCACACAACCTACAGTCTGCTTTTTCCTCAATTATACCAGTTTAATATACAAGTGCAGCAGTGAGAATGGTGACCAGTCAACCTTTGTAAAGGGCTTTCTACATCACAGCAACACAAGTCACGTGTTTTGATCCATTTGAGCTACATACAATTTTTTTGTTAAAACCATCCGATTATGCGGCCGATGATGTATTATATTGAAAATATGGCAGAGCTATAATTATGTGGAAAACATTTGCAAATTAGGATATTTTGCCATTCATGTTTGACCTTCCCTGTGCAGTCTCTGTTGGGTGGAATTTCTAGACACCTACAGTGTTTTTGGAGCGACAAATGATGAAGGTGTCTAATAGTGATTGCAGAGGATAGTAGTCTCAAGGGGAGAAAATAACTGATTGAGATAATCTGAGGACCACTACCTATTTCTGCCTCTACCACTGTTTGAGTCTCATAATTTCAGAATTGATGCATTTGCAATTCTCATTGCCAACTAACTTGAGTAGTAATTACACAAACTGCCAATATAATAATTGTATCTAATTCATCTGATAATGCTAAAAGCATCTGCAAAACCAAAAGGTCTGGGTTATTTTAGGTGTATATATTCATTTTTGAGTGCTATTTCTAGATACAATAACAGGAAACCAGAAGTCATCTAATGCTGGCTTCATTACATGTTGCGTGAAGCACATAAAAAATGTAGGACTACAATTTTGCATTGACCGAGGGGCACTGAATGATGTACTCAACAATGCTCCCCAACATGTGGGGCTTCCTGTCATAGAATTGAAACCCACATTTTATGTTCAGAAATGGTTAGGAAAAGGGGGAAGTGCTGATTAATGAACCTGCATGGCTCGGAGACAAACAGCACCTGGTTCCTCTTATAAGAGTATTTGGGACATTCTCTGATTGCAAACTTATCCCACATTGTAAATGTATTTTAATGTCATTAATTAATATATTAAACCTCAAATAAACTGTATCCATTTGTTGTAGATGCCAAACATACTAAAAATCGGTATGATTTTCTCTTTTTAGCCTCACCTCTGACTCCGCCCACTGACCCAATCCTCTGGTTATTCCCGCTTCCTGATGCTCCACCCACAGTTCCCCATACTTTTTCCCCCCCACTTCGACCACTGCCTAGATTACCTTTTTGACTTTGTTCCCTAATACGTTTGACATTACACAATTCCCTCATGACAATCTAAACCTAGTCTAATTTTCGTAGCTCATAATTAGACCTTATTTATGTAAAAAAAGAGGAAAAAGAAATGAGGGTCTGAATTCCGTTACTCAAATTCATAAAAACAGGTTCTACAAACATTTGTGCCTGCAGGTGACATTTATTCCTGAAGACAATGCAGAAGCGTTGCAGTCAGTGGCGGTGCGTCCATTGGGGGCGTTGGGGCGTTGCCCCACTAGCCATGGACGACCGCACTGCAGCGCCAACATGCATTAACATTTTTTTTTTTTTTTAAATAGCGGCGCGCACTGACTCAAGCGCACTACCGGCCCGACAGATTCGGGCATCTTTAAGGAAGTGGGCCGGGGGAAGGGGGGGGGCGGGGCTGCGACGCACAGGCAGCCAGAATATCGTATGACACTCACACACACTGCGCAAGTGAAATCCAGGAGAAGGCAATATTCAGACTTGCCCGCGCATGCGTACACTGGTACACCCTTCCCCCACCCCCCTCCATGTCACCCAGAGACACAGGCAGGGACCCGGGGTCCCGGGCACAATATGGGCAGATAGTAGGCTGCTCGTTAGCCAATCCTGGTGCAGTGGCGCTGTTAACGCTGCGCCAGGATTGGCTGCTGCAGCAGGATGGTGACGTGCGGCACAACAAGAGCGAAATTGAAAGCAGAAGAAAGTAGTGATCAGTCGTCGTCGTTGTTATTGTGTGCCTGCCTGCCTGCTGCCTAAATCTACTACGGACGGTCCGGACCACCTGGTGCTTTGTGCGAGTCCTCCTGTCTCCTGGACCTGTCTACTGCTGCTGCGTCGGTCGGAACGGAAGACAGACATCGAGGACTCGGAGCAGATCACCAGAGACGAGAGAGAAGTTCCAGATAGTCGACGTCACGGTCACCACCACCACCGCGACCCACGTAAGTTTTTTACTGTGCCAGGCCAGGCCTCCTCTGACCTCTGCCAGTGCCAGTGCCATCCCTAAGTTAACCAGTCACAGTCATTAATTAGAAACAAATAGATATAGTGTAACTTCGCAAGCGGCCTGATAAAGCCATCAAATGAAAAAATGCCTGAAGCAGCACAGGGTTGACACGTTTATCTGTGCGTATTGAACTTAAAAAAAAAACATGCTCCTTAATAATTTCTGTGTATTGGAGAAACGTGACTTTTGCAATGGCCTCAAATCCTCCAGTGGCCAGTTGGCGCTATATCAAAGAAAGTCCGGAAAACAATAATGAACCTTCTCAATATGTTTTCATAGCCTAATGCTCAAACACAACTCTGATGGGTTTTATTTATGCTGCATTTATTGTTCTGCTTTATATGTTTTCAAGCCAAAGGTATGTGTTTAAAGGGGCGATGAGGCCTTTGGATATGAATTCATTCATAGCAGTCAGAGTTGCACGCAGTACGTCTGCCAGTGCACTTAGCAAAGTCAGAGATGACACCAGCTGCTGGTTATTAAACAGGTGGCTCATTACCAGGCAGGGCCAGAATCGAAGGTCATCACACTGGTCAAATGTTAGATCACAAATCTTCAATTACTGCTGAATCGAAGGTCACTAAATGTTAATGATGTCACGAGTTTCACGCGCCGAGGTCCGTTCACTGGCACAATTTGTATTGACTGCACAAAAGCTTTTATATTCAATCAGCAACCTCTTACTTCTGTAAAACCTGCCAGTTTCTCGGCCCTCACATGCACCGGCTAACTGGTTTAAAACCTGCCTCAGCAGTAAAGCGTTGGCGACGAAGCCGACAGGGACATTCACTGAATACTGACAAGGATTTGATGCAGTGTTCCAGGGTCAGGTCAGGTGTGAATCCCCTTCAAAGGAGATCGTTTGTTCATCAGAAACGGCCGTGAATCTATAGTGCACCCAACACTTCAAGGACGTGCATTTTTAAATTAACATTAGTTTACCTCCTCTATAAGTTTATGCTCTATTTATTTATTTGTTCGGATTAAGCTTATGCATGGGCGCATAAGAAAACAGCAGATTGAAAGCAAGACAGACGTGCCATTTAGGAACGTTAAAGTTTTAGGGTTATTGGTTTTGCCTAAAGGCATTTTAGAGTTGCGTCTGATAGTACCAGTTCAGAGAGCTAATGATGTAAATACGGGGTGGCTTCACAGTGTACAATCAGAGCAGTGAACGGCACCTTGGAATAACACGAAATGGTATGAGTTGTCAGAGAGAATAAAATATTTTGCCACCCATTCATAAATACATAGTATATGCATTAACGCATGCAATGTATGCAGTCCAGGCTTCACTGACATGTTTTTGTCTTATTTGTGGGTGAGGGAAAAGCTCCAAACACACATCCAAAGAAGAACCTACTGAGCAGTGGCGGTGCGTCCACTCTGTATTCCAATATATATTTTTCTTTGTAATGTTATTGTTTACTGTAGCTACAGTTTGCATTATAGGACAATTATCTGGCAATTGTGTGCTGATTTTTTTCCAAACCTAGTTGTCCGTGCTTCTATTCACTATCATATGGGAATGTGTAGTGTGCACAATAAATTCAGTTGTATTTCTCTAATTCTCTCTCCGGAGCGGAGGGCTCCACATTCCAGAATGTATGTTTAAATCATGGAATATGGGCTCAGCTGAAGGAGGCTTTGTCAAATCGGTCCCTAAAAATGCTTTTACCTATTATTGTTGCTAGACCAGTTATTTACTAGAGCGGTGCGGGCGCTTGTGTGTCACTGTCCAGTTTTGCACTGCATCTGCAGGTTTTTAGAAGGGTAAGTTAGTTTATTGGTGCAATGCTTTGTGCTGCTTGGACACTCTGCGGTACGCGAGCACCCATGCGGAGCCTTAATAAAGTTTCTTTCCTTCAGTCTTACTTGATGTGTGTTTACTTTCTCGCTCCTTTTCTCTTATGTACTTTAAATCTTTCTTATGAGGCTGTGTGTAGAGTAGTCTTTGGAAACCATCCGATGTTTTGTGCCTTTGGTAAACCGAGATCCCCATGGGGAGGAGCTTGTTCTGTTAAGGGGCCCTGTGCATCCATCCATTCATGAACAACAGGCCCGTGTATTATTAATATCACACAAGTGCAGCCTCTTGATTACTCTGCTAACCCCATGGCTTGCAAATTCTTCCTGCTTTCCTGATGCCTTACAGGAGAGTTGGTCCATGCAGAACAGCCAGTACAAATGAATGCCCTCTACAACCCAAGGCATCCGGCCGTCTGACGCATCACCCTTAATTGCAGCCTTTGCCCTTTGCCTCATCCAGCCTTTGCTGGAAGTGGGGTGTTTATAGGGCGCAGCGGCCTTTGTGACCTGTAAATGTGGTATTCGGCCCCGACAAGGGCCCTTAAGAGTCTTGGGACCCCGGAGCTGGTGATTGGTGAATCGCTCCCTATGCCAGGGACAGAGCCCTCTTGTCTGCCCCAGGCCGCAGCGCCCCGGGTCTCTGTCCTGGGGCAGTGTAGGGGTATAAGTGCAGAGTGTGTGTGTGTCTGTCCCTGGGTGCACTTGGCAGAGAATGTATGTTGTATACTTGTAAAGCGCACAGCTGCCCCAGCAAAGGGGCGTCCCGGCGCTGTATACCACTGGGGAACCCAGTGTGTGTGCCTGTCCCTGGGGTGTCCTGCGCGCCTCTAATGTGTGTGTGTGTGTACTTGGCAGTGTGCGTCTGTCCCCGGTGTGTGCTGCGCCTCTGATGTCTGTACTTGGCAGAGAGAAGAGTGTGTGTCTGTCCCTGGTGTGTGCTACTGCTACGTCTCTGATGTGTGTGCTTGGCAGAGTACTAGGTGTGTGTGTCTGGGCCTGATGTGTGCTTGGCAGAGAGTGTGTGTGTGTCTGTCCCTGGTGTGTACTGCACCTGTGTGTATGCTTGGCAGTGTGTGTGTGCTGCATGTCTGATGTGTGTACTTGGCAGAGAGTTTGTAACTGTCCCTGGTGTGTGCTACTCCTCTGATGTGTGTGCTTTGCAGTGTGTATGTGTGTCAGTGTCTGTCTGTCCCCGGTGTGTACTTGGCAGAGAGCGTGTGTCTGTCCCTGCTGTGTGCTGTGCCTGTGTTTGTGCTTGGCAGTGTGTGTCCCAGGTGTGTGCTGCACCTCTGGTGTGTGTACTTGCCATAGAGTATGTGTCTGTCTCTGGTGTGTGCTGTGCTCCGTCTCCAACACTCTCTCTGTCTTGCTCTTGTCTCTTTTCTCATATATCCTGCCCTCCGCTTCACTAGGTTTCCTACTTCTGTTCCACTTCATTTTTCATTGACCACAATTGTCTTCTGTGCCACAAAATTCATATTCCCCCCACCGTTTCCCACTGCTCCTTAACTGTTAGTCCATGTGATCACCAATCTGCAACAAGCAGTAAAGCCTACATGCTCCCATCAGGCCCCTGCAGTGAGTAAGGAGGAGTATAGAAGCAGGCCACCAGTCACAAAAGCAAGTCCAACGCCGACCTGCCTGCTGGACCCATAGATTACCTTTATTAACCTTCCTGCTTCCTCAAATTTGCTTGAAAATGCACACTTTTTCCACTATTTTTTCAAAATTTTCTCGGGGGGAATTCCCCCCGAACCCGCTTTTGGGGGGTTCGGGCTCGCTCGCTACGCTCGCTCGCTACAGTGCAGTATGAGTACCATTTTACGCCTCACCACTTTGAAATGTCACCAGCCGCCACTGGTTGCAGTTTGTTCGCTGGAGTACAACTCCGACCATCGGTGCAGACCAGGAGTGCGACTGCCAGTTTCCCAGCAAAATACTTGCTAAGCATAAACGTATATATTGGTGGGTATTCATAAACGTTTTGCAGACTCTGTGCCTGTCTTTAAACTTACGTGTGGCAGAGCATAAATATGTTTATTTACAGGTTTGTAAAGGGACGAGTTCATCCTTCTGTTTAAAGGAGTGTAGACATTGATTTTTTCACAGTGACAAATGTTGGACAGTGGAGTAATAAATGTGAATTGTTGTCTCTTTACACATTTCTACATCGAGCACTCCTATGCAATGTAGACCACCCCAGTGGTATTTATTTTAATGAACTATGAGTACTGCTCGCGTACAAAGGTGCAATCACGGGGACCATGTCAATCTCCAAAAATGTGAAACTCTTCGAAAAATAATAGGCATACATCTAAGATGAGTAGATTTACCCTATCAGTTGCGAAATTGGCCCACTGTGCAATCGACAATGTCTAGACCATTTAGAAAAGCTGAAATATGAAACACTCCTGTATCCCTGTTATGTATACATTTTTTCAGTCTTCTCGATTCTTATTTCCATCGCAAACTCGACCCGAAAGTATAAACAGCTTTTACCTCAGCATCAGTGTCATTATCCAAGCAAGGCCGGCCTTGTGCTTTGTGAACAGGGCCTAGGCCTGGGGCGCCAAATATTTCGAGGGACGCAGCAAGGTGTTGCCTGATCTATTGTCATGCAAACAGCAGCTATTATTACTTGGTCTCAATTGGGCTCCGTTAAAGATTTTGTAATCAGCCCATAATGCACCTCAGTTTAATTCTTAGCACATAAACCCTCTGATCACCTCCTTCTTCACAACTCCTGTCGTTACCTTATAACGACTACCCACCCCTCAACAAACACCACTTTTCTTTCCTCCCAGGGCAGAGTCCCGGTCAATCCGATTTAGTGCTGGCCCTGAATACAAGGACACATTCACTTGTTTGTAGACACATGTGGCGGCCCCTATGCTGAGGCGGGGGTGTGTCCCTCTGCCCCTTTTTTTAGGTACACAAAGGGAAAAAAATGATAATAACTGGGTTATTATCATTTTATTTTCTCCTACTTCCGCGTCAGGGGGCGGGGGCAGGGTAGGAATATTATCACCATCCTAAAGTGCACAGTGACTGCTTGGCCGGCCCTCTTGGGCCACCCAAAACAGACTTTCACACTTTGATTGTTCCCCATTGGGTCTGAATTACATACTACATGGAGAACATGCCCAGGCCCCCAGTCAGCGTCTGAGCGCTGAAACACGGAGCTCACACCAATCACAATGCTGCTAAGGCAGCATTGTGATTGGTTGACTGGGAGCCTGGGTGTGCTTCCGGTAAGGCCGAGGAAAGGAGGACTGCGGGGGCGACGTAGCGGCCAGAAGGTACGTTTAAAAAAACATTTTTCATTACCGCTTCCCCCTGCGTACCCATACTAATCCACCCCTACCCCCTACTCCCTGATTCCTATCCACTTTCTGCCCCACTACCTCCAATCAGTGCTGACCGCGACTGGTAGACACAGGGAGATTGAGTGATTCAGAATTACAGGAGGTTGAGCTCACAGTTGAACCTGGCTCCCCAGCTTCAAAGTCAGCAAATTTGGCTTCATCCTATCCTTTTCTTGATGAGTACACAATGACCTAAAGAATCCTCTACTGCCTGCATAGGCAAAATCAGTATCAGACTTGGCAGGGCACATTGCTTTTCGATGGTAATGGAGTTTCTTTCAGATGGAGAACAGAATCAACCAGACAGGCATTTATTTTTCATCACAGCAGCCAGTGTTATGTGTGGAACCTTCAGTCAGTTTGAGGTTTAGTCAACACAGATTGCATTCTGGTACCTGCTGTTTTATTTCTACTAATGTAAGTAAGGACTCAAAAGCCCTAGAGCGCAAGGTCCTGTGGCCTACATGTCTGAATCTCTCTGAAGGTGTAAATGGCAAAGTCCACTCAACATCATGTTTTAGCTGTCAAAAATAATTCTTTAGACAAGGTACTCACTACAGAGATTTGTTTATACAGCCTTTTAATGGCTTTCAATGTGCCCAATGTACTTTCATAAGAACAATCAAACACTGCATGATAAATACTTTGCAGGACATTGGCTGGGCCATACGCACAAGTCATAGAATCACACATGTACCCATGTGAATAGTTATTTTACTGATGGACCCCATTTTTAGGTTTCTGCTAGACAGCTCATGTGCTGTCTTGTAGAGACATGTTGTGTTTAATCTGTGGATTTCAGCCCACCCACAGGCTTCATATTTGTTTGCTCCATTGTCTCACAATCGTTATCAACTTTTGTCCCTGGCATGCATGGTCCTGCCTCTTCTTGTGTTTAACCTTCCCCCCAAAACATGGACCAAGTAATTGTAAAAATCCACAGCTATCATTTTTATGACAGTTTTAGGAACTAATGTTTTTCTTTTGCAGCACTTTACAGTGCTTGTGCTTTTACCATCGCCATATCATCCCACCTGCCCTTATTCCCCATCCACAGATCTCCCCCTTCCCATCACTGCTTTACCCTTCGTTGCTGCTTTCATTTTCCGCCACCTCTACCCTCCTGTATCTTCTTTCTTCCTCACAATTCCTGGTGCTTGTCCCGTTCACAAATCACCCACTCCCCTGACTCTGTCACTGTTTTAAACCCCCATTGGAGTCTGTTTCATTCTAGTTAGTGGTGGTGTTTTGCCTTTAATGCCCTGTAAGAGTATAGCTGAGGTGCTGGTTGGAACATATTTACACAGCTACTATTACTTGGCACACGTTTATTTTCCTGCTGTGTAAGTACCAGGATTGTGTTTGTGTTTCAATCATTTTTGTGGTCGTTTGCCAATGCTGTTTAAAGCTGGAAAATCGGACCACAAATCAGCCCTCATGTGAATCAGGTATGCTTTATCACAGGGCATGTCAGAACTTCTAAAGTATCTGCGTCTTGCCATGTTTCTCCTGTGCGATAAGATTGAACTGTTCGTGTCTCACCTTGTTGCTTCTCATTTTAAAGGCTGGGACTCCAGTTCTTCAGATTTCTACTGTCAGGACACTTTCTTACTTTTTTTGGTTTCAGAAGGTAGTGGAACGCTTTATATTAGCACCATTTACTTTTTTGTGCAGTTTATGTAGAGCCAACACCACCTGAAGGTCTTGAAGTTACATTAGCACCAGTTCGCTTTCACAATTACACATTCATTTTGTGAGCATGGGGAGATTTGTAGACCCAGACAGATTAAGTAAGGGCCTAATTTAGATCTTGGGGGATGGATTACTCCGTCACAACAGTGGCGGATATCCCACCTGCCAAAATATAAATCCTGTAAGATACAATGGGATTTATATTTCAGTGGACGAGGTATCCATCACTGTTGTGAGGGAGTAACGCCTCTGCCAAGTTCTAAATCAGGCCCTAAGTGATTTGCCCACAATTAAAGATGTTAAGCTGATGCCGAAACTCAAATCAAGTTTACCAGCTCCATAGTTGGCAGCTGTGGTCCTTACGCGACATCCTCTCCCAAGATGATGCCACATCATCTCCTTAGCCTCTTCTTTAGCTACACATTTTTGTTTACAGCCTATTCACTTTATCTCACTGTGGCTGCCCGCATTAGCTGTTGGTTGCCTGTCCACCACTCGCCCATCCCTTCTCCCCGACACTTTTACAATTTTGTGCAGTTTTGTATAGCACAAACACCACTCAAAGGTATTGGAGCGCATTATATTAGCACCACTTACTTTTCACAAGGACATTGTAAACATACGCAAATCACTTAATTTCTCTATGGCAGCCTGCATTTGCTGTTGGTTGCCCATCAACTTCCTGCCCGTCTCTGCTTGCCCACGCTGAACTCCCGTCGCACTGATCCCCTATACCACCCTGCCCCATCCATCAATGGGGCAGTTTGGCTCTGAACCCTTCTTTTTTCCATGAGTCCATGGCACATAGATGGTGTTTGATGTGCCTTTCTGCAACAGCAAGCATATTTTGACTTGGAGCCCCTCGGCTGGCTTTTCTCCAATTTAGTACTCTCATCTTCTCAGGGATTCCTGTAAATAGGGTAAGTTTCACCTGGAATCTCCCACTGTATGCTTCATGCAGTCTTCCATGATTGCCATGTCCCTGGTTCAAAGGATCCCTCCTCCAGCCAGGGTCTATCATACTGGTCTGCCTTTCAGTTCAGCTGACTATCTGGTGGCAAAATGGTTGTGCAAAGACCTTGCCTTTTCTTTTAGATACTATCTCTCTAGAGGTCAGCTTGTTCGACAAGTGCATTCGGGCGGAGTGACATACGTCCTCATCACTGCTCTCCTTGTGCTTGCGCACGGGTGCAATTTTGCTTCTCCCATGCCTTAATTTAGTTTGGGCTAGGCTACCCTGATCTCTTAGTTCTTGGTTGGCCCCTCTCCTACTCAGATGATCTGGTGGAGTTCATGTTCCCAATAGGTGCCTAATTTGGGTTCATCTCCATGTGGGGACTAGGACCTAGTTCCTCCCTCCCCCAGGGGTGGGTGCATGGTTCCGTTATCCCTTTGCACCACCCAGGTTGGAGCTTTCTCTCTTATCATTCCCAACTCTTGATCTCCACTAACTCCCACCTAGGCTGCCTCTCTCGCTTGATTCTGCGCGCAGTTCTCCTTGGTATGAACTTGTCCCCCAAGGTCATACCCCGGAGGGCAGGGACCTCTTCCTCCCCTTCACTGGTGGTATCACTACCCAGTAATGCTACAAACCTCCCAGTTGTATAAGAGCTCTTTATCGGATGGGTTGGAGTGCAGCCTTTACGCGCTGATGTGACTTGGTGGGTTGCATATGATGGATGGGAGTTAAACTTCGAGGAATCCTGGCACCGAACTGGAATGACGTCTGAATATTCTGGGTTTGCTGATCTGGCAACCTCCCATCCCTAGATCTAGTGGTTTGCTGCCAGGTGTGGGGTCCTTTGGCCCTCTCAACTGGCAGATTGGTATAACCAGGAGTAGAAACTGTAGGGATGGCAGGCATTGGAGAGAGCACCTCTATGCCTGTGTATGGTGAGGGAGGTGCGGACTCCTTGCTTGTGGGTTCTAGAGCAGAATTGTTGGTCAGGGCCACCTCGGAGATGGCCCACATCTATAATCTTCTTCTGACCCACATACTTAGTCCTCGCGTGTTCTATTATGCTGGTTTTGAAGTATCCCCCCTCTGGCCAGGGGCTGAAATCCATCTTAGTGTGTGCGAGCCATTCATGGCAAAATTTATCTAGCTTTTTAGCCAGCATGGGAAACCTATTTTGCATGTGGTTTAACAGCGACTCCATGATGAGTTTGGAACCTTTTAAAAGACTAGTACACTTCAAACTCCTCAAGTCTTTTTAGATAATCCTAAATTCTACTCTGAACATGGAGAAAATATGAACAAGGGATTGTGACAGCAATACATACTTTTACTTTGAGCTCAGCTTATGACAAATATGTATTAAACATACTTAGTAAATAAGAAAGTGGAATGTTTCATTGAAAATATTATGAATTGTGTTTCACAGCGGAAACAGCAAAATGTGAACAAATGACCACTTTTTGCTATGCATAGAGAATTGTTCACTGGCCATAGCATTTAACATAACATATAGTTACAATAGTTTATCAGCAACACAACATCACAAAAAAATGCATTAATTGAAACCCACAAGTAAAAGAGAAAAATGACAGAGAAGCCCACTCCTAGTGCATACCTTTCAATAATGAGGGGAAGCTCTGCGTGATACATGGAACTAAGTGAGTCCAATAGTCTGTCAATATTGGCTTTGGAATACAGACAGCAGCAAGTTACGTAGAGAAGAAGAAGCAGCTTGACAACTACAGACCCTTCTTGGTCAAGCACAAGCTGTACCTTACTCTCCATGTTCCAAATTTTTCCCTAACGTCCAAATTATACCCTATGTCACACCCAGGGGTTATGCGTGCTGGCTGTGTTATGCCCAATGGTCCAAGCAAATAACTCCTCTCACTCCTTTCAGATACTACCAGTGTTAAGAAATTGATTGCACTTAGAAAACTCCTTTAGACTTAAAAATTAAGATTGAGATGCTGGTTCTATTCACACCCATTGCCTATGCGTACCATCTATGTCACATCCAGAGGTCAATGCGGCAAGGCCCCACCCCTGTATCATACCGGGGGATCAAGTGTACCCTCTGTGTCTCGCTCAGTCATCCAAGCAGTCCCTGTATCACACCCAGAGACAAGCATAACCTCTATAACATGCCCGGAGGTCCAGCAACTAAAGAACCCTCACCTTCCCTAGCGTGCTGACTATCATAGAAAGGTGACCTCTGCAGGATCGCCTCTGATACCCCTTTGTGACTACTCAGCTCGGACACATAGTTTGCCATGTATCAAATGTTGGGACCAAGGATCAGATGTAGTTTCTTACTTAGTGACATCAGCTTCAGAATGGACCTCCAACCTGCGGATTTAGCAGAACTTCCAAACAATTGCAGTGTTTGCTCACAGTTCTTTTTGTGCATCTGTGAATCCTTACAGGCAGGGCCTTTTTTCTTTGGCTTCCATCAGGATAGAAGAACAAATCTCTCCTAGCTGGCTTGCCAAAATGTTGCTGAAATGTGAATTTACTGCGCAAAAATGAAAGATAAGATTCGTTTGACAAAACAAGAACAGTTGGCATAATTAAACACAGCAGTTGGGAGAACAGGTGACAAAGTTGGGATCTGAAGACTGACTCTAAGTACATTGGTTTCAACCATCATTTTATACTTTACATGAAGCATCATAAAGTAATTTATACATTCCTTTGGAGAAAGAAGCGAGGGTGGGTCTTGACTTTCCATGACACAATGTGTGTTTTGTTTTTTAAATATAAAGGAATTGGTGCTGTGTGGCCCCCTTTTCTTGGGCTGCTTTTGGTCCAGGAGATCCCATCCACTGGGGCCAGGTATTTTTAGAATGGGGAGGGGGCTGTGTGGCTCCTTCCCCAGGCTGATTACCCAAGGGCCTAGCTTTTTCTTTAAAAAAATGTTATAACAAAGGATGGGTGTCAGCGTTGCCCCCGTTCCCTGGCTGCTTTTGGCCCCAGGAACCCTATCCCCTGGGTACTGACAAAAACACTGGGTGCCCTGGTCTCACCCAGTTTCTCATGCTGGGGACCGTGGGGGGAGCCTGAAGGCCCGGCGCTTCCGGCTGGCTTCCTGCGTCCTGAGGTAGTCTGCATTGCTTTTGGTAAACATGCAGCTCAATTTATCTAAAAGCAATTCTGCTTCACTTCTAGCAAGCAAGAGCATTTTTGATGCTCTTGCTTGCTAGAAGATGATCAGAGTTTGCTATGGCTTGGCAGGAGTGGTAAAGCTCCCGCCAAGCCATAACAAACAGCTACCTCCCAAGGGTGGGTACCTGGGGAGGTAGCAGGGGCCGGCCCTTGCCCGGTGACAGCAGTCCCCTGGGCCATGTATGGCTCCAGGAGGCCCTGCATTCTTGATTTTTCTCCAGGGAGGTAATGGTCCTGGGGCCGCAGCGGGGTCCTGGAGTCCCCCACATTTTTTAAAATTAAGAACCCAGGATGGTGGCGGTCTCTGGGGCTACAGGGATCCATGAAGCCCCCTGCAATGTTTTAGCATAAAGCCCAAGGGAGTTGGTGGTCCCTGTTATTGGGGAGTCCATGAAGCCCCCCATTAAAAAAATAGCCCTGGGGAGGTGTTGGTCCTTGAATCAGTGGGGGAGGCCATATAGGCCGCCCCGCATTAATTTTTAAAGAAGACCTGGGGAGGTGGTGATCAGTGTGGCATAATTAGCCCCAGGAGGGGGGACCTTTGGCTGTGTGAGTGGCTGTACTGGTGAATGAGTAGGTGTGTGAGTGGCTGTATGGCTGTATGAGTGACTGCATCGGTGGGTGAGTGGCTGTGTGAGTAGCTGTATCTCTGTGAGTGGCTTTATGGGTAGTGACTGGATGTGTAAGTGGCTATATGGGGGAGTGATTGGCTGTTTGATTAGGTGTAAGGGTAAGTGAGTGGGTTTGAGCATGGCTGTATTGCAAGGTCAGTCTCTGTATGCATGACTGTATAGGTGAGGAAGTGGGTATGTGAGTGCTTGTATAGATGAGCAATTGGTTGTGTGGTCAGGCTACTTTGTGTGACAAAGTACCTCTATGTATGAGTGAGTGAGTGGCTGTGTGGGTGATGGTATATGTGAATGAGTGGGTATGCAATTATCTCAATGGAGGAGTGAGTGGGTATGTGAGTGGTTGCATGCGTGTGTGAATAGGTATGTGAGTGAGTGATTGGGTGTATGAGTAGGTGTATGAGAGGTTGTATGGGGTTGTGAGGGTATGTGTGATTAGTTGAGTGGGTGTGTGAGTGGCGGTGTAAGTGGTTCTGTAGATGATGTCATCAGTGATATCATTTGAGACATCATGAGTAATGTCACTGACCATGTAATGAGTGATGTAATAGGTGAGGTCATGAGCAGTGCATTACATTCAGCTCAGGTAGATATAACTGCTACGTTACTATGGCTTTGTGCATGTGGAATCTAAACCTAAATATAACATCCAGGTAACCTTTGTTTTTTTTCACAAAATGTCTATGTTTTTTTAATTTCAATTTCCTAACTATAATGTCGCTGTAACCTTCGTTTTTTTCAGTGAATATATATAGTCGAAATATGGAATGTAAAATCAATGAATTTGAGCATTAACCCACCGGGCCAGGGAGTGTATGTTTATGGAAACTGGCTTTGGATATTGAATTAACCAGTGTGCTCCACGGGTGTATGCACCACTTCCCTAAGGGTCTACTGGTTTTGGAAGGAGCGCTTTGTTGTCGGATATAAATATTTATATATATATTACAACTTTATATAAAGTATAAAATATGTCATAATTTATCCAGGCATTTAAGCACAAATACAAACCAATGTGGATACATGTCTTCTATGTCCATTGTTTATGTGATTGCACTAGTTTTTTAAAAGGCGGTGGTACTGTCTAAGCATTGTCATGTGATCAAGGCGGCTACTTTGGCCGAAAAAGTGTCATGGCAGACTTTGGCAAATAAAATAAAATTGCACTTACTTGGGTCCACGCTAATTTTTCCTTGGAGGAGGAGTGACAGCGAGGTGTTTGGATATTTTGGCTAGTTTGACTCCCTCCAGCTCGTTGACCCCCTCCCAAGAAGCAGGCTCCGTAGCTGGCAGTCTTTGTTCCCAGCAGTCCTGTCTGCGGCACTACAGGCTCGTGGTATCAATTTGGCGTGGACCCCTGAGGCACTTCACAAGTTCGATAACGGAAAGGACAGAGCCCCTTGTGCTACGAGGTACAGCAGCAACAGCAGTGCTAAGTTGGTGGAGAGCTGAGTTGTGGTGCCTGATATGGTTTATCTGCTCATCAGAGTGGATACCAGGGAAGGAAAGCTGTATACTTCTGCTCTACAGTTAAGGTACGCTGTCGAAGTAGTAGCACACAGGTTGGAAGGTGTGCATTCCCACAGCCAGCAACAGGAATTGATACTGCCGGGGGTGATAGCAGTAAATTTTGGAATTATATGAAGCCTTAATGTCTGCTGACACTCTTAGTAACCGCGAGTTAGCGACAGAGGAAATGTTTTCAGATTCTCCTATGGATCTGTCAGATGCCAGTAATGGGGCAGGTGAAAAGCACAGCTTCAAAGTCAAGAGGCTCAAGGAGAATTTCAAAATGCTGGAAAAGCTCAAACGCCAAGAAGAGTAAAAATGGTTGGAGGCCGCTCACTCAAGAGGTACCTTGATGTGGGGAGAATCCCCTGGGGCCTCCGCATAATGATCACCACGAGCTATGAGGCACCTAACCAGCTCAAGATGACTGAGTGGGGGGAATGCAATTTAGAATCATCTCGCAGACTGGTGCAGATACTGGTCAAGTATGCGGAGATTGACAGAGTTGATCTGCAGATCAAGATTGAAACTTTGGAAAATGATATAAAACAGCAGAAAGGAGATTCTCATCCGGGGCGAAAGTTGCATGAAGAAATTACAATGAGGCTGTTGAAAGAGGAGGAAAAAATCAAAATAAAAGCATATACATTTAAAAGGGACCGTGATGACTATGCCAACGGCCATATTTTTACATTTGCAAGATGCTATGACTCACTTAGAACAGCAACTGCGAATAGACGCAAGCGGCAAGTAGCAAAGGGGACAAAAGCCAACAACGGACTGAATTGACATTAATATCGGATTTAAGTTTGGTATCGGAGAGTGAATCAGATAGTGAAACTACAAGACGGAATGCAGATCTTAGTGGCATTAAGTTCACTCTGGCGCAAGAGTTAGATATTTTAAAATGGGGCAGAAGGGAATCGCTGCAGCCCCGCAACAAGGGATTAGCCGCAAAACCAATGCACAAAGAAGAAGGGGGAGACGTCAGATCTTTAGGAGGTGTAGAGGCCAAGAAACGGGGCCGACGTCGAGGCAAACCCCAATAACCAATGCAGCTGGCAAGGAAAATGAAAGTCTTCAAAGTCACATAAGAAGGCAAGAGGCGAATACCATCATTAATTTAGCTAATATTGACCTCTCTGCAGCAGAAACTCAACTGCTATCTTTAGGACTGTCTCATTGCCCCGAATCTAATTTCAATTATACAATGACGAGAGCAGACATTTACCAATACATAAGGAAATTGAAGTTAAAAAATGTAATCAACTAAGGTCAACCTCAGATCAAACGAACGTCACTGTACCAACATTGAATATGGATGGCCCCTCAGGTCTGACGGTCTCTGATATGAGCTTACTTCAGGATCTGCGAGAATTAGAAAGCGGAACTGAGATGACCAATCAAGACCAGCCCTTTCCCCCTCAGTAGTAAATGCAATACAAACTACTCCTTTCAGGAGTAAATCCAAATTTGTCCCCATCATGGCCCGAGATGTCTTGGATGTTTTCAGTGAGCATGTTGTGGCTCAAATTAAGAAATTGAAATTCATTATAAATGGATCAAATAGGAAATATACCAACGAAGAAAGAAAATACAATCAATTAATCACCAAGTTAATAGAGGAAAAAAAATGTGGTGATTAGGAACTCTGATAAGGGCGGCAATATCGTCCAATGGCCATTTGAGGAATATATGAAGGAGGCGTACAGTCAATTAAATGACCAGCAGTGCTACAAGAAAAGTTTTCCACTCAAATTCAAAAACACGCAGGACTCTTTTTTCAAACACCTATTAGTAAGGAAAAGTCTGGGACTCCTCAGTTGGGAGGAATACAAGTTAATCAAAAAAGAGCATCCCTTAGTCCAGATGATCTATTTCATATTGAAAATTCACAAGAACATCCATAGACCACTGGGGAGGCCCATTATTGCAGCATGCGATGGACCATTGGTGAACATGTCCAGCTGCATAGACTTTGTTCTACAGGTGTTTGTTAAAAATTTGAAGTCCTACGTGCAGGATACATGTGATTTGTTATGAAAGATAAAGGATACTTGCTGGAGGCCTGAATATTTGGTTATAGCCTTTTATGCGTCCTCTTTGTACACATGTATCAGGAATAAGGACGGGATACGAGCTGTGGAGTACTTTTAAAACACCAGGCCTATCATATATGCACTGTTACAAGAAGACAAGGGAACCCAAAGGTAATACACTAGGGACCTTGGGCGGTAACTTATTATAGAGAACAGTGGTCCCTGATATTTGGAGGATCAGAAGAATAATAGACATACACTAAATCGTAAGTATGTCCTTTGTCCAGCCAGACAGGAGTTTATTTTGCAGGTATAGGCAATAACATATGGATTTTTCAAAATGACAAGTGGGCACGACCCGTGACCCACAGTGAACAAGACAAAACAACGAAAGTTTTAGGAAAAGGCAAACAAGGCGGTCTGTATACTTGTGCTCAGTGAACAGACTTGATTCAATTTCTTAATCACCATTGCACAAATCATTGTTGGACATTTCTACTGCATATGGTGCTAATTTGTCGACGACGTTTCGATGCCGAAACTAAATACAGGGCATCATCTTCAGGACATGAGACTATATCATGTTTGTCTTGAATCATAATACCATTATGCCTTTTAAACTATCAGGCTAATGTTGCATTGGTGCGTCTGTAGTAGGGACAGGATTTTCAAATCCAATTAGGTTCAGGATTTTGTTAGTGCGTCCGTATTTGGGAAGTACAATTCCAATTATGAGCCCGGTGGTGCGAGTGATATTACGCTGTCGGCTGGGTTTCAAGGAGCGGGATGCTCATTCTGGTGCCGGTAGCCAAGCAAGATCGCACTTCTATAGGAGACCATGCCCGATCGCGTCTCGTTGTATGCCGGTTGCTCGATGGCATCCACGGCGGTCGGCGGGCGGAGACACTGACATCAACTTGTAATTTATTTCTACTATCAGCAGACATTCAGTGACATTTTTAGATGTGCAGGTCCAAGTTGAAAATACCATTTTAACAATCACTCTTTTTAGAAAGCCCACGGCTGGTAACACGGTGTTGCATGCGTTGAGTGCCCATCCTCCCCAACTTACAAAAATTATCCCCTATGGGGAGATGTTGCGCATTCAACACATTTGCAGCAACAATGAGGATGCCGACATCAAACAAGCAGAAAGCCAGGCTCGGTTTCTGGCCAGGGAGTACAGGACAGAAATTGTCTATGCCGCGATAAGTAGGTCCATGGTACGGGCCCTCAATGACCTATTAACTTACAAGGTCAAAATGGCAAGTGGGGATGCCAACAATGAAACTGAAATCCAACAGCCTACCAGGCTCATTCTCTCGTATTCAAGACAAGAAAGGCAAATAAGGACCATAGTTAGGCTCAACTGGCCTTTTATTCTATAGTATTGTTAGATGCATTGAAGGAATCTTCATAGCTCTCAAAATCTCCAAGTAATTCCAATTCTGAACGCCATGACTTGAAAAGTTGCAAAAGAGCTAAATAGTAAAAATCCCTTTTGTCAGGTGTTTCGCAACTCAGTTTACGGTGACTAATCCAATTTCCTTTTCTTTGTTTCACCAGACATCATTCAGAACCAATAACGGCATATATACCAATATTAATGTTTTCGGTAATATTCCGTTTAAAAATATAGTTTTGCAGCACTTCATAGAGACAAATGTTCTCAAGATGATGACTTCTATTTGGATAATATGTATCCAACATATTTGTTTTCAGAATATCAGTACTTTCTGGCTCTTTTTCAGTTAAATATTCAATTTCTTGTACAGATTTAAGAACTCGGTTTCGTGTTGCAGCAAGACCTAGATTCACCCAAATGATTCTTCTGGATTTAGAGTACAGACTTGCAGATGATAAGTGATCCGAGCATTCATATGCTCCAATTTCACAAAGAGATAACATCTTCAAACTGTAACTGTATAATTTCTTACTTAGACTCTTCTTTTTTTTTATTTTAAACTTTTTATTATTGAAGTTCTTGTATCAAAAAAAAAAGGTAATACAAATATTAACAACCAAAGAGTACAAAATCATAGTTTACAGAAAGCATCTTCCAATATTACTCAAAATACGATTTCCAAATTTTATCAAATTTCCTTATCCCCCCAATTCGCTGTGCATAACGAAATTCACTGAATCGAACGTTCCTCATTTTCTGAAGCCAGGTATTAAACAAAGGAGCTTGTGTTAATTTCCAATTCTGGAGCACCAGAGATCTCGCTGCTGCCATCATAATAAATAATAATTTAACCATCTGTTCTAACAATCCAAGATCAGAATCATATCCATAAAGTATTAATTTAGCATTATAGACAATCTGAATCCCACAATACTTTTGTAAATATTCAAAAATTTCATTCCAAAAAGGCACAATTTTAACACAGTGAGCTATAGTGTGAGACCAATTAGCAGGACTATATTGCAGACATCTAAAACATGTGGCACTAACATTCACAAACATTTTGGAGATGACGGCAGGAGTTCGATAGAGGAGTCATTTGCTGAAAAAAATCATTCTCCTCCAATTAGAACCTCGAAGAACACTAAAATTCATCTTATTGATACATTTCCAGGTATTCAAAGTAAGAGCATGATTTTCTTGCTCGTACCATTTTTTAATGACTCTTGTACTAAGATCTGTTTCAATATGTTGAGCTAAGCAACGTTTCCATTCTCCTGGCTTCTTACTCTGAGGAATCAAAAACAAATCATCCCTCAACTGAGAGGGAGAGTCAATCATACTTGGCTCAGCTTGTCCCAGGGTTTTAAAAATTGAAACATAAGAATTTAATAACATAAAATTTCCTGAGATTAATCGCTGCATCTCTCGAGGTGACAGCCAAGCCCCTTCTCTTAAGAAGTCTGACAAAGTACAAAACCCAGCCCGTTCCCATTGAGAAACAATATCTGCTCCGACTTTAATTCCCATAAAAATAAGAGCATTCCTTAAAGGAGTTCTAGAATTGAACTGCGGAAGGGAATACCTTTTTAGAAAAACATTGCGACGTTTGAAAAACCAATACATCATTTTATACCGAGTGAGTTTTGGCGATTTAGGGATGTGAAGAGGAGCTGGGGTTTGAACCTCTTGACTGATTTGGTCAAAAAAGAAATTAATAAATAATTTTGGACTTTGCATTCCTAATTTAAATCGTTCTAAATATTGGGCGAAATATCCACTATAATAATCTCTAAGGTTGGGAACATATAAGCCTCCCATTACAATATCCACGTAGAGTGTCTTCATTGCAATCCTAGGGCGTTTTTTAGCCCATATAAAACTTGAGAATAGTGATTCTGCTTTTGAAAAAAAACTACTAGGTAAGTAGCACGGAATAGCTGAGAATAAGAAATTAAAAAGTGGAAGTATAGACATCTTTATAAGTGCCACCCGACACATAATAGTGAAATGCAATGGATCCCATCTAGTAAATAAGGATTGCAACTTATGTAAAAGTGGGTCCTAATTTAAGTTAACTAAATCGGATACCAAATTAGAAAACATAACCCCTAAATACCGTTTTGGTCTTAAACTAATACATCCAACTAAGTCCGCATGTAAATCCACCTCCCCCCCACCACACACTAATATTTCAGGTTTTTTTTTGTTAATTCGGTAACCTCCTAAGGCCTTGAATTCTTCGAAAAGCTGTAAAACAGCAGTCTGAGATTGGATATCCGTCTTGATTATCAACATGATATCATCGGCGTAGAGTTTAATTTTGGCCATAGATAAAATCGGTGGTGGAATATTTACAGATTCACGAATTGCTATAGCTAACGGTTCAATAAGGTTCAGGTTAAGGTTCAGGTTAAAAAAATCCCGGCCTTAATTTTATTATTAGATGCTGAGAAAGCTTTTGATTTGGTGGTGTGGACAACTTTATTTTCTATTTTAAAACACTTGGGTATCCCTTCACAAATAATTAGTTTAATTCAAAACTTATACACGGGTGCCAAAGCTAATATAGTTATTAATTCTGTTATGGTAGGCACAGTTTCGGTCCAACGGGGCACCAGGCAGGGCTGCCCCTTATCCCCTATTCTTTTTGCTTTTTTTATTGAACCGTTAGCTATAGCAATACTTAGACTCTTCTTATGGGAAATCTCTTCCCACATTTCCTTCAATTCCGTCTTTTCTGACTTTGGTATGTACGATGTCACATATCGAGCAACAGCAATGGAATTGTCTGCAACATATTGAATATCCATATTAGCATTCCACATAGACAAAATGACTGAGTTATAGTCATTTATGTATTTTGACTCTTCATTTCTTCTTAAGTTGTAGGTATTTTTTGGAGACTTTCTTGTGATATTATGTCGCAAAGATGACATAAAACTGTTCACTCTTCCTTTCGATATTACAGGTCGAGGAAATGCAAAACGGCATTTGCTGTAGAATTAGTCCTTAGATTTGTACTTTTGACGACAGTATTTGCTACAACGATGGCTTTGGAATCGTAAGACTTGTCATAAGTCCTTATCTTGTGTACTTCACATGTAGCATATTCTTCAATAAAAGATAACACAGTATCATCTGAGTCTGTTCCAAATTTTGGAGCATCTTTGATCCATAATAGCATATGCATGTGAGGTGCACCTCTCGCTTGATACTCCTTTCTCCAAAAGAATTCCAGAACCGCTCCAAGAGGAGGATTTTTTTTGTTGGTGATAAAATACATCATAGCTTCGAATTTATGATTGAAATACCTGCATACATTAACAGGATCCAAAGAGCACAATTCTCCAGGTGTCTTGTATTCGATATTTGGTATATTTGGATTTGCCTCTCGAAGAAATTGAAGTAAATCATCCCAAGCTTATTCAGCACAGCTTAGAGTAAGGAACCATGTAGGAGTTCCTAAGTTCCTTAGCATACATTTAAGTTCTCCATGACGACGGTACCAGTACTCATTAGTACCATGCTCACATGCCATCAGATTAATCAGCTGAGTTTCCAACACATTATCTTTCTGCTGTACTTTATCCATAAATTCCTTTGCTGAAACTTTCAGCAGATGTACACCTGTTTTCAATATGTGGTTTACTGCATAAGAAAGTCCAGATAAATCACTCTCAAACAAAAGATTAAACAAATATGGAATACATTGTTGAAATCTTGCATCTTCTGCATATAATCTTGATGTCCGGTATTCAGATGCAGTAATCTGCACAGGTCGTTCATCATATTGTCCTCCTTTTCCTGTAGGAAACAACTGAGGGAAACAACGAGCTTCCAAGCTTTTTTCCCATACACTAATAGGACTTCCTTTTGCTTCTTTCATTTGAAATAACTCTATAGCATTCCGCATCATTTCTTTGGAATGCAATGGATGAACATTGTAATGTTCGTAGATTTCTTCAGTTCTGGACACACCCACTTTTTCAATTTGACCAGATGGCAAGTCAGTATCTTCTTGTACAGATATTTCTTCTTCTCCCACATACACATTTTTGTAATATTGATTATTTTTTACTAGATACAACGTTGCCTTTTTCACTTTACTAACATCCACTAATTCTTGCCAGATTTTCGTACTCTTGGTAGGAACGCCATTAACAAGAATAACTAAAGGTTCATCCTCTACATTTTCTACACCAATAGTTTCAATATTTTTCTTTACATCTAGAGGCAAATATACAACTCTTCCCTTTAATCCTCTCTGCAAATCAGAAGGAGGCAATTTTCCTGTCTTAGGCTCCATACGAACAATAGCCTGAAATGGATGCACACATTGAATAAGAATAGACTCATAGGTATTTAAACCCATCAGTTCAGAAGGAATATTTACCAACTCAAGATTATTATGCACAGCTCTAGCAGGCATTTTGTTCTCTTCTAATTTGTTATAACAATATTTACAAATATGCTGATCAGAACCCAAATCAAAACAATTCTCTACCAAAAAATAAGTTGTATAATTTCTTGTTCCAAATTTTCTACAGTGCACTGTCCTACATTCTCTTCCACATGTTCTGCTAGTAATCTCTTACTTTCTGCACTGTCTTCCTGAGGACCAAAGTAACAAATCTCAATTTCATCACAAACATTTGTTACGTCTGATACAGATTCACGCAAAAGAGCACTGTTCAACTTTTTTAACATTAGTGCTGGACTTTTCGCGTAATACAATGCTCTGACTAATTTCCTCATCTGAGTATGATGAACTGCTAACATCCTGAAATGGTGGAAAACACTTCTACATACTTTTTTAGAAACACAATGTAGAGAATGACCTTGTAAACCAATATTTTCTCGCACTCTGCAAGGGTCTAGTCCTTGTACCATCTTAATATTTTGTTTACTACTTTTCTTTGGTGTAATTACGTAAGAAATTGCGTAAAAAATCAATAGATTCTTACCGGACACTGCAAATACTACTACAATTCCAAGTGTACACTGGAGCTTTAAGACGTCTCCCTAAAACTTCAGCAGCTAACACCTCTTCTGCATTTCTAGGAACAATTTTCTCTTTCTCAATAGGACAACCATTTCTAACCTCATAAGCACGACCAGTAGTGTCAACTGCATGCAACAAATCATTACTCTGAAGATAACTTTCTTCATTAAAAAAAGCCTCAGAAGTTAAAGTATGTTTCCATTCACACAAAAAAACTCACAAAAATTACTTCTGTTAATTAGACTTCTCCACCTAATTTTGCTCTTCATTAAATGGATTGGTTTATCTAGTGATCTAATTCTATTGATTACTAATATAAACAGTTTTCTTTTCAATTCCAAAGCTTTCTCAACTACATTTTCTATAGCTTTCTTCTTATAATATACTGTTTTTTCTTATATACCTTAATTTCTTTCATTAAATTTGATGCCAATCTATTATAAAACATTTTTTCCTAATTTATATGAATTGATTTTTTCTCCTTGTACTATACACAGTTTTGCCTGCACTTGATTTTCCATTATTCTTTTGTTTATTAGTAGTTTTTTTCCCGTTACTGATACACTAAGGACATTTTTTTGTTTCTGAACACTATTCTTGGTCTTTAGTATTTTCCTCAAAAAAGTGCTCCTGCTCTTACCAGGAGTTTCTTTCTGTTTGTTAAGACATCTCTCTTCATGTAAATCTTCTTGGTGAGTTCTCTTCAAATACACACTTTTCTTTCGTTGCTTCGTCTGTTGGTACTTCGTTGGCATGATGCAGTACTTTTAGTATCGATAAACACAACCTATAATAAAAAAATATGTGTAACATTACAAAAAAATATATATCAAATATTCTATTATATTACTTACAAGAAGAGAGGGAGGAGTATGAGGACAAAGCTCGGAGTATAAAAATAAGATGACTTACAACAAAAGAACAAGGAGTATGAAGCAAGGAACATTTAATAAAAAATTAGAGTATAAATAGACAGTACAATATAACGGAATATAGAAACAGCCCCGGCACATGGAGGGAGTTGTAAAGGAGTAGGCAGGTGGGGCAGAGGTGGGGCAGGGTGAGGAGTGATAAACAATGGAATCTGGGGGCATATTACCAACAAGTAGCGATATTTATCGCTAAATAGGGTGAGCGACGATTTTTTTATCACTGCCTATCGCTGGATATGTTAGCGGAGAAAACATGCTATTAGCAACGCTTTTCTGCATTGTGGTAAAATGTCCAGCGACAGCGGCAAAATGCGTGAATATCGTTGAGAATACAGCGATATTCACGCATTAGAGACGAAATGGTCTTAGCCATGTAATCCACTTGCGATTGGATAAAATGGCTAAGAACTGGTCTGGGCAGGTGTTAGTATTTTCAGATAATCGCGGTTAACGTGAATATTTCCAACAGTACGCCTGCCTTGCTAATAGGCGATATCGATGTTAGCAACTGCTTTCAGTCGGTAACTGGTTGGGTACACCCACTTTGCACGTCATTAGCGATAAACATCGCTGACATGCAAAGCGTGCCCCAAACTGCTTGCTATCGCGTAAAAGCTGTCGCTAACATCAGTTAGCGACAGGTTGCTAATAGGACGATAGAATTGTCACCGCTTAGCGGCCGAAAACGGACAGAAAATTGATGATAATTGCCTATCGCCCCCCTTAGTAATATGCCACCTCGATCATTGCAGGTAAGTAAACAATTAAATTAATAAAATGAATTTCGGGACATATCAACAAAAGGCAATAGAATATTGTTGTTTTATCAGCAGGAAAATGCCGATAAAGCGACGATAATGAGCTTGATAATATCCCCTTGAGAATTCTCATACCAGTCCAGGTAAACACTAGAACTTGGGCTTCTATAGCTATTTACAAGAAGCTATTATCAAGCCCATTTTCGCAGTTTTATTGGCAGTTTACTGTCCATAAAACATCGATAATATCAACACTGGTTCTTAATAATATGCCCAGCCATATTATCAGTATAGGGCGATACATTATCACCGCTTTTACTGGCAGGAAACTGGCACTAAAGCGGCGATAATGGTGTCGATCATATATCCTTGTGAATTTCCATAGAAGCCCAGGTTAACACCATAACCTGGGTTTCTATGTGAATTCACAAGGATATATTATCAAGAGCATTATCACTGCTTTACCGGCAGTTTCCTGTCGATAAAAGCGGCAATAATGTATCGTCCTTTATTGATCATATGGCCCATAATCCCTTAATGGTCAGAGGCACAAAATGATATTAAAGAAAAAAAATAACAGCATGCATTATAGCAAAACACGTTTACTACTATAAAACGTTTAACAACGGACGAATATAGGAGCATATTATCAATGCAGGCGATAATATTATGAACACTTTATCGGCAGTTTCCTGCCGATAAAGTGACGATAATTGTATCGCCGAGTCTTGATAATATACCTTATAATTCGTCAATGTACAAAGATACACCGCACAGACGCACTCCCATACAACTTTTCAACTCACCTTTCAAATTGAATTCTAGATTAACAGGAATACCACTCTCACAGTGGATATTCTTCTACAAAATCTCTGGAGTTCAGTGTTTACAGCACAACCTTCAAATGGAACAGTTTCCCTCTTATTTTACGTACACATACATATAAATAACCAATTAAAATCGTGTTCACATTAATTCAAAAGAAAACACACATTTCGATTGGTTTAACATTCCAAAGCTTTCGAACTAATAAAACTTTCAACCCTTCCCCCGTTCCACAATCTGCCAGTTATCATAGAAACACTTCAGGGAACACCTAACTCAGCACACAGGTGAAAAGTTGATCATACATTGTTGCAAATTAAAACAGCAAGTGGAGAATATACCAGCTTATCTTATGTAACGTTCTTTTCTATCACTTTTTCTTAACCAATAAAAGTATGGCTTTTAAATAAGAGGAACATGGAACCTAGTTTTCTGTAAAATATTGTCAAACAACCAATCATGTCTTTTCTTTTTTCAAAACTACATGTTGTCCACCATCTTAGAAAAATCTTACTTTTGAAACTAGCATTTCATTTACAGACGCCATCAGAGTGCATCCAGACCTCTCTTCAAAATGCTGACAGTGTGGATTGTGGGACACAGCTATATTTTCTGGAGTCAAAGGTACGCAGAACGGAAAATAATTCACAAGGACCTAGGTTTACCAAATGTAGACATTAAATGGATTGGACAGAGAGGATTAAAGTTGCACCAATTGATGCCATTGGTGAAATCCTTTATGCATCTCCAACAACCTGACCTCATAATTGTGCACTGTGGTGGCAATGACCTAGGCACTTTGACTGCGGTAGCTCTGGAAATGCTCATGAAGGACACCTGTGCCCAATTGATCGCACGGTTCCTGAAAACTGCCTTTGTATATTCTAATATATGCCAAAGGCAGAGATGGAAGCGGTCCAACCACTATTGTTCACAGTTTCAAAAAGCTAGGAAACATGTGAATAAATCTGTTTCTGCCTTTCTCCGAGACTACCGAATGGGGTCCGTTTACAACAATAATCTGCGTTTCATTATGCATGGCATCTATGGTGTACATTTTACAGAAGAGGGGAACAGATTGTTCCTCATAAACTTAAAACTCTGCATTGGTACTTACTTGTAGGTACTAAAATCTCACAATAAACACAACGGCTCTTTTTAGAGCCACACAACACATAAACAAATACACTTCATAAATATCTAAAATTATTTTTAGTTTTCTTGGTTATGTAAGCGTACGTGACGACTTTCAACATTACAGCTGTACGTCATCCATACGTGGTTGGTACATGTACAATAAATGTACCACCCCCTGAGCAACACTATAGGTTGAGAATGTTTCTATCGTGCTCCCTTTCCTTATTTGTAAAGTTTGTTTTACTGTTTCCTTGTGACTCGGCTGCCGTGACAAATAAGAGGGTTTGCAACACTTCCTGGTTTGGAGTATTGTTAGCCAATCAGCATGCAGCTCCTGCTCATAATTGTACATATTTCTGTACATGTACGTTGCGATTTTTCAATAAAAAAAAAATAGAGCCTAAACATGCATGCATGTACGACCCCCTAACCACGTGTGATCGTCACCACGAAGCCATTAGCATGCATTTCGGGTCATATTATCAACAAAACGAGAAGTATTATCGCCGCTTTATCGGCACTTTCCTGCTGATAAAAGCGGGGATAATGTTTTGTCTATTGTTGATATCACGTTTTGTTGATAATATGGCCCGAAAATTGTTTTATCAATGTAATTGTTTATTTACCTGCAGTCAGCCAGATTCCGTTGTTTATCATCCCCCACCCTGCCCATCCCCCGCCCGCCCTGCGTGTCCCACCGCAACTCCCTCCACGGGCCACGGGTGAAAGACACAGTAGCGATCTAGTCATTTACCACAGAGTTGTGGGGAATCCTTGGTGAGGTGCGCACTCACTAACGAGTGCGCACTTCACCGAGGACGTTCCGGAGGTCAGACCCGTTTTTAATTGCTCCTTAGGCATTCCTGAAGAGAAAGTGGAAATATTTCTGTGAGAGTTAAAGATCGTTGTTTGACAAGTAAGTGAGTAAGTAAACTTACCTTACATTATAGACAATATTGAATGTAGTCAGTCGATGTATTTTCTCTAACTTATCATTTGAGATGTCATCAGTGATGTCATCAGTGATGTCACTGACCATGTCATGAATGATGTAATATGTGACATCATCAGCAGTGGATTGCGGGCGCGCGAGTTATAGTGAGTCCAACTAACTATAACGTGGGAATTTCAATGGTTTTGTATGAGTAAAATGTCCAGCTAACTATAACTGGTGTGAAACCTATGGTTTTTTCAGTGAATTTCAAAGTTTTTTTTTAAATGCTAATACCTAACTATAACAATTGTGAAACCTATGTTTTATTTTGTGAATTTCAAAGGTTTTTTAAATGCTAATTCCTAACTATAACGATTGTGAAACCTATGGTTTTTTCAGTGAATTTCAAAGTTTTTTTTAAAGCAAATTCCTTGCTATATCGAGTTTGTAACCTACGATTTTTAAAGTGAATTATTAAGTTTTTTTAGCAGCTGTTTTTTATAACTATTAATTATTTATTTTATTTTTTGATTTTTTTTCTAAAATTAAATTTTCAATGTATTTTTCATGTGTTTTTTTTATCATTTTGTCTCAGAGCGCTCAGGGTGCGCGCACCGGTAAGCTCACCCGACAGTGCAGCGAGAGCGATATTCCCGAGTGCGAAAAAAAGTATGTATTTAAACTAAAAAATAATGCAAGACATTCAGTGGCATACTTATAAAAGTAGTATTTTTGATTTTAAATACCCGTATTTAAACTTTAAACGCATTTCCGAAAAGCTAGCAAAACGTCATTCAGGCGCGCCGCGTAAGCGCCCCGGAAGCATCTACGTTCGTGCCGTGTAAGCGCCCCCGGAAACGCTCCGGTGCGCGCAGTGTAAGCGCATCAAGTCATGTGACCTTAAAATAACACTTTTCAGTTTTTTTTTACAACTAATGAAAACCCCACCCATTTCCTTCACTACCTCTTTCACTTTGGAGAGAGAAAGACCTATTCCCTTCTACTCTTCAATTCTTCAGAAATAATGGCTGCAAGACCACCTAGCAGCAGTGAGGACTCTGATGAGTTTCTTCAAGAGTAGTCTCCTCAGCCCAAAGTGAAGGAGCACTTTATTTGGAAATTTTTTACCATTCCACCAGGAGAGAAGAAGGTAAATGCTCTAAAGGTGGAGTGAAAAATTTGCCATACTGTTCTTTCACGGGGTGACCCCAGCAGAAAATATAGTTTTGGCAACTCCACAATGATTCGGCATGTTCAAAGGAGGCACCCCCAGAACTATGCCCGGGAGAGTGTCAGGGACCTGGCACGTAATCCCCCCAGAGATGGCGCCTCAACTTCCACCGGAGGAGCAACAACATCCGTGAGAGGAAGACCAGTTGAATGAATTCCAAACATTCAACCTGTTTTTACGGACATTACAATTAAGTGTAAGCAGTGTGATGAACTGCTTTGCTACGGAGAGCAGAGTATCATGCTAATTGTACGCAAAAGAGAAGACCATCGCTGCCCTCCACAGCCCTAATTTTTCAGTTTGGCATTCCCTATTTTTGTTTTTGTTCAGAAAAAACCCCCCCAAAAAATTAAAAAAGTTCAGAAAAAGTAAAAAAAAAAGAAAAACTAAAAAAGAAGAAAAAACAGTTCTTTATAGAACTACCTCCAATTCTCCAAAAAGTGCTGTATTCTTTACAAATTCAAAAGGAGTAAGTGAAGTGGAGTGCAGTGAGAGAGGAAAGGAAAATGAGTGAGGGAGCAAAGAAAGGGACGAGAGGGGAAGGAGTGAAGTAGGGGGATTGAAAGAAGGTGAGTGTGGGAGGTGAGTGAGGGGAAGGGGAGTAAACAAGGGGAATGAGGATAAGTGAAGAAAACGGAGTAAGGGAACGGGGGTGAGGAAGGGTAAGAGAAGAGCAGTGAGGTTGAGGAAAGAGAGGTGATAGAGAGTGGATAAAGGCAAGTGAGCATGAGACAAGGGGAGTGAGGGAGTGAGGAGACAGAGGAAGTGAAGGAAAGAGTGAGAGAAGAGGACTGATTGAGGGAGCAAAGAAATATAAGTGAGGGAGTGTGGCTGAGTTATAGGGAGTAAGCGTAACAGAAGAGGAGTGAGAGACTAAGAGGACGGAGAGAATGGGGGTAACAGAGAGAGAGTGAGGGAAGGGAATGAGTAAGTTAGAGGACAGAGGGATTGAGAGGAGTTAGTGAAGTGGAGTAAGGAGAGTAAGGGAAGGGAAAAGAGTGAAGGAGTGAAGGAAGGGAAGAGAGAGGAAGGAAAGTAAAGGAGAAGGTCTGAATGAAGGTGAGTGTGGGAGTATGGCTCAGTTATAGGGAGTGAGCGTGACAGAAGAGGAGTGAGAGACTAAGGGGACGGAGAGAATGAGGCTAACAGAGAGAGAATGAGGGAAGGGGAGTGTAGAAGTAAGAGGACCGAGGGAGTAAGAGAAGGAGTTAGTGAAGTGGAGTAAGGAGAGTAAGGGAAGGGGAAAGAGTAAAGGAGCGAAGGAAGGAAAGAGAGAGGAAGGAAAGTAAAGGAGAAGGTCTGAAATAAGGTGAGTGTGGGAGTATGGCTGAGTTATAGGGAGTGAGCGTGACAGAAGAGGAGTGAGAGACCAAGGGGACGGAGAGAATGAGGCTAACAGAGAGAGAATGAGGGAAGGGAAGTGTAGAAGTAAGAGGACAGAGGGAGTAAGAGAAGGAGTTAGTGAAGTGGAGTAAGGAGAGTAAGGGAAGGGAAAAGAGTGAAGGAGCGAAGGAAGGGAAGAGAGAGGAAGCAAAGTAAAGGAGAAGGTTGAAAGAAGGTGTGTTATGGAGTATGGCTGAGTTATAGGGAGTGAGCGTAACAGAAGAGGAGTGAGAGACTAAAGAGACGGAGAGAATGAGGCTAACAGAGAGAGAATGAGGGAAGGGAAGTAGAGAAGTAAGAGGACAAAGAGAGTAAGAGAAGGAGTTACTGAAGTGGAGTAAGGAGAGTAAGGGAAGGTAAAAGAGTGAAGGAGTGAAGGAAGGGAAGAGAGAGGAAGGAAAGTAAAGGAGAAGGTCTGAAAGAAGGTGAGTGTGGAGTATGGCTGAGTTATAGGAAGTGAGCGTGACAGAAGAGGAGTGAGAGACTAAGGGGACCGAGAGAATGAGGCTAACAGAGTGAGAATGAGGGAAGGGAAGTGTAGAAGTAAGAGGACAGAGGGAGTAAGAGAAGGAGTTAGTGAAGTGGAGTAAGGAGAGTAATGGAAGGGAAATGAGTGAAGGAGTGAAGAAAGGGAAGAGAGAGGAAGGAAAGTAAAGGAGAAGGTCTGAAAGAGGTGAGTGAGAGAGAGGAGTGAGGAAAAGGGGAGTAAACCTAGGGATTTAGAATAAGTGAGGGAATCGCAGTAAGGGAACAGGGGTGTGGGAGCATGAGAGAAGAGTAGTGAGGTTAAGGAAAAGAGTATTGAGAAAGTAAATTTTGTACGTCAAACTTACCTTATAAGTAATGTAAACTTAATTACATATTTTCAGTAAATTTAATATCTGTGAAAGAGAAAAAAAGTAAGTTATAATATTTATAATATATATTTTACAATACAAGAGACAAAGCAGGAGATTAAAAGTCATAAAAGGTTACTAAGAGATAAAGTAGGAGTGAAGGACTCAGAAAGGAAAACAAAGGAATGTTGAAGGTCAGAGAGAGTTAAAAAGAAATAGAGGAAGAGCAAGTTACTAAAAGGATAATGTCATGGATACATTCAGTGACAGAGAAGAAGAGCAGGAGAGAGAAATGAAGTGAAGGTGAGTAAGATACTAAAGGAATGTGCATTAGGAAAACTAAAGGAAGAAAGGGGAGTAAAGAAAGGGGAGTGAGTGACAGGGAAGCAGGAGTGAATGACGGTGGATTAATGACAATGAGGGATGGAAGGTGAGTGAGGGTGAATGTAGGGTCGTAAGACAGTGAGGAGACAATGGAAGTGAGGGTAACAGAGAGGGAGTGAGGGAAGACAAGTGAGAATATGAGAGAACAGAGGAAGTGAGAGAAAGAGTGAGTAAAGGGGAGTAAGGTGATTAAGGGAAGGAGAATGACTGAGGGAGCAAAGGAAGGAAAGAAGGGGAAGAGAAGTGAAGCAAAGGGACTGGGAAAAGGTGAGTGCGTGAGGAGAGAAAGAGGAAGGGGAGTTAAGGATGATGAATGAGGATAACTGAGGGAACCGGAGTAAGGGAACAAGGGTGAGGGAGGGTGAGTGAAGGGCAGTGAGGTTGAGGAAAAAGGGAAGATAGAGAGAGGATAAAAGCAAGTGAGCATGAGACAAAGGAAGTGAAGGAGTGAGAACATAGAGGTAGTGAAGGAAAGAGTGGCAGAAAGGGACTGAGTGAGAGAGCAAAGAAAGGTAAGTAAGGGAGTGTGGGTGAGTTATAGGGAGTGACCGTGATGGAAGAGGAGTGAGAGAGTGAGAGGACCGAGAGAATGAGGCTAAGAGAGAGGGAGTGAGGGATGGGGAGTGAGGATATGAGAGGACAGAGGGAGTGAGAGAAGGAGTAAGTGAAGTGGAGTAAGTTGAGTGAGAGAAGGGGAATTATTGAGGGAGCAAAGAAAGGAAGGAAGGGGAAGAGGAGTGAAGTAGAGTGACTGACAGCTGGAAAATGGTGGATGGGAGAGAGGGAAAGGGCAGTGAAGGAATGGAGAATGAGGATAAGTGAGGGAAGTGGAATAATGGAAGGGAGGTGAGGGAGGTGAGGGAGAGTGAGAGAAGGCCAGTGAGGGTGACTTAAGAGGAGTAATAGAGGGTGGAAAAAGGTGAGTGAGCACAACAGAATGAGAGAATAATATATATTTGATAATACAAAATACAAAACAATTTGTAAAACATGTTATATGGTTTATTTTTGCTGTTCTCAGAATATATTGAATTTCACTTAAAACTGTGACTTCAATAGTACTCATCATATAACAGCGGGCAAAAAAAAAACACAATCAAAATGATTGTGTTTAAAAAACCCATACAACGTTTCAATAAATAATGTATAATTTAGAAAAAACATATCTTAACTCACTTTTGATCCACGTACTTTTCCACGAGGCCAAATAGTATATGGAAAGTCCTTTTCTTTGGAAATTACTCAATAGTATTCATAATCTCCCATTTATCCGAGTTTCTGAAAGAAAAGCTCCAACATCTTTTACATTATGAAACAATAGTTTTATTTTCACCTCTGGCTTACTTATGATAAATATTTCCTTTAATACTCACATACACACTACGTGATACACTTATACTACCTCTATGACAACTACAAGTTTTTTATTATCTTGGTCACTCTCACTCGCAAAGTAATTTTGAACAGCAAACTAAGTTTTATTAACTGGTCCAATCTTCATAGGCCAATTACCTTCCCTAAAATTTCGGTTGTAAGAACACTAGGTAAGAATTTTGTAAGTCAAAAGGCAAACGTTGTTTGAAAGTCAATTCAGTATCATTACAATAACTCCAACCTTTTTGACATTTTAAATAAGCTGTGTAATGTCATGATGTTGTTGAAGGACCATCATGGTAAATAATTGCTGCAGTTGCAAAGGTTCTTCCTGAAATTGATAATTGAGAAGCCACAACATTTTTAATTAAAGTTGTTATTTAGTTCCATCAGGTCTACGTCGTTGCAACATTAAAATTACATACTGTCCATATCTTTGTATAAATAATGTTGATAGTATTGCTGATTTACATTGAGTACAGACCATGTTTTGATCTGCTCCTCTAACTAGATTATTAAAAGACACTGATTTGCAGTCTGGTAAAGTCAAATATATAAATCTTTCAGTGTCTATTGTAGTACTACTTGAAAAGGAACAATTGTCGCCGTCATGCTGCCATTTATAAGAACAGTTTTCTACATCTACACCTTCATCTTGCAATACAACAAGCATATACATTAGAAATTCCTGACAATCTTGCTGAATATTCTGTGAAAATTGATTTAGACCAGAACATATGTCTAAAACATTTCGAATTTCAGAAATACTTTGTATTTTTGTTCTATCACTGCTACATTTCTCAAACACAGAATTCAACAAACAACAAAATCGATTATCCCGATTTTCAGCAATCTGTTCCTGTACAGTTTGGAGAAAAAAAACATTAACCACTACATTAGCATAGCAGTTGACACCATAACTGTTTTAAAACTGAAATCCAACAACATATTTAACTGAATCCTTTTCCTTTCTGCTTACAATTACTGGTTCATCTACTTTTTTTCTTTTTGCTACAACTTCACTACAATTTTTCTCATTTCTTCTTTTTCGGCCTACCACACGCTTTTTAAATAGAGGATATTGAGGTAAATTTGGAGCATACTCTCTTCTTAACCTATTTAATTCTTTTACACAATTTAGATCTGCATTAATCTTTGTCTCATCAAAATCAATCAAGTACAATCCAGATAAAGTTCTGACTCGAGATAAAGCAACATATGCCACACCCTCCTTGAACACAGAACTTCCAATATTCACTAAAGCACTATCTACACTTAAACCTTGAGATTTATGAATAGTCACCGCAAATACCAAAGAAACAGGAAACTGTTTTCTGCGGACATATAAATCTTTCACAAGCAAAAATTGGGCAGAACAATGACTGATTTATTGTACTTCTTCAATACCATCAAATTTAATTTTTATAAATTCAATTCCATCTCTATTTCGGTAATTCACAAAATCAACAACATGACCCATTGCTCCATTTACTAAACCTCTTTCCACATGTAAATTATGTCGTAAAATTATACGACAATTTAAAGATGCATACAGAGTCTTTTCCAAACCAGCAGTTTTAGATATTGTCTTCTCTAAAGAATCCAATTTTGATTTAAACTTTTCAGAAAAAATAATAGTTGCTCCTTCATGTTCTATTTTATCGATAGCTTCCAGTTTCACAATCTCTTGATTTTCCAACTTTAACATTTTGTTGTTGAAGATTGAACATTCTTGCAGAGTTAACATCAAGCATATGACAGATTTGTTTTCAGGAATTTTCTTAAAAATATTCTCTGGGAGAATGTTTTCATTTGGAAACAAATTTGAAATTAATCGTGCATGTAAAGCTGCTTTCCCATGCTCACTTACTTTTCCAATTCTTACATCTTGTAGAATCTTTTTATAATCTTCATCCTTTGCCTGTCGCATATTTTGTAGCAGTCCTGCATATTTGAAATGTAACCATATGTTAACATTTCCAATGCTTCCTAGGCACTTCCTTGTATCTTCATGTGTAAGCATTTTAAACACTGGTTGTCCTTTCACTGGAGTTAGCTACAGTAGATCTCCCAAAACAATGATGTGTTCGCATCCAAATAGCAAATCATACTCTTTTTTAGAATTTCTCACATTCTTATATGCACAAAAGCAAGCATTACATTTGATACCATGCTTACCTCATCAATGATAAGAAGTTTCATTTTCTTCAAGACTCGGGAAACTTCACAACAAGCTTCTCCAGCTAGCTTGTGGTATTGTAATTTATTATCATGCTCTACTGGCAGCATCAACAAGCGATGTAAAGTAATCCCTTTAATGTTGTGTGCTGCCAACCCAGTTGGCGATACAAAAGGGGGTGGTGATGGACGGAGCATCTGAATCAATCAAAAACTCAAACCCAGTCAAAAGATCTGGGTTTAATCCATCACCGTTCTTTAGCCCACTCTGCCACCCCAGTTCAGACATGGCCATATGCAAATCAGTCTGCCCCTGTGCCTCATGGGAACAGTCCAGCCCGAACTGCCAAACCATGTCTTCCCTGGACCGGAAACAAGCTTCCGAGGACCGGTTTCTGGCATTCCAGCCGTCTTCAGCCCGCCTTGCTTGAATCCAGTGGCAAAGTGAGCAAGGGACTCACATCTGAGCATACCCTGCCACACTTATGGTGGCCAAAAGCGGTACAAAAGGGGGTGGTGATGGACGGAGCATGTGAATCAATCAAACACTCACACCCAGTCAAAAGATCTGGGTTTAATCCATCACCGTTCTTTAGCCCACTCTGCCACCCCAGTTCAGACATGGCCACATGCAAATCAGTCTGACCCTGTGCCTCATGGGAAAATTCCAGCCCGAACTGCCAAACCATGTCTTCCCTGGACCGGAAACAAGCTTCCGAGGAACGTTTTCTGCCATTCCAGCCGTCTTCAGTCCGGTTTGCTTGAATCCAGTGGCAAAGTGAGCAAGGGACTCACGTCTGAGCATACCCTGCCACACTTATGACGGCCAAAAGCGGTACAAAAGGGGGTGGTGATGGACGGACCCAGTTGGGGAAGTAGCAACACAAGACAGCGATGACTCTGTTCTTTTTTGCAGATACGTTGTAATTGCTTTAATCAGAAAACTTTTTCCAGTTCCTGCATCTCCACTCACGTACATTTGGACAGGTATAAATGATGTACATGAGCACTTTTTTTTCTCATTAGATAAACCATGATCATTCTGTTCTGTGACTTCGTCATATATTTGTCTCTGCTCAACCTTTAGTTCTTTTTCCAAATCTTCTAAGTTAACTACATCCTCCTGAGCTTGTTCCATGGCTCTTTCAACTTCATCCATGGCAATGGCAGCTTCATTTTGTATAATTGCTCCTCCTAGTGGATCCTGACTCAATGAAGCAGAACTCTGACTGTCTTGGGAACTGTCTCTAGCAATCTCTGCTGCAATTGTAGCATCTTGCTGTATTTCCTCGTTCAACATTTGCAGATAAATTAAAAAAACAGGACATTCTATGGTATTCTTCGCTGCATTAAACGAATATTCATAACTGAGAAAATCTCCAAGTAGTTCCTCTTCTGTACGCCAAGGCTTAAAGAGTTGCAAAAGAGCCAAGTAATAAAATTCCCTTTTGTCTGGAGATTCGCAACTCAATTTTCGATGATTAATCAAAAGGACTTTTCTTTGTTTCACCAGACAGCCTTCACATCCATTTACAGCATATACACCTTTATTGATATCTTCAGTAACGTTCCTCTTAAATGTATAGGTTTGCAGAACTTCATACAGACAAACGTTCTCAAGATGACTACTTCTATTTGGATAGTATGTATCCAACATGTTTGTCTTCAAAATATCTGTACTGTCTGGTTCTGTCTGGTTCTTTCTCCGCCAAATATTCTATTTCTTGTACAGATTTCAAAACTCGGTTTCGTGTTGCAGCAAGACCTAGACTCACCCAAAATGATGGTTTTAGATTTGGCATATAGACTTGCTGATGATAACCGATCAGAACATTCATATGCTCCAATTTCTCGATGCGAAAACATCTTCAGACTGTAACTGTATAATTTCTTCCTTAGACTCTTTTCATGTGAAATTTCCTCCCATATTTCCTTCAGTTCCGTTTTTTCTGATTTTGTGATGTAAGACGTCACATATCGAGCCACAGCAATAGAGTTCTCAGCAACATATTGAATATCCATGTTAGCATTCCACATGGACCAAATGACTGGGTTGTAGTCATTTATGTATTTGGACTCCTCATATCTTCTTAGGTTGTATGTATTTTTAGATGATTTTCTTGTCACAGTATGTCGCAGAGAAGACATAAAATTGTTCACTCTTCCTTTCGATGTTACTGGACGTGGAAATGCAAAACGACATTTCGTGTAGAACTTGTCCTTGGATTTGTATTTTCGACTACAGTATTTTCCAAAGCGAAGGGTTTGAAAGCGTAAAACTTGATGTCTTAAATTGTTTTCTTCTGTACTTTGAGAATACTGCTCAATGAAACTCATCACTTTCTCATCTGAATCTGTTCCAAATGTTGGTGCATCTTTAATCCATAGTAGCGTATGTATGTGAGGAGCACCTCTTGCTTGATACTCCTTTCTCCAAAAGAAATCCAACACCTCTCCAAGCGGAGGTTTTTTTTTGTTTGTAATAAAAGACTTCATAGCTTCAAACCTATGATTGAAATACCTGCATACATTACCTGGACCCAAAGAGCACAGTTCTCCAGGTGTCTTGTATTCAATATTTTCAAAGTTTTTATTGGCCTCTCGTAGAAATTTAAGTAAGTATTCCCAAGCATACTCAGCACAGCTAAGAGTGAGGAACCATGTAGGAGTTCCTAAGTTTCTTAGCATACATTTCAATTCCCCAAGACGACGGTACCAATACTCGTTAGTACCACGCTGACATGCCATGAGATTAATTAGCTAAGATTCCAAAACACTGTCTTGCAGTTTCACTTTATCCATAAAGTGCCTTGCCGAAAAATTGTGTAGATGTGCTCCACTTTATCAGTATACGGTTCACTGCATAAGAAAGTCCAGACAAGTCACTCTCAAACAGTAGATGGAACAAATATGGAATGCATTGGGTCTTCTGCATATAATCTTGAAGTCCGGTATTCAGATGCAGGAATTTGAACAGGTCGGTCGTCATATCGTCCACCTTCACCTGTTGGAAATAACTGTGGAAAACAACGAGCTTCCAAACTTTCTTCCCATACACTAATCGGACTTCCTTTTGCTTCTTTCATTTGAAACAAGTCAACAGCATTCCCCATTACTTCTTTGGAATGCAATGGATGAACACTATAATGTTCATAAATTTCTTCACTTCTAGAGACATCAACTTTTTCAATTTGCCCAGTTGTTTCCTCTTCTCTCACATACACATTTTTGTAGTACTGATTATTTTTTACCAGATACAAGTTGCCTTTTTGACTTTCACAACATCCACTAATTCTTGCCAGATTTTCTTACTCTTTTTGGAACACCATTAACTAGAATAACCAGAGGTTCCTCCTCTACTTTTTCTACACCAATTGTATCAATATTTTTCTTAAAATCTAGAGGCAAATTGCACAGATTGCTCCGATTAATATAAATGGCTGTGCAATAAAAACTCTTGCATATGCGGATGACGTCGCTATTTTGACACCCAACCCCTCCGCTGCCATTAGGAAGATTGAGGCAGAGGCGGAATGTTTCGGTCAAATCTCGGGATACAAACTGAACAAATCCAAGACACAGATTGTTGAAAATAGATATTCAGGGTGTAATGACGCTAGGGTAGTTGGTTCAGCCATGTACTTGGGGGTGGCTATATCAGCAAATCTTGATAGGGTGGTAGAGATAAACATGGCTCCTCTGATGACAAGAGTAAAAACAGATCTAACAAGGATGAATAACTTACACCTATCACTGATGGGCTGCACCAACATTATTAAGATGCTGATTCTCCCCAAATGTCTTTCTTTTTTTAGATTGATTCCTTTATTCTTTGAGAAAAGTTGGTTTAATACACTAGAGACAATATGCAACAGATTCATCTGGGCCCATGGAAAGACACGTAGGGCATATAAATATATGACGCTCCCAATAGAAAGGGGGGGTGGAGAGCACCGGACTTCAGGTTATACTATATGGCAGCTGCCCTACAGTACATGCAAGGGCTAATAGGAGGAACTGGTCTGGATCAAAGAGTTAATAACCTGTCTACGAAAGTATATGCTACGGTCTTAGGGACAGATGCGGGAAACTGCTTTTTAAATTGTATTGATTATGGCTACTTTAAAAGAACTAGGTTCAAGACAGTCTCCACTGCTGTTAAGATTTGGATTGCCTTTTTTAAAAGAAGTAAAATGGGGAAGTATAACAGATACATTAGACTCTATAGAAACAGGTCATTTCCTCAAGTAATCTTCGCAGATGAAGCAATGTTAGAATGGGTAAACAGTGGTATTATCCAGATTGGGGACTTATTTGACGCAGAGGGGATGATACAGTTTGCAGATTTAAGAACTAAACATGGTATTGATAATAGAGGTTTTTTCAAGTACCTCCAGGTCAGGAGTTTTTTTAATGATAAAGCAGGGGGGT
Organism: Lissotriton helveticus; assembly: GCF_964261635.1. Taxonomy (NCBI): domain Eukaryota; kingdom Metazoa; phylum Chordata; class Amphibia; order Caudata; family Salamandridae; genus Lissotriton; species Lissotriton helveticus. Next base: position 46,817,200 of record NC_136060.1, on the reverse strand, counting down.
CAGTGGGAGTAGGCAGGAATGAGATACTGGAAAAAATCAGACTTTTGGGGGATCGCACCATTAGGTCTTTTTATGCCTGTTTGGTTAAAGGGAAAACTGATGACTTAGGAAAGGTGGGTAATAAATGGGCGGAAAAACTTAGCGTGGAAGTAGGGTGGTTTAAGAAATCATTGGACCTGGGCCGTACTATACTGTGCTCATCCTCCATGCAGTCACGACATTATAAAACTCTGTATTCATTATATCATACCCCTGCCAAGATAGCCAAATGGGGAGGGATTATGGGTATAAATTGTCCCCGATGCAACGCTAGTGAAGCTGATAGTATTCACATGTTTGCTACATGCCCTCAACTACATACGCTAATAAGGGACATCGAGGGTTTTCTAGATAGATCACTGGGGATTCAAATTAATCTTAGCCCAGCTAGAATAGTTTTAGGTCTGGGTATGGAAGGGGCTGACACACAACAGGAATTTCTGTTTGTGGCAATGTCAGTATACAGATTGACCTTAGCAAGGGCTTGGCTTGACAAAAATCCACCGGCACTGCAAACCTGGCTGGCTAATCTCTTGAATGCATATAACATGGAGAAGAACATTTATGCACGAAAAGGGAAAAGGGGAAGGACATTAGGCCTAAGAATATGGCAACCCATAAGTAGGTGGAAGGAAGGAATTGGGTCGCAGGTAGACCCAATAAGGGCCTAAGGTTTAATTGTGGTTAAGTAAGAAATTATAAATAATGTTTTTGGAAATGTGTAATGAAAAGCTCGTATATCTTGTAATATTGCTTATTTAGCTATGAAGCATGAAGTATTAATGCTGAACAATGTATAATGTATAAAGTATGTGCAACATGGAAAATAATAAATATAAAAAAAAAAAAAAAATCTAGAGGCAAATAAACAACTCTTCCCTTTAATCCTCTCTGTAAATCTGAAGGAGGCAATTTCCCTGTCTTAGGCTCCATGCGAACAATAGCCTGAAAAGGAAGCACACATTGAATCAGAATAGACTCATAGGTATTTAAATCTATCAATTCAGAAGGAATGTCTACCAACTGCGAATTATTATGAATAGCTCGAGAAGGCATTCTGTTTTCAGTTAATTTATTATAACAATATTTACAAATACGTTGATCAGAACCCAAATCAAAACAATTTTCTACCAACAAATAAGTTGCAAAATCCTTCCACTCATTATTATTTACCTTTTCGCTTTTTACATATAAATCAACTAACCTAGTCTGATGCTTATAATGAGTTCGTCGTCAACACACCCAAGTAAAATTAGGCCTTTCACTTGAATTGACCTTACACTTTGTAATTTCATGTTCAAATTTTTCTGTTCTTGAAATCTCTACATTCTCTTCTACATTACCTTCTATTACTGTATCAATTTCCACCAAAGTAACAAAACTCAATTTCTTCACAAATGTTCTTCACATCTAATTCAGTTCCATGCAAAAGAGCACTGTTTAACTGTTGTAGTTTAAGTGCCTGGACATTTTGCATAATACAACCTTCTCACTAATTTCCTCACTTTATTATGATGCACTGCGAACATCCTAAAATGACATACTTTTCTTGAAAAACAAGCCAGTGAATGCCCTTGCAAACCTGTTTTTTCTCTCACTCTACAAGGATCTAACTCTTGCAAAATTTTCGTTTTTTTGTTTTAGACTTTTCTTAGTATATGTCTGTAAGAAACTGCGAAACAAATCAATTGAATCCTGTCGCACACTTCAAATACTACTACAATTCCAAGTATACACTGGAGCCTTAGGACATCTCCCTAAAACTTCATCAGCTAACATCTCTTCTGTATTTCTAGGCACAATCTTTTCTTTTTCAACCGGACAACCATCCTTCACCTCATATGCTCGAGCACTGGTGTCAACTGCATGCACCAAATCATTATCCTGAAAGTAACTTTCTTCGTTAAAAAATGGCTCACAACTTGAACTATGCTTCCATTCTCCAGAAAAAACATCACAAAAATTAGTCCGATTAATTACTCTTTTCCACTTACATTTTGATTTGAACACATTGATTACCTTATCTAGTGTACGAATTCTATTCATTACTAAACTATATAATTTTTTTTTCACTTTAAATGCTTCATCCACAATCTTAACTATGCTTTTTTTTCTTGTAAAAAGCGGTCTTTTTTTGATACCTCTTTACATTTTTTAATAAATTGGATACTATTCTGTTATAAAACATTTGTCTACGAATTTCAATACATTGATTACTCCTTCTATTGCTATAGACAATATCATCTCCTTCTACAGGTCTAACATTTTTTGAGGGGCACAATTTCTTCTTTCTAATTAGAGGTGTCTTATTCTTCTTTGAAACAACATCTTATTTTTTGACATTTCAATAACTTCCTGAGAAAATTCTTAGTTTGCTTACCAGGAGCATTATTTTTATTTTTTTATTCTTTTATTTTAATTCCACAAAACAATGTCAAGTCGCATAAAGATTAATTAATCAAGACCCCCCCGCCCACCCCCCACCCCGCACAACCAATAAAACCGGTGATACAGGCGCAAAATAAACAAGGAAAAAAGAAAAGAAAAAAAGGAGAAGGTATAGCTAGGTAGTAGGAGAAGTTATAGGTTCCTTAGGACATCCCCTACAATGTCTCCTGGTCGCTTTGTCCTTGTTGCTCAATCCAGTTGGAGAATGCCCCCCAGACCTCAAGGCCTAGCTTCTTTTTCCTTCGTCCTTTCTTGGTGTATACTGCCCTTTCTAGATGGAATGTGGCAACCAGCCTGGCCAGCCATTGTGCAAAGGAGGGAGAGCCAGTGTCTAACCATCCGGAAGAAACGCAGATCCTCCAGACTGCCATTGCTATAAAGACCAGCCCTTCCTCCTTTATCCTTGGAGAGTCAGATTGTGTTCCCAGAAGGATGATCGTAGGATTTAAGAGGATTGATTGGTTAGGTATTTTGCTGAGTAGATTCTGTATTTTAAGTAAAGTGGGGTCAAGTGTTGGGCAGGTTGCGAACATGTGTATCGAGTCCGCCCCTACTTCGGAACAACGTGGGCATAGTGTTCCTTTCCCGGATCCCCACTTGATAATTTTACTGGGTGTCATATAAAGAAAAAAAATTGTTTTGAAGTGCTGTGCCTGTAGTTTGGCCGATATTAGGATCTGTTGTGATAAAAGCAGAGAATTATAAAAAAAGCTTTGAGGCGAGTCAAGTTTGACATGCCACTTGGTGGAGATGGATTCTAGATCGTCTGGGGTTTGCTTGTTAAGCATTTGATAGATGCCTCCAATGCGAGGAGTGATGATGTTGTGGAGAGCATGATAAGTTCAACTTCAGCGAACCCAGTAGCTCCACCCACTTTCCTAGATAGATAGCCGTGGATAGTCAGGTACTTAAATAAATCATGACTTTTTAACTTGAATTTAGTTTGTAGAGTTGGAAAAGGTTCAATCCCCCTGATTGTGATGAGATCCCCAAGTTTCACTATCCCGGCCCTATGCCATTCAGAAAGATAAGATGGACTAAAAATAGCTGGTAAGTTGTTATTATTAGTTATGGGAGAGTAAAAACTTAAATCTACCAATACCGAAGATTCTTCGGACATGGCGAAAGACTTTATAGGAGTTCATTAGTGTCTTGAATTTTACCCGATTGTAATACCCGTATGTTGTTTCACGGAGTAAGCAGCCCCAGTGTTGATCACCGAGTAGGAGCCGAAAAGGTGAGGGCAAGGATAGCCCATTTGCTGAGCCGTAGGTGTCTCTCAATAGTACTGAGCTATATTGTAGTACTGCTGCCCAGTAGTATAGGGTAATATTGGGAAAAGCCCAGCCCCCCCCTTTCTTTTGGCATTGTGAGTTGTTTTAATGCGCGTCTGGGCTGAGCGTAAGCCCAGATAAATTGGGTGAAAATTTGCTGGAATTTGAGAAGGCTTTTTTTGCTAAACTCAAGAGGTATACTGCGAAAAAAGTACAGTCGTTTTGGAAAATAAGTCATTTTGATGACATTGCACCTGCGTACTAGCGTTAGATGTAGATTGTCGATTTGCTTTAATGCCTTCTTTGTCTGGGCGGCAAGAGGAGCCAGGTTGTCTGTGACTATTTCCTCCAGCCTGGGTGAGACCAGCACACCCAAGTATTTAGCCTTGGGTACCACCCTGGAGTCGGACCAAGTAATTTTATTATTTACTAGGATCTGTGTTTTGTTCTTATTAAGGACATATCCGGATAGCCTCCCAAATTTCTGGGCCTCCCCTTCAAGTGCCGATATGGTATGGGCAGGGTCTGGAGAGGTGATGGCAAGATCGTCTGCATAGGCCAAGATTTTACAGCTTTTATGGAAATAGGTCACTGGAGAAATATTGTGGTTTTACTCTATCTGCTTGATGAAGGGATCCAGGTAGAGGGCAAACAATAGAGGTGAGCAAGGGCAGCCCTGCCTGGTGCCTCGGGATATTTTGAAGGGTTCGGTAAGCTGTCCATTTATGGTGACACTAGCTGTTGGATTGCAATAGAGTGCCTGTGTTGCCTGCATAAGCCTGTCCCCGAACCCCATTCTGCCCATTACCCTCCAAAGTAATCGCCAGGAGACCCGAACAAAGGCCTTTTCGGCGTCAAGTAACGTAAGTGACATCGGGTCTCCGGCAGCCTGTGCGGCGTCAAACAGAGTAATAACTCTCCTGACATGCTCGGTGGTCCCTTTCTTGGGTATGAAGCCATGCTGCCACTCTGAGACAAGGGATTCTACTACTCGGGAAATTCTGGAAGCTAGCACCTTGGAGAATATTTTAGAATCACAGTTGATGAGCGTTATGGGTCTATAAGAACTCATATCTAGCGGGGATTTATCTTTTTTTAGAAAGATGAAAATTCTGTCACTAAACCAGGAGGCCGGAGGGGAGGCTCCGTTAAATATGGATGTAATTACCTCAGTAAGTATGGCCTTGATTTGATGGGCAAAGACTTTAAAAAATTCGACAGGAATGCCGTCAGGGCCGGAGGCCTTCCCATCCGGGAGGCTAGTGAGGGCGTCCAGAATTTCCTCCAATGTAGGGGTAAGATCTAAGAGCTCGCGATCTTCTGGACTAAGTTGACTTAATTCGATCTCACTAAGGTAGCTAGAGATCTCCCTATCTAAGACATTGGCCATGGAGCAACTTTCTTCCGTATATAGCTTGGCATAATACTCCTGGAACCCCTTCCGGATAAGGCTAGGATCAGTGACCTCCCCGCCAGAGGAAAGTCTGATTGTGTGGATTTCACTGCTAGTAACCTGTTGTCTTAATGCAGAAACAGACATGGTAGATTACATTTAACATCCTGGTCATGTGCCTAAGACACACATACTGGAGGCAGAGCTTAAATAAAAATTGTGAAGTAAGATGCCTAACAGACATGCTACCTAAGATTCCCTACTAGTACATATGCTAAAGCCTAACTGACTTTAAGAAAACGTGTACTTCCATATTTTTAAAGACATCAACTAAGCAAATTATTCACCCAGATCCATTTAAAATCAAGCTTGACTCACAGTGTGATCTTAGGCACATGACCAGGATGTTACATGTAATCTACCATGTCTGTTTCTGCCTCCAGTATGTGTGTCTCTGCTCATACTATTTCACTATCTCTACTGGCACAAAACAGACCACATATATATAAGCAAGACATAACATTCCTTTTTCATTTCAAAGGCACACCCTGGATCTTGATTGCACAGCTTAGAGCCTATTTCTGAAGTAAGAGGCCTAACAGACATGCTGCCTAAGATTCCCTACTAGTACATATGCTGAAGCCTAACTGACTTTAAAAAAACATGTACTTCCATATTTTTAAAGACATCAACTAAGCAAATTATTCACCCAGATCCATTTAAAATCAAACTTGACTCACAGTGTGATCTTAGGCACATGGCCAGGATGTTACATGTAATCTACCATGTCTGTTTCTGCCTCCAGTATGTGTGTCTCTGCTCATACTATTTTACTATCTCTGCTGGCAAAAAACAGACCACATATATATAAGCAAGACATAACATTCCTTTTTCATTTCAAAGGCACACCCTGGATCTTGATTGCACAGCTTAGAGCCTATTTCTGAATTAAGAGGCCTAACAGACATGCTGCCTAAGATTTCCTACTAGTACAAATGCTAAAGCCTAACTGACTGTAAAAAAACATGTACTTCCATATTTTTAAAGACATCAACTAAGCAAATTATTCACCCAGATCCATTTAAAATCAAGCTTGACCCACAGTGTGATCTTAGGCACATGACCAGGATGTTACATGTAATCTACCATGTCTGTCTCTGCATGCAATATGTGGGTTTGTGCTAATAGTAACTCACTGTCTCTACTGGCAAAAAACAGACCACATATATATAAGCAAGACATAACATTCCTTTTCCATTTCAAAGGCACACCCTGAATCTGGATTGCACAGCTTAGAGCCTATTTCTGAAGTAAGAGGCCTAACAGACATGCTGACTAAGATTTCCTACTAGTACAAATGCTAAAGCCTAACTGACTTTAAAAAAACATGTACTTCCATATTTCTAAAGACATCAACTAAGCAAAGTATTCACCCAGATCCATTTAAAATCAAGCTTGACCCACAGTGTGATCTTAGGCACATGACCAGGATTATTATTATTGGGACATTTGTAAAGCGCTGCGTTACGCACACCGGCGTGTCCACGCGCTGAAAGTGAGAGAGGCAGAAAAACAGGGAGCAGAGTAACTTACTAGTCATTTACTTCGTATAGAGGTGGGTTTTTAGTTTCGCTCAAAACCTCGCTTCTTCAGGTTCCAGACGCAAGTCCACTGGGAGTTTATTCCAGTAGTTTGCCGCTAGACACCTGAAAGATCTGCCTCCCATGCGCGCTTTCTTCACCCTGGGGACCCTAAGCAGACCCCCATCGGCAGATCTGAGCGCTCGAGCGGGTATATAAGCTTCAACCAGTTTCCTAAGTGGTCGAGGAGCCCTATCATACAGGATACGGTGACACGTGCAGAGGGCTTTATATTCAACTCTGCGCCTCACCGGAAGCCAATGCAATCCGGAAGGATGTTACATGTAATCTACCATGTCTGTCTCTGCATGCAATCTGTGTGTTTGTGCTAATAGTAACTCACTGTCTCTACTGGCAAAAAACAGACCACATATATATAAGCAAGACATAACATTCCTTTTCCATTTCAAAGGCACACCCTGGATCTGGATTGCACAGCTTAGAGCCTATTTCTGAAGTAAGAGGCCTAACAGACATGCTGCCTTAGATTTCCTACTGGTACAAATGCTAAAGCCTAACTGACTTTAAAAAAACATGTACTTCCATATTTTTAAAGACATCAACTAAGCACATTATTCACCCAGATCCTTTTAAAGTCAAGCTTGACTTACAGTGTGATCTTAGGCACATTACCAGGATGTTACATGTAATCTACCACGTATGTCTCTGCATGCAATATGTGTGTTTGTGCTAATACTATATCACTGTGTCTACTGGCAAAACACAGACCACATATATATAAGCAAGACATAACATTCCTTTTTCATTTCAAAGGCACACCCTGGATCTTGATTGCACATCGTAGAGCCTATTTCTGAAGAAAGAGGCCTAACAGACATACTGCCTAAGATTCCCTACTAGTACATATGCTAAAGCCTAACTGACTTTAAAAAAACATGTACTTCCATATTTTTAAAGACATCAACTAAGCACATTTTTCACCCAGATCCTTTTAAAATCAAGCTTGACTCACAGTGTGATCTTAGGCACATGACCAGGATGTTACATGTAATCTAGCATGTCTGTCTCTGCATGCAATATGTGTGTTTGTGCTAATAGTAACTCACGGTGTTTACTGGCAAAAAACAGACCACATATATATAAGCAAGACATAACATTCCTTTTTAATTTCAAAGGCACACCCTGGATCTTGATTGCACAGCTTAGAGCCTATTTCTGAAGTAAGAGGCCTATCAGACATGCTGCCTAGAATTCCCTGATAGTACATATGCTAAAGCTTAACTGACTTTAAGAAAACATGCATTTCCATATTTCTAAAGACATCAACTAAGCACATTATTCACCCAGATCCTTTTAAAATCAAGCTTGACTCACAGTGTGATCTTAGGCACATGACCAGGATGTTACATGTAATCTACCACGTATGTCTCTGCATGCAATATGTGTGTTTGTGCTAATACTATCTCACTGTGTCTACTGGCAAAAAACAGACCACATATATATAAGCAAGACATAACATTCCTTTTTCATTTCAAAGGCACACCCTGGATCTTGTTTGCACAGCGTAGAGCCTATTTCTGAAGAAAGAGGCCTAACAGACATACTGCCTAAGATTCCCTACTAGTACATATGCTAAAGCCTAACTGACTTTAAAAAAACATGTACTTCCATATTTTTAAAGACATCAACTAAGCATATTATTCACCCAGATCCTTTTAAAATTAAGCTTGCCTCACAGTGTGATCTTAGGCACATGACCAGGATGTTACATGTAATCTAGCATGTCTGTCTCTGCATGCAATATGTGTGTTTGTGCTAATAGTAACTCACTGTGTTTACTGGCAAAAAACAGACCACATATATATAAGCAAGACATAACATTCCTTTTTCATTTCAAAGGCACACCCTGGATCTTGATTGCACAGCTTAGAGCCTATTTCTGAAGTAAGAGGCCTAACAGACATGCTGCCTAAGATTCCCTGATAGTACATATGCTAAAGCCTAACTGACATTAAGAAAACATGTATTTCCATATTTTTAAAGACATCAACTAAGCACATTATTCACCCAGATCCTTTTAAAATCAAGCTTGGCTCACAGTGTGATCTTAGGCACATGACCAGGATGTTACATGTAATCTACCATGTCTGTCTCTGCATGCAATATGTGTGTTTGTGCTAATACTATCTCATTGTCTCTACTGGCAAAAAATAGACCACATATATAAAAGCAAGACATAACATTCCTTTTTTATTTCAAAGGCACACCCTGGATCTTGATTGCACAGTTTAGAGCCTATTTCTGATGTAAGAGGCCTAACAGACATGCTGCCTAAGATTCCCTACTAGTACATATCCTAAAGCCTAACTGACTTTAAGAATACACATCAACTAAGCAAATTATTCACCCAGATCCATTTAAAATCATGCTTGACTCACAGTGTGATCTTAGGCACATTTCATTTCAACAAACAAGATCATTCTCTACAAGTACATATGCTAAAGCTTAACTGACTTAAAAAAACATGTATTTCCATATTTTTAAACACATCAACTAAGCAAATTATTCATCCAGATCCATTTAAAATCATGTTTGACTCACAGTGTGATCTTAGGCTCATTTCATTTCAACAAACAAGATCATTATCTACTAGTACATATGCTAAAGCCTAATTGACTTAAAAAAACATGTATTTTCATATTTTTAAACACATCAACTAAGCAAATTATTCATCCAGATCCATTTAAAATCATGATTGACTCGCAGTGTGATCTTAGGCACATGACACACAGGCACAGAGTACCCTTTAAGCTAAGAGAGGCAAACTGTCAGCACACACAGGTGACATTATTGAAAAATGTGAAAACATAGTTCCTTATTTCACACAGACACTCAATGTAATCCTTGACCAAAATTTAAAAGACAGACTTTTTTCCAGAAAACATTTTCCATAGTAAATCATTGTTAACACAGAGCACAGCACATTTAAATGACCACTACAAAACAAAGCACAAACCTAACTCATTTCCAGAATACATTTCCAATATGCACCATTCAAGTTTTTTAAACAGCATTACAAAAAACATGATACACAATGCATGAAAAAAGAAGCAGAATATGCTTCTTAATCTTCCCCATACTGCATACAGCAGTCTATCTTTATTAAAAGAATCATTACTCACCTTTAAATATGCTTTGGAAAATTTAGAACAGTCTGAGTCACACACACCAGATTTTCTTAAGCAGAATCTCTGAATAATGCTTCTGTCACTGCAGCCTCAGAATAATGGCACAGATTCCCTCTAATTTCAGACCCATATTCTTGTACATAACCAATCAACATTCTTCCCACACAAATTCAAAACCAAACTGCACATTTTAATTGGTTGTACATTTCAACACTTTGAAACTCATATAATATTCACCCATCCCCCAGTGCTCATTCACCCTGTTACCATAGTAACTCCCACCTAACCCAGCACACAGTTCAAAAGTTCATCATAGTATGTTGCAAAAGAATCTAGCAAGGGTGTTTGACCTCTCAATGTACTAGCTAATCATGTGCAATGTTTCTTTAAATGACCTTTTCTCAACCATTAAAATTACTTCTTTAAAAAAAAGCATGCACCCTAATTTTCAGTGGTGAATTTTAAGAAAGCACCAATCATTTCTTGTTTTTCAAGTGCACTGAATCTCAACCACTTTTTGTCATAATTCCTACTTTCAAACTGCCATTTCATTTCCACAACTCATCTGTCTAGAAGCACATCTACCTTCAGGATGCCAAAAGTCTGGTTTGTGGGTCACAGCTTTGTCTACTGGAGTGAATAATTTGCAAGTAACAGAGGTATTTACAACCTTGATTTACCAAATGTGGACATTGTGTGGATGGACAGAGAGGATTAAGAAGTCACCAATTGATACCATTGATAAAATCCTTTATGCATCTACCACAGCTTTTCAAAGGCACACCCTGGATCTTGATTGCACAGCTTAGAGCCTATTTCTGAAGTAAGAGGCCTAACAGACATGCTGCCTAGGATTCCCTACTAGTACATATGCTAAAGCCTAACTGACTTTAAAAAAACATGTACTTCCATATTTTTAAAGACATCAACTAAGCAAAATATTCACCCAGATCCACTTAAAATCAAGCTTGACTCACAGTGTGATCTTAGGCACATGACCAGGATGTTACATGTAATCTACCATGTCTGTCTATGCATGCAAAATGTGTGTTTGTGCTAATAGCAACTCACTGTCTCTACTGGCAAAAAACAGACCACATATATATAAGCAAGACATAACATTCCTTTTTCATTTCAAAGGCACACCCTGGATCTTGATTGCACAGCTTAGAGCCTATTTCTGAAGTAAGAGGTCTAACAGACATATTGCCTAAGATTCCCTACTAGTACATATGCTAAAGCCTAACTGACATTAAAAAACATGTACTTCCATATTTTTAAAGACATCAACTAAGCAAATTATTCACCCAGATCCTTTTAAAATCAAGCTTGACTCGCAGTATGATCTTAGGCACATGACCAGGATGTTACATGTAATCTAGCATGTCTGTCTCTGCATTCAATATGTGTGTTTGTGCTAATAGTAACTCACTGTGTTTACTGGCAAAAACAGAGCATATATATATAAGCAAGACATAACATTCCTTTTTCATTTCAAAGGCACACCCTGGATCTTGATTGCACAGCTTAGAGCCTATTTCTGAAGTAAGAGGTCTAACAGACATACTGCCTAGGATTCCCTACTAGTACATATGCTAAAGCCTAACTGACTTTAAAAAAACATGTATTTCCATATTTTTAAAGACATCAACCAAGCACATTATTCACCCAGATCCTTTTAAAATCAAGCTTGACTCACAGTGTGATCTTAGGCACATGACCAGGATGTTACATGTAATCTACCATGTCTGTCTCTGCATGCAATATGTATGTTTGTGCTAATACTATCTCACTGTGTCTACTGGCAAAAACAGACCACATATATATAGGCAAGACATAACATTCCCTTTTCATTTCAAAGGCACACCCTGGATCTTGATTGCACAGCTTAGAGCCTATTTCTGAAGTAAGAGGCCTAACAGACATACTGCCTAAGATTCCCTACTAGTACATATGCTAAAGCCTAACTGACTTTAAAAAAACATGTACTTCCATATTTTTAAAGACATCAACTAAGCAAATTAATCACCCAGATCCTTTTAAAATCAAGCTTGACTCACAGTGTGATCTTAGGCACATGACCAGGATGTTACAAGTAATCTAGCATGTCTGTCTCTGCATGCAATATGTGTGTTTGTGCTAATAGTAACTAACAGTGTTTACTGGCAAAAAACAGACCACATATATATATAAGCTAGACATAACATTCCTTTTTCATTTCAAAGGCACACCCTGGATCTTGATTGCACAGCTTAGAGCCTATTTCTGAAGTAAGAGGCCTAACAGGCATGCTGCCTAAGATACCCTGATAGTACATATGCTAAAGCCTAACTGACTTTAAGAAAACATGTATTTCCATATTTTTAAAGACATCAACTAAGCACATTATTCACACAGATCCTTTTAAAATCAAGCTTGACTCACAGTGTGATCTTAGGCACATGACCAGGATGTTACATGTAATCTACCACGTATGTCTCTGCATGCAATATGTGTGTTTGTGCTAATTGTGGTAAATAAATAAATAATACCCTGTTTTTGGATGAATGAATGAATAACAGATAGCTCAATAAATAAGAGTCAAGATTCGAGGTAGTAGGAGTTTCTGCAGGTTTATTACAGCATAAGGACAGGATCAGGACAACCTGCATAGGGTGACCCAGCAGCTGCTGGGGCTAGGTCTGGGATGAGCGCGCTAACATTTAATAACAAAACATTGACTTATATACATAGCGCAAACACATAGCATTACATTACAGTAGGCGTAACAGTAGGTGGAGTAGAAGGCGTGACGCGTAGCAGTCGCGAGAGATAAGAGTAAAAGTAGGTGTAACTGGGAGTTTACTTAGACATGTGATGCAAAACGTAACAGAATATGTCATGAATGGGCGGACACATTGGAGGGGGCTACCTAAGGAGCCGGGACCTCTAACCTAATGGTGCGCGGAAACTAGCAATGACGTGTTACTAGGAGAAGCTGGGGGCTACGAACTCTGTGCTAGGAGCAGAGACTAGAGTCTGGAGGGTCGGAGCGACATGTACTTAAACCCTATCTGGTATCTAATGTTTAGGGAACGTGTTGATATAAACTAGAAGTCATGAGGGGAAAAGCTAACCTGATTCTAAGACTGGACCATGCATTATTCTACATGTAGTGCGTGAAGAATATTAAATGACCATTAAATACAGTATTTCTCTAACATGGAGACGAGAAGGCTAGACAATGACGGAAACTATTGATGCAGTTCAGTAGCTTAGGAATGCAGAGGAGGAGGACTGAACTGATAGCAGGAACTATAACATACTTTTGGCAGACTCAGAGGCAGAGCCGGGGTGCACCGGGCACTGCGAGGCAGGAAGTAAGTGAAGGGTCGAGGATACAGGTGGGGGCTGTATCGCTCCTCAGCGAGGCTTTCAGGAGACAGGAGCTGAATCTGTGGTCCGGGCCCTTTTGAGGCCTGGAAACGGGGACTTTATAATTGAATAACGTGCACACTGGGAAACGTGGCAACATTACTTACATAGGCCTGATATTCGTAGTATTCACGAGGACTGGAAACTAACATACTAGAGGTGGACACAACTGTAATTGCGTCTTCAATCAGAATGGGGAATAACATATGCATATTGATCATGCACACATAACACATGATGGATGAGGCGTAGGGACACAGAACATGGCAAAATTTACTTTTCCACATTCCCTCCTTGTCACTACGTTTCCATCAGGAAACATCAATATTCATGATACCGTCTATCATTTCATACAGTACCATTTGCTCGTCTCGAATTGTCTTGGAACGGGATTTAGAACAGGGCTTGGGACGGGGAATACAAGAGGTAGCACACATGCTGCAAATCGCAGGGCCACATTGTATACAGAGGCAGCAGCTAAATATGATCGCTACTGCAATACCTAGAAAGGACAGGACTTTCCATCCCCAGGCGGAAATTATATTCCAGAACCAACCGGACCATGTCCAGGTGCCTGGATCTTGGTGTAACAGATGGGCAATTTTATGGAGTCTGGTTATAGCTGAATAAACAGACGGCGCGTTATTCGGAATGAAAATGCAACAACTAGATCCGAGAATTCTACAGGCCCCGCCCCTATCGGCCAGTATGACGTCAAGGACGAGACGATTCTGTAAAACGACAATTCTCATAAAGGATTGCTCTTCAGTTAAGTTACCTAGAGCGGAGGCAGTCTCATCTACTACTGCTTCAAGGGTTCTTGTTAACCTACGGATTAGCTTACTATTTACAACTGTACCTAAATAAGGGAAAACACCTTTATCTATATCAATGAATTGCTCTGCGGCGGTTTCAGTATAATCGACAATCGGGAGATTTCTCTTGTGTCTAGTGTGTACTAAGAAAGAATTCCTATGATAGTCAGGTGGGGCTAGAAAAACAGGTGGCAGTAGGAAAGCAATATAACAGGTTCCCTCCCAATCGAGGGGCAGACGGACATATGCAGTTTGACCACAAACAAAATAAGAATGACGTGAAGCTTTAAAAATAGATTTCCTACTGTCACTATACTTGATAACAGTAGTACATTCACTATGTCCTATATGTACAGAACCATAACTACGGACACATAATTCGCCTTTGACTGGTAGTACTGAAATAGCGGGTGAGTCTGGAGTAGTATCAGACTGAACATTCAGAACCATAAAATTCGACGAATAATTTCCTAAATTATATACTTCATTTTCTAAATCTAAACCTGTTCTGTGGGGGAAACCTTGCTTGTCTGGGAAACATGTACTGTTAAGAAAAGACATATCTGTTGAGGATGACGTTAACGTGGACCATGCTCCACACGAACCATTGTGTGAGAATGGATAAGGAAAAAGTGGCAGAACTCCCTTCGGTATCTGGAGAGGGGGGAGTCGACCACACACCCAACAATTAGTGGCATTGCTGGTCTGGTGTGAATAATGTAACATACGGATAAATGTGTTATTACGCATAGCGAGGCGGTATGAATATTCGTGAGGAGGCAGATCACTGAACGTGTGCTCTACTGTAGCATGAGCAGACATATTTACATGAGGAACTGAAAAACACAGATAGAAAGCATAGCTGGTGCAGGAAATCATTATGCTGATGAATAATATGAAACTCAGAAAAACGATACATGTGATTGAGCTTTGACTGACTCTCTCACTATGGGGGTCTATTTTATACATGTCAGAAACAGTCTAACCGTTTCACCTAGGGGAGGACTTATACAATCAAACTGGCTGACTTATTAGACCTGAGTTTTAACTTATACTCCTGTTGCGGAGTTTTCTCTAACAAGGGAGGGGTTGTAATAGTGTCTTGTGTGGGACAGTCCTTCAAAACAATGTTCTGGCAATCCTTCGAATCCTGGGAAATGTTCTTGGAAATGTTTTTGAGGACTGGTTTTGATCCTTTGAAAAGTTTTACATGAGAAAGGTGGACCCACCCCTTCCTGCCTTCCAACTTGACGGCAGTCCGGGTGGTCAAGAGGACCTGACGTGGCTCCTTCCAACGTGGTTCCAGCGGACTTGATCTGTCAAAATTTCTGATCATCACTAGGGACCCTGGAACGATCTCGTGCGGTGCCACCTCGGTATTGTCTGGAAATGCGGCGGCAACCTGTGAACGACATGAGTTGAGGGCAGACATCAAGGAAGCTAGGTAATCTGTCAGCATATTACATGAAACATCGGTAATACTTCGGGGTCTAGGAGTACCCCACATGTTAGGGGGGCGGCCGAAAACGACCTCATACGGGGACAGACCTGATCTGGAATGTGCGACCATACGCATATAAAACAGAGCGACTGGCAAAGCTACTAACCAGTCCACACCCTTGTCTTTACAAACTTTTGCTATACGGATTTTCAGAGTCTGATTATGTCTTTCGACTAGTCCAGCTGCTTCTGGATGGCGTACACAATGGAACTTCCACTGGTACCCTAACAAAAGGGAAACATGTTTCATGAGTTCGGATGAGAATGGCTGGCCGTTATCAGAATATACGACTCTAGGGAGTCCATATCTAGGGAAGAATTCACGAACCAACTGCTTGGCAGTGGTCGCGGCTGTGTAATCTGGGACTGGATATGCTTCTGTCCACCTGGACAAAGCGCATACAACTACAAGGACATACTTGAAACCTCGACATCGCTCCATTTGAATATAATCCATCTGGAGGACCTCAAAAGGGTGGTCAGGGGGCTGGAAACCACCTTGTTCCACCGGGACACTTTTACCTGGATTAAACTGACAACATATCATACAAGTACGGACTTTCTGCTTGGCTGCAGCTCGTAAATGCTTGTTGAACCAAATGTTCTGGATACTGTCTAACATAGCTTTTTCTCCTAAATGTGCTGGACTATGTGCGGTATTGATAATGACTTGAACCATAGAATCGGGGAGAAACCATGTGGCTCTACCCTTCGTTAACCATCCTTGATCTGTCTGGACCCCTCCTTGTACAGACCATTTCTTGATTTCATCGGGAGTAGCATGTGACTGTATATCTATGACATCTTGAGTAGGGTCCTTAACTGTCATGCATGTGGTCAGATCTGGAATATGTGTCTGATTAACTGGAATGTCTGGAGTCTGTGCTGTAAGCTTGGCTGTGCGGTCTGCTAAATCATTACCTTGGGAAATAATGTCAGTAACTTTCGTATGTGCTTTGCACTTCATGATAGCAATAGATGTCGGTAAATGTATGGCATCTAATAGGGCTTGAATAAGGAGACCATGCTGAATCTTGGTTCCATGAGAAGTCATAAAACCTCTCTCCTGCCAGAGCACTCCGAAGTCGTGTACAACTCCGAATGCGTAACGTGAATCTGTGTAAACATTAACTTTCAGGTTCTTGGCATGTATGCAGGCTTGTGTCAGAGCAACTAGCTCTGCTGCTTGAGCGGACAGAGTATCAATACGATGTGTTTCAATAACTTCAGTGTCAGTAGTCACTGCATACGCGGCGACTAGTTCTCCTGTACTAGTTCTCATACATGAACCATCCACATAAAGTGTCAGGTCAGGATCTAGTAACGGAATATCTGTCAGGTCTTGTCTTGGCTTTGTCGTAATGTTAACTACTTCCACACAATCATGTGTGTCTGGATTTGAACTAACTGATGGTAACAGTGTAGCAGGATTCAGGACGTTGCAGCGTCTAATTTCTATGTGTGGCTGGAACAGTGTCAATTCATAACCTGTTAAACGTGCAATTGTCAAGTGCTGAGTTTGTGTTCGGTTTAAAAGAACTTCTACTGAATGTGGGACCTGTACTGTCAGGGAATGTCCTAAAACTATAGAATCACTTTGTCTGATAGCTAGTGCTGTGGCTGCAACTGACTTGAGGCACGCAGGCAACGCCTGGGCGACTGGATCTAATGTGCTCGAAAAATAAGCACAGGGCTTGTATTGACCTGCTTGATCTTGTGTGAGAACAGATAATGCTGTACCTTCGCGTTCTGTAACGAAAAGTGTAAAAGGCTTACTGTAGTTCGGTGTAGCTAGAACTGGAGCCTGACATAGGGCTTTCTTTAACTCGTTGAAACTAAGTGTATGGTCAGATGTCCAAGGGAGGACAGTCGATACGGCTGCCTCCTGTGTCGTTAACTGTATCAATGGCTTGGCTAGGAATGCATACTGGGGAATCCATTGTCTACAATAAGAAGTAAGGCCGATAAAAGCACGTACCTCCTTCTGGGTTCTGGGCTGGGGAAGACTCGCTATTAACTGGATACGGTCGGGTGTCAACTGCCTACCCCTCTTGGACAGCAAGTGTCCTAAGTATACCACTTGCTGGACACAGAATTGAAGCTTCGAAGGTGACACCTTGTGCCCCATCTCGGCTAGAAAATACAGAACTGTAAGTGATGCACGCTCGCAGTCACGTTCAGAACGGGCTGTGATCAGTAGATCATCGACATACTGGAGCAGGGCAGTGTCAGTTGGCATGTGAATGTTGTCTAGTTGTCTCTTGAGTGCTTGACTGTAAATGCTAGGGCTTTCTGTGAAACCTTGAGGAGCGCGTGTAAACATATAGCTCCTTCCATTTAAACAAAATCCGAAAAGAAACTGGCTGTCTGGATGAATTGGAACACTAAAAAATGCATTCTTGAGGTCAATAACAGTGAAAAACATGGCTTCGGAATCAATGGCTGTTAACAGGGAAGAAATGTCTGGGACAACTGGGTACTGAGGAATAATACATTTGTTAAGCTCTCGTAAATCAATCACTAATCGATATACTGGGGGTGCATTTGGATCAGTACGTTTCATGACTGGAATGATCGGAGAATTACATACATTGGAGTCAGTTTCTACAACTACTCCTTGAGCCATGAGCTCGTCAATAATTTTGGATAAGGCTGCTACAGCCTCAGGCGGCAATCTGTACTGCCTGATTCGTGGTAACACTACACCTGGCTTGAGAGTCACACGATAAGGTGTGATTTGCATGTAACCTACATCAGTTGGACCTTGCGCCCATAAATGCTGCGGAACATTAGACAACCTTGAATCAAAATCTCCTAATACATAGTGACCCTTAAAGTCACGTAGGAACAGACGTATTCCCTCTGGGGAACAGCAAATAACTGCACCTAATTCTTTCAGTGTCTTAATGCCTAATAAATTTTCTGGACATGACTTAGTAAGTAACAGATCAGTAGTACGGGACAATGGACCTACTTCTAGAGTAACTGGCTTTGAAATCTCATTAACTATGGGTTTTCCTGAAAATCCAAGGGAAACATTTCTTGAGCCTGAGAGCGGAGCCCCTGGAACTTCGGCGTGACTAATTGTGGTCCTACTTGCCCCTGTATCGATCAAAAACTTTCTGTCTTTCCCTAATACTTGACTATGAACATAGGGACCTTCTTGGTCTACAGGTATCTCGATGAGAGGCAAGCCTACCTCCCTCTCTAGGCTGTTTCATGAATATGACTGGTACTTTGGATACTCGGACTGTGCATACTGGTACATCTGTGAAGTAACGTGCTGTGTTGCAGCAATAGGCTGCGGTACGGTAACTGTCTGTGGTGCATTCTGTGACTGAGGAGTCTGTGAAACTTGTTCTTGTCTCGGCGGACGTGGTCTTTCTTTAGTCTTACCAGTAGCTATGTTGTGCTTCAGAACTGCACACTCGTTTATAAAATGACCTGGCTGTTTACAATAATTGCAGGTCCCTTTAACGGGAGCCGCAGGATGACTGGCTTGATTCGGACCCCTCTTCTGACTGTCTTGAGGAATAGATTGTGCAACTAGCACTTTCATTTTCGTGTCTTTCATACGTTTTCTTTCGTGTTCTTGCTCTTCTCTGATTCTATTCTGGTGATATTGGAGCATCTGGAGCATCTGGGACGGAGTATTTGCTTGCCAGGTGCTTTCGACTTTCAAAACTCGGTTTTTAATTTGTGGACTTGAATTCTCGACTAATTTGGTAACGAAGAGATGAGGGTATGACTCACTACTTGTCTTGAGACCACTATTAATACTGAAACATTTCTCGAATCTAGAATAAAAATCACTAATGTCTTCATCTTGTTTCTGTTTACAGGCTGAGATTGCATCCCAGTCTTCTTTCCTAGTTATCAATAATCTGGGTAAAACTTGAATCAATAATTCTGGTAATTCTTTACATTTATCTCCAAGACCGGTACCTGGTACTCGTGCCTTGTCTTCAGCTTCTAGAGCTGCCCAATCGATCTTTTTCTCTCCCACCTCCCATTCTTTTTCCTTTAACTTTTCATACACCCCTGCGGGTAGCAGGACCTTTAACATTTTTAATGACATCTGGATAAGTGTATTCTCCCATACGGAGCATGTCTTTTAATTCTCTATGGAACCCCGCTGGATCTTTGTCATGACAGGGAATTAATTTCTTCATTTCAAGAAGTTCCATCTTTGATATCGGAGTGTATACAAACACTCGTTGCATATCGCCACCCGCCCCTTGGACTGGGTGGACTTCTCGTAGCGGATTCTGTCTGTCTATATAGAATGGTTTACGTTCTGGGGGTGAGACATGAACAAAATGCGGGTTCAGGAACGTTCTATACTTGTGACGCTGTTCTAGAATGACACTAATTAAATCGGTACCTAGACCTCTCCATCTGTACTGGAGTAACTCGTTCAGGATATCATGTAACGGGCCTGGATCAGAATGTTGACCCTCATACAGGGTAATGAGGTGTTGGATCATATACATACCCACCAGTCGTTGCTCGGCTGGGGGCAGTTTCAGAAACATTTGTGCCACTATTTCGTCTGGAAAAGTGGTAGAATCAGTAATCCATCGGACTGCTGATCGGGCTAGTTCTTGTTCGTGCATGGTACTTAATTCGCTGTAACCGACTCGTGATTTCAGAATGTGATCGGTAGCTTGAAATACTTGTTCTAGAGAGCTTTGTTCTGGTGCTGGATGATGAAAAATAGACTTAGGTTCTGGACGTAAATGGCGATCTGGAAATCTGGATTTTCCTACATACGCTATTCTGGCGGGATTCTCGTCTTCCTCTTCAGGATCAGAGATACTTTCTTTCTCGCTTACTTGTGCTGCTTTACGCTGTTCGTGTAACCTTATTATTTCTTTACGAATTTTCTTGTACATACTTTCCATGGCACTAATGGTCTTGTGCTTACCCTCGGCTATATTATCACTCCACCTTGTTAGGATTCTCATTTCGGCGGGATCTTTAGACGGGTAATCTTGTTCTCTTATTAGACAATTGATCAGGAACTTTAATATCATGAGCTGAATCTCGGCTTTCCTTTGGGACATAATCTCGCCAATACTTTCTGGATCATCCCCTGTACGGATGAAACGATATATTCTGTCTAGATCTTCTTTCATATTTGGTAAGGTGACTAGATACTCGGTCACCCTTCTTACACGTACGGAATATAAAACCATATTATACTCGCCTGGGACTGTGTCATAGACGCATTCGGCAAGGGCTTGTCTGATTTCTGTAACAGACTTATTACTTTTTGGAGTACGCTGTGATGCTTGAGCATGTAATTCGAGTGCTGATAAACGCTTGTGTGGCGGTGGGGTTTGAGGAGGACCCCCTCCTGCGGCCCCTAGACTAGAATCGTCGACTGACATTCTTCGTGCTTGCAGGGTCGGTAATTGTAACGTGGGCTGAACTTGTATAGCAGGCTGACCCGGGGGTACCGTAACAGGTACTCCGGTGTCTGGAGGAACTGGAAGTGCCTGATTTACAGGGACAGGTGGAGCGCGAACTGGATTTGCATATTCTGGAACTGTGTCGTCCAAATAGGACGAAATAAAAATATCAGCTGCGGTCGGTTTGTGACGCAGCTTGGTCGGAACTAATGGCGGCGGGAAATTACTGGGTGCCTCTGGGGTCGCTTTTGGCAAGCCTTCGGCAAGGAGAGGATACATACCCTTAATAAGGGCATGCCTCTGTCTGTCTGACTGTTCGACTTTAACTTGTTCACCTATCTCGATTAATTCTCTTTCTTGGGCTCGTTCTTGGGATTCTCTACTTAACTCTGACTTTCTGACTTCCTTTTCCGTTCTTCTATGCGCTTCCTTACGCCATAACTCGATGGCATCTTTCTGTGACTGTCTGGCTTTCTTTTTCCATAATGCTTCTTCTACTCGCATGATACATTCGGCATCCCATGTACCCGATACGGGCCATCTATACTTTTCTTCTAACTGTTTGGTATACTCTACCCATAAATCTAGATACAATATGGCGCTTATGCCATGTTTCTGATACATAAAGTGACCTGGACTGTCCCTAGGCGGAACAGGAACTGCTGCTTCCAGCAGACCCTTTCTAGTTTTTAACTGACGTAACTTGGAAAAGAGCGGCATTCTAAACTTGAATCGGAACACAATACAATACACGAAAAATAATAACAATTGGGAAAACAATTCAGGCATACCACGACATTGGAAATACATTAAACAACATTATAAATAACAGTTCGAACAGAATACTACCTGAAAATACTGAAAACAGAAACAGAACAGAATTCTCGAGAACGGAACAGACTAGAGTTACTGGATGCACTGCTATAACAGTACGGAACATACCGGTCCCATAAAGGAACGCATCAAGACCCGTGTCCACCTAGGTGAACACTTCGTTTGTGGGCTTGGGTACCACCAACCCACGGACCAGGAGTCAATTTAGACTGACCCTGTCTAGATACTACCCCAGCAATGGTACTCACCGGGCAGCACGGAACGGAAGGCCTCGGACGGGACTGGACTACGACGACGAACTTCGGACTTCGGACTTCGGACTTCAGTTACAGGTGGGCCTCCGGATACCTCGGACCTTGGACTCTCGGCTTGGGCTCTGGTCGGGACTCGCCGCGTTCCTCCACCGTCTCGTTCGGATGCTGGACCGCCTCCTCCGTGGGCCTGAGGGATACTTGAAGCAGAAATATCTGCACTTGGCCAATATGGTTCCGTCACGACTGCAGAGGGTCAGGGGGTCGGCGTGGCTTCACCGACGCGTGGGGAAAGGGCAAGTCCCTATTCGGGCGCCATTATGTGGTAAATAAATAAATAATACCCTGTTTTTGGATGAATGAATGAATAACAGATAGCTCAATAAATAAGAGTCAAGATTCGAGGTAGTAGGAGTTTCTGCAGGTTTATTACAGCATAAGGACAGGATCAGGACAACCTGCATAGGGTGACCCAGCAGCTGCTGGGGCTAGGTCTGGGATGAGCGCGCTAACATTTAATAACAAAACATTGACTTATATACATAGCGCAAACACATAGCATTACATTACAGTAGGCGTAACAGTAGGTGGAGTAGAAGGCGTGACGCGTAGCAGTCGCGAGAGATAAGAGTAAAAGTAGGTGTAACTGGGAGTTTACTTAGACATGTGATGCAAAACGTAACAGAATATGTCATGAATGGGCGGACACATTGGAGGGGGCTACCTAAGGAGCCGGGACCTCTAACCTAATGGTGCGCGGAAACTAGCAATGACGTGTTACTAGGAGAAGCTGGGGGCTACGAACTCTGTGCTAGGAGCAGAGACTAGAGTCTGGAGGGTCGGAGCGACATGTACTTAAACCCTATCTGGTATCTAATGTTTAGGGAACGTGTTGATATAAACTAGAAGTCATGAGGGGAAAAGCTAACCTGATTCTAAGACTGGACCATGCATTATTCTACATGTAGTGCGTGAAGAATATTAAATGACCATTAAATACAGTATTTCTCTAACATGGAGACGAGAAGGCTAGACAATGACGGAAACTATTGATGCAGTTCAGTAGCTTAGGAATGCAGAGGAGGAGGACTGAACTGATAGCAGGAACTATAACATACTTTTGGCAGACTCAGAGGCAGAGCCGGGGTGCACCGGGCACTGCGAGGCAGGAAGTAAGTGAAGGGTCGAGGATACAGGTGGGGGCTGTATCGCTCCTCAGCGAGGCTTTCAGGAGACAGGAGCTGAATCTGTGGTCCGGGCCCTTTTGAGGCCTGGAAACGGGGACTTTATAATTGAATAACGTGCACACTGGGAAACGTGGCAACATTACTTACATAGGCCTGATATTCGTAGTATTCACGAGGACTGGAAACTAACATACTAGAGGTGGACACAACTGTAATTGCGTCTTCAATCAGAATGGGGAATAACATATGCATATTGATCATGCACACATAACACATGATGGATGAGGCGTAGGGACACAGAACATGGCAAAATTTACTTTTCCACATTATAGTAACTCACTGTGTTTACTGGCAAAAAAAACATACCACATATATATAAGCAAGACATAACATTCCTTTTTCATTTCAAAGGCACACCCTGGATCTTGATTGCACAGCTTAGAGCCTATTTCTGAAGTAAGAGGCCTAACAGACATGCTGCCTAAGATTCCCTGATAGTACATATGCTAAAGCCTAACTGACTTTAAAAAAACATGTACTTCCATATTTTTAAAGACATCAACTAAGCAAATTATTCACCCAGATCCTTTTAAAATTAGGCTTGACTCACAGTGCGATCTTAGGCACATGACCAGGATGTTACATGTAATCTACCACATATGTCTCTGCATGCAATATGTGTGTTTGTGCTAATAGTAACTAACAGTGTTTACTGGCAAAAAACAGACCACATATATATAAGCTAGACATAACATTCCTTTTTCATTTCAAAGGCACACCCTGGATCTTGATTGCACAGCTTAGAGCCTATTTCTGAAGTAAGAGGCCTAACAGGCATGCTGCCTAAGATTCCCTGATAGTACATATGCTAAAGCCTAACTGACTTTAAGAAAACATGTATTTCCATATTTTTAAAGACATCAACTAAGCACATTATTCACACAGATCCTTTTAAAATCAAGCTTGACTCACAGTGCGATCTTAGGCACATGACCAGGATGTTACATGTAATCTACCACATATGTCTCTGCATGCAATATGTGTGTTTGTGCTAATAGTAACTCACTGTGTTTACTGGCAAAAAACAGACCACATATATATATAAGCAAGACATAACATTCCTTTTTCATTTCAAAGGCACACCCTGGATCTTGATTGCAGAGCTTAGATCCTATTTCTGAAGTAAGAGGCCTAACAGACATGCTGCCTAAGATTCCCTGATAGTACATATGCTAAGGCCTTACTGACATTAAGAAAACATGTATTTCCATATTTTCAAAGACATCAACTAAGCACATTATTCACCCAGATCATTTTAAAAACAAGCTTGGCTCACAGTGTGATCTTAGGCACATGACCAGGATGTTACATGTAATCTACCATATCTGTCTCTGCATGCAATATGTGTGCTTGTGCTAATACTATCTCACTGTGTCTACTGGCAAAAAACAGACCACATATATATAAGCAAGACATAACATTCCTTTTTCATTTCAAAGGCACACCCTGGATCTTGATTGCACAGCTTAGAGCCTATTTCTGAAGTAAGAGGCCTAACAGACATGCTGCCTAAGATTCCCTACTAGTACATATGCTAAAGCCTAACTGACTTTAAGAATACACATCAACTAAGCAAATTATTCACCCAGATCCATTTAAAATCATGCTTTACTCACAGTGTGATCTTAGGCACATTTCATTTCAACAAACAAGATCATTCTCTACAAGTACATATGCTAAAGCCTAACTGACTTAAAAAAACATGTATTTCCATATTTTTAAACACATCAACTAAGCAAATTATTCATCCAGATCCATTTAAAATCATGCTTGACTCACAGTGTGATCTTAGGCACATGACACACAGGCACAGAGTACCCTTTAAGCTAATAGAGGCAAACTGTCAGCACACACAGGTGACATTATTGAAAAATTTGAAAACATAGTTCCTTATTTCACACAGACACTCAATGTAATCCTTGACCAAAATTTAAAAGCCAGACTTTTTACCAGAAAACATTTTCCATAGTAAATCATTTTTAACACAGAGCACAGCACATTTAAATGACCACTACAAAACAAAGCACAAACCTAACTCATTTCCAGAATACATTTCCAATATGCACCATTCACGTTTTTTTAACACCATTACAAAAAAAATGACACACAATGCAAGAAAAAAGAAGCAGAATATGCTTCTTAATCTTCCCCATACTGCATACAGCAGTCTATCTTTATTAAGAGGATCATTACTCACCTTTAAAAATGCTTTGAAAGATTTAGAACAGTCTGAGTCACACACACCAGATTTTCTTAAGAAGAATCTCTGAATAATGCTTCTGTCACTGCAGCCTCAGAATAATGGCACAGATTCCCTCTAATTTCAGACCCATATTCTTGTACATAACCAATCAACATTCTTCCCACACAAATTCAAAACCAAACTGCACATTTTAATTGGTTGTACATTTCAACACTTTGAAACTCATATAATATTCACCCATCCCCCAGTGCTCATTCACCCTGTTACCATAGTAACTCCCACCTAACCCAGCACACAGTTCAAAAGTTCATCATAGTATGTTGCAAAAGAATCTAGCAAGGGTGTTTGACCTCTCAATGTACTAGCTAATCATGTGCAATGTTTCTTTAAATGACCTTTTCTCAACCATTAAAATGACTTCTTTAAAAAAAAGCATGCACCCTAATTTTCAGTGGTGAATTTTAAGAAAGCACCAATCATTTCTTGTTTTTCAAGTGCACTGAATCTCAACCACTTTTTTCATAATTCCTACTTTCAAACTGCCATTTCATTTCCACAACTCATCTGACTAGAAGCACATCTACCTTCAGGATGCCAAAAGTCTGGTTTGTGGGTCATAGCTTTGTCTACTGGAGTGAAAAATTTGCAAGTAACAGAGGTATTTACAACCTTGAATTACCAAATGTGGACATTGTGTAGATTGGACAGAGAGGATTAAGAAGTCACCAATTGATACCATTGATAAAATCCTTTATGCATCGACCAAAGCTTTTCAAAGGCACACCCTGGATCTTGATTGCACAGCTTAGAGCCTATTTCTGAAGTAAGATGCCTAACAGACATGCTGCCTAAGATTCCCTACTAGTACATATGCTAAAGCCTAACTGACTTTAAAAAAACATGTACTTCCATATTTTTAAAGACATCAACTAAAAAAAGTATACACCCAGATCAATTAAAAATCAAGCTTGACTCACAGTGTGATATTAGGCACATGACCAGGATGTTACATGTAATCTACCATGTCTGTCTCTGCATGCAAAATGTGTGTTTGTGCTAATAGCAACTCACTGTCTCTACTGGCAAAAAACAGACCACATATATATAAGCAAGACATAACATTCCTTTTTCATTTCAAAGGCACACCCTGGATCTTGATTGCACAGCTTAGAGCCTATTTCTGAAGTAAGAGGTCTAACAGACATATTGCCTAAGATTCCCTACTAGTACATATGCTAAAGCCTAACTGACTTTAAAAAAACATGTACTTCCATATTTTTAAAGACATCAACTAAGCAAATTATTCACCCAGATCCTTTTAAAACCAAGCTTGACTCGCAGGGTGATCTCAGGCACATGACCAGGATGTTACATGTAATCTAGCATGTCTGTCTCTGCATGCAATATGTGTGTTTGTGCTAATAATAACTCACTGTGTTTACTGGCAAAAACAGACCACATATATATAAGCAAGACATAACATTCCTTTTTCATTTCAAAGGCACACCCTGGATCTTGATTGCACAGCTTAGAGCCTATTTCTGAAGTAAGAGGCCTAACAGACATACTGCCTAAGATTCCCTACTAGTACATATGCTAAAGCATAACTGACTTAAAAACATGTACTTCCATATTTGTAAAGACATCAACTAAGCAAATTATTCACCCGATCCTTTTAAAATCAAGCTTGACTCACAGTGTGATCTTAGGCACATGACCAGGATGTTACATGTAATCTAGCATGTCTGTCTCTGCATGCAATATGTGTGTTTGTGCTAATAGTAACTAACTGTGTCTACTGGCAAAAAACAGACCACATATATATAGGCAAGACATAACAATCCTTTTTCATTTCAAAGGCACACCCTGGATCTTGATTGCACAGCTTAGAGCCTATTTCTGAAGTAAGAGGCCTAACAGACATACTGCCTAAGATTCCCTACTAGTACATCTGCTAAAGCCTAACTGACTTTGAAAAAACATGTACTTCCATATTTTTAAAGACATCAACTAAGCAAATTATTCACCCAGATCCTTTTAAAATCAAGCTTGACTCACAGTGTGATCTTAGGCACATGACCAGGATGTTACATGTAATCTAGCATGTCTGTCTCTGCATGCAATATGTGTGTTTGTGCTAATAGTAACCAACTGTGTTTACTGGTAAAAAACAGACCACATATATATAAGCAAGACATAACATTCCTTTTTCATTTCAAAGGCACACCCTGGATCTTGATTGCACAGCTTAGAGCCTATTTCTGAAGTAAGAGGTCTAACAGACATATTGCCTAAGATTCCCTACTAGTACATATGCTAAAGCCTAACTGACTTTAAAAAAACATGTACTTCCATATTTTTAAAGACATCAACTAAGCAAATTATTCACCCAGATCCTTTTAAAATTAAGCTTGACTCGCAGTGTGATCTCAGGCACATGACCAGGATGTTACATGTAATCTAGCATGTCTGTCTCTGCATGCAATATGTGTGTTTGTGCTAATAATAACTCACTGTGTTTATTGGCAAAAACAGACCACATATATATAAGCAAGACATAACATTCCTTTGTCATTTCAAAGGCACACCCTGGATATTGATTGCAAAGCTTAGAGCCTAATTCTGAAGTAAGAGGCCTAACAGGCATGCTGCCTAAGATTCCCTACTAGTACATATGCTAAAGCCTAACTGACTTTATGAATACACATCAACTAAGCAAATTATTCACCCAGATCCATTTAAAATCATGCTTGACTCACAGTGTGATCTTAGGCACATTTCATTTCAACAAACAAGATCATTCCCTACTAGTACATATGCTAAAGCCTAACTGACTTAAAAAACATGTATTTCCATATTTGTAAACACATCAACTAAGCAAATTATTCATCCAGATCCATTTAAAATCATGCTTGACTCACAGTGTGATCTTAGGCACATTTCATTTCAACAAACAAGATCATTCCCTACTAGTACATATGCTTAAGCCTAACTGACTTATAAAAACATGTATTTCCATATTTTTAAACACATCAACTAAGCAAATTATTCATCCAGATCCATTTAAAATCATGCTTGACTCACAGTGTGATCTTAGGCACATGACACACAGGCACAGAGTACCCTTTAAGCTAATAGAGGCAAACTGTCAGCACACACAGGTGACATTATTGAAAAATGTGAAAACATAGTTCCTTATTTCACACAGACACTCAATGTAATCCTTGACCAAAATTTAAAAGCCAGACTTTTTACCAGAAAACATTTTCCATAGTAAATCTTTTCAACACATAGCACAGCACATTTAAATGACCACTACAAAACAAAGCACAAACCTAACTCATTTCCAGAATACATTTCCAATATGCACTATTCAAGTTTTTTAAACAGCATTACAAAAAAACATGACACACAATGCAAGAAAAAAGAAGCAGAATATGCTTCTTAATCTTCCCCATACTGCATACAGCAGTCTATCTTTATTAAAAGAATCATTACTCACCTTTAAAAATGCTTTGGAAGATTTAGAACAGTCTGAGTCACACACACCAGATTTTCTTAAGCAGAATCTCTGAATAATGCTTCTGTCACTGCAGCCTCAGAATAATGGCACCGATTCCCTCTAATTTCAGACCCATATTCTTGTACATAACCAATCAACATTCTTCCCACACAAATTCAAAACCAAACAGCACATTTTAATTGGTTGTACATTTCAACACTTTGAAACTCATATAATATTCACCCATCCCCCAGTGCTCATTCACCCTGTTACCATAGTAACTCCCACCTAACCCAGCACACAGTTCAAAAGTTCATCATAGTATGTTGCAAAAGAATCTAGCAGGGGTGTTTGACCTCTCAATGTACTAGCTAATCATGTGCAATGTTTCTTTAAATGACCTTTTCTCAACCATTAAAATGACTTCTTTAAAAAAAAAGCATGCACCCTAATTTTCAGTGGTGAATTTTAAGAAAGCACCAATCATTTCTTGTTTTTCAAGTGCACTGAATCTCAACCACTTTTTTTCATAATTCCTACTTTCAAACTGCCATTTCATTTCCACAACTCATCTGACTAGAAGCACATCTACCTTCAGGATGCCAAAAGTCTGGTTTGTGGGTCACAGCTTTGTCTACTGGAGTGAAAAATGTGCAAGTAACAGAGGTATTTACAACCTTGATTTACCAAATGTGGACATTTTGTGGATTGGACAGAGAGGATTAAGAAGTCACCAATTGATACCATTGATCAAATCCTTTATGCATCTACCACAGCTTTTCAAAGGCACACCCTGGATCTTGATTGCACAGCTTAGAGCCTATTTCTGAAGTAAGAGGCCTAACAGACATGCTTCCTAAGATTCCCTACTAGTACATATGCTAAAGCCTAACTGACTTTAAAAAAACATGTACTTCCATATTTTTAAAGACATCAACTAAGCAAAATATTCACCCAGATCCATTTAAAATCAAGCTTGACTCACAGTGTGATCTTAGGCACATGACCAGGATGTTACATGTAATCTACCATGTCTGTCTCTGCATGCAAAATGTGTGTTTGTGCTAATATTAACTCACTGTCTCTACTGGCAAAAAACAGACCACATATATATAAGCAAGACATAACATTCCTTTTTCATTTCAAAGGCAAACCCTGAATCTTGATTGCACAGCTTAGAGCCTATTTCTGAAGTAAGAGGCCTAACAGGCATGCTGCCTAAGATTCCCTGATAGTACATATGCTAAAGCCTAACTGACTTTAAGAAAACATGTATTTCCATATTTTTAAAGACATCAACTATGCACATTATTCACACAGATCCTTTTAAAATCAAGCTTGACTCACAGTGTGATCTTAGGCACATGACCAGGATGTTACATGTAATCTACCATGTCTGTCTCTGCATGCAATATGTGTGTTTGTGCTAATACTATCTCACTGTGTCTACTGGCAAAAAACATAACACATATATATAAGCAAGACATAACATTCCTTTTTCATTTCAAAGGCACACCCTGGATATTGATTGCACAGCTTAGAGCCTAATTCTGAAGTAAGAGGCCTAACAGGCATGCTGCCTAAGATTCCCTACTAGTACATATGCTAAAGCATAACTGACTTTAAGAATACACATCAACTAAGCAAATTATTCACCCAGATCCATTTAAAATCATGCTTGACTCACAGTGTGATCTTAGGCACATTTCATTTCAACGAACAAGATCATTCCCTACTAGTACATATGCTAAAGCCTAACTGACTTAAAAAAACATGTATTTCCATATTTGTAAACACATCAACTAAGCAAATTATTCATCCAGATCCATTTAAAATCATGCTTGACTCACAGTGTGATCTTAGGCACATTTCATTTCAACAAACAAGATCATTCCCTACTAGTACATATGCTAAAGCCTAACTGACTTAAAAAAACATGTATTTCCATATTTTTAAACACATCAACTAAGCAAATTATTCATCCAGATCCATTTAAAATCATGCTTGACTCACAGTGACACACAGGCACAGAGTACCCTTTAAGCTAATAGAGGCAAACTGTCAGCACACACAGGTGACATTATTGAAAAATGTGAAAACATAGTTCCTTATTTCACACAGACACTCAATGTAATCCTTGACCAAAATTTAAAAGCCAGACTTTTTACCAGAAAACATTTTCCATAGTAAATCATTTTAACACAGAGCACAGCACATTTAAATGACCACTACAAAATAAAGCACAAACCTAACTCATTTCCAGAATACATTTGCAATATGCACTATTCAAGTTTTTTAAACAGCATTACAAAAAAACATGACACACAATGCAAGAAAAAAGAAGCAGAATATGCTTCTTAATCTTCCCCATACTGCATACAGCAGTCTATCTTTATTAAAAGAATCATTACTCACCTTTAAAAATGCTTTGGAAGATTTAGAACAGTCTGAGTCACACACACCAGATTTTCTTAAGCAGAATCTCTGAATAATGCTTCTGTCACTGCAGCCTCAGAATAATGGCACCGATTCCCTCTAATTTCAGACCCATATTCTTGTACATAACCAATCAACATTCTTCCCACACAAATTCAAAACCAAACTGCACATTTTAATTGGTTGTACATTTCAACACTTTGAAACTCATATAATATTCACCCATCCCCCAGTGCTCATTCACCCTGTTACCATAGTAACTCCCACCTAACCCAGCACACAGTTCAAAAGTTCATCATAGTATGTTGCAAAAGAATCTAGCAGGGGTGTTTGACCTCTCAATGTACTAGCTAATCATGTGCAATGTTTCTTTAAATGACCTATTCTCAACCATTAAAATGACTTCTTTAAAAAAAAAGCATGCACCCTATTTTTCAGTGGTGAATTTTAAGAAAGCACCAATCATTTCTTGTTTTTCAAGTGCACTGAATCTCAACCACTTTTTTTCATAATTCCTACTTTCAAACTGCCATTTCATTTCCACAACTCATCTGACTAGAAGCACATCTACCTTAAGGATGCCAAAAGTCTGGTTTGTGGGTCACAGCTTTGTCTACTGGAGTGAAAAATGTGCAAGTAACAGAGGTATTTACAACCTTGATTTACCAAATGTGGACATTGTGTGGATTGGTCAGAGAGGATTAAGAAGTCACCAATTGATACCTTTGATCAAATCCTTTATGCATCTACCACAGCTTTTCAAAGGCACACCCTGGATCTTGATTGCACAGCTTAGAGCCTATTTCTGAAGTAAGAGGCCTAACAGACATGCTTCCTAAGATTCCCTACTAGTACATATGCTAAAGCCTAACTGACTTTAAAAAAACATGTACTTCCATATTTTTAAAGACATCAACTAAGCAAAATATTCACCCAGATCCATTTAAAATCAAGCTTGACTCACAGTGTGATCTTAGGCACATGACCAGGATGTTACATGTAATCTACCATGTCTGTCTCTGCATGCAAAATGTGTGTTTGTGCTAATATTAACTCACTGTCTCTACTGGCAAAAAACAGACCACATATATATAAGCAAGATATAACATTCCTTTTTCATTTCAAAGGCAAACCCTGAATCTTGATTGCACAGCTTAGAGCCTATTTCTGAAGTAAGAGGCCTAACAGGCATGCTGCCTAAGATTCCCTGATAGTACATATGCTAAAGCCTAACTGACTTTAAGAAAACATGTATTTCCATATTTTTAAAGACATCAACTATGCACATTATTTACACAGATCCTTTTAAAATCAAGCTTGACTCACAGTGTGATCTAAGGCACATGACCAGGATGTTACATGTAATCTACCATGTCTGTCTCTGCATGCAATATGTGTGTTTGTGCTAATACTATCTCACTGTGTCTACTGGCAAAAAACATAACACATATATATAAGCAAGACATAACATTCCTTTTTCATTTCAAAGGCACACCCTGGATATTGATTGCACAGCTTAGAGCCTAATTCTGAAGTAAGAGGCCTAACAGGCATGCTGCCTAAGATTCCCTACTAGTACATATGCTAAAGCATAACTGACTTTAAAAAAACATGTACTTCTATATTTGTAAAGACATCAACTAAGCAAATTATTCACCCGATCCTTTTAAAATCAAGCTTGACTCACAGTGTGATCTTAGGCACATGACCAGGATGTTACATGTAATCTAGCATGTCTGTCTCTGCATGCAATATGTGTGTTTGTGCTAATAGTAACTAACTGTGTCTCTACTGGCAAAAAACAGACCACATATATTAAGCAAGACATAACATTCCTTTTTCATTTCAAAGGCACACCCTGGATCTTGATTGCACAGCTTAGAGCCTATTTCTGAAGTAAGAGGTCTAACAGACATACTGCCTAAGATTCCCTACTAGTACATATGCTAAAGCCTAACTGACTTTAAAAAAACATGTACTTCCATATTTTTAAAGACATCAAGTAAGCAAATTATTCACCCAGATCCTTTTAAAATCAAGCTTGACTCGCAGTGTGATCTTAGGCACATGACCAGGATGTTACATGTAATCTAGCATGTCTGTCTCTGCATGCAATATGTGTGCTTGTGCTAATACTATCTCACTGTGTCTACTGGCAAAAAACAGACCACATATATATAGGCAAGACATAACAATCCTTTTTCATTTCAAAGGCACACCCTGGATCTTGATTGCACAGCTTAGAGCCTATTTCTGAAGTAAGAGGCCTAACAGACATACTGCCTAAGATTCCCTACTAGTACATATGCTAAAGCCTAACTGACTTTAAAAAAACATGTACTTCCATATTTTTAAAGACATCAACTAAGCAAAATATTCACCCAGATCCTTTTAAAATCAAGCTTGACTCACAGTGTGATCTTAGGCACATGACCAGGATGTTACATGTAATCTAGCATGTCTGTCTCTGCATGCAATATGTGTGTTTGTGCTAATAGTAACCAACTGTGTTTACTGGTAAAAACAGACCACATATATATAAGCAAGACATAAAATTCCTTTTTAATTTCAAAGGCACACCCTGGATCTTGATTGCACAGCTTAGAGCCTATTTCTGAAGTAAGAGGCCTAATAGGCATGCTGCCTAAGATTCCCTGATAGTACATATGCTAAAGCCTAACTGACTTTAAGAAAACATGTATTTCCATATTTTTAAAGACATCAACTAAGCACATTATTCACACAGATCCTTTTAAAATCAAGCTTGACTCACAGTGTGATCTTAGGCACATGACTAGGATGTTACATGTAATCTACCATGTCTGTCTCTGCATGCAATATGTGTGTTTGTGCTAATACTATCTCACTGTGTCTACTGGCAAAAAACATAACACATATATATAAGCAAGACATAACATTCCTTTTTCATTTCAAAGGCACACCCTGGATATTGATTGCAAAGCTTAGAGCCTAATTCTGAAGTAAGAGGCCTAACAGTCATGCTGCCTAAGATTCCCTACTAGTACATATGCTAAAGCCTAACTGACTTTAAGAATACACATCAACTAAGCAAATTATTCACCCAGATCTATTTAAAATCATGCTTGACTCACAGTGTGATCTTAGGCACATTTCATTTCAACAAACAAGATCATTCCCTACTAGTACATATGCTAAAGCCTAACTGACTTAAAAAACATGTATTTCCATATTTGTAAACACATCAACTAAGCAAATTATTCATCCAGATCCATTTAAAATCATGCTTGACCCCTCAGTGTGATCTTAGGCACATTTCATTTCAACAAACAAGATCATTCCCTACTAGTACATATACTAAAGCCTAACTGACTTAAAAAAACATGTATTTCCATATTTTTAAACACATCAACTAAGCAAATTATTCATCCAGATCCATTTAAAATCATGCTTGACTCACAGTGTGATCTTAGGCACATGACACACAGGCACAGAGTACCCTTTAAGCTAATAGAGGCAAACTGTCAGCACACACAGGTGACATTATTGAAAAATGTGAAAACATAGTTCCTTATTTCACACAGACACTCAATGTAATCCTTGACCAAAATTTAAAAGCCAGACTTTTTACCAGAAAACATTTTCCATAGTAAATCATTGTTAACACAGAGCACAGCACATTTAAATGACCACTACAAAACAAAGCACAAACCTAACTAATTTCCAGAATACATTTCCAATATGCACTATTCAAGTTTTTTAAACAGCATTACAAAAAAACATGACACACAATGCAAGAAAAAAGAAGCAGAATATGCTTCTTAATCTTCCCCATACTGCATACAGCAGTCTATCTTTATTAAAAGAATCATTACTCACCTTTAAAAATGCTTTGGAAGATTTAGAACAGTCTGAGTCACACACACCAGATTTTCTTAAGCAGAATCTCTGAATAATGCTTCTGTCACTGCAGCCTCAGAATAATGGCACCGATTCCCTCTAATTTCAGACCCATATTCTTGTACATAACCAATCAACATTCTTCCCACACAAATTCAAAACCAAACTGCACATTTTAATTGGTTGTACATTTCAACACTTTGAAACTCATATAATATTCACCCATCCCCCAGTGCTCATTCACCCTGTTACCATAGTAACTCCCACCTAACCCAGCACACAGTTCAAAAGTTCATCATAGTATGTTGCAAAAGAATCTAGCAGGGGTGTTTGACCTCTCAATGTACTAGCTAATCATGTGCAATGTTTCTTTAAATGACCTTTTCTCAACCATTAAAATGACTTCTTTAAAAAAAAAGCATGCACCCTATTTTTCAGTGGTGAATTTTAAGAAAGCACCAATCATTTCTTGTTTTTCAAGTGCACTGAATCTCAACCACTTTTTTTCATAATTCCTACTTTCAAACTGCCATTTCATTTCCACAACTCATCTGACTAGAAGCACATCTACCTTAAGGATGCCAAAAGTCTGGTTTGTGGGTCACAGCTTTGTCTACTGGAGTGAAAAATGTGCAAGTAACAGAGGTATTTACAACCTTGATTTACCAAATGTGGACATTGTGTGGATTGGTCAGAGAGGATTAAGAAGTCACCAATTGATACCTTTGATCAAATCCTTTATGCATCTACCACAGCTTTTCAAAGGCACACCCTGGATCTTGATTGCACAGCTTAGAGCCTATTTCTGAAGTAAGAGGCCTAACAGACATGCTTCCTAAGATTCCCTACTAGTACATATGCTAAAGCCTAACTGACTTTAAAAAAATATGTACTTCCATATTTTTAAAGACATCAACTAAGCAAAATATTCACCCAGATCCATTTAAAATCAAGCTTGACTCACAGTGTGATCTTAGGCACATGACCAGGATGTTACATGTAATCTACCATGTCTGTCTCTGCATGCAAAATGTGTGTTTGTGCTAATATTAACTCACTGTCTCTACTGGCAAAAAACAGACCACATATATATAAGCAAGACATAACATTCCTTTTTCATTTCAAAGGCAAACCCTGAATCTTGATTGCACAGCTTAGAGCCTATTTCTGAAGTAAGAGGCCTAACAGGCATGCTGCCTAAGATTCCCTGATAGTACATATGCTAAAGCCTAACTGACTTTAAGAAAACATGTATTTCCATATTTTAAAGACATCAACTATGCACATTATTCACACAGATCCTTTTAAAATCAAGCTTGACTCACAGTGTGATCTTAGGCACATGACCAGGATGTTACATGTAATCTACCATGTCTGTCTCTGCATGCAATATGTGTGTTTGTGCTAATACTATCTCACTGTGTCTACTGGCAAAAAACATAACACATATATATAAGCAAGACATAACATTCCTTTTTCATTTCAAAGGCACACCCTGGATATTGATTGCACAGCTTAGAGCCTAATTCTGAAGTAAGAGGCCTAACAGGCATGCTGCCTAAGATTCCCTACTAGTACATATGCTAAAGCATAACTGACTTTAAAAAAACATGTACTTCTATATTTGTAAAGACATCAACTAAGCAAATTATTCACCCGATCCTTTTAAAATCAAGCTTGACTCACAGTGTGATCTTAGGCACATGACCAGGATGTTACATGTAATCTAGCATGTCTGTCTCTGCATGCAATATGTGTGTTTGTGCTAATAGTAACTAACTGTGTCTCTACTGGCAAAAAACAGACCACATATATTAAGCAAGACATAACATTCCTTTTTCATTTCAAAGGCACACCCTGGATCTTGATTGCACAGCTTAGAGCCTATTTCTGAAGTAAGAGGTCTAACAGACATACTGCCTAAATTCCCTGCTAGTACATATGCTAAAGCCTAACTGACTTTAAAAAAACATGTACTTCCATATTTTTAAAGACATCAAGTAAGCAAATTATTCACCCAGATCCTTTTAAAATCAAGCTTGACTCGCAGTGTGATCTTAGGCACATGACCAGGATGTTACATGTAATCTAGCATGTCTGTCTCTGCATGCAATATGTGTGCTTGTGCTAATACTATCTCACTGTGTCTACTGGCAAAAAACAGACCACATATATATAGGCAAGACATAACAATCCTTTTTCATTTCAAAGGCACACCCTGGATCTTGATAGCACAGCTTAGAGCCTATTTCTGAAGTAAGAGGCCTAACAGACATACTGCCTAAGATTCCCTACTAGTACATATGCTAAAGCCTAACTGACTTTAAAAAAACATGTACTTCCATATTTTTAAAGACATCAACTAAGCAAATTATTCACCCAGATTCTTTTAAAATCAAGCTTGACTCACAGTGTGATCTTAGGCACATGACCAGGATGTTACATGTAATCTAGCATGTCTGTCTCTGCATGCAATATGTGTGTTTGTGCTAATAGTAACCAACTGTGTTTACTGGTAAAAAACAGACCACATATATATAAGCAAGACATAACATTCCTTTTTCATTTCAAAGGCACACCCTGGATCTTGATTGCACAGCTTAGAGCCTATTTCTGAAGTAAGAGGCCTAACAGGCATGCTGCCTAAGATTCCCTGATAGTACATATGCTAAAGCCTAACTGACTTTAAGAAAACATGTATTTCCATATTTTTAAAGACATCAACTAAGCACATTATTCACACAGATCCTTTTAAAATCAAGCTTGACTCACAGTGTGATCTTAGGCACATGACTAGGATGTTACATGTAATCTACCATGTCTGTCTCTGCATGCAATATGTGTGTTTGTGCTAATACTATCTCACTGTGTCTACTGGCAAAAAACAGACCACATATATATAAGCAAGACATAACATTCCTTTTTCATTTCAAAGGCACACCCTGGATATTGATTGCAAAGCTTAGAGCCTAATTCGGAAGTAAGAGGCCTAACAGGCATGCTGCCTAAGATTCCCTACTAGTACATATGCTAAAGCCTAACTGACTTTAAGAATACACATCAACTAAGCAAATTATTCACCCAGATCCATTTAAAATCATGCTTGACTCACAGTGTGATCTTAGGCACATTTCATTTCAACAAACAAGATCATTCCCTACTAGTACATATGCTAAAGCCTAACTGACTTAAAAAACATGTATTTCCATATTTGTAAACACATCAACTAAGCAAATTATTCATCCAGATCCATTTAAAATCATGCTTGACTCACAGTGTGATCTTAGGCACATGACACACAGGCACAGAGTACCCTTTAAGCTAATAGAGGCAAACTGTCAGCACACACAGGTGACATTATTGAAAAATGTGAAAACATAGTTCCCTATTTCACACAGACACTCAATGTAATCTTTGACCAAAATTTAAAAGCCAGACTTTTTACCAGAAAACATTTTCCATAGTAAATCCTTGTTAACACAGAGCACAGCACATTTAAATGACCACTACAAAACAAAGCACAAACCTAACTCATTTCCAGAATACATTTCCAATATGCACTATTCAAGTTTTTTAAACAGCATTACAAAAAAACATGACACACAATGCAAGGAAAAAGAAGCAGAATATGCTTCTTAATCTTCCCCATACTGCATACAGCAGTCTATCTTTATTAAAAGAATCATTACTCACCTTTAAAAATGCTTTGGAAGATTTAGAACAGTCTGAGTCACACACACCAGATTTTCTTAAGCAGAATTTCTGAATAATGCTTCTGTCACTGCAGCCTCAGAATAATGGCACCGATTCCCTCTAATTTCAGACCCATGTTCTTGTACATAACCAATCAACATTCTTCCCACACAAATTCAAAACCAAACTGCACATTTTAATTGGTTGTACATTTCAACACTTTGAAACTCATATAATATTCACCCATCCCCCAGTGCTCATTCACCCTGTTACCATAGTAACTCCCACCTAACCCAGCACACAGTTCAAAAGTTCATCATAGTATGTTGCAAAAGAATCTAGCAGGGGTGTTTGACCTCTCAATGTACTAGCCAATCATGTGCAATGTTTCTTTAAATGACCTTTTCTCAACCATTAAAATGACTTCTTTAAAAAAAAAGCATGCACCCTAATTTTCAGTGGTGAATTTTAAGAAAGCACCAATCATTTCTTGTTTTTCAAGTGCACTGAATCTCAACCACTTTTTTTCATAATTCCTACTTTCAAACTGCCATTTCATTTCCACAACTCATCTGACTAGAAGCACATCTACCTTCAGGATGCCAAAAGTCTGGTTTGTGGGACACAGCTTTGTCTACTGGAGTGAATAATTTGCAAGTAACAGAGGTATTTACAACCTTGATTTACCAAATGTGGACATTGTGTGGATTGGACAGAGAGGATTAAGAAGTCACCAATTGATACCATTGATCAAATCCTTTATGCATCTACCACAGCTTTTCAAAGGCACACCCTGGATCTTGATTGCACAGCTTAGAGCCTATTTCTGAAGTAAGAGGCCTAACAGACATGCTTCCTAAGATTCCCTACTAGTACATATGCTAAAGCCTAACTGACTTTAAAAAAACATGTACTTCCATATTTTTAAAGACATCAACTAAGCAAAATATTCACCCAGATCCATTTAAAATCAAGCTTGACTCACAGTGTGATCTTAGGCACATGACCAGGATGTTACATGTAATCTACCATGTCTGTCTCTGCATGCAAAATGTGTGTTTGTGCTAATATTAACTCACTGTCTCTACTGGCAAAAAACAGACCACATATATATAAGCAAGACATAACATTCCTTTTTCATTTCAAAGGCAAACCCTGGATCTTGATTGCACAGCTTAGAGCCTATTTCTGAAGTAAGAGGTCTAACAGACATACTGCCTAAGATTCCCTACTAGTACATATGCTAAAGCCTAACTGACTTTAAAAAAACATGTACTTCCATATTTTTAAAGACATCAACTAAGCAAATTATTCACCCAGATCCTTTTAAAATCAAGCCTGACTCACAGTGTGATCTTAGGCACATGACCAGGATGTTACATGTAATCTAGCATGTCTGTCTCTGCATGCAATATGTGTGTTTGTGCTCATAGTAACCAACTGTGTTTACTGGCAAAAAACAGACCACATATATATAAGCAAGACATAACATTCCTTTTTCATTTCAAAGGCACACCCCGGATCTTGATTGCACAGCTTAGAGCCTATTTCTGAAGTAAGAGGCCTAACAGGCATGCTGCCTAAGATTCCCTGATAGTACATATGCTAAAGCCTAACTGACTTTAAGAAAACATGTATTTCCATATTTTTAAAGACATCAACTATGCACATTATTCACACAGATCCTTTTAAAATCAAGCTTGACTCACAGTGTGATCTTAGGCACATGACCAGGATGTTACATGTAATCTACCATGTCTGTCTCTGCATGCAATATGTGTGTTTGTGCTAATACTATCTCACTGTGTCTACTGGCAAAAAACATAACACATATATATATAAGCAAGACATAACATTCCTTTTTCATTTCAAAGGCACACCCTGGATATTGATTGCACCGCTTAGAGCCTAATTCTGAAGTAAGAGGCCTAACAGGCATGCTGCCTAAGATTCCCTACTAGTACATATGCTAAAGCCTAACTGACTTTAAGAATACACATCAACTAAGCAAATTATTTACCCAGATCCATTTAAAATCATGCTTGACTCACAGTGTGATCTTAGGCACATTTCATTTCAACAAACAAGATCATTCCCTACTAGTACATATGCTAAAACCTAACTGACTTAAAAAAACATGTATTTCCATATTTTTAAACACATCAACTAAGCAAATTATTCATCCAGATCCATTTAAAATCATGCTTGACTCACAGTGTGATCTTAGGCACATGACACACAGGAACAGAGTACCCTTTAAGCTAATAGAGGCAAACTGTCAGCACACACAGGTGACATTATTGAAAAATGTGAAAACATAGTTCCTTATTTTACACACACAGTCAATGTAATCCTTGACCAAAATTTAAAAGACAGACTTTTTTCCAGAAAACATTTTCCATAGTAAATCATTCTTAACACAGAGCACAGCACATTTAAATGACCACTACAAAACAAAGCACAAACCTAACTCATTTCCAGAATACATTTCCAATATGCACCATTCAAGTTTTTTAAACAGCATTACAAAAAAACATGACACACAATGCATGAAAAAAGAAGCAGAATATGCTTCTTAATCTTCCCCATACTGCATACAGCAGTCTATCTTTATTAAAAGAATCATTACTCACCTTTAAATATGCTTTGGAAAATTTAGAACAGTCTGAGTCACACACACCAGATTTTCTTAAGCAGAATCTCTGAATAATGCTTCTGTCACTGCAGCCTCAGAATAATGGCACCGATTCCCTCTAATTTCAGACCCATATTCTTGTACATAACCAATCAACATTCTTCCCACACAAATTCAAAACCAAACTGCACACTTTAATTGGTTGTACATTTCAACACTTTGAAACTGATATAATATTCACCCATCCCCCAGTGCTCATTCACCCTGTTACCATAGTAACTCCCACCTAACCCAGCACACAGTTCAAAAGTTCATCATAGTATGTTGCAAAAGAATCTAGCAGGGGTGTTTGACCTCTCAATGTACTAGCTAATCATGTGCAATGTTTCTTTAAATGACCTTTTCTCAACCATTAAAATGACTTCTTTAAAAAAAAAGCATGCACCCTAATTTTCAGTGGTGAATTTTAAGAAAGCACCAATCATTTCTTGTTTTTCAAGTGCACTGAATCTCAACCACTTTTTTTCATAATCCCTACTTTCAAACTGCCATTTCATTTCCACAACACATCTGACTAGAAGCACATCTACCTTCAGGATGCCAAAAGTCTGGTTTGTGGGTCACAGCTTTGTCTACTGGAGTGAATAATTTGCAAGTAACAGAGGTATTTACAACCTTGATTTACCAAATGTGGACATTGTGTGGATTGGACAGAGAGGATTAAGAAGTCACCAATTGATACCATTGATCAAATCCTTTATGCATCTACCACAGCTTTTCAAAGGCACACCCTGGATCTTGATTGCACAGCTTAGAGCCTATTTCTGAAGTAAGAGGCCTAACAGACATGCTTCCTAAGATTCCCTACTAGTACATATGCTAAAGCCTAACTGACTTTAAAAAAACATGTACTTCCATATTTTTAAAGACATCAACTAAGCAAAATATTCACCCAGATCCATTTAAAATCAAGCTTGACTCACAGTGTGATCTTAGGCACATGACCAGGATGTTACATGTAATCTACCATGTCTGTCTCTGCATGCAAAATGTGTGTTTGTGCTAATATTAACTCACTGTCTCTACTGGCAAAAAACAGACCACATATATATAAGCAAGACATAACATTCCTTTTTCATTTCAAAGGCAAACCCTGGATCTTGATTGCACAGCTTAGAGCCTATTTCTGAAGTAAGAGGTCTAACAGACATACTGCCTAAGATTCCCTACTAGTACATATGCTAAAGCCTAACTGACTTTAAAAAAACATGTACTTCCATATTTTTAAAGACATCAACTAAGCAAATTATTCACCCAGATCCTTTTAAAATCAAGCCTGACTCACAGTGTGATCTTAGGCACATGACCAGGATGTTACATGTAATCTAGCATGTCTGTCTCTGCATGCAATATGTGTGTTTGTGCTCATAGTAACCAACTGTGTTTACTGGCAAAAAACAGACCACATATATATAAGCAAGACATAACATTCCTTTTTCATTTCAAAGGCACACCCCGGATCTTGATTGCACAGCTTAGAGCCTATTTCTGAAGTAAGAGGCCTAACAGGCATGCTGCCTAAGATTCCCTGATAGTACATATGCTAAAGCCTAACTGACTTTAAGAAAACATGTATTTCCATATTTTTAAAGACATCAACTATGCACATTATTCACACAGATCCTTTTAAAATCAAGCTTGACTCACAGTGTGATCTTAGGCACATGACCAGGATGTTACATGTAATCTACCATGTCTGTCTCTGCATGCAATATGTGTGTTTGTGCTAATACTATCTCACTGTGTCTACTGGCAAAAAACATAACACATATATATATAAGCAAGACATAACATTCCTTTTTCATTTCAAAGGCACACCCTGGATATTGATTGCACCGCTTAGAGCCTAATTCTGAAGTAAGAGGCCTAACAGGCATGCTGCCTAAGATTCCCTACTAGTACATATGCTAAAGCCTAACTGACTTTAAGAATACACATCAACTAAGCAAATTATTTACCCAGATCCATTTAAAATCATGCTTGACTCACAGTGTGATCTTAGGCACATTTCATTTCAACAAACAAGATCATTCCCTACTAGTACATATGCTAAAACCTAACTGACTTAAAAAAACATGTATTTCCATATTTTTAAACACATCAACTAAGCAAATTATTCATCCAGATCCATTTAAAATCATGCTTGACTCACAGTGTGATCTTAGGCACATGACACACAGGAACAGAGTACCCTTTAAGCTAATAGAGGCAAACTGTCAGCACACACAGGTGACATTATTGAAAAATGTGAAAACATAGTTCCTTATTTTACACACACAGTCAATGTAATCCTTGACCAAAATTTAAAAGAC
Organism: Lissotriton helveticus; assembly: GCF_964261635.1. Taxonomy (NCBI): domain Eukaryota; kingdom Metazoa; phylum Chordata; class Amphibia; order Caudata; family Salamandridae; genus Lissotriton; species Lissotriton helveticus. The sequence continues at coordinate 46,773,062 of NC_136060.1, read as the reverse complement.
AGACTTTTTTCCAGAAAACATTTTCCATAGTAAATCATTCTTAACACAGAGCACAGCACATTTAAATGACCACTACAAAACAAAGCACAAACCTAACTCATTTCCAGAATACATTTCCAATATGCACCATTCAAGTTTTTTAAACAGCATTACAAAAAAACATGACACACAATGCATGAAAAAAGAAGCAGAATATGCTTCTTAATCTTCCCCATACTGCATACAGCAGTCTATCTTTATTAAAAGAATCATTACTCACCTTTAAATATGCTTTGGAAAATTTAGAACAGTCTGAGTCACACACACCAGATTTTCTTAAGCAGAATCTCTGAATAATGCTTCTGTCACTGCAGCCTCAGAATAATGGCACCGATTCCCTCTAATTTCAGACCCATATTCTTGTACATAACCAATCAACATTCTTCCCACACAAATTCAAAACCAAACTGCACACTTTAATTGGTTGTACATTTCAACACTTTGAAACTGATATAATATTCACCCATCCCCCAGTGCTCATTCACCCTGTTACCATAGTAACTCCCACCTAACCCAGCACACAGTTCAAAAGTTCATCATAGTATGTTGCAAAAGAATCTAGCAGGGGTGTTTGACCTCTCAATGTACTAGCTAATCATGTGCAATGTTTCTTTAAATGACCTTTTCTCAACCATTAAAATGACTTCTTTAAAAAAAAAGCATGCACCCTAATTTTCAGTGGTGAATTTTAAGAAAGCACCAATCATTTCTTGTTTTTCAAGTGCACTGAATCTCAACCACTTTTTTTCATAATCCCTACTTTCAAACTGCCATTTCATTTCCACAACACATCTGACTAGAAGCACATCTACCTTCAGGATGCCAAAAGTCTGGTTTGTGGGTCACAGCTTTGTCTACTGGAGTGAAAAATTTGCAAGTAACAGAGGTATTTACAACCTTGATTTACCAAATGTGGACATTGTGTGGATTGGTCAGAGAGGATTAAGAAGTCACCAATTGATACCATTGATAAAATCCTTTATGCATCTACCACAGCCTGACATCATAATTGTGCACTGTGGTGGAAATGACCTGGGCACTTTGAGTGGGGCAGGTCTAGAAATGCCTTTAAAGGACATCTTTGGGCAATTGATGTCACTTTTTCCAAAAACTGCCTTGATATTTTCTAATATATGCCAATGGCAAAAATGGAACTGGTCCAACCAATTTTGTCCACAGATTGAGAAAGCAAGGAAACATGTGAATAAAACTGTTTCTGCTTTCCTCAGAGACTATGGTATGGGTTCCATATACCACAACAACTTGCGTTACAACATGCAAGGCATCTATAGGAGAGATGGTGTACATTTTACAGATGAGGGGAATATAGTCTTCCTCTTGAATTTGAGACTCTGCATTGGTACCTACTTGTAGGTACAAAAAACACCCACATAACACAACAGCTCTTTTCAGAGCTACCCTACCTCTAAGCACTCAAAATTATTTTTTTACTCTAATTTTTTACACTGTTTTTCCCCGTGGTGCGCTCAGTGTGCGCATACCGGTGAGCGTACATGGGAAAGCACCCAGCGCTTACCCCACGAAATTTAAAAAAAAAAAGTTTTTTTGCCCTTCAGGGTCCTTCTAAGAAAATCTAGGGGGTCAGGGGGTGTCTACCCTGCCCCCTTTTACTCATTTCCCCTTTTTATTTTCACCTCTTGTGTCTCGGTTCTACCGAGACACAACATGGCGGACTCTCCGGACTGTTTAGAATGTTGACAGACAAACCCGAGAGCCAATCAGCTTTCCGCTCGCGCACTCCCGTGGCGCACTGGGTGCGCTCCCCGGTACGCGTACCTGAGAGCGCTCGGAGCGCGCCTATAGATATATATGTGTTTTTGAAGTTAATTTTTGAAAAAAAACACTGGAGCAATTTTCACCAAATATAGCAAAGGCCTTTCTGCGAACCAGGCCCTACAATTTTGAAAAGTTTGGTGTAGCCGTGTCAGAACGTCTCATGGAAATTAGCATGGGGAAAACATGTTTTGGGACCCCTTTTTACTCAGCCCCCACTTCACGAATCCCCCCGGAACTTACAGGGAAGGAGCGGAGCGGAGCTGGCCAAAATGTTGGAAAATTACATACAAATTCCTCAACCGGCTCCAAAGTTATTCCCAATAGAATGTTGCAGATTTCCTATGGTAGCTAGGTCCTAACTATAACTACCTACTGGCGACCGCCAGTAGTTAATATATATATATATATATATATATATATATATATATATATATATATATATATATATATATATATATTCATTGAAAAAACCATAGGTTATAGACCATATATAGTTAGGAATTTGCATTTACAAAAGAAGTGGTTCCTGCTTTTGTCCTGTTAATATTCGTCGTCCTCTGAAGAAGAAGGCGGGAGCCTTCGAAACGCGTCAGGACGCATAAAGACGATACAAGACATTCATGGACTTTTTTCCTGGGTTCTCTGCTAATTGAAGCATGCTGTTTGTTATTAAAGGCTTCTGATCAGCATCCCCGTGAGTGAGGTGTGTTTCTACACGTGAGCTTTGATGTTAGAATGGTCCAACACCATTCATTACCGAACCCGCCAGGAAGAGTGCGAGCGACTTGTTGGAAATTGAGCCGCGCAGCAGAAACTGCATTCGCTTTGCACCGCCAAGCGACGTCCTGGGAAGTGTCTCTAAATGGCAAGCATACAGCTCGTTGGGAGTATGGTTATTTATCTGCCCCCTGCTCTATCACTGTGACGCTGCCTGGCTGGCGAGGGGATCAGTATCATTCGCCTTTTAAACTACAGCGGAGGACTCTTTGTAATAAAGACGCTATATGCGATAAATCCACGCGGGACTACTAGCTCCATAAGGCATTGCGGTGACTATCCTGCCTATCCAGAGGGGTGTCATCCACTCTTAGCCTATCCAGAGGCGTGTCATTAGATTTAAAGAAGTGGTTCCTGCTTTTGTCCTGTTAATATTCGTCGTCCTCTGAAGAAGAAGGCGGGAGCCTTCGAAACGCGTCAGGACGCATAAAGACGATACAAGACATTCATGGACTTTTTTCCTGGGTTCTCTGCTAATTGAAGCATGCTGTTTGTTATTAAAGGCTTCTGATCAGCATCCCCGTGAGTGAGGTGTGTTTCTACACGTGAGCTTTGATGTTAGAATGGTCCAACACCATTCCTTACCGAACCCGCCAGGAAGAGTGCGAGCGACTTGTTGGAAAGTGAGCCGCGCAGCAGAAACTGCATTCGCTTTGCACCGCCAAGCGACGTCCTGGGAAGTGTCTCTAAATGGCAAGCATACAGCTCGTTGGGAGTATGGTTATTTATCTGCCCCCTGCTCTATCACTGTGACGCTGCCTGGCTGGCGAGGGGATCAGTATCATTCGCCTTTTAAACTACAGCGGAGGACTCTTTGTAATAAAGACGCTATATGCGATAAATCCACGCGGGACTACTAGCTCCATAAGGCATTGCGGTGACTATCCTGCCTATCCAGAGGGGTGTCATCCACTCTTAGCCTATCCAGAGGCGTGTCATTAGATTTAAAGAAGTGGTTCCTGCTTTTGTCCTGTTAATATTCGTCGTCCTCTGAAGAAGAAGGCGGGAGCCTTCGAAACGCGTCAGGACGCATAAAGACGATACAAGACATTCATGGACTTTTTTCTTGGGTTCTCTGCTAATTGAAGCATGCTGTTTGTTATTAAAGGCTTCTGATCAGCATCCCCGTGAGTGAGGTGTGTTTCTACACGTGAGCTTTGATGTTAGAATGGTCCAACACCATTCATTACCGAACCCGCCAGGAAGAGTGCGAGCGACTTGTTGGAAAGTGAGCCGCGCAGCAGAAACTGCATTCGCTTTGCACCGCCAAGCGACGTCCTGGGAAGTGTCTCTAAATGGCAAGCATACAGCTCGTTGGGAGTATGGTTATTTATCTGCCCCCTGCTCTATCACTGTGACGCTGCCTGGCTGGCGAGGGGATCAGTATCATTCGCCTTTTAAACTACAGCGGAGGACTCTTTGTAATAAAGACGCTATATGCGATAAATCCACGCGGGACTACTAGCTCCATAAGGCATTGCGGTGACTATCCTGCCTATCCAGAGGGGTGTCATCCACTCTTAGCCTATCCAGAGGCGTGTCATTAGATTTAAAGAAGTGGTTCCTGCTTTTGTCCTGTTAATATTCGTCGTCCTCTGAAGAAGAAGGCGGGAGCCTTCGAAACGCGTCAGGACGCATAAAGACGATACAAGACATTCATGGACTTTTTTCCTGGGTTCTCTGCTAATTGAAGCATGCTGTTTGTTATTAAAGGCTTCTGATCAGCATCCCCGTGAGTGAGGTGTGTTTCTACACGTGAGCTTTGATGTTAGAATGGTCCAACACCATTCATTACCGAACCCGCCAGTAAGAGAGCGAGCGACTTGTTGGAAAGTGAGCCGCGCAGCAGAAACTGCATTCGCTTTGCACCGCCAAGCGACGTCCTGGGAAGTGTCTCTAAATGGCAAGCATACAGCTCGTTGGGAGTATGGTTATTTATCTGCCCCCTGCTCTATCACTGTGACGCTGCCTGGCTGGCGAGGGGATCAGTATCATTCGCCTTTTAAACTACAGCGGAGGACTCTTTGTAATAAAGACGCTATATGCGATAAATCCACGCGGGACTACTAGCTCCATAAGGCATTGCGGTGACTATCCTGCCTATCCAGAGGGGTGTCATCCACTCTTAGCCTATCCAGAGGCGTGTCATTAGATTTAAAGAAGTGGTTCCTGCTTTTGTCCTGTTAATATTCGTCGTCCTCTGAAGAAGAAGGCGGGAGCCTTCGAAACGCGTCAGGACGCATAAAGACGATACAAGACATTCATGGACTTTTTTCCTGGGTTCTCTGCTAATTGAAGCATGCTGTTTGTTATTAACCTCTTGGATGCTATGGGAATTCCCCTGCTGTGCTGGGATTTCGCGATCCTCGCACATTCATGACGAGCTGGGCTCGTCATGAGCGTAGCAGGAGGCTACTGCATGACGAGCCCAGCTCGTCATGAGCGTCGAAGGGGTTAAAGGCTTCTGATCAGCATCCCCGTGAGTGAGGTGTGTTTCTACACGTGAGCTTTGATATATATATATATATTCACTGAAAAAACCATAGGTTATAGACCATATATAGTTAGGAATTTGCATTTACAAAACCTTGAAAATTCACTGAAAAAACCATAGGTTAGAGACCATATATAGTTAGCTGGACATTTTATTGACATAAAACCAATGAAATTCCATATATAGTTAGTTGCACTAACTATATATCGCGCACCCGCAATCCACTGCTGATGATGTCACATATTACATCATTCATGACATGGTCAGTGACATCACTGATGACATCTCAAATGACATCACTGATGACATCACTGATGACATCTCAAATGACATCACTGATGACATCATCTAGTGTCTGTGTGTTTTTGTAAAGTTTAAATATGTTTTAGATATTGAAGAATGAGTGGATGTATGGAAGACTGAGTGTGTGTGTGGCTGGCTGGGAGGTGTGTGACTCTGTGCATATCAATGTGTACCTGTATCAGTGATTGTATAAGAGAGTAAGTATGTGTTAGTATATGTGTGAAAAGTATGGTGTTCTGTGTTTAACTGTATAGATGAGGAAATCGAAGTGTGATTGATTCTTCACAGGACTGACTAGGTGTATGAGTGCATATGATAGTGTTGTAATAATGAGTGACTGTATGTATGAGTGATTGTATGGGTGAATGAGTGAATGTGTGTGTAGACGTAGGAATCAGTGAGTGCGTATGTAGTAACTGGTATTGGTGTGTCATGATGTCATCAGTGATGTCATTTGAGATGTCATCAGTGATGTCATTTGAGATGTCATCAGTGATGTCATCAGTGATGTCACTGAAGTATGGTGTTCTGTGTTTAACTGTATAGATGAGGAAATGGAAGTGTGATTGATTCTTTACAGGACTGACTAGGTGTGTGAGTAACTCCATGGATGAGTGGCAGTGTGTGAGTGTCTGCATAGGTGTATGAGTGCATATGATAGTGTTGTAATAATGAGTGACTGTATGTATGAGTGATTGTATGGGTGAATGAGTGAATGTGTGTGTAGACGTAGGAATCAGTGAGTGCGTATGTAGTAACTGGTATTGGTGTGTCATGATGTCATCAGTGATGTCATTTGAGATGTCATCAGTGATGTCACTGACCATGTCATGAATGATGTAATATGTGACATCATCAGCAGTGGATTGCGGGTGCGCGATATATAGTTAGTGCAACTAACTATATATGGAATTTCATTGGTTTTATGTCAATAAAATGTCCAGCTAACTATATATGGTCTCTAACCTATGGTTTTTTCAGTGAATTTTCAAGGTTTTGTAAATGCAAATTCCTAACTATATATGGTCTATAACCTATGGTTTTTTCAGTGAATTTCATTGGTTTTTTAAAAGCTAATATCTATAGCTGTAAAATATATTCTTCATTACGTGACGTATCACGTAGCCACGTGAGACGCCTCATGACGCGTCGCATAACCGTGACGTATCGGCTCTGCAGCGCAAACAAAACCCGTAACGTAAGCGTGCCGGAGCACGCTTACAGATATATATATTTTTTTTAACCTTAATTAGACAAAATCCACACGTGCACATATCTTGAGGCCTTGCAAAGGCACATCAAACAAACAGTCCCTACAATTTTGCCAAGTTTGCTGGAAATCTATTCCCTTAATTTTTTTTTAACTGTTTCTCTTGGTTTTCCCCTTGTTACGCTTACCAGGACGCTACCCGGTACGCGAACCGGACGCTCCAAAAACACAAGATGGCGGACTCCCGTTACGCTGCCAGTTAGCTGCCCGGTTCGCGTACCGGGAAGCGCCTCTACCGCGAAAAATCGCGGGGGACTTTAATATCCCCCTCATCAATCCTAGGGGATCAGGAGGGGTTTACCTTGCCCCCTTTCCTTCATTTCCCCTTCTTTTTTCACCACATCTTGTCTCTCGAACCTACCGAGAAACAAGATGGCGGCCGCTCCGGACAGTTTACAATGTTGACAGCTACGCTGCCGGTTAGCTGCCCGGTTAGCTGCCCGGTGAGCTGCCCGATGAGCTGCCCGGTTCGCGTACCGGGACGCGCCTCTACGGCGTAAAATCGCAAAAAAATTTTTTTATTTTTTTTTGCCCCGCGGGGCACTTTAACCCCTACCGCGCACCCGCGTTTTCCCGCTGTGCGCTAAAATTTTTAAAATGGCTTGTTTATGACAAAGCCAGCTCGTCATCTGCGCACCGCAGGTAACGTTGATGACGAGCTGGCTTTGTCATCAGCGCTGAAGGGGTTAATATCCTCCTCATCAATCCTAGGGGGTCAGGAGTGGTCTACCTTGCCCCCTTTCCTTCATTTCCCCCTTCGTTTTTCACCACATCTTGTCTCTCGATCGTACCGAGAGACAAGATGGCGGCCGCTCCGGACTGTTTAGAATGTTGACAGACACCGGAGAGCCAATCAGCTTCGCTTTGCGAAGTTCCGTTACGCGTCAGGTACGCGAACTGGGGCGCTAACCGGAGCGCTGTCACAGATATATATATTTTTTTAAACGTTAATTTCTCAAAATCCACTGGAGCACATATATTGAGACATAGCAAAGGCACGTCGGGCAAACCATATCTACAATTTTGCCAAGTTTCATGTAAATCTATTCAGCCGTTCGAGCTAAAAGTGAGTCCAACCGCCCTATGGAAAAATGAATGGGAAAAACGCGTTTTGGGACCCCCCTTTTTTCTCGGCCCCCCCTTGACGAAACCCCCCCAAAGTTTCAGGGGCTGCTCAGAAACAAAATGTGCCATTTTCCTGAAAATTTCAGCCAATTCCGTCCACAAGCGCCAAAGTTATTAGACATAGAATTTTCAGAAATCCCATAGAGAAAAAATCCTAACTATATATACCCACTGGCTATCGCCAGTAGGTAATATACATATATAAACATATATAATCTGCATATCTATATAAATATAAATGCATGCATACATATACATATATGCATACATATGCATGTTATTTACATGAAAGTTTTAAAAATACTAATAAAAGCAAAGCTAAAAAGCCACCTCATTACAAACAGAATGGCTTTAACTTAAACGAGGGAGAGATCTATTGTATTTTCAATGCTTGTTTACTTTGGTTCTATCAAGAAGGCATTCAGATGTGTCACACATTTGCCATAAATTCTGAATGTTAGCACTCTAGTTGCTCATTAGATCACTGTAGTAAAGCTAGTGCTCACCAGGGAAGTCTGCTGCTAATCATGGTTTGCAGCCATTTTCCCGCATTTTTTATCCCGCAGACTTTCAGTCCGCATACCATTATCCCGCAAGGTCATTGACCTCGCATACCATTATCCCGCATTTTTTCAAAACGCATGTGCATTTATCGCGCATGCCTTTACAAAGAATTACGTTTTAAAGGCATGTATGGTAAATGCATTTGCGTTGTGAAAACCACGATGACGAGAGAGGTAAGTGGGTTTGTGTTAATTTTTTCGTGGGTTAGTGATTGTGTAGTGTAGTGTAGTGTTGTGTAGTGTAGTGTTGTGTTAGTGTAGTGTAGAGTTGTGGTGGTTGTTTAGTGTAGGGTCATGCTGGGGGTAGTGTTTTAGGGTTTACGGTTGTGTTGTAGTGTTTGCGTAGTGTAGGGTCATGCTGGGGGTAGTGTTTTAGGGTTTAGGGTAGTGTTGTAGTGTTTGCGTAGAGTAGGGTCATGCTGGGGGTAGTGTTTTAGGGTTTAGGGTTGTGTTGTAGTGTTTGCATAGTGTAGGGTCATGCTGGGGCTAGTGTTTTAGGGTTTAGGGTAGTGTTGTAGTGTTTGCGTAGTGTAGGGTCAAAGTTCAAAGTTCAAATGATCTTTATTCGGATTAATACATCCATAAAAGTACATACAGAATGAGAATACATTAGAAACATTAAGAACAACTCATACACATAAGACAATAACCAAATTAAGGTTTAGGTTAAGCAGCAAGATGACTTAAAGTGCATAATATAATTTGTAAAGTGCATAGTACCAAATACTAACGAGTATTAATTCATCAATATCCACAGTTGCCCAATATAGAAATATCTCATAAAATCATTCAATATTACTACTGTTTAGTAACTGATACTCATATATGTGAACCAACATGACTCTGTTATCCATTATCCAGTTTCCATGGTTGCCCTAGATTTTACACAGGCTTTTGTAAAACAGCTAACAGAGTAAATAACATCATCCAAATGCAGCATTTGCAAAAATTGTAGAGCAGGAATAGATTCCCGTAGATTATATTTACATAAAATTGGTCTTAAGTATTGACATGTATACAATTTGTAGTGGCCACAAAAGAAGAAATAATGCAATAAATTTTGTCGTCCACCTAAAGAACAGGGACAATCCAGTTCTTCTAGATTTTTATTGTAGCCAATGGGGAAGCTAAGCAAATAAACTAAGCTTCCCTCCCGGAACCTAAATAGAAGACTCCGGATCCATCTACCTATTGGCAATGTCAAATATCTAATAAATCTATTAGGATTATCAGCATCTGGGTCACAAATGCGTGAATATTTCATGACCACAGGTTTACTAGATTCTGATCTCATCCTTTCCTCAGTATATACCTCCAAAAGTGCCCGTTTAATGCTGTTTTTATGGGCGGGTACAATTAAGTCAGGGGAACTAAATAAAGATCCCAGTCCCACCTGTTGCAGGCTAGTTTTGACTGCTTTTAACCAAGGTATATGTTGAGATCTATCACTAGACAGACAATCAGATATAATACTACGAGTCAGTGTTGCTGCAGGGTTTAACCAGATTTTGATCCAGAATAGGACAGGCCTTGACTTTATAAAATCAGCAATATATGGCAGCCTCAATTCATTATGGCAAATCAAAGTGGGAGCACAGGGGACTCCCCCTAGCACCCTCCTACAGAATCTATTTTCTGCCACCTGAAGGGCCGAGCTGTTACAGTATCCCCATACTTCTGCACCGTAAGTCCCAGTAGGTCGACATTGGGTACGGTAGATGGAAAGAAGAGGGGTAACAACATCAGCCAGTTTCGGTTGGCGAAGGGATAGGATCGAGTTAATCGACTTGCAAATTTTATTACTTGCAGAGACTACATGTTGCTGCCATGAGCCTGAGTTAGAAAATGTCAACCCTAAATAAGGGAAAGTGCTGGTGCATTTTAAAATATTATTCCCAGATTTAATGGATGCAATGTTATACTTCTTTGGTCCGCAATTCATTATAAAAGATTTTTTAAAATTGGTATTTAAACCAAGATCATACATAAAGGCAACAAAGCCGGAGATTAAAATGCGTAATGCATTTGGCGTACGCCCCATCAATACGGCATCATCCGCATAGAGAAGAGTAGTGATGGGTGAGCCGTTTATTATGGGGACATCCTTAACAATCTCACTCAAAGTGTTGCTTAGCCTATTAATATATAAAATAAAAAGCAATGGGGCGAGTACGCAGCCCTGTCTAACACCTCTACTAATAGGGATGTCATCAGACAGATCACCATCATTATTAATTCGCACTCGTGCTTTTAAATCCCTATGTAAATAAGAAAGGAAATAAACCAGTGAATCGTCCAAACCATAATCAAGCAAAACTGACCACAACCTAGAACGGTTAACAAAATCAAACGCAGAACTCAAGTCCATGAAACCTAAATAAAGAGGGGATTTTTTAACAATAATATATTTAGCCATAATCAGGTTTAGGTTTAAGCATTGTTCTATGGTGCCCACCTTACTTCTAAAACCCAATTGACTACAGTGTAGAATATTGTTTTCTTCAGCCCAATCCCTTATCCTACTGAAGATTACTCTTCCCAAGACTTTTAACGTATTGTCGATTAGTGAAATCGGGCGGTAGCAAGCAGGATCCGACCTATCGCCTTTCTTAAAAATAGGCACGATGACACTATTCGACCAGGATTCGGGGATTGAGCTGTCATTTAGGTTATTAAATAGGTTGCATAAAAGAGGAGCCCAAAAATTAGTTTCCGATTTTATTTGGTCGATGGAGAGACCATCAGGACCCGGAGCTTTATTGCTAGCACTATCAGAGATTGCGTCCTCGACCTCCAATAATGAAAAAGTCAAGGGTTCATCACTAAGGGATGGATGGACCGTGTCTGAGGGGGTAACTGGTGCGGCATAAATTTGGGAGAAATGATCTACCCATGCCTCGCCCGTTATATTACTGGTAATTTGGCTGGTATTTGAGCCAAACGATCTTAACGACTTGACTTCTTTCCAGAATCCCATTGAGTCCTTCAGTTTGGCGGTGTGCGTGAGTGATTCCCAATGTTTAATTACCAGGGTTTCAGATCTAATATATAAGACCCTTTTATATTGTGATCTTAATGTTCTCACAAGTTGAGGATCCCTCGGGGTGGTGTTAAGTGCATCCCTCAAATCCCTGTTGGCCTTAGAGCAGGAGGTATCAAACCATCGGGGTCCCTGCAGGATGTTCTGCCTAACAGGTTTAGATGATTCAATTTTAATTGCCCTACATAGATCGCCAAAAGCGCCAACCACCTCATTGCCAGGACTTGTAAGCGACAGGCAAGTTCCAACTGTCTCAGGGTATTTTTTAATTACTCTGGAAAGTATCCCTTTATTGTCAGCTCCCTTCCATGCTAGTCTCAATCTATCGGTTGATAGAGCTAGGTTTAAAGGACCTACATCTGATTTCGCTGCAACCCTTGAGGTCTGGGGATTGTGTATGTTAACTTTAAGCGGATAGTGATCACTGTATGCAGAACAGACGACTTCAGCTTTTAGGGTTATTTCACTTAACTCAGGACATGTGAAAATATAATCAATCGTAGAGGCACAGCCCTGACCTATGAAAGTGGGGGTTAATACATTGTTTATACCTGTACCTGCAAATTCCATAGCATTAACTAAGTCATGAGAAGCTATAAAATCTTTCAATTCTGCCCCATTCTTGCATATTGGGTTATGGCGATACAAGTGTGCATTAAAATCCCCTCCGATGCAAATACCATCGAAAGATCCATGCTTTTTCCCCCCCATAATTTCATCAATAAAATTAAACAATAATATAAAATTGCCATTAGGGCGACTAACAAAATCATTATTGTAAAAATTTATGATACATAGTTTCAATCTGTTAATGTACTTGATGGCCATAAAACAGCAGATACCTGGTGTTGGGATCAATTTAGTATGCACCCCGCATTTTATCTTGGACCAAATAGATAGTCCCCCACTAGGTCGACCCATGGGTGACGGCAGAGCCTTAAGATTGTGGCAACAGAAGCCCTCAATTGTTGGAGACATTGTACTCCATGTTTCTTGTAGCAACAATATGTCACAATTATTGTCAACCCACTTGAGCCACTCCGGAATTTTCAATTTGGAATTTAGGCCAGCTATATTCCAGCTAACAATAGACAATACTGAGTCCAAATGTAAATAAGCAGGGGTCTGGTGTTCTTTGCTCATAGTTCTTTGAGGCGAGTTTTCCGGGGCAATCAGGAGTTCCGATACCGGAGAAGAATCGACAAAGAAAGTCGAAGATGGTCAATCTTGCATATCCAGGTCCGAAAGTGGTGCATATCTATTGTACATTTGTAATGGGGGATAGGGTTGATAAAATTGCATAGAAGGTGGGCGAAAATGCACAGGTGGTGGTTGGAAATGCATAAAAGGTGCTGGTTGTGAGGGCGTCAGTGGCACTGTGAATTGCATAGGGGGTGGGCGAGATTGAGTGGCCAGTTGTCTGTAAAAATAACTCAAGGGTAACATAGTTGCAACAGTTGGAATGGTTGAATAATTGCAATTTCTGTTTAGGAGGTTTCTTACTGTCCCAGGATTATTAAAATTGAGGACTACGCAGTCACCTTCCTTGTCCTTGCGTAAAGGGCCAACCCACGATACCCTACGCACAGATATAATCTCTCTGGAGATATCAAAACCAACACCTTTGTGTTTAGTTAGCCAGTCTATGCTCTTATTCCGCAATTGCACCCACGATTCCCCCTGATCCTCCCTCAAAGGTGGAACACCTGCTAAAACCAGAACAAAAGGACAGGCATCCGGTGGCAGATGTAATGCTGGTCCTTGATGCTTAAAAGATTTAGTAGACCCTTGGGAGCCAGTACCCACGTTGTTATTAACCGCTGTCGGTTTTGGAGCTGCGCTAGGAATGGATGGGCCACTATTGTTGCTTGGGACAGAGATATTAGAAGTCGATGGAATGACAACTGTCCTAGGGGCAGGTATAGGAGTTGGTTTCGTGGATGTATTAACCTTACTCGTAGCTGGCCCCTTTCCAGTGGCTGTGGGTTTTACTGATAATTGTTCCGACAGTGGGGAGGCAGAAACAGAATTGCTTAGTGCCCCACCCGAGGCACTAAAGTTAACCTGTTTTTTCGATGACAATATATTGTTTGCATTTTCCAATTCCTTCAAAAGGCGATCTGCTCTAACTTGATCCAAGATAATTGACCCTTTCCTTTTTATTTCACCAGTTTTAACCAGGTTATCCAACCTATCAAGTCTTTTAAAAATATTATTAAACTGAGTGACCATTTGTTTTTCAATTCGATTAAAAATAGTATCGACTATGGTTTCTATCATATTTCCATTCTGTCTAGATAGATTTAAGTTATCACCCATTATTGTGGTTTGCGTCCATATATTTTTAAAGTTCCCACAAGAATTAGTGATAGATACATCAGAAAAGCTGTCCAGGTCCGCAGATTCTTTATCCACTTTATCCTCTGTCACGCCAGTTTGTACCCCCGATGTTTTATTTTTATTCCACAGACTATGCGGTGTTGGTTGGTTTTTGTGGGATACAGTCTGTTTTCTTTTATTCGCACTTAACTTGGGTGTGCCTCTTTTGCGTTTCTCCCTGCCCGGCTTGTTACTACTAAGGTCGATGATGTCCACATTAGTAACGTCATCCTGTGAAGCAGTTACAATTGTAGTGACACTCTCTGTCTGGGTGGGTACCGAGGGTATCATTGTCAGTGTTGGCTTTGGCGTTGCTGCCACTGGTGATGTCGAGGCAGAAACTTGTGCTGTGTAGATGACTGTATTTTCATCATCCTGAATTATGGGCACATCAACGCAGGGATATGATGGTTTTACCACGGTTATTTCTGGATTTATGTGTGCATTGATGTCACTGGAGCTACTTGTGGAAGTTATTTTATTGTTACTAGAAGCCATAGAAAACCTTCCCTCGGTCTCCACTATTTCGTTAAAGGCAGAGTCTATCATTGACTCAAAAGAAGTAATAAGGGAAACTGAGGCGTCGGCAATCTTATTTCCTACATCATCATTCTCATTGTCGCCCATTTTAATATCCGTAGTAAATGCTCACCTTTAATAGAGTTGTTAGAGGGGTGGCCCGCCCGTCCTCTGCAGTCCACAGACGGCCCCGCCCTTGTCCCGGGCTTCTCCCGGCGCCCTCCCGCGCGCTCCCGCGCAGCGGTGGCCGGTGTTGGAGTTATAAGGGTGGTGACTCACTGAGGGGCGGGGCTTGCAGGGAGAGCGGGCCAGGTGTAGACTATTGGCCGTGCAGGGACTCCTGGTAGTTGGAGTCCCTGCTTGCTCGCAGCCCTGCAGCTCTCCGCCTTTGCTCCTCACCAGCACCCAAGGCAGACACCAGTTGAGTCCAGCACTCTTCCCAGCGAAGCGGGACCCGCGCAGCGGGTCCGGCGAGGAAAAGCACACAAGTCAGGCACAGCAGCAGGCTCTTAGCCCGGGAATCCTCTGTTCACGCAGGAAGAAGGGCAGTGCAGTCCCGGAAAGCGTAGTGTAGGGTCATGCTGGGGGTAGTGTTTTAGGGTTTTGGGTAGTGTTGTAGTGTTTGCGTAGTGTAGGGTCATGCTGGGGTGTAGTGTTTTAGGGTTTAGGGTAGTGTTGTAGTGTTTGCGTAGTGTAGGGTCATGCTGGGGGTAGTGTTTTAGCGTTTTGGGTAGTGTTGTAGTGTTTGCGTAGTGTAGGGTCATGCTGGGGGTAGTGTTTTAGGGTTTTGGGTAGTGTTGTAGTGTTTGCGTAGTGTAGGGTCATGCTGGGGTGTAGTGTTTTAGGGTTTTGGGTAGTGTTGTAGTGTTTGCGTAGTGTAGGGTCATGCTGGGGGTAGTGTTTTAGGGTTTAGGGTAGTGTTGTAGTGTTTGCGTAGTGTAGGGTCATGCTGGGGGTAGTGTTTTAGGGTTTAGGGTAGTGTTGTAGTGTTTGCGTAGTGTAGGGTCATGCTGGGGGTAGTGTTTTAGGGTTTAGGGTAGTGTTGTAGTGTTTGCGTAGTGTAGGGTCATGCTGGGGTGTAGTGTTTTAGGGTTTTGGGTAGTGTTGTAGTGTTTGCGTAGTGTAGGGTCATGCTGGGGGTAGTGTTTTAGGGTTTTGGGTAGTGTTGTAGTGTTTGCGTAGTGTAGGGTCATGCTGGGGGTAGTGTTTTAGGGTTTAGGGTTGTGTTGTAGTGTTTGCGTAGTGTAGGGTCATGCTGGGGGTAGTGTTTTAGGGTTTAGGGTTGTGTTGTAGTGTTTGCGTAGTGTAGGGTCATGCTGGGGGTAGTGTTTTAGGGTTTAGGGTAGTGTTGTAGTGTTTGCGTAGTGTAGGGTCATGCTGGGGTGTAGTGTTTTAGGGTTTTGGGTAGTGTTGTAGTGTTTGCGTAGTGTAGGGTCATGCTGGGGGTAGTGTTTTAGGGTTTTGGGTAGTGTTGTAGTGTTTGCGTAGTGTAGGGTCATGCTGGGGGGTAGTGTTTTAGGGTTTTGGGTAGTGTTGTAGTGTTTGCGTAGTGTAGGGTCATGCTGGGGGGTAGTGTTTTAGGGTTTTGGTTAGTGTTGTAGTGTTTGCGTAGTGTAGGGTCATGCTGGGGGTAGTGTTTTAGGGTTTAGGGTAGTGTTGTAGTGTTTGCGTAGTGTAGGGTCATGCTGGGGGTAGTGTTTTAGGGTTTAGGGTAGTGTTGTAGTGTTTGCGTAGTGTAGGGTCATGCTGGGGGTAGTGTTTTAGGGTTTAGGGTAGTGTTGTAGTGTTTGCGTAGTGTAGGGTCATGCTGGGGGTAGTGTTTTAGGGTTTAGGGTAGTGTTGTAGTGTTTGCGTAGTGTAGGGTCATGCTGGGGGTAGTGTTTTAGGGTTTATGGTAGTGTTGTAGTGTTTGCGTAGTGTAGGGTCATGCTGGGGTGTAGTGTTTTAGGGTTTTGAGTAGTGTTGTAGTGTTTGCGTAGTGTAGGGTCATGCTGGGGGTAGTGTTTTAGGGTTTAGGGTAGTGTTGTAGTGTTTGCGTAGTGTAGGGTCATGCTGGGGTGTAGTGTTTTAGGGTTTTGGGTAGTGTTGTAGTGTTTGCGTAGTGTAGGGTCATGCTGGGGGTAGTGTTTTAGGGTTTAGGGTAGTGTTGTAGTGTTTGCGTAGTGTAGGGTCATGCTGGGGGTAGTGTTTTAGGGTTTAGGGTTGTGTTGTAGTGTTTGCGTAGTGTAGGGTCATGCTGGGGGTAGTGTTTTAGGGTTTAGGGTTGTGTTGTAGTGTAGGGTCATGCTGGGGGTAGTGTTTTAAGGTTTAGGGTAGTGTAGTGTTTGCGTAGTGTAGGGTCATGCTGGGGTGTAGTGTTTTAGGGTTTTGGGTAGTGTTGTAGTGTTTGCGTAGTGTAGGGTCATGCTGGGGGTAGTGTTTTAGGGTTTAGGGTAGTGTCGTAGTGTTTGTGTAGTGTAGGGTCATGCTGGGGGTAGTGTTTTAGGGTTTAGGGTAGTGTTGTACTGTTTGTGTAGTGTAGGGTCATGCTGGGGGTAGTGGTTTAGGGTTTAGGGTAGTTTAGTTGTTTAGTGTATGCTAAAGGCATATTCGTTCTAAAAGTTTTCGTTATTTTAATTTGCGGCCTAATAGTACATGCGGGATTTTTTTTGCGGACTGATGGTATGCGGGATTTCGTCATATATTCGCTAATCATACTTTCTATGGCAAAATGAACCCCCTCATTTTGTTCCTTTTTAAATTAAATGTTTTAAGAGTTACCACTTTATTCCAATCAAGATGGCTTCAGGTGTGCCATACCTTTGTAATAAGTAGGACTGTTAGCACTCTAGTTGTTCTTTAGAACACTCTGGGACATTCTGTCATTGGGCTATAGTTGGGCTACATCTGGCTGATATTTGGGCTACATTTGTTTTTTTTGTCTCTGGTGGCCATCTTTGGGCTACATTGGGCTACATTGGGCTACATTGGGCTACATTTGGGCTCCAACATATATATAGCCCAATGTAGCCCAATATATATTTTTCAAAGTTAATTTTCGTAAAAACCACTGGAGCCTATATCTTGAGACATAGCAAAGGCACATCGGGCTACCAGTCCCTACAATTTTGCCAAGTTTGGTGTAAATCCATTCAGCCGTTCAGGCTAAAAGTGAGGCCAACCGCCCTATGGAAAATTGCATGGGAAAAACACGTTTTGGGACCCCCCTTTTTTCTCGGCCCCCCCTTGACGAAACCCCCCCAAATTTTCAGGGGCTGCTCAGAAACAAAATGTTCCATTTTCCTGAAAATTTCAGCCAATTCTGTCCTCAAACGCCAAAGTTATTCGACATAGAATTTTCAAAAATCCCATAGGAAAAAAATCCTAACTATATATACCTACTGGCTATCGCCAGTAGGTAATATATATATATATATATATATATATATATTCATTGAAAAAACCATAGGTTATAGACCATATATAGTTAGGAATTTGCATTTACAAAACCTTGAAAATTCACTGAAAAAACCATAGGTTATACACCATATATAGTTAGGAATTAGCATTTAAAAAACCTTATTTTACTCACACAAAACCAATGAAATTCCATATATAGTTAGTTGTACTAACTATATATCACGCACCCGCAATCCACTGCTGATCATGTCACATATGACATCATTCATGACATGGTCAGTGACATCACTGATGACATCACTGATGACATCTCAAATGACATCACTGATGACATCACTGATGACATCTCAAATGACATCACTGATGACATCACTGATGACAACATCCAGTGACTGTATTTTTCTGTAAAGTTAAAATATGTCTTACATATTTAAGAATGAGTGGATGTATAAGTGTCTGGATGAAGGATTTAGTAGGTGCATGACTGACTGTATGAGTGAGTGGTTAAATGTGTCTCACTGAGTGCATGGGTTAGTGACTAAACTGTCTTAATTTGTGCATCATTATGTCTGTTGTTCTGTAAACTGCTGCATGTGTTGATCAGTAGCTATATGGATAACTATATGGGTTATTGATTGGTTGCCCAAGCATTTGTATGGGAGACTGAGAGTGTGTGTGGGTGGCTGGGAGGTGTATGACTCTGTGCATAGATGTATGGGTTCAAAAGTGCATGTGGAAACAGCTGTATGGGTGGTTGACTGTGTGCATGACTGTATTGGTGAGTGAATAGATATCTCAGTGCTACATGTCAAAGTAAGTACATATGTAAAATACAGTACATGTGAGAGTTGACATATATAAATAACTGTGCATAAGAGCCAGTGAATGTGTGAGTGGCTGTATGGATCATTGTGCTCTTGTATCCAGGATTGTATAAGTGAGTAAATATGTTTTAGTATATGTTTGAATAAGTAAGGTGTGTATAACTGTATAGTTGTGAAAATGGAGCTGTGATTGATTCTTTGCATGACTGACTAGGTGTGTAAGTAACTCCATGGATGAGTGACAGTCTGTGAGTGTTTGTTTACACTGAGTGTATCTAAGGTTATATTAGAGTCTGAAGAGGTTCATCGTATTATCACATGAATGATGTCATCAGTGATGTGATCATTAATGTCAAATGAGATTTTATCAGTGATGTCATCAGTGATGTCATTTGAGATGTCATCAGTGATGTCATCAGTGATGTCATTTGAGATGTCATCAGTGATGTCATCAGTGATGTCACTGACCATGTCATGAATGATGTCATATGTGACATGATCAGCAGTGGATTGCGGGTGCGTGATATATAGTTAGTACAACTAACTATATATGGAATTTCATTGGTTTTGTGTGAGTAAAATAAGGTTTTTTAAATGCTAATTCCTAACTATATATGGTGTATAACCTATGGTTTTTTCAGTGAATTTTCAAGGTTTTGTAAATGCAAATTCCTAACTATATATGGTCTATAACCTATGGTTTTTTCAATGAATTTCATTGGTTTTTTAAAAGCTAATATCTATAGCTGTAAAATGTATTCTTCTTTAAATACAAAAATATATTTTATATGTTTATTAATAATTTTTTTAAAATATTTTTTTTGTTTTGCTCCCGGTCCGCGAACCGGGAAGCTTTCCGTTAGCTCAAATAGATGCCGCGACCCGGTCCGCGAACCGATAAGAAATCAACATAGTGACGGTATCGCGTTGCCGCGTAATGCGTCTTATGACGTACTGCGTTAGCGCACCCGGAAGTGTCCAGGGGCGCGGACCGGGGCGCGAAGCTTAGCGACCCGGAAGCTAGCCGGGGCGCGTTCCGCAGCGCGTAACATGAGCGTGAGAGGTCATGTGACTTGGTAATAAAACTTTTCATTGGTTCATTTCACTTTTGGTTTCATAATGATGGAAGGCTAGGTCAGGTGACCTAAAAATAACACTTTTCATTGGTTGAGAACTTTTGCTTTTCCCAAATGATGAAAACCCCTCCTTCTTTCCTCACTCTGACTTTCATCTTGGTGAGAGAAAGACCCTTTTACATTCTAGAGAAATGGCTTCCATTGTTGCTTCAGCTAGTGTTCCCCCACCACCACCCCCACCTCCTCAAGGGAAGAAAGGACCACCTGCTCAAGCAATCATAGAAGAAGAGGAAGATCAAGAAGAGGAGCAAGAGGAGGAAGAGCCTGAGTTTTTGCGAGAGGAGCCCAGAAGATACAATAGAAAAGAAAACTACATCTGGCAATTTTTTAAATTTCCAGCAGGGCAAAAAAAAGTCAATGCCAGATATGTGTTTTGCCGTATTTGCGACGATCGACTTTCAAGGGGCACTGACAAGAAATACAGCTTCGGAAATTATACGATGCACAGGCATATGAGTAGGTGGCACCCAAATAATTATAGTGCTGCCCAGCTTCGTGATGAACAGCAAAATCCCCCGGCAATGGCGAGAAGATCTGTTGTCAAAGAAGTATCGGGACCAGAGGCGAGGGAGGTGATCCCGAACATTCAAATGGACATGGGGGAAGTAAAGCAAGTGTGCGTGTGGTGCAACCAAACACTTTGCTACCGAGAAAGTAGCATTACTCTTATAATGAGAGCTATCAATAATCATGTTTGCCCGAAACGCCCCAAAAAATAAATTCTTCTTTTTTTCGTTGCTCCTGTTGAGCCCTTTTCAATGAATCATTTTTGTTTCCCCCCTCCCCCCAAAAAACAAAAAAATTACAAAATGTTCAGAAAAAACAAAAAAAATATAAAAAATGTTCAGAAAAATAATAAAAAACATTTAAAACAACAAAAACCCAAAAAAAAAGTTCTTTTCAGAACTACCTCCCCATTATAAAAAAAATTGGTAGAATTTTTGAAACTCTGCCAACCTCTATTTCTTTTAGTTCGCTTCCAGTTCGCACTCCGGTACGCGAACCAGGAGCGAACCAAAAAATTTTTTTTTTAAAAAGAACAGTAAGTATAAGGGAAGTAAACAGACAGTTATGTTACAAGAAAGACAGCTACAGGGAGTAAAGAAAACATACTGTTACCCGCAATCCACTTCTGATCATGTCACATATTATATCATTCTTGACATGGTCAGTGACATCATCAGCAGTGGATTGCGAGTAACAGTATCTTTTGTTTACTTCCTATAGCTGTCTTTCTTGTAACATAAATGTCTTTTTCCTATCCTTATACTTACTGTTCTTGTTTTAAAAATTTTTTGAGATCATTCAGAAACAGTAACATTAATAGAGACAGAATGAGTGAATAATAATGAAGAAGTATGAGAAGAGAGGGACTGAGAAAAATACTGGAAGGAGTAGAATAATTAAGTAATAGAGAAAGGAATGAGAGAAGTAGCAAACGCAGGAAAGTAAGGATTAAAGAAATGAAGCAGTAGAACTAATAGATGTTAAATGTGATAGATTAAATGATTGATTCAGGATGACGATAAGGTGTGTCCTCTCCAAAAGTTTGTTTAAGATGAGGCCTACTCAGGGTTGCATATCAAATTTATGCTTGTTGAAGAATACAGAGGAGATAATACATGTGAAGGCCTACCATTGAAGTAAAACATGTCCACTTCACTCTTGAACAACGGCCAGACCTCTTCTGTGTCCATAGACAGACCTAAAGTTCATCTGCACAATGTCATCCGTAAACTTAGAAAACACAAGTAATGTAATTGAAAAACGTGGAGTTTCTTTTGCTCATTTCACAATCACATCACCTGTGTTGCCTTTGCTTAGGTATCTCATAGTGCAGATGTAGTTCAGCATATGAAACAGTACGCAGAAGTGCAGCAGTGTATGCATTAATACATGTGAAGGCCTACCAATGAAGTAAGTCATGTCCACTTATTACATCATTCATGACATAGTCAGTGACATCATCAGCAGTGGATTGCGGGTTAAAAGAGTAGAAAACATTTACCTTATAATTCTTGTTAACTTTTTCAAATATTTTTTCATACTTTCAATCTGTAAAAGAGAGAAGAAACATTTCAAAAATATTAAAACATGTATTTAAAAATTTGAAAAGACAAGGGAAAAGGTTCAAGAAGAAACAGTTTTTCAAAAACTTTGAGATTTACAGAAGCCTCTGCTGCTATACGTCCCCTACACAATCCTAAAGATATATATTTTAAACAAACAGTATCTTGATGCTGATGAAGTGAGGCCTATTTTGGAACATGGTGCATCTTTTGCACTGCTGATGTCTCACAATAGTGATGCAATAGCAGCGCAAAAAAGATGTAAAGCCATCATAAAATTGTGTCTAACATTTTAAATGATTCTTTCAGGATACAAATAAGATGTGTCCTTTCAAGAGGTTTCTTTAAGGTGAGGCCTATTCAGTTTTAAAAAAAAAACAGTACCCAGAAGTGCAGCACTGTAAGCATTAACTTTGACACTTACAGAAGCCTCAGTTTCTCCATATCTACCTCACATTTCTAAATGTATATCATAAGTACAAAAAGTAGAACATTAATTATACATGTTAAATGGTTTATTTTTGCTGTTCTCAGAATGTATCAAATTTCACTTAAATCAGTGACTTGAAGGTATTCATCATGTAACAGCGGGGAAAAAAAAACACAATCAAAATGATTGTGTTTAAAAAACCCATACAACATAAGAAATCAGAATTCAGAACTCCTTAAAGTTAACTTACTTCTTTATAAATCTCTGCAGTCTTCTAACGCTCGTTCTAAATCTAAAGTTGAGTTGGCTTGGGAGAAAGATTTGTCTCAAATTTGGTCCTTCAATTTATGGGATAAAATTTGGTCTAAGATTCACAGTACATCCAGAGCTGCAAACACTACACAAACTTTATTCTTTATTTATAATCGTACTCTATTCACTCCACTCACTCTGTCATCATTTTCCCCAGACACTCCCTCCACTTGTTGGTCCTGCCCATGCCCTTTGGCTGATTTGAAGCATATGTTATTCGAATGTCCTCACATTTTACGTTTCTGGCACTTAGTTTGGTCCCAATTGCAAAAGATTTTCCATTTTACTTTTTCTTTTTCCATCACACACATTTTCTTAGGTTCCCTTTCTCCTGCTTTTACCGGGTCACACCACAAGCTTAAATTAATAGACCTTTTAATAGCAATTGCTTTTCACCATATTACTTCACATTGGAAACAGGCTCAAGATGTTTCTTTTACTGCTTGGTGGAACGCAATTTGCTTTAATCATCGTCTAGACACTAATTTTGTTTCCCCCATTTCCTTAGCAATCAAACGTGATCTTTTGTGGCTCCCCCTTACTGAATTCCTATCTAAGATTGCTAGACCTCCTCCCACTTCCCCCATTCGTAATGATGAAGTTCGTAAACCACCGTGAATGCATTTTCTTATTTGCTTATACTGTTTCTTCATTGCATCTATTGTTTATCATATCATTTATATACTTTTATAATTTGAGATGTTCCCTCATTCCCCCATGTTCCTGACATTTATTGCTTATTCTCTTTTTTATGTATATGATAACTTTAATACGTTTCGCCATTATGTAAGAGAGATTACCTGTTTTTCATAACTTTTGACTGTTTCTTCATTTTCTGTCTTTGCTTCTTTTTACTTCAATAAACTTCAAACTTAAAAAAAAAAAAAAAAAGAAATGAAGCTGTCGAACTACTAGTTGGTGAATGTGATAGAAATGTAACGAAAAGAGTACAAAACATTTACATTATAATTGTCGTTAACTTACTCACTTTTTGTTTTTATACTTTCAATCTGTGAAAGAGAGAACAAACATTTGAAAAATATTAAAACATGTATTTAAAAATTAGAAAAGACAAGGGAAAAGATTGAAGGAGAAACAGAGTTTCTTTTCCTCATTTCACAATCACATCACCTGTGTTGCCTTTGGTTAGGTATCTCATAGTGCAGATGGAGTCTAGCATATCAAAGAGTACATAGAAGTTGAGCAAAATATACAACAATTTTGACATTTACAGAAGACTTAGCTTCTTATCTTGTTGGAGATGAAGTCAGGCCTGTCTTGCAACATGGTGCATCTTTTGCATCACTGCTGCATCAGTTTCATGTGGCACGGGTTTTTTACAGCATGACACATCTGCCTACATGCATCAATTTGTAATTTTGTCGCCTCATAGCAAATCTTTTCCACCGCCGCTGCGTCACAAAAGTGACGCACAGTGGCGCAAAAGAGGCATACACCTATCATAAATCTGTCCCTCACATTTTAAATGATTGATTCAGGATGACGATAAGGTGTGGCCTATCCAGAGGTTTGTTTAAGCTGAGGCCTACTCAGGGTTTTAGATGAAATGTACGCTTGTTGAAGAGTACAGAGGAGATAATACATGTGAAGACCTACCAATGAAGTAAGTCATGTCCACTTCACTCTTGAACAAAGGCCAGACCTCTTCTGTGTCCATGGACAGACCTAAACTTCATCTGCACAATGTCATTCGTAAACTTAGGAAACACAGGTGATGTAATTGAAAAATGTGGAGTTTATTTTCCTCATTTCACAATCACATCACCTGTGTTGCCTTTACTTAGGTATCTCATAGTGCACATGTAGTGCAGCATATTAAACAGTACTCAGAAGTGCAGCACTGCATGGAACAACTTTGACACTTACAAAAGCTTCAGCTTCTGCATGCCCCCTACACAGTGCTAATTATATACATTTTAAACTGATGGTATCTTGCTGGAGATGAACTGAAACCTATCTTGCAACATGGTGCATCTTTTACACAAAAGTGACCCACAATGGAGCAAAAGAGGCGCACGGCCACCATAAATCTGACCCTAACATTTTAAATGATTGTTTTATATGCCAATAAGGTGTAACCTATCCACAGATTTGTTTCAGGTAAGTCCTACTCAGGGTTGCAGATGGAATTTAGGTTTGTTGAAGAATACAGAGGAGATAATACATGTGGAGGCCTACCAACGAAGTGAGTCATGTCCACTGCACTGTTGAACAAATGTCAGACCTCCTCTGTCTCCAGGAACAGGCCTAAACCTCATCTACACAATGTGATGTGTAATGTTAGGAAACACAGGTAATATAATTGAAAAACGTGCAATTTTTTTGCTCATTCCACAATCATATCACCTGTGTTTCCTTTGCTTAGGTATCTCATTGTGGAAATGTAGTCTATCATATGAAAGACTACGTAGAATATGAGCACTGTATGCAACAACTTTGACACTTACAGAAGCCTCTCCTTCTCCATGCCTCCTACACAGTTCTAAATGTACATCATAAATACAAACAGTACAGAATTAATTATACATGTTAAATGGTTTATTTTTGCTGTTCTCAGAATGTATCAAATTTCACTAAAAACAGTGACTTGAAGGTATTCATCATATAACAGCGGGGAAAAAAAACACAATCAAAATGATTGTGTTTAAAAAACCCATACAACAGAACAAATCAGAATTCAGAACTCCTTAAAGTTAACTTACTTTCCATGACGTCGAAGGATGTCCTATGAACAGCTTACACTCTGTTGTGCTGTTATTACTTTCAGACCGCCACTTTCTGAAAGAAAACCTCCATCGTTTTGAAAAACATGTTACATACAATAAATGACTTCTTGCTCTCTACCACACGTTTCCACAAGGCCAAATCATGTCTGAGCCATTTATAACTCTTAGAATTCTTGTAAGCTAATCCCGTCATGTTGTATTTCCGCAACTTTCACAATTAAAATGTTGAGGATCATTTTCACAATCCTGGACTAGTAATATCTTCCCCTTCTTGCTCAGTCATGTTCTACATTTCCTATGACACTGATACTGCTTACTATGAAGCAGACTTACACTACCTCTATGACTACTACAATTATTTAATTCTCTACATCACTTTTAATCACAAAGCAATGTAAAACAGTAGACAGCATTGCAGACTTACATTCCCTCTACTCCATGTTTTGATTGGCTGCTTCAATTAGATTATAAAAAGAAACAGTTTTTCTGAACTCATTCAAAGTGCACTTATTTCTCCATGACGTCCAGTGTTATGGTAAGAAGTTATGTCTCTGTACTACACTTATCCTCAAGGCCAAATCGTGTAGGAGCCATTAGAACTTCTTGAAATTCCTCAGAGCACATCCCAAGATTCTTTCCCTAAAATTTTGGTTTTAAAAACACCAGTTAAGAGTTTTTAAGGTCATACAGCAATTTTTTTGTGAAAATTAAAACAGAATCATTGCAGAATGACCAGCCATTTCTAGACTTTAAATAAGCTGTGTAATGTCCTGATGTTATTGAAGGACCGTCATGATATATAATTGCTGCAGTTACAAAAGTCCTTCCTGATATTGACAACTGTGAAGCCACAAAATTTTTAATTAAAG
This sequence comes from Lissotriton helveticus, assembly GCF_964261635.1. NCBI lineage: Eukaryota > Metazoa > Chordata > Amphibia > Caudata > Salamandridae > Lissotriton > Lissotriton helveticus. Next base: position 46,746,970 of record NC_136060.1, on the reverse strand, counting down.
TTGTCAATTTTGTTCCATCAGGCCTACATCGTTGGAACATTAAAATAACATACTGGCCATATGTTCGTATAAATAATGTGGACATCATTTCAGATTTACATTGGCTACACTCCATGTTGTGATCAGCTGCTTTTACTAGTTTATTAAAAGAGACTGATTTACTGTCTGGCAAAGTTAAATATATAAATCTTTCTGAGTCTACACTAGTAGTACTTGATACCCTACAGTTCTCGCAGTCATGCTGCCATTGATAAGAAAGCCCAAACAGGTGATCTACATCTACACCTTCTGCATGCAATACATCAAGCATATACATTAAAAACTCCTGACAATCTTGCTGAATATTTTGAGAGAATTGTGTTTGGCCTGAACATCTGTCTAACAGATTTCGAATTTCAGACACACTTTCTATTTTTGTTCTATCTGTGCTACATTTCTCTAACACAGAATTTAACAAACTGCAAAATCTTTGATCAGAATTGACCACAATCTCTTCTTTTACATTTTCTAGAGAAAACAAAACATTAACCACTACATTAGCATAGCAGTTGACACCAGAACTGTTTTCAAATTGAAAACCAACAACATCTTCAACAGAATTCTTTTTGTTTCTGCTTATAATTTCAGGTTCATCGACTTTTCGTCTTTTTGCTGCAACCTCCCCAGTATTGGTCACATTTCTTCGTTTCCGGCCTACCACACGTTTCTCAAACAAAGGATATTGAGGCAAATGTGGCACATACTCTCTTCTTAACCTATTGTATTCCTTAACACAATCTAGATCCGCACAAATGTTTGTCACATCACACTCAATCAAGTACAATCCCGATAAAGTTCTAACTCGTGACAATGCCACATATGCCATACCCTCCTTGAACACAGAACTGCCAATATTCACCAATGCACTGTCTACACTTAAACCTTGCGATTTATGGATTGTCACCGCATATGCCAAGCAAACAGGAAACTGCTTACGGCGAACATATAAGTCTTTTACAAGCAAAAATCTAGCAGAACAACGACCAATTAGCTGTACTTCCTCAATGCCATCAAATTTAATTTTTAAAAATTCAATTCCATCTCTATTTCTGTATTTTACAAAATCAACAACATTACCCATTGATCCATTTACCAGACCTCTTTCAACATGTAAATTCCTTCTTAAAATTATACGGCAGTTCAAGCACACATTCAGAGTCTTTTCAAAACCTGCAGTTTTAGATATAGTCTTCTCTAATGAATCCAATTTTGTTTTCAAATTCTCAGACAAAATAATTGTTGATCCCATATGCTCTACTCTATCAATAGCTTCCAGTTTCACAATCTCATGCTTTTCTAAATGCAACATTTTGTGGTTGAATTTGGCACATTCTGCAAGAGTTGGCATCAAACATATTCCAGATTTCTTCTCAGTAATTTTCTGAAAAATATTCTCAGGCACAACATCTTGTTCTGGATATAAATTTGTCAGTAATCGTGCATGTAAAGCTTCTTTCCCATGCTCGGTCACTTTTCCAATTCTAACATCTTGTAGAATAGTCTTGTAAACTTCATCCTTCGCCTGACGCATATTTTCATGCAGTTCAGCATAATTGAAGTTTAACCATATATTGACATTGCCAATGCTCCCTAGGCACTTCCTGGTATCTTCATGCGTGAGCATTTTGAACACAGGTTGCCCTTTCACTGGTGTCAGCTGCAGAAGATCTCCAAAAACAATGATGTGTTTGCCACCAAATAACACATCATACTCTGTTTTGAGAACTTCTTGCATTCTCAAATGCACAAAGGCAAGCATGACATTGGAAACCATGCTTACTTCGTCAATGATAAGAAATTTCATTTTCCTCAAGATTCTTGAAACTTCACAACAAGCATCTCCAGATAGCTTGTGATATTGTAATTTGTTGTCATACTCCACTGGCAGCATCAGTAAACGATGTAAAGTAATCCCTTTAATGTTATGTGCTGCCGGTCCAGTTGGAGCGGTGACAACACAAGACAGCGATGACTCTGTCCTTTCCTGCAAATAACATGAAATTGCTTTAATAAGGAAACTTTTTCCAGTTCCCGCTTCTCCACTCACGTACAGTCGGACAGGCTTCAACGACGTACATGAGCACTCTTTCTTATCATGACTTAATCCATGATCAATTTGCATGGTAACTTCGTCATATATTTTCCTCCGCTCAACGTTGAGTTGTCTTTCCAACTCTTCTAAGTTAACCGCATCCTCCTGAGCATGTGCCATGGCTCTTTCCACTTCATTCATAGCAGTGGCAGCTTCATTTTCGATAACAGGTCCTCCTAGTGGATCCTGACTCAATGAAGCAGAACTCTGACTGTCCTGAGAACTGTCTCTGGCAATCTCGGCTGCAATCGTTGCTTCCTGCTCAATTTCCGCATTCAACATTTCTACATATTTGGGAAAAGCAGGACATTCTACGGTCTCCTTGGCAGCATTGAAAGAGTCTTCGTAACAGAGGAAATCTCCAAGCAGTTCCTCTTCTGCATGCCAAGGCTTGAAAAGTTGCAAAAGTGCTAAATAGAAAAACTCCTTTTTTTCAGGAGATTCGCCACTCAATTTTCGATGGTTTACCAAGTGGCATTTTCTTTGCTTGACCAGACATCCCTCACTTCCTATTACAGCATACACTCCTTTCTCAGTATCTTCTTTGATGTTCCTCTTGAATATGTAATTTTGAAGAACCTCATACAGACAAACATTCTCGAGGTGACTGCTTCGATTTGGATAATATGTATCCAACATGTTTGTCTTCAAAATGTCGGTACTGTTTGGCTCCTTTTCCGCCAAATACTCAATTTCCCGCACAGGTTTGAGAACTCGATTACGCGTTGCAGCAAGACCAAGACTCGCCCAAACGATACTCCTGGACTTGGCATAGAGACTTGCTGAAGACAACCGGTCAGAACATTCGTAAGCTCCGATTTCTCGATGCGACAACATCTTCAGACTGAAACTGTACAACTTCTTGCTGAGGCTCTTTTCATGGGAAATGTCTTCCCACATATCCTTCAATTCTGTCTTCTCTTTTTTGGTGATATAAGATGTCACATACCGAGCCACAGCCATACAGTTATCAGCCACAAACTGTATATCCATGTTAGCATTCCACATGGACAAAATCACCGGGTTGTAGTCGTTGATGTACTTAGACTATTCGTTCCTCTTCAAATTGTATGTGTTTTTAGGTGATTTCTTCATCACATTATGTCGCAGCGAAGACATCAAACTGTTCACTCTTCCTTTAGAAATCACCGGTCGTGGAAAGCCGAAACGACATTTGGTGTAGAACTTGTCCTTGTTTCGGAATTTACGACGAAAGTACTTTCCACATCGATGGCTTTGGAAACGTAGAACTTTTTCTCTTAGGCTTTTCTTCTCCTTTGCGTTTGGAACAGCACACGTAGAATACTGTTGTATGAAACTCATCACTGAGTCTTCTGGATCCGTTCCAAATTTAGGTGCATCCTTGATCCACAGCAACATATGTATATGAGGAGCACCTCTTGCTTGGTACTCCTTTCTCCAGAAGAAATCCAACACCTCTCCAAGAGGTGGATTCTTCTTATTCATGATGAAAGACATCATAGCTTCAAATCTATGATTGAAGTACCTACATACATTGACTGGATCAAAAGAGCACAGTTCTCCGGGTGTCTTGAATTCGATGTTTTCTATGTTAGCATTTGCCTCTCGTAGAAATTCAAGTAAGTCTTCCCAGCCATACTCGGCACAGCTCAAAGTGAGGAACCATGTGGGAGTTCCTAAGTTCCTCAGCATACATTTTAAATCACCATGACGACGGTACCAGTACTCATTAGTACCACGCTGACACGCCATGAGATTAATCAGGTGAGAATCCAAAATACTGTCTTGGACATTGACTTTATCCATAAAGTTACTTGCCGAGATGTTTTGCATGTGTATACCACTTTTCAAGATGTGGTTCACTGCATATGACAGTCCAGACAGATCGCTTTCAAACAGGAGATGAAACAAATAGGGAATGCATTGTGGAAACCTAGCATCTCCTGCATACAATCGCAAAGTCCGGTATTCAGAAGCAGGAAGTTGATGAGGTCGCTCATCATATCTTCCTCCCTGACCTGTTGGAAAAAGCTGTGGGAAACACCGAGCTTCCAAACTTTCCTCCCAAACACTAATGGGACTCCCTTTGGCTTGTTTCATTTGAAACAACTCAATAGCATTCCCCATGACTTCCTTGGAATGCAAAGGATGAACACTATAATGTTCATATATTTCTTCACTAGTAGAGGGTTCTACTTTCTCAATTTGACCAGCACACAAATCGCTATCCTCTTCCTCACTTACTTCCTCTTCTGCAACATATACATTCTTATAGTATTTATTATTTTTTTTCAAATACAATGTTGCCTTTTTAACTTTCCTAACATCCACTAAATCTTGCCATATTTTCTTATTCTTTGTCGGAACCCCATTAACTAAGATAACCAGAGGTTCCTCTTCCACTTTTTCTACTCCAATTGTGTTAATGTTTTTCTTCAAATCTAGAGGCAAATAAACAACTCTTCCCTTTAATCCTCTCTGTAAATCTGATGGAGGCAATTTCCCTGTCTTTGGCTCCATTTTTACAATAGCCTGAAAGGGATGGATACTTTGAATCAAAATAGATTCATAAGTATTTAAATCCTTCAATTCAGAAGGAATCTCAACCAATTCCAGATTATTATGAACTGCTCTAGCAGGCATCTGGTTTTGATTTAATTTGTTACAACAATAAGTACACACACGTTGATCCAATCCCAAATCAAAACAATTTTCTACCATCAAGTATGTTGTGAAATCCTTCCATTCACTATTATTTTCCCTTTCACTTTTTGCATATAAATCCACTAACTTAGTCTGATTCTTATAATAAGTGCGTCGACAACACACACAAGTGAAATTTGGCCTCTCACTTGATTTGACCTGAAACGTCGCAATTTCCCTCTGGAAATTATCTGTACTGGAAACCTGTACACTATCTTCCACATTACCCGCTTCTTCTTGGTCAATTTCAACATTTTCCTCTTTACTTCCAAAGTAACAAAACTCAATTTCTTCACATATATTCTTCACATCTATTTCAGAACCATGCAAAAGAGCAGCGCATAATTGTTTAAGCATAATTGCTGGACTCTTAGCATAATACAACATTCTAACTAATTTCCTCACTTTATTATGATGCACTGCTAGCATCCTGAAATGATGAAAAACACTCTGGCATACTCTCCTGGAAAGACAAGCCAGTGAATGACCATGCAAACCTGTCACTTCTCTCACTCTGCAAGGATCTAATTCTTGCAACAACTTCATTTTCTGCTTCAAACTTTTCTTATTAAATGACCGTACAAAATCACAAAGCAAATTGATGGAATCCTGTCGCACACTGCAAATACTACTACACTTCCAGGTGTACACAGGACCCTTAGGACGTCTTCCTAAAACCTCATTACCTAACACCTCTTCTGCCTCTGTTGTCACAAGTTTTTCTTTTTCAACTGGACAACCATCTTTCACTTCATAAGCTCGACCACTGGTGTCAACTGCATGCACCAAATCATTATCCTGGAAATAACTCTCCTCATTAAAAAATGCCTCACAGCTTGAACTATGCATCCATTCTCCAGAAAAAACTTCACAAAAATTACTACGATTAACTATTCTCTTCCATCTACTATTTCTTTTGAAATCATAAATTGCCTTGTTTAGCTTCCTAATTCTATTGATTATCAAAATAAATAACTTACGTTTAATTTCAAATGCCTGATCAATAACTTTCTCAACTTTTTTTTTTCTCCTATAAAAAACCACTTTCTGTTGACCTTTCCTAATATTTTTTAACAAATTGCCAATTATCCTGTTGCGGAACATTCGTTTACGAATATCCCTAAACTGTTGTTTCCTTCTACTATCATGCACAGAGTTATCTCTTGCTCTAGCAGTAACATTTTTGATTGGCCTTTCCTTTCCATTTGAATTCCTTCTCGTTTTATGGACTGAAACATTTTCTGTAGTAATATTTTTTTTACTACACATATTTCTTATGAAATATTTTGTGCTCTTACCCGGTGCTTTCTTCGTGACTTGACAAATCTTTTTGTTAGAGGACTGCTGCTTATTTTCTTTCACCTGCTGTCTTTGACGTTTTGCAGCCTTTCTCTGTCTTTCTATTGTTGGCATGGTGAAATCTTGAAATGATCTGCAGTTGAATCTGTGGTAAAATATAATAAAAAATGTTATTAACCATTATTACCAAACAGTAAAACAATAACAGTGATCAAAAACTTAACACACTACTTGACATTTTAAATAGAAGATTTTTTAGTCCTTGCAAATTTACAATACAGAAATAGCAGAAAAGAAATGACATTTATATTTATGTTACCTGTGCTATTTTATATGTGAATCTGATCTAATTTTATGAGCATATTTTAATATTTTATTGAAGACACTACACATAACCTGCTTTTGAAGGTGTCTTTATTTTTAAATTAAACGGTTTACCTTTTTACTTTTTATTAATTATAAATTTTAAAAATAAATGTTTATATTTCCATAGGCTCAAGCAGGTCAGCTTCCCATCCTATGTCATATAATTCGGACAAATCTGCATCCTCATCACGCTCTTCTTCATCCTCAGGATTGAAATCATCCAAGGGATCAACATCCACTGATGTTTCAATTACAAGTTCAATGATGAGGTCAAAATCAACTGATTGCAGATTGTCGCTCATGTTGAGGTTGTCTTTATCTTTAAAGAAAGATAACAACAATGAGATGTTGCAGAGTAAGAGACAAATCTCAGAGATTATAATAGTAAAATTGTTTAACAAGAGTAATATTTTGCAGCTATTATTTAGCCATGTCCAGCAATGCTGAGCAGGTGAAGACTATGTCTAAATTTTCAGTGAACAGGACTCATCTCTTCTTAACCTTGGATAAGCCTCACCGACTCTGTGTGTCCTGCACATACTTAAATGTAAAGGGGCAGATTTATGTTAAATGGCACATCCCCAGGCATGCACCAGTTAACGTGCACCACTACTCTGCCACCCATGGTGTGCCGTATTTACAATCAGATTGGAGAAAGCTTCGTCAAAACCCTGCGCCTGCTTTAAGCAGGCATAGGTCTTGACGCAACATTGTGGAGATGGGGCACCCCTGAGCCTTGCTTGAGCTGCATCACACTTGCGATACAACTCCAGCAATCACTACCTTTACAGCACAGATACGTCACGCATCTGTGCCATTTTTGCCCCATGATGCCCCGCATTCTAAATGCAGCACACCATGGGTGGCGGAACAGCGGCGCAGGATGACTGACACATCCCTGGTGATGCACCAGTCATCATAAATCTATCCCTAAGCTTCTTATCTTGTTACAGATGAACCGCCATATGTAGCATGAAACTATTTTGCATTTCCTAAATAGCGAATTTTAAGGAATAAATAGCAATTCTTTACCATTCCTAATTTGCAATGAGCAAATTGCTAATTGCAAGTTACCCATTCATTTCCATGGGCTAGGAGGCTCATAGGAATGAAGGTTTAATTTGCGATTAGCAATTTGCTCATCACAAATTAGGAATTTTTCCAAGGGTGCAGGGGTGTCTCAAGAACACCCTGCTGCACCCCTGAAAAAGAAATTTGGGGGCATATGGCACACATACATGCCCTAAGGGCATGTGTTGGCGTCATATGGGACCTTTTGTTTTTTTTAAAAAAAGCTTTTTGAAAAGAATTCACAAATTACCACCAATTTACCACAATAGTTTCCAAATCCTTAATGTCATTTTTTACATATTTTTTGTTTGATACATTGCATTTAAGTAGTCACAAAATTTGCAAATCCTTCAGTGCAATTGCAAAATAAGGAATAGCAAATTTTGCTACTCCTTATTTTGCATCAAACTTGTTTGATACATACCATTTGTCTAATTAACATTCGCAAAGGCCGAAATTCGTAGAATTTTGATCTTTGCGAATGCTAATTAGCTTGATACATATGGCCCCAAGTGAGGCCTGTCTTGCGACATGGTGCATCTTTTGCATCACTGCTGCATCGGTTTCATGTGGTACGTTTTTTTTACACCATGACATATCTGCCTAAATGCATCAATTTGTAATGTTGTCGCCTCATAGCAAATCTTTTGCACCGCCGCTGCATCATAAAAGTGACGCACAGTGGCACAAAAGAGGCATACACCTATCATAAATCTGTCCCTAGCATTTTAAATGATTAATCCAGGATGACAATAAGATGTGGCCTATCCAGAGGTTTGTTTAAGGTGAGGCCTACTCAGGATTGCAGATTAAAGTTACGCTTGATGAAGAATACAGAGGAGATAATACATGTAAAGGCCTACCAATGAAGTAAGTAATGTGCACTTTATTTCGCCAGTCATCATAAATCTATCCCTAATCTTCTTATCTTGTTACAGATGAACCACCATATGTACCATCAAACTATTTTGCATTTCCTAAATAGCTAATTTTAAGGAATAAATAGCAATTCTTTACCATTCCTAATTTGCAATGAGCAAATTGCTAATTGCAAATTAGCAACGCCGCTGCATCATAAAAGTGACGCACAGTGGCATAAAAGAGGCATACACCTATCATAAATCTGTCCCTAGCATTTTAAATGATTAATCCAGGATGACAATAAGGTGTGGCCTATCCAAAGGTTTGTTTAAGGTGAGGCCTACTCAGGATTGCAGATTAAAGTTACGCTTGATGAAGAATACAGAGGAGATAATACATGTAAAGGCCTACCAATGAAGTAAGTAATGTCCACTTTATTGCGCCAGTCATCATAAATGTATCCCTAAGCTTCTTATCTTGTTACAGATGAACCACCATATGTACCATCAAACTATTTTGCATTTCCTAAATAGCAAATTTTAAGGAATAAATAGCAATTCTTTACCATTCCTAATTTGCAATGAGCAAATTGCTAATTGCAAGTTACCCATTCATTTCCATGGGCTAGGAGGCTCATAGGAATGAAGGTTGCAATTTGCGATTAGCAATTAGCTCATCACAAAATAGGAATTTTTTCAAGCGTGCAGGGGTATCTCAAGAACACCCTGCTACACCCCTGAAAAAGAAATTTGGGGGCATATGGCACACATACATGCCCTAAGGACATGTATAGGCGTCATATGGCACCTTTTGTTTTTTGGAAAAAAATGCTTTTTGAAAAGAATTCGCAAATTACCACAAACTAGAAGTTGGTGGTAGTTTCCAAATCCTTAATATCATTTTTTACATATTTTTTGTTTGATACATTGCATTTAAGGAATCGCAAAATTTGCAAATCCTTCAGTGCAATTGCAAAATAAGGAATAGCAAATTTTGAATTAAGGACATTTTAAGTAATTTCCACATGTGCAGTGTTTTCAAATTATGATTTGAAAATCGTTTTTTGGGAAAAGTAATGGTTTGCAAATTTATGACAAGGACATAATGGTGTATGCTTCTCTATAAGGCATTTCAGTGTCTCTGATGTGATTTTTCCCATATTACATTATAAGACCTTTCCCCATAGAGCACATTCCTTGTAAATATGCTCCCACCTGTGCATGGTGAATTTAGATTTTGACTGTTTGAGTCACATAGCCATGTTAAAAGTCACCCCAAAAAATTGCAAACGCTTTAAAAAAACACATTCATGTGTCTTAAGGACATTTTAAGTCATTTCCCCGTGGACAGTGTTTTGTAAGTGGCGCAAAAGAGGCATACACCTATCATAAATCTGTCCCTAGCATTTTAAATGATTAATTCAGGATGACGATAAGGTGTGGCCTATCCAGAGGTTTGTTTAAGGTGAGGCCTACTCAGGATTGCAGATTAAAGTTACGCTTGATGAAGAATACAGAGGACATAATACATGTAAAGCTCTACCAATGAAGTAAGTGATGTCCACTTCATTGCGCCAGTCATCATAAATGTATCCCTAAGCTTCTTATCTTGTTAGACATCAACCGCCATATGTATCATATAACTATTTTGCATTTCCAAAATAGCGAATTTTAAGGAATAAATAGCGATTCTTTACCATTCCTAATTTGCGATGAGCAAATTGCTAATTGCAAATTACCCATTCATTTCCATGGAGCAGGAGGCCCATAGGAATGAAGGTGCAATTTGCGATTAGCAATTAGCTCATCGCAAATTAGGAATTTTTCCAAAGGTGCAGGGGTGTCTCAAGAACACCCTGCTGCACCCCTGAAAACGAAATTTGGGGGCATATGGCGCACATAAATTTTAACAACATTCCTTTACCTCAAAAACGATTTTCAATTCATAATTTGAAAACACTGCCCACAGGGAAATTACTTAAAATGTCCTTAAGACACATGAAAGTGTTTTTTTATTGCTTTTCCAGCATGGTTGGGTCACTTTTAACATGGCTATGTAACACAAACATTTAAAATCTAAATTTCCCATGCACAGGTCGGAGCATATTTACAAGCAACTTGCGCCACAGAGAAAGGTCTTACATTAAAATGGGAAAAATAACATCAGGGACAGTCAATTGCCGTATAAAGAAGCATACACCATTATGTCCTTGTCATAAATTTAAAAACAATTCCTTTTCCCCAAAAACGATTTTCAAATCATAATTTCAAAACACTGCATATGGGAAAATTACTTAAAATGTCCTTAAGACACATAAAAGCGTTTTTTGATTGCCTTTGCAGCATGTTTGTATCACTTTTAACATGGCTATGTAACACAAACATTCAAAATCTAAATTTTCCATGCACATGTGGGAGCATATTTACAAGCAATTTGCGCCACATAATTCATAATTTTCTCCTTAAAGCACACTATTCTCTATCTAAATTAAAGAAATATTTTCTCACCTTAGCAAATACTTTGAGTTTGAAAACAGTCTCAGAAACACACCAATTTGTCTTCAGCAGAGCAAAAGGTATGCACTCCAGAGTCTGCAGCTATCAAAAGCACAGAAATGCTGTAATTCTTCACACATATCTCTCATGTCACCCAATCAAAACTCTTCCCTCACTTTTTTTCAAATGAAAACCCTTCCCCCCTCTGCCCTTTCTGCCTTTTCTGCATGGCAACCACCTCTTGGAAGACTTCTGGTGTTTGCAAGTTCACACAACAATGTTGCAATTGAACTCTGAACTCTCAGTGCACCTGCATATCCAGTGCATTCTTTCATTTAATGATTTTTTATTGACCATTCAAAATACATCTTTCAAAGAACACATCCGTGCACCCTAACTTTCTGTTTTCAGCAATCAAAATCCACCAATCACTGTTACTGCTTCATGAACACAGAAACTCCACAGTTTTTTTCATTTTAAACTCTCATTTTTTCAACTGCCATTTCATTGCCACACTTCATCTGACTGCAGGAGAACCTTCTCTCACCATGTTTTCTGTCTGGATTGTTGGACATAGTTATATTCACTGGGCTCAAAGGTACGTTGAAAACAGGAAATTACCTAACCTCAATTTACAAGATGTGGAAATTAAGTGGTTTGGCCACAGAGGATTAAAATGTCACCAATCGATACCATTGGTGAAAACCTTTATGCATTTGCCCAAACCTGACCTGTTAATTGTGCACTGTGGAGGTAATGACTTGGGCACTTTGACTGGTGTAGGTCTGGAAATGCTTTTAAAGGACACCTTTGAGCAATTAATGGCACTTTTTCCTCAGACTGCCTTGGTATATTCAAATATATGCCAAAGACAGAAATGGAGGTGGTCAAACCAATTTTGTCCACAAATTGAGAAGTCGAGGAAGCATGTAAACAAATCTGTTTCCGCTTACATGAGAGACCATGGAATGGGCTCCCTGTACAACAATAACTTGCGTTACTACATGCAAGATATCTACAGAGGAGATGGAGTTCACTTCTCAGATGAGGGCAACAGAATTTTCACTCTGAATTTAAGAATGTGCATTGGTACCTACTTATAAGTACCTAAATGTACCATAAACCCAAAAGCTCTTCTCAGAGCTACCCTACATCTAATCACTCACAATTAATATTTTACTCTAACATTTTTCACTAATTTTCAACAAAGTACGCTCCCTGGGGCGCTACCCGGTACGCGAACCGGGAGCTAACCTCGCGAATTTTTTTTTTAAAATGTTTTTTTTTCGCACATATAAGCCTCCTCAGCCACCCTCAGAAAACCTAGGGGGTCAAGATAACTCTACCGTGCCCCCTTCTACCCATTCTGAACATTATTTGCCCTCCACCTTGTATCTTAATTCGACCGAAACACAAAATGGTGGACTCCCGGAACGCTTAAGGTTCGCGAACCGGGGCGCTCAACGGTTCGCGTACCGGGTCGCTCTCTGGGAAGCGCACCATCAAAAAAGGTGGGAAAGTAGTTCACAGAAAAGCCACTGGAGACAATTTCACCAAATATAGATTAGCTCATACTACATACCAATCCCTACCATTTTCACAAATTTGATTGGAATTCCATTTAGTCATTTAGCCTGTAGACCTCTCTAAATACCCTGAGGTAAATTACTTCACAAAACACATCTGAAGTGTTGGAATTGACAACCAATGAAAATGTTACTTTCATTTTCTACTTTTTTTACCTGACATTTCATTGGTTATATACCGGAATATATATAAAGGAAGAGAAGAAAACACAGCCATTTTGACTACTACTTATTGCTGTACATTTCAATAGTATTTTCACTAATTCCTTCAACTTCTTTCTAAAGGTAAGTTTTTATTTTTAAAACTGAAGTATATTGTGCACTATAAGTTAATATGGTAAACTTTTTCTGATAGATATATACTATCCCTCTGTAGTAGTTATAGATTTAGAGAGACTTCTCTGTTATAGTTATGGATGGAGTTAGGCTTCTCTTGTATAATTATGAATTTACTTACGTTAAATCACATACACTTTTTTATATTCCTACTTCCACTCTGATACTATACACTGCCCAAAGATAAATTCACTGATAAAAAATGCCTATCTAAAATTATTCCCAACATTGCCCTATCTCTACTAATATATATTTTTTTAATCCAAATTTCAGGCAAAATGGAAGGCGAAAACCAAGTTTCTTTTGAAATGGACCTGCAAGAGAGCAGCCAAGAATTGATTGATACAATTGATCAAATTGACATTGAATTTTTCGATGAAACTTGGGACAATGAACTACTGCAATGTGTACAAGCAGTAGATAACCTCCTTGCAAATGAGGACATTTTACACCCTCAGAGACTACAATGTATATTCCATGATAATTATGAAATTTCTGACAATGAAATGTTAGAAAGTTTAATAAATTATGAAACACAATCACAATAAAAAAATGCTTAAAAAATAAAGAAAATAAAAAATAATCAACTAAACCAACAATCAATTAACATACTGCATTTGAAAAGTCTCTCATTCATTTTTCATTGTAGTACGCTGCCCAGAACGCTTCCCGGTTCGCGGACCGGGCGCTACCCACGCAAAAAAACAAAAAAAAATTATTATTTTTTTTGCCCCGCGGGGCCCTTTTAAAGCATCCACATTAAACCTAGCGGGTCAGGGAGGATCTACTAGGCCCCCTTATGGTTATTTCCACCTTTGTTTTGGCCTCCTCTTGTCTCTCGATCCTACCGAGAGACAAGATGGCGGCCGCTCCGGACTGTTTAGAATGTTGACAGACACCGGAGAGCCAATCAGCTTCGCTACGCGAAGTTCTGGTACGCGCCCCGGTCCGCGAACCGGGGAGCTGCCCGGTCCGCTGTTACAGATATATATCTTTTTTTAAACGTTAATTTCTCAAAATCCACTGGAGCACATATATTGAGACCTACAAAAGGCACATCGGGCTACCAGTCCCTACAATTTTGCCAAGTTTCGTGCAAATCCATTCAGCCGTTCGGGCTAAAAGTGAGGCCAACCGCCCTATGGAAAACTCAATGTTAAAAACACGTTTTGGGACCCCCCTTTTTTCTCGGCCCCCCCTTGACGAACACCCCCCAAATTTTCAAGGGCTGCTCAGAAACAAAATGTTCCATTTTCCAGAAAATTTCAGCCAATTCCGTCCACAAACGCCAAAGTTATTAGACATAGAATTTTCAAAAAACCCATAGGGAAAAAATCCTAACTATATATACCTACTGGCGACCGCCAGTAGGTAATATATATATATATATATATATATATATATATATATATATATATATATATATATATATATTCACTGAAAAAACCATAGGTTATAGACCATATATAGTTAGGAATTAGCATTTACAAAACCTTGAAAATTCACTGAAAAAACCATAGGTTATAGACCATATATAGTTAGGAATTAGCATTTAAAAAACCTTATTTTACTCACACAAAACCATTGAAATTACATATATAGTTAGTTGCACTAACTATATATCGCGCACCCGCAATCCACTGCTGATCATGTCACATATTACATCATTCATGACATGGTCAGTGACATCACTGATGACATCACTGATGACATCTCAAATGACATCACTGATGACATCACTGATGACATCTCAAATGACATCACTGATGACATCACTGATGACATCTCAAATGACATCACTGATGACAACATCCAGTGACTGTGTATTTCTGTAAAGTTAAAATATGTCTTACATATTGAAGAATGAGTGGATGTATAAGTGTCTGGATGAAGGATTTAGTAGGTGCATGACTGACTGTATGAGTGAGTGGTTAAATGTGTCTCACTGAGTGCATGGGTTAGTGACTGAACTGTGTTAATTTGTGCATCATTATGTTTGTTGTTCTGTAAACTGCTGCATGTGTTGATCTGTAGCTATATGAGTAAGTATATGGGTTATTGATTGGTTGCTCAAGTATTTGTATGGGAGACTGAGTGTGTGTGTGGGTGTCTGGGAGGTGTATGACTCTGTGCATAGATGTGTGAGCAGTTGATTCACTAGATGTATGGGTTCAAAAGTGCACGTGGAAACAGCTGTATGGGTGGTTGACTGTGTGCATCAGTGTATTGGTGAGTGAATGGATATCTCAGTGCTACATGTCAAAGTAAGTACATATGTAAAACACAGTACATGTGAGAGTTGGCATATATAAATAACTGTGCATAAGAGCCAGTGAATGTGTGATTGGCTGTATGGAAGATTGTGAACTTGTATCAGGGATTGTAAAAGAGAGTAAATATGTGTTAGTATATGTTTGAATAAGTAAGGTGTGTATAACTGTATAGTTGAGGAAATGGAGGTGTGATTGATTCTTTGCATGACTGACTAGGTGTGTAAGCAACTCCATGGATGAGTGACAGTCTGTGAGTGTCTGTTTACACTGAGTGTATCTAAGGCTATATTAGAGTCTGAAGAGGTTCATCGTATTATCACATGAATGATGTCATCAGTGATGTGATCAGTAATGTCAAATGAGATGTCATCAGTGATGTCATCAGTGATGTCATTTGAGATGTCATCAGTGATGTCATCAGTGATGTCATTTGAGATGTCATCAGTGATGTCATCAGTGATGTCATTTGAGATGTCATCAGTGATGTCATCAGTGATGTCACTGACCATGTCATGAATGATGTAATATGTGACATGATCAGCAGTGGATTGCGGGTGCGCGATATATAGTTAGTGCAACTAACTATATATGGAATTTCAATGGTTTTGTGTGAGTAAAATAAGGTTTTTTAAATGCTAATTCCTAACTATATATGGTCTATAACCTATGTTTTTTTCAGTGAATTGTCAAGGTTTTGTAAATGCTAATTCCTAACTATATATGGTCTATAACCTATGGTTTTTTCAGTGAATTTCAATGGTTTTTTAATAGCAAATATCATAAGCTGTCGAATGTCAAGTACGTGGTAAGTGAAAACATTTTCGTGTTTATGCACACTGATCTGCTTTGAATGGTGCCCCCCCCCCCTCATTTCTATTAGGAGTACTCTCTCTTTGCACATAGTGAAGAGTAGTTAACGCAGGCCTTTGCCCCCGTTGTAATACGTCGTGCCTGCTTCTCTCTCCATTTGATTGATTGTTATCCAAGTATTTACTGTTTTAGAATTGGTTCTCTTTGGTTCATTCTCTATTTACAAACAAACACAGAGTCGCAATACTCTGTTTAGTCTTTGCAGATAACGAAAAATCGTGTAAAAAAAAAAAAGAAAAGGAATCGAGCAAAATCAGTAGGCCACTAATGGGATCTCTTTTTGACCTCGCTAAAATAGAAACATTAGGAACAACCCCTCATGACAAATACAAAACTAGTGAGATGAACTGAACTCCACACAATGATGGCTGCAAAACAGCTCGGCTCCGCCACCCACCCCGCCAAAAATAACGATAAAGAGCGGCTGCCATGATTGGTTGCGGAATGGCCACGACGGAGCTACGAAATGGTGCTGCTCTCATGCTAACCCCAGCTTCAGTCTGAAACATCCAGAAACACTGTAGACTACCAATTCGATCAGTTCCGGTAGCGCCCCAATGTAACCCGGTAGAGAAGAACTAGCCCTCCCCTCTTTGACTGATGGTTCTTGTTGCCTGTCCCTTCTGTTGTCATTTAACAGAACTATTTAGCCTGCTGAAAGGGGTTGTGTTCCGACCGCTGGTTGGTGGAGACATTTTGACTATATTCTGGACCTGCGTTGTCGCATAATGCGTCATATGACGCGCCGCGTTAGCGCATCCGGAAGTCATCCGGGGCGCGCAGCACGTAACGTAAGCATAACAAATCATGTGACTTGTTAATAAAATTTTTCATTGGTTCATTTTACTTTTCTTATTCTAATGATGAAAGGCTTGGTCATATGACCTAAAAATTACGCTTTTTATTACTTCCGAACATTATTTTTTCTTAAATATATGTTATAATGTTCCAGGCTAATGTACTTTCCCGGAAAATTTACAACTGTCCTGCAAGTAAAATATATTCTTTTTTCGAGAAAAAGAGCGTTTCTTCGTCCCATGACGGAGCCGTTGAGCAAAAGAGGGTCGACCTGCTGTCTTAGTCGCCGATACGCCTGAATATGAGATTCTTATCGATCACTTTATGTTGCAGGAGTAGAAAACACAACAGCCCTTGACCATTTATCTTTACTGCGTTCCTTCGTATTATACCTTTTACCCTTCATGTAATTGGTCTGCTTTATTTCACTTGCCTTTTAATGATTCTAAAACAGTGACTATTATTAAAAACTTTACCAATGTATATACTACTACCATGTTTTCTTTTAAAAACCTTTATTGTGAAAATTTCATTATACAAATACGAGCCTATAACCATGTGGGCCGGCCACGGAGCAAACTGTAATCGTATATGATGAGTAGACATTTACACTGTAGAGGAACGTAACGGGCGGGCCATTAGGTTGCAAGAACTAAGGTGTCTAACAGTTACGGAATCGGTGGACGTACATTTTATAATTAAAATACGACAGGGCCAGTTACAATAAAATTATCTACATATACATTTGCGGGCAAGTACCATGGGTGACGTTAATTCGAACTTTCAATAGTACAGTAATCAATAACACATCAGAACTTAATATCAATAGGGATGTCGAAATATTCAATCAATTCTCGTCCCCGCCCGCCATGTGCTTCAAAACTGCATACGTATCTCGTGATTTCAAGGTTCTGCAACCAGTACACAACAAGGAGTTACGAGTCCCATTTATTCCGGCGCCATTTTGGGCGACGACGGGCAGGTCCAGGATATAGTCAAAATGTCTCTACCAACCCTCGACTATGATGATGTTCATATGCTGTATTTATTAGAGTAACACTCATCTGTCCACATGAAATTAATTTGCCACAATCTAAACATGTCATTTTAATCTTTCCAAAGTTCTTCTAAATATTTGGGACCGTTTCCCTTGCCTCTGATGCTGTCAGTGCCACTTCTTTGATGAATGTACAAGCAGGTCAGGGGTTCTCCTCCAAATCTCTCTTTTATGCAGCACTATAATTAATTGGTGCCACCTCTCCATATGACGATGCATGGTATAGTTACCATAACTATATTTTTTTTCGGTTTCTCTGCAGAGTTCATCGTGGCAGATGAAGCGTGTAACGTACCGGACATTTACCTTTTTTTGCATGTACAGGAAAGGAAAAAAAAATCGAGCGTCCGAGTTCTAAGGTGTCCCAGGGCCATTTTAGTGGACCAGGCCCAAATCCAAAGAACAGGCCGCCATTTTGAGAGTCCTGTTGCAGCCGCCTGTCGCTGTAGCATCAAGAGCAGCCGAAACTCAGCTGAATGGCAACTGAAACGGTAAAATGTCCCCCACTACAGCAGACGAGCCTCCACCTAGGAAGGCCCGTTCACGCCGCCTCCCCCCCCCCCTTCGGGCACCCCACGCCGTTATTCAGAGCAGTATTGTAGGATGGCCACACCAGTGCGGCAACTTGCTAGACATCACCTCGGTGGTAACCGAATCTCAGCCCCTTGTAGTGTCTCCTCTTCAGAAAATATTCTTGCGCTACCTTTGCCCCATTCACACATCGGTCCGCTACTGACGCCATCTCACAGGCTAATGGGGCGCCCCACGCCGAGTTTCAGCATTGTAGGATGACCACACCAGTACAGCAACTTGCTAGACATCACCTCGGTGCCATCCGGATCTTGGCATCTCAACGCCTAGTGGTATCTTCCATACAGAAAATATTGTTGCGCTGCCTTTGGCCCCATTCGCACATCGGTCCGCAACTGACACCATCTCACAGGCCAACAGGGCGCCCCACGCCGACTTTTACCATTGTAGGATGGCCACACCAGTACAGCAACTTGCTAGACATCACCTCGGTGCCATCCGGATCTTGGCATCTCAGCGCCTTGTGGTGTCTTCTATTCCGAAAATATTGTAGAAAATATTGTTACGCTGCCTTTGGCCCCATTCGCACATCGGTCTGCAACTGACACCATCTCACAGGCCAACAGGGCGCCCCACGCCGACATTTACCATTGTAGGATGGCCACACCAGTACAGCAACTTGCTAGACATCACCTCGGTGCCATCCGGATCTTGGCATCTCAGCGCCTTGTGGTGTCTTCTATTCCGAAAATATTGTAGAAAATATTGTTGCGCTGCCTTTGGCCCCATTCGCACATCGGTCTGCAACTGACACCATCTCACAGGCCAACGGGGCGCCCCACGCCGACTTTCAGCATTGTAGGATGGCCACACCAGTGCGGCAACTTGCTGGACACCACCTCGGTGCCATCCGGATCTTGGCGCGTTGTGTTGCCTTCGGCCTATTCGCACATCGGTCCGCTACTGACGCCGCCTCACGTGCCAACGTATTTTCTCCGCATTTTATACCCTATGCCGCATAACAGGTCATGTGACTTGTTTATAAAACTTTTCATTGGTTCATTTTACTTTTGGTTTCCTAATGATGGAAGGCTTGATCATATGACCTAAAAACAACACTTTTCATTGGATGAAAACTTTTTTTTTTCCCCCAAACGATGAAAGCCCCACCTTGTTTCTGGATGTTTCAGACTGAAGCTGGCGTCAGCATGAGAGCACCACCATCTCGTAGCTCCGTCGTGGTCATTCCACGGGCAATCATGGCAACCGCTCCCCACCAGAAGCCTACAGGAGTCGGGGGCCCCCAAAACTTTTGATAAATCCTCAAGGCGGAGGGGACGCTTTCAAGAATGGGGTCCAAGACCTAGCAGACAAGCGTCCGATTTCCAAGGTGTCCCAGGGCCATTTCAGTGGACCAGGCCCAAAAAGGAAAGAGCCTGCCGCCATTTTGAGAGTCCTGTGACAGCCGCCTATCGCTGCACCGCAAGAGTGGGCGCAACTCAGCTGAATTGCGGCTTTTGACACAGTGGACCAAAAACGGACGGAATGGCAACTGAAACGGTAAAAGGGCGCCCCACTACAACAGATGACACTCCACCTGGAGAAGCCCGTTCACGCCGCCTCCCCCGGGGCGCCCCACGCCGTTATTCGGAGCAGCATTGTAGGATACCAAAACCAGTGCGGCAACTTACTGGACATCACCTTGGTGCCATCGTTCTGCTGCCTTGGAACTATTCGCACAACAGTTTGCTACTGATGACCCACCCCCCGCGACGCCCCACGCCGTTATTTGCTGGGTGGCAACTTACTAGACATCACTTTCGTGTCATCTAGATTTCAGCGCGTTCTGCTGCCTTGGAACTATTCGCACAACGGTTTGCTACTGATGACCCACCCCCCGCGACGCCCCACGCCGGAAATCTGGACGTTGTGCTGCGTTGGGACTATTCGCACAGCCGACCGCTACTTCGTTGTTTTTCCCTAAAAATGTTTATATGTTATTACTATTTTTGTTTTCTTGTATATATTTATAAATTATTAAAGTTTTATAATCTTACTACTTTGTCGGAGTGCTATATATTTTTAATGTGACACATAATTGTAAAAACTTTGATGTACAAAGAGTCATCCCTGGAATCTTCCGCTTCAGGCTCGGTCCCCTCCCCAATCACAATACAGGATGGTTTTCAGATAATAGGAACGCTTCTGCTGTGACGAATCTCATCGAGTGTGGGCCTTGATCTACTATAACTCCTTTGAAGAGGGGTGATTCTTTACAGCTGGGGCCATAAACTACATCTGCAGGGCTAGGTGATAGCCTAGGACCGGCCTGGACAATCGGACACAGAGGAAGAGGAGTGTCAGAGGGTGCGGTAGTGAATAGGGCGAAAGGGAGGTGTCGGGCGGGCACAGGGTGTGATTCTCAGGGAAGAGCAGCGCAGATGGGGGGAGGTTTATTACCCATGCATAAGACAGAAAGCGGGGGTGACCACTGCCTGGGGGAGATGCTTGCGAGGGTGGGGAGCCATGCTAAGGATCGACAGCGTGCAGAGAGTGGGTCTGGTCAAGGCATCTAAAATGGCTGCCGTGCACGACAAAAGTGTGGCATTTGAAAAAAGACAAGATGGCGCAGACAATGTTTTTCAACACTTCCTGATTTCCTTCGAATCGAACGTTAACAGACGTTGGGGCATATTACCAAAGTTAAGCGATATTTATCCCTAACGATGCTTAGCAACGATTTTTTTACCGCTAAGCATTGTCAGAAATTATCGCAGATAAACCTTGCTATTATCAAGGTTTATCGCAAATACGATAATAAACGACCGCAATGCATTAATATCGCTGAAAACTCAGCGATATTCATGCATTACCGAGCTAATGCTCTTAGCCATGTTATCCACCTCCCATTGGATAACATGGCTAAGAACTGCTCAGGGCAGGTGCTACTTTTTGGAGATATTCGCGCTTATCTCGAATATTTCCAAAAGTTGATGATAGGAGATAGCGATGTTAGCGACTGTTTCCAGTCGCTAACATCTTGGCACGCCCACTTTGCATGTCATTAGTGATAAATATCACTCACATGCAAAGTGGGGCCCAAGATGGTCGCTATCTCCTACTAGCCGTCGCTAACTGGTGTTAGCAACAGCTAGGTAATACAGATATAATTTTATCTCCGCGAAGCGGAGCGCTGTTACAGATATATTTCTTGTTTTTGAACGTTAATTTCTCAAAATCCACTGAAGCACATATATTGAGACCTAGCAAAGGCACATCGAGCTACCAGTCCCTACAATTTTGCCAAGTTTCGTGCAAATCCATTCAGCCGTTCGATTATTATTATTGGTTTTTTTTTGCCCCGCGGGGCCCTTTTAAAACCTCCACATCAAACCTAAGAGGTCAAGGAGGATCTACTATGCCCCCTTATGGTCATTTGCCCCTTCGCTTTGGCCTCCTCTTGTCTCTCGATCCTACCGAGAGACAAGATGGCGGCCGCTACGGACTGTTTGCAATGTTTACAGACGCCGGAGAACCAATCAGCTTCGCAAACCTCCGTTACGCGAAGCGGAGCGCTGTTACAGATATATATCTTTTTTTCAACGTTAATTTCTCAAAATCCACTGGAGCACATATATTGAGACCTAACAAAGGCACATCGGGCTACCAGTCCCTAATATTTTACCAAGTTTCGTGCAAATCCATTCAGCCGTTCGATTATTATTATTATTATTTTTTTTGCCCCGCGGGACCCTTTTAAAACCTCCACATCAAACCTAGAGGGTCAGCGAGGATCTACTATGCCCCCTTATGGTCATTTGCCCCTTCGCTTTGGCCTCCTCTTGTCTCTCGATCCTACCGAGAGACAAGATGGCGGCCGCTACGGACTGTTTGGAATGTTGACAGACGCCGGAGAACCAATCAGCTTCGCTTCACAAAGCTCCGTTGCGCGAAAAGTACGCGTAGCGGAGCGCTGCCCGGTCCGCTGTTACAGATATATATCTTTTTTTGAACGTTAATTTCTCAAAATCCACTGAAGCACATATATTGAGACCTACAAAAGGCACATCGGGCTACCAGTCCCTACAATTTTGCCAAGTTTCGTGCAAATCCATTCAGCCGTTCGAGCTAAAAGTGAGGCCAACCGCCCTATGGGAAACTCAATGTTAAAAACACGTTTTGGGACCCCCCTTTTTTCTCGGCCCCCCTTGACGAACACCCCCCAAATTTTCAGGGGCTGCTCAGAAACAAAATGTTCCATTTTCCTGAAAATTTTAACCAATTCTGTCCACAAACGCCAAAGTTATTAGACATAGAATTTTCAAAAATCCCATAGAGAAAAAATCCTAACTATATATACCTACTGGCGACCGCCAGTAGGTAATATATATATATATTTAAATTTCAAACTAAACCACATTCACTGGATGACGTCATCAGTGATGTCATCAGTGATGTCACTGACCATGTCATGAATGATGTAATATGTGACATCCTCAGCAGTGCATTGCGGGCGCGCGAGTTATAGTTAGCAGAACTAACTATGACAAGGGAATTTCTATGGTTTTGTATGAGTGAAATGTCCAGCTAACTATAACACCCCCGAAACCTATGTTTTTTTCTATACATTTCTAAGGTTTTTTAAATGCTAATTTCTAACTATAACGTCTCTGAAACCTATGTTTTTTTTCTGTGAATTTCAAAGCTTTTTTAAATGCTCATTTCTAACTATAACGTCTCTGAAACCTATGTTTTTCAGTGAAAAAAAATAAATATATATATATATATAGCTATCTCTCTCTCTCATTCTCTATCTATCTATATATATATATATATGTATATCCAAACAAAAGAGTTGCCCCTGTGAGGATGACCTCATGGAAAATATTCGCCTCAGTAAATGATGAAGCAGCATGTTGTTTAGCCTCTTTATTTCATCAAAAGGCTCAACGCGTTTCAGGATTGCTCCCTTGGTCACGAGCCACACAGCACCTTACAGCAAACACAGCTCAGTGAAAAAATACTTGCATCAATTAAAGGTCCAACCCTTCTGGGCGTGGTTTCCTGCCCCGCGGGCTTCTGGTATTTGCAGTCTATCACCAAGTTGTGTGCCAAATAAACGTGCATTGTTCCCAAGTGGGCACAAGAAGACTTTCAACTCTGTCTTTTAAAAAAACATAATTTCGTGCATTTTCCATTCCTGTAACTCAGTGCCAGATTCCCCAGCGCTTCAGGTCCGCTCATAGCGGTGGGTCATACCTCGCGGCGTAGGCTAGCCGCTCAAATCCAAACAAAAGAGTTGCCCCTGTGAGGATGACCTCATGGAAAATATTCGCCTCAGTAAATGATGAAGCAGCATGTTG
The DNA here is from genome assembly GCF_964261635.1 of Lissotriton helveticus. Lineage (NCBI taxonomy): Eukaryota > Metazoa > Chordata > Amphibia > Caudata > Salamandridae > Lissotriton > Lissotriton helveticus. The sequence goes on along the minus strand of NC_136060.1, from coordinate 46,723,248 downwards.
TTTAGCCTCTTTATTTCATCAAAAGGCTCAACGCGTTTCAGGATTGCTCCCTTGGTCACGAGCCACTATGAGGTCATCCTCACAGGGGCAACTCTTTTGTTTGGATTTGAGCGGCTAGCCTACGCCGCGAGGTATGACCCACGGCTATGAGCGGACCTGCAGCGCTGGGGAATCTGGCACTGAGTTACAGGAATGGAAAATGCACGAAATGATGTTTTTTTAAAAGACAGAGTTGAAAGTCTTCTTGTGCCCACCTGGGAACAATGCACGTTTATTTGGCACACAACTTGGTGATAGACTGCAAATACCAGAAGCCCGCGGGGCAGGAAACCACGCCCAGAAGGGTTGGACCTTTAATTGATGCAAGTATTTTTTCACTGAGCTGTGTTTGCTGTAAGGTGCTGTGTGGCTCGTGACCAAGGGAGCAATCCTGAAACGCGTTGAGCCTTTTGATGAAATAAAGAGGCTAAACAACATGCTGCTTCATCATTTAATGAGGCGAATATTTTCCATGAGGTCATCCTCACAGGGGCAACTCTTTTGTTTGGATTTGAGCGGCTAGCCTACGCCGCGAGGTATGACCCACCGCTATGAGCGGACCTGCAGCGCTGGGGAATCTGGCACTGAGTTACAGGAATGGAAAATGCACGAAATGATGTTTTTTTAAAAGACAGAGTTGAAAGTCTTCTTGTGCCCACTTGGCAACAATGCACGTTTATTTGGCACACAACTTGGTGATAGACTGCAAATACCAGAAGCCCGTGGGGCAGGAAACCACGCCCAGAAGGGTTGGACCTTTAATTGATGCAAGTATTTTTTCACTGAGCTGTGTTTGCTGTAAGGTGTTGTGTGGCTCGTGACCAAGGGAGCAATCCTGAAACGCGTTGAGCCTTTTGATGAAATAAAGAGGCTAAACAACATGCTGCTTCATCATTTACTGAGGCGAATATTTTCCATGAGGTCATCCTCACAGGGGCAACTCTTTTGTTTGGATATATATATATATATATATATATTGCAACAGCTAAGAAAAAAGCGCACTCAGAGAGGGAAAGGTTTCACCAGTTTATTACACAACGATGATTGTGGAATAAACTGGTGAAACCTTTCCCTCTCTGAGTGCGCATTGGAATTCTTTTCTTAGCTGTTGCAATTAATAACCACCGGCGTTGGGGCTCTGCCAGCGTGTTGCGCCACCTGACTTGGGAGTGATTCAAGAAGGACCCTGCTTTGCTTGAATTTGTATATATATATATATATATATATATATACATATATATATATATATATATATATATATATATATATTACCTACTGGCGGTCGCCAGTAGGTATATATAGTTAGGATTTTTTCTCTATGGGTTTTTTGAAAATTCTATGTCTAATAACTTTGGCGTTTGTGGACGGAATTGGCTGAAATTTTCAGGAAAATGGCACATTTTGTTTCTGAGCAGCCCTTGAAAATTTGGGGGCGGTTCGTCAAGGGGGGGCTGAGAAAAAAGGGGGGTCCCAAAACGTGTTTTTAACATTGAGTTTTCCATAGGGCGGTTGGCCTCACTTTTAGCCCGAACGGCTGAATGGATTTGCACGAAACTTGGCAAAATTGTAGGGACTGGTAGCCCGATGTGCCTTTTGTAGGTCTCAATATATGTGCTACAGTGGATTTTGAGAAATTAACGTTTAAAAAAAGATATATATCTGTAACAGCGGACCGGGCAGCGCTCCAGGACGCGTACTTTTCGCGCAACGGAGCTTTGTGATTGGTTCTCCGGCGTCTGTCAACATTCCAAACAGTCCGTAGTGGCCGCCATCTTGTCTCTCGGTAGGATCGAGAGACAAGAGGAGGCCAAAGCGAAGGGGCAAATGACCATAAGGGGGAATAGTAGATCCTCGCTGACCCCCTACGTTTGATGTGGAGGTTTTAAAAGGGCCCCGCGGGGCAAAAAAAAAAAAATATAATAATAATCGAACGGCTGAATGGATTTGCACGAAACTTGGCAAAATATTAGGGACTGGTAGCCCGATGTGCCTTTGCTAGGTCTCAATATATGTGCTCCAGTGGATTTTGAGAAATTAACGTTAAAAAAAAGATATATATCTGTAACAGCGCTCCGCTTCGCGTACTTTTCGCGTTACGGAGCTTTGCGAAGCTGATTGGTTCTCCGGCGTCTGTCAACATTCCAAACAGTCCGTAGCGGCCGCCATCTTGTCTCTCGGTAGGATTGAGAGACAAGAGGAGGCCAAAGCGAAGGGGGAAATGACCATAAGGGGGCATAGTAGATCCTTCCTGACCTCTTAGGTTTGATGTACCATTTTGCCAAGTTTGGTGTAATTCCGTTCAGCCATTCAGGCTGTAGACGTATGTAAATGTCCTATGGAAAATTGCATGGGGAAAACACATTTGAAAGTGTTGAAATTTAGAACCAATTAAAATGTTACTTTGGTTTTGTATTTGTGTGTGATGAAAGTTAATTGGTTATGTATATATGTCAAATGAGAGGAAACCACAGCCATTTTGTGATACTACTGTCTGAGGTACATTTGTGAGGAATTTTTGGTGGTGAATTTCTGGTGTTTGATTTACACAGTACTAACACTTCTGCTACTTTTAAAAAGGTGAGTTGTTAATTTGTAAGGGGAACTATGTTGTACACTTGAAGATAATTTGAAAAATGTTTTCTGTTATTTATTTGCAGTCCTTCTGTTATACTAACTACTTGATAAAGTTAGTTTTATATTATGTATTACTAAAAACGATAAATGAAAGTGATTATTTTTTTCTGCAATTTACAGCAAGCAATTTCAAAATAAAATGGCTCACAATGAAGAGACCGTGGCAATTTCTTTTGAATTGTCCACTACATTGATTGAAATTGAGAGCACCAATAATGAAATATTGTCACAAGGAGGACATGACTTGTATGATTCCATTAGATTGATTGAAATGGACAGCACCAATAATGAAATATTGTCACAAGGAGATGACTTGAATGATTCCACTACATTGATTGAAATTGAGAGCACCAATAATGAAATATTGTCACAAGGAGGAGATGACTTGTATGATTCCATTAGATTGATTGAAATGGACAGCACCAATAATGAAATATTGTCACAAGGAGGAGATGACTTGAATGATTCCACTACATTGATTGAAATTGAGAGCACCAATAATGAAATATTGTGACGAGGAGATGACCTGAATGATTCCACTACATCGATTGAAATTGACAGCACCAATAATGAAATATTGTCACAAGGAGGAGATGACTTGAATGATTTTTTTGATCAATCTCTTGATGGCGAATTTATCGAGTGTTTGGAGACTATAGAGTTACAAGAATCATCATTGGAGACTTTTAATGAGGACATTGCTGATGAGGACATGTTACTAGTTCTTTCAAATTTAGAAAATTCTGAAGAATAAATTTATATTTAGAAATCAAAAATTGTTTGAGACATTATTCATTTTTATTTTTAATTTATGAGGTTGTAGCGAAGTGATTGTAGTATAAAATGAGACTTATAGTATAGAGTGCAACATTTTTATGTTACATGGTAAGTTTACTCATATTTACTTCCCTTCTGCCACTATATTATCTCCAATGTGTATTTGACATCTCTTCTTCATCTCCGGCCTCCTTTCTCTCACTGTGTGTCTCCGATGCATCTTATCGCTTCTATTTTGTGTAATTACAGAAGAGAGTAAAATAAAATAGTTCGGAACGTGAAAAGGGGGCAAAGTAGAGTACTCCTCACCCCCTAGGCCTTTTTAGGCGGTCCCAAAAGGATCAGTTTCTGCTTTCCTGAGAGATTATGGTATGAGTTCCATATACCACAATAACTTGCATTACAACATGCAAGATATCTATCTCCTATTACCAACTTTTGGAGATATTCGCGCTAAGCGCGAATATCTCCAAAAAGTAACACCTGCCCTGAGCAGTTCTTAGCCATGTTATCCAATGGGAGGTGGATAACATGGCTAAGAGCATTAGCTCGGTAATGCATGAATATCGCTGAGTTTTTAGTGATATTCATGCATTGCGGCCGTTTATTATCGCATTTGCGATAAACCTTGATAATAGCAAGGTTTATCTTCGATAATTTCTGACGATGCTTAGTGGTAAAAAATTGGTTGGTAAGCATCGTTAGCAATAAATATCGCTTAACTTTGGTAATATGCCCCAACGTCTGTTAACGTTCGATTCGAAGGAAATGAGGAAGTGTTGAAAAACATTGTCTGCGCCATCTTGCCTTTTTTGAAATGCCACACTTTTGTCGTGCACGGCAGCCATTTTAGATGTCTTGACCAGACCCACTCTCTGCACGCTGTCGATTCGTAGCATGGCTCCTCACCCACGCAAGCATCTTCCCTAGGCACTGGTCACCACCGCTCTCTGTCTTATGCATGGGCAATAAACCTCCCCCCATCTGCGCTGCTCTTCCCTGAGAATCACACTCTGTGCCCCCCCGACACCTCCCTTTCGCCCTATTCACTACCGCACCCTCTGACACTCCTCTTTCTCTGTGTCCGATTGTCCAGGCTATCAGCTAGCCCTGCAGATGTAGTTTATGGCCCCAGCTGTAAAGAATCACCCCTCTTCAAAGGAGTTATAGTAGATCAAGGCCCACACCCGATGAGATCCGTCACACCACACGTGTTCCTACTATCTGAAAACCATCCTGTATTGTGATTGGGGAGGGGACCGAACCTGAAGCGGAAGATTCCAGGAATGACTCTTTGTACATCAAAGTTTTTACAATTATGTGTCACATTAAAAATATATAGCACTCCAACAAAGTAGTAGGAATATAAAACTTTAATAACATATAAATATATACAAGAAAACAAAAACAGTAAAAACATTTAAACAACGAAGAGACCGTGGCAATTTCTTTTGAATTATCCAATAGATTTATTGAAATTGACAGCACCAATAATGAAATATTCTTGTCAGTAGCGGTCTGTTGTGCGAATAGTTCCAAGGCAGCAGAACGCGCTGAAATCTAGATGGCACGAAAGTGATGTCTAGTAAGTTGCCGCCCAGCAAAAAACGGCGTGGGGCGCCGCGGGGGTGAGTGAGTCCAGTAGGCACCACAGCTATTCTTACCGGCATTGCAGAATTACTGCTGGGGACAATGCCTGTGCTGTAGCAGGGTCACAGCAGAAACAAAAAGGATTCTGTTGAAGATGTTGTTGGTTTTCAATTTGAAAACAGTTCTGGTGTCAACTGCTATGCTAATGTAGTGGTTAATGTTTTGTTTTCTCTAGAAAATGTAAAAGAGGGGGAGGCAGTCCAAAGTTCCGTTAAAAGGGCAAAGCAAAGGATCGGTGGTTTGAACTATCAGTCAAAAAGGGGAGGGGGTGCAATAATTTTTCCTACCGGGTCACACTGTGCTTTCACCGGAAGTGAGGTCTGCAGGATTCTAGTAATTCAAAGTGAGGCTGGCGCCAGCATGGGAGCGCCGACGTCCCGCGGATACAGTTTCGTCACTCCACGGGCGATCATGGCAGTCATTCCCCATCGGGGGTCGGAGACTCCCGCGGCTCCTCTAGAATCTTCAAGGTCGTGGAGGACTACGGTGGTGGAGTCAACCAGTGACCGGGCCATTTCTTTATGCTGGGCCCGCTCTTGCCAGGTCGACCGCCATTTTGAGAGTTCGGCAGCTACCGGCGATCGCGGGGTCACATGAGCGGACGGGCTCCACCCTGCCGGGCGAGACGTTGCAGCATGGCCACAGTGGAAGAACCCTTTTCCGGGCGCCTGGAGCGCTGAGGGTGCAGCTGGGAAGCCTCCACCTGGGGAGGCGGGAGAGGCCTGTTCGCACCGTCTCTCCCTCCCAGTGCACCCCACGGCGTCTCGCTTGAGATTTGTTATGGCCGGACCAGGCGATGAGGACGAGGGGGGGGGGGGTCGGAGGCATGTGCAAGACATCCCCCCCCAGTGTTGTCGCAGCCATTATAAAAGAAAGAAGTGTCCCGTCCGTCTTCGGGCCGGGCTTCCGGTGGATGTCGGCCGGACGCCCCTGGCTCTGGCCCCATGAACGGGTTTCTTGGTTTATCGGCTGCAGCCGGATCCCGTCGGCCTCGGCCCCCCGACCGTTGGTGGTCGGACCGGAAGAGCATGTGGCGGGACTACCTGCAACTCTCAAGGGCCACCGCGGCCGGACTGGGAGAGAGAGGGGAGGGTCGAGGAGACATTCCCCCCCCCCTGCAACTGTTTAGCGTTGTAAAGGCAATCCCCTGGCCGGGTCTCGCTGGCCTCGGCCTCTCCTCCGGCTACACCCTACGTTAGGATCTCCTGGCCGAGGCGTGGCAGCAGGACCTGCCTTATATGGGCTGCTCCCGGCTGGGCGTAGCCGGAACCCTGCCCCACCTTGGAAGTTTCCAGAGTGGGGGTGGATGTTCTACTGACTTGCATTTTCCCTAGTCTATCGATTTTTTTGGCGTGGCAGGCGGTGGGACAGCGAGGGGTGATTTGGTTTCTCTTACTGTTTTTCTGGTCTCTCACCACTGGCATATTTTAACGTTTTCTTGTTTCTAGGACATTAATAGGTTTTATCATTACGTTATGTTATCGTTTCTTTGTTCGTTGTTTAATAAAAGTGCATGTTCATCAGTGGCCTACTGATTTTCGTTTTCCTATTTTTTTCTTTCCAGGTTGTTTCATGGTAAAGTTTCTGTTAACAGGATACAGTGATCACTTCGTTATTATTGCATATGTCCTTTTCACTAGGGGTGCTCTCTGGTCGGGCCAGATGACGTATCTCTAGTAAATGGTCCGGGTGAAAAAGGTGCATCAATCAGTGGGGAGTAGATAGGCATGACAGATTACAACGGGGGAGAAAGGTCCGCATTACGTACCCTTTCACTACTTGCAAAGATTTTCCTACGTTTATTTTCAAACAGGGAATACCTCCAAAAAGAACTAATTCCCAAACAGTCAATGTTCGGACAATCAATCAATCAATGAGGAATGAAATAGGTACGACGTGTTAAAGGCTTGCGTTACCTACCCTTCACTATCTGCAAAGGGAGAGAGAATATTCCTATTCTTCCTCGTTTGCAGGTAGAGAAGATCCTTAAGAGAATTAACTTCGAACAATTCAATGCTCGATTGAAACAATCAACAAGGGGTACTGTGAACACAAATGAACGCCGCTTATATACATACGCATTGCTATTTTCAACAGGTTGTTCCTAATGTTTCTATTTTAGCGAGGTCAAAAAGAGATCCCATTAGTGGCCTACTGATTTTGCTCGATTCCTTTTGTTTTTTTACACGATTTTTCGCTATCTGCAAAGACTAAACAGAGTATTGCGACTCTGTGCTTGTTTGTAAATAGAGAATGAACCAAAGAGAACAATCAATCAAATGGAGAGAGAAGCAGGCACGACGGATTACAAAGGGGGCAAAGGGCTGCGTTAACTACCCTTCACTATCTGCAAAGAGAGAGTACTCCTAATAGAAATGAGGGGTGGGGGGCAGCATTCAAAGCAGATCAGTGTGCATAAACACGAAAATGTTTTTACTTACCACGTACTTGACATTCGACAGCTTATGATATTTGCTATTAAAAAACCATTGAAATTCACTGAAAAAACCATAGGTTATAGACCATATATAGTTAGGAATTAGCATTTACAAAACCTTGAAAATTCACTGAAAAAACCATAGGTTATACACCATATATAGTTAGGAATTAGCATTTTAAAAACCTTATTTTACTCACACAAAACCATTGAAATTCCATATATAGTTAGTTGCACTAACTATATATCGCGCACCCGCAATCCACTGCTGATCATGTCACATATTACATCATTCATGACATGGTCAGTGACATCACTGATGACATCACTGATGACATCTCAAATGACATCACTGATGAGATCACTGATGACATCATCCAGTGACTGTGTGTTTCTGTAAAGTTTAAATATGTTTTACATATTGAAGAATGAGTAGATGTATAAGTGTCTGGACGAAGGATTTAGTAGGTGCATGACTGAATGTATGAGTGAGTGATTAAATGTGTCTCACTGAGTGCATGGGTTAGTGACTAAACTGTCTTAATTTGTGCATCATTATGTCTGTTGTTCTGTAAACTGCTGCATGTGTTGATCAGTAGCTATATGATTAACTATATGGGTTATTGATTGATTGTCCAAGTATTTGTATAGGAGACTGAGTGTGTGTGTGGCTGGCTGGGAGGTGTGTGACTCTGTGCAGATCAATGTGTACTTGTATCAATGATTGTATAAGAAAGTAAGTATGTGTTAGTATATGTTTGAAAATGTAAGGTGCTCTATGTTTAACTGTATAGACAAGAAAATGGAAGTGTGATTGATTCTTTACAGGACTGACTAGGTGTGTGAGTAACTCCATGGATGAGTGGCAGAGTGTAAGTGTCTGTATAGGTGTATGAGTGCATATGATAGTGTTGTAAAGATGAGTGATTGTATGTATGAATGATTGTATGGGTGAATGAGTGAATGTGTGTGTAGACGTAGGAATCAGTGAGTACGTATGTAGTAACTAGTATTGGTGTGTCAATGGTTTCAAAAATTATACTCTGTATTTAACACTGGGTGAAACAGAGGTTATATTAAAACGTGAGGAGATGCATTGTATTGTCACATGAATGATATCATCAGTGATGTGGTCATTGATGTCAAATGAGATGTCATCAGTGATCTCATCAGTGATGTCATTTGAGATGTCATCAGTGATGTCATCAGTGATGTCACTGACCATGTCATGAATGATGTAATATGTGACATGATCAGCAGTGGATTGCGGGTGCGCGATATATAGTTAGTGCAACTAACTATATATGGAATTTCAATGGTTTTGTGTGAGTAAAATAAGGTTTTTTAAATGCTAATTCCTAACTATATATGGTGTATAACCTATGGTTTTTTCAGTGAATATATATATATATATATATTATCGCTCCTCCGCACCTTTTCAGAACGGGACACTTGTAGGTAGGTGCTGCTAACACGGTGGTGCTCCGTGTCAATATACCGCTCCAAAACGCTCTCTCCCAGCCGGGAAGAAAAGTAGCAGCACTCGCGGGATTCTTATCAGCTCAGTTTATTCACACTTCACAAACGCATTTCGGGGTTCTCCCTTCTTCAGTGTGTTTACTTTATGCAAACGGAGGCACCATTTTTAACCACAAGTGACAGTTAATGAAAATAATGTAGGACTACTCGCCACAAACGTTCATTGGGCGCCCTCTTGTAATTTGCAAAAGCCGCAATATTTAAATATATATCAAGCTCTATACATATCTACATCGATATTTACAATATTTACATATATATATTTACATCCCGTGCAATCTCACATATTTACATGATTTAATATCAAAAAGTGGATTTGACGCACATCACTTGATGTACAATATTGCCGTGGATCGGCTATTGTCGATTCCTATATACGGAACCACCCTGTCTCACTCCAATCTCGCCGTGTATCGGTTTGTCGATCATATGTCACAAATAGTTCACGAAATGGCATGATCTTGTCACATCTTCAAAGTAATTTCATATAGAATGGCTAAAACCTAGCTCCCTAGGTGTACTGTTAGTTCCTCACCGCTGTTCAAACCCTTGGGAGTTTTAGTTTGTAAAACAATAATGAATCTAGACTCTAATTTCCTTAGTTTAAGTACCATGTCCCCCCTCTGATGTGAAGTGGTACATGATCTAATCCAAAATATTGGAGTAGATCTCTGTTGCTGTTATGTTTAATGGCGAAATGCCTAGCCACTGGATGCTCATGTCTTTATTCATAATTGAATTCATGTGCTCCAAAATCCTCACTTTATCACTGTGTATAGTGCTAACTATGTACTTTAGTTTACAGGGGCACACTAAACAATAAACTACGTGTGGTTTGACATGTTATAAACTTGTATATTTTTTTTGTTGTTTCACACTGGGATGTCATAGCCTAAAACCCTTTTGCTAAATGTGCATGCCTTGCATCTACCGCAAGGGTAAAAGCCTTTCATCTCGGTGTGTGTTCTTTTTAGGTACAGGATTGTCCAAATGTCTGTGAACCAATTTGTCTCTAAGAGACCTCTCCTTCTTAAAGGTTATTTGTGGAACTGGTGGAATATCCATTCCAATGATTGCATCCGTTTTTAAAACGTGCCAGTTCTTACGTAAAATGGCCTTATAGAATTAGTGTCTTCCGAGTAGGTTGTGATTAAACGAAACCTACCCTCACTTGCCTTTGCCTCATTGTTGTTAGTCAATAAGCTTTCTCTTGGTATTTTGCTAACCTTTCTTAACGTATTCTCAAGAAGTTCTGGACCGTAACCTCTGGCAATAAATCTTTCCAGATTTTCTCTAGCTGTTTTAGTAAAGTCACATACTCTGGAACAATTTCGTTTGAGACGTAAAAACTCTCCATAAGGTATGCTGTTTTTTAATTTTACTGGGTGACTGCTGGTAGCATGCAATGTGCTGTTTCCAGCAGTTGGCCTCCGATATAAGGTCGTAGTAATCCTGTTCTCTCTAATTTAAATTTACAGGTCGAGATAGCTCACTGCCACTGAGCTAATCTCGCCTGAAAACTGTAAGTTAGCATCATTGTTGTTTATATGTTCAATGTATTGTCTCGCACTTCCAACAGACCCCCTCCAAACAAGGAAGAGGTTGTCGATATATCTGTGCCAGGTTACAATATTTTTGGTCCATATTGAGTTAACTGGGGACCATGCCACCTGTTCCTCCCACCAGCCCATGAATAAATTCGCGTAGCTGGGGGCGAAGCAGGTGCCTATCTTGGTCCCCGAAACCTGCCAGTAAAGATCCCCCTGAAACAGGAAAATTTTATTTAACAGACAGAATTGTGTGAGCTCAATCAGCATTTTGCTGTGTTCGGCAAATTTCAATGGTCTTTTACTTAGAAAATATTCAAAAGACTTTAGACCCTGCAAATGGTCTATGCGTGTGTACAAACTTGTGATGTCAAGTACTATAAGAGTGTAAGATGATTCCCATTGTAAGTTCTCAATACGTGTAATGAAATCCTTAGTATCCCTAATGTAGGAAGACTACTTTATTACCGATTGAAATAAAAAATGATCTCCACTGTCCTCATAGTCCCCTCTCTGTCCTCATACTCTGTCCTCTCTCCTTGTATTCCTCCTGTCTCTTCATTCTCCCCTCTCTCCCCATATACTCTCCCCTCTCTGCTCTTACTTCCCCCTCAGTCCTCATAATCCCTTTTATCCTCATATTCCCCCCTGTCCTCATACTCCTCCTCTCTGTGCTCATATTCCCCTGTTTATCCTAATATTCCTCCTCTTTCCTCATTGTCTCCTAATACTCCCTCTTCTTTTTATACTCCCCCTTCTCTCCTCCTAGTCCTCCCTTTCTCCTCATGCTTGCCTCTTAATAATTTTCCTGTCAGTATACATACATTGCTGCATACACTCTTGGGCAGATTTACAAGCCCCTTGCGTCTCTTTGTTGTTCTATTGTGTCACTTTTTTGATGTAATGTTGGCAGAAATAATGCAGCAAATTGGAAATCTATTTGCAAAATGAGTCAGGGTTGTCCACTGAAATGTAGTAGTTATATACATGGAACCGTTTTAGTGTAGTAAATGTGTTTTGGTAAAATGTATGGTCTCATATTTTTTGTCTAGAATCACACTGAGCGTATGTGTACATTAAGGAATTATACTTGCCCCTTTTTCCATAATCACCCACCTCTATCCTCACAGTCTACCTCTCGTTCCTTATACTGTCTCCTCTCTCCTGATATTCCCCTCTTTCCCTATTCTCACTTTTCTTTCCTCATAGTGCTCCTTGTCCTCATACTCTTCCTGTCCTCATATTTTACCCTTAGTCCTATTACTCCTCCCTTTCTCCTCATATTCCCCCTTATCTTCATATTCCCCATTGTCCTCATAGTCCCCCTCTCTGTGCTCATACTCCGTCCTCTCTCCTCATATTCTTCCTCTCTCTTCATTCTTCCCTCTCTCCCCTTATACTCTTCCCTGTCTTCATACTGCCCCCTTTCTCCTCTTACTTCCTCTGTCTCCTCATAATCCCTTTTGTCCTTATATTTCCCTTTGTCCTCATACTTCTCCTCTCTGTGCTCAAACTCCCCTGTTTATCCTCACATCCCTGCTCTTTTCTCATTGTCTCCCCTGTCTCCTATTACACCCCCTTCTTTGTATACTCCCTCCTCTCTCCTTTTACTCCTCCCTCTCTCTTTATACCTCCCTGTTAACAATTTATCAGTCAGTATACATACATTGCTGCATACACTGTTGTGCAGATCTACAAGCCCCTTGTGCCTCTTTGTTGTTCTATTGTGTCACTTTTTGGATGTAATGTTGGTAAAAATAATGTAGCAAATTGGAAATGTATTTGCAAAAGGAGTCACGGTTGTTCACTGAAATGTAGTAGTTATAAACATGGAATATGTGTAGTCACTTAACCATTTTACAGTAGTAAATATGTTTTGGTAAAATGTATGGTCTCATATTTGTTTGTCTAATATCACACTGTGCGTCTGAGTACATTGCGGAATTATATTCACCCCTTTTTCTATATTCTCCTTCCTCTCTTGTCATATTCCCACCTCTATCCTCATAGACACCCCTTTCCCATTATAGTTCCCCTCTCTCTTCACACTCCCTTTCTCTCTCCTCACACTCTTTCTTCTCTCCTCATACTCCCCCCTCTTTCCTTGAACTCCACCCTCTCTCCTCATTTGTCCCCCTTTCCTCATACTCCGTCCCCTCGTAATACTCCCCCCTATTTTCTGATACTCCTCCCTCTTTCCTCATACACATCCCTTTTTCCATATGCACATCTGTGTGCTTTTATACTCCTCTCTATTTCTTCATTCTCACTCCTCTGTCTTCATATTCTTTCCTGTTTCCTCATACTGATCGTCTGTCCTCATATACTGAAGCACTTATAAATTCAGTCAGGCACTCTCCCTACAGAAGTGTAATCTATTAGCCAGTACTCAAGTATTGATACAGTGAAGTAGGCCTTAGTAGATGAATTGCCTATTTTTTTTTTATAATGTTATATATATATATTTTATAACAGATTCTATTTATCAACACTAAAATAAATTCATCATGCCTTCAAAAAGTGAAAAGAGGAAATAACACAATAAAGCTTATTATTTAAAGAGACGTCATCCACAAGATTTACCTGAACAACAATGTGTGAACAAAAAGAAAAAAAGTCCTGGTAAGAGAACGAAGATTTTTTTGAAGAACTTATCAACCAGTAGGAGTAGTGTGCACAATATTAAAAATACTAATTGTGTATCTGCAACTAAAAACAAAAGCAAGAGAAAAGAGAACAACCATGGGAATTCATCTTGTAAAAAATCAGTGTATAGTAACAGAAGGAAGAATCAATTTCAGGAAATTAGAAAAAGAATGTTTTATAATAGAGTTTTGTCGAATTTGAAGAAATGTAAAACAAACAGCATTTAATAAGAAGAAGAAAAGTATAGAAAATATAGTTGAGAAAGCTTTCGAATTGAAAACAAAATTGTTTATTTTAGTAATCAATAGAATTCGATCACTAAATAAGCCAATCCATTTAATGAAGGCCAAAAGTAAGTGGGAAGAGTAATTAACAGAAGTTATTTTTCTGAGGTTTTTTTGGGTGAATGGAAACATAGTTCAAGTTCTGAGCCTTTTTTTAATGAAGAGAGTTATTTTTTCAGAGTAATGATTTGTTGCATGCAGTTGACACTAGTGGTCGTGCTAATGAGGTTAGAAATGGTTGTCCTATTGAGAAAGAGAAAATTGTTCCTAGAAATGCGGAAGAGGTGTTAGCTGATGAAGTTTTAGGGAGACGTCCTAAAGCTCCAGTGTACACTTGGAATTGCAGTAGTATTTGTAGTGTACAGCAGGAATATATTGATTTTTTACGCAATTTCTTATGTAACTATACTAAGAAAAGTGTTAAACAAAAGATTAGGATGTTGCACGGACTAGACCCTTGCAGAGTGAGAGAAAATACTGGTTTGCAAGGTCATTCTCTGGCTTGTCTTTCTAAAAAAGGATGTTGAAGTGTTTTTCACCATTTCAGGATCTTAGCAGTACATCCTACTCAAATGAGGAAATTAGTCAGAAGATTGTATTATGCAAAAAGTCCAGCACTAATGTTAAAAAAGTTGAACAGTGCTCTTTTGCGTAGATCTGTATCAGAAGTAATGAACGTTTGTGATGAAATTCAGGTTAGTTACTTTGGTCCTGAGGAAGATAGTGCATAAATTGATACATTAATAGAAGGAAATGTGGAAGAGAATGTAAAACATTGTAGTACAGAACATTTTGAGCAAGAAATTACAAAGTTTAAGGTGATTTCAAGTGAAAGGCCAAATTATTCTTGTATTTGTTGTCGAAGAACTCATTATAAAAATCAGACCAGGACTGTTGATCTGTATTTAAAAAGTGAAATGGAAAATAATAATTAGTGGATGGAATTTCCAATTTATTTGTTGGTAGAAAATTGTTTTGATTTGAGTTCTGATCAGCGTATTTGTAAATATTGTTATAACAAATTAGACGAGAACAAAATGCCTGCTAGAGCTGTGCATAATAATCTGGAGTTGGTAAATATTCCTTCTGAACTGATGGATTTAAATACCTATGAGTCTATTCTTATTCAATGTGTGCATCCATTTCAGGCTATTGGTCATATGGAGCCAATGACAGGAAAATTGCCTCCTTCAGATATACAGAGAGGATTAAAGGGAAGAGTTGTATATTTGCCTCTAGATTTAAAGAAAAATATTGAAACAATTGGTGTAGAAAATGTAGAAGATAATGGCGTTCCTAATAGGAGTAAGAAAATGTGGCAAGAATTAGTGGATGTTAGGAAAGTGAAAAAGGCAACGTTGTATCTGGTAAGAAATAATCAATCCTATAAAAAATATGTATGTGGGAGAAGATGAAATAACTGTAGAAGATAGTGATTCGCCATCTGGACAAATTGAAAAAGTGGATGCGTCCAGAACTGAAGAAATCTATGAACATTACAATGTTCATCCACTTCATTCCAAAGAAGTGATGGGGAATACTATAGAGTTATTCCAAATGAAAGAAGCAAAGAGAAGTCCCATTAGTGTATGGGGGAAAAAGTTGGAAGCTCATTTTTTCCCTCAGTTGTTTCCAAAAGGAAAAGGAGGACGATATGATGAGCGACCTGTGCAGATTCCTGCATCTGAATATCCGACATCAAGATTATATGCAGAAGATCCAAGATTTCGACAATGTATTCCGTATTTGTTTCATCTTTTGTTTGAGAGTGACTTGTCTGGACTTTCTTATACAGTGAACTGTATATTGAAAACAGGTGTACATCTGTAAAATGTTTCGGCAAAGGAATTTTTGGATAAAGTACAGCAGGAAGATAATGTTTTGGAATCTCAGCTAATTAATCTCATGGCATGTCAGCGTGGTACTAATGAGTACTGGTACCGTCGTCATGCAGAACTTAAATGTATGCTAAGGAACTTAGGAACTCCTACATGGTTCCTTCCTCTAAGCTGTGCTGAATATGCTTTGGATGATTTACTTCAATTTCTTCGAGAGGCAAATCCAAATATACTAAATATTGAATACAAGACACCTGGAGAATTGTGCTCTTTGGATCCAGTTACTGTATGCAGGTATTTCAATCATAGAGTTGAAGCTATGATGTCTTTTATCACCAATAAAAAAATCCTCCTCTTGGAGAGGTTCTAGATTTCTTTTGGAGAAAGTAGTATAAAGCGAGGGATGCTCCTCACATACAGATGCCACTATGGATCAAAGATGCTCCCAAATTTGGAACAGACTCAGATGATACTGTGTTGTCTTTTATTGAAGAATATGCTACGTGTGATATACCCAAAAAATACAGAAGATAAGGACTTAAGACAACAAGTCTTATGATTCCAAAGCCATCGTTGTGGGAACTATTGTTGACGAAAGTACAAATCTAAGGACAAATTCTTCACCAAATGTCGTTTTGGATTTACACGTCCTGTAATATCGTAAGGAAGAGTGAACAGTTTTATGTCATCTTTGCGACATAGTATTAAGAAGAAAGTCTCCAAAAAATACCTACAACAGATTGGTTCATTGATAAACACAATATAATATGCCCAAAAACTTTTGTCCTATCGTATTTATTTATTGTACTAACAGAAAACATTTTTAAATTTGGCTTTACTATCTATCGTCAAACGAAAGATGTGAGCATGGGCGCTTCGGTGGCGCCTCTGTTGCTAATATTTACATGGCAGCTTTCGAAGAAAAATTCATTCATAATGAAATAGCACCATTTTTCGAATCCATCTCCCATTGGTCCAGATATATTGATGATATAATTTGTATCTGGACCATTGGGAGTGATTCCCTATCTGAATTTTTAAGTTGGCTGAATCTAACTGACAGTAACCTGAAATTTACGGCACATACAAGCATAGATCAAGTAGAATTTCTGGATATTGTAATCAGACATCAAGCTGGACTATTAGAAGTGGATTTATTTATCAAGCCCACAGCAAGGAATACCTTGCTCCACTTCAGTAGCTTTCATCCGAGAAATCAAAAACAAGTCAAAAACAAGGTATCCCGTTTTCTCAATTTCTTAGAGTTAGGATAAATTGCACAAATCTGATTTACTATGATAGACAGGCTGCTATCATGAGAAAAAAAATTTGGGACAGAGGATACCCTCACCGGCTGGTGAGGGATTCTTATAAAAGAGCAAGGTTCTTTGATCGAGACCATCTATTGAAATCAAAAACTACTAAAGAAAATTCACAACTAGTGTGTGTTACTAAACACTCGACGCTTGACACAAAAATCAAACAAATAATCAATGCGAATTGGCATATTTTGAATAGTAACCATACCCAAGGTCCCAAGATACCCAAACCTCTTTTCGCCCATCGGCGCAACAGAAACATTAAAGATTTTGTTGTTCATTCACGTTTTGACAATACCAGTGGCC
Source organism: Lissotriton helveticus (assembly GCF_964261635.1). Lineage (NCBI taxonomy): Eukaryota > Metazoa > Chordata > Amphibia > Caudata > Salamandridae > Lissotriton > Lissotriton helveticus. Next base: position 46,706,232 of record NC_136060.1, on the reverse strand, counting down.
CAAACTTTATTAAAAAATCAATAGATGGTAGCATGCCTATTAAAGGTACCATGAAATGTTCCACTTGCAGATCATGTGATATGATCATTGAGGGCGAAACGCTTACACATAATGGTCAGACTACAAAAGTAACAGAAATGTGGAACTGTAAAACTAAAAATACCATCTACTTTGTTTCATGCCACTGTTCCCTCGTACCAAGAAATTCCAAGCCCCCATGGTAAAGCACTATTTAGAACACAATCATAAACCGGATGAACTACGTTGGAGAATCTTAGAGAGAATTAGAATGCCTGACAATAAAGGAGGCATGAGTTTACGCAAAAACCGTGAGGTTTTTTGGATTTTCTTTTTTGACACCTTTAATAAGGGTCTTAACAGTGAAATACCCTGGGAGAACGCCATTATTTAAATGTAGTTTACATATATATAATGAATATCTATATACATATACCCTGGGAACTTTTCCAGAGAACCATTGCTGTTATAGTGAGGATTCATATTGCGAATATTTTTTTATATTTTACCCCTCTTTCTTTCATGATAATTATGGTTCTTCCCTACACTTTTGTTCCAATTATCGTTTCTTATAAAGTTTAGCTTATTTTGAATCCGTCCTGGTAGAGTCTTTCCTCACTGTTTAACATCTAGTCCTCGCTACCTTGCATTACATGTTGAGCATCCAGACGTCCGCACGTTCTTGTTCACGACTGTATTATCACGTGATCGTGAAGCCTTCACATGATCATTGCCTCGGATATTTAAAAGTGGCGTCTGTCTGCCTCCGCACGATTAATCTTATACGCTATATTAAGGAGCCCCTTGTGCCCCGATCGTGAGGTCTCAAAGAAATCATCAGGTACGTTTCTTCGCCAGGTATTATCATTATCGTTATTTTCGTTAAGGCAGTTCGTTCTTAAATAATCTGCCAATTATGCTTGTGGTTACACCATTTCACATCCACGGCCGCCGCTGCACCTAGTTTCAATAAGAACGCCACGGCAGAACATCATCTGCTCGTACTACCCGTTCTACATATTACAGGTATTTTGTCTTTTAGACCATCATTCTAGGAACCATCTGTTCGTACCTTTTCATGTAGATAATTTTAGACTAGGTTATCACTAATTCTTTTTTTCATTATTATTTTTGCCTTGTCTTATATTTTTGTTCATTAGCTACTTGGCACCGGCCGCAAGATATTTTTAGATCTACTATCGACACATAGCAGTTATGTCCTATTAAAAGGGTTGTCCTTCTCTACTTACCATCTGTCGTAGGACTCTGGCCAACAGGTATTTAAGTTATAGTTGTTATGTAAATCGTTATCATGAACACCGAGTGAGACCCCGTTTCTAATATATACATATGTTGTGCCATTCATAGGTCCTTCTCACTTTGGACTTTGTTGAGATCCTGCTATTTGGTTATTCCTTCTGTGGCTTCGTATAAAGTTCCCTACTTTAGTGTGTTGCCTTATACCCATATCTATATCCATGTAAGTGATCATCGACATTAAAGACATTAAATAGATTAAATGTTTCAAGTGTTTTTATATATACACATGATTTGAAATTTATGCATATTGGTATATCATTACCTATATTACAGAACCTTTTTAAGGATTTTATTGACTTATCCTACAGTGTTTTAATCCAGCCAAGTGACCTACACATTACTGTGATTCATCTCATTCATTAAGTAAGTGTGGTGTCTTTTTATGTATTATTTTATGAAATTAGATAGTTTTTTCCACCTCCCCTTTGTTCGCCCTCTCCCTCACCCCTCTCCTACGTTTTTCATTGTTTCATCAAATAGGTTTTCTATCCTTTTCTTCTCCCCTGTCCTCCTCCCGTTCTTTCTTTACTCTTGTTTATCATAAACTAGCTATATCACGGCTTGTTTTTCCTTTTTCTTAAATCTCTTCATGACCTGACATGAGCACTTAGTTGTTTTGTTTTATTATGTTGTCTTATATATCAAAAAAATGTTAGCCATGTGTGTTTATAGATGATATTTATTCAGAGAATTTGTATGGACTTGGAATCATGTTTTTGTATTTAACAGTTTTTAAAAAAAACTATTTTTAAGAAGTTTATGCTATACTATATGGCTGTTTGTTTTTACATTATTCAAATGCTGATATAAATGTCTTGTTAAAATGAATTTATACATACATTGTATCAAGACACAATTAATGAAGTTGAATAATTATTAGATTTTGAATGTTTTCTTATTATGTTTCTTAGGTTAAATCAGTGGCTTTTTTCCTGAAGAAGGCGTTTCAATTACGCTGAAACGCGCGTCGACAAACATTAATGATAAAGCTTGCTACCTATATACAGTTGTATATATTTTTAAGCAAAGAATAATTAGTATTCTCATTTATGGAATGCACAATTAATGTCATTTTTATTTTTATGCTCTTGTTTTAATAATTAAATCTACAATATTTTGTACATGATTTTCTTGTCTGTTACTCTCTGTTTTATGTTACTTGTGGTTTAAATCATTATAATTGCCTAGGAAGTTATTCTCTCATATAACATGGATATTCAATACATTACGGACAATTCCATTGCTTTTGCTCGACATGTAACATCCTACATAACAAAATCAAAAAAGACGGACTTGAAGGAAATGTGGGAAGAGATTTCCCACGAGAAGAGTCTAAGTAAGAAATTATATACTTACAGTTTGAAGATGTTATCTCATCGAGAAATTAGAGCTTATGAATGCTCGGATCGCTAATCATCTGCAAGTCTATACTCCAAATCTAGAAGAATCATTTGGGTGAGTCTAGGTCTTGCTGCAACACGAAATTGAGTACATAAATCTGTAAAAGAAGTTGAATATTTAGCTGAAAAAGTGCCAGAAAGTACAGATATTGTGAAAACGAATATGTTGGATACATATTATCCAAATAGAAGTCATCATCTTGAGAACATTTGTCTCTATAAAGTGCTGCATAACTATATTTTTTAATGGAATATTACAGAAAACATCAATAATGGTATATATGCTGTGATTGGTTCTGAAGGATGTTTGGTGAAACAAAGAAAAGGACATTTGATTAATCACCGTAAACTGAGTTGCGAAACTCCTGACAAAAGGGAATTTTACTATTTAGCTCTTTTGCAACTTTCCAAGACGTGGCGTTCAGAATTGGAATTACTTGGAGATTTTGAGAGCTATGAAGATTCCTTCAATGCAAGTAAAGATACTATATAATATACTGTTTTTGCTAATTATGTGAAAATGTTAAACGACGAAATTGAGCAAGAAGCTACAATTGCAGCTGAGATTGCTAGAGATAGTTCTCAAGACAGTCAAACTTCTGCTCCGTTGAGTCAGGATCCACTAGGAGAACCAATTGTTCAAAATGAAGCAGCAACTGCTTTGAAAGAGGTGGAAACAGCAATGTATCATGCTCAAGAAGATGTAACAAACTTAGGAAACTTGAAAGAACAACTAAATGTTGAGCAGAAACAAATATATGAGCAAGTGAGAGAACAGATTGACCATGGATTACTTCATGAAAAGAAACAGTGCTCTTTCTCATCATTTCAACCTATCCAAATCTGGAACAGGAAAAAGTTTTTTAATTTAAGTAATTACAACTTATCTACATTTGCCTTGTGTTGTCACTGCTCCAACTGGGTTGGCAGCACACAATATTAAAGGAATTACTTTACATTGTTTATTAATGCTACCAGTAGAGCATGGAAACAAATTGGAATACCACAAGCTATCTGGAGAAGCTTGTTGTGAAGTTTCAAGAGTCTTGAAGAAAATGAAACTTCTCATTATTGATGAGGTAAGCATGGTATCAAACTTAATGCTTGCCTTTGTGCATTTAAGAATGCAGCAAATTCTTAAAACAGAGTTTGACGTATTATTTGTAGGAAAGCACGTCATAGTTTTTGGAGATCTACTACAACTTACTCCTGTAAAAGGACAACCAGTGTTTCAAACACTGGCGCATGAAGATATCAGAAAGTCTTTGGGGAGCATTGGAAATGTAAACATTTGGTCATATTTTGAGTGGATCACTGAAAGAATATCGACTACCACAATATCGAGTACCCAAAATATCGAGGTGAAAATATCTACTACAAAAATATCGAGTTTGTATGTACAAACAGGTAAGTACAAAAATATCGACTACAAAATATCGTTTACAAAAATATCGTTGTAAAAAATATCGACTTTACTAAAAACAATGTTTAATTACATTAATATAAAAAAATAATTACTAAAATATAATTAACAATACTTAAAATAACTTTTAATAATTAAATATTTAATGAAAGTAAAAAAAATAATATATTTTTAATCATATTTCTTAAAACATATATATATAGTAACAACATTTAATTAAATAATAGGCAATATTGTATATGTACCCCAAAAACCCAAAACTGACCCTGAACCCTAAAAATACCCCTTTACCCAAAAACTAAAAACTGACCCTGAACCCTAAAAATAACCCTTTACCCAAAAACTGAAAACTGACCCTGAACCCTAAAAATACCCCTTTACCCAAAAACTGAAAACTGACCCTGAACCCTAAAAATACCCCTTGACCCAAAAACTGAAAACTGACCCTGAACCCTAAAAATACCCCTTTACCCAAAAACTGAAAACTGACCCTGAACCCTAAAAATACCCCTTTACCCAAAAACTGAAAACTGACCCTGAACCCTAAAAATACCCCTTGACCCAAAAACTGAAAACTGACCCTGAACCCTAAAAATACCCCTTTACCCAAAAACTGAAAACTGACCCTGAACCCTAAAAATACCCCTTTCATTTAACATAATTAGCAATTAATCAATTAAATAAAATTAATTACCAATTACATTTTAATTAATTAACAAACATTTTTTAATTAACAATTAATTAAATATTACTACCAATTATTAAATTAACATATTTAATTAATTATAATTAAATTACTTCCCACCCTATTCCCCTATAAACCCACAACCCGCTAGAGAAAATACATTATTTTAATTGACATAATTAGCAATTAATCAATTAAATAAAATTAATTACCAATTAAATTTTAAATAATTAACATATATTATTTAATTACCAATTAATTAATTATTACTACCAATTAATAAATTTACATATTTAATTAATTATAATTAAATTACTTCCCACCCTATTCCCCTATAAACCCACAACCCGCTAGAGAAAATACATTATTTTAATTGACATAATTAGCAATTAATCAATTAAATAAAATTAATTACCAATTAAATTTTAAATAATTAACATATATTATTTAATTACCAATTAATTAATTATTACTACCAATTAATAAATTTACATATTTAATTAATTATAATTAAATTACTTCCCACCCTATTCCCCTATAAACCCACAACCCGCTAGAGAAAATAAATTATTTTAATTGACATAATTAGCAATTAATCAATTAAATAAAATTAATTACCAATTAAATTTTAAATAATTAACATATATTATTTAATTACCAATTAATTAATTATTACTACCAATTAATAAATTTACATATTTAATTAATTATAATTAAATTACTTCCCACCCTATTCCCCTATAAACCCACAACCCGCTACAGAATTAAATTACACAATAATTAAAAAAATAATTAATTAAAAAAAATAATAAAATAAATTGACACTTTTCACACATATTATAACATAAACACACTATAAATAATTAAATATTATTTAAAAAACTATATTTTTTACTATCTAGATTATATACTTGGATATTTTCACTGTCTATATTATTTACAGTCGATATTACTTCACTTACCTTAAAAACGATATTTTGGCTGTCGATATTCTGTCTAGTCGATATTTTCTCCAAACGATATTTAAAACTCGATATTCTGTCCAGACGATATTTTGGAGTCGATATTATGTCTGTGCACCATTTTGAGTATAAGGAGCTCATTACAAATATGCGACAGGCAAATGATGCTGATTATGGAAGTATTCTGTGAAATATAAGAATTGGAAAAGTGACTGAACTTGGCAAAGAAGTTTTACAGAGACGATTACTTTCTAATTTGTTTCCAAATGAAAATATTGTTCCTGAGAAAATATATATGAGAATTGCAGAAAACAAATCTGTAACCTGCTTAATGCCAACACTGCGTGAATGTTCTATATTCAATGAAGACATTTTAAAGTTGAAAATGAAGAAATTATTAAATTGGAAGCTATTGATAAAATAGAACATGAAGGAATCGCTATTATTTTGACAGAATAGTTGAAGAGGGAATTGTATTCTTTAGAGAAATCGACAAGTAAAGCTGCTGGTTTAGAAAAGAATTTATATGCATGCGTAAACTGTAGGGTAATTTTACGACGTAATTTGAATGTGAAAAAAGGTTTAGTAAATGGAGCAATGGGTAAAATTGTTGATTTCGTTAATTATGTAAATAGAGATGGTATTGAATTTTTGAAAATCAAATTTGATGAAATTGAAGAAGTACAACAGTTTAGCCGTTGTTCAGCTCGGTTTTTGCTTGTAAAAGATTTGTATGTTCGCAGAAAACAGTTTCCTATTTCTTTGGCGTATGCGATGACCATTCATAAATCTCAAGGTTTAAGTGTAGATAGTGCTTTAGTGAATATTGGAAGTACCGTGTTCAAAGAAGGTATGGCATATGTTGCTTTGTCTTGAGTGAGAACTTTATCTAGATTGTACTTGATTGATTTTGATGAGACAAAAATTAGTGCAGATGCGAATTGTGTGAAAGAGTATAATAGGTTCAGAAGAGAATATGCACCCAATTTAGGTCAATATCCAGTATTTCAAAAGTGTGTGGTAGGTAGAAAAAGAAGATTTGAGAATATATGTAGTGAAGTTGTAGAGAAAGAAGAAAAACAAGATGAAGTTGTGATTGCAAGCAAAAAGAAAAAGGACAGTGTTGAAGAGAATGTTGGTTATCAGTTTGAAAATAGTTCTGATGTCAACTGATATGCTAATGAAGTAGTTAATGTTGTTTTTTTCTTGAAAGTTTGCAACAGCAAATTGTTGAAAATCGTGAAGAAAGATTCTGTTCATTGTTGTATTCTGTTTATGAAAATGTAAGGGTGATAAAAGTAAAATACAAAGTGTTTCTGATATTCAAAATGTTTTGGACATTTCTTCTGGTTGTACTCAATTCATGCAGAATATTCAGCAATATTGTCAGGAATTTCTAATGTATATGCTTGTTGTATTAGAAGATGAAGGTATAGATATTGAAAAACTTTTTGGCCTTTCTTATAAATGGCAACATGACTGTGAAAATTGTTTGTTTACATGTAGCACTAACATAGACACTGAAAGATTTATATATTTGACTTTACCAGACTGTGAATCAGTGTTGTTTAACAATCTAGTTAGAGGAGCAAGTCAAAACATGGAGTGTAGCCAATGTAAATCAGAAATGTCATCAACATTATTTATACAAAGATATGGACATTATGTAATTTTAATGCTGCAACCTTGTAGAGCTGATGGAAGGAAATTGGAAACTTTCATTAAACAGTTTGTAGCTACTCAACTATCAATATCAGGAGGAACTTTTGTAACTGTAGCAATTATTTTTCATGATGGACCTTCTACAACATCTGGACATTACACTGTTTATTTAAAATGTCTGAAAGGTTGGATACATTGTAATGATAGTCAACTGGTTTTTAAACAACGTTTGCCTAAAGAGTTACCAAATTCTTACCTAATATTTTTAAAGCCAAAATTTTAGGAACAAAATTTGGCCTTTCAGGATTACTGCTGTTAAGGTAGGTTGGTCTGGTTATGAAGAGTACTTTGTAAGTGAGGGTGAGGAGCTTGAAGGCGATCCTCTTGTCAACGTGAGGCCAGGGTAGATCTCTCAGGTGGTGGGTGATGTGCCTGCAGCAGGGGACATTGATGATCAGTCGGGCGGAAGTGTTTTGTACTTATTGTACTCGTTGCATGTGTTTGTCTGAGTTGAGATTTAGAGAGTTGATCCTTATGTAGTTGGTGCCGTCTTTCGGTGGAATGTGGCTCCTTGGTGAGGGAGAAGATGAGTTGGGTGTCGTTGTCTTAGCAGATAATGTTCAGGTTGTGATGGCGGGCCACTTGTGTGAGGGTGCCATGTAGATGTTGAATAGCATCAAGTTGAGGGACGAGCCCTGGGGGACATTGCAAATGATGTCAGTGGTTTTGGATCAGAAAGGTGGGCCACGGATGCTGGGGATTACTGTTGAGGAACTTCTGAACTAAGAATTTGAGATATACTATTTGGCCATGAGGAAAAGTATGTAAAACAATTAAGGACTTTTTGTTGTATATTTTGTCAGCATATATTTGCAAGTTAGTTTATTTTCCGTGTTGAAAATTAATGATACTATTTTGTTATTTTAAGATTGTTTGAGATATCTCATAGTTACGTAAAAAATAGCTGTTAGAAAAAAACATTTAACATGTTTTATTTCTATTTTTATTTTTTAGATTGTTAGTGAGAATGTTGAATGTTTTTTTTTAAGATAATCTTATTGATTGTCTTTTCTTTGCCCGCTGTTATGTGATGAGTACTATTGAACTCACTGTTTCTAGTAAAATTCAATATATTCTGAGAACAGCAAAGAAGGAAAATGAAATACTTTACAAATTAGTTTGTGTTGTGAAAGATATATTGTAACTGTTTTTCTTTGTCTTCAACAGATGCTAATTTTATAATACTCCTTTTTTATTACTTACAGCGTATTTCAAGTGTAGAAACAGTATACACAGGTATGAACAAATATAATATTTTAAACATAACACCCATGGGCGTTTAAACACTACACCACACTTACATTCATTTGTTTTTTACTTTTAATTGCAGATCGTCCCCTGATGAAGGTACCTTAGAGTACCGAAATGCATTGGGCAGAACAGTGAAATTGTGTCAACAAATGTTTATATTAAGCATGGGCGGATTTTGCAGATTGGCAATCCGCGGATCTGCGTATTTGCGTATTTGCGGATTGCGACAATACGCAAAATCCGCGGATCCTAGCGTATTTTTTTTTTGCGTGTTCGCACGGGTTTCTGCAAGTTTGCGAGGGTTTTATTGTACAAAACGCTCGCGAACGTGCAGAAACCCGTGCGAACACAATGTGCCTACTCATGGCCAAACGGACGGGGCTTCCATGCGAGTGCACATGCCTCTTGTGTGTATAAAAGGTCAGAGACCGATCAGAGCAGCAGATCAAGAGACAGAAGCTCCTGGTCACAGGAACAGCTCGAGGATTGCTTGCTGGTGAAAGTCAAGGATGCATAGGCCTCTATCCAGCATCACAGCGGATTTTCGACGGTAGATTTGGGAAGAAGGCACACCTGCCCTGCCTCCACGACGCTCACGATTGTTTCTGGGCTGATGAATGAGTCACTGAATTTAAGCTTCAACTAGGGCACATGCTTTATTGATATCTGTAAGTGCTTCCTCGTTGGGTAAATGTATAGTGCTTTTACTACACTACAGCTGCCTAAAGTGCCAGAGAGTTGTCTACAGCGACCATGTGTGTGTTACTATACAATCGAGCCGAAGGGCGCAGGGGTCACTATTTACAATGGCGCCAGCAAGCTGCCAGCGCCGTTGTAAAATAGTTACAAAGTTAGCTTGCACAGGAAGCACTTAGATAAAATAAAGCAGCACCTGCTTCGTTTTATCTAGTGGTTCCTGTGCAAGCTAACTTTGTAACTATTTTACAACGGCGCTGGCAGCTTGCTGGCGCCATTACATGCGTGGGTGGGGGTTCAACTTTTGAACCCGTTACATCCGCGGATTTTTTCGGATTTTTTGGAAAATACGTAAAATACACGGATTGCGTATTCACCAAAAATCCGAAAAATCCGCGGGCGTAACGGATTTGCCGCCCATACTTAGTTTATATGATAATGAAAAGTACATTGTAAAAGTATTATTACATGTCAAAGCAAATGTAATACTAATATGTTGAAATAATATGAAAGTGCGTATAAGCAACAAAAGGATAAAATTATGTACTAAAAAACCAATTGACTTATTGTATATTTGAAAAATGTGTTCTTACATTTAGAAGGTGCTTGTCACCAGGTGAACAGTGCGCGTCTACTCGGGTGTTTAAACCTGAAATAACCTATTGTCTACACCAAGGAGTGACTACCCTTATTAGACGTGGCACCAGTGGATTAAATTGTCGAAAAGGTTGAGTGCTCCTCACACCCTTATAACTCAATATTATTACTAGTCAAATCAGTGAGGAGGCACCACACTAATTTAGTAAAAATGCAGTTTGACGTAATTACAGGTATTACGGACAACAGAGCTAATACCATAGCTTACACAATAGAACAGGCAGATCAAATGTATTCATTGATACAGGAGGTCATATCAATGGACGCCCATGGGGGCTCAATAAGTCAACAACTCAAGCAACTGGAATATTTAACACGACGTCAGCTCAATCAACGTATGCACGCATCAACATTAGTGCAGTACGATAAAGCAAAGAGGATTCCTCGAGGACTGAGATTATCGATCAAACCAATGCTGTTTCGCTTTAACTTAAATGCTAAGTTTATGGACAAATGGTACAGCATATTAAACAAGTGTTCATTAGATTTAATTTTGTTAATAGTAGAAGAACTATCCAAGACCATTCGTGAATTACAGGAAGAGATTTTCAACCTAAAAACAGAATTGGAAACAAGAATGGAAACTGACACATGGAAAATAAGTCTCGAAGGTATCAATCAGAAACTTGACAAATACAGCAAAGAGTTGCAAGAGGGGAAACTGCGCAAATACAAGCGCGATACAATTGACTACAAACTAAACGAAGTGTATACGTGAGCAGAGATATACGCTCGCCGTCAATTCCATCCCAAAAAACTCAGCCAACAGCACATTCATTGGAAGAAAGCTTGGTTACGGATAAAGAAACATCCATTAGCGGAGGACTGGTAAGAATAACAACAACTACATCTCCAGACATTACTGAGGTTTCGCACACAGCTTCAAACAGCAGCTCCGTGGCTTTTTTGTCCCAGGAACAGAACCAAGGCCTTCCACCCACGCACCAGTGGAAACCAGGAGAGGAAGTCGCAGGAAAATCATTGCGGAGCGGCAGGACAGTAGTTTAATCATTAACATTTCTTCGGAAACACTTACTCCACGACAGATATCGGTGTTGAACAAAGGTCTTTCTTTTGTGCCCACAACTAAAGCTAATGAGATGGAAATAGAGGGAGCTGTTTATCGGTTCATGAGAAACTTAAGATCACGTCACTTTTTCACAAATATAGTGGATCAAACAGAACGTGTTCAAGACACTCAAGAGCATCGATTGAAACCTAAGAGTGTCTATCAACCACCAGTGTCACACAAAATGTTAGACACCTTTGAAATCATGGTTAAGAAAGACATACAAACACTGGAATTTAAAAAGGACAGAGCACGCAATCTTTCTAAGGCAGAATCACATATCATCCAAAATATAGCAAAGAACCAAAACCTCACAATCCAACCGGCGGACAAAGGTGGTGCGATGGTACTAATGGACACTTATTTTTATGAACATAAAGTGCACGAACATGTAACAGATACTAATTAAGGGTGGGCGTAGTTCGCGAAGTAGCACTACGCGAAGTGCACTTCGCACTACGCGAACTTCACGTAGCACTGCGCGAGCTGCGTAGTAGCATGTTCGCACTGTGCAAGATGCGTTTTCAATGATTGCACAGTGCGGACAAGCATCCGGCACTGTGCAAGCATTGAAAACGGCATCTTGCACAGTGCGAGCTGTAGTTTTCTGCTGCTCGAGTAGATTATTACTCGAGCAGCAGCTTTCTCAACGCGAACAGGTAGTTTCTCATTGAGAGCGGTCCCGAGCATGCGCAACCACTCACAATGAGAAACCTGACCTCCTCGCATTAAGAATCTCGCCAGGATGTCATTTTGCTTGCTTGCGGTCGTGAACATGACGTTCAGGACCGCGAACAAGCAAAAAATGACCACTGCACTACGCTACGCTGCACTACGCATGTTCGCACTGTGCTACGTGCAGCTCGCGTAGTGCGAAGAACTCTGCGAGCGTAGTGTAGTGCTTCGCCCAGGGTTAATACTAACACATACCTTCTGCTGGATTCTGAGCCCACACTAAGTTTAGAACAAATGTTAAAAGATGTATTGCAAAATGCTGTTGACCAACAATGGATTGATGAAAACACCCAAGCTTACCTAACCACCAATCATCCTAGATGCCCGCAGTTATATATGATCCCAAAGGTCCACAAACACTTCACTAATCCTCCATTCAGACCTATCGTCTCGGGGTGTGGGTCTATTTTTGACCCCCTCGGGCGGTATTGAGACCACTTCTTACAGCAATTTGTGCAAGGTTGGCATTCTTATGTCAGAGATACTACAGATTTTTTGAATAAACTGTCTACCATTGAACATCATTTTCAAGAGCACTGGATTCTATGTACCATTGATGTAGTAGCGTTATATACTTTAATTCCCCACTCATCATGATTAGAATCAACTGAATGGGCATTACTACAGATGGGCAACTTACCAACAAATAAAGTGTTTCTGCTACAACTTTTAAAGTTCAGTCTGCATAACAGCTATTTTCAGTGGAAAGGACAACATTTTGCCAGTTATCTGGAACATCAATGGGTTTTGCAGGGGCCCCTGCATATGCAAACATTTTTATGGCCCAATTTGAGGCCAAAAACTTGATGAACACAGAACACTGGCAACACATTAGGTTGTATTGCAGGTTTATCGATGACATATTTTTAATCTGGGATAACACAACAGAAGCACTGGAACAATTGATTTTGAAACTCAATCAGGTCAATCCCAAGATACAATTCACCAACAAAATCGATAACCAAGTTATTGAGTTTTTGGATGTCAGAATCATAAAAAAATCAACTGGTTTTGAGACTGAATTATACACCAAACCAACAGACCGCAATAACGCATTGAGTTACACTAGTTTTCATCCGCGGAGTCTGGTAACAAACCTTCCATTTTCACAGTTCATAAGGATTAAGCGCATTTGTTCAGATTCTAACACGTGTCGCATTAAATTGCTAGAACAAGTACAAAAATATGAAGAAAGAGGTTATCCTAGAGCAGCATTGCAAGAAAAAATGGAGCAAGTATTATTGATGGACAGACAAGAATTATTGAGACCCAAAAGTAAGAAAACTAGTGAAAACATGGTATTCGTAACTAAATACACCACTCAGTCGAAAGCCATCAAGAAAATTATCAATCATAGATGGGAACTACTATCTACAGAACCAAATTTCAAAGACATATTTAAGGCAAAACCGACGCATGCTTATACAAGAGGGCCTAACCTCAGAGAATTACTAAAACCTAAACCACGGGTACAACCAACAACAACATTCAAAGGCACAATACGATGCCACAATTGCACACACTGTAACAATGTGTCAACTGGAAATACGTTCACACACCCTACAACGGGAGCATTAATAAAACTTAAACACACAAGCGACTGCAACACACAGAATGTAGTTTATGGAATTAAATGCCCGTGTGGAAGGATGTACGTAGGCAAAACCGAAAGGAAGTTAAAAATCAGACTAACAGAGCACAAACGTAGGATTCGTCATTCAAACTTAGCGTCACCTTTAGCAATACATTGGAGGGATGCAAAACACACCATTGCTCAACTTCGAGTTTTTGTAATAGAGCAAGTAGCAATACGTTCAGGCATAGACAATCATCAGAGACTACTACAACGTGAACTATATTGGATAAAATCCCTGAATACCATGACCCCTATTGGTCTTAATGATAGGTACGATTTATCATGTTACCTTTAAACATATAGTGGACACATCACAGCAGGAAGTGATTGATGTTGTAGGCAAATCAATATGAGGCAACATAACCATGTGTCATTATTTTTTATAGACATCAGACTGTTTGTGATTTTGTGAAACAAATCAATAAGTAAATTTGTCGCAAATATTTTAATGTCAATGTATGTGCAACTTGTTATTACTGCATATGTTTGTTTGGATGAATAACACATCATCACATCATATTATTACATCACACATCCTCTTCGTGAAATATCATCTTCATCGCAGATATCATAACACTAGTTGACAGCCATTTGGGTAGTTTGAACACAGGCAACGTCAGTTAATATAATTTACGTTGAGAGGTGGGGTGAGAAAGTAATGACCTGATAGCGTCACTCCACAAAAACTTCCAACAACGAAATAGCATTAATCTGCAGTACTTGCTAATATGAATGTCAAGTACTTCAACCAGTTTAATGATAAGAATAATTGGAGCCTTTATAGTTGAAGCATCATCAACAGGAATTATTAAATACAGCAATCATAGTATGATTACAGTAAAGAATGATCACCGAGACACTCCAAGATGGCGGGAGTTTAAACGGTGTTTAGAACGAGAATAACAACAGCACCAGTCAGGTTGAATTTTTGGACTTACTTATCCGTGAAAACAACAGTAAACTGGAGGTAGACCTCTTTGTGAAAAGTACAGCCCGTAACACGCTGTTACATTTCGGTAGTTTTCATCCAAAAAATCAACGCGAGAGTATTCCATTCTCTCAATTTTTGAGAGTGCGTAGAAATTGTACGAATCTCTCGGACTTTGACAGACAGGCTGCAGTGATGCGAAAGAAATTCTTAGAACGTGGATATCCACATAGGCTCATCAGAAGCTCATACAAGAGAGCACGCTTTTTTGATCGAGATGCCCTACTGATCCCCAGAGAGAAAAAGATAAAAGATCAACTTGTCTGTATAACCACACACTCGACATTAAATGAGCGTGTACGCCAGATAATTAATGCAAACTGGCATGTATTGAACTGTAATCCTACTTCCCATAGCAAGCTTCCTAAACCAATGTTTGCATACAAAAGAAACAGAAATCTTAAAGACGAGATTGTTCACTCCAGATTCAACTCTAAATCCCCCAACATAAGTTTGAATCAAAGATCTTTGTTGAACAATCTCCCAGTACGAGGAACTGTGAAATGCTCTTTGTGTAAGTCTTGCAATAATATCATCAGTGGCGAACAATTTACTCACAATGGATTTACAACAAGAGCAAACGATATCTGGAACTGTAAAACTACGAATGTAGTTTATTTCATAAGATGCACGTGTGGCTTAGGCTATGTCGGCGAAACCAGTAGGTCCATCCAAACACGCCTTACAGAACATAGATCTGCAGTGAGAACCCAAAAACTAACAGCACCCCTAGTAAAACACTTCCTAGAAAGCGATCATAAACCTGAAGACTTCCAATGGCGCATCCTAGAAAAGATAAGAACACCTGATAGCAAAGGAGGATGCGCCATTAGGAAGAAGAGGGAAGTCTTCTGGATTTTTGTTTTCAATACATTTAAGAAAGGGTTGAACTGCGATATCCCTTGGGAAAACGCAATTACATAGAGACGCAGTAAACCTATAGTGTATATTTGTTACAGTAAATGACCCATAGTTTCCTCTATGGAATACACTAGCACTGAGGAATTCAACACCCCTTTAGAAATATTAATACTGACTAGTTTGAGTTCATAGAATAAAAAGAATCCTAAACGCATGCTTAAAGGGCGGACCGTTCATATATTCTTTATTACCATAACAATTATTAATAGTATATGTTTTGAGACCTTTTCATTGGTCCATCTATATTTTCTTACGAGTTCTACAGTAAGTCGATAAGAATTGACCTATTTATAGATGGTATACTAATTGTCATGGTTTCGATAGAATATCGGTTTACAAGTAAATAAATGGCCGCTGTGATATCTGGGAACAATAATAGAAACTCAGTGGATAGGTCGAGTTAAAACTAAGGAAACTGACAGACCTGTATATACAGTTTCTGCATTTGTGAGATTGCGAATATGGAATACCGATCTAGCGAACCATCGCTTTAAATATATTATCCACTAGTTCTAAGATCCCATTGGCCGATCATCTCACGTGGGTCATTCGAACATTAAGCGCGGGAACCATTTAAGAGAGACCGCCCCATAGCGTACAGATGATATCAAATTCAACGGTCGGGAGACGCCGGCCACAGTATCTTGCAGCTCCGCCGATCCCTTGTTTATCGTTTTAAAGGTAAGAAGAGCGAAAGAACCCTTGGTATAACTCAAAGTAGATGCAGGCTGTCTTTAGCAGCCGAATTACAATAATACCAAAGAATATACCCGTTTATGTCTCCATAGGGAACATTGGTAAAAACCCATATCAAAGGATTTACCAAACTGGAAAGTTAAGTGCAAGAATTATCGATTGCACACAGATATAATATACCAGGAATGTACATGAAAACCGGTCAACTATACCGGCAGTGAAATAATGGTTCACTAATACGAAGAAATGTAAGTACAAACAACACCCCGAAAAATTAAAACGAACTTCCGAAAAATTTGGGTGTCACGAATAATTTAAAACGGTGTTTCTTTTACCAACAGTTGAGAACATCAAAGGGAAACTTCGCTCGTTCTGCATTATAAAAACAACGAAGAATAGATCCATGATAGAGTCCTTAACTGGCCCGAGATTTTAACTAGGTAAGCGACTCAATAGGAAATGTAGTTTAGGGCGCATCTACTATCGACAGGGTGGAATGACAGTTCTCTGCCTTATGAATCCCTTATTGCTGCAAAATTAATTAACAATGTTATTTAATATTCTTTTTTATGCCTTCGCGGACATATCTATCCTAGCGCCAGAAAGATCCATACCTGTATCAATGAGATTTATATTAAATACAGAGGGCTAATACCATGAAACCCCTTTTTTAAAAAAGAGGAAATAATCGGTTTAGCTGTGGACATTGTCTATATAGCCAATCGAGGGTGTTGTTTTTTGACTCCCCTTTTTTGAATTAGGAGTTTGTTAATCCTACCTCCATCTATGTTCATTATAAAATATCTGAATATTAGAACCTTTCCTTTTATTTGAATCTGCAGAGTTTAGCTGTACGCGTTCCTTTGACGACTAACAGACTATACAACAAGGGAACCCAAGGTTTTTATACCATTGGAACAAACGATTTTTTCGAAATTTAGTAAGTATACTATTTCAAAGAAAAGGAAAACTACTAGGAAACTAAGAATAAAGTGTTGGACTAAAATAATAGTAAAATGATCGCATAAGGAAGAAATGTATTTTATTAGAAAACATCTAAAACTGTGGTTTTTCAGGCATCAACCCCCTTTAAATACAACCCTTTATCCATATCTTTTTTACATAACCAATGCAAGATAACCAAATTATTCCCGCCCTTGCTCACTTTTTTATTTCCCCCCCCCCCTAAAATACTTTATCTAGCAACTGCTCAAACATTATTAGATGACATTGAATTGTGCCTTTTTATCGTTTTTACTAGTTGTTGTATAGAGATAGCTTGTCACCATGTGAACAGTACGCGTCTACTCGGGTGTTTAAACCTGAAATAACCTATTGTCTTCACCAAGGAGTGAATACCCTTATTAGACGTGGCACCAGTGGATTAAATTGTCGAAAGGTTGAGTGCTCCTCAAACCCTTATAACTCAATTTTATAATATATACATTTTTTATTATTTATTATGTTTAAGGTAAGTATAAGTAACTGTTAAATATGGTCGATGGGATGTGCTTCTACAGAGTTGAAGTAACGAAACATGGATGGATTACATAATTTGGCAAATATGGTTTGTATCATTTAAAGACATTTGAAAAACGTAATATATATATACTGAGTGTACCAGTATTCTTTGAATTTTACTACAACACATCTTCTATTTGGAACAGGTAAGGCGAATAGAAATATTGTACTTTTTTTAGTACTGCATTTTATTATAACATCCTGAGTTTTTTCCTATAGTGATAAGGAGTGACTGATTTGAAAATTTAAGAAAATTTAAAAACTGAACATTCATATAAATAATTATATTTATATAATCTTACAAAGTAGTTCATAATGTTATTTGTATAATATTTTGTAAAGGGCAAAATAGTTGATAAAGCTAGTTTTGTGTTATGTATTAGGAAAAATTATAAAATGAAGTGTTTATGTTTTTTTACAAGGACCTACAACATAAGAAATTAATTATGGAAAAACAACAGGATAATATGGAAGACGGTTTCAAAATTAGCAACAGTCTCATAGAAGAGCTAAACATACGTTTTACAGGCAGCGAGAAAGAAGAGGAAGAAAATAGTGCTGCAGATATCAGCTGTGATTACCTAGATGGAAGCTTGGATGATGATTTTGTGAAAGCATTAGATGATATCGGGTTTGATCATATAACTTCCAAAATTGATAACCAGGAAATGAAATACCTGATGAAATTATTTTAGAAGGTCTAATAAATTATGAGATGTTACAAGAATACATGTTAAAATATTCACTGTAATAAAAGTATAGAACTTATTGATTCTCTAATACATTTTTTAAATTATTTGCCAGTCTGTATACTCTACACTTCCTTCAAACACTCTGTTACTGTTGTTTTAGTATTATAGTGAGCCATTAAGCAGAATGTCCTTATCTATGCGCTGTGCTAAAAATGAAGCTCTTTTAAATTCAGTCAGACACTCTCCTTTCAGAATTATAATTATCCGGTCAGTACCCAAGTAATTATGGAGTAAAGTAGGCCTTAGGCCATGGACTGCTTTAAACCCCTATAGACTATGCTTGCAGTCTTCTATGCACCTGCAAACTTTTCTTTTATACCTTCAATTCCCCAGTCTGTATCCTTACACTTGCAGCAAATACTCTGTCATTGCTTATTCAGTATTGTACTGAGCCATTCAGTAGAATGTCCTTATCTATGCACTGTTCTAAAAATGAAGCTCTTATAAATTCAGTTAGGCACTCTTCTTCCAGAAGTGTAATCAATCATCCAGTCAGTACCCAAGTAAATATGAAGCAAAGTAGGCCTTAGACAATGAACTGCTTTAAACCCCTATAGACTATGCTTGCATTTCTCTATGTACCTGCAAACTTGTTTTTATACCTACAATTCCCCAGTCTGTATCTTTAGACTTTCACCAGACACTCTCACACTAGTGTTTTAATATTGTAGTGAGCCATTCAGCAGTATTTGCTTATATATGTACTGTGATAAAACTGAAGCTGTCCCTGCCCTCTCAAGTGTTGGTGTTCGAGGCCCTCCTCTACCCGCACCTGTACCTCATCCCTGGTGGTCTCTCCATTTTTACTTGTTTTTTCTCTCACTTCTTTCTCCCCTTCACTCTCCTTCTGGGTCTTAACCTTAATTTTCTGTCATTTTCCCCTCATTTCAAGCTCACCCTTCACTCTCCTGTGTTTTTCCTCTGTTTTTCACTCATTTTTTACCCTCTTCTCGATCTCCCCCTTTCACTATTCTGTGTCCTCTGTGTCTTTCTGCCACTCTTTCTTGCAAGTTTGCTGCCTTATTTGCACTTTTCTCTCTCTTTTTGCCTTTTTCCTTTTGCCATTTTTAGCCCGATTTTCCCCACCGCTGCTGCCCCTGAAGCTCCTCCCCCAGCACGACAAGTGTGACTGGCCCAATCCAGCTCCACTCACCACTCCCGCCTCCCAACTGTCCAGCCCTCCCCAACCCCTCCTTAATGGCCACTGCTGCTGGGGTGCTAAAGGCAAGCCCGTCTGCACCCGTCCGCGACCCGACTGCAACCAGCGCCATGAACCCTGGATCTCTGCACCGCCAATGCTACAACCCAGCAGCACTCCACTCTCTAAACCCAGGCCGCAACAGCAACTGCAAACTAGCATCACCAGCCGACACCCAAAGACCCTTCAGCTGTCACCGCTGCCGGCACACCAGCAGCAACACCAAGACCACTGACCCAGCGCAATCCACCCGCAAGAACACAACCAAACCGAAGACCCTGCAATGCATCCTCCTCAATGTCCAATTCCTCCACAAACACGACCCCTGAAATCTGGGACCTCCTCAACAGCACTACCCCGGATGTAAAATTCTTTACCGAAACCTGGACCAACACCACCTCGGTACCAGACATTGCCATCACCATTCCCCAAGGATACAAGATCTCCAGTAAGGACCCCCCCCCACCTGCCCTGGAGGAGGAATGGCCATTGTCCACAAATATACCCTCCGTCTGAGCACACTCCCCAACGAGCCCACAGACCTGATGAAACACCTTCACTTCAAGATACTGGCCAGCTCTACCTCCACCCTCCGTGAAACCCTCCTCTACCAACCCCCTGGACCCCGCTGACTTTTTGCCAACTTCATCACGGACATCATCTCCCTGCATGCCATCGTGTCCAACAACTACACTCTACTGGGAGACCTCAACTTCCACCTTGACAACAAACTGGACCCCAGCACCACATCCCTCCTGGACAACCTCAACTACAATAGACTCAGATTGGGACCGAACCCATGCACTCAGTAGGACACACCCTCGACCCTCTCTTCACAACAAGAAACTCCATCACCTTCAGCCATACAACAGATCTTCCATGGACTGACCATCGATGCATCCACTTCACCTTCAGAACACCCACAATCCACTGACACCAGCACCTGCTCCCACGAAGAAACTGGACCAGAATCACTGACGACCAGCTAACCCCATCACTCTGCAACTTCACCCCAACCATTGCGGAAAACGACAAAGCCAAACCGTCAGCCCAAACCCTGTACAGATGGATCTCCGACAGCGCCAACACCATAGCCCTCCTTAATCAATCAATCAATCAATCATGAACATTTGTATAGCGCGCTACTCACCCGGAAGGGTCTCAAGGCGCTGGGGGAGAGGGGTACGTTACTGCACGAACAGCCAGGTCTTGAGTTGCTTCCTGAAGGAAAGACGGTCCTGGGTCAGCCGAAGGTGGATGGGGAGGGATTTCCAAGTCTTGGCTGCCAGGTAGGAGAAGGATCTTCCTCCGGCGGTTGCTCTGCGGATGCGTGGTACGGCGGCGGGGCTGGTGGATTGTAGCTGGCGGGTGGGCGTGTAGAAGGTCAGGCGGTCAATGAGGTACTTGGGGCCCAGGTCATGGAGAGCCTTGTGTGCGTGGGTGAGGAGCCTGAACGTGATCCTCTTGCTGACGGGGAGCCAGTGCAGGTCTCTCAGGTGGCCGGAGATGTGGCTGTGTCGGGGGATTCCAGGATGAGTCGTGCGGAGGCGTTCTGGATGCGTTGGAGTATTTTCTGCAGTTTGGCTGTGGTTCCGGCGTAGAGGGTGTTCCCGTAGTCCAGTCGGCTGGTGACGAGTGCCTGGGTGACGGTCTTCCTGGTCTCGGTGGGGATCCATCGGAAGATCTTACGGAGCATACGCAGGGTGTTGAAGCACGATGAGGAGACGGCGTTGACTTGTCTGGTCATCGAGAGGGAGGAGTCCAGGATGAAGCCCAGGTTGCGTGCGTGGTCCGTTGGCTTTGGAGTGGTGCCTAGGGCAGGGGGCCACCAGGAGTCGTCCCAGGCGGAGGGCGATGATCCCAGGATGAGGACTATCATCTTGTCTGAGTTCAGTTTCAGGCGTCTGTCCTTCATCCACTCGGCGACGTCTTTCATCCCTTCGTGTAGGCTGGTTCTGGTGGTGGCGGGGTCATTGGTGAGGGAGAGGATCAGCTGGGTATCATCGGCATAGGAGATGATGTTGAGGTTGTGTTGGCGTGTGATGGTTGCGAGGGGGCTCATGTAGACATTGAAGAGGGTTGGGCTGAGTGATGATCCTTGTAGTACGCCGCAAATGACTTCGGTGGCCTCGGATCTGAACGGGGAGAGGCGGACTCTCTGGGTTCTTCCGGCGAGGAACGAGATGATCCACTCCAGTGCCTTCTCTTGGATTCCGATGTTGCTGAGGCGCTGTACTAGGGTGCGGTGGCAGACAGTGTTGAACGCTGCGACAGTGTCGACGCTGACTCCTTAAGAAAAACAATAACATCCACGCCAAAAAAGATAGATGGTTCACCACCGAACTTCGAGAGTCCAGATGCACTAGCCGCTGCCTCGAAAAGGCATCAGAAAAAAACATAGTACGGAAACCGCCCTCCTTGCCACAACAGACGACACCCGTACCTTACTGGTCAAAAAAGAAACAGCAGCCCTCATCCTCCTTAACCTCTCAGTGGCATTCAACACAGTCTCTCACTGCACCCTAATACGCAGACTCCACGACACAGGGATCCAAGACAAGGCCCTCAATCACCGGGTCATATTCCCCTCTTTCCTCATAGACTCTACTCCTACCACCTGCGGAGTGCCCCAGGGGTCCTCCCTCAGCCCTACCCTCTTCAACGTCTACATGACTCAGTTTGCCCCCATCGTCAGAACCTACGGACTCAACATTGTGTCATATGCAGACGACACCCAACTCATCCTCTCCCTATCCAATGAACCCAACACCGCCAGACACAACTTTCAACAAGGCATGGAAGGCGTCGCCAAGTGGATGAAAAACAGCTGCATACAACTAAACATAAACAAAACGGAAGTACTCATCATGGGCCCAAACCCAGATGCCTGGAATGACACCTGGTGGGCCACATTCCTCGGAAGCCTGCCCACCCCCATGGACCACGCACGCAACCTGGGAATCATCCTGGACTCAGAGCTCAAAATGTCCTGTCAGATCAACTCCGTCTCGTCCTCCTGCTTCCACACCCTCCGCCTCCTATGTAAGACCTTCAAATGGATCCCCCTCGAACACAGAAAGACCGGCACTCAGGCCCTGGTAACCAGCATGCAAGACTATGGCAACGCACTCTATGCCGGAATAAACAAAAACCTCACCCCCAAGCTACAGAACATCCAAAATGCAGCCGCAAGATTAGTCCTTAACCTGCCAAGCCACTGCCACATCTCCCAGCACCTGCGCACACTCCACTGGCTCCCCATTGAAGCTAGAGTCACCTTCAAGATGCTAACCCACGCTCACAAGGCCCTCCATGACACCGGACCAGCATACCTGAAGAGCCGATTCAAAGTCCAAGAACCCCAAAGGACCCTACAATCAGCCCAGCTCTCCTACGCCGTGGCCCCCCGCACCAGAAAGACTAGATCGGGAGGCCGCTCCTTCCGCGTGGCCAGTGCCTGGAATGAACTTCCGCTCCACCTCAGACAGATAACATCGCTCCCCATCTTCACAAGAAACCTCAAAACCTGGCTCTTCGACAGACCTCCTTCTTGATATACATGAACCTGTGTACACCTCCAGCGCCTTGAGACCCTTACCGGTGAGTAGTCGCGCTTAACAAACACCTGATTTGGTTTGATTTTGATTTGAACACGTCTCCTTGTGCACTCTTGGCTGGGGGATGACGTTTCCTTGCCTCCTGAGGGTCCCTGGGAGCCAACTAGACCACCAGGTATCTCCAGTAAGCCGCAAACAGCTGGATTGCTGAGAGTGGTCTGAGGTCATGCATCCTTTTTACACCACTCTGCAAATGCGCTTCTTGGCGCACTGCTGGAGGGGCGAGGAGGTCCACATGTGTCCTGAGGACCTCAGGACTAAAGTGGATTTCACCCCCCGAGCAGCAGTGCATCACTCTCAGCATTACAGCTGTGTGGGGCTTACTGGAGATACCTGGTGGGCTACTTGGCCCCTAAGGACTCTTAAGGATCTAGGGGACTTAATCATCCAACCCACAACACGCCAAGAGGTGCGTTTGCAGTGTGCTGCACGGAGGGGGCGGGCCCCCGGTGGGAAGTCCGCTTTTTTTCGTTTTTTTGGAGGTTAGAAGGGGGCTGTGCAGCCCGACTTCACTCAATATTATCTGGGCCCTGGAGACCCCGTCCTCAAGGTCCTGCTAATATTCATTATTTTTTTGTAAATGGGAAGGGGGATGAGCGGCCTCCTTCCTGAGGCTAATTTCAGCCCCAGGGACCCCCTCCCCCAGGGCATGGCCACTTATGTATTTATTTCTGTCACATTTTTTTGTAAAGGAGGGGGCTGCAGGGCCCCCATCCTGAGGCCTTTTTCAGCCCCGGGAACGCCATCCCCGGGGCATTGACTCCTTTATGTATTTATTTTTTGGGGCGGGGCAGGGTGGCCCCCCTTCCCTGTGCCACTTTTGGCCCCGCACACCCCATTCCCTAGGGCAGGCCCTCACGGTGGGGACCATGGAGGATTCCCAATGCCCCTGCGGTCCCTGCCAGCTCCCCGCCTCCTGAGGGAGCCGGAATTGCTTTTGAACAAGGGGAGCTGCTGATATGCAGCTCTCCTTCTCCAAAAGCTACTTTGCTTTGCTTCATGGAAGCAAGAGCAGTTTTCCTGCTCTCGCTTCCATGAAGCAAAGCAGAAGTTTTCAATGACAGGGCGGGAGCATTGTTCCCGCCCTATCCTTGCAAACTCCAATGTCCTGGGGTGGGCACCCCGGGACATTGCTGGAGCCAGCCTTGGTGGGTGGCGGTCCCCAGTGCCATAGAGGGCTCACCCTCCCAACATGAAATTAGCCCCGGGTAGGTGGTAGTCCCCGGGGCTGGGGGTCTGCAAAGGACCCCGCCCTTAATAAAAATTGCCCTAGGGAAGTGGTGGTCCCCGGGGTAGTGTGGGGAAGTGCAGGAGCCCCCTCACACTTAATACTTCTAATTTAACAACTGGGGAGGTGGCAGTCCTCATGGCTTGGGGGGCCGGCAAGGCCACCCTGCCCATTATCATAAATGACCGGGGGAGATGGTAGTCCCCTGGGCAGCGTGGGGGAGGGAGGAGCACCCATGCAATGTTTTCAACGAAGCCCACACAGCCCCTCTGTACTTTATCAACATTGCCCCCAGGACCTGGCCCACCCAGGGGCTTATTAAAACGAAGCACTTCATTTTTAAAAAACATTTCTCAGCTAGATTTGCGCACCTAATGCGACTACCGCCGAAAAAAGATTAAAAATGAAATGTTTTTTGGGCCCCAGGTGTGCTTGTGGGACTCCCTGACCAGGCCTAGGGGGTCAGGATGTTTCTACCCTGCCCCCTTTTTAAATATTCTCAACCCATTTTTCTTGTGACTCAGTTTTACTGAGCCACAAGATGGCATCCAACTCTTCTTTGTTTGGAGTGTTGACAGCCAATCAAAATGAAGCATGTGATCGGGAGGGTACGTGGATCCACCGCGGTAACCAGATATCTGTATTTTTTTATTTTTGAATTTCTTAGGAACTACTGAATGGATTTACACCATTTAAAAAAAAACACTTTCTGAACCAAGACCTATTTTGTCTAAAGTTTCCTATGGAAATGAACACATAGAAAATGCATTTTGGGACCCCTTTTTTCTCGACCACCGCTCAACAAATCACCCCAAAACTTTTCAAGACAGGAGCTGGCTGGAGTACCCCATTAGTTTAAAACATTCGTTAAACAGCGCCATAGATATTGGCAAATCAAAAAACACTTTTCCTATGGAAACTAGGACCTAACTATAACTACCTTCTGGTGACCGGCAGTACGTAATGTTTATTTATATAAATATATATATATTTTTTTACTGAGAAAAACAAAGGTTACAGGGACATAACTCAGCTAACTATAACTGCTGTTTTTGTCTGGTTTTGTCAGAAGGAAACCTGAGCATAACTACAACGGCCTTGTAACCTTTGGTTTTTTGAGTGAATTTTTTAGTTTTTTCAATTCAATTTCCAAACTATAAAGTCCCTGTGTAACCTTTGTTTTTTTTCAGTGAATATATAAATATATATCCACTGATAAATTTGAGTGTCAGGAACACATAGTTATACACATTTTAATTAATATTTGACACAAGTTGTTTACTGAGATAGTTTTAACATAGCTTTTGTAAGAATTTGTCGAGTAAATGCCTTTAACTTTACATTTTGTGTGATCGTGACAACGCCATAAGTCACGATGACGCAGTAAACTGCAACAAACGTGTTTTTGGTGAAGTGTATAACACATGCATATACATATTATATCGTATGATGCATAGTTGGAGTTTATTATGAGGCGATTAAGATTCATGTTTGAGTAGCTATTTTCAAATAAAATACTCTTCTGTTCAATATCCAGTTTTCGCAAGGACATTGATCAACATGACAATCATGAGACTAGGAAAGAAGGAGTTATGATTGAATGATAAACATTTTAATGATAAGAATAGGAAGAACACGCCTATTTATATGTCTTGAACATTCTTTGAAAGGAGTTCATTCTGAGCAGCTCACTAACATTTATTGCAGTCTTTTTTGTGTGCATATTTTTGGAAAAATGGTAACTCAGCCATAAGAGGGAGAGCAAGTGCAGCAGCAGGTGGACCAGAAAGCCCAAGAGGTGGATTTTGGTGACTTTGAAGAAGAGAGGCCTCCCCAGAAGAAATCAAGCAGTGTCTGGGATTTCTTCACTATTCCTTCGGGAGAATCAAAAACAGTTCCTAAATTTGTGCAATGCACAGACTGTGTAAAGACATTGTCAAGGGCAAAAATAAAAAATATTCTTTTGGGACTACGTCCATTCTTTATCATCTAAAACCATACCACGACAATCATCTGAAAGCAGCAAGAAGGCAATGCAAGACTGAAGGACCCTCAACTTCAATAGCAGCCAAAACAACACCAGGGCACGCAGTCCCTTCATAAGTCCATTCTCAGTTTCAGGATTTGGCTCAAGAGTTTTGCTAGATGTCGTCATACTTCATGGATGGTGGAGTGGTACTGAGTGCTGGAGAGCAGTGCATAACAACCCTTCTCAATGCTGAAGGGAATCATGAATGTTGATTTTCTTTATTTTTGGCCCTTCTTAGTTTTTCCACATTTTTGAGTGTGTGTTGAAATTTTTGCACTCCCAGTTCCCATTTTTGTTTCCAGCAAAAATATAATTATAACTGGTAAATCATAGAAATGGATTCGGCGTCTATACCCGCAAAAGAGAACTTCTTTAAATATAAAGATCAACTGTACCATCAAATACCGGGAACATCGATGGGCAACACTTTTGTGCTGAGCTTATCCTGTCTCTACATGGCAGCCTTTGAGGAAGAACATATTCATAAGGATGAGAACCCATATAGGACCAATATAATCCCATGGCGTAGGTTCATACCCGACATCCTGATCCTGTATCATGGAGACATGACCCAGTGTGATGACTTCTACATTTGGATAAATGCTCTGAATCCATTCTTAAGATTTACCCGTACTATGTCAAAGAGCTCAGTACCATTCCTGAACCTACTGACCTCCAGAGAAGCCTCTTGCAGGGCCCATGGAGTATTGTGGTACCGATCCAATGAGGAACTAAGCCCGATGATTAACCCATTGGCGGCGGCAGTAATTCTGCTGCGGCGCTAGGGGGAAGGGGGCCACGCGGCGCTGCCATGCTTGTGACAGAACCACTCCGTCACGAGCCACGGTGGAGCTGGGCTTGTGACGGAATGGCTCCGTCACTGCCCCGCCCGCTCAATAGAACGCACCGCGCAGGCGCAAAATCACTGCAGCACAGGCGCAGAAGCCGGGCCATGACGGAACCATTCCATCACCAGCACAGCACCACCGTGGCTCCTGATGGAATGGTTCCGTCATGAGCATGCAAGGGGTTAAGCATAACACCATCACAGATGTGTGAGGGTACTACTTTCTAAAAATGAAGATCCCCCTAGCTATTATCCATCCTGACACACACCTCCTTAGGAACAGTTTCTCTCCTAGCATTTTTAAAAGGTTTATTTTGCCACGTCTATGTGGCAATATAAAACTGCACACACAGGGTGCAATGACAGGTCTGAGACCTGTTTAAAGGGCTATTTAAGTGGGTGGCACAATCAGTAATGCAGGCCCACAAGTAGCATTTAGTTTGCAGGAGCTGGCTAGACTTAGTACTACATTAACATAGAATACCAAGTAAATTAAATAAGCCAATTGGGTGTATGACAATTCTGCCATGTTTAAAGAAGAGGTCACAAGCCCTTTAGCACTGCTTAGCAATGCTAAGTTCTAAGGCCAGCAATACAAATTCAACTAATAGTGGAGGATAAAGGCACATTTTTTGTGGGTGATCCTGCAGAGAGGGCCAGGTCTACCAATGGCATTTGAAAGTGCATGTGCTGTTCAGAGGTTCAAAGTCAGCTAGCTAGAACCTTGTGTTAACCTAGTTGACAGGGTAGATTGAGCGGCAAAGCCTGTGGGCTTGGTCCTCTGCTTGTCAGTTGTGTCCCGTGCTCGCTACAACACCAGATTCAAGCTAGCCTGGCTGATGAGTGATGTTTCTCCGAAACCAGTACCCTAGATGCTTGTTTCCGGTCCAGGGAAGACCTTGCCTGGGAGTTCGGACTGGAATGTTCCCATGGAGAACAGGGTCAAGTCAGATTTGCCTATGGCTGGGTCTAAACTGGAATGGCGTGGCATGGAAAAAAAATGATGGATTTAACCCAGGTCTGTGACTGAGATGAATGTTAGATTAATTCTGCATTCTGTCCATCATCTGTTGTTTTTGTATTTGTCACCCCACGTGGGAAAAGTATGCCCAGACATGGGTCCCTTGCTCAGATTCAAGCTAGCCTGGCTAATGATGGCTGTTAACCTGTCCCAAGATTCTTGTTTATAGTCTAGGGAAGACCTGGACTGGCAGTTCAAGCTGGATTGTTCATGGGGAAC
The DNA here is from genome assembly GCF_964261635.1 of Lissotriton helveticus. Lineage (NCBI taxonomy): Eukaryota > Metazoa > Chordata > Amphibia > Caudata > Salamandridae > Lissotriton > Lissotriton helveticus. The sequence continues at coordinate 46,677,621 of NC_136060.1, read as the reverse complement.
TGGGTCAAGACTGATTTGCATATGGCTGGGTCTAAACTAGAAGGGTGTGCAAAAAAACGATGGATTAAACCCAGATCTGCGACTGGGGGTGAATTCAGCATTCCGTCCATCATCTGTTCTTTTTACATTTGTCACCCTAAGTGGGAAGGTTATGCCCAAACGTGAATCCCATGCTTGCTTTGCCACCAGATCAAAGCTAGCCTGGCTGATGAGGGATGTTACCCTGAAACCAGTTCCTGGATACTTATTTTTAGTCCAGGGAAGTCCGGGCATGGCAGTTCAGGCTGGACTGTTACCAAGGGAACAGGGTGAAGGCTGATTTGCATATGACTGGGTCTAAACTGGAATGGAATGGCGTACCACAAAATATGGAATAACCCCAGATTTATAACTGGGGGTAAATGTTTTATTAATTCAACATTCAGTCCATAATCTGTCCTTTTTGCTCCCAGTGCCAGAGAAGGCATCTCTTTTTCTGTGTTGTGCTTGGAAAGGAGCACATTTTTTAATGGCCCTGTCCAACAAAAGGAAACAAACAGATGGTGTTACCCCATACAGTCAGAGGTTTGTCACCCACAGCAACCCCACTCGCAGCAACCCCAATGCATCTGCCTGCTGTGAGTAGGCATCATCCTTAGAAAAAAGAAGAGGTAAGGCACTGGGAGAGGTGTCCAATGCAGTGACCTCATCTATTGCTGATACCATTTAGAGAAAGGCTTTCACCCAGCTGTACCGCATCTGCCTGCTACTGACATCTGAGATACCCTGACAGCTTCCACTGTTTTATTGCTGCAGTTCACCTCAAGGCAGTTGTCTGCCACATCGAAAAGCAGCCTTGAGCCTCATCCAGCTGCTGTTCCTGCCCTCCTCTGCTGCTGCACAGATTGCCTTCAGTTTCAACACAGATGACCGCAGCAGGGAGCAGTAAGATTCACAGGCCTAAAGACAGCGGCCTCTGATTGTGAGGACCACATATGAAAACCCTGGTTGCCTAACTGCATGCTCCAAGGTTGGATTCCTGAGCCAATGTTGTCCAGCACTCACCTTCAAATGTTGTCAACTGCTGTCCTTCTCTCAATGTGCTGCCTCCCAGATCTGGTGGTGTTGATTTTGGACTCTCGAGCAAGGTGAGGAGCTGCAAATCCCTTGCCTGACCAGTGTCCGAGTGCAAGGAAATTACTCTGACCTCACTCAGCAAAGACCCGAAGTTGACACAAGAAGCTTCCTGAAGAGTACACACAAATGTTGCTCCATCACAGAAATAGACACCACCTGGTGACAGAGCCACCTCCTATGATACTCTTGGCAAAATAAATGCATGGGAAAACCTGAAAGAGGACTGCTTCGGCCGGGAGTCCCCACCTCCACCTGAGACCACCTGCTATTCAGTCTCACAGGTAATCAAAGCTGGAATAGTTGCTGCCTCGCTCCAATGCCTCTAACCCTATATTGCTGAAAAAAGTTTGGCTGACCTTTCCTACAGGTGGGCAAAGGTACAGTGCATGCTACTAACTTTAAAGGCTACAAGAGGAGGCCGCTAACAGACATTGTGACCACCGTATCATGATCCTCCACCTCAGACTCATCTGCCGGTTGGGGTTACTAACATGGCACCATGCACCCTCAAGCTGTGCCAGGCTTGTGAGGCTGCTGATTCCTGTTGGGAAGAAAAGCACTATCGGACAATAATAAAACAAAAAGTGAATGAAAATAAAGTCAAGAACCTCGTAAATCCAGTCAAGGGTTTCAGTAACTTAAACCAGAGCCCAGCCGCTGGTAGGTATCGTAAAGATCAGAAGGGAGTTATTTAAAGAAAATGTGTGTAGCATTTATATGTGTCAAAACAGTTAACAATTAAGGACTTTTTGTTGTATATTTTGTCAGCATATATTTGCAAGTTAGTTTATTTTCCGTGTATGAAAATTAATGATACTATTTTGTTATTTTAAGATTGTTTGAGATATCTCATAGTTACGTAAGAAATTGCTGTTAAAAAAAACATTTAACATGTTTTATTTCTATTTTTTATTTTTTAGATTGTTAGTGAGAATGTTGAATGTTTTTTTACGATAATCTTATTGATTGTCTTTTCTTTGCCCGCTGTTATGTGATGAGTACTATTGAACTCACTGTTTCTAGTAAAATTCAATATATTCTGAGAACAGCAAAGAAGGAAAATGAAATACTTTACAAATTAGTTTGTGTTGTGAAAGATATATTGTAACTGTTTTTCTTTGTCTTCAACAGATGCTAATTTTATAATACTCCTTTTTTATTACTTACAGCGTATTTCAAGTGTAGAAACAGTATACACAGGTATGAACAAATATAATATTTTAAACATAACACCCATGGGCGTTTAAACACTACACCACACTTACATTCATTTGTTTTTTACTTTTAATTGCAGATCGTCCCCTGATGAAGGTACCTTAGAGTACCGAAATGCATTGGGCAGAACAGTGAAATTGTGTCAACAAATGTTTATATGATAATGAAAAGTACATTGTAAAAGTATTATTACATGTCAAAGCAAATGTAATACTAATATGTTGAAATAATTGACACTGATGAAAGTGCGTATAAGCAACAAAAGGATAAAATTATGTACTAAAAAACCAATTGACTTTTTGTATATTTGAAAAATGTGTTCTTACATTTAGAAGGTGCTTGTCACCAGGTGAACAGTGCGCGTCTACTCGGGTGTTTAAACCTGAAATAACCTATTGTCTTCACCAAGGAGTGACTACCCTTATTAGACGTGGCACCAGTGGATTAAATTGTCGAAAGGTTGAGTGCTCCTCAAACCCTTATAACTCAATTTTATAATATATACATTTTTTATTATTTATTATGTTTAAGGTAAGTATAAGTAACTGTTAAAAATGGTCGATGGGATGTTCTTCTACAGAGTTGAAGTAAAGAAACATGGATGGATTACATAATTTGGCAAATATGGTTTGTATCTTTTAAAGACATTTGAAAAACGTAATATATATATACTGAGTGTACCAGTATTCTTTGAATTTTACTACAACACATCTTCTATTTGGAACAGGTAAGGCGAATAGAAATATTGTACTTTTTTTAGTACTGCATTTTATTATAACATCCTGAGTTTTTTCCTATAGTGATAAGGAGTGACTGATTTGAAAATTTAAGAAAATGTAAAAACAGAACATTCATATAAATAATTATATTTATATAATCTTATAAAGTAGTTCATAATGTTATTTGTATAATATTTTGTAAAGGGCAAAATAGTTGATAAAGCTAGTTTTGTGTTATGTATTAGGAAAAATGATAAAATGAAGTGTTTATGTTTTTTTACAAGGACCTACAACATAAGAAATTATTTATGGAAAAACAACAGGATAATATGGAAGACGGTTTCAAAATTAGCAACAGTCTCATAGAAGAGCTAAACATACGTTTTAGAGGCAGCGAGAAAGAAGAGGAAGAAATTAGTGCTGCAGATATCAGCTGGGATTTCCTAGATGGAAGCTTGGATGCTGATTTTGTGAAAGCATTAGATGATATCGGGTTTGATCATATAACTTCCAAAATTGATAACCAGGAAATGAAATACCTGATGAAATTATTTTAGAAGGTCTAATAAATTATGAGATGTTACAAGAATAAATGTATTATTATATAATAATAATGGTTTGAGTACTATGTATTAAAATATTCACTGTAATAAAAGTATAGAACTTATTGATTCTCTAATACATTTTTTTAAATTATTTGCCAGTCTGTATACTCTACACTTCCTTCAAACACTCTGTTACTGTTGTTTTAGTATTATAGTGAGCCATTAAGCAGAATGTCCTTATCGATGCGCTGTGCTAAAAATGAAGCTCTTTTAAATTCAGTCAGACACTCTCCTTTCAGAATTATAATTATCCGGTCAGTACCCAAGTAATTATGGAGTAAAGTAGGCCTTAGGCCATGGACTGCTTTAAACCCCTATAGACTATGCTTGCAGTCTTCTATGCACCTGCAAACTTGTCTTTTATACCTTCAATTCCCCAGTCTGTATCCTTACACTTGCAGCAAATACTCTGGCATTGCTTATTCAGTATTGTACTGAGCCATTCAGAAGAATGTCCTTATCTATGCACTGTTCTAAAAATGAAGCTCTTATAAATTCAGTTAGACACTCTCCTTCCAGAAGTGTAATCAATCATCCAGTCAGTACCCAAGTAAATATGGAGCAAAGAAGGCCTTAGACAATGAACTGCTTTAAACCCCTATAGACTATGCTTGCATTTCTCTATGTACCTGCAAACTTGTTTTTATACCTCCAATTCCCCAGTCTGTATCTTTAGACTTTCACCAGACACTCTCACACTAGTGTTTTAATATTGTAGTGAGCCATTCAGCAGTATTTGCTTATATATGTACTGTGATAAAACTGAAGCTGTTATAAATTCAGTCAGGCACTTTCATTGCAGAACTGTAATTATCCACTCAGTGCCTAAGTACTCATGCATTAAAATAGGTCTTAGGCCATAGAGTGCTTGAAACCCCTATAGACTATGCATGCAGTCTTTCATTCACCTGCAAACTTGTCTTTTATACCTTCAATTCCCCAGTCTGTATACATACACTTTCATCAAACACTCTGTCATTGCTGATTTAGTATTGTACTGAGCTATTCAGCAGAATGTCATTATCTATGCACTGTGCAAAAAATGAAGCTCTTATAAATTCAGTTAGTCACTCTCCTTGTTGAATTGTAATCATCCAGTCAGTACCTAAGTAATTATGGAGCAAAGTAGACCTTAGGCCATGGACTGTTTAAAACCCTTATAGACTATGGTTGCAGTCTTCTATGTACCTGCAAACTTGTTTTTTATACCTTCAATTCCCCAGTCTATATCCTTACACTTTCATCAAACACTCTCACACTACTGTTTCAATATTGTAGTGGGTCATTCAGCAGTATTTGCTTGAGATGTCATCGGAGATGTCATCAGTGATGTCACTGAACATGTCATCAGCAGTGCATCGCGGGGGCACAAGTTATAGTCAGCTCAACTAACTATAACGGCCAAATTTCTCTGATTTTGTACGAGTGAAATGTCCAACTAACTATAGCGTCCCTGAAACCTGTGTTTTTTCAGTGAATTTCCTCCCTGCAACCTATGTTTTTTCACTGAATTTCTAAGGTTTTTAAAATGCTAATTTATAACTATAATTTAGTAGTTGCATTTGCAGAGTAGTGTATAAAGGGCTCTGGGACTCTGATCAGCGCTCAGGAATTCCGCTGCGTAGGACTTACAGGAGGGCTTCTTGGCTCACAAAGTTCCTTAAAAGTAAATTGGACTTCATCCCCCAACCCAAAGTGTGCTAGGAGTCACGTTTGTAGAGTGTTGGAGAAAGGGGGGCATGGCCTCCAAAAACCTCTTAGCAATACCACTGTGTGGGACTTACTGGACGTTACAGGAGGGGTAGTTGGCCCCCAAGGACATCCTTGCGGGCCAACTACCCCTCCTATTACCTCAGTAAGTTCCACACAGCAGCATTTTTAAGTTCTCATAGAAGGCCCACCCCCTTTGCCCACTATTCTGCAAATGCACTCCCTGGCACGCTCTTGGATGAGGATTAAATTCCCCTTCGATGCTGGGGTCCTTAGGGGCCAACTAGCCTACCTGACACCTCCAGTAAGCCCCAGATAGTGGGATTGCTGAGAGCTGCACATAGGCCTCATCACCGTTCTGCAGCACTCTGCAAACGCAAGGCCACTGACTCATTGTCAGTTAAATTGCTCTCCCTCCCTCGAAACTCCACCATTAAGTGAGGCCTTACCCAAGCCCCTGCCCTCTCAAGTGTTGGTGTTCGAGGCCCTCCTCTACCCACAGGTTTCACCTGTACCTCATCCCTGGTGGTCTCTCCATTTTTACTTGTTTTTTCTCTCACTTCTTTCTCCCCTTCATTCTCCTTCTGGGTCTTAACCTTAATTTTCTGTCATTTTCCCCTCATTTCAAGCTCCCCCTTCACTCTCCTGTGTCTTTCCTCTGTTTTTCACTTGTTTTTTACCCTCATCTCAATCGACCCCTTTCTCCTGTGTCCTCTGTGTCTTCCACTTCTCTTTCTTGCACTTTTGTTGCCTTAATTGCACTTTTCTCTCTCTTTTTGCCTTTTTTATTTTGCCTTTTTTAGCCCGTTTTTCACTGCCGCTGCTGCCCCCGCGGCCCCACCCCCCAGGACGACCAGTGCGACCGGCCCAATCCAGCTCCCCTCCCCTCTCCCGCCTCCCAGCTGTCCAGCCCTCCCCGACTCCTACGTAATGGCGGCCACTGCGGGGACAGGTGAGCAAGACCACTGACTCATTGTCAGTGAAATTGCTCTACCTCCCTCACAGCTACACCATTAAGTGAGGCCTTCCCAAAGCCCCTGCACTCTCGAGTGTTGGTGTTCGAGGCCCTCCACCACCCACAGGTTTCACCTGTGCCTCATCCCTGGTAGTCCAGTGGACCTCTGTCTCAATTCTCTTGCTCCACTTTTTCTCTCCTTTTTTACTCGTTTTTTCCCTCACCTCTATCTCCTCCTTCACTCTCCTTCCGGGTCTTAACCTCCATTTTCTGTTGTTTTCCCCTCATTTCAAGCTCACCCTTCACTCTCCTGTGTCTTTCCTCTGTTTTTCACTCAATTTTTACCCTCTTCTCGATCTCCCCCTTTCACTATTCTGTGTCCTCTGTGTCTTTCTGCCACTCTTTCTTGCACGTTTGCTGCCTTATTTGCACTTTTCTCTCTCTTTTTGCCTTTTTCCTTTTGCCATTTTTAGCCCGGTTTTCCCCACCGCTGCTGCCCCTGAAGCTCCTCCCCCCAGCATGACAAGTGCGACTGGCCCAATCCAGCTCCACTAACCACTCCCGCCTCCCAACTGTCCAGCCCGCCCCGACCCCTCCTTAATGGCCACTGCTGCTGGGGTGCTAAAGGCAAGCCCGTCTGCACCCGTCCGCGACCCGACTGCAACCAGCGCCATGAACCCTGGATCTCTGCACCGCCAATGCTACAACCCAGCAGCACTCCACGCTCTAAACCCAGGCCACAACAACAACTGCAAACTAGCATCACCAGCCGACACCCAAAGACCCTTCAGCTGTCACCGCTGCCGGCACACCAGCAGCAACACCAAGACCACTGACCCAGCGCAATCCACCCGCAAGAACACAACCAAACCGAAGACCCTGCAATGCATCCTCCTCAATGTCCGATTCCTCCACAAACACGCCACTGAAATCTGGGACCTCCTCAACAGCACTACCCCGGATGTAAAATTCTTTACCGAAACCTGGACCAACACCACCTCGGTACCAGACATTGCCATCACCATTCCCCAAGGATACAAGATCTCCAGGAAGGACCCCCCCACCTGCCCTGGAGAAGGAATGGCCATTGTCCACAAATATACCCTCCGTCTGAGCACACTCCCCGACGAGCCCACAGACCTGATGAAACACCTTCACTTCAAGATACTGGCCAGCTCTACCTCCACCCTCCGTGAAACCCTCCTCTACCAACCCCCTGGACCCCGCTGACTTTTTGCCAACTTCATCACAGACATCATCTCCCTGCATGCCATCGTGTACAACAACTACACCCTACTGGGAGACCTCAACTTCCACCTTGACAACAAACTGGACCCCAGCACCACATCCCTCCTGGACAACCTCAACTATAATAGACTCAGATTGGGACTGAACCCATGCACTCAGTAGGACACACCCTCGACCCTCTCTTCACAACAAGAAACTCCATCACCTTCAGCCATACAACAGATCTTCCATGAATGGATCGATGCATCCACTTCACCTTCAGAACACCCACAATCCACTGACACCAGCACCTGCTCCCACGAAGAAACTGGACCAGAATCACTGACGACCAGCTAACCCCATCACTCAGCAACTCCACCCCAACCATTGCGGAAAACGACAAAGCCAAACCGGCAGCCCAAACCCTGTACAGATGGATCTCCGACAGCGCCAACACCATAGCCCTCCTTAATCAATCAATCAATCAATCATGAACATTTGTATAGCGCGCTACTCACCCGGAAGGGTCTCAAGGCGCTGGGGGAGAGGGGTACGTTACTGCACGAACAGCCAGGTCTTGAGTTGCTTCCTGAAAGAAAGACGGTCCTGGGTCAGCCGAAGGTGGATGGGGAGGGAGTTCCAAGTCTTGGCTGCCAGGTAGGAGAAGGATCTTCCTCCGGCGGTTGCTCTGCGGATGCGTGGTACGGCGGCGGGGCTGGTGGATTGTAGCTGGCAGGTGGGCGTGTAGAAGGTCAGGCGGTCAATGAGGTACTTGGGGCCCAGGTCATGGAGAGCCTTGTGTGCGTGGGTGAGGAGCCTGAACGTGATCCTCTTGCTGACAGGGAGCCAGTGCAGGTCTCTCAGGTGGCCGGAGATGTGGCTGTGTCGGGGGATGTCCAGGACGAGTCGTGCGGAGGCGTTCTGGATGCGTTGGAGTCTTTTCTGCAGTTTGGCTGTGGTTCCGGTGTAGAAGGTGTTCCCGTAGTCCAGTCGGCTGGTGATGAGTGCCTGGGTGACGGTCTTCCTGGTCTCGGTGGGGATCCATCGGAAGATCTTACGGAGCATACGCAGGGTGTTGAAGCACGATGAGGAGACGGCGTTGACTTGTCTGGTCATCGAGAGGGAGGAGTCCAGGATGAAGCCCAGGTTGCGTGCGTGGTCCGTTGGCTTGGGAGTGGTGCCTAGGGCAGGGGGCCACCAGGAGTCATCCCAGGCGGAGGGCGATGATCCCAGGATGAGGACTTTCATCTTGTCTGAGTTCAGTTTCAGGCGTCTGTCCTTCATCCACTCGGCGACGTCTTTCATCCCTTCGTGTAGGCTGGTTCTGGTGGTGGCGGGGTCATTGGTGAGGGAGAGGATCAGCTGGGTATCGTCGGCATAGGAGATGATGTTGAGGTTGTGTTGGCGTGTGATGGTTGCGAGGGGGCTCATGTAGACGTTGAAGAGGGTTGGGCTGAGTGATGATCCTTGTGGTACGCCGCAAATTACTTCGGTGGCCTCGGATCTGAACGGGGAGAGGCGGACTCTCTGGGTTCTTCCGGCGAGGAACGAGATGATCCACTCCAGTGCCTTCTCTTGGATTCCGATGTTGCTGAGGCGCTGTACTAGGGTGCGGTGGCAGACAGTGTTGAACGCTGCGACAGTGTCGACGCTGACTCCTTAAGAAAAACAATAACACCCACGCCAAAAAAGATAGATGGTTCACCACCGAACTTCGAGAGTCCAGATGCACTAGCCGCTGCCTCGAAAAGGCCTGGAGGAACACCAAATCCACAGAAGCCCACAACAACCTCAGAGCTGCCTCCAACGCTCACCACCAACTCATCAGAAAAACGAGGAAAAAAGTGATTGAAGATAGAATCTCCACTCATGCACACAACAGCCAAGAACTCTTCAGCATCATCAAGGAGTTCGCCCAACCCACCAGCGATTCCACCGACATCCTTCCCTCACAAGACCTCTGCGACAAGCTCAGCACCTTTTTCCACCACAAAATCAAGAGCATCTACAACAACTTCGACAAAGACAACCAACATACTGAACCCTCACCAACCACCCCGACACCCTGAAGCCAGCGATCAACAACTGGACAGCCCTCACCATCGAAGACACACTGAAGACAATGACGTCAATCCACTCTGGGGCCCCCACAGACTGCTGCCCCCACCACATTTTCAACAGAGCCGCTGACACCAGGGCACCCTTGCTCTGCCACACCATCAACCACTCCCTGGCAACCGCCTCATTCCCTGATGTCTGGAGACACGCTAAGATAAACCCCCTCCTGAAGAAACCCTCGGTGGAACCCACCGACCTCAAAAACTACAGACCCATCTCCCTGCTCCCGTTCCCCAGCGAAAGTCATCGAGAAAGCCATCAACAGCCAACTCGCCACATTCATTGAAGAGCAAAACATCCTCGACTCCTCCCAATCCGGCATCAGAAAAAACATAGTACGGAAACCGCCCTCCTTGCCACAACAGACGACACCCGTACCTTACTGGTCAAAAAAGAAACAGCAGCCCTCATCCTCCTTAACCTCTCAGTGGCATTCAACACAGTCTCTCACTGCACCCTAATACGCAGACTCCACGACACAGGGATCCAAGACAAGGCCCTCAATCACCGGGTCATATTCCCCTCTTTCCTCATAGACTCTACTCCTACCACCTGCGGAGTGCCCCAGGGGTCCTCCCTCAGCCCTACCCTCTTCAACGTCTACATGACTCAGTTTGCCCCCATCGTCAGAACCTACGGACTCAACATTGTGTCATATGCAGACGACACCCAACTCATCCTCTCCCTATCCAATGAACCCAACACCGCCAGACACAACTTTCAACAAGGCATGGAAGGCGTCGCCAAGTGGATGAAAAACAGCTGCATACAACTAAACATAAACAAAACGGAAGTACTCATCATGGGCCCAAACCCAGATGCCTGGAATGACACCTGGTGGGCCACATTCCTCGGAAGCCTGCCCACCCCCATGGACCACGCACGCAACCTGGGAATCATCCTGGACTCAGAGCTCAAAATGTCCTGTCAGATCAACTCCGTCTCGTCCTCCTGCTTCCACACCCTCCGCCTCCTATGTAAGACCTTCAAATGGATCCCCCTCGAACACAGAAAGACCGGCACTCAGGCCCTGGTAACCAGCATGCAAGACTATGGCAACGCACTCTATGCCGGAATAAACAAAAACCTCACCCCCAAGCTACAGAACATCCAAAATGCAGCCGCAAGATTAGTCCTTAACCTGCCAAGCCACTGCCACATCTCCCAGCACCTGCGCACACTCCACTGGCTCCCCATTGAAGCTAGAGTCACCTTCAAGATGCTAACCCACGCTCACAAGGCCCTCCATGACACCGGACCAGTATACCTGAAGAGCCGATTCAAAGTCCAAGAACCCCAAAGGACCCTACAATCAGCCCAGCTCTCCTACGCCGTGGTCCCCCGCACCAGAAAGACTAGATCGGGAGGCCGCTCCTTCTGCGTGGCCAGTGCCTGGAATGAACTTCCTCTCCACCTCAGACAGATAACATCGCTCCCCATCTTCACAAGAAACCTCAAAACCTGGCTCTTCGACAGACCTCCTTCTTGAAATACATGAACCTGTGAACCCCCCCAAACCCCCAGCGCCTTGAGACCCTTACGGGTGAGTAGTCGCGCTTAACATACACCTGATTTGGTTTGATTTTGATATGAGCACGTCTCCTTGTGCACTCTTGGCTGGGAGATGACGTTTCCTTGCCTCCTGAGGGTCCTTGGGAGCCAACTAGGCCACCAGGTATCTCCAGTAAGCCGCAAACAGCTGGATTGCTGAGAGTGGTCTGAGGTCATGCATCCTTTTTACACCACTCTGCAAATGCACCTCTTGGCGCACTGCTGGAGGGGCGAGGAGGTCCACATGTGTCCTGAGGACCTCAGGACTAAAGTGGATTTCACCCCCCGAGCAGCAGTGCATCACTCTCAGCATTACAGCTGTGTGGGGCTTACTGGAGATACCTGGTGGGCTACTTGGCCCCTAAGGACTCTTAAGGATCTAGGGGACTTAATCCTCCAACCCACAACACGCCAAGAGGTGCATTGGCAGTGTGCTGCACGGAGGGGGCGGGCTCCCGGTGAGAAGTCAGCTTTTTTTCCTTTTTTTGGAGGTTAGAAGGGGGCTGTGCAGCCCGACTTCACTCAATATTATCTGGGCCCTGGAGACCCCGTCCTCAAGGTCCTACTAATATTCATTATTTTTTTGTAAATGGGAAGGGGGCTGAGCGGCCCCCTTCCTGAGGCTAATTTCAGCCCCAGGGACCCCCTCCCCCAGGGCATGGCCACTTATGTATTTATTTCTGTCACATTTTTTTGTAAAGGAGGGGGCTGCAGGGCCCCCATCCTGAGGCCTTTTTCAGCCCCGGGAACGCCATCCCCGGGGCAATGACTCCTTTATGTATTTATTTTTTGGGGCGGGGCAGGGTGGCCCCCCTTCCCTGTGCCACTTTTGGCCCCGCACACCCCATTCCCTAGGGCAGGCCCTCACGGTGGGGACCATGGAGGATTCCCAATGCCCCTGCGGTCCCTGCCAGCTCCCCGCCTCCTGAGGGAGCCGGAATTGCTTTTGAACAAGGGGAGCTGCTCATATGCAGCTCCCCTTCTCCAAAAGCTACTCTGCTTTGCTTCATGGAAGCAAGAGCAGTTCTCCTGCTCTCGCTTCCATGAAGCAAAGCAGAAGTTTTCAATGACAGGGCGGGAGCAAACTCCAATGTCCTGGGGTGGGCACCCCGGGACATTGCTGGAGCCAGCCTTGGTGGGTGGCGGTCCCCAGTGCCATAGAGGGCTCACCCTCCCAACCTACCCGGGTAGGTGGTAGTCCCCGGGGCTGGGGGTCTGCAAAGGACCCCGCCCTTAATAAAAATTGCCCTAGGGAGGTGGTGGGTGAGTTGCAGGAGCCCCCTCACACTTAATACTTCTAATTTAACAACTGGGGAGGTGGCAGTCCTCATGGCTTGGGGGGCCGGCAAGGCCACCCTGCCCATTATCATAAATGACCGGGGGAGATGGTAGTCCCCTGGGCAGCGTGGGGGAGGGAGGAGCACCCATGCAATGTTTTCAACGAAGGCCCCACACAGCCCCTCTGTACATTATCAACATTGCCCCCAGGACCTGGCCCACCCGGGGGCTTATTAAAACGAAGCACTTCATTTTTAAAAAACATTTCTCAGCTAGATTTGAGCACCTAATGCGACTACCACCGAAAAAAATTAAAAATGAAATGTTTTTTGGGCCCCAGGTGTCCTTGTGGGACTCCCTGACCAGGCCTAGGGGGTCAGGATGTTTCTACCCTGCCCCCTTTTTAAATATTCTCAACCCATTTTTCTTGTGACTCAGTTTTACTGAGCCACAAGATGGCATCCAACACTTCTTTGTTTGGAGTGTTGACAGCCAATCATAATGAAGCATGTGATCGGGAGGGTACGTGGATCCACCGCGGTAACCAGATATCTGTATTTTTTATTTTTGAATTTCTTAGGAACTACTGAATGGAGTTACACCATTTAAAAAAAAACACTTTCTGAACCAAGACCTATTTTGTCTAAAGTTTCCTATGGAAATTAACACATAGAAAATGCATTTTGGGACCCCTTTTTTCTCGACCACCGCTCAACAAATCACCCCAAAACTTTTCAAGACAGGAGCTGGCTGGAGTACCCCATTAGTTTAAAACATTCGTCAAACAGCGCCAAAGATATTGGCAAATCAAAAAACACTTTTCCTATGGAAACTAGGACCTAACTATAACTACCTTCTGGTGACCGGCAGTACGTAATGTTTATATATATAAATATATATATATATTTTTACTGAGAAAAACAAAGGTTACAGGGACATAACTCAGCTAACTATAACTGCTGTTTTTGTCTGGTTTTGTCAGAAGGAAACCTGAGCATAACTATAACGGCCTTGTAACCTTTGGTTTTTTGAGTGAATTTTTTAGTTTTTTCAATTCAATTTCCAAACTTTAAAGTCCCTGTGTAACCTTTGTTTTTTTTCAGTGAATATATAAATATATATCCACTGATAAATTTGAGTGTTTTTTTTCAAGTCAGGAACACATAGTTATACACATTTTAATTAATATTTGACACAAGTTGTTTACTGAGATAGTTTTAATATAGCTTTTGTAAGAATTTGTCGAGTAAATGCCTTTAACTTTACATTTTGTGTGATCGTGACAACGCCATAAGTCACGATGATGCAGTAAACTGCAACAAACGTGTTTTTGGTGAAGTGTATAACACATGCTTCTACATATTATATCGTATGATGCATAGTTGGAGTTTATTATGAGGCGATTAAGATTCATGTTTAAGTAGCTATTTTCAATATCCAGTTTTCGCAAGGACATTGATCAACATGACAATCATGAGACTAGGAAAGAAGGAGTTATGTTTGAATGATAAACATTTTAATTATAAGAATAGGAAGAACACGCCTATTTATATGTCTTGAACATTCTTTGAAAGGAGTTCATTTTGAGCAGCTCACTAACATTTATTGCAGTCTTTTTTGTGTGCATATTTTTGGAAAAATGGTAACTCAGCCATAAGAGGGAGAGCAAGTGCAGCAGCAGGTGGACCAGGAAGCCCAAGAGGTGGATTTTGGTGACTTTGAAGAAAAGAGGCCTCCCCAGAAGAAATCAAGCAGTGTCTGGGATTTCTTCAGTATTCCTTCGGGAGAATCAAAAACAGTTCCTAAATTTGTGCAATGCACAGACTGTGTAAAGACATTGTCAAGGGCAAAAATAAAAAATATTCTTTTGGGACTACGTCCATTCTTTATCATCTAAAACCATACCACGACAATCATCTGAAAGCAGCAAGAAGGCAATGCAAGACTGAAGGACCCTCAACTTCAATAGCAGCCAAAACAACACCAGGGCAGGCAGTCCCTTCATAAGTCCATTCTCAGTTTCAGGATTTGGCTCAAGAGTTTTGCTAGATGTCGTCATACTGCATGGATGGTGGAGTTGTACTGAGTGCTGGAGAGCAGTGCATAACAACCCTTCTCAATGCTGAAAGGAATCATAAATGTTGATTTTCTTTATTTTTGGCCCTTCATAGTTTTTCCACATTTTTGAGTGTGTGTTGAAATTTTTGCACTCCCAGTTCCCATTTTTGTTTCCAGCAAAAATATAATTATAACTGGTAAATCATAGAAATGGATTCGGCGTCTATACCCGCAAAAGAGAACTTCTTTAAATATAAAGATCAACTGTACCATCAAATACCGGGAACATCGATGGGCAACACTTTTGTGCTGAGCTTATCCTGTCTCTACATGGCAGCCTTTGAGGAAGAACATATTCATAAGGATGAGAACCCATATAGGACCAATATAATCCCATGGCGTAGGTTCATACCCGACATCCTGATCCTGTATCATGGAGACATGACCCAGTGTGATGACTTCTACATTTGGATAAATGCTCTGAATCCATTCTTAAGATTTACCAGTACTATTTCAGAGAGCTCAGTACCATTCCTGAACCTACTGACCTCCAGAGAAGCCTCTTGCAGGGCCCATGGAGTATTGTGGTACCGATCCAATGAGGAACTTAGCCCGATGATTAACCCATTGGCCGCGGCGGTAATTCTGCTGCGGCGCTAGGGGGAAGGGGGCCGCGCGGCGCTGCCATGCTTGTGACAGAACCACTCCGTCACGAGCCACGGTGGAGCTGGGCTTGTGACGGAATGGTTTCGTCACTGCCCCGACCGCTCAATAGAACGCGCCGCGCAGGCGCAAAATCACTGCAGCACAGGCGCAGAAGCCGAGCCGTGACGGAACCATTCCATCACCAGCACAGCACCACTGTGTCTCGTGACAGAATGGTTCCGTCATGAGCATGCAAGGGGTTAAGCATAACACCATCACAGATGTGTGAGGGCACTACTTTCTAAAAATGAAGATCCCCCTAGCTATTATCCATCCTGACACACACCTCCTTAGGAACAGTTTCTCTCCTAGCATTTTTAAAAGGTTTATTTTGCCACGTCTATGTGGCAATATAAAACTGCACACACAGGGTGCAATGACAGGTCTGAGACCTGTTTAAAGGGCTATTTAAGTGGGTGGCACAATCAGTAATGCAGGCCCACAAGTAGCATTTAATTTGCAGGAGCTGGCTAGACTTAGTACTACATTAACATAGAATACCAAGTAAATTAAATAAGCCAATTGGGTGTATGACAATTCTGCCATGTTTAAAGAAGAGGTCACAAGCCCTTTAGCACTGCTTAGCAATGCTAAGTTCTAAGGCCAGCAATACAAATTCAACTAATAGTGGAGGATAAAGGCAAATTTTTTGTGGGTGATCCTGCAGAGAGGGCCAGGTCTAACAATGGCATTTGAAAGTGCATGTGCTGTTCAGAGGTTCAAAGTCAGCTAGCTAGAACCTTGTGTTAACCTAGTTGACAGGGTAGATTGAGCGGCAAAGCCTGAGGGCTTGGTCCTCTGCTTGTCAGTTGTGTCCCGTGCTCGCTACAACACCAGATTCAAGCTAGCCTGGCTGATGAGTGATGTTTCTCCGAAACCAGTACCCTAGATGCTTGTTTCCGGTCCAGGGAAGACCTTGCCTGGGAGTTCGGACTGGACTGTTCCCATGGAGAACAGGGTCAAGTCAGATTTGCCTATGGCTGGGTCTAAACTGGAATGGCGTGGCATGGAAAAAAATGATGGATTTAACCCAGGTCTGTGACTGAGATGAATGTTAGATTAATTCTGCATTCTGTCCATCATCTGTTGTTTTTGTATTTGTCACCCCACATGGGAAAAGTATGCCCAGACATGGGTCCCTTGCTCAGATTCAAGCTAGCCTGGCTAATGATGGCTGTTAACCTGTCCCAAGATTCTTGTTTATAGTCTAGGGACGACCTGGCCTGGCAGTTCAAGCTGGATTGTTCATGGGGAACTAGGTCAAGACTGATTTGCATATGGCTGGGTCTAAACTAGAAGGGTGTGCAAAAAAACGATGGATTAAACCCAGATCTGCGACTTGGGGTGAATTCAGCATTCCGTCCATCATCTGTTCTTTTTACATTTGTCACCCTAAGTGGGAAGGTTATGCCCAAACGTGAATCCCATGCTTGCTTTGCCACCAGATCAAAGCTAGCCTGGCTGATGAGGGATGTTACCCTGAAACCAGTTCCTGGATACTTATTTTTAGTCCAGGGAAGTCCGGGCATGGCAGTTCTGGCTGGACTGTTACCATGGGAACATGGTGAAGGCTGATTTGCATATGACTGGGTCTAAACTGGAATGGAATGGCGTACCACAAAATATGGAATAACCCCAGATTTGTGACTGGGGGTAAATGTTTTATTAATTCAACATTCAGTCCATAATCTGTCCTTTTTGCTCCCAGTGCCAGAGAAGGCATCTCTTTTTCTGTGTTGTGCTTGGAAAGGAGCACATTTTTTAATGGCCCTGTCCAACAAAAGGAAACAAACAGATGGTGTTACCCTATACAGTCAGAGGTTTGTCACCCACAGCAACCCCACTCGCAGCAACCCCAATGCATCTGCCTGCTGTGAGTAGGCATCATCCTTAGAAAAAAGAAGAGGTAAGGCACTGGGAGAGGTGTCCAATGCAGTGACCTCATCTATTGCTGATACCATTTAGAGAAAGGCTTTCACCCAGCTGTACCGCATCTGCCTGCTACTGACATCTGAGATACCCTGACAGCTTCCACTGTTTTATTGCTGCAGTTCACCTCAAGGCAGTTGCCTGCCACATCGAAAAGCAGCCTTGAGCTGCATCCAGCTGCTGTTCCTGCCCTCCTCTGCTGCTGCACAGATTGCCTTCAGTTTCAACACAGATGACCGCAGCAGGGAGCAGTAAGATTCACAGGCCTAAAGACAGCGGCCTCTGATTGTGAGGACCACATATGAAAACCCTGGTTGCCTAACTGCATGCTCCAAGGTTGGATTCCTGAGCCAATGTTGTCCAGCACTCACCTTCAAATGTTGTCAACTGCTGTACTTCTCTCAATGCGCTGCCTCCCAGGTCTGGTGGTGTTGATTTTGGACTCTCGAGCAAGGTGAGGAGCTGCAAATCCCTCGCCTGACCAGTGTCCGAGTGCAAGGAAATTACTCTGACCTCACTCAGCAAAGACCCGAAGTTGGCACAAGAAGCTTCCGGAAGAGTACACACAAATGTTGCTCCATCACAGAAATAGACACCACCTGGTGACAGAGCCACCTCCTATGATACTCTTGGCAAAATAAATGCATGGGAAAACCTGAAAGAGGACTGCTTCCGCCGGGAGTCCCCACCTCCACCTGAGACCACCTGCTATTCAGTCTCACAGGTAATCAAAGCTGGAATAGTTGCTGCCTCGCTCCAATGCCTCTAACCCTATATTGCTGAAAAAAGTTTGGCTGACCTTTCCCACAGGTGGGCAAAGGTACAGTGCATGCTACTAACTTTAAAGGCTACAAGAGGAGGCCGCTAACAGACATTGTGACCACCGTATCATGATCCTCCACCTCAGACTCATCTGCCGGTTGGGGTTACTAACATGGCACCATGCACCCTCAAGCTGTGCCAGGCTTGTGAGGCTGCTGATTCCTGTTGGGAAGAAAAGCACTATCGGACAATAATAAAACAAAAAGTGAATGAAAATAAAGTCACGAACCTCGTAAATCCAGTCAAGGGTTTCAGTAACTTAAACCAGAGCCCAGCCGCTGGTAGGTATCGTAAAGATCAGAAGGGAGTTATTTAAAGAAAATGTGTGTAGCATTTATATGTGTCAAAACAGTTAACAAGTCAAAAACACAACACAATAAAAATGTCATTCAAATGTATAAAAAAAGAGAAAACAGGAGAAGCAAAATGACACCAAAACCACAAAAACTAAACAAAGGGGACCAGAGATGAGATTTAGTTTTAAATATTCAATAGAAAACAGTACAAGTAAAAGTAAAGTGCCAATATTATTGTATGATTGCAGGCCTATGTCACAATTTCAGGCCTACATCAATGGAAAGCAGGTTGGATACACCAACAAGGTTTGTCCCTCTAGGAGCTTTTACCTAATGAAATCCTTCAACGAGGAATGGTTGCATGCTGTATCGGAGAAGAGATACATGAGGCTAGATAAACCTTGGAAGATGTCCCATTGAAGCCATTTATTTAAGGAAGAAAATCTCAGAGTAAGACAACTAAAAATTTGCACCCAGAGAAGTCTTCTCTTCAGTCAGGTACTTTTTGCACCTTCCCTCAGTCAAGAATTCTACATTCAGGCATATTCCCTCTTTCGGAGCTTAGAATCCTTAAGTGAGACAAGGTGATAAGCTGTACCCCATAGTAAGTTCCACAAGGTCCGATACCTTCATGCTTAGAAAAACTATTTATAAGCAGGAGAACCCAGTATCGTAAGCCCAGCAAAGTCACTACTTGGTCAGAATGGTTGGGGTTGCTGGTCCCAGTCCTCTTTAGGTCTGAAAGTCCAAAAAGTTTCCAAGTCCAAGATTTTCAGAGTGGTTAGGAGAAATACAGTTTGACACAGCCAATTGTCCCAAAACCACAGAAGCAACACTTGGGGGTGGAAAGACTCACTTCAGCAGAGCCCACCAATACGTACTTACCCATGCCCAGGCCACTGGATCTACTTTGGGAGCGTTTTTTCCTGATTAAGTTCACTCACCTGCTAGTCAGCTACTGAAGAGCTAGTGTAAATTAGTCTCCAGGAGCTTCAGGCAGGGAAATGGTAAGGTTTTAAATTTACGTTTCCAAATTATTTTTTTTAAGTCAACTACACAATTGTATTGGATGTGTAATAAATACTAAAAACAGTGGTTTCATTATTGTCTAGCTGGCTCCAAACCTGATAACTCTGTTTCCCACAGAACAGCCAGGGCCTTTCACATTGGAAAAAGTGTTTGGGGGCTTGTCACTGCAGGAACATGTGACAATAATTTTCTTTATGTACCATTTCTAAATACTATGCATCCTAACTTGAGGGCTACAAGGCCTACACAGGGGTAAATTAATACTTTTTTAGAAAATATGCTTTTCCCTGCCAAGAGGGATATGTTTTGACAGGCTGATCTGCAGGTTTAACACTACAGCAGTTAGGCTACAATGGTAGGTTTGAAGCCATGTTTTCCTTGGCATACTAGTGGATTGCACAATAAATGCTGCAGTCGATAGGTGACATTTAACTTGCAATTCCATAGGTGTATTTTCTGCATCATATACAATGGTGCACTGAACAGAAGTGCCCCAGTGTGAAGAGTATAACAGCCAGCAATACAATTAAGCAGCAGAAATAGGGGTAAAAACACAAAAGTGGCATTTTCTCACTGATAATATAAAGGGAAGTGCTGATCTTGCCCCAGTAAGAAATGCCTGCTGGAAAACCTGAAGATTGCCCCAGCTCACAACAAAACAAAAGCATGTGTTGAAGCCAGCTTAGATCATGCATAAAGTCCGCCCCAATGACCACCACACAACACTTGCTGTGAATGCATCTGTTGGGAATTGGGGTTGGGGGATGCCAGGGGTATGACCTATTGGCAAGCAACAACCACAATCCTAGTCATGGTAAGAGGCAGGCAAACTGTGAATTAACCTGTGCTCACCCTCTCGTAGCTTAGCATCGAGCAGTCGTGATTAATTTCAGAGGGAATGTGTAAAGTATTTGTGCAACACTTAAAATAGTAAATCTGAGAAAATGCCATACAAAAAGATTCCATACTGTTAGAAAAATAGAGAATAATTTAATAAATAAGACAAGACCAATTGACAATAATCCATTGAGTGGAACTTGAGATATTGAATTTTAAAGTTGAGAGTGAAAAAAGCACAAAGAAGCAAGCGCTAGTAGGGATATCTGGTCACAAAAGACTAGGACAAAGTCAAAAGTTCAGAGCCATGCAAGGCCACTTTGCATGGTCCTGCATGGCTTGATAAAACTTTAGTAACACAACCCAGCACAAATTGATTACTTGAGTTACTCTGCTTTAGGGAGGTGTTCCGTTGGTGGAACATAAGTGTTTCCAAGCACCCACACATGGAGTTGGGTGCATTCCCAGATCTACCTACCCTGGTTAACCTGGTTTGGCGTTTAAATGCTGCGCATCCCAAAGTGAAGCGCAACGAGGTCTCTTTGTTTTTTCCTCTTTCTAAGTATGCTGAATTGTGCTGCTCACTTAGAAAGAGGAAAATGCTTCTGAGGATTGTTTTCGTACAGGAAGAGGCCCCTTTCTGCACTAAAAACAATCCTATCTACAATGCAGGCAACCTTGCACCTCTGCACAAGGGTGCCTGAGTTGGCGCCAGGCAGCTAAAAGGGCGCTGTGCGAGGAAAGGACAGGAATGCATAATGTTAGATATGGTACATTCCTGCCCTTTCACGCAGCGCAGTGCATTAAGGTGGCTTTCTGCGCTGTGCTGCGTGAAAGTACTCTAAATCAGCAACAACTGTCTTGAGCATCAGCAAGGGAGACCAACTCTGTACTTTTAGGATATGGTCCCACTGTCTAAAGGTTCTAGCCTTTGTCTGCATCAGTGTTCGTGGACTAAATCACATTACGTTGAACTATAAACTTGATTAACTAAGTACTGCTGCAGCAGCTTCATTGAAAAAAAAATGACAAATTTAAACTGAACAAAAATTATTGTTAAAAAAATGAAACGATCTGCTCCCAAAATTGTTTACAGAAAAGGCAGCATAGTAAACTTATGAGAACCAAACATATGTGTCACCATGTGACTTGATTTCAAAGGGCTGGAGCAGAAAACAAATTACCAGTCAAACAATAAATCAACTTGAAGAAAATATTGCAGTATTTCCTCTCACCCCAGACGTTTAAGTACGCGACTACTCCTGAGTTATTGTATCCTCAAGGTTTACAGTAGATTGTTGTTGAACAATACACTGTTCCTACCTTCAGTTTTTTTGCAGCAAAACCATTTCCAATATTATTGTGTTAATTGGTCGCATCCTGTCCTGACATTACTGAACCTGAAGAGAAGGAAATTGACTTGCTCCTATGAAAAGATATTTAACAATGGGTAGGTCTCTGTTTATTATCTGTGCTGCATTCAACAAAGCGACGCCATACAACAAGCAAGGGTTATTTCAGAAATCACTGTAAATGTATGTCATTTCAGAAGAGACAGGCAAGCGTGTTTATGAACTGGTGACAATAAAACCTAAACTAGTATGCCGTCTTTCCCTGAACTGCAACGCCTTTAGGTTCTTTCTTAGCACTGTGTTAACCTCTCCGTCACTAGCACAAAATAAAATAGAGAACAATGCATTGCATTACATTGCATCACTTCACCAAGTCTTATTTTATAATGTACATTTTTAATGATTCAGAGATGACTAAGAATTCATTTACCAAAAGGAAGGGTCGGATTAGCGTATAGGGCATTTCAGGCACTGTCCGGTGGGACGGTATGACATGCCAGTGTGTGGCGCATTGTTTGGGCTGTTTGGGGGCCTGTTTTAGGGTCTACTGGCCCGGTTTTTACGGTTAATGTTTTTATTTTAAAACAAATACTGCCCGCAGAATCCTCAAAACCATGCAATTTTCCATACCTGACTTAACACTTACGCAGCACGATTTTATACCTTCAAAACTGATTCAATTTGCAAACTGCGGCCAATTTTTGAACTTTCAAATTCATTCATACACGTTACTTTTATTTTTATTGCCGCGCCTGCTTTCTGCCCCAGTCCGACCCTGCCAAAAAGGAACTGTCCCCACATACATGGATAGAAATTAGTGCTTCCCAGAGATAGTCGCTGCTACGCTGGCTCGACCTCTAGATCACTGTACTACACCTGCTGGGGCCCCAGGGGTCAGAAACGCAGAATATTTAGCTCATTTAGAACTTTCACAAGCTAGCACCTTCAGTTGTCTTTGGTTTGCTGCTTCTTCAACCTCAGTGCCCATTCAAGTTGAGGTTCCTCAACTTGAACGCGCAGCCTTGCGTTTAACCCTGCGATGGCACTAAGTTTAACAACTTAGCACCAACGCAGGCACCCTTGCACCAGAGTGCAAGGGGGTCTGTGTGCAGGGGAGGATTGTGTATGTACAGGAAGATGTCCCTTCCTGCACATAAACAATCCTAAAAGCAATTCTCTCCGTTTCATGTGTACCTCTTTATTCAGCACACATAAAAGTGACAGAATGGTATTTAAAAAAAAGGTTTGTTTATGTACAGGTAGGGCAACTTCCTGTACATACACAAACCATGGCAATTTGCTTTTTCAATGTGTGCTGCACAAGGCAGCACACATGGAAAAAGCAAAAACGAGGAGAAATAAAGCATTGCTCCTCATTTCGCCTGTTTAAGACCAGGATTTTCCTGGTCTTAATTTTGGCGCTGCCTCCTATTTACGCTGCCCTTGTGAATAAGGGCAGTGTCAAAATCAAGGAATGTTGCGGTGGAATGCCCACTGCAACACCCACTGCACGCCCCTTTCACTCTAAATACAGCGTGAAAGGGTGCTTATTCACAAGGCAGCGTTAAGCCACGTTAAGTGGCTTAACACTGCCTTGTGAATAAGGCGAGGCCTGTATCACCATCACAACACACTGAAAGGGGCTAGTGAATATGCCCCATAGAGTTCAACAAGAGAGGAAAGAGGACCGAATATTTTGAATTCCATTTTAGTTTTTTCGAAAAATGAGGAGGAGCTAATTTTTCCTGAAATGTTACACTATCCTAGGTAGATGTAAAGAGTGTAAGAAAGTACCAGTAAGGCGTTTCAGAACTGCATAAGAATGTACCCCCACCAACTATCTCAAGGTGAATTTAAGAGACATATTGAGGAAGAGGTGGGTCCTCAATCATTTGCCAAATGAGAACAGATTGGAAATCTGGTGATTTCTAAAGGCATGGACAAATGCCAGAACAGAAAAAGTTCTGCTAGAATTCTTTCTATTTAAAGAGAAGAATCGGAACTTTTCAAAATGTTAAACACACCTCACATTTGAAAAAGTCCAATATTTCCAACTAAGCTATAAAAACATAAATAATGAGGTGCTTGACATATTTCCAGGGTAAAAAAAAAATAATGACATTTACAACACAAACTCTGTTTTTACTTGTAAACAAAGCAATGCTTATTAAATAATAAATGCATTTCCCTTTATTCACAGAAAGTCAAATTAAATATTACATATTAAAATGTTTAAAAATCATTAAATCATATTTCTGTTTAATTATTGTTTTCTTTTGTGTTTTAACAATTTCCGTGGCTGTACTCACATTTTTAATGAAGACATGAAGGTAAATTCAAATTAGTTCCATTTATTTTTCTTTGAAAAATCACCCAGTCACACAACAAGGACTATAACCCGTTGACCGTGGCACAAGTTCCACCATGGTGCGGATAAATGAATCAGTGGGCGGGGTTCGGACGCCCCCAGCCGTCCTCCACAAACGCCCACAGTGAAGTCGAATGGCCGGGAGCCTTCCGACGCATTAAACGGGTTAATGATCACATAAGTCTAATGTGACAAAATTCCTTCGACTAATATAGAAAGAACCAAATTAGAACTTGATAAAATAAAACTAAATACATACTTTTAACAACATGGGGAAATTCGGATAGAAATGTATTCTGTGTTATGTATAAACCAATAATAATTGATAAAACTTCACTGAAAGGGAAACAGCCTTCATCAGTATAAACATATAAACACCAGTAAACATCAGCACAACCTACAATGCCATTCAAAGAAACAATAGGTAGAGAAAATGTGTAATTGTAATGTCTTCCTGAAGTGGTCAACACAATTTAACATTCATATACAATGAAGCAGCAAGAACAACTGGTCTAAGAATATTCTATTTAAATTTTTTTATTTAGGGATGTTACTAAAATATTGTTTCTTCTTCTCTTTTTTCCTCCAGTTTTTTGTGCTTGAATAAAAGGTGCAAGCGTTTGAAGCATGTTTTAGGTCCGATCTAATAATAATATGGACTGTAGAGAATCAGGGAATATTACAATCATATTTGATCTTTTGGCAATGTTTAATTCTTTCACTTATTGGTGAAATGGTTGGCGATAATATTCATGGCCAATGTGTATTTGCACATTTATCCGCAGACACAGAATGAGTAGAACCCTTTAATATGTCAGCCCCCTTTTCTAACACAACAGTATTGATAGTAGGTAACCTCCCAAATATACCGGGCTTTAGTATTAAGGTCCACACATATCAAGGGATTGCATTGCCCTTGCATCATGTAGTTTGTTGCAAGGGCTACGCAATCCCTAAGTCTGATTCACTAAGCAATGCAAGGCTACTTTGCCTGGTCCTGAGTTGCTTTGTAAGTTTGAAGTAACTCAGGCCAGTTCAAGTTGCTGCATTGTGTTACTCTTCCCTGGAAAGGTGTTTCATGGGTGTTCCCATGCATCTGTCTATGGCTTGTGAGGCATTCCCAGATTTACTAACACTGGCTAAAGTGAGAATGTGTGAAAATGTGATGCCTTCCCAGGGGAGGGGCAATGACGAGAAATATATATTACATCTCTTCTTTGTTTCCTCTTTCTACGTGTACTGCATTCTGCAGCACACCTAGAAAGAGGGAAAAGCCACAGAGGATTATTTAATGCAAGAACGTGTTCCTTCCTGCACAAAATCAACCTGTCTGTAATACAGGCACTGGCACCATGGCGCAAGACTGTCTGCGGTGGGTCTAGGCAGCAGATTGTGCTCCAGCGCAGGGAGAGAGCAGGAATTTGTCATATATTGTTAGATATGGCAAATTTCTGCCCTCTCCCTTTCATGCAAATCAGCAAGTTGTCTTGCTGTGTTGTGTTGCATGAAACCTTGTTAGAACAGCCCCATAATGCAAGGTGAAGAGACTATCCGACATAATGTCACCATGCACATGAGATAGTGGTGTAAATATGGCATAAGACTTTTCACATCCCAACAAAATCCATAACTGCAAGCTGCCTCATTCTTATGTGAGATACCGTCAGCAAATTCTGGCGTTTTACTCAACCGCACTTTTTTGGGGGGGTTTGAGCAAAATGTTACTATGCTAACAGATAAGTTTCAAGTCCCAGAATGCAAGGCGATGTCTATTTAAAGGTCAGTACTTATTTAAAGTGAGACACTTACGAACTATGAAAGTCCACACAACAGCAGCACCAGAGAAATGTAGTGAGGGAAAGACTGGCAAAGAACAGTGGTGAGCAGGCTTAAAGGCTGAGGAGTCAGATGCGTTAGAATGCAAGGCTACAAATTAACCTGGAAAAATTCAAAATTAAAGGGTTTCAAAAGGTACTATGTTGTTTTTTTAATCCATTAATAGTCCTTTAAATCAGATTCATCCCTGATAGAGTGAGTGTGCTAGGTAATGAGATGTGAGACAGGGTAATGAGATGTGAGAGTGAGTGAGAGTGCAATACACAATTAAAACAGTCTACAATAAATCCATTGCACGCATTTCCAATTGGAAGACACTGCATACCCTGTATTACTTCTCCCTTACATTAAATAATTAATCAATCAATCAGGTGTTTGTTAAGCGCGACTACTCACCCTTAAGGGTCTCAAGGCGCTGGGGATGAGGGGGTGCAGTTTCAGTCCATAAAGGAGGTGGTCTGTCGAAGCGCCAGGTTTTGAGGTTTCTTACAAAGACGGGAAGCAATGTACTCTGTCTGAGGTGGAGCGGAAGGGCGTTTCAGGCTTTGGCCACGTGGAAGGAGAAGGAGTGGCCTCCCAATCTGGCTTTTCTGGTGCGGGGGACCACGGCGTAGGAGAGCTAGGCTGATCCTAGGGTCCTTTGGGGTGCGTAAAATTTGAGTCGGCTGTTCAGGTATGCTGGTTTGGTGTCGTAGATTGCCTTGTGTGCGTAGGTGAGCATCTTGAAGGTGACTCTAGCCTTGATGGGGCACCAGTGGAGTGTGCGTTGGTGCTGGGAGATGCGGCAGTGTCTTGGCAGGTTGAGGACAAGTCTTGCGGCGGCGTTCCGGATGTTCCATAGCTTGTGGGTGAGGTTTTTGTTTACTCCGGCATAGAGTGCGTTGCCATAGTCGAGTCAGCTGGTGACCAGGGAGTGGGTGACGGTCTTTCTGTTTTTGAGGGAGATCAATTTGAAAGTCTTATGTAAGAGGCAGAGGGTGTGGAAGCAGGAGGTTGATCTAGCAGTTAATTTTGAGCTGGGAGTCCAGTATAATTCCCAGGTTGTAGGCGTGATCCGTGGGGGTGGGTGGATTTTCGAGGGCTGGGGGCCGCCAGGTGTCGGTCCACACATCGGGGTTTGGGCCCATGATGAGTACTTCTGTCTTGTTGGTGTTTAGTTGTAGGCAGCTGTTTTTCATCCATTTGGCAACAGCTTCCATGCATTCTCGAAAGTTGTGTCTGGCGGCGTTGGGTTTGTTGGATAGGGATAGGATGAGTTGGGTGTCTTCTGCATATGACACAATGTTGAGTCCATAGGTTCTCACACTGGAGGCGAGCGGAGCCATATAGACGTTGAAGAGAGTGGGGCTGAGGTAGGACCCCTGAGGGACTCCGGAGGTAGTTGGTGTAGGGTCTGAGAGGGAGAGGGGAGTCTGACTCGCTGAGTTCTGCTTGAGAGGAAGGAGCGTATCCGGTTTAGGGCCTTGTCTTGGATCCCTGAGTCATGGAGTCTGCATGTTAGGGTGCGGTGAGAGACTGTGTTGAATGCTGCTGAGAGTTTGAGGAGAATGAGGGCTACTGTTTCTCCTTTGGCCAGTAGGGTGCGGATGTCGTCTGTTGCGGCGAGGAGGGAAGTTTCAATTTTTTAATTTATTTTAAAGGTTTTATATAGCGCTGGCTAGACCCAGAGGTATGAGAGCACTTTACATGAGCATCTGATCATAGGTACAGGTTCCATCGTTACAAAGGTTACACAGTTGTTAGAGCATGGCAACATAGTTACTTGTAAGGTCGAGATAAAACAATAAGCACAAATACGTAAGGGGAAAAGCAGGCAAGGGGAAAGATTCAGGGGAGGGGTAATGAGGCGGGAAAGAGAAGAGGAGGGTGAAGGACACAGCATGGAAAGAGGAGGGGAGGGGCAAAGGGGACACAGACCGATAGACGAGTCAAAGCAATGTCCAAAGTTCAGTTAACTGTGAACCCAGGGGAAGTGGTATCACTTCTCTATCTCTGTTGCCGGAGGCTCCCTTTACGTATTGGACGCTCTCAGAGGCGTCTCTGAGACTCCAAGGCCTACAAACTGGATCCTTCTCCAAAAAGGGGAGAGGGAGTGCTTTGGCCAGGGGTGCTATACCATACCTCAGCTGTGAGTGGCTCCCTTGGCGCAGTGGACTCTCTCAGCGGGTTTGCTGAGACTCCAGAGTATAATTATTAGATCTTTCCCCAACAAGGGTAGAAGGAGTGCTTAGTCAAAGGGCACAAAGTCAGGGGGCTAGGCAGACTAGCAGGCGAGGTGAGAGATTCAGGGGAGAGGGGATAGGAGAGAGGGAAGTAGACAAAGAGAGAAAGAGTGCTAAATGGGAACATATTTAAATTAATGAGTTATTATAGAGTGCTGGCTAGACCCGAAGGAAACAGAGTGCTTTACATGAGGAACAATAATGTTGCAATTTATATCAGTTAAGAATTACATAAGTATCAAGAAAAGCATTTAAAGAACATAGGAGACAGGGTGAATGGCGCAAGGAAGGGTAAGGGGATAGGGTAAAGGGGTAGGAGGAAGATAGGACGTAGAGACGAGGGGAAAATCTGCCCAAGTTCCGTCTGGGTAGGAGATGGCAGAGGGGGAGTCCACACCCCACCTCCTCTTTAGCTATATGGTAGCTCCACCGGGAATCAGCAAAATCGCTTGGTCTCTACAATCTGGGGTAAGTTCCCACAGTTTCCACGTCCTGATGTGCAAACAGGTTAGGGGATAGGTTCAAGGTCTGTTCAATGTCCAATTGTTGTCCCAGGGAAGTAAAACAATGTGAAGGGGAATATAAGGAAGACATCTTGGGGTCAGGTAGGGGACTGTACTGTACACTGGTGGTCATCTTAAAGGTCAGGAATCTAGCAGTTAATGTCAATTTCCAGGACAGTGGCTGCAAGAGAATAACAAATCCAGCGTGCAGACACCATTACACGCACAGACATGCACTAGCACATACACATTTGGGCACACACCATCATATGCGCACATACGCACACACAAAAGCACATAGATAGAAACATCCAAAAACACAAATACACATAAAATCCCCAAAACACCCAAGTACATGCACACGCAAACACCATCACATGCACAGACATGCACAGACATGTACAAGCACACACAAATGCGCTCACACTCTCATAAACGCACAGACACACACACACACAAGCACACATACAATCACATGCCCCAGAATAAAAATACCCAAGGACGTATACACAGGTACATGCACACAACACAAACCATCACACGACCAGACATACACAAGCACACACAAGTGTGCGCACACACTCTCATACGCGAACAGAGGTTGAATACAAGCACATATACAGAAACAGCCACACGCCCAAGCACACTTACAATCCCATGCTCTATTACAAAAACATTCAAGTACATGCACACACCATCATACGTACAGACATAATCACACATACAGAAACATCTGTGCATACCAACAAGAGCACACATAGAATCACATGCTCTAGTACAAAAACACCCAAATACATGTCCACACCATCACACGTACAGCCATGCACAAGCACATAATCCCCGTAGGTCTCCAGTGCACCAGGATGACTTAAGAGAGCGTACATGGGTTCTGTGCAGCAGTAGGGGCACAAATATCAAGTCCGGCACCCCAGCCGAGGTGCATGCCAGGGGAGTCAGATATCCAACCGCACTCTCCGCTATGCCCCCGGGATAAGATCAGAGGCTCCGGAGAGTCGGGCGTGAGTGCGTCGGGGCCCACTCTGCTTTATGGCAGGATGATGGCGGAATATCAGCGGTAGCAGGCGGGCTGGCGCTTAGCAGTGAGGGACATCCACCTAGCTTCCCAGACTGTGCGGAACATCAGGTGTGGGAATCCAGGGCTCATAGAACGCCGCCGCTCAGAGACAGGCCACGGCTATTCAGGGTCAGGGTCGTAGATAATAGCGGCAGGAGAGAGCACCCCCTGGCACTGTGCTTCCCCAGCAGCAATGTCGACACGCCCCAAGCCCGGTACCTTCGTGGTTCAGGTTGCCGCCACAGCGTTGGTAGTCAGGGGCTGCTGGACAGGGCCGAAGTTCACCCCGGGCGCCTGAGGCGAAAGAATGCAAAATGGTGGTCGTGGTCTTCCTCGCCTCTGCAGTCCGGGCTCCACTGATGCCCAGACGATCAAAGCAGTGCAGTAGGGGCGCTAGTACAGTTGGACCACTTCACAGCTCCACCGCGCTCCTGTGCTCCCTCAACTGCCCCTGGCCCTTGGAGGTGGAATTCGTCGTTGCGGGAGCACGCTGGGTCCGGGCGCACAAATTGGCGGACGAGCTCTCTCGGACCAGGGCCTCTCTTCTGTCGCAGCGGTCACCTCTGTCTCTCGATCTCTGGGGTCCCAAGCCTCCTAGCAGCTGCCTAGGCTCGTCCGCTCGTCTGGCTTTGCCGGCCTCCGCAGCAGCTTCTGTACGGTACAAGCAGGAGAGTCAGAAGGATCGGGATTAATAGCGCCGTCTGTATTATTGGAACGCTGCGGTTATAGCACCTTGTTCTTTTGGTTCAAAACCGGCAATCTTCGTCGCTTGACTGGGCACTGTGTGCTGCTATCATCAGGATGTACTTCCACAGGCGGGTTATCTGCAAAGGAAAGCCACGAGGTAGTTCATTTTTATGGGAGCGCGCTGCACGCGTGGGGCGTGTTTTCTCACTCCTCTGATGTCTTCACAGGAAGGTCAGTGGGAATTAAACCACGCAGCGCATTCCTCCTCACACATACCTCCATCCAGACGTGAGTGTATAGAACTCAGCACACAGAAGTACAACTTTTAAATGCTGTGGTTTTTTTAAGCAGGATTGGGAGGAGTAGAGGATGTTGTGCTCCTGGGTGAATGTGGCGAGTTAGTTGTTGATGGCTTTCTCTATCCGCTATATGTATCAACAAACCATTTTGCATTTCCTAAATAGCGAATTTTAAGGAATCGCTATTTAGGAAATGCAAAACGGTATGTATGTACAAAATCGCTTTCCAATAGCGATTCCTTAGCATTCCTTAATTTGAGATTAGCAAATTGTCAATCGCAAATTACCCCTTCATTTCCATGGGCCAGGAGGCCCATAGGAATGAAAGTGCAATTTGCAATTAGCAATTTGCTGATCGCAAATTAGGGATTTTTCCAAGGGTGCAGGGGTGTCTCAAGAACACCCTGCTGCACCCCTGAAAAAGACATTTGGGGGCATATGGCGCACATACATGCCCTAAGGGCATGTATGGGCGTCATATGGCACCTTTGTTTTTTTTCAAAAAAGCTTTTTGATAAGAATTCGCAAATTACCACCAACTAGAAGTTGGTGGTAATTTGCTAATCCTTAATGGCATTTTTGGCATATTATTTGTTTGATACATTGCATTTAAGGAATCGCAAAATTTGCAATTCCTTAAATGCAATCGCAAAATAAGGATTAGCAAATTTTGCTATTCCTTATTTTGCATCAAACTTGTTTGATACATTCCATTTGTCTAATTAGCATTCGCAAAGGCCGAAGTTCGCAGAATTTCGGCCTTTGCGAATGCTAAATAGCTTGATACATATAGCGGTATGTCTTTAGATGGGAACGGGAGCAGCAAGATGGGTCTGTAGTTTTTGCATCATAACAATCACTACAAAAGAACAAAATGGTGTGTAAACACTAGTAAAAACAGTTTCCGGCTGTATTGGGGTTTAGGCCACTGAATAAATACTGAGAAGCAGTGATTTCCTTCCATCATTGTTATATATGTGTGTGTGTGTGATTGTGTGTGTGTGCGTGTGTGTTTGCGTGTGTGTGTAAATTAGCAAATAACAATAAGAAGAAGGAAGTGGCACACCAGCTGAAGGACACCAGCTCACCAATTTATTGTGCAAAGGTCAATGACTCATTTGACAAGCCTTTGTGAAGTTAGGAAACTGCTCTGTAAGTTCACATGAAATAAACAGTAAGTTCATGAAGATAGAAAATGTATTATGCATTTCACAACAATCACATTCTTGTGCTTTGGAGGATTTAACAGGTTACTACTCAAATTCATGTAGTAAAATATCGAACTACTACTTAATCCATGAATATGGATTCAAAAGTGCAAACTAGCAACATGAAAAAATCCAAGCTGCAGAAAATATGAAATTATTAGTTAATAGCAGAACAGATTGGCACGTAAATTTAATTTCAACCAATCAAAGCAAAATGGGTCTTAGCCCTTATTTTCCATATAACAGCATTATACATATTTGAAATCCTTTCATTAGAATATAGTTTTTGAGGGAAAAAAACATATCCTATAGTTAAATAGATCCATTTTAATAACATAAAGAGTGAAGATCCGCAACGTGAAAGAATATAAACAGTATCAATTCATTATAAGATTGCTACATACCTTCAAATTAGCCACTTGGCATCGGTAATTAATAGTCAATTCAATAACCAATTGGAAATCCCTATTGGTAACATCAGAGGGCCAGTGTCCAATTAATCCACCATCAAATCAACAGTAAAAGAAACAAAATGGAGTAGTAAAGGAAAGGGAATAATGAAAACTGTAAACAGTATCAGCAAATCAATCCTTCAAAAATTAAGCCTACAAAAATATATTCTTTCACAATGTATTTCTTTAAACAATAGAATAAATAAATATTTGGGCCCATACCTTAATGCAACTATCCACTCAGACCTAAGATCATTTTGAACAGATTATACATCTCCAACCTCTTATCTGAACTAGCATCTCTTCGCTAGTGTAGGGTTTAGCCCTTGTATCTAAACACCGTAAATGAAGAGAAAAAAGTAAAGTATGAGAGAAGAATTCAAAAGTTAAAATTAATTGTAGCATAGGTGCAATCCTTGCAGGTTAAGCAATAAAGTACAGAGAAAGAAGAAAAGTCAAAAGAATACAACAGAGAAATAAGTAAGAAAGAAACATCCTTACGAAGTCTCACAATAACTCACAACATTCAATGATCCATGAAATTGCATACTAACTCAAACAGCTACATTATAACTCACAAATAATAGAACATTAGGGTTGTAAGAGAAATGATGAAACATTCCAAAAGGTAATACTAATGCAAAATGAGTTATCACTGCACTATAGTGAGAAGAATTTTAAAATAAATCTAGACTCATACTAGAGTTTGTTTCAAGTCATTTCACTTCATTAAAGTTTGGAGCAGTCAGAGAGATGGTTTGAACTAATGGAGGCTAAGCAGACTGAAATATGTAGCATCTGGGGAGGCGTGGGGTATGACACCCCCCAAATAATTGCATTCTTGGCTAGGGAGTTCGGTCCAGGAGCTCAGTGTTGGGTCTGATATCTCTGATCTGGTGCACTCGTCCTGAGTAGAAAGTGAAATACTAAATTTGATGTAAATGAGAGAGATAGCCATCTGAGAGCAGAAGTTCAAAATGTAAAACCAGATAACCTGGAATAATTCCAATTTCCCTGCCTGTCCAAATTGTGTCATCCTAGGGAAATATTTTATTTCACAGAGCCTCCTTTTTCTTTTTTATCACATATAAGCACACTTTTAAATAACTGAGTTTAGGATGTGCGTTGTACAAGCACCTACTTCGTTTGATGTAATGGGCTATATTGTTGCTCTATCTATAATACCAGTCCTGGCCCCATTTAGGGTTTATACAGCTGCTGACTTGCCTCTTAGTTCACTAATGTCATTGTTGTGGGGATGGTGAGCCTTGAACGTTTCTTAAAAATATCACTTTTATTAATTACTGTCTATGCAGTTGTATAATCTAATGTACTAAGATGAAATGCCTCACATATTAAATGAATACACTTTTTAAAATTATGATGAGATCTTATCATATTTTTACATTATATTTGTCTCAGGATATATATGCCAAATATTTTCATGGCTCGGGCTGTGCACAAACTCTTAGAGCCAAACAATACCCAATCCTTCTCTCAGCTCTGGCTCAGCTCACCCTACTAATTTGACTACACAACCTCCTCTCTTTGTAACAAGTGTAATCCATTGGGCCATCAGTCCCTTGATAAAATAATTAATGAAAGGTGAGGACTAGAAACATGGAGCCCTGCCCACATGCACTAATTTGACAACTCTCCCATCAAGGCTTTTTAGAGCAGAGGCAAAAAGATTGCATGCAGTGAAAATGCATTCACAGTAAGTGATCTCTGGGCAGGGATTCCATGTTGTGTGTGACTGTAATTTTGAGTTCATAGGGATAATTACTAGACCAAGGTGGGATGGGCAGGGTGTAGTTTCAGCAGGTGCTCTGGATGCTTTATTAAGTATTAAATGGTTTTAAAAAGGATTTGAACATTTATTGTTCTATTTATTTCTTTTAAAGTCTAACACTTCCCCTACTGTTGCTTAGATTGGACTGGGAATAGTAAATCTAACCCCTCCGACGTACAACACTTTCCCTACTGTTGCTTAGACTGAAGTGGGAATAGTAACTATAACCTCCCTGAAGTCCAACGCTTTCCGTACCTTTGTTTAGAACGGAGTGAAAATAGTAAATGTAACCCTTTACATACTGTTGCTTAGACTGGAGTGGAACTATTACGGGGGCTGGAGATCAACTTGGAGAAGACTAAGTTTATGATCTTCAATCCCCTGAGACACACCCGTCCAAATCCTACGCTGAATGGAACCTCCCTGGAGCGTGTAAAGACTTTTGTATACCTGGGGGTCACATTGACTGAACATTTCACTTGGGATCACCAAATTTCCAAAT
This sequence comes from Lissotriton helveticus, assembly GCF_964261635.1. Lineage (NCBI taxonomy): Eukaryota > Metazoa > Chordata > Amphibia > Caudata > Salamandridae > Lissotriton > Lissotriton helveticus. The sequence continues at coordinate 46,643,155 of NC_136060.1, read as the reverse complement.
CTTCCCTGAGACTGGCCCAGATTATGGGAGGCATAGGTAGATTCCATAGTGCTACAAATTTTAAACCTGTCACTCCTGCCCTTGAGATTTACAAAATACAGGTCAGGCCAGAAGCTTTGTATGCCGCAGAACTTTGGGGACACATGAAAGTACATGAGCTATCGAAGGTTGAACATTCCTTCATGCGCCACCTGGTTGCTCTTCCACAAAGTACTCCCCTCATACTACGCCCAGCTGGGAAGGGGTTAAATCTAACTCCTCTGGAGTCCAACACTTTCCCTCAGGTACTTAGAATGGAGTAAGAATGGTAAATGTATTTATTTATTTTAGATTTGTATATAGCGCTAGCCAGACCCGAAGGTATCGCAGCGCTTTACAACACTGTCACCTATAAGATACATTAACACTTTAGTATGTACAATGACTCATGAAGCATCCAACAATACCGTCGTATAAAGCACAATGTCACATGTAAGATATGTTATCACACTAGTATGTACAATGACTCATACTACTTCACTTACTGTCATTGTAGAGAGCACAATATCCTGTGGTGGGATGAGATCAGGTAGTGGGGATAGAGGACATAGTCATGAGGAAAGTGAGGTAGATGTCTTGATGTCAAAAGTGTCTGTGTGCTGCTGTGGGCAGGCTTCGGCGGTTAGGCTAAGGCTATCCATTTGGGAGAGATCGTTGAGGAGGAGGTCTTTGAGCCGCCTTTTGAGTTTTAGGTAAGAGGGGTTGGTCCTGATATGCACCATATTTTGGTTGCATTTCCTGTGAAGGATCGAGATGCATTTTTTTGTTTGTGAGTTTTCGGAGGGATGAGGAGTAGCGTGTTGGTACTCCTAAGGCTTCTTGTCTGACTGGCCTTCCGGAGTTTGGAGGCCAGGTAGGTGGGTTTTTCTGAGTGGCAGCACTTTGTGCGTGAAGCAGGCAGTTCTGAAGGTAGCATGCATTTCGATTGGGAGCCATTTTAGCTCTCTGAGTGTGTTCATATTTCATTACCTCAGTGACCATTCTGGCTGCTGCGTTTAGAGTTGATCTGATGGGAGGTAGGTGCGATTTTGCTGCTCCTGTGAGGGTTGCATTTCCGGAGTCTAGTCTGGACAGCACCAGGGATTGAGTGGCTTGTTTGATGAATAGTTTTATTTTGTTAAGTAGTTTAAGCTTGAAGAAGGCGCTCTTTGCGGTGTTCTTGATGTGTTTGCTCATGTCTAATTAGGATCCAGGGTGATTCCCAGTGATTTTACAGAATCGGCTGGGGTGGGGTTGTAGTTGAGAGCATCGATAGCTTTTAGCCATTCTGTGATTTGGGGGCTCTTCTCCTTGTTGGAGATGTGGAGGATTTCCATTTGTCTTGGCTTAGTTTCAAGTGGTTGCGGGATAACCAGTGTTGGACTTCTCTCAGAGTATCGTTCATTCTCTGAATGTCTTCAATGGAGGAGGTTTCCAGATAGATCTGGGTATCGTCTGCATAGAGGTGGAAGGGAATGTTGGTTCTTTTGAGTATAATGGCAAGGGGATCCATATAGATATTGAAAAGTTGTGGGGAGAGTACTGATCCTTGGGGGACACCCCTGTTAATGGATATAAGGTCTGACAGGAAGTTTTTGATTTTATTGTTTGGGTGCTGTTCTGTATGAAAGAGGTGAACCACTGTAGGACCACCTCTTCAAATCCAACCCTTTCTTGAAGTGCCTTGGTGATTAGTTTGTGGTCAACCGCGTCGAAGGCTGCCGATAGGTCCAGAAGTATGAGTAGGCAGCATTGACCTGTATCGAGAGATTTTTGCATATCATCTATTACATTTAGGGTTGCTGACTCTATGCTGCAACCTTTTCTGAAGCCTGATTGGTGGGGGTCTAGAAGGTTGGTGCTGTCCAGGTGTTGGGTGAGTTGGAGGAGAACACACCTTTTCAGGTTTTTCACTAGGAGAGGGAGGCTGGAGGCGGATTTCAAGTTATTCAGATCATTTGTATCGGAATCTGTTTTTTCAGTTGAGGTGTGACTTGGCCAATTTTGAGACAATCGGGCATGACTCCAGTACTTAGGGAGGTGTTTATAATCTTGGTCCAGTGCGGGTCTAGGGAAAGTTTGAGCTTTTTAGCCAGTCGGGCAGGTATGGGATCCATGACGTGTGCTAAGGGTTTGGAGCTGGCAATCATTTTGATGACCTCTGCTTCAGAGATGGGATTGAAAGATTTCCATACATTTGGGGGGTGCTTGAGTATGATAACTTCTGTTCCTGTGGGTGATTTCCTGTTGGGGGACAGCAATGTACATCCAAGGAGAGTTCTATCTTGGTGATTTTGTCATTGAAGAAGTTGGCGCAGTTATCACACAGGTCTTTGGAGGCCGCAACTGGTGTCGAAGAGGGCTTGGAGGTTTGTTGCCTGATGAGACTGAAGAATTCTTTGGCCTGTTTTTTGCATTGCCAAGGGCATTAGAGAAGAAGGTTTTTCATTCTTTATGTCTTTTTTGTTTTTCCCTCGTATTGATTTCTGCCACTCTTAGGGCCCGATGTAGGTAAATCTAATTTACCACTTCTTAAATACCGAATTTTACCGATTCGGTATTTAAGAAGTGGTAAATATGAAGGGGGGAGATGTAGGTATTTCAGAATCTGTAAATACCGAATCGTTAAGATTCGGTATTTACCGATTCTGTAAATGCCGAATCGGTATTGCCCATTGATTCCTATGGGCTTTGAAGCCCATAGGAATCAATGGGAAATACCGATTCTGTAATTACAGAATCGGTAAAATTACCGAATTTGCAAGGGTGACAGGGTGTCACTTTGACACCCTGTTGCACCCCTGTTCCTGGCTTGTGTGCCATGTGACACACAGACATGCCCTTAGGGCATGTCTGTGTGCCACATGGCACAGGTGTACATGCACAGATGTGCATGTACACTGGAATTCGTTATTTACCATGGAATAGTATTCCATGGTAAATAACGAATTCCAAAGGCCCTGTAGCACTGTTTAAAGGGCTACCTACATAAGAAAATATAGAATCAGTAATTTTACCGATCGGTAATTTTACCGAATCTGTAAAATGACCGATTCGGTAAAATTACTGAATCTGTATGTTTTTCAAAGCCCTACATACCAATGTCCAAATACCGGTCAGAAACGGCCGAAAATCGGTATTTTCGGCCGTTTCCGACCGGTATTTAGACACCTACATCTGGCCCCTAGTTCACTTCTTTCGGAATTTATGTTTGTGTTGAACCACAATCTAGATGGTATGCTCCTGGCTCTTTTCAGTTTCAGGGGGGGCTATTTGGTCTATAATGGAAGTCATAGTGGTGTTGCAGTGGGAGGTGAGTTCAGTTGTAGAGAGCTCATCAGTGTGGATGGGAAGGAGGGAGCTTACCCTTTCCTCCAGGTCTGCTAAGGGAATCTGACTTAGATTTCTCGCCCAGCGATGGGGGTCCTGCGTATGCGGTTGGCAGTCGATCATTTGGTTAATTTGGAATAGAATGATATGGTAATCAGACCAGTCAACAGGCAAGGTGTGGACGATGAGGACTATATCTGCTTGAGCGATAATGGCATCCAGGATTGAGCTCTGTTGTGGGTTTCCTTTGTGCAGTGTTGGGTGACGTTGTTATTGATTAGAAAATCATTTAAGGTTTTGATTAGTGAGCTATTTTCCTCATTCAAATGTAGATTGAGGTTGCCTAGAGCTATGTTGTGTCCCGGAGAAGGCAATGAGTTATCAGGTCAAAGAGGTGTTCTCCAAATGAGGGGGTGTTTCCTGGCGGATGGTAGAGGAGATGGCAGAGTAATGTTTTGTTGTTGCTCAACTTAATAGTGGCAGTAAGGCATTCGAAGGAGTGATATTTGAGAGCGTCGGTTTCCATCACGGAGATGTTGTCTTTGTGTATGATAGCTATGCCCCATCTCTCTGGTTTTTACTGTCTTTGTGAATGGTTGTGAAGCCCGGGGGCACCAGCATGTTCATAATTGGGGAAGAGAGCTCATTTAGCCATGTTTCGGTGATGAACGTGATGTCTATGTCATGGGTAAGGATGGTCTCTGCCAGGTCTGCTGAATGTTTGGTGGCCTATCTGCAGTTAATGAGCATGCAGTTGGTATTGGATACCTTGTTTTTGAGTTTCTTCTTTATGGGGGTCCTGGGATATAGGTGAGGAAGGCCTGGGGAGCGTTCTCTTCCAAAACCAGTGATAACCTGGATCTTGGAGCTAGAGGTGACAGTGGTGGGTGTGTTATATGAGGTGGCAAGATCCATCGCTTCCCTCTTGGACATTGCGGCTCTTTTTCTTTTGGGTCTCTATGTCTGGTTCAGGAGGGGGGGGTGTGGTCCAGCTGAGCCGTTGGGTTTAGGGAGGTCCTGTGTGATTGGTGTTGGTTAATGTGGATGTCAGATGTGGGTGCTGGTTGGGCTTTCGGGGTGTGGTGAGGTTAAGTAAGATTTTGGTTAGGCCTCGTATTATCGTTTATATATGGCTTACTAGTAGGGCAAGTCAGTGGGTTGTCACTGTAGAGGAGGGGCTGGGGCATTCCAGGAGGACATTATGGTGGTAGTTAATTTGGGTCCCTGTGTCTGGTTCCAGAGGGAGGTTGTAGTCAAGCTAAGGTGTTGAGTTTTGGGAGGTCTTGCGTGATTGATAGCGGTAACTGTGGGTGTCATGTATGGGTGTTGGCTGGGCTCTTGGTGTCAGCTTTTGGTGTTGGAGTTGCCCATGTTGACACTATGGGTTGTCGTGGATGTGGGGTGTGGAAGATCATGGCGTGGTTCAATCGGCCATCTCTTGTGTGTTTGTGGAGGGAGAGATTTAGGAGTCAGGGGCTGCGGAATGGGTTTGCTGGTTGTTTGTTGGAAGTGGTGGTTTAAGGGTGGGGGCATGTTTGTTGGGGTGAAGAACCTCATCTGTGGTGGGGCTTTTATTGATCTTGGAGGGGGGAATGAGTTGAGCGCTGTTGGGGAGGGGTAGGCGGAGAGGAGGATGGTGTCTGGAGGGGGGAGGTTGACTCTCATGTCAGAGGTCTTGTGGTCGCTCTGTGTGAACTCCTGTAGGGGCTGTCTATCAGGGGATAAGGAGCTAGAAAGGCGGAAGTGTGGGAGTTGCGGAGCAAAGGAAAGAGAGAGTTGAAAACTTCTAGGTTGTCATTATTGGCTTTGCGAAGCAAGGGGAGGAGAGTGTCAAAAGCTTCTAGGTTGTCATTATTGGCTTGGATTATGACTGTGTCTATGGTGTAGATGGTCACAGAGGTGCTACTGCTACGTATAGGGCGATTTGGGAGTGTTATTGTTAGTTTGCACGAGAAGGGAATGTTAGTAGTTTTGGATATGTGCAGGTGAGTTTTGAAGATGGTGTTTCAGTTTGCAGGTCTTACGATATGGAAAATGAAATTCATTTTTAACTGGCCTTTGGAAGAGCAGTGGTATATATCCGTGAATAGAGTTTCTGGGTATTGTCTAATCAGTCTGTGTTTGAGGCTTCTTTTAGCTTTTGGTGTGATGTTGGGTGGGAAAGTGATGGAGAAGGAGTTCGAGCCAGGTGGTTTCAGTCCTTTGGGTGTGAGTTGGCGCCGGTGGGATGGGGGGAGGTGACATTCTGTCTAGGTTGGGAGGGTGGATGGTTATCCTGAGCGGTGTTCAGTCTATTGGTTTGAGAGGGTGGGACTAGAAAGGCGTTTGGGGTTAGTAACCCTCTCCATGTTTCGGTATGCTTAGGGGAATTGTTACTTCCTCGTTCTGACCATATATGCTCCGCCTTTGAGCTCGCAACATGAGATTAGCTGTGACTGGAGGTGTGGGAGCTACCTCTCTGCTTACCTCTCCCACCAACAGGTGGGGTCAGTTAGCTGGGGTAGGTAGTGAGGGAACTGCCTCTCTGACCCTCAGGCGCGGTCAACTAGGTCGGAGCATTGCTATGGGTGTAGCGGGGAAAGGGTCGTGGTGGCATCGATAGTTTTCCTCATTCTGGATATAGTTGTAGCTGGATGTGGTGACTGACTTTTGTGGATGGCTGTTCTTTGCAGCCGGAGACCTTCCAGGGGGTTCCAAGGATGGTTATGGGTGGACAACTACCATCTTGGGGACAGGCATCTGGTTGGATGAGGTGAGGGGATGTGACTCCAGGATTTGTGGCCAGTGCGTCTATAGTTCAATTGCTTTAGGGCTCCGGGGGATGCTCCTTTGGTTGAGTTGAGGCTGTACTGAGGAGAGGGTCCTGGTATATCTGAGTTATTTGCGGATAGCTGCCATCTTGGAGTCAGGTAATTTGTTTACAGTTGTGGGTAGAGGATGTGTAGGGGTTTGATTGCGGTTCCTGTTGCTCGTGTGTTCAGTGATCGATTGATTTGGGTCTCCGAGGGATATTTCTAGGATTGGTTTGAGGCTGTACTGGGGAGAGGATCTTGGTTAATTTGAAGTTATTTGCTGATAGCTGCCATCTTGGGTGCAGACAACTGGTTTCAGTTGTGAGTAGGTGTGGGCTGTGTTTCTCTAATTTATTTTGAAAGTCTGCGCATTTGAGTTTTGAAAGTCTGCACATTTGAGTTGATCCATGTGAGGTTGGTCCATGTGAGGATCGAGGAAGAGGATGTGAACATTAATCCATCTGAAGTCCAAATGTTTCCGTACAGTCGACTATAGTTAAATTTTAATATTTAAAACATTTGTTTAGAAATGCTCATGCTATTTGTACGAAAATGTTTTTTACCATATTTCTGTACTTAATACATTGTTCAAATATATGTGTATGTTTTATTATTTTTATTTATATTATTTATAACGAACGTAAATGTAAAAAAATATTTTTGATATATGCTAAATGCATTGTCTTTTACATTTGTTGTACAGTATAAATGAATACATTTTATTTTAATATTTTAATTAAGGAAATATTTATGTTAGATTAAAAGTATATGTTTGTATATTTTTTATAAATGTTACTGTTTATACACCAAATTAGAATATTCTAGAAAATGTTTGTTTATAGTTGAATCATTTAAAAAAAATAAAAAATGATTAACTAAATATTTGGCATCAAGAAAGCTAAAGATGATTCAGTTCACAAAATACCACCAGGCAAAATTAATTAGGCAAATCTGCTAGTATCGAATGTAACCACTCCATGAACATTGGATGATTTGCTGAATGATAACGATGACGATATGGAGGTTTCTAAGCCTGGATGGAGTTCACGTAGCCGCGCTACATGGAAATCAGCAAAGTTGTAAAAAACACTGCGAGCTATGCGGAGTTCCACTAGCATGCGGAGTTGCTTGCTCCGCCCATTCGCAATGCTTTTTTGACACTCAGGAATGAATATTGCATGTTCAGGAACGCGTATTGCATGCTAGGGGAGAAATGTTGTGCGATCTTCACCACGTTGTCGCCCATGGGCGGGCCCATCTTGTTTTTTATGTTTGCTATGATTCTGGGCCTGTTTGTCAATCCTCCCTATATCTTTTCAATCCTTTGTTTCTAAAACTTTTTTGCTGATCTTTTTTATTTATTATCTATCCCGCTCTATTCCTGAGTGTATATTTTGCGTTTTTTTCAACTGTTGTGCATTTTTGATTATTTTTCCATTACTTGCTTTACTTCCTACATTTTCTTTTCCACCCACATCTCCAGAACCATGGTGAAGAAGACTAGTAAGCAGGAGAAGAGGAGGAGCGCGAGCCGCTGCTTCCTTCCTTGCGGAAGGCACCGCCCGGAAGGGAAGCAGGCCCAGTCCCTATTTTCCGAGGTGGAGGTGGCAGCACTCGTTTCTTTTGTCAAGCGCCACCACCCCTTAATCCTGGCAGCAGGTGGCAGGCATGGGTCCAGGTACGGGCTCTGGGAGCATCACCCGCGGTGGGCGAGGGTGCCCTGGGCAATGTTTCGCTGCTCTGAGTTCTGGTGCACCCATAACCAACTGACTCACTGGCGGTTCGACATCCTGTACTTGGAGCCGGACCTGCGGGACCTGCTAGGTGTTGAGCTTCTGGGGCTTGATGAGTAGCTAATTATATTACTATTGTGTTCTTCTGTTCTGTGTTATGGGGAACATATTTGTTTCCCAAATAGTAAGAAGAATGCTGCTGCTGCTTACATGCAGGTAAGCAACCTGCATCGCAAAGTGTGCGCTACAAAATTTGTTTTATTAATTAAATTGTTTACTAGCTTCACAACACTTACAAACATGAGTAAACGTACGCCAGTTGGTGATCCATGTAATAGCAGGTCAATGCGGGTACACCTACTTAAACTTTAAAACCCAATGCTTACCCACGGACCCTTTACCTGCCGAATCTGCAGCTTCACCAGCTGCCGAACACCTACACATCCTACCCCACCCACCAGAGCAGAGCGCAACCACCTCAGCTACATACTACTCAACACCCGCTCCGTCCACAAGCACGCCATCGAACTCTGGGACCTACTTGACTCAGGCTTCCCGGACGTCGCCTTCCTAATAGAGACCTGGATGAACCCCTCCTCGGCACCCGACATCGCCATAGCCATCCTAGATGGCTACAAGATCACCAGAAGAGACTGCTCCAACAGACCAGGAGGAAGAATCGTCATTGTCTACAGAAACACCCTCAGAGTCTCAACCTGCACAGCAGACACCTTTAGCACCTTCAGCACCACTGAACACCTGCACTTCCAGATCAACATGGACCCCAAAACCACCCTCAAAGGAACACTAATTTACAGACCTCCCGGACCCCATCCACAGTTAATCGATGCCATAGCCAGCATCGTCAGCATGCACGCTCTTACTTCCACAGACTACATCCTCCTCGGAGACCTGAATTTCCACCTTGAGATTGCCGACGACAGCAACTCGGTCGCTCTGCTCGATAACCTCGCCAACCTTGGACTCAAACAGCTCATCAAGATTCCCACCCACAACGCCGGACACAAGCTCAATCCCATCCTCTCCATCAGCAACCACATCTCCTTCAGCCACACCACCGAACTCCAACGGACCAACCATCGCTGGGTCCACTTCACCTTCAAGAAACCCAACTCGCACCACCACCTGCAACAGTTCGCCTACCACAGCTAGAACAAGGTCAGCGAAGACCAGCTCATCACCTCCCTTGCCCAAGACCCACCAACAGACACCACTGACACTGCCCCCCACGACGACTGCGCCAACACCTTCGCCCCAATCAAAAAACCTTCAAACAGACGCACCGACAGAAAGGCCCGCTGGTTCATCACCGACCTCTAGGAATCCAAGCGGACCTGCTGAAGACTCGAGAAGAACTGGCACCACGAACTGACACCTGCCAACCACGCTGCCCTACAAAATGCCAACCACAAGCACCACCAACTCATTCAAGCCACCAACAGTACCTCTTTCAAGGAACCCATCGACAACAATGCACACAACAGCAAAGAGCTCTTCAACATCGTGAAGGAACTCTCCAACCCCAGCTCCAGCTCCAATGACATCCTGCCATCGCAAGACCCATGCGACTCCTTAGCCACCTTCTTTCACTGCAAGATTGCTGACATCCACAACAACGTCAACGCCCAGACCTTCTCTAAAGCCGCAGACTCCGCAGACTCACCACTCCCCAGCCTCATCAACCGCCTGCTCTCCTGGACCCACGTTAACGACACCATCAAGACCGTTAACACCATCCACTCACCATCTGACCCCTGCCCTCACCACATCTTCAATAAAGCACACCGCATCATCACACCCCAACTCCGGAAGATCATCAACAGCTCCTTCAAGACTGCCACCTTCCCAGAAAGCTGGAAGCATGCCACGATCAACGCCCTACTCAAAAAACCCACAGCGGACCCAAACGACCTCAAGAATTTCCAGCCCATCTCCCTGCTTCTGTTCCCAGTGAAAGTCATTGAAAAGATAATCAACAAGCAACTGACTCACTTCCTCGAGGAGAACAACATCCTGGACCCATCCCAATCTGGATTCCGCAGCAATCACAGCACCAAAACGCACGCATCGCTGCCACAGACGACATCAGGACCCTACTGGACAGCGGCAAAACCGCGGTCCTCATCCTCATGGACCTCTCGGCCGCCTTCGACACCGTCCGCCACTACACCCTACACATATGCCTACACAATGCAGGAATACGTGACAAAGCTCTGGACTGGACCACCTCCTTCCTCTCTGACAGAACCCAGAGGGTTAGCCTCCCCCATTCTATTCTGAAGGGTCATCCCTCAGCCCTACCCTTTTCAACGTCTACATGGCACCGCTCGCCAACATCGTCCGCTCACACAACCTCAACATCGCCTCCTACGCTGACAACACTCAGCTGATCCTCTCTCACACCAAGAACCCCTCCACCGCCAAAACCTCCAAGAAGGAATGAAGGCAATTGCCTACTGCATGCAGAACAGCTGCCTGAAACTTAACTCAGACAAGACAGAGGTCTTCATCCAGGACTCCACCCACTCCATCGGCGACGGCTCTTGTTGGCCAGCCGCCCTGGGATCTCCACCCACACCCACCAACCACGCACGCAACCTGAGGTTCATCCTGGACTCATTGCTCTCTATGACCCAGCAAGTCAATGCCATCTCCTCCTCTTGCTTCAATACCCTCCGCATGCTCCGCAATATCTACAGGTGGATCCCCACCGGTACCAGAAGGATGGTCACCCAGGCCCTCGTCAGCAGCAGACTGGACTACAGCAACACCCTCTAGGCAGGAACCATGGCCACACTCCAGAAAAGACGCCAGCGCATACAGAACCCTCTTCTGCACGCCTCATCCTGACATACCCCGCAACACCCACATCACTGCCCACCTGAAAGACCTGCTGTGGCTCCCAGTCAACAAAAATATCACCTTCAAACTCTTCACCCATGCTCACAAAGCTTTCCACAATGCCGGACAAACGTCTCACCTTCTACACCCCAAATCGGCAGCTTTGTTCAGCCGACCTTGCCCTAACCTCCATCACAATCAATCAATCAATCAAGACTCTTATAAAGCACACTACACACCCGTTAGGGTCTCAAGGCACTGGGGGGCGAGGGGTGCTGCTACTGATCGAAGAGCCAGGTCTTGAGGAGTCTTCTGAAGGCCAGTAGGCCTTGGGTCTGCCGTAGGTTGGTGGGGAGGGTGTTCCAGGTCTTGGTGGCGAGGTGGGAGAAGGATCTGCTGCCGGTGGTCGTTCTTCAGATGCGAGGGACTGTGGTGAGGACGAAGCTGGCGGAGCGGAGCTGGTGGGTGGAGGTGTAGAAGCTGAGTCGTCCCTTGAGGTATGCTGGGCCAGTGTTGTAGAGAGCTTTGTGTGTGTGGAGGAGGAGCTTGAAGGTTACCCTCTTGTTGACGGGGAGCCAGTGTAGGTCTCTCAGGTGGGGGTGATGTGGCTGTGGCAGGTATGTTGAGGATCAGGTGTGTCGAGGCATTCTGGATGCATTGCATCCGTATCAGGAGCTTGGCAACATTCCTGCATAGAGGGCGTTTCCGTAGTCGAGCCTGCTGGTGACGAGGGCCTGGGTGACTGTTTTTCTCGTTTCTGTGGGATCCACTTGAAGATCCTGCAGAGGATTCGGAGGGTGTTGAAGCAGGATGAGGAGACGGCGTTAACCTGCTTAGTCATGGAGAGGTTGGCGTTGAGGATGAACCCTAGGTTGCATGCGTGGTCGGTGGGTGCAGGTGCTGTTCCCAGTGTTGTCCGCCACCAGGAGTCTTCCCAGGATGACGGGGTGGGGGCGATGATGAGGAACTCCGTCTTGTCTGAGTTCAGCTTCAGACTGCTGTTCATTCCTTCGTGGAGGTTGGTTTTGGCGGTGTGAGGGTCTTTAGTGAGGGAGATGATCAGCTGGGTGTCATCGGCATAGGAGAAGATGTTGAGGTTGGGCTGTCGGGCGAAGTGAGTGAGGGGCAGCATGTAGATGTTGAACAGCGTTGGGCTGAGGGAAGAGCCCTGGGGTAAGCCGCAGATGATCTCGGTGGCCATGGAGCTGAATGGGGAGGCAGACCAACTGAGTCCTGCCGGAGAGGAACGATGTGGTCCAGTCCACGACCTTCTCTAGGATTCCGGCGTTGTGTAAGCGTGTTCGTAGTGTGTTGTGGCAGACTGTGTCAAAGGCGGCTGACAGGTCCAGGAGGTCGAGGGTCGCTGTTTCTCCGTTGTCAAGCAGGGTCCTGATGTCATCGGTGGCGACGATGAGGGTGGTTTCAGTGCTGTGGTTGCTGCGGAAACTGGACTGGGATGGGCCCAGGATGTTGTTCTCCTGGAGGTAGCAGGTAAGTTGTTTGTTGACAATTTTCTCGGTGACCTTCGTCTGGAACGGAAGCAGGGAGATGGGACGGAATTTCGAGAGGTCCGTGGGGTCCGCCTTGGGTTTCTTGAGTAAGGCTTTGATCTCGGAGTGCTTTCAGCTCTCCGGGAAGGATGCTGTCTCAAACGAGATGTTGATTACTCTCCGGAGATGGGGTGCGATGGCTGTGCTGGCTTTGTTGACGATGTGGTCAGGGCATGGGTCTAATGGTGATCCGGAGTGAATGGTGTTCATGATCTTGCTGGTGTCCCCATTGTTGATGCTGGTCCAGGAAAGCAGGCAGTTGGTGCGGGTGGTGGTCGTGGGGGTGGTGGTTGTCAGTGTGGTCGTGGCGCTGAAGCTGTTGTAGATGTTGGTGATCTTGCGGTGGAAGAAGGTGGCCAGTGAGTCGCACAGGTTTTGCGAAGGTGGGATGTTGTTGGTGGTGGAGCTGGGTTTGGAAAGTTCCATCACGATGTTGAAGAACTCTTTGCTGTTGTGTGCGTTGCTATCCTAGCGGTCCTTGAAGGAGGCCCTCTTAGCAGCTCGGATGAGTTGATGGTGTCTGCGGGTGGCGTTCTTGTGGGCTGTGTAGCTGTCTGGTGATCTTTGCGGAGCCATTTCCACTCCAATTTCCAGCATGTTTGTTTGGAGGCCTGGAGGTCTTCGGTGAACCAGGTGGCTTTCTTGCTGATGTGGCTGTTTGAGGGTGACTTGAGTGGGGAGTGTGTGTTGGTGCAGTCGTCGATCCATTGTCTGAGGTTAGGGGCGGCGGTGTCGGAATTGGTTGAGTTGGCGTGCAGGTTCTGGGTGAGGGTGGCAGTTAGCTGGTGACTTTGCTCCAGCAGCGTTGAGACCTCAGTGAGTGCGGTGTTGCATGGTGGGCTTCCTGAAGATGAAGTGGATGCAGTGGTGGTCTGTCCAGTGGGTTTCAGTGGTGTCGTTCTAAGGAGACGTGGAGGCTTGTGGTGAAGATGGGGTCGAGCTTGTGGCCTGCGGCGTGGGTGGGTGTTATCACTAGCTATGTGTGTCTGAGGTTGGCGAGGTTGTCGATCTGGGTGGTGGAGTTGGTATCGTTGTTGTTCTCGAGGTGGAAGTTCAGGTCCCCGAGGAGGATGTAGTCTGTGGAGGAGAGGGTGTGCATGCTGATGAAGTCGGCGATGGAGTCGCTGAACTGCGGTCGGGGACCGGGGGGCCTGTGAGACGAGGGTTCCTCTGAGGGTGTTGTTGGGGTCGGTGTGGATCTGGAAGTGCATGTGTTCAGCGGTGCTAAGGGTGTCGTCGGTGTTGGTCGAGACTCTAAGAGTGTTCCTGTGGATGATAGCGATTCCTCCTCCTACTCCATTGGTATGGTCTCTGTCGGTGATCTTGTAGCCTTCTGGGATGGCTATGGCATTGTCGGGTGCTGAGGCGGGGTTCAACTAAGTCTCTGTCAGGAAGGCGACGTCCAGGGTGGTGGAGTCGAGAAGGTTCCAGAGTTCAACAGCATATTTGCGGGTGGAGCGAGTGTTGAGGTGGATGCAGTTGAGGTAGTTGGGTATCTTGGTTGGCGGTTTGGCTGGCTGGATGCTGGTGAAGCTGCAGGTGCGGCAGGAGAAGGGTCCTTGGGTGTGCTTCGGGGTGGCCTGGTAGCAGGTATGTTCTCGGCCTGTGTCGAGTGTGTGGAGGGTGCTAGCATCATAGCTCAAACGGGTGTCATTGCAACTGTGGGGACCAGGGGTTCTGGCATTGGGTGCGGTCCAGGTGCAGACGAGCACAGATGGGCCTGCCTTAGGCGCGCCAGCGGGGTACCGTCTGCGCGCGGCCGCGCAGCATCCATCAAAAAAATGGGAGGTGGGAGGGAATAGCAGCTGGGAGGGGGGAAAGGACGAATGGGAGCAGGGGGGCGGGGCCACAAGGACGCAGCGGAAAACTAGCAGAGGAGAAAGGAAAAACAAGCACAAGCGCAGGCAAAGGCAGGAGACAAGCACAGAAAAACAAAATGACGGTCACAATCGGGATACCAGAATATAGTCAGAAAGTACAATTAAAAGCGGGAAGAGCAACCCTAAGCGGGGGGCCGCAGGGGACGCAGCTGTGAGGAGACAGGAGGCCTACGGGCACAGGGAGAAGGCAAACAAGCACAGGCAAAGACAGAAAAAACAGGCACTGAAACAAAATAACGGTCACAAAACAAGGTGTAAGAATGCAATTACAGAGCACAAATGAAGTGGGCAAAAGCAAACTTAAAGCCTACCACTGGCCACCAGGGATGAGGCGCAAGTGGTAGCCTGTGGGTGGTGGCGGGCCTCGCAGTCCCTCAGCAGAAGCAGCTGGGCCGAGACACAGGCGCAGTTAGGTGGAGCTGCGAAGCCTGGGGAGGGACCTGCCTGGAAACAGGGTCAAGAGTCACTCTCACTGCTGGGCAGTGGCTGCCATACGAATGGTAGATGGGAGGGAGGAGCAGCTGGTAGGGGGGAAAGGACGAATGGGATCGGAGGGCGGGACCGCAGGGACCCAGCAGCAAACGGGCACAGGAGAAAGGAAAAACAAGCACAAGCGCGGGCAAAGGCAGGAGACAACCACTGAAAAACAAAATGACGTTCACAAGCGGGATACCAGAATATAGTCACAAAGTACAATTCAAAGCTGGAAGAGCAAACCTAAGTGGGGGGGCGGGGCAACAGGGGACTCAGCGGCGAGGGGACAGGAGGCTGACGGGCACAGGGAGAAGGCAAACAAGCACAGGCAAAGACAGGAAAAACAGGCACTGGAACAAAATATTGGTCACAAAACAAGGTGTAAGAATGCGATTACAGAGCACAAATGAAGCGGGCAAAAATAAGCCTTAGACCTACCACTGGCCACAAGGGAAGGAATGAAGGCAATTGCAGGTGGTAGCCTGCGGGTGGTGGTGGGCCTCTACCTGCCAAGCATCCACAGGACCTCCACCGGCGGCAGATCCTTCTCCTACCTCACTGCCAAGACATGGAACTCCCTACCCACACAGCTGTGTCAGACCTAGGACCTGCTGACTTCAGGAGACTACTCAAAAACTGGCTGTTTGAGCAGTCACTGCAACCCACAGCATCTTGAGACCCTCATGGGTGATTAGTGCGCTATACAAATGATTGATTGATTGATTGATTGAAGGCAAAACAGTACCAATCGCATATAAATCACACCTGTACACAAACGCAGAAATGCGTTTCACTTCAACAGAAAAAATCTTGACAGCAGTTCAGACCGCTGTAGAAAGAGAAAGAGCACTGGCTCAGGGGAAGCGCATAATAGTCGTAACTCCGGTACCGGCTTTAGTAGTGATTACAAAGGCTAGCATTCCTAATGCAAAAGCCTTACATCCGAGATTGATACAATGGGCTAATTTTCTTACTGCAATGGACGTTTAATACAGATTTAATCCAAGGTTAAAAACACAAGCATTCCTGTAATACCAACAAGAATATCCTCTACCAAATGAAATCTTGCCTCTCGATCAGTATGAATATATTATTTACACTGACAGATCTGCTCAACCAGCCATAGGGAGTAAGTAATAATACACCGTTAAAGATCGCATGCGGGATGGGAAGTTCCATCCAAGTTGCACCAAAACGCAATCTCTAGGTGACTGCACGGCTCAGTTGGCAGAGTTAAAAGCACTAATACTGGCACTTGTATATATGGATCACAAATTCCCCACACTAATCTTTTGTGATTTCTTTTACTGTGTGCAATCGTATAATGAATATCTATCTCATTAGGAGAAAAACAGGTTCAAAGATGCAAAAGGTGGCACAATTGAGCATGACATGCTATGGGAACAGGTAGTAGAGTTGAAAAACAAACTACCAAGGGCTCACGTGATACATACACTGAGTCATCAGTGGGAAGGCGTTCACGTTGAAGGGACTTCATTGGCTAATAAAGCTGCAAAGGGGGCTGTACGCACGGCTTCCGTAGCTGCAATCACTAATTCAAAAACTATGGTAGACGGTGAGATTATGGTCGCTGTCATTGCTTCGTGCAAATGCAGCTCAGCAGAACAAAGAAATGTCCACTCTAGTACTCCTACAAGCTAGATGCAAGCAACGTTCCATATGCTCAGATTCCTGGAATGGGGGATAGAGTTATACCAAATATTGTTTGCAGACAACGTTTGATTGTTGCAGCAGGGTTTGGGTTCTGCACACACAGGCGTTACAGGGACTATTTTGTTATTAAAACATCACTACTGCTGGCCAGGTTTAACAAAAGGACTATGTCTTGAAATGCGACATCTGCCAGCAGATAAAAGGATCCACCATAACACGCTAGGCACAGACACCATTATTGAAATCAGACAAACCTCTTGCATGTGTATATTTGGACCACTGCAGCGCCTTACAATCTGATGGGCCTTGCAAGTTTATCATGGTGGCAGTGGATTCATGCTTAAGATTCCAATGGGTCTGGCCTCAGTGCTCGGCTAACGCTCGAACTGTTATCAAAGATTTGCGAGTCTATATAGAGACACATGCAGTTGGCATGTTACATTCTGACCGTGGCCCAGCGTTTAGCTCTCGGGCTTACAAGGAGGCCATGGGAAGTATAGGCGTAGCATTGCAGTACTACTCTCCATACCATCCTGAGGGAAATTCAGTTGTGGAGAGGAAAAACCAGGACTTGAAGCAATCCTTAACAGCTAGGTTATTAGGCAAGGGCAGTAGTTGGGTCAATCACTTATATGGGGTACAAAGAGCACTCAATAATCAACCAAGAAGTTCTCTGGGGGAGTCACTCCATATGAGGTTCATTTTGGGACAAGAATGTGGGTACCTGATCTTGATTGTGAAGGCCCAATGGGGGATGAAAAAACATTTGATATCCATGATCGTTTGGCTATTTTACAGGATCTAAATGAAACCAGGACACAACAAAGTAACGTCCACAAAAATCAGACCACCACTGGGGAACTAAAGGCAGTCCCAGCAAGACCTGTATGTATCCCAAAAGTCGGGGTTCTGGTCAGAGAGAAAATAGAAGACAAAAAGTAAGTTGGACCATTACCTCCAGGTCTTTTTCTGATGATTGGGACACTGAAACTGTTAATAACTTGTTGTGTGATTTAGAGAAAACTGCCGCATTCCCAAACACTGAAATGTTAGAAGGTCCTTCAGACTATGACGCTTTGTACTGTTATCCACATTATGGGCATCTTTTCCTACACAAAACCATTACACCTAGAAATTGTTTTGGATACCATCAATGGGAACATTTCCCTACATCACCAAAAAGTAGTTCGCAAACATTTGCACAGAAATTTTCATACTTTCAGGGTTTAATACCACTGACCCGACCAAATATTATTATAAGGTTGCATCGACATCTGCACTGAAAATCATGCTGACTAACACCAAACAGGTTTACTGTGCTTCCTTTATTGCCCAATTGTCTGAACAGGGTTTTGACCTATGGAAGGACACAATACACTTAACATCGGTCTGGGGATCTAGGGACTGGCAAGTCCTGGGAACAGAAGTGCTAATTAGAGAATGCCTCATTCCACAGCAGATGATGGGGCATATTACCAACAACTAGCGATAATTATCGCTAGGTTGGCTTAGCGGCAATAATTTTATCGCCGTGTAGCGATGATTTTTATCGCTTAGGAGCCTTGATATTATCAAGGTTTATCTCCTAAGCGATAAAAATCGGCCGAAATGCATAAATATCGCTGAAAAGTCAGCGATATTCATGCATTACCGAGCAAATGCTCTTAGCCATGTTATCCACCTCCCATTGGATAACATGGCTAAGAACTGCTCAGGGCAGGTGTTAGCTTTTGGAGATATTCTCGCTTAGCGCGAATATCTCCAAAAGTTGGTAATAGGAGATAGCGATGTTAGCGACTGTTTCCAGTCGCTAACTTCTTGGCACGCCCACTTTGCATGTCATTAGTGATAAATTTCTCTAATATGCAAAGCGGGGCCCAAGATGGGCGCTATCTCCTACTAGCTGTCGCTTACTGGTGTTAGCGACAGCTAGGTAATAGGGAGATAATTTTATCTCCGCTTTCTTGGCTTTTAAAGCCAAAAAAGCGGAGATAAATCCCTTGATAATATGCCCCGATATTTCTAAATGATACTGTGCAACAGACTTCTTGTCTTGGCCTAGCCAAGAACAAGGACTTGAACACACCTCGGTTTCCAACACCATCACACATGGAGGGGTGACAAAATTCAACGTCACAGGAAGGGGCAACAGTAGATGACATTTTACAATACAATAGAACAGACCCAAATTGGAAAGAATGGGTGGTTTGGCCCTTAGACACGCACATATGAAATAAAAGATTCTTGGGTATCACTGAAGGGATCAGTATCCATAGGCCAGGCCCACGTTATGTACAGAGAGAATACCCAGGGGTAGTAACATCCTATAGTGTTAGGAAATTGTGTCTTGATTGGCTAGAAACCTCCAAACTCAGAGAAGTGAAACAATACTTATCCTTACTCTCACAAGACATAGATCTGAGCAATTTTTTGTTAGGTCCCAGAAAGACACGTCAGAAACTTTTCATATATGCTGGTATGTACGCTGCCTACAAAGAAATTTGGATATTATCCCAACAAGAGGCTGCAAAGCGAATACGGGAAATAGACCATCTCACCTTGGAGAAATCTCTATCTGTGGTGGACAATGGGTGAACAACGTTGACCTCCAGGATATATCCTTTAGGCAACATTGGGCATATGTATGAAGCAGTTTTGCGATCGCAAACACTGCGAATCACAAAAAAACAGTGTTTGCAATCGCAAAACACAGCTTCACGTTGTACGCGACACATTCCGTGCGCAATATTGCTAATCACAAAATTTGTGATTCACCCTCCATTGTGAAATCGCAAAAATTTGACACAACAATAGCGAAACTCACAATTGTCGTGCTCGCAATTTGCGATTTCGCTAAACGGAATGCATGAAAAAATTGCAATTTGAGAATTGCCGAAATTCGCAAATTAGAGAATCTCAATTACCACCAAGTCTGAGCAGGTGGTAACCAGGTGAAAACTATTTAAAGAGGCCCACAATACAACAGATTTTTTCCTATATGTGATAGCCAGGAGGCTACGACTCAGAGCTGCTGCACAGAGAAGGAGACACCAGGAAAGAATCTTTCAAGCTCACATAACCCTGTTCCAGTGGACTGAGGAAGAGATCCATACAAACTACAGGCTGGATGAAGAGAGCATCCTGGAATTAGTAGCTGAGCTCAAATCTATACTTGAACACCCACACGCAGGACACACACCATCCCCACCCATATCCAGGTCCTATCAAATTGGACAATTTCACCACGTCATTGGATGCATAGATGGGACCCATGTTGCCATATTCCCCCCTCCCAGAACGAGTATGTGTTCAGGAATCCTACCATTCCCTAAACATACAGGTGGTGTGTAACGCCAAGCACATTATCACCGACATCGTCAGAAAATACCCAGGCAGCACACATGACCCTTTGATCTTCCGCCACAGTGGGACACACTGTCGACTCACAAGTGGGGAGTTTGGTGAGGGATACCTACTAGGTAATTGCATTGTAATTGCATTTGTTTGAAGGACACACTAGTTAAGGACAGCATTGGCAGGACAGTGTTTAACCATATTCCTCCCACCCCAAAGGTGACAGTGCGTATGCGGTCCGTGAATACATACTGACTCCTTACCTGAATCCTGCGAACGCTGGGGAGCGGAGGTACAGTGCCCACATAGCAACCAGACGTACCTTTGAGCGGACCTTCGGAATACTCAAGAGCCATTTCAGATGCCTACACAAGAGTGGACGGGCACTACAATACACATAAACAAATACACTTCATAAATATCTAAATATCTAAAATTATTTTTATTTTTCTTGCTTATGTACGCTTACGTGATGACTTTCAACATTCCAGCTGTACGTCGTTCATACGTGCTTGGTACGCGTACAATAAATCTACTACCCCCTGAGCAACACTATTGGTTCAGAATGTTTCTACCCTACCCCCTTTCCTTATTTCTCAACTTTGTTTTACTGTTTCCTTGTGACTCTGCTGTCGTGAGAAATAAGTTGGCTGCCAACACTTCCTGGTTTGGAGTATTGACAGCCAATCAGCATTTAGCTCCTGCTCATAATTGTACGGATTTCGGTACGCGTACGGCGCGATTTTTCTTTAAAAAAAAGAGCCTAAACATCCATATACGACCCCCTGAGCAACCGTAAAGGATCAGAATGTTTCTACCCTGCCCCCTTCCCTTATTTCTCAACTTTGTTTTACTGTTTTCTTGTGACTCTGTGCTACTGAGGCACAAGATGGCCACCAACACTTCCTGGTTTCGAGTGTTGATATTATCAAACCCATTATCGCCACTTTAGCGGCACTTTCCTGCCAATAAAGGTGCGATAATTTTGTCGCCCAGGCTTGATAATATGGCCCAGAGTGCGTAGTGTACAGCAGCTTCTCTGTAAAATCTATAATTACCTCAGAGCAGTGACAACAGATACCTTACAACAGTCTGACAAACAGATCCACAACCTTATTACGCCACTTTTGAGTCACTTTTAACATTGGTAAAGTGATGTAAGGAGCTTTTAAATCTACGTCTCACTTTTCAAGAAAAAATCTCAACTCCAGACTCTGCGAGACATTTTTAATGTTCTTTTCTCTCTCTTTCTCTCTCTGACTCTCTGTGACATCATTTCTCTTTCTCTCTTAAACTTATAGACACTGCTGTCTACTTGCACATATAGAAGAACAGCCCAACCGAAGTTGTGAATTCCACTGGCTGAAGTCTTTGGCCGCAGTGTTTATAGAACGGTAAGCACAGAGGGCTAGATCTACAAAGCCTTCATAGCATTGCATTAGAAATAATTTGACATATTTACAATCCCGTTATGCCACTTTTGTGTCAGTAACGCAGTAGGCACTTCCACAAAGACACCACTTGAACACGGCATTATAACAAGTGAAATGTACGAGGCACACTGCACACGTAAAACCATAGAGTTACCTTGACTTATAATGCTTCAGCTCATTTACTCACATCTACATAATTCTAAACTCTAATTTTCTTTTTTGTTTTCCAGATTACCAATCGGACATCTTATGAAGTCCATTTAACAATTTGCTTATAATATTGTTTGTTATTAAACTTATTTTTCTACTTGTTTGCAATATAGTTATAATTAAGTTTCGTTTAGTTATTGTTTTAATAAAAGTTAATTAAAAAAAAGTACATACTTCTTTAATTTTGTGGGGGGGAGGGGTGTATGACGGTCCACAATAGAAATAATGTTGAAATACCATAGTAAGATATTCAAGACTAGGATTGAAAACTAATGACTTCTATTTCCTCTGAATAGACTACAACTTAGTATAGAAATCAAAATAATACGAAACAATGTGTACCACATTTACAAACCTCTTGCAACATTTTCCCATGCAAACTTACCCCCCTACAAAAGAAATGTTTGGGCCTCAATCACACCCCTCAAACAATAACCCCACAAAGATTCCTATATTGTATGAGGAGCTGCGTGGCCCTCCGCCTACTGCCCTGGAGTCCACGACGCCCAGAACAGGTTGCTGCAGTGTTCTGCGGGGAATCAGCCATTACAACGCGGTCATAACCACGCGTGATTGTCACCACGAAGCCATTGGCATGCATTTCCCAGGTCGGGGAGAAGCCCTGCCATTACTATGTGGACCCGTGCTGTGTCTAGGGAGGCAGCACTTGAAGAGAGGAAGGCTGTGGGGAGAAGTGACACGGTGCAGGACGCTGTGGTTGGAAGCCCTCCCAGCCCACTGTGGCTTTAATTTTTGGATCCATTTCGCTGCTGCAAAAGAACTCACTGGAGCAGACAATTGTGAACTACTGTCACCAGAATGCTCGAGGGGAGTCAACGCTCGTTGAGCATGACGGAGCAGTTAAAAAGACATGATGACGAGCAGCTGCGAATCACTTTTGCCTCCGAAGAAGTGCGCTCTGCGCATGAAACGCGTCAGGCAATTCGAACTGTCAGGTGAAGACTCCTGCCCAGCGCTTGCAAACTTGCTCCCAATAAAACACTACTTGAACCTACCTGCGAGGCTTCTCTATATTGGGCAACTCTGTTGTTTGGATATATATATATATATATATATATATATATATATATATATATTACCTACTGGCGGTCGCCAGTAGGTATATATAGTTAGGATTTTTTCTCTATGGGTTTTTTGAAAATTCTATGTCTAATAACTTTGGCGTTTGTGGACGGAATTGGCTGAAATTTTCAGGAAAATGGCACATTTTGTTTCTGAGCAGCCCCTGAAAATTTTGGGGGGGTTCGTCAAGGGGGGGCCGAGAAAAAAGGGGGGTCCCAAAACGCGTTTTTCCCATGTTAATTTCCATAGGGCGGTTGGCCTCACTTTTAGCCCGAACGGCTGAATGGATTTGCACGAAACTTGGCAAAATTGTAGGGACTGGTAGCCCGATGTGCCTTTTGTAGGTCTCAATATATGTGCTCCAGTGGATTTTGAGAAATTAACGTTTAAAAAAAGATATATATCTGTAACAGCGGACCGGTTAGCGCTCTGGTTCGCGGACTTTTCGCGCAACGGAGCTTTGTGAAGCGAAGCTGATTGGTTCTCCGGCGTCTGTCAACATTCCAAACAGTCCGTAGCGGCCGCCATCTTGTCTCTCGGTAGGATCGAGAGACAAGAGGAGGTCAAAACAAAGGGGGAAATAACTATAAGGGGGCATAGTAGATCCTCGCTGACCCCCTAGGTTTGATGTGGAGGTTTTAAAAGGGCCCCGCGGGGCAAAAAAAAAACAAAATATTAATAATCGAACGGCTGAATGGATTTGCACGAAACTTGGCAAAATATTAGGGACTGGTAGCCCGATGTGCCTTTGCTAGGTCTCAATATATGTGCTCCAGTGGATTTTGAGAAATTAACGTTGAAAAAAAGATATATATCTGTAACAGCGCTCCGCTTCGCGTACTTTTCGCGTTACGGAGCTTTGCGAAGCTGATTGGTTCTCCGGCGTCTGTCAACATTCCAAACAGTCCGTAGCGGCCGCCATCTTGTCCCTCGGTAGGATTGAGAGACAAGAGGAGGCCAAAGCGAAGGGGGAAATGACCATAAGGGGGCATAGTAGATCCTTCCTGACCTCTTAGGTTTGATGTACCATTTTGCCAAGTTTGGTGTAATTCCGTTCAGCCATTCAGGCTGTAGACGTATGTAAATGTCCTATGGAAAATTGCATGGGGAAAACACATTTGAAAGTGTTGAAATTTAGAACCAATTAAAATGTTACTTTGATTTTGTATTTGTGTGTGATGAAAGTTAATTGGTTATGTATATATGTCAAATGAGAGGAAACCACAGCCATTTTGTGATACTACTGTCTGAGGTACATTTGTGAGGAATTTTTGGTGGTGAATTTCTGGTGTTTGATTTACACAGTACTAACACTTCTGCTACTTTTAAAAAGGTGAGTTGTTAATTTGTATGGGGAACTATGTTGTACACTTGAAGATAATTTGAAAAATGTTTTCTGTTATTTATTTGCAGTCCTTCTGTTATACTAAATACTTGATAAAGTTAGTTTTATATTATGTATTACTAAAGACGATAAATGAAAGTGATTATTTTTTTCTGCAATTTACAGCAAGCAATTTCAAAATAAAATGGCTCACAATGAAGAGACCGTGGCAATTTCTTTTGAATTGTCCAACACATTGATTGAAATTGAGAGCACCAATAATGAAATATTGTCACAAGGAGGACATGACTTGTATGATTCCATTAGATTGATTGAAATGGACAGCACCAAGAATGAAATATTGTCACAAGGAGATGACTTGAATGATTCCACTACATTGATTGAAATTGAGAGCACCAATAATGAAATATTGTCACAAGGAGGAGATGGCTTGTATGATTCCATTAGATTGATTGAAATGGACAGCACCAATAATGAAATATTGTCACAAGGAGGAGATGACTTGAATGATTCCACTACATTGATTGAAATTGAGAGCACCAATAATGAAATATTGTCACGAGGAGATGACTTGAATGATTCCACTACATTGATTGAAATTGACAGCACCAATAATGAAATATTGTCAGAAGGAGGAGATGACTTGAATGATTTTTTTGATCAATCTCTTGATGGCGAATTTATCGAGTGTTTGGAGACCATAGAGTTACAAGAATCATCATTGGAGACTTTTAATGAGGACATTGCTGATGAGGACATGTTACTAGTTCTTTCAAATTTAGAAAATTCTGAAGAATAAATTTATATTTAGAAATCAAAAATTGTTTGAGACATTATTCATTTTTATTTTTAATTTATGAGGTTGTAGCGAAGTGATTGTAGTATAAAATGAGACTTATAGTATAGAGTGCAACATTTTTATGTTACATGGTAAGTTTACTCATATTTACTTCCCTTCTGCCACTATATTATCTCCAATGTGTATTTGACATGTCTTCTTCATCTCCGGCCTCCTTTCTCTCACTGTGTGTCTCCGATGCATCTTATCGCTGCTATTTTGTGTAATTACAGAAGAGAGTAAAATAAAATAGTTCGGAACGTGAAAAGGGGGCAAAGTAGAGTACTCCTCACCCCCTAGGCCTTTTTAGGCGGTCCCAAAAGGATCAGTTTCTGCTTTCCTGAGAGATTATGGTATGAGTTCCATATACCACAATAACTTGCATTACAACATGCAAGATATCTATCTCCTATTACCAACTTTTGGAGATATTCGCGCTAAGCGCGAATATCTCCAAAAAGTAACACCTGCCCTGAGCAGTTCTTAGCCATGTTATCCAATGGGAGGTGGATAACATGGCTAAGAGTATTAGCTCGGTAATGCATGAATATCGCGGAGTTTTCAGCGATATTAATGCATTGCGCTCGTTTTTTATCGTATTTGCGATAAACCTTGATAATAGCAAGGTTTATCTGCGATAATTTCTGACGGTAAAAAAATCTTTGCAATGCATCGTTAGGGATAAATATCGCTTAACTTTGGTAATATGCCCCAACGTCTGTTAACGTTCGATTCGAAGGAAATCAGGAATTGTTGAAAAACATTGTGTGCGCCATCTTGTCTTTTTTCAAATGCCACACTTTTGTCGTGCACGGCAGCCATTTTAGATGCCTTGACCAGATCCACTCTGTGCACGCTGTCGATCCTTAGCATGGCTCCCCACCCTCGCAAGCATCTCCCCCAGGCAGTGGTCACCCCCGCTCTCTGTTTTATGCATGGGTAATAAACCTCCCCCCATCTGCGCTGTTATTCCCTGAGAATCACACCCTGTGCCCGCCCGACACCTCCCTTTCGCCCTATTCACTACCGCACCCTCTGACACTCCTTTTCCTCTGTGTCCGATTGTCCAGGCCGGTCCTAGGCTATCAGCTAGCCCTGCAGATGTAGTTTATGGCCACAGCTGTAAAGAATCACCCGTCTTCAAAGGAGTTATAGTAGATCAAGGCCCACACTCGATGAGATCCGTCACAGCAGAAGCGTTGCTATTATCTGAAAACCATCCTGTATTGTGATTGGGGAGGGGACCGAGCGTGAAGCGGAAGATTCCAGGGATGACTCTTTGTACATCAAAGTTTTTACAATTATGTGTCACATTAAAAATATATAGCACTCCGACAAAGTAGTAAGATTATAAAACTTTAATAACTTATAAATATATACAAGAAAACAAAAATAGTAATAACATATAAACATTTTTAGAGAAAAACAACGAAGTAGCGGTCGGCTGTGCGAATAGTCCCAACGCAGCACAACGTCCAGATTTCCGGCGTGGGGCGTCGCGGGGGGTGGGTCATCAGTAGCAAACTGTTGTGCGAATAGTTCCAAGGCAGCAGAACGCGCTGAAATCTAGATGACACGAAAGTGATGTCTAGTAAGTTGCCACCCAGCAAATAACGGCGTGGGGCGTCGCGGGGGGTGGGTCATCAGTAGCAAACTGTTGTGCGAATAGTTCCAAGGCAGCAGAACGATGGCACCAAGGTGATGTCCAGTAAGTTGCCGCACTGGTTTTGGTATCCTACAATGCTGCTCCGAATAACGGCGTGGAGCGCCCCGGGGGAGGCGGCGTGAACGGGCCTCTCCAGGTGGAGTCTCATCTGTTTTAGTGGGGCGCCCCTTTACCGTTTCAGTTGCCATTCCATCCGCTTTTGGTCCACTGTGTCAAAATCCGCCATTCAGCTGAGTTGCGCCCACTCTTGCGGTGCAGCGATAGGCGGCTGTCACAGGACTCTCAAAATGGCGGCAGGCTGTTTCCTTTTTGGGCCTGGTCCACTGAAATGGCCCTGGGACACCTTGGAAATCGGACGCTTGTCTGCTAGGTCTTGGACCCCATTCTCGAAAGCGTCCCCTCCGCCTTGGGAATTCATCAAAAGTTTTGGGGGCCCCGAGTCCTGCAGGCTTCTGGTGGGGAGCGGCTGCCATGATTGCTCGCGGAATGACCACGACGGAGCTACGAGATGGTGGTGCTCTCATGGTGACGCCAGTTTAGTCTGAAACATCCAGAAACAAGGTGGGGCTTTCATCGTTTGGGGGAAAAAAAAAGTTTTCATCCAATGAAAAGTGTTGTTTTTAGGTCATATGATCAAGCCTTCCATCATTAGGAAACCAAAAGTAAAATGAACCAATGAAAAGTTTTATAAACAAGTCACATGACCTGTTATGCGGCATAGGGTATAAAATGCGGAGAAAATACGTTGGCACGTGAGGCGGCGTCAGTAGCGGACCGATGTGCGAATAGGCCGAAGGCAATACAACGCGCTAAGATCCGGATGGCACCGAGGTGGTGTCATAGTTGAGAGTTCTGAGCAGCGGTTGTAACACTGTCTGAAGCTTATTTGCAGCTGCTGCAGCTTCACTACGCGCCAAGATCCGGATGGCACCGAGGTGGTGTGTAGGAAGTTGCCGCACTGGTGTGGCCATCCTACAATGCTGAAAGTCGGCGTGGGGCGCCCCGTTGGCCTGTGAGTTTGCGTCAGTAGCGGACCGATGTGCGAATAGGCCGAAGGCAGCACAACGCGCCAAGATCCGGATGGCACCGAGGTGGTGTCTAGTAAGTTGTCGCACTTCTGTGGCCATCCTACAATGTTGAAAGTCGGCGTGGGGCGCCCCGTTGGCCTGTGAGATGGTGTCAGTAGCGGACTGATGTGTGAATGGGGCCAAAGGCAGCGCAACAATATTTTCTACTATATTTCCGGAGTAGAAGACACCACAAGGCGCTGAGATGCCAAGATCCGGATGGCACCGAGGTGGTGTGTAGCAAGTTGCCGCACTGGTGTGGCCATCCTACAATGCTGAAAGTCGGCGTGGGGCGCCCCGTTGGCCTGTGAGATGGCGTCAGTAGCGGACCGATGTGCGAATAGGCCGAAGGCAGCACAACAATATTTTCTGACTGACACCACAAGGCGCTGAGATGTCAAGATCCGGATGGCACCGAGGTGATGTCTAAGTTGCGGACTGATGTGCGAATGGGGCCAAAGGCAGCGTAACAATATTTTTTGTATGGAAGATACCACTAGGCGTTGAGATGCCAAGATTCGGATGGCACTGAGGTGATGTCTAGCAAGTTGGTGTGGTCATCCTACAATGCTGAAACTCGGCGTGGGTCGCCCCATTAGCCTGTGAGATGGCGTCAGTAGCGGACCGATGTGCGAATAGGCCGAAGGCAGCACAACGCGCCAAGATCCGGATGTCACCGTGGTGGTTTCATAGTTGAGAGGCACTTCATCTGCAGTGGGGCGCCGAGATCCGGATGGCACCGAGGTGATGTCTAGCAAGTTGCTGTACTGGTGTGGTCATCCTACAATGCTGAAACTCGGCGTGGGTCGCCCCATTAGCCTGTGAGATGGCGTCAGTAGCGGACCGATGTGCGAATAGGCCGAAGGCAGCACAACGCGCCAAGATCCGGATGTCACCGTGGTGGTTTCATAGTTGAGAGGCACTTCATCTGCAGTGGGGCGCCGAGATCCGGATGGCACCGAGGTGATGTCTAGCAAGTTGCTGTACTTGTGTGGTCATCCTACAATGCTGAAACTCGGCGTGGGTCGCCCCATTAGCCTGTGAGATAGCTGTTCTTTGGATTTGGGCCTGGTCCACCAAAATGGCCCTGGGACACCTTAGAACTCGGACGCTCGATTTTTTTTTCCTTTCCTGTACATGCAAAAAAAGGTAAATGCCCGGTACGTTACACGCTTCATCTGCCACGATGAACTCTCCAGAGGAACCGAAAAAAAATATAGTTGTGGTAACTATACCATGCATCGTCATATGGAGAGGTGGCACCAATTAATTATAGTGCTGCATAAAAGAGAGATTTGGAGGAGAACCCCTGACCTGCTAGTACATTCATCAAAGAAGTGGCACTGAGAGCTTCAGAGGCAAGGGAAACGGTCCCAAATATTTAAAAGAACTTCGGAAAGATTAAAATGACATGTTTAGATTGTGGCAAATTAATTTCATGTGGACAGATGAGTGTTACTCTAATAAATACAGCATATGAACATCATCATAGTCGATGGTTGGTAGAGACATTTTGACTATATCCTGGACCTGCCCGTCCTCGCCCAAAATGGCGCCAGAATAAATGGGACTCGTAACTCCTTGTTGTGTACTGGTTGCAGAACCTTGAAATCACGAGATACGTATGCAGTTTTGAAGCACATGGCGGGCGGGGACGAGAATTGATTGAATATTTCGACATCCCTATTGATATTAAGTTCTGATGTGTTATTGATTACTGTACTGTTGAAAGTTCGAATTAACGTCACCCATGGTACTTGCCCGCAAATGTATATCTAGATAATTTTATTGTAACTGGCCCTGTCGTATTTTAATTATAAAATGTACGTCCACCGATTCCGTAACTGTTAGACACCTTAGTTCTTGCAACCTAATGGCCCGCCCGTTACGTTCCTCTACAGTGTAAATGTCTATTCATCATATACGATTACAGTTTGCTCCGTGGCCGGCCCACGTGGTTATAGGCTCGTATTTGTATAATGAAATTTTCACAATAAAGGTTTTTAAAAGAAAACATGGTAGTAGTATATACATTGGTAAAGTTTTTAATAATAGTCACTGTTTTAGAATCATTAAAAGGCAAGTGAAATAAAGCAGACCAATTACATGAAGGGTAAAAGGTATAATACGAAGGAACGCAGTAAAGATAAATGGTCAAGGGCTGTTGTGTTTTCTATTCCTGCAACATAAAGTGATCGATAAGAATCTCATATTCAGGCGTATCGGCGACTAAGACAGCAGGTCGACCCTCTTTTGCTCAACGGCTCCGTCATGGGACGAAGAAACGCTCTTTTTCTCGAAAAAAGAATATATTTTACTTGCAGGACAGTTGTAAAATTTCCGGGAAAGTACATTAGCCTGGAACATTATAACATATATTTAAGAAAAAATAATGTTCGGAAGTAATGAAAAGCGTAATTTTTAGGTCATATGACCAAGCCTTTCATCATTACAATAAGAAAAGTAAAATGAACCAATGAAAAGTTTTATTAACAAGTCACATGACTTGTTATGCTTACGTTACGCGCTGCGCGCCCCGGATGACTTCCGGATGCGCTAACGCGGCGCGTCATATGACGCATTACGCGACAACGCAGGTACAGAATATAGTCAAAATGTCTCCACCAACCAGCGGTCGGAACACAACCCCTTTCAGCAGGCTAAATAGTTCTGTTAAATGACAACAGAAGGGACAGGCAACAAGAACCATCAGTCAAAGAGGGGAGGGCTAGTTCTTCTCTACCGGGTTACATTGGGGCGCTACCGGAACTGATCGAATTGGTAGTCTACAGTGTTTCTGGATGTTTCAGACTGAAGCTGGGGTTAGCATGAGAGCAGCACCATTTCGTAGCTCCGTCGTGGTCATTCCGCAACCAATCATGGCAGCCGTTCTTTATCGTTATTTTGGGCGGGGTGGGTGGCGGAGCCGAGCTGTTTTGCAGCCATCATTGTGTGGAGTTCAGTTCATCTCACTAGTTTTGTATTTGTCATGAGGGGTTGTTCCTAATGTTTCTATTTTAGCGAGGTCAAAAAGAGATCCCATTAGTGGCCTACTGATTTTGCTCGATTCCTTTTCTTTTTTTTTACACGATTTTTCGTTATCTGCAAAGACTAAACAGAGTATTGCGACTCTGTGTTTGTTTGTAAATAGAGAATGAACCAAAGAGAACTAATTCTAAAACAGTAAATACTTGGATAACAATGAATCAAATGGAGAGAGAAGCAGGCACGACGGATTACAATGGGGGCAAAGACCTGCGTTAACTACCTTTCACTATCTGCAAAGAGAGAGTACTCCTAATAGAAATGAGGGGGGGGGGCACCATTCAAAGCAGATCAGTGTGCATAAACACGAAAATGTTTTCACTTACCACGTACTTGACATTCGACAGCTTATGATATTTGCTATTAAAAAACCATTGAAATTCACTGAAAAAACCATAGGTTATAGACCATATATAGTTAGGAATTAGCATTTACAAAACCTTGAAAATTCACTGAAAAAACCATAGGTTATAGACCATATATAGTTAGGAATTAGCATTTAAAAAACCTTATTTTACTCACACAAAACCATTGAAATTCCATATATAGTTAGTTGCACTAACTATATATCGCGCACCTGCAATCCACTGCTGATGATGTCACATATTACATCATTCATGACATGGTCAGTGACATCACTGATGACATCACTGATGACATCTCAAATGACATCACTGATGACATCACTAATGACATCTCATTTGACATCATTCTTGTGCTAATACGATAAACCTCTTCAGACTCTAATATAATCTTAGATACACTCAGTGTATACAGACACTCACACACTTCCACTCATCCATGGAGTTACTCACACACCCAGTCAGTCATGCAAAGAAACAATCTCATCTCCATTTCTTCAACTATACAGTTAAACACACCTTACTTATTGAAACATATACTAACACATATTTACTCTCTTATACAATCCCTGATACAAGTTCACAATGATCGATACAACCACTCACTCATTCGGTGGCTCTCATGCACAGTTATTTATATATGCCAACTCTCACATGTACTGTGTTTTACATATGTACTTACTATGACATGTAGCATTGAGATATCCATTTACTCATCAATACACTCATGCACACAGTCAACTGCCCATGTAGCTGTTTCCACATGCACTCTTGAACTCATACACCTAGTGAATAAACTGTTCACACATCTATGCATAGAGTCACACACCTTTCAGCCACCCCCACACAAACTCAATCTCCCATAGAAATACTTGGGCAAGCAATTAATAACACATATAGCCTCTCGTATAGCTAATGATCAACACATGCAGCAGTTTACAGAACAACAGACATAATGATGCACAAATTAAGACAGTTTAGTCACTAACCCATGCATTCAGTGAGACACATTTAATCACTCACTCATACAGTCAGTCACGCACCTACTAAATCCTTCATCCAGACACTTATACATCCACTCATTCTTCAATATGTAAGATATATTTTAACTTTACAGAAACATACAGTCACTGGATGTTGTCATCAGTGATGTCATCAGTGATGTCATTTGAGATGTCATCAGTGATGTCATCAGTGATGTCACTGACCATGTCATGAATGATGTAATATGTGACATCATCAGCAGTGGATTGCAGGTGCGCGATATATAGTTAGTGCAACTAACTATATATGGAATTTCAATGGTTTTGTGTGAGTAAAATAAGGTTTTTTAAATGCTAATTCCTAACTATATATGGTCTATAACCTATGGTTTTTTTCAGTGAATATATATATATATATATATTACCTACTGGGGGTCGCCAGTAGGTATATATAGTTAGGATTTTTTCCCTATGGGATTTTTGAAAATTCTATGTCTAATAACTTTGGCGTTTGTGGACGGAATTAGCTGAAATGTTCAGGAAAATGGAACATTTTGTTTCTGAGCAGCCCCTGAAAATTTGGGGGGGTTCGTCAAGGGGGGGCTGAGAAAAAAGGGGGGTCCCAAAACGTGTTTTTCCAATGTTAATTTCCATAGGGCGGTTGGCCTCACTTTTAGCCCGAATGGCTGAATGGATTTGCACGAAACTTGGCAAAATTGTAGGGACTGTTAGCCCGATGTGCCTTTGCTAGGTCTCAATATATGTGCTCCAGTCGATTTTGAGAAATTAACGTTTAAAAAAAGATATATATCTGTAAGCGCGCTCTGGGCAGCGCTCCGGTTCGCGTACTTTACGCGTAACGGAACTTCGCGACGCGAAGCTGATTGGCTCTCCGGTGTCTGTCAACATTCTAAACAGTCCGGAGCGGCCACCATCTTGTCTCTCGGTAGGATCGAGAGACAAGAGGAGGCCAAAAGAAAGGGGGAAATGACCATAAGGGGGCATAGTAGATGCTCCCTGACCCCCTAGGTTTGATGTGGAGGCTTTAAAAGGGCCCCGCAGGGCAAAAAAAAAAATTTTTTTTTTTTTTGCGTGGGGAGCGCCCGGTTCGCGAACCGGGAAGCGTACTGGGGAGCGTACTATAAGGAAAAAAGAATGATAGACTTTTCGAATACTGTATGTTAATTGATTGTTGGTTTTGTTGATTATTTTTTAATTTCTTTATTTTTTAAGCAATTATTTATTATTGTGATTGTGTTTCAAAATTTAATAACATTTCTAACATTTCACTGTCTGAAATGTCGTCATTTTCCATGAACATAGTTTGTAATCTCTGAGGGTGTAAAATGTCCTCATTTTGAAGGAGGTCATCTACTGCTTGCATGAGAGAACAACATGAAAGGGGTGTTCCCAAATAGAACAGATCAAAGTTTAATAAATATTAACAGAATACCCACCAATTCACAAAAAGAGAAAATATATTCAAAAAAAGTTTTTAATTTTCATTTTGACAATCAACACGATTTTTTTGGGATAATAAATAAAGTGATTCCATTTAAACAATGCATAACATTTGGAAAAAATATACATAATCAGAAACATACAAAAACAGTCTAAAAACTAGGACACGCAAAAACACTTCAAAACGGACAGAAGAATAAATCCACTCATACATCAAAACATACCTTTTATACAATCAAATTCATACTCAGACATTCACATCCATATCACTACACACAAGGACAAGAAAAGCGCCGACGCGCGTTTCGGACAAGTGCCAATGAAGGCTTCCTTCATCAGGGCGCACTTCAAATATTGTACAGACAAAAGGAGTAGATACTGTCTGTGACACGGTCCTGACAAGCGGTCCTAGTAGCAGCAAGGCTGTGTGTGGGTATTCTGTGGGCAAAAAGGAAGAATTAAGGGCAATTCGGGAGAGAAAATAATTTGTTTCAATATTAAAACAAGTACTGGCCTAAGACTAGAGTCAGCAAGACCAAAGGGTTTCAATCAGTTAGGGACATGCACACCAATGAAGATAAACTCTCCTTATATCCCCAAAGTTTATAAACACCGGAAAGGTCTATTCAAGGATTAAAGAGAAGTGTGTCAAAAATATCAGAATATACATAAGTGGGAAAAAAGAAATTAGAGGAAAAGACATAAGTCGGTTGCCCAAAAATTGGTACACCTGTCACCAGAGACCAAGTTTCAAGTAATGGAAACCTACCTAAAAACCCAATAATAACGAGGCCCCTTAAATATGTGGCTCACAATCCAAGGGTTTCATCGGTCATGAATAGCGCATATTAGAATAGGTCCACAAGGGATCCAAATGTACGAGGGCACCAGGAATAAAAGCAGTACAAAGAAATAAATTCCAAGTATCTAATAGGAATATAAAAATAAAGACAGGGGTAACACATCTAAACATCTGGAAAAATGACAGCACAAAGTGAAGTAATTATGGTTTAAGGAAGGGCAGAACTACCTCAAAACGAATATCAAGCAATGATGCAGTAAAGTTAGTAGCACCGGGGCCGCCAGTGAAAAACGACCTATGAAGCAATAAAAAGCCGTAATGAGCTACACAACTCATGAAGAGGTCGTGACTCTAACACTAAGCAGAGTTGACCAAAAACGAACTGAAACCTACCTTAAAACAACAGAATTGAGCCATCCTTTGAATGAGGTGAAACGAACACCAAGGATATCGTGATCTGGCACAGCTTCAATCCCGGGGAATAAGGGGCCTAAAGGGACAAAAACGGCAAGGGGATTGTAAGTAAGAATACAGAGTGAAAATAATAAGGGAAAGGTTGCATGAATAGACGGATCGAGGGGATGGAGCACACGGGGCCCGCCAGAGGAGAATACAGGATCCGATCACACTAACCTGAAAAGCGGCCCGGCAGAGCACGTAAGAATGGTGTCCAGGGACGAAGGAACCGGGTGACTCCTTCACCTGCCTGTGATACGGTAGGTCGGAAGGGAAAGGCAGAAGGGGAGTGGAGTTATATACAAGTGCTCAAGGGGAAATGCAGTGCACCTGGGTGCAGTCAAGATAGAAGAGGGACTACCGCAATGACGCAGGGAAATGAAAATAGACGAAGGGAACAACTCCGACGTGGGAGACAATGAAAGCAGACTATCCGAACCAGCTGAAATGTAGGTATACATGTAAATAGATCACACCGCAAGGTCCATGACATCAGACACTGAGGGTGGGGCAGACAAAAAAATGAATGATGATAATACAAGAAAAAAAAGGGATAAGAAAACAAAAAAATAAAAAAATGAAAAAATGAAAAACCAAGAATGAAAAAAAAAAAAATTAACCACAAAACCCAATAATAGACACAATAAAGAAACAAAGGGAATAAATAAGAAAGAAGAATCAACTAGAACTGTACAAGGAAGCAATTAAGTACACTAAGGAGACCCAAAACACTCTAACTTAAACAACGATTCTCTCCAGAATAGATATCGAACAGAAAAAACTATATGGATGTGAGAGAACAAAAAAAGAGATGCTACATCTCAGGGTCATTCAGTGGATGGCATTCTCCCAGGGAATAAATTCGTTTAATCCTGAGACAGCCGTCCCAAGATAAAAAATCCAGAAGACTTCTCTTTTAGCTCTGATAGCGTCAGTGTTGCCATCCTTAGGGTTTTTTATTTTCTCCAGGATAAGCCATTTCAGATCTTCTAAGGTGTGATTAAGGGCTTTCCAGTGCGCAACCAGCGGGGCTCCAGGGCGTTGGTTTCTGATGCAAGATTTATGCTCTGAAAACCTGGTCCTGAATTCCCTGCTTGTTTCCCCTACATAGCCCTTGGAGCACGGACATGTGATGAAATATATGACGTTACTCGTTCTACAGTTTGTCATATCTTGCAACGTGATTCTTTTTTTGTTCCAGTTTAATTCGGGGACAGTTATGATATTGTCACAAGCGTGACATCCACCACACTTATGACTCCCATAAATGGGGTTAGTCCCTTTGATGCTGCGTTGACTGACCATGGGTGCGTCAGGGAGGGAAGCTCTAACCAAGACATTTCTGAGATTCCTGTTGCGACGGAACGCAATGATTGGTTTCTCGAATTTCTCCATATTTTTGTCTAGGTTAAGCAAATGCCACTGTGAATTAATGACATATCGGAGTTTCTCATTAAAGTTGGAGTGAGTAGTAACTAACACCAACTTGTCATCAGGTTTTTGGATTTTTGATTCTAAGAGAGCCTCTCGGTTATAATATTTGGCTCTTTTGTAGGAATCCCTAATAAGCCTATTAGGATATCCCCTTTCGAGAAATTTCTTCTTCATAACAGTGGCATGTGTTTCAAAGTCCCTCGGGTCAGTACAGTTCCGACGAAGCCGAAGGAACTGGCTGAACGGTATGCTGTTTCTTTGTGTCCGGGGGTGGAAGCTATCGTACATAAGGAGGGTATTCCGTGCTGTGGGCTTGGTGTAAAGGGAAAATTCTATATGTCCATTAATAGCCTGTATCCAGGTGTCAAGAAATTCAATTTTCGAGGGGCTGATATTCGCTGTGAATTTAAGGTGGGAGTCACAGAGATTTATCCATAAGATAAATTCATCAAGTTGGTCTCGTGTCCCCCGCCAGATGAAAAAGATATCGTCTATGAACCTGTTATAGTTCGTGACGTTTTAAAAAAACGGGGCCATCTCATTGTAGATGTGTTTCTCCTCGAACACCCCCATATAGGAATTGGCCACATTCGGAGCACATGCCGCCCCCATGCTGATGCCAAGAACTTGTTTGTAGATGGATTTGTCAAATTCAAAATAATTCTCCTTTAACACAATACCTAGACATTCGAGGACAAACAGTTTCTCGGAAGGACAATCGGAGTCCCTAAGGATTTTCTTAACAGCTTGGAGGGCACCTTCTTGGGGGATATTCGAATAAAGTGCCTCAATATCCATAGAGACAAGTAGGTCAGAGTCAGTATTGAATTCCAGTCCCTCAATTTTCGAAATAAGATGCCCGGTGTCACGGACAAATGCAGGGAGGCCACTCACAATTGGAGACAGACAAGAGTCTACAAATTTCGAGAGCGGTTCGGTGAGGGACCCGATGGTCGAAACAATAGGCCTAAAAGGTGGACATGAAAGGCTTTTGTGCATTTTCGGAAGTCCATAGAGGACTGGTATTTTGAAAAAGGATTTATTCAGAAAATCAAATTCCTGTTTACAAATAGACCCACGTTGTAAGGCACTATATGTAACATTGGAAATCTCAGTCATGATTCTTTTGGACGGGTAGTTAGCCACTCTAAGGTAGTGTTCTTGGTTACTGAGCATAAGTAAGATCTGTTCCTTATAGTAATCACTATCTAAGACAGTGATACCGCCCCCTTTGTCGCTTGGTTTCACAATAAGGGTACGATCAGTCGACAGTTGCTTAAGGGCCTGATATTCATCGTAATTGAGATTATAAGGGGGCTTGGGAACGAACTTGGTCAGTTTAGAGATTTTAGAGCAAACACTCTTCTCAAATATTTCCACCTCA
Organism: Lissotriton helveticus; assembly: GCF_964261635.1. Lineage (NCBI taxonomy): Eukaryota > Metazoa > Chordata > Amphibia > Caudata > Salamandridae > Lissotriton > Lissotriton helveticus. The sequence continues at coordinate 46,605,919 of NC_136060.1, read as the reverse complement.
GGCCCAACTTGCTCGAGGGTGGGCGTGAAGACTGAAGCAGGTCGAAAACCAGAGATGTTGTTCTCTCCTTCATATTCTCTACCTATAAAGAACTTTTTAAGGCGAACTTTACGAAAAAAGGCCTGTATATCCCTGTTAAGTTCGAATGCATTGAATGGGGCACTCGGAACAAAGGATAATCCACGAGAAAGAACTGCTACTGTACTGTCATTTAAAGGTTTTTTTGACAGATTGAAGATAGGAATCAGAGACTGATTAGTGGGTGTCTCTAGTTTCTCCAGTACCGATTTTGTCTTGTCTCCAGAAAACGTGGCTGGTTCTCCGTCTGGTGAAAACCTGTATTCTGGAAACGTCCCCTTTCCGATGGTCTGAATCGAACACGATTCGTCCCTCGGCGATTCCCTAAAAAACGATGGGATCTACTGCTTGCACACATTGCAGTAGTTCTTGGTCCCAAGTTTCATCCATAAATTCTATATCATTTGGATCAATTAATTCTTGGCTGCTCTCTTGCAGGAGAATTTGAAATGAAACTTTCTGTTCGCCTTCCATGTTGCCTGAAATTTTGGAAAAAAAAAAATATATAGTAGTAGAGATAGGGCACTGTTGGGATTAATTTTAGATAGGCAGTTTTTATCAGTGAATTTATCTTTGGGCAGTGTATAGTATCAGAGTGGAAGTAGGAATATAAAAAAGTGTGTGTGATTTAACGTAAGTAATTTCATAATTATACAAGAGAAACCTAACTCCATCCATAACTATAACAGAGAAGTCTATCTAAATCTATAACTACTACAGAGGGATAGTATATAACTATCAGAAAAAGTTTACCATATTAACTTTTGGTGCACAATATACTTCAGTTTTAAAAATAACAACTTACCTTTACAAAGAAGTTGAAGTGATTAGTGAAAATCCAATTGAAATGTAGAACAAGAAGTAGTAGTCAAAATGGCTGTGTTTCCTTCTCTTCCTTTATATATATTCAGGTATATAACCAATCAAATGTCAGGTAATAAAAGTAGAAAATGAAAGTAACATTTTCATTGGTTGTCAATTCCAACACTTCAGATGTGTTTTGTGAAGTAATTTACCTCAGGGTATTTAGAGAGGTCTACAGGCTAAATGGCTAAATGGAATTCCAACCAAATTTGTGAAAATGGTAGGGATTGGTATGTAGTATGTGCTAATCTATATTTGGTGAGAGTGTCTCCAGTCGTTTTTCTGTAAATTACTTTCCCACCTTTTTTGATGGAGCGCTTCCCGGGGAGCGACCCGGTACGCGAACTGGGGAGCGCCCCGGTACGCGAACCTTAAGCGTTACGGGAGTCCACCATTTTGTGTTTCGGTCGACTTAAGATACAAGATGGAGGGCAAATAATGTTCAGAATGGGTAGAAGGGGGCACGGTAGACTTATCTTGACCCCCTAGGTTTTCTGAGGGTGGCTGAGGAGGCTTATATGTGCGAAAAAAACATTTTTTTTAAAAATTTTGCGAGGTTAGCTTCCGGTTCGCGTACCGGGTAGCGCCCCGGGGAGCGTACTTTGTTGAAAATTAGTGAAAAAAGTTAGAGTAAAATAATAATTGTGAGTGATCAGATGTAGGGTAGCTCTGAGAAGAGCTTTTGGGTTTATGGTACATTTAGGTACTTATAAGTAGGTACCAATGCACAGTCTTTAATTCAGAATGAAAATTCTGTTGCCCTCATCTGAGAAGTGAACTCCATCTCCTCTGTAGATATCTTGCATGTAGTAACGCAAGTTATTGTTGTACACGGAGCCCATTCCATGGTCTCTCATGTAAGCTGAAACAGATTTGTTTACATGCTTCCTCGACTTCTCAATTTGTGGACAAAATTGGTTTGACCACCTCCATTTCTGTCTTTGGCATATATTTGAATATACCAAGGCAGTCTGAGGAAAAAGTGCCATTAATTGCTCAAAGGTGTCCTTTAAAAGCATTTCCAGACCTACCCCAGTCAAAGTGCCCAAATCATTACCTCCACAGTGCACAATTAACAGGTCAGGTTTTGGCAAATGCATAAAGGTTTTCACCAATGGTATCAATTGGTGACATTTTAATCCTCTGTGGCCAAACCACTTAATTTCCACATCTTGTAAATTGAGGTTAGGTAAATTTCTGTTCTCAGCATACCTCTGAGCCCAATAGATGTAACTATGTCCAACAATCCAGACAGAAAACATGGTGAGAGAAGGTTCTCCTGCAGTCAGATGAAGTGTGGCAATGAAATGGCAGTTGAAAAAATAAGAGTTTAAAATGAAAAAAACGGTGGAGTTTCTGTGTTAATGAAGCAGTAACAGTGATTGGTGGATTTTGATTGCTGAAAACAGAAAGTTAGGGTGCATGGATGAGTTCTTTGAAAGATGTATTTTGAGTGGTCAAGAAAAAATCATTAAATGAAAGAATGCACTGGATATGCAGGTGCACTGAGAGTTCAGAGTTCAATTGCAACATTGTTGTGTGAACTTGCAAACACCAGAGGTCTTCCAAGAGGTGGTTGCTATGCAAAAAAAGCAGAGAGGGCAGAGGGGGGAAGGGTTTTGATTTGAAAAAAGTGAGGGAAGAGTTTTGATTGGGTGACATGAGAGATATGTGTGAAGAATTACAGCATTTCTGTGCTTTTGATAGCTGCAGACTCTGGAGTGCATACCTTTTGCTCTGCTGAAGACAAATTGGTGTGTTTCTGAGACTGTTTTGAAACTCAAAGTATTTGCTAAGGTGAGGAAAGATTTCTTTAATTTAGATAGAGAATAGTGTCCTTTAAGGAGAAAATTATGAAGAAAGTTGTGTTTTTCAAATGTTGCTTTGTCTCAAGTGTTTTACAAATAGATTTTGTTTCTTTGAGAAATTGTAATTGGAGAAAATGTGAAGTATTAGTACTGACAGGGTTTTCATGTGCATAGGAGCTGTGGAGTGTTTTCAAATTATGACTTGAAAATCGTTTTTGAGGAAAAGGAATGGTTTTAAAATTTATGACAAGGACATAATGGTGTATGCTTCTTTATAAGGCAATTGAGTGTCTCTGATGTTATTTTTCCCATTTTAATGTAAGACCTTTCCCTGTGGAGCAAATTGCTTGTAAATATGCTCCCACCTGTGCATGGCAAATTTAGATTTTGAATGTTTGCGTTACATAGCCATGTTAAAAGTGACCCAAACATGCTGCAAAGGCAATCAAAAAACGCTTTCATGTGTCTTAAGGACATTTTAAGTCATTTCCCCATGTGGAGTGTTTTCAAATTATGATTTGAAAATCGTTTTTGGGGAAAAGGAATGGTTTTAAAATTTATGACAAGGACATAATGGTGTATGCTTCTTTATAAGGCAATTGAGTGTCTCTGATGTTATTTTTCCCATTTTAATGTAAGACCTTTCCCTGTGGAGCAAATTCCTTGTAAATATGCTCCCACCTGTGCATGGCAAATTTAGATTTTGAATGTTTGCGTTACATAGCCATGTTAAAAGTGACCCAAACATGCTGCAAAGGCAATCAAAAAACGCTTTCATGTGTCTTAAGGACATTTTAAGTCATTTCCCCATTTGCAGTGTTTTCAAATTATGATTTGAAAATCGTTTTTGGGGAAAAGGAATGGTTTTTAAATTTATGACAAGGACATAATGGTGTATGCTTCTTTATAAGGCATTTCAGTGTCTCTGATGTCATTTTTCCCATATTACATTAAAAGACCTTTCCCCGTGGAGCACATTCCTTGTAAATATGGTCCCACCTGTGCATGGTAAATTTAGATTTTGACTGTTTGAGATACATAGCCATGTTAAAAGTGACCCAAAAAAGTTGCAAAGGATTTAAAAAAACACTTTCATGTGTCTTAAGGACATTTTAAGTCATTTCCCCGTGGGCAGTGTTTTCAAATTATGACTTGAAAATCGTTTTTGAGGTAAAGGAATGTTGTTAAAATTTATGTGCGCCATATGCCCTCAAATTTCTTTTTCAGGGGTGCAGCAGGGTGTTCTTGAGACACCCCTGCACCTTTGGAAAAATTCCTAATTTGCGATGAGCTAATTGCTAATCGCAAATTGCACCTTCATTCCTATGGGCCTCCTGGCCCATGGAAATGAATGGGTAATTTGCAATTAGCAATTTGCTCATCGCAAATTAGGAATGGTAAAGAATCGCTATTTATTCCTTAAAATTCGCTATTTAGGAAATGCAAAATAGTTTGATGATACATATGGCGGTTCATCTCTAACAAGATAAGAAGCTTAGGGATACATTTATGATGACTGGCGCAATGAAGTGGACATCACTTACTTCATTGGTAGACCTTTACATGTATTATCTCCTCTGTATTCTTCATCAAGCGTAACTTTCATCTGCAATCCTGAGTAGGCCTCACCTTAAACAAACCTCTGGATAGGCCACACCTTATCGTCATCCTGAATTAATCATTTAAAATGCTAGGGACAGATTTATGATAGGTGTATGCCTCTTTTGCGCCACTGTGCGTCACTTTTGTGATGCAGCGGCGGTGCAAAAGATTTGCTGTGAGGCGACAAATTTACAAATTGATGCATTTAGGCAGATGTGTCATGGTGTAAAAAACACCGTGCCACATGAAACCGATGCAGCAGTGATGCAAAAGATGCACCATGTTGCAAGACAGGCCTCACTTGGGGCCATATGTATCAAGCTAATTAGCATTTGCAAAGGCCGAAATTCTGTGAATTTCGGCTTTTGCGAATGCTAATTAGACAAATGGTATGTATCAAACAAGTTTGATGCAAAATAAGGAATAGCAAAATTTGCTATTCCTTATTTTGCGATTGCACTGAAGGATTTGCAAATTTTGTGATTTCTTAAATGCAATGTATCAAACAAAAAATATGCAAAAAATGCCATTAAGGATTTGCAAATTACCACCAACTTCTAGTTGGTGGTAGTTTGCGAATTCTTTTCAAAAAGCTTTTTTTCCAAAAAACAAAAGGTGCCATATGACGCCCATACATGCCCTTAGGGCATGTATGTGCGCCATATGCCCCCAAATTTCTTTTTCAGGGGTGCAGCAGGGTGTTCTTGAGACACCCCTGCACCCTTGGAAAAATTCCTAATTTGCGATGAGCTAATTGCTAATCGCAAATTGCACCTTCATTCCTATGGGCCTCCTGGACCATGGAAATGAATGAGTAATTTGCAATTAGCAATTTGCTCATCGCAAATTAGGAATGGTAAAGAATCGCTATTTATTCCTTAAAATTCGCTATTTAGGAAATGCAAAATAGTTTGATGATACATATGGCAGTTCATCTCTAACAAGATAAGAAGCATAGGGATAGATTTATGATGACTGGCACAATGAAGTGGACATAACTTACTTCATTGGTAGGCCTTTACATGTATTATCTCCTCTGTATTCTTCATCAAGCGTAACTTTGATCTGCAATCCTGAGTAGGCCTCACCTTAAACAAACCTCTGGATAGGCCACACCTTATCGTCATCCTGAATTAATCATTTAAAATGCTAGGGACAGATTTATGATAGGTGTATGCCTCTTTTGCGCCACTGTGCGTCACTTTTCTGATGCAGCGGCGGTGCAAAAGATTTGCTATGAGGCGACAAAATTACAAATTGATGCATTTAAGCAGATGTGTCATGGTGTAAAAAAACCGTGCCACATGAAACCGATGCAGCAGCGATGCAAAAGATGCACCATGTTGCAAGACAAGCCTCACTTGGGCCATATGTATCAAGCTAATTAGCATTTGCAAAGGCCGAAATTCTGCGAATTTCGGCCTTTGCGAATGCTAATTAGACAAATGGTATGTATCAAACAAGTTTGATGCAAAATAAGGAATAGTAAAATTTGCTATTCCTTATTTTGCGATTGCACTGAAGGATTTGCAAATTTTGCGATTTCTTAAATGCAATGTATCAAACAAAAAATATGCAAAAAATGCCATTAAGGATTTGCAAATTACCACCAACTTCTAGTTGGTGGTAATTTGCGAATTCTTTTCAAAAAGTTTTTTTTCCAAAAAACAAAAGGTGCCATATGACGCCCATACATGCCCTTAGGGCATGTATGTGCGCCATATGCCCCCAAATTTCTTTTTCAGGGGTGCAGCAGGGTGTTCTTGAGACACCCCTGCACCCTTGGAAAAATTCCTAATTTGCGATGAGCTAATTGCTAATCGCAAATTGCACCTTCATTCCTATGGGCCTCCTGGCCCATGGAAATGAATGGGTAATTTGCAATTAGCAATTTGCTCATCGCAAATTAGGAATGGTAAAGAATCGCTATTTATTCCTTAAAATTCGCTATTTAGGAAATGCAAAATAGTTTGATGATACATATGGCGGTTCATCTCTAACAAGATAAGAAGCTTAGGGATACATTTATGATGACTGGCGCAATGAAGTGGACATCACTTACTTCATTGGTAGGCCTTTACATGTATTATCTCCTCTGTATTCTTCATCAAACGTAACTTTAATCTGCAATCCTGAGTAGGTCTCACCTTAAACAAACCTCTGGATAGGCCACACCTTATCGTCATCCTGAATTAATCATTTAAAATGCTAGGGACAGATTTATGATAGGTGTATGCCTCTTTTGCGCCACTGTGCGTCACTTTTCTGATGCAGCGGCGGTGCAAAAGATTTGCTATGAGGCGACAAAATTACAAATTGATGCATTTAGGCAGATGTGTCATGGTGTAAAAAAACCGTGCCACATGAAACCGATGCAGCAGTGATGCAAAAGATGCACCATGTTGCAAGACAGGCCTCACTTGGGGCCATATGTATCAAGCTAATTAGCATTCGCAAAGGCCAAAATTCTGCGAATTTCGGCCTTTGCGAATGCTAATTAGACAAATGGTATGTATCAAACAAGTTTGATGCAAAATAAGGAATAGCAAAATTTGCTATTCCTTATTTTGCGATTGCACTTAAGGATTTGCAAATTTTGCGATTCCTTAAATGCAATGTATCAAACAAAAAATATGCAAAAAATGCCATTAAGGATTTGCAAATTACCACCAACTTCTAGTTGGTGGTAATTTGCGAATATTTTTCAAAAAGCTTTTTTTCCAAAAAACAAAAGGTGCCATATGATGCCCATACATGCCCTTAGGGCATGTATGTGCGCCATATGCCCCCAAATTTCTTTTTCAGGGGTGCAGCAGGGTGTTCTTGAGACACCCCTGCACCCTTGGAAAAATTCCTAATTTGCGATGAGCTAATTGCTAATCACAAATTGCACCTTCATTCCTATGGGCCTCCTGGCCCATGGAAATGAATGGGTAATTTGCAATTAGCAATTTGCTCATCGCAAATTAGGAATGGTAAAGAATCGCTATTTATTCCTTAAAATTCGCTATTTAGGAAATGCAAAATAGTTTGATGATACATATGGCGGTTTATCTCTAACAAGATAAGAAGCTTAGGGATAGATTTATGATGACTGATGCATCACCAGGGATGTGCCAGTCATCCTGCGCCGCTGTTCCGCCACCCATGGTGTGCTGCATTTACAATGCGGCGCAGCATGGGGCAAAAATGGCACAGATGCGTGACGCATCTGTGCCGTAAAGGTGGCGCATTGCTGGAGTTGTATCGCAAGTGCGATGCAGCTCCAGCAAGGCTCAGTGGTGCCCCATCTCAACAATGTTGCGTCAAGACCTATGCCTGCTTCAAGCAGGTGCAGGGTTTTGACGCAGCTTTGTCCTATCTGATTGTAAATGCGGCACACCATGGGTGGCAGAGCAGCGGTGCACGTTAACTGGTGCATGCCTGGGGATGTGCCAGTTAACATAAATCTGCCCCTTTACATTTAAGTATGTGCAGGGGACACAGAGTCGGTGAGGCTTATCCAAGGTTAAGAAGAGATGAGTCCTGTTCACTGAAAAATTAGACATAGGCTTCACCTTCTCAGCATCGCTGGACATGGCTAAATAATAGCTGCAAAATGTTACTCTTGTTAAACAATTTTACTATTATAATCTCTGAGATTTGTCTCTTACTCTGCAACATCTCATTGTTGTTATCTTTCTTTAAAGATAAAGACAACATCAACATGAGTGACAATCAGCAATCAGTTGATTTCGACCTCATCATTGAACTCGTAATTGAAACATCAGTGGATGTTGATCCCTTGGATGATTTAAATCCTGAGGATGAAGAAGAACGTGATGAGGATGCAGATTTGTCAGAATTATATGACATAGGATGGGAAGCTGACGTGCTTGAGCCTATGGAACTATAAACATTTATTTTAAACATTTATAATAAATAAAAAGTAAAAATGTAAACCGTTTAATTTAAAAATAAAGACACCTTCAAAAACAGGTTATGTGTAGTGTCTTCAATAAAATATTAAAATATGCTCATAAAATTAGATCAGATTCACATATAAAATAGCACAGGTAAAATGAATATAAATCCCATTTCTTTTCTGCTATTTCTGTATTCTAAATTTGCCAAGCACTAAAAAATCTTCTATGTAAAAATGTCAAGTAGTGTTTTAAGTTTTTGATTACTGTTATTGATTTACTGTTGGATAATAGTGGTTAATAACATTTTTTAATATATTTTACCACAGATTCAACTGCAGATCATTTCAAGATTTCACCATGCCAACCAAAGAAAGACTGAGAAAGGCTGCAAAACGTCAAAGACAGCAGGTCAATGAAAAAAAGCAGCAGTCCTCTAACAAAAAGATTTGTCAAGTCACCAAGAAAGCACCGGGTAAGAGTACAAAAACATTCATAAGAAATATCTGTAGTAAAAAAAATATTACTACAGAAAATGTTTCAGTCCAGAAAAGGAGAAGCAATTCAAACGGAAAGGAAAGGTAAATGAAAAATGTTACTGCTAGAGCAAGACATAACTCTGTGCATGATAGTAGAAGGAAACAACAGTTTAGGGACATTCGTAAACGAATGTTCCGCAACAGGATAATTGGCAATTTGTTAAAAAATATTAAGAAAGGTCAACAGAAAGTGGTTTTTTATAAGAGAAAAAAAAAAGTTGAGAAAGTTATTGATCAGGCATTTGAAATTAAACGTAAGTTATTTATTTTGATAATCAATAGAATTAGGAAGCTAAACAACGCAATTTATGATTTCAAAAGAAATAGTAGATGGAAGAGAATAGTTAATCGTAGTAATTTTTGTGAAGTTTTTTCTGGAGAATGGATGCATAGTTCAAGCTGTGAGGCATTTTTTAATGAGGAGAGTTATTTCCAGGATAATGATTTGGTGCATGCAGTTGACACCAGTGGTCGAGCTTATGAAGTGAAAGATGGTTGTCCAGTTGAAAAAGAAAAACTTGTGACAACAGAGGCAGAAGAGGTGTTAGGTAATGAGGTTTTAGGAAGACGTCCTAAGGGTCCTGTGTACACCTGGAAGTGTAGTAGTATTTGCAGTGTGCGACAGGATTCCATCAATTTGCTTTGTGATTTTGTACGGTCATTTAATAAGAAAAGTTTGAAGCAGAAAATGAAGTTGTTGCAAGAATTAGATCCTTGCAGAGTGAGAGAAGTGACAGGTTTGCATGGTCATTCACTGGCTTGTCTTTCCAGGAGAGTATGCCAGAGTGTTTTTCATCATTTCAGGATGCTAGCAGTGCATCATAATAAAGTGAGGAAATTAGTTAGAATGTTGTATTATGCTAAGAGTCCAGCAATTATGCTTAAACAATTATGCGCTGCTCTTTTGCATGGTTCTGAAATAGATGTGAAGAATATATGTGAAGAAATTGAGTTTTGTTACTTTGGAAGTAAAGAGGAAAATGTTGAAATTGACCAAGAAGAAGCGGGTAATGTGGAAGATAGTGTACAGGTTTCCAGTACAGATAATTTCCAGAGGGAAATTGCGACGTTTCAGGTCAAATCAAGTGAGAGGCCAAATTTCACTTGTGTGTGTTGTCGACGCACTTATTATAAGAATCAGACTAAGTTAGTGGATTTATATGCAAAAAGTGAAAGGGAAAATAATAGTGAATGGAAGGATTACACAACATACTTGATGGTAGAAAATTGTTTTGATTTGGGATTGGATCAACGTGTGTGTACTTATTGTTGTAACAAATTAAATCAAAACCAGATGCCTGCTAGAGCAGTTCATAATAATCTGGAATTGGTTGAGATTCCTTCTGAATTGAAGGATTTAAATACTTATGAATCTATTTTGATTCAAAGTATCCATCCCTTTCAGGCTATTGTAAGAATGGAGCCAAAGACAGGGAAATTGCCTCCATCAGATTTACAGAGAGGATTAAAGGGAAGAGTTGTTTATTTGCCTCTAGATTTGAAGAAAAACATTAACACAATTGGAGTAGAAAAAGTGGAAGAGGAACCTCTGGTTATCTTAGTTAATGGGGTTCCGACAAAGAATAAGAAAATATGGCAAGATTTAGTGGATGTTAGGAAAGTTAAAAAGGCAACATTGTATTTGAAAAAAAATAATAAATACTATAAGAATGTATATGTTGCAGAAGAGGAAGTAAGTGAGGAAGAGGATAGCGATTTGTGTGCTGGTCAAATTGAGAAATTAGAACCCTCTACTAGTGAAGAAATATATGAACATTATAGTGTTCATCCTTTGCATTCCAAGGAAGTCATGGGGAATGCTATTGAGTTGTTTCAAATGAAACAAGCCAAAGGGAGTCCCATTAGTGTTTGGGAGGAAAGTTTGGAAGCTCGGTGTTTCCCACAGCTTTTTCCAACAGGTCAGGGAGGAAGATATGATGAGCGACCTCATCAAATTCCTGCTTCTGAATACCGGACTTTGCGATTGTATGCAGGAGATGCTAGGTTTCCACAATGCATTCCCTATTTGTTTCATCTCCTGTTTGAAAGCGATCTGTCTGGACTGTCATATGCAGTGAACCACATCTTGAAAAGTGGTATACACATGCAAAACATCTCGGCAAGTGACTTTATGGATAAAGTCAATGTCCAAGACAGTATTTTGGATTCTCACCTGATTAATCTCATGGCGTGTCAGCGTGGTACTAATGAGTACTGGTACCGTCGTCATGGTGATTTAAAATGTATGCTGAGGAACTTAGGAACTCCCACATGGTTCCTCACTTTGAGCTGTGCTGAGTATGGCTGGGAAGACTTACTTGAATTTCTACGAGAGGCAAATGCTAACATAGAAAACATCGAATTCAAGACACCCGGAGAACTGTGCTCTTTGGATCCAGTCAATGTATGTAGCTACTTCAATCATAGATTTGAAGCTATGATGTCTTTCATCATGAATAAGAAGAATCCACTTCTTGGAGAGGTGTTGGATTTCTTCTGGAGAAAGGAGTACCAAGCAAGAGGTGCTCCTCATATACATATGTTGCTGTGGATCAAGGATGCACCTAAATTTGGAACGGATCCAGAAGACTCAGTGATGAGTTTCATACAACAGTATTCTACGTGTGCTGTTCCAAACGCAAAGGAGAAGAAAAGCCTAAGAGAAAAAGTTCTACGTTTCCAAAGCCATCGATGTGGAAAGTACTGTCGTCGTAAATTCCGAAACAAGGACAAGTTCTACACCAAATGTCGTTTCGGCTTTCCACGACCGGTTATTTCTAAAGGAAGAGTGAACAGTTTGATGTCTTCGCTGCGACATAATGTGATGAAGAAATCACCTAAAAACACATACAATTTGAAGAGGAACGAAGAGTCTAAGTACATCAACGACTACAACCCGGTGATTTTGTCCATGTGGAATGCTAACATGGATATACAGTTTGTGGCTGATAACTGTATGGCTGTGGCTCGGTATGTGACATCTTATATCACCAAAAAAGAGAAGACAGAATTGAAGGATATGTGGGAAGACATTTCCCATGAAAAGAGCCTCAGCAAGAAGTTGTACAGTTTCAGTCTGAAGATGTTGTCGCATCGAGAAATCGGAGCTTACGAATGTTCTGACCGGTTGTCTTCAGCAAGTCTCTATGCCAAGTCCAGGAGTATCGTTTGGGCGAGTCTTGGTCTTGCTGCAACGCGTAATCGAGTTCTCAAACCTGTGCGGGAAATTGAGTATTTGGCGGAAAAGGAGCCAAACAGTACTGACATTTTGAAGACAAACATGTTGGATACATATTATCCAAATCGAAGCAGTCACCTCGAGAATGTTTGTCTGTATGAGGTTCTTCAAAATTACATATTCAAGAGGAACATCAAAGAAGATACTGAGAAAGGAGTGTATGCTGTAATAGGAAGTGAGGGATGTCTGGTCAAGCAAAGAAAATGCCACTTGGTAAACCATCAAAAATTGAGTGGCGAATCTCCTGAAAAAAAGGAGTTTTTCTATTTAGCACTTTTGCAACTTTTCAAGCCTTGGCGTGCAGAAGAGGAACTGCTTGGAGATTTCCTCTGTTACGAAGACTCTTTCAATGCTGCCAAGGAGACCATAGAATTTCCTGCTTTTCCTAAATATGTAGAAATGTTGAATGCGGAAATTGAGCAGGAAGCAACGATTGCAGCCGAGATTGCCAGAGACAGTTCTCAGGACAGTCAGAGTTCTGCTTCATTGAGTCAGGATCCACTAGGAGGACCTGTTATCGAAAATGAAGCTGCCACTGCTATGAATGAAGTGGAAAGAGCCATGGCACATGCTCAGGAGGATGCGGTTAATTAGAAGAGTTGGAAAGACAACTCAACGTTGAGCAGAGGAAAATATATGACGAAGTTACCATGCAAATTGATCATGGATTAAGTCATGACAAGAAAGAGTGCTCATGTACGTCGTTGAAGCCTGTCCGACTGTACGTGAGTGGAGAAGCGGGAACTGGAAAAAGTTTCCTTATTAAAGCAATTTCATGTTATTTGCAGGAAAGGACAGAGTCATCGCTGTCTTGTGTTGTCACCGCTCCAACTGGACTGGCAGCACATAACATTAAAGGGATTACTTTACATCGTTTACTGATGCTGCCAGTGGAGCATGACAACAAATTACAATATCACAAGCTATCTGGAGATGCTTGTTGTGAAGTTTCAAGAATCTTGAGGAAAATGAAATTTCTTATCATTGACGAAGTAAGCATGGTTTCCAATGTCATGCTTGCCTTTGTGCATTTGAGAATGCAAGAAGTTCTCAAAACAGAGTATGATGTGTTATTTGGTGGCAAACACATCATTGTTTTCGGAGATCTTCTGCAGCTGACACCAGTGAAAGGGCAACCTGTGTTCAAAATGCTCACGCATGAAGATACCAGGAAGTGCCTAGGGAGCATTGCAATGTCAATATATGGTTAAACTTCAATTATGCTGAACTGCATGAAAATATGCGTCAGGCGAAGGATGAAGTTTACAAGACTATTCTACAAGATGTTAGAATTGGAAAAGTGACCGAGCATGGGAAAGAAGCTTTACATGCACGATTACTGACAAATTTATATCCAGAACAAGATGTTGTGCCTGAGAATATTTTTCAGAAAATTACTGAGAAGAAATCTGGAATATGTTTGATGCCAACTCTTGCAGAATGTGCCAAATTCAACCACAAAATGTTGCATTTAGAAAAGCAAGAGATTGTGAAACTGGAAGCTATTGATAGAGTAGAGCATATGGGATCAACAATTATTTTGTCTGAGAATTTGAAAACAAAATTGGATTCATTAGAGAAGACTATATCTAAAACTGCAGGTTTTGAAAAGACTCTGAATGTGTGCTTGAACTGCCGTATAATTTTAAGAAGGAATTTACATGTTGAAAGAGGTCTGGCAAATGGATCAATGGGTAATGTTGTTGATTTTGTAAAATACAGAAATAGAGATGGAATTGAATTTTTTAAAATTAAATTTGATGGCATTGAGGAAGTACAGCTAATTGGTCGTTGTTCTGCTAGATTTTTGCTTGTAAAAGACTTATATGTTCGCCGTAAGCAGTTTCCTGTTTGCTTGGCATATGCGGTGACAATCCATAAATCGCAAGGTTTAAGTGTAGACTGTGCATTGGTGAATATTGGCAGTACCGTGTTCAAGGAGGGTATGGCATATGTGGCATTGTCACGAGTTAGAACTTTATCGGGATTGTACTTGATTGAGTGCGATGTGACAAACATTTGTGCGGATCTAGATTGTGTTAAGGAATACAATAGGTTAAGAAGAGAGTATGCGCCACATTTGCCTCAATATCCTTTGTTTGAGAAACGTGTGGTAGGCCGGAAACGAAGAAATGTGACCAATACTGGGGAGGTTGTAGCAAAAAGACGAAAAGTCGATGAACCTGAAATTATAAGCAGAAACAAAAAGAATTCTGTTGAAGATGTTGTTGGTTTTCAATTTGAAAACAGTTCTGGTGTCAACTGCTATGCTAATGTAGTGGTTAATGTTTTGTTTTCTCTAGAAAATGTAAAAGAAGAGATTGTGGTCAATTCTGATCAAAGATTTTGCAGTTTGTTAAATTCTGTGTTAGAGAAATGTAGCACAGATAGAACAAAAATAGAAAGTGTGTCTGAAATTCGAAATCTGTTAGACAGATGTTCAGGCCAAACACAATTCTCTCAAAATATTCAGCAAGATTGTCAGGAGTTTTTAATGTATATGCTTGATGTATTGCATGCTGAAGGTGTAGATGTAGATCACCTGTTTGGGCTTTCTTATCAATGGCAGCATGACTGCGAGAACTGTAGGGTATCAAGTACTACTAGTGTAGACTCAGAAAGATTTATATATTTAACTTTGCCAGACAGTAAATCAGTCTCTTTTAATAAACTAGTAAAAGCAGCTGATCACAACATGGAGTGTAGCCAATGTAAATCTGAAATGATGTCCACATTATTTATACGAACATATGGCCAGTATGTTATTTTAATGTTCCAACGATGTAGGCCTGATGGAACAAAATTGACAACTTTAATTAAAAATTTTGTGGCTTCACAGTTGTCAATATCAGGAAGGACTTTTGTAACTGCAGCAATTATATATCATGAAGGTCCTTCAATAACATCAGGACATTACACAGCTTATTTAAAGTCTAGAAATGGCTGGTCATTCTGCAATGATTCTGTTTTAATTTTCAAAAAAAAATTGCCGTATGACCTTAAAAACTCTTACCTGGTGTTTTTAAAACCAAAATTTTAGGGAAAGAATCTCGGGATGTGCTCTGAGGAATTTCAAGAAGTTCTAATGGCTCCTACACGATTTGGCCTTGAGGATAAGTGTAGTACAGAGACATAACTTCTTACCATAACACTGGACGTCATGGAGAAATAAGTGCACTTTGAATGAGTTCAGAAAAACTGTTTCTTTTTATAATCTAATTGAAGCAGCCAATCAAAACATGGAGTAGAGGGAATGTAAGTCTGCAATGCTGTCTACTGTTTTACATTGCTTTGTGATTAAAAGTGATGTAGAGAATTAAATAATTGTAGTAGTCATAGAGGTAGTGTAAGTCTGCTTCATAGTAAGCAGTATCAGTGTCATAGGAAATGTAGAACATGACTGAGCAAGAAGGGGAAGATATTACTAGTCCAGGATTGTGAAAATGATCTTCAACATTTTAATTGTGAAAGTTGCGGAAATACAACATGACGGGATTGGCTTACAAGAATTCTAAGAGTTATAAATGGCTCAGACATGATTTGGCCTTGTGGAAACGTGTGGTAGAGAGCAAGAAGTCATTTATTGTATGTAACATGTTTTTCAAAACGATGGAGGTTTTCTTTCAGAAAGTGGCGGTCTGAAAGTAATAACAGCACAACAGAGTGTAAGCTGTTCATAGGACATCCTTCGACGTCATGGAAAGTAAGTTAACTTTAAGGAGTTCTGAATTCTGATTTGTTCTGTTGTATGGGTTTTTTAAACACAATCATTTTGATTGTGTTTTTTTTCCCCGCTGTTATATGATGAATACCTTCAAGTCACTGTTTTTAGTGAAATTTGATACATTCTGAGAACAGCAAAAATAAACCATTTAACATGTATAATTAATTCTGTACTGTTTGTATTTATGATGTACATTTAGAACTGTGTAGGAGGCATGGAGAAGGAGAGGCTTCTGTAAGTGTCAAAGTTGTTGCATACAGTGCTCATATTCTACGTAGTCTTTCATATGATAGACTACAGTTCCACAATGAGATACCTAAGCAAAGGAAACACAGGTGATATGATTGTGGAATGAGCAAAAAAAATTGCACGTTTTTCAATTATATTACCTGTGTTTCCTAACATTACACATCACATTGTGTAGATGAGGTTTAGGCCTGTTCCTGGAGACAGAGGAGGTCTGACATTTGTTCAACAGTGCAGTGGACATGACTCACTTCGTTGGTAGGCCTCCACATGTATTATCTCCTCTGTATTCTTCAACAAACCTAAATTCCATCTGCAACCCTGAGTAGGACTTACCTGAAACAAATCTGTGGATAGGTTACACCTTATTGGCATCTTAAAACAATCATTTAAAATGTTAGGGTCAGATTTATGGTGGCCGTGCGCCTCTTTTGCTCCATTGTGGGTCACTTTTGTGTAAAAGATGCACCATGTTGCAAGATAGGTTTCAGTTCATCTCCAGCAAGATACCATCAGTTTAAAATGTATATAATTAGCACTGTGTAGGGGGCATGCAGAAGCTGAAGCTTTTGTAAGTGTCAAAGTTGTTCCATGCAGTGCTGCACTTCTGGGTACTGTTTAATATGCTGCACTACATGTGCACTATGAGATACCTAAGTAAAGGCAACACAGGTGATGTGATTGTGAAATGAGGAAAAGAAACTCCACATTTTTCAATTACATCACCTGTGTTTCCTAAGTTTACGAATGACATTGTGCAGATGAAGTTTAGGTCTGTCCATGGACACAGAAGAGGTCTGGCCTTTGTTCAAGAGTGAAGTGGACATGACTTACTTCATTGGTAGGTCTTCACATGTATTATCTCCTCTGTACTCTTCAACAAGCGTAAATTTCATCTAAAACCCTGAGTAGGCCTCAGCTTAAACAAACCTCTGGATAGGCCACACCTTATCGTCATCCTGAATCAATCATTTAAAATGTGAGGGACAGATTTATGATAGGTGTATGCCTCTTTTGCGCCACTGTGCGTCACTTTTGTGACGCAGCGGCGGTGGAAAAGATTTGCTATGAGGCGACAAAATTACAAATTGATGCATGTAGGCAGATGTGTCATGCTGTAAAAAACCTGTGCCACATGAAACTGATGCAGCAGTGATGCAAAAGATGCACCATGTTGCAAGACAGGCCTGACTTCATCTCCAACAAGATAAGAAGCTAAGTCTTCTGTAAATGTCAAAATTGTTGTATATTTTGCTCAACTTCTATGTACTCTTTGATATGCTAGACTCCATCTGCACTATGAGATACCTAACCAAAGGCAACACAGGTGATGTGATTGTGAAATGAGGAAAAGAAACTCTGTTTCTCCTTCAATCTTTTCCCTTGTCTTTTCTAATTTTTAAATACATGTTTTAATATTTTTCAAATGTTTGTTCTCTCTTTCACAGATTGAAAGTATAAAAACAAAAAGTGAGTAAGTTAACGACAATTATAAGGTAAATGTTTTGTACTCTTTTCGTTACATTTCTATCACATTCACCAACTAGTAGTTCGACAGCTTCATTTCTTTAACCCTCAGTTTCCTGCCTTTGCTACTTCCCTCATTCCTTTCTCTATTACCTACTTACTCTACTCCTTCCACTCCTTTTCTCAGTCTTTCTCTTCTCATAGTTCCTCACTCTTGTTCCCTCACTCCGTCTCTATTACTCTTAGTGTCTCTGACTGATCACTGTTTCACTACTTGTTCATTATGCTTTCTCTGTGTAGTTGAAGCACACTAAGGGGCATATTATGAACACAGCCAATAAAATTATTGCTGTTTTTATTGGAAGAAAACTGTTGCAAAAGTGGTTTTAGCGTCAGTTTTCCGCCGCAAAAGCGGCTTTAGCGACACATTTCTGCCGATAAAAGCTGCAAAACCTTTATTGCTTATGTTGATGATATGGTTCTATGTTATTTACATTTCTTTGCTGTTTCAATTAATCTTTTCTGTTATTTTTTCTTTTCTGTGTTCTGTTTTTTCTCTCTGTTATTCCACATGTTTTAATCTTATTTTGAACATTCACTCACATTCTCCAAGAAACTCTTCTTTGTTATTGTTCTACTCTCTTTTTTTTCTTTCACTTCCTTATCTATTTTGTTTTTCACAATTATACCCTCTTCCATCTTTTCTTCGGTAAATAGATCTATTAAACAGTATCTCTGGATAACTCCCTATAGCTGTCTTTCTTTTAACATTACTCTCTGTTTACTTCCCTTATACTTACTCTTCTTTTTTTTTGTTTTTTTTGTTTTTTTTGGTTCGCTCCCGGTTCGCGGACCGGGAAGCGAACGGGGAAGCGAACTAAAAGAAACAGAGCTTGCCAGAGTGCTAAACATTCTAGCAATTTTTTTTTGAAAGGGGAGGTAGTTCTGAAAAGAACTTTTTTTTAATGTTTTTGTTGTTTTATATATTTTATTTATTTTTTTGAATTTTTTTGAATTTTTTTGTATTTTTTGAACATTTTTATGTTTTTTTTTGTGTTTTTGATGGAGGGGAAACAACAAAAAACAGGCATTGAAAAGGGCTCAACAGGAGCAAAAAAAAAATTACTGTCTGGGGCGGTTAGGGCAATTGTGATTGTTAATAGCTAGGTTTATTAAATTAATGCTCATGTTACCACATGATAGCAATGCACCGCAATACATACAGGTATGTTTGATATGAGCAAAGTTCTCCTGAATGTTTGGCACGGTTTCCCGTGCCTCTGCTGCTGTCAACGATATTAGTGATGTTGACCTGGCCACAGGAGTTGTTGTTGGGTTATCTTGCATGTCACGTATCTCCGCCTGGCTGTAGTTCAATGGATGCCACCTGACCATGTGACGATGCATTGTATGGTTTCCGTAGCTATATTTTTTATCAGTGCCTCTAGATAACCGCTCTTTACAAATCAGGCAGGTGACATACCTAGCATTTACTTTTTTTTGCCCTCGAGGGAGTGAAAAAAACTGCCAAATAAAGCTGGCTTTCCGACGTGAAACCCGGGGCACCTCCTGTAAGAACTGTGGTCCTTCGGTCTCCTCTTCCTCTAGTTCATCCTCTTCCTCCTCTGTCTGGCTGATAAACTGGGGAGGTGGTCCTCTCTTCCCATGAGGAGGTGGAGGTGGTGGTTGGGGTGCACCAGCTGAAGCAACTATTGAAGCCATTGCTCAACTCTCAAAAGTGGTCTTCCTCTCACAAAGATGAAAGTCAGAGTGAGGAAAGAAGGAGGGGTTTTCATCATTTGGGATAAAGAATATTTCTAAACCAATGAAAAGTGTTATTTTTAGGTCACCTGACCTAGCCTTACATCATTATGAAACCAAAAGTGAAATGAACCAATGAAAAGTTTTATCAACAAGTCACATGACCTCTTACGCTTAAGTTACGCGCTGCGGAACGCGCCCCGGATCGCTTCCGGGTCGCTGCCCTTCGCGCCTCGGTTCGCGCTCCAGAGCGCTTCCGGGTGCGCTAACGCGGCGCGTCATAAGACGCATTACGCTACAACGCGATACGTCGCGCTTTTGCGACGTGCCGCGGATCGCTTCCGGGGAGCTGCGCTTCGCGTCTCAGTTCGCGTACCGGAGCACTTCCGGGTGCGCTAACGCAGCGCGTCATAAGACGCATTACGCGACAACGTGATACGTCGCGCTTCCGCGACGCGTCACGATGTTGATTTCTAACGCGGCAGTTGCGCTAACGGAACGTTTACCGGTTCGCGGACTGGGTCGCGGCATCAAGATGAGCTAACGGGAAGCTTCCCGGTTCGCGAACCGGGAGCGAACAAAAAAAAAGTATTAAAAAAAAAAATTATTAATAAACATATAAAATATATTTTTGGATTTAAAGAAGAATACATTTTACAGCTACAGATATTAGCTTTTAAAAAACCAATGAAATTCACTGAAAAAACCATAGGTTATAGACCATATATAGTTAGGAATTAGCATTTACAAAACCTTGAAAATTCACTGAAAAAACCATAGGTTATAGACCATATATAGTTAGGAATTAGCATTTAAAAAACCTTATTTTACTCACACAAAACCATTGAAATTCCATATATAGTTAGTTGTACTAACTATATATCGCGCACCCGCAATCCACTGCTGATCATGTCACATATTAGATCATTCATGACAGGGTCAGTGACATCACTGATGACATCACTGATGACATCTCAAATGACATCACTGATGACATCACTGATGACATCTCATTTGACATTACTGATCACATCACTGATGACATCATTCATGTGATAATACGATGAACCTCTTCAGACTCTAATATAACCTTAGATACACTCAGTGTAAACAGACACTCATAGACTGTCACTCATCTATGGAGTTACTCAGACACTTAGTCAGTCATGCAAAGAATCAATCACACCTCCATTTCCTCAACTATACAGTTATACACACCTTACTTATTCAAACATATACTAAAACATATTTACTGACTTATAAAATCCTGGATACAAGTTCACAATGATCCATACAGCCACTCACACATTCACTGGCTCTTATGCACAGTTATTTATATATGTCAACTCTCACATGTACTGTATTTTACATATGTACTTACTTTAACATGTAGCACTGAGATATCCATTCACTCACCAATACACTCATGCACACAGTCAACCGCCCATACAGCTGTTTCCACATGCACTTTTGAACCCATACATCTAGTCAATCAACTGCTCACACATCTATGCAAAGAGTCATACACCTCCCAGCCACCCACACACACACTCAGTCTCCCATACAAATGCTTGGGCAACCAATCAATAACCCATACAGTTAATCATATAGCTACTGATCAACACATGCAGCAGTTTACAGAACAACAGACATAATGATGCACAAATTAAGACAGTTTAGTCACTAACCCATGCACTCAGTGAGACACATTTAATCAGTCACTCATACAGTCAGTCATGCCCCTACTAAATCCTTCATCAAGACACTTATACATCCACTCATTCTTCAATATGTAAGACATATTTTAACTTTACAGAATTATAGTCACTGAATGTAGTCATCAGTGATGTCATCAGTGATGTCATTTGAGATGTCATCAGTGATGTCATCAGTGATGTCATTTGAGATGTCATCAGTGATGTCACTGACCATGTCATGAATGATGTAATATGTGACATGATCAGCAGTGGATTGCGGGTGCGCGATATATAGTTAGTACAACTAACTATATATGGAATTTCAATGGTTTTGTGTGAGTAAAATAAGGTTTTTTAAATGCTAATTCCTAACTATATATGGTCTATAACCTATGGTTTTTTCAGTGAATTTTCAAGGTTTTGTAAATGCTAATTCCTAACTATATATGGTCTATAACCTATGGTTTTTTCAGTGAATATATATATATATACATATATATATTACCTACTGGCGGTCGCCAGTAGGTATATATAGTTAGGATTTTTTCTCTATGGGATTTTTGAAAATTCTATGTCTAATAACTTTGGCGTTTGTGGACGGAATTGGCTGAAATTTTCAGGAAAATGGCACATTTTGTTTCTGAGCAGCCCTTGAAAATTTGGGGGGGGTTTGTCAAGGGGGGGCCGAGAAAAAAGGGGGGTCCCAAAACATGTTTTTAACATTGAGTTTTCCATAGGGCGGTTGGCCTCACTTTTAGCCCGAACGGCTGAATGGATTTGCACGAAACTTGGCAAAATTGTAGGGACTGGTAGCCCGATGTGCCTTTTGTAGGTCTCAATATATGTGCTCCAGTGGATTTTGAGAAATTAACATTTAAAAAAAGATATATATCTGTAACAGCGGACCTGGCAGCGTCCCAGGACGCGTACTTTTCGCGCAACGGAGCTTTGTGAAGCGAAGCTGATTGGTTCTCCGGCGTCTGTCAACATTCCAAAAAGTCCGTAGCGGCCGCCATCTTGTCTCTCGGTAGGATCGAGAGACAAGAGAAGGTCAAAACAAAGGGGGAAATAACTATAAGGGGGCATAGTAGATCCTCGCTGACCCCCTAGGTTTGATGTGGAGGTTTTAAAAGGGCCCCGCGGGGCAAAAAAAAATAATAATAATAATAATCGAACGGCTGAATGGATTTGCATGAAACTTGGCAAAATATTAGGGACTGGTAGCCCGATGTGCCTTTGCTAGGTCTCAATATATGTGCTCCAGTGGATTTTGAGAAATTAACGTTCAAAAAAAGATATATATCTGTAACAGCGCTCCGCTTCGCGTAACGGAGGTTTGCGAAGCTGATTGGTCATTCTGTCACTGGGCTATAGTTGGGCTACATCTGGCTGATATTTGGGCTACATTTGTTTTTTTGTGTGTCTGGCGGCCATCTTTGGGCTACATTGGGCTACATTGGGCTTCATTGGGCTACATTGGGCTACATTTGGGCTCCAACATATATATAGGCCAATGTAGCCCAATATATATTTTTCAAAGTTAATTTTCGTAAAAACCACTGGAGCATATATCTTGAGACATAGCAAAGGCACATCGGGCTACCAGTCCCTACAATTTTGCCAAGTTTCGTGGAAATCCATTCAGCCGTTTGAGCTAAAAGTGAGTCCAACCGCCCTATGGAAATGAAGGAAATGAATGGGTAATTTGTAATTAGCAAATAGCTAATCGCAAACTAGGAATGGTAAAGAATCGCTATTTATTCCTTAAAGTTCGCTATTTAGGAAATGCAAAAAACTTTGATGATACATATGGCGGTTCATCTCTAACAAGATAAGAAGCATAGGGATACATTTATGATGACTGGCGCATCACCAGGGATGTGTTAGTCAGTCTGTGCCGCTGTTCCGTCACCTATGGTGTGCTGCATTTACAATGCGGCGCATCATGGGGCAAAAACAGCACAGATGCGTGATGTATCTGTGCCGTAAAGGTGGCGCATTGCTGGAGTTGTATCGCAAGTGTGATGAAGCTCCAGCAAGGGTCGGGGGTGCCCCTGTCGCAGGGTTTCTGTTCTCACACAGAACTGTGGACAGAGGATTGGAACCTCGGCGAATTAGGGTGTCCCAAAACTCACGTTAGTAATCAAAAACTCCTTATCAAGCTAGGTACAGTGTCACATTGGATATAACAAACTCTCAATGTTTAGACAATCCAGAATATGAACTTATAGTACCTCAGGATACGTGGAACTCATGAACAGTCGGTCGTTATATATTTCTTAGAAACCAGAACATGGAGTTAAGAAGAACACATGTGTATTTGAAATGTTTATTTACTAATGCCGTCTTCTCAGGCGTAGTATCTTAGATAATACAAGTACACATATTATCAGTAGCAAAATTACCAGCATAGTTACTAGTACATAAAAAGCGAATGGTGATAGTATGTTAACATGCTGTAAATGAATAAGAGTTAGCAACACTTATAAGCAGCCGCGGGCCGTGGAGGGAGTTACGGTGAGGCAGGGAGGCGGGGAGGGGGAGAAGCAGGGTGGAGAATACAAGTACACATATTATCAGTAGTAAAATTACCAGCATAGTTACTAGTACATAAAAAGCGAATGGTGACAGTATGTTAACATGCTGTAAATGAATAAGAGTTAGCAACACTTATAAGCAGCCGCGGGCCGTGGAGGGAGTTACGGTGGGGCAGGGAGGCGGGGAGGGGGAGGGGCAGGGTAGAGAGGGCTCCACCCTGCTTCTCCCCCTCCCCGCCTCCCTGCCTCACCGTAACTCCCTCCACGGCCCGCGGCTGCTTATATCTCACCCTCCCTAATACACATATTATATTATTTGCTAAGAAGGTCTCTTTGTGTTGGTTTAGGGCGTGCCCATACTTTAGTGTCTTAGATTTGAAGGAATCACATCAGCATACACCAGCTCTCTCTTCATGTGAACCGCATCAACTGTTGTGTATGTGTGTTCGGCAAAGCAATATAAAACCCGCCTCATGCCCAGAATTGGCAGAAGTTGCACTTATGTTATGAGTATGAAGTCGTGGAGATCAGACCTCATAACAATTCTGTATCGTGTTGTTCTTGAAACTTTAGCACTCGCTGTACAGATATAGTTTAACAAGCAAAGCAGATAGTAGAGCAATAACATATTATTCTCATGTAAACCACGATGAACTACTAGGTGGAAAGCTAAAGCAACAACTAAGTGTCGTGTGCAGAAGTTGCAAAAAAGGAAAAATGGCGTTTAAACCGGTAATGAGCCCATGCTAACTTAACACGGTGTAAAGATATCCAGGACCTAGATGACACCTCCCCATGATCCGGAAACGAACTGAATAAGATAATAGAAGTGCCATCTCATGAGAGCAGATTGCAAGTTTATATGTGGACGGTCCGCAAGGTAAAGCATTAAAAACTAGGAAAATTTAATGCTAAAGAAAAATAAAACAGCCAAGTACTTTATCGAGTCTTAAGCCAATAGGCAAGGTAAATAATAAAAACTTGACAAATAAGTCAATGAATTGTCAATGAAATGCTAGTACTCAGCATATCAAACATGAAAAAGGTCTATGACATAACTGTGTATGCAAAATAAGCTGCAACAGCCTCCAATAGGAAGTCACCGTCTTCATCCGAAAACAGTTCAGCCATCCAATTTAAAAGCGGAAAAGAACATACGTGCTCTCCCAGCACCGGATCCTCTATCACCATCAGAGGACAGCTCGGTGGGTTTTCAAGAAAGCTCTGTTCCAAGAAAGACTGTGCTGCCGCCAGTAAATTCCAGGGACCAAGTAGTCCATGCATCAATGCCACAGCCATAATCCTTTCGCCAGGACAAACCAACTCGTGAGTAATGATAGGAGTCATCAGCTGATTAAAGTCGACGTCAGGAGAAACCGGTCCGCAGAGACACAAATCAATGGCCCAATCGAAATCACAGGTCAGGCAGTGAAATACAGGCTGGACACAGGTGAAGTAGGAGAATCGAAAAGATAATCCATATGCCGTGCTTAATATCGCCAACGGCATTGTGCCATAATATTCTAGCATGCGATTGCGGAACAGTGTCAGCAGCTGCAGGGTGGGAGGTTGCATAGGAGGGACATCCATATTTAAAAATTTAAAAAAGCACAAGAGCGTCCGCTGGTAATGCAAGTAAAAATGCCAATCCACGAAGCAGAGTGGAGAAAATAGAATGAAAGGAAGCAGGGATGACTCCAAAGATTTTCTCAAATGAAGTCACGAGACCACTGGTAACAACTTTAAAAAAGTGCGCCAGGGCCTTTGTGGAGGATGCGTTAAAGATAGTCGGAACCATCTTGCTGAAATTGAAAGGCAAATCTGAATTGAAAAGGGTCTGCACCTCTGTACGGGTGTTCGCTATGTGAAGCACGAAAGTTTCACGGGCCGAACTCAAGGCCACCTCTCTCTGAGACAAAAGAGCTCTTATTCTTGCCATGCCGTTGAAATCTGTCCCAAGGTTGGTATTTGTGGCCAGATTGAAAACTCCCTATGTTCATGTGTGGGAGGAAATAGAACATTTCTGCAGCAAATAACCCGTTCACTTACTGTTACGATAAAAGGAATACTTTTAATTAACTCAGAACAATCTTCATTATTGAGCATCAAATAACTACCATTTTCCAACAACTTGAACGTGGGGATGATAGCAGGAACTGGCGTGCCTTGCAACACGCAAGCCATATTTGGTCGGTGTTTGTTGCATGAACCGTGTAACTGTATGTGCCTACACATTAGTGAATGATCTGGTGTCTCAGTGCATTCCTCTCCATTCAGATAAACTTCTTGATCATCTTTGAAACATCTGTATGTGTATGGAAGCGACCAGACCTCATGAAGAAAAGCACTACCTAAAGGTTCATAACGACCCATTGGTATATATTTCATACAATTTGAAAACTTATATAAAGCAAAAGGCAGCGTTATTAAACCGTGGATAAGGCACGTTGCCAAAAAACCCGCAATCCTCTGCTGATGATGTCACTGAGCATGTCATGAATGATGTAATATGTGACATCATCAGCAGTGGATTACGGGTAATAGTATCTCTAGTTTACTCCCCTATAGCTGTCTTTCTTTTAACATAAGTGTCTGTTTCCTTCCCTTATACTTACTGTTTTTGGTTCGCTTCCGGTTCGCGTACCGGCGAGCGAACTGGGAAGCGAACTAAGAGAAATAGAGGTTGGCACAGTTCCAAATATTGTACCAATTTTTTAATAACGGGGAGGTAGTTCTGAAAAGAACTTTTTTTTTTATTGTTTTTGTTGTTTTATATTTTTTTATTATTTTTCGGAACATTTTTTTACTTTTTTTGAATTTTTCTGAACAGTTTTATATTTTTGGGGGTTTTTCTTGGAGGGGGCAATGAAAACGATTCATTGTAAAGGGCTCAACAGGAGCAACAAAACAAAAAAATAAGTATTTATTATTTTGGGCGTTTCGTACAAACTTGCATATGATAGTCAATAGCTCTGTTGATCAGAGTGATGCTTCTTTCTCCGTAGGAAATGAATCCATCGCAAAATACGCAGATGTGTTTTACTTCACCAAATTTCATTTGTATATTTGGCACCATCTCCCTGCCCTCTGGTCCTGTTACTTCCGGTACAACAGATCTTCTGGCCATAATAGGGAGATTATCTAGGTCGTTCCGAAACTGTGCAGCACTGTAGTTGTTAGGATGCCACCTAGTCATATGGCGATGCATTGTGTAGTTTCCGAAACTGTATTTTTTCTCGGTTCCTCTGGACAGTCTATCTTGACATATAAGGCAAGTTACGTATCTTGCATTTACTTTTTTCTGACCTTTGGGAATTTAAAAAAATTGCCAAATGAAGTTTTCTTTCCGGTGAGACGTCCTGGGCTGCTCAGGCAAAAACTGCCTCTCTTTGTGCTCGTCGTCCTGTTCCTCTTCTTCCTCTTCTTGTTGAATTATAACTTGAGCAGGTGGTCCACTCTTCCTTGGATGTGGTGGAGGTGGTGGGGAAGCACCAGCTGAAGCTACTAAAGAAGCCATTGCTCAGTGATCACAAAGGGTCTTTCTCTCACAATGATGAAAGTCAGAGTGAGGAAAGAAGGAGGGATTTTCATCATTTGGGAAAAACAAGAGTTCTCAACCAATCAAAAGTGTTCATTTTAGATTATATGACCTAGTCTTACATCATTAGGAAACCAAAAGTGAAATGAACCAATGAAAAGTGTTATTACCAAGTCACATGACTTGCTGTGTTTACGTTAAGCGCTTTGCAGGGCCTCCCGGTTTGCTTCCAGAAACCTGCGCTTTGCGACTCGCTTCGCGTACCAGTTCGCTAACGTAGCACGTCATATGACGTATCACGCGACAACGTGAAACGTCATGCGGACGGGAGGCGTCACGATGTTGTTTTCTAACGCGGCACTTGCGGTAAAGAAACGTTTACCGGCTCGCGGTCTATTTCGCGGCATCAAGGTCAGCTAACGGGAAGCTTCCCGATTCGCGAAGCGGGAACGAAGAAAAAAAAATATTTAAAAAAAAAATTATTCATAAACATATAAAATATATTTTTGGATTTAAAGAAGAATACATTTTACAGCTACAGATATTAGCTGTTAAAAAACCAATGAAATTCACAGAAAAAACCATAGGTTATAGACCATATATAGTTAGGAATTAGCATTTACAAAACCTTGAAAATTCACTGAAAAAACCATAGGTTATAGACCATATATAGTTAGGAATTAGCATTTAGAAAACCTTATTTTACTCACACAAAACCATTGAAATTCCATATATAGTTAGTTGCACTAACTATATATCGCGCACCCGCAATCCACTGCTGATGATGTCACATATTACATCATTCATGACATGGTCAGTGACATCACTGATGACATCACTGATGACATCTCAAATGACATCACTGATGACATCATCTAGTGTCTGTGTGTTTTTGTAAAGTTTAAATACGTTTTACATATTGAAGAATGACTGGATGTATGGAAGACTGAGTGTGTGTGTGGCTGGCTGGGAGGTGTGTGACTCTGTGCATATCAATGTGTACTTGTATCAGTGATTGTATAAGAGAGTAAGTATGTGTTAGTATATGTGTGAAAAGTATGGTGTTCTGTGTTTAACTATAGATGAGGAAATCGAAGTGTGATTGATTCTTCACAGGACTGACTAGGTGTATGAGTGCATATGATAGTGTTCTAATAATAACTGACTGTATGTATGAGTAATTGTATGGGTGAATGAGTGAATGTGTGTGTAGACGTACGAATCAGTGAGTGCGTATGTAGTAACTGGTATTGGTGTGTCATGATGTCTTCAGTGATGTCATTTGAGATGTCATCAGTGATGTCATTTCAGATGTCATTAGTGATGTCATCAGTGATGTCACTGAAGTATGGTGTTCTGTGTTTAACTGTATAGATGAAGAAATGGAAGTGTGATTGATTCTTTACAGGACTGACTTGGTGTGTGAGTAACTCCATGGATGAGTGGCAGTGTGTGACTGTCTGCATAGGTGTATGAGTGCATATGATAGTGTTGTAATAATGAGTGACTGTATGTATGAGTGATTGTATGGGTGAATGAGTGAATGTGTGTGTAGACGTAGGAATCAGTGAGTGCGTATGTAGTAACTGGTATTGGTGTGTCATGATGTCATCAGTGATGTCAATTGAGATGTCATCAGTGATGTCATCAGTGATGTCATTTGAGATGTCATCAGTGATGTCATCAGTGATGTCACTGACCATGTCATGAATGATGTAATATGTGACATCATCAGCAGTGGATTGCGGGTGCGCGATATATAGTTAGTGCAACTAACTATATATGGAATTTCAATGGTTTTGTGTGAGTAAAATAAGGTTTTCTAAATGCTAATTCCTAACTATATATGGTCTATAACCTATGGTTTTTTCAGTGAATTTTCAAGGTTTTGTAAATGCTAATTCCTAACTATATATGGTCTATAACCTATGGTTTTTTCTGTGAATATATATATATATATATATATATATATATATATATATATATATATATATATATATATATATATATATATTATCCACCAAATTGTTCACTTGCAAGTACACACTTTGCACGGCCGGTGCAGGACAGTGGAGATGAACGTCCCCACAATTAAATTTTCCACCAAGAAAAGATTAATGTCCGCACTCGCTCAATACATTAAATTGGGTTTATTTGACAAGAGACTGCAAACAATCCCCTTCCCCTACGCGTTTCGACCGCAGGTCTTGATCACAGTGTTACCACTAGTCCATCATTGCTTTCTAGTTTAGGTTATGCCTGTCTACACATGGGGTACTGGGAGGAGCAGGTCCTTATGTCAGAACATGCTGCCACAATGAATACCAAAGTGAAACTCTGGTCAAGGCATATTGATGATTTGTTCTTTATATGGGATGGCACCGAGATGGAAGTGAGGGATTTTATAAACAAACTGAATGTTAATAATCTTAATATCCAGTTCACCAGCAGTGTCAGCGCTCAATCCATTGTGTTCCTGGATGTGGAAATCTTTGTCCAGGATGGCAGCCTCCATACTAAGTTGTACCGCAAGCCTACAGCGGGTAACACACTGTTGCATGCTGAAAGCCATCATCCAGCACACCTGATACGGAGTATCCCCTACGGGGAGATGCTCCGTGTCAGGAGAATTTGCAGCAGTGAGGAAGAATGCCGGCTGGCACAATCCCAATGTAGGGCCCGATTCCTCCAAAGGGGTTACAAACCGGAAACTATAGATAGTGCCACACAGAGAGCCAACAGATTGGATAGGACGGTACTCCTGGGCTTAGGAGTTAAACAGGTGGAGTCTCCCGCCAATAGATCCCGTGAAGAGACTAGGTTGATTATTGGATACAGCAATCAACATAGGAGTATCCATAAAATAATTAAGGACAATTGGTCCCTCATATCCAGTGATCCTGTTTTTGGCCCTGTCATGCCTAAATGCCCTAGTATAACCTATCGCAAAGCCAGGTCAATGCAAGATAGCTTGGTCTCCAGTAGCCCTGAGGTGGTTATGGGATCCTGGTTAGACGAAAGCAAGGGCTTCATGAAATGTTTTACTTGTAAAGTATGCAAAAATGGTACCAGTAAGTCTGAAGTGAGCACGCCACTCTCCCGTCTCCAATCAAAATTAAGCAAAGACTTAACTGCAAATCTGAATTTGCAGTTTATGTTTTAGAATGCCCTTGTGGGCTCAGATATGTGGGGAGTACAAGGCTACAAGTCCACAAACGTATCCTACAGCATCTGCGAGCGATCGTCAATGCTGATCCCTCATACCCTGTAGCCAGGCATTTTGAGAAGATTCATGGAAAAGATGCTTCCTTGCTTAAGTATTTTGTGATAGACTGTGTTCCCCCCCAGAGGAGAGGAGGTGACAGAGAGTCCCTGTTGCGCAAGCTAGAGACCCGTTACATCATTTTAGTAGATACCAAGACACCTCAAGGGCTTAATACTGTGGAGGACTGCCACACCTATTTATAGTAATTGCTCATCCTGGGATATGCACATTGCACTTTCATATCAATACTGTGATTGCTCTGTTATTGTAAGTTTAGGCCAGGGAAATGAAATTCCAACATGCATCCTGAACCCCTCTTGACCTTTTATGTAAATGTTTTTCTTTACTTTATTGATTTAACAATTTTGCACTTTTCTTGGTAGCACTTTATTGCCATTTTGACATGTTTTGCACTAGTTACGCGTATTTGCACATAATTCATTGTACTGTTTACCTCAGTGCCAGTGTACAGCCCACTCGGGCAACTTTCCCATGATCAGATATGAATGTGTGACAATTAGGATTGATTGTTCTCCTTGTGCACTTTATTATTGGTGCCCCACTCAACATATGTAGGGTGCTTTACTCTGATGAAATTTTCTAAATGGCAATATTTATATGTAAATATTTATAGGTTTTAACTTTTATACTTATTTTTAGAGGTTTTTTACTATATATTGATACGATGTTGCCATTTTTGTACACTTTGACTTTCGGACACCGAGGTTTTACAATTCATGGTTTGGAATATGTATTTTACAGACAATGTTAAAATTATTGATTTATATTCTTTGTGCAAATTACGGCATTTATGCAGTAATTAACTTTGTGAAAAAATGGAAATAGTAGTATTTTTTCTCTTTCCATGACATGTGATGGCACTGTTGCACTTTAAATGGGTGGTCAGCCCCCGTGACGTTGTCATGTGATCAAGGCTATCTCTAGCCGAAACGCGTCATGGCGGACTTGGTGCTGGGCTTAGAATCTAAATAAACAAAATATTGCACCACTCTGGGTCTTGCTGGTTCCTGTTTGTTCGTGTGGTCTTATCTGCTATGCTTACGGACCTTTGGAGCTTGACATACCTCATATATATATATATATATATATGTGACCAAGGCCTCTGGGAGGCCGAAACGTTATGCTGTCCGTGTGTTGCAGAATAAATTAATTTACT
Organism: Lissotriton helveticus; assembly: GCF_964261635.1. Classification (NCBI taxonomy): domain Eukaryota; kingdom Metazoa; phylum Chordata; class Amphibia; order Caudata; family Salamandridae; genus Lissotriton; species Lissotriton helveticus. The sequence goes on along the minus strand of NC_136060.1, from coordinate 46,574,476 downwards.
CACGGAAACTTCTGGGTCTGCTGTTTTCTGATGGCGCTGCCGTGATATTGATACCCCAGCGCTGTTTTGAGAGAACCCGTGTGGATATATATATATATATATATATATATATATATATATATATATAAGCCTCGTTGGGTTAACCAAAAATGAGCTTGCTCCCTTCGACTGCCATGCCTCCGAGGAAGTTAAATATGAAACGCGTCAGGTGGCAGACGTACGCTGGAAACAACTGAGGAATGAAGCTTCGCATACCTTAAAAAATGCTTTTACTGGGGAAAAGCGTGTCGTGCTCGTGTGCAGCTCATTTTTGGTCACCCCAACGAGCCTTGATGTTAAAAGCGGCAGGCCAGCCGCTGAGCATGCACCAGCCCAGCAGATGGGGGCCACTTGCTCTGATCATGAGGGGCTTGATGTGGAGCCTGATGCATGGATTAAGCGCAACTTCACTCCTTGGGGCTCATTGCGAGCTGAGAACTGGGCAACTATTTAAGGGAGCAAACAATTATGGACATGGACTACATCTCCCATACATCATTGCGCATTGTCTCATTCAGAGCAGCTGCATATCAGCATGTGACCAGATGAAAAGGCGGGTGTGGCCAGGCTTGCTCCCTTCAACTGCCATGCCTCCGAGGAAGTTAAATACAAAACGCGTCAGGCGGCAGACGTACGCTGGAAACAACTGAGGATTGAAGCTTTGCATACCTTAATAAATGCTTTTACTGGGGAAAAGCGTGTCGTGCTCGTGTGCATCTCATTATCGGTCACCCCAACAATCCTTGATGTTAAAAGCGGCAGGCCAGCCGCTGAGCATGCACCACCCCAGCAGATGGGGGCCACTAGCTCCGATCATGAGGGGCTTGATGTGGAGTGCGACGCATGGATTAAGCGCAACTTCACTCCTTGGGGCTCATTGCGAGCTGAGAACTGGGCAACTATTTAAGGGAGCAAACAATTATGGACATGGACTACATCTCCCATACATCATTGCGCATTGTCTCATTCAGAGCAGCTGCATATCAGCATGTGACCAGATGAAAAGGCGGGTGTGGCCCGGCTAGCTCCCTTCGACTGCCATGCCTCCGAGGAAGTTAAATACGAAATGCATCAGGCGGCAGACGTACGCTGGAAACAACTGAGGAATGAAGCTTCGCATACCTTAATAAATGCTTTTACTGGGGAAAAGCGTGTCGTGCTCGTGTGCAGCTCATTTTTGGTCACCCCAACGAGCCTTGAGATATATATGTATATATATATATATACAAAATTATATATATAAAAACATGTATATATAAAAAATATATATAGGAGGTAGTTACATTTAGGCCATAGTTTTCATAGAAAAAGCATGTTTTTGACTTGCCTATAATTTTTGTGTCATTGACCAATCTTCATGAGATTTTTCCAAAATAGTGTCAAGGTGGGTTCTAGTTGTCATGGAAAGTTTTGGGGTGATCTGTACAGTGGGGAATGAGAATTTGGGGTGCAAAATGAGGGTGCGTTTGTAATATTATTTTCACATAGGAACCGCTAGCCACTGCTACAGCCCAAAACGCTGAACATACTTACATCAAATTTGGCGTGGATATAGATGTTGGTTCAAGGAAAGTGGTTTCACAATTAACCCTGAATGCACGCGCCAATGGAAATGCTCTGATTGGCTAGACAGAACCTGAACAGAAAGTTTAAGGAGCTATTTTATTGCTTTGGAATGGTTAATGGGACTGAAAATTTTTGAAAAACCTAACAAAAGGGGTCAGAATAGAGGTACTCTTCCCTCAGGTTTGAGAAATGGGGGTGTTATTGACACAAGTTAATTTTCCAAAATAATTTTTTTTTATTGCATGCAATATACAGGATGGGAATGTGACCACCAGCGCAGCCCCTGTGTACCATCGCTAAGACATCACGACTATCAACCTCATCTCGAAAATTGTTGGAAATATAAAAAATATATCAGCGAATCATTAATACACATTGGTTTAAAGATATTGAGATTTTGATGTTTTTATAGAGTTATTTATATAGTGAGTTATTTACTGTGTTGGTTAGAATAAATTATATAATTTAATTTTTTTTATATACTGGTGGGTATTAAATTTCTGCTTTTGCTTTCCTTTTTCACGACGTAACCATGGGGTTTGCGACGGCCAATGTCATCATGATCTCTGGCCTCAACGTGAAAACAGAAACTAGGTTTTAGAGATGGTTTCAATAGAAACACTCAAGAAAAACATGACTTTAGAGAATGCTGTAAGAAACCCCTAGTGTGTAAAAACTGGATTGTGTGTGGTTATATGTGTTTTAGACTTTACGGTAAAGGAGCGATTGCTGTGGTTAACAACGTCGTTGCGATGCCCATCGTCACCGCAAAAATAGAAAACAGGTCTGAAAGATGGTTTTTAAAGAAACTTAGTAGAAAAATATGAGTTTAAAGATGCTTTGAAAAAAGCATGTATATATTAATCTGTGTAGGGCAATGTTCAGAATGGATTAATTTACATATGGTTTTTTGATGTGTTGGTGGTCATTGAATGTCTGTTTTCCGTTTTCACAACGTGTCCGCAGGTATCGCCAGGCCTAGGAAACCGAAGCATCACCTCCTCTCCAGTAAGGAACCGACCCATCACCTCCCCTGTGCAGCAGTAAGGAACCAACGCATCACTTCCCCTGGAGCAAGAAACCAAAGCATCACCTTCCCTTAGTGCAAGGAAGCAACGCATCACCTTCCCTGCGGCCCGTGTTGTTTGTTTGTGTGACGCATCCAAGGTACCTTGTGAGAAAAGTGTTGTATCTGCAATGTGCTTTGAACTGAACTATTTCTACCATCTAAAAGTCATATTTTTAATACTGTATTGTGGAATCTCGTTATTTGGTCTTGTTTTTATTAGATGAAGATTACTTATTTTTCTAAACTGGTGTGGTGTCCATTTGTGGTGTTTTAACTGTATTACTGTCTGTTCACAAATGCTTTACACACTGCCTCTGAGATCAGCCTGTCTACTGGTGCTAAGCTATCAAGGGTGGTGAACAGGGGTTATTTTAGGAGTGTATCCTCCATAGCCTGACTAGAAGCCAGGGTCCCTATTTGGACAAAGGTACCTACCTCTGCCAATTAGAGACCCCCATTTCTAACAATGCATCTTCTGCATTCTACATATTGAGCACCTTCTGAAACCAGACCTTCGGTTTTTTATGAACTGAAATAACTCTCCCACGATGATTATATGTTTTATTAAGACAGTTTTTCCCCTGGCGGAGCCAATGCAATTAGTTGCATTAAGCGGACAAAATAGCAGATATTGGATCTAATGCAATAGCGCTCAAGAGTTAATTTTGTACGAAGTTTGCATGCATCTTGTAAACTATGAGAAAATATTTATTTTTTTCGCAACTGTATTCCATATTTTCGTCGAATGTATTCCACCGAAGTGCACGTTTAGTCTGTTTCAGCGGAAGGTACAACAGAACAAGAAGGCATCCATTATGCACATGGTCTGCAGAGCATCCACGAAACACTAATAAATGCACAGCACTGCCGAGATGATTTGATGCACTGGACAGATCTGGACAGATCTCTGATTTTATCCGTCCTCTTTGTGAGTCGCTGAATGCAGCATGGACCTCTACTGGGCATGACATTTGGAAGATGATAGCAATGTTATTATCTGAAGAAAACACTTTTAAAATAGAAAACCTGATAACATGCCGCAGTTTATTAGTGTTAAACATTTAATAAATCCTTGGATTCAACTTCTTAACGACTGGAGCTTCTGTTTGGAAGCAGGTCTGCTCCATAGACTGAAAAAAATAAATTGTCCTTTTCTGTGGAACTCAGTATCTTGATACGGTGCATTTTAGGTAACATTTAGTCATGATTTCTTAATTAATATTGGCTTTTGAATCCGTAAACCAACAAATGCGGGTGTATTTTAAAATGTCACGCGGCAAACGATCTTAACAACTTTTTCGATTTGATTTCAAAGCAAAGATTTGGTTTTATACCAATTCAACATTGCAGATGGGCAACAAATATAATAATGATTTAACTCTGTCTACAGGCTATCTATTTTTCTAAACGTGGAAGTAAAATATTATATAAAACTTTCTAATTCCCATTTCCTTCTGTTCTGTCCACATCCCACTATTTTTTAAACTGTGTTTATGCTTAATATTTCCTAAAATGCATTCCACTCTACCTTTACTTTTTTTGTATTTGCTTTGATGTGCAGTGAACTATCCCAAAGCTTACGTTCTCACCCCTGTCATTTCTTTTGAGATGGAATCGAGATCTTCACAAGAAACACATCGGAGAGTAGGAGTAGGCAAGGCTAACCCCACCCTCTGGCAGCTATAAATCATAGCCTATTCATAATCCTTCTGTTTATTTCCCTGTCTATTGATTGGGACGAGGAAGAAGGAGACATCACTGTACAATGCAGGAGTCTCCAGGAAGGGTGTGCAGTGATCTATGGAGGCTTTTTGGCAACCGCTCTAACCTAATCACAGCTTAGATTAAGCGGGTGTGGTAACAAGATTATCTTGCTGAGTGCTTGTTTCCTGTATGCTGTCCTCTGTTTGGTTATGTATAGAATGTAGCACATCCATTTGATTATTGTTTGCATGCTGGTTGAGCGTTTTATATGGACACGACTGCCTTTAAATATTATCACACATATTCCATGAAAAGGTCAGTATAACGCAAAATCATACTTTCATTGCCTCAGAATTCGCGCATTTTTTTCTTTATATAAGGAGTGTTAACTTTTGTTGGATGGTGCTCCGGAAAGCGGATGTGTGATTGTTGAAAACATTATTATGGGGAAGCGTACCACAAAGACCTCATATGGGGTGGTTTCTAGCGCTGGTTCTTCTGTTTCCTGGTCCAGATCATCATCTCTCCAAAAGAAGAAGTCTAAGAAGTCCAGGGGCATAAGAATAAATAGGAGAATCTATCTGATATGCAGCATAAGGATACTACCAAAACTGAGTCTTAGAAACTGTCTGATAGTTCTTCTGGATCTGAGGAGGAAGAAACAATACTTCCAGCTAACCAGAAGGGAAACATATATTGATAGAAAATGTATGCTTGAGTTACTTGCAAGAATCTGCATTAATACAGAGGTTCACTGCAGAAGAAATGCCCAGTACGACACCAGGGCCCATTTCTAGGCAATTTATAAAGACTCAAACTCCTGAGCCATCAGTACATCGGCATGTTATTGATGTAGGCCTGCATGAGTGGAAAGATCATGACAACATTAACTTTCCACTCTTTATGTCCAAGCTTTATCCATTACAGGAAATGGGAAGATGATTTCCAAATCTGTTATGGCGGATTACCTGGTGGCACGACTCATGGGAGATGAGGGAAAGGTGCCCCACCAGAAGACAGAGCGGAAAAACTTAGAAAGATTCTTGTTTCTTTATTGTCTCAGAATCAGGTGACATCAAGACTATATGCAAGAATATAGGGTCACTTGGTCTCCTATCTCTTTCTGGTAGCTTGGGCCTGACTCCACCTAAAGCCACAGATAGCTCTTCTAATGAAGTACTGGGGGACAAGATGATTTCAACAACAATGCACATATCTTTTAAGATCCAGTGATGGCTAAGACAGACCGGAATCCATATTCAAGAGAGAAGTCCTTAGTATATGTGTAGGAAATACACACAGGACCTGGAAATTAAATGGCACCCATGAACAGTAGTGCCTATTGTGCCATCTACAGAGTGGCCCTGTAAATCATGACTTAAGGTCCCATGTAGGCTAACTAAATGCACTAAAATCCTATTGTCAAACCTGTCAAAATGCCAATTTTCGACAGACGGAAAACCATGCTTTTAAATATTAATAAGTTACCCTAAGCACACCTTGTCACCCAAGAGATAGGGTGCCTAATATATAAAACTTCAACATGTGCAAAATTATAGTTGGCATGTTCCAGACTGGAAAAGGTATTTCAACTGGCAGGACTGCAGCAGAATCCTAAAAAATATAAAAGTATGTATTATAAACTTTATTCTGTACCATTTGACAGAAAATTGCTATAAAAGTAACTCAAAGGCTATTGTTAACATTCAGTACGAACCCATGGTAACAGTAAAATTTGATTTTTAATAAATATTTTGAAAAAGTAACTTTTACAAAGTAACCTTTTACCTGCCTAAACCTTTAATAGGTTTATGAACATTAGTTTACTGATATCTGGTCTGCCGTTACTTGGCCTTAATTAAGTATAACAACTATTGCCAGAGCTAGAACAAAGGCTTTGATGTGGGGAGCGGTGCAAGTAAGGGGTTTTCCCCATTGCAGGAAGACCAGTTATGGTGGACTCAGAAGCTTCATTAAATTGTAAAGAACCTGCCCTTTAACAAGGAAATATACGTTGAGATCTGGAGACGGCAACCCTGTGTGTCCCAGCCAGGCTGTTACTAAATCCATGTGGTGGGGGATACCCCCAGAACTCATTTTGAGTGACTACAAAGGAGGGGACGGCTCGTTTGCCTGTTCACACCTTTCGGTAGACACACAGGCTCTGCCTAAGGGAGCAAGGGTTTATCATCTTGAATTTTAGGACTAAGTTGCACTGTGGAAATAGTTGCAGTAGGGCAAACAGGAACTGCTACAAAAGTGGATAGGGTTGCCCCTGAGACCTTTTAACTCATTGATTAGGGTGGATTAGGAGTTAACCCCACCCAGTAGCTGGTGCCAACCAAAAAGCTTTCTAGGCATGTTGAAAAATCAGAAGATGACGAAACCTGCTGCCTGTGACCTGGGAGGCACCTGGAAGGACTGGACTTGCTTCCTCTTGTATTCAGTTCAAAGAAGCAATCTGATATGGCTGGTGAGGGACTCTGGGTCCCAATATACATCACTGCCTTCGAGGAGGCAGAGGAGGTGGGTCTTTGCTGTTGAGCTCTGTGTTATAAAGTGCCAGCAGCACCCCAGCTGAACAGTACATGCTGGGCAAAGCTGGGGCCACAGGAAGGACCAGAAGAGGCCGGACAGGGCTCCCCTCATGTCATCATCATCCCCTACATTCTTCAGTCTCCTCTCTTAATTCTGCATGTTTATTTTTCAACTGGCCATGGGATGCATGTTGTTATTTTTCTACCAATTATTGGCTCCAATAGACTAACACCGTCTCCTACTGTCCTCCGTTGTGGTTTGATGCTGACATGCTTATATTGTGGGTCAGGTATTTAAGTTTGTGAGTCTGATTCCTTTCGTTATTGAGGTCCAGCCTTGACTTGTTCCCCTTCTTCCATCTGATGCCCCTTTATGCATTATTTGTACATAAAGGGTAAATAAAAGTTACGAGCAGCTTAGTGCAGCACCCCTAAAAACTCGTGCCTGGATGGGTTTATTGAGCCCGTAGAAGGGGTCATTAATAAGGAATATTTAACTAGCCTAGGGATCACTTTCTCTCTCTCTCACTCACTCTCCCTATGGACACATGAGACCTGCCATCAACATATGCATTGCACTACAATTTCTCATTGGAGCCCCAAATCCACAGTACAGTATGTAATCCATTTTGAGAAAGTTGTGTCCCTCTCTCCTTCCAACTGCTGATCCAGCTCTTGTAACACCTTCCACAACAGATATGGTCTATGTATTTAATCAGAAGCTAGCTAAAGGTACCGAACACGTGCACTGGCAGAAGCATAGGGATGTTTGGAATGAGGAACAGGAATCTGTGGAGGATAATCATTTTCATGAGTGAGATCCTTCCGATCAGTGAGAGTGGCAGCCTGATCCATCTGGTAATATCTTTTTCCAGCTTATAAAGAGCTTTCCCATAATTATCTGTTGGTAGCACTCCAGAGTCGTTATGCACCTGTATTTCTAAATAGCGGACTGAGTCTGTGGTCCATTGTGAAGGGTAATCTGGGTACACTGGAAATGTAGCTGGTGTTAAGAGAAAAATTAAGGATTTGGCCCAGTTGATCTTAAGATGGGATAATTTCCCAAAGCGGACTTCAGGGAGGACTGGTGTGAGTTGTTTCTTGGAGTTTCTGACATAGAGGAGCATATTGTCAGTGTAGGCCGATAAGATCAATCGATAGCCTGAGAATCGTACTCCACTATGCCTGTGGTACTCCCTCAAAGCACTGACCAGGAGTTCCGTAACTAAGGCATAGAGCAATGGGGATAGAGAGCATCCCTAACGGGTACCCCTGGAAATGAGTATGGGGGGTGTAACTATGTTCCTCAATCAGACTATAGCAACAGGTGCGTTGTACAAGACTGTTACCAGCTGGAGAAAGACCTCTTCTGCTCTTATATGCCACAATACTGCTTTCATGAATGGCCATTGGACTTTGTCTAAAAAGACTAGTACAGCTTTGACTTCTGGGTTTCTGTTTTGAATGGTGCAAAAGACAGTTCTGAGATTGTAAGTTAGGTTAATCCATCTATGCCTCGTGCATTCTCGGCTCACATTGTCTTCAGCACAGCCCAGATTTCTCTGGAGTCTAAAGGGGCCATGAGGTGTTCTCTGTGCGAGTCAGTGAGCCAAGTCATTTAGATGTTTTCCAGCTTCATCTTTTAGTATTATCTGGGAGCTGTATAAGTCAGCATATAACTGCTGAATCTCTCAGTGGTTCCTGAAGTGTTGTAAACCAGGCAACCCATCCTCTTTTTTATTTCAATAATCATACTAGCCTCGCTTCTAGGATGCTGCAGGCTCACGAGCATGGTCCCAGGACTTTCGCTCTCCCATATATCTGTGCAGTAGCATATTTGTCTAGATGTTTCATCTCATTGTCTGCCATGCCATGGTACTCGTCAAGGGCTTATTTAATGCCAACTAGAAGCTTATTGTACCTTGTCCTCAAATGTGTTTGTTCCAGTTGTGCTATCTCTTTGTCTAACCTGGATAGCCTGTCTCGTATGGAGCATAGCACCCCTGAGTGTTTTGATATAGTTATCTCCCTTATACACACCTTGAACACCTCCCAGGTCATCAAGAATAAAGTGACTGAACCTATATTGTCCTCGAAGAAGCCCTGGATAGAAGTGGCTATCTCTGCCTGAACATTTGGTCCAATAGGGAGAAGAGGGGGAACCTCAGAGTGAAAGGAGCAAAGTGGTCAGGGCATAATTCTAAATCAAATATAACCGGGGAATGGTCTGAATATGTCCTTGGGAGGGACTCACAGGAGACAACCTAGGGAAGGAAACTCCTTGATATCAACCAACAATCAATCCTGGTGTGTGAGTCATGCAGAGCTGAATAGTGGATAAATCCAGGGGTGGCGTGAGGGCACTGCCGCCATACATCAGGCAAACCCAACTGTTCAATATTGTCTTCTACTGCTCCCACTGCTGCGGAGGTTCATGTTGTCAGTCCTTTGGGACGGTCACAGGCAAGGTCTAATATGCAATTAACAACAAGGAGCACAGAGGGAAAACAGTAGTCATAGGTCGCCCTCCACTCAATAATATAGTCACAAACAAGACCTAGACCACTTAGGCATTAAATCTTGACCCACTTTGCGGTGTACCATCAATTGCAAGTCATTTGCAAGATACTCCTCTCTTTAAATAATTGAGGTAGGAGGTACATCCAGGTTATGCCTTATTTAAAACATCTGCCCAGTCCCATGGAAAAGAAGTCAACAGTTGTGAGACAAACAAAACACACACTTACGTGTCAAACTGAGACAAAAATTAGAAAAAAGTGTGTGTGAGCAAGATGGCGCCTCATGGGCGAACCACCAACGGGAACCTGGCAGGTACTCACCAGGATTGCCCTGTTCTCATCATTGGCACCATCAAGCTCGAAAAGAAAGACTTGTGTCCACAAAACAAACCAAACAGTGCTTGTGAAAGAATGCAGTGTGTAAAAACAGACCAAAAACACAAAGGAATGTGTCAAACATAGAACATATAAAAAGCCACACAAACAACACAAAGTTTAGCTTTATTCTCTTAATTAGGTGTTGGTTGTGGGAAGTTAAAAAGGAGAGGAAGACTAATACCTATCCAGCCCTGCTCTACTTGCCGACATGTTTCATTGCCAGTCCCAATTCAGGCAATTTCTTCAGGGCGTAACAGGTTAGGCCACTGCATTAGGACATACTTTGTCTTCACAACTGGAAAAAACAAATAAAAACACACACCAATTTGTATGTGTAATTGTCATCCTTCCTTGTACATAGAGCCCATCCAGAGGGCTTTCAGAAAGTGAGAGCACTCACACCACAAACAACATCCATTATTTACCCTCAATCGACCACTATGGCGCATACCAGTCGAGAGGTTCAACCCCTGGAAGATTTTGGTGTAACCCCAAACGTGAGTCACCTTTCCTTCTGTATAGTTCACTGCAAAACAAAGTATTTACATTTCAACTATGTTCTCTGTGTGGTTATCTATGATTTACCACACAAGACCATCACCCCGTAGTAAGTCTGTATGCACCCGAGGGGAAAGGGGAAGAGAGAAATTAATGCCCCTTCAACTCTGTTAACCCACGCAGTCTTTATTGGCTCACATTTATATTTGCAGACATGCCACGCAGTTAAACAATTGTTCGTTTAAGCAAAATATCGGACACGGTATACGTCTGGATCACAGAGCATTTCACACCGATGTGCTTGAATTTTGCATTCCTACAGGAGACTCACAAGCCTACAACTGGAGATTTTACGTCTTCCCAGGAAGGGGGTCGGGGAGAAATTAATGCCCCTTCAACTCTGTTATCCCACGGGATCATTAGCGGCTCACATTTGTATTTGCAGACATGCCACGCAGTTAAACAATTGTTTGTTTAAGAAAAATATTGAACACGGTATACGCCTGGATCACAGAACCTTTAACACCGCTGTGCTCAAATTTCCCATTTCTATGAACAACTCACAAGCCTAGAACTGAAGATCTTACGTCTTACCAGGGAGAGCGTCCTGCCGGCAATAACTCAGCACTCGCGAACGCCAACAGGCGGAGAGGCGTGGACAAAATAGTCCCGGGGTGACGCTATAGGATCCCGTGTACTCGCGAGAGCACGGGGCATCCATTTTGGATTGGGGAGAAACCTGTATGTTTAAACAGGAAAGCAACGCGGAACTCGCCGGGCATATTGTTAAAGCCTGCCGAGCTGAAAACAAAGGCATAACCATACAACATTTTTTTCCCTATCGTTTCAGTCTTCTAATGTAACAGGAAAACTTTGTTTAATACATTTCGTTAGTAATACCAAAATTGTAGAAAAACTTCTACAACTGGATTACTCCAACCAATAATTCAAGGGCAACAATGAGTATAAACATACAGGTTTCTCTCCAATCCAAAATGGATGCCCCGTGCTCTCGCGAGTACACAGGATCCTACAGCGTCACCCCGGGACTATTTTGTCCACGCCTCTCCGTCTGTTGGCGTTCGCGAGTGCTGATTTATTGCCGCCCGACCCTCTCCCTGGTAAGACGTAAGATCTTCAGTTCTAGGCTTGTGAGTTGTTCGTAGAAATGCGAAATTTGAGCACAGCGGTGTTAAAGATTCTGTGATCCAGGCGTATACCGTGTTCAATATTTTTCTTAAACAAACAATTGTTTAACTGCGTGGCATGTCTGCAAATACAAATGTGAGCCGCTAATGATCGCGTGGGATAACAGAGTTGAAAGGGCATTAATTTCTCCCCGACCCCCTTCCTGGGAAGACGTAAAATCTCCAGTTGTAGGCTTGTGAGTCTCCTGTAGGAATGCAAAATTCAAGCACATCGGTGTGAAATGCTCTGTGATCCAGACGTATACCGTGTCCGATATTTTGCTTAAACGAACAATTGTTTAACTGCGTGGCATGTCTGCAAATATAAATGTGAGCCAATAAAGACTGCGTGGGTTAACAGAGTTGAAGGGGCATTAATTTCTCTCTTCCCCTTTCCCCTCGGGTGCATACAGACTTACTACGGGGTGATGGTCTTGTGTGGTAAATCATAGATAACCACACAGAGAACATAGTTGAAATGTAAATACTTTGTTTTGCAGTGAACTATATAGAAGGAAAGGTGACTCACGTTTGGGGTTACACCAAAATCTTCCAGGGGTTGAACCTCTCGACTGGTATGCGCCATGGTGGTCGATTGAGGGTAAATAATGGATGTTGTTTGTGGTGTGAGTGCTCTCACTTTCTGAAAGACCTCTGGATGGGCTCTATGTACAAGGAAGGATAACAATTACACATACAAATTGGTGTGTGTTTTTATTTGTTTTTTCCAGTTGTGAAGACAAAGTATGTCCTAATGCAGTGGCCTAACCTGTGACACCCTGAAGAAATTGCCTGAATTGAGACTGGCAATGAAACATGTCGGCAAGTAGAGCAGGGCTAGATAGGTATTAGCCTTCCTCTCCTTTTTAACTTCCCACAACCAACACCTAATTAAGAGAATAAAGCTAAACTTTGTGTTGTTTGTGTGGCTTTTTATATGTTCTATGTTTGACACATTCCTTTGTGTTTTTGGTCTGTTTTTACACACTGCATTCTTTCACAAGCACTGTTTGGTTTGTTTTGTGGACACAAGTCTTTCTTTTCGAGCTTGATGGTGCCAATGATGAGAACAGGGCAATCCTGGTGAGTACCTGCCAGGTTCCCGTTGGTGGTTCGCCCGTGAGGCGCCATCTTGCTCACACACACTTTTTTCTAATTTTTGTCTCAGTTTGACACGTAAGTGTGTGTTTTGTTTGTCTCACAACTGTTGACTTCTTTTCCATTGGACTGGGCAGATGTTTTAAATAAGGCATAACCTGGATGTACCTCCTACCTCAATTATTTAAATAGAGGAGTATCTTGCAAATGACTTGCATTTGATGGTACACCACGAAGTGGGTCAAGATTTAATGCCTAAGTGGTCTAGGTCTTGTTTTGACTAAAGGTCTAATATGCAACTGAAGACCTCTCCTCTAATTTGTGGAAATTCAGTTGCTTTAAGTAGGCAGGAGGCTAGTGAATGATAAAACTCTGATTCATCCTGATTGGGGCCGTAAATGTTTACTAGTTTCGCGTTTAACCCATTTTTATGGCATCTAGTGATGACAAACCTGCCATTAGGGTCTATGCCTGCTTCCTGTAATGCAATGCCTGGTTTGGAATTAACCTATGGTGTGAGGTAAACCCTGAAGCGCAGTATTGCCCGTGCAGATGCCTCGGGGTAAGCATATGACTATTAGGGGCCAAGTGCCTAATTCCTTGACCTCTGGGTCCAGGTAGCACACTCCATTGCAGCTCTTCTTAAGTGCCAGAACGCTCAAGTCAGAGCCCTCTCCCAGCAGGGAGAGGGCTTTCCCTGCTCATTGTTTGCCTAGTGTTGTTTTTCTCTCTCTACTGCTTTTACTGTGTCCCCGCATCCTTGTGTGTTCTTTTCCCGCCGCTGCTGCCCCTGCAGAACTGCCCCTATCCAGTCCTGCTCTTGCCTCCCCACCTCTGCGCACTCCCCCCGCGCCTACTAAATGGTGACCACTGCACGTTCGCAAAGTGGACACGTGCAGTGGGTGCACCCTGGCGTGCCCAAGGCAATCCCGTCTGTGCCTGTCCTCAACCCGACCGTGACCTGTGCCAGGAACCCTGGTTCTCCCAGACCCCAATGCTACGACTCAGCCACCCTCCATGCTCTCAACCAGGGAGGCCACGCCAAGTGTGAAAGATCATTGCCAACCACAACCCACAGACTGTTTTCTTGCAGATCCTGCCACAGATCCTTCACTGTCGACAGAGCTCCCACAGCCACCGAAGGGCCACCGACTTCACACTCCCCCGGAACCCTGACATGCATACTTCTCAACGTGTGCTCCCCACACCCACACGCAATCGAAATCTGGGACCTGATTGACACCCTCTCGCCCGACGTCGCATTCCTCCCAGAAACCGGACCAACGCAACCTCCAGGCCCCACATCGCCACACCCATCCCAAACGGCTACAAGATCCAGAGAAAGGATCGCCCTCACCACCCGGGAGGAGGACTCTCCATCGCACACAAGACCTCCCTTCGGCTTTCCACATCCGGCATGAATGACCCCCACTCCAAAACAGAACATCTCCACTTCCAGATCCAGACCAGCGTGCCTCCAAATCATCCACCTTAACTTGCACGTTATGTATTAGTCTGTCAATTTTCGTGGCCATAAGCAAGTCAGAGTTTGGCGCATCTTCTTTGTGCAAGACCATTTCCTCGACTAGGTTCAGACATTCTGTGTGCTTGTCCAGACTAGGGGTGGGCAGAATTTGCGTAATCGCGTTACGCAAATCTTCGCGATACAGTAAAAAATCTCCCCGAAACATGCAGAAATTCCGCGAACAGGTGGAATTGCTTGTTCGCGATGCTTTTTTACTGTTCGCAATCGCTGCTTGCGTGCCCGCAAGGAAATATCTTGCGAACACGCATTTGAGAATGCGAACAAGCAAATAATTTCGCAAAGTCGCGGAACGCCGGATTTTTGGCAATTTCGCGTTCTCCGCAGAACGCGAAATTACCCACATTCTGCTAATTCCACAAATGGAACAGAATTTACCGCCCAGGCCTAGCCCTGACTCCTGGACAATCTGTTCATTCGGAAAGTGAGGGCATTAATTTTCCCATCAATCTTGGTGAAACGGTTCTGCATTGCCGTAAGTATTTATGGCAGATCCGAGTCCACAGGTGTGGCCCCCATCTCTGAGCCGGTTTCTGAGGCATTTTTCTCAATGTCCTGTTGCCAGGGGTCTTGCGCGGCTCGAAATGGAGCTTAGACTGCAACTTTTCTGTTCCCCCTAAAGTGGTATTGCCCTGTGGTCTCAGGTCTCACAAGGGCCACCAGACTCGATTACAGAGATGCAGGATTTAGGGGTGCAGCGCTCTGTGCAGGAATCTGCGAGAACCATGTGGTTTAGTACCTGTGAGTCGCTACCGCAGACCGGGTCCTGGAATGGCAGTAGATAGTGCTAAAGGTCGGTATTCACTAAATGTAGGTGGCAAAGGTGTTGCAAATTGTATGGCGATCGGCTCCGCAGGGTCCCCTAGTTGGTCCCAGCCGGTAGGATGCCTAGCACTCCACTGGGTCTTTTGTTTTTGTAGTGTTCACCCGTTACACTGGACTCTGAGTACTGATGGCTCTTAATTGGTTCAAGCACTCTTACGGTTGTAGGACTGATGAGTGGTCTGTACTAGGGTATTGGATATGCCTCTGTTCAGTGATCCTAGTGCCCCCACCTGATTGCACCCCAACCTACGCGCTGCTGTGAACCCCACATATATAGTAGCTGTGCCAGAACAAACTCCACCCAGGTGTGGATGTTAGGGAGCTCCCTCACACTTTTGTTGGGTCTCATCTGTTAGGATAAGCTGTATCCTCTGGGTAATCCTCTGGGTAAGGTGCAGAGAAATGCGGCTGGGGACTTTCCATTGAGGGGGTAGATAATTGCCTGCACGTGCCGCAATGAAGGATGGGGTGGCAGCCTGGGAAAATCTAGGCCTCACGTCAGGCACAGACTCCTCACCATCTGCAGACCAGGAGAGTCAGGTTCCTCAGGCAGGGACAGGGGGCACATGGTCACAGCTGGAGTGGGTCTCCTACCTTGAGGCACCACCCCATGGCTTGACGGGTCAGCTGGGAGAGTTCCGGGCGCCGCCCATTCGACTCTTATGTCCTCACAGCAGCTCACGGTTGGGTTTTCAGTGACCACTTGGTGCTGCTTAGTCACTCAGCAGCTACACCCCAGTATCCACTGCCAAAGAGACCAGGGGCCTATCTGACTTCTTCTGCAGACTCAATCGTGTGGCACTCGGGGGATGCCCAGTGGTGGGCTGCAAATTGGGCCCAGGTAAAGGCTCTTCTCGCTGATTACAGCGTCTTTGAATTTTCTCTGGAGTTGAATGAATATCACTCCCTGGGGAGTTCTTATGTTCCATGGAGGGAAGGAAAGTGAACATTTGTGGTAAGGGAAGCAGGTTCGTGTAGGATGTAACACAGGGCTCGCAGAGCTACTCCAAAGGGTGGCCATATTTTGGCCAGGCAAGCTCTGCCCATCATTTCCAATTGAAATTATCTAGTTAACTACTCCCATTTGGAAATGATCTCTTATTAGATGTAACAGGGAAACTCCAAAGTTATCCTATGAGACAGGTAGACCTTGCAAGAGTGAACAATGATTTGATTTTTTGAGTTTTTCACTACCAGGCCCTGGAATTTTTTTTTTACATGTCTCACTTTTTAAATTACACTGCACCCTGGCCTCTGGGCTGCCCAGGGCCTACACTAAGTGGGACATGTATATTAAAAAAGAAGGTTTGGGCAAATATTTTATTTGGCCTGTCAGTTTAAAACTGCACACACAGGCTGTAATAGCAGGCCCGAGACATGTTTAAAGTGCTACTCAAGTAGGAGGCACAATCAGTCCTGCCGTCCAACTAGTAGCATTACAGGCCCTGGGCACAGATAGTGACACTTTACTAGAGACTGACAGTTAAAATAAATTTGCCAATTGAGTATAAGCCAATGCTATCATGTTTTAAGGAGAGAGCACAAGCAGTTTAGCACTGGTTAGCAGTGAGAAAGTGCACAGAGTCCGCAGCCAGCATAAACAAACTAAGAAAAACAGAAGAGTTGAAGGCAGAAGGTTAGGGGGAAAACCACACCAAGAATACCAGGTTGAATGTGTCCCACAGTTGAAAGGGGGAAGAACTATTAAACCTGTTTGCAGTTCTCTTTAGTCCTGGGTGTAGTTCAAAGAGTTTTGCTACGCGGAACTCTGCGACGTTACTCAGAAACTCAGCGGAGTTCCGCAAGTGACAGAGTACAGTGCGAACTGCTGTTCACACTGGTCTTCCTGCCGCTAGGGTAGAAATTCTACCGGACTGGCAGCTCGAGCTCGCGAACTTACCTTTCGCGATCGCGAGCAGGGAAAAACCTCAGCTGCACTACTCCAAGAGGTGTTTTCTGCACTTCACGAGCTCCGTCAGCTGTGCGGAGCGTGGAGTGTAGAAAACTCTGCAAATTCCACAAACTCAGGGGAGTTCACCGCCCAGGCCTAGTTCTCTTCACTAAGACAGAAACACCTGGAGAGACCATCAGCATAGCATTGTCTTTTCCAGGGCATTGTTCCAAAGTCAAGTCCATTCCTTGTAGGGAGATCAATAAGCATGGGCGGATTTTGCGAATTGGCAATCCGCGAACTTGCGTATTTACGGATTCGCAATCCGCAAAATCCGCGAACTCTCGCAAATTTGCGGATTTTTTATTTTTTTTGTGTTCGCAAGGATTTCTGCCAGTTCGCGAGGGTTCTGTACCAGTTCGCAATTGCGAACTTACTTGTCGGCTCGCAACGGCCGCGACTATGTTGTTTCTACATCTGGTTCATCATCACAGGTTCACAGCACCCTCTGTTTCACCACTGCCACCCTCTGGTACACCCATGCCACCCTCTGGTACATCACTGCCACCCTCTGGTTGGTTTATCACTGTAGATTATGGGGGTGAAAAAAAGCAAGCACACCTGCCCTGCTTCAACTGACATGAATTAATTTGGGGTTGATTAATGTGTCACTGAATTTAAACTTCCAGTCTGGCTGGCACCTGCTTCCTTATCTGTAATTTGCTTTCTGTTGCAGTGCAATTTTTTTTCACAGGACCTTTGTGGCCTATAGTTGCAAGTAGGCAACTGAACTCTGAAGGGGCCCCTCAGGAAGCACTACAGGGAATGGTTACTAATGATAAGATTGAACTTTTGCACCTGCTGAGTGCTTTCAGTTTTGTCTGTAATTGCTTTCTGTTGCAGTGTAATTTTTTTAACAGGACCTTTGTTGTATACTTGTAGCTATTCTCTGAGCCTGCTGTGAGGGTCAGAGCAGGGTCATAGAATAGTTGCAAGCAGGCAAATGAACTCTGAAGGGGCCCCTCAGGAAGCACTACAGGGAAGGGTTACTAATGATAAGAGTGAACTTTTGCACCTGCTGAGTGCTTTCAGTTTTGCAAAAATCCAAATATCCAGCAGCATCCACAAAAAGTAATCCTTCCAGGTCAAGATCCAAATCAAAGTGACCAGCACATGAAGAAAGCACTGGGAGGAGCCTGGTGGACAGGAACAGGAAGTTGGAGACTGTGGGGCACTTCCTTCCTCCCACCCCCACCCCCCAAAATGGACTCCTTGCAAAGAAAAAGTGCAGGTAAATGTCAACCTGAGGAGTTATTCTGATAAAAATCATAATTTTCAAGGTTTATGCTGCCTGCTGGTGGATTTCTTGTGCGAAATTGCAAATTTTGCAATCTCGCAATTGCGAGATTGTCGCTGCCCGCCGCATCTACGTGTTCGCAAGTGTTTACTCTCGCAAAATTGTATAGTATTCTAGTTGGCAAGTGCGACCAAGCAAAAAATCCGCTTCGCACGGATTTTACAAATTTTCGGCAAGTTCGCGAGAGTTCGCGGATTGCGAATTTACCCAAAATCCGCAAAATCCGCAAGCGGAACAGATTTTACGCCCATGCTTAGAGATCAACCACCTCAACAGTTTGTGATTCTCCCCTCTCATCTGCATTACCCATGAGAAGAGTCTATGTTCTTTCCAAACCCAGAAGAGAGCATCAAACAGGTATGGTCTCAACTTCTTCAGTGCTCAGACCACTGCAAAGGCTTTCGTTTCTATTGTACTCCACCTCTGTTCCCTGGGAAGTAACCTGCTACTGAAGAAGGATTTGTGCTTATTAACCACTTGAATGGTATGGGAATTCCCCTGCTGTGCTGGGATTCCGGGATCCTCATGCATTCATGACGAGCTGGGCTCGTCATCAATGTAGCAGCAGGCTACTTCATGACAAGACCAGCTCGTCATGAGCGTGGAAGGGGTTAAGGCAATTTCATTCAGCTGTGAGAGCACAGCCCCCATGACATATTCTGAGGCATGTGTCTGCATGTTGGACTTGGCCCTTGGCCCTTTTTGCAGGGTCATCCCTGAACGTTTTGCCTTTCTCCTGTATTTTGTCTGACCTGTTTTTGTTGGTTTTATGACTCTGGACTCTTTACCAGTGCTGATCAGTGCTAAAGTGCATATGCTCTCCCTATTTTAAATTGAGGTATAAATTAGTGACTCTATGATTGGCTGGTTTGATTTACTTGTAAGACCCTAGAACAGTACACGGCGTGTGCCCAGGGCTTGTAAATCAAATGCTGCTGGTGGGCTTGCAGCACTAGTTGTGCCACCCACTGAAGCAGCCTGTAAAAGCGTGTCTCAGATCTGCCATTGCAGAGCCTTTTTGTAGTCTGGTACTGCCATGCTGACTGGCCAAGTGCACCCACCTGCCAGTCCCTAAACCTTCCCCTTTCTGCATATTAATCACCCCTATGGTAGGCCCAAGTTCAGGGTGCATTATAGGTAAAAAGTAGGACAAGCCCTGATGTGTGTGGCATGTCCTAATAGTGAATTACAGCCATTTTTGTTTTTCGCTATTGCAAGGCTACCTGTTCCCCATAGGACAGAATGGGATGTTTGAGTATTACATCTTATAATCCTAACTGACTCAGGGAAATAGGTAGAAATTTGAGTTTAGTATGTCTGAACTCAGAATGATAAAATACATATTTTAGTAAAGTTGGTTTTAACATTCAGTGATTGAAAATACCACTTTTACAAAATAGGTATTTTCTTGTCTAACCATCCAAGTCTGCCTCTGCTAGGTTGTGTATTCCTTGTCTGGAGTTTGAGTGACAGGGGCTGGGGGATTCCAGGAGACGGGTGAGTCAGCACAGGGCCGAATAGAAAGATCTGCATGTAGATGGGTGGAAGGAGTTGCTTCTGGGACCTGAATAGGGATGTGCCTTCCCTCCACAATGCTGGCTCCACCTCTTGTGGTGCCTCTGATGTTCTGGCCTGCACTGTGAAAGGAAAGATGGAGTCTTGTCAACAAAGTGCTCCAGGACTGACCAGAACTGGTTTGGACTAGGCAAAGGCCTCTCTGCCTTCAGAGAACAAAGGGAAAATTACTATAAAAGAGTGGACCCAGACCCCAGAACTTTAGATCACTTTTGGGAAACAAGAAGAAACCTTTGCTGAGGAGAGGAACCAGAGAAACTGAGGAGGAGACTATCCCTAAGCTGAGTGCTGTCTGGGGGATTGGCCTGCAGTTGTTGCCTGACTGCCAAGGAAAGGACTTTTGTGCTACTTTAATTCAACTTGTGAAGGATCTCCAAGGGCTTGAGATAGAGCTTGCCTCTTACTGAAGTCTCAGCAACAACATACTTCACCAACCAGTTCCCCAAGAGTTCTTTGGAAGTGCCCGCTGTTGTGTTGGGCCTTCTGAGAGACTGCATGTCGCAAGGAGCTGGAAGCGCGACTCACGAAGGAGAAGAGTGTCGCTGCCGCTGTCGTCGCATCACTGAAGAAGGGTGTCGCCGCTGCCGCTGCTGCCTCACAACGCAGATGTGCCTCGCATCACCAGAGAAGAGGATCGATGTCGCATCACCAGAGAAGTGTTTTGCCACCGCGGCCACCGTCGTCACATCGCTGAAGAACTGTGTTGCCGCTGCAGCTGTCGCATTTCATCACCTAAGCGTCTCGCATCGCCAAAGAAGAGGATGGATGTCGCATCAGATGCCGTCGCATCACCGGGAAGCATGTTCCAGGGCCTGTCGCGGCTCAGAAGAGTCACCGCATTGCCGTCGGGCATGCACGCATCGTGTCGCAACAAGAAGAAGACACAATTTTGTTCATTGCACCAGCTCTGCATCGCATCATGGCGCTGCTGGGCGCATTGCCACAGAAGCGCAGTAAGAAACCGACGCATCACCTCCCCACGCCGAGAAGAACCGACACATCAGTAGGGACCCGAAGTATCACCATTCTTGCGTGTAAGGAACCAATGCATCACCTTCCCTGCAACATTTTTGTTGTATATTGTTACACATCCAAAGGTACATTGAACTCAAAGTGTTGCATTTTACATCTAAAGAGAACTAAGCTATTTCTACCATTTTAAAAGTATATTGTGGATTTTTGTCGTTTGTGGTCTTGTGTTAAGTCTATATAAAAATACTTATTTTCATACTACAACTTGTGTGGTGTCCATCTGTAGTGTTGTCACTGGGTTACTGTATGTGTACACAAATGCTTTGCACAGTACCTCTGAGATAAGCCTGCCTGCTTGTGCCAAGTTACCAAGGGGGTGAGCAGGGGTTATTTTAGAAATGTACCCACTTATCTTGACTAGATGCAAGGGTCCCTATTTTGTCAAAGGTACTGACCTCTGCCAACTAGAGACCCCCAAATCCAACACTGCAAAATAAATTCTTTGGAGAATTCAGGGATCTTGAGAATGGGTGATGTGCGGGTGGCCTTAGTCAGGGTGGCAAAAGCATTCTGCTACGCCTCCTCCTACTGGCTGCCCCAATTAGACCAGTGAACCTTGCTCTAAAATAAACATACTGGCCTTGATAGTCAGGCCTGCCCTCTTCAGACACTGAACTACTTCCCTGAGGGTGTTCAAATGGTCCTCCGAGCTTGAACTGAAGGACACAATGTTGTCTAGGTAGGCGGCAACGAAGATCTCCAACCCAGCCAGGATCTGGTTGTCCAACCTCTGGAAGGTGGCAGGCCTATTCTTGAACCCAAAGGGCATTATCAAGAACTGGGTGTGCCCTTCTGAGGTAGAAAACGTTGATGCCCCCCTTGGTCAAGGCAATCTTCCAGTACCCAGACATCAAGTCGAACGTACTGAGGAACTTGGCAACTCCCAACCGATCTATGAGCTCATCAGCTTCAGTGATGGGGTGCTCATCAGTCTTCGTGATTGGGATTGAGCCTTTGGTAATCCATGCAGACCCTAAATTCTGGGGTGGTACCAGGAGGAGTAGCCTTGAGGACGAACATCACTGAGATGAACCTAGGACTGTTTAAAGGATTAATGACCCCTAACTCCAGCATTTTGGAGACGTCATCCTCAATTCTGGCTCATACCTTGTCAGACAACCTGTAAATGTTACTCTTTACAGGTATGCTGTCACCGGTATCAATATCATGGGTGCACCTCTTAGTGATTCCTGCGATAAGGGAGAAGAGAAAGGCTAACTGCCCTAGCCACTGGTGGCAGTCCTTCTTTTGCTCTAGGGTCAGGGTAGAGGAGGGGCTGACACCCTCCACCGACCCATCCTGCTTCTTGGAATGAAGGAGGTCTGGGAGACGTTCAATCTCTTCACCCACTCCGTCATTTGGGACCAGCAGCATGATGAATTTGAACCTCTTGAAGTGGGGTTTGAGGCAATTGAAATGCATATCCATTTAAGAGTTACTTGGTAGGTCCACCAGGTACATGACCTCACTATTGAGCTCTTTTACCTCTTTGGGTCCAGATCAGTGGTTTTGCAGGGCCCTGGGCTCCACAGGCTCCATCACCCACACTTTTTGCCCAGACTGAAACTGAACCAGAATTGCCTTCATACCACTGGTTCATGACCGCCTGGCTGGCTTCTAGATTATCTTGGGCCAGTTTCCAGAAATTCTTCATCTGGGTACTGGGTTCCACTATGTAGCTAGCCACATCCTGGGAGGGCTTCCTGGGAGCTGGCTAGCAGCCCTCCATCACCAGACTTAGATGTTCTCCCATAGGATGCCCATACAGAAGCTCAAAGGGGCTGAATATATGTCCCATTTGTGCCACTTCCCTGTCTCTAAAAAACAGGCATGGCAAGATGATGTCCTACTTCTACTTAAAGGGCTCTGACAGGCCCATCATCATGCCTTTTAGGATCTTGTTGAACCTTTCAACAAGCCCATAAGTCTGAGGGTGGTTGGGTGCAGAGAACTTATAGGTTACCTCACACTTCTTCCACATGTATGCAGACATGAAGTTGGTAAAACGGTCAGGTACTACCTATTTTGAGATCCTCGTATGGGTAAAGATCCCCATCAGTGCCCTAGCCACTGCAAGTGCAGTGATAGTTCTCAGAGGTATAGTCTCTGTGTATAGGGTTGCATGGTCCACCATGACCAGGATGAACCTGTTGCCAAGGGCTGTCTTGAGGTCCAGAGGACCAACAATGTCAATGTCCACCCGATCGAAGGGAGTTGGTCTAATGACAAGGAATGGCTGCTGGGGAGCCTTGCACTTCCCTCATGACTAACCACTTGCCTGGCAGGTAGGACATGACCCGCAGAACACATCTGAGGCCATCCTGATTCGGTGCCACTAAAAGTGGGTGAAAAGCCTTTCAGAGGTCTTGTCCTGACCTACATTTCTAGCCAGGGGAACATCATGAGCCAGCTTCAGTAGGAAAGCCCTGTAGCACTGGGAGACCACCAACACATGTGTTTCACCAGGCTGAGGAACTTTAGGCTCACTATACAGGTACCCATTCTCCCAATAGGTCAGGTGTCACCAGATGGCTGAGCCTCAGCCTGCTGCCATAGGCCCTCAAGGGTTGGGCATTCCATATGCTCCATGCAGAACTCCTCCCTGGAATGACCCCATTCCTTCTGCTGGTTAGTCAGTTCAGGTAAGTTCTCCAGGATGGCAATGGCCTCACCTGTAGACTCTGTGAACTCGCCTTTGGGCTCCGCATTCTTCCACACCATGGGAGTTTCAGGAGTGGGTTTCACATGCCCCTTGCCCTTCCTCTTTTTGGCAGACACCTTGGCCATTCTTCCATGCTCCAAGTCCTTCTGACTACCCTCTTGGGTGGCTGTGGACCACGTAGTCAAGCACACCCACTCAGGCAACACTAACATCTCTTAGTGCAACCTGAAGTTTACCTCTATCTAGATGATGTGTTTTAGGTCATTGTCAAGCAGATTACAGGACAGGCATTGATGGACTCACAGCCACCCACAAGGGTCCAAAGACTCCCCTCACTCAAAGGGAAGCAGACCCACTAGGTAGTGACTCATGGTTGACGGCTCCAATAACCTGGTGGAATTCATTAGGGACTGCAAGTTCTGAAGTGACCAGGTGACTTCTGACAGTAGTCAAGCTGGCTCCAGTGTCTCTCAGAGCCTCCACCCTCTGACCATTGACATTGGCCCACTGCCTTGATTTCTAGTGTCACTAGGCATGTGAGTATCTGCACCATCTCTCCATCACCCAGGCACAAATGGGTAACCTCTACAATACCTCTCACAATATCTGGGGCAATCTCCTCCCCAAGCGCTAAAGTAACCAATCAGTGGGGGGATGTGTCCCTCTTGGACACCTAGCATCCCCCTTGTAGTGCCCAACCTGTTGGCACTCATAGCACTCAGGAGGTGCTTTCCCCGAGAAATTATTGCCAGGGAACTCTTTTTTTCTGATCTGGTGGGGTTTGAGTGTTATACCCTTGGAACTAGTATAGGGACCTTTAGAGGACTCCTTGTATTTAAATTTGTCTCCCCTCCTTCTTCCAGTGGGATGCCCCTGCCTGCCCATTTGGTGAGCACCCCAGTTACCTTCTTGTAGACTTTAGTGCTGAGCTAACAGTCCGCCTCCTTAGCAACCTCCCTGGGGTCATTGAACGTGTTATTGATAAGGTTTTGATGCGGTTTTGCAAAACAAGCCTGAACATGTGCTCTCTCACAAGTTAATTGTATAGCCTTTGGTAATCCTTTACTTCACTGCCCTTCACCCAACCATCCAGTGCTTTGCAAAATGAATCAACACAATCAACCCAGGACTACTGATCTAGCTTTAGACTATCCCTAGACTTCTGCCTGTACATCTCCGTGGTGAGGCCAAATTTTATTACAAGGGCTTCCTTCATGGGGGATATAACATCCTGTTCCCATTCCCTAGAACCAATAGAGCACCCGTTCCCTCACTAGGGAGATGTTTCAAGAGCCTAGCCTCCCAGTCCTTCTCAGGGAACTTATGCATCTGCAAAGCCACCTCATAAGCTTCAAACTACTTGTCGCTATCATCCCTTACAACACAGTCAGGCACAAGACTTTTAGGAATATAGCCCCTCAAGTCTCCAGAGGGCACTGTAAGTATGCTAATAAAAACCAAGCGAAAACGCTTGACCTAATGCGCACTGTTGCACTTCCAGCTGGGGTGCTACTGTTTGTATAATAAACTTAAATTTTACAATTGATAAACAACATAACTTTTAAATGATCAAAACCATCATAGTGTTGTAACTTTCATAGTTATTTACTTTGCGTTTCCAAAAGTAAAACATTTAATGACCAATTGTAAACATCATTGGATTACATGTCAAACATTTCATAGTCATGACATTAACATTTTAAACATGTTTTCAACGCCCGCCCTATGCATTTTGGGCCCCTTGGCCCTTCCTCAGGGGCTGTGTCTAGAAAAAATCAGAACAAATCATATTGTAGATTACGGTCCTTCATTCATGTAGAGCAGTGGTTCCCAAACTTTTCACTCCTGTGGACCCCCATTGAGTCACCACCGGAAGCCGGGGACCCCCAAGAAATTTGTAGGATTTAAATTTCAAACATTAAAACAGTAATTCGAACAAAATAAACACAGGTGTACACAAAAGAAAAACTAGAATTACTAACAATTTTTGGGGCATATTTACAAGCCCCTATCCCCATGGGAAAGTCACTTTTTGTGATGTTTCTGTGGCGATATGGGCTTCGCCTTATGTACAAGGCAGCGTTGAGCCACTTACTGTGGCTTAACTCTGCTTTGCAAATAATACCCCCTTTCATGCAATACTTAACGTGAAAGAGGTGGGCAGTGGGTGTTGCGATGGGCGTTCCACTGCAACACCCATTGATTTTTTAACGCTGCCTCCTATTTACAAGGGCAGGGTAAATAGGAGGCTGCGCCAAAATTAAAACCAGGAAACACCTGGACTTAACTAGACGAAACGAGGAGAAATGCTTTATTTCTCCTCGATTTTGCTTTTTCCATGTGTGCTGCCTTATGCAGGACACATGGAAAAAGCAAAACGCCTTGGTTTTTTTACGTTCAGGAAGGAGGATCTTCCTGTACATAAACAATCTTCCCCTGCACGCAGTCACACTTGCACTATGGTGCAAGGGTGCCTGCATTGGTGCTACCCTGCTAAGTGTATGGCCAGCGCAGAGGGAAACGCAGGACTGCACCATATTCTTGTAAATATGGTGCAGCCCTACGTTTCCGAAGTGGTGGACTGTGTCATTAAGCCAAGGAAGCTAACGACACGCTCCTCCACTTCTGTTGTAAATATCCCTCTTAACATTTTATATTGAAAGCATTTGCAAAAAACGAAATAATTTAATGGGAAGATTAGTTATGCATCCCAGTGACAAACTTTTACATGGCTGGTTTTCTTTTGTAGTACAAGGCTCCTGCTGCAGCCAGGGCCAGCCTGGAAACCAAAAGCAGCCCTAGAAAATGTTTTCAGACCAGTCCCCATACGGTGCATACCAAGTGCAATGAGTGAGCCTGGCCACTACAAAGGGGTCTTTGGAATGCTCTCCCCCAAAAGTTTTTGGGAAACAATGGTGCAGTCTACAACAGTTATCATTACATATTGAATTTTATTAGCTTTTAAAGAATAGTAAATGAAAACCTTATTATGCACCAGGATAGGACAATCTGGGAAGAAAAATAAGTTACTGACAAAAGCAGTAAGTAACCGACTGACTTATGCACATGAAATTTAAAAGAAATTAAATGCATGGTACATGTTCTTTGCAGTAGGCATATTAACCCTCTGTGCTACATTAGATAAGTTAAAGCTGGCACTGGACAAAACTCTCCTCTCTCTCTCTCTCTCTCTCTCTCTCTCTCTCCAGCAGGTACATTCATCACTGGTGTTATCTTCACACTTTTATTGTTGCTCGAAAACTGCTAATTCTGCAAGGAACTTTGAAGTGTTTTTAAAACTGCTGCCTGCGGACCCCCTGGGAATGTGTCAAGGACCCCTGGGGGTCCGCGGACCACAGTTTGGGAAACACTGATGTAGAGTGTACAGTCAAAGAATATTTGACATAATAAATCTATGCACAACTGTTTGAATGCATGTAGTGGGGACGAAAATGACTGCGAGAATCTTTAAAAAACGTAAGGGTGAACAGGTTGAAAGTTTACTGAACCATATTGTGATATGTATAAAGGGTGAAGAGAAACAAGAGAAAAAAGAAAGCATAAAGGCCTAGTACCTTGCTCTGTACCCTCGTAACCCGGGGGGGATAAATATGCACCTGTGTCATGCACTCGTGACAAAGTGGCTACCATTTCTCTCCGGTTACTGACCTTAGTTCTTATATGAACCTGGAGTCGATATTGTCTCACTGAGCGTATTATATTGTGAGGGCTGGTTCTGAAATTTAGACGTCACAGCGAGGTAATTTATCGGAGCTTTACAATGCATGTTACAAAAAAATTCTTTCGAAGAAAAATGTAATGAGCCTGTCGTACCTATAGTTATGCGTGTTGCTCGTGGTCGGTCAAAAAAGATTGGCCGCGTTACATCTGAAGCCGCTTCATTAGGTAGATCCTCGTGCTAAAAAATGCGAAGGACAACGTTCAGTGGCGATTACATAGACGAAGATAGGCTTTAGCGGCTGTCGAAATGTTGCTTACCTAATGTTTAAGGGATATCTCCGATAACCTCAACTGGAAAACACCTGGGTTCTAACTGGCTTCCGGATGAGGGGTCACACATGCGCGTGCGGTACATATGGTTCCGATACTGAAAACGGACTCGGATGGGTGTTACAGATTTCTTAAGTATAAACGCCCGCCATCTTAAGCTGGTGATATGTCTACTGGGTGAATGTTCTTCAGAAGATGGGGATTTGAAAATAAAGATAAAGATAGAATGAAAAGGTGCAAGAAAAATGTGTTTAGAAAAATGGGTAGTATGGGAGTATATAAAAATCAGTTTTCATTGCAATGCTTACAACTGTTAACATCGTATAGCATATCTACATCATTACTTTCACAATCTAGCTGTGCATGTGGAAAACAGATCGCACGCAGGCGACTCATGGGCAATAATTATAAATAACATCCTAGATCTACTCGATCATTGATCCCTTTGGGATCTTCAGAATATAGTTTCCTTATCCAAAACACTTCCCTTTGAAGCAATGTTTTTGTCAGGTCTTTACCGGGGGTGGGATTAACTACCTCAAGCACCTGGAATTTTAGCTGTGCTATGGTGTGCCTGTAATTGGTCCAATTACAGGCACACCATAGCACAGCTAAAATACGATGTTAACATTTGTAAGCATTGCAATGAAAACTGATTTTTATATACTCCCATACTACCCATTTTTCTAAACACATTTTTCTTGCACCTTTTCATTCTATCTTTATCTTTATTTTCAAATCCCCATCTTCTGAAGAACATTCACCCAGTAGACATATCACCAGCTTAAGATGTTAGGCCTCTGCTGATGCTCTCAAAGCCTTTTGAAGTTCTGCTTTCTTGGTGCTTCTTTTGGCAAGCTGGCCCTTTTCCTTGCAAAATTCCGTGAGCTCCACTATATTGTAGGTTTACAGATTGAGGAGCGTGAATTCAATCTTTGCGGGTGAATCCAGGGTCAGATAGACTCAGGGTTAATTTGGTGACAACAAAAAGGCTTAAGAAGTAGAATTTGAAACTAAAATGTGTCTAAAATTATTTATCTGGGATTTTCACTGTAACACAAAATAACTGAGTGGCACTGCATAAACACCAGTCCAAATCCTCACAGTGATCAGCAATGTGAGAAATTGGGTAACTGGTTGGGGGTGGAACTTTACTCAAGCAGCAACCACAATACTTGTCAGGGTGAGGCACAAGCACACCCCAAATTGAACTGTGCTCAATCCTCTAGTTGCTTGGCACAGAACAGTCAGGCTTAGCTTATAGGCGGTGTATAAAGTATTTAGCAACACTTCAAACAGTAATGAAGTGAAAACACAATATAAGAAAATGCCTCGCCAAGTTAGACAAATAGTGTAATTTTTAATATACAAAATAAGACCAAACAAAAAAAATCTAATCAGTAGATCCAGAGATATGCAAGTCTAAAAGATTTTATCCAAAATAGTGGCAAAAGCACAAAGCGCCAACTTGGATATCTGGTCGTGCTGGCCCTTGACAAAGTCATAAGTTCAGGCCGACTACAGTGGAACATTGATCAGTTATAGTGATCCAGTTAGGCATGCTGAACAAGAATACAGTGGTTACATGCATTGTGAGGTCTTGTGCCGAGGATGTGTTGCTTAGCCGCAGCAATGTGTCAGTTCTGAAGAGCTGCAGAGCTGCGTTGCGAGGTCCTGTGTTGTTGTCGGGAGCCGATCAATGATGACTTATGATGTGAAGTCTGGCTTTGAGGATGCAACATGCAGTCGAGGGAAATCATTGGTTCTGAAGAGCCTATGAGGCAGCGATGTGAAAACCTGTTGTCATCACGGTTGCAATTGAGAAGAAATTTATGGCGCAAGGATCTGTGTTGGAAAAGCTTTTCAGAGCGGCGGTTCCAATGCAGGCTGTGAGGTTGGTGCAGAGTCTTTGTGCTGGGAGAACCAATCGCAGCAGAGTTGATTAATTTGTTCTGCATGGGATTGCACTGAGCAGTAGAGGAAATGCATCAGTTCTGCTAGATCCACAGATGGGATGGCAGAGCACCTTCAGGCCCTTTTCCAAGTGTCAAGGATTGGGGTGGCATTATTTGGCAGGGTTGGACTCACAGAAGGCAGATTTCAATTACTTGGTTCAAAGTTGTTGGAGCCTTATGTTCCTGAGCCTCCAGTCAGGAGGCCAGCCAACTATTCCTTGGGGTCTCTTTGAAGTGTTAGGTTTAACATATGCAGGTACAGGTGAGCACTGCATGGCTCTTTTTTCATTTAGGTACCCCAATATAGGCTTAAGTAGCAACTCAACCTTTCACCTATATTCTCCCCTACCATTACACTACATAACAGCTCTTGGAACTGGCCTTTTACCTAGGTTTGTTACTGCTTACAGGACGTGGGGTTTTCCCTGAAAACTAGTTTCATCCATTATGCAGGAAAATTCTTGGAAACTCAACAGGACTACCATCTCCTGCATAATAACTATGTATAAGGGCATTACTTCCATCATCTTAAGTCTGACACAACACAGCAAGGTAGAACCCCTGAGGGTACCCCTTTGGGTATATAAACACCATATCTTGCTAGTTACCCTTAGGTGCATCTAGTTAGGATGGCATCATAGGAGTACGCATTTTTACTGCCATGTATATTAATACCTGCCTGTATTCATTGTTTTAGCACTATGATAGAAATCTGTCATCCTATTACTCTGTTGGTGCTTATAATCATGTATATCTGTTACTGTCTCATGGTTGTTACAGCACACCTATTTTAAACTAGAATGACACAGGTTCAATAAATGCGTATTGAGAAATGTCCCCACGGTTTATTCTGTGTATCTCTCTAAGACAAAGTGAGCACGAGTGACTGAGCGAAAAGTAATGCACTGTTTCCACGATCCCTGATGGGACAGAGTTGTCATGTTCAACAGTTGCCAAGAAACATTCTCTCCTTGGTAAGATGGGTTTCTAGAGGCACTGTGAGCTAGCTGGTATACAGGCTTGCATACCCGGTTGGGGTGTATAGAATCAGTCTGGACACCAATACTAAAGTGTACATTATCTAAACACGCAGATCCTACATAGCTCTATAGGAACTACATGACAGGCCAGCAGTCCTTCAGAGCAGCAGTCCAGCACAGTGACAGTCATTTCAGCGGCACAGCAGCTCTTCTTCCTGGCAGATTTCCCACAGGTCCAGCAGTGTACTGAAGAGTTGATGTTAGGGATCTAATATTTATACAAGGGCCTTCATTTGAAGTGGAAGACTAGCAGAACACATGAACCACAGTCACAGGCCTGTATAATATAATTTGCTGCATAACAAGTAACCTGACTGAGTCTCCATTTGGCCACTCCCAGCCTGGCTTCAGACTCATAATGCATCAAATTAAATTATAGGGGTCTGAATGCATGGGCCATGTTTTCTGCTAGTAAATAACAACAGTTAGCAGAAAACAGTGAAGAAACATGGCCTGCTCCGCGGCCGCAAGCCAAAATAGTTTAATTTGTTACATAACAAGTAACCCAGCGGGATACTTGTTACCAGGCCAGGTTACTTTTAAGGCAGCAAATTAACTTATACGGACCTGTGTCCGCGGCTCATTTGGCCGCTCCCAGCCGGGTTTCAGACTGACAGACACAGACTCCATAATGATGCAGCAAATTAAATTAAACGGGCCTGCAGCTGCGGGCCATGTTTTCTGGTAACAACAACAGATTCTGTTGTTAGCCGAAAACATGGCCCGTGGCCACAGACTCGCATAATTTAAATTTGCTGCATAACAAGTAACCCAGCCGGTTAACAAGAAACTTGGTGAGTTACTTGTTACCTGTTTGGGTTGCTTGTTATGCAGCAAATTAAATTATACGGGCCTGTGGCGGCCGCTGTAAACCCAGACAAATCTCCATTTGGCCACTCCAAGCTGAGTCACAGAATCCAGTCCATAATGAAGCAGCACATTAAATTATACAGGTCTGTTATTAGCAGAAAACATGGTCCACAGCCACAGGCCCATATAATTTAATTTGCTGCCAAACAAGTAACCCGAGTGGTGGCTTGGTCTCCATTTGGCCACTCCCAGCCACTAGGTCAGTCAGACAGTGAGTCTCCATTTGCCATTTGGCTGCTCCCGGCTGGGTCTCCATTTGATTTTACCACTGGCTGGCTAGGTCCATATGAAATTGGATTTTTGGAAACAAGGGAATCGAATCAGATTACAGAATAATGCTTGAAAGTGGAAGCAAGCACTTGAGTGTTTTCTTAGGTCAAGCATTCCAGACCTCTTGTATATACTTTAGTATAGACTTAAATGTGTACTTCCTTTGTGGGTTCTGGAGATCAGCCCTAGGACTTGTCTGCTTCCACTTAGGGACTTTTATTTCTGTTCAACTGCCTTTATTTAACTGTCATGATAGAAAACGACTAGCAGAGGTCAGTAAAATAACAGAATCACTTTAGCGTTCTCAGTATTCCAGTCCATAGAGATTGTCTTCCACGAGCACCCACAGAAGGACCTGATTTTATATTAAAAACAGAACTTTGGACTATACAATTTCCAGCTGAAAGGCAATATTTATATCCATGTGTTCCTATACCTGGCATGTCAAGCAGTTTGCTGCTTACTTTCCCTCCATGTTAAATAACAGCAGATGTGTCAGCACCCAGGATAATGTGCTACATAGCTAAATACATATAAGGTCCCAAAGGTAGGACCTATTGCATTGCAAATGCTTGTTTTCAAATGCATACATACTGTGTTTTGGAAAACAGATTAAAATTTTTTTTAAATAAACATGTCTGACTGTTCCATTAGGGTTGTGCAGTGTGTAACGATGGCCTTCTCTCGCAGAGCCTTTCTGTCAAACAAACATAGGTGATTATTGTGCAGCCAAACACTATAATTTTTTATTAAATCATTCTGATTTCTTTTAAGCATTTATGTTAAATTAATTGGAAAGTCAAACGATGCACAACAGTATTGGTAAACAATATGTAAAGCAAGTTCAAATTGAAGCATGTTTATTTGTGGGTGAATCATGCCTGATTTATACTGGACGATTAGCTTAATGTCTCTTTAAATGGAGGATTTTAGATAATTAGATATATGCCAGAAAAATAATTGAAGGATTCGCATAAAGTGCTGGCCTGGTTCAGAGAGAAAAGTGAAACGGGAGAAGCGGTGTTATTTTATAGTTGAGGAGCCCTGATCCCAGCTCTGTGTGTTGTCTTGTGTGCTGTCTTTATGAATTTAGAAATGGCTTACACTCTGAATAGGTCCAACATGATAAAATTAGTGAATGGAGTATCGAGCTTTGAGGTCCTTACATCTGAAGACATTGAGTCCATTTAATTCCTTCCACCAAGAGGTGCACAACTGTCTGAGGTAACCCTGGCGTCATTCAAATCACCAACATGGGCGTGAGTTCTCATCAAAAACATGGGTATTTTCCGGGAATGGGGTATCAAAATGTATCCCTACAATTCCCCAGGTTACCCTTCACTGTTATCAAATCACCAGGGCTCTATGCAAAAAGGCGGAGCTACTGAATCAGGAGTCAAAAGCAGGCCTTACTCGATTCTAAAAAGCGCTTTAGGCACAACAGAGGAGACCCCAATCCCCATGAACACAAACTCTAACCTTGACAAAATGCAAGATTGGGGGTGGCTTCCGGCAGTATTGACTCGCAACAAAACGGCCTGATACCCAGTCCTACTCCCTTCAAATCCAAACTGCAAAGCTTCGGGTCAACCGTTACTTCAAACGCTTCCTTCTGTAAAAACTTTTATTCCGGATCGATACTCCACATTTAACTTGTGCTCTTGGAATATTAGTGGTCTCCAAAATAAAATCATTAGTTGGGAGACACACTCCTTCCTATTTGGGAACACCGCAATAGCACTCCAAGAGATATGGTCCATTCAAAACATCCCAGTGACTGGTTTAATTGAATTCTGGAAACCAGCAACCAGAGACTGTCACTTCGGCCACCCAAAAGTGGGCCTGTCGATTTACGTCTCCAACAAACTAAAAGGCCCGATTTTGCCTCTTAAAATCGACGAAGACTGGGAGTGAAAATCAACTCATGGAACAAACAACGCGCGCTTATATTGCTTAATATTTACATCAATCCCAGCACTCGCACAAAAAAGGTTCATTTATCCCGTTTAATGAAAATCGTGCGGGACTTGGCTGTGCACCAAAAACACGCCGACTGCATAATCACAGGAGACTTTAACACCAACCTCTTCCAGGGCAATATGGATGACCATGAAGAGCTAATCCCACTCTCAGTTGCAGAAGTAGAGGCGCATTCCAAACCACTAAACCAAGTCCAATGCAGTCTGGGAGAACTTTGCGTGTTGCAACTTCACAGTGCAGGATTTCTGGTAATGAATGGAAGATCCACGACCAACACACCACCAAGCTGGTCCTGGACGAATGGTTGCAAGTACTCATATTTAGACTACACCATCTGCAATTCGGCTCTGATGAAACATCTGGAGAACTTTAGTATTCACCCGCGAACTGAAAGCGACCACCGTCCTCAATCCGTGATTCTCAAAATAAAGCCAGAGCACCACACACCAGCTCCAAATACATTTACAGGAAAAGAAAAGCAACTCCAAGAAAATGAAGTCTGGTGTAAACTGAAAAGGGAGTCCAAAAATCGCAATACAATAAAATTCTGGGCCTTAATTAACCGGCAAAATTCCAGCAAGTCCAGCTATGGGTCAGCTAATATCCAAGAAGCAAGCTGGTTCACATTCTTGACAGATCACTTTAAGTCTCCAGAAGAAACAGTGTTAACAGACGCATGCGCCCCCAGGATGACGCAAACAAGTCTGAGTAAGAGCTGGAACAGGTCCACCGGTTGCTTGGAACCCTGCCCCGACGACCTCCAGACCACTCAAGAAAGGGTCACCAAAGCGCTGTAAAAAGCAAGACCAGACGGAGCAATGGGCCCCAACGGCCTACCACAGAATTTATTCAAATCAAACATAACCCTTTGGTCCGGTCACCTAACCAACCTTTTCAACTACTCCCTTAGAACATCGATCATACCAGACTCTTGGCGCGGAGCAATAATCAACCCAATTTATAAATCAGGTTCCCATTTATCACCGAACAACTACAGACTGATCGCCGTCTTGGACATTGAGGCCAAACACTATGCAGGCATTCTCTTGAACGAGCTGAGAGCATGGGCGGACGAGAAACCTTGATTCCTATGACCCAAACAGGCTTCACCGCTAAGTCCGGGACCATGACCAACTTATTGACATTGGCTATTATTGTCGACAAAGTATGTCTAACATCGAGGGCCGTCTTTTGCTGCTTTGTTGACTTTAAAGCCGCCTTCGATAGGGTCCCTAGGGCAGCCCTATGGGAAAAGCTAAAGAAAAGGGGAATTCCCAAAAACCTCCTGGAGGCAATCATTCAGTTACACTCAGGAACATGGGTTCAGGTGAAGTTGGGGTCCGGCACACATCTCTCTCGGAAAATCATGACAACAAGGGGTGTCAAACAGGGCTGTGTGCTGGCCCCGCTTCTCTTTAATCTGTTTATCGCAGATCTGCCGACAGCTTTAAATGAAATCAACAGTCACCCACCAAAGATGGGTGGTGTTCCCATAAGCAACCTGCTCTATGCTGATGATGAGTGCTTTTTAGTCTAACACGCGTAGGGCTACAAAGGCTTCTGTCAAAATTACATAATTACACTACTGCAAACCAGCTAGAGGTTAACCTAAAAAAAAACCAAGTGGTCATCTTTGGAAGAAAAAGGAAAGTCGGTGGAGGATGGTCGTACAATAACAGGCCTATTGATGTAGGAAGTGCATACAAATACTTAGGGGTTAACCTTGATTCAAGGGGCAATTTCGTGAAACAGCGTAAGGAGATAACAGCTAAAGCTGTGACCCTACAGGTGACTCTCTCCAAGCTCTCGAAAAAACTGACTGGCCCAAGTCTATCACCTCTACTAGAGGTTATGAGAGCAAAAATCGGCCCGACACTGTCATATGGTATCGAGATCTTTAGGGGTAAACTAAATACGAACCTAAATCAATATGCGACTAAAATTTATAAAAAGGTTCTACGCTTGCCCAAAAATGCCTCTGCTGCCCAGATCAGGCTAGAACTGGGTCTACCGAACTACAAAGTTTCTAGCATTGGCATATACCTAAATCTCTGCCACAAACTCAGACAGGCAGATACAGGCACATTAGAGTCACTAGTTTGGCAAGACATCATTGAGAAAAACCCAGAGGGCTCATACGGTCGCCTTTTTAAAGATTATATTCAAGAACTATCCGCAGGTGACCTATGGGACCTCAATCCTAGCAAAACAGCATTTAAAAGCGCCATTAAGAAATACGTCCGAATGATCTCCCTCATCACGGACAAAAATCTCCTTGCCAAACGCAGACATGCCTGGGCCGTTTTGAATTCGTATGGGTCCTTAGCCCCTGCAACCTACCTGTCATGCACCTACTCCCTGCATCTAAAACTCAGTTTTATGGCAATCAGATTTGGTGACTGGCAATTTCTTAAAGATTTGCCAGGCTGGCGCCGTACGTCAGACTCATTATGGTGCAGAGGGTGTGGAAAGGTGGACGAAACCCTAGAGCACGTGGTTTGTCTCTGCCCAGCACTCATGCCACAGCGCAGACGTAAACTGAAAGCAGAGTGGAACAGGTTGGGAATTAGGTCATGCAGACAGGCAATCATTGTGGCCCGAAGCCCAGAAAACACAGCTTTAAACATCGGCCTCACATCATACATACGCCTTGCATACCGGATTTTCAGGCACGCTCCTCCCGCGTCGGCAATAGCCTAAAACTAAATTGCATCACTCTTTTAAGCTGATAAAAACGATCTTATTATATATTGCATTTCTAATGACTAGCTGCAATCGAACTGTTGTTGCGATTTTATCTGAATATATTTTTAATATTTGTAACCAATTGTCAATGGTGCGTCGGGTTATAAGTGGAATATTGGTAATCATTGGAACAACAACCCCCTAGCCACAGCTGTTTACTTGTTGTTGGTTTTAAGCTTTTACGATGTGTATTATTGTTGGTGCCTTTTTTTATTTTTTTTTAAGGATGTTATTTTATATCCAAATAAAAAATGTTAAGAACATTGTACTGCTTGCATTTGGAAGTAATAAACCCACTGGTTTGCTGAAAGCAGCTGTTTCCAAACGCAAGCAATACAATTCAAGCCATTGATTTATCAGGACATACACAGCTGCATCCATTCCTTAACATGCTATCATTTTAATGTAAATCCAAACCAGATGGTACTGACTTGTCTCTATGCATGTCGCTAATGTGTACACTACAGTGAGTTTTGTTTTATAGTGCTACTGTGTAGTTTAGGCTTTCAGTGCCCTTCACATCACACATACATTATACAGGGACAATGGATCTCACACTTGTGTAAATCAATGCATACGAAATGTTAAGACAAAGAGGCCTGACTACATGGTGAAGGCATCACATTTCCCCCATACTGATGGTAGGAACTGGGCAGTGTATGTAAGACTGACTGTTTGGTCTGGAACAGCAAAAGCTCATACAATATTAATCATAGCACTGCGGTTGCATTGACTTTACAAATAAGAACTTCTACCCAAATGAACCCATGTTAGCAACACTAGGATAACCTATGCCTTGTAGTTTGCATGCAGCAGTTTGACCAGTTCTGGGGGCTCAGTAGACCAATGCATCCACTGTAGGATCTTGTGTTCGACCTCATGATCACAGGTTCAAATCCCAGTGGGTCCACTCAGCCTTTCATCCATCTGAGGTCGACAAAATGAGTATTGTTGGGTAACAATAAACATCTGTTATTCAGCGCCTTGATACCCTTGGGTGATACGTGAGCTTAACAAATACACGTTTTTCTGTTGATGACCAAGTTAATAACTCTCTCTGCTATGTTAGGCTTGTAACTTTTAACAAGCAAGTCACAAAAGCATCTCTCTGACAAAAGAAGTAACTGACAAATTGAACTATCTACATTCTATGCAGTTTTGTGATCTGCCTGGTACATGTTCTTTGCAGCAGGCATATTAACCCTCTGCGCATTAGCATTGCCTTGGGCACAGACTTCGTGAATGGGGAAGTGCTTGGGCAGATATTAGGTGAATCGTGAAGCGTGAAGGTCTATTGATCAGATTATAAAATCAGAAACTCCTCTCATTTATAAACATAGTGAGTAATAGTACCCAGCACGTATGCCCTGCCAATGCCTACAATTTATTTGCCAACATTAATCCAAAGAAACCCTCTTTCACCTAAAATGATTTACGCAGGCTTTGCTTGCAGTGGCGGCTGGTGGAATTTGAAAGTGGGGGGGGCGGAAAACTAGCCAACAAACCCAGGCATGCATGCAAGTGCAATGAAAAAATCCGACATTTCTCAGAAGGCCTCTCCCCTTGAGAAATTTCCTAAAAATTGGTGCAAAATAGAGCATCTCCTAACATAATCTCTGTAAAAAAATTGACCAAAAACACAAGGAGGCATACCCCGATGCCGGAACTACCCCCGCTCCCCCTTGTCAAAAGTATGTTCTCACATTGATGGTCGAGGGGAGCTCAGCTCCTCCCCAAAGAGAGCTCCAGAGGTGCCCTCCCAGATCACACTCCCAGCTGGGACGATGTCACCCAGTGCACAACCCCACACCTCCCTGTTTCCCTGTTGTGGGTGATCCAAGTTGAAACTAGCCTCCTGTGAGGGGTATCACTAAACACAGGCTGTGTCTAGAGAGCAGCCAGGAATGGACATTCAAAAGAACCATCACAAACTGGTTCTGCAACAGGTACACTTTAGAAACATTCATCACCATTGTTTTGTAGCACTACAATGTACCCGCAGTAATACAATTCTGTACATCAAGATGGGTTTTACACATTTGAACTATGATATAATTCACAGATTTACAATTATAGGTATACTGGAGGTTAGGAGATTTAATTAGAATCACACAATTGCTGAGGGCACAGACCAGGTTTATAACCCAAGACCCAAGTTGCAAAGGCGGGCACAGTATTTAAGCCATCAGACTACATTGACTTTGATTGTATCTTGTTTAATCAGTTTGAGCTAAAATGTACAACCATCTCTATCTCGAGAAAGAAGATATAACAATGTCAAGTGAAGCTTAAGACATGACCCATTCAGAATTCTTGTTCGCATGAAGACGTATGGCTCGCAAGTTACACTGTTGAATCTCAGCAGGGCCAAATCAGCACCCCATCTCGCTGAGTTCAACTGTAGAGTGCTCCAAATCAACTTGGCAAAAGTGACACTTGTCACCTGCAACACCAAAAAAAGTTAAACGCCAGCATCAATCTCCATAAAAAGGAAAATAGGGCACTCGAAAATCAAATACTGACACACACATAGGCACACACGTTTATCTTCGAACCTCATTGCATACCTAGAGATTGCTACCAGTTTCTGCAATTGCAAACATATAGCACCCATCCAAAGTCCATCACCCTCAGCCACATTTACAAATGTGATGTTTTCATTAAAGAAATCAAGACAGACCCACCACTTGTGTGCAGCACTGTCCAAATAGTCAATAGCATTGACTGTCATTCACAGCATTCAGAAAACACAGACAAATGTCACCCTAAAACACTAGACCAGGATTCGAGAAGAAATCTACTCCAATATGGCACATGGTAAGAACACAAAAATGTATGTGCTTGTGGGCACGCCGTCACAAAATTGATTACCCAAATAGGACCACTGCATTGGTAAATAAATGCGAACATTAGACTGGCAGCGCTCAACCCCAGATATCTCATCCTTCCCTCCTTTCCCCACTCGAGTGAACTTGGATGGCTGACAGGTGGACCTGCAAATCACCTGAATGTGCAGCTCTCCAATTCCAGCCTGCTATTTCAGCCAAGCCGATGTATTCCCTTACAGACTCCCTTAAACTACCACATACAAACACGTCAGATTGGAAGGGGTCGTGGCTCTGCAACCACTAACAAAATGCCCTCAAGCACACATCCTGCTGAGAGTTCCAGCAATATCTGCAAATTGCGCAAGTCACTAAAGCATCACCGCTACCTACGCCACGTATGCCTCACCAGTGTCCAAGGCAGTGGGCCATGTGGAGCCTCTTCAAACGGTAATAAAAATGTACTCTGCTTAAACAGAAATAAAAACAGAGGATTTCTGTACACAGATGCGTACTGCATGAAGACCTATGTCAGCCTACGACCAGTGGCGTAATGCAGCACAAGTCCCCTCTTCAGCACGTGACCCTTAAAACTCCTATCTCACACATTTTCATGGCCCATTGGCTGTGACAGGTCCCGTGAACTACAGGGGCCTGCTTTTCCCCTTTGCATATTAACTGGCGTAGGTCACAACGGGTCTTACCAAAATCCTCAAGTGGCAGGGTGTGCACTGAAAAACATGTCAGGCTCTGATGTGCCCTCAAGCCGCCGTGCTCCCCCGGCATCAAGGGGGAGCCACCAGTGCGATCTGGCAGAGCGATGATCTGGGGGAAGCTGCTGGACCACGGGGCCACGCGCAAAGTCACTAGTGGGAGCACGAAGATGTGGCAGCCACGCGGCTTAGGAGGAGGGTGAAGCCGTATGTGAGGATACCATGGGAAAGAGAAGGGCCCTGTAGGGCTAAATTCAGAGTGGTGGGCGGCAGGTGACGGAGTGATGCTCCGGAGCACAGGTTGGGGGCCCACAGCTGGAGTCTGCAAAGATGCTTGTGACCCACTAAGCACAATAGAAGAAGGGGTTTTAACAGCACACCTCACATTATAATATTAGTATCATATTAAACTCAATGTAGTTTCATTTAAACCAGAACATAAAGACAATCAAGATATGGTTGTATATAGAGGAATCCAAGACATGCTATGCTCTTGATATTCTTTTATTCAAAAAAACTTCTTTAAAAGTTCCCAGCAAACAGCTTGCCGACACGTGTTTCGTCCTACAAACACTTTTTCAAGGCTGGAAATGTTAAAAACGCATACTCATCAATTACATGATACATAAAACATACACAATACAATACATTTTAAACAAGTACATTCCATAGGTCTAATTTACAGGGTATTTCCAATCTACCATATGCATAAACGCATATGGGACTTGACAACAACTCCTTGTTGCAATAGTACATATTTATCTTATCTGTAACTAACAGTGGGAGAACTGTAGTGGAAGAATAAAAGAGATTTGTGTGTAGTTTATAAAGGAAAAGCTATGCTAAAAATATAGAAGAAGTACTCAAAATTCCAAAAATGAAGAAAGAGGAGACCACGTTAGTAAGAAGACAAGAAACCAGATATAACCCTATACACCAATGTTCGTGAGGGTAAGATATCAATTTGATGGTTAACCTACCCACGAAAATAAATGTCATACGCGTCCAAGACGGAAAATTCATTCTGCAGAGTCAATCAAATGAGAGTATGATGGAACCACACGGTCTCAGAAATATGCCCTCGGATAAGTCGCCAAATGCACGTAGTCACCCAAGGTAAGTGTCATGCCCAACAGCATATGGAGAATTGTTGGTAGTATATCATAGACCTGTTTGTACAATAATGTAAAAACATTACAAAGCTTAATGCAATGATAAGCATTATGATACATAGGGCATTACGCAATGCTTAACACAAACTTAATATGCCCAGCCAAATAAGTGCTAAATTCCCACATAGGTAATATGGTATATCCCCTGTCATGTACCTTTAAATGGGTCCCCTGACGTGAGGAGCCACACAGAGTAAGTAAAATGCTCCACACCGCAAGTGAGGTCTTGACCACAATGCGTCTCAACCTATAAGTGCAGTGAACCAAAAACGTTACAACAATGAATCTCATGTTCAGCGTCGAATTACACAAGGCTTCACCAATGTTTGCAAACCTTAATTCACACAAGCACACAACTTCGCGATAAGTGTAGACAGAGTATGCCATTACGTAGCCTGTTTCCCAACCAAAATCGACTGATAGATATCCCACAATCAGTGGATGCGTTCAATGCGAGAGGAAAAATGTTATGCTCCACCCGGTATATAGAATTTCAACCGGCACAAGTCAAGCTGCCCGAAATTTAGACAATCCCATAGACAGTTAACTTACCTAGTGAGCTCACTCGGAGAAGCGTGATAACCCTCCACACAGCATAGGACGCCGAAACAGTCATGCCGTGGACGCCAATTTTAAATATGCCTCTCACTCTTCCTGTCAGGCCGAGACAGTGGTAAAAACAAAGGAGGGCGCATTGGAGAGGAGGCGCTCTCTACGCAATGGCGGCCACCTTAACCTTTCCTGATAGTAAGGCACAAAATAGTATTGTTGGTCTAAGGTGACTAACCTACAAAGAATAATAATGGTTTTAGAGTGGTGTCCGTCATTCCCAAAAGAAAATTATAAACAAGTACGGTAATGCTCATTATTGTAGCATAATGAACGCAATCATTTTGTTAGCTTGGCAAAATTTCAGCGCTACCATTATGTTGCATAAAGTGGCGAGAGACCAATTTCAAATACGCCTCCCACTATTCCTGTCAGGCCGAGATAGTAGTAAGCATAAAAACAGGGCGCATTGGAAAAGAGGCACTCTCTACACAGTGGCGGCCATCTTAACCTATTCTAATAATAGCGCACTGGCTAGTATTGCAAGTATGAGGTAACTAACCTACAGATAATAGTGATTATAACATTATATTCGTCATACCAAAAAGTAAAATTCCCAACGCATACGATCAAACTCATTTGTTGTTGCATATTAGATGCAAACATTTTGATAGCAAGGCGGTTGCAATGCTACCATTGTGTAGCATAGATTGCGAGAGACCAACTTGTTGTATACTCTAAAGCACTCAATTGGGGGAACTTTAGTTGCAATCCCCTGTCCCATGTCTAAACGAGAGCG
This sequence comes from Lissotriton helveticus, assembly GCF_964261635.1. NCBI lineage: Eukaryota > Metazoa > Chordata > Amphibia > Caudata > Salamandridae > Lissotriton > Lissotriton helveticus. The sequence continues at coordinate 46,532,067 of NC_136060.1, read as the reverse complement.
TTAGTGACATTGTGTTTTGGGTCTGGTTGTATTTTAGATCACCAGCACACGCACAGGGGATTGTAACTAAAGTTCCTCAATTGAGTGCTTTAGAGTCAATGTATAAACCGATTATTGTGTAACTTTGAACCATTGGAAGTGTTATTGTTACTTTATTACTGTTTCTTTTCAGCATCTACTGATCCTGACTGCCTAACCCCACCAACATCTTCAACCACGTATGGGGAGAGTGGTGGACAATCCTTGGGTTTAATTCCCCCATACTTTTAGAGGACAGTTACTAAGAGTGTGTTTAGATATCACATTCTGGGTGCTGTTTTTTGGAAGTTAGGGGGATTTGTCTTCTCTCCTGTGGAGTTTGGTTCACATTGGGTCCCACACCGACAGAAAGCCAAGCCCACGAATTACCTTCCACCTGAGCAAAGATGAATCCCGATGGTGCAGGTATACCCCTAGAACAGGGCTTGCACTCTATTTTACAAAGTCCCACAGTAGAAGAATTAGCGGTAGCCCTGGTGGATCTCCAGGCAAAAGTAGGGAGGTTAAGAAGTGAAAACTAAAGATTACAGAATGAAGTTATACAGCTGAAAACACAAGAAACATTAGATTCTAGAGAATCAGGTACCATTCCCAAGACTAGAAAAAACTATATCCAACCCGCCTAATCTCTATGCCCTCTACACACTCAGAATCTAGTTCCGGGAGAGATATTGAGGTACCTCCTGTTCAGGTTACTGTGCATACTCCCAGTAATGTGCCCCTTGCCATGCCAGAAAGGTTTTCAGGAGAATTTAGTATTTTCATGAATCAGTGTCAATTGCAGTTTCTGTGTAAGGCCTCAGCCTTTCCCGATGATGCCGCTAAAGTGGCTTTTGTAAGCACTTACCTACCAGGCAATGCCGCTGAATGGGCGGTACCTTTGGTAGAAAATAATGACCCGTTGCATTATAATTTTTCATTCTTTCAGGAAAAAATGAAGAGTCTCTTTGCGAAACACACATATATGCAGGCTAGTGACATTGCCCTTCTCAATTTGAAGCAAGGGTCTAAAGATCTTCTCTCATATATCACTAGTTTCAATCGGTTAGTGGCAGAAACACACTGGCCCGAGGACAAAAGAACATCTTTATTCTATCATGGACTTTGCGAAGAATTAAAGGATCTCTTATAAATAGTGAATCCCCCCAGAAGATTGGCCTTCTTTTATAGAATTGACAGTTAAATTGGATAATAGACTACACGAAAGAAAAAGTGAAAGTGATCTATAACTCAGTCCTCTGTCGAAAAGCTCAGCCAGAAAATTCACCACGTCAACGATAGGTGCTTGTATGGGATCCAAATCCCTCTCCATGCACCAATGAAACCAAGATTTCCAGATATTATTGTATCTGTAGTGAGTTGCGGGAGCCCAAGACTCTCTGAGGAGAGTAGAAGCCGATGTCGAAAGTCCTGAGACTTCGTTAGATCTCCTGACACTCTCCAAGCAAGAAGGTTCAAACTCCCTGATAGGGTCAGAAGGTGAGGATCTCCGTTTACGTCTGTAAGGAGGTCCTCTAGAGAAGGTATCAGAAAGGGAAGATCGTAAGTTAGCTCCCGAACTGTGGGGAACCATGCTTGTGACGGCCTTCAAAGATCTCGAAGATCAAGAAGGAGATTCGTCATGTTTTGAGGCAAGGGGATATCCCTTTAAGGGAGCTGGCAAGACTTCTAGGTCTCTTATCTTACTCCATCCAGGCAATCTTTCCAGGCCCACTGAATTACCGAGCCTTGCAAAGGATAAAAGGAAGGGCATTGAAGTCCGGTCTCTGGTAGGAGGATCGCATTACCCTAGATTTGGAGGCCAAAGCAGAACTGAACTGGTGGTTGGAAAACCTAGAGGCTTGGAATGGAAAAGCAATTTTTGGTTCAGAACCATATTTTGTGCTGGAATCGGACGCTTCCCTTCATGGTTGGGGTGCATGCTTCCTGGAACCAGAATACGGGTGGCGTATGGTCTCGGGAGGAGTCATCTCACCACATAAATTTCCTCGAACTTACGGCTGGTCTGTATGCCCTTATGAGTTTCAAGCACTCAATACAGGGGAGGTCGGTTGTCCTGAAAATGGACAATGTTTTGGCAGTGGCCTACATCAATCGGTTGGGAGGTACGAAATCTGCCGACCTCTCCAACCTAGCAAGGAGACTCTGGATGTTCTGCTTAGAACACAAAATTGCCCTCAAAGCAGAATACTACCCAGGGAAATCGAACGTTTCTGCCGATTGGAGTTCCAGAATCCTTTTGGAATTCAGCGACTGGAAACTCAACGTCGCTGTCTTCGACTCACTAAATTCTTGCTGGGTTCCATTCGAAATAGACCTCTTTGCGAGCCGTCTCACCTCTCAACTAGAGCATTACTTCAGCTGTGTTAGACCTGGCACCTTGGCGTGAGTCTCCCTTCCACTTTTTGCTGATGTGCCTCAGATGTTTTGTTGGTGTTCGATGCTCAGGGCACTGCGCCACGGCCAATCCGTGCCGCAGTGCAAGTGCTCCCAATGTAAAGTGTATGTGTAATTGATTTCCACGATTGGCTTATTTGGTTTACTGTAAGTCCCCAGTAAAGTGCACGAGGAGTGCCGGGGCTTGTAGATACAAATGCTGCTAGTGGGCCTGCAGCGCTGGTTTCGCCACCCACAGAAGTGGCCTCGTAAGACATGACTAGGGTCTGCCATTGCAGACCCCGCGTACAGTCCCATACTGTCACGCTGACTGCGCAAGTGCCCACACTTGCCAGTCCCTGAACCTTCCCTAACCTCCATATCAGTCGCCCCTATGGTAGGCCTTGCTTTGAAGCGTAAGGTAGGACAAGCCTAGAGTGTGGCATGTCCTCATAGTGAATTACCGCCCTTTTTGTTCTTCACTATGGAGGGGCTACCGGTTCTCTTAGGCCAAGAGGAGCTGTCAGAACTATTACACGCTATAGTCCCGGCAGACTCAGGAAACACGGTAGCATGTCGAGTTTAGTATGCCTGAATTCAGAATAATAAAATACTTCCTTTAGTAAGGTTTATTTTAATATCCTGTGTTTGCAAATGCTACTTTTAGAAAGATAACCTTTGCGCGCCTAACTATTTAGCCCGCCTCTGCCAGGATGTGTATCTGTTGTCTGGGTTTGTGTGAGTGACAGGGCTGGGAGATTCCCGGGGACAGTTGGAACCCCCAGGTGGAGAATAGGGTGCTTACTCCAGGATGGGTGGGCGGAGTAGTCCTTGACTCTGAGTAGGGTTGTGCTCCACCACCACAATGCTGGCTCCACCTCCTGCGGAGCGTCTGATGTCTCTGCCCTGCACTCTGAAAGAAGACGGCAGCTTCCTGTAAACAGAGTACTCCAAAACCGGGTTGAACTAGGCTCAGGCCCCCTGGCCTGCAAAGACAAAAGAATCGCAGTATGAATATAGGAGCTCTGCTCCTTACAAATCAGATCCAGTTTTGACCACGACGAACCTCTGCCTGACTAGAAGGACCAAGAGAAGCTGAAGGACGGAAACCGGTCTGAATCCTGTAAGACTGGCCTGCAGTGGTGCCTTGCTGAGAACGGAGAGGAAAGGACCAGAAAGGACTTTGTAGACTTGTGCCTGAAACGATCTCCAAGGGCTTGATCGAGAGCTTGCCCCCTGAACGGAACCCCAGGACCATTGGGTTCTATCTGCTTGAGCCCATCTGCTGTTGGGCCTTAGTTCCTATTCCCCCGCCGGAGTTGTGACTCGGGTGCCTTCGCCCCCTCCCACGTCGTGACAGCTCGGAGCCTGGTCGGCCCGCCGTAGAGAGCCCGCTCATCCCTGAGTCGCTCTCTGCTTCAGTGCCGGGCCGCCGGCTCTCCTGTCTCCTCGCCGCTAATGGAGCGCGTGGTGCACCTCTCATCTTCTCCCGCCGGAATCTGCACGGAGCGCATTCCATAGCCTCGGACGGTCCGTACGTCGTGACGTACCCGACTGTCTCACTTTGCCCTCCCTGCATACCAAGACCCATGCCGCACCTTAAGAAAGGCCTCCCCGTACAGTGGTACCGGAAGCCTGGTGTTGAACTCGTCTGCCATAGAACGTGACGCCCTTCACAGATCCACGAGTACGAACTGGCGTGCTAAGAAGTAGTACGCCCCGCAGGCCTGAACGGAGCCTCGCCCCGTGAGCTGCATCGACCTCGGATCGCCGCAACCCTCCATAGTCCTGCTCCTCCACCTCGCACCTCGAGGGGGACCTGAGCCGGCGAGATCCTCTGGAGAACCGTTGGCCTCGTCCGGAGTCCGCCCTCACCAGCCGCGCCTGAAAGACCTCGGACTTCCACAAGCAAGGTACACGTGAACTCCGTCCCGAGTTCATATCGGATCCAGGGTCCGCAAAGTTCTTATTTCCCTGTCATCATACCTTGCTGACCAACGAACATTCAAAGACTAAATCTTGCCTATCATAATCTGGTGGCCTCAAATCGTTAAACGTTACATGGTCTTGTGATAATCCTGCTTGAATCTATCTTTTATATAAAGTATACGTATTTTTGATACAACTACACGACTGATGTCCATTTGTGGTGGGTCAGTGGGTTTACTGTGTGTGATCATAAATGCTTAACTTACTATCGCCCTGAGGATTAGCCTTGTCTGCTCACGCCACACTACCTAGAGGGTGAGCAGGGGTTATTCGAAGGAGTAGTTCCCTTGCCCTGACGTGGAGCTGAGGGTCCCTGCTTGTCACAAGTGCATACCTGTGCCAACCAGAGACCTCCGGTTCCAACATTGGTACCAGCGGTGAGGATTTCGGATTTGCATTTATGATTTATATACAGTGAATTACTGATCACCACGTAGTGAGAGCAGACCAAATAACGAGCCACAGATTACGTCCTTGCCGGGAGATCTCCAATCTCTAAACCATGCCTGGTTCACTCCCCGTGAGAGCACCCTCTGTTATCTCTGGAATCGACGAAGTTGACTGGGAAGGGCTTGAGCAGATGAAGCTTGATCAGTTGAAAGCCCTATGCGAGAAGTTCCGAGTCTCCCAAGCGGGCTGCAAAACCAGAGCCCAGCGCATCAAGGCAATAACAGCTTGAAAAGAGTCGAGAGAGACAGAAAATCAGGTGGTAGTGGATCCACCCGAAAGTATTATCGAAGTGCCGGGAGGCCTGTCGTCAGAAGAGCTGGCGGACAGGGCCGCAACCAGAGAGCATGAAGTAGAGATAGCCAGATTGAAAGGACAGATGGCAATGGAAGAGAAATGGCTCCAGCTGGAGCATGAGATACGACTAAAAGAATTGGAGCTGAAAGCAAAGAGTTTGGACGCAGCTCCTGGTGGCAGCAAAACGCCAGCCCAGGTAGAGTGAAGAGTCTACGTACCGAAGGATGTGGTGAAGGAGTATTTTAAGGGGGATGACATAGGGCAGTGGTTCCGGGCCTACGAGGTAGCCATGTCCTCCCACCGGGTCCCTGAGAAAGATTGGGGAGCGGGGTTGTGGGGACGGTTCCTGACCGAGGGGCGGGATACCCTGCTAGATCTTCCTTCTGAAGAGTCCAACTCCTACCCGCACATGAAAGATGCCCTGATGAATCGATTTGGGTTAACCCCTGAAATGTACCGACAGCGGTTTAGGAAGTGTGTGAAGATTCAAGGGGGTACGTATGTGGAGTATGTGACCTTTTTCTGCAGAGCGCTGGATAGTTGGGTGAAGGGCAGTAAAGTAACTTATTTTCAAGGGCAACTTGATTTAATGGCATGGGAGCACTTGTCGGATAATTGTTTTCCTGAATTACGCCAGCACCTGATCGATAGCAAGCTGTCCAACCCGAGGAAGCTTGCTGAGGAAGCGGACCGCTGGCTCAGCACCAGAGTCCACAAAGGTCCAGTGGGCGACTCAGCCAAAGGTGGGCAGGGTCCCCAGCAGAAGAGTGGGGGGACAGGGGAAAACAGAAAGGGTTCCACAAATGCCCCCAAAGTAATCCCCAAGGGAACCAAGGGAAAGGTTCTCAGCCTTCTCCACCCCCTAAATCAACCGGGGTCCCGACAGATAAAACCTGTCCAAAGAGGGCCCATCACCTGTTTTAGGTGTGGCGACCTGGGTCACGTTGCCTCTGACCCTAAGTGTCGCTTGTTTGCAAAACCCGCACCCACTGGTGCTCCACCCCGGCAACTAGCTAATGTTAATTTTGGGGAGGAAGTAGCCGTCCAAATGGGTGGGGATCCCGTTCAGATGACCCTGATCTCGCTAGGAGACAGTGAGATGGTCCCCGAAAACTACCTACCCAATAACACTAAGAAATATGCGCAGGTATTGAACATCAACGGTAAGAAGGCGGAGGCTATTTGAGATACAGGAGCCAGTGTGACTGCAGTGAGGCAGCACCTGGTGTCTCAGGAGCAGGTAGTACCGCACGCCTACTGTAGGGTTGTCAATGCTGACAATTCAGAGAGCCAATGTCCGATGACTCAGGTTCCCTTTGAGTGGGGGGGGGGTCGGTACTCTGCAAGTCGCTGTGAGGACCTCCATGCCTGTAGATTGTCTGCTAGGGAACGATTTGGAGAACTCCCCTTGGGGAAAGGTGGAGAAAACTACTCATCTGCGGATGGTGTGTCTACCCGACTGGGCGTGCGTGACCACACGGTCCATGGCAGCCAGTAGGGGTGTTGAAGAAGTCCTGGAGCCTGAAGGAGAGGCCCAGGAACCGGCCTTAGAGAGAAGGCGCAGGGGGCGCGGACAGCCGGTCCCCGAAGTTCCCACGGCCCAGGAGGAAGCAGACCTCAAGGAGGATGCCCTGGAGCCTACCGGGGAACAGATCGCCGAACTGGGAGACCTGCCTAAGCTGACCCATTGGCAGCAGGAAGGGGGTCCCTCCAGGGAGGAATTCTGCAAGGAGCAGAGAGAGTGCCCTTCTTTCGTGGGGATGCTGCAGCAGGCTGCAGACCAGGCCAATGGTGTTCAGTCCGGGAAACACTTGGTCTACTGGGAGAACGATCTCCTGTATTCTTTTTTTTTTTTTTTGCAGAGTTTTATATAGCGCGAACTAGAACCGAACCGAATCAGTTATCAGAGCGCTTTACATAGCACCAGTTGCGATACATGAGGACACACTTTCATATATTTTTTTTTTTTTTTGTTAGGCACGGGGAGATTAAGTGATTTGCCCAGAATCACAGGGGGGTTTTGGCGTCGTTACCGAGACTCAAACCCAGATCCCCAGGTCCGAGGTCGAGCGCCTTAGCCGTTAGGCCAACACCTCCCCCTCTTCAGAGCCTAAGGCTGCTGAACCTGGGTCAGCCCGTGTGCTGGTGGTACCCCAGAAGTTCAGAGCCTTCCTACTGGGTTTGGCTCATGATGTGACGTTAGCAGGACATCTGGGGTGAACAAGACCTATGACAGGCTTGTCACCCACTTTTACTGGCCCCAGATGCACAGGAGCTCGGATGCTCACTGTAGGACATGCCCAACTTGCCAAGCCAGTGGTAAGTGTGGAGGGAAGAACAAGGCTCCCCTCCAACCATTCCCCATCGTCAGTACCCCATTCCAACGAGTGGGAATTGACATTGTGGGGCCTCTGGACCCCAAGACAGCCATGGGCAACAGGTTCATCCTGGTCTTGGTGGACCATGCCACCCGGTACCCTGAAGCCATCCCTCTGAGGACAGTGACGGCCCCCGTGGTGGGACGAGCGCTGATGGGAATTTTCTCTCGAGTCGGATTCCCTCTAGAGGTGGTGTCTGACAGAGGTACCAATTTCATATCGAAATATATGAAGTCCCTTTGGCAAGAGTGTGGTGAAACGTACAAGTTCACCACCCCTTACCATCCCTAAGGAAACGGGTTGGTTGAAAGATTCAAACGAACCTTGAAAGGCATGATCATGGGCCTAGAAGGACTAATGAGGCATAAGTGGGATATCCTCTTGCCATGCCTACTGTTTGCGTACCGAGAGGTGCCACAGAAGCCGCTCGGGTTCAGTCCCTTCGAGCTTCTGTACGGTCACCCGGTCCGAGGACCTCTGAGTCTGGTTCGGGAAGGCTGGGAGCAATCTCCCAGGAAACCTCCCCAGAATGTATATAGCTACATGCTGGCCTTCCGAAACCAGACCAGGCGATTCAGGAAACTTGCTCAGGCAAATCTGGAAGCCAGCCAGGAGGAGATGAAGCGGTGGTACGACCAGAATGCCACTCTGGTGGAGCTTCAGCCGGGGCAAAAGGTGTGGGTCTTGGCCCCAGTTGAGCCCTGTGCACTTCAGGATAAGTGGACGGGTCCATTTGAGGTTGTGGAGCGCAAGAGTCCTGTCACCTACCTGGTGAACTTGCAAACTCCCAGGAACCCTTTGAGGGTCCTACATGTTATCCGCCTTAAGCCCCACTTGGAGAGGTCCGAAGTGGGCATGCTGTTGGCAACCGATGATGGAATGGAGGAGGAGACCGAGCCTCTTCCGGACCTCTTGGTGGCCTCCGAGCGAGACGGGTCAGCGGATGGAGTTAACCTCTCACCCTCCCTGACCCCTGAGCAGCAGAGTGATTGCCGCCAGCTGCTGAGGCAATTCTCTGACTTGTTCTCCCTGGTTCCAGGTGTCACAGATTGGTGCGTCCATGATGTGGACACGGGAGACAGCTTGCCGGTGAAGCACAAGGTTTACCGTGTGACTGACAGGGTACGAGCCTGCATCAAAGAGGAAGTCTCGAAGATGTTTGCTCTTGGGGTGATTGAGTCCTCCAGCAGTCCTTGGGCTAGCCCAGTGGTCTTGGTCCCGAAGGCTGCGACGCCGGGAGCCACACCCGAACTACGGTTCTGTGTGGACTATCGAGGACTCAATTCGGTCACGAAGACTGATGCGCACCCCATCCCCAGAGCTGATGAGCTCATCGATCGGTTGGGGGCTGCCCGGTACCTCAGTACGTTTGACTTAACGTCTGGGTACTGGCAGATCGCCTTAACTGACGGGGCCAAGGAGAGGTCAGCGTTTTCAACCCCAGATGGGCACTACCAATTCCGGGTTATGCCCTTCGGGATGAAAAACGCCCCTGCCACCTTCCAGAGGTTGGTCAACCGGGTGTTGGTTGGACTGGACGTGTTCAGTGCCGCCTATCTGGACGATATCGCAGTGTTCAGCAGTACGTGGGAAGAACACTTGCGACACCTGTGGGAAGTGTTGGCGGCTCTGCGCAAGGCAGGCCTCACGATCAAAGCAAGCAAGTTTCAGATCGGGCAGGGTTCGGTGGTGTATTTGGGACACCAAGTTGGGAGCAGCCAGGTGGCGCCCCTTCAACCCAAAATTCAAACCATCCTGGCTTGGGAAGCCCCCAAGACCCAAACGGAGGTGAGGGCCTTCCTCGGACTCACCGGGTATTACAGGAGGTTCGTCAAGGGATACGGCACCATCGTTGCCCCCTTGACCGAGATGACTTCGAAGAAGCAGCCCCGGAAAGTGATCTGGACTGACGCCTGTCAGGTAGCATTCGACACCCTGAAAACGGCCATGTGCACGGCGCCGGTGCTCCTGGCTCCTGATTTCTCCAAAGAGTTCTTAGTGCAGACAGACGCTTCAGAGCATGGGATTGGGGCTGTCCTCTCACAGACGAATGAGGAGGGCTGGGATCACCCTGTGGCCTTCATCAGTCGGAGGTTACTTCCACGGGAACAGAAGTGGAGTGCGATTGAGCGAGAAGCTTTTGCTGTGGTCTGGGCCCTGAAGAAGCTAAGACCATACTTGTTTGGGTCTCACTTTCGAGTTCAGACGGACCATAGGCCCCTCAGATGGTTGATGCAAATGAGGGGTGAGAACCCAAAACTGTTGAGGTGGTCCATTTCTCTACAGAGTATGGACTTTACGGTGGAACACCGCCCTGGCATAGACCACGCAAATGCTGACGGTCTGTCAAGGTTTTTCCGCCTTAGTGATGAGGAACTCCCTGGGCAAGGGTAGTTCTCCCCACATTTCAGCTGGAGGGGACACGTGTTAGACCTGGCACCTTGGCGTGAGTCTCCCTTCCACATTTTGCTGATGTGCCTCAGATGTTTTGCTGGGGTTCGATGCTCAGGGCACTGCGCCACGACCAATCCGTGCCGCAGTGCAAGTGCTCCCAATGTAAAGTGTATGTGTAATTGATTTCCACGATTGGCTTATTTGGTTTACTGTCAGTCCCCAGTAAAGTGCATGAGGAGTGCCAGGGCTTGTAGATACAAATGCTGCTAGTGGGCCTGCAGCGCTGGTTGCGCCACCCACAGAAGCGGCCTCGTAAGACATGACTCGGGTCCGCCATTGCAGACCCCGCGTACAGTCCCGTACTGTCACGCTGACTGCGCAAGTGCCCACACTTGCCAGTCCCTGAACCTTCCCTAACCTCCATTTCAGTCGCCCCTATGGTAGGCCTACGGGCAGGGTGCATTGAAGCGTAAGGTAGGACAAGCCTAGAGTGTGGCATGTCCTCATAGTGAATTACCGCCCTTTTCGTTCTTCACTATGGAAGGGCTACCGGTTCTCTTAGGCCAAGAGGAGCTGTCAGAACTATTACATGCTATAGTCCCGGCAGACTCAGGGAACACGGTAGCATGTCGAGTTTAGTATGCCTGAACTCAGAATAATAAAATACTTCCTTTAGTAAGGTTTATTTTAATATCCTGTGTTTGCAAATGCTACTTTTAGAAAGATAGCCTTTGCGCGCCTAACTATTTAGCCCGCCTCTGCCAGGATGTGTATCTGTTGTCTGGGTTTGTGTGAGTGACAGGGCTGGGAGATTCCCGTGGACAGTTGGAACCCCCAGGTGGTGAATAGGGTGCTTACTCCAGGATGGGTGGGCGGAGTAGTCCTTGACTCTGAGTAGGGTTGTGCTCCACCACCACAATGCTGGCTCCACCTCCTGCGGAGCGTCTGATGTCTCTGCCCTGCACTCTGAAAGAAGACGGCAGCTTCCTGTAAACAAAGTATTCCAAAACCGGGTTGAACTAGGGTCAGGCCCCCTGGCCTGCAAAGACAAACGAATCGCAGTATAAATATAGGAGCTCCGCTCCTTACAAATCAGATCCAGTTTTGACCACGACGAACCTCTGCCTGACTAGAAGGACCAAGAGAAGATGAAGGACGGAAACCGGTCTGAATCCTGTAAGACTGGCCTGCAGTGGTGCCTTGCTGAGAACGGAGAGGAAAGGACCAGAAAGGACTTTGTAGACTTGTGCCTGAAATGATCTCCAAGGGCTTGATCGAGTGCTTACCCCTTGAACGGAACCCCAGGACCATTGGGTTCTATCTGCTTGTGCCTGTCTGCTGTTGGGCTTTAGTTCTTATTCCCTCGCCGGAGTTGTGACTCGGGTGCCTTCGCCCCCTCCCAGGTCGTGACAGCTCGGAGCCTGGTCGCCCCGCCGTAGAGAGCCCGCTCATCCCTGAGTCGCCCTCCGCTTCAGTGCCGGGCCGCCTGCTCTCCTGTCACCTCGCCACTAACGGAGCGCATGGTGCACCTCTCATCTTCTCCCGCCGGAATCTGCACGGAGCGCATTCCATAGCCTCGGACGGTCCGTACGTCGTAACATACCCGACTGTCTCGCTTTGCCCTCCCTGCATACCAAGACCCGTGCCGCTCCTCAAGAAAGGCCTCCCCGTACAGTGGTACCGGAAGCCTGGTGTTGCACTCGTCTGCCATAGAACGTGACGCCCCTCACGGATCCACGAGTACGAACTGGCGTGCTAAGAAGTAGTACGCCCCGCAGGCCTGAAAGGCGCCTCGCCCCGTGAGCTGCATCGACCTCGGATCGCCGTAACCCTCCACAGTCCTGCTTCTCCACCTCGCACCTCGAGTGGGACCTGAGCTGGAGAGATCCTCTGGAGAAACGTCGGCCTCGTCCGGAGTCTGCCCTCAGCAGCCGCGCCTGAAACGCCTCAGACTTCCACAAGCAAGGTACACGTGAACTCCGTCCCGAGTTCATATCGGATCCAGGGTCCGCAACGTTCTCATTTCCCTGTCATCGTACCTTGCTGAACAACGAACATTCAAAGACTAAATCTTGCCTATCATAATCTGGTGGCCTCAAATCGTTAAACGTTGCATGGTCTTGTGATAATCCTGCTTGAATCTATCTTTTATATAAAGTATACGTATTTTTGATACAACTACACGACTGGTGTCCATTTGTGGTGGGTCAGTGGGTTTACTGTGTGTGATCATAAATTCTTAACTTACTATCGCCCTGAGGATTAGCCTTGTCTGCTCGCGCCACACTACCTAGAGGGTGAGTAGGGGTTATTCGAAGGAGTAGTTCCCTTGCCCTGACGTGGAGCTGAGGGTCCCTGCTTGTCACAAGTGCATACATGTGCCAACCAGAGACCTCTGGTTCCAACAAGCTGGATGCCTGATCCCGGTGCAGTGAACGCATTTCTCCAACCCTGGTCAGGGATCAGTGCATATGCCTTTCCCCCATTTGCAATGGTCCAGAGAGTCTTGCAGAAAGTGAGACAGGAGCGATCCTCCCTAGTTCTGATAACTCCATTCTGGCCGTCACAAGCATGGTTCCCCACAGTTCTGGACCTAACTTACGATCTTCCCTTTCTGATACCTTCTCTGGAGGACCTCCTTACAGACGTAAACGGAGATCCTCACCTCCTGACCCTATCAGAGAGTTTGAACCTTCTTGCTTGGAGAGTGTCAGGAGATCTAACGAAGTCTCAGGACCTTCGACATCGGCTTCTACTCTGCTCAGAGAGACTTGGACTCCCGGAACTCACTACAGATACAATATTATCTGGAAATCTTGGTTTCGTTGGTGCATGGAGAGGGATTTGGATCCCATACAAGCACCTATCGTTGATGTGGTGGGTGAATTTTCTGGCTGAGCTTTTCGACAGAGGACTGAGTTATAGATCGATCAATTGTTATAGATCCGCAATCTCTGCGGGTCATGTTCTCGTTAATGGTAAAACGGTCGGTAAAAACGTGATCGTTTGCAGAGTTATGAAGAGTATTCGTCTTAAAAGACCCCCGAAGCGGAAATATGATACACTCTGGGATGTGAACTTGATCCTAAATCTCTTCACTTCCTGGCCCGATAATTCGCTTTTGAATAGAAAGTTTCTGTCTATTAAACTTGCAACTCTTCTTTGCCTTATCTCTTGTCGCAGAGTTTCTGACGTTAAAGCTCTGGAGATCTCTAACAGGTCCTATAACTTGTTTGGAGTAAAAAGAACCAAAACCATGTCCGACTCTATCCTCTATCCTCGTTTCCACCCTTGTCCAAACCTTTGTGTTGTGGAATGTATGAAAGCTTATGACTTGACAACGTCTAACCTTCGACCGCTAAATGAGAATCAGCTTCTCATATCCTTTGTTAAACCCCATAAGGCTATTTCCTCCACCTCGATTGCTAGATGGGTTAAGTGCGCTATGACTTTGGCAGGCATTGATATATCCAAATTTCAAGCTCAATCTCTCAGAGGTGCTATGGCAAGTAAATATCTTTGGTCCGGAGGTAAGTTAGATGACATCTTTAAAGCTGCTGACTGGTCTAACGCTAGTACCTTTGCAAGACATTATTGTAAACCAATTGAACACATGTCTAATGTAGTTTTACAAGGCTACCAACATGCATAATGTAGCCTCTGTTCTTGTAATGAAATTGCGATTCTCCTATTAACATGCCTAGAGAATCTAGATTTCATTAAAGACACGGAGGCTCACATTATCCCACCCATCCCATTTCCTGTTTGGTTATGGGTATCACTTATCCTGATGTTATGTATTATATATTAAGAAAAACCAAAGGTGGTGATGGACGGAGCGTTGACAATACAAACACTCACCCCCAGTCAACTGATCTGGGTTTAATCCATCACCGTTCTTTAACTCACTTCGCCACCCCAGTTTAGACATGGCCATATGCAAATCAGTCTGACCCTGTGCCTCATGGGAACAGTCCAGCCCGAACTGCCAAGCCATGTCTTCCCTGGACCGGAATCAACCTTCCCAGGACCGGTTTCTGGCATTACAGCCATCTTCAGCCGGGCTTGCTTGGCTCCAGTGGCAAAGTGAGCAAGGGACTCACGTCTGAGCATACCCTGCCAACTTAGGGCGAACAAAGAAAAACCAAAGGTGGTGATGGACGGAGCGTTGACAATACAAACACTCACCCCCAGTCAACTGATCTGGGTTTAATCCATCACCGTTCTTTAACTCACTTCGCCACCCCAGTTTAGACATGGCCATATGCAAATCAGTCTGACCCTGTGCCTCATGGGAACAGTCCAGCCCGAACTGCCAAGCCATGTCTTCCCTGGACCGGAATCAACCTTCCCAGGACCGGTTTCTGGCATTACAGCCATCTTCAGCCGGGCTTGCTTGGCTCCAGTGGCAAAGTGAGCAAGGGACTCACGTCTGAGCATACCCTGCCAACTTAGGGCGAACAAAGAAAAACCAAAGGTGGTGATGGACGGAGCGTTGACAATACAAACACTCACCCCCAGTCAACTGATCTGGGTTTAATCCATCACCGTTCTTTAACTCACTTCGCCACCCCAGTTTAGACATGGCCATATGCAAATCAGTCTGACCCTGTGCCTCATGGGAACAGTCCAGCCCGAACTGCCAAGCCATGTCTTCCCTGGACCGGAATCAACCTTCCCAGGACCGGTTTCTGGCATTACAGCCATCTTCAGCCGGGCTTGCTTGGCTCCAGTGGCAAAGTGAGCAAGGGACTCACGTCTGAGCATACCCTGCCAACTTAGGGCGAACAAAGAAAAACCAAAGGTGGTGATGGACGGAGCGTTGACAATACAAACACTCACCCCCAGTCAACTGATCTGGGTTTAATCCATCACTGTTCTTTAACTCACTTCGCCACCCCAGTTTAGACATGGCCATATGCAAATCAGTCTGACCCTGTGCCTCATGGGAACAGTCCAGCCCGAACTGCCAAGCCATGTCTTCCCTGGACCGGAATCAACCTTCCCAGGACCGGTTTCTGGCATTACAGCCATCTTCAGCCGGGCTTGCTTGGCTCCAGTGGCAAAGTGAGCAAGGGACTCACGTCTGAGCATACCCTGCCAACTTAGGGCGAACAAAGAAAAACCAAAGGTGGTGATGGACGGAGCGTTGACAATACAAACACTCACCCCCAGTCAACTGATCTGGGTTTAATCCATCACCGTTCTTTAACTCACTTCGCCACCCCAGTTTAGACATGGCCATATGCAAATCAGTCTGACCCTGTGCCTCATGGGAACAGTCCAGCCCGAACTGCCAAGCCATGTCTTCCCTGGACCGGAATTAACCTTCCCAGGACCGGTTTCTGGCATTACAGCCATCTTCAGCCGGGCTTGCTTGGCTCCAGTGGCAAAGTGAGCAAGGGACTCACGTCTGAGCATACCCTGCCAACTTAGGGCGAACAAAGAAAAACCAAAGGTGGTGATGGACGGAGCGTTGACAATACAAACACTCACCCCCAGTCAACTGATCTGGGTTTAATCCATCACCGTTCTTTAACTCACTTCGCCACCCCAGTTTAGACATGGCCATATGCAAATCAGTCTGACCCTGTGCCTCATGGGAACAGTCCAGCCCGAACTGCCAAGCCATGTCTTCCCTGGACCGGAATCAACCTTCCCAGGACCGGTTTCTGGCATTACAGCCATCTTCAGCCGGGCTTGCTTGGCTCCAGTGGCAAAGTGAGCAAGGGACTCACGTCTGAGCATACCCTGCCAACTTAGGGCGAACAAAGAAAAACCAAAGGTGGTGATGGACGGAGCGTTGACAATACAAACACTCACCCCCAGTCAACTGATCTGGGTTTAATCCATCACCGTTCTTTAACTCACTTCGCCACCCCAGTTTAGACATGGCCATATGCAAATCAGTCTGACCCTGTGCCTCATGGGAACAGTCCAGCCCGAACTGCCAAGCCATGTCTTCCCTGGACCGGAATCAACCTTCCCAGGACCGGTTTCTGGCATTACAGCCATCTTCAGCCGGGCTTGCTTGGCTCCAGTGGCAAAGTGAGCAAGGGACTCACGTCTGAGCATACCCTGCCAACTTAGGGCGAACAAAGAAAAACCAAAGGTGGTGATGGACGGAGCGTTGACAATACAAACACTCACCCCCAGTCAACTGATCTGGGTTTAATCCATCACCGTTCTTTAACTCACTTCGCCACCCCAGTTTAGACATGGCCATATGCAAATCAGTCTGACCCTGTGCCTCATGGGAACAGTCCAGCCCGAACTGCCAAGCCATGTCTTCCCTGGACCGGAATCAACCTTCTCAGGACCGGTTTCTGGCATTACAGCCATCTTCAGCCGGGCTTGCTTGGCTCCAGTGGCAAAGTGAGCAAGGGACTCACGTCTGAGCATACCCTGCCAACTTAGGGCGAACAAAGAAAAACCAAAGGTGGTGATGGACGGAGCGTTGACAATACAAACACTCACCCCCAGTCAACTGATCTGGGTTTAATCCATCACCGTTCTTTAACTCACTTCGCCACCCCAGTTTAGACATGGCCATATGCAAATCAGTCTGACCCTGTGCCTCATGGGAACAGTCCAGCCCGAACTGCCAAGCCATGTCTTCCCTGGACCGGAATCAACCTTCCCAGGACCGGTTTCTGGCATTACAGCCATCTTCAGCCGGGCTTGCTTGGCTCCAGTGGCAAAGTGAGCAAGGGACTCACGTCTGAGCATACCCTGCCAACTTAGGGCGAACAAAGAAAAACCAAAGGTGGTGATGGACGGAGCGTTGACAATACAAACACTCACCCCCAGTCAACTGATCTGGGTTTAATCCATCACCGTTCTTTAACTCACTTCGCCACCCCAGTTTAGACATGGCCATATGCAAATCAGTCTGACCCTGTGCCTCATGGGAACAGTCCAGCCCGAACTGCCAAGCCATGTCTTCCCTGGACCGGAATCAACCTTCCCAGGACCGGTTTCTGGCATTACAGCCATCTTCAGCCGGGCTTGCTTGGCTCCAGTGGCAAAGTGAGCAAGGGACTCACGTCTGAGCATACCCTGCCAACTTAGGGCGAACAAAGAAAAACCAAAGGTGGTGATGGACGGAGCGTTGACAATACAAACACTCACCCCCAGTCAACTGATCTGGGTTTAATCCATCACCGTTCTTTAACTCACTTCGCCACCCCAGTTTAGACATGGCCATATGCAAATCAGTCTGACCCTGTGCCTCATGGGAACAGTCCAGCCCGAACTGCCAAGCCATGTCTTCCCTGGACCGGAATCAACCTTCCCAGGACCGGTTTCTGGCATTACAGCCATCTTCAGCCGGGCTTGCTTGGCTCCAGTGGCAAAGTGAGCAAGGGACTCACGTCTGAGCATACCCTGCCAACTTAGGGCGAACAAAGAAAAACCAAAGGTGGTGATGGACGGAGCGTTGACAATACAAACACTCACCCCCAGTCAACTGATCTGGGTTTAATCCATCACCGTTCTTTAACTCACTTCGCCACCCCAGTTTAGATATGTATTATATATTCACACTGAAACGTTATTATATATTCGCATTGAAACGTTATTTAAAGTTGTTCAATTGTTTCTCTGGATATGTTTTATATATTCCTTTTCATTAGGATACAGTTTTCATTGTCTCCTTTCTTTTCAGGTAACCCTTCTACTTAAACTTTGTTTGATATTTCATCACTGAGAAAATGACCGGTTGCCTTCTTCAATTTTATTTCTCTTTTGCTTCGAATCTTCTGGAATCTACTGGATCTTCTTTCGCCTGATGGTTGCTATGCCTTATGTCTTTCTTTATCTCAATGTTCTTATTGGAACCTTTGGTATTGTGATGCGACTGGCTTGGATCTGCAATTAAAAGTTATTGCATAATGTGAGCCTCCGTGTCTTTAATGAAATCTAGATTCTCTAGGCATGTTAATAGAAGAATCGCAATTAAAGGATCTCTTATAAATAGTGAATCCCCCAGAAGATTGCCCTTCTTTTATAGAATTGACAGTTAAATTGGATCATAGACTACACGAAAGAAAAAGTGAAAAATCGCGTTTGGGTCCTCCTAAGTACCTCATGCTACGTTCATTAAACAAAGAGCCCAAGGATAGTTCAGAGCCCATGCAGATTGGAGAGTTAAGAGGACCCCTGTCTTTGGAGGAAAAAGAAAAGCGGAGAAAAAACAATCTGTGCTTATATTGTGGTAAAGGAGGACATTATGCAAACAATTGTCCTGTCCGTCCGAGATTGTCAACCAAGGTGGTCGCTAGCGATTCCTTGGATCAGGAAAACTAGAGAACTTGAAGTAAGATGAGATTATTTCTTCAAGTACAACAAGGAAGCAGATCTCACATCCAAAGAACGAACAGCGTAAAGTCATAAAACACTTTACCTTGCATGTTACTGTGATTGTCTCGTCTAAAAGTAGATATGACATATCCATCTTACTAGACTCAGGAGCCACCGGCAATTTTGTTGACATCCAGTTGGCTAAAAATATAGGTCTTCCATTTCTATCTAAGGACCATCCAGAACCCTTTAGAGCTGTAGATGGCTCTGAATTATCCTCTGGTTTAATCATGTATCAAACCCCGCCATTGAGCTTGGTATTTCACAATGGGCATTCGGAACAGCTTATGTTTGATCTTATTGATGCCCCAAATTTTGGAGTAATTCTGGGAGTCCCTTGGTTACAACTACATAACCCACAAATTGATTGGGTTGAGCGAACAGTGACTTTGAAGTCCCCTTACTGCATGCTCCAATATTATCAGGACGCTAATGAGAGAATAAATCCCTTATGTTGTGCAGGCCAGACTGCTGCAGTAGCTTCTGGGGTCCCTGATATATATGCAGAATTTCAGTCTGTCTTTAGTGAAGCAGAAGCTACAAAACTGCCCCCCCCCCCCATCGCAGTTATGATTGCAGAATAGATTTGATACCTGGGGCAGAACTCCCCTGTAGTAGAATTTATGCCCTTACCCCTTCCGAAACAAAATATTTAAAAACCTATTTGGACGACATGTTACAGAAGGGGTTCATCAGACACTCCACTTCACCCTTGTCATCGCCCTTGTTCTTTATTGATAAGAGGGAAGGAGGTCTGAGAGCATGTCTGGACTACTGCGCCTTAAACAAGATCACCATTAAGAACAAGTACCCCCTTCCTCTCATTCCTGTTCTCTTAGATCAAGTAAGAGGGGCTAAGATGTTTACCAAAATAGATCTTAGAGGGGCATATCATCTTATCAGAATTAAATCGGGAGATGAATGGAAGACAGCGTTTAGAACTAAGGGGCCTATTATGATCGCGGATTTCCCGCATCCTCCGGGCCGGCGGAATCCACCGCCGACCCGGAGGATGCGGGAAAACCGCCGCGGAGCCTAGAAAGACCCACCACCATATTAGGATGGCTGGTGGGTCTTGCATTCAGTCTGCAGCTTTTCCGCCGCTGTCGCCTTCCGACCGCGGCGGAAAAGATTTAACATGGCTGGTGGTGTCTATCAGACACCGCCAGCCAAATTATGATGGTGTAAAATGTATGCTTTTCCGCGGCGGCTTTTCCGCCATGGAAAAGCATACGGACCTTTACTTCGGGGGCCTGTTGCGGGCCCCCTGGGTGATGGGGGTGGGGGGTGCACATCCTGCATTTGCATGAACAAAGCAGCAGGCACCACGCGGTGCCTGCCGCTTTGTGCACGCAAATGCGGTGTATGCATTTTTAACATTGCGGCGGGTGCAGATTGAAGCTGCACCCGCCGCAATGTTAAAGATAGAGGATGTGACCGCCACCCTGGCGGTCACATCATAATCTGCACGGTGGGAACGCCGCAGCCCATGCCGACGTTCCCTCCTACTCTGGGGTCGCGGACGGACTCAAGTCAGTCCGCGATCCTAATCGACCCCTAAGTTTGGGCTATTCGAATATTGTGTGATGCCATTTGGACTATGCAATGCTCCTGCTGCCTTTCAATACTTCATCAATGATATACTGAGAGAATATCTCGATATTTTTGTGATAGTATATATAGACGACATTCTGATACACTCACAAAATGAACAGAAACATATCAGTCATGTAAAAAAGGTACTTGGGATGCTACAAGAAAATCAATTATTTGCCAAACTGGATAAAAGCACATTTCATACCAATAGTATTGACTTCTTAGGTTTCATTATTACTCCTGAAGGCATACAAATATACCCTCAAAAAATTAAAGCAGTTCAGTTCAGTTTTGCCAATTTCTACCACAGATTTATTGATCACTTCTATGATTCAATCACTCCCATCACCAGATTATTAAAAAAGGTGTGGCCTTTGTGTGGACCGATGAAGCAGAACAAGCCTTTTGTTCATTAAAAAATAAGTTCACCTCAGCTCCCATTGTTAAGCATGCGGACAACTCTCAACCATATTTTGTGGGAGCTGATGCTTCCCAATTTGCTGTGGGAGGAGTCGTGTCCCAAAGAGATAAATCTTCAGGACAGTTACATCCTGTAGCATACTTTTGAAAAACCTTGTTGCCAGCAGAACAAAATTACACCATAGGAGAAAGAGAGCTGCTAGCTATTAAACTAGCTTTTCAAGGATGGAGACACTATTTATTAGGGTCTCCCGATGTTATTACTATCTATTCAGACCATAAAAACCTCCCGTTTTTTAGATCTGCATGGGCTCTTATGCCAAGAAAAATGCGATGGGTATCTTTTTTTAGCGAGTATGATTTTATCATTACCTATCGCCCAGGATCTCAGCATAGTAAAGCGGATGCATTGTAACGCTTAGGATATTCTTCTGCTGTGACTGAGGAAGAAGTACACCCCACTATTCCTTCCCATAAAATCATATGAGCAGAAGAGCATAAATCTCCAAGTTTCTTAAGTGAACTTAAAAGCCAGTATGCAGGTATACCTCAAGGGGAATGGATGAAAGATCCATTAAACACCATTAAAGAAGAATTATATTATCATGACAACAAGTTGTATGTACCTAATCCCTCCTTACAACAAAAGATAGTTGAATGGTGCCATGCAAGTTCTCTCGCAGGACATCCCGGAAGTGCAAAGACTATAAATACCTCTCAACGTTGGTTTTGGTGGAAAAACATTTAAAAAAGAAATAACAGATCTTGTCCAAGCATGTTCCATCTGTGCTAGACAAAAAGCATCACATAGTGCACCTACTGGCCTGCTAAAAACTATAGCCATTCCCCCTTCACCATGGCACTCCATTAGCATGGATTTTATTACTGATCTTCCCTGTTACCAATGTTTTACCACCATTTTTGTAGTTGTAGACATGCTACCCAAAATGGCCCATTTTATTCCCGTAAAGAAGATACCCTCTTCCAGAGATCTTGTCCAAATATTCTTAGATCAGATAGTGCGTCTACATGGTTTGCCATCTGTCATTATCTCAGACCGAGGCCCCCAATTTGTGTTCAGGTTCTGGCAGGGTATGTGCTCAGTGCTGGGTATAGACCATAGGCTATCCACAGCGTACCATCCACAGACAGATGGTCAAACGGAAAGGACTAACCAGACATTAGAACAATATTTACGTTGCTTATTAATTAGTCTTTCAAACACTTGGGTACAGGTTCTTCCTTTAGCAGAATTTGCCTACAATAATACCACACACTCCTCTATTGGAGTTTCCCCTTTCTTCTTTAACTATGCACAACATCCGAGAATGTTACCTATTGAAATTCCCACGGAGGTAGATCGCCTTCCTGCATTGGAAGAACATCATCGAAATATCAAACATGTTTGGGAAAAGGCCAAGGAAGAATTGAGTAGGGCTAAAGAATCCATGAAAAAACAAACAGATAAGCACAGAAAGGTAGAACCTACATATACAGTAGGAGAGAAAGTCTGGTTGTCCACCAGGAACTTAAACTTAGAGGGTCCTACAAAATTACAGCCCCGGTTCATAGACCCTTTTCCCATCCAAAAGTTTGTTTCTCCTGTCACCTTGAAATTACAATTACCTATACAGATGAAAATCCATCCTGTATTTCATTGTTCTTTACTAAAAAAAAGTATACACCACCTCAGAGGCCAGAAATACCTCCCCCTCCAGTATTCATAAGAGGCGAAGAAGAGTATGAGATACACAAGATATTAGATGCTCGGAGACGTAAGGGCAAAATACAGTATCTCATAGATTGGTTGGGTTATCCTCCTGACGACAGGTCATGGGAACCTGCGGAACATGTACATGCACCTAGATTGCTTAGGAGATTCCATGCTCTCCATCCTTCTAAACCACGACTATTGAAGAGGCCTTTGTGAGGGGGTCCCGTTAGAGTTTGGGGTCAATGTCGGAGACATTGACATGTGTCCAGGGCTGAGCTTCATTTACGGGACATTTACTTGAGAAACGCTCCCTAAGCGTCGGGGTATGTAATTTGGAGATGCTCTCTAAAATCTGTAAAAGGACGTCTCTCACGTAAGCCGTTGCTTGGCTTACTGAATTCCACGTGACAACGCCCCCTTCCTTGATTCCTCGCTGATCCTGTTGGCGTTTCTTCTACTCCCCGCCGGCGCTTCTGGGTGTCTTCCCGACATTTGGAATCCGGGCTCGGAGGATTCCTCGTGCTATGTCCGGTATTAGTTAGCAGCATTCCCCCCGCTGCAGAGCTTCGCTTTCCTTTACCTTTACTGCTTTAGAGCTCTAACCCTAATTTTTGTAAGTGGCAGACACTCTTCCATATTGCTCTACAGCACGCTATTGTTCTGCCACAATTCGAGAGTTTTGTTTGTTTGTTTTTTGTACGAGTGAGTGCTTGTTCCACTTTCTCCCCCAAGCCGGACAACACTCCTCGTGCCCCTTATCGGGTGTTTTGCTGTTCCGCTTCGTTCTCCCCTCTGGAGCCAGACGGCACACCTCTTGGGTGTATGTCTGCTCCGCTCTCTCTGAGAGCCGGTCGGAATATCTCAAATCCTATTTTTGTTTTCAATGTTGTCTCTTGTCCCTGATTCAAGGCACAGTTTATGTTAATAGCCTATCCTCGAAGTAATAAGGGTTCACATATTTTTCTCTTTTGGTGAACCTCCATTTATCTTCTCCCTATTGTCCTCCCTCTGGTGTGAATGGTGATTGTGAGTGCCTTTTCTTTTAAGAATCACGTTGACCACTGTTACCTTCATTTGGAGTACCTTCTTCAGTGGCTGTCTACATTGTTTTCCCTGGAAAGACTTAGGGTAAGTGGAGCAACGGGACTGAACACATGTCAATGTATAAACCGATTATTGTGTAACTTTGAACCATTGGAAGTTTTATCGTTTCTTTATTACTGTTTCTTTTCAGCTTCTACTGATCCTGACTGCCTAACCCCAGCAACATCTTCAACCACGTATAGGGAGAGTGGTGGACACTCCTTGGATTTAATTTCCCCATACTTTTAGAGGACAGTTAATAAGAGTGTGTTTAGATATCATATTCTGGGTGCTGTTTTTTGGAAGTTAGGGGGATTTGTCTTCGCTCCTGTGGAGTTCGGTTCACATTGGGTCCCACACAGACACTCCCTCCCTCGGCCAATCACAACGGGTGAGGCGCATCGGGCGTGCCCCACCTGGGCCATTTTCTCTATGTAGGCAGCAGCATACATAGAGAAAAAAGGGAGTGAATGAAAATTATGAAATGAAAATTATATTTATATAGCGCATAAACTACCCTGAGGGCTCGCAGCGCTTATGACTAGAATCAGAGAAACAACAGAAAAAGGAACTAGCAGATGGATCCAAACAAATTAGTTTTTAAGAGTTTTCTAAATGCCAACAGATTGCTATTCTCTCTGAGGGTAAGGGGAAGGGAATTCCAGATCTTTGCAGCATTGAATGATAATGAACGGCCACCCCAGTGGGCCTTGTTTATCTAATTGGAGGTGGCCAGGTGTAATGAGCTGGAGTGCAAAGTTCTGTGGGGAGATAGGGGTTGACTAGAGGATACATTATGGCTGGACCGTTCCTCCGTATAGCTTTCTGGGCCGGACACATGGCCTTGAACTGTATCCTGGCTGCAATAGGAAACCAATGCAATTTCCTCAGGGCGGGTTTGGTAGACTGCCAGCGTGGAATTTGGTAAAGCAGTCGAGCTGCACAGTTCTGGGTTACCTAAAGCTTGTTAATTGCAGCCAGGGAGGCTCCCAGATAGAGAGCGTTACCATAGTCCAGGCGAGAGAGTATCAAGGCCTGGACCATGATTCTCCTTGCCTGGAACGGGAGTAAGGGGAGAATCTTCCAGAGCATTCTCATCAAACCATAACAGGTAGATGAGGTTTTGGTGGCCTGAAAAGTGAAATCAAGGGAACTGTCCAGCCAAATTCCCAAGCTCTTTATCTGTGTCTTAGGGGGAGGGAGAGGTCCCAGACAGATTGGCCATAGGGGGCAAGGATGTTGGGCGATGAATTGCCTAGCAACATGATTTCTGTTTTTTCTTTATTTAGTTTGAGACAGGAAAGTTCCATCCACCTCGCTACTGCCTCTAGGCAGTGACCCAGAGTGCTAGAGGACCTGCTTGGTTTAGTGAGACCACAAGCTGTGTGTCGTCTGCATAGGTGATAATTTTAATGCCAAATGGATGGACTAGCCCCGCCAGAGGTCTCATGTAAACATTGAAAAGTGTGGGGCTCAGGGCAGAGCCCTGAGGAACCCCACAGCTGAGTGGCACCTTGGTAGAAACAACCTCTCCCTCAAAGACCTGAAAGAAACGCTCGTCAAGAATGGAGACAAGCCATGTCAGTGCTGCGCCCGACACTCCCATGCCACTAAGTCGATGGGCTAAAATGGCATGGTTAACCGTATCAAACGCAGCGCTGAGATCTAACAAAATAATAGCTGCCTTCCCTCCCTGGTCCAGCAAACTCCTCGTTTCCTCTGTCACTGCCAGCAGGGCTGTCTCGGTCCCATGTTGGGGGCGGAAGCCCGTCTGAGAAGAACACAGCAGATTGTTGGACTCCAGGTCCTCAACTAAGATGTTATTGATATGCTTCTCAACCAATTTGCTCATCCAGGGCAGGAGCGATAGTTGGATAGATTGCATTGGTCCAGATTTGGTTTCTTTAAAAGATCCCTGACCATTGCACATTTCCATGATGTGGGAACTACGCCCGATGTAATCGAGGTGTTAAGGACGTCGAGGATAGCTGGACGGATCACGTCAATAACCGAGGTAAGATATTGTGGAGGTGCTGGATCCCTGGGGGAACCTGAGGTAACTTTGGAGACTATTTTATCCAGAGAAGCAGTATCTAGGAGAGTGAATTGTTTCAGCATGCGGGTAGACGGGGAGCTAAAACTAACTATTGCAGCTGCATCCAGCTCAGAATTATTTGGGGCAAAAGAGGCACAAATGGCTTGAATCTTCTGGTAAAAGAAAGTGGCTAAGTTGTTACAAGGTGCGAGTGCTCCTTCTAAAGGTACTGATTCTTGAGGAGAAGTGATCAATGATTTGCTATCTGAAAGACTTCCTTTGGTGAGTTTGCAGCTGTATTAATTTTTGTGTCATAGAAGAGAGCTTGTGATGCCTTGATTTCGGTTTTGTAGAGCCTGATTGCTATCCTATATTTTAGCTTCCTACTATGAGAGAAATCTTGTCTTCAATTCCTCTCGAGCCTGCGACAAGATTGTTTTAAGTCCCTCAATTTGGATGTGAACCATGGGGCTACTTTTTGCCTCTTTATGCAGTGAATAGATTCCTTGGGAAGAACTAAATCAAGGGAGTTTTGAATCCAGGTATTAAAATTACTGCTGGCCATATTGGGATTGGGTACCTTCGTAGGTTTTAGGTCAGCAAGAACAATTTCCCATTGATTAGAGGAAAGTTTGGACCACTTTCTGCCCCACTGTTTTTTAGGTTCTTGGGCAGATGGGGATCTCACAGTTGCCCAAGTCAAAGGTATTAAGTAATGGTCTGTCCAGGGAAGGGGCATGGGCGTTTCAGTGGTCAGGGTTTCGATGTTACTAAACACATGATCTAAAAGGTGGTCTTTGTTATGTGTCGGGGAAAACCCTTTTTGTACCAGGTCAATCGCTTGAAGGCTCAGCCGAAGGTTATTGACTGAGATCAAGAGAGTTGTCTAGGTGTATATTTAGGTCGCCCAGCACAGTAAAGTTCACAGAGGTAAGCGCTAAATTGGCAGCTAGGTCAACGAGATTAGAGATGAAGTGACCTAAGGCTCCTGGCGGTAAGTAAATTAGAAGACCTGAGAAGGTGTTTATTGGGGACAACTCCAGCGAAAAGGACATGCTTTCACAATCTAAAAGTGTGGTGGAGATAGTACGACATTTGTATAGATCTTGATAAATAATAGCTAGACCACCCCCTCTACCGATAATGCGGTCGGCTCTATTTATTGTGTAGCCTTGGGGGAGGGCCCGCACAATGGCCGGGTCGGCTTCCAGCTGGAGCCAAGTCTGCGTTAGGAAAAGTATGTCAGGTTTAAGTTCTTCTATTAATAAAGCTATCTCAGGCAGTGTTTAGGCAATGATCTACAGTTAAGAAGGAATATCTTACATAAGCTGTAGTTAAAGGGTCTGCTGGTAGTGTTAGGTAACAGCTTCAGATTGCAGTGTGTGCAGTGGGTCGTAAAGTCAGTGAGGCGCATAGAATGTAAGCACTTCAGATTGACAGGAGGTCTTAGCTCACGTAGACATGAGGGGTCATAAGTAATTAGACCCCTAGCCACAGGACCAAGGTTTGTAGCCCCTGGGCCCGGCTGGGCGCGGACTGGCTTTCCTTTGGCGCGCCTTTGGCGCGCCAGCGGCGGGCCCGCTGCGCGACGATGTCATGTGCCCTTATGTAGATTGGGTTCCTAGAGAAGCTAGAGCGTCTCTCTGCCAAGATGGCCGCCCGCTATTGGCACCACCAGGAAGTGCTATGCTCTGTGATCTCCCTCCACAAAATCAGCACCAAATAGTTGTGATGGACCGGGGAGTCAGCGCGCAAATAAGAAGTGCCCAAAAACAATTTTTAAAAGGTGAGTGGCAAGTTAAAACAATAGCAGCAGTATAGCACAGTAGTTGCCTCTATAGCGCTAGCGCAGCAATGACCTGAAGGACTCAGATTCTAGATCCTGCGCGTCGGCGCTCTGAGGCTCTGAATAGTCCGGGTTCCTAGAGAAGCTAGAGCGTCACCCTGCCAAGATGGCCGGCCGCTAATGGCACCACCAGGAAGTGATATGCTCTGTGATCTCCCTCCACCCAATCAGCAGCAATTAGCTATGATGGACCGGGGAGTCAGCGCGCGAATAAGAAGTGCCCAAAATCAATTTTTAAAAGGTGAGTGGCAAGTTAAAAAAATAGCAGCAGTATAGCACAGTAGTTGCCTCTATAGCGCTAGCGCAGCAATGACCTGAAGGACTCAGATACTGACTGTTTGGGCAGCCTGATGCCGCCCAAACAGTCGGTATGCACAACAGTGGGCAAGCCACTCCCCCCTGCCCTCGAGCAACACCGCCCACTCCCAACCAGGAACTTCTGCTTTCTCGCCGTGCGAGAAGGCAGAAACAGATGGTAGTTATTACGGAATAACTACCAGCTGTTTCTGCCTTCTCGCATGGCGAGAAAGCAGGGGGCGGCACCCAAGCGCCTCTATAGAGAAGCCGCCACTGTTTGCTTGGCATTGGTGTACAATTCATGTGCTTGGTTGTCACGACATTATTATGACATATTTTTCTTTTCAGTATCTGGTAAAGCCTGACAAACTTTATCAAATTCTGAGGCAAACAACAAGAGGACCCAACATGCCCCTTTGCTGCTCTTGCACCCTTACAACACAACAACCCCAGCGTTTAAGGTAAGAAAATTGATGCTTGAGTTTTTTTACATTGTAGTAAAGGGCTATCTATTTGGTCTAAATGGTGGGTAGGGTGGGTGCACTTCAGTGTCAATTTCAGGCATGGAACTGTGTAATCACTATTAAAAGAAACATTTGAATGTTGGAAGTTTCACTGAAGACAATGAATTGACTCAAGGATAATAATGGCTGGTCGAATTCTTCCGCACCAACATAATTCCCAAATGTGTCTTCGTGTTTCCCCCTTTTCAATTTCAAACATTCTACCCTCAGTGGACGGAATGTAATAATAGCTGTATTATAGCCCAGCTTCTTTGAGCAGTCGGGTCTGGTGGTTTAGTGGACTAATGCATCCATTGCAGGGGCCTGTGCTTGACCTCATGGTCAGAGGTTCAAATCCCGGCAGGACCACTCAGCCTTTCATCCTTTTGAGGTCAATAAAATGAGTACCATTGATTTGGGTAACACTAAACATCTGTCATTTAGCGCTTTACAAGTGTTATCTTAATGTTGTGTTATACCACTTGTTAAAGGCCCGCCCTGTTGCCTTGTTATAGTCCCTCACCAGTGGCACAAGCTATGTCTGCTTCAGGGCCTTCAGCAACTAGTATGGCACACTGAGGCAGCAGGCTATAAGGCTGTAGTTTTTACAGTCATGTTGTGCAAAGGGCAGCTGTTTGAGATATACTTCAATAATGCACAAGCTATGTATTTATACAGAACTTTGATGTTTTTGCACCAAACCTTATACATTGTACTTTGATTATTGCGAGGTAACTCTAATATTGGTAAGAAACCATGAATATAGTAGAACAGCTACTTGCAAGGCCATTCATTGGACTGAAACTTAAAAACTAGCTGCAAAATTATTAGGACCTGACCGGCGCGGCCTTAAACTACAACAAAGTGCCCAGGACAGAGGGAAGATTTACAGACATACATTCTCAAACATCTGGTACACAATAGTTGATTGCCTTACAGGGTGTACTTCAACAAATTCTCTGTTCTGCTTCCCTTGCTTACTGTTTGGTGGTGACATTCGTTGGACAAATAAAGGAGTATTAGACTTCAAGCATTGGTCAGACAAAATAAAGATACATGCACAAATAAGAATCCATATGGAAAACCTGACGAGACTGGGAATGTTGGGAAACACACAGATTGAAGCGCACATATGCGACACATACTGCAAATCAATACAGAAACACAATGAAGCAGTTGATAGGAATAGACACATACTGTCAAAAATAATTGATTGCATTAGTTTCTGCAGTGATTTTCAACTGGCATTACAAGGGCATGCTGAGTCTGAAAGTTCCTCAAATCCTGGTATATTCAGAGGCCTTGTGGATTTAATAGCAAGCATAGACAATGACATGGAAGCACATTTAGCAAATGCTCAAATAATTAAGGGCATCTCTAAAACAATACAAAATGAACTCCTTGAGTGTATGCTAAAAATGATGAGAAGTTATATTGTCCAACAGGTGATAAACACAGATGTTATGGCTATTCAGGCTAATGACACCACTGATGTGACCATAAAAACACAGTCCATATTAGTCTTTTGGTACCTTGACAATGGCAGTAAAGTTGTAGAGAGGTTCTGTGGTTTCACACATTTAGGAGACTCTAGTGCAGAAACCATTACTTCAGCTATACTAATTGAACTGAACTTGATTTTTTCAGAGCAGCCTCAAAAACAAAAACCTTATTGCACAAAGCTATGATTTATTTATTTATTTATTTTGAAAGTTTTATATAGCACGAACTTGACCACTGAGGATTAAGGTTTTTGTCTAGAATGATGCCCAGAGATGATGCTGAATCAACCTGCGGTCTGCAGTTAAGGGCAGTTAGCTGATTCAACTATTGCTCCATGATGAGAGATTGGTTGTGGGGTGAGATCAGTAAGAATTCCATTTTAAGGGCATTTAGCTTTGAGTGATTGCATGTCAGCCATCTTTGTGTTTCCAGCAGAACTGAAATGAGCGACTGGATGTCTTTGGGGGAGGCGATCTTCATGTATAGTTGGGTATCGTCCACATACATATGATAGCGAATGCTGGATGAATTTAAGATTTCTGTCAGAGGCTACATAAACAGGTTAAAGAGCGTGGGGGATAATGCTGACCCTTGTGGCACCCCCAAGGTGACTGGAGCAGGGTGGGACCAGGATTGGTTCACCTTGAAGCTTTGGGATCTGTTCTGAAGGAAGGTTGAGAACCAGCTTAATACCGGCCCAGACAGTCCCTTCCTGTGCTCCAGGAGGTCAATTAGGTGAACATGTTTGACAGTATCAAATGCTGACGAATGGTTAGTTAGTTAGTTAATCTTCATTGTTTGATTCATTAAAATCTTACAATGAAAAAACATACATAAAATACGGCGGTATAAAACCGTTAAAACAACAAAAATAAAAATGCAGTATTTTTACCTAGGTTACAACTAATAAAATTCATTTCATAGTATTATTTTTATATGGTATTCATGGGTTTTGACTTGTGCTCTTCTAGTTTTGTTCCTATTCTTAATAAAAACTTTAGAAAAGCAGAATTCATAAGTATATCATCAGAATGCAGACATACTATCAATGCTTGCCTACATGTCCTTACTCCTCGATCATTGAACAGTCTCTTGAGTATGGTATTTCTTTCATTATCCAATTTAGGACAGAGACACAGTAGGTGCATAATGCTCCCTCTCCTGATTTACATAGCCTACATAGTGTGTCCTCTTCTGACTTTATCCATGGAGGTAGATAGCATATTCCCGGAAATACACAAAAACATGCTTTAATAAAGATTTGTTTATTTTTTAACGACCATGGTGTTTCTAAGTATTGCTGTACCTTCTTTTTTTTAAATTCACTTATTATTGGCCATGCGTGTTTTCTTTTTACCTATATTTCTTTATCTTTTATCAGCGATAGATGATTTGTTATTTTGTTGATGGCTTTTTTTAATGATTCCTGGGTTATTGTATTTCCCCAGATCGACATTGAACCAAATTCTTCTAACAATGTATTTAGGTATTGCCAGGCCTGCGATTTCCTGTTTTGACTTTTCCTGCCATAATAGTTGGGACATTTGGTTTTCATGGTCATTTTTTATTCTATTCCATACTTTAATAAACTGACCTTTTCGCGCATACAACTGGTTATTAGGCCAAACTCCAGCCTTATTTGCACTGGGAATGAGTAATCGGGCAAACAGAAAAGGTTTTTAAAAGTTTTTGAGACCGCATTATTTATGATTACAGCATCTTTCCCATTTAAAGCTTCACTACCATATGTTAAAGTGGGCAGCAATTTTGCTGATATAATCTTTAGGAGGGGACAGTAAGTCAGATCGCTTAGTGACTTCTGTAGGATCCCAATGCTGCTGTCAAAGCATTTGATTTCCCTTGAATATTCAGTTCTTGCGGGAGAAAATTTCCATTATAATTAAATAAAACACCCAGATATCTATATGATTCTACTTGTTCTAATTAAACTTTTTCCCGAAACCATTTAGTTTTAGGTTTTAGTCTTGAATATTTAGTAATAACCATAACTTTAGTTTTCGTTTTGTTTATTACCATCCCATTGTCTTATGAATACGATGATATTCAATTAATTAGCCATTGTAACCCCACTTTTATATCGCTTAAAAGTATGATATCATCTGCAAACAGCAAGGTTGATATTTGTTTGTTGGCCAATTTAGGCGGGTGCGCATTTATGCCATTCAGTGCGTCTGCTAAAAACAGATTAAAAAGTATTGGGGCCAGTACTTGGGTTCACTTTAGTCCTTCTGTTGTTAATATTACCTATGTTAATGTCAGGCCATCCCCCATCCACAATCTAACCCAGGTGTCGCTATACAAAGGTTGAATTAATTTTAGCAATGGAACTGGGATATCTTGCTCCTGTAATTTTCTCCACAGGTGTTGTCTATGCACACAATCAAATGCCGATTTAAAATCGACAAAGCAAAAATACAAGGGTTGTTTTGTTAAAATAGATTTGTCCATCAATAGCGATAGGGCTAATATATTTGTAGTAGAACCTAATCTGTCCATCACCACCCCCTTTTGTACCGCTAATCCTTTAATAAACGCGTTTGATTAGGAGGGAGCCTCTGTTTATCCTTCGCCCTTTCAGATAAATTTGAAAGTAACATCCCCGCAAATAACTTGACATATGTATCTTGAAGAGTTATTAGACAATAGTTTTCTGGATGGGCACAATTTCCTTTCTTATAAATAGGGGATATTAGAGACCCTCTCCATGATTCAGGTATTGTCCATGTCTGTGCTACTGATGGAGCGAGATAGAAAACAAAATTTTGTTTAAACTCGCGAAGTCACATTTCCATAACATGAATAAAAATATTAATGATTTGTGGTATGTTGTGCTAATACAACTTAGATTAAACTTTACACGTGGGGGGACTAACATGTGTGCTCATAAACGTGCATAATTGTTGCATCTTTTTGTTCGTGCAAAATAATAAAATAATTTATTGTTTTCGTTTTTGTCATTACTAACTGCTGCAAACTTAAAAGAAGCATGTGCTTGTTTTGCTTTTCCTTGTCTGTGTGATGTCATTTCTACTATTCTAGGTGCATATGGGTCTCATGGAATAACGGAGACTGGTAGATATAAACGCTGCTTTATTTGTTTGCAATGGCTAGGTAACATTTTGATTAATCGGGTGGGTTAATTAATTAGTAAATCCTGGGGTGGATACAGAATCTACATTATTTCTTACATTAATACTTTTCTTGTGTTTGTTTTATATTAGAAATCATAAGTTGCCTGCTTTTGGGCCTAGTCACTTGAGCCGCAGAAAAGAGCTGACATGTAATTCTGCAAAAGTCACGAGACGCCCATTCTGAATTAAAGCGTTTACCAAAGCTGCGTTCACAAAGCAAAAACTAATGTGCTGTCATCATTCTGTCGGACATGGCCAAGGTCGAAAAAGAACATTTTGTCAGTCCTTAACTTGGCATCCGCGGAAGTATAATGAAAGTCAATGGACGCTGCGAGAATGACTTTATACATTTGTTGCAATATGAGGAAGCTTCTGGCTTCATGTGGAAGGGACAATGGTCTCTATGAAATATGATTTAGTGGAACTTTTTGAAAACTGGGTGACATGTCACTTGTCACTCTCAGCCAATGGGACGTCGAAGATTTCTGAAAACTTTCCTTTGCGTAGTTTAGTTAGCGTAGAAAGGTATAAAAAGTCATGCCCCTAGAGATGGGCTGGCTGCTGCTTTCTGACTTTCCGATGAGGGTGAAGTGCTGACGGACTTTGCGTGGAGCACGTAAGAATCCTCAAAGAACTTTATTTTAATTTCTATCTATTTAGCTCAGTTAGGGAATTAGATTTTAGAAATGCTAAACTTTAAATATTCTCTTTGATTTTGATTCACTTGTTTAAATTGTATTTTTCTCATATTTCTTTACAATCATGCTCGCTTTATTGCAAATAAAATTCATTTATAGAACTATCAACTTATATACCATAATTTAGTAAATAAAATCTTACTTTTGACAAACAAGCTGGTCTTGGTTATTCAGAAGTGTAGGTTACTATTAGCTAGATCACGTCGCCAATGGTGGTCATTTAAATGGTATAGTTTTATTCTAATGACAATATTCTTTTCGCAGATGTATAAAATGTATATAGTTTGTAGATAATGTGTATATAGATTTAATCTGACCACCTGATTCAGTAGGCCCAAAATATATCAGGTTTATAAATGGGTCCATATTTAGTATTGAATTTTGTTTATAGGTTATGAAGTTGGGTAGCGTTGTTTATGATATATTTTCTATAGGCCGCTGGATCAATTCTCTGGTCAATTCTCTGGTAGCAGAAATTGATGGTTGCTAAGGGGTAACCAAGGTAATATGTTGGTTGCTAAGGGTTACTAAAAGTGTTATGGTATGGAAATAGGATCGATGTTTTAACACATGTTGAGTTCGTTTTTCGTGCTATCTGTAAACTATACCGGTATAGATTGTGTGGCGAGAAATTAGTCACGCAAGCCATCTGTTCTGTTTGTAGTGATATCGCCGAGTATCACAAGAGGTATCGCCGTATACCATAGTGTTGTCGCCGAGCAGCACAGTTTTAGGGCTAGGTCTGAATCTTGTATAGTGAGGGTTTTCTAAGAAATTAAAGCAGCATGAGAATAGGGACAAAGCGCCTTCCATAAAACTCACTGTGATGAGAGTATTAGTTATATCCGAGCTTGAGTGAAGGGTAAATTAACGTCGGTGCATGATTATCTATAAACAGGTTAGAGTCCTGTACGGGTACATGTTTCATATCTATAAACAGGTGAGAGTCCTGTACGGATAACGTCGTTGTTTTGCTAACGGTGCATGATTTCTATAAACAGGTGAGAGTCCTGTACAGATTTCATGTGTGTTTGAAATTAGGGAAATTTCCGTGTGAAAGTGCGAGTTTGAATTGTATTTTATGTTCAAGTGGAACTCTTAGAACTTTCACTTCGCGGTGGGTTCAGAGCAAAGCGAGTTCATAATTATACGTGTTAGAAGGGTGGGGTAAGGTTACTCTACTGACAATTGAATATTATCCTTAGTGTGAATAGCGCCGTCTATTCCGAAGTGTGGATACTTGAATGTATGTAAACTATCCTAAATAGTGAAACGAACAGATGTTGTCTTTATAGTCATCGTTAAGAATTAATTTACACTGAAAAGTGTTCTTAAAATGGCGCTGTGAAAAGATTTTGTGAAGGAGGGGTAAGCGCCAGGAGTGAGAAACGAGAAACCGCAGCTGCTGTGTACGTCACAGAGCCGCGCTGGGATTGGGTGACTTACGTCACAAGCTATATTCTGATTGGC
This sequence comes from Lissotriton helveticus, assembly GCF_964261635.1. Taxonomy (NCBI): domain Eukaryota; kingdom Metazoa; phylum Chordata; class Amphibia; order Caudata; family Salamandridae; genus Lissotriton; species Lissotriton helveticus. Next base: position 46,497,469 of record NC_136060.1, on the reverse strand, counting down.
TCTTGAGTCTCTGACGACCTGTAAGCTGATTGGTCTTTCGGAAAAACTCTAAATTTATTGGTTGAGCAGAAAAGTGACGTAGCTCAACTGTCATTGGCTTGTTGGTGTGTTTCGCGCACGGATTGGTTGTTGTACGGAACATCCCGGAAATATTTTACGAACGATTTTGTGAATTAGATTTAACTCTTAAAAATGAGTTATCATTTTAAACATGTTGAGAAAAAGTCAACATTATTTCAGAAGTTCAAGAATTTATTTTCACCTGACAAGAAAATCGAAACGCGAGGTGGTAAACTACTTCATAAGTATAAAACACCTGCAGCGTATATGGAAGGTGAATATGGATATCATACTGTCTTATGGTTCGATAATTGGAAACGTTATACTAAAAATGACGGTGTTTTAACTTGGCCTGATGATGGTTCATTTAATGTAAGAGTCTTAAGAAACTTACGAGAGAAAATGAATGCTCTTGTTCCAAAACCGAGACCAACTCAATTTGAAGCTTTAGTTGAGTGGGAAGACGAGATGTATCAATTACAAAGAGAAGCTAGTGGAATTAAAAGACCTTCTAAAAATCCATCTTGGAAAAGAGAAACTCATGAAGATAGATTGCGAATGTGGAGACAGGGAAACATGAGTGAAGGATTGTATTTAATTCATGAAATGGTAATGGGTTCTCCTACAGGAAAATCTATGGAAAGTGAATCTGAGGATGCAGTTATGGAAGAAATATATACAACTGCTAGAAAGAATCAGCCTAATCAGCCTTTGAGACCTCCTAGATCATGGTCTACTCCGGTGGTTTCTACTGAAACTTCACCGAGTGCACCTCCAATTAGTGAAGCTCCTAAACTTTATCCAAATAATTGTGAAATCAATGAAACTCCAAGAAGACCAGAATTCGAGAATGCTCGAAATGAAGGTAGACATTTTACAATGACTCCAAGAGCAAGGGAACCTCCAAAAGATTATACAAGAGAGGCAAGAAATGTTGAAGATGTTGATTATAATGAATATATAAGATCAAAAGAAGAATTAATAAAAAGAATGACAAAAGGCATGGAAGCTGTGACAGTTCCAGTAACAATTGGTCCTGTTCAGCCTGTATTTGACCAAAGGGAAACAAACAAAACTGGATTAACTATTCCTTTAAATACAGAAATTCAAAAGGCTGCTGAAAAATTTTATTCAGATTTATCTGAAATAAACACTTCTAAATCGAGAATGCCTGATTTAACCTTTAATGAGGATTTATCTCCAAAAACACCAATGGGTGCTATATCAGATATAGGAAGTCCTGAAGTCAGAGTAACCACACCAAAACTTGATGTGGCCAAATTAAAAGCGAATATCGAAGAATTAATAATTGGAACAATTGGTCCAGATAGTTTAAATTACTATCGGGATGATGAACTACTGTTCATTTGCAAAAGCATTCAGTGGAAAACAAAAAATAAATATGATCAACTAGAGGATCTAGCAGCAGAACTTGAAATCGATGTGAGTAAACAAAAGAATTTTGCAAAGCATTACAGATTAGACTTTTCAGAAAGTGACATTGAGAGTTTGAACTCAATGGGAAGAATAGTTCATATTAAAGATTTGATTGTCTATATCAAAAAGCTAGGAGAACTGAATAAATGGAGAGTAAAATGGACGAAAAAGAAGGAAGATGAAAGATTGGATAAATTGTCAAAACAATTTCCAATGAGAGAAATTGCAGGTGGAGGATATGTTCATGTCCCTTGGTCGAGACAGGACATTCTGTTATTCACAAATGACTTTCCAAAATTGAGGGAAAAACCAGTTGAGTGGTACAGGCAAGTTAATAGATTCATCAAAGTGTCAAAAGTTCTGTGGATTGATTTATATGGATTTTTTGACATTGTCGTTCCATCTGATCTTTGGACAGAATGTAAAATATCGATTAGTTGGCCAAAAGCAGAACCTGAGCGAATTAAAGAAACAGGTGCTCCAAATCCACTCGTAATGGATTTTTATGAGAAAGTAATTGTTTGGATGAAAAACAAAATTCCACCCAAAGAAGTTGATTGGGTTAAAATAGAAAGAACAGAACAGGAAACAAAAGAATCAGTTCATTCTTTTTATGAAAGACTACTGTTAATCTTTAAACAATACAGTGGTTATGAAAAATTAGATGAAAAAGACATGAGTCATTTTGTCTATAGATTTGTTTATGGACTAAAACCTGAAATTGGAGAAATGATCAGAACTAGTATTGTCGGATGGCAATCACTATCTGTAGATGATATTCTAAGAAAAGCAAAGTATTGCAGTGATGAAATAGAAGTAAAACAGAAGAAGCTGAAGGAGAAAGCCATGTGGGCTCAGGTAAAGGTGGCTGAGCAACAGATTGCCAGCATGGGTAATAAGAACACTAATTTTGTTCAAACTGGAAATACAAACCAAATACAAGGAAAGTTTAAAGGTAATAATTTCCCAAAGAAATTTAGCCCAAAGATTGAGGAGCTGAAGCAAAGATTACCTTGTTTTAATTGTGGCGAAATTGGACATTGGAGAGACGAGTGTCCTCATCCTCCTAAAAACTTAAAGAATCCCTTATTGAATCCACAGATGCAGAATGGTGTTGACCTGCAGCGACAGCTACAGATGCAACAGGGGTTAAACGAATTTAATATTCAGCGACAATTACAGCAACAGCAACAACAACAGGTGAATAATCGTCAAGACCAATTGCCACAACCACCTTTTCCGAATTGTGGGGGAGTTCAAAAATATAATCCAAACGTGGGATTTCAGGGAAGTGAACAGGTAATAAAACCACAAAAACAGCAAAAGCAGCAAAGGGTTCAAATGCAAAATGCTTCACAACAATTTTTATTAGCAGAAAGTCAAGACAGCGATTCTGATGATTATTGCTGACGGTGCCCGAGAGAGGAGGAAGAGTGTGTTGTTGGAGCCACTCTTGAGGTTGACCAGTCTGGTCCTTATGTAAACGGGAAAGTTAATGATGTAGACATCACTTTTCTAGTAGACACTGGTGCTACCCGTTCTACTGTTAGATCAGTGGAAATTGAAAACCTACCTCTCTCTGGGGATACCATCCAAGTTGTTGGAGTAAGTAATCAGCAAATTAAAACTGACTTAACTGATCCAGTACCAGTTGAAATTGGAAACTACAAAGATAAACACAGATTTGTGGTTTGTAATAGTAGTCCAGTAAATCTATTAGGCAGAGACATCCTATGTAAAATGAATTGTAGAATATATTGTTCTCCTGATGGAGTTGAATTACAAACAATGGAGGAAGATGGTTTATACAGAATGACAATGATGATGATAGAAGCAGAAGAAACAAAATTGTTTCCTGCATTTGAAGAAAAAGATCTACCTGAAGAACTCAAAGAAACAGTGAAATCTGAAATATGGGATTTTACTGGAAATGAAATGGGTCTGATAAAAAACGTAGATCCAGTAAAAATTACATTGAAACAGGGAATAGAATTTCCAAACACTCCACAATATAAGATGAAAACAGAAACAATTGAAGGTATTACACCTATAATTGAAAAATTAATCAAGCAAGGAGTATTAAAAGAAATGGAGAGTAGCTCTTGTAATTCACCAATTATGGGAGTTAAAAAGTCTAACGGAACATTTAGAATCGTACAAGATTTGAGAAAGGTTAATCAAATTGTTGTTCCATGTTGTCCTGTGGTTCCAAATCCAGCAGTAATTCTATTTCAGATTCCACATGATGCTGAATGGTATACAGTCATCGACCTTTGCAATGCATTCTTTACTGTTCCCTTACATCCAGACAGTTATGAAATATTTGCTTTCAGATTCCAAGGTAAAACCCTCGGATGGTCAAGAATCCCACAGGGCTATACAGAAAGTCCTTCAATCTTTAACGAACTGTTAAAAAGATCATTAGAAGACCTAGACTTACCTGGTAGGTCTACGTTAGTGCAGTATATTGATGATTTGTTAATAGCTGCAAAGACAAGAGAAAATTGTGTAACAGACACAATAATCCTGTTAAATCGCCTTGCAGAAGAAGGACATAAAGTGTCCCCAGCAAAACTACAGTTTTGCAAACAAGAAGTAAAATATCTTGGTCACAGAATTGCAAAGGGAAAAAGACAAGTAACAATAGAGAGAATAAAAATGATTCAAGCAATGTTACCACCAAGAACACAAAGACAGGTCAGAATGTTCTTGGGAATGGTAGGTTACTGTCGACAATGGATAAGTGGATTTTCAGTAATTGCAAAACCACTACAAAGACTGACAAAGTCAGATGTAAAAGATCCAATTATTCTCAATGATGCTGAGATGGAATCTTTTGAGAACCTGAAAAAGAGCTTATGCCAAGCTCCTGCTTTAGGCATGCCAAATTGTGAGAAAGATTTTGAACTGTATTGCAGTGAGAGAGAAGGATGTGCATTATCTGTGTTAATTCAGAGACATGGAAATTTAAAGAAACCTATTGCATACTTCTCTGCAGTTCTTGATCCAATTGCAAAAGCATTACCAGGTTGCTTAAAAGCAGTTGCAGCTACAAGTATCAGCCTTGAACAAAGTGAGGGGATCATTATGGGATTTCCTGTGAAAGTTTTTGTGCCTCATTCAGTTGAAATATTACTGACAAGAGGTAAGACTCAACATTTAACAAGTAGCAGATTGACAAAGTATGAGAAAATCATACTGGGAGCAGATAATGTTTCGATTTCAAGATGTTTAAATCTGAATCCTTCTACATTACTACCTGATTCTGAAATTGTTGATGACATTGAAACAGAACATGAATGTTTAGATGTCATGGAATTCTGCACTAAACCAAGAAAAGACATCAAAGACAGACCTTTGTCTGAATCGGATTTTGTCTATTTCGTAGATGGGTCATGCTTAAGATCCGAAGGAGGTGTCTTGAAAGCTTCATACTCAGTTTGTACAGTCGTAGATGTTGAAGAAGCATCATGTCTTGAAGGAGTTCGTTCAGCACAAGTGGCTGAATTGATTGCTTTAATTCGTGCATGTGAAATATCAAAGGATATAAGAGTTACCATCATTACTGATAGTCAGTATGGGTACGGAGTTGTGCATGATTATGGACAACTCTGGTCACAGAGAGGATATATGACATCAACAGGATCACCAATTAAAAATGCAGTTTTCATTAGGAGATTAATTGAAGCAATACAATTACCAAAAGAAATCGCCATTGTTAAATGTGCAGCGCACACTAGAGGAACTGATTATATTTCCAAGGGAAATGCCTTCGCAGATGAAACAGCAAAATACTGCGCAAGGAAAAATTATTCATACAATCGGGAGAGGAGTAAAGAAACTGATTCAAATTCATTAATGCTAACAACTGTTGTAGAAACATGGCATGAGATTAGAGATTTACAAAACGAAGCAGAAGATGATGAAAAAGACTTGTGGTTAAGATCAGATTGTAGACCACGTGAAGAAGATGGAGTGTGGGTTTACAAAGATGGCAGAGTAGTCTTACCAAATTGTTTGATTGCTGATATGGCCAGATTATATCATGGTCCAGCACATCTAGGAAGAGATTCTATGGTCAGACTTTTCAGAGAAACATGGTTCAATACCAAGTTTAGAACTATTGCTGAATCTTTTTGTCAAAGGTGTTTGTCATGCCAACAAATGAATCCAAACAGAAAATCAGTGGTGGGGACAGGAATAATTGGTCGAGAGGGTGGTCCCTTTACCAGGTTACAAATGGATTTCATTGAAATGCCCTTACACAATTGTTTGAAATATGTACTTGTAATTGTATGCTTATTCTCAAGATGGGTAGAGGCTTTCCCTACACGACATTGTGATTCAATTACAGTAGCAAAACTAATGCTCAGAGAAATCATCCCAAGATACGGTTTTCCAGTCACTATTGAGAGTGATGGAGGAAGCCATTTTGATAACAAACTGATGAAATTAATTTGCGAAGCTTTGAGTATTGAGCAGAAAATACACTGTGCATACAGACCAGAGGCATCAGGAGTAGTTGAACAAATAAATGGAACAATCAAAAACAGAATTGGAAAAATGTGTCTTGAAACAGGTATAAAGTGGACTGATGCTCTTCCACTTGTTTTGATGTCATTAAGAAGTACACCAGATAAAAAGACAGGTTTGAGTCCTCATGAAATTTTAATGGGAAGAGTTATGAGGCAAGCTTTTGTACCTGTAGGTAAACTGTTGAGCATAAATGACAGTGCAATTTTGGATTACTGTAAAAGGTTATCTGATATGGTAACTTCTGTGTCTAATCAGGTGGGAACTGAAGCTCAATCAAATGAAAAGGTTTTGACTCATGATCTGAGACCTGGCGATTGGGTCAGAACGAAAGTACATCGGAGAAGGAATTGTCTAGCTCCTAGATGGCAAAAACCTAGGCAGATAATCTTGATCACTACTAATGCTGTAAAGTGCAGAGGATTGAAACGTTGGATACATCCTAGTCATACTATTCCAGTACCAACTCCTGAGAGTTCTGATGTTGAAAGTGATACCACAGAAGATTCTGATTCTGAAGCAGAAGGCAAAACAGAAGGTGAAGTAATTCCAGATTCTGAAGATCGACAAGAAAGTCGACATCTGGAAACTGTGCCAGTGAATGGAAATCTGACAAGAAAAGACTTGGAAATAATTGAAATAGATTCTGAAGGTGAAGAGAATCTGTTAAAAGGAAAGATAACTGAAGATTCGGTTGTCTCCATTGAAGACAAAGAAGCAGAACAAAAAGAAGTTTCAGACCAGGAGAGTATCGAAAGGCAGAGAACAAGCTCTGAAGTAAGGAACAAATATCCGAAATCTGGGAAGTTGGAGGTAATTGAGGAAGAGGAGGAGAACGAATTACCGAGTACCAGTGATGGAAGACAAAGTGAAGTTCCTGAAGGAGTGAAATTGCCGAATAGAGAAGTTCCTGAGTCAATTGAAATTTCAGACTACGAAACTGAAGAAAGTGACGTGGAAGGTGAAAGTGAAAACAGAAAGAAAAGGACTTGGAAGTCAGAATCAAATAATTCTGAACCAAAGAAGAAGTACGTGAGAAAAGCAGACTACTGGCCAGGTGGAAGATTGAGAGTCAGATTGATCAAAAAGCCAATAGAACAAGTTGAAGAAATCAGTAGTCAAAAGAGTCCTGGAAAAGAAGTTGGAGTTGGAAGGAAAATTGAAGTGATATCAAGAAAAGGGAAGAGAATAATAAGACCAAACCAAAAATACAAGTCTCCTGAGTGGACTTACTTAGTAATTCCACCTGTTATTGACATATATGATAGTAGTGAAGAAGAAAACGAAATCCAAGAAATTAGTGACAATGATTGAAGTACAGAAATATTAAATTGGCAAAAGGCTGAAGAAATGTTGTTAGTTGACACAAGGTCGAAGAAAAACTGTTTAGTTGAAGAAAACTTATGTATGACATAAGGTCGAAGAAATCTTGTTTAGGGTTTTAAAAGAAAAAGAAAAAGAAATTTTAAAAGGGGGGTGTAAATATAAATTTAGAATTTTAAAATTTATTTTTATTTTTATTTTTGAGGCTAAAATTAACCAAGAATGCCTTATGTTAAGGAGAACACTTCAAAGTGTTCTGTTTTTAAAAGATGCTGTAAGATGACTCTGGTATGTCTGCTCATTTTAGTTCTGCTCTGGTTGGTTCTAGCTGTAATTATTCCTTTAGAAATGAATAGAGAATTACACAAAGTTAACTTAACAAGCAAAGCTCTGGTTAGTCAAACTAAACATAGTACGTCTGCAAAAGTTATTGATCATCAGCCTAACATTCATCAAGATAAATCAATTGGAGATTTTTCAAGTAATACATTCACAAAGCTATTGAGTGAATATGTTAAGGTAATGGATGCAAAAGACTGCTATGTCTGTGTTAAATTACCTGCTTCTGTTTCTGAGGGAGTAACATATAATATGCTTCCTCTCACTTATGCTGTAACATGTAGTGTATTAACTAGTTTATTTTATCAAACTGGACGTTTAGAATATTACTATTCAAATTATGATGAAATTTTTGCTAATATTAAGATTGATAACGCTTTAAATAAGCATAAGAAAGCAAAACAAATGAGAGAATTTTTCCTTGTTACTAATGAACTCACTTATGAGTATGCTTACAAGAATAATCTAACATGTAAATTAAGTGCTGAAGGAAAGAAATTTTTGAATATGGTTGAAGAGAGAAGAGCAATTTATAAGAGAAATGAATTAGTCAAGCAGACTAAGTCAGCCTTCTGGCAGAAAGAGGATGAGAAATTAAATGGCAAAATGCTTGAAAATATTGCAATTCACATAGACAAACCTATTAGTGGAAAACTTTGCATTAGAAGAGATAATACACTTTTTGATAATTATTTTGTAGGTGCAAGTAACTGTGAAGATACTTATCAGATTCTGGGAGGTTGGGGATTTAAAGGTGGAAAGGATCCTATCTTTCCTGGGATTTATTTTGTTTGTGGTGACAAAGCCTACTACAACCTTCCAGACCATTGGTATGGAACTTGTTATGTGGGAATTGTTTTTCCTAAAGTGTTTCATGTTGACAGAGATTCAGAAGGATTGTTTAAAATTCATAATTATGTAAATAGAGCTAAAAGAGAAACTTTTACTGAAGTTCTGGGAGATATTTTTCAAGCTGTAATACCTTTTGTTGGTATAACCCTAAATGCAGGGAGAATCAGAAAATTGTCCACTATAGTTGATAGATTATCAACTGACACAGCTGATGGATTTCAATTAGTGAATGTTGAAGTTATTGCAATTAGATCTATGGTAATTCAAGACCGTCTTGCTTTAGACATACTCCTAGCAAAAGAGGGAGGAGTCTGTGGCATTTTACATGTTCAACATTGTTGTACATATATACCTGATGAAAGTAAGAATATTGAAATGTATATTAAGAATATTACACAAATGCATTCAGAGATAATTCCTTTAGAAGAAGAAGATTTTACAGGGAAACTTTCAAAAAGGTTTCAAGCAATTAAAAACTGGTTTCATAATATCGGAAGTTCAATTCTTGGCAAGATTCTGGCACCTTTGATTATAATAGTATTCATTTTTATTTTGACCAAATTAGGTTGTTTGTTACATAAAAGAAAGAAACAGTTGAAAGAAAAGAAAAGAATCTATAAACTCAGAAAAGAAGAAGAAAGGGAGATCGAATTACAGGAGTTACATAGAGAGCGTCATGTTAATTGCAAAGATTATGCAGAAACAGACTTTTAGGTTTACTGATACAAATGAATTTGAATCGATTTCTTAAAAATTTAATTTACCAAAATTTTGAGTGCTGGTGTGGTGATTTGTTAATCACCAGATGAGGGAGTTGATGGAGCGAGATAGAAAACAAAATTTTGTTTAAACTCGCGAAGTCACATTTCCATAACATGAATAAAAATATTAATGATTTGTGGTATGTTGTGCTAATACAACTTAGATTAAACTTTACACGTGGGGGGACTAACATGTGTGCTCATAAACGTGCATAATTGTTGCATCTTTTTGTTCGTGCAAAATAATAAAATAATTTCTTGTTTTCGTTTTTGTCATTACTAACTGCTGCAAACTTAAAAGAAGCATGTGCTTGTTTTGCTTTTCCTTGTCTGTGTGATGTCATTTCTACTATTCTAGGTGCATATGGGTCTCATGGAATAACGGAGACTGGTAGATATAAACGCTGCTTTATTTGTTTGCAATGGCTAGGTAACATTTTGATTAATCGGGTGGGTTAATTAATTAGTAAATCCTGGGGTGGATACAGAATCTACATTATTTCTTACATTAATACTTTTCTTGTGTTTGTTTTATATTAGAAATCATAAGTTGCCTGCTTTTGGGCCTAGTCACTTGAGCCGCAGAAAAGAGCTGACATGTAATTCTGCAAAAGTCACGAGACGCCCATTCTGAATTAAAGCGTTTACCAAAGCTGCGTTCACAAAGCAAAAACTAATGTGCTGTCATCATTCTGTCGGACATGGCCAAGGTCGAAAAAGAACATTTTGTCAGTCCTTAACTTGGCATCCGCGGAAGTATAATGAAAGTCAATGGACGCTGCGAGAATGACTTTATACATTTGTTGCAATATGAGGAAGCTTCTGGCTTCATGTGGAAGGGACAATGGTCTCTATGAAATATGATTTAGTGGAACTTTTTGAAAACTGGGTGACATGTCACTTGTCACTCTCAGCCAATGGGACGTCGAAGATTTCTGAAAACTTTCCTTTGCGTAGTTTAGTTAGCGTAGAAAGGTATAAAAAGTCATGCCCCTAGGGATGGGCTGGCTGCTGCTTTCTGACTTTCCGATGAGGGTGAAGTGCTGACGGACTTTGCGTGGAGCACGTAAGAATCCTCAAAGAACTTTATTTTAATTTCTATCTATTTAGCTCAGTTAGGGAATTAGATTTTAGAAATGCTAAACTTTAAATATTCTCTTTGATTTTGATTCACTTGTTTAAATTGTATTTTTCTCATATTTCTTTACAATCATGCTCGCTTTATTGCAAATAAAATTCATTTATAGAACTATCAACTTATATACCATAATTTAGTAAATAAAATCTTACTTTTGACAAACAAGCTGGTCTTGGTTATTCAGAAGTGTAGGTTACTATTAGCTAGATCACGTCGCCAATGGTGGTCATTTAAATGGTATAGTTTTATTCTAATGACAATATTCTTTTCGCAGATGTATAAAATGTATATAGTTTGTAGATAATGTGTATATAGATTTAATCTGACCACCTGATTCAGTAGGCCCAAAATATATCAGGTTTATAAATGGGTCCATATTTAGTATAGAATTTTGTTTATAGGTTATGAAGTTGGGTAGCGTTGTTTATGATATATTTTCTATAGGCCGCTGGATCACTACTTCTTTAAAAACTTCTGTTAGATGTTCTGACCATAGATCCGGTTTTTCCTTGTAAAGGTCAAACGGAATACCATTAGGACCTGGTGCCCCATCTTTTTGTTTCATTATAAGTTTAGACACTTGTAGCTTTGTTATATCAATTTCACGGTCCATTTCATGATTTAGTGTAATCATCCTGTTCTGATTGCTGCCCTGATTCATTACTTTCCCATAAGAGTTTAAATGTTTTACCAGAAGGTCTCAACCCATTCATTTTCAGTTAATAAAGATACCACAGATTTATTAGGTTTTACTAGACCATTTATCATTTTCCAAAATTCCCTTGAGTTTGTTTGATTGCTAGCATACACATTTTTGGTCCCTAAATCATGCTTAGCTTGGTCTATTTTACGTGTAAAATGTACCCATTGTTCAATTGGGGATTTCATGGTTTTATCTCCAAAACAATCTTTAGCTAGTTTTTGAGACCATTCATTGGTGTCATTTTTATTGTGAGGCTTCCAGATAAGTCTTCTATAGTTGATGGTTCCCATCTGACATTGCGTTGTTAGATACTTTTGGTGTTTTTACTCTACAAATTTGTAGTGATTATTTGCTATGATCACTATCAGGCACCTTCCTTAGATAATACGAGGTAAAATTGTTAAAGATGTTCAGTGATACCATCGTATAGTCAATTTGTGACTTCGAATTATGTGAATGAAACGTCCATGCAGGTGTTGAATCTAACGGGAATCTCCCATTTAATATTCGTAGTCCCATAGCTTCTATGTCCTTCACAAATTTTGCTGCTACTTTACTTTGCCTGGACTTTATTATTGAATTAAGTTTCTGCTCAGGGATTTCCCATTGACGATCTTGTGACTGTGTAGTATTGTCTCTTATCAATGGTACTAATAGATGTAAATTAAAGTACCCCGTAAGTATAAAATCTACGAAAGGGTCATCCATCATTTGTTCCAACAAAAAATGGGAAGGGTAGCAAACATATTAAACCTTGAACTCTGTTTCAGATGTATATATACATTGATCAGTATTAAGGTTTTTAGTTTTTTTTATCGCTTGCTTTATATCGTATTTTTACAGTTAGGAAGTTACAATTATTTGTGACCAGTTGCTCATGTTTCATTCTTAGATCAATGGATATGAATATTGCTAAACCCCCACTAGGGCGACCATTTTTATGTTGCTTAATTGCAGGCTCAAAAGAAACAACCTTTGTATCCCTGTAACATGATAGGGTCGATTGCCCATGTTTCCTGTAGTAAAATGATCTGATAGGAATTAGACATAGTGTTTAGGTGGGCGTTATTTACCTTATTACGTACCCCATTTATGTTCCATGAGCACATCCTTAATATTTCGCTATCTTCATTTGCTTCTTTTATTGCGCATTTTGCTGTGTTCTGTCATGGTACATTATTACGATGTAGTGCCATGGATATCCATTTTTCATTTATTCCTGTTGCCTTTAATTTATTTTCAGTCAATGATATTTCAACATCGCAATCTGTTCTTCCAAGTGGATATTTTAGTATGGAATAGACTTGGGGGAATATTTACAATAAGTGGCGCATCCCTGCATATCAACAGGAATGCGCCACTTATTGTGCGCCATGCCTATGCTAACATGGTTGCGCTGCATTTACAATGCGGCGCACCAAGGGGCAGAAATGGCACAGATGCATCACGCATCTGTGCCATAAAAGTGTTGCATTGCTGGAGTTGCGTCGCAAGCACGACGCAGCTCCAGCAATGCTGGGGGGGCCCTATTCTTCCAATGCTGCGTCAATCCTTACACCTGCTTCAAGCAGGCGCAGGGTTTTGACGCAGCATGGGCCCCAAAATTAATCTTGTAGATTTCATTCAGCCACTTTCAGGAGGCGTTCCCGCGCCAGAACGCCCCCGCCCCCTGCGCAGGAACGCCTCCTTCTGGCGCAGAGCTTTACAACGTGACGCATCTCCCAGATGCGTCACGTTGTAAATACCCCGCACCATGGCGCATCTTTTGCACCACCGCTGCATCACAAAAGTGACGGCGCAAAAGCGGCGCAAGGGGCTTGTAAATATGCCCCTGAGTCTTTCTTTTTTCTTTTTTTCAGTATCAGAATGTCTTCTTTAATAAGAGGGGTTGGATATAGCTTTGGAGCTGGTTTACTAATTATCATCCCCCAGCTATGAAAGATTTTGTGTTTGTTCATGGTTCGTTCCGCTAAAGGGACAGAGGTTACAGTTATCAAAGTTAATGTCTGGCTACCTTCAGTAAGAATCAGATGCATTCAATATCTTTAGTTGTCACATTTGTTAGTGTTGGGATTGACTTAAAGAGGAGCAAAATATTTCCCCTATTCAGTGTGTCTTGATTACCTCGGGATACATATACTGGTTTAAACATTATTTGTACAGTCCCTTTAGTTGGTAATTCTTTTTTCATGTTTTCATCAATGTCTTGTTGATCCGTATATGTAACTTGTTTGTCCTCACCATGTCTTACAATAACCAGGTGATCCCATTTTGATGCATACCCGGTATCAACTGTTTGATCTATCATATCGTTTTGTTTCTCAATTAGATGGTTTGGTTTCTTTATCTGGTGTTTTGCTTTTTGAGCAATTTGGTGGTTCTGACATTGTGTTGTACTCAAGCTTGGACTTGGGACTGTATTAGGATTCCCCTCGGAATGACCTCTGAACTACCAGGCAAGTAAATATATGTTTCTCCTCTGTATTGTTTACCAGATCTTTAGATTTATGAGGAGATGATCCACTCTTAGCTTGAAACATCTTTTCAGGCAATACGCTTTGTATATCTTCAGTTTTCTGTTCTATAATGTAACCGTTTCCTTGAAGCCTATATTTCTCTTCCCTAGATCAGATTATATTTCTCCCTCCTTATCTGGTTCTGGGGACAATCGTCCAATTTTGTCAGCTGTAATAGCTATATTTGTTTGAATAAATTTTTGGTTGATCAATCGTTTTCCAATTTTAGTGAACATAGCAAAGTACTTCTTATACTTTTTCTTCATTATTGAGGACAGCTCTCCACATTGTACATGTTCTTGTTTACCCATTGTTACTTTACATCGTTCTTTTCCTTCACTTCCCCTTTCAGTTGGTGCTTCCACTTGGCGATGTGTTGCTACTATAGTTTCACGCTTGGCCTTATTTCTTGCTTTGCGTAATTTTTTCCTGTGTCTTTTTGACATGCTAAACAGTGGAGACACTGCTTCTTCGATCACCCGGTCTTCAGTTGTCTTTTCTGTATATGCGACCGATGGTTTTGAGACCAATGGCTTCTTTCCCTCCTCCCGAACTATTTTCAGAGTTAATTTATCCTGGACATCTAGGTATATTGTGGCATTAAGTTGTTCCGTATCTCTCACAGCTGTCATTGCGTTAGTCCTGTTTCCCTGTATTTTACAAGTATCCTCTTTAAGGTTATCTTGTTTCTTTTGGAGGCTCATTTTGACATCTTCTAGTATGGTATTCATGACGTCCGGTATTATTGCCAATTTGTTTATTATTGGGGCACATGCACAGTCCGAATATGTTATAGCAGCTTCAGTTGGGGCTCTAATTATCAAATTATTTAGCTGAGCGAGTTTATGATCTATTCCGGCTACTGCATTTGCCATTACTCTGAGTAGTTTAATTTGAATGTCCATCTTATAAGACTGGTATGTCAGTGCTTCTAGAGTTTGTGCTGAGGTTTGGTAAAAGATATCCCAAATAGACCCCAAGTCCTGGTTGCCTATGGTTTCAGCTTTTTGATCATATTGGGGTTCGTATTTGTTGTTGGTGGAACTTTGCAAATCAACACAAGAGATTTCCTGTATTTCAGTTAACTTTTTTAAGTTGGCCGTGTCAATATGTTTGCTACTATTGTTTCCACTATTTAGTGTTTTACTGCTATTAGTGCTGTTATGGTATGCAATTTCCGTTTTTATTCCTCAATTTTTAATAGTTCATTGTAAAGTTTCTTCATTGATTCCTAACTTTTGATCAATATTAGTCAATATTTTTTGCCGATTGAGGGATTGACCTTCCTTCTCTTCATATCTTAGTTCCCTATTTGTGCCTCCATTAGTTCTTATTGGCATGGTTGTCCCCAAGGTGGAACTTGTATTACTATTAATTCTAAATTGATTTTCCAGGATGACATTTACCATGTTCTCACTAGGGTCTTGATCTACCACCTGGTTATGTAGTATGAGGTCACCAGTTGGTTCCTTTTTTTTCTTATTTCTACTTTAACCTCTATAGGTAGCATGGTTGTTGTTATGAATTTTTTCTGGTTTATTTCTCCCAGCGGTTTCACATCCCTTGGTACTTCTGACGCATCCATATTGTTTTTTTCTATTTGAGTAGGCAATATTATATTTAGTAATTCAAGGTTGGTTATCTGGTCCTCTATGTCAACAATATGGGGACTCTTTTCTACTGATGGCAGGTCCATTTCTTGTCCAACAGTTTGCGTAATTTCTGCAAAGTTGTTTGTTGGCTTAATAGGAGTTTGTAGTTTACTTATTTCTGACTCTATTGGCATTGTCATCAGAGCTCCAGATGGGTTTTTCATAAAATCGAATTTGTGTGGGATTTTTGTGGATTTTTCAAACATCCGTATCGGTGAAATTAGTGTTTGGTTCTCTCCCGTTGTCTGTGCTTTTTCTTTTTTTATTACTTTTGGTGCTTGCACTTTCCATGCTCGTCTTGTGGGGGGGTCAGATGAACTTTCTTTTCCTGAGCGCATGCCCGGTATTTATTCCTATTTAATATCAAATTTTATTTTAGTCCAAATGCGTCACAGATGTGTCACAACTGCATCTAATAACCTTACTACGTATGCACTGAACACAGTCCAGTTGGTACTGTGTTAAGTAGTCACACCACCACTACTTTACAGGTGCACTGTATTGTTCCTCCTTATGGCCCTCCTTTAAATCCTCCTGTCCTTCTTGCCCCTCCTACTGAAATGGGTCTTTTTCTGTATTTTGCTATTCCTTTGACAGGTCTATCTTCAGTCTTAGGTAGTGCGAGGCAACGGGTTGGAAGCGCAGCGGGGACACTGGCTATAAGGCAAGCGGGCACTCAAGGAAGAGCCACAAGCCGCACCTGATCTAATCAGGACATTCCGAAAGTCCTCCTAGGGCCACTCTTACTGCATCAGCCAACTATAGGGCAGCAGCGCTTGCCATTGCTGCAGGGTCCTTTTTTGCCTAATGAGAAGCGGTCAATGAGTCTTTGAATATATCACTGGGAGGGGCACACAGGATCTTTTATAATTAAACTGTTAAACTGTAGTCTTGAAAGGTCTTAAACGGCTCACCCAGCTGAGAATAGACTCCTGCATTTAATCTCCTGCTCCTACCCACTCATGCTATATAACGCAGGCTAGTGGACTCCATATTCCACATTTTGGGTCCCTCTCGCCACTTCGCCTTCTGCTCCTCATTTTGACACTTTTTTTATTCTCTTGCCCAGGGCCCGAGTCCAAACAGAATGAACCAATTCAGACCGGGGCTTAGACCGGGGCTCAGACCCAGCTGGTTTGGGGAAGAACAGCAAAGTGGCAAGAGCGGGGAGAGGTCCCGGAACTCCTCGCCGCGCCTCACCACACCTTGCTGCACGCTAACTTCCGTGTCAGTGTTGGGCTTGATGTCAGCGCCCTGTGTGATCCGCTGAATATGACAATGTGGCAGTGTGGCAGCAGGTATAGGGTGGCAGCGAGTATACGGTCACAGCCTTTCCTCCGCTTTCCTCCACTTTCCCCCCTTGCCACTGCTTTCACTGCCTCCGTTCCTCCGCCCCCGTACTAAGCCACACTGAGCACTGTGCAAGAGCTTAAAATGGTGTTTCAGGCTCGATTAGTCGAGTGATGCAGTCCACAGTGAAAGCACATAGCCGTCGAGCGGCAGCCACGGTACTGCAGTAGTGCTGCCGGGCTTGCAGCTGGGCTCCCAGAACGTGAGTCACGGCTCTTCCCTTGCAGCCACGTGAACCTCACGGCCTCACGGCCCACCTCGCAGCCTCTCAGTCCTTTAGCCTCATAGCGGCAAGGCAACCACAGCCGTAGCACCGCAGCTCCATTCACGCAGGTCCGTTCGCTCTGCTCCCTGGCTGCTGACTCAGCGCTCCGTGCTCGTGTCCCAAGCGCAACGAAAACAACGGCACTGGAATCCCGTTCAGAGTGAAGGTAGAGGCGTACCTCTTGATAGCCTATGATGGTGCGTCAGTAATGAGTGGAAGCCTTTGTGGAGTATAAAATAAAATTAGAGATGTTTACCCTAATTCCCATTATATGCACTAGTGCACCCACCAATATACTCTTCTGCAACAGGCAGTATCAAAGATCTCTGAGTCACAAATTTTCTTTTTGGATGTAGGAGGCATGGCATCATTCTTCTCACATTCCTCCAAAATAAAGGAAGTACTTCAGGAAATTGTGGCCAAAAGACTTCCAAGGGGACCCCCAACTTTCACATACATACAATCAACCTAATATACCAATATGGGGTTGATCTTGAGAAATATTTAGACGCCATACAAGCCAATGCTGACTTTGAATTCAAAAGTCGTAATGAAGCCTGTGGCTTTGCTAAAACACTACAAGACAGAGAGTGTCAGGTTTTTTTGTTTTTATTTCATGAAATAATGCCTCATGTCAACATAATATACAGCTAGTTACAAAAATGAGAAATAGATACTGTCTTTGTGCAAAGAGCTACCAGCAGCGCGAGCAAAAGTGAGAGATGGGGTTGATGATTTAGACAGCAGACTGCCAAAGGATTCTACTTTCTCAAACCACATGAAACACATTAGCAGTTTGGTCCAAATTGCAAAGGAAGTATGTGACATTATAATTGTGCATGCACTGGAACGTTTTTCTTTTACAAAACATTTGGTAAGTGCTGCATTACTGCTAAGTGATCAGTTTGCAAAATATGATAATTCCTTCCCTGAATAAGTTCTGAATGAGACTGTGCAAGCTTATCCTATGCTCAACAAAGAAGATCTGAGAGCTAAGTTGACTGAACTGTAGGGAATGCATGTATACCGGCAGGCCACTGGTGCCATTTCTTTGCTGGCTTTAATTCAGAAACTTAATATGGAAAAGTGACTTACAGAGACCACGGCTTTACTAAATATAGTAATTACCACTCCTATAGCAACAGTAGAGTTAGATTGATACTTTTTCACTTTGAACAGAATCAAGACCTTCCTAAGGAACACCATGATTGAGGAAAGACAATGCTTTAGCAATGCTCTATATGGAGAGAGACTTTGTCAAAAGAATCCCAGACTTTAACATTCAAATTACTGAGATGTTTGCAGCTATTAAAGACAGATGTGCTGATTTCCTCTACAAAAGTGAACAATATGTTAATCCTTAATCCTAACATTTCTTCTTGAATTGAATGCTGCTAGTAGTTTGTGATCTGCTTAGTTGTTTGATAAATAAAACAATCTATGAGGTATTCAGCATAGTTGTCTCGAGGTCTGTTGTGAAGCTCTGTGGTTATACTGAATAACCGTCTAGCTTTCTGAACAATTGCTTGAAAATACACCATTTGTCCACTCTTTTTTCAAAATTTTCTTGGGGGGGAGAATGCCCGAACCCCTCTTAGGTTGTTCGGGCTCGCTTACTGCGGTGCGCACGACCACAAAATGTATGCCACACCACTTTTAAATGTCACCAGCCACCACTGTCGGTACCTCGCCTTCCATAGTGCTGGAAATATGCTTCAAAACAAAACTGGGATCCTGGCCCTTGTTCTTTGCAGATTAGGTCCTGAGTTAATTCTAAACAGAACGCACTCGCACGTCTTTCTTTTTTACATTCACCTCACATAAGCACATACAGAACTACAGTACAACAAATTAATTTCACAGAATTATAAGATTAGCGCAAGTAATTGTAAAGGATTGGTTTGTGTTAGGTGGACAGAGAAATGAATGCACACCAAAACACCATCGTCCACACGCACATCCTGATTACAAAATCATGATTAGTTTTGCTTTTAACATTTGTGTACATGCAGGTATCCATATATTCATTCTTGCAATGTATGTGTCTTTATTTAATATTCACTCTCTGCTACAACACGTATACACGTCAACGCACAATACATACAAACATTGCACACTCTGACTCTTCCTATCAGCGCCTTGGGGACCACACACCTACACACTTTCCCAAGTGCCTGGATACCCACTCGGAAGAATATTGCGTATACAAATCAATATAACATCACATCTGCACAAAGATAAGTGCTGCCTAGCTTATGTGGCGACATGTGTCTGTTTGGTGACTGCAGCGTTTTGGAACCAGTGCCATTATTAGTACATTTCATTTTCTCTCCCGTCGTATAAACATCAATCCTAGCGCGGTTTCCCCAGAGCTGCTTAGCTGAGTTACCGTAGTAAGTTGAAAGGAATAGCTTAAAAATAACACATACGTGAAGAAGAGAATTCGTTGAATGCAAGATGAAAATAATACTCTTGTGAATTGTAAGGGAGAAGGAGGTGGTTACTCTAGGGGTTTAATATCCGGTAAGAAAAGTTGAGTATAGAAGTCCTGCAATAAAAATATACCTACATATTTTCCCCTATTTGCAGATTCTCCCTATTCCATCATGAGATGCCACGACAGATATTTTCATCCATGTTGCCCAATTTTACATTAAAGGTGCCGTTTGTGTGCCATAAATGTGTGCATGTATATTTCTGAATGTATGTATACTCATGCACCTACCAAAACACACACACACCTATTAAAATAATTGGTCCACTGTGGACACGAGAGACAGACTGCAGAGAAAAGGCATACATTTTGCGAGCCAAAGTGCGCAATTCGGGTTTTCAAAGAAAAGAAAATTACATTTTTTGATGCATGGAGGGAAGGGCCGAGAAGATGACACATGAGCTTAATTTTAAAAGGAGAAAGATGACGAAAACAGAATAGGGATGCCAGTAGGAGAATAAAGCTCGAAAGACAGGCAAGTAAAAGAGAAAAGGGGAAGAGAGGGAGATAAAAAGTAAGAAGTGGATGACAGAAAAAAAAGTGGTAGCGATAGACAGAAAGAGGAAACGGAAATGTTAAAGATGAATATAAAAAGACAGGGAGAAAGAGAGATGGAAAGGGAATGAAGAAAGAGTTAAAACCAGGGTGGAGAGAGAGATAGAATGTGGGAAATGGTGACTGGCAGTGTGACTAATGGGATATAGCTGGCATGACCGATGTTGGGTGAGACATACACAGGGTGAGAGAAAAAGAGATTTGGAGATAGAATGAAGAAAATAGAGGAAGAAATTGGGAAGAGAGGCAAGGCTTCTGAACCCAACTCTCACTGCCCTCACACACCAAAAGCTGCCCCTGATCTTAAGAATTGCTGGATTCCTCCACTTGGAGCGCTGAGGCTGTCGACATCACCAGATTGCCCCGGGGTCACGCAAGACTGATCTGGATTTCCACGGACCTGCTCATGGTGGTGTGCGCGCGCCAGCCTACCACACAGCGTGCTGAGGAATACCACATGCCTGCACCATGACTGTGGTAGGGAATATCGAAGCCTTGCAGGACAATGTTTCATACCAACCGTCTCTGTCTACAAGCAGGCATCAGGCCGAACAGGGCTCTTTCATTTTGGCCAGGGGCACTCCTTTAAGATGCATCGGAGTGTCGGATGACCTTAACTACTCACCCTGGTACGGGAAACACTTGAGGCACTGTATTGGTGGACGACAGACTCTCATGGACCTCCTCACTTTTGCTGCCCGCCATTTTGCTGCTGCTCTCGGCCGTTTTTCTCTTGTCCCCGGCTTGTCTCCTTGCCCATTCCTTCGTCTTTTACCCTTTTCCCTCGTTTCCCCCTTGATGTTCCTCAAATGTTTCCTCCCTTTTATGCATTGCCTTCTCTCCCTACCCTTGATTCCCTCCCACTCTACCTTGGTGTTGTGACTTCATCCCCCCTACAACCCCACTTAAGGGAACTCTGCCTGAGGATCTCTACTATGTGTGCTTATTTTTGTTTATAGGGATAACTCTTATCACTAGTATTTGCAGTAGATCTTTGTACCATCTACCGTTCCTATGTGACCCTTGAGTATATCCAGTCATATCCTTTCCCTATGTATATAGAGATAACTCTAATCACTAGTATATGCAGTAGACCGGTGTGCTCTCTTCCATTTCTATGTGACTCTTAGAGTATATCCATGTGTATCCCTTCCCTATGTATATAGAGATAACTCTAATCACTAGTATATGCAGTAGACCGTTGTGCTCTCTTCCATTTCTATGTGACTCTTAGAGTATATCCATGTGTATCCCCTCCCTATGTATATAGAGATAACTCTAATCACTAGTATATGCAGTAGACCGCTGAGCTCTCTTCCATTTCTATGTGACTCCTAGAGTATATCCATGTCTATCCCTTCCCTATGTATATAGAGTAATCACTAGTATATGCAGTAGACCGTTGTACCATCTTAGAGTATATCAACGTGTATCGCCTCCTTGTGTGACTTTACATCTTGTACATTTGCAATTTTTTTCCGTGTGTATCCTTTTTGTAACGCATGTAATCCTAAGTCCTTATGTTTCTCAACTGGTGCTTATGTAAAGCGCTCTGACACCTTCGGGTTAAGTTCGCGCTATAGAAAATCGCATAAATAAATAAATAAATAAATAAGTAAAGATAAAGAGCAAGAACCTGAAGAATTCTCGGATCAGAGAGTGACATTGTAGAAACAAGAAAATAAAGGGGACATCAGAGACAAAAAGACTGACAAAGATACAAAGTGTACCTATATACGAGGTGGAATGAAAGAGAGCACAAGAGGAAGAGACAGAAGACAGCAGCGAGGGAATGTAGAAAAGCAAATGCACAGGGCACGTTGCGACCTACGGTATACTTAACAATATTGCTGCACGCCTGGCAGTCATTTTACAAAGTATTTGTTGGAGTTGGGATTGTCAGAATACTAAGGGGCATATTAGCAAGAACCTCGTTATAATTATCGCTGTTTTAGCGGTAGGAAACTGCTGCTAAAAAGGCGATAATGGGCTTGCTAATATGCGTTCTAGAATTCCAATGAAAGGCCAGGTTAGATGTGCAGGACATCTAACCTGGGCTTCTATTGGAATTCTATAACGCATATTAGCAAGCCCATTATCTCCGTTTTAGCGGCAGTTTCCTGCCGCTAAAACGGCGATAATTTTAACAAGGTTCTTGCTAATATGCCCCTAAGTTTCCCATAATCAATGCTATAAATTTCATTAAACGTGGTAAAAACATACGAACATATATATACTCGTGTCAATGGAAAACATGGTCATTATGTTACTTTTATATTTGAATTTAATTTAGTAGGTGATTCCAGTAAGACCAGCTCATAGAGTAGTATGCGAAACCTGTAACTCCTACAAAAGGATATACAGTCATTTTAACTCATGTAAAATAATTATCAAAACATTGAAAAGAAAAGGTCATCATATTGAGTTCGTCGGATGGAGTAGGTACCACTGGCATGGTGAGTACTTTGCTGTCACCATGATACTTTACCCGCCAACTTTAGAGATGTCCTCCAGCCCAGCAGATATCTCTTGCATTGGCAGGAACCGCCCTCAGGGCAGTTTCTCTCAATACATTGAAAGTTTTATGCATGGCTCCATCAACATGACGGAGTCATCCGGCAAAATGTTAATGTTTTTGTTTATTTGGATTTTGTCTTTGAAAACCAAAAATGTAGGGGCATATTATCAACAACTTGCGATAATTATCGCAAACCGTGCTTAGTGCGATTTGTTTTATCGCCTCCTATAGCTGGATTTTATTGCGGAGATAACGCAGTATTACCAACGTTTATCTCCACAGCGATAATAAATCCAGCGATAGTGGCTAATCCCATCTATAATGCGAGATTTCCAGCGATAAAAATCCTATCTCTAAGGAAAATCTGGCTAATAGGCAGGTGGGGACTTAGCCGTAGGATCCACCTCCCATTGACTATTATGGCTAAGTCAGGTTTTTACCAGGTGTAAAATCCTGGTGCTAATCGCGGTTAACACACTTTTTTTATCTCATCGCGGGTATTGTTAATAGGTGATAGTTGTTTTAGTGACTGCTTTCAGTCGTACCAGTTTGGGAATGCCCACTTTGCATGCCATTAGCAATAAATATCGCAGACATGCAAAGCGGGCCCCAAACCAGTCGCTATTGCCTGGAAGCTGTCGCTAACTGCTTTAGCGACAGCTTGGTAATTGGGCGATAAAAAAATCGCTGCTTTATCGGCAAAAAAGTGCCGCTAAAGCGGCGATAACGCCCTTGCTAATATGCCCCATAGTGACCCCCCCTCATCACAGTTTTCTCTCATGACGTGGGGGTTATTTTGCAGTTTTCACTGCTGCTTAATGCAAGGTTTTTCCTCGCGGTTACAGACAGTTAAATCTTGCCATTTGTTCACCCACTCTAAATAGGGCGGATGAGAAAATGGCAAAACCTCCCACAGCCCTTACTCCGTCAGGCGTCAGAGGTGTATGTTGATAGTGGGGACAGAGTAGTATTTGCTGTCAACATATTGAAGGTCTCCCAAACTCTAAATGAGGTGGGCGGACCTTCAGTTTGGTGGAGAGGATACTCCATCTCATTTGTGATTGAATATCCTCTCTGCCAAATTCTAAATCTGGCCCATAGTCTAAAGCATTTTTGTGGCATCCAAATGTAAACACTGATATCCACTAACTTTCCAAATTTGAGAAGTATTGGAAGTGATCAATAGATTTCAATATAAATAATCACTGAACACAGGAAAGCTTGTGCATAACCTATTGCTATGTCCTCTGTAGGGATCTTATACTCAGTACATCACACCCAGTGCATGAAGACTTGACCAGGCAGCGGATGCATCCCAGCATGGCAATTTTGAATAAATCGGCAAATCAGGAGTGTGCGGACCTGGTTCTTTCATTACTCTGTCCCCTGCTCACATGTGTTTCTTGTTCTATCTATGATGCTTCTTAACATATGTTGAAATTAGGTGAAAGAGCGCGGAATCTGTTACTTTTGCAGGACTAATGCTATCGCTGTACAAGTTAGTGGCTGTCGTCCTCTTCCCCTCATTCATACTCTCAACAGTCCTTGTCAGCACAAGCTCATTCCACATAACCAGTCAAGTTTCAAAAGACCTTTATTCGAATTTCATAAAATTCATAAAAGTACCACATAAAAACAATTCATTAACATAACACATCATACAAAAATTCATGATTAAAATGTAATACAGTTCTGATAAGGCTAATTTCAGGGATTTTCCATCATTTTGCGCACTCGTGTTATCAGTCTCAAGAAAGTGCTAGTGCGAAAAATTAATTCATCTGAATCCAGGGAAACCAACATTAAATAAGACTCCTTCAGCGAGAGTGGTCTATGTTTCCTAAAATATGGGGTTAAAAAACATTTAATATATCTTAGATAAAATTTACAGAAGAATAGGAAGTGCAAATCATCCTGTGTACTAACACCATCACACGGGCATGGATTATAGTCAGTGCTATGTCGATAACTCAAAGGAAAGGACAACAACATTTTCACTGAACCCGCTCTTAAACGAAACAGAAGTGATCTCTCCCAGTTGGTCATGGGTAGAGTAAGGTAGGGCGGGAGTGGTTGCCTACACAGTTCGTTTCCCATATATTTTACAACAGTTGGTTTTGATAATTCTCTTCCCATCCGTTCAGATTTATAAAGTGCATACAGTGCGTGTTTAACCTCAGTATTGTCCTTGAGCTCAATCTTGGTGGGGTCGGAGAAAAAATTACCTCTGTCCACGGCGCTTAGTGTTTTAGAGACTCCTGAGAGCCATGGAATCGCCATGCCATAGTCACAATTTAAGCAATCCTTTATAATATTTTTTGTAAGGGTGGCTGAGTTGTTCCTCCAAACCCTAACCCAGAATAGTGCTGGTCTGGCTCTGATAAAATCACATACATAGGGGAGGTTTAATTCATTATGACAGATAAAATCAGAAGATGAGATTGGGGCGCCTAGTATTTTCCTGCAAAAACTACTTTCTTCCCGTTGGATGCATGGGATACTTCCCAACCCCCAAACTTCAGCTCCATATGAGGCTACTGGTAGGCACTGTAGTCTAAAAAATTTTAAGATAGCTCTTGTGGCACCTATTTTCTTCGGGCGAGGCAAGCTCAAGATAGAATTGGTGGCTTTCGAGAACTTGCTCGTGGCGTGGGCCAAATGCCCACTCCACGAGCCGTTCGCAGCGAAAACCAACTCTAAGTAAGGAAATATAGGCAAAGAATTGAGTTTATCTGTCCCTATGTGTATGGTGTTGAGCTTCCGTTTCCCAGGGCCACATGACATGATAAAAGATTTTTTTAAATTTACACGCAGATCTAGTCCCTCCATATATTGGACAAAGCTTTGAACAAGTAAGCGGAGGGCATTTGGTGTGCGGG
Organism: Lissotriton helveticus; assembly: GCF_964261635.1. Lineage (NCBI taxonomy): Eukaryota > Metazoa > Chordata > Amphibia > Caudata > Salamandridae > Lissotriton > Lissotriton helveticus. Next base: position 46,472,094 of record NC_136060.1, on the reverse strand, counting down.
CCATAAGCACTGCATCGTCTGCGTATAATAAAACTGGTAGAGGTTTCCCCAGGATTATCGGTACGTCACTAGTAACTTGTTTAAAACTTCCGGCTAAGCCATTAATGTAGATAATAAACAACAGGGGTGCTAAAACGCACCCCTGTCTCACCCCCCTGCCGATATCAATAGCTCCAGAGACTTCTCCACCCATCCCAATCCTGACCTGTGCTTTAAGATCAGTATGGAGGTAGGCCAGGAAGTTAACAGGAGCCTCATCTAGCCCGTAATTCAATAAGATGGTCCAGAGTTTAGATCTGTTCACTAAATCAAAGGCGGATGAAAGATCCATAAAAGCAAGGTAAATAGGGGATGATCGAGCAATGCTATACTTGTCAATTATCAATTTTAGGTTCAAGCATTGCTCCACTGTCCCCACCCCGCTCCTGAATCCCATCTGACACGGGTCCAATAAGTCTGTGTCTTCAGTCCATTCAAGCACCCTGTTATAAATTACTCGCCCCAAAATTTTTAAGGTATTATCCAAAAGGGAGATCGGACGATAGTTGACTGGGTCCGACCTGTCTCCCTTTTTAAAGATTAGGACGATGGTGCTGGTTGCCCAGGTGGTAGGCATAGGCACTGTTGACAAGCTGTTGAAGACATTAAGAAGAATTGGTGCCCATAGATCTGGACTGTACTTAATAATATCAATGGGCAGACCATCAGGGCCTGGTGCCTTGTTTCCAAGGCTCTCTTTTACAGCTTTTTCTACTTCGTGGGCATCAATCTGAAGGCCACACAACTGTCCTGGGCTGAAAGTCATCGACTCCTCAGGTGGTGCGGCATAGATTTTAGAGAAGTGGGCCTCCCATACACTACAAGCTATATTACAGCTAATTAGTGTTAGCTTTTTACCCATTTCTCTTGTTTTCCTGACTGCAGACCAGAAGGGCCCGCTGCCCCCCAGATTTGCGCTGGCGACCAGCGACTCCCACTGTTCCGAGAGTAGTGCGGCCTTTCTTCCAGCCATTTTAAGTTTGTACTGTTTCCTAGCTGTCTGAACGGCCGTTAAACACCTGGGTTTAGTAGTAAGTGCCCTTCGTAATTCCCTATTTGCCAGTGAACAGGCCGAATCAAACCACCTTGGTTCTTTCCCTTCCTTTGGTAACGGCACTGACAGGAGAGTTTTTATGGTTGAACACAATTTGCCAAAGTCAGCAATTATCCTGTGGTGGTTACCGTCTATGGATAGGCAGGAGTTAATCAGGTGCGGGTATTTAGTTTGTACACTAGCCAAAATTGCCCCGCTATCAACCCCCCTCCATTTTAGTCGTAAACCATCAACCGAGGTTGTGATGTCCCTTGCGCCATTTAAGTTCTTGTAAACCGAACTAGGGGCTAAATCCAGAATTACTGTAAGTGGATTGTGATCGCCAAACGATGTCTCCATCACTATAGAATTTACTACACAATCTATTAAATGGGGCGACATAAAGATATAATCAATGGTGGAACTATTGTCCCTACCTCTGAACGTAGGAGCAAGAAAAGCGCTAAAAGTGTGGCCTGTTTCCATGGCATCACCAAGGGTGAACTCAGTTAGTATGTTGGCTAATTCAATGCCCCTTCGTTCCGCTTGATCTAAGTGGGTCCTATCCTCAGTCCTGTAATTCTTTAGTATCTTTGCATTGAAGTCACCCCCAATTAAAATCCCTGACCCAACATCAGCCTGAGGGCTGAATTCCAGATTGTGTAAGGTCTTTGCAAGTGCCTCAAAGTTCTTATTAGGTACACAGTAAAAATCATTATTATAAAAATTGATTAAATAAATCCGGGTCTTTAACTTGTATTCAGGAATTTGTATATTCAGATTTCCTCTAGACAAATCTCTAATTGTATTGGTGTTGGATGGATGCACAGCTCAAAAGTTATTTGATATTTGAACCAAATTTGGGGAGGGTTCTGGTGCACCAAAAGGGTGGCGTCGAGGGTCCCACGACGTCAATACAATGCTGAGATAGTGAGACTAGAACAATCTAGAATCATCCCCCGTGGGCACTCGTTAAATCGTCTTCTGAATGAGGAAGACTTCCAGTTTGAGGTTTTTCTCAAATGTTCATTTTATTTCATGATTGACATTTAAAGTCTTTTTTGATTATTTTTGCAAACAATTTGATAATATCAGGCAATGTCCATTTCAAAATCACCAATGCATTTCGGGCATTAGATTCATGCCCTTCATCAGGGAGACGACACTACAAAAGATATATGATGAGTGACTGTTAATATATGATTAAAAACGGGTAAACAAACAGTTAAAGCAACATGGTTAACTCATTAGCATTAGGCTAAAAATGTAATGTACTAGTCAGTTGTTAAATTGGTTGGACTTCGTTGTACCAAAGACAGGTTATTGCAACAGAAAACATTCAAATAAAGAACAGTGTGTCAGTGTCACTTACATGCCTTTCCAAATCAGAGGTTCGAAGTCTAGAAGGAAAGTAAAGGGACTGGTTTACTATTAGTGCGGTCTGCGCGGTCTAAAAGCGTTATTAGAGGGATGGTCAGTGAGAAAAACGTTGGGATAAGACTAACCTGAATAGTTAGATTCCGGGTGTAAATAATCCAGTGCTCACTTCGGTAAATGCGGCACGAAGAAGACGCGCTTCCCTATTCAAACAGAGAGTTATCTGGTCATGTGGGTAGTCACATGACAAAAAGGATAGAAAAAAGACTAAACGTAGTTGGGTGGTTCCACTCGCTAAAGCGAGGGTAGATATCCATCTGCAGCTAGATGCCCACTCCAAAAGGTAAAACAATTTAGCACGAACTCATGTTTACCAGTTGGCAATATAATCTGGAGTATGCTACGCAAAAAAAATAAAAAAATAAAAAAATGAAATTAAAATCAAAGGACTCGATCCACTGTGTGTTGCATGTGGGGAGTGTGAGGTTGAGAGATTAGTCTGTTGCGCCACCGTAGTGGTGGATGGTATCAACGAGTGTTAGACCTTAAGCCTAATGTTAGTTAGGGATGAGTGTGATGAGTGTCCTGTGTGAAATATACCAACGCAATAGGCACAATAAATGATCATAGGAGCAATTAATTACAGGTAACATGCAAGTTCAATTCTCTCATTCAAGCCCATTGGCTTCTGGGTTGACAGTTTCTGGATCCATTGATTTTCTCTGCGGAGTAGATGGCTGGAATTGTCACGACCTTCAATTTTAGGAACAGTTTCCAACACAATGAATTTGATCTGTGAAATGTTATGTTTCTCTTCCGTGAAGTGCAGTGATAAGGCTGATTTGATATTTTTTAGTCTGATGTTTGACTTATGTTCAGTTAAGCGCACTTTGATGCGGCGCTCAGTCTTGCCCACATACATCTTGCCACACGGGCAACGTATCCCGTATATTAGGTTGCTTGATTCACAAGTTGCATTAACCTTGAGTTTGATTCGATGGCCTTTGGATGGGTGGTTTATGCTACTGCCTCTGATGATGTTATTACAGTGACCGCAGTTGAGACACGGTCTAGTACCAGAGTAAGTGGTCTTGTCCGTGCTGGGGTTTTGTAGGATTTCTCCCAGGTTCTTAGCTCTGCTGAAAGCAAAAAGTGGTGGTTGGCTAAATGATTGTTTAAAATCAGGTTCAAGATTCAGAATTGACCAATGTTTGCGAATGATTTGTTTGTATCTTTTGCTGACTGTTGAAAATTTTGATACCGCCACTATCCGTGACTGTTCTGTTTGTGGTTTGTAAGTGAGTAAGGTGGTTCTGTTGATGTTGTCAATTCTCTGTCTAGCTTGATTGACCACAGATGGCGGATACCCTCTTGCTAGAAACTTGCTAGTCATTTCTTGTAGTCGTACCTCCAAAGTGGTTTCATCCGATGTTATTCTCTTCACTCTCGCCATTTGGGAGAATGGTAAATTGTTGATTAGGTTTGGTTCATGAAAACTAGAGTGTAGCAGCATGTTATTTCTATCCGTAGGTTTCACGTAAAGGTCCGTTGTGAATCCCATGGGGGTTCTTGTCACTTTAACATCCAGGAAATTGACTTCAGTATTGGATGTGACCCATGTCAGTTGGATGCGTTGGTCGATGTCATTGAACTTCATCAGAGCATTGATGAGTTTCTCTTCGGTGTTCGTCCAAACGATGAAGAGATCATCGATGTATCTCACGATCATTTTCAGGTTGTCAGTCCATTCCTTATTAGATAGAATGTGTTGGTTCTCATACCACTGCATGAAGATGTTAGCATACACGGGCGCTGCCGAATTGCCCATTGCCATCCCGGTGAGTTGTTGGTACCAGGTGTTGTCTATTTTGAAGTAACTATGATATAGTATAAAGTACATCAGTTCCATAAGGAAAGTTTGGAGGTCTCGATCCAATTCAGTTTGAAGGAGGGCTGCTTCCATCGCTTCAATGCCCATGTCGTGAGGTATGCTAGTATACAGACTCCGTACGTCTGCAGTGCATAGGATGATGTTTTCTGAGGGGTTCAGGGTCACCTTCTGGAGTTTTAGAAGAAATTGAGACGTGTCTTTGATGTATGTTTGCATTGTCTGTACCGTGGGTTGCATGTATCTATCCAGTAGTTGTCCGATAGGTTCGTGGAGACTGCCTCGTGTGGACACGATCGGTCGCATGGGTGGATCAAATGTGTTCTTGTGGATCTTAGGGACCAGTCTAAGTGTTGGACTTCTGGGATGCAGGGTTATCAAGAAATTCTTCGTCCTCTCGTTTATGGTGCCGTTCGTGAATGCTGTATCAATTATGGATTTGAGGTTTTTTGAATATTCTGAAGTTGGGTTGTAGTCCAATCTTCTATAGGTGTTGATATCCGTGATATGTTCCATGACTTTAGCATTATACATCTCGCTATTCATGATTACGATGGCTCCCCCTTTATCCGCTTTGGTGAAATTGATCAATTCATTAGAAGCCAGTTTTTTTAGAGTATCTAGATCCTTCTGAGTAGTGTTGCGACTTTTGGGTTTCTTGTGTGATATCTTGTGTAGGTCTTGTTTCACAAGGTTTTCAAATAAATCCAAGGTTTTGTGGCTGGTCGGTGCTTGGAAGGTACTGTGCGGTCGTAGTCCACGTAGTTGATCGCTGTCGGGTTGTGGGCGGTCCGGCACGATGTTGTCGAAGAAATGTCTCAATCTGAGTTTACGCATGAGTTTGAAAAAACTCACCTCCAGTTCTAGATTGTCAGTGGTGGCTGTAGGTACAAACGATGTTCCTTTCTGTAATAATGTCAGTTCATATGGGCTAAAATTGTAGTCGCTTATATTGATCACTAGTTGTTTTGTGCGACCGATCGTGTCCACACGAGGCAGTCTCCACGAACCTATCGGACAACTACTGGATAGATACATGCAACCCACGGTACAGACAATGCAAACATACATCAAAGACACGTCTCAATTTCTTCTAAAACTCCAGAAGGTGACCCTGAACCCCTCAGAAAACATCATCCTATGCACTGCAGACGTACGGAGTCTGTATACTAGCATACCTCACGACATGGGCATTGAAGCGATGGAAGCAGCCCTCCTTCAAACTGAATTGGATCGAGACCTCCAAACTTTCCTTATGGAACTGATGTACTTTATACTATATCATAGTTACTTCAAAATAGACAACACCTGGTACCAACAACTCACCGGGATGGCAATGGGCAATTCGGCAGCGCCCGTGTATGCTAACATCTTCATGCAGTGGTATGAGAACCAACACATTCTATCTAATAAGGAATGGACTGACAACCTGAAAATGATCGTGAGATACATCGATGATCTCTTCATCGTTTGGACGAACACCGAAGAGAAACTCATCAATGCTCTGATGAAGTTCAATGACATCGACCAACGCATCCAACTGACATGGGTCACATCCAATACTGAAGTCAATTTCCTGGATGTTAAAGTGACAAGAACCCCCATGGGATTCACAACGGACCTTTACGTGAAACCTACGGATAGAAATAACATGCTGCTACACTCTAGTTTTCATGAACCAAACCTAATCAACAATTTACCATTCTCCCAAATGGCGAGAGTGAAGAGAATAACATCGGATGAAACCACTTTGGAGGTACGACTACAAGAAATGACTAGCAAGTTTCTAGCAAGAGGGTATCCGCCATCTGTGGTCAATCAAGCTAGACAGAGAATTGACAACATCAACAGAACCACCTTACTCACTTACAAACCACAAACAGAACAGTCACGGATAGTGGCGGTATCAAAATTTTCAACAGTCAGCAAAAGATACAAACAAATCATTCGCAAACATTGGTCAATTCTGAATCTTGAACCTGATTTTAAACAATCATTTAGCCAACCACCACTTTTTGCTTTCAGCAGAGCTAAGAACCTGGGAGAAATCCTACAAAACCCCAGCACGGACAAGACCACTTACTCTGGTACTAGACCGTGTCTCAACTGCGGTCACTGTAATAACATCATCAGAGGCAGTAGCATAAACCACCCATCCAAAGGCCATCGAATCAAACTCAAGGTTAATGCAACTTGTGAATCAAGCAACCTAATATACGGGATACGTTGCCCGTGTGGCAAGATGTATGTGGGCAAGACTGAGCGCCGCATCAAAGTGCGCTTAACTGAACATAAGTCAAACATCAGACTAAAAAATATCAAATCAGCCTTATCACTGCACTTCACGGAAGAGAAACATAACATTTCACAGATCAAATTCATTGTGTTGGAAACTGTTCCTAAAATTGAAGGTCGTGACAATTCCAGCCATCTACTCCGCAGAGAAAATCAATGGATCCAGAAACTGTCAACCCAGAAGCCAATGGGCTTGAATGAGAGAATTGAACTTGCATGTTACCTGTAATTAATTGCTCCTATGATCATTTATTGTGCCTATTGCGTTGGTATATTTCACACAGGACACTCATCACACTCATCCCTAACTAACATTAGGCTTAAGGTCTAACACTCGTTGATACCATCCACCACTACGGTGGCGCAACAGACTAATCTCTCAACCTCACACTCCCCACATGCAACACACAGTGGATCGAGTCCTTTGATTTTAATTTCATTTTTTTATTTTTTTATTTTTTTTGCGTAGCATACTCCAGATTATATTGCCAACTGGTAAACATGAGTTCGTGCTAAATTGTTTTACCTTTTGGAGTGGGCATCTAGCTGCAGATGGATATCTACCCTCGCTTTAGCGAGTGGAACCACCCAACTACGTTTAGTCTTTTTTCTATCCTTTTTGTCATGTGACTACCCACATGACCAGATAACTCTCTGTTTGAATAGGGAAGCGCGTCTTCTTCGTGCCGCATTTACCGAAGTGAGCACTGGATTATTTACACCCGGAATCTAACTATTCAGGTTAGTCTTATCCCAACGTTTTTCTCACTGACCATCCCTCTAATAACGCTTTTAGACCGCGCAGACCGCACTAATAGTAAACCAGTCCCTTTACTTTCCTTCTAGACTTCGAACCTCTGATTTGGAAAGGCATGTAAGTGACACTGACACACTGTTCTTTATTTGAATGTTTTCTGTTGCAATAACCTGTCTTTGGTACAACGAAGTCCAACCAATTTAACAACTGACTAGTACATTACATTTTTAGCCTAATGCTAATGAGTTAACCATGTTGCTTTAACTGTTTGTTTACCCGTTTTTAATCATATATTAACAGTCACTCATCATATATCTTTTGTAGTGTCGTCTCCCTGATGAAGGGCATGAATCTAATGCCCGAAATGCATTGGTGATTTTGAAATGGACATTGCCTGATATTATCAAATTGTTTGCAAAAATAATCAAAAAAGACTTTAAATGTCAATCATGAAATAAAATGAACATTTGAGAAAAACCTCAAACTGGAAGTCTTCCTCATTCAGAAGACGATTTAACGAGTGCCCACGGGGGATGATTCTAGATTGTTCTAGTCTCACTATCTCAGCAAATCTCTAATTGTGCCACCAGCCAATATCCTAATCCCAATAAACAAACCGCCCACAGCTCGACCAAAACTGGGTTTGGGCGCTGTTACACTGAAACAGTGATAGCCCTCTATGTGTAGGTTCCCAACAGCCCAGGTCTCCTGAAACATAACGATGTCTATGCCATCGATTATCTTGGCCCATTGAGGGTCTGAGAGCCTTAATTCTAGCCCAGCTACATTCCAGCTAAGAATTGACAAACCACGATGACTGGGATGTCTAGTAGGCTTGTTCCCAAGACTCCTCACTATGTTCACATCGGGTTCGGGCAATGTAGGAATTTTGTATTCATGTGTGGTTATAAGTGTAGCAGTGTGGTCATGTATTAGTGTTCCCTGGGTGGCGTTAGCTGGTGTTGCTAGTAGATGTTCCTCGTTAATGTAGCCAACTCTTGGACAACCACTATTGCCGTCCATATCACCAGTTAATCTTTCCTGAGTTGTTCTATCTTCTACTGGTAATAGATATCCCTTGTTGTCATTGCTTGTATCTATACTTCCAGTGTTGTTACCTACCCTATTATCCAGTCAATCCTGCTCATCTAAAATTGAAAAGGCATATTCGAACCTATTATAGGTTGGGATATTAAATAGTGGCCTTACTTCATTCTGATGCGTATACTGATTTGGGGTGATTGTTGTATGTGACCTTTCCCTGTGGTCGTACTGGGGCATCGTGGGAAAGTGAGGGTAATACAACGGATATGCTGGCATTGGGGCCTGATGGCACTGGACAGGGCCCTTCAGGGGATTGAGGTCTTGATTCTGATGAAAGAGTGGAGACTTAATCCTAGTACAGAAATGTTGGTCCTGGTTAGGCACAACAGGGTTATTCGCCATATTTGTCTTAGGGGAAATCAAGTGTCTATAAAAGTAACCCAATGGGAGCAGGGTGGTGTTAAATTCCCATGGTGAGGGTAGTGGTCTGCTAGACAGAGTTTTTTCCGCCCATTCGGGGTTCTTAAAATTTACGGTTATGCAGTCCCCCTCAAACTTTTTCCTCAGTGGGCCTACCCATCCCACTCTCTGGGTATGAATGATCTCCCTTGCCCCTTCCATTGGGAAGTTACAATTTGTAATTAACCAATGTAGGGTCTTATTCTTAAGGGATGTGGGGGTTTCTTCTTGGTCCTTCCTAAGTTTGGGAACATTAAATAGGACCAGCACGTACGCCCCGCATTCAGGCGGCAAACTGATGCGGGGAGGAATCTGCCTCATGTTAGTTGCCGTATTTTGGACGGGCCGAGCCCTTGGGGGATTTTGGGCAGAGTTATTAGTTTGGCTATTTGGAATCCCCTTGCTCTGGGCAGTATTTTGCCCCTTCCCTAACTGTGTGGCTGCCTTGGTCGTATAAAGATTAACGGTAGGATTAACGATAGTGTTTGCTGCCGGTTGGTTGGCATCAATTCCTTTACATGGAGCTTGTGGGGTTTTGAGCTTTGTAGTTATGATTGGAGCTGAGGGGTTCTTGGGTTTAGGACATGTGGGTTTTGAGGAACTTGAGTTGGGTCCAACACAAGTTGGCGCCCCATCTCTAGGAGTGTTTTTAATGGGAGCGCTTAATTCAGCTAGTTGCTTTTCAATGCGTACAAGTCTGGATTCTATAGGGGACAAATAGATGCTAAAAAGTTCACCCATTCTTTCCAACAGTTGGTCATTTGCAATATTTGCGTCAAGTTTGTCCCCTGTGCCCAGCGGCATCCCCTGAGACTCTTCGCTTTCTATCTCTATGGTTACATAACCAGTCAAATATGGTTGGCTAGTCCAGGTCCAGTGTAAGAGAGCCTGCTCAAGTGGGTGTAAGTGAGCGCATGCAAAGAAAAATACAACTTTAACAAAGACCCAAGAGTACTAGTTACATCAATCATCCAAATCTAGGCAATTGCGTGGCAGGTAACACTGCAAAACCATATATCCACATATTTAAAGTAACCAAATGGTTCACAAGGAAGTTGTTGGCACCTTCACACTCACCCCAGATTCTGCTGTTAAGTCATTTTCCCTAAATAACCATTAATAGATGACTGTCTAGTACAGCTCTGAAATAAGGGACTATTCTTAACAGGGCTAATAATAGATCATGTGACAAGTGAATTGCACAGTAAGAAAAGAGTCCTGATTTAGGAATGAGATGGGACTCTCAGTAGAAGATGTGGCGAGTCAGTGGTTATGCAGCTAGGCTCATGTGTATAGACACCAATAGCTTTCATGAGAAGAAGTGAAACTGTCTAACATGTAAAAGAAATGGTAGAGGATGTGAAGTAGAGAAATATAAAACAAAGACGCAGCAGTTTTAGCCACAAGAAATGTTCAAATTTGGAGGTGCAGATAATGCAGCAGTCACCTAAGAGTACTTTCATTCTTATCGTGGTTAGGAAATGCCCTTTCTTTTACCAGTGCACCAATTAAAGATGGATGATTCTGTATAATTAAAGCAACAGTCCGTGCCCCAGATGAAGTCGCAATGGCTACTGTGACAGAATGCAAGTAGTAGTAGAGAGGCAGCTTGAACCAGTATTGTGTAGTGACTCACTGTACTCCTGAGAAGAGGTGATATAAAGAAAGACCAGAGAAAAGGAAAGGTGTATGGGGGTGCGTGGTATTTAGAAAGTAGAACATGTGGGTTTAGGTTTTGCATCTGATGGCAGTGAAAAAATCCTAACGTCGATATTCACTGTTGTGATGTCTGTCTCTCCCATAGACTAACACTAGGTAACCTTATTACTTTAAACAAGTGCTAAATTTAGATTTGGAGTAGATAGATAAATGGTGCTTCTACCCAAATGAATTGCAATTCAAAACCATCTTTAATTGTGAACGCAGATTTTACGTTACAGTTTTAAAAATGGCACCCATAAAAAGTTGTAATTTTTCTGCCTAAACTAACTGAGGCTTTCTCTCAGTGTCTTGGGCCATATGACCATGAATGGCTCTGCTTTTGGGGGTTGTGTATTGCTTCCTGACAGTGAGACAATGAAAGCATTGGTGATAGGGGAATGGGTTTTCTAATAGGAGGGCTGGGGAGGAGGTGTACCATGCCCCGATTACACTTCAAAGTGCCCTGCCCACAGCACACACAAAGGAGCTTGACACCAGTCCTGCCCTTGCTTTTGTCACCCTAGAAAATTTGGATCCAGGACCAGGGAATGGCAAGGAAATGACAAGAACCAGTTTTGGGGGTAGGTTAGTGAATTTCCTCACACAAAGGCTGGCACCAGGTGTAAAAATGGAACTTTCAGAACCGGTCCTGACACTCCTAGACCTGTAAAATTTCAGAAGTAAGAGTGCCCTGCTGACTGATGTACGACCCTGCTGTTGGAAGGACTGCCTTGCTGTCTAAAGAAGGAAGATTGGACCTATTTGACTTGATCTGAGGTTACCGAGAGTGACTCCAAGGGTCAGTTGGCTGATCTACTGTGAGAGCTACAGGGAAATACCAAGCATCCAGAGGCCTCCCTTCAACAGCCCAGCTAACCAGCACCACCTGGACCTGCCTGGACCCGCATGGACCTGCCTGACTCTGCTACCGGCCTCTGTTAGAGTGAGTCCTGATCCCCAATAGGTGGACCCCCAGATCCTGAACCCTTGGCTGGCATCAGTGTGAACTTTTCCTCAAGAAAAGGTGAACATGCTGGCGCTTTGGGCTCCTTGTGATGATGAAGTGAATTCTCTCACTGATAATTGACTAACCTGAGGATGTGACGCACTGGTAGAACCTGCTTTTTACATCAACAGCAATTTAGGAACTCACTAGAAAACTAAAAACAACGGGAGATAGATGGTGACATTTTAAAGAGTCCCACCACTCTGAGAGATCTTATCACCATAGAACAGGACAGCAACTAGCAAAAATGGCCGATAACAACTTAGAAGCGGCAGGCATAAACGCACATGTCATAAAATATCCATCTTATCTATCCAAAACCTCAGCCAAAAAATGTAAGCACAATCTATTGAGGAAAAACCCGGACACATTGATCTCTGATCCCTCCTTTAACCGAGAACCAAGGCATGATCGTAAACAACATTATATTTTTCACCAGAAAAACGGCTAAATGGCGCACCGTCTTTACAGAGAAGCCCAACATAAAAACCATCAGCAGTATACCACATGGTACCAAACTCTTGATCATACCATCACCTAGATTCACAGCAGACCTATCCATAACATTATACAAGAATGGAATAGTGCTTATTTAAGCTGCCAATGTCGAATTAGAGAAATTTGACCACATATTCTCTACCTTAAAAGAATATGTAGAGAACCCAAGGGAGCAACAACAACTTCGGAACGCGAAACTCCGTCTACTCTACCACCAAAGGCAGCATATTGCTGAAAGAACCACAGGACGCACAACACGCAACGACACCAGGGGACACAGACATCGATCTACCCAATGAACCTCAGCATCCTCAACACACAATGCCATTGGGAGAAACAGTTGAGACAGAAGACAGTGTGAATGGAGAGGATACAGCGAGCACAAAAACACCGATAATATTGGCTAACACCGCTCCAGCACAAGCACAGAGGCAAGAATCAGCATTTCCCCCTCAGGAGAGGGATCCACAACGCTCAACATCAACAGGAGACTCAACGGAGAGTGAAGACAGGCTGATGGAAGAGGCTACAAACAGAAAAGAAATAGCTATAAGAAAGGGCAATAAAGCACGACAGCAAACATGGAGGGAAGTATCAACGCTGCTCTCACAGGAAGTGACTACGCCTATAAATAGACCGCTCAGTAGGAATCTAGACACAAATGATTCGGAAAATGACACCCCTCCATCAAACTCCCCATACACAACACAAAGGCCAGATAGGAACACACGAAATGTTCATCACCTAAAAATGACAGAAAGTTCACACAACATAGTCAGGGCATCGCACTTCTCACAAAACGGAGGCACGGACAACAGAACTAAGGGCACAAAGGAAAGGAATCTGAAAAAAGGAACAGATCTTAAACATAGGAACACAAACGGTGAACACCGAACCGAGAGGATGAACACGCCTAATAAAGAGCCTCAGACCCAGAGGGACATTAAAGGAATACAGACACAAATTGACAACATGTCACAGGACATCCTAAACACACTGAAAACAATGGATAAGATCCTGGAAATCACTGTAGGCACTCTCTCCAAAGTTGAGCACATCCAAGGATTAATGCAGAAGTCTCTCGAGAAAAGGAATGAGATAGCCATGCCAATAACAGATAGGCACAATCCACCAGAGAGGACTCTTAGGTACATAACAGAAGAAGAAACCCTGTCCTTACTACAAGCATACGAGCCCACAGAACATAATAGCGGGGAGGTAATTAAAACAGTTCCGATTGATGCTAATAGAACATCCAGACATAAGAGAAGGAAACCTGACCTCAACAACTTACACCAAGTCAAGCTATCCACTGATCTGCGTGAACGGGACCCTAGTAACACAAGAAAGCCACTGAAGTGCCTACTGCTCAACTGTAGATCAGCAGTAAAACATGCGTCAGACATCGCTGCACTTATCATTAACCAGGAAATTGACCTAGCGATCCTAACAGAAACTTGGCTTTCGGAATCATCTTCTCCATGCTTAGACCTGTTAGTGCCCCCCCATTATGACATAGTGAGACTGAATAGACCAAAAAAGATCGGAGGTGGGATAGCCTGCATACACCGATCAGATATAGAAATCAACCAAATACAATCCGATCCACTGGAGTCCTGTGAATACCTAGGTCTTAATATACGATCAACAGACAATCAAAGATGCAACCTGCATGCCATATACCATCCTCCAGGTAATAACGCTATTTTTATAGACCAGTTAATGGAGATTATCACGGATAACTCTAACACTCCCTCAAACGACATATTCCTGGGCGATTTCAACTTACACTGGGACGACAGGGAGGACAAATGATCAACGCTCTTAAAGACTTCTTGACTGAGCTAAACCTTACCCAAGCCTGCACACAGCCAACACACACAAAAGGAGGAACGTTAGACTGGATATTATCAAGAAACTAGAACATAGCGATCCACTCAGTTGTGCCGTGCGACTGGACGGATCACCATGCCATAACCTTCATAATACCAACACTGAAAAGGAAAAAGATCGTGCAGCCTATTAATCTCAAAAAGTGGACCCGGGACACTAAAGACTCGAATATGGAACGGTTAGTAGAAAATTGTGAGAAAGATCTGAATCCACCGAACAACTTGCGGAAGGTGAATGATCTAACTGACCACTACAATACGACAGTAACAAATATAGTTAACCCTACTATGCCTCTAAAGCTGAAAAGAGTCTCGGAAAAGGACAAAAACCCTTGGTTTAATGGTACACTGAATGATGACAGGCGGAAATTAAGGATGGCCGAAAGAAAATGGAGACAACACCCTGCAACACCAGAACTGAAATCACTCAGAAAAATCAGAAACGAGTACAACAAAAAGATCCTCAAGTCCAAAAAAGAATACATTAGATCAGAATTGGATAACGCCAAAAACAGGCCAAGGAAACTATTTGAGATACTAAAGCAACAATCAAACAAAGTGGCGAAATCGGCCCAAGAAACCACGAAAACTCAGCTGAGCTGTGAAGAATTCTCAAATTTCTTCACCGACAAGGCCAACACTTTGGAAATAGAGCTCAAGATAGCAGCGGACAACCTGCCCAACCAACCACACAGACTGAGCAATACCGCTCTGACGTTCGACACCGAGGAAGCGAAAAATAAAGCTCATTGGGATACTTTTAAGTTATATGATCAGAACACCATCGCCAAAACGTTAGCGGATATCAAACCGAACAACCACTATAATGATCCACTCCCGTCCAAATGTCTACAAAACATCAACCACATCATCATCCCAATATGGACAAAAATTATAAATGCCTCGCTATCACAAGGGATCCTTCCAGAATGCCTAAAAACAGGCCAAGTCGTCCCGATCATCAAGAAACCAACAGCGGATCCAGCAGATTGTAATAACTTTCGCCCAGTTACCAACATTCCGTTACTGGCCAAACTAATAGAGAAATGTGTACAAAAACAACTGAGCCAACACATCGCTAATTTCATGCTACTGGACGACTGCCAATCGGGATTCAGAACAGGACACAGCACGGAAACAGCGATCCTACATATCGTCGATGACGCAGTACAGGCCCTAGATCTCAATAGAACATGTTTACTAGTCCTGCTTGACCTGTCATCCGCATTCGACACTGTAAACCATGAAAAATTACTAGACAGGCTAAATAAAAGGATGGGAATGTCGGGAAATGTGCTGAAATGGTTTAAATCCTTCCTTCAGAACAGATCTCAAAGATTCTTGGTCAACCAGACACTATCCCAATCATGTCCAAACCTGATTGGAGTCCCTCAAGGCTCTACACTATCTCCATCACTTTTTAACTTATACGTCGAACCTCTGACAGAAATACTCCGAGATGCAAACATTTCCTATCACATGTACGCGGACGACACGCAGATTTACATCAAGATCGCGTCTATAGAGGACATCAAGTCAATCAACGAGGCCTTAAAAGAGACAATACGATGGTTAACCAGTAGTCACCTGAAGCTTAATGCACAAAAAAACAAATTCCTATTAATCGCACCACCAATAAACCACACAGAGGCGATGGAATGGACAAAATTGATCACAGCACTAAACTGCACCCCTACACTAGTGGAATCAGCCAAATCATTAGGAATCACGTTGGATAAGAATCTAGACATGAAAGCCCACATCAAATTATTGGCAAAAAATGCCCGCTTTCACTTGAACTACTTAAGGAAAGTAAAACCATTCATCTCGTCGGCAGATCTCAAACTGGCAATACAATCATTGGTTATCTCAAGAATTGAATACGGATGCACAACCTTAGCAGGGCTTCCAAAAATCTCCACGGCCCCACTAAAAGCATGCCTCAATGCAGCAGCAAGGCTCATTACCGGATCGAGGAAATTTGACAAGATATCACCCCACCTAAAAGCGTTAAACTGGCTACCATATGAAGCAAGAATGCAATTCAAAATGGCATGTATCACCCACAAAGCTCTCCACTACAAAACACCAAGATACCTTGCCCAGAAGATTGAGCTTTCTGGAGGAGGGAGACCAGCCAGGAGTGCCAAGGAGCTGCTACTGAGGCCATGAGGATGCTTTGGAAAATTCTTCCTCTCCTCCCTTTCTTGGCAAGAAGGGTAATGGTCCAGGCTTTGATTCTCTCATGCATGAACTACAGAAATTCTCTGTATCTAGGAGCTCCTCAGGCCACGACAATCAGACTACAGATCATTCAAAATTGGGCCACACGTTTGCTCCTAGATTTCCCTTATCGGCAATCGGCCAAACCTGCAATAAAAACTCTACCCTGACTGCCAATATTGGAGAGAATAATATTCAAAGCACTCTGTATTACTCATAAATCTTTCTGGAGAAAGGACTGGTGATCAATTGATCTATGATCATCCCTTACCAACATAACAGAAGCCTCCGCTCAGCGAACATGTTGCTTGCCTTGCCAAAAACGACGAGAGCAAGAAGCGGCGACTGCTCTTTCTCCTATAATGCAGCTAGGCTGTGGAAAGTCCCCCCCACATATGTCAGGAATGCAACCATCTGTCTTTTTCTAAATTTCTTAAAGCGTGGCTTTTTAAAGTCATTGTAAGGTAAAGGCGTTGTCTTGGTCCGCGTCTGCAAACAGTACTGGGATGCCTTAGGGTAGCTATGCACTCTATACATTTTTCTTTCATTCATTACACACAAAGAGCTACGCTCAGTGATATGACCGCTCTGATGGAGGCAAAGGTACAGTGAGGCACTGAGGGGTTTAGCGCAGCAAAAGTTAATGGACCCCACCTCTTGTTCTGAAAAAAACTCCAGGATATGAACAGTGTGATGGAGGCAAAGGTGCAGTGATGAAGAGGGAATCCAACAGTCACACATTAACACACACTGTAAGTCACTCAGATGGATGCTCAAAGATAGGAATACTCTGATGGAGGAATGATGGGGAGGTGGGGTTGTGATGCAGGCACGGGTTTATGCACATCACCCCTCACTCAGATACAGACTCAGGGTTACAGTAAAGGATGATTATGCAGATGAAAGCACAGGTACATTAAGGTAGTGGGTGTCTGTTAGAACTGGGGGTCTCTAGTTGGCAGAGGTAGGTACATTTGACCAAGTAGGGACCCTTGTTTCTATTCAGGGTAAGGGGGAAACACTCTTTAGATAACCGCTGCTCACCCCCTTGGTAGCTTGGCACGAGCAAACCAAAATCCAAGGGGACCCCTGCAATCGAATAAAGGGAGGGTGGAGCAGGAAAATGTCAAAACACCACCGAAACAACAAATCACCCTCGCACACAGATGTATATAAGGCCCAAGAAATAGGGTCCTAGTATTTAGGCACTGAGGGCTGATCCATATATAGACACAACAACGTCATTATTTATACAACATATATTGTTCTCTTTATTTTCAAAAAACATGCTTTATATATCAATATAGATATAACATACAGTATACAAAATGCAAGATCATCTATGGATGTATAGATGTATTTGGCCCACACATAAGACAATCATGAACTTCAATCATACTTACATACACTCTCGTAATATACACATTCATTCTTCAACACATACACATTCCTACAGAACTAAAAAACACTCTTGGTGGTGAGCCTGCCATTTAACGCCAGAATGGGACACTCTTGTGTGTCCTCCAGATGAGATAAGGGAGCTGAGGTGTTGCCCGTTGGGTATTGCACCGCCGACCCAACGAGGAGCAGGCCCAAATGATGAAGCATGACACCTGAAAGGTTGTGTGAGGGCATTAAATCCAACAAAATGGATTCCCAGGGCTACCGTCTGGTTACCCTGCCATAAATCATCTGCATCAAAGAATGTATCATTTTCTTTTCTCCCTTAGGAACAACACGATCTAGTATTCTTCACCCTTTGATATTCACCATTAAAGCTTTATTTCTCTCATTCAATATTGAAAACCATCCATCCATATATATTCATTCATCCATTCGTTTAACCTATTCACTGGTCTCAAGCATCCTTTCACCAATACATCCTGCTTTAACCCACCGAAGAAGAATTTCTTTCACCCATCATCCATTTCACCCACCTAGGCAGGCATCCTTTCACCCATACTCCCATGCTTCATCCACCCATGCATCCTATCACCCACCTATGCATACTTTCATATTCCCTCTCCCATGCATCCTTTCACTCACTTGATCCATCCTTTCTCCTTCCATCCTTTTTTTACATTATCCATTAACCCATCATTTTTAGGTTTAAATCTGATTATTATTATTGAAAGACAGTGCAAGAAAATACAATTAGCAGTGTGAGCACGCCAGATACAGATAGTAATTGCGGCAGAGGCACAGTGTGCAAGGCAATACTGGCAATAACAGCAATGTCCAACTCGTCGGAGATGAAAAATGCACTGCACCAAGAGAACAATAGAACTAGAAAAATCCAAGAAAACCTTCCCCCCACCCGCAGCCCCCCCCTCCAAACCCACATCCTTTCCCCCTCCCCCCACCCAGTCCAGAGCTCCCAGCAGTCTCTCTACGGCTCATACTTTCAACTTCTGAATGTCTCATGCCTCGCTTGTCTTAGGGTCCGTAGCTACGGGTGCCGTTAGGCGCAACAGTCTGAGATATTTAGGACAGGTTATCTCGGTAAATTCAGTCAGAAGTAGGGCTCTGAAAGGTTGCCAGAGTTCCTCAAATTGGTCCCCCTTCCCTGCTGCGGTGAGTGACAGCTTCTACATGCCTAACACATGCCACATCTGGTGAAGCTAGCCTGTGGCGGTAGGGACGGTGGTGGTACGCCAGTGTGCCAGGATGTTCTGCAAAGCCGACTCAAGGGCTATGGCCATTTGACGGCCCCTACGGGAGCGCAGTGGGTAAGTTAGTGCATTGGGGAGGCCTAGCAGTATATAAGCGGGAAAACAAGGTATTTCTGTCTGGAAGTGTGCGTCAACTTCATCTAAGATATGTGCCCAATATGAGCGGATGAGCGGGCAGTCTCACAAAATGTGTACCAGAGTTCCGGGGTGCCCACAACCCCTCCAGCAGAGCTTATCTTTGGAAGGATCCATTTCGGATAGCCGCTCAGGGGTGTAGTACCAGTATAGCGATATTTTTGTGAGTGTTTCGGTAAGCCCCATGTGGTACGCAGAGTGCCTAGCCCTATATGCAATGCTCCCCATTCCTTATAACTCAGGGATCTACCCAATTCCCTCTCCCATCGCACCCTGCCCGGGTTATAGATGTGTGTGTTTGGTGTCTTTATCAGTTTGTAAAGGTCGGAGATGAGCTTGGAGTTGGAGGTGCATGAGAAAAGCCATGTCTCATACGGAGTGAATTTCCTAGCAGCCGACTCTCGTACTTGCGGCTGCAACGCCCAGTGACGCACCTGCAAATATCTCATATGCTCTGTTTCGGGTAGGTTATATTCTTGTTTGAAGAGCTGGAAAGGAAGCAGCCCATCTGAGCCATACATATGATACAGGAAGCGGCAACCTGCTGGCCTCCAGTGTGCAAAGACCCCTTTGGCCATTCCGGGGGTAATATCAGGGTTGTCCACCAGAGGCGTAAGTGGAGAGGGGAATGTAGTCAAACCATGAAGCGTATTAGTCGCGTCCCAGACTTCCAAGGGGACTCGGGTTATAGAGGACGCATAGAGGTTGGCAGGTCTATAAATTCGAGGCAGAAACGGTATTTCCTGCAACGGTCGCCCCGCCACCGCCTGGTCCTGAAAGAGCCAGTGCTTGTCGGACTCCCATTTGCTCCATTCCACCAAATAGCGCAGTTGTGCCGCCTGGTAGTATTTATGCAGGTCAGGAATGCCCAAACCTCCTTCCTCGGGAGCCAAAGTGGCGAGTGTCCTCTTCAGTCGGGGCTTCCGACCCTGCCAGATAAATTTGGCTAGATCCGATTGGTTTTGACGTATCCAGCCTGCCGGAGGCAGGAGGGGTAGGGCATGAAAAAGATACAAGACTTGCGGCAGGATGGTCATCTTAACTGCCGCAATGCGACCTAGCCAGGATAGGGGAAGATGCCTCCACCGATCTAACTCCCCACGGATGCGAGTACGCAAAGTAGTGTAGTTGGCCGTGACCATCCTGGTCAGGGTCGGGGCGAGCTGAATTCCCAGGTATGGAACAATATCCGTGGCCCATTGAACGAGCAAGAGGGACTGCAGATAAACTCGTGTCGAAGCCGTAAGAGACAGGTCTAATGCTATAAATTTGTCAGTATTCATCTAGAAGCCGGTCCCGCCGTAGCAAATGCCTCAAGCTCAGTAATGCACGCCGGTAGTGCCGTCCGTGGATGGTCCAAGGTAAGTAGGACATCATCTGCGTAGAGGCTGATGGTATGGAGATCGCCTCCGAATTTGATGCCAAGAGCATCCTGACGCTGCCTGATCCGATACACGAGGGGTTCCATGTAGAGGGCGATGAGAAGTGGCGACAATGGGCACCCCTGTCTCGTCCCTCTCTCGATGGGGAACGCGGTTGACGTGTAGCCATTGACTCTCACTACTGCGGAGGGCACATTGTAGCAGTTGAAGATTAGGGTTCAGAATTTCTCCCCTATCCCGAACTTGGCTAGTACCAGTTCCAGGTAGGGCCAGTGAACACGGTTGAACGCCTTTTCAGCATCGACCGCCAATATCATGTATTCCCCAGGTATTCGGGAAGCCTTTTCAATCAGGTGGGTTACTCTTTTAGTATTGTCAACTGTCTGGCGGTCAGGGACAAAGCCCGCCTGATCGGGATCTACCAAGCCAGGCAGATGGGCAGCCAGACGCGTGGCGAGGATGCTGGTGTATAATTTGAGGTCAACATTAAGGAGGGAAATTGGCCGATATGCCCCGTATTTAGTTCCATCCGTGCCTGGCTTTGGAATAACTGAGATAGAGGCGCGCAGGAGATCCGGTGGGATGGCCCCTGGGTCCACAAACGAGTTGAATAGGCAAGAGAGCAATGGTGCCAGGGCGGTGCAGAAAGTCTTGTAAAAGGAAGGAGAATAGCCATCCGGCCCAGGTGCCTTCCCCACCTTAAGCCGAGCAATTGCAGCGACCACCTCCTCAATGCGAATGTCTCTCTCTAGCCACTCTGACTGTTCCGGTGCTAGAGATGGGAGTGTGACCGAGTCCAGCTACCTGGTCACGGCAGCAACATTCGGAGGTGTGCCCCTATAAAGATCAGCATAGAAATCTCGGAACGTCTCCGCTATTTGCGCATCCTCCAATACAGTAGAGCCATCAGCGCGTATGATTCCTTTCACCTTTTTACGTTGTTGGGCTATTCTGAGCCGATTGGCCAGTAACCGCCCACATCGATCCCCCCCTGTGTAATAGGCGTGTTTCAGCCTCAGTGCCGCATATTCTGCCCAGTCAATTTTGAGAGCTGCGAGGTGTCCACACGCCACCTTGAGCAGTTTCCAGACGCTTGGGGCTCCTGTCCGCTGATGCATGCATTCGAGTTCCTGCACTTTCTGGGTGAGTTCCTCTCTTTTTTCTGTTCGTAATCGATTGTCGGCTGAGGAAATTGCTATAAATACTCCCCTAAGGACAGCTTTTAATGCGGCCCATTGGGTTGCGAGCGTGGTGTCTGAGTTCGCGTTATGTTGTAGGAAATCTTGTATGGATTCCTGTATCTGTTTCACTACACCCTGTCTATGTAAGAGCGTGTCCCGAAGGCACCACACTCTGGGAGGTGGGAGGGATGGCGGGGCGGTAATAGTCATGGATACCGGGGCATGATCCGACAGGGAAATTACTCCCATATCCACCGCCGAGGTAAGAGAGCACACCGGACTCGTCACTAGGAAGTGATCTATGCGGGCGTACGACTTGTGTGCTGCAGAGTAATGAGAATATTCTTGTTCCCCGGGATGCCGCTGTCTCCACAGTTCGTGTAAATCAAGGTCCCGTAATCTGTCATTGCAGTCGGCCGAGAGGCTTCTAGCATGGAAGGTGCGTGGGGAAGACCGGTCTAAGGTTGTGTCAAAGACGACATTCATGTCTCCGCCTATTATAATGTGTCTGTCCGAAGACACTGCTATTTCTGTGAGGGCGGCGTGTAGGAATTTCTCCTGACCCTCATTGGGACTGTACAAAGAGCCTATCGTGAAATTCACTCCACCCAGGACACCGCGGTACACCAGGAGTCTGCCCCGTATCTCTGCTTTTTTTGTGGAGGACTTCCCCCTTAAAATGTCTTGCTACAAGAATGGCGACCCCGGCCGTCTTAGTGGTCCCACAGGAGAAGTACTTGCACGGGAAACCCCGGGCGCGAAGCCTGTGACAATCCCGGGCCAGCAGGTGCGTCTCCTGGAGGAGGCAAATGTGTGCGCGTGTACTTTCCAGGGAAGAGAGGATCGCTCGTCTCTTAACCAGATTGTTGAGCCCCCGTACATTGAGTGTCATTATTGTAAAGGTGTTAGGGATTGTGGCGTGTGAGGTTGTCGGCTGGGACTATGGTACTTTGCAAGCGACTCTCAGCAGGGACTGAAAAGGATTCCCCCCTGACGGTAAGAACCGGGCAGTGTTGAAGCGCAACCAGTGTGTATGCACAAGACTTGAGCTATGGACTCCCACCCCCCCCCAACTCCCCCTTGACTCCCTCCCTAAGCCCAACTGGTAAGTCCCCAAAGAACAAAATAGTCCTGGACCGGTCACAAGTTCGTGGAGGCCCCTAGGTCAAGTCAGTATTGGGAAACGTGGCGTTGGCAACTGACAGCCCCCAAGCCCAGGTCAGCTAACACGTAGTCCAGATCTATGGTAGGACAACGTAGAGGAATGTGGCAGTAGCAGCCCCATCGGCTCCCCGGCCCCTCCCCCCTCTACATGAGTATATTGCGTTACATCTACCCCCAAACCTCGAGGTGACACTCAGGGCTCGATGTGTCTTTCACCACTTCTTGAATAGCTGCTGCTTGTTCTTGGGCCACTGTCTCTGGGTCGGGTTTAAGGCCCTTCTTAGGATGGCGGCGTCTTCTCACCCTTTGCCACCCGTCAGCCTGTGATGATGAGGGTCCCTCGTGCAACCTCCGTGGCGACATTCCTCCAGGCGAGTCCTCCTCTACTAAGTCTATGCCCAGCAGGGTGCAGGTGTCACGGAGGGAGCGCATCTGATGCAGGGCTCCCTGCCATTTGAAGATAATCCAAAACGGGTGTCCCCAAGAGTACGGTATCCCTTTAGCTTGGAGAAAGAACGTAACTGCACGGAAGGATTTCCGCTTCTGGAGCGTGATGGCCGAAAGGTCCTGAAATAATGCCACTGGGTGACCCTGGAAGCTAAGAGGCTGTTTCTAGCGTGCCTCTCGCAGGATGCGCTCCTTCAAAGGGAAATCTGGAAGATATGCCAAAATGTCCGGCGGAGGGGCAGAGGCCCGCCTCGCCAGCCCCACTCTGTGTGCACGGTCAATACGGACCTCGAAGTCAGCTGGCTCTCCGAGAATCTCCCTGAAGAGTTCCTTTAAGTAGCAGGATACGCTGTTACCCTCGGCTTTTAACCCCTCCCATGCTCGTGACGGAACCGTTCCATCACGAGCCTCGGGTGGGCTGTGCTGGTGATGGAATGGTTCTGTCACGGCCCGCTCGCCGCGCCTGCGCGGCGCGAATTCCGTGCCTGCGCTGACGTTCTAATGGGCGGGCGGGTCCGTGACGGAACCGTTCCGTCACAAGCACAGCCCACCCGAGGGCTGTGACGAAGCAGTTCGGTCACGAGCACGGGACCGCCGTGCATCCCCGCCTCCCCCTTAGCGTTGCGGGGAATAGCCGCCACAGCGAAGGGGTTAAAGGAACACGTGGATGTTGTTCCTCCGGGAACGTTCTCCAGGTCCTCTGTGTGCGCCTGAAGGTCCACCTGCTGTTCTCGGAGTTGGAGCACCTCTTGTCTAAAAATTCAACCTCATCGCTGCGTGCCTGATCCGCGGACTCTACTGCTGCCACTCTTTCGCCCAGGCCATCAACATCCCTGCGTAGTTCACATTGCTCCCCGGCCAGATCTTGTTTCAAGGCCGTGAAGTCATCGCGCAGAGTATTGAATAAGGATTCCAGGAACGCCTTGGTGATAGGGGCACTCCCATCTTCCTGCACCATGGTGGCGGCCGGGACAGTGGGCGAGGGAGGCGTGCGGGTCTTGTCCCCTTTCACAACACTCTTAGCGAGCATGTCTGGTATTGTGCGGCCAGCTCTGCGGTTGGTGTTGGCCATAGTCCAAAGTCTCCGAGGGGTGCAAGGTAGGTTGGAGACCCCCTCTCCAGGCACGTAAGAAAATTGGACAGTCTCCAGGAGTCCGATCGGGGAAGCAGGGGGCAGCTGGGTGCAGGGGGCTCCCCCCCAGGTGCAGCACCCACGAAGCTTGTCTGAAGAAGTACCCGGTGGTGTCGGGTAGCGGGGTATAACCAGAGGGGGTTCCACTCACCCGGCTGTTTCTTCCTCAGGTCACAGGGTGGGTAGGCAGAGCCACGCAGTTGGCCGGGCCTGCCAACCATAACGTCGTGATGTAGGCCTCCATGGGTGCGGGTCCGGGTCGCCGCCGCCAACAAGGCCGAGCCAGGCCGGGCAGGCCACCGGTGGGGCGACCCGTGCACCTGCCTACAGCCGGGGACTCGATTTCCAGGGCAGCCGCCCCACTTGCCGCTCACCGGGCTCTCAGTCTGGCCACAGCCGACCACCCGCCCCAGCAAAGTCCTTCGCTGCGTACTCCATCGTCGCCAACTCCCCCTTTCAGCTGTAGTCGGCGAGCCGAGGTCCCGCAGGCCCCAACCGTGGGCGCCCACGCAGCAGGCGGCTAGCGGTGATGAAACCTCCCGCTCCGGTCTCCCGGAGGACATCCACCCCTGGCGTCGATTTAGGGGGCTTCTCCTGTGTCTCACCAGCAGCCAGAAGCAGTCTGGGTGTGTGGCGCCACAGGGCACGTCCCGGCCCCCAGGTCCGCTGACGGTTCCTCAGTGTCCCAGCCAAACTCCGCTCACATTAGGACGCACAGCCGGGGCCCCGAGTTCCGTGGCGGGGCCGTTGCAGCTGAGGGTCTGTACTATGCAGTCCGTGCACTATAGCAGGCTCCCGATGGCAGCGCTAGTGCGTCCGACGTGGATTGAATCTCCGGACCCCCCAAACCGGGTCCTCCGCTCCTTCAATGCCGCCGTGGAGTCTCGCGTCCTGCTCCGTCTAGGCCCGAGACAGGGGCCTCTATTTTCGTGGCCAGCTGCGCACCAGGAACCGGTCCCCGCCGTCACCCCCGGGAAATGTCTCTGTCCGCTCGTGGGTCTCGGTGCGGGTCAGCACCCAGCAGTCGCCTTCAACCAGCGTACCCTTTGGTCGGAGCCCTCCTCAGAGCTCCGTCTTTGGATCACTGTGCTAGCCCTCTTGCAGCTCGGGCAGGAAGGCGGTGCGGCCTCGGGCGGGACCCGGCTTTCCGGCAGGGCAGCGATTTGGGCAGTTCAGGTGACTGGAGCCCGCCAAAGCCGAAACCGTTGACTTCTCCAGCGGTACTGGGAATATTCTGGTGCTTAGGGGGGTAAAAAAGCGATAATTAGGGGCTGAATTGGGGGGGCCGGGGAGCCTCACGATCCAACGTCTGGTTAGGTCGCCATCTTGGCCACCCCCCCAACCCATCATTTTTAGTGTTCATTATGAGCTTTTGTCTACTGAGTTGCAGAAAGAAGAGGCCTTTAACTTAACCTCACTATACTTGCTAAAGTGTGGGAGGGAGTGGTTCACGATGCCCTTGCAGTGAGTATACTAGTAATTGTTAATAAGCAAACAATGTGACTTACCACCGCCCATCCCTGACACCACTGGGACGTCCCCATTGACCGTCCCCGCATGTGCTTCGCTGGCACTGCCTCTGGCCCCGGCAATGATTTGGGTGACTAGAAAAAACATTACACATTTTAGATGCCAGATCAACCAACCTTATTATTGTTTTTTTAGCAAAATTCAACTAGAAAACATCAAAACAGCTTCATTGCAGTGTCTTCTATCAAAAATATCACGCAGAGCATTTTGTTGGTTGGCAATGTTGAAAAAGACAGGAAGTCAAGCCAACCGAAAACATTTTGGGAAGGAGGGGACAGAGCTATGATGACTCTTGAGTCATTCACGTGCAATGAAGGGGAGGAGTAATAATTGGTCCATGAAGACATATGGTCTTGAATGGCAAATTTAATGGGACCGTCCTTCTGCTTGTTTCCACAATTGGCTTACAAGTATTGATGAGGGTACAAAGAGACTGCAACCACTCAGTGCCAGGCATGTGGGGGAGAAGAAGAATTACTATGTCACATATTGTGCACCTGTGAGAAACTACGCACTTTGAGAATATACTGGCTTCGCCCCATCTGGCGTATTTTAAATATACAGACATGTCAAGCTGCCCTGGTAGAGTGCGTGAAAGGTGAATGAGTACAGCTGGCGGCACACTTCATGAAATACCTGTCCGCAGTAAAAGTAATCCTGCATTCCGATAAACATACAGAACTATTATCCATCTTGCTATGCAAATTGTTTTAATCCCCATGTGTATAGTTGCCTAAATAGTGTCTAAACCTGTTTAATCTTCTGAACAACAGGGTGATAAACTTTCACATATCCTCTTATAACATTGGACTTCATGCACTGTATACTGATTTTAATATGGCTTGATTGCAATGATTGTAATCAATTGTGCAATACATTATCTATCTTTCTATCTTTCTATCTATCTATCTATCTATCTATCTATCTATCTATCTATCTATCTATCTTTCTATCCATCCATCCCTCCATCTATCTACTATCTATCTATCTATCTATCTATCTATCTATCTATCTATCTATCTATCTATCTATCTATCTATCTATCTTCCAGTCATGCTGCACTGTCATCATCGAAACTGCTGGTGTACTACTATTTTATAAATAAATACATATACATTATTAGGGAGGGTTTACCCATGACCTTTATCACTCTTTCATTTTACTTTTTAATCATGGCCAGGAAAAAGAAAGCCTTCTTACCAAACATGCATAGAATAAGAATAGCTTACTTGGGCATGCAATCTTCCCAGTAGAGTACCGGTCCCAAAATCAATTCTCTTAGTCTTACAGTACCAGTTCATCCTATATATAAAGGGAGAGGGAAAGCTTACTGACGAAGCAGAAGAAAAGAAGCTACAGACAAACTAGTACGAACTGGAGTAAGTGATCTACAGAAACTTGAAATATAGAAAAAAAATAACTAGGCTAATGCAAGCATAACAAGAAATTAACAAACATTAGAGAGAAATAGAATGAAGAGGAGTTGGGGAAAAATAGGAAATAGGCACAGTAAAAAAATGGAAAAAGTATTCTAAATGTGGAAAGGTAAAATTTAGGGAAGTAATAATAATAATATTAATTGGAGGATTTACTGGGGTCAGCAGATCTGTTGGCATCAGCTGCAGTGCTGGTGTTACTGGTGGAGCTGGAACTTACACCTGCCATGGTTCTGGTGGTGACAGCTCCCAACTCCCTAACCTGCCTCCGTGCTGCCAGCCATCTTCTTGCCCATGGATTCTGATGTAAGAAATAAAGGAAGATAAAAAATCAAAATGTTAGTGGTAAAGTTAATAATCTCTCCAAAAATATTTTACCAGGCAAAGGTAAACACAGTAACATTGTACTTTTATATATCAGATTGTCTATACTACTACTAGTATCGAGTTGACCTATTCCAAATTTCCTAAAATACATTTTGGAACTATTAATGCATTTGCTTCTGATTCTCAATCTCAACGCCCTTTGACAGGCCAACTTTTTTTCAATGCACAGGTGCATCCTACACATCACTGGAAGATTGATTGGGACTGTATGAGCTACATAAAGAAAGGAACAGAGAACACTAACTAGCTGATATTGCTACTACTGCCATTATCTTAATAACAGAACATAGTAGTCTGCATGAATTCTTTAATAATGAGCCAGAGTGAATCAGATAATATTTGTAACGTAGACTTAACATCTAACATCTAACGTCTAATTATGATGCCGGTCGAACGAACGTCCGACCGACTTTGTATTGGAAACGGACCGTATGACAAGGAGTCTGTAGTTCTCTTTCCACAATTAGGATGCAACGCCTTCACAGCAGTTGTAAACGGTATATTTTCAATTGAGGCTTGTGCTGCGGGTTGCAGCACCAGCCTCAATAGAAAATATACACTTTTAAAACATCCCTGCACTACAGTACAGCGATGTTTAGAGGGGCACCACAGGTGCCCCCAGGCCTCATAGCGGAGACAGGGGCCCTGCTGGGGGCCCTGAAAGTCACTTTCTGACCATTTGTCCATATCAGGAAGGCCGACATGTAAAGGATGTGGGAAACGGACACCATAATCCCAAAGGCGGTACCTGAGCAGCCACCGCAGCCATTTGGGGATTATCAGTCCTTCCGATGCACCGATGCGTTCCTTGAGCCCGTTTAATACAATTTAAAAAAGCACTTTTAACCCAGATCTGGGTCCCTATCTGAGGTTCAGGATGTTCCTATTCTGCTCCCCTTTATTTTTTTATTTTTTTATTTGTAGGACTTTGCTTCAATCAGTGTCCCCAGATGGCTGCCAACACTTCCTGGTTGAAGTATTCGCAGCCAATGAAATTTCAGTAGTATCTGCAAGTCCACTGCAATGATCCACAGTACTGAGATATCTATATTTTGTAAACTTAAATATCTCAAAAAATACTGAATGGATTTTCACTAAATCATAAAAAGCACGCTTTCCAGACCAACATCTAGCTTTCTGCCAAATTTGGTGTAATTCCGTTCAGCGAATTGGGCTGTAGTTGTGTTCAAAATCTATATGGAACAATGCCTGGGGAAAATGTGTTTTGGATCCCCCATTTTTCTCCGCTCCCACTTGACAGATCACCCCAAAACTTTCAAAATTGGAGCTGAACTGAATAAAGCAAAAATGTTGAACATTTCTCGAAGATTCATCAAGGAGTGCTTGTTAGAATTTGGGGTCTCTAGTTGGCAACGGTTTGCACCTTTGTCCAAGTAGGGACCCTTCCTTCTATTCAGGATAAGGGAGTTACTCTCCTAAAATAACCCCTGCTCACCCCGGTGGTAGTGTTGCACGAGCAATCCGGCTTATATCAGAGGCAGTGTGTAAAGCATTTGCACATAATCAACAGTAATACAGTGAAAACACTACAAAAGGACACATCACCAGTTTTAGAAAAATAACCAATATCTTATCTGTGCAAAAAAGAACAAAAATGATTAAAACAATCCACCATACAGTTCTCAGGAATCTCAATAGTAAAAAATAGACTTCAAATATAGTTCCTTGAACTCGGTAGCCCCTTCTGGGACTATCACGGTGCTGTGAATAGCACATCCAAACAGTTCTGGCAGACAGTGCTTTGCAGATCAGTTATGGTGTTGGGTAGACCCGCAAAACAGTACCTTTTAGAAATGCAGGGTGTTGGCGACCTCTAGATGAGTCCCAAAGAGCCAGTGTCCGCAGGCATCAGTTCTGGAGGTTGATGCAAGAGTCTTCAGGTCCTTGAAGTCACACGCGTTGCAGATCAAACTCCTCAGATTTGAAGTTGGGAGCACCAGCTTCGACAGGCATCAGGGTTGCTGTGTGTAGTTCAGGATTACGGTGCCCTCAGGTCATGGTGCAGGCAGCGGCTCAGTGACTTTCATCCAGTGGCATCATTGAGACCAGGGCTGCAGTGCGAAGTGATGCGGTGTTCGTCGCAGTGCTGGCAGGTCATGGTGCAAGCTGCGGCGTCATCATTGCTGAAGCACTGTCGTCGGCTGACAAACTCGAGTCAATGGCACCGGCATGAGTAGGCCAAGGCTGCATTGCGGGATGAGTGCGGTGCATCATGTAACTTATGAGCGGTATCCTCAAACCACGGTGCAAGCAGAATCGTTGGTATTGGCATGGAACAGCGTCCTCGGTAATACAAGAGCAGTGAGGCAGTGCGGAGTGCGGTGCCCACAGTTCACGGTGAGAACAGGGATGCGATGCAACGTGTGCCAGTGCCCTCGGCAGTGCCTTTAGGACACAGAGTCAGAGGTTGTGTCATTGACGGTGTGAAGTTGCTTTTTCTTCTGTTGCAGCACAAAACACACAGTCCCCAGAGCTGGTACCAGATGAACTTGAAGTTATGTTATGTTGTGTTATTGTCATTTATATAGTGCCAAATCACCAACGGTCTTTAAGCGCTTGTGAGAAACGTAAAACCCTACCAGAGCTACACGGCCCAAAAACACAGTCAGTCTAAATAGGCTTAACCAAAAGCCTGAATAAACAAGAGTCTTTAGTTTCCTCCTGAAAGGGAGAAGGGAAACTTCCCTACGCAAGCTTTCCGGTAGCTTGTTCCACAGCTGAGGTAAATGTAAATGTAAATGTAAATGTCATGGTACTTATAGAGCGCACTGTCACCAGACGGTCACCTTGCGGTGTCGCCTATGTGGTTTCCTGGCACTGATACTCATACCGCGGTGGAACCCCTCCTGGCTTTCCTTGTGAAGTGTCCACTCCTGGGCACCCCCAGGGTGAAGCCAGGCATCCTTAGCGCTGTTGGGGGCCAGTGTGGAGGCTAAGCAAGCTATTGCCCAGAGTTGCAGCGTGGGGCCCGTGATTAGAATAGGCACCGAGGCGAGAATTAACAGGTCCGAGGAAATTGAGCCCGAGACCCCGCCGAGGCGGGAATCGAACCCTGGTCCCTGGCCAGAACTCTGCATCAGGGTCTGCCGCTCTAACCATTGACCCACACTCCTCCATGAGGTATCATCACAGAAAAAGCTCGACCCCCAAGGTGGCCTTATCAAACTGAGGACAGGCCAACAGACTTGCATCGGATGAACGGAGGCATCGCCCTGGTACATAGCTCTTCAGCCATTCCTTGATGTAGTCAGGGGCCGTTCCGTGCAGGGCTTTATGTGAAAGCCAGTGAAAGTGTTGCAGCAGTGTTGTAGCATGTGCTCTCCTAGGGAGTTTAAAGATTAATCTTGCTGCATCGTTCATAACCACCTGAAGCTTCCCTGAGAGTTTATCATATAGCAGTGGTGTAACATGTGCTCTCCTAGGGAGTTTAAAGATTAATCTTGCTGCATCGTTCATAACCACCTGAAGCTTCCCTGAGAGTTTATCATATAGCTCAATATAAAGCACGTTGCCGTAGACCAGTCGTGACACAATTAGTGCTGACACTACAGTGCGCATGGTGGAAAAGGACAGGAGGGGTAAAAGTTTCCGGAGTTGCCTCTTAAGGCCCACAAAATTTCCCACCATAGCAGTCACCTGATTGGTCAGTGTCAGCTTATTGTCCAACCTGATGCCCAAGCTCTTCACAACTGGCATCAGTATTGGAGTTGTACCTAGCTCTTGAGGCCAGAAGGAGTTGGACCAGAGGTCGCCCCCTGTGGTAATAGCTAATACCTCCGTCTTGTCCAGATTTTCTTTTAGTGAATTGGTGGACATCCAGTTCATAGTGAACCAGAGCATATTCTATACATTTGACTGTGCCTGTGTAGAGCTGTTGATATGTAAAATTAGTTGCGTATCGTTATAGTAATTGAACACCAGACATTCTAATGTTGCCAGCGCTTCCACAAGTGGCTGCTAATAGATGTTAAAAAGCAGGGGGGACAACGCCAAGCACTCCGGGACCCCACACAGCAGAGCACCTTTCCTGGACACACCATCCCCTATTTGGATCGTTTGCATCTGATCCTTTAGAAAGGAGGCAATCCACTGGTATACAATGCCAGTCATTCTCAGCGACCGAACACTAGTCAGCAACGGAGCATGGTTTGCTGTGTCGAACGCGGCTGAAAAATCCAAAAGGATAAATGCCAATGACTTCTTCTTGTCAGCTGCGAGCCTCAGCTCGTCCAGCACTGAGCACATCACCAGCTCTTTACTGCTGTGGGCCCTGAAGTCCGTTTGACGCGCATGGAGCAGCTGATGTTCCTCCAAAAAGGAGGAGAGTGTTCTAAGTACATGTTGCTCCGCCACCTTAGCCAAAAAAGGAAGTCTGGATATGGGGTGGTAGTTCTTCAAGTTATTAACATCTGCCCCTGCTTTCTTCAGCAGCAGAGTCACCATAGCTTCCTTAAAATTGAGAGGAACCTTCCCCGTTACCAGGGACAGTCTCTAGCCCCATCACAGAGAAGGTAATTTGAAACACCCTAGGAGGGCAGGGGTCCTCTGGAGAGCCTGATTTCACTTTGGCCATTTGTCTTTGCTGTTCCTAAGACTTCTTGAACAGGGGCAAAGCTCTACCTCAAGCCCTTGGGGAAACTCACACAAAGAAGTTGTAGAAAGTTCAGTCCAGTCCCTTCCGTGCCCAAGACAGAAGCAGCCACTGCATGCCAACACAGCAAAGCACACAGCAAAGTCATAGTTCCTCATCACAGCTTCTCGGGCTCTTCTTCTTTCTTGGCAGTCTTCTTGGTCCCAAAAGAGTTCTAAGGTTCTGGGGTTTGATCCCCAATATTTATACTCAAAATTCCTTTGTTCTCTTAAGCAGGGAGTGTCTGTGCTCAGTCCAAACCAGTTTGATCCTCTCTCGCCCAGCTTCCAAGCAGCATGTAGAGAAAGCATTGTCTAAAGCAGACCAGGCCTATTCAGGTGCAAGGAAATTTCTTCCCACTACTCTAAATGCAGCCCAAATCTATTCAACCCAGCCCTGAGTCATCCAGGAAAGGCAGGACACCCCTCGACCCCCCAGTGGCTGTCTGAAGAAAATGCAATTCCACATCCCCTGTCACTCCAAAGCCAGACAGTCAATCCATAAACCCAGCAGAGGCACACAGGATGGCTAAGCAAGGACTTACCTACTTTCTAAAAATGGTATTTTCTAACATAAAAATCATCCTTACTAAAAGATGCATTTTTACATTCTGAGTCCATGCTTACTCAACTCTATTTGCCTATCTTGTCCCAATGGGAAGTTATGCTTATAAGATGTTATAAGTAAAACTCCCATTCTACACTATGGGACAGACAGCCTTTCCATAGTGAAAAATAAAATGCACTATCATTCACTACCAGGACATGTCACACACACCAGTACATGTCCTACCTTTAACATACACAGCAGCCTGCCCATAGGGGTACCTTGGGCCTACATTAGGGGTGACTTAACGGTCAGAAAAGGGAAGATTAGGGCCTGGCAAGTGGGTGCACTTGCCAGGTGGACATGGCAGTTACAAACTGCATTCAGACTCTGCAGTGGCAGGTCTGAGATATCTTTACAGGGCTACTTCTGTAGGTGGCATAATCTGTGCTGCATTTGATTTACAGGCCCTGGCACCCTCAGTGCACTATACTAGGGACTTACCAGGAAATCAAATATGGCAATAATGGAAACACCAATCCAATAACACAATTTACAGCAGGTGCACTTACACTTTAATACTGAACAACTGTGAGAAAGTGCGCAGAGACACTAAACCAGCAAAAACAGAGTCAAAACCGGGAGGTCAGAAAGCAAAAAGACAGGGGAAACACTCCAAAATGCGAGATATAATAGTGCTAAAGTCATTTGAGATGGCATTAGTGAAATCGTGATGTCATTGACCATGTCATGAGTGATGTGATATGTGAGGTCTTAAGCAGTACCATTGTGAGGTTGTGAGTTATAGTTATCTTACTAACTATAACTGCAGAATTTCACTGTTTTTGTATGAGTGAAATCAGAGCCTATATATAACTATAACATCCCTGTAACTTTTGTTTTTTCAGGTAATTTCTATGGTTTTTTAGATAGGAATAACATTTGCAGATTGGTGGAGAAAGGGGGTGGAGCCTCTGGCCAGCTCTTAGGAATCCTGCTGTGTAGGAGTAACAGAAACTACCTGGAGGCTTCTTGGCCCCAAGGTACCTCAGTGTCCAAGATGACCTTTCCCAACCAGTAGTGCGCCAGGATATGTATTTGAAGAGTGGTAGAGAAAAGGGTCATGACCTCTGAAGATCTCTTAACAATCCCGATGTGTGGGAATTTCTGTAGGTAACAGGAGGGGTTGTTTTCCCCAAGGACCCTCAGCAGCCAAGGGGACTTTATCCCCCAACTTGTTGTGTGCCAGGAGGCATGTTTGCACAGTGGTAGATAAAGGAGGGAGGCCACAAAGCCTTCTCCGCAATCCTGCAGTGTGGAACATACTGAAGGTAATATGAGGGGAAGTTGGCCCAAAAGTATGTTCTTGGAGCCCAACAACTCCTCCTGTTACTTCCAGTAAGTACCACACAGCATAATTGCTTAGAGGTCTTCGGAGGCAACACCCGCTTTCGCCACCACTCTACAAATGCACCTCCTAGTGCTCTAATGTTTGGGGGATGAAGTCCCCTTGGCTCCAGAGGGTCCATGGGGGCCAACAAGCCATCCTGTTACCTCCAGTAAGGCCCACACAGCGGGAAACCCAGTTACCAGTGGCGTGGAGAGCACAGGAATCACATCTGAGCATACCCGTCTCACTCAGGGTGGCAAATGCAAAAACAACAGATGATGGACAGAATGCAGAACAATGTCATACATTCACCCCAGTACAGAGATCTGGGCCTAAATCCATAATTTATTTGCTCACCACACCACCCCAGTTCAGACATAGCCATACACAAATCAGCCTTGACCCTGTGCCTCATGGGAACAATCCAGCCCGAACTGCCAAGCCATGTCTTACCTGGACCGGAATCTAGCATCCTAGGACCTGTTTCTGGCTATCAGCCGTCTTCAGCCAGGATAGCTTGACTCCAGTGGTGTGGAGAGCACAAGACTCACGTCTGAGCATACCCGTCCCACTCAGGGTGACAAATGCAAAAACAACAGTTGATGGACAGAATGCATAACAATGTCATACATTCACCCCAGTACAGAGATCTGGGCCTAAATCCATTGTTTTTTTTGCGCACCATGCCATTCCAGTTCGAACCTAGCCATATGCAAATCAGTCTTGACCCTGTGCCCAATGAGAACAGTCCAGCCCGAACTGCCAAGCCAGGTCACCCCTGGACTGGAAACAAGCATCCTAGGACCGGTTTCGGGCTTTCAGCCCTCATTATCCAGGATAGCTTGATTCCAGTGGCATTGAGAGCAACAACAACAAGGATGACCTGGAAACAGAGGGAAGGATACCGACATTAGGAAGCACCAGGCAGGTAAAAACTAGAACGCCAAGCACCTTCCTGTTCATCATTGCACATTTTATTCCAGAAGTGCTCCGGTCCTGGCGTATATGAAATACGGATTGAGGCAGGTGTGACAACAAGATCCCTACAGCCAACCTCTGCAGACATCAAGAAGGATTCAGAGTGGTGCCTCCCAGCCTCTCCCTAACCTGAAAACCCTACCACCTGAACAAAGCATCAACATTTCGAGCTCAAGTTCCCAGCCAGGGATAATTGAGCATAACTCTCTACGCAGATCATTGAGTGCAACCAATACAGCTGATGCTACCAATGTGACAGTGGGTACTGTCCAACACAATTCCACAGCACCTGATGCTTCATCTTTGAACTGGTGCCCTTTCAAAAGACCAACGATATTGAAAATTACTCTGGATATTTCACAGAAAACATTTCAAGCTCTTCTGCAGTCACTCATCGTCAGCAACTGCTTCATGCTTATCAGTGATTTCATGACAAGTATCTGATTGCTATGTGGTCCTATGCCTGAATAATTTTGGGAACTTTTTGTTTCATCATGTATTTATTAACAATACTCATCATTCTACTGCCACAAAAACAATTACCTTTCCTATGGTTCATGAACTGCAGCCATACTCGTCATCCCACAGAACCAAAAGAGGTCTCTATGCTGCAAACATTCCAGCTTATCCAGTGCCTTAGGGCATAGCTTGGGAAATGGTTCCATATCAGATTACGGGACCCTCTGAGACATTGCAATTGCCTTACCCAATAAAGGTTTCAATGAATGATGTTATAATACCCCATTCTATTTCAGATGATTAGGACCGTGAGACTATTAAAAGAATGATATCTGATTTACAGGCATATACTACTTTGAATTATGAAGATCCTTATTTGAATATATCATTACAAAGATTTGTATTGTTATCGCTACTATATGCACTATGTCAAACATAGGATTAGCTATTATAGAGAAGTTCACAATTGCACCTATCGGGAACATTGTTAGGTGCTGCCTCCAGATAGTTATCTAAGATCTTAAAGAAATATCCTTACTTTCAGAGTGCTCACACTCTTCAGCCTTCTATTTCACATGGAACCCAAAGCAGCTTCCCAAAAATCTAATCACTACCAACAAGCTGATCTACTGCATTGAGTTTAATCCACACCTGGCTATTCAAGGATATGAGTACTGAAATGCAAATAGTGAGAAAAACAGTATTTCGGGAGCAAAGTTTGGCAGATCCAAGTCAAAGAAGTCTTATTTTGAGCCTGTATAATAACAAAAGAAATAATCTTTCTGAAACAAACTATCCAGCAGATGACTTGTCTGGGATTCGGAACAAGGAATGACTTAAATAAACCTTCTATTCCAAACGTCAATCTGACCGTGTTCAGTAATTGGCAATTTCAACAGAATATTTATGAATCAGTTAAATATGATGCAGAATGGGACCTATAATTCCACGCAATTTCCTATTGAAGGTTTTGTCTTATGGCCTTACGATTCTGATATCTACATGTAGTGTTTTTTTCCAACACTAATGGACCTAAAAGTAATTGTACTCATCCATATTACATGATATAAACACCTGTAGTAGCTACCCCTTATAATGTAGGTAAGCTATGCCAACAAAGGCTGGAAAACTCTAGTCTTTCAGCTGTGAAAGAACATTTTTTCTCAATTAGTGAGAATATGGATCTTTCTCACTTTTTTCTGTGACAGCATCCTCATAGAAACAAAATATTCCTTTCCACAGGAATATATGCAATTTGCAAAGAAGGAATCAATATATTCAGAGAAAGAAAATGCAAAAAGAATTGGGAAAATTGAACATGAAAACAGTTCTTAAAGTTATCGACAATGGAAGGAACACCCTTTCTAAAAGAGTGTACTCTTTAAATCAAATGTTTTCCTCAGCCTTAGACGTCCTCAAAGGAGACCTATATTTATTACAACACAGGCAGACTCAGTTAAGAACAATTATACAACTAAATTGGGCACTACAAACACTTAGATCAGGTTTTGTACCTTGGTAACTTCTTGATGAAATAAACCATATATTTTGATGCTTACACAGAAAACAATGGCTAGGAAAGAATCTACATACACCCTACGAGGTATAGAACAGGTTGAAGATGCACCATTTATAGTAAGTGATACTCCACCTCTTACCTGGTCAATAAAAGGTATGGCTTCATGGCTCATTACAACTTTTCATTTTCAAGATTGTCAGAAATATTAATCCATTAGCTGATATGAAACCGTGCACAATTCACAATTGTTCCATTCTTTGAAATTTCTTTTGTCCCACATCTATATTAATGAACGTTTGGATGACTGTGTATATCAGTACAGAAAATTGAAAAAATCTCCTTGGACATTTCCTTCTGTGTGACATCATTTCATTGAACAGAATGTGTTGGGTTTGATGCCACGGTTAAGTACTGTTTCATCTGGTTCCCCCATTGAATTCATTCATACACATCATGAAATTCTGAATACTAGTTCTCATTTATTTATAACAAAAATTACTTGCTGTGGGTTGGAATCTGGCCAGCCATACCTGATAACTGTTTCAGAAAAAATAAAGTGTTGTGGAAGGAAGTTATATCCTCTTCTTAGAATTTTCATTAGGAACACTCCTTAACCTAGTATAAACATGAAATCTACATGTTTGGCAATTTAAACAATTAGTGTGTGTTCTGTTGCATAAAGAAGTCCCTTTGACTTTTGCGGGTGAAGTTTTGTACCACAATTGCTTCAGAAATTCAAAGGCTGTTATACACGCAATACCTGACACATTTTGCTGATATTGTCCAAACGATATTTAATATGTCTGTTACTACTAGTGTTGTGCATCTTTTTTAGAAAATTGCATCTGGTCTTCTGACTAGTACATAAACTGTCCAACTGAAAGTATATTAGACTTACACATACGGTAGCCTCCAGTCGCGTATCTCGATATGGAAACAGTTATTCAACCTCTACATGAGCACCAGAAACAATGGTGAG
The DNA here is from genome assembly GCF_964261635.1 of Lissotriton helveticus. Taxonomy (NCBI): domain Eukaryota; kingdom Metazoa; phylum Chordata; class Amphibia; order Caudata; family Salamandridae; genus Lissotriton; species Lissotriton helveticus. The sequence goes on along the minus strand of NC_136060.1, from coordinate 46,433,894 downwards.
CAATGCATCTGTCCCTTCTACTGAATGCTATCTATGACAGATCAATATCACCGGTGGCACTTTTCAATGCAGCTCTTGATGAATGACTTGACTCACTGTTAACTTTTGAACCCCATGGACAGGAGATGTAACTATCATTGGGTTCCCAAGATGAGCAACCCACTGATGGTTGATCAAGCACAAAGATTGTCAACTACAGACATGCTCTGTAGGGTTTTCATAAATACCAACCTTATGCTTTGTGTGTACTTAAAGATGTCAACATGGGAATGAGGAATGTACTCAATCAAAAACTGATCAAAAACAAGAATTAAGCTCATTTAGCACAAAAGCCTGACCGAACTATATTCTTTTTTATAAGACTATTTTAAATTTGTGTTCCCGTTTTATGACAACATATTGTTTAATTGGTCTATTCATATCAGCACTGCTATTTTTTAATCACCAACACACATGCAACATTCTAGGTAGAGTACAATGTACATATTGATAATCTCTAGTAATGCAAGACTCAAACGTATGTGTGCTTCACTACATTTATTATATGTATAATTTCTGCCATTTTACATATATGATGTATCGATTGCCTTTGTTTTATGTTCCATTATATGTGTGATATTGAATGCTTTCTATCATATTTTACATGTATAGTTTGACTAGGTGTAAATTAAGTTATGTAGACCTTATTAACTAGAGGGTATGGATTTCCCTATACATTACACAAATAGCAATTGGTTAGATACGCTGCTATGACGTCACATTCAGATGTACAAGTCAGGGATGACATACAGTCCCTAAGGTCTGATTCCATCTATATAGGTCCTCACTCCATCTTGACTAGGGAGGATGCCATCTTCCTTCTCTCAAACAATGGAAATTGCCACCTTTTCTGATTTACACAGAAACATTGTCATTTCTGCTATTAGACACTGTCACCATATCTTTCTAAGAACTGTGAAAGTGTCCAGCTACTCAATCAATGAAACAGATACAACCATCAAAGCAGCATTCGTCTGGGTCAAATGTCTACTTTCCACCATGGCAAGGTTGAGTAAGAACACATAGAGACATATAACGAAGATATTGTAAGTTGAATTATTGTCCTTTTAGCTTATATGTGCATAAAGAACCATCTAGGACATGCATCTAAGTACATAATCTATGTCAGTCATTCCTAAACTTATGTCTGAAATTCCAGTTTCTGATAAAATTTAGTATATAAAGATGACCACCTGACCGCTTGTCAGAAGAAGTTCTTTGCCCAGATTATCGGCCGAGATTTTGCCAGAGACTGGCTTAACTACTGCCGGAACACTTTACACTTTACAGATGTTGCATCTCCGTGAAGCCAATTATGCTGAGTCCTGGAGAAAGACTGCAGTGTGTGTTTGTCCTTCATGTGGAACACTGTCTTGACACCTCCACTAATAATGACAGCCTTTTATGTCAACAAGGTACGCAGTTCATTTATTCTCCCTAAGACTCTCTAGAATGAAAGTTGCTCTGCATTCCGTGCGCTCTCTCTTGGTATAATGCCTTGAAGTGGACGTTAGGTTGTTAAGTTCTAGATTACTTTTTAAAAGACTTTTTAATGATGCTAGAAATGTTAATTTGTTTCTCATTATTCTGAATGTAATCTGTGTAGATGTGTAGTTGTTTTAGGAGTACTTACAAACAGATTGTTCCTGTAGTGATAAATGCTTTTAAATTAAAGTGTACATTCTTCTTAGTACATTGTGTGTGATACAGTAAATAACTAAATGAGCTTGATTGCTGTTTCCCCAGTGCCCAAATCCCTTCATGGCATTGTTAGTAACCCAAAAGCAATGTTTCTATCTTAATTGCACACTGAATAGTGTTTTGCTGAGCTGCAATAACTTGCCTTTCACATTCATTACATTCATCACTGGTGCAGAGTTACGCCAAAGCTGTAACTTACACAATAATTTTGGGTACTAGAATAATGCAATTGGCTGGCTGCAACATCTGGCAGGACTAGGGACCACAGGTTAAACCATTTTTAGCCGTTGCAAATGTGAAATCAGGCCTTTTACGACTGCTGAATAGGTCTGTGGAATGTCCAAACTTTATTTTGCGAGTCTGTAACCTATTAGTAACTTGCAGAATAGGGTTTGCAACTCACTATTGGACGGGGCGTGCCAAGGGTGTCCCTTCCTAATATCAGCTCGCAGTGCCATGTACAAATGTTTTGTGACCAAAATGCAGTCACAAAACATTTGCATTTTACCACCAATGGAAGGTTGGTGGTAAACTAGTTGTAAATCTTTGTGAATGTGAGCACAAATATTTTTTTAAGAGTAGGCAGTGGTCCCAGGGACCACTGCCTGCTCTTAAAAAACTGAAACTGAAAAGTTTCATTTTTCTTTTTTGAAACACATTCCGTTTTTCTTGAAGGCAAACGTGCTGCGTTTTTAAAAAAAACTGCTTAATTGAAATACCAGTCACAGACATGGTGGTCTGCTGACCCCAGCAGGCTACCATCACTGTGAGCGACGGCCCTTTCCAATTGGTCACATGTTGTGACCTGCGTCATGAACTTTATGAGTCAGGTCCTTTTTGACCCATTTGGGAGTGCAAAAAGTGTCTCAGAACTGGTGTACATTCCATTATGTTGCAAATTTTGAGTTCCCAAAAAATTGCAATTTGCGACTCGCATAATGGAATGGTCCTACATCTGGCCCTTGGTCCCCGAATCCGAACAAATGTTGAGAAAGGGCAAATATGGGGTCAGGGGAAACACACACTGTGGGATCCCGTGTTGGTACAAAATAAAAATAAATATTATTTCATGGGATTTGCAGTACCACAGCAGAACCCAGTAAGGCTCCCCTATATAGTTTTGCAAAACTACCGTGGGCCCTCAAAGGCAAGCTTCCCTGTTATGGTGCTGCAATCTTATGCGAGCTTCCATACCATGGTGCCAGATCTGGGTACTAGTACTTTTACTGTGAATCTAGCACCCGCAAAGAAAACCTTGCATGGCATTATGGTAAGGAAGCTTGCTCCTCAAACCAGGATAAAAAAACAAAGTAGTCTACTGGATTTTGCCATGTGCATCTGGGGCTGGCAGTCTGCAGAGAGTTGGAAGAATGGTCTGGTTGGATAAAAGGCCCTACAGCTATTCCCAGCAGTGCACTGTCAAAGATTGTGCTTAGCAGTTGTTGCCCAAGCAGAGACGGCTGGCTGCCCACAGAGGTTTGAGCACAGGACATGGTCATATGTTAGCTGGAAACAGAGGTGAGGTCCAAAAAAATTACATTTATAAAATGATAAAAAGTCATAGACATTTACTGAAAAAGCAAAAGTTAAAGTGGCTGTAGCCAAATGAATTCTGACCAGTTAGTTCACCCAGAAATTTTGCTTTTATCACATGCTTCCTAACAGTGTTTTACTTTTAAGATAAGGCCACTGTGGTACAGCTATGGTGTGGGCCTCTGGGCTGGGTGCACATGAACACATGTGCAGGCTGCACATGAGAGCCTGGAGTTGTGTCCAGCCTGGTAATGGTGTACAGGTAGCCTGGAGCTGAAGTGACCCTGTCAGGGTAGGTGCTGATCTAGTAGAGGCCTTATAATTCTAGTGGGCATTCACTGATAGGTCTAGAAGGTTTACTGGAATATCTGTAGTGTAACTGTATTACATACAAAGGGGAATTCGGCCTTAAAGTGCAGTCTTTCTCCTTTTTGGCCTACATGGTTCAGAAAGGGGGCAAACTAGGAAGAGAAATGTATGCCCAGTTTGAAAATGCTAGTCCTAATAAAATACAAATGCATTGTAATTAGGAATGGTCATATTTCTCTGGCTCAGCACAGTATCAGATGACAGGTATTTTGTCACTCTACTGGGCCAAGTTAATTACTCTCCTCCTCAGCAAAGGGAACAAAGGCCTTCCACAGAAATGGAGCAATTAGCAGTCATTTTCTCAGTTCCAGAGAAGGAAGGGGTGAGGAAGAATATATTCAGCTGGTAATTAGCTGTCAAACGGCACCTGGGTCGGGACAGTCCGGGCACCTGAACTAAGCAGAAAGCCCAGGCATTTGGAGCCAACACAGGAGGGGTTTTCCTCTCAAGTTTTGGTGGGAATGTATCTGGAAATGATACAGCTGGAGATGGAGCTTAGGCCCTCAGAAGAACCCTTCAAATAGAAAGCTTGAAGGTGCCATATTGGATTGTACCAGAATGCTGGGAAAGAGGGTTTGGACGGGGTGAATGGATTATATAGAATCATAGGATTATCCAGGAGTGCACAGCATCTAGAACTGTACACTCTCATTTATTAACCCCTGCACAAGAGAGAGAGAGGGAGCAAGACCCTGGAACTGGACAGCAGCAACATCAGAATCATGGACAGCTGAGAGTAGAAGCCACCTGAGAGTGGGCTCCTGTGTGACACACCTGAGGACCTGCATGAGCGGGGACCACGAGGGGCAGTCAGGAGTGGTCTCCCTGCACTGCCCCACCTTTTTGTAGGCACTGGGTACCCCGGGTTGATCAGTGGCACTCATCAAAATAAAAGAAATGAAAAGAAAAAACAAAATCCCAGAAACATAGTGGGAGAGCCACTACTATGGTCTTTATGCTTTTGAGGCTCGGAGAAACCCTAAGTTGCCCTTCAAGGGCCTGCTATCATATTTATCTCTCCTTGTGGTGTCCCATAGAGGGGCAGAGGAGACACTAATGAACTGTACATGTGCTGTGGGAGGTTGAATTGAGTGTACCAGCCCCCGGAAAGTAATTTACAAACTTACCATAAGTCTCTTGGATCATTGAATTCATGACCCCATGCAGTGATTATTGATAGTGAATGCATTTGCACATAGTTGATGAGTTTATTGGTTTTAATTGTGAATCTTAGTATGTGATGATTTAATTAAGTTTAATGTGTTGACTCCTTGACAAATCTAACAGGCATGCTTTATTACAATCTTATATGGCACTGTTTCATCGGGTATAGGTGGGTGGGTGTTATGATTATGGGGTTCATGACCCATGAGGGTCAAATGTGCTTTCAGAATGTCACCAAAGTATTTTCCTACCTTAAGTATTTATTTGAAAATTAATGTGTAGTATGTTGTAGTTTGTGTGAAATAAATATACTTTCTCTTTTTCAAAGAAACAGCACATACTGGACAGTAATGTATTCAGTGTAGTTGCATGGTAGCAAATTGAGATTACTAGCATGCATCACTTCCCTTGAGTAAGCCTTGGATTACTCTGCTTCGCTACCCTGAGAGAGTCCGGTGCTACAATGGGGTACGTGGTTCCCAGTAAAGAGACAATTGTAGACCTATCACTTATGCCAGTCTCACATCCTGCACAACTAATAACCCAATTTCTTACAGTGACGTACTTGGTAGTAAAATCTTAACATGCATTAAAAAAACCTAAATGGACTGAAAATACCAAAGGTTATTATTTTGTTGTTGTTAGGTTTGGTTCTAAGATTTTAACAAACTGAAAAACAGTGAAAAAGTAGTTATGTTGTAATGAATTAACTATAACTTTGCCCCAAACGTGCACTGCTTGTGACCTCACATGTTACATCACTCATGATATGCTAAACTATATCATCGATAAAATTACAATCACATCATCAATGACCTCATTGATGATGATACCATCCAACAATTTTGACGGAATGCCATAGACTTTCTATACTGGTAGTATTTTCACTAACTACAATTGTGCCCAATCCTCTATAAGTAACTGAAATGGGCATAAACATTGGCATCTTGTAGGGTGCCTTCCATATATGCACGCTCACCCATCTTTGGTGGATGGCATTCTCTTCTTATAGGTATTCAATTGCCTAATGAAAAAATGCCTCCTAGACTTTAGTGGGGTCACATGTTTTTAACCCTCCACCCTACAAAACAGTACTCATTCTCTACCTTAGAGAAACACCTTAAATCCCTCACATGACCCATACTTTTGAGTACAGATGTTGAATTAGGAACTGAATGGTACAAAAGGGGGTGGTGGTGATGGACGGAGCATCTGAACCAATCAAACACTCACACCCAGTCAACAGATCTGGGTTTAATCCATCACCGTTCTTTAGCCCACTCTGCCACCCCAGTTCAGACATGGCCATATGCAAATCAGTCTGACCCTGTGCCTCATGGGAACAGTCCAGCCCGAACTGCCAAGCCATGCCTTCCCTGGACCGGAAAAAAGCTTCTGAGGACCGGTTTCTGGCATTTCAGCCGTCTTCAGCCTGGCTTGCTTGAATCCAGTGGCAAAGTGAGCAAGGGACTCACGTCTTAGCATACCCTGCCAACTTATGGCGAACAAAGTGGTAAATAAGGGGGTGGTGATGGACGGAGCATCTGAAACAATCAAACACTCACACATGGCCATATGCAAATAAGTCTGACCCTGTGCCTCATGGGAACAGTCCAGCCCGAACTGCCAAGCCAGGTCACCCCTGGACTGGAAACAAGCATCCTAGGACCGGTTTCGGGCTTTCAGCCCTCATTATCCAGGATAGCTTCATTCCAGTGGCATTGAGAGCAACAACAACAAGGATGACCTGGAAACAGAGGGAAGGATACCGACATTAGGAAGCACCAGGCAGGTAAAAACTAGAACGCCAAGCACCTTCCTGTTCATCATTGCACATTTTATTCCAGAAGTGCTCCGGTCCTGGCGTATATGAAATACGGATTGAGGCAGGTGTGACAACAAGATCCCTACAGCCAACCTCTGCAGACATCAAGAAGGATTCAGAGTGGTGCCTCCCAGCTTCTCCCTAACCTGAAAACCCTACCACCTGAACAAAGCATCAACATTTCGAGCTCAAGTTCCCAGCCAGGGATAATTGAGCATAACTCTCTACGCAGATCATTGAGTGCAACCAATACAGCTGATGCTACCAATGTGACAGTGGGTACTGTCCAACACAATTCCACAGCACCTGATGCTTCATCTTTGAACTGGTGCCCTTTCGAAAGACCAACGATATTGAAAATTACTCTGGATATTTCACAGAAAACATTTCAAGCTCTTCTGCAGTCACTCATCGTCAGCAACTGCTTCATGCTTATCAGTGATTTCATGACAAGTATCTGATTGCTATGTGGTCCTATGCCTGAATAATTTTGGGAACTTTTTGTTTCATCATGTATTTATTAACAATACTCATCATTCTACTGCCACAAAAACAATTACCTTTCCTATGGTTCATGAACTGCAGCCATACTCGTCATCCCACAGAACCAAAAGAGGTCTCTATGCTGCAAACATTCCAGCTTATCCAGTGCCTTAGGGCATAGCTTGGGAAATGGTTCCATATCAGATTACGGGACCCTCTGAGACATTCCCATAGGGCACAGGGTCAAGACTGATTTGCATATGGCTGGGTCCAAACTGGAATGGCACGGTGAGCAAAAAACGATGGATTTAGGCCCAGATCTCTGTACTGGGGTGAATGTTTGACATTGTTCTGCATTCTGTCCATCAACTGTTGTTTTTGCATTTGTCACCCCGAGTGGGACGGGCATGCTCAGACGTGAGTCCCGTGCTCTCCATGCCACTGGAATCAAGCTATCCAGGCTGATGAGGCTGAAAGCCCGAAACCGGTCTTTTGATGCTTGTTTCCAGTCCAGGGAGGACCTGGCTTGGCAGTTCGGGCTGGACTGTTCCCATAGGGCACAGGGTCAAGACTGATTTGCATATGGCTCGGTTCAAACTAGAATGGCATGGTGAGCAAAAAAACGATGGATTTAGGCCCGGGTCTCTGTACTGGGGTGAATGTTTGACATTGTTCTGCATTCTGTCCATCAACTGTTGTTTTTGAATTAAGAACTGAAGACACCTTCACATGGTGTACAACTTTAGAGTCATGCTTACAGTCAGATTTGAAGTTAAACATCCCTAAATGGGTTTCCCCTACTTTGCACATTTTTTAACAACGTTCACTGACTCCAGATCTTAAGGTAAGTACTGCAACTAAACGTGTACGACATATAAACCCCCACTTTACATAGAACTAATTTATAGCACTTTCTGACAACTACTTGATGTGGGCACATGCCCATGCATCCACATGTGGATTATCTATTGTGAACCGAAGTTTTGGCACTCCCAGAATCTTCAGAATCCTACTTCCATCCATTGGCTACACATGGGCTATACACTCATTAAACATACACACATACGTACACTCACGCAGAAACACGCACACACACACACACAAGACAGAAAGATGGAATGCCGTTGCAAGGTTTTCAGATTCATATAAAAGTAGACCATGCTTTCTGACACAAAGAAAAACATCTGATAATTTTAAAGATTCATAAAACATGGCATGCTACCACCACTGCTTTATGTTAGAACCAAAGGTAGTTACAATAGTTTGATGCCTAATATGAGTGTGTGCCTGTTTTGCCCCTTCAGATCACAGAACAGGTTCTGGGCCTATTCACAAGGAACAGGCCTGGGACTCTGTGCACATTCTAGATTAGTGGGATGAGAAAAAGTCAGGATACCTGTTTCACAATTAGTCAAGCCCTTATGGTAAAGGTACATGCCTGTTTATGATCCAGGGAGCATTAGTGTCCCAACAAGAATCCTTATACATAATATATCTGCAAAGAGTGAACTTTCAGAGAAAAAGCCAATCTTGACTGGGTTCAGGTAAAGTGAAAATAATCCCTCAAAGAAGTGGAAATCATCTAGCCACTTATAAAGTTTACAGAAACACAAGTTTAAATGTGACAATTTGAACATTTCGAATCGGCCAAAGAAGTGGACCTTTACAAAGCTTCCTAGCTAGGATATAAAACTTTCCAGCCCAATAATGTAAGACACAAAAACTCATTAATAAAAGCTGGAGATTGGGCAAGAGTGTCCACATGTCATATATTAACACACCATAGAGGCAATGATGACAGAAGCTTGCTGTTTGCACCATATGTTGAAGAGCACACGTCGCCTGTCACCTTTGCATTCTCATATCTGCATATACTAAGAAGGCAAAGTATAAACATAATGGAGTAACCCTGTGTCCCTCAGAACCAGGGACCGTCTGCCAGGGGTGCTGTGGTTCTATACCGGCAATTAGGATGCCACCGTCACCTTGGCGGTGTCATCACCCATTCCCAGCATTGTGGCAGGCGGTGCTCACAGCACCGCCTGCCACAATGCTGGGAATGCATGTTGTGTATTCGCATGCACAAGGTGACAGGTACCGCGCAGTGCCTGCCACCTTGTACATGCTATTACGGGGGTACCATAGTAGGTACCCCCCATGTGCACTGCCTACCTGCATTGGCATGAACAAGGTGGCAGGTACCGCGCGGTTCCTGTCACCTTGTGCATGCCAATGCACAACGTGCATTCCCAGCATTGTGGCGGGCAGTGCTCTGAGCACTGCCCATCACAATGCTGGGAATGGGGAATGGGGAATGGGGAATGGGGGATGCCACCGCCACGGTGGCGGTGCCATCCTAATTGCAGGTACGGGACTGCGGCACCCCTAATAGCCAGTGTTTTGTTTTGTGTTCCAACATACGTGCTATTCTTTGATTGAAGCAAATTATATAACTTTTTGATTTCTTTACTACGTATGATGTAATTACTCTTTTAGTTGTTTATTACTTGCAAAGCGATTTCGCATTCCCAACAGAACCATTGTAGATTGTCAAAAGGCAGCATGTCTGAAATGGAATTGCCTGAAATGGCAAGTGAATGCTGCTGGGAAACTTATAATCAGTCAAATTGACTTTAATAGGTAATTGCTAAGAAAAATAAGTGTGTTTAGACACTACACTGAATCTATTTGAAATTGCCTATTGATGCTGAAAATGTTAAGTCAATGAAATCTGATTACATTATTTTACTGCATGTAAGAGGAAACTAAGCAAAGGGAGAAAGTGATGCTTTTCAGCAATATGTCAGGATGGATTTAGACTGTATTTCATACAAAGGAGTGATCAAAAGGCTGTGTCACCTGAGGATGGTTCACAAGGGACTTAATTTGCTAGGTACGTGGTTTCACTCTATTCTGAGCCATCCCCAGCCTATAGGAATTTATTAATTTGAAGCGGTTGATATATTGCAGAGTTATTACAAGCAGTCCTAAGTTTTCTGTCCCGCAGCATAGGGGGAAAATATTCCATATTTACCTGCTTCTATTTACCCACAAAATGATCACTAGTGATTTCAGATCTATTTATGTGACAATCTGTAGTGTCTTCCCAGCTGGGGCCCCCACTAAGGACAACGCCACACATGGAGCTTAGCAATACACACCTTTAATCACCTGGGTGTAACTGCAAACTCAACATTCATAGGTAGCCTTCACTGTAATACCCTGTATTCCCTATGTCATAGCTACACTGAGTACAACAGGAGTCAAAAGGATTCCGTCATTCTTAGTTCACAAGACAGTATATCTCCCACTCAGGTAAATGAAAACTTGTCACTTTCACAAAATGATACACACATATATCGATTTACATTTCTTGAATTAATCTTTTTGGCACCGGAATGACCTGACTGTGTTGTGTGAAGTTGAGACCGGCCACCATCATGATCCAAGATCTGCTGGGATGGTGAAAAGTTAGCAGCAGTCACTGGTGTTTCAGAATCAGTCTCGCCTTCACCAGGGAGATCTGTTGACTTATGAATCAAAGGCTGAGAGTGAGACGAGTCTCTGATGATAGCCTTCCCATGGTGCTGGGCAGTAGCCATGTGTCCTATGGTTGACACTACTTGGAAAGGTTCTGCTTCAAAGGGAGCTTAGGTTTTCTCATCTGCCATGTGATCACTCTGTCTCCTCTCTGGAAGACAATTTCTTTTGCATGTCGTCTCTAGTCAGCATATGTTTTCATCTTTTTTTCTGACTCAAGTCCCTCGTACAAATGGCATGCCCATGTCTTTGTCTCTGAATGTTCTACTGGGGTGTCTTGGCTGTGATTGAGTTTAATGCAGTTTGTAAATAGAGTTTTTCAAGTGTAGCACGATGCACTGTTTTCTTTAGCATACCCATAAACGTCTCAACCAGTCTGTTGACTGCAGGGATAAAGGAGTGCTCCTTTGATGCTTCATAGTCAAATGCTCCAAAAAGACTTTGAACTCTGTTGGACCTGCGATAGGCAAGCCCAGCACAAAGGGGGGTAGCTTGGCTTGAGTGACAAGGCGGTAGAAGGCTGTTGTGTTAAGCCGGCTATGACCAAATAATAACTCCCTGCACACCACACAAAAAGAAGGACACCACACCACTGTTATAGAAAAATACGTTTCTTTTATATAAAAGTTCTCTGGGTTTGAAGGAAGTTCACTTAGGTAATCACATTCACATTTCTTACATGGGTTTGATTAGCTGTGTACTGGTTTCTCAGGAATAAATAGTTGGACTCTAATAAATAAATATACTGGATAAATATCAGGATTCAATACATTAGAATAAATATCAGCAATGACTGGAATAAATATCAGCAATGACTGGAATAAATATCAGCAATGACTGGAATAAATATCAGCAATGACTGGACAGTTTCCTAGCAGGTTAGATACTGATCGTTTCACATAAATATCACAGGGTCATTCTGGTATCGCTGCCACCAATTAATCACTTTCAGGGTAAACACATTACGTTTGTCATTCAATGCGGAATGCGTGCTCTTACAGTTTTTGAAGTGTTCACGGGTTCGGGCTCTCTGGCACAAGATACGCGTGATAATCCCTTAGTTGCACTCACAACTCATTGCGCGTATATCTGGAAGATAAAGGCATAAAATGACTACGGCAATTACACTCCGCGGCCAGCCGGTTCAATGCTACTGCTGCCGGAGGAGTCTGTGCGCTTCTGTCAGCGCAGGCGGGGTTTCCGAAGGTGGCTCCAGTTCACGAGTCTTGGGACCGTCGAACGGGCTGCCGGAGGGGCCAAAACACCTGCGCGCACAGTTCCAAATGAGACCGCATCACAGTTCCACAACAACGCGTCAACTTCAGGGGTAGAGACGGCCCACCTCACTTCGGCGGCGCCGGTAAGCGCTCCAGTCAGTATGGCACTTCTCCGAAGGGCGAAGGGGGGTTCCAGGGACTCCGCGATCCTCCCTCCGAGCTCACTCACGGGGGGGTTCCCGCCCACACACCAGCTCCCAAGTCACTCGGGCAGGGCAGAGACAGTAATCTCGCCCAAATGAAGGCCAGCCTTTCCCCGCCCCAGCGCAGCACCTCACCTTCTATCCACAAACAGCGTGTCGACGGCGGTGGGTTCGGAGACGTCCGAACGCCCGCCAGGAGGCACTTAAGTTGAAGGTGGCACTTTTAAGAGTTGCAGTTGCGATCTCACCACTGGGGGGCGGGGAGGCTCTAACTATGGCCAAAGTCTCTGAGGGGCAATTGGGCACTCGTTGACCAGGCGCTGAAGGCTAGAGGTCACTGCTCACATTTCTGACTGGAACGCCAGTCAGGGTCCACGCCAGCAACCTCTGCTGCTCTTCTGCCTGCGCTATCAGCTGCCTCAGGGGGTTAACAGGGCAGGTGTCAATTTGGGGTCAAGTCCTCTTCTTCTGGTGTTCTTTGATCATTCTTTTTTTATGGCCGCCAGGGACTGGGCCTTTTATAGCCCGTGCCCCAGGATGCCAGCACGAGCCAGAAGGTTCTAGAACCTTCCCTGGCTATATAAATGACATGGCCCTTTCAAGGTATCTTTTTGGTCATTAGGAGCCACCGTACTGGGCTTCCTAAGGCAGCCATTTTGTGTACTGGTAACTCCTGAGGGGATTCCTGTCAGGTTTGCAGGTTACACAAAGTGCGCCAAAACCTTCAAAGGGTCAGAGGTCAGAGGGGCTCCAATGGGAGTCACTCTCATAGGGGACAATGGTGTCCACCATTTTAGGGTTGACAACCCCAGTTGGTTATGCCACTGGTCAGGCGCCTTGTACATAGGTGCCAGGAACTTGGTGAGCAACTGGGCATCAAAGAGCATCTAGCCCCATGGGACAACACACAAAAAGGTCCTGGTAGACAAAGAAAAAGCGACAAATTTTAGGAGGCACGGGGGAACAAAATAAATCATAGTGTGAGGGGACTCTCAGAAGCAGACAGGTCTAACAAACTCCCAATTACTAAAAGGCATCCATTATCAGATTTTAGTATGGCTGGCACACTCCATGCCACAAAGATGCCATGCAGTCTCTCAGTGACTCATTATTTAGTGGTAGATGAGAGATCCTCAATTAATAGAATCATGAATATTTGTCCACAAACACCATCAGGTGGTGTACATTGTCAAGTAGACTGAAAAGGTCAATGGTTATTCTCTCTAAGGCATTCTTCAGGAGTTCTGACATGTTTAGGTTGTGGTGAGTAACGTTTGGGGATAAGCAGGTAAATAGATGAGAGGCCATTGTTTTCTTCTCAACTTGGTCCTCGAGATATGGACTCCAAATACTGTCTCGGAGAGCTTGTTTCTTGGCTATAATTACCCTATGTCCTTCATTTGTCACTTCAGTCAATTTCTGATGCAGAGTCTCTGGAATCAAGAGTCTCAGTCCCCGCAATTTAACTCCCTCTTCAGTTATGAACAGCTCATCTTTTACATTTTTGTGCTTTCAATATTAGTTCTCACTAGTGAGAGGTTGAGTGTGCTAATTTCATGACTGATGTGCAAATATATCTTTCAACTTTAGCATGTGACCATCATAGCTTGGGGTGATACAAATATGTGCTAACAAAATGGCAGCTAGGGCATTTGAGTTTATGACCAAGTTGATAGAAGATTCAGCGGACTTGGATGGAGTGCCCTAACGTTGAATGAGAACTCTGCAAAAGTAGTCAGCAGGGTACACCTGGATGATGCACAAGCTTATTATTTTAATTATGTAGTAGTAATCCCCAGTGTTCAACGCCAGGGGGCATCTTGGCCTTTGGATTGTCAAATATTGTTAGTAAAGCGTTATGATCTGTCGCCGGCATAAAAGACTTCCCATACAGGAATATATGGAAGTGTTCAGAGGCCCTCACCAAAGTTAAACTTTCTTTCTCAGGTTGTGTTTTGGTTGGTAAAAACTGCTAATTTGCATACGCCACAACATGCCTGTGAGCATTTGGCTGTCCACTGTGCTGTGCAAGGATAGCACCCAATCAAACTGAACTAATGTCAACGACAACCTCTGTTTGAAGTTTCAGATTGAAGTAAGCGATTTCAGTAGCATTCTCAATGGCTCGTTTGATTTTCTTAGAACTGTTCACACATATATATCACCACTGAAATAACACATTCAGTTTCGCCAACTCTCTTGACGCAGATATTCTAGTATTTGTACTCTTCTTTTGATATATCATGTCACCACAAAAAGGCAGAGACGCACATTGACGTCTTGAGAACTTACAACAGTGACATGAGAACAGGCTGCCTTTCATGTTTGCCTAGGCCTGTCATTGTGTGCAGTCGGTGAATAATGAAGCTGCAAGGGAAAAGTGAGCTTTAAAACTTGTTGGCAGATGGATTATTGTATACACTTGTTCATAGAAGTCTCTGGAAAGGTACACTTGAAGCAGGCAGTTTAAATGTAGTCTGTCAACTCAGACTATGTGTGTGCTATCACATGTGAGTTCTGTCTCTACTTCTACATGTATTCTGACATGTGCTGTGCAGCTCATGACCCTAACTTAAAAACTATGCAACTTATCATACAGCTCCACAAATCTTGTCAGTGCTACTACAGCATTGTGTTGCAGAAGCATAGATCTGTTACCTAGGTAGACGTCACAGTTGCACTCGAATAAAGAATAAAGTCTGACTCCCCTGTATAATGAGCAACAGGTAATGCATACATCTTTTTGGGTACAAATTTAGAAAATATAAGTGTACAGTAATTTATAGAAGTTTTCTCCCAGTGTTTCAACCATTTACACCTTTGCTAATTTGCATACTTAGATATCCTACATATGTATTTGTAATGAAGACAATGACAATGTGATTGTAAGCAACTTCTTATCGATTATTATGAAAATTAAAAAGTGATTAATTTAAAATGATTAATTGATGTAACAAACTGTTGAAACTGTTCTTTGGTTTTTAGATATTTACCTTATTTGGAAAAAAATGAAGATGACAAGAAAATATGAAAAGAGAAGTGAACAAAGAAAACAATACTACTTAAAGAAGAGTGAAAAGAAAAAAATAGATGATGCAGACATGGATATACAGGGAAAAAAATCTTCTGGTAAGAACATTAAACAATTTCCTAAAACACTTTTATGAAGATTGAAACATGTGGAAAAGTTTGAAAAGAAAAAGTTTAACAACAAATCAGAATCAAAACAGAATTTTGTAATACTGAAAGAACTCCGAAATATAGTAAAATAACACATTTCACAAGAATGCAGAAAGAGTATAAGGATATCAGAAGAGAAATGTTTAAAGTAGAGTAATGTAAAATGTATTCACATTTTTCAAACAATATAAAAGAAGATCAGTAGCTTGTAAGAAAAAGCAACAGATTGAAAGAGTAGTAGATAGAGCTTTTGATTGAAACAAACAATATTTATAATAATATTGAAGAGAAAGAGAACATTGGATAAAACAATTGTGTTTTTGAAGGAGAAAAGCACAAGAAAAATACTTGTTAATAGAAGTAAGTGTTGTAAAACATTTACTGGTGAATGGGAGCACACTTCCAGTACTTAATGAAGAAAGCTATTTTCAAGGAAACCCATGCAGTTGATATTAGTGGTCGGTGCTATGAGGTGAAAGATGGCTCTCCCATTCCAAAGGAAAAAATGGTTCATAGGAATGTTGAAGAAGTGGGCAAGATGGCGCCTGCACGACGGGCGTGCGTGTGAGGAGCTCCGTTGGGTTGATCCGTTTGATTGCTTTTTGGGGGCCCAGCGGCTGTCATTTACGGTTACCGTGCTTCGGACGAAGTGTGGGATTACTGCCCTTCTGTGAGGAGCTGGGACAGAGCTGGAGCTGCGACGGAGTTTTGGTGCCTGGGCAGCGAGATTGCGATCGGCACGTCTCTGCCTTGCTTGCCGGTCTGGGGAGGAGCCGCGGCTGCGGCTGTGGCTGGAAGGCTGGGAGGAGGCGAACTAGCGAGCGAGCCGAGCGAGGCGAGGCGAGGTGAGGTGGGACAGATGATGAACGGCTGCAATAATGGCGTTTGAAACAACCTCGAGCCTCGCCAAAGAAACGCCGAAGTTACACAGGAATGCGGCGGCATTGAGACGCTGCTAGTAAATCCAAGACTGGAAAATTGATAGGGAGCTTTTACCACGATAATCCATATTACAGTGAGGTGACGGGATACGCAGGAGCTCTCTCCCTTTTTGGCTTTTTTTTTTCTCTACAAACTGCTTCAAACTGCTACAATCGTTATAACTGTTACACACGCTTTCAAACTGCTATAAAGCGCTACAAAGTGATAGACAATATTGGCATTTGACAATATTGACACTGAAGGCTAGTTATTAGGAACTGGAAATTTTGTTATATTTTTGTTCATTACATTTTGGCTATCTTTGGCTATCTTTGGCGATCAGCTTTAGACTAAAGAAAGACTTCATTTAACATTAACTGTGTTTAGTACACTAGTTTATTATGGGTCCAAAAACAGCCTGCTGTAGAAAAACCAGACCTAGTGGGGAGAGTCAGATCGGGACACGAGCCGCCCTCGCGGCAAAATCAAAACAAAATGGGAGTAATAATGATTTTGATGTCACTCAAACAGCGACACCAAAAATACCGCAAATGTTTAACACTAAAATGAAAAACCCAGTGGCTAAAAGGCTGACAGCTGTAGTTGGGGTTGATAAAATCACTGATGATTCGGAAGTTTTGGAGGTTGATACTGATACTGATCAAGATAAGATTTTGGTGGAAGTACTTGAACAGCTAGTAGTTTCTCCTGTAACTTCTCCAGCAGCTTCACTTGTGTCTTCTGTACCACAAACTACTCCGGTTTATGATTCTATTACCAATGCTGTTGTGGATGCTGATATTGACACTGAGGTGCATATCCACAACAATGCTGATCCTATGCAAACTACTACTTTCTCCAGGATGGAAGGGACAGTTGACGAACCTATTAGTAGTAAGGATAGCGAGTTCTATTCACTATCAGAACACTCTGAGGGCTCTGATTTGGAGGGCGACTTAGAGGATGAAGTGGAGACTTCTTCTTTGGAAAATACTAGCAAAGAAGCTACTACGATCGATGCGGTAAAATCACAAGTGGATAGTAATTGGGGTGAGGAAGTTTCTAATGGAGATCTGACAACAGTAGGACAAGAGGCTATACCGGATCAATACGGTCAAGAGGATCAAACAGGGTTTGATGAACAGACTGGTTATAGCCCTGGGATCTCAAGCCAAGCTCCATTAGGTATTATTTTGAAAGCCATATCAGATCAACGAATGGAGGCTAAAGCTGAACATTTGAAAACGCATAATGCCTGTAAAAAACTCCAAAATACTGTGCGACGGCTGGCAAAATCGTGTAATGATTTCACGGATAGAATGGTGGAAGCAGAAGGACGTATTTCTTCATTGGAAGATCAAGTCACAACCAATAGAACGGACATTGATGGTATCAAAGCCCAGAAAGACGATGTCAATATAAAACTGGTTGATTTGGAGAATAGGTTACGTCGCAATAATTTGCGAATTTTGGGCGTACCCGAAGGGCGTGAGGGTCAGGATGTGCGACAATTTGTGGTTGAACTTTTTGAAGAGGCTTTCCCAGAGGTTAAAGATTGGCAGTGGTCTCAAGAGGTTCAAAGGGCACATCGCTTTCCATTTCGCAAGCAAACATCACGGGGTACTCAAAGCCAGCAATATCCTCGTGCCATTTTGGTATCCTTAAATAACTTTTTGGCAAGACAAAAAGTATATGATCTGGCAAAAAACGCTCTGGGAAGAGTATCGAATTCTTCGTACGCCCTGATTACTGTCATGCCACCGTAGAAAATCGTTGGCGACTGCGCCAGTTGATTGCTCCATTTCAAAAGAAGGGCGCTCAAGTTGTTCTTCTCCAACCATCAACGTTAAAGACTATATACATGGGACAGAATCGTTTTTTTACAGCTGAGGCCCCAGCGAAAGAATATTTGAACTCATTAGCATGAGGAAACTGTTATCAACATCAAATATTTATTTTTCTATATGGTTCTTAACTCATGCTTTATCTTCTTAGGTTAACGGATACGCCCAAACTTGAGAGGTGCTCTCGCACACATCAACGGGGCAATAGGCCCCTTTGCCTTAGTTTTTGGGGAGGGTCACAGGTGGTGGGGGGTGGGTGTGTCGGGGGAGGTGGAGGGTTGGGAGGTGCACGGGGGGTGTGCTGGGGGAAAAAAGGGGAAAAATTCAGTCAAAGCCATAGAACGTCATGTCTAATTGCTCTATTGTCTTTTCTTTTTTTGGTGCAATCATGTGATTAGCCAATTTCGCAGTGATGGCTAGTTATAATTTGCGTATGTGTTCTTTTAATGTATGCAGCCTTAATAATATTCATAAGCGAAAACGTGTAATGCAGGAGATCCGCCTGATTCAACCTGATATAATATGTCTCCAGGAGACGCATATTCCATGGGCAAATAGAAAAGCTTTGAATGATCTTGGGTATATAGTACTGGCGGCCTCACAACAATCTATTATGAATCGGGGAGTGGCTATATTGGGGCGACAATCCATAGTTGCATTAGGGAAAACTAAAGCTGATAATCTAGGACGTTGGGCAATCGCTGAATGTGTTATCCAGAATGTTGCTGTTACAATATGTACTGTATATGGATCTAATATTGATGACACTGCTGTGATAGAATTTCTGAATTTAGAGCTGGCCCTCTGCGATACTCCTCTATTCCTACTTGGCGATTTCAATATTCATGGGGAGGTGAATACCTGGGATTCGAGGTTTAGTGGATATCTAGGCAGGAAGCCCAAGGTATTTTAAGAGCTGCAGCAGCTACTACGTCAACATGGGTTGATCGATGGTTGGCCCTTGGCAAATCCGAGGGATCCTGGTTTTACTTCTTTTTTCTTCGCCCCATAAGAAATTTGTGCGTTTAGATTTTATTTTTATACCTAAGCATATGGCAGAAGGCTCTCGAATGTCTGTAATGCCACGTATTACATCTGACCATGCTCCGATTGTTATAGATATGCCCATGCTTAAAATCCAGTGCATACCAAGGCCTTTCACATTCAATAAGAAACTTCTCTCAGACGAGATTTATCGGCAGCAAATTTTAGATTGGGCTCAACAGTTTTTTGAGCTTAATAGGGGCTCTACATCCAATGCAATGGTCTGGGACTTCTTTAAGGCAGGCCTACGCGGTGAAACATGTAGCTATGGCTGGAGCGTTCAAAAGAAAGAAAAAAACATAATGGCACAACTTCTACAGGATTTAACGAATGCGGAACGTGACTTAACACACGATATACGTTTACAACAAGATAGCTGCGTCACACAAGATAAAGTCGCAAAATGTAAGGCTAAGATTAATGGGGTGTGGAGCCAAGACATTGCACGGCAATATAAAATCCATCGGGCTGAGAGATATGAATACGGGGAGAATGTGGGAAGATGTTTAGCTCAAAGAATGCGGGGGCGTCAGACAGCACAGCGTATAACCTCTATAGAAAATAGCCAAGGTATACTAGTAGATTCATCAGACGGTATTCTTCAGGTTTTTCATGACTATTATACAGATCTTCATACCCAAGAAAATGTTTCTTTTGATTTAATTAGCCAGTATGTAGATAAACTTGATTTAACTCAATTAGACCCTGTGTATAAAGAAGAGCTAGAGTCACCAATTATAATGCAAGAACTTGAGACTGCCCTTAAAGAACTGACTCTGGGGAAAGCTAGTGGTCCCGATAAACTTCCTCTAGAGATATATCATGTACTATTCCCCATTATTAAAGATGATATGCTGGCGACGTTTTTAAATGCTCAAAATGGAAATCCTCCCCCCTCGTGGGATGATGCAAGTATAATCGTATTTTAAAAAAAAGATAAACCTTCGCATCTTCCTGGGTCCTATCGACCTATTTCACTTATTAATGTAGATGGGAAATTATATTCTAAAATACTTGCGAACCGGCTGATTCAAGTTGTACCAAAACTAGTCTCTGAACACCAGCACGGCTTTCTTCCAGGCCGTGATACAATTAACCACATACATCGTGTTATTGCAACCTTAGACTATGCTATAGTAAATCACATGAACGTCAGCTTGGTGTTTTTAGACGCTGAAAAAGCTTTTGATCGCGTTGCATGGGCATTTTTATGGGCAATCTTGGGGAAAATGGGGTTCGGACCACGATTTATATATGCTTTAAAAATTATGTTTAGACATCCCAGGGCCAAGATTTGTTTGTCAGGCCAAGAATCAGCTGCCGTAAACATCACTCGGGGCACACGGCAGGGATGCCCATGTTCACCATTATTATTTGCTATGTACATAGAGCCCCTTTTAAAGATGCTGCTGACATTCCAACATATACAATCTATGGTTTTACCTGGGGGTAATATACGCGTATTAGCCTACGCTGACAATATCGCTGTCATAACATCTGATCCAGAATCTGCATTACGCGAAATTGAAAACTTGACTTGCGAATTTGGTAATGTGTCAGGGTATCAGCTTAATATTCAGAAAACACAGGTCATTTGCTCAGTTGGACTTTGCCCTAACGATAGTCGAGTCGCCCCTGAGGCCAAATACCTGGGTATTAAAATTAGAAAATCGTTAAAAGAGTTGATTATGGTGAATTGGTCAGATATAGTGCAATCTGTTAGAAATCAACTTGAGAAACTCGAATGCTTACATTTGTTGTTGGTTGGGAGACGCAATGTTTTAAAAATGTCCATCTTGCCAAAAGTCTTATATTATTTTCGGTCGGTACCATTGGAGATACTTGCATTACAACTAAAGAAATTGCAATCTATAGTTGATAGATTCTTATGGGGCTGGAAATCTGCCCGAAGGGCTTCTAAATTTATGACACTACCAATTCTACGTGGGGGATGGGGTGTTCCAAATTTTGCACTTTATTATTTGGCATGTCTCATACAGAATATTAAATATTTTGCTATTGGTGGAACTCCACCTATATTTGAGAGCCCGGATATTTTTTCTCTTTTACTTGTCCCTCAATCTCGACAAATGCTGCTCTCCTTTTTAGAACCCAGTTACTATAATAGAACCAGATTTAAACTAGTATTGTCTGCCTTTAAAGGATGGCGATCAATTCGGAAACTTATTTCTCTTGAACATATTAATTTCCATACGCCATGTAATTCTACAGAACTGTTTCCGCCAATATTTTGGGATTTTACTATGTCTATATGGGGGAGAAAAGGCATGATATCCATAGGCACTATGGTGAAGGATGGCAAAATCGCTTCATTTCAGGAGTTAAAAGATATATATAGTCTCTCACAACATGATTTTTTTTAAGTATTTACAAATACGTGACTTTATTCTTAGGCATCCAAATGTTCTACCGCTTTGCCCAAACGACTTCATTGGAATACTCAGAAAATCACCACGTATTAGGACACTTTATAACTACCTGCTGAATACACAACAGGACGATTTGGGTTCACAGGAGTCTAAATGGTGTATTAGATTGGGCACAGGGGCTGTACCTTTTCAAGAGTCAATTTATACTGCTGCTAAAATTATTTTGTCTGCTAATGTATACTCACAGCATTATAAAACTTTATCTAATCTTTATCATACACCGTTCAAAATGTTGAAATTGGGTAACGCTTATAATGGAAAATGCTATAGGTGTCAAGCTGACCAGGCAGATATTGTGCACATATTCTCAGACTGGCCAGTGTTAAAACCTTTTTTTATATCTATAGAAAAATTCCTGGCTTATATTACAAAATGTGATGTGGCAATTTCAAGAGAGATGATTATGTTTGGCTTATCTAATGACACCAATCCGTTTCCGGGGTATCAAAAAAACAGATATGTTTTATTTATGGCTATGGCTGTAGCTCGCTTATGTATATCTTCATTGTGGCTGAAGCCAGATGCACCTGTATATGAAATGTGGCGAGCTAAGTTTTATAATGTTTTTTATTTAGAACGTAATCTTTATCGGATTAAAACACTTAGGAAAATGCAAAATGTGTGTAAAATTTGGCAGGCAATGATAGACCATTTGGGTCAGTTAGAATGATTTTTCTTTTGGTGTTATATGGCGAAACCGTTGTTTATACTGTATTTCAGATTTTGCTTTTATTATGCGAGTCTCTCTTGTTTTAGTTTTTCTTTTATCTTTGATTGTATACTTGCACCATAAGTTTATCTATGTATACTACTTCTGTTTTTGTTATAAATATTATGATTTTAGTTTTTGGCTATTGAACTGAACTAATAAAAAAAAAAAAGAAAAGGAATGTTGAAGAAGTAATAGCTGAAGAAGTTTAAGGCAGGCAAACACTAGCTTCTGTATATAACTGGGATTGTAGCAGAATTTGCAGTATTCTACAGGAATCTATTGACATATTACGATTTGGTTCAAGAGAATATGTCAAACAAAGTGTTAAACAGTAGATTAAGATGTTACAAGTACTAGATCCATGTAAAGTAGGAAAATATACTAAGTTGCATGGTCATTTTCTGTCTTGTCTTTCAAGAAGAGTGTGCCAATGACAGTACATTTCTTCATTTAAGGATGTTAGCTGTTCACCACTCAGAGATGCGGAAGTTAGAAAGGAGACTTTACTATGTAAAAACTCTGGCATTATGTTTAAGTGAAATTAATGCAGATCTTTTGTATGGTTCTATATCAGATGTACAGAAAGTTTATTATCATATACTGTTTTCTTTTGATTCTGAAGAGGAAGGTGAAGAAACTGAGACTCTGATAAGCGCAAGTGTTGAAGAACAAGAGAAAGTGATTACTATTGTTGATTTTGCAGAAGAAATTACAAAGGTCATCACAGTTTCATCTGAAAAACCAAACTATTGGGTCGCTTAGGATGGCGGACGGACAAAGTCCGTCCGCCATCCTGTCTGGTGCAGGAACCGTCCGCCACAAGGGCGGAGGTACCGTGCCCCGAATTAGGATGCACCCGCCACAGTGGCGGGTGCATCCCGCGTTTTTAACATTGTGACCGACGGTGCTGAAAGCAAGGTCCGCCGCAATGTCAAAAATGCATGTTGTGCGTTTCACAGCACAACATGACAAGCACAGCGCGGTGCCTGCCATGTTGTACTGTGAAACGCAGGGGGGTACCATAGGTACCCCCCATGTGCACTCCCCAACCCCCCTTCACCCTGGGGGCCCGCAACGGGCCCCCAAAGCAAAGCCTGTATGCCTTTCCGTGGCGGCATTGCCACCACGGAAAGGCATATGCATCCGGCCATCGTAATATGGCCTGCTGTGTCTGGAAGACACCGCCAGCCATATGAACCCTTTTCTGCCCCCGCCGCGAGGCGACCGGGGCGGAAAAGCGGCTGTCGGTGTTTCTGTCTGCCGCGATCCCCCCGCCATTGTAATATGGCGGGGGGAAATTGGTGGCGGAAGGGCACAGATGGCGGATGGATCGCCACTGCCTGCATGGCGGTGGCGATCCATCCGCCATCCTAGTCGCCCCCTAAATTTATATTTGGTGTCGACGTACTCACAATAGAAGTCAAACTGGGAATGTTGATTTATATTTAAAAAGTGAAAGAAAAAACAATGACAAGTGGCAGCAATTTGGTCGTTATTTGTTTGTAGAAGGTCAGTTTGAGTTGACTAGAGATCAAGTTATATATAAGTACTGTTACAACAAATTAGAAGAAAACAAAATGGAAAATAGAGCAGTAGATAACAACTTAATGATGGTACTTATTCTTCAGAAACTGGCAGATTTAAATGTATATAAGTCTATTGTTATTCATTCTGTATACCCATTTCAGACCATAGTTCATATGAATGAGGTAAACAGATTTACAAAACGATCTCAAAGTAAGAGTTGTGTACTAGCCTTTAGTTTTTAAGAAAAATATTGAAACTGTTGTTGTAGATAGAGAGAAAAATGAGCCAGTAGTTATTCTAGTAAATAGTGTACCAGCAAAGAATAGAAAAAGAGTTTGTAGATGTTAATGAACTTCGAGAAGGCTACATTTCACCTGTTACAGAATAATATTTGTGTTGATGAACAAAAATTATACTCACAAGATGAAACAGTAATCTCAAGTGGCCAAAATGAAAAAGTGGACAAGTCCAGGAGTGCTGAAAATTATGAAAATTATACTATACATCCTCTGCATTCGAAAGAAATCATAGGAAGCAGTATTTAATTATTTCAAATGAAAGAAGCAATGGGAACTCCCATGAGTGTCTGGGAAAAATCTTTAGGAGCTCGTTGTTTTCCATGGCTATTCCCCACTGGAGGAAGTGAATGATTTGGTCAGCGAGCTGTACAGATTCCAGCATCAGAATACCTATCAACAAGATTGTATTGTGAAGATCCAAGATTTCGGAAGTGTATTTCATATATATTTCATCTTCTGTATAAGAATTAGTTGTTTGCACTTTTATCTGCAGTAAACCATAGATTGAAAACAGGAGTTCATCTTCAAAATGTTTCTGCAAAAGAGTTCATGGACAAAGTTGAAAAAGAGAGGACAATTCTGAATCTCAGTTAATACATTTGATGGCGTGCTTACGTGGCACCAAAGAATATTGGTATTGAAGTCAAGGTGAACGTAAATGCATGTTAAGAAACCTAGGTGCACCTACATGGTTCCTAACAGTTAGCTGTGCTGAATATGCTTGGGATGATTTATTTGAATTCCTACAAGAAGCAAATTCAAAAGTAAAAAACATTGAACTGAAGGCAGCTGGAGAACTTGATTGTTTGGATCCTGTAAATGTGTATTGTAACCATAGGTTTCAAGCTATGATGTAATTTATCTGCAATTAAAGTGTTCTATAACTTGGCGAGGTAACTGATTTCTTTTTGTTAAAAGAGTACCAAGCTAGAGGTGCTCTTCACATACAAATGCAATTATGAATAAAGAATATACCAACATTTGGAACAGATAGTGATGATGCTGTTTTGTCTTTCATTGAACAGTATGTTACATGTGCCATTCCAAGAGAAGGCGGAGAAAAGAGCTTGAGACAACAAGGTTTGTGCTTTCAAAGTCACAGATATGGGAAATACCTCAGACAGAAATATAAATGTAAAGGAACATTTTGTACAAAATGTTGTTTTGGATTCCCATGTCCTTTAACTTCTAAAGGAAGAGTAAATGTTTTTTTTTCACCAGTAAGACATACAATAACTCATAAATCTCCCAAGAATACATACAACTTAAGAAGAACAGAACCTTCAAAGTACATTAATGTCCATAACCCAGTTATTGTTTGAATATGGAATGCAAACATTGACATTCACCTTGTCACAGACAATTCAATTGCTGTTGCTCGTTATGTCACATCATATATTATAAAGTCTAAAAAGTCAGATATGAAAGAAATTTGGGAAGAAATGTTGGCAGAACAGAGCAAGAAATTGTACAGTCTCAACTTGAAAATGCTTTTTCATAGAGAGATCAGATCCTACAAGAGTTTGCATTCAAAGTCAAGAGGAATCATTTGGATAAGTCTAGGTCTAGCCTCCACACAAAATACTGTATTGAATTCTTTGCAAAAAATTCAATACTGGGCTCAGTATGAGCCAGAATTGTCCAAACTAATATGTTGGATACATACTATCCTAAACAGAGTCCACAGCTTGAAAAACTACGTCTATATGACATAATTCAACATTATATGTTTAAAAAAATGTTAGAGAAAATATAAAAGAAGAAAAATATGCGGTAATTGGATGTGATGGATGTTTAGTGAAACATATCAAAGGGAATCTTATTAACCACAGAAAACTGAGTTGTGCAACTGCAGATAAAAAAATAATTTTTCAATTTAGGACTTCTGCAAATGTTCAAGCCTTGGCGTAGTGAATCAGAATTACTTGGAGATTTTGACTGCTATGAATATTTTTTTAATTCCATCCACTGGGAAAACCAATTATTGAAAATGAAGCAGCAATAGCCATGAACGACGTAGAAACTGCAATGCAGCAAACATCTCAGGATATTATTCAGTTTTAAAAGTTATAAGAACAACTGAATATTGAACACAGAGAAATATATCAACAAGTCAAACAACTGGTAGAACCTGGTTTGCTGCACGAAAAAAAAGAATGTCAATGTTCATCATTTAAACCTATTCTATTGTACATCAGTGGTCAAGCTGGAACAGGAAAAATGTCTTTAATTAAAGATTTGACTAGTTATTTACACAAAACTACAGGTTCACATGGATCTTGTGTCCTAACAGCTCCAACTGTATTAGCAGCACACAACATTAAGGTATTACTTTTCATTGATTGATTGTCCTACCCATTGAACATGATAATGAATTGGAATATCAAAAGCTATAGGGAAAAGCTTGTTATGAAGTTTCAAGAGTATTGAAGAAACTAAAACTTTTAATGAATGATGAGGTGAGCATGGTGTCAAACGTAATGCTTGCGAATGCAATACATTTTAAAAATGGATTATGATGTTCTGTTTGGAGGATAACATTAAATTGTATTTGGAGACCTTCTACAACTTACTCCCATTAAAGGACAATCTGTTTTTGAAACAAAGCTCCATGATGACACAAGGAAATCTTTGGAAAGTATTAGGAATGGAAATATTTGGCTAAACTTCAAATATAAATATATTGTTAAGAATATGTAACAAGCAGGTGATTTAGATCAACGCAAGATGGTAAACAAGCTTTAGAAAGTCAGCTACTAAGGAACTTGTTTACATCTGAACACAGCGGCAGAAGTAATGTACAATATGCTTGTAGAAATAAAATCTATAGTTTGCCTAATGCCTACACTGCAAGTGTTCTACATTTACTGAACAACTTCTCAAACTGGAACAACAACAAATTCTGGAAATTAAAGCTATTGACAAGCTCGAATATCAGGGAGTAATATTTCTTTTTACTGAGAAACTACAGGCTAAATTGGATTCTTTGGAAAAGTATTTATCTAAAACTGCAGGATCAGAAAAGAGTTTGCATTTATGTAAAAACTGTTGAGTAACTTAGTGGCGTACTTTAAATGTAGAAGAATTATTAATAAATGGAGAAATGGGAAAAGTTTTTGATTTTGTAAATTTTCAACTAGAGAAAGAATATACTTATTGATTGTAAAGTCTGACCAGCTTAATGAGGTAAGACAGATTGGGCGTTGTGTTGTACATTTTTTGCTTGTAAAGGACTTATAAGTTCATAGACAACAGTTTCATCTGTCTCTAGCATGCAGATAAATCTCAAGGTTTAAGTATAGACAGAGCTTTTGTAAATATTGGAAGTACGGCGTTCAAAGAAGGACTGGCATACATTGTATTGTCTTGCGTAAAAATATTGTCTGGTTTGTATTTTATAGATTTGGTAGGGAAAAAGCTTTGTGTTGATGCAAATTGTGTAAGAGAGTACAATTTTTTAAGACGCCTTGATGCTCCTCATTTAGGTGAATATCCAATATATAAGAAACGTATAGTGTATTCAAAATAGAAATATATCAACATTCAACTGAGGTTGAAAATAAGAAAACAATTGAAGAGAAAATTGATGGCGTAAACAAAAATAAAAGTGGAAAGTAATGATGACATTGTAGGATACCAGGCAGTCAGTCAGTCAAAAAAAGCTTTATTATCGGTTAAAAACCATAAAAGCAGAAGAATACATGATTTGGGTAAAAACATACCTTTGGGCAACAATTCAGTGTTCTCATAATTAAACAATACTCCTAATACAGTATATAAATAAGTCTTTAAAAACAAAAGATAAAACCCTGTCCATTCACAATTTAATATTAGCAATTCCTAAAGAGTTGCGGAGCTGTGCTAGCACAATTATAACAGCTTAGCATTTTTAATTTTGGCTCCTCTAGTGCACCACATAGAGAACAGGTATCTGAAGGTCGCAAACACAATCAAGGGGGTGGTGTCATATTTCAATATTCTAAATGCTTCCCTATAATCCCTGAGACCCATAGTCTTACAAAGTTGAATGATCCATTTGGCTCTGGCCTCAGTGTAGAAAGGGCAGAAGAGCAGAACATGCAGATCCGTCTCTTCGGCGTTTTCACACCCTGGGCATAGACTGGATGCGTGATGAGCCATTGACCACTTGTTTGTCACTGCCCTCACTGGGAGTGTTCCGTGTCTGAATTGAACATATAATTTCTTCGCTAGTGGGGGCTGGATATCGTTCAAAAATTTCTCAGGTTGATAATTATCCTTGGCTTCCAGAAAGCTGTTGGTCAACCTACCCAGAGAGGGATTTGATACCATCTGATCCATTCGATATTTTTTGAGTACTTTGACCAACATCCTCCTGGGGGTCAGGCCGGAACTATGTTCTGGAGAGAGCAACAAGTCTCCCTTCCCCAGTGCATGACATAGCTGTTTAACATGCTTTAGCCAGGGGATATTTCCCACACCCCTTATGGTCAATAGGTCCCTAAGGTCCTCACTATAGCTTAGGAGCTCAGGTGTAGACCAGAGTCTCCTCCAGTACAGTAAGGGACGATTAGAGATAACCTCCTGTATGGGGACCAAACGCAAGTCTACCCATAACGGGATCAAAGGTGTGCTCTGCGGGAGTCTCAGTAGGTGCCTAGTAAAGCTGCTCTCAGTAGTAGACAGTGAGGAGGCACTGACGTGGCCCCATAGCTCTACACCATAGAGCACCCCACCTCTCGCCTGAGCTTTATAGATTTCCACTGGCGGTCCCAGGGTTTTAAGTGAGCACTCATTATAAACCTTTAGAATACCTCCCGAGGCTTGGGCCAACTTCATGTTTGCCTTGGCCATATGCGACCCCCATTCCATCTTGTCATTCAGTGTGACCCCTAAATATTCTAAAGTGGAGACTCTTTCGAGCGCAGTGCCATCTAGGTGTGGGCGGGGGCAATTGGGTAATTTGGCGTTAAAAAACATGAATTTGGTTTTAGAGAGGTTGATCTCCAGGTTTCTTGTTCTGCAGAAGGAGCAAAAGACCTCCAGTGTTCACTGTATAACCGTAGAGGATTTTGATAATAAGAGGGTATCATCAGCGAACATCAGGGCTGGTATCTTTCGGGCTGCTAAACTGGGAGAGTCTAAGTCCCTCGCACCGAATAGATGTTCAATCAATCCGTTGAGGAACAGATAGAAGAGCGTGGGGGCCAACACGCACCCCTGCCTCACGCCCCTTTCCACCGGAAAAGAGGCTGAAAGCTCCCCATTCCTCCCATACCTCACCCTTGCAAAAGTGCCATGAAGTAAGTGTTTAAATAATTGGCACAAGTAGACTGGAGCACCCATCTCTAACAAAATCACTCAAAGCTTCTCCCTCTGGACCAGGTCAAATGTGGATCGGAGATCTACAAAGATCAAGTACAAGCTACCGGCCCCCATAGTCACCGTCTTCCAGTAGACCAACTGTAGTCTAAACAGTTGGTCGATGGTGGAAACTTTAGCACGAAAGCCCGCTTGGAGGGAGGTCAGGATGTGATGACCGTCCATCCAACACTGCTACCTTGTTAGTAAGATGCGGGCGAACAATTTCTGTAAGACGTCAATAAGACTAATGGGGCGGTAGTTGACCGGGTCCAGCGGGGAAGCCTTTTTGTGGATGGGAATGATCTCTGCCCCCAGCCAAGTTGGAGGGATTTCCATACCATGGAGAATGGCATTAAAATATAGGCAAATATAGGGAACCCAAACCTTTTGCTCGCTCAAAAACAGATCTCCTGTAATTCGGTCCAGACCTGGGGCCTTCCCTGTAGACATGCATTTGAGGGCCGCCTGGATTTCCAGCATGGTACATGGATAATAGTCTGAATCTTTTAAAACCGGTGGATCTGGAGCAAGAGTGCTCCTCGGAGGTACAACTAGGTCTACGGGGCGAGGAGTATCAGTATGGGCGAAGAGGGGCTTAAAATGTGCTATCCAGACCTCTTCTCTCAAGTTAGGTATTAAAGCAGACGACCACTCTAGCGATCCTGATCTAACCAGGTTCCAGAATGCCCTGTAGTCACCTCCATCCAGGGCATCTGTTATATTTGCCCATCTTAGGGCCTCCCATTCCAACTTGGACTTTGCGATTATGCTTTTATATGTAAGTCTTGCCACTCTAATACTCTGAACAGAGCTAGTTTTAACTTCCCTAACAAGAGAACGTTTAGCCTCCCTGCAGGATTTAGTAAACCACTGGTCCTGAATTTTTGGCCGAGCCCTCTTATTAGCTGGATAGCACAAGATGCACTTTTGCATACGCTGATTCCCTTTTTTATCTATTAATATTGCAAATTAAGAAATGTTTTTATACTAATG
This sequence comes from Lissotriton helveticus, assembly GCF_964261635.1. Taxonomy (NCBI): domain Eukaryota; kingdom Metazoa; phylum Chordata; class Amphibia; order Caudata; family Salamandridae; genus Lissotriton; species Lissotriton helveticus. The sequence goes on along the minus strand of NC_136060.1, from coordinate 46,403,507 downwards.
TGATTGTATGAAATGTCTAATTTTTATATCCAGTTTTATGTACTTTAAATGGCGCTCAACCAAGTACTTTTTATGAATAATTGCAAAGATTTTTATTAATCAGGCAATAAAGAAATTACTTACTTACTTACTCTTATTAGCTGGAGTATAAAAGTAATCGGCTAAGGAGGTGATTACATTTGTGTGGATATGCTCAAGCGCATGGAAGTAAGAGGGATCATATGCGACCGGAAGATTAAAAGCCTCTGCTAGAAAAGTGGCAACATTTTGATATAGCTCCGCTATTTTGTCAGGAGCTAACACAAACTTAGCCCACCTGATACGTCTGCCACCTGACACAGTGATTAGATTAGGGTTAGCGTATGGATCCTGCTCCTCCAATCCATGTTGATAGCCCAGTGTGAATTTTAGTTCAAGTGACAGAAGGTTGTGGTCACTGTCCACCCTATCGATTACAGTGAAGGTCCTAATTTGAGACCAGAATTCTACATTGACCATGATGTAGTCAATGGTTGTAGTTTTCCCCACTCTATTATAGGTGCACTTCCCTGGAACATCGGCAGGGAGTCTGCCATTACAGGGTCTGAGGGAGTGAGATACTAGGAGCTTATTGATCTGCAGCGCCAATGGTGTCAAGCACTTTACTGGATACATCGAGCACTCCTGTATATGCCAGATGGAATCCTCCTCTAGAATTACAGAAGCGATCTCCGCCAGGGGTTCAAAATGGCAATTGAAGTCACCCCCCAATATTCTATGTGTTGGAGCAGAGTACAATGAAAGGAGTTCATCAAGAGCCTCAATCAAAGATAACCCCCGCAATTGAGGAGTGGGGCGCATATAGATAACAAAAACCACCACTGACGTACCATCCAGATATTTGAGGGCAATGCACAGGATGTCAGGGGAGTGAGAATGAATCACTTTCACTGAACACCCCAAATGAGTGGCTACCCATAGCACAGTCCCCCCGAGGGTCTACCCCTTGGTCCCTGTAAGCTGGTATATGGTAAGATGCAAAACCCACTCTTGTGGGGGCAGATGACATCCAGGTCTCTTGGAACAAGCACACATCGTACTGGTTCACAAACTCCCCCCATTCTGGGTTGGGTAACTTAGACCCTAACCCCGCTGAGTTCCAAGACCCTATTAATGATCTACGTGGTTGTGCCCTTACGGGGATATCTGTAGTGGGTGGAGGCACGTTAGTAGAAGGAGTTCCTGCAAGGTAGTCCAGCTCAGTTCCGTCTCCTGGGGGGCGAGGTTTTAAGTTTAGAATTGGTAGGGTCATTTGTGAACCAACTTCATTAGCCCCGAAAACCATCTTGGGTAACTCCTCTTCTGCCCTCTCGCCCTCCTTCACCACAAAACACCCAGCTGCATTAAGGTCTATATCGTTGTGCCAGATTGGATGAAATAGTCAGTCTACGTTGTTCAAGGCACTAAATCTATTCTCCACAGTTATATTATATTCTACCCCCTCTCCACCATTGTGGAAATAGGATAGTCCATATCCAACAGGAGCCCGTTCCAGTGAGTAGAAATACCCTAGGGGAAGAGGAGTGATTGATCCCAGTTGACGGGGGCCACCCCATTCAAGGATTTGGTTAACCACTCCGGGATCCCTAAAGTTAATGATCACACAGTCCCCTCCAATGTCTTTAGGTTTGATCCCTAACCAGCTAACTCTTCTGGCGAATAAAATTTCCTCCTGGTCCAATTTCATTAATGGTCTATATCTATTCAGCCAGAATATGATTTTATTTTTCAGCTCGGGAAACGTTTCACCTCGCTCTCCTGACAGCGATGGGACTCCCGTTAATACCAACACATATGGGGAAGCCTCAGGGGGTAACTGGATGCAAGGTAGTGGTTGTCGAAGTGCATTGTCGGGAGAGATTAAAGCAGACTTTTGAGGCGCCAGGCCCCGTTTTGGCTCATGTTTGCTGATTCCTTTTGGCGTTAAATATGGATCTCGGGGGCAAGAACTCGCATCATTTGAGTGCACACTGGGTGGAATAGTGGGGCCGGACAGAATGGGGGCAGTAGAGCGTTTGAACGTGTTCATTAGACCCAACCCTTGTGCCAGGTTATCTGATCGAGGGCCTTCGCCTCGAAGTATTTGAAAGTCCCCGGTGCAAGGGGGAGGGGCCGGCAGCCCGGTCGTGGCTCCGGGGCAGTCTGGGAGCTGTAGGCGCTCTTGGAAATGCCCCCCGCATTGGCTTTTTACTCACCACACCAGCGATGTAGGATACCAGTTGGAAAACAGTTCAGGTATCAACTGTTACGCTAATGGGATTCTGAATGTTGTGTTTTATTTACCACATCTTCATCATGAAATCATCGAAAATCATGAAAAAAGATTCTGTTCTGCACTGCATCATTTATTTCAACAGTTGGTAAGTGACAGAAGTAAAATACACACTGATTCTGGCATTTAACATCTTTTATATATATGTACTAGTTCATTGACCTTTACTCTAAACATAGAATAAGATGCACAAGAATATCTAATGCTCATGCCTGGAGTATTAGAAGACGAAGGAATACACATTGATAATTTATTTGGACTAAGTTACAAATAGGGCCATAAGTGTGAAGACTGCTTATTTACTTCTACCACTGAAATATGTAGCGAATGATTCCTATACTTAATAATACCAGACTGCAACTCAGTACCTTTTAACAAATTGATTAAAAGAGCAAATCAAGATATGACATGTTCACGTTGTTGATCATAGATGTCATCTACATTATATATAGAAAGAATTGGAAAATATGTAATTATAATGTTCTAATGCTGTAGAGCAAAGGCAAGAAAATAGGAATCAAACATTACAAATTTTAAAGGAAGTCAAATATCTATTTCAGGAAGAAATTATAAAACAGTGTCTATTATTTTCCATGCTGGACCTACTACAACATCAGGCCATTATTCTGTTTATTTATAGTTTAACAAAGGATGGAGCCATTGCAATGATGCCCACATGAAATTCAAAGCTAGATTCTCAATTAGAAAATTCTGATATGTTATTTCTCCAGCCAAATTTTTGAGACCATCATTCGGCCTATTGGGGAAGATGTCAACAGAAAACAGAAAGCACTGCAATCTATTTGTGTTTATAATTAGTGTTTTGATTATTATTTGACCTAATAGATATAGGGCCAGATGTAGGTGGCCAAATACCGGTCGGTAACGGCCGAAATTCGGTAATTTCGGCCGTTTCCGACCGGTATTTGGAATTTGAGATGTAGGTGCCAAAAATGTTCCGAATCAGTAAATAAGAGTCTGTATAATTCCGATTCGGAATTCTCCGAATCCTTATTTACCGAGTTCTTATTTACCGATTCGGTAAATAGGAAATGGTAAAAAAGGGCCATTGAGATGTAGGAAAGGAAAAAAAAAACAAATCCAATGAAATTTGGTATTTAAGAGTCGGTATTTACCATGGATTGAAAGCAGGTGGTAACCAGGAGCAGCCTTTAAAAAGGGGCCCAAAATGCAACAGTTTTGCAAGAATGGCGGCATTCTATGTGATTGCGAGGCGGAAACGGCTACCGGCAGCAGGAGAGAGGGTCTGGAGAAGGGAGGAGCAGGTCTACAGGCAGAGGATCACCCTATTCCAACTGACTGAGCCAGAGATACTACACCTGCTTGCCTCTGGGAGCTACCAGAGTGTGATTGCTGCAGTTGGTGGTGTGTCCCAGAGCTGCCTATCACGATTTTTCCAGAAATTCCTGGAGGCCATGACGCAGAGAATGGAACATTACATCCAGTTCCTTGAAACACCTGTGGAACTTGCAAAAACAAAAACTGATTTCTATCAACTGGCACACTTCCCTCACATGATAGGCTGCATAGATGGCACCCACATTCCACTCTGTCCACCTGCAGCCACTGAACACATCTACAGAAACCGTAAGTCAACGCACTCCATCAATGTGCAGGTGATATGCAATGCTGCCAACATCATCACAGACATAGTGGCCAAATTTCCAGGTAGTACCCATGACTCCTACATCTTCCAGAATAGTGGGATATACACACAGCTTGTTGCTGGAGATTTTGGCGATGGATATCTGCTAGGTAAACAACAGTGACACACCCTGATAGTCATGGCAGATGTATGTGTGATGAATATGTAACTAATGGCGCTCTCTTTTCCCCCATAGGCGATAGTGCATATGTCCTGCGTTCCTTTGTGCTCACACCCTACCTCAATCCAACTACCAGGAGTGAGAGGCATTATAATGTGGCTCACAGATCAACTCGCAATGTAGTGGAGCGCACATTTTGACTACTCAAAAGCAGGTTCCTCACCCTTCACAAGAGTGGAGGTGCACGGCAGTACACCCCCATCCTGTGTTGCAAGATAATAGTGACTTGTGCCATGTTGCACAATTTTGCAACCAAAGAAGGCACAGAGGTGGAGGTGACATATCACGAGGACAGGCAGAGCCCCAAGCAACAGGAGCAGCAGCAACAGATGGTATATTGAGACGGGCAGAGATCACACATCGAGATTTCTAGGTAATTATTGAGACACAGACAGGTGTAGTGTTTTAAGAATGTGGTTTAAATTTCACTGCAGCATGCAAATGAACAAACGCTATTGTCCTACAATGTCTGTGTCCATGACTGCGAGTGCACAGTTCCCCTCACTGTGAGCTGTCCTGTGGGGTGAAGGCAATGTTTAATGTTTACGGCCACGCACTACATTGCGGGATTTACGAGGCTGGGTATCCATTTCTTGGCTGGGAGCTGACTCAGCATGTTATGTTATGTTATGTTATGTTATTTTGGTTCTTCTATAGCGCAACAGCTACTCCAAAAGGAGTGTCCCGGCGCTTTGGCGAAGAAAACCTTCGAGGACGACAACACAACACAACAGCAAGGAAAAGCGGCAAGCCTATCTGGTGAAGAGCCAGGTTTTTAGTGCCTTTCTAAAAGACAGAAGGCTGGGGGTCTGTCTAAGAGAGAGAGGAAGCTCGTTCCAAGCACGAGGAGCCAAGTGATGAAAGGAGCGGCCGCCCTGTCTAACGCGTTTAATGGTCGGGACTACCATTTTAGACAAGGAGGCGGACCGTAGGGCTCTATTGGGTTTATAAAGAACCAGACGTTTCCTGATGTAGCTGGGGCCAATATCATGGAGAGCTTTAAAGGTCAGCGTCAAGCTCTTAAACAGAACTCTCTTGGCTATAGGAAGCCAGTGCAGCTCTTTAAGCAGATCAGAGGCACTTGCGCGTCTAGGAAGCCCATAGATGGCACGGACAGCTGAATTTTGGACTACTTGAAGTCGCCTCACAAGGTATTTAGGGAGTCCTAGATATAGGGCGTTTGCGTAGTCTAATCTAGACCCAACAAGTGCTTGAACGGTGACCCTTCTGTGCTTGGTAGAAATCAAGGGGAGAAATTTTCTGAGCATCCGGAGGATGCCAAAACATTTCCCGGAAAGGCTAGATATTTGGGGCCCAAGGGTTAGGTCATTATCAATAATGATTCCTAAGTTCTTAGCTTTCACACTTGCCTTTGCAGGTGGGAACAGGTCTTGCGGCCACCAGCTTTTCCAAGCTGGCTCAGTAGCATAGCCAAAGAATAGCAACTCCGATTTATCGGAGTTGCATTTTAGACCGTGCTCTCTGAACCAACCAAAGACCGCCTCTAAGCAGCTTCTGATGCGGATCCCATCGAACACCTCATTCTTGTCGTGAGTAAACAAGAGTTGGGTGTCGTCAGCATAAGACACGATCTGGGCGCCAAAGGACTCCGCCACCTCTGCAAGGGGGGCCAAAAAGATGTTGAAAAGCAGGGGGCTAAGAATAGACCCCTGAGGGACCCCTACTTCCAGAGGTGCCATAACGGTGGAGTGTGGAGGCACCCAGATCGTTTGTCGACGGTCGGCTAAGAAGGATTTAAGCCAGTTCCACACCGTCCCCCGAAGACCACATTCCCAGAGTCGTATTAGGAGGGTTTCGTGGGGGACGGTGTCGAACGCCGCCAAGTCCAACATGACCAACATGGCCTTACCTCCCGCATCTAACACCTCTCTAATAGCGACAGTGACTTCCAGCAACGCGGTCTCCGTGCTGTAATTGGCACGAAAACCGGATTGGGTGTTGTGCAACAGATCATTCTCTTCGATGAAATCCGAGATTGATCTGTGCACATGTCTTTCTGCCACCTTCGCCAGAGCGGGGAGGAGAGATATAGGCCTATAGTTGGCATGGACGGTAGGATCTAAGGCTGGTTTTTTTAGGAGTGGGAGAATGAGCGCACCCTTCCATGCCGGGGGGACCACACCAGAAGACAAAGAGGAATTGAGGATGGAATTAATGGGACCATTTAGGGCTGGGGCTATTTTGTTGAGACAAGAAGCCGGGCAAGGATCTAAGGGTGAGCCCGACTTCAGCCCGGTCAGATGGGCTAACGAGGAATCAAGGCTCAGCGGGGGGAATTCCCAGAGAGTGGGAGCCATAGCTGAATTGGGGAAGGAGAGGGCACCAGGTAGATCAACCTTAGTATGGTTAGAGTAACCAGCAAGGGAATCTTGGATGGTCGTTATTTTGTTGACAAAGTAATGTGCCAATTCAATCAACCAGGGTTTAGAATGGAGTTGAACAGGGGTACCCGAAGACGGCGCAGTAAAATCCTTAACAATTTAAAAAATGTCCTTACATGTGTTTCCTGCATCATCTATACGACGTTCAAAATAAGTTTTTTTTCCATTCCACATCATCTTGTGGTAGGATCTAGTCAGGTTTTTGAGTTTAGCTTTTGCCAAGGGATTGTAGTCCTTCCTCCAAACTCTTTCAGCCCTCTTACATTTTTGGCGAGCTTCCCTAAGCTGAGAGGTGAACCAGGGAGCAGAGGGCCTCTTGTTTCCCACTTTGGCTATTTTCTCGGGAACGAGAGTCGCTAATCTTGCCGTGAGCCATTCAACAAAGTAGGCTAGATCTTCTTCTACGTTGCCAGACAGGGTACAGGGTACATCTTCCATAGCCTGTAGTAGCATCTCATTAGAAAGAAGATGAAAGGGTCTGGACATTCGCTTGGAAGGACTAGTAAATTTCCTTCTAGAGGATGAGACACAAGAAAGGAAAAAAGTAATTAAATAATGGTCTGACCACAACACCGGCTGCGGAGCTTGAAAGTCGATAGGGAGGGTAGAAAAGACTTGGTCCAGGGTGTGACCTTTGTTATGCGTAGGTTCATGAATGAGCGGTGACAATCCAAGTATAGTGGTTATATCCATCAGTTTCATAGTATCAGGATTAGTATCATCATCCATGTGTATATTTAGATCACCAAGAAGTAAACAATGCTCCGATTTAAGACACGGGACTGAGAGTGCAACCTGCAGTTCGTCCAAGAAAGGGCCTAAAGGGCCAGGGGCTCTATATAAGAGAATGCCGGTACAAGCCTGAGATGAGGAAAGATGGAATGTAAAGCCAAGAGCCTCAGTCTCCTGAATGTTATCGACCGGAAAAATGGTGCAGTGCAGCTATTTGTTGACAATAATAGCCACGCCACCCCCTCGCCCTGACAATCTATCCCTCCTAAAGATGGAATAGTTGGGAGGGATGGCATTAACTAAGTCTGGGGTCGAGGAGTCATTAAGCCAGGTTTCTGTCAGAAAAAGACAGGATACATTCGAGTTGTAAAGCAGATTCCAAATGTCCGGCGCGTGACAGCCTAAAGAACGCGTGTTAAGAAGTAGGCAAACGATGGGAGGTGGTTGATGTGTCGAGGTGGGTTTTTCATATTTAGGAAGACGCCAACCGCAGTCAGAGCAGCCTTTTCTTAAAGCCCGACTACCGGGAAAAACATATTGGCAGCGACCTACAGGAGGACGGAGTGTTAAGAGGGTCTCAGATGAGTAAGAGTACGACATAATCTGAATCGATAATAGTAATGCACCTACCAGAAAGAAGAGCCGGCAAGCCGTCCTGCCCCGTCTGCAGCCGGAACGCTGACGGGCAGGACTCTGGCACGACTCAGGCACAGAGAAGGCGCCACCCTGCGCGTCACCGCTGCGCGTTAAAAGAGGGTGGAGCTTTAAGTAGGCCGGCGTAAGTTAACTAATCAGGCGCCACGACCCGCACCAATATGGCGGCATCTGGCTTCAACAACTAAACAAGTATGGCGCTCCCACAACACCCCAGAACCGGACCCGCAAAGTAGCGGTGCTTTGGTAAGTTTTACATGTGAGTGAGGGGCCAGTAATAGCGCTACAGCGAGCATGTAAAAAACAAATTATTTTCAGTGCAAGATAAAAAATTAAAAGCGCTGGAACAGCAGTTTTAAATCACCGCGAATAGCGCGAGCGCACAATCCTTAACAGCGCTAGGCAGCCTGTCCTCAAGGCACCTTTGCCAGGGAAAGCCCCTGCTTGGGTTCCGCATTAAGTAGGCCGGCGTAAGTTGACTAATCAGGCGCCACGACCCGCACCAATATGGCGGCGTCTGGCTTCAACAACTAAACAAGTATGGCGCTCCCACAACACCCCAGAACCGGACCCGCAAAGTAGCGGTGCTTTGGTAAGTTTTACATGTGAGTGAGGGGCCAGTAATAGCGCTACAGCGAGCAGGTAAAAAACAAATTATTTTCAGTGCAAGATAAAAAATTAAAAGCGCTGGAACAGCAGTTTTAAATCACCGCAAATAGCGCAAGCGCACAATCCTTAACAGCGCTAGGCAGCCTGTCCTCAAGGCACCTTTGCCAGCACCTTTGCCAGCATTGCTGTGCCTGACGCTCCTCCGCATCTCTGGTACAGGTGTGCTTGAGCCACTCCTGCTGGTTGACCCTTCTGTCTCTTCCACACCTCTGTCACCAGCAGTGCCTGTTTGATTCGTGAGCATCTGCTCCATTGCAGAGGTGACTCTACCCATTCCCCTTGTTAAGTCTGTGCAGCAGTGGACTATTGCATCCTGCATGGTAATTGAACGCCAGCACAGCAGTGATGTTGCTGTGGCAAAGCGGTTAAGGGCCTTGGACTGCTGCCTCATACACTGCAGCTCCCTGCAATGCTCTAAGTGGTCCCTGTCCAACTTGTCAGACAGAGCACCCATGTACTGAGTGATGTCTGACATCCCATTAGCAATTGTCTCCATGCTCCCAGCAATGTTGCCTATTCCTTTGTCAATATGTGACAGTTTGTAATTGATGCTGCGCACCTGCCTGTGCACAGCCAACATTGCCTTTGCCTGCAGGCGCTGTACTTTTACCATTGTGGACTCCAGCCCACAGAAGACGCTCTCTCCTTCCTGCCCCTCGGCACTCTCACGTGCCCTTCTGCCAAGGACACTGGCCCGTGCAGCGCCTGCTGAACTCTGCTGCCTGGCCTTGTCAGCCACAGGTGGAATGCTTTGTATTTTGCCCTCCTCATCCTCCTCATCTGAGGTTTGCAGGATCCTCAGAGGGGGCACATCAGGCCTCCTTGCCCTTCCCTGCATGGACGACTTGGTCGTTGGTGTTGGCGAATGCGATGGTGCTTCCAACTCAGGCGTTCCGAACAATAGAGGGGATTGTGGCAGAGGTGTTGTGGCTGGCTCAGGTGTTGAGGCTTCATGGGATGTGTTGTTGTCTCCCTCTACAGCGCTATGACCTCCGCTTTTGTTTTCTTTTTCCTTCCTTGTAGGTGCTGGTGCCCTCTCCTCCCTTTCTGGTGCTGTACTGCGTGAGGACTCTCCTGTGAAAACATATGGACATAGGGTCAATGGTGTTGTTCACCTGGGTGTATTTCTTAAATAAATTGATTACACACATTTGCCTAGTGTACATTGTGTGCTTGTAGTTCTGTTTGGCATGCCTTGCTGAATTGTATGGTGTATGAATTGCATGTATGTGACTATGACTACGTCCCCCATGATGCATTGCTGGCCCCCAGTAAAAGCTGTTCAGGAGTGTAATGCTTACGCACAGTCCGGAAGGGGGTCAGGGTAATGGGTGGGGATGAAGGTCCATGCATCTTACCTTGTTTCTTTGTTGCTCTGGCAGAACTATCCAAGTCACCAATTCCATGTATGCATTCAGGCTCCAGGGTTGATTCTACGAGCTCCTCAAGCTCAGTTAGTTTCAGTGCTCTGCTTTTTCCACCTCCTGTCACACCAGCTTCCTTTGTTTGGGCAGCAATCTTCTTCTTGGTGATGATGCGCAGGTCGTACCATCTTTTCTTGATGCCGTCGATCTCCCTGTGTGTCACCCCAACGGCATTAACCTTTGCCTGTATGTCAAGCCATGTCTTTCTCTTAAAAGACTCAGCAACATGCAGAGACTGTCTCCCAAAAATGAGGGTGTTGTGCTTTACAATTTCGTCAGCAAGCACCTGCAGTTCAGCTGGGCTGAATTTTCTTTTTCTTTTACGCTCCCCACCATCCTTTTGACCTTCCTAAGACTCCATTATGATGACCAGGTAAGCTCTGGGAAGCCAGCTCCTCTCAGGTTCCTCCTGCTCAGCAAATTGTTCAGTTGCTCTGCACCTGCATGGGTGTGGCCACTCCCAGGTACTGGGGAGGGGTGCCTCATTCTGATTGGTTGGTTACTCTGGGCCTTTGTTGTGGGGTGTGGTGGGTGTCCCTGATTGATTAGGAGGCTCACATGTTAATATTTCAAACTGCCGATTCGATATTTACCGAATCGGTATTTACCGATTCGGTAAATACCGATTCGGTAAATACCGATTGGATATTCCGATTGGTCCCGAATCGGTATATTTTACTGATTTTTTACCTACATCCCGTTTTCCGATTCTAAAATACCGATTCGGTATGAGTCGGTATTTAAGAGTCGGAAAAAAGGATTTACCTACATCTGGTCCATAATGTTTTAAAAAATGTGTTTAAAAGTAAAACATTTATATATTAGTTTTCAATATTGTACCAGATGTAACTGAGATTGTACATTGTTTCAAATGTATTTGTGATAAATAATAGAGTTAATGTAGATGACAGAAGTGATTAAGAAAGTGTAGATAGGAAAACGCATTGTTACACAAATTGATAATGATGTACTTTACTGATATGGTTTTATGTATAGTCTATTCACGTGTGTTTCCCCGCAATTCAATGATGATACATTCAAGTCACTGCCTATGGTGAAGGCATGTGCAATCTGAGAACAGCAAAAAAGGTACATTGAAAATGTTATCCAATTATAAAATAATGGTACGTTCTCAAAAATGTAATATCATAATTTCTCTAATACATTATTATTAAACACTAGTTTTTCTTTCTTTTTCTTCTTAATAGTAGGCACTGTTCAACATTGAAAACAGTTGTAATACTGTTTAGGATAATACTACTCAAACAGATTTACTGAATGATATATCTAACTTACTTGAAAGGTAAGAATAAATAATAAAATATTCATGATAAACTGGAGAATTATTTAAGATGTATGAATATGTTATTTGTTTCTAATATGAATAGTATCATCCTACTCCTGAGAAGCAGTATCACACTCACGTTCTGCAAAAATGCATTCAGCAATAAAAGTGGTATAATAATAGTTGCCTTTTTATTTAGAGTTACACTTTCTATTGCAAACCGCTTCTGCTTCAAAAAACTAGCATTGTTAGGTGACTTTCAAAACATGTTGAAACTGTATTTACATCTGTGCTACCTTATATTATTCTCCACAAAGGTATACTTGAAGTAGTACAAAAATAGTGATATCAATGCTTGATATTGAAAGTGCCTCATCCAATCACGCTGTCACTACCCGTTCATTCATCTATTCATTGAGGCACTACTCATGGGGAATACATTCACTCAAAAATGACTCATGCACTCATCCATTCAGTCGGCCACACTCTTGCCCTCATGCGTTTATCTGAGCACTGCTCATCCACACATCAAATCGCCAAGTCACTACTGCTGCATTCATGCATTTACTGAGGCACTATCCAAGCACACATGCATTCACTCAGCACTACCCATGGACTCATCCAATCACTCAGGCACTATCCTTCGACTCATTCATTCAATAAAATGCCACCCATGTTGTTATCCAATCAACCAGGTGCTACCCTTGTACTTGTCCAGTCACCCAGACACTACTCATGCACTGATCTAAACACTCAGGTACTATCCACGCAGTCACCCAATCACCCAGACTCTATCTATGCATGCATGCATTCACTCAGGCACTACCCATGCACTCATCCAATCACAAAGACACTATCCTTGCACTCATCTGTTCACTGAGGCACTACCCATACACTGATCCAATCACCTAAGCGCTACCCTTGCATCTATTCTTTAAATGAGGTGCTATCCAGACTCTCAACCATTCACTCAGCCGCTACCCATGTACTCATCCATTCATGTAGGCACTACCCATGCATTCATGTATTCACTCATGCTTTTCTTATGCACTCATCCACTAACTCAGCCACAACCCATGTACTTATCCATTCATGTAGGCACTATCTATGCACTCATCCATTCATTCAGACACTAATCACCCAGGTGCTACTCTTGTACTTATCCAATCACCCAGGCAATAATTATGCACTCATTCAAACACCCAGCCACTTTCAATGCAGTCACCTAATCACCCAGGCACTCTCCATGCACTCAGGCATTCACTCAGCACTGCCCATGCACACATCCAATCACCCAGTCATTACCTTTACACTCATCCATTGACTCAGGCAGTACCCTAGCAATCATCCATTGACTCAGGCACTACTCGTGCACTCATCCAATCACCCAGGTGTTACCCTTGAACTCATTCTTTAAATAAGGTGCTACCCATACTCTCAACCAGTCACTTAGCCACTACCCACGCACTCTTTTATTCACGTAGGCACTACCCATGCACTCATCTATTCACTCATTTATTTATTTATTGTAAAGTTTTGTATAGCGCGAACAAGACCCGTAGGTATCAGAGCGTTTTCCATTACAACAGGTAGTTTAGAGGTTAAGCATATATAGTATCATGATTTAAAGAGGTAAGAAGTACATACTTATTCGACTCGAAGGAGGTGGGCATATATATATACATACAGTAACAGTAGCATAAGGTAAATATCAAAATATAGCTTGGTCACCATGTGTACCGCCAGTCCTGATTCATGGGTCATATCGTAGAGCATTTATCTCCATTGACACCGGTAACATTCTCTTCTAGTTACATAGATGTTCTGTATTGGAACGTCAATATTTCAGTCTTAGAGATGAGTTGTCTTACCTATGTAAGGAACTTACTCATCAGGAGGATCTTCGTTTCCCTCTTAAATTTAGCTGTGTTTCGAATTTTCCTAATGTTTGGAGAGAGTGAGTTCCAGATTTTGGGGGCTGCTCCTGAGAACGCTCTGTCATAGGTTTTCTTCTTCCTGAAAATGGGTGGTCTCAACAGCAGCTCCTTGGCGCTTCTAGCTGGTCTGCTTCCTCCTGATAATTCAATTTTCTCGGCGAGGTATCTTGGTGTATTGTAGTGGAGTGCTTTGTGGGTGATGCAAGCTATTTTTAGCTGAATTCTGGCTTCATAGGGTAGCCAATTTAATGCTTTCAGGTGAGGAGAGATATGGTCGAATTTTCTAGATCCGGTGATGAGTCTTGCCGCTGCATTGAGGCATGCTTTTAATGGTGCTGTGCAGATTTTTGGTAGACCGGCTAAGGTAGTGCATCCATATTCAATCCTCGAGATAACTAAGGACTGGAATGCCAGTTTGAGATCCGCCTTTGAGATGAATGGTTTCACTTTTCTTATGTAGTTTAAATGAAAGCGGGCACTTTTTGCCATTGATTTAATGTGGGCTTTCATGTCTAGCTTCTCATCTAATGTAATTCCTAGTGATTTCGCTGAGTTAATTAGGGTAGGGGTGCATTTTAGTGCTGTCACCAGCTTGGTCCATTCCTTCACTTCTGTATGGTTCTTTGGTGGTGAAATTAGTAGGAACTCTGTTTTGTGTGCATTTAGCTTCAGATGATTGGTCGTTAGCCATTGCAGTGTCATTTTTAATGCCTCATTCAATAGCTTGATGTCTTCCAGAGACGCAATCTTGATATATATTTGCGTGTCATATGCGTACATGTGATAGGATATCTTTGAATTTCGAAGAATTTCTGTAAGAGGCTCGACATACAGGTTGAAAAGAGATGGAGATAATGTAGATCCTTGGGGGACTCCAATTGAGTTAGGACAAGTTTGTGAAAGTGATTGGTTGACCAGGAATCTTGCACTCATCCATTAACTCAGCCATGACCCATGCACTCATTCAATCATCTAAGTACTATACTTGCATGAACCAATCACTGACATACTACCCATGCACTTTTGCCATCACCCAGGTACTACCCTTGCATTCATTCATTAACTGAGACACAATCCATGCACTAATTCAAGCACTTATGTGGTAGGCATTTGTTCACTCAATCACACAGGCACTATATATTAAATCAGTCACATATCTATTCACTCATACATACAAGCTAGGGGTGGGCGTCAAATTCCGTTCCGCTTGCGGAAATTGCCATAATTTGACATTTTCGCGTTCTGCGGAGAGCGCGAAAATGTCAAAATTTCCGCAATCCGCTTCGTACCGGAATTTATTTTCTTGCTCGCGCTGTAAAAATACATTCTTGCGCACGCGTTCGCCTTACCTGTATCGCCGCGTTCACCGACAAGTTTTCCCGATCCGGTCGCGTTCTCCACGAGATGTTGGATTGTTGGTAGCCATTTTGCGCTATCTTGTGAGAGTTGGCGCCCGCGATCACGTCATTCGTCTCGCAATCATGCACTGCGGGAGTAGGAGATCTCGAGCACCTCATTCTCCACCGCGAGCGAGAGCGTGAGGACGCAGACACGTCATATCGAACGTGACAAGGAACGAGAGAACCCGAACACGTCATATCTAATGCAACAGGGAGCGAGAGAACGCGATCACGTCATTTTGGACGCGCCGGCAGAAGTAATGTGAAGCTCGAGAACTGCAACATGTAAAATTTTCAATTTGGAGAAAAATATCAGCTCTAGAAGCATGAAACCTTCTGCAAATGATGATTTGGATGAAAAAAACTCCTCAGATTGACGTTTGGCTGTCCTTTTTGGTGCAAGGAGTATCCAACTTCCTGTTCCTGTCCAGCAGGCTCCTCCCAGTGCTTTGTCCATCCTGCTCATTCTGCCTTTGAATTTTGAGCTGGAAAGATCACTCTTTTTGTCTGCGGCATCATTGGATTGGATTGGATTGGATATGGTTTTTGTATAGCGCGGTAGCTACCCGCAGGCATCCTAGGGCTTAGCCA
The DNA here is from genome assembly GCF_964261635.1 of Lissotriton helveticus. Classification (NCBI taxonomy): domain Eukaryota; kingdom Metazoa; phylum Chordata; class Amphibia; order Caudata; family Salamandridae; genus Lissotriton; species Lissotriton helveticus. The sequence goes on along the minus strand of NC_136060.1, from coordinate 46,388,255 downwards.
AGTACAGGTGAGTGGGGAGGGTAATTTTATCTGCTGAAGAGAAAGGTTTTTAATTTTTTCCGAAAGTGTGGGAGGTTGGGTTCTGAGCGAATAGAGACTGGGAGGGAGTTCCAGAGTCTTGCCGCGTTTGTTGAGAACATTCTTCCTCCACTCCTTTCTCTTTTGAACCTAGGTCTGAGGACTTGAAAAGTATGAGTTGACCTGAGCTGTCTGTTGGGGTGGTAAGGGGTAATCAGGGTGTGGTTGAGGATTGCTCCTTTCCTCCAGTAGGCACGGTGGGCAATGCACATGCTTTTAAAATTAATCCTGTCTTTTACTGGCAGCCAGTGGAGGGCTTTTAGTTCGGATTTCACTGATAGGCGGCGGGGGATGCGCAGAAGTGTATGGGCAGCGCAGTTTTGTATCACCTGGAGCTTTTTCAGGGTAGATTCAGGGGCACCTAGATAAAGGGCATTTCCTAAGTCCAGCCGGGAAAGGATTAAGCCCTGGACCATGATTTGTCTGGCTTTGTAGGGGAGAAGTGGTAGGATTTTTCGGATGAGTCTCATAATGCCCATGCAGGTGGCAGATAATTTAGTTGCCTGGTGCCCGAAGGATAGTGTGCTGTCTAGCCATATTCCTAAACTCTTGATGGTGTTCCTGGCTGGGGGTGCTGGGCCTAGATCTAGTGGCCATAGAGACTCAATGGATTTTTGAGGGGAGTTACCCAGTACCATTACTTCAGTTTTGTCGCCGTTTAGCTTCAGGTACGACTGACTCATCCAGGTACTTACAGCTTCCATGCATCCTCTGAGGTCATTGGAGCAAGAGGAGGGATGATTTAGGGTAACCACCAGACGCGTGTCATCCGCGTAGGACACGACTTGGACGCCGAAAGGGCGGATTACTTCTGCGAGGGGGTGCATGTATATGTTAAACAGTGTGGGGCTCAGGGAGGAGCCCTAGGGACCCCACAGCTGAGTGGTTTACTGGGCGAGGTGGTGTCGCCTTCGCAGACTCGGAATGAGCGGTCTGAAAGAAATTAACGTATCCAGGCCGCCGCTGTAGATGTTATCCCTAGTTCTGCGATTCTGTGAAGCAAGATGTCATGATTCACAGTGTTGAAGGCGGCACTGAGGTCCGATAAGATAATGGCCGCAGTGCCGCCCTGATCCGTGATCATTCTTGCTCCTTCTGTTACGGCTAGTAAGGGGGTTTCTGTCCCATGCATGGGGCGGAACCCAGTTTGAGATGAGTCTAGTAATTTATTTGCTTCCAGGAATTTTGTAAGGGATTGGTTGACATGCTTTTCTGCGATTTTGGATATCCATGGTAGCAGGGAGATTGGGCGATAATTACCCGGGTTCAATTGATCTAGATTGGGTTTTTTCAGGAGGGCCTTGACTGTTGCCTGCTTCCATTTTGGGGGGACAAGTCCTGAGGAGAGTGAGTTATTAATTAAGTTCAGAATGGTGGGCAGAATGGTGGGGGTGATTGTTCTGAGGAACTGAGCTGGGGCAGGTTCGCTGGGAGATCCGGACTTTACCTGGAGTATTATGGTCTCCAAGCTAATAGGCTCCAGAGGTGGAAAGTGTTCTAGGGTGGTAGGTGGAGATGGACTGATATCCCTTTGTTGTAATATGGGGTGAGGGGGTAGGGGAAAGGATGCATAGATTGTGGCTATTTTATTGAGGAAGTAGTCTGCCTGTTCATTGCAGCGGATTTGAGCAGTAAGAGGATCTGATGGTTTATCGGGAAGTTTGAGCAGGCTTTTCGCAATTTGAAATATTTCCTTGGGTTTAGATGCTGCTTCGTTAATTTTGTTTTCGTAGAAGGTTGCTTGGGCTTTTTTTATGTCATTTTTATAGATTTTTATGGCGGCCCGGTATTCATCTTTGCTGGTTTGTGAATAATCGATGCGCCATTTCTGTTCCAATCTTTTGCATTCTTTTTTAAGAGTGCGCAGATCCTTTGAATACCAAGGAGCATTTTTTGGTCTCTGTTTGGGTTTGACGTCCTTAAATGGGATAGTAAGATCTAAGGAGGAGGTAATCCAGTTGTTAAAGTTGTCATTATTGATAATCGGATCGGGGTTGTTTAGTGGGACAGAGGCTTCCAGAGTTGTTGTCCATAGGTTGGTGTTAAGTTGTGACCATTTGCGGTCCCTACAGGAGGCGGTGGAAGGTTTAGGACGTGGTCCGAATGGCGCCCAGGTAAAAGGGATCAAGAAATGGTCCGTCCATGGGAGGGGAATGGGTGGACTAACTGTGAGATGAGTACAGTTAGTAAAGATTGGGTCTAGGAGGTGACCTTTTTCGTGGGTGGGTTGCAGCACTCGCTGGGAGAGTTCTAGTGCCTCCAGATTGTTACATAGTTCGGTGGCAGCCGAATCTAGGGGGTCATCTAGGTGCACATTCAGGTCGCCTAATAAGGTGAAATTAGGTGAAGAGCAGACACAGTTGGCTGCCTCCGGTGCGAGTTGGTTTATAAAGTTAGTCGAAGTGCCTGGTGGCCGATAGATAAGAGTCCCAGAGAATGTGTATGTGGGGGAGAAGTCCAGAGAAAAAGTAAGGTGTTCGCAGCTGGGTAGGGTAGTTGGAGAGGAGCGGCATGTGTAGTGGTTCTTGTAAATGATGGCTATGCCGCCGCCTTTTCCAGATGAGCGGTGGGCCCGAAGTATTTGATATCCTGCGGGAAGAGCTTGAATGGCATAGGGGTCGGATTCAGATTGTAGCCATGTTTCTGTGAGAAAAATGGCATTGGGTTCTTTGTCAGAGATTAACAGAGATATTTCTGTGGCATGTTTAGGGAGAGACCTGCAGTTCAGCAGGAACATAAGATATGAGGGGGGTGTGAGTTTCTGCCATTTTGAAACATGCACTGTGGGCAGCTGAAGAGTTTCGAAGTGGGATTCCAGGACACAAGGCATTGGTCACTGATGGGGCCTCGTAGTTGATGTAACGTGCTGGAAGAGTAAGAGATGGATTTATTTTTGCCAGCGGTAGTGGCCCCGGTCGGTCGCGGACGGGCGCAGACGGGCTTGCCTTTGGCGCGCCTTTGGCGCCCCGCCGGCGCCGCCGCTGCGCCCGTCCGCTGCGCCTCCTGGGTAGGGTAATCATATTATAGCGGTGAGGGCGTGAGGGTGAGAGGGGCCTAGCCCTGGAGAATTGTCTCGTGTTCCTTACCCAAGATGGTGGGCCCGGAAACGCAAGTTCGGCAGGAGAGCCGAGGCTCAATCGAGTTTTCGAGGGGGCAGGATCCGCTCTCACTTCAGCGGCAACTGAATGTAAGTGGCGATTGATTTTATTTTAAAAAATGCAGTTTCTCCAATAGCGATCTTTGGAGCGAGGTTAAAATAATAGTAGGCTTTTAAATCAAGCGTCAAGTTTAAAAAACAATGTCCCGGCTTCCGCCTCAGGACCAAACAACACACCACACTCACTCGTAGTCAGTCCATTGCAATTGGATTTGAGGATTTTGTATTGGATATTTTACAAGTAAGTGGTTTTTGCTTGTTGTTGTATCTGTTTGATTGGGGGCATTGCAGTTGTTGCAACTACAATTTAATTTTGGTAACTATCATTTCTTTTTCTTAATGTTCTGGGTAGCAGTAGTAGGCCTGAGCTAGTCATGGCCTCATGGGTGTGTGCATGATGAATCAACTGTTCCTTTGGTGTTTTTTTAATGTAGGTAATTTTCAAGCATCATTTAGGGCTGAACTTGCCGAAACCCCATCCCACATCCAAAGCTATACGCAAACTTCACTGGCTTCCAGTTAGGCGCAGCATTCAGTTTAAGGCCCTCTGCCTGGTCCACAAATCCCTGTATGGGAAAGGACCTGACGATCTCGCCAAACTTCTCCCGCGTTATACTCCGCAGTGCACTTTGAGATCAGCCAGCCAGGATTTAGTATGTCAGCCCAGAATACGGAGAGCTCGGTGGGGTGGGAAATCTTTTTCCCACCAAAGCTCCAAGTTATGGAATACGCTGCCCCCTGCGCTTCATTCACAAAAGTCTAAAATGAGTTTTAGGAAGGCACTGAAAACCTGGCTCTTTTCCACGCCCTAATTGCTCTACCCTGTTCTTCTGTACTAAAGCGCCAAGACGACGCGGCAATCGAGCGCTTTAAAAATATTTCAGTCAGTCAGTCAGTCAGGGCCTGGATGGCATTGGATTGAATTGGGAAATGTGTTTTTTTGGGAGGGCTTTCTGTTGTTGGGCCTGTCCTTTTGGCTGGTGGCCATTTAGAACCCTAGGTCTGCAAGCCTGTCTGGCCTTGTCTGCCAACAGGCCTGCTTTCATCCAGGTAGGCTCAGAGCAGGTAGTCACAGCTTTATTAATCAAGTGTTTCTGTGTGGTCTGTTGAATTTTTAGACATCATTTAGGGCATGGATGGCATTGGATTGAATTGGTAAGTGTTTTTTTTTGGGGGTGGGCTTTCTAATGTTGGGCCTGGCCATGTGGCCGGTGGCCGTTTTGAAGCCTAGGCCTGCAAGCTTGTCTGGCCTTGTCTGCCAACAGGCCTGCTTGCATCCGGTAGGCTCAGAGCAGGTAGCCACAGCTTTAATCAAGTGTTTCTGTGTGGTCTGTTGAATTTTTAGACATCATTTAGGGCATGGATGGCATTGGATTGAGTTGGGAAATGTGAATGTGTTTTTTGGTGTGAGCTTTCTGATGTTGGGCGTCTTAGAGACATGCCTTTGTTGTGTGTGTCTGGTTTGTGTTGGTGTGCAATGCACTCTGCAGACCTTTTTGGGTCCTGTGAATTTTCGTATTTGCATTTTGCTGCTTTAAAAATGCAGAGCCGTGTGCTTTCGCATGCATCCTTTGCCTGGATTTTATAGGCCTTTTGTCAGCTCCTGGTATTTCCCAGGCCCCTTGCTTGTTGCTTGTGATTTGTGAGTGTCCATGTGCCTGGTGGCCTTTTTTGTTGTGGGAGTTATTAGTGTCCTGCTTTTGCCATATAGGCCTCCATGGTTTTCCTATTGGCTTACTGCTTCCATCCATCCACCCCCTTTAACTGCAGCAGCTCCATGAATGATGTGATGCTCGAATAATTTAATGGCAAATAGGTCCACCCCACCTCCATTACATTTTTATTTTGGTGGTTCTTATTCTCTTTCCTATCCTTCCTAAGGGTGTAGTGTGTGTACACAGTAGTATAACATAGCCCTTGTTGACAAAGTCTCAGAAATGGCTAGACTATATCTTTTATTTGCTCTAGTACAGTAGTAACTGAACCACAACAACAAATGCAAGATTTCACTGATGTTCTTCTCCTGGCTTATTTGCTTTTAGGTGCACAAAAAGCCAGAGGAGGAGGTGTCATCATCATCAACACCCGTTGTACTGCCAGCCATACAGAATTCCTGCTCCACATCATGTCCACGTGTGACCACAACTTGTTGTGCATCTGCATCCTGCCTGACATCTGAAGAAAATGGCCCCAAAGAAAGGTACCAGGTCCAGTACAAAGAAAGTTACCGGTGAGAAGAAGGAACAGAAAAAGGAAGTGCCAGCATTAACCACGACTGGTGTGCCGGACAATGATTTTTTTGGGACCAAAAAAGTTACGCCTGCAGCAGCGTTGTCCGGGAACCAAGCTGGGAGCAGCACCTCCACACCAGCGGTCCAACCCCACCAACCTAGGCCCAAGCCCTTGAGTATCGCAGAGGTAGCCAGTCTACTAACGAGCAGCGATGTTGAAATGTCATTATCGCAAAGTAGTGCATAATCAACGCAGGCGGAAACTCAGCAGATAAGTATGCTGCCGCAACAACAGCAGCAGCAGCCGCAACAAGAACAGCAGCAGCCGCAACAAGAACAGCAGTAGCCGCAACAAGAACAGCAGCAGCCGCAAGAACAGCCCACAATAGTAGTTGTTGCTCCTGAAATAGGGGCATTTCAGGAAATTGAGCTTCCTGCAGACAAAGTGGAGCAAAGCACTGTTTTGGAAGATCTAATTTCTTCCAGGCCACCAGCAAGGAAAAGGAGGCTTAGTCCATCATCTTCTTTTTCAAGCCCCGCGTCTGATGATCGTGATGCCACTTGGCAACCACCAGCTCAGTCTGAGAGTGAAGCACGCCACAAGACAATGCTTCCAAAAAGGAAGGTTCCAGAAAAACGTACAGTTATGGAGGTAGATGTACAAGAGGGGGATGATGTTGATGAAGAGTCAGACGAGCCAGTCATCACACACATCACTCCTTCCCCAAAGGGGTTGGAGACCAACATTCTCACCATATCCAGAAAGGCTGCTACTGAGCGGGATGTAGCACAGATACCACCAACACAGGTTACACCACCACAACCTCCAGCGGCCATATTTTCAAAGGCCCAGCAGGGACCTACTACATCCAGATTACCCTCTCAGTAGGTAGTGGTGGTAGTAAAAGTCACAGTGTAGCTGCACAGAGTCACATTCCAAGCACACCCTCCAGTTCATCTAGTAATGAAAGTGGTACATACAGCAGTACCAGAAAGTTCTCCTCCCCAGTTTGGGACTTCTTTTCTGTTAGCACCAGGGAGGAGAACATTGCTATATGCTCAATTTGTCACACAGGTGTTCGGCGCGGTAAACTTGGTCCAAACTATGGTACCAGAGACCAAGCAAGTCATCTCTGAATACACCACACTATTGTGTGGGAGAATCACCTACTTCAGTTAAAACAAAGTAAAAAAACTCAACCCATTGAAGTTGGTCATGAAGAATCAGGGTACGATAATATTTACATTCACATTTACATTTTTACATTTACATTTACATTTACATTTACATTGCGTTGGAAGGTGAAGAAGAGGGAGGCATTTCTAGCCCTGCCCCAGTGGTACCGCCAACATCCTCCTCGGTAACATCTGAGTGGCACCACAGTAAGAGCCATACTCAGAGTCAGCCTGAGACACCAAGTCGACCGAGTACTGGAATGAGACAAACAGCGTCGTTCAGCCTAAGCTAATGAAAAAAACAGCACCACAAAGGAAAGTAATCCAGCCTACCATTGAGAGCATGCTTAGGTTGGAGGGGCAGTTCCAATGCAACCAACCAATGGCACAGTTGTACAATACGTAGCTGGCTAAAATGTTAGCACTGGACCTTCTCCCTTTTTCATTTGTGGAAGGGGTGGATTTCCTTGAATTTGTGTCAGCCATTTGCCCTGAATGGAAAGTTCCCAGTCGGTCCTATTTTGCAAGAATTGCTATTCCGGCACTACATCTTGATGTGCTGGAATTGGTTGGACAAGCTTTGCAGCAGAGTGCTGTTCACAATATCCACCTGACAACAGACATGTGGACCAGTTGCCAAGCCACAGATTGCATGTGCATCACTGCACACTGGGTCTCTTTTGTGGGGTTAGAGATAAGCTATCTGAAAGAGGTGTTGTTGACACAGCTGAGATTTTTAAAGTTTCTCGGAAACATGCAACTGTAGCCATGTTCGCCATGGAGAAATCTCATACTGCTCTAAACATTTTGGATGAGTTTCGCAGCAAGGTTTTTGAATGGCTGTGCCCAAGAGGGTTTAGTATTGGTTTTGTTAACACAGATAATGTCAGTAATGTACTTAAGGCCATGGACCTTCGTTCCTATTTCAGGGTTCCGTGTTTGGCACACTGCATAAACATTATAGTTCAAGACTTTCTGAAAAAATAAATGATAGTCAGCAACTTACTGACCATCTGCCGAAGAATATGCACTCATTTCAGCCATTCTTTTAAAGCTCGGAAGCAGCTGAGGATCATTCAACGTGAATATAAGAAATGGTCCGTCCATGGGAGGGGAATGGGTGGACTAACTGTGAGATGAGTACAGTTAGTAAAGATTGGGTCTAGGAGGTGACCTTTTTCGTGGGTGGGTTGCAGCACTCGCTGGGAGAGTTCTAGTGCCTCCAGATTGTTACATAGTTCGGTGGCAGCCGAATCTAGGGGGTCATCTAGGTGCACATTCAGGTCGCCTAATAAGGTGAAATTAGGTGAAGAGCAGACACAGTTGGCTGCCTCCGGTGCGAGTTGGTTTATAAAGTTAGTCGAAGTGCCTGGTGGCCGATAGATAAGAGTCCCAGAGAATGTGTATGTGGGGGAGAAGTCCAGAGAAAAAGTAAGGTGTTCGCAGCTGGGTAGGGTAGTTGGAGAGGAGCGGCATGTGTAGTGGTTCTTGTAAATGATGGCTATGCCGCCGCCTTTTCCAGATGAGCGGTGGGCCCGAAGTATTTGATATCCTGCGGGAAGAGCTTGAATGGCATAGGGGTCGGATTCAGATTGTAGCCATGTTTCTGTGAGAAAAATGGCATCGGGTTCTTTGTCAGAGATTAACAGAGATATTTCTGTGGCATGTTTAGGGAGAGACCTGCAGTTCAGCAGGAACATAAGATATGAGGGGGGGTGTGAGTTTCTGCCATTTTGAAACATGCACTGTGGGCAGCTGAAGAGTTTCGAAGTGGGATTCCAGGACACAAGGCATTGGTCACTGATGGGGCCTCGTAGTTGATGTAACGTGCTGGAAGAGTAAGAGATGGATTTATTTTTGCCAGCGGTAGTGGCCCCGGTCGGTCGCGGACGGGCGCAGACGGGCTTGCCTTTGGCGCGCCTTTGGCGCCCCGCCGGCGCCGCCGCTGCGCCCATCCGCTGCGCCTCCTGGGTAGGGTAATCATATTATAGCGGTGAGGGCGTGAGGGTGAGAGGGGCCTAGCCCTGGAGAATTGTCTCGTGTTCCTTACCCAAGATGGTGGGCCCGGAAACGCAAGTTCGGCAGGAGAGCCGAGGCTCAATCGAGTTTTCGAGGGGGCAGGATCCGCTCTCACTTCAGCGGCAACTGAATGTAAGTGGCGATTGATTTTATTTTAAAAAATGCAGTTTCTCCAATAGCGATCTTTGGAGCGAGGTTAAAATAATAGTAGGCTTTTAAATCAAGCGTCAAGTTTAAAAAACAATGTCCCGGCTTCCGCCTCAGGACCAAACAACACACCACACTCACTCGTAGTCAGTCCATTGCAATTGGATTTGAGGATTTTGTATTGGATATTTTACAAGTAAGTGGTTTTTGCTTGTTGTTGTATCTGTTTGATTGGGGGCATTGCAGTTGTTGCAACTACAATTTAATTTTGGTAACTATCATTTCTTTTTCTTAATGTTCTGGGTAGCAGTAGTAGGCCTGAGCTAGTCATGGCCTCATGGGTGTGTGCATGATGAATCAACTGTTCCTTTGGTGTTTTTTTAATGTAGGTAATTTTCAAGCATCATTTAGGGCTGAACTTGCCGAAACCCCATCCCACATCCAAAGCTATACGCAAACTTCACTGGCTTCCAGTTAGGCGCAGCATTCAGTTTAAGGCCCTCTGCCTGGTCCACAAATCCCTGTATGGGAAAGGACCTGACGATCTCGCCAAACTTCTCCCGCGTTATACTCCGCAGTGCACTTTGAGATCAGCCAGCCAGGATTTAGTATGTCAGCCCAGAATACGGAGAGCTCGGTGGGGTGGGAAATCTTTTTCCCACCAAAGCTCCAAGTTATGGAATACGCTGCCCCCTGCGCTTCATTCACAAAAGTCTAAAATGAGTTTTAGGAAGGCACTGAAAACCTGGCTCTTTTCCACGCCCTAATTGCTCTACCCTGTTCTTCTGTACTAAAGCGCCAAGACGACGCGGCAATCGAGCGCTTTAAAAATATTTCAGTCAGTCAGTCAGTCAGGGCCTGGATGGCATTGGATTGAATTGGGAAATGTGTTTTTTTGGGAGGGCTTTCTGTTGTTGGGCCTGTCCTTTTGGCTGGTGGCCATTTAGAACCCTAGGTCTGCAAGCCTGTCTGGCCTTGTCTGCCAACAGGCCTGCTTTCATCCAGGTAGGCTCAGAGCAGGTAGTCACAGCTTTATTAATCAAGTGTTTCTGTCTGGTCTGTTGAATTTTTAGACATCATTTAGGGCATGGATGGCATTGGATTGAATTGGTAAGTGTTTTTTTTTGGGGGTGGGCTTTCTAATGTTGGGCCTGGCCATGTGGCCGGTGGCCGTTTTGAAGCCTAGGCCTGCAAGCTTGTCTGGCCTTGTCTGCCAACAGGCCTGCTTGCATCCGGTAGGCTCAGAGCAGGTAGCCACAGCTTTAATCAAGTGTTTCTGTGTGGTCTGTTGAATTTTTAGACATCATTTAGGGCATGGATGGCATTGGATTGAGTTGGGAAATGTGAATGTGTTTTTTGGTGTGAGCTTTCTGATGTTGGGCGTCTTAGAGACATGCCTTTGTTGTGTGTGTCTGGTTTGTGTTGGTGTGCAATGCACTCTGCAGACCTTTTTGGGTCCTGTGAATTTTCGTATTTGCATTTTGCTGCTTTAAAAATGCAGAGCCGTGTGCTTTCGCATGCATCCTTTGCCTGGATTTTATAGGCCTTTTGTCAGCTCCTGGTATTTCCCAGGCCCCTTGCTTGTTGCTTGTGATTTGTGAGTGTCCATGTGCCTGGTGGCCTTTTTTGTTGTGGGAGTTATTAGTGTCCTGCTTTTGCCATATAGGCCTCCATGGTTTTCCTATTGGCTTACTGCTTCCATCCATCCACCCCCTTTAACTGCAGCAGCTCCATGAATGATGTGATGCTCGAATAATTTAATGGCAAATAGGTCCACCCCACCTCCATTACATTTTTATTTTGGTGGTTCTTATTCTCTTTCCTATCCTTCCTAAGGGTGTAGTGTGTGTACACAGTAGTATAACATAGCCCTTGTTGACAAAGTCTCAGAAATGGCTAGACTATATCTTTTATTTGCTCTAGTACAGTAGTAACTGAACCACAACAACAAATGCAAGATTTCACTGATGTTCTTCTCCTGGCTTATTTGCTTTTAGGTGCACAAAAAGCCAGAGGAGGAGGTGTCATCATCATCAACACCCGTTGTACTGCCAGCCATACAGAATTCCTGCTCCACATCATGTCCACGTGTGACCACAACTTGTTGTGCATCTGCATCCTGCCTGACATCTGAAGAAAATGGCCCCAAAGAAAGGTACCAGGTCCAGTACAAAGAAAGTTACCGGTGAGAAGAAGGAACAGAAAAAGGAAGTGCCAGCATTAACCACGACTGGTGTGCCGGACAATGATTTTTTTGGGACCAAAAAAGTTACGCCTGCAGCAGCGTTGTCCGGGAACCAAGCTGGGAGCAGCACCTCCACACCAGCGGTCCAACCCCACCAACCTAGGCCCAAGCCCTTGAGTATCGCAGAGGTAGCCAGTCTACTAACGAGCAGCGATGTTGAAATGTCATTATCGCAAAGTAGTGCATAATCAACGCAGGCGGAAACTCAGCAGATAAGTGTGCTGCCGCAACAACAGCAGCAGCAGCCGCAACAAGAACAGCAGCAGCCGCAACAAGAACAGCAGTAGCCGCAACAAGAACAGCAGCAGCCGCAAGAACAGCCCACAATAGTAGTTGTTGCTCCTGAAATAGGGGCATTTCAGGAAATTGAGCTTCCTGCAGACAAAGTGGAGCAAAGCACTGTTTTGGAAGATCTAATTTCTTCCAGGCCACCAGCAAGGAAAAGGAGGCTTAGTCCATCATCTTCTTTTTCAAGCCCCGCGTCTGATGATCGTGATGCCACTTGGCAACCACCAGCTCAGTCTGAGAGTGAAGCACGCCACAAGACAATGCTTCCAAAAAGGAAGGTTCCAGAAAAACGTACAGTTATGGAGGTAGATGTACAAGAGGGGGATGATGTTGATGAAGAGTCAGACGAGCCAGTCATCACACACATCACTCCTTCCCCAAAGGGGTTGGAGACCAACATTCTCACCATATCCAGAAAGGCTGCTACTGAGCGGGATGTAGCACAGATACCACCAACACAGGTTACACCACCACAACCTCCAGCGGCCATATTTTCAAAGGCCCAGCAGGGACTTACTACATCCAGATTACCCTCTCAGTAGGTAGTGGTGGTAGTAAAAGTCACAGTGTAGCTGCACAGAGTCACATTCCAAGCACACCCTCCAGTTCATCTAGTAATGAAAGTGGTACATACAGCAGTGCCAGAAAGTTCTCCTCCCCAGTTTGGGACTTCTTTTCTGTTAGCACCAGGGAGGAGAACATTGCTATATGCTCAATTTGTCACACAGGTGTTCGGCGCGGTAAACTTGGTCCAAACTATGGTACCAGAGACCAAGCAAGTCATCTCTGAATACACCACACTATTGTGTGGGAGAATCACCTACTTCAGTTAAAACAAAGTAAAAAAACTCAACCCATTGAAGTTGGTCATGAAGAATCAGGGTACGATAATATTTACATTCACATTTACATTTTTACATTTACATTTACATTTACATTTACATTGCCTTGGAAGGTGAAGAAGAGGGAGGCATTTCTAGCCCTGCCCCAGTGGTACCGCCAACATCCTCCTCGGTAACATCTGAGTGGCACCACAGTAAGAGCCATACTCAGAGTCAGCCTGAGACACCAAGTCGACCGAGTACTGGAATGAGACAAACAGCGTCGTTCAGCCTAAGCTAATGAAAAAAACAGCACCACAAAGGAAAGTAATCCAGCCTACCATTGAGAGCATGCTTAGGTTGGAGGGGCAGTTCCAATGCAACCAACCAATGGCACAGTTGTACAATACGTAGCTGGCTAAAATGTTAGCACTGGACCTTCTCCCTTTTTCATTTGTGGAAGGGGTGGATTTCCTTGAATTTGTGTCAGCCATTTGCCCTGAATGGAAAGTTCCCAGTCGGTCCTATTTTGCAAGAATTGCTATTCCGGCACTACATCTTGATGTGCTGGAATTGGTTGGACAAGCTTTGCAGCAGAGTGCTGTTCACAATATCCACCTGACAACAGACATGTGGACCAGTTGCCAAGCCACAGATTGCATGTGCATCACTGCACACTGGGTCTCTTTTGTGGGGTTAGAGATAAGCTATCTGAAAGAGGTGTTGTTGACACAGCTGAGATTTTTAAAGTTTCTCGGAAACATGCAACTGTAGCCATGTTCGCCATGGAGAAATCTCATACTGCTCTAAACATTTTGGATGAGTTTCGCAGCAAGGTTTTTGAATGGCTGTGCCCAAGAGGGTTTAGTATTGGTTTTGTTAACACAGATAATGTCAGTAATGTACTTAAGGCCATGGACCTTCGTTCCTATTTCAGGGTTCCGTGTTTGGCACACTGCATAAACATTATAGTTCAAGACTTTCTGAAAAAATAAATGATAGTCAGCAACTTACTGACCATCTGCCGAAGAATATGCACTCATTTCAGCCATTCTTTTAAAGCTCGGAAGCAGCTGAGGATCATTCAACGTGAATATAAGATGCCAGTCAAAGCACTCATCCAGGAGGTGGCAACACATTGAAACACTACGTATTACATACTTGATCGTCAGTTTGAGCAGTACTGGCCACTCAATGAATATGGTAAATACAGTGAGCAACCCAATATACCCTTGGGGGCTTGGGTGAAAATATGGAATGGGTAAGAGTTGCCTCCAAGGGAGTTTATTCTACAAATATTTCAATGTTTTTTTAGAATCTTACTATGGAGGACAATTGAATGGTCCCAATAGAGTTAAGTTCAATCAAATATGTATAATCAATTCAATTGTGTGTTAATGCAAAAAAACATTCAACATAGCTAGGCAAAACAATCAAAAATACAGAAACAAACAAGAAAAAAGAAGGTGTATATGCAAAATATTGTATTTTATCAAATAATGAGTTGCAAGGGATTTAAAATACAAATATATATGCACTGGTAAACAGGAAGAGATAAGTCAATCTCAATTCACTCCTCTGTAAAACCTGGACATGCCTATCCAATATGAAAGTGTTAATAATTCTTTTAGGATGAGGGTGAGGGTCGACGTTTCGGTCTCCTATGAATGTTTCTTTGAGACCATCTTCAGGACTGATCAATTGATATTTGTAAAGCCCTTGATTTATTAGCCACAGGAGTTGCGAAAAGGTTGTTGGAATATAAAGGGATTTAAATTCAGGCACAGGTTTGCTTAATTTCAGTTCTTAATCACGAACATAAGGAAACTTGAGGGACGATGCAAACTTAATTCCAGTTAGTGATGGGAAATAAGGATGTCGAGGAAAGGCAGAGCGTCTATAAATCTTTGACACAATCAAAGCTGTCTTGTGGTCTGAGTATGTTGAAAGGTAGGGCCGATGTCGACCAAGAACCTTCAGTGTTTGCCCGGCATTAGCCGCCTCTTATACCATTCAATATTACCAAACAAAGAGGCAGGCGCTGGAGACAGGAAGGCAGGAAACAGGAGTTTATTCCGACGGAGCAGAACACGTCAAATCAGACAACAGGGTATCTTCTCGAGGTGCTCTAACCGCATCTCTGAGGCCTGGCCTCTTATACACAGGTTTATGGCTTTATTACATACATTGCACCCGTAATGTTTCTTTGAAGGCCAGGAAAGACATCCTCGGAATCCCCGGTCCAGGCCCGTTCCCACACACATCTACAGTAGAGTTCCCACACCAATCTCAGCATGTGGTGGTTGTCGTGCAGCTGGACATTCCGCTGGGAACGGGAAAAGTGGGTGATCGGTCGGATCTGAAGGTGTGAGGGTATTGATTAACCATCGCTCCTTTGATGTGAGGCGATGTCCTACTGTAGGGGGCAATAAACTGCATCTGTCGGGCTAGGTGATGGCCTGGGATCAGGCTGGACAATCGGGCAGGGAGGAAGAGGTTGTCAAAAAAAGGGGGGCTGTTCCATGAATGGGATGAAAGAGCGAGGGGGTTCAGCACGGGATGTGGCTCGGAGACAGGGTCGCGTTAGAGGGGCGTTTACGGCCCAAGCAGGAGGGACCGGGGGCTGTCGGGGCGCGGGGGAATGCTTGCGAGGCTGGGGAGCGAGGGGGAGAGATGCGCAGGCTATTGGCAGTGGGCAGAGAGGTCATGACACACAAAATGGCTGCCACCTACGTTCGTGATGGGGCCTAAAAGGGACAAGATGGCGTGGCTACTGTTTCATGATTTTCGCTTTACTTTCAACAGTGGCTGTGGTAAACATAAATGAACGCCGCTTATGTATACCTGATTTTAGTCATTTTCCACAGTCCCCAGTTTTTATCATAAGTTAGTTCATTCCTGTTCATGTCATAGGTGAGGATGTACAAGCTGACTTTAGTTATACAATTCGCTTTGGTAGACCGTATGCATTACAGGCAGATGGAAATAATTCTGTTATCAATGTAGACAGAATCGTACACAACCAGACGTAGTCAATGTGATGAGCGGGGAGGCAGTGCATACAAGATTGCATTAGTTGTGTCATACATTAGACCTGGAGATGGGGACATTACTTAAATGATGCAGGGGATTTCGTTCGAATACAAACATGATGCCATACAAAAAATGTCCTGGCAGAATAAGGGCTATTAAGTACATTTGAGGTCTGGACTCCGTGAGGATCAAAACTAGACAGCATGTTCATGTGCATACCTGGTGTTCTACAATCATCAAGGTACAGAGTTAACGCCTTCTTAGTTATCCATGTATAGTTGAAAAGTGACCGATGTAAGGTTACGAAAGCTCAATTGGGTGTTAATCAATACAAAAGTGGTTGGGAGAGGAATCCAACTTAATACAAGGGACAGTCAAGGGGTGGCAATGTTCAAAAAAAGGTTCGACTTTCCAGTGTCTTATTTATATCGAGCCATCACTGGTAGGCTCTCATCGTTCTTCCTCTTTCGTTGGCACTGTTGAGCACCGGCGGTGGAGCTATGCGTCCAGCTCTACTTAAGATCTCGCGTTGCAGGGTGTGGCCATTCTTTTGCTCTCGGACCACAGTCCTGTTTGTCCTGTTACCTAACTAATCTATCATAGGTACCTTAGGCGGGGTACCCGCATTCCGTTCTTCCTTCGTGACAAACCCTATTCTATCTTTTGTGCTGTGTTTCTTCTCAGAGTCAAGTTAAAAAATTCCATATGCAAAAAAAAAAGGGGGGGGTGATGGGGGCGTGCTTTGGGAGGCCGAGGGAAGAGAGGGTGGAGTGGGATCAGATCTGAGACAGACCAAGGAGGGCAGAAATTTCAAGCAAGTGGGCCCATCAATCGGGCACAATGGGCTGGGACTTTCGGCACGAGCTCATCAATGTGCAGGGGCTTCTGGACAGTCCCTCTTTCCTTGACTTTCCACGCTGAGAATGGTGCCTTGTCCCGCAACTTTTTGCTCCGTGGCTCCACCTTGGTCGAGGTCATAGATATTCCCCGATCTGCAGCCAGGCTGTGCGTCACATCCGGCCCCTCTCCTCCGACGACTGCACGTTATCCTTAAATGAGTAAAAAAAAAACAATTTTTAGAGAACTGGCAGGGGAAGACGTTTACACACTTTAATTTCTCTCCCAACCCCAAGTAGTTGGGGAAACGTTTATTGGTCACGATAGGGTGGATGCTTAATAATCCTTACATCGGTGTATGCTGTTAACTCATGCGTTATTGCTGCGGTTCAGGTTGGCAAGTATTTTCTATTTTCAAACATAATGTCTGTCTGGTGTTTTACTCCTGTTATATTTGCGAACGTGGCAAGAAGTCTGATATCAAAAAAATACATGGTTTTATCGAATTCAAACCGGCTCCTCCAGTAGAGACTCGTGTTTTTCTAAAACAAATCCTGCTGAGCTATATTTTTCTTCAAGGTCTGCTAATTTATCAAAAGTGTGAAGTGCTATTATCATGGGCTTACAGCTACAGTCTTTAAGGTTTTCTGGGGTGGCTGGTACAGAACTGGGACCATTCTGGAGAAACGGGGACGTTTCGGACATTCTATTTTTGTGCAATGGACGGGGGTAATCCGAACGAGGAGGGTGGTGTTACCAAAGTACTTAAAACAAAAGCCACTGACATATAGTTCCCTTTTAAGGGTCAGATTAGGGGACATCAGTCGTCTTACCCGTCCTTTCTTTCTCAGCCAATAAGTTCCATCATTTTACAGAAAGGAGAGGTAGTAATATGGCAAAATACGATCGTTTTGTTTCTGTCAATTTGTCCAAACACTGTCGTGTCTAAAGCCAATTATACCTGTACCGGCGAGGTACAGTGTCGTCATTTATTCAAAAGGGAGCAAGGGAGCCCTCAGAGGGAGAGAGCGACGTGCGCACCAAATAGGCTATTAGTACACGTACAACATAAAAAGAGAGAGAGAGAGAAAAAAACGTGTATAATAATAGGCTATTCAGTGCACACACATATAGATCAGTACGGGTCAGTTTTTCGTGTAAAAACACAAGCTGAGGGAAAACATAAATTCATAGTTGACGTACACACAAATACCAGATAGGGTGCGACAGTACGTACATCAAGTACGAATTCCTAAGACAAAAACGCAGGGCTATTTTGGGCAAAAGGACTTTTTCATGCGTGTTGCGTATTCTCAGTACTCCAATTAATTCATTTGGGGGTCGAGCTCTTTGTTCTCCTTCCTTCCTAATAGCAGACAATTTTTGTTGGTAACCTCGCTTCAATAAATACTTACTCCTTTTAATTGGTCGGACACCAGTCCAGTCGTGCTTATACTCACGGTGGGGTCTTCCAACATCTAACAAATGATGATCCAAGCTGAGGTAAAGGAGGGGTGTCAGTCGGACGTGTGATGGTACAATTCTGACTTTTCTATGAGGGTGGAAGAAGAAGGGGTAAATCTAAAAAGTAACAATATCCCTAATATCTGGGCTGAGGGGGATTTTGGATGAACCCCAACCCGGGGTACTCTTAACTTTTCTTATTTTGTCAGCACATAAATTGACTCACTGGTGCGTATTATTTTGGGTGTACATTTGGGATATCGGTTGGGGTTGGGTACGTCGTACTAAAATAAGCCTTCAAGTTTCTGGCGTAGGCCACTCTCCCATTCGCTAGCTCCAGAGAGAGTCGTTCCTAAGTAAGGAAAGTGCTATATTTTCATTCGTTTTTCACATGCAGGTACCATGTTCGGGCTTAATTTTCCTATCCCATTGACCGTTCGATCAACACCTCAGTCATACAAAAAGCATTCGTTCGTCAACCCAGACGTGCGCCACACATAAGCATTCATACGACACAAATCAGGGCCCATGAGCACATTCATACCATACAATTTTTCTTCTTTCTGCGTGGGACACGGTGCATTCTGGGTCTTCTCCATACTTCAGCTGAAATTCCGATATTAACCTGTAGAGAAAGAGAAGAGGGGGGGTGACAGCGTTCAAAGCACATCAGCGCGCAAAAACACGAAAATGTTTTTACCTACCACGTACCTAACTTATCTTCTTTGGGAAGCAGTACCTTGCATCTCGGCATTGAAGCCCAGAGGAACTGGTCTATTGTCCTATTCATAGATATATCTAAATATCAGGATCTTTTACCTATTGCTTATGCTGCAGAAATGCAAAATACGACAGATCCTGACTATTTTTTTCGCATTATTCGTATGTACCATGCCTTTCTAATTTTTCATAACCAAAATTACTTCATTTTACTTGCCCTTTATTTATTTTGAGAATAGTAGCCTTTATCCGAGAACCTACCAATCTAAGTGACTGTTATGAGGCTAGTTCCACATATTTAAAAAAACTTTATTTGTGAAGATGTCAGCATTCAAATACGGGCCTCCAACCATGTAGGCCGGCCACGGGGCAGATGGGAAACGCATGAGGTAAGGAGACATTACACTGTAGTATAGAAGTAAGTAAAGGACAAGCAATTTAATTGAAAATCTAAACGCGACTAACGGTTGCAGGACCAGTGAAGGTTTATTTTATAGTTGGAAATATAACAGGATCAGTTACAATAAAATCGTCCATACGTACACCAAGGGCGAGTATCATCAGTAACATTATTTCGGAGCTTCAATAATACAAAAAATGACAAAGAAAACACATCGATAGGGTTGTTCGCATGTTCAGTCCGTACCCTTCCCCGCCCGCCGTGTGCACAAAGGTCGCATACATATCCCATAACATCAAGGTTTAAGCAACTAGAACGTCATAAGGAATTGCGAGTCCCGCCCATACTGGCGCCATTTTGGTCGAGGGCGGGCGGGCCCAGAGCATAGTCCAAATGCCTCCAATAATAAGTGGTCGGACCAGAATCCCTTTCGGTAGTTCAAAAGATTCCGTTAATGCCAGCAGAGAGGACAGGCGGCGTGGACCGCAACTTAAAAGCGAGGAAGGCAAAATCTTCCCTACCGGGCCACGCTGAGATCCCACTGGAGCTGATCGAATTGACAGTCTACAGTGTCTCTTAGTAATTTGGACAAAAGCTGGCGTCAGCACGAGAGCACCACCATCTTGCGGCAACGTTGTGGCCACTCCAGAGAGCGGGACAGCAGGCGTGTCCCTCCACCAATGCGCCAAATCAGCCTCTCCCACGGCACCAGATGTGGACAAGGCGGCGGTCACCCGGTGCAGGGGCATATCCATGGGGGATTGTAGAGCAACAGTGGCGGTTGCCCCCACCGGAAGCCCGCAGGAGTCGAGGGCCCACGAGCCGGCCGCCATCTTGTGAGTCCCGTGGCAGCCGCCCTTCACCACGGCCACCGGAGCGGGTCCCCCGGCCAGTCAACCACGGGGGCCCGTTGAGTGGAACGCTAAAGGCAATCTTAGTGTTGGAGAGGAACCTCTACCTGGAGGGGGTCGTCCGCGCCACCTCTCCGCGGGCGCCCCACGCCATCTCCTGGCGTAGATATACAAAATGGTCGGACCCACGACCCTGAGTTTAAGAGTCTCATGCTCGATCGATTGAGCTAGCCGGGCCCGGCAACGGAAGAGGGTGCGGGGGGTTGAGGAGAGCCATCAGCAAGGCATCCCCCCGCACACAACTTGTTGGGCACCACCTCTGGACGTCCTGGGGACGGGCCTCGGCGCGTGGTGTCGCCTCCGGGCTATTCGCACAACGGTCCTCCACCCCAGGCCACCACCGATGCTACCTCGCCGGTTGACGGCTTTTGTAGACTTTCTAAAGCCCAAATCCTACTAAAAAGTAGCCCAAAGTAGCCCAACATTGCTACTTTGAGGAAGGAGGGACAGGAACAGCGTCAAGCAGACGGCGAATGCATTTGGGTTTGTTGTTGCAGCCGTTTGCCATGTAAATAGTTGTTTAATAAATAGTTGTATAATAAAACGTTTTAACATGTTACCTTGCTGGAGTGTTGTATATATTTATAACATTTGCACTGGGTTTGTCGTTATTTGGGCGGGGTGGGCGGTGGAGCCGAGCTGTCTTGCAGCCATCATGGCGTCGAGTTCGGCTCTTCTCACTAGTTTCATATTTCTCATGAGGGGTTGTTCCTAATTTTAGCGAGGTCAAAAAGAGATCCCATCAGTGGCCTACTGATTTTGCTCGATTCCTTTTGTTTTTCCTAACGATTTTTATGTTATAGTTTGCTAGCACGATACAGCGGCTAATCCGCATTTTTATATATATGTCCTTTTTATTAGGGGTGTCCTCCGGCAGAGCCGGATGATCTACCTCTAATAAACGGTCCGGGCTGAACCAACTACCAACAAACGGGGCAAAGATAGGCATGACGGGTTACAAAGGGGACAAAAGTCTGCACTACCTATCCTTCACTATCCGCAAAGACTAAACAGAGTATTGCGACTCTGTGCTTATTTGTGAATAGAGAATAACCCAAAGAGAACCAATTCCGAACGATCAATGTTCGGTCAAACAATCAATCAAATGAGGGATAAAAATAGGCACGACGGATTACAAGGGGGGCAAAAGCCTGCGTTACCTATCCTTCATTATCTGCAAAGACTAAACAGAGTATTGCGACCCTGTGCTTGTTTGCAAATAGAGAATGATCCAAAGAGAACCAATTCCAAAACAATAAATGCTTGGATAACAATCAATCAAATGGAGAGGGAAGCAGGCACGACGGATTACAACGGGGGCAAAGGCCTGCGTTACCTACCCTTCACTATCTGCAAAGAGAGAATACTCCTATTCTTCCCTGATTGCAGACAGAGAATCTCTCAGAAACAAAGAAACAATCAAATGAGTAATACTAGTATTTTCAAACAATCAAACAAACAATTCGCAATTTGTCGTGTTACACGACCTTACCCGGACGGCATGGACAGTTTCTTGTCTTCCGCTTCCAGCGCCTGATCGTCCTCTATTCTCCGTAATTGCTGTGGCACTCCTGATGGTTCCCAGTCAGGACCGTAGATCACTCGAGAGAGGTCTGCTCAGAACCGGTGAAGTTCAGATGATCGGCTGCCAGACGAGGGTCTATCGGGCAGGTGCACTTCCCGATCGTTGCAGTTGTTCACTCTGTCGTTGGGACCTCTCCCACTGGATCCACGTGTCACTGATGGGCCCCACGTTGGGCGCCAATTGTTGAAAGGTAGGGCCGATGTCGACCAAGAACCTTCAGTGTTTGCCTGGCGTTAGCCGCCTCTTATACCATTCAATATTACTAAACAAAGAGGCAGGCGCTGGAGACAGGAAAGCAGGAAACAGGAGTTTATTCCGACGGAGCAGAACACGTCAAATCAGACAACAGGGTATCTTCTCGAGGTGCTCTAACCGCATCTCTGAGGCCTGGCCTCTTATACACAGGTTTATGGCTTTATTACATACATTGCACCCGTAATGTTTCTTTGAAGGCCAGGAAAGACATCCTCAGAATCCCCGGTCCAGGCCCGTTCCCACACACATCTACAGTAGAGTTCCCACCCCAATCTCAGCATGTGGTGGTTGTCGTGCAGCTGGACATTCCGCTGGGAACGGGAAAAGTGGGTGATCGGTCGGATCTGAAGGTGTGAGGGTATTGATTAACCACCGCTCCTTTGATGTGAGGCGAGGTCCTACTGTAGGGGGCAATAAACTGC
The DNA here is from genome assembly GCF_964261635.1 of Lissotriton helveticus. Lineage (NCBI taxonomy): Eukaryota > Metazoa > Chordata > Amphibia > Caudata > Salamandridae > Lissotriton > Lissotriton helveticus. The sequence goes on along the minus strand of NC_136060.1, from coordinate 46,366,466 downwards.
ATCTGTCGGGCTAGGTGATGGCCTGGGATCAGGCTGGACAATCGGGCAGGGAGGAAGAGGTTGTCAAAAAAAGGGGGGCTGTTCCATGAATGGGATGAAAGAGCGAGGGGGTTCAGCACGGGATGTGGCTCGGAGACAGGGTCGCGTTAGAGGGGCGTTTACGGCCCAAGCAGGAGGGACCGGGGGCTGTCGGGGCGCGGGGGAATGCTTGCGAGGCTGGGGAGCGAGGGGGAGAGATGCGCAGGCTATTGGCAGTGGGCAGAGAGGTCATGACACACAAAATGGCTGCCACCTACGTTCGTGATGGGGCCTAAAAGGGACAAGATGGCGTGGCTACTGTTTCATGATTTTCGCTTTACTTCCAACAGTGGCTGTGGTGAACATAAATGAACGCCGCTTATGTATACCTAATTTTAGTCATTTTCCACAAGTATCCCCCAAATTTTGATAGCTCAATGAAGATCGGAAGCTTAAAACTTGTGGGCTTTTGAATCGTCTACTCTTAGAGGTAATAGGATAGAATCACAGTGAAAGTGATATTCTTCTTCTGTCAATCTGAAATGGAGCCTTAATCGTGCAGTACTGCCAAATCGCGCAGAGTGAAGACTAAACGTAACTCAAGGCAAGTTTCCCCTTCTTGCAAATAAGAAATGTGTACTTCTACTGCAGCTTGATACATTTCCATTGATTGACTACAGGAAGGGGACTCAATCTGCACACTGAGTATGACAACAGCACCATACATGATGATGATGGCGAAAAAGACGTCCTGTTAACTTAAGATGAGAAGGAACAGGTAATGAAAATGAATGGCATGCATTGGACACCTGACTCTGAGCGATTGGTGTTTGTGTTTTTTTGTTTGTTTGTTGTGCATGAAGTGAAGTCAAAGTGTACTAGTAGTCTTACTGTACACACTAAGAGTGACTCAAGTCAATAATATTTCTACTCTTGTTGTGTAATAACAACATTTTACTTCTATTGCAGGCTGAACTTCACAGTCAGTCAGTACAAGTATCGGAGATGATTGATGGAATAATAACCAGTCAGGAGGACGTTTCATGTGTGGCATAAAAAAGCCTTAAGGATAAACACGTCAACAACAACCACAGCTGACCCAAATGTCTGTGTAGAAGTGGAGTCGAGTGTAGCGCTGGGATGACTGCGGTGCATTGATTTACTAACTTAAATTGTAAAATGCTATTTTTGGAATGGATATGTGCTTTGTCCAACTCGTTAAAAAAAGTACTCTAAACAGAGGATGTTCTAAGCAAAGTGCCGTCAACACAAAAGGCCACCGGTACACTTTCCAGTGATCAGGGGGTTGGAGAGGGGAATAACCGGAGTATGTCCTCCCTGGGGATTATACTTCACAAAAAATACTCCAATAACACTGTACCAGGACAGAGTGTCTGGTGGTGTGTAATTTGAGGAAGTCTATACTATAGGTGGTAGTGAGGATTATACAATTACCCACTTAAGGTATGAGGGCCATGCTAGTCATGTCCGTCTGTCTGGGGGAAAGAAACTAGTTCTTTTTAATTACCCTCACACACCCTAGTGGTGTCATGCTTCATCATCGGGTCACTCCGACCCCTAAAAGTCAGGGTGGGCTCAACCACAGTGTTGGGTAGCTCTTCAGATAGATGAAAGAAGGGGGACTTAAAGATAAAAAACCTCAGTCAGACCCCTGGTTTCCCTTTATTCTTGGGTCTGGCTGGGTCAATAAAATTCTAAAAAACGGGTCTCATTGGTTTTTAATGGTCCTAAGACCCTAGTGCCGACATGTTTCAGACCAAAAGGACCATAAAGGTCCAGGACTTTCTTCAGGGCTGGAGATGAACCCCCTTCTATGTGTAGGGAATTAAAGGATGGAAGGTCCCTATCCTATTTGTGTGGCGAGGGAAGAGTAGCTTCTCCTCGTGTATGTTAAAAATGTCTCTGTGTTGCCAGGCTCCGTCTGTGGGGCAAAATCACAAAGGGACAAAATTATAAACATATTATGTGTATAACTGTAAGTGCTTAATCCATGGTGATGCATGCCAAATTCAGTGTGCATGCCGTAACAGTGGAGAAATACCCCACTTAGTGCCACTCATACAATCACGCTGTGACAGGCTTGCATTATGTGACACGCCCGTTGGGTCGCTATATACATTCTAATGCCATCTCAGTATTAGGATAGTAAGAAGCAGACGATAAAAGCCAGTAAAAGTAGTCTCAATTGCAAAATGGTAGACACGTTTCAGAGTATTCAAACAATAGGTATTTCATACATTCAACCAAGCATTCATACATACATACCAAATGCATGCTAGTATTCACATTAGCACTTACCCAATATATGGGGGCTTCATGCTTCTCAATGGACTGAGATATGCGGTTATGTGGTCCTAGTGATATTGTAAAAAAACGAGAGATGCAGCAGTTGTCATTATATTATAGAGGGAGGTTGTATCCCCAAGGAGTAGGATTTGGAGGTTTTTAAGTAAAGTAGAATTCAGTACTGGCCATGAGAAATAGGATCCAACTCGGGCCATAAAAACGTCATCGGGTACTTACTCAGATCGAGATCTCACCCGTCATCTAAACCTTTTGCGGTCTCCATCCCCGGCTCGGCGAGGGTGAACTGCTGGGTTACCAGCATTATATTCCATCAAGCCGCGCTAGTCATTTCTGGGTTCAGCGCGGTTATGACACGCTAACCGGATTTTGGGCGCTGGGGTCGGTGTTCTCTCTCCTCCCGGTCCCGGAGTGGAGGATCATGGGAAATGTAGTCCCATCTCTCGATTTTTGAGCAAAGAACCCGTTCCGATTAGAAAAAATGCTTATTTTTCTGTTGTACTGATACTTTAAGGAATTTTTGTGCCTATGACGGTGACGTTTAGCCCTTAATGTTGTGGTGCCTTGCCCATTGTACTGGTGCGAGAAGAATCCTAAAAGATATATATTAATCCATATCTGAGGTATAATGGTAATTTATAGTTAAATCATGTGGCTCAGACAAGCTCCCTGTAATATAAAGGATGCTTTTGATGAAGTAATTACTGGCACTATTTGGTATATTTCAGTGCTGGCGTCTTTTTACGTGGCAGGGGACTGTCCATGTTATTGATTGATTGTTTCCTGTCCACATTCATGTCAATTATGTTGGTAAGCACCAGAGTATATTTATGAAGGGCAGTTGAGATGTATGTGGATAGAGAAACCTGGTCCTACCACATTTATTATTTTAATTTCTTCAACTGGCCCCATGGGATAGAATCGTTCAGCCCCACCTCATGTGATTTTAGGCGCTATACCCACCGTTGTTCTTTTTCCAGTAGTACTTTCTGTAAGTTGTTGGTGGCCTTCACCTTCTCAATCACTGTCCATCTGACATCTGTGTCCTTGTGATGATTCTCCACATAGTGGGCTGTAAGTCTAGTGGCTGTTATAGCTCTCCTGATAGTACTCCTATGTTCACAGATGCAGGTTTTAATTTTTCGCGATGTCATGCCTACATATAGTAGATGGCATGGGCATTTTATGAGGTAAATCACTGCCTCTGTGTTGCAATTTGTATGAGACCTCTGTTCCCATGGGGTGCGTAGGCCAAGATCGAGAGATCTTGTGTGTGTTTAGTAAATTCACATACTACGCACATACCATATGGGAAATGTCCCATGACCGGTGGAGCATTCCAAAGGGTAAGTTGAATTTTGGTTCTAGGTTGATAGCTGTTGGTGTGAACCAGTGAGTCTTTGAGACTTCTGCTCTTTTTAAAGGAGAACATGGGTTTTTCAAATGTCAATTTGTTAGATGTTAATATTCCCCATTTTTTATTTATGATCTTCTTCACCTGATTGGATGAGGAGTTGAAGGTCATGACACAGATCATCTGTTGTGGTTGGGGCCTGTCATGAGTTTCTAGGAGAGATTCTCTAGGTGTATTCCGTGCTCTTTTCCTAGCGTTCTCGAAGATTTTAGGTGGGTATTTCTTCTCTTTTAGTTTGTTAGTCAGTATCTTTGCTTTTCTTTTGTAGTCTTGGATTTTGGAGCAGTTCCTACGGATGCGTAGGAATTGTCCCACTGGTAAGTTCTCTCTAACCATATGGGGATGAGCACTGTCAAACCTCAACAGGCTGTTTTTGTCAGTGGGTTTTGTGTATAAGGAACTGCTCAGAGTGCCATTGTCAGCGATGATATTGATGTCTAAAAAGGGTACCATCTTCCTGTCCTTGTTCACTGTGAAGCGAAGGAGGGGATTTATCTGATTGATCCAGCTCGCAAAGTTTTGTAGGTTTCCATCGTCCCCTTTCCATACCATAAGGACATCGTCTATATATCTGCACCATCTGCAAATGTTGGTGGTGTATGGGTTAGGGGCCCATATGTGTAGGTCCTCAAATTGACTCATATACAGGCAGGCTATGCTAGGAGCAAATGTACTGCCCATCGATTTTCGGTCGGTCTAAAGGTATAGTTGATCCTCAAATTTAAAGACATTTTCGGTCAGTGCCAAACGGATGAGATAAACGATCCATTCAACAGGTGCTGTCCATTCCCATTCTTCTTTGTTGAGTAGATCTCCTATGACATCAACACTGTCAGACTGTGGTATGCTGGTGTAAAGCGCTTCAACGTCAAGGCACACTAGTATGTTTTCATTTGGATCATACTCAAAGTCAACTAGAAGGTTGAGAAGATGTTTTGTATCCTGTACAAAAGATTTGATGCGTTTAACTAGTGGGCGCAGAAACCAGTCAGTGTACTGGGACAAAGGTACCAAAACGTATCCGATCCCGATAACAATTGGTCTACTCGGGGGTGGTATCTTCCCTTTGTGGATTTTTGGGATTGTATAGAATAACGGGATTCTAGGTTCTTCCTGATTTAGGAACCCATGTACTTTTTTGGATGTCCAGCCTCTGTCCAGAGCTTCTTTCATCATGGTGTTAGTGATTTTTCTCAATCTTTCTGTGGGGTCTCTGTGGTTTTTTTGGTAGAATTTAGTGTCACTCAAAAGGGTAAGGCATGGTGTTTGGTACGCTATGGTATCCTGGATTACAGTAGCCCCACCTTTGTCTGCTGGTTTTACGACCAGTCCCGGTCTCTTCTTCAACTTTCCAGTGCAGTTCGTTCATTGTTACTTAGGTTGTTGTAGGTGTTCTTATTTGGTTGTAGTTCCTCTATTTCTTTTATAACTGCTTCCTCGAATGCAAGAACCTCTGGAGGCATGAGGTTGGATGGAGGGAAAAAATTTGACCTATTTTGGGCCAGTAATTTATTTCATCAAAAGCACCCTTTATATTACAGGGAGCTTGTCTGAGCCACATGATTTAACTATAAATTACCATTATACCTCAGGTATGGATGAATATATATCTTTTAGGATTCTTCTCTCACCAGTACAATGGCCAAGGCACCACAACTTTAAGGGCTAAACGTCACCGTCATAGGCATAAAAATATCCTTAAAGTATCAGTACAACAGAAAAATAAGCATTTTTTCTAATCAGAACGGGTTCTTTGCTCGAAAATCGAGAGATGGGACTACATTTGCCATGATTCTCCACTCCGGGACCGGAAGGAGAGAGAACACCGACCCCAGCGCCCAACGCAACACGACGTTTTTATGGCCCGAGTTGGTTCCCATTTCTCAGGGCCAGTACTGAATTCTACTTTACTTAAAAACCACCATATCCTACTCCTTGGGGATACAACCTCCCGCTATAATAAAATGACTACCGCTGCACCTCTCGTTTTTTTTACAATATCACTAGGAAAACATAACCGCACATATCGGTCCTTTGAGAAGCACGAAGTACCCATATATTGGGTAAGTGCTAATGTGAATACTAACGTGCATTTGGTATGTATGTATGAATGCTTGGTTGAATGTATGAAATACCTATTGTTTAAATACTCTGAAACGTGTCTACCATTTTGCAATTGAGACTACTTTTACTGGCTTTTATCGTCTGCTTCTTACTATCCTAATATGGAGATGGCATTAGAATGTATATAGCGCCCCAACGGGCATGTCTCATAATGCAAGCCTGTCACAGCATGATTTGTATGAGTGGCACTAAGTGGGGTATTTCTCCACTTTTACAGCATGCACACTGAATTTGGCATGCATCACCATGGATTAAGCACTTACAGGTATACACATAATATGTTTATAATTTTGTCCCCTTGTGATTTTTCCCCACAGACGGAGCCTGGCAACAAAGAAACATTTTTAACATACACGAGGAGAAGCTACTCTTCCCTCGCCACACAAATAGGATAGGGACCTCCCATCCTTTAATTCCCTACACATAGAAGGGGGTTCATCTCCAGCCCTGAAGAAAGTCCTGGACCTATATTGCCCTTTTGGACTGAAACATGTCAGCACTAGGGTCTTAGGACCATTAAAATCCAAAGAGACGCATTTTTTACAATTTTATTGACCCAGCCAGACCCAAGAATAAAGGGAAACCTGGGGTCTGACTGAGGTTTTTATCTTTAAGTCCCCCTTCTTTCATCTATCTGAAGAGCTACCCAACACTGTGGGTGAGCCCACCCCGACTTTTAGGAGTCGGGGTGATCCAATGATGAAGCATGACACCACTATGGTGTGTGAGGGTAATTAAAAAGAACTAGTTTCTTTCCCCCAGACACACAGACATGACTAGCATGCCCCTCATACCTTAAGTGGGTAATTGCATAATCCTCACTAAGCAAAGTGCCGTCACTGTGGGCCTGCTCTGTCTAGTTGTTGTTGAAGGTCAATGCTGGAAACAGACTAGAGTAGAGATGATGCATACATGCCGCCTCGGAAAGTGTTCTTGTTGCACTACACCATAACTTGTGCATTTGTTTCAACTTTGTTTCTCAATATCCCCTTTGTTTTTCCATCTACAATTACAGGACGGGCCTTGCCCTATACTTGGGAAAACATTACAATGCACACTTACCTTATCAGTTCAGTTCAAGAAGTCTTTATTCGATTAGTTCATCATAAAAGACATAAAATACATTTATACATATAAAACAGTTAAAACAAGTATTAAATCATTAACATACTAATCAGCTTCTTGCATATATGTACAATATTTACAGAAAGGCACAAATGCAACCATTAATAAACAAAATACAGGTCTCCATTTCAAAAGTCATAACATTAAGACCCCGTAAGATTTCTTTTAATGAGCCTACTTCTAATCAGCCAAGCCCACCCCAAAAATGTGGCGACACCCACGACAATCAGAGGATCCAGATTGGTCTTTAACATTCTATTTGCTTCCCCAGCCGATATTGTGCCTAAATTTCTGCATACCGGCCTAAGCCATTTGGCTCTTGGGGCAGAGTATAGTGGGCACACATATAAAAAATGACTCAAGTTTTCCCCAATACCTTGACACTTGGGACAAAACCCCGTCCTGTCTACACCCCACTTTTTAGTAAAGTCTCCAAGGGGAAGCGATCCGCATCTAAATTGAAAGAATAATTTGCGGTCCGCGGGTTTTGTTATTAAATCCCAATATCTTTCCAGCTTGGGCGTATCCTTAAATACAATGAACAGACCTGTGAGGCTACTCGAACTCGTTTTAGTGTACCTATTGTGTAGCACCCATTCCCAATAACTATGTTTAAGATCCTTTTTTGGGGGGAATTTGGCTGTTTCCGGTGTGGACCACAGGTCGCCATACCCCAAAGCTATTAGGGTAGCCTTAAGGTCTCTAAACCAGCCAATATTTGTGGCACCGGAGCTGTTTCTTACCTCCAAGCAAGCTTTTGCATAATGATGAAGTTCCGGCGTTGTCCAGAGACGACGCCAGAATGTTAGGGGGCGAAGTCTTGCTAGGTCCTCTACTGGTTGGCACCCCAGATCATAAAGAAGGGGAATTAATGGGGTTGACTGGGGCAGACCCGTTGTCATTCTTAAGAATTTATTTTGGGCTTGTCTTAGCGGGTCAAAATTACTACCACCCCACAGTTCCGCTCCATATAAAACTGCTGATAAAACTTACCTTATCAATAAATCTACATGTTTTTTTCCAGGCGGGCAGTGGTGACTGGCGAGTGGCGACACCCAAGATTGATGGATGAGAGGACCAAGAGGAATGCCGATCTGCAAATCCAGTCCACATTTTTTACCAGGATAACACAGTAACAGTATCAACTTTCATCTTCTTTTAAATAATTTGTTTCATTTTTTTTGTCTACAAACTTTACAACAGTGTGTTCTTCTTCTTCTTGTTATTATCATTAGGTTTGCTCTCTGTTTATGATTCATCCCTACCAATATTTACAAATTGTATTTCTATCTGTAAAAGTATTAAGCCTGGAACAACTGAACAAGAAGTGTGGGTAATCCGGGTCTCCTTATCAATCATAATCATGCATGCATTTTCTTTTTCTCCCTTAACATATTGATATGGATACGGTAGTCTACAAAGATTGTTGTTTGCTGTTTGTCCATGCGTACTGTTTTTCACTGTCAAACCTTTCCCCAAACCCCCTTCCCATCCATTCAACAAACCCTAACCCTCTTCCCCCGGGCTGTGTGACTTAGTGAGGTGTGACTAAATTATATGTACACCAATAATTAATCAAACACTTGCTGGGGCGGATGTTGCGAAAGCAACAGTACTTCAATTTCAAGGCAGAGCGATGCTCTTCTTCTGCTTGCCCACCCATGAGCAGTATATTTTAGAGGTGATTTTTAACAAAGGAACATATACCTCAGCATTAATTGCCGGCATTGATTGGATTTGTTGTAATCCTCATACACAGCACTAACTGTTACGCTGTAGGCCTAGTCAAGTGACTCAACACAACTATAGTTTGTAACTCTGCCTAGTAGGCTATCCCCATCACCATTATGTTTTGTTGTACAATATTTTTGCATATTATTGTTGCTCAGTAAGTTCTGTACTGTACGTTATTCTACTACTCCTCGAACAGTCTCTCAAAGGTCACTGACTGTCTCATTTTCTTTTTTTGCAAATGCTGCTGCCCTGCCAGTGTCTAATACTACTACTTCTACCACCACCACCACCACCACCGCAATCATGGGATGTTAGAAAAAGGAAACAGTCATGCAGCCATCGCTGTGCCTAAGTTAAACATCAAGCAAAGGTAAGAGAAGTTTGGGGGAGGCATAATTATTAATGGACATGTATTCAATCAATTCACACACCCCTTTGAGTCCAGATAAAGAATGCATAGACTGGAAGGGAGAGACTGACAGTACTAGTAGGACGATTCAATCAGTGAGGGGTGTCGCATCTATCTGTTTGTGTCTTACACAGTCAATTATTTAAATCAAACACTGGCTATGGGTGGACCTGCAATAGCAAGGAAACAGTGTGATGTAAAACAGTAATCCCACCTACAAAACATTAACACAATTGTATGTAAAGTAGAAATATATAGATTTAATAATTTAACCCTAACAAAAATAAACTATGTAAAAAATACCTTAAAAGCTGACCCACCCCCCTCCCTAACCCCAACCAATGTCCGTAAGCGTAATGAGAGTCCAAAATGTCCAACCCCAACGCCCGATTCCCACCCACCAAAACAAGAATTAAAAAAGGGGCAATAGACAGGGTCTATGTGTGGTGGGATTGTCTCTGGAGGACACGTCGCATTTCTCTTCTAGTTTGGCGACGTGGCGCTTTAGAGCACGGCAGTTGCAACCACAGTGGGGGGGCACTAGAGATGGTAAGGCGGCGGGGGCGGCCGCCGGACGGTGGCGCCGTACCGCTGGAGGGCATTGGCCGGGGCGCGGGGTAGTGGAGGAGGCTTTAAGGCCTGCTGTCTCCTTCTCCTCCTCTTCCAAGACCACCAGTTACCGATATTCAGGCTGGATTGTCTCCAGCTTGCGGTGCCCTGCCTTGGCAGCCAACTCCTTCTGATCAGGTTTGGAACTGGAAGGAGTAGCTGTATATCAAAAAGAAAAACCAAGACAATTGTAAAATATACTCTTAGAAAAACAGTAAGACAAGTTAATTATACACATAGTGTGGCATGGTAGCACTATAAAGCACAGTACATAACATTTGTGGTATTTATCTATCCTCCCACTTGCTTGGGCTTTAACATTTGCAGGATTTTTTTCAAGCATTCAACCAACCATGCATCAGATACTTTACTATCAGCAACCTTTGCAATTTGCATGCTTGCATCACACGTATCCTTCTCTGTCAGTCATAAATATTAAATCTCGCCCATCCTTCTTCCTTCCACTCGTCTTTCAATATTTTTTAGTTCAACACCAGGTTATCTGATCTAACTTTTTGTCTTCTCCATAAAACTTTCAAAGCGGAGTTGAAATCACATCACAGATGAGGCCATTGGTTGCTCAATACTCCCGCCCCTAATGACTTTACTAATGCCAATTAAAGGGTGCCTTCACTGTTCAAACGTTCACAACAACTCTAACCTAGTTAGGGCATCAATAGGATGTCTGGCGGACCTTGTTAGCCCGCCATCCTCACGCTAAAATGGACCACCCGCCATAAGGGCGGGGGTCCTATGGGGGCAATTAGGATGCACCCGCCACAGTGGTGGGCGTATCCCGTATTTTTAACATTGTGGAGGGCGGTGCTGAGAGCAACGCCCACCGCAATGTTTAGAAAACAAGTTGTGCTTTTCAAAGCACAACGTGAGAGGCCCCACGCGGAGCCTCCACGTTGTGCTTTGAAAGGCAGGGGGTGTCATAGGTAGTAGGTACCCTCCATGGGGGCCTGCAACGGGCACCCCAACCATACTTTGCAAGGCCTTCCAAAATGCAGATTATATGGCTGGCGGTGTGTTTCAGACACCGCCACCATATTGAACCCTTTTCTGCCTGGTGGACATGTCGAGTGTGCAGAAAATCGGCGGCCGGATTCTATCCACTGCGGACCACTGAGCAATTGTAATATGGCGGGGGGTCTTTTCCACAGGGATGGCGGGATGTTTGCCCCTGCCGTGCCGGAGGTGACTACAGCCTGCCCGGCGGGGGCAATCTGCCCGCCATCCTAATGGGGCCCTAAGTCTCAACAGTACAGTATACATACATACAGTACACCCTTCCAGTGAGTGTAATGTCAAAAGTTAAGGATTATGAATCTAACTTACCGCCAGCCGCCACTGGTGCTGGCACTCCCCCTACCACTCCATCGGTATCGGCAACTGCCTCATCCTCCCACTCCGCGTCGCCTTCACCGCCGCTGGCCCCGGCAATGGTGGTCGGTAATGCGCCTAGAAACCATTACAGATTTTGTAGGCGTCATATACACCTCCCCCTATTGGTCAGTAGCAAGATTGAAAAATGAGTTAATAGTATACAACATACACCACTAGTACAAATCATGTAGTAGAAGAGTAGACACTAGTAGTTATATATGGTCCCTAGGGTCATTCTAGCCTTTACTTAGTTAGCCGGAGCCATGCAACCATTTTACCTTTGTGTCTTTTATTTTTGCACATGTGACGTTACCTTGCAGCTTGTTGTATAAGACACCTTTGAGCACACATGACCTCATACTTCTACTGTCTAAGTGCTGTGTACAAGCGGTCAACCAAAAAATTATCAAGCCACTTTTTTATGAAGTTCTGGTGTACTGTTAGTCCATATTGCTTATCTATAAATTCATTAAAAAATCAATAGGGAGGGAGAATGGAGATTAATAGTCCATTCAGCTTCCTTGCTTAGTAGTCAAACAATCAAAATGGGGGGAATGGACAACTTGTAACTGGTTTTCAAGGGTTTCTTTATTTCTGTATTCAAAAACCCTCATACATGCATGTATTTCGGTGGCAGTAAGACATACGGCAACTGAAATACATGCGTGTATGAGGGCTTTTGAATACAGAAATAAAGAAACCCTGGAAACGCAGTTACAAGTTGTCCATTCCCCCATTTTAATTGTTTGATTATCTATAAATGCTACACTTTTTGGCACGGCTGGGAAATGCTTGCAATATACTAACATGCACCATTTCATTTTTCACATTAAAGACAGAAGATTCCCTTCTACAAACCAGAGCTTTGCAGAGCTTATGATGCAACAACTACCAGTACTAGGTTCTTCTAAAGTGAGGGGTCCCCAGAATTGCCTCAGAGATCTTCATTTATAAATTTATATAAACTATATTCCTACCTAGGGAATGGTGGTGCTTCCACCACTTTCCAGTTATTATGATTTATTTCCCAACTGTAAGTAAGTGTAACAATGTTTATTGTTTTAATGTTATTGATTTTCCTGTTGGTGCCGCAGTATAGAACAACGTACAGAGCTTGTCAATTTAAAATACAAATTTTGAACTTACTTAGACTTGTTGGTATTTGGTGGTGTGGACTTAGACAAGTGAGCGAGCGAAAGGAAGGGTGTGCATGTGCATTGCTTCCACGACTGAGAGGTTAGGTGTGTTCTGTTCTGGGTTGTCTACTAGTTGGGTATCTTGGGGGGAGGGGTCAGGGAGCTAATAGTTATGACAAGACACCACTATAACTAGTCGGGCAGGGGATTGTGGTGGGTTCGGAACTTCTGATTGAGGTGTGTGATGAAGGTCCAAACTCCCATCACCAACATCCTATTTTCTTGGGCAAAGTTCTATATGTGCAAAATCCCTACAACAGTAGTAGTATGTCCTATCATATCAAAATAGTAATAAATCTGGTTTGGCATTTGCTGGTATGAATTGTCAATGCCTCAAGATGAACAAAGACTCAAGATCAATAAGATTAGAAGTAGTACAAGTGGACGACCCAAAGGATTAGACTCAATGGCTAGAGCTACTGGTGAATCTAAGTTTTATTAAAAACCTTTTAAATGAAGAGTGGCCAACAAGGCAAGCTTAGCTACTACAGTACAGACAGACTAAAAGTAGTAGTAGTATAGAGAGTCATTATAGCAGATTCAGGGATACCAAGATTTTCGAAACAGTACAGATCAAAGGATAATTGTTGGTAAAAAATAGCATTAGGAAACGGAAACAATAGTTCGCGAAAAATATTGTGCGGTAAAAGTTATGGAATAAGAATTATTATTGAAAACAAGAAGACTTACTAGGGCCAGCAGAAGAGACCGCGTTGGTGTCCTCCTCCTGTTGATGGTGTTCTCCCGCCAACTGCGCCCCTGTCTGCCTGCCCCTGGGTGCTGAACAGGAAAGATATTAGAAAGAGACAAACATTGATGAATGGTGTCAAACAAATAAAATATTTTTAAAGAACGGTTGAAACTTAGGTAAACAACACTTGCAATAACTAAATTGACCGATCTTAACTGGTTTAAAGTAGTATCGGGGGATTCGCGGATCGACTACTTACTATTTATCTACACTAATCCACTCTTCCATTCTGATTCCAGAATACTAACTAAGCCTAAGTAAGACGTACCACCTGAACTAGCCCACCTATTCCAGGCATGCCAATTGTGCATTAAAGTATGCATTTCCACTTCTTTTAGTCCTCAACAATGCATTTGGTCAAATAGAGGACACATTACTGCATTTTTGAATACACCAAATATTCGGTTGATTGATTGATGCTGATGTTCTGCTAGTGCTGCTAAGCCTATTACCACTCATTGAACAAACTAGAAAAGGTTCTAATAAAGACTGGGGTACTAGCAGCGAGTAACATAACAGAGGGGGCATCACGCATACCACTAAAAAATTACAAACTCATACAAAGTAACTAAACCTAAGTATCAATCCGCCCCATCTCTTAGTGACAGGACAAAGTAAGGACTAGAGTCACTGCGTTAAATTACGTTACTTAATTTCTCTAAAATAAACTCTTACATAATCACGCTAAGCGAGCGCAAACGCAAAGTTGCAAACAAGTAAGATTTGTAGCGCAGAAGAGCACCTGTGTCAAACAATCACAGAAGACTTTTAAACATAATTTACCAGTAATGTAAGCAGCAGCATTCTAGCTGGTTGAAAAAAAAAGTTATTTGTAATATATAATACAGAGCAGAAGAACAGACACAAAGTAGTACTAATTAAATATTTACTCACCAAGACCCGGGACCTCCACTCCTAGCAGGTCCAGCAGGTCCTGCTCCCGGTCCAGGATGTCGGATCACCGGTGCGTCAGCTGGGCCTGGGTGCGCCGAACCCCGAAGCAGCGGAACACTGCCCGGCGCACCATCCCCCACCGCTGCCGACGCTCCCGGAGCCCGTACCCGGACCCAGGCCTGCCACTTGCTGCCAGGGTTGAGGGGAGGTGGCGCTGCACAAAGATGAGTGCAGCCAACTCCACCTCCCCAAATTAGGCCCGTGCCTGCACTGTCTGCGGCGAGCCCTACCCTTCGACATGGTTCTGGGGAGAGTGAGACGGGGCGGGAAAAGAAGGTAATACAATTTAAAAAGTAAGTAAAAGAAATGAAAATAGCAGGCAATAGAAAAAGAGTGAAAAAGTAGCTAAAAAACACAAAAAAGTTGAAAAAAACAAAAATATAGAAGCAGGAAAATAGCCTGAATATTAATAAGTAAAAAAGATCAAAAACAAGTTTCTAGGAAGTAAGAATTAAAAAGATAAAGGGAGAATTCAAAAGCAGGCCTCAGAGCCATATCATAGAGTGAAAAACAAAATGGCCGCGCCCATTGCGACCACGAGCGCAAGTTTGCTCAATATTTTCTCCACGAGCACCCAAAAAGCGGCGTGAACACGTAAAAGCGTTCACGAACAGGAAATACGTAACGCGAACGAGCGCGAGCATGCATTGAGAGACCCGGAACAGGAAGTAAACAGCGCAAAGGGGCAGGACAAGTGAAAACAAGATGGCCACGCCCATGAGCTACCGGTAGACATTTTTCAACGCGATCAAGCAGAAAATACCGTGAACCGGCGGGAAAAAAACGCCAGCGTCTTCGAGATATTTCCGCGTGATCGCAGAGATTTTTAAATTTTCATGATAGTTTGCGAAATTGAATTTCGCAAATTCCGCCCTCAATTGCTCAAATTCGTTACCCATACATCCACAAATTAATTCGATTAGATACACAACATATAGTCCTTTTTTTAAACCAGAATAGTACACTTTTATGATTGCTTTTAACAATCAATAAAGTCATATTTCATTTGATTAAACCAGAATAAGTGGTAGCGTAAGAACCGTTTTCTGGGAATTTTTTAACTCTTTTGTTTTTGTTTTTTTTAACTATTTTGTAGTTTTTTTGTTTTATAAGCAAAAATTAAACAAAAAACAGGCACAAAAAAGTGTGCTTAACAATGAAAAAAACAATCAAGAATGATGGTTGTTGATGGTGTTCAACATTGTTTGGACAACTTGTTTCCCCACACTCAAAACAGTGTCACATTTTGGACAAAATAGTCCATCCTTGACAAAGTCAGGCAACGTGGCAGGAACGGTTTTGTAGTCTTTCGCACTGATGAGATGTTCCTGGCTGGGCATCTTGAGACGATTCTTGCTCCTTGAGTCTGGAGAGTTCTGCTCTTGCAAGTCAACCTGGTAGTACCAGACTGCACACAGGCTCTGCAATGTCAGGCCTGAGACACACTTTACAAGCTGCTTCTGTGGGTGGCACAACCAGTGCTGCAAGCCCACTAGCAGCATTTGATTTACAAGCCCTGGGCAAACGCAGTGAACTGTACTAGGGTCTGACAAGTAAACCAAATAGGCCAATCATGGAGTCACTAATTCATTACATCAATTTATAATAGGGAGAGCATATGCACTTTAGCACTGATCAGCAGTGGTAAAGTGCCCAGAGTCATAAAACCAACAAAAATAGGTCAGACAAAATACAGGAGGAAGGCAAAAAGTTCCGAGATGACCCTGCAAAAAGGGCCAAGTCCAACACTCACAATCTGAAGTTTAAGTTTATTAAATGTAATTAGGTAACCCAGATATATTCAATGCAAGAGGTAGCCTGGCAACAGTGAAAACAACCTTAAGGCATTTTTCACTGCTAGGACATGTAAGACTTAAATCTACATGTCCAACCTTTTAAAAACCACACACCCAGCCCTAGGAACTGTTAAGGCCTACTTTAGAAGTGGCTTATAGTTTATTAAATGTAGGTTTAGACCCGGCAAAAGGCTTGTTTTGTCACGTTGAAAGGCAGTGTAAATTGCTCTACAGGCTGCAGTGGCAGGCCTGAGACATACTTTAAAGGGCTACTTTAGGGGATAGCACAATACGTGCTGCAGGCCCACTAGTCGCATTTAATATACAGGCCCTAGGTACACGTCGTACAGTTTTCTAGAGACCTACAAGTAAATTAAACATGCCAATTAGGTGCAGGGCAATTTTACCAGGTTTTAAGGTGAGAGCACAAACGCTTTAGCCTGGTTAGCAGTGTTAAAGTGCACAGAGTACTAAAGCCCAACAAAACAAATTCACCAAACAGGAGGGGTGAAGGCAAAATGTTTGGGAGACTGCCACCCACGAGGATGTTTTGGCAAATTATCATATGGGGCCTCCAATGGTAATCTGCTCAACTCCTCCAGAGGTGCTGCAGCATTTGGAATACAGAGGACCGCCACCTCCCCTGAGTGGGCAAAAGAGAAACATATTTTAAGCTAGAAGGGAAGGATGCCTGTTGTTTAAAAAGGACTGGAGTTTTTATCGACCCCCCTACTCTCCCCTTTCTGCATGAAGTAGGTGCAGTACCTAGGCGCTGCACAGACTCCTGTATCACACTGACACATGCAAGAGTAGAGAAGGACATTGCAATCACTATTTTCAACTCTCTGCATGAGCTCTGTGCAATGACGAGTACTCACAGCACTAGATACTGTACTGCCCTGACATCATACAGGCAGGTCCTAAATATAGTATTATAGACTCACCAGAGTCCTAAACAGCATGGATGGTTCACAAAGAGTCCATATAAAAGGAATGTCCAAAATAGGTCCTGGAGGGCCTGATCCATGCTGAACTGTGTAGGATAACCTTGGACTATAGATATTAATCTTATGTACAGCCGCGGCCGGCAGTGGGAGTACCTGCAGGGCGGTGACATGGGGAGGAGGAGGGGCAGGGTGGGGGGTAGTAATGTATGGATTACGGAGCTTCCCAGGTAAGTAAACATTTAAATACATTAAACGAATTTCGTTGAGTGCACTGCATCCCTAAATGTGATGCAGTCCGCGCAACGAAATTTGTTTTATTTATTTAAATGTTTACTTACCTGTAAAACTCCGTAATCCATACATTACTACACCCCACCCTGCCCCTCCCCCTCCCCACGTCACCGCCCTGCAGATACTCCCACTGCCGCCCTGGCTGCTTATGTAGATGTACCCTACCTGGCTCTTGATAGGACAGCACTACTGCACAATATCTATAGCATTACAATACTAAAAGTACAGATAACAAACCTCTAAGCGTGAAGTGTTGAATTCAAGCAGCCAGGAGATGCATTCCCTTATGTCTAGCCAACAGCGTTACCTCATTTTAGCTCTGGAGATGCTCTTTCATTCACCATTACATAGCTGGCTTCTGACCAGAGGCAGACACATACCCAAATCACTAAAATGCTGTGCTTTACTGATATGATTATCTCAAATTTGAAAATTCCCCAAACGACCAGCTAAGCCACGTGGATCACATTGCCAGCCTCCAGTCACTTGTTGGCACTGAGGCACTACACAGTGTCATGAGTTCTAATCTCGGATAGCTAATGATAATTATATATGGATAATGTTTCATGTAAACTATTTTGCAAAACTGACTATATAGATCATACATTACTATCATAAATATATATTTCTCTTCCTTCATACGCTCCATTTCTAAATGTTAATTTCATTTTACAGTTGTAGGACTTTAGCATATAAGGAACCGTGTAGGTGCAAATAGTCCCTTCTCTCAAATACTAAGCAAGTGTTAGCGTTAAAATATTATATTATAAATATTTTTCCTTGGTGCCCCAATTTACTCACTGTCTTTGTCTCCTCCTTAGCATACACATACATGTCATCTTCTGTACCTAGTCTATAGTCCCATGTAGTAGCCTTGGGCACTCAAACACCCTAATGACCCAGATGAACTACACATTGAAAAGAAAGGTCAGCAGCTATCCTCGTGCCCTTATGTATATACAACCTGCAAATTAAAGACACGTGTATAAGATGACATCTATTCGCTCGAGGGGGAAAGCGTTGGCATACGCAAATGGCATTCTGTTCTCAAATGTAGAGCTCCTAGTTAAAACGCTACTTGAAAAATCACTTATGTTCAATATATCTATGCGAAGTCAAACAGAGCATTTATTTTTAAGAAAGGACGAAGTATATAACACAATTGAAAAAAAGAAACAAACTAACGGAGCAATCAAAAAAATTAATATACCGTGTTATAATGGCAATAAAACAAGTGATAGAAAAAAGCATTCTCTTAAAAACAGTAACTGTCCATAATCGAAAAGCAAATAAAAAATACAAGTTTACAGCCGGGATTTACACAAATAAGGTAACCCATTCTTTCAAATTGCGTTATCTGTCTCTGCTTAACTGATATTATCTTAGAAATTATTTGCCATCACGCAGGCAAATTAATGACTCAGCAGCAGTGTCAAATCAAACGCTAATGGGCCCTGATTACATGGTAAATACTACATGCCAGGTAGGTAGAATTTGTTTCTGTCTGTTTGGTAAATCGAAGTAGAAGGTATTTGGTAAGATAATCATTCTCTCTTTAGGTGGCCAAGCCTAGACATAACTTAGCTCAGTACAGGGTTGAAAGTAAACCACCTAGCAGAACATTTAAGTTGGTTGTTTCCAAAGTGGAGCAAACATCGCTAAGGGCGTATTGCAAGCTCCATTGTTTTGAGGCCACATTGCTGTGATGGCAAACAAGGAGCTGGATGCCTGAGACAAGCTATGGAGACGTTGACGGCCACAATTGATTGGGAATATGGAAGAGGATTCAGATTGCTGGTCATGAAGAGCCCTTTGGGAAGCCCCTATTTGGAAATCTGTGAGGTGCATAGGTAGGAAAAGGGTAGGCCATCAATTATAGGTGGAGCAGGGTGCTGAAATGATGATTAATAAAAAAAAGTGCTTCCCTGAGCATTGTTGTGTCTCTATTCTTTCCTCGTTTCGAAAGACTATGGGCCTAATTTATATTTTGATGGACGGCCCTGATTAAATTACTCAGTACCCATGGCGGAGGGACTACCCAAACAAAAGTATAAATGACTGCCAAGCAATCTGTCATATATAATACATAATATGCCTTCTAAGCGGTTCTAAGCAGTTCCTGTCTATCGCTGTTTGGTACAAGGCTGCGTCAGCATGACAGCCCAGCGCCATACAGTGTTCTTTTTTATTTTCAAAAAGAAAATCCCAAAATGGGGTTGTCTTTTTGAACATAAAAAAAAGTATTGCTCCCCTCAACATGGGAGACATATCCTATAAGGGGGGGGGGGGGTATTGCATTTTACAGTCCCTCACTGCCAGGGTTTTCCTGGCAGTGGTGGACACTAAAAAAAATGGCTGCATATCCACCCATCCTGATTGAGTAAAGGCTGGTGGAGAAGTTTGACTATGGTTAGTGGTAATGAAGTAGTCACTGCCATAGCCAAACCTATGGTTCATATGCATCTAAATCGGACTGGCAGACCAACATATAAATTTGGTCCTAAGTTCAGTATGCTTGAAAACACTAGTATAGAAGTGTATTTCTCAGCTAGAAGGAAAGTGTCAGGCAAAGATGGACAGACATATACGTAGAGGCAGCTTGACTAGCGAGGAACACGATTCAGTGATAGGAACCAAGCTCTGTAGACTAATGTAGGTAATAAAAGCATTCTGAAATAATGCAAAATTATTTATTTCACAATAGAACCCAAGGGTTCACTTACATTTCTGACAATGTTGCAAATGAACGAGTGCTTCTCTGAACTCCAGCCTTTGGATTTCAGAGGCAGAGTGGTGGTGCTCTGATGTCCTTTCCACAACGCCCCCAGGGTTGGTACTCTGGCCATGCAAATTGTTGACTCACTTCCAGTGATCTGTGCCTTTCTCGACAATACACATACCCCATGTGGCTAAGGGAGCTGTTTCCTTCGTGGAATTTGCATATTTGGTAGGTGGAAGGATTATCTTTTAGAATTTCTCTAGGAAGTCAGGATATTGACAGAACAGTCATTCTAATGCTATATTGTTTATTATTTATTTTTGTTTGTTCACCCATATTCACCCATATTCTTCATTTAATTTCACAGCACTGAATCTGCTCTCCTTGGTGTCATGAAATATTAATGCGCCCAATTAGATTTTGGCAGTTCAGCGGCACTGATTCTATTAGATTTCAGTGCAGCTTTTGACACTGTGAATCATTTCACTCTGCTGTGTCTTCTGGAAGGAAAAGGAGTACAGGTTGCAGTCTTGGGTTGGCTCAGATCGTTCCTATATAATCACACCTGTCAGCTTCATTCTCATACAAGCAGGTCAAAATCCCATCTGCTACCCTCCTGGGTGCCTCAGGGCTCTATCCTGATTCCTCTCTGTTCAATCTATATGTCAGGCTGCTTGCTGACATTGTGGAGTTCTATGGGTTGACTCTTTTTTCATATGGCAACAACACGCAAATTAGGGTGTCCTTATCTACTAAGGACAACCAAAAAGTGGAAGCTCTTGAACCTGTTTAGCCCAAGTTTTGGCTTGAATGGACATCAATCCACTGAAACTTAATGGGGAAAAACCAGCGGTCCCATTAGTCGGCAACAATCCACATCTCTGGGGTTCCTATCTCTAGCACGCTACCCTAGGCTTGACCCCCATCTCCTGTGCAGGTGGTCAAAAGTCTTGGCATATGGATAGATGATAAGCTATCCATGAGTTCCCAGATTAATAAAGTACCGGCCACATGCTTCAGTATCCTCAAGTGGTGAAACAGATTTTGGAATGTCTACCGGCTTCGGCCCAATGAACTGTAGTCCAGATCTTGGTGATATCCAGAATGGATTACTGTAGCATTCTGTATCTGATGTGGCTAAATTTCTGCTCAAACGACTTCAGATTGTTCAAAATGTGGCAGCTGGTATGCTTCTTTGTCCACCTAGGCATACTACTACAGCTGGCTTGCTTTGTTCATTGCACTGGCTGCCATTAGAACAGTGGGTCCATTTTAAGACACTATGCTATACGCTTAAGTGCCTGGCTAAAATAGGGCCTTTGTACCTAAGATCTTTAGTGTCAGAATACGTTCCTAATCATGCTGTGTTTAAGCCATCTAGACCTGGCCATGATTCGTAGGATCAGGAAGGCCTGGCAGGGAGGTCGGTCTTTTATATAATACGGTTTAATAGATTAAGCTCTCTTGTTTGTTGAGGAGGCCAGCGCTGGGAAACCTGACAAGGTAGTCATGCGCTTTAAAGTCACTTTTACATAAAATTATTGCGTTTGGTTATTTTTTGTTTTTTCTGATTTGATGCCTTGTCACTTGTTAAGCAATATTCTCAACAAGGAGCTGCAGAGGGAATTTGTGTGCCAGATCGCCCTCCAATCAACATATAATCAAACATAAAAGACCTGGCACTTTTGGGCACTCTCATCAACTTTATATGTATATTGGATTGGTATGGGGGTGATATTCTTACCTTTTCCCAAACTCAGATGCTCTTTTATGCACTCTGACCTAATCCCGTGTGACTAATTGATTACTAATTGAAAACAACCAAGATAAGAGAAACCAGTCGTCAGTCAGATCACTCAGCAAACAGCACTCAAAAATTGAGTGTATGTGTACCACAAAAGTAAGAAGTGTGGAGAAATGAGAACGTATCACACATGCACACCACCGGAGGAGCTACTGGCAGGTTCTCACCAGCTTAAAAAGAAGTGTGTGTCCAGTGCGGGGAGGGTGTAAAGACTAAAGAAAAGACCCCATGAAAAATGAGACACAAGAAGTCTCTAGTAAAAGTTGAGCTAAACTCACACACATACTTTTAGCTTTTAATTAAAAACGTGAGTATACCCAAAATTAAAAACACGGCATGTTGTGAACCACTTCAAGGACAGAAAACATTGGTTATTTTTAATGGCAGATTTTTTGTCAGATAATGTTTACTTTACATTTCTGAAATATATAATGTTTGTGATCTTTAGTATGGATATTTTCAATGTTATTGGCTCTTTTGGGTTATTTTGTAAGTTAAGGATCACAAAAAATAAATGCTTTCTTTTCAATGGATTACTTTTTTTCAATCATTGGTAATTTTAAACTATTATTGTGCACTTAACAAAATTGTAAAGATTTGAATTCGTTTTTTTGTTCGTTATTAATGCATTAGGCAGATTACACTTCTTCAAGTTTATTTTAAATCACCAGTAGTTTTCTATAAAAATATATTTTTCAACAATCATTCTCCTTTAACACAGAACAGATAAATAGATTCTGATGTTTAACTCCTTCTTTCTGTTTGTTGGCTATCAGTGTTTCTAGCGAAAGATATTTCATGAATCTAAATTATAAAGTAATAATATTTAATTATTGATCTTCAATGTGGCTATTTTTTTTGTTGCTCTTACCTATAACTGATGGTATATAAGACACTGTTGCTGTCACCAATGCTCCTCTGTGTGAAGAAGTGAAGGGTGTCCGTACACCACAGCCCACGTTGGACGCACCGAACAGCAAATCAACATGCAATAGAACGCTGTGTATGAACTGCTAAGTGCTAGAAGACTTGCCTTGGTTTGATCCCCATTGCCTTCTCAGTCTCCAAAGATGGCAAGCATCTTGAAGTTCGTTTGACAGCGACTCTATCACCTCCAGTCTTTGGACTTGAACTATGAGGCAATAGCTATTTAGGATGCACTGGCGTGCAAAACATGGAAGGAAGGAACTAACAGCCTTATTCATCAACGGGCCGTTTTGCGAGCCCCTAATAGCGATTCATAGCGAATCGCTATTAAGGACTCGCAAAACGGTATTCATGTAGGAATTGCTAAATAAATAGCGATTCCTACACATTCCTTATTTGCGAGTAGCAAATTGCTAATCGCAAATAAGGAATACTCCCCATTCATTCTTATGGGCCAAAAGGACACCCTGTAGCACCCCTGAAATGCAAATTGAAACAGGTGTTGCGCACACACATGTCCAAGGGACATGTGTGTGTGCAACATGCAACTTAGAAAAATGCTTTTAAAAGCATTTTTCTAAGTTTTTGCTATTTACCGAGAGGTCCGACCTCTCGGTAAATAGCGGCCCAAAATTGCATTTTCGCAATTTTAAAATGCTTCATGAATTGCATTTAAATGTAATTCCTCGCAATTTAGCGAATTAGCAATTACCGATTTTTGCATTTGGGATGATGAATCCCAAATGCAAAAATTGCGCTCGCAAAGGGCCAGATTCTCAGAATCTGGCCCTTTGCGAGCGCAATTCGGCTTGATGAATCAGGCTGTTATTCCATTACTTATGCACGTTGGGCAAAGCTTTCTCTGTTCCGAAATACAAGCTTAATGCACCCTCCTGCTACAAATAAAGGCAATCAACAATAATCTAAAATCCCAAATAACACAGGTAAGTTAAAAGGGTTGCCGTTGGTATGATTCATACATTGCATTACAGTGTGAAGCTTGATACTTTACCTTTAGCTTGAAATGTCTAAAAACTGAACATTTTGATGAAATTAAAAGCAAACGCTTTGTAGACATGATGGGCATCACTGTGTTTGTTTTGCAAAGGCAGACATATACATACACACACACGCGCGCACACACCCACACGCACACACACACTACAATCACACACACACAAGAATCAATCAATCAATCAATAGTCCTTTATTCGGTATTTAAAAAATACCATAAAAGTGCATGTTATACAGTTAAAATACAATAAAATACAGTTCATAACGAAGTTAATTGGAGACAGTTGACCGAGAATTCATTCAACACAGCCCTCTTGAGTTCCTTAGACTTAAAGCAACCTTAATAAAATTCATAATACAAAACAGTGTGCGAGGATCGTTAGCCCTTTGCAAAAATAATAGGGCAACCTTGGCGTTTCTGAACTTCGCCTGTTTTAGAATCCCTACTAAAAAACTATGCCTGGGTAGAGCTTAAAATGGGCATAATAATACCAAGTGAAGGGTATCATGTGGAGACCTATTGTCGCAGCCATAGGGACCCTTCTGCTCAACAGTTAAAGTAAAACCTGGTGGATCAGTCAGTAGGTGATGTAAAACACAGAAGAATCACTGGACGCCATCCAGCACATTCTTGGTATATTATTTAATATTACACAGACACACATCAAAAGTCCATCTGAGACCAAAGTATGTGCAAACCAATAATCATCAAATGGTTATTTCTGTCTCTAAATAACACACAGTTGGCGCTAGCAACAGATGTGGAGCTATCACTGTCTATGCACAGCCATTATTTACATTACCGCTTTGGATTCGTATCTCCCTAAGAGGTGTAAACCTAATATTTAATGCTCACAGGGGCAGAGAGGGATCTCCCTTTCTGCAATACAATTAGCGACAGGCTACCTGCATTTACGTGATGATCCTATCGTGATAAAGGAAATAATGATGACATTTTTAGAATGCCTTTTCTTTGAAACTCAAACCAATCCTGCTTGAATGTCAAATACAAATTACACACGGTGCCACAAAATCTCTCCAAAACACAACCCTTTATTCCTATGGTGTCCTCGTACTAACATTCCAATGTTTTGCTAATAAAATACTTTCAGTTATCTCACATGTAGCTCCTCACTCTGGTAACAAAACGATGAAATCGAAACGAATTACTGTTGTCTTTATCCAAAGTTAACAAAATAGACATGCCGCCTTAAAAGGTGTAAATAGGGGTATAATAGCTACGAAGACGGTCAGAATTCTAAGAAAGGGTCGGAAAGGGAGAGTAACAAACAACAGGGGAGTGAGGTCAATTTGTAGTTTATGTTAATGTCACATGTTTCCCATTAGCATCTCATCAGCTGATAGACATGAGGGGTCTATGCCCTGCCTATTATCTGTACTAGGTGCTTGTCACTGATCTCGAAGCCAGGAGCTACATTACATGCTTTGCTCAGTCACTTGGATGCAGTATAGCAGCTTATTTCCCTCCTTGCAGCATCTAAACATGCCAGTGCCTTGTATGAGTTAGTGTGTGCTTCATAAATTATGCTGCACCATATAATTCCCAGGGTTCCTTCTTTCGGCAGGATCCATGCAGCCTGCAGCTCTTTTCTGCCAACTTACCAGTAAATAAATACAGCTTGTAACGTGGAGTTCTGGCTAAACTACCGCAGATAGGCAGAGTATTTCTTGCATGCAGCTCACTAAAGGTAAGTTGGCAAGTGAGAATTGGTGTCCCCTAGTGTGATTTTCAGACACTAGGAGGACACCAGGTGAGATTTTCTTAATGTGGGTGGTCATGGGCGGTAGTGACCCTTCGCAGAGAGAAAGTTGTCACTCGGGTAGAAAATCTACTGGAATGGCAGCAAAGAGGCAGCACCCTCTGGAGTGCCCCATTGGGCCACTCATGCTCCCTGCACTAAAAATCAGTGCGAGCAGCACAAAATTCTGATTTCCACCCATTTGAAGAAGTACACAGAATTTAGCTGAGCTTTCATGTAACTCTGTGGAATTCGATGGAACGAAACTCCATGAGTTCTGGTCACCCCTACTCCTAAACTTGTTCGTGATTTTCCTGAGGCAGTGCTCTCCTCAAGAGTGACTAAAACTGGAGGTCACTATTTTGTATGTGCACAAGGTTCCTTACTCTTCCTTCCTTAGAAAATATGTATTTAATCCAATTCTCCTATATAGCAATTCTTTATTCGAGACGGTCATTACAATGCATTATCGCCAATGAATGTATAAATAATGAAAATATAACATGCTGTTAAACATTTCACCCATTTAAAGCTTGAACAAATTACCATCTCCACATGTGATTGCATCACATAAGTATGTAATGTGCGTGGGCAGACTTTGGACATATGAAATGGAGCTGCTCTGGATTGCACCCGTTTTAGGATAAAGTAATTCCTATACTCAATGGTGTATTGGATCATATAATCGTGTGCATAGTGGCGATTTGCCTATTGGGGTTATTTCCCAGGCTGCAGGCACGTAAAGGTGGCACCAGCTTTGTAGATCTGGCCCTAGTGCTGGCCAAGAGTTGAATAGCGATGAGCCCTGGATTGAGTCCAAGATCACAACCTGTATAAGAGATGTCACTAGCTGGCCCGTGCGGAAGAGAGGGCTCTGATTACAGTTGATGCCAGAGGAATACAATGGCGCCTAATCACGGAACTAGGGGCTGAGGTGCTAACGACCTGAGAACACCAGGGGAAGATCCTGAAGGGGACACCAGAGGCCAGACCTCACAAGCAGGGAGGCCTGTGTGCAGACACGGAGAATTGAGAGGACATAGATTAGAAAGTCACAGAGGCAGGGACTGCAGTCCCAACCTAAGGGACTTCCTTCCTCTAGAAAAGCAGGGCCTCAGATTGGATGGTTATAGTTCCTCCCTCTGGTATATTTCCTCCTGATAATCAAATTGGTCATTCCGAAAGCGCTTACTTAAAGACATGCTCCTACATTACCTCCCGCCTCTTCTCCAAGTACTGGAGAATATGGACTGATGCCCCATTCTGTACGAAGACCTCCATGAGACATTATATAGCGGATGGATGACTGGACCCTCAGGACTGCCTAGCTTTGATTGTTGCTTATACAAAGTCTTCTTTTTATTGGTGCTTTACCTACTACAACTCCCATTGGAGGGTATATAAAGAGAGCAGCCCATACTTGCTCACAGAATTGTGTGTGCTCGCATGATCTAACAAGATGGATGTTGTTATGGAAAGAATGTAGGAGGGTTAACTGGATGTAATTACTAATACACATATGTTATTAAATACTGTTAGGTTTTACATTCTGATATCCGTCAAATCAAAAGAAATGCTACACAATGTATGCTGTATAGAAACTTTCAAATAGACTTAACTGAACAGTGCCAAGCAGGGGCATAAAACAGGCCCCCGCATCCCCCACGGTGCGGACGGGACCCCCAGCTGCAGGAGGCCCCTTAAGCACAATACCCAGGTCCGAGCAGAGCAAAAAGAAAACGAGAAAGCGGTAAAAGAGCTGTGAGACGCATAAGAGTGTCGCATAGAGACAACACAAGATGAGCGAGGCCAGCAGAGTATTAAACAGAATTCATATAAGCAAACAGTGCACACAGGTGACAGTGGGGGGCGCAGTGGGAGGGGCAGGGACGGTGTCTCGAAGAAAACACACACAGTGCACAAAGGGACAGGCAGCTACAGACGTAGGTGACAGGCAGCTTCAGTGGAGGGTGCACACTGGGGTCCCTCGGAAAGAGGGCGGATGGTGTCTCGCAGAAGGCATGGACAGACACTGTACACAGGTGACAGGCGATTCAGTGGGGTGCACACTGGTGTCTGTCTGTGAGGGCAGGGACGGTGCCTCACAGAGGACACACACAGTTGACAGACAGCTTCCCTGCGGTGCACACTGGGGCCCCTCTAAGAGTAGGGACGGTGTCTCACAGAGGACACGCACAATGCGCACACGGACAGGCAGCTTCAGTGGGGGGTGAGCACTGGGGCCTGCCTGTAGAGCAGGGACGGTGTCGCACAGAGGACACGCACAGTGCCTACAGGTGAGAGGCAGCTTCAGTGGGGGGTGAGCACTGGGACCTGCCTGTAGAGCAGGGACGGTGTCGCACAGAGGACACGCACAGTGCCTACAGGTGAGAGGCAGCTTCAGTGGGGGGTGCACACTGGGGCCTGCCTGTAGAGCAGGGACGGTGTCGCACAGAGGACACGCACAGTGCCTACAGGTGAGAGTCAGCTTCAGTGGGGGGTGAGCACTGGGACCTGCCTGTAGAGCAGGGACGGTGTCGCACAGAGGACACGCACAGTGCCTACAGGTGAGAGTCAGCTTCAGTGGGGGGTGCACACTGGGGCCTGCCTGTAGAGCAGGGACGGTGTCGCACAGAGGACACGCACAGTGCCTACAGGTGAGAGGCAGCTTCAGTGGGGGGTGCACACTGGGGCCTGCCTGTAGAGCAGGGACGGTGTCGCACAGAGGACACGCACAGTGCCTACAGGTGAGAGGCAGCTTCAGTGGGGGGTGCACACTGGGGCCTGCCTGTAGAGCAGGGACGGTGTCGCACAGAGGACACGCACAGTGCCTACAGGTGAGAGGCAGCTTCAGTGGGGGGTGCGCACTGGGGCCTGCCTGTAGAGCAGGGACGGTGTCGCACAGAGGACACGCACAGTGCCTACAGGTGAGAGGCAGCTTCAGTGGGGGGTGCACACTGGGGCCTGCCTGTAGAGCAGGGACGGTGTCGCACAGAGGACACGCACAGTGCCTACAGGTGAGAGTCAGCTTCAGTGGGGGGTGCACACTGGGGCCTGCCTGTAGAGCAGGGACGGTGTCGCACAGAGGACACGCACAGTGCCTACAGGTGAGAGGCAGCTTCAGTGGGGGGTGCGCACTGGGGCCTGCCTGTAGAGCAGGGACGGTGTCGCACAGAGGACACGCACAGTGCCTACAGGTGAGAGGCAGCTTCAGTGGGGGGTGCACACTGGGGCCTGCCTGTAGAGCAGGGACGGTGTCGCACAGAGGACACGCACAGTGCCTACAGGTGAGAGGCAGCTTCAGTGGGGGGTGCACACTGGGGCCTGCCTGTAGAGCAGGGACGGTGTCGCACAGAGGACACGCACAGTGCCTACAGGTGAGAGGCAGCTTCAGTGGGGGGTGCACACTGGGGCCTGCCTGTAGAGCAGGGACGGTGTCGCACAGAGGACACGCACAGTGCCTACAGGTGAGAGGCAGCTTCAGTGGGGGGTGAGCACTGGGGCCTGCCTGTAGAGCAGGGACGGTGTCGCACAGAGGACACTGACACAGGGACGGGCAGCTTCAGTGCGGTGCACACTGGGTACTCTCTGTGAGGGCAGGGACTGTCCCTCGCAGAGGACACGCACAGTGCATACAGATGAGAGGCACCTTCAGTGGGGTGCACACTGGGGCCGCTCTGTGAGGGGAGGGACGGTGTCCCGCAGAATACATGCACAGACAGACAGTGCACACAGGTGAGAGAGCGTCAGTGGTGTGCACACTGGGGCCCCTATGTGAGAGCAGGGATGGTGTCTCACAGAGGACATGCACAGTACGCACAGGTGACAGGCAGCTTCGATGGGGGGCACACTGAGACCTGTCTGTGAGGGCAGGGACGGTGTCTCACAGAGGACAAGCACAGTACGCACAGGTGACAGGCAGATTAAGTGGGGGGGGACACTGGGGCCTGTTTGTGAGGGCAGGGATGGTGTCTCATAGAAGACACACACAGTTCACATAGATGAGAACCAGCTTCAGTGGGAGGGCACAGTGGGACCTGTCTGTGAGGGCAGGGATACTGTCTCACAGAGGAGACCCACAGTGTGCACAGGTGAGAGGCAGCTTCAGCAGGGTGCACACTGGGGCCACTTTGTAAAGGGAGGGACGGTGTCTCGTAGAGGACACATATAGTGCACACAGGTGAGAGACAGCTTCAGTGGGGTGCACACTGGGACCTGTCTGTGAAAGCAGGAACCTTGTCTCGCAGAGGACACACACAGTGCACACAGGGACAGGCAGCTTCAGTGGTGTCCACACTGGGACCTGTCTGTGAAAGCAGGAACTTTGTCTCGCAGAGGACACACACAGTGCACACAGGGACAGGCAGCTTCAGTGGGGTGCACACTGGGACCTGTCTGTGAAAGCAGGAACTTTGTCTCGCAGAGGACACACACAGTGCACACAGGGACAGGCAGCTTCAGTGGTGTCCACACTGGGACCTGTCTGTGAAAGCAGGAACTTTGTCTCGCAGAGGACACACACAGTGCACACAGGGACAGGCAGCTTCAGTGGTGTCCACACTGGGGCTCCTCGGTGAGAGCAGGGACGGTGTCTCGCAGACGCATGCACAGTGCACATAGGTGAGAGGTAGCTTAAGTGGGGTGAACACTTGGGCCCCTCTGTGAAGGGAGGGATGGTATCTCGCAGTAGACTTGCACAGAGAGTGCACACAGGGACCTTCAGTGGGGTGCACACTGGGAGCACCGGAGTAAGTCCGGAAAGGGCCCCTCTGTGCACTTTGCAGGGGGGCCCTCTCAGGTTTCGTTATGCCACTGGTGCCGAGTCAACCCACTTGTGGGACTTGTCATCTGTAACTGGCTGTTCTCATGCACAATGTTGTTTTAATGATAAATGCTAATACAAATATTTTTTTTTAAAGTACAAACTGTGCACAATTTTAAACTAGTCCTTTTCACTTCTAGAAATACTAATTCGAACACGGAACACTCCTGCTCACAGTATTGAGTAAACATTGCTGTTAGATGCAACCTTAATATCTCACACAACTCCCTTGTTCAATATTATGAACATCCCTTTATTGTTTGAGGTATTACCCTTAAATTCTCGCTGCTCGGTACTTGCTGCAGTGTCTTGCTTCCATCACTAAAACAGTTCACTCTTGGGCTAGTTCTCATGCAGGTACATATAGCCACCCCTCTTTAAAACCCCTTGATGATTAGACATTGTGCCAACAGAGCTGCCTTGCTCTTTTCCCTATCTATTTGACTTGGGTATAACTAACAGAGGAAGGGCCAGTTACAGTTCCGTTATATTCCGAAAATGGAATTACGCGATACAGGGTCAATAGAGCTCTTCAAAAGTGGTATGACACTATGCGGGGTGAAAGGAACTCTCTTGTCTCATTGGGCCCAGAAACCTTTTCCTACTGATTGTCTAGTCAGTTATTTTATTCATCCGACTTTTAGCTATCACCGTACACATTTAGTTCTCAGTTTAATACAGTAAATATTAACCCCTGTGAGATCCGAAGACAAAGGGAAAAGTCTTTTTCAGCTGAGAGAGATTTGGGTGACAATAGAATGTGGATCGGTAGGAAATGAATTGAGCCTCATTCAAACCATTGGGAAAGTTCAGATAGTTCCAACTGACCAGTTCCAGTTTATTAAAGACAGGTAATCTGTCTCAGTCTGTCGCTGTAACGTCAGAGTCACAGCAGCATGCGCGAACCCCTTCAGTCAAAAAGATTCCACTATGCTAGCATAGCATACCGTACGGTAGCCGATCACAGTCTAACTTCACAATACACCTTGACTTTGGATGTCCAAGCTGTCAGCCTCAATGCTGCCTCATAGGTATGTGAGCGCTAGCCTAGTCTAGTTCCAACATCTGTGTAATTATACTCCATGGGTTCCAAGGTAATACCCCTTAACCTCATCAAGAATGTTAGACCTCTCTGTCCCATTGTCCATCTTCGATAGGGTGAGGATGATATAATAGGTAAAAAGTATACAATCCTAAAAAATATTAGATGATGCACATTACGTAAATTTCTTAGGCATTGTAAGTTTAGTCATATGAACAATATTATAATTTCAAAGAGTAGGCAAAATCATGCTTTCAAACTTCCAAGAATTAGTTCTCAAGTATCTGTTCGAGCTTGTAAAAGTTTCTGTTGCAAGTTTAGTCGAGCTTTGCTGTGGATGTCAAAGGAAGCATTTGAAAGTTAGAACACAAATTGCAACTTTGCAAAAACTTCCCATAGGCTTCAAAATATTCAGTTCGTGATTTCACGTTTGGGACAAGAAGCAAGATTAGAGGCCTTCTTGAAAAACATTTGAATTCACAATAAATGCATTAATGCTTTATTACTTACCGGTAATCCTCATTACACCTGGTCCCGTTGTCCTCGGCCCATTCATTACTTATGGAGATTACCATCTCCCGACAGAAAAAAGAAACAAGAGGCATGCTGGGATATCACTACTGCCCCTCCCCCCGGGAGTATAAAGGTAGTACTCACCCAGCAGCCCTCCTGTAAGAACAAGCCCAGACAGGAAGGCCGGCCGCCCGGGAGGGAGGGAGGGGCGTATGAATGGGCCGAGGACAACGGGACCAGGTGTAATGAGGATTACTGGTAAGTAATAAAGCATTACCCCCAGGTCCCTTATGTCCTCGGCCCATTCATTACTTATGGAGAAATACCAAAGCAGAAAAAGCCGGCCTTCCCAAACCAAACAGAAGCCAACCCGGAAACCACACCAAGGCAGCAACCGCAGGAAGAAAAGGAAGAACCGGGGAAAAAACAGGCAGAGCCCCCGACAAGAGAGGGCCCCCACCAGCCCAGCACACACCCAACAAAACCAAGGGAGCATAGCCAGACGACCAGACCGGCCACCACAGAGGCCAACCAGCCCACCGCAGGAACACCCCACAGCCAACCAGCGACAGGGAGAACACAGACACCCAAGCCACCACAGGCAAGAGGACAACAGCAGAAGAGAGGCCAAACAAAGAGAAAGGCCAAGAGCCACCAAGCCAACAAGCCAGAAACGGGCAGAAGAAGACAACCCAGGCAAGAACAGGCAGGAGACAAGCGGACCAGAGAAACCAAAGGTCCAACAAAACCAACCCCGGGAAGAACAGCGGAAGCCCACCAGCACCCAACCCGAAAGGCAAGAACGAGCCCACGGACCGAGAAAGAGAGAAAATCCAGGCACCAGGGAACGAAGAGCAAACCCCAGGAAGCCAAGCCACCAGGTCCCTCAAGACGGGGACACAAGGCAAAGGGAACCAGCACCTCCAGGAAACCCGAGCAGGAAGAACCAACAAGGGCAACCAACCAGGACAAAGAGACCCAGAAAAAGAGGAAAAGGGAACCGAAGGAACCCCAGGAACCCCAAAACAGAACCCCAGCCAAAGCGGAGGAAACGGGAGCAGGAAGCAACAGCCCGAAGAAGGCAAACCCGAACACCAAAGCAGGAGTGCAACCGAACGTGCCAAGAACCCGGAGGACCCAAGACGACAGCAAGGGAACCACGAAGGACACAACAACCACAGCCAAGCCAAAACAGGCAGGCCAGGCACAAAGACCCCAAACAGCCCCAGCAAGGGACCGGGGCAGAAACCCAGAGGCCAGAGAGACCGAGGCAAAACAACCCCAGAGGACCACACAGAAGCAACAGCAGCCAGGGAGGAAAGCACAAGCAAACCACACCCCACAGCCCGGCAAGACCCAAGGCAGGGCACGCACAGGGGACGAACCCCGCACTGCGAAAAGCCGCAACCGAGGATACAGACAGGAAGCCAAAGCCGAAGCCAAAAGCAACCCGCAGAACCAACCCAAA
This sequence comes from Lissotriton helveticus, assembly GCF_964261635.1. Taxonomy (NCBI): domain Eukaryota; kingdom Metazoa; phylum Chordata; class Amphibia; order Caudata; family Salamandridae; genus Lissotriton; species Lissotriton helveticus. Next base: position 46,333,315 of record NC_136060.1, on the reverse strand, counting down.
ACAAGGGAAGGAGAAAGAAGGAAGGACCCCAACAGAGCACAGGCCCGAGAGCCAACAGCCCCGAAGAAGCCCCCAACGAACCCAAGAATAGGACAGAAGGGAAAACCAGAAGGCAACAGCGGGATGGCCAGAAACAAGAAGCAGACCGGAACACACCACACCCAGAAGGAACCGGAACCCAACGACACAGGGACCAGCCCACCCACAGGCAGACAGGGAACCCGCAAAGAAGTGCCAAGCCACCCAAGAAACGCCTAGAAGAGACCCAAACAGGCAGCCCAGGACCGCAGAAAGAGCCCAACCAGGCAACCCCGAGCAGGACTCACAAACAGAAAAGGCAGACCAGCCCAGAACAGGAGCCAACAGGGAGGAAGCCCAAGGCAACAGGCCACCACAGAAAGCCACTGCAGAAGGACAAGCAGAAGCAAACGCAGGCCACAGCAAACAGCGCAGTGCGCCTCCCACACGGCCAAGCAACGGGGAGACGCGCACAGCGACCCCGAAGAAACGGGGAGGCGGCGCACCCGCCAAAAAGGGCAGAGAAACCGGAACACCGGCCAGGAAGAAGCCACGCCGCCCAGCAAGCCCAGCAGGCCGGGAGGCAGACCCAGCAGACACCCGGCGAGAGAAAACACCATAGGCCCAGGAGAGGCAACAACAACGGCCACCCCGCACCACCACCAAAACCAGAAGAGGCAGGGAGGAAAACCGAAGGAAGAAGCCAACTGCACCCCCAGCCCCAGGCGGCCAGGCAGAAACCAACCAGGCCCGACCAAGCACAACCACCTAGCAGACAGCAGAGCGCGGGAACACCACACCAACCCCGAGAACAGGAGGCAAGACAGGACCCGGCAGCCGCCAGGACGCCACAGTCAGGCAACACAGCAGACACAGGAGGGGATGCCAGGAAACAGCAGAACCCAGCAAAGGGACGGCCACAGCACCAGAAGGACTCAAGCAGGCCCCCACCACGCACCACGCCCGACAACAGGCGCAGGCCGGGAGAAACAGAGCAGCCGGACCCAAGGCAGCCCAAGCCACCCAAGCAGAGGCAGAGGGAACAGGACCAGGAACCAGGCGCCCCAAAAGACGGCCAACCACACAGAGGCCAGAAAGGGAAGAACCAAGACCCCCAAGCAGGGCAGAGGCCAAAACAGCCAGCCCGCAGCGGAGGCAAGGCCACCGAAGAAGAACAGCACGGCAGGCCAACCCGAACGAGGGGAGCCCACAGGACCCCCACCGCGCAGCGGCCCAAGAAGCAGGAACAACGACCCACCATCAGACGGGGCAGAGAGCCGGAAGCAGAAGGCAACCCAATCAGGCCGCCGCAGCAGAAAGAAGCGACTCCACACCCGAGCACCAGAGGGCAAGGCGCAAGCAAGCAGGCAGGAAACCCCAACCACACAGGGAACCCACGAGCAAGCAAAAGCAGGAGGAGCGAAAAGAACCAGCCATCACAGAGGCGACCGGAACCCAAGCCAGCCCGAGGCAGGCCAGAAAAAGAAAGGGCAAGAGACCCCCAGAGGCGCCAAGAGCAGGGGTACCCCCCGAAGAAGAGAACCAAGGGAACAGACCCACGGAACGCCCACCACCGGAGAACCGGGGCCAGCCCAAGGCAGCGCGGACCCCAGAAACAGCAGCAGCAGGAAACCCCAAAAGGGAATGCAGCACAGAGCCCGCAAGCAAGCCCCGACACCAAACAGAGGCGCAAAACCGCCAGAGCGGAGGCCAACCAGAAATGGCGCCGGCCGGAGGCCAGAAAGCAAGCAGCGCGGAACCCCGAGACAGCAGCAACAGAGAACCCAACACCAAAGGCGCAGGAGACAAAAAGGCGCAAAGGGAGGAGAGCAGGCCCCCAGGACGCAGCCCAGCCAGCCCCAAGAGGACCAATACCACACAAAAAAACGCACAGGAACAAACCGGAGGCGGGGAAGCAGCACCCCCCCCCCCGAAAAGGCGACAGCACAACAGAGGGCAGAGGAGGGGAAGAAACCCCGCAGCGCCACCAGACCAGAAACACAGAAGCACAGACCGGCAACAGAGGAAACAGAGCGCAATACAGAAGCACAAGGCAAGGCACACACGGAGCGTCCCCTCCGTAGCAAGGACCCCGCAGGAGCCAGAAGATGCGCCCCGCACAGACCCACACGCCCCACCAGTCAAAGGGGAGAGAACAGGCCAGCCGCCACTCAGACGAAGAAGGAGCCAGGGGAAAACAAAGCGAGCGGGCAACAGAGCGCGACACAACACACCATAAAAACAGTGAGGGACTGCTCCGGGAGAGGAAGCGAGGCACCCAGAAACACAGGAATCGACCCAGACGCGAAACCCGGCACCACCCTGCCCGAGTCGAGCCGGCATGACACCCCCACAGGCAGAGAAGACAGCCACCACCGCAAAGGAGAGCCACCGCAAAAATGCACAAGGGGAAGAGAAGCCAAGCCGAATCAAGCAAGCAACCCCCGCAAGAAAGAAGCCCCCCATGACAGCCCCCGACAACACCTGGAGGGACCGAGGACAGGCTACACAACCGAGAAACCCGGCCAGCACAGGAACCACACCCGCGGCCAAGGTGCCACCCCTGCCAAATGCGCACGCATGAAGGCCCGGAAACAGCCCCCGGCAACCCCAGGATGCACCGAGGACAGGACACGCCACGGCCATACGCAAAAACATACAGGCATCGGGCACACACAAGGGGATGTAGCTCAGTGGCAGAGCGCATGCATGCATGAGGCCCCGGGTTCAATCCCCGGCATCCCCAGACAAATGCCATGCAGAACCCAGAGTTTGGCCACGAACAAAACCTAGGGCACAGCCCCCCCAATACAACCAGGGGGCACCAAGACCAAAACCCTCCCAGAAGGTCGAGAATGTGAAGCAGCAACCAGCGGCAGCGGGGGCCAACACACCACAAGACCCCCACCGCCAGGGCACAGGAAAAAGTGCAGCGCACACAGAGGGAGCATGAAAAACGGCAAGAAAACGAAATCCGCCAAGCGGGACTCACCCGGAGGAGGGGCCGCATCCAACCACAGCGTCCCCCACCCCTCGCCGCCATCCAGAATCCCGGAAGCCCTCACCATCATCACGGGCAGCAGGGAACCTGCAGGAGCCCCGGGGAAACCGGCTCGAAATCCACACAGCCCAGCACAGGAAGACGAGCCTCCAGCAACCCGGAAGGAACCCTCGGGAGGCCGGCTCACCAGCCGCAAAGGGCCGCCAGAAACCTCAACAGAGGAAACAAAGAGCCGGCACAGCAACCAAGCCTCCCAGCAAGCCCAGCAGGCCAGGAGGCAAGGAACCAGGAACCCCAACCGCACAGCCAGGCAGCCGGAAGGGGTTAAACAGGAACAAAAGCCACTCAAGCCCAGCAGGAGCAGCACCAGCATCCAACATCAAAAACTGTCGAAGACAGAAAAAAAGAACAGGAGGGCTGCTGGGTGAGTACTACCTTTATATTCCCGGGGGGAGGGGCAGTAGTGATATCCCAGCATGCCTCTTGTTTCTTTTTTCTGTCGGGAGATGGTAATCTCCATAAGTAATGAATGGGCCGAGGACATAAGGGACCTGGGGGTAATAAACATGTCAATCACATCGCATGCAAGTATATGGTACTCACAACATTTTCAAATTATCACTGTTCCACATATATCAAAATAGTATATGGATACCTGCTTTGTATACATAATATTAGGACACACATGCATTAATAAGTAGGTCTGATAAAGGATTCCCAAAGGTTATTATAACTAAGACTCATGTAACACCTACTTTTCTTTGGTCATTTTCAGTGTACACATTACACACAAATACCATTTATTTCTATCCCCCTAAAACATTTAACTCTTGCATGTAAGTATCTTAATCACTTTAATATTACATTTTCTAATCACAAAATTAGAAGACTAAAGGGTTAATATTTCACAACTATTAAGTAAATGTAAATATGATATAGTATCACTCTAGCATTCTGCATGCTTTTACGATGCAGTATCTAAATCAATATTGCATTTTATCATTTTCAAGAAACGTTAAGCTCAACACATGTTTGTCGTTACTCATGTAAAATCTTATTTGACACAATTTTGTAAAATAAAACCTCTGCTCTATCACTCTCCTGTTAGGCCTGTCAGCCTTAGGGTGATCTTCCAGCAAATGTTTTGCCTACTTACCTCCACTTTACCTCTGCTAGTACTAAAGTGTTTGTATATATGCCCCTAAACATTGTTTCATTGGTTTACACCTTATTGACATTTTAATTGACGTGTAAGTCCCTTTTAGAATGGTATGCCATATATCAAAGGCCTGTAAACTAAATGATACTAGTATGCCTGCAGCACTTATTGTGCCATCCACTGAAGTAGCATCTTAAAACATGTCCCAGACCTGCCACTGCAGCCTGAATGCATTTTAAACTGCCTATTCGACTTGGCAATCTAACCCCCTTAACAATCCTTAAACTCCCTTTTTACTGCATATTGCACCCTTTGGGCAGTCCCTAGATAGCGCATGCGGCACGGTGCATTGCAATAAAAAGGTTGGACATGTACTTTTAAGTTTTACATGTCCAGATAGTGAAAAACTCCTCAATAAGTTTTGCACTACTGTGAGGCCTACTGTCCTATAGGATAATATTGGGTTGCCTAATTACATTTACTAAGCAGTAACTTTTGATTGAGATCGGGTGTCCAGTGTTTGGTATCTACGGAATTATAATGAAAAATCATCTTTAATGGTAAAGTCAGATTTTATATTACAATTTTGAAAATGCCACCTTTAGAAATTTGGCATTTTGACCCCCTTTGTGCATGCATCCTGTCTTGGGTCACGTGAATTTGTATAGCTGAAAGTTTGACTTTGTGAATTCTGCCCACACAGTCACACAATAGAGGGATTAGGGGTGTCTGAATGGGTCATCTGCTAGTAAGATGGGGGAGGAGCTGAACACAGTCCCAGTTCAAACTGAATAGGGTGGGCCCTGCCTTCACACAAAGGACCTATCACATTCACTTTGTCACTGCAGCCAGCTCTGGACCACCGCAGGGGAGCCAGGAAATTCCGTTCACTTTATAGAAATGTTCCAGATGTTTCTCCCAACTTTCAGAGGTAGGGCACCAGGCTATAAAATAAGGACCTTCATAAACACTTTTCAGTTCACTCCTGTACCTGTGGAACGACTCACAAAAGGACTGTTTTCTGCTGTGAAGTGCTGTGCACTCTGCAAGACTGCTTTGCTGTACCTAAAAGCACTGCTTTGCTGCCTGAAGCCTGAATTGAACCCTCAGAGGACAGCCCACCTGAAACCTGGGCTAGCAGAGTGATTCCAAGGGCTAGTTTGCTAGCCTCCGGTTGAGAGCCAGAGCAACATAATTTTCTCACACCATTTTGCACCCACACTAGGCCCCAGCCTGAGTGAGTCCTGACCCCCAAAGTGGTCTCCTTCAAGTACAGGTCCCATAGGGTGTGGTCGTATTGGTGCCCAGATTGCCAAATTCAAAACCTGAGGACTTAGAACGCCTTTGGCCAAAAACTGCTCTGAGAGCTAGGAGGAGGCTGGAACCAACCTGCTAGCCTATGTGTCTCAGTTGACTTTTCAGCTTCTCCTGCTATTTTCTTCTCTGCAGCTGTAGATCCTGTTCAGCGGTTCTTCGCCAAAGGGCTATCCAGCCTCGTGGAAATATATTTGTCTACACCCATCTACCTCCTCCCGCTGGAGATTTTTGACTTCCCAAAATCAGACTAAGTCAGACTGTAGAATTGTTCACTGTGGCTTCCACCCAAGACTCCCTGATGACGCTGCTCATTCCTTGAACACTACCTGCAGCCTTGCCCACTACTTTACCTTCTCAGATAATTTTTTTCAAAGCTTCTTCTAAGTCTGAAAGAAAGTACTGACCTGACCCAACCCACTTCTTGTATCCGAACCACACTCCATCGTGGTCGGCCATATTTTCGACATTTACACGGCCTCATGTGACAAGATTTCTGTAGTTGTCGATTTGATCTTTTAGATGCTAAGTTTTTCTAAAAAAATACTAATTCTTATCTACGGTTCTACTGATTGGATTTTTGTTATTTTGGTGTGAAATAATTTGTTAAAATTGACTCTATTTGTCTAACTTAGTGTGTTTTTTTTTGCATTGTGTTTTTACTTTGTTACTGTTTATATGCTGCATAGTTTCTTTACACATTATCTCTAAGTTAAGCCTGACTGCATTGTGCGCCAAGCTGCCCAGAGAAGCACAGGTTAATATAGTGACTTTTGTAAGTCACCCTGCAAGAGATTGTGACTGTTGCTTGACCAAGGCTAACACCACTGTAAAACAATAACCCAGTTTCCCATATCCCCAGACTGCATATAATGTTTCTGTTTGAACACTTATATTGTATATTCCCTGCTCATTTGATGCCATTATGAACATTTCAATTATCAATGTCCCCCAAGCTGGGTCCTGGGTACTCCTCTAATATCCAGATTAGTGGCTGCTAGAGTGGTGGAAACATCTAAGCTTTGTGTGTGTGTGATGTTAAGGTAGTTTCTGCAGTCATTTAAAAGGGATGCCCAGTCTGTTAGGTGATCTAGTAGACCTCCACTGTTTTTCATGGAATCTAGCTATACCTAGCAGAGGAGGCCTAATAGGGGTGAATCCATTCCTGGGTTGCCTGTGTTCCAAATTGGGATGTGGCCCAAGCAGTTGCCAGTGGCTGAGAATCATTCAAGTATTCCATCCAACACCTGCCCAGAACTGGTCAGTGCTTGGCATTCCCACAATAGATGCTCTATGTCACTGTCCGGTAGGTAACATCTCCAGCATGTATATACTAGTGACACTATGCCACGTGGGGGACCAGTACCATTTATAAAGGTTTTTATAATTTCTGAATTTTGAGCCTGCTTCTTGTAAGGATTTACCATGGTTAGTAATGCTGTGTCTCCATTTGCTGTCACAGTAATCCATCCAGAGGTGCCTTGAACTCTATTATTTCAAAGAAAATCAATGTGGGGTTGGAAAGAGGTGGGTAATAAGTGAATACATTCCAGTTACTGCCCCCTAATTACTTCCTCAGTAAGGTAGTTGAGTATAGTGGAGTGACGTAGGCCAATGGGAGCAGGTGAGAGATGTCTGCGAAGGGAATGGCTAATTCATGGGAACTCCAAGAAGAACCCCAGCTGGGAAACTGTTAGCGCAGATCCATCCTGATGCTGAAAAATAAAATTATTATTATGGTAACTTTCAAACTCTTGAAACTGTAACCAAGCAAACCATACTTTAAACTTTGAATAAACGATTTACCTTAAAGCTCAGATATCCTGAAAGCCGCAAAGAATAACCATAACATGCAAAGTTTAAACAGTGTGGGCTCAAACTTGGAATAACAAAGTGTGGGCAGTGTCGGTAGAGTTCCTCCCAAGAAGGCAAAAGATATAGGTTTGAGCGCCTCTTCACCTTAGACCACCCTAGCAAAATTCTCCTTTCCAACTCTCCCAAAGAGGGGTCAGAACCCCAAAAGCACTTACCATAGAAAGAGATGCCTGAAAGCTTCCCCGCAGTAGTGGTAGCAGCTATATTCTTGTCAATATTGGTCAGAACAAAACACAGTATGTCATTATTACGTAGTAAAGAGCCTATTTGATAATTGTTACGACAAGCCGCACCTGACTGGAGAAATTGTGCCCATGCCCTTCTGTAAGCTAAACGTGTGCTGATAGCAAGAGAGTGCTCCACCAACATCCTTATCTTCAGTCTGCTAGAAACCATAGCTCCTGAGGAAATTTAGTCTTTTCTGGATCTGCTGTGGGTGCCATACCACGGAATCTCTGCCACTGAGAAGGAGATAACACATCAGCTATCCTATTGTCTAGACCAGGAATATGCTTTACTCTAAAAGTTATAATCAACTTTAAGCAACCCAGCATAAACCTCTGCAACAATTTTAGCAGGCGCTTCTCTTTCGCCCTCTGACTGCTAACTAGATCAACGATAGTTTTATTGTCAACATGAAAAAGCACAGATTTAGTAGCCAAAGATTTGCTCCAAACTGTCAAACCTACTGTCAAGAGAAAGAATTCAAGGAATGCATTACTTCACTTCTCAACCACCCACTTCCGAGGCTTTGGTTCCGTGCAACATCGACCATCCCAGCAAAGTCCAAAACCATTAGCTCCTGACGCATCGGAAAAAATCTGTATGGACCACACAAATTGTTCATCAAAAGACCTGATAAGAACACCATTGAAACTTTTACGAAATATTAACCAGACCTCAAAATCTGATCTCATGTAAATGAACACTATGACCCTGTGATGCGGTAATGACACACCAGCCATAGCAACGCCCAACCTCTGACAAAAACATCTCCCAGCTTTTACTACTCTGCAGGCAAAGTTTAGGTGCCCTAATACATGCTATATCTCGATCGGAGTGAGTTTTGGTGACGTCTTGGCATGATCTAAAAGCTTTACAATTTCTTGCACCTTAACAACTGGCAACCTGGCTTACATTTTGTCTGTATCAATCTCAATGGCTAGAAATATGAGACATGCCTCTGGCCCTTCTGTCTTCTCCTCTGCCAGCGTCACACCTAATTCTTGCATCAAGATTTGGAAAAATCGTAATGCCTTGCTGCACTGTTGTGATCCCTCTTGGCCAACAAAAAGAAAATCATCCAAGTAATGAGACACTTACATATAAACTGACCTGAATGAGAAAATCCATTGTAAGAAAGAGCTAAAGTCTTCAAACAGCTGACAAGAAACTGCACACCCCATAGGTAACACTTTGTCAACAGAGAAATGGCCTTGCAAATGTATTCCAAGTAATTCAAAGTCTTGTTGATGAACTGGAAGTAACCTAAAATCAGATTTAATATTGCATTTGGCTAACTCCGCTCCTTAGCTCCTTCTTAACCAGATCAAGAGCTACATCCACTGAGGTGAACTGAACTACTGTGTCTCCCTTGGCTACAAAATTATTCACTGACAGACCTTGTGGCCTAGACAAATGATGTATCATGCGAAATTCTCATAGTGTCTTTTTGGGAACCACTTCGAAAGGAAAAATGATAAGATTGAGAAAGGGCCAAGAAAGGAAGGGGCCGGATATCCTACCTTCGGCAATTTCAAAGTGTAATTTGTGGGCAAATACCTGTGGGAAGTGCTTTGCAGATTTCAAGTTTTGTGCAAATCTGCGTTGCCTAATAAATCCTCTCTCCCAGCCTGGCATAATACGCTAAGAGCCTCCCTCACATTATCAGAGCTTAATTATATGACAATAAAACCTCCCCAAACCACCATAAATTAGAAAGGAGTGGCACAAAATGAGCGCGCTGCCTTCCACCTTGCCTCAGGTCCTCAAATAATAAAATAGAAAATGCTGCGTTATAAAGCAGTTGCCTTGTCTGCACGCGCTCGCTCTGGGCGATACCACCTGCCCAAAATAGCCCGGGGGTGGACATTCTTCAAATGCCACCCCCATGCCCCCATTTTTCAAGAAATGTAAACGAAGACTGAATCCCTTTGATAAAGGTTTTGCGTCTGGCACACATGATTAGTGTTGAAAACAAGCAAACCCCTATACAAATATACATTGGCACAACTTACAATTTCTATTTCATAGAAAGTGACCCATGAACCATAAATGAACGTTGGCAACCTCGGTGGCATATGAGTATAACAATAAAGAAACAAACAAACAAACACATACAGCAAGGTACAAGTACAAGCAGATGCTCTGCTGCTGAAAACTCTACAATGGTAAACAGTGGTTACAAGAAACACTTTGCTGTGTTGGCCTGCTGCTTGCTGATTCTGTCCTGAGAGTGAAAGGATTGGACTTTACATTCTACATCCTGCTTTTTAAGGTTCTCCAAGGGCCGGTGTTGAGTTGCCTCGTGTTGAAAGTCTCAGGGCCATCAAAGACGTCCTCTACCAGCACATGGTTTCCTCTGCTGAGTGCCCTGTCTTACCAAATGGTGTCTAATCTAGTTCCTAGACCCTTGAAAATGAGTTCTGGTGCAGTAAGAACAGAAACCAATGCAAGTGCCATCATAAAGCTCGACGCATCATTGCTGCATGCACCAGAGTGTGGTCTCTGCTCAACACAATGACCATGACTTACAACAAAGGCACCTCTGAAGAACCACTGCTGTGTGAGTTTCAGGCAACACATCACTGAAGTTTGACGCACCGCTCCGACTCCAACGCAATGCCTGCTTCAACACTGTGGAATTAACACAGCACAACTTGACCATTGAGGCACTGCGGGAAACTTAATTATAGATGTTGTATGAAAAATAAACCCATTTCTCTACAAAATGTCTGTAATCGACTCTCAAACATCACCTACATTAAAATCATTAAAGGAAAACAGTATTTAAAACAATCTGTTTAAGAATTATTCAAAGTCAACAAGGGCAGATTGTCAGCAGAACAGAGCTGGCTTTATCAGGGGGTCAGTAAGAATTGGGGCTCTCTAGTTGGCACAGGTAGGTACTTGTGACAAATAGGGAACCTCTCCTCTAGTCAGAGTGCGGGGGATTACACTCCTAAAATAACCCCGGCTCACCCTCTTGGTAGCTTGGCACGAGCAGCAAGGCTTTATTTCAGACTCGTTGTAAGTTAAGCATTTGTGACCACATACAGTAACCCAGGTATATTTCATAGAGAGTTACCACAAGACCAATAAACGACAAAAAGAATCCACAGTACTATTAGGTTTCAAGAGTTCTTATTAAAAAGGCTTCAATCAAGGTTCTGTGCGAGTCGGTAGCCCGGGCGGGCTACAGCATTGTTGAAAATAACAGAGTCTAGCAAATGCATTGGATCGCGTCGGTACGACCACACTCAAATGTCGACAGACTCAGTCACAGTACCGTTTACTTGGGGCGGCCGGCACGGATGTGCGAGCTGGTTCCCGTGATCGTCACGGTGCAGAAAGGAAGCGTTGCAGGACGCGTTGTCCCTTGATGCGGTGCAGGCAGCGGCCCGTTGACAGAGTCGGTGGATCCAAGGCTGCGTTGCAGGGCGAGACGGTGCTTCGATGCGGTGCTTGCAGCTTGCGGTGCGGCGAATGAGCCGGACTTCGGGAGCAGGCGTCGATCAGTCTGGACAGCGTTGCGAATCAGGCGGTGCGGCACGAAGCATGCGGGGCAGTGCCCAACTCGGGTGCGGTCACAGCACTCGAAGTCAGCAGCAGTGGCCTGGTCGGTCAGACCAGTTTGATTCGGTGTAGCGAGGCGTTGCAAGTCACTGTGTCTACCAGTCACGGTGCAGGCTACAGCTCGGTGACGGCGTCAGGGTGGAGTCGGTGAGCGCAGAGCTTGCGTTGTTCGAGGCGGACGTGGCTTGATGCGGTGCCTATAGGACAACAGGCCGGTCGTGGGAGTCGGTCACAGCTCCCTGCCTCTGTAGCCACTTTTTTCCAGTAGTGATTCACAAAGGCTGGTGAAGTCCACTGGTCCTAAGACTTCAGTCAGGGGACAAGCTCTCTTTCAAGCCCTTGGAGATCTTTGCACAAGTTGAAAGAAAAGTCCACAAAGTTCTTTCTCCTCTCTTTGGCAGTCAGGAAACCACTGCAGGCCAGTCCCCCAAGCAGCACTTCAGCTTGGGAATAGTCTCTCCTCAGTTTCTTCCGGTTCCTTCTCCTCAGCAGAGGCAATTGCATGATAATGTTAATTAGTAATATACTGCTGTCCTGTACTTCTAGTCTAGTGCGACCTACTCATCATCATCAAGTCATCATCATCATGCATGCATTTCCTTTTTCTCCCTTAATAGATTTATAATGGTTGTCTGCCAAGATTGTGTGTTGTCCATGTTGTAGTGTTTGTCTTTGTCAAACCTTTCCCTCAAATGCCCCATCCTAACCATTCATCAAACCCTAACCCTCTTCCCCTGAGCTGTGTGATTAATATGGAGGTGTGTCTAAATTGCATTTACACCAATATTTGATCACACACTTGCTGGGGCTGATTTGGTGAAAGCATGACTAACTCAAAGCAGGGTGAAGATCTCCTTCTGCCCTAAGTCATAACCATCAGCCACACTGGCAACATATAGATTAGATTGCCCACCCATTCTCAGTATTCGCTTCCCAATTTTTTTCCCAGAGGAACATAATTAACCGATCCTAATTATTAATTGCCGGCATCGATTTATCATCCTTCCAGGACCAAAGGTTGTGCTTGTCCACTTCATAGAAAAACCAAAGGTGGTGATGAACGGAGCGTTGACAATACAAACACTCACCCCCAGTCAACTGATCTGGGTTTAATCCATCACCGTTCTTTAGCTCACTCCGCCAACCCAGTTCAGACATGGCCATATGCAAATCAGTCTGACCCTGTGCCTCACGGGAACAGTCCAGCCCGAACTGCCAAGCCATGTCTTCCCTGGACTGGAATCAAGCTTCCCAGGACCGGTTTCTGGCATTACAGCCGACTTCAGCTGGGCTTGCTTGACTCCAGTGGCAAAGTGAGCAAGGGACTCACGTCTGAGCATACCCTGCCAACTTAGGGCGAACAAAGAAAACCCAAAGGTGGTGATGGACGGAGCGTTGACAATACAAACACTCACCCCCAGTCAACTGATCTGGGTTTAATCCATCACCGTTTTTTAGCTCACTCCGCCACCCCAGTTCAGACATGGCCATATGCAAATCAGTCTGACCCTGTACCTCATGGGAACAGTCCAGCCCGAACTGCCAAGCCATGTCTTCCCTGGACCGGAATCAAGCTTCCCAGGACCGGTTTCTGGCATTACAGCCGTCTTCAGCTGGGCTTGCTTGACTCCAGTGGCAAAGTGAGCAAGGGACTCACGTCTGAGCATACCCTGCAAACTTAGGGCGAACAAAGAAAAACCAAAGGTGGTGATGGACGGAGCGTTGACAATACAAACACTCACCCCCAGTCAACTGATCTGGGTTTAATCCATCACCGTTCTTTAGCTCACTCCGCCACCCCAGTTCAGACATGGCCATATGCAAATCAGTCTGACACTGTGCCTCATGGGAACAGTCCAGCCCGAACTGCCAAGCCATGTCTTCCCTGGACCGGAATCAAGCTTCCCAGGACCTGTTTCTGGCATCCGAAACTGGTCCCAGGATGCTTGTTTCCGGTCCAGGGAAGACATGACTTGGCAGTTCGGGCTGGACTGTTCCCGTGAGGCACAGGGTCAGACTGATTTGCATATGGCCATGTCTGAACTGGGGTGGCTGAGTGAACTAAAGAATGGTGATGGATTAAACCCAGATCAGTTGACTGGGGGTGAGTGTTTGATTTGTTCAAACACTTCGTCCATCATCCCCTTTTGTATCGCTTTGTTCGCCCTAAGTGTGGCAGGGTATACTCAGACGCGAGTCCCTTGTTCACTAGGCCACTGGATTCAAGATACCCTGGCTGATGAGGATTATGAATCCGAAACCGGTCCCAGGATGCTTGTTTCCGGTCCAGGGAAGACATGGCTTGGCAGTTCGGGCTGGACTGTTCCCATAAGGCACAGGGTCAGACTGATTTGTATATAGCCATATCTGAACTGGGGTGGCTGAGTGAACTAAAGAATGGTGATGGATTAAACCCAGATCAGTTGACTGGGGGTGAGTGTTTGATTTGTTCAAACACTTCGTCCATCATCCCCTTTTGTATCGCTTTGTTCGCCCTAAGTGTGGCAGGGTATACTCAGACGCGAGTCCCTTGTTCACTAGGCCACTGGATTCAAGATAGCCTGGCTGATGAGGATTATGAATCCGAAACCGGTCCCAGGATGCTTGTTTCCGGTCCAGGGAAGACATGGCTTGGCAGTTCGGGCTGGACTGTTCCCATAAGGCACAGGGTCAGACTGATTTGCATATAGCCATGTCTGAACTGGGGTGGCTGAGTGAACTAAAGAATGGTGATGGATTAAACCCAGATCAGTTGACTGGGGATGAGTGTTTGATTTGTTCAAACACTCCGTCCATCATCCCCTTTTGTATCGCTTTGTTCACCCTAAGTGTGGCAGGGTATACTCAGACGTGAGTTCCTTGTTCACTTGGCCACTGGATTCAAGATTGCCTAGCTGATGAGGATTATGAATCCGAAACCGGTCCCAGGATGCTTGTTTCCGGTCCAGGGAAGACATGGCTTGGCAGTTCGGGCTGGACTGTTCCCATAAGGCAAAAGGTCAGACTGATTTGCATATAGCCATGTCTGAACTGGGGTGGCTGAGTGAACTAAAGAATGGTGATGGATTAAACCCAGATCAGTTGACTGGGGGTGAGTGTTTGATTTGTTCAAACACTCCGTCCCTTATCCCCTTTTGTATCGCTTTGTTCGCCCTAAGTGTGGCAGGGTATACTCAGACGTGAGTCCCTTGTTCACTTGGCCACTGGATTCAAGATAGCCTGGCTGATGAGGATTATGAATCCGAAACCGGTCCAGGGAAGACATGGCTTGGCAGTTCGGGCTGGACTGTTCCCATAAGGCACAGGGTCAGACTGATTTGCATATAGCCATGTCTGTACTGGGGTGGCTGAGTGAACTAAAGAATGGTGATGGATTAAACCCAGATCAGTTGACTGGGGGTGAGTGTTTGATTTGTTCAAACACTCCGTCCATCATCCCCTTTTGTATCGCTTTGTCCACTTCATAGGTCAAGTCAACTTAAGTTTATAACTTCTACTAGGTTATCCCCGCCAATATTATGTTTTGTTTTACTTTAGCACTGCTTATCATTCATGATCATGGTCTCTTGTTTGGTAGTCTTCTTCTTGTGTACTGTACTTCTACTACTCGTTCCCTAGTCTCCCTCAGGTGACTGACTGTCTCATTTTCTATTTTTGCAAGTGCATCTGTCTACTACTGCTACTACCACCCACCATGGCACCTTGGGAAACAAAACCATCACCATGCAGCCATCGCTTCGCCTAAACATCACTCACAGGTAAGAGAAGAAGTGTGGGGGAGGCAATAATATATATACTATGGAAGTTAATGAAATCACACACCCACATCCTTCCCAGTACATACACAAATGTGTTTTCTTTGCAGAATGCATAGATTAGGAGGAGATACTGACAGTAGTAGGACAAGTGAGGGTACTGCATCTATCTATTGGTAAGTTACACTATTGGCAGATTTCAAAAACTGGCTGCAGCCCAGCATCAAAAGGAGGAAACAAACAAGGTGACATAAAGTAGTAACCCCCATAACATTTTTAAATCATATATTGTAACACTATAAATAATTTATTACCCTAACAAATATAAACTCGAAGAAGAAACCCACAACACCGACCTGAGCCACCCTTCTCCCTAACCCCAACCAATGTCCACCAAAATTGTCCAAGATTGTCCAAGTCCAGAAGTTTAAGAAAATCCCAACTTTCCCCAACTCTCAACATCCCACTCACCAAAACAGATTACAAAAGGGACAAGGGTTGAAGACTGAGGTCTAGCAATGGGGGTGCAGGCTAGTGTGTTCCAGGACCTCCTCCAGCCTGGCCTCTAGGCGGGTCATCTGGAGGAGCATGCAGTGCCAAAAGTTCCTGCAGGAACAATAGGGTCGGGCAGCAGTGGATGATGATGAATGTGATGGCCGGCGGGCGACTGCCAGAGCATATCCCGTACCACCAGTGGAGGGAGTTTGGTGAGGCAGGGAGGCAGTGCGGGGGAGGGGCAAGGTGGACAGTGGTAAACACCGGAATATGGACAATTGCAGGTAAGTAAACAATTTAAAAAATAAAACCAATTTCGTAGCGCGTGCTGCATCGCATTTTGCGATGCATGGTGAGCTACGAAATTCGTTTTATTTGTTAAATTGTTTACTTACCTGTAATTATCTATATTCCGTTGTTTACCACTATCCACCCTGCTCCTCCCCCGCACCGCCTCCCTGCCCCACCAAACGCCCTCCACGGGCCGCGGCTGTGTGTACACCCTTGCAACGAGTGTACTCATTATTCTCAATAAGTAAGGAATATGACTTGCCACCGCCCGCCACTGCTGTTCACCCTCTGCAGCTACCGCATCCGCTCCCTCCGAAATGGCATAGCTCTCACTGCTGTCTGGTGGTCGGTATGCCTGGAAAATACTTTTTGGGATGCCATACGCCTCCCCTATTTCTTTTTTTCTTTGCAAGATTGAAAATACATAATTTTATAATACATACACCACACACATCACTATCTACAATTCGGATACTAGAGTAGATAGACAGTATGTCCTATCATAAATAACAAAATAATATCCAGCTGGACATTTTTTGGGTGGACATTTTTGAAAAGCCTCTTAATAAAAGGACAACCCAAAGGACTGGAATCAGTGGCTAGAGCTAATGGTGCATCACATTTTTTGAAAAGAAGAAAGAGTGGCCAACTGGGCAGACATGAGGTCTTTCTTAGTTGGAAAATAATGGTGCTGTCCTCCTCCTCATACTTACTTCCTGCCATGGTGCACAGTAATCAGTTGATCAGTGTTCACCATCAACTGCTGGTAATAAAAAAAGTACTAGGCCTGGATTACAGAAAGTAAAACACACTACTTTGGGGTGTCCAACGTGAGTTACTACCATTTATTGATTGAGCATGAGACTGTAAAATAAAGCCTTCTCATCTCACAAGCCTGCATAGAATACTTTACTTGGGCATGCAATCTGCAGTGTAGATTAGTGGTACTAGTACTAGTAGTAGTAGGGAGTCTTTACCTCTACTGTTACTAGTAGTAGCATAGGACCAATGGGTTCTCTGACTCTTACAGTACCACAACTAGGCGATCCACTGGCTTCCCATAGAGACTAGACTCACCTTCAAGATCCTCACCCAAGCACACAAAGCCCTCCACAACACCAGACCAGCATACCTGAACAGCCAACTCAAATTCCACGCACCCCTAAGGACCCTATGATCAGCCCAGCTCTCCTACACTGTGGTTCGCCATGCCAGAAAGACCAGATCAGGAGGCCGCTCCTCCTCCTTCCTCGCGTCCAGAGGCTGGAACGCCCTACCACTCCACCTCAGACAGACAACATTACTCTCTATCTTCACGAGAAACCTCAAAACTATGCTCTTCGACAGATACCCTCCTTGATGGACTGGAACCTGCAACTCCCCTCCTCCCCAGCGCCTTGAGACCCTTACAGGTGAGGGCGGTCGCCCTCGAATCTGGAGAACAGGGTTCAAGTCTTGGCAATGACGCTGAACATCCTGTGATTCTGGGCAAATCACTTAATCTCCCTGTGCCTAACAAAAATCAATGTGTCCTCATGTAATGCAACTGGTGCTATGTAAAGCACTCTGATACCCGATTCAAGTCAAGTTTGCGCTATATAAAACTCTGTAAAAAATTAAAAAACCCACATGATTGATCCACATATAAGGGGGAGGGAAACCCAAAAGAAAGCAAGCTACAGACAGACTAATATAGAGTCAGAGGCTAATCAGAGGCACTTTGATTTGATGTAAAAAAAAAACTGACACTAGAAACAATGTTAGTGCTAGTAGTAGTAGGCAATGGAGCAAAAAAGAATTTAGAAACGGATAGATTGAAGAGGATTTTGGAAAAATTAAAATTAGGAAATGGAAATAGGAGTGGTAAAAGTTAGGGAAATATTAATATAACAACACCAGGAGGACTTACTGAGGCTGGTAGCAGAGCCATCTACGCCTGAGGCTGCTTCCTGCTGCACCTGGGAGTTCCCTCCGGCTCCCACACCCACCTCAGCCATGACACTGCCAGCAGACCCAGTCTTCTTCTTTCCCCTGGATGCTGATCGTGTAAGGCATAATTAAAGAGACAAAAAATGATTAGTGTGAAATAAACAAATATAATTGCTCTAAAAATATTTTTAGACAGGAAACAGCAATTGCAATAACATTGACCTATCTTAAATCAGATCGACTAGTAGTAGACTAGTATCGCAGTCGCCTACCATCCTATCTTTATTATTTCATAGTTCAATTCCGATTTCTGAATCATAAACATACCTAGCCTCCCTATTCCCGACTTTGGAATGGATTGCTAAAAAATTATATATATAAGTTCCAGTTTAATTCCTAATAATCTCTTAGTCTCAACTCCAACCCACTTTGAAGGGCCAATTACTAAGTTTACATTTATTCTTCTTAATGTATAGATGGATGCATGCATTTTGCATTTTTTGCATACACCAAATTGGTTGGTTGCTATTCACTCACTATACGAACTACAAAAGGTTCTACTAGGACTGAAGTCATATGAGAAGACACATCATTCAGGCCCCTAAATTACATAATACTAACTAACTAATTACTACCTCTATCTTAGTGACAGGACAGGTCAGCCTGACAGGGGAAAGGACTGGAGTTTTTTTCTATCTGCATTACCTAACTTAAATTCTCTAACCTCGCTTACATAGGCAGCCCAAGAGAGCGCAAAGTGGCAAACAAGTTTGATTAGTTAGTAGCATTGAGCACCTGTCTGGAAGTAACAATCACATAATATAAGATTTTTAACCATGTTACCTGCATGCAATAGCAGCATGTTAGCTATTCGTGAAAAAAATAATATTAGCAATAGCACAGAACAGAAGAATGCAATTGTAATATAATTAACTACTCACCAAGCCCCGGAACTTCAACACTTAGCAGGTCCAGCAGGTCCTTCTCCCATTCCAGGATGTCGAACCACTGGTGTGTCAATTGTTTATGGGTATGCCGGACCCCGGAGCAGCGAAACACTGCCTGGCGCACCCTTTCCCACTGCCGGTGATATGCCCGGAGCACATACACAGACCCAGGCCTACCAGCTGCTGCCAGGGTTAAGGGGAGGTGGCGCTGCACAATAATAACCAGTGCAGCCACCTCCACCTCTGAGAATAAGGCCTGCGGCTGCACCCCTTGTGGGCGCTGTTTTCCACAAGGAAGGCGGTCGCAGCTCTCGCTCCTCTTGGACCTCTTCCCCTGACCCTTAGTCTTTTTAAGACTCTTTGCCCTGGTTCTGGGTAGGCAGAGGCAGAAAAGAAAATGTAGGAAGTTAAAAAGTAAGTAAAACATTTTTTTTAAAAGCAAGTAATAGAAAAAGAGTGAAAAAGCACTACAAACCAGACAAAAAGTAGAAGAAAACGCAAAATATACAATCAGGAATAGAGAGGGATAGGTAATAAATAAAAAAGATCAGAAAAAAGTTTCTTGAAACAAAGGATTGAAAAGAAATAGGGAGGATAGTAAAATAGGCCCAGAATCATAGCAGAAAGTGAAAAACAAGATGGCCGCACCCATTGGTGACCGGGTGGTGACGTTTGAGTGATTTTTCCCCCCGAGCACGCAATAAGCATCCCAGAACACGCAATACACGTTCCTGAATGTCAAAAATGCACCTCAAACGGGCAGAACAGGCAACTCTGCACTGGATGCGGCATAGCACGGCTACGCGAACTACGCCCAGGGTTACATTCTAGCACAAAAAAGCATAAAGTCCCACTCACGGCTATCTTGTTGTGCTGAACCTGGACACAGTCAACGTTTTTGGCCAACCGGGATGGAGTGTGGGTTGGACAGGCTTGAGGGCTTGGTCCTATTCAAACATTTACTTATGGACCTACGGGCACATGCATCAAAGGAAATTGCATTCGCAAACGGTGCGAATCGCAAAATTCGGCCGTTTGCGAATGCAATTTCCATTATTGGGATGTATTATGCATTTTGTTGTTCTCGCAATTTAAGAAATCGCAAAATTGCGATTTCTTAAATTGCAATTGCATTTAAGGAATCTCAAATTGAGATTCCTTAAATGCAATACATCATACTTTTAAAATTTGCGAATTCGCAAATAAGGGGTGCAAATTACCATGAAGTTGACCTTCATGGTAATTTGCAAAAACTTTTAAAAATGCACAAAAGTGCATTTTTCAAAGTGCCATTTTACACACACACATGCCCTTGGGGCATGTGTGTGTGAAAAATTTACTTAATGGCATATTTCAGGGGTGCAACAGGGTGTCCTTTGGGCCCCCCATGCACCCTTGAAATTGCATTTTCATTTTGCGATTCCTTAATTGCCATTCGCAAAATGAGAATGTCTTCCCATTCATTCCTATGGGCCATAGGCCTATAGGCCCATAGGAATGAATGGGAAGGGATTCCTTAATTGCGTTCTTAAATTGAGAATCGCAAATAAGGAATTATAAGAAATGTCAATTTATTTAGCAATTTCTTGATGCATTGCAGTTTGCGATTCCTTAATTGCGATTCCTTATTTTTCGCAATTAAGGAATCACAAACTCCAATGTTGATGCATGTGCCAGCTAGTCTTTTTTTTGGAGCTTTTCTCTCGACGACGAGTCCTCGGGTTCCTCAGATCTGGAGTTTGATTCAGTGATGGAGGCATGGTGCAGCAAAATGCCTCGATAAGTTTCTGGAAGTCTTGATCCTTAATGGCTACAGCAAGGAGCACCAGAGCTTTTTGCGGGACAAAGCAGCAAGGTGGGCCAATTCCCTAGTTGACAGCAGTGGCTTTACTGTTGACTTTGAGCTGGTCTCCACCTGGAACATTTCTGTAAAACTTCTGCAGAAAGTTTCCAAACTTCGAGATTTTGTTGGTTCTTAGTTCCTTTGGAGAAAATAAGGGTCCATTCAACACAGAAGTGGGAGAAGCAAGCTTTAGGAGCTAGCATTGAAGTTGCTGGGACAAGACGAATATTTAAGATCCTTGCAGAAATGCTATTGCCTCAGCTGATATTGCATTTTTTGTGTACCAGGGTACCTCTGCCATTCTTTCTCACTATGATGATGATGGAGCAGATTTCACCTGGAGTCAGGCATTGTTTATTTTTGTGCTTCAGACAGGTTCATTTAAATTGCCACGCACATTTTGGTGCAAGTAAAAACACATGGCCCATGAAAAATATGAAAGTAAGGCCTAGTCAGTCTGAAATGCTCGTGCTGAATTAACATGTGTTTTTGCAATGTAGAGAAAAATGGCCTTTTTAGCTTTGAAGATTAATAGAATGTGTTTCTCTCTTCCCAGCTCATCCATTGTAATCTAAATTCACTATTCCTGTCTTAAGAGACTTTGGCTTGTTGCATATTTAGATACACATTTTCAGTTAATAACACCTCTTTTTATAATGTGTGTGAATTAATAATGCACCAAACACTACACATGGGGCTAAATGCTTTTTTGCATGAAAAGCTATCTAAAACACTAAAGCATGTTACTGTGTGCGCTGTATTAACTGTGTGTGCTGAATTAACTGTGTGCGCTGTATTGACTGTTTGTGCTTTTAAATTTTGCACTAAATGCATAATAATGCTATGTTGTACATTGCACATTTATTTTGCATGTTGTCATAAATAATAGAAAAGCTGCTTGAAACTAATAGCTTGGCTAGGTAAACATTTATAAGGTGTATTAGTATGGAGTTGGGAAACATAATGGGCTGATTTACATGACAATAATATTCTCTTTTGTGTCTGTTTTGTTTTTGGGCCTACACAAAACATGGCTGCCTGTGAATCCAGCAAGGCTAAGACTTGCATTTTCAGAGAAGAGTGCATGCGCAGACTGTGGCAGCTTTCCTCAAACCACGAAGGAGTAAAGGCCATTTTGAACTGTACATTCTTGTGATTGTGCCAATGTACCAGTATTAGTTAACGTATCCGTCCTGCTGCGCTGTGACAGGAAGGAAGGAAAAGATAGAAACATTTTTCCGAGTAAATGTTGCAAACATATAAAATGTCATTACTAATTTTGCGCTTCTTTTGTTAAAACTGGTATGCTCTAGAATTTTAGAATGAGTCAGGATAGTGAGACCTCATGCCATCATGACTGACCAATCACGTACAAGTTTTCCTGAAGATGAAACATTTTTGTGTAGTCTGCCAAGAATTAGAGTATAAATAATGACCTATCTGGAGCCGTGGTTGGCTTCTAGGCTCAATAGGGGGGCGTGTGAGCTCTTGAGAGAAGGGAACAGATTAGACCAGACATTCTATGGGTTAGGTACGAGAAACGTCCCGGGAGATTACTGAAGGGCGGAGTTTGCGTCCGAGGAGAGTCAGGGGGAGGTTTCTTGCTTCCACGTCCTATTTTTGGCACGGCAGGTCACATTCCTTTAAGGTCTGTGAAGGAGGGGGTGCTTTCAAGCAGCAGCTCTTAACAGACAGACACACAAAGATGCAGAAGAGCAGCAACAGATAAAAAGGCTTTTACATTTAGATGCTAAAACTTTAAGTTTATGCTTTTACTAATTAATTAGGTCTGAAAAGATTTATTTGACTTATGCCTTTATTTCTCTTAATGGGAGATTTTTGCCAACTATTGAATTATTGATTAGCTTTGCAAGACTATTTTTCTTAGAAACTCTTTAAGAGTTTTTGACTGATATTTTGCGCCACATTTTCTTTCCTACATGTAATGCTTGTATGCAGAATGTAATGTGTTCTGTATTAATGCTATTTTTTCTGTTTTCCAAAGTCTGTAACCTCATTGATATTTTACTAATGAATAAAGGGTCAGAGAAAAACTTAACTTTTGACTGGAAAATAAAACCCTTTAAAATTCTCAAGTACTCTCTCTTTATTTGCCTAAATAATAGTTGCATTTTTGACTGTTCATGATTATTTAATATGTCCTGAAGGTAATACATGGTGTGAAGAGCCCAACACCTTTTCAGTGGTAAAATAGAGGTAGCATGAGGGTTTTGCATTGAGAAATTACCAGAAGAAATTACCGCTCCATCAATGACAAAAACTTGTGGGAGGGAATTTGGGAGGGGTCATTTGAGAGAGAGCTAGATTTAATCACAAATTACCAAAGTTTGCAAAGAATCTAAGAGAGTTGAGAATCAGGCAGTTTTTAAGTCAACACATTACCTAATTATGCTATAATGATGATTACACTTGTTTGCACAATTATTGCTTCATGTGATTATTTTAGATTTGCAAAGTTTGCAAAATAGCACAACTTCTTAGTTATTTTCCCAGGATTAGAGTTTTACAGGCATATGCATAAAGCAAAGAAATAGAGAATCCTTATTTGCGATTTTTAGGAGCTCACAAATAAGAACTCACTATTACCTATGCATGATGCAGATTGCGAGAAAATAAAGAATCTGTAAAAATCACAAAATATATTAGCAATTTCAAAATAAAGAACCGCTAATAAAGAAAACCTACATTATCGCAATTAGCGATATCACAAATTAAGATATCGCAAATTGCGAGATCGCTAATTACGAGATCGCTATTTTACCGAATCGCATTGGGAGCAGGCTGATGACCTCACGACCGGGAAGTCAATCTGCCCATGCTGCTTTCTGTGCACAGAGGAAGTGAGAGCCAGAAGCAGAGTGCTGGGGCAGAGATTCAAAAATACAAACTGTGTTTGCTTACAGCTGAAGAATGTACCAAAGAACAACAGAAGAGGGTGCAGTGGCCAGGAAGAGAAGTGTGGTGAGAGGGAACTCGAGTACCTCATTGAGGAGGTGGCAAAGAGCCATGATAAGCTCTTTTGGAAGCTCTCACTAAAAGCACCTGAGGCAGAAAAAAGAAACATATGGAACAGGATCAAGAACAAAGTTAATGCTGGTGGGGTGACACACCGCAGCATAGAATATTTAAAGAAGAGATGATACGACCTGCATAGCCGTGCCAAGGTGTGCATAGCAAGTTCAAGTTTCCAATCTTTATTTCGGCCGATTGGCCATAAAAGATAAACATACAAATACATCACAGTGAATCAATTCATAAAAAGATAAGAACCATTGGAAAACATGTAAAATACATTAGCTATGCAATTTAAAAATTTTTAAGAAAGGGTCAACGTTTTTAAAATATGGTTACGCGTGTACCAAACCTTGATAAGAAATTTTGTTAGTGCAAAAACTATTGTGGGAGAAACCTCAGATTTTAAAATCCTGTACATTGGTGCATATTCCCTGCAGCCCATGTTCCTTATCAGTGGGAGGAGCCAGTATTTTCTAGCTGCCTTATAAGCAGGGCAAAAAAAGGCCACGTGTAAATCGGTTTCCTCCGCGGCGTCACAGGCCGGGCACTGCTTTGTGGCAGAGCATGGTGACCAAGTGCTTGTAAAGGACCGGAAGGGCAGCGTGCCGTATCTCCATTGGAGATACAACTTCCTAGCAAGAACAGGGTAGATAGGATCCAATACCTTCTCGAACCTATAAGTGTCCTTGCTCTGCAGAAACTCAGAGGACAAGGACCCTTCTGCCTGCGTTGTTCGAGCCCTGGTTAGTTTATATTCATAGAACAGACTAGCCAGTGACTTTTTAGAGATGCTTAATGCGGAATTCGCCGGGTCCGTCCATAAATCAGGGAGCCCCAATTCCATACAGGTAGCTTGGATGTTTTTGACCCACGGGATGTGGAGCGCTTTCGGATGGGTCAGTAATTCGGCCAGTTCCTCCCTATATACTGCAAGATCGTTACTGCTCCACAGCCTACGCCAGAAAGCTATAGGTCTCAGACTTATTTCATCCGCTAACGGTCGTAGGCCCAAATCCAGCCTCAGGGGGAGCAGCGGAGTGCTAGGCGGGAGTGCGGTTATCCGTCTTATAAACTTGTTTTCCGTGAGCGACATAGTCCGACAGGGTGTATGCCCCCACAGTTCTGCCCCATACATAATCGCGCCCCTAGCCTGAGCTTTGTATATCTGAATTATTGCCCCCAGTGGGCGATATGTCGAACCAGTCATCAACCGGGCAATACCTCCAGTAGTTTGTATGAGCTTGAGGTTTGCCCTAGTTTGATGGGATCCCCAAGACATAGTTTCGTTAAGAGTCACACCAAGGTATTCAAAGGTGGATACTCTCTCGAGTCGCACAGTTCCCAGTTTCGGATTAGGCCGCAATTTTTGACTCGGATTCAGAACCATGAATTTGGTTTTTGCTGCGTTGATTTCTAGCCCTCTGTCAATGCAGAAGGCCAGAAATGAATCAAGGATCCTCTGTATCCCCATAGGGGTTTTGGATAGCAGCAGGGTGTCATCCGCAAACATAATTGCGGGCACCCTGCTGCCATTCAGTTTGGGGGCATCGGTATAATCTGTGGCATTTAGGTGGGCGATTACCCCATTGACGAAGAGGCAAAACAGGGTCGGTGCCAACACACAACCCTGTCTTACCCCGCGGCCAACGGGGAATCTATCCGTCAGTTCCCCCGAACGGCCACACCTCACTCGGGCATAATTGTTTTGATGGAGCCTCTGCAGGATTTGTAGGATGTCCGGGGGAACGCCCATCTCCGCCAGGACGCTCCACAGTTTCCCCCTAGGCACCAAATCGAAGGCGGCTCGTAAGTCCACAAAAATTGTGTACAGACTGCCGCCCTCGAATTTAGCTGCCCTCCAATAAATAAGGTTCAATCTAAAAACCTGATCCACTGTGGATACCCCCCTCCTAAAACCCGCCTGGTAGGGGCTAAGTGCACCCACCTCCTCCATCCAATCCTGGAGCCGATTGAGCAGGACCCTGCCAAACAGTTTCTGTGCCACATCTATTAAACTGATGGGTCTGTAGTTGGCTGGGAGCAGGGGCGAGCCCTTTTTAAAGATGGGGACCACCTCTGCCCCCAGCCAAGTGCTAGGGATTTCCATGCCACGTATGACTCCATAAAAAAGGGCAGTAAGATAAGGCGCCCGCATAGCACAAAGGCTGAAGGAGGCTAAGGGGACCGGAGGAGGAACTATAACAGTCCCAGACAACACAGCCCTGGAAGACGTGGTTAAGGCCACTATCCAGCCATAAGCAGTGGTGGGAGTAACGCAGCTGGATACATCCGGGGCAGCCAGTAGCCCACAAGATGCTGAAAAGAAGTAGTCACTGATGACAGTGAATTTGGAGACAGCACACAGGCTACTGTAGAGGCTGCCGTGTCAAAACCTGTGACACCACCAAGCATACCCCAGGCACCCCCAAGACACAGAGTCACTGTCACACCTCTGCAGCCAATGGAGACAGATCAGGATCCTGAACAGCTCCTGAGACAAGCCAGCCTAGTGTGAGCCTCACAACTACACCTCAGGCACAGGTCCGATGAGTCGAAGGCGCAGGTCAAGGGCCCTCATCGGGGCACAGGAGGCAGAAACTCCCAATGTGTGGGGTGGCGTGGAGGCCCAGATGATGAGGGTGCAGTGCCTGCAAGCAAGACATATGGGAGCTATAAATATGCAAATGAAAAAAATGAACATATCAGTCATGGCTGAGTATGTGAGGGAATTGACTAGAGCAGTTGTGGAAGAAAACAGACAAACAAACACAACACTGCAGCAGCTGGGTCGTGTGATGCAGGAGAGACACAACACACAGAGGAGGTTGCATCGCCAGTTCATGATGCACTTGGCTGGCTATACCAGGTCAAACAAACCAGGTCAAACAACAAGTTATGCAACAGCACTGCACTGTTGTCACGTAGGTCGGTGCAATGCAAATACATATGGGCCATTGTTGTGGGGATGTGGCCAAAGTACTTGGCCAACTAACCACTGCCGTTGAAAAGATGCAGGCTGGTACTGGTGGGCTCAGCAATGTTACAGGGGAAGAGGATAGTGAGGCATCCAGCCTTAGCAGCATGTCTGTGCCAGTCAGCACTGGCAGGAGGTGCAGTAATGAGTGTCAGTTCTCCAAGGACCTGTACCTGGCCTCTTCATTCCCTCTGTGTCTATTACTTTCTATCCCCCTGGAACCTCAGATACTTATCCATTCCTCATTGTTCTTTTAGAACTAAATAAATCTCAGGTCGACACTGAGGCACGGAAGATACCATGACCGGATGACACCATGACAAAGGCACAGGAACTAAGTAATAACACCAAATGGACTGGACTGGAAGACACTTTCATTTCGTGAAACACACCAAAAGCCGTCTCTAGGAACACAATATACAATGGTAAAACACTCAGAATGACAGACTGACACAAATACTCTACATATGTCAGAAAAAGATGAGCATAAAACAAACAGCATCCCACTGATCATCTTTGGGTTTGCTGAGCATATCAATCTTCGTGAACAGTGCTCTCAGGACAATCTACCACTGGATTATCAACCACTGATAATCAGATGTATACAGTTTACTACTACTTCCTTTGATGAAAGTTTTTGGTACGACATATTTGCTTGCTTGCAGATCCATCTCTTTGAATCTACGTTTGTAAAATATGTGCCACGTTTTCTCAAAATGCCTTCTTGTTCCAGAGTCCCTCTGATCAACAGCGGACCTGACCTCCCAAAAAACAGGGGACTAAAATATGCAGAATAAACGCAGGATGTCCGGTAGCTCATATGACAGAAAACTAAAAGACAAAGCAGTAATAGAGTAAGACCGAATGCTGCTCAGTGACTCTTCACAAGGCACTGCTAGCAGTAGTACACCCAGCATCAGTGTGCTAACATATGGATGCAAGTGCAATTCACAGTTTTACCCAGTGTACAACAGCTGACAGGCTTATTCCACGTTTGTAACAATTTAACAGTCCTCCTCCACATTTTACAATTGTCTGTCCGAAATGTAATTGATGAATTGGTTCACATTGGTAGAGCAAAATAATTCATCATGCCTGTTTAAATTAAAAAAAACTTACAAAACAGCCCTTTTTTCTTGAAGAAACTGGGTTGCTTTTAAGAAATAAAAGTCGTTTTTTTTTTATTACAAAAGTTTACAAAGGGAATTAGGGCAAAAGTGAGAAAGGGAGAATGAAAGCCTCTTTAGGGTGTGGTCACAAGCCACAAACCACCCCGATGTGGTCATGAACCATGGTCACAGGTCACTGACGCAACACTTCACTGAGGAACAAGGAACAATGATATGAGATGACAAAGATCACATTTGAAGTGGCATTTTATTTGTTAAGTCTTAAGTACATCAGAAAATGCATTTATTAATTAATCAGCATGAGCAATGAAACGTTGAAAGTCTGAATTCAATCTGTCAGGATTAAAAACGCAAGTTCACATTTATTATGTGCAAGAGCCTAGAAAACAGGCTGGAATTAGGACCTGTAAAATGGTATAATTGAAATCAGTAAGCGATTCAAAAGGCACAGAATACATTCTATGAAAACATAGTGCCTAAAAATGGGCTTTTCTGAAGAGAATTACCCATGCAAGTTTAACATTCTAAGGAGATCCAAGGTGCAAAAGGACTGGGATCTTTTAAAGGGCACAATTTAAATTAGCTACAGAATACAGAACACATTCTATAAAAATCAAGTGTCTAGAGCCGACCTAACTAAGGTGACTAGCTACACAAGGCCTAATCACTTAAAGAAACCTAAAATGCAAGGAATTGGGTGTCGATGGAAAATACCAAGTATAGTCAGAGATCTAAAAAGACAGCAATGTTATCTAGCTTGGCAGTTTTACCACCTGAGAGAGAGGCCTTGATGTCCCAAGTCAGATATACGGCTAGCCGGAGAAC
Source organism: Lissotriton helveticus (assembly GCF_964261635.1). NCBI lineage: Eukaryota > Metazoa > Chordata > Amphibia > Caudata > Salamandridae > Lissotriton > Lissotriton helveticus. The sequence continues at coordinate 46,304,928 of NC_136060.1, read as the reverse complement.
TCACGCTCATGCCAAGCACTTGCAGGAGAGTTCTGACTTCAAATTTCACAGTTGGGTCTGATATACCTGAAAATGCGGAACCAGGGTCCTATGATGACGCACTTGCTTACGCACTTTTGGTGCAGGTGGCTTAACCGATGTGCCCTAGGACATCGGAAAGGGTTAGGTGTCCCCATGGTTGGTTGGTCATGTTTGACCACAAGATATAAACAAAGAACATCTTATCACGTACATATCTCTAAAAATATATATGAGAGCGGAACTTACGACAGGAGCTGAGGTGCTGTGGCTTTTATTTCGTGCAAGCTACCTTTCAAAACAATATTTCTGCAAGAGCCCAAGATGTGCCAACTTGTACTGGCTGGGTCTGTGTACGTGTGTGTGTGGGCGTTGGTCTCGATACTGTGGAAAATGTCTGTACTTCGTGGTGGCTCAATTTACCTCGTTCTTTTCAGTGCAACAGAAATGCACGTTTAACATTATTGTGGGCCTAGTGTATTTTGTTAGCCTAAAGCGTGTTTTTTTGGGCCTTTGGCTTGGGTCTATAGACCCGAAATTCAGGGAATGTGTGGGTTTGTATTTGCTGAATATACATGGCAAAAAGTGAGGGTTTTAAAGCATATTTTCAGATTCTCTCTGGTGGGGCCATATAGGGCCTTGATGCTATTAAGGTTGATAAAATACTTTTCTTGATGATCAGATGGTAGAACGTGATTTTAACCCTTCATCAAAAGGAGATCCCTTCCTCTTCCTGAAAGAATTACCATTCCAGCTTGGCAGTTGATAACGTTGCAATTGTTTGTGACTAGAATTACAGTTGCAAACTGTTTATATAAGTGATACCTAATTGCATCTTGAAAGGGATGCCCACAACACGCCCCTTCAAAATTCTGTTTTGGTATCCAGTTGTGGAACCATTTTAAGAACCAGTAAAAAATGACTATTTCCTACAAAGGTTTAGGTAACTAGTGAAAAACTATATATTGGTCGTAAAACCACAAATCCATGTACATAGGGTAATTTTGCGAGTTGCTAATAGCCACTTGTTGCGATTTTATATTATAAAATTGCAAACACCCATGTACAAATGTGTCCTTGACACATTTAGCGATTCCTTAAGGGGTTGCAATTGACCTACCTTATTAATATTCATGAGGTAGGTTGCAATTTGCGACCCATTGGGAATCACTAAAGACACAGGGATGGTTGCCCAGCTGGGGACAGCAGCCCACCATGTCTGTGTTTGCTTTTAAGTAAAGCATCACTTTTTTTTTAAATTCCAGCCCGTTTTCCTTAGACGAGATGTGTTCCAAAAACAAAAATACAATGTTTCAATTTCTTAGGGACTACTGCTTAATTTTGAAAAACGTTTTGGCAAGAATTCACAAATGAGAAGGAGTACCCTGGAGACCCCTTGCCATTTGCCCCTGGGTTTCGTGCGACTTGAAATAGGCAGTAAAATGCAACTGTTTTGCAATGGCATTTTGGTAGCAAAACCTTTGTAAATAGCACGTCAAGTCGCTATTAGGAAGGGATGCCTTTAACACGCCCCTTCCTAATACTGAATCGCTAACCCATTTTCCAAATCGGTAATAGGTTACCACACTGCCATACAGAAAAGCTATGTACATGTTAACCATAGTGTATTGCACGGTTTGCTATAACTAAACAGTTTCCAATATCTAGCCCTTAGTTCTATATACATTTTCAGTATTAAAAAGCAGGCATTGAAAGTGGTACAGACGCCATTCAAAACCATTTCATAGCTGTAATAACAAACAGAACTTCTTATCTGCATATTTTTTTGCAAGGATCTGTATATGCTGACAGTGGTAATACAGCCTTCTAACTGCACATATCTTGAAGAACAGATATTACTTACTGATCAACCTTTTTTGTAGCAAATTATCCTCAAGGACATCCATTTGTGTGTGGGTCAAAGCATCATATTTAAATATTGACTTGTATGTTTATCAACTTCACAATGTCAACTTGCGCAAGTGACGTCGTTGATGATGTCGTTTGCAACATCATATATGATGTCACAAATTTTCAAGTTTTAGATCATAAAATTAACTTCCTTTAAAATGATCACTTTAGGGGTTTTGTTTACTTTTCTGCATAACAGTGACGTGATAACAGAAGACAACAGCTCTGACGATTTCAGCTAATTTGTATATGTCTAAACACGTTTTGAAGTTTGTGCTGGGATTGTATTGGCAACGATTTGTTTCTTATGAGGATACCTACCCGCAGGTTTACAGTTCACCTTGACAACAGTTAGAACTGCAAAATAATGTTTTTGAATCTCTGCTGTACTGAGACTTCTGGGTGTCAAGTGATTGCTGCTTGTTGGGCATTTTCAAGCAACATAAAAGTACATGATTCTGGTATGGTTCTGCTGATAAGATGCCCCAGGATCGCTGTGCTGGAGAAAATGCTGTGTGTGTCGTTGGTTCACATAAAGGAAATTATATTGCTCTTTTTTTTTTGAATGACTTTGGGCTTCAATAGAACTGCAGCGGGAATGTAAATTTGAGGCAGTGTGTTGATGTGTCAGCATGCTGGAGTTCGAGGTGTCTACATTTAATTAACCTACCTGAGGAATTCGCCAACCAGCAGGATCTATTTGAGGAATGAAAGAATAACATTCAAGACATAAGTCAGCGCCGACAGCAAGCATTGTTCGGCTGCCGATTGGAAATCCAAACGTCCACCTCTGCATTGAGACAATGGCGCAAATTGAAACAAATGCGCGGATTCGAGAGCGGTCCCGAACTGGCTGAGCAATAACGAGAAACTAATCATTCATAAGATAAATGTGTATGAACAAAAAGGGCGCAGCTGTTAACTGCGGCGCATGTGCAGCTCCAGGGAACCCAAACGAGATCCTTCTGTGCTAATGAGGGACGCTGCAAACTTTCGAAATACACATTTGTAGAAATGTAGTATTTATTTTGCAGAAAAAATACCTACCTCTTTTACCAATGACTTTGTGGCGAAACGAAAACATTTTGCAGGTGGCGTAACATTAGCACCCGCAGTGCGTAGGGGTTGGGGCTCCATCACCCCCCCTACCCCCACACACACGCCCTCCCCCTTCACCATAGTACACCGACTGGGTCTGGGGCCAGTTAATATTAGTTTGAAGCGGGAAACATCCTTTACGACGCAACTTTTACCACGCAGTGCCTTTACAACGCAGGTTTTTCCATGCAAGTCATTACAATGAATTGCGCTGGAGGGCGCTCTAGGATAGGTAATAGTTTAATTTACTATCCACCACTTTCCCTACTATCCACGGGGACTGGAGTTGAAATAGTAAATTAAATTATTCACTATCCACCACCCCACAACGCAAGTCGTTGTAACGACTTGCGTTTAAAAACCTGTGTTGTAAAGGCATGCATAGTAAAAGCATGCGTTGTAACAATGCACATCCATTTGAAACACTCCATTTTTGGGTGGTGTGGCAAAGTAGTAGATGGGCACGGGTGAGGGCCCTCCATGTACTATTTAGGGGGTGGGGGCTCAAGTTTTGTTAAATGAAAGAAACAGCCAGGGTTTGGCTTTTACGCAGCAAGGCCGCGCCAATGCATAAATAAACAAAACAAATGCCAATGCTGCAATACCACTATGAACATGAAATGTTGAAAACAATGAATAAAACAACTGCTTTCAAGAAACCACTTTTTACGTTTTCTGCGACAGTCAGAAACTTTTATTTGGTTCTTTTATCTTTTTTACATTAAAGTGTATCTTTTTGAAACAATTTTTTCTTTTATGAACACTCAGAACGGAACAATTTGTATTTTAAAAAAAGGGGGGAAGGGGAAGCACCATTGAGTGATCTAACCCATTAACCTCTAAAATTTAAAGGAGAAAAAGGATGTCAATCATACAATATCAGACTCACTCACCATTTTAACACATCCAACCATCCACTCACTCTCTCTTCACTCACACATAGCCCACCCAAGGGTCCTAATTATTATGGGGACCAAGGAATTTCTTTGGGGGGGGGTTTAAACCTACTTTTTTTACTTTTATGTACACTAAATCTTTGTGTACAATGAAAAACCAAGCCGTCAAAAATTAATTACAACAGTCACAAATATATACAACACTTTAGACACAGATCGGCCTGAACAACTATGGTCTACGCGTTTCGAAACCCCCGAATTGCGGGGATTCTCCGCAGGACCGCACTTCCTGGAAGACAAAAAATGAACACTTATCTTCCTACATTTCTTAACAACAATCCAGCTATACTATTGAAAATCGTACGCTTTTATCTCTTACCTTCACTTTCATGCAGAAATATCTGTCAGAGTCTGTGGGTGAAAAACAGCTGATGAAGATAATGTCGGACATAACTGCTTAGTCCAAAAGAATGCTCACATAGACTGTATTGGCTCTTACTTGTTTGTTCTTTTTCATCAAGTTCAGGGGTAACGGCATGAATCAGCAGATGGTGTATCCAAACTGTGAAATTGAAGACAAACCAACATCTATATCTGTCTAAAATCTCGAATAAATCACATGAGACTGCAATCAATGAGAGGGGTACCTTGATACTTGTGAAATCCTCTCTATTCAATGGAATTTCCGCGTTAATATTATTGTCCGTTTTTAGGCGCAGGTGCAAACCGTCTTTATCTATGGAGGAATGAAAATTTGCATTATTACTGTTTCGACGTTTTTTTCAACAAAACATTGTCTAATTGCAGTCCTACACACTACCAACTTGTGCTGTTCTATTAAATTAAGTTGATGTGAATCAAGCAGTTTCTGGGTGTCTAATGTTTCGGAGTACGGGAGTAGGGAAGATTGTTTACCTCCGATGCTGCTAGTCAGCGCTTCCAGATGTCTCCACATGGATCTCAGTCCCGGGGAACCATTGTCGGTTTGACATCACTGCGCGTTCTGATGGTGCTTATGAAGGGCGTCTTGCTCCCGGAATGTCGGGAATTGTAGTTGCGCCTTCTATTCACGCTTGCAACAAACCGCTCGCTAATTAAATGTCGGGAATTATGATGTGTAGCGAACTATTGATACTTTGTGCTCGGCCTTGGAAATGGTTCATTCCATGTTGAACCCTTGTTTATTCAATGAAACTGTGTATTTGGAAGACGCCTGCCATGGGCATCTCGCTCCTTAAATGCCGGGAATTGTAGTAGCGCCTTATGATCACGCTAAAAGCGAGCATCCCGCTATTTGAATGCCGGGAATTGTAGTGTATGGTGAAATGTCACTTTGTTAAGCTCAGCCCTGAAGTTAGTTCGTTTCATGTTGGACAAAAATGAATACAACAAAAAAGGCTTCCTCAGGTCATATCTAATAGCCTGATGTATTTTGATATTTACAATTGGTGACATGGTTGGTATCAATACACCACCGAGTGGTGAGCAACGTGGCCCTAATAGACAAAATCTTTTGAGAGGGATGTTTCCCATAATGATCAAAGTTCGAAAAATGAAAACCCTTTAAAGGAAGGTTTAAATTCACGACGTGCCCTGTTAGTCTTCATATTTAGTTAGTCTCCTTATCAGATGAAAGTTTGTGGTACTGTTCACTCTCCTATTCACAAATGGAACATTTCCGACAGCTCATTCAGGCCGTCCACTGCAGTATTGAATTTAATAATTAATTTGGCTTCTCTTTTCGTTAATTTTGACTCGAGATCACCTCCTCTTGCATCTTTTTGCACTTTTGATATCACGGTCCATTTGAGATCTTTCTCTGTATGGGCGTGCATATTCCAATGTCTGACGAGGGGGGCTGTTAAAACATTATTTTTGATCCTTGATTTATGTTGCGAAACAGATTTCTTGGCTTGTTTTCCCAATGTAATGTTTATTACACCGACAGAGTATTCCATACACAACGTATTTTGATTTGCAGTTTGTAAATTGAGTGTGTTTCCAATGGATACCATTGTGGGAGAACAAGTCTCCTTCAATTGTCAACGGGAGATGATGCAGTTGCCACATTTCTAATGACCTGTGATGGTTGGGAGGCCAACAAAATCTCTCATTGTAGCAGTGTTTTGTTTGGGCAAAGCCGCTCTTACTACTTGATTTGCTATACTTTGATTCTTCTTGAAAGTGAATAGAGGTGCATCAAGTAATTTGGGATCAAAATCTTTTATTAAGTGCCAATTTTGATTAATTAGTTTCTTCAACCAATTGGACAATGGACTGTACGTTGATACGCATACTATGCGTTCCATGGTATGCTTCTCTTTCCTAGTCAAAAGTGACTCTTGTGGTGTCCACCGCGCTCTTTTGAGAGCACGTTTAACTAGTTTTTTTGGATAACCTCTTGATGTTAATTTATCCTTCAAATTGTTTGCATGGTGCATATATTCGTCTTTGAATGTACAATTACGTCTAATTCTGAGAAATTGCTCGTAGGGCTAATTCGCCCTTAGACTCCTTGAATGGCTGCTCGAGAAATGTAGTCCTTTATTCCATTCAGATTTTTTCTTGTACAAAGTGGTTGCAAGTCCCCCTTCTGATGGATACATTTCTACATCTAAGAAGGACATTCTGTGTCTCGAATTTGACAACGTGAACTGTATGTCAGGTGTTCTGTTGTTTAACCATTCATGAAATTCATAGAGTTGTTCCTCTTCGCCTGTCCAAATAAATAACACATCGTCGATATAACAGAGCCACCCGCTAATCCACTGTTTGTAGGGATTATTGATGTATACAAATTACGCTTCAAACGCACTCATGCAAAGTACCTCCAACTCCGGGGCAAAGGGGCAGCCCATGGCTACTCCCTTTATTTAAAAGAAAAATTCGTCATTAAATTTAAAAAAGTTCTTTTTTAATGCCAAACTTGCTAATTCCAGAATAAAGTCTGTGGGAATTTTTACTGGCCTTGGTCGACTCTCAAGGAACATTTCTAATACTGCTAGTACCTCGTCTTGTGGTATATGAGTATAAAGGAACACAACAGCCATACTAACTAGCCAGTGTTTATTTTCTTCAAATGACATTTGATTTAATTTGTTTAGAAAATCAGTTGTATCTTGTAGGAATGATTTCACTTTCTTCATAAAAGGTTTGAGGAAGTGGTCAACAAATTTGGCGACCGGTTCGAAAAGTGAGTCGAACCCGAAACAATCACTCTACCAGGGGGCTGTTTTTCATCTTTTTGCACTTTTGGAAAACATAAAAAAGTGGTGGTATTGGGTGTTTGTTCTGAAGAAATTCATGTTCTTTTTTGCCTAAGAAGCCTTGTTCATAGCCTAACTTGACCACTTGAAAAAGTTGGCTTTGTAATTCCAGCGTGGGATCTTTGGGAATTTTTCTATACCATTCTTGGTTAGTTAGTTGTTTATTGACTTCGGCTGTATATTCAGTCACACCCCAAACTACAATTGCCCCGCCTTTGTCGGCCTGCTTAATAGTAATAGTGTGGTCGTTTTTCAGATTTTGAAATGCTACTCTTTGTTCCTTTGTCATGTTATTTTTGAAGAAACTCTGTCTTCTTTTTTCTTTATCGCAATTGCCGATAGAACTACCTGTTCAAATGTAATTACTTCTTGTGGAATTTTAAAAGAGGGTGGACAGAAGGAGGATTTATTTCTAAGTCCTGTTGTTTCTGATTTATTCATCATGCTTTGACCAGAGAAAAAGGTTGTAAGCCTAATTTTTCTGCAGAATTCAATGAATTCTGCATTTATCTGCACAAAATTAGTTGGTTTAGTTGGAACAAAGGACAGCCCTTTCTCTAGTACGCTGATTTCAACCTCTGTAAGATTTTTGCCTGAAAGATTGAACACCGGAGTGTCTTTTGATTTTTGTAGTTGTGTCTCCTGGTAGATATCTCCCATGGTTGATCGTTGTAGTGTACTTTCGCCCGTGATCTCTGTTGGCCCCTTCCTAAAAAAGATTGCTGTGGTTGTTGATAATTCTGTTGTTGTAGGAAATTCTGTTGGTAATTTTGTTGAAAATTACCTCTCCTTGGGAAGCCTTGTCAAGTGTTTGAATTGTCTGCTTCACTTCCACTGGATGATGATGTTTCGGAAAAGCTGATAAAGTTATATCTTGAGCGACCTTGATTTTCAGGAAGGAAGCGACGGGATTCCGGTCTTGAATAGAAATCTTGTTGTAAATATGGGTAAGCTTTGTCTAAAGAAAAGCTCCACTTGTCCTTTTCGAATTTTATTTCTTTCTGGTTAATAGTATAATCTTTAAATTCCCTAAAATGTCTTTGTCCACTTTATCAAGTAGTGCTTTGGAATCTGTAATTAATTGATTCGATTTAATTTCACTTTATAAAGTCTCAATTTCCTCTAGTTGCTGTCTAGACAGTCTTTGTGCTGTCTCAACTGTTGGGACCATAAGGTCTCTGCTGCATTTGGTCTCTATGCACCTATAGCCTTTTTTGTAAGACCAGATCTTCAGTGAAGATAACCAGGATATTTTGAATAATGAGTCCCCCCGGGATTGTGCCTTCTCTTAGATGCTTAAGGAGGTAATGTCCGTGTAGGTCTGTTCTAATCTGCTTCTTTTTGAGACGCAGCAATTTATCCAATTCATTGCTAATCTTAGCAGTTGTACTTAAAGCTGCGGAACCAAATAGTGGTGGATTGCTGAGAAGTTTGCGGATGTGTTCTTTGCTGTAAGCGAACGTATCTGTTCTGTCATAGTTTTATATAGTCAAGTCAGTCCGTTATCTCACACATACATTCCCACACACAAATAACTTAACAAAACAAACTTCTTAGCTCTATCCTTCCTAAGAAACCTCATACAGAATTCAAGAAGTGCATTACCAAGAAGAATTTTATCAATTTGACGATGTTCCTCGTCTACTGATATCACCTCGCGAGACAGCTCCCGCAATTAAGTGGAAGAAACAGCCAGGGTTTGGCTTTTACGCAGCAAGGCCGCGCCAACGCATCAATAAACAAAACAAATGCCAATGCTGCAATACCACTATGAACATGAAATGTTGAAAACAATGAATAAAACAATTGCTTTCAAGAAACCATTTTTTCCGTTTCCTGCGACAGTCAGAAACTTTTATTTGGTTCTTTTTTCTTTTTTACATTAAAGTGTATCTTTTTGAAACAATTTTTTCTTTTATGAACACTCAGAAGGGAAAAAATAGGGGGAGGGGGAAGCACCATTGAGTGATCTAACTCATTAACCTCTAAAATTTAAAGGACAAAAAGGATGTTAATTATACAATATCAGACTCACTCACCATTTTAACACATCCAACCATCCACTTACTCCCTCTTCACTGATACATAGCCCACCCAAGGGTCCTAATTATGCGGGCCAAGGAATTTCTTTGGGGGTTTCTTTTTAAACCTACTTTTTTACATTTATGTACACTAAATCTTTGTGTACAAAGAAAAACCAAGCCGTCAAAAATTAATTACAACAGTCACAAATATATACAACACTTTAAACACAGATCGGCCTGAACAACTATGGTCTACGCATTTCGAATCCCCCGAATTGCGGGGATTCTCCTCAGGACCGCACTTCCTGGAAGACAAAAAATGAACACTTATCTTACTACACTTCTTAACAACAATCGAGCTACACTATTGAAAATCGCACGCTTTTATCTCTTACCTTCACTGACATGCAGAAATATCTGTCAGAGTCTGTGGGTGAAAAACAGCTGATGAAGATAATGCCGGACATAACTGCTTAGTCCAAAAGAATGCTCACATAGACTGTATTGGCTCCTACTTGTTTGTTCTTTTTCATCAAGTTCAGGAGTAACGGGATAAATCAGCAGATGGTGTATCCAAACTGTGAAATTGAAGACAAACCAATATCTATATCTGTCTAACATCTCGTATAAATCACATGAGACTGCAATCAATGAGAGGGGTACCTTGATACTTGTGAAATCCTCTCTATTCAATGGAATTGCCGCGTTAATATTATTGTCCGTTTTTAGGTGCAGGTGCCAACTGTCTTTATCTTGGAGGAATGAAAATTTGCATTATTACCGTTTCAACGGTTTTTTCAACAAAAAATTGTCTAATTGCAGTCCTACGCACTGCCGACTTGTGCTGTTCTATTAAATTAAGCCGATGTGAATCAAGCAGTTTCTGGGCGTCTAATGTTTCAGAGTACGGAGGGACGGAAGGTTGTTTACCTCAAATGCTGCTAGTCGGTGCTTCCAGATGTCTCCACACGGATCTCAGTCCCGGGGAACCATTGTCGGTTTGACATCACTGCGCGTTCTGATGGCGCTTACGAAGGGCGTCTCGCTCCAGGAATGCTGGGAATTATAGTTGCGCGTCCTATTCACACTTGCAACAAACCGCATGCTAATTAAATGTCGGGAATTATGATGTGTAGCGAACTATTGATACTTTGTGCTCGGCCTCGGAAATGGTTCATTCCATGTTGAACCCTTGTTGATTCAACAAAACTGTGTATTCGGAAGACGCCTGCTAAGGGCATCTCGCTCCTTAAATGCCGGTAATTGTAGTAGCGCCTTATCATCACGCTAAAAGCGAGCATCCCGCTAGTTGAATGCCGGGAATTGTAGTGTATGGTGAACTGTCACTTTGTTAAGCTCAGCCTTGAAGTTAGTTCGTTTCATGTTGGACAAAAATTAATACAACAAAAAAGGCTTCCTCAGGTCATATCTAATAGCCTGATGTATTTTGATATTTACAATTGGCGACATGGTTGGTATCAAGACACCACCGAGTGGTGAGCAACGTGGCCCTAATAGACAAAATCTTTTGAGAGGGATGTTTCCCATAATGATCAAAGTTCAAAAAATGAAAACCCTTTAAAGGAAGGTTTAAATTCACGATGTGCCCCGTTAGTCTTCATATTTAGTTAGTCTCCTTATCAGATGATGGTTTGTGGTACTGTTCACTCTCCTATTCACAAATGGAAAACTTCCGACAGCTCATGCAGGCCGTCCACTGCAGTATTGAATTTAATAATTTAATGTGGCTTCTCTTTTAGTTAATTTTGACTTGAGATCGCCTCCTCTTGCATCTTTTTGCACTTTTGATATCACGGTCCATTTGAGATCCTTCTCTGTATGGGCGTGCGTATTCCAATGGCTGACGAGGGGGGCTGTTAAAACATTATTTTTGATCCTTGATTTATGTTGCGAAATCCTTTGACGGATTTGTTGGTTTGTTTTCCCAATGTAAAGTTTATTACAGGGACAGAGTATTCCATACACAACGTATTTGGATTTGCAGTTTGTAAATTGAGTGTGTTTCCAATGGATACCATTGTGGGAGAACAAGTCTCCTTCAATCATCAACGGACAGCTGATGCAGTTAGCACATTTCTTATGACATGTGATGGGTGGGAGGCCGAAGAAATATCTCATTGTAGCAGTGTTTTGTTTGGGCAAAGCCGCTCTTACTACTTGATTTGCTATACTTTGATTCTTCTTGAAAGCGAATAGAGGTGCATCAAGTAATTTGGGATCAAGATCTTTTATTAAGTGCCAATTTTGATTGATTGTAAGTGGGTGTCTGAGTGACTAAGCGAGTCTGAAGGTGGGATTATAAAAAAGGAATTTTAAAAAAAGTTTTCCCTGATATTCGTGAAATCATTGCAACGTTGGACGGGTTGGCTGCGCTGATGTTCACGGCAAATTTGAGAATATTGCGATTGGAAAAAAAAATGGGCTCTGGGTACATCCAATCTGTCCCCTTATGCTGTTTTCGGCCATTTGGTTTCAGCACTGAAGACTGTTGCAATGAGGTAAAATGGCAGCCTCATCTCTCTGCTCCGTTTGCAGTCAGCCAATCATGGCATTCCTGGTGGTGTACAGATTCACAATTAATTGTGCAACCATAGCAAATTAGCTGTGGCCACAGACATAAACATTTTAATTTCCATTAATTTCTCAACAACTACTGGATGCATGTACACCGGATAACTGAAAGCGTAATCTAGTGAACCAAAATCTACCTTCCTGACAACATTTCTTTAATTCCATCCCCCAGTTCGGGCTGTAGTCATGATCAAAGCTCCTATGGAAATTAAAATGGGTAAAACACTTTTTAAGCACCCTTTTTCATGGCCCTCTTGACGTTTCACCCTAAACATTTTCATGCTCAACAAGAATCACTCGCACAGTTTTTTGGAAACTTTTGTGAAGATTCGTCAAACAGCACCAAAGATATAAGCAAGTCAAAAAATGCTTTTTGTCTAGAAAAAATGTCTACCAGTGACTACCAGTAGGTAATATGTATATAACTCTGTCTGAGACAAAATCATTCTACAAGACCAAACCCCACACTGCCTACAACTACAAAATCTAATGTGTCTATCACTCTTTTTCATTTCATTTCAAAAAGCTTTATTCGATTTTTTGTATAAAATCATAAAAGCATACAATTTTAAAATACATTCATAATTAAAAATAAGGTACATACATATGAAACACAGATATCTCCAAGATAAAAGAATAATCAAACATTTGCTCATCCTATGAATATAACTTCCTACCAATAGCATACTTTACAATGTTCATGATATCAGTTCTTCCTTTTCATCAAAAGGGAATGTGCAAGGGGTAACAATGGGGCGGAAATACTACAAACAAGCGGTAAACAAGATCCTCTACCCAGGCTGGTACAATCCCCAGTCGTTGGCCTAGCGGCGCGAGTATACAATGTGCTGGGATAGAAGTCATGTAGGTCCCAGATGGATATGGGACCATCCCCTTCTTTAGGTTGCCAAGTTCGAAGAAGTGGGGCAATGTTTCTGCTTCTGAATCTTATTAGTATCAGGTCACCAATAATGTTTTTCGGAAGGGGGCCAAGCCAACCTACTCTCCTTACACTCACAATCCCACCGTCACAGTCACGGGCGCGGGTCTATTTTTTGATAACCAAAACTGGACCTTATTTAACAGGTCATCCTGTCTCTCTATGTTACCCATTTTTAGTTGCGGAACTCCTGAGAGGATGCATACAAACGGAGCTGCCTCTGGGGGTAGATGCATTCTGAGAACCCTGTTTCGCTCTACCCTGGGGACAGAATTTTTCGGTGTAGTGGAATTAAGAGAGGCTTTAGAAATGTTTAGGGGAAGATTAGTGGGAACTGATACTCGAATTTGGGCAACTTTATTTTGGGTAGCTTTATTTTGAATGGCAGGTATGGGCTTATTTAAGGTAACAGTTGTCAAAGGATGGGGGGTATAGAAGCATGGCTAGAGGTTAACAGATTAGAGTTTATTTTTTCCTCATTCCCTGCCAATCTATCCCCCAGGATGTTTATTTTATCGATTAGGGGGTCTATGGTGGATTTGATCAGTTGTTCGATCATTGACAATAGCGCACTCTGGGAGGAGGGAGCAAGGTCGTCTAATTTATCTGCCACCTCTCCTATTTGGGGAAGAATGATGGGGGTTGGACTCGAGGTTGGGGATTCAAATTGTATTAATTGTACTTTCGATTGGATCTCGTTGTATTTATCCCCGTCCTCCTTACTTTTGTTAGGTGTGGCCCGGGCGAATACTCGACATTGCATATTTGTTTTGGAAAATATGGGGAAAGGTTCCAGCATTCTCTCATTTGTAGTTAATAAATTAATATTATTTGGAGGGGCTGGTGATCCCGCAGGGACATAGCTGGTCTTACACAAATAGTTTAATTCCTCCAACAGTGAGAGACTACACATTGTATTGTTTGGTTGAGGAGGAGAGTGATTACAAGATAGACTGGCTACAGGCTGGTGGCAGTTGTTTTTATCCGCCTCTATTGGTAAGGGTAGCATTATGTTATTTATGTACTTTTGTGACCTCAGACAGGTAGTCGGCCGAGGCGCTAGTTTTGTGGCAACCCCTTTCTGGTTCATGATATAGCTTGGATGTGGACAAGGTAATATAGAGTTTGTTGGGGTAATACTATTGACCGGAACAGTATGTACAATGGGCTATACCTCCTCCGGGAAAATCAAGTGGCGGAGCCCGTCCCGTCCTCCTCGTGCCTCTGAGGGCCACAGAGGGCCCGCCCTTTGCCTGGGCTTAGCCCGCGCGGGAGCCCGCTACGCGAGGGCTGTCCTTCTTTTTCTATCCCCTCCGGGGGTGGAAGTAGCAGCAGAGGAGTCTGAGGATGTAGTTTCCCCACCCCACGGCAGCCACTATCCTGTAGTTCTGCGGCGGCGGAGGAGAGGCATCAAGGATTCCCAAATGTCCTGTGGGCAGCAGTGAGCAGGTAGGGATGATTCTCCCCCCAAAACAAGTCTTCTACCCCCCACAACGAGTGTTCAAAGGAGCACCCACTCCACCAGGGCTGTCCTTCTTTTTCTATCCCCTCCAGGGGCGGAAGTAGCAGCAGAGGAGTCTGGGGGATGTAGTTTCCCCACCCCACGGCAGCCACTATCCTGTAGTTCTGCGGCGGCGGGGGAGAGGCATCAAGGATTCCCAAATGTCCTGTGGGCAGCAGTGAGCAGGTAGGGGTGATTCTCCCCCCAAAACGAGTCTTCTACCCCCCACAACGAGTGTTCAAAGGAGCGCCCACTCCACCAGGTCTGTCCTTCTTTTTCTATCCCCTCCGGAGGCAGAAGTAGCAGCAGAGGAGTCTGGGGGATGTAGTTTCCCCACCCCATGGCAGCCGCTATCCTGTAGTTCTGCGGCGGCGGTGGAGAGACATCAAGGATTCCCAAATGTCCTGTGGGCAGCAGTGAGCAGGTAGGGGTGATTCTCCCCCCAAAACGAGTCTTCTACCCCCCACAACGAGTGTTCAAAGGAGCGCCCACTCCACCAGGGCTGTCCTTCTTTTTCTATCCCCTCCGGGGGCGGAAGTAGCAGCAGAGGAGTCTGGGGGATGTAGTTTCCCCACCCCACGGCAGCCACTATCCTGTAGTTCTGCGGCGGCGGGGGAGAGGCATCAAGGATTCCCAAATGTCCTGTGGGCAGCAGTGAGCAGGTAGGGGTGATTCTCTCCCCAAAACGAGTCTTCTACCCCCCACAACGAGTGTTCAAAGGAGCGCCCACTCCACCAGGGCTGTCCTTCTTTTTCTATCCCCTCCGGGGGCGGAAGTAGCAGCAGAGGAGTCTGGGGGATGTAGTTTCCCCACCCCACGGCAGCCACTATCCTGTAGTTCTGCGGCGGCGGGGGAGAGGCATCAAGGATTCCCAAATGTCCTGTGGGCAGCAGTGAGCAGGTAGGGGTGATTCTCCCCCCAAAACGAGTCTTCTACCCCCCACAACGAGTGTTCAAAGGAGCGCCCATTCCACCAGGGCTGTCCTTCTTTTTCTATCCCCTCCGGGGGCGGAAGTAGCAGCAGAGGAGTCTGGGGGATGTAGTTTCCCCACCCCACGGCAGCCACTATCCTGTAGTTCTGCGGCGGCGGGGGAGAGGCATCAAGGATTCCCAAATGTCCTGTGGGCAGCAGTGAGCAGGTAGGGGTGATTCTCCCCCCAAAACGAGTCTTCTACCCCCCACAACGAGTGTTCAAAGGAGCGCCTATCACTCACATAGAGACGTTACACACGCTACATCACCCTGATTGGACAGTTGAGGCACTATCACAGAGAGCGTTAGTGGACCCATTTGACCACATAAATATCAGAGATTTGGCACAGATGTATGGTCTGGAGACCAGGGCCACAGATTAAGCGGATTTTAGAATGGTAATGTTAGAGAGGTGATGTTGACGTCTTTTGTGATGTGGTTGCAAATGACATACTTTCCCTGGATAGTGAACCCAACTGGAAATTCAACATTTGCAAAGACCAGTGGGAAGCCATGATGGTATTACAAAAATACCATGAGGTGATAATCAAACCCTCCAATAAAGGAGGTAACAGAGTCCTCATGAATAGGGAGCCCTATGTGACAAAATCCCAGAAAAAGTTGAACAACAATTCATGTTACATGAGGGTGGAGACTCTACAAAAGGAGTATGGGGAGTTATTACAGGGCTGATACGATACCCAGCTACTGAACTGGAATGAACTCCAGTTCCTAAAAAACCCTACGCCAACCATCCCCACTTTATTCTGACTCCAAAAGGCCCATAAAACATGACAAATCTGCTTGGATGACCAATTGTCTCCTCCAAAAATACATTTTTTGCGAATATTGCTATTTTCATCAATCACTTTCTGTTTTAATATGTATAAAACCTTAAATCTTATGTTAAAGACATTAAAGATTTCTTACACACAATTGAAGCCCTGTCTTGGGGAAACAAATGCTGGTTAGTATGCATGGACGTAGAGAGCCTCTATAAAAGCATATGACATCACGATGGGCTGAGAGCGTGCAAACATTTTTCTTTACGCATGAGAAATATAATTATGTTTGTTGGAGAATGTTTTCCTCTTTGAGAAACGTCTGTACATGCAAATACAGGAGACTGAGATGGGCACCTGCTTCACCCCCAGCAACGCCAAGTTTACAATAGGCTGCTGGGAGATGCAGGTTCTCTGGAGCAGGACCTTTGAAAATGGACAGAGAACATCAGCAATTGGCTGAGGTATATAGACTACATTTTCTTTGTATGGGAAGGCAATGAAATGGATCTAAATGTTTTTCTTTCCAATCTAAATAGTATTGATGTTAATGTTAGATTCACAATGCAGTATAACCAACAAACCATTGACTTCCTGGACATGAGAATGAAAATCACAGTTGGGACCCTCAAGACAGAACTATTTAGGAAATCCACTGCAGGGAACTCAATCCTACACACAGCCAGTTGCTGTACCCCCAAATTCCAATGGATCATACCATTTAGCGAATTCCTCAGAGCAAAAAGAAACTGTAGCTCTGAAACCAGCTACCTCAGAAAAAAGACAGAAATCAGAAATGACTGAGAGACATGTAGTGAGGGACTATTCACAGTAAGCATTAAAATGGCTAACAAGACGGCAGACAATATATATAGAGTACAGGGCCTTCTCTGCCCCCCACCAGTCTGGTCTGAGCAAACAAGTAAACCGATTTGCTACATGACAAAATATGAAAACCAGGCTGGGAAGTTGAGCAGTATCCTAAAAAATAGACGAGGAATCTTGACACAAGACAATATTCGGAGGGACAAAATATGAAAGACACCAAACATTACCTACCGGCATAATCTTTCTCTGAAAGACATGCTGGCACACAGTTATTTCAAACCAAAGAAAAAGAAAAGGATTTCAAACGATGTGGTGACTGCACGGCCTGCAGACACAGCAGCAATATTCAAGAAGTTACCATAGGAAGAGTTAATAAGACCTGGCAGATACCCAAGCACATAACCTGCAAAACCAATTTTGTTGTCTATGTGATCACGCACCCATGCGGGATGTGGTGCATTGGATCTACCACTTTTCCTGTACAGAAGGGAATCCTTAAAATTGAAGGGCAATAACAAACAATGGCTTGATGTACAGCAAAGCATTTCTAAGAGAAACACCAAAGTGACTGGATGAAAGTCAAATATTTTTACATCAATACAGTCTCTAAACAGTCAATAGGAGGAAACAGACTGACTGCCTTCTACAGACTAGAATCAAGGTTCATTCTGCAAGCTGGTTCCGTGAATTCACATGGAATGAATAATGGTGAGGAATTCCACTCACACCTATAGAAAACTCATGATGCCCATGACCCCATTATACAGGTGGTGATCAGTTAGCTGTTATATTAAATTTTAATTTTATTTTTCATACACATGTTATTCTGGAAAACACACTCATATCTGTATTTTTTTTTTCATAGATGAATTTAAAAAAAATGTTGGTGTGATTTTATCCATCCTCTTGAGCACTCATCAGGTTTATATTATGACTAGAGAATATTATGGTACCCGCATCCTCCTCCCCTTAACAATGGGTGAGATTATTATGTGTTCCACCTATTTTTGAAAGGGGAAAATGCAGACTATCATGATTTTGAAACAATCATTTCTAATATAATTTTCTCTTCTACAGAATCCGGGTGAGCATAAACCCATGTGGACCGGTTGACACTACGGACATGGAGTGGAACAGGGTCAGCGGACTCGATAATTCTCGCCTCGGTGCCTACTCTAGTCAGAAACCACACTCGGCAACTCTGGGCATCAGCTTGCCTCATCTTCACAACGGCCCCCCCAGACCGCTGGGGATGCTTGGTCGCACCTTAGAGATACCCATCAGGGACCATCTCTCAGGGTGAGCCAGGACGGGTTCCCCAGCGGTCGAAGCGTGGAGATGCTCCTCCGGGAGTCGATTCCTAGCGCTATATAAACCCACAATTAAGGTAACTATCTGTGTCTGCAATTAAGGAGTTAGTTGGTACAAAGGAGTGACAATATAGTGGAACCTCTTCATTTGGGTCAAAGAGACATGCTAAGATTAAAAGAGATTGGTACTCTAACCCAGTTTTGTTTGTTAGCACTAAACAGTCAGCTAAGAAAGTCCTAACCACAATGGTATACCATTTATAGGACAGCCCCGTTGGGGTACTACAGCCTTATCCTTAACATTTTGTATGTGATTTATTACACATAGGGTCCTTTCCCATTAATAGCACCATTTGGGATGTTTCTCCCTCCCCACCCGGTTACACTAATCTTAGATAGCGATGTGAAGAACATACATGGTCACTCAGGAAAACACAGAGTGGAGCTGAAACAAATGTTCTGTTTAAACAGTAGAAAGAGTCCAACCGATATAGTAAGAGTAATCATGGGTAATGTAGTTCCAGGCATAGAGAACTATCAACATACAAGTAGGAAATGGTTGAAAATCATTATCTGCTGATCTGCTCACATTACTGTTCGATATTTTTGAAACTGTTTTCTTTAAGCAAATGTGAATTTATTAATTGTGGAGTATGTGCACGATGGAACGCTGACCAGGTTGTAGGGAAGAAGGCTTTTGTTTAGTTTTGTTAGCACTGTCACATCAGAATGATGCAGTATTTATGTTTCAGAAATGCCAACTGTGGTCATGTGACCAAGACTGCTTCTTGGAGACGAAACGCACTATCCTTGTCTGATAATAAACCTATATTATTGAAGTGCAGTACCAGAGTGGCTGGATTCTTATATATATAGATATCTCCAAAATCTCCTCCAAAAGAGCAGAGCAGAGGACACAAACAGGGTTGAAATGGTCGTTTATTCAGATAACTGGTCGGCATGACTGGTTTCGGCTGTGCGCCTTTTTATTTATCTATTTATTTTATTTATATTCTTATATAGCGCCGGATTCGACCCCCGTAGGGGTATCTCCGCGCTTACGCTTTTCCAGGGAGGCCTCATAGTACTAGTGAGCTGTGGAAGAAAAAAAGGAATAATATCTTAAGGAGTCAAAAATAGGTGTGTTTTTAACTTCTTCCTAAAAAGCAAGAAATTTGTAGTTTGTTTTAAAGTGAGGGGAAGTGAGTTCCATAGAATAGGGCCTTTATAGGAGAGAGCTCGGCCTCCTTGCCTAGCCTTCCTAATTCTTGGAACCTGGATTAATTGCTGGCTACTAGCGCGCAACGTGCGCCCAGGGCTGTAGTGATGGAGTTTTTCTTTCAGGTACTTAGGTCCCAAGCCAAACAGGCATTTATGTATCGTGCAGCAGAGCCTATATTTTACTCGTTGCCTGACCGGCAACCAGTGGAGTTTGGCCAGAAGAGGATGAGAAGCAGTCCTTGGCTGAGCATTGAGAACAAGTCTCGCTGCAGTGTTCTGGACTACCTGCAATCTTTGTAGTTGTTCTTCATTGGCCGAAATAAACAGGCCATTGCAGTAGTCCAGCCTACTGGTTACCAATGCCTGGACAAGAGTTTTCCTATAGTTGTCAGGTAGGAATTGGAAGACACGTCGTAGCAGTCCGATGACATGAAAGCAGGACCCTGCTACTTGATTGATGTATTCCTTAAACAGAAGTGCCTTGTCAAGCCGCACACCAAGATTTTTTACAGTCTGTTTGGGAGTGGGGACTGGTCCCAAATCCGGGGCCACCATTCTGGTGACCACAAAAGCGTGGCCTTCCCGAACAGCATAACCTCCGTCTTGTCCACGTTGCACTGGAGGCAATTTAGAGCCATCCAGTCTGATATGGCTCTCATACCTTCCGCAAAAGATTTTTGTATTGCGGGAGTTAGGGTATGGAAGGGGAATAAAAGCTGAGTGTCATCAGCGTATGACACCGGGGTGAACCCATATGCTCTTGCAATGTCTGCCAAGGGGGCCACATACACATTGAAAAGTGTGGGGCTTAGGCATGAGCCCTGTGGCACTCCCTTGGTGAGCTCCCTTAAGATGGAATGATGGGAGGCCAATCTGACTCCTTGCAAGCGGCCTGAGAGAAAACTCTCCACCCAGAACAGAGCCACACCTCCTATGCCCATCTCCCTCAAACAACCGAGAAGTATTTCATGTGACACCGTGTCGAAGGCAGCGGATAAATCCAACAGCACCAGAATCATAGAGGCTCCTCCATCTAGTGACATCCTGATGGTATCAGTCACTGAGAGGAGGGCAGATTCGGTGCTGTGATTGGGCCTGAACCCAGATTGAGAAGAGTCCAGGCCCTCCGCTGCCTCGATGTATTTTGACAAATGGGAATTCACATGCCTCTCGGTCATTTTACCAAGATAAGGCAGAAGGGAGATGGGTCGCAGGTTTGAGAGGTCTGTCCAAGGAAGTGGCACGTTCTTCCGGATAGGGTTCACCACCGCTTTTTTCCACGATGTGTGCACACATCCTTCCCTAAGCGATTGATTTATTATATCCTGAATCTGGGGTCCAAGTAAGATACTTGGCGGGCAAGAGATCTTCTGGAGACCCCGATTTTATATGACTAAAGAGAAGAGATAGATCTGAGTCACTGACAGCTGGAAAGGCCATTAATGATATATATCCCTGCTTGGGCGATATAAGAGGAGTGAGGATGGCATTCATTTGGTTCTTTTGGCCAGATGCCTTCACTATTTTCTCATAAATTAGATTAATTTTATTTTAAAAAAACAGGGAAATGTCGTCACATAGGAGTTGGGAAAAGTCATCTGGGCTTTCACATGCTACAGGTTTTACAAATGCTTGTAATATTTTATATAATTCCTTAGAGGAATTACCTGCCTCTACAAGTTGTTGGGTAAGGCTGTTCTTTCGTACAAGTTTGATGTTCCTGTAGTAGTTAGATTGGGCCTCATAGTATGACTTCTTACTTTCCTCTGTTCGCGTTTTCCTCCATTTCTTTTCTATCCTCCTACATCCTTGCTTCTCTACTCTAAGTGCTTCAGTATACCAAACTTCCTGTTTGGAAGTAGGATATTGTTTATGGAGCTTCAGAGGGGCTATCTTATCAATTGCTTCTATAAGCGAAAGATTAAAATTGGATAGTGCCAGCTTTACATCATCCTTTTCTGTGGGAGTAGGCAGTTTCCATACCCTCTGCAATTCCTCAGCCGTTACTGTGTGCCACTGTCGACGCCAAATAGGCGGGAGAGTGTTCTTTTGCGAGGGTTTGTCCACTCCAAATTGCGAAAATTCCACTATAAAGTGGTCAGACCAGTTTGTTTGAGTTATAGAAGAGCACCGTACTCTGGAGCAATTAGAGAAAAGCAGATCCAGAGAATGACCTCCTATGTGTGTTGGCCCGCTATTCTTTAATATTAGACCGAGAGTAGAAAGGTCGGTAAGTAGAGATATAGTTTCTGGGCATACTGAAGTATTTACGTGAATGTTAAAATCCCCAAGAAGAAGGAAATCTTCTTTCGCTTTAAAATGTGGAGCTAAAAGTTCTAAAAGAGAAAGGGAGAAGCCCACACTAGGTCCTGGTGGATGGTAGATTATTGCTCCTTTCCAGAAAGTATGAGTGGCAGTTTTGATTTTAAAAATCATAGTTTCGTATTGTGGGAAGCATTTTTGTTCCAGTATGGTAACCTTCAGGTATTCTTTATACATAATGGCTAATCCACCACCTATTTTAACAGGGCAATCTAAATGTATAAACTTGTATCCCAGGGGAACTCCCAGTGCAATGGCCGAAATTGAGTGGGGTTTTAGCCAGATTTCCCTAAGGAAACATAAATCTGGCTGCAGTGTATGTACCAGATCTCATACTTCCAGCTGATGTTTGGGTAGGGACCGGACATTAAGGAGAAAACACTTTAACCCATTTAATGGTACGAATTTCCCATTAATAGTCTTGGATTGAGGACTAATATAAGGTGTCTGAAAGTGACAATTAAGACAAGAAAAAGCGCCTTCTGGACAATGCCAGGAGTCTCTATTACACTCTTTCTGTGGGAGTGTCCTTAAATCTAATAGGGTCTGGGCAGAATACCTGATACCCCGCTTCCCTGTGGGTGGTGCACTCAAAGGGGTCGAGTCCATAGCCCCTAGCCCCGTCCTGTCGTGGACAGGCGCAGATGGGCAGCTCTTTGGCTGCTCTTCGGCGTGTCTTTGGCTGCGCGCGGTCGCTGCGCGCCCGATAGGGGGCGAGGGCTAAATAGCCCCTGAAGTAGAACCACTAGAGCGCTACCCGTTCCAGTGATTGCCGGAAGTGCCTGGCTCTCACCTGTTCGCCCTCCGCACAACGGTACTAGTTACCCTGTCGGAACGAGGCGGACAGGAAGCAGAGTTGAGCCGAGGCTGGTCACTGCCCTCAGAAGAAAACAACAGCTTCCCCTCCTATTAATTCAGGTGGGGGAGATAAGGCGCGATCGCGCTCGATTTTAAATTTAATACTAACGTGCTCATTGTCAGCACAACATATAAATGAATATTTTAAAACAGGCCAATACAAGTAAAAAAGTATATGCTGAATACAGCATGCACAGCATAGAGCGCTATTTCAGCTACCTGGTCAAACAAGCGGGTCGGGGACACTGCCACCGTCACCTTACCGCCGCAGCGCCATGTTTGATGTTCCGCCTAAATAGCCCCTGAAGTAGAACCACTAGAGCGCTACCCGCTCCAGTGATTGCCGGAAGTGCCTGGCTCTCACCTGTCCGCCCTCCGCACAACGGTACTAGTTACCCTGTCGGAACGAGGCGGACAGGAAGCAGAGTTGAGCCGAGGCTTGTCACTGCCCTCAGAAGAAAACAACAGCTTCCCCTCCTATTAATTCAGGTGGGGGAGATAAGGCGCGATCGCGCTCGCTTTTAAATTTAATACTGACGTGCTCGTTGTCAGCACAACATATAAATGAATATTTTAAAACAGGCCAATACAAGTAAAAAAGTATATGCTGAATACAGCATGCACAGCATAGAGCCCTATTTCAGCTACCTGGTCAAACAAGTGGGTCGGGGACACTGCCACCTCACCTTTCAAATGTCACAGTTCGATGCTGAGTCACCTGATAGGTTTCTTTAATAGGCTCCTGCTTGCCCTCTGGTGGAGGGCTTACCTGCGCCACTTCTGTCTACAGAACATAACAGAAGGCCAATGTCCAGACTATAAGCCCCACAATGCAGCTTGATGGTAAATACTGTGCTGCAGGAGGTAGACTCAGCACAAATCCTGGCAAAAAACGATCTTGGGTTCCCTACTTCCAGCCAGCCCAAACATCAAGAACCAAGGCTGAAGAAGTAAGGACAATAACACTAATACAAAGCTCCCCTCACTCGGAGGAAGACTCCCTGGTGCACAGCGCAAAGAGACACGGGGTGTCTTATAAACAGTTCATCAGATTAAATCCAAATGTTAAATCCAATACTCAGAGAGGTTCCATGATTGTTTAATTCACATCAAATCAATAGTTCATCAATGTTTCAAAGGGACGTATACATCATCCAACTTAAAGGGTCATCCAGCAATTAATCCTCCCAATGCATTTCGGGCAGATGACTAGCCCTTCCTCAGGGGACAGCTCTACAAACATAAAAGAAAATATCCAGATATCATAGGTATTCAACTTACTTCTTTCTAAAACACCAACTGGTTCTAAATATGGTGTGGTGAATCTCATGCGTGTGAAATGAAAAAATAACAAATTTTATCAAAAACCATCAGAAACTAACCAGTGTCAGCAGTAAAAGACCAGGGTAAATGCCCGTGAAAGATTTATAAACAGTGAACAAAACTAAACCAAACATCGTGGTGAGCAAACTATTATTGTCAAAGCTCAAGACGAAGTGAACAGAAACGAGAATTCTCCTGATGTGAACGTGAAGAAAGGATAGAGTGCCAGACAGTCTCAAGCCACCAAGGTTACCCAAAAATGCAGAATCACCAAGGGATTCATGGAAACCACAGTTCAGTACTCACGGAACAATTACATCCGTGGTTGATTGTTACGCCAAATCTGCGAATGAACGCATAAACATAAGTATCACATCGTTAACGTGAGCGCACTTATATGCATGCTAAGTCAGGTCCCCCGTGAGGAGTACTTACAGGATAGCCGATATGTGGTAAGTCTCTATTCAACGCGGTGACTAGGAACCGCGAGTGTACTGGGTCTCGATCAGTTTAAAGTCGGCGTGTGACGCGCACATGAAGATAGAAAGTGGACTAAGGGTGCAACGCCAAATGGGCGCCATCTTGAGGTAGAAAATAGAAATAAATACTGCTAATGAATTAGCTAAAGAGAAGTTCCAATGTCAGAAAGAAAGCCAAAACGTAAATGCAATATATGAAAAACATCACAATAATAAATCAGGGATGTGCCAACGCATTATGGAAAATAAACATAAATAATGAAACTGGAAGGTGATATCACCATGAATGTAAGCACGCGAGTGTTCATAAATATTCACATCATCAAATCAAAGAATCACCATGAAACAGGCATATACAGATCACAAATAACACAGAAATTCCATCCGGTCATTTAAACCGTGTGGTTGCATCATCGCCATGTAGCGGATCCAGAAATTCTCCCTCTTTAGGAGGGTCTGTTTGTTGTTGTGTGTGGGGGTCACTTGTTCCAATACAAGATACTTGAGTTGAGCCACTGTATGTTTTTGTTCAGCAAAGTGTACAGCTATTGTGGATTTAATGTTCCCAGTCCTAATGTTACTCTTATGCTCCAGTAAACGGGTTCTGATTTTTCTTTCCGTGTGGCCAACGTAACATTTCCCTCAGGGACATTTCAACATGTAGATCAAATTATTAGAGTTACAGGTGGCATTCACTCGCAGTTTGATGGGGTGACCCTTCATGGGATGGTTGGTGATATTGCCCTGTATGCAGTTATTACAATTACTACAGTTGTAGCAGGGTCTGAGGCCTTTGAAGGTTTCGGGTTCAATCTGTGTATTGGGCTTAGACAGGATCTCCTTGAGATTACGTCCCCTAGTGTACGCAAACATCGGCGGCTGTGCAAAAATTCCTTGAAAATCAGGTTCTAGACTGAGTAAGGACCAGTGTTTAGAAATGATGTTCCTAAACTGGTTACTCATGATGGAGTATTTGGAAACAACGACCATCCGGGAGTTGTCAGATTTGACTCGTATTTGTAACAAGTCATCACGATTCATTGCGTCAATGAGATTGACAGCCTTCTCCAAAGTTTGTGGGGGATAACC
Organism: Lissotriton helveticus; assembly: GCF_964261635.1. Classification (NCBI taxonomy): domain Eukaryota; kingdom Metazoa; phylum Chordata; class Amphibia; order Caudata; family Salamandridae; genus Lissotriton; species Lissotriton helveticus. The sequence goes on along the minus strand of NC_136060.1, from coordinate 46,279,499 downwards.
CCGGGTCTTAAACCTTTCCAACATGTAGGTTATTTCTTCTTGACACACCTCTTCAGAAGATACTATTAGTTTGACACGCATGAGTTGTGATAGGGGTAAGTTGCGTTTCAACTCAGGTCTATGAAAGCTTTGATGATGTAACAGAGAATTGCGATCAGTCGGTTAATGAAATATGGTGGTGTTCCATTTACCCATTTTTTCGTTGGATCTCGACATCCAGGAAATGAATGCTTACTCTATCTAGGTTCCATGTGAACTGGACCCAGTCATTGATTGAATTCCAAGTACTCAAAAAATCAGTCAATTCATTCTCAGTACCCTTCCACAGGATAAAGATGTCATCAATGAATCTCAAGTAGAGTTTCCCATGATTCTGCCACACTACCTGATTAAGAATGTGTTGTTCTTCGAAGGACTTCATGAAGATATTAGCGTACGACGGAGCCGCACAATTTCCCATGGCTGTTCCACATAGTTGGTGAAACCACTTATTGAACACTGTAAAATAACTGTGGTAAAGTGTGAATACCATGAGTTCCATCAAAAAAAGTTGCAGGTCTGCATCAATATCAGAATTGGATAATTCGTGTTCAATGGCCGTCACGCCCAAGTCATGAGGTATGGATGTATACAGTGAGCATACGTCCACCGTGCAAAGTATGAGATCTTGATCGTTCAATTTGTTGGTGGCTTCTTGGAATTTTACCAGAAAGTCTGTGGTGTCTCTAACATGTGATCTGGTGTTTACCACAAAAGGGTGGAGGTATTTATCCAAGAATTTTCCAATGTTCTCGTGAATACTTCCTTTAGTGGACACAATGGGTCTTAGAGGAGGTTTGGTGGGGTGCTTGTGCACTTTGGGCAACATGTATAACCTGGGAGGTTTAGGATTATCAGGCATTAGGTACTGTCTGGCACGTTCATTGATAGTTCCATTGTCAAATGCCTGCTTGATAATTCCCACCAAAACGGTAGTAAACTCATTAGTGGGGGTCTGTCGGTAATGATACATAAGTGTTTGGATCAGATGTGTGAGCCAATGTTTGCTCTTCATAGAATGTTGTGTCCATGATCACAAGGGCGCCTCCCTTGTCTGCTGTTTGACAAACTATCGATGGATTGCTAGCAATTTTATGCAAAATGTTCTTCTCCTTTTTGGTGAGGTTCTCACGTTTCGCTCTCATTTGAAATGGTAATTTAGCAATGTCTCTCTTGACAAGGTTCTCAAACAAGTCGATAATCTTATGGCTCACGGGAGCCAAAAAATTGCTGGAGGGACGAAGGCCTCGCAATGTGTCATCTTCGGAGATCGTAGATGTAACGACATTCTGGAAGTAATGTCTCAATCTGATGTTGCGAACAAGTTTAAAAGTGCTCACTTCCAGTTCGAGGGTGTTAGTTCTCGTGGTGGGTACAAAGGATTGACCTCTTTGTAACACTTGTATTTCTTCGGCAGTGAGTTGTGTGGATGAAATGTTAATCACCAGGTTATCCTGTGCGGTTATTTGCGACGGTTGCTTCTTTTGGCTTTGGATTGTTCTTTGTCTTTTACTACCTCTGCGGGTTTTTCCCCGCCTGTATCAGTTGGTGGAATGTGGCCCTCCTCTAAAAAATTAACCGCAGTGTCGGAAGTGCTGGGTTGTTGCTCAACTGGAGTAGAAGGTTTAGTTGCTCTAGATGTTCTAGTTTCTCCATCCGATGAAGAAGTTTCATGTTCAGAATATGGGTTATAGGGACGATTAGGGCGTCGGCAGGCGTACACTTCTGCCCAAGTGTACACCTCGCCGAGCTTGTAGTCAATAGTGTCCCTTTTGTATTTGCGGAGTTTCCGTTCCTGTGTCTCACGGGTGTGTTTCGCTAGTTGGGCATTCACATCTTCCAACATGGTGGCAAGTTCCGCCGGGTCCATGGCATCATCCAGCTCCGTTCGAATGGTTTTGATTTCTTGAGCCAAATCTTCAATTGATTTAGACAGTTCCTCGACAATCAATAGGATCAGATCAGGCGAACACTTGTTGAGGATGGCGAACCATCTCTCAACAAATTTCGCATTATTCTTGCATAATAAAGGTTTTAAAGGAACCCGTAGGCCCTGGGGATCCGCTGGGCGCGGTGATACCGCACCAGTGTGCAAGCATGTAACTTCTGGTTGCATTCCTTTATGAGTAAGTAGAGCAGATGCTTGATGTTGCTTTCAGGGCTGCGAGTGTTGGTTGCTGAAGCGATTTCCTCCTGAATCATACCGTAGATTTTATCGGCATCACCTGCCGTAAAGGCGAATGTTTCAGCCTTGAGATCGGTTAGGTTGGATATAGCATCATAATTCATGGTTGAAAATAAATGTGCGTGCTGTACCAAAACAGCGTGGAACAGTAACACTAATACAAAGCTCCCCCCACTCGGAGGAAGACTCCCTGGGGGTAAGGACAATGCCAGTGTCTCTCCAAGAAGTCTTGGACCGCAACACTGCAGCAGCATCCCTGTTACCAGGAACACAGGTGGCAGGTTGCAATCATCCAATTCCTCTGTAAGTAAAAGTTCCATTTGTCCATGTAATAGCGACCTCAAAACGGAATGGTTCTCTGTAAAGCACCATGAGCAACATGCTACATATCACCAAAATTGTCTCCAAAAGAGCAGAGCCGAGGACACCAACGGGGTTGAAGTGGTCGTTTATTCAGAAAACTGGACGGCATGACCGGTTTCCACTGTGCACCTTTTTCAAATGCCGCAGTTCGATGCTGAGTCACCTGATAGGTTTCTTTAATAGGCTACTCCTTGCCCTGTGAATAAGGGCTCACCTGCACCACTTTAGTCTGCAGAACATAACAGACACTCTAGATCTGCTCACCTGAAATGTCAGCTTTTCTATCAATCACATTTCAAGCCCACAGATCCCCCGCCAGCAGAGACCGATCTAGATCCCTGAAAGTGACAGTGTGACAGTTATTAGTAATTTAGTTAGTTATTACTGCCACCATTTGGAAAAGATATCAACCTGGACTGTGGTTCCCACAATGCCCCGCTGCCATCTGGCAGGTCCATCAAGGGGCGTGGAATTAACATTGTGAAAATGGGACCAGGTGCATGCAATCAGCTAAGCGAGTACCTCTGAAGAAGAAAGCACACTTTTGAAACGCGTCAGGCTCACCGCTAAACTGACTGTCTGGCAGGTTATAGTTAGGAATTATCATTTAAAAAACCTTAGAAATTCACTGAAAAAAACATAAGTTTCAAGGGTGTTATAGTTAGCTGGACATTTCAGTCATACAACACCATTAAAATTCCTCCATTATAGTTAGTTGCACTAACTGTAACTCTCGCGCCTGCAATCCACTGGTGATGATGTCACATACTATATCATTCATGACATGGTCAGTGACATCACTGATGACATCTCTGATGACATCTCAAATGACATCACTGATGACATCATCCACGTGGCAATCAGATGCACCTCATCATACACTAGTATAACCTTTCATCACTCACTGTAAAATACAGAGTACCATATTTGAATCCATTTACACAGCAATACAAGTATCTGATTTATTTACGGCAGAGATAATTGTACTCTATGTCCTCAGATTTTGTTAAAGGATACAACAAAAATAATTTTTTGATGTCTGTGCTGACTACTGCCTTCCATCAACAGTGAGGACAGCAGGGTTCACAACTTGAATTTTTTTAATGCTAACTCCTAACTATAACCTGCCTGAAACCTATGGTATTTTCAGTGAATTGCAAAGGTTTTATTTTTAAATAATAATTCCTAATTATAATGCTCATTATACCACTCTTCAATTTATTCCTTCCTCCAAGAAAATCTCTACAAACCAGAACCACAATTAACGTTAATAATATACAAACTAGGCGTTCCCATAGAAAAAAAAACACCACTTCCCCATACTTTCAACAACAAACCAAATCTACAATGCTACCTCAAAAAACAGGCGATAGTTCCATTTACCACTAACAAATTAATATCAACATTTAACTAGTGTAAGGACGTCGACTATATACTGTGTGAATTACATCCAACTCACTCCAATATCTAAAGACAAATATGTAATAGAGGTACTAATTATGCACTTCCAAGAACCAACAAAATCACAACACCTAGCGCCACCACCACTACAACCACCGCTCCCACTCTACTACCTAAGAGGCAGCGCAAAACAGGACAATGGACCTTCCCAAAATAATATATCCCCTCAACAGCACACTAGCTCAATGTTCAGAGATGTGGCAATCAACTGTGGATAAGGGAGGGAACTCGCACATCAACAATAATGTACAAAATGCTAACACTACCGGTGATATGCAATACACAACTCACTATACAACCGAAAAACGTTTCCATGTGTAGTTATACCATTGATACTGATAGTGTACTGCACAGTGGACCCAATCATATTATCTCAGACACTGGGGAATATCTCAGTCATGTAGCTGTGTTGTCCCCCCCTTGAAGCAGAAGCAGAGTGGGCTGGTCCAACGTACGCAACTCAAGCGTAAAATTATAAATAATTAGGCTATGCCTTAGGCGTGGTTCACTGACAAAAGACTCTGCCACAGCGAAGGTCCTCACCCTGCCATGTGACTGCCACCATGAAGACGTGCCTCCTCGATACAGGCCCATTGCGAACTTAGCGCCACAGCACCGCAGACTTTTGTCTGTATCGACTACTGCCTTCGATCTACACTGCAGACAGCAGGGTTCAAAACTTGAATTCAGCTTTGGATCTACACTACGGACAGCATTGAATTAAGCCTTGATTTATTTAAGGCAGAGACAATTGTACTCTATGTCCTCAGATTTTGTTAAAGGATGCGACAAAAAACATTCCTCAATGTCTGTACTGAGTACTGCATTCGATCTACATTGTGACGGCTCACTATTCATGTGGAATGGCGATTGCACATGACGCATTCCAGCAAAAAAGAAACATTGCACCAGTGCGACTCATCCAAACCATGAATCATAGCAGGGTGCCCACACGCTGAGTTCTTTAGGTACCACTAACTCACCTCACCGCAAGTCATCTCCCCGTGGCCTTATTAAGGCAGAATTCACTAGGCAAAAAACATTGCTACCAGTGCGGTCCCCCTGGACCACGTATTATTGCAGGGTGCGTACAAGCTCAGCGCCAAATATACTACTAACTCAGTGCACCATAAATCATCTCAAAGAAGAGTGAACAGTTTTATGTCAGCAATGAAGCATACTATCACTTTTAAATGGAATTCATGCAGAATTCAATCGACAAAAGACATTACTCCAATTACTGTGCCTCCCCCCTCCGACCACGCATCATCGCAGGGTACGTACACGCTAAGAGCCAAAGGTACTACTAACTTAGTGCACCAAAAATCTTCCCCACGTGTCCTTACTAAGGCAGAATTCACAAGACAAAAACATCACTATCAGTATGGCCTGCCCGGACCATGCATCATCTCAGGCGCCACAGAACCTTGTTGTTTCAGGTGCCACTAACTCAGTGCACCACTTATCATCGCTGGCTGCCCACATGCTAAATTACCAATACTGTACAGCTCTACTCAACCCCATGTGGCCGTGGGATCTTGCTAACCGCTGCCTCCTGCCTACACTGCTGTCATCAGAGCTCACAATTAAATAGACTGTTGATTCATTATTTGCAGAGTACAATACCAAACTAAGTATAACATCTATCATACCTACACAATATCCCTTTAGTAGCCTTCCTTCAAAAACTTCTTTTATATCAGTTCTACATTCAGTTGAATAACAAAATTCACGCTGCAAGTGCAAAGGCACACTCAATGGCAGTCTACACTGTGGACAGCACATCTTGAACTATAATGTCCCTGAAACATACATATTTCAACAATGTATTCCATATATGTTTCATCTTTTATTTCAGACGTGATTACAGATGATGCAGTCCAGTAGGCAACAGACAATGCTTCCAGTGCAGACCGATCGAACCACGCATCATCGCAGAGTGCGCACACACTGAGCACCAGACGTACCACTAACTCAGTGCACCATAAAAAATCGCCACGTGGCCTTATTAAGGCAAAATTCAGAAGTCAAAAGACATTCTTACCAGTGCGGTCTGCCTGAACCATGCATCATCGCAGGCTCCACACAAACTGACCCTACCTTAGTGCTCCATGTTAGGAATCTAGTTCAGTCCGCTTTCTATGGCCATGCTTTGCCATCACATGACCTGCCTGCTGAAGATTTAAGACTGGCCCTGCCCCTGAACCAGTGCTTGGTATCTTTTAGTATTGGGTTCCAGGTTCTGGGCTGCTGTCTCTGAATTCCGCCTTGTTGGGTTCACGGGCTCGTGTACCCTGTCTAGTTATTTCCCTCTTTGTTTGGTTCTGTTTCATGGTGCTTTTATCTGATCCCTGCCCCTTTCGTTTTGTATCTCCTATATATCACTTTTGGACCTTGACCTTGGAACTGGTTTTGCTGTTTGTTTTGGATTGACGAGGGACTGCTGGGGCTCCAGCCCCCTCGGACGCTTACCCGGATAAGGAGAAGCTCGGCGCATTGGGACGTCTCCAGAGCCACAACAGGATTCTCGGAGGACACTGCACGGAGGCCGAGTAGCACGCTCGGCTTCCGCATCAAGTGTAGTCAGTCCACTTCGTTATGGGCTGCTTGGTCGCTTTCCAACGCGCTGAAGATACAGAAGATCGCGGTTAGAGCCGGAAGCGGTGTTTTGTTTTGTTTGTGTCCTACCCGTCCCTGGCCCCTATATTTGGCATAAGTATAGTCTCTAGGGGGTTTTCTATGCCCGTAAACAAGGCTTTTTCCCCCTAGAAGCCCGGTTTTGTATTCCCTGGGAAAAGAGTGCCTTTATCGGAATCCCCCTTGGACCAAGAAGTGCCTTTTGCAGACACTTGGTTCTTTCTGCTACCAGGACCTCCCGATGCCGATTCTGTCTTGAGAACAAGTAAGGAGGTCGTGTAAAATATATGGCAGAGTGTGGTCATGAGAAACGAGGGAGGCTATTAAGTAGGAATTGGGGATTGTGAAGTAATTGTGTGTATTACTCCTTAGGTACAGAAGCGTGGAGGTGGTGGCAAGTTGTAGTCTGCAGTCCAGGTTGGGGTAAAGCCTTCTGATGTCTCTTTCCCTTGCTTTGTTTTCCCGCCCCCTTTTCTGAGCTCCGGTGTTGTCTCATGGTTATATATCCTATGAGTGACATTTGAGTCAGGGTAGTGGGTTGGGCCATACTACGTTCCTGCAGTGTTTGGGCCGGTGGAATCCAACACTCCACAACTCATGTACCCTTTAAGATAGCATCTTCTGTGTATTATTTCACATGTAGTGCTCCTACCTTTGTACAGCAGAAGACATAAACCATGTATGATTGAATATCTGTGTCTGATATCCTGATTATTGTAGGAAGGTGGCTACCTGACTATGGTTACCCCGGATTTTTTCGCATGTGTTTAGCTGGTTTTTTGACTTAGTTGACCTGGTTCCCTGCTAATCAGGGCCCCAGGCCATCTGCTCTCTCTGTAAAATGGACACATGTGCTATAGGCACATACCAATTGGAAATGGACTCCTTGTCAGCCCCTGTAGAATGCACTATAGGTGCACAGGGCACAGGAGCCACTAAGGCCTACCAGGGGCTGCAGCATATCTTTTGCCACCCCTGGCTGGTTCTTAAATTGACACAACTGGCTGATCACTCAGCTGGGGTAAGGTGGTGTACACACCCCTTGCTTAGATATAGTATACCTATGTCTAAACCTATATCTGGACACATGTAAACCTGTGAGCCACTCCTATAGACAGGCATCACCAATCCTGGAGGCTGGGTGCTTGGTTTTTATGTGAGATGGAGCTCTAGCATGAGCTGAGCCTGTCTGCAGCCGTCCGGAACAAATCCCTAAGCTGTTTCAGGATAATGCCATACCATATACTATTAAGTGCCTTATAATCCTCGCGGTTATTTAGCAACTCTGGTTTGGCTTTATCAAAACATGTCGTGTAAGGTGTCATACGCTTTGGAATACCATCCCCTCGCCAGTTCTGGCGACGGGGATGGCATTCCACCCCTCTAGAGGGGTAAGACATGTTACTTCACTTTAATGCGGTTGATTTCTCCAAAGGCCTTAAGATCCACAAAATGGATGCCTCTGCCACAGACAAATGTCTGGACCCCTGGAGCTGACCGAAACCCAGTCAAGGGGGTCCTGGACAAAGGGTTTCCTGTCACAGGAGGGTGTCACCGCCCTCCAGACAGGAGATAGTGTATTGTAGCAGGGAGGTTTGAAAGAAACCAGACACTGCCTGGGGCGCACAAGGCTGCCCCTTGCATAATCCGGCCAAACCGGTTCTGGGGCACTCCAGCCCTCGTGCCAGGGCGGCCTGGATCAAAGGAAGGGGGTGTATCCACCCACTTCCTGGGTCCCACCCATAGGAGGGGACCTAGCAGGTAATCACGCCCACCAGATTCGAATAAGAGTGGGAGCAGTGCCAATGCACATCAGATTTCCTGGAAGAAACATTTGAAACGATATTCTGGACCCTTCGCCCTCCATCTCAACGTGGAAGCCCGAAGAATCTCCCTTGTGGTCAAGGAGTGACCACCCTGCAGCAGCAGGCACCATCCAGCCCTCGACGTCTACTTAGTTGCAGTTCCCGCCGGAACTCGAGCGACTGAGATCGACGAGATCAAGCCTGCCCAGCTTCTAACAGCCCGATCCACAGTCCCTGCAAAGCTGAGACCCGTGGAGGCGACCGGAAGCGTGGGGCACGCCATCTTGAAGTGACCACGAGACGCTGACCGTGCAGCCCACGAGTGACCCTCGAAGCTGTACACCGGGGTTTGAGAAGCCCCCACCCTGAGCTACTCCTGAGCCGCCCGGTCACTTGCCAGCTGGCTTGTGGTCCCTGTGCCGACGAACTACAAAAGAAGACTCGTGATTCTGGTTGCTCCAGATCCACACCAGCTCCCCTGAAAGGGAGCCCCGACTCTGACCTTCCTGGTCCGAGTGAGACGCCATCTTCCAATCCCGCGTGGATTGCTCTTACCAAGGCTTGTTTGCTCCAAACCGGAAGCCGACTGCACCGACGGTGAGAGCCTGCGTGGGACAGATCGTGACCTGCTCCTGGACGTCGCAGATGCCCCAGAGCCCACGTGACAGCGAAGAGAAGCGCCTCGACGACCACCTGATTGCGCCCGACATTGCCTGGTTCCGTCCTGGTTCCACCCTGGTCACTGCTGAGTGACCCAGACTCTGTCCCCTCTGCTTTCAGGTACTCTACAACTTGAGTCCACTCTTGGACTCCACCGGACACTTCGTCTTCACCCTGCCTGCAGCCCTTTCAGCTTCAAGCACCAAGAGCCTGCGTGTCAAAACCCGACGCCACTTCGACCCTGTGCACCCACTTCCTGTGGGTGAGGTAACTTTGCTCCGCCGGTGTTCCCACACTGGTGCACACCTCTAGGGTCTGTGTGTTAAGTTTTGTTCCTCTAGGTTCAGCGGAAGTGTCCTTAAACTTTAACTATTTGACTTTTACGCACCATTGGTTAACATTGGTGCATGCGTGCGCTTTCCGCACATCTCCCGAATCCCGAGGGCCATTCCCGACTTCAGCATTGCTTGTCCTGACTGCTCCCAGCGATTCCCTAGGCCCTAGGCCTAACCACTGTTCGAGTGGCCTCTCTTATACCACTTGTTTAGTATATGGTTTGAGTGGCCCCCTGCCCTCATCCATAATTGTGCAACTTTGTATGTTTAAACAGTGCTTTTGATTTAACGCTTGTGCCCCTTTATTCATAAAGAATACTGGGGATTGTTTTTAGTAATAAACACATATATTTTTATAATATATACTTGTGTGGTGTCCTTTCATTTGGTATTACAGGATTGTATGTGGTAAAACAGCTCGCTTAACACGACCTCTTAAGTTAAGCCTTTAGGCTGCTTAGTCCATGCTACCCCTAGGATAGCTTGTCTAATAAGGTTGACTTACAACCAGACACCATAAGGGGATTGTTTGGTCAGGTAGTAGGTGGTTCCAGAATTGGAAACATCCCCTACCAGGCCAACTTCTCACATTGGTGAGCAGCGGTGCGGATTTGAGCTTGCTGTTGTTTTACCATTGCAATCTTTATATCAAATTGAAAGATCACATCAAGTACCTCTAGGTACATATAAAATCAAAAGCTTAGCATATTAAGTTCTACTGAACTTAGTAGTTGTAGGTTGAAGGGAGTAGCACACCCCTGACTACAACTCACTAGCAAGGTCCAGTAGGAAAACACTTAGTGTAGGTAAGTGCACCACTTACACCTCACTAGTAACCATGTCTGACACAGGAAAAGCCTCAGGGTCTGCTCCTGTGACAGTTGACCCTACCCAGGCAACTTTTGGATATGACAAACTAACCCGCAGAGACTTGATTGCCTTGTGCAAAGCAAGAGGGTTAAAAAGGGGCAGAAGCCCCACCTGCCAAATCCTGGTAGAAATCCTAGAACAGGATGACTTAGAGAAGGCAAAGGAAGCTTCCCTAGAAACAGGAAATGGAGAGAACCCCCCTGTAGTTGATCCCCTTGAAGAGGAGGATGATGACTTGGATGAGGACTCAGATGTTGAGGACTTAGGAGTACAGGATCAGGGTAGCCAGGTTCCAGTTGGTAGGCTTAGCCAGGCCAACTTGGACCTACTGGGGAATGGAGAGGGCCAGCACCTCCCCAGAACCCAACATATGATTCTCCCAGGCAACAGAAGAGTGAGATCTCCCTCAGGGGACTCTCATCTTTCTAGTGCCTCCAGAGAATCAGAGAGAGGCATGAGTGCTTCTCAAAAAGCTGAGCATAGGGCTAGAATGAGGGCTGTCAGACTCCAGATAGAGAGAGAGGAGGTAGCCCTGAGTCAAGCTAAGCTTACCTTAGCTCAAGCTAAACTTGCCTTGGCAAGAGAGCAGAAATTAAGTGGCTTAGATGTCACTGGTGGCAGCAATATTCCTAAAGAGAAACCCAGGTCCTATGATAGTAGAAACCTGACAAAGATTGTGCCCCCCTACAAGGAAGGGGATGACATCCACAAGTGGATAACTGCTCTTGAGAGAGCCTGCATGGTACAGCAGGTTCCTGAGGAACAGTGGGCAGCAATCTTATGGTACTCCTTTTCAGAGAAAGGGAGAGATAAGCTCCTCACTGTCAGACATGAGGATGCAAACAATTACAAAGTCCTGAAGAGTGTTCTGATAGATGGGTTTGGCTTAACCACTGAACAGTACAGGTTGAAGTTCAGAGACACCCAGAAGACACAGACTCAGGACTGGACTGATTTTGTTGATTGTGCAACTAAGGCTCTGGAGGGTTGGCTACATGGCAGCAAAGTACATGACTTTACAGGATTGTATAATTTGATTATGAGGGAGCAGATCCTAAGTAATTGTCAGAACCAGCTCTTACACCAGCACCTGGTGGACTCTGATCTGACCTCTCCCCAAGAATTGGGAAAGAAGGCAGACAAATGGGTCAGAACCAGGATTAGGCCTAAGAATCAGGACAGTAACCAGAAGAAGGAGTCTACCAAGCCTCAAGATAAGGGTGGGGATAAAAATAAAGAAAAGACTTCCCCAGGGCCCCAAAACTCCAAGAATGGGGGTGGGTCCCAAGACACTTCTTCAACTGAGAAAAAGCCTTATTGTTATCCCTGTAAACAGGTGGGGCATTACAAAACAGACAGCTGTTGTCCCAAGAATAACAATAAAGAAAATATACCTCCCAAGCCAGCCTCCACACCTCCTGTTACGGTCAGCAGTAATCCCCCAGGAAGTGGAAGCACACCCAGGAATCTGGGTGGGTTTACTGTTGGAGCTCAGGTGGACCCTGGCCTATCCAGGTCCCCATTACCCAATGATCTTGTTTATGAAACTGGCATGGGGTTTGCCAACTTCTCTGCTTGCCCAAATACTTTGAGCAAGTATAGACAAGAACCCATCATCAATGGTTTGAAAGTTGAGGCTTTTAGAGACACAGGGGCTAGCATCACCATGGTGGCTGATGGCATAGTCCCCTCTAAGCAACTTTTACCTGGTGCCACATACCAGGTTACAAACATTGATGGAATCCAAACAAATCATCCCATGGCAGTAGTAAGTCTCAGTTGGGGAGGTGTCATTGGCCCAAAGAGAGTGGCAGTGTCACCAAACTTGCCTGTAGACTGCCTACTTGGTAATGATTTGGAAATCTCAGCCTGGGCTGAGGTTGAACAGGAAACCCATTCTAGAATGGTGAATTCCAATGGAAAGGTTAGTGGGGCTGTAATGGCTACAGCCCCAATTCAAGATGTCCTTCCTGAAAAGGTTGGTAGGGCTGAGAAACTCTCTGCCCCATCTTTAGCAAAAGCTCTTCCTGAACAGAATAGCAAAGCTGTTATGATAACAGCAGAAACCCAAACTGAGTCTCCTCCTGAAAAGGTTGGTGGGGCTGTGATGGCCACAGCCCAAACTCAAACTGATATGTGTGTTGTGAAGCCTGAAATGATGGATAACTCCACACAAACTGAGAGCATGGAGGAGGAAGAGAAATCTCCCCCTCACCAGACTTTAGGACAGGATCAGCCTCCTCAGGGAACTGATCTTACCCCTGATGAAGGAACTGCCCCAGAGGTTGTTAGGCCTGGCCTGACAGAGCCTCTGATGGCGGTGGACCCTTCTCAGGTGGGACCCAGTCTGGAGCAGGTAACCTGCCCCTCTCTACCTTGCCTTAGCCAGCCCAGGGCTGCAGAGGACAAGAAGGACAGTGAGACCCAGAGGGCCCCCTGTCAAATAAAGCACCCCCATCAAAAGATTAGGTGCACCAAAACTAGTAGCCCTAGTAAGGTGAAAACTTTAACAACTCCTGAGGGAGCCCCCTTAAAAACAGTTAGGGACCTCCCACAGATGGATTCTGTTGGGCACAGCCAAACCTGGGACCCAAGGGGCCCAAACCTGAACTGTCCCTCCAGCAAGCCAAACAGAGGGACCCAGCCTCCAGCTTTAGGTAGCCAGAGGTTGACCCTGAGAGCACAGTGCAACTCAGTTAAAGAGAGAAAGGCACACATGGTGGAAGATAATTGGAGGAAGCCAAGCCCTAACTTAGTAGAGCCTCACTTCAATACTCCATATCCAAACCAGCCTTTAACTTTGCATCAACACACCCAAGGAAGTAATTCCCTATGGTGGAGACCCTCTAATACCCAAAGGGTGAGGGACTGCTTAGTGGACCATGAGACAGGGGGTACCCATGCTAGTGCAGGTACTTCCTTATATGGCCACTCAGGCAATATAGGCTTACCTGGCCAAGGATAGCCTTATCTCCTTTCGTTTGGGGGGGGGTTATGTAGGAAGGTGGCTACCTGACTATGGTTACCCCGGATTTTTTCGCATGTGTTTAGCTGGTTTTTTGACTTAGTTGACCTGGTTCCCTGCTAATCAGGGCCCCAGGCCATCTGCTCTCTCTGTAAAATGGACACATGTGCTATAGGCACATACCAATTGGAAATGGACTCCTTGTCAGCCCCTGTAGAATGCACTATAGGTGCACAGGGCACAGGAGCCACTAAGGCCTACCAGGGGCTGCAGCATATCTTTTGCCACCCCTGGCTGGTTCTTAAATTGACACAACTGGCTGATCACTCAGCTGGGGTAAGGTGGTGTACACACCCCTTGCTTAGATATAGTATACCTATGTCTAAACCTATATCTGGACACATGTAAACCTGTGAGCCACTCCTATAGACAGGCCTCACCAATCCTGGAGGCTGGGTGCTTGGTTTTTATGTGAGATGGAGCTCTAGCATGAGCTGAGCCTGTCTGCAGCCGTCGGGAACAAATCCCTAAGCTGTTTCAGGATAATGCCATACCATATACTATTAAGTGCCTTATAATCCTCGCGGTTATTTAGCAACTCTGGTTTGGCTTTATCAAAACATGTCGTGTAAGGTGTCATACGCTTTGGAATACCATCCCCTCGCCAGTTCTGGCGACGGGGATGGCATTCCACCCCTCTAGAGGGGTAAGACATGTTACTTCACTTTAATGCGGTTGATTTCTCCAAAGGCCTTAAGATCCACAAAATGGATGCCTCTGCCACAGACAAATGTCTGGACCCCTGGAGCTGACCGAAACCCAGTCAAGGGGGTCCTGGACAAAGGGTTTCCTGTCACAGGAGGGTGTCACCGCCCTCCAGACAGGAGATAGTGTATTGTAGCAGGGAGGTTTGAAAGAAACCAGACACTGCCTGGGGCGCACAAGGCTGCCCCTTGCATAATCCGGCCAAACCGGTTCTGGGGCACTCCAGCCCTCGTGCCAGGGCGGCCTGGATCAAAGGAAGGGGGTGTATCCACCCACTTCCTGGGTCCCACCCATAGGAGGGGACCTAGCAGGTAATCACGCCCACCAGATTCGAATAAGAGTGGGAGCAGTGCCAATGCACATCAGATTTCCTGGAAGAAACATTTGAAACGATATTCTGGACCCTTCGCCCTCCATCTCAACGTGGAAGCCCGAAGAATCTCCCTTGTGGTCAAGGAGTGACCACCCTGCAGCAGCAGGCACCATCCAGCCCTCGACGTCTACTTAGTTGCAGTTCCCGCCGGAACTCGAGCGACTGAGATCGACGAGATCAAGCCTGCCCAGCTTCTAACAGCCCGATCCACAGTCCCTGCAAAGCTGAGACCCGTGGAGGCGACCGGAAGCGTGGGGCACGCCATCTTGAAGTGACCACGAGACGCTGACCGTGCAGCCCACGAGTGACCCTCGAAGCTGTACACCGGGGTTTGAGAAGCCCCCACCCTGAGCTACTCCTGAGCCGAAGTTCAGCCCTCCACACTCGACGAGTGCTGCGTGGGGCCCTTTGGCACGATTTGGCTCAACGCGTTGGCCCGGTCACTTGCCAGCTGGCTTGTGGTCCCTGTGCCGACGAACTACAAAAGAAGACTCGTGATTCTGGTTGCTCCAGATCCACACCAGCTCCCCTGAAAGGGAGCCCCGACTCTGACCTTCCTGGTCCGAGTGAGACGCCATCTTCCAATCCCGCGTGGATTGCTCTTACCAAGGCTTGTTTGCTCCAAACCGGAAGCCGACTGCACCGACGGTGAGAGCCTGCGTGGGACAGATCGTGACCTGCTCCTGGACGTCGCAGATGCCCCAGAGCCCACGTGACAGCGACAGCGAAGAGAAGCGCCTCGACGACCACCTGATTGCGCCCGACATTGCCTGGTTGCCTGGTTCCGTCCTGGTTCCACCCTGGTCACTGCTGAGTGACCCAGACTCTGTCCCCTCTGCTTTCAGGTACTCTACAACTTGAGTCCACTCTTGGACTCCACCGGACACTTCGTCTTCACCCTGCCTGCAGCCCTTTCAGCTTCAAGCACCAAGAGCCTGCGTGTCAAAACCCGACGCCACTTCGACCCTGTGCACCCACTTCCTGTGGGTGAGGTAACTTTGCTCCGCCGGTGTTCCCACACTGGTGCACACCTCTAGGGTCTGTGTGTTAAGTTTTGTTCCTCTAGGTTCAGCGGAAGTGTCCTTAAACTTTAACTATTTGACTTTTACGCACCATTGGTTAACATTGGTGCATGCGTGCGCTTTCCGCACATCTCCCGAATCCCGAGGGCCATTCCCGACTTCAGCATTGCTTGTCCTGACTGCTCCCAGCGATTCCCTAGGCCCTAGGCCTAACCACTGTTCGAGTGGCCTCTCTTATACCACTTGTTCAGTATATGGTTTGAGTGGCCCCCTGCCCTCATCCATAATTGTGCAACTTTGTATGTTTAAACAGTGCTTTTGATTTAACGCTTGTGCCCCTTTATTCATAAAGAATACTGGGGATTGTTTTTAGTAATAAACACATATATTTTTATAATATATACTTGTGTGGTGTCCTTTCATTTGGTATTACAGGATTGTATGTGGTAAAACAGCTCGCTTAACACGACCTCTTAAGTTAAGCCTTTAGGCTGCTTAGTCCATGCTACCCCTAGGATAGCTTGTCTAATAAGGTTGACTTACAACCAGACACCATAAGGGGATTGTTTGGTCAGGTAGTAGGTGGTTCCAGAATTGGAAACATCCCCTACCAGGCCAACTTCTCACAATTATCATTCTACGTGTTACCAACAGCAACGTAATAAAATGGAGTCGAGCACACGTGCCTGTACCCACTTCAACTATAAATCTGTGTCTGTGTATTTATTATGTTTGTATAATGTTGCTCCTGCGCCCTCCTACATTATATTGTGCTGTAAACAGCGTATTCAACCATCTTACCTCTCGCAGTAACAAAAACTTTGATTATATAACTTTCTCTCGCTCTTTCTACAAATCCGAACGTACAAACTGTTGCATTACAATACTGCAAACAAAGTGTATAGTAAATTTATAAGTGTGTGCTATTGCTCGATTTCTTTTGGGTTTTTTTCCGCATCTTTATATAGCGTGAATTTGACCCAAAACTATACCAGCAATTTACATGAGCACCGTATTTACAGTACATTTTCAGGCACGTGTAGATTATGTCATTTCTCTACAATAACAGGATGTGGATGCGACTCCGAGCCTTGAAAACTGATTTACAGTGTACCCAAATGACCACCTACGTATATATATTAGCTGCCCTTCATGTGCCAAAAACTGCAACCTAAAGCTTTCATAGCCCTGTATTACTACAGCTACAACACTCCCCTGAATGTACAACAAACATTCATATTCGCAGAAATGCGTCATGTCCACCATCTTTTATGTGTGCAACTGTGGATGAATATAGGGTCAGTGATACCCCGTACCTTCCATGTTGGCCATGTTGTGGGACTTTACAGACATAATGACACATTTATGTTTAAGACCCGGGTACGGCAGCACTACAACACGGACACCTGAAACAATTGATTTCTCATGTAGCTCATAATGCAACCACGCCCATAACTTCGGAGTCATCGTTCACAGCCTTGAGCAGCACTGGCATACGTCAGTCCAGCCTACTCCGCTTCCAGGAAAACTCAAAAATACTATATGGCACAGATTTCCATTATAGTGATTTCTTAGTTCCAGGTTTAGTTGTCAGAATGGCACATACACACTCCTTCATGGCTGGCATACACCCACACCACACCCATCCAGCCCATTCGTCACAACATACGTGACCCTACCAATAAAAAAGATTGGGCGCACATGCTCTACGCCATTTTAGAGTTGCTCCCATCGCAAGCGCTGTGATGACCCGTACTGGTGGTTCGGACGCCACATGTAGGCCCGAACTACCGAACAGGGGGCCCACCAACACGTGCATGGCCTCTTCGGTCACTGAGTTTGTGGTACTGCAAGAACTGAGCAGGTGAGGTGCCTGCAATGATGATAGGTGCACAAGTATGTCCTTTGCCATAGTGATATCAAGACTCAGCACCAAATGTGAGACTTCTTGGTGGCAGAGCAGGACTGCATGATGTAGAACGTACCCTGTCCACGAAAAGGTGAGCAGTGAGCCCTGGGTGCACAGCGGAGGGAGTAGATGGGGTGCAGCAGACTGGATAACATAAGGCGATGCAGCGATTTAGGCGTACGCAGTCCTATATACCGTATCTTATTGCATTTGTATTTTTTTTCCTATAGCAGGAAAGTTTTTATAGTCGGTCAAAAGTCCGTCGCTCGTGATGATTGAAACCACGTGTATCACTGTGCACCACTTGTTTTCTATACCCGGATGGTAAACATTACTACTCTACTAATTCTTCATAAATGGAAGCCCAATAAACAAGTTAGAACTGTACAAATAGTTGTATTTTTAGTGCGGGAGGGAAGGTGTGTGTAAGGGCGATGTTATTCTACTCCACATTAAGATAGTGACAATTACCAATCATAACATCTTTCTTTTACTATCTTTTAGATGTAGAGCTTCAGGGTGCACTATGTCCCGGCACGTGGTGGAAGACAAACTGGTGACAGAAAGGTGAGCAGTGAATACTCTTTTCAGCCACTCTCTCAATTCCTCTCTCTTTTGATAAACAAATGACGCACAATCTTATTAAAATTAGGAGTCTGTAATGGGCATATTTACAAGGACAGCATTAAAATGTTCTGGTGTAAACCTGGGCTTCTATTGGAATTCTCATGAATTCTCAAAAGCCTATTATTAAGCCCATTATGGTCGCTTTAAAAGCACTTTGCTAACACTAAAGCGACGATCATTTTAATGCTGTCCTTGTAAATATGCCCCCAATATAGCGAGAAATACAGAAATAATTTTTGTTCGCAAGTGAAAAGCTTGTTAATATAAGACTGTGGACTTAACATATCAATCCACCTCACATATTAAACATGCTTAAGTCCACTTCAGAACAGATGTTAGGATCTGACATAAACCGCAATTACCAAGACTTTTGCTATCGGTCCTCAAATCCCGGGCCACCTTGCAAATACAACGCTGTTGTCATACCTCCCCCTTCCATGTTATATTGTCATAGGAATACCTACCTTGCCACCGGTAATGCCTACATTGCAACTCATTGGAGATTCGAGGTGAGCCGTTAGCAAACCGGCTGCTAACATGCATTAATGCATCTTAGTAAATAGGGCAATATATTTTGACCACATTTTGGCTTTTTTTCAAAAATTGCGGCGAAATGGCACTTGTTAATATGCCCACAAGTTTGCTATGACAGAGCTGGAACATCGACTCCTACCCTGCCATAGTAAACAGCAGGGTCCTGGGGGTAGGCACCCCAAGACACGGCAGAAGCTGCTCCTGGGGGGTGGTGTCACCCCAAGCCTTTCAACTGCTGTAGAATGGAGACCATGCAGCCCCCCTCCCAAAATATAAATAGACCCAGAGGGTGGTAATCCCCAGAGCTTAGACGGACCTTTGAGCTCCCTCACCCATTTATTCTTTAGCACCGAGGAATGGCGGTCCCCGGGCTACAGGGACCCTCTGAAACCCTATCAAATGTAATATTTGAAACCCCAAGATTTGGCCCTCCCAGGTAGCTAATTTTTAAACAAGCACAGGAGCCTGCATTTTGTTTTATTTTTTTTTACTGCCGATCCATGCACCCAGTGCAGAATTCTCAGTTTTGTCAACAAAACAAATGTTTTGGGACCCCCTAAGCCGGCCTAGAGGGTCAAAATATTTGTAACCTGCCCCCTTTATACGTTTTGAACACTTGTTCCACTAATTTCTAGATTCTCGCTTCTACCGAGGCACAAAATCGCTGCCAATACTTCCTGGTTTCGAATGTTGACAACCGCTTGACAGCCAATTAGCATTCAGCGCGCGATCGGCACGGAACACTTACTGTGCACGCAGGATGCGTGGATCCACCGAGGCCATAGATATATATGTACTTTAAATGTTATTTTCTCAGGAACTTCTGAAAGTATTTACACCATTTAAGCAAAAGGGACAAGTCTGAACCAAGGACTACCTCTTTGCTAAATTTGGTGTAATTCTGTTCAGCAGTTCAGGCTGTAGCCACGATCAACGATTCATATGAACAGTGCATGGGGAAAACACGTTTTGGGACCCCCTTTTTTCTCAGCCACCGCTTCACGAATCACCCCGAGACTTTCAGGATAGGTGTGGACCGGAGCACCCCACCAGTCTTGAAAATTGATCATACTTACATTTACTTAGCTATACACTTATACAAACACCACTTTATCTATTCATATAGATAGTAAATTATACATAGTGTGTTATAAAATCACTATTACAAGTATACAGTTATCTATACAGTCACGCATACAATCAGTGAGTCTTGCGTATACTTATTTATAAACAACTACTGGACATATACCATTAAGAGAGATATTTGCTCATCACCACACCCATAAGGATATTCACTCACCCAAACAACTGTTATACCATGTAGTCTTAACGTCATATACCTCCTAATCAACAATTCACACATCTGTGGGCAGTCACACACCTCCCACCAAACCACACACACATTCACTCTACCATACAAATACTTAGTTAACTAATCAATAACTAGTATAGACTTTCAAATAGCTAGTAACTAAATCCTCCATCCAGATGTTTATATTTATATATCCACTCATTCTTCAATGCAAATTGCTATATATATAATACATATTTAAATAACAAAGCAAACCACATTCACTGGATGATGTCATCAGTGATGTCATCAGTGATATCATCAGTGATGTCACTGACCATGTCATGAATGATGTAATATGTGACATCATTAGCAGTGGATTGCCCACTAACTATATCGGGGGAATTTCAAACGTTTTTTAAATGGTAATTTCTAACTATAACGTGGCTGAAACCTATGGTTTTTTCAGTGAATTTCAATGGTTTCGTAAATCATAGTCATTAAATGTATTAATTGTTATATCTTTTATACTGTTTTACTACATTATTTTAAATTATTTATTTTTAGATATTTTATTTTTTAAATTACATTACATATTTTTAATATAAATTCCCCCCCAAAAAATGTTACACTCTCTGCAACGCAGTCCCCTGACGCGTTTGCAGAGGGGGAACTAATTCCCCTTGCATACTGGGGGTCACTGGGGGCCAACTAGCCCACCAGGAACCTCCAGTATTCCCCAGGGGGCTGCATTGCAGAGAGGTGTAATGAGGCCACACCCTTTTTTACACCTCTCTGCAGCGCAGCCCCCGGGCGCATTTGCAGAGGGGGAACTATTTGCCCTTACATACTAGGGGTCCCTGGGGCCAACTAGCCCACCTAGAACCTCTAGTATGCGCCAAGGGGCCTGCATTGCAGAGAGGTGTAATGAGGCTATGCCCTTTTTACACCTCTCTGCAACGCAGCCCCCTAGCGCGTTTGCAGAAGGGAAACTAACTCCCCTTGCATACTGGGGGTCCCTGGGGGGCAACTAGCCCACCTGGAACCTCCAGTATGCACCAGGGGGCTGCATTGCAGAGAGGTGTAATGAGGCCACACCCTTTTTTACACCTCTCTGGAACACTCCCCTGGGCGCGTTTGCAGAGGGGGAACTATTTCCCCTTGCATAGTGGGGGTCCCTGGGGGCATCTAGCCCACCTGGAACCTCCAGTATGCGCCAGGGAGCTGCATTGCAGAGAGGTGTAATGAGGGTATGCCCTTTTTACACCTCTCTGCAACACAGCCCCCTGGCGCGTTTGCAGAGGGGGATCTAATTCCCCTTGCATACTGTGGGTCCCTGGGGGCCTACTAGCCCACCAGGAGCCTCCAGTATGCGCCAGGGGGCTGCGTTGCTTTGCCCTGGGGAACGGCGGTCCCTGGGCAAGTGTGGGGGGGATTGGGCCCCCCCCACACTTCTTTATCACTATGCCCCCGCAATTTTGTCCCCCCGGGGGGTAATTTGAGAAAAAACAGACCGGTTTTTAAAAAACATTTTTTGGGCCTTGCGGGTCCTTGTGGGACCACCTGGGCAGGCCTAGGGGGTCAGGGTGTTTCTACCCTGCCCCCTTTTTGTGTTCTACAGGTTTGTTTTTCTGATTTCTTGTGCCTCGGTCTACCGAGCACAAGATGGCTGCCAACACTTCCTGGTTTGAAGTGTTGAAAGCCAATGAGCATGCAGCTCGTGCTGATTGGCTGCCACTGTCTGTCAACACTCCAAAACAGAAATTGTTGGCAGCCATCTTGTCTCGGTAGACTGAGGCACAAGAAAGCAGAGGTAGAAGCACCCTGACCCCCTAGGACTGCTCGGAGGGTCCCACAAGGACCCCCAAGGCCCACAAAATGTTGTTTTTTTTAAATTGTGGGGTACGCGTACCATACGCGTACCGTATGTTATGTTATGTTATCGTGGGTTTTATTAAGCGCTCAGCTACTCTAGCAGGTGCGCGCACGGTGCGCACACGGTGCGCGCTTATAGGTATATAAATTTTTTCAAATTAGATTTTCTCAACAACTACTGGAGGGATTTACACCATTTAATTAAAAGGGTGATCTGCGAATCAGACTCTACCATTTTGCCAAATTTCTTGTAATTCCGTTCAGCCGTTCGGGCTGTAGCCGTGTCTAATCGTCCTACGGAAAATAACATGGGGAAAACACATTTTGGGACACCCCTTTTTTCTCAGCCCCCACTTCACGAATCCCCCCAAAACTTTCAGGGAAGGAGCAGAGCGGAGCAGGCCATCTTCTTTGAGAAATTCACAAAGATTCATCAACCGGCGCCAAAGTTATTCCCAATAGAATGTTGCGGATTCCCTATGGAAACTAGGTCCTAACTATATCTACCTACTGGTGACCACCAGTAGGTATATATATATTCACTGAAAAAACCATAGGTTTCACACCAGTTATAGTTAGCTGAACATTTTACTCATACAAAACCATTGAAATTCCCACGTTATAGTTAGTTGGACTCACTATAACTCGCGTGCCCGCAATCCACTGCTGATGATGTCACATATTACATCATTCATGACATGGTCAGTGACATCACTGATGACATCACTGATGACATCTCAAATGACATCACTGATGACATCACTGATGACATCATCCAGTGACTGTGTGTTTCTGTAAAGTTTAAATATGTTTTAGATATTGAAGACTGAGTTGATGTATAAGTGTCTGGATGAAGGATTTAGTAGGTGCGTGACTGACTGTATGAGTGAGTGATTAAATGTGTCTTACTGAATGCATGGGTTAGTGACTAAACTGTCTGAATGTGTGTATCAGTATGTCTGTTGTTATGTAAGCTGCTGCATTTGTTGATCAGTAGCTATATGAGTGGCTATATGGGTTATTGATTGGTTGCCCAAGTATTTGTATGTGAGACTGAGTGTGTGTGTGGGTGGCTGGGAGGTGTGTGACTCTGTGCATAGATGTGCGAGCAGTTGATTCACTAGGTGTATGGGTTCAAGATTGCATGTGGAAACAGCTGTATGGGCGGTTGACTGTGTGCATGGGTGTGTTGGTGAGTGAATGGCTATCTCAGTGCTACATGTCCAAGTAAGTACATATGTAAAACACAGTGCATGTGAGAGTTGGCATATATAATTGACTATACATGAGAGCCAGTGATTGTGCAAGTGGCTGTATGGATCAATGAGTACTTGTATCAGTGATTGTATAAGAGAGTAAGTATGTGTTAGTATCCGTTTGAATAAGTAAGGTGTTGTGTGTATAACTGTATAGATGAGGAAATGGGAGTGTGATTGATTCTTTACATGACTGACTAGGTGTGTGAGTAACTCCATGGATGAGTGGCAGTGTGTGAGAGTCTGTATAGGTGTATGAGTGCATATTATAGTGTTGTATTGCTGAGGGACTGTATGTATGATTGATTGTATGGGTGAATGAGTGGATGTGTGTGTAGACCTAGGAATTAGTGAGTGCGTATGTAGTAACTGGTATTGGTGTGTCAATGGTTTCAAGAATGGTAGTCTGTATTTAACACAGGGTGTATCAAAGGTTAGAAAAGTGTGAGGAGGTGCATCGTATTATCACATGAATGATGTCATCAGTGATGTGATCAGTGATGTCAATTGAGATGTCATCAGTGATGTCATCAGTGATGTCATTTGAGATGTCATCAGTGATGTCATCAGTGATGTCACTGACCATGTCATGAATGATGTAATATGTGACATCATCAGCAGTGGATTGCGGGCGCGCGTGTTATAGTGAGTCCAACTAACTATAACGTGGGATTTTCAATGGTTGTATGAGTAAAATGTTCAGCTAACTATAAATGGTGTGAAACCTACGTTTTTTTCAGTGAATTTCAAAGGTTTTTTAAATGCTAATTCCTAATTATAACGAGTGTCAAACCTATGTTTTTTTCAGTGAATTTGAAACGTTTTTTAAATGCTAATTCCTAACTATAACAAGTTTGAAACCTACGTTTTTTTAAGTGAATTATTCCGTTTTTTTAATAGCTAATTTTTATAGCTAATAATTATTATCATTTTTTCTAATTATTCCAATATTCTATATTTTTATAATAATAATTTATGAATGTATTTTTCCAGTTTTTTTTATATTTAAACCCCGGTGCGCTCAGGGTGCGCGCACCCGTAAAGGCACCCGTACACGTAGCATAAGCGCAATTCCCGCGAGCGAAAAAATATATATTTGTGTATTTAAAGTAAATAATAATGCAAGACATTCAGTGGCATACTCATAAAAGAGGTATTTTTGATTTTTAATAACCGTATTTTAACTTTTAAACACATTTCCGAAAATCGAGCAAAACGTTATTCATTCGCGCCGCGTAAGCGCCCCCGGAAGCGCCTCCGTAAGCGCCTACGTACGTGCTACGTAAGCACCCCCGTAAGCGCCCCAGAACGCGCAGCGTAAGCGCACGTCAAGCCATGTGACCTTAAAACAACACTTTTGATTGGTTAATAACAGTTTTTTTAACAACTATGGAAAGTCCCCACCCATTTCCCTCACTACCTCTTTGCAATTGCTGAGAGAACACCTTTTGTGCATTGTTCTTATCAGTGATGTCATTTGAGATGTCATCAGTGATGTCATCAGTGATGTCACTGACCATGTCATGAATGATGTAATATGTGACATCATCAGCAGTGGATTGCGGGCGCGCGTGTTATAGTGAGTCCAACTAACTATAACGTGGGATTTTCAATGGTTGTATGAGTAAAATGTTCAGCTAACTATAAATGGTGTGAAACCTACGTTTTTTTCAGTGAATTTCAAAGGTTTTTTAAATGCTAATTCCTAATTATAACGAGTGTCAAACCTATGTTTTTTTCAGTGAATTTGAAACGTTTTTTAAATGCTAATTCCTAACTATAACAAGTTTGAAACCTACGTTTTTTTTAAGTGAATTATTCCGTTTTTTTAATAGCTAATTTTTATAGCTAATAATTATTATCATTTTTTCTAATTATTCCAATATTCTATATTTTTATAATAATAATTTATGAATGTATTTTTCCTGTTTTTTTAATATTTAAATCCCGGTGCGCTCAGGGTGCGCGCACCCGTAAAGGCACCCGTACACGTAGCATAAGCGCAATTCCAGCGAGCGAAAAAATATATATTTGTGTATTTAAAGTAAATAATAATGCAAGACATTCAGTGGCATACTCATAAAAGAGGTATTTTTGATTTTTAATAACCGTATTTTAACTTTTAAACACATTTCCGAAAATCGAGCAAAACGTTATTCATTCGCGCCGCGTAAGCGCCCCCGGAAGCGCCTCCGTAAGCGCCTACGTACGTGCCACGTAAGCACCCCCGTAAGCGCCCCAGAACGCGCAGCGTAAGCGCACGTCAAGCCATGTGACCTTAAAACAACACTTTTGATTGGTTAATAACAGTTTTTTAACAACTATGGAAAGTCCCCACCCATTTCCCTCACTACCTCTTTGCAATTGCTGAGAGAACACCTTTTGTGCATTGTTCTTATTAATACTTCTTTTTTTTTTAAAGATGTCTGCTTCCAGGGACTCCTCCTCAGACTCTGATCTTGAATTCGTGCCTGAGGACCCCCCCCGGAGAAAAGTAAAAGAGCATTTTATCTGGAAGTTCTTTACTTTCCCAGAGGGGGAAAAAAATGTAATGCAGCTAAAGTGACCTGCCAGATATGTGACACAACTCTATCACGTGGGGATCCCACCCGCAAATACAGTTTCGGGAATGCCACCTTGACCCGGCATGTGGAGAGGAGGCACCCTAATAACTTCACAGGGGAGAGCACCAGGGACCTGGCACGCAATCACCCAAGAGATGGCGACAGCACCTTCACCGGAGCAGCAACACCTTCTGGAAGAGCAGCAGCACATTTAATCCCCAATATACAGCCAGTCTTCAGAGATTTGAAAATCGTCTGCAAACAGTGTGACGAACTGCTCTGCTACGGGGAGCAGAGCATTGAACTTATTGTTCGCAAAAAGGAGGACCACCGCTGCTCCACCCAGCCCTAATTTTTTCCCTTTTTTTTGCTCCTGTTGAGCAGTTCCCTGGTTTTGTTTTTGTCCTGAAAAAAATAAAAACATTTTTTAAATCATTCTGAAAAAGTATTAAAAAAAATGTAAAAACTAAAAAAGGAAGAAAAAAAAAGTTCTTATCAGAACTACCTCCAATTCTCCAAAAAGAGCTATATTCCTTATATATTGTGTCATTCTTTTTTTCAATGAATGTGTACTGCATAAATGAATGGATAAAATGACTGAATGAAAGGAAGAAAGTGACTGAGGGAACAAATGACAGAAGGGGAGTGAGTGAGGGTGAGTTGATGACAGTGAGGGATGAAGGTGAGTGAGGGTGAGTGAAGGGGGAGTCACAGAGTGAGGGGATGGAGGGAGTGAGGGTAAGACAGAGGGAGTGAGGGAAGAGGAGTGAGGAAGTGAGTGGACAGAGGGAGTGAGAGAAGGAGTGAGTAAAGTGGAGTACGGTGAGAGAGGAAAGGAAAATGAGTGAGAGAGCGAAAGAAGGGAAGAGAGGGGAAGGGAAGTGAAGCAGGGGGACTGAAAGAAGGTGAGTGTGGGAGGGGAGTGAGGGGAAGGGGAGTGAACATGGGGAATGAGAATAAGTGAGGGAAGCGGAGTAAGGGAACGGGGGTGAGGGAGGGTAAGAGAAGAGCAGTGAGGTTGAGGAAAGAGTGGTGATAGAGTGTGGATAAAGGCAAGTGAGCATGAGACAAGGGGAGTGAGGGAGTGAGGAGACAGAGGGAGTGAAGGAAAGAGTGAGAGAAGGGGACCGAGTGAGGGAGCAAAGAAAGGTAAGTGAGGGAGTGTGGGAGAGTTAAAGGGAATGAGCATGAGGGAAGGGGACTGAGAGAGTGAGGGGATGGAGGGAATGAGGCTAAGAGAGAGGAAGTGAGGGAAGGGGAGTGAGGATGTGAGAGGACAGATGGAGTGAGAGAAGGAGTGAGTGAAGTGGAGTAAGGTGAGTGAGGGAAGGGGAATGAGTGAGGGAGCGAAGGAAGGGAATAGAGGGGAAGAGGACTGAAGTAGAGGTACTGAGAGAAGGTGAGTGGGGATTGAAAGTAAAGGAAAGGGGAGTGAAGGATGGGGAATGAGGGGTAGTGAGGGAACCGGAGTAAGGGAACGGGGGTGAGGGAGGATGAGAGAAAGGCAGTGAGCGTGAGTAAAGTAGGGTGAAAGTGGGTGGATAAAAGTGAGTGAGGGTAAGACAAGGGGAGTGAGGGAGTGAGGGGACAGAGGGAGTGAAGGAAGGAGTGATAGAAAGGGACTGAGTGAGGGAGCAAAGAAAGGTAAGTGAGGGAGTGTGGGTGAGTTATAGGGAGTGAGCGTGACGGAAGAGAAGTGAGAGAGTGATGGGACGGAGAGAGTGAGGCTAAGAGAGAGGGAGTGAGGGAAGGGGAGTGAGGAAGTGAGAGGACAGAGGGAGTGAGAGAAGGAGTGAGTGAAGTGGAGTAAGGTGAGTGAGGGAAGGGGAATAAGTGAGGGAGCGAAGGAAGGGAAGAGAGGGGAAGGGAAGTAAAGCAGGGGTACTGAAAGAAGTTGAGTGTGGGAGGGGAGTGAGGAAAAGGGGAGTAAACATGGGGAATGAGAATAAGTGAGGGAAGCGTAGTAAGGGAACGGGGGTGAGGGAGGGTGAGAGAAGAGTAGTGAGGTTAAGGAAAAGAGTGATGAGAAACTAAATTTTGTTTCTCAAACTTACCTTATAAGTAATGTAAACCTAATTACATATTTTTACAAAATTTAATATCTGTGGAAGAGGAAAAAAATAAGTTATAATTTTTATAATATATATTTCAAAATACAAGAGACAAGGCAGGAGACTAAAAGTCATAAAAGGGTACTAAGAGATAAAGTAGGAGTGAAGGACACAGAAAGGGAAACAAAGGAACGGTGAAGGACAGAGAGAGGGAAAAAGAAATAGAGGGAGAGCAAATTACTAAGAGGATAATGAGGCGGATAGATTCAGTGACAGAGAGGAAGAGAGGGAGAGAGAAATGAACTGAAGGTGAGAATGATACTAAAGGAATGTGAGTTAGCAAAACTAAATGAGGAAAGGGGAGTAAGGAAAGGGGAGTGAGTGAGAGGGAAGGGGGAGTGAGTGAGGGTGCATTCACGACAATGAGGGATGGAAGGTGAGTGAGGGTGAGTGAAGGGGCGTGAGAGAGTGAGGGGACAGAGGGAGTGAGGGTAACAGAGAGGGAGTGAGGGTAACGGAGTGAGGAAGTGAGAGGACAGAGGGAGTGAGAGAAGGAGTGAGTAAAGTGGAGTAAGGTGAGTGAGGGAAGGGGAATTACTGAGGGAGCAAAGGAAGGAAAGAAGGGGAACGGGAGTGAAGCAGAGGGACTGGGAAAAGATGAGTGCGGGAGGAGAGTGAGGGGAAGGGGAGTTAAGGATGGGGAATGAGGATACGTGAGGGAAGTGGGGTAAGGGAACAGGGGTGAGGGAGGGTGAGAGAAGGGCAGTGAGGTTGAGGAAAGAGGGGTGATAGAGGGTGGATAAAGGTGAGTGAGCATAAGACAAGGGGAGTGAGGACATAGAGATAGTGAAGAAAGGAGTGAGAGAAGGGGACTAGTGAGGGAGCTTAGAAAGGTAAGGTGAATTAAAGGGAAAGTGTGAGGGAAGGGGGAGTGACAAAGTGAGGGGATGGAGGGAGTGAGGGTAAGAGAGAGGGAGTGAGGGAAGGGGAGTGAGTATGTGAGAGGACAGAGGAAGTGAGAGAAGGAGTGAGTGAAGTGGAATAAGGTGAGTGAGGGAAGGGGAATTACTGAGGGAGCAAAGGAAGGAAAGAAGGGGAAGGGGAGTGAAGCAGAGAGACTGAGAGCTGGAAAGAGGTGGAGGGGAGAGAGGGGAAGGGGAGTGAAGGAATGGGGAATGAGGGGTACTGAGGGAAGTGGAGTAAGGGAACTGGGGTGAAGGAGGGTGAGAGAAAGGCGGTGAGGTTGAGAAAAGAGGGGTGATAGAGGGTGGATAAAGGTGAGAGAGCGTGAGACAAGGGGAGTATAATATATATTTCGCAATACAAAATACAAAATAACTTGCACAACATGTTATATGGTTTATTTTTGCTGTTCTCAGAATATATTGAATTTCACTAAAAACAGTGAGTTCAATAATACTCATCATATGACAGCGGCCAAAAAAACATATTAAAAAAGATTGTGTTTAAAAAACCCATACAACGTTTCAATAAATAATGTAAAACTTAGAAAAAAACATATCCTAAATGTTTTCTTCCAAGCAAAAATTTCATACGTACTTATATTAGTATGTCATTATTATACTCTCAAAGTCAGTGAAATTGCTCTCCCACCCTCGCAGCTCCACCATTAAGTGAGGTGACCCTGCCCCTGCACTCTTGAGTGTTGGTGATCGAGGCCCTCCTCCACCTGCAGGTTTGCCTGCGCCTCCTTTCTTTCTTTCTGCTCCTTCACTCCTTTTTCTCCCCTTTCTATCTTTCACCTTTCTGCACCTCTGCTCTTTTGCGCCTTATTTCTGCCCATTTCCCTTTCTCTCCCTCTGCTCCTTCACTCGTTTTCACTCGTTTTTTTCCCTTTCTATCTTTCACCTTTCTGCACCTCTGCTCTTTTGTGCCTTATTTTTGCCCATTTTCCCTTTCTCTCCCTCTGCTCCTTCACCCGTTTTCACTCGTTTTTTTACCCTTTCTATCTTTCTCCTTTCTGCTCTTTTCTGCATCTCTGTTCTTTTGTGCCTTATTTCTGCTTATTTTCCCTTTTTTCTTTATCCCTTCTTTCCTCCTTTTACCTTTCCCCGCCGCTGTTGCCCCCACGGCCCCTCCCCCCCCAGCACGACCGGCCCAATCCAGCTCCCCTCCCCGCTCCCGCCTCCCAGCTGTCCAGCCCTCCCTGACCCCTACTTAACGGCGGCCACTGCGGGGACAGGCGAGCAAGACCACTGACTCATTGTCAGTGAAATTGCTCTCCCACCTTCGCAGCTCCACCATTAAGTGAGGTGCCCCTGCCCCTGCACTCTTGAGTGTTGGTGATCGAGGCCCTCCTCCACCTGCAGGTTTCCCTGCGCCTCATCCCTGGTGGTCCAGTGGACCTCTGTCTCCTTTCTTTCTTTCTGCTCCTTCACTCCTTTTTCTCCCCTTTCTATCTTTCACCTTTCTGCACCTCTGCTCTTTTGCGCCTTATTTCTGCCCATTTCCCTTTCTCTCCCTCTGCTCCTTCACTCGTTTTCACTCGTTTTTTTCCCTTTCTATCTTTCACCTTTCTGCACCTCTGCTCTTTTGTGCCTTATTTTTGCCCATTTTCCCTTTCTCTCCCTCTGCTCCTTCACCCGTTTTTACTCGTTTTTTTACCCTTTCTATCTTTCTCCTTTCTGCTCTTTTCTGCATCTCTGCTCTTTTGTGCCTTATTTCTGCTTATTTTCCCTTTTTTCTTTATCCCTTCTTTCCTCCCTTTACCTTTCCCCGCCGCTGCTGCCCCCGCGGCCCCTCCCCCCCCGCACGACCGGCCCAATCCAGCTCCCCTCCCCGCTCCCGCCTCCCAGCTGTCCAGCCCTCCCTGACCCCTACTTAATGGCGGCCACGCCGGGCGCGCCGCTGGTGCACCGAAGGTGCGTCAAAGGCAAGCACTTCTGCGCTCGTCTGCGACCCGTCCGCGACCAGCACCAGGAACCCTGGACCTCTGCCCCGCCAATGCTACGACCCAGCAGCACTCCACGCACTCAACCCAGGCTGCAACAACAACTGCAAGCTAGCATCACCAGCCGACACCCATGGACCCTTCAGCTGTCACCGCTGCCGGCACACCTGCAGCACCGCCAAGAACACGGATCCAGCACAACCCGCCCACAAGAACACAACCGAACCGAAGACCCTGCAATCCATCCTCCTCAACGTCCGATCCCTCCACAAACACGCCACAGAAATCTGGGACCTCCTCGACAGCACAACCCCAGACGTAGCATTCTTCACCGAAACCTGGACCAACACCACCTCGGGACCGGACATCGCCATCGCCATCCCCCAAGGATACAAGATCTCCAGGAAGGACCGCCCCATCCACCCAGGAGGAGGAATCGCCATTGTCCACAAATCCAGCCTCCGCCTGAGCACACTCCCTGACGAGTCCACAGAACTGATGGAACACCTTCACTTCAAGATACTGGCCAGCCCCACCGCCGCCCTCCGAGGAACCCTCATCTACCGACCCCCTGGACCCCGCGGACCCTTCACCAACTCCATTATGGACATTATCTCCCCGCAGGCCATCGCATCCACCAACTACACCCTGCTGGGAGACCTCAACTTCCACCTCGACAATCAACTGGACCCCAACACCACATCCCTCCTGGACAACTTCCACAACATTGGACTCCGCCAGATCGTGACCAAGCCCATGCACTCAGCAGGACACACCCAAGACCCCCTCTTCACTACAGGAAACTCCATCACCTTCAGCCACACCACTGAACTCCCATGGACCGACCATCGTTGCGTCCACTTCACCTTCAGAACACCCACCATCCACAGACACCAGCATCTGCTTCCACAAAGAAACTGGACCAAAATCACCGATGACCAGCTCACCTCCTCACTCAACAACTCCACCCCAACCATCGCGGAAAACGACGACCCCAACACCGCAGCCCGAACCCTGCATAGATGGATCTCGGACAGCACCAACACCATAGCCCCCCTCAAGAAAAACAACAATACCCGTGCCAAGAAAGCCAGATGGTTTACCACCGAACTTCGAGAGTCCAGGCGCACATGCCGCCGCCTCGAAAAGGCCTGGAGAAACACCAAATCCACAGAAGCCCACAACAACTTCAGAGCCGCCACCAACGCCCACCATCAACTCAACAGAGAAACGAGGAAAAAAGCGATTGAAGACAGAATCTCCACCCAGGCACACAACAGCAAGGAACTCTTCAGCATCATCAAGGAGTTCGCCCAACCCACCAGCGAGTCTACCGACATCCCTCCCTCACAAGACCTCTGCGACAAACTCAGCATCTTTTTCCACCACAAAATCAAGAGCATCTACGACAACTTCGACGAAGACAACCAACACACTGAACCCTCACCAACCACCCCCGACACCCGGAAACCAGCGATTGATGACTGGACAGCCCTCACCACCGAAGACACACTGAAGACAATGAAGTCAATACACTCAGGGGCCCCCACGGACCCCTGCCCCCACCACATCTTCAACAGAGCCGCCAACACCATTGCACCCATGCTCCGCCAAACCATCAACCGCTCCCTGGCGACCGCCTCATTCCCCGACGACTGGAAACACGCCGAGGTCTACCCCCTCCTAAAGAAACCCTCAGCGGACCCCACCAACCTCAAAAACTACAGACCCATCTCCCTGCTCCCGTTCCCAGTGAAAGTCATCGAGAAAGCCATCAACAGCCAACTCGCCACATTCATTGAAGAACACAACATCCTCGACTCCTCCCAATCCGGCTTCAGAACAAAACACAGTACGGAAACCGCCCTCCTCGCCGCAACAGACGACATCCGCACCTTACTGGACAAAGGAGAAACAGTAGCCCTCATCCTCCTCGACCTATCAGCGGCGTTCGACACAGTCTCCCACCGCACCCTAATACGCAGACTCTACGATGCAGGAATCCAGGACAAGGCCCTCAACTGGATCTGCTCCTTCCTCTCCAGCAGGACGCAGCGGGTCAGACTCCCCCCTTTCCTCTCGGACCCCACACCTATCACCTGCGGAGTCCCCCAGGGCTCCTCCCTCAGCCCGACGCTCTTCAACGTCTACATGGCTCCACTTGCCCCCATCGACAGAACCTACGGACTCAACATCATGTCATATGCAGACGACACCCAGCTCATCCTCTCCCTATCCAACGAGCCCAACACCACCAGACGCAACTTTCGAGAAGGCATGGAAGCCGTCGCCAAATGGACGAAAAACAGCTGCCTACAACTAAATACCAACAAAACAGAAGTACTCATCATGGGCCCAAACCCCGACGCCTGGAGTGACACCTGGTGGCCCACCGCCCTCGGAAACCCGCCAACCCCCACAGACCACGCACGCAACCTGGGAATCATCCTGGACTCCGAGCTCAAAATGGACCGCCAGATCAACTCTGTCTCATCTTCCTGCTTCCACACCCTCCGCCTCCTTCATAAAACCTTCAAATGGATCCCCCTCGAACACCGAAAGACAGTCACTCACGCCCTGGTCACCAGCAGACTCGACTACGGCAACGCACTCTACGCCGGAATAAACAAAAACCTCATCCGCAAGCTACAGAACATCCAGAACGCCGCCGCAAGACTGGTCCTCAACCTGCCAAAACACTGCCACATCTCCCAGCACCTGCGCACACTCCACTGGCTCCCCTTCGAGGCGAGAATCACCTTTAAGATGCTCACCCACGCACACAAGGCCCTCCACGGCACCGGACAAGCATACCTGAACAGCCGACTCAAATTCCACGCACCTCGAAGGACCCTACGATCAGCCCAGCTTTCCTACGCTGTGGTCCCCCGCACCAGAAAGACCAGATCGGGAGGCCGCTCCTTCTCCTTCCTCGCGGCCAAAGCATGGAACACCCTTCCGCTCCACCTCAGACAGACAACATCGCTCCCCATCTTCGCAAGAAACCTCAAAACCTGGCTCTTCGACAGACACCCTCCTTGATGGAATGGAACCTGCACCCCCCAACCCCGCCACCCCTAGCGCCTTGAGACCCTTACGGGTGAGTAGTCGCGCTTTAACAAACTCCTGATTGATTGATTGAAAGTAAAGTAATATAGAAACATAAATTAACAACATTAACCCGAAATACTCATTTTTGATTCACTTACTTTTCCACGAGTCCAAATAGTATATGAAAAGTCCTTTTTTTGGAAATTACTTAATAGTACTTTTAAACTTCCATTTACCCGACTTTCTGAATGAAAAGCTCCAACATCTATTCGATCATCTAACAATAGTTATATTTCCACCTCTGGCTCACTCATGATCAACATTTCCTATAATACTGATATCACTCACCATGTGATACACTTACACTACCTCTATGAGAACTACACGTTTTTTATTATCTTAATCACTCTAACTCACAAAGTAATTTTGAACAGCAGACTAACTTTTATTAACTGCTCTAATCTTCCTAGGCCAATTACTTTTCCTAAAATTTGGGTTGTAAGAACACTAGGTAAGAATTTTTTAAGTCAAAAGGCAAACGTTGTTTGAAAGTCAATTGAGTATCGTTACAATAAGTCCAGCCTTTTTGACGTTTTAAATAAGCTGTGTAATGTCCTGATGTTGTAGAAGGACCATCATGGATAATAATTGCTGCAGTTACAAAGGTTCTTCCTGAAATCGATAATTGAGAAGCCACAACATTTTTAATTAAAGTTGTCAATTTAGTTCCATCAGGTCTACATTGTTAGAACATTAAAATTACATACTCTCCATATCTTTGTATAAATGATGTTGATAACATTGCAGAGTTACATTGGGTACAGACCATGTTTTGATTTGCTTCTCTAACGAGATTATTGAAAGACACTGATTTGGAGTCTGGTAAAGTCAAATATATAAATCTTTCAGTGTCTATTGTAGTACTACTTAAAAAGGAACAATTGTTGCAGTCATGCTGCCATTTATAAGAAAGGCCAAAAAGATTTTCAACATCTATACCTTCATCTTGCAATAC
This sequence comes from Lissotriton helveticus, assembly GCF_964261635.1. NCBI lineage: Eukaryota > Metazoa > Chordata > Amphibia > Caudata > Salamandridae > Lissotriton > Lissotriton helveticus. The sequence goes on along the minus strand of NC_136060.1, from coordinate 46,244,935 downwards.
AACAAGCATATACATTAGAAATTCCTGACAATCTTGCTGAATATTCTGTGAAAATTGATTTAGACCAGAACATATGTCTAAAACATTTCGAATATCAGAAACACTTTCTATTTTTGTTTTATCACTGCTACATTTCTCAAACACAGTATTCAACAAACAACAAAATCTTTGATCCCGATTTTCAAAAATCTGCTCTTGTAAAGTTTGAAGAAAAAAAACAACATTAACCACTACATTAGCATAGCAGTTGACGCCAGAACTGTTTTCAAACTGAAATCCAACAACATCTTCAACAGAATCCTTTTCCTTTCTGCTTACAATTACTGGTTCATCTAGTTTTTTTCTTTTTGCTACAACCTCGCTACAATTTTTCTCATTTCTTCTGTTTCAACCTACCACAGGCTTTTCAAATAAAGGATATTGAGGTAAATTTGGAGCATATTCTCTTCTTAACCTATTATACTCTTTCACACAATTTAGATCTGCACTAATCTTTGTCTCATCAAAATCAATCAAGTATAATCCAGAGAAAGTTCTGACTCGAGATAAAGCAACATATGCCATACCCTCCTTGAACACAGAACTTCCAATATTCACCAAAGCACTATCTACACTTAAACCTTGAGATTTATGAATAGTCACCGCATATGCCAAACAAACAGGAAACTGTTTTCGGTGGATATATAAACCTTTCACAAGCAAAAACTGAGCAGAACAACGACTCAATTGTTGTACTTCTTCAATTCCATCAAATGTAATTTTCAAAAATTCAATTTCATCTCTATTTCGGTAATTCACAAAATCAACAACATGACCCATTGCTCCATTTACTAAACCTCTTTCCACATGTAAATTCTGTCCTAAAATTATACGACAATTTAAACATGCATATAGACTCTTTTCAAAACCAGCAGTTTTAGATATTGTCTTCTCTAAAGAATCCAATTTTGATTTCAACTTTTCTGACAAAATAATAGTAGCTCCTTCATGCTCTATTTTATCAATAGCTTCCAGTTTTACAATCTCTTGCAGAGTTGGCATCGAGCATATCACAGATTTGTTTTCAGCAATTTTTATATAAATATTCTCTGGGAGAATATTTTCGTTTGGAAACAAATTTGAAAGTAATCGTGCCTGTAAAGCTTCTTTGACATGTTCACTTACTTTTCCAATTCTTATATCTTGAAGAATATTTTTATAATCTTCATCCTTTGCCTGTCGCATATTTTGAAGCAGTTCTGCATATTTAAATATAACCATATATTAACATTTCCAATGCTTCCTAGGCACTTTCTGGTATCTTCATGCGTAAGCATTTTAAATACTGGTTGTCCTTTCACAGGAGTTAGCTGCAGTAGATCTCCAAAAACAATAATGTGTTTGCCTCCAAATAACACATCATACTCAATGGTGTAGTGGTAAACGGAGGGAAGATGGCGGCCGCGAGATGCAGTAAGCAGCGAGGACATGAACACGGATGGTTAGCCTCGAGGAGGTCGACATTCAGCAACCGTGCAGGAGCCTCTGAAACCTGATGTATGCAGTGTTTACCTATCGGGCAATACTGCGGGGGCCGTCGTGATGGTTCCGAGAGGTAGCAGCACTGATTCAGGCTCTTTTGCCTCCTGTCTGCGGGCTCTGTGGTGGCGTTCGCGGAGGCAATGGGCGGAGTAGCACTGGAGTGCTGGAGGTAGAACTCAGGGCAGAGCTCGGAAGCAGCGAGAAACGAAGTAAACGGAGCAAGCGGAGGCTGCGGAGTTCCGAGAGCGGTTTAAGGGAGCGGCAGCAGCTGTTGGGAAAAATGGCCCCAAAAGTAAATACAGGGGGGAAAGCAACTCTGAAAAAGAAGGCTGGCAATGATCACGCAAATTCCCCCGGAGCAACAAACGGAAATACCGGCACAGGAGCGGCGACTGAGACCGCAGGGAAAGTGAAGGTACAAACACCCTCTCAGGACCCTGAGAAGAAAAGGAAACCGCCTGCGGTCAGGACCCGACAAGCGACCGCAAACACCAGCATTGCAGAGATCTTCACCTGTGGCGGTAAGGAGAAGGGGGTCAAAGTAACAGAGGCTGAGGCAGAGGCTGTGAAAAAGGGGGAGTGTGAGGCTGTTTATCAAACGGAGGCCATTGGTAGCATTCCTGTTGGCTTAGCAGATGTCGGGGGCATAGAAGCCAGCACAGTATACCAATCCTCCCTGCATGACGAAGGTACCCCTAGCCTTACTCCAGGGTCTAAAGGTACTCCTCATGGAGTGGACGTTAATACCTTAAGCTTAAGCTTGGCTACTGCGTCCCAAAACACTGGCTCCGGGGGTACGGGCGTGGAAGAGGAGAGTGTTAGCCGAGCAAACGCCACCCTTGTGCTCATAACAAAGCCGACTAAGAACTATAAGATTCAGGACCCGGACAATTCTTTCAGGGGGGGTCAGCATAAATTCTAATCCCCCAGTGAGCATGGCCCCTGAAATAGAAAGGGAGAAGGCTATCAGCGAGTGTTTCTTTTCAGTGACAGAGGAGGCTGACTGGTCGGAAGAAGAAGAGGAACACAGTTCCGACATAGATGAGAGCAATCCCGAATCAGAAAGAGATCCAGAGGAGGATCACCCGTCAACTGCAGTAAAATCTGTTGCCCCTCCGAAAGGCCACGAACAGCCCCAAAGAGGTCTGAGCTGGGATCACTCATCCACAACGCAGCTACAAGGGAGCCCTAATTATGAATCTAATCAAGAATCTACCCAGCGGTCAATGTTGGAAGCAATTCATCAGGAGATTATTGCACATCGGGAAGAGACCAGGCAGGACAATCGTAAGGCCCAAGCGGCGATGAGGAAGATGAAGGTCGTAGTTAGGAAATTAGCTAAGGCATGCGTCAATGTGGGGGACAGAGTGTCGAATCTGGAGGAAAGGGTGGTTTCAACAGAAGCAAAGGTTGCCGCTGCCACCAGCAAGGTTGAATCTTACGGAGCCCAAGCCTTGGATATTCAATGGAAGCTAGAAGACCTGGAAAATAGGCTTAGGAGGAATAACTTAAGGGTTTTGGGGATACCTGAGGGCGCAGAGGGGTCAGATGCAGGAGCTTATGTTACCAAACTTTTCGAACAAGCTTTCCCCAATCTGGCCAGCTGGTGTTGGGCCACTGAAACTCAGAGGGCGCATCGAACCCCCTTCAGGATACATCGGAATGCGAGGGAAGGAGACAAACCCAGGGCAATTTGAATTTTTCTGGGGAACTTTGTCCTGAGACAATCTATTGCTGAAATGGCAAGATCTGACGCTCAAAGAACGAGCGAGGGGGTCTCATTTTTTGTCCGACTGGATTTTTGCAACACTACGATCGAAAGTCGCTGGAGACTACGACAACTGATTAAGCCCTTTCAGGACAAGAAAATGCAGGCATACCTCACAAACCCTGCTCAGCTTAAAATAATTCATGAAGGGAGGACACAATACTTCACGTCAGAAATTGAGGTGCAGGAGTATCTGGACACTTTGGATAAATAATCTGGCTCTGTATAAGTTCTCCTCTCTTTTCTTTCTTTTCTTCCTTAGTTTTCATTTATCCAGTCTCTGAATATTTCTAGGGTGTTTAGTGGTCTATAAGTATATGCATAAGTATAAGTATAAGTATTGTACACAAGGTATGTAGTTTTAGAGGCCCTATAAGGGGTTGCTGATTACTCTTTCTTTTTGTATAAGGTTTATGAGGCCGTGGGAATTAAGCGGACATTTATGAAGTCCTCACTGCTATACTGCACCCATCATATGCACAGACTTAGTCTGAGCGCCTCACAAGGGAGGGTACATGGGTCAGGGGGGTCAGGGGGTTAAGGGCGGGGGGGTAGGGTGAAGGAGGGAAATGGTAGGGGGGTGGGGGTTGGGGGGGTGTAAATGCAAAAAAAAGAGAGTTTGTGACACTAATGTAATTTCAAATATGTATCGAGCATGTTTATTGGTCAGATTAAGAGAAGACAATATTTAAGACAGAAATATGCCTAAGCTTAGGATTTGCTCTCTGAATATAGGTGGGTTAAATGACTGGAAAAAAGGGGTAGATTGGAGGAATTTGTTAAATCAATAGGGGTCGATATCCTATGTATACAAGAGACCCACTTGCCGTGGAAGAAAAAGCATTGGTTAAATCTAAAAGGGTTCGAGACTCTCTCCTGCTCCTCCCAAACGTCTACTATTAGGGGGGTGGCTATCATAAGTAAGGTGGGTTTGGGGGGAGCGAAACGATTTAAGGCGTACACAACGGGCAGGTGGGCATTATGTGAAATGAATATGGGCATCACCCTCTGTTGCACCTATGGGACCAATAGTGACGACCCTGAAACCTTTGATCGCATGGAGAAGGAACTAATGGGCTGGCCAGCCCCCATGGTAGTTTGCGGGGATTTTAATATTTCAGCAAACTTCTGGGGGGAACGACTTACACTGGACGTAAATCTCGGGTATATCGGGCAGTATGCTCGATGATGCAATCACACGGGCTGAGGGATGTGTGGGGGAGCGTCGAACCAGGGGACTTTGGGTTCACATATTTCTCACATCTTTTCCATAAATACTCCAAGCTTGATTATTTCATGATATCTGCCATTGAATTGAGTACGGTTAAAATATGTAAATTGCCGATGATAATATCAGACCACAATCCTCTGATATTAACAATGGAAATTAATAGGCTTGTTAAAAAAGTAAGACCTTGGACCTTTGATAGAAAGCTTCTAATAGATAGTACTTACGTGGCACACATCAAGAATTGGTCTCAGGCTTTCTTTGACGCAAACAGATATAGTGCATCACGAAATGTAGTCTGGGACAGTTATAAAGCTGCTTTAAGGGGGAAACCACCAGCTATACTACTCGGAAGTGGAAAATGATTAACTTAGAGAGAGAACAACTAATGCGTAAACCATCTGACGCTGAGGGGCAGCACAGAAAGGATATATCCCAGGGGAGGCAGGGTATAGAAAGCCTAGAGACAGTGAGTTTCATCAAAGCCGAGATACAGAAACAACTAGCCAAAAAAGCAGCCGCGGAATATCAGGCGCAAAGAACGAGGCTGTATGAAACAGGGGAACAAGCAGGGAGGGCACACACACTCCGTATTAGACAGGTCACTTCTAAGAACATCATCACACAAATAGAAGAGCAGGGTTGGAGTTATGAGGAGCCGATGGAAATTCTAAATGTATTTAGAAGGTATTACCAAGATCTGTATCAGGAGGAGTCAGCCACAGAGGGTTCAAAGACAGAGTGGACAGGCATGGGCACTAAAGTGGCTCAGGGAGACAGGGAAATCCTCGAACAGGCCATTACCTTAGACGTATTATCGGAGGCCTTACAAGATCTGGCAATAGGGAAGGCTGCGGGTCCCGACGGCCTACCCCTCGAGCTATATAAATGTGTATCTGATAAAACATCCCCACTCCTTTTGGATCTGTTTAATGGGATCATAAATACGGGTGTAATACCGGAGTCATGGATGAGTACTAACATCGTGGTGTTCCATAAAAAGGGCAAACCTAAGGAAAATCCAGGCTCTTATAGGCCTATATCCCTGATAAACGCGGATAATAACCTATACGCTAAGATCTTGGCTACCCGCTTGAGGTGGATCATTGGGGTCTTGGCAGCATGGATTCATCCCCGGTAGGGGTACTACGGACCATATCAGAATGGCAATCACGCTGTTTGATATTCATGCTGCCGGGGAGGGGGGGTCGCAATGGTCCTCCTCGATGCGGAGAAAGCTTTCGACCGCGTTAGGTTGGGCTTCCTGTGGAGTGTGCTCGAGGAGAGGGGGTTTGGCACAAGATTTTGGAAGGCTATTCAGGCAATGTATTCCACCCCGACTGCTAAGATTCAAATGATGGGCGACAGCTCGGGGAAGATCTGTATAACAAGGGGGACGAGGCAGGGGTGCCCCTGCTCACCCATTCTATTTGCATTATACATAGATCAGTTAATATGCCAGATAATGAACAGCACCGTAATAAAACCGGTAGTCACGAAAGGATTTCAAACAAAAATCCTCGCATATGCCGACGATTTGGCGGTCATCACTATCGATCCTGATGCGGCCATGCGGGGATTGGTGGGCATTACGAGCCTATTCGGGAGACAATCAGGCTATCATCTAAACGAGTCAAAGACCCAGGTGCTGTGTTCTAAGAACATAATCAAATTAGACTCAAGATTCGTTGACTCTGTGGTGTACCTGGGGGTAACGATCAATGCACAGCCGGAGCACATCATTAGAGATAACTTTACTCCCTTTATGAAATCTATGGAGGTGGACTTAAAAAGAATGGATACACTGCATCTCTCAATAATAGGGCGGGCTAATGTTATCAAAATGACCATGTTCCCTAAGATTCTATATAAATTCCGGGCGATTCCCTTTAAAATAGAGGAAAAACTTATTAAGGAAATTGAAGCCATTTTTATGAATTTCCTGTGGCAATATGGAAAGATCAGAAGATCCAGTAAAAACATGTCCTTGCACAGGAAAGGGGAGGCCTGGGATTGCCGAACCTCGGGTATTACCACTGGTCTTGTCTTCTCACGCAGATGGCTATATTATTTGACCCGCTGGATACCCCTAACAGACAATGCGCTATCCCTTCTATCTTTCAGCTGGCACTTGGCAGGGAGCCAATCGGGGTATTATTAAGGAGAACAGAAAGAAGGTACTGCAAAAAATCAAGATACAAACTATTGGAAGGTACATGGGGGGTCTGGGTGACAGTTCAGAAAGTTCTGGGAGTTCCCTGATACAATCACCATACTCCACTCTGGAATTCTGGTCTTTCCCCTAATATGTGTGATGACGGGTTCTGGAGATATTGGGAGCGACAGCGTATTGTGACATTGGGGCAAATAATGGTAAGGGACGAGTGTAGATCTCTGGAAGATCTGAAGCAGCGGTACTCTCTGCAGGGAAGTCAAGATTACAAGTATGTTCAGCTGGTTAACACAATCAAATCAAGGAGGCCTTGTATTACTCTTGATAAGAGGTGTGCCCTTTTGGATTATTTAAAGGGGGGAGGCCGCAGAATCAAGGGAGTGTACAGGCTATTCATGGAGGGATCTCTCGATGATATGGTTAAAACCGAGGCAGGTTGGGCCTCTAAATTGGATGATCCGGATATCGACCTGGACAGAGCCCTCTTAATGGATAAAAGATTTCTACGCTCTACTAATTTAAGAGCGCAGCATTTTAAAACATAATTTAATTTACACTATACTACCTCCAAGTTATGTGACTGGGGTAAGAGGGCGGATAACAACTGTCCCAGATGCTCTAAAGGGCCTGCTGATATCATCCACATGTTTTATCAGTGCGAGAAACTTGAACCAACCAAAATGGAGATCGAGGCATTCTTGGAGGGGCTGCTAGACGTTAAAATAGATCTATCCCCAACATTGATGATTGTAGGATGTGATAGTAAATTGAACTTAAATATTGAGATTGAAGCTTTAGTCTTTATTACAACAGCCGTACTTCGCATATTAATTTCAGCCGCTTGGAAAGATACTGGGGCCCCAACCTTTCAAATGTGGTTATGTAGGCTGTTAGGAATGCATAATGTTGAAGCGGCACTCTACGAACTCAAGGGTAAAAAAACAAGAGAAATGGGGCTGAAGATCTGGGCACCTGTGGCCGCTTGGAGGGCCACTAGACTATAGTGGGTTCATACGGCGGCTAGTAATGTCTCAGGATATATGATATTGCTTATGACCATTGTTTTATTTTCAATCTTCATGCACAGACATATCCTATCGTATTATCTCTCCTGATATCTTATGTACCATGTTTTATCATACATCCCTTTGGCTCAATGTATTTGGGTTTATTAATTAACCAGTTTATTAATTAACCAGTCAATGGTACTCAATTCTATTTTATCAGATTTTAATTAATGGGATCTGGTAAATTGACTTTGCACTTTTCTATTTTCAACATTGCTGGAAGATCGTATTTATAATGAATTCGTATTATTGAATGATTTGTACATTGTGTTTCATGAACTCTCAATAAAAATTTGAGAACAAAAAAAGAATTTGTTGCATTCTTAAATGCACAAAAGCAAGCATTACCTTTGATACCATGCTTACCTCATCAATGATAAGAAGTTTCATTTTCTTCAGGACTTTGGAAACTTCACAACAAGCTTCTCCAGATAGCTTGTGGTATTGTAATTTATTATCATGCTCTACTGGCAGCATCAATTAACGATGTAAAGTAAGCCCTTTAATGTTATGTGCTGCCAACCCAACACAACAGAGCAATGACTAAGTTATTTTCTGTAGATAAGTTGCAATTCCTTTAATTAGAAAACTTTTTCCAGTTCCTGCTTCTCCACTTACGTACAGTTTGACAGGTTTAAATGACGTACATGAGCACTCTTTTTTCTCATGCTCAATCTGTTCTGTGACTTCGTCATATATTTGTTTCTGCTCAACGTATAGTTGTTTTTCCAATTCTTCTAGGTTTACCACATCCTCCTGAGCTTGTTCCATTGTTCTTTCCACCTCATCCATGGCAGTGGCAGCTTCATTTTGGATAATTGGTCCTCCGAGTGGATTCTGACTCAACGAAGCAGAACTCTGACTGTCTTGAGAACTGTCTCTAGCAATCTCTGCTGCAATTGTAGCTTCTTGCTGTATTTCATCGTTCAACATTTGCAGATAATTAGTAAAAGCAGGACATTCTATAGTATTTTTCCTTGCATTGAACGAATTTTCATAACTGAGAAAATCTCCAAGTAGTTCCTCTTCTGTACGCCATGGCTTAAAGAGTTGCAAAAGAGCTAAATAGTAAAATTCCCTTTTGTCAGAAGATTTGCAACTCAATTTTCGATGATTACTCAAATGTCCTTTTCTTTGTTTTACCAGACATCCTTCACATCCAATTACAGCATATACTCCTTTATTGATATCTTCTGTAGTATTCCTCTTAAAAGTATAGCTTTGCAGTACTTCATAGAGACAAACATTGGCAAGATAAGTACTTCTATTTGGATAGTATGTATCCAACATGTTTGTCTTCAAAATATCTGTACTGTTTGGCTCTTTCTCTGCCAAATACTCAATTTGGCAGAGAATTCAAAACTAGGTTTCGTGTTGCAGCAAGACCTAGACTCACCCAAATGTTTGTTCTAGATTTGGCATATAGACTTGCTGATGATAACCGATCTGAACATTCGTATGCTCCAATTTCTAGATGCGACAACATCTTCAGACTGTAACTGTATAATTTCTCACTTAGGCTCTTTTCATGAGAAATTTCTTCCCACATTTCTTTTAGTTCTGTCTTTTCTGATTTTGTTATGTAAGACGTTACATATCGAGCCACAGCAATAGAGTTGTCAGCAACATATTGAATATCCATTTTAGCATTCCACATGGACAAAATGACTGGGTTATAGTCATTTATGTATTTTGATTATTCATTTCTTTTTAAGTTGTATGTATTTTTTGGTGATTTTCTTGTCACAGTATGTTGTAAAGATGACATACAGTTGTTCACTCTTCCTTTCGATGTTACTTAACATGGAAATGCAAAACGACATTTTGTGTTGAATTTGTCCTTGGATTTGAACTTTCGACAACAGTATTTTCCACAACGATGGGTTTGAAACCGTAAGACTTGATGCCTTAAATTGTTTTCTTCTGTACTTTTCAGAACAGCACATGTAGAATACTGTTCAATAAAACTCATCACTGTGTCATCCGAATCTGTTCCAAATTTGGGAGCATATTTGATCATTAGCAGCATATGTATGTGAGGAGCACCTCTTGCTTGATACTCCTTTCTCCAGAAGAAATCCAGAACCTCGCCAAGAGGAGGATTTTTGTTTGTTTGTTATAAAAGACATCATAGCTTCAAATCTATGATTGAAATACCTGCATACATTAACTGGATCCAAAGAGCACAGTTCTCCAGGTGTCTTGTATTCTATATTTCCTATGTTTGCATTTGCCTCTCGAAGAAATTGAAGTAAGTCTTCCCAAGCATACTCAGCACAGCTAAGAGTAAGGAACCATGTAGGAGTTCCTAAGTTTCTTAGCATACATTTCAGTTCCCCATGATACCAATACTCGTTGGTACCACGCTGACATGCCATGAGATTAATTAGCTGAGACTCCAAAATAGTGTCTTGCTGTTGGACTTTATCCATAAAGTCCCTTGCCGAAACATTTTGCAGATGTACTCCACTTTTCAGTATATGGTTCACTGCATAAGAAAGTCCAGACAAGTCACTCTCAAACAGAAGATGAAACAAATATGGAATACATTGGCGAAACCTTGGATCTTCTGCATATAATTTTAAAGTCCGGTATTCAGATGCAGGAATTTGAACAGATCGGTCATCATATCGACCTCCTTGACCTGTTGGAAATAACTGAGGAAAACAACGAGCTTCCAAGCTTTCTTCCCATACACTAATGGGACTTCCTTTTGCTTCTTTCATTTGGAACAACTCAATAGCATTCCCCATTACATCTTTGAAATGCAGAGGATGAACACTATAATGTTGATAGATTTCTTCACTTCTAGACACATCTACTTTTTCAATTTTCCCAGCTGAGAAATCACTGTCCTCTTCTACAGTTTTTTCCTCTTCCCCTACATATTCATTTTTGTAGTACTGATTGTTTTTTACCAAATACAACGTGGCATTTTTGACTTTCCTAACATCTACTAATTCTTGCCAGATTTTTTTACTCTTTGTAGGAACGCCATTAACTAGAATAACCAGGGGTTCCTCTTTCACTTTTTCAACACCAATTGTATCAATATTTTTCTTTAAATCTAGAGGCAAATAAACAACTCTTCCCTTTAATCCTCTCTGTAAATCTGAAGAAGGCAATTTCCCTGTCTTAGGCTCCATACGAACAATAGCCTGAAATGGATGCACACATTGAATCAGAATAGACTCATAAGTATTTAAACACATCAATACAGAAGGAATGTTTACCAACTCGAGATTATTATGTACAGCTCTAGCAGGCATTTTGTTTTCATTTAATTTATTATAACAATACTTACAAATACGCACATCAGAACCCAAATCAAAACAATTCTCTACCAACAAATAAGTTGCAAAATCCTTCCACTCATTATTATTTTCCTTTTCCCTTTTTACATATAAATCAACTAACCTAGTCTGATTCTTATAATGAGTTCGTCAACAACACACACAAGAAAAATGTGGCCTTTCACTTGAAATGACCTTAAACTTTGTAATTTCATGGTCAAAATTTTCTGTACTTAAATTCTGTACATTCTCTTCCACATTACCTTCTATTACTGTATCAGTTTCCGCACAGCCCTCTTTTTCACCAAAGTAACTTAACTCAATTTCTTCACAAATGTTGTTCACATCTAATACAGATCCCTGCAAAAGAGCACTGTTTAACTGTTTTAGCTTAAGTGCTGGACTTTTTGCATAATACAACCTTCTCACTAATTTCCTCACTTTAGTATCATGTACTGCTAACATCCTAAAATGATGAAAATCACTCTGACATACTTTTCTAGAAAGACAAGCCAGTGAATGCCCATGCAAACCTGTTTTTTCTCTCACTCTGCAAGGATCTAACTCTTGCAACATTTTAATTTTTTGTTTTAGACTTTTCTTAGTATATGTACGTAAGAAATTGCAAAACAAATCAATTGAATCCTGTCGCACACTACAAATACTACTACAATTCCAAGTGTACACTGGAGCCTTAATGTCTCCCTAAAACTTCATCAGCTAACACCTCTTCTGCATTTCTAGGCACAATTTTTTCTTTTTCTTTTTTTTAAAAACATTTTTATTAGATTTTAAACACAGTTTCCCCCTAAACCAGGGGTGTGGAGCACATCACTATATACAATCAATGGCACTTTCTAAACAAAACCTCATCAATCATAATTTCTACAGAGAAACATATACGATACATACAAAGAATAAATAATGTCCAATATACAATAAAAGAAAAGAAGACACTTGACTTAATACAAACCTAAGAAACCCTGCATTGTATACCAATAATCAGTCCATCCCCCTAAACCAGCATACTAACTTATGCTTCCTCCTTCCAAATAGATATTGGCTCCCATATTCTCAATCCCAGCTTCCTCCCCTTTTTCCCTTTTCTGGCATAGATTGCTTTTTCCAAATTGTATATATTTAGAATCCTGGCTAACCACTGTTGAAATGTCGGTGGTGCCTGATCGAGCCACGCTGAAGCGATACATAATCTCAATACAGCCATTGCTACAAAAATAAAATAACATCCTTCTCCCTGAATACCATCTGAATTCACCCCCAGCAATATTATCGAAGGGGTTAAGTTGACTGTTATTTTTAAAGCTCCTTGCACAAAATTCTTTATTTCTTTCAGTATCAAGGATAAATGCGGACAAGTTGCAAATATGTGTACTATGTCAGCCTGGAGACTTCCACATCTTGGCCAATTAATTCCAGTAACCGCCCCCCATTGCGAAATTTTTGCCGGAGTATAATAAAGGCGATAAAGTGTCTTATAATGCTGTGCCTGTAGTGCTGCAGAACACAGAACATTCTGGCCCAACTCTAATGACAATTTAAAACATTCCACTTCCACCTCCAGCTTACTTGCCCAGCTTTCCCCCCACTTATCCATATCATCTTGTCTTGTTTTCATTAATTCAGCATAGAATATTTTAATAGTACAAGTAACTCCCTCTTGTACCACCTCCAGTATAGTATTTTTCTCAAATCCACTAGGGCCCCCCCTTTTATTTGCCAGGAAGCTTCTTACTTGAAGATACTTGAAAAAAATGTCTTGTTTCTATACCATATTTCGCCTGGATCTCAACAAACTGCATCATACCCTGGGAGTCCATCAAATCTCCAACCCTCGTGATTCCCTTTCTCTGCCATACCACAAAAACTGCATCAGAAAAACAACAACGGGAAATGCTGGGTTATTCCTCATTCTTGTATAGCTATTCATTTTCCCCAAGCCGTATTTTTTCTAAAGGCCTTCCAAATATTGTATGCTGCCATGATGGTCTTAAATCGAGCCCTCTTAAAATAGGCTGTATCAAAGTGTCTTAGAAATATATTATTTACCTCCTCCCCCATCAAAAGACCATATATTGCTAATGTTCCTAATTCATCCTCCCCCTCCGCCGCCGCTCCGCCTGTCAAGCCAACCATATATTGTAAGGCAGCAGCCCAATAATAAGTTTTCAAATCCGGTAATGCCCAACCTCCTCGTTCTCTTGGTAGTGCCATGAATCTTAATGCTCTCCTAGTTTTTCCTTTAGACCAGATAAATCTATTAATCATAACTTCTAGTTTTTTAAACCAAGAGTTATCAAACATAAGCGGAATTGCCCTACAAATATACAAACATTTTGGTAGGAAGAGCATCTTAATAATATTTGTCCTGCCAACTATCGAAAGATGGAGGTTATGAAGCCTGTCTAAATCTCTACCAACTTTCTTTATAATAGGACCTATATTCAATTCTACTATCTTCTCCAATTCGGAAGTAATTGTAATTCCAAGGTACACTCCTGACTGCAGCACCTGTTGATCCTGGCATACTGCCTTAGCATTTTTAATTATTTGAGTCTTATTGGTATTTAGGGAATACCCTGATACTTTTCCAAATTTCTTAGCCTCCATTTCCACATGCCTAATAGCCTCTGTGGGTACTGGTGTTATGACGGCCACATCATCGGCATATGCAAGTATCTTGCAATCCCCCCTATGCGTACTTACTGGGATTATATTCTCATTCATTTCCATCCATGAATCAGTGGATCCAAATACATGGCAAACAGCAGGGGGGAGCACGGGCATCCCTGTCTAGTTCCCCTATTAATTTATACTGATTTAGTTAGTCCTGAATTTATCCTTACAGCAGCCACCGGGTCCCTATATAATGCTTTTATTGCAGTGACAAAGCTCCCCCCAAATCCTGCCCTGATTAAAACACTCCATAAATAGTCCCAGGAGACCCGATCAAATGCCTTCTCGGCGTCTTAAAGCAATGCCGCAATCGGGTCCCCTGTGACTTCCATTTTGTCAAATAAAGTTATAAGTTTCCGTGTATGATGGGTGGTTCCACGCCCTGGTATAAATCCATGCTGATTAGTAGTGACTAGTGGTGTTATAACGCTCGCAAATCTTATTGCTAATGCCTTTAAGTAGACCTTTGTATCGGTATTCATGAGAGTTATTGGTCTGTAGGTCCCAGGGTCCGTAGGTGATTTTCCTTTCTTTAAAATGACTACAATTTCTGCACCAGACCATGAGCCTGGTATCGATAAACCCATCTGCGCCTGTTGCATAGTACCCACCATATCCTTTCCCAGTACTTTCCAGAAGACCTTATAAAACTCTAACGGTATCTTATCTGGTCCGGATGCTTTCCCAGAAGGGACTCTCATAAGTGCCATTTCAACCTCCTGCAGATCTAGTGGAGTGTCTAATGTCCGTCTTTCTTGGTCTTCCAACTCCACCCTTGGAGTGTCATTCAAATATGCTGTTATTTCCCCTAGATCCTTCCCTTGCTGCTCTTCATATAGCTTCATATAAAATTGTCCAAAGACTTCTCTAATCTCCTGCGTATCTGTCACCACCTTCCCAGAGCTATCTTTAATCGCACTTATCTCCCCTAACGCTACTTTTTGCCTTGCTCGCACTGCTAACGTTCGCCCTACCCGTTCACTAACCTCATGACTAAGCATGGGCGTAAAATCCGTTCCGCTCGCGGATTTTGCGGATTTTCGGTAAATTCGCAATCCGCGAACTCTCGCGAACTTCCGAAAATTCGTAAAATCCGTGCAAAGCGGATTTTTTGCTTGGTCGCACTTGCCAACTAGAATACTATACAATTTCGCGGGAGTAAACACTTGCGAACACGTAGATGCGGCGGGCAGCGACAATCTCGCAATTGCGAGATTGCAAAATTTGCAATTTCGCACAAGAAATCCACCAGCAGGCAGCATAAACCTTGAAAATTATGATTTTTATCAGAATAACTCCTCAGGTTGACATTTGCCTGCACTTTTTCTTTGCAAGGAGTCCATTTTGGAGGAGGTGGGAGGAAGGAAGTGCCCCACAGTCTCCAACTTCCTGTTTCTGTCCAGCAGGCTCCTCCCAGTGCTTTCTTCATGTGCTGGTCACTTTCATTTGGATCTTGACCTGGAAGGATTACTTTTTGTGGATGCTGCTGGATATTTGGATTTTTGCAAAACTGAAAGCACTCAGCAGGTGCAAAAGTTCAATCTTATCATTAGTAACCATTCCCTGTAGTGCTTCCTGAGGGGCCCCTTCAGAGTTCATTTGCCTACTTGCAACTATTCTATGACCCTGCTCTGACCCTCACAGCAGGCTCAGAGAATAGCTACAAGTATACAACAAAGGTCCTGTTAAAAAAATTACACTGCAACAGAAAGCAATTACAGACAAAACTGAAAGCACTCAGCAGGTGCAAAAGTTCAATCTTATCATTAGTAACCATTCCCTGTAGTGCTTCCTGAGGGGCCCCTTCAGAGTTCAGTTGCCTACTTGCAACTATTCTATGACCCTGCTCTGACCCTCACAGCAGGCTCAGAGAATAGCTACAAGTAGGCCACAAAGGTCCTGTGAAAAAAAATTGCACTGCAACAGAAAGCAAATTACAGATAAGGAAGCAGGTGCCAGCCAGACCGGAAGTTTAAATTCAGTGACACATTAATCAACCCCAAATTAATTCATGTCAGTTGAAGCAGGGCAGGTGTGCTTGCTTTTTTTCACCCCCATAATCTACAGTGATAAACCAACCAGAGGGTGGCAGTGATGTACCAGAGGGTGGCATGGGTGTACCAGAGGGTGGCAGTGGTGAAACAAAGGGTCCTGTGAACCTGTGATGATGAACCAGACGTAGAAACAACATGGTCGCGGCCGTTGCGAGCCGACAAGTAAGTTCGCAATTGCGAACTGGTACACAACCCTCGCGAACTGGCAGAAACCCTTACGAACACAAAAAAAAATAAAAAATCCGCAAATTCGCGAGAGTTCGCGGATTTTGCGGATTGCAAATCCGTAAATACACAAGTTCGCGGATTGCCAATCCGCAAAATCCGCCCATGCTTACTCATGACATTTCTCCCTGTTTGCCACATATATTTTTGCTGCCTTGGATGCTATATATTCCTCTGCCTCCATTCTTATCTTAGCTAATTTGATCATGGCAAGCTCCAATAAATTACCAGTCTGTGTAGTTGCCGCATTTGCTGCATTTGCTGCACATTCGCTCAACTCTTCCTCGGCTAAAAGTATCTCTCTTCTTAATATTTGATTTCTATGTTGCTCCTGCTTCCTTTTATTTACACTGTAGCTTAGGGTCTGCCCCCGCACTCCAGCCTTGGAACTTTCCCAGACCATACCTTCTGCTGTAGTGCCCCTATTTATTGCCAAATATTCTTCAATCCACCGCGTCATCTGCTGGATATACATTTCATCTTCTAGGAGTGCTCTCTCAAAAGTCCAAACTGTACCCCCCCTTGAGATTAATGTCACTGTTAAAGTTATAATCAGGGGATTATGATCAGCCAATAAGCGTGGCAACCTTTCAATCTGTAGGTTTGAAGTGCAAGTATTACTAACCAGAAAATAATCTAATCTTGCACTCACCCTATGCGGCGCAGAGTAGTACGTATATCCCTTCTCTCCTGGCTTTAGGGCATTCCAGATATCTAATAAACCATTATTCCTTGCCAAAGAGCAAACCGCTCAAAAAACTCTTCTCTTTCTTCCTTGATATCTTATAGGAGGTCCTAACCCTAGTCCCAGCCCCCCTGCGCCATTAATATTAAAATCTCCTCTGAGCAAAACACAGGGTGCCCAAGTAGCCAGCTCTACATCTAACTGTTCGAAAATGTCCGGGTCATCCCCTGTAGAGCCATAAATAGAACCGAGAGTTATCCATTCCTCCCCTACTAGACACTCTACCAAGGCCCATCTCCCCCAAGCATCTTCCAGTTTCTTCCTAGTGGTGATACCCCTCTGTCTTGATAATATTACAACTCCCCTATTCCTAGAACCCTGTCTTGAAAAGGCTAAGACTAAGAACCCCAATTGTTCCAGCAAATGTACTTTAGATGCCTGGATATGCGTTTCTTGCAGAAGTAAGAAATCCAATCTCATACTTCTTATTAGAGTAGATACATTCTGCCTCTTTTGTCTATCATTTAGGCCACATACGTTCCATGTCATTATCCGAATAGCCATCAGAAAACGTCAGGTGGTTGATCAGACCTCATTACACCCCTCAACTCAAACATTGTATTGGACAGACATAAATTCCACTTTTGTTTATTATTCAACATCTTCTGAT
The DNA here is from genome assembly GCF_964261635.1 of Lissotriton helveticus. Taxonomy (NCBI): domain Eukaryota; kingdom Metazoa; phylum Chordata; class Amphibia; order Caudata; family Salamandridae; genus Lissotriton; species Lissotriton helveticus. The sequence continues at coordinate 46,227,557 of NC_136060.1, read as the reverse complement.
TTCTTTTTTTTGTTCCTCTGTAGTAAAACCTTACATTGTGCCCCTCACCCCCCCAAACACCCTCCCCCTCCCCTGGGTTCCCACCCTGACGATCCCACCCCCCTACTGGCAAATAGGTCCACAGGACCTATGTGTGACAGCTGTGACCTTATGGGATTCTCGTGCCCTCCCCCTCCCCTGCCACTGTGCCTACCTATACACACCAAAGTCCCTGAATGCATACACAACCCTTTCCACCCTCAATTCCCTGCTAATGTGTATTCTTTTCCTTTAATAAAGCATCTGTCTCTATGTCTTTTTGCTTCCTTGTGAGACCAAAGCCACTGTACGCTCCTTATCAGCCTGCGACGTATTTTCTTTTAGCCATATCGGGAATTCTTGAGCCTTGATCTCAGAATAAAAAATCTTAAACTGACCATCTCTTACCAGTTTCAAACGGCTAGGGAACATTAAATATGCCTCACATCCTATCTTTTGAAATGGCGTGATCAACTCCCGCATTCACCATCTCCTTTCTACTGTCGTATGGCAGAAGTCAGGCCTAGCAAAAAATTCCACATCTTTATACCTACATTTAGCCTGAGGTTTTGCCTTTGCCATGATCTCTTCCCTCAAAATATAGTTTCCTACATATATGAGTATTGCTCTAGGTTTGGCTGACGAGTTTCCCTTACTCTGTGCAAATGGGAATCTGTGTGCACGTTGTATTTCTACTTCCCAATTCCAGCCTGTTATCTCTGGGAATGCACCTCTAAGTAGCTTGATTACATATGCCTGCACATCCTGCCCCTCCTTCCCCTCTGCCACTCCCAAAAGTCTTATATTGTTCCTTCGTTGTCTGTTTTTGAAGTCTTCCAATTTCCATAAAACATCCGATGTAGTCTTCTCTTGCTCTTGCTTAAACTCCTGCCATTTCCTAACTTCGTCCTCCAAATTACCAGTTCTCTCCTCTACTTCTGTAACTCTTCCCACCAAGTCTGCATACAGTTTATTCACCTTCCGGAGAGACCCTTGTATCTTCTTGCTTTCCTGCCTTGCTCTGCGACTCTCCACTCTTGCTTCCACCTGAATCTGCTTCAACATTGAATACATCATGTCGAACCCCGGGGGCCGTTGACCTTGACTCTGCCTCTGTACCTGATCTTGCAGAGGAGCAGCCCCTGCACCCTCCTGATACAGCTGCGACGTCGCAGAGTAGTCCCAATCCAGTCTTTTTACCACCTCTGTATGTAGAGGACTTATAACAATTTTTGATTTACTCCATCGCTTTTTCATAAAATTTTTTGATTTACAACGAGAAGGTGATCTCTGGACAGTGTCCTCTCCCGAGCCTGAAGTGCCTAATGAATCTGAAACTAACCCAGACGCTCTTAAGTCATTTTCCGTGTCTGATGGGCTTGAAGCGGATACAGAGGAAGTTTCACCCCCCGGTACCCCCTTCGTCCCCCTCGTCCTCCTCCTCACCCTCATTCACAGAGAAAAACAGTCATCACTGAACCAGGGTTAATGCAATGGAGCAAACTAGAATCTCCTTTTTTCAACTCAGGGTCTATGACAGTCTCATCAATCTGGGTTTGAGGAAGCATCAATAAGGGAGACAAAGTCCCGCATCTATTCTGCTCTTCCATAACCCCGACCCCAATCTCCAAATTGTGCCCCAAGTCATTGCCAAATTTGTCCAAATTGCCTCTTGCAGCCTGTAAACTAACTCCTGGATCATCACCTATCTCCTGAAGACATTCATCTGTTAATTCTGCCTGCGTGGTCGTTTTAATCACTGCGTCTGTTTGTTCAGAATTCAACTTCACCGACCTGGGTGACCTGGGTGCCTCGTACCCCTGCTCTTGCACTGTCTGTACGATCCGTACTCTCTCCGGAATTATAGGGGTCAGTGATTCCGCGCATACAGCCTGACCTTCTCCCTCTAGCGGTGTATGCTCTCCCCCTCCGGCTAAGGGCTCTACACCGTCCCGCACAAGGAGTGGCAAGTCTTCCCCCGGCCGCTGTAACGGCCGCTGTACCGCCCCCTGCGAGTCTACCGCTCCTGTACCTGTAGAGAGAACCGTGACTGCTCCAGGAGTATTGCCATTGTTTGAGCTCTGTTGTGCTTCCGAGGGATGAATGTCAGACGCATTGAGACGTGGAGGCTGAGCTGTCACGGCGGCAGTCACTTTAACACCCGGCATCACTCTAGAGTTTGAATTCGCCGCCATTGCAGGTGAAAACGCCTCAAGTACTGTAGGCTGCCTTTTCTTTTTCAATCGGACAACCGTCCTTCACCTCATATCCTCGACCACTGGTGTGAACTGCATGCACCAAATCATTATCCTGAAAATAACTCACTTCATTAAAAATGGCTCACCACTTCAACTAAGCTTCCATTCTCCATAAAAAACATCACAAAAATTAGTCCGATTAATTACTCTTTTCCACTTACTTTTTGATTTCAAAACATTGATTACCTTGTCTAGTGTACGAATTCTATTGATTACTAAAATAAATAAAAAAAATTCATTTCAAAAGCCTGATCAACTATTCTCTCCATACTTTTCTTTTTCTTGTAAAAATCTGTTCTCCTTTTACAATTCTTAACATTTTTAAATAAATTTAAAACAATTCTGTTATAAAACATTCGCCAACGAATGTCAATGAACTGATTTTTACGTCTATTAATATAGACAATATCATCTCCATAAACTTTTTCTACATTTTTGCTGGGATTTTGCTTTTTCTTTGTAGTTGCTGAAACATTTTTTTTCTTTTGTGCATTATCTTGACTTTTTTTACATTGAGTTAATTTACGTATGACACACGCAAAGACAGACATGGTGCAGGCAGAGAGTGAGATGTCACACGCAAAGAGAGAGATGACACATGCAAAGAGAGAGATGGTGCAGGCAGAGATTGAGATGACACACGCAAAGAGAGACATGACACACGCAAATCATTTAAAAGATAGAGCACAGCCCATATAATTAAGCACTACATTACAGTGCAGAAACCTGACTCATTTCCAAAATACATTTCCAATATGCACCATTAATATTTTACTAGCCTTACCAAAAACATGAGACACAATGCAAGAATAAAGAAGCCCAATATGCTTGTTAATCTTCCCCATAGTGTATACAGCACTCTATCTATATTAAATGAATCATTACTCACCTTTAAAAATGTTTTGAAGATTTAGAACAGTGGCAGTCACAAACCAGATTTTCTTATGCAGAATCTCTGAATAATGCTTCGTTCACTGCTTTCCTCAGAGACTATGGTATGGGTTCTATATACCACAACAACTTGCGTTACAACATGCAAGGCATCTATAGGAGAGATGGTGTACATTTTACAGATGAGGGGAATAGAGTCTTCCTTTTGAATTTTAGACTCTGCATCGGTACCTACTTGTAGGTACTTAAATCACTCACATAACACAACAGCTCCTTTTAGAGCTTCCCTACCTCTAAGCACTCTAAATTCTTATTTTACTCCATTGTTTTTCACTGTTTTTCCCCGTGGTACGCACAGGGTACGCGTACAGGTAAACGCACATGTAAGCGTACATGTAAACGTGCCCTGAGAGTACTCCGCGAAATTTAAAAAAAAAATACTTTTTTTGCTCTTCGTGGTCCTTCTAGGCCCCTCTTAGAAAACCTAAGAGGTCAGGGGGTCTCTACCCTGCCCCCTTTTAATTTTTTCCCCTTTTGTTTTTCACCTCTTGTGTCTCGGTTCTTCCGAGACACAAGATGGCGGACTCTCCGGGCCATTACGAATGTTTACAAACACCCGAGAGCCAATCAGCTTTCAGCTCGCGCACTTCCGTGGCGCGCCGGGTGCGCTTACCGGTACGCCTACCCAAAGCGCCCGGAGCGCACATATAGATATATACATTTTTTTAAAGTTAATTTTCACAAAAACTACTGGAGCGATTTTAACCAAATATGGAAAAGGCCCTACTACGTACCATTCCCTACCATTTTGCCAAGTTTGGTGTAATTCCGTTCAGCGGTTCGGGCTGTAGCCGTGTCTAATTGTCCTATGGAAATTAACATGGGGAAAACACATTTTGGGACCCCCCTTTTTTCTCGGCCCCACTTCCCGAATCCCCCCGACACTTTTCAGGGAAGGGGCGGAGCGTAACGGGCCATCTTCTTTGACCACCAGTAGGTAATATATATTTATATATATATATATATATATATATATATATAAATATATATATTTATATATATATGTATATATATATTACCTACTGGTATATATATTTTAAGATACAGACGCTCTTCCAAAGTTTTCAGAAGGTTTATTGTTTATTGAAGTAAGGACAGCGACCCCCAGAAGTCACCCTCTCAGCTACACAGCCAAGCTTCACTGCTCCCTATTTCACAAAAGAAAAAATATATAAATATAAAATGTAAAAGTATAACAAATTATGAAAGGAAGGAAGATGGTGTAACAATATTAATCACAAACATATCTCTCCAGTTTTTTTAGGTTTAAACTTAAGACGTTCACTAGGAACTCTTCTTGTAGTGTCATGTAAACTGTTGACTATTTTTGAATTCTTTTCCAACCACATTTTCACTTCCGCCTCGTTGCACTTAACAGCTCTCTGTACATTTCACCATTTACCATCCGTCAATTCAAGTCAATCCAGGCTATTCATCTTCTAGACACCTTGCAGAGCCTGAGTTTGCCCCAACTGATTCAGGGCCCGACGCATATAGCTGGCCACACTCTAGATTTAATTTTTTCAAATCTCCCTGGTACCACAGTTCATCCTTCTCTTCCCCTCACCTGGACCGACCATTATTTGCTCCCGTTTGATATCAGGCTCCCTCCCGCACCGAGCCCGGTGGAACTTGGTAGGGACTATAGGAGAAAATGGCATAAAGTCACCTGCTTGGCCTTAGATCCTGTTTTCTCGTGCCCCTTGGATCCATTTACCAAAGACATTGATGCAAGCGTTGCCCAGTTTAACTCAGCCTTACTGTCTGCCATCGAGGCCACTGCCCCTCTACTGCCAATCTCCTCTGCAAGATCCCGACCTTCTGCCCCGTGGTTTTCTCCAGCTTTGCGTGAGGAAAAAAGCCGGTGTAAAAAATTTGAACGCAGCTGGAGACGCTTCTATGATCCAGAAGCAAAAAGTATCTATAAAACTGCTCTAAAAAAATGTATCAAACTAAAAAAGTCTACAATGAGAGAATTCTTTGCCTTACTAATTAAAAATGCAGAGAATTCTGCAAAAACTCTTTTTAATATTGTAAAAGACTTTGTCAAGCCTCCCGCTATGACCCCCCAGAACCTCTCTTGCCAGACCCTATGTAACGGTCTGTCTGATTATTTCCAAGATAAAATTGAGAGAATCACTTCCTCTTTTCCGTCGGCCCTAACTCCTATACTATCTCCTCCCTCGGCTAAGAACAAGGATTATACCGCGCCGTCATTGGTAACTTTTAAGGACCTCACCACTGAGTCTGCACTTAAACTGCTCACTCAGTGTAAATCTGGTTCCCCTTTAGACCCGGTCCTGCCCAAGGTCATGGGTAGCCTAGCTTCCTTTTTGATCGAACCACTTATTTCAATCTCGAACTCTTCACTTCATTTGGGCCAATTCCCAATGGCTTGGAAGGAGGCTATGCTAGTCCCCATCCTGAAGAAGGTGGATGCGGACCCGGCGCAATTTTGTAACTAACGTCCCATCTCCCTCCTCCCTAAACCAGCGAAGGTCTTGGAAAAGGCCGTACAACTACAACTTGCGGATTATTTGGAGACCAATCTTCTGCTACACGATTCCCAGTCGGGTTTCAGAACTGGTTTCAGTACTGAGACAGCGCTCCTGGAGGTTTCTGAGACCATTCGAGAGTGTGTGGATAGAGGCGAGGAGGCCATGTTGGTCCTCCTCGACCTATCCGCCGCTTTCGATACGGTGTCCCATAAGATACTATTGGATCGTGGTCCCGTTCTGTCGTGGATCAGCTCCTTTCTTAAAGGACGAACGCAGAGGGTTCTCCCTAAACCTTTTCAATCTGAGAGTAAGCCCCTTGTCTGTGGAGTTCTGCAGGGCTCTGCGTTGAGCCCATTGTTTTTTAATGTTTATTTGGCCCCGTTGGCTAAGGTGGTTGAGTCGTGGGGGGTCAGAGTGATCTCTTATGCTGATGACACACAGCTAGTGTTTTCATTTAGAGATCACTCTGACTCCAGCTTTGCCAGCTTCTGCCACTGCCTTGGCGAAATATGCTCCTGGATGACTGCTAACCATCTTAGGCTCAACACCGATAAGACGGAGGTCCTGTTTTTTAATCAAAAAATCACAATACCGCCTACTTTGTGGTGGCCTGCTGTGTTTAATCCCCCCCCCATGCCTGCTCAAACTGTCAGTAATTTGGGCTTTCAGCTTGACGATGCCCTCTCGTGTAACACCCAAATAAACAAGGTTACTGCAGCCTGTTTCTGGAAACTACGCATGATGAGAAAGATTTTTCCATATCTACCCATGGATGCCCGCAGAACGGTTACGCATGCCCTAATAACATCTCACTTGGATTATGCCAACAGTCTCTACGCTGGGGCCCCACGGTATCAAATCGAACGCCTACAGGTCGTTCAGAACGCGGCAGCAAGGCTGATTGGCAATATCCCCTACCGTCAGTCGGTTGCATCCTACCGTAAAGAGCTACACTGGCTCCCTATCTCCAGTCGCATCCAGTTTAAGATACTGACTCTTGCCTTTCGGGCCCTTAATGGGTCAGGACCAGGATACCTACGAAAGAGACTAGTACTCTCCCAATTGGTCAGATCCCTATGGTCTAACAACCTACGTCTTATGATAGTCCCTCGGTTCCATCGCTCCAGAATGGGCGGTAGAGCCTTTGCAGTTGTGACGGCCAAACTTTGGAACAACCTCCCGCTAGACCTCAGGTTCATTCCGTCTGAATCACTTTTTCGTAGCCGACTGAAGACCTGGCTATTCTCCTCTGCATAATTATACCTTCCTTTCTAGTCTGTAGTCTACAGCGCCGGGACACCCCCGCTGGGGGTAGCCGCGCGCTTTACAAGCTTCATAAATAATAAATAATAAAACAATAAAAAATTTGAATGAATTTCCTTCAACCTTCACAACTTCCTTTGGTTGAGATAATTTCGAAGAACCTTTCTTTACAATGTTTCCTGTGCACAATCTCACAATATCACTTACCACAAATCTTCTACAAACTCTTCCAACTTTGTCATTGTGTCTTCTTTGATAAACAGCCTGATATTTCTCAACTTTTGTATACAATTCTAAATCATTCGCAATTTTCTTTCCACTTCTGCCCATCCATGCTGTCACCGAAACAGTACAAGGAATTCTATCTTTAAGCAAACAAAAAGTGGTTTCACCAGTTGCTGAGTGTGGTGTGGTTCTGTCATTCCATAACATCTTCTTCACCTCAGTTTTCCAACATCCATTCATTGACATACTCAATTGAATATTTTCTCCCAACACTCGGTTAAAACGATCCACTAAACCATTTCCCCTGGGATGATAAACAGGATTTTTTAAATGCTTAATGCCCATTTTCATTCAGAATTCCTCAAACTCCTCAGAAACAAATTAAGGATCATTATCCTATTATCAAGCTTCATGCTAACCCTGTTAGAGACAAAAAGAAGCAGCGCTAACCATGGTTAATGCTGCATTTTTACGTCTGCTAACTTTCAGACTTAGCCATATAATCCAATGGGAGGTGGATTACATGGCTAAGTCCACCATGGGCTATCAACAAGAATATCCCTATCCATGTAGTTTTATCGCTGCATTATCAGCGATAACCTCCCAAAATGCCGCTATCGCTGGATTTTTTATCGCCTAGGTGGTAAGAGTTATTAATAACGCGATAACCAGGCGATATTATCCAGAGATAGCGGCTTTAAAAAAATTAAACCTAAGCGCCCTTAGAGTTATTGTTCCCTGTTCCTTGTTAATATGCCCCACAGTGTGGGCAGTGGTTAGTCAACCTCATAGGTAGACATATGGTCTGCTCAGTCTTTTATAGGCTTCAGGAATCTTGAGGCTTTCTTGATCATGCAGTGGTGGGAGGGGGGCACCAGGCCCTTTAGCATGAGTAGTTAAGGGTTGGTTTATGATGAAGGTCTTCTTCAGATTGAAGAATGCCGAGTATAGTGCGCTCTTCAGTTAGATACCGGACAGAATTATGATGACCTTTGAAGGTTAGGAGGATATTAAATGGATACCCCCATCGGTTTGAGACCTTTTCTTGGTGAAGATGAGCAGAGATTTTGACGAACTCCCTGTGACATGCCAGAGCAGCTGGCCAAACATGTTGGAAGAGAGCAATAGGAGAGTCCCAAAAAGAGATCCATTCCTGACGCTTGACTGTCGAGAAGCGGCATCCTTTTCTTGAAAGAAATGCACTTTCGACAGGTCATCTGCAGCCAGGTCCCTTTTTTCCCTGTGGGTACTGTTTAGTCAGATTGTCACTTGGTTGGGGCCTTGCAGGATATGAAAGAATCAGCTACAACTACTAACAGGGTGAGTTCTGTTGGCATAATCTTTGGTGAATTCTACAAACATGAAGCCAGCAAATGTGCTGGTGCATAGTTATATAGCAAATATGAACTTATTTTTGGACATGTTCTTTAAGGAAATGCAATAAAAATAACCACTCTATCCGTTTCAATAAAACCATGCAGACAACTTATTCATGTTTAGTTGGGAGTCCCCAGGTTTGCCTTCATTTAGAGAACTAGTATTATGTAATAGAAAGCATCTCTACTGACACGTTTATAGAGCATCCTCACAAGACTAATGATGGAACAGATTTTGAAGATTTCAAAGTCAAAGTGCAGTTAATGACCAGATAGATGTATCTATGTCTATGCATCCACATACATAGGGAAGACATTTATCATGTGGCTTTGGCTTAAAAGGAGGACCAGAACACACAGAAAGATCTATCTATAAAAAATGTCTACAGCATATAATTTGACCAGAAGAACATAATGTAGAAGAAACTAAACTGTCCATGATTCCAGGACTCAGGCAGTATACCCCTGGTAGACTTGCACCCAAGAAAGTCATCTTCATGCTTCATTATCCATCTCCCCATACTTTAAATTACTAACAGTTTTGAGACGCAGTCAAAGATGTAGGTTAAGCTATAATGGTACTAGGTTCTCATTGGTACAGTGATGCAGGGAGATGTAAACAAATGAATGTGGTAATGGTTGGAATAGAGCGATGTCATGGCGTTCAGCTCAGTATTCATTTTTGACCAGCACACATGATGGATATCCAAGAGACAATTGATGTTTCCTCATTAGACACTGCCTTCTCCAATTTTCAATAGTGGCAAGCCTTCCAACAGACCCTTTGTGCACGGCTGCCATTGTAGTGTGAAACCTGATCATGATCAGGAAATTCACTGGACAATGGTGAGTATTTATTTTTGTACTAGATCTAGATATAAGGCACGCTGTTCATAATCTCTACAGCTGTGTAAAATGGTTACATACATCACTTGATTGTGCCAAGAGTTGGCTTGCTTGCCCTTAACAGCACTCGGGATGCAGTGCGCTGCGACGTCATAGCATAAATTGCACACGTAGACACCGTGGAATACTTGGCGTGGTCTGCCGTACGCAGATACACCTACTTTTATTTATATAACCGGGCTCCGCCATCTGGCATGAGCGCTAGACTTTCCAGGGCGTCCGCCGGCAGGACAACTAGCACGCTGACTGTCACAGCAGGTATGGTGCTGATGTGCACATTGGTGGCGGTGGGCGGTCTCTTGAACGGTATGTCTTGTCTTGCCCTCTGACCGCATCAGCCCGTTCAGTCTTGACGGTGACGCTCTTCTCTGTGTTGCGCATCATGGCGAGGTCCATTTCTTCCGCTCGCGTGGCTGACAGGTCGTGAGATCGTGCTAGCACAAGTAAGTCGTTCGGCTGTCTTACAATGAGGCTTCGCAGGACTTTTCTGTGTATTCCAAGTATTAGTTGGGCCCTGATTTCCTCTGTGGCTCTTTCTCCACATGGTGAGTACTGGCTAGCTCCCTTAGTCTTACATGAAAGGAGTCCACTGATTCCCCTTCCCTTTGTTTGGCTTGTCTTAGTTTGAAATGTTCAAAGTCTGGATTTAGTTGAGGGTCAACATGGGTGTTTAATGCAGCTATCACTGCTCCCAAGTCCCCAGGGAGGCCAATGTTGGGGAGGTGTTTGAAGAGCAGATAGATCTATTTATCTGCATAGTGGAGGAGCAATGAACACTTAACGGCGCCGTCCGTTTCTCGGGTGGCGATGTTATAATTTTCTAGGCGGCGAGCCAGTCCTACGATCTTTGGGACACTGTGGCAGGGTCCTCCGACTCACTGAAAGGAGGCAGAACTCCTGTGGGTGGGTGTTGTATTTTGGCCCTCACTGGGGCTTGTGCTTCTTCTCCTTGATCACCCATGGCGCTGTCAGAATGGATGACTAGGTGCCGTAGTTACAGTACTGCGCTGTGCTTGACGTCTTTGATGCGCTGGCGGCTGTGACAGGTGCTGTGGGGGCCTAGTGTGGCTAGCGCTTGTGAGTGTGGTGTATTGGCACATGTTCAGACCTTGCTGAGTGGATGCACACTTGGACTGTGCCACTGTGCTATGTGTGTGACTCACCCGTGTCGATAAGGGTGATGTTTGCTGTGGTGCATTGCTGCCAGGTGCATGGAGGCGAAGACCGCTCTGTTTTGCTGGTCTGATGCCCAAACAAGGCTTCCTGCCTCATGGAAAACCTTTGCTACTCTGTTGAGAATGATCTTGGCCCCCTGCTGCTCCGCTGGAACTGCTGTCCGTGCAGCTTGTGAGGGTGTGGGGGTGCGCTGCAGCACCATGTGCTGGACTTATACAGGAGCTTGGGTTGCTCCGTCCTCGTTGCCAGTGTTGCCTTTCAGGCCCATAGACAGCGCTCGGGCCAGGGCGTGGTGTGCTGCGATGCCTTGGCATTAATTGCACACGTAGACACCGTGGAAAACTTGGTGCGGACTGCCATACGCGGCTCTGCCTACTTTTATTTATATAACCATGCTTCGGCTTCCGGTGAGAGCATCGAGGTGAGCCTTTCCTGAGCATGCGCTGGCAAGACAAGCACGCTGACTGTTACAGCGGGCATTGTGCTGATGTGCACATTGGTGGCAATGTTCATGACCTACGTCTTTAATTGTATCTTGATGACGGATAAGGATCTTTAGATCATTTCCCTGGGAAGAAGAGTCTTGTAAAGATGGTATGTGTAGGGCTCTGCTGTCTCCCCACCTGCTATCAAGTCCAAAAAAACAAACAAGGGAATTAGCACAAAGAAGCTGTTAAATTCCAGGGACTGAGTTCTGGGCAGCAAACCACAGGGAAACGTTTGTTATAAGCTCAACCACCTTTTGTGCTTTTTTGATACTGACTCTCAAATCCGTCATTTTCATAACTCGTTCTAGAGCAGTTGTGGTCATGAGCATCTTGATGGTTTTTGCTGGCAGGTATTCAGCAGCGGATGGTTACAAATGAGTGCAGTTAGTGCTGTGCAGAATCACGTAAATTTTCAAAGCTGTGTTGTAGCTTCTCGTGTCTAGAGCCAGGTAATGACAGTAGGCACAGTCTTTACATTTTTTACCTCATGAGCTGAAAGTGCCACCACTTAACCTGTTCTGCTTTTCTGCTGATATAAAGAGAAAGTGGATTCCAAGATCTTTTCTTTGACCAGGTAATATTGTAGAAAAGCGCTGACATTTTTTTTATATATATTTTACATATTGTGAAACTACATATGAACCTGAAACCGGTCCCAGGATGCTTGTTTCCGGTTCAGGGAATACTTGGCTTGGTAGTTCGGGCTGGACTGTTCCCATGAGACATAGGGTCAGACTGATTTGCATATGACCATGTCTGAACTGGGGTGGTGGAGTGAGCTAAAGAATGGTGATGGATTAAACCCAGATCAGTTGACTGGGGGTGAGTGTTTGATTTGCTCAAACACTCTGTCCATCATCCCCTTTGGTATCGCTTTGTTCGCCCTAAGTTGGCAGGGTATTCCCAGACGTGGGTCCCATGCTCACTTTGCCACTGGTTTCAAGATAGCTTGACTGATCAGGGTTATGAACCCGAAACAGGTCCCAGGATGCTTGTTTCCGGTCCGGGGAAGACATGACTTGGCAGTTGTGGCTGGACTGTCCCCTTGAGGCACAGGGTTGACTGATTTGCATATGGCCATGTCTGAACTGGGGTGGTTGAGTGGGCTAAAGAATGGTGATGGATTAAACCCAGATCAGTTGACTGGGGGTGAGTGTTTGATTTCTTCAAACGCTCCGTCCATCATCCCCTTTGGTATCTATTGTTTGCACTAAGTTGGCAGGGTATGCCTATATGTGGGTCCCTTGCTCACTCTACCACTGGATTCAAGTTAGCCTGGCTGATGAGGGTTATGAACCCGAAACCAGACCCGGGATGCTTGTTTGTGGGCCAGGGAAGCCATGGCTTGGCCGTTCAGGCTGGACAGTTCCCATGAGGCACAGGGTCAGACTGATTTGCATGTGGCCATGTCTGAACTGGGATGGTGGAGTGAGCTAAAGAATGGTGATGGATTAAACCCAGATCAGTTGACTGGGGGTGAGTGTTTGATTTGCTCAAACGCACAGTCCATCATCCCCTTTGGTATCGCTTTGTTCGCACTAAGTTGGCAGCATATGACCAGACGTGGGTCCCTTGCCCACTTTGCCACTGGATTCAAGAAAGCCTGGCTGATGAGGGCTATGAACCCGAAACTATTCCCAGGATGCATGTTTCCGGTCCAGGGAAAACATGGCTTGCAGTTCGGGCTGGACTGTACCCATGAGGCACAGGGTCAGACTGATTTGCATAGGGCCATGTCTGAACTGGGGTTGTGGAGTGAGCCAAAGAATGGTGATGGGTTAAACACAGATCAGTTGACTGGGGATGAGTGTTTGATTTGCTCAAATGCTCCGTCCATCGTCTCCTTTGGTAGCACCTAATACATCGTGTCAAGGTGCCACTGGCATTAAGATTCCACTTTTTGAAATTTTCAAGGTGTTGTGAGTGATGGTCTTGCATCACCACCTCCCACTTTGTAGAAATAAAAAAGTCAATAGAACAACTAAACAAGCATGCTTGCCAGGGTGCCTACTTACCTGAAAGAAATGTAACTGTGCACATCGGGTCAATCTGCAAATGTAAAGGGAAATCTGAATCCAGTATTGGCTTTATTAAGGAAATCATTTGACACTTCCTGATGACACACATTTATTTTTTTGGAGTGGTATTAGAAAGAAGAAACCAGCTGAGAGGTGAAGTGTATGCTTTATAAAGTGGCATAACACAGGCTTCTGTGCCTCAGGGGCCTGTATTAGCCCCTAACTATCCTCCATTACTTTAACCAGGATTCCATTCCGTTGCAGTCTTGATACAGGCCCAAACCTCTGCAGTGCATTAACTAATAGAGGTTTCATAAAGCATGATAGTGCACTTCCCAGTGATTGACTTAACTTGCATTCATTTTATGTTGAAGCTGTGTGTTATTGTATATGTACATACATGAAGACGAAAGACCAAAAACAGTTGCAGCATTGTTTACTCACCCCACCCCCATTGTGCACAGCATCGCAGTTCCCCAACTTTTTTTAGTGCACTTCAAGCACTAATTTCTCCACGTTTTTTCCTCTTTCCATGTGTGCTATATTCTGCAGCACACATAGGAAGATGAAACCTCCTCCAATGATTGTTTTGTGCAGGAAGATGTCCATTTCTGCACAAAAACAATCATGCCAACAACAGAGACACCCCTGTATCATGGTGCAAGGGTGCTTGCATTGGCACATGGCTGGTAATTACGCACCAGCTCTGTCTGAAAGGACAGGAATGCACCATATCTTGTAAATATGGTCAGTGGTGTCCATCACACATTGAGCGTGGTAGCCGGTGGGGTAGGGAAAGATGAAGGGGAATGAAAAAAAATATTTACCTTATCGCTGGGTTCCATGTCTCTGCTCCACCGTTGGACTCGGGCCGAAAGAACAGCAAACAGGAAGCACACCCAGCCTCCCCTGACCAATCACAATGTTGCAATGCAGCATTGTGATTGGTCTAAGCGCCATGGTTCAGCGCTCAGATGCAGACTGGGGGCCTGGGTATGTTCTCCATGCAGGCTGTAATGTGCCTGCATGGAGAACATGCAAAGTGCGCATGACTGTTAGGTCAGCCCCAGAGGGCCGACCAAGCATTGATGTGCACTTGGAGTGGGCAAACCAATCCTCCCCAGCCCTGCTCTGAATGCAGAGCAGCCCCGTCTGCCCGCCCCGCCCGCAAAGCAGCTGGAAACAATAAAATGATAATAATAACAAGTTATTATCATTTCACTTTTCCTTTCCACAAACTGCTCAAAAGCAGTGGTGCGATGCTCCCCCATTTTAGCAGAGGAGCAGCCACTGAATATGGTGCATTGTTGCCCTTTTGAATACACCACTTCTTTGTAAATATGCCCCTTTGTATTTTGTCGTTTTTAATTTTGTATTCCCAGCTTCACATATACGTTTATATTATGCCAATCCAAAGCACTTACAAAATTAAAATGTCTCTTTCAAACAGTCTCGCCTTTGCAATATGTTAAAAACCCCTCTCCTTATCTTGTGTCAGTTGCTGTTTTCCTTTGGGTTACACCTCAGACTAACTTACATGTTCTTTGATGGCTTGTGCGAATTTATCTTGCTATCATTTAAGAAAAAAGTACTGATCTGCTTGTTCTATTGCAACCAAAAATAAAATAAAAATTGATGAGAATTATACCAAAAGTCGAGAAATGTAGAAATAGCTGTGCTGTTGATATAAACTTTTAACTAAACATCCATACTTTTTTATAATTAACATAAGTCGCACAACTGACTTAATTGTTAACCTCAATGCATTTTATTTATATTTATATGCGACTTTAATTGAAATGAAAACTGACTAATACTTCTAGGACACAATTGCAGCATACAATCATAATGACAAGGTCACAGTTTGCTTTCTCTTGTTGAATATGCCTTCCTTGTTTCTATTACGAATTTTAGGCAGCGTTTCATATTTTCTCGGTTTTGAGGCATACCCTGTGGTGCAAGATTGTCATAGTCAGTTATTCGTCAGATTTTGGAGAAAATAAAATTCTTGGGAAGCGTACTTCAGATACCGCCTCACCATGCTTATTGTGAAATGTGTACATCAGCTGGAACGTTCATAAAGGGTATTAAGTTAAAGCAGGCGGAATGCATGCTTTTAAAATGGCATAGTTCAAGGTTTTAACCCGAGCCTCCTCCACACAATCATATTGCAAAAGCAATAATGTGGCCACCATAAGGATTTCCGTCATGAACAATTCAGTGGGAATGCTTTTGAATACACTGTACGCAGTATGTTTTTTTCCTGGAAAGTGTTTATGAAATATTTCACGCTATGGTAATTCAGATTATTCTGAGCTACACTTTATAACCATCTGGAAAGATGAATGTACTAATCAAGAAGCCTCTCCATTGATATGGTGTTCTCATTCAGACTAACCATTCTTCTTGCAATGACAGATTCGGTAAGCAACTGTAAAGAGAGAGCTCTTCTCTACGGAGTGACTGGTGGTAGCTGGACTAAGGATGATAAAAGTAGCTTCAATCTAAAAGTGCAAACAATATCTGGAAATCTTTAAGTGGAAAAGCAACCAAATATAAACAAAACTACCCTCCACACAAAGGGCCCGATTCCCAAAAGTAATCTGAGACTAAATCCTAACTTTACAACTTTCAGTATTCTCAAAAAGCATTTAGGAGTAGTAAAGTTAGGAATCCTAACTTTACTACTCCTAAATACCTTTTGTGAATACCGAAAGTTGTAAAGTTGGGATTTTATCTCAGTTTAGGTATAGTAAAGTACTACTCCTGAATTCCTTTTGTGAATAACAAAAGTCGTAAAGTTAGAATTTTGTCTCAGTGTAGGAGTAGTAGTAAATTTGGAATCCTAACTTTACTAATCCTAAATGCCTCAGGTGAATACCGAAAGTCATAAAGTTAGGATTTTCTCTCAGTTTAGGAGTAGTAAAGTTAGTCCTAAATGCCTTTTATGAATACCTAAAGTCGCAAAGTTAGGATTTTGTCTCAGATTACTTTTGGGAATCGGGCCAAAAGTGATTTAACGATGATTGAGTGGCATTGCGTGGAGCATACCTTCTTGAAATGCCTCTATGATAATAGAATATCTTTATTATTTGATGTTGTTGGGGAGAGGAGTTAGCCTAACGGCTAAGGCGCTCGACCTCGGACCTGGGGATCTGGCTTCGAGTCTCGGTAACGACGCCAAAAATCTCCTGTGATTCTGGGCAAATCACTTAATCTCCCTGTGCCTAAAAAATGAAAGTGTGTGTCCTCATGTAAACCGTAACTTGTGCTATGTAAAGCGCTCTGATACCTGATTCGGTTTGGGTCTAGTTCGCGCTATATAAAACTCTACAAAAAAAAAAAAGTTTGTACCTCTTATAAATAAAGCTTAATATATATTTTGCTGACAGTGCAGTGCTAGTACATCTCCTTTTTCTGGACTCTATGCATGATTGTTTTTTAGGACTTAGTGCATTCTTACACTGTTTTTCAGTGCCACAGCGCATGTGCTCTGGTCCTAAAAAGGTATGATGGCATTGGTAAAAATTATTATGCCCAATTTCTCTATTTAATTTTCATGTAAGACAACTGTAAATGGTGAAGAAAATGCACCAATCGCATTTAAGTTATATACAATATGTGGCTGCAATGTGTATTTACACAACCATATGACAAAAATATGTAGCAGTCTGGAACAACACTGTGCTCGGGTGGGAGATAGTTTAATACTACTGCAGTGATACATAGCATGGAAACATCCATTTGCCACATAACAAAATCTATTTTTATATATTAACTAGCAGCCCGTCCCGACCTTGTCCGGGAGCAATCAGGCTTCCCCGACCCCCGCCCGCCCCGACATTGTGCAGCAGCCTGGCCCCCCGCCCGTCCCGACATTGTCAAGCAGCCCGGGCCCCCGCCCGCCCCGTCCCCCACCTGCCCCGACCACCGCCTGCCCCGACCCCCGCCTGCCCGGAGCCTTACTTCAGCCGCTGCTCCTCCCCCGCGCTCCTCATTTCACCGCTCCGCCGCTCCTCGCCGCTTACCGCTCCTCCCGCCTGTCCGCCGGTCCTCACCGCCATTCCGCCGTTCGTCACCGCTCCTCCCCCGCGCCATGTCCGCCGCTCCTCCTCGCGTTCCTGGACGCCGCTCCTCCCCGCGCTCCTGACGTCAGCACGCAGGTCGCGGCCGTTGCTACTTCGAAGGGACTACTTTTATTAATGTTAATTTTTTAAATAACGCATATTTTTATACTTTATATAGCCTATGTCCATCTGCACACCCTGACGATTACAATGATGTATCGGGTGTGTGGATTGGCGCTGTGGTTCCCGAGTTTACCCGCCTCAAAGGTGCAAAGTTCTTCCTTTATAATAGTAGTATAGATATGTCATGTTATAGAGGGTGCTCCCATCAAATGTCATGGACAAAATATCAGGAGATTCAACCATCATGCCTCAAATATCATAGTGACAAAAATATGGGTCAGATTTGCCTTTTTGTTTATAAATATATAATTTCGTGTACATTTACATTAATAATTTTAGGAACAATGAAGGAAAAGCCTCTTTTTGCACAATCACCTCCATTTTTGTAGTACTGACGCTGCTGTTATTTTTTGACATTGTGTTCTGTGATTCTGCTACCAGGTCCAGTGCCTGGGCTCTGATCCATAACAATTGTAAAAATTGCCAATACTTCTAACTGGCAAATTAAACTTGCCTACAACTCTCTACTTTGAGGTACTATGCGTGCTCAGGGCTTGTAAGTTAAATGTCACAAGTCTACTGCAGCACCCACTGTGCCACCCACTACAGTGACAGCACAAATCTGACTGCATGCTACCAACTGTAGCCTGTGCAGTTCTAAAACTGCAAATTTGAAAATAACCCCTATTTGTTAGGCCTAAACCCTCCTTTTAAATATTAATAAGTCACCTGTAAGAAGGCCTTATAATCCATAAACAGGGTGCATGATATCTAAAAGGTGGGCATGTAAATGCGTAATGTTAAACATGTCCTTAAAGTGAAAATTCCCAAGAAGCTTTTTTCATTCTAGCAAGGTTAGTAGTTCTATAGGAAACGACTGAGATACAAAAATAAAATGAATAATGTTGTCTCCGGTTATGAAATAGATCCAAAATACATTTTGAACTTTTAAAAATATGTATAACAAACCCAATTCACAAGTATTACATGCAGACAGTGCACACCCCCAGCACTTAATACAAAGCATTCCATATGGGGTGATGCTTCTCATCAAACTGTATCTGCAGTCATGAGGATGAACTCAAGCTAGCCCAACTGGCCAGCAAGGAGAGATTTTTGGCAAGAGGTTACACATTAAGATGCATTGACAGCTCTATCAGTAAAAAAAATGCAGTGTCCAGAGAAAGTCTTGTTAATAAATCAAGATTATCAACACTGACACTGAAGACACCACTACCTTTAGATTCATTCTTGAATATAACAGACAGGAAAAGGCCATCAGAAATATTAGCAAAAGAAATTGGCCCCTTATCCGAGGTAATCAAGTGATTGGTCACCTACTCCCTAGAAATCCTGCTATCACATACAGTATGGCGTCATCCATGAAAGATACCTTAGTACATAATGACCCCGTTACTCCATCTGGGGGTACATGGCTATCCCAAAGGAAAGGTTTCTTTCCATGTAAGACAAGCAAAGCGTACCAACATGGCATTAAGAAAACTGCTTACAGTACCCCATTTAGTGAACAAGTAAAGCAAATTAACAAGTCCCTCACTTGTAAATCTGACCATGTGGTTTATGTGCCGGAGTGTCCTTGTTCCCCATGATATGTAGGTAGCATGATACTACAGGGGCACAAGAGGATACTCCAGCTGATTAGGGCTATCAAAAACAAAGATACAGCATATCCTGTGGCACGACATTTTGGGGAAACATACAGGGCTAACCCCAACGATCTCAAATATTTTTTAGTGGATGCTGTCCCTCCCAACAAAAGAGGAGGTGATAAGGAGAAAGCATTGAGACGACTGAAAGCACACTATGTTATTGATCTCGATATCAAGGCCTCTGGCGGCCTTAACGTAACAGAGGAACTTTACACCTGCCATTAAATGTGATAGGGTTACTGAGTTCTCAACTATAATACATTTGTGGTTATTAGTTCAGGAACTTCTAACATCCTACACTGAAATGGATTGAGCTACAGATCCTATCCTGATTGGCATATTTGAACCATCAGGATTCAAGCAGCCGCTAGCTTCAAACATTAAATAAGAAATTATTTTACATATTTTTACATGGTTTTAGATGGGGTTCTAAATTGGGAGCACAGTAATTAGAAGTTTTTTAATCACAGTGTTTATATTTCACAAAACAGATGTCTGAGCAGTTGAAACCTTCAAGCATATGATAACATATCTTGCAAATTTTGCTAGTACTGTATTGTGCATCAGCACTTTAAATACAACAGGTTTTTAAAGGATAGATACATTATCAGTATTGTTGACAAGCGTTACCACTTTTAGAAAAGCATATGATGATGAAACTATTTATAGGTTTTAGCAATGCTTTTAGTGATGTTATACTTATATTTATATATTTATTTATTTATATATCAATTTATATATTTATCAACAATTTAGAACACTGTGGTGATCAATGTCATGGCTAGATCCTCATAGGTGTCAATTTGCTAGTAGTACATGGATGGCGTATTTTAATCTGAGTGCTAAACAATCTATCCACATGTTAAAGGTCAAAAAATGTATCAGGACACTTTACAATGATATTTGGGCTTTCCATATCTATGCAGTAATTTGCACAACTTTTGCTCAGGCACTTGTCACTTTAACACCTTGCATTGGTGGGACGGCCGGGAGTTGTCCCAGGTCATGGTGGGTGTGTGCGAGGGACGGCTCCTGGCCGTCCTAGCACCCACTGGTGGGGGAAGCACCGGGGCTCCCCGTGGGCCTCCCTTTCTTGTGCCCCCACCAGGGAAGGCAGGGAAAGGCTTTCCCCTGCCTCCCCCGTCCCCCTCTCCACGTTATCTAATGACGTCAGCACGTGAGGTTGCGCTGACGTCATTAGAGGATTCCTGATGCACTGGAAGCCATTTGCTTCCAGTGCATCCGGAGGAGAGCAGGTGAGTTTCTGCTTGTGCAGGGTGGGGGCTTATTAGAAAAGGCATCTGAGGAAAGGAAAGGGTTTTCCTTTCCTCCGATGTCTTTTTTAAAAGCGTCCTGCAGCAGGAATGCCTGTTTTTTTTGTTTTAGTGCCTATTTTGTACGGGGGAGCGGCCCCTTGGGCAAGGGTCGCTCACCTTGAGGGATAATATGTTTATCGGAGTATGTTAAATATTTCAAAAAAAGCATGTGTGTGCCACTGGGCCACCAGGGATTGTTTTTAAATGGCCTTTGTGTGATTTGAGGAGCGGCCCCTTGGGCAAAGGTTGCTCCCCTTGGGAGATAAATGTTTATTTGGTTCTGCCCCCTTGCAGGAAAGGGGGCAGATTGTAGCATTTTTTTACCAAAAAAGGAATGTGTGTGCCACTGGGCCACCAGGCCACCAGGGATTATTTTTTTTAAATGGCCTTTGTGTATTGACAAGCGGCCCCTTTGTGTTAGGGACACTCCCCTTGGGGGAGCAATTACTGTTGTTGGTTCTGCCCCCTTGGGGAGGGGGCAGATCAGAATAATAAAGAAAAAACATGTGTGTGCCACTGGGCCACCAGGGATTTATTTTTTAAATGCCCTTTGTGTGTCTGGGAGCGGCCCCTTGGGCAAGGGTTGCTCCCCTTGGGGGAGCAATTTGTTTATATGGGTCTGCCCCCCTTGGGAGGGTGGGGGCAGATCGAATGTTAAATAAATTAAAAAATAACTGTGTGCCCACTAGGCCACCAGGGATTTTTTTTTTAAATTATGTTTTTGGGGAGTGGCCCCTTAGAGAAGGGATGCTCCCCTTTGAGGATCATTTATTTTGGCTGTTTCTGACAACCTGGAAGGGCAGATCAACCCAAATAAACAATTCATTTTATTGTATGTCCACTAGGCCACCAAGGATTGTTTTAGTGTTGTTGGTATCGGCCCGTTGGGCAAGGGTCGCTCCCCTTTATGGGGTGAATATTGTGGCTGTTTCTGCCCCCTTTGGGGGCAGGACGGCCATATATTTTCAGGCCAATCTACCCCCTAGGGGCCAGAAGCCACTAGACACCTGGGCTTTTTAAATGTTGGTGTTGGGGAGTGACCCCTTGGGCAAGGGTTGCTCCCCCTTTATGAGGGTGAATTTTTTTGGCTGTTTCTGCTCCCCGCGGGGGCTGATCGGCCCTATACTTTTAGGCCCTCCTACCACCTTTGCTTGGCTGGTGGATAGTGTGTGGACTAGTGCATTATTTGCATATGTGATTGTAATGTTTTATTTCTCCTTTTTCTTCTAGTGCAAAGCTTTTGATTATTTTTTGCGGTTTCAGTAGTGGTTGATCTGCAGTTTTGCATAGCATTTTTTTGGTCCGTAAATCATTTTCGTTGTGTTTACTCCCATTGAGTATTAAGGTCATGCATGAATGAAGTTTTTGTAAGTGGTGTCATAATAGCAGCATATTTAGTTAGTGTTTTGAGCATGAAATTCTTTGCGATGTGTTTTGCGTTGTCTTATGTGTAATTTTCTTTTCTTTTTCTTTTTTAGTGTGATACGGTGGGTTCTTATTGTGTCTGTGCAGAGCAGGTGGTGGTGAGTCTAGCTGCTCCTGGCAAGTGAGTGGTATACTGTTGGAGTATATAGGTCTTTGTAATAAAGACACATTTTGTTTATTATTGTTTTTCAAAGTGTTTGTTGTTGTTGACTTGTTTGACAAGTTACCTTTATTAGTAAGGAATATGGCTATCCACAGGATTACTGATCAGTAGGTTTTTGGTTTGCTTTTTGAATCATCCTCTGACCATGATTATGACACTGACTCTGCATCTGAGGCAGAGGAGGGAGGAGAATATTGTGACAGTGAGTTTTCTCTCCAAATGGAATCATCGGATGATGAAGCTACACTCAGTGCAGAAGAAACTATTCAAAGTGCTGATGAAGTGCCTGTTTTAGAGGAGGACACTGATGTGCCGATGGTGCAGCAAGAGACATCGGTATTGCAGCCTGAGGATGCAAGGCTTCCTACTGGAAGTGCTGGACTCTGGGTTGATCTAAACTAGGTGCAATCGGTGTTGCCTGCCTTTAGTGGTGATGTAGGGTGTAGAGTGGAATGCACATTTTTTGGCTATGCAGTTGTTTTCAGTTGTTTATGGATGATGTATTTTTCAGCTGAGGTTGTTGAGCAGACTAATTTGTATGCTGAACAGTTTTTGAGGGACAACAGTGCCAGACTTAGGCCCCGCTCTAGAGCTACCGGTGTACTCCCAGAAACCTGGATGAGATAAAAAATAATTTTGGGTTTGACTTTTTTGATGGGCTTCATAAGGAAGCCGTCCATGGCTTCATATTGGTCTACCAGTCCCTTGATGGCAATGGCCATATTTCCTGCAATTATGAGTCATGGTTGGTGTTTACTTTTGCTTTGGATGCTGCATTTTGTTGATAATACTTTGGCATTGCCACAAGATCATCCTGACTGTGACCGTCTTTTTAAGATGCGGCTTGTACTATCCTCCAGGCAAAGAAATATCTGTTGATGAGTCTTTGGTCCTGTTCAAGGGCCGTTTGGTTTTTAGGCAGAGTAGGACAAGATATGTCTTTAATTTACGGGTGTACACTGGTAGGGATTCCAGTATCGACTAGGGGTGGGCGTAGTTCGCAAAGTAGCGCTACACGAAGTGCACTACGCGAGCTACGCGTAGCACTAGGCGGACTGCGTAGTAGCATGTTCGCACTGTACAAGATGTCATTTTCAATGATTGCACAGTGCAGACAAGCATTCACCGCGAGCAAGTACAAAATGACCGCTGCACTACGCTACGCTGCGCTACACATGTTCGTGCTGTGCTACTTACAGTTTGCGTAGTGCGAAGTTGCGCAAACTTCGCAAAGTATGCGAGCGTAGCGTAGTGCTTTGCCCAGGGTTAGTATGGCCCCCCCTGGTTGTTTATCCACTTTTGGTGTTTCTGAGAAAATTGTGTGGGATCTTGCTAGAGGAGTTTTCACAGAGGCCACCATTTGTACCTTGATAACTTGTACACTGCTGTGCACTTGTTTAAGGAATTGTTCAAAGTAGACAGTTTTGCTACTGGTACAATCCGCTCTAATGGTAAAGGTTATCCAAAAGTGCTTGTTTGCAAAAAACTTCAGAGGGGACAGTGCAGTTCCTTGCGTAGTTATGA
Organism: Lissotriton helveticus; assembly: GCF_964261635.1. Taxonomy (NCBI): domain Eukaryota; kingdom Metazoa; phylum Chordata; class Amphibia; order Caudata; family Salamandridae; genus Lissotriton; species Lissotriton helveticus. The sequence continues at coordinate 46,204,092 of NC_136060.1, read as the reverse complement.
ACTAGTAGCTGTGAAATTTGTGGACAGGAGGGATGTGTACATGCTGACTACCATCCATGATGAGAGTACTTCACCAGTTGCTGTTTCGGGTCAGATTGCTGAAGTGCTCAAACCTGTGTGTATTTTAGAGTACAATAAGCACATGGGTGGTGTTGATACAGTAGATCAGAGGTTGGAACCTTACACTGCTATTCGTAAGGCTTACATTTGGTATAAGAAGTTGGCCATCCATCTCTTCAATTTAGCAACTTTCAATGCTTTTGTTGTGTACAAGGAGTGTTGTCCTGCGTCAAAGTTGACTTTTGTTCAGTTTCAGGAGTCTGTGGTAGGCAGCCTTGTTGTTGTGGAACAGGCAAGTGTTCCTAGAGTTGGAGTGGTGGAGGTTGTGGCTAGATTGAAAGATTGCCACTTTCCTGATTTAATTCCTCCCACTCCCAAAAAAACCAATCTCTGTAAGAGATGTAAAGTCTGCTTGCATAGAGGTGTGCGGAAGGAGAGTTGTATGCACTGTGCCGATTGCCCTTCTAATCCTGGGCTGTGTGTGCCCACATGTTTCAGATTGTATCAAACTCAAAAGAGAATTTGGGAGCAAGCGTGAGTCTAATAGTGTACTACCTGGTCTGTATGGTTTTATATAGTTGTACAGTTATGACGTTTGGCAATAGAAAGATGTCTTTAGTTACTGCTGTTGTTTTTGTAGTTATAGTTTTGTATCTAGTTGCAATTGGTTTGTGTTTTCGTTCTTGTTTAAAAAAAAATTGATTAAGGTGTGCGGTGACTGGTGCTTGGCTGGCGGTGAGTGTACTGGTGCTTGGTTGGCAGTGTGCGTGCATTGGCGCTTGGCTGGTGGTGTGCGTGTTTTGGAGCTTGGCAGGTGGTGTGCATGGACTGGTGCTTGGTTGGCAGTGTGCGTGGACTGGTGCTTGGTTGGCGGTGTGCGTGAACTGTCGCTTGGCTGGCATTGTGCGTGGACTGGAGTTTGGCTGGCATTGTGTGTGGATTAGTGCTTGGCTGGTCGTGTGTGTGGACTGGTACTTGGCTGGTGGTGTGTGAGTAGTGACTTGCTACTGGTCACTACACACACAGCTAGCTAAACGTCACTCCACGCAATACATGAGCTGGTGTGGTTGCTGTGTCAGGAATGTGGCCGTGTGAATGTGAACGGGCCCTTTAATGGCGCTGTCTGCTGGTGTGAGTGTTGTAATGTACTGGACCCGCGGCCAGCGGTGTGAATGGTTTTGTATGTATAACACGTATGAAAGTTGTATCAATGGCCTGTAAAGAGGTTGGTGCCTTTTCGTGGCTTTACAGCTCACGAGCTGTGAGTCAATGGTTCAGTTTTTCGTCTTTCAATTATTAACAGTGCATTTCATTTTTGGGAAATCTCTGGTTAATACAACTGTATATACTGAACCATCATTCGCCCTCGTGCCAAATCCAACCAGTATGTGTCTGTGCTTGCGGAACAGATGGCTGTGCAGTAATCTTTGTCTTTTTTGGCTGTCTGCCAAGGTGTACATTTCATGTAAGAAAAACCTCCCAACTGTAGATATTATTGTAAACTAAGCACCCATGGGAGTACATGGTGATGTATCTATCATAGATCCCAACAAGTTATCTTAACTAGAATGACCTACAAACTTCAAAATGTGACTATCACGTTTCCCTTGCATTATAGTGCCCAGATTTTCATGCTGCAGAAAGTAACAACAAATTTCCAACCCCCCAGCATTTCTCCAAGTATCCCAATAGAAATGGTACCTCACTTGTTTGGGTGGGCCAAGTACCCGCGGCAGAGAAGGACCCAAAACCAATGAGGTGACATCAAAATGGCCTATCACAAAACAACCTAGTTTTGCAAGAGGGGTCATCTGGGTTTTTGGCCCGTGCTCGGCCGCCAGCTAGGTAACCCTACTAAACCCATGCATTTCTGAAAACTACATTCCCAGGGAATTCCGGGGAGGTATAGCTTGCATGGACCCCCCAAAGTTTTCTCACCCACAATCCCCTGCAAACCTCAAATTTAGATAAACAATAATTTTTTTCACCCATTTTTGTGTGGAAAAGTTGTGGCTTCAAAGGGCTGACACAAATTTCCAGCCACCCAGCATTCCCCCAAGTCTCCCAATAAAAATGCTGCCTCACTCGTGTGAGTGGGTCAAGGACCAGCATCAGGCAAGGGCCCAAAACTTATTGAGGCAACATTAAAATTACCTATCACAAACTAACCTGTTTATGCAAAGGGGTCCCATGGGTTTTTGGCCTGGGGCTCGGCGGCCATCTAGGGAAACCTCCCAAATCCACACATTTCTGGAAACTAGACACACGGGGAAGTCCAATGAGGTATGGTTTGGGTGAGTCTCCCAAAATTCTCCTACCCAGAATAACCTGCAAACCTCAAATGTCGCAGAAAAAATCACTTTTTTCTCAAATTTCTGTGTGGGAAAGTTCTGGAATCTGCGTGGATCCTAGAACTTCCTCACAGCCAGCGTTCCCTCAAGTATCCCAATAGAAATGGTACCTCACTTGTTTGGGTGGGCCAAGTACCCGCGGCAGGGAAGGACCCAAAACCAATGAGGCGACATCAAAATGGCCTATCACAAAACAACCTAGTTTTGCAAGGGGGGTCATCTGGGTTTTTGGCCCGTGCTTGGCCGCCAGCTAGGTAACCCTACTAAACCCATGCATTTCTGAAAACTACATTCCCAGGGAATTCCGGGGAGGTATAGCTTGCATGGATCCCCCAACGTTTTCTCACCCACAATCCCCTGCAAACCTCAAATTTAGATGAAAAAATAATTTTTTTCACCCATTTTTGTGTGGAAAAGTTGTGGCTTCAATGGGCTGACACAAATTTCCAGCCACCCAGCATTCCCCAAGTCTCCCAATAAAAATGCTGCCTCACTCGTGTGAGTGGGTCAAGGACCAGCATCAGGCAAGGGCCCAAAACTTATTGAGGCAACATTAAAATTACCTATCACAAACTAACCTGTTTTTGCAAAGGGGTCCCATGGGTTTTTGGCCTGGGGCTCGGCGGCCATCTAGGGAAACCTCCCAAATCCACACATTTCTGGAAACTAGACACACGGGGGAGTCCAATGAGGTATGGCTTGCGTGAGTCTCCCAAAATTCTCCTACCCAGAATAACCTGCAAACCTCAAATGTCGCAGAAAAAATCACTTTTTTCTCAAATTTCTGTGTGGGAAAGTTCTGGAATCTGCGTGGATCCTAGAACTTCCTCACAGCCAGCGTTCCCTCAGGTCTCCCAATAAAAATGGTACCTCACTCGCGTGGTTGGGTCAAGGACCTGCGTCAGGCAAGGGCCCAAAACCTATTGAGGCAACGTCAAAATTACCAATCACAAACCAACCTGGTTTTGCAGGGGGTCCCATGGATTTTTGGCCCGAGGCTCGGCGGCCATCAAAGGAAACCTACCAAACCCACACATTTATGGAAACTAGACACCCTGAGGAGTCCAGCGAGGTATAGCTTGAGTGAGTCCCCCAACGTTCTCCCTTGCAAACCTCAACTTTTGCTGACAAAAATCACCTTTTTCTCAAATTTCTGTGTGTGAAAGTTCTGGAATCTGCGTGGATCCACACATTTTCTCCCTCCCAGCATTCCCTCAGGTCTCCTGATAAAAATGGTACCTCACTTATGTGGGTAGGCATAGTGGCTGCAACAGGAAATGGCCCAAATCGTACTTTGGAGACTTCAAAATCACAGATAACAAAACTGAAATTGTGTTGTGTGCACATTGCACTTTGTGCCATTTTCTGTCACGGGCACTTGGCCTACCCTCACAAGTGAGGTACCATTTTTCTCGGACGACTTTGGGGAATGCGGGGTGGGTGGAAATTTGTGGATCCACGCAGATTCCAGAACCTTCCTACCACAGAAAGATGAGGAAAATGTTGTTTTTGGACACATTTTTTTGGTTTGCAAGGGATTCTGGGTAACAGAACCTGGTGAGAACCAGACAAGTCACCCCCTCCTTGATTTCCCTGGGTGTTTAGTTTTCAAAAATGTTTAGGTTTGCTAGATTTCCCTTGGTGCCGGCAGAGCTAGGGTTAAAAAACTACAGCTAGGCACTTTGCCAAAAAAGGGTTTCACTGTGAAATTGTGGTGTGTCCATGTTGCGTTTCGCGCCGCTTCCTGTCGTGGGCACTAGGCCTACCCACGCAAGTGAGGTATCATTTTTCTTAGAAGACTTTGGGAAACACCGGGTGGGTGGAAATTTGTGGATCCACGGAGAACTTTACACCTCAGAAATGTGAGGAAAATGTGTTTTTGACAATTTTTTAGGTTTGCAAGGGATTCTCGGTAACAGAACCTGGAGAAAGGCAGTCGAGTCACCCCATCAGAGATTTTCCTCGGGGTCTAGTTTTCAGAAATGTATAGTTTTACTAGGTTTCCCTAGGTGCCAGCAGAGCTAGGGTTAAAAAACTACAGCTTTGCACTTTGCCAAAAAAGGGTAATTTTTCACTGGTAAATTGTGTTGTGTCCACGTTGTGTTTTGCGCCGTTTCTAGTCGCAGGCACTAGGCCTACCCACACAAATGAGGTACCGTTTTTCTCTGAAAACTTTGGGGAATGCGGGGTGGGTGGAAATTTGTGGATCCGCGGAGATTCCAGAACTTTCCACCACAGAAATATGAGTAAAATTAGTTTTTTGGGACAATTCTTTAGGTTTGCAAGGGATTTTGGGTAACAGAACCTGGTGGGAGCCAGTCAAGTCACCCCATCCTGGATTCCCCTGGGTAGCTAGTTTTCAAAAATATATAGGTTTCCTAAGTTTTCCTAGATGCCGGAAGAGCTAGGGTTCAAAAGCTACAGCTAGGCACTTTGCCAAAAAAGGGTCATTTTTCACTGTGAAATTGTGGTGTGTACACATTGCATGTTTGCGCCGTTTCATGTCGCGGGCACTAGGCCTACCCACGTAAGGGAGGTACCATTTTTCTCTGAAGACTTTGGGGGACGCTTGGTGGGTGGAAATGTGAGGATCCACGCAGATTCCATAACTTTCCACCACAGAAATGTGAGGAAAATATGTTTTTTCCACAATTTTTTAGCTTTGCCTGGGATTCTGGGTAACAGAACCTGGTGGGAGCCAGCCAGTCAAGTCACCCCATCATGGATTCCCTGGGTGTCTAGTTCTAAAAAACATATTGGTTTGCTAGGTTTCCCTATGTGCCGGCAGAGATAGGGTTAAAAAACTACAGCTAGGTACTTTGCCAAAAAAGGGTCATTTTTCACTGTGAAATTGTGGTGTGTCCAAGTTGTGGTTTGCACCGTTTCCTGTCACGGGCACTAGGCCTACCCATGCAAGTGAGGAACCATTTTTCTTGGCTGACCTTGGGGAACGTGGCGTGGGAGGAAATTTGTGGATCCACACAGATTCCAGAACTTACCACCACAGAAATATACAAAGAATTTAACTATGAGAAATAACAGGAATTATAGCACTAGGGTATTTAAACCAACGATGTACCATGTTTCGTGTCATGTGATCAAGGCCCTCCGGGGGTCAAAACGCGTCATGCTGATGGTGATATTGGTAATGAAATAAATTAAAATCTGCACTTACTCTGTGGTCCGTGCTTCTGTTCCTGTTCCTGTGAGTTCAGGGGAAAGGTGGAATCTCAAGGATATATATATATAATTTATTGTGCATCAAAGTTAAGGATGACGCGTTTCGCCTTTATCAAGTAACTTCCTGAACAATTCATTTCTATAGAAATAGGTTCAGAGTTCATGAGCATAGATAACAACCTTTATTTATTTCATATGTCTCACAATTAGCAGTGCATAAAAACAATTTAAACTGAAGGTTGAATACATCATAAAGGAATATGAATAGCGTGCAATTCATTGTCGTAAACACCATGAATCATGCTATTAATTACTGTTAAATACATTTGAGTCATCTGCAGTGTTTGTTCATAGCATTTGGGTACAATAAAGTTTTCGGGCTGCCATTACCACAGCGGCCCCCGCTTCACGAATCACCCCGATCAGAGCGGAGCAGGCCATCTTCTTGGAGAATTTCGCGAAGATTCATTGACCGGTGCCAAAGTTATTCCAAATAGAATGTTGCAGATTTCCTATTGAAACTAGGTTTTCACTATAACTACCTACTGGCGACCGCCAGTAGATAATATATACATATATATATATATATATATATAAATATTTTTTTATATATATATATATATATTTATATATATTTTATATATATATATATATATATATATATATATATATATATATATATATATATATATATATATATATATATATATATATTCACTGAAAAAACCATAGGTTATAGACCATATATAGTTAGGGCTTAGCATTTAAAAAACCTTATTTTACTCACACAAAACCATTGAAATTCCATATATCGTTAGTTGCACTAACTATATATCGCGCACCCGCAATCCACTGCTGATGATGTCACATATTACATCATTCATGACATGGTCAGTGACATCACTGATGACATCACTGATGACATCTCAAATGACATCACTGATGACATCACTGATGACATCTCATTTGACATCATTCTTGTGCTAATACGATAAACCTCTTCAGACTCTAATATAACCTTAGATACACTCAGTGTATACAGACACTCACACACTGTCACTCATCCATGGAGTTACTCACACACCTAGTCAGTCATGCAAAGAAACAATCTCACCTCCATTTCCTCAACTATACAGTTATACACACCTTACTTATTCAAACATATACTAACACATATTTACTCTCTTATACAATCCCTGATACAAGTTCACAATGATCCATACAGCCACTCACACATTCACTAGCTCTCATGCACAGTTATTTATATATGCCAACTCTCACATGTACTTTGTTTTACATATGTACTTACTTTGACATGTAGCACTGAGATATCCATTCACTCACCAATACACTCATGCACACAGTCAACCGCCCATACAGGTGTTTCCACATGCACTCTTGAACTCATACACCTAGTGAATCAACTGCTCACACATCTATGCACAGGTTCACACACCTCCCAGCCACCCCCACACAAACTCAATCTCCCATACAAATACTTGGGCAACCAATCAATAACACATATAGCCTCTCGTATAGCTAATGATCAACACATGCAGCAGTTTACATCACAACAGACATACTGATGCACACATTCAGACAGTTTAGTCACTAACCCATGCATTTAGTACGACACATTTATTCACTCACTCATACAGTCAGTCACGCACCTACTAAATCCTTCATCCAGACACTTATACATCCACTCATTCTTCAATATATCAAACATATTTAAACTTTACAGAAACACACAGTCACTGGATGATGTTATCAGTGATGTCATTTGAGATGTCAAATGAGATGTCAAATGAGATGTCATCAGTGATGTCATCAGTGATGTCATTTGAGATGTCATCAGTGATGTCATCAGTGATGTCACTGACCATGTCATGAATGATGTAATATGTGACATCATCAGCAGTGGATTGCGGGTGCGCGATATATAGTTAGTGCAACTAACTATATATGGAATTTCAATGGTTTTGTGTGAGTAAAATAAGGTTTTTTAAATGCTAAGCCCTAACTATATATGGTCTATAACCTATGGTTTTTTCAGTGAATTTTCAAGGTTTTTTAAATGCTAATTCCTAACTATATATGGTCTCTAACCTATGGTTTTTTCAGTGAATTTCAATGGTTTTTTAATAGCAAATATCATAAGCTGACGAATGTCAAGTACGTGGTAAGTAAAAACATTTTCGAATATGCACACTGATCTGCTTTGAATGCTGCCCCCCCCCCTCATTTCTATTAGGAGTACTCTCTCTTTGCAGATAGTGAAGGGTAGTTAACGCAGGCCTTTGCCCCCGTTGTAATCCGTCGTGCCTGCTTCTCTCTCCATTTGATTGATTGTTATCCAAGCATTTACTGTTTTAGAATTGGTTCTCTTTGGTTCATTCTCTATTTACAAACAAGCACAGAGTCGCAATACTCTGTTTAGTCTTTGCAGATAGCGAAAAATCGTGTAAAAAACAAAAGGAATCGAGCAAAATCAGTAGGCCACTAATGGGATCTCTTTTTGACCTCGCTAAAATAGAAACATTAGGAACAACCCCTCATGACAAACACGAAACTATTGAGATGAACTGAACTCCACACCATGATGGCTGCAATACAGCTCGGCTCCGCCACCCACCCCGCCCAAAATAACGATAAACTCTATGCAAATATTACAAATATATACAACACACCAGCAAAGTAACAGGGTAAAACATTTTAATAAACAACTATTTACGTAACTATTTTATACTTTTTGTTGCCCGATCCGGCTAGCTCAATCGATCGAGCATGAAACTCATGCACTCTGATGGTTCAAAGTTTTGAGGAGTGCTTGTAACACTGTCTGAAGCCTATATGCACTTGCTTCAGCTTCACTATGTCAAAGTAAAGTGGGGACTGTTTGAGGACGTGACTGCATTTGTGAACAATGTAATGCGGTGCCACCCTGAACCGCTTGACGGAGGCCCCCGAGGGACGGTGTGATGGCGCGGACTCGGAGGGGGCGCTTGGCTCCGGCTCCCTCCCCAAGTCGTGTTCTCCTGGTGTAGCCTGAGATCGCCCCCGACATAGGTGGCCGGCTCCCGGGATCAAGCGGAACTTTTTGCCTTTTGGTAACTCTTCCATTCTTGACCTTGTCCCACAATCCGTTTCAAGTAAAGACGCGCTGTAGTGGGGCGCCCCTTTACCATTTCAGTTGCCATTCCGCCCGCTTTTGCTACACTGTGCCTCTTCCGCTATTCAGCTGTTTACCGCCCGCTCTTTCGACTACAGCGTCTCGCTCACCATGTAGTTGAGTTGCTCCTGCTCTTGCGGTGCAGCGATAGCCGGCTGCCACAGTACTCTCAAAATGGCGGCCGGCTCTTCAGATTTGGGCGTGGTCCACTAAAATTGCCCTGCGACACCTTGGAACTCGGACGCTTGTCTGCTAGAGATTGGGCTCCATTCTCGAAAGCGTCCCCTCAGCCTTGAAGATTCTACAAAAGTCTTGGGGGCCCCCGACTCCCGCAGGCTTCTGGTGGAGAGCGGCTAGCATTATTGCTCGTCGAATGGCCACGACGGAGCTACAAAATGGTGGTGCTCTCATGCTAACGCCAGCTTCAGTCTGAAACATCCAGAAACACTGTAGACTACCAATTCGATCAGTTCCGGTAGCGCCCCAACGTGACCCGGTAAAGAAGAACTAGCCCTCCCCTCTTTGACTGATGGTTCTTGTTGCCTGTCCCTTCTGTTGTCATTTAACAGAACTATTTAGCCTGCTGAAAGGGGTTGTGTTCCGACCGCTGGTTGGTGGAGACATTTTGACTATATTCTAGACCTGCGTTGTCGCGTAATGCGTCATATGACGCGCCGCGTTAGCGCATCCGGAAGTGATCCGGGGCGCGACGCGCAGCGCGTAACGTAAGCATAACAGGTCATATGACTTGTTAATAAAACTTTTCATTGGTTCATTTTACTTTTCTTATTCTAATGATGCTTTCGAACATTATTTTTTCTTAAATATATGTTATAATGTTCCAGGCTAATGTACTTTCCCGGAAAATTTACAACTGTCCTGCAAGTAAAATATATTCCTTTTTCGAGAAAAAGGGCGTTTCTTCGTCCCAAGACGGTGGATGTACATTTTATAATTAAAATACGACAGGGCCACTTACAATAAAATTATCTAGATATACATTTGCGGGCAAGTACCATGGGTGACGTTAATTCGAACTTTCAGTAGTACAGTAATCAATAACACATCAGAACTTAATATCAATAGGGATATCGAAATATTCAATCTATTCTCGTCCCCGCCCGCCATGTGCTTCAAAACTGCATACGTATCTCGTGATATCAAGGTTGTGCAACCAGTACACAACAAGGAGTTACGAGTCCCATTTATTCCGGCGCCATTTTGGGCGAGGACGGGCAGGTCCAGGATATAGTCAAAATGTCTCTACCAACCATCGACTGTGATGATGTTCATATGCTGTATTTATTAGAGTAACACTCATCTGTCCACATGAAATTGATTTGCCACAATCTAAACATGTCATTTTAATCTTTCCAAAGTTCTTCTAAATATTTGGGACCGTTTCCCTTGCCTCTGATGCTGTCAGTGCCACTTCTTTGATGAATGTACTGGCAGGTCGGGGGTTCTCCTCCAAATCTCTCTTTTATGCAGCACTATAATTAATCGGTGCCACCTCTCCATATGACGATGCATGGTATAGTTACCATAACTATATTTTTTTTCGGTTCCTCTGGAGAGTACATCGTGGCAGATGAAGCGTGTAACGTACCGGGCATTTACCTTTTTTTGCATGTAGAGGAATGGAAAAAAAATTCGAGCGTCCTAAGGTGTCCCAGGGCCATTTTAGTGGACCAGGCCCAAATCCAAAGAACAGGCCGCCATTTTGAGAGTCCTCTTGCAGCCGCCTGTCGCTGTAGCATCAAGAGCGGCCGAAGGTGACCCACTTGTGGGACACCCCCGCGCCGCACGGCCACCAACTGCTGTGTGTGCCCCTGCCCGCCCTCTGCCTCGCTACTGCCTCGTTTTGCCGGCTGCCGGCTGCCCCTGCAGTAGAGTTGTTTTGCCTAACATTTGTGCCTGTTTGTTTTCTCCTGAATACTCCGTGCATCTCCTTTTTTTCCCCCTCGTTTTCCTGTTTTGTTCAACAGTTGTGCTTGTCTAAATTTTCTCCGTGTTCCTGGTATCTTTCCCCCTCACACCCCTTGTTTTGTTGCTGATTGCGCCTGTTTTGTGATTCCTTCGTGTTTTCCGCCGCCCTCCACCCTCCCTTCCCGCCACCGCCGCTTGGCCCCGCCCCTTTCTTCTCTTCTGTATCCCTCCCCGCTCCCGCCTCCCAGCTGCCCCGCCCACCCGCGCACTTGGCCTTAAATGGCGACCGTGCGACGCAGGTGAGTGTGACCCACTTGTGGGACACCCCCGCGCCGCACGGCCACCAACTGCTGTGTGTGCCCCTGCCCGCCCTCTGCCTCGCTACTGCCTCGTTTTGCCGGCTGCCGGCTGCCCCTGCAGTAGAGTTGTTTTGCCTAACATTTGTGCCTGTTTGTTTTCTCCTGAATACTCCGTGCATCTCCTTTTTTTCCCCCTCGTTTTCCTGTTTTGTTCAACAGTTGTGCTTGTCTAAATTTTCTCCGTGTTCCTGGTATCTTTCCCCCTCACACCCCTTGTTTTGTTGCTGATTGCGCCTGTTTTGTGATTCCTTCGTGTTTTCCGCCGCCCTCCACCCTCCCTTCCCGCCACCGCCGCTTGGCCCCGCCCCTTTCTTCTCTTCTGTATCCCTCCCCGCTCCCGCCTCCCAGCTGCCCCGCCCACCCGCGCACTTGGCCTTAAATGGCGACCGTGCGACGCAGGTGAGTGTGACCCACTTGTGGGACACCCCCGCGCCGCACGGCCACCAACTGCTGTGTGTGCCCCTGCCCGCCCTCTGCCTCGCTACTGCCTCGTTTTGCCGGCTGCCGGCTGCCCCTGCAGTAGAGTTGTTTTGCCTAACATTTGTGCCTGTTTGTTTTCTCCTGAATACTCCGTGCATCTCCTTTTTTTCCCCCTCGTTTTCCTGTTTTGTTCAACAGTTGTGCTTGTCTAAATTTTCTCCGTGTTCCTGGTATCTTTCCCCCTCACACCCCTTGTTTTGTTGCTGATTGCGCCTGTTTTGTGATTCCTTCGTGTTTTCCGCCGCCCTCCACCCTCCCTTCCCGCCACCGCCGCTTGGCCCCGCCCCTTTCTTCTCTTCTGTATCCCTCCCCGCTCCCGCCTCCCAGCTGCCCCGCCCACCCGCGCACTTCGCCTTAAATGGCGACCGTGCGAACGCGCAGCGGTCACGCGCAGCGGGCGCGCCGATTGTGCGCCGAAGGCGCGCCAAAGGTAAGCCCGTCTGCGCCCGTCCGCGACCGGATCGCGACCAGCGCCAGGACCCCTGGCCCCCACCGACGGAAGCCGACCCGACGAACCTACAGCGCCGCCGACCTCAACGCACTCAACACCGGCCGCATCCCAGGATGCCACCGAGCCGCCCCGAAGCACACCCACGGACCCTTCAGCTGCCACGCCTGCAAGTTCACCTGCATCCGGACCTTCCCTGCACCCGCCAAGCCGAACTCCAGCAGCACCCACCTCAAGTGTATCCTGCTCAACACCCGCTCCGTCCACAGACACGCCGTAGAACTCTGGAACCTGCTCGACACCACCGTCCCCGACGTTGCCTTCATCACCGAGACCTGGATGAACGCCTCCTCTGCCCCAGACATCGCCATCGCCATCCCAGAGGGCTACAAGATCACCCGGAGGGACCGCGACAACCAGACCGGAGGAGGCATCGCCATCATCCACAGAGACACCATCCGCATCACTACCAACACCGATGACACCCTCACCACCGCTGAACACCTGCATTTCCAGATCCACACCAACCCGACCACCACCCTCAGAGGCACCCTGATCTACCGACCCCCGGGACCACGCACACGATTCAGCGAGGACATCGCCGACTTCGTCAGCCCGCACGCTCTCCCCTCCGCCGACTACATCCTCCTGGGGGACCTCAACTTCCACCTGGAGAACAACAACGACCGCAACACCATCAGCCTGCTCGACAACCTCGAAAACCTCGGACTCAAGCAACTGGTGACCACCCCCACCTACCTCGCCGGACACACACTCGACGCCGTCTTCTCATCCAGCAAAGACGTCACCTTCAGCCACGCCACAGAACTCCACTGGACGGACCACAGCTGCGTCCACTTCACCTTCAAAAGAACGACGATCCACCACCACCAGCAACAGGTTGCTCGAAGATGCTGGAACAAGATCACAGCCGACCAGCTCACCGCTTCCCTGAGCCAGCACCCTCCCGCCAACTCAGCGAACCCCAGCCAGGCCGCCGACAACCTCACGAAATGGATCAACGACTGCGCGGACGAACTCGCCCCTCTGAGAACCCCACCCAGCAGATCCTGCAGCAGGAAAACACCATGGTTCACCGACGAACTCAAGAGCTCCAAGAAGAACTGCCGAGCCCTCGAGAAAGCCTGGAGAAGGGAACCAACGACGGACAACATGACCACCCTCAAGCTCGCCACCCGGAAGCACCACCAACTGATCCGCGCCACCAAGAAAAATGCATACAAGGACCGGCTGGACAACAACGCACACAACTGCAAGGAACTCTTCAACATCGTGAAAGAGCTATCCAACCCCAACGCCGGAAACAATGACATCACCCCGTCGCAAGAACTCTGCAACTCCCTCGCGTCCTTCTTCCACAACAAGATCACGGACATACACAACAGCTTCAACAACCAACCAACGCAAGCCACAACCGCAACGACGCCACCCACCACCACCCTCCGCACCTGGACCCCGATCAGCACCGAAGACACCATCCGCACCATGAACTCCATCCATTCCGGATCTCCGACTGACCCCTGCCCTCACCACGTCTTCAACAAAGCCGACGCTGTCATCGCACCCCACCTACGGGACATCATCAACACCTCCTTCGACTCCGCCACCTTCCCTGAGAGCTGGAAGCACGCCGAACTCAGCGCTCTCCTCAAGAAACCCACAGCAGACCCCACCGACCTCAAGAACTACCGGCCCATCTCGCTCCTCCCGTTCCCGGCCAAAGTCATCGAGAAGACCGTCAACAAACAGTTGGCCGCCTTCCTCGAGACGAATGGATCCCTCGACCCCTCACAGTCCGGCTTCCGAGCGAACCACAGCACCGAGACCGCCCTCATCGCCGCCACCGACGACCTTCGAACTCTGATGGACAACGGAGAAACAGCGGCCCTCATCCTCCTGGACCTCTCCGCGGCTTTCGACACTGTCTGCCACCGCACCCTAGTACAGCGCCTCAGCAACATCGGAATCCAGGAGAAGGCACTGGAATGGATCACCTCCTTCCTCGACGGAAGAACACAAAGAGTCCGCCTACCACCGTACAAGTCAGAGGCCACCAAAGTCATCTGCGGCGTCCCACAAGGATCCTCACTGAGCCCCACCCTCTTCAACATCTACATGAGCCCCCTCGCGGCCATCGCACGCCAACACAACCTCAACATAATCTCCTACGCCGACGACACCCAGCTGATCCTCTCCCTGACCAATGACCCCGCCACCGCCAGAGCCAACCTGCACGAAGGGATGAGAGACGTGGCCGAATGGATGACGACCAGCCGCCTGAAACTGAACTCAGACAAGACGGAGGTCCTCATCCTGGGCTCCACGCCCTCCGCCTGGGACGACTCCTGGTGGCCCCCCGCCCTGGGCACCGCGCCCAAACCGACGGACCACGCACGCAACCTGGGCTTCATCCTGGACTCCTCCCTCTCCATGACCAGACAAGTCAACGCCGTCTCCTCGTCATGCTTCAACATCCTGCGCATGCTACGTAAGATCTTCCGGTGGATCCCCACCGAGACGAGGAAGACGGTCACCCAAGCCCTCGTCACCAGCCGACTGGACTACGGCAACGCCCTCTACGCCGGAACCACGGCCAAACTCCAGAAGAGACTCCAGCGGATCCAGAACGCCTCGGCGAGACTCATCCTCGACATCCCCCGACGCAGCCACATCTCCGGACACCTGAGAGATCTGCACTGGCTCCCGGTCAACAAGAGAATCACCTTCCGTCTCCTCACCCACGCGCACAAAGCCCTACACGACCAAGGCCCGAGCTACCTCAACAACCGGATCAACTTCTACACTCCCAAGCGCCTCCTCAGATCAACCAACCACGCCCTCGCCGCCGTCCCCCGCATCCGAAGAGAGAGAACAGGAGGAAGGTCCTTCTCCTACCTGGCCGCCAAGACCTGGAACTCACTTCCCACCAATCTGCGCCTGACCCAAGACCACCTCTCCTTCAGGAAGAAGCTCAAGACTTGGCTGTTCGAGCAGTAGCGGCACCCCCCCCTCCCAGCGCCTTGAGACCCTACGGGTGAGTAGTGCGCTTTACAAATGACCTGATTGATTGATTGATTGAAACTCAGCTGAATGGCAACTGAAACGGTAAAGGGGCGCCCCACTACAGCAGACGAGCCTCCACCTAGGAAGGCCCGTTCACGCCGCCTCCCCCCCCCCCTTCGGGCACCCCACGCCGTTATTCGGAGCAGGATTGTAGGATGGCCACACCAGTACGGCAACTTGCTAGACACCACCTCGGTGCCTACCGAATCTCAGCGCCTTGTGGTGTCTTCTATTCAGAAAACATTGTTGTGCTGCCTTCGACCTATTCGCCGCAAGTGCGCACGCAACTCAGCTGCATGGCTTGCTAGACACCACCTCGGTGCTAACCGAATCTCAGCGCCTTGTGGTGTCTTCTATTCCAAAAATATTGTTGCACTGCCTTTGGCCCCATTCGCACATTGGTCCACTACTGACGCCATCTCACAGGCCAACGGGGCGCCCCACGCCGACTTTCAGCATTGTAGGATGGCCACACCAGTGCGACAACTTACTAGACACCACCTCGGTGCCATCCGGATCTTGGCATCTCAGCGCCTTGTGGTGTCTTCTATTCAGAAAATATTGTTGCGCTGCCTTTGGCCCCATTCACACATCGGTCCGCTACTGACGCCATCTCACAGGCCAACGGGGCGCCCCACGCCGACTTTCAGCATTGTAGGATGGCCACACCAGTGCAACTTACTAGACACCACCTCGGTGCCATCCGGATCTTGGCATCTCAGCGCCTTGTGGTGTCTTCTATTCAGAAAATATTGTTGCGCTGCCTTTGGCCCCATTCGCACATCGGTCCGCTACTGACGCCATCTCACAGGCCAACGGGGCGCCCCACGCCGACTTTCAGCATTGTAGGATGGCCACACCAGTGCACCTTACTAGACACCACCTCGGTGCCATCCGGATCTTGGCATCTCAGCGCCTTGTGGTGTCTTCTATTCAGAAAATATTGTTGCGCTGCCTTTGGCCCCATTCGCACATCGGTCCGCTACTGACGCCATCTCACAGGCCAACGGGGCGCCCCACGCCGACTTTCAGCATTGTAGGATGGCCACACCAGTGCGACAACTTGCTGGACACCACCTCGGTGCCATCCGGATCTTGGCGCGTTGTGCTGCCTTCGGCCTATTCGCACATCGGTCCGCTACTGACGCGAACTCACAGGCCAACGGGGCGCCCCACGCCGACTTTCAGCATTGTAGGATGGCCACACCAGTGCGACAACTTGCTGGACACCACCTCGGTGCCATCCGGATCTTGGCGCGTTGTGCTGCCTTCGGCCTATTCGCACATCGGTCCGCTACTGACGCCGCCTCACGTGCCAACGGATTTTCTACGCTTTTTATACCCTATGCCGCATAACAGGTCATGTGACTTGTTTATAAAACTTTTCATTGGTTCATTTTACTTTTGGTTTCCTAATGATGGAAGGCTTGATCATATGACCTAAAAATAACACTTTTCATTGGATGAAAACTATTTTTTTTTCCCAAACGATGAAAGCCCCACCTTGTTTCTGGATGTTTCAGACTGAAGCTGGCGTCAGCATGAAAGCACCACCATCTCGTGGCTCCGTCGTGGTCATTCCGCGAGCAATCATGGCAGCCGCTCCCCACCGGAAGCCTACAGGAGTCGGGGGCCCCCAAGACTTTTGTAGAATCCTCAAGGCGGAGGGGACGCTTTCAAGAATGGGGTCCAAGACCTAGCAGACAAGCGTCCGATTTCCAAGGTGTCCCAGGGCCATTTCAGTGGACCAGGCCCAAAAAGGAAAGAGCCTGCCGCCATTTTGAGAGTCCTGTGACAGCCGCCTATCGCTGCACCGCAAGAGTGGGCGCAACTCAGCTGAATTGCGGATTTTGACACAGTGGACCAAAAGCGGACGGAATGGCAACTGAAACGGTAAAGGGGCGCCCCACTACAGCAGACGAGGCTCCACCTGGGGAGGCCCGTTCACGCCGCCTCCCCCCCCCCCCCGGGGTGCCCCACGCCGTTATTCGGAGGGCGGCAACTCAGCTGAATTGCGGATTTTGACACAGTGGACCAAAAGCGGACGGAATGGCAACTGAAACGGTAAAGGGGCGCCCCACTACAGCAGACGAGGCTCCACCTGGGGAGGCCCGTTCACGCCGCCTCCCCCCCCCCCGGGGCGCCCCACGCCGTTATTCGGAGGGCGGCAACTTACTGGACATCACCTTGGTGCCATCGTTCTGCTGCCTTGGAACTATTCGCACAACAGACCGCTACTGATGACCCACCCCCCGCGATGCCCCACGCCGGATACCGAAATCAGTGCGGCACCCAGGCAACATCACCTGGGTGCCGTCCAGAAATCTGGACGTTATGCTGCCTTGGGACTATTCGCACAACCGACCGCTACTTCCTTCTTTTTCCCTAAAAATGTTTAAATGTTTTTACTGTTTTTGTTTTGTTGTATATATTTATAAGTTATTAAAGTTTTATAATCCTACTACTTTGTTGGAGTGCTATATATTTTTAATGTGACACATAATTGTAAAAACTTTGATGTACAAAGAGTCATCCCTGGAATCTTCCGCTTCAGGCTCGGTCCCCTCCCCAATCACAATACAGGATGGTTTTCAGATAGTAGGAACGCGTGTGGTGTGACGGATCTCATCGGGTGTGGGCCTTGATCCACTATAACTCCTTTGAAGAGGGTTAATTCTTTACAGCTGGGGCCATAAACTACATCTGCAGGGCGAGCTGATAGCCTGGGACCGGCCTGGACAATCGGACACAGAGGAAGAGGAGTGTCAGAGGGTGCGGTAGTGAATAGGGCGAAAGGGAGGTGTCGGGCGGGCACAGGGTGTGATTCTCAGGGAAGAGCAGCGCAGATGGGGGGAGGTTTATTGCCCATGCATAAGACAGAGAGCGGGGGTGACCAGTGCCTGGGGGAGATGCTTGCGAGGGTGGGGAGCCATGCTAAGGATCGACAGCGTGCAGAGAGTGGGTCTGGTCAAGTCATCTAAAATGGCTGCCGTGCACGACAAAAGTGTGGCATTTGAAAAAAGGCAAGATGGCGCAGACAATGTTTTTCAACACTTCCTGATTTCCTTCGAATCGAACGTTAACAGACGTTGGGGCATATTACCAAAATTAAGCGATATTTACCCTAACGATGCTTAGCAACAAATTTTTTACCGCTAAGCATCGTCAGAAATTATCGCAGATAAACCTTGCTATTATCAAGGTTTATAGCAAATGCGATAAAAAACGGCCGCAATGCATTAATATCGCTGAAAAGTCAGCGATATTCATGCATTACCGAGCGAATGCTCTTAGCCATGTTATCCACCTCCCATTGGATAACATGGCTAAGAACTGCTCAGGGCAGGTGTTACTTTTTGGAGATATTCGCGCTTAGCGCGAATATCTCCAAAAGTTGGTAATAGGAGATAGCGATGTTAGCGACTGTTTCCAGTCGCTAACATCTTGGCATGCCCACTTTGCATGTCATTAGTGATAAATATCACTGACATGCAAAGTGGGGCCCAAGATAGTCGCTATCTCCTACTAGCGGTCGCTAACTGGTGTTAGCGACAGCTAGGTAATACGGAGATAATGTTATCTCCGCTTTCTTGGCTTTTAAAGCCAAAAAAGCGGAGATAAACCCCCTTGATAATATGCCCCGTTATCTCTCCCACACTACCGGTCCCCCTGGGCTTAAACGCCGAGATGGTAGGGACTGCATCCCGTGAAGATAGGCCGAGACGTCACTCAGCAGAAAAAAAAGTTAAAAAAAAGTCTATAAACATACAATAATTTAAAAGTCAATCATTCTTCATTCATTCATTCATTCATTCCTTGTAGTACGCTCCCCAGTCCGCTTCCCGTTACGCTAACCGGGCGCACCCCACCAAAAAAACCCCGCGGAGCCCTTTTAAAGCCTCCACATCAAACCTATGGGGTCAGGGAGGATCTACTATGCACCCTTATGGTCATTTGCCCCTTCGCTTTGGTCTCCTCTTGTCTCTCGATCCTACCGAGAGACAAGATGGCGGCCGCTACGGACTGTTTGGAATGTTTACAGACGCCGGAGAACCAATCAGCTTCGCAAAGCTCCGTAACGCGAAAAGTACGTGAAGCGGAGCGCTGTTACAGATATATATCTTTTTTTGAACGTTAATTTCTCAAAATCCACTGGAGCACATATATTGAGACCTAGCAAAGGCACATCGGGCTACCAGTCCCTAATATTTTGCCAAGTTTCGTGCAAATCCATTCAGCCGTTCGATTATTATTATTTTTATTTTTTTTGCCCCGCTGGGCCCTTTTAAAACCTCCACATCAAACCTAGGGGGTCAGGGAGGATCTACTATGCCCCCTTATGGTCATTTGCCCCTTCGCTTTGGCCTCCTCTTGTCTCTCGATCCTACCGAGAGACAAGATGGCGGCCGCTACGGACTGTTTGGAATGTTTACAGACGCCGGAGAACCAATCAGCTTCGCTTCACAAAGCTCCGTAACGCGAAAAGTACGCGAACTGGAGCGCTGCCCGGTCCGCTGTTACAGATATATATCTTTTTTTGAACGTTAATTTCTCAAAATCCACTGCAGCACATATATTGAGACCTAGCAAAGGCACATCGGGCTACCAGTCCCTACAATTTTGCCAAGTTTCGTGCAAATCCATTCAGCCGTTCGGGCTAAAAGTGAGGCCAACCGCCCTATGGAAAACTCAATGTTAAAAACACGTTTTGGGACCCCCCTTTTTTCTCAGCCCCCCCTTGACAAACCCCCCCAAAATTTTCAGTGGCTGCTCAGAAACAAAATGTTAAATTTTCCTGAAAATTTCAGCCAATTCCGTCCACAAACGCCAAAGTTATTAGACATAGAATTTTCAAAAATCCCATAGAGAAAAAATCCTAACTATATATACCTACTGGCGACCGCCAGTAGGTAATATATATATATATACACACAAGTTGAATGATCATGATGACTACTAAGATAATGAGTGCAAGAGCATATGTATTTAGCAGAAACTATTGCCCATTCTTTTGAATATATATATGTAATTTTATACTGATGGTGGAGGGCGTCTTGCCCTTTAAAAGGTATACTCTACACATGAACCTTATGACCTAGTTGATGGCTGTCTTTGGGAGCACACTGCACTTGGTAAAAGAAAAATTATGAAATAAAAAAGGAAAAACGAAATGAAGCGTGAGTTGGAATAACTCTCCTCCTTGTGTGCCATCTTCTTAATTTGCCCGTGTTATAGTGGATTGTGACGTGGTTATCCAGCTAGGCAGAAGTTGAGAGTTTGGATCCTGAATTATGCAGTGTCAGACCACAGAAGATGAGCACCAGGGCAAGAAGCCGGTTTTGGATTTCCGGCAGCATGAGTGTGCATTTTGAGTATGGAAGCTGCCTCCGGTTGTGGTGGTGAGAAACCATGTTGGAAGCTTGAGCCGAGACGGCAGGAGTGAGCAGGTATGGGGTGTCCTTGGCACAAAAGGTGGGTGTTTTGACCCCTGGGAGGTTTGTCGGAGGAGGGATGTAACTGGGGCAAACTGCTGAACGGGTCCTGGGGTATTCCTCTGCCTCTCAGCTTTAGTTTTCCACTCACAAGATGGCAGTCCCTGCCGTGCACATACCCCGAAGGCACAAATCCAGGCTTATTTGGATAAAAACTAAGCGCCTAACAAGCAAGCAGCTGTGACTTCAGAAGGTGAAGATTCCTATAAGTGACATGAATCATTTAAATAGAAGTTCAAGCAGATTAAGTTAAAGAGTTGGGCAAGTAATCTACAAATGCAGAAGGTGAATAAATCAGATGGAGTCAGACACCAATAGAAATTGATAGAGTGGTGGTAATACGATCATGACCTGAACAATGGTGAATAGATAAAGCAAGTGAGAACAGCACCTTAAGGAAATGTTCAATGATGAGGGTGACATTAGGGGTGCTCCAGGTAATACTCATTTCAGTGATTCCCATGGGAACAATACTCCCAAACATCAAATGAAAGAATTGGAACAAGCAAGATTTACAGAAATGAATAAATGGTGGGAGAGTGTTACCTTAAAAACATATATTGAGTGTAAGCCTGTCCCAAGAGGATTAAGGATCTTTGTCCTTCCAACTCTAATTGACTTGGATCTTGTTTTGTGGAAATCAGATACCACAGATTGTTCAATGAAACTAATCAACACTCTAATTACATGCATAGAGGAGGCTCTCTCAAGCAATTAAAAAGATTAAGACCTTAGAGGAATCATTGGAAAAATTCAAGGAGTCTGTGGTGGGGCCAACGCTATTTGAAGATTTAGAAAAAAGATTAGAAAAACATGAAAAAGAGATCAAAACAAAAAATTAAGGAAATTTCATCGAGATAGAATTGATTACGACACTGGTAGGGTATATACTTTTGCCTATTGCTTTTATGGTAAGTATTATAAACAGACAATCAACCAAGTACAAGACTAGGAACAATTGAGAATTTCGAGTGCAGAAAGTTTAAAAGTGAGCTCAGGGGACAAAGGAACGACAAACATCTGACAAAGGATGGATTTCTCAAGAGAAATGCACCTCCTTCGAATGATGACTCGGGGGGAAAGCAAGAGGAACACCCCTGGTAGGGGAACAACAAAAAGATCTAAGCGCAGTAGGAAAAAACGAAGGAAGGGGCACCAAAACAGTGAAGAATTAAAATATATAGGAGGCGACAAGGATTTGCCAGTGAAAGACAACTTGATTATTAATTTATCATCCAAGAATTTGAATTGTAAACATCTCAAACTACTGAATAATGTCTTAACTTTCTGTCCCACTAATAGTATGGACCTTGCGTCTGCTAGGGTGGATTTATATAAATCATGTATCAAACTCAAACTTAAGAAGTATTTTGCAATCAGGGATTATCCAAAAAGTAAGAACAAGAAAACAGAACTACAGGAAAAATTTTCATTAACAGGAAAATATACAATCCCTCTTAGAACACTCCCGAGCATGGATGTAAAGAACAATAATCAAAACTTTTTAGGACCAGTGGAAGAAATGGCAGGGCAGGAACGCTGCCATTTGATTGGCATTGAAACCAATAAATCAGTTGAATGTAAGTGTAAACTTAAGCCTTAATGTTGCCCTCAGCTGCCGCCTGTTAATAAGGTGGATATCTGCCATGAGCTGATAATTCAGGATCTCCCTGATAACTCTGTGAGAAAAAGAAAGTCCAGTCAGTCCATGAAAAAAAATATGAGTTCTGAAGATTGGCGGGCCCTAAAAGATCTATGGGAATATATTAATATCATCATAAAGCTATCCACTAAAGGGGGCAATTGTAATGGATTGTAATATGTATCGACGAGAGATAAAAAGACAGCTCAATTATCCCAACAGTTATGAGAGAATTAAGGGAAATCCAACTAAAGAGATCATGGAAGTTTTTCATAGGAAATTGAATGGCATGATCAGGAACATCTAGATGAAGATTAATTGCAATATCCGAAGACACAGCATCCTATTGTTCCAAAAATATTTCTTCCTCCCAAAATACATAAATGCCTTACTAATCCGTCAGCACATCCTACTGTAAGTTCTTGTTGTTCATTGCTTGAGACTATGTCTAGATTTGTGGATATCTTTCACTTACCATCATATATACTGGATTCTATGGATTTTCTGAATTGCATTGGGGGAATACCCTGGAAAAATGTATATCTAATGGCCACGGTTGATGTGGTTTCATTATATACCTCTATTTTACATGAAGATGGCCTTAGAGCCAGTTAATATGTTTTAAGAACCAGATCATTAAGTCTTCTAAACCACACCTCCTGATACATTGTTGTTTTATCTAAATATTAATGTATTTTTGATGGGAAGTTCTATCTCCAAAAACAGAGGTACAGTAATGGGGACTTCATTTGCGCCAACATATGCCAACTTAACTATTGGACCCTGTCAGGGAGGCAGAATGCATATGGTTGGAGGAGAACAAACAAAGGTTGGAGAAGATTGATCTTTGATGACCTGTTTACAATCGGGAAGGAGAAGTGGAGGAGGTGGGGGTTTCTTAAAATCTTTAAATCACAATATTCTTAAATTGAAATTCAAATATGCGATCTGTAAACATGACATTTTTTACCTGGATATACGGGTCTATATAGAGGATGAGAAGATCTGCACCACCCTTTCCCATATCCCGACTACCTGCAACAGTATCCTGACTGTAAACAGCGCACACCCCAAGGCCTTAAAATGGAGCCACCGTTAGGAGAGATCCTCAGGGCTAGGAGAAACTGCTTGAAGGATAAAGAATTTGACAAACATCTTGCTTACATGTACAGGAGATTTCAGGAGATTTCAGAAATGGGGTTATAAGGTGGGCTTTTTGAATGACGCAAAAAAGAGAGTCCGAAAAATTAAGAGGGAAAATCTACTGGCTCCTAAGGCATTAAAAACAGTACAGAAAGAGAATAAGGAAATGATGAGGTGTATAACCGACTTTAATTCATCCAGTCGAGAAATGAAAGAGGCATTGACTGACCATTGGAGAATGGTCATCTAAGATGGATACATCAAGAGCTAAACATTGGAACATTTGAATATTACAAACAGAAAGGCACCATCTTTAAGAGATCTGTTATCTCGAAGTTACTTTTCTAGTCCAATAAAGGAGGAAATAAATTGAATTGGCTCAAAACATCTGGTTTGTGAAATGTAGCAAATGTAAGGCGTGCAGATATGGTCAAAATCGAGTGGACATTCGAATTCATAATGGACAGAGGAGGAAAATCAAGGAGAGAATACTTTGTGATACCATGCACATGGTATATGTTATGGAATGCAGATGTGGGAAGCAGTATATTGGTAGTACACTTAATAAACCTAAACAACATATCTTACAATACGTGAGAGCAGTAGCGAATAAAAACTTCTCCTAGGCAATGTCCAAACATATTTGGAATGAGAACATGTGTTCATCCCAAATCTTATCATAGCACTAATCGTTATTATACCGATACGCCAGCAGATTGTGACTACTTTATGTAGAGGGCCCCCTTCCCTTCCTCTCCCCCCTTTTTTTTTATTTTTTATAATCTCAATGAGGCCAGATTATTTGTTAAAGTGTCATTAAATTATGAACACTACTGCAGTGTAGTACAACATATATTGTTCTTCACACATTATTATGACCTTAGTTGATTTGTTATATTAGTCCAAATGTCCCACGTCTTTTTATCAGTGTGACTTTTCACAATATTTGGATTTCACTTAACACGGATGAGTTCTTCGCGCTGAGTCATTGCGCAAGCCATATAGCTTGAACATATAGTTTTTGAAACTTTACTAGCTTCAGTCTGTTTCCTGTATTACCTAGAGGTTCCGTATTCCATGGAAATCTTACAAATTGAACTACATGTCCCACAATCCTTTGTTCTCTGCAGGTGCACCATATTAATACCGGCACTATTTAAAGCTGGTATTGTATCCTTACGCGTTTCCTTTGAATCGATCTTGGAAGTAGCAGTAATTCATTAGTAGCTGGTAAGCATTCTTCCATGGGCACTCGGGCAGAGTTTAGCAATAGCCATACGGAAATATTTATATTTTATTAATTTACTAGGTTTGCAGAGTTTTGGGTGCGAGTAAAACGTGGACAGCGCTAGATCAACACGATGACTTTTCCGATGTTCAGCACGTTAAAAGGTACGCTTTGCGGCTTTGAGGGTTGAATAACAGTTACCGTATACGTGATAATTGCCGTTGTTGAGCACGTTTTTGTTTATTTTAGAATTATCCAGAGATCTTCAGATATGTAATATTGGAACATCCGGCTCATTGTAGTTCCATTTTCGAAGCAAGAGGTAACTGGTTTAATTGATATCAAGGACAGCTTTCACGAGGGGTTAGTTGTAACAATGTCTCTCTTTTTTGTCTATTTTTTTATCATTTATTATCATTATGTTTAGGGTCTATCTCCTGATGAGATTTTTGATAGATGGTGCTTTAACATGAATGTGTTAAACGTAGTATTGATGGAGCAGATTATTGAACAAAATTTCGTTCAGTCTCGTGAAATCAAACTTTCATAATGTTTAATAAAACTAATATGTTTTGCATGTATGTTATTAAGTCAACCTAGAATAAAATTGCATTCACAAACATATGGGTTTAACATATTGTGCTCTATGTTGCAGCGAGTACGTTTTAAAATTAATTAGCTAACCTTGTCTGTTTGTCTATTGTCTCATTAATTGCGGCTGTTTAATTTATGACATGTGCTTATTTTATGTATGTTTTGTCTATGTGGTGTCTTTTATTTTATACAGGTATGCAGAGAATCCTGTTGGACTAAATGAAGAATGGTAGATATAAATGCTGCTTTATTTGTTTGCTTTTGCTAGATAATATAGACTAATGGGTTAATTATTAGCAATGGTGGGTGGGTAACAGAACGAATTTCATTTCTTACATTAATTATTCTTTTTATGTTTGTTTATATACTAGTTAACGTGAAGGCGTTTTGAGGCCTAATGTTTTCGCGGTTGGCTAAAAGTTCTGCTCGGAGAAAAGCAAGAGTCCTGTGAGGAAAATATTATTTCTCTGCCAAAAACTATTCGTGTGGAATGAAATAAATAAACGTGATGAGCTGACTGTTCTTTAGTCAGCGGGGCCAAGGCCAGGAACCGGCACAGGAGTATGACAAGCTGAGGAAGTTATGAACTTCGTTATTAAAATGTTGCAAAGTGGAGGAAGCCTCACAATTCGAAAGCGAAGGACAATGGACTCTAAGAAAGAGACGGAACTAAAGTTTTGAGAATGCAATGACATTATGGCCTGTCACTTGACAGCCAATGAAATCCCAGACCGAGCAGAAAGAATACAATTTTTCTTAGATTAGTTTAGTTAGAAAAGGTATATAAATTCTTCCACTAGGGAAGAGTTGCGGCTGCTTGCTGACCATTAGATGGGTGTGTCGTGCTGACGGACTTCTTTGGAGCACGTAAGAACATAGGGCTTAAAGACTTTTACCCTTTAATTTTTATAGAGCAAGTGTAGCTAGGGACTTAGAAATTAGATAATGCCAAACTGCTATTTTCCATTTGAAATTAATGCTTTGAATTTTACTTGAAACTGATATTACCTATTGCAAATACTTTAATAAAAAATGCCTTAATAAAAGATTCTAATGCACTTTCTAAATATTAGTTAATAAAACATTCTTAAAAAAAAACAAGCTGGCCTTGTTATTTCATGAGTTTAGGTTACTAATAGCAGATCTTTTCGCCACAGTGGCTTAATTAATAGTAGGGTTTGATAAAGAGTGATGAAATTGTTTTACTGCAGTTGTATGTAAATGTATACATTTGTGAATAGGTTAATTAGGTCACATGATTCAGTCGGTCAAAACATGTCATGTTAGTTTATGGGCCTTATGAATAATTTGTGGTAGATGGTAGGTATTGTGGAGTTGGGTAGGGTTGCTTATGGCATATTTCCTATAGGCCGCTGGATCAATTTCCTGGTAGCAGAGATATGGTTGCTATGGTAACCAATATGCTATATGGTAGTTACATAGGATCAATGTCTAACATATGTTGAGTTCGTTCACTTGTGTTACGTGTAGTCGAAAGGTTTTTTCCTGCAGTGTGAAAAATCCTAGTTGTACCGGTACAGAATGGTGTAACGAGAAGTGAAGTTACACAGTGCATTTGATCTGTTTCAGAATAGTGGTATTATCTTATATCACTTTTGTGCTTGTTTCAAAGGTCTTTATAGGCCACGCCCATCATTCTTGTTTACTGTTGTCATCAGCGCCTCTGTGAAAACCCCACTGTGGGGCAATCACGTGATGTTTGCCCAAACCCTAGTCTATTTTTTCTTGATACCGTGAGATTACTCACTCTAAGGTGACCGATTACAGTCACCCTCATATGGCTGAAGTAAACAAGTCACCGTTTCCGGGAGTGCTTATTTGGTGGAGATGACAGGACGGGCATTTTTCAGCCGATGTACCTTGCTGAGCCGTGATGTCAGTCACCCGTAATGTAGCTCGAAACACGCAGTTCGTTTTTCCTGCTCTTACATTTTAGAGTTGCGCTACCTTTTACAATTTTCTGAAAATATAGCACCATGGGTGAATATTAACCTCGGGGCACCCACTACAGAGCTGTATTCTGTCATGCGTAGACTCTGCCTTTCATCCTTGTGAGGCGGCTTCCTTAAGTGCCATTGAGTTAGGTTAGGTGGTAGTAATGCCTTATAATGCAAATAAACATGCTTTTAGTTTGTGATGTACACTATAAAAGTATGAATCAATGTCTCTTTCTTCCTGAATCTTGAATGGCATTCCTACATTTCTTTGCCTCTGTTTCCTTTTCCCTTCTGTCACCCCACCTTTATCCCTCCTCTCTGTCATTTAACAGGCCTCCTTCTCTTTCCGTCTGTCGCGGTCATTCAGTCTTCCAATTTCCCAATCCTGTCCTCTTCTGCTTTCTCACTGGCCGCTTACCCTTCCTAAACCCTCCTTCTCTGCCTCTATCATCCCGTGGTGCAAGAAGCGGGGTACTAGCCTTAAATGCAAGCTAGTGAACTGGGCTGGCTGCCTGTCCTTTAGACCAGTAAAAAAGGAGAGCATTAAATGTTGTGAAATTGGACCCTCACACCCCTGGGCCCGGATTCACTGTACCTGCTGCAGATGTCGGTGATATCCCCCAATCCTCATCTACCTGATTTCATTTCAGTGCGCTCAGAGAAGCATTCCTTTTTGAAAATCGTTTAATGCAGTGGTCAGGTGTGTCATCCATTAAAATGGACATTTTGAAAAAGGTTGGGGGCCTCTTTATGAGGCCGTGCGCCACTTTTACGCCGCAGGTGCGTCACTTTTTGTGACGCACCAGCAGTGTAAAAAATGTGCCTTGTTGCACCATATTTGCAAAGTTCAAGTTCAAGTTCAAGTTCGAGCATTTATAAAGCGCACTACTCACCCAGAGGGTCTCAAGGCGCTTGGGGAGGGGGTTCATTATTTGTCGAATAGCCAGGTTTTAAGTTCTTTTCTGAATGAGATGTGGTTTTGAGTAAGGCGGAGGTGAGAGGGGAGTGAGTTCCAGGTCTTGGCAGCCAGGAAGGAGAAGGATCTGCCCCCCATGGTGGATTTTCGGATGAGTGGGACTGTGGCGAGGGCTTGATTGGACGATCGTCACTTTGTAAACCCCTGCGCTACATTATACCTACTCCAGGTATAATGTATGCAGGGGGGGCGTTCTGACGCAAGAAAGGGTCATAGAAGTGACGCAGTGAAATCTATAAGCTTTCACTGCGCCACTTTCTAGGACACAAATGCGTCACTTTCTTACCCCTGCCTCACAGCAGGTCTGACGCAGGCCCTTTCACATGGGGCTTGCCCCATGTGAAAGGACACATTGCTGGAGTTGCGTCACTTTTGTGATACACTCTATCAATGCGTCACTTTTGCGCCATACAGATACGTCAGAAAAACAGACGTACCTGTAACTCCTTGCGCCACGATGCGTCATACTGTAAATATGACGCATCATTGGTGTCGCAAGAAGAGTGCAGCGAAAAGTGACGCATCTCTGTTTTCACGCAGCGATGCATCACTTTTCATAAATGAGGCCCTGGGTGTTTACCAGTTTTCATTGAAAAATGCTACTCCTTTTCCAAGATTTCAATCCTTCAATTTTCTAAACATATTTTCTAAATAGTTTGAAACCAAACCCTACCCTTTCTTACTCCAACCTTTGATC
The DNA here is from genome assembly GCF_964261635.1 of Lissotriton helveticus. Classification (NCBI taxonomy): domain Eukaryota; kingdom Metazoa; phylum Chordata; class Amphibia; order Caudata; family Salamandridae; genus Lissotriton; species Lissotriton helveticus. The sequence continues at coordinate 46,175,299 of NC_136060.1, read as the reverse complement.
CTAGACCTCATATTAACCCGAACCTAACACTACCTCACTAAAACATTTGCCCCGATTTAGAATTTGGTAGAGAGGGTACTCTTTTGCAAACGTAATGGTGTACCCTGTCTACCAAACTCTTAGTCTGCCCGCCTAATTTAGAGACTGGCAGACCTTAAATTCATCCATCGACTGAGGCCCCTTTGGCTACATAGACCAAAAAACTTCTTCGGATGACCTGACGGACTATTGGCCATCAGGGAAAAGACATTATACCACGTGCCTCATTGAGGGTGAATGATGTAATGTATTTTTGTCCTGTCTGTGAGGGGAAACAAATAATGACCCTCATACCCTTAGAGAATGCTTCCATGGTGTATGAGTGTGGGGGGGTCATATACGTTTTTTGTTTTTCTGAAACTAACGTGCTTTGGGAGTTTGTTTCTGGAAAACCAAGAAAAAATGATAGAAGTTTGGTGAATGGCTGGGAGAACCTGGAACAGGATGTGATGTTATGGCCAGAGCTGCTGACTTTGGAACTAGCGAACCAGGCTCAAGTCTCTGGCTCGGGTCATTAACCTGTGATTCTGGGCAAATCACTTAATCTTCCCATGCCTAAAATAAAAAAAAGATAGAATTTGACCTTGTGTAAAGTAGCTGGTGCTCATGCAAAGGTATTGGAGCACAATACCATTGGGTCGAGTTTGTGCTGTATATATAAAATAAATCTGAAAGGAAACCCTGCAAAACCGACGGCAGCCATCCACTAGACCTTTTATACATTGAAAAGAACCACTGTGACTGCAGTTCTTTTCCCAGTACAGAGATAACAGCTGGGCAGACAGTGATCCCTAAATTTGGCAGACGTTAGCCTGTCAGGGTATGGCAGTAATGCTCTCCTCCCTGATGTAGAGAGTACCATCCATCAAAGTATAAAACAGACTCTTTGTTCTTAATCTTAACCCTGAACCAACCACTAACCTACCACTACCCTAACCTCGTTACTAAACTATAGTCTAAAACTAGCACTAATCTGGACTTTTACTTAGTGCCCAACTTTTTACTAACCCTGACATTGATAGTGACCATAAGCCTAAACTAACCCTAACACTGAACTTTCCCCTAATAGTTGACGTGTAGCCTAACAGTAGCCTAACACTCTCCCAAACACTAATCTTGACGTACTATTCTTACTCCAACCCTAGCAATGCCTTGAATGTGTTGTGTTTACCAAAGTCTGCCCTTTACCTTGACCCTAACCCTCACCTCAACTTTACGCTTGCTCTAACACTAACTCTAGCCCAATCTTAACCTTCATAAATAATATTAGTCAGTGCTTTAATTGGGTAGAAAAAAATGAGGAGGGGGTCTAAAAGTGGCGTGACCTTAGAAGCGTAATTCGGATTCTTTTCCAAGAGGCATGACCTATATATTTATATATTTAAATGATCTGTTACTAAGTTCTGTGGAAGAGGTAGTAGTCTTCAGAGAATCTCAATCACTCTAAGTTCCTCAGCAGCCTCTCTGTTAGACACTTATGCCTTTTTTCTCTCAAAATCTTTCTGAAATCCTACATCTTCATATCTCACACCTCAGCTTCCCTTTTTAGGTCTCTCTTATCACTTTCTCCTGCATGTACGTCCGTGTATCTCCTTCACTTCTCCATCCCCCTTACACATTCAATGCACCCAATCACTTTTAAGCAATATATTTTCTTTTTATTTCACTCCGTCAATATTTCAACAACTATGTACCTTCTTCACACTCTTTGGAGCAGATTCAGATACAGTTGGCACACCTGATTATCTGCAGAGAGGTCAAGGATTAGATTACCACGTGTATTCAATATGTTTATGACTAAGGCTCCCTGTTTTCCGTATTTACAGATTTTTCCAGATAAATAGAGACAGAAAATAATGTTTTTTTCTGTCTGAATTTATTTTTAAAAGTGGATAAATACAGAAAATGGTGCCGCTTTTAAGTGACTCTCCTTGCTGTCTTTCATGAATTATAGCTCAACAGTTGAGCAGATGGACAGCAGGGGAAATGAAAAAAAAACAGATGAAATTTCTTTAAATAACGGCATTTGTCAACATACATTTCTGGTATAATGCTAGTATTTACCAGTGGATATATTGTTATGTAATATTTAGCAGCTTAAACAGCTTAAACACGAAAGACATCAAGGTAAATAAATGTGGAAATGTGGAAATATACACTTTTACAACTTCATTTATATGCAAAACACAAAAGAAATATGGATAAATATAGATAAAATGGCCATAACATGAATATAGATAAATACAGATGGAAATGTTAAAAAAATAAATACCATAAAACCGGGAGTCCTATTTATGACCTGCTTACCAAAACTGTGAGAACTTTCGCCTCAACTCTAGAATTCTGTGGCCAGTTATAAACACTCACCCACAACCTCAACTCACACAAGCACCTTGGGGGACTTCACTTCACAGTATGCACTATACAAGAGTAATATGCTGCACACAAAAAACTACAGATACAGCACATCCTGGAAGAAGCAAACACCCATAAGGAACGTGACATGTAAACGGAAACTTCATCACTGACATGTATTATCCTAACAGTACTGATAGTTATTGTTAAGAAAACTATCATATTTTGCCTATAACAACAAATACTTTAACACAGGGCCTGATAGAGACCTGTTTCAATGTTAGTGTTTTAATTACTTACTGTAGTTTCTCAAGGTGGCCGTAGGAGAGATGCTTCTGCAATATTATTGGATACCCAGTATTATTAAACATCCTCCAGATTCAAGAGGTAACATTTCTGTTGCAGCATCAGCCCCTGATAGGGGGGATGTGATTGCTCAGAAGCAAGAGCCCTCACACATTCCGATGGATGTCCTGCTTCATCATTGGGCAGCTCCTTGTTGGACCTGTGCTGCAATGCCCAACGGGCCCCTAGAGGGGGATCTTTGCGGAAATAGATGCTGTGAAGAAGTGTAAGTGGGGGTGCTGTGTGTGAAGATTGGTGTAAGTGTGCTATGAAAATAACTAAGAGAGACCCTAAAAAGATTGAATACGTGGGACCGCTTGTTATAAATAAAAACAAAGGTTGAAAGTGTTGGAGACAATTATCCTGTCAGCTCACAGGAAAGTGAGAACGTCGGTCAACATGTTTCATGCCATGCAAAGTCCCTGCGGATATGGGCACTTCGTAGCCATTAGCTGTTGCTATGCATGATAGTGGTGTGCCATTCCTATGCTTAATTTTTACATTCAGACGGAGCCTACAGTCTAACTGAGAGCATAAAAAACCTGAACAACCAACTCAATTTACAGGTAGGTGAATTACAGTGTAGTTTACAATAAATATGACTTTAAAGGTATGTGTGTAGATGAAGTTAATAAAAGTGTGTATGATATATTTAGTTTTGTGAGTGTATGAGATAATCAGTGAGTGGATGTTTGAGTGTTTTTGTGGGTTTAGGAATGTGTGTGAGTGTCTCTATGGGTGTGTGAGTGAATAAGTGAGTGTCTGCCTACATCTGAAATTAGGTATAGGAGAAGTCCTTAACCATGTGTTGTCCTACTGTTTGTGTGTGTGTGTTGTTTTACTGTATGGTTGAAATGGCATTAAAAACTCCTTGCCGAGCTTTAATTTTCTATTTTATTATATACAGCTTTAAATTTCTGTTTTATTATGTACAACTAACCCCTAAGGTAGTGTGTAGGTAAGTCGTAGGGCAGGGTGATATGTGCTTAGCTAATTTGACATGCACTTTAAAGTTTCACTGACTCACATGTGTAGTTTGAGACCCCTAGACATAGTTAGATATGCACTCCTTCATCCACACTGCAAGCCATACACATATTTGCAAAAGCAGAGTTACATACCTTTCCTGTAAGAGAGAGACAGAGGCATGTAAATATTCAGTTGCATATCCATACAGCTCTTATTTATGCAGCAGTGATAGAGGCAGTTGCATACACATTTATAAAACCAATATTCAGTAACAGAGCCAAGTAAGTAATATATACAGCCATTTATATCGATATAAAGACAGTGCAACTCAGTAATTTTCTCATCTAGTTACACTGCCAGAGAGGGACTGATACACTTTTTTAGATGCATACTGAAGTAGGAAAACTCCTAGTTATTCATCCAGACTAGCAGACCTTTAAATATGAAGCCTGCTTGCATCTGCAGAGGTTGTCTATGCCGTTTGACTGCCCGGTTCAATTGGCATTTTAAACTACTTACCACCCATACCGTGACTAACATACCTATTGACAAAAGCATAGAGGCACTCTCCCACTCAGTCAGAGACTGAAGCACTTACAAATTTGGTCTGATGCCCATACAGCACTTATGTATGCTGCAGTAATAGAGCCAGTGACACACACAGTTATATATCGCAATGCTCACCAATACAGTCAGTAAGCAATCCCTACCGCCAGTTACATATACATATAAAGACCAATAGAGATACCAGGACAGCTTGTCATATAGTGACATAGTCACTTACACATCCAGTGACACACCCAGAGTGGGACTGTTATACCTATTTAGATATGTACTGAAGTAGTGATACTTCTAATCAACTATGCAGACAAGAGCCCTAAAAAAATGTATTGTGCCCTCTAGTGTAGAGCCTCTGTGTGCAGTTTTCCTGCTAGGGTACAGTGACATTTAAAACTCCTTTCCAAGCTTTAAACTTTCCTCAACCTACATATGAGTCTCTCCTAAGGTAGGGTGTATATCAGCCATAGGGCGTGGTGCAACATTTATGGTGTACAAGTACAAAGCTGAGAACAGAAAAAGGGAAAATTAAACGTTTTACTATAATGTGATATACTATTACAGCATAAGAATGAGTACTGTTTTTATTCTGGAATTTTGTAAATGTAATGACTTATGTTCATTTTCTTTTTCAAAAGTGCTTTAGATGTTTCAACATTCTTGTTGTGCCCCACAAACATTTGTAAGACACAGTCTTGGAGAGGGTTTTGTCACATAAAGAGCACTTCACATTCTTTGCCACCACTTTATTTTGCCTGGCGGGGATGGTTAAAAACTTCCATGCAATTGATTGCCTCTTGCTGGGGGTTGCTCCTCCAAAGAACTATTTTGAACAGGGTGTGGCAACTGAACTTCGCTGCCTCCAGATGCCATTTTATTGGCAAATGATGGATTTGGCAGCAAAACGTAATTTAGAAAAGAAAGAGAATGAGAAAAGGGGTTGATTATCAATCTTTATGCTTGTTTTTTTACCACTGTGTCAAGGATGAAACTTTATACACTACATTGATTATGGTGTACAAGTATAAAAGCTGAGAACAGCAAAAAAAGGGAACAGGAAATGTTTTACTATAATGTGAAAAACTATTACAGCATTAGAAAGGTCTAATGTTTGGTTAATAGTATGAACTTATACATTTAAGAAACTAAAAGTTTGTCATGGAATTTTGCAAAAAGTAATACTAACATATTTATGTTTTTAAACAGATGAATGACACCATCTATTGGATTACAGTTATTTCCTCTTTTGTTTTTCTGAGCAGTTCTACAAAATCAGATTGTAAAGGTATACACCTAGGTACAGTATCATGAACCACTGAGATATCCGGACACACACTGATAGACCTACTCATACACCCAGTCACCAACCAATTTAGCCACATACACACACTCTCACCCATACAGGCACTCACTCACCCACTCACAGTCCTATAAGCAACTGACACACCCACTTACTCACACATACAGTTAATAACAGACCCATTCCTTCAGCCATACAGACACTAACATATACACTCACTCACCCATACAGCTAGTATCGCACACACTCAACCATGCACTCACTCACACATTCAGTCACTGACCAATACAACTAATAAAACACCCATACACCCATACAGCTACTAACACACCCACTCACAGACTCATACACCCACTCACACAACCACTCACTCACTCACTCACTCACCCATACAGCCACTGGCACACTCACTCAACAATATAGTTAATGACATGCCCTCTCTCTCATACAAACACTGACACAGCCACTCACTCATCCATAATGCTAGTAATACAGCCTGTCCCTTACCTATACAGCCCCTTACCCACCCAGGCACACACCTATACAGCTACTGACACACCCACTCACCCACCCATACAGCTACTAACATGTGCACTTACTCAACCATACAGCATGTCACCCACCCACTCACACACCACCCACCACATACACAACCATTCACTCATTTATGCAGCCAATCACACACCCAGTTACTTACCCATACATTCACTCACACAACTGCTCACTCACCCATACAGCCACTCACATATCCAGTCACTCACCCATGCAGCCCCTGTAACACCTACTTACTCACCCACACATTCTCTCACTGAATTACTTACACATCTACTCACTCACTAACAGAGAATCTCACTCACTCATACTCTTTCTTATACATAAAAAGCATACAGTTTATCTTTTTTTAAGCCATGAAAGGTGGTTATAATGAGAACTTTTTTTGAACTTTTTGCATTTGTTTTTTTAACATTTTGTATTTTTTGGTTTTTCTGAAATAAAATGGCAACCGGGAAAAAATGTTAGCTGAAGACACTCTAAAATAGAAACGTCATGTTTGCAGTAATAAAAAAATAATTACAAGTGTGGTTCTTCGCTGCTTGCAGAACTGCAGCAACCGATTGTTCCCCCACGGTGAGGATTTTTTTGCACTCCAGATAAAATGTCCCTATTTTCTTAGTTCTGGGGACTTCTCTGGCAGATGTTGTTCCACTTATGTGGAAATTGGCTCTCCTGGTGTAGTTGAAGTTGCAATAGAAGTAGATGGTTCTCCTGCACTGTGCTTCCACTGCCCTCTTGCCAAGTGGTTCCTGTGGTATGTCTTCAGATGGGTCAACATACTTGTTGTCCCACAAAAGTATTTCTTAGATGTTTCCCTGGAAAGAGTTTTGCAAACAACGAGCACTTCACATGCTTAGCCATTGTCTTTTTCTTCACAGAAGGGATAGTAAAGGAATCCAAGGCGATATATTGCCGCTTTGCTGGGGGTTGCTCATCGGGCAAATTCTGCACTTCAGGATGTGGCTCTTGCTGATCACTTTCACCAGATGCCATTTTATTTGTTGAATGAGAAAAAAAACCTCAAAATGCACTCCCAGTATTGGAAAATACAACAGAGTTGAAAAGAAGCTTCAGATCTCGCCACAGTTATAGATTAATGAAAAATGTCCAATGAAATCCCTTTGTTACGTAGGCAAGTGTTAGTCATGAATTCTGGTGAACAGAAATGTGTTTTTATACATTATAATATTAAACTACTGACCTAAAAAATGAATTACAATATGTGTATATATGTGTTTTACACTTTTAAAAAGTCCCTCCGAATTTGTGACTAGTTGCGATACCAGAATCTATGAAACGCGATCTTTCACAACAAATTTGCGAATAATAATAAATGTAATTTAAAAAAAGTGTAAGCAAAACACAAACTAAACTCTTCTGGTACACACCTGAAAGATACCTAACACCAGCAGCCCAAGGTAAGCATCACTCACAGGGTAATAGTGTTTGCAGTCACTGACAATGCAGGGAACAACATGGATATATAACTTGATAGCATTTATTGGTATCGTTAACATTTTTAAAACATTTTATAACACCCTGTTTTACAATGTAACTAATGCAAATATAATACAAGGAATTCGATAATAACAAGTGTTGTGGTCGTACAACACGTGTTAGGGATTTAGGTGTGCTAGATTGAATACATGTATAGTAAGGATTATCTATAAAATTTTAGCTTTGAGTATAGGGACAGAGAGCCTGTTTTAAAACTCACTGTGAAAAGAGTAATAGAATATATTCGAGCTTGTGTGAAGGGTAGGATAACGTTGTTTATTTTACTGGTGGTTCTGAATTTCTATGGCTGGTTAAAGTCCGGCCAGGATTTTGTGTGCGTGTAGTATTAGGGTAATTTTCCGTTTGAAAGTGCGTAAATGATTTGTAATTCCGTTCAAATCAAACTTTGAATTGCTACTTTATGTGCATTCAGAGGGAAATGAGTTCGTTATTACTTGTTAAAAGGGTTGAGTAAAAGTTTACTTTACCGACGAATGTATATTCTGTGAGAATAGCGTTGTCTATTTCACGCATAGAATTCTTGCATGCCTGTAAAAACTGTCACTTTATTTTCGAGAAACAGACAAATGGTTTGTTCTTTTTGTCGTTATTAATTGAGTTTCATTGGAAAAAGTGTTTTCAAAATGGCGCTGTGAAAAGTTTTTGTGAAGAAGGGGTGAGCGCTGAGAGTGAGACGCGAGAAACCGCAGCGGCTGTGTACGTCACACGGTCCGCGCTGTGATTGGGTAACATATGTCACAGCTAGTATTCTGATGGGCTCACGTGACTTTGACGAGCTAGACGCTGATTGGCTTTTGTGGAAAGCTCCATTCTTACTGGTTGAGCAAGGTGGTGACGTAGCTCGAACCTCATTGGTCTGTTGGTGTGTTTCGCGCACGGATTCGGATTGGCTGAGTTTGCGGAACATATAGGAAGTATTTACAAACTTTTTAATTAAGCAAATTTGATTTAAAAATGAGTTATTTTTACAAAAAAGTAGAGAAAAAGCTTACGATGTTTCAAAGATTTACATTTTTTATTTCACCAGATAAGAAAATTGAAACGCGAGGTGGAAAATTACTTCATAAATACAAAACACCTGCAGCGTATATGGAAGGTGAATATGGTTATCACACCTGCCTATGGTTTGATGTTTGGAAATATTATACCAAAGATGACGGAGTTTTAGCTTGGCCAGAAGATGGTTTATTTAACATGAGGATTTTGAGAAACTTAAGAGAAAAAATGACAGCTCTTGTTCCAAAACCTAGACCAACACAATTTGAAGCTTTAGTTGAATGGGAGGATGAGATGTTTCAACTTCAGAAGGAAGCAAATGGATTAATAAGACCTCCTAAAACATCGATTTACAAACGAGAAACACATGAGGATAGAATGCGTGTGTGGACACAGGCAGACATGTGTGAGGGTTTTATGTAATAAGAGAAATGGTTTCTGGAACGCCAGGTGGAAAAAATACTCAAAAGAAAAATAATGCTGTTGTAGAAAGTGAAACAGAAGATGCAGTTTTGGAAGACATTTATATGACAAATAAAAAACAGACCCATTTAAAACCAGCTTGTTCATGGTCCACTCCGATGGTTTCTCCAGGGATCACACCGAGTGCACCTCCATTAAATGAAGAATCATCTAAATTGTATCCAAATAATTCTGAATCTTTTGAAACCCCTGAAAGGTTTGAAACAAGAACTAATTCTAGTGTTTATAATGAGAGTAGACATTTTTCTGAAACCCCGATGAGAAGGGAAGCTCCTAGAAATTCAATGGGAGCTGGGAGAGATGAGGAAGTTGTAAATACATCAGACTATTTACGATCAAAAGGGGAACTAATTCGGCAGTTATCTAAAGGCATGGAAGCGGTGACAGTTCACGTAACGATTGGTCCTGTCCAGCCTGTTTTTGATAAAGGAGAAATAAAACAACCAGGTTTGACAATTCCATTAAATGCAGAAATTCAGAAAGTAGCCTAAAATTTGTATTCGGAATTAACTGAAATACATCGAGAGAAAACAAAAATGCCTGATTTAACTTTTAATGAAGGTTCATTAAATAAAACACCAATGGGTGCAGAGTCAGATACTGAATAATCAGAAAAACCCAAACAGAGTCCACTTCTAAACTTGATGTGGCAAAACTAAAAGCAGAGTTAGAGGAGTTAATAATTGGCACAATTGGTCCTGACAGTTTGAAGTATTATCAGGATGATGAACTTCTGTTCATCAGCAAAAGCATTCAATGGAAAACTAAAAACAAATATGATCAGTTGGAGGAATTAGCTGCAGAGTTGGATTTTGATTTAAGTAAACAGAAAAGTTTTGGAAAACATTACAGATTAGATTTTACAGAGAAAGACATTGGGAATTTCAATACAATGGGAAGAATCATGCATATAAAAGAGCTGATTGTGTACATCAAAAGGTTAGGTGATCTAAGTAAATGAAGAGTGAAGTGGACCAAAAAGAAGGAAGACGAAAGGTTAGAAAAACTATCTAGACAGCTTCCAATGAGGGAAATTGCTGGGGGTGGATATAATCATGTTCCATGGACAAGACAAGATATTCTGCTTTTTACAAATGATTTTCATCGACTGAGAGAAAAGCCAGTGGAATGGTATCAACAGGTAGACAGATTCATCAAAGTTTCAAAAGTTCTGTGGATTGATCTAGATGGATTCTGTGACATCGTTGTCCCATCAGATCTGTGGACAGAATGTAAAATTGCTGTGAGTTGGCCCAAGTCGGAGCCAGATCGAATGAAGGAGACTGGTGCTCCAGCACCAGTAGTCATGGATCTATATGACAAAGTGATTTATTGGTTAAAAGAAAAAATTCCACCAAAAGACGTTGATTGGGTAAAAATAGACAGAACAAATCAGGAACCAAAGGAATCAGTACATTCATTCTATGAAAGATTACTGTTGGTTTTCAAGCAGTACAGTGGTTATGAGAAATTAAATGAAAAGGACATGAGCCACTTTATTTACAGATTTGTTTATGGTCTTAGACCTGAAATTGGAGAAATGATCAGGAATAATATTGTCGGATGGCAATCAAATTCAGTTGATGATATTTTGAGAAAGGCAAAACACTGCAGTGATGAGCTGGAAGCAGAGCAAAAGAAATTAAAAGAGAAGGCAATGTCGGCACAGGTGAAGGTAGCTGAACATCAAATTGCAAGTCTTGAGAATAAAAATGTAAACTTTGTTCAGAATCAGAATCAGAATCAGGGCCAGGGAAAGTTTAAAAATAATTTCAACAAGCCAAAATGTAATGTTAACATTGAGGAGTTAAAACAAAAATTACCTTGCTTTAATTGTGGGGAAATTGGACACGGGAAGCGCGAGTGTAAGAACCCGACCAGAAATTTTAAAAATACATCATTAAATCCACAGATGCAGAATGATGTGGATCTGCAGCAACAGCTACAGCGACAAGTGAATGAATTGAGTCTTCAGCAACAGCTACAGCGACAGTTAGTGCACCAGCAGAGTCAGATTCTACAACCTCCTCTTCCAAATTGTGGGGGTGGTCAGAGATTTAATTTGAACACTGGATTCAGCGGAGGTGATCAGGTAATAAGAGCCCAAAGACCAAATGTGCAAAATGCATCAGGACAATTTTTGATAACAGGAAACCAAGGAAGCGATTCTGACGATTGCTTCTGACGGTGCCCGAGAGAGGAGGAAGAGTGTGTAATTGGAGCCACTCTTGAGGTTGACCAGTCTGGTCCATATGTAAATGGTAAAGTGAATGATGTAGAAATCACTTTTCTTGTGGACACTGGTGCTACCCGTTCTACTGTTAGATCAGTTGAAATTGAAAACCTGCCTCTCTCTGGGGATTCCATCCAAGTAGTCGGTGTAAGTAATCAGCAAATTAAAACAGATCTGACAGAACCTGTGAAGGTGGAAATTGGCAATTTTAAAGACAAACACAGGTTTGTAGTTTGCAATAGCAGTCATGTAAACTTATTGGGGAGGGATATATTGTGCAAGATGAATTGCAGAATATATTGCTCACCAGCAGGAATTGAGTTGCAAACCATGGAAGAAGACGGGCTGTACAGGTTAACAATGTTAATGGTTGAAGCAGAAGAAGCAGAACTATTTCCTGTATTTGAGAAGGAAAATTAAAAGAATCAATTACGGCTGAAATTTGGGATTTAACAGGGAATGAGATGGGTCTGATGAAACATGTTGATCCAGTCAAAATTACAGTGAAACAAGGAATAGAATTTCCAAACATTCCTCAGTATAAAATGAAAGCTGAAACAATTGAGGGTGTCATTCCTGTGATTGAAAAATTCATTAAGCAAGGCGTTTTAAAAGAAATTGAGAGCAGTCCTTGTAATTCACCGATTATGGGGATCAAAAAGCCAAACGGAACGTTTAGGATTGCTCAGGATTTGAGAAAAATTAACCAAATAGTTGCTCCTTGTTGTTCAGTTGTACCAAATCCAGCAGTTATTCTTTACCAAATTCCGCATGATGCAGAATGGTATACTGTCATTGATCTTTGCAATGCGTTCTTTACTGTTCCATTGCATCCAGAAAGCCAGGAAATCTTTGCGTTCAGGTTCCAGAGTAGGACCCTAGCATGGTGCAGAATTCCTCAAGGGTATACAGAGAGTCCTTCTATCTTTAATGAGCTGTTAAAGAAATCTTTGGAAGGTCTAGGTCGATCAACTTTGGTTCAGTATATTGACTCCTTTTAGTGGCAGCAAAAACAAGAGAAAACTGTGTTACTGATACAATTACTCTTTTGAATCATTTGGCAGATGAGGGACATAAAGTGTCTCCTGCAAAATTACAGTTTTGTAAACAGGAAGTAAAATATCTTGGTTATAGAATTGTAAAAGGAATCAGACAGGTGACAGTTGAGAGAATTAAAATGATTCAAGGAATGCAACCTCCAAAAACGCAAAAACAGGTCAGAATTTTTCTAGGAATGGTTGGTTATTGTCGTCAATGGATTAGTGGATTTTCAGTAATTGCGAAACCACTGCAGCGATTGACAAAATCAGCCATAAAAGATCCATTTGTCCTTACTGAAACTGAATTAGAGGCCTTTAAAAAGTTAAAAAGAAGTTTGTGTGAAGCTCCAGCTCTGGGCATGCCAGACTATGAGAAATTTTTTGAGCTGTATTGCAGTGAAAGAGAGGGATGTGCATTGTCTGTGTTATTTCAGAAAAGAATTATGACAGTGTCCCAAAAGAAGAAGATGACAGTGGAGAAAAAGTCCCTTTGGATTTGGGTTCCCACTACACGAGTTCGATTACTGGACGCAACCACTAAGTATCACAACAAATGCTGTAATTAAGCAAATTTAAACAACACCATGTAGTAATCTCAATTACGCTAGTATCTGTATCAAAGATAATGTAAATTTTTGTGTGACAGGAAAAAGCAATACAAAAGTTTTTAAAAAAGTAAACACAAGTTTATTACACATTTCCAAATGATGGAAGCACAAAATTCATACAAGTTTAAAATACATCATAATACACAACAGTTTCATAAAAAATTAAAAATATTCTTGAGAACACAGGTCGACGCGGCGTTTCGGTTTAAAAAGCCTTCCTCAGGACAGTGTCTACAAAGAAACATAATATTACTACAACATAATGAAAAATGTGTACATCGGTAAAGTTTATCTAACTGTCACACAATTAGTGAAACGAATTTATTTTTACAGGTTAGGACAGTGTTCTAGCATTAACGGTTGCAAGGATTTGCCATTTAATTAACATCCTATAGAATTATACTAGTGGTTGTGCCATTGAACTCGTGAGGTTAATTCTATGGTCATGTCACTAAAGGTCCCTAATATAAGGAGACCAGGTCACTTATTCAAGGTGATTACTATTAAAATGGAGCATAGTATTTTTGTCGGTGGGTTTTGTGAAGAGTTCTACATTAATATGTCCATCGACATGTTTGATTATAAGGTCCAGGAATTCACACTGTTGTTTATTAGTGTGAGAGGTGAAATTGAGGTTAGCGTCACCTAAGTTGAGCCAATTGATAAATTCGTCTAACAACTGTGATGACCCCGTCCATATGAAGAAGACATCGTCGATGTAACGGGACCATTCAGAGATGTTTTCGACAAACGCATCATTAACTGAATCAAATAAGCGTACCATTCTATCTAACATTACTGTGATATTTGTGATTTGATAAACATGCATATATCAATCTTAGTAACCACCAACCATTTCCTATATGGCAGTATTTGTTAGTAACCTGTGTGCCTTCCCTTTATATAACTAAAAGCGACCATGATTAATAAAGCTTTACAAATCTGCAAAATAAACACTTATTTGATTTCTGAGCAATAATTTACGGTCCTGCATGTTAGTACACATTGATATGGCAATCTGAGATAATAGCGCATATGTTCAATCTAGTCCCCGAAATTGCAAAATAAAGACCAATCTGGTTCTTGACGAATCAATACACCGCCAAATGAGTGATGAATCACCGGCATAGCAATATGAGACCATGTGATCAAGTTTCAGCCAATAGAATAGTCCCTAATATCGACCAATAGAGAGACTGCATGATTCAACCATATAGTAGTATAAGTGTTTTGGCTTTATATCTTCTCGCACAAAATACCTTAAATAAAAGTTGATTCTTTAAGCGGTATTTAAATGCCTCATATCTAGTGAAGAGCCTCAATAAGGGATCACTAAATAAAATTTATTAACACAACGACCTCGGCGAAAAATAAACATAAGGGTATTTGTCAATGTCTAATAAACAAACTACGTCGCCGATCTTTCCACAACATTAAACTACGCGATAGATAATATTGTCATAAACATTTTTGTGTAAAAACAATAAAGTTCACTACAGCGACCATGTGATCAAATGTTAGCCAATAGAATAGTCCCTAATATTGACCAATAGAGAGACTGCTGTTATTTAAGGCTCCACAAACATGGCAGCAGCGTCTTTTACTGGAAACACAGAACCCCCAGACGCTGTATACGGAGGAGCAGGGAGGCCAGCCGTTTTTATCCAAGTAAGTAAAACATCAGCAGTATAAGGTTAAATCTAGGCAAAGATTAGATAACTGTTAAGCAAATTAAGAGATGAATGCTGAGCGAAATTTCCGCTCCGTTAGAATCCTTAGATATTACACTGTATTAATGATCACCGTTTGGTACTACTTATATGAGGAGTTAGTGTAAGTTCTATGCCATATCATGTTACCATAAAAAGGGATATGTATTTTCTGGATCCACATATTCAGTCTTGTTATTCAAACAATCAGGGCTGACGATAATGCTTAAACTCCGATCTCGGCCCAATAAAAACATATGAGCTCTTACTACAGTAAGACATGTAACCAGCAAATGTCCGGTCAACAACAGACAGAGAGGCAGCATCTGGTCTGTAGATACCGTATCAAAAAACATAGTAAAAAACATAGGCTACTATCGATCACGACAATTAACGATATCGATAATTGTTACAGTACTAGTAGGCACTCATTTATGAGGCTTGTGAATTAAATCCAGACAGCGTACCATATTAAGTAATACGCCACAAGTCAACATTTCGTAAACCCCCTCGTGGATTCTTAATAGCCTAACCAAACATGGATATGGTTTCTATTGACTTTCAGATGTTTTAGAAATTGAGATGACCAAAGCTAGCCGATGAAGCATATTTAGCACGCGGCTACAGAGATTACACAAGCAGTATTATTGGTAAGTTTTATCTACTATAGGGTAAATCTCTGGCAGCTATAATAAATCCCTGCAATATTTACTGGAACATTTCGTTCATTTTAATTTCAGTGCACACAAATTTACTGGTGCACTTATCCTTACTGGTGGCCCATCCGATACAGTGAAAATTTACCGGACCTTATATTTAAGGTAGGAATTCTACTAATGCTTCTTTGTTCACTCATATAATGAACAAAAGTGGGACTGAAATAATATACTACTCTCCACCTTGCTTTTATAGATTAAGGCATACAATATCATATCCCGAATAACTGGGACCACAGCACTTGTGGATGTGGACCAAAAACAGGACACATACACTATTGTCTATCAGACACTAGACCTCAGAATTAACAGCTGAGCACTATACCTCAACGAATATCCTGAGGTAAGACATTCCCACACCATAGGTTGGGTAATATAGGAACTTACCTTGAATAAGTGACCTGGTCTCCTTATATTAGGGACCTTTAGTGACATGACCATAGAATTAACCTCACGAGTTCAATGGCACAACCACTAGTATAATTCTATAGGATGTTAATTAAATGGCAAATCCTTGCAACCGTTAATGCTAGAACACTGTCCTAACCTGTAAAAATAAATTCGTTTCACTAATTGTGTGACAGTTAGATAAACTTTACCGATGTACACATTTTTCATTATGTTGTAGTAATATTATGTTTCTTTGTAGACACTGTCCTGAGGAAGGTTTTTTAAACCGAAACGCCGCGTCGACCTGTGTTCTCAAGAACATTTTTAATTTTTTATGAAACTGTTGTGTATTATGATGTATTTTAAACTTGTATGAATTTTGTGCTTCCATCATTTGGAAATGTGTAATAAACTTGTGTTTACTTTTTTAAAAACTTTTGTATTGCTTTTTCCTGTCACACAAAAATTTACATTATCTTTGATACAGATACTAGCGTAATTGAGATTACTACATGGTGTTGTTTAAATTTGCTTAATTATAGCATTTGTTGTGATACTTAGTGGTTGCGTCCAGTAATCGAACTCGTGTAGTGGGAACCCAAACCCAAAGGGACTTTTTCTCCACTGTCATCTTCTTCTTTTGGGACACTGTCATAATTCTTTCCTGTCATTCCCCCTGGTCCCAGATCGCACCTTAGGGGGCCCCCTATACTTTTTCTGTGTTATTTCAGAGACATGGAAATTTAAGAAAACCTATTGCATATTTCCCAGCAGTCCTTGATCCAGTTGCAAAAGCATTACCAGGTTGCTTAAAAGCAGTTGCAGCAACTAGTGTCAGTCTTGAACAAAGTGAGGGAATTATAATGGGATTTCCTGTGAAAGTCTATGTTCCCCATTCAGTTGAGATTCTCCTTACAAGGAGCAAAACGCAACATTTAACAAGTAATAGACTCACGAAATATGAGAAAATTATTCTGGGATCAGATAATGTTTCAATAGCAAGATGTGTGAATTTAAATCCTTCCACGTTGTTACCTGATGGTACTGTAACTGAAATTGGAGATGAAAATGATGCGGATCATGAATGTTTGGATGTCTTGGAATACTGTACCAAGCCAAGGCAGGACATTAAAGATGTACCTTTGTCTATCTCAGATTATGTCTATTTTGTAGATGGTTCCTGTCTGACATCGGAAGGAGGTGTTTTAAGAGCAGCTTACTCAGTCTGCACAGTTGCAGATGTTGTGGAAGCATCATGTCGTGAAGGAATTTGTTCAGCACAAGTAGCTGAATTGATTGCTTTAATTCGTACATGTGAAATAGCAAAGGGCTTGGGAATAACGATAATTACTGATAGCCAATATGGGTATGGAGTTGTGCATGATTATGGACAGCTTTGGTCTCAGAGAGGCTATATGACATCAGCAGGTTCACCAATCAGAATTGCAAAATTTATCAAAAGATTGATTGATGGCATACAGTTGCCAGAGGAAATTGCAGTAGTAAAATGTGCTGCTCATTAGAAAAGTGAAGATTTTATCACCAAAGGAAATGCCTATGCAGATGAAATTGCAAAATATTGTGCAAGAAACAATTTTGCACTTAATCGGGAAAAGGTCAATGAACATGCTTCAATTCCATTAATGCTAACATCAGTAGTTGAGACATGGCAAGAAGTCAAAGATTTACAAGATGAAGCTGATGATGAGGAGAAAGACACATGGTTGAAAGCAGAATGTAGGCAGCGAGATGAAGATGGAATTTGGACTTACAAGATGGCAGAGTAGTTTTACCAAATTGCATGATTGCTGACATGGCCAGAATGTATCATGGCCCAGGACATATTGGAAGAGATTCAATGATTAGGCTTTTCAAAGAAACTTGGTTTAATACCAAAGTCAGAACAATTGCACAATCTTTTTGTCAAAGTTGTTTGATCTGTCAACAAATGAACCCTAACAGAAAGACGGTAGTGGGAACGGGAACCATAGGACGGGAGGGTGGTCCTTTCACCAGGTTGCAGATGGATTTCATTGAGATGCCCAAACACAACAAGCTACAATATGTTTTGGTAATTGTCTGTTTGTTTTCAAGATGGGTAGAAGCATTCCCCACATGTCACAGTGATGCAATTACTGTAGAAAAGTTGCTTTTAAGAGAGATTATACCAAGATACGGTTTCCCTGTGACTTTGGAGAGTGATAGAGGAGGACATTTTGACAACAGACTGTTGAAATTAATTTGTGAAGCACTACACATTGAGCAGAAGTTGCATTGTGCATACAGACCAGAGGCATCTGGAGTTGTAGAGCAAATAAATGGAACGATTAAGAGCAGAATAGGGAAAATGTGTTTAGCTACAGGGATAAGGTGGACAGATGCTCTTTCACTTGTTTTGATGACCTTAAGAAGTACACCAGATAAAAAGACAGGTTTAAGTCCACATGATATCATTATGGGCAGAGTCATGAGACAAGCATTTGTACCAGTAGGAAAACTGTTGAGTATAAATGACAGTGCAATTTTGGAATGTTGCAAGAAGCTGTCTGATGTCGTGAATTCTGTTTCTAATCAGGTGGGAACTGAAGAACAGTCAAAAGAGAAAATATAAACACATGATCTGTCGCCTGAAGATTGGGTGAGGACAAAAGTTCACCGAAGAAGGAACTGTCTGGTGCCGAGGTGGCAGAAGCCAAGACAGGTAATATTTGTGACGACAAATGCAATAAAGTGCAGAGGTATAAAACGGTGGATACATCTGAGTCATACTATCCCTATACCTACACCTGAAAATTCTGATGAAGAGAGTGATACAACTGCTGATTCAGATTCTGAAGACGAAGCTGAAGTAAATCCAGATTCTGAAGATAGACAGGAAGGTCGACATCTGGATAATTCATCTGAGAATGGAGATCAAAATGAAAAAGATTTGAACATCATTGTGATAGACTCTGAAAATGATGAAGATCTGCTAGAAAAAGAAGCAGAAGCTGCAGAAGAGTGTGATCAGGTTCAGAAACAAAATCAGGAGAGTATCAAAAGGCAGAAAAGAAGCTCTGAAAGCAGGAACAAGAAATTTGAAGCTGGGAAGTTAAAGGTAATTGAAGAAAAGGACGAATTGCCGAGTACCAGTGGTGGAAATAATGTTCCTAACGGAGTGAAGCTGCCATGTTGAAAAATACCTGAGTCTAGAATTGAAGTTTCTGACAGTGATTCTGGAGAAAGTGATGAAGATTTTCAAATAGGCAGATTGAGAAAGAGATCTTGGAGAACAGAATCGAATGTGACTGAGCCGAAGAAGAAAATATTAAGAAAAGGTGATATTTGGCCAAGTGAAAATGGAGGGCTGAATTACAGGTTGATAAAAAGATCAAAGGAACAAGTGAATGAGATAACTAGTCAGAAAGATCCTGAAAAGAAAGCTGAGACAGGGTGGAAGATAGAAGTTATCGCTAGAAAGACAAAGAGAATTTTAAGGCCAAATCAAAAATATAAGTCTCCTGAATGGGCTTACATTATTATTCCACCTGTAGTTGAAATAAATAGTACCAGTCAGGAGGAAGTTAAGGACAATAGTGACAATGATTGAAGTACTGATTTGTTAGGATTTAGTTTCTGTTTTTTTGGCAAAAGGCGGAAGAAATTGTGTTAGGTGACACAAAGTCGAAGAAATTGTGTTTAGCTGGAAAATAACTTGTGACGCAAGGTTGAAGAAAAGTTGTTAGAGGGTTAAAAAAATTTTTTAAAAAGGGGGGTGTTTAAAATCTTAGGTTTTACATTTAGACATAATTTAAATTTTTGTTTTCCTTTTCTGTGATAAGGCTAGTGAAAATGCCTTTTGTTCTGAAACGTAGTTCCTCGAAATGTTCCATTTTTAAAAATTGTTGTAAGATGCCTCTGATATGTATGCTCATATTAATTCTGCTCTGGTTAGTTTTAGCTGTCATTTTTCCTTTCGGGATCGATAAGGAGATGTAAAAGGTCAATATGACAAGCAAAGCTTCAGTTAGACAAGACAAACATAGTGCAACAGGCAAAGCTAACAAGGTTATTGATCACAAACCAGAGGCTCATCAAGACAAATCTAATGGTGATTTTTCTAGTAATACTTTTTCAAGACTGTTGGGTGAATATGTTAAGATTATGGGTGTCAAAGATTGTTACATTTGTGTAAAGTTGCCTGCTTCTGTTTCAGAGGGAGAGACATACAATATGCTTCCTCTTACTTATGGCATGACCTGCAGTGTGATAGCTAGTTTATTTTATCAAACTGGTCGTTTAGAGTATTATTATTCCAACTATGAAGAGATTTCTGCTAATCTAAAAATTGAAAAAGCTTTAAATAAACACAAGCAAGCTACACAGATGAGGGAATTCTTTTTAGTAACTAATGAACTCACCTATGAATATGCTTACAAAAATAATCTAACTTGCAAATTGAGAGCTGAGGAAAAGTCTTTCCTGAATCTTGTTGAGGAGAGAAGGGCAATTTATAAAAGAAATATAATGGTCAAACAGACCAAATCCAAATTCTGGCAGAAGGAAGATGAAAAATTCAATGGCAAAAATTTTGATAATGTTGCAATTCACATAGACAAACCAGTTAGTGGCAAGCTTTGCATTAGAAGAGATAACACACTTTTTGATAATTATTTTGTGGGAGCTAGCAATTGTGAAGACACATATGAGATTATGGGGGGTTGGGGATTTAAAGGTGGTAAAGACCCAATTTTTCCTGGAATTTATTTTGTCTGTGGGGACAAAGCTTATTATAACCTCCCGGACCATTGGTATGGGACTTGTTTTGTTGGTCTTGTGTTTCCAAAGATTTTTCACGTTGACAGAAATGCGGAAGGCTCATTTGAAATCAATAATCATGTAAACAGGTACAAAAGAGAAAGTTTCTCAGAGATTTTGGGAGACATTTTTGAGGCAGTAATACCTTTAGTAGTTATAACCCTGAATGCAGGAAGAATCAGAAAAGTGTCTACAATTGTTGATAGATTATCAACTGATACAGCTGGTGGTTTCCAATTAGTGGACACCGAGGTTATTGCAATCAGATCGATTGTGATGCAGAATCGCCTTGCTTTGGACATACTCCTAGCAAAAGAGGGAGGAGTCTGTGGTATTTTACATGTTCAGCATTGCTGTACATATATCTCAGATGAAAGCAGAAATATTGAAATTTAGACAGAGATGCATTCGGAAATAGTCCCATTAGAAGAGGATGATTTCTCAGAACGTCTTTCCAAAAGGTTTCAGGCTATCAAAACCTGGTTTCAAGAGATTGGTGGTTCAGTTCTTGGCAAGATTCTAACACCTTTATTTGTAATAATTTTTGTGATAATTTTGATTAAGATCAGTTGCATGTTACACAAAAGAAAGAAGTACATGAAAGAAAAGAGAAGGATTTACAAAATCAGAAAGGAACAGGAGAGATAAATAGAGCTGGAGGAGTTTTGTAAAGCTCAATATGATAGTTGCAAACAAACAGCTGAGACAAGTCTTTAAGAAATACTAACACAGTGGAATTGAATCATGTTCATATTAGATAAAATTTACAAAATTTTGGATGTGGTGTGGTGATTTTAAAATCACCAGATGAGGGAGTTGATGGAGCAGATTATTGAAAAAAAATTTGTTCAGTCTCGTGAAATCAAACTTTCATAATGTTTAATAAAACTAATATGTTTTGCATGTATGTTATTAAATCAACCTAGAATAAAATTGCATTCACGAACATATGGGTTTAACATATTATGCTCTATGTTGCAGCGAGTACATTTTAAAATTAATTAGCTAACCTTGTCTGTTTGTCTATTGTCTCATTAATTGCGGCTGTTTAATTTATGGCATGTGCTTATTTTATGTATGTTTTGTCTATGTGGTGTCTTTTATTTTATACATGTATGCAGAGAATCCTGTTGGACTAAATGAAGAATGGTAGATATAAATGCTGCTTTATTTGTTTGCTTTTGCTAGATAATATAGACTAATGGGTTAATTATTAGCAATGGTGGGTGGGTAAAAGAACGAATTTCATTTCTTACATTAATTATTCTTTTTATGTTTGTTTATATACTAGTTAACGTGAAGGCGTTTTGAGGCCTAATGTTTTCGCAGTTGGCAAAAAGTTCTGCTCGGAGAAAAGCAAGAGTCCTGTGAGGAAAAAATGATTTCTCTGCCAAAAACTATTCGTGTGGAATGAAATAAATAAACGTGATGAGCTGACTGTTCTTTAGTCAGCGGGGCCAAGGCCAGGAACCGGCAGAGGAGTATGACAAGCTGAGGAAGTTATGAACTTCGTTATTAAAATGTTGCAAAGTGGAGGAAGCCTCACAATTCGAAAGCGAAGGACAATGGACTCTAAGAATGAGACGGAACTAAAGTTTTGAGAATGCAATGACATTATGGCCTGTCACTTGACAGCCAATGAAATCCCAGACCGAGCAGAAAGAATACAATTTTTCTTAGATTAGTTTAGTTAGAAAAGGTATATAAACTCTTCCACTAGGGAAGAGCTGCGGCTGCTTGCTGACCATTAGATGGGTGTGTCGTGCTGACGGACTTCTTTGGAGCACGTAAGAACCTAGGGCCTAAAGACTTTTACCCTTTAATTTTTATAGAGCAAGTGTAGCTAGGGACTTAGAAATTAGATAATGCCAAACTGCTATTTTCCATTTGAAATTAATGCTTTGAATTTTACTTGAAACTGATATTACCTATTGCAAATACTTTAATAAAAAATTCCTTAATAAAAGATTCTAATGCACTTTCTAAATATTAGTTAATAAAACATTCTTAAAAAAAAACAAGCTGGCCTTGTTATTTCATGAGTATAGGTTACTAATAGCAGATCTTTTCGCCACAGTGGCTTAATTAATAGTAGGGTTTGATAAAGAGTGATGAAATTGTTTTACTGCAGTTGTATATAAATGTATATATTTGTGAATAGGTTAATTAGGTCACATGATTCAGTCGGTCAAAACATGTCATGTTAGTTTATGGGCCTTATGAATAATTTGTGGTAGATGGTAGGTATTGTGGAGTTGGGTAGCGTTGCTTATGGCATATTTACTATAGGCCGCTGGATCAGTATTAACGCCGAATATACAGGAATACAGTTCTAAATATATGGTCATCCATATCAACTATCTGACTTGATTTGGAGCAATGGTTTTTGATCTTCTTTTCCATAATTTTCTTGTATTTTTGACAACATACCACGACAGTTTTTGGTTAGATAAAGGACAGTATTAAAAGGTTTTGTAATTCCGTGATGTAGTTACCGGTAAATGTCCATCGCCTTTCCAGTACGGACACACTGTTGTTTTTCCCCCTCTAATCAGATGTAGATTGCATAGCATGCACGTGTGATTGCAGTATAAAGTCATGTTTAGTCTTCAGTGCCTTTATAAGTCAGGTTGACTCATGATACATTTTTATTCATAGACGGACTCCACGTTTTTTAACGCATCTCAGAACGAACCTTGATGAACAGTGTGTACGCACAGTCAAATACAAGGGTTATAAGGTATGCACCATTTTGTTGAGTTATCGTGTTAATGCCAGATAATTCCCCATGCAGTCCATATTTATCATTTCTACACTTTCAAGAACCCTGGTAAGTTGTTTAATCTACGAGGACTTTCACTAAATAATGCGAAGGAGGCAGGTTTCAGGAGTGTGTACAAACAGGGCCCTGTTTAACTACACTGTCCCTTTTTTCAACGATACTGTTCTCGATTCGTACTTCATTAGTAGTGGCCATAACTGCTTATGATATCGGTTATACTAGGATTAGATAGGTTTTTGTATATGATTAATCTGCAATTGCTATGTCCGAGAAGATTAATGGCTAGGTAATCGATTATGTATGTTTACTAAGTGGATGATTCACCTCCCCACAATGACAATAGCATTAATATGACCGCTGTAGTATGATTCAGCCCATGTATCAGCCATTATACATCATGATAGTGTGTTGTAAATACTGTTTATGACTGTGTTTATTGTATAATATGAATAGATTTGAACACTGTTATGTTGGAGAATGTTCACACTCCCCTCCTGTTCATTCACCATAATAATAATGTGACAGTCATTCTAGTTATTTGATGCATTTATGTTTTTTTAGGTATTTCCCCTGAAGAAGGGAACAGGGCTTCCCGAAATGCATCGGGCGACGCTTCTTCGCAAGTTTTGTAATTGAATTATGAAATGATCTCACAATGATGATCAATTGTCATATTTAGACAGGATATATTATGTAATGCGATATATATGCATATAATCTTTTGTTACGGTATCAAATTGTATGAACATACTGTGATTTTGCTTGAAGAACATTTTGTTTGTCTGTTCATGACACTAAATTTGAGAGTTTCAAAGATCAGTCAACTGATTAAATATTTCTTAAGTAGTAGTTGTGAGAATTAATATTCTCCAGGGACAGTGCATCATGCATGTAGGCTTCACTTACATTTCTCTTAGACTTTCACGGACTGTGTAGCCAACACAGTGAGCAGTATGCACCCTTAGATTAATTTTAAATAATTTTGAATACTTTGTTGAGCTCCGAGTGCTCCTCTTCCCCCTTTTTTGTGTTCAACGATCCTAACATCTTGGCATATTTTGGTATTGAAAGACACACAATTGATGGATGGAATGGAATGCAAATAAATCTAAACATTCACCCCCAGTCAAGAGATCTGGGTTAAATCCATCTTTATTTTAGTCATCTTCAGCCTCTCAACCCTGTTCTATGACCACTTCCGGGTAATCCCGTGATATCGCGAGGTTTTATCCAATGTTTGAGGATTTAAAGGAACTATGAATCATTGCGCGCGGTTGCTCCCACCGAACTAACACACGGAAGGACACGTCGGCATTCACACCACTTGGGATATTCAGTAAGTTATGGGCAGCAACGATTTAATGTTTAGAGGTGGACATGGTGAGCGGGACCCAGCAATTGTTTAGATTTAGATTGGCATCTGCTCGGGTCATTCTGTGTGGTCTACTTGTAATGGGTCACCGACCTTGCCTGACACACTATTATTTTGTTTCCCCCCCCCTCTTTTAGCTCAAGGGCTTTAAATAAACCACAAACTTATATACATGGCTGCCGTTATCGGGTTCAGGATAAGAAGGAAACGTTGACCCGGTTACACTCTACGATATTAAGTAAGTTGTAGGTGATACACC
This sequence comes from Lissotriton helveticus, assembly GCF_964261635.1. NCBI lineage: Eukaryota > Metazoa > Chordata > Amphibia > Caudata > Salamandridae > Lissotriton > Lissotriton helveticus. Next base: position 46,150,275 of record NC_136060.1, on the reverse strand, counting down.
CTCCACTGCTATATATCGATATGTTGGGGTTGCTTATTAGAGTGTTGGAACCCAACCTGATGGATTTACTCATCCTGTCATAATTCATTCATTTTCTATGTGTGGCTCTATAAGTTGAACAAGTAAAGTGCCGGAATTTCATCCATATGAGTCCCAGGTTCACAGTATTTGCCAAACTTGTCTGTTTGTTCTTTTATTACTGTATTCCTGATACTTGTTTTTATATATGATATTACCGCAAACCTAATTATTGGGCGTTTGCGTTTAACCTATCGAAGTTACGTGTTCTATCGTCATGAGGATCGCGAAGTAGATGGTTATTGATTGACTATATGGTAATATTCGAATTTTGATCCATATTATGACAGGACGGTTGCGAAAACTACATTACGATCACGTGGATAAGAAGTTATAAACATAAAATTTCAGGCCCAAAATTACTCTGATCCACATGAATAGGTGGGTACAATTGATTAGATACTCAGACATGATATAGGTCGTTACAGTCAGGGGTGGTTTTTTATTTTTTATTTCAATTCCTTATCTTTAGTTGAGGATATCATGAAAACATAATCTGGCAAAGAGACTGTGTTATACGTTACAGCATCCTGCCTATGGGTAAGAAAGATCTTGACATATGTACCCTATGGTTAAATAAGAAGGGAGGACATACATTATAGTTTAGTATTTGGTCATCTTATTTCAGTAATTCGACCATAAGGATGCAGAATTGAAGAAATTCCGAATATATGTGAGGCATAATTACAGAAGCCTTAAACCCATAGATACACTATACCCTATGTAAGTATACATATTTCTTTAATATAAAAATCGAATTTGGATTTATATCATATTAACTATTTCGCTACTGCATATACCAGTTAGGGGCAGTGCAAAGGGTGGCTGTCATGTCAATGTCATATCTTCTATGTAGTCAGGTTCATGTACAAATGTCTTTTATACTTTTGTATTCTATATTTATTTTTTTCTTCTTTCTTCAACATTGATATACTGTCCGGTCACGTGGAGTATTTTGTGATGATTCCAAGAATGTAATTATGTGGTGATTGTAGATAAATTAAAAAATCCTTTGTGATATTGGTGACATTTTGTTATTATAAATTGTAGGTCCCCTGGAAATTTGGAGTGTTGATCTGGAAGAGGTCCTGAAGAAGGTGGCTCCGTGCCGCCGAAACGCGCGTCAACCAAGTGCGGGGTCTTAGACTTAGTTCTGAGACCTATTAATGTTGGCACAATATTTCTGCCCCCTATGATTCAGGTTCTCCCCCTCAGATGGTGTGGTGATGAATGTAGTAGGGTGTGTATGTGTAATAATGTTGTGATAGACTGCCTTCAACCAGGGTTATATTGATTTATATGTAGTGTATAACAGTGTGTAGTTTTTTGTGTATAGTCTTAAAATGTATGTATTTATTTTTGTTCCTTTCTGCTTAAATCTAAAAAATGTTTACAATTTAAAAAAAAAAGTTTCTTTTCCTTTTGTAAAAAAAAGGTAATTCTTTACCTGTGAAAAAATAATGAAATATATTCCTATACAAAAAAGTAATGATAACTTAGAGAAAATGAAATAAAAAGAATATCTTTGAATGCAATAAAAAAGAATACTTGCTTTTTTGTCACCAATATTATGTGATCAATTAGTAATACAAATGTGATAAAAGTTGTGTGGCCATTGAGGGAAAACTTGTTTAGTTTTTAGTGATATTTCTTTCCCCTCTTTTTCCTTGGCCTGATTAAATTTTGAGGGGGTCCCATCATACTTGCTACTGTCCTTTGTATGTACTTTGTTGTTTGAGGGTGGGCTGACCATGCGGTGGCAGCCATTTTGTTTGACCTTCCACTGTGCTTGTGCCATAGGCCTCCAAACTTGTGGCCTATTCTGCCAGTAGGCCTAAAGTCCCAGAGGTAGTCATCAGGGGTGCTTGATGTAGCTGTTTCTATGTTGTCTGTTGAATTTAACATCATTTAGGGCATGGATGGCATTGGATTGAATTCCCAAATGTGGTGTTTGGTAAGTATGGGCCCGAAATCGGTTCCACTCGCGAAATTTGCGGATTTTTGACAATTTCGCGATCCGCGAAACTCACGAAAATGCCGGAAAATTCGCAAATTTGTCGCGGGTGGATTGTTTTTGTGACCTGGAGGCTGCTTTCTCCTCATCTGCTGCTCTGCTCAATCCCTGGCCCTTACAAGAGGCATGTGAACACACATAGAAGCCCCGGGTCACTCTCTGCAGCCATGAGTTTCTCAAGCGTAACCCCCGTGTCGTTCCGGTGACCAGGAGGCTGCTTTCTCCTCATCTTCTGCCCTGCTCGCTCTCTGACCCTTGCAAGAGGCATGTGAACAAGCATAGAAGCCCTGCACCACACACTAGCGGTATCAAACATCTTCTCGCCCTTTCCCAACTATGATGGACAGCTCACTCAAGGGTCCTTGGCGCCTTTTGGAGTGGTGGCAAAGTTACAGGCACACATGGTCAGTGGAGATAAATCTTCTGGCCCTTTACGCAGCTGCAGTGTAGGAAAAGCACTATACATGTACCCAACGAGGTAGCACTTACTGATTAGCCAGTAGAAAGTACTCCAGTTGAGTAGATGGAAATCGCACAAAAATCCGTGCTTTTGCGGGAAAATCCATGAATTTGCGGACTTTTTTGCGATTTTGCACGAATTCGCAGACCGTAGATCCACAAAATTCCCCCATACTTAGTGTTTGGGGTGTAGTTAACTTTTTGGATGTGTGTTAATAAATGCCTTTGTTGTATGTGTTGTTGTTGTGTAACTTTCTAACCTTTTTAGCCATGGGGATTTTCTTTTTAGCATTAAGCTGTGATGGATAACAGGCATCCTCTTTGTCTGAGCATATAGGGATATAGGCCTGCTTGAGTTTACTGTTTTCTGGGCTTTACCCATGTGCATGTCATGAGCGACCATGTGGCTGGGTGCCGCGGTGATAGTAGTAGTAGTGTGCTGTTTTGTTTCTGTCACATAGGCCTGTGTGCCTTTCCATTGTTCCTGTTGGCTTACTGTTTCCATCCCTATTGCTATCTGCTGCTGGTCACTGATGCTGCATCTATCCGACATGATGCACAAATTAAGGATAAACCACTACATTTGTGTTTTAGTTCTTTGCTATTCTTACTCTTACTGCGTGTACTAACACTACTAGTAATTAAAATTAAAGCTCAACAAAATTCCACATTTGACTGATGTTCTTCTGCCTTCTTTGCTTGTAAGTGCACAAAAGACTGAGGAGGAGGTGTCTGTCATCATTTATCGCCCGTTCTACTGCCAGACGGATGTCCTTCTGTTGTACGTGAAGTGTGGTGTGACCTGCCCAGACACCTCTGCAACTTGTGCAACTGAGTGCTGCTGACATCTGAAGAAGGTGGGCCCAAAGAAAGCAGGTACCAGCTCCTCCAAGACCAAGAAAGTTGCTGAGAAGAAGAAGGAAGAACAGAAGAAGGAAGTGACACTTAAGTCTGGTGTTGACCCCAAAACCTTTTTTAGGAAACCAAAAAGTACCCCTGCAGCAGCGGTGTCCGGGGTGCAAGCTAGGGCCAGCACCTCTGCATCAGTGGGCCCAACCCACCAACCCAGGCCCAAGCAGATGAGTGTGGAAGAGGTAGCCAACAATGGTGGAAAGAGTGATGCCTTAGCCTGACCTAAACTTATCACTATCTCAAAGTAGTACACAATCAACGCATGACGGAACACAGCAGTGGTGGACAACAACAACAACCGCAACCACCACCCGCAATAGTATTTGTTGTTCCTCCCGAAGTGGGGCCCGTTCTGGAAATTGAGCCTCATGCAGAGCAAGAAGAAGAGGAAGCCACTCTTGCAGGAGATCTATTGTCTTCCAAATCCCCACCAAGGAAAAGGAGGGTTAGTCCATCGAGTTCTTCGCCAAGCATCCCTTCTGATGATCTAGAACCATTGATGTTGGTGGGGATAAACTAGTACAAGGTCCACTCAAGGTCGAACAGGAAGAAGAAGAGGGAGACATTCTATCTGGTAGTGGTACACAAAGTAGCCCTGTCCCCAGCACTGCAGTGGTACAGCCCACATCCTCCAAATCAGCAGCATCTCAGTGGCACAAGAGTAAGAGTCAGCTGGTGACACCAAGGAGTACTGCGAAGTCGGAAATGTAAAGTGCTGCCTCGAGCCAAACCGAAAAAAAAATACCACGCAGCGTACCATTCTTAGCATGTTTACTAGGTAGGAGGGAAAGTACGAACGCAACCACCCAATAGCACGTTTGTACAATGCTAAGCTTGCTAAAATTTTAGCACTGGACCTTCTCCCTTTTACTTTTGTTGAAGGAGTGGGTTTTCTGGAATTTTTGTCAACCATCTGCCCAAAATGGAAGGTTCCCAGCCGCTACTATTTTGCCAGAGTTGCTGTTCCAGCACTACATCACGACGTGCTGGAATTGCTTGGTAAAGCCTCACATCAGAGTGCTGTTCATAGTATCCACCTGGCAACAGACATGTGGACCAGTTACCAAGCCACTGATTACATGTGCATCACTGCACGCTGGATCTCTTTTTCAGGTGTTAGAGACAAGCTATCTGCAGGCGTTGACACTGTCAATATTTTTATTGAGACTCGCAGACATGCAACTGTAGCCATGTTTGCTATGGAGAAATCTCATACTGCTGCAAACATTTTGGCTCAGTTTAACAGCAAGGTCTTCGAATGGCTGCGACCAAGAGGGCTTAACATTGGTTTTGTTGCCACGGACAATGGCAGTAATGTAGTTAAGGCCATGAAGATGGTGGCTATTTCAGGGTCCCGTGTTTGGCACACTGCATAAACATTGTTGTTCAAGACTTTCTGATAAATGAAAGCAGCTTACGGACCACCGGCAGAAGAATATGCACACATTTCAACCATTCTTTTAAAGCCCGGAAGCAGCTAAGGGTCATTCAACGTGGGCATAACATGCCAGTCAAAACACTCATCCAGGAGGTGCCAACGCGTTGGAACTCAACTTATTACATGCTTGATACTCTGTGTGAGCAGTACCTACCACTTAATGCTTATGTCATGACAAGAAGATTAGGGGATCCTAATGTGAAAGCCATGACCGTTGAGATGTGGTAATGGAACCTCATTAAATGCCTGACAGAGATGCTACTTCCTTTTGAGGTCTTCACACGTGCAGTCAGCAGGGAGGACTGTACTATGGACTAAGCTATCCTATTGTTGTACATGCTAGAGCAAGAGCTGAAGGAGGTGTCTGAAGCATACGAAGGTGTGGAAGAAAAAGTAGACGCATGTTATTTGGCGAACGCCTTAGCGCTCCTGCTTATCTGACAATACAAGTATTCAAAATAAGATTGTGTCACATCGACATTACATTACTGCCACAATTTTGGATCCACTGTAAAAAAAAATTCTGAAGAGTAATGTAGTAATTCATTTTTCCGAAGGGGATGTTGCCAAGAACAAAACTTTAATAGCTGTGGAAGCCACTGATTTAGAGAACGAACGGCTCTCAATTAGAAGCCTGCCAGTGCCAGCCTAGGACAGTGCAAGTACTACAGGGCAGATTCCAGAGTCAAGTTCTTCTTCAGAGCAAGAGAGCAGTGCGTTTGCTTCCCAGCAGTCACCGACACTACCAATTACATCAACAACAGCACTAACAGGAACTGATTCGTCAGACTCAGCAAAACAAATAGCTGCTTAGTTCCTACAGAAAGGGATGGGTAAGTCCGTTGCTGGTCCAAAGTCAAAAGAGGCCAAGCAAAGTTGAGCACCGCTGAACATTGAGCGGATGGTCCAAGCCTTTCTGGATGACACAACAGAGGTGTTTATGGAGCAAACCCCATTAGTGTATTGGTATTGAAAAAGAAGCCAATGGCCAGTGCTCAGCAGGCTGGCGATAAAGTATCTGGCTTGCCCTGTCACAAGTGTCTCTTCTGACCGTGTTTTCAGTGCTGCAGGGGCCATTGTAACTATGAAAAGGACCAGTCTCTCGCCCAAAAGCGTGGAGATGTTAACCATGACCAAAGTGAATCAGCACTTCATACCACCGGACTACAAAATACGTGAATCACAGCAGGAAGAGGAGAACAACTCCGAAGACATAAGTAGTGGGTTACATGACCTACTTCTGTCCGAACCACCAGGGTTTGAGGACAAGCTCCTCTTCCCTGACAACTAGGCTTTCAATTTGTTACTTTCTCCCTTCCTTTATTTGTGTGTATATCTGTCTTTCTTGTTCAAATCAAACCACAACAAATCCATCACCACCGTCTCTTATTTTTATTTACCTATTGGAGTTGCACATCAGTGCATTTCAATGTCCACTCCACTCCTCAGAGTCCAGCTCCATCTTCCTGACTCGCACTAAATACATTTCCATCTTGCCAGGCATTGGATGGAGATGGAGAATAGTACAATATTGTAGCCTCTAACAGTCCCTCCATAACAAGTGCAACGTACGTGACTATAGCCATCTTCTGTTTTGTTTCCAATCCGAAACTCATCACTGTCTTAAGGCTGCCACCTCTGTCTGCAGGCATACACAACTCGTCACTGTCAGAACTTGAGCAGGCATCCAAAACTAAAGTAAACTCGTCATCACTTTCAGAAGGCTCGGCATCTCTGATCTGACAGCCAAAGAGAAGAGAAAGACAGGTATATGATTAATGAATGATGCCATGCATTGCATTGGATGCTTGCTGACTTTGACCAAATGTGCATGAAGTAAAACTATACTAGGAGTTTAAATAATAACAAAGTAAAAGTGACTCAAGTGATAGTCAATGTTTCCATGTTGTTTAATAATAACCAATTGTACTCCTACTACTGCAGGTGCAGTCTGGACTTAATTGGAGTCACTCACTACAGACTGAGTTGCTGTTTGTCGGTTGGACAACACGTACACGTACCACACCTGATGATGATGATGATGATGATGATGACCATACTATCTTTGCACGCAGTCAGTCAGTTGGATCTGAGATGATTGATAAAATACGTTTCAGGCAGTGGAATAAAAGGTAAACACAACCATTCAACAAGAACCACAGCAGACCTAGGCTACATGTCTGTGCAGTCTTGGAGTTGAATAGTGGTATGATGATGACTGACAGTGGCACATTGATTTAGTCACTTGATTTGGAAAATCCTAGGTTGCTGTATGTGCCTTTTGTCTGGCTATGTCAAAAATTAAGGTAAATGGAGTTTGGGTCACGGCCCGGTGCCGTGGGCCTGTTCTGTGCTGGCTCCTATCTTGTTGTTCTTGTAGATTAATGCTGTGTAACTAGTAGAGTAGACATAATGTATCTAAGCTGCCTCAGTCTGAAAGTCTACTCGCTCAAGAGTCTTGTCTTTTTGCACTACACCGTAATTGATGTTTTTTTTTCATTCATTTATTTTTCAATACCCTTTTTGTTTTTCCATCAACACTTATAGGCCGGCCTTTTACCCAGTGCTATTATACTTGGAGCAACAACTCACACTTACCTTACCAATCCTCATCAGCCAGCCAGTGGCACCCAAGAATGATGTTCAGATTGTCCATGGAAGGGAGGACCAAGATGAATGACAAGATACAACAACACATTTGGAGCTGGATAACACAGTAACTTAGTATAATTTTCGGATTTTTAATAATTTGATTCCTTTTGTCTCTTCATTCATTTTACTACTGTGTGACTTTGTTTGCTAGTTGCTCCCTACAACTATTTTTTTATTTTCTTTCCTAGCTTTCAGCCCGGTACAGCAGGTAATTAGGGTTTCTATGAGGGCATACAGCCAAGGCAAATTTCATATAATACTACTTCATTGTACTGTTGAATTGTGTAGTAGTAGTTAAGTACTACTCATTAACCTTCAAGTTATCTTCATCATGCATGCATTTCCTTTTTCTACCTTTAGTTTATAGATTTATTAGATAGTGGATCATCATCGTCTTCATTGTTTTGCTTCTGTTGTCTCCATGCATACTGTTTTTCTTTGTGAAACCTTTCCCCAAACCCCCATTCCCATCCATTCATCAAACCCTAACCCTCTTCCCCCGGATTGTGTGATTTTATATTGAGGTGTGATGTGACTACATTAAATCTACACCAACAATTGATCACACTCTTGCTGGGGCAGATGAGGTGAAAGCAACACTAATTACATGTCTACGAGGCAGGACGAGGATCTTCTTCTGCTTGACCACCCATGCTCAGTGTATGTACAAGCCAATTAATTTTCCAAAGGGACCCACCAGATACATCTTAATTAATTGCCGGCATTGATTAGATTTACAGCATTAAAGTTTACGAATTAGGATCATGTTAAAGTGACTCCTTCAACACAACTACAGTTTAACTTCTTAGCATCTTGTACTAGGCAGTCCTCGACACCTTTGTTTTCTTTTAGTTTAGCAGTTGCAATATGGTTTGTTTGGCAGTCTTCTTATGTACTGTACTTTTCTACTACTCCAACATTTTCTCTCAGGCAAATGCTAGTGCCAGTGTCTACTACTACCACCACAACCACGGCATCTTCTCCATTCTCTTGGGAAACCATGCAGCCATTGCTGTGCCGAACTTAATCCTCATCAATCACAGGTAAGATACGTTTGCTGGGAGGTATACTGGAGTAGGAGGAGCAACTGGTAGTACTGGTACTACTAGTAGGACAAATATAACTCAGTGAGGGGTACCGCATCTATCTGTTTGCATGTTACAAAATTGGAAGATTATACCACTTGGATGCTAAGCCCGTGCCTGGACATTTACTGTAATTTCCATTGAAATGAATGGGCACTCCATGACGAGTTACCCTTGTCATTAGCATCCAAGTGGTTAAATCAAACACTGGCTGTTGTCCTGCATCTGCAAGTAAACCTTGTGACGTACATTAATTCCTGAAACAGTAACCCCACCACAAAACATAATTATGTTATGTGTAAGTATAAATAAATAACATTCATTTTCTTAACAAAAATAGCCTATCCCACACCTCACCCACCCCTCTCCCTAACCCTAACCAATGTCCAAACCAACGAATGTCCCAAAAAGAAGAGAAACCCCAACACCCAACACCCAATTCCCACCCACCAACAAAAGTATTAAAAAAGGGGCAAATCAACAGGGTCCATCTATAATCGGCGGGCTTTAAGGTGTTTGTCAACCAGGATTTTGACGCGCTCCTCTAATTGGTCTTCCAGCTGTGCCATCTGAGGAGAAGTTGCTTCCATGTGGGGGTTGGCAGATGTTGACAAATGGCAGTGGTGGGCGGCTGCCTGACCGCGGCACCGTACTCCTGCAGGCGGGGCCTGGTTGGGGCCCGGGGCATTGGAAGAGGCAGCAGCTGCTGTCACCGCCTCCTCCTCCTCTTCCTCCTCCTCAGCCTGAGCCACCAGCTGGCGGTATTCATCAACGATGGCCTGCAATTTCCGGTGCCGGGCTGCCAACTCCTTCATAGTTGGTTTTTGGGAAGGAGTATCTATAAAGAAAGAAACAGAATTGTAACCAAAACTTTTAGTAAAACAGTAACACAAAATGACTTCAACACATAGTAGCACAGTAGCACTAACAAGCGCAGTACATAACATTTGTGGTTACCTTTAAGTATCTATACTCCTGTTTTTCCGGCCCTTAACATTTTTGGGAGTTTTTTTCCGGCATTATACTTGCCCTAGTACTATGGATGGACTCCAGTACACAGAAGAACAACAGTCTTTTTCTTCTCTCTAGTTTACATAAATTAGATAACCTTGTTATAGGCTATAGCCGGTAAGCCAGCTCAGTCAGCTAAGCTTGCATCCAATACAAACATACGAGTCAATACGCAGACGCCTGTTACTTTTATTAACTAAGCTGCAGGTGGGGAAGCTCGTATATTTTTCGATTACGGGTGGCACTGGCCATACTCTCTCTGTTACATGAAGGGCAATTGCTCAATTTCACTTTCACTGTGCCCTGGCGTCTGGCGATTACAAAAAGGCAGATTAATAATAATATATATACTTATGGTCCAGTGATCATTACTTATATGGAACAACTTATCAGTCCAGTAGTGGTCAGAGGTGGAAGTGCTGGCGGGCAATGACGTGGAGAGGGGCAGGGTGGGGGGCGCAAACTATGGATTGTGGACAATTACTGGTAAGCAAATATATAAATATAAATCGAAAAAAAACTAACATAGGTAGGAAGTGGTCCTTGGATTCAGAGGAAGGCACTTGATAATATATATGATGTGCTTGCAAACTACTGAGTCATCAACTGTATTCTGAAATGAAATCCTACTTTTATATAATATATGATGACCCTCTGCTTTGCTACTCTGGCGTAGTTTCTTTTACATTATCTTCAAAGTAAGGTTTGTCTGCATCCAGTGACAGTCTCCACCTTTGATGAATACAATCCCTCCAGGGGGCATCAATCCATTAAAAGTAAATGTCTATCATTCTTTTGTTTAAAGGTATCGCTTAACAAACCTTAGCTGGTTTCACTTTCACCAACAACCACCCATGCGTCCACTACTTCCTTCCTTGCCTTGGCTTTGGGTTTGACCCAAACACCGCTGATGATTCTTGCTATCCACTATCCACCCATATTGTGTTGCCCACCCAAGCAGGCATCTTCTTTCCCCTTCCACCCATCCTTCAACAAACCATGTTCCGATTCCTATCAGCCACCTGTATGCTGCTTCCAAAGTATCCTTCTCAGCTAGTCGTATTACATCTCTTTCGTCCTTCCTCTTTCCACCCTAGTTCTTTCCCTGTTTGTTCAACACATCCATCAAGGTCATCTGATCTGACTTTTAGTCTATCCATAACTTTCACAGCTGAGTTGGAGTCTGATAGAAGAGGCCTTTGTTTACTCAACTCACACTGGTAATGATATTGCTAATGCATTGGTAATGCTACTTAAAGGGTGTCTTCTCTTCTTCAACCGTTGTATATTGTTCATTACAAATTCAAGTTCATACACACTTAACAAGTCTCACAGTACAGTGAGTGAAGTGTTCCCCTTCCAGCTAGTAATGCCAATAAGTAATGAATATAACTTACCACCGCCCACTGCTGCTGTTTCTTCCCCCACTGGTGCTCCTGCAGGTGCCGCATCTCCTGCCCCCTCCTGGATGGCAGCATTGGCATCGTCGCTGGCCCCGTCGGCACTGGTGGTTGGTACTGGTAGTGCACCTATAAAAACAAGTACACCTTTTTAGATGCCTGTACACCTCCCCCTATTTTACTTGTCTTCACCAAGAAGGAAGATTGAAAAAGTACAACATAAATCATCACTAGTCCAAATTGCATACTACAGTAGAGTCAGTAGACAGACAATAGTACTATTATTATATGGTCCCTAGGGTCATCTCATCTCTACTCCTACTGTAGTCTTTGGAAAGTTAGCCTGAGCCATGTAACCATTTTAGGTTCATGTCTACTCTTTTGCTCATGTTATCTTGCAGCTTGTTGCATGGTAAGACGCCTTTGATGCCACATAAGTGTTGCCTACAAGTGAAGAGGTTGAAAAACAAGCCACTTTTTTCTATGGAGTTCGGTTAGTCCCTATTGCTTAGCCATAATGTTACACTTTTTGGCATGACTGCAAAAAGCTTGCATAATTGTATTATTTTATACTGTCTAACGTGCCCCATAACAGGCAGATGAGAAGATTGCCTTCTACGAACCAGAGATTTGCCGAGCTTACGAAAGATGCATGTTACCAGTATACGTTCAACAATGAGGGGTCTCCCACAATTCACACAGATGTCTATCATGCACTAGTTGTACAAATGTTTACTTTTAATCTTTATTTTGCATGTTGGAGCCGGATGTAATTTCATGGAACAACTTACAAAGCTTGTTATTATTTGAAAAAAAAAAAGCTTTTGAACTTGCACATAGACTCTGTGGTATATTTGGAGTGTCTGTGGTGTAGTGGACTTACACGAGTGAGTGAGCGAAAGGGTGTTATGTTCTGGGTTGTGTAATAAAATCATTGGGTATCTTCATGTGGGGGGTCGGGACATAATAATGACTAATGACTGAGACACTATAGCTAGTCTCTGACTGAGGTGTACGTAAGGTCCAACCTCCCATCACCAACATCCTATTTTCTTGTGCATAGTTCTGTATGTGGCTGTGCAGAATACCCACAACAGTAGTAGTATATACTACTACCCTAACAAAAAATACTAGACAAACATCGGGTTGCGCATTTTGTTGGTGGGAATTGTCAAAGCCTAGAGATTAAAGAGGACAACGCAAAGGACAGGAGTGGACCCAGTGGCTACAGCTATTGTTCTATCACAGCTTTATTAAAAAGAAAACCTTAACTAAAGAGTGGCCAACAGGGCAAGCTTAGCTACAGACAGTCTAATAGTAGTACAGAGAGTACAGAGAGTTATAGCAGAGGCAGTTTGAAGGAACTGAAAGGCAGGGATACCCAACATTTGAAAAACAGATAATGAAGATCAAAGAAGCTTTTGTTAAAAATTGGATTAGGAGGAAGCGTAAAATAATAGTTTGGAAAAAATAAGGTGCGTTAAGTTAGGGAAATATAATTGTTAAAAATATGAGCACTGTAGGACTTTCTGGGGCCAGCAGCAGGATCCTCTGTAGAGGAGCGCTCCTCTGGTGGTTGTCCCGCCGACTCGGACCCCGTCTTCTTGCCCCTGGGTGCTGATCATGTAAGAAATAATAAAGAAAGAGAAAAACATTGAGTGCTGTGAAACAAATAAATCATTAAAAAAAAGCTCAAACATTTTAGGAAATAACAATTGCAGTAAAATTGACCTATCTTAATGACTACTGGCTTGCAGGATTCACGGACCGTCTACTTATACGAACACTAATCAAATCTTCCATAATCATTCTGATTGCAGAATACTAATGAAGCCAGTACCACCTGCCCTACACCACCTATTCCAGATGGGCCAATTGCTCAATAAGTCTGCATTTCCATTTTATTTTTGCCAAAAATGCATAGATGAGATGGAGGACACATGCATAAATGTGTGCATACACCAAACTGTTGGTTGGTTGCATCATATGTTGTTCTGCTACTGATTGACAATGCTATTGCTAAGCCTACCACTCACTAAACAAACTACAAAAAGGTTCTATGGAGGACTGGGGTAAGAAGCATTCAGTGACAGAGGAGGCGTCACGCAGACCGTAAAAAAATATGAACTAATACAAGTAAACCTATTATCCATCCACCACTATTTTACTGAAGGATAATTGAAGGACTAGATTCTATCTAGCAATAGCATTAACTAACTTCAGTTCTCTAAAGTAAACTCTAACATCAGTCCAAGCTAGCGCAAAGTTACAGACAGGTCGAAGTGGCGAGCAGCACCTCTGTCATACAATCACTGAAGATTTTGAAACGGAATTGATCTGCAATGTAAATAAGCGCACCAGTAATCGTGTTATTCGTGCAAGAATTATACACAATACTTATACTACTATATATTACTAGCTACTCACCAAGCCCCACGACCTCGAAACCTAGCAGGTCCAACAGGTCCTGCCCCCAGACCAGGATGTCGGACTACCGGTGGTCCAGCTGCTGGTGGGTGCGCCGGATCCCCGAGCAGCGAAAGACTGCACGCCGCACCTTCGCAGTGACTCTCCTGGGTAAGGTACCCGGAGCCTGGCCTGCCAAGGTCAAGTGGAGGTGGCGCTGGACAAAGAAAACCAGGGCGGCCACCTCCGCCTCTCCCAACAGTTGTCGGGCCTGCACTCCTGCAGGGCGCATTCTGCCGCAAGGCAGCCGGCACTTGGGCGCAGGTGCCTTGCCCTTGGAGCCGGTACTGCTGCCCTTGGCAATGGTACTGGGGTGGGGGCAGAAAAGAAAAGAAGGAAAAAATAAAGTTAGGGGGAAGAAATAGGAGTTTAAATAAAGAAGTAAAGTAAAGCAGTAGAAAAGTAACAAAAACACAGTGAAAGTAGAAATAAATCACAAAATATAAACTTAGGGACAGAGAGACAGAGATGATAAATAAAAAAAGTGAGAAAAACAGTGAAAATAAGTAAAGATTGCAAAGATTAAAGCTGGATAGAAAACTAGGCCCAGAACCATAGCATAGAGTGAAAAACAAGTTGGCCGCGAGCACTAGTCGTCGTGAACAAGTAGATAGCATTCCTGAACATGACTTGCACAACGCAAATGCTTTATACGCGACACAGAACAGGAAATAAGGCACCGCGAGCGGGCGGGACAATTGAAAAAACAAAATGGCCGTGCCCATAGCCCAACGCATGGGTAAGTTCGCGAGCTACGATATCCTGAGTACGCAGACAGCGCCCCGAACACGCACAACGTGCTCCCGAGCAAGAGAAACACCTAGCAAACCGGTCCAACAAGCTAATATGCATGCTTGCGAAGCTATGCGAAGCTATGCAAAGCTCGCATAGTGTGAGAACGTCTTCGCGTAGCTTTGCGTAGCGCGACTACGCATACTATGTCCACCCCTACCTACGACGTTGTGCATGAAAATATTTTCACATCTCGGATGGTGCTGCAGCCAGCAGCACAGTCCGGAATGTGAAAAGGTCCGGATGCACCCGCCAGTGTGGCGGGCACGTCCTAATTGGGCTGGTGAGATCGCTGCACATCTGGTGGGTGGTCCTATCACCGTTATGATGATGGGCGGACTGATGTCCACTGTCAACATAATGAGCTCCTAAGAGAGGTGCAGAAACAAGCAACAAAAGTGCAGAAAGAAGTAGGAGAGGTAGAGAAAAAGAGAAAAAGGTCCACAAAGAGGCATGTGAGGTACAAAAAGAAATAAGAGGGGTGCAGAAAGAAGCAAGAGAGGTGCAGAAAAAGGCAGAAAATGTACAGAAAAAGCAAGAGAATAACAGAAAGACAGTTGGAGAAAGAAGCAAGAGAGGTGCATAAACAGGTAGGAGAGGTGTAGAAAGAGGCAAGAGAGGAGCAGAATGAAGTAAGAGAAGTGCAGAAAAAAGCTAGTGAGATACAGAAAGAGGCACAAGGGGTGCAAAAAGAAGCAAGAGATGTGCAGGAAAAAGCAGATGAGAGGCAGAATGAGACAAGAAAGTTTCAGAAACAGGCAAGAGAGTTGCAGAAAGAGGCAAGAGAGGAACAGAGAGAAGCAAGGGAGGGGCAGAAAAAATCTAGTGAGATACAGAAAGAGGCAAGAGGGGTGCTGAAAGAAGCAGGAGTAGTGCAGAAAGAGGCAAGAGAGGTACAGAAAGAAGATCAAAAAGTACAGAAAGAAGCAAGAGAGGTGCAGAGAGGCAAGAGTAGTGTACACAGATACCCCTCTTCCCAGTCTGATTATGGCCCCAGAAACCCCATCCCTCGGGACCCAACCAATCTTTTTTAAAAGAAGTGGTCCCTCCCAGCCATTCGGCCATTCGCTGCCCCGGGGACCCTATGCCCTGAGTCATGGCCATCTGTTTTGGGGCTGTGGTCCTGGCCAGCTCCTGTCTCTTTTGGGAGCCAGCATGCCTTGTATCCTCAGGGAGCTGCTGGCATGCTCTTCCCTGAAGGTAAAAAGCAAAGTGCGCCACTTGTTCACAGTGAAGCACTTGTTTACTATAGGATGGCGTGAGCACTGCTGGCACCATCCCATAGCAAACTGCAATGCCCCAGGGTGGGCACACCAGGACATTGCTGGGGCCGGCAAAGGGGAGGTGGTGATCCCCGGGGCAGTGTGTGGGGCTTGAGCCCCCCAAACCTCTTCTTTTTAATTTAGCCCTGGGTAGGTGGCGGTTCCCACCTACCCGGGCTCTTACATTCTCTCCCACCAGGCAATGCGGTTTGATCATCCCTTGGGGGGATACTTCGCTTCACATGTATACACACACTATGCACACATAGATTAGGGTTTTGCATAGTAGAAGTATGCCACATTACTGTCTTGTTTATTTGCCAGCATAGATATATACATAGATATGTATATGCTAGCAGCTTCTGCAAATGGCGTTTTTCGGACCACAGAATAACGGACCACCAAGCAGCAGGTAAGTATTTAGGAAGATTTATTATCTCTTCACACGGCTCTTTTCTGGCATGACGCGTTTCGGTTAACAAGTAACCTTGATTACATATCACAGATATGTATATATATATATATATATTCACTGAAAAAACCAAAGGTTTCAGGCCTTATATAGTTAAGAATTAGCATTTAAAAAAGCCTTTGAAATTCACTGAAAAAACCATAGGTTTCAGGAGTTATATAGTTAGGAATTAGTTTTTAAAAAACCTTTGGAATTCACTCAAAAAACTATAAGTTTTAGTGGTGTTATAGTTAGCTGGACATTTTACTCATTCAAAACCAATGAAATTGCTCCTATATAGTTAGTTTTACTAACTATATTTCGCGCACCCGCAATCCACTGCTGATGATGTCACATATTAGATCATTCATGACATGGTCAGTGACATCACTGATGACATCTCAAATTACATCACTGATGACATCATCCACGTGACAATCACATACACCTTTTCATACACTATTACAATTTTTCATCACTGTTTGTAAAATACAGAGTATCATATTTTAAATCCATTGTCACAGCAATACAAGTATCTAAAAATCCACTCAGTGATTCATAGATGTATACACACATCTAATCACTTACCTATGGATTCACTCATACATGCTGTCAATGAACAATAGAACACTATCAAAAATACGTATACATCTATATCGACATTAAACAACAGCACGCATCCTATTCACATATGAAGTCATCCTACTCACTTATGCAAACAATGGATCATACTTACATATTTACTTAGCAAAACACTTATACAAACACCACTTCTTCTATTCATTTAGATAGTAAGTCATACTTAGTGAATTATAAAATCATTATTACAAGTATACAGTTATCCATACAGTCACTCACACAATCATTGTGTCTTATGTATACTTATTTATATACAACAACTGACACATACACTGCCTTTTATTTTTCTAGTTTGTTGGACCTGTACCTTTGAGAAATATATTTGCTCATCACCACACCCATAAAGAGATTCCCTCACCCAAACTGTTAGAACATGTAGTTATAACTTCATATATCTACTGAATCAACTATTCACACATCTTTGGACAGTCACACACCCCCCACCGAACCACACACACTTTCACACTCCCATACAAATACTCAGTTAACTAATCAATAACTAATATAGACTTTCACATAGCTAGTAACCAACTGTAGAATCAGTTTACACAACAACTGACAAAGTGATACAGATATTCACACAGTTTAGTCACTATCCACTATATTTAGTGAGACATTATAAATTGGTCAAGTAAACAGTCAATTACACTGCTACTAAATCCTCCATCCAAATATTTATTTATATATATCCACTCATTCTTCAATGTAAATTGCTATATATATAATGCATATTTAAATAACGAAGCAAACCACATTCACTGGATGATATCACATATTACATCATTCATGACATGGTCAGTGACATCTCAAATGACATCACTGATGACATCACTGATGACATCATCCAGTGAATGTGGTTTGCTTCGTTATTTAAATATGCATTATATATATAGCAATTTGCATTGAAGAATGAGTGGATATATAAATAAATATTTGGATGGAGGATTTAGTAGCAGTGTAAATGACTGTTTACTTGACCAATTTATAATGTCTCTCTAAATATAGTGGATAGTGTCTAAACTGTGTGAATATCTGTATCACTTTGTCAGTTGTTGTGTAAACTGATTCTACAGTTGGTTACTAGCTATGTGAAAGTCTATATTAGTTATTGATTAGTTAACTGAGTATTTGTATGGGAGTGTGAAAGTGTGTTTAGTTCGGTGGAGGATGTGTGACTGTCCAAAGATGTGTGAATAGTTGATTCAGTAGATATATGAAGTTAAAACTACATGTTCTAACAGTTTGGGTGAGGGAATCTCTTTATGGGTGTGGTGATGAGCAAATATATTTCTCAAAGGTACAGGTCCAACTAACTAGAAAAATAAAAGGCAGTGTATGTGTCAGTTGTATATAAATAAGTATACATAAGACACAATGATTGTGTGAGTGACTGTATGGATAACTGTATACTTGTAATAATGATTTTATAATTCACTAAGTATGACTTACTATCTAAATGAATAGAAGAAGTGGTGTTTGTATAAGTGTTTTGCTAAGTAAATATGTAAGTATGATCCATTGTTTGCATAAGTGAGTAGGATGACTTCATATGTGAATAGGATGCGTGCTGTTGTTTAATGTCGATATAGATGTATAAGTATTTTTGATAGTGTTCTATTGTTCATTGACAGCATGTATGAGTGAATCCATAGGTAAGGGATTAGATGTGTGTATACATGTATGAATCACTGAGTGGATTTTTAGATACTTGTATTGCTGTGACAATGGATTAAAATATGATACTCTGTATTTTACAAAGAGTGATGAAAAATTGTAATAGTGTATGAAAAGGTGTATGTGATTGTCACGTGGATGATGTCATCAGTGATGTGATCGGTGATGTCATTTGAGATGTCATCAGTGATGTCACTGACCATGTCATGAATGATGTAATATGTGACATCATCAGCAGTGGATTGCGGGTGCGCGATATATACTTAGTACAACTAACTATAGAGGAGCAATTTCAATAGTTTTGTATGAGTAAAATGTCCAGCTAACTATAACACCACTAAAACTTATAGTTTTTTGAGTGAATTTCAAAGGTTTTGTAAAAGCTAAATCCTAACTATATAACTCCTGAAACCTATGGTTTTTTCAGTGAATTTCAAAGGTTTTTTTAAATGCTAATTCCTGACTATATAAGGCCTGAAACCTATGTTTTTTTCTGTGAATTTCAAAGGTTTTTTAAATGCTAATTCCTAACTATATAAGGCCTGAAACCTATGGTTTTTTCAGTGAATTTCAAAGGTTTTTTAAATGCTAATTCTATTAGCGGATAACGTTTAAATATATTAATATCCTAGTGGGACCACCTGAGCAGCCCTAGGGGGTCAGGGTGTTCCTACCCTGCCCCCTTTTTGTGTTCTACACGTTTGTTTTTCTGCTTTCTTGTGCCTAAGTCCTAACTATATAAGGCCTGAAAACTATGTTTTTTCTGTGAATTTGCAAGATTTTTTAAATGCTAATTCCTAACTATATAAGGCCTGAAACCTATGGTTTTTTCATTGAATTTGCAAGGTTTTTTAAATGCTAATTCCTAACTATATAAGGCCTGAAACCTATGTTTTTTTCAGTGAATTTGCAAGGTTTTTTTAAATGCTAATTCCTAACTATATAAGGCCTGAAACCTATGTTTTTTTCAGTGAATTTCAAAGGTTTTTTAAATGCTAATTCCTAACTATATAAGGCCTGAAACCTATGGTTTTTTCAGTGAATTTCAAAGGTTTTTTAAATGCTAATTCCTAACTATATAAGGCCTGAAACCTATGGTTTTTTCAGTGAATTTCAAAGGTTGTTTAAATGCTAATTCCTAACTATATAAGGCGTGAAACCTATGTTTTTTTCAGTGAATTTCAAAGTTTTTTTTAATGCTAATTCCTAACTATATAAGACCTGAAAGCCCACCAGGAATCTCCAGTATGCACCAGGGGACTGCATTGCAGAGAGGTGTAATTAAGCCACGGCCCTTTTTACACCTCTCTGCAACGCAGCCCCGTGCATGTTTGAAGAGGGGGAACTCACTCCCCCTGCATACTGGGGGCCCCTGGGGGCCAACTAGTCCACCAGGAGCCTCCAGTATGCGCCAGATGGCTGCATTGCATAGAGGTGTAATGAGGCCACACCCTTTTTTACACCTCTCTGCAACGCAGCCCCCGTGCATGTTTGAAGAGGGGGAACTAATTCCCCTTGCATACTGGGTGTCCCTGGCAGCCATCTTGTGCCTTGTTCGAACCAAGGCACAAGAAAGCAGTGAAACAAAGGCGTGAAACTCGCAAAGGGGCCAGAGTAGAAACACCCTGACCCCCTAGGCCTGCTCAGGGGGTCCCACAAGGACCCCCAAGACAAAAAAAATAATATATATTTTTTTTTTAAGTTGCGGAGTACAAAAAAACAATTAAAAAAATATAAAACAGCAATAAGAATAAAAAAACAGTTCTTTTCAGAACTACCTCCAATTTATATAAAAATGCTCCATTTTTAAAAAACTCTGCCTTTCTTTTTTTCTCCAGGGTACGCGTACCAGTACGTGTACCGATACGTGTACCGGGGCGTGCACCCCCTCAAAAAATGAGAAAAAAAATAATGAGTGTGTTTGTGAGTGGTGTGTGTGTGTGGGGGGGTGGGTGTGGGGTGTGTGTGTGGGGGGGTATGTGTGTGGGGTGTGTGTGTGTAGGATGTGTGGGTGTGTGTGGGGGGTGTGTGTGTGTGTGGGTGTGTGTGTGTGTGGGGGTGTGTGTGGGTTTGTGTGGGGGTGAGGAATGTGTGTGTGGGTGTGTGTGTGTGTGAGGTGTGTGTGTGGTGTGTGTGCGTGTGTGTGTGTGTGTGTGGGGTGTGTGTCAGAGGTGTGTGTGTGTGGGGGGGTGAGGTGTGTGTGGGGGATGTGTGGTGTGTGTCTGTGAGGTGTGTGTGTGTGTGGGGGGAGTGAGGTGTGTGTGGGTGGGGGTGTGTGGGTGTAGGTGGGGGTGTGGGGTGTATGGTGTGTGGGTGGGTGTGTGGGGTGTTTGGATGTGGGTGGAGGTGTGGGTGTATGAGGTATGGTGGGGGGTGTGTGTGGTGAGGGTGGGTGTGGGGTGTGTGTGTGTCGGGGTATGTGTGTGGGGCACCCCCTCAAAAAAAAAAAATAATGAGTGTGTGTGTGGTGTGTGTGTGTGGGGGGGGGTGTGTGGGGTGTGTGTATGGGGGGTATGTGTGTGGGGTGTGTGTGTGTAGGGTGTGTGGGTGTGTGTGGGGTGTGTGTGTGTGTGTGGGGGGGTGTGTGTGTGGGTGTGTGTGTGGGTGGCAGTGTGTGTGTGTGTGTGAGAGGAGTGTGTGTGTGTGTGTGTGTGTGTAAGGTGTGTGTGTTGTGTGTGTGTGTGTGTGTATGGGTGGGGGTGTATGGGGTGTGTGTGTGGGTGTGTGTGTGGGGGGTGTGTGTGTGAGAGGAGTGTGTGCGTGGGTGTGTGGGTGTGTGTGTGTGGTGTGTGTGTGTGTGTGTGTGTGAGGTGTGTGTCAGAGGTGTGTGTGTGTGGGGAAGGGGTGAGGTGTGTGTGGGGGATGTGTGGGGTGCGTCTGTGAGGTGTGTGTGTGTGTGTGTGTCTGAGGGGGGATGAGGTGTATAGGTGTGTGTAGGTGTGTGGGGTATGTGGGTGTGGGTGGGGATGTGGATGTGTAAGGTGTGTGTGTGGGTGTGAGTGTGTGGGGTGTTTGGGTGTAGGTGGGGGTGTGGGTGTGTGAGGTGTGTGTGGGGTGTGTGTGGGTGTGGGGGGTATGTGTGTAGGATGTGTGTGTATGTGTGGGATGTGTGGGTGTGTCTGTGAGGTGTGCATGTGTGTGTGTGTGGGGGGGGGAGGTGTGTGTGTGGGATGTGTGAGATGTGTCTGTGAGGTATCTGTGTGTGCGTGTGTGTGTGTTGAGGGGTGAGGTGTGTGTGTGAGTGAGTGTGTGTGGGATGTGTGGGTGTGGGTGTGGATGTGTAAGGTGTCGGTGTGGGGGTGTGGGGTGTTTGGGTGTGGGTGGAGGTGTGCGTGTGTGAGGTGTGTGTGGGGAGTGTGTGGGTGTGGAGGTGTGGGGTTGTGTGCGTGTGGGTGTGTGTGGGACGTACTTGTAGGTACCTAAAACAGCCACAGAACCAAAAGCTCTTTTCAGAGCTACCCTACCTGTAATCACTCAAAATGATTATTTTATTATTTATTATTATGATTATATAATTTTTTTCACCATTTTTCCCCATGGTACGCTCCCCGGTACGCTCACCGGTGGGCGTACCGGGCGCTCCCCCGCGAAAAACGAAAAAAAAACAAATAATTTTTGCCCCGCGGGACCCTTTAAAGGCCCCCACATCAAACCTAGAGGGTCAGGGGGGGTCTACCCTGCCCCCTTTTGGTCATTTCCCCCTTTGATTTTTGCCACCTCTTGTGTCTCAATCCTACCGAGACACAAGATGGCGGCCGCTGCGGACTGTTTCGAATGTTTACAGACACCCGAGAACCAATCAGCTTCCCGTGCGCAAGTCGCGTGGCGCGCCCGGAGCGCTCCCCGGTGCGCGTACCGGTGCGCAGCCATAGATATATAAATTTTTTTGAACCTAAATTACTCAAAATCCTCTGGAGCACATATCTTGAGACATAGCAAAGGCACATCGGGCTACCAGTCCCTACAATTTTGCCAAGTTTGGTGAAAATCCATTCAGCCGTTCGAGCTAAAAGTGCGACAGACTAAATGCCACACTATGGAAATTAACATGGGGAAAACACGTTTTGGGACCCCCCTTTTATCTCGGCCCCCGCTTGACGAATCCCCCCCAAACTTTCAGGGAAGGACCGGAGCGCCGCGAGGCAAAGTTGCTGAAAAATTCAGGCAGATTCCTTAACCGGCGCCAAAGTTATTCCCAATAGAATGTTGTGATTTCCCTATGGAAATCAATCCTAACTATATATACCTACTGGCGACCGCCAGTAGGTAATATATATCTATTACCTACTGGCGGTCGCCCGAACGGCTGAATGGATTTGCATGAAACTTGGCAAAATTGTAGGGACTGGTAGCCCGATGTGCCTTTGCTAGGTCTCAATATATGTGCTCCAGTGGATTTTGAGAAATTAACGTTCAAAAAAAGATATATATCTGTAACAGCGCTCCGGGCAGCGCTCCACTTCGCGTACTTTTCGCGTTACGGAGCTTTGTGAAGCGAAGCTGATTGGTTCTCCGGCGTCTGTAAACATTCCAAACAGTCCGTAGCGGCCGCCATCTTGTCTCTCGGTAGGATCGAGAGACAAGAGGAGGCCAAAGCGAAGGGGCAAATGACCATAAGGGGGCATAGTAGATCCTCCCTGACCCCATAGGTTTGATGTGGAGGCTTTAAAAGGGCTCCGCGGGGCAAAAAAAAAATAAAAAAATCGTTTTTTTGGTGGGGTGCGCCCGGTTAGCGTAACGGGAAGCGGACTGGGGAGCGTACTACAAGGAATGAAGAATGATTGACTTTTAACTTATTGTATGTTTATAGACTTTTTTAAAACTTTTTTTTCTGCTGAGTGACGTCTCGGCCTATCTTCACGGGATGCAGTCCCTACCATCTCGGCGTTTAAGCCCAGGGGGACCGGTAGTGTGGGAGAGATAATGGTGCATATTATCAAGGGGGTTTATCTCCGCTTTTTTGGCTTTAAAAGCCAAGAAAGCGGAGATAAAATTATCTCCGTATTACCTAGCTGTCGCTAACACCAGTTAGCGACCGCTAGTAGGAGATAGCGACCATCTTGGGCCCCACTTTGCATGTCAGTGATATTTATCACTAATGACATGCAAAGTGGGCATGCCAAGATGTTAGCGACTGGAAACAGTCGCTAACATCGCTATCTCCTATTACCAACTTTTGGAGATATTCGCGCTAAGCGCGAATATCTCCAAAAAGTAACACCTGCCCTGAGCAGTTCTTAGCCATGTTATCCAATGGGAGGTGGATAACATGGCTAAGAGCATTAGCTCGGTAATGCATGAATATCGCTGACTTTTCAGCGATATTAATGCATTGCGGCCGTTTTTTATCGCATTTGCGATAAACCTTGATAATAGCAAGGTTTATCTGCGATAATTTCTGACGATGCTTAGCAGTAAAAAATTCGTTGCTAAGCATCGTTAGGGATAAATATCGCTTAACTTTGGTAATATGCCCCAACGTCTGTTAACGTTCGATACGAAGGAAATCAGGAAGTGTTGAAAAACATTGTCTGCGCCATCTTGCCTTTTTTCAAATGCCACACTTTTGTCGTGCACGGCAGCCATTTTAGATGACTTGACCAGACCCACTCTCTGCACGCTGTCGATCCTTAGCATGGCTCCCCACCCTCGCAAGCATCTCCCCCAGGCACTGGTCACCCCCGCTCTCTGTCTTATGCATGGGCAATAAACCTCCCCCCATCTGCGCTGCTCTTCCCTGAGAATCACACCCTGTGCCCGCCCGACACCTCCCTTTCGCCCTATTCACTACCGCACCCTCTGACACTCCTCTTCCTCTGTGTCCGATTGTCCAGGCCGGTCCCAGGCTATCAGCTAGCCTTGCAGATGTAGTTTATGGCCCCAGCTGTAAAGAATCACCACTCTTCAAAGGAGTTATAGTAGATCAAGGCCCACACCCGATGAGATCCGTCACACCACACGCGTTCCTACTATCTGAAAACCATCCTGTATTGTGATTGGGGAGGGGACCGAGCCTGAAGCGGAAGATTCCAGGGATGACTCTTTGTACATCAAAGTTTTTACAATTATGTGTCACATTAAAAATATATAGCACTCCAACAAAGTAGTAGGATACAAAGTAGTAGGATTATAAAACTTTAATAACTTATAAATATATACAACAAAAAAAAACAGTAAAAACATTTAAACATTTTTAGGGAAAAAGAAGGAACAATGGTCAGTAGCGGTCGGTTGTGCGAATAGTTCCAAGGCAGCACAACGTCCAGATTTCTGGACGGCACCCAGGTGATGTTGGCTGGGTGCCGCACTGATTTGGGTATCCGGCGTGGGGCGTCCCGGGGGGTGGGTCGTCAGTAGCGGTCTGTTGTGCGAATAGTTCCAAGGCAGCAGAACGCGCTGAAATGTGGATGGCACCAAGGTGATGTCCAGTAAGTTGCCGCCCTCCGAATAACGGCATGGGGCACCCCGGGGGGGGGGGGAGGCGGCGTGAACGGGCCTCCCCAGGTGGAGCCTCGTCTGCTGTAGTGGGGCGCCCCTTTACCGTTTCAGTTGCCATTCCGTCCGCTTTTGGTCCACTGTGTCAAAATCCGCAATTCAGCTGAGTTGCGCCCACTCTTGCGGTGCAGCGATAGGCGGCTGTCACAGGCTCTTTCCTTTTTGGGCCTGGTCCACTGAAATGGCCCTGGGACACCTTGGAAATCGGACGCTTGTCTGCTAGGTCTTGGACCCCATTCTCGAAAGCGTCCCCTCCGCCTTGAGGATTCTACAAAAGTCTTGGGGGCCCCCGACTCCTGCAGGCTTCCGGTGGGGAGCGGCTGCCATGATTGCTCGCGGAATGACCACGACGGAGCCACGAGATGGTGGTGCTTTCATGCTGACGCCAGCTTCAGTCTGAAACATCCAGAAACAAGGTGGGGCTTTCATCGTTTGGGAAAAAAAAAAAGTTTTCATCCAATGAAAAGTGTTAGTTTTAGGTCATATGATCAAGCCTTCCATCATTAGGAAACCAAAAGTAAAATGAACCAATGAAAAGTTTTATAAACAAGTCACATGACCTGTTATGCGGCATAGGGTATAAAAAGCGTAGAAAATCCGTTGGCACGTGAGGCGGCGTCAGTAGCGGACCGATGTGCGAATAGGCAGAAGGCAGCACAACGCGCCAAGATCCGGATGGCACCGAGGTGGTGTCCAGCAAGTTGTCGCACTGGTGTGGCCATCCTACAATGCTGAAAGTCGGCGTGGGGCGCCCCGTTGGCCTGTGAGATGGCGGCAGTAGCGGACCGATGTGCGAATAGGGCCAAAGGCAGCGCAACAATATTTTCTGAATAGAAGACACCACAAGGCGCTGAGATGCCAAGATCCGGATGGCACCGAGGTGGTGTCTAGCAAGTTGTCGCACTGGTGTGGCCATCCTACAATGCTGAAAGTCGGCGTGGGGCGCCCCGTTGGCCTGTGAGATGGCGGCAGTAGCGGACCGATGTGCGAATGGGGCCAAAGGCAGCGCAACAATATTTTCTGAATAGAAGACACCACAAGGCGCTGAGATGCCAAGATCCGGATGGCACCGAGGTGGTGTCTAGCAAGTTGCCGCACTGGTGTGGCCATCCTACAATGCTGAAAGTCGGCGTGGGACGCCCCGTTGGCCTGTGAGATGGCGTCAGTAGCGGACCGATGTGTGAATGGGGCCAAAGGCAGCGCAACAATATTTTCGGAATAGAAGACACCACAAGGCGCTGAGATTCGGTTAGCACCGAGGTGGTGTCTAGCAAGCTATGCAGCTGAGTTGCGTGCGCACTTGCGGCGAATAGGTCGAAGGCAGCACAACAATGTTTTCTGAATAGAAGACACCACAAGGCGCTGAGATTTGGTAGGCACCGAGGTGGTGTCTAGCAAGTTGCCGTACTGGTGTGGCCATCCTACAATCCTGCTCCGAATAACGGCGTGGGGTGCCCGAAGGGGGGGGGGAGGCGGCGTGAACGGGCCTTCCTAGGTGGAGGCTCGTCTGCTGTAGTGGGGCGCCCCTTTACCGTTTAAGTTGCCATTCAGCTGAGTTTCGGCCGCTCTTGATGCTACAGCGACAGGCGGCTGCAACAGGACTCTCAAAATGGCGGCCTGTTCTTTGGATTTGGGCCTGGTCCACTAAAATGGCCCTGGGACACCTTAGAACTCGGACGCTCGAATTTTTTTTCCTTTCCTCTACATGCAAAAAAAGGTAAATGCCCGGTACGTTACACGCTTCATCTGCCACGATGTACTCTCCAGAGGAACCGAAAAAATATATAGTTATGGTAACTATACCATGCATCGTCATATGGAGAGGTGGCACCGATTAATTATAGTGCTGCATAAAAGAGAGATTTGGAGGAGAACCCCCGACCTGCCAGTACATTCATCAAAGAAGTGGCACTGACAGCATCAGAGGCAAGGGAAACGGTCCCAAATATTTAGAAGAACTTTGGAAAGATTAAAATGACATGTTTAGATTGTGGCAAATTAATTTCATGTGGACAGATGAGTGTTACTCTAATAAATACAGCATATGAACATCATCATAGTCGATGGTTGGTAGAGACATTTTGACTATATCCTGGACCTGCCCGTCCTCGCCCAAAATGGCGCCGGAATAAATGGGACTCGTAACTCCTTGTTGTGTACTGGTTGCACAACCTTGATATCACGAGATACGTATGCAGTTTTGAAGCACATGGCGGGCGGGGACGAGAATAGATTACAAATTTTGATATCCCTATTGATATTAAGTTCTGATGTGTTATTGATTACTGTACTATTGAAAGTTCGAATTAACGTCACCCATGGTACTTGCCCGCAAATGTATATCTAGATAATTTTATTGTAACTGGCCCTGTCGTATTTTAATTATAAAATGTACGTCCACCGATTCCGCAACTGTTAGACACTTTAGTTCTTGCAACCTAATGGCCCGCCCGTTACGTTCCTCTACAGTGTAAATGTCTACTCATCATATACGATTACAGTTTGCTCCGTGGCCGGCCCACGTGGTTATAGGCCCGTATTTGTATAATGACATTTTCACAATAAAGGTTTTTAAAAGAAAACATGGTAGTAGTATATACATTGGTAAAGTTTTTAATAATAGTCACTGTTTTAGAATCAGTAAAAGGCAAGTGAAATAAAGCAGACCAATTACATGAAGGGTAAAAGGTATAATACGCAGGAACGCAGTAAAGATAAATGGTCAAGGGCTGTTGTGTTTTCTACTCCTGCAACATAAAGTGATCGATAAGAATCTCATATTCAGGCGTATCGGCGACTAAGACAGCAGGCCGACCCTCTTTTGCTCAACGGCTCCGTCATGGGACGAAGAAACGCTCTTTTTCTCGAAAAAGGAATATATTTTACTTGCAGGACAGTTGTAAATTTTCCGGGAAAGTACATTAGCCTGGAACATTATAACATATATTTAAGAAAAAATAATGTTCGAAAGTAATAAAAAGCGTAATTTTTAGGTCATATGACCAAGCCTTTCATCATTAGAATAAGAAAAGTAAAATGAACCAATGAAAAGTTTTATTAACAAGTCACATGACCTGTTATGCTTACGTTACGCGCTGCGCGTCGCGCCCCGGATCACTTCCGGATGCGCTAACGCGGCGCGTCATATGACGCATTACGCGACAACGCAGGTCCAGAATATAGTCAAAATGTCTCCACCAACCAGCGGTCGGAACACAACCCCTTTCAGCAGGCTAAATAGTTTTGTTAAATGACAACAGAAGGGACAGGCAACAAGAACCATCAGTCAAAGAGGGGAGGGCTAGTTCTTCTCTACCGGGTCACGTTGGGGCGCTACCGGAACTGATCGAATTGGTAGTCTACAGTGTTTCTGGATGTTTCAGACTGAAGCTGGCGTTAGCATGAGAGCACCACCATTTCGTAGCTCCGTCGTGGCCATTCCACGAGCAATAATGCTAGCCGCTCCCCACCAGAAGCCTGCGGGAGTCGGGGGCCCCCAAGACTTTTGTAGAATCTTCAAGGCTGAGGGGACGCTTTCGAGAATGGAGCCCAATCTCTAGCAGACAAGCGTCCGAGTTCCAAGGTGTCGCAGGGCAATTTTAGTGGACCACGCCCAAATCTGAAGAGCCGGCCGCCATTTTGAGAGTACTGTGGCAGCCGGCTATCGCTGCACCGCAAGAGCGGGAGCAACTCAACTACATGGTGAGCGAGACGCTGTAGTCGAAAGAGCGGGCGGTAAACAGCTGAATAGCGGAAGAGGCACAGTGTAGCAAAAGCGGGCGGAATGGCAACTGAAATGGTAAAGGGGCGCCCCACTACAGCGTGTCTTTAGGTGAAACGGATTGTGGGACAAGGTCAAGAATGGAAGAGTTACCAAAAGGCAAAAAGTTCCGCTTGATCCCGGGAGCCGGCCACCTATGTCGGGGGCGATCTCAGGCTACACCAGGAGAACACGACTTGGGGAGGGTGCCGGAGCCAAGCGCCCCCTCCGAGTCCGCGCCATCACACCGTCCCTCGGGGGCCTCCGTCAAGCGGTTCAGGGTGGCACCGCATTACATTGTTCACAAATGCAGTCACGTTCTCAAACAGCCCCCACTTTACTTTGAGAATAGTGAAGCTGAAGCAAGTGCAAATAGGCTTCAGACAGTGTTACAAGCACTCCTCAAAACTTTGAACCATCAGAGTGCATGAGTTTCATACTCGATCGATTGAGCTAGCCGATCGGGCAACAAAAAGTATAAAATAGTTATGTAAATAGTTGTTTAATAAAATGCTTTACCCTGTTACTTTGCTGGTGTGTTGTATATATTTGTAATATTTGCATAGAGTTTATCGTTATTTTGGGCGGGGTGGGTGGCGGAGCCGAGCTGTATTGCAGCCATCATGGTGTGGAGTTCAGTTCATCTCAATAGTTTCGTGTTTGTCATGAGGGGTTGTTCCTAATGTTTCTATTTTAGCGAGGTCAAAAAGAGATCCCATTAGTGGCCTACTGATTTTGCTCGATTCCTTTTGTTTTTTTTACACGATTTTTCGCTATCTGCAAAGACTAAACAGAGTATTGCGACTCTGTGCTTGTTTGTAAATAGAGAATGAACCAAAGAGAACCAATTCTAAAACAGTAAATGCTTGGATAACAATCAATCAAATGGAGAGAGAAGCAGGCACGACGGATTACAACGGGGGCAAAGGCCTGCGTTAACTACCCTTCACTATCTGCAAAGAGAGAGTACTCCTAATAGAAATGAGGGGGAGGGGGGGGCAGCATTCAAAGCAGATCAGTGTGCATAAACACGAAAATGTTTTTACTTACCACGTACTTGACATTCGACAGCTTATGATATTTGCTATTAAAAAAACATTGAAATTCACTGAAAAAACCATAGGTTAGAGACCATATATAGTTAGGTATTAGCATTTAAAAAACCTTGAAAATTCACTGAAAAAACCATAGGTTATAGACCATATATAGTTAGGGATTAGCATTTAAAAAACCTTATTTTACTCACACAAAACCATTGAAATTCCATATATAGTTAGTTGCACTAACTATATATCGCGCACCCGCAATCCACTGCTGATGATGTCACATATTACATCATTCATGACATGGTCAGTGACATCACTGATGACATCACTGATGACATCTCAAATGACATCACTGATGACATCACTGATGACATCTCAAATGACATCACTGATAACATCTCAAATGACATCACTGATGACATCTCAAATGACATCACTGATGACATCACTGATGACATCTCATTTGACATCAATGACCACATCACTGATGATATCATTCATGTGACAATGCAAAGCATCTCCTCACACTTTAATATAACCTCTGTTACACCCAGTGTTAAATACAGAGTATAATTTTTGAAACCATTATGGTTTTTTCAGTGAATATATATATATATATATATATATATATTCACTGAAAAAACCATAGGTTATAGACCATATATAGTTAGGAATTAGCATTTACAAAACCTTGAAAATTCACTGGAAAAACCATAGGTTATAGACCATATTTAGGGGCCGATTAGGATGGCGCACCCCTGAGTTGGAGGGACCGTCCGCATGGGCAGCGGCGGTCCCTCCATAGCAATTAGGATGTGACCGCCACCCTGGCGGTCACATCCTGTATGTTTTACATTGCGGCGGATGCTGCTTGAAGCAGCATCCGCCGCAATGCAAAAAACGAAACGTGTGCATTTGCATGCACAAAGCGGCAGGCACCGCGCGGTGCCTGCCGCTTCGTGCACGCAAGGGCAGGGGGGTACCATAGGTACCCCCCATGTGCACCCCCCACGCAACCTTCACCCAGGGGGCCCGCAACGGGCCCCCAAAGTGACTGTCCGTATGCTTTTCCACGGCGGAAAAGCCGCCGCGGAAAAACATGACTCACCCTGCATCCTAATATGGCTGGCGGTGTCTGATAGACACCGCCAGCCATGTTATTGCTTTTCCGCCGTGGTCGCCTTCCGACCGCGGCGGAAAAGCGGCGGACGGATTGGGAGACCCATCAGCCATCCTGATTTGGCGGTGGGTCTTTCAGGCCTCCTCGGCGGATTTCCCGCATACTCCGGGCCGGCGGTGGCTTCCGCCGGCCCGGAGTATGCGGGAAATCCGCCATCCTAATGACCCCCATAGTTAGGAATTAGCATTTAAAAAACCTTATTTTACTCACACAGTGATGTCATCAGTGATGTCACTGACCATGTCATGAATGATGTAATATGTGACATCATCAGCAGTGGATTGCGGGTGCGCGATATATAGTTAGTGCAACTAACTATATATGGAATTTCATTGGTTTTGTGTGAGTAAAATAAGGTTTTTTAAATGCTAATTCCTAACTATATTTTGTCTATAACCTATGGTTTTTTCAGTGAATTTTCAAGGTTTTGTAAATGCTAATTCCTAACTATATATGGTCTATAACCTATGGTTTTTTCAGTGAATTTCAATGGTGTTTTAATAGCAAATATCAAAACCTTTAAAATGTATTCTTCTTTAAATCGAAAAATAAATGTGATATGTTTTTAATACAATTTTTTTATGTATTTTTTTTAAATATTTTTTTTTGATTCGCTCCCGGTCCGCGAACCGGGCAGCTTCCCGTTAGCTCAGTTTGGTGCCGCGACCCGGTCCGCGAACCGGTAAAAGTTCCGTTAGCGCAACTGCCGCGTTAGAAAACAACATCGTGACGCATCACGTCAGCGTGACGTATCGCGTTGTCGCGTGATATGTCATATGACGTGCCGCGTTAGCGTACCCGGAAGTGAACCGGTACGTGAAGCGAGGCGCGAAGCGCAGCTTCCCGGAAGCGATCCGGGGCGCGGCGCGGAGCGCGTAACGTAAACACAACAGGTCATGTGACTTGTTAATAACACTTTTCATTGGTTCATTTCACTTTTGGTTTCCTAATGATGTAAGACTAGGTCATGTGACCTAAAAGTAACACTTTTCATTGGTTTAGAACTTTTGTTTTTCCCAAATGATGAAAACCCCTCCTTGTTTCCTCACTCTGACTTTCATCTTTGTGAGAGGAAGACCTTTTGTCATCACTGAGCAATGGCTTCATTAGTAGCTTCAGCTGGTGCATCCCCACCACCACCACCACCTCCTAGGAAGAGAGGACCACCTGCTGAAGTTATCATTCAGCAAGAGGAGGAAGAAGAGGAAGAAGAGGAAGAGCAGCAACAGAGGGAGTTTTTGCCTGAGGAGCCCAGGAGGTCTCATGTCAAAGAAAACTTTATTTGGCAATTTTTTAAATATCCCCGGGGCCAAAAAAAAAGTCAATGCCCGGTACGTAACTTGCCTTATCTGTAAGAAAGATTTGTCCAGAGGGACAGATAAAAAATATAGTTATGGCAATTATACAATGCATCGCCATATGGAGAGATGGCACCCTATCAACTACAGTGCTGCACAGTTACGTGACCAGCAAGATAATCCTCCTTCTGTGGCCAGAAGATCAGTTGTAGAGGAAGTGACGGGACCAGAGGCGAGGGAGACGGTCCCAAATATACAGATGAGGTTCGGGGAAGTCAAACAAGTGTGCGTGCATTGCAATGAGTTGATTTGCTACAGAGAAAGTAGCATCACTCTAATCAACAGAGCTATCGACAATCATGATTGTCGAAAACGCCCTAGAAAATAAATTATCTTTTTTTTTTGTTGCTCCTGTTGAGCCCTTTACAATGAATCGTTTTCGTTTCCCCCCCCAAAAAAAACCCCCAAAAAATATAAAACCGTTCAAATAATACAAAAAAAGTAAAAAAATGTTCAGAAAAATAATTAAAAAAATATAAAACAACAAAAATAATTTAAAAAAAAGTTCTTTTCAGAACTACCTCCCCTTTATAAAAAAATTGCTAGAATGTTTAGCACTCTGGCAACCTCTATTTCTTTTGGTTCGCTTCCCGGTTCGCTCGCCGGTACGAGAACCGGGAGCGAACCAAAAAAAAAAAAAAAAAAAAAAAAAAAGAAGAGTAAGTATAAGGGAAGGAAACAGAGAGTAATGTTAAAAGAAAGACAGCTATAGGGAGTAACACAGAGATACTGTGTAATAGATCTAATTACCGAAGAAAAGATGGAAGAGGGTATAATTGTGAAAAACAAAATAGATAAGGAAGTGGAAGAAAAAAAAGAGAGTAGAAGAATAATAAATAAGAGTTTCTTAGAGAATGTGAGTGAATGTTCAAAATAAGATTAAAACATGTGGAATAACAGAGAGAAAAAACAGAAAGCAGAAAAGAAGAAGTATCAGATAAGGAATGATTGAAACAGCAAAGAAATGTAAATAACATTGGGGCATATTATCAACATAGGTGATAAAATTATCGCTGCTTTTATCGGCAGAAAACTGCCGCTAAAGCCGCTTTTGCGGAAGAAAACTGCCGCTAAAGCCACTTTTGCGGCAGTTTTCTGCCGATAAAAGCAGCGATAATTTTATTGCCTGTGTTGATAATATGCCCCTTAGTGTGCTTGAACTACAGAGAGAAAGCATAATGAACAAGTAGTGAAAGAGTGATCAGTCAGAGACAGTGAGAGTAATAGAGATGGAGTGAGTGAACAAGAGTGAGGAAATATGAGAAGAGAGGGACTGAGAAAAAGAATGGAAGGAGTAGAGTAAGTAAGTAATAGAGAAAGGAATGAGGGAAGTAGCAAAGGCAGGAAAGTGAGGGTTAAAGAAATGAAGTAGTGAAACTAATAGAAGTTAAATGTGATAGAAATGTAACGAAAAGAGTACAAAACATTTACCTTATAATTGTCGTTAACTTAGTCACTTGTTGATTTTATACTTTCAATCTGTGAAAGAGAGAACAAACATTTGAAAAATATTAAAACATGTATTTAAAAATTAGAAAAGACAAGGGAAAAGATTGAAGGACAAACAGTTTTTCAACAACTTTGACACTTACAGAAGCCTCTGCTTCTCCATGCCCCTACACAGTCCTAAAAATATACATTTTAAACTAACAGTATCTTGATGCAGATGAAGTGAGGCCTATCTTGCAACATGGTGCATCTTTTGCACTGCTGCTGTCTCACAAAAGTGACGCAACGGTAGCGCAAAAGAGGTGCACAGCCATCATAAAACTGTCTCTAACATTTTAAATGATTGTTTCAGGATGCCAATAAGGTGTGTCCT
Organism: Lissotriton helveticus; assembly: GCF_964261635.1. Taxonomy (NCBI): domain Eukaryota; kingdom Metazoa; phylum Chordata; class Amphibia; order Caudata; family Salamandridae; genus Lissotriton; species Lissotriton helveticus. The sequence continues at coordinate 46,116,281 of NC_136060.1, read as the reverse complement.
ATCCAGAGGGTTGTTTGAGGTGAGGCCTACTCAGGGTTGCAGATGAAATTTAGAGTTGTTGAAGAGTACAGAGGAGATAATACATGTCCATGCCTACCAATGAAGTGAGTCATGTCTACTTTACTCTTGAACAAAGGCCAGACCTCCTCTGTTTCCCTGGACAGGCCTAAACTTAATCTGCACAATGTGATTCATAATATTAGGAAACACAGGTGATGTAATTGAAAAACGTGCAATTTCTTTTGCTCATTTCACAATCACATCACTTGTGTTTCCCTTTGCTTAGGTATCTCATTGTGCAGATGTAGTCCAGCATATGAAAGAGTACGCAGAAGTGCAGCACTGCATGCAACAACGTTGACACTTACTGAAGCCTCAGCTTCTGCATGCCCCCTACACAGTCCTAATTATATACATTTAAAACTGACGGTATCTTGCTGGAGATGAAGTGAGGCGTATCTTGCAACATGGTGCATCTTTTACACTGCTGCTGCGTCACAAAAGTGACAGAACAGCGGCGCAAAAGAGGCGCACGGCCATCATAAATCTGCCCTTAACATTTTAAATGATTGTTTCTAGATGCTGATAAGGTGTGGCCTATCCACAGATTTGTTTCAGGCAAGTCCTACTCAGGGTTGCAGATGAAATTTAGGCTTGTTGAAGAGTACAGAGGAGATAATACATGTGCAGGCCTACCAACGAAGTGAGTCATGTCCACTGCACTCTTGAACAAATGTCAGACCTCCTTTGTCTCCTGGAACAGGCCTAAACCTCATCTACACAATGTGATGTGTAATGTTAGGAAACACAGGTAATTTAATTGAAAAACGTGCAATTTTTTTTGCTCATTCCACAATCACATCACCTGTGTTTCCTTTGCTTAGGTATCTCATTGTGCAGGTGTAGTCTATCATATCAAAGACTACGTAGAATGTGAGCACTGTATGCAACAACTTTGACACTTACAGAAGCCTCAGCTTCTCCATGCCTACTACACAGTTCTAAATGTATATCATAAATACAAAAAGTACAGAATTAATTATACATGTTAAATGGTTTATTTTTGCTGTTCTCAGAATTTATCAAATTTCACTAAAAACAGTGACTTGAAGGTATTCATCATATAACAGCGGGGAAAAAAAACACAATCAAAATGATTGTGTTTAAAAAACCCATATAACATAACCAATCAGAAATCAGAACTCCTGAAAAGTAACTTACTTTCCATGACGTCGAAGGATATCCTATGAACAGCTTACACTCTGTTGTGCTGTTATTATTTTCAGCCCGCCACTTTCTGAAAGAAAAGCTCCATCGTTTTGACAAATATGTTACATACAATAAATGACTTCTTGCTCTCTACCGCACTTTTCCACAAGGCCAAATCGTGTAAGAGCCATTTATAACTCTTGGAATTCTTCTAAGCAAATCCCCTCATTTTGTATTTCCGCAACTTTCAGAAAGAAAACGTTCAAGATCACTTTCACAATCCTGTACTAGTAATATCTCACCCTTCTTAATCACTCATGTTCCACATTTCCTATGACATTGATACTGCTTACTAGGAAGTAGACTTACACTACCTCTATGACTACTACAATTATTTAATTCTCTACATCACTTTTAATCACAAAGCAATTTAAAACAGTAGATACAATTATATCAACCCCTAGAATCATTATAGGCCAGTTACCTACCCTAAATTCTCTTTTCTGAAAACAGAAAGTAAGAACATTTTTAAGTAAAAAGGCAACATTGTATCGTAGTCAAATAGGAATCATTTACGAAACAGCAGCTTTTTTTACATTTTCAATAAGCTGTGTAATAAGCGGATCTTGTCAAAGGACCATCATGTCATATAATAGCTGCAGTTAAAAATGTTCTTCCTAAAATAAACGACTGTGTAGCCACACCATTTGTAATTAAAGTTGAAGACTTAGTTTCATCAGGTTTATATAGTTGGAATTTTAAAATGACATTATAACCAAAAGTTTGGTCAAATAATCTAGACAGCATTGCAGACTTACATTACCTCTACTCCATGTTTTGATTGGCTGCTTGAATTACCTTATAAAATGAAACAGTTTTTCTGAACTCATTCAAAGTGCAGTTATTTTTCCATGACGTTAAGTGTTATGGTAAGAACACCGTTTGCTTTGGGAAATACTCTGTTGTCCTTTAACTAATCCGTGCCCACCACTTTCTGTAAGAAAACCTTCTTTTTTTCCAGGAACTATTTAAAACTTAAAAATTAACTTTTGACTCTGTACTACACTTATCCTCAAGGCCAAATAGTGTAGGAGCCATTAGAACCTCTTGAAATTCCTCAGAGCAAATCCCGAGATTCCTTCCCTAAAATGTTGGTTTTAAAAACACCAGGTAAGAATTTTTAAGGTCAAAAGGCAATTTTTTTTTAAAAGTTAAAACAGAATCATTGCAGAATGACCAGCCGTTTCTAGACTTTAAATAAGCTGTGTAATGTCCTGATGTTGTTGAAGGACAGTCATGATATATAATTGCTGCAGTTACAAAAGTCCTTCCTGATATTGACAACTGCGAAGCCACAAAATTTTTAATTAAAGTTGTCAATTTTGTTCCATCAGGCCTACATCGTTGGAACATTAAAATGACATACTGGCCATATGTTCGTATAAATAATGTTGACAACATTTCAGACTTACATTGGCTACACTCCATGTTGTGATCAGCTGCTTTTACTAGCTTATTAAGGGACACTGATTTACTGTCTGGCAAAGTTAAATATATACATTTTTCTGAGTCTACACTAGTAGTACTTGATACCTTACAGTTCTCGCAGTCATGCTGCCATTGATAAGAAAGCCCAAACAGGTGATCTACATCTACACCTTCATCATGCAATACATCAAGCATATACATTAAAAACTCCTGACAATCTTGCTGAATATTTTGAGAGAATTGTGTTTGACCTGAACATCTGTCTAACAGATTTCGAATTTCAGACACACTTTCTATTTTTGTTCTATCAGTGCTACATTTCTCTAACACAGAATTCAACAAACTGCAAAATCTTTGATCCGAATTGACCACAATCTCTTGTTTTACATTTTCTAGAGAAAACAAAACATTAACCACTACATTAGCATAGCAGTTGACACCAGAACTGTTTTCAAATTGAAAACCAACAACATCTTCAAAAAACTCCTTTTTCTTTCTGCTTATAATTTCTGGTTCATCGACTTTTCGTCTTTTTGCTACAACCTCCCTACTATTGGTCACATTTCTTCATTTCCGGTCTACCACACGTTTCTCAAACAAAGGATATTGAGGCAAATGTGGCGCATACTCTCTTCTTAACCTATTGTATTCCTTAACACAATCTAGATCCGCACAAATGTTTGTGACATCACACTCAATCAAGTACAATCCCGATAAAGTTCTAACTCGTGACAATGCCACATATGCCATACCCTCCTTGAACACAGAACTGCCAATATTCACCAATGCACTGTCTACACTTAAACCTTGCGATTTATGGATTGTCACCGCATATGCCAAGCAAACAGGAAACTTCTTACGGCGAACATATAAGTCTTTTACAAGCAAAAACCTAGCAGAGCAACGACCAATTAGCTGTACTTCCTCAATGCCATCAAATTTAATTTTAAAAAATTCAATTCCATCTCTTTCTGTATTTCACAAAATCAACAACATTACCCATTGATCCATTTACCAGACCTCTTTCAACATGTAAATTCCTTCTTAAAATTATACGGCAATTTAAGCACACATTCAGAGTCTTTTCAAAACCTGCAGTTTTAGATATAGTCTTCTCTAATGAATCCAATTTTGATTTCAAATTCTCAGACAAAATAATTGTTGATCCCATATGCTCTACTCTGTCAATAGCTTCCAGTTTCACAATCTCTTGGTTTTCTAAATACAACATTTTGTTGTTGAAGATGGCACATTGTGCAAGAGTTGGCATCAAACATATTCCAGATTTCTTCTCAGTAATTTTCTGAAAAATATTCTCTGGCACAACGTCTTGTTCTGGATACAAATTTGAAAGTAATTGTGCATGTAAAGCTTCTTTCTCATGCTCGGTCACTTTTCCGATTCTTACATCTTGTAGAATATTCTTGTAATCTTCATCCTTCGCCAGACGCATATTTTCACGCAGTTCAGCATAATTGAAGTTTAACCATATATTAACGTTGCCAATGCTCCCTAAGCACTTCCTGGTATCTTCATGCGTGAGTATTTTGAACAGAGGTTGTCCTTTCACTGGTGTCAGCTGCAGAAGATCACCGAAAACAATGATGTGTTTGCCACCAAATAACACATCATACTCTGTTTTGAGAACTTCTTGCATTCTCAAATGCACAAAGGCAAGCATGACATTGGAAACCATGCTTACTTCGTCAATGATAAGAAGTTTCATTTTCTTCAAGACTCTTGAAACTTCACAACAAGCATCTCCCGATAACTTGTGGTATTGTAATTTTTTATCATGCTCCACTGGCAGCATCAGTAGACGATGCAAAGTAATACCTTTAATGTTATGTGCTGCCAGTCCAGTTGGAGCGGTGACAACACAAGACAGCGATGACTCAGTCCTTTTCTGCAAATAACATGAAATTGCTTTAATGAGGAAACTTTTTCCAGTTCCCGCTTCTCCACTCACGTACAGTCGGACAGGCTTCAACGACGTACATGAGCACTCTTTCTTCTCATGACTTAATCCATGATCAATTTGGTTGGTAACTTCGTCAGATATTTTCCTCTGCTCAACGTTGAGTTGTCTTTCCAAGTCTTCTAAGTTAACCGCATCCTCCTGAGCATGTGCCATGGCTCTTTCCACTTCAATCATGGCAGTCGCAGCTTCATTTTTGATAACTGGTCCTCCTAGTGGATCCTGACTCAATGAAACAGAACTCTGACTGTCCTGAGAACTGTCTCTAGCAATCTCGGCTGCAATCGTTGCTTCCTGCTCGATTTCTGCATTCAACATTTCTAGATATTTGGGAAAAACAGGACATTCTATGGTCTCCTTGGCGGCATTGAAAGAGTCTTCATAACAGAGGAAATCTCCAAGCAGTTCCTCTTCTGCACGCCAAGGCTTGAAAAGTTGCAAAAGTGCTAAATAGAAAAACTCTTTTTTTTCAGGAGATTCGCCACTCAATTTTCGATGGTTTACCAAGTGGCATTTTCTTTGCTTGACGAGACATCCCTCACTTCCAATTACAGCATACACTCCTTTATCAATATCTTCTTTGATGTTCCTCTTGAATATGTAAATTTGTAGAACCTCATACAGACAAACATTCTCGAGGTGACTGCTTCTATTTGGATAATATGTATCCAACATGTTGGTCTTCAAAATATCGGTACTGTTTGGCTCCTTTTCCGCCAAATACTCAATTTCCCGCACAGGTTTCAGAACTCGATTACGCGTTGCAGCAAGACCAAGACTCGCCCAAACGATACTCCTGGATTTGGCATAGAGACTTGCTGAAGATAACCGGTCAGAACATTCGTAAGCTCCGATTTCTCGATGTGACAACATCTTCAGACTGAAACTGTACAACTTTTACTGAGGCTCTTTTCATGGGAAATGTCCTCCCACATATCCTTCAATTCTGTCTTTTCTTTTTTGGTGATGTAAGATGTCACATACCGAGCCACAGCCATACAGTTATCAGCCACAAACTGTATATCCATGTTAGCATTCCACATGGACAAAATCACTGGGTTGTAGTCGTTAATGTACTTGGACTCTTCGTTCCTTTTCAAATTGTATGTGTTTTTAGGTGATTTCTTCATCACATTATGTCGCAGCGAAGACATCAAACTGTTCACTCTTCCTTTAGAAATCACCGGTCGTGGAAAGGCGAAACGACATTTGGTGTAGAACTTGTCCTTGTTTCTGAATTTACGACGACAGTACTTTCCACAACGATGGCTTTGGAAACGTAAAACTTGTTCTCTTAGGCTTTTCTCTTCCTTTGCGTTTGGAACAGCACATGTAGAATACTGTTCTATGAAACTCATCACTAAGTCTTCTGGATCTGTTCCAAATTTAGGTGCATCCTTGATCCACAGCAGCATATGTATATGAGGAGCACCTCTTGCTTGGTACTCCTTTCTCCAAAAGAAATCCAACACCTCTCCAAGAGGTGGATTTTTCTTGTTCATGATGAAAGACATCATAGCTTCAAATCTATGATTGAAGTACCTGCATACATTCACTGGATCCAAAGAGCACAGTTCTCCGGGTGTCTTGAATTCGATATTTTCAATGTTTCCATTTGCCTCTCGTAGAAATTCAAGTAAGTCTTCCCAGCCATACTCGGCACAGCTGAGAGTGAGGAACCATGTGGGAGTTCCTAAGTTCCTCAGCATACATTTTAAATCACCATGACGACGGTACCAGTACTCATTAGTACCACGCTGACACACCATGAGATTAATCAGGTGAGAATCCAAAATACTGTCTTGCACATTGACTTTATCCATAAAGTCACTTGCCGAGATGTTTTGCATATGTATACCACTTTTCAAGATGTGGTTCACTGCATATGACAGTCCAGACAGATCGCTTTCAAACAGGAGATGAAACAAATACGGAATGCATTGTCGAAACCTAGGATCTTCTGCATACAATCGTAAAGTCCGGTATTCAGAAGCAGGAATTTGATGAGTTCGCTCATCATATCTTCCTCCTTGACCTGTTGGAAATAGCTGTGGGAAACACCGAGCTTCCAAACTTTCCTCCCAAACACTAATTGGACTCTCTTTGGCTTGTTTTATTTGAAACAACTCAATAGCATTCCCCATGACATCCTTGGAATGCAAAGGATGAACACTATAATGTTCATATATTTCTTCACTTTTAGAGGGTTCTACTTTCTCAATTTGACCACCACACAAATCACTATCCTCTTCTTCACTTACTTCCTCTTCTGCAACATATACATTCGTATAGTACTTATTGCTTTTTTTCAAATACAATGTTGCCTTTTTGACTTTCCTAACATCCACTAAATCTTGCCATATTTTCTTACTCTTTGTCGGAACCCCATTGACTAAGATAACCAGAGGTTCCTCTTCCACTTTTTCTACTCCAATTGTATTAATGTTTTTCTTCAAATCTAGAGGCAAATAAACAACTCTTCCCTTTAATCCTCTCTGTAAATCTGATGGAGGCAATTTCCCTGTCTTTGGCTCCATTCTTACAATAGCCTGAAAGGGATGGATACTTTGAATCAAAATAGATTCATAAGTATTTAAATCCTTCAATTCAGAAGGAATTGTGATGTATTCCTATAGGTTCTGTATCGATTCCCCTATTCCCGGCCCTGTTCTGGTTAATACTTAACTAGCAGCCGACCCACGGTGCAAAAAACCGTTATCTGATTAAGCCACACCACGGCACAGAAACGTGTTATCTGATTAGGTAATAACGCATGCCATCTAATTAGACAAGCACTATTCCTCCAGCCCCTGATAAGGCATATGGAGTTCTCAAAACAAATCAAACCTATGACAACCTGGGAAAATCCCTGCGGCCATTGTTTTGATTTCACCGAGAACTTCAGCAAAAGAATGTGCGAACAAGCCCGTTCGTATGACATCCTTATTGACGTATCCATGTCCATCCTTACGTCAATCTCGACACCTTACAGGTATAAATATTACCGACATTGCCTTAAGCAAACACAGGCGGTGGTGACGAGATCGGAGCAGCGAGACGCGCTGAGGAGCCCAGCAGAGAGCGAAGCCCACACGCGCTGCCCCGCCTTCCTGACGCGCTGAGAACGAGAAGCTGTTTTTCTCCTGCCGAGAAATCCAGCTCCGGCGCTTCCAAGCAGCCCTCGCAGGCAGCTGGAATATCAAGACCAGAGACGAGAGATACCAGCCCTCAACCATTCTAGATCTCAGGTACAGAACTGAACAACCCCTTGCAGAGAATTCTTGAGTCAGTCACTTGGCAAAACAAACTTAACTTAAACTGCTACTTATCTACTCCCGCCCACGTATTAGGCTTAGGTCAGGTACACTGGGGTAGGCGTGGTTAGAAGCACCAGTTGAGTACGATTAGTCAAATGTATATATGTATGTATCTATTTTATCAATTTTAACTATCATATGGCTTAGAAACCATATCAATGCTTCTGCAGTATTATTTTATACTTCTGCTTTTATTGTATGCACTTTACTTAACCATAAGTATCGCAATAATATCGATTCATTTCTCTTGTACGAGCAAAGAGACTGATCAATAAATAACATCTTTTATTGAATACGCCCATCTCTTCCTTTTCTCCACAAACTGGTGAAACTAAGAATGCACGTACTGACTGAGTAAAATAAGTTGTCTTTTGTTTTCACACGACTCTAGAGATACACTCTTGATTGGGGGAGAGCAAAGTTGTCATGATCTATGGTTGTCAGAAACTAAATCCCTTCTTGTCTATCCAGGGAAGTTAAACTCCTCCTTGTCTATTCGAGAAAATTTCTAGTGAACTCTGAGCTAGCTGGCAAAACCAAAAACTTTAAGTCTAATATCGTCAGTAGAAGACCTAGCTAACCTCTGCCCTAGATCTATACTATTGAAGATATTATTCCAATGCGCAGAGCCTATTGGGATAATAGGAACTACACTACATGGCGCCCAAACGTTTGGATAGGCGATAAAACTAACGCAAGACATTAGAGTAACTCAGTTGTGCTTTTTCACACAGAACCCCTTTTTTCCCATAATACTCCAAAGACGTCTGGAGTGGGTAAAAGGTCATATCCGCCAAACCTCACAGGAGGAGACTCCTATGTATGGTTCTTGGTTTATTCAACGTTGAAGGATACACTGTTCCAAAATATTGTGCATCTAATCTTTGTTTCCATAGAAACCTGATCTGCAAACAAACAGAATAACCTTCCTGTCTGTAAAATGATAGACAGTGATGAAGAAAGGGAGACAGCTAGACTAGCAGCTGAACTCGTAGCAGCTGATAATACTCTGCTACAAAATGACCCGGATGCAAAACTCATCCCGGTCAACATAAGAAAATCTATAACTTTAAAACTTATAGAAAATGGACTGACATCGAGAGGTGGTACAGTCATATTCGTAATTGAGGCACACGAATATCGGCAGACAGAGGTATTCTATTCATGGATAAACTTTCCAGCAGCAAACGCTGTAACAAAAGAGTTCCACTATTATAAAATAGAGGAACCACTGGATACCTACACTCCTTTCGAGGAGGTGGAAGTACCACTCAAATTCCAAGAGCACCTGCTCTTGTTTAATGGCGCCCTAAAACATAATAATCACATCACCAGGCTCGGTCCACTAGGTAGACCAGGAGCAACGTGGCCGGTCTTAGCCGGATATACACCACATCCAGACATTGAAGAAATGTCTGCACCAGATCTTTTAGCACAGCTAAAACAACTAATCAAAATACATAGACAATTAGTCCAATATGTAATGCGGACTTCAACAATCCAACCAGCAAATAAAATTCCACAGCTGACCCCTCATAAGGGTAACACAAATAAAATTACACCACAGAACATACAGTCCTGTCTGGGTAAAGTACCCGCAAAACGGGAACAAATACCCTTCTGGCTAGCACAAAAAATCACTCAAATAGAGGCGGTGTTTCCAGACACCACCCCGGTAGAAAAACACAGGATTCTGACTATCTGTCTTCCAATGGGAATCGCACCACACGTGGAGGACTGTGACACTTGGGGTACAGTCTTTGCTTCCATATACACAAAAACACATGGTGTACCATCCATGTCAGTAATACCAGATGTGCTAAAACAAATTCAAGATGAATATGGTCCAGAACCCGCCTTAACTCTCGGTATGAAATTACTGAAGGACTTCAAGCAGGTCTCGGCTATATTATTAGCCAACATAAAGGGAGAAGCAGCAAACGTGGCGATCCGCCAAAGGTTAATAGAGACAGATATAGCAGACCAACCAACTGAAATTGCCAGAATCATAGAGAAATCCTATGAAGAACTAGGAAGAGATAGTCTGGGTGGAATACCGGTAAAACCTCAACTGATTGAAAGTCCTGAAAAGATATTTATTAAAAATAATTTAAACACTCAAAAAAAGAGCTGGGATGGAAACAAACAATCCAATCCTAAAGAAAAAAGATTCCAGTCCAGAGGAAGGTCTCCTCGGCGGAGAGAAAGATCTCCGAACCAAGGACGCAGGTCTCCCCAAAGTGAGCCCTCTGGGAAAAAATACAACCTTAGAAATAGGGATAATATAAAGAAACCTGATAGATATCAAGATAATGATACACGTCCCTCTCAATCTTTTCAGACTTCCTCGCAGAAATCGGAAATAAGAGGACGATCAGAACACAGGGAAGAGCACGTCAAGTCCAAAGACAAGGAACCTGCTCATCCGAATAAAAAGTTACAATTTCCAAAAAAGAAGGTAGCCAGTATTAAAGTAATCAAAGATGCCGAGAATACTGAGGACACAGCTGGATAACGAAGAATGGGCTCAGACAATGCTAGACAGCGCAGCAGAAGTGAGCATAGCTCGCAAAGTCCTTATGAATCATCTGGAGACAGTGGACACGAATGAATATATTCAAGTGGAAACTGCCGACACCAGAGTTAGCAAACCTCACAAAATATATGAAATTACATTGCGTATAGAGGGGGATAAGACTAGAAAAATAAGGGGACTATTTTGGGATAATCTCTCCCAGGGCTATGACATCCTTCTAGCTGAAAAAGACTGGCCACCCGAGTTCGTCAGAGAGTGCCCTCATGGCGAAGAAATAATTATGCCTGCCTTCTCAAATCACATTCCAATTCATAAAAAATATACACTTGCTAGAAAGTGGGCAGTAGCTCAAGCTCCTGCTTTATATAAAAATCATGTAGGATGGGATGAGGACTCTCCTCCTCACAAAATCCAGTTAAAATCACAACCTACTGCACAGAGGCAGTACCCAATTAAGCAAGAAGCTAAAAAACAGGTAAAAGAGATCTTAGATCAACTTGAATACCAGGGGGTGATTGAAACTTGCACCTCACAAATGAACAATCCTTTGTTTCCTGTCTCCAAACCAGACAACTCATATCGTCTAGTTTTGGATTACAGACACCTTAACTCATGTTGCAAAACTTTTGCAGTGCAAAACTCACATAGTGCTGCACTAATGAATAACATAGTACGCAAAAAATACAAAACAACATTAGACATCTCTAATGGATTCTTTTGTCAAAATATAGCACCAGAGAGCAGATATTTGACTGTGTTCTCGGTAAATGGCTCGCAAAAAAGTTTCTGCCGTTTACCCCAGGGGCACAAGAATAGCCCAGGACTATTCTCAAAGAGAGTAACAGAATTACTACAAACATACGATGACGAGGCATTATCATATGTCGACGACATTTACCTAACAGATGATGACTTGGATACTCACTTGAAGAGAGTGAACACCATAATACTTGGGTTCGCAGCAGAGGGTTACAAATTCAACTTTAAAAAATCAAGAATTGCCCATCTAACGGTCCTGTTTTTAGGATATGAATTATCAAGTGAAGGCAAAAGCCTGGCTGACAATTTCCTAGAGAAATGTGCTGTACTCCAAGCTCCTAGAACACTAAAAAACTTACAATCAATTCTAGGCTTCCTAAATTGCGGAAGAACATACATTGCAAATTACGCAGAAAGGATCAAACCCCTTTATGATCTAATAAAACCAGATTTTAAAAGAATCAATTGGACTCAAAAACACACAGAAATTTTGAGATCTTTACAAACAGACATGCTAATTAAAACAAAATTAGAAACACGTGATAACTCACGCAATCTTGTGATTCGAGTCATCCCAGGAAGATGCGGATTCACATACCTGACCTCTAATGAGGGAGAAAAGGTACCAATTGCATACAAATCACACTTGTACACAGAAGCTGAAAAGAAGTTCATTATTAAAGACAACATTGTTCATGCAGTTCAAACGGCTATAGCAAGAGAAAAAGACAACGCCGACGGTAGACATATCACAGTCAGAACAGCGGAGTCAGCCTTTGAGGCATTAACAACCCCATGTAATTTACCAAAAACAGCGTTGAATCCAGAATGGATACAATGGGTGAATTCAAATACAACGGACAAAGTAAAATACTACTTTGATCCAGAATTAAAGGAATTAAAATATCTAGAATATGAAATAATACACCCTCTGCCAATCGACATTCTGCCTTTACGACAGTACGCCTGTGTAATACATACAGACGGGCATGCTCAACCCTCAGTTTGGGGAGAGCTGGCTTACAAGGCCACATGCGAAATTGTAAAAGAAGTGTGGCGCCGAGGTAAATTGGACTGGGGTGAATGTGTGACATTGATCCACATTCTGTCCATCACTGTTGTGTTTGCAATTACCGCGGAGGTAAATTAAGACCTCTACTTACAAAAACACACTCAGTGAAAAATAATTCAGAACAACAAACTGAAATAATAGCGTTAAAAATGGCGCTAGATAATGCCGATCGCGAATTCCCGACACTTATTGTGTGCGATTCGTATTACTGCGTCAAATCATACAATAACGATTTACAGAAATGGATTCAAAACGGTTACAAAGATGACACAGGTGCAACAATAAAGCAAAAAGTGCTTTGGGAACAAGTAGCTCTTTTACAGAAAGAACTACCAAAAACTCACGTGATACATTCAGTGAGTCATCAGCGTGATGGCGTTCACGTTGCAGGGAATTCATTGGCTGAGAAAGCCACAACGGCAGCAACTGAATCGGCTTCCGTAGTCAAGAAAAAGCGTACAGTAAAACACATTGACGGTGAAACTATGCTGGTGGTGAAAACGTCATCAAAAGGCGACTGCTCAGCACTACCGATCAACTATCCACTCAATTATACATACATAATCGATGCAAACTCCGTTCTTTTTGCTCGAATCCCTGGAGTGGGGGACAGAGTGATTCCAAACATGGACAGGAGAGGTTTGTTAATAGCAGACGCACATATGGGTGAGGGTCTCAGACACCTTAAACAAAAAGATTCTCTGGAAGAATTACAATCAATGTACTGGTGGCCAGGTATGAGCCTGCATCATCACATCTTTGTAAAGAACTGCCCAGACTGCAATAGAGATCGCAGTGGCGAAAGAAACGGTATATTAGCATGGCGTTTCACTCCAGAATTGATCAACAATAAAAACTAATGCGTCCAATTAACATATAAAGACTAGTTTCCACTTATGATGTAGACCCCAGCACTCGGCTGACGTCTGGACTGTTATAAAAAGATTTGCGAGTCTATAATGGCATATACGCTAGAAGCATGCTACGTTTGGCTGAATGTTTTTTCTTCTTGCCCTAAAGCGTATGAAAAACATGGCCAAATGAGCATAGCATAGCGGGACTCTTCTCACTTCCTACCTGAGGGAACGGGATGGTGTAAAGAAAAAACCAAAGGCATAAAGCAATCTATAACAGCGAAGGTATTAGGTTCGGGAGCTGGGTGGGTCAAACATCTAATAAGTGTCCAACGTAGTCTAAATAACCTGCCAAGAAATTCTCTGAGGGGATTCAGTCCGTACGAACTATTGTTTGGAACTAGAATGATGGTCTTAGATCTTGACAGTCAGACTTCAGTGGTTAAAGAAAAAAGCTTTGATATCAGAGATCGTTTGGCTATTTTACAGGACTTAAACGAAACAAGGAAAGACCTGAGCAACATAAAGTTGAAACAACAGCCAACGACCACTGAAGAAATACCACCTGTCCCAGCAAGACCTGTCTGGATTCCAAAAGTCGGGGATCTAGTCAGAGAAAAGATCGCGGTAAAGAAGGAATTTGGGCCTTCTTACAGAAAAGCAGTTCCTGTCTTGTCTATCAACGGGACAAGATCAGTAGTACTACCGCCCCTTGCTGGTAAAAAGGAGAACCGAGTTGTATCCATCGACCTGGTTAAACCACAATCATGTGGCCGATAACAAACAGTAGGCCAAGTGGACTCCCGATAAGTAGTAGAACACCAAGGTTTGCTACAAACACAGAGGTTCAATCTAAGAGGCTACTCACGTTTGAAATGCCAAAAGAACAACAACAAGGTCTATGCAACAATGCTATGGAACTTAAACCTCTAAAAACCCAAATAAAAACATTTAGCAGAGACACACCAATCTACAATGAAGTAATGAATGACTATGCTGCTGCAACAAAACACACGGATAAAGCAAATATCAATCCTGAAGCTATTGGAACAATAGACAGAACGGCATCCGGTTACTTCATCAACTTCAGCGATTCATCTGAAAACCTGAGTGAATCAAAGGAACAAACATCAACAAAAACCTTTAAAGACAAAGCTAAGGAACTTTTTCAACATCTGAAAGAAACCTATCTGATTTCTCCATGGATTGAAATCTGGGTGGCCTTAGGTGCACTTATCCTCATACTTTGGCTCATCATGGTACTATGTTTGGGACACTTCATTGAGGGAAAATATGCTAAAATGGACACAGCAAGCCAGAAAATCAACTTGGTCCTCAAACCACACACGTCTTCACACATCGAGAAAAGGGAACTTTCTTCAGTCAACTTCACAGCCAATCCTATACCCGGTGGGGTAGCATGGGACAATACTGATTATGAAATCTATGGTCCGGTTGAAATCCTGAAATATCCACACCAAATCAAGATCTCATTGAGTGACTTTGTAAAACCAAGCTCAGTTGCTGATGATTGGGACGTGGAAAGCATTAATAATATGATGTCTGACCTAGTGATGTCTGCTAAATTTACAAAACATGATTATTTGCAGGGTTCGTCTAATTCTGATAAAATGTTCTGCTATAATCACTATAGTAATCATTATCTGCATAAATCTGCACAACCTAGAAATGTTTTAAATTATAATCAATGGGAACACTGTGCAACCCCTCCAAAAGGTAGCTCAAGAACTTTTTATGACAAATATTCATATTTTTCAGGGTTCAACACAAGCAATGCAGAAACATTTTATTTCAAATTATCAAACAAGACAGGTACAAAGACCATGCTTACAAACACTAAATTGATATATTCAGACTCATTTTTTGAGCAAATGAGTACATTTGGTTTTGAATACTGGGACAAAAATGTTGAAGTAAAAAGTGTTTGGGGTACAAAGGAATGGCAAGTACAAGGTATAGAATCATTGTTTAGAGCCTGCATGATCCCAGAACAAATGATATTTTTGAATGACACTATTCAACAAACTACCTGTCTTGGCCTAGCCAAAATCAAAGATTTAAACAAACCGTCTATTCCAAAGCCAACGATAAACAGTAATAGCTCGACAGATGAGGAGATAGACGTAAACCATATATTAAGCCAAAACAGAACACATCCAGATTGGAAAAAGTGGTTGATCTGGCCCACAGATACTAATAACTGTCAAGACAGATTCCTGAACAAAATCCAGGGGTTCAAATTGACCAGGCCAGACCCTAGATATTCCCAAAGACAACACCCAGGGATAATTACCACGTACAGTGTGGGCAAGCTCTGCCTTCAATGGCTACAAACATCCACACTGGCAGAAATTAAGCAACACCTGACTTTACTTACTGATGGTGCTGACTTGCGTGATTTCATTATGGGACCACGCAAACAGCGTCAAAAACGCTTCATAGCAGCCTCTGTATATGCAGCTTATAACGAAGCCTGGAAAATAACTCAAATTGAAACATCAGAGAGAATACGGGAAATTGACCGTATTAATTTGGAAAAATCACTTTCTGTAGTGGACAATGGGTTAATGACTCTGTCCTCCAGAATATACTCTTTGGACAGCATTGTGTCTTCAGCAATCGACATAATATCGCAAGACTTACTGTTGTTACAACACGGTCAGTCCCAATTGCGTTCTATTGTACAACTTGGCTGGACGTTACAAAATCTGCGTTCAGGCTATGTGCCTTGGCGTTTAATCAACACAACGTCACTGTTCAATATCTTTAACCTTACTGATAAACAAATCAGTATGGCACAGAAGGGTGCTGATTATACAATCCTGAGCATTGAGAAACTCGAGAGATTACCATTGACAATGTCAGAACGACCTGTCAGTGAGTGGATAATACATGGAATAATTAATATTCCAATATCTACTTTCAGGTTTCAATACTGCCAAAAATATATACAGGCTGGCATGTACGAAAAATTGGGTAAAGGGTACATTAAGTCAACATGGAACTTGCCCTATTCACATGCTTGTGTCAGTAATAAAGGCCGGAAAGTGTTTCTTAGTGGCAATAATTGTGCCATGTCACTAAGCGGTACACTTCTGTGTAATGGTATTAGTTTACACGGAGCCTGTGAAGGGTCCTCAAATAACCTTTCATGTCACCAGCTAGGCACACCTGCGACACAAATAGAACCATTCTTTAGGAGACTATCGAACGGGAGTTACATTATAATCGTAGACCGCAGATGTTGTAGCTTGGTGCCCGGAGTAGCTTATCTCATAACTACGACTGCGAAGGTCATGTGCTGTGAACGAGTATTGTTCCCCAGCGCAATGCCAGACAGGGAGGCAAGGTTATGGCTGAATTTGAAAATTTCTTGAGAGTTGATACTTTAAGCAGAATGAAAACTGTGCTCCTTCAGACACCAACCAGGCTCACGTCATCAAAAGAAACGTATGATCTACAAGTTGCAAGGACAACGGCAGAGATTCATTCATTGTTATCAACTAATTCCCCCATACATTTCGCAGAAATCCTGAACGAAATCTTAAATATTTCTGATACCAGTGGGGTCTCAAATGTATTTAAGACAGTGTTTTCAGGGGCTCTAACACCATTTACAGCCATTCTGGGTATTTTTCCAGACTTTGTCCATTCCGTCTTTGGTGGACTTCCTCTCCTTTTGGGACTAGTGGCAGGAATCCTATTTTTGATCCTGCTATTTCGCTATGGCAAACCGTGTCACAGACAAGACACCTGCGACAAGGGAAGAAACAATCCTAGCCATTGGATACCGGGACCAGATATCTAGAATCCTTGGACTGTCCCGGCTTAGAGACCTGAACATGACTTGGTTTCTTTCGTTTAGACCTATGTGGCAAATCTGTGTTTTACCTGTATTAAGGTGCTTGCTATGCGGAGAAGAATGCGTGTTAGACACCTGTCTGACGCTACAATCGGATGCGCCAATGGATGCAGAAACTTTGTTGGGTCCGGTCACGGCTCATGCATTGTGCTGTCCCCAGCGGCTACCAATCCTGATGACGGCATTCGTGGAGACTTCACCACTACGATTAAGGGGTAGTGAGGTTCAAGATGAAAGCAGCATCGATCAGGTACGACCTTCTGTCAGCTATGCTGATCCAAACATCAATGAAGGCAATCATGCTCACGAATGCATGGTAACATCTTTTTCCGAGTTAATGGAACTTTCACAGGAAGCTGTTGACAGCTTTTTCGAGAGTCCAAATGATATGATGTTCTCACCAGAGCAGAAATAATGACTTTTGAACAAGCTAGCACAAGGCGTTCCCAACACCATGAATTTGGCCTTCAACTTTGATAATAAAGTATCATGAACAATTTTCTCCAGTTTACGGACAGCGGAACATTATTTTTCAGCGGCCCCAAAAATATTTTACAATTTTTCGGGACACTTATCTTCTGCTTAAAGTAGAAACTATTCTTAGAGAACTATATTTCTATTTTAGGAACTTTAGAATCATTAGCTGCCCTCTAGCCTGTTCATAAATATTTTATTTTGTGATGAAATGGTCTCGCAATTTTTTTTTTCTTCTGTATTAAGAGCCATTTCATGTGTTGATTTTCATATTTTATTAGTTATGATGTATGAATATGCGTGATATTTAGCATTAATATACTGCTTGAGTGCATATAATGTATATATATATATATCTTTTCGTATATTTCATGTTTCAAAATGCATATGGATGTATTTTGGGGTGGTACGGTATACACATGCTCTACTAGTGTATTTGCTATGCCTAGATCTTGTAAATATGGACATAGTCAGCGTGGAGTGGGTGTGATGTATTCCTATAGGTTCTGTATCGATTCCCCTATTCCCGGCCCTGTTCTGGTTAATACTTAACTAGCAGCCGACCCACGGTGCAAAAAACCGTTATCTGATTAAGCCACACCACGGCACAGAAACGTGTTATCTGATTAGGTAATAACGCATGCCATCTAATTAGACAAGCACTATTCCTCCAGCCCCTGATAAGGCATACGGAGTTCTCAAAACAAATCAAACCTATGACAACCTGGGAAAATCCCTGCGGCCAATGTTTTGATTTCACCGAGAACTTCAGCAAAAGAATGTGCGAACAAGCCCGTTCGTATGACATCCTTATTGACGTATCCATGTCCATCCTTACGTCAATCTCGACACCTTACAGGTATAAATATTACCGGCATTGCCTTAAGCAAACACAGGCGGTGGTGAAGAGATCGGAGCAGCGAGATGCGCTGAGGAGCCCAGCAGAGAGCGAAGCCCACACGCGCTGCACCGCCTTCCTGACGCGCTGAGAACGAGAAGCTGTTTTTCTGCTGCCGAGAAATCCAGCTCCGGCGCTTCCAAGCAGCCCTCGCAGGCAGCTGGAATATCAAGACCAGAGACGAGAGATACCAGCCCTCAACCATTCTAGATCTCAGGTACCGAACTGAACAACCCCTTGCAGAGAATTCTTGAGTCAGTCACTTGGCAAAACAAACTTAACTTAAACTGCTACTTATCTACTCCCGCCCACGTATTAGGCTTAGGTCAGGTACACTGAGGTAGGCGTGGTTAGGAGCACCAGTTGAGTACGATTAGTCAAATGTATATATGTATGTATCTATTTTATCAATTTTAACTATCATATGGCTTAGAAACCATATCAATGCTTCTGCAGTATTATTTTATACTTCTGCTTTTATTGTATGCACTTTACTTAACCATAAGTATCGCAATAATATCGATTCATTTCTCTTGTACGAGAAAAGAGACTGATCAATAAATAACATCTTTTATTGAATACGCCCGTCTCTTCCTTTTCTCTACAAACTGGTGAAACTAAGAATGCACGTACTGGCTGAGTAAAATAAGTTGTCTTTTGTTTTCACACGACTCTAGAGATACACTCTTGATTGGGGGAGAGCAAAGTTGTCATGTTCTATGGTTGTCAGAAACTAAATCCCTTCTTGTCTATCCAGGGAAGTTAAACTCCTCCTTGTCTATTCGAGAAAGTTTCTAGTGAACTCTGAGCTAGCTGGCAAAACCAAAAACTTTAAGTCTAATATCGTCAGTAGAAGACCTAGCTAACCTCTGCCCTAGATCTATACTATTGAAGATATTATTCCAATGCGCAGAGCCTATTGGGATAATAGGAACTACACTACAGAATCTCAACCAATTCCAGATTATTATGAACCGCTCTAGCAGGCATCCGGTTTTGATTTAATTTGTTACAACAATAAGTACACACACGTTGATCCAATCCCAAATCAAAACAATTTTCTACCATCAAGTTATGTTATGTTATGTTATGTTATATTTGTTTTTATATAGCGCACGGCTACTCAAAAAGAGTGTCCCGGCGCTTTAATAATGAGACCTACGATGAAATAACACAACACAGTAATAAAAACAGAGTGGAAGACACAATAAAAGAAGAGGGAAAGAAAAAAAACCTAAAGGGCAAACAACCAGGTTTTTAAACCTTTCCTAAAAGCAAGTAGGCTAGTGGCTCCCCGGAGTGTCAGCGGCAGGGAGTTCCACAGCTGTGGCGCCAGCAGTCCAAAGGAGCGGCCTCCGATACGGGCTCTTTTTACACGCGGGACCGTCGCCAAGAACAGCGATTCTGATCTTAAAGAGCGGGCCGGGTGATAGAAGGCAAGTCTCCTTTGGAGATACTTCGCACCCACAGCATGGAGGGCTTTATAGGCCAGGGTTAATGCTTTAAAGGCAATCCGCTTGCGGATAGGTAGCCAATGTAAGGTCTGCAAAAGACCCGCCGCACTGGCTCGCCTATTTAGGCCATAAATGGCTCTCGCGGCAGCATTCTGCACAACCTGGAGCCTCTGCAGCAAATACTCTGGCAGGCCCAGATAAAGGACATTAGCATAATACAGCCTAGACCCGATCAAAGCCTGCACGGTCAGCTTCCTATGTTCTTCAGACAAAAGGGGTAAAAACTTCCTCAGCATCTTCAAGAGGCCAAAACAAGTGCCCGTCACCCCAAGGATCTGAGATCTCAACGTCAGACCCTTGTCCATCTTGACCCCTAAGTTCTTAGCTACTAAAGATGGACAGGATGGTGGAAACATGTTGATGGGCCACCAGGCCTGCCAGTCAGGATCCGACGCACACCCGAAGAAGAGTACCTCAGACTTCTCTGAGTTGCACTTGAGGCCGCTCAGATGAAACCATCTGAAGACAGCCTCAAGGCAGTCCCGGATACTCTCTCCATTAAAATCTCCTCCCCTCTTACAAGAGAAGAGGAGCTGTGTGTCGTCGGCATTGGACACGATCCGGGCCCCGAACGACTCCGCCAATGCCGCCAGAGGGGTCATAAAGATGTTAAAGAGGGTCGGGCTCAATATAGAGCCCTGCGGGACCCCGACTCCCAGTGGCGGCATCACGGCCGAGTCCGGGAAGTATGTTGCGAAATCCTTCCATTCACAATTATTTTCCCTTTCACTTTTCGCATATAAATCCACTAACTTAGTCTGATTCTTATAATAAGTGCGTCGACAACACACACAAGTGAAATTAGGCCTCTCACTTGATTTCACCTGAAACGTGGCAATTTCCTTCTGAAAATTATCTGCACTGGAAACCTGTACACTATCTTCCACATTACCCTCTTCTTCTGGGTCAATTTCAACATTCTCCTCTTTACTTCCAAAGTAACAAAACTCAATTTCTTCACAAATATTCTTCACATCTATTTCAGAACCATGCAAAAGAGCAGTGCATAATTGTTTAAGCATAATTGCTGGACTCTTAGCATAATACAACATTCTAACTAATTTCCTCACTTTATTATGATGCACTGCTAGCATCCTGAAATGATGAAAAACACTCTGGCATACTCTCCTAGAAAGACAAGCCAGTGAATGACCATGCAAACCTGTCACTTCTCTCACTCTGCAAGGATCTAATTCTTGCAACAACATCATTTTCTGCTTCAAACTTTTCTTATTAAATGTCCGTACAAAATCACAAAGCAAATTGATGGAATCCTGTCCCACACTGCAAATACTACTACACTTCCAGGTGTACACAGGTCCCTTAGGACGTCTTCCTAAAACCTCATTACCTAACACCTCTTCTGCCTCTGTTGTCACAAGTTTTTCTAATTCAACTGGACAACCATCTTTCACCTCATAAGCTCGACCACTGGTGTCAACTGCATGCACCAAATCATTATCCTGGAAATAACTCTCCTCATTAAAAAATGCCTCACAACTTGAACTATGCATCCATTCTCCTGAAAAAACTTCACAAAAATTACTACGATTAACTGTTCTCTTCCATCTACTATTTCTTTTGAAATCATAAATTGCCTTGTTTATCTTCCTAATTCTATTGATTATCAAAATAAATAACTTTCGCTTAATTTCAAATGCCTGATCAATAACTTTCTCCACTTTTTTTTTTCTCTTATAAAAAACCACTTTCTGTTGACCTTTCTTAATATTTTTTAACAAATTGCCAATTATCCTGTTGCGGAACATTCGTCTACGAATGTCCCTAAACTGTTGTTTCCTTCTACTATCATGCACAGAGTTATCTCCTGCTCTAGCAGTAACATTTTTGATTGGCCTTTCCTTTCCGTTTAAATTGCTTCTCTTTTTTTGGACTAAAACATTTTCTGTAGTATTACTTTTTTTTCTACAAATGTTTCTTATGAATGATTTCGTTGTCTTACCCGGAGCTTTCTTGGTGACTTGACGAGTTTTTATTGTAGAGGACTGCTGCAACAATTTATTAAGCTGCTGTCTTTGACGTTTTGTAGCCTTTCGGATTCTACCCTTAGACGGCATTCTCTAATTTCGAAATGATCTGCAGTTGAATCTGTGGTAAAATATAATAAAAAATGTTATTAACCACTATTACCAAACAGTAAATCAATAACAGTCGTCAAAAATTTAACACACTACTTGTCATTTTTACATAGAATAATTTTTAGTGCATTGGCAAATTTAGTATTCACAAATAGTAGCAAAGAAATGGAATGCTTCTACATTTTACCTGTGCTGTTTTATATGTGAATCTGATCTAATTTTATGAGCATATTTGACTATTTCATTAAAGACACTACACATAACCTGTTTTTGAAGTTGTGTTTAATTTTAAATTAAACGGTTTACATTTTTACTTTTCATTTCCAGTAAATTTTTAAAATAAATGTTTATAGTTCCATGGGCTCAAGCAGGTCAGCTTCCCACCCTATGTCATACAATTCTGACAAATCGGCATCCTCATCATGTTCTTCATCATCCTCAGGATTTAAATCATCCAAGGGATCTACTTCCACTGACGTTTCAATGACAAGTTCAATGATAAGGTCGAGATCAACTGATTGCTCATTATCACTCATGGTTGATGTTGTCGTTATCTTTAAAGAAAGAGAACAACAATGAGATGTTGCAGAGTAAGAGACAAATCTCAGAGACTATAATAGTAAAATTGTTTAACAAGAGTAACATTTTGCAGCTATTATTTAGCCATGTCCAGCAATGCTGAGGAGGTGAGGTCTATGTCCAAGTTTTCAGTGAACAGGACTCATCTCTTCTTAACCTTGGATAAGCCTCACCGACTCTGTGTCCCCTGCTCATACTTAAATGTAAAGGGGCAGATTTATGTTAACTGGCGCATCCCCACGGATGCACCAGTTAATGTGCACCGCTGCTCTGCCACCCATGGTGTGCCACATTTACAATGTAGAGCACCATTTTGTAAAAACAGCACAGATGTGTCACGCATCTGTGCCGCAAAAGCAGCACATTGCAGGAATCACGTCGTAAGCGCGACATGTCTACAGCAATGCACAGGAGCAAGCCACACATTGCATGGTGCATCACTCCTTATGCCTGTTTCAAACAGGCGTAAGGATTTGATTCAGCAATGCTATAAAGCTGACTCAGTGAAATCTTCTAAATTTCACGGTGTTAGTTTTACAGGGCTTTCATGCAAATGAATGCCCACCCTGCAACAAAACGCCTATATGAAACCTGACGCAGGTTTCATGTGGCACAGGACTTTACAGCATGACGCATCCGCCTAGATGCATCAAGTTGTAAATATGTCGCCACATAGCAAATCTTTTGCACCGCCGCTGCGTCACAAAAGTGACGCACAGCGGCACAAAAGAGGCACACACCTATCATAAATCTGTCCCTAACATTTTAAATGATTGATTCAGGATGACGATAAGGTGTGGCCTATCCAGAGGTTTGTTTGAGGTGAGGCCTACTCAGGGTTGCAGATAAAATTTAGGCTTGTTGAACAGTACAGAGGAGATAATACATGTGCCGGCCTACCAATGAAGTGAGTCATGTCCACTTCACTCTTGAACAAAGGCCAGACCTCTTATGTGTCCGTGGACAGGTCTAAACCTCATCTGCACAATGTCATTCGTAAAGTTAGGAAACACAGGTGATGTAATTGAAAAATGTGGAGTTTCTTTTCCTCATTTCACAATCACATCACCTGTGTTTCCTTTGCTTAGGTATCTCATAGTGCAGATGGAGTCTAGCATATCAAAGAGTACACAGAAGTTGAGCACTGTATACAACAATTTTGACATTTACAGAAGATTCAGCTTCTTATCTTGTTGGAGATTAAGTGAGGCCTGTCTTGCAACATGATGCATCTTTTGCATCACTGCTGCATCAGTTTCATGTGGCACGGGACTTTACAGCATGACACATCTGCCTAGATGCATCAAGTTGTAAATATGTCGCCACATAGCAAATCTTTTGCACCGCCGCTGCGTCACAAAAGTGACGCACAGTGGCGCAAAAGAGGCATACACCTATCATAAATCTGTCCCTAACATTTTATATGATTGATTCAGGATGACGATAAGGTGTGGCCTATCCAGAGGTTTGTTTGAGGTGAGGCCTACTCAGGGTTGCAGATGAAATTTACGCTTGTTGAAGAGTACAGAGGAGATAATACATGTGAAGGCCTACCAATGAAGTAAGTCATGTCCACTTCACTCTTGAACAAAGGCCAGACCTCTTCTGTGTCCGTGGACAGGTCTAAACCTCATCTGCACAATGTCATTCGTAAAGTTAGGAAACACAGGTGATGTAATTGAAAAATGTGGAATTTCTTTTCCTCATTTCACAATCACATCACCTGTGTTTCCTTTGCTTAGGTATCTCATTGTGCAGATGGAGTCTTGCATATCAAAGACTACGCAGAAGGTGAGCACTGTATGGAACATGGCTATCTAACTCAAAGAATCAAAATCTAATTTTGCCAAGCACACATGGGGGTGTATTTACAAGGACCTTCCACCACGGGAAAATGTCTTTAATTAAAATTTAAAAAATAACATCAAAGGGACTCAAATGCCTTTTAAATATACCCCAAGCAACCTATGAAACTCTAGCACTACATATCAAGAAACCTAATTGATTTCAAAAATCGTTTTTAAACACATCATCTAAATCAATTATATACCTACATTCAAGGGGAAATGACTTAAAATGGCCTAACACACACGAAAGCGTTTTTTTAAGGCCCTTCCACCATTATTGGGTCACTTTTAAGATGGCTATGTAACTCAAAGAATTAAAATCTAAATTTGCCAAGCACAGATGGGGGCATATTTACAAGGACCTTGCACCACGGGGAAAGGTCTTAAATTAAAATGGGAAAAATAACATCAGAGAGACTCGAATGCCTTATAAATATGCCCCAAGCAACCTATGAAACTCTAGCACTACATATCCAGAAACCTAATTGATTTAAAAAAACGTTTTTAAACACATCATCTAAATCAATTATATACCTACATTCATCGGGAAATGACTTAAAATGCCCTAAGACACATGAAAGCGTTTTTTTAAGGCCCTTGCACCATTTTTGGGTCACTTTTAACATGGCTATGTAAGTCAAATAATCAAAATCTAAATTTGCCAAGCACAGATGGGGGCGTATTTACAAGGACCTTGCACCACAGGGAAAGGTCTTAAATTAAAATGGGAAAAATAACATCAGAGAGACTCAAAGGCCTTATAAATATGCCCCAAGCAACCTATGAAACTCTAGCAGTACATATCCAGAAATCTAATTGATTTCAAAAAACGTTTTTAAACACATCATATAAATCAATTATATACCTACATTCAAGGGGAAATGACTTAAAATGGCCTAAGACACATGAAAGTGTTTTTTTAAGGCCCTTCCACCATTTTTGGGTTACTTTTAACATGGCTATGTAACTCAAAGAATTAAAATCTAAATTTGCCAAGCACACATGGGGGCGTATTTACAAGGACCTTGCACCACAAGGAAATGTCTTAAAATAAAATGGGAAAAATTACATCAAAGGAACTCAAAAGCCTTGAAAATATGCCCCAAGCAACCTATGAAACTCTAGCACTACATATACAGAAACCTAATTGATTTCAAAAAATGTTTTTAAACACATCATCTAAATCAATTATATACCTACATTCATTGGGAAATGACTTAACATGGCCTAAGACACATGAAAGCGTTTTTTTAAGGCCCTTCCACCATTTTTAGGTCACTTTTAACATGGCTATGTAACTCAAAGAAACAAAATCTATTTGTAAAACACTTGACACAAAGCAACATTTTAAATACACAACTTTCTTCATAATTTTCTCCCTAAAGCATACTATTCTCTATCTAAATTAAATGAATCTTTTCTCACCTTAGCAAATACTTTTTGAGTTTCAAAACAGTCTCAGACACACACCAATTTGTCTTCAGCAGAGCAAAAGGTATGCACTCCAGAGTCTGCAAGCAACAATGCCACAGAAATGCTGTAATTCATCACACATATCTCTCATGTCACCCAATCAAAACTCTTCCCTCACTTTTTTCAAATCAACACCCTTCCCCCCTCTGCCCTTTCTGCCTTTTTTTCCATAGCAACCACCTCCTGAAAGACCTCTGATGTTTGCAAGTTCACACAACAATGTTTCAATTGAACTCTGAACTCTCAGTACACCTGCATATCCAGTGCAATCTTTCATAAAATGATTTTTTCTTGACCATTCAAATTACATCTTTCAAAGAACTCATCCATGCACCCTAACTTTCTGTTTTCAGCAATCAAAATCCACCAATCACTGCTACTGCTTCATTAACACAGAAACTCCACAGTTTTTTTCATTTTAATCTCTTATTTTTTCAACTGCCATTTCATTGCCACACTTCATCTGACTGCAGCAGAACCTTCTCTCACCATGTTTTCTGTCTGGATTGTTGGACATAGTTACATCTACTGGGCTCAAAGGTATGCTGATAACAGAAATTTACCTAACCTCAATTTACAAAATGTGGAAATTAAGTGGATTGGCCACAGAGGATTAAAATGTCACCAATTGATACCATTGGTGAAAACCTTTATGCATTTTCCAAAACCTGACCTGTTAATTGTGCACTGTGGAGGAAATGACTTGGGCACTTTGACTGGTGTAGGTCTGGAAATGTTTTTAAAAGACACCTTTGACCAATTGATGGCACTTTTTCCTCAAACTGCCTTGGTATATTCAAATATATGCCAAAGACAGAAATGGAGGTGGTCGAACCAATTTTGTCCACAAATTGAGAAATCGAGGAAGCATGTAAATAAGTCTGTTTCAGCTTACATGAGAGACCATGGAATGGGCTCCATGTACAACAATACCTTGCGTTACTACATGCAAGATATCTACAGAGGAGATGGAGTTCACTTCTCAGATGAGGGGAACAGAATTTTCACCCTCAATTTAAGACTGTGCATTGGTACCTACTTGTAGGTACCTACATCAGCCACAGGACCCAAAAGCTCTTTTCAGAGCTACCCTACATCTGATCACTCACAATTATTATTTTACTCTAACTTTTTTCACTAATTTTCACCAAAGTACGCTCCCCGGAGCGCTACCCGGTACGCGCAACGGACGCTAACCGTGCGAAAATTTGAAAAAAAAAAAAAATTTCCCCGCACATATGGTCCTCCTCAGCTACCCTCAGAAAACCTAGGGGGTCAGGATACGTCTACCGTGCCCCCTTCTACCCATTCTGAACATTATTTGCCCTCCATCTTGTATCTCAATTCTACCGAAACACAAAATGGAGGACTCCCGTAACGCTGCCGGTTCGCGTACCGGGGCGCGCACCGGGAAGCGCTCGCCAAAAAAAGGTGGGAAAATAATTCACAGAAAAACCACTGGAGACACTTTCACCAAATATAGATTAGCTCATACTACATACCAATCCCTACCATTTTCACAAATTTGATTGGAATTCCATTTAGCCATTTAGCCTGTAGACCTCTCTAAATACCCTGAGGTAAATTACTTCACAAAACACATCTGAAGTGTTGGAATTGACAACCAATTAAAATGTTACTTTCATTTTCTATTTTTTTTACCTGACATTTGATTGGTTATGTACCTGAATATATATAAAGAAAGAGAGAGAAACACAGCCATTTTGACTACCACCTCCTGAAGTAGATTTCAAGAAAATTTTCACTAAGAACTTAAACTGCTTTTTGGAAGGTAAGTTGTTATTTTGAAAACTGAAGTATATTGTGCACTTTAAGTTGATTTGGAAAACTTTTTCTGATAGTTTTATACTATCCCTCTGTAATAGTTATAGATTTAGATAGACTTCTCTGTTATAGTTATGGATGGATTTAGGCTTGTCTCGTATAATTATGAATTTACTTAGGCTTCATCACATACACTTTTTTATATTTCTACTTCCAGTCTGATACCATACACTGCCCAAAGATAAATTCACTGTTAACAAATCCAAACTACCTGTCTGAACTTAAACCCAACAGTGCCCTAACTCTTCTGATATAGTTATTTTTTATGTAATTTACAGCAAAAAAATGGAAGGGGAGCACGAAAATATCAATGTTTCCTTCGACATTACATCTGAGGAGATTTTAAATGAAGAATTTTTAGATGAAGATTTTATGGATCAGTCTTTGGATGAACAATTTATTGAATGCTTACAAGACATAGAAACATGCATGTTTGAAGAGATTCCAGATGATGTAATGCTGGAAGTTTTATTGAACTATGAAAATTCTGACCAATAAATTTTTATTTAATAATTAAAAATTGTTTGAGACATTATTCATTTTTATATCTAATTCATGAAGTACAACCAAAATAAATAAATAAATAAAAAGAAACAAAAAAAAACACGACAAAAAGAACAATCAATAAACATACAATATTTCAAAATATATCATAGTCTATCATTCTTTTTTCCTTATAGTACGCTCCCCAGATCGCTTCCCGGTGCGCGTACCCAGCGCTCCCCCACATCAAACCTAGAGGGTCAGGGAGGATCTTCTATGCCCCCTTATGGTCATTTCCCCCTTTGTTTTGGCCTCCTCTTGTCTCTCGATCCTACCGAGAGACAAGATGGCGGCCGCTCCGGACTGTTTAGAATGTTGACAGACACCGGAGAGCCAATCAGCTTCGCTTCGCGAAGTTCCGTTACGCGTCAGGTACGCGAACCGGGGCGCTGCCCGGAGCGCGCTTACAGATATATATATTTTTTTGAACGTTAATTTCTCAAAATCCACTGGAGCACATATATTGAGACCTACCAAAGTCACATCGGGCTACCAGTCCCTACAATTTTGCCAAGTTTCGTGAAAATCCATTCAGCCGTTCGAGCTAAAAGTGAGGCCAACCGCCCTATGGAAAATTGCATGGGAAAAACATGTTTTGGGACCCCCCTTTTTTCTCGACCCCCCCTTGACGAAACCCCCCCAAATTTTCAGGGGCTGCTCGGAAACAAAATGTGCCATTTTTCTGAAAATTTCAGCCAATTCCGTCCACAAACGCCAAAGTTATTAGACATAGAATTTTCAAAAATCCCATAGAGAAAAAATCCTAACTATATATACCTACTGGCGACCGCCAGTAGGTAATATATATATATATATATATATTTTTTTTTTTATATATACCTACTAGGTAATATATATCTATATATTTAGACATAGAATTTTCAAAAATCCCATAGAGAAAAAATCCTAACTATATATACCTACTGACCAACTGAGAAATTAACGTTCAAAAAAAGATATATATCTGTAAGCGCGCTCCGGGCAGCGCTCCGGTTCGCGTACTTGACGCGTAACGGAACTTCGCGAAGCGAAGCTGATTGGCTCTTCGGTGTCTGTCAACATTCTAAACAGTCCGGAGCGGCCGCCATCTTGTCTCTCGGTAGGATCGAGAGACAAGAGGAGGTCAAAACAAAGGCGAAAATGACCATAAGGGGGCATAGTAGATCCTCCCTGACCCCCTAGGTTTGATGTGGAGGCTTTAAAAGGGCCCCGTGGGGCAACAAAAAAATATATATATTTTTGTTTTTTTTGCGTGGATAGCGCCCGGTTCACGAACCGGGAAGCGGCCCGGGGAGCGTACTATGAGGAAAAAAGAATGATAGACTTTTCAAATACTGTATGTTAATTGATTGTTGGTTTTGTTGATTATTATTTTTTTTTTTTTTAAACAATTATTTATTGTGTTTCAAAATTTAATAAAATGTCTAACATTTCACTGTCTGAAATGTCGTTATTTTCATTGAACATAGCTTGTAATGTTTGAGTGTGTAAAATGTCCTCATTTTCAAGGAGGACATCTACTGCTTGCACACATTGCAGTAGTTCTTGGTCCCAAGTTTCATCCATAAATTCTATATAATTTGGATCAATTATTTCTTGGTTGGTCTCTTGCAGGACAATTTCAAATGAAACTTTGTGTTCGCCTTCCATTTTGTCTGAAATTTGGATTAGTAGAGATAGGGCACTGTTGGGATTAATTTTAGATAGGCAGTTTTTAACAGTGAATTTATCTTTGGGCAGTGTATAGTATCAGAGTGGAAGTAGGAATATAAAAAAGTGTATGTGATTTAACGTAAGTAAATTCATAATTATACAAGAGAAACCTAACTCCATCCATAACTATAACAGAGAAGTCTATCTAAATCTATAACTACTACAGAGGGATAGTATATAACTATCAGAAAAAGTTTACCATATTAACTTATAGTGCACAATATACTTCAGTTTTTAAAATAACAACTTACCTTTACAAAGAAGTTGAAGTGATTAGTGAAAATCCAATTGAAATGTACACCAGGAAGTAGTAGTCAAAATGGCTGTGTTTCCTTCTCTTCCTTTATATATATTCAGGTACATAACCAATCAAATGTCAGGTAAAAAAAAATAGAAAATGAAAGTAACATTTTAATTGGTTGTGAATTCCAACACTTCAGATGTGTTTTGTGAAGTAATTTACCTCAGGGTATTTAGAGAGGTCTACAGGCTAAATGGCTAAATGGAATTTCAACCAAATTTATGAAAATGGTAGGGATTGGTATGTAGTATGAGCAAATCTATATTTGGTGAAAGTGTCTCAAGGGTTTCTTCTGTAAATTACTTTCCCACCTTTTTTCATGGAGCGCTTCCCGGGGAGCGCCCCGGTACGCGAACTGGCGAGCGCCCCGGTACGCGAACCTTAAGCGTTACGGGAGTCCACCATTTTGTGTTTCGGTCGAATTAAGATACAAGATGGAGGGCACATAATGTTCAGAATGGGTAGAAGGGGACACGGTAGACGTATTTTGACCCCCTAGGTTTGCTGAGGATGGCTGAGGAGGCCCATATGTGCGGCAAAAAAAAATTTTTCTTACAAATTTCGCGCGGTTAGCTTCCGGTTCGCGTACCGGGTAGCGCTCCGGGGAGCGTACTTTGTTGAAAATTTGTGAAAAAAGTTAGAGTAAAATAATAATTGTGAGTGATCAGATGTAGGGTAGCTCTGAGAAGAGCTTTTGGGTTTATGGTACATTTAGGTACTTATAAGTAGGTACCAATGCACATTTTTAAATTCAGAATGAAAACTCTGTTCCCTTCATCTGAGAAGTGAACTCCATCTCCTCTGTAGATATCTTGCATGTAGTAACGCAAGTTATTGTTGTACACGGAGCCCATTCCATGGTCTCTCATGTAAGCTGAAACAGATTTGTTTACATGCTTCCTCGACTTCTCAATTTGTGGACAAAATTGGTTCGACCACCTCCATTTCTGTCTTTGGCATATATTTCAATATACCAAGGCAGTTTGTGGAAAAAGTGCCATTAATTGCTCAAAGGTGTCCTTTAAAAGCATTTCCAGACCTACTCCAGTCAAAGTGCCCAAATCATTACCTCCACAGTGCACAATTAACAGGTCAGGTTTTGGCAAATGCATAAAGGTTTTCACCAATGGTATCAATTGGTGACATTTTAATCCTCTGTGGCCAAACCACTTAATTTCCACATCTTGTAAATTGAGGTTAGGTAAATTTCTGTTCTCAGCATACCTCTGAGCCCAATAGATGTAACTATGTCCAACAATCCAGACAGAAAACATGGTGAGAGAAGGTTCTGCTGCAGTCAGATGAAGTGTGGTAATGAAATGGCAGTTGAAAAAATAAGAGTTTAAAATGAAAAAAACTGTGGAGTTTCTGTGTTAATGAAGCAGTAACAGTGATTGGTGGATTTTGATTGCTGAAAACAGAAAGTTAGGGTGCATGGATGAGTTCTTTGAAAGATGTAATTTGAATGGTCAAAAAAAAAATCATTTAATGAAAGATTAGACTGGATACGCAGGTGCACTGAGAGTTCAGAGTTCAATTGAAACATTGTTGTGTGAACTTGCAAACACCAGAGGTCTTCCAGGAGGTGGTTGCTATGTAAAACAGGCAGAGAGGGCAGAGGGGGGAAGGGTTTTGATTTGAAAAAAGTGAGGGAAGAGTTTTGATTGGGTGACATGAGAGATATGTGTGATGAATTACAGCATTTCTGTGCTTTCTATAGCTGCAGCCTCTGGAGTGCATACCCTTTGTTCTTCTGAAGACAAATTGGTGTATTTCTGAGACTGTTTTGAAACTCATAAAGTATTTGCTAAGGTGAGAAAAGATTTATTTAATTGAGATAGAGAATAGTGTGTTTTAAGGAGAAAATTATGAAGAAAGTTGTGTTTTTAAAATGTTGCTTTGTCTCAAGTGTTTTACAAATAGATTATGTTTCTTTGAGAAATTGTAATTGGAGAAAATGTGAAGTATTAGTACTGAGAGGGTGTTTTTGTGCATAGGAGTTGTGCAGTGTTTTCAAATTATGACTTGAAAATCGTTTTTGAGGAAAAGGAATGCTTTTAAAATTTATGACAAGGAAATAATGGTGTCTGCTTCTTTATAAGGCATTTGAGTGTCTCTGATGTTATTTTTCCCAAGTTAATTTAAGACCTTTCTCCGTGGGGCAAGTTCCTTGGAAATATGCTCCCACCTGTGCTTGGCAAATTTAGATTTTGAGTCTTTAAGTTACATAGCCATGTTAAAAGTGACCCAAAAATGCTGCAAAGGCAATCAAAAAACGCTTTTATGTGTCTTAAGGACATTTTCAGTCATTTCCCCATGTGCAGTGTTTTCAAATTATGACTTGAAAATCGTTTTTGAGGAAAAGGAATGCTTTTAAAATTTATGACAAGGAAATAATGGTGTCTGCTTCTTTATAAGGCATTTGAGTGTCTCTGATGTTATTTTTCCCATTTTAATTTAAGACCTTTCCCCGTGGTGCAAATTCCTTGTAAATATGCTCGCACCTGTGCTTGGCAAATTTAGATTTTGAGTCTTTGAGTTACATAGCCATGTTAAAAGTGACCCAAAAATGCTGCAAAGGCAATCAAAAAACGCTTTCATGTGTCTTAAGGACATTTTAAGTCATTTCCCCATGTGCAGTGTTTTCAAATTATGACTTGAAAATCGTTTTTGAGGAAAAGGAATGCTTTTAAAATTTATGACAAGGAAATAATGGTGTCTGCTTCTTTATAAGGCATTTGAGTGTCTCTGATGTTATTTTTCCCATTTTAATTTAAGACCTTTCTCCGTGGGGCAAATTCCTTGTAAATATGCTCGCACCTGTGCTTGGCAAATTTAGATTTTGAGTCTTTGAGTTACATAGCCATGTTAAAAGTGACCCAAAAATGCTGCAAAGGCAATCAAAAAACGCTTTCATGTGTCTTAAGGACATTTTAAGTCATTTCCCCATGTGCAGTGTTTTCAAATTATGACTAGAAAATCATTTTTGAGGAAAAGGAATGCTTTTAAAATTTATGACAAGGAAATAATGGTATCTGCTTCTTTATAAGGCATTTGAGTGTCTCTGATGTTATTTTTCCCATTTTAATTTAAGACCTTTCTCCGTGGGGCAAGTTCCTTGTAAATATGCTCCCACCTGTGCTTGGCAAATTTAGATTTTGAGTCTTTGAGTTACATAGCCATGTTAAAAGTGACCCAAAAATGCTGCAAAGGCAATCAAAAAACGCTTTCATGTGTCTTAAGGACATTTTCAGTCATTTCCCCATGTGCAGTGTTTTCAAATTATGACTTGAAAATCGTTTTTGAGGAAAAGGAATGCTTTTAAAATTTATGACAAGGACATAATGGTGTCTGCTTCTTTATAAGGCATTTGAGTGTCTCTGATGTTATTTTTCCCATTTTAATTTATGACCTTTCTCCGTGGGGCAAGTTCCTTGGAAATATGCTCCCACCTGTGCTTGGCAAATTTAGATTTTGATTCTTTGAGTTACATAGCCATAAAAGTGACCCAAAAATGCTGAAGAGAAATGAAATGAAGAAGCAGACACCATTATTTCCTTGTCATAAATTTTAAAAGCATTCCTTTTCCTCACAAACGATTTTAATTTCATTTTAAGTCATTTCCCCATGAATGTAGGTATACGATTGATTTATATGTTGTGATTAAAAACGTTTTTTTAAATCAATTACATTTCTGGATATGTACTGCTAGAGCTTCATGCACCTTAAACAAACCTCTGGATAGGCTACACCTTATCGTCATCCTGAATTAACCATTTAAAATGCTAGGGACAGATTTATGATAGGTGTATGCCTCTTTTGCGCCACTGTGCGTCACTTTTGTGACGCAGTGGCGGTGCAAAAGATTTGCTATGTGGCGACAAAATTACAAATTGATGCATCTAGGTAGATGTGTCATGCTGTAAAAAACCTGTGCCACATGAAACCGATGCAGCAGTGATGCAAAAGATGCACCATGTTGCAAGACAGGCCTCACTTCATCTCCAACAAGATAAGAAGCTGAGTCTTCTGTAAATGTGAAAATTGTTGTATACACTGCTCAACGTCTGTGTACTCTTTGATATGCTAGACTCCATCTGCACTATGAGGTACCTAAGCAAAGGAAACACAGGTGATGTAATTGTAAAATGAGGAAAAGAAACTCCACATTTTTCAATTACATCACCTGTGTTTCTTAAGTTTACGAATGACATTGTGCAGATGAAGTTAAGGTCTGTCCACGGACACAAAAGAGGTCTGGCCTTTGTTCAAGAGTGAAGTGCACATGACTTACTTCATTAGTAGGCCTTCACATGTATTATCTCCTCTGTATTCTTCAACAAGCGTAAATTTGATCTGCAACCCTGAGTAGGCCTCACCTTAAACAAACCTCTGGATAGGCCACACCTTATCGTCATCCTGAATCAATCATTTAACATGTTAGGGACAGATTTAAGATAGCCGTGTGCCTCTTTTGCGCTGCTGTGCGTCACTTTTGTGACGCAGCGGTGGTGCAAAAGATTTGCTATGTGGCGACATATTTAAAAATTGATGCATCTAGGCAGATGTGTCATGCTGTAAAGTCCTGTGCCACATGAAACCTGCGTCAGTTTTCATATAGGTGTTTTGTTGCAAGGTATGCATTAATTTGCAAGAAAGCCCTGTAAAACTAACACAGTGAAATTTAGAAGATTTCACTGAGTCAGCTTTATAGCATTGCTGAATCAAATCCTTACGCCTGTTTGAAACAGGCATAAAAAGTGATGCGGCAAAAACAAAGAGAGGAGTATCCACTATGATTTTGAAGAACAGACGTATCTGGAGGACCGGTTCTTGGCAAAAAGAAGGAAATTCATCCTTTTGATAGAAACCCCTCACTCACCACCTAGTGGTGACATGCTTCATCATCGGGGTCCACCTTGGCGTCCTAGCGACACCAAGGTGTGCTGCAACACCTGGACTACAGTGGAGCGGGTTGTGGCTGTAGGTGCAAAAAAATGTTAAAAATTGTCCTGGTTGTACTCAGAAAAAGTAGTTTTATTTTTAGAGCAACTGAACAATGTTTTAAAATTAATACTGGCGAGATCCTGGTAGGGAGGGTTACGACCCAGGGATCTCTATATGTGTTGAGTGGTCAACATGTTTCTACCATAAGGGCTATTGCCCGGTATTCGTCAGGACCAGAAAAAACAGGTGGACAGGGGGTGCGTGCTCCCTAAAAAGCACACCCGTCCTTGATCCCCTGTGTGCCTACTGGCAAAAATTGCCAGTGGTGAGTGCCGCTCAATAAAATAAGTGAGCTGGCGGGTAAAAAAGAGACTCAAATTTGAGTGCTCTGCGCTTCAACGGGCAGGGCGTAGGGTCAATGCCTGTATAATAACAAATTAGTTTCAGGCAGGTAAGATCAGAGTCGACCTACTCCTCGCGTCCACTGCTCGGCTAGCCGAGCAGTGGACGCGACCTGTCCTCCCTGTCCTCCCTGTCCTCCCTGTCCTCCCAGTGGAGTCGACCTACTCCTCGCGTCCACTGCTCGGCTAGCCGAGCAGTGGACGCGAGGAGTAGGTCGACTCTGATCTTACCTGCCTGAAACTAATTTGTTATTATACAGGCATTGACCCTACGCCCTGCCCGTTGAAGCGCAGAGCACTCAAATTTGAGTCTCTTTTTTACCCGCCAGCTCACTTATTTTATTGAGCGGCACTCACCACTGGCAATTTTTGCCAGTAGGCACACAGGGGATCAAGGACGGGTGTGCTTTTTAGGGAGCACGCACCCCCTGTCCACCTGTTTTTTCTGGTCCTGACGAATACCGGGCAATAGCCCTTATGGTAGAAACATGTTGACCACTCAACACATATAGAGATCCCTGGGTCGTAACCCTCCCTACCAGGATCTCGCCAGTAATAATTTTAAAACATTGTTCAGTTGCTCTAAAAATAAAACTACTTTTTCTGAGTACAACCAGGACAATTTTTAACATTTTTTTGCACCTACAGCCACAACCCGCTCCACTGTAGTCCAGGTGTTGCAGCACACCTTGGTGTCGCTAGGACGCCAAGGTGGACCCCGATGATGAAGCATGTCACCACTAGGTGGTGAGTGAGGGGTTTCTATCAAAAGGATGAATTTCCTTCTTTTTGCCAAGAACCGGTCCTCCAGATACGTCTGTTCTTCAAAATCATAGTGGATACTCCTCTCTTTGTTTTTGCCATATCTCCTCCCAGGGGAATAGGAGAAGTCTCTAGTTCACTTTTGGGTGAACGAACTCCCTTACTCTCTTCTTTGTTTGGAACATAAAAAGTGATGCACCATGCAATGTGAGGGTTCCTCCTGTGCATTGCAGTAGACATGTCGCGCTTATGATGTGATTCCTGCAATGTGCTGCTTTTGCGGCACAGATGCGTGACGCATCTGTGCTGTTTTTGCTCAATGGTGCTCCACATTGTAAATGCGGCACACTATGGGTGGCAGAGCAGCGGTGCACATTAACTGGTGCATCCGTGGGGATGCGCCACTTTGCATAAATCTGCCCCTGTACATTTAAGTATGAGCAGGGGACACAGAGTCGGTGAGGCTTATCCAATGTTAAGAAGAGATGAGTCCTGTTCACTGAAAACTTGGATATAGGCCTCACCTCCTCAGCATCGCTGGACATGGCTAAATAATAGCTGCAAAATGTTGCTCTTGTTAAACAATTTTACTATTATAATCTCTGAGATTTGTCTCTTACTCTGCAACATCTCATTGTTGTTATCTTTCTTTAAAGATAACGACAACATCAACATGAGCGACAATCAGCAATCAGTTGATCTTGACCTCATCATTGAACTCGTAATTGAAACGTCAGTGGAAGTAGATCCCTTGGATGATTTAAATCCTGAGGATGAAGAAGAACATGATGAGGATGCAGATTTGTCAGAATTGTATGACATAGGGTGGGAAGCTGACCTGCTTGAGCCTATGGAACTATAAACATTTATTTTTAAAATTTACAATAAATGAAAAGTAAAAATGTAAACTGTTTAATTTTAAATTAAACACACCTTCAAAAACAGGTTATGTGTAGTGTCTTCAATAAAATATTAAAATATGCTCATAAAATTAGATCAGATTCACATATAAAACAGCACAGGTAAAATGAATATGAATTCCATTTCTTTTCTGCTATTTCTGTATTCTAAATTTGCCAAGCACTAAAAAATATTCTATGTAAAAATGTGAAGTAGTGTGTTAAGTTTTTGATGACTGTTATTGATTTACTGTTTGGTAATAGTGGTTAATAAAATTTTTTATTATATTTTACCACAGATTCAACTGCAGATCATTTCAAGATTTCAGCATGCCAACCAAGGATAGACTTAGAAAGGCTGCAAAACGTCAAAGACAGCAGGTCCATGAAATAATGCAGCAGTCCTCTAGCAAAAAAACTTGTCAAGTCACCAAGAAAGCACCGGGTAAGACCACAAAAACATTCATAAGAAATATTTGTAGTAAAAAAAGTATTACTACAGAAAATGTTTCAGTCCAGAAAAAGAGAAGCAATTTAAACGGAAAGGAAAGGCCAATCAAAAATGTTACTGCTAGAGCAAGAGATAACTCTGTGCATGATAGTAGAAGGAAACAACAGTTTAGGGACATTCGTAAACAAATGTTCCGCAACAGGATAATTGGCAATTTGTTAAAAAATATTAAGAAAGGTCAACAGAAAGTGGTTTTTTATAAGAGAAAAAAAAAAGTTGAGAAAGTTATTGATCAGGCATTTGAAATTAAACGTAAGTTATTTATTTTGATAATCAATAGAATTAGGAAGCTAAACAAGGCAATTTATGATTTCAAAACAAATAGTAGATGGAAGAGAATAGTTAATCGTAGTAATTTTTGTGAAGTTTTTTCCGGAGAATGGATGCATAGTTCAAGTTGTGAGGCATTTTTTAATGAGGAGAGTTATTTCCAGGATAATGATTTGGTGCATGCAGTTGACACCAGTGGTCGAGCTTATGAAGTGAAAGATGGTTGTCCAGTTGAAAAAGAAAAACTTGTGACAACAGAGGCAGAAGAGATGTTAGGTAATGAGGTTTTAGGAAGACGTCCTAAGGGACCTGTGTACACCTGGAAGTGTAGTAGTATTTGCAGTGTGCGACAGGATTCCATCAATTTGCTTTGTGATTTTGTACGGACATTTAATAAGAAAAGTTTGAAGCAGAAAATGAAGTTGTTGCAAGAATTAGATCCTTGCAGAGTGAGAGAAGTGACAGGTTTGCATGGTCATTCACTGGCTTGTCTTTCCAGGAGAGTATGCCAGAGTGTTTTTCATCATTTCAGGATGCTAGCAGTGCATCATAATAAAGTGAGGAAATTAGTTAGAATGTTGTATTATGCTAAGAGTCCAGCAGTTATGCTTAAACAATTATGCACTGCTCTTTTGCATGGTTCTGAAATAGATGTGAAGAATATTTGTGAAGAAATTGAGTTTTGTTACTTTGGAAGTAAAGAGGAGAATGTTGAAATTGACCAAGAAGAAGAGGGTAATGTGGAAGATAGTGTACAGGTTTCCAGTACAGATAATTTTCAGAGGGAAATTGCGACGTTTCAGGTGAAATCAAGTGAGAGGCCTAATTTCACTTGTGTGTGTTGTCGACGCACTTATTATAAGAATCAGACTAAGTTAGTGGATTTATATGCAAAAAGTGAAAGGGAAAATAATAGTGAATGGAAGGATTTCACAACATACTTGATGGTAGAAAATTGTTTTGATTTGGGATCGGATCAACGTGTGTGTACTTATTGTTGTAGCAAATTAAATCAAAACCAGATGCCTGCTAGAGCAGTTCATAATAATCTGGAATTGGTTGAGATTCCTTCTGAATTGAAGGATTTAAATACTTATGAATCTATTTTGATTCAAAGTATCCATCCCTTTCAGGCTATTGTAAGAATGGAGCCAAAGACAGGGAAATTGCCTCCATCAGATTTACAGAGAGGATTAAAGGGAAGAGTTGTTTATTTGCCTCTAGATTTGAAGAAAAACATTAACACAATTGGAGTAGAAAAAGTGGAAGAGGACCCTCTGGTTATCTTAGTAAATGGGGTTCCGACAAAGAATAAGAAAATATGGCAAGATTTAGTGGAGGTTAGGAAAGTCAAAAAGGCAACATCGTATTTGAAAAAAAATAATAAGTACTATAAGAATATATATGTTGCAGAAGAGGAAGTAAGTGAGGAAGAGGATAGCGATTTGTGTGCTGGTCAAATTGAGAAAGTAGAACCCTCTACTAGTGAAGAAATATATGAACATTATAATGTTCATCCTTTGCATTCCAAGGAAGTCATGGGGAATGCTATTGAGTTGTTTCAAATGAAACAAGCCAAAGGGAGTCCCATTAGTGTTTGGGAGGAAAGTTTGGAAGCTCGCTGCTTCCCACAGCTTTTTCCAACAGGTCAGGGAGGAAGATATGATGAGCGACCTCATCAAATTCCTGCTTCTGAATACCGGACTTTGCGATTGTATGCAGGAGATGCTAGGTTTCGACAATGTATTCCCTATTTGTTTCATCTCCTGTTTGAAAGCGATCTGTCTGGACTGTCATATGCAGTGAACCACATCTTGAAAAGTGGTATACACATGCAAAACATCTCGGCAAGTGACTTTATGGATAAAGTCAATGTCCAAGACAGTATTTTGGATTCTCACCTGATTAAACTCATGGCGTGTCAGCGTGGTACTAATGAGTACTGGTACCGTCGTCATGGTGATTTAAAATGTATGCTGAGGAACTTAGGAACTCCCACATGGTTCCTCACTCTGAGCTGTGCCGAGTATGGCTGGGAAGACTTACTTGAATTTCTACGAGAGGCAAATGGAAACATCGAAAACATCGAATTCAAGACACCCGGAGAACTGTGCTCTTTGGATCCAGTCAATGTATGCCGGTACTTCAATCATGGATTTGAAGCTATGATGTCTTTCATCATGAATAAGAAGAATCCACCTCTTGGAGAGGTGTTGGATTTCTTCTGGAGAAAGGAGTACCAAGCAAGAGGTGCTCCTCACATACATATGCTGTTGTGGATCAAGGATGCACCTAAATTTGGAACAGATCCAGAAGACTCAGTGATGAGTTTCATACAACAGTATTCTACGTGTGCTGTTCCAAACGCAAAGGAGAAGAAAAGCCTAAGAGAAAAAGTTCTACATTTCCAAAGCCATCGTTGTGGAAAGTACTGTCGTCGTAAATTCCGAAACAAGGACAAGTTCTACACCAAATGTTGTTTCGGCTTTCCACGACCGGTGATTTCTAAAGGAAGAGTAAACAGTTTGATGTCTTCGCTGCGACATAATGTGATGAAGAAATCACCTAAAAACACATACAATTTGAAGAGGAACGAAGAGTCCAAGTACATCAACGACTACAACCCAGTGATTTTGTCCATGTGGAATGCTAACATGGATATACAGTTTGTGGCTGATAACTGTATGGCTGTGGCTCGGTATGTGACATCTTACATCACCAAAAAAGAAAAGACAGAATTGAAGGATATGTGGGAGGACATTTGCCATGAAAAGAGCCTCAGTAAGAAGTTGTACAGTTTCAGTCTGAAGATGTTGTCGCATCGAGAAATGGGAGCTTACGAATGTTCTGACCGGTTGTCTTCAGCAAGTCTCTATGCCAAATCTAGGAGTATCGTTTGGGCGAGTCTTGGTCTTGCTGCAACACGTAATCGAGTACTGAAACCTGTGCGGGAAATTGAGTATTTGGCGGAAAAGGAGCCAAACAGTACCGACATTTTGAAGAGCAACATGTTGGATACATATTATCCAAATCGAAGCAGTCACCTCGAGAATGTTTGTCTGTATGAGGTTCTACAAAATTACATATTCAAGAGGAACATCAAAGAAGATACTGAGAAAGGAGTGTATGCTGTAATTGGAAGTGAGGGATGTCTGGTCAAGCAAAGAAAATGCCACTTGGTAAACCATCGAAAATTGAGTGGCGAATCTCCTGAAAAAAAGGAGATTTTCTATTTAGCACTTTTTCAACTTTTTAAGCCTTGGCGTGCAGAAGAGGAACTGCTTGGAGAATTCCTCTGTTACGAAGACTCTTTCACTGCCGCCAAGGAGACCATAGAATGTCCTGCTTTTCCTAAATATGTAGAAATGTTGAATGCGGAAATCGAGCAGGAAGCAACGATTGCAGCCGAGATTGCCAGAGACAGTTCTCAGGACAGTCAGAGTTCTGCTTCATTGAGTCAGGATCCACTAGGAGGACCTGTTATCGAAAATGAAGCTGCCACTGCCATGAATGAAGTGGAAAGAGCCATGGCACATGCTCAGGAGGATGCAGTTAACTTAGAAGACTTGGAAAGACAACTCAACGTTGAGCAGAGGAAAATATATGACGAAGTTACCAAGCAAATTGATCATGGATTAAGTCATGAGAAGAAAGAGTGCTCATGTACGTCGTTGAAGCCTGTCCGACTGTACGTGAGTGGAGAAGCGGGAACTGGAAAAAGTTTCCTCATTAAAGCAATTTCATGTTATTTGCAGGAAAGGACTGAGTCATCGCTGTCTTGTGTTGTCACCGCTCCAACTGGACTGGCAGCACATAACATTAAAGGGATTACTTTACATCGTTTACTGATGCTGCCAGTGGAGCATGACAACAAATTACAATATCACAAGCTATCTGGAGATGCTTGTTGTGAAGTTTCAAGAATCTTGAGGAAAATGAAACTTCTTATCATTGACGAAGTAAGCATGGTTTCCAATGTCATGCTTGCCTTTGTACATTTGAGAATGCAAGAAGCTCTCAAAACAGAGTATGATGTGTTATTTGGTGGCAAACACATCATTGTTTTCAGAGATCTTCTGCAGCTGACACCAGTGAAAGGACAACCTGTGTTCAAAATGCTCACGCATGAAGATACCAGGAAGTGCCTAGGGAGCATTGGCAACGTCAATATATGGTTAAACTTCAATTATGCTGAACTGCATGAAAATATGCGTCAGGCGAAGGATGAAGTTTACAAGAATATTCTACAAGATGTTAGAATTGGAAAAGTGACCGAGCATGGGAAAGAAGCTTTACATGCACGATTACTGTCAAATTTATATCCAGAACAAGATGTTGTGCCTGAGAATATTTTTCAGAAAATTACTGAGAAGAAATCTGGAATATGTTTGATGCCAACTCTTGCAGAATGTGCCATCTTCAACAACAAAATGTTGCATTTAGAAAAGCAAGAGATTGTGAAACTGGAAGCTATTGACAGAGTAGAGCATATGGGATCAACAATTATTTTGTCTGAGAATTTGAAAACAAAATTGGATTCATTAGAGAAGACTATATCTAAAACTGCAGGTTTTGAAAAGACTCTGAATGTGTGCTTAAACTGCCGTATAATTTTAAGAAGGAATTTACATGTTGAAAGAGGTCTGGTAAATGGATCAATGGGTAATGTTGTTGATTTTGTGAAATACAGAAATAGAGATGGAATTGAATTTTTAAAAATTAAATTTGATGGCATTGAGGAAGTACAGCTAATTGGTCGTTGTTCTGCTAGATTTTTGCTTGTAAAAGACTTATATGTTCGCCGTAAGCAGTTTCCTGTTTGCTTGGCATATGCGGTGACAATCCATAAATCGCAAGGTTTAAGTGTAGACAGTGCATTGGTGAATATTGGCAGTTCTGTGTTCAAGGAGGGTATGGCATATGTGGCATTGTCACGAGTTAGAACTTTATCGGGATTGTACTTGATTGAGTGTGATGTCA
The DNA here is from genome assembly GCF_964261635.1 of Lissotriton helveticus. Lineage (NCBI taxonomy): Eukaryota > Metazoa > Chordata > Amphibia > Caudata > Salamandridae > Lissotriton > Lissotriton helveticus. Next base: position 46,073,129 of record NC_136060.1, on the reverse strand, counting down.
CAAACATTTGTGCGGATCTAGATTGTGTTAAGGAATACAATAGGTTAAGAAGAGAGTATGCGCCACATTTGCTTCAATATCCTTTGTTTGAGAAACGTGTGGTAGGCCGGAAACGAAGAAATGTGACCAATACTAGGGAGGTTGTAGCAAAAAGACGAAAAGTCAATGAACCTGAAATTATAAGCAGAAACAAAAAGGATTCTGTTGAAGATGTTGTTGGTTTTCAATTTGAAAACAGTTCTGGTGTCAACTGCTATGCTAATGTAGTGGTTAATGTTTTGTTTTCTCTAGAAAATGTAAAAGAAGAGATTGTGGTCAATTCTGATCAAAGATTTTGCAGTTTGTTAAATTCTGTGTTAGAGAAATGTAGCACTGATAGAACAAAAATAGAAAGTGTGTCTGAAATTCGAAATCTGTTAGACAGATGTTCAGGTCAAACACAATTCTCTCAAAATATTCAGCAAGATTGTCAGGAGTTTTTAATGTATATACTTGATGTATTGCATGCTGAAGGTGTAGATGTAGATCACCTGTTTGGGCTTTCTTATCAATGGCAGCATGACTGCGAGAACTGTAGGGTATCAAGTACTACTAGTGTAGACTCAGAAAGATTTATATATTTAACTTTGCCAGACAGTAAATCAGTCTCTTTTAATAAGCTAGTAAAAGCAGCTGATCACAACATGGAGTGTAGCCAATGTAAATCTGAAATGATGTCAACATTATTTATACGAACATATGGCCAGTATGTCATTTTAATGTTCCAACGATGTAGGCCTGATGGAACAAAATTGACAACTTTAATTAAAAATTTTGTGGCTTCACAGTTGTCAATATCAGGAAGGACTTTTGTAACTGCAGCAATTATATATCATGACGGTCCTTCAATAACATCAGGACATTACACAGCTTATTTAAAGTCTAGAAATGGCTGGTCATTCTGCAACGATTCTGTTTTAATTTTCCAAAAAAAATTGCCGTATGGCCTTAAAAATTCTTACCTGGTGTTTTTAAAACCAACATTTTAGGGAAAGAATCTCGGGATGTGCTCTGAGGATTTTCAAGAGGTTCTAATGGCTCCTACACGATTTGGCCTTGAGGATAAGTGTAGTACAGAGACATAACTTCTTACCATAACAGTTGTCGTCATGGGAAAATAACTGCACTTTGAATGAGTTCAGAAAAACTGTTTCTTTTTATAAGCTAATTGAAGCAGCCAATCAAAACATGGAGTAGAGGGAATGTAAGTCTGCAATGCTGTCTACTGTTTTATATTGCTTTGTGATTAAAAGTGATGTAGAGAATTAAATAATTGTAGTAGTCATAGAGGTAGTGTAAGTCTGCTTCATAGTAAGCAGTATCAGTGTCATAGGAAATGTAGAACATGAGTGAGCAAGAAGGGTAAGATATTACTAGTCCAGGATTGTGAAAATGGTCTTCAACATTTTAATTCTGAAAGTTGCGGAAATACAAAATGACGGGATTGGCTTACAAGAATTTCAAGAGTTATAAATGGCTCTTACATGATTTGGCCTTGTGGAAACGTGTGGTAGAGAGCGAGAAGTCATTTATTGTATGTAACATATTTTTCAAAACGATGGAGGTTTTCTTTCTGAAAGTGGCGGGCTGAAAGTAATAACAGCACAACAGAGTGTAAGCTGTTCATAGGACATCCTTCGACGTCATGGAAAGTAAGTTAATTTTAAGGAGTTCTGAATTCTGATTTGTTATGTTGTATGGGTTTTTTAAACACAATCATTTTGATTGTGTTTTTTTTCCCCGCTGTTATATTATGAATACCTTCAAGTCACTGTTTTTAGTGAAATTTGATACATTCAGAGAACAGCAAAAATAAACCATTTAACATGTATAATTAATTCTGTACTGTTTGTATTTATGATGTATATTTAGAACTGTGTAGGAGGCATGGAGAAGGAGAGGCTTCTGTAAATGTCAAAGTTGTTGCATACAGTGCTCACATTCTACGTAGTCTTTCATATGATAGACTACATTTCCACAATGAGATACCTAAGCAAAGTAAACACAGGTGATATGATTGTGGAATGAGCAAAAAAAATTGCAAGTTTTTCAATTATATTACCTGTGTTTCCTAACATTACACATCACATTGTGTAGATGAGGTTTAGGCCTGTTCCAGGAGACAGAGGAGGTCTGACATTTGTTCAAGAGTGCAGTGGACATGACTCACTTCGTTGGTAGGCCTGCACATGTATTATCTCCTCTGTATTCTTCAACAAACCTAAATTTCATCTGCAACCCTGAGTAGGACTTACCTGAAACAAATCTGTGGATAGGTTACACCTTATCGGCATCTTGAAACAATCATTTAAAATGTTAGGGTCAGATTTATGATGGCCGTGCGCCTCTTTTGCGCCGCTGTTCCTTCACTTTTGTGTAAAAGATGCACCATGTTGCAAGATAGGTTTCAGTTCATCTCCAGCAAGATACCATCAGTCTAAAATGTATATAATTAGCACTGTGTAGGGGGCATGCAGAAGCTGAAGCTTTTGTAAGTGTCAAGGTTGTTGCATGCAGTGCTGCACTTCTGGGTACTGTTTCATATGCTGGACTACATCTGCACAATGAGATACCTAAGCAAAGTAAACACAAGTGATGTTATTGTGAAATGAGCAAAAGAAATTGCACGTTTTTCATTTACATCACCTGTGTTTCCTAAGTTTACGAATGACATTGTGCAGATGAAGTTTAGGTCTGTCCACGGACACAGAAGAGGTCTGGCCTTTGTTCAAAGGTGAAGTGGACATGACTCACTTCATTGGTAGGCTTTCACATGTATTATCTCCTTTGTATTCTTCAACAAGCGTAAATTTGATCTGCAACTCTGAGTAGGCCTCACCTTAAACAAACCTCTGGAGAGGCCACACCTTATCGTCATCCTGAATTAATCATTTAAAATGCTAGGGACAGATTTATGATAGGTGTATGCCTCTTTTGCGCCACTGTGCGTCACTTTTGTGACGCATTTGCGGTGGAAAAGATTTGCTATGAGGCGACAAAATTACAAATTGATGCATCTAGGCAGATGTGTCATGCTGTAAAAAACCCATGCCACATGAAACGATGCAGCAGTGATGCAAAAGATGCACCATGTTGCAAGACAGGCCTCACTTCATCTCCAAGATAAGAAGCTGAGTCTTCTGTAAATGTCAAAATTGTTGTATACACTGCTCAACCTCTGTGTACTCTTTGATATGCTAGATTCCATCTGCACTATGAGGTACCTAAGCAAATGAAACACAGGTGATGTGATTGTGAAATGAGGAAAAGAAACTCCACATTTTTCAATTACATCACCTGTGTTTCCTAAGTTTACGAATGACATTGTGCAGATGAACTTTAGGTCTGTCCACGGACACAGAAGAGGTCTGGCCTTTGTTCAAGAGTGAAGTGGACATGACTTACTTCATTGGTAGGCCTTCACATGTATTATCTCCTCTGTACTCTTCAACAACTCGAAATTTCATTTGGAACCCTGAGTAGGCCTCACCTGAAACAAACCTCTGGATAGGACACATCTTATTGGCATCCTGAAACAATTATTTAAAATGTTAAGGGCAATTTTATGATGGCTTTGCACCTCTTTTGCGCTGCCATTGCATCACTGTTGTGAGACAGCAGCAGTGCAAAAGATGCACCATGTTGCAAGATAGGCCTCACTTCATCTGCCTCAAGATACTGTTAGTTTAAAATGTATATTTTTAGGACTGTGAAGGGGCATGGAGAAGCAGAGGCTTCTGTAAGTGTCAAAGTTATTGAAAAACTGTTTGTCCTTCAATCTTTTCCCTTGTCTTTTCTAATTTTTAAATACATGTTTTAATATTTTTCAAATGTTTGTTCTCTCTTTCACAGATTGAAAGTATAAAAATTACAAGTGACTAAGTTAACGACAATTATAAGGTAAATGTTTTGTACTCTTTTCGTTACATTTCTATCACATTTAACTTCTATTAGTTTCACTACTTCATTTCTTTAACCCTCACTTTCCTGCCTTTGCAACATCCCTCAATCCTTTCTCTATTACTTACTTACTCTACTCCTTCCACTATTTTTGTCAGTCCCTCTCTTCTCATACTTCGTCACTCTTGTTCACTCACTCTGTCTCTATTACTCTCACTGTTTCTGACTGATCACTCTTTCACTACTTGTTCATTATGCTTTCTCTCTGTAGTTCAAGCACAGTAAGGGGCATATTATCAACACAGGCAATAATTTTATCAGTGTTTTTATCGGCAGAAAACTGCCGCAAAAGTGGCTTTAGCAGCAGTTTTCTTCCGGAAAAGCGGCTTTAGCGGCAGTTTTCTGCCGATAAAAGCAGTAATAATTGGCAGAAAACTGCCGCAAAAGTGTCTTTAGTGTCAGATTTCTGCTGATAAAAGCAGCAAAATTTTTATCGCCTATGTTGATAATATGCCCCTATGTTATTTACATTTCTTTGCTGTTTCAATCATTCCTTTTCTGTTACTTCTTCTTTTCTGCATTGTGTTTTTTCTCTCTGTTATTCCGATGTTTTAATCCTAATTTGATTATTCATTCACATTCTCTAAGAAACTCTTGTTTGTTATTCTTCTACTCTCTTTTTTTTTCTCACTTCCTTATCTTTTTTGTTTTTCACAATTATACTCTCTTAAATCTTTTCTTCAGTAAATAGATCTATTAAACAGTATCTCTACTTTACTCCCTATAGCTGTCTTTCTTTTAACATAACTGTCTGTTTCCTTCCCTTATAATTACTCTTCTTTTTTTTTTTTTGGTTCGCTCCCGGTTCGCGTACCGGAGAGCGAACGGGGAAGCGAACCAAAAGAAATAGAGGTTGGCAGAGTTCCAAATATTCTACCAATTTTATTTATAACGGGGAGGTAGTTCTGAAAAGAACTTTTTTTTTATTGTTTTTGTTGTTTTATATTTTTTTTATTTTTTTTCTGAACATTTTTTTACTTTTTTTGTATTTTCTGAACAGGTATATATTTATTTTGGTTTTTTTTTGGGGGGGGAAACGAAAACGATTCATTGTAAAGGGCTCAACAGGAGCAACAAAAAAAAAAGAATTTATTGTCTGGGGCGTTTCGGACAAACATGATTGTCGATAGCTCTGTTGATCAGAGTGATGCTATTTTCTCTGTAGCAAATGAACTGATTGCAATGCACGCACACTTGTTTCACTTCCCCGAATCTCATCTGTATATTTGGGACCAACTCCCTCGCCTCTGGTCCCGTCACTTCCTGCACAACTGATCTTCTGGCCATAGAAGGAGGATTATCTTGCTGGTCACGTAACTGCGCAGCACTGTAGTTGTTAGGATGCCACCTACTCATATGGCGATGCATCGTGTAATTGCCGTAACTGTACTTCTTCTCGGTGCCTCTGGACAGGCTTTCTTTACATATAAGGCAAGTTACGTACCGTGCATTGACTTTTTTTTGGCCCTGGGGATAAGTAAAAAATTGCCAAATATAATTTACTTTCACATGAGACCTCCTGGGCTCCTCATGCAAAAATTGCCTCTCTTGCTGCTCTTCCTCTTCTTCCTCTTCTTCCTCCTCTTGCTGAATGATAACTTCCAAACTCTCTTGTTTGGATGTGGTGGAGGTGGTGGGGAAGCACCAGCTGAAGCTACTAATGAAGCCATTGCTCACTAATCACAAAGGGTCTTTCTCTCACAAAGATGAAAGTCAGAGTGAGGAAAGAAGGAGGGGTTTTCATCATTTGGGAAAAACAATAGTTCTAAACCAATGAAAAGTGTTAGTTTTAGGTCACATGACCTAGTCTTACATCATTAGGAAACCAAAAGTGAAATGAACCAATGAAAAGTGTTATTACTGAGTCACATGACTTGTTGTGTTTACGTTACGCGCTTTGGGCCGCGTCCCGGATCGCTTCTGGGAAGCAGCGTTTCGCGCCTCGGTTCGCGTACCAGTTCGCTTCCGGGTACGCTACCTTGGCGCGTCATATGACGTATTACGCGACAACGCGATATGTCACGCTGACGCGACGCGGCACGATGTTGTTTTCTAACGCAACAGTTGCGGAAACGGAACGTTTACCGGTTCGCGGACCGGGTCGCGGCACCAAATTGCGCTAACGGGAAGCTAACCGGTTCGCGTACCGGGAGCGAAACAAAAAATATAATTAAAAAAAAAAGTATTAAAAACATGTAAAATATATTTTTTGATTTAAAGAAAAATACATTTTAAAGCTTTTGTTATTTGCTATTAAAAAACCATTGAAATTCACTGAAAAAACCATGGGTTATAGACCATATATAGTTAGGAATTAGCATTTAAAAAACCTTTTTTTACTCACACAAAACCATTGAAATTCCATATATAGTTAGTTGTACTAACTATATATCGCGCACCCGCAATCCACTGCTGATCATGTCACATATTACATCATTCATGACATGGTCAGTGACATCACTGATGACGTCACTGATGACATCTCAAATGACATCACTGATGACATCACTGTTGACATCTCAAATGACATCACTGATGACATCACTGATGACATCTCAAATGACATCACTCATGACATCACTGATGACATCTCATTTGACATTACTGATCACATCACTGATGACATCATTCATGTGATAATACGATGAACCTCTTCAGACTCTAATATAACCTTAGATACACTCAGTGTAAACAGACACAGTGATGTCATCAGTGATGTCATTTGAGATGTCATCAGTGATGTCATCAGTGATGTCATTTGAGATGTCATCAGTGATGTCATCAGTGATGTCACTGACCATGTCATGAATGATGTAATATGTGACATGATCAGCAGTGGATTGCGGGTGCGCGATATATAGTTAGTACAACTAACTAGATATGGAATTTCAATGGTTTTGTGTGAGTAAAAAAAGGTTTTTTAAATGCTAATTCCTAACTATATATGGTCTATAACCTATGGTTTTTTCAGTGAATATATATATATATATATATTCACTGAAAAAAACATAGGTTTGACACCAGTTATAGTTAGCCGGAAATTGTACTCACATAAAACCATTGAAATTCCCACGTTATAGTTAGTTGGACTCACTATAACTTGCGTGCCTGCAATGCACTGCTGATGACGTCCCATATTACATCACTCATGACATGGTCAGTGACATCACTCATGACATCACTGATGGCACCATCCAGTGAATGTGTGTCTTTCTGAAAAATAAATGTTTTATATATGTATATGTAATGGTCGATGGAAGAATAAATGTTTAAATAAGTGTCTAAATGCATGTGTTTTTTAAAAAAATTGATTGGTTAACTGGCTTATTAAGTGTATCTTAGTGAATACATATATTACCGAGTAATGTTTAAATATTTAAATATATGTGTCAGTGTTTCACTTTGTGTATTAGTGGCTGCATGGGTTGGTGAGTAGCTACATGTATGTGTATATGGGTTATTAGATGTTTTTTTTAGTATCAGTATGAGTGTCTGTATGGTTTGGTGGGGTATTACTTAGCATATAGATGCATCAATGACTGACTCACTGTTTGTATGTGTTTTGAAGACAGCATATGTGCAGGACTGTATGGGTGGATGAGTGTGTATATGTGTGTGTTAGAGAGTGAATGGCTGTCTCACTAGTGTCTTTATCAGTAACTACATATGTTTTAATCTAGTATATGTGAGTATTGATGTATATAAGTGAGTATATATGAGGTGAGAGATTGTAAGAGTTCCTGTTTTAATAAGTATGTGTTATCTATAGGTGTTTGTTTAAGAGAGTAAGTATGTGTAAGTTTCCTTAGAAGTAAGGTGGTAGTGTGTGTATATCTGTATATGCAAATAAATGGATGTTCAATAGTTTATTTGCATGTGTGAGTATGTGTGTGAATAACTTTTGGATGACTGTCAGCGTGTATCAGGATGTATAGGTGTATCACTACATATGATGAGTGAGTATATGTATGAGTGACTATATAGAACTATTGGTGAATGAGTGGATGTGTATATAGATGGTGGAATTATTGAATTGGTTGTTGTAACTGGTATGGGTATCTCCATTTTTTTGAAAATTTTAGTTTCTAAACCACCACCACAAGGACCACCATAACAGCACATTGGTGGTGAATAAGAGGAGGAGGAGGAGGAGGAAGAGGAGAGGAGGACTTTCCTGCCTGAAGACAATCACCCTTACAAACCGAAAGAGCACATTGTGAGGGAGTTTTTTAAATTCCCAAGAGGCCAGAAGAAAGTCAATGCGGCAAAAGTGACTTGTCTGGTCTGTGGCTGTGAACTTTCCAGGGGGAACCCTACAAAAAAATATTCATTTGGTAATTACACCATGATTCGCCATATGCCACGCAGGCATCCTAACAACTATTCTGCGGCAGAGGTGAGAGAACTGTGCAGAAAACTTCCCCAATCTTCTTCCAGAACCTCAACAAGCAAAGAACCCACTCCATAGGGTCCAGAGGCAAGGGAGAAGTTCCCAAACATTCAAACCAAGTTTGGAGGTTTTAAAATTGTTTGTATCTATTGTGGGACTACAATTACGTATGGCGAAAAAAGTATAAACCTAATCAACTGTGCAGGAGATAACCATATCTGCAGAAAAAAAACCTTAATTTTTTTCCTGATTTTTTTTGCTCCAGTTGAGCCGTTTACAATTCCCTGTTTTTTGTTTCTCCCCATAAAAATTACAAAAAAAATATAAAACTGTTCACAAAAGCCAAAAAACGTAGAAAATGTTCAAAAAAACAAAAAAATATATAAAACAACAAAAAGAATTAAAAAAACTGTTCTTTTTAGAACTACCTCCAATTTATAAAAAAATGCTACATTTTTGAAAAACTCTGTCATTCTTTTTTCTCCAGGGTACGCTCCCCGGTATGCTTCCCGGTGCGCGTACCGGGCGCTCTCCCCGCGAAAATTGGATAAAAAAATTGGGGTTTTTTGCCCCGCGGGGCCCTTTTATGGCCTCCACATCAAACCTAGGGGGTCAGGGGGGGTCTACCCTGCCCCCTTTTGGTCATTTCCCCCTTTGTTTTTGCCACCTCTTGTGTCTCGATCCTACCGAGACACAAGATGGCGGCCGCTCCGGACTGTTTGGAATGTTGACAGACACCCGAGAGCCAATCAGCTTTCCACTCGCGTACTCGCGAAGCGCGCTGGTACGCGCCCCGGTGCGCGTACCGGGGCGCGCTTATAGATATATATATTTTTTTTAACCTAAATTACTCAAAATCCACTGGCGCACATATCTTGAGACATAGCAAAGGCACATCGGGCTACCAGTCCCTACAATTTTGCCAAGTTTGGTGGAAATCCATTCAGCCGTTCGGGCTAAAAGTGAGTCCAACCGCCCTATGGAAATTAACATGGGGAAAACACGTTTTGGGACCCCACAAATATCTCGGCCCCCGCTTGACGAATCCCCCCCAAACTTTCAGGGAAAGAGCAGAGCGGAGCGGGCCATCTTCTTTGAGAAATTCGCGAAGATTCGTCCACCGGTGCCAAAGTTATTCCCAATAGAATGTTGCAGATTTCCTATGGAAAACAATCCTAACTATAACTACCTAGGTAATATATATACATATATATATATAGACCCTTGACAAAGCAGTGAGGTAACTGCGAAACGCGTTGGGTCTGCCCGAAAGCCGAAATAAAGACCGTTTATGAAAACGTGGCCACGGCACCAGTGGATTTATTTTCCCTAAAAACTGGGTTAAGTTGGAATTTATGGGAGTGGCGTTCCCTGCCGTGTTGCCCGCCGTGACTGTGGCTTGGATTTCTGCCAAAAACTATGTCGTGATATATATATATATATATATATATGGTGCAATATATAGTTCTTCCAGACCTGTACGTAAACATTGCCACATTAATCACCATTTGAGCAAATATTTGCAAACTGCTGAGTTCTTCTAACTGTAGAAAGCACTGACGATGCTACCCTCATCTAAATCTCTCTCTATATGACATTTAGATGAGAATGATTTCACAGAAAATTGGAAATGTGCGAAGGTCACAAAGGTGTTGTCTATGTAGTACTTGTCCTTAATACAAGTATAAATATGTGACTTGTATAAAGTGCAAGTATTTCTTACCCTGTATATAACCCTTTGCAATTGATAATGTAAAGTGCATATTACTATCACAGTACATTAGTATTCAACACTGGTTCAGCAACAGAGCTATGCTGTAGTTGTGTTCCTATATCCCTGATAGGCTCTGCGCATTGGAATAATATACACTATAGTTTTGGCATAGGACTGAGGTCAGTATGTCTCTATCAAGTACATTAAACCTAATTACTTGTGTGTGCCAGCTAACTGAGAGGTTACTAGAAACTTCTCCAATAAACAAGAAGGGATTAGTTTCTCACAACCGTATAAACTTGACAACTTTGTTTCCCTTAGAATCAGAACAGTCTCAGAATCGTGGAAACAATAGATAACAGTTTCACTTAGTCAATCATGCATGCTTAGTTTCTACAGAGTTTACACAGAAATATGTAGACAGGCATATAAAAAAAAGGGTTTATTGAACAGTCTTATATTTTGTGCAAGAGATGTTAACTGCTAAAATGGTAAGACATAATGCGAAGTATAATACATAGACCATTAGCAGTAAGATAAAATAATACTGCAATAGCATGGAACCTAACCTAAGTGTAGTACGAGTTAAGAAGTAGGTGCTGTTTCTCCTTTAGTCTAGTTGGGCTATAGTGTAGATTGGTGTTGCCAAGATTTGCCAAAAGTCCCTCTAGCTTCTAGTCTGCTCCATACCTTAGAATGAGAGAGGTTGGAATCTCTTTCCAGGTCTCGATCTCTAACACCCCGCAAGGGGAGTCATAAACACTAGAACTGGATTCTCTGCAAGGAGGATGGCAGCGTCTGGACAGAGCGTCAGGCGGGGATATGAATTCCTTCGGAACTTGCTGTGGCAAGCTGTGTCGAGCTGTGTAGCCGAGCCGTCCTTCGCCATAACAAGTGAAGGTATATTTATACCTTGAAGTTGTTTAGGAATGCCAGTATTGGCGTAAAAGTTGGGTAGAGGAACGTCATGAATGAACCCATAAGGAATTGATGTTCATGCATAATAAATGAGTTCTTGGAGAAATCAATAATCCAAGCAAGGGGAAGTCCTAAAGGCTTAAGAGTCTGGTTTTGGCCATGCCTGTATTTTGTTAGCGTGGATAATTCCTAAATAAGGGTAGGATTTATATGCCTATATAAGGGCAATGCGAATTGTGCCTTTATAAGGGTATAAATCGGGAAACCTATATATGGTATCTGAATCGACACACAACAAAGCCTTCCCTAATATTTCGCCACTTGTACAAATGTTTATAAAGAACAAGGTGCTTCTGAATGTAAAGTGCACAGACAATGCTTTTATTGTCCAAATATCTTAGTGCATGACATCCATTTAGCAGCAGGACTATATCACTCCTAGTAAATGTCACCATTGTACTACTTTCCACCAGAACTGCTGAACTCAGGGTGAGTGCTGTATTGATACAATAGGGTGAAACTCATGTATGTTACAGAACAACTTGAAAAAGAGGTTCAGCGCCCTCACAGGGTTAATAAAAAATTGATGTATTGTCATCTTCCCTGCAAACACATTTTGGAATCATGTGTTCTTCCGTGCTGGGTTTGAGAATCATTATTACACAGTGCTTGATATGTTGAAATTGTTTGGCCACCATCATCATTGGTTGTCGATTGGCCAATGGGTGGACTGGTCAGATATTTTCAGTTCTTTTCTGCCAAAATGCTGGCCCGGCATTGCAGCATGTTAAATGTATGTTGCTATAGGCAATTGCCCAATTATGTCAAGCTCCCCGTTGGGTCCATTGGAATAATTACCAGCCCACCATCCATTGCTCGTTTTACTGCCCACAGAGTTCCTCCATACAATAACATGCCAAATGGACATTAGACCTCTGTACACAGTCAAAACCCCTTGCCGCTGGATATCTTGCAAGAAAATGCCCATAGGACTCATGCATACGGCTTGGCATCCTTGAGTTTGGAAAAATTACAGCCTTCAAAGGCTGATGGGAAAGTCAGTCAGTGGTGGTTCAGGCTGTTAAATTAAATGTCCATTGTACCAATTTCCACCAGAACTGCCGAACTCAGGACAGGTGCTCTCCCCATATTTTTTCTTTTTGTAATATCAGTAGAAGGGGCAGGGGTATCACAATTTATTTTTGTGGGGGGACTTCTGTGATTTCTGCAGCCACCAGCAGCATTAGAAAAACACTCTAAGTCTTCTGGGTCATTGAATCCATGTCCGCAGGAGAACTTATCATATTTTGTTTAAGAACTTTTTGGGCTGGATCATTTGCTCTGAGGATGGAAGGGCAGCGCTCTCTAGGCGCTTGTTCTATGGCTGCACTTTATGCAGTCTGAAGATGTATTAAAAAAGATGCAAGGTCTTTTTGTGGTTGTTTTTATTAATGTATTTTTGGGCTGATAAATATTAAAAGAAAGATTCAGAGGCATACTTGTTTTTTATTTGTGTAAATAATATTTCTCTAACTTTACTTTCACATTTTCTACAACAAAATATAATCTGAAGACAACCTCCAGCCAGCTATGACTTTGCCCCAGATTTCCAGTGCCCCAGGGTGCCACACACCCTGTACCCACACCGGTTTTCCTGCTGCTCTTCTCCCCCATGCCATTTTCCTGCTCCCACACTTCCCACCTCCACAGCATCCTTCCCGGGACCTATTTAATGGAGGCTGCAGCATGGCTCCTGTGAGCAGGTACTGCTTGCTCCCCTCTGCTGCTAGTTTTTTTTCACCCTGATGGCCAGGCTGCTCCTTCCCCTATGAAGACATCCTCCAGCCAGCACTTCCCTTCTGCCTGCTATGACTTTCATCAGGTTTCCAGTGCTGCAGGGTTCCCCAAGCCCAGCACTCTTGCCAGCTTTCCAGCCACCATTCTCCCAGTGCCGTTTTTCTGCACCCTCACTAGTTTTACTGCTGTTTTTCTTACCATGCAGTTTTCCTACTCTCATGCTTCCTGCCTGCCCATCATCCCTCCCTGAACCAAGTTAATAGAGTATGCAGTGCCCGTCAGCACTCATTCGTGCCTGGACCGTGCCCATCACCAAGAACCCCTATCCTGCAGACTACCAGAGCTACAATGCAGTAGATATCCGTGCCCGGGACCTTGGACGCAACAACAACTGCTGCCTTGCATTACCCCTCTCACACCAGGACCATTCACCTGTCTCTGCTGCCACTTCACCTCTACCTCAGACTGACTGCACTTGCAGGAACCCGCACTACACCATCCCCGCTGGCCAAAACCCCCCGGAAAAAATCAAATGCCTCCTGATCAACGCCAGAGCACTGTGCAAACACACCACTGAAGTCTGGCGCTCAATTTCCACCCTTGCTTTCAACATGACCTTCATCACAGAGACCTTGCTCACCCCACATCAGCACTGGCCATCGCTACCACAACACCCAATTGTTACAAGATGAAGCACCGCGACCGCCCCAACAGACATGGAGGCACCATTGTACACAACGAAGCAATCATCTGCATGACCACTGATGATGAAACCACTCCGATCATGGAATACTTGATCTATAGGCTCCATACTGACAACAAAACCACCTACATTGGGACCCCCACATAAATAACCCCTGGAAAACTAACTGGCCTCAGTGACACAATCACAGAATTCAGCTTGCCATCAAATCCAAACACTACGTCTTCCTAGGAGACCTTAACTTTTAACTTGAGGACCCCACAGACACTAACTCCACCAACGTCCTGGAATGAATGGAGAACATTGGCCTTACGTATTTGGTCCCAGACTCCACATGCAGAGCAGGATACATGCTGGGCACCATCCTTACATCCCGCATCATAGTCAGATACAGCCGAACATGGAACTCACCTGGTCTGATCATTTAATTGTACACTTTTCCCTTGCTGAATCCTCCAGCATGACCCCCAACCACCACAGCACCACTTCCTGCAGTCGGAACAAGGTCACGCAGTACCAAGGGATCAATGTCTTTAACCCCTCCCAAACTGACACCTCCGCCAACCTTAACCAGGCAGTCAAGAACTTCCACACCGGTATCACCTGCACTGCCAACCAAGTTACCCCCATCAAACCTGCTATCTGGCTTCCCAGATCTCAGCGCAATGAGACACAGATGCAAACAGCTAAAAATAGAATCGTACACCGTCAGAGAACTCACCTTTCCATCAGCCACGGAAAACACAATCCCCTTCTCACAGGACCTCTGCCCTAATGAACTCCATCCACTTGGGAGAACCCACAGACCCATGACCCCATCAACCCTTCAAGCTCAGAAGCGACAAGATCAACAACAGCTCACCACCATCCTCAATGCCTCCAGCACCTCAGCCAACTTTCCCAGATGCCTGGAAACATGCAGAGGTCCGATCCCTTTTGGAGTCCTGGAGAAGACCATCACCTCTAACTCATCGATCAACCTTCTAGGCCCCTCCCAATCAGGATTCAAAGCTAACCACAGCACTGAGATGGCCATGATCGCTAAAACAGAAAACATCTGCACCCTACTTGACAGAGGAGAATCAGCTGCCCTGATACGTCTCGACCTCTCTGCTGCTTTCAACACCGTCTTCCACCACACCCTCATCAATTGACTACACCGGATCATAATCAGAGACAATGCTCTAAGATGGATGGCATCCCTCCTCATGGGTCACACACAGAGGATTTGTCTCCCTCCCTTCACATCACAGCCCAAGCACACCATCTGCAGTGTCCCGGAAGGCTCATCCATCAGTCCCACCCTCTTCAACATCTAAATGATGCTGCTAGCAGACAGCAGCATAACCAACAACATCAACATCATATCCTACGCCAACAACACCCAGCTCGTCCATTCACTCTCAGCAGACCACACCATGACAAAAAACAACTTTCACAACTGCATGAAGAGTGCCTCAACCTGGAAGAAAGACAAATGCCTGGAGTTCAACATTGACAAAACCAAAGTGCTGATTTTTGGTAACTGCACCACCTTCCATTGTATGAATTATTGAAATATTCATATTTTTGAAGAAGGATATTAGGTCTGCTTTATAACTTGATATGCTCACCGCTTGCTAAGGCAAATTGGCTCACTTTTTATATTTTGGTGTTGCAGAAGGCTTTGTTAATGGCATAGGATTGGCTGCTCAGAGGCCATGCCCTACAATCAAAACCACTCCCCTGTTGCTCATGGGCAAAGGCTGTGGTCCGTAGTGGCTTGTTAGATCCGGCAGACAACCACCCTCAGCGCTCGGCCAAAAGCAGTGGACTGCAGGGGGTTGGCTACCTGCATTGTGGTTGCCCTACAGCTGACCCCCACCACACACACACAGATATATATATTCACTGAAAAAACATTAAAATAAAATTATAGTTAGGTGAACTTTTAAAGAAAATAGCCCACTGAAATTATAGTTGTCTTGATTAGTTACGAAGGGGAGCATTATATTCTTTTCACTGCCACTTACAGCCAAGATGTGCCTTGCAGTGACAGGCAGTGAACATTGATGTGTATGTCAGCCAGTCAAATTAGGTTTGTGGACATACAGGTCAAGCTCTGATGGCCCTTACTCCGTCGGGCCATTAGAGGGTTGTAACTTCAGCAGCTACAAAGAAGTCCCCGCTGTGGCTACACCAAAGCTCAACCCGCATTTAAATAACAAGGGTTGACCATTATGCTGGTGAAACAGGCCCACTGTTGTGACAGAGTAACGTTCCTGGCAAAATATGTCAGACTCTACATTTGTGTTAAAGAATTTGCATTCCTTAATCTCAATGTTGCACTGCAAACTTGATCAATTTAGCCTGGCAAAAGGGAGAACTTTAAAACTGCTATAAGAATGTGCTTGACACCCTGAGGGTGTTTCTAACTTTTTTGTTTTTAGGCTTACTACCCCTGATTGGGCATTATGTGCAATTTGGTGAGGAGCATGGTACACCATGAAAACCATTGTTAGTGCTTAACCTAATTGTTTAGTGTTTATGAGTAAAATCAGACCAAAACTACAACAATCCAACAAGGGAAACAAGAGATATGAATTTTCAGTGAAGTAAAGTAAAGCAGACCAAAAAATATAAAGCATCCAATGTAAGTCAGTAGTCGCAGTAGAACAGGACCAAGGTGAAATTTCAGTCTTACCACAATGGAACCCAGGCTACGTCAAGTCGATTGGTCCCAGTGACGGTCTGTGAGTTGCAAAGTTTGAAAAATCTTTAAAGTCCCAATTCAGAAAGGGAATTTGCCACTTTTTTTGAAGAAAATTATTGAGAAGAATAATGCTCTAGTGCGGGACCCTGCTGAGACTGCCAACTCACAACCAAAGTCCAAATACCTGAAGCAGGTTGGTCCAGCTGGTGTTCTGGGGCTTTCTTGCTGAACGTTTTCTAAGTACCAACTCAGAATTGGACCTAGTATTTTTTCTAGAGGTACAGAGATCTCTGAACAGGATTAAGCTGGAATCCAATCAGTGACTGTGCAACTGCAGTTTAGATACTTTTTTTGAAACACTGGAGCTCTTTAGGAAAGGTTTTTAAAAGTTTCCAAACTTTCTTCTGATGATCAAACAACCTCACTAGTACATTTCCTAGGCCTCCAGGGTCTTAGGGGTTGGCAGTTAGAGACTCTCAGGCAGAGGCCAACAGCAAAGTCTAGCCTTCAGTCGAGTTGCCTGGGTTATGTTCATGGTGACATCCTGAGGTTCAGCCTTATGATCTATGGATCTATTTCTGTCCGTGGCTTTCAAGATGAAGGGAGCCCACACTCATAACGTCCTTCCCACAGGTCACAGATGCCAAGTGCAGCAGTTTCAGTCTGCCTAGCATCCTTTCTAAAGTCATTCAGTGTTCTAAGGAATGTTGGGTGAAGGTCTAGGTTTCTAGGGTTCACCGGTCTGTGGATCAGGGACACCATAAGGCAAACCTACTCCCTATCTGACCAATTAGGTCAATGTTCCAAGGCCCTGACCCTGCTGTTTCAGTGGCTTCTTACTGCACCTAGGCTGAAAATAAAATGTATCAAGGCAAAACAAAGATGGACAAAGTTTTCAGCTGCATGAACTTTGGGCTCTGAGAGCATGGATGTGTAGGTAAGTGTCCTTTAGAAACTACTATTGCCTTCCCATATTTACCTCTAAAATTTAGATTAAAGCATGCCCTGGGCCCACAGCATAACATGAGACAGGAGTCGGTTTGGTCCCTGGACATGAAAGTTTTACATGTGTCTCAGACAGGTCTGCCATGCAGCATTGACACTGTTGTGCATCATGGTGGGGCACCTGCACCATCGTGAATAGTCTGCTGAGCTCTTCGCTGCCCATTCAGGTCGACCAGTTAATCAAAGTTATCTAATGTGTGGCTTCAGGGATTAATTTTTAACTTCATTACAGGTAGAGCATGGTTGGCCAGCCATTATAGACTAAGGCTAATTAGCCCACAGTGGCTCACACAAGAAAATATAACTTTTCTGAAAGTTACATTTCTTAACTATTTGGATAAAAATCCAACTTTACCAATTATTTAGATTTTTAAAACAGTTAGGAAAAGTTCTTGCACTTGTTTTCTGTTGCTGTTTCCTACTGGATAATGCAGAAAGAGTGATTTAATTTGCTTTACCTGTATTTCCAGTCGGAACTGCTAAACCCAATACAGTGAAAATAGCTTTGGTGATTTATTCACCAAAGCTATTTACAGGTCTGTGCTTGCATGCAAGAGGAATTGGGACCAATGCACATACACTGGGTACAGGACAGCAGAATCCCAGTGTTAGAGTTTAAAATTACAAGAAGGTGAGTCCAAACAAAAACTTAGGGATAATATTAGACCTGACATTCTGGGCATGGTCATCATCCAAACGTTTTGCTTCATGCCCTCCTGTTTTGCTGGATTTGTTTTGTTGGCTTTACTATTCTGTGTATGTTATTGAAAATTGGCCTACAACTGATTAGAACATTTAATTTCCATAGTTTTGGGCCAGTTTTAAAACATTCTGAAAACACTGGTTCAAGTGGAAAATGTCTCTCAGTTGTGATTTCACTGTTCCCTCAAATTATTCTCCTGTTGATAATAATTGATAAAAGTAGCGAATAATGTACTTAACAAAATGACACAAAACTACAAAAAATCCAATAGGAAGATATGAGTTTTTAAAAACGGTTATATTAAAAATAGCACCAAAAGGCATAATGTGCCAATCGTGATCATCTGGTCGCACTCGACCTCTACCTAGGCATGATTTAGGCAAACCACGATGGAGCACAGGTCGAATAAAGAATCCAAAATCATCCCAGTCAGAAGTTTTACCTTCTGAGTTAGTCTCTGAAATGGAAGCAAACAGTCTTCAGTGGTTCAAGGTTGCAGGACAGATAGCCTTTAGAAGAAGGCCAGTGATGCTGCTGACTTAGCTGGAAACTTCAAAGAGGGAGAAATGTAAAATTCATGCCCAAGGAGGGTCCCTCGCTGGCTGGATTCTTTTGATGGTTTTGCTCAGTAAAGATTTATACCTTTGAACGTAGCCACCATTTTTTGGGGAGCTTGGACTTCTTCAGTCGGGCAAGGCAGACAGCTGTAGCTGAATATGGCTACACAAGGCCAGATAGCCTCCTTGCGACATACTAGTGAAACAGATTTGATGCTGTGGAAAAATCATGAGTGGGATCAAAAACAATCTTTACGCCAGTACCAAAGCATCTTCGTCAGACTGACTTGGCAGGTTTGGTCTGCTCCTCTGGAGGGTTTAGAGGCAAAAACTTATTAAGTGGGAGGTTTTTCAGGATGTTATTAGGAGTACACTCTGACACAGTCAAGAGTTTCAGGACCTCATAAACAGCAGTCGTGGGTCACGACTTACTCCTGCAGAAGCCACCAGATGTTTCCAGGGCAGGTCCAGTTGGTACTGATCAGCTGGGCTCTTTGGGAAAAAAGGGCTTCCAGCACCTTGGTTTATCCATATTGCTGAACAAGAGATAAGCCAAACTGACCCTTGGAGTCCACTTCTTTCTACTGCGTAAAAGTGGGAGAAGTGTTTGCAGTCCTACTTCTGTCTTCCACAGGGCAAGTAGTGTCCTGAAGAGGGTGTCCAAGTGTGCAACACATATGCCTGGCACCAACATGTGGGTAAGGGTGACTACTGGTCCCTCCATTGCTAAAAGGAGAAGGGTTCCCAAGGGTGACACTATCTACGTTACAGCACTTCCTGTGTGCCTTAATGTAAACAATCCCACAGTACTCCTCTCTACCTAAATAAAACATGGCAGAATATTTCTTCCCCTTTGAAGAGATCCTGTGGAAATGGACAACCCCTCCGCTGTAGTCATTCAAAACTGGTTATGGGGGAAGCTCCTTTCCCACTGAGAATAGTGCCTGGCTGACCAAGGGGACATTGAGTGAAGCATTGGTCACAAGTGTGGCAGTTCCAAAGATTATAGGCCATTTTAACCCAAGCTGGATGGGTGGTGTGTCGATCTTCTCCATGCAGTGGCGGTAATGCGTTGGTTCTGAAGTGGTGGTTCCAAATGCAATGCAGCTATTCTGAGTGTGATGCGCCAATTCTAATTCCTCAACAGGGTTGAGGTGCCAGTTCTGCTACACACAGATTGGAGATGCATCGATTTTCTCTGGTGCAAGTATTTGTGCCCACTTCCAGTGAACCAGGCACAGGAGCAGGTGTATAAACTTTGAGAATCGTGAGTCTGCAAAAACAGGAGGCAAGCCACAAAGCCCTTGAAGAACACTTAAGGTGCAAAGCAAAGTCCAGCTCTCCTCAGCAGGTTTAGAGAGTAGCAGGCAGCAGGGCAGCACAGCATAAAAGCAAGCCTTTCAGGTCTACAGTCCAGCGGAGTGTCAGTCCTTGATGCATCACAGCAGTTCTTCTGACAGAGTCCAGTTGTACGTCCAGGAGTGTCTGATTTGGTGGGGTCAGAGCCTCAGTACTTATACCCAGTTGTGCCGTTGAAGTGGGGGTATTACAGAAGAGGAGTTTAAGGCTTGACATAGAGTTTTAAACACCAATTTGAAGTGGCAGTAAACTACACACTCAGCCCTGAAGTGGCAGGCATGAGACAGGTTTGAAAGGTTATTTGTAAGTGTGGCACAATCAGTGCTGCAGGTCCACTCCTAGCCTTGCATATATCACTATATGCAGATGACATGATGTTGTATGTTAGGGGCCCTGTGCAACATCTCAACCCTCTACTAAGGGAGTATATCAAATTTAGGCAACAGTCAGGACTCAAAATTAAGTGGTCCAAATCACTAATCATACCACTGACAGACACTACCCACCCACATCCGACAGACTACCCTTTAGAGTGGCAATCGGAACCAGTGAAATACTTGGGAGTCTGGTTTCACCAGGACCCCGAAGTAGTTATTCGCACTAATTATGGTAGGGCGGTTAGCACGCTGGAAGAAAAGATTGAGAGGTGGATCCATCTACCTCTGTCTTTGACTGATCGCTTGGCCATTGTGAAAATGGTCATATGGCCAAAACTTCTCTATCTTTTTACTAATATCCCCATTAAACCACCCGTGGAAGTGTTTCGCAGGATAACTGCTATGGTGCTCCGTTTGATATGGGCGGGCAAACAGGACCGGATTGAAATCCGTACATTAACGTTACCTTACTCACAAGGTGAGTTTAAAGTCCCAGATTTTTTGTTGTATTATTTATGCGCACAAGCACAATTTGCTCACTTTTGGTATCACAGAGTTCCTTTCCTCACTCATGTTGCAATCGAGGAAGGTAATGCACTACTGATTCCACTAACGGCAGTCATAACGCACCACCGACCCCCGCTTCACAATCGAGATATTAATACTATAGACACTACGGACAATGCTTGGCGAACAATGGCCTGTAAGGCACGCAAGATGCAGCTATATGCTCCAGCACTGCCACTACATTACCATCCAGACGTATCAGTGACCCAGGAAGAGGTGGGTATGGGTTTACTCAAACAAGTGGACATTGACACCATGGGGGATCTATACAGCAATGGTGTGTTTAAATCGACAGATTACTTTTCCTTCATTAGCAATCAAACACTACTGTTTAGTTTTACGTATCACAGATTGCAGGGGGCGATATAGAAGCTCTATCCATCCTACCCTGCGGAGCCACAACAATTGACATCATTGGAACTACTACTCACCACTCCCACGCCTAACCACATAGTATCCAAATTGTATGTTAAACTGCAGGAAGACATAGCAGACACTACACACAAGGCATGGAAGAAATGGAATGTATGTCTAGCTACCCCTTTATCAGAGGAAGAATGGGCCACAGCTTGCACATTGACAGGCTTGCTTACACCCAATGGGAATTTGCGTATCTTGCATTTTAAATATCTTCATCAGACATACTATACCCCGGCGCGGCTCTGCCGATATGGACTACGCATGGACTCCAGGTGTCAACGTTGCAATGCTGAAAATGCAGACTTTATACATCTTGCGTGGAATTGCGCAACAGTGGCAAATTATTGGGCGCAGATCATACAAATGTTGGGGAACATGGTAGATACAATTATTGTATGTGATGTTCGTACATGTCTATTGGGTCTGGTGCCTGATGTACGCGCTGTCAAGTGCAAATTTTGCGCCATTGCTTTACATCTGGCCAAACAGAGTATCATTGAGTTGGGGTAGTAGGGAGGCTTCGATGGTTAAGCACTGGATTCAAGATCTGGTATACTGTAGAGACACCCTGCAAACATATGAAGAAGAATTACCTGCAGGTTCGAGACCCAGAGATTATTGGAAATATTTAATAGAATACCTGAAAACGCATAAAGTTGAATAACTGAATGTATCAGTTGCACTAATGATAATTGTATTTATGGATTACACTGTATACTCGCAACTGGACGATGGATGCTGTTGTGCAACGATATGTATGTTAATCACTGTTTGACATTTTATGTCTTTGTAAATGCTAATAAAAAAAATAAATAAAAAAAAAAGCAATCTGTTTAAGAATTATTCAAGGTCACCAGGGCAAGACTCTCTGCAGAACAGGGTTGGCTCTATCAGGGGCCACTGAAAGACTGGGGCCCAGGGCCAGAGAAAACGTTGCCCATGCCTTATAACGTCTCTGCTTACAGGAGAAAAAAGTAGTATCTAAGAACCCTGGAGCATGAGAAAATTCAGCCGCAGTCAGCGAAACTCTCAGCTGCGGGCTTCGTGCAAAGTTTCCAGAGATCCAAGAACCTCAGAGCGCAAGGTACCTCAGTGCGCGGTCACCCAGGGAGTCGAGACGTCTTGTTCACCACAGTAGCAATTCTTAGATTCTTCTTTGAATTACTATTTGCTTAGTGAGTAACATAGAAACTGAGTCAAGAAGGATTTACGAGGCTATGACGATTTGTGAGAGCTAAGAGCCATTTGATATCAATAATTTGAATTGTAAATGTACATGAACCCACTTTTTAAAAAAGTATTTATTATATAGCCTTAAAAACATCACTTAAGAATATACTAATGATTAGAATTAAATAGAGCACGTTTTAATGCTGAGTGCTAAAATCTGGCATTTTTCTTATCATATCATTGCACTATGAACTATTGCTCAAAAATACAATTAGATTTCACAGATGTCAGATATTAAGAATGGTATGGATAACCATGGTTCCAATAGGGATTTTTTCTTCCTTTCTGTAGCTTGAATTTAAAGGTTGATCCATTGCCTTTTGGAATGAAAGGGAGATACATTTCAGAAGCCGCACTGTGACAGATTTCGAGGGAAAGGATGCCCAAAAAGACCCAAGTCATAAAACAGATGTCTGGCACTCACTTTCCCATTAGAAAGAGTGTTGTTTGACATGTTCTAGCATACATCTTTATATGCCCGATGCTGAAAGGTTGGTCAGAATAAATATTCCTAACGCAACAATAAAACAGAAGCTGAACAAAAGCTCGACCATTTAACCTGTCACTATGGTGCAGTATAGACAAGTCAACTGCATGCACGCCAGGGGCAGCTAGAGCTTTAGGGAAGTAACAGGATAATCATGTACACAAAAACTAAAATCATGTTGGGAAAACAAATGTGTTGAACGTGGAAAACTAAAGGAGTACTGTCGTGATCCTCAGCTCTACAGAGACATGTATACCAATGATTGAGGTAACACTAGAATGGAAAATTAAGTTGATTAGGATCCCTCGTAGAAAGAGCTCACTAATAAATGAAACATGCACACATCACAGTTGAGGTAACTCTCAAATGCCCACCTGGCAATAAATGTCAATCTGACAGCTTGCAAACCCCTTAAGAGTAGATATTATGCCCACCGATGCAAGCTCCCAAAGCAATGAAACCAAAACCAAAACTCCATAATTGGTTCCACTTTCAACACTGAGAAAGTGCAGCTCGTCCACTGTGCATTAAGAAGCTGCTTGAGACCGCTTTCGAAAGGGACTAGTAAGGAGAGAATTTCAGAAATGGCTGGATCCTAGCACACAATGGAGCAACTTTGCATCATTTTCATTTATATATCTTCTGACAAAAAAAAGTTGACCTCTGGCTCCTCAGTGTTAGGTGGAGGGTAGCTGCCGAAAATACCACATTGGAAATCAACTATACAGTTCAAACCAGAGAAGGGAATAACATTTCCATACTACAAAAACTGTAAACAGCAAGACAAATGTCTCCCTAGCCTGAAATTTAGATCAGCCATCCAAAATACCTGATAGAAGCAGATCTAATCCAGCAATTAGAAGTTTATTCAAGTGTTGCCCTGACAAAAAAAAAGAAAACAGCGGTTCGAAGACTTCAGAGACCCTGATGAAAAGTCTGTTCCATGATGGAAGGTCATCTAGAAGTAAAGGAGACTTACAATTTCTTTTACACTGCCCAGAGTACCCAATAAGACAAAACCGACAAAGAAATGTTGACATTGGTTGTTGAGTTCACCAACCCTGAAAACCTACAGAGCACATTGCATCCTTCTTAGGAGCTGGAGATGAAGCAGTCATTTACTCTAAAACAATTGAATGTTCTGTCAACCGCAGAGAGAGACAGGTTCTCCGCTCGTTTGTCTCAGTAAACCACCTATCAAGGTTTAAATTACTCTACATTTGTGCCCACACTGGACAAGCCATACCAACAAATAATTTATTGTGCACTGCTTAAGAGTGAAAACTGAAAGGAATGTGGACGAAATACCTTTATGAACAGAAATCATTGCCCTAATGTGAAATTAGGTGCACATTTTTTTACATTTCCAAAGCATGGTGGATGGCGGAACCTTGATACAAATGCACCTGATACAAACATTTTTTGCCACTTGTGAAAAAATTCCCCTTATCTAAACCCTTAGGTGGGGATCATGTGCACACCGATACGACACCCGCCAACACAATGCCAGTTCAGAACAGAACTACAACATGAGTTATTTGAAAGCACAGGTGCACCATGAAATGAACAGGTTTTCAATAATAACTTCACAAATATGAATGTCCAGAAAGTCCGTTTTGTGTAGATGATTTATTTTTCAATAGAGTGAAATAGGACAGCCGACGCGTTTCGTCCCAGCCGGGACTTCTTCAGGGCTGTGTTTACAAAAGACAAAAGATATACACATACAATTAAAAGATGGAACATTGCAACACCCAGCCGAGTATACAATAGTCCCATACATTAAAAAAGTGAATCTACACTTCTAAGACAAACACCATAACATTGCTACATTCCTGGAATTTAACCAGTAATTGATACCCCAAGATAACATTGTATAAAAAAGAGACATGTATTTTTTATATTTTATAAATCAATTTGAAACTCTTCGTTGAAGGGTGAAAACATGAAGTTTCAATAAGTAGTGCATTATTATACGCAGTTAGTTCAGGGATGAGAACAAAACATCTCTTAATATGTGATAAGAGGGTACACAATCAAGTAATCTGAGAACCTCTTGGTACCTAAAGAAAAAGGCCCAAGATAGGGAAAGTGCACCTACCAAGAGATAAATCAATGTCCGGGATAAGGTGTAGAAACCAGTTCGGTTGCAGACCGCTCTGTCAATCTCTATATCCAATACTGAAAACAAAGTGAATGAAGAAAACAGGTGAAAAGACCCATATGTGAGTAAAGAAAGAGGGATCAACGGGGGAAAGAACCAAGTATGCAGGTAGGCTGTTCTATCGTCCCAGAAAATCCATATTCAAAAAATCAACATGGATGATCCAAAACCACGACGAGAAAATAAACCACTTACATAATAGTGAGTATCCACGTGGATGTTCATAAAACAGTACAGTCATGAAGTGTCATGTGTACACGGGGTCTTGGCAAAGGTACTATGAGGAGGAATAAGAAGAAAGGGGGGATTGTTGTATTATATTATTGTAATTAATCCAGAAAGTCCGGTGTGTAGAGTCCTTAAAAGAATTCATTCTTGGATGGTAAGTGGCTCGTGCACAACTGTATGATTCCAACTAAGTTAGAAGAACTAAGCAGAGGCGAAGTAACACAACCAAAGTACAGAGGATTGTGGACCCTGCTTACCTATAGATACACTATCAACGTTTATCAGAGGAAATGATTTGACATCCAAATATCACGTGAGCATAAATATATGGTGCACCAACAATACGATGTGCACTAAATCTGAGTAAACGAAGAGAAAAGAGAAAACAACAATCATTATTGCAAGTCATGTTGTGTGATTAGGGTTGAAAGAAAGAAGGGTAACAAAAAATAAACAGAATATCCCTATGAATGGCCAGGTGCCCCTTACAGCGGATATCCCGACATCAAAAGAAATTATTCATGATTCTTCCTCCTTAGTTCTAAAAAACCAAAATCACATCAAGAAGAAAAAGTGATATGGAAATAAGCTGTACATTGTGTGAAAAATAAATACAATTGAACTAAATACACTCAGAAACAAAGTGTATCCATATAATCAATACTGGTCTTAAGGAATGGGGAATTATAGTAACTGCCCTCAATCCAAGAGGTTAAGCCTGATGGCAAAAGTCATAGCCCAACAATTACTATATATAAGGAAATAAAAAATAGAAAAAAAGAGGGAAACAACAAAAGAATACACCCGAGGGGGACAAGACACAGTAAGCTTTGGAGAGAATAACATGTTTAAAAAAGAAAAAAAGAAACAATGCAAAAAGGGACCAAATAGCACTTACCTCGAGAAAGATGAAAAAAGCGGGAGATAACCACCCAAACGAAAGGTCCCCTCAGTATGAATAACGCCTGATGGTAACCGGCCATGGCTGCACTAGTATATATACCTATCTTAATTGAATGATAGAATACACCTGAGCGGCAGTGAGAACGAACAGGCTATAAGATGTCGGCAATTTGCGGCCGCCATCTTATCTGAGTAAAAAAGTAAGGGTGTAATGACAATAATGATGCATAAAACCTGTATAAGGAGAGCAAGGAATCGATAATGCTTGATTTCTTCAAAAGAATTGAAGACTAATGAATAATTGTATGCCATAAGAAGGCGTAGTGGCCTGATCCGCTATATATATAAGAAGGTATGTTGAAATTTTTTAACGTGTCCGCCATATTAGAGCAGTTAGGGACGTCTAGTAGCGGGCGGCCATCTTGGAACAGTATGAGTGCAATATACGTGCGTCTAAGAACCACTAATTAAAGCTATGGTAGTAACCCAAACTAGAAGATAAACTGAAACAACATAAGTAGACTTGTACAAATATGTGGAATATATTACGAAAAAATGCCGATTTGTTCGAAGTACCACTATGCGTGTAAACGCAGTAAAACGTGCGTAAACGTCAACAAGCGTGGCGGCCATGATGGAAAGGTCATAGTCCATCTACTAGGGGGCGGCCATCTTGGAGCAGTATGAGGGCAATATACGTGCGTCTAAGAACCACTAATTTAAACTATGGTAGTAAGCCGAAACTATAAAATAATCTGCAGCCACATAAATAGAGTAGTATAAAATATGTGGAATATAATACAAGAAATTGCCGATTGATTCGAAGTACCACTATGCGTGTAAACGCAATAAGACGTGCGTAAACGTCAAAGAGCGTGGGGGCCATGATGGAAAGGTCATAGTCCATCTACTAGGGGGCGGCCATCTTGGAGCAGTATACAAGCATCTGAAAAAAAAGGGGGGGATAAAATCCAAAAAATAAAATGGGACAAAAGACTGCAACCCAAGGC
Source organism: Lissotriton helveticus (assembly GCF_964261635.1). Lineage (NCBI taxonomy): Eukaryota > Metazoa > Chordata > Amphibia > Caudata > Salamandridae > Lissotriton > Lissotriton helveticus. Next base: position 46,045,906 of record NC_136060.1, on the reverse strand, counting down.
GAAAAAATAACTATCTGGGCCTTTTTCTTCAGGTACCAAGAGGTTCTCAGATTACTTGATTGTGTACCCTCTTATCACATATTAAGAGATGTTTTGTTCTCATCCCTGAACTAACTGCGTATAATAATGCACTACTTATTGAAACTTCATGTTTTCACCCTTCAACGAAGAGTTTCAAATTGATTTATAAAATATAAAAAATACATGTCTCTTTTTTATACAATGTTATCTTGGGGTATCAATTACTGGTTAAATTCCAGGAATGTAGCAATGTTATGGTGTTTGTCTTAGAAGTGTAGATTCACTTTTTTAATGTATGGGACTATTGTATACTCGGCTGGGTGTTGCAATGTTCCATCTTTTAATTGTATGTGTATATCTTTTGTCTTTTGTAAACACAGCCCTGAAGAAGTCCCGGCTGGGACGAAACGCGTCGGCTGTCCTATTTCACTCTATTGAAAAATAAATCATCTACACAAAACAGACTTTCTGGACATTCATATTTGTGAAGTTATTATTGAAAACCTGTTCATTTCATGGTGCACCTGTGCTTTCAAATAACGCACATTATTTTACACTTGTTTTAAACTAGCACCTGTTAGGAGGTGAGAGCGAATGTACTTAGGTAAATCTACTTGCACTTGTCTGTGCAAGTCATAATGCTAGCAGAAGTAACATAAACACAATTTGTGCAAATACTCTTTGCCATTTTTTTCCTTTTTTGGCCAATATTGGATGCAAAAACACAGGAGTTTACCTGTACTTAGCAATTGGGTCTAACTGGCAATGCTAGATTTGAAAAGATAAGACCTTGAACGAAGAACCTCTCTTTAAAAGACCAATTGTCAACTTTGACACAGGAGATACAGAAAATTGCACTCGCTCTATAGAGAGCCTTAGCACCCCAACGACCAGAACACAATGGAATACGATTTTTTGGTCACATAATTCTATCTCTGATGATGACATCAAGACAAGGCATCTGATTAGTTGCTAGTTCCGGGAAAGAAGTGATTTTCAGTAGAAATTGACACAATTTTCTTGCCAGCTATCTTATAATAAAATGATGAAGAAATGTTTAATAATGTGTCCACATGCCTAGAGGAATACAGCTTCTCCTTAGTAAATGCACCAATTCAAGTCAAAAGGTCTTTCATTGTCAGATGTTCCCTTTCAAAGACAGGTTAACTGCTTGCATTGTCTGTAAGGGTATAACAGAGAAATAACAGAAAAGGTTCATGACTCACAATACCTTTAAATTGAACTGAAGCGCCCCTCCTCCCCTCCTCCCCCCAACCCCAGCTATATTGAAAGAATCTGGATTAAGGCTAGCATCAGCTATTACGTTTCCAATGCTTTCTCTGCTGCTTCAGCCCAATGAAAAATATTTGAATAATTCTATATTTTTAATGCTGCTGTAATTCTAGAAACTAAACAGAAAATACATGTTTTAACTGATCTGCTTTTACTATAGGCGGAGTCTGCCAGTAAAAACCTAGCTTTCTTTTGAAGATCACAAAGCAACTTATACAAGTCATAGATGCTCTAGATATTTAACAGCTATTCTTTCAAATTCTCGCTTCTCTGACTAAACAGAAAAGTTATGTCTGCAAATGTTAAATAATTTCCTTAACATGACTTTCATGCTTGTCCAATAAAGGAGATAAACATCTGGCTTTCATGTATGCCCAATATAGGAGTAAAACGTCTGGCTAACGTATTCAAACTAATTCAAAATATCGGACAATATTGAATCCAGTGTGTCGTTGAAATACAGAAAGGGCATTAAACAGCTCATAGAGCAAGCAATACTTATCCTCTATGTATTTCAGTTTAATTATATTTTATTTGAAGAGTACACATACGTGATAACAAAGTAACAGGATAATAATTGTTATATGTTATGTTATGTTATATGGGATTTGTAACGCGCAAAATTAATCATGAGTATCCTGGAGCGATATGGACTACAGACGTGAGGATGGAAAAAGATTTAGAAAGCCTGTTTAAAAAGATACGTTTTGAGAAGTTTCTCAAAGCAGTGGAAGTCCTGGATGTGGCGCAGCGAGACAGGAAGGCTATTTCATAGAATGGCTACCTTGACTGAAAGTGACTGACCCCCCATCCTAGAGCGACGAAAGCGGTGGGTGGCCATCAGACAGTGATAAGCAGATCGTAAGGATCAACGAGGGGTGTAAAAGGCCACCCGTTTCCAAATGTAGGCGGGTCCTGAATCGTGCAGAGCTCTATGAGCTAAAGTAAGGGCCTTGAACTGCACCTGCTGGACCACGGGCAGCCAGTGAAGGTCGCACAAGTGGGATCTGATACTTGATTTCTTAGAGATGTTAAATAAGAGTCAGGCCACCGCGTTCTGGATCAATTGCAGTTTGTTCACCAAGTATCCAGGAATGCCAAGGAAAAGCGTATTGGCATAATCCAAGCGGGACAGGATAAGTGCCCGAGCCACCATTTCCTTCGCCGGCTGGGGGAGCATAGGGAAGAATCTGCTCAGTGACTTAAGAGTATCAAAGCAGACACCCGTTAGTCTCTTGATGTGTTCCGAGAACCTGAGGTCCTCCCCAAACCAGATTCCCAGGTTCTTAGCCGGACCACCCTCAGATAGTGGGCGGGGGAAATCAGGGGGCCACAAGGCTACTGTGATGAGTGGTGGAAATTGGCCGTAGAGCAGTATTTCAGATTTCCCCTCGTTGCACTTGAGTTTGACCTGTACGAGCCATGTAAACACGGCAGCCAGGAACCTCTGTGCTGTCCCAGTGCACAGGTCGGGGCCATTCCAAGTGAATAGAAGCTGGGTGTCGTCAGCATAAGCCATGATTTTGGCACCCAGCTCTTCAGCCAGGGAGATCAGTGGAGTCAGATAGATATTAAAAAGCAGAGGGCTCAGAGTCGAACCCTGAGGGACTCCAGTCAAGACCTCCCTGGCCGAGGATGAAAAGGGAGGCATCCAGACCTGCTGAGTACAGGTATCCAAAAAAGATTCCAGCCAGGCGCACACTGCAACAGAGAGGCCAATGGCAGATAGGCGGGAGAGAAGAAGCTTGTGAGGTACCGTGTCAAAGGCGGCAGAGAGGTCCAATAAAATCAGAGCCGCTCTGCCGCCCCCATCAAGGCATTCCCTGATTGCCTCCATCATTTCCACCAGCGCAGTCTCTGTGCTGTAAGATGTTCTGAAGCCTGACTGGGCCAGACGCAGAGCCCCAGAGGTTTCCACAAAGGCTTCCACTTGGCGAAAAGCCACCTTTTCGAAAACTTTGGCCAATGCTGGTAGTAAGGATATGGGACGATAGTTGGCTGGTACAAAAGGGTCCGCTGTCGGTTTTTTAGGAAGCAGGAGAAGCTTAGCTTGCTTCCATTGTCTTGGTACCATCGCCGACTGAAGCGACCAGTTGACAATGGACGTAACTTCAGTACACACAATTTCTGCCACCCCAGCCAGGACTCTGGCCGGGCACGGATCCGAGGTAGAGCTTGACTTGAGCGATTTGAGAATAGTAAGGATGTCAGACTACTCCGCCAGGGCAAACTGCGAGAGTAGTGAGTTGGGAGGGGTACAGAGAGGAGGTGCTGGGGGAGGGCTCTGCGGTGTCACTGATGAGGCCTTCTTTCTTGAATTAGTTGAATTTTATTGACAAAAAATGCTGATAGCTCCTCACACCATCCAAGGGAGGCAGGGATGGCCCTATGCTCCGCGCCGGGCGACATAAAGCTTTTAACAATAGAGAAAATCTCTTTACTGTTGTTATTGGCTTTTATTATTCTATCTGCATAGTACTCGCTTTTGGCTTTTCTGACAGCTGTGTAATAGATTCTCTGTGCCGAGCGCAGATCGGATTTAGCTGTTAGGCAGTAAGCAACCCTCCATTGGCGTTCCAGCTTCTTACAACCCAGTTTCAACTCCTTTAACGAAAGGGAATACCAGGGATGAGAGGGGGACGGCCAGTGAACCTTGCTAGGAAAAGGTTTGCATGAAGATTCAACTTCCCGGCTAACCCAGGTGTTAACCGGTCAACCGATAATTAACATGCAAAAAAATTGCTTCAGTGTCAGAGGTTAAATCCATTTTAACACTAAGAAGTAGGTGAAGATAAGGGGTAATGGGATAACGTTTCGATAAAACATTACCTAAAAAAAAAAGAAAGAAAGGAGAGAAAGAAAATAGAGTCATGATATATTAATGTGAAAAATTGAAGCGGAGGTTCATAAAATTAAACATTGTGAGCATTAAAGGTAAGCATTACAAATATTAAAACAACATATAATTATAAATAAAATCAAGATACATTTCTGAGAGGTTTGGAAACCTCTTCAGAAACAATAGCAACTCATTTACTACGATAACTTGAAATTTCAAGAAAACAATTTTGAAGGTGACCATATACGTTCTTTTTTGAGAGCTAAGCAAATCGGATAAATATAGGCTCTATCCAAAAGATGATTAAAACAAACAGGGTACCTGTATGCTTTATAGGAAACATGTATATTGTTTTGACAATTTAAAGTTTTCTGTTGAAAAGCTGCAGCTATCAAGGTGTCATATAGACAAAGTGAAAACGTGAGTTGAAACCAAATTGTGTTGAGGCTTCCTAAAATTATATATGAACAGAATATGGAATGTTAACTTCAAAAATCCAAGTGGTCCGATCCAAGATTTGCAACCATAAAGCATGAATATGATGATATAGGAACAGCATATGCAACAAATCACAGCGTGGACTTACATTTATGCAATAATAAGTAATCTGTTGTAATAAAAAACATTGTTTGTGTACATTTTGCTGATCTAGGAGCTGTATGTAATTTAGACCAGAATTTATCCCAACATTGAGCAGACCATTCTACTTTTAAATCATTCTTCCATTGTAATTCTAAATTAGAATAGGTGGAGAAAAAGACAAGGGCCCATATGCATAATTCCTAATTGCAATCGCAAATGCCGAAATTTGCAGAATTTCGGCGTTTGCAATCGCAATTATGCTTAGTGGTATGTATGAAAACTGCCTCGCAAAATAAGGAATCGCATAATTGGCGATTTCTTATTTTGCGATTGCATTTAAGGAATTGCAAATCGCTATTCCTTAAATGCAATGTAAGAAGCACAAAAAAAGTGCAATTTGACCTTAAGGAATCGCAATTTACTACCAACTTCAAGTTGGTGGGAATTAGCAAATTTCTTTGAAAAATTCACTTTTATGCATTATTCAAAGTGCCATGTGGCACACATACATGCCCTAAGGGCATGTATGTGTGCCACAGTGGCACACATGCACATTTCAGGGGTACAACAGGGTGTCAGTTGAATTTCTAGTTTTTAAACATCATGGATGGCATTGGATTCAATTGCAAACTGTTTTTGGGTGTAATTAAATGTTGGCTTTTTGATTTTCAGCCAAAATGTAACCCTAGTAGTTCATATAGTTAGTGTAGGCCTGCTTGAGTTCACTTTCTGTTGGTGGCCTGACCATGCGGTGGCGGCCATTTTGTGTTACCAGCCACTGTGCTTTTGCCATAGCCCTCCAAGCTTGTGGCCTACTCTGCCAGTAGGCCCAGAGGTACTACTCGAGTCATCATGGGTGCATGAAAGTTAATCAACTGTTTTTGTGGTGTTTGTTTAATTTGTAACATCATGTATGGCATGGATGGCTTTGGATTGATTTTCAAAATGTGGTTTTGGGTGTGGAATTTCAGGTTTTGGGTGTATGTTAAATAATATGGCTTCTTCTGCCAGTAGGTAACCCTAGGAATTCAGCTCGCGTAGTTTTGGTAACTTTGCACAGTGCGACAACGCGACTTTACAGTTTTTGCCTTCTTCGCACGCTCAATCTGCGTGCTCCGGCACGCGATAACGATGTTTTGTACAGTTCGCGCTGCCGAACACGCCGAGTTTGCAATTTCGCGAGCAATATGTCTCGAGTTGCATTTAACCTTCTCGAAAATGTTGATTTTGTTCATTTTGCTAAAAAACTCCTCAGGTTTTCATTTGGGTGTAGTTTTTGGAGCAAGGAGTCATTTTTCTGTTCATTTTTTTTTTTAAAGAGGAAGGAAGTGCCCCAGAGACCTCAACTTCCTGTTCCTATCCTTTGTATGTACTTTGATGTTTAAGGGTTGGGCCGACCATGTGGGTGGCAGCCATTTTATGAAGCCAATCATTGTCCTTTTTGTCTATTTGTCTTATTGTCTGTCTTCTCTTTCTTTTCATGTTGTTGTGGGTGGCCAGGCCATGTGGTGGCGGCCATTTTGTGTGACCTTCCACTGTGCTTTTGCCATAGGCCTCCAAACTTGTGGCCTATTCTGCCAGTAGGCCTAGAGTCCCAGAGGTAGTCAGCGGGGGTGCTTGATGTAGCTATTTCTATGTTCTCTGTAGAATTTAACATAATTTAGGGCATGGATGCCGTTGGATTGAATTCCCAAATGTGGTGTTTGGGTTGTAGTTAACTATTTGGGTGTGTGTTAATAAATGCCTTTGTTGTATGTGTTGTTGTTGTGTAACTTTCCAACCTTTTAGACATGTGGATTTTATTTTTTGCATTACGCAGTGATGTGTAACAGGCATCCTTCTTTGTCTGGCCATATAGGGATATAAAGGCCTGCTTGATGTTATTGTTTATTGGGCTTTACCCATGTGCCTGTGATGAGTGACCATGTGGCTGGGAGCCGTGGTGGTGGTAGTAGTAGTGTGATGTTTAGTTTTTGCCACATAGGCCTCTGTGTCTTTCCATTGTTCCTGTTGGCTTACTGTTTACATCCCCATTGGTATCTGCTGCAGGTCACTGATGCTGCATCCATCTGACATGATGCACACATTAAGGATAAACAAGTTCCACGACCACTACATTTGTATTTTAGTTCTTTGCTATTCTTACTCTTACTGAGTGTACTAACACTACTAGTAATTAAAATGAAAGCTCAACAAATTCCACATTTGACTGATGTTCTTCTGCCTTCTTTGCTTTTAGGTGCACAAAAGACTGAGGAGGAGGTGTCTGTCATCATTCATCGCCCGTTGTACTGCCAGATGGGCATCCTTCTGTTGTACGTGACGTGTGGTGTGACCTGACCAGACATCTCTGCAACTTGTTCAACTGAGTGCTGCTGCTGACATCTGAAGAAGATGGGCGCAAAGAAAGCAGGTACCAGGTCCTCCAAGACCAAGAAAGTTGCTGAGAAGAAGAAGGAAGAACCGAAGATGGAAGTGACACTTAAGTCTGGTGTTGACCCCAAAACCTTTTTTGGGAAAACAGAAAGTACGCCTGCAGCAGCAGTGTCCTGGGTCCAAGCTGGGGCCAGCACCTCCGCATCAGTGGGCCACCAACCCAGGCCCAAGCAGATGAGTGTGGAAGAGGTAGCCAACCTAATGGTGGAAAACAGTGATGCTGAGCCTGACCTAAACTTATCGCTATCTCAAAGTAGTACACAATCAAAGCATGAGGGAACACAGCAGATCAGTGGTGAACAACAACCATTGCCCGCATAGGTAGTAGTTTAACAACAACAACCACAACCACCGCCCGCAATAGAAGTTGTTGTTCCTCCTGAAGTAGGGGCAGTTCAGGAAATTGAGCCTCATGCAGAGCAAGAAGAAGAGGAAGGCCCTCATGCAGGAGATCTATTGTCTTCCGAATTCCCTTCAAGGAAAAGGAGTGTTAGTCCATCGAGTTCTTCGCCAAGCATCCCTTCTGATGATCTAGATCTCATTTGGTAGCCACAACAATCTGAGCATGAGAGGGAGAGACATGCTAAGACCAGGCTAGGGAAAAGGAAGGGTCCAGAAAGCCTTACACTTATGGAGGTTGATGTAGAACAGCAGGATAATGATGATGATGAGTCTGACCCAGTCATCACAAGCATCACTCCTGGCCCGAGGACATGGAGACCAACATTTTCACCCTATCCTGAATGGATGCGACTAGTAGGGATGTAGCACGCATACCTCCAACACAGGTAACACCAACACGACCTCCAGCTTGCATTTTTACATTAGCAAAGGGCCGGCAGCGTCCTACATCCAGCACAAGCACCACCTCAGCAGACGTAGGTAGTGGTACTACTGCGCAGCCACATATTCAAATTCAACACACACCCTCCAGTTCATCCGGCATTGGAAGTGGCACCTCTAGCAGGAGACAAAAGTTAAGCTCCCCAGTGTGGGACTTCTATACGGTTAGCGCAAAGGAGGACAACATTGCTATATGCTCCATTTGTCATTCCTCTGTTAGTCGTGGTAAGCTTGGTACAAACGATGGTACCGGAGGACAAATGACCCATTTGAAAAACACCACGCAATCAAGTGGGAGGACCACCTTCGTAGCATAAAAACTGGAACCATTGATGTTGGTGGGGATAAACTAGTACAAGGTCCACTCACAGTCAAACAGGAAGAAGAAGAGGGAGACATACTATCTGGTAGTGGTACACCAAGTACCCCTGTCCCCAGCACTGCCGTGGTACAGCCCACATCCTCTGCATCAGCAACATCTCAGTGGCACAAGAGTAAGAGTCAGCCCGAGACACCAAGGAGTACTGCTGTGAAGTCTGCGATGCAAAGTGCTGCGTCGAGCATAACCGAAAGAAATACCAAGCAGCGTACTTAGCATGTTTAGGCAGGAGGGAAAGTACGAACGCAACCACCCAATAGCACTTTTGTACAATGCTAAGCTTGCTAAAATGTTAGCACTGGACCATCTCCCTTTTTCTTTTGTTGAAGGGGTGGGTTTTCTGGAATTTGTGACAACCATCTGCCCAAATGGAACGTTCCCAGCCGCTACTTTTTTGCCAGAGTGCTGTTCCAGCACTACATCATGATGTGCTGGAAATGCTTGGAAAAGCCTTACATCAGAGTGCTGTTCATAGTATCCACCTGACAAGAGACATGTGGACCAGTTGCCAAGCCAATGATTACATGTGCATCACTGCACACTGGATCTCTTTTTCAGGTGTTAGAGACAAACTATCTGCAGGCATTGACACTGTTGAGATTTTTAATGAGACTCGCAGACATGCAACTGTAGCCATGTTTGCTATGGAGAAATCTCATACTGCTGCAAACATTTTTGCTGGTCTTTGAATGGCTGCGACCAAGAGGGCTTAACATTGGTTTTGTTGCCATTGATTATTAGTTAAGGCAATGAAAGATGGTCGCTATTTCAGGGTCCCGTGTTTGGCACACTGCATTAACATTGTAGTTCAAGACTTTCTGAAAAATGAAAGCAGTCAGCAACTTACTGACGACCTGCAGAAGAATATGCACACATTTCAACCATTCTTTGAAAGCCCGGAAGCAGCTAAGGATCATTCAACGTGAGCATAAAATGCCAGTCAAAGCAATCATCCAAGAGGTCCCAACACGATGGAACTCAACCTATTACATGCTTGATCATCTGTTTGAGCAGTACATACAACTTAATGCTTATGTCATGACAAGAAGATTAGGGGATCCTACTGTAATAGCCATGACCGTTGAGATGTGGCAATGGGACCTCATCAAATGCCTGATAGAGAGGTTACTTCTTGTTGAGGTCTTCATACGTGCAGTCAGCAGGGAGGACTGTGCACTCCACTCCTCAGAGTCCTGCTCCATCTTCCTGACTCGCCCTAAATACATTTCCATCTTGCCAGGCATTGGATGGAGATGGAAAATAGTACAATAATGTAGCCTCTAACAGTCCCTCCATAACAAGTGCAACATACGTGACTATAGCCATCTTCTGTTTTGTTTCCAATCCAAAACTCATCACTGTCTTAAGGCTACCACCTCTGTCTGCAGGCATACACAACTCTTCACTGTCAGAACTTGAGCAGGCATCCAAAACTAAAGTAAACTCGTTATCACTTTCAGAAGGCTCGGCAACTCTGATCTGACAGCCAAAGAGAAGAGAAAGACAGGTATATGAAATGAATGATGCCATGCATTGCATTGGATGCTTGCTGACTCTGAGCAAATGTGCATGAAGTAGAACTATACTAGTAGTTTAAATAATAACAAAGTACTTTTGACTCAAGTGATAGTCAATGTTTCCATGCTGTTTAATAATATTAGCCAATTGTACTCCTACTACTGCAGGTGCAGTCTGGAGTTACTTAATCGGAGTCACTCACAGACTGAGTTTCTGTTGGTCTGTTGGACAACACGTACACGTACCACACCTGATGATGATGATGATGATGATGACCATACTATCTTTGCACGCAGTCAGTCAGTAGGATCTGAGATGATTTATGGAATACGTTTCGAATAGTGGTATGATGACTGACAGTGGCGCATTGATTTAGTCACTTGGTTTGGAAAATGCTAGGTTGTTGTATGTATATGCCTTTTATCTGGCTCTGTCAAAATTAAGTTAAATGGAGTTTGGGTCACGGACTCACTGGTGGCCCGGTGCCGTGGGCCTGTTCTGTGCTGGCTCCAGTCTTGTTGTTCTTCTAGATTAATGCTATGTAACTAGTATAGTAGACACAATGTATCCAAGCTACCTCAGTCTGTAAGTCTTCTCCCTCACGAGTCCTGTCTTTTTGCACTACACCGTAATTGATTTTTATTTTTTTGTTCATTTATTTTTTAATACCCCTTTTGTTTTTACATCATAACTTACAAGCCGGCCTTAACCCAGTGCTATTATACTTGGAGCAACAACTCACACTTACCTTACCCTCATCAGCCAGCCAGTGGCACCCAAGAATGATGTTCAGAGTGTCCATGGAAGGGAGGACCAAGATATATGACGAGAAGATACAACTACACGTTTGGACCTGGATAATACAGTAATTTAAGCATCATTTTCGTATTTTTAATAATTTGATTCCTTTTTTCTCTTCATTCATTTTACGACTGTGTGACTTTGTTTGGTAATTGCTCCTTAAAACTATTTTTTAATTTTCTTTGCTAGCTTTCAGGCCGGTACAGCATGTAATTAGGATTTCTCTGAGGGCATACAGCCAAGGCAAATGTCATATAAAATAAATACTTCCTTGTACTATCGAATTGTGTAGTAGTAGTTAAGTACTACTCATTATTAACCATCAAGTTATCTTCATCATGCATGCATTTCCTTTTTCTACCTTTAGTTTATAGATTTATTGGGTAGGAGTAGGAGGAGCGACTGGTAGTACTAGTATGACAAATATAACTCAGTGAGGGGTACCGCATCTATCTGTTTGCATGTTACAAAATTGGCCAATTATTTAAATCAAACACTGGCTGCTGCTCTGCATCTGCAAGTAAACCTTGTGTAATGTATATTAATTCGTGAAGCTGTAACACCACCACAAAACATTAACATCATATGAGTAAGTTTAAATAAATAACATTTATTTCCATAAAATAATAGCCTATCCCACACCTCAACCACCCCTCCCCCTAACCCCAATCAATGTCCAAGTCCAACGAATGTCCAAGAGAAACCCCAAAACCCAATTCCCAACCACCAACAAAAGTATTAAAAAAGGGGCAAACATAAACAGGGTCCATTTATAATCGGTGGGCTTTAAGGTGATTATCTACCAGGATTTTCACATGCTCTTCTAATTGATCCTCCAGCTTTGCTATCCGGAGGAGAAGTTGTTGCCGAAATGCACGACACCCTCATCTGCATCCATGTGGGGGGCCGCAAACGTTGACAAATGGCGGCGGTGGGCGGCTGCCTGAATGCAGCGCCGTACTCCTGCAGGCGGGGCCTGGCTGGGGCCCGGGGCATTGGAAGAGGCAGCAGCTGCTGCCGCCTCCTCCTCCTCCTCCTCCTCGGCCTGAGCCACCAGCTGGCGGTTTTCCTCCATGATGGCCTGAAGTTTCCATTGCCGGGCCCTAGCTGCCAACTCCTTCCGTGAAGGTTTTTGGGAAGGAGTATCTATAAAGAAAGAAACAGAATTGTAACCGAAACTCTTAGCAAAATAGTAACACAAAATTAATTCAACACATAGTAGCACTAGCAAGCGCAGTACATAACATTTGTGGTAACTTTAAGTATCTATCCTCCTGCTTCCCCAGCCTCTAAAATTTGTTGGAGTTTTATTTCTGGCATTATACTTGCCCAAGTAGTACTATGATAAACTCCAGTACACAGAAGAACACCAGTCTTTTTTCGTATCTCTAGGTCACATAAATTAGATAACCTTGATGTAGGCTGTAGCTGGCAAGTCAGCTAAGCTTGCATCCAACAGCAACATACAGGATACGCAGACACCTGTTATTTTTTTAATTAAGCTGCAGGTGGGGAAGCTCTTATATACTCTCTCTGTTACATGAAGGGCAATTGCTCAATTTCACTTTCACTGAGCCCTTGCATCTGGCGACGCCAAAAAGGCAGAGTTAATATACTTATGAATTGATCAAATGATCATTACTTATATGGAACGACATATCAGTCCAGTAGAGGTCAGAGGTGGGAGTGCTGGCGGGTGGTGACGTGGAGAGGGGCCGGGTGGTGGGGCAAACTATGGATTGTGGATAATTACTGGTAAGTAAACATGTAAAAATAAAAATATATATATAACATAGGTAGGAAGTGGTCCTTGGATTCAGAGGAAGGCGCTTGATAATATATATGATATGTGCTTGCAAACTACTGAGTCATCAACTGTATTCTGAAATGAAATACTACTTTTATATAATATATGATGACCCTCTGCTTTGCTACCCTGGCACAGTTTCTTTTATATTATCTTCAAAGTAAGACTCTGCATCCAGTGACAGTCTCCACCTATGATGAATACAATCCATCCAGGGGGCATCCATCCATTAAAAGTAAATGTCTATCATTTTTTATTAGGTATTGCTTAACAAACCTTAGCTGGTTTCACTTTCACCAACAAACACCCATGCGTCCACTCCTTCCTTCCTTGCCTTGGCTTTGTGTTTGACACAAACACGGCTGATGATTCTTGCTATCCACTATCCACCCACATTGTGTTGCCCACCCAGGCAGGCATCTTCTTTTACCTTCCACCCATCCTTCAACAACCCATGCATCTGATTCCCATCAGCCACCTGCAATCTGCTTCCAAAGTATCCTTCTATGCTAGTCGTATTACATCTCTTTCGTCCTTCCTCCTTCACCCTAGTAAACCCTAGTTTATTTCTTTCCCTTTTTGTTCAACAAATCCATCAAGATCATCTGATCTGACTTTGAGTCTTCTCCATAACTTTCTAGTTGAGTTGGAGTCTGATAGAAGAGGCCTTTGTTTACTCAACTCGCACTGGTAATACTATTGCTAATGCATTGGTAATGCTAAGTAAAGGGTGTCTTCTTCAACCGTTGTATATTGTCCAGTACAACTTCAAGTTCATACTCACTTAATAAGTCTCATAGTACAGTGAGGGAAATGTTCCCCTTCCAGCTAGTAATGCCAATAAGTAATGAATATAACTTACAACCGCCCACCGCTGCTGTTTCCACCCCACTGGTGCTCCTGTAGGTGCAGCGTCTCCTGCCCCCTCCTGGATGTCAGCATTAGCATCGCCGCTGGCCCCTTCGGCACTGGTGTTTGGTAGTGGTTGTGCACTTATGAAAACAAGTACAGCTTTTTAGATGCCTGCACACCTACCCCTATTTTACTAGTTTTTTCAGCAGGAAGGAAGATTGAAAAAACAGTTAAAGTACAACATAAATCATCACTAGTCCAAATTGCGTAATACAGTAGAGTCAGTAGACAGACATTAGTAGTATTAATTTATTATATGGTCCCTAGGGTCATCTCATCTCTACTCCTACTCTAGTATTTGGAAAGTTAGCCTGAGCCATGTAACCATTTTAGAATCATGTCTACTGTTTTGCGCATGTTACCTCGCAGCTTGTTGCACAGTAAGACACCGTTGAGGCCACATGAGTGTTGCATACGAGTGAAGAGGTTGAAAAACAATGCACGTTTTTTTATGGAGCTTGGTTAGTTCCTATTGCCGAGCCATAATGTTACATTTTTTTGGCATGACTGCAAAAAGCTTGCATAATTGTATTTAATACTGTCTAACGTGCCCCATTTTTCTCATAATAGGCAGATGAGAAGATTGCCTTCTACGAACCAGAGATTTGCAGAGCTTACGAAAGATGCATGTGTAACCAGTACACATTCAACGGTGAGGGGTCTCCCACAATTCGCACAGTTCTCTATCGTGCACTAGTTGTAAATGTTTAGTTTTAATCTTCTTTATTTTGCATGGTGGAGCTGGATGTATTTTATGGAACAACTTACAAAGCTTGTTATTGTTTGGAAAAAATAAAGCTTTTGAACTTGCACATAGACTCTGTGGTATATTTGGAGTGTCTGTGGTGTTGTGGACTTACACAAGTGAGTGAGCGAAAGGGTGTTATGTTCTGGGTTGTGTAATAAAATCATTGGGTATTTTTGTGTGGGGGTCAGGACAAATGACTAATGACTGAGACACTATAGCTAGTCGGTCAGTGAATTGTGGGTTCTGAATTCTGTGACTGAGGTGTAAGTAAGGTCCAACCTCCCATCACCAACATCATATGTTCTTGTGCATAGTTCTGTATGTGGCTGTGCAGAATACCCACAACAGTAGTAGTAGTATGTACTACTACCCTAACAAAAAATACTAGACAAACATCTTGTTGCGCATTTAGTTGGTGGGAATTGTCAAAGCCTAGAGATTAAAGAGGACAACGCAAAGGACAGGAGAATACCCGGTGGCTACAGCTATTCTATCACAGCTTTATTTAAAAGAATACCTTAACTAAAGAGTGGCCAACAGGGCAAGCTTAGCTACAGACAGTCTAATAGTAGTAGTACAGAGAGTCAGAGCAGAGGCAGTCGGAAGGATCTGAAAGGCAGGGATACCCAAAAGTTGGAAACCAGATAATGAAGATCAAAGAAGCTTTTGTTAAAAATGGAATTAGGAGGAAGCTTAATTAATAGTTTGGAAAAATAAGGTGTGTTAAAAGTTAGGGAAATATAATTGTTATAATATAAGCACTGTAGGACTTACTGGGGCCAGCAGCAGGATCCTCGGTAGAGGAGCGTTTCTCTGGTGGTTGTTGTCCCGCCGACTCGGACCCTGTCTGCTTGCCCCTGGGTGCTGGATCATGTAAGAAAAAATGAAGAAAGAGAGAAACATTGAGTGCTGTGAAACAAAAAAAACAACAAATAAATGCTCAAACATTTTAGGGAACAACAATTGCAATAAAATTGACCTATCTAAACGACTACTGGTTTGCAGGATTCACGGACCGTCTACTTATATGAACACTTATCAAAAGTTCCATAATCATTCTGATTGCAGATTACTAACTAACGAAGCCAGTACCACCTAACCTACACCACCTATTCCAGACGGGCCAATTATTCAGTAAGTCGGCATTTCGATTTTATTTTTGCCAGCAAAAATGCATAGATGAGATAGAGGACACATGCATAAATTTGTGCATACACCAAATTGTTGGTTGGTTTCGTCATATGTTGTTCTGCTACTGACTGACAATGCTATTGCTGCTAAGCCTACCACTTACTAAACAAACTACGAAAAGGTTCTATGGAGGACCGGGGTAAGAACTAAGCATTCAGAGACAGAGGAGGCGTCACGCAGACCGTAAAAAAAACTATGCGCACCAGTAATCGTGGTACTTATTCGTCCAAGAATTATACACAATACTTATACTACTATATATATATTACTTGCTACTCACCAAGCCCCACAACCTCAACACCTAGCAGGTCCAACAGGTCCTGCTCCCGGTCCAGAATGTCTGCCCTCCGATGGGCCAGCTGCTGGTGGGTGTGCCGGATACCCGAGCAGCGAAAGACTGCCTGGCGCACCTTCGCCCACCGGTGGTAAAGCTCCAGTGTCAGGTACCCGGAGCCTGGCCTGCCGCCTGCTGCCAAGGTCACGGGAAGGTGGCGCTGGATGAAAAAAACCAAAAAGCTGGCGGGCCTGTACCCCTGCAGGGCGCATTCTGCCGCAAGGTAGCCGGCTCTTGGGCACAGGCGCCTTGCCCTTCGAGCCGGTACTGCTGCCCTTGGCCACGGTTCTGGGGTTGAAGCAGAAAAGAAAAAAAGGAAAAAATAAAGTTAGGGGGAAGAAGTAGGAGCTTGAAGAAAGAAGTAAAAAAAACAGTAGAAAAGTAACAAAAACACAGTGAAAGTAGAAATAAATCACAAAATATAAACTTAGGGACAGAGAGACAGAGATGATAAATAAAAAAGTGAGAAAAACAGTGAAAATAAGTAAGGATTGCAAAGATTAAAGGTAGATGGAAAACTAGGCCCAGAACCATAGCATAGAGTGTAAAAACAAGATGACCGCGCCCGTCGCCACCACATGGGTAAGTTTGTGTGATATTTCTCGCGAACCTGCACTTGTCGTCACGAACAACTAGATAGTGCTCCCGAACATGACATGCACAACGCAAACACATTATACGCGACCGGGAACAGGAAATAAGGCAACGCGAGCGGGCGGGACGATTGAATAAACAAGATGGCCACACCCATAGCCAACCGCATGGGTAAGTACGCGAGCTACGATCCCCCGAGCACGCAGACAGCACCCCAAACATGCACAACGGGCTCCCGAGCAAGAAAAACACCTCGCGAGCGGGTCCAACAAGCAACTACGCACTCTTGCGAAGCTCGTGTAGTGCGAGAACGTCTTTGTGTAGCTTTGCGTAGCGCTACTACGCGTACTACGCCCACCCTTAGTACTGAACTGGTCTGTAGATTATCCTACAATAAAATTAATAGCAGTTTTGTTTTCTACTGTCTGCTGATTTTTTTCTTGTTGGAGACAAGGTACTACAGTTCAAATATTTAACTCCATGGGTCACCGTGTAGGGTAATAATTAAAACAATATTTGTCTATTTTTCCCGCTCTGTCATCTCATTGTACCAATCCTCTCTTCACACAGACAAAAATGGTAAAAGAAGCTGTTGGAAGAGGTCATCAGGTTGCGCATATCACAAAAAACATTATCTCTCACCCATCCTGGCTGGTTAAAATACTAATTTCTGAGGGCATTTTATGAAAATAATAGGTAATCTACAATAATAGCTTTTCTGATACTTTTTATGTTTTGATAGGCCAGTGAGTCTCTCAGTGGTAGATCATCTGGGCATAGAAATTATGAAAGTGCAGTATGCAGCCCTAATGGAACCAGGGTTTTAATCACATACCTTTTTCACAGACATTCAGCTAATCCCAGACTATCCGGAAACTGAAAGAGAAGAAGAGAGGGTGATAATACTTGGAAAATATACCCAATACCTTCCCTTGATGACCACACCCACCTTACTTGATGCAGTGAAAAACCCATAGATGTTAAGGTGGTATAACTTCCATCCTCAATAGTAGCAATGGTAGAATCGTCACCTAATGCAGTCAAACAATTGCTTGTGATGAGACACCCCATTGTAAATGATCTGGACCAAGGAAAAATGAAACTTCTCCTCAAATGTCTAACTGGCACAACCAAAAAGGGCAACTTCTTTTTATATTTGTAATATACCTCCTTATCAAGACCTAATATTCATTGAGATAAGATTGACACTTTTACTCCGGAAGTTTCTCTTTATCTGACACTTACTAACGCTGACAATTGAAAGCCCGTTGTGAGCTGTGCAATGTGCCACTTCAATCAATGAAGCGCTCCACTACCTTCCTTGTTCCAAACCATACTATCTATGTAGTCAATATCACACTATCACACTTTCATACTACCACTACAGAGACACTGCGAAGGTGAAATAATGATGAACCTCATCAGATAGCCAACTACCCCCAGCTGCAAAGAACTTCTCAGTTGTGCAGACTCTCTCAACAATCCAGTATTAGCTGTAGGCTCTATTTGCTGGATGGTATGGGCCACTAACACATCTGTCAAAACTGTCCCAGTGCCCGCTCCACCTGAATGTCTCAGCCATCCTCTTTTTACCGGTAACTGTTAGGTGGCCAGCCTCATCTTCTGTCAGCTCCACCCATGTAGTGACCTTAACATGCATTCACCAAGTTGGCGAGCGCAAGTGAGGAAAATCACCTCCCAGCGAGATTTTTCCTCAATCGCTACCACCAACATCAAGTTGGCGAGCATGGAAAATAAACCTCCCGCCGAGATTTCTCAACACGAGTGGGTCAGGTTTCTCATTGCGAGTGGTCGCGTATACTCGCATCTGCTCGTGTTGAGAAACTGACCGTTCACGTTGAGAAATCTGCTGCTCGAGTAAAAATCTACTTGAGTGGCAGAAAAGGTATGCTTGCTCTGCATGGTGCTATTCGCAAAGATTGCGCAGTGACGACAAGCATCCGGCAGTGTACAATCACCGCAAACTGCATTTTTCTATCGTACTCCGCCTCTTGCGGAGCACGGCGTAGTGCAACAAAGTTATTTTTGCACTTCACATAGCTCAGCGTGGTGCAATTCCACAAACTCCACTCAGGGTTATTCTTAAACATTAAGTGGTATTTATATTGCACTATTGAAGACCATAAAGTCAGATAATTGTAAACATTTGTTGGCTTTTACAGAACATATTTTGTAATTTAATCGAGGCTATCTTCTTGTTCACTCCATTTAAAGTTTCTCTGTCCCAGGTGTTGTTCATTTAAGGGCATCAATGGATTTAGGGGAATCCTGGTGGTAACTCAACTGTTTTGCACCAAGTGTGGCCTTGATGGGCTTTGGCTAGAACCCATGATCCTGGTTATATCCTTGCAGGTTCATAGGGATGAAGCCACAGCATGAGGCTCAGGATGAGGGTTTGCTGACAATTCCCATCATCTATCCTTTCTACATCGAAAGGAGCCAATAACTTCCTAAATCACTCAGTTAACAACAGTGGGTGGAGTAAACAAGCTATGCAGACTCTTAGTATATAGTGACTATAACCTGAAAATATTATGACGGGCCTTCTAAGATCAGAGTCTCTATCTGCTTTTCTCATGAACCATGCAACTCTTCCTGGGAACTTGGAAGAACTTGTTTTCTTGTTCCTTATTGGGAAATAAACACAGCTGTTTTTCTTATAAATTACTACAGTAGCCAGAGTAATTCTGTGAGATTTTGTGCTTTGTTATTTATATCGAATTCAATATCTTACTCTAATATTGCAAAGAGGCTCATAGAACCTGAGTCAGTTACAGGGCATATCACTCTAATGTCTATGGCTGATGTGGCTGTGGAGCAAGCCCCCATTCTTAGTTTGCAGCATATTTGGCAGTATTGGCTGATTATCTTTGAAAGTCAAGGTGCAGAAAACTTGACTCAAAGCAAGCGAGGTTAATAAGCATAACTGCTTCTAGGAGGGTTCAAGAGTTATCTCCCTAAGAAATGTTTAAAACCAGGGCACTTTAAAGCACAATTTTCTCATAAATGTGATGAACAGTCATAGGTTCTCATAGGGCACTCATTAAAAATTTAGGAGACCGGAATAGTGGAAAAAAAAGATATCATGATATAAAAATATTGTGATGCAGAAATATCGTTGTCGAGAATGTTGTCTTTTTCAAGTAATACGTTGTTTAGAATATTGTTGAAGGTACATTGTTTTCCTTGGGGGCCAACTACCACTCCTGTTACCGCCAGTAAGTCCCACACAGCAGGTTGGCCGATTGGTAGTCAGAGGCCACGCCCCCTTTCTACACCACTCTGAAAACGTGCCACCTGGTGCACTTTTTGTTTTATCTGAAGTATATTTTGGTACCTAATCATGAGAAATGCAGTAAAAAAATGGTCATGGCAGCTAATAGGCAAAAAAAAGAAAAAAACATTCATGCCAATCTCAGGTGCTTGCCATGAACAAGTAGGCGGAGTATAAATAAAAGACCTGGCTATACTCACCTTAATGCACCCTGATACGAACAGAAGGCGAGATGCATGCAAAGACAGATTGCATGAGTGACATAAGCCAGAAAGGGGTAGGAATGCAGGCGCCTTTATGGGATTAGGCTCTTTCCTTTTTTATAATTTATGAGCTGAGGGCAATCTATTTAGAAGTTTAGAATATCGATGACTCTTGCAAGTGAGGCCTCACAGAGTTCAAAAAATGTTGTGATACAATTATGAGCTATATTGGCTATAATTAGAAGATTATAAAGTGAAGTGTTTGGGAGGGATATAGAGAGTTATGGTAAATGTTGAAACCTAATTGGAAAGAACAAGTTCACACAACATACTTGCAAGGAGCTTGCTTTGGCCAAGCACTTGAATTATTGGCAGGGGCGGCTGGTGGAATTTGAAATTGGTTGGGCATTTGCAGATGAATCAACTTATGGGAGCTAGTGCAGCGAGCGAGGCCGATGGCAAAAAGGGGGTTTCGGGGGAGATCTCCCCCCGTGAAGATTTTTAAAAAAAAAATTGACATCTTTTTGGTGCAATTTTCACCACTATTTCTGTGATAAATAGACTAAACATTCAGTTCTTCTAGGCATTCATAAAATAAAACGCATACATTATTTCAGAGAATTTCTGGATTGCCAAGCAAGTCTGACTTCTGAAGAGGGATAGGGTACTAAGCAAGACTGATTTGGCTCTACCATTTCCAATAGAAAACACTAGTTAGCAATGTGAACAAGTTCAATGGACAAACCTGGGGTCTAGGGAGAGTCCCTCTCCTGAGAAAGAAATTTAAAAACGATTGGTAAATAGTGCATTTTAAAGCAAATGAAGGCAGTGATAAAGCAAGGCTTATTAAGCAGTAGGAACGTAGAGTCTTGAAATATTAAACACATTAAATACTGCCCCGTATTTTCTTGCATTAATTTGTTCAACAGTTACTGTAATATGTAGATTGTTCTGCATGCCAACTTTAGCCCTTAAAAATGTATGCTTGCCCAGTGTCTAGCACTGCATGCAACATTACCTTTGGAAAAATATGCTCTAACCAGACTTCGGGAAGCACCCACAGCTGCTGGCTGTAGCCAACCAGTCATATAGAAATATGTGCAGACAGGTCTTTAAGTGAGATTTTAAAAAAAAGTGGGTGCTCCCTATAAAGGAACATGCCAAATACATTTCTGTGATTCCCATAGTGTGCCATCAGACCAGCATTTTGGTTTCTCTCTGAGATGTCATTTTATCCAGATAAATGGCACAGCAACTGACATATGCCTTAAGCCTGTCAGTATGATTGGCTTTATCAATGGGTGTTAACTGTTTAAGATAAATGAGTAACAATGATTTCTTATAAATAATTAACATTGAAAATGTTTACATTCTGAAAATCTGCAATAGTTAGTCTGTGATTTAAATAGCATTGATGCCTGTGGAAGGATTGTTGGCCTCCAATTATGTGTGCTTTATGTTAGATATGTATTCTCTTTTTCTCTGCATATCTTGTCCATCTGCACATCTTCAACCCCCCTCTCTTTCCTCTACAGCATCCTCTTTTTACTCTTCCCCGAATGCCCTTCCTCACATCTCTGTCACTTGACCACCCCAACATGCACTGCACTCCCTCAAATATAAGCACTTTAATTTCTCTCACTTTTGCCTTGCAAATATTTTGACATCAGGGTACCCCCTTCACACACATTTCGACAGAATTTCAGTTGCAAATGGAATACACAAATATTGTTCTGTGTGCTCTGCAGAGAGGCCAACCCACTGACAGGCACTTTATTTGACTTTAGCCTTAGCGCCTGCGTGCTCAATCAAAACCCCTCATAGACACCTGGCATGGCTCAAACCTTAAAGTATGTACTGAAAATAATACAGATAAACAACAACATTATAAAATAGCTTACTTGTGGGTACCAGACAGACACAACACAGTAAAGCGCAACCAGTGAAATGCTACAACAGTGTGATAGCAGCAGCGCATAAAGAAACAAGAAGACAAACACAAACATGTAATTTGCAGCTAATTGTCTTGTGGGTGGAGCTGGGCATTGAGCGCTGGGCTCTTACTTGGTTGGCACTGCAGTGTCATAGCTGCAGAGACTGACCACTCCCTGATGCCTGACATGGTAATCTCTATCCCGCTCACCAATGCGTCCAAAACGAAAACTTTTCACTTTTACAGGAGGATTGTTTGAATGAAAGCGCATGACAAAAGCACTGTGAGGTTAAAGTTTTAACATGAAACACTTAACACAAAAATACAATTTTAAATTAGACACTGGGATGGGAGAGCTGAATATTCCGGAGTTTAATTTGATTGGCATTTGTGGAAAATAGCATTATTACATTTTGAAAATAAAAAACATCTGACAGCACATAAAGACTTAAGGACCACAATTTTGCAACGGGAAAATAAAAAAATTCTGGCAGCACACAAACATAGGAGGTCCAGAATTTTGCAACGGGCACATAATTGACAGTGCTCAGCTACATAGGAAATGCAGAGAACGAGGAACTGAGCAATTTCAGTGCATCCTTTAAGGTAGTAAGCGCTATATAAATACAAGTACTTGCCCTCACAGTTTACCCAATATCTTCTGTCAAGGGCACATGCTTCCTTCTTCCTGGCTTCCTTCTGTAGGGGTGCCTGCCCTCCACCCCTTATCACTGTGCAAGGTCAGTCTCCACTGTGTGTTGTGTTCATTGAGTGTACACACATACTGCGTAGACTTGCACTAAGTATTAACTGCCCCGCAGCAGCAGCGTGAGGCACCAAGAGTGCACGTCTAGAGAAAGTGCTTAGTTGAGCGTGTCCTCACCGGACGGGCGAGCGAGGCTGTAAACCCCAAAACACTGCCAAACCCCAGAACATTCATGCTTCACACCATGAAAAGCTCTAAACGCACCCAACAGCCCAGCGCTGTCGCTTATCAAGCATGCAGGCCACAGTAAAGTGCACCAGGTCGTAAGTTTCAATATGATGACTCCACGTCAGAGATAGGCAGTAAAGCAGGCTGCAGTCAGACACCATATCTGGCAGGAATGGTAATTAGACAGAAATCCTCAGTGCTATAGGAACAAACACTAACTGCAAGAAACGCCTCATGATGGGAACCTTCCAGGTCCCGCCAGCATGTGCACAATGATCTGCCACCCAGGCACCACACAGAAAACACGTATTGAAGGTCACACAAATGCAAATCAGTCAAGGCCGTATTCACTACCCCAAACCATGCAAGAACTGCCTCTCGATTCAATAATATATGACGGACTTACCCCAGCATGGCACACCAGGATCAGCCGTGGCCGGCATGCTCGCTGAAAGGAGGGGAGGGGAGTGGTTGGGAATAAAACAAAAAATAAAAAGTTACCTACAGTGCCGCAGGGTACCAAGCCGCCTCTGCTCCTGGCCGCATTTATGGTGGAGCCAGAATCCGATCCCATCCCGTGTGTTCTGACCTGCAGGAAAAGGAAGCAGTCAACCTCCCTCCTCCTGCTACCTGTGATTGGCCATACCGCTTCAAGCGCGGCAGTGCTGTGCCACCCATGCGCGGCACCCAATCAACAGTCAGCCCTCAGACTAGCAGTCACTGCGCTGTGTCTCTCACTCTATCAGCCAATCCAGACACTGCATTAACAGCACCAGGATTGGCTAGAGCACAGATGCCCCTCGCCCACTAGGAGACCCGGGGGCCAGGGGGGCTGTTGCATGAAGCAAGCAACCCCCGGTCCCTCGCTCTCCTAAGGGGAAGGCAGTGGCTAGTAGTGCGCAAGTTCGCGCTGGTCGTAAAAGTGACAATGCCCAAAACTGAACATGAGCACTATTCCTGTGCTCATGGTAACAACAACTGCTTGTTGTCTATGTCAGTCACCACCAAGTGGGCGCAGCCCGGTCAGGTGCCGGCCCGGAACAGCGCGCGGCTCGAGTTATTTCAACACAACACAATCATATAGGATTAAGTAGAATTGCGAGAAGAACGAATGATGAATGGGCCCTGGGGCAATGGAGACATGTGGCATTAGTGGCAGGCGGGGCAACGCTCCAGGCCTAAATGGAGACACCGCCCCTGATTATTGGTGCTAAAAGAGAAGCCAATTGCCTTAACTGGTGGAAGATAGAATATTGAAGAGCGCTCAGTACCGTTGGAGCACAGACATGGTAATATGAATCTGAGTGTGATTAGGATGTCCTTAAAGAGACAACATGGGATAATTTATGGGTTTGAAGTTTCAGGCAGATTGGACCATGTTGGCATATACTTATCGATTTACATAATGCTTAATGTACTGTGAGACTCAGAAACTTTGAGGTGCCCTCCCACAAGAATCTTATTAGAAAATATTACATCTATCATAACATATCTTTCAACACATAGGGATTCCTAATTCTTATGTAATATCAGCAGAGAATCTTTGTGAACTTAGTCTAGAGAAACAAAATATCAATTTATACACTTTTAATGACAGGTGATTGGTATCTATTATATTTACAGTATCCCGTATTATGGGGGATAAATTATGCTTATTTAAATGATGAGTCATCAGAATAAGAATAACATAGGGATCACTTACTGAGGTTGTTTTTTATTGTTTTTGTACAGGCAATCTTTGGCTATACATAGTAAACCATATAGAAGGCTCAGACTAAACATAGATGTGGGATCTACTGGATATGCATGAAAAGCACACACTCTGGAGTATTCAATGAATCTCGTAATGTGTTTCGACTGTGGACAGTCTTGTTCACACTGAGAATAGAAAATTGCCACCTCATACATTTCCTATATAGGCATAAATGATGTACTGCATGTGGATAGCAGGAAACAAACCATCCACAAATTTTAGCCGCCTTATAACATGCATTACCAATATATCAAGCGAAAGAATACGTTTGCAGACAGGTCATAACAACACATGCAAAATTATAGATATGTAATTCTAATTAACGTAATATAAAATACATATGCTGTGTATACAGATATCATGCAGCCAACACAGTTATTTGCAATGTGACTTGTGCTTGCTAAATTGTGATAGTATGCAGAGAAGTACGGCCAAGTACACACATACAATAGCACAAGACGTGCATTCCAAAATGCTGCACAAAACTTCATAAGTATGCTGAAGCATAATCCCATGAATGGCCATGCCTTAACAATCAATAGCAACAAAAAAGAGAGTGCCCCGTTTTAAGTTGGGGGATTAAGTCCCCTTGAATCCTGAGGGTCCCTAGGGTCTAACTAGCCCACTAGGTACCTCCAGTAAGCGCCACAGAGCTGCGTTGCAGAGAGGTGTAGAAGGGGCGTGGCCTCTGAACACATCTCTGCAACGCAGCTCCCTGGCGCATATTAGAGGTACCTCGTGGGCTTCTTTGGTAATTGGGCCAATTTCCGGGTGTAATACTTATGTAAAGGGGGCCCAGAGGGGCCTCCCAACCCCAGGGTCTGCCACCCCTGGGGCTTTTTTTAATTATGTGCAGGGGCTCTCAGGTCCCCCCAGCCCCGGGGACCGCCACCCCAAGGGGCTTCTTTCAATTGTGTGTGGGGCTCTCAGACCCCCCAGCCCTTGGGACCGCCACCCCCTGGGGTTGCTTGAAATTATTTGGGGGCTCTCAAGCCCCCCAAACCCCAGGGACCGCCACCTCCGGGACTTCTTTACATTTGTTGCGGGGGCTCTCAGGCCCCCCCAGCCCCAGGGACTGCCACCCCCGGGACTTTTAGAAAAGAATGGGGGGGCTCACGGCCCCTTGCAGCTACGGGAACCGACAGCCCCCAGGGTTTTTAAAAAAAAATGCCCTGTGTAAGGGGCTCAAGCCCCCCCACACGCCCTGGGAACCGACACCTCCACGGGGCTCTAAATATGTAAATTAGGGGGTCTGTAAAGGACCCCCCAGCCCCGGGGACCACCACCCCCCAGGGCTTTGCAAAAGGTGGGAGGGGTACACGTGGCCTTCTCCTGGTGCCTCGAGGGCCCTGGGGACCGCCAACCCCCAGGGCCAGCTTCTACAGGACACTGTAGTTTGCTATGACAGGGCAGGAGTCTTGCGGCTCCCGCCCTTCCGTTGCAAACTTAGTTTGCATTTGAAAAGAGAGAGCAGGGAAACCTGCTCTCACTTTCAAACTGCAAACCAAATTGCTTTTCCACATGGGGAGTAGTATTTAGTATGTTAGCTGCTCCCCATCTGGGAAAGCTCTGCCGGCTCCCGCAGGGGAAGCCGGCTGGGACCGTGGGTGTTGGGAACCCCCCCCACAGTCTCCAATGTGAGGCCAGGCCCCGGGGATGTGCTGCCCCCCTCCCAAAGTAAAAACGAATTTTTTTTTATTTAAAAAAAGGGATGGCCCTGGGGGATGTAGTCCCCGGGGCCATAAGTGGCCTGAGGGGGGAGGCAAAGCAGCCCCCCTCCAAAAGGTTAAAAAACTAATAATAAAGGCCAAGTCCCAGAGGATGGGGTCCCCCGGGCTGATTAAGGCCTTTAGAGGGGGGCCACGCAGCCCCCGCCCAAAATATTTTAAAAACATTTTTTAAAGGGGGTCAGGCCCTGGGGGATGGGGTCCCCAGGGCCAAAAATATAGGAAAAGAAGGGGGGCCACACAGCCCCCCTTTTAAAAAAATATGAGAAAAAAAACGGCATTGCACTGAGGCCCCGTCCCCTTGCTGCAGCACTATGCAACCGTGCCTCCTGGTGCGTTTGCAGATGGGGAACGAGTTCCCCTTGAATACTGGGGATCCCTGGGGGCCTACTTGCCCACCAGGAACCTCCAGTATGCACCAGGGGGCTGCGTTGCAGTGAGGTGTTCTGAGGCCACGCCCCTTTTTACTCCTCTTTGCAACGCAGCTTTGTGGCACTTAATGGAGGTAGCTGGTGGGCTAATTACACCCCAGGGAGCCTCAGGATTCAAGGGCAGGTAATCCCACAACTTAAAACATGCCACGGGGCGCGTTTGCACAGTGGTGAAGGGGGGGGGTAGGGCCTGAGGTGATATGTGTGCAAACACGCCCTGTGGCACGTTTTAAGTTCAGGAATTAATTCTGTACTAACTGCTGTACTAACTATAACTCACTTGCCCGCAATCCACTGCTGATGATGTCACATATTACATCATTCATGACATGGGCAGTGACATCACTGATGACATCACTGATTACATCAGCCACGTGACAATCTGATACATCTTATCATTCACTAGTATAACTTTGTAACACTCATTATAAAATATGAAGCATTGACACACCAATACAAGTTTCTAAAAATCCACTTAGTGATTCCTAGATCTACACACACATCTAAACACTTACCTATAGATTCACTTATACATGCTAACAAAGATCAATACAACACTATTAAATATACTTTTACACCTAAATCAACATTAAAACCCAGCTCACATCATATCCACTTATAAAGTGATCCTACTCACTTATGAAAACAATTGATCATACTTATATTTACTAAGCTACACACTCACACAAAGACCACTGTATTTATTCATGTAGATGGTAACTCATACTAAGTGTGTTATAAAATCACTATTACAAGTATACAGTTATCCATACGACACTCATACAATCACTGAGTCTTATGTATACTTATTTATATATAACAAATGTCACATACACTGTCTGTTCTATTTCTATTTTGTTGGACATGTATCATTGAGAAATATATTTACTCATCATCACATCTATAAAGAGATTCACTCACCCAAACAACTGTTTCCGCATACAGTCTTAACCTCAAATACCTATTATATCAACTATTTACACATCTTTGGACAGTCACACACCTCCCACCCAACCATACACACATTCATTCACTATCACATACAAATATCCACTTAACTAATTAATATGTAATATACACTTTCACATAGCTAGTAACCAACTTATGTAGTACTTTGCACAACAAGTGATAGTGATACAGTTATTCACAAATATTAATCACTGTCTCATATATTTAGTGAGACACTTTAAATTAGTCACTTAGATAGTCAT
The DNA here is from genome assembly GCF_964261635.1 of Lissotriton helveticus. NCBI lineage: Eukaryota > Metazoa > Chordata > Amphibia > Caudata > Salamandridae > Lissotriton > Lissotriton helveticus. The sequence goes on along the minus strand of NC_136060.1, from coordinate 46,018,121 downwards.
TCATTCTGCTACTAAATCCTCCATTCAGACACGTATACATCAACTCAGACTTCAAGGCAGATTGCTATATATATATATATAAAATACTTATTTAAATATCGAAGCAAGCCACATTTACTGGATGATGTCATCAGTGACGTCATTTGAGATGTCATCAGTGATATCATCATTGATGTCCCTGACATGACATCATCAGCAGTGGGGCGCGTGAGTTATAGTTAGTACAACTAACTATAACGGGGGAATTTCAATGGTTTTGTACGAGTGAAATGTCCAACTAACTATAACACCCCTGAAACCTGTGGTTTTTTCAGTGAATTTCTAAGGTTTTTTAAATGCTAATTCCTAACTATAACATGTCTGAAACCTATGGTTTTTTCAGTGAATTTCAAAGGTTCTTTAAATGCTATGTCTGTAACCTATGGTTTTTTTCAATTAATTTTAAAGGTTTTATAAATGACAATTTTTAAATATTTGTATTCTTATATTTATTTTTTTGATTCCGATTTACTAATTGTTTGTTAAACTATTTATTTTGAGATATTTTATTTTTTAAATTACATTACATTGTGTGGCCCCCCTTCCTTTTACTTTTTTTGGGCCCTGCGGACCCCATCCCCTAGAGCCTGACCCGCATATCTAAGTTTATTAATTTTTTTTTATAGGAAGGGGATTCCTATAGAAGCAAATACAAGTTACTTGTAAGTATGCTTAGAAATACTTTTCAGGGTCAGGGTTTGGTTAAAAGATGCAGCACTGGGTTCTCTACTGATAACAGGTGAGTAAATTGGAATTCGTTGTTCGGATGATTTTAGGTGAATATTTTAAAGTTCCAAAACTCCACAATGAGAAGAATTTGCAAGTAAAACCACTCAATGTTAGCCTATGAAAGAAAATTCACTTACCAGGTAAATAGTGTTATTGTTACCTTTTCTTACTCAGGGGTGGATCCTGGATCCAGCACTTGTGCATCTCCTCTAAACAGTTGAAAGAATGCCCATGTTTCTTTTTTTCTTTTTTAATATCACTAGAATGCCGGATCATACGCGCACCCTGCGATTTTATCAAAATAAATTACAAAAATTGGGGCTCTGGGGGTCCTTGTAGGACCCCCTGAGCAGACCTAGAGGATCAGGGTGTGTTTACCCTCCCCCTTTTCACGTTTTAAACACACATTTCACACGCTTAATGACTGCCAACAGTTTCTAGTTTTGAATGTTGACAACCACTTGTCAGCCAATGAGCATTCAGCGCGTGATCGAAAGGGTACGCTTATAGTACGATGACAATAGGCGGAGTATCCATATTCAATTTTTTAATGGGAAGGGGGCCGCGTGGCCCTCCTCACTTGGCCAATTCCGGGCACCGGGGTCCCCATCCCCCAGGACATGACTAATTATATATTTTTATTTTATAGTGGAGGGCTTCATAGCCCCCATCCTGAAGCCACTTCAAGGTCCCGGGGACTCCATTCCCCGAAAACGGCCTTTTTTTTATTGTATTTTGTCCCTCACCGTTAGGTACCGTGGGAGGGTCTCCAATTCCCCCACTGTCCTGCCGGCTCCCCGCCTTCTGCAGGAGTCGGTGTTCAAACAACATCCAAACTTCATATGTGTATTTACCCCCTAGGATTTGCCTTCACTTTGTGCATGCATGTTTGTGGTAGCGTATGCGAGTTAATGTTATCCATGCGCACAATACGTCCCACCGTCTGGGTAAGTACCCCTAACGTATTTCATTTTATTTGCGCATGCTCAATTACAACATTCCCAATAACAGCTCTCACACCCAGTGACATCATGCTCAACCAATCATCTTTCTGCAAATTTATTTATTTATTTATTTATTTATGGGTTTGTAGCGCGCCGGCCTCACACCCGAAGGTGTATCTCCGCGCGGTGCTGTATGGTGAACAGGTCAAGACATGCGCTCATACTAGAACAGAGTTGTCTTTAGACGTTTCCTGAAGGCTTGATGGCTCGAGCACTGTCTAAGGGGAAGGGGAAGGCTGTTCCACAAACGAGGGCCCATAATAGAGAGGGCACGACCTCCCTGTCTGGTCTTATTGTGTCTGGGAATCTGTAGTAACAGCTGATTGCTGGACCTCAAGTTACGGGAAGGGCGGTGGTGGACAAATTTTTCGGCCAGATAGTGCGGCCCTAGGTTATGGAGACCCTTGTGCACCACACAGCAGATCTTGAATTCCACCCGTTTCCGGATGGGGAGCCAGTGGAGCACTTTGAGAAGGGGCAAGGATGGCGTTCTGGGGGGGGCATTGATCACCAGGCGTGCCGCGGTATTCTGAACAACCTGAAGTTTGTTGAGCACTCCTTCATTGGCTGCTAGAAGTAGGCCATTGCAATAGTCCAGGCGACTCAGTACGAGGGCCTGGACCAAGGTCTTCCTTGTGCTGTCAGGGAGAAGAGGAAACACCTTCCGAAGGAGGCTAATAATGTGAAAGCAGGATCCCGCCGTGGTGCTGGCATGGTGAGCAAGAGTGAGATCGTGGTCCAGACGGACCCCCAGGTTTTTCACCACCTGTTTAGGGGAAGGGGCCTGACCCAGACTTGTGGGCCACCAGTCAGGGGTCCACAGGATTTTTGCCTCTCCAAACAGCATGACCTCCGACTTTCCCACATTACACTGGAGAAAGTTCCTGGCCATCCAGCTGGCGATCGCAGTCATGCCGTTAGAGAAAGCCTGTCTTATCTCCGGGGTAAAGGATTTAAAAGTAAACAGCAGCTGCGTGTCGTCAGCGTAAGAGATAGGCAAAAACCCGAAAGACCTCATGATGTCAGCCAGGGAGTAGACATATACGTTAAACAACGTAGGGCTGAGACAGGAGCCCTGCGGAACTCCTCTGGTGATGCTGGTAGGAGTAGAACTGAAGGAACCCATATTTACCTTCTGGGTGCGCTCTGCAAGAAAGCTGGTGAACCACGCCAGGGCAGATTTGTCAATGCCAATCTCCTTAAGTGTGGTTAGGAGAATGGCATGGGATATGGTGTCGAATGCTGCGGACAAGTCCAGCAGCACCAACACCACAGACAAACCCCTGTCCAGGGACATGCGTATAGCATCCGTGACGGAGAGAAGGGCCGTCTCGGTACTATACCTAGGCCTGAACCCCGACTGAGAATGGTCCAAACAGCCGGTCTGCTCAATGAAGCTGGAAAGGTGGTGGTTGACATGTTTCTCCATTAATTATAACGGCAAAAAGGAGATTGGCCTCAAGTTGGTCATGTCCGACCAGGGGATGGAGGTGTTTTTTCTGATGGGCTTGACCATGGCCTTTTTCCACTCCAGGGGGACCAATCCTTCGGAAAGGGAGCGATTGATCACCGTCTGAATGGTTGGACTGAGAACACTCCCAATAAGGTGCATGACACGGGCAGGTACAGGGTCCACTGGGCTGCCTGATTTAATAGTCCCAATCAGAGAGTTGACTTGATCCAGACTGATCTCAGGGATAGAGGACAGTACAGAGGGGCCAGGTCCGACTGTTCCGAGCTGAAGGCTGGGAAAGGGGTCCTTGATATCAACGAGAGAGATTGATTGGGCAATATTTCGATAGATTGCATCGATCTTATTGGCAAAAAACCCAGCAGTATCCTCACACAGTTTTTGGGACAGTGTCTCTGGGCTGTCGCAAGCGACGGGCTTAGTGAAGGTACAGAGAACCTGGTACAGTAATTTGGAGTCATTACCTGCCTCAGATAGTTGGGAGACAATATGGGTTTTACGAGCAGCTCTAATATTCCTATGATAGAGTCTCAGGGCCGAGTGGTAGCGGGCTTTATCAGCTGCATTGTGTGAGCTTCTCCAGGTCTTCTCCAACTTCCTGCATGCCTTTTTTTCCGCACGCACTAAGTCAGAGTACCATGGTTCCTGCCTGCGGTTAGACCGCTGGTTGCAGAGTCTTAAAGGGGCAATAAGGTTGACCGCAGTGTTCAAGGCAGCATTATATTTGGACAGGGCCAAGTCAGGGGAGTCAGAGGGAAGAAAAACCGGAGGGATGAAAGCAGTTTTAAAAGTATCTGCGGACACCTTGTGCCACTGCCTGCGCCATAATGGGAGGGGAGCAGGTTGGGGGTGTTCCTCAGTGAGAGTAGGGAGGGAAAAATTAATTACAAAATGGTCGGTCCACTCCACCTGTATAGGAGGATAACAGGTCAGGGAGTGCGAGTTAGACAGGATTATGTCAAGGGTGTGACCGGCACGATGGGTCGGACCCTGGTTGCACTGTTTGAAGCCCAGAGCAGACAAATCAGCCAGCAGGTTATGAGCTTCTACATTGTCAGACAGTTCACTGTGGACATTGAAATCTCCAAGGAGTATAAAATTAGTCCCTATACTGATGTGTGGGGCTAGTGTCTCCAAAAGGAGAGTCGAAGCATCGGCACAAGGGCCCGGGGGACGATACACCAATGCTCCCTTCCAGCAGGCTTGTGACTTGGAACCAATTTTAAAAACTAAAATTTCAATGTCACTAGTACAGCATTGATCAAGGATGGTGACGGTGAGAGTGTCCCTGTAAATAATGGCGACCCTGCCGCCGGTCTTAACGGGGCGGTCCAGCCTAAGTATCTTATACCCCAAAGGGATCCCCAAGGTGATAGCAGGAACCAGATGGGGTTTAAGCCAGGTCTCCGTACAGAAACAATAGTCAGGGCGGGCAGAGTGAATTAAATCCCAAACCTCAGAGTGGTGCTTCGGGAGAGATCTTATATTGCACAGTATACTGTTGCCCCTAGGGGACCTAAGACTAGGGTCCTCAAGAGACAATATGCCAGAAGGGGGTTCACAGGGGTATGACTGGAAATGGCAGTGCTTACAGGAAAACGGGCCTCCAGGACATGGACCAGAGTCCTGTGCGCAGCCTTTAGGCGGAGGGAGCCACAAATTGCGTAGGTCATTGGAAGAATACCTTAGTCTGTCCACTCCGCTACCGGAGGGTGCAACGGGAGCAGGGGTCATGGCCCCTGGCCCCGTTCGGTCACGGACGGGCACAGACGGGCTCCTCTCTGGCTCGTCTCAGGCGCGACTAAGGAGCCCCCTGCGCGCAACCGCTGCGCGCTAGGGCGACGAGAGGGCTTAAATGCCCTGCCTGATGCAAAAGCTAGAGCGCTAACAGCGCGAGAGGTTGGGTGGGGTCACTGGCTCTTCCTGTCCCGCCCTCTGCTCAAACGGCACTGGTTGCCGCGTCGGAACGGGGCGGGGCAGGGGAAGAAACGAGCGCAGGCCCTCTTTGATGCAGGAAGCCCCAATGAGCCCCGGTGCACCAACACAATGCTAACAGTAAATATCACACACTTTTTAAAAGTAGTAATCACAGTTAAAAATTAAAATGTGCAGAAGCACGCAAACAGGTGTCAGGTAGTAGGGAGCGCAGAGCGCTGTAGCACTCACAGCATGATAGTAAAAGCGGGTCGGGGAGACTCTGCCACCGTCCTCCCTTCCGCGAGCTCCCGCTGCTCCTCGCTGCCTTAAATGCCCTGCCTGATGCAAAAGCTAGAGCGCTAACAGCGCGAGAGGCTGGGTGGGGTCACTGGCTCTTCCTGTCCCGCCCTCCGCTCAAACGGCACTGGTTGCCGCGTCGGAACGGGGCGGGGCAGGGGAAGAAACGAGCGCAGGCCCTCTTTGATGCAGGAAGCCCCAATGAGCCCCGGTGCACCAACACAATGCTAACAGTAAATATCACACAATTTTTAAAAGTAGTAATCACAGTTAAAAATTAAAATGTGCAGAAGCACGCAAACAGGTGTCAGGTAGTAGGGAGCGCAGAGCGCTGTAGCACTCACAGCACGATAGTAAAAGCGGGTCGGGGAGACTCTGCCACCGTCCTCCCTTCCGCGAGCTCCCGCTGCTCCTCGCTGGAGCATTTATAACCTGTCAACCTTCTCGAACTTTTACTATTCCGCAGTCACAGCCATTGATAGTGTTCGTATCCAATTCTTCGTAGGTGAGCACTTATTTTAAGAGTAATTAAATTAATTAATCTAAACAATCTTGAAATACCGTGTAAATGTACATTTTTGTTCGATTTGACAATGTTGTATTTAAGCACATTTTCCTACATTTTCATATTGTAAAAGTTGACTTCGGAACTTTTGTTTTTGTGCAAATCACTTAAACCTGTAACTATGATCTGATGCTCATGTAAAGGGCTCTGATACCTCCGGGTCTAGACAGCGCTATAAAAAAACCTTTAAAATACTTCTTATAGTTTGTTCTATGCAAATCACTTAATTCTGCCACGTTTCTTTAATTTGCCAAGCACCACGTGGTTGTTCCCGCACCAGTGTGCTATGTGCTGTTCAAGTCAATGCAATGTAGTTTTTCTCGTGTAAGTAGTGCATCACGTGCCCCATGCATTGCAAAAGTAATGTTTTCGGCAATAGTGTATTTTAGTACGGTTTCCAGCTCTTGTATATCGAATAAGTTACCTTGGTAGCCGTTGTTTCTGGGAAAATCACTTCATCCTGCTGCCTTTCATTTTTTAAGTAGTGCGGCACGTGCTGCTTCTTCCCCATGCACTGCACATGTAATCGATTGACCAATGTTGTATTTTAGCAGCACTACTCTACGATTTCGCAGCGGGAAAGCGCAGCACATTTGGGAGGCTATGCAGGACCGTGGTACAGACCTGCAGCTAGAGACTTCACGTGAGGAGACAAGTGCAAAACAGAGAAGGAGGCGCCGCACCGCCAACACAATTACAGAGAGAAGAGCGGTGTGTGGAAAAACAGTAAAGATTTGCAAAATGGTCCAGTTTCCCAGAACCAACGGATTTGGGATCGGTAATCACCAGGAGAGATAAGGAACGCCGCCACCACTTACAGGGAGGACCAAAGAGGAACCGAGAAGAATGGCGGACACGAAGATCGAAACCGAAACAGCCTGACGCCACGTCCAGCAGCTAAAACAACAACGCCTCCATCTTAACCGAGGAGCAGGATTGCAGGATTGATCGGACGATCGCGGCGGAGAGATCACGTACAAAGAATACGCAGCGCATAAGTGACCGTGCAGGAGGTCACCACAGCGCACAGAGGAGGGCAAAGAAGCCCGGGACACAAGGGGCCGGAGCCCCACGGCAAACAGCAACATGGAGCGCCACGGAGGCGGCACGAGAGCCGCAACAGCAGGAAGTAAGCGTTCGGGCAGGAGCCGTCGCACCGAGCCGCACACAAACTGACTGGCCCCTGGTGAGTGCTGGGAGGCCCCACGAGACATGGGAGATGGGTGGCAGGTGGGGGGATCTAACAAGTCCAGCTCAAGGGTGGTGGCGACTAGTAGGAGCTAGAACCGGAGCTGAATACGAGGACAATTATGCTGTACTGACATGATCTTGCCCCGACCGAGGAGGCTCCATTGCCCAATAAAGTATATGCCTGAAGGTGGGTGTTTTCAACCATGCACATATCGACGATAATGCAGCTTTAGCACGGACAGCCAAATACGTTTTGCCTGACCTTAAAATGGCGCTTGTAAAAACTCCTGAGCCACAATACAAGTACACCACCTACTGAACCCTAGGAAAAAAGCTGTGCCTAATTGAACTGCTGTGCCAGTGACTGAGACTGCCTGATTTTGTCCCTGCCTCTGCTTCAGAGAAAGAGAGTTGATGCAGCTTTCGCATAATCAGCCAAGTACAATATGCCTGATCCTAAAATGGCGCTTGTGAAACCTACTGAGCCACGCTACAAGTACACCACCTACTGAAACATAGGAAAGAAGCGGTGCCTAATTGGACCGCTGTGCCAGTGCCTGTGTATCTGCCTGATTTGGTCCCTGTCTCTTCTACAGAGAAAGAGAGTTGATCTCTGAAATATAGCTGGGACTGCTGAGATCTCCCCCTTCGAGTGAGCCGGATGCTAAAATTGCGGAGTTGATTCTTTGAGCCTGGATGGAAGAGAGGGTGCCTGTACCTTCGTGCTTGTATTCTGACACCATCCTATCGCACTGGCTTGCTCCCAAGTTCAGAGAGGCACGAGGGGAGGTTGAATTTGGTGCTCTTTTTTGGTGCTTTTGATGATGCCTGCCGATTGAACTGAGCGACTGGCTGGGGGTCAGTGTGCAGTTTGAAGACCGCTTGAAGACCGTTAGAAAGTCACAGACACTGCAGCAGTGCTGATTGGGAGCCGAATGACCCACATATTTATCTGAAGACGGCTGTAAATCCAGAAACCGGCCATCGGAAGCTTGTTTCTGGTCCAGTGAAGGCATGGCTTGGCAGTTCGGGCTGGACTGTTCCCATGAGGCACAGGGTCAGACTGATTTGCATATAGCCATGTCTGAACTGGGGTGGCAAAGTGGGCTAAAGAACGGTGATGGATAAAACCCAGATCTTTTGACTGGGTGTGAGTGTTTGATTGGTTCAGATGCTCCGTCCATCACCACCCCCTTTTGTACCGCTTTGGCTGCCATAAGTGTGGCAGGGTATGCTCAGACGTGAGTCCCTTGCTCACTTTGCCACTGGATTCAAGCAAGCCGGGCTGAAGACGGCTGTAAATCCAGAAACCGGCCATCGGAAGCTTGTTTCTGGTCCAGTGAAGGCATGGCTTGGCAGTTCGGGCTGGACTGTTCCCATGAGGCACAGGGTCAGACTGATTTGCATATAGCCATGTCTGAACTGGGGTGGCAAAGTGGGCTAAAGAACGGTGATGGATAAAACCCAGATCTTTTGACTGGGTGTGAGTGTTTGATTGGTTCAGACGCTCCGTCCATCACCACCCCCTTTTGTACCGCATCTTTATCTGAGCACCGGAATTACCCAGCTATGTCTCCGGGTGGGTGCTTGTGACTTGCTAGACCAGTGATTTACCATACCAAGACCAGGGATTTGCCATCTCAATCGCTCATTGAGGCCATTTCTTATTAGCTTTATTTCAATTGCCAACTGCCATCTGTCGTCTGCCACATCAATTGTCGGCTACATGTGTATTGTGGGGTCCGTCTTACGGACTTCTTTGATGTAATTATATACGCGAGGAGCTGGTATGATTTATGGGGCTGCAGAACGGGAGAGCTCCCTGATTATTGCAGAATGTCTCTGGAGACGCCACGCCAGACCTGCCACTCACCCCCTCTGAAGTCATGCGGACACTGGTCCTTTCCTCCTGCCGCTTCACAGCATAGATTACACCCCCTATGCTTTGTAAATTTTGGGGACCGACTGAACTTTACATCAAGGTCTCAACCCCCCTGCCTGACCTAAAGTTGGCAGGCTCAGTTGTTCTCTCCACGATGCTCTAACGCTCCCGGACAATAGAACTAGTCAGCGTCCGAGGCTTAATCACATCCCTCACCTGACCTTGATCCTGCTCTCCCTCTTGGACATGTACTCTGAACCTTCCCTTGATCCTAGAGACCCTGCTATTTGACCGATGTCCGGTGGAGCTACCTGTTAGCTGAAGAGGAATTGAGTTGTGGATTCTATGTCAGGACCGGAGGTTACAGGTTATGCTTATATCTTCTTCGCTGATTTTATTCACAAACTCACAGCAGCCAAAAAGCAATAACATCAGCCCTACCACAGAACAAAGGGTATGGGCGAAACAAAAGAACATGTCCATAACTACAACGCCCATGAACATCATAAGGCAGTCCATAATGTAGTCCTTTCTTAGTATCCACTGCATCTTGGTAAGGCATCCCCCTCATGACCACTTCCTCTTTCTTCGCTGCTTCGCAGCCAGTTAAGTGGTTTTACATATTTCTCCTCAATTTAGTTATGATTATTGTGCATAATTGAGGGTTTTCTTGATTTTTTTCTTGTATGGTTGGTATTGTGGGGGGTGTTTTATGGTGCTCCGTTTTCTTTTCAGAGCCCGTTCAAGCCGCAGGGACATTCTTTGTCCTTACGCGACTTTGCCCTGTTTATCGGCCGCCTCCGGCCACTAGGGAGAGCCAGAGCGTCTCGTTCTCCTCGGCGCGCGTTTCTCGTCAGGGGACCGCGCTGAGGAGAACGTTTGTGCCTGGCTTCCCCTGTCACCTCACCGGAATGCTCAGCCTTGAGTCTGTATAGCCCCCACTGCTTTCCAAACGTACGCCCCGGTTGGGGTCAGTATTGCGGCTTGACCGCGTTGCCGCCTGCGGGTGAAAAAAGGGCACTTTTGCAGTTTTCTGGCTTCCTGCTGTACCGCGTTTCTAGCGCGCTGGGAGGTGACTTAGGCCCGGTCTGTTAGGAGGGCCTGCGCGCTAGTGGGTTGAGTGCTCCCTTTATTCCCGGTTTCACTGGGCATTAATAGTTAGCAGCCTCGCTCTGCTCCTTAGATCTTGGTCAGGCTATAGCCTGCTGCCCTGCTCCTCAGGCTGATTCTCTGTTTTTTTCCATTTGAGGTATTGTGGTCAGCGCTAGACCCCTGGTGGGATGGGGGACGAATACTATGAGGAGGAGGAGTCGCAGGGCTACCTCAATGATGATGAGTTTTACCAGGCTGTAGACAGCTCTATTTATAGGTGCGTCACTGAGATTGTTGGACCTATGGAGGACCGTCTCTCGGCATGCATAATACAAGAGTGCAAGAGGGTGACCCAGGCACACCTAGGGGCTCCTTCTGTACCTGCTGCGGGGGGTGATCCACCAGCTCCTAAAAGACCTTGTAAAGAAGGGGTGTCGAGTGGGGCGCACGGTGTGGACAGGGACGCCTTTGAGAGGTTGCGTGACGCATTCCTGGCTAAGGCGACCAAACCCACCCCTGTGCCCTCCCCTGCCCCAGGCCCCTCGGGATCTACAGGGACAGCTCCTTTGTCTTCTGGTCTGGCCTCTCCGGTGGACTCTGACGATGACGATGGGTCGGTGCGTTCTTGGCGGCCTTCGGGCTCCGCCGCCGAACTTCCACTGGATAGTTCAGGTATGCTCGACCCGGATGAAATTATGCATCCGCGGTCAGCAGCCTGGACCCCTGGGGAGAAGGTGGTGAACTTCGTTGCTGGCCGCCTCCGCAAACCTTTGGAGAAGGAAGCGAGGAGCTGTTCGCGTGGGGAATGCCCCAGGCCTACGCTGGAGGGGAAGGTTGCCCTCACCCCGGAATTGGATCCCAAGATGGCCAAGTTTTTAGCGAAGTTCGTTAAAGATCCTCGCAAAGGCATTGACCGCTCCTGGCGGGCTTGCCAAGATAAGCTCTTGGACGCCATAGGCCCGATAACAAAAATTCTGGACATGGCTGAAGAGGCGAAAGTGTCTGGGGCAGCCATTTCCCCTGAGGTCCTCTCAAACTGGGCGCAGAGAGTGGTGGTAATCTTGGGAAATGCGAACTGCGCATTGTCAACAGAGAGCAGGAGGTCCCTCCTGATCAAATTAGACCCTAAGCTGGGGGATCTGGCATCTTACGAGGCAGGAGCTGTGGCCCAGGGTGGTCTCTTTGGAGATCCATTTAGAAAAGAACTGGGAAAATTTGTTAATACCTTCACGTGCTTAGATAGTGCCCAATCGAGTATTAAGAAGGTCTTCCAACAGCGTTTCTCCAGGGGCGGCCGGTCGCGGAGGAGGCCGCACGACCGGCCGTGGTGGTCAGCAGGCGACCAACAGAAATCAAGGCTCCGGGCGAGGGCAGTATAACTCCTCCCAAAATTACAACACCTTCTATCCAACCAGAGGACAACGCTTCCATGGCCGTGGTGGATTCAAGAACGCCGCCGGAAATTCCTCCAACGGTGAGTGTTATCTCGGCGGACCAGGTCCGCGTGGGGGGGGCGGTTGGCCTTGTTCCCAGAGGCTAAGGCCGCTATCACGGCGGACGCCTGGGTCTTACAGACTATACGGGGTTTCCACGTGGAGTTTTACGACCAGCCCCGTCAAGTCAGGCCTCCTCCTCCTATCGTTTTCTCTTGCGCGGATGCGCGACTGGTCGACGAAAAGGTTTAAGACCTGCTTCGCAAAGGCGCCATTTGTCTTTCGACTCGACACCCAGCGGGATTCTTGAGCAATTTGTTCCTGGTGGACAAGGCAGATAGCGGAAAGCGTCCGGTGATCAACCTCAAGGAGTTCAACGGTTGGTTAGTCTACCGGCACTTCAAGATGGAGGGAATCCATCTTTTGAGGGATGTGTTGTTGCCCGGCGATTGGATGATCTGTCTGGACCTCAAGGATGCGTACTTGGTGGTTCCCATTCACCCTCCACACCGGCGTTTTCTACAGTTCCGGTGGAGAGGTCAGGTGTACGAGTTTACCGCCCTTCCTTTCGGGCTTTCTTCAGCCCCTTGGTGTTTCACCAAGCTCCTCCGCCCTGCGGTGGAATTTTTGCGGAGCCAGGGTATCCGAATGATAGTCTATTTGGACGACGTTCTGATCCTGGCACAGTGTCCCGTGCAGTTGGATCTTCGGCTTCGCCGGGCGATTTCCTTGCTCCAGGGTCTGGGATTTGTGATCAACAGCGGGAAGTCCATTTTGGTTCCGTCCCAGTCGGCGGTGTTCCTCGGTTTTTCGGTGGATTCAGTGCAATGCACCCTGAACCTTCCCTCCAGGAAATTAGGAAAGATCCGCCACATCCTCCGCCAGACGATCTCACGATCGCATACCTCTCTCCGTTAGATTGCCCGGGTGGTAGGTCTCCTGTCCTCCTCCATCCAGGCAATCTTTCCGGGGCTCCTGTATTACCGGGCCCTTCAGCGCCTCAAGGCGCACCATCTCTGATGGGGTCTGACTTACGATCAGGTGGTTTCCCTTTCAGGTGAGGTGAAGGAGGAGATGGCCTGGTGGCTCGCACATATGGAGGCTTGGAATGGCCGAGCGATCTTCGGCCCTGTCCCAGACTTAGTGATAGAGTCCAACGCCAGCCGGGCTGGCTGGGGCGGCCGCTGTGGAGAGTGTTCCACAGGCGGCGCCTGGTCGTCCGGGGAGCAGCAGCTCCACATCAATTGTCTGGAACTGTTGGCCGGGTCCTTCGCGGTTCGCTGCTGGACCAAGGACACAGTTCGCTCCTGCGTCTTGCTTCGCATGGACAATATCTCCGCCGTGCGTTACATCAATCATTTGGGTGGCCCTCGTTCCAAGGCTCTTTTGGACTTGGCGAAAGACTTTTGGAATTACTGCCTTGCGCACCAGATGTCAGTGACGGCGGAATACTTGCCGGGTCAAGACAATCAGGTAGCGGATTGGCATTCCCGGCACCTGCGGGATTCCAGTCAGTGGAAGCTGGACCCGCAGGTTTTTCGAGTGGCTGAACGGCCTCTGGGGTCCGTTCTCGGTGGACCTGTTTGCGTCCCATCTGGATTTTCAGCTTCCGCGTTTCTACAGCTGGAGGCCAGACCCTCTTGCGGAGGCCACAGACGCCTTCCTCCAAGACTGGAGTCGAGAGACGTCCTATGCCTTTCCCCCGTTCTCGATGGTACTGAGAACGGTGGCCCAGCTTCGCCGCCAACGGGCGGACGTGATCATGGTGACTCCCTGGTGGAGGTCTCAAGTTTGGTTTCCGGTTCTTCTGGAATTTTCTTGGGAGTCTCCAATCCTACTCCCCCGGTTTCCGCACCTTCTTCTCAACGCGGACGGGGAGCTCCATCACCTGATCACTCAGACCTCTCTTCACCTCATGGCGTGGAGGCTTTCGGGTGATGTTGGTCGCTCCCGGGCCTTTCGAGACCAGCTGAGAGTTTTCTCTCCAAGGCCTGGGCCAGCAGCACGACTAAACGTTATCGCTCTGCCTGGAATAAGTGGTCACATTCGACGGGACCTGGATCCCTTGGTGGCAGGCGTTGTTCCTACGTTGAATTATTTGGCAGAATCAGCTGCGGCTGGCTTGGCCTATCGTACTATCAATGCAATGCAATCAGCAATATTGGCCGGTGGCGGGGGTGCCGATTGGGGAACATCCTTTTGTTTGTCGTCTCCTGCGTGGAATTCGACTTTCTCTACCCCCGGAACCGCGATACTCGGTCCTTTGGGATGTTAACCTGGTCCTTAACCTGTTTTTGTCGTGGCCACCGAACAAGTATCTGTCCTTGAAAGAGCTTTCGGCAAAGTTGGCAATGCTTTTGTGTCTGATTTCATGCAGACGAGTGTCGGATGTACGCGCCTTGGATGTCTCGCCGAGGGTTTTTTCCCCGGATGGGGTAGTCTTCACGTTGGGGCGTCGCATGAAGTGCGCTTCAAGAAGGATTTCTTACCCATACTTCGTGGACGTTCCCAAACTGTGAGTGGTTCAGTGTTTGAAGGCTTATGAGGACTTGACCTTGGAACTTCGCCCTCCGGGCGAACGACAGCTGCTTATAGCGCTGCGGAAGCCGCACATGGGTGTCTCTTCTCCCACCATCGCCAGATGGGTACGGTGGATCATGCAGGAAGCAAGCATTGACACGAAGCAGTTCGGTGCTCATTCGGCTTGAGGGGCCATGGTCTCCAAAGCGTTCTCTTTAGGTGCCCGGTTGGAGGACCTGATGCGTGCTGCGGACTGGTCCTCGGATGCCACATTTAAGCGGTTTTACTTTAAACCAGTCATCGATATTGCACATTTGGTGGTGAGTAAGCTTTAAACTAGCATAATCTGAAGCCTCCGGTTCTGACATAGAATCGAAATTTGCCTAGCATTGTAACGGTAAGTTTCAATTCTATTAAGGACACGGAGGCGAGGATTATCCCTCCCAGGCTACCTGCGGAGATATCCCGCCCGTATTGCAGTAAGTACTCAGGTTTTCCAGTGCTATGGTGATGAAACTTGAATGTTGTGCATTGTTTGATCTTTGGACGCTGGCAGTTTTTCCCTTTCACTGCTGACGCTATGGTGTTTTTTGTAGGAAATGATGGCGTCAAGCAAGACCAGTAAGGAAATGGCGTGACTCGGGCGAAGAAAGAGGAAGTGGTCATGAGGGGGATGCCTTACCTAGATGCAGTGGATACTAAGAAAGGACTAAATTATGGACTGCCTTATGGTGTTCATGGGAGTTGTAGTTTATGGACATGTTCTTTTGTTTCGCCCATACCCTTTGTTCTGTGGTAGGGCTGACGTTATTGCTTTTTGGCTGCTGTGAGTTTGTGAATAAAATCAGCGAAGCAGATATAAGCATAATCCTCGCCTCCGTGTCCTTAATAGAATTGAAACTTACCGTTACAATGCTAGGCAAATTTCGATTCCCCCTCGGCCGTCACCTACCCAGCGGAACTTTGGGCAGACTTTCCTTTGTCTCTCTGTCGTTTCCCCCTCCTACCCTTCCACCCACCCCCTTCCCCTCTATGCTCCCTTCTTCTCGCCCTCTTCCCCTTTAATGTTTTTCTGTTGAGACCTAGCCACTTGACCGATGTAATGTGCAACATTATTTTCCCTCATGTAAAGCGCTCTGATTCCATCGGGTCCAGCCTGTGCTATATAATAACTCATTAATTACATTTGTTCCCATTTAGTATTCTTTCTCCCTGTGTCTACCTCCCTTGCTCCTATCCACTCTCCCCGCAATCTCTCACCTTACCTGCTAGTCTGCCTAGCCCCCTGTACTTTGTGCCTTTGACTAAGCACTCCTTTTCCACTTGTTGGGGAAAGATCCAATATTTATACTCTGGAGTCTCAGCGTATCTGCTGAGAGAGTCCACTGTGCCAAGGGAGCCACTGACAGTTGAGGTATGGTATGGCACCCCTTGCCAAAGCACTTCCTCTCCCCATTTTTGGGAAGTATCCAGTATGTAGGCCTTGGAGTCTCAGAGACCCCTCTGAGAAAGTCCACTGCGTTAAGGGAGCCTCCCGCAAAGAGATAGGGAAGTGATACCACGTCCCCTGGGATCACAGCTTACTGGACTTTGGACGTTGCTTTGACTCGTCTACCAGTTTGTTTCCCCGTCACCATCCCCCTCCTCTTTCCATGCGATGTCTTTCAACCTCCCCTTCTCCTTCCCGCCTTCATTACCTGTCTACTTCCCCAGCTCCTGCCCCCCTCCCCAGAATCTTTCCCCTTGCTTGCTTTTCCCTTTTCGTATTTGTGCTTATTGTTTATCTTGACCTTACAAGTAACTATGTTGCCATGCTCTAATAACTGTGTAACCTTTGTAATGATGTAACCTGTAACTATGATCTGATGCTCATGTAAAGCGCTCTGATACCTCTATGTCTAGCCAGCGCTATATAAAACCTTTAAAATGTATTTGTTCTATGCAAATCCCTTAATCCTGCCACGTTTCTTTAATTTGCCAAGCGCCACATGGTTATTCCCGCACCAGTGTGCTACGTGCTGTTCAAGTTAATACGATGTAGTTTTTCTAGTGTAAGTAGTGCGTCACGTGCCCCATGCATTGCAAAAGTAAGGTTTTTGGCAACAGTGTATTTTAGTACAGTTTCCAGCTCTTGTATATCGAATAACTTACCTTGGTAGCCGTTGTTTCTAGGCAAATCACTTAATCCTGCCGCCTTTAATTTTTTAAGTAGTGGGCAACGTGCTGCTTCCTCCCCATGCACAGCACATGTAATAGATTGACCAATGTCATATTTTAGCACGCTCTCCATGTTTTTTAATAACGTTAAACTTGATTTCTTATCCTTTGTTCTGTGCAAATCACTTAATCCTGCCACGTTTCTTTAATTTGCCAAGCGCCACGTTGCCGTTCTCGCAGGAGTGTGCTACATGCTGTTCAAGTTAATGCGATGTAATTTTTCTCGTGTAAGTAGTGCGTCACGTGCCCCATGCATTGCAAAAGTAATGTTTTCGGCAATAGTGTATTTTAGCACGGTTTCCAGATCTCATACCTCAAATATCTTGCCATGGTAGGCGATGTTTCTGGGCAAATAACTTAAACCTGCCGCCTTTAATTTTTTAAGTAGTGCGCCACGTGCTGCTTTCTCCCCATGCACTGAACATTGTAATTGATTGACCAATGTTGTATTTTAGCACGCTCTCCATGTTTTCTAATAATGTTAAACTTGATTTCTTATCCTTTCTTCTGTACAAATCACTTTGGGCCAGATGCATCAAGCTAAAAACTGGTCGCAAAGGGGCATATTCTCAGAATCTGCCCCTTTGCGACCGGTATTTTTGCATTTGGGATGCATCATCCCAAATGCAAAAATCGCTAATATTAATTCGCTAAATTGCGATTGTTTGCATTTAAGGAATCTCAAATTGAGATTCCTTAAATGCAATGCATGAAAGTTTCAAAAATAGCGAATTCCCTATTAGGGCACGCAAATTACCACGAAGTACAACTTCGTGGTAATTTGCAAAAACTTCGAAAAATGCACTTTTGTGCATATTTTAAAGTTTGGTGTTGCGCACACACATGCCCTAAGGGCATGTGTGTGCGCAACATATGTGCACAGATCAAAATCAGGGGTGCAACAGGGTGTCCTTTGGACACCCCTGCACCCTTGAACTCGCAATCTCAATTTGCAAATCGCTAATTGAGATTCGCAAATTGAGATTGTCTTCCCATTCATTCCTATGGGCCTCTGGGCCCATAGGAATGAATGGGGAGATATTCATTATTTGCGACTCGCAATTTGTGAGTCGCAATTAAGGAATTCTAAGGAATCGCTATTTATGTAGTGATTGCTTGATGCATTCCATTTTGCTATTCCTTATTAGCGATTCCTTATTTTTCGCTAATAAGAAATCAAAATGGATGCTTGATGCATCTGGCCCTTAATCCTACCACGTTTCTTTAATTTGCCAAGCGCCACATGGCTGTTCCCGCGGCAGTGTGCTACGTGCTGTTCAAGTTAATGCAATGTAGTTTTTCTCGTGTAATGCACATGTAATCGATTGGCCAATATTGTATTTTAGCACACTCTCCATGTTTTTTAATAACGTTAAACTTGAATTGCCCCCTGTTCTAGCTCATTATACAGATGTCTCAACCATGGGACATATTGGTCATCACAAACTGTTTATTCCTGCCCATGCACTATCCCAGGTTGTGGTCAACAACTCAACACACCAGATCCACTGACTACTCTCCAAATGCTATCAGCCGAAAACTGCAATGGACCGAATGGAGTTATCAGGTTTGACTTCAACATTTCATGATAGAAAAGCATTCTGAGCTGAGCATTTGTGTATTTCATGTGTTTGCAGACAGATAACTACAATTGTGGTGTTTTTTGCATGCTGGTAATGATACTTCCAAAAACATTAATTTATTGAAGATACATTAATTTATGTTATTTTATGTTAATAACTGTTTTCGTTAGAATAGTTGTAAATAGGAAAGTGGGCTCTTAAGGATGACAATTATGAATGCCTACCGAGTGTGTCCATAGTGCCCCTCGAAAGCATATTAGTATTCGCATATGATTTTGTCTAACCACTAGTATGGTCCTAACGCGGTAAGTTGAAAACCTCTGAAGATTGCTTTTCAACCCCAATCCTATTGAGAACAATTGTTTTTATGTACATTAACATTAAGCTTGGACATATGTACAATATATTCATTTGTAACTATTTTTTTCAGTTTGCAGAATGTTACATAAGTCAGCAGCAAATTTCCAAGATTGAAGAAAGTGTATCCTCCTATTCTAGCTCATTACACCGATGTCTCAAATATGACATGAACTAGTTGTGAGAAGCCAAAAACATTAACAAATTTTTAACGTATAACGTTAAGGTAAATACTCTCAATATGACTGGTCGACGAAGTTAAAAAGTAACAGATATAAGTACTTGAGGGGTTTTTGGTTCCAGATAATCTCCAATTCACACTTGTATGGATGGGTCTGATTCAGGGTGGTTCTCTGTATAAATAATGGATGATTAGGTATTAGGATGGCATACAGAGCTCCCAACCTTCTTACTTTTTCTCTTAAAGGGTTCCAAATTGGTGTTGAATATTAGGCTGTGCAGTAGAGGTTGACGGTGTTGCTCCACTGGTACTTGGGCCTTCTCGTGAAGCAGGAGGAGCCTCTCTCAATCTCCGTAACTCTTCCCTTGCAAAGTTGACCGGATACTTAGTCTGCAAGTACTTCTGCATACTTGCAGTTCCACACCAGTACTTTTTATTGGGGTCTCCTCTTGAAAGCAGGCTTGCATATGCAGCAAGTAACTTGTCTTGCATTCACCTTTTTTAAGACTTGTGGAAATTAATTTCAAAACATTCATTTTGGTGGACCAAAGTCTGCATGTACAATGGCCGGTGGAAGCATTTTGAGAGTGGGTACACCCAAGATCCAGTGAAGAGATTTGATTGATAAGGCATAGCAAAGGAGGTGGCAACAACGGGGAGAAAGGTCCATGGGTGGAGGAGGCTGGGTTTGTAAATCTGCTCCCTCTATAACTTTCTCTCTCTCACAGTTTTAATGTCGTTTTCTCTACCTTTCTCTCTCTCTCACTCTCTCTCACCTTGTTTCTCTTTCTCTTTTAAAGTAATGGATTCTGCTGTCAACTTCGACGGGTATAACCAAAGCTCAGTTGAAGTTTTGAACTCTGTTGGTCACAGTGTTTACACAAAGTAAGCAAAACGGCCTAGATATACAATACCTCCGATTAAATGTATTAGAAATAAAAACGCTTATTTACAAACCCCTTGCGCCACTTTTGCGGCACTTTCAACATGAGAAAAGCAACACAAAAGTGGCACAAGAGTCTTGTAAATAAGCCCTAAAAAATATTGTCCTTCATAATGACTTGATCTCTCACCAAATTCTGTCTCATCTCTGAATCATTTTAAAGACCTATTGGTCTCAAATATAAATCTGACGCAGAAGGCACTTATATACAGACACCCCTTGAATGCAAGCCTATAAGATAAGTTAAAAGTATCAGGCACACTGCACACATTAAAATATATTAAATATCGTCAAGTGTTTACTTTGACTTGTAATGTTTGATCTCATTTAGTCACATCGATCTAATTTTAAAGACTAATTTTCTTTTTTGTTTTGCAGATTAACTACCGCACTTCTATTGGAGTCCACATTTTATGTTGTTTATTATATTGTTTTGTTAAAGTTATGGTTCAAGTTATTTATTGTATGCTCATTTAGTTATATTTCCAGTTATTCCTTGTTTTAATAAAAGTTAATAAAAAAAGTATGTACGTCTTATTTTTTGTGGGGTTAGCATTCCCTAATAGAAATGACATTTATAATTTGAAGTATAATTTTGAAGCTAACTCTTTACCAGATCTTTACCAGAGTCTATACCTATAGTGTGGTGAACTTCTAACCTCTGTGCTCACGTAAGTGTTCCATGAACTGTTACTAAGGTAACAGGCAGAAAGCCGTTTGGGGGTAGGGTTAAAAGTTACTGGCTGTACAAAAAACGTTATACTTACCCTGGATCCTCTACAACACCAAAAAAGAAAGCAAAGTAAAAACAAAACACTGTGTACCAGATTTACAACCCCCTTGCACCACTTTTGCGTCCACCCCCCTACAAAATTACAAGTATGTGGGCCTCAACGACCCCCCTCAAGACCCCAGAATCACCACCCCTGGGAATTTGTGTGTTACGGAAGGCAGACTGCATGGTCCTCTGCCTGGTGCCCTTGAGAGACCTGGGAACTACCACCACAGGCTCCTGCAGTGTCCCGGGGTGCCTACCCCCGGTATACTGCTGTTTGCTTTGACAGAGCAGGACTCTCACAACTCCCGCCCTCCCATAGCAAACTTAGTTTGCATTTTGAAAGATAGAGCTGTGAAATATTTTGTCACTTTCAAAATCCAAAGCAGATTGCATTTCCACATACAAATTTGCATCTACCCATGTAAAAAAGTAATGCTGGCTCCCGAAGAACGCAAAAGTTCATCACACAATGTTACTAAATAAAACAGCAAGTGTGATCGACTTCTCAATATACAACCTTATCCTTCGTGATGTTATTTTCAATCACGTTTTAATAACCAATAAGAATCATGCTTTTAAAAAACAGAAATATGCACCCTAGTTTTCTGTGCAGAATGTTGTCAAACAACCAATCATTTATTTTCTGTTTTTCAACACTGCATCTTATCCACCATTTTAGAAAGATCCTAGTTTTCAAACTGCCATTTCATTTACAGAGACCATCTGAGTTCATCGAGATCTCCTTTCAAGATGCTAAGAGTGTGATTTTTAGGACACAACTATATTTTCTTGAGCCAAAGGAATGCAGAACACAAAGGAATTCACAAAGATCTAGGTTTACCAAATGTAGACATTAAATGGATTGGACAGAGAGGTTTAAAGTGACACCAATTGATGCCATTGCTTAAATCCTTTTTGCATCTCCAACATCCTGACCTCATAATTGTGCACTGTGGTGGCAATGGCCTAGGCACTTTGACTGGGGTAGGTCTGCAAATGCTTATGTTGGACACCTTTGGAGAATTGATTTCACTTTTCCCCAAAACTCCCTTTGTCTATTCTAACATATACAAAAAGCACAAATGGAACTAGTCCAATCAATTTTGTCCACAGATTGAGAAAGCTAGGAAACATGTATATAAATCTGTTTCTGCTTTTCTCCAAGACTATAGAATGGGGTTCATATACCGCAACAATATGCGTTTCAATATAGATGCCATCTATAGGAGAGATGGTGTTCATTTTACAGATGAAGCGAGCAGAGTCTTCCTCTTGAACTGTAGACTCTACATCAGTACTTACTTGTAGGTATTAAAATCTCTCAATAAAGACAAAGGCTCTTTTTAGAGCCACTCAACATCTAAACACATAAGCTTGATATATATCTAAAAAAACATGCTTCATTTTTTTCAGCGGCATAATGCGCAGATCCTACGAGCATCCCGCAACTTTTTTTGTTAAAAAAAAATGTTCTTACTTTCTTTGCCCTACGGGTCCTTAAGAGACCCCCTGAGCAGGCCTAGGGGGTCAGGGTGTGTCTACCCTGCCCCTGTTCACGTTTTGCACACATATTTCACTGACTTCCTCAGCCTCGCTTCTACCGAGGCACAAAATGGCTACCAACTATACCTGGTTTTGAATGTTTAGAACTGCTTGACAGCCAATTAGAATTCAGCTCGTGATCGGGACGCTGCGCTTACGCTACGATTCCAATCCTCATACAATCTTCGGATCCACCGCGCCCATCGCTATATAAATGAATTTAACCGTAATTTTCTCAGAAACTACTGAACTGATTGACACTATATAAGCAAAAGGCACAAGTCAGTACTGAGTACTACCTCTGCCAAATTTGATGTAATTCCGTTCAGCCGCTCGAGCTGTAGCCGTGTCTAAAGGTCCTATGGGAAATTGCATGGGAAAACATGTTTTGGGACCCCCTTTTTTCTTGGCCCCCACTTTACCAATCACCACCGAGCTTTCAGGGAAGGAACGGAACTGGGCTGTCCAAGAGTTTGGAAAATTTCAAGAAGATTCATTAATCGACGGGAAAGTTATCCCAAATAGAATGTTGTGGTTTTCCGATGGATAATAGGTCCTAACTATGACTACCTACTGGCGACCGCCAGTGGGATATATATATATATATATATATATATATATATATATATATACATATATAGATATATATATATATATATATATATCTATATTACCTACTGGCGGTCGCCAGTAGGTATATATAGTTAGGATTTTTTCTCTATGGGTTTTTTGAAAATTCTATGTCTAATAACTTTGGCGTTTGTGGACGGAATTGGCTGAAATTTTCAGGAAAATGGCACATTTTGTTTTTGAGCAGCCCCTGAAAATTGGGGGGGGGTTCGTCCAGGGGGGGTTGAGAAAAAAGGGGGTCCCAAAACGTGTTTTTAACATTGAGTTTTCCATAGGGCGGTTGGCCTCACTTTTAGCCCGAACGGCTGAATGGATTTGCACGAAACTTGGCAAAATTGTAGGGACTGGTAGCCCGATGTGCCTTTTGTAGGTCTCAATATATGTGCTCCAGTGGATTTTGAGAAATTAACGTTTAAAAAAAGATATATATCTGTAACAGCGGACCGGGCAGCGCTCCAGTTCGCGTACTTTTCGCGCAACGGAGCTTTGTGAAGCGAAGCTGATTGGTTCTCCGGCGTCTGTCAACATTCCAAACAGTCCGTAGCGGCCGCCATCTTGTCTCTCGGTAGGATCGAGAGACAAGAGGAGGCGAAAGGGAAGGGGCAAATGGCGATAAGGGGGCATAGTAGATCCTCCCTGACCTCTTAGGTTTGATGTACCATTTTGCCAAGTTTGGTGTAATTCCGTTCAGCCATTCAGGCTGTAGACGTATCTAAATGTCAATAATCGAACGGCTGAATGGATTTGCACGAAACTTGGCAAAATATTAGGGACTGGTAGCCCGATGTGCCTTTGCTAGGTCTCAATATATGTGCTCCAGTGGATTTTGAGAAATTAACGTTCAAAAAAAGATATATATCTGTAACAGCGCTCCGCTTCGCGTAGTTTTCGCGTTACGGAGCTTTGCGAAGCTGATTGGTTCTCCGGCGTCTGTCAACATTCCAAACAGTCCGTAGCGGCCGCCATCTTGTCTCTCGGTAGGATCGAGAGACAAGAGGAGGCCAAAGCGAAGGGGGAAATGACCATAAGGGGGCATAGTAGATCCTTCCTGACCTCTTAGGTTTGATGTACCATTTTGCCAAGTTTGGTGTAATTCCGTTCAGCCATTCAGGCTGTAGACGTATGTAAATGTCCTATGGAAAATTGCATGGGGAAAACACATTTGAAAGTGTTGAAATTTAGAACCAATTAAAATGTTACTTTGGTTTTGTATTTGTGTGTGATGAAAGTTAATTGGTTATGTATATATGTCAAATGAGAGGAAACCACAGCCATTTTGTGATACTACTGTCTGAGGTACATTTGTGAGGAATTTTTGGTGGTGAATTTCTGGTGTTTGATTTACACAGTACTAACACTTCTCCTACTTTTAAAAAGGTGAGTTGTTAATTTGTAAGGGGAACTATGTTGTACACTTGAAGATAATTTGAAAAATGTTTTCTGTTATTTATTTGCAGTCCTTCTGTTATACTAAATACTTGATAAAGTTAGTTTTATATTATGTATTGCTAAAAACGATAAATGAAAGTGATTATTTTTTTCTGCAATTTACAGCAAGCAATTTCAAAATAAAATGGCTCACAATGAAGAGACCGTGGCAATTTCTTTTGAATTGTCCACTACATTGATTGAAATTGAGAGCACCAATAATGAAATATTGTCACAAGGAGGAGATGACTTGTATGATTCCATTAGATTGATTGAAATGGACAACACCAATAATGAAATATTGTCACAAGGAGGAGATGACTTGAATGATTCCACTACATTGATTGAAATTGAGAGCACCAATAATGAAATATTGTCACAAGGAGGAGATGACTTGTATGATTCCATTAGATTGATTGAAATGGACAGCACCAATAATGAAATATTGTCACAAGGAGGAGATGACTTGAATGATTCCACTACATTGATTGAAATTGAGAGCACCAATAATGAAATATTGTCACGAGGAGATGACTTGAATGATTCCACTACATTGATTGAAATTGACAGCACCAATAATGAAATATTGTCACAAGGAGGAGATGACTTGAATGATTCCACTACATTGATTGAAATTGACAGCACCAATAATGAAATATTGTCACAAGGAGGAGATGACTTGAATGATTTTTTTGATCAATCTGTTGATGGCGAATTTATCGAATGTTTGGAGACCATAGAGTTACAAGAATCATCATTGCAGACTTTTCATGAGGAAATTGCTGATGAGGACATGTTACTAGTTCTTTCAAATTTAGAAAATTCTGAAGAATAAATTTATATTTAGAAATCAAAAATTGTTTGAGACATTATTCATTTTTATTTTTAATTTATGAGGTTGTAGCGAAGTGATTGTAGTATAAAATGAGACTTATAGTATAGAGTGCAACATTTTTATGTTACATGGTAAGTTTACTCATATTTACTTCCCTTCTGCCACTATATTATCTCCAATGTGTATTTGACATCTCTTCTTCATCTCCGGCCTCCTTTCTCTCACTGTGTGTCTCCGATGCATCTTATCGCTGCTATTTTGTGTAATTACAGAAGAGAGTAAAATAAAATAGTTCGGAACGTGAAAAGGGGGCAAAGTAGAGTACCCCTCACCCCCTAGGCCTTTTCAGGCGGTCCCAAAAGGATCAGTTTCTGCTTTCCTGAGAGATTATGGTATGAGTTCCATATACCACAATAATTTGCATTACAACATGCAAGATATCTATCTCCTATTACCAACTTTTGGAGATATTCGCGCTAAGCGCGAATATCTCCAAAAAGTAACACCTGCCCTGAGCAGTTCTTAGCCATGTTATCCAATGGGAGGTGGATAACATGGCTAAGAGCATTAGCTCGGTAATGCATGAATATCGCTGACTTTTTAGCGATATTCATGCATTGCGGCCGTTTATTATCGCATTTGCGATAAACCTTGATAATAGCAAGGTTTATCTTCGATAATTTCTGACGATGCTTAGCGGTAAAAAATTCGTTGGTAAGCATCGTTAGCGATAAATATCGCTTAACTTTGGTAATATGCACCAACGTCTGTTAACGTTCGATTCGAAGGAAATGAGGAAGTGTTGAAAAACATTGTTTGCGCTATCTTGCCTTTTTTGAAATGCCACACTTTTGTCGTGCACGGCAGCCATTTTAGATGCCTTGACCAGACCCACTCTCTGCACGCTGTCGATTCGTAGCATGGCTCCCCACCCTCGCAAGCATCTTCCCCAGGCACTGGTCACCCCCGCTCTCTGTCTTATGCATGGGCAATAAACCTCCCCCCATCTGCGCTGCTCTTCCCTGAGAATCACACTCTGTGCCCGCCCGACACCTCCCTTTCGCCCTATTCACTACCGCACCCTCTGACACTCCTCTTCCTCTGTGTCCGATTGTCCAGGCTATCAGCTATCCCTGCAGATGTAGTTTATGGCTCCAGCTGTAAAGAATCACCCCTCTTCAAAGGAGTTATAGTAGATCAAGGCCCACACCCGATGAGATCCGTCACACCACACGTGTTCCTACTATCTGAAAACCATCCTGTATTGTGATTGGGGAGGGGACCGAGCCTGAAGCGGAAGATTCCAGGAATGACTCTTTGTACATCAAAGTTTTTACAATTATGTGTCACATTAAAAATATATAGCACTCCAACAAAGTAGTAGGAATATAAAACTTTAATAACATATAAATATATACAACAAAACAAAAACAGTAAAAACATTTAAACAACGAAGAGACCGTGGCAATTTCTTTTGAATTCCTGATGAGGACATGTTACTAGTTCTTTCAAATTATGAAAATTCAGAAGATGTTGCCTGGGGGTGGGTCGTCAGTAGCAGTCTGTTGTGCGAATAGTTCCAAGGCAGCAGAACGCGCTGAAATCTAGATGGCACGAAAGTGATGTCTAGTAAGTTGCCGCCCAGCAAATAACGGCGTGGGGCGCCGCGGGGGTGAGTGAGTCCAGTAGGCACCACAGCTATTCTTACCGGCATTGCAGAATTACTGCTGGGGACAATGCCTGTGCTGTAGCAGGGTCACAGCAGAAACAAAAAGGATTCTGTTGAAGATGTTGTTGGTTTTCAATTTGAAAACAGTTCTGGTGTCAACTGCTATGCTAATGTAGTGGTTAATGTTTTGTTTTCTCTAGAAAATGTAAAAGAGGGGGAGGCAGTCCAAAGTTCCGTTAAAAGGGCAAAGGAAAGGATCGGTGGTTTGAACTATCAGTCAAAAAGGGGAGGGGGTGCAACAATTTTTCCTACCGGGTCAGACTGTGCTTTCACCGGAACTGAGGTCTGCAGGATTCTAGTAATTCAAAGTGAGGCTGGCGCCAGCATGGGAGCGCCGACGTCCCGCGGATACAGTTTCGTCACTCCACGGGCGATCATGGCAGTCATTCCCCATCGGGGGTCGGAGACTCCCGCGGCTCCTCTAGAATCTTCAAGGTCGTGGAGGACTACGGTGGTGGAGTCAACCAGTGACCGGGCCATTTCTTTATGCTGGGCCCGCTCTTGCCAGGTCGACCGCCATTTTGAGAGTTCGGTAGCTACTGGCGATCGCGGGGTCAAATGAGCGGACGGGCTCCACCCTGCCGGGCGAGACGTTGCAGCATGGCCACAGTGGAAGAACCCTTTTCCGGGCGCCTGGAGCGCTGAGGGTGCAGCTGGGAAGCCTCCACCTGGGGAGGCGGGAGAGGCCTGTTCGCACCGTCTCTCCCTCCCAGTGCACCCCACGGCGTCTCGCTTGAGATTTGTTATGGCCGGACCAGGCGATGAGGACGAGGGGGGGGTGGTCGGAGGCATGTGCAAGACATCCCCCCCCAGTGTTGTCGCAGCCATTATTCAAGAAAGAAGAAGTGTCCCGTCCGTCTTCGGGCTGGGCTTCCGGTGGATGTCGGCCGGACGCCCCTGGATCTCGCCCCATGAACGGGTTCCTTGGTTTATCGGCTGCAGCCGGATCCCGTCGGCCTCGGCCCCCCGACCGTTGGTGGCCGGACCGGAAGAGCATGTGGCGGGACTACCTGAAACTGTCAAGGGCCACCGCGGCCGGACTGGGAGAGAGAGGGGAGGGTCGAGGAGATATTCCCCCCCCTGCAACTCTTCAGCGTTGTAAAGGCAATCCACTGGCCGGGTCCCGCTGGCCTCGGCCTCTCCTCCGGCTACACCCTACGTTAGGATCTCCTGGCCGAGGCGTGGCAGCAGGACCCGCCTTATATGGGCTGCTCCCGGCTGGGCGTAGCCGCAACCCTGCCCCACCTTGGAAGTTTCCAGAGTCGGGGCGGATGTTCTACTGACTTGCATTTTCCCTAGTCTATCGATTTTTTTGGCGTGGCAGGCGGTGGGACAGCGAGGGGTGATTTGGTTTCTCTTACTGTTTTTCTGGTCTCTCACCACTGGCATATTTTAACGTTTTCTTGTTTCTAGGACATTAATAGGTTTTATCATTACGTTATGTTATCGTTTCTTTGTTCGTTGTTTAATAAAAGTTCATGTTCATCAGTGGCCTACTGATTTTCGTTTTCCTATTCTTTTCTTTCCAGGTTGTTTCATGTTAAAGTTTCTGTTAACAGGATACAGTGATCACTTCGTTATTATTGCATATGTCCTTTTCACTAGGGGTGCTCTCTGGTCGGGCCAGATGACGTATCTCTAGTAAATGGTCCGGGTGAAACAGGTGCATCAATCAGTGGGGAGTAGATAGGCATGACAGATTACAACGGGGGAGAAAGGTCCGCATTACGTACCCTATCACTATTTGCAAGGATTTTCCTACGTATATTTGCAAACAGGGAATACCTCCAAAAAGAACCAATTCCCAAACAGTCAATGTTTGGGTAAACAATCAATCAATGAGGAACGAAATAGGCACGACGTGTTAAAGGTTTGCGTTACCTACCCTTCACTATCTGCAAAGGGAGAGAGAATATTCCTATTCTTCCTCGTTTGCAGGCAGAGAAGATTCTTAAGAGAACCAACTTCGAACAATTCAATGCTCGATTCAAACAATCAACAAGGGGTACTGTGAACACAAATGAACGCCGCTTATGTACATACACATTGGTATTATCAACAGGTTGTTCCTAATGTTTCTATTTTAGGGAGGTCAAAAAGAGATCCCATTAGTGGCCTACTGATTTTGCTCGATTCCTTTTGTTTTTTTACACGATTTTTCACTATCTGCAAAGACTAAACAGAGTATTGCGACTCTGTGCTTGTTTGTAAATAGAGAATGAACCAAAGAGAACAATCAATCAAATGGAGAGAGAAGCAGGCACGACGGATTACAACGGGGGCAAAGGCCTGCGTTAACTACCCTTCACTATCTGCAAAGAGAGAGTACTCCTAATAGAAATGAGGGGTGGGGGGCAGCAATCAAAGCAGATCAGTGTGCATAAACACGAAAATGTTTTTACTTACCACGTACTTGACATTCGACAGCTTATGATATTTGCTATTAAAAAACCATTGAAATTCACTGAAAAAACCATAGGTTATAGACCATATATAGTTAGGAATTAGCATTTAAAAAACCTTATTTTACTCACACAAAACCATTGAAATTCCATATATAGTTAGTTGCACTAACTATATATCGCGCACCCGCAATCCACTGCTGATCATGTCACATATTACATCATTCATGACATGGTCAGTGACATCACTGATGACATCACTGATGACATCTCAAATGACATCACTGATGACATCACTGATGACATCTCATTTGACATCATTCTTGTGCTAATACGATAAACCTCTTCAGACTCTAATATAACCTTAGATACACTCAGTGTATACAGACACTCACACACTGCCACTCATCCATGGAGTTACTCACACACCCAGTCAGTCATGCAAAGAAACAATCTCACCTCCATTTCTTCAACTATACAGTTAAACACACCTTACTTATTGAAACATATACTAACACATATTTACTCTCTTATACAATCCCTGATACAAGTTCACAATGATCGATACAACCACTCACTCATTCAGTGGCTCTCATGCACAGTTATTTATATATGCCAACTCTCACATGTACTGTGTTTTACATATGTACTTACTATGACATGTAGCATTGAGATATCCATTCACTCATCAATACACTCATGCACACAGTCAACTGCCCATGTAGCTGTTTCCACATGCACTCTTGAACTCATACACCTAGTGAATAAACTGCTCACACATCTATGCATAGAGTCACACACCTTCCAGCCACCCCCACACAAACTCAATCTCCCATAGAAATACTTGGGCAACCAATTAATAACACATATAGCCTCTCGTATAGCTAATGATCAACACATGCAGCAGTTTACATCACAACAGACATAATGATGCACAAATTAAGACAGTTTAGTCACTAACCCATGCATTCAGTGAGACACATTTAATCACTCACTCATACAGTCAGTCACGCACCTACTAAATCCTTCATCCAGACACTTATACATCCACTCATTCTTCAATATGTAAGACATATTTTAACTTTACAGAAACATACAGTCACTGGATGTTGTCATCAGTGATGTCATCAGTGATGTCATTTGAGATGTCATCAGTGATGTCATCAGTGATGTCACTGACCATGTCATGAATGATGTAATATGTGACATGATCAGCAGTGGATTGCGGGTGCGCGATATATAGTTAGTGCAACTAACTATATATGGAATTTCACTGATGACAACATCCAGTGACTGTATGTTTCTGTAAAGTTAAAATATGTCTTACATATTGAAGAATGAGTGGATGTATAAGTGTCTGGATGAAGGATTTAGTAGGTGCATGACTGACTGTATGAGTGAGTGATTAAATGTGTCTCACTGAATGCATGGGTTAGTGACTAAACTGTTTTAAATTGTGCATCATTGTGTCTGTTGTTCTGTAATCTGATGCATGTGTTGATCATTAGCTATATGACTAACTATTTGGGTTATTGATTGGTTGCCCAAGTATTTGTATGGGAGACTGAGTGTGTGTGTGGGTGTCTGGGAGGTGTATGACTCTGTGCATAGATGTGTGAGCAGTTGATTCACTATATGTATGGGTTCAAAAGTGCATGTGGAAACAGCTGTATGGGCGGTTGACTGTGTGCATGAGTGTATTGGTGAGTGAATGGATATCTCAGTGCTACATATCAAAGTAAGTACATATGTAAAACACAGTACATGTGAGAGTTGACATATATAAATAACTGTGCATAAGAGCCAGTGAATGTGTGAGTGGCTGTATGGATCATTGTGAACTTGTATCAGGGATTGTATAACAGAGTAAATATGTGTTTGTATATGTTTCAATAAGTAAGGTGTGTATAACTATATAGTTGATGAAATGGAGGTGTGATTGATTCTTTGCATGACTGACTAGGTGTGTGAGTAACTCCATGGATGAGTGACAGTCTGTGAGTGTCTGTTTACACTGAGTGTATCTAAGGTTATATTAGAGTCTGAAGAGGTTCATCGTATCATCACATGAATGATGTTATCAGTGATGTGATCAGTAATGTCAAATGAGATGTCATCAGTGATGTCATCAGTGATGTCATTTGAGATGTCATCAGTGATGTCATCAGTGATGTCACTGACCATGTCATGAATGATGTAATATGTGACATGATCAGCAGTGGATTGCGGGTGCGCGATATATAGTTAGTGCAACTAACTATATATGGAATTTCAATGGTTTTGTGTGAGTAAAATAAGGTTTTGTAAATGCTAATTCCTAACTATATATGGTCTATAACCTATGGTTTTTTCAGTGAATTTTCAAGGTTTTGTAAATGCTAATTCCTAACTATATATGGTCTATAACCTATGGTTTTTTCAGTGAATATATATATATATATATATATATATAAACGCTCCAAGAACACCAGGACAATGCACTCACAGGCGGGTGCTTTCCAATGTGGGGGTGCACCCACAAATGAAATCACTGCTCCAATATCCGTACCACTGGACTTCGGTCCATCCGGAAAAAAGGCACTCACGGGGGGTTGTTTGGGTTATTTATTTTCACCAGCAAACAGACACTCCATCAACAGACGCGTTTCGGTAAAAAACCTTCATCTATGTTTACCGAAGCGCCATCTTAGTTACAATTTAAACACATGGTGTACTGAAATCAAAAAAGGACTCGAGTAATTCATCAAGGTCCTATCGACAAACGAGCGCCATCTTAGAATGTCTAGATAAACCACTAAGAAATACATAGTACTAATTAAGCCCATCGATGGGCCTATACATACTATTCATACTATATACAGTCTATACAATTTATACAGTAACAAAGATGTGTATACACACAATCTCGCCCTGGATGGGCATGCACTCAATATTCTATTTCCCACACCAGTCTCTAACTGAAGCCATCAATACATCATAATCTACAAGAAGAAAGAAAGAAAGGAATATCAGAACAGCCGAGGAAAAAAACCAAGGAGGTTAGGGGGGAGAACAACAGAAGGAGAAAATTCTATATACATAAGACACATAGATACGCAAACTATACAAAGACATATTGTACAATATATACATTGCAAGAGCATATGGTCAAGGGTATTCTATAGTTCTTAACTCAGTTAACCCCAAGACCCATACAAGCTTACTCTACAGAAACCTCCAATGACACACAGAAGTCCACGATTATTCCCCCAAATCTCCGGAGATAGATTACTAGGACTTCGTAGACTGGAGTCGAGGTATATCATTGACATGCATGCAAAACACCCTCTAGGGTTGAATAGTAGTGAAGAACTGGCTATACATTTGGGGGAATAATCGTGGACTTCTGTGTGTCATTGGAGGTTTCTGTAGAGTAAGCTTGTATGGGTCTTTTGGTTATCTGCGAATTATCTATTGCGATCGCAATTAAATTCTGCATACTTCACAAGACTGGTGGGGCCCTCAAATACCAGCCTGAGGTCTGTTGCCGCATCGTGGCCGTGTGTGCAATACTCCACAACATTGCTACCAAGCGGAAGATACCTGTAGAGATCTCTGGCAGTGAGTCGGAAGGGGACAACCGCCCACCTGCACATGTGCGTCATGCACGCGGGGAGAATCCTGCTGAAGGACACAGGCGCCGCAACCAAATCACAATGAACTGTTTCTAGTGCACCCACTTCCCTCACCCAACTCTTCACTCATGCATGACAATTGAAATAATGGCATGAGTCAGATTAACTTGTGCATAATAAATCTTATTGTTTTTTTCACAATAATATAATATATTTTCTATTATTTGCATGTGAGCTGTATTGACTCATACATCCCTATGTTTGTGAGGAGGGCATGCTTGTATCATCAGCATGGCCCTGCATGGTAGATAATAAATAGTCATTGGCGCCTCCGGGCGGACGCTCCCAGTCACCTTTTGACCTCCTCCACTTCAGCATTAGCCCGTGAGGCTGCAGTGGGCCTGGTGCTGCGGCGGGGTACCGTCACCAGCGGCAATGACAGGCTGCTGTGGCTGGAATTGCCCTCACTGGCATCATCCCCCCCACCTGCCTGGCCATGGCCAGTCGCCTGCAGACTCTGCACTGCAGTGGTGACTTGCTCCAGTGCCCTAGCGACATCCTGGCAGCATTGCACCATTTTAATTTGCATCACTAGTGATCAACGCGATAGTTGGGATGTGGCATTCCTGATATGTGGTTGGAGCGTGTGTACGCTGACAGGCGGGTCAGCAGCTGGCGGTGGCAGCGGCAGGTGGCATCCTGCTGGGACAACAGGACCTGGCTGTTTTCCCGGACAGCAGCGGTCATGCTTTCCATGCTGTCAGTGAGCTCTCCCACATTACGTGCAGTCTTGCGCAGCTGCAGGTGGATGGCTGCCAAGTGACGTGCCTGCTTTTGATGTACACGGAGCATCCGACGCTCAATAGACAGGCCAGGTACCCGGATATTTACCCCCCTGCCAGCGCGTGGTGTTGTGTTGCGTGGCTCCCTCACCAGTCCGCTGGACTGTGATCGAACAGTGGCTGTGCGCCGTGTCTGCTTCCGTGCTCCAGCTGTAGTTGCCAGTGCCACTGGCATGGGTATAACTCGGGATGGTTGTTGTGCGCCTGTTGTTGCAGGGGTGGCCCTGTCCACAGTGGCAGGTGGTGGTACTACTGCTGCTGGTGCTGGCTGTGATGATCCTGGTTGAGGGGCAGGATGGCCCTCTCCCTCGGTGCCCTCAGGATTGTCATCAATGTGAAGGGCCTCACTATCCGTGCTGGGTTGTTCTGCGCCACCTATGATGTAAATGGGACGGTGATTAATGACATGTTTCTTGCACATGGGAGGTTGCTACATGCATGCAGGCTTGCATTCCCTGACTGGCTTTAGGAATGGCTCTCACTGGACAGGTCTGGCTGTATGGGGCTATCTGGAAAATGTGGTCACACTACAAGTCCCACAATGCAATTAGGCTTTTCTGGTGTGCATGGCCTGCATGACTGGGGTTTCTAATGGGTAGCTCTGGAGTCATGGCCATTGTTAGGGGACAGGGTCGCAGTCGCATGGCACTTACCTTGGGATTCTTGGGTGGGTCGGGAGGAGTCCAGCCGGGTTACACCCACGCATGCCTCGGGATTCAGGGTGTCCTCCACAAGGTCCTCCAGTGTGGTGTTGGGTGGTACAGTGGGCTCGCCTCCTCCGGTTGCGAGTCGCTCCCCCAGCCTCTGCAATTCTTTCCTTAGCACGCCCTCTGAGGTCATACCACCTCTTTTTCAGGTCGTCTATGGAGCGCTGGGTCACTCCCAATGCGTTTACTTTAGCGCGGATGCGCAGCCAAATGCGCCTCTCGTCCGCCTCAGGCACCCTCCGTGAATTCTTCCCGAAAAGCAGGTCATGATCTTTGCCATGGATACTCCCTCAATTAAATATTCCAATTCCTGCTCGGAAAATTTGATTTTTCTTTTCCTTCCTGAGGCACTGCTCCCTGCTGCTTCCTGGGACATTTTCTGGGGTGGTTTGTCTCCTGATTTGCAGCTGAAGGTTGTCTGTAGTGGAGCTTAGCCAGTGCTGCTTCCACTTTCAGGCTCAGTGTGGTGAATGAGGGAGGGAACTGCCTGCTTCCTGGTTGTGATGTCATCACTGTGCTCGAAATGCGACTTCCGTTTTTTGGGATCTTGCAATCAGCGAGATCGCAATTTGCGATTTCGGTAATTGCGAGATCGCAATTTCTACACGGAACAAGCAAAATCGCAAACGGCAATTGCGGCCAATTGCGATTCACTTTTTAGGATCTCATTTCTTCATGAATCCCATTCTGCGATTCTGCGAATTCTAAATTGCAATTCGGTAATTCTCGCAATTTAGAATTCGCAGAATGTGGCTTTGATGAATCTGGGGGATAAAGCCTAAACATGCATGTACGACCCCCTAACCACACATGATCGTCACCATGAAGCCATTTGCATGCATTTCGGATCATATTATCAACAAAACGAGATGGAATATCGCCGCTTTATTGGCACTTTCCTGCTGATAAAAGCGGGGATAATGGGTCGTCTTTTGTTGATATCGCGTTTTGTTGATAATATGGCCCGAAATTCGTTTTATTAATGTAACTGTTTAGTTACCTGCAATCATGCAGATTCCGTTGTTTATCACCCCTCACCCTGCTTCTCCCACGCCCGCCCTGCCTGCCCCATCGCAAGTCCATGCACGGGCCGCGGCTGAGATGAGGTTGCGATCTAGTCATTTACCACAGAGTTGTGGGGAATCCTTGGT
Organism: Lissotriton helveticus; assembly: GCF_964261635.1. NCBI lineage: Eukaryota > Metazoa > Chordata > Amphibia > Caudata > Salamandridae > Lissotriton > Lissotriton helveticus. Next base: position 45,983,042 of record NC_136060.1, on the reverse strand, counting down.
GAGGCGCGCGCTCACTAACGAGTGCGCACTTCACCGAAGACGTTTCAGAGTTCAGACCCATTTTCAGTTGCTCTTTAGACATTCGTAAAGAGGAAGTGGAAATATTTCTGTGAGAGTTAAAGGACATTGTTTGACAAGTTAGTGAGTAAGTAAACTTACCTGACATTATAGACAATATTGAATGTACTCAGTCGATGTATTTTCTCTAACTTAAAAGGAGAAACGATAACATTCGTGTTAAGCAAGGTCTTAAGGGAAAAGAACACAATGAGTTAGGAATAGTAGAAAGACTTTTGAATTAGAAGGAACATTAATGAAGAACACAAGATATTGAAGGATTGACAAAATAGATAACAAGCAACTGCATAAAGAAAAGTTAGTAGAAGAACAGAAGGAAATTAATATTATAAAAATTAGACAATAAACTGAGAGGTCTAGGTTAATGAATGTTAGGTAATTATAGGTTAAAAGCAGTGAGAAAAAAAAGAACCGTAAGCTACAAGGTTGCAGACAAATACTAGAGGAGAGGCTAGTTCGAAATTGGAATGGGTATGTAATTAGTAGGGTTAGACTAAGTTATAGATGAGGAATAGAGATAGAGTATACACATGAAGTATTCAAAAAGTAGTGTGATAATGATGTCTAAATATACACAGATACACAGCGTTGTTCAGGACAATGAATAGTATCTTTTCCATCATAGTAAAACACATTTACTATTTTGGAAAGGGTAAGGTGACATATTCTACATTTTTTAGTAGTGTATTTTACTATAACAGCCTAAGTCTTTTCCTATAGTCATAAGGAGTGACTGCGTTCAAAATTTAGGAAAAGCTAAGAACGAAATATCCTTATAAGTAATTATATTTATATAACTTTGCAAAAAACTAAAAGTCTACTAATGGAATGTTATTAGATAATGGTATTTATATAGTTTTTTTTTGTAGGCCAAAATAGGTGAAAACGGTAGTTTTGTATTATATATTATGAAAAGTGATAAATTAACTGTTTATATTTTTATACAAGGAGCAAGAACATAAAGGAAAAATTATGGAAAGAGAACAGCCTCATACTCAGGAGATTTTGGATATTACCTTGAGTGTAATTAAAGAACTAATCGTATCTGTCACAGGCAATGAGAGTGAAGAAGGGGAAATTAGTGCTGCAGACATGAATTGTGATTATGAAGAAGAAAGGTTTGATGCAGATTTCGTTAAAGTTTTAAATTATATTGAAGTTTTAGAACACATTAAATCAGAACCTGCTGACGAGGAAATTGATCTGAATGACATATCTGATGAAGTTGTATTGGAATGTCTGTTAAATTATGAGATGTTACAAGAATACATTTATTGTTGAAAAATAATAAAGTTTTGAGCACTATCTACTAGTGTATTTATTGTACTAAAAGTGAAGCAGTTATAGATTCAGTTATATATTCTTTAAATGTTTGTATTGATTTAAAATATGCAAAGTGGATTTGAGGGTATCGATTGCTTAAAATCCGTATGGAGTATACATGGAGTCTTGTATGCAGGTGCTAACTTGTGTTTTATGTCTTCAATTCCCCAGTCTGTATCCTTAGACTTCCACCAAACACCGTGACACTGCTGTTTTAGTATTGAAGTGAGCCACTCAGTGGTATGTTCTTTTTGATTGTACGGTGGTAAAACCGAAGCTGTAATAAATTTAGTGAGGAACTTTCTTTGCAGAAGTGTAATAATCCAGTCAGTATCTAGATAGTCATGGATTAAAAGAGGACTTAGTGCATAGGCTGTTTCAAACCTCTATGGACTGTGGATGCACTGTTCTATGCACCAACAAACTTATGTTTTATACGTTCAATTCCACAATGTGTATCCTAATACTTCCAGCAATCATTCTTACACTTCTGTTTCATTATTGTAGTGAGCCATTCAGCAGTATGTGTTTATCTGTATACTATAGTACAACTGAGGCTGTTATAAATTCAATCAGGTTCTTTCCTTGCAGTCTTGTAATCATCCACTCACTATCTAAGTACTCATGCTTTAAAATAGGCCTTAGGGCATAGACTGCTTCAAAATCCTTATAGACGACTCATTCATCAGTATGTAGTAATCCTATCACTACAATAAAACACTAATGGGCACATATACAATAACTGGCATATCCCCAGGAATATGTCAGTTATTGTGCTCCGTGACACTACCACCATGGATGCGCCGTATTTACAATGCGGTGTACCATGGGACAAAAATTGCACATATATTTGATGTATCTGTGCTGTAAAGGTGGTGCATTGTTTGAGTTATCTTGGAAGTGCAACGTATCTCTAGCAATGGCCCGGGGGCCCTATGCTCAGACTGCTGTGTCAATCCTTACACCTGCTTCAAGGTAGTGCAGGGTTTTGACACAACATGAGCGCAAAAGTGACAAAGTGAAATCTTGTAGATTTTAGTGAGCCACTTTTAGGAGGTGTTCCTGTGCCGGAATGCCCCCACCTCCCCCCCTACCCCCATGTAGGAATGTCTCCTTCTGGTACAGGGATTTACAATGTGACGCACCTCCCAGATACTGGATTCAAGCAAGCCGGGCTGAAGAAGGCTGAAATGCCAGAAACCGGTCCTCGGTAGCTTGTTTCCGGTCCAGGGAAGGCATGGCTTGGCAGTTCGGGCTGGACTGTTCCCATGAGGCACAGGGTCAGACTGATTTGCATATGGCCATGTCTGAACTGGGGTGGCAGAGTGGGCTAAAGAATGGTGATGGATTAAACCCAGATCAGTTGACTGGGGGTGAGTGTTTGTATTGTCAACGCTCCGTCCATCATTTCCTTTGTTTTTTCTTTGTGCACCTCCCAGATACGTCACATACTAAATACCACATACCATGGCGCATCTTTTGTACCACCGCTTCATCAGAAAAGTGATGCAACAGTGGTGTAAAAGAGGCACAAGGGTGTTGTAAATCTGCCCCTAACAAACACTAACAAATTCACCCAGGCAGTTTCACTAGCAGTGCATTCTTTTTTAATTTACTTTTGTTATTATTTTACATTAAAAATATGAAATGTAACTTTAAAAATAAAATAAATATTAGTATTTATAATGAAAATGTAGGCAATTACTATAAAAAGAAAGAAATATAATAATTAGTATATTTCAAAATTATCATTTACAAAACCTTTGAAATTCACTGAAAAAAACTTAGGTTTCACACATGTTATAGTTAGGAATTAGCATTTAAAAAACCTTAGAAATTCACTGAGATGTCATCAGTGATGTCATGAGTGATGTCACTGACCATGTCATGATTGATGTAATATTTGACGTCATCAGCAGTGCATTGCGGGCGCACAAGTTGTAGTTAGCTGAGCTAACTATAACGGAGGAATTTCAAAGGTTTTGTATGAGAGAAATGTCCAGCTAACTATAACATGGGTGAAACCTATGGTTTTTTCAGTGAATTTCTAAGGTTTTTTAAATGCTAATTCCTAACTATAACGTGTGTGAAACCTATGGTTTTTTTCAGTGAATATATATATACATATAGATAAACCTACTGGCAGTTGCCAGTAGGTAGTTATAGTTAGGACCGTGTTTCTATTCTAAAAGCATATTTCCTTTTCCCACAAACTTTGGTGCTGGTTGGCGAATCTTCGCGAAATTTTTAAAACTCGGGGGGCACTACGGTCAGCTCCTATCTTGAAAGTTTTGGGGTGAGTCGCAAGCGGGGGCTGAGAAAAAAGGAGGGTGCCAAAACGTTTTTTCTCCATGGTAATTTCCCAGAGGAAACTTTAGACACAGCTACAGCCGAAACTGCGGTACGGAATTACACCAAATTTAGCAAAAAGGTAGCCCTTGGTTCAAAAAGAGATTTTTTTTAAAATGGTGTAAATCTGTTCAGTAGTTGCTGAGAAAACTAAAAAAATAAAAGTTTCGATAATTGGAGGCATGGAGTATCCGCGGACCCTCCCGACCATGAGCTTTATTCTAATTGGCTGTCAGGCTGTCCAGGAAGTGTTGGCAGCCATCTTGTGCCTTGGTAACCGAGGAACAAGGAAAGATACAAAGAAACATGAAAAATAAAAAAAAGGGGGCAGGGAAGAAACCCCCTGACTCCCTAGGCCTGCTCAGGGGGTCCCAAAAGGACCCCCAGGGCCCAAGAAAGCATTTTTAATAAAAAAGAATTGGTCCGAATTCACATTGGGTGTGAGAATCCGGTCGAGAAAATGAAAAAAAAAAAAGGGCGGGCTCCCGCACTTCTTTGGATTGAAGCCCTCGGGTGGGCCAGGTACTGGGGACAGAGAAAAAAAAATTTGAGGGGGGCCCAATCCCCCCCACGCTGCCCCGGGGGACTGCCATTACCCTAGGGCTTTGTTAATTAGTTGTGGGGGGCATGCAGCCCCCTGCAGCCCCGGGGGCTACCACCCCCAGGCTAATTGTAAATGCATGGGGGGCCTCTAAGGCTCCCCCAAGCCCTGGGGACCGCCACCCACGGGGCTTTCATTCATTATTTGTGGGGGGCACATAGCCCCCTGCAGCTCCCCATGTGGAAAAGCAATGCTGGCTCCCGTAGGGCGAGGGGAGCCGGCGGGACCATGGGGGAATTGGGGCTCCACCATGGTCCTCAAAGGAGGGGGCCAGCCCCTATGGATGAGGTCCCCGGGCCAAGAAGTGGCCCGGTTGGGGGGCCACGTGGCCACCCTCCCCAAATTCAAATTTTAATAAAAAATAAATAAAGGCTGGGCCCAGGGGATGGGGTCCCCGGGGCCAATAGAGGCCTCAGGAAGGCGGTCACGCAGCCCCCTTCATACAAACAAATGTGTCCATTTCCCGGGTGATGGGGTCCCCGGGGCCAGAATTGGCCACTGGAGGGGGGCCCACCCTGCCCCCTTCCCGTTTTAAAAAGGGGCTCCGGCCCAGGGCCTAAAAAAAAGGAAAAGAAGGAGGGCCACACACCACCCTCCTAAAAACAAAAGAAAAAAAAAGATGATTGTGGCAGATTGTGCCCTCCCAGCAACACTCTGCAAAAGTGCCCAGTGGCGCATTTTAAGTTAGGGAATACACTCCTCTTCAATCCTGAGGGCCCCTGGGGGCCAATTAGCCCACCAGGTACCTCCAGTTGTAGAGAGGTGGTCCAGGCCATGCCCCTTTTTACACCTCTCTGCACAGTGTTGAAGGGAGGGGGGTCTAAGGTGACATATGCTGGGGTAGTTTAGGGTTTAGGGTAGTGCAGCGGTGTTTGGGTAGTGTAGGGAGTCATTCTGGTGGTAGTGTTTTAGGGTTTAGGGTACTGCAGTTATGTTTGGGTAGTGTAGGGTGTCGTGCTGGGGGTAGTGTTTTAAGGTTTAGGGTAGTGCAGTGGTGTTTGGGTAGTGGAGGGGCTAGTTTTTTAGGGTTTAGGGTAATGCGCCCAACCAGCCACAATATCCATGGACAAAGGGGATCCTGACTCTTTTGAACGCTTCGCCAATTGAATCATTTGGGTCAAGGGCCCTACCACGTCCAAGACCTGTCAATTCCTTTCTTGGGATCCCTCTTACCTGGAGAAAAAGGTGCATACTTTCTCATCAATTTCAGGCGTATATGCCACCTTCCCCTTCAGTGAGGGCCTGGGGCATTCTCCCCTCATCCTATTCCTGACCTACTTCTAAGGGGTTGATGGATTTTCCCCACCACATACTCTGCCACTTTGACGTCAGGGGTCCAATACTCCGCCCTAGGATGGTAAATTTGGGTAGGCTCGAACATGTCCGAGTAGACCCCGTCCCCAACCGGGGACTAATAGGAGTGGGACTCTGGACGCCAGGGATGAGCCGAATCCTTATCCTCATCGGAGGAGAAATCGTCCTCCGATACAACCTCTCCCTCTAAGGGAAATCCGCCGTCGGGGTCTACAATAGTGGTGACAGCGTCGCAATTTTCTCCAGGCTCCTCCTCCTCCCAGTAGGGCGCGTGTTTTAACGTTGGCGCAATCTTGAGGAAGGTCTCCATAAATTTATCAAATCCTTCCAAGTGCCCCGCGTTATGCTTAACGGCCCTTTTATTCCCCATTTGGGAGCTACTGGGACCCGCACCACCAGAGCTGAGTCACTGAACACCCCAGGGATGCTTTCCGCCAGCTTATCAACCTGATCCCTAAGAGGAGCCAGTGCCCTAGAAATTGCCAGAGAGAGGGCTTGGTCCACTGCTGGAGGGGGAAGTTAGGGGGCCATTCCTCCTCCACTTCCTGGTAGGAGGAGTAAAAATTGTCTTCTGGAGAAGACATGATAGCAGAGGGTGTGAGCACAGAACAAATGCCCTTAAAATCCTTAAGGTAGCCCCCTTGCCGGTGCTCCAACAGCTGGGCTTTCTCCGAAGCTGTTATAAGAATAGACTGTGGGGCAATATCAATTACCACCAGCACGTGATAATTGGTGGCCTTGTGGGAAATCACCGGGTAGCGGTGTCAAAATTAGGCGAGGGTTAAGGTGTGACCGTATTCCCAAATGCGCGTAAAGACCAGCGGGAGCGCTAGACGGAGCTGGCTCGCTCGGACCAGACGCGCCTGACAGAACCTTACCGCTTACAGAGCACACAGCAGGAGAAACTGCAAGGTGTAGAATGCGCTCAGGCAACAGCCTTCTGCGCAGGTAATATGAAACAATACCAAGGCAATAATGCTAATAATGTGCACAAGGAACCGCTATACAAACAGCAACATTGTCAGATTAAGCCAAGAATGTAAGGAATGCACTTAACTGACGAGCAGTCAAGAGAGACGAAGCGGAAGGGATGTCATGATATTATATACGATGGACTTTGATATGATTTGACTATAGTTGCCTTGGAGACTACCCCTCTAATGGTTCATGGGTTGTGTAGTCTTTTGTTTAATGATTGTTGTGTTACATTTTCTTTGAACTGATAAGCAAATAAAGTGAGGAAAGATATGCATAATCATCGCCTCCGTCCTGCCATAGAATTCATTAAACTTTATTCAATCTGAATTAGAAACATAGATCATAAAAGTGTACATGAAAACAGTAAATCCTCTTTCTTTAGGCTATATGTTGGCTACATCGAGGTGATATTTGTGCTACATTGGGGCTCTTTTTCTCTGGTGGCCATCTTGGGAGGCTTATTTGTTATGAAGTTTCCTACTTTCCTCATTTACTGCAGTCTCCTCAGTAGGAAATGCTTTCAGTTTTTTACTTTGATTCCATCCAGTCTTTGGACTTTGAAAAGAAGGGGAAAATCTGTCTCCATAGAATGAAAACTAAGTATAACAATGTATTAATTGGTTCCAGTGAGTGTGAATAAAATGTCCTCATAATTGGGGGTTGGGGACTAAAAGGGGGAACTGATCCAGTATTTCCTGGAGTCTATTATATTTGTGGGAACAAAGCTTACTTTAAGCTGCCTGATCATTGGTATGGGAGTTGCTATTTTGAAATAGAATTCCCAAAGGTATACCATGTAAAAAGAATCACTAGAAAAAATGAACACAAAAATGAACTAACACGATTTAAAAGAGTTAGTTTTGCAGGAATTGTAGGTGATATATTTCATGCATTAATACCTTCAGTGGGAGTAATTCTGAATAACAAGAACCCATAAGACTGGAACACATGCTTAGCATATACCTCGAGATATATATCTTGAGGCTATCTCGACACACTATAATGTTGAGTGTACAGTCAAACAAAGAAAGCAAAGGAAAGACAAAGAGATAGTGCTCAAAATCACCTCAGGATAATTGGTATCCCATCAATACAAAATCATGTGCCCAGTATCATCATCTGGGGTCCCAAACAACCCTCTTCTGCCTCTCTTTAATTATCAGAGAGAACAAAAAGAGAGTTGCATCCTTCTGTGAGATTCTTACAAAAGGAAGAAACAAATGGGATTATGTTCTGGAAAGTCGGTGATTTGAGATAGTCTCTAAAGTGCAGCAAATAAAACAGTGAAAGAGTGTATTAAAAAGGATAAACCATAGAGATGGTGTACTACCCTTCTCCGCAGTATCTCATATGTTTTCCTATTAAAATCAATGTGAAAAGTGAAAAAACAATGATGGAACAGTTAGGAAATAGTCACTGTTCCCACGGTCGACATGTTTCACTCCAAATGGAAATGATCTTCCTGGAATTCTTCAGGACCCACACATATTTTTGTCACTGCAATCACTATAAGACAAGAAAAAGTCATAAATACAGTATTACTGCTGTTGTATTTATGTTCTGACCCTTGATGTCAGCATGATGACTGAACTGCATCTGGGGAAAAAAAGGGGTGAACATAACAACTCTTTATATGCCAATGCTTTCTAAAGTTAATATACCTTAATATTATTTACTTTACATTGCTGAACAAGGGGTAAGCCTCATCTCACTCGGCACCAGCTCAAGTTACATCGAAAGATGAGTACACGAGGCGACACAAGCAAGTGCCTATTTCTCAAACAATTTTGACATGTAGCACTAAACCATTCTATAAGTAGGGGCCTCAATGAGAAAAAATGGTTGGAATCCAATGAATAAGTTTTCATCTTCATTGTGAGCCTCCACGAAGAAATTGTGATTGATTTATACATACACCCCCAACATTGAATACATGAGAGGATAATGGCTGATTTGAGATTCCAGAAACGTTGGTTTTATAAAGCGAACATGTTCGCGAGATTCTTTTTGTCTATATAACTTTATTCGTACTAGCAAGAACTACAACTCCCATCAGGATAACAACACCCAAGTAGTTCTGACGATGACGTCATTGGGACATGGCTGACGCACGTCAACGAGATGCATTGTCAATCTTTATGATAAAAGTGGCGGCTCGCTGTTCGTTCGATACCTCCACTCCAGCCAAGTACCTATTTCGGAGGTACTGACGGACAGGTAGTCATAAGACATTTGCCTTTCTTTGCTAGCGATTTTTAGCTTATTAGCTTGAACCCCGCAAGGTTGTGATATGCTTTTATGTGTCCTGGGACGCAGGGGTTTGTTATGGCTATGTGGAACGCAAAATGAGCTCACCCTCGATACAATAACAAGCACTTTAGCAGTAGACCGTTTGCTAAGAACAGCCTTTTTTAATACAAAATTGAGCCAAGGTTCCCTGCCTTTACCTACTTAGTCACCGGCACGAGTGTATCCACAAAGAGAAGAGGGCGGGTCAAATTTCTCCACCTACAGTCTCTGGTGGTTATTTAGTTTTTTTAAATTTTCGATCTTCTAATAAGCAATCAAAAACATAATTTAAAAGTTTAAAAGTTTATCGATCGTGCATGCATTTGTCTAGAAGCAGAATATAAAGATCATTATTCTGTGCTTAACGATTTGAGGTAAACATATGAACTAAGAATCAGCACAAATGATGGCACGAGAATGTAGGAACCATCAACGATTCAGGATTTATATTTATATAGACACATTTGAATAGCGGTTTCCATATGTATGGGCCCTCAGCTAATACCAGACAATACATGCATGGAATGACAATAACATACTGAACAACCCTTAGTGATGGTTACTTCAAATTACTTTATATTTGGGATAGGATAACAATTACTTACTGATGGACTTCATCAGTAGATGCAAGGTACACGTAAGCTCAATCTTCATCTTACTTGTGATGTTAGCGAGTTTTTCAACGGCAGACTCGGTTTTGCTGTGGTTATTTTAAATGTTGTTTGATGATCAGAGGATATCAAGGTTGTTTCCACAAACAATTGTTGTTGGATTTTTTTTTTCCCTTGTAGAGCGGGCCTCTAATATAACTTGAGCTTGTGCCGAATGAGGTGAGGCTTACCCCTTGTCAGCAATGGTAAGCTTTTTTGTTAATAAAGCTATTGGTAAAGTAAACAATATTAAGGTATAATAACTTTAGAAAGCATTGCCATACAAAGAGTTGTTATGTTCACCCCTTTTTTTCCCCCAGATGCAGTTCAGTCATCATGCTGACATCAAGGGTCAGAACATAAATACAACAGCAGTAATACTGTATGTATGACTTTTTCTTGTCTTATAGTGATTGCAGTGACAAAAATATTTGTGGGTCCTGAAGAATTCCAGGAAGATCATTTCCATTTGGAGTGAAACATGTCGACCGTGGGAACAGTGACTATTTCCTAACTGTTCCGTCATTGTTTTTTCACTTTTTACATTGATTTTCATAGGAAAATATATGACATACTGCGAAGAAGGGTATTACACCATCTCTATGGTTTATCCTTTTTAATACACTCTTTCACTGTTTTGTTTGCACTGCACTTTAGAGACTATCTCAAATCACCGACTTTCCAGAACATAATCCCATTTGTTTCTTCCTTTTGTAAGAATCTCACACTCACAGAAGGATGCAACTCTCTTCTTGTTCTCTCTGATAATTAAAGAGAGGCAGTAGAGGGTTGTTTGGGACCCCAGATGATGACACTGGGCACATGATTGTGTATTGATGTGATAATAATTATCCTGAGGTGATTTTTAACACTATCTCTTTGTCTTTCCTTTGCTTTTTTTTTTTGTTTGACTGTACACTCAACATTATAGTGAGTAGAGATTGCCTCAAGATATATAATTAGAGGTATATGCTTAGCATTTGTTTCAGTCTTATGGGTTCTAGTTGTTTTTGTGAGTATTGGAATTAGGGGGATTGAATCCTTATAAGACTTTAAACTTCCCTCAGACCCTTTTTCATTATATTTAGTAATTATGAATACAGAAAGAATTTGTAAATTATCTACAGTGGTGGGTCGCTTACCGACTGACACTGCAGGAGGATTCTTATTAATCAATACCGAGTTGATTGCGATCAGATCAATTGTTTTACAAAATCGACTTGCTCTTGACATATTATTAGCATAAGAGGGCAGAGTCTGTAGAATGTTGAAAGCACAATATTGTTGCACTTACATACCTGATACAAGTGTTGAGATTGGAAGGTATGTATGAAATATTACTCATTTGGAAGAAGACTTGAAACCACTGGAGGTTGATAGTGCATGGAAGAGACTAATTGATGGTTTCTCTTCTGTTGGTAATTGGATTTCTAATGTAGGTAGAAGTATTGTAGGTAAAGTACTGATGCCAATAATGGGAATATCACTAATAATATTGGTGATAATGATTTGGTGCAAATTCTGCAGAAATAGAAAAAGATATACAGTAAATGAGAAAAAGAAGGAAAGAAAATTTGATGACATTCAAATGGAGGAACTAAAGGGAGACATATATAAGAGAATAAACGTTTTCCAGAATGAGAGTGGGAAAAGAACTCCCAAAGTAATTGAAGAAATTGAACTGGGAGAGTGCTGAAGTTGGCATCTAGTTCCTTAATTTGTAATCATATAAAATATCATCAAAGAGGGGATTGATAGGGCAAGGTTTCACATATAACAAGACTTGCTTGTACTCAGCCGTCTCGAAATAACCTTTAACATTAATCAACATGTTTTGTTTACTAATATTTGCATTTCACAACATTTTTAGTATCACGGGGAAGCTGACCTATGTGCTTTTACTAACATTAACCCCAGTGTCCAAAAATGGCCGCCGAAAACGCGGGAACTGTACTACGCATGTTCCGCCACATCTATGTGGTGTAACGTATTTCTGCTTTGGAGGGAAATCTTTGTTTCTGCGCACTAGTGCCAGAAATGGGCACTTTAGATCTCACATACTAATGCTTATGCTGCTGCATGTACTAAGCTTGTTCGTTCTGCTTAACTATTAATGTAAAGGTTAAAATAAAGTAATGGGGTTTGAGTAGAGATAGGTGGTATACAGTGCATTCATTTATTTTTATATTCTAATGTGTGTTTCTTTGACTTTGTTACTAGCTTGTATTATGGGCCTTAAATGAGACAATAACTCCATATTGAATAAGCCGCGCCTGCGCAACTAATCCCTGAAAGTCATGCAGTCATTGGCATTGAATGGCTGCCAACACCCTTCTTACCCACGATGTTCCTGGGAACCGGCTCTACTGACCTCTAAAGAGGAAGCAAGTAGACTCTAACAAATACCACGCATTCATTTCTATGCCGATATTGTTGGGCGGAATAAAGTCATGGAAAATAAATTGTGGGTGGAGACTTCATCAATACAAGTCAATTGAAATGATCTCATCTTTGTATGGTGTGATGACCTCTCCTCGTCTTTCTGACCAATCACTGAAGGGGAACACATAGATTTGCAATATTTAGGGGTGGAACATTGCCCTCGATATGGTATAACTAAGGTAGGTTTAGATAGAGAAATTGTCCGACTTGTCCGAGTAGCTAACCTGTCACTGACCCAACGACTGCTGTTGGAGATCGAGAGCACAGGTGCTGGTGAAGCACTCTGTCAGAAGAATCAAGGTGTTGTGGGAAAATTATCGATTACCCAGTCGGGGTACTAATTGGCTTTCCCGAGAGAGAGGGGTGCGATGCTGGCGTTGCACTTAGCTGAGGTCACCTGTCCTGATTTGCACCTGTCTTGTCCCGTGGACACCTGATTAGTCGGGTGCCTGGTCCTTGTCTTTTTGCCCCAGCCCATGACCAGGATTGGTTATTGCACCATTCTAGGTAAATATATTCCATGTGGTATGTCCTTGTGCTATTTCCCTTCCTCACCCTTCCCAGGTACCGATGTTTAAAGGTGTTACTGTGATTTCTTACAACCTTTATGTCCTACTGATTATATGTCTTCTTGTAAAATTCATGGTCACAGTATTATGGCCTTTTTCATCTTGACTCAGAAAATCTTTCATAGATAAAGTTTTTAAAACTTTCCCCAAGTCTGTGGTTATTACAGGAAAAGTAAATGAGTTTAAATATTGTCTGTTCATGCTAACTCCCTTTTCGATCCATAGGACTCATAACAAAAATGACAAGGATTGGTAAGTCATGGTTTACTGGTATAAGTCTTAAAAGAACTCAAGGCACTGATAGGGTGATTAAGTTAGTAAAATTCACAGGCAGGACTGTGAATGTTTTATGGGCCCAGGTAAGTATGGTAAATTGAACTAGTTGTCCCGCGCGCTCTATCATTGGGATTCGAAGTTTCATAATTCGTGCTTTTAACCAATACCGGCAAAGTTCGCTTAGGTAGCACTGCAGTTTCAAATGATTATAGGTGAACAGTATCAACTAGCCGTGTTAACACTGAGAGAGGCAGGCCTTGTCCTCCAGCAGTGAGAGCTGCTTAGCGCTAATTGTTGTCACTCTTCTGAATTCCTGAAGGCTGATGCTTGAGTCCCAGGCATTTGATAAACCTAGCATACGCAAGGCCTGGGACAGTTAAGACCTTCCTGAAGACTTTGGCTTTGTTTGCAATTTCAACCAGAGACCGTGGGCCAGAAAATCTTCATTTGTTGAACTAAGTTTGTAACGACATATTGCAAAGGTCGCCTTCTGTGGCAGAGCCGGCCTATAAATCCCAAACTCCACCCTTACTTGACTTGAGGAGGTATGGGAAAGAAGGTGAACGGCTGTTCTGTAGATCTTAAGGAGCATTCTGTCCAAAATTGTAGAGCCCTGTCCGTTGAGGGCCTAGTTTCCATAAGCTAAGGTTTGGAGAATCTGTGCTTGGCCACCTGAAGAATGGGCATAAGCGTAGGGCCTTTTAATATTTTATAAAGAGACCCTAGGGAAAAGGATAGTGCAATGCCCTTCTTCCTGATTTAATTATTTTGGTCACTGTAGCTCCCATTATAATTGAAGCGGACTCCAAGGTACCTGAAACGTTTAGTTCACTCAAGCATTTCATGAGCCAGAAACCATGATTTTTTTTAACTTTAGTGCCTCTGATCATGGGGATCTTAGTTTTCTTTTTGTTGATCATCAGGCGTTCTTGGTTGAGAAAGCTGAGGTGGCATCCAAAAGGCATTGCAGGCCGACCTTGGTGTTACTTATAAGAACTGGGTTGTCCACGTATAGCAATTTTAATAGTTAGAAGCCCCCCAGATTGGGTAGATTTGAATTAACTAAGATTAGAGCTGGGGTCAAGTCAGATAAGAACAGCATTGGTGCAATGACCCAGCCTAGCTTGAGTCCTTGTGAGGTGTTCACTGGCCTGGACAAGTGCAACCAATCACCAGTTTTTTTCTCTGACCCATTTCTCTAGGTGCAACATTTGCAAGGCCCTAAGTAGATCACCTGGGATGTTCAGTTCAGATAATTTCTGCCAGAGCTTCCCCCTGTCGACTCTGTCGAATGCAGATTTATAGTGAATAAAGCCCAAAAAACTGGTTGACTATTGGACTCCACCTGATCACTTAAGAGAGCGAGTGCCATCAGGTTCACAGAAGTTCCTGTGTACTTGGTTACTTGGTGAACCTGCTTTGATTTGGCAGGAGGATCTTGTTTGTATTGGCCCATAACTGAAGCATGTCTAGCAGCATTTCTGCAAAATATTTTGTGTCATTATCAATAAATGCTACCAATAGGTAGTTCCCGGGGGCTCTCTTGTCACCACCCTTAAATTTTTTAGCAAGATTGAGCCATGCCATGATGGGGGAATAAAACTCTGCTGCAGTATGGTCAGTTAGAGCAGGGTCATTTGAGAGGCTCAAAAAGTTGGATCCTCCTTGTAAATAGCTGGCGGTATTCTGCCTAGGCCTGGGGGCCCTCTCTGCGACCCTTCCCAATTTGTTTCTTGACTAAAACTTCAGTAATGGGGCACCAAGATGTATCCAGATCGCTGGTCTTGATGACAGGTTCCTGGGATAGAGTGACTTCCAGGTCCTCCGCCTGTACAGAGAGCCAGTCTGCTTGGTCCAAATAGTTAAAATGATTATGCAGGATGTTGTACCAAGTTTTTGCTGAGATGTTAGAGGAGGCAACATTTGGTAGAGTTCTGCCTGCTCCATTTATATTTCACAAGAAGTTCACTGAGTTGTTTGACCTGATATTATGCAATTGTTATGTCCAAAAGGAGTTCCATTTCTCAAAGTTATATATTCCTTTTTTCAGCTTATAGGTATTTTCTCGCCTATCTTAATTTGTATATTATTATCGGGTCCATTAGTGTTCCTCCATAGCCAATTGGCCCTACTTTTGGTGCTCCTTATAAGGTGATATGTTCCCCATCTTTGCAAGGTGGTAAGCTTTTGGAGATTGAGGTTCTTTTTTTCTGAAGGACAGGCTTTGCGTACTTACTTGCAAGTTTTTCGGTGAATCTTACCCAGCAGAGTGGGTCTCCTTCAAGCTTGTGAGTTGTTTGGTTTCTAAGGCCAAGCTTGATAAGGAGTCAGTACTGTAATTGAGGTGCTTAAGGTTGACCCCATTGTCTTCGGATCCAAGGTCTACTGCACAGAAATACACATTCAGCCCAATGTTGAGGGTTAGCTCTGGAGGTCAGTGATCACCGTTTATTTAATACACCAAATTCTGTATGTTTTGTCTTTTTTACAGGCCCCTTTCCCCCAAAAGTTGTGGCAGGTGTGACCTGCCAGAAGTTATCATGGACAAACTCCAAAGGTGTGATCATTATGACACAACTCAGAATTCTTATTCCTGTGCAAACAAGTGCTTGCACAGAGACACGAATTTGGCCCTGCACTTGTAATTAGGGCCTAAATATGTTGCAAGCAATGGATCTGGGCAACAGCTTGGTGAAGCTGTCTGTAGCCAAATGTATCATCAAAGGAAGACTTAGACCATGCTCTGAGACCAATTCTAAGAATGATAGGAACAACTCTACCAAACAGCAGACAACGCTAAATGGCCAACAAATGGCAATCTAGATACTTTCTGAATGGTTGTACCCGGGGACTCCACACTTTTCTGTAATAAGATTTACTTATGTTCAATTAAACTCATCCAGATGTACAAATATTATAGATGTTCTACCGACCCTTTGCAAGATTACCAGAGGTGAATACATGGCTAATACATAACAGGCATAGGTGCGATGCCCTGGCACCAATGTAACCATATTAATAATAAGTCTCACTAATGCTAATGACTCATCACCCAAATATCAGCTTTAAATACATTTTGGAAATTCATCCATTATTCTCCAAACATCAGCTTATAGTTTCTAAAAATACAGACATTTTTTGTCTCAAATACACACTTCTCAATGTTGGTATACATATATTAATTGGGCTAAGCAAATTAATCTAATTTAAAATGCTGGGCTCCACACAGCAGATCTACTGTAGGGCTGCCTGTAGCTTATGAGCTACTTGTTAAAGAAACTTGGTCTGTAACATGACATAGTAGAACATAATATAATATAATATAATATAATATAATATAATATAATATAATATAATATAATATAATATAATATAATATTGATCCGTATTATATCATATCATATAAAATAATAATGGTGATGTTATAAAATTATGGAGCCCACTTCTATCGAAAGGAGTGTCCAAGCATTAAAAGGACTGAAGAGCAGGCCAATCACTGAGAAGGTACGGGAGAAAGAATAAATAAAATGTTCAAGTTCAAGTTCAAGTTCAGGTATTTATAAAGCGCACTACTCACCCAGAGGGTCTCAAGGCGCTGAAGGGAGGGGTTTACTTTTTATCGAATAGCCATGTCTTCAGTTCTTTTCTGAAGGAGATGTGATTCTGAGTAAGGCGGAGGTGGGTGGGGAGTGAGTTCCAGGTCTTGGCAGCTAGGAAGGAGAAGGATCTGCCACCCATGGTGGTTTTTCGGATGCGCGGGACTGCGGCGAGGGCTTGATTGGATGATCTTAGTTGGCGGGTGGGATAGTAGAAGGACAGTCGGGTGTTGAGGCATTCGGGTCCTAGATTATAAAGGGACTTGTGAGCGTGGGTAAGAAGGCGGAAAGTAATTCTTTTGTTGACGGGAAGCCAGGGGAGGTTTTTTAAGTGACCGGTGATGTGCTCTTGACGCGGGATGTCTAATATGAGTCTCGCTGATGCGTTTTGGATGCGCTGGAGTTTTTTCTGCAATTTTGTTGTAATTCCGGCGTAGAGTGTGTTGCCATAGTCCAGTCGACTCGTGACCAGTGCGTGGGTGACAGTCTTTCTTGTTTCGAGGGGGATCCAGCGGAAGATCTTTTTGAGAATGCGAAGGACGTTGAAGCAGGAGGACGATACGGCGTTGACTTGTCTGGACATTGAGAGGGAGGAGTCTAGAATGAAGCCAAGGTTGCGTGCATGGTCTGTGGGTGTGGGCGCAGATCCCAAAGCGGAAGGCCACCAGGAGTCGTCCCAAGCTGAGGGGGAGGATCCTAGGATGAGCACCTCCGTCTTGTCTGAGTTGAGTTTTAAGCGGCTCTGTTTCATCCATTCGGCTACTTCTTTCATACCTTCGTGAAGGTTGTTTTTGGCGGTGTTGGGGTCTTTGGTGAGGGAAAGGATTAGCTGGGTGTCGTCGGCGTAGGAGATGATGTTGAGGTTGTGTTGACGTGCGATGGAGGCGAGGGGACTCATGTAGACGTTGAAGAGGGTGGGACTGAGTGAGGAGCCTTGAGGTACGCCGCAGATGACTTCGGTGGGCTCTGAGTAGAATGGGGGGAGTCGGACTCTCTGTGTTCTCCCGGCTAGGAATGAGATGATCCAGTCCAAGGCTTTTCCTTGTATGCCGATGTTGTTGAGGCGTTGTATGAGGGTGTTGTGACAGACAGTGTCGAAGGCGGCGGAGAGGTCGAGTAGAATGAGGGCCACTGTTTCACCGTTGTCCAGGAGTGCTCGGATGTCGTCGGTCGCCGCAATGAGGGTGGTTTCGGTGCTGTGTTTGGCTCGAAAGCCGTTCTGTGAGGGATCCAAGGAGTTGTTGGATTCAAGGAAGGCTGCTAGTTGGCTATTGACGGCTTTCTCGATGACTTTGGCCGGGAAAGGGAGTAGGGAAATGGGTCGGT
This sequence comes from Lissotriton helveticus, assembly GCF_964261635.1. Lineage (NCBI taxonomy): Eukaryota > Metazoa > Chordata > Amphibia > Caudata > Salamandridae > Lissotriton > Lissotriton helveticus. The sequence continues at coordinate 45,965,251 of NC_136060.1, read as the reverse complement.
AGTTTTTCAGATCTGAGGGGTCTGCTGTTGGTTTTTTCAGAAGAGCGCTGAGTTCTGCGTGTTTCCATATTTCTGGAAAGGTGGCGGAGTCGAAGGAGCAGTTGATTACATCGCGGAGTTGGGGAGCGATGATGGAGTCAGCTTTGTTGAAGATGAAGTGGGGGCAGGGGTCAGAAGGTGAGCCAGAGTGGATTGAGTTCATGAGGCGAATGGTGTCTTCAGTGGTGATTGGGTTCCAGGAGTTGAGGTAGTTAGTTGGAGGGGTGGGATCTGAAGTGGGTGGGGTGAGTTGGTCATTGGGAGTATTCTTGAAGCTGTTGTGGATGTCGGCAATTTTGTTGTAGAAGAAGGAGGATAGCGCATCGCAGAGGTCTTGGGAGTTAGTGATGTCGTTGGATGCTGCGGGAGGGTTGGTGAATTCTTTGACGATATTGAAGAGTTCCTTGCTGTTATGAGAAGTGTTGTCGAGACGGTTCTTAAGTGCTGATTTCTTGGCGGATCGGATCAGTTGGTGGTGTTTGCGGGTGGCTGTCTTGAGGGAGTCCATGTTGTCTGAAGTTGGTTCTTTTCTCCAATTCTTCTCCAGGGTGCGGCATCTCTTCTTGGATTTTTTAAGGTCATCATTGAACCAGGGAGCTTTTTTGCTGGATGATTTCGACTGGTGTTTTTTCAGGGGTGCTAGTTCGTCCGCACTGTGGGTAATCCATTGCCTGAGGTTGGTGGCCGCTAGGTCTGGGTCCGTTGCCAGGGTGGGAATGTTTTGGCTGAGTGATGTGAGGAGTTGTTCGGTGGAGATTTTGTTCCATTTTCTTCGGGGAATGGGTTGTAGACGGTTGTGGGTCAGGGTTGTTTTGTAGCTGAAGTGAACACAGCTGTGATCCGTCCAGTAGAGAGCTGTAGTGTGATCGAAGGAGATGTGCTTGCTGGAGGTGAAGATAGGGTCGAGCGTGTGTCCGGCTATGTGAGTGGGGGTGTCAACAAGTTGTTTGAGTCCGAGATTGGACAGGTTGTCCAGAAGGGTGGTGGTGTTGTTGTCGTGAATGTTGTCAAGGTGGTAGTTGAGGTCTCCTAGAAGAATGTAGTTCTCGGAGGCGAGGGTGTGCGGGCTGACGAAGTCAGTGATGTCGTCACTGAATTGAGATCGGGTGCCTGGGGGTCTGTAGATGAGTGTTCCTCTAAGTGTGGTCCTGGGGTCGGTGTGGATCTGAAAGTGGAGGTGTTCGGCGGTTGCGAGATTTACGTCAGAGCTGGTTGTAATTTTGATGGTGTTTCTATGGACGATGGCGATGCCTCCTCCAGTTTTTTTATTGGTGCGGTCTTTTCGAATGATCTTGTAAGTGTCCGGTATGGCTATGGCGATGTCGGGGGCAGAAGATGCATTCATCCACGTTTCAGTAAGGAAGGCGATGTCAGGTGACGCCGTGTCGATTAGGTCCCAGAGTTCGGTTGCATGTCTGTGGACCGAGCGGGTGTTCAGTAGGATGCATTTCAAGTCGTTGGGTTTGGAGCTGTGTGTGGAGGAAGTGTGTTTGGTGAGGGTCCTGATGCAGTTGAACTTACAGGAGAGGCAGGAGAATGGGCCGTGGGTACGTCCTGGGGTAGCTTCGCAGCAAAGTGGGGTGCGTCCAGCGTTGAGGGCGAGGAGAGTAGCGGCATCATAAGTTATTCTGGGGGGTTGGGAGCGGCATAGAGCAGGGGGACGGGCGCTGGGCGCGGTCCAGGCGCGGACGGGCGCAGACGGGCTTACCTTTGGCGCACCTTCGGCGCGAATGGGGCGCGGTCGCTGCGCGTGGACGCTGCACGTCAGAAGCTCTACCATAAGTAGTTAGTGGAGGGGGCGGGCGAGGGGTGGTCAGCTGGGAGGCGGGATGCGGGGTGGAGCTGCAGGCAGGGACAAAACAACAACAACAAGATGGCAGGCAAAGCGGAAGTGAGGACGACGGGGCTGGGGTGGGCAGGGTCGCCGGTCTAGTCGGTACAAAAAACAGCCAAGGCAGCAAATATGCAACAAGCGCACCAAACGAGGATACAGTCCTAGCGCATACAACAACAACGCTAATCAAGCGCAGGCACAATAGCGCTAGCGTTAGGCTGGAAAACAAAGTGCAGGCAAGCGTAGGCACAAGCGTGGGTACAAGCTACGATACCGCAGGAGGCTTGGTGAGGAGCGTGGTGGGAGCGACCTCTGCAGATGGATGCAGGACAGTCACAGCGCTTCCTTGGCGGATACGAGTCTTTACTCTGTTGTGGGAGGGGTGGTCAGCTGGGAGGCGGGATGCGGGGTGGAGCTGCAGGCAGGGACAAAACAACAACAACAAGATGGCAGGCAAAGCGGAAGTGAGGACGACGGGGCTGGGGTGGGCAGGGTCACCGGTCTAGTCGGTACAAAAACCAGCCAAGGCAGCAAATATGCAACAAGCGCACCAAACGAGGATACAGTCCTAGCGCATACAACAACAACGCTAATCAAGCGCAGGCACAATAGCGCTAGCGTTAGGCTGGAAAACAAAGTGCAGGCAAGCGTAGGCACAAGCGTGGGTACAAGCTACGATACCGCAGGAGGCTTGGTGAGGAGCGTGGTGGGAGCGACCTCTGCAGCCACTTAAGCCACTTACAAAAGAATAAATGGTAAATTTTAAGAAGCAGGTCAATTGAAAGACAATTCAAGCCTTTTAAAGGCAAACAAGAGAATGATCGGCCACATATTTGGCCTTTGAGTTTTAAGGACAGGAGTGAGGAACAAGAAGGAAGAACACAGGTTATGGGAAAGAAAATAAGGGATGCATTTAGAACCAAATGAGACTGGACCCTGAACAAAATGAGCCCTATGACAGAAACAAAGTGCCTTAAATATGACCTATTTCTGAATCAGGAGCCAGTTAAGTTTCAGTAAATCACTGGAATTGTGACAGTGACACAGACGTTTGCTAAGAAGCCTCATGGCAGAGTTCTGAACCAGCTTCAGACATTGCAGCAAATATTTAGGCAGTAATAAGTATAGACATAGTGAAGTAAGGAAAATCTCAATAGCCTCAATACTGTCTTTTGGCAATGATAAGAAGACGACTGATGATCTTCCTGGTCATTCTAAGGTAGAAAAAGCAAATGGAGCAGTCTTTGTAGATTTGGATAAGAAAAGATAATTAGGAATTGAAATATACTCTTGGATTTTGTGCAGTCCTATTTCATGTTCAGGTTTCAAAGGAGCCACTAATGATCACAATTTAAGTTTTTATATATTACATTTCAAATGATTGCAGCTCATCCAATGGACCGCCTTGAGAAGGCAAAAATGTACATTTGATTGGGCAAGGCATGGTGACTGATGGTGACTGATTTGATGTTGGAGTACTTGGGTGTTATCTGCATAGACCTAAACTGAGAGCCCATATGAAGCTATTAGCATGGCCAGCAGTGCAAAGAAAACCTTAAAGATGGTAGCACACAAAAATACCCTTGAAGTACAGCAAAGTGAACATGATGAAAGTTGAAATGATAGTATGACAGATTGACAGCTTAACAGTGCTCTAAAAGGAAGGTTTTCAGCCCTAGGGCGCTGCGAGGCCCTAGGGCAGTTATGCGCTATACAAATGCAATTTTTCATTTCAATTTTTCCATTGGGGGGGGGGGGGGTGTTGACTTCAGTACTGCAGTCTTCTAAATACTTGTTGGAGAAAGAAGGATTTACAGTGTCAAATGCTGCCGGAAAATGGAGATGTATCTTGACAGAAGTCTGAGCCTGGTCTGTTGTCATCCTGAGACCTTCGACAACAGACAGTAAAAGACAAAAAGATGGGTCCTGGCCAAGCACATCGAAATAAGCACCAACCACAGCAATGATGTCTTCAGCACTGTCAGAGACTTCTCCAGCCCTTCAGCCACCAAACACATCATCCATCACACCTTTTGTGGAACTCTGCAACAACCTGGCAGACTTTGTCCAGGACAAGATCTCCACCATCTACAGAATCCATCGATATCCTCAAGCAACTCGCCTTGAAGAATGAGAAACAAGACTACTTGCTCACCACCTGGGATCAGCTCACCATGTGAGACACCACAGTCATCATGAACTCCAACCACTGAGGAGCACCCACGGAACCCCACCACATCCTCATCGTGGGAGTAAGACAATCAGCAATGAGCTCACCACCATCTTCAACACATCCATCACCACGGTAACCGTCATGAAAGAATGAAAACACACCGAAGTCAAGCTCCTACTCAAGAAACCATCCGCCAATTCCAAATAACTCAAGAACTACCACCCCATCCCTCCGCTGCCCTTTCCTGTCAAAGTTCTTAATTAGGAAGGCCATCAGCCATCAACTCATGGAATACCTTGAGAACAACAATTTTCTAGAGACTTCTCAGTCATATTCCACCCTAACCACAGCACTGAAATCTCCCTAATTGCAGACACATACGGCATCAGATCGCTCCGTGGCCAAGGAAAAGAGATGGTCTTGATCCTACTCGACCTCTCAGCAGTGTTTAACACAGTGTCACACCATACCCTGATTACCTCGGAACCCAATAACACTATCGGTGGTGTCCCTCAAGGTTAGTTCCTCAACCCTACTCTGTTAAACACCTACATGACTCCACTAGCTAACATTGTAAGAGTGCATGGACTGAACATCGTATCATATACCAACGATACCCAGCTCATCATTTTGTTATCAGATAATCGATTCACCACACTGACCAACTTTCGCAGGCGTAAGATAAACATTGCAGATTGGATGAGAGTCAACTGCCTGAAACAACACAGACAAGACAGAAGTGCTGATCTTCGGGAACAACTCCTACCCGTGGAACGAAGCCTTATGGCCTCCCCATTTAGGACCCTCACCCACTCCCACCGACCATGCCTGCAACCTTGGCATCATCCTAAACGGAAAGCACACCATGAGAAGGCAGATCAACGCAGTCTCATCCACCTGCTTCCTCACACTCGTCATCGACACAAGAAGGACAGTAACCCATTCTACATAGGAATCACCATGTGTCGACTGATCAGTCCAAGCTACATGAACAAGATTTGAAATAGAAATCTATGAAAAAGTGAAAAAAGGGTGTACAATATCTCTGCCTGAATGTGTAGCAAAATGTACATGTTGCGTCGGGTCAAAAGCCTGGCAAATGGCAAGTAAAGAGGTAAAGTTCATTCAATTAGGTAAGATCACACTAAACGTTGAAGTCTTCTAGTAACAGGAAATTATAGGCCCCATTAGGATGGCGGGCGGATTGCCCCCGCCGGGCCGGCGGTAGTCACTGCCGGTCCGGCGGGGCGATCCACCCGCCATCCATGCAGAAATGACCCCCCGCCATATTACAATGGCTGGGGGCGGTCCGCGGCGGACGGTTCAATATGGTGGGGTGTCTGAAAGACACCGCCAGCCATATTAGAATGTGGGATTTGAAATGCCTGGCATGCGGAGTCTGCTTGAGGGGCCTTTTGTGGGCCCACAGGGACTCCGGCGGGTGTGGGGTGCACATGGGTGGTACCTATGGTACCCCCCTGAAGTTCCATGCACAGCATGGCAGGCCCTGCGCGGTGCCTGCCATGTTGTGAATAGAAGTGCACAACATGCCTTCCTGGCATTGTGGCGGGCGGTGCTGAGTGCACCGCCCGCCACAATGTTAGGAATGCAGGATGCGCCCGCCACTGTGGCGGGTGCATCCTAATGGCACCCACGGGACCTCTGCCTTTATGGCGGGTGGTCGCTTTTTACGACGGGATGTCCGCCCGCCATCGTAATGTGGCCCTTAGTGTTTTAGTAATGAAAGAAGCACAAATATCAATTATATCAGACAAGACTTTAGCAAAGGACCCTGGAGCATGATTGATGTATGATAGGTCAAAAGGCCAGAGACTGAACTGTTGGGAGAAACAATTAAATATAATGGAAGAACTGCTAAGCACAACTGGTGCAAGAGAATTAAGAAAAATATGCTGTTTAAAAATAATTGCGACTGAACCATTTGTTCTCAAAAGGTGATTGACATGAATAATATTATACCTTATCGAGAAAGCATGGTATTATCAGTCTCTACTGTCTCATGGAGCCATGTTTATATAAGGAAAACACAATAAGCGTTCAGGTTATGAATTTAAATTTTATTTCATGGAATGTTACAACACCGTTAAACTAATAGTATGCCTAGACAAGCAACATTCAACAAAAGTACTTCTGAATCCAAATAGAGTGCCTGGGCAAAATTATCATTGAGCAAATTATTAGTCTAAGGGCCTGATTTAAAGTATGTCGATTTGATGGACGTAAGTCGGTCAACTGTCAGCAGGCTCTACCACATTTTCCTTCCTCTATAGATAAAGGTATATACTAAACACAACTGATGAAGAAACAGGAAGTCACTATATGATAAGCATCTACAGTGGAATTTCTGTCAATGTAAACATAGGGGTTTATCTTCCGGACCTGTGTTAGGCAAAACACAGCATAAATAACCAAACCATGACCACAGCAACCACAAGACCTACTCATACAACATGTCCCTTCCATTCAAAGACCTTGGCCTCTATCTGGCAGGACTGAATGAAGAATAACACATTGCACAACAAGACAGACGGTAGATACAACTTTTTAACTGCATTTTAAATGGGAAACATAATTTACCCAGCATAAGATACAATGCATGCCATTACAACGCGGTCATTACAAAAACTGCGTTGTTATATCCCATGCCATTACAACTCAAGCTGTTACAACGACTTGCTGAAGGGGGAAAAGTGTGCTGGATTATAAATCCAACGCCTTTCCTACTGTTGCACAGACTGTAGTTGGAATAGTAAATGATACTATTCCAACATCCAGCGCCCTGATACAGCAAGTCGTTGTATTTGACTCGCATTGTTATGCGATGTGGTCGTTTTAAAGACAGCATTGTAACGACATGCATTCTAAACGTATCCATTATAACATGGCCCATTCATTTCAAATGCATTATATTAAGTAGCAACTCCACTAAAATCAACTTTATGAATACCAAACTATTTCTAGCAGCAATGTACCCAGTCTCCCTGTATGGGCATTTGTTTCACACTACAGACATTAAATACTCAGCTAATACAATTTTACTAATACCAATGCTTTACGTCTGTTAGAAATTAGGTCTCTAGTTGACAGATAAGGACTACAGTCCTAGTCAGGCTAAGTCACAACACAACACAAATTATCCTTTGCTCACCTTTTTGCCGCTTAGCGCTTGGCGCAGAGCAGGCAGGCTTAGCAAAGAGAGCAATGTGTAAAGTATTTGTGCAATAAGTCATACAGTAAAACAGTGAAAACATCGCAAAAAAAATCCACAAGAGATTACAAAAAAAGAGGTGAATTATTTGAGCAAAATAAGACCAAAACAACAAAACTACAATATGTAGAAGTTGATATTTGAATTTTGAAGAAATAAATGCAGTAAAGCTCTTAGGAGCAGTAAGCTCAAAAAACATTGCTTAGGTCCTAATGAACCAGGGCAAATTCAAAGTTCAGGCCGTCCACGATGGAGCACCAGCCTGCTCAAGGACCCATGCAGGATCCGGTGAACAAAGTACCTTTCCTAGTTGTAAACGATGAGATGTGTCGATGTCGAGTCCTGTAGGCGCTGGATCCGCGATCTTGTCCGTGGAGTGAAGGTGATGCGTCAGTACTGAAGATGGGTGGCGGAGTCAGGAAGTGTTGAGTAAGGCACCGGATTCTGCCATGCATTCAAAGGTCAGTCAGTCAGTCAAACAAAACTTTATTTGATTTGTTAAAACCTTAAAAGTACATTCCACATTCCGTGATAAGAGAAAGGACAACAACAAAACATGGTAATATTCAACAAGAAAAAGAGCAGCAGCATCACAAGATAATATTAAAGCCACAATTACACCTCAAGATACTTAAAATTAACTTCTCTTGTTCCTTTTAAAACGGAGTATTATAACATTATTTGTTAAAATCGCTAAAATTTCCTCTTTATACCTTCTTCAGAATGCAGTTTTTACTACTATTTGCAGTTTTTACTACTATTCAGTTTTTACTACTATTTGCAGTTTTTACTACTACATTCAAAGGGATGCGTAGATCTCACCAAGCTGCAGCATCTGTGACAAGCTATCCGGTCACTGGAGGTGAAGCACTGGTTCCAACGTGATGTGATGATTTTACTTCCGCAACTATGTTGATTCGCCATTTCTGCTACACGCAGACAGGAGATGCAACACATTCTGTGTTGCAAAACAGCTCCAGAACCTACTTCTGATGCCCAGAACTTGGAGAGAGCACCTCAGGTAAGGGTAGGACTCACAGAAAGCAGAGTTCGGCAGCACAAGCAGAATTGTAGGAAGTCTCTTGTGTACCTGGGAGTTCAGAAAAGAGGAGTCAAGCCTGCAAGCCCTTGGAGATCACTTGGAGGGAAGGCAGAGTCCAGCTCTTCTCCAGAAGAGAGAAGCAGGCAGCAGGGCAACACGCATAAAAGCAGGTCTTCTGGAAATGCAGTCCAGTTGAGTCCTTTAAGCAGCACAGTAGTCTTTCTGACAGAGGTTGAGGTTAAGATCCAATAGTGCCTGATTTGTGTGGTTCAGGGACCTAGTACTTGTAGCCAAAAGTAACTTTGACATCAAAGGTTGGCCTCTGAAGTGCTTAAAATCCCTTACAGCCCAATCTTGTCTCCCTGGCTAACTCTGAGGGGTAAATCAATGCTTTGTGTGTGGACTGGACACTACCTATTGAAGTGTAAGTGCCAGGCCCTACCATTCATCTCTTGCTAGGGAGACCCATCAGAATGCATAGGAATGCAGACGAGTGCTCAAAATACAGATGAGCCTCACCTTCCTGTGTTTGTGGCTTCCTAGAGGAAATTCCAAAAGTGTAGCTGTCACCCAACCCGGATATACATTAGAGACAGGCTGTAAGTCACAAAAGAGGCAAGAGCAGAGAAATGTCCACTTTCTAAAAGTGGTATTTCTAAAGGAACATTGTTAAATCCAACTTCACCAGTAAACATTATTTACCAAAACCATTCCAAATATATGAAACATGAAAAAGCTTTGCACTCTGATCGGGAATTACAGCTTGAATGTGTATTGAGGAATTCCCAATGCTAGCCTATGAGAAGAGTAGGCTTCACAGTAGTGAAAAACAAAATGCGTTGGTTTCCACTAGCAGGATATGCAAACTATAAGAGTCGATGTCCAACTTTTTACGTACATAGCACCCTGCCCTTTAGGTTACTAAGGGCCTTTCTTAGGGGTGACTTATATGTAATAAAAGTGGAGTTTATGGCTTGTCAAGTAGTTTTGAACGCAAACTTGCAGTAGACTGCACACACAGGCCCTGCAATGGCAGGCCTATGACAGGTTTGAAAGCCTACTTATGTGGGTGGTACAAACAGTGCTGCAAGCTTACTAGTAGCTTTTAATTTACAGGCCCTGGGTATATGGTTTGACACTTTACAAGAAACATACATGAAAATCAAATATCCCAAACAAGTTTGAGTCAATCATAACATATTTAAGGGAGAGAGCACATGCACTTTAGCAATCATATCCTTGAGTAAACAACAGACACATACAGTTCAAAATATTTTTTTATTCTTAAGAAAGCGAAAGGGACAACAAAGGACCTCCTCCTCTGCGTTCTATAATTATCCAATTTAAATATGATAAAAAAATCTGGGGGTGGGTTAGAAAGAAATAGTGTCAATGCCTCCAATTATGCCTCCAGACATTGGTTTTGACTTCTCATCATCTTTAGCAATATCATCCTCAGGTGGCTCTCATCCATCTGGAGCTGGTAATATTCTGGGCATGAACATTTTGGGTAGAGGTGAAATTTTTTGTGTTTTTAGTGGGGGCAGGGCCAAGTGGTTCTGGGGAGTGAGGGTGATGGGAATGGTGAGGTTTCGAGATATGACAGTTTTTATGAGAATGGGAATATTTAGGGATTGTTGGTGTGGTTAGGACAAGGGGAATAGTGGAGGGGGATGTAGAAATTGAGGGTGAAGGAGAAACTGGGGTGGAATGAGGTTAGAGCTTTGGATGGGGCCAGGAGCTTGAATGGTGCCAGTATGGAAATGAGGGCAGAAAGAGGAATAGGGATAGGTGTACTAGGAGCACTGTTGTCTGTTGAAGTACTACTAGAGAGTGACAATCTCTCTGTAAGGAAGACAGGGCAGAGTGCATGCCATCCAGGATGTCAACAGCTTAAGCAAACTGCAGGGCAGTGGACACAAAAAATGTAGGTACTGACTGAACTTAGCAGTTCATCATCCATGATGGAGATGTAAGTCAGACACCATTTTAGGTTTGCCACCATCAAGCTACATTGTCAGTTTAGGGTATTCCTAACAATATGGTGGGCCGATATTATTGAAAAACGAATCCGTCATCCATGATGTTGCTTCCAATGATACCAATTAGAATGTCCACAATACATAATATAGATATGTACCATTCAAGTCCTAATGCATGTCAACCTTGATCAACTTTTCACAAACTAAAAAAAAAAACATATAAATGACAGAATACATACATAAAACAAACATATTGTTAAATAATTTGGCAAATATGTAAGATTTTTGTGCCTAAAAATATTGTTATTTTATTGATTGGTTATTTGAGAAAATATTTCTATAGTCAATACCAATTGATATATTTTTGAAAAAATACTACAAAATATATACATTTTATATAAAATGTGAAATAGTAATATATATATATATTTAATTTTACCTGTTGTAAACTAATAACATATTTAACTACGTCCAACAGACATACAATATTAGCACATTGCGTGATGTGTTGGAGATATGTTCATCCAGTTGCTCGGGGAAGAGAGCTAATGATACATCAAGAGAGTGAAAGAATGTATCAATTACATCCTCATACGGAAATTTTGCAGTAAAGACACATAAGTAAGAAGTACAGCCTGAACTGCGGCACCATTGACTCCCTAGCACTACAATTTCAATCAGAACTATTGCTGGACATAACAAATTTGACTGTTATCCAATTTATTGTGAAGATTATGGCAATGTTACTTTTATGCACTACTGGCTCCTTTCAGTACACAGTTATCGAGTCCCATACAATGTCGCAGACAACTTTTTCACCTGCACTCAAGCCTGTTCCTGGAAATTATGCTCAGACATATGAAAGACTAAATCCAATTGCCAACAGATAATGCCACAGTCAAAAATATTAGAGCCAAGTTACATGGCTTGAGTGGCAAACCACACACTGTTGGTGCCATAGATCAAACCCACATTTGGTGCCACCTCATGACAGGAAGCAAGTGCACCGAAGTAGGAAGCACTACCACTTCATAAATGTACAGGTGGTTTCCATAGCATATTTTTACATCACCAGTGTATTTGTATGATTTCCAGTCTCTATCATTACTCACTAGGGCTACGCAACAGCTCCATACCACATCAGACGGCAGGCCTTGAACTAAGGAGGGTCTGGCTTGTTTGTAAGTGTTGAAATTAGAGTGGTTTTGCTATTTTTTAGGAAAGTTGTGGCCTACCAGTCATAATTGTGCTTACTTTTGCTTTTGTTTTGAGATTTATTTTTACAGGGGAGTTCGCAATTTTGAGCTGTAAATGGATTTTGTCTCCACTGAGAAACCTAACAATGTCTGCTTCAATGAATCCTATTTGTGAACAAGGGGCTTGTGGAACAGACGCTTTGTCTTCTGTAGGCCTGGTTCTGGTGCCTGGAAAAGACCAGAGAAGTGTTCTGCTTCAATCCTGGTATGTCAGCAAGATGTTTGTGTTATGTAGTAAACTTCACAACATTGTCTTGAGGAGAAACATACCCTACACCCCTGATGATTATCAGTGTGTAACCAAAGGGTGATGTTGGTGAGATGCATCAGCAAGAAGAGATTGAGGAGGATGAAGGGCGTGATCTCAAAATGAACTCAATATAAACATCTTTTCCTGAAGGTAAGTGACTTAAAGGAACATGCTAATTTTAAAAATACCACATGGACATACTCCTGTTTAGAATGTACGCTACTAATCCATTTCTTGATTCTTTTAAACATTATATTAAAAATGTTTTTATTTGAAGAAAGCTCTCATTAAAGTATAATAGATTACCATCTTAATGTGACGTAATTATAAGCATGCTGTGGTAGATTTTAAGTGTGAATATTTTTGATGTCTAATTCTCATGAAAAAGTTTGTTATTTGAAACAAATATTACAAGGTTTGCCATAACCATATTACAATGTCAGCTTAACCCTTCATAGGATACAATCCTGTCATCTGCTGTGGCACTTGCAAGTCATCCACAGATATTGAGATACTGGTCTTGGACAGCTCTGTAATGCAAGTTGCCTGAACATTGGTGGGATGCTTTTGAAAAGAATATTGATAAACTTGGTCCAGTATTGGAGTGATGGAAATGTAACCGAGTTTATCAAAGGTACCTGACACATGTTCTGTGATCTCCAAGCCTTGTACTTTTTGTTGATGAGGTCATCTGTAGCATATCTGTGGAAATTGTGGGCATTTTATGACTATGTCTGAGCACAATATCTGTGTGAAACACAAAGACAGCCCAGAGTGTGCCTGAAGACTCTCATTTGTTTTGCTAATATATTTGGAGGAGCAGTTGAGAACATATTGTAAAAGTGACTGTATATCCTCACAATAGATGCATTTGTTACTCACATTCCATTGTCAAAGTCATTATTTATTTATCATTTTACCTTATAATAATTGTTGTCCACTTCTTAATATGTGTTCTATAAATGGTTTCCATGTAGATAGGTGTTTATACACATTGTTGATTGTATCATTCTTCAATGCTGGTCCTTTTTGTATAATAAAATAAAAAGCCTGGATTACACAACAATGTAACATAGAACTATAGATGAGCTTCTACATACTGAGATGCTATTTGTTGGAGCTGGTCCTTTCTGCAGAGTGATCCCCAAATATTTTGCCTCCCTCCTCCTATTTTTGCTGAATGTGTTTTTGTTGGATTTAGGACTCTGTACACTTTACCAGTGCTAACCAGTGCTAAAGTGTGTGTGCTCTCTTCTTAAAACACAGTGGAATTGGCTTGTACCCAAATGGCACTGACTGTGCACCCACTTTAGTAGCCCTATAAACATATCTCAGGTCTGGTATTGTAGAGCCTGTGTGTGCAGTTTTTAACTGCCATTTCCATCTGAAAAAAATAAACCTTTTGCCAGGCCCAAACGTTCCTTTTTAATTCATATATCATCACTAAGGTGGGCCCTGAATTGTCACAAGGGCAGGGTGCAGGTATGTCCTGGCAGTGAAAAAATAATGCTAACTTTTGGGAAAGTTAGATTTTAAATCACAGTTCTGGAAAATACACTTTTAGAAAGTTTGCATTTTCTTGCTTAGCCATTTGGTGCCTGCAATCTCTCTCTGGGTATATGACTGGGTGTAGTTGGCAGTTGGACTTTGTGTATTCCTCTTGGACAGCACACACAATGGGTGTTTAAGTGTGACTGGGTGGGCCACTGATGGGAGGATGGGGGGAGGAGCTGGGCCTTGCATGAATAGGATGTGACCTGTCTTCAAACAAAGGTCTTAAAGATCCTACATTGTCACTTCAGTCAGCTTGTAGTCAGGGCAGGGGAGGTGCACTCCGTGCACTTCAAAAAGACACTATCTAGAAGCTTCTCCCACGTTCAAGAACCAAGGCACCAGTGTATAAGAGAAGGCCTTCAGGCACCAACACTTTTATAAACTTCAGGACCTATGAATACTCTGCCAAGAAGAAGGGCTGCTATGCTGCTGAAAGGACCACCTCTCTGTTGGACTGCTACTCTGAAGGAGATGCTGCCTTGCTGTGCTGACCTGCTGCCCTCTTGAATGTGGAACAAGAATTGGACTTGCAACTCATCTTAAACCCAGAACCCTACCTTGACTCAAAGGGCTAGTCCACAGGCCACCTTATCCGAGCCTCAAGGACATAAAAGGCTCCCCAAAATGTTATACTTTATTGTGTAGTACGTATGTATCAATGCATCATTTCATGTTTTTATGTGAGTAAGGTTACAACACACATTATTTTTATAATTATCCAAAGCAAACTAATTGAAAATTCCAGATTCTCAGAAAATGCATTAACATGTATGTTATGTGTGAAAATACAGCGGAGCGGGTGTTGGTGCAACAGTGTGATATGGGTGATAATAAAGGATTAAATATACCTCTGGGAATCCTTACCTATCTATTTATTATTGGCGGCCCAGGGTATTGATTAAAAGTATGTGTACTGCAACTACTAAAGGGGTAATTATCCTATGAGTTGGGTTATATGTGGCGGTCTACATGTTTCAGCCCCCTCTAGGTGTTCAACGGGGCTTTCTTCAGGACCAAAGGTGAATAGTGAGTGGAGAAAAGAGGTTGTTACCACGTGAAAAAAACAGTGTTTTTCCTACACACTCGCTAAGGTGTGTGGTCAATAAAAAGGAAAGTGTTGGCGTACTTACGGACACTTTTGAGTAGCAAAAAATTCCTGTAGGGAAGAAAGAGACAGTACACAACATGTATGGTTTGGCAACATAAAATGCAATCTTTGAGCATTTAGCGGTGTCATCTTACCGGCCATTAAGGTGACTAAGATCTGGCTCAGGAGGAGCGGCATGCATGAAATACTGTGTTGCATGCCTTGACTGAGTTACTAGCAGCAAAATAATTATAGAACAGTGAAGTGCTGCGGTCGAGGTATGCTGTGTTCAGCTTGTAATGTGCTAATGAGTGCACTGAGTTATGTAGCACTGAGGCGTGCAGGGGGGCCGATGGGGAGGAAACCCACTGGTCCGTGGCGCGCTGCGTGCAATTTGTTGATGGCATGTAGGTTCAAGCACAAGCTGTTTAAGGTAGTTACCGTGAGATGACCGCTTAATGTGCGTGGTACATTATAGTGCTACCAAGAAGTTTAAATGGTGAATAAAGTTAAAAGAAAGTAAAAAATGCACCAATATTTACAATGCTACATGGTTGTAGGGCAGTATACGGGGCTTGGGGAGGAGGCAATAAGAATGACCGATCTAAAAATAAAATAAAACAAGAGCGCTGCTGTGAGCTGTTACCGGGCAGTCAGTTCGCTGAAGATGCAGCGTGCGAAATGCCTCGAGGGCTTACTTGGTAACAAAGAGTCCTCCGTGGTAAACCTGATTGCAGTCCCTCGGCATCCCGGCTGGTAGGTGTGTGCCGAAGACTGCTGTTTAAGTAGTGTGTAAGGCTTGCTAGGGGCGAGCGCCGGGTCGTTTCCGGGTCATCCGTGATGCAGGCAACCTGGTAACTGGCGCATGGGCGGGCATGTGCAGATTCCTAGTAGTCCCAAGTTGGAAACGGCGGCCATCTTAGAGAGGTGCACACCGTATTGGGGGCAAGGCTAGGGACTGATGTATAAAGCCTGGCAACGGGAGCTTAAGTGCTACGGTGTATGTTAAAGTATGATTAGGTATGGGCAATGTCAGGCTGGTGTGTTGCTTGGCAATTAGAGCATGGGGATATTGATATAGTATATCCTCTTATCTGCGAGTCACATGGGGCGTCACTATTATCGAGCACGGGGCTGGTAACATACAAAAAGGGTGGAGGGGTAACTGGCAACAGGTTTATATCTGTTTCAGAGCTTGAGCAGAGGCAGGTCCCAGAGCCAGAAACCAAAATCGCGAGAGATTGATTGAGACACTTCCTCGTGAAGCCAGACACCTAGAGGGGGCTGAAACATGTAGACCACCACACATAAGCCAACTCATAGGATAATTACCCCTTTAGTAGTTGCATTACACATACTTTGAATCAATACCCTGGGCCGCCAATAATAAATAGATAGGTAAGGATTCCCTGAGGTATTTTTAATCCTTTATTTTCACCCACATCACACTGTTGCACCAACACCCGCTCCGCTGTAGTCAGGTGCCGAAGCACAACCAAGTGACACTCGGCGGCCTGGTTGGGACCCCGATGATGAAGCATGACACCAACCAGGTTGGTGTGTGAGGGGTCTTTTAATAACAACTAATGGGTCCTAAATCCAGGCCACTAAACAGTGGCTAAAAGAATCGCATACACATAGTGTGCGAGTCCACATTGTTTCACCATATTGCATCTGGGGACAGGACGCGCCCTGCATACCCTTGCTCTCCCATTGATTTTTTTGACATTTACTGAGCAGCCATAGACGTAATCTGTCCTGCCAATATAGAAGATGGTATGGTTGTGGTTGTGACAGGAGCCTGGACAGTGGTTGCCACAGTTATTAGGGTTGTGGATTCACAAAAGGTGTTGGGGACACTAATGTAGCTAATGGGGACAGACCTCTGTTCGATGTATAAGGTGTAGGGTCCTGAGGGAGAGAACGAGGAGTTGGGCTCTGGACGAACAGCATTGATGGGTCAAACTGCTTTTCAAGAGGTTCCTCGTTGGATGCTGGTCCAGATGGAAGGCTTCTTATCTTATTCCTGAGACAGAGTGGCCAAAACAGTCAAAGATGATGATTAAGGTCTTGCTGCTTGACCTTGAAACTAAATAAATAAAACAATTTAACCTATGATATTATAAATCAACTCAATAAGATTTGGGGTTTGATTTAGAGTTGGGTAGATGGGTTAGTCTATCACAAATGTGACGTATCTACACTCCTGGTCCAATTGATGGTCCTTACACATGTTTCTATTTTTATTAATGTAAGCACTTTAGTAAAAGATTAATAATAATTGAAGTAAAATTTGGTTTCACTGTTCGGGTCTGTGATTGTTTGCATGAGTTGTAACAACTGAGGTTGTTTGAGTCTCTTGTCCCATGGTCCATGGTACTATGCCTTAGCAACAGTCTATAAAATGTCACTCCTTAAAACAGTTGCACAATTATCTTGTCAATTTGAAATAGGACTTTTACAATTAGTTTATTTTGATTTGAAGGAAAATTAGCATAGTGCTATATTATTATGATTGAAAATATGATTTAAAAAATATATCTGATCGGCAAGATGTATTGTGATTCAAACATTTCTGTGTTAACTCATTCCCTTTTACTCCAACAATCCCCTTTTGTGGATTAGGTTCTGCTTGATACATGCACAGTGGAGGTTCAGTAATATCTCTGTTTAACAAATACTATCTATATATAATTTTCTCACAATAAAGAGACCTGAGTGAGACAGTTGTAACAGCAGACACATTATGCAGTAGATTTGAGAGACTTACAAACACAACACTCTAGTTAAACTTTCATGTTGGTGATCCGGGTATGCTGGGTGGGGCGTGGCCACGTGGCAATGGGCTTAATCTGTACAAATCTGCGCAAGCTTCCTACTGCCCACAGCCCCAACTCCTGCAGGTTGGAAATCAAGCCCAAAATCAGTTTCCCGCCTGTAACACTGTGGTTGAACTGAAGGCCACGCCATCAACAAGATTGAAAGTGATATTTGCCATTCTATTCTTCGCTTAGTCAGGGCAGGCCAGGCAGCTCGCTCATCACAGCTTCGCGCTGGGAGCGGGACTGAATCTCTTGGGACTCGGGAGGTGCAGACAGTACTGTGGAGTGCCGATGAGACTTGAGAGATTGAAAAACACAACACTCTGTGCCAGGCCAAAAATAAAAGTTAATGAAGTGCGTGCAGCTGCAGCAATGCATGTAGACCCGGCCCTGATTATTAATTGCCGGTGCTAAAAACCGGCAAGCACCGGCACAAATTAAGCACTGGTTGATACTGTGTATATTCTTTTGCAGTTTGAATCAAAATGAGTTGTTCATGACATTTTGAAGGGGCAAGGGAATCAATATTATAACGGTGAAATGTGTGAAAATGTAGTGTCACTTATTACTTAAAATGAGAAAACTTCATTCCTACTCCATGTTGTCTTTCCTTACCATTTGGTCATTATTAGAATCATTTGAATCAATGAAAATACCAATCGCAAACGGGCCGATTTGCAGAATGGGCCCCTTTGCAACCAGTATTTTTGTGTTTGGGATGCATCGACCCAAATGCAAATTCATAATTTAGGGAATTGAAAATTTTGCGATTACCTAAATTGCGAATGCATGTAGGGAAACACAAATTGCGAGTCCCTATTTGGGATGCAACAAGCCTTTCCTAAATACAACTTCACATTTAGGAAACGCAAATTACCATCAACTGCAAGCTGATTGTAATTTGCAAAAACTTTGGAAAAAGCACAAAGGTGCATATGTGTGCCTCACATGTGCACATATGCCAATTTCGGGAGTGCATCATGGTGGCCTTTTTGCACCCTTGAAATTGCATGCCCAATTTGCGAGTACCTATTTGTTATTCGCAAATTGAGCATGCAATTCCCATTCATTCCTATGGGCCTCTAGGCCCAGAAGAATGAATGGGAAGCTATTCCTTAATTACGTATCGCAATTTTCTATTCACAATTAAGGAATATGTTGGAATCGCTAATATTTTAGCAAAACCTACATGCATAGGCAATTGTGATTCCATAAATGTGATTTCTTAATAATTGCAATTATGGAGTTTCTTTGCTGTCAGCGCCGAATGTCCTTGCACCACTATGGAAGCGCTGTATTTATTAAACAGTGCTGCATGGCGCAAGGATTAACAGATGCGTCAGAAATTCTGACTCATCTGTTTGCATAACAAGTGACACATTGCTGGAGTTGTTCGTGAAAGTGACGCAACTCCAGCAATGCGCCACAATAGATGGGTGAGTCCCATTCAAAAAGCACAGCGTCATTCCTTAAGCCTTGTCTGAGCAGGCGTAGGGATTTTGACGCAGTGAAGGCGTGGAGTGACGCAGTGAAATCTTGTAGGTCTACATGGCTTTTTGCATTGGAACGCCCACCTTGCATACATTATAACTGATGCAGGTATATTGTGCTGCAGGGCTTTACAACATGACGTATCTCCCTAGATGCGTCACATTGTAAATGGGCCGCAACATTGCGTGACAAAAGTGACGCAAATATGCTACAATAGTCTCTGGTGGATGGGAGGTCAACCTTCCACATAGACTCCCCAACTGCCTGCTGGTGCCCACAGCCCTCACACAGAGTGCATCACACATGCCAGTATGCCAAACCTGCTAAAATAATCTCTGGTGTGGTGAGTATCCTGCTTCCACCTCTACCTCCCCAACAGCCTGCTGAAACCTGGAATCCTCACATAAACTGTGTCCCATGCAGCAGGATTCCAATCACACTAAAGTAGTCATTGGTGGGGGGAAGGACCTTCTTCCACCACACCCTCCTCAACAAGCTGCTGGAACCTGTAGTCCTCACATGTAACTTGTCTCAGTCAAGTAAAAAAAAAACAAGCATTTGCAATGCAATCAGTCTCGCCTTTAGGACCTTATCATTATTAGGTGATGTAGCACATTATCGCACATTACTGCAAGGTAGTGTAACTCACATGTATTTTTTGCACAATCACATTCCCAGATGATGGTAATCACCGCAACACATTAAATACTTTTGAACCTGTCAGTGACTCCTGTGAATACTGTTTTTGATGAACAAAAAGCCCTGCATTATTACTGCCAGAGAAGGAAAACACAGGAGGGAGTTTGGTTACAGTTACACAGCGTGATTTGAGTGGGAAATGTTAGAATAGAAATTGTTTATGTCTATGCTGCTTCTATTAAGTTAGCATTCGCTGTGCCATTTTCTATGTGGGCGCCATTTTAAGCTCTTTGAAACTGACCTAGTTCAATTCCGAGAAATGCTCCTCTTTAAGTTTTGTTTCCCATAATGAATGCACTGTTCATATTAGCACATACCATTCTCTCTAGATAGAGGCCCTTTCCCCCTTGACTGGTGGCGGGTTCCGGATGGAACGACCTTGGGCTTTGTTACTTTGTGTAAAGATATGGGCGCTGAAACACTTATTTCGTTGTTTAGCTGCACCTACTTGGAAAATTTCACTGTTGGCGTGTTTTCGCCCGGTTATGAAATGTACATAATGCAACCTTATGCTTATTGCTTTCAGTTCCCATAAAGCACTCTTAACGACTGGGCAGATGGGCACCGCTCTGAGTGTATATGAATAAACAGCTATTGGTTTGTTTTTCCTACTGTCTAACTGACTCTTCATTTAGTACGGAAAGCTGAGAGGTGGTCATTAGCGACCTCGGTGACCCGAAACAGGTAACTTCCTTTAGAAAGACAATATAAATGTATAGAGAAAAACAACATTGCTACATTTCATAAAAAATCATAACCACTGCATCACATTTCTGGTTCATACTTTGCAACGTCAAAATTGGAACTACAGATTTCAACCTGATTTAGGCACGAAAAAACAGTGCTGGCTGATAGCGCCATCACATGTGCAATTCGACATGTGTTATGTGCACATTAATACCTGAGTTCTTCCCAAGAAACACTAACAGTGCTAAATATGTGCTTGGGAGGTCTTCCAGCGCAGTGCAACTTTGTGAAGCCACTATGTTGGTCCTTACTGCTCATGCTCCCTCTCACCTTGAACAGAAAATAAAGCCATCAAGAAATGCACTCATGTACGGAATTAAGACATAGCATACCTAAAACAAGTGTTTTGAAAGAAAGAAAAGCGTGTCCATGTGCAGGGGCATGTTAAGTAGTGAACTCGAGATCCGATCTGTACAAATACTCTCACGGCTGGACTCTCATACCGATACTTGCAAATATACGCCGACCCCGTTAAAGTTGAAAGCGCATTAAGTTCAAAGCGCGCTAAAACATCAGCCTGATTCATGTACGGGCCGTTTTGCGTGGCCCTAATAGCGAATCATAGCGACTCGCTATTGAGGACACGCAAAACGGCATTCATGTAGGAATTGCTAAATCAATAGCGATTCCTACATGTTCTCTATTTGCGAGTAGCAATTTGCTACTCGCAAAAAAAAGAATAACTCCCCATTCATTCCTATGGGCCAAAAGGCCCATAGGAATGAATGGGGAGTATCCCTTATTTGCGAGTAGCAATTTGCTACTCGCAAATCAGATAGCGATTTTAAGGGTGCCAGGGGTGTCCAAAGGACACCCTGTAGCACCCCTAAAAGGCACATTTGAACAGGTGTTGCGCACACACATGTCCAAAGGACATGTGTGTGTGCAACATGCAACTTAGAAAAATGCTTTTAAAAGCATTTTTCTATGTTTTTGCTATTTACCGAGAGGTCTGACCTCTCGGTAAATAGCGGCCCAATTTTGCTAAATCGCAATTTTTGAAAGTGATGAATAGCATTTAAGGAATCTCTAATAGAGATTCCTTAAATGCTAATCCTCGCATATTTGCTAATTCTTCATTAGCGATTTTTGCATTTGGGATTGTGAATCCCAAATGCCAAAATTGCACTCGCAAAAGGCAAGATTCTGAGAATCTTGCACTTTGCGAGTGCAATTTTGCTTCATGAATCAGGCTGATATGTCATTTGAGTTCAAGCAGACGCACTACAAAGTAATGACATTATAAAGTAAATACATTTACAGGATAAAATGAAGCTTTGTGCAACATCAAAATATTCCCCGATTACCTTAAAGAAAGAAAAGCCGAATTTTGCAATGTTGTCACTGCATATGCGTGTGTGTACTTGATGTTTAAAAAGTACATCGCGGCTGAAGCACACTAAATTACTGAAAATGAAATAGTTAGAGTTAAAAAAACATCGAAGAAATACTCCGTTCCTCATTGCAAAAATATGCCAAGCTGCAACAGTAGTGATTATCTGGAGCTTGTCCATTACACAACAAATTTGTGCGCAATATTGATTGCGATTGATGTATACAATAAACAAACCACAGGATGATGCGCATTAATAACGGGCTGCTTTACAAAAAAAAGATTGCTTCATTTAAAAGCGATCACGGATATGGTGGTCTGCTGATCCCAGCAGGCCACCATCCCCGTGATTTTTGCGATTCTTAGGGGGTTGCAAAGTGCACCTACCTCATTAACATTATTGAGGTAGTTCAATTTGCAACCACCTAGGAATCGCTAAATGAAACTCTTGGAGTTTCCTACATTTTGTAATAGCGATTACCTAATTGTCATTCCCTGAAAATCACAATTAGGTAATCGCTAGTACATATTTTGATAGACGTGGCCTTTACCCTCACAACACTACATCTCCCCCTTTGTGAAATAAAACGTAATAACAACAGTCACATCATAGTTCTTCAATAAGACGTTGAGGTGCTGGCACTAGTCAGCCAGATTGAATTGTTTAAGGTAGTTGAGGTGTACTCTGATTGGGCACTGATTGCACAGGTTTGGATGCTTGATCTGGACTATAAGGCAGAGTCACCTCATTTAGGATTGCTAGAGCTGAGGAACATCAAGGTAGGTGCATAACGTGTGATGAATGTTGTGCGATAGACTTTCCAGGACCATGAACCATCGCCATTGTTTCTGTTTGACCAAGACTCAGCCACCTTCATTGATTGTAAATGCCAATCAGCATAAGTTTTCGTTTTGCGCTTTTTCGAAAATTGTCTGTGACATGAACCTCATAAGCATTTACAGATCGGTCAGCTGTCCACTGTGGCAGTTTGGTTCAAAGATCTTTCCCAAATAGTAAGGTGGTAGGACTCTCACCTGGTGTGGATTGAGGAATTGAATAATAAGCATAAGCTTGACACAAGGCCTGGTTTAACTTGATTCCCTTCATTGCTGCTCGTTGAACTACCCTTTTGATGGTTTCCATGAATTATTCCACAACATCATTGGCTTGGTGCCACAGCGGTGTATTCTTTTGATACTTGACATTGAATGTGACTGAAAACTACTTGAATTCTTTGGTATTGAATGGGGGAACATTGTCAGATTTGAGAATGACTGGGATACCCCATTCTCCAAAGATGCAATACAGGCACTCGATGGCCTTGTCATGGGCTGTTCTACTAAAGGAAAGCGTGAATAGTAATCAATGACTACCATGCGATGATATCCATTTCCTAAGAGCCCAAAGAAATAAACTGCAACTCTTTCCCATGCACCTGCAGGAAGGTCAGACATTGCCACAGGATGCTGCATCTCATCACTGCTTCAGAACCACACTCGGTATCTTATGGCTCGTTTGGTGACTACAATGCCACAATATCCTTCATGGGCTAGTTCAATGATTTGCTGTCTTAGGCTATCAGTTATGATGATTCTCAAGCCTCTCAATAAAACACCTTTCCTGGTAATGGACAATTAATTCTGTAGATTTTAGATTTTTTTTGTGTGTTGTAATTCTTTATTAAACTTTCACAGGTTATACACATAGGAAGTGAGTACATGGTAATAATTATCAGCTGTCATCAATGCAACAAATCCAATATACATCAATGAAGAGGAGCCAAAGAGGACTGCCAGCTGTACTGTGTTAGCAGAAAACATTCCTTACCTAGGAGTGGGGGGGGGGGCGATGGCGGAAAGGCATCAATATACATAGGGCGAGTCTATGGGTGTTCTTGTTCGTTTTGCACCATACAGTATATCTCCTATATCTGTGGTGTTGGTCTCTGTAAATAGATGGATGAGTATCATAAGCAATGTGAGCATTGTGGTCCTTTGGGGGTCAGGGCGTCACACCAAGGGTAATGCTAGCGGGGACTTCCTAAGAACAGCTGGTCTCTTTATGGGATCTGAGGGGAAAAGGGGGGTATGTTATTGGGTGTGTCTGGATGTCGTACCCTGTACACGGGGACAATGCTGCTGTGAGCAGATTCAGTTCTGTGCTGGTGCGAGAGAAGCTAGTTACATTGGTACTTAGCTGGGTCAAGCCTTATCCATAGAGAAGGGGGGGCACCAGAGAGCAGGAATGGGGTGAGAAATGGAGAAGTGCCCCCCGCTTCCAACACGTCTACCCTGGCTTCCGTTGATATGCCTTTCTACTGTGAGGTTTACAGGAGATGATGAAGAAGGGTGGTGGTGAACAAGGGGATGGGGTGGGTGTCACAGGTGCCATACTATTGTCTCCAGCCTCAACAGTTGTTATTAATTTCGGTAGAGGGATGTAAACAGGCGGGATGCTGGGGGGCCCGCAATGAGAATTTTTTTAATTCAACAGTGTCAGCAAAAGATTGAGTACTCTTCTTCCACAACTGAGTTGAAATAATGTCTTTGAGGTTAAGCATGTTGTTGTCAGCATTAGTAGCAGCAACAATCTGTTCAACAGTTAGGGTTGCTGGCTTGCTAGACCTCACAATGAAGTTGATGTACTCCTCCATTATTTTGGTTGTCGAACTGTGATGCTGTAAGTGAAAAGTAATCAGCAGAGTTCAGATCATTATCGGGCTTGTGTACAATTGCATAGTCATTCTTTTTCAGTTGCAATCCCCACCTCTCGATGCAAGGGGGAATCTTGGCTTATAGGTTTTCAAAAAAAGGGAGAAACGCTGTGTGGACTGTAACGATAGTGATATGTTTCCTTATCCGCATCGTTGCGGCGCATTTTCCCCTGCTGCGCTGAGTTTTTTAAAAACCCATTATTCATGACGAGCTGGGCTCGTCATGAGCGTGCTGGGAGGCTACCTCATGACGAGCCCAGCTCGTCATGAGCGTCGAAGGGGTTATAGAAGCACATAAAAATATTTGCGTTCCCACACTACAGCCAGGCTCTCCTTCTCCGTTCAGAATATGTACATTCTGTGTCAAACAGGCTTTGACTGGCATAGCTCACAATGTGCATATGAATGACCATTATGTTGAGCAGGGATTGCCCCCATTGTGTTCGCATCAACTGTGATCTCAGTATGTAACCTGGGGTCAAAATCGGCCTTTAAATTTGAATTCTCAATTGCATGTTTTATTCATGTGAAACTTTGATCACACTGAGGAGACCACTGGAAAGGGATGTTACATTTTGTCAAGTCTCTCAATGGCGCACTCACAGAACAAAAGTCACAAATGTACCTTGAGCAAGAACTGGACATGCCTAAGAAGGTTCACAGCTTGGTGATATCTTGTGAGGGACAAATAGCTGACAATGCTTGCACTTTATATGGGTCAAGAGTCATTCCCCCATTAGAGAATATGTACCTATAAAACCTAGGATTGATCTTGTGTAAATCAATTTGCTGCATTCAGAGAGAAACCTGCATCCACAATTCAATCAATCAATCAATCAATCAATCAATCAATCAATCAATCAATCAATCAATCAGGGTTTGGGAAAATGCAAATACTCACCTGTGAATGTCTCAAGGCACTGGGGGTAAGTGGAGTGGCTCCCTTGAGTGCTAGGGTCATCTAAAAAGCAAGGTCTTGAGGTCCATCCTTAACTGGGTCAGTGTGGGAGATTGCGAGATGTGGAAGGGTTCTAGGCTTTGGCTGCAAGGGTGGAGAAGGACTTTCCTCCCATTCTAGTCTTGCTTATCTGTGGGAGGGTGGCCTGAG
Organism: Lissotriton helveticus; assembly: GCF_964261635.1. Taxonomy (NCBI): domain Eukaryota; kingdom Metazoa; phylum Chordata; class Amphibia; order Caudata; family Salamandridae; genus Lissotriton; species Lissotriton helveticus. The sequence goes on along the minus strand of NC_136060.1, from coordinate 45,939,891 downwards.
AGAGCTGGGCTGGTCGGACGTCTCTTTTGGGTGCATGGAAGGAGAGGCGGCTGTTCAGGTATGTGGGTCCTGTGTTGTGAAGGGCCTTGTATGCATGGGTGAGGAGTTTGAAGGTTATTCCTTTTCAACTGGAAGACAGTGGAGATCACAGAGTTTTTAGATGATGTGGCTGCGAGGGGGATATTAAGGATTAGTCTGGAGTTGGCAAAAGATGTTCTTATTGATTCCAGTGTAGAGAACGTTGCTGTAGTCCAGTCTGCTGCTAATGAGTGCATGCATGACATTTTTTCTGGTTTTGGTTGAAATCCATCTGAAAGTCTGTTGAAGCATATGAAGGGTGTTAAAGTAGGTCGAGGAGACAGCGTTGATCTGGAGGTTCATTGTGAGTGATGAGTCTATTATGATGCTGAGGTTTTGTGGGTTGTCCGCGAGGGTGTAGGATGTCCAAGGGCAGAGGGCCACCAGGAGTTATTCCATGTAGAGGGGGTGGTATCAAGGAAGAGGACTTCTGTCTTTTCTGAGTTGAGTTTCAGGCAGCTGTTTTTTTTTCAGGTGGTGACGGCTTTCATCCCTTCTTGGAAATTGTGTCTGGTGATGTTGGGTTCATTGGTGAGGGAGAGGATGAGCTGAGCAGGGTGTCGTCGGCCTAGGAAATGATGTTGAGCCTGTGGTTTCTGAGGATGGCTGTGAGGGGAGTCATGTAGATGTTGAAGATGGTGAGGCTGAGGGAGGAGCCCTGGGCCACCCCACAGTTGGTATCTTTCTGTGATAGGTAGGGAGGAATTCTGACCTGCTGAGTTCTGCTAGTGAGGAAGGAGAGGATCCAGTTGATGGCCTTGCCGTGGATGTCAGCTTCTTGGAGTCTGGTGGCTAGGGTGCGGTGGGAGATAGTGTTGAATGCAGCCAAGAGGTCCAGGAGGATGAGGGCTGCCATTTCACCCTGGTGGAGGAGGGAGTGGAGGTCGTTGTTGGGGGTGAGTAGGGCAGTCTTGGTGCTGTGGTTACATCAGATTCCAGATTGGAAGATGTCCAGGACATTGTTAGTTTCAATTAAGTTCGTTAGCTGGATGTTAATGGCCTTTTTGATGACCTTGGGTGCAAAGGAAAGCAGGGGGATGGGCCTGAAGTTCTTGTAGTCCGCCGGGTCCGTGGAGGGATTGTTCAGGAGGGAGTTGACCTTGGCGCGCTTCTAGTCGTCAGGGAAAGATGGCAGTCTCGATGTAGCAGTTGATCATCTGATGTAGTTTGTGTGCAATGGCCGCGGCATCTCTGTGGAAGATGTGGGGTTAACAGGGGTCTGAGGGCGCTCTGGAGTCGATGAATTCTGTTCATGGTCTTCAAGGTGTTTTCTGTTATGAGTGGGATCCATTTGAGCAGGGTCTGTTGGAGCTGTGGAAGAAGGTGCTGAGTCTGTTGCAGAGGTCTTAAGAGGGTGGAACATCTGTAGTTTTGCTGCATGGTTTGGTAAATTCCTTGATGATGGAGAAGGGCTCTTTGGTTTTGGGTGCGTTGGTGAGGATTCTGTCTTGGAGGGATTTCTTCCTTGTGGATTTAATGAGTTGATGGTGTGAGGTGGTGGCTGCTTTGTTGTTCCTCCATGTCTTTTCAAGTCATCTGCAAGAACGTCTGGATTCTTGGAGTGCAAGTTTGAATCAGCTTAATTTCTTGCTGTGTCTTGTGGTGGCTTTCTTGAGGGGCCAGTGTCTCTGCGCAGTTTGTGATCAAGCAGTGGAGGTTGTGACTGTGATGTTTGCATCTGACATATTCGGTGGTGGGGTGCTGACAAGGGCAGAGGTGATTTTGTTCCAACTTCTGTGTAGGAGGCAGTGGACGTGCTTATGTGCTGTTTGTTTTTTAAGAAGAGGTGGAGGCAGTGGTGATCTGTCATGGGGAGTTCCGTAGTGTGTCTGTAGGCGACACTGTTTACTCAGTTAAAAGAGGGGGTTGAGTGTATGGCCTGCTGTGTGTGTGGGGATGGTGACTAGTTGTTTCAGTCCTATGTTGGAAAGCTTCTCTAGGAGGTAGGGGGTGTTTCAGTTGTCGAATTTGTCCAGGTGGAAGTTTAGGTGTCTGAGTAGGATGTAGTCTGTGGATGTAAGGGCATGAGGTCGGTCATGGCGTCGGTAAAGAGAGTATTGGGGCCGGGTGGCCTGTAGACGAGAGTACTGCGAAGAGTCATTTTGGGGTTGGTCTGGATCTGGAACTGGAGGTGCTCCATGAGGGTCGCTATGTCGTCCGGGATGGTGGTCATGCGGAGGGTGTTTTTGTGGACAACGGAGACGCGTCCTCCTGGACAGATGAGGCAGTCCTTGCCAAGATCTTGTATCTGTCTGGAATGGCGGTGGTGATGTTGGGTGCAGAGTTAGCATTGCTCCATGTGTCCATGAAGAAGGCGACATTGGGCGAGTAGGTGTTGAGGTAACTAGACATAATATTGAATACAAAAAATAGAATAGCCATAATATCGAAGTAAAAATATAGAAGGGACAAAATATCGAATGGACACAATATAGTGGTGAAAAATGTCGAATTGAAGTTAAGTAATATAATATTGATTTTTAAAATATAGATAGTCAAAATATCAAAGTACATAATATTGGTGTTAAAATATATCGAATTTTTAATAATATTGAATTTTTTAAAGTGTTTTGTATGTTAGTATATGTGTGAAAAGTGTATATTATTTTTGTAATTTATTTTAAGTAATGAATTTTATGTAATTTAATTCTGTAGCGGGTTGTGGGTTTATAGGGGAATAGGGTGGGAAGCAATTTATTTATATTAAATTAAATATTTGTATTTATTTATTGGTATTCATTTAGAATTTATTGTTAATTAATTTTTAATTGGTAATTCATGTTTATTAATTGATTAATTGATTGTTATGTTAATTGTATTAATGTACTTTCTGTAGCAGATTGTGGGTTTATAGGGGAATAGAGTGGGAAGTCATTTATTTGTAATTAATTATATATTAAAAATACTTGTGTGTATTGATAATTAATTTACTGTTAATTAATTATTAATTGGTAATCATTTGTATTAATAATTCGTTTTTGTTATTGAAAATGAATTAGTTGTTAATTAATTATGAATAGGTAATTATTTGAATAACTAATATTTATTTGTATTTCTAATTAATTAATTATTACATAATATTAAACTGCTAATTCATTTTTATTATTTTTTATTGTAATTGATATTTAATTTATTTGTATTAATATATTAAATCATTACTTTCCCTACTGGTAAACTCACTAGAGTGGGAATAGTATTTTTACCTCTACGCTATCCAACGTTTTCTCTACTGTTGCACTCTCTGGAGTGGGAATAGTAATTTTGACCTCTACGCTATCCAATGTTTTCCTTACTGTGGTACTCCCTGGAGTGGGAATAGTAATTTTTACCCTTCCGCTATCCAATGCTTTCCCTACTGTTGCACTCTCTGGAGTGGGAATAATTTTTACCCCTACGCTATCCAACGGTTTCCCTACTGTTGCACTCACTGGAGTGGTACATTTTACCCTCCCACTATCCTACGGTAAAAATATTGTATATTTTTTTTAAATATTACATTAATATATATATATATATGTATAAAAAATTAAAATTGTACATTTTTTATATAACTTAAATTAATTATTTAATAATTGTAAGGTTATTTTTTTAAGTTTTTAAGTGTGTGGGAATAGTAATTTTTACCCCTGGGCTAACCAATGCTTTACGTACTGTTGCACTCTCTGGAGCAGGAATAGTAATTTTTACCCCTTCGCTATCCAACACTTTCCCTACTGTTGCACTCTGTGATGTGGGAATAGTAATTTTTACCCCTACGCTATCCAATGCTTTCCCTACTGTTGCACACTCTTGAGTGGGAATAGTATTTTTACCTCTACGCTATCCAACGTTTTCTCTACTGTTGCACTCTCTCGAGTGGGAATAGCAATTTTGACCTCTACGCTATCCAAATGTAATTGTTAATACAAACTTGCACTTTCATTTTCTTTAGCCTTCCCAGGCCATGAAACAAGGACCGGAGCAGACTCACAACTTCAGATTAAGTATGTAGGTTATATTTGAGGGATTTCAGGCCCATGCCAGCAAAAGTGGCAAAACTGAGTAAGCATGCACTGGATGAAGCTATTTGGACAACATGCATTGGCGCTTGCACTGACGTTGTTCTATGTTGCATGGTTGCTATGAACGAACCTTGACTCTGCAACGGTTTTTGCAGCAGCCCACGTTTATATCTTTGTGTTTGATGAGTTGAGGCATGGCAGAGGAGACAGGCATGATATTAATTGAAGCACCATAGTTTATGATAAAAGCAACCATCGACTTTTATTGTAATCTTGGGGAAGTGTCCAAATGAAATTTTGATTTGTCTTTGTCCTTTGTTCTTCTCTATAAGCAGCTGAACCATACATGTGCATGTCATTCTTTGGGTCATGCCATCATCAAACTTCTATATTCCTCACTGGTGCCTAATAATGAAGTTGAAGAGGCTTTGGAGGATGAACTTGATGATGATCAACTTCATCTGGTTGCTTTTTTTCATAACTGATATTGCTTTTTGGCCTGGTGGGCATGGCTAGAACGCGTCTGGAACCTTCTGACATCGTTTTCTGTTCAGGCTATGACACACTGTTTTGCCTTGCAAACTGTTATGAAGTGTATTTCTTTCCCTCAACCTTTGCTTTTCTCTCCTGTGGCTGGACATTTGCCTTCATGGGGAAATGAAAAACCCAAATAGGGTACACCGATTTTTATTTTTTGGAGACATCGACTTTGGTGCATCTACTTTGTACCATGTGTTAGACCTGGCCTCGTTAGACAGGTTTATCCCCGTTTTCATTGGCTATAGGATTTTGGGAACTTTGCCACTGCTAGCCAGTGCTAAAGTGCATATGCTAGCTGTATAAATTGTGAAAATAATTGACCATCTTTCAGGAACTGCTGAGTGCACAAATACAAAAAGAATAATTGATGGTTAGAATGCTGAACAACATCAAGCATTCACCCACACGTACAGAGAGTTGGGCCTAAATCCATTGTTTCTTTGATCACCATGTGTTAGACTTTGCCCATTTAACAGGTTTATCCCCAAACTTTTTGCCTTTTGCTCCATTTTTTCTGACCCTGCTTTCGTTGGCTATAGGATTCGGATCACTGAGACAATATTCACAAACAGAATATCGAGCTACAGGAATATCAAGTCTAGAATATCAATGAACAGAATATTGACAGCCTATCTCTACAATGGTAAGTACAAAAATATTGAAACCAAAATATTGTTGTTTTCAATATTGTTGTAAAGATTAAATATAGTTTATTTATGTTACAAATAATATAACAAAATTAAAAAAATATATAATTCATAAAAACATAGTTACAATTATGTAAAAATGTTAAAAACTAATAAATGATAAATATAAAAAATTAAACATATTTATTTTTAACATATATTAACTTAATAACGTTTATAAATAATTACTTTATTCAGTTATAAAATGTTAGAAACATAACAAAAGTTATAAAAACATATATATATACAACAAACCTGTAATATAAATATACAAATAAAATATATATATAGTAACTTAAAATATTAAAATTAATATTTAATAAAACAATATATTCTACACTACATTAACTATAAAAGTAGGGAAATGTTGGATAGCATAAGGGATACAATGACTATTCCCACTACAGAAAATGCTACAGTAGGGAAAGTATTGGATAGCGGAGGGGAATCATTTACTATTCCCACTCTACTGAGTGCAACAGAAGGGAAAGTGTTGGCTAGCGGGCGTTAAATTCACTTTTCCCAATCCAGTGAGTGCAACAGAAGGGAAAGTATTGGATAGCAGGTGGGTAAAAATTACTATTCCCACTTCAACGAGTCTAACAGTAGGGAAAGTGTTTGATAAAGGGTATGTAAAAATTACTATTCCCACTCCAGCGAGTGCAAGAGTAGGGAAAGTGTTGGATAGAGTGGTGGGTAAAAATTACTATTCCCACTCCAGTGAGTGCAACAGTAAGAAAAGTGTTGGATAGCGGGAGGGTAACAATTACTATTCCACTCCAGTGAGTGCAACAGTAGAGAAAGTGTTGGGTAGCGGGTGGGTAACAATTGTTATTCCCACTCCAGTGAGTGCAACAGCAGGGACAGTGTTGGATAGCCAGAGGGTAACAATTACTATTCCCACTCGAGTGAGTGCAACAGTAGGGAAAGTGTTGGATACCGGGTGGGTAAAAATTACTATTCCCACTCCAGGGAGTTCAACAGTAGGGAAAGTGTTGGATAGCGGGTGGGAATAATTTACTATTCCCACTGCACCAAGTGTAACAATAGGAAAAGTGTTGGATAGCCTAGAGGAATAATTTAGCATACCCACTCCTGCAAAATCATTAACATTAATTAACAGATAATTCATTGTTCAAAAATTATTTACCTCCCACTATATTCCCCTATAAACGTCACCACCAATATTGTAAAATATTACACAATTAACATAATTAATTAAAAATTAATTATTAAGTAATAACAATTAACAACCACATTTAAAAAAAATAGTGGACTGAATTAACACTTTAAAATAATTTCAAATAAATATTTTATATCAATTTTTTTAATGTATTAAAATTAAATTACTTGCCACCCTCCTCCCCATCAACGCAACAAACTCTTCAAAAAATTTCAAAATTCACATATTTATCAATTATTTATTAAAAATAAGGATCGAATTATTAACACAATTAACAATGTTAATTATTAATTACATGAATGCAAATTAATACAATTATTAATTAATCATAATTAAATTACTTCCCACCCTACTCCCCTATAAAACCACAGCCCGCCCCTCAAAAAATTACACAATTAACACATCTACCAATTACTTATAAATAACCAATTAATAATTAATTAATAACTAAATATTTAGCACAATTTACAATATAAAGTATTAAACACAAAAATATTAATTAATACAATTATTAAATACTTAATTATAATTACATTACTTCCCACCCTATTCCCCAATAAACACACAACCCGCTATCGAACTAAAATGCAATAATGATGGACTTTTTTTAAATGTATAACTTCTACAAAATTATTATTAACATATTTACCAATTAATTATTAATTATTAATAACCAATTTATCATTAATTAATAACAAATTCATCAGTACAATTGCCAATATAAATTATTACATCCAAAATTATTAATTAATCCAATTATTAATTAATTGATTATATTTAAATTACTTCCCACCCTGTTCCCCTATAAACCCACAACCTGCTAAGGAACTAAAATATGCAAAAATGTATTAACATAAAATTAATTACTTGTAAAAAATTCAAATATGCATTACAAAAATAGCTATACTTTTAAGACATATACTAACATACAAAACACAAAAAAGCGATATTAAAAACAACGATATTTTGACTGATGATATTTTCTAATATCTATATTTATTAAAACGATATTTCTTACCTGCATGTCGATATTCTGGTTGATTATATTATTGATGGTCGATATTCTATCATATCGATATTTAAAAATCAATATAATGGTATATCGATATTTAAAACTCAATATTATGGGGCCGATTCTGATTTGGGAAAAAAAGCTTCCGTCCGAATCCTATCCGGTGCCCTCTCCGTACGAATCGTACACGTCCGTCCAAATCACGTAGTACGATCCGTATCTCGTCAATCTGTCTGAATCGCCGCGAACCGTACGAATTGCAAGGCTGAAACCGAACGACACGGACCCTCACAGTGAACCGTACGATTCGTAAACATGCCGTACGACCCGACGAGTACGATCCGGACCGGGGTATGAGGACGCGATTCGTATGGTCCACGTCAGGTAAGGGCAATTGGTACCGTCAACCACTCAATCACATACACACCGTACGGTGCGTACACCCCATGATCGCAGGGGTACGGTACCCCTGCAGACATGGGGTGTACGCACCATACCGGGGGAGTGGGGCCTTCTGTACCTGTTTCGAGGCGTACTCTGCTTCTCCGGACGTTTTGGGCTCCCGTAAAAAAGCGTTGTACGGTTCGTACCTGACACAAATCGTACTTGCTGGGTCAGGAAAACCTGCTTCGAACCGTACGGATGTCGCGTACAGCGGGTTCCGAGGGAGAATCGTGCGGAGAATAGAGACGTACGGTATTTGTACGATTCGTATGGAGTCCTGCTCCTGCTACGAATCGTACTTCATCGTACGTACGGGGGAGGTTGCAGGGTACAATTCGTACAGGAAAAACGCTCCGTACAGCTATTCGGGGCGCATTTTCCCAAATCGGAATCGACCCCTATGTCTGCACATCATAGGATTCTGGGCACTTTACCACTGCTGACCAGTGCTAAAGTGCATATGCTCTTTGTATAAATTGTGACACTGATTGGCTTTCAATCAGTGTCAGCTTTCACCCACCAGTACATTCACCCACCAGTACAAAGGTTTGCACTTAAATCCATCATTTGTCTGATCACCATGTCATTCCAGTTCGGACCCAGCCATATGCAAATCAATCTTGACCCTGCTGTCCATGGGAACAGTCCAGCCCGAATGCCAGACAGGTCCTGCCTGGACCAGAAACAAGCATCATGGGACCGGTTTCGGGGTATCACCCCATAACAGCCAGGCTAGCTTGACATGGGTTCCGTGCTCAATGTGCCTCTGGATTCAAGCTAGTCTAGCTGATGAGTAGTGATACCCCTAAACCGGTCTCAGGATGCTTGTGTCCGGTCTTGGGAGACCCTGTCTTAGCAGTTCAGGCTGGACTCTTCCCAAAATGATGGATGAGACCCAGCATTCCGTCCATCATTTGTTCATTTGGTTTTTTGCACAACCATTTAATTATTCATGGATTCCACTGTCAGTTGTTTCTTGTGCTTCAGGAATTGTGGTCACTCAAGAGCATTGAGATCTTCATGATTAGTCTTAATTTGAATACTGACTAGGTGGAAATATTAACTTTCACTTATTTTAAACTGCGGTGGCTTACTCCATATTTTTTTGTTTAGATATTTAAGGAGTTTGATCAATAGAAGTTTATATTTGAGTTGCGTTTTACTGTTACAGAACAATGTTCCTTCTTTCATTGTATATGTAGAGGGAACAGGTTTCATTGTCGCCTCAAGGTCAACATGAGAAATTGATTCTAGTAATGGATGTGAAAACAATTCGGTGTGCACTAAGTACAGGCAGCTGCTTTTGTTTAACCTAAATATGGCAGCTCAATTATTCAACGCCAAGTGTTAAATTCAGCAGATGGATCTCTTCAGAAATGCAACATGATTACAGAATTACACTTTGAAAAGATGTTTGTTCACGGTCCAAGAGAAACTAAATATCATTATCCTTTTAACCTTAGAAAAGGTTGCCTGATGCAACACTTTAATTTGTCAAAGGCAGGGTCAGTTTGATGTGCAATTGTCAGAGTTGATATAAAGAAGCATGCAAGTGAGTCGTTCTATAGCATGTTGCTCAATGAATACTCTGACTGTCAAAAATATGTTAAAAATATATTATAGCATGGGGGGCCGTGGCTTGCGCACCGCGTTGACATGGCGGGTTGCGCTTGAGCTCCGTGACAAGCAAGGTCCGTCGGAGCTTTTTGGGCGGATTTCGGGAGCCCCATCTTCCGAAGGAGACTTGTATGCCTGCATGAATACGTTGTGTGCAGTCTGTGGACTTTCTACGCCCTGGGCAGCTGGTGGAATGATGTTTTTTTCTGATTGCTAGTTCTGCTCGGCGTTTCTTGCGAGCGGCCGCCATCTTGCATTCCTGTGACGGAGATCGGAATTTCTCCTCAGCTGACAGCGCGCTTGTTACAAACTTGCAGATATACGTCTGGCAGATACTGGTTGGTTATTCATGATTTTTTTCACTGTTTTTCCAATGCTTCCCATCTACTCAATGTTCTTTTACCTCTTAGCTGCTGCATTGTGACAGCGCTTTATTTTTTCCTACGCAGTGGCATATCTATGAGGTGTTATGTTATATCTTTTTTTCTCACATGAGCTTATTGATATATTTTGCTCTGCCCTATTGGTTGTGGAGGCGCTTTGTTAGTTTTTGGGCTGATAATTTACTCGCATGTCGTGGGCGTACTCCCACTCTCCTTAATCTTTTATTGCTTTTGACTATCTGCAGTGCTTGTTCCTTTATCGCTTTTGGGACTGTATCTACATGGCTGAGAATATGGGCTTGCCCTCAAATACAAAGGATGCTAAAGCCTCTTTAAAGAGATTGAAACAACTATCTCCCACGCCTGAGTCTTCTCAGAAGGACACTGCGTCCACGCTAGAGACTATTCTGACGCGCTTGAATGATGTCCATGAAGAAACAGGCCAATAAGGTAGTGGGCCTATGCTTTACGATCATGAAGTGGCTCAGGAAGATCCTTTGGATGCGGCCTGTCCCCATGCAGAAAACAGTGGTCAACGCCTTAGTTACATCTCGGCTTGACTACGGGAACATCTTGTATTTGGGTGCAAACAAGGCAGTCACAAAGAGGCTGCAGCTTGTACAAAATGCGGCAGCCCGACTTCTCTGTGTTATACCCAAAAACAACAGCGTGTCCCCTTACCTACGGGAGTTGCACTGGCTAAGGGTTGAAAACCGTATCAGGTTTAAAGCTTTGAACTATATGTTCAAAATTAAAACAGGTACTGCACCCAAATACCTTCAGGCACTGGCCTCTCCCTATATCCCAGAGAGAAATCTTCGTTCAAAGTCAGCTGAAAAATTTGGCGTACCTAGATTCAAACTGGCCAGGATGGGAGGAAGATCATTTGCGTATCTAGGCCCATCCATCTGGAACACCCTCCCCATCCACATTCGAAAGGAGCAAAGTCTCACCAGGTTCCGAAAAGAGATAAAAACCTGGTTGTTTGACCAGTGATTTTTGAATCGTAATGCTGTACTTTTTCATCATTTGTCTGTGTTCTTAGGCGCCGGGAAACCCTTTTTGGGTAGCTGTTTGCGCCATACAAGTTCAAAAAATAAATAAATAAATAAATAAAATGTCCACGACATTGCTCAGTCTACTAAAACGAACACGGATATGCTGCAAGTCGAAGTGTCTGCCATCAGGAATGATTTCAAGGCTCTCTCCCTTCGTGTCACCGCCACAGAGACACGTATTAGTGGAACAGAAGATGTTATACAGAAACAATCTAGATCTCTGGGCCATCTAGAACGTTCCATGGCGGCATTGCGGAGAGACCTCACTGAGCAAGAGGATCGCAATCGCAGATCCAATCTACGCATTTTTGGCCTTCCTGAGGAAGTTGAGAAGGAGGCTCTCTCTATGATTGATTTTTTATATACTTGGCTTCCTGCTACGTTGCAAATTTCTTTCCAAAGAGATTTTGAGATAGAACGGGCACATCGTTTCCCCACTTTCCGCTCCAAATCAGCCACACAACCAAGGGCTATTATTTTTAAGCCACTGCGCCATCAGCATACGGAGCAAATTTTGGCGCACATGAGGAAGGTTAAGAATGTTTCTTGGAATGGTCATCGTATTTCCATTTCCCAAGACTTTGCCAGGGACACGGTGATAAGAAGGAAAGGCTTTCTAAACCTACGGAAGCGTCTATCTGAGATGAATATCCCCTTTTCCTTCTCTGGTCCTTCAAAATTTCGAATTACCTTCAAAGGCCGTTCCAGAATCTTTGATGAGCCTGCTGACCTGACATCATTTTTGGACAATCAGATGGAGCTACAAATGGAACTTCAAATGGAAGCGTCGCGTAATCCTAGTACTTCAGGAACTTGAGATGGACTTCCATGCCTGTAATGTGTTTGTTCTCTCTCAGACCTCATAAGTCTATCTTTTTGGGTCTGGGTGGTGGCATGATGGTCCACCGTTCTTATTGCTTTTTCTGCTCTCTGATGTTTTCTGTTTGCAGTTGCCGTTTAATTGTGCGATATGTTCCCTCCCTTCGTTCTCTCTGCTCCTCTTTCCTTTCTTATGCCTTCACTCGCCACCACAGTTGAGATACTCTCTCAATATTCTCTCTGCTCTTTTGTGGGTTGTTTGTCTTTCTATATTGCTTCTATTTTGTTTGTTAGCTCTGTGCCTGTTTTGTTTCTTGTTGCAGACGGATCTACAAATGGAGGCTTCGTTTACTCCTGGCGCCTTTGTACCTGTGACGGTTCATCTACATGTGCTGGATTTGCTCTGTTACGACCTGTTCAGTTTTTTTTTTTTTCTCATCTGTGTGGTAGTTTTAGCGTACATGATTATTGTTCTTTATTCTTTGTTACTCGTTTCTGTACGTAGTTCTAACTTAATACGGCGGTGCGTTGTTTCTTCTTCTTTTTCTTCGTTTTTCTTATCTGTTCCCCTGTTCCCTTTTATATTGTACGCGGTTAAGGTGTTTGGTGTACCTTCTTTATGCCTTTCCGATTCTTTTGTAGTACTGCTTGTCTTTCTAGGCTGCATTTCACTCTGACTGTTCTGTTAGTGCTTCCATGTTCTTCTTTCGTTTTCAATACCATTGGTCTACTTCAGCTTTATCTTTCATTTCTATCTTCATTTATACCTCGGTTCATACCTTTTCGGTGGTATACATGTTCTGTCTTTATCTTCATTTTTGCATTTGACCTTCCCTCCATCTAATTTGACTTTGATTGTTATACGTTTGTGTAGATTTTGCTGTTCTGTATCTCATCTTTTGCATCATTTATTTCATCTCGGTATTGTCTTATGGATTGATATAGGAATTGCTTCATTGATACCTATTATTTCCTGTTATTTGTCTACAGTTAAGCTTCTACTTCTTGTTTAATTCACTGATTTCTTTTATGCTTGTCCATTGATTGATTGCTTATGTCTTTCCTTATGATATCACCCTATTGCATTTAATGACTATGTCGATACTGCAGTTTATAGTTCCCTAGTATTTTACTGTATTTAAAGATGTATCTGACATGCTCTTGCATGAGTTTCTAACTTACACGCAACCAGTTTTATATATTTTAAGTCCCTCAATTGATTAGTTGCTTTTCTCTCGCTTTTTGCATATTGCTTCTATGATATAACTTCTTCTATTTATTCTTCTCTGATGTTTATCTTGTTTCTTCTGGATATGCTTTATTTACTCTTAACCTGTCTTTGTACCTGTCCATTACATTCTTGCATGCATGTTGCACGCAGGTTGTTCTCATGGACTTCCATGTCAAGTTCTCTTATAATTCTCTACTTAATTCTATTCCACAGTTCAGTTGTCTCTCGTCCCTATTAATTATACTTAGTCCTGCTATATATTGGGCTTGTAAATTGTTGATTTTTATTATATTTGCTCCTTCTGACGGCTCCCTTGCTTGTCGTCCCACGTTCCCCCTAGTATGAATTTGGTCTTTTTCAGACCCCCTCTTCTGGTTCTTCTCTTTTTTCTTTCTTCTTCTTCCTTTTCTCTTTTTTCCTCTCGGATTTCCCCAATGGTTTTTCCTTTTTGGCCATTATTCTCTGATGTTTGGATGTTTGGCTGCATGTTTGTGGTTTTCTGTCTATTATTTTTAGCTTCTGTTTTTGTTTTCCATACTAGTCTATGCCGGGTTTGAATGTGTTGTCCCTTAATGTTAAGGGCTTAAATCAACCTGTGAAACGATCCAAGGTCTTAGATTATTGCACATCTCTCTCTTCAGATTTAGTCCTATTTCAAGAAACAAAAGTCTCTACCAAAGAGGCATTATTCTTGAAGAAAGAATGGGTTTCCGATGTTGTTTGCTCTGATGCGTGTGGCAAAAAGAATGGGGTTGTTACTTTAGTTTCCAAGAACTCAGGTTTGTCCATAGTTTCTTCCGATCACGATACTGAAGGTCGATGGTTGTTAACTAAAGTGTCTGATGGTTCTTCTGATCTTTATGTTATGAACATCTACGCCCCTAATAAGGATGATCCGTCCTTTTGGAAATCAATTGCCAAAAAGTTAAATGATACACCTCATTCTGGTAATCTTGTTGTTGGTGGGGATTTTAATTTGTTGATGGATCCCATTCTTGATAGGAATTCAGCTTTTCAATTTCGTCCTCCAAAATCCCATAAACAAATGCTTAATATGTGTTCCCTTTCTCATCTGCAAGACATATGGCGTCTTCATAACCCTACTGGTAGTGATTTTTCCTTATTTTCTTCACCTCACTCTACCTTCTCTCGTATTGATTACTTATTGGTCCATTCTTCCCTTGTTTCTGCTTCCTCCTCTCCGGTTATTCATCCTATTCTGATTTCTGATCATGCCGCTGTTACTTTTACTTTGTTGTCCTTTGCTCCTAAATCAAAATCTAGATCCTGGCGATTAAACACAGAACTTTTATATGATACTGTTCAGGTTGGGGAGTTTTCTAGTGTGATTGACACTTTTTTTCTGGAGAATGGAGGATCAGTTTCCTCCCCGATTGTCCTCTGGGACTCGTTTAAATGTACTTTCCGGGGCCAGGCTATTAAGTCTAAAAGGAATGCTGATATTAAAAAAGAACTTGCGGATCTCGCCACTGACATCAAAAATCTGGAATCTTCCTTTCGACATTCTAAAGATAAATCTTGCCTACAATCCATTAAGCACCTCAAATACAAATACGACACTATAGTTACCAAGAGAGCCTATATTGGGGTTCAAGCTCAGAAATCCAAAAGGCTATTGTTAAAAAATCGAGCTGGGAAGATTCTCGCAGCTACGTTGAAATTCCAAGATTCCTCCTTTAAGTCTTCTCAAATCTCTTCTATTACTGATCATCTTGGTGTTAAAAAATTCCAGACGGGGGAAATCTTTGAAGTTTTTCATGATTTTTACAATAACCTGTATTCACCTTCTGATCAGGCCTCTTTTGAACAGTGTCAGGAGTTCTTAAAATCTGTACCAGTGACATCGGTTTCTGTAGAAGATAATACTTTTTTAGGCGGCCCTATTACCACTGACGAAATTACCGCCGCAATTAAGACTACTCGTTCAGGGAAAGCTCCAGGGCCTGATGGTTACCCTATTCTATTTTATAAAACCTTTCTTCCTGTGCTTGTTCCCAAGCTTCAGTCTGTTTTTGATGCTTTTATTTAGAATGGATCTGTTTCTGGTACTGCGGCGGATGCTACAATTGTAACGATCCCTAAAGAGGGAAAGGATCATTCAGATCCCAAGAATTTTCGCCCAATTTCCCTTCTGAACATGGAGGCTAAGATCTTTGCTAAAATTTTGGCCAAAAGATTAGAATTCTTCATTCCTACATTAGTACATTCCTCTCAAACGGGTTTTGTAAAAGGCCGTCTTGCACGGGACAATACTCGTACGTTTTGTCACATTCTGGGAGCTGCTAAACGTTCTCATCTCCCAGCTGCGGCCTTGGCGCTTGATGCTGAAAAGGCCTTTGATAAGGTCTCTTGGCCATTTCTGCGGGCTGTCTTATATGCACATAACTTTGGTGACTCCTTTATTAACATGATTATGTCCTTATACGCCCAGCCCAGAGCTAACATAAGAGTTAATGGTGCTACGTCATCCTTTTTTAATCTTCGCCAAGGTACCAGACAGGGGTGTCCCTTATCCCCTCTCCTATTCTTGTTATCCATTGACCCTCTCCTTAGATTGATTGAGCTAAATCCGGACATTAAAGGGTTTTCTTTTGGTCCTCATTGCATTAAAACTGCGGCGTACGCGGATGATGTCCTTATTTTTTCAGATGATATCGCCTTGGCTATACCTGCTATCTCGGATATGATTGCCCTCTTTTCGAAGGTTTCAGGATACACCTTAAATAAAGAAAAGACGGAGTTGTTTCCTTTGAATGCCTATTGTTTCTCCACACATATGGGTTCTGCTGGTTTCAAATGGCAGTCCAAACACTTAAAATATTTGGGTATTTATTTCTGTTCTACTTTATATGATACAATTTCCTATAATGAAGCCCAGACTATTCTTAAAATTCGCCGCCTTCTGGACACTTGGTCTCCGAAACACATTTCATGGTGGGGTCGTCTTCAGACTCTCAAAATGATGATTTCACCTATTATTAACTTTGTAACCTCTATGCTTCCGGTGAAATTCTCAGATTCTTTTTTTCATGAAGTTGATGTTTTGACGTCTAAATTTTTATGGAATGATAAACGAGCGAGAATTGCTTATACATTTTTGCGGAAGCCTTATGAAATGGGAGGGGTTAACTTGCCTGACTGGGACAAATACCAAACTGCCTTTTTGGCTTCCCAGGGTGCTCTTTGGTTTTCTTGTCCCGTTAGTCATGTTCCTTCCTGGCTGTTCATAGAGCAGGAATTGGCTTCTCCATTACCGACTGCATCTTTTTGCACTGCGTCTACCTTCTCTATCCCATTCTCCCGCTCTTATACTAGACACTTTGACTGCGGTTCGGAAGGTGGACAAGTTGGTGGCGCTTCCACTTCATAAATCTAGATGGTCGTCTATTTGGCGGAACTCTAAAATTAAAATTAATATTGACCCTTCCTTGATTTCCTACTGGGCTACTAAGGGGATATCGTTGGTTAAACATCTTTATGGTTCTAATGATGAGCCTTTACCCTTTTCCTATTTGGCTCAACAATTCTCCTTAACTAATTTAGATTTTTATACTTTTCTTAAAATTAAAGTGGCACTTGCTAAAGTACGTCTTCATCCTAATTCTTCTACGATTACACTCTTTCAAATCTGGACTAAATCTGGTCATGTAGCCTCAATAATTTATAAATTTCTATCGACGTCTTCACCTTCCCCTCACACGGTTGCTCAACAAAAATGGTTGCGTCATTTTGAGCATGGTGTTGTCGACCATATTTCTTCAGATACCTGGCAGATGATTGGTAAACTGTCTCTTCGTAATAAAATCGCCCCATCGTTAATGCAATCTAAATTTTTCTCTATCAATCTGCTTCATTGGACGCCTGTTCGCTTACATTCGCTCAATATCAAAGAAGATAATCTATGCTGGAGTTGTGGCTTATCGCCAGGGGACTTCTCCCATATGTTTTTTGACTGCTCTCTACTCCAACCCTTTTGGGACCTCATTCATAAACATATTATGCTCATTTTTGATATTCAATTCCAACTTTCTCTCCCATTAATTTTATTAGGTCCTCTCGCTGCTCCAACTCATCTCCCCTTGGATCCCATGGAGTTACAGTTATTAGATCTTCTATTGACCGTTGCTGTGAAAGTAATTCTTATGGACTGGAAATCCTTCTCCTCTGTTTCGTATCATACTTGGTGGGCTTGGGTTTCCTTCTTACGCAGTGCTCATACCTCGGCGATCATGCTCATCTCTCTCCGTCGATTGCTAGTGGGGTTTGGACCGCTCTAGACAACTACATGGAATTGTCATCACAGGGGTTGGTTGACCAATATCCTTTTCGTGTGTCTGGTTGACTGCCGTTTTGTCTTTTGGGTTTATTCATTGTTTTTCGGGTTTATTCATTGGATAATCCTTCTTTCCTATTTCCCCTCTTTCTTCTCTGTATCCTCTTTTTTCCATCTGCTCCCTCTTATACTCTTTTTTCTTCCTTCCTTCCTTTTCTTCTTCTCTCTTCCTCTGACTTTACCAGCTGATAGTGATACTTTTGTGGTCGAATTACACATAACCTAATTGTTTAGCCTTCTTGAATGCATATTTCTATTTTTAGCAGAATCCTAATACTTATGGATGCATTTCATATGAATCATTTTTGGATTTCATCTTCTGATTGTCTTTTTATTTGCTCTCAAATGTATCACTTTATGTGTACTCTATATCTTCATTTGCTTATTTATAACAATAAAATCTTTTGAAATAAAAAAAAATATATATTATAGCATGAAATGTAAGTAAATTGTCCATATAATAGTAGGCTATTTGCTAACGTGTGGATGTCTTTTTGGGACTGGCGAGAAACTGTTCATGTAAGAACTACGTTATAGGACTGGCTAGACACAGCTATAGCTGTTGTGCAGAGTTCACACCAGCAATACAATAGGAGAAATAGGTCAGCTCCCCCCAGCCCTTGCAAGTTGTAAGAGTCATAACTGATCGAGTTTTTCGTTCTCTACCGGATTCCACCATTTCATTTGTGCATTCCATTCGTGCGTCGATTGTGATGGTGAGTCGTAATACAGTATAAACAACAGCAGATGCAGGCACAACATCGCCACCACCAGGAGGATATGGTGCACCTATTCTCACAAATCTGCTACTTTTTGTTGGCTGGTGTTTCTAGGTCTCTGGTGTGATTGCCTTTGTGGTGAGTAACAGTGGCGGCTCCTCTGCAATGGCCGAGGAGCATCGACCCATACTACCTGGCTCAGAGACCGGAAATATAAATTAAAACGATGGGCCATATTATCAAGAAAGGGTGCTACATTATCGCCGCTTTCATCGGCAGGAAACTGCTGCTAAAGTGGCGATAATGGGCTTGATAATATGCCCTTGTGAATTCCCATTGAAGCCAAGGTTCTGGTGTTAACCTGGCCTTCTATGGGAATTCACAAGGGCATATTATCAAGCCCATTATCGCCGTTTTAGCGGCAGTTTCCTGCCGATATAAGCGGCGATAATGTAGTGCCCTTTCTTGATAATATGGCCCGATGTTCTTGCATTGTTTTAATTTACATTTGCAGACTCTTAGCCAGCGCTGCTGGGAGGGGCTGGCTGAGTTATAGGAGGGGGGAGGAGGAGTGCTAGTGCACTCCACTCCCTATGTGCGCATTTATAGTTTGCCTGGCCGTCTCACGCTCACCAAAAGACGCATGCACACTTAGGTTTTCTGCAGCCCAGCTGCATTGAGCAGCCGGGCTGGAGAGTCCCCCCAGGCTCCCTGGTCTGAGCAGGGCATCTTGAGCAGCGTGGGGATTGGACAGGAAGTCTTAACTTTTTTTTAAATTCAATCCCCCTCGCTACACCCCCATGCAGCTGCCGCTGTTCAGTAAGAGGCTAGTTGGTAACCATTCCTTATAAGTGGGCAGCCATCACTTCTCGCTGTAAGAGTTACTTCGTTATGACATTTGTTAACCATGTATGCATGAAGAAAGATAACGTGCAGAAAGATATGAACTTGTTTTGTGCAAAATGGACACTTATTTTTTGCACCTTCTTATCTAAAGTAAAGGTCTCCACTATTTATTCATCTTGACCACAGATTTCCTCTTCCCCTTCTCTGAAGTATTTTAGCTACTCCCCAGATCTGCTCGTTGTTAGCCTGCGTCAAGAGATGAGTCAACAGAGAGCATCCCCATGTTCTGAAGGTCTTCACAGAATCCCAGTCTGTCTTATAAAATTCTCAAGTACTGTGAGGTATTCTTGTTTATATATGGACAATAATATTTTACTCAACACGTTCATGCATGTACACTACGTCCTTATGATTTTTCTTAAGTAATTTCCCAGTCAATCGTCACAAACTGGCTTAAAACACCACAGTTTGAACATCCCTACCTGCACTGTCAGATGGGCCAGCTTGAAACCTCAAGTGAGCGGGTATATTTTTCTAGTCCCGTCGCGGCCCATTTGACCAAAAATAAAGGGCCAGCATACTGACCCTTTCTAGCTGGCACATCTAGCAGTGCCAGACTGCCCGGAATATTCCAGTCCTGCACTGGCTCCAGGCAATATATATTTCCATCATACATCCATCAGGCTATACATCTATCAGGGTTTATCCAATTCTTCACAAGTTCACTTACCCACCTACTTGCATCAAAAATGTTGTGTAATCGCAATCATCTTTTTTTAATTATCTACTTTTACAAGCCCATTTTTTGAGCCTGTTCACGAAGGTCAATATACGCTTTTGTGTAAGTTTACCTTTGTTTTGGAATGCACAAAACTGTATTTTCTTTTAATCTCAAATAGTTTTTATTGAGTTTTCAAGAAAAGAACAAATAAATGATAAACACAGTAATAATAATAATAATAGCAATAATACTGACAAATAATGTTAATAACAAAGAAAAATTACAAAAGAAGAAGAAAAGACAACAAGTTATCCAAATGCATTGCAGTAGGCGTTGCAGGTATGTTGGAGAGTGTGGGTGGTCTATGAATATCGCAGTCTTCATTTGTTCTATAATAAGCATAAAATACTTTGCAGGCAAACAATAGAGGACAGAGCAGATTAAATAGGATACATTATAGGAAATCGTGAAACAAGTCCTATACAAAACGATCTTAGCAATGAGGTGGTTTTCACGGTGGGTCATATGCGAAGTTGGAGATAAATGCACAGGTTTGACTCCTCCGACTCCGCTGTCCTCTCAGTAAATTGTCAGGTAGTTGTCAGATAGATATCAGAGATATGTTGGTTTCTGGTCACGTGTAATTTATCGGCGTAACATAGAAAACATAATGGGCCTCATTTATGAGGCCTTGCGTCAGTTTTGCGCTTCCGATGCATCACTTTTTGTGACGCATCGGCAGCGTAAAACATGCCTCCTGTTGCGCACTATTTACAAAGTGACGCGTCACTTTGTAAACCCCTACGCTACATTATACCTGCGTCAGGTATAATGTATGCAGAGGGGGGCATTCCACCGCAAAAGCCTCGTAATAGTGACGCAGTGAAATCTTGCGCCTGACTCACAGCAGGCGTAAGACTGAAGCAAGCCCTTTCACATGGGACTTTCCCCATGTGAAAGTACGCATTGCTGGAGTTGCGTCACTATTGTGACACACCCCAGCAATGCGTTACTTTTGCGCTTACAGATACGTCAGAAATACTGTCGTATCTGTAACTCCATGCAACATGATGCGTCATACTGTAAATATGACGCATCAATCATGTCGCAATGAGTGCACACTGAGAAGTGACGCATCGCTGCTTTCACGCAGCGATGCGTCATTTCTCATAAATGAGGCCCAATATCCGTTAAGTTGCTTAGTCAAGTTAAGTTGATTTGTGCTTAAATACCTTACTTGATTTCTTGGTCACAACACAAACCATTATGCCAGTGTATTGTTGTGAAGCCTGCTTGTTTGTATTCGATGCTGTTCTCGTCATTACTGTGTTAAGATTTGCAAAGTCACTGAGAGACACAAAACTGCATTTTAATAAAATGTTTATGTGTGAAGATCTCCGCAGTCAAAGCAGAGACTCCGCAAATGAAAAGATATGACATGCCCCCTGATTATTCTCAAATAACAATAACTCATGCCTGAAAGTAACTATAACTCGCACACTTGCCATGCACAGTGTTGTTATCAATGCTATCATTTGAGATGTCATTAGAGATGTTATCAATGCAGTCATTGAACATGTCTTGAGGTATGCAATATGTGAGGAAAAAAGCAGTGCATGATGAGGAAAGAGCATTGCAAGATAACTATAAGTGGTAAATTTAAGTGGTTTAGTTAGTTTACTTTGTTATGTTATTTTTCAATTGATATGTTTACCAAACTATAATGTCCCTTTAACATTTGTTTTTTTCAGTGAATTTCTAAGGATTGTTTAAATGTAAAGTAAGTTATTAATTCAATTTCTAAATATAGCACACTTTAACTTTTGTTATTTTCAGTGAAGTTCTTTGTTTTTTAAAAAGTAAAGTAAGATGTAAACCACCTTTTGCAGTGTGAGGTTGCCTGTAGCTAGGCTCTGTACCCAAACCCCACAGGTGCCCATCCCCAGGTTGCATGCAGTCTTCAACCGTACACAGGCTGTGGTTGGTTGTAGGACCTGGCCACATGCAAACACACCCTTTTCTTTCACAACAATTCTCCAGGGGGTCACACTGGGGCTCATGGTAGATCTGTTGATATACAGAACCCCACAATTTATTTATTTTTGGATAGGGGAGATCCCTTTGGGATGCCAACACTTGGCCCAAGATGTCAGAGTACCCCTACCCTGCCCCTTATATGGTGTTTTCTTTTTTAGAATTTGGGCACCAAGTCACTGAGGGGCATATTATCAAGACAGGCGATAAAATTATCGCCATTTTAGCGACAGAAAACTGCTGCTAAAACGGCGATAATTGGCTTGATAATATGCTCTATGGAATTCCAATTGAAGCTCATGTTAGATGTCCTTCATATTTAACATGGGCTTCAATTGGAATTACATAGAGCATATTATCAAGCCCATTATCGCCGTTTTAGCTGCAGTTTTCTGCCGCTAAACGTCGATAATTTTATCGCCTGTCTTGATAATATGCCCCTGAGTCCTAAGATGGCAGCACCAACTTTTCCCTCAGGTTGCAAGTCAATCACAATGCAAAATTGAGCTCAAAGATCACCCACGGAGGATCCACGGTGGATCTGTGTCACTATCTATACATTCCGTTTGCAACCTTAATTTCTCCTAAACTACACCAAATCAAAACAAGCATTGACAATGCCAATAGGTCTCGCCATATAGTGAAGTTTAGTGTGTAAATAGTTGTAAAAACTGGTGTTAGTATATAGTGCTGTATAGGTTTGTAATGACAGAGATTATAATTTATTTGTTTTCTTTTATTTTTTCTCACATTTGTGAAAGTTAAAGCTCTTGGCATTGAAAATTATATTATTTTTACTAGAGGAGTCTAGAGGACTAAGAATGAGGAATTACCATCAGGAAGAGAAGGACAGTCGCAACACTGTCTAGAGGACTTCGAATGAGGAATACAAGAGGGGACCAGAGAAACAGCTAGCAGCACTGTTTAGAGGACTATAAATGAAGAATTACAGCTAGGGCCAAAGAAGGAGGTAGTAACTGTCTGCAGGACATAGAATGAGGAATTACTACCAGGAACACAGAAGCAGCTGCAGCACTGTCTAGAGGACGGCGACTGGGAAATTACCATTGGGAACAGAGACACTGCTGCAGTACTGCCTAGAGAACTAAGAATGGGAAATTACCACTGGGAACAGAGACCCAGGTGGAGCACTGTCTAGCAGACTTAGAATGAGGTATTACCACTGGGACCAGAGAAGCGCTGCTAAGCTCGACCTTTAAATAACCCACAGGAGGAAAATACAGGGGTAGAGAGTGTCTGGTAGTGGAAGAATGACGCAGGAGGTGGGATTCAGACTGCTCATCCTTGGTATCAGGCAATCCTTCCATTCATGGCTGCCGTCTTCTGGCTTTGAGAAAGACTTTGGCACCAGCACCTATTTTCTTATACATTGACAGCTGTGCGCAAACAGGTAAACTATTTCATGAACAAAACAGAAAAGCACAAACGTACATCTAGAATGATATGAATTCAAGAAAAAACAGACAAAAGATGAACGCACACAACACAAATATCCAGCATCTCACACAGACACACATAAAAAACACGGACTGCAGCGCAGACATACTTACATTTACTGTGATAGTCACAGACACACCCAATAAAGATAATTCCACAAGGAAACAAAAAGAGGCCCTTCAAACACAAATATACAAACAAAAACAGAAAAACAATAGAAACAGACATCAGTCACAAACAATGCGAACTTCCAGAACAATGCAAAAAAACACAATAAACACCGGGGACTATAAAGAGCGATGGGGCAGTCCCATGGCATCATTAAAACAGGCAGAGTCGGAATGTAAGACACGCACTGTAGGGCCTGTGTGCTTGTGGTGCCCGTTCATATTTACAATTAGATGCCCTTTTGGTATAGCCCTTCTTCAGCGGAAGAAACAGCGAATGCCTCAACTTGCGGAACGTCCTGTACAACAGAACAAATGTGTGTTAATACAACACCATGGGGCTTTGCTAGACAGACCTATTGTTTTATTCAATGTATCGAATACTACAGAGAAGCAACCGTGGTTCAATAAGCTGTCAGTTTCAGCGCAGTTTAATGATGACAATGAAAAGGGTGTCAATTGGAATCATTGCTATCCCGGTGTCTCCCATCACAGTGCTCTGAAGACAATTCTATTGCTCACTAAATAAATGTGAGAATCACATTTCTCCAGCGTCTTTCGTTATAGTTCTAGTATTAAAGCACTTTAAGCATAAGCCTGCTGCACGCAGCCTCTTGCCCGCGTTCAACAAGGGCTTCTTCACTCAGCATGGAGCAAAGCAAGACACGCATTGCATGTAGCGGTGGCAGACAACCATAGAGGACTGCGAGTATCTTGCTTGGTGCAGTGAGGGATACAGGCACTGTTAGCAGCGAGGGACACAGGCCCAGGGCAGTGAGGGACTCGGGCGCAGGGCAGCGAGGGACACAGGTGCGGGGTAGTGAGAGACACAGGCACAGGGCAGCGAGGGACACAATCACAAAGCATACTAGACACACACATCAGTGCTAGTTCAAGTTCAAGTTCAAGTTCAAGAATTTATATAGAGCACTACTCACCCAGAGGGTCTCAAGGCGCTTGGGGATGGGGTTCATTATTTGTCGTATAGCCAGGTTTTAAGTTCTTTTCTGAAGGAGGTGTGGTTCTGTGTAAGGCGGAGGTGAGTGGGGAGTGAGTTGCAGGTCTTGGCCGCCAAGTAGGACTTATCAAATGAGCAGTCTAGCGATGTCAGGGAGCCAACCGATGCCAGGATCAGAGCAGGGAGCCTGGGGAGTGACCGCTGCTGAGAGCATCAGTGCTAGACAAACATGGAGGAGTGTGAGCTCAATGCTTGGGGCAATAAGGGACACTGGCACAGGCAGCGAGGGTCACCGGCACACACAGCAGACTAGACACAAAGTAGTGCTATACAATTATAGATTGCGAGCTCCATGCTTGCAGCAGTGAGGGACGCAGGCATGAGGCAATGAGGGACACAGGCACCCATAGCATACTAGACACACACATCAGCACTCTCCCCAACAGCTCCACCTCACCGCCGCAGCCGCGAGTCCTCCACTGTGCAGAGTTCACGCCAGCAGCTCACCAGTTCTCCAGATGATTTCTTTATTTTACAGGATTACAGGCTTCCATTTCACTGGATTGCAGGATTGTTGATTAGTTATATGTTTTGCGCATTTTTACTTGAGCCCAGTTCTCTGAGCAGTTCAATTGAGCCCGGTTCCCACCGCTGCTTCCCCTGTGGCCCCTCCCACCCCGTCACAGCCCATGCTCCCACCCCCACCTCTGGTCCCGCCCTCCTCCCCTACTAAATGGCACCGAGGGCGCGCCTAAGGCAAGCCCGTCTTCACCCATCAGTGTCCTGGAAGCGCCCAGCACCAGGAACCCTTGATCAACGACAGCTACAACAACGCCGCCCTCCTCGCACTCAACCCCAGAAGACTCCAAGACTGTCATCTGGCATCCCCAGCCTCGACCCACGGCCAGTTCTCCTGCCACCACTGCTGCCACCACTGCTGCCAGACATTAGCCTAAACCCCAACTCCCGGAACCACAGAGGCCACCGCCATTGACCAGGCGTAACCAGGCACTCTACAAACTCAAATAACATAACATAACATAACATAACATTGATACGCTACGGTGCATCCTCCTCAATGTGTAATCCGTATACAAATACGCCTCGGAAATCTGGAACCTACTCGACTCTCACTCGCCCGACAAAGCCTTCTTCACAGAGACCTGGACCAACGCCGCCTCCGCCCCCGACATCAACAGCGCCATCCCAGACGGATACAAGATCCAGACGAAGGACCGTCCCAACAACCCAGGAGGAAGATTCGCTAACCTCCACAAGAACACCCTCCGACTCACTACCTCCAGTGACACATTTCCCGCCGCAGAACACCTGCACTTCCAGACCCGTACCAGCCACAATACCACACTCTGAGGAAACCTCATCTACAGGGCATCCAGCCCCCGGACACCCTTCACCATCACCGACTTCATTGCACCTCAAGCCATCGCAACAATGACCTACATACTCATCGGAGACCTCAACTTCCACCTAGACAACCCCAACGACCCCAACTCCACCACCTCGCCAACATCGGGCTCAATCAACTCAGCACAACGCCCACACACAGAGCAGGACACACCCTTGATCCCATCTTCGCCGCAGGCAACAGTGCCTGTTTCCGCAACACAACGCAGCGTCCATGGAATAACCACCACTGCGTCCACTTCACCGCAGACACACCCAAAGCACCAAAACCGTGCCCTCCTACCCCAAAGGAACTGAAGCAAGGTCACCGACGGGCAACTACGCTCCACCCTCGCCTGAGGAAATCCCGCCTGGGCACGCAACGCAAACATCACAACCATAGACCTTCACACCTGGATCTCCAACTGTGCCAATTAATTCACGCGCTATGGTACCCCGGCAAACAACGCCCAAGGAAAGCAGCTTGGTTCACCACAGACACGAAGAAGCAAGACGCACCTGTAGACGACTTGAGAAGACTTAGAGGAACACCAAGACAACTGACAGGTACTCCACGTACAAGAAGGCCATGACTGACTACCACAACCAAATCAGATCAACCAGAAGGAACTTCGTCCACAGCAAAATCCTCACCAACGCCACCAACTCCAAGGAACTCTGCACCGTGATCCAGGAATTCACCAACCCTTGCAGCAAAGCCACAGACATCACCCCATCCCAAGACCTTTGCGATAAGATTGGGATCTACTTCAACCTCAAGATCAGAAAACTTTACCAAAACTTAATTGGCCACATGCAAGACCCCACTGCCAGCCCCCCGCTGCCCAGAGACACTGCCCAACCCACCATCACCGACTGGACTCCAATCACAACCGAAGACACCACCACGACCATGAAAAGCATCCACTTGGGACCCCCCACTGACCTGTGCCCCCGCGCATCTACCACAGACCTGCTGACATCCTTGCGACTGGAATGCAGCAGACAATCAACACTACCTTCACAACAGGCACCTTCCCAGATAGCTGGATGCGAGCCGAAGTCAGGCCCCTGCTCAAGAATCCCACAGCTGACCCCACCAACCTCAAGAACTACCGGCCCATCCCGATCCTTCCCTTCGCAACCAAAGTAGCAGAGAAAGCTGTCAACAGGGAACTGTCACGATTCATTTAAAGAAAACGCTTTTCTCAACCCAACCCAATCTGGATTATGGAGCAACCACAGCACCAAAACATCCCTTCTCACCGCCACAGAGGACATACGCACCCTTCTGGACCAAGGCCACTCAGCAGCTCTCATCCTCCTCAACCTGTCCTCAGCTTTCGACACCGTCTCTCACCGCACTCTAGTAACCAGGCCACACAAAGCTTGCATACGAGGGACCGCCCTGGACTGGAACCAATCCTTCCTCACCGGAAGAAGCCAAAGGATCAGACTACCACCCTTCCTCTCTGCCCCCACGAAGATCACCTGCGGAGGCCCCCAGGGGTCATCACTGAACCCCACCCTCTTCAACATCTACATGGCCCCCCTCGCAGTCATCGTCCGACAACACGACCTCAAAATCATATCCTACACCGACGACACCCAGCTCATCCTCTTTCTCACCAGAGACCCCCACCACCTCAAAACTGAACTTCCAGAAAGAAATGCAAGACGTCGCAGTCTGGATGACCAACAGCGGCCTAAAACTCAAGGCAGATGAGACAGAAGTTCTTGTCCTCGGAACCACCTCCTCAGCATGAGACGACACCTGGTGGCCCGCCGCCCTCAGGAGCCCACCGACTCCCTCAGACCATGCCCAAAACCTCGGCATCATACTTGACTCATCGCTCACAATGAACAGACAAGCTAACGCCGTCACCTCCAGCTGCTTCAACACCCTCCGCATTCTCTGCAAGACCTTCAAGTGGATCCCCCCAGAGTCAAGGAAGACAGTCACCCATGTACTTATCACCAGCAGACTGGACTATGGAAATGCACTCTACTCCGGCATCAAGTCCCTTGTCCGCAAACTTCAGACCATACAGAATACCACAGCCATCCTCGTCCTTGACATACCCCACAAATAACACATCAGCCAACAGCTGCGGAGACTCCACTGGCTGCCCGTAGAGAAATAAATCACCTTCAAGATCCTCACCCATGCCCACAAATGCCTGCACAACAATGGACTGAAATACCTCAACAACAGAATAAACTTCCACTTACACAAAAAATCCCCCAGTCTGCCAACCTCCCACTGGCGAAAATCCTGTGCATCCACAGAGCCAGAGCTCGCGTAAGATCATTCTCCGACACCGCAGCCAGAACCTGGAATGAGATACCAGCAGATATCCGACTCACCCCCAACCTGAACAGCTTCAGGAGGACCTGGCTCTTCAGCTGAACGGATCTGCATGCCCCCTCCCCCTCAGCACCTTGAGACCGTTGCAGGCAAGTTGCACGCTTACAATTCCCCTAATTGATTAATTGATTGATTGAGCAGTGCTAGACAATCAAGGATGAATGCAAGCTCCATGCTTTGGGCAGTGAGGGATGCAGGCATGGGGCAGCGAGGAACACATAAACAGGGCAGTTAGGGACACTGACACGGGGAAGTGAGGGACACTGGCACAGGGCAGTGAGGGGTGCAGGCAGACACAGCAGACTAGACACACACAGCAGTGCTAAACAATCATGGAGGATTGTGAGGTCCATGCTTGAGGCAGTGAGGGATGCAGGCATGGGGCAGCAAGGGACAGTGGCACAGGGCAGTGAGGGACACAAGCACGGGGCAGTGAGGGACACAGGCACAGGGCAGTGAGGGACACAGGCACACACTGCAGACTAGACACACACATCAGTCCTAGACAATCAATGAGGAATGCAAGGAGCAGTGAGGGACGTAGGCACGGGGCAGCGAGAGACACAGGTACAGGGCAGTGAGGGGCACTGACACGTGGAAGTGAGGGGCACAGGGCTGTGAGGGACATAGGCAATCACAGCAGACTAGACAATCATGGAGGATTGCAAGCGCCATGCTTGGGACAATGAGGAACACTGGGACAGGGCAGCGAGGGACACAGGCACACACAGCAGATTAGAACACACAACAGTGCTAGACAGTCTTGGAGGATTGGGAGCACAATGCTTGGAGAAGTGAGGGACACTGGCACAGGCAGTGCTGTAAATGGGTAGGTACTCACAGCTTTAATTTTGAAAGGAGAGTGCCTGCACTTCCTAGCGGAGATTCAATGCTTTTAATGGGAGAGTGTCTGCTCTTCTCAGTAGGACACAGGTACTCTGGGGCAATGAGTACCTACTTTTATTTAATTCCATTTGATGAGTAACAGGACAATGAGCGGCTCAGGACAATGAGAGACGCAGGCATGAAGCAGTGTAGGACACAGGCTTAGGGTCGTGCGGGACACAAGCATTGGGCAGTGAGGGGCAAAAGGCAGTGCGGGCACAGAGAAGTGAGGCGCACAGGCACCAGGCACTGAGGGACACAGACACAACCAATGAGGGATGCAGGAACAGGGCAATGAGTTACACAGGCATCTGGCAGTGAGGGACACGGGGCAGTGAGGGACATAGGCACAGGGCAGTGAGCGACACAGACAACGGGAAGTGAGGGACAAAGACATGGGACAGTGAGGGGGACAGACATGGGGGACTGAGGGACACAGGCATGAGGCAGTGAGGGCCAGAGGCACAGGACAGTGAGGGACACAGGCACATGGCAGTGAGGGACACAGGCATGTGGTAGTGAAGGACACAGGAGCGGGACAGTGTGGGTCATGCTCTTTTAGTACTGAAAGACCCGCTCATGGTGTAGGAGAAAAACACTGCATTGAATCCATGCTTTTACAACTGAAAATGATTCCCATCTCATTCATTTCTATTTCTTCGGGCTCACTCAGTCACAACATATGTCCCTCAATTCTTACGCATCTAAGAGCTCTAGGTTTATCACTGACATTTGAGACGTTTTGGTGAAAAATTATAAATACTAAATATAAGGTAGAAGTTCAATCTTGCAGTTTTTACTACGACTCATACTTTCTTTCCAACTTCAGACAAACGCAGTCTGATTGGACAACAAGGCCCTAGTCAAGCAGAGGACAGGATAATGTTGTGGTACGTGGCACACTTGTGGGTCTTTCTTAAACTCTTTGATGCAAATTAAGCAGCAGCGCTTCACATACTCCAGATGAAAACAGCACTGGGTTTGGGAGCTAAAATACCTGGAAGCAATGTTGGTATCGACCTTCCTGACCGGATGACCCATGTATCACCAGGAAGTTTGATAAGGAGGGACAGGTCCGTTTTGAGATAGCCGACCCACACGAAGAACAATGGCACCTGTTTACCTTTATTTTGAACAGGAAATAACATGCATTGGCAAAGCTAGTAGGTTTCACCTCTTAGCTTTGCCAACGCAAACATGTTAGCTTTGCCAATGCATTCAGCATTATCATTAACAAAATAATGGCTATTGTATTTTTTTTATATTTTTATATATGTTTTCATTTTTTCTTTTTTTAAATCTTTTGTGTTGTAGTTGATATTTTGTTTGTTTTTAATTTTGAACTGACTCCAATGAGAATATTAATTTGTACACCCTCTGCTATCCAACGCTTTACCTCCTGTTGCATTCACTGGAGTGGGAATAGTAATGTTTAGCCCTCCGCTATCCAGTGCTTTTTCTACTTTTGCACTCACTGACATGGGAATAGTATTTTTTATTCTCCGCTATCCAACACTTTATCTACTGTTGCACTTACTGGAGTGGGAATAGTAATTTTTACCCCTCTGCAATCCAACATGTTTCTTACTGTTGCACACACTGGAGTGGGAATATTAATTTTTACCCCTCCGCTATCCAACACTTTCCCTACTGTTGCACTCACTGGAGTGGGCATAGGTATTATTACCCCTCAACTATCTGAAACTTTACCTACAGTTGCACTCACTTGAGTCAGAATAATAATGTTTACCCCTCTCCTAACCAGCACTTTCCCTACTGTTGCGCTCACTGGAGTGGGAATAGTAATTTTTATCCCACTGCTATCCAACACTTTACCTACTGTTGCACTCACTGGAGTGGGAATAGTGGGAATAGTATTTTTTCCCCTTTGATACCGAAAATGTTCCCTACTGTTGCACTCACCGGAGTGGGAATAGTTATTTTTACCCCTTTGCTATGCAACACTTTCCCTACTGTTGCACTCAATGGAGTGCAAAAGGTAAGTTTAAAGACTATTAAATACTTTAATTTTGTATTAGATATTATGTTATAGGTGTATGTATATATATATTTTATTGTACATTTTTATATTTTTATAAAATTTAAAAATAAATTAAAATGTATAGTTTGTTAATTGTTTTAAAGTAAATATCTACATATATATATATATCCATACAACGAAAGCAACTCCTTCTGGATCTCCGCGACCCGTGAAAGGTGGCGTGCACGCCGGCGGAGTAAAGCCGACCAATTTGAATCTTGAGAAAACCAAACGAACTATGAAAGCACGCTCTCAGGACAAATAAAGAGGTAAACACCGGAAGGTCCGAAAGTGCTGTTTATTCCACAACGCGTTTCACCGTAAAACGGCTTGATCACGTGGAAAGCTGAATGAGAGGCATAGTTTTAAAGTGGTAAAACAGTAAACACAAACATAGGACTGGTATTCAATAATCACACGTAAGTTAAATTGCCCAACTGTACATAAAATCGCATGTTAAATTCACAAGCGGGCATGTATTAGAGGTGCTGTATTGTTGAACCTTATAACACATATGAATAACTGGTAATATCGAAAAATATCGCAAACCAAAATTAAACTCATAATATGTATCCCAACACTGTGGGGAAGTCTGTGAATGTGCGCATATGATAAGCAGGTAAAATACCCCCCAAATTGCTGCATACACTTACACTGTATTGTGCCGATCGTGTGGCAGTAGAGCCCCGCCGGACCCCGCCCCCTGTACCGCCCATGGCGTACAGAACGGCCAATGCCTTCACAGTCCAAGAATGTTATTGTAACAGAGCGCCTCCTCTGTAAATCAAAAAACCAAACAGCACATACCTCATGCTCTACAAGGGCCCGATCAAGTATTCGCAAGTGCTCGAATACAAAGTGGAAATATTTTACCGTCCTATAGATAATCTGTCTCTCAAACAGTCAAGTGCCCATATATATTTATAAAATTTAAAAATAAATTAAAATTTATAGTTTGTTAATTGTTTTAAAGTAAATATCTACATATATATATATATAAATATATATATATATATATATATATATATATATATATATATATATATATATATATATATATATATATATATATATATATATATATATATATGTCAGGAACTCCGAAAATTCAGCTAACACAGCATGCATGCCAAATAACGGAACGGACCCATTCGAATGATTTTAACGCTTTATTTTCTGTGCACCCTCTTGGTCGCCATGACGCGTTTCGGGCCCTGGAGCCCTTGATCACATGACATGGTCAAAACACACCCAGTGATTTGTAGTGCTGGATCGGTCACATGATTCCAAGCCTATAGAAATGAAAAAAATACTTCAGCCTAGACCGGATTTTTGTGACAAACCAATATTTACATTGTTTTCATGTTATTTTCAAACCTCGTTTCAACATTATGATAGTACTACCCTTGGATTTGTAAAAAATTCCGCAATAAATACAATAAATATTTAAAATAAATATTCATACATGTGCAAAATTGCAATACACCTATATACAAGAGATCATAAATAATCACTGTACAAAAATACTCTCTGTGCAAAATAGCAAGACAATAAAGTGCATTGTGCAAATTTCCAAAGGGGAAGTCTATTGTTTTTATGAGGTTTAAAAATAATTCCGCCCAAGTGGGCATTGTCAATGAAATTCCGGACCACTGCTACTACATTGCCTGCAATTATATCTCGTTCTATCCAAGCACCACTAGAAGAAAAAAGTAATGTGATTGTTACCTAGTTAAGTGTCCTTACTATTGTTATTTTAAAATCTGGCAGACTTGATATTACAGCTTGTTACGATTTTCCCCATATCTTGATGTATTTGTGCATTATTACCAACTGATTTACCATACTCGCTCCTGTTGTTATTCCAAATGTAAGCAAGTATACAAATCTTCAGTCGCGTTGAGACCCGACGGTGTCTTAGTGTCAAGTTCAAGAATATACCGGGTTTCCAGAACTCTCAATTTTGCCTCTCTGTTTCCACCCCGGCGTGCTGGCAGCACCATATCTATTGCATAATATCTCAGGCAGTTCAAATCTCCCTTGTGGCATAAATTAACATGCCTAGCCACAGGATAAGCTTCGTCCTTGTTAGTGACTGCCCTCATATGCTGCAATATACGCCTGTGGACTTGTAATTTCGTGCTACCAACGTAGCAAAGTCCACAAATGCATTCTAAGACATAGATGACATAATCTGACTTGCAGGTTATCTTCTTAGAAATAGGAATTTCCGTTTCACTGAACGGAGAACTGTATGATGTTTTGTTCTTTCCTATGGTGCACGCCTTACATACGGCACATTTGAGGAACCCCCTACTTTTACCCAACCAGTTGCTTTTAGTTGGTATTTCCGGGCTACTGCTGACTAACATGTCGTTCATAGACCTTGCACGGCTATACGTAATAGCCGGAAAGGCTGCTATTGTTCTACCAATCACAGGGTCCCCTGTGACTATATGCCAGTTCTTTTTAACAATGTTCTTTATCAGTCTATGCTGGCTACTGAAGCCCAGAATTAGTCTTGGTTGTCCCTCTGCTTTTCTTGACACTATAGATTCTACCCCCATTGATGTTATCTGGGGTATTGTGGCCGCATTAGCCCTTTCAATTGCTCTAGACACCACACTAGTTGTGTAGCCCCTCTGTAGGAATATATTTATTTATTTTTTCACCAAAACGATCCTTAAGCAATAAGAGCGCTCGACAGTGTGTGCTTGCCCCAGGGCTGGATCAAAGCCCGAATTTCAATTATAAACACAATGAGGGGCAGCACAACCGGATACTTTTAAGAGGCTTTATTTCTCTTCACAACACCCCACCGACGCGTTTCAGCCTCACGGCTTTTCTCACGGTCAGCAAGTCCCTTTTTAGTTTTCAATTATATACTGCCCCACGTTTGCCTTAAGGTGGCATTGTGGGATACGTAGTTCTTGAAAGAAATTATATTTAAAAACAATTTCAACAAACAAAGGACTGGTGTGTTCTCATTTGTCCATGTATAGTACATAGCGTCCAACATGCGTTTCACTTAAGGCATGCTTTTTCAAAGTATTTTATAACTTCAAAAGTTAGTATTATATATTTTTTATGGTTTCGGGTATAGTACCCATATTCACATCGTTTCTGGCCGGATAAGTTCATTTTTACTCCAGGTGTATGTGGAGATCTTCTCCAAAGTTCATCCCTTTGGGATGCTTGGTACGGAACCGAACAATGAGACGTGATTCCATTTGTCGAAGAAGACGAGTTGTGTCTCCTCCTCTCTCTAGTTTAGTGAGCATTTTTAATCCATAGAAGCTCATTGCTCGGCAGTCCCCATTTTGGCAGATGTTCAAATGCTTTGCTGTGGCATACAGCATGTTGGAGTTTTTCACAGCACGGATATGTTCCAGTATCCTCTTTTTGAGCATGCATGTAGTGCATCCTATATACTTCATTCCGCATCTACATTCGATGGCATATACCACGTTTTTTGATGTACATGTGATATATTGTTTGATAGGCATGCTTTTACCATCTGGTTCCACCACATTTTTCATTCTTTTTCCTATTTTGCACGCTTTGCATGAGGTGCAGGGTTTGAA
This sequence comes from Lissotriton helveticus, assembly GCF_964261635.1. Lineage (NCBI taxonomy): Eukaryota > Metazoa > Chordata > Amphibia > Caudata > Salamandridae > Lissotriton > Lissotriton helveticus. The sequence continues at coordinate 45,905,300 of NC_136060.1, read as the reverse complement.
ACCTATATTTTGTTCTGTCCACCATGTCGGTTGCTGCTTGATTTGGAAAAAGCTTTTCACCAGTAGATTTTGCAGTGATGTATTTTTTCTATATGTGATGGAGGGATGTTCGCCAGCCATTGTGCCTATATCCGGATCACTGGTTATTAGATGCCAATATTTTTTCATTTTTTTGGCAATTATTCCGCTCTCCTTGCTATACGTAGTGACAAATCTTGGAGGATCTTTGTCTTGTGGGGGTTTAGGCTTTTCAATCAGAGTCTCTGCTCTACTGATCTTATCCACTTTGTCTTTACAGTTCTTCAGGACATAATCTTTATATCCCCTTGACTGGAATCTGACTTTGCTTTGATGTATATGCTTTTCTGCATCATCTGGTTTTGAACAGTTTCTCTTTAAACGTACATTCTCTCCATACGGAATACTCTTCAATAGTGCCTTGGGATGGAAGCTGGTGCCATGTAGCACACTATTCGTTGCAGTTTTTTTGCGGAACAAAGTTGTTTCAAGTTTACCATTGGAAATGTAGACTTTGGTGTCTAAGAAGTCTATTTCTCTCTTGTTTGTTGAGCAGGTGAATTGTAGACCAACCTCATTGTCATTTAATCTGGTAAAGTATCTTTGAAATTGTTCATCACTGCCATTCCAGATCAGAAAAAGGTCGTCAATATATCTGACCAATAAAATTATGCGATCTAATTCATCCTGGTTGGTATCGTTCCATGCAATTGTCTTTTCCCACCATCCCATGGTGACATTGGCGTAATTTGGGGAAAATGATATTCCCATGGCCGTACCGCATTCCTGTTTGTACAGATCGTTGTTAAAAAGAAACACATTGTTCATGAGACATAGTTCTATCATATTCAGCAGCATTGACGTGTGATCAAATTCTTTGATACTTCGTTGTTGCAAGAAATATTTACAAGCTTGCAGACCCACGCTGTGTCTTATCAATGTATATAATGACACCACGTCATTTGTCACTAAAAGATAGCCTGGATCCCATGTCACATCCATTAAAGTTCTGAGAAAGTCTCCAGTGTCCTTTAAATAAGATGGCATACTATGGGCAATCGGTGCAAGAAAGGTGTCGACATACCTTGAGACATTTTCATATATTGAGCTGCACGAGGAGACAATCGGTCTCCCTGGTGGATTAATCAGTGTCTTATGGATCTTGGGTAAAAAATAAATGCATGGAGTAATTGGATGCTCAGTTGTCATAAATTTCTTTTCCTCATCATTTATTAACCCTTTTGCATGATAGCTCTGTAGTAGTTCTTTTAAATCCGACATCATCTTTGGAATTGGATTAGATTGAAGTTTGCTGTAGTGATGTTCAATATTAAGCTGTCTTTCAGCCTCTTTGATGTACTCACTGGTGTCCATAATAACGGTATTCCCACCTTTGTCCGCGGGCTTAATCGTTATTGTTTCATTGTCCATCAGATTCTGAATTGCCTTACGTTCTTTAGTAGACAGATTTTCTCTTTTATTATCCTTAATCTTCACGAGATTGTCAATTTCCTCTGTCATTGCATCTGAGAACAGATCAATTTTGTTCCCTGGTGATAAGACTGGATAAAATCGAGACTTTTTCTTTAATCCAGTGTTTTTACTTTGATTAGTTTTAATGTTCATTTGTTCCAGCATTTGTGAATCCGTTAATGTTTCACCCATCGGATTAAACATCAATTCAAATGTCTCTCTCAAGTCAGGTAATTGTTCAATGGTCATTGTAGATTCTTCCTCTCTTGCTTGTTCCGTTGTGTTGTTTATATTAGTGGATATCACTTTGTTGGCATGCATTTTCGCTAGTTTCAATTTTCTTACAAACTTATATAGATCGATTTTCACCTGAGGGTAGTCAAAATGGGCCTCGGGGCAGAATGATAAGCCTTTATTCAACACATTTTGTTCTTCAACTGTTAGTTGGTGTTGTGAAAGATTCACAATCAGATTGGTCACTTCCTGTTGCGGAGGGGATATTGTCTTCTTACGTTGTTTTGACCTGTGGGTTTTGCGGGTGCTGGTGAGGGACTTCGTTGGTTTTGGGTGGCTCTTCCTCTCCCTCTGCTTGGGAAGGAAGCTCTTCCCCTTCCTCTGCCTCTGGTGATGTTTTTCTCCAAATTCACCAATTTCACTTCCTCTAAAACAGTCAAGTTTTTTGACTGGTCACGTGTTGCTTCAATCATACTCGCATCTGATTCACTTCCACTTGATATTTGCTGATTTGGTAGGAAGTTCCTTTTCAGATTGTCGTAACGTCGTGCAAACGTAAGAATTCTGCCATGCAGATAATCTAATTCATCTCTCCTGAATTTTCGTTCCTTACGTTCTTCTATTTCAACTTCATAGGCATCCAGTCTAGCTTCCATTTCTTGTTGCATTTTAGTGATCTCTTCTTTATTGGTTTCTTTGGAGAGAAGTTCCTCTAGCTCCTTGATTTTTGTTGTGATATCATCAATATCCATTTTGGCATGTTTTATAAGGATGCGCATCATGTTCAAAGAGCATATCGTAATGTTTTCCAGCCATTCATTGATCAGTTCCTCCTTTGTATCAGGATGAGTCGGCATAGTAAATATTCTCAATCCTCGTGGAATTCGTTTTACTTCCACATAATTCTCGAGCGTTATAACTTCCCAGCTCTTATTCACTTCTTTTTTATATAAGCGTTCCAATGCGTTCAGCTGTTGCTTTAATGTGACATTTTCCTTTTCTGGTGTCGTGTTTTTTTGTGCAATGTCATCATTCGTTGCCCCAGGTTTAAACATCGTGGACGCTTTGGAAGCGCGTTTAGCAGCTCGCGCTTCCATGTTCAATTAATTGTTTCCAATTCCAGTTGGAACACACCTTTACTGCAAGGGTGTTTTTACAGTTTCACAAGTGTGTTACATGCGCTTCTATTTCTCCGGTCCGAATTAAAGCAATTAACCGCTCGTATTGTGTACGCAGCGGCGTCTTCCCATTACTTAATAAACAGCCACTTCGATTCCCACTTATATTTCAGCAAGAAAATTTGCTCAGGTTCGCTCACCTAGTTATGGGTCACTCTGACACCGCAGCAGGGCCTCCCGACTCTCCTGCTCAAAAAACAAGGGCGTTCCCTTGTAGAGCACAGCAGTTGCTTTCACCGTAGGAAATCGGGCGCTCCTCTCTGCAGTCGTATTTTCACCAAAACGATCCTTAAGCAATAAGAGCGCTCAACAGTGTGTTGGCAGCCACCTTTTAACCCACATGGGCAACACAAAGGCTTTTATCTGAGAGAGGTGAGAAGGCACCCACTGTGGTAATACCCTGCAGGAACTTCAAGCACCAGCATGCAGTAAGGAGGGACAGGTCCGTTTTGAGATAGCCGACCCACACGAAGAACAATGGCACCTGTTTACCTTTATTTTGAACAGGAAATAACATGCATTGGCAAAGCTAGTAGGTTTCACCTCTTAGCTTTGCCAACGCAAACATGTTAGCTTTGCCAATGCATTCAGCATTATCATTAACAAAATAATGGCTATTGTATTTTTTTTATATTTTTATATATGTTTTCATTTTTTCTTTTTTTAAATCTTTTGTGTTGTAGTTGATATTTTGTTTGTTTTTAATTTTGAACTGACTCCAATGAGAATATTAATTTGTACACCCTCTGCTATCCAACGCTTTACCTCCTGTTGCATTCACTGGAGTGGGAATAGTAATGTTTAGCCCTCCGCTATCCAGTGCTTTTTCTACTTTTGCACTCACTGACATGGGAATAGTATTTTTTATTCTCCGCTATCCAACACTTTATCTACTGTTGCACTCACTGGAGTGGGAATAGTAATTTTTACCCCTCTGCAATCCAACATGTTTCTTACTGTTGCACACACTGGAGTGGGAATATTAATTTTTACCCCTCCGCTATCCAACACTTTCCCTACTGTTGCACTCACTGGAGTGGGCATAGGTATTATTACCCCTCAACTATCTGAAACTTTACCTACAGTTGCACTCACTTGAGTCAGAATAATAATGTTTACCCCTCTCCTAACCAGCACTTTCCCTACTGTTGCGCTCACTGGAGTGGGAATAGTAATTTTTATCCCACTGCTATCCAACACTTTACCTACTGTTGCACTCACTGGAGTGGGAATAGTGGGAATAGTATTTTTTCCCCTTTGATACCGAAAATGTTCCCTACTGTTGCACTCACCGGAGTGGGAATAGTTATTTTTACCCCTTTGCTATGCAACACTTTCCCTACTGTTGCACTCAATGGAGTGCAAAAGGTAAGTTTAAAGACTATTAAATACTTTAATTTTGTATTAGATATTATGTTATAGGTGTATGTATATATATATTTTATTGTACATTTTTATATTTTTATAAAATTTAAAAATAAATTAAAATGTATAGTTTGTTAATTGTTTTAAAGTAAATATCTACATATATATATATATCCATACAACGAAAGCAACTCCTTCTGGATCTCCGCGACCCGTGAAAGGTGGCGTGCACGCCGGCGGAGTAAAGCCGACCAATTTGAATCTTGAGAAAACCAAACGAACTATGAAAGCACGCTCTCAGGACAAATAAAGAGGTAAACACCGGAAGGTCCGAAAGTGCTGTTTATTCCACAACGCGTTTCACCGTAAAACGGCTTGATCACGTGGAAAGCTGAATGAGAGGCATAGTTTTAAAGTGGTAAAACAGTAAACACAAACATAGGACTGGTATTCAATAATCACACGTAAGTTAAATTGCCCAACTGTACATAAAATCGCATGTTAAATTCACAAGCGGGCATGTATTAGAGGTGCTGTATTGTTGAACCTTATAACACATATGAATAACTGGTAATATCGAAAAATATCGCAAACCAAAATTAAACTCATAATATGTATCCCAACACTGTGGGGAAGTCTGTGAATGTGCGCATATGATAAGCAGGTAAAATACCCCCCAAATTGCTGCATACACTTACACTGTATTGTGCCGATCGTGTGGCAGTAGAGCCCCGCCGGACCCCGCCCCCTGTACCGCCCATGGCGTACAGAACGGCCAATGCCTTCACAGTCCAAGAATGTTATTGTAACAGAGCGCCTCCTCTGTAAATCAAAAAACCAAACAGCACATACCTCATGCTCTACAAGGGCCCGATCAAGTATTCGCAAGTGCTCGAATACAAAGTGGAAATATTTTACCGTCCTATAGATAATCTGTCTCTCAAACAGTCAAGTGCCCATATATATTTATAAAATTTAAAAATAAATTAAAATTTATAGTTTGTTAATTGTTTTAAAGTAAATATCTACATATATATATATAAATATATATATATATATATATATATATATATATATATATATATATATATATATATATATGTCAGGAACTCCGAAAATTCAGCTAACACAGCATGCATGCCAAATAACGGAACGGACCCATTCGAATGATTTTAACGCTTTATTTTCTGTGCACCCTCTTGGTCGCCATGACGCGTTTCGGGCCCTGGAGCCCTTGATCACATGACATGGTCAAAACACACCCAGTGATTTGTAGTGCTGGATCGGTCAAATGATTCCAAGCCTATAGAAATGAAAAAAATACTTCAGCCTAGACCGGATTTTTGTGACAAACCAATATTTACATTGTTTTCATGTTATTTTCAAACCTCGTTTCAACATTATGATAGTACTACCCTTGGATTTGTAAAAAATTCCGCAATAAATACAATAAATATTTAAAATAAATATTCATACATGTGCAAAATTGCAATACACCTATATACAAGAGATCATAAATAATCACTGTACAAAAATACTCTCTGTGCAAAATAGCAAGACAATAAAGTGCATTGTGCAAATTTCCAAAGGGGAAGTCTATTGTTTTTATGAGGTTTAAAAATAATTCCGCCCAAGTGGGCATTGTCAATGAAATTCCGGACCACTGCTACTACATTGCCTGCAATTATATCTCGTTCTATCCAAGCACCACTAGAAGAAAAAAGTAATGTGATTGTTACCTAGTTAAGTGTCCTTACTATTGTTATTTTAAAATCTGGCAGACTTGATATTACAGCTTGTTACGATTTTCCCCATATCTTGATGTATTTGTGCATTATTACCAACTGATTTACCATACTCGCTCCTGTTGTTATTCCAAATGTAAGCAAGTATACAAATCTTCAGTCGCGTTGAGACCCGACGGTGTCTTAGTGTCAAGTTCAAGAATATACCGGGTTTCCAGAACTCTCAATTTTGCCTCTCTGTTTCCACCCCGGCGTGCTGGCAGCACCATATCTATTGCATAATATCTCAGGCAGTTCAAATCTCCCTTGTGGCATAAATTAACATGCCTAGCCACAGGATAAGCTTCGTCCTTGTTAGTGACTGCCCTCATATGCTGCAATATACGCCTGTGGACTTGTAATTTCGTGCTACCAACGTAGCAAAGTCCACAAATGCATTCTAAGACATAGATGACATAATCTGACTTGCAGGTTATCTTCTTAGAAATAGGAATTTCCGTTTCACTGAACGGAGAACTGTATGATGTTTTGTTCTTTCCTATGGTGCACGCCTTACATACGGCACATTTGAGGAACCCCCTACTTTTACCCAACCAGTTGCTTTTAGTTGGTATTTCCGGGCTACTGCTGACTAACATGTCGTTCATAGACCTTGCACGGCTATACGTAATAGCCGGAAAGGCTGCTATTGTTCTACCAATCACAGGGTCCCCTGTGACTATATGCCAGTTCTTTTTAACAATGTTCTTTATCAGTCTATGCTGGCTACTGAAGCCCAGAATTAGTCTTGGTTGTCCCTCTGCTTTTCTTGACACTATAGATTCTACCCCCATTGATGTTATCTGGGGTATTGTGGCCGCATTAGCCCTTTCAATTGCTCTAGACACCACACTAGTTGTGTAGCCCCTCTGTAGGAATATATTTATTTATTTTTTCACCAAAACGATCCTTAAGCAATAAGAGCGCTCGACAGTGTGTGCTTGCCCCAGGGCTGGATCAAAGCCCGAATTTCAATTATAAACACAATGAGGGGCAGCACAACCGGATACTTTTAAGAGGCTTTATTTCTCTTCACAACACCCCACCGACGCGTTTCAGCCTCACGGCTTTTCTCACGGTCAGCAAGTCCCTTTTTAGTTTTCATTTATATACTGCCCCACGTTTGCCTTAAGGTGGCATTGTGGGATACGTAGTTCTTGAAAGAAATTATATTTAAAAACAATTTCAACAAACAAAGGACTGGTGTGTTCTCATTTGTCCATGTATAGTACATAGCGTCCAACATGCGTTTCACTTAAGGCATGCTTTTTCAAAGTATTTTATAACTTCAAAAGTTAGTATTATATATTTTTTATGGTTTCGGGTATAGTACCCATATTCACATCGTTTCTGGCCGGATAAGTTCATTTTTACTCCAGGTGTATGTGGAGATCTTCTCCAAAGTTCATCCCTTTGGGATGCTTGGTACGGAACCGAACAATGAGACGTGATTCCATTTGTCGAAGAAGACGAGTTGTGTCTCCTCCTCTCTCTAGTTTAGTGAGCATTTTTAATCCATAGAAGCTCATTGCTCGCCAGTCCCCATTTTGGCAGATGTTCAAATGCTTTGCTGTGGCATACAGCATGTTGGAGTTTTTCACAGCACGGATATGTTCCAGTATCCTCTTTTTGAGCATGCATGTAGTGCATCCTATATACTTCATTCCGCATCTACATTCGATGGCATATACCACGTTTTTTGATGTACATGTGATATATTGTTTGATAGGCATGCTTTTACCATCTGGTTCCACCACATTTTTCATTCTTTTTCCTATTTTGCACGCTTTGCATGAGGTGCAGGGTTTGAAACCTATATTTTGTTCTGTCCACCATGTCGGTTGCTGCTTGATTTGGAAAAAGCTTTTCACCAGTAGATTTTGCAGTGATGTATTTTTTCTATATGTGATGGAGGGATGTTCGCCAGCCATTGTGCCTATATCCGGATCACTGGTTATTAGATGCCAATATTTTTTCATTTTTTTGGCAATTATTCCGCTCTCCTTGCTATACGTAGTGACAAATCTTGGAGGATCTTTGTCTTGTGGGGGTTTAGGCTTTTCAATCAGAGTCTCTGCTCTACTGATCTTATCCACTTTGTCTTTACAGTTCTTCAGGACATAATCTTTATATCCCCTTGACTGGAATCTGACTTTGCTTTGATGTATATGCTTTTCTGCATCATCTGGTTTTGAACAGTTTCTCTTTAAACGTACATTCTCTCCATACGGAATACTCTTCAATAGTGCCTTGGGATGGAAGCTGGTGCCATGTAGCACACTATTCGTTGCAGTTTTTTTGCGGAACAAAGTTGTTTCAAGTTTACCATTGGAAATGTAGACTTTGGTGTCTAAGAAGTCTATTTCTCTCTTGTTTGTTGAGCAGGTGAATTGTAGACCAACCTCATTGTCATTTAATCTGGTAAAGTATCTTTGAAATTGTTCATCACTGCCATTCCAGATCAGAAAAAGGTCGTCAATATATCTGACCAATAAAATTATGCGATCTAATTCATCCTGGTTGGTATCGTTCCATGCAATTGTCTTTTCCCACCATCCCATGGTGACATTGGCGTAATTTGGGGAAAATGATATTCCCATGGCCGTACCGCATTCCTGTTTGTACAGATCGTTGTTAAAAAGAAACACATTGTTCATGAGACATAGTTCTATCATATTCAGCAGCATTGACGTGTGATCAAATTCTTTGATACTTCGTTGTTGCAAGAAATATTTACAAGCTTGCAGACCCACGCTGTGTCTTATCAATGTATATAATGACACCACGTCATTTGTCACTAAAAGATAGCCTGGATCCCATGTCACATCCATTAAAGTTCTGAGAAAGTCTCCAGTGTCCTTTAAATAAGATGGCATACTATGGGCAATTGGTGCAAGAAAGGTGTCGACATACCTTGAGACATTTTCATATATTGAGCTGCACGAGGAGACAATCGGTCTCCCTGGTGGATTAATCAGTGTCTTATGGATCTTGGGTAAAAAATAAATGCATGGAGTAATTGGATGCTCAGTTGTCATAAATTTCTTTTCCTCATCATTTATTAACCCTTTTGCATGATAGCTCTGTAGTAGTTCTTTTAAATCCGACATCATCTTTGGAATTGGATTAGATTGAAGTTTGCTGTAGTGATGTTCAATATTAAGCTGTCTTTCAGCCTCTTTGATGTACTCACTGGTGTCCATAATAACGGTATTCCCACCTTTGTCCGCGGGCTTAATCGTTATTGTTTCATTGTCCATCAGATTCTGAATTGCCTTACGTTCTTTAGTAGACAGATTTTCTCTTTTATTATCCTTAATCTTCACGAGATTGTCAATTTCCTCTGTCATTGCATCTGAGAACAGATCAATTTTGTTCCCTGGTGATAAGACTGGATAAAATCGAGACTTTTTCTTTAATCCAGTGTTTTTACTTTGATTAGTTTTAATGTTCATTTGTTCCAGCATTTGTGAATCCGTTAATGTTTCACCCATCGGATTAAACATCAATTCAAATGTCTCTCTCAAGTCAGGTAATTGTTCAATGGTCATTGTAGATTCTTCCTCTCTTGCTTGTTCCGTTGTGTTGTTTATATTAGTGGATATCACTTTGTTGGCATGCATTTTCGCTAGTTTCAATTTTCTTACAAACTTATATAGATCGATTTTCACCTGAGGGTAGTCAAAATGGGCCTCGGGGCAGAATGATAAGCCTTTATTCAACACATTTTGTTCTTCAACTGTTAGTTGGTGTTGTGAAAGATTCACAATCAGATTGGTCACTTCCTGTTGCGGAGGGGATATTGTCTTCTTACGTTGTTTTGACCTGTGGGTTTTGCGGGTGCTGGTGAGGGACTTCGTTGGTTTTGGGTGGCTCTTCCTCTCCCTCTGCTTGGGAAGGAAGCTCTTCCCCTTCCTCTGCCTCTGGTGATGTTTTTCTCCAAATTCACCAATTTCACTTCCTCTAAAACAGTCAAGTTTTTTGACTGGTCACGTGTTGCTTCAATCATACTCGCATCTGATTCACTTCCACTTGATATTTGCTGATTTGGTAGGAAGTTCCTTTTCAGATTGTCGTAACGTCGTGCAAACGTAAGAATTCTGCCATGCAGATAATCTAATTCATCTCTCCTGAATTTTCGTTCCTTACGTTCTTCTATTTCAACTTCATAGGCATCCAGTCTAGCTTCCATTTCTTGTTGCATTTTAGTGATCTCTTCTTTATTGGTTTCTTTGGAGAGAAGTTCCTCTAGCTCCTTGATTTTTGTTGTGATATCATCAATATCCATTTTGGCATGTTTTATAAGGATGCGCATCATGTTCAAAGAGCATATCGTAATGTTTTCCAGCCATTCATTGATCAGTTCCTCCTTTGTATCAGGATGAGTCGGCATAGTAAATATTCTCAATCCTCGTGGAATTCGTTTTACTTCCACATAATTCTCGAGCGTTATAACTTCCCAGCTCTTATTCACTTCTTTTTTATATAAGCGTTCCAATGCGTTCAGCTGTTGCTTTAATGTGACATTTTCCTTTTCTGGTGTCGTGTTTTTTTGTGCAATGTCATCATTCGTTGCCCCAGGTTTAAACATCGTGGACGCTTTGGAAGCGCGTTTAGCAGCTCGCGCTTCCATGTTCAATTAATTGTTTCCAATTCCAGTTGGAACACACCTTTACTGCAAGGGTGTTTTTACAGTTTCACAAGTGTGTTACATGCGCTTCTATTTCTCCGGTCCGAATTAAAGCAATTAACCGCTCGTATTGTGTACGCAGCGGCGTCTTCCCATTACTTAATAAACAGCCACTTCGATTCCCACTTATATTTCAGCAAGAAAATTTGCTCAGGTTCGCTCACCTAGTTATGGGTCACTCTGACACCGCAGCAGGGCCTCCCGACTCTCCTGCTCAAAAAACAAGGGCGTTCCCTTGTAGAGCACAGCAGTTGCTTTCACCGTAGGAAATCGGGCGCTCCTCTCTGCAGTCGTATTTTCACCAAAACGATCCTTAAGCAATAAGAGCGCTCAACAGTGTGTTGGCAGCCACCTTTTAACCCACATGGGCAACACAAAGGCTTTTATCTGAGAGAGGTGAGAAGGCACCCACTGTGGTAATACCCTGCAGGAACTTCAAGCACCAGCATGCAGTGAGTGCATACGCCCACTGAGGCGGGGTTATGGGTGCAGTATTTCAGCTGTTCCTGTGCGACTGCCGGCCACCTCCCTTTGCCGATCAGCCTGTGAACAAGAGCAGTGTTATGCTTGAAACGCGTTGGGCCATTCAAGAAACTGAGAGAGTGACTGTTACCCTGCCTTGCTACAGCCCTTCATTAAAAGGCATTCAACTCACCGCTGTGTGGCGTCTTCACTTTGTGGCAATTTTGATGGAGATATATATATATATATATATATATATATATATATATATATATATATATATATATATATATATATATATATGACTTCAAACAAAAGATCCTGCACCTCCAACTTGTGGCGAACAAAGACCAGCGAATCCCAAAGTAAGGCAGGAAGATTTTTATTGCACCAGAGTTCAAAAGGCACGCAGCAGACTGACACGTTTCGGGCGGATGCCCTTGCTTAATCAATCAATCAATCAATCAAAGACATTTATAGAGCGCACTACCTACCCGTAGGGTCTCAAGGCGCTTGGGGGGGGGGGTTCTGCTACTGCTCGAACAGCCAGGTCTTGAGCTTCTTCCTGAAGGAGAGGTGGTCTTGGGTCAGGCGCAGGTCGGCCGGGAGGGAGTTCCAGGTCTTGGCGGCCATGTAGGAGAAGGACCTTCCTCCTGTGGTGGCTCTGCGGATGCGTGGGATGGCGGCGAGGGCGTGGCTGGCAGATCGGAGGTGGCGTTTGGGAGCGTAGAAGTTGATGCGGTTGTTGAGGTAGCTCGGGCCTTGATCGTGGAAAGCTTTGTGTGCGTGGGTAAGGAGGCGGAAGGTGATTCTCTTGTTGACCGGGAGCCAGTGCAGGTCTCTAAGGTGTCCGGAGATGTGGCTGTGTCGTGGGATGTCGAGGATGAGTCTGGCTAAGGCGTTCTGGATGCGCTGGAGTCTCTTCTGGATCTTGGCGGTGGTTCCGGCATAGAGTGCTTTGCCGTAGTCCAGTCGGCTGGTGACTAGGGCCTGGGTGACGGTTTTCCTGGTCTCTGTGGGGATCCACCAGAAGATCTTCCAAAGCATGCGCAGGGTGTTGAAGCACGACGAGGAGACGGCGTTGACTTGCCTGGTCATGGAGAGGGAGGAGTCCAGGATGAAACCCAGGTTGCGTGCGTGGTCCGTCGGTTTGGGTGCGGTGCCCAGGGCGGGGGGCCACCAGGAGTCGTCCCAGGCGGAGGGCGAGGAGCCCAGGATGAGGACCTCCGTCTTCTCTGAGTTCAGTTTCAGGCGGCTCGTCGTCATCCACTCGGCAACCTCTTTCATCCCTTCGTGCAGGTTGGCTCTGGCGGCGGCGGGGTCGTTGGTCAGGGAGAGGATCAGCTGGGAGTCGTCGGCGTAGGAGATTATGTTGAGGTTGTGTTGGCGTGCGATGGCCGCGAGGGGGCTCATGTAGACGTTGAAGAGAGTCGGGCTCAGCGAGGATCCTTGAGGGACGCCGCAGATGACTTCGGTGGCCTCTGACTTGTACGGTGGTAGGCGGACTCTTTGTGTTCTTCCGTCGAGGAAGGAGACGATCCATTCCAGTGCCTTCTCCTGGATTCCGACGTTGCTGAGGCGCTGCACTAGGGTGCGGTGGCAGACCGTGTCGAAAGCCGCGGAGAGGTCTAGGAGGATGAGGGCCGCTGTTTCTCCGTTGTCCATCAGGGCTCGGATGTCATCAGTGGCGGCGATGAGGGCGGTCTCGGTGCTGTGGTTGGCCCGGAATCCAGACTGCGATGGGTCGAGGGATCCATTCGTCTCGAGGAAGGCGGCCAGCTGTTTGTTGACGGTCTTTTCGATGACTTTGGCTGGAAACGGGAGTAGAGAGATGGGGCGGTAATTCTTGAGTTCGGTGGGGTCTGCTGTAGGTTTCTTGAGTAGAGCGCTGAGTTCGGCGTGTTTCCAGCTCTCGGGGAAGGTGGCGGTGTCGAATGAGGTGTTGATGATGTCCCGCAGGTGGGGTGCGATGACAGCGTCGGCTTTGTTGAAGACGTGGTGAGGGCAGGGGTCGGTCGGAGATCCGGAGTGGATGGAGTTCATCGTGCGGACGGTGTCTTCGGTGCTGATCGGAGTCCAGGCGCGGAGGGTGGCGGTGGGGGGCGGCGGTTCGGTCGTGGCGTGCGTCGGTTGAGTGCTGAAGCTGTTGTGTATGTCCACGATCTTGTTGTGGAAGTAGGAGGCGAGGGTGTTGCAGAGGTCTTGCGATGGGGTGATGTCGTTGTTTCCGGCGTTGGGGTTGGAGAGCTCTTTCACGATGTTGAAGAGTTCCTTGCAGTTGTGTGCGTTGTTGTCCAGTCGGTTCTTGAAAGCAGTTTTCTTGGCGGTGCGGATCAATTGGTGATGTTTCCGGGTGGCGAGCTTGAGGTTGGTCCTGTTGTCCGGCGTGGGTTCCTTTCTCCAGGTTTTCTAGAGGGCTCGGCAGTTCTTCTTGGAGCTCTTGAGTTCGTCGGTGAACCATGGGGCCTTCTTGCTGCCGGGTCTGCTGGGCGGGGTCTTCAGTGGGGCGAGTTCGTCCGCGCAGTTGCTGATCCACTTGGAGAGGTTGTCGGCGGCCTGGCTGGGGTTCGCTGAGCTGGCCGGAGGGTGCTGGCTCAGGGAAGCGGCGAGCTGGTCGGCTGTGATCTTGTTCCAGCTTCTTCGGGCAACCTGTTGCTGGTGGTGGTGGATCGTCGTTCTTCTGAAGGTGAAGTGGACGCAGCTGTGGTCCGTCCAGTGGAGAGTTGTGGCGTGGCTGAAGGCGATGTCTTTGCTGGATGAGAAGACGGCGTCGAGTGTGTGTCCGGCGAGGTGGGTGGGGGTGGACACCAGCTGCTTGAGTCCAAGGTTGGCGAGGTTGTCGAGCAGGGTGCTGGTGTTGCAGTCGTTGTTGTTCTCCAGGTGGAAGTTGAAGTCCCCCAGGAGGATGTAGTCATCGGAGGGGAGGGCGTGCGGGCTGAGTGCGTGGTCCCGGAGGTCGGTAGATCAGGGTGCCTCTGAGGGTGGTCTTCGGGTCGGTGTGGATCTGGAAATGCAGGTGTTCGGCGGAGGGTGGGGTGTTGTCGGTGCTGGTCGTGATGCGGATGGTGTTCTTGTGGATGATGGCGATGCCTCCTCCCACCTGGTTGGCGTTGCGGTCCCTCCGGGTGATCTTGTAGCCTTCTGGGATGGCGATGGCGATGTCGGGCGCTGAGGAGGCGTTCATCCAGGTCTCCGTGATGAAGGCAACGTCAGGGGCTGTGGTGTCGAGGAGGTTCCAGAGTTCGATGGCGTGTCTGTGGACGGAGCGGGTGTTGAGCAGGATGCACTTGAGGAGGTTGCTGCTGGTGTTCGGCTTGGCAGGTGCTGGTGTCGGGCAGGTCCGGATGCAGGTGAACTTGCAGGTGTAGCAGCTGAAGGGTCCGTGGACGCGTCGTGGGGAGGCTCTGCAGCATCCCGGGACTCGGCCGGTGTTGAGTGCGATGAGGGAGGCGGCGGAGTACGACAGGCGGGTCGGTCGGGGTCCTCGAGGGCCAGGGGTCCTGGCGCTGGGCGCGGTCCGGTCGCGGACGGGCGCAGACGGGCTTAACTTTGGCGCGCCTTTGGCGCACAATCGGCGCGCCCGCTGCGCGTGACCGCTGCGCGTGACCGCTGCGCGTTCGCACGGTCGCCATATATGGCGAAGTGCGCGGGTGGGCGGAGCAGCTGGGAGGCGGGAGCGGGGAGGGAACAGAAGGAAAAAAGGGGCGGGGTCAGCGGTGGTGGCGGGAAGCGGGGAGCGGGGAGGGAAGACGGAGGGCGGTAACAGGCGGGAAAAAACAGGCAATACGGCGGAAAAAGCAACAATTAACACAGATACAATTCTACAGGCAGAACGGCGGAAAAACAACAATTAACACAAATACAATCTGCACAGTGAACATGGGGCACAGGGAGAGGAGCGCTGATCACGGACCACGCCGCTCGAGGGAGGGGGCGTCGTCACGAGCCGGCAGTCGGGCAGCGAGGCACAAAGGGAGGAGAGGCACACGCAGCAGCTGGTGGCCGTGCGGCGCGGGGGTGTCCTAAAACTAGGACACACTCACCTGCGTCGCACGGTCGCCATATATGGCCAAGTGCGCGGGTGGGCGGAGCAGCTGGGAGGCGGGAGCGGGGAGGGAACAGAAGGAAAAAAGGGGCGGGGTCAGCGGTGGTGGCGGGAAGCGGGGAGCGGGGAGGGAAGACGGAGGGCGGTAACAGGCGGGAAAAAACAGGCAATACGGCGGAAAAAGCAACAATTAACACAGATACAATTCTACAGGCAGAACGGCGGAAAAACAACAATTAACACAAATACAATCTGCACAGTGAACCAGGGGCACAGGGAGAGGAGCACTGATCACGGACCACGCCGCTCGAGGGAGGGGGCGTGGTGACGAGCCGGCAGTCGGGCAGCGAGGCACAAAGGGAGGAGAGGCACACGCAGCAGCTGGTGGCCGTGCGGCGCGGGGGTGTCCTAAAACTCACAGTGAAATGCAATTAAGAAAGCCTTATTCTTATATGCTATAGTGCACACCATGTGACATATAAACACAAACGACATACTACGAAGTGAACATGGCTCCATTAGTGGAAAAACGTACGGTTCCCTGTCATATTGATTAATGTAATATTATACCACAAAAAAATGTAATGAACATAATCATGAATAAATTCATTAATGGCAATTAATACATATATATATATATATATATATATATATATATATATATATATATCCAAAGATAAATACCCTCTGCATCCGAAAGTGTCAACGAGCCACACCATCTGATAACTTGGCCCTTAGCATCTTATTACAACAGACAGTCACCAAGACGCGTTTCGATCCCTCCTGGGTATTAATCATAGGGTAAACAGAATGGTCAGTTGCTTAGCTCTTTTTAAAACGTAAGGAAAAACATAGACAGTGAGGAAGGACTTCATATGCACTGAATTTCATATGTGCTACAGAGGTGGTAACAGTTGCTTTCAATGACACAGTTCAGAATATTTCACATAGAGCCAGTGTACAATTATATTGTTGTACCATCAGTACGTATGCATGGAACATTGATGCAGTTAAGTAGTATAAATCTTTAAACACTCACCGTAACAATATTTTGTGGACAATATTTAGTCATAACATTTAACATGTTTTTAGGCATTAGTATTGTTTTTGATGTTCTGGTAGTATACCATTGGTTAAAAGTGAAGCGCTCAGATTAGCAGCAGAACTATTAAATTATGACCAGTTGACCACCAAAGGTTTCCTACTGTACTCCTACCTATCTGGTGCTCTTTTATTGCTACTTAATAACCCCATACAAATTATGCTTCTTACAGTATTGCTGGAAATTGAATGCTACAGCCGGAGGATTTCTATTTTGACAATTATTTCATTTTTGGTGATGTTAACTATGTGGGTTTAGAGATAATTATATCAAAATAATGTAAAACTGTGGCATCTCCTCCCTTTGAGATGTGATTTAGTAAGTTTAGTCATGACGGAGGAATGGACTTACCACTAAACATCTAAATGCCAAGAGATATTAGATGTGTGAATGTATTCAGAGTATGCTAACATCTGTATAATGGGTTTTGCAATAGACTTATTCCATCCACTGGAATTATTTGTGTTTGTCCTTTCTATCTTACCTACTTTATTAATGTAATTTATTTCTCACTTCTATTGTTTTGGTGGTTACAGGGGTGTTGATACTGGTTTAACTGTTAACACTTGCCCGTTTCCAATAATGATGGTTTCTTCCAATCCTCCAAGAAGACTGGCAAGAGGGCAAGCTATTCTTCAACAGCCATTGCATCAATATATTCCCAGACTGCATGCAGCAGGTGCAATTACTTAGGCATTTGTTTGATAAAAAGAAGGCTGAAGACCACGGACGTGTGATGCATGCTACTCACATGAAGTACTACTTTGCTACACTGGATGAGGCATGGGATCGTGTAGAAGCCCAAAGAGGAAAAGGCCATCCACCTCGGGTGATGGAGAATATAGACCCTGGTCTCAGAGGCTACGACACACTCATGATTCTGGCAGGTTGAAGCGAAGGAGCTTGGGACTACCGGATTGGAATCCCGGTTGATTCCCTGGTGCCTGGAAACAGGCATTTGGAGAAAGCAAATGACAGAGTCCTGATGGAGATGGTCACATCAGTGACCATCCGTGAAATACCTTATGATGCAGTCATTATCATCTTTATCCGAGGGTGACAGAACTACTTTGCATAGTTGCAGGTATTAATTTAGGCTCATTTACTTAACCATACTCACAACATATTGATTGTGGCAAGAACCACAACGCTATCTTTATGGCAAAAAAGTATCATACCTTCACTAGATAGACAGAGGAGATGCTTCCACGCTGACACAAGACATTGGGGTCTCGGCCTGCTGCAGCTTCAACTCACATCGGTCTGACATCCCTTGCAGGGTGTTTCTAACTTGTGACCAAGAAGGGATCTTCCATTCTCTCCCATCAGGCAATGGGGTTGGCTCTTTCAACGGGACTTCTTGGCCTAACACCCCAATCCATGCTAGGTACACTTAGCTACACTCAGGTAGGGTCCGCATCATGGGAGTACGCTTGTTTACTGTCATGATTATATGCCTGCATATATTCACTGTTTTAGCTGCATGGTTGAATTCTACCTTCTTTTTGGTGCTTGTAATCATTTACATTTGTTTCGGTCTAATAGCTGTCACAGCAAACATGTTTCTACTAGAAAGACGCTGCTTTGAAAAATGTTTTATAAACATCCCCAATGATTATTCTGTGTATCTCTCAGAGACTAAGGGGCACATTAGGATAACGGGCAGACTGTCATAACAAGGGACCACCCGCCATAAGGCCGGGGTCCCTTATGTGCCATTAGGATGCACCCGCCACAGTGGCGGGCGCATCCTGCATCCCTAACATTGTGGAGGGCAGTGCACTCAGCACCGCCCGCCACAATGCCAGGGAGGCATGTTGTGCACTTCCATGCAATGTTGTGCATGGCACTGGGGGGGGGTACCATAGGTACCCCCCATGTGCACCCCCCACCCCCCCAAGTCCCTGGGGGCCCAATACATTCCCCCAAAGCAGACTACGCATGCATTTCCATGATGGCATCTGCTGAGACACATTCTAATATGGCTGGCGGTGTCTATTAGACAACTCCACCATATAGAACCCTTTTCCGCCCGGTCGACATGTCGACCGGGCGGAAAAATGGCGGACGGTCTTCCCTTCCACCGCGGACCCCCCAGCCATTTTAATATGGCAGGGGGTCATTTCGGCATGGATGGCGGGCGGATCGCCCCCGCGGGGCTGGCGGTGGCTACCACCGCCCCGGCGGGGGCGATCCGCCCGCCATTCTAATGGGGCCCTAAGTGAGCACCTTGACTGATCAAAAAGCACTGTACTGTTTTCACAATCCCAGTTGAGTCAAGGGTTGTCATGTTTGATGGTTGCCAGAACTATTTGCTCCTTGGTAAGGTTGGGGGCTTATAGTGCGGTGCCTGCAATGTTGTTCATGGAATTGCAGGGGGTACCACAGGTACCCCCCATGTGCATCCCCCACCCCCCTCAGAGCCCATCGGGGCCCACAATGGGCCCCCAAAGCAGAAGCAGACTACACATGCCTTTCCGCGGAGGCAATGCCGACATGGAAAGGCATCTGCTGAGACACATTCTAATAGGGCTGGCGGTGTCTATTAGACACCGCCACCATATAGAATTCTTTTCCGCCCGGTCGACATGCTGACCGTGCAGAAAAACGGCGGATGGTCTTCCCGTTCGCCGTGGACCCCACAGCCATTCTAATATGGCGGGGGGTCATTTCTGTACGGAAGGTGGGCAGATCGCCCCCGCCGGCCCGGCGGTGGCTACCACCGGCCCGGTGGGGCCGATCCGCCCGCCATCCTAATGGGGCCCTAAGTGAGCACCATTGAAGCCCTTGGAGCCCTGTGGGCGTTGCACGCCTTCCGCTGATCCATGAGAGGATAGTCAGAGAAGGAAATCTAGGAGGAGCCCTGAGGGCAGCGAAGAGCATTGTGGCATGCTGGCAACCCCTGAGACTCCCTTATATCGCTAAAAAAGTCTTGTCCTTGATAGTGACAGTGCCTCATATGTTATCATTTTTTCTGTGCAAACCTTCTAGTCTGAATTACACAGACATGGTTTAAATCCCATATTTCAGGAGCTGATTTGGAATGTAGGGTGACAATGGATCTTGCTGCGAACACTATAATACCCCAATACAGGGCCCCCCAGCTACAATGGCCCACCAGATGACTTGGGGGGGGGGACAAACTGAAATAGAATGAAGGAGGCAGATCCTCAAAGCGGGGAGAGGGAGGATGTGGATGACGGAGGAATGGAGGTGGATGTTTGATGTGTGCTTCCTAAAGTGGTGGACGGAGAGGCCTTGACTGCAGACCTCATAAGAGAAGGAGCCACCCCAGCTGTTACAGTCATAAGGCTTTATACATCTGCCATATGATGTGATTGTTGAATAGTAGGCGCCAGGATTGCTAAAGTATGTCACATATGATTGATACGCTTAGCTGTTGTTACTATGCTACGGCGTTAAGATGTGTTATCTAAATAATAAAAATACAAATAAATGGTGTCCAGTTAAATGTTTTCTCGTGGAATACAAAGTTTAGTGAAACTTCTTCGGATGGAGTTTCATGCTGGCACCTTCCTGATATCACAGCCCCTTCCATGTATGAAGATTTAAGTCAAATAATAATCCCCCACAAAAATTATGCTTTTAAAACAATTGAGGTAAATTCAAGGTAATAATAACCTGACTATTTATTGAGTTGTCAAAAGCACAGGATTTAGAGGCATACAATGACATATATGCCTCTATTTTATGGCTTACTAACAACCCACGGGAATGGCGGCGGGGATAAATCCACTGTTTCTTCAGGTCGTAGCCTAGCAAGCAGGGCCAACAATGTGGCATATGGAGCTATAGAACATTACCTAAGTAATTTTTCCTTCTCTCTCTCTTGTAATGGGTTTCTCTAATTTATTCGGATGTCTTTTGCAGCAATCAGCATCAAATGCTATCAACTATTGGGATGCTGCAGAATTCAGTATTATAACATTCACACGTTCATAATGTGGAACTCAAGTGGCAATTAAGATACTTAAGTGTGTATTCATAAGTGTTCTTGAAGTTATCTTCTCCCACGTCTAGAGTTTCTTAAATGAGCTTCCTAAATAAGCATTAATAGTTTATTATGAAAGAACTACTTAGTTGCAGGATGTGCTCTGCATCCCAAGGTTGATGTACAACAAAGGAACCTTATTGAACTGTGTCATGTGTGATTTGACGATGTGCAATGTTGCTTTTACTCAGTGAAAGAGCTTCAATCATGGTACTGTCAAAATCCTGCGTTGGATAAGATTAGATTGTACAGTCATCACACAGTTAGTGTTAAAATGTGATTTACGGCATCTGTAACTACATTTAATTATTTACGTATATTTAATATTTTGTATATGTTTATTATTAACATCCATTCTCATGTGACACACAAATATTCCATTTAGGGTCACAAAGTTACAAATTAATACTTGTTTCTTGAAAGTGCCACAAGATAATCATTCCATAACCATTTCACCGTCACATCATATGTGGCTTTTAGTTCATGTTATGTTATGTTATGTTAATGACTCTTTTATCGCACATGACTCACCCAGGGGCCTCTCAGCGCTCACCAGGAAAGGGGGAGATCCTGTGGTCAAAAAGATTCAAAACAACCAAGTTTTTAATTGTTTCCTAAAGGTCAGGTAGGTGGTGGATTTTCGCAGCGTCACTGGGAGGGAGTTCCAGTATTTCGGTGCTACAAATGAAAATGCTCTACCGCCTGTGCGGGTTAGCCGTATCCGGGGAATGTGCAGGAGGGCAAGAGCATTTGATCTTAGGTTGCACTCGCTTGCGTGCTTGAAAAGTTTGTCCCTAAGATAAGCTGGACCTTCACCTCTTAGAGCCTTGAAAGACAGGCAACAGATCTTAAACATGGCGCGTTTTTGGATTGGCAGCAAGTGCAGTTGTCTGAGTAAGGGGAGGGAAGGGTTTCCAGGGGGGCAATTTAGGACCATTCTGGCCGCGGTGTTGTGTATTACTTGCAGCTTTGATAGGGTGGTGATTCCTACCTCTGCCAGCAGAGCGTTGCCATAATCCAGCCTGCTTCCTATCATTGCCTGCACTACAGTTCTGCGGTGCTCCAGAGGTAGATAGGGAATTATTCTGCGCAGAAGGCGTAGATTGTTATAACATGATCCTGCAATGTTTTTCACATTTTCCTTCATATCCAGTTTGGCATCCAGTTGGATTCCCAAGCTTTTTACTGAGGTAGAAGGTGTTGGTGCTGAGCCCAGTTGGGGGGGCCACCAGTCCGGAGTCCAAATGACTGCGGACTTCCCTAACAGCATTAGCTCTGTTTTCCCCGGGTTAAGTTTGCGATCGCCAGCATCCAATTTGCGATCGCCAGCATACCACCCATAAAACGTTGTTTCTCTTCAGTGATGTTTTTACCGATTGGGAATAGTAGCTGCGTATCGTCGGCGTAAGAGATAATCTCAAAGCCGAAGGATTGAATCAGCTTGGCCAGGGGAGCTAAATAAATATTAAATAGGGTGGGGCTAAGACATGAGCCCTGTGGTACCCCCTTATCCTGTAGGAACTTCTTTTTGGAAACAAATGGGCCAAGCATGATAGTTTGCCATCTATCCTTTAGGAAGTTGCTCAGCCACTGTAGGGCAGTGCCACCGATACCACACTCACTTAGTCTCTCCGCTAGCCTCCGATGAGATATCGTATCAAAGGCTGCGGAGAGATCTAAAAGAATCATAAGATCACAACAAGTTTAATGGAACGTCATAGCTTGGGGACAGTAACCTCATAGCTTAGGGTCTGATTTAGAGTTTGGCCAAGGGCTACTCTGTCATAAACATGAAGGACATCCCATCTATCTTATTCCAAGTGGCATAAAATATAATGCACTTCTAATTAGGCAGAGGAGAGATCTATCACGGTTGTATTACTGAATATTAATACCAATAATATTGAGATACAAATAACGAGGACAGAATAGCGAGGGACATAATATTGATAGATAAGGTATATATTGTTGAAGTATAGATTTACTATTCCCAACTCTGTACTTTGGAGATAAATGTACCATGTAGGTATATATATATGTAGATTTAGGTATAGGAAATCTAGGTTTAGTTTTCAGTAAATTTCTTTTGCCCTCGATATTCTGTCCCATAGATATCGTGGATTTGATATTCAGAGCGCACAATATCCTTACTGTTTGAGATGGAGTAACCTGTCAGCCAAATTCTGAATCAGGCTATTAGCGTGTGCTTCCAAGTGACAGTTATATTCATGTAAATGTCATACTTTTGAGCCCCATTAGACTGTCTCCACCAGTCCTAGAAGCAGGGAGGCACTGTAGTTTTCCAATGTATATTAATTCCCAGCAATAGTAACTGCATATGGTTCCACAGGGTTGGCATCCATTCTAAAGAAAATCAAAGCTAAATCTAGTTTACTTCTACATTCTGTCAAAATGTTCAGTGAGGAGAACATCTTATTCCAATATACCAATAGTTTAGGACACAATGTGCACATGTGAATACTGTCTGCATACTTTGTAGCACATCTGGAGCCTAGGCACACATCGGACAATTTCCATTTTGCAATTCTAACAGGAATAACATATGCATTTTAAATCAGATCTATAATATATGGCTCTTAAGAAGCTGGTGTACAATTCCTTTTTGTTCTCATTAGAGTTTTAAATAAATATAGGATTACAAGTAGTACCTATAAATTGTACTATTTTCGTATCCAACACGGTAAGTCATTATGGGCCTGATTTCGATGTCGGACGGAAAGCCTCTGACAGTCTGTAGGAGGCTTTCCACCTGACATCGAGGGATTCCCTCTGACCGCCAAATTACGATGACAGCAATTAGAGGGAAACCCGTGGGGGATTCTGCTCCTCTTCCGATGTGAGCCCGTCGGAAGAGGAGTGGAATTACAATCCCATGAATGACAGCGGAGCCAGCATCAGCTCCGCTGTTGGGATTGCAATATCGGTTTCTGACAGCCCTTCCACGTTGACCTTTCTGACATGGAAAGGCTGTCAGAAAGTCCCCAGCAAGTCTCCCTTCCCCATGGTCTTCAGCTAATGGGCCTGGAGGCATCCTGGCACCATATGGCAGACACCATGAGGTGCCTGCCACATCGTGAAGGGATGTTTCCAAACATCCAATTTACTATGGCAGCTTGTACAAGCTGCCATAGTAAAATGGTTGTTTCCCTCCACCTTATGGGCAGTTGCATCCTAATAATGAGGTTGAAATCACTGACCTAAGGTCGGCCAGTTCCAAACCGCTACTGTCAGGTGGACATTATAAGGAGCCCCTAAGACTCTCTTCAATAAACACTTTATACAACACAATATAACAAATACAAGCATATGTTCTCTGATGTTTTTGGTCGCTTGGTGCTGAAATAATTAACCCTGGGCATAGTGGGTGTAGTGGGGCTACATGAAGCATCACAAAGTGTGGGGAATCTAGGCACACCCACACATTTCACGTAGCCCCACATCGCGCCGCCCGCCTCCTTCCCGCCCTCTTCTAAATGCCCTTAAAATCATAAAAAAAATTCTAAAACTAATGAAACCGACTTACCTGAGATGCGGCATCCCGGGGCTCCCACTTTCTGGTTTATCGCCGACTTCTTCCTCACAAATGTGCATGCGCAGGGGCCCGCGCATGCGCATTTCTTGCGAGAAATGCGCATGCAGTCGTTTTCATTAGTTTTAGAATGTCTTTAATGATTTTAAGGGCATTTAGAGGAGGGCGGGAGGGAGGCGGGTGGCAGGCAACTTCACTCCTCCATGGCATGTGCGTAGTCTGCCTACTACGCCTACTTTGCGAATCGCGAAGTAGGCAATACTACACACACTCCGTGGATGGAGCGGAGCACTACGCCCACCCTTAGAAATAATAGATGTTTATTGATACTCAGCTCAATGATGCCCGTTTTATTGAGCTCTAAAAGATTAAAAGCTGATTAGACACACTAAATTCGAACCTGTGGCCAGGAGGTAAGATTGTAATATGACTAATGTTATTTATTGTTTAAAATGTCCATGCAGGAAGGCATACATAGGCAAAACCGAACGGAAATTAAAATATAGACTTACGGAACACAAGAGAACCATACGTACCCTCAATAAAACTTCCAGTGTAGCAGTGAAGCAGTTTATTGGCAGGAAGCAAAACATACAATATCCCAGTTAAGATGTCAAATTGTTGAAGTAGTTAAACCAACTGAGGGCATTGATCAATTTTTAGAGACTATAACCCTCAAAAGGGTTAAATGATGGAGTTGAGATGAGCTGTTTTTTTATGAATTATACTGACAACTATGTACTGTTATTGGATCCATACCAGACATGTTCACAAGCAACAGACCCTACAAATGCTTCACTATAATTATCTTTCTTCTCTTTAAGAACTTACACCTGGGGGTTCTCTTTCACCAGATCTCCTTAACATACCTCATACACTTTTTCTGATACCTTTTTGTTCACTAGATCTCTGTTACACACTACGCATACTTTTACTGACAGTGCCTTGGACAGGGTACCCCTCTTATCATATTGACTGGTTTCTGAGTCATCACTTGACTCATATTCCGCACATTATGCATGCATAGCATAGGATCTCGATCTCACATCCATTTGAGTATTTGTTTGGAGTCTCACACGTCGTTTGGTCACCAGTTTTGCGCATATTCATTTCCAGCATCTTTTTTTTTAGAGTCTGACCATTTACCAGTCACTTCCATATTCCGGAAGTATACTTTCTAGTCCCGTTGATCTTCACATAGCAGTCCGCTTTCTATTTTCATTACGAAATACGTCACTCTGATGTTTATAGTATGCGAACCTAATGAAGGAGTTTACGCAGCAGCCAATGCATGAGACGCTCGTACCGCTCCTTCTAATCCGGTAAGATCATTACCTATTTTCAGGTTTTCAATTCTTTTTCTAGTGCGATTTAACATTGGGGGTTAATGATCATCGCATCTTTCCTCATTTCTAGTCTGTCGACTCTACCACTCGACAGCTATCTTCCCCGAACTTGTTCCACCAGTATTTGGTGAGTGCTTAACAGTATTTCTCCAATCTTTTTATGTAACTTTGCCTTTTATAACTCGTCTTTTAATACTTTTTCATGATTTTTTAATACACTTGTTCTAATTTCAGAATCACAAGGTCTTCCTTGTGATACCATTCATCCAAAGTTTGTAGGACAACACTGATATACGGAAGATATGTCATCTTCCATATTCTCCTTTATATAGAATCGGTACACAGGCACGCTCTTTCAATATGGTTGCTCTTCACTGCAGGTAACAGCTTTCATAATACAGGTGGGCTATTTACACATTCCCTCTCATGTATTTTTCTCAGTACTCCACTCCACAATCTCGAGTGAATCGGCAAAAAGGGTCAGATTACTTCTATTTTTCGCTATGAATCTCACTGAACTTTATTGACTACGGTTGTCCTTATCCACCAGGCTGTTCTTGTTAGAATTTATTCTCACTTTTCTTTCCTGTGCACGGTTTCTTTCCTGTGCACGGTTTGTTTACCTAGATATCTTTTTCCATATTCCATGAATTGAGCTCATTACACACAAGCATGTGAGGGCATCAAGCAATTGTTGGGCCACAGGATTCTCTTAATTTCTTCTTGTACACAATTGTCTTACATTGAATTTATTTAATTGCAGATATGTCCCTGAGGAAGGGACCACAGAGTCCCAAAATGCACCAGGATTTATATTAATGTTATTACATAAGCTGTGTTTGCAAAGATTGCACGTTTTTTTGTATATATATTTTGGTTTGGAATGTAAAAGATGACTGCAATTTAAATGCTATTTGATTGTCACTTAGTGAACACAGGAAATTGTATGATTTGTTAAATACGATTTGTTCAACAATAACATTTTAAATGACATACAACAAAACAGATTTGTTTTTATTGATTGGATTTTGTTTACTTTAGATTGTACACATGAAAATTGAGCAAAACTTATTATAGAACGGGCAGTTCTAAGTGAACAGTGCTCCCCACATTCAGGTCTCTTATCTTGTTAGATTTTGGCCAGGAGGCAAAAAACACGAATCCCTGTAGTAGATGCATTAGTCCAATAAACCACTGACACAGTACAAAACTGTGACAGTTCTCTCTGTTGGAACAAAATATTCAGAAGAGTTGACTCTTGATAGATTTTTATTATTTATAGCTGGTCTCTTATTTGTAACAATGTAAAGAAAGTTGCATTAGGGACCATACCCTCCTACTTAATGTCCTCCGAGAGAGAGCGGGCATCGAAAAGACAGTTCTAAAATGGTTCTCCTCCTTTCTTAACAACCGCACTCAAAGAATAAAGATCAACAGTTTCGAATCAGGCCCCCTCCCCCTCAGCAGAGGAGTCCTCCAAGGATCAGTACTCTCCCCGCAACTCTTCAACATCTACATGGAACCCCTCACCTCACTTCTAAGGAAATTCAACATCCCCTTCCACCTTTACGCGGATGACACTCAACTCTATTTGGAGTCCATCTCCATCGCAGACATTCACAGATTAAATGCCACACTCATGGAGGTCCAACACTGGCTCTCAGCCAACCACCTCAAACTGAATGAAGAAAAAACGGAAGTACTCCTTATCTCGAACAAAGATGAAAACCCACAAATAGTGGAATGGCTCAAAGCCTTAAATGCCCTCAATGTCTCCATAACGCCAACGGACTCTGCAAAATCCCTAGGAAACACTCTCGACCCCAAACTGGCCATGAATAAACACATCTCTAAAACCGCCAAAAGCGCGTTCTTGAACCTGAAAATTTTCTATAAAATTAAACCCTTCCTCCCCCCCAAAGATCTGAAACAAGCCATGCAGGCACTTGTGCTCTCCAGAATTGACTATGGCATCGCTGTACTAACTGGAACAGCCAAGTCGCACCTGGGACCTCTCACCTCCACCCTCAACGCAGCAGCAAGAATGGTCACAGGAACAAAGAAATATGACCACATCTCTCCAGCACTCAAAGAACTGAAATGGCTCCCGATTGACCAACGAGCTAACTTCCGCACAGCCTGCCTCACACATAAAGCCCTGCAACCTGGCCAACAAACTCAAACGGGCGGGTCAATCCAGGAACCTCAGAAGCTACAACACACTACTACTCATCCCTCTGAAATCACAGAAACGCAATACCTCTAATAAATCCTTTGCGGGGAACGCTCCCAGGATATGGAACGCCATCCCCCCCCATATCAGAATGACCGCCTCCTTCCCGCAATTCAAGTCGCTACTCAAAGCCCTCTTCCTTGAACGCTCCGGTGCTTAACGAGAACCACACGCCGGATGTTGAAGTCCGATATTTCTCTGAACCCAGAGTCGATTGACTCGCTCGTGAACTCCGATCCTTGCTGCTGTTTTACAGACTCTATTTCCTACCTGATGTTCCAGATTCCTGTTTCTCTTTGTTTTATTTTCCTTGCTACCGATCTCTATTTGATGTGAAGCGCTCTGATACCCTCGGGTCCAGCCAGCGCTATACAAAACTTCAATAAATAAAAAAAATTAAAAAAATAATGATAATTTCCTCATTATTGCCTTAACCGCATGCGTGCGGGCGGAATTCCGCCCGTACGCTGGGAATCCGTAAAGTGCACTTTACATGACGAGCTGGGCTCGTCATGAGCGTGCGAGGAGGCTACCTCATGACGAGCCCAGCTCGTCATGAGCGTCGAAGGGGTTAAAGGCTTTTATTTGGCCCCCTTCAAAATATTTTTAAATGTTCCATATATTTTTCTCCTGCTAGGGTTGTCAAAATGCACCATCACAAATTGTACGTAGATCAGTATGTTCCTAAGGTATATTAGATGCAATTTTACTTCTTTAAAATATTTAGGATTTTCAAATCGAAACAAAGTAAAATTTCGATCAGAAGAGCAGATGTTAAAAAAAGTATTAAAGGGTCTTCTGTTTTGCAATAAACAATACAGGTTTTTCCCCAGAATTGCCCAATATTATAAATGTGAATCGGACCCCATTCATGCAAGGAGTGAAACAATGGTTGTGACAGTCATTAACAGATTCTAATAACATACAAATCAGAGCTTTACCGCTTTTCATTTGGGTAGCATTAGCTTGGGACCAACCACTGAAAATCTTTGGTCCCCTTGGGACCTAATTTTATTTGAGGGACCGCAGGAAAGTGGTGGCCTCTAAAACAAAGTAACCTCCTTCATTATACAGTGTGACTTTTTTGATATGATAAGATGGTTTAGTGCAAAAAAGACACTAAAGGACATCATTCTGAATTTAAAAAGTGCATTCTGAGCTCTGGCTGTGGCCAGTGATCACTTTATAAATTATTTGGCTGACCGCAGGCCAGCAAGGGATAACAATGAGGTTCCATCAGGATGGCTATAGTGTGATAATATTTCTTCAGACCCTGGATGATATGTGCTGCATTGTATAACATTCTCTTAAGGGGTGCCAGTGTGGAGTCTGGGAAGCCAGGGAGTAGGGCATCGCCACCATCCAGATGGGAAAGTATGAGGACTTGAACAGCAGCTCTGAAGTGCTTTCTGGAAAAAATTGGTTCACTTTCTTCAGGAGGGAGAACTGGTCCCAGCTGCCTTTGTTATTTTGTTAAGTTGTTCCTTAATGCTGAGGTTGGTGAAAAGAGAGAATCCAAGTGGCTTGTATATATGTATGTATATATATATATATATATTCACTGAAAAAACCATAGGTTTCACACACGTTATAGTTAGGAATTAGCATTTAAAAAACCTTTGAAATTCACTGAAAAAAACATAGGTTTCACACCAGTTATAGTTAGCTGGACATTTTACTCATACAAAACCATTGAAATTCCCCCGTTATAGTTAGTTGTACTCACTATTACTTGCGTGCCTGCAATCCACTGCTGATGATGTCACATATTACATCATTCATGACATCATCCATATGACAATGAAATACACCTCATCACACATTTCAATGGTTTTGTATGAGTAAAATGTCAAGCTAACTATAACTGGTGTGAAACCTATGGTTTTTTCAGTACATTTCAAAGATTTTTTAAATGCTAATTCCTAACTATAACGTGTGTGAAACCTATGGTTTTTTCAGTGAATTTCAAAGGTTTTTTAAATGCTAATTTTAAAATGTATCAATTATTGTTTTTTTGTGTTATTATACAGATGTACTATATTTTTATCAATATTAAAATTTGAATTTTGATTTATGTATTATTATGTACAAATATTTGATTTTTTAAATAATTTTGGCCTTATTTATTTTTTTGGGGTGTTTTCTAAGGTGCGCGCACGGTTTTCGCACACATGCGTACACGGTTTTTGCACGCATGCGCGCACGATGTTCGCACCCCGCGAAAAAAAATTCATTCCAAAAAGTAATTTCTGTAAATGTAATGTACATAATAACCCAAGACATTCTGTGACATAACTGTAAAAATAGTATTTTTGACTTTTTATAACCATATATTAGCTTTAAAAGCATTTACGAAAATCGGGTAAAACGTCATTCATATGCGACGTGCGAAAACACTTTTGATTGGCTTATAGTAGTTTATTTTCCAAATCTTCAAAAACCCCACCCACTTCCCTCACAGGCTCTTTCACTTCCTTGGGAGAAGCATCTTCAGTGTTTTCTTCAAGATTTGAAAATGGCAGAACAACAGCAGC
This sequence comes from Lissotriton helveticus, assembly GCF_964261635.1. Lineage (NCBI taxonomy): Eukaryota > Metazoa > Chordata > Amphibia > Caudata > Salamandridae > Lissotriton > Lissotriton helveticus. The sequence continues at coordinate 45,875,274 of NC_136060.1, read as the reverse complement.
ACACCAAATTGAACCCTGTGCTTTTCTATGGAGAGCTAATTCCCAAATTTTCTAATCATAAAAAGTCTGCAGGGAAAGTGGGCTACATCAGTACATGTTATGTGCTACCTCTAGAATAAAGATAAGTCAATTTACAGATCGGGGGGACATGCAAATAAGGAATAATAAAGGATAAGAAGATAAATTAAAAATATATCACAAATTTTATTAGGTACCTCCCTTTAGGGTTACAATCTAAAATGAATATTTAAAAAATCATAATACTATGATTTGTATACATAATTAAAAATCAATCTAGTTATAAACATAACAATAGTAAAAAAAACAGTTGACGCAACGTTTCGGTATTTGTGTGATGGTGTCACCTTCTTCAGGACAATTTGACTTTTATATAATTATTTCAGATCTGGAAATTAAACAAACATTGTTTTAGGTACCCGTTCAATACATCTTTGTAAATTTCAACCTTAATCTATAACAACCCCTTCTTTTTCTTGCTGTTTTTACATTTATTTTTTCTAAAACATATCTACATACAAGTACTTCTGCACATTCGAATATAAACCTCTTATCCCTTGTTTTGTCCTTATTGATTAAGACAGGGCTACACATCCTATTTAGCTACTATTTGGATGGTGCCTTTCGTTGGATATGCAGTTATATCCCAGCTTCATTAAACCTTATTAATACCTTAAGCTTAACGTCTTTAGACACCTTGGTTCTTAGTCTTCAATGTATCATGCAGGTCTCAATACTGCTTTCAGACGTCAATACGTAATATCTGAATGGAATACAGAAAAATGGAGTAGACTCAGTGCCTTGGTTCTATTATTCAATATCGGATTTATACTGTTAGGTCTCTATGTGTTTTTTACCTTAATATGACTCTGGGTCGTTTTCAATGGACACGGGGAGCCACCTTAATCATGATTATTTGACTTGCATGATCCAGGGAACGGCAATCGGAATCTAGTGTATTTTGCACTTCAATTATGCACTTTGATTTAGCTGTGGAGGAGGGAACATTCATAAATATATTGTTCTCCTATCTATGTCTATTGATTTAAACTATATTGGTCATTTTTTACTCACCTAATTGGCAGTGATCTCTGATGCTATACCTCGCCTCTTGATATCCAGTGATCATGGGGGGCCAACCTCTCCGTCTTTGAGGGTCTAAAAATGTAATTTTTAATATATATTAAAACTGTATCTATTGTATTCAGTGTTAAGTTATGTGATGATTCACAGATTGTTCCCTTAGTTGTGCATTCCCGTTTCGGATTGGGGTACAACATTAAAGAAACGGGTGGAGATCAAGTGTCTCTACCACACTATAAAAACATTTTTTACTAGTTGAAGGTGTTTTAATTACGTTATTTTAAAGGCATTCTCGGGGCTGAGGGTATTCAAATTCAGTCTTTGACTAATTACCCCTTGGCGTGTCTATTCTATGCCTTCCAGGAAGTTTTGAGCAGGGCTTAAAAGTTCCCCGCTACCGCCTCATGTTCACGTACCTTTTGTTCAGAATCAGGCCTCCCTGCTACCTCCGTGTCCGGGTTTTCATTCGTATCAATGGAGACAACGGGTCCGCCCTATTTGTACTGATCCCGGATCTTGTGACCCGGAAGTGTTTCAAAAGTACAAATCACTTTTTACATGAAAATAAACTACTCGAAATGGATAAAAAACTATATTTACGTGTGGCTTGTGATTGTATAACGTAATTTTATAAAGCCAATTACGCTCCACATGTTCTAGGAAGCCGTGAACCCGAGAAAAATATTGACCCGAATACGTTTGTTATAAACGACCAGTATCAATACGTATTATGTTTTACGGTTGTCTCATTTTTTATTCTTATTCTCCTGTATTTCTCTTTTACGTGTTATAACTAATAATTTATTTATTTGTTTGTCGAACTTACGCGAGCGCCATTTTGAATCGGGCCGTTCTACCTATTTGTTACACATTTTGTGTTGCCATTTTCGATCGGGTCAATTCGTATCGTTCTGTCCCACTGATATGTTGTTTACAATTGCGCAAGGTATCGAAACGCCTGTTTATCAACAGTACCATGGTTGCAGTTCGTAATTAGTAATAATTAATCATGCTGTCTATATTTCCAATGTCAGCAGTACTAATTACTCATTTCAACAAAATTAAACATGTGTAGTACCAATAATTATACTTTGCTATATCCATATATAATCAGAAGCGTCTATAAAGTTTAGCAGTGTTTACATATTCTGATACATCCTGATGCATGATTATACATATTACATTATTCAAACAATCTCTCTCAGTATTTCCACCATGCAGTGTATTCGATTGCTTAATGCAATATATTACATGATCATCATTCTGTTTGGACAATAATATACAATCTCCTCATTATTATTTGGGATTAACATGTTTTGTGCATAGAACTAGCTATATAGCTCTGGTCATAGTAGATTAAGCTTATAGATGATTCTTCAATATACACACAGCAGATAATACATTTTAAAAATCTTCAAACTTAAGAATTTTTTTTATAATAAGTGAAGAAAAACAAATTGAATGAAATTCATTCCAAAAAGTAATTTCTGTAAATGTAATGTACATAATAACCCAAGACATTCTGTGACATAACTGTAAAAATAGTATTTTTGACTTTTTATAACCATATATTAGCTTTAAAAGCATTTACGAAAATCGGGTAAAACGTCATTCATATGCGACGTGCGAAAACACTTTTGATTGGCTTATAGTAGTTTATTTTCCAAATCTTCAAAAACCCCACCCACTTCCCTCACAAGCTCTTTCACTTCCTTGGGAGAAGCATCTTCAGTGTTTTCTTCAAGATTTGAAAATGGCAGAACAACAGCAGCCACAGGAATCTTCATCTGATTCAGATGTGAACTTTGTTCCTGAGCAGACACCTCCAAAGAAGACCAAAGAATCATTTATTTGAAGTTTTTTACCTATCCAGAGGGGCAGAAGAAGGTTAATGCCGCCAAAGTTACATGCAAAATCTGTGGCAGCATACTTTCAAGAGGTGATGCCACCAAACATTATTCTTTTAGCATTGCTACAATGATTTGGCATGTTAAAAATCTGCATCCGAACAACTTTGCTCGGGCATCAACTCAAGCCCTTAGAGACAATCCTACAGCTGCTGTCCCCAGCGGTTGTATGACTACACAACGACCACTTAAACAACGAATGCCCGAACCACGAAGGCTAAAGCACTACCAAAGCCAAACCACTACTTTCTGTACAACGAATGCCTAAACCACGAACATTTATCATTTTTCATATTTCCTCAATTTACCACTACGTTTTAAAAATCTCATGTTTGATTCATGGATAACTTAAACATTTTGAATTCAATAATCTTTAAATGTGCAATCTAATAATCGTTTTTTACATGTGCTGTTGGAGCATGCTTGCCCCACCAAGTGATTGTTCTAAAGGTCAGCCAGCGATTCCAAGCATATTACAAACGTCTCCCTTATAGAGAGCAATAATGATAATTAGTCATGTTGCTAAGAGACTCGCACCCAGTTATGTAATGTCAGGAGCGTTTTCTAACGTGTTTAAGACTGTATACATCATATCCAGGGGACTTTCTATAATAATATTTAATTAATAAACAGTTGTAAACTCCTAATTGAACTTCGGTTGGTAAATGTATTTTTAGGTGCAACAGAAGTTCTGTTTTGATTAACTTGTTTTTTAAAAAGATTTTTATAACTCCAATGGCCATTTCACAAAAAAGGTCTCTTAGAAAATCATTTTTTTTAATGGTTTGCACTACATATATATATATTTTTTTAATAATTCACTTAAATTAAACTTAGAATAAAATGCACACACGCCGTTTTGTAATTATTTCAACTTTTACAAGCAGAGATAAGTCGCATCGTGCACTTTTCTTAAGCACATCACTATAAAACAAACCAACACTGCCATCTATTGGCCTAACACGCCGAATTAAAACAATCTAATATTTCTACATCGTAATTAAAATCCTTAAATGTACACATGAATATTACACATTCCTAAATTATAAAAAAAATAAGTCGTGGTTCAGGTGGCCGTTGTTTGTGTACAGTAGTTGTTAATGAGTTTGTGGTTTTGGTAAAGGTTGTGGTTAAGTATTCGTTGTTTAATACACTCGTTGTTAAGGATTCGTTGTTGAGGCTGTTTCCCGTCCCCAGCACCTCTTCTGCGGGAGCATCTCCATCTGCAACTGCTTTAGATATCTGGCCGGATTTTGCAGATGTACACACACGTTGCAACTACTGCAACAAAATATTGTGCTACGGAGAACAAAGCATTGACTTAATCATGGCGGCAGCACAAATGCTCCCGCCGTTAATTTTTTTTCTTTTATTATTTTTGTTCCTGTTCCTGTTGAGCAGTTTTTGGTTACCTGATTTCTTTTTTGTTACAGAAAACCCCCCAAAAATATAAAATTGTTCAAAAAATCACAAAAAAAAAGTTCTTCTAAGATCTAACTTCACTTCTCCAAGAAGAGCTATATTTCTTACATACTGTGTCATACTTTTTTTGAATGAATGTGTAGTGTATAAATGAATGACTGAAATGACTGAGTGAAGGGGAGGAAGGGACTAAGGGAATGAGTGAGGAAAGGGGAGTATGGTGAGTTAGGAAAGGGGAGTGAAAGAGTGACTGAAAGAAGGGGGCTAAGGGTAGGGGAGTGAGCTAAGGAGAGTAAAAGAGTAAGGGAATGGCAGTAAGGAAAGGAGAGTGAGGGAGGGGGTGTGAGAGAAAGGAAACAGGGGGTGGAGTAAGGGACAGAGAGGGGGAAGTAGAGCAGGGTAAGGAGAGTGAAGGAAAGGGAAGTGGAGTGACGGTGAGAGAAGGGGTATGAGGATGAGAAAAGGGGGGTAAGGAAAAGTGAGAGAATGAGAGTGAAGGAGACAGAAGGGGAATGAGGGGATGGAGGGAGTTAGGGAAGGGGAGTGTGGGAAGGGGAGTAAGGAATGGAGTGAGAGAAGTAGTGCGAGGGGGAGTGAGGAAAAGGGAGCGGGAAAGTGAAGGAGTGAGAGATACAGATAGGAGGAAGTGGAGAGGGGGAAGGGGAGTGACGGTGAGTGAAGGGCAGTGACAGTTAGGGAAGGGGTATAAGGGTGAGGGAAGGTGAATGAGGAAAAAGGAAGAAAATTAAGAGAGAGGGAAACTGAGTGAGGAAGAGAGGAGGAGTTATAGCAAGAGAGAGGAAAGGAGATTAAGGGTAAGGGATAAAGAGGGAGAGAGAGGGAGAGCAAGAAACTGAGAAGGAGTGAGGCAGTTAGAGTGAGTGAGACAGAGGGAGACAGGTAGAGAAAAATGGATGAAAATAAGGGGAGTAAGTGAGATGGAGTGAGGGAGTGAGGAGAAAGGAATGAAGGAAGGGGAGTGAGGGAAGGGGAGTGAGGGAAAAGTACTGAGGGTGAGTGAAAGGCAGTAACAGTGAGAGAAGGGGTGTGAGGGTGACTAAAGGGGAATGAGAGAGAAGGAAGGAGATTAAGAGAGAGGAAAGAGGACTGAGGGATAAAGTAGGAGTGAAGGATACAGAAAGGGAAAGACAGGAAGGGTGAGGGAGAGAGAGAGAGGGAGAGAGTGAGAGAGAAAGAGAGTGAGAGCGAGTGACTGAGAGGGAGTGAGGCGGTTAGACTGAGTAAGACAGAGGGAGAGAGGGAGAGAGAAAAGGAGTGGTGGGGAGTGAGGGACTAAAGGAATGGGAGTTAGCAAAAGTGAATGAGGAAAGGGGAGTAAGGGAAGGGGACTGACGGATGGAGTGAGGGAAAGAGAGTAAGGGGGAGTGAGGGAATGGGAGCAGGAGAAAGGGAATGGGAGTGATGCACAGAGAGGAGAATATGAAGCAGGGGAAGAGGAGTGAGATTGAGTGAAGGGCAGTGACAGTGAGGGAAGGGATATGAGGGTAAGGGAAAGAGAGTGAGGGAAAAAGAAGCATATTAAGATAGAGGAAAAAGTAGTGATTGAGAGAGAAGAATAAATAGAAAGAGAGAGGAAAGAAAAGGAAGATTGGTGGAGAGAGAGGGAGACAGTGAGCGAGAGAAAGAGAGGGAGAGTGAGGGACTGTGAGGGAGTGAGGCAGTTATAGTGACTGAGACAGAGGAAGAGACTTAGAGACGGATGGAGGAAAGGGGTGTGAGGGAATAAAGGAAGGGGAGTCAGCAAAAGGAAGTGAGGGGATAAGAGAAGGGGAGTGACTGAAAGTGAGTGAGGGATGGTGTGAAGGAAAAAAAGTGAGGGGAGAGAGAAAAAAGTGAGGGATAGAGCAAAAGAAGGGTAGTGATGGAGGAAGAAAGAAAAGAGAAGTGAGGGACACAGAGAGGAAAGAGGGAGCAGGAGAAGGTAAGTGAGGGTGAGGGAAGGGTACTGATGGTGAGAGAAGAAGTGTAAAGGTGAATTAAGGGGAGTAAATAGAGTGAGGGAAGGGGAGTAAGATGAGCAAAGGAAGTGGAATAAGAGACAGAGTGAAGAAAGTGAAAAAGGGAAAGAGAAGTAAGAGAGTGATGAGAAAGTATTTTTTGTTTGTCATCCTTACCTTATAAGTAATGGAAAGTTAATAATATATTTTTTATAAATATAATATCTGTGGAAGAGAAGAAAAAATTGAGTTATAATATATATTTCACAATACAATATAATTTGTACAATATGTTATGTATTTTATTTTGCTGTTCTCAGAATATATTGAATTTCACTGAAAACAGTGAGTTCAATAGTACTCATCATATAACAGCGGGCAAAAAAAAAGACAATCAATAAGATTGTTTTTGAAAAACCCATTCAACATTTTCATTAAGAATGTAACAATTAGAAAAAACATATCTTAAATGTTTTTTCGAACAGCAATTTCTTACGTAAATATGGGATATCTCCAACAATCACAAAGTAACAAAACATTATTACTTCTTTTTTATACACTCTAAATAAAGTTATGTACAAAATAGTCATTTTTTGTTTCAAATACCATTCCTAATGGCCAAATAGTATGTGTGAAATCCTTAGTTTGGAAGATACTTAATAGTACTCTTAAGCGTCCGTTTCCTAACTTTCTGAATCAAAAGAACCAACATCTTTTGTACCATCTAACAATGGTTATACTTCCACCTAATGCTATTTATCATGTACATAGAACCTTAAACAACTAGAATGCTATCAGAATCTCAACATCATCTGGTATGCCGATTACACTCTGCTCATCCTTTATCTTACCAATGAGCTGTATACCATTAAAAGAAACCTCTACAAGGGAATAAAAAATGTCTCCAACATCTCCAACTACTACAACAAATCTAAAACACCTCTGCCTCACTGATGATCAACATCTCCAGTGGTAGCCACATCACCCACTATCTGATACACTTACACTACCTCTACGTCAACTACAAGAATTTTTTGAAGCTCATGACCCTCACTCACAAAGTACTTTTCAACACCAGACTACCCTTTCTTAACAGCAGTAATTTTCCCAGGCCAATTATTTTCCCTAAAATTTTGGTTTTAAAAACACTAAGTAAGAATTTGGTAAGTCATAAGGCAAACGTTGTTTAAAAATCAATTGATTATCATTACAATGAGTCTAGCATTTTGTACATTTTAAATAAGCTGTGTAATGTCCTGATGTTGTAGAAGGACCGTCATGGAAAATAATTGCTAAATTTGAAAAGTTCTTCCTGATATTGATAGTTGAGAAGCCACAACATTTTTTAATTAAAGTTGTCAGTTTTCTTCCATTAGGTCTGCATCGTTGCAGCATTAAAATTACATACTGTCCATATCTTTGTATAAATAATGTTGATAACATTTGTGAGTTACATTGGGTGCAGACCATGTTTTGATTTGCTTCTCTAAGTAGATTATTAAAAGACACTGATTTGCAGTCTGGTAAAGTCAAATATATAAATCTTTCAGTGTCTATTTTAGTACTACTTGAAAACGAACAATTGTCACAGTCATGTTGCCATTTATAAAAAAGGGCAAAAAGATTTTCATTATGTATACCTTCATCTTGCAATACAACAAGCAGATACATTAAAAATTCCTGACAATCTTGCTGAATATTCTGTGAAAATGTATTTAAACCAGAACATATGTCTAAAACATTTCGAATATCAGAAACACTTTCTATTTTAGTTTTATCACTACTACATTTCTCAAACACAGAATTCAACAAACAACAAAATCTTTGTTCCAATTTTCAACAATTTGCTGTAGTAAAGTTTCAAGAAAAAAAACAACATTAACCACTACATTAGCATAGCAGTTGATACCAGAACTGTTTTCAAACTGAAAACCAACAACCTCTTCAATAAAATCCTTTTTCTTTTTGGTTACTATCACTGGTTCATCTAGTTTTTTTCTTTTCTCTGCAACCTCGCTACAATTTTTCTCATATCTTCTTTTTCGACTTACCACACGCTTTTCAAATACTGGATATTGAGGTAAATTGGGAGCATGTTCTCTTCTTAACCTATTATAATCTTTTACACAATTTACATCTGCACTAATCTTTGTCTCATTAAAATCAATCAAGTATAATCCAGATAAAGGTCTGACTCGAGATAAAGCAACATATGCCATACCCGTACTTCCAATATTCACCAAAGCACTATCTACACTTAAACCTTGAGATTTATGAATAGTCACCGCATATGTCAAACAAACAGGAAACTGTTTTCGGCGGACATATAAATCTTTTACAAGCAAAAATCGAGCTAAACAACGACTCAATTGTTGTACTACTTCTATTTAATCAAATTTGATTTTCAAAAATTCAATGTCATCTCTATTTGGGTAATTCACAAAATCAACAACATTACCCATTCCTCCATTTACTAAACCTCTTTACACATGTAAATTACGTCTTAAAATTATCAGACAATTACATGCATATAGATTCTTTTCTAAACCAGCAGTTTTAGATATTGATTTCTCTAAAGAATCCAATTTTGACTTCAACTTTTCTGACAAAATAATAGTAGCTCCTTCATGCTCTATTCTATCAATATCTTCCAGTTTTATAATTTTTTGATTTTCAAACTTTAACATTTTTTCATTGAATATTGAACATTCTTGCAGAGTTGGCATCAAGCATATCACTGATTTGTTTTCTGCAATTTTTCTTTATATATTCTCTGGGAGAATATTTTTGTTTGAAAACAAATTTGTAAGTAATCGTGCCTGCAAAGCTTCTTTGCCATGTTCACTCACTTTTCCAATTCTTATATCTTCAAGAATACTTTTATAATCAGCGTCCTTTGCCTGTCACATATTTGTAATGAATTCTGAATATTTGAAATATGACCAAATATTAACATTTCCAATGCTTCCCAGGCACTTTCTGGTGTCTTCATGTGTAACTGTTTTAAATACTGTTTGTCCTTTCACAGGAGTTAGTTGTAGTAGATCTCCAAAAAACTATGACGTGTTTGCCTCCAAATAACACATCATACTCTGTTTTAAGGATTTGTTGCATTCTTAAATGCACAGAGGCAAGCATTAAATTTGATACCATGCTTACCTCATCAATAATGAGAAGTTTAATTTTTTTCCAAAACTCTAGAAACTTCACAACAAGCTTCTCCAGATAGCTTGTGGTATTCTAATTTATTTTCATGCTCTACTGGCAGCATCAATAAATGATGTAAAGCAATCCCTTTAATGTTATGTGCTGCCAACCCAGTTGGAGCAGTAACAACACAAGAGATAAGTTGCAATTCCTTTAATTAGAAAACTTTTTCCAGTTCCTGCTTCTCCACTCATGTACAGTTGGACAGGTTTAAATGACGTACATGAGCACTCTTTTTTCTCATGATATAAACCATGCTCAATCTGTTTTGACACTTGATCATATATTTGTTTTTGCTCAACATTTAGTTGTTTTTTCAATTCTTCTAAGTTTATTACATCCTCTTGAGCTTGTTGCATTGCTGTTTCCACCTCATTCATGGCAGTTGCTGCTTCATTTTGGATAATTGGTTCTCCTAGTGGATCCAGACTCAACGAAGCAGAACGTTGACTGTCTTGACAACTGTCTCTAGCAATCTCTACTGCAATTGTAGCTTCTTGCTGTATTTTGTCGTTTAACATTTTAAGATAGTTCGTAAAAACAGGACATTCTATAGTATTTTTAGTTGCATTAAATGAATCTTCATAACTGTCAAAATCACCAAGTAGTTCCAGTTCTGTTCGCCATGTCTTAAAGAGTTGCAAAAGAGCTAAATAGTAAAATTCCCTTTTGTCAGGAGTTTCATAACTCAGTTTTCGGTGATTAATCAAATGTCCTTTTCTTTGTTTCACTAAACATCCTTCAGATCCAATCACAGCATATACTCCTTTATTAATATCTTCTGTAATATTCCTCTTAAAAGTATAGCTTTGCAGTACTTCATAGAGACAAATATTCTCAAGATGATTACTTCTATTTGGATAATATGTATCCAACATATTTGTCTTCAAAATATCTGTACTGTCTGGTTCTCTCTCTGCTGAATACTCAATTTCTTCTACAGATTTCAAAACTCGTTTCGTGTTCTTGCAAGACCTAAACTCACCCAAATGATTGTTCTAGATTTGGAGTATAGACTTGCAGATGATAAGTGATCTGAACATTCATATGCTCCGATTTCTCGATGAGACAACATCTTCAAACTATAGCTGTACAATTTCTTACTTAGGCTCTTTTAATGAGAAATTTCTTCCCACATTTCCTTTAGTTCCGGCTTTTCAGATTTAATAATGTAAGACGTTACATATCGAGCCACAGCAATGGAGTTATCTGCAACATATTGAATATCCATGTTAGCATTCCACATGGACAAAATTACTGGGTTATAGTCATTTATCTATTTTGACTCTTCATTTCTTGTTAAGTTGTAGGTATTTTTCGTTGATTTTCTTGTTACAGTTTGTTGTAAAGATGACATCAAATTGTTCACTCTTCCTTTTGATATTACTGGACGTGGAAATGCAAAACGACATTTTGTGTAAAACTTATCCTTAGATTTGTACTTTCGACGACAGTTTTTTCCATAACGATGGGTTTGAAACCATAAGACTTGATGTCTTAAATTCTTTTATTCTGTACTTTTTGGTTCAGCACATGTAGAATATTGTTCAACAAAACTCATCACTGTGTCATCTGAATCTGTTCCAAATTTGGGGGCATCTTTGATCCAAAGCAGCATATGTATGTGAGGAGCACCTCTTGCTTGATGCTCCTTTCTCCAAAAGAAATCCAGAATCTCTCCAAGAGGAGGATTTTTTTTGTTTGTGATAAAATACATCATAGCTTCAAATCTATGATTAAAATACCTGAATACAATAACTGGATCCAAAGAGCACAGTTCACCAGGTGTCTTGTATTCTATATTTTCTATGTTTGCATTTGCCTCTCGAAGAAATTGAAGTAAATCTTCCCAAGCATTCTCTGCACAGCTTAGAGTAATGAAGCATGTAGGAGTTCCTAAGTTTCTTAGCATACATTTCAATTCCCCATGACAACGGTACCAATACTCATTAGCACCACGCTGAAATGCCATGAGATTTATTAGCTGTGATTCCAAAACAGTATCTTTCTGTTGGACATTATCCATAAAGTCCTATGCCGAAACATTTTGCAGATGTACTCCACTTTTTAGTATATGGTTCACTGCATAAGAAAGTCCAGACAAGTCACTCTCAAACAGAAGATGAAACAAATATGGAATACATTGGCGAAACCTTGGATCTTCTGCATATAATCTTGATGTCCGGTATTCAGATGCAGGAATCTGCACAGGTCATTCATCATATCGTCCACCTTTGCCTGTTGGAAATAACTGAGGGAAACAACGAGCTTCCAAGCTTTCTTCCCATATACTAATGGGACTTACTTTCGCTTCTTTCATTTGGAATAACTCAATAGTATTCCCCGTCACTTCTTTAGAGTGAAGTGGATGCACACTATAATGTTCATAAATTTCTGCAGTTCTGGACACATCCACTTTTTCAATTTGTGCAGTTGACAAATCACTGTCCTCTTCTACAGTTGTTTGCTCTTCTACAGTTGTTTCCTCTTCTCCTACATATACATTTTTATGGTATTGAATGTTGTTTTCTAAATACAACGTTGCCTTTTTCACTTTCCTAACATCCACTAATTCTTGCCAGATTTTCTTACTCTTCGTAGGAACACCATTAACTAGAATAACTAGAGGTTCCTCTTCCACATTTTCTACACCAATTGTTTCAATATTTTTCTTTAAATCTAGAGGAAAATATATAACTCTTCCCTTAAATCCTCTCTGTAAATCTGAAGGAGGCAATTTCCCTGTGTTAGTCTCCATACGAACAATAGCCTGAAATGGATGCACACATTGAATAAGAATAGACTTATAAGTATTTAAATCCATCAGTTCAGAAGGAATATTTACCAACTCAAGATTATTATGTACAGCTCTAGCAGGCATTTTGTTTTCATTTAATTTGTTATAACAATATTTACAAATACGTTGATCAGAACCCAAATCAAAACAAATCTCTACCAACCAATAAGTTGCAAATTCATTCCACTCATTATTATTCTCCTTTTCACTTTTTAAATATAGATCAACTAACCTGGTCTGATTTTTATAATGAATTCGTCTACAACAAATACAAGAAAAGTTTGGTCTTTCACCTGAAATGACCTTAAACCTTGTCATTTCTTGCTCAAAATTTTCTGTACTAAAATTCTGTACATTTTCTTCCACATTTCCGTCTTTTAATGTATCTGTTTCTGCACTGTCTTCTTCAGAACCAAAGTAACTAACCTCAATTTCTTCACAACTGTTGATTACATCTAATACAGATCCATGCAAAAGAGCACTGTTTAACTTTTTTAACATTAGTGCTGGACTTTTTGCATAATACAACCTTCTCACTAATTTTCTTATTTCAGTATGATGTACTGCTAACATCCTGAAATGGTGAAAAACACTCTGACATACTTTTTTAGAAAGACAAGCCAAATAATTACCTTGCAAACCCGTTTTTTCTCTCACTTTGCAAGGATCTAATTCTTGCAACATCTTAATCTTTTGTTTAACCCCTTTGCTGCTGCCGTCGTCCGTTGGACGTCGCGCAAGCTACCTCCCTGGTGCTGCGCACGTCCAACGGCCGACGCGGCTGCACCCGTTTCTTCGAACGTTCAGCACTGGTGCTGAACGTTCGAAGCAGCAAACAGGTTAACACATTTCTTACTATACTTACGTAAGAAATTGCGAAAAAAATCAATTGAATCCTGTCGTACACTACAAACACTACTACAATTCCAAGTGTAAACTGGAGCCTTAGGACATCTCCCTAAAACTTCATCAGCTAACACCTCTTCTGCATTTCTAGGGACAATTTTCTCTTTTTTAATCGGACAACCACTCTTAACCTCAGAAGCTCGACCACTGGTGTCAACTGCATGCAACAAATCATTACTCTGAAGGTAACTCTCTTCATTAAAAATGGCTCACAACTTGAACTATGTTTCCATTCTCCAGAAAAAACATTACAAAAATTAGTTCTATTAATTAGTCTTTTCCACTTACTTTTGGCCTTCATATCATTGATTGGCTTCTAGTGTTCGAATCCTACTGATTACTAAAAGGAACAAGTTTCTTTTTAATTCAAAAGCCTTCTCAACAATTGTCTCAATATGGTTTTTTTTCTTTTAAAAAGCTGTTTTTCTTTGACAATTCTTTATATTTTTTAATACATTTAAAACAACTCTGTTATAAAACATTTGCTTGCGAATTTCAACAAACTGATTTTTTCGTCTATTACTATACACAATATCTTTACCGCATAGTTTTTCATCATTTTTCTTTTTTGTCTGTTTTTTCTTTGTAGTTACAGATTTTTTTTTTCCTGATTCTCCACACTTTTTTTACTTTGTGTTATTTTCCTTATAAAATCCTATGTTGGCTTACCAGGAGCTTTCTTTGTTTTTTCCACACATTGCTGTTAAGATAAATCTTGTACTTCTTTTTTCTTGGAAAAGTAAGCCTGTTTATATCTTTTTCTTTTCTCACTCTTTGACAGCATATTGTTATTTATTTCTGTATATAATTAAAATCTGTTGTGAAGAAAACAAAACATGTTAACATTTTTTTTTACAATTGTAGACCACTACTAGAATACTACATAGCAATTGGAAGCACAGGCACATGCATCAAATGATTTTGCGATCGCAAACGGTGCGAATCGCAAAAATCGGCCGTTTGCGATCGCAAAATCTGCTTTTGGAATGCATGAAGGGTCAAGGCCATCGCAATTTAAGAATTCGCGAATATTTGTGAATTCTTAAATTGCGATTGCATTTAAGGAATTGCATTTAAGGGGAGCAAATTACCATGAGGTCGAACCTCATGGTAATTTGCAAAAACTTAAAAAAATGCACTTTTGTTTCATGTTGTGCACACACATGCCCTAAGGGCATGTGTGTGCACAACATATGTGCACAGATTGATTTCAGGGGAGCAACAGGGTGTCCTTTGGACACCCCTGCATCCTTGAAATCGCATTCTCAATTTGCGATTCGCTAATTGCTAATCGCAAATTGAGAATGTCTTCCCATTCATTCCTATGGGCCTGTAGGCCCATAGGAATGAATGGGGAGGTATTCCTTAATTGCGACTCGCAATTTGCGAGTCGCAATTAAGGAATATTAAGAAATCGCAATTTATTTAGCGATTTCTTGATGCATTGCATTTTGCAATTCCTTAATTGCAATTCCTTCTTTTTCGCAATTAAGGAATCGCAAAATGCAATATTGATGCATGTGCCTGACTATGTTGTAAAGTCTGGTTCACTCCATAAGTAATTTTAAGGCACAGCAGCAGTGTTCGGGCAGTGTAGGAGATCATGCAGGAAGTGCTGTTTCAGGGTTTAGGACAATGCAGTGGTGTTTGAACATTATAGGGGCATTTGCTGAAAATGATGTTTCAGGGTTTACAGCAGTGTAGTAGTGTTGAAAGAGTTTAGCAGGTTTTGCTAGGGATGGGATTTCAGTGTTTTTGACAGTGCAGTGGTGTTCAGGCACTGTAGGGGGTCAAGGTGGGACTGATATTTCTGAGTTTAAAGCAATTCAGTTGTGTTTGGGCAGTGTATGGTATCATATGAGGGCTAGGAGTATAAATCACTGCATGTCCTAGAGCCTGACTCACTCCATGAGTACATGTTTTCCCATGTCTGCAAACACATGCATCAAGCAAGTGATTCTGTCACAATATTCCCAAAAACACACTGACTCACATTCTGATTCTAGACGAATCAAAATATCCCTTGCAATTCACTGAAATGATTACTGCATGCTACAGAGAGAGTTGCTATGGCATTTCTGCAGCACACCCAGGATCTTTATTACACAGCAGGGAGACTATTTGGGAATTAAGAGACCTGACACAGATGCTGCATGGGACTTTGTGGTACAAAAGGGGGTGGTGATGGACGGATCATCTGAACCAATAAAACACTCACACCCAGTCAAAAGATCTGAATTTGATCCATCACCGTTCTTTAGCCCAGTCTGCCACCCCAGTTCAGACACGGCTATATGCAAATCAGTCTGACCCTGTGCCTCATGGGAACAGTCCAGCCCGAACTGCCAAGCCATGCCTTTCCTGGACCGGAAACAAGCTTCCGAGGACCGGTTTCTGGCATTACAGCCGACTTCAGCCCGGCTTGCTTGAATCCAGTGGCAAAGTGAGCAAGGGACTCACGTCTGAGCATACCCTGCCACACTTATGGCGGCCACAAGTGGTACAAAAGGGGGTGGTGATGGACGGAGCATCTGAACCAATCAAACACTCACACCCAGTCAAAAGATCTGGGTTTGATCCATCACCGTTCTTTAGCCCACTCTGCCACCCCAGTTCAGACATGGCTATATGCAAATCAGTCTGACCCTGTGCCTCGTGGAAACAGTCCAGCCTGAACTGCCAAGCCATGCCTTCCCTGGACCGGAAACAAGCTTCCGAGGACCGGTTTCTGGCATTACAGCCGTCTTCAGCCCGGCTTGATTGAATCCTGTGGCAAAGTGAGCAAGGGACTCACGTCTGAGCATACCCTGCCGCACATATGGCGGCCAAAAGCGGTATAAAAGGGGACTTTGTAGTACTACATGTAATAAAGATCCTGGGTGTACTGAGAAATGCTATAGCAACTCTCTCTGTAGCATGTAGTAATCATTTCAGTGAATTTTCATTTCTACATTCTCAGTCTCTGTTTGTCCACAGACATCAAAAATCACTCAGATAGACATAGGAACAGATCGCCCTTGGGTTCTGAGGAATTTTTCTAATTGCAATAGCTCACAAGAAATCTATTTACTTATTTGTCCCTGCCGAGAGAAATACGTAGGGATGACTACAAGAAAAGTGCGGACGAGGATGTTGGAGCACAAAAGTGCGTTTAGATGTAAAAAAAAGCATCTCTAAACTCACGAAACACTTTATTGAGCATAACCATAACGAAACCGACTTCACATGGACAGTCCTGGAGAAACCCTTTATACCTTCGTATATTGGGGGCGTTTCAAAATATCTGTTCGTTAGAGAACAAAAATGGATCTTCATATTATCTTCAGACTCCGGGGGTCTCAACGATGAAATACCTTGGACCATTTGTGATTAGCTCATAACAATCTGGACAGAGAATACAACATAACTGACTCCTATGAGGGGTACTTTATTCTGCACTGAGAATTATAGAACTTTTCTTCTGAGGATTTACATTTACCGAGTATAAGCAAGAGTATAAGTAAGTGTTATCCCTCTTTGATATCCCTTCCATGGTATTATTTGTCAGCAATTTACATACCACCGTTACGCTATCGGTTTGGATATCAGTTCCATATCCTTATATTGCCAGACAACTGAAACATCCTGAAATTGTCAGACCATAAAAAATGTCCATTTACCCATACCCCTCCTGTTAACAGACACTCACATACAACTGAATGCCTGTTGTACTTCTGCTTTATTTATTTCGCCTTGAGCAGAAATGAGTAATCGTCTGTTCCAGGAGGCTGCTCAGAGAGACTTGTGGGCTTTTATTTGTTAAGTATGTCTGTAATAAGTGATGAGTATGCATACTAGTTTTCCGACCTACTGGGAGTGAGTTGAATGGCATAACTAAGCATTGCAGCATTAATAGTAAACTGTAAGGAATCTATAGATGTAGCCATGTTGTAGTCTTAGCTACCATAAGAAACGAAGATATTCATAATACAATACATCACGCTTTTGTTATACACGCAATAGCTTTAACCGCATCGCTGCGGCGGCTTTTCCCGCTGTACGCGGCAATTTTGAAATTACCGCGTTACATGACGAGCTCAGCTCGTCATGAGCACACAGCAGGTAACGCTCATGACGAGCTCAGCCCCGAAGGGGTTAATAACATGCTTGGCACGGACACATTTATAGTAGTCCTTACATTTATCAATTTCAGTTCATTTCTTTGAACAACACACCTGGGGATCGAACTCCTGTCTTTTCAAAGATAGAACTACAATTCTCATAGATATGACGTCATTTTGTAGTACTCTACTCTACATGTAATAAAGATCCTGGGTGTACTGAGAAATGCTATAGCAACTCTCTCTGTAGCATGTAGTAATCATTTCAGTGAATTTTCATTTCTACCTTCTCAGTCTCACCTTAACCTCCTACACTGCCTGAACACCACTGCACTGTCCTAAACCCTAAAACACCATCCCTGGCAAAATATGCTAAACTCTTTCAAAACTACTGCACTGCTCTACCCTGAGACAGTACTCCCAGCAAGACCCCCTTTCACTGTAGTAATCATTTTACTGAATTGCAAGGGATACTGTCATGTGTCTAAGATCACAGTGTGAGTCATTATTCATTTCTGAAAAATGTGACAGAATAATTTGCTTTGCTCATGTGTTTAAAAATATGGGAAAACATGTACTCATGAAGTGAGTCAGGCTTTAGGACATGTAGTGCTACTAAGTCCTATGCAGCATGTGTGTCAGGCCTCTTAATTCCCAAATAGTCTCCATGCTGTGTAATAAAGATCCTGGGTGTGCTGTAGAAATGCCATAGCAACTCTCTCTGTAGCATGTAGTAATCATTCCAGTGAATTTTGATTTGTACATTCTCAGTCCCACCTTGACCCTCTACACTGCCTGAACACCACTGCACTGTCTTAAACCCTGAAACACCATCCCTAGCAAAAGATAATAAAAAAAAGGCCATGCCTCGGAGGATGTGGTCCCCTGGGCTGAAAAAGGCCTCGGGAGGGGGGCCAAATGGCCCCCTTCCCAAATTCTTTAAAAAAAAATTGGGGGTAGGCCCTGAGGGATGGGGTCCCCTGGCCCGAAAAAAAGAAAGAGAAGGGGGGCTACACACCCCCCCTTCTTAACAATACATTTTAAAAAAACGGGATCGGGGAGGAGGCCACGACCCCTCATTGCACCTCTCTGCAAACGAGCCCCCTGGCGCGTTTACAGAGGGGGAACAAATTCTCCTTGAATACTGGTGGTCCCTGGGGGCCAACTAGCCCACCAGGAACCTCCAGTGTGCGCCAGGGGGATGGAGTCCCCGGGGCTAGAAGTGGCCCGGGAGGGGGGCCACGTGGCCGCCCTCCCCCATAAAAAGAAAAACATTTTTAAACGGCCCCTGGGGGATGGGGTCCCCGGGGCCATAAGGGGCACCAGAAGCGGGGCAAGGAAGCCCCCTTCCAAAAGATAATTGTTTTTAAAAAAGGCCATGCCCCGGAGGATGGGGTCCCAGGGGCCGAAAAAGGCCTCGCAAGGGGGGCCACACGGCCCCCTTCCCAATTTTTTTTAAAAAAAATTAAAATTTGAGGGCAGGCCCTGGGGGGTGGGGTCCCTAGGGCCACAAAGAAAAGAAAAAGAAGGGGGACTACACAGCCCCCCTTCTCAAAAGTAAATGTTAAAAAAACGGGATTGGGGAGGAGGCCACGCCCCCTCATTGCACCTCCCTGCAAACGCGGCCCCTGGCACATTTGCGGAGGGGGAACTAATTCTCCTTGAATACTGGGGGTCCCTGGGGGCCAACTAGCCCACTAGGAACCTCCAGTATGCGCCAGGGGGCTGCGTTGCAGAGAGGTGTGATGAGGCCACGCCCCTTTTTTCACCTCTCTGCAACACAGACCCCTGGCACATACTGGAGGTTCCTGGTGGGCTAGTTGGCCCCCAGGGACCCCCAGTATGCAATGGGATTTAATCCCCCAACTTAGAACGCGCTACAGGGCATGTTTGCACAGTGGTGAAGGTAGGGGGTGGGGCTTGAGGTGATATGTGTGCAAACATGCCCTGTGGCGCAATTTAAGTTGGGGATTTAAATACTCTTCAATCCAGAGGTCCCCTAGGAGCCAACTAGCCCACCAGGTACATCCAGTAAGTGTCACGGAGCTGCGTTGCAGAGTGTTGTAAAAAGGGGACTTTGCCTCTGAACACCTCTCTGCAATGCAGCTCCCTGGTGCATACTGGAGGTACCTGGTGGGCTAGTTGGCCCACAGGGGACCTCAGGATTAAAGAGGAATTCCCCAACTTAAAACGCGCCACAGAGCGTGTTTACACACATGTCACCTCAGGCCCCGCCCCCTTCCTTCACTATTGAGCAAAATGTTACTCTAAAATCAGCTGAACTACGAATTCCGATTTACTCACCTGTTATCAGGAGAGACCTCAGTGCTGCATCTTTCAGCCCACTACTGATCCTGAAAAATAATTCTAACCATACTTACAGTAACTTGAATTTCCATCCATAGGCTAACATTGACTGGTTTCACTTGGGAATTCTTCTAGGTGTGGGGTTTTAGAACTTTAAAAAATTTCTCTAAAATCAGCCGAACTTCGAATTCCGATTTACTCACCTGTTATCAGGACAGACCTCAGTGCTGCATCTTTCAGCCGACTACTGATCTGGAAAAGTAATTCTAACCATACTTACAGTAACTTGAATTTCCTTCCATAGGCTAACATTGACTGGTTTCCGTTGGAAATTCTTCTAAGTGTGGAGTTTTGGAACTTTAAAAAAATGCTCTAAAATCAGCCGAACTACGAATCCGATTTACTCACCTGTTATCAGAAGAGACGTCAGTGCTGCATCTTTCAGCCCACTACTGATCCTGATAGTAATTCTAACGATACTTACAGTAACTTGAATGTCCTTCCATAGGCTAACATTGACTGGTTTCACTTGGAAATTCTTCTAAGTGTGGAGTTTTGAAACTTTAAAATATTCCTCTAAAAAGAGCCGAACTACGAATTCTGATTTACTCAGCTGTTATCAGGAGAGACCTCAGTGCTGGATCTTTCAGCCCAGTACTGATCCTGACATTTTTTATTAGCCGTACTTACCAGTAACTTGAATTTCCTTCCATAGGATATCATTGCCTGCTATAAAAAAGACATTTAAATTAAAAAATATATCAAATAAAAATAAAAAATATTATAATTTCAATATTTTTAAAAACATATTTTTTTCAATTTATATTAAAAATATGTAATGTAATTTAAAAAATAAAATATCTAAAAATAAATACTTTAAAACAATGTAGTAAATCAGTAAAAACAAATATAACAATTAACACATTTAAAAATTATCATTTACAAAACCTTTGATATTCACTGAAAAACGATAGGTTTCAGCCACTTTATAGTTTGGAATTAGCATTAAAAAAACTTAGAAATTCACTGAAAAAATCATAGGTTTCAGCCACGTTATAGTTAGGAATTAGCATTTAAAAACTTTAGAAATTCACTGAAAAAACCATAGGTTTCCCACATATTATAGTTAGCTGGACATTTCACTCATACACAACCATTGAAATTTCCCCTTTATAGTTAGTTCAGCTAAGTATAACTTGCGCGCCCGGAATGCACTGCTGATGACGTCACATATTACATCACTCATGACATGGTCAGTGACATTACTCATGACATCACTGATGACATCTCAAGTGACATCACTGATGACATCACTGATGACATCATCCTTGTGAAAGAGTGGCAGACCTCCTCCCACCGTAACATAACCTTTGATACACACATTGAAAAATAGAAACAAAAATTTTCAAGAAAATGGAGATACAATACCAGCTACAACAACTTATTCAGTATTTCCAACATCTTCTTACACATCCACTCATTTACCAACAGTTCTATATAGTCACTCATACATGTACTCACCCATCATATGTATTCATACACCAATATATCCTGTTACACACCGATACTCATCCATAGATGCAAATAAACCATCAAATAAGCGTTTACTTGCATATACAGGTATACACACACCACTACACTTACCTCTACAGAAACGTACACATACTTACTCTCTTAAACAATCACTTATAGAAACACATACTTATTTATACAGGAACTCTTCCAATCTCTCACTCTCACATATACTCACGTATATACATCAATACTCACATATACTAGTTTAAAACTTATGTAGTTACTCATAAAGATACTATTGAGACAGTCATTCACTGACTAACACACCCATACACACACTCATCCACCCATACAGTCCTGCACACATGCTGTCTTCAAAACACATACAAACAGTGAGTCAGTCATTCATGCATCTGTGCGCTAAGTAATACCCCCACCAAACCATACAGACACTCATACTGATACTCAAAAAAACAACCAATGACCCATATATAGACTCATGTAGCTACTCACCAACCCATGCAGCCACTTATACTCAAAGTGAGACACTGATACAGATATTTAAGTATTTAAACATTACTTGCTAATATATGTATTCACTAAGATACACTTAATTAGTCCGTTATACATTCAATTTTACAAAAAAAACATCCATTTAGACACTTATTTACCCATTAATTCTTCCATCGAACTTTAGATATACATATATAAAAAATATTTATTTTTCATAAAGACACACATTCACTGGATGATGTAATCAGTGATGTCGTTTGAGATGTCATCAGTGATGTCATGAGTGATGTCACTGACCATGTCATGAGTGATGTAATATGTGACATCATCAGCAGTGCATTGCGGGCGCGCGAGGTATAGTTAGCTGAACTAACTATAACGGGGGAATTTCAATGGTTTTGTATCAGTGAAATGTCCAGCTAACTATAACATGTGTGAAACCAATGTTTTTTTCAGTGAATGTCTAAGGTTTTTTAAATGCTAATTCCTAACTATAACGTGGCTGAAACGTAGGTATAGTTAGGACCAATTTTCCATAGGAAGAGCATTTTTTGTTGCAACTAGGAAGTGTTGGCCGCTATTTTGTGATTTCATTGAAGCGAGTAAGGGGAAAAAAGGGTGAAAAGAGTAGGTAAGAGGAGGATAGGAGCAGTGTAACCTCTGTGGGGGAGTGCGAAGCGAAGCAGTCACTCCTACAGGTCTGAAAGTGCGGTGTTGCTCAGAGTGACATGGTGCTGAGATGAGATGCTGCTACACTCGGGTATGAAACCGAAAGCCTAAACCACGAACTCATTGCCCGAAAGTGATGTGGTCTGGTGTTTCTAGCATAGGTGTGGAAGTAGTGTTAATAGGCGTTTATAGCATACAGGGAGTGGGAAGCGAACTACTGTCCGCTACCGTGCGTTTATATAGTATACCGGAAGTGAAGTACTCACGCCTACCGGTGTGAAGACTTGGGGATCAAATCAAGCTGATTGTTGTAAAGTGATGGGCTCTGAGCACTGTAGCATACTGGCCGCTTTAGTATAACTGTGTAAGTAGTGTTAGTATCCCTTTATAGTATAAAGGGAGTGGGAAGCAAACTAATCACCCCTACTGGTCTGAAGACTCGGGGATTAAACCGTGCTCCTAAATCGTGAGTTTCTTGCTGTAAAGTGATGTGTTCTGGGCAGTGTAGCGTACCTGTGGAAGTAGTGTTAGTTTGTGTTTATACAATACAGGGAGTAGGAAGCGAACTACTCAACCCTACCAGTCTCAAGACTCGTGGATGAAACCATGAGCTTATTGCTGTAAAGTCATCTTGTGTTTGCTGCATACGTGTGAAAGTAACGTTAGTAGACATTCATAGTAGACAGGGAGTGGGAAGCGAACTACTGACTGCTACCGTGCGTTTATAGTATACCCAAAGTGAAGTACTCACGCCTACCAGTGGGAAGACTCGGGGATCAAAGCAAGCTTATTGCTGTAAAGTGATGGGCTCTGGGCGCTGTAGCATACTGGCCGCTGTAGTATACCTTTTTAAGTAGTGTTAGTATATGTTTATAGTATACAGTGAGTGGAAAGCGAACTAATCACCCCTACTGGTCTAAAGACTCGGGGAATTATACTGTGAGCCTAAATCGTGAGTTCATTGCTGTAAAGTGATGTGTTCTGGGCGGTGTAGCATACCTGTGGAAGTAGTGTTAGTTTGCATTTATACAATACAGGGAGTGGGAAGCGAACTACTCACCCCTACCGGTCTCAAGACTCGTGGATGAAACCATGAGCTTATTGATGTAAAGTCATCTGGTTTTCATAGCATACGTGTGGAAGTAGTGTTGGTAGGAGTTTATAGCATACATGGAGTGGGAAGCGAACTACTAACCGCTACCGTGCATTTATAGTATACCGGAAATGAAGTACTCACGCCTACCGGTGTGAAGACTCGGAAACAAAGCGAGCTGATTGCTGTAAAGTGATGGGCTCTGGCCTCTGGGCGCTGTATTATACTCACCGCTGTAGTATAACTGTATAAGTAGTGTTAGTATGCATTTATAGTATACAGGGAGTGGAAAGCGAACTAATCACCTCTACTGGTCTGAAGACTTGGGGATTAAACAGTGAGCCTAGATCGTGAGTTCATTGCTGTAAAGTGATGTGTTCTGAGTGATGTAGCATACCTGTGGAAGTAGTGTTAGTTTGTGTTCATACAATACAGGCAGTGAGAAGCGAACTACTCACCCCGACCGGTCTCAAGACTCATGGATGAAACCATGAGCTTATTGCTGTAAAGTCATGTGCTCTGTGTAGTATTGCAATGTAAGTTATAGAAGAATGTTAGTATGTAATGCTACTAGAATGTAAGTATGTAATGTTAGAATGTAGGGCTGTCATGAGGGGAATCTTGGGGAGTTTGTACACGGTGCTGGAGAAGATGGTTGCCTTGCTGTCTGATCTTGTTGGTGGCTGCTTAAGCTGTCTTGTTTTCCTGCAATAAATCTACTTATCAGATCCACTGTTGTCTGCCTCTTTAGTACATAAATTTGGCAACAAGCTGGAGAAGGTAAAAAGAAGGCAGCACTCACCAATATTTTGAACTTGATTGCGTTGTGCTGAAGACCCGTTTTGTTCGTGAAGCTGTTTTTACTCATACCAGGGACGTCAGCTCATTGAACTATGTCATCCGACCTCTGGTAGGATTTATATATTTAGATTTTGGGTTTCCTCTGCCTCTTCGGTACACTCTGGTTGCTGTACTACACGTGTGCAAGTAGTGTTAGTATGCGTTTATACTAATTTTATAGTTATGCAGTAACCAATGCATCATGATCCTAGGGAGCGCCAACTCCCAGGTGCAGCTCATACAATGTCCCGGGGTGTGCATCCGCTGGACATTTATGTTTGCTATTAGAGGGCGGGTGCACGGCTTCAACCCTGTAATAGCAAATCCTTGTTTGGCTCGTGGAAGCAAGAGGAGGAAAACCTTGTATCGCTTCAATAAAGCCGATCCAGATGATAAAATGGACAAAAAGAAATGAAGCGGGGTCTCACCCATTCATTTAAATGAGCCCCCTGGTGGGTAATGTTCCGGGGCCAATCGTATTATGATATTGCGAGGTCTGTGCAGGACTGGGAACCTTAATCTCACATGTAAATTAGGCGCGGGAGGGCACAGAGACGCTTCGCAGCCTAGGGGATCGCCACCTCCCCCGGTATTGTTTACTAATTGTTCGGGGGACTACGAGGCCAACTGAAGTCCCGGTATCGCCACCCTCCGGGGATTTACTTAAATATGCTGGGTGGGCCTCGCCAGTCCTTGAAGCCTCGGTGGTCCTAGGCAGTGCCTTATTGGTTTGTAATCACACGGGCAGTACTCATGGTGTTGTAATAAAGTGATACACCGCATAGAACCCTTGCAGTTGTAACATTCCGAAGGCTTCATTTATGTAATAGTCTGTTGGTTTATATTTGGTAGGTGCACCACAAAATTACAACTGTTTTCCCTCATAACCTCCTATAAACAGACGATATTCACAATAAACTACAGAGAAGTGTTGTCAGAAAAAGAAGACATATACACTCACCTAATTATTGGTAAAAAAAATTACATTTATTAAAACAACACAAATAAATGGAAATGCAACTTTATTCAAAGAAACAACAGTATAACATGAAATTAGTGGCTGGGACTCCTCCAGAAGCAGCGTACAAAACATGCAAGACAAAAATGAAACATAAGTATGTGCTAGGTCCAAGAGAAAAAGAACGGTAGTCAGAATGAAATAAAGATATTGAGAACAGGACAGAGAGGGAGTGGGTGGAAGGGAGAAGGGGAGGGAGAGTCAAAAGAACAGAGGGAGGAGGAGACAGAGCGTCTGTCTACTGCACCCAGCCGTCACTGTTTACCTCCCTTCAACCTTTGTGTCTAGGACGCTGGGGTCTGAGAGAAAGAGCGCGGTCCAGCAAGTCCTTAAAATGAAACAGGCATGAATAAGGATGGATGTTACATTGTTAGCTACGGGAACATCGCTTGTTGGCACCTGTGCACCGAGGCTTCTGCACCCCAGCCTCTTCCCCCGCACTGTGCTCAATTGTAGTTCCTGCGCACCGAGGCTTCACTGCTCACCTGCCACCATCGGTGTGTCCATCGATGTGCTGATGCAAGCTCCGACTCCGGGGTGCCTCTCTAGGGTGGCACAGCAGGTATCCGGTCGGGGACGGTGCCTTGATACCATGATGGAAGGCATCAGAATGCCCAGGGCATCATCACGGGATAAGCACCCGCTCCGCCCATTTCGGCACAACGTATTCAGTGTCTGAAAAGGGAGAAAAAATATTATGATGGAAACGTCTGGAGGTAAATGAAGGTGTATTTCAAGCTTAATAGAGAACAGCAGTTCAGTGCATCTTTCCTTCTTGAAGTATGATCTACCAACGGTTAGTGGTAATCGTGGTTCAAAGAGGAGTTGGAATGCATTAGAATATTCAAGGTTAAATAATAATATGTTATGCCAACGTTCACATACAAAGGAACAGAGCACATGGTAGAAGCATAATGTGCACGTGTAATGAAGTGGCGCAAGCCTGTGTGCATGTACACTTAGTAATCAGCTCACTACAGTGCCCCGAAAGCCAATGCCACATGTCTGTAGGGCAGCACTGCCCGCTGGCTGAGGCCTACAGTACAGTCCAGCAGGTCCTTAAAATGAGACAGAGATGTGACTGAATGAGGTCAGAGATCACATCATTACATACGGCAACATCGCTTGTTCGCACCTGCACAGCCAGGCTGATGCACCCCACCACTTCTGCAGCACAGCGCTTAACATGTGTCTGTAGGGCAGCGCTGCTCGCTGGCTCACACCTACAGTACGGTGCAGCAGGTCCTTAAAATGAGACACACATGTGACTGAATGAGGTCAGAGATCACATCATTACTGAGGGCAATATCGATTGTTCACACCTGCGCACCCAGGCTGATGCACCCCACCCCTCCCGCTGCACCACGCTCAATTGCAGTCCCTGTGCACCCAGGCCCCACTGCTCACCTGCTGTCATTGTTGTGAGTCCAAACACGACAGGCAGCTGTGTTCACAATTCAGATGCAGCGTTGATTGCAGGATGGTGTACACCTTGTGGATCCCTTTCGAAACACGACGTCCAGTAGGGTTCACAATTGATGTCCAGTGTTGATTGTCAGGATGGCGTACGGCTTATGGATCCCTTTTTTTATTGCGCATTGTGTTATACGAGGTGGATCCGGACATAGTACCTTAGGCAGTGTGGAAGAACTGGGACATGTGGCTTTGTCGTTATCCTATTTATACATACGCAAAGTGGGTTGGGCTTGCGTGTGTGTGAATAATTGTTCCGGGAACCTTGGCGTTGTTGAGTTCTTGCATGGCCAGGAAGTGTACTTATGTGTGTTTCTCGTTTTGCATTTTGACGTCGCAGAATGTGCAGTTTACATTAATGTAGCAGGTAACGTGAAGGGCAGCAACTTTCGCTAATGAGATGCTGTTCGAAAACATTGAATGGCCAACATCACATGTCGTTGTCAAGGTTGTTGATATGCGCAGACACGCATGTAAGTGATTTGCGGTATTATTGAATGTGTTGCTATCGCGAAGCGGACACAGGTGAATGTGCTCGGATGGAGGAAGGATCAGCAGTGAGGCTACGTCATACATAGAGATAACATTCATTACAGTCAAGCAATGCATGTCAAACGTGAATCTGAAAGTCTCAGATATGGCACACTACTATACTGGTAAAGCCTGACAACAGAGCATACAGCAATGCAAATCTACACATTACTGTTTACTGTTTGTTACATGTGATGCAGCACAATAATGCACACACACACACACCAGGGGCATTGTGTAACACACATTTGTTTTTTTATGTAACATTTCAGATGCATGGCCATCACACGTGGAAGGGTAATGTACCGACCATGAATATTGTTCAAGATGATCGTTGTATATTGTGCATAGTATAAGATATGTCTACACAGCAAAACAACTATTCAAAAAAGCTCTTTAAGCTGAAGGGTGTGTTTCATCAAACGCTGTAGAGAGAATGACTAAAATAGGTGGGGTCCTCCAACTGTTACAATGTGAAATGTTATGAACTTATCAAATGCTTTTTTTTTAAGGTCACGTGTGAAACGCGTATCGAGGGCGCAAGGAGGAAGCACCTGATGCAATTTTGAGAAAATATATGTATCATAATATAAGTTTATTACACTTAGAAATATATATATATTTAAAATATTTTAGATTATCACTTGCTATCATATACACTTTAAAGTTATTTACATTTAGTTTCGAGACATAAAAAAACATAACATAGAGCCTGGCAGCGTGCACTTGTCGCATACACAATGGGCAGTGGCGTGATCCTGTACGTACATGAAATAATGCGCGGCTTGGTACTGTGTACCCGTCGGATACCAAAGTAGCAGCTAGCGTGACCTCATACGTATATGATGTTACGCGGGAGGCGGTGCCACGAACCCGTCAGATACGAGTTTAGCAATATGGCAGATAGGATTTGCATAGTGATGGAGCTTGGCACAGTACCGGTATGGGACTGCCGCTTTCCTCCAAAAAAAAAAAAAAGATATACATATTTTTGGGGGAGGATATAAAACATTTCATAATTTTTAAAGTTAAAAAAAGGATAATAGAGTTACAAAATATTACAAAAGAAAAAAGAAAAAATATAGGTTTTATAAATATTAGAATATGAAATTAACATTTAAAAACCTTCGAAATTCACTGAAAAAACCATTGGTTTTACAGACGTTATAGTTGGGAATTAGCATTTTAAAAAACCTTTGAAATTCACTAAAAATCCATAGGTTTCAGGGATGCTATAGTTAGTTAGACATTTGACTCATCTAAAACCAGAGAAATTCGCCCGTTATAGTTAGTTGAGCTAACTATAACTCGCGTGCCCGCAATGCACTGCTGATGACGTCACATATTACATCACTCATGACATGGTCAGTGACATCACTGACGACATCACCGAT
The DNA here is from genome assembly GCF_964261635.1 of Lissotriton helveticus. Taxonomy (NCBI): domain Eukaryota; kingdom Metazoa; phylum Chordata; class Amphibia; order Caudata; family Salamandridae; genus Lissotriton; species Lissotriton helveticus. The sequence goes on along the minus strand of NC_136060.1, from coordinate 45,846,523 downwards.
GACATCTCAAATGACATCACGGATGACATCTTCCACGTGATAATCTGATGCACATACTGATGCCCTAATATAAACTTTGATACACCCATTCTAAAATACAGACTACTATTTTTGAAACCATACACACAACAATGCCAGATACTACATACCACTCACTATTTCCTAGGTCTACACACACATCCAGTCACTTACACATGTAGTTACTTATCAATATAGTACTATAAAATGCACTCATACATCTATACATACAGTCCCACTCCGCCACTCATCTATAGAGTTATTCACACACCTAATCAGTAATGTGAAGAATCAATCACGAACCCATTTACTCATGTATACAGTTATACACTCCAACTCCGTTATTTATAGACACACCACATCACTTTTTTATACAGATACTAACACATTTACTGTCTTATACAATCACTGATAGAAGCAGACACTCATTTATACACCCACTCTTCAAATAACTTACTCTCACATATAGTCATTTATATACTCCAACACTCACATATAGTACTTTAACCGCATGCGCGCTGCGGCGATTTTCGCGCTACGAGGCTTTTTTTAAAAAGCCGCGTTACATGACGAGCTCAGCTCGTCATCAGCGTGCGAGCGGCGCAACTGATGACGAGCTCAGCTCATCATCAGCGCCGAAGGGGTTAAAACATAAACTAACTATAATGGGGGAATTTCAATGGTTTTGTTTGAGTGAAATGTCCAGCTAACTATAACATGTGTGAAACCTATGTTTTTTTCAGTGAATTTTTAAGGTTTTTTAAATGCTAATTCCTAACTATAACCTTGCTGAAACTTTTGGTTTTTTCAGTGAATTTGCAAGGTTTTTTAAATGCTAATTCCTAACTATAACGTGCCTAAAAACTATGTTTTTTTCAGTGAATTTCCTAGGTTTTATAAATGCCAATTTTTAAATGTATTAATTGTTATATTTATTTTTTATACTAATTATTTTTAGTTTTTTTATTTTTTAATTTACATTACATATTTTTAATGTAAAATAATTAAAAAAACAAAATTCAAAAATAATTAAAACAATTTTTTTTCTTCAATATATTAAAATTCATTTTAATATATTTCGTTTGCATTTTATTGTGGTAAACGTACCGTACGTGTACAGTTCTCACACCATCCTTTGTATCGAATACGTTTTGACATTCCGCGTCACATCGGCGCTTCCGCGTGATGTCATGTACGTTTGTACGGTGCACCGTACGCGTACTCCGCGAAAGTTTCTTAATGTTTAAAAAGAAATATTTATGTATTTAATATAAATATTAAGGCAAGACATTATCTGAGATAATCATGAAAATATTATCGATTTACTTTTAATAAGCGTATATCACTTTTAAAATCGCAGGGTACGTTGTACATACTTGCATCGTAAGCGCACCCTCTGTGACTTCGAAACAAGAGATTTGATTGGTTCATAATACTTCCTATTCTAACTGTTGAAGGACCCCACCCATTTTAATCATTCTTCTTTGACTTTCACTGAAGAACCATCTCTTTTCTGAAGCTCCTGTGTTTTTGAAGACATCTTTAATATGGCTGCACGCCAGGATGAAGATACATCTGAACACTCTTCAAAAGAAGAACTTCTTGCTGAGGACGCACAGCCAAAAAGGAAAGAAGCTCTGATCTGCACATTTTTTACAATTCCAGACAGGGAAAAGAAAGTGAAGGCAGCCAAAGTCACCTGCAAGGTGTGTGGGACCATGCTTTCTAGAGGTGATCCGAATAAAAAATATTCATTTGGAACCGCCAGCATGGTACGATATGTGAAAAATCTTCATCCCCGCAATTATGCGCTGCATGTGACAGGCTGCGGGAAGACCCTCCACCCATCTAGTCCCCATCCGGACATCGGTCCCGATTTTGGAGACCTTATCATTCAATGCAAACTTTGTAAACAGACATTATGTTATGGCGAACAGTCTATTGATTTGATTTGCAGGCGCAAACAGGAGCACCGTTGCTCCCGCCATTAATTTTGTTTTGTTCCCGTTGCAGACTGTTTTGTTTGAGCATTTCCTTTTTTTCCTTTGAAAAACCCCCCAAAAAATACAAAACTTAAAAAAAATAAACTACAAAAAAAAGGTCTTTTAAGAACTAACTTCACTGCTCAAAAAAAGAGCTGTATTAGTATGATAGTGTGTAAAAGTTTTTTGGAATGAATGTGTAGTGTATAAATTAATGAAATAATATATTAGTAGTGTATGGTGAATGTAAAAGTGCAGAACTCTAAGGAAGTGCTACAGCATAACTCTATAAGGTGTTTACTTACAGTATACTGTAGTACTTCCGATGCACATGAATGTAACATATGTACATAAATATGTTACAAGTCTATGCTTCCCTCTGCAGTGCTGATGAAACTGCCTGGGTGAATTTGTAAGTGTTAGTGTTTTAAGGCAGTGAATGGATTAGTACATACCGCTGAATGGGTCACTACAACAGTGCAACAGCAGTGACAGAGTGATTGGTGAAAGTGTAATGATACAGACTGGGGAATTTGAGGTGTGAAAGACAAGTGTGCAGGTACATAGAAGACTACAAGCAAAGTGCATAGCGGTTTGAAGCAGTTCATGCCCTAGGGCCTACTTCGCTGCATGAGTAATTGGGTACTGACTGAATGATTAAAGCTCTGCAAGGACAGTGCCTGACTGAATTTATAAGTGCTTGAGTTTAAGCGCAGTGAATGGATAAGCACATACTGCTGAATGGGTCACTACAATAGTGCAACAGCAGTGACAAAGTGCTTGGTAGAAGTGTAAGGATACAGACTGCGGAATTGAAGGTGTAAAAGACAAGTGTGCAGGTGGATAGAAGACTGCATGCATAGTGAATAGGGGTTTGAAGCAGTTCATGCCCTAAGGTCTACTTTGCTGCATGAGTACTTGGGTACTGACTACATGATTACAGTTCTGCAGGGAGAGTGCCTGACTGAATTTATAAGTGCTTCAGTTTTAGCACAGTGAATGGATTAGTACATACTGCTGAAGGGGTCACTAAAACAGTGGAACAGCAGTGACAGAGTGCTTGGTAGAAGTGTAAGGATACAGACTGCGGAATTGAAGGTATAAAAGACAAGTGTGCAGGTAGATACAAGACTGCATGCATACTGTATAAGGGTTTGAAGCAGCCTATGTCCTAAGGCCTACTTTGCTGCATAAGTACTTAGGTACTGACTGAATCATTACAGTTCTGAAAAGAGAGTGCTTGATTGAAAATATAAGTGCTTTACTTTTAGCGCAGTGAATGGATAAGCACATGCTACTGAATGAGTCACTACAATAGTGCAACCGCAGTGACAGAGTGTTTGGTGGAAGTGGAAGGATACAGACTGGGGAATTAAAGGTGTGAAAGACAAGTGTGCAGGTAAATACAAGACTGCATGCATAGTGCATAGGGCTTTGAAGCAGTCCATGTCCTAAGGCCTACTTCACTGCATCAGCAGTTGGGTGCTGACTGAATGACTACAGTCCTGCAAAGAGAGTGCCTGACTGAATTTATAAGTGCTTCAGTTTTAGCACAGTGAATGGATTAGCACAAACTGCTGAATGGATCACTATAACAGTGCAAGAGCAGTGGCAGACTGCTTGGTGGAAGTGGAAGGATACAGACTAGGGAATTGAAGGTATAAAAGACAAGAGTGCAGGTAGATAGAAGACTACAAGCATAGTGCATAGCACTTTGAAGCAGTTCATGCCCTAAGGCCTACTTCGCTGCATGAGTACTTGGGTACTGAATGAATTACAGTTCTGCAAGGACAGTGCCTGACTGAATGTATAAGTGCTTGAGTTTTAGCGCAGTAAATGAATTAGCAAATACTTCTGAATGGGTCACTACAACAGTGCAACAGCAGTGACAGAGTGTTTGGTGGAAGTGCAAGGATACAGACTGGAGAATTAAAGGTGTGAAAGACAAGTCTGCAGGTAGATACAAGACTGCATACACAGTGCATAGGGGTTTGAAGCAGACCATGCCCTAAGGCCTACTATAAATCTAACTACTACATTTTAGTGTACAACCCTAATTCATTTGGCAAATACATAAGCAATTTGCTGCACTATTTGCACCAACATTACATCAAAAAAGTGACACAATACAACCACAAAGAGGTGCAAGGGGCTTGTAAATCTGCCCCAGAGTGTCTGCAGCAGTGTATGTATACTGACTGGGGAATTGCAGATTTGAAACATAAGTCTTATTCTAGACCAGGGGTCTCCAAACCGGTCCTGGAGGGCCGGATCCATACCTGATTTTTAGGATATCCCCATTGAGATACATGTAGTAATTTTAAAAATCTGGCATGGATCCGGCCCTCCAGGACCGGTTTGGGGACCCGTGTTCTAGACAAACAACGCTATTAATTACTCTTAAAGGACTAATATGACTGCACACATTCCAGAAATATAAATACTGCATTTAACTGTACAACCATGAGTCATTATCCAAATACAAAAGCAATACCTTGTTTCTAATTCTATCAAAACTTGAAAAAAGGATAGATTTTTAAGCAGTTACGTGTCTGCGAAAACAAAACATACAAAAATGCTTCTCTCAGAATGATTCGGAAATGCACACTGACGCACAGTGAGATTCTAGACAACAAATATGAGACCTTGTATTTTACCAAAACACATTTACTAGTCTAGAAACAGTAAAGTGAGTAAACACATTCTATATATATGACTGCTGCATTTTACTATACAATCCTGATTCATTTTGCAAATACATAACCAATTTGCTGCATGATTGGGGTTATGTTATGTTATGTTATTTTTTTTTTTTGTATAGCGCAACGGCTACTCAGAAAGAGTGTCCCGGCGCTTTAGGTAAAGGAGAGCTGCATCACAATAACACAACACAGTTAAAAAGAGAAAACAAGACAGATAGGGTAAGGAGGGCTGCTGAGAGGCCTACTGGGTAAAGAGCCAGGTTTTAAGGCCTTTCCTAAAAACAAGAAGACTGGTGGCCCCCCGGAGTGAGAGCGGAAAAGAATTCCACATCTGTGGAGCCAGCAGACCGAAGGAGCGGCCGCCCAGGCGCGCTCTCTTCACTCGCGGAACCGCCGCCAGGAACAAAGATTCAGACCTCAGCGACCGGGCCGGATGGTAAAAGGCCAGTCTCTTCTGGAGGTACTTTGCTCCCACCGCATGAAGAGCCTTGTAGGCCAGAGTCAATGCCTTAAAGGCGATCCGTTTGCGGATGGGTAGCCAATGCAGTGTCCGCAGTAGACCCGCGGCGCAGGCTCGTCTATTTAGACCGAAAATGGCCCGAGCCGCCGCGTTCTGCGCGACTTGAAGCCGCTGCAGCAAGTACTCTGGTAGGCCCAGGTAAAGGACGTTGGCATAATCCAACCTGGATCCGACCAGAGCCTGCACGGTCAGCTTCCTGTGTTCCTCAGACAGCAGAGGTAGAAACTTCCGCAACATCTTTAACAGGCCGAAGCAGGTGCCGGTCACCCCAAGGATCTGGGCTTTCATCGTTAGCCCCTTGTCCATCTTGACCCCCAAGTTCTTAGCCATTAGGGAAGAACAAGACGGGGGGAACATATCGATGGGCCACCAGGCCTGCCAGATTGGCTCCGTGTCACACCCAAAGAAGAGTACCTCGGACTTATCGGAATTGCACTTGAGGCTGTTCAGTTGGAACCATTTAAAAACAGCCCCAAGGCAATTCCGGATACTCTCCCCGTCAAAGTCTCCACCTCTCTCGCAGGAGAAGAGGAGCTGGGTGTCGTCGGCATAGGATACGATCCGGGCACCAAACGACTCCGCCAACGCCGCCAAAGGGGTCATGAAGATGTTAAAGAGGGTCGGGCTCAATATAGAGCCCTGAGGGACCCCAACTCCCAGAGGCGGCATCACGGCGGTGTCCGGGGATGCCCAGACAGTTTGCCGGCGGCCGGCTAGAAAGGAGGAAAACCAGCTGAGCACCGTCCCCCGAAGGCCAATCTCATAGAGTCTTGCGAGAAGGCCATCATGGGGGACGGTGTCAAAGGCCGCCGACAAGTCCAACAACACCAGCATGACTTTGCCCCCGGTGTCCAACACCCCTTTGATGCTTTCCGAAACCTCGAGGAGCGCGGTCTCGGTGCTAAGGTTTGAGCGGAAGCCGGACTGGGTGGCATGCAAGATCTCGTGAGTCTCCAAAAAGTTGGAGAGCACCGTCTGAACGTGCTTCTCCAAGATCTTTGCAAGAGCCGGCAGCAAAGAAATTGGCCGGTAGTTAACTGGGGCCTTCGGGTCGAGCCCAGGCTTTTTTAGCAGAGGGATGACCATTGCCTGCTTCCAGGCCGACGGGACCACTCCCTGGCTCAATGAGCGATTCAGAAGAGGGTTCGCCAATGGGTTGATCACTTCCGCACACTTACCCAGAAATTTAGCTGGGCAAGGGTCCAATGGCGACCCCGATTTTAGATTGCCCATAAGCACTAGGGAGGCCGAGGCTGCCAAAGATGGAAACACAGCCAGCGTAGCGCCTTGCGGGGCCAGAGGAAACAAAACAGCCTCAGATTTAAATGGCCCTGTAGGTGCACCAGGTGGAAAAGAGTCCTGTATGAGTTTTATCTTGTTTGTAAAAAAGCAGGCAAGATCCGCCGCCCAGGAATCTAAGGGCACCACTTCAGAGGTGATGGACCGAGGGGAGATAAATTCTCTAACTATAGTAAAAATCTCCCTGCAGGAGTTGGACGCCGCTTCTATCCTCCCTGCTAGGAAGGCTTTTTTTCCGAGGCGAATGTCCCGGTGGTAGGACTTAATCGCCGCCTTATAGGTCAGCCTGTCCACACTATCATAGTGTGCCCGCCAGGCCCTTTCGGCTACCTTGCACTGCTGCCGCCTAGCCCGCAGTGCAGTGGTAAACCAGGGGGCCGATACCCGTTTCGATGTCAAGCGGGGGGGCAACACCGGGGCTAGATCGTTCAGCCTATCGGAGAGCCATGCTTGCAGCGACTCCAGATCTTGCTCCAGATCGCCCGAGAGAGGACAGGGATGCTCAAGAGCGGCCTGAGCCAACAGCTCAGGGGTCACTCTATTAAATGCTCTAGACACTCGCCCCCGCTGCTGTGGGACAGAGATGGACACCCCGGCCGTGCCTCTGATCGCAAATTTGGCAAGCCAATGATCAGACCACAGCACCGGGAGAATCTCCTTCACCACAAGAGCGGATGTAGAGAAGACCTGGTCAAGAGTGTGCCCCTTAACATGCGTAGGCCCCTGCAGATAAGGGATAAGGCCCAGCGGGGTCATTGCTTCAGATAGCTTAATAGCAGCCGGGTCAGACGGATCATCCATCCGAAAGTTAAAATCCCCAGCTACTATGCAATGTTCTGCTTTCAGAGCTAGTCCCAGCAAAACCGAGTCGAGGTCTTCAAAGAACAAACCCGGCGGGCCGGGGGGCCGATATACTGGTAGTCCCTTTACTGATTGGTGCGGCGCTAGGGTAATCGTAAAAGCGAGGGACTCGGAGCCGCGGATATCCTCCGCAGGCAAAATAGTACACGCCGTGCCCTTCTTCACCATCAGTGCCACCCCTCCGCCTCTTCCCGTAACTCTGTCCTTCCTGAAGATGTTGTAATCCACCGGAATTCCCATCGCGACATCCGGGTTGGAGGACTCTCCCCACCAGGTCTCAGTCAGCATAAGACAAAGAGGCTTCTCAATATCGAGGAGCTCAAAGATGTCTTGCGCATGTCTGCCCGCAGATCTTGTATTTAACAGCATGCAGGAATATTCAACGGCAGCGATGTTACTATTGGGGGATGATGAAAGAGCACGATTAGGGCGCCAGCCACAGCAAGGGCAACGAAACTTACCCTTGTGGCGGCCAGGAAAAACCGGACAGCAGCTACTCTGACAATAATTAAGAGAGCACAGCTCCTCGGGCGTATAACGCACCAGTGACGCACCAAATGTGCACATGCCGGATGCCAGAGCCCGACCTGCCGACCCGACCGCCTCCGGGACCGGGGGTGAACATTACATCAAAAAAGTGACACAATAGAACAACAAAGAGGCACAAGGGGCTTGTAAATCTGCCCCAGAGTGTATGCAGCAGTGTATGTATACTGACTGAGAAATTGTAGATTTGAAACAGAAGTCTGATTCTAGACAAGCAACACTATTAATTACTCTTGAAGGGCTAATATGACTGCACATATTGCAGAAATATAAATACTGCATTTTACTGTACAACCATGAGTAATTTTCAAAATACAAAATCAATAACTGGTTTCTTATACTATCAAAAGTTGAAAAAAGGATATATTTTAAGCAGTTACGTGTCTGCAAACATGAAACATACAAAATTGCTTCTCTCAGAATAATTCCTAAATGCACACAGATGCACAGTGTGATTCTAGACAAAAAATATTAGACCTTGCATTTTACCGAAACACATTTACTAGTCTAGAAACGGTGGATGTATAATCTAGAAACGGTGGATGTATAATGCTACACCGCACACATTTTCATCGCAAACATTCACATCGCCGTCTTTACATCGCACACACATTCACAAAGCTTGGTGACACAACGCAACCCATTACTTCGCTCCACCATTGAAATGCATACAAAACACAACCACTATGCACACAAAAACCCCTCATGCTTTAACATCACATTTTTTCTAGTCCTGGGCGGTAAATTCCGTTCAGTTTGCGGAATTTGCGGAATTTGGGTAATTTTGCGTTCCGGGAGACCGCGAAATTGCCCAAAATTCTGCGTTCCGCCTTTGCTTGTTCGCGTTCTCAAATGCGTGTTCGGGAGATATTTCCCCCCGAACACGCAAACAGTGATTGCGAACAGTAAAAAAGCATTGCGAACAAGCAATTCCGCGTGTTCGCGGAATTTCTGCGTGTTCGTGGAGATTTTTTACCGTTTCGCGGAGATTTGTGTAACGCGATTACACAAATTCCGCCCACCTCTAATTTTTTCCCACAAAATAACACACACTACCCCCAGCACGAGTACACCCCCTACGCCCGTCCCCCTAAACCCGTAATCCTAAATCTTTAATTAGTACCTTACACTACAGCCCCCTGACTCGACCCTTAGCCCGAAAACACACGCTCCACAGAGATAGGTGTTTGCCGTTTGATCAGTCGGAATGAGAAGCAGCACATTTCCATGTGCTATGAAACATCTTCTGCACACACCTGTCATACTAGCACCGATGTAAGTTTGATCTTGTGCAGGTTAGGTTGGGACACTGGTATAGGCTACAGCAGCATAAACATAAATTAATAACAATGTCCATAATGCGAGCTCAATTCTTCAAAGGCTTTTACAGCAAGCGAAGGAGAGCGAAGGTTAAATAATTTGTTCAGTTTGGCCAACGGAAGAGGTTTGTGAGGAAGGAAAGTGTGCAAATATATTTGCTACCATAATTTCAATGTGACAGTTTATGGATATTTTCAGCCTCTTTCAGTAAAGTGTCCTAGACTAAACTCTTCCTCAGCGCAATCGCTAGAGATGAAATGTGTGCGGCAATCTGTCACTGTCACGCTGCATCTCTATGTTATATCAGTTGCAGTTCTTGCAGTCAACGATTTGATTCCAACAAATAATGTTTCCCAACTCAAAAACAGCGTCTTGAGGATAGGCCCAGAAAAGCTACAAGATCGCAGTGTATATGATTATATGAATTCTCATTTTTTCTTATATTCTGATAAAAGAGGGACTTATCCCGCACAGTGCAAATATTTAAATAAGCATTAGGATAGCCAATGCGTCATCCCTACATCCATCCAATGCCTCATCTATACATCCATCCTTCATCCATCCACCCTTGCATCCGTCCATCCATCCTTCATCCATCCACCCTTTCGTCCTTCCATCCATACCTACATTCTTCATCCATCCACCCTTTCATACATCCATCCATCTATCATTCATCCACCCAACCTTTCACACATCCATCCATCCATCCTTCATCCATCCACCCTTTCATCCTTCCCTCCATATATCCTTCATTCATCCTCCCTTTTATCCTTCCATCCATTCATCCTTCATCCATCCACCCTTTCATCCATCTATCCATCTATCATTCATCCACCCACCCTTTCACACATCCATCCATCCATCCTTCATCCATCCACCCTTTCATCCTTCCATCCATACATCGATACTTCATTCATACAACCGTTCATCCTTCCATCCATACATATACCCTTCATCCATCAATCATCCACCCACCCTTTCATGCATCCATCAACCTTCATCCATACACCCTTGCATCCTTCCATCCATCCTTCATTCATCCACCCTTTTATCCTTCCATCCTCACATACATCATTCATCCATCCACCCTTTCATCCTTCCATCCATACATCCATACATCAATCCTTCACCCATCCACCCTTCCATCCATCCATCCATCCATTCATCCCTCATTCATCCACCTTTTCACACATCCATCCATCCATCCATCATTTATCCATGCTGCATCTGTCATCTGTAAACTTCTGTATCCATCATCATATGTCACTCTCAAGCATTTGCTGTCACGCGTTGTAATGGGGCTCCAAAGAAAGACATTTAGACACTGCTGAGAAGAGCAAAAGAAGTAGCTAGGCTCTGCTTCAACCGCTGCCAACTGGGCCACTACACCACGGATCTGTAGCAACATCAATTAAACACTATGCCCAGCAAAGCACATGATACTTAAGAAATTTAACCCTATGCGCCTAACAAAAACCTTAGGCCAACAAAACAAACCAGAGCATTTAAACCAGATTCAGCCAGAAGATGCAGGGTGCTGAACGACCCTTGTAAGTTAGAAACACTATGCCCAGGAAAGCACATGGGTGCACAGCCCAGCCAGAAGATGCAGGGTGCTGAACCACCCTTCAACTGGAAAAGTAACTGCACACATTCTAAAATTTTTAGTACTGCACTTTACTGTACAAAGGTGACCTACCAAACACATTAACTTACAAAATGCTTTTATCACAATGGTTATTGAAATGCAGACAAACTCAGAATGTGATTCTACACAACTAAACTACTCCTTGCAATTTAAAAATAAACACATTACTCTTATTAAAATCAAAATGCACCACATACATCCCCTCACAAGTTAACAACTCACCTTTCAAATTGATTTGTAGATTAAGAAGAATGTCAGTCACACAGCAGATATTCTTATACAGAATATTCTGTACTTAAGTGTTCTTAAGAAAACCAGAAAATGGCAAGGGTTCCCTTTCATACTACTCCCATTTACATGTAAATAACAAATTACATTTCTTCCCACAATAATTCAAAAGCAAACACACATTTCTATTGGTTGAACTTTGAACCCTATCCAACTGACATAACTTTGAACCCTACCCCCATTTTGCCTTCTGCCTGTTACCATAGAAACACTTAACTGAGCACACAGGTCAAAAGTTCATCCCACAATGTTACTAATCAAAACAGCAAGTATGCTTGACTTTTCAACATATCAGCTTATCTTATGTAATGTACTTTTCAATCAGTTTTTGTTAACCAATAAGAAACATGCTTTTAAAAAACAGAAACATGCACCCTAATTTTCAGTGTTGAATGTTCTCAAACAACCAATCATTTCTTATCTTTTTTCAAAACTGTATCTTATCCAACATTTTAGAAAAATCTTAGTTTTCAAACTGCCATTTCATTTTCAGAGACCATCTGAGTGCATCTAGACCTCTCTTCAACATGCTTAGAGTGTGGATTGTGGGACACAGCTATATTTTCTGGAGCCAAAGGTACGCAGAACAGAAAGGAATTCACAAGTACCTAGGTTTACCAAATGTAGATATTAAATGGATTGGACAGAGAGGGTTCGAAATGGCAGCAATTGATATCATTGGTTAAATCCTTTTTACATTTCCAACACCCTGACCTCATAATTGTGCACAGTGGTGGCAATGACCTAGGCACTTTGACTGGGTTAGGTCTGGAAATGCTTATGAAGGACACCTTTGGAGAATTGATGGCTCTTTTCCCCCAAACTGCCTTTGTCTATTCAAATATATGCCAAAGGCAGAAATGGAACTGGTCCAACCAATATTGTCCACAGATTGAGAAAGCTAGGAAACATGTGAATAAATATGTTTCTGCTTTTCTCCAAGACTATAGAATGGGGTCCATTTACCACAGCAATCTGCGTTTCAATATGCATGGCATCCATAGGAGAGATGGTGTACATTTTACAGATGAAGGGAACAGAGTCTTCCTCTTGAACTTTAGACTCTGCATCGGTATTTACTTGTAGGTACCAAAATCTTCCAATAAACACAAGGGCTCTTTCTAGAGCCACTCAACATCTAAATACATAAGCTTGATAAATATCTGAAAAATATGTTTCTATTTCTTGTTGCATACGTGTACGGGACGCCTTATAAATCAGGTAGCGTACCCAACGTGTACATACCAGAGGTCCCCAGGGCTGCCACAAACCTCCAGGAAGGGTGCCAAGCGGCCCCCCTCCCAACATTTAAAAGCCCCGGGTAGGTGGTGGTCCCCGGGGCTGGAGGGTCCATCACAGACTCTCCAATTTAAAAATGTTGTACCCCCATTATTATAAAAAAACAAGCCTCAGGTGGCGGCGCTCCCCGGGGCTGTGGGGGGCCGTGAGCCCCCCGCATGCATAATATTAAAGCCCCGGGGGTGGCGGTCCCCAGGGCTGGGGGGGCCCGAATCACATGATTTTTCATATAGCTCACGACGGAATCCTGACCATAGCTCCGGATTCATGATTCAGAGCCTTATGCAGCACTAGTGTACGTCAGGCCAGCCCACTCCGCTTACGCTACCAGGAAACCACAACACTACATGGCCCACATTTCCATAGTAGTGATTTCTTAGTTCCAGGTCTAGTTGTCAGACGGCACACACACTCCCTCATGGCTGGTATACACCCACACCACACCCATCCAGCACATGCGTCACAACACACGTGTTCCTACTTATAAAAAAGACGTGCTCTATGCCATTTTAGAGTTGCTCCCATCTGCGCCGCTGTGATGGTCTGTCCTAGTGGTGTAGCCCTGAACTACCGAACAAAGGGGCCCACTACCACGTGCCTGGCCTCTTTGGTCACTGAGTTAGTAGTACCCGAAACACTGAGCGGAAGAAGAACCTGCACCATATGTCAGATTTCTTGGTGGCAGATAGGGTCTACATGATGTAGAAGATGTCCTGTCCACGAAAAGATGAGCAGTGAAGCCTGGGTGCGCATCGGAGTGAGTCGAAGGGCTGTGGCAGACTGGATACAAAAAAGTGACGCATCGATTTAGATGAACACAGTCCTATATAGTGTATCAAATTACATGTATATATTTCCTGTCCAATAGTGGGAAAGTTTTTATAATTGCTCAAACGTCTGGAATATAAACTATACAAATAGTTATTTTAAATATGAGAAGGAACGTTTGCGAAAGGGCGATGTTATTCAACTCCACATTAAGATAATAATAATTACCAATCATAACATCTTTCTTTTACTATCTTTTAGATGTAAAGTTTCAGGGTGCATTTTGTCCCATCACGTAGTGAAAAACACACTGGTGACAGAAAGTTGAGTTGCAAATTATCTTTGTAGTCACTCTCTCACTTCCTCTCGCCTTTGATAAAAAAATTACACACAATTTTAACTTCCTTTTTATCTTACAGGTTGTGTTTCACAAATTGGCGTCACCTCCCAAAAAAAACCCTACAAAGCTCTACGTTTGTGTATTCCGCGATGACGCGTGCCCATTGCAACAACGACTGAGAAGCCTGCTTCGACACGTAGTGCACCCTCTTTGACTCATGCCAATGGCACAAGGTGAGCAAAGAAGCTTGTTTCCGAAACAAAGACAAGTTATCTGTGAAAGGAGACAGTGGGTAGTGTGCAGCACCTTCACTGCGTAGAAATATACAATTACCTCCAAGCAGTGAGAATAGATAGGTTACAACAGTCTAAGGAACAGATCTACAAGATCCTTGTGCCACTTTTGTGTCACTTTTAATATGAGAAAAGTGACACAAGGACCTCGTAAATCTGCCTCTGACTTCTCAAGAAAAACACTCACCTCCAGACTCTGCGAGTCAATGGGGTGCAACAGTTTCTTACGCAATATTGAGAACTCACCACTTTGCAGTGGGTGTGCATGGGATATACTACTTTGGAAGAAAAACAGCACGCAGAAACCTGATTACAGTGGAACTTGTTGTAATATAGTATCCTGAGTGTACAAAAAAATCAAGAAAAAAAATCATGCAGTTGTATGGACTATGCTATTACTAACTCTTTATACTATCTTTCAGATCACTAAACTGGAGGGTGCACTCTGAAGCAGCACGTGCTTGGACACACACAGAAGACAAAAGGTGAGCTATGAGTATTTTCTCCAGTATTAACTACTCCCACTATAACATTCTCTCACAGTTTTAATGTCTTTGAATCACGCCAATGGCACTAGGTGAGCAAAGAAACTTGTTTCCGAAACAACAACAAGTTATCTGTGAAATAGAGAGTGCGTAGTGTGCAGCAGCTTGACTGTGTACAAATATACAATTACCTCCGAGCAGTGAGAATAGATAGGTTACAACAATCTGGAGAAATATTAGAATATTAGAGTATTTTCTCCAGTATTAACTGCTCCATCTATAAGTTTCTCTCACAGTTTTAATGTTGTTTTCTCTTTCTCTCTCTCACATCATTTCTCTTCCTCTTTTAAAGTTATGGCCGCTGCAGTCTACTCTGACATGCAGAACCAAAGCTAAGTTGAAGTGATGAATTCTGCTGGTCACAGTGTTTACACAAGGTAAGCAGAGCGGACTCGATATACAATGCCTCCAATTAAATGCAATCCAATCCAATCCAATTAAATGCATTAGAAATAAAAGGACGTATTTACAATCCCTTTGTGCCCTTTTGCGTCACTAACGCAGTAGGCACTTCCATACAGACACCGCTTCAATGAGTGAAATGTGAAATGTGAAAAGTGAAATGTATCAGGCACACTGCATACGTACAATCCTAGTGTTACCTTGACTTGTAATATTTGACCCCATTTAGTCACATCAATCTAATTTAAAACACTAATTTTCTTTTTTGATTTGCAGATTACCTACCGTACGTCATCACATTTTGTTTATTATATTGTTTTATTAAAGTTATGTTTCTAGTTCTTTATTGTATTGTTATCTTTAAGTTACGTTTCCAGTTATTTATTGTTGTTTTAATAAAAGTTAATTTAAAAAAGGTATATACGTCTTTTTTTTGGGGGGGGTAGCGATCCCCAATAGAAATAATATTTATAAATTGAAGTACTATGTTAACAGGCAGAAAGCCGTTTGGAGGTAGGGTTGAAAGGTACTGGCCGTACAAAAACTGTTATATTTAACCTGGATCCTCTACAAGACAGAAAGGAAAGCAAAGTAAAACAAAACACTATGTACCAGATTTACAACCCCCGGGCACCACTTTCGCGACCAAGGCCCCCTCCAACCACCCCCCAGAGATTTCTGTATTGTGTGACGGGGCTGCGTGGCCCTCCTCCTGGTGCCCTCGAGAAGCCTGGAGACCGCCACGCCCAGAGCCTAGTCCTCCAGTGTCCCGGGGTGCCTACCCCCGGGACACTGCTGTTTGCTATGAGAAGGCAGAAGTCTTGCGGCTCCCGCCCTCCCATAGCAAACTTAGTTTGCATTTTGAAATACAGAACATATTTTATTTTTAACATTTTATATTTTATTTTTTTCCGTCTTAAAGGTCCCTATGGAAAATTGCATTGGGAAAACACGTTTGGGACACCCCTTTTTTCTCCGCCCCTGCTTTTTTTCCAGGAATATTAGAAAGTTCTGATAGGGACTATTTTTAAACGGAAAAAGCAAAGTTGCGCACCCAGCTCAATGCGGACCCCTGTTGTGCACGCCCTGGATGCACTACTCATAATCCCGTGAATTGGGGCCTTGGGGGTCCTTGTGGGACCCCCTGAGCAGGCCTAGGTGGTCAGAGTGTTTCTACCCTGCACTCTTTGCGTCTTTTGCGCACTTGTTTTTCAGTTTTCTTGTGCCCGGATTCTACTGAGACACAAGATGTCTGCCAACACTTCCTGGTTTGGAGTGTTGACAGACAGTTGACAGCCAATTAGCATGCAGCTCGTGCTCGTAAAGGTACGCGTATAATCGTCGGACGGTACTTCATCCATAGATATATCTATGATTTTACTTTTGATTTTCTCAGGAACTACTGCACGGATGTACACCATTTAACAAAAAGCGTAATCTGTGAGCCAAATGTTTGTCAAATTTTG
This sequence comes from Lissotriton helveticus, assembly GCF_964261635.1. Taxonomy (NCBI): domain Eukaryota; kingdom Metazoa; phylum Chordata; class Amphibia; order Caudata; family Salamandridae; genus Lissotriton; species Lissotriton helveticus. The sequence goes on along the minus strand of NC_136060.1, from coordinate 45,830,226 downwards.
TGTAATTCCCTTCAGCAGTTAGGGCTGTAGCCCGTCTTAAAGGTCCCTATGGAAAATTGGATGGGGAAAACACATTTTGGGGCCCCCCTTTTTTCTCGGCCCCCACTTGATGAATAACCTCAAAACTTTCAGGGAAGGAGCAGAGCGGAGCAGGCTATCTTCTTGGAGAATCTCGTTGACCAGCGCCAAAGTTATTCCAAATAGAATGTTGTGGATTTCCTATGGAAACTAGGTCCTAACTATAACTACCTACTGGCGACAGTAATATATTTATATATATATATATGTATATATATATATATATATATATATATATATATATATATATATATATATATATATATAAATATATATATGCAGCTCCAAACATCCAGCAGGTCATAAACCTGTTAAAGGACCGCAGCACTCACGGGGGTGGTTTTCAACAGATATTTTATTTAGAAAACCGTTAGCACATCAAGACGTGTTTCGGCGTTTTGCCTTCGTCAATTGTTGCACGGTAGGCACCGTGGCCATTAGCGCTTTATAGCTGTTTCACGTTTGCCATTGACATCGATAAAGGACACACTGTAAACATTGTTTGCTGGCCGCCATATTGTAATGGTCAAACCACCACTTTAACAGGTTTATGACCTGCTGGATGTTTGGAGCTGCATATTGTTGACGGGTACACCCCCGTTACGCAGGCACCCGTTCTAGAGTGCGGCAGGCTGGTGTTTTGGAAGCGAACATTGATATTTCCAGCTGCACCGTGGATGTGAGAGGAAGTGGAGCCAAAAATAGCACGAGTACCCGGATTGTTGTGTATGGACGTGAGCAATGCAGGAGCACGCAACACGCTATCGATCCGGTAAGGTGCTAGTGGCATGAAATGAATATCTAAAAAAAAACTTAACAGACACTATTTCCATAGAACGAAGGGGGATCAGCACGTTAATTTTGAAGCTGCAGACGCAGCGTATCATTGAAGATTATGTTTTGTGAAACGGAACGGCGCGAGGCGGAATTAGGCATGTTTAAAAATAAGAAAAAGCACAATGATAATCAGAAAGCGGGACACCATTTAGCAGGCGAAAGTACATCTGATTTGGATTCGAAACTGGCCACATTAGAGCGCTTATACAAATGAGAAATAAGAAAGTGGTGGGAGGCAACCTCTTTACAAAACTATATAGAGGTGAATCGCGTCCCTAGAGGCCTGAGGATCTATACGATACCAGCGTATGAGAATCTGGACCCTTTATTTCTTGACGCATGGGCGGAACACACGGCCCAATCATGTAAAGGGAGTCTAGTTATGTTGGTACGTTTCGCTTGGAGTGACCGCGAGAAAGCTCTGGTTCTCATCAAGGGTTTGGAAAAGGAATTGTCCAAAGAGGAAGATCAAAGCAAAGTGGATGAAAAATGCAAATTAATGAAAAAACGGCTAAAATCATACGAACAGAAAATAAAACAACGCAAAGAGGAGAAATTTGATAGAGATTAATGGGACTATAGCATGGGCAGAGTACTAACATTCGCCAAGAAGTATGATGGTCCTAGAAAGGAACTCAGAAAAAAGGCAACGGGCCCGATACCAATAGTGCCAGAGACCTCTGAATCAGAGGTAACAGGAGACGAAGTAGCGAGTGAAGATGGGCAAACAGATCCTTCACCTTTTCACGCGGAATTCAAATTAATGAGGAAACTACAACTAGAGGGAGGCAGGGGCAACCCCCCGGAAAGAAGAGCGGGAAGAGGAAGACGAGGCGGGGGGGTGGGGGCCAGAAACGTCGTAGGCTCTCCACCGGTGACCCGCAGCAAGAATTTCTACAAGAAAAAGAATTAAATCAGGAGGATAATTTTACCATAATCAATCTGACACCAAAAGTATTAACCACCGAAGAAGAGTCAATTTTGAAACTTGGTCTTTCCTTTTGCCCAGACCAGAATAGACCTATTCAAGTTCACTCGTAAGCTGAAACTGCACAAATTTCTCGAAATGAAGCCGCCTCCCACGAGACCTATGGCTGTAGGTACTATGGAATGGGGGGGCTTGAGATGCAGTGATTTGGCGGGTGTGAGAACATTGGAGGAATTAAGGATTGAAATCAACGAAGGCATGGATTTGGACATTGGCAATACTCAAATGTTGGTGGATATGGAGATACAGGAAAAAGGTGGAGCAAGCTCTTTTAAACCTGTCTCCAGCTTTATTCCAACTATGGGAACAGACGCCATAGATACCTTTGCGGATGCAGTGGTAAAAGATCTGGTACGTTTGAGGAATGACAACAAATATATCAACAAGAAAAAGAATTTCTCGAAGACACAACAATTGGCACTAAAGAAACTGTGTGAGGACTCCTCCCTGGTCTGCAAACCTTCGGACAAAGGGGGGAATATTGTGATACTAACCAAAACCCAATATGAAACAGAAGCTTTACGACAATTGGGTGATGCCAATACGTACTGTAAAATCACTGAAAGAATTTACAATCAAAGTATTATCGAATACCATGATATGATCTCTAAATGGTATGAAATAGACATGTTGAATTCTGATGAATATTTGTTCTTGAGATGCCAGAGTCCCATCACGCCCACGTTCTATCACCTTCCTAAGGTGCATAAGGACAAGCACAATCCACCCCGTAGGCCCATCGTGGCCTCACAAGGAAGTTTGACTGAACACCTATCTATGTATATTGACTCCTTTCTTTTCCCACACGTTGTTACATTAAAATCCTATCTCAAAGACACGAAACACTTTCTCAATTGTATTGAGAATATTGATTGGAAAGAAGGGTACTGTATGTTGGTACTAGACATGACAAGTCTATACACGTGCATAGCACACGGGGATGGCCTAAAAGCTGTGCAGAGTTTCCTGGATACACGTCCTGTAAGATTTTATGAACACAATAAGATGTTGTCCGAATTTATCATTTTTTCTTTAACCCCTTCTATGCTAATAACAAGGTCAGCTCGTCATGCAGTACCACTGGAGCTGTGCTTATGACGAGCTGACCTTGTCATGAACAATGGGAAATCTGATATTCAGCACAGGAGAAAAATACCCTGTAGCATTGAAGGTGTTAAACAACAACATATTTTTGTTTGACAAACAACTGTTTAAACAGATGTCGGGCATGGCCATGGGAACCCGCTCCGCCCCCAGCTACGCGAATCTTTTCGTAGGCTGGTGGGAGGAGCAGGTAGCCTGGGCCGAAGTGAACCATGAATGGAATAGTAAAATCAAAGGTTGGTATCGTTAAATAGACAATTTTTTCATTATAATGCACAACCCTGTTGAATTGGCAGAAGCATATGTTGAAGTGTTGAACAGAAATTATGTCAATTTGAAATTTTCAGGAGAAATAAGTATTTCTGAAGTTAACTATTTAGACCTTACTGTGTACATAGAAAGAGGTAAAATACACACTAAACTCTTTCGTAAATCCACGGCGGGCAACTCTACATTGTATGCCACTAGCAATCATCCTAAGAAGCTTATAAACAGCATCCCGTATGGGGAGTTGTTACGACTTAAAAGAAACAACACAAGTGATGAAGAGTTTCAGAAGGCAGCTAAGCAGAGCTGATTCAACACAAGGAAATATCTAGGAGTCTAACAGTGAAATCAAATCACAAGACCCTGTTGTCGTGACAAACAAAAGAGGTGGCAGCTGAATTAACCAAAAGGCCCACGTGATATAATGACACCACATTCACGTGAAGCATACACTCTAGGTGAGAATTTTCCCATCAGTTGTCTACCTATTCCGCCATTTTTACATCATTTGGGTTCTCCTTACCCAGGAGTCAGTGCAATCATAGTCACACAAGAAGGAATAGAGGTAAGAAGACCCACCGTTCTTATGTGGTGGTCGGAAAAAATGTTAAGGGACAACTGAAAAAAGCAGTGCAAAAAAGTGAAAAGTGAAAATATAAAATTAGATGAGACTGAGTAGAAGAAAGACTTTAATATTATCTCTCAGCTCCCTAACTCTAAAAACAACAAGTGTGGAGGCAGATTTAACAGAATATCTGCTCAGCGAGTGGTCAACATGTTTCTGCATATAAGGAATTCCCCATGCATTCTTCAGGACCTAGTTTATGCTACTGCTGTAAGATTAGTGATACAAACAATAAATAAAAAGGAATCATGTCACCTGATCTTCAGGCTCAGATGCTCCACCACAGTATGCCACTAGCAATCATCCTAAGAAGCTTATAAACAGCATCCCGTATGGGGAGTTGTTACGACTTAAAAGAAACAACACAAGTGATGAAGAGTTTCAGAAGGCAGCTAAGCAGAGCTTACAACGGTTCAAAGTTAGAGGTTACAGTGATGGGGTACTGACACAAGCTCTAATGAAAGTTAACAACATACGGAGAGAGGAGCTATTGACCACTAAGAGTAAAAAAACTAATAGTGGAGCGCTCAGATTAGTTACCACATTTTCTGATAATGCAGGACAGATTAAAAGGATCCTACGTAAGAACTGGAACATCCTGCTCACAGATAATATCATCAGAAAGGATCTGCCTTCGAATCCTCTGGTCACTTTTAAGAAAGCTAGGGCACTTAAGGACCATTTGGTTGATAGCCATCATGAGGGACAATTTGTCCAACCATCTTTGAAACCACTGAATGGTTTCTACCCATGTGGTCGCTGTAAAGCCTGCAAATACAGTAAACGTGCACTGACATATAAGGTCCCGGGATTAGTGACAACTAAGAAAATACAGAAATTTCTGACATGTTCCACACCATATGCCATCTACTGTTTGACATGCCCCTGTGGACTGAGATACATAGGCAGCACTACCCATCCGGTCAAAATACGCATATTTGAACATATGCGAGTGATCAATAATGTAGATGAAGCCTACCCTGTTGTGAGACACTTTAAGAAAGCACATGGGCAGAATAGGGACCTATTGACCTATGGACAGTATTCCCGCGAGTGTAAGAGGGGGAGATCGCCTACAGAAACTTAGGCGGTTAGAATCGCGATATATTATAGACCTACAGAGTAAGATGCCGACAGGTCTTAACATGCATGAGGAACTAGCAGTGCATTTGGGATGAGTTGTATAGTACTAATTCTGACTTTAATTTTCAATTTTTCTTTACTAACATGTATTTATGAATTTGCAGAAATGATGAGATGATAATGATTTAGTAATGAACTGCTTTCAATGAGAATTTTAATCAGTATGTTATCTGTGCTTTGTGAAATTATGTTTGCTATTGGACATTATGATAGCCCATTCAGGGCATGATATGCATTTAGGAGATCACTGGGCATTTGAATAATGCATGCTATGCCCATCCAGGGCTTGAAGGAACTATAAGCACTATATGCACTTTACATCTTTTTTATAACCTTGGTTATTTGAAATGTGATGGTGCGCTTAAGATATGAATCTAACCTAGAAGTCTAGGCATACGTTATATAACGTTTTTAGCAGAGGTTTGACCGTTACAATATGGCGGCCAGCAACAATGTTTACAGTGTGTCCTTTATCGATGTCAATGGCAAACGTGTAACAGCTATAAAGCGCTAATGGCCGCGGCGCCTACCGTGCAACAATTGACGAAGGCAAAACCCCGAAACGCGTCTTGATGTGCTGACGGTTTTCTAAATAAAATATCTGTTGAAAACCACCCCCGTGAGTGCTGCGGTCCTTTAACAGGTTTATGACCTGCTGGATGTTTGGAGCTACATATTGTTGACGGGTACCCCTCCGTTACGCAGGCACCCGTTCTAGAGTGCGGCAGGCTGGTGTTTTGGAAGCGAACACATATATATAAATATATATGTGGCCTTTTCTCTTTCATTGAAGGAGTGGATGTGGATATAAACGAGCGCGCTGTCCAGTGTCGCGCGAAAAAGGCTCACGCTGCTTCAAGAGGCTCTGTGTTTACTGGATTCCGCTTTGCGGTTTGTTGTTTCTCCGGGGTACCGGATTTCACAGGGTCCTCCCACTCAGCGGATGAAGCAGTACGATGGTGCAGGTAGGATTTCCAAGCCTGCCCACGTCAGAAACGATTCGTCTGCAGAGGGGGATGCAGCGTTTGGGGACCCGAGGAAGCGCAGCTGCACTATAGTACTCTGGAGTTAAGGACAGTTTGCAGACTATGGAACATTGCAATCCTTTCCCACCTCATTCCCGCATATACCTACCAGACTTTGCCACTGCATGCTGGGACTTGTAGGCGTTGTCGACAGGACAGACTACAGGAGGCATACACGCTGGGACAATATAGGCGTGGGAGGAGCTACGGTCTGCAAACGAGGAGAGGGTAGGTCATATAACCCTCAACTCACGCCCCCACACATGAGCACTTGCACCTGGCGCTGAAGAGGCAGAACACGCCGAAATGCATCCGCCGTAGAGGGTGCGCCATGGAACATGAGAGACACTCTGGCTTGTGCAGCACATTAAAGCGCTTTCCGAAGGATTCCCCTGTTGTGGCCTTTTCCCTTTCATTGAAGGAGTGGATGTGGATATAAACGAGCGCGCTGTCCAGTGTCGCGCGAAAAAGGCTCACGCTGCTTCAAGAGGCCCTGTGTTTACTGGATTCCGCTTTGCGGTTTGTTGTTTCTCCTGGGTACCGGATTTCACAGGGTCCTCCCACTCAGCAGATGATGCAGTACGATGGTGCAGGTAGGATTTCCAAGCCGGCCCACGTCAGAAACGATTCATCTGCAGAGGGGGATGCAGCGTTTGGGGACCCGAGGAAGCGCAGCTGCACTATAGTACTCTGGAGTTAAGGACAGTTTGCAGACTATGGAACATTGCAATCCTTTCCCACCTCATTCCCGCATATACCTACCAGACTTTGCCACTGCATGCTGGGACTTGTAGGCGTTGTCGACAGGACAGACTACAGGAGGCATACACGCTGGGACAATATAGGCGTGGGAGGAGCTACGGTCTGCAAACGAGGAGAGGGTAGGTCATATAACCCTCAACTCACGCCCCCACACATGAGCACTTGCACCTGGCGCTGAAGAGGCAGAACACGCCGAAATGCATCCGCCATAGAGGGTGCGCCATGGAAAATGAGAGACACTCTGGCTTGTGCAGCACATTAAAGCGCTTTTTGAAGGATTCCCCTGTTGTGGCCTTTTCTCTTTCATTGAAGGAGTGGATGTGGATATATATATATATATATATTCACTGAAAAAACCATAGGTTATAGACCATATATAGTTAGGAATTAGCATTTACAAAACCTTGAAAATTCACTGAAAAAACCATAGGTTATAGACCATATATAGTTAGGAATTAGCATTTAAAAAACCTTATTTTACTCACACAAAACCATTGAAATTCCATATATAGTTAGTTGTACTAACTATATATCGCGCACCCGCAATCCACTGCTGATCATGTCACATATTACATCATTCATGACATGGTCACTGACATCACTGATGACATCACTGATGACATCTCAAATGACATCACTGATGACATCACTGATGACATCTCAAATGACATCACTGATGACATCACTGATGACAACATCCAGTGACTGTATTTTTCTGTAAAGTTAAAATATGTCTTGAGTGGATGTATAAGTGTCTGGATGAAGGATTTAGTAGGTGCATGACTGACTGTATGAGTGAGTGATTAAATGTGTCTCACTGAGTGCATGGGTTAGTGACTAAACTGTCTTAATTTGTGCATCATTATGTCTGTTGTTCTGAAAACTGCTGCATGTGTTGTTCAGTAGCTATATGAGTAACTATATGGGTTATTGATTGGTTGCCCAAGTATTTGTATGGGAGACTGAGTGTATGTGTGGGTGGCTGGGAGGTGTATGACTCTGTGCATAGATGTGTGAGCAGTTGATTCACTAGATGTATGGGTTCAAAAGTGCATGTGGAAACAGCTGTATGGGCGGTTGACTGTGTGCATCAGTGTATTGGTGAGTGAATGGATATCTCAGTGCTACATGTCAAAGTAAGTACATATGTAAAACACAGTACATGTGAGACTTGACATATATAAATAACTGTGCATAAGAGCCAGTGTCATTTGAGATGGCCTTGATCTACTATAACTCCTTTGAAGAGGGGTGATTCTTTACAGCTGGGGCCATAAACTACATCTGCAGGGCTAGCTGATAGCCTGGGACCGGCCTGGACAATCGGACACAGAGGAAGAGGAGTGTCAGAGGGTGCGGTAGTGAATAGGGCGAAAGGGAGGTGTCGGGCGGGCACAGGGTGTGATTCTCAGGGAAGAGCAGCGCAGATGGGGGGAGGTTTATTGCCCATGCATAAGACAGAGAGCGGGGGTGACCAGTGCCTGGGGGAGATGCTTGCGAGGGTGGGGAGCCATGCTAAGGATCAACAGCGTGCAGAGAGTGGGTCTGGTCAAGGCATCTAAAATGGCTGCCGTGCACGACAAAAGTGTGGCATTTGAAAAAAGGCAAGATGGCGCAGACAATGTTTTTCAACACTTCCTGATTTCCTTCGAATCGAACGTTAACAGACGTTGGGGCATATTACCAAAGTTAAGCGATATTTATCGCTAACGATGCTTAGCAACAAATTTTTTACCGCTAAGCATCGTCAGAAATTATCGCAGATAAACCTTGCTATTATCAAGGTTTATCGCAAATGCGATAAAAAACGGCCGCAATGCATGAATATCGCTGAAAAGTCAGCGATATTCATGCATTACCGAGCTAATGCTCTTAGCCATGTTATCCACCTCCCATTGGATAACATGGCTAAGAACTGCTCAGGGCAGGTGTTAGTTTTTGGAGATATTCGCGCTTAGCGCGAATATCTCCAAAAGTTGGTAATAGGAGATAGATATCTTGCATGTTGTAATGCAAGTTATTGTGGTATATGGAACTCATACCATAATCTCTCAGGAAAGCAGGAACTGATCCTTTTGGGACCGCCTGAGAAGGCCTAGGGGGTGAGGGGTACTCTACTTTGCCCCCTTTTCACGATCTGAACTATTTTATTTTACTCTCTTCTGTAATTACACAAAATGGCAGCGATAGGATGCATCAGAGACAGACAGTGAGAGAAAGGAGGCCGGAGATGAAGAAGAGATGTCAAATACACATTGAAGATAATATAGTGGGAGAAGGGAAGTAAATATGAGTAAACTTACTATGTAACATAAAAATGTTGCACTCTATACTATAAGTCTAATTTTATACTACAATCACTTCGCTACAACCTCATAAATTAAAAATAAAAATGAATAATGTCTCAAACAATTTTTGATTTCTAAATATAAATTTATTCTTCTGAATTTTCATAATTTGAAAGAACTAGTAACATGTCCTCATCAGGAATTTCCTCTTCAATCATCTCATCAGGAATCTCCTCATGAAAAGTCTGCAATGATGATTCTTGTAACTCTATGGTCTCCAAACATTCGATAAATTCGCCGTCAAGAGATTGATCAAAAAAATCATTCAAGTCATCTCCTCCTTGTGAGAATATTTCATTATTGGTGCTGTCAATTTCAATAAATGTAGTGGATAATTCAAAAGAAATTGCCATGGTCTCTTCATTGTGATCCATTTTATTTTGAAATTTCTTGCTGTAAATTGCAGAAAAAAATAATCACTTTCATTTATCGTTTTTAGTAATACATAATATAAAACTAACTTTATCAAGTATTTAGTATAACAGAAGGACTGTAAATAAATAACAGAAAACATTTTTCAAATTATCTTAAAGTGTACAACATAGTTCCCCTTACAAATTAACAACTCACCTTTTTGAAAGTAGGAGAAGCGTTAGTACTGTGTAAATCAAACACCAGAAATTGAGCACCAAAAATTCCTCACAAATGTACCTCAGACAGTAGTATCACAAAATGGCTGTGGTTTCCTCTCATTTTAGATATATACATAACCAATTAACTTTCATCACACACAAATACAAAACCAAAGCAACATTTTAATTGGTTCTAAATTTCAACACTTTCAAATGTGTTTTCCCCATGCAATTTTCCATAGGACATTTAGATACGTCTACAGCCTGAATGGCTGAACGGAATTACACCAAACTTGGCAAAATGGTACATCAAACCTAGGGGGTCAGGGAGGATCTACTATGCCCCCTTATGGTCATTTGCCCCTTCGCTTTGGCCTCCTCTTGTCTCTCGATCCTACCGAGAGACAAGATGGCGGCCGCTACGGACTGTTTGGAATGTTTACAGACGCCGGAGAACCAATCAGCTTCGCTTCACAAAGCTCCGTAACGCGAAAAGTACGCGAAGTGGAGCGCTGCCCGGAGCGCTGTTACAGATATATATCTTTTTTGAACGTTAATTTCTCAAAATCCACTGGAGCACATATATTGAGACCTAGCAAAGGCACATCGGGCTACCAGTCCCTACAATTTTGCCAAGTTTCGTGCAAATCCATTCAGCCGTTCGATTATTATTATTTTTATTTTTTTTGCCCCGCGGGGCCCTTTTAAAACCTCCACATCAAACCTAGGGGGTCAGGGAGGATCTACTATGCCCCCTTATGGTCATTTGCCCCTTCGCTTTGGCCTCCTCTTGTCTCTCGATCCTACCGAGAGACAAGATGGCGGCCGCTACGGACTGTTTGGAATGTTTACAGACGCCGGAGAACCAATCAGCTTCGCTTCACAAAGCTCCGTAACGCGAAAAGTACGCGAACTGGAGCGCTGCCCGGTCCGCTGTTACAGATATATATCTTTTTTTGAACGTTAATTTCTCAAAATCCACTGGAACACATATATTGAGACCTAGCAAAGGCACATCGGGCTACCAGTCCCTACAATTTTGCCAAGTTTCGTGCAAATCCATTCAGCCGTTCGGGCTAAAAGTGAGGCCAACCGCCCTATGGAAATTAACATTGGAAAAACGCGTTTTGGGACCCCCCTTTTTTCTCGGCCCCCCCTTGACGAACCCCCCCAAATTTTCAGGGGCTGCTCAGAAACAAAATGTGCCATTTTCCTGAAAATTTCAGCCAATTCCGTCCACAAACGCCAAAGTTATTAGACATAGAATTTTCAAAAATCCCATAGAGAAAAAATCCTAACTATATATACCTACTGGCGACCGCCAGTAGGTAATATATACATATATATATATATATATATATATATATATATATATATATATATATATATATATATATATATATTTATATTTAACCAGTATCTCCTCCTCATTGGAAAAAGCACAGCACACTCCGGAGTTCAAGGGCAAGGGTTTTATTAAAATATTATGTGAGTGGTGCTAGCAGTCCCCTTGAAATGCTAAATCAGACGTGTTTCAAGCCTTCTAAATCGTTCTCATCAGTGCCTATTCCTGGGTCTCTGCGCTCTCTGTGCTGGTTGAAACGAGGTGCAGGTAAGTGGAAACTTGCTCCTTACTGCTGCCATCACACTCCTCCTCCATTGGGTGGTGTCTTGACCACATATATGTTTCTTACTGGTGGTAGACAGTAGATACGTATAGTTAGGACCTACTTTTCATTCTAAAAGGGTTTATTATTTTGCTAATAATTTTGACATTGTTAGGTGAACCTTCACAAAATGTTCAAAACTAATTTGCCATTCACTTCAGCTGCTGTCTTGAAAATTTCAGGGTGATCTGTCAAAGAAGGTACCAATAAAATATATTAATTCCCGTAGGAGTTTTAAGCACGACTACACCCCGAACTGCTGAATGGAATTACATCAAATTTGGAAGAAAGGCAAATATTGTTCTGAAGAAGTGCCTTTTGGTAATTTGGTGTAAATTTATTTAGCAGTTTTGGAGATATTAACCAAATCCAAATCTGCATGTCCGGGGGACACAATTCCTTCATGTATCAACCCATGGCATTGCAGGGCCTTGATTGGCTGGCCGCAAACTGAGAGAAAAGATATGGCTGCCATTTTATTTGTCAGGGAAATAATTCTTGGGGCTAAAATGTTGTTCATATTCTAATTGTGGGCATCAGGTGAGAGGTTCCCTGACCCCTCGGCATGTTTAAATTGAAAGGCAAGGATGTGTACTGTAATATACAATTCATGAAAATATTTTTCCTACTGCTTGTGAGATCTGTGGACCCTTTGCAGAGCTCAGCAAGGCACTGCGCAGCTCTACGGTGGATCTGCGCAGTGTTAGCAGGTCCCCAAAAAAAATATATATATATACCTACTTTTACACCCACTCTTATATTCATAGAGACACTGTTATACTCTCTGATATATCAATACAGGTAGTCAGACACCCATGCTTATACATATAGAGACACTTTCACACTGACTCACAAACCCACTCACATAATTCCTCACAGACCTACTCAGGTGCTCTCACACCCAGTCACAGACCTAGTCGAACCCTCACGCACCCAGTCACAGGCCCAGTCAGACACTCATGCACCCACTCCAAGATCCAGTCAGACACTCATGTACCTACTCATAGACTCACAGAGACACTCAACCCCCCACTCACAGACCCACTCAGACACTCACACATCCACTAAGAGACTCATGCACCTGCTGACAGACACAATCAGACACTCATACACCCACTGACAGATCCATTCAAGCACTCATTAACTGACTCAAAGACCCACTCAGAGACTCACACACAACCACAGACACACTCTAACACTCACGCACAAACCCACTCAGTGACTCATGCTTTCATTCACACACCACATAGATATTTATGTATCTACTCACAGACCCACTCAGACAGTCATGCACTTACTCACAATTCCACTCACACATTCACACAACCACTCACAAACCCACTCAAAGACTCATGCATCCATTCAGAGATGTACTCAGAGAGTCAGGTACCCACTCACATATTTACATAGACACTCACACACCCACTTAGAGACACACTGTCACATCAACTCACAGAGTCAGAGATTGCCTGCACCTATTCGAAGACCCACACAGACATTTACGTATCTACTCAAAGACCCACTCAAAGACTTATGCACTCAATAAAAATCCAGTCAGACGCTAATGCACCTGGTCACAGACTCACTCAGACACTTATGCACACACTCACAGATCCACTCGGAGACTCACACACCCACTCACAGACCTACTCAGATACTCATGGACCCACTCACACACCAACTGAAAGTCTCAAGCAACCACTCATAGACCCACTCAACAATGCAGTCAATGATCTATTCAGAAATTCACTTTAGAAATTTTTAGATCTTAAAAATGTAAAGATTTTAAAAATATTTGCCTTCAATCTATTCTGCGGTCAGTAGAGTGGACAACCTGATACCAGTTGGGCATCAGCACTACAGAAAACATTGAATTCAGTCTTGATTTATTTAAAACAGAAACAATTGCACTATGTCCTCAGATTTTGTTAAAGTTTAAACAGTAGGAAATTCAGTCACTCTCTCACTTCCTCTCTCCTTTGATAAAAAATGACACACAGTGTTAACTTCCTTTTTATCTTACAGGTTGTGTTTCACAAATTGGCGTGCCCCTCCAACACCTCTAAAACTCAACGTTCGAGAATTCTGCGATGATGCATGGCCATCGTAACAGCTTCTGAGAAAGCTACTTCGACATGTAGTGCACCCTCTTTGAATCAGGCCAATGGCACAAGATGAGCAAAAAAGCTTGTTTCCGAAACAACGACAAGTCATCAGTAAAAGGAGAAAGTGGGTAGTGTGCAGGAGCTTCACTGCGTAGGAATGTACAATTACCTCCGACCAATGAGAATAGATAGGTTACAACAGTTTGAAGGGCAGAGGCACGAGCCCCTTGCGCCACTTTTGTGTCACTTTTAACATGGGAAAAGTGGCTTCTAAATCTGCATCTGACTTCCCAAGAAAAACACTCACCTCCGGACTCAATGGGGTGCAACAGTCTAGATACCCAATTTTGAGAACTCACCGCTATGCAGTGGGAATGCATAGGATATAGTACTTTGGAAAAAAACAGCGCACAGACACCTCCTTACAGTGTAACTTGTTGTAATATAGTATCGTAAGTGTACAAAAACAAACCAAAAATATATGTGTGCATTTGTATGTACTATGCTATTACTAACTCTATAAGCTATCTTTCAGATCACTAAACTGGGGGGTGCACTATGAAGCAGCACGTCCTTGGACACACAACGGAGGCAAAAGGTGAGCTATGAGTATTTTCTCCAATATTAACTGCTTCATCTATAACTTTCTCTCTCTCTCACACTTTTAATGTTGTTTTTTCTCTCTTTCTCTCGCTCACTTTCTCTCACATCGTTTCTCTTTCTCTTTTAAAGTTATGGATACTGCTGTCCACTCTGATGTGTAGAACCAAACCTGAGTTCAAGTTGTGGTCACAGTGTTTACACAAGGTAAGCAGAGCGGCCTACATATACAATCCCTGTGATTAAATGCATTAGAATTAAAAGGCCTTGTTTATATGCCCCTTGCCCACTTTTGCGTCACTTTCAACATGAGAAAAGTAACACAAAAGTGGGGCAAGAGTCTTGTAAATAAGCCCTAAAGAATATTGTCCTGCATAATGACTTGATCTCTCACCTAATTCTGTCCCATCTCTGATTCATTTTAAAGACCTGTGGATCGGTAGTGTAAATCTGACCCAGTAGGCACTTCCATACAAACACCGCTTTTGTTAAAGTTATGTTTCTAGTTATTTATTGATTTGTTATCTTTACGTTACGTTTCCAGTTATTTATTGTAAAAGAAAATTATATATACGTCTTTTTTTTGGGGGGGGTTAGCGGTCCCCAATAGAAAAGATATTTATAATTTGAAGTATAATTCTGAGGCTAACTCTTGGCCAGATCTTTACCAGAGTCTATAGCTACAACTAACGGTTCCTATGGAAAAGTTTTAAAACTCCAGCACAGTAACTTTTTACATTAGCAACATAGAGTGGTGAACTTCTAGCCTCTGTGCTCATGTAAGTGTTCCATGAACTGTTACCATGGTAACAGGCAGAAAGCCGTTTGGTGGGTAGAGTTGAAAGGTACCGGCTGTAAAAAAAACGTTATATTTACCCTAGATCCTCTACAAGACAAAAAGGAAAGCAAAGTAAAACAAAACACTGTATGCCAGATTTACAACCCCGTTGCACACTTTCGTGTCCAAGGCCCCCCTACAAAATTAGAAGTGTGTGGGCCTCAATGACACCCCTCATGCCCCGGGAACCACCACCCCGCGGGGATTTGTGTATTGTGGGAGGTAGGCTGCATGGCCCTCCACCTGGTGCCCGTGAGGGCCCTGGGGACTGTCACGCCCAGGGCCAGTTCCTTCAGTGTCTCGGGGTGCCTACCCCCGGGACACTGCTGTTTGCTATGAGAGGGCAGGAATCTCACGGCTCCCCCCTCACATAACAAACTTAGTTTGCATTTTGAAAGACAGAGCAATGAAATCTGTTCTCACTTTCAAAATCCAAAGCAGATTGCATTTCCACATGCAAGTTAGCATCTCCCCTTGCGGAAAAACAATGGCAGCTTCCGAAGAACGCAGGGTGCCGGCGGGACCGTGGGGGCATAGTGGCTCCCCTCACTGTCCCCTAAATTTTTTATAACACCCGGGGGATGCTATCTCCAAGAACATTAGAAAGTACAGATAGAGGCTATTTTTTAACGAAAAAAGTAAAAGTTGCGCACCCAGCGCAGCGCTCATTTGGGCCCCCTGGTGTGCACGCCCTGGATGCACAACACATAATCTGTAGGCTGCGCGCCTTCAGCGCCTTTGCTTCACAACTTCTACGCGTTTGGGAGCCTGCATTACTTTTCCACATCAGGAGCTACTAACATGCAGCTCCCCATGTGGAAAAGCAATCTGATTTAGATTTTGAAAGAAAGAACAGATTTCTTCGCAATGAGAGAGCGGAATGGGCACCTCGGGACACTGCAAAAGCCAGCCCTCCCACAATACATAAAGTCCCGGGGAGTGGTGGTCCCCAGGGCTTCGGAGACCTTACAGCCCCCCTTCACAGCCATGATTTTTTTTTTTTTTACTGTTTTATTTTATTTATTTTACGGCACAAATGACTTTAACCGTAATTTCTCAGTAATTACTGAACAGATTAACACCACTTAAGCAAAAGGCACAAGTCTGAAGTCTGAACTGAGGACTACCTCTTTGCCAAATTGGGTGTAATTCCGTTCAGCCATTCGGTCTGTAGCCGTGGCTAAAGGTCCTGGGGGAAATTGCATGGGGAAAACACGTTCAATCAATCAATCAATTATGCCATTTGTATAGCGCACTACTCACCCGGGAGGGTCTCAAGGCGCTTGGGTGGAGGGGTATGCTACTGCTCGAACAGCCAGGTCTTGAGTTTTGGGACCCCCCTTTGTTCTCGGCCCCTGCTTGACGAATCACCCCCAAACTTTCAGAGAAGGAGCGGAACTGAGCTGGCCAAGTTTGGAAAATTTCGAGATGATTCATCAATCGGCGCCAAAGTTATTGTCAATAGAATGTTGCGGATTTCCTATGCATAATAGGTCCTAACTATAACTACCTAATGGCGACCGCCAGTAGGTAATATATATATTACCCATATATTACCTACTGGCAGTCCCCAGTAAGTAGTTAGAACCTAGTTTCCATAGGAAAGGCATTTTTTGGTTTGCTAATAACTTTAGCGTCGTTTGAATAATCATTGCAAAATTCTCCAAAATAAAAAGGTCTATCCAAGTCAGCTCCTATCCTGAAAGTTTGGGAGTGATTCATCAAGCGGGGGCTGAGAAAAAAAGCAAAAACGTGTTTTCTCCATGTTAGTTTCCATAGGAAATTTTATTACAGGCTAGAGCCCGAACTGCTAAACGGAATTACAGTAAATCCGTTTAGTAGTTGTTGAGAAATTCAAAAAATAAAAGTCAAAAAATCAATTTCCCATAGAAAACTTTAGCCAAGGCTACAGTCGGAACTGCTGAACGGAATTACACCAAATTGGGCAAAAAAGTAGTGCTTGATTCTGGAAGCAACTTTTATTTAAAAGGTGTAAATCCGTGCTGTAGTTGCTGAGAAAATCAAAAAATAAAGGTTTTGATATCTGGGGCAGCGGTGGGTTCGCGCACCCTCCCAACAACTCGCTTCAGAACAGAGTCACAAGAAAATAGTCAAAAAAAGATTAAAAGAGAAGAACAGGGGGCAGGGTAGAAACACCCTGATCCCCTAGCTCTGCTCAGGGTGGTCCCACAAAGACCCGCAGGCCCAAAAAGATTTTTTTTATTTAAGAATAAAAATGTCAGAATGCGCGCTGGGTGCGCAAATCCAGACAAAAAAGATGAATCGGGGACTGCCCCACTAAATTTAAAAGAGACACCTGGTGGGCCAGGTTCCGGGGGCAATCCTATAATTATATTGCGGGGGCCTGCGCCACCTCCACGGGGCTATGTAAAGTAGGTGCGGGAGGGCACCTAATTTTCATAGCCCCGGGTATGAGTAATGATGAGTGTAGTCACTCATCAATACTCATTAATACAACACTATCATAAGCACTCATACACCTACACATTCACTGACACACCACCACTCATTCAGAGTAACTCACAAAGGTAGTCAGTCATGCAAAGAATCAATCACACTTCCATTTACTGACCTATACAGTAATACACACACCACATCAGTTATTCAAATAGAAACAAACACATATTTACTCTTTTATACAATCACTGATATAAGTACACACTCATTCATACATCCACTCTCATAATCAGTGACTCTCATGTATAGTTAATATATATTTCAACTCTCACATACACTGCCTTTTACATATGTAGTTACTTGGATATATACCATTGAGACATCCATTCACTCACCAACACACCCATACGCACACTCACCCACCCATACAGCTGTTTCCACATGTACTCTTGAACCCATACACACAGTGAATCAACCACTCAAACATCACATATAGACACTCATGTAGCTACTGAACAACCCATGAGGCAGCTTTTACAACACCAGACAGACTGATACAGACATTCACACAATTTAATCACTAACCAATGCAGTCAGTAAGACACATGTAATCACTCACTTAAACAGTCAGTCACGCACCTACTAAATCCTCCATCCAGACACTTATACACCCACTCATTCTTCAATACAGCTTGGAATATATATAATACATATTTACAGTTTAAAGAAAAACACAGTTACTGGGTGATGTCATCAGTGATGTCACTGACCATGTCAGCCAATCAGATCTCTGTACAAGATCAGGAGGGTTCCCTGAGGGTTCACCTCTAGATATACATTTTTGCATTTTGTTTTTATATCCCTAAAACTACTGAACAGATTTACACCAAATAACAAAAAAGGGCACTTTCTGAACCAAGACCTACCTTTCTGCCAAATATGATGCAATTCAGTTTAGCGGTTCAGGCTGCAGTCTTGTTCAAAATCCCTACGGGAATTAACATGGGAAACACATTTTTTTTGATCCCCCCTTTTTCTTGACCCTCCAATTGAAGGGATCACCCTAAAACTTTCCATGCACAGCTATAATCACTAGTGCACTTTTTTGGGAATCGTTGGTAGGGATATGTCAAACGGCGTCAAAATCATAGGCAAGTAAAAACATTTCCTATGAAAACAGGTCCTAACTATAACTACCTATGAACATATATATTTAACTAGCTGCCTTGGAAATTTAATTTGATTTACCATTGGGGCTATGTGGAACTGGTGGCACTGGTTAGTGGTAGTAAAGTGCTCAGAGTACTAAAGCCAACAAAAATAAGGGCAGACAAAGAGTCGGAGGCCGTTAAAAGGTTGGGGGTGACCTTTCAGAGATGGCTATTTCTAACTTGACCCCCCTCCAGCCTAAAGTCGGGGAAGACTTATCAATATCTTGGTGGACTTCCTGCTCAGAGTTATAGAACATGGACAATGGCTAACTACTGCAGGGACACTTTCCAGCTCTATTCCTTTCTGAACCCAGTTGGATCCCTCTGTCTGTGCTCTCTGGGGCCCCTAAACAGACTCATGGGAAAGCTTTCTCCTCATCTTTGAACTCCATCTGTGCAGCACCTATTTTTAATCTGCGCAGAGATACATCCCAGTAAACAGATAGTACCACCATGGTCAACAACGTGATGTGGCTCATTCCTCCCTTTGGGTCTGACTTCTGTGCCCAACCCGAGAAAAATTCTATCCAAAAGGATAGCAACCAATAGAGGCCACTGACAGCTGTCAGTGTCAAGAGCCAGGCCCCAGGCCATCCAGAGTTCTGTGTGCTCTGTGGTTTCTTAGAGTGGGGGCAGTTACCCCAGATGACTAGTAACTATTTTGTATTCGCCCTCCCTTCAGTTCAGGAGTGATTTCTTGAAACTGGTCCTTCAACCCAGGGTCTGTAGTTGTGCCCTTAGGCTGAGCATGTGCCTGGAAAGCTGGGACTTCCAGGTCAGTACAGCTACTTAAAGGGAACACATTCTACATGTGTTGTGCAAGAGTCTGTCTTGCACAGGTCTCCAGAAACCCCATACCCACTGGTCCTCCCACTCTGAACTGTTTCCAGTTTGTACCCCTACCTCTGGCCCTCTGAACTATCAGCAGTGGAGTGTTACCCTCAGAAAATAGAAATAGAACTGTTAGGGTGCCTCTGGTGGCCACTCCTCCCCTGTACTCATAATACAGTGGAGCTCCCATCAGTGCATGGTCTTCCGGTACAGGACAGTTTACCCTGCTTATGCGCTCTGGTAACAATCCAAACTATGGGGCTGGATATAGGGCACCTTGGGCCTTTGTTCACCTCTACCTCTCCTCCCACTCTTAGAAGGGACATGGGAACCGTTCCCCCTCCTACTATACTAGGACCTATCTGGATCACTACATATTTTCCTCTCACTCTGTTGAGGGAATCTGAATCACTCTCCTTAGGATCACTAGAAAATACCTGATCATGCACTCTGGTATTTACCCAGAGGTCTCCATCCTTTGCAAATTCCCTGTTGTCATAGAACTTACAATAAACCAGATGTTGGTGTAGCCCTGAAAAACATTGACTGTACATGTATCAACTTGTACACTCCCTCCAAAGTACTTACCATACTACCCTTTACCCAACCATCTAGTGCCTTGCAAAAGTAAACCAGAGAATCTTTCCAGGACTGGTGAGACAGTTTCTAACTGCCCTTGTATTTCAACCTGCACTGTTCTGTGATGAGACCATACTTCTTGACAATGGTCTTGTTCATGGTGGGATATGTCAACTTGTCCCCCATACTCTAAGACCCTACCGCCACCCTGCTGGCATTAGTGTGGCCCTCGGTCACACCACAGACTGTACTTTGTGGCCCCATGGGAAATGTTTATGAGTACCCATGCTCTAGAGCCAGTTGGGCTTACATCCTATCCCCAGGAATCTGACTCCATCTGCCAGCTTCCCAATCCTCCTCAGGGATTATGTGCACCACTAGAACTACCTCATATGCTGGAAACTACCTGTCTATGTCACACCCCACCTTGAAGTCAAGCACCAAGTCTCCGAGTCTGTGGACTTTTCCTTCAACACTGGACACATTGGCTTTGCTGCCACTATCTGCTAGGCTGTGCCAGCTGTTAGCCTTCAGGTCCAGCTCTTTTAGACTCAGTTAAAGAACCAGAAATATGTTTTCTCTGCCAAGACTCTCTCAGCCTCAGTGTTTCTCTCCTATGCAGCCAGCAGGGTCAGCTGCAGCCTCAGGTCCCGCTTAGCCTTTGTGCCCTTCAACTCCTCAGGACCCAGTGTTTGGGAAGAGACACTGATTCCTGCATAGGATCCAGCTGGCGACTCTCTTTCTGTGGGATACCCTTTCTCCTCTGGAGATCTTTCCCTATTTCTCATGAGAAATAGGGAAAGATCTCCAGAGGAGAAAGGGGATCCCACAGAAAGAGAAGTCAGAGGAGTGGCACAAATTCAATTGTCTGGTGGAATTCAATGCACGTTTTGGCACTGCCAAGGTGCCTTTGTCAGGAACAAGGCCACAGTGAAAGCAATTGATGAATTCTTAGTTTAGATAGAGGACCTCTGATGATGCACAATCAAATAAGGGCAATACAATAGTTCAAAGATAATCTCAAAAACATCTGACGATAGGACACTAGTTTATGCCGCAAAATATAGAAAAATATCCTCATATGATTTCAATAAGGGCATACTGATTGTCTAATGGACATGTGTCGCCTGGACAGGCAAAGAGGATTAGTAATGTCTGTAGATAACAGGATGTCACATTCTATTATTTCTGCGTTAGTTACGTTACGATGCAGATGAAGGGACTAATTTCAATTCTAATTGCTGGTTTCACAGATAATCGTGAGACAAATCAGAGCCTCCAGATATGGGGTTCCTTCTGTCTGCAGGCGTGACTGGAAACTATGAAGTCTCAAACATTCTTCCCAACCTTTCACCCCTCCTTATTGGAATAAAAGTCATGCTTTCGTATTATTCTACGTAAGTTAGCATTTGCAGCGCCATTTTGTGTAGAAGCGCCATTTTGTATCATGATTGAACCCAATCCTTTGCTACTTCTGAGAAACGGCCTTCTCTAAGTTATGTTTCTTTGGAGCCGAGTTTTGCTTCACTAATAAATACATTGTTCTTATTAGTGCATATCTTTCCCTTGGATGTAAGCCTTCTCCCACTTGTCTAGTGGCGGGCACATGCAGAATGACCTTGAGTAGCAGATAATGTGTGCCCAGACCCAGAGTGAAACTTACTCCTGTGTAATTTACTGTCCAGCTGCATCTCTCTGAAAAATTCCATGGTACATGTGCTTACATTGGTTTAGAAATGTACATAATGTATCATTATGCTTGCTGATGTAAGTCCCGCTGCAGCACTCCTAGCGACTAGGCAGACAGGGTTCCACTCTGAGTGTACTTTAAATACACTATTTTTGGTTTATATTCTCTACTGTCAGACCGACTCTTTATTTGGTATGGAAGGCTGAGAGGTGGTCACAAGTGACCCTTGTGACTATAATCGGGCCGCTTCCTTCAGTTGGCTCCTTCGGGTGAGTAACCCATCCCCTTCCGCGGATTTAGGGGGAGGTTGAGGCCATTGTTAGGTCGGATGGACGGATAAGGGATCCCTGCACGAAGAGTTCCTGATACTCGCAGCTGCCTCTTCTCTCCCGCTCGCACAGTGGTCATCCTAACTGGAGTCCTGAATGGCAAAACCTTTGGATCGGTTGTTTGTTAATACATTTGTTTCTAACCTGCATCCTAAAATTGCGACTCAATTGCAGGCTTCTGAGAGTACTTGGTCCACCTCTTCCCCCTCAGTTATTCTGAATATGGCACGGTATTATGAACATAGGGATAACAAGGAAAAGGAGAAGACAGAGAAAAATGGTCCTGCCTGACAGCTCCCACTAACTAGTAGGCAGCTGAATACTACGCCTTTGGGGCCGAATCAGTGTGTGTACTGTATAGGAGGGACATTGGCATGGCAAGTGTCCTGTGCATTTGAAGAAGGTGGTGATCCCCAGAGAACGAGGTTCTCGTAGACGGGGTCATGGAGCGGGTGGGGCTGAAAGAACACTGCAGCCTCACAGGATTGTTCAGATAATAATTATTTTGATGACCCTAGGGATGGACAGTATATCATGATGATTATGATATAGAGAAAGTGACGGGGATATCGTATAGCTAGGGCAGCCAGGGACAGAGTGGGGAAACAGTTCTGATACCTAAAGACCAATGTGGTACTTATGTAACAGCTGAACTGCAAGGTTTGACTAAGGAATTTTTGGTGGACACAGGTGTGACGAAAAGGTCTGTTTCTCAAAACATGGTCCCTGGGGTGACTATGTCTGGCCACAATAATGCTTCGGGAGGTTTTTCTGGAATATCGGTTGTAGGCCTCATTTCAAGATCTCTTGTGTTGACCATTGCTCCTTTCACTGTGGATTCACCATTCTTGCTGACACCTAATTGTGGTGAAAATATGATGGGTTTGGATTCATTGAAGAAATTGCATGCTACAATCTATTGTTCTCTGGCAGGTGTGTATATGACAATGGGTCCGGATGTAGTACACATTAAACACTGTTTGCCTAAGTATGCGCCTCTTCCTACTGAATTTGCAGATGTGCCATCCACTCTTTGGGTGACAGACAACACAGACATGGGAGTGCTGCAGATACAGCCACTTTTGATACCGATTAAAGACGGTGCTATTTTACCTCTTATCCCTCAGTATAAAATACCACAGGCAGGAGAGCGAGCCTTATTACAAATTATACAGGATTTGATTAAGAGAAGAGTGGATGAGGAAATGACTGCTAATATTTGTAATAGCCACATTCTTCCAATTCTTAAAAGGATGCCCTCAGGTTCTCTTGATGAGCATGAAGATGTCTATCGTTTTATGATTGATCTGCGCAAAGTTAATAAAATAGTAATTTCCTATTTTCCAATGGTCCCTGACATTACTACTCTTTTGACAATGATTCCTTCTACTGATAAATTCTTCTCTGTCACTGACTTGACAAATACTTTCTTTAGTATTCCTATTCCTCGGGATAGCAGGTATTGGTTCAAGTTTCTACTAGGTGGCAGAAGCTTTAGGTTCTGTCGCGCTCCTCACGGCTATACAGAGAGTCAGAGCATTTATAGCCAGACACTAAAAGGTCAGTTGGATTACTTTTTGCTTCTGTCAGGTAATGTATTAGTGCAGTATGTTGATGACTTCTGATACTGAACAAGGTTGTAAGGACAGGACAGTCAAATTATTGTTATATTTAGCTCAAAATGGGCATAAGGTTTCTCTTTTTAAATTCCAGTATTGTCAATAGAGGTCACCTACTTAGGTCACCTATGGTCGAAGGAGGGTAGGAAATGTACCCCTGTGCGCATTAGTGCTATTGTTAAAATGCCCATTCCACAGACTCAGATAGATGTGCACGCTTTCATAGGTATCACTTGACTCAGATAGATATGCACACTTTCATAGGTATCACTTCCTACTGTCGCAGTGGATACCTAACTATTCCCTACTAATCAAACCTTTACTTACACTAACCACTAAAGACATGCATGAGCCCCTGCCTTGGATGCCTGAATGTCAGCAGTATTTTGAGCAATTGAAAACTGCACTTTGTTCAGCTTCAGTACTCAGCACCCAGCCCCCCTAATTATAACAAGTCATTTGTATTGTTTGTCCACGAGATGGCTGTTTGAGGGCTTTCTGTTTTAACACAAACATTTGGAGATAAGTAACGACCTTGTGCTTATTTCTCTGCTGTTCTTGACCCTGTCGCAAGAGCTCTCCCGAGCTGTCTAAAAACGGTCACGTTTGTGGCCGTCTCAATCAGACAATAGGCTGGATTCATACTTTATATTGACTTACAGTTTTGGTACACCATGCTATAGACACACTTTTGAACAAGACAAAGACACAGAACTCACCAGTGCATGCCAGATTGGCTATGAATTAACATGGTTTGCTAAACATATTACTATCAAAAGATGTACCACACTGAATCCAACCACATTACTACTCCTCCCTTCTGAGAGTGATAAGATTGATAAACATGATTGTATCTTCCAGATGGAAGAGGAGACGAAAGGACAGGTAGACTTGACGTTCCCTTTTCTGACCCTCAAGGGGAACTATATGTCGATGGCTCTTGTTTTAAATGACCAGATGGCACTACAACTGCTGCGCATGCTATCACCATGCTGCGTACAGTAGTTGAGACATCACGAGTTCCCATCAATCGGCCCAAACTGCTGAGCTTGTACCCCTCATACTAGCTTGCGAATTGAGTGAGAGTTGGTTTTCAATATTTATACTGACAGCCAATATGCCTTCAGAGTAGCACATAAATTTGGATGACTCTGGGCTGAGAGAGGGTTTCTTACTTTGCATGGCACCAAGATTCACCATGGGCACCTTATATTCAGGTCTTAGTAAAGTGTAGTGCCGACCGGAAAGTCACTGATGATGGAGGTAAAGAAAATGCTTTTGCTGATCAGACAGCTAAGGAAACAGCCCGGACTAAAATGAAAAGAATCTTCGTGACAGGCCCTGCTAGGTAGGTGCCTGAAGTTACCATGTTTGAAGACACAATTAAGAATGTGCAAGAAATACAAAGTGAGGCCACAATAGAGGAATTAGCAATGTGGCAAGAAAGTACAGCACAAATGAACAATGAGGGATGTTGGATTAATAAGTCAGGGAAGCAGAGATGGATGTTGCCACACGCATATGAAGTTACAATGGCACATGGTCCAACCCGTATTAGTGCTAAGGGTATTTGCAAGTTGTTAGACCCTGTATGGCAGAATGATAATATCTCAAAGACAGCTGCACACTTAATAAAGTACTGAATGGTGTGATTGAAGTACAATCCTGGGAAGGGTACCCCTATATCACCTGGTGATTTTGCACCACCCACTTTCCCTTTTGAGGTCCTCCAGATGGACTATATTGAATTAGACCACTGCAATATTTTAAGGGACGTTTTGATAGTGGTCAGGTTTTTTAGTGAATGGGTTGAGGCTTATCCCACTAAAGAAAATACAGCTGTTACAACTGCAAAGGTGCTCCTGAAGGAGTTCTTTCCTCGTTTCGACTTGCCCCGTTTGACTTGGAGTGATAACAGAAGTCACCTTAATGCCAAGATAATTCAGTTGATTTGTGATGGTTTGAACATAAAGCAGAAGTTTCATGCCACTAATCACCCTTAGTCAGCAGCTTTGGTTGAGAAGTACAATGGTGCTCTCAAACTGAAATTAGCAAAGATTCAGGAGACAATGGGTTACAGTAGCCAGATGCATTACCAATAGCTCTTTTGTTGACAAGAACAACAGCACATTCTAGGAAAGGATTGTCACCGTACGAGGTTGTGTTTGGATGCCTTGCAAATGTCTGGGATGTCGCGTGACCCCGGCAGTTCTGAGATATTGAATATCCACTGCTGATTGACTATCTTGCTCAGTTAAGTGAAAATGTGTGTTCTATTCACCAACAGGTCCCGGAAACCTTGCCATCTACACCAGAGGGCCGCAGACATGACATTCAGCCTGGAGACTTTGTTCTCATCAAAACATTTCTGCAGAACAAGGGTTTGGACCCACGCTGGAAGGGACCAGAGCAGGTCCTCCTGGCTACACACACAACTGTCAAGGTCACTGGCCGAAATAATTGTGTACATGCCACCCATTGCAAAAGGCCACCTCTGCCCTATGATCAATGGGCAAAAGATGGAGTAGGGAATTCTGAGGGTCAAACAGTGCCTCGATTTATCCCTTTCAGTGACGCCAGACTAAACTGGAACAAAACACATGAGGAAAATGAAGGAGTGCAGCAGTGCCTCCGGAAATAAGAGCAATTCAGGAGCCCCTTTTTGTGTATCCCTCCATGTCTGGAATCACTTGGTAAAATGTTCGCCCTCTGCTGAGAAACAGTGCACCACCAACGGAGAAGTCAGATTAGGTAGGAATGGACTGCGCAAGTTAGGGTGTACTTTGCTATAGTACCAACAGAGTTAGTTTAGGGTGATGTTGATAGAGCGCGCGAGGCCACCCGACCAATAGTTTTCGCCGTTTCCGGCTTCAGGGCCCATATACCTTTCAAATCACCATATACATCGATCAGGTGACTTCACGAGCTCTACCAATTTGGTGTGTGTGTGTTCCCTGCTACCAATTCTCAGTGCACCCGACTTACCATCCACCGATGCGGGTGCCTAATGACCACAATGAATCAGGGAGCTAGCTGTAAAGGAAAGGCAACAAAATACAAACCCAACCAATAATATTCAAATACTGTGTAAATGACCACGGACAACTGGAAGTTTTAAAATGTTTATCTAAAGTTCAGTATTTTCTTGCATGAGATACAGTAAAATAAGGCAATCAATAACCAAGATAATGTAAATCACATATGCATAAAGAAATAATGGCAGAGTAATCATCAAAGTACTAATAAAATGTAACGAGAAAAGATACTTATGCAAGTCAGTATTATCTAAAACAGTGATAGACTAAGTGTGTGTGATTATAGAAGAACTTATAATGAATAACACGCTTCACTTAAGGTGAAAGGGCCTTTGATCAACCTAGGCAACGAAGTTCTAGACCATATCAGGAAATGACACACTGCTATGCAAAATATAATTTCTAACAAATGAGAAGACATAGAAATAACTTTGCAAAATTTTAAATGACTTTCAATAGTTGCGGAAAGGCATGGAAAATATCACATTTGCAATGTTGAACTTTATTGAAGCAAAAGTTAGAAATTCAGAAGGTGCAAGAATTTCAAGAGATTTCGGAGCAGTATTTACCTAGAAAGGTGTGGAAACCAAACCCTGGCCACGGGTCAGTTAAAGTCAGGAAACCCTCAAGGAAGGATACCCCTCAAAGGACAGCAGGTGCAGAATGGACACCCAGGACAGGACAGGATACCCTCGGAATAAAAGTCAGGACAGGACCTCAGGACAGGACAGCAAACCCTCAGGACAGGACCCTCTTCAGGACAGGACCGGAACCCACAGTTAGGAAGCAACGCCTGCGCTCCACCCGCTCTGCAGATATCGATCAAGACCCCGATTGGGTCAGCGAACTCCCAGCTAAGTGCCTTGCCAGCACTTTAAGGTTCAGTAAAACCTTAGTCTATGGTCAAATTCGGACAGAGTGCTCCGCAGCTCTCTGTATTTTCAGTCACCTATTGAGTGCGTTGGGTCAGTGACAGGTCAGCTAAACCAGACAAGTCGGACGGTTCACTAGGTGAACCCAGGGTAGATATACAGTTTTGGGACAGTGTACCACCCCCCAATGTTGCAAAGTGTCAGAATCCCTCAAATTCGATTGGTCCTAAGGTAGGATTTGGGTAACACACCAATCACAATATACGATTTGAAGCCTTCATTTACATATTTTGGGACCGCCTAGCATGTTTGGGTTCCCATGAGCTAACAGTAGCACATCTATACAATGTAACATATAAGAAGCCACATTCGCTGTTCTCGCAGGGCAGAGGTGACTTTCTCAGGAGCATCTCGCCCATCACTGCCAGCTGGCTATGTTCCATCAGCCAAGGTCCCTCGTGCTGCCGAATGTCGCACAGGCGCAGAAGGGACCTCCAATATGGCTCTCCTCTCACTCAGACCCCCATTGCCCGCGGTACATGAAAAGTAAGCGAAAACAAATTAATACATAATAATGTCATTATGAAAACACATCGCAGGGTTTGTACTTTTAACTCATCATCAAGAAATAAACTTATGCAATTTAAATGTTAGCTACATTTAGACGAAATACAAGAGCAGTGGCACGAGCAGTACCACATGATAAGCACAGCTATGAATTACGCATGCGCATAACTTTCCCTCCACTTCTGCAGACGCGTCAGGACACGTGAGTGTGGCTGACGCATGCGCAGTAACTAAAATACAAGCGGCGGCCATTTTTAGAGGACATGGATTAATTTCATTAGAAATACACATAGGCAAGCGTCTCAAACTTTACTCAAACTTAATATAAACGTTAGTAAAACATACACGGGTTACCTTATTACACATAAATGAGGTTCTTGATTTCGGCAAGCCGCAAAATATGCGAAGCTTTGCTTCATCAATCCCCTCTTTGATGATATCTACTATCATCACAAATTATAATGGAACCAGATGCCAACTTTCTTTCACACTTTATAAAGTTCTATTTCTTCCAGCAACCGTTCTAGCTTTTCTCTTTCAGTTTTAGCAGGGTGAGAAGTCTTCACCTTTTTGTATATCTGATCATTCACTTCCTCTAATTCAATCTCATCCACACTTCGTTTCACCCCTCTTGCATTAACCTCGTGCTTTCTGGTGCGCTTGCGGTATTTACAGCATAAGAAAATGGAAAGTATAATAAGACCTATAATACCAATAGGCATCAGAATTTTGAATAATAAGCTTTTACCTATGCCAGCAAGCCAATGACCTACATTTGAGAGACCATCTACCAGTCTCTTCCAGGCACTATCAACCTCGAGTGGTTTGAGTTCCTTTGCCAAATTAGTAATGTTTCTCACATATCTTTTGATCTGTACACTTTTGTCCGGAATATAAGTGCAACAATGTTGCGCCTTCAACATCCGGCAGACTCCGCCCTCTTTCGCTAATAAGGTGTCAAGAGCAAGTCGATTTTGTAAAACCATTGATCTGATCGCAACCATTTCAGTATTGACCAGCAGGAATCCATGAGCTGTTTCAGTAGACAGCACATCTACTATAGTAGACAATTTGCAAATTCTGTGAGTGTTCAGAACCACTCCCACTCCAGGTATCAGTGCACTGAAAATACTACCCATAATTTCACCTATACTTTCTCTTTTACTACGCACTAAGCCATTAGTATCTTCATTGCTTCCAGCTTTCCCATTCACATGGTATATTTTCGGGAAGACAATGCCAAAGTAGCAGCTTCCATACCAGTGATCCGGTAATTTGAAATAAGCCTTGTCCCCACAAATATAATAAATTCCAGGAAACACAGGCTCTGACCCATTTTTGAAACCCCAACCTCCAATTACCTTGTAATTATGTTCGCATTCACTGGAACCAATGAAAACATTATTATAATAGCTAGTCTTCTCGCGGTGAAGACATAGCTTGCCTTTCTTTTCAAAATCCAGCAACAGAGCAGGACCCGCTCCACCAGATGAGGTGCCTTCCATGTTTTCTGCCCATTTTGGCTTTTTCTGACTTTCGTCATTAGCCTTCTTCTGAATTTTAATTCTCCTTTTCTCTGCCATGTTCAGGAACATCTTTTCCTGCTCACGCAAAGAACAAGTCAAGTTATCTCTGTGTGCGTCTGCTATGTCAATGTTCCCTATAGTCAGAAAGTAGTCTCCCATATATCTTATGGTGTCAGTTTTTGTATGTACAGGATTCAAGTTCCCACGTATAGGTAGTTCAGAAAAGATCACGTCATTGTTAGAGTAATAATACTGTAACGGTCCCCTTTTGTAAAATAAACTAGCTAAAATGCTACAGGAAATTCCATAAGTTAATGGCAGATGATGGTATGTCACGCCTTCAGCCACCGAAGTAGGTAGCTTCATGCAGACATAGCAATCCTCAATTTCCATAGTCTCTACATAGTGTATTAACAAGTTTGCGAAAACATTTAAATGTGTCCTGTTCTTCATGCCATGATAATGTAGTCCTTTCTCATCTGATGCTTCTAAGTCTCGTTTAGTTTGTCTCAATGCTCTTTCATGTCTTTCTACACTCTGTGTTGTCAGCTCCTCACTGTCAGTATTTACAACTTCAGTAGGGACAATGTTAGTATCTTTACTTACAGCAAAGGGAATGAAAATTGTTAATCCTATCCAGATAACTATCAGTACTACTATACTACATATACACACCTTGCAACACGTCTTAAAACGGCTGCAACTAGGTCTACCATTCACTGTTGAATCAGACATTTTAGCTCAGAAGGAGTCTCTTGAACCCCTCTTTGTTGCTTTACACAATTAGCTTACTTTGTGCAAATTCACGGTGGCTCGTCTTCCTCTTCAGCTGAGTACTCTGGGACAGGTTCTCCGTCACTCACGTCAGTTATATCAAGATCTTCAAGCTCCTCCAAAACCAGTGTCCATTCAGGAGACTTGTACTTTTTGTTTTGTCTTTTTATTCGCTCACTCCTTCTTTTGGAAGAGTCTTCTTCCTGCTCTGCTATTCGAGCACTTCTTCTTGCTTCTGCACGTTTTTCTTCCACTGTCTTTATTCTTAGTCTTAGTCTTTTTACAAACCTAGGCTCAAGGTTGTTTCTTTTCTTTATTCTCTTAGTTGGTACTTGGACTTCACTTTCTTTTCTTCTTCTCTTGTTCTCTTTATCTTGTGGTAATTCTTCTCCACTTTCTTCTCCTACTTCCCTTATCTGACTAGTTCCAGGGCTAGCATCAAATTCTTCTGCCTGGTTGCTAATCTGGCCTTGTTCAGGAATATTTTGTTTTTGGCTTTCAATTGTCTCTGTTTCTGTTTCTGTTTCCTGAACCCGTTTTTCTAACTCTATCTGATCCTGTTCAAGCACTTCGATCTCTTGATTTTCTTCTGCTCGAACTATTACTCTATGTCTCGTCTGTCCCTTATCCACATCAGGAGTTAATGGAGGAGTATCGAACACTTGCTCTGTATCCTGCACTTGTTCAATATCAGGTACTTGTTCAGTCTCAGGTACCTGTTCAGTATCGGGTACTTGTTCAGTCTTATTCACTGGATCTGTATCAATCACGTGCTCTGTCCCTGTCTGACCTTCTCCTTCCTCAGTTTTGATTTGGATCTCAAGTGGCTGAGGTTCTTCGCCTGTGCCTTGCTTTTCCTGACTAGTCCACTCTCTACCTTCACTAAGTCGTTCTCTTGTTCTGATAGGATCTTCGGTCAGATCAATCATCGGTATCCATTCTTCTGGCCATATGCTTGGCAGCTCGTCTTCAGCTACTCCTGGCTCAGTTTCCTGGACTTCTTCAGCAGGCTGGTTTCTTGGCAGTTCGCAGTCAACTACTCCTGGGCCAACGTCTGCTGTTCCTGCAACCTGACTGGTGCTGGGCTGCTCGTTGTCAGTTGCTACTGGTCTGGCTTCTTCAGGGTCCTCTGCTGGTTGCCCTGGTTCTTCAAATCCTTTGTCTGGCAATACCTTCTGGGTGTGTCCGGCGTGGATCCACTGGGGAACACCTGCGACTTTCACTGCAGTGGTTGTCACCAGGATTACTTGGCGCTTCTTTCCCCACCTGGGTGCCAGACAGCTTGATCGAGTGTGCTTCTTTATTTTGACCCAGTCTCCTGGAACCAAGTTGTGGAGAGGAGTCGTTGGATTAAGGATGCCGTCGTCTCCAATCTGGCGAGAGATAGAACGCACTTGGTCACCCAATCTTCTGCAGTATTCAAGCACCAAATCATCAGTAATACTCAACAGTTTGCTTCCTGGCACCCATGCTTGTCTCATCACTCTTCCCATAATGATTTCATGGGGACTTAGGCCTGTCTTGCGGTCTGGAACACTTCTTAGTCCCATCAGGACCAGGGGCAGGGCCTTCACCCAGTTCATGCCAGTAGCATCTGTCAGCTTTGCTAGTCTGTTTTTGATAGTTCCAT
Source organism: Lissotriton helveticus (assembly GCF_964261635.1). Lineage (NCBI taxonomy): Eukaryota > Metazoa > Chordata > Amphibia > Caudata > Salamandridae > Lissotriton > Lissotriton helveticus. The sequence goes on along the minus strand of NC_136060.1, from coordinate 45,798,186 downwards.
TTACTTGTTCCACTATTCCAGAAGCCTCTGGATGGTATGCACAATGAAGTTTCTGCCTTATCCCAAAGGCCTTACACAGTTCAGCCATTATTTCATTGTGGAAATGTCCACCTTGGTCTGATTCAATAATGTATGGTATTCCGAACCTAGGTATCAGCTCCTTTAGTAAACACTTTGCTACTGTCAGTGCGTCACTCTTGGGAGTAGGGTAAGCTTCTACCCATTTTGAAAATACACAAACAATGACAAGGACATATCGTTTCCCTTCACAACGGGGCATGGTGATGAAATCAACCTGTATTTTTATAAAGGGACCCCCTGACCTCCCAATCTTGCTCAGTTCAACCATGGTCCTCTTGCCGGGGTTCATCTGTTGACATGACAGGCACCTCTGGCAGAGGGACTCTGCTACCTTCCTGAATTTCTTGCTGTACCAAGTCTGTTGAAATACCAGAATCATGGCATCCCTACCAATGTGTGATCCTTCATGTATTAATCTTGCCATTGTGCCAAGCAAGTGTCGGGGTAACACAGGCATACCAGTTGGACCTATGATGACACCATCCACACGTCTCGGTCTACATCCATCCTCTTTCCATTTCTCTCTTTCTTGCCAAGGAGCCGACTCCTGCCACTCTCTCACCTCATCCCATGTAGGCACTTCCTCAAACACCTGAAGCTGGCAGCTGGTTCCTGGCCCCCCTCGTTTTGGATTTATAATATATCGATCTTTGGCACACCATTGAGCCACTCGATCAGCATAATCGTTTCCCAGTGATACTCTGTCCATGCTCCTTTGATGAGCAGCACATTTTACCACTGCCAGTTCTTTGGGCAACTGGATGGCCTCTAAAAGGTCATGAACAACCTTTGCATTCCGAATGGGAGTACCTGAGGAAGTCATGAATTCCCTCTGCATCCATAATTGGCCAAAGTCATGCACAACGCCATAACAGTACTGACTGTCAGTATACACTGTTATGCGTAAGTCCTTCCCAATTTTGCAAGCCATTATCATGGCTATCAATTCGGCTACTTGTGCAGACTTGATGTTATATAGATAACCTGCTTGTTCAATCTTTTCGAAAGACACTACTGCATAAGCAGCACTCAAGCCTCCTAATTCATGTCTTAGACAGGAACCATCCACAAATAGTTCTTTATCATGCTCCGGCAATGGTACTTCTTTTATGTCTGGGCGTGGCTTGGTACTGAACTCTGTCAGATCAATACAATCATGTTCATCATCATCCCTACCTTCCATTTCTGAGGGGTCAGGAAGTAAGGTGGCAGGGTTCAGAATACCGCACCTAACAATGTTTACATTTGCTGCGCCCACAAGAATCCTCTCGTATTTAGTCAGCCGACTAGGGGTGAGATACTGTGTTTTAGTTCTGGTCAATAGAATTACCACTCCATGTGAAACATAAACAGTCACAGGATGTCCCATGACAATGGACTCACTCTGTTCTAAACTTGCACAGGTAGCAGCTACTGCTTTTAGACAACCTGGTAACCCAGCAGCTACTGGGTCCAGTGTGGCAGAGAAATAGGCCACAGGCCTCCTGGTTGTGCCATGTTCTTGAGTCAGGACTGACAATGCGCAATTATCGCGAGTGTCACAGAAAAGGGCAAACTCTTTTGAATAATCTGGCATTCCCAATGCAGGGGCTGTACACAGACAGTTTTTCAGTCTTGTGAAAGCCATTAGACTTTCATCATCCCACTGTACAACATCTGGCATTCCTCTCGTGGTCATTTTTATCAAGGGCCTGGCTAAGGCTGCAAATCCCAGAATCCACTGTCTGCAGTACCCTAAAACACCCAGGAACATTCTGACTTCCTTTTGAGTACGGGGCAACTGCATCTTTTGAATTATTCTCACTCTTTCCGAAGTGACTTTTCTGACACCCTTTTCTATCTGGTGTCCCAGATATTTCACTGATTTCGCACAGAACTGTAGTTTGTCAGGGGACACTTTATGCCCTTTCTCACACAGGTGATTTAGGAGGGCAATGGTGTCAACTACACAGTCCCTGTGACTTTTAGACGCCAATAGAAGGTCGTCTATGTACTGCACTAATACAGAGTTCCCAGGTAATGTCAAAGTCTCTAGACATTTCTTCAAGATCTGATTAAAGATAGAGGGGCTCTCTGTATACCCTTGAGGGACCCGGTTCCAACAATACACGTGACCCTCGAAGGCAAATGAGAAAAGAAATTTGCTGTCGGGGTGCAGGGGTATCGAAAAGAATGCATGACACAAATCAATCACAGTGAACCACTCAGCATCCCAAGGAATCTGGTACAGAATTACTGCAGGGTTTGGGACAATAGGGCAGCAAGGAACTACAATCTTGTTAACCTTTCTCAGGTCCTGCACTACCCTATACTTGCCACTAGGCTTTTTGATGCCCATAATCGGTGAGTTGCATGGGCTGCTCATCACTTCTTGTATGATGTTTCCTTCCAATAATTTTTGTATCTCCAGAGTGACACCTGCTTTCACTTCAGCATTCATTCGGTAGGGCCTAGTGTTAGGATATACTGCATTGTCTTTGATGGCTATTTGTATGGGGTCCACATCTTTCATCAAACCCACATCTTTGCCAGTGAAATCCCACACTTCTGGTTTTACGGCTTCCTGTAGTTCTTGGGGCAAGTCCTGCAGGGTCAATCTTTTAAGTTCTGAGTCAGGTCTAAGCAACAATAATTTATAAATGCCGTCTTCATCTGGGGTCTGTATTTCGACACCCTTTGGTGTGCAAAAGATGGTACAGTTCATTTTACACAGCAAATCACGTCCCAGTAAATTTACTGGACTGGTGTCACAGACTACAAATCTATGCATCTGTTTAAAATTTCCAATTGAAATCTCCATTGGTTCGGTAACAGGAGTACTAATCAATTGATTAGATACACCTACTACTTGGATGTTTTCTCCCGAGAGGGGTAGGTTTGGAACGTCCACTGTTCTTACAGTAGAACGGGTAGCACCAGTGTCCAACAGAAAGGTGACATCATTTCCGTCAACCTTTCCTTCAATGTATGGCCCAGACTGGTCTACCGGCAAGGAAGCGCCAAGTACGCACTCCTCGTCCTCCCCTCTCAGGCCCCGTCAGTCCTGATCATTACAAAGGAAGGTATCATTTAGCAGATACTGCGAAGTTGCTGTATTTCTGTTCTCCCCGCTTTCCCAAACCTCTATCTCTTCATTTTCTGCCTGTCTTCCCCTGTATACCTGTTTGGGTGCTCGAGGCACCTGAACTGTTTTTACCTGGGGTTGAGTCTTTCTTGGTCTTTCTTTCTGCGTCTGTGGAATTAAATCAGGAGTTGTCTCATTAACATCGACTAATTGGGGACACTCGTTTCGCCAGTGTCCAATTTCGCCGCACTGATGGCAGGGAAATTTTTTCATAGCCTCTTCCCTGCTAAATTTGGGCCGGGGCTTTCCTCCACCCCCTCCCCCAGGACTTTTGTTCTCAGCATTTTTAACCATGTTACTCAATTGTTTTTCCTGCTGTTCTGCGAGCTTCACCTGAGCCCACATAACCTTCTCCTTAAGGGCCTTTTTCTTTTCTGCCATCTCGTCCTCGCAGTACTTAGCGTACCGCAGGACCTCATCCATTTTCTTAGTATGCCAACAGATTTTATTGTCTTTTATCCACTGACAAATTTCAGGTCTTAAACCATTTACAAACCTGTAAATAAAGTGTGTCATATCCTTCAGGTCGATGTTGTCAATACCACTGTATGTTTTAAATACCTGCAATAACCTCTCATAGAAGGAGTGCACTGTCTCGTCCCTTTCCTGTGTTGTTCTATCTATTTTTGTCCAATCAGTTTCCTTGGCGGGCACCTTTTCTTTCAAGTGCTGAATTACCTGCTCATATTTTCGCATGACTTCCTTTGATGGCTCCCCTGTGTCCTTGTCTCTGGGATACTCTTCACTGGGCCAATTTATGTTTATTTTACACTGGGTCCATAAATCTACTGGAACCACAATGTCGAAAAACCCATCCAGGTCTTTCCACAGACATTTCTGTACCTTCACGAACCTCTCCACCTGCCGGTACCAGTCAACTGGTTTCTCTCTTAATTTTGGAAAATCGTTCGTGAAGGACACAATATCCTGCCTAGACCAGGGGACATGCACATATTTCCCTCCTGGAACTTCGCGCATGGGGCATAACTGCTCAGGTTTTTCTACCTCTCTTAAAGCAAACTCGGGAGTCACTTGTCGGGAGCGAACCTCTTTCCTCTTTTTCGCCCACCTGCTTCTCCATTTTTCCACATCTCCCCATTTCTGCAGTACCCCCATTAATTCTTTAATCTGTAGCTTCTTTCCGGCCACATTCAGATGTTCTATATCCTTGTCTGAGTAGTCTGCTCTGTATGGTTTCTGTAAGGGCTTGGATTTTGAGATATCTACCCCCATACTAATTGCTGTTTCGGTCAGTTTTTCATGGAGCACTCTGGTGTTCCTTGTAAAGCTTTTACATATGAACGACAATTCTTCCTCAGAGTAGGTATTCAATCGATTCAACCCCACATTTCCTGCCATTAATTCTTCTATTTCAACCCTCAGCTTGTAGAGGTCTAAAGGCTTTGTTTGCGGAGTCTGCTTTTCTAATTCACGACTCCAACTCTCAATTTCATCCGGAGTTACCAGAGAGACATTCCTAGTACCTGTTGCTGTCTCTAATTTAATTTCCTTTGCATTAAAAGGGTTATACCTCAGCTGTGTTCCCTTTGCAGTCTGTTTGTTTGGCAATTCCAAGAATGCAACTTCAGACTCGCACTCACTGGACTGATCATCTATGATGATTGGTTCCTGTCTCGGGGTTGCTATGACTGGGGTCATGACTGGAGTAATCGGATTTCCCTGACCATTTCCGTATAACGGGACCACCGGTCCAATAGTTACTGGAATAGTCAATGCCTCAGGACTGGTATTTATCTGAGAAATTTTCTGAATTATTTCTGTTCTTTGTCTAGCTAGAGCCTCTTGCTCCTTTTCCGCTAGTACCCTTCTTAGAGTTGTGTCATGTAATATCTGTGGGGTCAATGGAGGAGTGAAACTCGGGGCAGTAGGCGGAGGAGTAAAACTCGGGGCAGTAGGATGCGTTTCACTTGGTCCTCCACCATAATTTGGCTTCGGGAATAAAGTTCCAGTATTAAAGGACCTGCGCTCTTCCCCATATGGAGGTTGAACAAAAGGCAGTCCTGAATTCGATGGTTTCTCTTCGCTTTCATACAAGGGTCTGGGGAAAAAAGTTTTTGTACGTGAATATTTTTCTTCCTGACTTGCGGGCACTTTGGGATATATATCCCTTGTTTCCGCCAGTTCGGGTTTCTCAGGATAGGGTAATACTTGACCACCCCCTCCCAGTCCCAGGGACCTGTCTTCTTCCTTTTGGAAGGGGCGTCGGGGAACATCTCCTACACTGGAAGGTCGGGTTCCCTCATTGTAAGGTGGCGGACTTCTGGTACAGATGTCATCTATTAGTTCATCATCTGAATCCCCTAGGGCCCCCCAATGCTTACATTTTTCAGTACTTTTCCCCCCCGCTGCAGGGTTATGACATGCCGGCATCATGGGAAACAGACCCTCAACAATCATGCTCTGCCTCCACTGTTTCATCCTTTTATCCCTGGACTCCTGTTTCAGCCTGGGGTACCACTTGGTCAAACCCTTGTCCATTCGGGGTCTTTCTCTTTCAAAAGCCTCAATCTCCCATTCCTCTAATGCTTCATACTGCGTTAGTCTCGGTCTGGGATGCAGTTCATTCATTCGGGTTCTTAAATTAAATAAGATCCTACCATTGAAAGTACCATCTAACGGAAAAGCCAATACTCCGTCATCTTTTGTGTACTTCACCCAATTCTCCAGCCACACACAGGTATTGTACCCTCGGTCAAACATCATGAATGAGGCAGGAGTATTGGGTGCTGGGACAAGAACACCTTCCCTAGATTTAATGGGTTTGTCCGTTTTAAAATAATTTTTCACCTTATTTACAAGGGACATTTTTCTCTTGGTTCCGTACATAATATCGTATCTGTTAGCCTTCCACTGATCCCTTTCAAACCCTAGATGCCTTGGATCAGGTCGCGTCTCTGTAGTCCGCGAGTGCCACATACGACTTCTGCGCTAACTTTGTTTACAAACTACTTCCAATCAGAATGCGCTTCAGAAAATTCGTGCAACCAATGGGTGCGCGACACAAAATAAGCTCTGCCAATGGGTGCGCGGCCCCTTCGTGAGACAGTTCCCACGCTCCGGCGCTCACCCCTCCTTTACAATTTCAGCTCCGCTACCCGCCCGCTGTTTCTACCAATCCCAGCGCGGCACAGAGTGACGTCAGAGGCGCTTCTCGACTGACTCCCTCCCTTCACAAGGTAACGGAAACTTTCTTACTTTTAAAGTGCTCAGTGCTTGGTTATTTTACAACAAATACACATTCGCCACAGTGCTCAAGTGTCTAGACAGAGATAGAATTCTATTACTGCAAGTAAACTACTTCCATTTACTTTTCACTTGCTGCGGGCAGATCTCTTCCGCCTACCCTTCACTCTAGCATCGGTGAACCTGTTATTCCCCTAAACTCATCCACTTCTTTCCGGGATATGTTCCGAGTTTAAGGTTTCTCAGCGGACCCCTCTGCTTTCACGCTAGCTCCGAGGAACCTGCTACTCTTCCGATGTGACCCTTACTAGGTTACGCCACTATGGGAATTTTGCCAATGAACCCCGTTACTGTCATTTATTCACACATGTATTCAGAAAACCCTAGTTAGTGCTTCCCGGTTATCCTAACCTGCACCTAACTTTCCTCGAACCTGTGACCTCAGGACAATGGATTCTATTCACCACTTGCCCTTTCAATTCCCCGGGGAGTTCGGACAACACTTAACAAGTCGATTTACAAATGCATTGATTAGTACATATAACAATATAAGAACAAGAATAATGACAATACAGTAATTCATAAATTTCAGCAGCGTATTCACAAGAGAGTGATCAGTTCCCTCAGAACAGCCGCTCTTGTAGCAGCATTAATATAATAGCAGCTTCCGACTTAACTAGCCTAACTAGTCCCTGCCTTACTCTCAACTAGTCCCTAACCATCCTCTGATCTACCAGAAAAACTGATAGAGCGCGCGAGGCCACCCGACCAATAGTTTTCGCCGTTTCCGGCTTCAGGGCCCATATACCTTTCAAATCACCATATACATCGATCAGGTGACTTCACGAGCTCTACCAATTTGGTGTGTGTGTGTTCCCTGCTACCAATTCTCAGTGCACCCGACTTACCATCCACCGATGCGGGTGCCTAATGACCACAATGAATCAGGGAGCTAGCTGTAAAGGAAAGGCAACAAAATACAAACCCAACCAATAATATTCAAATACTGTGTAAATGACCACGGACAACTGGAAGTTTTAAAATGTTTATCTAAAGTTCAGTATTTTCTTGCATGAGATACAGTAAAATAAGGCAATCAATAACCAAGATAATGTAAATCACATATGCATAAAGAAATAATGGCAGAGTAATCATCAAAGTACTAATAAAATGTAACGAGAAAAGATACTTATGCAAGTCAGTATTATCTAAAACAGTGATAGACTAAGTGTGTGTGATTATAGAAGAACTTATAATGAATAACACGCTTCACTTAAGGTGAAAGGGCCTTTGATCAACCTAGGCAACGAAGTTCTAGACCATATCAGGAAATGACACACTGCTATGCAAAATATAATTTCTAACAAATGAGAAGACATAGAAATAACTTTGCAAAATTTTAAATGACTTTCAATAGTTGCGGAAAGGCATGGAAAATATCACATTTGCAATGTTGAACTTTATTGAAGCAAAAGTTAGAAATTCAGAAGGTGCAAGAATTTCAAGAGATTTCGGAGCAGTATTTACCTAGAAAGGTGTGGAAACCAAACCCTGGCCACGGGTCAGTTAAAGTCAGGAAACCCTCAAGGAAGGATACCCCTCAAAGGACAGCAGGTGCAGAATGGACACCCAGGACAGGACAGGATACCCTCGGAATAAAAGTCAGGACAGGACCTCAGGACAGGACAGCAAACCCTCAGGACAGGACCCTCTTCAGGACAGGACCGGAACCCACAGTTAGGAAGCAACGCCTGCGCTCCACCCGCTCTGCAGATATCGATCAAGACCCCGATTGGGTCAGCGAACTCCCAGCTAAGTGCCTTGCCAGCACTTTAAGGTTCAGTAAAACCTTAGTCTATGGTCAAATTCGGACAGAGTGCTCCGCAGCTCTCTGTATTTTCAGTCACCTATTGAGTGCGTTGGGTCAGTGACAGGTCAGCTAAACCAGACAAGTCGGACGGTTCACTAGGTGAACCCAGGGTAGATATACAGTTTTGGGACAGTGTACCACCCCCAATGTTGCAAAGTGTCAGAATCCCTCAAATTCGATTGGTCCTAAGGTAGGATTTGGGTAACACACCAATCACAATATACGATTTGAAGCCTTCATTTACATATTTTGGGACCGCCTAGCATGTTTGGGTTCCCATGAGCTAACAGTAGCACATCTATACAATGTAACATATAAGAAGCCACATTCGCTGTTCTCGCAGGGCAGAGGTGACTTTCTCAGGAGCATCTCGCCCATCACTGCCAGCTGGCTATGTTCCATCAGCCAAGGTCCCTCGTGCTGCCGAATGTCGCACAGGCGCAGAAGGGACCTCCAATATGGCTCTCCTCTCACTCAGACCCCCATTGCCCGCGGTACATGAAAAGTAAGCGAAAACAAATTAATACATAATAATGTCATTATGAAAACACATCGCAGGGTTTGTACTTTTAACTCATCATCAAGAAATAAACTTATGCAATTTAAATGTTAGCTACATTTAGACGAAATACAAGAGCAGTGGCACGAGCAGTACCACATGATAAGCACAGCTATGAATTACGCATGCGCATAACTTTCCCTCCACTTCTGCAGACGCGTCAGGACACGTGAGTGTGGCTGACGCATGCGCAGTAACTAAAATACAAGCGGCGGCCATTTTTAGAGGACATGGATTAATTTCATTAGAAATACACATAGGCAAGCGTCTCAAACTTTACTCAAACTTAATATAAACGTTAGTAAAACATACACGGGTTACCTTATTACACATAAATGAGGTTCTTGATTTCGGCAAGCCGCAAAATATGCGAAGCTTTGCTTCATCAATGTGAGATGTGTGCACTGATTGAACATTGGACATGATATATCTAAAGTATTCCCTTTGGGGTACATTATCCTGGTCAATGTGGGAATCCGAGCTAAGGACTGAGCAAGCTCCACTGCCGGTGCTCAAGAGGGCCAATGTTTTGATGGACGTTAGGAGCCTGTACAAGCGAGGCTCTGATGGACCCTGGGAACTTGTATATTCCTCTTGCTGGCATTTTGCCCCCTTGTTTTATTATTTGCTATGCATCCCTGTGGCAGAGTCGTTGCTGATGAAGAGCAGCCAGAGATTTCCCCTGTTCATACACGTACATTTTGGTCAAATAAGTTAAGATAAAGATGCTATATTTGTGATTTTATTGCTATTGATTATAGGTGGGGTGTTAGAAACAGGGGGTCTCTAGTTGACAGAGGTAGGTACCTTTGTCCAAAAATGGATCCTTTAGATAACCCCTGTTCACCTGCTTGGTAGCTTGGCACGAGCAGACAAGCTTATCCCAAAGGCAATGTGTAAAGTATTTGTACCAACACTCACAGTAGCACAGTAAAAACACCACAAAAGGACACCACACCAGTTTAGAAAAATGAAATATATTTATCTAAACTAGAAAAGACCAAAACAACAAAAAATCCAACATACACAGTTCAAAATATAACTTCCAAAGGTGTCAAAGAACTTGTACCATAGAAAACTATGGATGCTTGACTTTTCACCAAAGTTCACCAAGCCAAACAGCTGCAGTGTCGGAAAACAAAGAGATGTGACACTCCTGAGACACTGAGGAGGCGATGTGACAGCCCGCTGGATGCAGAGGAAGGGTTGCGTTGATTCCGGTCTGTAGGAGGAATGATGCGTGGATTCTTCTTGCCGGTTCCTGTCTGCAGGTGATGCGTCAGGGTAGGGGGTTGTTCAGGTACGATGCGTGGATCTTCGGGATGTGTCGGCGATCGATGAGGCAGTGTTGCACGGCACTGTGTTGGTCCGGTTCAGCCGCGATCCATCGATGCGTGGTTTCTTGGTGAAACGACAGGCGCTGCAACTGCTTTTGCAGTGGCACGGTGATGCATGGAAATTCTTCTTGCGCCGTGAAGATGCATCGGAAAAAGAGCAGCAAGAAGAGCGATGCGTCAATTTCTGTCGTTCTTTGAGTTTCTTCTCTCTTCCAGCTCCCACACAGCAGCAACAACCTCCAGAGGCCCAAAACTGGCACAGGCACCTCAAGGCAGATCAGATCTCACAACAGCAGAGTTCAGGGGAGCAGGGGGTGAAGTCTTTATATCCCTAAGACTTCTGAACAGAAGGCCAGCCCACTTCGGGCTCTTGGAGATCTCCTTCAAGCAGGGGACACAGCATACAGCAAAGTTATTCTCCTTTCTTTGGCAGAAACAGAAACTGCAGGCCAACACACACAAGTGGTGATCTCTGTGTCAGACAATGTCGAGGAGACGGCAGAACGCTTTAATATTGGTGTGTTACAGATTAACAGCTGGATGCAGAACAACTGCCTTAAATTGAACAGTGAGAAGACTGAAGTCTTGTTACTGGGTAACCACACACCCTTCTGGTCCCCAAGTTGGTGGCCGGATGAATTGGGTGACTGCCCACTAACAGTGTCAGAGGTAAGAAATTTAGGGGTCATATTCGATCAAAGCCTGACCTTTAAATGTCAAATTAATAAACTTACATCCACATTTTGGGTAATTTTTAAAGTTATAAGAAAGGTCCGCCCATTTTTACCCATCGACTCGCTAAAAACAGTGGTAACAGCGTTAGCCATGTCCAGGCTGAAATATGGAAATGCGATAAACATGGGTCTGCAGAAGCTACTTTTACTGAGACTCCAGCGAATGCAAAATGCAGCAGCTAGGTGGATCCTGAACATCCCAAAATTTGAACCAATAAAGGATCGTCTAAAGGAGCTCCATTAGCTGCCGGTGCATAAGAGAATCATTTTTAAATCAATCACAGTGTCTGGCCTTTAAGGCATTGCAGGGGAAAGGACCCCTCTTTCTTAGAACTCACCTTAAGAAATGCGTACCAGCTAGAAATTTAAGATCAGGACAATCCCACCTATTGGTAGTACCAAGGTACAAGCAGTTGCGTTGGGGGGGAAGGAGGTTCGTAGTGGGGACAGCTAAGATATGGAACTCCCTACCTTTACAGATTAAAACCAGCGAATCATTGATGAAATTTAGAGGCCAACTCAAGACCTGGCTATTTATAAACTAACCACTCATTCGATAGGGCATTAGGTGGCACGTGAGCCTTCCCAGACTAGGTTTAGCGCCAAGACGCCTTAGGGCATACGCCGCGCTCTCTAAAACGCAAAATCAAATCAAATCAAATCAACACCAGACACACAGCAAGGACAGTGCTTCTCGTTGGCAAAGGTTCCTCTTAAATTCCATGAATGATCTAAAGTTCAGGGGTTTTAGGTCTGATACGTATACCTCAAAATGTCTTTGTTCTCTTTCTGCAAGGGGCTCCGAGCCTATTTCAAACCAGTTCTGGGGCACTCTGCCTGTGCACTATAACATCCTTTGTTAGTATGAGCTTTGGTTCCAGACACACAGCAGGGGGCAGACCTGGCATTGTGGAAGGCAAGCACAGCCCTATTCAGGTACAGGTGCTACTCCTCCCACCACTCCAAATGCAGATCAGGACTATTTAGCCTAGTTTTGACTCACCCAGACTCCTGGAGCCACCCCAGCCCCTGTCACTCCGAAGCCAGTCAATCCACAAACAGGCAGAGGCACACAGGAAGGTTGAACAAGAAAAGAGCCGCTTTCTAAAAGAGACAATTAAAAAAACATCTTTATTAAAAGATGTGTTATTAAATTCTGAGTTCAGGGGTACCAAACTCAATTTTTCCATCTTACTCATATGGGAAGATATGCCTGTAAAATTTTACAAAGCATTCCCCATTCTGTCCCATGAGCAAGATAGCCTTTTAATAGTGAGAAGCGAAATTGGCAGTATTTCAATATCAGGACGTTACACACACCAGTACATGTCCTACCTTTCACATACACTGCACTCTGCCCAGGGGGTTATTTTGGGCCTACATACTTGGGCCGACCAAGACTAGAGAATTACTGTGTGGACACGCTGGTTGTGCAGAAAGACTTTGCAGGGACCTGTTTATTTTTAATATTGCAGCGAGTTGCTTTTTCATTTTTTTAAATAATCCTAGGCGTGCATGCTGTCATTTGATCTTTTGTGTAATTAAAGCCACATACCCGCACCATAAAACAACCTTTCTTCACCCGCTGCTCGAGCAGGGTTAACACACTTAATTCCTGTCATTAGCGCCATCTTGGGTGAGGGAGTACGAGTCATACTGCCATTTTTCGGCGCCATTTTGGGAGGCGTTCTAGGGGCTGGGCAGTTTGCATCGGCCTGCATATTTAAGCAGGGAAATGCAAGCGGGCAGCGCACGCGCGCAATGGGCGCACCGGAGGCGCGCTAGAGGCAAGCCTGTCTGTGCCCGTCGGCGCCCCGGACGTGCTCAGTGCCAGCTATGCTCCCCATTGCGTCCAAGGGCGCCTGACTTACTCCAGGGAACAGCTCATGAATCTTGGTACGTTAGACTGTAAAGTTATTCACCCTGCGGCTACTATGAGAACTGTGGAAAAGTCCCTCATTTGTGGACTGATTAACAGCCGGTCACTAGTTAAGCACTATGCGGAGGCCTCAGGTCTGATTTAAGATCTGAGGTTGGACGCACTGTTCTTAACAGAGACGTGTACCAGCGCTGAGTCGGTGGTGGTAATAGGACTTTCTTGTCCTAAGGGATATAAAATACTTCAACAGTCTAGAGCAACGGGCAGAGTTGGAGGAGTGGGAATGATTTTTAAGGAAGAGCTGAATTTTACGTCTTTTATGATAAATGAGGTGGTGGGGAGAGAACTAATGGGGTTTTCTCTACAGGCACCCAGAGGTAGCCTACTCACAGGATTGCTATGCAATAGGCCCCCAGGATGTACCACGCAATACAAAAGTCTCTTGGACACTATCACGGACCTAACTCTGGCACACTCCAGAATTATTATACTCGAAGAGTTCAATATTTAGCAGCCATCTGAGAGATTTGAGGCACACATGCGCAAACTTCAATCTTTCACAGCTGGTGGAACATTCCACCCATCAAGGGGGGCACACTCCGGACTTACTGTTCGCCAACCAATCTATAACTATGGTGCTAAATATAATACATCAGAATTGGACTTACCATCATTTAATTCTTTTTAATATTAGGCTGCCCTGTCCAGAGGACTGCACTAGTCAGCCAAGGATTTTAGGAGAGGCAATGAATGGGAAAAATTAGGTAACACTAGAACCCATGTGTTTACCCCAGAGGCTAACCATTTTATACCCACTGTGACGGTAGAGGAAAATTATAAAATGTATACTAGCTATATAACTGATATTTTGGATCAGGCAATTCCAGTAAAAAAGCTAAAAAACAGGAATAAAATCATGGCTTCCTGGTATATTGAAGATCTGAAACAGTTGTGTTTGATCCGTAAGAAGGCAGAGAGGAAGTGGTGAAAGAGCTACCTGAGGAAAATAAAAAAGACTTGAAACTAGCTGAGCTGAAATACAAAGAGCTCATCCTTAAGTCTAAGGCAGGCTTCTACGTTACATCTATTACACAAGCGCCGAATGGGACAAAAGCACTCTTTAAAATCATTAAGGAACTTTCCTCCCCAACGTGTCTGAATAATGACAAAAACTATGATATGAGATTGCCTCTCACTTTCAAGACAAGATTGCCAAAATTGTCGGTTCACTCCATCCTAATAATACCGATGGTCAAGATAACTCGGATCAAATGATGGATGAAGACCCACAACAGCTAATGACCTTGGATGATTTTCAGACCCTCACTGTTGCTGCTTTTAATAAACTGGCGCTCAGTGTGTCCTCGGGCTCGCCCCTTTACCGCCTCCCCCATAAAATCTGGAGGTTATTTGGCCGAGAAACCTTTCCCTGGCTGAGGCAGATTTGCAATCAGTCCTTAGAAGAAGGAACTGTCCCGGAGTGCTGGAAGCAAGCAGTGGTGACTCCACTGATTAAAAAGCCCTCCCTGGACCGTCAATCCCGGCAAGTTTCAGACCCATCTCTCTCCTGCCATATCCGGTTACAATCTTGGAAAAAGCAGTTAGTAGGACACTATCCTGCTTTCTGGAAGATAATCACTTGTTTGATAAAGACCAACTTGGGGTCCGCCCGGGCCATGGGACTGTGGCAGCTCTGGCCACCATGCTGGATAACCTGCGTATGCGAGCCCACAACTGGAATGCCACTGTTTTAGTGCTTCTCGGTATGTCGGCCGCATTGGACACGGTGAGTCACTCCATCCTAGTGGAGAGACTGAAGAAGATAGGAGTGAAAGGACGGGCATTGCAATGGCTTCAGTCCTATCTAGCAAGGAGATAGCAGGTAGTAACCTTGGCACCGTTTCCCTCCAGCAAATCCCCGGTAGTCTATGGGGTGCCACAGGGCTCTGCAATCAGTCCTCTTCTTTTTAATGTATATCTGCAACCCTTGCTCCCCATTATTAAATCTTTCGGAGTCAGCCTGGTCAAATATGCCGACGATACACAATTGGTACAAAAGGGGGTGGTGATGGACGGAGCATCTGAACCAATCAAACACTCACACCCAGTCAAAAGATCTGGGTTTGATCCATCACCGTTCTTTAGCCCACTCTGCCACCCCAGTTCAGACATGGCTATATGCAAATCAGTCTGACCCTGTGCCTCATGGGAACAGTCCAGCCCGAACTGCCAAGCCATGCCTTCCCTGGACCGGAAACAAGCTTCTGAGGACCGGTTTCTGGTATTCCAGCCGTCTTCAGCCCGGCTTGCTTGAATCCAGTGGCTTAAGTGAGCAAGGGACTCACGTCTGAGCATACCCTGCCACACTTATGGCGGCCAAAAGCGGTACAAAAGGGGGTGGTGATGGACGGAGCATATGAACCAATCAAACACTCACACCCAGTCAAAAGATCTGGGTTTGATCCATCGCCGTTCTTTAGCCCACTCTGCCACCCCAGTTCAGACATGGCTATATGCAAATCAGTCTGACCCTGTGCCTCATGGGAACAGTCCAGCCCGAACTGCCAAGCCATGCCTTCCCTGGACCGGAAACAAGCTTCCGAGGACCGGTTTCTGGCATTCCAGCCGTCTTCAGCCCGGCTTTCTTGAATCCAGTGGCAAAGTGAGCAAGGGACTCACGTCTGAGCATACCCTGCCACACTTATGGCGGCCAAAAGCGGTACAAAAGGGGGTGGTGATGGACGGAGCATCTGAACCAATCAAACACTCACACCCAGTCAAAAGATCTGGGTTTGATCCATCACCGTTCTTTAGCCCACTCTGCCACCCCAGTTCAGACATGGCTATATGCAAATCAGTCTGACCCTGTGCCTCATGGGAACAGGATGTCTAAATATCTACCATTTGAGTTTAAACTTACTCCTGAGGAGGAGCCACTGACTCCGGTCAGCAAGGAACGCAATCTAGAGGTTCTGATTGACGATAATCTTCAGATGGACTGACAGGCAAATAAGACCGCCAGCGTGTGCTTCTCCTTATCGCGCATTTTACGTAAAAAACTCCCACTACTTCCAAAAGAGTCGCGCTCCCTGGTGGTAAGAAGCACAGTGATAAACAGGCTGGACTACTGCAATTCCCTGCAATTTGGGGGCTCCACAATACATAATTCAGGGATGGCTGAGAGTCCAGTCTGCAGCAGCAAAGCTGGTGCTTAATAGGCAGCGGCGCTCATCTACCACTCTGGCCCTGAGAGACCTACATTGGCTGCCTATTAAGGAAGGGGTCCACTTTAAGTCACTCTGCCTGGTATTTAGAGCGGTGCACGAGCTTGGTTCAGTCCAACTGCAAGGAAAATGTACATGGTACCAGCCCAAGAGGCAGCTTTGCTCCTCTAGTGCCAGCCTATTAATCTAGGCTGGGAGGGAGCGCATTTAATGTGGCTGGTGCCCGCCTATGGAACGAGTTACCCCAGAATCTCAGACAAATTGATTCTTTGACAGAGTTTTGAAAGAGTTTTAAAACCTGACTTTTTCCTAGGGTTTAACCTCTTTTTCCCTGTTCTGCTCTGACCTAGTCTGAAGCGCCAGGATACCCGTAGGGTGACAGCATGCGCTATAAAAGCATTATATTCATTCATTCATTCATTGATACAGGTGTCCTATGTGAAGGGTAAGGCCTGGAAAGTGGGTGCACTGGCCAGGTTGAGATGGCAATTAACAAACTGCGCACTGGCACTGCAGTGGAAGGCCTGAGACATCTTTTCAGGGCTACTCATTTGGGTGGCACGATCAGTGCTGCAGGCCCAGTAGTAGCATTTGATTTACCAGCCCTTGCACACCCAGTGCATTTTACTAGGGACCTACTGGTAAAACAAATATGCCAATCATAGATAACCAATCACCATGACAATTTACATAGGGAGAACTTGCACTTTGACACTGATCAGCAGTGGCGAATTGCCCAAAGCATCTAAGCCACCAAAAATGAAATCCAGCACAGCATCAAAAACGCAGAGGTAGAGGCCAAAAAGTCAGAGAAAACCACACCAGGGCTGTCAGGTCTAACACGGGGTGTTTTGGGTTTTTGAACGTGAGCAGCATGCACCATCTAGTGTTGAGGACCAGATTGTTTCCCATAAATTTGCAAAAAGGACAGTCCCTAATAATGTATTTCTGGACACACACAAAAGATTTTTTAGGGCAGGTACAGCTTGTTATCCCACCGAATCTGTTACAAGTTTATGGACTGCTTACCCATTGTCACTTGTTAACTACACATATACTCGCCCAGCCCACTTTATAGAGGTAAGGGGTGAGGTTGGTATGGGGTATCTTGGCCCTTGTTTGTATTACAGAAAGCGACAAGGAAAGGGGTACCCTGGATGTGATGAAAACACATATTATGATAATCTGTACATGAAAGAGCAGAACATCACCTTAATGGGCTGGCATTACCAAGATTTAACGGTTACTTGAAAAGCTGGATATTACCTAGTATGTTGCCCGATACTTAATAGTACTGATGTATTTTTGTATGTTACTTGTTCTGGAGTAATAATTGTGAAGAATACAATTTCTCTAGTGAAAAAGAAGAGCCAGAGAATATTTTGGATGTAAGCTGCAAATATTGTCTAACTCTACAGCAGCAGCTTTGCGTGATATCACCACTGAATTAGAAAGTATGAGGATATATTCCGAGCACACTACATATGCTGTTGATTTCATTTTAGCTAGGAGTGGTGGTTTGTGCGCTGTAGTAGGAGACCAG
Source organism: Lissotriton helveticus (assembly GCF_964261635.1). Taxonomy (NCBI): domain Eukaryota; kingdom Metazoa; phylum Chordata; class Amphibia; order Caudata; family Salamandridae; genus Lissotriton; species Lissotriton helveticus. The sequence goes on along the minus strand of NC_136060.1, from coordinate 45,780,631 downwards.
TGTGTAGTCGGGATCACTAATATGGAAAAGAACATTACCCAACACATTTTTGACATCCTATAAAATGTTGAAGGAATGGAGAGTGGGAACTAGAGTTGGTCACTTTTTGGTGGATGGGACTGGATTCTTGAAAAGGTGATTTATTTCATTGTGATTCTCATTTCTTGTTGTGTCCAGGTCCAGTGTCTCCCCTTATTTTGATCTTATTGCACCACTTTTCTTGCTCCTACCAGAATAACGATTCATGATACTAATGTAAAGATTATGATCCAGAAGGAACTAGGAGACCTCATGCAAATAAATAAGGGCATTTTTTAGACTTCTTCCCTCCTCACTCTTTCCCTTCCAGGAGCTGAAAGTATGGAGTGCTCCCAAAAATGTATTCATGAACTGTCAAACTGTAAGTCTTATTTTCCTATTACACACAAAATTACTTAGCTCATGCTAAAAGGAGGGTCTGTTGGAATAAAAATCATGGTTTCGTATTGTTCTACATAAGTTAGCATTTGCAGGGCCATTTTGTGTTCAGGCACCATTTTGTATCATGATCAAAACCAGTCTTTTGCCACTTCGGAGAAACGGCCTTCTCTAAGGTATGTTTTTTCGGAGCCGAGTTTTGCTACACTAATGAATACACTGTTCTTATTAGTGCATACCTTTCCCTTGGATGCAAGCCTTCTCCCACATGTCTAGTGGCGGGCAAAGGCAGAATGACCTTGAGTAGTAGATAATGTGGGCCCGGCCCTAGAATCGAAACTTACTCCTTTGTAATTTACTCTCCAGCTGCATTTCTCTGGAAAATTCCATAGTAGCACTCCTAGTGACTGGGCGAACAGTGCTCCGCTTTGAGTATACTTTGAATAAACTATTATTGGTTTGTATTCTCTACTGTCTGACCGACTCTTCATTTGGTAGGGAAGCTGAGAGTTGGTCGCGAGTGACACGGGTGACCGTAATCGGTCCACATCCTTGATCCTTTTTAAACAAGTCACTCAACTAACAAGAACACATAACCATTATTTACAAAAACAGTTCACTACTTCCCCTTTTCAAATCCACTCCTATCATTCTATACATGCACAAACTCATCCGAACACAGATGAAATGAAAGAACAATCCTATCGCAATGTCGGAGTTGTAAGCTCTATATAAATATATTTCAATTACTAGTATGTCTCCTTATGCTTTGAGTTACAGCAGTTCCAATGTTTTGCCATTCAGTGTATACAGCTCAGCTCATGGCCTATCTCACACATTTGCAAAAACCTGATGATAAGTATTTAACGTGGCAAAGGCAGTGTTTTCCTCGTCTCCTCGTTGTGCTTCTTTTCCCTCCCCCGCCTCCTCCCTCCGTAATTCTTTGACTGCCCCCCCTTATCCAGCCTAACTTTTCTGTGTCCCATGAAGTACTTTCACCTTGCCGTTTTTTTCCTATTTGATGCTATGCTTTAGGAACTCATGTAACTATGTTATACAGTTTCCCCTTCTATGTTATGTGACGCTCCAGCAACTGAAGTAACTATGTAACAATGTTCTGAAACAATGTCCTACCTCATTTAAAGCGTTCTGATACCTCTGGGTCAAGCCAGCGCTATATAAAACGTTTCAATTAAATAAATAAATTACATGAAAATTAGCATCACCGCTGCATAAAGATGTATCCTTCCTTTCATTTTCATGAGCCAGGGGAACGGTCAAATACTACACTGGCCACATAATTCATATCCTATTAACACGTTTTATGGTCACATATGTTAACTGAATGGGTATATTCTGATAATCTTTAGACACATAGTACACGCGCCAAAGTAAACTACTGTGAACGTGACAGAATATGTCCTTCTCCTATCAATATACGTATGGATGGACAGGATAATTGTACCTAGGGGGTAGGTAGGCATGAGCAGCCTTCAATTTATGCTGAGTTTGTAATCCAATCTGTACAACTGCAACAAGCAATCTTCTCGAATAATAGTTTCTTTTAAAGTAGAATTTCCTAAGTAGCTTATGAAGACAAGCAGAAGCCGACATAGCCCGAGGCACTACAAAAGAAGATTCATTACAGCCCGTCAAATACCACGAGACCACATTTCTGCTTCTTGTGCAGCAAAAAAAGTTTAGTTTCTGATACTGCATAGGAACATGACTATTTCATTACAGATTATAGCCTTTGGTTCTCTTTTGAAAAAACAATTTCAGAAGTTGCAGTGGAATAATGCTGTTTCTAAGTCATTTTATGCTGATGTGTATGTGTTTGTATGTTACTGTTGATAACAATACATTTCAGAATATCAATGGTTGGCTTTATGAGTTATAACGGAAAAAATGAATAAAGCTGTCTTTAAACAATTCCATGCTAAAATGAAAGAGATCTTTTTTCATCAGCAATATAAATCTGGAACATTCCCAGTAATCTTTAAGACAGAGCCCACCCATTTCAGCTTATTAAAAAAGAATTGGTAAAGTCAATAGTTCTTTCTTTAATATATTAAAACATGCAAACACAGGCCTGCACAAACGCATGCAAGCTATGGCTTCCACTACAAGTGCCCCAGAGGGAGTTAAGGTGTTCCACTGACCTGATTCATAGTGATCCATGGGGTGAGGTTATTACGGTAATTGTCTAATATTTCGAAATTGCCCGAGAAATTGGGTGTTTTTCGCACCAAATTCCGCAGGCATGCGAATGTATCTGTATTTAATGGAGAACATGTTTCTGTGTGTCCTATGTTTGTGTCATGGTTTGTCCCCAAGCTGTGGTGCTACATGATATCTGCACCACAAGCTTGGGGAATTAAAAGCATTCATAGAAGGCACCAAAGGAGGCGGGTTCCAGAGATATATGGCAAAAAGGTGTGTAGATTTGTGTATGCATGCATATGTTTGTATGCATTATTAGTTTAAAAGCAGACCTTTTGATTTTGCTAAGGCTTGCTTCTTATCTGCATATAATTTAGCACACAGGTAAAGCGATCTCTGGCCATATCTGATCAGGAATCAAGCACGGATGGAACCGTTAGTGAGTCCGCCGTTTGCTCGGAGGCCAAGGATGCGACTCCCTGGATCAATGGCTGATTCATGGAAGGAAGAGAGAGGCAAGCAACACATTCAAGCCATTGAGAGTGAGGCAAGGCCTGGGAGAAATTTTGGGTTTTACCTTTCTCTTAGTGGGCAAGACATCATGGTGTAGAGATGAGGCCTTTAGGGATCTAGTAATTATTAAAAATGGAGGCCTCTGCTGAGTCAAGCGCTGCAGGAGATGCACTTTTATCTATTTTGCTTTCTTAGTTTGGACAGCAGAACAGCACAGGTTGAAAAATATATTATCATATTTTCGGGACAAACACGTCAACTCACTCGGAATCTCACTCGCTAAAACCAGCAAGCAGCAATACAAGCATGTAATACAAAAGACCCACTGTTGACTGCTGCCAAAACACCTTAACTATCAAAATACTTTGGTCAAGCTGATATTCAGAACCACTATTTCATCTTTCAATACGTTGCTATCCCCACATTGCAACCTCTAGTTTTGCCAGCCAACCCTTCATACCGGCCTGTGAAGGAATCATTTGTAAAGCAAGACCCAAACCTGGGGAAATGAAACCTAGTTAAGGCCGTTTCTCAGAAATGGCAAAGGATTAGTTTCGATCATGATTCAAAATGGCTGCTACATAGAAAATGGCACAGCGAATGGTAACATACATAGAACAATGCGCAAACATGATTTTTCTATTCTAACACCTGGACCTTGTTGGTGTCCTTTACTATTTTTTTACCTGTAATCTGGATCACATGGAAAATAAAAGCAGCATCTGGTCTAGTGGAGAACAGCAAGATTCTGATAGCGAGGGCAAGCAAAGAGTTAGAGAACCTAACCCGGTACTGCTACTTCTGGAATGTGTATCGAAAACTGTATGTCTCCCTCCTTGAGCCCTGCTGTCACTGGAAGCATGAGGGAAGGTGGTTGAGGGAGCACAGAGCCAAGAAACTCCCAAACTTTATGGGTAAGTTCGTTTTTATTTCCATACCAAATCTTGACATTTATCGACTCCAGACAATTTTGGTACTAAAGTGTTGATACTACTGCAAATGTTGATGAATGGATGTGAATATATTTTTTATTTAGAACTGCAGGAAGAGTAGTTGAGACGCTTCACCTGAAGGGAGTGGAAATCTGCACATACCCGCTCGAGTACATAGGAAATTTTCGCCCATGTAAAGAAGTGTGATAAAGAGTATCTGCAATAATGCTCTACATATTGTCCATTGTTAATTTAATTTACATACATTTTAATTGGAAATGGCACATTCAGATTTTTGCCATAGGCTGCTATTTTGTCTTAGGGCAGGTTGCTTTCTATAACTGGTGTGCAATTTGCACCAGGTTCAAAATGGGGATCAACCTGCCAATACTTCATGAAATCCCCTACTCCAATGTATGCAATCTGCGCATGCGTATGGTTTGCTCACATGATCCAAGGCAGGATACACCGGCCTAAAATCATTGGAGCAAGCACAGTGATTGGTATTTATAGCCCTATAGTTATCAAGCCATAAAACTGTTGACATGCAACACTTTTATACTCACTGTTACTTCAAGAAATCCTTGTCGGGATATTAAATTAAATTTTGAAAGTTGTGAAGTAGGTCCTCATCAAAATTACATAACATGACCTGTCTAGCTCTAATTCATTGCATAACAGTTTTGCTTTTTCCAAGGCTACAAATAGAACAAGCATTGGAAAATCTAATTGGCCTCCTGTTAGCCCACCAGACCTTTAGAGTTATCAAGGCTTGTTTTGGGTTGTCATGGTTTTTGACAAGGTTTATTGTTGGAGAGGTTGCTAGGTATTCATCAATGTGAAAAAAGATAGGTTAAAGGCAAAGATATGTTTTGTATCAAAAAGCACACATTGCCACAATAGTCTATTGCAATTAACATAACTACTTTTTTTTTTATAGATTTGCACCTTGTGAAAAGGCAGAATTTTGCCACTTGCACTGAAGATATCCAATAGTTGCTGTGAATCCGGCACATTGCCCCCTGCTATATACTGTTGTGGCCAGAAGAAAAATGTGAATAAAACCGTAGCAGATACAACTGGTGAAGACGGTTGGCTGAAAGCCTCCTCTAAGTAAGCATATTATACAAATAATCTCAGTAATATCATAAGACCTTGACTAACACTAGACCTAGAAATAGAAAGGTAAATGCAGGATTGAATGAGGATGAGGATGGAAAAAAACCTGTAAACACAGAACACACTGTCATGAAATTCCCAACTTTTGTCATCTAACAACTTCCTCATGTAAAACCTTTAAAACAGAGTCCCACTCAAGTTCAAAATAAATGTGAGCCTGTCATTGTGGTTGAACTGAATTTGAATGTTTCCCCCTTTTTACTCCTATAGTATCACTCTAGATGTCAGTGCTGGAGCGGGAATCATTTAAAAAAAAACTCGATTTACCTTCACACAGGGTTGAATCCTGCTGTGCTGTAGGTTAACAGGTTAACAGACCTTGGCTATTGTATTTGAGAAGACCAGGAGCAAGAGGTGTAGCACAGCGGCCAGGGCGCCTGATTCCAGACCATGGGGTGCATGGTTCAGTCCCTGGTGCCAGCAGAAGGTTAGTCCAGCACCATGTGATGCTGGGCAATAGCTTGCTTAAATTTCACGATGGCCCCCAGTGCCTTGACACCCTCAGGTAATTGTGCACTTTACAAATTCTTTTTTTTTTTTCTTCAAATCATCACATAAATAGTCATCACAATTTCTGTCTAACGTTTAGTGAATAATGAAAATTTCTCAGTGTTTAAGGGTTTTATTTCTCAAAGTTGAGTAGATCGTCTTATTCAAAATCATAAGTTTTTCTTTCAAAACGATCAAACTTTTACAGAATTGATTAACTAAAATAATTAATGCAAATTATTTTAAAAAACATTGAGCGTGTTCCATAAAGGAAGTCAGTCACAACCTATAAAGAGTTCAAATTTGAAAGAGATTGAGATCCACCATAAAGCTCCAAATATCCCCATATCAGTAATCAATCAAAACAGAACTTTCCATAAAGATAGGTTCATGAAACTCAGAAGAGTCATAAATAAAGCAAGGGAAATGTGTACTAGCAGCTGCAATCAATAGGATGGGTAAATTTGCATAAGGGTACAGCATTCGGCATGTAATGCTGTCTGGCGGGGTGAAAAGCATGTATTAACCTACTCTAGGAACACTTACTATTGCAGAAAATGTTGCATCTTCTCCTCCTCTCGCCCAAAAGTCTTATAGGGTTTTCCTGAAAATAAGTTCACTCCTCTTCTCATGCAAACACAATAGCATACAGGCAATAATCTTCGAATGTTCAACTTTGTTATTGTAGTTTAAACTACTCATGAAGCTTTTTCATTCTAAACATGCTTTCCCATAATTGAGACTACATTTATAACATTCTAATGGAGCAAATTATATGTTAGCTAAAAATTAACTATGTAGAAAACAAACATTGGCAGTAAAGAAAGAACATTATTTTTCATGCTTTAGTCCTTTGGGAAATAAAACAAGTATGTTAAAAGAGGTCAAGTTAAGCCTATGTGCTGTATTCTATGTGTGACTATTCTACAAACTTCCACTAAATGATAGGTTCTAAAGAAATATTCAAAGTCGCATTTTATATGTAGAACACTTTTTAAGAGGTATATGAAACATTCATTTAATAAAACATGATCAAAGAAAACGTCTAGAAATACAAATGTGATGCATGCTTCAGCACATACGAGTCAAGCTACACGTTAAGCAATGTTGCTATAAACAGTTCTGAGGCCTAGTATGTGTTAGAGTGGCTTGTTACTAAATGTTTTTATACATGTTTTAATCATTCTACAGTCTACACGTAATATTTCACATATTTTTTTATTTTATTTTATTTAGCGTCTTGCTAAAAGCTCCTCTTTATTACTCGTTACTCCGTTATTACCCCATGTGAACAGGATAGGCCAGGTGACCATTTTCTTTCTTCATTCACTTGGCCTCTGAGGAGCTGAAGACAACTTCTCCAAACCCCAAAGAACACCGTTTTGACTGGTGTTTTCCAGCCCTTATTTTCCTATTTTGATACTGTTCCCCATGCCACACCTTGCATCTTCGCTGCCAAGAGAAAACTTGACCTCCTTTGTCCAGATTTAAAAACTCTAAATGTCCTACTAACTGAAGCAGATTTACCTTTTTGAATCGATTTCTTACCAGACTACCCTCCATAGAGAAAAGCTGGCTTTTCTAACCAAAACGTTTGGCCATTTGTGATGGACAAAAATGCTTCAGGCTTTGTTCACTTGGATATCCATAAACTCAAAAAGGCACTGGTGCTGCAACAACCTTCTGGATCTATCTTCCTCTTCCACTTCTTTCCACTTAAGGAAACCAACCAACAATTTTGTCTTTCATCTATTCCGTCTCCATCTGAACTACTAAAAAGAAAAAAAAGGCATTTTGTATGCTTCTTTAATTCTGAATTATGGTACCAAATTCTGTACCGTTTCTAATTTCCATACGACTACATTACACTATGAAATAGTATACTAATATTCCATACTTCTACCAGCACCCACTAAGTTCTGTGAATTTGAATTTTGCATGTAAAGTCCAAAGCTACGCAGTAGAAAAAAGAACATCAATTAACCTTCAATGATTGACACCTGACATGAGTTACATTGGGATCACTGCACTTTCCTGGAAAGTAGTGGCATGCTTCGCAGGGGAAAAAGCTGTCAGTCCCTGCCGCCTTACTAAGTATTGCCACATGAATGTTTCAGCACATTTACATTATGAGTTCCACTTACATTGCAGATGCTATATACGTTGTTACAATTGTCTCTCAAATAATATTTAAACATGCCTCCTGACATTCTCTACCAGTATAATAGAAACGTGTATGGAGTTTCAGATATTTTAGATATTTCAACACTCATGGATATAGGATATTTCAGCATTCATTTATATAAATCAGTTCTTCACTCATTTAATGTAAAGTGTTTGCCATTTTAATTAGTATTCTAAAGTATGCAATCAATGCCTTGCAACCAGTACATGTGATATTTTACATTCTCTCTGTGAGGGGCGTAGCTTGGTCATTAAGAATGGGTGCGTACGAGCTTCAGATTTACCAACAATCACACTGGCATATCATCTTAACATACATTATCTGAGAAGCAAGACTTGAGGATGTCTTGAGTGGCAGTGGGAAGGTAGAACAGTGTGGATTGTTTGTGGTACTTAAAATAAAATATTTTGTAAAATAACCAACATGTTTTAAGAACTTCAAAACAGAGAGGAGTGAGAGTGTGTGTATTTGTTTTAGTGCGTTTAACAATCCTAGGTGAAATCCAACAGACACCTTACCATACACGACTAAAAAGCACCTGTTTTTAACTATTTCCTAAATAATTCATTTATTAGGGGTGTGTAACTCTCCAAATATAACCCCTGATGCTACACCCCTGTCTCTGTGTTGTTCCGTTGCCTGTTGTCTTTATTCAGGTGCAGGACAGGAATGCCATGAGTCTGTTGTGTCCCCCATTTTTAAAGCCTGGATTGACAGTGCAGCTGTTACCAGAATATTATGTCAGAATCACTAAGAGGGGGTTTGGCTCTGCAAACAGGATAAGATCGAGGAGCAAAAGATTTGATTGGGTTGAAGTTCTGTGCTTTCTCTGAAAGAGTGATTGTGATTATTTTTCTTTAATTCATGCTTTCCTTTAGTTACATTTCAGCAATGCCAGAGGTTGCCCTTCTTTTATTTCAGTCATGCTTGCCCATCAGGAACATGGATGTCAATCCACAAAAATGCCAGGTGTAGTTGAAGTGACATTGCATGCCATTTGACCATTATTTTGACTCACACCACATGCTTCACACACTCTGGCGCACATATACACAGAAATAACAATGAAGGGAGGTAGAGTAAAAAGATAGGATTCCTACTCCACAGGCACGGATAAATAAACAAGAAGAATCCTACTTCCAGTGTGCACCACAAGGATGGGGAACACTCAGTGTTGTGTAAAATACCCCTCACACACCAACAGGCCCCTTGGTGTCATGCTTCATCATTGGGGTCTTCGCACCCCGCTAAGGGGATGCGGCACGCTACGACCTGCGACTACGCGGGAGCGTTGACAAGAATTGACTATGTGTGGTGTATGTTGAGTGCATGTGAGGGGATTAATGTGAGTGAAGGGTGTAGTGAAAAATTAAAAAGTACCTGGCTAGTGGGTGGTGCGAAAAAACTTTATTCCGTACCCCTAGCTGGTGCTATTAAAAAGATGTGCAAAAAAGCGATGTTAGTTGTCTTAATTAGGGACAAAACCTCTGGTGTGCGTCACATATACACACTCTGGCCTACAAGCATGCATACAACATACATTTAAAGCATGTTTCACTTACCCTAGTTTCCAGATAGGACCATATGCCAGACATTGTGCTGCATTTGTTTAATATATTTTATTTATAGAAATGAGACAAGTCGAGCTCCAACCAGCGTCCATTAGGATAGCTGCCCCTGTGTTACAGACATTGGTTTTGGGACCTCTGGGGCCAGGTGTCACAAGCGCAGTGCCAAGGGCAGCAAGGGGCAAGCCAGGGGTCGCAACTATGACCCCTGGCAACCCTTAAATGTTGTTCATGTTCAGAAATCTTTACCACCTCAAATGACAGTACCCTGTGTGAGCTGCGTCATCGCTCTGCCCCGCTTTTTCTCACGGCAGGATATTAGCTGAAACATTCTCAAACCCCAGAGATCCCCTCCACCCTCGCCATGTGTGAACTAAACACACAGATTAGTGTTCCTGTCTACGATGTGTATGCTTTCACACCTTCTGTTGCTTGCCTTCTGTTTTCGAGCTCGGTTTGCTCAGAATATGTAAATTATACATCACCTTGTGGTATTTAATATGACTAGGTTGACTTTGTTATGATTATATTTATTTCTAATTTGCTGTTACATCTACTGTTTATTGCGTTCATGCTCTACAATACACTAGTGATGCCACTGGGCGGCTTGATGATCAATGATCAGTTGAATAGTGGGGAAAAGCAAAAGAGAGCTGTATTTTTTAAAAACGCTGAAGTGTTTAAAACAGAAGAAAATAAGTGTTCCTCATCAAATATATGAAAACTGTGTTTGTAATACATAGGCAGCGAAAATAAACATGTATTTGTTCTATCTGTCATCTAGCAAAATTAATTCATGTGCTGTGACTCCCAGAGGAAAGAGGAAAAATAATAATTGCTCACATTCTTTATTTACCAGAAAAGAACTGTGGATACAGGGTTTCTTTTTTTCAAAAAAGTTTTAATTATAAAATGTGCTTATCAGAGGATATATACAGTACAGAGTAACGCAAAAAGGGGCGGGGGGTTACAGTTGAGTTTGGCTTCTTGCATCTTGGTTGTAGACTATATCTTGCGTCATGGTTACACACTATACATTATGCATTGAGTATACTGTACCCCCCTGGTGTGAGAGAAAGAAGAGAAGAAGAGTGAAGGGGGGGTGGTTAGGTTTGGTGTGTCTCTAGGTGTGCGTCGAGGGCTTTCCACATCTCGTTCTTAGCGTTGTGCTCCTTTGAGAATTGTGATGTTGTCAGCTCCTCTTAGGAAGGTGACCCAGTTTATTCAATTCTTGAAGGTTGCTTTTGCTGTGTTTTTCCAGTTTGTTAATGTGATTTTCACCTCCACTGTTAGCAGGATGTCTACCAGGTCCCTCTCTTCCTTATTCTCTAGGTTATCTGTCATGAATCCCGTGGTCAGTCCAGCGAAGCCTCCTTGTATGTTTTTCCCCGTGACATTGTTGATGAAGCTATATACCTTCTTCCAGAAGCTTTGACCTTGTGGCATTCAAATATGAGGTGCTCTAGACTTCCCGTCTCTTTATCGCAGTTCCAGCATGTTCCTGTCTCTCTTATGCCTGCTTTGTGGAGCTTCGCCGGGGTCCAGAAGGCTCTGTGAAGCAACCAGAATTTTGTTTGTGCCAGTTGTGGTGTGACTTTATTAGTTGTTGCCGATTTCCATAGTTTGCTCTTTTCCTCGTCAGTGAGTTGTCTTGTTCCTATTGTTTCCCATGCACTTGTCACCTTTTTGTTCAGTGTAGACGTGTGGGGGCTTAGGAGTTTGTAGATTTGTGCTGTGTGGTGGCCTGTGGCGTTGAGGTTGCACATGTATTGGATTATGGTTGGTGGGTTCTTGCTTAGATTCGCCTTTGTTGTTGCAGTTTTGATTTTCAGGAATGTATATAGTTCTATGTCAGGGAGGGTGTAGAACTCCTTGAGATTTTGGAAGGTGATCGGTGATTTTTTCGTTTCCAGCTGGTGTGGTGTGGTTATTCCTTTCTCAATCCAAGCCTCATTGTTCAGGGTCTCCCCCTGGTATCGTATCCTTGTGTTGAACCAGATTGATTCCCAGTTAGTTCCGCCGATCTTTTGTCCCATTAGTTTGTCTACTCTCAGTAGGGCATCTTTAGTGTGTTTGATAATAGGGTCCATTCTGTGTGGGTGCTTGTTAGCTGTGAGCATGGCTATTGGGTTCAGCCCCCCCAGGATGTTCCTTTCTAACTTCAGCCACTCCGGTTCATAGTTCTGTGTGTTTGCGACCCAGAATATTCCTTGCTTCGCTAGGCAGGCGGTTTGGAAGTTCTTAAAGTTCATTATGTTTAGGCCGCCTAGGGCTTTCGTTAGTCTCAGCTTCTGCAGGCTGATTCTTGGTTTCTTGCCTCTCCATAAAAATCTGTTTATTACTTTGTCTTGCTTCTTGTGAAAGTCCTCTGTCATTGCTAGGGGCAGCATGCTGAGTGTATAGTTGACGGCAGGGGTTACCATCATTTTAATTGTTTCCACCCTTCCCCACTAGCTGATGTATTTGGGGGACCAGAGGTCCAGTCTCTCCTTCATTTTTTTGAGGGTGGCTTCCTCGTTGTGTTCTACGGTTGCTTTTAGGTTTCTCCCGAAAAGTAGGCCCAGATATTTGAGGGGTTTCGTTTGCCAGGCATGGCCTGATTGACCTAGTACTGCTCTCGTAGTGTGTATATTCATTGGTTTGCATTCTGATTTGTCTTTGTTAAGCTTGTACCTTGAGGCTGTTGCGTACTTCGCGATGGTTTCCATTAGGGCCATGATTGATGTCTCTGGTTTTGTGGTGGTGATGAGGACGTCATCAGCGTATGCTGCTAGTTTCACTGTTTTGCTTCTGATTTTGACGCCTGTTATGTCGCTGTTGTCTCCTATCATGGCTAGTAGTGGTTCTAGAGCTAGAAGGAAGAGGCCGGGTTTGCGGTTCGGACGTGCCTCCATTCACTACTACCCTGGCTCTTGGTTTGTTGTAGAGGGCCATCACCATTGTTCTGTATTTAGTTCCTAATCCGAATTTCCCCATACAAGTGTCTAGGAAGGGCCTGGAGGCTCTGTCAAAAGCTTTCTCCGCATCGAGCGCTATCATCACTGCCTGTTCTTCGCTTTGTGTAGTTTGGTTAATGAGATGGCACAGTAGTCTTGTGTTGTCCTGGGATAGTCTATTTTTAATGTAGCCTACATGTGAGTTGTGGATGAGTAGCGGTAGGATCCTGTTTAGCCTGTTTGCAAGTATTTTTGCGTATATTTTACAGTCCACATTGATGAGTGAGATTGATCTGTAGTTTTGTGGGAATTGCGGGTTTTTCCCCTCTTTGGGGATCACGATGATGTTTGCTTCTGCCATTGAGTCCGTCATCCGCCCTCTTTGGATGCAGTGCGTGTAGGCCTCTGCCATGGTTGTTCTCAGTTGTTCGAGGAATTTTTTATAGAAGGCTGCCGTGTATCCCTCAGGCCCCGGTGCCTTGTTTGGTTTTAGTTGGTTGACTGCTGCGTCAATTTCCTTGTTTGTTATATCCTCTTCTAGTGTTTCTCTTTGCTCGGCTGAGAGTGTTGGCAGGTTGATTTTGCTGAGTAGGTCCTTCCCCCCATCCGCGTCGAGATTTTCATCTGCGCTATGTAGCTCCTGGTAGAATTGCCTGAAGGCTTACAGGATGCCTCTGCTTGTTGTCTGTGATTTATTCGTTTTGTCAGCTATTGCTGCGATTGAGTGCTGCCTCTGCTTCGCTTTCAGATACGATGCCAGTGTTTTCCCGGCTTTGTTGGCTGAGCATAGGTTTATGGCTTTGAATTTGTTTAACCATGTGCCAGCTCTTTCGCTCAGGATCTTGTTGAGCTTGTATTTTTTCTTAGTTAGTGTTGTCAGGGTGTTTTTGTCTGTAATGTTTGCGCAGTGGCCTTTCTCCAGGAGGGCAATTTGCTCTTCTAGTTCCTTTATTTTCTTGTTTCTGCCTCTGTTCATTCTGGCTTTGATGTTAATCAGTTTCCCTCTGAGTGTGGCCTTCAGGGCATCCCAGATGGTGCTTTTCTCCACTTCTCCGTTGTCGTTGAGGTACAGGTATTCCTCTATGGCCTCCTCTATCTCTTTAACATTGTTGGGATTTTGTAGGATGTCGCTGTTTAGTCTCAATCTGCTGGTTGGTTTGTCATTGTGTTTGCCGCTCATTGAGAGTGAGATGTGTGCGTGATCTGAGATTGTGATTGGAGCGATCTCTGTGTGGTCGATCAGGTGTGAGTGTGTGCAGGACATTAGGATGTAGTCTATCCTGCTGTATGAGTTGTGTGGGTGTGAGTAGAAAGTGTATTCGCGCGCGTCTGGGTGTTGTAGTCTCCACGGATCTGTGAGCTGGAGCTTGGTGCATATGTCTTTCAGGATGTTGGGGTTGTGGGAGTCGTGGCTCATTCTGTGTGGGTGTCTATCTATCGCCTGGTTTAGGACTTGGTTCATGTCTCCTGCCATTAGGAGGGGTTCTTCCTGGGGGAGTTCAGATAGTTTTGTGCCTACTTCTTGCCAGAAGTCTTTGTCGTCAGCGTTAGGTCCGTATATGTTGGCTACGTGTATTGTCTCTTCCCCTCTTTTTAGGCTTGTTAGCAGTAATCTGCCCTCTTCGTCCGTGTGTATTTTGTCTAGGGTCAGGTTGGCCTTCCTGCTTACCATTGTGATCACCCCACGTTTCTTGTGCTTGGCCGGTGAGCAGAAAACTTCTCCTATCCACCTAGCCCTCAGGTGTGTAGCGTCTTCTTGTGAGAGCCTTGTTTCTTGTAGTACGTACACGTCCCCCTTCAGTTTTGCTAGATAATCAAGAGTCTTCCTAAGTTTCACTGGGTGGTTCAGACCTTTCACGTTCATGGACACCACCTCGAGCCTAGTGGTTGTTGTGGCTGGTATTGATGTGCTCATGGCGGTTTCTTGGTGTCTGTGAATTATTGGTTATGAGATGCACACCTATATATTCCATTTTCATTTTAGTCCCTTTGCTTTTCACGTTCACGGCGTGCGATGCTTTTTCCGCGCTCGTCTCATTGCGCTACAACAATATCTGCAAGTACGGTGAACCCTCATTTCGGATGCACAAAAGCCGCACAGCCTAGTTCTGGATTAAATCCAATGAATCAAGTTTATTTCATTCTTCCTCTCTTTTGCATTTTTCTCCTTTCGTTTTATCCAAAGTTTTTCTCAAGTTCAATTCATTATATTCAATCTGTAGTTTTCCATATGTTAAAAAGCACTCAGAAGCATGGGGTCGATTCCGTTTCACGATTTATTACACTGGTCCAATGCATTTCGGGAGAAAACCTCCCTTCGTCAGGGACATCTACAATTGCAAACAAATACATCATTTTAAACACTGTTTACCAAAATAAGTTTACATCATCATGTTTCGATCTACAAATTGCTGAAAACCTCCATTAAAACATGTAGTGGATGCACATATGTTACATTTTCGTGGTAGGACACATTAAACTAACATACTGGGCTCTCTATTTCAGCAGTGTGTATTCTAATTCACCTAACGATCTTTCACTGAGTATTTTAAGAGAAACCCCAAACTAAACTAAATTCTGATTAGATTCAATGTGCAGACACGCATTCAGGAACCTCCGCTTACCGTGACAGAAAAATGAGTCATGTTCTTAAAAAGGGGGGAATCCCCGTTTAGTCATCTCGGCGCAAATCCGTCACCCTTTCATTTTGTTTATCTAGCGTACCAATGCCACCATCTTCCTTGTTCAAGTGAGCCGATTACACAGACCCTCTTGCTCTGCATTTAAATATGTTCCCGCCCTCCGTGATGATCAACAGGTGGTATTATCCTTGACCTCTTTGGTCTTTACAATTTGAAAATTCCTCGCTCTACCAGCGTGCATTATTCTTGTCTACTCCCGGATTTTCTTGTGATGCCGTGTTTAACCACGACTGTTTAACCTAAACATGCGACTATAACTGATGCACTCGCTCATAATTCCTTAAATAATCTGGCAAAACTACTTCATAATCAACTTCAAACTCCACTCTAATGTTTGCAACATTTGGGTAAAGGAATCATATTATAACGTGGCACGTTGTCATTCCCATACTTCTAGTAACCCTTTTATTTGCTGAAAGTCTCCTAATCATTACTGTCATTTTTAACTTAATTTCTTCAATGTTATGCTCCGTGGGTGCTATCTCAGGAGAGACGAAAAGTTCATGTTTGTGAATTATTGGTTATGAGATGCACACCTATATATTCCATTTTCATTTTAGTCCCTTTGCTTTTCACGTTCACGGCGTGCGATGCTTTTTCCGCGCTCGTCTCATTGCGCTACAACAATATCTGCAAGTACGGTGAACCCTCATTTCGGATGCACAAAAGCCACACAGCCTAGTTCTGGATTAAATCCAATGAATCAAGTTTATTTCATTCTTCCTCTCTTTTGCATTTTTCTCCTTTCGTTTTATCCAAAGTTTTTCTCAAGTTCAATTCATTATATTCAATCTGTAGTTTTCCATATGTTAAAAAGCACTCAGAAGCATGGGGTCGATTCCGTTTCACGATTTATTACACTGGTCCAATGCATTTCGGGAGAAAACCTCCCTTCGTCAGGGACATCTACAATTGCAAACAAATACATCATTTTAAACACTGTTTACCAAAATAAGTTTACATCATCATGTTTCGATCTACAAATTGCTGAAAACCTCCATTAAAACATGTAGTGGATGCACATATGTTACATTTTCGTGGTAGGACACATTAAACTAACATACTGGGCTCTCTATTTCAGCAGTGTGTATTCTAATTCACCTAACGATCTTTCACTGAGTATTTTAAGAGAAACCCCAAACTAAACTAAATTCTGATTAGATTCAATGTGCAGACACGCATTCAGGAACCTCCGCTTACCGTGACAGAAAAATGAGTCATGTTCTTAAAAAGGGGGGAATCCCCGCTTAGTCATCTCGGGGCAAATCCGTCACCCTTTCATTTTGTTTATCTAGCGTACCAATGCCACCATCTTCCTTGTTCAAGTGAGCCGATTACACAGACCCTCTTGCTCTGCATTTAAATATGTTCCCGCCCTCCGTGATGATCAACAGGTGGTATTATCCTTGACCTCTTTGGTCTTTACAATTTGAAAATTCCTCGCTCTACAAGCGTGCATTATTCTTGTCTACTCCCGGATTTTCTTGTGATGCCGTGTTTAACCACGACTGTTTAACCTAAACATGCGACTATAACTGATGCACTCGCTCATAATTCCTTAAATAATCTGGCAAAACTACTTCATAATCAACTTCAAACTCCACTCTAATGTTTGCAACATTTGGGTAAAGGAATCATATTATAACGTGGCACGTTGTCATTCCCATACTTCTAGTAACCCTTTTATTTGCTGAAAGTCTCCTAATCATTACTGTCATTTTTAACTTAATTTCTTCAATGTTATGCTCCGTGGGTGCTATCTCAGGAGAGACGAAAAGTTCATGTTTGTGAATTATTGGTTATGAGATGCACACCTATATATTCCATTTTCATTTTAGTCCCTTTGCTTTTCACGTTCACGGCGTGCGATGCTTTTTCCGCGCTCGTCTCTTTCTTGGTGTCGCCACTTATTGGTAGGTGATTTAGGTTTGCTGCTCCCATCGTTGTTGATCTTTGCTTCCCGCTTAGTATCGCCCCCCCCCCCGGGCTATGGATTGGAGATAGTAGGGTTGTAGAGATAGTAAGGATATAAAGAAAAAGATGTGCATACATCTGTACTGGGGTGTTTGCTCGCGTCTCCCTATTCTCCCCCCCTTCCCTCCCTCCTCCCCTCCCTCCCCTCTCCCCCCGCCTTTTGGAAAATGAGCATGCGACAGCAAGGGTCCTCCCTCTCTCCCCCCCCGAGCCTGTGACTGTAAGGAGGGAAGAAAAGAAACCCTCTTGTCACACTCATGTCCTTGCATAGCAATTACTCCCACATGGTTCACGTATGGCAAAAAGGATATGGTAGTTCTATGTTTCGTTTCCGTGTCGCCTCTGGTGCTTATGATGTGGCTTGTTCTGTTTGGTTCTCTTCTCTTTCTGGTACTTGAGATAGGTATGTCATTCCGCATTGTGCTAGCTTACAAAAAAAAAAAGTCCGAGGTAGAAAGATTGTGGTTTCTCGCATAGTCTCTTTGTGCTGGCCCCCTTCTGAGGGATTCCAGCCATGCTGCTGGTCTCGTCTTCCGAGTGCTCGAGGTAGATGTGTTGTCATTACTCTCAAAGTCTGATGTTAGGGTCTCTCAGTTAGTCTTTAGTGTTCCCGTGTTGCTGTGGGTTGGTTGTCAGCATTCTTCCGTCTCTCCTTCTGCTGCGTCTGACGAGGCCCTTCTCTTAGCTCCTGGACTCTGGGCCCCCATGTGCTCCGGTTCTGGACCCCTTAGGTATGCCCTTAGTTCGTTAGGTTCGTCAAAGATCAGGGTGCCATTCCTGCCGGTTATTTTCATTCTTGACGGTCCGGCGAAACTGAAGGTGATGTTGTCCTTGCGCATTTTGTCTCTCAGAGCCAGGAACCCTTTCCTTGTCTCTACTGTGAATTTGGAGTAGTCCTGCGTGATTGTTATCTTTTGTCCGTTCATGAGCATCGGCTGACGCTTTCTGGCGATTGCAAAGATTGCATCCGTTTGGTTGGCTCGCAGCGGCTTACAGATAATTGGCCTTGGGCCTTTGCTGTTTTGTAGCTTCTTCGCTGGGATCCTATATGCTTTTTCTATTTCGAAAGGCCTGTCAAAACTCAGACCCCTCAGTTTCGGTAGTAGGATCTCCAGCATGGCTGCGCATGATCCTGGGGCGTCTCCTTCTCCCTCTGGCACTCCCAGTAATCTTATATTGCCTTTCCTACTCTTGTCGTCCTGCTCTGCCAACATTTTTTTGCAGCGTGCTTGTCCTCCTTATTACTATCCCTAGATCTTTGTGTGTTACGTTAGTGAGGTCCTCCAGGTTGCTTATCCTTTTCTCCGCTGTGTCTATTCTGCCGTTGGCCCTGCTTTGTTCCGCTCTTATGGCTATCAGTTCCATCTGGATATTATAGATTATCTTTTTAGTTGCTTTTGCCAGCTCGTTGCCTTCATTAATTTTCTTGAGGAGTGTATCTAGCGTCGTTGCTTCGCCATGTTGGCCATTTTTTAGTTTGATTGGAGAGTCTCCGTATTCGTTCTTGCTTTTTTTTGGGTCATTGGCTAACTTCTTTTCATCTTTCCCCGCCATTGCTTCGAAACCCCTTCTGATCTGGTGTGTTAGGAGCCTTCCTTACCCTTTGTTGTTTGGCAGGGTCGCCTTTTGTAGCTCTGGCCGCTTTAGTGGCAGTGATTTTCTGTGTCTGTGGGGCTTCTTCCCGGAAACGGCTTGGCCACTTGACTGTCCTGGTTCTCGTCTTCGCCCCCGCCAGATTCAATAGTTCTTTCCCTTGCCTGCGTGGCCGGGAAAAACTCCCTGGTTGTAATGGCTGGGCCTGTGCTGCAGGCCTCATGCTCTTGGGTGCTGCTTGGCTATGGTTACGTGGTTGCGGTGGGTCTTACGGTAGCGTCTGCTCCTTGTTGCCCACTTCCTCTTTCGTTGCGCCTCACACTTCACGTCTGCTTCGCTTCTATGTTGAGCACTGGCTTGCCATCATCCGCCTGTTTTGGTTTCTCTTACTTCACGGTATCTTGCGGTCTGTTTGGGCTTGAGGGGGCATTGCTACAAACGTTGGTCGCCTACTGACTGGTCCGCTGTCCCTTTTTAGGCTCTCGCCGGTGTGCGTCCCTCTCAGGGGGTCGCGCTGTGCGTTTGCGGCTGATGGCTGGGCTACTTTCATTTGTTGTCCCTTGAGTTCGCCCCCTAGCTGGCCGCCGCTTATCAACTTGCCGACTGTCCACCAGCCACCCCAAAAGATGGCCGCCACAATGCTGCCATGCTTTTGGGCCACTGCTTCTCGCCACGCCCGCACTTGGCTTGCTTGCTTGCTGTGTGTTGGGTCACCGGGGAGTGCTCCGTCTGTTGTGGCTCTGTTGTGGCTTTAGGTTGTTTCTGATTGTTGAGCCGAATGTTCGGCTGTTCGATTGATTTATAGGCCCCCCTCAAGATGGCTGCCACCACACGCCTCCTCCCTTCGGGGCCTCGACTGGTCTTACTGGCCTTTACTGGTACCTCTGGTCCCCACCGCACTGTGCCACCTTGCTGTGCTTGGCCTCTTTTGCCCCCCAGCGGTGTCTACTCGGCTTGTTTCTTGTGACAGCCGGTTTTGGGGCGCTCGCTTTGGTCCGGGCTGTGTGGGAGGTGCCGCGAGCCCACTCCAAGATGGCCACCGCTCCCCACCTCGGTGTACCCGTGGTCCGGGTGTCGCTGCGCTTCCTCCGGCGATGCTCTCACGGCTGACTTACTTGTGTTTTTGGCGGTGTTTGGCCAGTCCCCTCCCGATATTCGCTCTTCCCTGGTTTCTCTCTTTTTGGTTAGTCGATCCCCTCCGATGCCCGCGCTCGCTGTGTTTCTTGCGCCTGCGTGTATTTTAATGCTTGTTTGCTGCTCCGCCTGACCTGCCACCGCTGCCCCTCACTTCCTCTCGCCGCAAGGCACGCTTGTGACTGCTTGTTATTTCTCTGCTAGTGAGATGGTCGTGACAAGATGGCCGCTCCCTGTTTCGTGGTTCCGGTTTCGTTTCGTTTGGCGGTGTCTTCGGTATACCCTCCTTTATGGTGTTTTGTCTATTTTACTTCTCGCCCCAGCTGCCCGCTTCCGCTTCTTGCCTCCTTACGGTGCATGGTGGTTCCTCTGGTTGCTTGGTTGCTTGTTTCCTTCGGTCCGGTACTAGTATACCACTCCTGCTTTGATGTATGCCGCCATCTTGAGCGCCGTCTCTTTCTCCTATTTGGCTCTTTCCCCCACTCGTAACTTCTTGAAAGTTGCCGCTTTGGTTCTTCCGAGCGGTTCTTCTTGTGCTCCCCACCTTTGCACACCTCCTGCTCTGTTTGCTGCCTTGCAGGGTTCTTTTCGCCGATTTTTTCGCCACTAGTTAGACTCGGGGGTCTGGAGCTCCGGACTTAAGTGTGCTTCCTCCTCGCCATCCAAGCCACGCCCCTCGAAACAGGGTTTCAAAATGCCTCCTAGATGCTTTGAGGATTGTACCTGAAACTGAAACGTGTAAAAGAAATTCACTACTAGGTATTTCTCTTCCTCTGCACGAAGCGGAACTCTGCCTTTCCCGACTGTCTGTCTCTTCTACAATATGAAATGATGCAACAAGCCAACATGTAGGAGCCTTTAATCTGTGTGAATCCTCTTGAAATATTGGAAGTGCTGCACTAATTCGTGCATCTTCACCACGAACTCACCCTTAAGCAGGGGTGGTCTATCAATAGTGCAGAAGACACAGTGGCACTGGAGATCATCTCTCCCCAATTAATGGATGTAATACAAAACAAAGGGATGGGGGCACCAGTACCCAGTGGCGTAACAAAGGACCCCAAAAACCCAGCAGTGAGGTGGGGGACCAAGCTCCAGGGAGCCCCCTCAGCACAGTACCCTGGTCTGAGAGCTCCTGAGTGAGTCCGGAGGGGGGCCCCTCTATGTACTTGGTGGGGGCCCCCTCAAGTTTCGTTACGCCAGTGCCAGTATCCTTTATTGTAATGGGACCCAGAAAGCTCTTGCCACACCACTTCCTTTAAGCAGACCCTGGTTGAATTAATGCCTTTTACCTTCCTTACTGCACCCAATGCACCTCATACTGTAGGAACATGTGATTGGATAAAAAACAACTTTTGCTGTTGCCCTGTGAAGTAAACAGTTGATCCAGTGCTTGCTACATGCTCAAGCAAAACCAACTGGCACACTTTTAAAGGTGCACTCTTGGAAAATGTAAAAATGAATTCAATAACACTATCTCACTGTAAGCGATTGGTGGGTGAGAACCCACTACAAAGTATAATCATAATCCTTGTCAGGGTGAACCACTAACATCACTAATCAAGCCTGTGTTTACCCTCTGGTAGCTTGGCACAAAGCAGCCAGGATTAATTTAGAGGTAATGTGCGAAGTATTTACAAAGCATTCAAACAGTAATAAAGTGAAAACACAACACAAGAAAAACCCAATGTAAAACAAAGAGAATATTTGACTAAATGTAATGAAAGCAAAAAGACACAAATCCAATAAGTAGAACAGAAGTTATGAATTTTTAAGTTAAAGGTTCAAAATAGTGCCAAAAAGAGTTACACGTTAACCATGGTCATTATACTACATGCGGTATTATGAAAGGAAAAATCACAAGACTACTGGTGGGGGAGGGGAGTGGTGAGGGCTTTCCAAAGTACTTTTCAAATAGCCACCTCAGCATTGACCTGTGACTGCAATGTGGCAATGCAGAATTAATCTGCTATTTGAAAAGCAATTTGCAACGTCCTGGCCTCTTAAGTAGTCTTGCATTGCTTCCGTTTGTGTAACATCACACATATCATAATAATTAAGCACATTCCTATTGTCCCCAATGGAAAAACTTTTTTGGGGTATTCGCTACATGAACTATCTACCATTCTTAGTTCTCAGGATGGTCTTGCGTAGTCATACAAGAGAAGACAGAAATGACAGCACTTATTCCACTATTTTTATTTAGATAACTCAACAATGAGACATATCCTACACTACAGTGATTTGCTCTCCAGGAATGTTCCTTGTATTAAGAGTGGATTATGCACTTCCATCTCAGTGAATCGATGTATGGAAATATATACAACTAACTTGCTGGATAGATATTTGCGTCTTTCTGTTTAAAGAACCCCTTGGAACTCATTGCTTTAATACAGACCAATTGGTTGTAATTGCATTGGTGGTACACCTGACTATTTTCATTATTTATTGTTCTCTTCACTGCATTAATCCGAAATATCAAACAATGGATTGATTCTTATGAATTTTGTTCAGGGCATTATACATCTCTAAATGCATAAATATTTAACAATAGTATTTTGTTTTAAGTGATACCCTTGCTGGTCATTTGCTCAACTTTATACTAGCACTCAAGACCACAAAGGTTATTGAGTTGTCCTACTGTTTTCTTACTATCTGCATTTAGGGCCTATATTAGGGGTTACTTATAAGTATTGGAAAAGGGTTAGGTCCGGCAAAAGGTTATTTATGCAGGTCGAATTGACAGCTTAAAACTGCCCACCCAGGCAGCATGGCACATCTGTAGATATGGTATCAGGCTCTACTTTAGTGGATGGAACAATAAATGCAGCAATCCACTAGTAGCATTTAACCTATGGCCCCTAAGTAAATGTTGTAACATATAATAGGGACTTACAACTAAACTAAATGCACCAAAAAGGTATATGCCAATGTTATCATGTTTACTGTTGGTTAGCAGAAGCTAAGTGGTCAGAGACCTATGGTCAAGGAAAATAGGTTCAAGGACAGAAAACTAAAAATCTGGGGGGAATACCACACAAAAGCTGGTCATTTCTAACACTCAGTCACTGACATACTCAGTAACACACACGCGGAAGGGTTTGGTTAGACTTTTGCAATGGCACTCTTGCATCTCACAGTCACTAACTCAATGCACATCCAACTTTACTTTTACGTGCACACTCATTAAAATGTTTGGTTACTCATGAACATCTGCTTATTTATAAAGCGTACTCAGAAATCTAACATACAATCACCTAATTTGCACACATGAATTCACACTCTTGAATCATACACTAGCTCATGAAAAACACTCACACTTCTTACACCTAAACTCTTTTGCAGTCACATTCCTTTCAATTATCTCCATTAATCACAAACACACATACATATACGTACACCTGTTGACACTGGTCTGCACATTCAATGTCACTAAACTGTGCTGTCAAACACTTACATATTCAGTTCAATGTACACACACTTTTAAAGCACCTCTCACCCAGTCACCAGTTCCCCATTGGCATTGTTCTGACCTTCTTATACACCTGCTCTTTGTGTGAGCTGCGGAAGTCCCAGACCCGCTCTCCCTTATTTTGTTGTCCCATCCTCTACTCCTCCACCACTATCTTTATTATTTTGCACATCATGAGTTGGTGTCATAGTGTATGTTAGTGTAAGTCTGTGTGTGTCACTTGTGACGGTGGGTCACAGTGTCTTGTGTTATTCAGTGCATCAATTTGTCTGTATCAACATTAGAATGTTAGTTTGAAAAAGTGTATCTCAGCATGCACCAATTTTAATGCCTACAGCAAAGTAAGTGTCATAGAATATGTGGCTTAATGTCTGGTTGCCTTGAATGCACTAATACATGCATATAATGGCATGACAAATGTTGTTTTCAACTGGTATCACTTTACAGTTAACCTATTGGTTTTGCCAATGCTTGTTTTCAGTCGGACCCCACTTTTTTAGGCTTTTGCAGTATCCCAAGCCTACTAACTAAGCATATCTCCATTTCCTCTGTTCAAATATTGCATGTAATATTTCCAAATTGCCAACAATGATTCTCATATGTTTACTCATGTTTGTATGAATGTTCTGTGCACAAGTGCTGAATGTGCAGTTGAGGCAGGCAGTAGCAATAGCCAGAAAGCTACACACATTTTTCTACAACAAAATACCTCCTTATTGAACCTTATATGGGCTTTAAAATGTTGAAGCCAAGACATTATTTTCGATTTTTGAGACAATGGCTGCTAGCGTGGTTTCAACACTTCAACTGAAAAATATGAGTTTGTGCGACTGGTTAGCAAGTGGAAATATGGTAGCCTGGATTTATATTATTTGGAGTATTCCATATCTAGTACCAGGTTTTATACAGTATGTGCGTTGGTGATCTGGGAGGTACTTCTTATTTTTCTTGCCAAGTATAGAGATCAAATCACTTGCTGTGGCACTCGTTTTGCTTACACTCTCTCCTGCCTTCTTTTTCTTTTTTACCCTTTTTTGCTTTCTTTGATTTGTTAACCCTTTCACTGCCTGTCCTTTGTCCTGTCTTGTGCCAAGCCCTCTTTTGGCTATTAGGGATAATTCACGCTTAGGCTGCATAACTTTTTGTCCATATTAGGTATCCATTCTTAATTTGTGTCCAGTTTTTCCAACATCCTGGGGGTTCTAAAGGTACTCAAGGTCTGTGCATTCACATAGAAGGGACTGAGAATTTAGCCAAATACAGCTAAATTTAGATTTTGTTGGGAAACAATGTTGCATACATTTTTCCCTGCAAATGGCTTCAACGAAGGTTATGCAGTGCTAAAATCATCATCGTCCCAGCTTTCAGGAACTGGCAGATTTGAATCAGAAAAACACAGTTTTGGCATTTTACTGGGGCATAACCCTTTTTCCTAACCCTGGGCATCACATCCGCTCCAGTCACAGGGTTTGCGGATTTTTGGCAACTCTGCGTTCCGCGTAGAAAACGGAGTTACAGAAAAGTCCGTGCTCCGCAACGGAGCAGAGATTTTTGTTTTGTGTCTGCGTGCTCAAAATATATTTTTGTGCACGCTGGAGCAACCTGCTGGGATGCCTGAATTCTCTGACGAGATTCTCCATCCATTCGCGAGTTCCATGATATTTGGTAGCCGGCCGCACGGTCCAGCAAGAGTGTGCTGTTGCGAACAGATCAGTCGGATACGCCATCAGACTTTCGACTGAAGTTTTGAGAAGATCGCGATCCCAAACAAGCAGAATTTGTAATCTGGAGAAGAATCTCTATTGAGCAGCATCAAAACCTTCTTGAAATGATGATTTGGATAAAAAAACTCATAAAATTGACATTTTGCTCTACTTTTTGTGCAAGTAAACCTTTTTCTTTTAATTGAAGAGGAAGGAAGTGCCCAAGAGTCTCCAACTTCCTTTTCCTGTCCAGCCGGCTCCTCCCAGTGCTTTGTCCATCTCCTGTTCAGATTTCAGGATCACTCTGTGTCTGCTGCATCATATATCATTGGATTTGAGGACTTTGGGATTTGAGATTTCACAAGTAAGTTAGAAAATTGGTATTGTTTGTTTGATTGGGGCATTGCACCTACATTTGTTTGTACTTTTCATCCTTTTTTTAAATGTATTGTGGTGGGTGGACTGTAGTTTTAGTAGGGGCCTAGTTCTTTCTTTGTATGCAATTTTTAATTTAGTTTTCTTTTATAAAGGAAACATGTTGCAAAGTTCACTACTTTTTCTCCAACTTATGAAATCACTTTGCAATATTTATTTAATTCACTAGCCCAGCAGTCTGCCAATAGGCCTTTCAACCAGTAGGCCCAGAGCTACACATGGGTGCATGAAACAACTATTTCTGTGATGTCTGTTGAATTTAAACATAATTTAGGGATTTAGGGCATGGATGGCATTGGATTGTAATGCAAAATGTGTTTTTTTTTGGTATTTCACTTTTTATGTGTGTTAAATAAATAATTAAATGCCTTTGTTGGATGTGTGTGATTGTAACTTACAAACCTTTTTTAGCCCTTTGGATTGTAATTTTTGGCATTGTTGCATTAAAGCTGTGCTGGCCATTGTGTGAGTGTGTTTGTAATAGTGGGTCAGCATTTCCCTTGCCTTAGCCTCCCTGTGTGGCCAGGGGCTATTTTGTAAAGTCTGTGCCCATATAGGCCTGCTTGAGTTCATTGTTTTCCAGGCCTCCTGCTATTTGTTGTTGTGAGTGACCATGTGGCTGGTGGAAATTTTGTGGTGGCGGTAGTGCTTATGTGTGTTAAATAAATAATTAAATGCCTTTGTTGGATGTGTGTGATTGTAACTTACAAACCTTTTTTAGCCCTTTGGATTGTAATTTTTGGCATTGTTGCATTAAAGCTGTGCTGGCCATTGTGTGAGTGTGTTTGTAATAGTGGGTCAGCATTTCCCTTGCCTTAGCCTCCCTGTGTGGCCAGGGGCTACTTTGTAAAGTCTGTGCCCATATAGGCCTGCTTGAGTTCATTGTTTTCCAGGCCTCCTGCTATTTGTTGTTGTGAGTGACCATGTGGCTGGTGGAAATTTTGTGGTGGCGGTAGTGCTTTTGACATAGACCTGCTCCTCTTCTTTCCTTTGTTCCTCTTGGCTTATTGCTTCTTGTTGTGGCCTGCCTGGCCATGTGGCTGGCAGCCATTTTTTGAAGGCATCCAGTGTGCGTTTGCCACAGACCTGCATTGTCTATCTTCCCTTTCTTATTGTGGCCTGCCTGTCCATGTGGCTGGTGGCCATTTTGGGAAGGCAACCAGTGTGCTTTTGCCATGAGCCTGCGTTGTCTGTCTTCACTTTCTTGTTGTTGTGGCCTGCCTGGCCATGTGGCTCGCAGCCATTTTGTGAAGGTACCCAGTTTGCTTTTGCCATAGGCCTGCATTTTCTGTCTTCCCTTCCTTTCTTGTTGTTGTGGCTTGGCCATGTGTCTGGCTGTCATTTTGTGAAGGGGCAGCCAATGTGCTTCTGCATCAGGCCTGCAAGCCTTCTTTGTGGTGGCCATGTCTTCTTGCTGGTTGTTGTGTTGCATGTAAATTCTTCATCTTTTATCCAGCAAAAAATGCAGCACAGTTCACTACATTTTCTAATAAATTTGCAATATTATTGTTTTGAATTGATTGATTCACTATGTGGCATATTCTGCCAATGGGTTTTCCAACCAATATTCCCAGAGCTACTCATGGGTGAATGAAACAACTGTTTCGGTGGCGTCTGTTGAATTGAAGCATCATTTAAGGCATGGATGGCATTGGATTGAAATACAATTTATTTTTGTATTTTACTTTTTTTATGTGTGTTAAATGAATTTGTTTGATGTGTGTGGTTTTACATGCAAACCTTTATTTGCCCTTTCGATTTTCCTTTCTGGCATTGTTGCATTAAAGCTGTGTTGTTTAGCATACCTCCTTCGTTTGTCTGCTCAGTGTGTGAGTGTGTTTGTAATAGTGGGCAAGCATTTCCCTTGGCTGAGCCTCCCCGTGCGGACAGGGGGCATTTTGTAAAGTCTTTGTCCATGTAGAACTGCATGAGTTTATTGTTTTCCAGGTCTCCTGCTTGTTGTTGTTGGGAGTGACCATGTGGCTGATGGCCATTTTGTGGTGGTGGTAGTGCTTTTGCCATAGACCTGCATGTCTTCTTTCCTTTGTTCCACTTGGCTTATTGTTTCTTGTTGTGGCCTGCCTGGCCATGTGGCTGGCAGCCATGTTGTGAAGGCATCCAGTATCCATTTCTTGTTGTTGTGGCCTGCCTGGCCCAGTAGCTGGCTGCCATTTTGTGAAGACAGCCAATATGCTTTTGCCATAGGCCTGCATTGTCAGTCTTCCCTTTCTTGTTGCTGTGGCCGGGCCATGTGGCTGGAGGGCATTTTGCGAAGGGGCAGCCAAGGTACTTCTGCATTAGGTCTGCAAGCCTTCTTTGTGGTGGCTATGCCTTCTTGCTGGTTGTTGTTTTGCATGCAATTTTTTTTCATTTATCCAGCTAAAAATGTAGCACAGTTCACTACATGTTCCATTGCATTTTCAACATTATTGATTTGAATTGATTGATTCACTATGTGGCCTAATCTGCCAATGAGTTTTCCAACCAATAGGCCCAGAGTTTCTCATGGGTGCATGAAACAACTCTGTATGTGGGGCCTGTTGGATTTAAACATCATTTAGGGCATGGATGGAAATGGATTGAAATGCAACATGCTTTTGGCTGCAGCTCCCTTAATGCTGCATCCCACTTGATTCACAATGCTAAACTGGGTCCGTTACATTTTCATTTTTGTTCTCCTTCTTTCCTATCCTTCCTGAGTGTTCTGTACACCTCAGTACACCATGCATGAAAGCCCTTGTTGTTGTCAAAGTCTCACAAATGTTTTTTTAATGACTGCGGTAATACATGTAATAATATTAATAACACTAACACGTGTAACCAACCCCACACTAAGTTAAATATATTATATTTGTTTGTTTCTACGAGTAGTAATTGAAGCACAACAATGAATGCTACATTTCACTGATGTTCTTCGTGCTTCTTTCGTGTGGAGAAATGTGTCTCAATGGTTAGAGCGGCAGACCCTGATGCAGAGGTCTAGCCCGGGACCAGGGTTCAATTCCCTGCCTCGGCGGGTCTTGGGCTCAAAAATTCCACGGACCCGATAATTCTCGCCTCGGTGCCTATTCCAATCATGGAGTCCCACTCTGAAACTCTGGGCAATAGCTTGCTTAATCTCCACAACGCCCCCCACAACGCTAAGGATGCCTGGCCTCCACCTTGGGGGTGCCCAGGAGTGGACATCTCACAGGGAAAGCCAGGATGGGTTCCACAGCGGTTTTTGTACAAGCGCCATGAGACCCTTGCGGGTGAGTAGTGCGCTATACAAGTATCTATTTACATTTCTTTGCTTTTAGGTGCACAAAAGAGGAGGAGACAACATCACCCATCCTACTGCCTGGCAGAAGTTCTGCTGCGCACAACGTCACGTGACGTGTAACCACAGACATCTATTCAACTGCCCCACTGCCTGCTGCTGACATCCTCAAGATGGCCTCAAAGAAAGGGACCAGGTCCAGTACCAAGAAAGTACCAGTGAAAAGAAGGCACTACTACTTCCTCTTACCAAGTACGGTATGTCACCCAAGACTTTTTTGTAGAAACCAAAAATTGTGCTTGCAGCAGTGGTGTCCGAAAAGCAAGCTGGGAGCAGCAACCCCGCATCAGTGGACCCACCCCACCAACCTAGGCCCAAGCCCATGTCTGTCGCAGAGGCAGCCAGTCTAATCACAACAACGCCAACGAGCAGTGATGTTGAAATTGACATATTGTTATCGCAAAGTAGTACTCAATCAATGCAGGAAACTGAGATACGTGGGCAACAACAACTGCAACCACCCCTAATAGAAGTTGTTCCTCCCAAAGTAGGGGCATTTCAGGAGATCGAGCTTCCTACAGACGAAAAAGAAGAGTAGAAGATCCATTGTCTTCCAGACCCCCAGCAAGGAAAAGGAGGGTTAGTCCATAAACTTCTTCTGAAAACCCCCTTCTGATGATCTAGACGCCACTTGGACCCACCCCCTAAGTCTGAGAGTGAGAAACACCACCAGACAGTGCAAAGGGAAAAGGAAGGTTCCAGAAAGCCTTAAAGGTATGGAGGTATATGTAGAAGAGGAGGATGATAATGATGAGGCAGTCATCATATACATTACTCCTGCCCAAGTGGAGACCGACATTACCCTATCCCAAATTGCTATGAGGGATGTGGCTTAGATACCACCAAGACAGATCATTCCATCAACATCAACTCCAACTTCCATATTTCGCTGGCAGCCACGTACATCCACAACAAGTACCCCCTCAGTGGTAGGTACTGCAGAGAGTGAAACTTCACGCCTCCCTGTCAGTTCATCCGTCATTGCAAGTGGCACCAGCAGCAGCAACACAAAGTTGACCTCCCCAGTTTGGGACTTCTTTTCAGTTAGCACAAAGAAGGTGAACATTGCCATATGCTCCATTTGTGGACAAGGTGTTAGGATAAGCTTGGTACAAACTATGGTACCAGAGGCCAAACAACCCATCTGAAAAAACACCACTTGATCCAGTGGGAGGCGCGCCTTAGCTGCCAAAAAACTATACCCATTGCTGTTGGAGGGGATGAAGAAGAAGTAGAAGAAGATACAATTGTGTTGGAAGGTGAACAATACGGATACATTTTCTGTGGTACACAAAGTAGCCTGGACCCAAGCAGTGCAGTTGTAGCGCCCACTACCTCATCAGCAACATCTCAGGGGCACAAGAGTAAGAGTCAGGCTGAGACACCAAGGGGTCCCAGGCAAGACAGTAATGCAATGGAAAAACGTGCATTGAGCGTAACAACATCTGGCATCAATAAGTCACCTGCATCAGTGTCATCAGAAAAGAAAAAAATCCAGGCTACCATTCTCAGCATGTTTAGGTTGGAGGGGCAGTATGAATGCAACCACTCAACGGCGCGTTTGTACAATGTGAAGCTGGCTAAAATGTTAGCGCTGGACCTCCCCCCCTTTTTCTTTTGTGGAAGGGGTGGGTTTTCATGAATTTGTGACAGCCATATGCCCAAAACAATCCTATTTTGCCAGAGCTGCTGGTACAGCACTACATCATGATGTGCTGGAATTGCTTGGACAAGCTTTGCAGCAGAGTGCTGTTCACACTATCCACCAGACAACAGACATGTGGACCAGTTGCCAAGCCATTATTACATGTGCATCACTGCACACTGCATCTCTATTGTGGGGGTTAGAGAAAAGATATCTGCAGCAGAAGTTGTTGACACTGCTGAGATTTTTAATGCCACTCAGAAACATGCAACTGTATCCATGTTCGCCATGGAGAAATCTCAAACTGCTGCAAATGTTTTGGAAGACTTTGACAGCAAAGTCTTTGAATGGCTGCGCCCAAGAGGGATTAACATTGGTTTTGTTGCCACGGACAATGACAGTAATATAGTTAGGGCCATGTACGATGGTGGCTATTTCACGAACCTGTTTTTTAACATCATTGACAAGACATTCTGAAAAAAGACCGAGTCAGCAACTGACTGACCACCTGAAGAAGAATCTGCATACATTTCAGCCATTCTTTTAAAGTCGGAATCAGCTGATTATCACTCAACATGAGCATAGAGTTCCAGTTAGAGTACTCATACAGGAGGTGCCAACACATTGGAACTCAACTTATTACATGCTTGCATGTCTGTTTGAGCCGTACAGACCAATCATTGAATATGTTGTGCAAAGAGGGGATGCTACTGTGAAAGGCATGCCCATTGAGCAATGGGGCCTAGTTAAATGCCTGACAGAGATGCTACTTCCTTTTGAGCTCTTCACATGTGAAGTCGGCAAGGAGGACTGTACTATGGACCAATCTATCCCATTGTTGCACATGCTGCAGGAACAGCTGAAGGGGGTGTCTGCAATGTACGCAGGTGTGGAGGAAAAAAGAAGCATATGAGTTGGTGGAGAGCTTAACCCTTCGCTTGTCTGAAAATACAAGGGTGCAAAGATGCATTGTGTCATTCAACCATTACATTTCTGCTACAAATGTCGATCCAAAGCAGTACTGAACACTAACATATTGATTCCTTTTGCAAAAGTGGATGTTGCCAAGAATAAAACTTGAATAGCTGCGGAAGCCAGTCGCTTAGAGAAAGACTGGCTGGGAATTAGAGGTCCGCCACTCCAGCCCACAACAAGTGTTCCAGGGCAGCCGGTGTCAAGTTCAACTTCAGAGCCTGAGGGCAGTGTGGTTGGCTCACAGCAGTCAAAACCACCAACAACACCAAGAACAACATCAACAAGAACAGGAGTATCAGCCTCACCGAAATCAGCACAGTAATGGTTTCTACAGTAAGGGCTTGTTAGGTCCAGTGCTAAGGCAAAGGCAAAAGAGGCCAAGTAAAACGGAGCATCCCTGAGCATTGAGCAGATGGTCCAGGCCAATCTGGATGACCCAACAGAGGTCTACATTGATCCAAACCCATTGGTGTATTGGCATGGGAAAAGGCGCCAATGGCCAGTGCACAGCAGGCTGGGGATAAACTATCGGGCTTGCCCTGTTGCTAGTGTCTCTTCTGAATGTGTTTTTAGTGCTGCTGGTTGCATTATGACAGTGAGAAGGACCAGTCTCTCATCCCAAAACATAGAGAGGTTAACCATGATCAAAATGAAACAGCACTTTATACCACCAGATTGCACCATTCCTGAAGTAGCACAGCAGGAAGATAATGACAGCGACGTAGGTCATGGAAGTATATTAGATGACTTTCTTCTGGGTAAACCACCAGAGTTTGAGGATGAGCTCTACTTCCCTGACAACTAGACTTTCGACTTGTTACTTCCTTTCTTGCTTATTTACTTGTATTATGTGTGTGTGTCTCAGTCTTTCTGGTTCGAATCACAACAAATCCATTATCACTGTTTTACTCTTTTACTGCTGGATTGGAGTAGCAACTGTGTGCAGTCAGTGAAGTCCACCCCTCCGCGTCCTACTCCAGTCCACTCCTGACTCACCCTAAATCACTTTCCCTCAAGCCAGACATTGGATGGAGAATAGTACAAAACATGTGTGCCTGCCTCGTCGAAACTCGATTACCCAAAGAACTTGACTAATTATAGCTATCATCCTTTATGACCTTAGAGGGACTGCCCCTTATGAATAGGTAAAAGATGGCATGCATAGGACGCTGACTCTGAGTGATTGGTGTTTGTGTTGTTTTTGTGCATGAAGTGTACACGTATAATCTACACACAAAAACGTGACTCAAGTCAATGTTTCCCTTCTCATCTATATATATATATAAAAACAAATGTCTGTCGGTCTGTCTGTCTGTTTGTCCTTTATGCATTACTACACCATTCATCCGATCGCCATGAAAATTTAGGAATTTGTTGAGTACACTCCCGCAAAGGTTTGTGGCATCATTTTTTTAAAATATCGGCCCCCAGGGCCCTCATAATCTTTCGAATACTGATGTACGCACCAGACGGAAAAACAACAATTTGTGTATCCACAAGCACTCGAATAAATAAATTGAATTAAAACACCATTCATCCTATTGCCATGAAACTTTGGGAACTTATTGAGTACACTCCCACGAAGGTTTTTGGCATAACATTTTTTTAACCAGACGGAAAAACAACAAATCGTGTATCCACAAGCACCCGAATAAATAAATAGAATTAAAACACCATTCATCCGATCGCCATGAAACGTTGGGAAGTTGTTGAGTACACTCCTGCGAAGGTTTCTGGCATAATTCTTTTTAAAATATCGGCCCCCCAGGGCCCTCATAATCTTTCGAATACTGATGTACGCACAGGACGGAAAAACAAAAAATCGTGTATCCACAAGCACTCGAATAAATAAATAGAATTAAAACGACACTTTGAAATGCTTTCCATATTAAAATGAATAAGTTTCAATAAAAATGACACAATGTAAATTGAATGTTATCATAACGAGTTTCCTTGAATTTCCTTTCTTCGGAGATCGCAGCAACGTACGACGGGTAAGCTAGTTGTTTAATAACATACATGTACTACTGCAGGTTGATCCATTGCATTTTTGATTCTGGAATCTGGACTCACTCGGTACACTACAGAATTGGACACCATGATGACCATACTATACTCGCAGTCAGTCAGTAGGATCAGAGATGATTGATGGAATAACACAGGCTTTTCATGAAGTGGCCTAAAAGGTAAACAAGTCAACAGCAACCACGCCAGACCTACATGTCTGTGTAGTGGTGGAGGTGAGTGTTTTGGTATGACTGACAGCGGTGCAATGATTTAGTTACTTAATTTGGAAAATGATATGTTGCTGTATATGTGTGTACTGCTCGGTGATGTCTGGCTCAAAATCTAAGCTAAGTGGAGGTTGGGTGGGGGCCGCTGACCTGCCTCTGCCCTTTTGTTGCTGTGGAAACACAGTAGACATGATTTAGCCATACCGCCTCTAAAAGTGTACATGTTGCACTCCTCCTTAATTTATATATTTTAACTTTACTTTTCTCCTTGATTTTTCAATATCCCTTTTAGTTTTTCCATCTACACTTACAGGCCAACCTTTACCCTGTGCCATACCGGGAAAAACAACTCACACTTACCTTACCAATCCGCATCCGCCAGGCAGGCAGTGGCACCCAAGATTGACGGACGGAGCATCCAATTTGACCATAACATATTAGCTTATAGTATCGCCTTCTTTTATTTCATTTGATTCATTTTTTCTCTTCAATCATTTTACGACTGTGTGTGTTATTGTTTAATATGTCTGCTTATATATTTGACCCCTACAGCTATTTTTTAATTTACTTTGCTAGCTTTAAAAAGAAGCCCTGTACAACAGAACATAAAATGTATGTAATGTGGGTCTCTCTGGGGGATGACAGGCAAGGCAATTGCATAATAATAATTAGTAATATACTGCTGCCCTGTACTAATAGTCTAGTACTACGCATCATTAACCATCAAGTCATAATCAACATGCATGCGTTTCCTTTTTCTCCCTGCAACAGATGGTCATCTGGCAAGATTGTGTGTTGTCTCTGTGTAGTGTTTGTCTTTGTAAAACCTTTCCCCCAAACACCCCTTCCCAACCATTCATCAAACCCTAACCCTTTTCCCCCAGGCTGTGTGATTTATATAGAGGTGTGACTAAATTAAATTAATTTACACCAATAATTGATCACACATTTGCTGGGCCGGATGTGGTGAAAGCAACACTAACTCAAGGCAGGGCGAGGATCTTCTTCTGCTTACCCATCCATGCTCAGTATTTGCCATTCAATTTTTTTTACAGAGGAACATAATCCATCATAATGAATTGCGAGCAACAATTCATCATCCTTACAGCACTAAAGGTTACACTTGTCCACTTCATAGGCCGAGTCAACTATAGTTTGTAACTTGTACTAGGCTACCCTGCCACCATTATGTTTTTATTTTAGTTTAGCATTGTTTATCATCATCATGGTTTCCTGTTTGGCAGCCTTCTTGTCTACTGTACTTCTACTACTCCTATCTGAGTCTCCCTCAGGGGACTGACTGTCTCATTTTCTTTTTAGGTCTCGTGGTGTTGAGAGCTCATGCGCACCTCGCCTGCAAGAGATATTGTGAGAAAGAAGATTTTAGAGCGGGACTCTAAGCCCCGCCCCTCTTTTTCATTGGGTCGCTTCAGCGTTTATGGTAAACATGACTTCCCATTGAAAAGGAGGGTTTTTGGTTGCCGCCTGTCTGCTTTTTCGACGGCCCTTCCGGACACAATCGCCTGGTTTGCATCTGTCGTGAAGACTTTTCTTATCTGCTTATTTATTTAATAAGCAGATAAGAAAAGTTTTCACTACACCTGTGAAGCAGACAAGTCCTTTTTATTGCTTTGTTTACTCCGGGCAGGCCGGCACAGAGCTCAGAGGTGCAGGGGGTCACGTGGAGTACAGGGGGATCCTAGCAGACTCTGTGTCTCTGTCGAGCGCCCTTTGTCATCCATCCAAAAGAAAACGAGGACAAACACTGGAATGTGCACACTGCACAGCTCAAAGTGCTGGGCGCTGGCCACCCCCTAACATACTGCACACCGCACACCTTTCAGTACTGCAGTGTACTGGACACTTCATTGTTACTACTGTTGAATACGGGGTACCCCATGTGACACACTTCACAGCTCCCCCTGCAGCACATTGGATAGCGCATAAACGTTTCACGCTGCACATATCCTCTTGAACACTACACTTGTCCCAGTGCTGGACTCTGCTCGTCTCTTGGCGCTAAACAAAATTCACGATATGCAGTAATCTTGATAGGGTTCAGTGCTGTTCACTAGACAATCCCTAGTGCTGCACAAATTGTCAAAACATGCTTTTTGAGCTGCACACTGCGCCCCTGCTAGTGCTGTACATTCAGGCCTTAGATTACAGTACTCGGATTGTGTGCCTAGTGATGAATATTTATCTTCTATGTACTCTGCATTTATAACAGCTTCCTTTTCTGATAATCCAGACAGGCCAGCACCGATGCTGGACTGTGCCCAGCTTCGAAAATAGTACATGCTGGAGAGCAGCCAGGGCTGAAGGGAGGGGCTCTGCAGCTCCGTGCAGCAGATTCCCACCAGACAGCGGCCGGCATTGAGGATGTGTGTCTGACGGCTCCCATCACTTAGAGTACAAGGCTCCGGAGAGCACCAAAAGCTGCTAATTGAGCACGTGGACAAGCTGTGGCAGACCTGGGCTGCAGCTGTCCAGACCAGCATGTGTCATGTTACGTGGTCATGCATTTGTTTTAGTATGAACTCCGAGAAGCGTGCTGAGTACCAAAGCAGATGTGTTATCGGTGCCCAGGTCGGCCCCAGTCCTGCATTAGCATGCTCTGCAGTCCAACGTGCGAGCTGAATGGCTATCCTTGCCACTAACCTTTGCACTCTCCAGGCTCCGAGCGTGTGTATAAATGAACATCACAGTGAGTTGAATACCGGCTAAACCAAGGGGGTCGAATGCAGGTCCAAGACGGTCAAGCCCCGACTAGATTTTCATAAGAAACAGTTTCATGCAAAGGCTAAATGGAACTTGACTGCACAGCCAGTGGTTTCCCTGGAAAACTGCCATACATATGACCCCCCTGCACCCACATTCTGAGCTGAGCTGCGGTCAGGGTGCCGTCTACATTGTTGTTTTCAATACTGAAGATCTTGACTGCTGGGCAACGTCTATGGCCATAAATGCTGTCAGTTTCACATACTGACGTCACATATGGAGCAGCTATCCCCAGGACCGTTGTTTAATGCGTAATCACTCCTTGCACTCGCCACGCCTTGCTTGCGCTATTTTTTCTCTTTGAATGCCGGAAATTGCAGATTGGAGTAAACTGACTGACTAGGGTGGGAGGTCCTTTTCCCCCCGTACTTTTATATACTTGACCCCAAGGCATCCGGTATTAGAGCACTATACATGAGCACCAGTTGCGTTACACATGGACACGTTCATTTTTTTTTTGTTAGACACGGGGAGATTAAGTGATTTACTTAGAATCACAGGATGCTGAGGGTAATTGCCAAGACTCAAACCCGGTTCCCCAGATGTTTTAAAAAATATATATATATATATATATATATATATATATATATATATATATATATATATATATATATATATATATATATTACCTACTGGCGGTCGCCAGTAGGTAGTTATAGTTAGGATTGGCTCCCATAGGAAATCCGCAACATTCTATTGGGAATAACTCTGGTGCCGGTTGAGGAATTTGTGTGTAATTTTCCAAAATTTCGGCCAGCTCCGCTCCGCTTCTTCCCTGGAAGTTTCGGGGGGAATCGTGAAGTGGGGGCTGAGAAAAAAGGGGGGTCCCAAAACGTGTTTTCCCCATGTTAATTTCTATAGGACGGTCTGACAAGTCTACAGCCCGAACCGCTGAACGGAATTACGCTAAACTTGGCAAAATTGTAGGGACTGGTACGCAGATGTGCCTTTGCTATATTTGGTGAAAATTGCTTCAGTGGTTTTCTTGAAAATTAACTTCAAAAACACATATATATCTATAGGCGCGCTCCGAGCGCTCACCGGGTAGTACCGGGGAGCGCACCCGGCACGCTACGGGAGTGCGCGAGCGGAAAGCTGATTGACTGTCGGGTGTCTGTCAACATTCTAAACAGTCCGGAGAGTCCGCCATCTTGTGTCTCGGTAGAATCGAGACACAAGAGGTGAAAAAGAAAGGGGGAAATAATTAAAAGGGGGCAGGGTAGATACCCCCTCACCCCCTAGGTTTTCAGAGGGGGGCCTAGAAGGACTCTGAAGGGCAAACATTTTTTTTATTTTTTTTGTAATTTTCGCGGGGTAAGCGCTGGGTGCGTTCCCAGGTGTAATCTCCGGTAGGCGAACCGTGAGCACAACACGGGGAAAAACAGTGTAAAAAAATAGAGTAAAAAAATAAAGTAGAGTATTTAGAGGTACGTTAGCTCTGAAAAGAGCTGTTGTGTTATGTTGGTGTTTTTGTACCTACAACTAGGTACCAATGCAGAATCTTATATTCAAGAGGAAAACTCTATTCCCCTCATCTGTAAAATGCACACCATCTCTCCTATACATGCCTTGCATGTTGTAACGCAAGTTGTTGTGGTAAATGGAACCCATACCATAGTCTCTGAGGAAAGCAGAAACAGTTGTATTTACATGTTTCCTTTCTTTCTCAATCTGTGGACAAAATTGGTTGGACCAGTTCCATTTTTGCCTTTGGCATATATTAGAAAATACCAAGGCAGTTTTTGGAAAAAGTGACATCAATTGCCCAAAGATGTCCTTTAAAAGCATTTCCAGACCTACCCCAGTCAAAGTGCCTAGGTCATTTCCACCACAGTTCACAATTATAGGGTCAGGGTCTGGTAAATGCATAAAGGATTTTACCAATGGTATCAATTGGTGACTCCTCAATCCTCTCTGTCCAATCCATACAATGTCCACATTTGGTCAATCAAGGTCGTAAATACCTCTGTTAGTTGCGTAATTTTGACTCCATTGGACATAGCTATGACCCACAAACCAGACTTTTGGCATTTTGAAGGTAGATGTGCTTCTAGTCAGATGAGTTGTGGAAATGAAATGGCAGTTTGATTATGAAAAAAAAGTGTTTGAGAATCAGTGCAGTTGAATAACCAGAAATGATTGGAGCTTTCTTAAAAATCTCCACTGAAAATTAGGGTGCATGCTCTTTTTTTGTAAGAAGTCATTTCAATCGTTGAGAAAAAGTCATTTAAACAAACATTGAATTTCATTAGCTAGTAGATTGAGAGGTCAACCAGCCTAGATGGATTTGTTTGCAACATAGTATGATGAACTTGTGAACTGTGTGCTGGTTTAAGAGGGAGTTACCATGGTTACTTGGTGAATGAGCACTGGGGGGATGGGTGAATGTTATGTCAGTTTTAAAGTCTTGAAATGTACAACCAATTAAAATGTGCAGTTTGGTTTTGAATTTGTGTGGGAACAATTTTCATTGGTTAGGTACAAGAATATGGCTCTGAAATGAGAAAGAATATATGCCATTATTCTCTGGCTCAAGTGAAGGAAGCATTATTCAGAGATTCTGCTTAAGAATATCTGTTGACTGTGACTGACACTGTTTTACATCTTCCAAAGCATTTTTAAAGGTGAGTAATGATTCTTTTAGAAAAGATAGAGAGCATAAAGATTTTTGACAAGTATCACAGTGAGTGTCTGTGTGAATTAAGGAATTACATTTTTTACCTTTTTCCATAATGTTAGCTGTGTGTTTATAAGGTAGACTTCTTTTTAAATTGTTTTTAATGCTTGGATTCAATGCTGGTTTAGAAATTGTGTAATGGTTTCATTGGACTTGTAAATATGTTCCTTTTTTTTGAAGCGCCTTTTGCAACCTTTAACATGGGTGGAAGCAGTAAATGTATGGAGAGGGATAGGAATAGCAGATAGAAAACCATATGAAATGGTGTGGGAGATGTTTAAAGGGTTTTTTTAATGGCATAAATTGAGATAGAATATACAAAAAAAGAGAGGCATATTTACACGCTCCTTGTGCAATGTTTGATATTAATGCTGGTACAGAGATAGTGTAATGGTTTCATTGGCATATTTACAAGCTGCGTGCGCAATGTTTGACATTAATGCTGGATGATGTCATCAGTGATATCATCAGTGATGTCATTTGAAATGTCATCAGTGATGTCATTAGTGATGTCACTGACCATGTCATGAATGATGTAATATGTGACATCATCAGCAGTGGATTGCGGGCGTGCGAGTTATAGTGAGTCCAACTAACTATAGCGTATGAATTTCAATGTTGCATGAGTAAAATGTTCAGCTAACTATAACTGGTGTGAAACCTATGGTTTTTTCAGTGATTTTCAAAGGTTTTTTAAATGCTAATTCCTAATTATAACGATTGTGAAACCTATGTTTTTTTTATTGAATATATATATATATATAATAATAATAATGTGTCCAAAACCAATCTTGCCTCGGGACACCTCCTCTCTCTCCGCGCTTTTCACAATGGTCTTTTCCAGATCACTCAAATTAGTCATCCCTGCCCTTCTGGAGGCTCGGGCACAGCTCCCTGCAGCGCCTGGAGCCGCATGTCTGGTGTCAAATACGTGGTATCTGAGGTAGGGTGCCTGTTCTCTGCACTGCTGTCGCGCTCGGTTCGTGTGGTGGGTGGGTCGTGGCAGTAGCATCACTGGTCTGAGCCAGTGTAGCTCAGGTATGTGCTGCTGGCACACGCTGCACCTATCGCCACCTGTGTGCTGTGTGAGGAGCAGGGCGTGCACAGACGCAAACCCCGGTGACTCCGTCCCCTCGCTGGCTCTGCTGGGAGAATGTGATATGTGCAGATGTGGGTATAAAAAGGTGACATTATCAACGTGGCCACGATATCTACATGTTGTGGGATTTACCGAGCTGCCTTGTGACATCTCAGGTGTTACATAAGTGTGGAAGTGGTGGAGGCGAATTGGGGCGCAGGGGAGGTTGCTGCTGAGTTCCTAGTCTCGGGCAAGTACTGCAACTTTTCCAAGGGTTCTAGGACATATTCCTTTCTTAGCAGCGTTTATGGCTTGAAAGGGGAAAATGCCAATTACAGAGCCAATTACAGAGCCCCCTACACCACCCCACACACACACGCTAGGTTTTCCCACGTGGCCCTCATATCAGTCGTGTCTCCCCTCATCTAGGACCTTCCCGCACGACCCGAGGGGCAGCTTGTTTTGCCTGCGTTGTTGAGTGTATCAGAGCACTGTGTGGTGCGGTGTCTGTGCGCTTGCTTGAGTGTGTGGGCGCATGGTATTGGTATGGCGATATCTGTTGGGGGGTTAGGCGAATGTGTGAGCTGAGCTGTCTGTTTGGCTGTCGGCGCAAGTGTATGCAATAATTATCTTTTTCTACAGTACTGACTATATGCTTCTACATGTGGGTGGGCTTGGGGCATTGCGAGTTTGGAAGTGAGTATGTGCATGTTTTTGTACGCATGTGTGTACATGTGACCATGCGACTGACTGTGACTGAGGATGTTCGGGTTTGTTTCAGCGTGTTCTGCATATGTGTTCCTTTGGCTGCTCCCTGCGGTAACATTGTGTCGGTAAGGTTCTCATATGGGGATACTCTGCGAATGATGGGCTTGTGAGGGGTGGTGTCCTTTGGGTGATCTGGGCTTGCTTGGCTCTTGTGCTTTCGGTGTGAGGTGCTTTTAAACCAGGCCATGCTCTGTTGGCGAGGGGCTCACAGGGCAATAGTGATAAAGTCTCTGAGGCACTGGGTTTCCCTCTGAGTTAGTGGTGTAAGGGACCGGGCTCCACTATGAAGAAGGTGCCGGTGCAGAGCGGTGCTTTGCTGGTGATGTTCGAGTAGGGCTCAAGGCGGCTTCTTTGTGGGTGAGGTGCTTGTAGGATGCAGTTATTTGTGGAGAAGATGCTCCTGACAACAGGGTTATCCGTAGCGAAAGTGAGTGAAATGCTTGGTCCTCTAGGTAAGAGGTGCTTGGACGGGCTTCTCTTTGAAGAAACTACCCCTTTGAACATGGCCTTCTGAGGGTCACGGAGTTGGGCATCTTGGCAAGAGGTGCTTGTGTGGTGTGGTTCTCTGAGGTAAAGTTTCTGCCATGGGCCTCATTGCGTGAGGTGTTGGGGCGGGGTTCTCAATGGAGAAAGTGTCCCTGTAAACGGAGCCTTCTGAAAGTCGGGGGTTGGTTGTGGATTTTGTTCCCTAGGCAAGAGGTGCTTGTAGGGTGTGGTCCTCTGAGGTAAAGGTTCCCCGGGGGCCCTTGTTGCCTGAGGTGCTGGGGTGGGGTTCTCATTGGAGAAAGCGCCCCTGTAAATGGGGCCTTCTGAAGGTCAGGGAGGGGGGGTGGTTGTGGGGCTGCTCCTCTAGGCAACAGGCATGTGGGTGGGGTTCTCTTTGGAGAAAGCACCCTGGTGAACTGTACTTTCTACGTGTTAGGGGTGGTTGTGGGGCAGGGCTCTAGGTGAGTGAAGAGTTCGTGGGGCAGTAGCGATCTGCGGGTGAGGTGACTGCAGGGTTGGTGTTCTTTATGGGTGAGGTACTTGTGGTGTGTGGGTGAAGCCTTTGTGAACGATGTTGCTCTGTGCACAAGGCGGTCCTACCTTGGTCATCAGTGGGTGATATAGCCGGTGGGGCTATGGTGCCCTGTTGGTGAGGTGAATGTACGGTCAAGGTTTTCTACCAGTGAGGTACGCTTGTGGGACATTGCTCCCCTGTGGGTAAGGCGTTGGTGGG
This sequence comes from Lissotriton helveticus, assembly GCF_964261635.1. Classification (NCBI taxonomy): domain Eukaryota; kingdom Metazoa; phylum Chordata; class Amphibia; order Caudata; family Salamandridae; genus Lissotriton; species Lissotriton helveticus. The sequence goes on along the minus strand of NC_136060.1, from coordinate 45,738,540 downwards.
CGGGGTTGCTCTGTGCACGAGGTGCTGATAGTACCACCTTAGTCTCCGGTGAGTGAGGTGGGGGTGTGGCAGGGTTTTTTTTTTGGGGTATAGCTGCTCTGAGTAGAGGTGCTTGTGTGGAGCTGGCCCTTCTGTGAGAGTGTTACTGCTGGAGCAGGGGTCTTCAGTACTTGAGCTGCTCGTTAAAACACAAGCTAAAAATCTGTGCTTATCATAGTGTCCCGCTGGAGTGGTACTTTGCTGCTTCTGTAGTTGCTTCCAGATATATAACAAAAAAAGTAACATTACACCTACAACAAGCCACGACAATTGACTTTCTCAATGGCTATTAGATGCATAAGATAAATAAGCAAACTGTGGCTTTGTTGTATAGACTATTGAAAATACTTCGATTCTGAAAAAGATGAGACTGTAAAAGACCTACAAAGGTACATCAAAGGTAGTGAAGGGTGGCACTACTGCTGAGTTAAGAGTATTTTTCTTAACCCTGAGGGTGAGGGCAAAAATGGAGAGCCCTGTCTCAGCACCTGCTTTTTAGAACTGCCAGTGCTGAGCACCAGCAGGACCCAGCACACTTAAGGCCCTGCACCTAATTATCAAAAGAAAAACTCCCAAAAAAACAATGACATTTACAATGACAATAGCTCAAAATAATGTCAGTGCGAGACCTATTGCATTGTAAATTCTTGTTTTGCAAATGCTACTGCCCGTTACTGCTTCTACTACCACCACCATCATGGCATTTTGGGAAACCAAACCATCATCACCATGCAGCCATCGCTTTGCCTAAGTTTAAATAAACATCAATCACAGGTAACAGAAGATGGTTGGGGGTGGCATAATTAATAATAGGGAAATTAATTCATTAATTCACACACCCACACCCTTCTGAGTCCATTTGCAGACTGAATAGACTAGGAGGAGAGACTGACAGTACTAGTAGGATAAGTCACTCGCAAGTGAGAGTACCGCATCTATCTGTTCGTGTGTTACACTATTGGCAGATTATTTAAATCAAAATCTGGCTGCGGCCCTGCAGGAGCAAAGGAAACTGTGTAAAGTGAAAGAGTAACCCCCCATAAAACATTTACATCGTATGTAAACTTTAAGTATAAATTATTCATTCCCCTAACAAAATTAACTAATATAAAAATCCCACAACATCTGACCCACCTCTCTCCCTAACCCCACCCAATGTGCAAGATAATGAAAGAGTCCAATGTCTGCTCCATTGTCCATAATAAATATATACCTCAACTTTTCCCCAACGCACAATTCCCACCCACCAATAAAAAATGACAAAAGAGGCACCATACCTCAGATGGCTTCCAGCTCCCGGCACTGGGCCATGTCTGCCAACTCCTTCCTGTTTGGTTGTGCTTTTGGTTGGGATGGAGTAGCTATATCAAGAAATAAAAAATACAATTATAACCAATACTCTTATCAAAATAGTAACACAAAATGAATACGCATAGTGGCACAAAATGTAACACAAAATGAATACACATAGTGGCACAGTAGCACTAGCAAGCACAGTACATAACATTTGTGGTATCCTCCCACTTCCTCGGCATCTAATATTTGTGGAAGTGTCAGGCATTACTACTACTACTACTATGCACTAGGGAGTAGACAAGTCTTCTTCTCTCTCTTGTTTTGTGAAATTAACCTTTTTAGAGACATGGTAGCTCAGTCAGCTTGTGCCCTAGACAAACATACTTGTGTTGCAGACTTAAGTAATCTTTATTTACACATCTATCTTATTTCTCTTTTATGGGTGGCCATACTCTGTTACATCAGTGGCAATTGCTCAATTTCACTTTCACCCTGACTAGTAGAACAAGACAGATTATATCTGATCCAAATGATCATTGATTATATATGGGACGACATGAGGTACTTTTGAATGATTGTGTAACTATGCAGCCAATAGGCCACCCATGGTAAGCTGACACAATAGAAAATAAATGACATAGGTAGAGAATGGGCCTCGGAGTCGGAGGGAGGCACTTGTTAACATACATACACAATATATATGCTGTGCTTGCAAACTACTGTGAGTCAAGGAAGTATTCTGAAAACACAACTTTGAATCAAAATCCTTGCAAAAAAACAGTCCTGTTGTTTCTCTTCCCAATGATTTTTCCATTTATCAATCATTGCATTACTCCTCCAGCATTATATTTTTTTTAATTCCAATCTTCTATTCTCCTTGACTTTGCTACTCTGGCACGGTTTATTTTTCTTTTACATTCTCTTCATCCAGTGACAGTCTCAACCTATGCTATGATGGTTGAATACCATCCAGGCATCCATCCATTCAAAGTAAACATGCCTATCATTCCTTTTAATCAAAAAATCTTAGTTTTACCAACAACATACATTTGTTCATTTTTTTAAACCACCACCCATGCGTCCTTCCTTGCTTGCCTTTGAATTTGACCCATGAAACCCCCGGAGGATTCTTCCTATCAACCACACAGTTTCACCCACCCAGGAAGGCCTCTTCTTTTTACCTTACATCCATCCTTCTTTGACCACCTATGCATCTGATTCTTATCAGCCACCTCTGCATCCAATGCATCCTTCTCTTCCAGTCATATATTACATCTTGCCCGTCCTTCCTCCTTCAATCCATCTTTCCCTTTTCGTTCAACCCATCCATCAAGGTTGTCTGACTCTTAGTCAGATAGAAGAGGCCATTAGTTACTCAGGCCATTAGTTACTCAACTCCTGCCGCTAATGCTATTGCTAATGCTAAGTACATACATGCACCACATACATCACTAGTACAAATCGGGTACTAGACTAGAGTAGACAGTAGTAGTATGTCCTATCCTATCAAAAATAGCAAAATATCTGGTTGGGCATTTTGTTGGTGGCAATTGTCGAAACGCCTCCCAAGATTAAGAAGAGGACAACCCAATGGACTGGACTCAGTTGCTAGATCTATTGGTGAATCTGAGTTTTAAAACCTTTTAAAAATAAAGAGTGGCCAACTGGGCAAGCTACAGACAGATAAATAGTAGTAGTACAGAGTCAGAGGCAGTTAGAGGTAAGTATAACAAGAATTTAGAATTAGATAGATCAAAGAAGATTTGATAAAAAATAGAATTAGGAAACAGAAAGAATAGTTTGGAGAAAATAAGGTACAGTAAAAGTTAGGGAAACATAATTATTAATATTAACAACAGGAGGACTTACTGGGACCAGCAGCAGAGCCTGGGAGGCATTTCCAGCTCCTGCCTCAGACCCCGTCACCTTCTTGCCCCTGGGTGCTGGTCATGTAAGATATAATAAAGAAAGAGACAAAAATTGATGATTGGTGTGAAACAAATAAAATATTTTAAAAAACGCTCTAAAAACATTTTTGGAAACAACTATTGCAATAAAATTGACCTATCTAATCTGATCAACTATTAGTATCGCGGACTGTCTAGTTATTATTTATTAATCCAGTGTTCCATTCTGATTCCAGAATCCTTAACCTAAGTAGTACCTGACCAAGCCCACCTATTCCAAAGACATTGGAAATGAATTGCCAAAATCATATTTGCTTCTTCTAAGTTTCAATCTCATTCGAAATCATCAATCAATCAACCCCCTTTGACGGGCCAATTGTTCACTAAGTCTGCATTTCCATTTATTTTAGTCCTCAAAACTGCATAGATGAAGGCATGCATAAATTTGCATACACCAAATTGTTGGTTGGTTTCTGTTGATGAGCTGATGACTTAGTTTGTATATTACGCACTCACTAACAAACTAAGAAAGGTTCTACTAAAGACTGGAGTCAGCACTCAGCAGCACATGACACGGCGGAGGATGCGTCATGCGGACCGCTGAAAAATTACCAACTAATACTAAGTAACTAAACTACCTATCAATCCACCACTATCTTATTGTTAGGAGGACAAAGGAATGGACTGGATTCTCTCTAGCATTACCTAACTTAAGTTCTCTAAACTCTCTTATATCATCAGCCCAAGAGAGTGCAAAGTTGCAAACAAGTAAGATTAGTTGCGCCGAGCACCTGTCTAGTGTCTAGAAGAATAACAATCACATAAGATTTTTAAACGTAACTTACTTGCGTGTAAGCCTGCTCCTGGTCCATGATGTTTGACCACCGGTGAGTCAGCTGGTTATGAGTGCGCCGGACCCAAGAGCAGCAAAAGACTGTTTGGCGAACCCTTGCCCACTGGTGGTGATGCTCCTTGGTAGCGTAGCCCGAGACGGGCCTCCGCCTTCTGCCAAGGTTAAGGGGAGGTGGCACTGTACAAAAAATACAAGGGCGGCCACCTCCACCTTGGTGAAAAGGGCCTGGGGTTGCACCCCTTCCGGGTGCTGTCTCCCGCAAGGAAGGCGGCTCTTGGGTGCAGGTGCCTTCCCCTTACTACTAGATGTAGCCTTAGCCATGGTTCTGGGTGGGCGTGGGCAGAAAAGAAAATGTAGGAGTAAATAATAAAGTCAGGAGAATAAGTAGGAAAGTAAAAAGGCAAGTAATATAAAACAGTAGAAAAAAGTAAAAAAACGCAGTAAAAGTGGAAATAAAATGCAAAATATACACTAAGGAAGAGAGAGGGATAGATAATAAATAAAAAAGAGCAGAAAACAGTGCAAAAAACAAAGGATTGAAGAGATTAGAGAGGGCCCAGAACCATGCAAAGACTAGGAAACAAGATGGCCTCTCCCATTGGTGACCTCATGTTGAAATTTGCATGATATTTTCCCCCGAACACGCAATCCGCGTTGCCAAACATCAAAAACATCTCATGAGCATACGCGAGCATGCGGAACAAGCAATTCTGCATGCTCCCATAACTCCTTTTAGCGTTGCAGAGTTTTTTTGCAGCTTCGCGTAGGCTTGTGTAGTGCGGCTACGCAAACTCTGCCCGGGGTTACTTTTTCCCAATTTTTGTGTGTTTCACCCCCTTCCAGTTAGTGGTAGAATTGATACCCATGGTGGATGCGAGGAAGCTCTACATTTCTGAAAAGCAGACAAAATTCAGAATTCAGCAAAGGGCCATATGTATATATCCTTCAAGGTTTTTGGGGACGCTTTGACACGCGACAGGCCGCAGGACGGAAGCTCCCATCCCACCCACCGCAACTCTGGCCCCATTCCGTGCTTCAGACCCCAGCCAAACAGGGGAAGCAAGACAGCTCTCCATGCCCTTTGTAACTTGGCAGGCTAGAGGAGGGAGACCCGGAGTAGAGCACCCACCCCATGGCCCAGCAGGGGCCTAGGCTCATTCAGATCCTCTTAAACCAGTCACTCAGCATCCTCTTTACAAAACTGTGGGCCGGCGAAAGGAACCTAGGGCCCTGGTAGGGTCACACACGCAGGCCTGCTGGCTCCCTGACCCTGTGGAGCCCTGTCCTGCTCGCTCTGTGGCGCAGAAGTCTTCACTAGGGCCACGGTCAGCTGTTTCCAACCAAGCAGCTTACAGTCACCAAATAGGCACAACTTTGCCTGATTAAACAGAGTCCGTTTTGGACCTCCCCAGTCTGTGAACGCAGAGCCCATTTCCCCCTGCTGCATGCTAGGCGGCATGGAGGGCTGGTGCATGGAGCCTGGACCCTGCCAGAGCACTGACTGAGGTAACGACCACAGCTCCATCCCTGCCAAAGAAGGGTGGAGGGCTTTCCAGGCCTGCTGCCATGCTCATTCTTAGGAGAACGTTGAGCCTTGCGCCGGGCCTGCCTACGATACCTCTTGGGCAGCACGGGTCATTGACAGTTGCTGGCATTTGAGACCAGACCCAGGCATCTTCATGCAGGGCTGGTCTCTGCTCTTTACCCAAAACCCAGTACAGGAGCAAGAGAATCCTTATCGGGCATGCAGCCACCCTTCCTCGGGTAAAGACTTTCCATGCAGACCATACCGTGGGCTCAGGGTGCTGCCATAGGTGGGTGCCTTCAACAATCCCGGAGCCCGGGGAGCCAAAGAGGGTCAAGGCCAGGCCACATCCGCTCCCAACGGGCCTGACTGGGAAACCCTTTTCTCTCTACCATTGAGCTCCCACAAAGTGAGGGTCTACATAACCGGTGTAGATTCAACTATTGTAGCCCTTGAAAGATGCCGTTGAATCTGTATCCAAGTCTATTATTACATCTCTGATTTATGAAGGAACTCTGTGCCTTTTGAGACTCTGTAGAATGTGACAATCAATAGCCTTAGCGATGTCTATGTACACCACAGCAAGTGAGTCTTTGGTCTTTTCGTGCCCCTTTTATAATATTCTGAAGAAGCGGCACATTTTCGAGACAACCTCTCTCCTTCAGGAAGCCTTTTTGTCTTCTATTTATATTGACGAGTAAGGTAAGTCTTTTGGTCAAGTTTTTGTAATTTGCTTCTTGAATGCTACACCGATTGTAATTGGCCTCCAGTTTCTTATGCATTCTATTGAGCCTTATATTTTTATTGTCTTTGTTTGGTATGTAAATTTGAACTGAGGCATTCTGATGCTCCTCTTGAGCAGTATTCATATGCTCATTACCGGCTTCACTTGTAAGTTCATTGCAATTCACTGATATAAGTCTTATATCACTTGTGTTTTCTGAAATATAAGTAATCATTTCTTCCATCAGGTCCATAGCAGCATTGGGATTGCATTTTGGGAGTATTTCTAACTTCTGAAATTCTGTCATTCGTATCATTAAAGATTCTGAATTTTTGGCTCACACTTTCTTTTGATAAAGTCTTTACGCTTTTCTCTTATTGTTTCCACTGACACTTCAGGTTCATCATTGGAGTCAATTTCAACGCTGTTGGATGTTTGCCGTATATCCTTTGCCGTTTATCAACTTCTTTCTCTTGTTTCCCTTCATTTGTCTGCAATTTGTTTCCTTTTTTCTATTGTCAAAATGCGGAATGATGAGCGTATTTATATTGAGTTTGTTTTCATATATTTTTTCCAATTCCGCTAGCAGCAGTAGTTCTTCTTGCGACCACTATTTGGTTGGTTTGCTACTTGCTAAAACTGAAAGCCTAGCATCATTTTGCGCTATTGGATGTGCATGACGAGTATGTTGTGACAATCTGAGGTCACAAAAGCTACAGAGAAATTTTAGCTCTCTTTTTTATTTGTTCTTCCTTTACATTTCGCATAGTGGCATGCAATGTTGTGAAATTTGGCTTTCTTGCCACATTTTGAATATCTTTTCAGGTAAAATCCACTATGTTTATTTGAGAAATGCTTTCTAAGCTCTTTGAATTTGTCACTGGAATATTTCCAGGAAGGTTTTTTTTGGGCGAAATCACTTTTCTTGGTATTGAGTCTATGCTTTACCTCATAACATCAGGTAGATTATCGAGTCTTGATACGATAGTGTCACTCTTGATTTAGGAGGCCACAAATTCAATGGTTTCACTGAGGTCTATGGTTACCCCATCTTCTGTTATTATGAAGGGTGAAAAGGGTGACATATCGTGATCTGAATTATTGATATTTGTTGTGTTGTTATAATTGGGTGTTGGATTGACAAAATCAGTAAGGTGGTTAACAATTTGTGGAAAAGACAGCATCTTCTTCCATCATCTTAATGGGGTTTGTAATCACCAGAAACTACCCCATCTAGAATTGTGATTGTTTGCTTTGCCATTTCTCAGTATCATGCTCACAACCATGATAGAACCTTGTTTGGCCTATCTCTATAGACGTCTCTTTAAAGAGTATAGTGGTATATAGACAGTTACCAGCGGGATCACTTGGAGATAAAGGTCACTATGACTGAGGAGAGGTTAAGAGAGTCATAGTTACTCTAACTGTTTACCCACGCTTAATTGAATTTCTTCACTTTGAAATTCAGAGCACTGGGCAGAAATCACATTATGTCACCACCCATCTTAGACCTTCACAATGCTTTGTTTTAATTAAGCTGTCAGATTACCCTGGTACGCACTAGTTCTAACTGAAAACATCCGGTGGAACACCACCAGTATACCGGGTGCACAGCGTGTATAGATGTATTAAAATTACTCACTGTATTGTGGCTAGATACCAAAATGAATCATCCAAAATAAACCACAATAATTATCTCATGCTTCAAAAATTGTTCTTCTGATGCATTTATATTTTTTACCCAAACAAAATTAGTATAAATGCTTTACATAAACAAAACATCAATTGCATTTGAACTTGAATGTTGTACAAGCTCATAAACATTTAAACAAACAATAAACGTTTCATCTATAATCCTGGAAAATACATCCATGCCCAATGCATTTCGGGATTACTCAATCCCTTCTTCACGGGCCACTATGGAAAAAAATTAAAACATCAATGAAAATCGAGGCCTTGTGTGTAACTTATGTATCATATATACTCAGAAACATTGTTTCTCTTATTCAGGGTTGGAACAGAACTCCTTATATGCATGCTTCCCAAAGCGATACTGTTGTGGGTAAAAGAAGATATAATGTAGAGGTAGCCAGGTAACTTATCGAAGTAAGAAATTTATTTATAGTTCATCATAAGTTCTATAGAAGGTATAGTTGTACTTAAGAAGATCAATTACAGAGTCCCACAAGGAGCTAGATGGTTGTTGCTCAGCCCACTCTCATCAACTGTCATTCTCCACACACAACCAGGCACACTCACATTCTACTCTCTCTGACATCAAGCATTCCAACATTCCACGCAGACATCCCACTCATTCTGGCTGAGCAACTAGGAAGGAGATGATTCTAGGTACAACATATCCCCTTTCCTTCAACAGCAACAAAACACAATAACTTTCAACAAAGCAATATTAAAAAGTAGAATGATAAAACTTGCAATACAGCGGACAGTTCATATTAGCAAGTAAGGAATGAAAGAATAAATAGAGAAGGATAGCTAGTAGTAAGTGACTAGAATAAGGGAAGAAAGAAACATTGTAAACCTATACAATATGGCACATATCCCCTTCCCTTGGAGAAAACAAACCAGTGAACGTTAAGGAGCACAAAATTCAACAATTGGCCATATTGGAGAAATTGTGAACCACAAACGGATGAGTGACAGGTAGAACCATATCAAAAATAAATAAAAAGTGAAAAGAAAAAAATAAATATATATATATATATATATATATACTCCACAGGAGAAACAATCAGAAACTCCAGCAAAATTAAGAAGAACGTGAAAATCAGGAGCACGAACAAAGAACAACATTGCCAGTATGAACAATCATGAATTATACCTTAAAGGCGAAGAAAATCTGGCATAGACAATCAATCAAAAGCAATACATGTAAAGCATTGAAACTTATGTATCACAAATAAAATAATAACTGAACTCCATGTGACGTACGTCTACGCACAGGAAATGTTCAGGAATAATAAAACTTTTGCGCACAGGGAGAGAATAATATCAATAGATCTCTAGAATAATTATCAGAAAACAGTACTGTTTTAAAAGAATGATGTCAGAAAATATCATTAGAAACCGGTAAACGTAGACAAATAATGTCCACTCATAAAGCATGCATAAATTTGAATCTCTTAAGTAAATAATATCAATCATAACTGCATCATGCATCATAAAATGAAAATTACCTAATAATTTATCATTTAAATTTCGCTAGCGTAACATCAGAACTGGTACCATTTATACCTAGAACACATATTCAGAAAATATCATTTGAAACCGGTAAACGTAGACAAATAATGTCCACTCATAAAACAAATAACATAAATAAGAAGTTCCAATAACATAACAGCATCTTGCACCATAAAATGAAAATTTCACGAAGAATGTGTCATTAAAATGTAACTAGCATGGGGGGCGTGGCTAAGGCGGCGAACATGGCGGACGCAGCCTAAGCGAGCTCCGTCCCACCGATCAGATATCCGGCGAGAATCCTGCGTCTCCCCGACCCTAAGACGCCCTACACAGAGTATTTAGCAGTCAGAACTGGCTGCGGTGCCCCGACTGCAATTTGAAAGCTGAAGTCGACTGCTGGGCGGAGGCCGGGCTCCGAGGTGGTGCGGCCTGCTGACACGCGAAAAGCCGGGACCTCGAGTTTAAAGCCACCAGGCGGGGGTGCGATGCGGCCGGCGTAGCAGAGGAGCGGTATGCGGCCTTGCACTTCCGTAGCTTGAACAATCGCAGTGTGCTTCACAATACGGCAAGGGAGAGGTGCGGAGGCCGGCGACACAGCTGCAGTGCCCCATTCTTCAGTGCTGATGGGGTGCGGGGTGCGGCAGAAACTGTACGAGCCCCATTCGGCGGTCGTATCGGACCGGGGGGACGCTACTGGCCGGAGGGGGCAGCGGAACACCTCTCCCCCCGTTTTTCCCCCTTGCCCTCTAATGGATCTTGGCAGGTGACCCTGGCGCTTGCTGCAGGGGAGGCGAGGAACCTCGGCTGAGGCTGACCGCCGCGTTCGGACGGTGCTTCCTGCACGGAGTGCTGGGGCCTCCCCCCGGTTCAGTGACACTGTGAGGCCGCTAGGGAGACCCCTCTGAGGTGGGGGGCTGGGAATCTGCTGGCCGGTCGTGAAGTGGGTGACCACGGGCGGCAACACGGTGGTGCTCGGAGGCGGAGGCGAGCTACCCCCGTGACTGACTACATTCTGTGGCCTGGCCCCGCAGTGATGGTTCTCGGAGGAATGGTGGTGGGGCCCCTGCAGTGAAGCCTACACGACGGTGAGATCAACGCAACCCCGGCACTGACCGTAGCGCACCAGCTGGCCTTGGGTTGGAAGGGGGTGCGAACCCATCGTGGTGCCGCTGGCACGAGGAGGCGAGACGACGCGGGCAGGCACGCAACCTGGCCTGGAGGTAGACACCCATACCCCGATCAATACTCCCACGATGCCCTAGACCTAGTACCTAAATCCACAGGCCGCCATGACAAGGGGTGGCAACAGTGGGCACACCTCGAAGCAAGGCAGATAGACAAGTTCATGGGGCCGACTGGGAGTGCAGGAGCAATGGGGAGCCCTCCAACATCCGGCCCCGATAACGCCGCCCTCATGGCGGCGATAACTCAATCCAGAGACATGCTCGACGCAAAAATAGGAGCGGTTGGAGCCGACGTTACATTACTGCGCCAGGACCTGCGTAACGCGGTGGCTCGCATTACGGAATCGGAGACAAGGATCACGGGAGTGGAAGACGATGTGGTGACCCTGAAAAAGAAGGTGGCCAACATGGAGGGGATCCAGAAGGGCCTTGCCCTGCGGGCTGAGGATGCAGATGGGCGTGCTTGGAGAAACAATCTACGCTTTGTGGGATTTCCGGAGGGCTGTGAGAAGGGCGACATGGAGGCCTTCCTGACCCGTTGGCTGGAGGGGTGGCTCCCTCCGGAATCCCTATCGCGCTGCTTTATTATAGAACGCCCACACCGAGCACTGAGCCAAAAGCCGCCGGAGGGGGCTCGTCCTAGACCTAGACCCTGCGGCAAGTGCGCATGAAGGAGCCTCTGCTGTTTGAAAATCACAAAATCCTGATCTTTCCAGACTATACCAGGCTGGTACAGCAACAGCGCCGAACTTTCACCGCGGCCAAGGCGCGACTGCGGGACTTAAATGTCCAGTACGCTTTGCTTTACCCGGCCTGCCTGCGGGTGGCTTTTCAGTCCAGGACCCATTTCTTTAACACTCCAGAAGAAGTTTTTGCCTGGATGGATGAGACAGTCCGGGTCAGGGTGTATGCTCCCCCGGGTAGGGATTCGGACACATCCTCCACAACAGGGCCCCCTCGGACCCCCCGGCGGTCGCGTAGCAGAAGTAATTGGAGATCTCGTACTAAGAAGAATCCTCCTTCAGAGAATGGAGCTGCGGAGGCCACTGAGGCTGCCGACCCCCAAAATCCGGCATCATAGTCTCCGGGGTGTGTGGCGGACTTCCGATCGCGATCCGGGGGGGAGGCTTCACCCCTCCTGAACATGGACAACTTTTGCAGATTGCTGTTTGAGACTTCAGCTGAACAAGTAACTTTGTGGTTTGGGGACGCGGGTTGGGGGATGACACGGGGAGTGCGGACTCAGCCCCTCAGTTCAGAAGGGTTTATTAGTGGGGGGCAAGTTGGGACTGAGTGGGTAGTTTTTGGGGATCCATTGGGATAGTGAGTCCCGGACCTCCCATTGGGGGCCGGCGACGACCTATACAGCGACAGGTACTTCAATGTTGCTGAGGTATGGGGTGGGGGGAGGACGGAGTGTTTTGAGGGTAGTTAGCAATGGGGTGGTAGAGGGGGGTGTTGTGGGTGAGGTTGGGCAGGGTGGGGGGAGAGGAAGGGGTAAGGGTGCGGTTGGGGGGTAGTTAGTTTTGACACTGTGTCTGCAGGAGTTCAGCTGCAAATGTATGTGTGTGTGTGGCTCCAAAAGCCCAGGACCTTGCTTTTCCCTCCCATTGATGATGGCTGATGTCTAGGTTACAGGCCCTCCACAAGCGCTATTGCGGGTGGTGAGTTGGAATGTCCGGGGAATGCTCGATAAAGTTAAACGAGGGGCGGTATTGCGGCAAGGGAAGAGGGAACGGGCGGATGTCCTCCTCTTGCAAGAGACGCATCTCCAAGGCACCACAACCCTCAGCTTGCAGCGGTATGGCTATCAACAAGTGTTTCATGCAGGTTTTGTGAGAGGGTCTCGAGGGGTAGCAGTCCTAGTACATCGCAGACTCCCCTATGTACACGAGACGCAATGGATTGATGCCCATGGTAGATTCGTGTTTGTTAAAGATATAGTTGGAGATGAGCCGATGGTCTTTGGTAGCGTGTATGCCCCGCCCCCTTTGCAAGAGGCACTCATTGAAAAGTTGTTTGAGATATGGGCCGATATTCCGAATGTACTGGCTATTGTGGGTGGGGATTGGAATGATGTAATGAATGGACGAGTGGACCGCCATAGGCCCGGTGGGGGGCTTGCGGCAGACACCCCCACTGAACTGAGCGGCATGGTGCAGGGAATGGGATGGATTGATACATGGCGGTACCAGCATGCCCATAGCCGCGAATACTCCTATGTCTCTGCTGTGCACCGGTCCTTTTCCAGACTAGATTATCTGTTCATTCCTTCTACCTGGATAGGGAGGGTGGCCTCTACGTCCATACTCCCCCGTGGCCTATCGGATCACTCCCCTGTGGCACTAAACCTACAATTAGATAAGAAGTGGCAGCCCTTTCGATGGCGCCTGTCTACGTGGCACCTGCAACAAGACAGCTACCAATCGCATATACAAGAGGCCATATCTCGATACTGGGAGGACAACGATGGGCCCGAAACAGATGCTGGCACCCTGTGGGAAGCTCTAAAACCCGTGATCCAGGGAGTTGACATTGCCTGGTGTGCGGGAGCCCGCAGGACTCGTACGAAGGACATAGAGGAGGCAGCGAAGCGGGTCCTGGGGACACGGTTGAGGCCGTCGGGCAGCTGCTGCTGTTACAGCAATCTTTTACGTCCCTGTTGCTGAACGAGGTGCGCCAGCTGTGGTTGGCCACGCAGAGTAGAATTTATCAGTGGGGAGATAAATCCAGTACCATACTCTACAGACTCTGCCAGCATGCCTTCCAGGGGCAGTCCCTGCCGGGACTTCGTGATGAGATGGGGGACCCTGTGACGGCCCCGGAGGATCTGGCAGCCAGCTTTGCGCAGTATTATGCGGCCCTGTATGCCCCCCGAGAAGCTCTCCCGCCGGAGGACGTAGACACATTTTTGGCAGACCTCCTGCCGCGTGCGCTTTCGGATGAGGGTCGCGACCGGCTGGAGCTCCCTCTATCTATGGAGGAGCTAGATCCGGCGCTTGGAGAGCTGAACGCTGGGAAGGCCCCTGGACCTAATGAGTTCCCGTGTGAATTCATGAAGACTTTTCATCTCCAGCTGGGGGTGCGCTATAGAAAGGCATTGGAGGCGGCCAGGGAGAATGGTCGCCTTCCGGCGGACTGGCGACATGCCGAAATAGTGGTCTTCTGTAAGACCGGGAGGCCCCCCCGAACACCATTCTTCATATAGGCCAATATCGCTCCTAAATTTTGAAGCGAAAATATTGGCGAAAGCCCTGGCCAACCGTCTCCTCCCTTATATTACGGATTTAGTTCACCCTGATCAGGCTGGGTTTATGCCCCATAGGGCGACGAGGCACAACATCCGACGAGCGCAGGTGGCAGTGGAGGTGGCCCGGGCTGCCGGGATCCCTGCGGCCCTCCTTCTGGCCGACATTGATAGAGCTTTTGACTCACTTAGCTGGGTCTATCTCCGAGCGCTCCTGTCCCGCCTGAGCATGGGGCCTCGCTTCCTCGCCTACCTACAGTTGCTGTACACAGATCTGACGGCGTCCGTGAGAGTGGCGGGAGCGGTGTCGGACCCATTCTTTATCGGCCCGGGTACCAGGCAGGCTGCCCTCTCTCACCCTATTTATTTGCATTGGCCATGGAGCCGCTGGTGGCATGGGTGCGGGTGGACGCACAGTTGAGGGGGCTTGAATGGGAGATGGGACCGTCTGATCAAATTGCACTCTACGCTGACGACGTCCTCTTCTTTCTTACAGACATAAATAGGTCAGGGCCTAGAGTCATTGAGCTAATGCATATATTCGGGGAGGTTTCAGGCTTACATTTAAACATACGGAAATCCACGCTGTGGGTGCTGGGGGGACAGGAGGGGAGGGGAGCCCGGGCGTCAGCGCTGCAGGAGGCGACTGGCGGTTTTAAATACCTGGGCATCTTCTTGACCGATGTACCTGGAGTAGCTTGGGCACGCAATGTGGTGCCTGTATGGGACCGCGTGCGGTCGGATATGAAGACATGGTCCAGAATGCCCCTAAATATATATGGCGCTCTGCGATATTTAAGATGGTGGCCCTCCCGCGCCTCCTATATCAGTTGCAAAATCAACCATGTCCCATAGCGCCGCAGTGGTTTCGACAAGTGAACTCGGCGTTAAGCCAGTTTCTCTGGGCCGGAGGAGTGGGGAGAGTGGCACTCCGCACCTGCTTTCTCTCCACGTACTGTGGGGGCCTAGCAACCTCAGACATCTTATCCTACTATCAAGCATCTCACTTGCTGGTGCTGAACGAATGGTGGTATGGGGACCGGGGCGACCCGGCCTATGCCCTCGAGAGATACATGATGGAGCCGGATACGCTGCACACCATCTTGTATTCGGCGACCGTCAGGAAGAGGCTTCCCATAGTTACCCAGGTGATTTTCCGAGTGTGGCGTGGAGCTCTATGCTGCATGGGGTGGTGGAATAAATTAACGAGAGAGACTCCGCTGTGGCAGAACGGACGGCTGCCGGCCCTGGCGTCCTTGCAAGCGTTCCGGTGCTGAGATGCCATCGGCATATCGACATTGGGGCATGTCATGCAAGGCACGACCCTCAAGTCGTTTCAAGCATTGAGAGAAGAATATGATATGCCTCGAACCCAATTCTTTAGGTACCTGCAGCTGCGACACGCCCTGTCCCCCTCCCTAGTGGGCCTAGACTCGCTGCCCGAATTCAGCCCCCTTGAGGCTAAGGTGTTTATGGGGGAACTGGAGGAAAAGAAAATTTCTAGCACATATCAGACCCTGGTCACACATTGCTCCTCTCCATTGGATAAATTGCACACTGTGTGGGAGGGGGACATGGGGGCCTTTGAGGAGGAGGACTGGAGGGAAGCCCTGGAAGCTCCGAGAGGAGCGGCAATAGCGGTGTGCTTACGTTTCATTCAATTCAAGTACTTACACAGGGCCTATTATACCAGGGACCGACTGTGGAGGGCTGGTTTGATTGCCTCCCTTGAGTGCTTGCGGTGCGAGCGTGCGGTGGGCACATTTATACACACGGTATGGTCATGCTAGAAGTTGTCGAGGTTTTGGATGGGTGTGTGGAATTGCTTGTCCGAGGTGCTGGGCGGGGACCTTCCCCGCTCGCCGCAGCTGGGCCTGCTACATATTATGGAACAGGTTGGAGGAAACATATATAAACGCCACCTACTGGTCTTAGGCCTCACAGTGGCCAAAAGAGATATAGCTCGAGCCTGGAAGGACCCCAGGGCCCCCTTGCTGGAAGTGTGGAGGAGGGGTTTGGACTTTTGCATGGGACTGGAGCGTCCGGTGTTCGAGGCCAGGGGCTGCCCCGGAAACATTTTAAGATATGGAAGCGATGGGCGGACTATAGGGGGCTGTGGCTGGAACCACCTGCGCAACAGGACGTTGATGTAGAACAACTGCTCGTTGAATCTGGGTGAAAAGGAGTACACACTGTTTGTGATTTGATAACTTTTACTTTTGGACTAGGTAGACACTGTGCGGGGATAGGGGCGGGATCCGGGAGGGAGGGTAGGGGGAGGAAGGTCAGGAGGGCTCTTTTATATCCAAATGTTGATTGAATTGTCTGTATGCGATGACTCATTATTTGCTCACTGGTCCTCCGGTTTATTGGGGGACAGTGTCCCCTATGTAATTCATCAACAACATAATAAAAATTTGTTTTGAAAAAAAAAAATGTAACTAGCATAACAAAATAAATACTGGTACCATAATAATCTTGTAAATGATAGATAATCATAAGGGAATTAATCAATAAAAATTAATTAGCGTTGTATTATAAATACACTAATATTCAGAATGTAAATCATAGTAATCATACCTGCTGCAACCACAATCAAAATACATTAAAATCATAAAAGGCATACATATACTGTACCTCCTCAATAATTCATGTTATTATAAGCAATGAACAAAACAATTAACTAAAATAATTAAAGTGGTCACCGTTGTCAATGTAGGAAAATAAAGGACTAAAATAAATAAAGTTGTCACCGTTGTCTTGCACTTGAACCAAATTAAAAGAAGATAAAGGTTGTGCGGATTCGCAGTTAAAGTTTCACTTGAAGATCCTGGAAACCCTACAACATCTTGAGGAAACAAGGAAAAGTTGTTGAATCAACTTTATTGTCTCGCAGGGTTGAAGGACAGTCAACAGGAGAAAACGTACCTCCAATACGGCGGCACGCACTGGTGACACCGAGCCGGGTGGTTGAAGGCAAGGAAATGCACCAAAGTTTACTGCGCATCATTAGTGACGTTGAATACGCGTCATCACAGACAAAGACATAACTGGAAAACGTCCGGCTACTGCGAGGCTGCATGCGCTTGATGAATACGCTGGGTGCACGCTCGAGCCGCATTTGAATCGAAAAATTACGGTTGAAGTGCCATGTAAGAAAGGCAAGTTGAAAGTCATTATAACTCATGTAAGAATTGCCATAAGATCGTAAAAATTAAAATCCCATATGCTCACAGAAAGACAACACGATAAAAGCTTTGCCAAAGATGTTAATAACGGTGAAAAGTGTCACTTGTAACATCGCATATCCAAAATTGGCAGACATGAGATTGAATAGAGGTAACCCAATTGATTCCTTAATCAGCGCAGGCCCAGCTGCGGCGAGCGGGGAAGGTCCCCGCCCTAGAATTATGATAAAATCACAGTTTTAAATCACTGTGAAACGCATGCAGTTGAACAATCAGTCCAAATCCTCGATGGAAGGAAAGAAGTTCTTCAATGTGACATAACTTTAAAAACACACAGTTACATCGGTGACCTCTTCCTTTTCTCTTAAATTAGTAACAAGAGGAGTGTAAAGCGCCCGGGTAGGCTGTCACGATGGTAGTGAACACTGGTGAGACTCTTGGGGGCGTTCTTTACTAGTTTTACGTTTACTTTAAAAATTGCTTAGTTTCAAGTTACTGGTATAAATAAAGTTCATTGAAAGATAAAGGTTTCCTCACCTTCAATTTTCTTGTGGTCAGAGTATGCAGGGTTTCCTTAAAAGCATCGCCAAATGTTGTGGGTAAAAGAAGATATAATGTAGAGGTAGCCAGGTAACTTATCCAAGTAAGAAGTTTATTTATAGTTCATCATAAGTTCTATTGTTGCAGGGTTTCTGTACTCACACAGAACTGTGCACAGAGGAGTGGAACCTCGGCAAATTAGGATGTACCAAAACTTACCTTAGCAACCAACTCACCCCTTACCGAGCTAGCTACAGTGTCTCATCGGACATATCAAACACCCAATGTTTAGACAAACCAGAACATGAACTTACAGTACCTCAGGGTACGTGGGACTCATGAACACTCTTTCGTTATATTATCATTACAAACCAGAACATGGAGTAAAGAAGACACATGTGCATTTGAAATGTTTATTTACTAATGCCGTCTTCTCAGGCGCAGTATCTTAGATAATACAAGTACACTTATTATCAGTAGCAAAATTATCAGCATAGTTACTAAGACATAAAAAGCGAATGGTGACAGCATGTTAACATGCTGTAATGAATAAGAGTTAACAACACTTATATCTCACCCTCCCTGACACATATATTATATTATTAGCTAAGAAGGTCTCTTTGGGTTGTTTTAGGGCGGGCCCATACCTTAGTGTCCTAGCATGAAGGAATCACATCAGCATACACCAGCTCTCTCTGCATGTGCACCGCATCAAGTGTGTTAACAATTCTCGTGCAAAGCCATATCAATCCCGCCTCAAGCCCAAGTTGGCAAAGGCTGCACTTGTGTTATGACTATGAAGGCGTGGAGATCAGACCTCATAACAATTCCATATCGTGTTGCTCCTGAAACTTCAGCACTCTCCGTGCAGACATGGTTTATTAAACAAAACTGATATCAGAGCAATAACATATTATTCTCACATACACCACGGCAAACCACTAGGTTGAAAGCTAAGTCAACAATTAAGGGTCGTGTGCAGAAGTTGCAAGAAAGGAAAAATGGCGTTTAAATCCGAAATGTACCTATGCTAACTTAACACGATATAAGGATATATAGGAGCTATACAACACCCCCCCATGATCCGAGAACGGACTAAATAAGGTAACAGAAGTGCCAACACATGAGAGCAGAATCCATGTATAAACGAGCATGAATAAAAATTCAATTATAAAAATTAATGCCAAAAAATAGCCCACAAATATAATGTGGCTCAAGCCAATAGGCAAGCAAAAAATAAAATGTCTTGACCAAAAGTCAATAAAATCAAGGAAATGCTATCAATCAGCATGTCAATTTGAGGCAGTGTCTATGATAAGACTGTATATGAAAAGTAAGCTGCAACAGCCTCCAGGAGGAAGTCATTGTCCTCATCCGAAAACAGTTCAGCCATCCAATTTAAAAGATGAAAGGAACATACGTGATCTTCCAGCACCGCATCCTCTATAACCATCAGAGGACAGCTCGGTGGGTTGTCAAGAAAACTCTGTTCCAAGAAATTTTGCGCTGCCGACAACACATCCCAGGGACCCATTAGTCCATGTGCCACCGCCAAGGCCATAATCCTTTCGTCAGAACAAACCAACTCGTGAGCAATGATAGGACTCATCAGTTGATCAAAATCGACGTCAGAAGATATTGGTCCGCAGAGACACAAATCAATGGCCCAAAGGAAATCACAGGTCAGGCAGTGAAATACAGGCTGGACACAGGTGAAATAGGAGAACCGAAAAGATAATCCAAACGCCGTGCTTAGAGTCGCCAACGGCAGTGTGCCATAATAATCAAGCATGCGGTTGCGAAACCGCGTCAGTAGTAACTGTGCGTGGACTTGCACAGGAAGGGCATCCATATTTAAAAAGGCAGAAAACCACCAATGCGCCAGCCGCTAATGCAAGCAAAAACGGGAACCCTCCAAACAAGGATGAAAAAATAGAATGGAAGAAAGCAGGGATGACTCCAAAAATCTTCTCAAAGGAAGTCACGAGACCACCGCTAACAACTTTAAAAAAATGTGCTAGGCCCGTTGTGGAGGATGCGTTAAAGATAGAACGGACCATGGCTCCGAAATGCAAGGGCAAATCAGTGTTTAAAAGAGCCTGAACCTCCGTGCGGGTGTTAGCAATGTGAAGCACGAAAGTTTCACGGGCCGAGCTCAAGGCCACCTCTTTCTGGGACAATAGAGCTCTTATTCTAGCCATGCCGCTGAATTCTGCTCCCAAGGTCGGTATCTGTGGCCAAATGGAAGACTCCCTATGTTCACGTGTGGGAGGATAAAGAACATTTCTGCAGCAAATAACTCGCTCACTAACCGTTACTATGAAAGCTATACCTTTAATTAAACCACAGCAGTTTTCATTATTGAGCATTAAATAACTACCATTCTCTAACAATTTAAACGTGGGGATGATAGCAGGAACTGGCGTGCCCTGTAAAACGCAAGCCATATTCGGTCGGTCCTTGTTACATGAACCGTGTAACTGTATGTGTCTGCACATTAAAGAATGATCTGGCGTCTCAGTACACTCATCCCCTGTTAGATAAACCTCTTGTTCATCCTTGAAACATCTGTATGTGTATGGGAGTGACCAGACCTCATGAAGAAAACCGCTACCTAAGGGTTCAAAACGACCTATTGGCACATATTTCATACAATTTGAAAACTTATATAAAGCAAAAGGCAGCGTTATTAAACCGTGGATAAGCCACGTAGCAGCAGTGGTCTCTGCCACAGAAAAAGGTAAAGACTCCAATCTTTCAATATGGAGCATAGAAAAGGAAGCATCACGCATTGAAAGCAAGCGTTGTTTGTCTGTCAAATTAAATGGTGCAAATAAAGAGGAAACGTTCATGTATCCCCAGGGAACTTTACCCATTTTTAGAGTCTGTAGTGTCCATGCAAACTGCATGATTGAACGTAATTGATTTTGACCATGGTATAATACAGACACTTCATCATGCACAATATCAACAACAGACGACACAATATTATCTAATGTGTAAATTCTAGAGGAAAGCACGTTAATGCTATTGTCAACCACTGCAAGCACTTTCTCAAGATTTGCCTGATCAATAGCCCTAAGGCGTGAAGCAGCCTCAATCTGTGAGAGTTTCCAAATTTCATTGTAAACACCATATAACCACCTTTTCGACCTGCCACTAGCTGGGCCCTTAATGAAATCATTCAAATCCACGTCTGCATTCAGTTTGGAAAGGTGATACTTAACCGCAGGTAAAGTTGAATGTTTCAGCCAAGCTTGACACAACTTGCCAACAGAGTAAGAGGTGACAGTATGACTCAAATCAAAACGGGGATCAGATCTAACAGTCTTAAACCCGTCAGTTATATTTAAAAATCTTTTTTGGCAAGAATCAGCACTACGGTGCCAAAGCAGCCAACCCTTGGGATTCATACTGGAAATGTTAAAGGAGGAATTCAGAAGCAGAGCCTGTATATCTCTAATGGACAATTTAGTAAAATTACTCCAATTCTCATATTCCTCCAACTCCGGGAAAGACGGGGTGTTTAACCTTTTAGATGTAGCCAATCCAAAGCACGTGGTCTGGGAAATGGTTTCATTTAAAAACCACATATGATTTGGGATGAGACATGCACGGTGCAAAGCCTCAGTGCCTTGTACCTGCCAGGCCCTTGAGCCCCCAACTGAGTCAAGGTCTATGGTATCCTTCCATAACTCATACCCTCCAGTAACTAATTGATCCAGGAAGGCCTTTGAATATAACAATTTTGTATTTGTAAGTCGAACCTTGGACAGTGGCTGTTTGTGAAATTTAAAATAAAAGGACTCCGGATTGGACTGATTAAAGTCAGTGAAATAAGTATACTTTTTAAGAAACGTTTCTGAACTCCCTTGTGTTGGTGCTGGGCAATGTTCCCACTGAGTAAAATTAACCGCATCCCTTCGGGAAGATGTCTTGTGTAAGAAGTGATTGCCATAATGTTGGTAACAGAACAATTCACCATAATTAGCAGATTCTAAATATAAATCCTCAGCATCAAAAGCAGCATAATATTTCAAATCAGAAAACAAACTTTCCACAGCATTAACATCCCAATCATCAGAACGAATGTTTTGTTTCACCACATCCCCCATATTAACTCTTAGTACATTAGGGACATTAACGACTTCCGTTGGACCATGAATCTGAAAACGAACTGCATCCCACGCGATTCCATCCAGAACAGGCCACGCTGTGATGTTAACCAAAGTCAAGTCTCTTTTTAATCTGTGTGTAGAATGTGAAGAGGAAAGTGGGGCCAAAGTTCCATTCAAATGAGTAATGCAAGTTCTCTCCTCGACATAGTGTCCATTCATAATCCGAAAAAAATAAAACACAAAACCAATTGACATAAAAAGGTAAACTGAAAAAAGGACCAGCCAAATGTATATCCAAGGAGGTATCAAAAAATGTTTTTTAAACAGGCTAGCATATAATGCAATTTTAGAGGGTTTTTTCGAGGCAAGGGAAGCAGAGTCAAATGAAAACCTGGATTCCGTGGCTAAACGAGCTTGCAGGTCAGGCATGGATAAATCAGTGGGGTATGTATAGTCTGTCTCATCAAGGTTAGTTCCTGGTAAAGTATTCAATAATGGAGTGGAAACAGCAGGTAATTCGATGGCCACCTCAGGTTCATTATTAGAAGCAGTGGGCATAATTGAATTTCTCACAATGGAAGGACAGGAAACAGCCGGTGTCATGCTAAGAAGAATCGGCCACTCTGTGTATCTTGACATTGTCAATAGAAATAAACCTGTTTTCCTTACGACCTGGAAGTGGTGGTAAAATGACTGTTCTTGTGCCCTTCACTCCAAGCACTGGGACCGGAGCTCGATAGGAGGGACCAAACTCTTTCTTGTTGTCGATCTTCTCTCGAACCAGTTCTCCAACTTGGGGTAGCCAGCCAACTACCGGGATCTGCAACGCATCATCCGATGTGGAGGGCAAATGTTCCTTTGCAAGAGTGTCTCTCGTCCTTTGTAGATTCTGTAAAACATTGCAATGTTCATCTGCGTCAAAGGAAGTGGCGCGAACCACCGAGTCTAGACCGTCAAGGTCAGGGACGAACATCTTGATGCCAAAGAGCATTTCGTATGGGGTCCGCCCACCCAGAGACCTCCTAGGGAGATTATTAAGAGCACGCTGCACGCCATAGAGGTGAGCCAGCCAATTTCTGCCAGTGCCTATAACTCGGGCTGTCAAAGATTGCTTTAAATCACGGTTCATTCGTTCAACTACACTATTACCCTCGGGTCTGTAGGGTGACGAAAACTTGACTTGGACCCCCATCGAAGTCATGGCATCCTTATACGCCTTAGAGGCGAAAGCCGGACCCTGATCCGAATGGAAGGTACCACAGGCAAAAATCCCTATAAAGATACGCAAATCTCTGATGACAGTCCGGGAATCAGCGCTGCGATGTGGCCATAACCACACAAAGCGTGTGCATGAGTCAACTGCTACTAAGATGTATTTATACGCAGTATCAGATGAAAATGGACCGCAGTGATCTAAATAAACACAGCCTAGTGGTTTATTAGAAATGTACAACTGAGTCTGAGGCGGACGCGTAGCAGTTGAAGGTTTAATCTGCTGGCATATGTCACAAAGAAGGACATAATCACGCGTCTGTTTGTACAGTCCCCGCCACCAGAAACGTTGTTGTAGTTGCGTTACAGTGGCTGAGACGCCCGCATGCGCAGACGCCACACCTTCATGAGCCGCTGTAATCAAGTCTGTTCTGCGATCAGAGTTGGGAATCAGCCGTTCCCCAACATCAGGAATTGTCACAAAAGGAACCTTTTCGGGACTTAAGTGGTATGTATACTTCGAAGGGAATCCCGAAGGATGTTTACTTCCCTTCTCAGAGGCAGCAATCGCTGCCAAGATGTCGCTATCAATCTTGGTTTTCGACCTAGTAACTGCTGCAACTAAGTATGTAGATACTGCTGATTTCGCTGCTTCATCAGCAAGCGAGTTGCCAACAGCGTGAACTCCCACGCGCTGATGACCGAGAGTATGAATCACATAAACGAGTGGCAACATAGCCTTAAGCTCTGCCACTCGAACCCAGATCATTTTATGTTTTATTGTGCTACCCTTGGAATCATGAAAATCATTTTGAATCCAAAAGAACAAGTTTTCATTGTAAGACTGGACACAGTAGTAAGAATCACTTACAATTAGAGTAGTAACACTTGGATCTGCGTACTCCAAAGCTAGTAAGAGAGCACGAAGCTCTGCCAATTGTGCAGTGCAATCGCCCAGGGGCAACGTGTGTACCTCCCTGGAAATGAACTCATCATTCAACATAGCACCGACCACAATGGCGCAAGCGGAAACGTAGGCATGTTTAGAGCCATGCGCAACCTGCGCCGACCCATCAGTGTAAATGATGCAATGGAAGTCCTCCAAAGGTCGCATCGCCAGAGGAGCAGGGTGAACGAATTCATACTGCAAGAACTCCTGCGACCGTAAGGAAGCGTCAAAAATAAACATGACATCCGAGGATGACAATGACGCAGCCCACTGAATCCACCGAGGGTGCAAAGCTTTTGAATTTGGTACACTGGCTTTCGTGACTGCCTCCAAATGAGGACAGGGTGTTACCACTAGCATGCGTTTCCCCTGTGACAGAGCTCGTTCCTTTAGAATAGCCATCTGTACAGCAGTTAAAACCTTTTCTATGGTGGGAAACCGCATCTCAGCCGAGGTGTACAAGTGTGACTTGTAAGCAATAGGTACTGTGTCACCTTCATTAAAAGTGAGGTAAGTGAAACCCACCGTCCCAGGAATTATTCTTATGACCAGGTTGGTGTGGTTATCACGAGTCAGTAAATATTTAGAAGCGAGCAGATCAGCCTGCAAGGATTGCAAAATGGCTGAATGCTCAGGCAGCCAGCATGATTTTGAGAAAGTTGGTTGTATCAAAGCATACAAAGGCTTGATACGCTGGGCATATTCCGGAATGTAAGTTCTGCCGAAATTCAAAAAGCCCAGTAAGGATTGTAATTTTTTCAGATTTGTTGGTGCGCGCAATTGTGCGCACTTCTCCAAGAAGTGAGGAGCCAAACCTCTACCTTCATTGTTGAGCTCATAGCCCAAAAACAACACTGTGTGTTCAGCAATGTGCGATTTTGCAAAGTTGAATTTGTAACCCATGTCTGCGAAGTTGCAAACAAGAGAATTTACACGACACAGATGCTCCCAAATATCGTCGTCTGTGAGATATATGTCATCCACATACGAAAAAGCATCAGGGTCGAGTGCCTCCAGAATAGAGACAATTCGAGCGGTAAATACACCAGGACTATTCTTGTAGCCCATTGGAAGACGCCGGAATTGCTTTTGGACTCCAGCGCTTGTAAAACTGGTCCATTGGGAGCTAAAGCTGTCCAATCTGTGGGCATAAAAACCATTGGATATGTCAAGCGTTGTCTTGAAACGCTTACGCACGAGACTATCCACTAGGGCAGAGCCGTGGGTATTCTGTACTGCACAGTTACGGCAATGCGAGGTTAAATGCCGGTAATCCAAAACCAAACGATATGATCCGTCAGGTTTATTCACAGTAAAAAGGGGATTATTCATCGGTGACACACACGTTTCAATAACTCCCTGATATTCCAATTGTTCAAGGATTTCCGCGACGGAAGATTTTGCTTCACGCCGAATGGGATATTGAGGTTGAGGCTGCGGCTGAGACCGCAACGGAATTTCGTGGCAAGGCGACAATTTATCCCAACCACATTGGTTACGGCACAGAGCCGGCGCGAGAGCCCGAGCCCACTCTTCTGCAAAATGCTGCGCATGCTCTTTCGAGACAGTGTTCGCGAAACTGGGTAGGATTACCTCCTCCCCTCGCGGCGCCGCGAGCACAAAAGGTGGGGGCCAGTCAGCCTCCGAAAGTAAAATATCATATGTAGAAGACAGATTCTCCCAAAATACACCTTTAACGGTACGCTGTATGTCACCTTCAATTAACAGGACAATTTCATATAGTCTTTCAGGGGGAGCAAGTCTCGTATCCGCTGTTTCTATCACAACGTAGACATCAGTCGCTGTCACCCTCAGTAGCGGACGCAGCGCCTCTCTGACTATGGTTATCTCCGCCGCGCTGTCCAGCAAGGTCAGAGCCCACGTCAGATTCCGAAGCCGCGTTCTCACTATCTGTGGCATATCGATGCGCTGTTAAGGCTGCGACTTTCTTTTTCGCAAACTGCGGACGCCTAGGCGTAGAATCCTCCTGCTTCACTGCGCCGTCCGCCTGGCGGGACTGGCCACGTCCTTGTTGGCCACCACGTCCACGTCCACCCCCTCCTCCTCCACCGGTCTTCGGGGCCGATGTGTCCTGAAAGGAACGAGGAGAGCGTTGATCAGAACCCTGAAAACGATCAGGCGATTTAATCATCGCGCGGTCGCGCAAATCATAAACTTTTTCGGGTGGCGCAGGAGCTTGTATTGCAGGAAAAGTACCCTGAGTCTGCGTTGTCTGCTTCCCCTGTGTCTGTTTTTTAGGCCAATTTCGTTTCTTGGACTTGGCTGGGCATCTGTCACTGCATTCTGAACACGTCTAACGATTTCAGGCAGGGCAGTCATAGACGGGGTGCCGAAACACCTTGTATAAACTGCCGCAAATGTTTTTCCCCAGCTGTCACAGTCAGCAAGTTCAGGAGTAATATCCTTCGGTAGAGTAATCGTTAACATTCTATGTTTATCAGCAGGAGTAGAATTCGGAAAAACCGCCTCCAGTTGATCAAACTTCTCTGCTAGCCAGAATGGGAAGTCATCGTTGTCAACAGGACGCGCACCAAAAACCGAATTTACCATCACTGGATTGAGACGCATACCGCCTCGTTCCATGGGAGCGGCCGCACCCCCCTGGGGACCACCAGGAAGATGTCGACCGATGTATTGCACTAAAGCACGAATCACGGAAATGGAAACTACATGCAGCCCGCGAATTTCAGCCAGGGTGCAAGCCCCGTGATTCGGGTGCGGGGTAAAGCCACCCAACGCAGGCCAATTAGTACCTGGAATTGAGAGTGGACCTAACCTCGCAGGGGACATAGAGTGGGGGAGGGCGCCATCAAACCAAACTCGATGCTGCCAATGATCAATAGGTATTTCCAATGCCCTGTACGGCGTATATTCAGCTGGGACATCTGAGGCGGTGTAGGAGTGGAACAAACCAGAATTAGCGTCCACAGCCGGAAACGTAACCCAAGAGTAAAACAACTCGTAAGGAAACGCCGGATCTGCACATACCACGAAAATCACAGCCATCCCATCTACTGGGACCTGGTACGTCTGAAGATGGTTGCGTACCGCTACGCGACTATGCTGCGCAATAGCCACCGCTGCCGCCATTACAGAACTGGAAACAAGAAAAAACAAAGAATACTTTGTAGCACAACTGGGTAGTAATCCAAAGAAACCGTTTAAGAAAGAATCAAGCTTGAATAAAGACCTATTTCAAAAAATAGGTAGGTTTCACCGACACCCCGTTTTCCGGAAACGGACGTGAAGGGGTTAAGGCATGAACGATAAACTACTCGAGTGTCATGATATAAGACCACCGAAACCGTTGGGCGCCATGTTGCAGGGTTTCTGTACTCACACAGAACTGTGCACAGAGGAGTGGAACCTCGGCAAATTAGGATGTACCAAAACTTACCTTAGCAACCAACTCACCCCTTACCGAGCTAGCTACAGTGTCTCATCGGACATATCAAACACCCAATGTTTAGACAAACCAGAACATGAACTTACAGTACCTCAGGGTACGTGGGACTCATGAACACTCTTTCGTTATATTATCATTACAAACCAGAACATGGAGTAAAGAAGACACATGTGCATTTGAAATGTTTATTTACTAATGCCGTCTTCTCAGGCGCAGTATCTTAGATAATACAAGTACACTTATTATCAGTAGCAAAATTATCAGCATAGTTACTAAGACATAAAAAGCGAATGGTGACAGCATGTTAACATGCTGTAATGAATAAGAGTTAACAACACTTATATCTCACCCTCCCTGACACATATATTATATTATTAGCTAAGAAGGTCTCTTTGGGTTGTTTTAGGGCGGGCCCATACCTTAGTGTCCTAGCATGAAGGAATCACATCAGCATACACATAATACATATTATTCTCACATACACCACGGCAAACCACTAGGTTGAAAGCTAAGTCAACAATTAAGGGTCGTGTGCAGAAGTTGCAAGAAAGGAAAAATGGCGTTTAAATCCGAAATGTACCTATGCTAACTTAACACGATATAAGGATATATAGGAGCTATACAACACTATAGAAGGTATAGTTGTACTTAAGAAGATCAATTACAGAGTCCCACCAGGAGCTAGATGGTTGTTGCTCAGCCCACTCTCATCAACTGTCATTCTCCACACACAACCAGGCACACTCACATTCTACTCTCTCTGACATCAAGCATTCCAACATTCCACGCAGACATCACACTCATTCTGGCTGAGCAACTAGGAAGGAGATGATTCTAGGTACAACAGATACCAGAAGAAAGTCAGAGAAAAGTGACTTAAAGAATGTGCCAAGCAGTGTTTAAGAATTAATCAACTTGGATTGGGTGAAAAGAATAGACCAAAAGAATTATAAGTATTCTCAGTTATGCATAAACTAGTGCCCAAAGTGCCATACGTGTTGTTTTTAAAAAAATGCCAGTGACTGACTGACTGAAAGAAATATGAGGAACAACTTACTGAGAGGCTGAAAACACAAGAACAATTATTCAACTAGATGACGTGGCTGCTAGATGAGATAGACAAAGAATGCCATCAGTATTCACCCTCTTGTTTGAAAAATGATGTTAGTCGAACTGGAAAACTGAACTAGAGCTGAGACTTACTACAATTTGGGGACGCCGGTCTAACGTGTTACTCAAAATTCGTAGATCAAGACTCTGAAACGTGAACTGTTGAAAACATTTTTTTACCGTAAGCTCTAAAAACAGTGATCACTGTAAAGCAGAGGTCTTCAAATTTTTTGATGCCGAAACCCCCTTGTAAAACCTTTTTAGACGTAAGGACCCCCTTCCGACAAAAGATTCTAGAAAATGGTACTCCTCATCATCAACAACTATCGACAACCATAAATGCGCCTGTTAGACCTCATCACATCCATCCTTCCATCATTCATCCACCCACACTTTCACACATCCATCCATCCTTCATCCATCCATCATTTCATCCTTCCATCCGTACATCCATCCTTTACCTATCCACCCGTCCATCCATCCACCCATCATTCATCCACCCACATTTTCACACGTCCATCCATCATTCATCCACCAACCTTTTATCCATCCATACATCCATCCTTCATCCGTCCACCCTTTCATCCTTCCATCCATACATCCATCCACCCTTTCATCCATACATCCATCCTTCATCCACCCACCCTTTCATCCATCCATTCATCCACCCATCATTCATCTCCCACCTTTTCACACATCCATCCATCCATCCATCCTTCATCCATCCACCCTTTCATTATTCCATCCATACATCCATCAACCCTTTCATCCATACATCCATCCTTCATCCACCCACCCTTTCATCCATCCATCCACCCATCATTCATCCCCCACCTTTTCACACATCCATCCATGCATCCATCATTCATCCATGCAACGTTTTATCCATCCATACATCCATCCTTCATCCACCCATCCACACTTTCATCCTTACATCCATCCTTCATCCATCCACCCTTTCATCCATCCATTCACCCATCATTCACCCACCCACCTTTTCACACATCCATCCATCATTCATCCATGCAACCTTTTATCCATCCATACATCCATTTTTTATCCATCCACCCTTTCATACATCCATCCTCCATCCACCCACCTTTTCACACATTCATCCATCCTTCATCCATCCATCCACCCTTTCATCTTTACATCCATCCACTCATCATTCATTAACCCACCATTCACACATCCATCCATCCTTTCATCCTTACATCCATCCATCCATCCTTCATCCTTCCTTCCATTCATACATCCATCCACCCACCCTTTCATCCTTCCATCCATACATACATTCATCCTTCATCCATCCACCCTTTCATCCATCGATCCACGCATCATTCATCCACCCACCTTTTCATCCATCCATCCACCCATCATTCATCCCCCCAACTTTTAACACATCCATCCATCCATCATTCATCCATGCAACCTTTTATCGACCCATACATCCATCCTTAATCCATCCATCCACACTTTCATCCTTCCATTCATACATCCATCCTTCATCTACCCTTTCATCCATCAATTCACCCATCATTCATCCACCCACCTTTTCACACATCCATCCAACATTCATCCATGCAACCTTTTATCCATCCGTACATCCATCCTTCATCCATCTACACTTTCATCCATACATCCATCCTTTATCCATCATTCATCCACCCATCTTTTCACACTTCCATCCATCCATCATTCATCGGTGCAACCTTTTATCCATCCATACATCCATCTTTCATCCATCTACCCTTTCGTCCATCCATGCATGTATATATCCTTCACCCATCCACACTTTCATCCATCCATCCATCCTCCATCCACCCACCCACCCACCTTTTCACACATCCATCCATCCTTCATCCATCCATCCACCCATTCATCTTTACATCCATCCACTCATCATTCATCCACCCACCTTTTCACACATCAATCCATCCTTTTAGCCTTACATCCGTCCATCCATCCTTCATCCTTCCTTCCATCCACACATCCATCCACCCACCCTTTCATCCTTCCATCCATACATATATTCATCCTTCATCCATCCACCCTTTCATCCATCCATCCACCCATCATTCATCCACCCACCTTTTCTGTGCCTCTCTCATGGAGGGGGTCAGTATCTCTCTGCGTCTTCTTCCTTCTTCTTCCTCTCTCATGGGAGGGCATCTCTGTGCCTCCCTGCTTGGGGCGGGTGCAGACAGGCTGTAAAAACATCTCACCGTGAAGAACAGACTCTCAGGCACATTTCTCCTGCACAGGCGCCAGGTATGAGGGCTCGTGGGACTTGAAACAATGATTGTAATGTCCTTCTGCTGTTTACTGTGTGTTTGTAAAGCGCTCTGATACCTACGGGTTACGCTAGCGCTATATAAAACGTTGAAAATAAAAATAAACCCCACAGCTAAGTCCATTGAACTCAAAGGACTACAGCCTCCTCCCCCAGCCACCCCCAGCTGCCCCCCCCCAGCTTGGTATGTGATCCCGGCTGAAACAGCTTCACTGGACACACACAAAGCCACACTCGAGTACTTCACAGGTCTTTAAAAGACCTTTTACTTGTTAATGAGGCTTTGATGTTTTTCACCCCTCAGTCTGAATTAGGCCTCTGCCGTGAGCACCCTCAATCAGCCCGACGCCATGCCTATCAAGAAACTGCTCTGATAGAATCTGCGACCCCCTTCCCAGGACTCCATGACCCCCCTGGGGGTTGCGCCCCACAGATTGAAGACCTCTGCTGTAAAGTGTACAAACTTTCATGCCCAGTTACCTTTTGATGAGTGCAGTGTCCATAACGGTGGATACAGAAATGCCAGTTTAGAAATTAAATTCCTCGACAACACTGCTGAGGCAAACTTGCCGCTACCACCTCTGAAATCGATACGTCTATCGCCCTAAAAATGAAAACCTGTATTTTAGTTTGCCCTCTGATTTTTTTCAATAGTGCCTCTGAAGAAGGGATTGAGTAATCCCGAAATGCATTGGTCATGGCTGTATCTTCCAGGATTATTGAAGAAACGTTTAATGTTTGTTTAAATGTTTATGAGCTTGTACAACATTCAAGTTCAAATGCAATTGATGTTTTTTTTTATATAAAGCATTTATACTAATTTTGTTTGGGTAAATAATATAAATGCATCAGAAGAACATTTTTTGAAGCATGAGATAATTATTGTGGTTTATTTTGGATGATTCATTTTGGTGTCTAGTCACAATACATTTAGTAATTTGAATACATCTATACACGCTGTGCACCCGGTATACTGGTGGTGTTCCACCAAATGTTTTCAGTTTTGACCAGGTTGGCGGCCTTGACACTGGGTTACACACATTCTTATGGTTAAATTTCATTACAGTGATTTCATTACTTGATTGAAAAGCAGGTGTGCGCAGACCCAATATCATTTACTAGTTTCATTGCCACTCCCTGTCTGCAGCACCCCTTCAAACACTATTCAACATATCTCTTGAAAGCATTGCAAACCTTACTGACAATAGAGCAGATACCTTGACATATTCATCAGCACAAGTTAACGACATATTCACTTTAATTCAGGATGTACCGTCTTTCAACATTCAGGGTGGGTCGGTCTCACAACAGATACGCCAGTTAGAATTCATTACACGTAGAGCATTAAGTCAAAGTTTACACGCTTCTACACTCATACATTATCACAAAGTTTAGCGCCTTCCACAAGGTCTAAGGTTGCCAATAAAACCACTATTATACAAATTTCAGTTCAACAAGGCATTCATGGAAAAGTGGCAGACAGTCTTAAACAATTGTTCATTGGACTTGATCTTGCTATTGATATTAGAACTTTCCAGGACTATCAGAGAACTAGATGAGGAAATCAACACAATTAAATCGGATTTATCATCTAGATGTGAAGCAGAGTTCTGGAAATTTACTCTTGATGATTTAAACAACAAATTGGACGCTTATGGGAAAGACATTCAAGAGAGAAAACTGAGAAAATTTCGCCACAACACTATTGATTACAAACTGAATGAGGTGTACACCTGGGCAGAGGTGTACGCCCGTAGACGGCCATACCAAAAACCCAACACGTCATCACAGGAATCAGTAGTGTCAGATCAGGATCTCGAGCCTACAAGAACACCTTTGGTATTACAGGATGAGATGAAACAGTAGGTTGAAGTGTGCAATTAGGTGTAGTAGAAACATCAAGTCAGTCGAAAGCTTTTTTAGGGAGCGGCGCAACTTCAGGACGACCACCAGATCAAAAAAAAACAGGAGGGGCAAAAGAAAAGGAAGCGGAAGCACGCAATTTGAGGTGCAAGGGCAAAGCCTTATCATAAACATATCTTCGGTTGAATTGTCATCAGCACAACAGGTTTGAAACAAAGAAACATTGTTTGTTCCTGTTTACCACACAAATGCTTTAGAACTTGAAGTGTCCACTTTCAAATTTACGAGTAACTTAAGGCTAAAGCATTTTTTCACAAATGTGGTTCCAACATCAGAGACCTTTGAATCGTCCAACAGTGATCAAGAATCAG
Source organism: Lissotriton helveticus (assembly GCF_964261635.1). Lineage (NCBI taxonomy): Eukaryota > Metazoa > Chordata > Amphibia > Caudata > Salamandridae > Lissotriton > Lissotriton helveticus. The sequence continues at coordinate 45,705,490 of NC_136060.1, read as the reverse complement.
AGCTGCAGGTATTTAAACCCAATAGCACGTTCATGGCGCCAGTGTCACACAAACTCTTAGATGCTTTTGAAACATTGATTCGGAATGACTTCACCAAACTCAATTTTTGACAAACTGTTCGAACAAATTTGAAAAAGCATGAAGTCGGAATTATCCAAGAATTAGCCAAAGATGATAGACTCACCTTTCAGATGGCCAATAAAAGTAGAGCGTTGGTCATTATGGATAAGAGTTTTAATGAACAGAAAGTGTTTCAACATCTACAAGACACAACAACTTATGTCAAGTTAGAACAAGATCCTACTTTCATGATCATGGATACCCTGCAATAAATTTTGGAGCATGCGGAACAAATGTCATAGATTACTACAAAAATACGCAGTTTTCTTACTGTGACGCCTCCAAGAAGACCCAAGTTATACATGCTCCCAAAAAATCATAAAAATCTTCAAGACCCACTGTTCCGACCCATAGTTTCAGGTTGTGACTCAATTTGCATGCCAGTAGGTCAATTTGTTGATCATTTCCTATAGAAATTTGTGCAAACCTGGAGAAGTTATGTGAAGGACACCACTCATTTTTTTAATTTGCTGGATGAAATCAAAAACCAAAGCTCTCCTACCTGGATTCTGTGTACAATAGATGTCACCTCATTATATACCTCAATACCATTGAAGGAAGGAATAGAGGCATGTGAATGGGCTTTATTGCAACTACCAGACACAGGCATGATTAAAGTTTTTATACTGGAATTATTGACATTTTGCTTACAACATAGCTACCTACAATGGAAAGAAGATTTTTATCTACAAACCAGTGGAACCTCAATGGGTTTTTCAGGGGCTTCATCGTATGCAATTACGTTTATGACCAAGTTCGAGTTTGATTACATTCTGTCGGAGGAATAATGGAGTTCAAATCTGGCATTTTACGTCAGATTCATTGATGATATCTTTCTAGTTTGGAACAGCACAAGAGATTCATTGGAGTCACTAATCACTAAGCTCAATTTAAAAAATGCATGGATTAAGTTTATACCCAGCATCAGTGAAAACAGTCTTTCATTTTTGGATGTACTAATAACCAACAACAACAATGGATTCCAAACATTGGTATATTCGAAACCTACTGATAGAAACAACTTATTGTTATTGTCCAGTTTTCACCCGCCTCCTCTACTACAAAAACTTACCGTATTCCCAGATGTTAAGGATTAAAAGAATCACATCAGAAGAGCAGAAGGTGGAAAGGGCTTTTGTAGAACAAAGTGGGAAGTTCAAGAAATGTGGTTATCCACAAACCACTTTAGATCATGCAATCAACAAAACACGGCTAGAAGAATGTGATGAATTACTCTCTGCGAGAGTGAAACTGAGTCAGAACCGTCATGTTTTTGTATACAAATTTTCCACTAAATCACTGGGCATGACGCTTTGTACACTTTACAGTGATCACTGTTTTTAGAGCTTATGGTTAAAAAAAAAAATTCAACACTTCACGTATCAGAGTCTCGATCTAAGAATTTTGAGTAACACGTTAGACCGGCGTCCACACAATGTAGTAAGTCTCAGCTCTAGTTCAATTTTCCAGTTCGACTAACAGCATTTTTCAAACAAGAGGGTGAATACTGATGGCATGTCTATCTCCTCTAGCAGCCGCGTCATCTAGTTGAATAATTGTTCTTGTGTTTTCAGCCTCTCAGTAAGTTGTTCATCATATTTCTTTCAGTCAGTTAGTCACTGTTTTTTTTAAAAAACAACACGTATGGCACTTTCGGCACTGGTTTATGCATAACTGAGAATACTTATAATTCTTTTGATCTATTCTTTTCACTCAATCCAAGTTGATTAATTCTTAAACACTGCTTGGCGCATTCTTTAAGTCACTTTTCTCTGACTTTCTTCTGGTATTGCTTTGGGAAGCATGTATATATGAATTTCCGTTCCATCTCTGAATAAGAGAAACAATGTTTCTGAGTATATATGATACAATAGTTACACGCAAGGACTGGATTTTCATTGGTGTTTTTATTTTCTTCAAAAGCGGACCCTGAAGAAGGGATTGAGTAATTCCGAAATGCATTGGGCATGACTGTATTTTCCAGGAGTATTGAAGAAACGTTTATTGTTTGTTAAATGTTTATGAGCTTGTACAACATTCAAGTTCAAATGCAATTGATGTTTTGTTTATGTAAAGCATTTATACTAATTTTGTTTGGGTAAATAATATAAATGCATCAGAAGAACAATTTTTGGAGCATGAGATAATTATTGTGGTTTATTTTGGATGATTCATTTTGGTGTCTAGTCACAATACATTGAGTAATTTTAATACATCTATTCACGCTGTGCACCTGATATACTGGTGGTGTACCACCAGATGTTTTCAGTTGTTACCAGGTTGGCGGCCTTGACACTGGGTTGCACGCATTATTTTGGTTACATTTATTTACAGTGATTTCCCTACTTGATTGAAAAGCGGGTGTGTGCATTCCCAACATCATTTAGGCACTAGTTCTAAGTCAGCTGCCAGGTGTCGGTTGAGGCAGAACGCCAGACCTGCACCCAAGGTATGGCCTTAAAGAGATGCGACAACCACAGAGGGGCAATCCACAGGAAGAGCGCAGCTCGTGTCTAGATTAGCAGCGCCACACATCATTCAGCCGCTGTGTGCACCCAGCCCACCTTGGTGAACCAGCACTTGCCGACTTTCCTTACCTACATTGTTCTAATATGCGATAGGCTGTTCATCTTGGAGACCTACTGCAGATATAGGTAAGGCCCGGCGCGAGATTTACGCCATCTCTCCCGGATTTTCAAGGACCAGCGAGAGCTCACCTGATGCCTCCAGAACCACAATGCTTTCCAAGGATCGGCCCCTCTCTTGGGGCAAACCCATTCCAGGGCACCCTGCCCTTCGCATGGAGAAGAGAACTGTTCCCCAGGGCTCCCGCAGGATGCCCCGGGATTTTTTGCGTTACCGCACTGGATGCCGTGAGGGTGCCTACCACTGTTATTCCAGGTTCAGGGATCTGAACTTGCCTCCCTTTCGATCGGCTGAGGGCTATGGAGGCCATCACCTGTCCATTCTGAATGGCACTCACGCATCTCTTAGGACTGACTGACCCATGTTCAATGCTTTTTACATTGAACCCTTCGCCGCTTCGGCCTTCAATGTTCGAGTTTGACTATGTGCTACTACCACCAAGATCTGCAACTGCAGTAGTTCTACCTGGGCCCTCACCCGGGCTTCCCTGTGCACCATAGTGGCCCTCCTACTCATCACAGCTTATCCCCCAGGGCTCTCAGCACTGGCCGGGTAGGGGCCCGATGCTCCATCGCCATCCATTTTCAAGGCTAAAAGATTTGGCTGGTGTGTTACTACACACTCCTAAGTGGTTTCGACTTTCATGGCCACTGTCCTGCAATCAATATTAACCAACACCTTATCTGGGATCTGATGAGTGTCTGCATTGGGTACCTTAACCCGCCATTCGGTTCATCCCTCAACACGTGTTCTGCCTACCTAAGGTGGCCCACTAGACACTTGCATTCCAAGCCCGGCTCCACGCCAAAAAGCTGGGCTTTTTACACATTTAAAGTTTGAGAATGGGTTGGGAACGTTTCAGCCCCAAGACCTCTAATCATTCCCTGACCAGGTAAAACTGGGGGTTCTGAGCGCCAGCTCTGCTGAGGGAATCTTTGGAGGGAACCAGCTAGTAGATGGTTTGATTAGTCTTTCCCCCCTATGCCCCGGTCGGACTACTGATTTCCATGTCAGTACCGCTATGAACTTCCACCAGAGTTTCCTCTGGCTTCGCCCTGCCCAGGCATAGGTCACCATCTTTTGGGTCACATCACGCACACTCATTCTCCACTTCCCCAATGGTGCGACGGCCGCTGGATTCACGGCGGGATTTCACCTCAGCCGGCATGTACCAGCCCTCACCTTCATTGCACCACCTGATTTCGCTCTGCCCTTCGACTTGTGCATGTGTTAGACTCCTTGGTCCGTGTTCCAAGATGGGTTAGGTAGGTAACCAACAGTTCCACAGCCCCCTGGCAGCCGGCGTGGGCTGAACCTTATCAGAGTGGTTTCCACTTGTCCTTGGAGGGGACTGGGGCTAGGAGCCACAGCTGGACCTCAGGCGGGGCCCCTCCCCAGGGCCTGTTGGGCCCCAGTCAGATCTCCTCAAGCCTCCCAGGTTTGGACAGACCTCCATCCGAGGCTCTTGGCAGTGCAGCAGGCTATAGGAATGAGCCCAGAGTCTATTTTGATTTTTGCTGTAGCAGAAAAAAAGATTCTCTAATAACTTTTTGAGATTAAGTATCTACGTCTAATTCTATTGCAGTTACATAATACAAAATATGGATAATAATAGTCCAAACTGAGGTGATTGAAAATGTTCTTCATTAGCATGGAAAACAATTCAGAATCTTACAATTAATGGCTAAGCCAATAGATATTGGCATGAAGGTGGATATGAATGTGCTGTAATCCTGAGAAACTGACCACCTAATGTCAGGCAACAATAAACAGGCTACCATTTCTGCAAAAACCCAAGACTGTTTTAAATTATTGAGGGTTGGCTGCAGCTCTGGCAATGCATTCTCAGTATAAATGAAATGTTTGGGGAGACTTCCTGTTGTGACAGATCACTTTACATCTTATATGCTTCACAGAAACAAACACCAAAACACGGGAGCTTCTGTAAAACAAAATAGCAGTGGTCCTGATAAACTAGGGGTTTTTCCCCCACAAATGCATGTCACTGATGATTTTTTTCTGGCCAAAATCGCCATGTCCGGGATTCCAGAGCAGGAATAACATTCTTTGAAGGCCCACCCTAAAGAGAGTAGAAATGTTAATGCTCACAAGCTGACAGCTTGCAATCACACAGGTTAGAGATGGCTGAAAGCTCCATCTGACCCAGCAGATCATACACCTCTAAGTGAGGTGGATAACCATAAGTTAATGGATGATAGATATCCACCTTTTTAGGGCAGGTGCCCTAAGTCCACCTAAGCTAAAATGACTTTATATGTAATTAGCACTGAACATTATAGTAGCTTCATTAAATGGAATTGTGCATCAAAGATATTTGGAGACAGAGTTAAATATTTTGCAACAGATGCCCAATGTCTGTAGACATTCAGCAGAAATGTCTCTAGAAGCTGCAATCTTGTAACTACACAGTGTGGGCAGCTCATCACTCTATCAGTTTTTTTTTTATGGCAACATTAAAGATTACTTGGGTTTTTATATATATCAAAAAATGTTCTGTAATTTTGCAACTAATAATTAGATATTACCTTGTTTCATTTTGCAATAGAGTTAGCAAATAAGTCTTGAGTGGCCCAAAAATATAACTATTTAGACTCTTGGATAACAAATATAACAACCATTTGATATGATGCCATAAAAAGTGATAGTAGTCATATATGCAAGAGTAGAAGCCATTAGGAAGATCTCAATCAAAGAATGAGACACTAGAGAAAAGGCTAGAAACAGTAATCTAAACAATTCATTATAAAGAATTAAGTTGATTGATTGCTGTAATAAATTGCTTCTGTAGGAAAATCTTTGTTTCTGCACAATCACACTCATCTTGTTGGACTGATGCTTCAGTTTTTTTTATACTATGCACCGGGGCTCTGCTAACCACACCCAAGTGCAGTATATATGCTCTGACCCATAAACATGTCCAAATTGGCTAAACATGTGATTGGAATGTTTAATTTTTCTATGTGTCCCTAGTACATGATACACATTGTACCCAGGGACTGTAAGTTAAATGTCACTAGACTGCATAACATATCATGCAACCACTAAAGTGCCAATGCAAAACATGACTGCTGGCCTTCCCTCAGTAATCTGGCTGTGCAGGTTTTAAATGTACATTTTACCTGAGCAAATACCCCTTTTGATAGACCTAAACTCTCTTTTTGCATATGAATAAGTCACCCCTAAGTTAGCCTTAAGTACCCATAATACAGGAGGCATGGTATTTAAAAGTAGAACGTGTCAAATGTTTATGTTAAAGATGTCCTTACAGTTAAAAGGCCTAACAGGCTATTTTCACTGTAGCAGAGTTAGGTGTTTCATAGTAAATCATTGGGAGATCACATTAAAATAATATAATGTTATCTCTGAATAGAAACCAGAGAAAAATTGAATTATTGGACTTTTTCAAATATTTATTACAAATCTAATTAATTGGTAACATTGGATTTTTAAAACATATTTTTTTTTAAATGGAAGTTTCTATAAGTCACCTTGTACCTGCTTAAGCTTCTAGAAGTCCATGTGCATGAACTTTCCAGTGGGAGATGAGGTGACCTCAGAACCAGTTATGAGTGACCACAGTGGAGGGCTTGTTTATTTCCCTGGCCACGCCTCTTGGGTGGGCATGGGAGCTCTATACAGTGAAAGAAAGGTTCTGCCATGTTTTATTGAGGCAGAGAGGGGGGTTGTGGGATTGCTTGCAGTAGGCACACAGGTACTGCTGCACAAGTGGATTGGGTTACTCCTGGGAAGATGTGCCCTATTGTTTAGGGAGTGAACAGAAGTCATCCCCAACCACAGACCAGTTTCAGGCATAAATGTGGCGGCACCCATGGGAGCCTTCTTCAGAACCCTCTTGACTGGTAGGAGAATTGACCTTCACATGTCTCACCTACTGCTGAGATCTGTGAAAAGACCTTAAGTGCTGGACCTGCTCCCACTAGTAGTTATGTCTAAAGAGTTGGCTCCAAGGGTCAATTACCTTATTTCCTGTTAAGCTACAGGAGCGCAACAAGCTGCAACAAGCCTGAAGCCTGACATGCCCAGCTGACCACTTCCAACTGGGCCTGCCCTTGACCCTGCTAGTACCTTATGCTGGACTAAGTGCTAACTCTCAAGTGGTGTTCCATGGGTCTTGGGAACCATGGCTGCGTCACAGTGTACTTCTTAAAATTCTGGGACTTGGGAAGGTTTTAGACTATAGACCTCTGGAGGGCCGACACAGCCATGCCCAGATGATCCACTTGTTTAGCAATTCCGCTGGTCTAAAGAAACAGGCATGCCACGTTCAGAGTTTCTCTGCAGCATAAACCTAAATCAGTTTCAGTGAGGCCACCTCAAGAAGATATTGGCATCTTGGAGCCCTCTTCAGAAACAGCCTGCAGTCTTGCCTCACTGGAAGATTTTGGGCTATGAAAGAGAGATTAAGTACAAAGACAGACATCTCAAAGAGGTGAAAGTGCCAAACATTGCTGGCCAGAGAGAGGAGATGAAGATGAAGCTATCAGGGTCTTATGGCTTTCTGGGGTAGTTGTTGAGCACCACACATAAGACTTGATGAATTCATACTGTGATTTAAAAAAATGTTGATTTATAAAGTTACTCAATTTCAGCATCATAGCTTTATGGGACACTCTCAGGAGTACTACATAGCCTACATAGGTGGGCCCAGAGCTACCGCGGTCTGGAGACAGCCTCATGTAGTTGCTAAGTACATCACATAAGATTTGATGAGTTTATATTGTGTTTTTTAAAGAATTGTGATTTTTTTAAATTACTCATTTGCACAATTGTGAGTAAGTGGGCTGTGCATTACCGCAGTGGGTGCACTGCTAGAGCACATAGATCCACGTCAGGTAAGGGCGATTCGTACAGAAAAAGCGCACGATCACCTACACACCGTACGGCGCGTACACCCCATGATCGCAGGGGTACGCGCCGTACCCCTGCGATCATGGGGTCTACGTGCCATACTCGGGGGGGGCCGTTCCGTACCTGTTACGGGGCGAACTCTGACTGTACGACAGTTTCCAGCTCCCGTAGAAAAAGGGTCATACGGAGCGTACACAACACGGATCGTACTTGCCGGGTCGTAAAAAGCAGCCGCGAACCGTATAAACGTCGTGTACAGCGGCTTCCGAGGGCGATTCATACGGGAATTTCATTCGTACAGTCCATGGTACGATTCGTACGGATAGCTGCATCGGGTGTGGATCGTACTACGTCGTTCGTACGGGGACGGTTACGGGTACGATTCGTACGGAAAAAAATGCTCCGTACGACGATTCGTAGCGCTTTTTACGGGATCGGAATCGACCCCTGTGTAAGAATACAGTTGTTTTCCCCTTTGCACTTTAACGATTCATTTGAGGTGCTCTAATATTGAGCTGCTATCCTGGCACTTTTTATTGTTGGTATGTACTGTCATTGATTGTATCTGAAAAGTTTTCTTTTTTAAAATGTATTTATTACAACCAAAGGATGACATTTTAATCATTTTTAATGTATTTTTAAAGACTGTACTTTTATGGTGTTTGTATTTTCATGAAAACCGAATAAAGGAAGTTGAATTGAAAAAATTTACCATCTGCATACTGATGGTCTTCCTGGTCCCGGAGAGGGAGAGGACTTTCACACTTTACATTTGTATAGGTTGTGTCCTGCCCTCACACAAAAGGCCAGTTTACCTCCTACTGATCTCTGGAGCCTGGGCTGGGTTGAAAGTGATTGTTGTACTTCTAAAGGTTCCTTTGATATCCTTCCTTGAAAAAATGCAATTTTATGTTTAAGTACAGACCTCTGACCCCATGATTTCAATCACTACATGGGACTTGTAACCAGACGTTGCTGGCTCTACATGCTGCACATTGCTAGGGGACTGTTGTGCTGCCAGGAGGAACCACCATTAGGACTGCTGATCTTGTTGTGCTGGCCTGCTGTCTGTTTGGCTGCTTGAGGTACTTTCACTTTGCTATGGACCTGTTTGTGCTGGCCTGCCTGCCTGCCACTCCTTGTGCACCACCCAATTGTTCTACCAGGAGCCCAGCGCAGTAGGAGCACTATGTACTGCTCCTGGCTTCCAAGAGAACAGCACATGTGGAGCAAGACCAGTGACTCATTGTCAGTGAAATTGCTCTCCCTCCCTCGCAGCTCCACCATTAGGTGATGCCTTCCTCCGAGCACCTGCACTCTCGAGTGTTGGTGTTCGAGGCCCTCCTCCACCTGCAGGTTTCACCTGCGCCTCATCCCTGGTGGTCCAGTGGACCTCTGTCTCCATTCGCTTGCTCCGCTTTTTCTCTCCTTTTTTATTCGTTTCTTTTCCCCTCATTTCTATCTCCCCCCTTCACTCTCCTTCTGTTGTAATTTGGCAGCGATGGGAGAAGTCATCCTGTATTTAGAGACTATCTTGTCCGTTTTGTGGAATCCATTTTGTATTTCTGTCAGCCATTTTGTTTGCCATGTGCTACCATGCGCTCGCCATGTGCTCTGTCCTACCTTCCTGTTCACTGCTCTTGGAATCTGCCTAGAGACGAACTATATTTAGCATCTTCACCTTCGCGCATGCTCAGTTGAGCTTGCAGCTGTCCATGCAGCTGCTGTAGTCTGTAACTGTCAGGATGTGTTCACCAGAATTAGCAACTGTTAGCTCCTCCCACTTGTTGATTGTGCATTTTCTGTATGACCTTATATGTACCTAAAACCAGCATTTTGTACTTGTACCGCCTTCATTTGAGCCCCTGTGTGGGTATAAAAGGACCCCGCTGCTTCCATTCTGCGTGCTACTTCATACATTACCGAAGGGTGCGGTGTGAATGTAGTTCCATCTCATGAGGTTTAATAAACTCTGTATTTTCTATTCCAGCTTCTGTGCCAACTTCTTTATATTGGTCTGAGGACTCTGTGCAGAGAAGGGAGAACCCCTACCACGGGTAGGCCTTGCTGAGGCCCACTACTACACTTCTGGGTCTTAACCTCTATTTTCTGTTGTTGTCCCATCATTTCAAGCTCCCCCCTTCCCTCTCCTGTGTCTTATCTCCAGTTTTCACTCGCTTTTTAACCTCATCTCAATCTCCCTCTTTCACTCTCCTGTGTCCTCTGTGTTTCTCCTACACTCTTTCTTCCACTTGTGCTGACTTATTTGCACCTTTATCTCTCTTTTTGCCTATTTTCTCTTGCCTTTTTAGCCCATTTTTCTCTCCTGCTGCTGCCCCTGTGCCCCCCCCCCCCCCCAGCACGACCAGTGTGACTGGCCCAATCCAGCTCCCCTCCCCGCTCCTGCCTCCCAGCTGTCCAGCCCTTCCCGACCCCTAGTTAATGGTGGCCACTGTGCAGCCGCTGTTCGGCCGCACCGCCGGGGCGACGAAGGCAAGCCCGTCTGCACCCGTCCGCGACCCAACTGCGACCAGCGCCAGGAACCCTGGATCTCTGCACCACCAATGCTACAATCCAGTGGCACTCTTTACGCTATCAACCCAGTCTGCAACAACAACTGCAAGCTAGCATCTCCAGCCGACACCCATGGACCCTTCTGCTGTCACCGGTGCCGGCACACCTTCAAAAGACACACAATTGATGGACGGAATGCAGAACAAATCAAAACATTCACCCCCAGTCAAGAGATCTGGGTTAAATCCATCATTCTTTTGCTCACCATGCCACCTCAGTTTAGACCTGGCCATATGCAAATCAGTCCTGACCCTGTGCCTCATGGGAACAGTCCAGCCCGAACTGCAAAGCCAGGTCCTCCCTGGACCGGAACCAAGCATCCTAGGACCGGTTTTGGGGTTTCACCCCTTTTCAGCCAGGATAGCTTGATTCCAGTGGCACAGTGAGCCCAGGACCCACATCTGGGCATACCTGGCACACTTAGGGCAAGAAAGCAAAAGACACACAATTTATAGACGGAATGCAGAACAAAACAACACATTCACCCCCAGTCAAGAGATCTGGGTTAAATCCATCATTCGTTTGCTCACCATGCTACCTCAGTTTAGACCTGGCCATATGCAAATCAATCTTGACCCTGTGCCTCATGGGAACAGTCCAGCCTGAACTGCCAAGCCAGGTCCTCCCTGGACCGGAAACAAGCATCATGGGATCGGTTTCGGGAATTCACCCCTCTTCAGCCAGGATAGCTTGATTGCAGTGGCACTGTGAGCCCAGGACCCAAGTCTGGGCATATCTGGTGCACTTAGGGCAAGAAAGCAAAAGACATACAATTGATAGACGGAATGCAGAACAAATCAAAACAATTACCCCCAGTCAAGAGATCTGGGTTAAATCTAGAGCTGGGCGTAGTTTGCGGAGTAGTACTACGCATAGCTACGCAAAGTGCACTTCGCACTATGCTAGCTACTTGTAGCACTACATGAACTGCATAGTACCCTGTTCGCACTGTGCAAGATGTCGTTTTCAATATTGCACAGTGTGGACAAGCATCCGGCACTGTGCAATCATTGAAAACGGCATCTTGCACAGTGCGAGCTGTATTTTTTTGCCGCTGGAGTAGAGTTTTACTCGAGCTGCAGCTTTCTCAACGCGGACTGGTAGTTTCTCATCGCGAGCGGTCGCGAGCATACGCGACCACTCACAGTGGGAAACCTGTTGAGAATCTCGCCAGGAGGTTTATTTTCCCACGCTCACGATCAGCAACTTGATGTTGCTGATCTCGAATGAGGATAAAGTCCCGCCAGGATGTCATTTTGCTTGCTCGCGGTCGCCAACTTGATGTTGAGGCCCTCGAGCAAGCAAAAAATAACCGCTGCACTACGCTACGCGCATTTGCACTGTACTACGTGCAGTTCACATAGTGCAAAGTAGCGTAAAGTTCGCAAACTATGTAAGAGTAGCGTAGTGCTTTTCCCAGTGTTAGTTAAACCCATCATTCTTTTGCTCACCATGCGACCCCAGTTTAGACCTGGCTATTTGCAAATAAGGCTTGACCTTGTGCCTCATGGGAACAGTCCAGCCAGAACTGCCAAGCCAAGTTCTCCCTGGACCGTAAACAAGCATTGTAGGGGATCACTGACTAAATATCGAGGGACAAAATATAGACTACACAAAATATAGATTCCAAAATATCGACAGCCAAAATATTGAATTCCTATCTCCAAACAGGTAAGTACCAAAATATTGACCCCAAAATATCGTTTATATATGTATACATTATAAAAATATCGAATTTCTTAAAATTATTGTTAAATTAAAAAAATATTAAAAATAAATAGCTAAAATATACTTAAAAATACTTAAATTACCTTAAAATTATTAAATAACTAATTTAACTTATATAAAAAAAATACAATCATATCTGTTAAAACATATATATATATATATTACCATAATATTAATAAAAAATACACAATATTATTACCGTAGGGTAGCGGAGGTGTAAAAATTACTATTCCCACTCCTGGAAGTGCAACAGTAGGGAAAGCGTTGGATAGCGTAGGGGTAAAAATTACTATTCCCACTCCAAAGAGTGCAACAGTAGGGAAAGCGTTGGATAGCGTAGGGGTAAAAATTACTATTCCCACTCCAGAGAGTGCAACAGTAGTGAAAGCGTTGGATAGCGTAGTGGTAAAAATTACTATTCCCACTCCAGAGAGTGCAACAGTAGGGAAAGCGTTGGATAGCGTAGGGGTAAAAATCACTATTCCCACTCCAGAGAGTGCAACTGTAGGGAAAGCATTGGATAGCCTAGGGGTAAAAATTACTATTCCCACTCCAGAGAGTGCAACAGTAGGGAAAGCGTTGGATAGCATAGGGGTACATTTTACTATTCCCACTCTAGTGAAAATAAATGAATATAATTCACATAATCATCAATTAATCAAATAATAAAAAATAATTATCAATTAAGAATTAATTAATTACCAATTAAAAATTAATTAACAATTTATTCAAAATAAATACCAATTAATTAATTAACATATTTAATTAATTATACTTGATTGAAAAAGCTTTATTCGAGTTATACACTCATAAAAGCACAAACATGTTATTTTATACATTCCAAACTCTTTACATGCACAAAGCAACATATTGCGATTAAAATTCATAATACAACGATATAAAATATTTAACAATGATAATTAATACAAGCTTTCCCAAAAAAGTACTAAGGCTCAATGCATGTTGACAAATGGGACCCTCCGCCTTATGGACCATGCCCAAATTTTATACAAACAGTACTCTTTACATACATTTAGCAGCATATTACAGTTAAAATTCACAATTTACGCTCATAAAATACCTAGCAGTAATAATTAATACAAACTTTCTCATGGAGTGGTCGGACTCAATGCGTGTTGGGAGATAAGGCCCTCCGCCTTATGGACCATGCCCACCCCAGGTATTTTGCAATTCCTACTACGATGGACATATCGTAAATTATACTTAAATTACTTCCCACCCTATTCCCCTATAATCCCACAACCCGCTACAGAAAATAAATTAATTTAATTCACATAATTATCAATTAATCAATTAATAACAAATTATTATCAATTAAGAATTAATTAATTACCAATTAAAAAATAATTAACAATTTATTCTAAATAAATACCAATTAATTAATTAACATATTTAATTAATTATAATTAAAAAACTTCCCACCCTATTCCCCTATTAACCCACAACCCGCTACAGAAAATAAATTAATTTAATTCACACAATTACCCATTAATCAATTAATAAAAAATATTTATCAATTAAGAATTAATTAATTACCAATAAAAAATTAATTAACAATTTATTCTAAATAAATACCAATTAATTAATTAACATATTTAATTAATTATAATTAAATTACTTCCCACCCTATTCCCCTATAAACCCACGTCTGGGCATACCTGGTGCACTTAGGGCGAGAAAGCAAAAGACACACAATTGATGGATGGAATGCAGAACAAATCAAAACATTCACACCCAAGCAAGAGATCTGGGTTAAATCCATCATTCTTTAGCTCACCATTCCACCCAGTTTAGACCTGGCCATATGCAAATGAGCATTGACCCTGTGCCTCATGGGAACAGTCCAGCCCGGTCCTCCCAGTACCTGAAACAAGCATCCTAGGACCGGTTTCGGGGTTTCAACTCTCTTCAGCCTGGATATCTTGATTCCAGTGGCACAGTAAGCCCAGGACCCACGTCTGGGCATACCCCTCTTCAGCCTGGATAGCTTGATTCCAGTGGCACAGTAAGCCCAGGACCCACGTCTGGGCATACCTGGCTCACTTAGGGTGTGAAAGCAAAATACACACCTGCAGCACTGCCAAGATCATTGACCCAACGTAATCTGCCCACAAGAACACAACCGAACCGAAGACCCTGCAATGCACCCTCCTCAACGTCCGATCCCTCCACATACACGCCACTGAAATCTGGGACCTCCTCGACAGCACTACCCCCAGATGTAGCGTTCTTTACAGAAACCTGGACCAACACCACCTTGGAACCGGACATCGCCATCGCCATTCTCCAAGGATACAAGATCTCCAGGAACGACCGCCCCACCCGCCCTGGAGGAGGAATCGCCATTGTCCACAAATCCACCCTCCGCTGAGCACACTCCCCCACGAGCCCACAGACCTGATGGAACACCTTCACTTCAATATACTGGCCACCCTCTGTGGAACCCTCATCTCCTGACCCCCTGGACCCCGCGGACTGTTCGCCAACTCCGTCACGGACATCATCTCCTAGCATGCCATCGCGTCCACCAACTACACCCTACTGGGAGACCTCGACTTTCACCTCGATAACCAACTGGAACCCAGGACCACATCCTTCCTGGACAACCTCCACAACATTGGACTCTGCCAGATCGTGACTGAACCCACGCACTGAGCAGGGCACACCCTCGACTCCCTCTTCACAACAGGAAACCTCATCACCTTCAGCCCACACCACCGAACTTCATTGGACTGACCATCAATGCGTCCACTTCTCCTTCAGAATGCCCACCATCCACAGACACCCGCACCTGCTCCCACGAAGAAACTGGACCAGAATCACCGATGACCAGCTAACCTCATCACTCAGCAACTCCACCACAACCATCGCAAAAAACAACAACGCCAACACCGCAGCCAGAACATTGCACAGATGGATCTCCGACAGCGCCAGCATAGCCCCCTCAAGAAAAACAACAACACCCAAGCCAAGAAAGCTAGATGGCTCACCACTGAACTTCGAGAGTCCTGACGCAAATGCCTCTGCCTCAAAAAGGTCTGGAGGAACACCAAATCCACAGAAGCCCACAACAACTTAGGAGCCATCTCCGACACCCACCACCAACTCATCATAAAAACTAGGAAACTAGGAAAAAAGTGACTGAAGACAGATCTCCACTCATGCACACAACAGCAAAGAACTCTTCAACATCATCAAGAAGTTTGCCCAACCCACCAGCGAGTCCACTGAAATCTCTCCCTCACAAGACCTCTGTGACAAACTCAGCACCTTTTTCCACCACAAATTCAAGAGCATCTATGACAACTTCGACAAAGACAACCAACACACTGAACCCTCATCCACCACCTCTGACACCCTGAAGCCAGCGATCAACAACTGGACAGCCCTCACCACTGAAGACACACTGAAGAGGATGAAATCAATCCACTCGGGGAACCCCACGGACCCCTGCCCCCACCACATTTTCAACAAAGCCGTTGACACCAACGCACCCATGCTCTGCCACACCATCAACCACTCCCTGGCAACCGCCTCATTCCCTGATGACTGGAAACACGCTGAGATCAACCCCCTTCTGAAGAAACCCTCGAAACTCCCCACTGACCTCAAAAACTACAGACCCATTTCCCTGCTCCCGTTCCCAGCGAAAAGTAATCGAGAAAGCCAACAACAGCCAACTTGCCAGATTCATCGAAGAGCACAACATCCTCTACTCCTCCCAATCCGGCTTCAGAAAAAACCACAGTACGGAAACCACACTCATTGCCACAACAGAAGACATATGTACCTTACCGGACAAAGGAGAAACAGCAGCCCTCATCCTCCTCGACCTCTCAGCGGCGTTCGACACAGTCTCTCACCGCACCCTAATACGCAGACTCTACGATGAAGGGATCCAAGACAAGGCCCTCGGCTGGATCCGCTCCTTCCTCTCTGGCAGAACACAGCGTGTCAGACTCCCCCCTTTCCTCTCAGACCCTACACCTACCACCTGCGGAGTCCCCCAGGGGTCCTCCCTCAGCCCTACGTTCTTCAAAGTCTACATGGCTCCGCTCGCCCCATCATCAGAACCTACGGACTCAACATTGTGTCATACGCAGATGGCACCCTACTCATCTTCTCCCTATCCAACGAACCCAACACTGCCAGACACAACTTTCGAAAAAGCATGGAAGCTGTTGCCAAATGGATTAAAAACAGTTGCCTACAACTAATCACAAACAAAACGGAAGTACTCATCATGGGCCCAAACCCAGACACCTGGAACGACGCCTGGTGGTGCCCTGCCCTCGGAAGCCCACCTACCCTAACTGACCACGCACGCAACCTGGGGATCATCCTGGACTCAGAGCTCAAAATGGACCGCCAGATCAACTCCGTCTTGTCCTCCTGCTTCCACACCCTCCGTCTCCTACGTAAGACCTTCAAGTGGATCCCCCTCAAACACAGAAAGACCTTCACTCACGTCCTGGTCACCAGCAGGCTCGACTACGGCAACGCACTCGATGCTGGAATAAACTCCCGCAAGCTACAGAAAATCCAAAACGCCGCCGCAAGACTGGTCTTCAAACTGCTAAGCCACTGCCACATCTCCCAGCACCTGCGCACACTCCACTGGCTCCCCATCGAAGCTAGAGTCACCTTCAAGATGCTAACCTAAGCTCACAAGGCCCTCCATGACACCGGACCAGCATACCTGAACAGCAGACTCAAATACCACGCACCCCAAAGGACCCTACGATCAGCCCACCTCTCCTACGCAGTGGTCCCCCGCACCAGAAAGACCAGATCAGGAGGCCGCTCCTTCTCCTTCCATGCAGCCAATGCCTGGAACAAAATTCCGCTCCACCTCAGGCAGATAACATGGCTGCCCATCTTCACAAGAAACCTCAAAACCTGGCTCTTCGAAAGACCCCCTTCTTGATCGACTGGAACCTGCGAACCCCCCCCAAACAGCTAGCGCCTTGAGACCCTTACGGGTGACTAGTCATGCTTAAAAAACGCCTTTGATTTGATTTTCATTGGATTTGACTCCCTACTTTTCACATCAGATCAGAGAGTGTTACACCCCCTGGTATCCAGCATGTGGTAAGCACTGCACAAGGCTCCATAGATAGGAAGTGGCAAGCACTTCCTGCTCTTTAGAAGCGGTGTGGGCATCCTTTCTCCTCAGTGCAGCCCCGAGCAAGGGGAACCGTGACAGACAACAACTTGCAAATAAGGGACAAGGCCCCACTCCCTACACCACCCAGTGCCTGAAAATCTGTTTTAACAGGCACTACTGATTACCGCTAAAGAGGAGCACAGCCTCAAAAGAATTTCCTGGGCAGTACAGCTTCTTCTCTCTGCCCTCTGGCTGCAGGAGTAACCTGAAGGCCACCAAGGGCCTGCAGGGCATCGGGTAGGCATGTGCTGCACAAACCGCTAAACGCGAGTCCCGGCATTGAAGCAGAGGATTCCACAAGCTTGGCCCGGTCGCCCCCAATATGTACCGAGGGGATGACAAGGAGGCACCACCGTCCTGTGTTCCTTCAAGGGTAGCCCGGCCCCTTTTGAGAAAAGAGAATGTCTGTGGTATTTTATTTTTTTAGCAGCTGCACCAAGCCCTCATGGGCAGCTGCATTAGTCTACTGAACATGGAGGGGACTGGAAGAAGTCTTCCCGCTTGGTCCTGCACCTTGTGTTTCCTCCCTTCTGCCTTTGGGATGGGCTGTGGGAGTGTAGTTGTTGCTCTATTCAGTCAGGAAAACATCTGGAGCAGACCCTGGGGAATGGCACAGGGCTATACATAGAGACAAAGCTGCGGGAGGATTGTCTATCACATTACAGTAAATCATCTAGGAGGCATGCAGGTGCTCTTGTGCCCCACTGTCATGTGTCATGACCCTTACGATATTTCTCCTAGACCTGCATGGTGAAGGTGCCTAATAGGGCAGGAATGCCTTCCCTTGTTCTAAGCACTGTGGAGAACCACTGCATCTCCTAGGATAGCACAGAAGGTATCCATTGGGTTTGTGTAATTATGGTGGTAATTTATGATTTAAGTACTACTTGGGATTTGTGGTAATTTGTCTTATGCCTCTGGCCTAACTGCTGATTTTCATGCCTTGATATTATAATGTATGTTGTTTTGGTTCTTGCATGGTCAGGGTAGCGAGTACTATAGCAGTATTTGCAGAGTATGCACAGTATTTATGATTCATATAATTTTGGTCTGAGTTCAGATATAAAATACTATATATTTTTACATAAGCCTGTGTGGAGTCTCTTATGTGGTGTGTTCATTGTGTTTCTGTGTGAGTGTGTTGCGCAAACGCTTTACACATTAACTTTGATGATAAGCCTGCCAGCTCTGCGCCAAGCTATCAGAGGGTGAGCACAGGTTATCTTTGCTGTATAACGTACTTGTTCTTGCTAGAGTGGTAGGTTCTGCCTGACTTATTCACATACCCTGGCCAACCAGAAACCCCATTTCTAACACCCATCCCTACTTTTTACTGATTTTGCCTTTAGAGTTTTTAGTTTGTGAGTTTATGTATCTTTTATTTTGAGCTATGGGTGGTTGGTGCTTGGAATATAACTGCAAACTGCATGTGCCCTTTACAAAATATGCAAACTGCTATGATAATTATATTTGTATATAATTTCACCTTTCTGTAGGTCAGCAGTTATGTGTGCAAACAAAGGATACTTCTGTCAATAAAAAAATCCTTTTGGGTACCTTCTATTCAAAACAAACTAGTACTTCTCAATAATCACACATATCACGCTCTTCTACTCATTCTCAACCGCACAAAACCAAAAAGGTAATATAAAAGGATTTTTATTATGTTGTATATAGTTCTTTTAAAATACACAATGTATAAAAATTAGATTAAAAACACCACATCATTGATGTACATTCAATATTCACAAAATGATTAAAAACACATCAGGTCCCAAGAGTTGCAACAGTTATTGGAGACATACAAATGTGTGCGTGATATGTGTGATTATTGAAAAGTACTAGTTTGTTTTGAATAGAAGGTACCCAAAGGGATTTTTCTATTGACAGAAGTGTCTTTTTCGGGGGTCCTGTCCCTTTGGCGAGTGGGACCCCTCTCTTTTTAATTTGGATTTTGCAAACAAAGGACGCAAGCTACATAAAATCCTAATTCCAAAGGTGAGAATACTTTTTCTACTTACATTTTGAATAAAACCTGCAGCACGGCTTCCAGTAAAGAATATGTTAAGCCAGTGCCTGGGTGCCCATGATGGTTTTGCACTTTAAGTAACAAATGTGCCATTTTGTATGAAAGTTGACATGAATTTTAAAAGTTATGCATGCCAGTTTAGTTTGAAGTTTTGTAAAGTAAAATACATATCCTATTAGTAGCCAAAAAACGTTGGATTACTTTATGATCAAGCTCATTAAGGCTTCTGTTTATAGGAGTAGCCAGCAATGCACCTGATGATAATTCAAGCTCATTGTGTTAAGCTTTGGAAACCATAATTGGAGAATTGCCACGTACTATCATAGAATCTGATTTACAAAGCCATTGTCCACAAAACCTGCAGTTCACAAAATATTGCGGCGTGCAACCTCAAACTCATTCTCTTTAATGTAGTAAACCCAGGTTGCTAAACTGCATTATCGATTTTGAAAGGTAACCCAAATCGCTGTTTAAAAAGGGTATGCTTAGCATGTACCTCCTAAATAGCAATTAAATATTGTATGTATGTATCAATGTTTGGCACTTGAAATCCGGTTGCAAAACATTGAAAAGTTCATAGGTCTGGGTTGGGGTGGTTACATATTCAAACAGGAGAATTAAGAACTTTAAAGATATTCTGGTACATACCAGGCCAATACAAAAGGCGCAGACAGAGACAATCATGACATTGTGGAACATGACCTCCATAACTGGGCATTACCCTTCTGGCTCATGCTCAGTGTGCAAAATGCCCAAAAGTTACCAAGACCATCCAACTAACACCAGGGCTAATATGGATCATCGGACACCATACTAACTGCAAGTCAACACACGTGATCTACATGAGCATGTGTCCATGCAGTTTAAGGTATATCAGGATGACGTGCTGCAAGATAAAACAAAGAATTTGCTAGCACAGGAGTAATGTTAAATGTAAGACAGGGACAACCACTACATCGATTTCAAACACACAGTTGAGGATTTGAACTGGATAGTCCTTGAGACTCTAGCAATAAAGAACCAAGATGCAGAATGAGTGTTCTTTGAAAAAGAGCAAAGATGGGTACACCGTCTTAAGCCGAACATTTCAGGATTGAATGATAATATTCCCTGGCATAGTCTGGCATTACACAGAAAGGCCAAATGATAGGATAGCCAGAATAGCCAGTCGACACCAACTACAATTACAATCTATTGATAGCTTTCTTAAAAGAGACCAACATGACCAACCCTCCGCCCCATTTAACTATCATCAATGATCATAATATAATGAATGATACCGTCATCTTACAAACGATGCATATAAAGGTTGACCAAAAATAGAGGGAAAGCAGTCCACATAAAATCTACTCGTATCAAAACCCAACATGAAAAT
This sequence comes from Lissotriton helveticus, assembly GCF_964261635.1. Classification (NCBI taxonomy): domain Eukaryota; kingdom Metazoa; phylum Chordata; class Amphibia; order Caudata; family Salamandridae; genus Lissotriton; species Lissotriton helveticus. The sequence continues at coordinate 45,684,940 of NC_136060.1, read as the reverse complement.
TACAAGAGACAACCCCTGAGGACATGACCATACGTTCAAAAAACAGGAATTAAATATAAATTGTCTTTATTCAAGTATGTGACTATTTTAGTAAATCACTTTTTCTATATTACGTTTTTATATCTGTAATTTATGAATTTAAGATGTTTGGGCAGAACTGGTCCCTTGACAACGAGATTGTCTTTTTACTATAGTCTTTTAACTATGGTCATTGAAAAAAGAACAGTTCACGGCTGCTCCGTATGTGCCCACGTCACCCGGGGCACAGTTTTGAGAGTGAGCACAAGTCTCTACAACCGGCTTCGCGAGGTACTAATGAGCACGGAGCGGACAGCTGATCAAGAAACCATCCCCACATATTGTATTATCCCTCTTCTTACTTGTCTCTTTATTTATTCTTAGCAGGTTCATATGCCCGCGAGCACCCAGAGGAAGCCCCAAGTTAGGGAATTTAAGGTATTTTGAAAACGCACGCATAGCGGTCACTAATTTAAATATGACCCGATCTAACACTTGCCCAATAACTTTCTGTTATCTATATTGGGGCACTATGGGAGACACCATGTTTTATGTCTTGGAATATCGCGACATACAGTAAAGGTTGTGGCATTGAATTCCACACATTTTAAATGCTCGTGACACATACCTATTAAATGACATCCATTTTGCAACACTACGTGCAATGGTTCAGTACACCGCAACATGTAATCTAAGTCATGGCATTGTACTCAACACATTCTAAATGTTTCTGGCGCACATCAATGAAGGGGCGTTCACTCCGTAACACCCCGCGCAGCTTACGGGATTTGAGATTTGCCATTTTGATATTGCTTATTGTTCGGGGCATCAGGATGTCTTCAAATGGGGTGCACATTTATCAGATATAAACTCTGTGTTCAGTGTATTCAGTTTTTAATTACGTATAATTATGTTTAGAACACTAAAGCAGTGAGTATTTTTAACTTCACTTTGGTAACATGACGGCAAACATCACTATGAGAGTTACCTTCACATGAGTGTCACCTAATACATTGTTCAAATGTACCACCAAGAAATCTCTTTTTGTTTCTTCTCAACAGTTATAGGTACTACTTGACCCATGACTAGTACAAACAAGATTGCTGAGTCAATGATACTTCCACCTAGGCTGTAAAAGTATTTTAACCTGCACAACCTTAGGTCCTGAAGAAAGCCCCCGACCCGACTGGGCATGTAAATGGGGCTGAAACATGTCGATCACTCACATGAACTAATGAGTGCGTTAGATTGGTAACTTGTTTTCTTACGCACCACACTGTTTTTACTTTCCCACATTCTGAACTGAATACACTTTTTTAAGTTTGGCAATGCAGGCAATTTTAACTCACTTCACTTGAGCACCATTTATCACTGATTACTTCTGCTATAACCATTAAGTCTAGAATACATGACCCTGGTTACACAGGTACAAGTGATCCATTCTCCATTGATAATTGAAGTCAGAATCAAAGCAACAACATGGCTTAAGACCTAGTCGGGATACCACTGCACATATACATTTGGCCATCACAGTGTTTGATGATGCTGAAATATTACAAAAGAAGATGGTGAGACTTTGCTATATTTAGGGACTTCTATGGCACGGATGGGAGTATTTCCGGAAATTGTTACACTCTTTCAATGGTCTATATGGCCACCACCCCTGTGTTTATTGGGGTGATATCAGATATGATTTCGATCTGTAGGGGCTTGATGCAAGGCTGCTTCACAACCCAAATATTAGTTTCTTTTTTTTTTTAACCCTATCTGCGACACACTATAGCCCCTAATGGTATACAGCTGGTCCATTTTAATTAAAGTAGCAGCATACACAGATAGTGTTTTTGATTTTTTTCTGATAACTTTGCAAAGGATGTTCCAGTAATAGAAATGACTGTAAAGCAACTAAGAGGTATTTCTGGGTATCACTTAAATGTCTCCAAGACTCAGATAATTTTAAATTACAATACAGCCTGGAAAGACCCTCACATTGCATCTAGTCCTGCATGTTGTTTAACCAGAACAACAAAGCAAGAAAGCTTATATGGTAAAGATCAATTATGAACTCATTCTGAAATCCAGATTCACAGTGAGCCATGAAAAATGAAAAATATCTCATGGTTCCCTGTGAAGTATACATTTCATAATTATAATTATAGTTCAGAAACCACCCTGCAAATCTTTTCTATTACTTGTTCTTGTGCTACTAAAATTATGCAGCATGTAGAACAAAATTATGAGGAAATGTTTTTTTAATAACGCTGAGAGAAATGTGAATTGTGTGGCTCATCCTCTAGCAGTGTTATTTTCATCTTTTTAATCCAGGAATCATTTTGTGGGTCAAAACTGCAATTTTTGCTAATTAATTATGTTGTAAATCCAGAAAATTCAATATCATGTGGCAAATGCTGCAGCCACAGAATCTCCTAAGTCCTCTGGCACTCCCTACTGTTCATTGTTTTATCAACAATTCATTCCTGAAAGGCAAACCTCCATAATCAAATTGCAATGAGTGTGCGCTGATAGCTGTAGACCCAAATCCGGGTCTGTGAACCCGTAGACACAAAACCTCTTAATTGGCTAGTCGCAATAGAAAAAATAAGCATTTGCAATGCAATAGGTCTCGCATTTGTGAGAGTTAGAGCTATTGGCATTGTAAATGATAATGTCTTTTACCAATGTGCTTTTGTGGATGTATGTGGTGTGGAGTGGAGTTATGTGGGTTGGATTGACATCGTTCTTTGTGGAATTGTGCAGGGTGGTTTTGTGTGGTGTGTAGTGTATTTCTCTGGTGGAATTATGTGGCATGGTGAATAGATAGGGGTGAGAGGTGCAGAGAATTGAAAGACAGGAAAACAGAGAGGGATAGGTAGTTTGTGCACAAGGTGGTGAATGAACTCCAGATAGTTGAGCAGTAAGAGTTTGTGAGATAGAGAGGAATATACGTAGACAACACCCCAAGAAGGAGAGGAAAGCATGGGATTGCAGAACTAAACATTGAAAAGGCACAGGGAAATATTGTGCTCAAAGACCTTAAGTGAACCACATGAGAGAGGTGGGAAAAGCACGTGAGAGAGTGAGAGAGAATGGTGAGAGATGGCATGAGAGAGCGAGAGAGAGACAAGTGGGAGGGCACTTGGGGGGTGGGGAATGCGAAAGTGGACTGAACTAGTGCACAGCCTGAGAAGGTACAGGAAGGCAGCTTGTGTGAGCAGGCAGTATAGAAAGGAGATGGAGAGTGAGGGAGGGATGAGAGGGGGCAGTGGGATTGTGGGATGAGCGGGGTAGTGTGAATGTGAGGGGGAGGGAGAGATGAGAAGGGCAGTTGGTATGTTGTGCAGAGATGATAGCATTCGTGGAAGTGCAAATGAGTTTTTATTGGATTTGTTTCTAGTGGAATAGTGTGGTGTGGAGTTGTGTAGCTGAAATATGTGACATGGTGTTCTGTAGAATTATGTGGATAGTAATTAAATAGTATTAAGTTTAATTAATGATGTATCGTTAGATTGTGAGTTATGGAGTTAATTATGTGGGATGGTATTGTGTGTTTTGTATTGGTAAGTTGTGGAGTTGAATTATGTGGTGTGTTTTGGATTGGAGGTATGTGGTGTATATAGTGCCTGAAACACCTTTCGTAATGTGAGCTATACACTAAATTATGCATCTTACATGTCTGAAGTATGTGCTTTTGTCTACATATAGGAATTTATGCTGGAGGATTTACAGCGATTACAAATCCTACGCTAGACACTACTGGCTCAATTTTGTGCCATCGTGCGAGGCTGAACACCATGCAGAACATCAATAATCATTGAGAGGAGGAGGAAGACTTCAGGTGGGGTCACTCCTCTCCCACAAATGTATACTAGAATGATGAAATGTGTTTCCAAAGATTGGTATAAACGTTCACCTCATCCGCTTTACAAATGTAGGTGCCGTGCTCACACATGTCCCATTGGCACACAATATGTGTAGAGGCAGGGTAGTGCAGGTAGACACCAACACCCGGTGTAATGCAGGGAAGGGTCAAGGGATGCTTGCTGACACACACCCAGTGCTTATAAGTATATCAGCAGTGTGCACCCACCTACAATGGATGTTTTATTTACGCAGTCACGATACCTGCAAACTTTGGGTGTGCAAATTTGCCGGTGCATACAGTCATGACACTGCACTAACCGCTTTTTGATTGTAAGTTAACACCTCTCCATCACATACATACTGTGTATATAACACACGGTGTTTGTACCTGCCATTGCGGGGCACACTGGGTGCTTGATTTGCACCCATTCAAAATACCTGCATTAACTGGGTGTGTGAATGTAAGATCGCATACAGTCCGACAGTGGCACAATCTATATTGTGTATGTAAGAGTTAACAGTTAACACTTCTCTAGCCCCGTGCACCCTGTGTGTCTATAAGACATGCACACACTGCGGCTCTGAGGCTCAACCTAAAAATTATGAATGCCTAAGTCGACTGCAATACCCCACCCCCTTTCAGCTCCCACAATGATGCATTTTCCATATTCAGCACTGACTAGTGGGAAGGATTGATGCAAGCAGAAAACTCCAAATAGCAAAGTAATGCAACAATACAGTTTTACCATTGCATAAATCTAGTGAGGGACATCCGTGCTCGCAAAGATGTTGAGGTCACCTTTGGAAGAAGAGGATTATTCACTTGAAACTCATGCAACTCAAGATTATTTGGAAGATGAATCATAGGGCAACAACACATTGATTGGTAAGTAATAAAATGAGTGATAGAAAACTTCAGAGTGACATTGTTCTGAAATGTTTATTTCTATTGGCTAAATAGAGATTCCTTCATCTGTTGAAGATGGCTGCGCTCAATGCTTGTTTGTGGATGCTTTTTCTACATTTTTCATTTTGTTGGCGAAATAGTCTGGCATGCACCTACGCCATTGTTAAAAGCAATGCTTACAACAGACACACAGCAGAAGTAGCCACCTAAACTACAACAATCAAACTTAAGGTGGGCGAGCCACGGTCTGGAAGCTTGAGACAGATGCCTGTCTCTGACTCAGCTCCAGGCCCAGGTTTCATGTCACTGATTAGTTGGAAGTGAAACCAGAAAACAAATGATTAATCTTGGCTTCCCAATTTAACCAAATTGTGTGATCATGGGCAAATATTTTTCCCCTATCCTTCTTCATTACCGCATATGAAAGAAATACTTGAGTTCGTAACACAAGCTGTGCAAAAACGTAATGTGTTTTATTTAAAAGACTACAATTTTGCACTATCGATGTGATCTGGGTGATTTACAGGGTGCACGTGACAGCTGACTTGGCTAATGGTTTACTAATGGCATTGTTGCCAGTGCGGGAGCAGGAACGGTTCAAAGTTCATGTCACGTTCAGTAAGTACCTCTCACTGCAATGAGATAATGAAACATGTTAATGTCAAACCTTCCATTTGTTAGAGTAATACAATTTTTGAAATTTTGAAGAGATTGTATTATAATTTACGCAAGGTTTTTGGCCAGGTTTACATGGAAATATTTCCAGGGCAAGATCGTACGCGGGCTCTTAGAGACAAGCTAGACCCTGGTCCTTGGCTCAGCTGGTCCTGTTAATGTATTGGCTCGCCCACCTCTAAAACACACTACTGTGAACTAGAAGTGTGCATACTTGTTTCAGCTTAGAGAAGGTGTTACTTGGGAGCAGGGTTAGTAAATACAAAAACATCCTAGAACTGACTAACCTCAACAGAACTCCTCATACTTTTAACTAAGCAATGTACAATAAGTTACGTTCACTATGTTCTAATTATCCCTTATTTATTCCCACATTTTTTGCCTTTCCTGCACCAGCGAAAGGAACAAACTGACATTGCACCACAAAGTATTTGATATCCGCAATGGGACAGCATAGAGCACTGTCCGTGCAGGGGCAAGAAGCACAAGCTGCGCAGGCTCATTTACGAAGCAGAGTGAGGAGCCAGAGACATCTGCTGCACCAGAGCCTCTCAATCCCAGCCTCTGTAGCATCACTTCTATACGTAATGAAAACGCTTTCCTCATTTGCCATGCACAGCTGCTGATTAGTTCAGATGTCCCGAACAGGAAATAAAACATGTAGTCCTCAAAGGAACATATTAACATTAACATTAACGTAACAAGGACACTGCAAGTGGCTGGTGCTCCTGAATGAAACACGGAAGTGATGTATTGGGAGCACCAACCAATTTGGAGCCAGCAAAGAAGGTTGAGACAGGAGTCAGCCTATGGTAAGTAGTAGGCGGGATTGCATGCCGTATTCTGACTACAACAGGTCTTGCAGACAGATCATGCGCGCTGACGTTCGACCTAAAAATCTGTTGCAGCTTACCTGACTGGATGCAGGACTTGGTATCTGCACGCTCGAAAAAACTAAAGTAGTAATAAAGGGGCAAGTGTAGCATTCCCTGACCTTTTAACTTAGAGACGCCCCTAAAATAAAATAAATAAGTACATTTTTCCACAGGGTTCAAGGACCTTGTAGTATGGTTTGTGTACCCCAATGTGACGCCTTTGGCTATGCAGATTGAGGTACGGTATGCTTTCATAGAAGTTAGTTGTATTATATGGTCAAAAAATCCCCAAAATACATTGAAAAAAAAACATGCAAACCATAACTGACACAACTAATGCCTTTGACCAAGCACTGCGTCCATTTGGCTGATGGCCATTTTCCCCTTTGGCCAGGCTTGTTCTATATTTTGAAACAATTTTTAAGGGTTTGCAGGCCTTGTTATGAGTTACAACAACAACATACCGATCAGGTTGAGGACCCAAGGGAATATTTAAAGACCTCAGCTCTGGGAACATTCCCGAACTATACTCAACAACAAAAGGGTTCCAGAGGGTCTAAAAGAATAGTGAATCAACCGTGCAAGTCACCAAAAAACATATCAACCCACCTGCTAACTGACAAAAGATGGTAAACAAAGACACCCTAACAGATGGTCCAAGGTACCCATCAGTCGCCACTCGGAACCACCCTTCATCATCTGGGATTCCTTGTTTAGGCCATTTATGTAGACATACTATTCTCATGAACAAAGAAAACCAAGATGGTACAATGGTTCCTTTGACTGGAATAGAAAGTAGTATGGTCCTATACTTCCTTAAAAAGGTAAGTGGCAAGTCATATGGTAACTGATAGTGTGCAGTGCAAGAAAAAGGAAATTAAATACAAAAAAGGGGGAGAATCTGCAATTAAAATTGGAGTGGAGAGTAATGAACAACTTTATTCGGGTGATACTCGCCCTACCAATGTTTAAAAATTTTCCAAGACAGGTTAGAAAATAGCTGTCTAGATGTGGTACCAGGTCGACATGTTTCAGCAATAGTGGATGCAATTATCCTTGCTTTCTCAGTGAGCATACGGTCGGTAAGACACTCGGCAAAACGCTTGGCATCACTCGGCAGCTTCTCCTTTCCCCTCCCTTCACATGGTTAACACAACGTGTGAGTATAAAGAGGGCTGACAGAAAGTGAAAGCGGTGGAAGCACACCTGTTGTCTGCTACACTCTGAACATGCGAGACTTCACTGCATCATGCTGCACTTTCATTTCCATTTAAAAGAGCCTAAAAGACTTCTATCAGACTTTTCTAAGAGCAGGCAGACTTTCTGCTTCCTGCTGTCTGCTTTTCAGCCTCTCTGCCTTTGAGCTTAGAGTTTCCGCACCTATAAGAACCTGAAAAGGATAAGAAAAGACAACAAAAGGGGTTAAAGAGCCCGAAAAACTTTTCTAAGAGCAGCCAAGCCTCCAGCTTTCAGTGTGAGGCGACCATTCTGATAAAGAAATATACAGAAATACAGAAATATCCTGGGCTGGCAGGAAGTTGGTAACCTGTGGGGGGTAGCAAGGACATCCATATCTGACACTGAGAGGTCTCTCTCTCTCTGGGGGACTTAAACCACGAGCCTCCTGCAGTGTATAAGAAAGCCTAAGCAAAAATCTATGCGAAAAGTCTATGTGAAAGCCTTTGATAGACGGGCCAAGGATAAGGATAACATTGATAAAATCCAAATATTTCTAGCTACTCCTGTAGGCAAAGATTGCACAAGACTATCAAAACTACATCAACTACAACAACAACAACAATAACTATAGCTATAACAGATACAACTTGACCTACAAATACAGCTATATTACAAAGACGAAGTCTAAGACTAATACAGACTCTGCTGAGTGGACAAACACAAGACAAGGCCCAGGCTCAAGTAGAGATTGGGATAGACGACAAGACCGACCTAGCGGGGGCCGCGGGACAAGGCCGCGAACAGACAGATGAATCAACCATCTATCTAACGGATCTGGTAATACCCGAGGAGTCCAGACCACCCGCAGAATTCCCAAAAGTAGACTCTGAGGCACAAAACCTTAATAATACTCAGAAAATAAGGGATATACATCGACGACCAGAAACTAGAGGGTCCCAGGCCAAAGAGAATGATGAGGATAAAAACAGCAACCACACGATGGGCAAACCTAAAAGCAAGGATCAAAACAAAAACAAGAATATTGAGAAAAATTCAGATAAGATCGTTGATAAGAAACTAGAAAAAGACACAGACATGGAAAAAGACAAAGTCAAGGAAAAAGCCAGGGATAAAATAAAAGGCAAAGAGAAAGTAAATAAAAAGGATAAAGTAATGGATACTAAAGACCACGATCATGACAATGACAATGATAATGATAATTTGGAGCTATTGGCCAAGAAGGCAAAGAGGCTACAGACTATTAAAAACTTGAAAGCGGCTGCAAAAAATACTGTACAGCAAGTAGATTCTCAGCCCCGGATCTCAAACATATTTATACCGATATCCAAAGAAGAACAGAAAAAACTCGCTAATAACGCAAAAGAGAAAGAGCTCGAAAACATTGCATCACCTACAAATATATCCGAGGAAAGCGAACTCCTCCCTATACATCCAAGTGAACCCAGGAGATCCGAACACCCTTCGTGTATTGCACAAAGATCCTCCCCAAGAAGACAATCAGTCATAGAATCCAAAATAGCTGCCGACTAGTCTGAGTCAGAGATTTATGAGACAGGAGTCTCCATCTCAAGTGCAATAAGCGACTCAAATGAGGCCGGCGAATAAGGTGTTCCAAATGAAAGAACTCTCAGCCACAAATTAGCAGTCTCCGACAAAACAGCCCCAGGGAAATCAGGGTCACCCTCTCAGGACGTCACTCCAAAGAAAAAACTGGAAAAAAGGAGAAGACACCAAAAAATATCCTATGATGAAACCACGGATCCTGGAAGCAATGCGGACCAAGTCAAAGATAAACCAAATCTTACATGGAATGATTCTGCCACAAAATATGTATCGGAATCATTCAGGCGCAGCATGGAGGATTCCGGAGAGAAAAATGCGCAACAGAGTGAAGACCACTGTGGCGGATTGGGCAACTCAAGTGACCCATCCTTGAGCGAAATCCTTAATTCCATCAAACGTTTTCAGCAAGATGTTAAAACGGACAGCAACAGAAATCTTGCTGCCATACAAAAACTCCAAGGGGCCGTTCAAGAAGTAGGCCAAACTTGCTCTGAAATATCGAATCGGTTGGCATCCGTTGAAACTCGTGCAGAAAATCTCGAGTGTGATGTAACTAAGCTCCAAAGTCAAGAGAAAGAGCACGAAGGCATTATCAAAGACTTGATGCAAAAGGTAGAGGATCTTGAAAACAGAGCAAGGAGAAATAACCTCTGCTTTCTCGGGATACCGGAAGGCGCGGAGGGAACTGATCCAAGGGGATTTATGGCCAATCTCTTGAAAACAACATTTCCTGAACTTCAAGCATGGGACATGAGCATCGAGATCCAACGTGCTCATCGCTTCCCTTTGGGAACCCCTAAACGTACTCATAAAACCCCATAATACCCAAGAGCCATGTTGGTCAACTTTAGGACCTTCCTCTTAAGAGAGACAATCTATGACATTGCCAGACCCACAAGTAAAAGAGAGTACAAAGGTTTCTCCGTCTTCGCTCGCCCAGATTTCGCACACGCCACAGTAGAAAGGAGGTGGAGAATGAGGCAATTATTCACACCATTTGAACAAATGGGGGCAACGGTGTTCCTTCAAAATCCGGGCCGCCTCAAAGTCATCTATAAGGGTAAAACTAGAAACTTTATAAGCGAGGTCCAGGCTGAATCTTACCTGAAGGAAATTACAGAAATGGCAAAGCTGAACCATGGAAAATAATAAGGGAAATGGAATACAAAAAAACCAAAAAAAAAACAATAAAAGATAAGAAGCCGCAAAGAACAGAAAAAATGACAAATAGATCAAAAGCGTTAAAACATCTATGCCATTGGACTTGATACTGGGGCTACAATGCTGAAAAATTAAGCATGGGGGGAAAAACACTTTGTAAATAATTGGGCTGCTTTATAACATGTGAACTAACATATCCTTAATGTCTGTACCCAATATGTATCTACAGATGATCAGGTCACGGGGCAAGCTGAGACGAACTGCCTTCACTGACACCTACACCTGGGTGCCCTATGACCCAGGACTTCTCAATGGCAGGTGTGGGGAGGGGGGTGGGGGGCTTTGGAAGGCGTAGGAGGAGAAAGGGGTGGGGCGGGAGGTAGTATTAAAAAAAAACAGAACTAGAACTGAGCTAAGAGCAAATTTTTCTATACTATTAAAACTATTCTTAGCAAACAGCGCTATTAGGGCTAAACACAAACAGACCCACTTTGCAATGTATTGTGAGGTAAAAACACAGGTACATCTCGAGCTACAAAGCATATTATCATGGGGACGTTAACTATACGAACTTGGAACGTCTCAGGACTATTGAATAGAGAAAAGCGACAACGCTTGAGGGAGATAATACACCAAAATCCAGTAGATAATATTTGTCTCCAGGAGACACACCTGCACTGGGATAAGAGAGAACTTCTTAAAATTAGGGGTTATCATTTATTAGCATGCTCCACACAAACATCAAATGTTAGGGGAGTGGCTGTTCTGGCTAAAACCTTCCTGGGACAAGCCATCAATAAACACGCTGACACTCAGGGTAGATGGGTCATTATTCAATTGAATCTTGGTATCACTATCTGCTCTGTTTATGGATCTAATCAAGATGATCCCACTATATTTGAGACACTTGAGCTGGAACTTGCAACTATACAGGGCCCACTAATTTTATGCGGTGATTTCAACATTTTGTTAGGCCACCAAATTAATAACCAGGCAAAAGTACATTATATAGGTCGCTAGCCACGAGTCTTCAAAGCTATCAAAAGACTCCGCGATAGCTTTGGCCTTAGCGACATATGGGATCTTAAGAAATACCCTGACCCTGGCTACACTTATTACTCTTGCCCTCATAGTAAATATTTCAGGATTGACTATTTATTTACAACAAAGGACTTGGCTAGTCACGCCACAATTACTAAAGAACCTAAAATCATTTCTGATCACAACGCTCTAACCCTTACAGTCAATACTACAACTGCTAAGAGGGAACGTAGAAGCTGGACCTTTGATAGAAAATTGCTAGCCAACAATGACTATATTAAATATATCTCTAGGTGGGCTAGGGAATTTTTTGGACATAAACAGGTACAGTGCTTCAAGGAATACTGTGTGGGACTGCTTTAAATCAGCTCTAAGAGGTAAAACAACGAGTTACCAAGTGAGAACACGGAAGCAGAATAGTATGGGGTACCATCAGAAATTGAGCGAACTTGCCAGAGCCGAGGAAGATCATATTGCAAAAATAGCACAAGAAGAAGATGGGAAACTTGCAATGTACCAACTGTTGGTATTAAAAACTGAGCTTAACTCTGGTTTCACTGAGAAGGCCGCTGATTTATATAAAACACATCAGAAATAACTATATATAAATGGGGAAAGAGTGGGCAAGCAACTGGCCCTACATACTCGCAAGAAAACTACATATAATGCCATTAAAAGTATACAATCAGGAGGGCAGACGCTCACGCAAACACCTGACATAATTAGGGCCTTCGAGCTATATTATCAGACCTTCTGTCAGGATGATAACAAATCAAGTAGTTTTTGAACAATCTTCTCGACCATCCTGAGGCAAGCACTATTGTAGAAGATACCATCAGGGACGACTTAGAGAAAGAGATTACATTTGCTGAATTTCAGCTCACCCTCTCCTCACTGGCCTCCGGAAAGGCTGCAGGCCCGGATGGAATTCCCCTAGAACTCTATGAAATCCTTAGCCAAACTTTGGGTCCGCTTATACACGATCTATTCTTGGGAATTCAATGGGGCGGAATTCCTCCTTAGTCATGGAGAGAAACAAACATTATTATTTTTCCAAAAAAGGGCAAACCACAGGATCAACTATCATCCTATCGTTCAATTTCTCTAATTAATTCTGACTCCAAATTATATGCCAATATAATGGCCATCCGGCTCGGGCGTGTCATTGAACATCTGGTCTCCTCGTGGCAACATGGGTTTATCCCTGGCAAAGGCACGATTGACGACACTCGAAGAGCCATTGCCCTGTTTGATACAATGTCTGCAACGGGTGGCCAGATGTCAATGATTCTCTGGATGCCGAGAAGGCCTTTGACCGCGTGTCCTAGAACTTCTTATCGGCAGCACTCACCCGGTATAATTTCGGCCCCAAATTTGTTAAATCCATAAAGGGACGTCTGGCGGCGCCATCTTGTGAGTGCTCTAGTGCTCGGGCGTGATTGCGAGGCCCCTACATAAACCTGTCATGGACACGCGCAGCGGTCGTGCCGCATTGCGCCGGAGTCGAGCTAGAGTCCTGCCCGTCTGCGCCCGTCCGCACTTGGACGGGCCCAGGGGCGATAACCCCTACTCTGACTCCAGACGCATTCATCCATCGAACTATTGTACGTAAGTATACTGGTGAGGAATTAAAATCTCTCAGACCCTCTCCTCATACTAATTGTACATCTTGTGTTCTGCCAGCTCATAACTTTATTCGTCATGGCTGTGGTTTTTCTACGGGGAAAATGACCAGATGCAAGACGATGAAACGAACACATATGCGTGGCAGACCGAGGACCACTAAAACTCTTTCTACATGCCCCAAAACTTCAGTGTTGGAGCATAAATTGTAGGTCTATTCCTAAACACAACACAACAATAATATCTACGACTTTATAGTTGATGAGAGGCCGGACGCCATGTTCCTTACTGAGATCTGGCTCCATGAGAGCTCCGGACCAGATATTGCCATGGCTATTCCCAATGACTATGTCATGGTAAGGAAGGATAGAGATACTGGCAAAGGAGGGGGTATCGCGATAATCTTCAAATCCAGTTATAGTTGTAAGTTTGAAAACTTATCCTTGCCTGGATGTGAAGCTGCGCTTTTCAAATTAGCAATTAGCCCTCAGTTTACCTTGTCAGGTCTCCTGGTTTGTCGTCCTCCTGGTAACTCCAACACTTGGACGACTTCCTTTCCTGAAAGAGTTACCCCACTATCCCTGAGGGCTGCAAATTTCACCATCCTTGGTGATCTCAATCTTCATTTAGAAGATCCTCTTTGCACAGTTAGTAAACACTTCTTATCAGATCTAGAAGCCCTTAACATCTCACTGTGCAATTCTGGGCCTACTCATTCTGCTGGGCACTTGTTGGACCCTATTCTTTCCAATCTTCCATCCGAGTGCTCACCGGATGCCCGCCCTCTAGAATGGTCGGACCATTATGCTGTCCATTTTTCCTTGCCTCTTACCAAGAATTATGGCCAAGGGCTGTAATGGACGGGACGAGCATATATGTCGGTGGGGCAAACTTGACATCACAAAGTTTAACCTGCACCTATGTGATACTCTCCCGGGCACTGATATGCCTGTATCGGAGTCGAACATGGTGGTATCCCAATGGTTAAGTGCTGCCGTTGACAAACCTCTTCCCCTGACTCCTAAGCATTCTTTGTCTCATCGTCCTCCTGTGCCATAGTTCTCTAATGACTTGAAGCTCTTGAGGGCTAATTGTAAGGCCCTCGAAAGGAAATGGAGACGTTCTTACTCCAGCTCCCGTAAAGTAGCTTACAAGGAGGCTCTAAAAGAGTACCATAAACAATGCAAAATGGCGAGAGCAGCCCACACTGTTAACACGGTGACGTGTGCCCAGAACTGTCCTCGTACACTTTTTTCTGTAGTAAAGAAACTAACAGGAGCAGACACGACCCCGGTCCCCCCTGCATTGGATGAAGCTCAATGTAATTCCACAGCTGAATTTTGTATTGCCAAGGTAGAACGTATTTATGATTCCTTGAGCCCCTCTACTATGGTTGATGAATCATTGACAGGATCTGTACTGACTTTAGAGAAATCACCATCTTTAGCTGTGAAGCTCACGGAATGGCAATTGTTTGACGATGCCTCCTTTTCCTCTTGTCTGAACAGCATCAGATCTGGCTCCCCACGTGATCCTTTACCTGTTAAAGTATTGAAACTACTGGATTTTAGCTTTCGTCGTGTACTGATGAAACTTCTTAACTCATCCCTTTCTGAGTCCTATGTTCCGCAGGAATGGAAACATGCAAATGTTGTTCCTCTCCTCAAGAAGATAGGAGCGGACGTGTCCAACTTGTCCAACTTTAGACCTATCTCCTTGTTGCCTCTCTTTTCCAAAGTCTTGGAAAGGCATGTTAATACACAGTTAAGTCATCGTGTTGAGAGTTCGGGGTTTTTACATTCTTCCCAGTCCGGTTTCCGAGCGCAATACTCCACCGAAACCACACTCCTAGGAGTCACCGAGAGTTTGCGGCATGGTATCGATCGCGGTGAAACATCTGCACTCATCCTTTTGGATTTGAGTGCTGTGTTCGATACCGTGTCCCATTCCATTCTTCTTGCATCTCTTCGGTCCCTGGGAGTGGATGGTCCTGCGCTGGACTGGATTACCTCCTTATTAAGTGGGCGTACCTTCCAGTTCTTTTCTGAAAAAGCTGCATCTGCAATTTTTTCATCGGCGTACGGCGTGCCCCAGGGGTCTATACTTAGTCCTCTATTATTCAACATCTACGTTAGACCCCTGGCCACCATTGTGGAGGACGTTAGGCTTACATTATTCTCTTACGCCGATGATACCCAAATAGTTTTTTCCCTTTCTAGTATTGACTGCAATAAAACTTCAGACTTGAAGCTAGGCTTGACATGAGATGCTGAGTGGATGCAGAGTCATTTCCTCAAACTAAACATGGGCAAGACCGAGGTTGTGATACTGGGCAAGAATAAAGGTGTCTGGGGCCCCCAGCACTGGCCCAGTGATATGGGGTCTACCCCCCAGCCTGTTGCCGTAGTACGCAATCTCGGCTTTCTCATTGATGAACAGCTCTCAATGAGGCAGCAGGCCACTAAGGTGGTGTCCATTTGTTTTGCTACTCTGAGATGGTTACAAATTTGTTTATGGATGTTGGCCCCTTCCACCCAGAGATCTGTAGTCCAGGCTTTAGTTGTTTCCCGCCTGGACTATGGCAATGTTCTTAATCTCGGAGCAGACTCGACAACTATTAAGAAACTTCAAGTTGTACAAAATGCGGCTGCCCGACTTCTTCGCAATGTTCCGAGTAGAACATCTGCCTCCCATGCACTCTGCGATCTACACTGGCTCAGGATCCCGAGCCGTATTAAATTCAAAGCTATGTGCTATCTTTTTTAAATTAGACAAGGCTCGGCTCCAAAATATTTACAGAGCCTAGTCCAACCTTACAAGCCAAGTCATACCTTAAGATCCTCAGAGAATGGTGATTTCATTATTCCGCGATTTAGACTAGTAAAGATGGGCGGTCGGTCCTTCTCCCACTTAGGTCCCAAAACCTGGAATGCTCTACCTATGGCCCTAAAGACGGAGACAAACTTGTTTCGATTCCGTAAGGGTCTCAAAACCTGGCTTTTTCAGTAGGTTGTGAGGGCTCATATAAACTAGTTAGTGCACCTCTCCTTCTTTCTTCTTGAGTCTGTCCCTGGCGCCAGGAAACCCACTGCGGGTAGCTGTTGCACGTTATAAGTTTAAATAAAATAAAATAAAATAAAAAAAATGGCTATTTATATAGATCCTAAGGCTAAAATACAAATTATGGGTTCTGAGTCCAGCACTATTAAGGTATCCAGAGGCACACGACAAGGGTGTCCATGCTCCCCAATCTTATTTGCCCTATATATAAATCCATTAATTTTGAAACTTTTAGAAAACCCGCTAATCACACCTATAGTGGTTAATCATTTTGAAACTTAAATATTGGCTTATGCCGATGATATTGCACTACTAACACCTAACCCCTCTGAGGCATTGTTGGAAATAGAGGCAGTAGCCCAAGCCTACGGCCGTTACTCTGGTTACTCATTAATTAAAGAAAAAACAATTGTGCTGTGTATGGATAACGTCATGTGTACCGACCACAGGAAAGCAAAAAAGGCTACATACCTCGGTGTAACCATCAGCCCGGATATCATACAAATCCCAAAACTCAACTATGACCCTTTTATTAAACACTATTAAAAGAGACCTAGAATGAATAAACAGTCTACATCTATCAATAATTGGCAGGGGAAATTTCCTAAAGATGAATATCCTCCCTAGGTTGCTCTACTTATTTCGAGCTATCCCCTTGATTCCCAACGAGAAGGCTTTTAAAATACTAGAAAGTATCATGTCTAAATTTATGTGGCAACAGGGTAAAATTTGAAGATCACTAAAACTACTGTCACTCCCCCATAATAGAGGAGGTTTGGCAACCCCCAATCTACTGCTTTACTTCTGGGCCTCATTTCTCCAACAGATGGCCCCGCTTCTTCACTCTAACTCTGTTTCTGAAACCTCGAGGCTCCTCCACTCCCCTCCATTCAGGAGCTGTCCTTAGGTCAAAGGGCTAAAGGTCTCTTTTTGGGGGAAGAGGAGGGTAGTTATTATAAAAAAACGAAATTCTAAATTATCTCCAGCGCCTGGAAAGTTTGGTTAAAAACTGCAAAGCATATGCATATCCCAAAATTTTATAGATACACCCCTTATGGCACTCTAACTTATTACACGAGCAAGGGAGTGATGTTATCTCAAGGAAATGGGAATCCCTAGGAATTACCTCAATAGGAGACCTTAAGGAGGAAAAGCATGTCACTACCTTTGAAGAAATACAAAATAAATGTAATCTTCCAAATGGACACTATCTCAAATTCATCCAGATATTTTCAATACTTAAACTTAAAGTACCAAACATTAACTTGGGGAGAAGTGAAATTATTGATACAACAGCTAAAAAAAACACAAGAATAGGCATCATCTACAGCCTATTGCTGAACAAAATATAAGACGACATAGAACATATAGAAAATACCTGGGCAGACAAACTCAACAACCCCGATGTAGATATCGATATGTGTCTACATCTATCTTCACGACTACTTATGTCTGCTGGCTTAAAGGCCCAGACATATAAAACTATTTTTAACTTGTACTTCACCCCTGCCAAGCTATAAGCTTGGGGTAAAAGGGAGAACAATCACTGTCCTAGATGCCGTAGAGGCCCAGCAACATTAATACACATGTTGAGTGAATGCGATCATTTAACATTAATTAAAAAAATGATTTTTGAATTCTGGGAAGAGGTCTTTGGCCATAAGATACCCAACTCCCCTACCTTGTTCCTGTTAGGCACTGATAATACTCTCAGCCTGAACTAAGATGAAGGGGCAATGCTCTTCATAGGCTCGGCAGTGCTCAGGATAATAATAGCTGCACGGTGGAAAGACTCAGATCCACCGAGCTTTCAAATGTGGTTAGCCCGCCTTCTTGGTGTCTTCAATCAAGAAAATGCCATTTATGCTACCAAAGGGATAAAATCTGCAAGACTCGGTAGGGCGATCTGGCAGCAAATCACTGACTGGAAGAATGGGCTTAAATTAAATATAACCTATATCCTTTTGTTCACATTATGTATTTCCATAAGTGAAATACTCGTATGATTTTTCGCTTTTTCTCTTCGCAATTCCTTTACCCTTGCAAATAAGGTGAGAATATATCATATATGATTATTTTTCTTTTTATATGTATTTCTTTTTAAATTGTGTTATTTTTTTTTTGCTGTTTTCATCTTTCTCTTTTTATAGCGCAATATTAATGTATTTTGACTCTTGTCTGTACTAGTTCTGAACAAAAATAGTTAAAAAAAAGTGTCTACCTCTGCTTACATCGGGTGCAATTGTGTTCTTTTAAAAAAAATATATATTTTTATTACGTTTCTTAGACCCTTTTTGATCAAAGCAATATATGTACATAGCACCACAAGGTTATGATACATTTCAGACACATTGATAAGTGTTAACAGATAAAACAAACACAGAAAACAGAATAATCAAAAGAAGCAAAACTATCAAGCATTCAATGGACAGGGTTTCCCGGACAATATGTTAATTATTTATGCATACTTATCACTTCCTGTGATCAACATACTTGGTCCCCCACCTTTAAATTATCTAGCCGTCACAAATTAAGATTAGCTACAGCTAAGTGATTTTCCAACCCAGACAAAGGATCTCCTCATAGATCCTTGCATACCAAGCCTAATTCATTGGATCCAGTCTGATATTGGAGACCAGCTTTTAGCTCCTATGATTCTTTTCCTTCTTCCTTTAGTCTTATAGATTGATAGTTCCAAATTATACCTGACTAAGAGTCTTGAACACCAATTAATAAAGTTGGGTGGATCAGGACTGTTACACTCATTAGTAATACAAGCACGTACAACCACCATAATAGTGAATAGAAGAGCAGTTGTAGCTCTCGATCTTAGATTAGCCACCCTATCAGACCCTACACCAATAATGACTAATTCTATTTCTCCCGTGATTGTCATGGGGGATCCAGTATTATATCTAAGAAGTTCTCAATTTCTTGAAAAAACTCCCCCAATCTAGGACAAGAAAAAACAAGCATTTACAATGCAATGGTTTCGCCTTTGGAAATGTTTGAGCTATTGGCGTTGTAAATGACAAAATTTGTATTTATGTGTTAGTTTGGAAAACAGATAAATAAATGGCATTGTCATTTACATTGCCATTAGCAGTATGTGTATATGGGCCCAGGTGAGTATGGTAAAATCCCGAGCAGGTGAGCCTGCGCTCTATCAGGCCAAATCAATGGAATAGCACCCACAGTCCGCTGTCACGAAAAAATGTATGTCTGATGGCTTTCGCGCACATACACCAAAGAAAAATTCTGAGCTAAGTAAGGAAATACAAAACACGTTTTGCAAATGCATTTTAGGTAAACATGTTGAAAGAAAAACATAGGGTGAACCCCTTTTTGAAAGCACAAGATACAAGCCCAACCTTCGATCCAAACTTCAGTGTCTTGCTTTCAGGTGGTGAATAACTGGCAGCCACATCCATTTGGAGCGGGGGTGTTGCGTAAGTGAGGAGCTGCAGTATGGCCCGTGGGAACGACTCCACTGGAAATCTTGATGAGCGCAGATGACTATTTAAATCTTATGATCTGTTTCCATGGTAGCCCAGTCAGTTTCTCCATTGTTCATATCCATACAGTATGTATGCATAAGCTTTGTTGTGAATCATTTTTTAAAACCTCTTTCCAACATTTTCCAGATTTCAGTTTTATTAATTGGGGTGGAACGGAGCGGAACAGAGTTATTTTTTGCAACTCTGCAGAATTCCACATCGTGGTACTTGGCCAACTCCGCCCCCCCTTAATAAAAAATATAGCTATCGAGAAACGAAAGGCCACCAGTCAACGATCGCAAAGGGCATACTATTTGTGCGGCAGCAGATGTGGCAGAGTTTTTAATTACTTTCAATCCACCTGAGTGAGAAAAAAAGTAGTTAAAAACTGAAAATTCTGCAGCAGATGGTTTATGTGGTAAGCGTTGCAGATTAATAATTATGCGGAAATCTCCGTGGCTACTGAGTTAAATACCCACTCTGCAATTATGTACCAAGCCCAAGCGAGGGCCCTTTAAGCTGGGAGCAGTTAATTAACCACCATTGCTGCCCTGTCTGCCAAGGCTATCAGCGTTGGCTTACTCATTCTATGCAAAGTGAAGAGCTGTGATGCTGCAGGAGCGTTCGCCTCAAAATCCCACGGCTCAGGCCTCTTCCTCGAAAACCGTCCCTACACTGCCGTAGTGTGCCCAACCCACAAAGCACCCTTGGTCTGATCACTGCCCGCCAGTAGGAATAATCCTTCAGTACAGGAAGTGATGACAGTGAAGGCCCAGCCAATGGAAGCCCCGAGAAAGAACAGCGATCATACAGAGTGTAATTCAGGGTAGTAGTGAACCTGCTACGTTAAACGATGTTTTAGTGAGAGGCAGGCTATTCAAAGAGCACCTTAAGGACGACCAACACCCACACATTGGAAACGCAGAAAGGTGAGGCAGCTAAATAGTGCCAACCTAACACTGCTAATACATCAAGACACAAACATTGCATTCTAGACGTAAGCTTTTCATAGAGATAAAAATTAGAAATGTATTACATTTTTAGAAAACAATACCCATCTGGCAGTGACTGTAACCAACTATAAATCTAGAAGTCAGCATAGGTACTTAAGGCATAACACATCACAGTGAAGCCATTACTATTGTGTTGTTGATGTTGCATAATTTAAAACACACTTTGGTAACGAAATAGAGGGAGAGCTATGGCGGGCTTGTGCGCAAGTACATATATGAATAAAGAGCGAGTTTTGATAAAAAAAATCCTGAAGTAAAACACGCATAGGTTACATTTGCAATCTCCACACTGAAGTCACCCATTCACATTTTTCTCACTGCATACGGTTTTCAGCATCAACATGAACCCCATTCTCTCGGGGTTCCAATTCATTTATTGAGTAATAAGGCGGAGGGTGGTGTGGTGGTGGAGGATTGGCATCCTTCTTATATCTTTTAAACCTTTCATTTTCTTGCTCTGGGTCAGATAACAAATGAGCACTGGTCCCCTAAAATGGGTGCTGACGTCACCATCTGCCCAGTTGATACACGGAGTTAATTGCCTTGCAGTAAGAAATCACGTGTATTTTCTATATCTATTAAATCCATAAGTTACTTACAATCTTTATTCCCAGCCATATATGCACAAAGACACGGATGCTTACCCTAATCAGTGCTTTAAGTGGGCCGGGTCCTGCCAGTACGCAGCACCAGCAGTTCTAAAAAGAAGGTGCCGAGATGGGTGAGTCCCTACGGGGGCTCTTCATTTGTACCCTCAGGGTGTAAAAAACCGACAAAAAACCTTAACTCTGCAATAGTACAACCCGTCACTGCCTTTGATGTAAGGTCAAGGAGCCTCGTTTTTTATTTAGTTTTATATATAGCGCAATCTTGGAGCTCTGTACATAAGCACCACTTACATACACAAGAACATATTCATTTTTTTAACCACATGACGTCATGCTCGAACCTGTTTTCTCAGCTCGAAGGTCGGCTGCTCATGACTTACGCTACAACCTCTCCTACAAATGCAGGTAGCATTTTCATTACTCTATACAACGACGTGAGAGTTGGTGCGTATTTTTGTTATGCAACTTATACCCATTGACAAAGCCAATAGTCCCGGATTGGCGGCTTCTTGTAGGTGTAATGTTCCTTTTTGTGCTATACACACCCGGATTAATGGACAGAAGCAGCAAAGTAACAGTCGGGCACCAGATTTGTAGCTTGTGTTTTAAGCCACGCCCTTAAATATAGCGGCCACGTCCATTTGAGACACCCCCAGTTTTTTCAACTCACTTAAAACCCTGCTCATAACTAAGGTTCATAGAAAGGGTGAAGGTGAGCTAGCCAGGCAAACAATTCGAACTTTCTAAGCCGTGATACCTTCTATTGGCTAAGCTTAAATTAAAGTAAATATCTCGAAGAAGCCGTATCATAAACTCATCCTCTGTTAGATCACCTAACAGAAATGCATGACAATTGAGTATCTTGCAGGCTTGCAATAAAATGCAGGACACTCGCCTCCACCCGCTTCAAAATGTATTCTTGAATTTCAATTGAAGTTTTATACATTGTGGACCAGGCGTTCGCTGACGTCATGGACATTTACACACCTGAAGAGAATCCCCAATTGTACTGAGGCCAGAAAGGGAATTTACTACTGATGGTTGCTAGAAATAACACAAATCTCTCTTTCCCGACAGACGCAGAACCACAGCCACGCCCGTCTAAGTGTACGTTTACCTGTTCTGAAAGTGTGTTGTGTGGAGAGGCTGTGGCGGAGTGTGGACTGTTAGTCGGGTTGTAACAAGGAGACAAGCGCCTGAAAATGAAGCACGCGCCCGGGCAGGAGCGTCTTTCAAAGTTTTTTTTTTTTTAATGCAGGATTTATATAGCGCGAGATCGACCCGAAGTTATTGGAGGGCTTTACGAGAGCACCTGTTACGTTACACAAGGCCACGTTTCACTTTAAGCCCTCCTTAAGGAGCTTTGGTCGTAGAAAGAAGCGGTGCTGAGAGTCATAAAGTCGTCAATCGTATTTTATACCATCGCTGCCTCTAAAGTAGCACCCACCGATCATCTTCTAACAGTTTTTTTCTGGACCCGTCCCGTTGTACACTGTAAATTATACTAATCGTAATCATCGCGATACAAAGGAAGTTATAGTGACATTGTCAGTGTCAAGATATATTAATTGTCATTGGTGCAGGAAATGTGTGTAATCAGGTCCGGGGCGCTGGCAGATGTTGCATCATGTAAACTCTATGTAGCACAACAACTAATAGAGTTTTCTTGCTGTGCGTTATTATTCTCTTTGGCTCAGTAAAGGTGCGCAAGGAGAAACTCACACATTTCATTTACACTACATTTTATGTAAATTTCAAGTAACATTTTAGGTGGTACGGTTTTGAGCGTGTGGTGGATGGCGAGTCTGTCATTGCATCAACATGAATATAAATGTACGACTGCCTTTTTAACACAAATACTTAGAAGAATGTAGCAAGATAGGATTTTTAACCGAGAGCACGAGCAGTTCTGTTTTTGTCGGACCATTTAAAGGCAGGGTGAAAATATGGAAAGGGTAATTTACTTGTGCAGCAAGGCTTAGCATATCGTTAGGGAGTTTACATACTCAGAGGAACATGGCCACATTAGCCACAAGGACCGACCCGAAGCTGCTGCCTCTTAGGAAAGGGATGAACATTACATCACAAAGCAGTAACCGTCCACAACCCAGCTACCCCTCCAGTCACTGGTTAAACGTTATGCTCGTGTTTGACCAAGCATAGCGCCCCGCGGCCTTTTGGCTAGGGTTGGCACTATAGGAATACAATAACCGTTTAATAAAAAAAAATCCACTAAGATCAATAAGTGATTTAAGGAAAGTGGGAACGTGAAAGCTGCACCCGCCCGGAGGTGAAAGATCGACAGTATCAAGTGCACAAATCTTGCATAAACGAACGAGCCGGTCGGTGTTTGCTGCGTTTGGACCACCTTGCTCACGTAACGTTTCGGGGTCACTTAGCTCTGTCCAGGCTGCCAGGCACAGGAGAGAGGCAGCACGGCAAGTGTAACTCGATGCTCAGCACAGACGAGTACACGCTTCTGAAATATAACCCATCGGACACCAAGGTGCTTTAAAGAGAGGAAAGTCCGGCCTGCTTATAAACGGAAGTTCGTAAAAATACCGCCCCCTGGGACCTGACTTTCAAGCACACACAGCACCAGAAAAAATCCCGGCTTAGCCGTGATACAATGGTCGTCGCCGTCACTGGGGAATGCACAGCGACTTTCCCCGTTGTGCAAGGAGTAGAGATTTCCCACTAATCACTAAATCTGAGCTGAAGGCCACAGCGTAGCTGCAAACAAACTGCAGGTCAGCCACCCGAAGCAACATGACTCTAGGCCACACACACCAAGGCACTCGTGCCTCACTGGTATGTGCATTAGGAAAAAAACACCAATGTCGCGATACTGGGAGAAATAATGCGTTCAATGAACTAACGTGGGTTGTCTCTGAAAGCACATAAGCCACATATAAGATCTAAAACAATTGTCTGAAACTCGTTTTTTTTCAAGCCAGAAACCCTTTTACAACACTGTTGACTAAGTAAACAAGTCAGGTCCCGGGCCGGCCAGCCAATCACAGCGCGGCCCGGGAATGACGTCATGGGGGTTTCCCGGGCCGGCAGCCAATCGCAGCGCGGCCCGGGACAAAGGGGCGGGGCTTAAAAAAAGCACCAGAAACGCCCCCGAATCGCGTTTTCGTGAGAAAGCGCGATTGACAGCCTCTGCCTCCCAATGGCTAGCCTCCATTTATGGAGCTAGCCAATTGGAAACAGAGGCTGTCCTAACCTCACAACTAAAAACAACAGATTTCGACTGGGAGTGGCTTCGCCCCTCGCCAAAAGTCGAAACCTAAACATATGAGTCAAATCCACAGCAAATAATCCACACCTATTACATTTGTCCCCCACTGTTGCACCCCATCTAGAAATCTTACTAGGAGTATAATATAAATCACAAAGGGCCATATAATGCTGACTACGTATTCTTCCAGTCATTAGAACTTGATTAGCAAGATCAAGGGATTTTATTATATTAATATCCTCAACTCCCAGTTTGTTTTCCCCTTTTGTTTTCCATATATCCAGATCATCCAGAAATATTTCCACTAGTTGTTGATAAAATTGACCTATTGGTGTTTTTTTTTCATATTTTATTCATTTAAGGGTATTTTAGCAAATTGTTATCCTATTGCTGACCCCAGGCGGGCCAGAAAACTTCGGATTTGAAGATATTTAAAGAAATCTTGATTGCCTAAATCATATGTCTCCTGTAGGTCTAAAAATGCTAGAAGTTAGCCTTTATCAAACATATCCGCTATGCATCGCATTCCTTTTAAGCCCCAGCTGATTGTTACTTGATCTCGAAAGATTATAGGGACCAGCCCAGGAGCTGAGAAAGGGGTATAAGCATTCAACTTTAAAACACTGATCTTCCGTTTAACTTGTTTCCAAACTGCATAAGCTGCCTTGAGTATCTTAAATTTAGTTTTTTTAAAGTAACTGGGCTCAATTACCTTAACTAAGCAACCATTAACCTCTTCTGCCAGCCCAAATTTGTAAATTGATGGTCTAAGGTCTATGAAAAAAAGGGATCTCGGCTTTAGTCTCGACTACCAAGGGCCCCATATATTGTATCATAGCTGCCCAATAATAGATCATAAAATGTAGAATACTTCGGCCCCTCCAGTATCTAGGTAAAACCATCTTCCTATATGCCCTTCTCTGTCTTTGATACCCCCACAAAAACCTGGAACACATCCTCTCTAGCTTAATAAAACACAATGAGGAGAACTCTAAGGGGATTGTTCTCAACATATATATGAATTTTGGTAGGACCAGCATTTTTAATATGTTACATCTCCCATGGAGGGATAGGTGAAGATGATCTAACCTTTCCAGAGTTCCATTCACCTTCTCCATCACGGGGATAATATTCAAATCGGGGATCTTATCCACCGCAGATGTAATTTTTTTTCTCAGATATGTTACTTCGGGTACAATTGACATATTTACCGGGGGATCCATACCTGAGGAAAGTACCTGAGTTTTCTCTATGTTTAATTTATAACCAGAGAAGTAACCAAACTGAACAGCCAATTACTTAATTGCAGGAAGAGCGGTAACAGTATCACCAGTAACTACGACTATATCATCGGCATAAGCCAATGCACTATACTCAATATTGCGAAAACTGATTGGTTTAATATCTATGTGCTGATTTAGTTTATTCAAAAATAAATCAATAGATAATGCAAATAAAAGAGGGGAGCACGGGCACCCTTGACTTGTGCCCCTACTAATATTAACTAATCCAGACTCTTGTCTGGATGTACGTATAGTGGCTACCGGACGTATATATAGGGTCTTAACTGCTTGGATAAACTGAGAACAAAACCCTTTCCATTGCAGGACATCCCACATATATTGCCGGGAAACCCTGTTGAATGCCTTCTCGGCGTCCAACATGATCATCCCCAATACAAATTCGGTGGCCTGAGCCCAATCAAGAGGGCTATTATTCGTCTCACGTGATTAGCAGTATCCCTGCCTGGGATAAACCCATGCTGACAATTAGATACTAGAGAGGTAATGACCAATCCTAAATGATGAGCAATCATCTTGGAAATGATCTTACTGTCTGAATTGATCAATGAGATAGATCTATATGAGGATGGATGCAACTCAGGTTTGTCCTTTTTTAATAAAACAATAATGATCATTTTTCGCCATGAATCTGGTGCTATTCCGCCTTAAGCAGTGAGGAACAGTGTCATAAGTTCCAGTTTTAGGACTTGACGAAATGTCTAGAGGGATGCCATCCGGAACTACCGCTTTTACTGTTGCTAGCGGCATTATTGCTCCCTCCACTTCCTCCCAAGTTATATTTGCTGCTAATTCCTCATTTTGATCTTGTGTAACTTTATTAGTTTTAATGTCAAAACTGAATTCCTTCATTTTCTCATCTGTATCTACTGTTTCACCCTCTGCATATAAATTGTGATAAAATTTGCGATATGCATTCAAAACTTCACCTGGGGAATCTCGTATCTGATTGAGATGGTCCTGTATCCTATAGATTCTGTTAGTTATTTCCTTCTACTGTAGTCTTTTCGCTAAGATCCTACCAGAATTCGTGACTATTTTCG
Organism: Lissotriton helveticus; assembly: GCF_964261635.1. Classification (NCBI taxonomy): domain Eukaryota; kingdom Metazoa; phylum Chordata; class Amphibia; order Caudata; family Salamandridae; genus Lissotriton; species Lissotriton helveticus. The sequence goes on along the minus strand of NC_136060.1, from coordinate 45,658,250 downwards.
TAGCGAAATGTTGATGGATTTTCCTTTTTAAAATTGCAATGGCCTTAAAAGTTTGTTCCATATTTTATTGCCGGATAACTTCCTCCATAAGCTCTATTTCTAATATCCTGAACTGATTCATCCCATCGTTAATTTCAGCCAAAATTTTGTGTTGTTTAGCTATAGAATAGTTTAATCTTTCACCCCGAACCCGGCCTCAAATGTATCCCAGACAAAAGGATCTAAAGCGGTTCCCCGATTATTTAAAACATATTCTGTAATCCAATCACACATGTGCCCACAAAAGTCCATGACTTTGGCTGGGCCCTAGCATTGATGTCTAATTCTAATGCAATCGGATTGTGATCTGAAATGATCCTTGGTAAAATCTCTATCTTGGCAGAAATAGTCCAAGAGCACATGTTTTCTATGGGGAGCAGAATAAAAAGTATCTCCAGGAGCTGCTTTCTTATGAGTGTACCATGCATCAACCAGCCCAAATTCTTTAACTAGACCGTGGGTAGCTTTAAAAACTTTAGTTTTTTCTCTGTTAATGGTCAATCGCTAGTAATATTAAATCTGCCATCTAAATGAAGATTGAAATCTCCGCAAATGATTTAGGGTGATGGCCATGCTACTAATTCAACACTTAGGTAATGCATCACCTCTGGGTCGTCCAAATTGGAACCATAAATAGAGCATATCATCAATGATGATATATTAACAGTTATTTCAACAATGACCCAATGCCCAAAGAGTTTCTTCTTTACCCAATTACGTACAACATCAACTTGCGTGCGCTACACGCGTCCGGCATAAAAAAAGGGACAAGTTCAAACATTTTTCAATGTGCGATTCTAACATCGCATTAAGTTAATGTTGCCGGCAACTTAGTGTAGATTAATCTGTGTTGAGACACAAATGTTGTACGTTTATGAACATTATTCAATTTAACAGATACTTTCACAACGCACTATGCAAATCTGTACTCGATATACTCCGTGATTCCACTGAAATACACGGGCGGTCTCAGTATGTCACTACTCACCATTAGCACATTAAGCACTTTTTAAAAAAAAAACAGGCACATTAGTTGGACAAGCAATGGCATATTTTAGTACATTTTGCAACTGTATTTAATTATTTTGCAATGATGACCATAAACAAATGTATAATCCTTCTGTTTTAGAGTTGCTCCCTGATGAAGCGACAATCGGCTCGAAATTCATTGGAGACCCATGTATTCATTAATGAATGGAAATTCATGTAGTCACTAACAGAATAAGTTGAGAAAACAAAAATCAACATCAATAAAGTAACATAGGAAACTACACTTTATAATTTGAAGCCTTCAGTTTCTACTTGTTTTGAACCTCATTGAAGGTTTAAAGGAGTGCGCTCTAAAGGGGGATGCAACCAAGTTCATTTGGGAGCACACCGCACGTAAATATACATTGACGTAATGCAGGACGGTAACGTCACCCCAGGAGCCCCCCAAGAAAGAATAATTTCCATTACATCAATTGTTACAATACCTTCATCGGACCATAGGTTGTGCGCGGAGCAATTATAATTCAGTTCATACAGTTAAGTTAATCATACCTTGTCTGCCCTGCCCATACCCTAAGCTATGCTTCATAATACATGAAGAAGACATTGTCTCTCACATAAACATAAGTACCATAACCTTGATGCCATATGAACAACAAAAACCAAACGTGCCTTCCAACGCCCCCTCCCCCAACCCCCACCGTTGCCCACCTAAAGCTGCCCCACCCCCCTCACCACCCCCTCCCAAATGAGGCATAAGGACGGAGTCCTTTGTGATGGGTAGTGAATTAAGAACACTCCCCCAAAAATACAAGACAACACCCCCTGATTCCATAAGAAGAAACCCCCTAACTACCTGAGAGCACATTTATACAGTTATCTCTAGATTCATTTCATGTTGTACTCAAAAATTCCTTTGCTACTATTTCTGATACAAAAAATTGCATTTTTTCCCTATATATGATTTTCAGTTTGGCTGGATTGAGCAAAAAGGTATACAGCCTTTACAATGAAACTTTTACAACGCAAACCATTACAACGCATTGCGCTGGGGGCGCTCTAGGATAGGGAATAGATTTAATTTACTATCCAACACCTTCCCTAGTGTTCACGGGGACTGGAGTTGGAATAGTAAATTAAACTATTCACTATCCAGCACCCCAAAGCGCTATGCGTTGTAATGGTATGCAATATAAAAACCGCGTTGTAAAGGTAGGCGTTGTAAAAGTATGCGATGTAACGTCATACATCCGAGCAAAAAGGCCTGTGCCCCTTTAGCCTGGAAAAGTGGAATCAATTAATGCAAATGCCACCTATTTTGAACTGTGGCCTTGCAGAAATCCGGAGGAAAAAAAATTCACAACCTTTACCACCTTTCTTCCTGTCTGACCTTGCCAAATCAAATATTGATTCCCGCAACAAAAAAATGCTCAAACAAATCATTATAGCCCTCGGTTTTTCATTTGGTCACCCTGCTCAACCTCGCTGATTAAATAGGAACATATGTGCTTTCTGAAGTTCTACTTCCCAATTCCAGCGCTTGAGTCCGGGGACGGCTTCTGAAAACAATTAAATAACAAACAGCATAACATCTTTGTCTTGCCGTCCCTCTGGTGTACCCAAAATACATAAATTGTTCCTTCTGGAACGATTCTCCAAATCAATAGGCTTCCAATTGGTGTAGTCTTTTAAAGCTTGCAGGGATGCTACTGTGGCCTTCTGCTGGACAATTTCATCTTCCATTGCTATTATCCTTGCCTCAGCTTCCCCAATTCTTGTGGATATCTCTTTACAAGTCTTTGCAACTCTGTGCACCATGTTTTGTAATTTGCGAACAGCACCCTGGGTCCAAAGTTCCTCCGCCTTAGTCTTTTCCCCATGCGCCATTATTATTTGATAAATACTACTGAGGGTAAAGCAAATCAATATAGCCCTAGGTTTTTCATTTGGTCCCCCTGCTCTACCGCGCTGATTAAATTGGAACCTATGTGCTCTCTGAAGTTCTACTTCCCAATTCCAGTGCTTGAGTTCGGGGAAGGCTTCTGAAAACAATTCAATAACAAACTGCCTAATATATTTTCCTTCCCGTCCCTCCGGTATACCCAAAATACGTAAATTGTTCCTTCTGGAATGATTCTTCAAATCAATAAGCTTCCAATTTGTGTAATCTTTTAAAGCTTGCAGAGGTGCTATTGTGGCCTTCTGCAGGACAATTTCATCTTCCATTGCTGATATCCTTGCCTAAGCTTCCCCAATTCTTGTGGATATCTCTGTGCAAGTCTTTGCAACTCGGCACACCGTGTTTTATAATTTGCGAACAGCACCATGGGCCTGAAGTCCCTCCGCCTTAGTCTCTTCCCAATGCGCCATTATTATTTGATAAATAGTACTGAGGGTAATTTCAGTTCCTATCCCAGCATCGGCGCCAGCTACTTCTCCAGAATTATTGCCCAAACCTACATTCTTATCCAGTTGAGGGGAAAACAAGTAATCCCACACTAGTGATCCAGCTGTGCCAGACATCTCTTTCGACAGAAGGTTAACAGTGTCCCTTAATTTTTGCACTGTCCCCTTATTAATGGACACCTCCAAGCTCAATTCCTCATCATCCTGCTGATAATTACTAGTGTTGCTCTTATCATCTGCCCAATCCCCCCTAAACTCGCATTCTCAGAAAAGTTGGAGGGGTCTAACATTGAATAAAATTTCCCCTCTGAATCCCCAGAATCTATATCTTTGATTAGTTATTTATCAGAATAACCAATGCGCTGAGGAATCCTAGTGTTGTCCTCCCCCTCCTGATGTCTATTTCCAGGATTTTGATTGTCAATACTTTGATGCCTATTCTCCAGGATCGGGACATCTTCCAGGGGTTGAGCAGATGCCGTTGCTATTTGTAAGGGGTAGGGTGGCTTAAGTGTCTCGAGTGCTTCTCCCAGCTCTTTTGTATTACCAAAAGCTATGTTACCAGCTAAAGGTGCCTCTCTCTGGTAAGAGGTAGTTTGATGAGCAACAGTCCCCACAATCTCACCATCTGTACGCGGATCCCTGCTGCCCTGTAAAGCCCCTTCTTTATTCGTTGTCGATGTCACTGGCCCAGGCAACATTAATGATAATTGTTTATGTCCCGATACATCTGCAGTTACATTGTTGCATGGAGCAGTCATTGCCGGGACCCCAGGGGGTACAACTGTTTCTGCATCAGCCGGATTCTTACCTCTGCTCAATTGCTTTTTAAAGATCCCAGGTACCATTTGAGGCTTTTGCACGGTGCTGCCTTCCCTCTGCACAGAACCGGGAGAGGAGCCGCTAACCTCTTGGCGTGCTGCAGCGTCACCACCTCGACCGGCAAGTTCGTTTCCACTCTCCGCAGGGGAGGAGGCTGGAGAAGCGAGATTACATGCGTAGCCACTGCAGCTCCCGGGTCTTAGCACCTTTGCTCACAGTCTTTGGGCCATTGTAATCCCTAATGACCACGCTGAAAGTTCAACCAGCTGCCAACGCCGAAGCCTCCACTGAACTGATCCCAGGTTCCACTGAAGCCTCAAGGCAGATCACCGCAGTCCGCCATGGCTGGTATGTGCAGCACTCGGCGAGCAGGTATCGCCACAACACTACACGATCAACCTATCGTGATATCCATTTACTCGGGAGACAAACAGGTGGGGGGTTCAGAGGAGCGTCCATAACCAACTCACTCGATCGCCGCTGCGACCACCGTCTTGCCCCCTAGTGTTGAAAGTATTGTTTCGTTTCACTAGACTAAAAGCGGGTACAATTGTATCTATTGCTTTTGAAGAAATCAATGATTTGTGTTTGCTGAAGACATATTTTTTTCAGATAATTGCTGGAGTAAAATGGGATGCACAAATGTGTGTTCATTTCATAATATGGTACATAAATGTCCTTCCATTGCCAAATAACTCATACAATTCTGCCACATAACCTGATCGCTGCATTATTCCAGAGGCCCATTATATGTGCTTTGATGCAGTATCCATCCCACTCTTTACTCTGGTTCACTCTTGTCTGAAGTTGCTCTTTTCCCGTTCACTTAATCCTATTCCCGCTCCTTTTTCTAAACTCTTAGAATTTGTCATCCACTTCCTCCCTCTTGTATGTCACATCAAATTCCCTGACTTTTGTGCACCTAACCTTCCCTTTTATATCTTTAAATTGTGGTTGTTGTGAAAGTGGTTGTTTCTAGTCCCATTGCTAGGCATGCTTTGGCACATCATTATCATTAGTGTTATTTGCCATCAAGTGTGAGCTCAAAACAAGGAAATGATTGAAGATAGTCTTTCCTTTCTTGTATCCCTGCGCCAAATTCACATTTACTGCTCATCTCTTCCAGAAGTAATTCAGTTGCCTTTCTGAAAAGGGTCACTTATGGGGTCCTTACGAAAACACAATCTAAAATAATGTCATCACCATTAGAGATTTTGCCTGGTCGCTCTCCTCCATCTATGAGCCTGATGAATCCCTGACATGTACTTGTCACAGAGCCATGCGACTAAGGAAGTGTGACGTTGGCAAAAATGGTTTTTTCCTGTTTTCTGTGGTCTCTTTTATACCATGATAACTTTGTAGGTAACACAACCTACAAAATGCACACTTTATGGGAGAAATAACCAACAAACTGACATTTTACAGGAGAATTCTCCAGCTTAACACCCCTCACAAAACACTTTGCACAAAGTTTCACCCAGAGGCAAGGTTTTGCTAGGTTTAAAAGCTTCAGAAACTTATGCTGCCATCCGTTTTTCACATTTCCTGTTCACAAATAGAACGTAATTCGGACCAGAAAAATACTCAGCCCATACTCAAATAACCCCTTCCATGCTGTCGCAATTCTGCTCCTGTGCTGGACATTCCAAGCGCGGGTGTGGTCATGACGGCCCCCAGCCGTCATCAGCACATGAGCACTGTAGTGCATGGCGGCTGGGGGCCGTCATCAGCATGCAAGGGGTTAACTGGTTCATGACATGTCGCATGTGAATTTTAAATTGTCAAGAACATTTTGTCTCTTTCTTCAGGTGGCTTGTGTTCCCACGTTCTCCTCGGTCCAATTGGGCTACCTTCTCCTTGGTCTAGGAGAATTCTTATTGTTCATATGACAGAATCCTTTCTGTTATGCAATCCCACCTGATCATCCTAGTGTGGGTCAATAACGAAAGGAAAAAAATCCAAGTAGAAAAGTCCCATGTTATACCTATATGGCCTTATTAGAACTTGAGAGCGCTTATGTAAACCTTCATGAAAGCCATATCTGGGACTACCTTGCATATTCACTACCATCTGGTATCACCCATGTGGTTGTGTCCCTAGCCTTTGCACATTAATCCACTCCACACCATTGGAAATAAAAAGTGACTCTATAACTAGCCCCAGACTGTACCTCCAAATTAGTTCTGAATAATTAACAGCAAATTATAATAAGGGAATGGTTGCTGTAGCCTTCTACCAAGAACTGTGACCATCACCAAGTCAATTTGAGTGACAAGGGGCATTGCAGTATGTTTCAAATAAACCCCTCCCTGACTCAAAAGTTGTCAACATTATTGCATGTGCATAGACGCACACACAGGCATGCATGCACGCACACATTCACACACACACACACACACACCCACACCCACACACACACACATGTATAAAACAAAGTGTTGGTTGCCACTTGGTAGAGATAGTTAGGTCAGAGTTTTCTTTTCTGTTTTTCTAATCAATTTGGTGTTGTTTCAAAAATCCTGAGAAAAATTGACAAAAAAAGTTCACCCCCTTCAGCTTCTTCCTGGAAATTTTCATGGGGTTCTGTCAAATGGAGGGTGAGAAAACATGTTATCCCAATGGAATGTCCCATAGATACTTTAGACAGTGACACAGAAAGAAACAGCTGAACAGAATTACACCAAATACTGCAGCAAGCTAGATCTTTACTCGGAAAGCATGCTGTGTTTGATTTGGTGTAAATCTGTTCAATCCTTTTGAGAAATAAAGGTTCAACATGTTGTGATATCTAGGCATGGACAAACAATTTTATTGACAGCCCTCAACATCAACAGAAATGTTACAGCCAACGTTTAGAGGACTAAGGGACTCAATCCCCTTGTCCTGAGTTTCTAAAAAAACAAAATAGTATAAGGGAGCAGGCTAAAGGTACCCTGACTTCGTACCCCTGGTGGAGTAGACCTAGTCAGGCCTCCCACTGTAATATGGTCAAATCCAGATCGAGCAAGAACACCACCATTTTACATGTTCACATTTAAACTTGTCATCTTTTCTTGAATATTGACATTTGACACAAATTTCATTGTGTGACTGTGCAGGATAATACTCTCTGAAATGGCTTTGCTTACAGTTCCACTTCGTAGGCATATTATGAACTACCTAGATGGGCACCCTGAAGGCACTTACTTACTGGTAATGGGGAGTTGGAGCACCCATCAGGGTTTTGGCAAATTCACCCACTTTAGGCACACTAGGATAGTCAGCACCAAGAAAGAGTGCAATATATCGCAGAATGTCTGCAACACAAGCCCTATGTGACCTTCATTGGTTAAAAATTGCTGACCGTGTAGCTTTTAAAACTTTGTGCCTTATGTTTAAGATCCATCAGGGTTTTGCTCCTGCATATTTGCACAATCTTGTCCGACCATACCAGCCAAATCGTTCCCTTAGGTCATCAAATCAAGCAAATTTTGTAATTCCTAGAATTCACTTGACAAAAATGGGAGGTCGCTCTTTTGCCCATTTGGGGCCGAAGATGTGGAATGCTCTTCCATTGACGCTTAAAACGGAGACCAATCTTTTGGCTTTTCGCAAAAAGCTAAAAACTTTCTTGTTCTAGCTGATCAAATGTTTTTTGCTTTCCCTGTTTCAGCAAATACCTATCTCTCTTCTCTAGGCTGTCCCTGGCGCCGGGAAACCCTTTATGGGTAGCTGAGCGCAATATAAATTCAATAAAATAAAAAAAATAATAATATTGCAGTACTTATATGCATGCATATATTCTCTGTAACAGCAAAATGGTTGAATTGTTTATCTTCTTCACCATTCTCGTAATGCTAATCACAATATTCGGTTTCTTCTGTTGACAATTGCAGCACATGTATACAGGAATAACAATGCTTCAATAAACATTGAAACACCTTGCTGAGTATATCTTGTGTATCACTTTATATATCCATGAGCAACCATATGAAAGTGTTCTATATCTGTTACCACACTTTTCTTGGGGAGTCAAGGTTGTCATGTTCTGAGCTTGCATATTCCACCTGTTAATATGCTGAAATGTCATCCTGTGTGCTCTGTGCACCCCCATTTTTTGCTGACTGGTACTGGTAGTAACTGGCTTTCACTGTCCCTGGGCACTACTTAACCAGGCCCTGGGCCAGTGTTATCTTGAATACACAATTGAAAACAACACATGCATTAAGGTACACATATACTAGTGCACATCTATTTGGGTACACTTACAATTGGCATGGCCTACCCTAAATTCCCTAGTAGAAAATAGGGCAGAGTGATTAAAACTGCCTTTAATTCCCTAGTATATGATAGGGCAAGGCAGTTAAGAGTCAAGCCGCCTTTGTTGCACTTGCATGTGTGCACAGCTGAGAGCCTGAAGTCCGTTTAAAAACAACCCTGTGTTGTATCACTGCTTTTAAAGGTAAATTGTGCCCAAACTCGACTATGATGGTAGGGGCACCTAGCCCCCGATCTGTGCGCCAGGGGGCAGAAAGCCAAGTAGGCTCCAGGGATTGTGCGTGTTTTTAATGTGTGGGGTGGAGCCTGCACATAATGGACATGCCAATGGCCCCACCCCTCAAAATACAAATGAAATAGTCTTTCTGCCCCTCTTGGGGCACAAATGAGTATTCTTACCCCCGATCTGCCATCTGGGTGGCAGAAAGCGCACTAGGCACCAGAGATTTTTATGTTTTAAGAAAGGAGGGGTGGGGCTGCCCACAATGGGCAAGACCATGCTCCCATCCAAATTACATTGTGAATAAAGTCTTTCTTCCCCAGTGGCAGGCAGATGGGGCACTAGTCCGCAATCTGCCCCACCGGGCTGGGAGGGTAAAAGCCAACTAGACAACAGTGATTTCTTTTTTGTTTTATAAAAGAAGGGTGGGGTTGCTTACAATGGTCATGCCCATGCCCCACGCCACATAAATGGGGGCCAAAGTCTTTCTGCCTCCCCTAGGGGGCAGGTGGGGCAAAGCCCCCAATTTCCCACCCGGGGCAGAAAGCCTGGTAGGCCCCAGGAACAATTATTTTGCTTTGTGAAGGGTTGGAGGCTGTGCAGAGTGGGCATGCTGATACCCCCACACACCCCAAAAATTGGGCACCGTATTTCTGCTCCACCTGGGTGGCAGAAGTTAGTTGGTTATTACACCTGATCTGCCCCCCCAGAAAGTCCACTAGGCACCATGGATTATGTTTTTTCAATACATAGGGGAGGGGGTAGTCCAAAATGAAGATGCCAATGCCCCCCAAAATACAAATTAGACAGTATTTCTACCCCCCTCGTGGGGCTGATGGGGGCAATAGCCCCATCTGCCCTTCCAGGTGCAGAAAGCCAACTAGCCACCAAGAATTAGGTGTTTTTTGAATATGTGAGGTGGGAGCTGCCCGAAATGGACATGCCAAAGCCCCCACCTCCCAAATACAAATGGACCAGTCTTTTCACCCCTCTTGGGGGGCAAATGAGGGTTATTACTTCTGATCTGCCTCCCAGGGGCAGAAAGCCCACTAGACACCAGGGATTTTTTTGTTTTATAAAAGAGTGATGGGGCTACCCACAATGGGCAAGGCCATGCCCCACCCAAAAGAAATTGGAAATAAAGTAGTTCTGCCCCCCTTGGGAGGCAGATGGGGCACTAGCCCCCAATCTGCCTCACTGGGGGCGGGCAGAAAGAAAACTAGACATCAGGGATTGTTTTTTGTTTTGCAAAAGAGTGGTGGGGGATGCTCAAAATGGGCATAGCCCACCACATATAAATGGGGACCAAAGTCTTTCTTCCTCCCCTAGAGGGCAGGTGAGGAAATATCCTCAGAATTGCCCCACCAAGAGGGCAGAAATCCCACTGGTCACAAGGGACAACTTGTTGCTTTGTGTAGAAGGGGGACTGTCCAGAAAAGGCATGCTGATGCCCCCACCTCCTACAAAAAATAATGGGTACAGTCTTTCAGCCCCACCTGGGGGGGCAGATGTTGGTTATTACACCAGATCAAACCCACTATGGGGGCAGAAAGCCCACTAGGCCCCAGGGATATGTTTATGGGCATATCAAGGAGCAGCCCAATAGGCAAGGGACACTATCCATTTTACAAAAAACACAGTTGATGGACAGAATGTAGAACAATGTCATACATTCACCCCAGTACAAGGATCTGGGCCTAAATCCATTGTTTTTTTGCACTCCACACCACCCTGGGTTAGACACTGGCTATATGCAAATCAGCTCTGACCCTGTGCCTCGTGGGAACAGTCCAGTCCGAACTACCAAGCCATGTCTTTCCCAGACCGGAATCAAGCATCCAAGGACCGGTTTCTGGCTATCAGCCTTCATCAGCCTGGATAGCTTGACTCCAGTGGTGTGGAGAGCCTGGGACTCACGTCTGAGCATACCCAGCCCACTCGGGGTGAAAATTGCAAAAAACACAGTTGATGGACAGAATGTAGAACAATGTCATACATTCACCCCAGTACAAGGATCTGGGCCTAAATCCATCGTTTTTTTGCACTCCACACCACCCTGGGTTAGACACTGGCTATATGCAAATCAGCTCTGACCCTGTGCCTCATGGGAACAGTCCAGTCCGAACTACCAAGCCATGTCTTTCCCAGACCGGAATCAAGAATCCAAGGACCGGTTTCTGGCTATCAGCCTTCATCAGCCTGGATAGCTTGACTCCAGTGGTGTGGAGAGCCTGGGACTCACGTCTGAGCATACCCAGCCCACTCGGGGTGAAAATTGCAAAAAACACAGTTGATGGACAGAATGTAAAACAATGTCATACATTCACCCCAGTACAAGGATCTGGGCCTAAATCCATCGTGTTTTTGCACTCCACACCACCCTTGGTTAGACACTGGCTATATGCAAATCAGCTCTGACCCTGTGCCTCATGGGAACAGTCCAGTCCGAACTACCAAGCCATGTCTTTCCCAGACCGGAATCAAGCATCCAAGGACTGGTTTCTGGCTATCAGCCTTCATCAGCCTGGATAGCTTGACTCCAGTGGTGTGGAGAGCCTGGGACTCACGTCTGAGCATACCCAGCCCACACTGCACCCTGCCCAGGGAGGTACCTTAGGCCTTCCATAGGGGAGTCCAATGTGTACAGAAAGGGAAGGGTTAGGCCTGGCCAGTGTGGAAACTGGTCAGGTCAGCGTGGCAGTTAGCAACTGCACACAGGCACTGCGGTGGCAGGCCTGAGACACCATGTTAGGGCTACTCGTGCGGGTGGCACAATCAGTGCTGCAGGCCCACTAGTAGCCTTTGAATTACCAGCCCTGGCACACTTAGTGCACTTTACTAGAGACTTCCTGGTAACACAAATATGCCAATCATGGATAACCAATCGCAATAACAATAACAATTTACACAGAGAGCATATGCACTTTAGCACTGATCAGCAGTGGTAAAGTGCCCAGAGTCCTATTGCCAACAACCACGGGTCAGGAAAAATAAAGGAGGAAGAAGCAAAAAGTTTGGGTATAACCCTGCGAAAAGGGACATTTCCAACAACCTCTCAAAGACCAAAGGGATCTGCCAAACAGTCTAAGGGTGTGAACACTAATTAAAATCTGAAAATTCCAGGAGTATCCATGGGGCACATGCATCAAGCTATTTTGCAGAATCAGCGCATTTTTGACTGGTAAAAAGCCATTTCTGAAGTATCAACCCAAAATGCATTGGCAAAATAGGTCATCTCAATTTTTGCAATTATCTATTTTGCGAATCCAGTTATTGAATCGCAGTTTGTGATTCCCTAAATGCAATGCAAGAAGCATTCTCAGAATGTGACTTTGCATTAAGGAATTACAAATTAACAGCACCTTCAAGTTGATCTTAATTTGCAAATCCTTAGAAAAATGCACAAAATTGCATTACTCTAAGTGCCATGTGGCGCATACACATGCCATTAGGGCATGTGTGTGCGCAACATGTGCACACATACCATTTTGGAGGGGCATCAGGCTGGCCTTTTGGACCCCTATCACCCATGAAATTGCATTCACCATTAGCGATAACCTAGATAGTAAACGCAATTTGCGAATGCTGTCCCATTCATTCCTATGGGTCTCTAGGCCCATAGGAATAATTAGGAAGGCATTCCCTAATAGCGAATAGCAATTTGCTATTGGCGAATGTGTAAGAATCACAATTTATTTTGTGATTCCTAAATGCATAAGGAATTGCGAGTCCATAATAGCGATTCCTTAATAATCGCTGTTAAGGAATCGCAATTCCTTTGCTTGATGCATGTGCCCAGAAAATCTTTTAACATGTCACCAAAAACATAATTTCTTCTCTTTCTCAAAGTGCGCATCTGCAACATCCATTGACTTTCCCATCCCACAACCTCAAACAACTACATTAATAGTGGGTACCATCGTTACTGATAAGCAATTGTTCTTCTACTCATTAAATCATCCCATTCTTGCCAATATTTATTTTCTTCGGCCTCACTATCCCTTATACACAATACTGCTTAATCCAGCTATGAAGTCACAAAAACGCACCTGCAAAGCAAAAGAACATGAAGAGCAAGGGAAAAATAAATTTCATGATAAAAATAATGTCCTATTCAAGCAAAGTTTAGTTGAGCATTTTCTAAGTGCTCTTCGAAATATATGATTATAAGTGCATGCATAACTTCAAAATAACTGAAAAATGAAACCTGCGTTATTATTATTATTATTATTCTGAGTTTTGTATAGCGCCTGGTTACCTATAGGCATCCCAGCGCTTACCAGAACATAACACTACTAAAGAATGAAGGGATTAACCAGAAAACAGAAAAGTTTTTAAAAGTTTTCGAAACCGAAGCAGGCTAGCTTCCGAGCGCAGTTGTAGAGGCAACGAGTTCCACAAAGAGGCCACATTTATTGAAAACCTTCTGCCACCCGTTCTTGCCTTCTTCACCCTGCCAACCCGAAGGAGATGTTGATCGTCAGAGCGAAGAGAGCGAGGGGCCTTGTAGGGCTGGACCATCTCCCCCAGAATAGGTGGACCTACCCCGTGCAGGACTTTGTGAGCGATACAAAGTGACTTAAATTTCACCCTGTCTCTCACAGGGAGCCAGTGCAGTGCCCTCAGCGCCGGGCGAGCAGATTGACGCCTAGGGAGACCCGTCAGAAGTCTGGCTGCCGCGTTCTGCACTTGCTGCAGTTTATTCAAGGTAGATTCGGGTGCACCCAGGAATAGCGCATTGCTGAAATCCAGCCGCGAGATGATAAGTCCCTGGATGAGAAGCCTTCGGGTGGTCACTGGGAGCAGAGGCAAAATCTTCTGGGCTGCGCGGAGCAGGCCAAAGCACACGCCAGCAGTCTTTTTGGCATGAGTTTTAAACGATAGGTCCTGCTCCAGCCATACCCCCAAGCTCTTGATCTCCCGTTTGGGGGGGGGACCGGTCCCAGACAGACTGGCCAGCTGCTGGGGGACAAAGATGGAGAGGAGTTCCCCAGCAGCATCAGTTCCGTCTTGGAGCCATTTAACTTTAGGGCTGAGCTGCACATCCACGTGTAGATCTTCTCAAGACATGTGTGCAGCCGGTCGGGATGGAACGCCGACTGGGAAAGGCCTACCACCAGCTGAGTATCATCAGCATAACTGATGATTTTAATACCCAGCGGCAGTACCACACTCTCCAGGGGGGCCATGTAAACGTTAAATAAAGTAGGGCTCACTGAAGAGCCCTGTGGCACACCACACTGGAGAGGGGTTGAAGATGATTTTTCATGGCCTTCCCACACCTCAAATGAACGATCTTCCAAAAAGGAAGCGAACCATTTGAGGGCCAGACCCGTAACCCCCACCCCTGACAGCCGTTGGAGAAGCACCTGATGGTCCACGGTATCAAAAGCAGCGCTGAGGTCCAGGAGGATCACTGCCACTGATCCCCCCGCATCCAGCATGCTCCTAGCATTCTCCACGACCGCCAACAGGGCAGTGTCAGTCCCCTGACCGGGACGGAAGCCCGTTTGGGAATCGCCCAGGAGGGAATTGGCTTCCAAGAAGTCCGAGAGGCGTCTGTTCGCCAGCTTCTCAGCCACCTTACTGATACCCTGCAGCAAGGAGATAGGCCGAAAGTTGGCGAGGTCAGCGGGATCAAGGTTAGGCTTTTTCACAAGGGCCTTGACCACCGCTCCTTTCCAACTGGGGGGGACTACTCCATGGGCAAAGGACAGGTTTATCAAGTCCGTCACCGGGCCACCAATCACAGAGGACACCTGTTTGAGATATTTAATAGGTGCTGGGTCTTTCGGAGAGCCGCTCTTCATTGAGCCCAGAACCGCCAGAACTTCTTCCATAGTAACCGGGCCCAGGGAGGCCATCTCCACCGATTGCATCTTAGATTGAAAACTGGAATTATCCACCAAGGCGGGGACCTCACCTAGACAGGGGAGGGAGGCCAGTATGTTATCAATTTTTCTTTTGAAAAACGAGGCCAGTTCAGTGCATTTTTTGCGAGGGTCCTCATGTAAAACCCGGGGTTCAGGGGCATTAAGTAACTCCTTAATAACCCTGAATGACTCTTTGGAAGAGTTGGCCGCAGAACCTATACGCTCTTCAAAGAATCTTGATTTTGCCACCCGTATAGCGGATTTATACCTACTCAGAGCCGTACGATATTCTTTGCGACTCGCCTCACTCCAATCTCTCCTCCAGGACCGCTCTAGCTTCTTGCACCCCTTCCTCAAGGTTCTCAAGTCCGACGAATACCAAGGTGCCGAACCCATTCTCTTCCCATTTGTAAGTTGTTTCTTTTTGGGAAGGAGGGTATCCAGAGAGTGCACGAGCCAGGTGTGTAAATTCGCATCAGCGACTATCGGATTGGCTCCATGAGGGGGCCGCGTGGCCTCCAGGTGTGCCGCCCAAGTGTCAACTGGGAGCCTCGACCAGGCTCTCTCAAGGGTATGAACCCTTGGAGCTACCGCAGCTGGACTATCAAATTGCCAAGTCGCGGACACCAAAAAGTGGTCTGTCCAAGGCATGGCAAGAGCCGGAGATGGAACAAGATGGCGTTCATGGTTACATATGCAATCCTCCTCAAATAAATGCAATACGGCTTGAGACATAAGTCTGTATATAAATGAGAATTACATCTTTTTATGATTAAGCTACACATTAATGTGCCACATGTTCATGAGTCTCCAGTTTTCTTCAGTGAATACACTTCCGGAGTACATTTGAATGCTTCACTCCTCGTTAATAAACTTAGGCACACAGAGGATAAGGTTGAGTATGTTTAAAAACAATGTTTTTGTGACGTATGAGGGTGGAGCTAAAATTACATGGCTCCAATACAAAGGGTCAATTTGCAAGTGGTTCTGTCTATGTTGTCATGGGAGTGTCACCAGTGTTGTTCTAATTGTTTGCAGTGGTGACTTAACTCTAAGGTACTCAGTGAACCAGTGGGCCTCGGGCTAGCCCAAGGTTTGGACGTAGTTTACAGAGCAAGGAGTGTGTGCTTGTGAATATCCAGGAGTTAAAGTGAAATATGGTGGATGATAGATCGGTGGGGTCTCAGGGTGACATGCATGGGGCTTGGAGATCGATTTGTCTTCTGGAATTCGGTTCCGTTGCTGTTTTGTGGTCCAAGTTATAGAGTGACCGAGTTGGATTAGTATAAATCAATCAATTAACCAATATTATTATTATTATTAATAGAGTTTTATAAAGCGCATTACTACCCGGAGGCCTCGTAGCGCTAAGGTTATATGTGTTGGTAAAGAGCAACTACTAGAGCAACTACTCACCCATGAGGGTCTCAAGGCACTCAAGGGAAATGGGGGGGAGTCAACTTCGTAGTGTGCTGTGGTCATTCAAAGAGTATCTTTTCCTTGAGTGACTTTACAACTTGTACATTTGAAAATGTTCCTGTTGATATCTGAATTTTCCTGTTAATTTGTAACTCATGTAATCCAAAGTCCTAATGTAACGCAACTGGTTATTTTGTAAAGCGCTCTGACACCTTCGGGTAATGTTCACGCTACAAAAAAAAATCGAAATAAAAAAAATGTGTGAGATCGCCGGAGGTGGATGGGTAGGTTGTTTCAGGCTTTAGCTGCGAGGTAGGCGAATGCAATGCTGAAGCAGATGAGGGAAAGGCCAGCAAGGTGAGTGAGGCCACTCACCCATTGGAAAAGGCCCAAAATGCTAGTCGTGAAATTGATAATAATTAAACTGTCCCACCTGACCACACTGTAAGATCTTCGTCCAGCTAATTTTGTAAGTATGTGTCATGTCATTATCACATAACCCGTTTGAGCACTGAACAATGGAATGAATACGTGGCCTTGCAGTGCTACTTTTTTTCTTGTGAGAAATGCATCAAAATCCCTTTTGCATGTGCACCTAGGGAACAAGCAGCTACTCATGTAAGAATAGTTGATCAAGTAATTTAGATAAAGCAATGAAAAAGAAACATTTAGGACCTGATTTAAATGTCGGTGGACGGGTTACAAATGGTGATTTAGAAGTAAGCGCTCACAATATCAGAAACATCTGTTCAAGTCCCCATAAGGATGGTTCTGTAAATTCAATGAAACAGAGCTGTATTTACTTTGGTGGAGAGGGTACTCCACGGCCTTTGTACCCTCTCTGCCAAACTCTAAATCGGCCCCATAGATTCCTGCAGATATCGCTACTCTCACATAGCTCAGTTAACCACTCTAAATAACATTTTTAAAAACGAAGCAGAATCCGGGCAACATTCTGACTCTACCTACGATTTTTAATATAGTGCTTGAAATGCTGTTAAAAAACAGATATGACAATTTTCGGTGTGTTTACCCTGGAGTCATAGGAATAGTTAACCCTGTCACGCCATAGCTTTGCGCTGTGCTTTTGTTGTTTTGTGTCCAATATATTCTTACTTCTGTAGTGTCTGGCAGAGATCCATGAAACTTTACAGCAAGCATCCACGGTGTAATGTCAAAGTATTAAGAATGTCTTGAGTAAGCAGATTTTTAAAGGATCTCTGCCTGCTGGGCAAGTTGTCATATTCAAGGAACCCACACCGTTCTTTAGGACTGCTGATCTGAAAGTTCCGTTTTTGAATACCACCCACGGTGTAGCTAAAGTATTAATTTCCTTTAAATCCTTCACTTAAAGGTGAACTGCTTCTTTGTTTCTTAGATTTTCCCGTGCATCACTTGACATGCAAATTAAGTGCCATTGAAATGATAATTTGACAGGTATATGTCAGCTTCTCCAGTGCTGTCTTTCTCAGTCAAATGACATTTATACCAAACTAGTAAAAGACCTTGGCTTAGCTACCAGGCTATGTATATGTGTGCGAAGGTTTTGTTCAAACCAAAATAACTTAACTGCTAGAGAAAGATGTAGCCATTGCTTTGAGAAGGCCTCCATGACACAGTTAGATAATTTATTCGATAGCTGGTCAAATATATTTGACATAAACTACTAATTCCTTAATTCTATGACAGCCATAAATCATTGGCAAACAATAAATAATTTGCGTAATTCACAAAACGCGGTTGAAAGTATGTTTCTTCTCATGTTCATACTAGGAATATCCAACAGCTGCATACTGACTTGAGTTGGGGAAGTGTTCTTACCTAGAGGTTTGGAGCAGGGGTCTTTATGTCCCAGATTGACTTGCCTTGCCTGGAAGAGGATGTAGTAATTGTGGATTCAATAAATAGGTAATCCAATTAGTTTAAATTGAAGGTTTATTCCGTATAAATGAGCACGTCCATATACATCAGCTGTCTGCAGGAACTGACATCCAGTGAATACGACGAGTACAAATTAAAACACAGAACCTAGCAATTCAAATATGTACAACTTACATGCTTAAAGGGAAATACACAATACCTAGTAGCATAATACAGTAACACCGCACATGTAGCATAATACAATAACAAAGTACATACTACATATCTTCCCTTTTCCAAAAAAATAAAAATAAATAACCACTACTTATAAACTATAAATTCCTTAAATTTCATTGGTTTCCTCACTGTTCTTCCAAACGAGGATTTCTGATTAATAATCACATTTTTGTCTTTATCATTGTTAATATAATAATCCTCTGCAATTACATGCCCTTCTAAAGAATTAGATGGTAAATCTTGAGTAAAGTGATTTTCATTATCATTCACATTCTCTTTATCATTCTCATGTTTGTCAAGACACCAAAAATGTCCACGAGAATTGTCCATGGAAACCTGACCAGAATCACAAGGATTACTGACAACCAAAGGTTGTGTCAAGGCTAAACGACTAAGATGCCATTTCTCACCATTATCCAAGGTAACTGAATTCTGATGAACCTTAGCAATTTTCCTTGGAGAACTAAACTTACTCTGACCTTTACAAACCATCCTAGGATTTTTAATAGAAACCCATTGCCCAACACACAATTTAACCGGTTTAGATCCATGTTTGGTGGCATGATAAATCCTATTTTTAGTTTGTGACAGAACAAGATTAGATTTTACTTCATCAATATCATAAAAACACATTTCATTCTTCTTCATCCAACTAGGATTAGTTTTAGATAACGGTTTCCTACATCTCATAAGAGAAAATGGACTCATACCCAAAGATGGATGGGGTGTCACACGATAAGCCCATAACATTTTCAACAACTCACTATTCCACCCAAGTTTAGATTTAATGCACATTTGCAAAGTACTTTTAATAATTCTGTTAAGTCTCTCCACAACCCCATTGCAAGAAGGATGATACAATGGAGACAATGTAGGCTTAATTCCTTTAGAGACAAAGAACAAATGCATTTCCTTAGATTTGAATTGTGCACCATTATCTGTAAGAATAGATGAAGGACAACCTTCTTGTACAAAAATGTTCTCTAAAAATTCAACTACACTAACAGCATTAACTTTGTCAACCACCTTTAATTCAAACCACCTCGAAAACAAATCCACCAAAACAATGATACATTTTACTGTTTGATCAAACCAGTTGATAAGACCCATAATGTCCATTGCCAAATCCTCCCAGGAAAGACTTGGAGAAGTCACTTCCCCCAGTGGTGGATTAAAAGTCTTCTTAGATTTATCGGAAGTCTCACAACTGACACATGCCCTGATGAATTTCTCAATTTCACCATCCATTCTAGGCCACCAATACTGATCCCTTACTCTAGACTTTGTACGAGATATCCCTGGATGACCTTCATGAGACAACTGTATAATTCTGTCCCTTAAAGTTTCTGGAGGAATTATTTTATCACCTCTGATAAGAAAATGATCAGACGTCGAGAGTTCGTCCCTGACCTCCCAAAAACCTCTCAAGACATCGTCTAAATTCTTCTTGGAGAAATCATTCCAACCAGTTACAACTTTAGACTTGACAATACTCAAAGGATTGTCATCAGAATCAGCTTTAAGCCATTGCTCCAATGAAATAGAGTCAAAAACTTTGTCATTGGCAACTACATTAGCAACCGAAAAATCGTTCCAAGAATTCCTATCAGCCTCAATAATAGGTAAGGAAAACCTACTCAAAAAATCTGCAATGACATTTTTAGCCCCTGGAACATACTTAACCTCAAACAAGAAATCTTTTAGGCACATAGATAACCTCGCTATCCTAGCAGTTGCTTTAAAAAGACCATCAGTAGTTAGTAACTTTGTAAGTGGTTTGTGATCAGATCTCACATAGAAGAATTTTCCCCACACAAATTTTCTAAAATGCTCCAGTCCCCCCACAACAGCTAATGTTTCCCTTTCAATCACTGAATACTTTTCTTCCATGGGTGTCAAAGACCTGGAAGCGAAAGCAATTACCACTTCTTGATTGTACTCAGAAATTTGACTCAAAACTGCTCCTAACCCCTTGGAGCTAGCATCCGTGGTAACAAATGTGGTGGCAGCTGGATAAAAACCTTGAAGATTTGGAGCACCACATACGGCTTTTTTTATAAAGTCAAAAGCCTGCTGACATTCTTGAGACCATATAAAAGGAACCTTGTTCTATAGTAAACTCCTCATATGGTATGTTTTTTCTGAAAAGTTAGAGACAAACTTAGAATAGAATTCTGCCAAACCCAAGAATTACCTTAAATCATCCTAGGACTTAGGAGAAGGAACATCCAAAATAGCCCTAATTAATTTAGTTTTTGGTCTAATTCCCTGCTCCCCAATTTCGTGCCCTAAGTATACCACCTTATTTTCTGAAAATTTGCATTTTGAAACCTCAGCATTAAGACACCTCTCATCAAGGATACATAGAACATTCCTCAATCTCGTCATGTTGTGCAGAATTTTTTTCCCATGATGAGTATTTCTTCTTGAAAAAAGATGACGCCATGCAAATCCCCAAAAAGCTGTGTCATAAGTCTTTGGAACCCCGCGGTGGCGGAAGCCAAACCAAACGGCATTCGACGAAAACTGTAACAACCAAAGGGGGTACAAAATGCTGTCAAGTCTCTGCAAGAATGGTTCAAAGAAATTTGGTGGTACGCTGAGGATAAATCCAGTGTGGAAAAATACTTCGCACCACGAGTTAACGACAACATTTCGTCGATCCTGGGTAAAGGATACTGGTCAACGATTATATTGTTGTTCAAATTGCGAAGATCAACACATAAGCAAATTTTCCCATTGGCACATCTCGCAACGACCAATGGAGAAATCCACTCAGCAGCTTCAATGGGCTGAATAATACCATTCTCTTGTAATTTCAATAATTCACTTCTGACTTCATCCTTAACAATCAAAGGAACATTGGGAACTTTATGAATTTTAGGAATTGCATTACTTTTTATCCTGATGAGATGTGAAAATCCTTTGAATTTACCGATCTTACCTGAAAACACGTTGGGAAATTCTTTTAGGACCCAATTTTTTGTGTCCACACCCTCACCAGTAACCAGGACTTGTTCAGGGCTGTTGGGATCAAGAATAATATGTAACGATGTCTGATCCCCCAACCTAAAACGGAAGGACCATAAATAGCAACATACAATTTACAAAAAGCAGTAAAACTCTTAAATTCAAACATTAAAGAACGAAATCCCAACATTTCAATTTTGATACTGGTAAAGCTGTCAAGTGAAACATCAGTAGGTTCAAGGTGAGGGCCTAAGTCATTAACTAATTCTTTCTCCCATACATCCTTGTTAATGATTGTAAACGGTGAACTTGAATCCGCTTCAACCTGCACAGGAATTCCACCAAATTTAACAATGCATATAGGTTTAACACATTCATCAACACTCAAAACAATATTACACTGAATTTTCCCTGCGATATGAGATGAAGAATTATTGAAGTCAGAGTCATAGTCAGAAGAATCAGTGTCATTAATACAAGACACTTTAGGTCATTGGGATGAACTTCTGTTGCACACTTTAGCATAATGCCCCAAAACTCCACAATTAGAACATTTCACAGATCTGGCAGGACACTTGTCAAATCCTGCGTTGTGATTCTTATCTCCACAACAATAACAAGCAAAAGAGGAAGATTCATTTTTTTTGTAAGTCTGCTTATAGAACGGTTTCTGATTAAAGGATCCCTTTTGGAAGCTCTTATTAGTTTGGAAATTTCTGTTGTTCTTTTTTTTGACACTTCTTTACTGCTTTTGTTGACAGAAACTTTGTTAACAGTGGAAGTAGAAGTGATCGAAGATTCCGACTGTTCTGAAAGAGCCTTCGAACTCCTGTCTGAAAGTTCAGCTTTTTTCAATAATGTAATTACATCCTTCAGACTAGATTCTCCTTCGATTCAAAGTCTATCCTGGATACTTTTATTTCTTGAGCACACAACAACTTGGTCACGAATGAGTTCATCATGCAAAACAACAAATTTGCAATGCATAACTAACAATTTTAATTGGGTAACATACTCCTCTACAGACTCATTCTCCAACTGTTTTCTTTTAAAGAATGCCTGTCTGGTGACACCAATACACACAGTAGGTGAATAATGCTCAGTCAAATCAGAGAGAGCTGCATTAACAATGTCAATATCACCTGATCTATCCGGTTTCTGCATCTGGTTGTAAACTCTTAATCCTTCTGGACCAAGACTGTGCAAAAGCATCCTCATTTTACGTTCTAGTGTTAAGGTTCCAACATTATCCTCTAAAGTGGCTATATAATTAAGGAAATAATCCTTCCACTCAGACCACTTAATAATTGGTTCACCAGGAGAAGTCAAAAATTCTTTGGGAGTACTGATATTAATAATAATGCAAGAAGAAGACAATGAGCTGTTCGAAGTAGAACTAGTGGCAGCAGAATTGCCACTAGAATTGTCATTACTCATGTTGTTGGAAGATAATTAAAATAGAACCCAAATTTGTAAATGAAAGGAAAATAAACGGAATAAACTTACAATGCTGGTTGAAATTGTAAAAACGCTGCTCAAATCCGTAGGAGAATTGAAGAAAAACAAAGCATTGACGTGCCCAAATGCTTAAAAACGTTCAGAAAACTCTTCAAGAGAATTCAAGATGGAGGCACGCACATACGCGAATTACGCGATGTGACCTCTGACGTGACTATCCTTGCACTAGCTTCATTTGCATCAAAGGTTACCAAGCAACGTAAACGTGACAATCAAAGCGCTCATTCGGAGCACAACACACGTTGTCAAGCGTTGCGAAGGTTCGAAGATGCGCGCAACAATGGAGAAGAAATTTCGAAGGTAAACACACAGGTTGAGTTTACTTAATAAATGATGAATCATGTAAAGTGAGAGAGAGGCAGATTAAAAAGAACCCACTCAATCTACTCACGATTTGTAGAAACTTTTCAACACAGAAGAAATGTACTCAGCAATTGCAGTTTATCTGGAGAAAAATACTTGCGAAGTAAAAATAAATTCTGAAGAATTGGGTGAAATCTTCTTAACAACAGTGGAAGGCGTCGACTTAAAGTTAGTTGACTTGAGGTACTAAAACACAATTCCAAAGTTAATATCAGAATTAACGAAGAAGAAAAAAATATATAAATCCAAAAGACAGTTCTTGTTTCTTTTCTTGGTTCTTTAACAATCCCGATCGTCGCCAGTTTTTGTAGTAATTGTGGATTCAATAAATAAGTAATCCAATTATTTCAAGTTGAAGGTTTATTCCGTTTAAATAAGCACGTCCATATACATCAGCTGTCTGCAGGAACTGACACCCAGTGAATACCACGAGTACACATTAGAACACCCAACCTAGCAATTCAAATGAGTACAACTTACATGCTTAAAGGGAAATACACAATACCTAGTAGCATAATACAGTAACAAGGCACATGTAGCATAATACAATAACAAAGCACATACTACAGAGGAGCCTGTTGCTTTCCGCGCATGCGTGCGCTGAAAAGCGCTGCTTGTCTCCGGCGGCACTGGAGGTGTTCATACCTGGAGGTTTGGAGCAGGGGGCTTTGTGTCCCAGATTGACTTACCTTGCCTAAAGGAGGAGCCTGTTGCTTTACCTGCACCGTGCATGCTGAAAAGGGCTGATTGCCTCCCGCGGCGTGGGAAGTGTTCATACCTGGAGGTTTGGAGTGGGGACAGTGTGTACCAGATTGACCTGTCTTGCCTGGAGGAGGAGTCTGTTGCTTTTCCCGCATGGTGAAACGCGCTGCTTGCCTCCTGTAGTACAGGCCCATCCACGCCCATCAATGACTAGTGGAGGCCAGGCCGTGCCCCCCCTCTTGGTCTTGTGGCTCTGGAACATTGGTTGGAGATATTCGTCCTCGACTTGGGATAACATTGATAAGGGCTGCTTTGGGCCCATGCGCACCAGACTCTGCTGAACAGCTGGCTGGGGTGGGACTTGGTGCCCAGCATTGCGAGTACATGGTGCAGGAGGCAACAGCAGTCCTTGCACCAAAAAGGCACCCCATCTCTATCACAGAGCAGACCCACCTGCGGCCGCATGATGCTGGGCTGAGTCTATTTTCTGAGGCCTTTGACGTCATGACTTCATCTTGAATTGAAGACTCTCAAGTCATTAAGTTACTCCTGGATTCTGAATCTTCAATTGAGAGGTACTGTTTATAACTTTAACTAGTGGCCTCCCCCCTAACCCAGGAGTTTTTGACTGTGTGTAGGCCTGCTGCTGTCTTGGGCTGCCAGTATAGAGGACATTTTCCGTGACCATGGGCAGAAAAAAAGTGTGTGATTGCACTGCAGTTTCATCTCTGTTGGTAAAACTCACCTTAATTGATTGGATGTTAGAGCAGGCTTTTTTTAGTGCCTTAAGTAACAAAATAGCCCATACGGACCCGAGGCTTTCTATTAATTCGAATTGCAACAGCGGGGGATTACATGGTCTCTCCCCCTGTTCTCCTCCCAAAGATGCCCATAGTCCCACCCTCAAATGGTACTGCTTCTTTCACTATCAAAGGATCTACAATGAATCGAGAGGCTATTCCTCCTACAACCATCCCCTCCTCTACATCTAATGATGTGACCAACAAGTCTGTCTGTGTACACTAAATTACTAAAGAGAACCAAACGCGGCAAGGCATGCAAGCAGATGGTTAGTCCTCTTCCATTTCTCCATGAGACTTTACAAGTGTTCGAGACAGAGTCCGTGACTGTTTCAACATCAAACCCAGGAGTCCCCGGTTTACCCCTACTTTCACAAGAAGACAAGTCTTCTATTATTAATCCCATCAATGACCATGTGATTAGTCAAATAGAGACATTCTCAGAGAAACTGTGTACAATGATTAATAATGTACTTTCGCCCCTGGCATCATGCCTGGTTGCTATCAAGTCCATATTGGCTGCACTTGGTAACGGCCAATTAGGATGTCACTCAAGAACCATTAGGTACTCTTCTGATGAATGTATGACATTACAACGCATACATTTACAACGCATGCACTTACAACGCAGTTTTTACATCGCAACATCCACTACAAAGCATTCCATTACATCGCATGACACTGCATCACATATTAAAAAACTACCTTTACAACGCATTCCATTACATCGCATACTACATTTACAACGCATACCATTACATTGCATTTAAGGTAAGCATTGGATAGTATAGGGGTAAAAATTACTATTTTAACTCCAGGGGGTGCAATAGTAGGGCAAGTGTTGGATAGCGTAGGGGTAACAAATAGTATTCTAACTCCATGGGGTGCAACAGTAGGGTAATTGTTGGATAGTGTAGGGGTAAAAATTACTATTCTAACTCCAGGGGGTGCAACCGTAGGGTAAGTGTTTGATAGTGTAGGGGTACTATGCGTTGTAATGGTATGCGTTGTAATGCCTGCATTGTAGTGACATGTGATGTAGTGTCATGCATTGTAATGGTATTCGTTGTAATGCCTGCGTTGTAGTGACATGCGTTGTGAGGGATGTTGCAATGTAATGACTGTGTTGTAAGTGTAGTGCGATGTAATGACCACGTTTTAAATGTTGTTTCCCCTTCTGATAGGCAGTGTACTGTGAACATTATACCTGATGAACCTTTGGTAAGGCATATTTCATCAACACAGGCTATGCTTGCTTTTAGTAACCCATTTGTTTATACAGACCATTCCCGACCCAAAAATATTCAAATCAGGTAGAATGTAGCCAAATTGCCTATCTCAATCTCGAATTTTTCTAATACTACGAGGGACACAGTGGGTAAAGTCATTACAGCAAGACCACAGACACAATGACCAATTATTAATCCTCCTCCTGCTGCTTGCCCGTACGTGGCTGTTCTGACAGGGGTACTGGCACTGAATTCTGATCACGGCAAAACATGAGCAACTTTTCAATAAAACTCTAGCTTGGCTGGCGCAACATAGAGGTATGCCGCTCTTTCACGCAAAAGATGTCTTGCATGTATGGAGATGTGCATGGATTGGGCCAAATCCTTGGAAACCCAGAGAAACTGTACTGTGGTAAATTTCAAATCTCCAAACCTGGTACAACATCTGTTATTTAACGTTAGGTCCAGTACTCTGGCAAGTACCTCCATCACCCTAGCCGCAATAGGTTTTTTCTATGGATCCCCTTTCCCTTTTAGGCAATATCCATGCAATTTATCTCTAGGTCAAAGGGCATATGACATACGTTCATCTACCTATCACAGGGCTGTTAATGTGCATTCAGACAATTCCTAATTTGCCAGACATGGTCCGCATACCATCTTCCAATGCACCTATCTTAGCTCAGGCCCCTTTACATGCACCTTATTCCCTGTCCCCGATTCCTACATCCAATAGATTTGACATACTCTCTGATTTAGATTGACATAATGGCCCAAGAGCAGTTTTGAAGTGATTACACAACATAAGATAAGTGTAAGAGCACTATGATTAATTACCTTCCATCTCCACAGCCTTCAGGGAACTGGATTTCAAACAGCAACATTCCATAGCTCATAGGATGACATCACAATGAAGACAAGAAGCTAAGCAGATTACTACAACATTCCCTTCTTTCATAAAAGTTGCAATAACCTAATAAAAACAACAGTATGATGAAACAAAAGAAGGGAATAGACAAAAGAAACACTTCTGTTTAACAAAACTCATTAAAGAACAAAGAATAACCAATGCATCAGGAAAACAGAAAGCAAATCAAAATCCAAACATTAAGGAGGACTACAAATCAATGTGTATAGGAGGAACACTTCTCCTAGAGCTCCTGCGTATCAAAGGAGAATTGATTTGAGCTTGACCCAAATCACCATCCTTCCCAACACCACTCCCAAGACCCAGTTTGAGAACCACATTCTTTGGAATCTTGTAAAACCTGGAAAAATTCCACCAATTCTTTCCATTTACTCTTACAGCAAAACATGAAATGGCATCCACCTTACTCGGAGGACTGATAAACACTTGGCATTTTGACTGGAAGCTTAACTTTAACCCAATCGCCAACAAAAATCTTGTTAATAATGGAACTCTTGTTGAAATGAGAAGAAACACCAGATGTGGTATTGTTTGCACCCAAACCTGTGGATGCACCAGATGTGGTATTGTTTGCACCCAAACCTGTGGATGCACCAGATGTGGTATTGTTTGCACCCAAACCTGAACCAAGAGAACCAGACATAGAACTGTCCAATCCCCCAACCTTTGAACGCAAACCCCACTTTCTCATCCACACTAGACACATGTCAAAAGTTGCAACTCTTTCAAGCAACAGCTCAAATGGACTCTTTCCCATAGTTTGTGTAGGAGTAGTGCGATACGCCCATAGCATACTATGGACGGCTTGATGTCAATACGATTAGAAATAGCCCACTGCACACACTCAATCAGGATGTGATTCATGCACTCAATGAAACCAATGGCCTGAGGATGATATAAGGCCACAGGGCAGTGCTTAATGCCAGACTGGGATAAAAACTGAGACATCTCTTTCGATGTCAATTGCACACCATTATCGGAGACAAGCTCTTTGGGAAAGCCTTCCCTAGCAAATAAGCTTTGAAAAAAATAATGACCTCTCTAGTATTGGATCAATCATGAAATGAACCTCCCACCACTTACTGTGATAATCCGCCACAACTAAATCACATTTTTATCTGTGGGGAAGAGCATTAAAAGGCCCAACAAAATCTACCACAAGTTTCATCTAAGGCTTGGTAGGAGGTGCCACCAGGTGAACAGGAGGTGTGACAATCTTGATAACCTTATCACTCCAGCAGCAAAGCACACACCCCTTAACAACCTCATCAATGTGCCTGTCCATCGAACGCCACCAATAGACAGAGCGAATTCTCCTCTTAGTGCTGGTTTTGACCCAAATGACCCTCGTGACCCAAGGTAATTATGCATGACCTCAAGCCTACAGGAGGTACACATTTGTCACCTCGCAAAACTACCTCTCCCCCTCCAAAGTGAGTCCAACAGAAATCTTGGAAAAGGGTTGGAGTTCAGCATGTAAAGGCTTCTCTTTAGGCCACCCTTACACAATGTGTTCCTTTACTCTCTTAAGAACAGTGTCAGATTGCTTGCATCAAACCATTCCTTCTTGGACAAGCCTCCCACTCCACAAACATCCAGAGCAGCAATCAAACACTCCTCGCCATCATCACAGACAGACAACTCCTCCACTGCCAGAGGAAGAGGTGATCTGGACTGGAAATCCGCCCTAGTATTTTTCCCTCCCGAAATGTGTGCGAAGTCAAAGCTGCATTGCAACAACTTAGAACTTAATCTTGCTATCCTCCGTATATGCTCCTTGACAATGTGACCATTTAGATAAAGGATACGTGGCCTGTGATCCGTTATTAACTTGAAGGACTTACACCAAAGAAAACATTTAAACCTTTCAACTGCCCAGCAGCAAGCCAACAACTCCCTTTCAATGACCGAGTAGTTCTTCTCACTTGGCTGCAAAGTAAGAGAAGCAAACCCAATGGTATGCCCCTTGCCTTGTCTTAATTGAGTAATCATGCCACCCAATGCTCCAAACTCGCATCCACCGACACAATTCACTGTAAAAGAGGATCAAAAAGTGTGAGCATCTTACAAGTACCTACTTACTTCTTAATAAGAGTAAACTCGTCCTGACACACCTGGTCCTACACAAAAGCAACCCTCCTCTTGAGAAGCTCATGCAGATGGGCCGTTTTAGCTGCAAATTTGGGAATACATTTAGAATAGAACTCGAACACACCCAGGAATGAAGAAACCTGTTCCTTTGATTTGGGAGAAGGAGCATTCCGGATGGATTAAATCAAGCCTTCTCTTGTTTGAATACCTTTGCCCGAAATACGATGCCCCAGATACTCTATGGATTCTTGACCAAACACACATTAAAGTTTATTGGCTACAATCCCTCTTTCCTGTAACCTACATAGCACTTTCGGGACATGTCTGTCATGAGAATTTTTGCACTTGCCAGCAACTAAAATGTCATCTTGGAAGACAACTGTATCCTCCAAACCCTCCTGTACACTTTCCATAATGCGCCGAAAAACTACCGCAGTGGAAGCAAGCCCAAAAGGCATTCTCGTAAACTGAAAAGTGCCGATATGTGAAACAAAAGCAGTCACATGCTTACAACTTGGGTCCAACTCCACCTGATAATAGGCGGATGAAAGATCTATTTTCAAAAAAATACTTGCATCCAGAAAACTTAGCAAGAATGTCATCAATTCGAGGAAGCCGATGGGAGTCAACCCAAATCTCTTTATTAAGACTGCGCAAATCAATGCATACCCTCAGACTTCCAATTTTTTTTACAGGCCACGACCAATGGAGATAACCATAGGGAAGACTCCACAGGTTCAATAACTCACGACTCACACAACCTTTTAAGTTTATCCGACAGATCATCTCTCACACTCTACGGCACATTACGCAATTTGTGCTTTACTGGGGTAGCCTAATCCTTCACTTTAATACCGTGCCCAAATCCTTTAATGCACCCCAAATTGTCAGCAAAGACACTCTTGAACTGATCACTCCATTCCATCAAACACTCATCCTGTACTGTCTCATTCACAACCCACACTTGCTCCTTCGTACCTGGTCTAAGGGTCATGCCAAATAACCCTTGGTGCTACCAACCCAAAATGTTGAATCCTTTCTTCACCACATACACCTTCCCAGATACACCTCTCTTTGAAAATCAAACTAGTTTCAAAAAACCTCTAAGCTCAATTTTCCTGCCCTCATAAGATACAGGATTCCTTTCAGGAGCTTCCAAAGGTTTGTCCTGCCAAACACTATCAAACAATTCTTCCGTGATCATGGTCATGCGCACCCCTGAATCAACCAAGAGTTGAATGGACTTACCATCAACAATCACCTCAACAACAGGATCAACACACTCATCAGCATCATCTTTACCAACAACGATAAGGTCCTTCAAGGAATTTAACATTTCACCCACTTGTTCACCTTTCTCTTCATCATTGTGAACAGAATTGACCAGATTGCCCTTAGACATGCACATCTTAGCAAAATGCCCAAGCTTCCCAAATGTGCGACACAATGCACTTTTACCTGGACAAACACAGGAATTTGGAAAATGTGAGTGAAAAACACACTTCATACACATGTTTTTTTGTAGATTAAACCTCTTCTCAGGTTTGTTAGAAGTGTTCTTGTTACCACGCGTTACATTACATTTTCTTTTCTGATAGCTCTTTGTTTTCTTTTACCGCCCCAACATTTGTTTTAGCAGGTTTCAATTCTTTAGAAGTTATAGAACAATCAACAAGACCCTGTCCAGGGGCGTCAACAGAAGTCAGTAGGGAGGAAGAACAGTAATTTCGTTCTGATAACTACTCCAGCACCACACAAAAATTGTGGGGGTACTTACACTGCTCTGCGCCCAAATTCCTAAAAACCGCCGGTGGTTATCAGTTGACCGGGCGCACGGGCACTGAATGGATGAGACAATGTGCTCCGATTGAGCGATTACGGTGAGAAGTATCAGTGCATTTGTGGATTGAGTGCGAGGTGAATTAGTGGCTATACCGTGCCTAGCTGCCCACACAGAACGAACGGATAGCCTGGCTGAAAGTGAAGCTCGGTGTGTGTCTGGGTCCGTAATATGAGCTGCTACACTCGAACTGTGCGTCTCAGGGGTTGTATTTGCACTGCTGAGTGCCGTTTGACGCACATTTTATCTGTTCACTTCTATCCTAGCGGCTTGAAGACAGTAAATACAAGTTACCAGTGCACTTACAATTGGGATGCACATTCTAATGTGATTCTGCATATTGGAACCGAGTAAAGAGCATTTCACTGTAGCTATGGATGTCTGCTCGAAGTGGGTGCTTGAAATGTTGATTTTTAGTACTTAGCATTACAGGACACGTCCTTACCAACCATCCCAAGCGCTGCATGGTGGTGTAACAGTCTGTAGGTTGTGAACCCGGTACAAGTGGGCCCTGATGCTTGACCCTGGGCTTACGATCTGTGTCCTTGTTTTTCCCAGTAGAAAGCTATTGGCTAAAGGGAAGGTAGGATCTCACGTCTGGAGTTCCATACATCTCGTCCATCCCTTAGGCGACCGGTATGATCAACCAGGTGGTCTTTGGGTAAATAAGTTTACACACTTACCACGGTAATTACATTAATTGATAAAGGGGTTTACATGGTTTTAATTGTATTGTTGACCTGTTTTTCCTTGGCAGTAAACAAAGAACAAGTGTCCAAAGTGGAGTGGCAGCATATAGTGCAGCCCTGATGAAACTGCCTGAAAGTATATGGCAGTGAAACATGTCGGCACTGGCACTAGGTAATGGTATGCATGACTAGCTACCAGCCTTTTTATTGATACAGCATCTAAACTTTTTCCCTATGAATAAAGTTGGTTAAGGGAACTAGTTGCTGTGTGTTTTATGCACTTTTTTATGTTGTATGTTTGTCACTAGCAGACTGTTTCTGCTTCTCACAATTTGTCACATATTTGTGTTGTTTGTGTTTGGACACTTTCCTCTTTTTCTTTGAGAATCAAGTAACTACCGATGATGAGACAGGGGCTTGTCTGGAAATTACATACCAGTTACCCCGTTGGTGGTTTTTCTGTGAGGTGTCACTTGGTTTTCACACATTTTTCACAGGAGAATGTGATCCCACACCTTGAGGGTGGAGTTTGGTTATAGACCTAGGTGGGTCATACGATTGGGTGTTCAGTGTTTCTGCCAAGGAAATTTGGTTTTTAGGAATTTGGGCGCAGAGCAGTGTAAGTACCCCCACAATTTTTGTGTGGTGCTGGAGTAGTTATCAGTACGAAATGACTGTTCTTCCTCCCTACTGACTTCTGTTGACGCCCCTGGACAGGGACTTGTTGATTGTTCCATAACTTTTGAGTGGAGGGCGACCCTGTCTGTTTTTCCCTCTGGGCTCCAATTGTGGTTTTCAATTCTTTAGAAGCCAACTGAGACAATTCTATACTTTTACCAATAGAAATAGTCTCTCGCAGAGTTGGACTTTTTGACGTCAGCAACTTTTCTTGTACTTTTTTGTTACTGCAATGAACAACTATCTGATTCCTTATCAGTTGCGAAATAAACTGTTCAGACTCACATTCAGATGCAAGAATACGTAACGCAGCAACATAGGATACAATACTTTCATCATTATCTTGGTGCCTGGTAAAAATTGTATGTATCACTACAACAAGACTACCTTATACATCAAATAGTTTTTCCAACATGGTTACCGCTTAATCATACTCATTGAGGGGTTCCTCACCTTCTGGAACTTCCAAAGGGGGTAAGTGTTCTAGCACACCTTGTCCTTCAAGACCTAGGTTGTGTTCTAGAATAAATCTCCTCTGGTCCGCTCCGAACCTAATGCCCCCAATAGCTCCTAAATACTTCGTGAATGCTCTAAGCCAAACCTTCCATCGCATGGGAGGGTCTTCTGAAGCTGTAAGAAGGGAGGAGGAGTTTGGACACTCTGCACCTTAAATAATACAGTACAATAAATTATCAATTACTCAAAGTGTCACAGTGCTAAGTAATAACCACCCAGATATAAAAGTAAACAAGCACCAACGTTACCCTGTAAGACATTGCATAAAAGTGAAAGACAATATCCAAATAGTCTGCGCAGTTAGTTCCAAACAACAGATGTGAAAAGAAAACAATTCACACTTCGAAACCTAAAATAAAAATGTTGTACATCACTTGATGGACAAAGAGTGCTTGTAGTAAACTGCTCCTCGTGTAAACCGCTGTTCTCGTAGACCGTCAGAGAAGGTATCAAGTCACTCCCAGCTGTTTGTGTTCCCAAACGCAGCTTTCTGGTGCGCCAAGAAACGAAAACGTAGGCAGAAGAACACACAAACATTCGCAGCACGTCAAATTCCTTAGCTATGTGGGAAGCAAAGAAGAAATGCCTCGCACGTCGTCAAAACATTCCACGCTCTAGTGGACAAACACCCAAAAAGTTGCACGTAATCTGCAAACCTTTGTCACTCTTTGTCAGGGACACAACACTCTGCGAGAACGCATTGACAGCAAGTCTTAAGTTAGATGCCCTCCACCAACAAAAGCGTGCAAACCTTTGTCACTCGTTGTCAGGGATACCACACCCTGCGAGGAAAATGCACTGACAGCACGTCTTACGTTGGATGTGCTCCAACACCAAGAGTCTCATACGTCATCAGACCGAACTGGGAGCCGATGGGGAAGGTTGAGGAATGCCGACTGGTGAAACAAACGAAGACGGCAAATGACAGGAACACACCAGAGACAAGGGTTAACAGTTCCTCAGTAACGTGCCACGTTTCCTTCTCTCCTATCACATGAAACGGTAATTTAGGAGCAGCGAGGATCAGATGGTCTGTAAAACAGGATACCAGACTTCTTTGCGACACCGGCGGAAGAGAGACTTGCGACTGAGCAGCTCAAACAATTCCACCACCATGACAGATGGCAGGGTTCACTTCAAGGACACCAGGACCGACTTCCCACTGATAACAAAGAGAAAGTGACCCTTTGAACAGGACTCAAAATTCAAATCCGAGGAATTTTGAACAGAGAGCTGTCATCTGCACACCACCGGAACAACCAAGGCTGCTGCTGCACAAGTGCATGGCGACAATAACCGGTCAGACCAACTCGTCGCCAAATTTGAAGTGATTACACAACATAAGGTAAGTGTAAGAGCACTATGTTTAATGACCGTTCGTCTCCACAGCCTCCAGCAAACTGTCAAAGCAGACCCTCATTTCAAATAGCAACATTCCATAGCTCATAATATGACATCACAGCGAAGACAAGAAGGTAAGCAGATTACTACATGTTTCAACATCTGTTACTGCATCAAGTGCACTTATGACAGATAAACAATTAGTATCATCCACTATTCCCTCTTATATAAGGTCATTGTTAAACACACTTTATACTTCGACCATGCACTACAGAACTCTATCTGTACTTAATTGGAATGTAGCAGGTCTTAAAGGGAAGATTAATAATGACGACTGGAGGAAAAAAAATTCCAAGTTCGATATAGTTGTGTTGCAGGAAACCTGGCTAACTGTTGCACCACATTTTGAGGGTTATGCCTGTTATTCTAGTCCCGCTATTCCATCCACTCAGGGACGAGCGGCAGGGAAGACTAGTTATTTGCATTGGTTTAAATTTCAAGGTAGAGGTATCACAGAATAAATCTGGGTCTTCTTATTTAAAGTTAATAATTTTCGCCGCAAAGACAAGTATGGTTTTTTATTTGATGAAAACTTTTATAATAATGATTTTAATAATGCTAGTTGTACACATTATAATAGCCTGTTTAACTTTATATCCTGTTCACAAACTATGCACTATAACCGTGATCTTCAAATTCACTTTTTTCTTTCTGGTTATTTCAATGTAAAGCTCAGTGGGGGCCTCTGGTCACAAGATACTCACATGGTAAGACAGTGCAAAACTCAGCACATAAGGGAGAAGAGCTTCTTCAGTATCTACTGTCCACTGTATGGTTGACTTTCTTGAGACCCTAGGGGGAGTGAGTAACATCTTATTGTCCATTAGGGGGGGGTGGGATAGAGCCTCTCTTATAGACTACATGCTTGTAAGCCCTAATGTTTTACCCTGGTTTTGCAAAGGAGAGATCCTGCCCATAGAGTGGGGTGATCACAGTACTCTCGGTGTCTCTATGCTTTGACCGACTAAGAGACCAGCTCATGACAGTAACCTAGCCTCCATCACGCTACATTCCTCTGATGAAGCCCAAAGACACATTCACCGCCATACTTAAGTCACACTTAGATGTATTTCGTAATTGCCTAGTGCCGGAGAGTAAACAAGAGTTAATGGCTTCGTAATATATTAGTTCAACATGCACAATCAGGGAGTCCATGCTCAAACCAATCTGTGCTCCTAACGCAGACCAGAGATGGTTTGGTGAGGCTTGGTCCCAGGCAAACCAAAAGGTGAGGAAAGTACTTAACACTCACCCCAGGGAAATAAGTGAAATTTCCTTGGCATATACTGAGTATAAAATTGCAATCACAAACAGAAAGTGGGAAGTATACAAACTTGACTGGGAGCTTTTGGCACATGCCACCCATGGAAAGGACAGTAAATCCTTCTGGGGCTTAGTAAAACAAATTAGATCTAGGAACTCCCCTATCAACCCCATCGAGCAAAATAACATCTTGGGCGTGTACTGGGATACCCATTTCACTTCTATTTATTACATTGAGGACACCCCAATGATGTCAATTATGTCAGCCGCACTGTGCAATACATTGCAGAACTCCCCCCCCCCACTTTTATTAAAGTTGCAGGAAGTGGAGTTGGCCATCCTCAATAATAAGGGCGAGAAAGTGCCAAGACAACACAGGTTACCTATGTATCTGTGGAAATCCATGCCTGAGATATGGACCTCCCTTATCACTGATACATTTAATACCTGCTTATCCGTTGATATTCCTCCTTCCTGGACTACTGCATCAATTGTGCCAACATTGCCTATATTTAAAAATGTTGTCACCCAAGTGCTATCAGCCCATTTCACTTATCAACAGCACCATTAAAAGCATCAGAAGAGTATGTCTGACTGCTGGTCAAAAGGGCAGCTGGCAAGGACATACTCAGCCTTTCAATTTGGTTTCCGGCCTCAATTAAGAACTAAAAAACAGTGTCTGAACTTGGCTTTGACAATTTCCAAATACACTAAGGCTAGGTGCTCCCTATATACCTAGCTTTTATGGACTTATCCACTGCATTTTATTGAGCGAACAGAGCCAAACTATGGTTAATATTGCTCGATCAAGGTGTGGACCTTCCTTTGGTAAATTTTTTGCACTCTTTACATTCAGATCTCTCAACCAGAGTCCACTTAAATTCTTATGCTAAGCTCTCTTCTGATTTCCCACTGAAGTGTGGAGTGAGGCAGGGGTGTATACTGGCACCCTTATTATTTATTTAATTTATTAACAGTTTAGTAGCCCATTTATCCTCCCCCCATCCAGATATACCTTGAATCGCAGACTCCCCAATGCCTGCACTGTTGTATACTGATGACGCGTTATTGTTAGCCCTCACTCCAAATGCGTTGAGACATCAGGTGGGCTGTTTTGCCTCCTTCATGCTAAACCTGAACCTAAAAACCAACTATATCAACTCACACATTATGTGTTGTGGCCAGTTTAAATTAGGGCTAAACAAAATCAGTATCAATGGGTAAGAATTGATGAATGTTGATAACTTTGTTATCTAGGGTTAACCTTCAGGTCCTCAGGGTCATGGAACCCACTTCTTACTCAGGCTAGCGTCTTAAACTAAGCAAATCTGCTAGTGCAGTATGCAACCCTATCTGATCAGACATTAGGGGGAAGGTACCACGAAGCTACTTATGGTGCAGAGGTTTGAGGTATTAATAAATGTTGTTCTTTACTGGCTGAGGAAAATCGCTTCTTGCAATGGTTGTCAAATTTACCACTGTCCTCCTCTAGCCTTATTACCCACTTTGAGTTAAACCAGGATTCATAGCTTATAAGGTCCAGCTGGCGCCACTCCTCTTATGGATTAGCATCTGCCTGAACCCAGCAGCTAAGCTTTGTAAGGACATTATACTTGACTACCTAATGCTGAACAGGGCACATTCCATACCATGGTTAAGCTATATATGCGACAATTTAGGATCCCTGGGTTTATCTTCCTGGTTCATTGAACCCAGCCGTATTCCCCAAAAATGCTAAGGAGGAGGTTCACATATTATTTAAGGACTATTGTGCAGATTCAAGGTTGAAAGATGAGTTATATAAATCTTTGTTTTTTAATTATTGCAGTCTTATACACTGGCAAACTTCCCACATACTTATCCCTGGATTTATCAAGATGGGAGCGGTCACTTTTGTTTCGCTTCAGAGCAGTGTTAATTCATTGGTCCATTGAAAAAAAAAATCTAGACCCAGAGGGAAACATAGTATCCACCTGTCCATGTGACAATCACTCTGCACAAACACTAATTGCACAGCCCAGCATGAAAGCTCTTGCTGACATCTTTGTTATGGAGGCTAGGGCTCCAACGCTGTAGACCAGCTCTCCTCCATTTACAATTCCTAGTTTTACCAGAAACTGCTTACACTGTCTGCACTTTTCTGAAAAAAGGCCATTAGGACCAGAAAAACTATGAGAGGTTAATCATTCAAATCCTATGTGCAATATGGGATAGTTTTTGGAGTTTTTTGAGTCATTTTGATGTAATTTTGGAGGACAGTAGGAGCGCATAGCGGGCCCAATTAGAAGTTTTTGCTCCCTCTCCTTTTCCGTTACTCTTTTAAAACCTCTGCCAATTTCCTTATGAGTGTTATGGGGGTTTAAAATGTAATCACGATTTGCACTTTTGCTCTTTTAAACCTGGTTATTTGATGTACTGTGGATTTTTTTTAAAGCCGTTCTTGCACATATATCCATTTATTTGTGTCTAACTTAATGTAATATTGTTTTTAACTTCTTCTGAGGTCATGGTTATGTGTAATATTTTTGTATGTACTTTTATGTTCTAGTTCTAATTAGACTGAATAAAGATATTCAATTGAATTGAGTTTCTGTGGAACTCATACATGAGTAACCATTTAATGATGTGCATGGTACTCATTTATATGTGCATAAAGGCAAAAAAAAGTGCAATAGCAACTTAAAACTTTAAAAACTCCTTTCAGTGGAGAAACCACTCCACCTACACCCTACCATTATTGGTGGTGCTCTATCCCAATTTCCAGCCTGCATACATACCTTGGGTACAATGCACTGTGGGACTCTTTGTTGCAAATGTTTGTGAATAGTACCAATAAACTTACAAGTTTGTGGGTGTTTACCAACTTTGCCCTAGCATTCCTACTCCATTCATTATATCTGATTTCACACCATGTGGTTCTGATATTAGTGAGAGTATATCAAGTTGAAAATGAAATGTAAATTCTCTGTCTGACTCTCTCTCAGCATTATTATAAAATATGATAGACAACTCTACCACAAATTTCACTGAGTAAACAGTGACAACAAAGAACACTAATGATCTGAACATTTAAGAAAAACAAATACAATATTTGAAAGAGATGTTAAAAAAACACCCCGGTGCAACATTCCTTATTCAAAGAAAAGAGACGGCCTGATTTAGAGTTGGGCAGAGAGAGTACACGGTCACGGAATACACTTTCTGCAAAATTGAAGGTCTGCCTGACTCATTTAGAGATGGGCAGAACTTGAGTATGTTGATGATTAAACTACTCCATCTCCACCACCGACTTCCAACTCCGATGACCCGAAAGAGTAATGGCAGTCTGAGGTTTTGCCATTTGTCCTCCCTCTCTATTTAGAATGGGTGTCCTAACGGCAAATTTTCACTATCTGTAACCAGCAGGAATGGTCTGTGAATACTGTTGGATGACCCCCACACATTTGCAAAGAAGTCCCATGAAGAGGGGGTCACATTTTTTTATTTTCAAAAACAAAATCCTGCTTTGCAATTTTGTTTTTGAATATAAAACAAACAGAAAACGTTTGACACACAGTTCATCATGTTGACAGAGCTGTCCTTCACACCCTACATGCTTTTACAGAAACCACCATGGCGGCACTGCCTGTAAATGCAAGGGTTTTTCCCTGGACCAACAGACATCTCTAAATCTGGTGGGCAGACAACTCTTTCCATAGCATTAGTAAAGTTCTCTGCAAGTACAACGCAAAATGCACCGCCCACCAAACTATAAATCAGACCAAAAATGTAAGAATAGGCTAAAATATTACCTTGGACATCACCAGATGTTGCATTCCTGATGTGGGGGTGGTGGGAAATAGTTGTAGGATATTCTTGGGAGCCTAGAATTATTAACTTTTTATTTCCAAATCTTTGTGTGTTATACAGATACTACTCTCAAGTAGTTGTTGCTTGAAGAGGTTCTAAGTTGTCCCCTTTCCGATGATGTTGCTTGATAGTTTAAGATTTTATGAATGCAGCATTTAAAGTTCCTTCTTAAGTTAATTTGTTGGTCTCCAAGGTTTGAAGTGAGGGGGCAAGTAAATTTTTCCCGAAGTTTAAATTGAAAAATACATTCCAACGTAAAGAATTTTTTTTTTTACTATGCATTGATAATTATTAAAAGTGATGTACAGTATTAATTGATAGTAATATCCTTATATTTAATTAAAGTGTATTAATCTAAAATTATTTAGTTTTAAACAGCTTGCTTAAATATTTTATAATTAAATAATACATATGTATTAGTTATTGTAACTTTTCTAAATAGTTTAAATTAATTTAAAATTATTTCTTGGGGAATTTTTTTCTCAGTACCTACCTCTATTGATTTCTGTGGGAGTGTGTTGCAGTAACAGTGATTGTCCATGCCTGGAGCTGGACTTACTTCAGCTGAAGATATTTATTGCCTTTTTCGGTCAATTTTTGTCTGTACTAACTTTAGAAGGCAGTTTGCGTACAGCAATGGGTTTACTCTTTTGTGGGTAGGTACATGCCCCTACCTAAATCCGTCCTTAACCCTACCTTAGGCCTTCCATGCTCCTCTCTAAACACTTACCCTTTAGTAGAAAATAGCCCTTAGTTTCCAGCCACTCTCCTCTGTCAATCCCACATTTGCTACTAAAACTTAGACGTACATGTCCCAATACCCTGCAGTAGGTGCAGAATTCTTAACACAGAAAGAAATAGGACAA
Organism: Lissotriton helveticus; assembly: GCF_964261635.1. Taxonomy (NCBI): domain Eukaryota; kingdom Metazoa; phylum Chordata; class Amphibia; order Caudata; family Salamandridae; genus Lissotriton; species Lissotriton helveticus. The sequence goes on along the minus strand of NC_136060.1, from coordinate 45,618,424 downwards.
ATGGAGGCAAACAACCTTATATATGTTTGGTAATTACACTTAGAAGAACCTTTGAAGTACTATTTTAGTACTAAAACATACTACAAAATGCAGTTTTTTAATAGACCACTTAGGCCTGATTACGACTTTTGTCAGTGCTGGGCAGGTGGGCCGCTTCCGCTGTGCACCCACTCTTCCAAGAGTCGCTGCCACCCGCCCACCAGATTACAAGATTTTTGTAGCCTGGCCGTGGGTTCCGTGACAGTTGCTGCTGCAGTGCCTCTTTCAAAGGCGGCGGTGCCTCTGAAAAAGCAGCGCAATGAGAACATCCTGCAAGGTTCCTGCAAGGCATGGATTGTAATTCCCATGCCCTGCATTAACTGGAATGCACGCGCACAGGGGGCACATGTTGTGCTATCCTGCGTGTATGCACAGCACATAGAAACACTTTGTTTCCCCTCTGCCAGGGTTTTTATGGCAGTGAAACCACCATGAAAACCCTGGTGGAGAGAAAACTCATAATCTGCTTGGCGGGCCTTTAGAAAGGCACTCAAGACATGGCTTTTTGCCAGTGCATATCCTTAGCTTGGTTTCTGCCTTTTTTGATCTTATTTTGTTAGGCACCTTGATGCCTACGGGCTTAGTTGCGCATTATAAATTTCATTTCATTTCATTTCATTTCGGGACCACAGTGGTCTCGTCAAGCATATTACGGCCTCTGACTGCCACGCCACTGCCAAGGAACAGTGGTTCCCTGGTGGTGTCAGCGGTACCAGGACGGTCTGAACTCCCAAGTCCAAATGGGTCAGTTTGATCACCAGTGTGTCAGTGGCTGAAGAGCTACCACCGGGCCACCACGAGTATGGCGGTCCGAGGACCACCAGACTTGTGATTAGGCTCTCAGTGTTTAGCACCGGGGTCTGTCAATTAATTATGTTCTTAAAATGGACTTATTCATGATTCTAGTGAGCGTTTATCTGTGAAAGCCTCCATCCTGCATAGCTTTGTAAGTCAGGTGAGCATCCAATGGTTCTCTTGCTGCCTATATGGTTAAACCCTAATACAGATACTTCAGTGAGAATGCTTTTAAGTCACCCTCATTTACAAATGTTAGTAGTCCTGTAGAAACGTAAAGGGACACCATACTTTTTGCCAAGATCACACCTAATATTTTGCTTTTCTAGACCCTACGTTTGATGAGTATCAGGAATATGTGGTCTGTGAGAAAATTATTCACTGCCATATTGATGTTCTCTGACCCTTGAATGGTATCTGTAAAACTGGTTTCTCCCAACTGGTATATCCAGCTAACCACATGTAAGATAAACGTACCACTTTGCTTTATTAGGACTGCTCTGATTTGGTTGCATTTAAAGGCACTGCAGTAACACATTGGAAGGAAATGTGTTTGGTCATGTAAGACAAACGAGTTTTGTATAATAAATAAGTGAACCAATAAAGTGTTCCTTATAAGCCCACAAAGGTAAAAAGTGGCACAATATGGGGTACATTCACAAAGCTAATCTTTTGGTATTCACAGAAGCCATTTACAACTTTTGGTATTCGCAGAAGTCATTTATTTTTTTGTATCTTTATGTCCTCACTTAGGGCGGAACCTCTGCACCTGGGCTAGAATCTCCGCATTAAGGCAGAATCTCCAGCTCTTGCTGGATGATCGTTGTCTTCAATGTTAAACACCTGTGTAAGTGCTTATTGTTCTCCCCGCTCCAGCTGAAACACTGCAGCCCAACAACCAATCCTAGCCCTGCAGCACACATAAAATTAGAGCTAACAGATACATGCCTTTCAACATGTTGCTGAATGTGTTTGGTGCTCTGCCCCTTGCCAAGCGTCAAGAAGATTTGAGAAGGAGAGTAGAGAGGATTTTCAGACAAAGAATTAACTTATTGGGAATGTCCAGCCAAGATGTCAGGGCCAGATATTGTTTCCTCCCAGATGTCATCTTGGAGATGGGTTGTGAGTGGGAGCAGGAACTTGACTCTTTGACCTGTTTTTCTCCCATGCCATTCCAGCCTATTTCAAGATACTTGCTGTTCTCCATTTTTTGGCTATAGGGTAGTTCCAAAAGGTCTCCAGCAACCTTGTGGGCATCTGGGCATCTCTCAGGCAAGCCAGTCCCAGTGCTTGCACCAGGTACTGAGCTGCATAAATACGAGAGCCCACCTCCACATACGAATGCCCCATACATTGGACTGGAGACAAAGGGTAACTAGGGATTTCTACCTCTTTTCCCGTTTCCCATTTGTGCTAGGTGCAATTGATTGTACCCATGTGGTTCTTCAGCCACCTCACCACAATGCACACATCTGCAGCAGACACCAATGGCATTCCATGCATTTGCAGGGTGTCTGTGATGCCAGTGGTAGATTCATTGATGTGCATGCAGTGTTTCCAGGCAGTACCCATGACAGTTTTTTATTCCACAGGTTACCTCTTGCCCGGCAAATGGCTGCTGCAGAATGTTGCAACATGTGGCTACTGGGTAAGTTCCAAGCACAAAACATGTGTGATATATATACATGTAATGTATAAATGCTATCTCAAAAAAATAAACAATTTACAACAATATTCACCATGCCGCATACACAGCCTCAACAGACACTGCATGTTCCAAAGTATAGATCATGTACTGTACAGATGCAAGACTGACATGTAACCAAGTTCCCTAATTTCCCTCCTCACCTTATTCTGGGTGTGCACTCTCCCCTCAACTCCTCACACCATACATACAAGCAGCCACTGTATTTCAGCATAGGTACAATAGGGCACACAAACTCGAGCAATCATAGAGCATACTTTTGGTCTCCTGAAGTCACAATTCCGATGTCTTGACCATACGGGGGTGCTGATGTACTCCCCTGAAGATGTGTGCAAGATCATGTTAACCTGTTGTGTCTTCACAACATAGCTTTAAGTCATGGCTTACACATACCTCTGGACACTCAGCTAGTTCTGAATCTGGGCAACCGGGCCAATGGACAAAACAGAGGGCAGGGTATGCAAGCCCATGATCATCTGGTTGGCACTTTTTTCACCTGAGCAACCTGTTTTGTTACAGACAAATGTGGTTTGCAGTCTGTTGTCAATGATGAAAGCTGAATAATTACAACTCTATCCAAAAATTCCATCCTGAGACTACTTTGCAAGCCACTCAATGAATGTAAACCACAGCTGGTGACAGAAGTCAAAAGATTGGCCATGCAATATGTCATGTGCAAATGTCAGCAATTAGCCTCACAGGACTAAATATCTGTGCATGTGTGACACCTCCCAGGAACTTTTGAAAATGGGTGCCTGATACACAAAGGGACCTAACTATTGCACTGTGGAGTATTTGTCCCCAACTGATATAACTCCCCCACAAAAAAGGGCCCCCTACCGTGAGTGATGATGAACTTTGTGAATTAGGCACTATGTGTCTGTGATCCACAGCACTGCTTCCCCCAAATGTATTGTAACACTACAGTCAACTCTGAGCAGAGTGTAAAGTATGAACTACATGTACCATGATGCAAAGGAGCAAACTCTTCTGGAATGTTATGTTGTGTCTGGCCACACTGTTTTCCCTGTCCAAACAGATTGTAATGGTCTGTCAACCTTTTGTCTCATGTTTCTAATGTTCCTTTTATATGGGAAATCTGTTCTGGCTCATTTTGCGTATCTCCGCTCGGCATGCAGAACATGTATGTGGAGAGTACACACTTGGGCCGGAGAGTTCAGAAACGGGCCGGCAGCCATTGTCTGTTCATTTTGAGTCATCTTCTGTCACAGATCAGATCCTCTGCCATCCTGCTGCTCTGTATAACCCAACTATTTCAAACATGGCTGAGGGACTGGAGGAGAAAGCACCCCCTTTCACTGAAAGGGAATTGGACATATTAGCAGAAGATGTGCTAGATAAGTACCTTCAGCCGTATGGGAGCCCAAGGACCAGCTGAGCATTGCAGCGCATGCAAGACTTTAGTCCACCATTATGGAGTACTGTAGTGCAGTGTGCATATAAAGCCGATGGAGCAGGGCATGCCATAAGCACTGGTAGGAGCCAAAATGCCGGGCCTGGACATCTTGGTCCAGTCCTCCCAGCACCATATGCACTGGCCCGCCTCTTCCCACTGTACAGGAGGGTCCTGAGGGCAGCCTGGTCACCCCGCCATGCTCAGCTAGAGGAGCATGAGCAGCAGAGAGATGGCAAGTAAATTAAATGCAATATGTGTCTCAAAGCATGTGAGGGATGACCAAATCTGAACCATCAAGTGTCCCATGCCTCCATTTACCTAATCTGTACAAATGCAGCAGTCATTGTAAGGTCAAAGGCTCACTGTAGCACACAGAATGCACTGAGAAGGGTGCATTCTAGGAGCAGTAGATTTTGTATGCCACCGGGGAGTTGAGCCACACATGTGCATTTGTATATAAAATTGCACTGACAGTACCATTACCAGTTAACCAAGGACCTTATAACAGATGTGTGAATTGGGTGAGGAATGATACAAACACAGTCCAGTGTGTAGCTGAGAGGCCTTTGGGTGTTGGAAGTTATAACTTGCATTTCCTTTTGTGAGGTTGGGTTCTGATAAGACAGATTATCATGTGCCATCAAGCTAAGACAGACTTTGAGATCCTCGCCTCACTCTTAAGTGATACTAACTTCTCTAAGGGGGTCATTATAGAAACGTCGTCCCAACAGTGGCTTGTTAGTCATTTGTTCAGTAAAGGTAGCCGTAAAAACAAGCCACAACTGTTCACCACGGTATGGCACTATCTGAGCAATCTTTGAAGGCAAAATGTGTCACTAGACTAAAGATGGCCATGTAAAAGAAGTTGCGGAGCCAGGTCAACTGAAACTATTCCTGAGCAAAATCGACCAAACTCATATGAAGATAAATTTTTTGATGGGCAAAACAATTGCCTCAGAGATGCTGTTTGTGGAACAGAGGAACCAATCTCTTTTGCAGGAAATGGAAAGTCTAAAAGAGGTAGCTAGGAACTTGTCATCTAGACTGAAAAACAAGCAAAGAGCCATGAAACCTTACTATGAGATAAGTCCAGGTCACCAAACTGATGCTGATAGTCCCATAGACAATGTATATGGCATCAGAAGGCAGAGATATGGCACAGGCCTCATCACAGACATCTAATTATATAGGCTTGAGACTGAGGATTACCTGCTCCAACATGCTGAGGTATCCAGAAAGTGCAAGGTTTGGCTGAACTAGTTACAATATTCGAAGCAATGATGAGAATGTTAGTGGGACCGACTGTGAAATTAGTAAGTGTAACAAATATATTCGTATAGGACGTCATTATCTCATCCTGGAAATTTTCATTATTTGCCTACACGACCCCGTAGGCAATTTAACATATTATCGACTCAGCACTAGGGAAGCAATAGGCAGGCTAAGCATGGGTTTCATGTGGGGTAAGTCCCCTCATTGAGTGGTAGGCTTTACACCTGATAACAGTAGATTTACCAACAAAAAATTAGTATTATGGTTTCTTCTTGAATAAAGGATAGGTATCCTTTCAATTACACACACAACAGTTCAGTATTGGAGGCTCTTTCCGTTAAGAAAGTAACATATCCTATAACACCCCAAGACATTAATATAGTTCTACCAGTGTTTATTGGGCAATCCCCCCGTATTCATGTACCATCAACCATCCTTAATGTATCCACCTTCAGCTCAGTATATTCATTCTAATAATAAAAAAGTCAATTCAGACCACAAATGAATTAGGGCATCATTGTGATGCCGGTCGGCCACAGACAAGCATGTGGGTGAGCCAAATGCCGTATCACAATACGGCCACTAGACTGGTGGTCACAAACTCATCAGGGGCATGCTGTGGTAATGGTAAAAGGTTGCAGCATATGCTGATGACATGCAGCACCTCCTGCAGGCTTTGCACTGTGTGCCATGTATCGTGTCTTGCATGGAACACGGCGCAGGGATGTGAGGGGCACTTTTCATTGGCTTACAACAACAGGGGGACCTGTTTGGGGCCCCCCTATATCACGTTCCGACAAACTTTTCATGGCGGGATTCCCGCCATAAAAAAATTGTTGGAAAGGGATATTGTAATCCTAACAGTGGAACCTGCCTCATAAGTGTCATAGTCAGATACGGTAAAATCGATTTATCAGTTGTCAATAGATGCCAGTGTTTTTTAAGTATCTGGTACACTGACAGAATAGCAGAACTTTAAGCCAGGGCACTCAAGAACGGGAATACTAGATGGTAATTGTAAAACCTGCATTATTGATGAAATGATTCTCCGATAACCAAGAGGTTTGCGACTATGAAACGTTACAAAAAGATGTTGAAATGACTGTGATTTTATCAAGTATATATTTGTGAAGTCGAGTGCAACAGTGTGACTTCTTTAGTATTGTGGACCAAGCAAATTCACATGCTGGTGGATTATTGACTACTCTGCCACCTTTCTTTATTGTCGACTACTTCTCTGAGACATAATTCAATGTGTCCTCTTTCCTTCCTATTCATTTTTCACTTAAATACCTGAAAGTCAGGTATATTTTCTATATTTTTTTACCTTATTAGTTTGTATGTAACTTATTATAGTGATAGCACTGCTCTACTTTCGCTGTTAACATTTTTTGCTTACTTCCTGCTTGATGCATAAGACTCAATATTTGAGATTTGAGCGTTAAGGGCTCCTTATTATAATGATTTAGTATGTCGAGTTGGACAAGGAAAATCATTATATCATTAAGTATAACTTTTGGATATTCCACTAGTAGAATTCAGTAGTTACTTACTACTCCAAGATGGCACCTATACTTTCGGCGTCATTGCAATTGATGATATCTTAGACGATATCGAGACAAAGATGGCGTCCTTGATGTATAACCCCTGACTGTTTTCACCATAAAAGATATGATATGGTTAATTGTGACAGATAGTTCAGGTAGTATTGAATTAGCGCTACATATACTTGTTTTTATAACTTTTGGAATTTAGATAGCTATACGTTGGTCACAATATTTACTTACGTTTGGAGTTATAGTCATTGAAACAGAAGATGCCCAGGATGAAGAGTGTATTTTCACCGAGCTAAGATGACGCTCGTGTTGTACGATCTTGAACCGTATTTACAGGAAAACAAATGATATAGTTAATTGTGATTGATAGCTCAGATAATGTTTAATTAATGCTATATAGACCTGTTTTCCTTTCTTTTGGTGTTAAGACAGTTACACCACGGTTATGGAATTTTCTTTATTTAGAACTCACCCACAAATATTTCGTAAATAGGTGAGGTTCTTTTACTTATGTACAATTATATGGGTTGAGTACACGTAGCAGAGCACTCTGTTTTATGATTTGTCTCATTTGGATCGCTTTTTCTATTGTCTTCAGATACAAGATATAAATGGAATTTCTGCATGTGTGAAAATTGGATTTCACGAAGCCTACAATTATGTAAAGATATTGAATTCAAAAGGTGATATAAGAATTTCGTAGTTTTTGGTTAGAATGAATCTCAGATTGATAGACAAGTTTTCTTAATTGGGGCTGGTTATAAATACAGGATCTAGGAGCTTCATGTCTTCTACGACCTGGACATACAATTGTGTGTATGCCTAAGAAAAATACAAGCAGAAGCAACTTGGATTTAGGGTGATTACGCTTTTTCCAGTTTCTGAGCTTTTCTATGGCACAATTGCTTCTACTCTCCTATTGGAATCAACTCAGTGACATTTTCTTTTTAGATTATAACTTTTTAAGTGGAATTCAGTTTGATTATAATTTAATAAATGGTGGTGGCTTTCCTTTCATCCTAGGAATATTAACCTCTCCTATAGTCATATGGTTTGACTAAGTAGCCCTGAAGAAGTCTACTATGCACGATAATACACGACGAAACACGTGTTGGCTGGTTGTTTTTGTTCATTACTAATCTGAGATCAAGCTTTGTTCTGAAAACACCATCTGGATGCATTGGAGACTAAATACAAATGAATAAATAGCTGAATCTGGACTTGGACTAAGAGTTTTTGGATGTTTGGACAATATATAAGATTGATTGTGTGCTCAGGGGGATGTATGTCTGAGGAGAATACTAAGGTTGAAGTGGTAACCAATCTTTTCTCCCGTAGAAGCACAGATCATTTTGTTAACTTCTGTTATACTTAGCCATTAAGAGAGTTGAGCGCCCTTGAGTCTGAATGAACTGGTTACCAATAAATAGGAATATTAGATATCTACTTATTGTCAGATCCACTCCTACCGCAAGTAACAAAGTTAGACCTTTGTACTAAACATCAAACAATGACACAATACAGCTATGCTTAGAGATGAGTATCCCCATACCTCTTTTAGGCCAATGGAGATGTAGGAAATTGGGTTACTGGTTGACGGGAGTGAAACCCTACTCAAGCAGCAACCACAGGTTCTGTCAGAGTGAAGGCACAAGGAAACTCCAAATTATTATTATTATTATTATTATGAGTTCTTATATAGCGCTCGATTACCCGTAGGCATCTCGGCGCTTGCCTTGGGAACCCGTCCTGGCTTTTCCCTGTGAGATACCCGTACTGGGCATCCCCAAGGTGAAAGCCAGGCATCCCGCCGCAGGGGGGCCGTAGTGGAGATTAAGCAGGCTAATGCCCAGAGCTGCAGAGTGTGAACCCGTGATTCAAGTAGGCACCGAAGCGAGAATTGTCGAGTCCGTGGATAATTGGGCTCAAGACCCTGCCGCGTCGGGAATTGAACCCTGGTCCCGGGTCTGACCTCTGCTTCAGGGTCTGCCTCCTCTAACCAGTGAGCCACACTTCTCCATTAACATGTCCTTAACCATCTAATATCTGGTCGCAAAGTTGTCAGACTAAACATGGAAGCAATTTGTAAATTATTTATGCAGCACTTAGAACAGTATTAAAGGGAAAGATAAAACACAAGACAAGAATTCAGAAAGGCAGAGTAAAATTTGATAAAATATTTTAGGCCAAAAAGACATAAATCCAATCAGTAACACCGGAGATGGACAATTTCAAAGATTTAAGTGAAACAAAAGTGCCTAAAAGAGCAAAGTGCCAACTATGGTTATTTAGTCATGTCACACTAGGACAAAGTCACAAGTTCAGGCCAACCAAAATGGAGTGCAGACCGGGAACAGGCCCACTAAACAAAGTAACGGTTTCTGGAGCTTTGCGAGATTCCGCGTCAAGGAAGCATACAGCTCTCCATGTGGAGTCCTGAATCATCATTGAAGGCGCCATCGATCAGGGGTTTGCAATGCAAAGTCCTCTGTTGAAGATATGTCACACACTGGCAGTTCTGAAGATGCTGAGGGGCTACATTGAGAATTCCTGTGTCATCATCGAGGATGCCATCAATGAGGGGATTGCAATTTGAAGGCTTGCGTCGAGGGAGCACCACACAGTGGCGGTACCAGGGAGACTACAGGTTGTTATGCAAAGTCTGGCATCAAAGATGCACCATGCTGCTGTTGTTTCAAAGTGTAAATGCGAGAGGATGCTCCACCTACAGGACCAGTTCCAAGGGTCCAAGAGCAGCAAATTCTTTGTGAGTGTGCTGGGCGGAGACTTTGGCTCAATTCATGATGTGCAAGTGTGGTAGGTGACAGTCCCCACCCATCAAATCAGAGATGACCCATCCTGTCAACATCGATTCCCCCTTTGTCTAACTGTCTTAGAGCTATACACAGAGAACAACGGCACAACTACACCTAGTCATGTGATGCAGGATACAGGCTGTAGACAGAAAATGGTTGGGGCAAGTGATGGAGCGAGGGTGAAAACAAAGATTTTTGTATACTCCTCGTAAAATCTCTTTCCCATAACTGTAATATGTATTAATTGTGTGGTTTTGAAATTAACCAACATAGAATAGAGAGCACATACACAAATACACGAGAGATACTAATTTGCTTGTGTTGCGAATCATAATATACTAATTAAGTGAAATCGTCATACTAACATAGTTCGCAAATGTCATAATCTGATGAAAACCCGTGCATGCAAGCTTCCTATATGTATTATTGTGGCTAATATGATGGAGAATTGTAAGAAAACAATGCTTAATCGTGGCCTAAACACTAGGCAATAACTAACAGGGTTATCTTAGAATGGGGGAGGTAAACAGAATGACAATACTTCGAAATCTAGCGTTTAATTGTGTCTGTTTTAATAGTAGTTCCCTTTATGGCCCATGCAGCCTAATTAAAAATGGAAGGTTTGCGAGACTCCGAAACTTTGGTCATCTACGCATGTGTGAATATGCTCGAGAGAGGTGCAAGCAGTCTGTGCCTGTGCAGCGTAGGTCAAGGTCAGCGTGGCCTGGAGTGCAAAAGGTTGCCAAGATTTGTATGACCGCGTCGTGAGCCTGAGAAAGTTGCTCCAAGTGACAAGTTAAAGGACACGAGTGAAAAAAATACAATAATGAACAATCTGAACCTTATTTATATTGATTATATTGATTATAACGATGACTTGGCGGAAATATGGACAATGAGGAGATGAGGTGATGCTCATCCACCCCTTAAATGGACCAATGAAATTGATTGAGGACCCTAAAAGTTTCAAATTTTAGATAGATAGTTAGGGAAAAAGGGTATAAAAGATGACGTTTAAAAGTGAAGAAAGAGCTTGCTTCTAAATTTATTTTAGCACTATGACATGCTGGCGGACTGAACGATTTTCCATGGTGCAAAGACTTTGACATTTCTTTGACTTTAACTTTTGATGGGTGCGGAGTCCGGATGGGAGGTGAACATCAAGAAAGAATAGATAGGTGGTTTTTGGGAACTTTCCTGCGATAACCCTGATGTCCATTTACTGAAATCTTGGTAATATGGTTTTGACTTATTTTCTGGACTATTCTGCTAATAAAATAAACTGTTTGAATTTTAACTTTCTTTTCTTCAGGTTAATTAAATGTCTAATGAATATTGAAATGAGGCTTAATAAAATAAGGTCATGCTAGGAGATTAAGTCTCTAAATAAAAATTAAATAAATGTAGAATTAAGCTGGTCTTGTTGTCCATTAGTTAACTTTTACTAGCTGATCCATTGACCAGATGGTGGGGTGTTTTTAAGGTTTCATAAAGGTAAAACCATGGTAAATCTGATAAACTGCAGATGTATATAGTGTATAAAAGTTTAGACTAATTAGAATGAAATAAGACACTCCGCTAAAATCCAGCATCTCCTGCTCTAGTCTTCACTGATCCTGGGAGCAGGGTGATTTGTGTGTATGAATGACTCGTGGTGTCATGGGCCCCACCAACGAGTAAAGTGTGATAGCTCCTAGGAAATATAGTTATGGTTTGGAGGTTTGGTTTGGAACAGCGCTGGATCACAAGAAAATGCTAACTTTCTAAAGAGGAATTTTCCGAAAATCCAACCATACAAGAGTGTTTTACAAAAAACCTTTTTAGACATCAAATGCAACAGTTCTACTTTCTCTCAAATGAAAGTTAATTCCTATTAAATGCAATACGGTAATCTGATGTTGTACTATGGGAGAGGTAGATCTTGCATTAGTAAAAAACAGATGTAAGAGCTTTTCACAACCAGGACATGTAGAAGTTTTAAAAGTATTTGGGACACAAGATCAGTAGTGAAGGGAGCTTCCCCAAGAGGAAAATTATTGAAGCCATTAGAGATGCACCTGCCCCTACATGCAAGGATGAGGTAAGATCTTTTATAGATATTGCTGAATTTTATGCAAAATTTGTAGAAAATGTTGCAGATAAGACAAACAATACTCATCAATTATTGAAAGTTCGGCAGATTTTTCAGTGGCATTGCACTATGCAGGCAGAATTTGAAGGAACTAAGAGGGACATTTGTGATGCTTCGCCTTTTCAATGGGTTCAGTTCTAAGGCTCGTACTATTTTGACAATGGATGCTAGTGGGAAAGGGTTAGTTGCCTTTTTAACCCAGATTTTAAATGAAGGAGTTCAGAGCCTTGTTTCTTTTGCTTCCTGAGCACTCACATCTCCTGACGAAAGGTATTCCATTATAGAAAGGGAGATGTTGGTGTGTTTCGGGGCCATGACTAAATGTAGGCGATCCTTGTGGGAATGGATGCACTGATCACAAACCCCTGCTCAAGGCTGTGACTACTGAGGGTTCAGCTAAAGCTACGCCTCATATTGCTAGGATGTCCTTGCGTTTGTTGGACTACGCTTATCATGTGGAATGCATGGGTAGGAGGAATAAAGTGGCAGATTACTGCCACTACCGGCGGCCCCACTCCGCCCACCCTCTCGCTATCTCCCTCTTGATTAGCGTGAAGCCTAGCGTTGCCAATTGCTGCTCCTTCTCAGGTCTGTATCCTCCCATACATTAGCAGGCCCAAGCGGGCGTCAGGCTTAGCTTCTTCCCCAATGCAGATTGCACATGAGTTGTGGCCCTGTCCAATAGTTTCCGCACCAACGGGCATTCCCACACCATATGATAGAAGGTAGCCAGCTGCCGGCAACCCCACAAACATAGGTCATCTTGTCGAGACCCAATTTTTGCTAGTGTTATTCCCATCAAATAGGAGCGGTGTTGGATACGAAGCTGGATTAGTCTAAATCTGAGCGTGATAGCAGCCTCTCTGGGCGACAGAGGCGCCTGTCGCCAATCCTCCTCATAAATCGGCCTACGGTCTCCCTCCTAGTGCTCCTTAAGCTTCCCAAAGAATCAGGCAAATAATTACTAAGTTTTTTATAGGTCAAGGAGATCGCCTTGGACTGCATCAGCACATCCAACAAGCGATCCTCGAGGGGTGACAATTCTGGTATGTCCTCACAGCTAGGGAAGGCCGCCTGCAAAGCATGCCTGATTTGCAGATACCTAAAAACCTCTCCTGGGGCCAATTGGTATGCCTTTTGCAACTCCTCAAATCTGAGAATTGCTCCTCTTTTTACCAGGTCTTTGACTGTCGGGATACCAATGACATCCCACCCATCAAACCCCGGGTGATAGCAAAGCATGCCGAGTTTGTGTGAATACCACAATGGCGTTGCCTTGGTGAGCACCCCTGCCCAGCCCAGACGTGAGGTAGCTAACCGCCAGATCTGTACCGTATGCAGAGTGGGGCCAATATACTGTTGCTTCTTAGTGTGGGAATACAGAGCCCCGAGATAGCCCACACGATCCATCTGATACCTTTCCTGGGCACATGCGGGGTCATCTGGCGGGGCGTATCTCCATCTGTTCACAGCCACCAATTGTGAGACCCAATAATACAACCTTACATCGGGCAGCGCAATGACCCCATCATACCATCCTTTCATCAATTTCTGAAGCGTAATCCTCGGGGTTTTACCATCCCATAGCAACGTGCATATCTCCCCTTCCACAGCTACAAAATATGTATCTGGAATCCTGTTCGGGCAGTTCTGGAGAATGTACAAAAATCGAGGGAGAGCCAACATTTTAAGAAGAGCAGCGTGGCCCACCAGCGACAGAGGCAGCGACCTCCAATGCTTAACATCCGAGCGCAGCCTGGCCAACAAGGGTGCCAAATTGTGGCTATAAAAGAGAGCCGGATCTGGTGTGATAAAGACTCCAAGGTACTTAAATCCATCCACTGAGACCACCAGCGCATAGTCTTGAGGGAGACGGAGGTCTGTCCATGTAGCACATACAGCACGGACTTACTCCAATTAATTGCATACCCCGAATACTTCCCGAAGTTCGTGAAGATGTTAAGAGCAGTATGGATTGATTTGTATGGAGAGGCAAGATACAGCAATATGTCGTCGGCATAGAGAGATATTGTATATTCACACTCCGGCGACCATCTAAAACCCCGTACCATCACGTCATGATGAATCCAGGCCGCCAAGGGCTCCAGCATGAGGGAAAACAACAACGGGGAGAGAGGGTACCCCTGCCTGGTGCCTCTCCTTAGAGTGAACTTTCGGTACGTGTAGTTGTTGACTCTAACCTGCCCCTGGATGTCAGTATACAGCAGCCTCACCCACCGTATAAATTTAGGGCCCAACCCAGCTCTCACCAGAACCTCAAAAAGATACGGCCATTCGATTGAGTCGACTGCCATGGATGCATCAAGTGACGATATAACTGCATCCTCCTCCAGATACTCCTGACGCACCATCACATTGTGGAGCCGGCGTATGTTAAGGGCAGTGTTTCTCCCAGGCATGAAGCCAAACTGGTCCGGGTGCACCAGAGAGGAGATCACCGTTCCCAGCCGCATGGTAGGACTTTTGCCAAGACCTTTGCCTCAACGTTGATCAGTGAAATCGACCTGTGTGAGCAATAGTCGTCCACCGGTTTTCCAGCCTTATGAATAACAACTATACTGGCTAGACGCTGGTCAGGCGGCAGAACTCCCTTCTCACAGCTTTCCCAATACATTACCCGCAGGTGCGGGACCACCTGAGAGGCCACAGCCTTAAGGAACTCCACCGGGGTACCATTTGGCCCCATCGCCTTCACAGACTTAATTTGGCCGATAACGTTTATGATTTCTTCATTCGATAGATCCACCTCTAACATATCCCTGTCAATCTCCGAAAGAATCGGCACATCCTTATCCGCCAGCAGCTGGCGCGAGTCTTCCGCTGTATATGTCGTAGAGGGAGAATACACCTTCTCAAAGTGATCTGCAAACGCCTCCGCTATATCTCCGGGGCGGTGCAGGACTCCACCACTGGGCAGTGTTAATCGGGGCACCCACTGCGCACCCCGTTCCTTCCTCTCCAGCCACGCTAGTGTCTTTCCTGCCCTGTCTCCAAGCTCATAAAGCCTGTGTTGGGTAGCTGCCTGTTTGGCCAACATGTGTTCAAGTGCTTTAAGCTTGTATTCCTCCTACTTTAATTTCAAACAATGCAGTGCTTCCTCTGAAGGATTTAACACATGAGCTGCCTCAAGCCCTCAGAGGGCTTCCTCCAGCTGTACCAAGATCTCACGCTTTTTAGCAATATATTTCACTTTCAACGACATGGCATACCCCTTCAGAACCACTTTATACGCCTCCCATAGCGTTTGCACTGAATCCACCGACCCTAGATTTTCTGTCAGGAAATACCCAGTTTGCAACCCGACCTCTACCTTGATATTCAAACTTTTAACAGCCATGGGTTGATGACAATGGTACAACGTTGCTGCCTTTTCCCATGAGTGAACTCCACTCCCACTGGGGAGTGATCTGAAATACCCCGGGGATACGACCGCCCCCTGGATCCGCCCATGTGTTGTGTACGCTCAATGGTGTGCTTTTTCTAACCAGAATACATGTGCCTCTAGATCCGGTGGTATAGTCAGCATGCACTAGGAGTTGGTACCCCATCTATTAAGGGCCTTACTTTTATTGCCAACCAAGTGGGTTCCCTGCAATAGGACAAGATCTGGGTACTGTTTCTTCAGGTACTGCTGGAAGACACCTCTCTTTATTTTATCACAAAGGCCATTAACATTCCAGGAAAGGACAGAGAGCACTGAGTCCCGTTCAGCCCCCATTCCCCAGTACGGTGATATTCATAGCCCAATAGGTCAATAATATAGCAATCACTTCTTTACGCAACTCGCAAATAAAGGCAGCACTATCACATCTGAGTCTGTCGCATTGAATAAGAATATAGAAAACAGGACATAGCAACACAGTACAGTCATTCTGGAACTCGTCTACCAAACACATATTCAGCAGTCTATCCAATCTGTAGCATAGGAGTTTACCACATCTTTGAAAACAGCAAAAAGCTGCAAAACCCCTGACTCCCAATTCTACCACCCTCCCTGCCTCCCTGCCTGCGGATTTAGAACTACCCACCCCCAAACTTGGCAGAGTGCCTCTCACCCCCCCTGCAATGCTGAAAACGCAGAGGGAACCGACCCCACCTCCCGCAGATACACATCACTGTTATCGTATTTCGTAGCCATCCTCCAGTAACAGCAAAAAAGCAATGTCATATCACATCAATATACCCATCAAATAGCGCCATGTCATAGATCACCGAGTACAGAAACAGTCTTGTATCAGTGAGTATTTCCAACTCCCCACCCATGCCCCTCTACTTGCGTATTCTGCCAGTTCCTGGCTCTTCAGTCCCACTACCAGGGCTATCAGTCCTGCTCCTCCAGCCAACTATTCTCCGCAGTGGGATCAGTGCTCGCCGCCTCCATCCGGACTCCTCTTTGTGTGCCAGATCTACTGTGGTGGTCCCTCCTGTGGACTCCCACCGTGCTCCAGCCCTCCATCCAGTCCCAGACCGCCTCTGGAGAGTCAAAGAACCACGACTTGCCATCCGACTCCACTCGCAGCCATGCCGAAGAACATCGCATATTTCACCTCTCGATCTCTCAGCTTCCTTCTTCTCAGCTTGGAAGCTTCTGCGTTGCACTTGTACCTTGGCCGTGAAATCTGGGAAGAATGCCACCTCATAGTTGTCTATCTTCAAAGGTGGGCTGGACTGTGAAGTCTGCAGTATTATGTCCCTATCACGGTAGTTAAACACAGTGGCAATCAGGGGTCTTGGAGGTGCGCCCGGCTTAGGTCTACCATCCGGTACCATGTGAGCTCTTTCTTTAGAGAAGTAGCTGGACAACGTCTTGGGCTTTAGGTGTTTCGTAATTAGCTCCTCCACGTACAGATCCGGAGCCGGCCCTTCCATCCGTTCCGGACCCCCTAAAATTTGAATGTCATTACGGCGGGATCTACCTTCATAGTTATCTAGCTGTTGCGACATTCTTGCCTGCTTCTGCTGGACGTCGAGCATTTGTCTCTGAAGTTCCGATGTGTCCATCTGCATGGCGCTCGCCACTATCTTAAGTTCGTTAACTTTCTCATCCATTTTCTTAGAGGTCACTCTAAGCAGCGGGACCTCAACAGTGACCGAGTCCACTGAGGTACGTACCCCACCTGTTGCTGCCATACCGTCATGAGAGTCCACTCCGGTCCAGGTGCAGGGGCCACCACCGCCCAATCTCTCTCCGATCAATGTGAATCGCCTTTTTCACCTGTTTTAGACCATGCGAACTTCGCCAACTGTTTCTGGGCATTAGCCTTGGGACCTTTCCCTCCTATAGCCATGATTGTGGAGCCCCGAATCTTCAGACAAATGCAGAAGGCAGCCCAGTGGATACAGTTGCAGCCAAGTGAAGGAAACAACTAAGACAGAACTCAGCACTGGGAAGTGCCTCTTCCCGGGGTCCGAAACTTCATGCAGGCCTTCACTCATGATAGTTGACCTCAGGAGTCAGGGGCCAGCTGCCCCCACGGCCAGTTAAGGACTCCTTCGCCTCTTAGTCACAGCCCAATCCTCAGGGCGCATCAGGAAGGGCCGACACTCACTATGGCAGTACAGGCTTGAAGACACGAACCCTCCAGAGCAATGTCTCAAACTCAGCGCACCGCCCACACCAGAGGTCCGCACGCCTAGCCTTTGCTGCAGTTACCACTAGGATAGTTAAGTAGGACAGCGCCCGCACATCTGTCTCTCCAGGCTCCTGCCCGCAAGGCCCTCATGTACAAACAACTGTCCAGAGGGAATCCAACCAGGCTGTCCACAATCGCCCACCCTGCCTCCTGGTTCAGCTGTCGTCGCACTTCTTTCCTCACTCCTCCACCACCGAAGCACTGCACAGTCCTATGGACAGTCTGCATCCTCTCCATACAATGGGCAACAGCAAGCGCTCCTTCAACACACCCCCTGAAGCACGGCGGCTCCCCCACTGCAAGGAAAGTACCAGGCCTCAGTGGGTAGTCCAAGCGCGACCACCTCCAGACACAGGCGTACTCCGTAGTAGGCCACAGTCCAGAGGCCACAACAGCCGCAAAACAGCCCACCTTCAGGCTGCCAAGTCACCACTATCTTCTAAGCTCCTGGGCCTTCTCTGCCCGCCTATGGAAGCAATAGGGCCAATGCACCTGCTGAGGCCCACTGCTGCCAGCTCTCCTGAACCACTTCCAACTCCCTGGGCCTCCGTAGGGCTCCCCCCCGGTCCGCCGGTCGCAGCCCAGCCCTCCTCGCCATGCAGGCCGCAAAGCCGGGGCCTCCAATTCCAGGGCGTCTCCGGATCTGCACGCTCTCTCCTTCTGTGCCGAGTAAAGCACCGCGGACCCACCAGCGCAGGTCTAGCGCCGCCGCCGTCGATCGCCGCACCTCACTGCAGGCAGTGGAGCTCTCTAGGCAGGGTCACTGTCGCGCTCTGAGGCCACCTCTCTTCACGGGCCACACCTCGGGATGCCATTTCCCCACTGGAGCACCGCACAGCCTGGACGATTTCCCAGAGGAAGACGCCACTGCGGGGGCCTAAATGCAACACGGGGGGTCAGGAGTCAAACACCCACCACCTTACAGAATCACACGACCTTGGATGGCTCAGGGTAATTCAGAATATCCGCGGAAGGGAAGGAGCTCGTGTAGGCAGCGGCCATTTTCTATGGCTGCAAGCGACGCCCCCCTCAATAGTAGCCATTTCTGAGGATGAATGGAAAGCTCGATATGAGGATGACAACCCTTGTGTAAAAATTGTAATTATTTGTTAGAAGGGTAGCCGGACAAAGGGAAAAAGTTTGAGGAAGCTAGGAAATTTTGATAACTAAAGGATGAGTTGTCCATTTTGGAAATCTGGGTTCCGGGACGACAAAGTTGTTCCTCCACAGAATCTCTGGCATCGTATTCTAAAATTGATACATGAATGGCATTGGGGATCGTGAAGTCCAAACTTCCTACTGGTGCCCTGGCATTGATACATGCATGAAGAATTTTGAAAGGAATTGTTAACAATGTGCTAAGGTGTGGAGAAGTGTGGCTCAATGGTTAGAGCGGCAGGCCCTGATGCAGAGGTCTAGCCGGGACCAGGGTTCAATTCCCCGCCTCGGTGGGTCTTGAGCTCAAAAATTCCACGGACCTGATAATTCTCGCCTCGGTGCCTATTCCAATCATGGAGTCCCACTCTGCAACTCTGGGCAATAGCTTGCTTAATCTCCACAACAGCCCCTACAAGGCTATGGATGCCTCGCCTCACCTTGGGGGTGCCCAGGAGTGGACACCTCACAGGGAAAGCCAGGATGGGTTCCACAGCGGTATTCGTACAAGCGCCTTGAGACCCTTGCGGGTGAGTAGTGCGCAATACAAGTATCATTTTTTTTTTCATGCTGAGAAGACTCAGACTGTATTGAGGCCACCAATAAGCTTTATTGACATTGCATCAAACCCTCTGGAGGTATTGACCATCAATATTTTGGGACCAATTCTTGATAAGGAAGGTATTCTCAAAAATGTTATAGTGTTATTTTACACCTATTCCTATTGGCCGGAGTTAAAGGTGGGTACATGAGTGGCTGTAGCATGTGTACTTGCATATTTGGAAGATGTTCTCCTTGGGGAAGATATTCCCGGATCACTTTTGAGTGATAATGGGCCACAGTTGTGGCGAAAAAGTTGACAGGGTTCCTTTCTAAGAATGGCATCAAGGAGAAAAAGACTCCAGTGTATCACACTGCCAACAATGGCGCTGTGGAGAGATTCAAAAGAGTAATCATGGGCTGTAATCAAACAGCGATTAACAATGGGGGGAATTGGGAGTTGGTACTGGATAAATTAGTCTGGGCATACCAAATAACTCCTACTGTAACAGGATTTTAAGGAGACGTTATCTGTTGACCAAAGACAATGGTGTGTGGATGTCTATTGGAGGTATGAGTAGATGTCACCTGAAGTGGTCAAGAGAATTTAGAAAATGCTTGCCTTACTTACAAAAAGTGCTATGACAAAGAATAATTTGAAGGATGTTACTTTGAAGGAGGTTGACTGGATGTGGGTGAAGCTGGCTAAAAGTGTGAAAAAAGGTAGAAGTCTTTTTTCAGAACCATTACAGGTGAGTAGAGTGTTTCGCCATCCTCAGTAATGGTAAGTTCTGGCATTTTAGCAAACTCTCTAAATGCAATATAATTTTATCTTGGAGCATTGGAGACAAAAGTGCACCTGGAGAATCATTATGGGAAGATGAGGGAAGTGGTGAACCCAGCGATTGTCAAGTTGGAGTTCAGCAAAGGGAGACTACAGTGCATCCTCCATCTCAACCTCAGGCAGCTGGGGCTAAGTCTCCTAAGGGGGGTGTGAGTTTGCTACCTAGGCTTGTAAAGGATCAAGGGCATACCTCTGGATCTCAAGCCGATGGGGTGAAGGCTACAAGTTCAGGATGAACCATTCACTGCCTACAAAAGTGAAAGATTTTACAGTATTTAAAATCCATATTTAACCTTGGGGTGCTCTATGTAAGTGAATGCTTCTTTCGTTTTGATACATTTTTAGCATAATATAGTTTTAGGCCATTAATTCTATGTTATTGCAGTGTAGTACCACACAGTGAGGGAAATTATTTCTTCTTTCTTTATTTCTTTCTTTATTTCTTGATACTGTTTTTACTGATAATACTTTATTTTTTAATTGTTAAGGGAGGAAGTTGTGCGGTGTTGCTAACTTGCTTGCCTTGGAATACATATGTCACTGCTATAGTAACTATGACATGTGTTCATTCCTTGCAAGAATATTGGGGATGGTGGGAGAAAGCTGGTGCTACCTTCGTGTGTGAAGGACGCGCTGACCTGCTCTCCCCCATTTATGGATTAAACAACAATTTGAACCAAGTACAACTTGCAGTGTATCACTACACATTTCTATTGGATCACTGAAAAAATATCGAGGGACATAATATCGACTGGAAAAAATATCGTTGACAAAATATCGACTGACAGAATATCGAGTTTGTATCTACAAACAGGTAAGTACAAAAATATCGAGTTTAAAATATCGTTTACAGAAATATCGTTGTAAAAAATATCGACTTTAATAAAAACAATGTTTAATTACATTAATATAAAACATTAATTACTAAAATATACTTAACAATACTTAAAATAACTTTTAATAATTAAATAATTCATGAAAGTAAAAAAATAATATTTTTTTATTCATATTTCTTAAAACATATATATAAAAAGTAACACAATTTAATTAAATAATAGCCAATATTATTAACATACAAATACAAAAGAGTAAAAATTACTATTCTATCGGTAAGTATATAATAATTTTTTAATTTAAATTATTTAAAATGAATTTAATATATTTTAATTTAATTAAATTTCATTAAATTAATTTAATGTAAATTTAATTTTACTTTATTTTTACACTGTACCCCTGTACCCCAAAAACCTAAAACTGACCCTGAACCCTAAAAAAAACCCTTTACCCAAAAACCCAAAACTTACCCTGAACCCTAAAAATACCCCTTTACCCAAAAACTAAAAACTGACCCTGAACCCTAAAAATACCCCTTTACCCAAAAAACAAAAACTGACCCTGATCCCTAAAAATACCCCTTTACCCAAAAACTAAAAACTGACCCTGAACCCTAAAAATACCCCTTTACCCAAAACTAAAAACTGACCCTGAACCCTAAAAATACCCCTTTGCCCAAAAACCAAAAACTGTAAATATTTCAATTAGTTACCTATTAATACTAATTTATAACTAATTACCAATTATTTATTTGATAATTAAAATTTAATTTACAATTATTTTATATTAAATACAATTAAATAAATGTTATTATTTCATTAATTATTATTAAATTACTTCCCACTCTATTCCCCTATAAACCCACAACCCGCTACAGGAAATAAATAATTTAATTTAACATAATTAGCAAGTGATCAATTAAATTAAATTAATTACCAATTACATTTTAATTAATTAACAAATATTTTTTAATTAACAATTAATTAAATATTACTACCAATTATTAAATTTACATATTTAATTAATTATAATTAAATTACTTCCCACCCTATTCCCCTATAAACCCACAACCCGCTACAGGAAATAAAATATTTAAATTTACATAATTAGCAATTAATCAATAAAATTAAATTAATTACCAATTAAATTTTAAATAATTAACAAATATTATTTAATTACCAATTAATTAAATATTACTACCAATAAATACATTTAAATATTTAATTAATTATAATTAAATTACTTCCCACCCTATTCCCCTATAAACCCACAACCCACTACAGAATAAAATTACACAATAATTAAAAAAATCATTAATTAAAAATGATTATAACATAAAATGACACTTTTCACACATATTATAACATGAAAAAACACTATAAATAATTAAATATTATTTAAAAAACGTTTTTTTTGTACTATCTAGATTATATACTTGGATATTTTCACTTTCTAGATTATTTACAGTCGATATTACTTCACTTACCTTAAAAACGATATTTTGGCTGTCTATATTCTGTCCTGTCGATATTTTGTCCAAACGATATTTCAAACTCGATATTCTGTCCAAACGATATTTTGGAGTCGATATTATGTCTGTGCACCATTTCTATTACCCCATGGCTTTGACTGAGATTGCCGATTGTGGAAATGAGAGATTGCAAGTAAGAGGAGCACTTGTTGTACCATGATTTATTGTGCAATGAATAAGGGTCGTACGGAACTGAGATGTCTGACTGTTTGATTCCAAATTGAAATAGTAATCCACCCAAAACATATATAATGACCTGGACATGAAATTACCCCAGTGTATGAGTATTTTACTTAACTAGAATGAAGGGGCGTTTACAACACCGAGACTGAGCCTGAGGCATGGTCCTAATAGTGTTGGTATTGTTTCTGTCATTAATGTATGCTTAGCTTCTCTTAGTGCAAAAAGTATGTATAAAAGAAGTAATGCATGTGCCTATGCTTAAACAATGCAGTGTTTTTTGGGGGATGGAAATATGGTCCATAGGCATAGAACCTAGGATAGGCCCATCAGGCAGTTGTATACCAAGACCACATGGTAGATACTTACTGTTTTGTTATTGCTCCCAGTTGAAGTAGCTAATAGTTGTTTAAACCAAACATTGTGGGCCTCATTTATGGGACTCCTTGCTCCTCTGGAACGTCACGTTTTGTGACGTTCCGTGGCACAGAAGCATGTGTGATGTTTATTAGGCAGCACTAAGCCACCTTTTTTTTGCTTAATTCTGCCTAATAAATATCAGTTCCTTTAACGCAGTGTTCCCAGCAACATCCATGGCCTTTCGACACTGCCCCAGATTTACGAGAAATCGTAAATCTGAGGCAGCCCCAAAAGCTTACGCCTCTCCAGGGGAGGTGTAAGGGAGGCACAACGAAGAGAAATATCTTTCTTTCCCCTAGTTTTTCCTTTTTCTACATGTGCTGCATTCTGCAGCAAACACAGAAAAAGGAAAAAGCCTCTTGTGAATATTTTTATACAGATAGGTTTCCCTTCCTGTACAAAAATAATCATCCCACAACGAAGGCACAGGAGAAAAGGACAGGAATGTGCTGTATCTTATAGATACAGCGCATTCCTGCCCATTTCTTTTGCCGTATGAAAGCGCAGCAGGAAGGCCTGCTGCGCTGCCCTATGGCAAAACCTCATAAATGAGACACTGTGGGGCAGATTTATGAAGGCCTTGCGCCGCCGGTGCGTCATTTTTAACATGGGAAAAAGTGACGCACCGGCGGCGCAAGGCCTTCATAAATCTGCCCCTGTATGTTTTATTGAGACACCCATTGGACAGAGCAGTTTTGGCCTGCTCTGGATAAACATTGAAGAAAACATAATTCTAAGTTGAATGGCTGACTCAAGAAGAAGGAAATCCAACATTATTTATTGATTCCGTCACATACTTCTTCTTTTGTGGACGTTCTTAAGCTATTTTTAACCAGGTACATCTTCTTTAGTTCCAAAGCCAAGTCTGATTCTGTGATCTCGGAGTGAACATACAGGAGCTAGTGGTGAGGAGCTTTTTGGAGTTTGCAAAACGACAGAGCTGAAGTGCAGGTACATCATATAGGGTTGTATGTTTTCTCTGACTGGTGGTGATACAGCAAAAATCTACAGTGTCTTTGGACAGTGGAGTTCAACCTCTGGACAATGCTGAACACCGCTCACAGATTTTGACCGTTTAAGATTAAATGGACTTTGGTTCCTGCAGATTACGTAATACACTTTACATTTGCAACACTTGGCACGTTGATGCAGTCCTCACTCCTCTACAATGCCAAGAATTGATGGTCTGCAAAATGCATGGAGCGTGGACTGCTGGTGTTTATGTCTGTTGATCCTGCAGTGCTGTAAAGTTATCAGAACGGCAGATTTCTTGCCACTTGAGACTCTTACTGCAGACAGGCAGAGTACACTACCTTCTCTAGTACTCAGTTGGAAATCTTAGTCTGACAAGCATGTTCAATTCAGTCAGAACTCTGTCTTGCTTCGCAGCACTGACTTGTTTTCCCGTGCCTACCATTGCATTGATTCTACATTGGCTGTTCATGACACTTCCTTTCTGTGATGATGACCTGTTACATGTTTTCCTCCAACTGTGCCATTTATTGTTTAACAGTAGAGTAAACAATTTTCTCATATATTGTTGCTTAATACAAGTACCAATCAAGTAGTTGTTCAGATTTCTTTACAACTGATACACATAGGGGCTTATTTGTGAGCACCGTGCAACACTTTGCATCACTGTTACGTCACTTTTCGTGACGCAGTAGTGGCATAAACAATGCACCACGTTGCGCTACATTGCTCCCTATTTACATAGTAGCGCATCTAAGCAGATGCATCACCTTGTAAAGCCCTGAGCTACATTATACCTGCATCAGGTATAATGTATGCAGGATGGGTGTTCCAACGTAAGAAATCCTTGTAGAAGTGGTGCAGTGAAATCTATCAGATTCCCACAACATTTCTAGGATGCCACTGCGTCAATACCTTGCGCCTGCCTCATGGCAGGCGTAAGGGTGACAAATGCAAGGTGAATAGGTCTACCCCATGCATTGCTGGAGTTGCGTCATGCTTACGACATAACTCCAGCAATGCATGAGTTTTGCACCGACAGATGCATCAGGATTCCAGAGGCATCTGTCATTCCTTGTGACATGGAACACAGTACAGTAAAAATAGCGCATCCATGGTGTCGCAAGGAGGGCGCAGTGAAAAATGTTGCATCGCTTCTTTCACACAGCGATGCAACAGTTTTCATAAATGAGGCACATAGCATTTTGTGCTCTGCTATTTTCAACTCCAATACAAAAAAACATGAATTCAAATGTGTGGATCCGCAGTCAGATACTCTTTTAATGCCGTAGCACCCTTTTGTAAAGCAATTTCAGTGGGGACCCCAGAATGGGGAATGTATTTTTTTCAGAATCATAAGAAAACATATTTAATAATTCAAACAATGCAATTATTCCGTTATCCCTTTTAAAAATTGAATTAAAGATAATGATTGTCAACATGCTATAGGTAGCCAGGTCTCCTTAAAATGTAACGTATCCAAGGAGTAATTCCTCAACATAAATGAGAGAAGGGGCTTTGAGGGATATTTGAAACCAGTCTCGTTTTTGACATATGCTCAAAGCCAGGACATGAGTGAGAAAAGCTGGTATGAGACATATTCCGGAGTAGCTCACTGCCACTCTTGTATTTTTCCACTAAACAAAGAGCAATGTGATCTGCATGCTGCTTCTCTTGGCCAGTGACCCCCCCCCCCCCAACCCTCGTCACTTTAGGCACCCCAAGACGGTTCACCTCCCAGTTGGATGACGACTACTCTTGAGCTCCTGCTGTGGTCACACGTGATCATATTGTCTGACTATTTAAATAACATGTTGTATATCTTAGCCCGTGAGTTTTTAACTTCACCTTAGTGTAAATTTAGGAATTTTGGGAATTCACAGACATTTCCAAGAGCTAGTAAATTTAATTATATGTCTATGGAAAGGCAGTTCTGCATGCTTAACTGTATGTTATGTACCACAAAATATGTGAAAATACCTATATATTGGTGAAATTGCATTTGATCTATTTGTAGGCGAATCCTCTTGGACAACCACCTTCCTCTCCAAGCTACCAGTTTTGTAGGCAATTCCTACTTATTACTACTCTGAATGGGTATATTGTTAATGGCTTTGCCAGGAGTAATTCTTCAATTTGCAAAGTTAGAGTAAGTTGAATTGCTACAAACAAATACATTTGCGTGGTCCAAAACTTCAAGGACCTTTCCTACTGGAACACATACACCCCCTCTTGGAAGAGATTTAACAAACAAACATCTACATGTGAGTAAATGTTTTTGGCTTTTGAATGTCAAAAGTGGCTTAACACGCATATAGCTTTAAAAATTGTACCTATGAAGTAGTAGAATCACTGTGTTGCACTTCTCTTTCCGGGTGACTCTGGAAAAAGATAGAGAAGGAGACTGGCTTTTTTGGAATTGCTCTTCCAATTCTTTACTAATGAAACATGAGGCTACGGTTAGTTTTAAAACTTGCATCCTTAGCATGATTCCCCTGACTTTTTGCCTTCTGCCCTCTTGGTTTCCTGACTTGATTTTTGCGGGCTTTTGGACTGTGGGCACTTTACAGCTGAAAACCAGTGCTTAAGTGCATATGCTCTCCACTTCAAACATAGTAACATTGGCTTATCTACAATTGCCATATTTAATTTATTCATAACTCCCTAGTAAAGTGCACTATAGTACCCAGGGCCTGTTGTTCAGATGCTACGAGTGGGCCTACAGCACTGACTACGACCCCGACTTAAGATGCCCTTTAAACATGTCTTAGGGCTGCCACTGCAGGGCCTGTGTGGAGTTTAAAACTGCCATGTTAATCTGGCAAGTTAACCCTCTTGCCAGGTCCAAACATTCCTGTTTAAAACATATAAATGACCCTTAAGGTAGGCCCTGGACTACCCCAAGTGCAGGGTGCAGTGCATTCAAGATGTAGGACATGTACTTTTAAGTTCAACACATCTTGGTAGTGAAGAACTCTTAAATTCATTTTTCACTACTGCAAGGCCTATATATCCCATAGGTTAACATTGGGATTAATTTATTATTCTTAATAGGTGTCATTTCCAATTGGGAAAAGATAGAGCCATCACATTTAGAGTCTGTGGACTCACAGTTTAAAATAACAACTTATGATGAAGTTTATTTTTAAGTAGCAAGTCTGAAAATGACATTGTGTATTACCCTTCATCAGCCAGGCTTGCTTGAATCCAGTGGCACAGTTAGCAAGGGACCCACTCTGGGCATACCCATCCCACTTAGGGTGAAAAGTGCTACTCAAACAAATGATGGATGGAATGCTGAATAAATCATATATTCACCCCCAGTCAAGAGGTCTGGGTTAAATCCATCATTCTTTCACTCACCATGCCACCCCAGTTTAGACCTAGCCATATGCAAATCAGTCTTGACCCCTTGCCTCATGGGAACAGTCAAGACCGAACTGCCAAGCCAGGTCATCACTGGACCGGAAACAAGCATACTGGGACAGGTTTCTGGGTATCACCCTTCATCAGCCAGGCTAGCTTGAATCCAATTGCAAAAAACAACAAGTGATGGACTGAATGTGGATCAATGTCACACACTCCCCCAGTCAAAAGATCTGGGCCCAAATCCATCGTTTTTTTGCACTCCACACCACCCTGGGTCAGATAATGGCTTTATGCAAATCAGCTCTGACCCTGTTGCCCCATGGGAACAGTCCAGTCCGAACTACAACAGCCATATCTTTCCCAGACCGGAATCAAGCATCCGAGGACCGGACCGGTTTCGAGGTAACACCTCTCTTCAGCCCGGCTAGCTTGACTCCAAGTGGTGTGGAGTGCCTGGGACCCACGTCTGGGCATCCCCAGCGCACTTAGGGCGGCAATTGCAAAAAACAACAAGTGATGGACTGAATGTGGATCAATGTCACACACTCCCCCAGTCAAAAGATCTGGGCCCAAATCCATCGTTTTTTTGCACTCCACACCACCCTGGGTCAGATAATGGCTTTATGCAAATCAGCTCTGACCCTGTTGCCCCATGGGAACAGTCCAGTCCGAACTACAACAGCCATATCTTTCCCAGACCGGAATCAAGCATCCGAGGACCGGACCGGTTTCGAGGTAACACTTCTCTTCAGCCCGGCTAGCTTGACTCCAAGTGGTGTGGAGTGCCTGGGACCCACGTCTGGGCATCCCCAGCGCACTTAGGGCGGCAATTGCAAAAAACAACAAGTGATGGACTGAATGTGGATCAATGTCACACACTCCCCCAGTCAAAAGATCTGGGCCCAAATCCATCGTTTTTTTGCACTCCACACCACCCTGGGTCAGATAATGGCTTAATGCAAATCAGCTCTGACCCTGTTGCCCCATGGGAACAGTCCAGTCCGAACTACAACAGCCATATCTTTCCCAGACCGGAATCAAGCATCCGAGGACCGGACCGGTTTCGAGGTAACACCTCTCTTCAGTGTGCAAAAAAACGATGGATTTGGGCCCAGATCTTTTGACTGGGGGAGTGTGTGACATTGATCCACATTCAGTCCATCACTTGTTGTTTTTGCAATTGCCGCCCTAAGTGCGCTGGGGATGCCCAGACGTGGGTCCCAGGCACTCCACACCACTTGGAGTCAAGCTAGCCGGGCTGAAGAGAGGTGTTACCTCGAAACCGGTCCGGTCCTCGGATGCTTGATTCCGTTCTGGGAAGGACATGGCTTTTGTAGTTCGGACTGGACTGTTCCCATGGGGCAACAGGGTCAGAGCTGATTTGCATATCGCCATTGTCTAACCCAGGGTGGTGTGGAGTGCAAAAAAACGATGGATTTGGGCCCAGATCTTTTGACTGGGGGAGTGTGTGACATTGATCCACATTCAGTCCATCACTTGTTGTTTTTGCAATTGCCGCCCTAAGTGCGCTGGGGATGCCCAGACGTGGGTCCCAGGCACTCCACACCACTTGGAGTCAAGCTAGCCGGGCTGAAGAGAGGTGTTACCTCGAAACCGGTCCGGTCCTCGGATGCTTGATTCCGTTCTGGGAAGGACATGGCTTTTGTAGTTCGGACTGGACTGTTCCCATGGGGCAACAGGGTCAGAGCTGATTTGCATATCGCCATTGTCTAACCCAGGGTGGTGTGGAGTGCAAAAAAACGATGGATTTGGGCCCAGATCTTTTGACTGGGGGAGTGTGTGACATTGATCCACATTCAGTCCATCACTTGTTGTTTTTGCAATTGCCGCCCTAAGTGCGCTGGGGATGCCCAGACGTGGGTCCCAGGCACTCCACACCACTTGGAGTCAAGCTAGCCGGGCTGAAGAGAGGTGTTACCTCGAAACCGGTCCGGTCCTCGGATGCTTGATTCCGTTCTGGGAAGGACATGGCTTTTGTAGTTCGGACTGGACTGTTCCCATGGGGCAACAGGGTCAGAGCTGATTTGCATATCGCCATTGTCTAACCCAGGGTGGTGTGGAGTGCAAAAAAACGATGGATTTGGGCCCAGATCTTTTGACTGGGGGAGTGTGTGACATTGATCCACATTCAGTCCATCACTTGTTGTTTTTGCAATTGCCGCCCTAAGTGCGCTGGGGATGCCCAGACGTGGGTCCCAGGCACTCCACACCACTTGGAGTCAAGCTAGCCGGGCTGAAGAGAGGTGTTACCTCGAAACCGGTCCGGTCCTCGGATGCTTGATTCCGTTCTGGGAAGGACATGGCTTTTGTAGTTCGGACTGGACTGTTCCCATGGGGCAACAGGGTCAGAGCTGATTTGCATATCGCCATTGTCTAACCCAGGGTGGTGTGGAGTGCAAAAAAACGATGGATTTGGGCCCAGATCTTTTGACTGGGGGAGTGTGTGACATTGATCCACATTCAGTCCATCACTTGTTGTTTTTGCAATTGCCGCCCTAAGTGCGCGGTGGATGCCCAGTCGTGGGTCCCAGGCACTCCACACCACTTGGAGTCAAGCTAGCCGGGCTGAAGAGAGGTGTTACCTCGAAACCGGTCCGGTCCTCGGATGCTTGATTCCGTTCTGGGAAGGACATGGCTTTTGTAGTTCGGACTGGACTGTTCCCATGGGGCAACAGGGTCAGAGCTGATTTGCATATCGCCATTGTCTAACCCAGGGTGGTGTGGAGTGCAAAAAAACGATGGATTTGGGCCCAGATCTTTTGACTGGGGGAGTGTGTGACATTGATCCACATTCAGTCCATCACTTGTTGTTTTTGCAATTGCCGCCCTAAGTGCGCTGGGGATGCCCAGACGTGGGTCCCAGGCACTCCACACCACTTGGAGTCAAGCTAGCCGGGCTGAAGAGAGGTGTTACCTCGAAACCGGTCCGGTCCTCGGATGCTTGATTCCGTTCTGGGAAGGACATGGCTTTTGTAGTTCGGACTGGACTGTTCCCATGGGGCAACAGGGTCAGAGCTGATTTGCATATCGCCATTGTCTAACCCAGGGTGGTGTGGAGTGCAAAAAAACGATGGATTTGGGCCCAGATCTTTTGACTGGGGGAGTGTGTGACATTGATCCACATTCAGTCCATCACTTGTTGTTTTTGCAATTGCCGCCCTAAGTGCGCTGGGGATGCCCAGACGTGGGTCCCAGGCACTCCACACCACTTGGAGTCAAGCTAGCCGGGCTGAAGAGAGGTGTTACCTCGAAACCGGTCCGGTCCTCGGATGCTTGATTCCGTTCTGGGAAGGACATGGCTTTTGTAGTTCGGACTGGACTGTTCCCATGGGGCAACAGGGTCAGAGCTGATTTGCATATCGCCATTGTCTAACCCAGGGTGGTGTGGAGTGCAAAAAAACGATAGATTTGGGCCCAGATCTTTTGACTGGGGGAGTGTGTGACATTGATCCACATTCAGTCCATCACTTGTTGTTTTTGCAATTGCCGCCCTAAGTGCGCTGGGGATGCCCAGACGTGGGTCCCAGGCACTCCACACCACTTGGAGTCAAGCTAGCCGGGCTGAAGAGAGGTGTTACCTCGAAACCGGTCCGGTCCTCGGATGCTTGATTCCGTTCTGGGAAGGACATGGCTTTTGTAGTTCGGACTGGACTGTTCCCATGGGGCAACAGGGTCAGAGCTGATTTGCATATCGCCATTGTCTAACCCAGGGTGGTGTGGAGTGCAAAAAAACGATGGATTTGGGCCCAGATCTTTTGACTGGGGGAGTGTGTGACATTGATCCACATTCAGTCCATCACTTGTTGTTTTTGCAATTGCCGCCCTAAGTGCGCTGGGGATGCCCAGACGTGGGTCCCAGGCACTCCACACCACTTGGAGTCAAGCTAGCCGGGCTGAAGAGAGGTGTTACCTCGAAACCGGTCCGGTCCTCGGATGCTTGATTCCGTTCTGGGAAGGACATGGCTTTTGTAGTTCGGACTGGACTGTTCCCATGGGGCAACAGGGTCAGAGCTGATTTGCATATCGCCATTGTCTAACCCAGGGTGGTGTGGAGTGCAAAAAAACGATGGATTTGGGCCCAGATCTTTTGACTGGGGGAGTGTGTGACATTGATCCACATTCAGTCCATCACTTGTTGTTTTTGCAATTGCCGCCCTAAGTGCGCTGGGGATGCCCAGACGTGGGTCCCAGGCACTCCACACCACTTGGAGTCAAGCTAGCCGGGCTGAAGAGAGGTGTTACCTCGAAACCGGTCCGGTCCTCGGATGCTTGATTCCGTTCTGGGAAGGACATGGCTTTTGTAGTTCGGACTGGACTGTTCCCATGGGGCAACAGGGTCAGAGCTGATTTGCATATCGCCATTGTCTAACCCAGGGTGGTGTGGAGTGCAAAAAAACGATGGATTTGGGCCCAGATCTTTTGACTGGGGGAGTGTGTGACATTGATCCACATTCAGTCCATCACTTGTTGTTTTTGCAATTGCCGCCCTAAGTGCGCTGGGGATGCCCAGACGTGGGTCCCAGGCACTCCACACCACTTGGAGTCAAGCTAGCCGGGCTGAAGAGAGGTGTTACCTCGAAACCGGTCCGGTCCTCGGATGCTTGATTCCGTTCTGGGAAGGACATGGCTTTTGTAGTTCGGACTGGACTGTTCCCATGGGGCAACAGGGTCAGAGCTGATTTGCATATCGCCATTGTCTAACCCAGGGTGGTGTGGAGTGCAAAAAAACGATGGATTTGGGCCCAGATCTTTTGACTGGGGGAGTGTGTGACATTGATCCACATTCAGTCCATCACTTGTTGTTTTTGCAATTGCCGCCCTAAGTGCGCGGTGGATGCCCAGTCGTGGGTCCCAGGCACTCCACACCACTTGGAGTCAAGCTAGCCGGGCTGAAGAGAGGTGTTACCTCGAAACCGGTCCGGTCCTCGGATGCTTGATTCCGTTCTGGGAAGGACATGGCTTTTGTAGTTCGGACTGGACTGTTCCCATGGGGCAACAGGGTCAGAGCTGATTTGCATATCGCCATTGTCTAACCCAGGGTGGTGTGGAGTGCAAAAAAACGATGGATTTGGGCCCAGATCTTTTGACTGGGGGAGTGTGTGACATTGATCCACATTCAGTCCATCACTTGTTGTTTTTGCAATTGCCGCCCTAAGTGCGCTGGGGATGCCCAGACGTGGGTCCCAGGCACTCCACACCACTTGGAGTCAAGCTAGCCGGGCTGAAGAGAGGTGTTACCTCGAAACCGGTCCGGTCCTCGGATGCTTGATTCCGTTCTGGGAAGGACATGGCTTTTGTAGTTCGGACTGGACTGTTCCCATGGGGCAACAGGGTCAGAGCTGATTTGCATATCGCCATTGTCTAACCCAGGGTGGTGTGGAGTGCAAAAAAACGATGGATTTGGGCCCAGATCTTTTGACTGGGGGAGTGTGTGACATTGATCCACATTCAGTCCATCACTTGTTGTTTTTGCAATTGCCGCCCTAAGTGCGCTGGGGATGCCCAGACGTGGGTCCCAGGCACTCCACACCACTTGGAGTCAAGCTAGCCGGGCTGAAGAGAGGTGTTACCTCGAAACCGGTCCGGTCCTCGGATGTTTGATTCCGTTCTGGGAAGGACATGGCTTTTGTAGTTCGGACTGGACTGTTCCCATGGGGCAACAGGGTCAGAGCTGATTTGCATATCGCCATTGTCTAACCCAGGGTGGTGTGGAGTGCAAAAAAACGATAGATTTGGGCCCAGATCTTTTGACTGGGGGAGTGTGTGACATTGATCCACATTCAGTCCATCACTTGTTGTTTTTGCAATTGCCGCCCTAAGTGCGCTGGGGATGCCCAGACGTGGGTCCCAGGCACTCCACACCACTTGGAGTCAAGCTAGCCGGGCTGAAGAGAGGTGTTACCTCGAAACCGGTCCGGTCCTCGGATGCTTGATTCCGTTCTGGGAAGGACATGGCTTTTGTAGTTCGGACTGGACTGTTCCCATGGGGCAACAGGGTCAGAGCTGATTTGCATATCGCCATTGTCTAACCCAGGGTGGTGTGGAGTGCAAAAAAACGATGGATTTGGGCCCAGATCTTTTGACTGGGGGAGTGTGTGACATTGATCCACATTCAGTCCATCACTTGTTGTTTTTGCAGCTTGAATCCAATGGCACAGTGAGCAAGAGACCCACTCTGGGCATACCCATCCCACTTAGGGTGAAAAGTACTGCGCAAATAAATGTTGGATGGAATGCTGAATAAATCATACACTTACCCCTAGTCAAGAGATCTGGATTAAATCCATAGTTCTTTTGCTCACCATGCCACGCTAGTTTAGACCCAGCCATATGCAAATCAGTCTTGATGCAGGGTCAAAGACTGATTTGCATATGCCTTGGTCCAAACTGGAATGGCATGGTGAGCAAAAAAATCATGGATTTAGGCCCAGATCTCTGTACTGGGGTGAATGTATGACATCGTTCTGCATTCTGTCCATCAATTGTTCTTTTTGAATGGTTAAATAGGGCAACTGCGTCTGTCAAACATGCCTCTCGAGTGTTTGATGCCACCAATAGGTCATCAATGTATTGAACCAAAACCGAATTCTCTGGCATGACTAAAGTCTCAAGACACTTTTTCAAGATCTGATTAAAGATTGAGGGACTCTCAGTGTACCCTTGAGGAACTCGGCACCATGACAAAACATGGTCTCCGAACCGAAAAGCAAATAAATACTGGCTTTTCCGATGCAAAGGTACTGATAAAAATGCTTGCCACTAATAAATCACTGTGTACCATTCAGCATCACAGGGAATTTGATAAAGGATCACTGCTAGATTTAGCACCATTGGACAAAAGGGAACTACAATTTTATTGATTTTACTTAAATCCTGCACTACTCTGCATTTTTCATTGGGCTTTTTAATTCCTATAATGGGTGAATTTCAAGGACTGCTCAGAATTTCTTTTAGAATTCCCTGTTCAATCATTTGGTTGATCGCAGGAGCAACTCCTGCCATTACTTCTGGACTCATTTTGTACTGAGGTGTTTTTGGATATAGAGCACCCTCCTTTACTGCAACCTGACTCAGATCTACATTTGTCATTAAGCCAATTTCCTTTCCTGTGAAATCCCACACACCCGATCTTATTGCACTTTTCAACTCATAAGGCAGATTCTCTTCTGTCAGAAGTGAAAACAACTCATCCACTTCTGTCCCTTGCTTAGCTAGCATCATTTTAAATTCGAAAAACTCATCAGGTGTCTGAAATGCAATACCATCCGGTGTACAATAGATGGTGCGGTTCATTTTACACAATAAATCCCTACCCAAGAAATTTACTGGACTCGAGTCACATACCACAAACCGATGCATGCCTCTGAAATTTCCAATATGAACTTCTATTAGATTTGTTAGGCATAGTCCTGGGCACACGTGGTGAGGATACAAAGGAGTAGCGGCAGTCACCTTTGGTAAAGTATTCTGAGGTCGACACCAGTGTGTACTTGAGTGATATTTAATGGGAAAGAGTCATGTGGAATCCACCAATCAGCATGATCTACCTAGATGTGTCACTTTGTGAATATGGTGCAACAAGTTACATTTTTTACGCCAACGGTGCGTCACAAAGAGTGACGCCCTGGTGGTGCAACAGTGACCCAAGGGCTCATAAATAAGGCCCTATGAATAAAAATTATTTCTTCTCTCCTATTTCGATTTACATATGCTGTGCAGGTAGCTAAATTTAGGGCCTTATTTATGAGGCCTTGCGACAGTTTTGTGCTTCTATTGCGTCTTTTTTTTTACGCATCGGCGGCGTAAAATATGCCTCCTTTTGCGCCCTATGTACAAAGTGACGCATCTAAGCAGATGCGTCACTTTGTAAACCACTGCGCTACATTATACCCGTCTCAGGTATAATGGTGCATATTTACAAGCCCCTTGTCTCACTTTTGCGCCGTCGTTGCGTCACTTTTGTGACACACCGGTGGCATAAAAGTTGCGGCCCATTTACAATGTGATGTATCTAGGGAGATGTGCCCTACGTGACATTATACCTGCATCTGGTCCTAGGATGCTTGTTTCTGGTCCTGGGTGGACCTGGGTTGGCAGTTCGGGCTGGACTGTTCCCATGAGGCACACGGTCAATACAGATTTGCATATGGCCAGGTCTAAACTGGCGTGGCATGGTGAGTAAAAGAATGATGGATTTAACCCAGATCTCTCGACTGGGGGTGAATGTTTTCATTTGGTCTTCATTCCGTCCATCAATTGTGTGTCTTTTGCTTTCTCGCCCTAAGTGCGCCAGGTATGCCCCGTCGTGGGTCCTGGGCTCACTGTGCCATTGGAATCAAGCTATCCTGGCTGAAGAGGGGTGAAACCCCGAAACCGGTCCTAGGATACTTGTTTGCGGTCCAGGGAGGACCTGGCTTGGCAGTTTGGGCTGGAATATTCCCATGAGGCACAGGGTCGAGACTGATTTGCATATGGCCAGGTTTAAAGTGGGGTGGCATGGTGAGCAAAAGAATGATGGATTTAATCCAGATCTCTTGACTGGGGGTGAATGTTTTGATTTGGTCCACCTTCCATCCATCAATTGCGTGTCTTTTGCTTTCTAACTCTAAGTGTGCCAGGTATGGCCTGACGTGGGTACTTGGCTCACTGTGCCACTGGAATCAAGCTATCCTGGCTGAAGAGGGGTGAAACCCCGAAACCGGTCCTAGGATGCTTGATTTCGGTCCAGGGAGGACCTGGCTTGGCAGTTTGGGCTGGACTGTTCCCATGAGGCATATGATCAAGACTATTTTGCATATGGCCAGGTCTAAACTGGGGTGGCATGGCGAGCAAAAGAATGATGGATTTAACCCAGGTCTCTTGACTGGGGGTTAATGTTTTCATTTAGTCTGCATTCCATCCATCAATTGTGTGTCTTTTGCTTTCTCGCCCTAAGTGCGCAAGGTATGCCCAGATGTGGGTACTGGGCTCACTGTGCCACTGGAATCAAGCTATCCTGGCTGAAAAGGGGTGAAACCCCGAAACCGGTCCTAGGCCCCTTGTTTCCGGTCCTGGGAGGACCTGGCTTGGCAGTTCAGGCTGGACTATTCCCATGAGGCACAGGGTTAAGACTGATTTGCATATGGCCAGGTCTAAACTGGGGTGGCATGGTGAGCAAAAGAATGATGAATTTAACCCAGCTCTCTTGACTAGGGGTGAATGTTTTGATTTGGTCCGCATTCCAACCATCAATTGTGTGTCTTTTGCTTTCTCGCCCTAAGTGTGCCACGTATGCCCAGACGTGGGTACTGGGCTCACTGTGCCACTGGAATCAAGCTATCCTGGCTGATGAAGGGTGAAACCCCGAAACCGGTCCTAGGATGCTTGTTTCCGGTCCAGGGAGGACCTGGCTTGGCAGATTGGGATGGACTATTCCCATGAGGCACAGGGTCAAGACTGATTTGCATATGGCCAGGTCTAAACTCGGGTGGCATGATGAGCAAAAGAATGATGAATTTAACCCAGATATCTTGACTGATGATGAATGTTTTGATTAAGTCCTCATTCCGTCCATCAAGTGTGTGTCTTTTGCTTTCTCGCCCTAAGTGTGCCAGGAATGCCCAGGCATGTGTTCTGGGCTCACTGTACCACTGGAATCAAGCTATCCTGGCTGACGAGGGTTGAAACCCCGAAACTGGACCTAGGATGCTTGTTTCTGGTCCTGGGAGGACCTGGGTTGGCAGTTCGGGCTGGACTGTTCCCATGAGGCACACGGTCAAGACTGATTTGCATAAGCCCGGTCTAAACTGGCGTGGCATGGTGAGCAAAAGAATGATGGATTTAACACAGATCTCTCGACTGGGGGTGAATGTTTTCATTTGGTCTGCATTCCGTCCATCAATTGTGTGTCTTTTGCTTTCTCGCCCTAAGTGCGCCAGGTATGCCCAGACGTGGGTACTGGGCTCACTGTGCCACTGGAATCAAGCTATCCTGGCTGATGAAGGGTGAAACCCCGAAACCGGTCCTAGGATGCTTGTTTCGGGTCCAGGGAGGACCTGGCTTGGCAGATTGGGATGGACTATTCCCATGAGGCACAGGGTCAAGACTGATTTGCATATGGCCAGGTCTAAACTCGGGTGGCATGATGAGCAAAAGAATGATGAATTTAACCCAGATATCTTGACTGATGATGAATGTTTTGATTAAGTCCTCATTCCGTCCATCAAGTGTGTGTCTTTTGCTTTCTCACCCTAAGTGTGCCAGGAATGCCCAGGCATGTGTTCTGGGCTCACTGTACCACTGGAATCAAGCTATCGTGGCTGAAGAGGGTTGAAACCCCGAAACTGGACCTAGGATGCTTGTTTCTGGTCCTGGGAGGACCTGGGTTGGCAGTTCGGGCTGGACTGTTCCCATGAGGCACACGGTCAAGACTGATTTGCATAAGCCCGGTCTAAACTGGCGTGGCATGGTGAGCAAAAGAATGATGGATTTAACACAGATCTCTCGACTGGGGGTGAATGTTTTCATTTGGTCTGCATTCCATCCATCAATTGTGTGCATTTTGCTTTCTCGCCCTAATTGCGCCAGGTATGCCCAGACGTGGGTACTGGGCTCACTGTGCCACTGGAATCAAGCTATCCTGGCTGAAGAGGCGTTAAACCCCAAACCGGTCCTAGGATGCTTGTTTCTGGTCCAGTTAGGACCTGGCCTGGCAGTTCAGGCTGGACTGTTCCCATGAGGCACAGGGATAAAGACTGATTTGCATATAGCCAGGTCTAATTTTGGGTGGCATGGTGAGCAAAAGAATTATGGATTTAACCCAGATCACTTGACTGGGGTGAATGTTTTCATTTGGTCCACATTCCGTCGATCAATTGTGTGTCTTTTGCTTTCTCGCCCTAAGTAAGCCAGGTATGTCCAGACGTGGGTACTGGGCTCACTGTGTCACTGGAATCAAGCTATCCTGGCTGAAGTGGCGTAAAACCCCGAATCCCCATCCTAGGATGCTTGTTTCAGGTCCAGGGAGGACCTGGCTTGGCAGTTCGAGCTGGACTGTTCCCATGAGGCACAGGGTCAAGGCTGATTTGCATATGGCCAGGTCTAAATTGGGGTGGCATGGTGAGCAAAATAATGATGAATTTAACCTTGATCTCTTGACTGGGCTGAATGTTTTGATTTAGTCCGCATTCCGTCCATCAATTGTGTGTCTTTTCCTTTCTCGCCCTAAGTGCGCCAGGTATGCCCAGAGGTGGGTCCTGGGCTCACTGTGCCACTGGAATCAAGCTATCCTAGCTAAAGAGGGGTGAAACCCGGGAAACCGGTCCTAGGATGCTTGTTTCCGGTCCAGGGAGGACCTGGCTTGGCAGTTCGGCCTGGACTGTTCGCATGAGGCATAGGGTCAAGACTGATTTGCATATGGCCAGGTCTAAACTTAGGTGGCAGGGTGAGCAAAATAATGATGAATTTAACCCAGATCTCTTGACTGGGAGTGAATGTTTTGATTCATTCCGCATTCTGTCCATCAGTTGTGTGTCTTTTGCTTTCTTGCACTAAGTGCACCAGGTACGCCCAGACGTGGGTCCTGGGCTCACTGTGCCACTGGAATCAAGCTATCCTGGCTGAAGAGGGTTGAAACCCCGAAACTGGTCCTAAGATGCTTGTTTCCCATCCAGGGAGGTCCTTGCTTGGCAGTTCGGGCTGGGCTGTTCCCATGAGGCACAGAGTCAAGACTGATTTCCATATGACCAGATCAAAACTGGGGTGGCATGGTGAGCAAAAGAATGATGGATTTAACCCATATCTCTTGACTGGGGGTGAATGTTTTGATTTGGTCCGCATTCTGTCCATCATTTGTGTGTCTGTTCCTTTCTCACCCTAAGTGCGCCAGGTACTGTGCCACTGGAATCAAGCTATCCTGGCTGAAGAGGGGTGAAACCCCGAAACTGGTCCTAGGATGCTTGTTTCCAGTCGAGGGAGGACCTGGCTTGGCAGTTCGGGCTGGACTATTCCCATGAGGCACAGGGTCAAGACTGATTTGCATATGGCCAGGTCTAAACTGGGGTGGCATGGTGAGCAATAGAATGATGAATTTAACCCAGATCTCTTAACTGGGGGTGAATGTTTTGATTTGATCTGCATTCCATCCATTAATTGTGTGTCTGTTCCTTTCTCACCCTAAGTGCGCCAGGTATGCCCAGACGTGGGTTCTGGGCTCACTGCGACACTATCCTGGCTGAAGAGGGGTGAAAGCCCAAAACCGGTCCTTGAATGCCTGTTTCCGGTCCAGGGAGGACCTGGCTTGGCAGTTCGGGCTGGTCTTTTCCCATGAGGTACAGGGTCAAGACTGATTTGCATATGGCCAGGTCTTAACTGGGGTGGCATGGTGAGCAAAAGAATGAAGGATATAACCCAGATCTCTTGACTGGGGTGAATGTTTTGATTTGGTCCGCATTCAGTCCATCAATTGTGTGTCTTTGGCCTGCTCTGGATTTCTGGACACAAGTAAAACATTTAAAACTTGTTGTCTTGTAGTCTTCATTTTGTTTTTTTTGTATCTGGTAGTTGGGGGGAAAATAGTGAGTGGGTGTCGACTATTAGTCACTGGGTTTTAAGTTATTGACGTAATTCCTACTTTTTGCTGTGGGGAGTTAATTTTTACTGTGTAGTTTGCTTCTGTGATTGCATGAAAGAGCTATCTTCCAACACTGCCACCCCTCCTGGCAGGTGTTGTGGCCTGTTGCGTTGAATTCCCTGTCTGTGGCTGCTGCTGCCACGTGCTTGCTCAATGGCCGGATCCATGTCGTGTGTGTGTGGCGACCGGCGGACCTCCCTGCCACTGGATGTAGGATGCATTCTGATTCCACTGTGCTTGATGCTGAGGGGGGAATTCATGGGATTTTGTGGTGGCTGTCCCTTGTTCATTGGTCTAGGCTGGTTTTGCTGCATGTGGTATTCCTTTAACTGGCATCTCTGTGCCGTGTGCCCTGGCCTATTACAGTAGTAGCGCTCCCTAGGGTCTGGTTGCTTCCTGACCTCTACTGCCAGTCTGTTTGCAACCCCCTGGGGTTATGCAATGGAGTCCCCATTGCACTGGTGCTTTCAGCACAGTTACGGCCATTGATGCCAACTCAAGGGCAGTCTTCATCAATATATGTTGAAACAATTTTGCTGTTTCTCTTTGGGCCAGCTCCTGTATCATCCCTGAGTGCCACAGTATGGGGAGTAAGTGAATCTGCCCAACCGCTCTGTAGGCGCTTTTTTTTGCCATGCGGTTGGTGGGGGCATTTTCCTGTGAGAGGTTTTTAGGTCTAGTGTGCCACCTTTATGCATTTAGGTAGAGTACCTAGTAGCTCAAGGAGGTCCTTGGGCATGGTGGGTGTACTACATGACTAAAGGAAACCTCATCTTCTCCACCTCATGATGCCTGGTGCACTGTGGTGGTGGCATAAGCTTAGCCCCAGTAATTCATGACCTGCAGCATTTCCGAAGGCACATGACTTCTAGCTGTTACTATCACTGTCCTTTGTGTCTTATACCTGTTTCCTAATCTATCACAGGGGACACATCCGGTACGTATATAGCACAGCCACTTTTAGTTTCTCTCTCCGGCACTTCATTGGCAATAAAGGCTTTTGCTCTTTCCTTTCTATAGCATCAAGGGGCGATGTGCATGCCGTACCCACTGCATAATTAATTTGCAAAGATCCAAGAATTATTGCATGATCATTAGGACTGCCTTAGTTAAGGTAGTTTGATTGGTAGTTGATATGCTCATTTGTTTACCTGTGCTGTTAGGGCATTTTAATTGTATGGGTCTTGGAGAAGGAACTCCAGGGGAGGAGACGGCTATAGCCCCATCATCAGAGAACTGGATGGTCATGTTATCTTCTCCACTAAATCTCATCCCAATAGATTAGTTGGGGATAAGGGGAAAATATAATAGCTGTCCCCTCCCACGACTACCTCGTCTGGCCAGTTCTAGGAGTTTCATGAATGGGATCTTTGCAAATGTACCTGAAATTCCTTGCATAACTAAAGGGTATTTTGATAAAGGGACTATCCCCTCCCTTAGGCATGACACTGTTGCCCCAGTGTCTATTGGGAAGTTGTATGGTGTGCTGTCTATGAGTACCGTTACTATGGGTTCCTTTTCTGGTTGGCATGATGTTGACAGTACGATGCATGTATGGTTGAGTGAACCTTCTTTCTCAAGTATCAGTTCCCGATTTTCCCCCTAAGCTCCCTTGGCAAATCCTGTAGCACCACCCTCATCATCTGTCCTTAGGGGACTAGGGTTCCCTTCCTTGCCTGAGCTTGCTGAATCCCTGTCTATAACTGCCACATACTTCCCTGACACCTGTTACCCTCGCCTGTGGGTTGTCACGTGTCGCAGGTGGTGAATGAGGAGTCAAGCTTTTGGGGGCTATCCCAAGGAACTTGGGCAGTGCTGGTGTTGTCTGAGCCCCTTTAGTTTTACTTCTATCAGACTTAGATCTGACTGACCTTCTTTCAGTAGGGGGCTCTTCGGCTTTTATTACTCCTGGGTTTGTGGACCTTAGCGCAGGGGAGCATGTGTAAGCACTTCCATACCTGCATAGGGTGGGGGAGGTGTAATGGTTTATTACTAATGGCATTGTAGGACTATTGCTCTTGGCCACTTCGAAGATGGCCCATTATTCTAATAATGTCTCTCTTGTTTGACCTGCGTATTTGGTTTTCATGTGTATTTTAGTGTGTTCAAATATGCTTGAGTCAAATGTTCCCTCCTTAGGCCAGGGAAATGTGTGTGCCTTCCAATGTGCAAGCCACTCTTACCAGCAATTATTTAGTCTTTTTTATCTGCTTGGGGATCCTAGTTTGCATGTCTTTTAGTGAGGAATCCATAGCAATTTAGTAATTTGATTAATATAATTCAAATACATTTTTCCTAGTTTGGTTTGTTGAACAGTAGGGACAGTTCGTATGTGGTGCACCCGTATTATTTTACGTACTGGGGGTCAGTACTATTCTCAAATGCATCAAACAGTTTAACAAGAACAGTTAAAAAAAACACAATGCATATGAAGTAATGCAACATAGAGTGAAAATACAATATTGGAACAGTATCTGTACTATATCAACCTTAGCACATAATGCTGTTTGTATATAAATAAAAGCACCATAATATCACATGCACACTACACCAACTCAACTCAACAAAGATTGACAGAAAATAACAAATTAGCTTTGTCAAAAAAAAGTTCTTAGACCGCTCCTAGTGCATGATTTCCTGTACACAGGGGAAGCTCTGCACACTTCATATTATTAAAGGAGCCGGATAGTCTGGCAATATCTGCTCAGAGACAAAGTTGTTAGTAATAGATGCTGAAAAAGGAATAACTCTGGAATAACAGGCCTTGGCCACATACAAGTTGCACATAGTTTCCCAGGTCCAAATTTTCCCTAACGTCCGAATCACACCGTGTGTCACAACCCGGGGTCAAGCATACCATCTGTGTCATGCCCAGCGGGCCAAGCGACCAACACCTCTCATTCCGCTCACATACCAATGATGTTAAGACACCAGTAACACTGAGGAATCCCTTTCAAGTCAAAAACTATGAGCGCCAACTCCACCTATACAGGATTGCTGTATCACAAAAATAGCATCCTAGGAGCCATAAAAGGCTATACAATAAATGTTCACCTTTGCTAGCATTCTGACTATCGACTATCGAAAAAAGGTTCCTTACGTGGAATCGCTACTGAACTGCCTTATGACTGATACAGTTCAGATGTATAAAATAGGTTAGATGCCAGACCCTGTCAGTGGCAGGGCACTCAGGTTTTCTTTTTACGCTTCTCCCTAGTTTGCCATTCGCCTAATGCTTTTAAATTTGAAGGCAATTTTTCATGTTTGGATGTGGTCTCACCCTCTGTGACGGCTGCTTCAGGATGGAAATCCACCCCATGGATGCAGCAGAAATTTCATTCAATTACAGAGTCTTCCCACCTTTGTCGATGCACAGTGTGAATATGTGCTGGCGGGGCCCCCTTCCTTCAGCTGCAGTTGTGTACAAGGTCCCAATCGTCCTGGCTGGCCAAAATATTGCTTGAGTTCGAATTCCTAAATAAATACAGAAGTTAAGAGGTGTTTGGCAGAACAGGAACAGTTTCATTTAATTAAACAATGCAGCTGAGAGAACAGTTACAGGCACAAAATCTGAGGAGTGTCTCAATTTACATTGGGTTGATGTTAGTCTTTTATACATTTTTTCCATCAAGCAATAAAAACATCTGGAATCCAATAAATGGTGAGGAATGTTGGTTTCTGCCTTACAGTAATAAAGTAATGGTCAAATGTTACTACAGATGGGTCTCGACTTTACGTGGGCACAATGTGGCCAGTGGTGAATTTGTCCAGATGTCCGACATGGGAAGCACATGATCACTATATGTGCTCGGTCCTGACTGGCTATTTGTTCCTACGTCATGTGGCTTCTTGTGATTTTTTAAAAAATATTCTTTTATTAGTTTTAAATATTGGAACATCAGCAATTTCAGGGAATGTATCTTCAAAAAAGAAGAAAAAAAACATCTGTACCCTATTGAAAGGTGCACTAAGGAGTGCCAATGCATACAAGAATGAGAATTACAATCTTTACTATAGAACTGTTTGCAATATCCAAGCTTAGTTTATAGAACACATTCTGCACATTGCTCTTATAACAAACCATAACAAGTCTTAATGTGCAGGACATCTAACCTGTACTCAAAATCTAACCTGGGCTTCTATTGGAATTCTATAACGCATATAAGCAAGTCTATTATCGCCATCAGCGATAATTTTAACAAGGTTCTTTGTAATATGCCCCAATATTCGTAATTTGGAGCACCCAGGGGTGTACATAATTTTGTACGGGCCACTCATCTTCTGCCCTTTCCCCATATCAGTGCAATTAACAGTGAGCATAGCTCTGAAAGGTCTTCTAGGTAGCAGAACGGGGATGGATTAAAAGAAATATAACAAATGGGACAATATCAACATCTTGGAGATGGCAATCCGGCCTGCTGATGAGAGCAGCAGGGATGACCAAAATGTGAGAGTGTATCTAATCCCAGTTAGGGCTGTGAATATTTTGCTGTCCAGAAGGTCTATGTCTAAATGATGAATACGAATCCCCAGGAATTTTATGGTTGCACACGACCAGGGGAGTTGGGCATGTGGTAAAACTACCTGTTAGTTTCGGTCAGCGGTGTTAGGGGGAATAATTGTGACTCGTCCCAATTCAATTGATGTCCTGAAATGTCACCAAACTGACGTACGTGCTCCATTAGTCTAAGGGCTACTGTGGCGTCACCCCTACGTTATACCAAAGCAACATCTGCGGGGAGGGATATTATGTGCCAGCTGTGATCTTCTTGAATGCCCCAATAGGTGTCTCTCATCCAGAGCATACATGCGAGAGGTTCTATAGCCAGCAAAATGAGTATTGGGGATAACAGGTAGCCCTGGCGAGTGTCACGTTCAGTGTTAAAGGGGTCTGATATTACACATTGGGTTTTAACCCTAATGGTGGGAGCACCTTTACAATATATCTATCCGTTGGATAAATGTGGGACAATCCTTAATGGGATTAGCAAAGATTTCCACTCTGCCAGCAGAACTCCTGAGTTTTGCCCACTCCGCTCTCTGTGCAGAGTGAAGAGTTCCGAAAAACTCTGCAAAGTGACACAGAGCAGAGTTTTTTCTCTTGAGCAGCTCGCCAATGGTAAGTTAGTAAGCATTCC
This sequence comes from Lissotriton helveticus, assembly GCF_964261635.1. Taxonomy (NCBI): domain Eukaryota; kingdom Metazoa; phylum Chordata; class Amphibia; order Caudata; family Salamandridae; genus Lissotriton; species Lissotriton helveticus. The sequence continues at coordinate 45,573,425 of NC_136060.1, read as the reverse complement.
CAGGAAAAAATCCTGCACTAGACCTCCTCCCGGAAAGATTTCTCATTGTGGGCAGTTGCAGCAGGTCATGACCACTCGTGCTGAGAAATGTACTATTCGCTGAAGAAGAAGCTGCAGCTTGAGTAAAATGTTACTCGAGCGGTAGAAAGCAGCAGCACCCTCTGGAGCAATGCGGTAGTGCTGTTTGTGCTTATTTTACAGTGAGGGGAAAATTACCAATGCTAAAAAACAGTGCAAGCAGTGTGATTTAACAGACTCCACCACTGGCGGAACTCCGCTGCATAGTTTTTCTGGCACTTCAAAGAGTTCCACAGAGTAAAACTCTACAAACTCTACCCAGGCTTAATCTTGAATCTCATGATGACCTCCTTTAGGTAGCCTCACCATAGAGTGTCAAACTCCTTTTCTTTGTCGAGCTGTACCACTCAGATGTCGAAACCCATGAAATGTTCCCAGTTCATCCACATGATTAATCTATGTCTATTCGAGAACTCAGTCCTTACAGGCATAACCCTGTTCTAGCTGGTATGCATAATATGTTGTTCTATAGGTAACAATCGATTGCCCAACACTTTGCCCAGGCCTTTATAGTCTGAATTTAGTAAGGAGAGGGGTTAATATGATCCCAGTCGTAGGGTGTCTCTGTCTGGTTTGGGCATGACCAACAACACTGCCTCTCAAATGGAGGGAGGACAAATATTTGCATCGTAGTTTAAGTTGAAAAACCTATATCAATCACAGAGCATGTTCGGACTGGAAAGCGAAGTAAAAGTCAATCAGCCAGCCATCCGCACCTGTGGTCTTACCCCACGCCATCTGTTTTATTGCATTCTGATAGGGGTGCCTCTAGATCTGCCCACTGGGAAGCCAGTAACTGTGGAAGATGTATTCCATCCAAGAGCAACCTGAACAATGCTGGATCTGTCAGCTGCCAGGAGGCATGGAGCTTGACTTAATAAGAACAGAAGGTGCAATTAATGGCTTCCTGAGCATTATGTACAAGATCATCATAAATGGGTGTTTTTCGGACCAGAGGGGAAGCAGGACAAAGGACCCAAGCCAAGAGCCTTTCGCTTTATCACCTTCCAGGTGCTTTCTCGTGTTGTACTCCCTGTAAACCTCTATGCCTAGTGCCTCTAGGGTCATCTGGTACTTGAGTCTCAATCGTGCCCGTGGTGCAACGGCAGCACGGTCTGTAAGTAGCAACCATTCATACTTCTGAATGTGTCCAGCACTACTTTGGAGCAGTATACTGACTTAAGCGCATGTCAGTGAAGAACAGTTTTGAATGCGTCCCATTCAATTCTAGTACTTGATGCCGTACCTTCGTTGTCTTTAAAATATGTGTTAATATGGCCTGAATTGGTGGCACAAAGTGCCATGTCACGTAAGTATTCTGCGGTAAGTGGCCATGAGGATGTAGTCGGATGAGCATTCCCACGTGTCTGTTGGATTCGTAAGTATTCAGCCCTAGAGACCTTTGATGGTGCTTCTGGGCTGCGAAAGAAGAGATCAATTCTTGTGTAAAGGTCGTGTAGACAGGAGTGGAAGGTGTATTCCCTGTTGGTGGGATGTAAGCTGTGCCAAGCATCTGCTACTTTTGTGTTCAAAACCCAGGTGTGTAAATTATGTGAAAGAGTTATGGGTTACGTACCCAGTATCAGCAGGTGAGAGCGATCCAGGAAGAGGTTGGGGATACAGTTACAGTCTCAGGATCATGGCCTGGTTGGCGTTAGGGGCATATATCAAAATGAAGATTACAGGGAGTCCATCCAGTATTCCCTCCAGGATGACATATAGCCCCTGTGAGTCAGTTCTAGTTAGTGAAACCTCTTGTGACACCACAGGAGACACCCAGACAAGGGCACCACTGGCTTATACACTATCCCCACTAATATACCTTGTCAGCGCTTCTGCATGCCCTCCAAGTCTCGGGCAGTGAGGTGGGTCTCCTGTAGAATCACTATCTCTAATGCCTGCGCAGGTTTTGGGGTACTCTCTAGCCAGTCCCCTGACATTTCAGGAAAGTGTCAAGTATTGAAGACATGTCATGACAATTGGAATTGAAAGTGAATAGTGTGGCAGGAGCAGGACTCCACATCATCTCCACACTTCCAAACCCAAAACCCTGTGGTCCCCCCAACCCAACCGATCACATGCCTCTCTGAACGTTAATTAAAATGAGCTCAAAAATTTGAACCAAGTAGCAGACATCCCCAAACACCATTTTCCAGGCTGCACACCAACGTGTGTCTGACCAGTAGAAGCCTAATGCAATAAGGGATACATTAAGCAACAGTCAATCACTGTATACCTAACAATGTGTGGATTAGGGGAAGCAGGTATATAACCGCACTCATAGGGCAGCATCCTTGCAGCCCACGGACAGAATACATGTATTTTGCCCCTCCACATTTCCTATTCGAAAAAAGTACTCACGTGGCCAGGTATGAGGCAGGAGCAACTGTGCTCTAAATAGGCAGTCATAACACGTCCTTGGCAGTCTGGGTGTAACCACCAGTACCCCCCAGCAGTGTGTCCATCAGTGTGAAATCCAAGTCTTGTGGTTCTGTTCAGAGCTGCTTCACCACTGAGCCAGAGGGGGGAAGAGGTTGCACTGTGTTGTTCCACTTCCATGACCACCAGGACCCTCTCCATGGCTGAATGTTCCTTTCTTGGGCCCAAAACACGATTTCTGCTATGGGATTTGAGTCGCTGCTGTGTTTTCCGATCAGAGAGCCCCCTCCCTGGGTGAAGCAGCTAGCCCCTTGTATTCTACACATGTTCATGCCCATTCGAGGGTAGCGCATAATGTTGTGGGAATTGCAATACGTATTTGATGTTCTGTCCTCTTAAACATCTCATTACAGGTAGAAAAGATGACCTGCGATGTTGCACCTCCATGGTGTAATCAGGGAAGATGTGATCTTGAGAGTTCTAGACCATCCACAATCCCCTTGCTCAAGTGACCTGAAGAATATGGTCTCTGTAGTTGACTAAGGATGCAACCACTGGTTGAGAGGGGCTCCAGGTGGTAGGGTTCTGCCCGGTACCCTATGGGCACGTTCCATCAAAAAGAAGGCTGAGTGCTTTCCCTGCATGATCTTGGTCGCAAAACACTCCTCAAGATGAGGTTCAATACTGGGGCCACTATTCTCACACTATTGCATCTGGGTCATCTGCCTTTTTTTTAGGTAGGTTACTTCTTCCTGTAATGCCTTACGCTATGTGTTGGTGCCTGAAATGGTTGGTTTGAGGGTGGCTAGTGCAGATTCCACAGTCTCTACTCATCCCTTCAGCTTTTTGTGAGCTTTCCTCATGAGACGAGAGCATTGATTTTTTGTTTTATGGTAGTTTAGAAATCCAGAGCTGCCAGCAGGATTTTGTTGAACCGGAGGGAGTAGCCTACCAGATTGCTTTCGAGCATCCCCTCAGCTTGGTGTGATTTCTGCCCCTCTGTTCTGCCCCCTCCGGCAGCAGGAGCTCCTATCACTGCTCTGTCTTGCTTCGTGTGCACCATGCTGGACCATCACATCCGTCCGCCCTCATAATATTCTATTTTTCACCTTCCTTCCCACTCTACCAATAAAAGGATACTTTTGGAGTGGGTGAGGAATTTCATCTTTAAGGTTAAGCCTCCTTACATCCTATCTTCCTAAGTGCTCCCTGAAACATGGTAGAGCCTACCCTGACCTTTAAGAGTTGGGTGAACTCGATAATGAAGCATGCCACTACTAGAGTGGGTGAGGGTTACATAAAGAAATGGGTCGCTTTCCCCTTCACACCCCTATAAGTAGGGGATTCATGGGCTATGAGCACCCACGTCTCCCTAGCAACAGTGGCCCACAGAGCTTCCAGTTATTGAGCAGCAGGTACAAGGAGATAGGTCTCACTTAAGCTGCAATCCCCACCCCAGGGGAAGACTGACAGTGCAGAATGCTGATGGGCTCCTGATGTGCCGCGGAGTGTAATTTTAGGCCGCCTGGCTCTTCATGAAGGTGCACCGGCTCTTGCCGCAACATTGTTGTTGTATACCATACAGGCCATGGCGGCATGCAGGATGAGCGGCTGTGGTCTCTGAGGTCCATACAGGGCACTCTAGGTCTCACTCAGCGCACTCCCAACTGTCTCAGTCATTAAACATTGTTACAGGTGTCGGAGATCCCCCACTATGTCACAGGATGAGTGAATACGGAACGAACACTGCAGAGCTGTATTCTGAGCTACTCGCCTGCCACCTTGGCCATGCCCCCTAATGTGCCATCTGACTTCATGGTGTTTTTTAAAGCATGCATACCCTCTTGGGATATGTGTGCTTTATTGGGGGTAATCTCCCCCATACTATTGTGATGTCGCTGTGCCTATCTGTGGGATTGATCAAGAGTTTCTGGCCCACGTGTTTGCCTGCCAGCAATGCACCCTGCTACCTGTGACCAATCAATCAGTGATCCCGGGTATAGTTTGCAGGGCCTGCCTGACTACATACTGGCATGTCGAGGTAGATGTGAAGTTCGGGACGGGGGAGTTCATTAATAAGGATGATAGTTCATTTTTGTCAGCAAACACATCAATCTCCATATTAACACAAATACACTTCATGTGCAGAGGGCCTGTAAATGTAATGCTACTAGTAGGCCTGCAGCACTGCTTTTGCCACTCACCTAAGTAGCCCTCTAACCATGTCTCAGGCCTGCCATTGCAGAGCCTGTGTGCAGTTTACACTGCCCTTTCAGGCTGGCAAAATAAACCTTTTTCCAGGCCCAAACCTACCTTTTTAATGCATATATTTCTCCCCTATGGTAGGCTCTAGACAGCCCAAAGGGCATGGTGCAATGCATTTACAAAGCAGGACATATACGTTTAAGTTTTGCATACCCTAGTAGTGAAAAACACTTTGTTTTTCGTTACTGCAAGGCCTATATCTCCCCTAGAATAAGATTGGGGTCACCCTATTATATTGTATACGTATAATTTGGAAATGGGATGATATTACTGGTTCCGAGTGTATTTTGGGTTTACTTGTGCCTTGCCCTGACTAGGATTGTGGTTGCTGCTTGACAAGGGCTTACACTCCAGTCATCCAAAAACCCTCTTTTTAACACTGTAACATCAAACATTGCATTGCAGTGCATGATAGCCATTTTCTGTTAATCTCTCTGCGTTGTCCACCTCCCTCCACTGCTTTTCCTCTATGTGTATTAGAAAATAATGCCACACACTGCCTTCTTGCCCCCCAGGTCTGCATAAGGGCATCTGTTCTCATTTCAATCTTGCAGAGGTCAGGTAGAGGTCAGGCTGGGAGGGTGGGCTGTGATGCTGCCCCTCCCCAACAGTGGTGTTTCCAGTCTCAGTCCAATGGACTTGATAACTGGGGGTTTCAGAATTTCAGCATTTGCTCTGGGCTGAAATTTCTCCACTCGTTGTGTGAGTATGTCACCCAAGTGCAGAAGAGAAAGTGATTCCAGTCAGCTGGTTTACTTTGGGCGTTTAGCAGTTTAACCTCTAACATTCTCCATCTGGTAACAAAAAGAGCCAGGGAAAGTTTTAAGAACAGTGCAAATTAACATTAGGCCTATATCGCAAAGAAAATCATAGATCTACCCATGGAAAGAGAAACCTGGGCCAGATTTGCAATTATGCCCCCAAAATATTCCCAGTAGTAAATCTGGAAAAATGTACCAGTCATTGCTGTCCCGGGGTACTACAGGTAATGTTATGTGACATTTTTTGTTTGGAGTTGCTATATCACTAATGCTGAATGTTGCTCGGTTAAAATTCTGTAGAGAAGAACGTCAGCCATAATGAGCGATTGCACGTATTTTCCTTCATTACCTTTTTTTTTTACATATTGAAGTATTTTTTTCTTGCGATGAAACATTGTCCATGATACCCACACTGAGTTAAGGGGGCTTCTATTCAACTTCCCACACTTGAAGGAGATTTACTCTAGCGATTTCCTGGAGCAAATCTGTGATTATAGCAAAGTTAGAAAAGTAGTGAAGAATCTGTGAATTTGCAAATATGTTTGTACAGAAAGGGTGTCGTTCCTGTACAAAAACTTTGCTTAGACAAGTGAAAAAGCTTTTCCTACTTAGTATGCATGCTGCACAGGTGCAGCACGCATACAAAGTCAGAAAAGCACAGAAAAATTAAAACATTTCTCCATTTAACGCCTGCTTTTCAAGAGCATTCATTTTTGGCATCAAGGGCCAGATGTACAATGGATTTTTGCAAGCGCAAATGGGTTTCAGTCCCGTTTGCGAATGCAAAAATCCTGTGGGCCATATACTAACACTATTTTGTGAATCGCAAATAATTTGAGACGCTCTAAATAGTGTTTAGCGACTCGCTATTAGGAAGGGGCATTCCCTTCCTAAAAGCGACAACACAAGCCATGTAAGAATGTTTTGCGACTGCAATTGCAGTCGCAAAATACTCGCAGTTTACCACCCTCTTCAAAAGGGTAGTGAAGCACTCGCAAACGGAAAGGCATGCGCAAACATTTTGTGTGGCAGGCAGTGGACCCTGCTTGCCCTTAAAAAATGAAAATTATTTTTTTCCATTGAGGAAGACGGGCTGCATTAAAAAAAAAACTGCTTAATTTAGCAGTTGAAGACATGGAGGTCTACTGACCCCAGCAAGCCACCATCCCTGGGAGAGCACGCCACTCCCAATGGGGTGGCAAATTGCGACAGCCTCATTAATATTCATGAGGCATGCAATTTGCGACCCCATTGGGAATCGCTAACAGTGTGTAGTCACTGTTGTAAATGGCATTAAGCGACTCACAAATTTGCAAACGCCATTGAGCGTAATTTGCGAGTTGCGAAATGACATGGTCGTACATCTGGCCCTGCACCCTTCCTATGAGAATAGGGTTTTGTGTAAAAAAGCATAGGTGGCAGCATGGTTACGCCAATGCACCACCCATGTAACCCTCCCTCGATGCAAAGTAATGCAAAGCAGTGGTTCGTATTGCATTGTGTTACTTTTCCATACAAACCAACGCAAAAACCAATTTGCATTGGTTTGTGAATCTCGAAAAAGGTTTCACGTTGTGTTAGTGTAGTATATTGATTCTTCTTGTAATATGGCTGACAGTAGTCATTAGCCCCTCCTTCGTGTTTTCACCTTCTCAGCCTCCCAGAATACCTGTGGGTGTTCTAACTTTCAACTAGAAGTATCCTGTCATCTATAACCATCCTATTTACAACAGTTAGCGTTACACAAAAGTAAAACTACACTGAAGCTAAATCTTTGAGAATCTGGGCATTACACTTACGTAATTGTACACAGTTGTAGCACAGAATTACGTGGAGTAAATGGAATTGCACTGATAGGTCACCTTTTCTTGAATCCTAGCAGCAGTAAAAAAAAACTGCTATTTGCGCTTGTGGCGTATCATGATGGACTTACTTCCCTTGCTCACACATAGCGTAGGGTCTGTTTCTATGCATCTGCAGTCTGAATAGTTAATTCTTATAATCCACACTTCTCCAAGTTACTCCTTAATTTACCTCTTTATAAGGTATGCTTTCTAAAATAATGCCTAATTCGAAGGATATTCACTTTACACTAAGCAGGCCCATAAAGACAAGCTCTCGGATCTGCTCGGAGCCGGCACAGCATCATAATATTGCCCCTGATTCACAACCCAAAGTGGCTCAGGGAATCAGGATCATTGGTCATATTTCCATTGGGTCTTAATTGCCTGGAGTGTACAGTAGCGCTGCATATAGCGAGAGACCAGAAACTGTTCAGGGTTTAGTTCGGCAATAATCTCTGAAGCTACGATTTTCCCATGAACGCTAGACATTAACGTCACAAGAGATTAATCTATCTAAATGCCAGATCTGACTTTCTGTTATTTTAATTTAATGTTCTTGGAAGAGCTTAGGAGGAAACGTAAATGTTTATCTGTGAATTGTACGGCCGGGCATTGATGTTTCCTTAAATGTACTGTTGGCCGGCATACTAAGTCTGGAAATTGCATTTAATTTCATCAGGAATTAACAAGCACCAACAACAACAAATGGAGGACTGGCTCGCTTCACCAACAATAATCAAATAATGTTTTCCCTGCACATTTGAAGCCGAGTATATAGAAACTACCTCTTTTTCTTTTTTTTCTTCAGGTTTGTGGGCTTTTTCAGCCAGCTCAAAATATAATTAAACTAATGTCCATTTCTTCCTCGCGTAATATGCCCAGGTATCATACGAAGGAGGGGCCTCATTTATGAAAAGTGACGCATCGCTGCGTGAAAACAGCGATGCGTCACTTTTCATTTCGCCCTCCTTGCGACACCAATGATGCGTCATATTTACAGTATGACGCATCATGTCACAAGGAGTTACAGATACGTCAGTATTTCTGACGTATCTGTAAGTGCAAAAGTGACGCATTGCTGGAGTGTGTCACAAAAGTGACGCAACTCCAGCAATGTGTCCTTTCACATGGGGCAAGCCCCATGTGAAAGGGCCTGCGTCAGTCTTACGCCTGCTGTGAGGCAGGCGCAAGATTTTGACACAACGGCGTCCTAGAAGTGATGCAGTGAAATCTCATAGATTTCACTGCGTCACTTCTTCGATCCTTTCTTGCGTCAATACGCCCCCCTTGCATACATTATACCTGGCGCAGGTATAATGTGGCGCAGGGGTTTACAAAGTCACGCATCTACCTAGATGCGTCACTTTGTAAGTATTTTTACATCAATGGTGCGTCACAAAAAGTGACGCACCGGCGGCGTAAAAGTGACGCAAGGGCTCATAAATAAGGCCACAGATGTTTAGAATCCCAAGATTTCTCCTTCGTACTCCTAACCCCCCTCCCCCTCCCAAAAAAAAAAACCTTACGTGTTCTGTTTCATATTGTTGCAGAATAAAGGCTAATTCTTCAAACTGAGTGGCTTTGCATACCAAAAACTGGCTTTAGGCAAACTGTTGCTTCCTTAGTTAATTCAATTTAGATTTGCTTCTTCGCTTCTCCAGTCCGTATGCAGCCACCCCTCTCTGTTCTATGCACTTGTTTGCTGCTACAAAGGTCCTGATTTCAACCGCGGTCTTGATTCAGTTTCAGGTACAAACCCAGTCTGACAGTATGTGTCATCCCGAGTCCTCCATATTTCACAGAAATTCATTGGCCTTTGGCTGAAGAAGCACCCCGATGGGTTAGAAGTCCCTCGAGGGCTGAGAGCCACCCTGCACGGCAAGGACTGGAGAGGGAAGTGTTAGGTCTCAGCCACCGCTCTTTTCTGCAATATGTCCACGTGTTTTGAACGAGTAAAAGGTGCTGACTATCTTGATGGCAATGCAGCACATAATTCTGATCTGTGCACACTAAAATGACCAAACATGTTCTTGTTTGTGAATCCTAGAATCAAATCAGAATATTTTGTTGTTTGACAAGAATCTCACATGGTTTTACACTTCGAAAACCTTTAGCCAAATATCATAGTGTAAGCAGATAGCGCATGGGTAAATGGCCCATGTGCAATTAGTTCATGCTAATGAACAAATAGTTGTCGCTGACTCCTATTAAATGTTAGCATTACAGGTTTTATTTTGTGACCACAAATATTGTTCATATAGATTTTTAATGGATCTTGGGCTATTGAATTACTCAAAATAAAACAGAAGTGAGTTGTACAAAGGCTAGTTTTTGAATCTGTGAGAAACCAGTGCCTTTTGCAGTTTCCCTGCACTTTTTGCCCCATTTTGACTACTAGATGCTGGTTTTCCAAAACTGATAGTGCCCTGGGTTCTGCTAATTAGATCCAGGACATGTGCGCTGATTAAAATGACATGGTAATTAGGTCTAATTACAATTGGTACTGACGACCTATCTGTAAGTCCCTAGTATATGATAAGACATGTAGGGTTAGAGGCCCAGCAGATTTAATACGCTTAAGTGTGCACTGGAGTGTTTGTTACCCTGCTGTCATTTTAAAGGCGGTACAAAAGGGGGTGGCGATGGACGGAGCATCTGAACCAATCAAACACTCACATTTTACATCACAGTAATTCCAATAATTGAAGCAGAATGGTGTGTAAATTGCACACATGCAATAATAACTTTATATATTATTGAAATAAAAAATGCACCGAATTTCTATTTCAAACAGCTGGTGCAGCCGGCTAATCATGGACCCAATAGTCTACCAAACCATAAGAGGCTGCGCACAAGTTAAACTGAAGTCAAAGTGTACGAGCAGGCTCCAATCAATATTCAGGGTTTCCTGCCCCCACCACTTGGCTTTGCATTTGACGTGCCCAGCTCCAAACATCTGGAAACATTCTGGAGCATCCGTAATCTGCATGCAGAGATGCACGATCCCCAGCAAGGGAGTATTCAAATTCACAGTGCCTAACCAGCACCCAGTGGCAGCTGGTGACATTTAAAAGTAGTAAGGTGTAAAATGATTGCTGTACTGCGCTGTGGCGAGCGAGCGAGCGTAGTGGACGAGCCACAACAGCCTGCAGGGGGTTCAGGGGGTTCTCCTCCCAAGAAAAATTTGATAAAAGAGTGGATAAATGGTGCATGTTGAAGAAAAATTAAGGAAGCAGGTAGGTTAATAAAGCAATACGATTGAACTATTTATCACTTGAAAAATTGCCAATATTTATGAGCTACAGTGGACAATCTTTGCATAAGCTGATGTTATCATTTTCCCAAATTAACTTTTGAACATACCGATACACTTGCAATGGTTTTAACTATACAATAAATACATTCATTGACTGTGCAGTGCTGTACATCAAAATGATGACAACATTTCCTTAAATTAATTATCAGTTTTTAATGCAAGAAACGCCATTTAAAAAAAAGGTGCAACAGTGACTTCGCTACAGCATTCTGAATGAGAGAGCCAAGGTGAGTTGTGTGAGGGAGTGAAACCAAGAGGAGATGTGTGAGGGAGTGAAACTAAGGGGAGTTGTGTGAGGGGGAGGAATAACATACCTATTTTAAACAGGTTGCCTTCTAAACAACCAGGAATGCTGTAAGTAAATAAACAAATGTAAGACTGGCAGTTTGATGGAGTTTGTCCTGGTGGCATGAACCCAAGAAAAATGCACTTATATTTTCACTGTCTTCTGTACAGAATTCACAGGTTTGTCTCTGCCGATTTTGCCCTTTCAAAGCAAAAATGTGAAACATTTCTTTTTAGTTTCTGATATTTTCTGAGGCTTTAGACTTTCTATGCATCATGAAGGTATAGCAAGTATAAGGTGCTACGTGATATATTTTAGTGACCGAGCATGTCAATTTTATTGTCCAAAGAGGCAAGTCAGATGTTTTGTGCCTCCTATAACTGTGAGTGGCTATGTTAGGCCTCTTCTTTAGGGATCACAAGCATTGATACTGCCCAGCGCAGGGTGGCGGAATGATGGGAGTGATGTATTTCAGATCAAGCAGCGAAACAAGCATCACACAATCTAACAGAGTCGGAGCACCTTTCCATTAGTTTGTTTGGTATGCTGTCAATTGCTTATTCACATAGCTTTCAACAGAATGTTTTTCATCATTCCAAAACGTGACGTCTATAAATCGGAGCTGCACACTGCCTGTCTACGGGGACTAATTTAGACTAACCATGGGAGGAGTTAGCGGTACTCTGCGAAGTGCAAAAAAACTCTGCCGTGCTACGCCGAGCTCCGCAAGTGGCTCAGTTTTTTTAATTTATGCTGTTTGCGATGATTTTCATTGCAAGATGCTTGTCCGCACTACGCAATCATTGCGAACAACACCTTGCAGAGCGCAATCGGGTGCTGGCTTTCCTTTGTGGCGCTCCAGATTTCTCAACACAAAGTGACATTTTCTCAAAGCGAGCGTACGAGAGCATATGCAACCACTTGCAATGAGAAATCTAACCCACTGCATTGAGAAATCTCGCTGGGAAGTTGATTTTCCATGCTCGCACTCGCCAACTTGATGTTGACTATCGGGAACAAGGAAAATCCTCACTGGGAGGTGGATTTTCCTCACTCGCACTCGTCAACTTGACGTTGAGGAACGCGAGCGAAAAAGAGGAGTTCACTGCCCGGGGTTAATTTAGACAAAAGCCCTTGGTTGTTTTTTTTTAAATGACACCTATCCACTACTTACACAGAGAGTTTGTGAATTCAATCTAATATCATCAGTTATTGATATTATAATGGATAACATTTGTTCGTACTGTCAGTACATCCGGGTCGCATATTAGCCAATCCTGGTGCCAAATGTATCTACTGGGCACATACAATAGTCCATAAAGGCAGCAGTATCTCTTGAGTGAAAATAAATTTACATTTTACAAATGTGTCTGGGAGGTCTCTTGTGCACATTCTTGTTCCAGCACTCCTCGAATTCAGGCTGCAGAGAACAGACGGGCCATAGGGTTGTGTGAAGATTTATGCAAAGCACAAAAACACCCACCTCCAGCCACACATTCAACTAGTCTTGTTTTCCCGTCATCCGGGATTCCCATTCCTCCAAAGGCACTGCTTCACACCACCACTGGCCCCAGGCCTCGAAAACCTCAGGCGAACCTAGCATTCAAATGCCTTTCAGTCCCAAACAGGTGCGCAATTTCCAGATAACTCGCGCATTAAGAGTTCTTGTTAATGCTGATGATGCAAAGTACCACTTAAAAATAAAACTTTATGAAAAGAATACAAATTTAATTTGTCTGAGCCCATGGGGAGCGGAGAGTATTAATTCATACACCTGATCAGAAAGTCAAAAGAATAGTGAATGGAGGGTTGTGTTTGTTCCATTTCTGCATCACTGCTGAGTGCCTTTATATTCAAACTTTCCCAACAGCTGCCCTACTGCTCTCTACTGAGTCATCTGTCAGACCTCACCATGTTTACAAGGTCTTAAACAAAGTTTGTATAACAAGGATACAAGCCCACGGAGATGAGCAGAAAGGATACCAGTGTATAATATCATGTTGCGTTAAGTGCATTTGTATAGCACTTTCCCACCCTATCTACGGTTCCGAAGCACTTTCGGAAAGTGGTTGTCATTTACGGTTCTAGCTGTAAAAGATATCCGCGTTCTATCATCAAATCTGACAATTTGTCATGATAGCTACCTCTTACCATTTTCTTCCATTCAGCGCTATCCTTCGGTTCAAGAAACCATTCAACATTACTGACACATTAGAAGGACTTTAAATGAATGCACAGAAAGAAAAGACGAGGTGACATGTGCGAGAAGGGGTCAAAAGGAAATCTACCTGATCTTTGTCAGAGGACAGACACCTGTCTCCGAGCACTGCAGCCTATCCTTTGTATCATCATGAAGTGGTGGTTTCCTCCTATCCTTATTATTGTTGTCAAAAATACAGTTATACGTGCCCAAACATTCTTTTTAAATAGCAACAAAAATGCGGCAAAATTAGTTCATATGAAGATTCAAAATTGTTGTACTTTTATTAAAATAACGAGTTTTTAAAGGATGCAAAAACAATCTTCATTATTAGTGAACGCCAAACTCTATGTGAGTGAGGGTGAATCACAGTGAAAACCATTTGATTTGTATATATAATGTGCTTCAATGTGTTATTCATCTTGATCGGGTATAAATGGCCGTTTCCTGTCTTTCGTATTATATAATCTTCTGGACAAGTGGAGCCCAATAGTTCCAATTGAACATATTAAAAATAATGAAAATGATAAAGAGACCAATGCAGTCGTGGCCGGCATGACGGGCGGATGGATCGGTGGGGCGCGGGTTCGCACGGGGGGAGCAGCCAGGGATGGTAATTACATTTTTTATAAACTTACCTTACCCCGGGTCATGCCCTGCCGCCTCAGCTCATGCTGCTCCTGGCCGGGTCTCACATCAGGAAGCAGGCGTCCTCCCTCTCCTCCCCAAGCCAATCACAACGCTGCAATGGCAGCGTTATTATTGGTGTGGACAGTGACAAGATGGGCGCCTAAAAGGAATCCATTTTTTCCATGCAGCCTACATAGAGAAAAAGGGAGAGTGCGCATGACTGGTTTGGTCGGCCCCAGAGAGTTTTACTATTTTATGTTAAATGGTAAAGCTACCAGTTTATGTTTCTGCTTTGCGCTCTGCGAGAAAGCAGTGGGGCAATGCTCCTACACCCCAATGGTAGAGCCGCTGCTTCCAGCACCTCTGTCTTCACCCTTACTTCTTCTCCGGTGCTCTGAAGATTATTCAACAATTTCCAAAATTCCTTTAGTTGTACTACATTACACATCAGATCTCCAGTTTTGGGGCATGCCTGCCTCAATACTTCAGACATGTTGTGGTTTTATATATTGAAAAAGACCGGAACCGTGGCCAAAATGCGGTCAGGATGGATAATCAAATCTGAATAAAAAGTGCAAAGAGATTCAGCGCTTTGTCGGCCCTGTTCATTATTTGAGGCAGGATTGTTGGTGAAAAATATATATTCCATCAGAAAAATCATGCCGATTTCTCACCATGCTAAAAAAGCCCATCCATTCAAAAAGCAGGTAAAAATGGGTTTCATTTGTAGCACGCAATCTAAATTGTGCTGCATAACCCGAGCAGGGTCTTAAGCATATGCAACAATGGGGATCAGCTGTTCTTGACATAAGTATACTTAGTTAGTAAACAGTGGAGAAAGACACAAAATGTAGGCTCTTTGTTTAAGGTAAAAACGTCACCTTGATATCTTTGTTATTATTCACAATTAGCAATTAGGGCATCTTCTCCCAACTGATACTCCTATGACATGCATTGCCCAATGCAAATACAAATTAATAATTGCTCTGCATGAGTCTATTGGCTGAACAATTGTTTCCCATTTTCAGTACCTGTGGTGGGCCTGCCATGACTATAGTGCCTAGATGCCTATTGACATTTGCGGTGTTTTAGAAATACTGGTCATATATCATATCATATCATGCATTGTGTTGACTTTTCAAAGGACATACAAGCAGACCAGCTGGGCACAGCAGTCAAGTTCCTCAAGACAGGGCACTAGAACATACTCACCCTACTCCAGTGTTTTGAATATAAGGAGGAGAGGATGACCATCAGTAGAAGTAAATGCCACTTAGAGATCAGGGTGCCCCACAATCCAGGAGCCTCATCAGAAATCAAATAGAGTCAGAATTGTGATGGTAACTGGACAGGATAAGGATTCTGATACATGTCATAGAACCCCCACATCCATATGCAAATGTGTGGTAAAACATTACCCTCACAATTAAACAGAGGGGGCCCCACTACTAGGTGTAGCTCTAGCTGTCATACAAAAACACTTATAGCATGTCAATTTTCCTCCCCAACAATGTGTGTAGTACGACCCATCATATTTCTTTCACATCCAAAGTGGCTCACTCCTTGATCATTGCTGCTGGTGACAAATGATTCACTAAAGATATGCTACTCCTCCCAAAAAACACACGAAAAGGGTCATTATTGAAAAGGAGAAGATAGCCACCCTTGAAAGGATGAATGCTGAAAGTTTGCAGAATATGCAGCATGGCTGAATCAAAAGATAACATTTCTTTATATAAGTTCATCCAACCTCCAAACACTTCCACAGATATTTTTTCTACTCAGGCATAATTTAGAAATATTGCTAATTGTGTATATTAATTAAAGATATTGCCAGAGAATATAAGCAATCAATACAATTTCCAACATTATACTGTAATTTGGGAGATGGAAACAACTACAGTTGTCTTCTATTTTGACTGGCACATATCGCTTTCCACAGGATAGCAAATGGCAGAAAAGTTCAGCAGAACTCTATGGACTTGGTTATATAAAGTTATCTCTAGAACCGGTAATCCAGGTCATGGTCTATTTCACAGGTTTGGCTTAAACAGTTACAGAGCTGGAGCAGCAGAAGGGTATGTTGCTTTGCTGAAACTGTAGCAACATTTGCTATTGTCTCTAAAGTGGCATCTGAGCTCAGTGCAACACAATAGCATAACACAAAACTAAATTTCGGCAAGTAAAAAACTGTGTAAAACACAATACATCGAAACAGAATTTAACGTACACGCCCCAGTACAACACAGAACCAGAATGAGATATTGTAACATAATAATCAACTCAACCTAATTTCCTAAGGGGTTTTATTTTAGCTCCATATATCCATAATTTTTCTTAGAAGGGTATTGTAGTAACAGTGCTTGGCCATGTGTGAGACTGGACTTACTCCGGTTCTGAGATGGAGTAATTTACTATTGTTCTGGGTCTCTTTTTGTCTACAGTAACTTTAGAAGTGCAGTTTGTGAATAGTAATTGACTTACTCTTTTGTGGATGGGTGTACGTCCATCCCTATACCCTACCCTAACCCTGCGTAAGCTCCTCCTTACTCCTTCCTAAAACCCTCACATTTAGTAGTAGCCATGCCCCCTTTTCAGCCAGTCCTCCAGGTCCCTCCCACATTTACTACTTAAGGGGCGATTATGATGCCATAAGAAACGGCTCCGACCCTGGGTCGGAGCCGTTTGCTAAGGCATTGTAGTCAGCAGTTTGGATTAAGTTCGGACTTACCCGTTTGGATGGGGTTGGTCATGGGGGCAAGGCCTTCAGATAGCTCTCCTATGGTGCCCCCCTGTTGATCCCTGCACCCCGTGGCAGGCACCTTGAGGTGCTGGCCACAGAGATGAGCTGCACCTCTTCTCTTCACACTGAGAGCATGCTTTCCTGTCGGAATGCATGCTCCCATTGTAAAGAATGGGACTGTGACCGAACAGTGTTCATTTGCATCCTAATTGCTGGGTTGGGACCACCGATAGGAAGTAGGTCGGTCCCAGTACCCAAACGATGTTGGACAGACTCAGATCCGTTCAACATCATAATTAGGCCCTAAGAAGTAAACTTGTATGTGTGAGGGTCTGCCCATAGAAGGGATGAGAGAAGTGGAGCTAGAGATGTACAGGTTTGCGAATAACATGTTGTAGTGCTTTAGGAGAACTGTTTTAGTGCTATTAAACATACCACAAATTGTGATTTGGAAATAGGCTCTGTGGAGCTTAGATTCTGCAATTCTATTAGTTTGGTTTCCCAACTAACATGGATGTGGGTATTTATAGGATTTAATAGATATCTAGATATATACTTAAAGATGCAAGCTTCTTTGTCAATGGCCTCAGTAGCTGAATAGGAATAAAGTTGTTGTCAGCCATTCAGGCGTCAATCCTCCTTTTATTGCTACTTAGGATGACAGATGGCATGGCTGCCTAGTGGCCTGGAAGATACTAAAATGTTCTAAACACAGTCCCATACTAGCTACCTTCTCAATATAATCCCTATAGAACATGCAAATTCCATTCATGCAATTTAAACTAAAGCCGTTTTGTTCAATGAAACTCACAAAAAGAGCTATCAGACCACGTCTAATGAATTTGCGACATCCAACTGCCTCATCCCAGCCCCTTCCCATTTTAAACTGTGTAATTGAAAATGGCAGTCGCCATGGTAATGTGTATATTGGTGTCGCTACCCAGAATTAACCTGCATGACCGAGACCAGAAGATGATTTACCTAAGCTGTTTGATTTGCTAGTACTTTTAAATGTGTATTAGAGACTTAATTTGTCAATAGAAATCAGGAGATTACAGCCACATACATTTGCACATATTTTCTTGGGGAATTTAGCCCCTACTAATCTCCCTCCCCCAGGATAGGCACCATTATCATAACAAATTATCAGCTAGTTTCACAAAAAGTGAAGCATTAAAGTCTTAAAAGGTTTTATAAAATTCAGGAGGAAATTAGTCAGCTCTTGTCGCTTCCATAAAAGAAGGGTGCTCTGAAGATTATTCAACAATGCCGAAGATTCCTTTAGTTGTACTACGTAATAGACCAGATCTTCTGAATACAAACCAGAAATGGATTCACAAAAAATTCCCAAAATCTTGCTGAGTTCATTGGTCAAAATATTATTGGTATTATAGTTAAATGAGATCTCTGCATTGCATTCTATTAGCTTAAGAGTTATGATTTTGTCTGCAAAATCACATTTTTTAAATATAACGAAGTTTAACTATCTTATCTCTAAGTAAAAAATATATATCTGCCATTGGCTAGCACACCCCTATTTTCAAATTAGGAAAGGTTTGTCTATTGTTCATAGACCAATGCTCACGCGCCAATTATTCCCATGTCTCTCTGCATATAGCCAGAGTGTTGTGAATCCTAAAACGTAAAGTGTCACCACAAATTACAGCTTTAAGTGTCCTAGACAAGGATAAGCAAGGAAGCCCAACATAGATCTCAATAAACTCCTGAATTACACATGTTATTTGGCCTTTACCCTCTGGAATGCTGAAAAGTGAACAAACAAACATCAAGTCTTTGAAGCTGTTTGTCGGTTTACTCTGACACCCAAATAGAATACACCAATACCGGGTTATATATATGGTGGAGCATCATACACCAGCATCATAGCATATCAATCTATAAATAATGACCACTACCCTTTAAATCTGTCAAATCAAGTATGTGATGAGTCACAGAATATACTTTACACATCCAATTTTCCCCACATGATAAGGCCAACATTCAGAAAGTTCAGTAAGAAATTGGTGGCCCTACATACAACAATTAGACAGCCCTCCAAACCAGGTAGCTCTTTTAGGAGTTCTAAGAACATTGTGGAATCATCATAGTCTGGACTATTGTCCAGATTTCTGGGTGATTTCCAACAGGTTCGGTTCACAATCTGCTGTAATTGCCAGAATCTAGGAATGTCAGCACCAAAGAGGAAGTTCCAGGCATAATTAAATACCAAAGGGAGCGGAGAATGGGGTGTAGAGAGAAAGGATAACACATAACAAGCCAAGATTTTCTAAGGCATCAATCTTGTTTCATTTCTTGTGTCACAACAAGGTTATTGACCAGCATACTCAGGTAAGGCACTGTCTCTGTGTGCAAGGAAGGAACACATAAAACTTTAGTAACTAGTTAACATAAGGAACTTTCTATGATGATGTGATGCCACAGTTACTTACAGTCTTCAAGATGGTATGCTACAATGGAGCCAAAGTGGAGGAAACTGTGAAGATAGCTGTTGTACAAGCCAAATAATCACTGCAATGGAAAGGGAACAGGGCAAATCAAAACACAGCAATACAACAAAGCCAAATCAAAGCCCAAGAGCTAGGTCAGGAAAGCAGGCAAAGGTCAGGAGTACTGAGGGAACCAAATAGGAAAAGAATAACAAAGATGAAGAACAATATGGTAAACAAATGCCAATTCAACCCGAAAGTTGGCTGGGCAGCATTATTTGTCTAACTGGTATTTAAATAGTGCTGCTTCCTGTCTCAAACTGTGAGTCCCACCTCTTAAAATGTAGTGTCTTTGTCAATCACTACGCCCCAGTCTCCACAGGCCTTTTCGCACAGCCTTGATACCTGAAATCTACATATAAAGCAGATGAGAAGGTCAGAACCAACATTAATGAAGTTAATAATAGCTCAGTGACACTTGACGTCAAGGTTAACATTTTTACTGAGCTGGATGTTCTTTTTCCATAAGATAGCCACCTCAGGAGTTGATCTAGATTGGTTAAAGAGCTCTAGCACTTGACAGACTAACTGTTGAAGAAGTCCCTGAGCCACGTTTATCATATGTGTCTACTGCACTGTCTATGTGCACATAAACACAGCTTCATTTTTGGGTTATGCCTAGGTGCTAGTGCCTGACCAGAAAATATAACAAGGGACATTGTTCTTTGGCCTTGTCTGTGGTGTTCAGACTAAATACAAGGGAAAAAACAACACACAAAACATATGCAGGTTCTGTGTGAAAGTACAATGTGGAACAAAGCAAACATGTTTATATTGTAACATGTGCAAAAGAAACTTAGGCTTATAACATGCGCAGTTAGGCTAAGATAGGGAAAACTGATGAAGCAAAGCTTCGCATATTTTGCGGCTTGCCGAAGTCAAGAACCTCGTTTATGTGTAATAAGGTAACAAAATGTATGTTTTACTAACATTTATTCTGTTTAGGCAAAGTTCCCGAAGCTTGCCTATGTGTATTTCTAATGAATTTAATCCGTGTCCTCTAATATGGCCGCCGCTTGTATTTTAGTTACTGCGCATGCGTCAGCCACACTCACGTGTCCTGACGCGTCTGCAGAAGTGGAGGGAAAGTTATGCGCATGCGTAATTCATAGCTGTACTTATCATGTGGTACTGCTCGTGCCACTGCTCTTGTGCCCGTATCAATGTAGCTAACATTTAGATGCAATAAGTTTATTTCTTGACGATGAGTTAAAAGTACAAACCCTGTGATGTGTTTTCATAATGACATTATTATGTATTAATTTGTTTTCGCTTACTTTTCATGTACCGCGGGAAATGGGGGTCTGAGTGAGAGGAGAGCCATATTTGAGGTCCCTTCTGCGCCTGTGCGACATTCGGCAGCACGAGGGACCTTGACAGATGGAACACCGCCAGTTGGCAGTGATGGGCAAGATGCTCCTGAGAAAGTCACCTCTGCCCTGCGAGAACAGCGAATGTGGCTTATTATATGTTACAATGTAAATGTATTGCTGCTTGCCGTGTAGTCTCTCATGGGAACCCCTATCTCAATAGGCGGTACCAGAAAATGTTAATGTGGCATACAAATAGACTGTTCTGATTGGTGTGTTACCCAAATCCTACCTTAGGACCAATCCAAATTGAGGGATTTTGACACTTTGCAACATTGGGGGGTGGTACACTGTCCCCAAACTGTATATCTACCCTGGGTTCACCTAGTGAACCGTCCGACTTGTCTGGTTTAGCTGACCTGTCACTGACCCAACGCACTCAATAGGTGACTGAAGATACAGAGCGCTGCAAGCACTCTGTCCGAATTTGACCATAGACTGAGGTTCTACTGAACCTTAAAGTGCTGGCAAAGCA
This sequence comes from Lissotriton helveticus, assembly GCF_964261635.1. Classification (NCBI taxonomy): domain Eukaryota; kingdom Metazoa; phylum Chordata; class Amphibia; order Caudata; family Salamandridae; genus Lissotriton; species Lissotriton helveticus. The sequence goes on along the minus strand of NC_136060.1, from coordinate 45,552,571 downwards.
CTTAGCTGGGAGTTCGCTGACCCAATCGGGGTCTTGATCGATAGCTGCAGAGCGGGTGGAGCGCAGGCGTTGCTTCCGAACTGTGGGTTCCGGTCCTGTCCTGAAGAGGGTCCTGTCCTGAGGGTTTGCTGTCCTGTCCTGAGGGTCCTGTCCTGATTCCTATTCCGAGGGTATCCTGTCCTGTCCTGGGTGTCCATTCTGCACCTGCCGTCCTTGAGGGGTATCCTTCCTTGAGGGTTTCCTGTCCTTAACCGACCCGTGGCCAGGGTTTGGTTTCCACACCTTTCTAGGTAAATATTGCTCTGAACCTCTTGAAATTCTTGCACCTTCTGAATTTCTAACTTTTGCTTTAATAAAGTTCAACATTGCATATGTGATATTTTCCATGCCTTTCTGCAACTATTGAAAGTCATTTATATTTTCCATAAGTTTATTCCTATGTCTTCTCATTTGTTAGAAATTATATTTTGCATAGCAGTGTGTCATTTCCTGATATGGTCTAGAACTTCGTTGCCTAGATTGTTCAAAGGCCCCTTCACCTTAAGTGAAGCGTGTTATTCATTATAAGCTCTCCTATAGTCACTCACACTTAGGCTATCCCTGTTTAGATAATACTGACTTGCATAGTATCTTTTCTCGTTACATTTTATTAGTACTTTGATGATTACTCTGTCATTATTTCTTTATGCCTATGTGATTTACGTTATCTTGGTTATTGATTGCCTTGTTTTATTGTACCTCATGCAAGAAAATAATGAACTTTAGATAAACATTTTAAAACTTCCAGTTGTCCGTGGTCATTTAAACAGTACTTGAATGTTATTGGTTGGGTTTGTATTTTGCTGCCTTTCCTTACAGCTAGCTCCCTGATTCATTGTGGTCATTAGGCACCCGCATCGGTGGATGGTAAGTCGGGTGCACCGAAAATTGGTAGCAGGGAACACACACACACCAACTTGGTAGAGCTCGTGAAGTCACCTGATCGATGTATATGGTGATTTGAAAAGTATATGGGCCCTGAAGCCGGAAACGGCGAAAACTATTGGTCGGGTGGCCTCGCGCGCTCTATCAGTTTTCTGGTAGCTAGAGGATGGTTAGGGACTAGTTGAGAGTAAGGCAGGGATTAGTTGGACTAGTTAAGTCGGAAGCTGCTATTATATTAATGCTGCTATAAGAGCGGCTGTTCTGAGGGAACTGATCACTCTCTTGTGAATACGCTGCTGAAATTCATGAATTACTGTATTGCCATTATTCTTGTTCTTATATTGTTATATGTACTAATCCATGCAATTGTCAATCGTTTAGTTGTATGTTGTCCGAACTCCCCGGGGAATTGAAAGGGCAAGTGGTGAATAGAATCCATTGTCCTGAGGTCACAGGTTCGAGGAAAGTTAGGTGCAGGTTAGGATAACCGGGAAGCACTAACTAGGGTTTTCTGAATACATGTGTGAATAAATGACAGTAACGGGGTTCATTGGCAAAATTCCCATAGTGGCGTAACCTAGTAAGGGTCACATCGGAAGAGTAGCAGGTTCCTCGGAGCTAGCGTGAAAGCAGAGGGGTCCGCTGAGAAACCTTAAACTCGGAATATATCCCGGAAAGAAGTGGATGAGTTTAGGGGAATAACAGGTTCACCGATGCTAGAGTGAAGGGTAGGCAGAAGAGATCTGCCCGCAGCGAGTGAAAAGTAAATGGAAGTAGTTTACTTGCAGTAGAACAATTCTTTCTCTGTCTAGACACTTGAGCACTGTGGCGAATGTGTATTTGTTGTAAATTAACCAAGCACTGAGCACTTTAAAAGAAAGAAAGTTTCCGTTACCTTGTGAAGGGAGGGAGTCAGTCGCGAAGCGCCTCTGACGTCACTCTGTGCCGCGCTGGGATTGGTAGAAGCAGCGGGCGGGTAGCGGAGCTGGAATTGTAAAGGAGGGGTGAGCGCCGGAGCGTGGGAACTGTCCCACGAAGGGGCCGCGCACCCATTGGAGGAGCTTATTTAGTGTCGCGCACCCATTGGTTGCACGAATTTCTGAAGCGCGTTCTGATTGGAGGTAGTTTGTAAACAAAGTTAGCGCAGAAGTCGTATGTGGCACTCGCAGACTACAGGAACTCGACCTGATCCAAGGCACCTAGGGTTTGAAAGGGATCAGTGGAAGACTAATAGATACGATATTATGTACGGAACCAAGAGAAAAATGTCCCTTGTAAGTAAGGTGAAAAATTATTTTAAAACGGACAAACCGATTAAATCTAGGGAAGGTGTTCTTGTCCCAGCACCCAATACTCCCGCCTCATTCATGATGTTTGACCGAGGGTACAATACCTGTGTGTGGCTGGAGAATTGGGTGAAGTACACAAAAGATGACGGAGTATTGGCTTTTCCGTTAGATGGTACTTTCAATGGTAGGATCTTATTTAATTTAAGAACCCGAATGAATGAACTGCATCCCAGACCGAGACTAACGCAGTATGAGGCATTAGAGGAATGGGAGATTGAGGCTTTTGAAAGAGAAAGACCCCGAATGGACAAGGGTTTGACCAAGTGGTACCCCAGGCTGAAACAGGAGTCCAGGGATAAAAGGATGAAACAGTGGAGACAGAGCATGATTGTTGAGGGTTTGTTTCCCATGATGCCGGCATGTCATAACCCTGCAGCGGGTGAGAAAAGTACCGAAAAGTGTAAGCATTGGGGGGCCCCGGGGGAGTCAGATGATGAACTGATAGATGACATCTGTACCAGAAGTCCGCCACCTTACAATGAGGGAACCCGACCTTCCAGTGTAGGAGATGTTCCCCGACGCCACTTCCTAAAGGAAGAAGACAGGTCCCTGGGACTGGGAGGGGGTGGTCAAGTATTGCCCTATCCTGAAAAACCCGAACCGACGGAAACAAGGGATATATATCCCAAAGTGCCCGCAAGCCAGGAAGAAAAATATTCACGTACGAAAATCTTTTTTTCCAGACCCTTGTATGAAAGCGAAGAGAAACCATCGAATTCAGGACTGCCTTTTGTTCAACCTCCATATGGGGAAGAGCGCAGGTCCTTTAATACTGGAACTTTATTCCCGAAACCAAATTATGGTGGGGGACCAAGTGAAACGCATCCTACTGCCCCGAGTTTTACTCCTCCGTTGACCCCACAGATATTACATGACACAACTTTAAGAAGGGTACTAGTGGAAAAGGAGCAAGAGGCTCTAGCTAGACAAAGGACAGAAATAATTCAGAAAATTTCCCAGTTAAATACCAGTCCTGAGGCATTGACTATTCCAGTAACTATTGGACCGGTGGTCCCGTTATACGGAAATGGTCAGGGAAATCCCATTACTCCAGTTATGACCCCAGGCATGGCAACCCCGAGACAGGAACCGATCATCATAGATGATCAGTCCAGTGAGTGCGAGTCTGAAGTTGCGTTTTTGGAATTGCCAAACAAACAGACTGGAAAGGGAATACAGCAGAGGCATAACCCTTTTAATACAAAAGAAATTAAGTTAGAGACAGCAACAGGTACTAGGAATGTCTCTCTGGTAACTCCGGATGAAATTGAGAGTTGGAGTCGTGAATTAGAGAAGCAGACTCCGCAAACAAAACCTTTAGACCTCTACAAGCTGAGGGTCGAAATAGAAGAATTAATGGCAGGAAATGTGGGGTTGGATCGATTGAATACCTACTCTGAAGAAGAATTGTCGTTCATATGTAAAAGCTTTACAAGGAACACCAGAGTGCTCCACGAAAAACTGACTGAAACAGCAGTTAGTATGGGGGTAGATATCTCAAAATCCAAGCCCTTACAGAAACCGTACAGAGCAGACTTCTCAGACAAAGATATAGAACACCTGAATGTGGCAGGGAAGAAGTTGCAGATTAAAGAATTAATGGGGGTACTGCAGAAATGGGGAGATGTGGAAAGATGGAGAAGCAGGTGGGCGAAAAAGAGGGAAGAGGTTCGCTCCCGACAAGTGACTCCCGAGTTTGCTTTAAGAGAGGTAGAAAAACCTGAGCAGTTATGCCCCATGCGCGAAGTTCCAGGAGGGAAATATGTGCATGTTCCCTGGTCTAGGCAGGATATTGTGTCCTTCACGAACGATTTTCCAAAATTACGAGAGAAACCAGTTGACTGGTACAGGCAGGTGGAAAGGTTCGTGAAGGTACAGAAATGTCTGTGGAAAGACCTGGATGGGTTTTTCGACATTGTGGTTCCAGTAGATTTATGGACCCAGTGTAAAATAAACATAGACTGGCCGAGTGAGGAGTACCCCAGAAACAAGGAAACTGGAGAGCCATCAAAGGATGTCATGCGAAAATATGAGCAGGTAATTCAGCATTTGAAAGAAAAGGTGCCCGCAAAGGAAACTGATTGGACAAAAATAGATAGGACAACACAGGAAAGGGACGAGACAGTGCACTCCTTCTATGAGAGGTTATTGCAGGTATTTAAAACATACAGCGGTATTGATAACATCGACCTGAAGGATATGACGCACTTTATTTACAGGTTTGTAAATGGTTTAAGACCTGAAATTTGTCAGTGGATAAAAGATAATAAAATCTGTTGGCATACTAAGAAAATGGATGAGGTCCTGCGGTACGCTAAGTACTGCGAGGACGAGATGGCAGAGAAGAAAAAGGCCCTTAAGGAAAAGGTGATGTGGGCTCAGGTGAAGCTCGCAGAACAGCAGGAAAAACAATTGAGTAACATGGTTAAAAATGCTGAGAACAAAGGTCCTGGGGGAGGGGGTGGAGGAAAGCCCCGGCCCAAATTTAGCAGGGAAGAGGCTATGAAGAAATTTCCCTGCCATCAGTGCGGCGAAATTGGACACTGGCGAAACGAGTGTCCTCAATTAGTCGATGTTAATGAAAAAACTCCTGATTTAACTCCACAGACGCAGAAAGAAAGACCAAGAAAGACTCAACCCCAGGTAAAAACAGTTCAGGTGCCTCGAGCACCCAAGCAGGTATACAGGGGAAGACAGGCAGAAGATGAAGAGATAGAGGTTTGGGAAAGCGGGGAGAACAGAAATACAGCAACTTCGCAGTATCTGCTGAATGATACCTTCCTTTGTAATGATCAGGACTGACGGGGCCTGAGAGGGGAGGACGAGGAGTGCGTACTTGGCGCTTCCTTGCCGGTAGACCAGTCTGGACCATATATTGAAGGAAAGGTTGACGGAAATGATGTCACCTTTCTGTTGGACACTGGCGCTACCCGTTCTACTGTAAGAACAGTGGACGTTCCAAACCTACCCCTCTCGGGAGAAAATATCCAAGTAGTGGGTGTATCTAATCAATTGATTAGTACTCCTGTTACCGAACCAATGGAGATTTCAATTGGAAATTTTAAACAGATGCATAGATTTGTCGTCTGTGACACCAGTCCAGTGAATCTACTGGGTCGTGATTTGCTGTGCAAAATGAACTGTACCATCTTTTGCACACCAAAAGGTGTTGAAATACAGACCCCAGATGAAGACGGCATTTATAAATTATTGTTGCTTAGACCTGACTCAGAAATTAAAAGATTGACCCTGCAGGACTTGCCCCAAGAACTCCAGGAAGCCGTAAAGCCAGAGGTGTGGGATTTCACTGGAAAAGATGTGGGGTTGATGAAAGATGTGGACCCATACAGATAGCCATCAAGGACAATGCAGTATATCCTAACACTAGGCCCTACCGAATGAATGCTGAAGTGAAAGCAGGTGTCACTCTGGAAATACAAAAATTATTAGAAGGAGACATCATACAGGAAGTGATGAGCAGCCCATGTAACTCACCGATTATGGGCATCAAAAAGCCTAGTGGCAAGTATAGGGTAGTGCAGGACCTGAGAAAGGTTAACAAAATTGTAGTTCCTTGCTGCCCTATTGTCCCAAACCCTGCAGTGATATTGTACCAGATTCCTTGGGATGCTGAATGGTTCACTGTGATTGATTTATGTCATGCATTCTTTTCGATACCCCTGCACCCCGACAGCAAATTTCTTTTCTCATTTGCCTTCGAGGGTCACGTGTATTGTTGGAACCGGGTCCCTCAAGGGTATACAGAGAGCCCCTCTATCTTTAATCAGATCTTGAAAAAATGTCTAGAGACTTTGATCTTACCTGGGAACTCTGTGTTAGTACAGTACATAGACGACCTTCTACTGGCGTCTAAAAGTCACAGGGACTGTGTAGTTGACACCATTGCCCTCCTAAATCATCTGTGTGAGAAAGGGCATAAAGTGGCCCCTGACAAACTACAGTTCTGTGCGAAATCAGTGAAATATCTAGGACACCAGATAGAAAAGGGTGTCAGAAAAGTCACATCAGAAAGAGTGAGAATAATTCAAAAGATGCAGTTGCCCCGTACTCAAAAAGATGTCAGAATGTTCCTGGGGGTATTAGGGTACTGCAGACAGTGGATTCTGGGATTTGCAGCCTTAGCCAGGCCCTTGATAAAAATGACCACGAGAGGAATGCCAGATGTTGTAGAGTGGGACGATGAAAGTCTAATGGCTTTCACAAGACTGAAAAACTGTCTGTGTACAGCCCCTGCGTTGGGAATGCCAGATTATTCCAAAGAGTTTGCCCTTTTCTGTGACACTCGCGATAATTGCGCATTGTCAGTCCTGACTCAAGAACATGGCACGACCAGAAGGCCTGTGGCTTATTTCTCTGCCACATTGGACCCAGTAGCTGCTGGGTTACCAGGCTGTCTGAAAGCAGTAGCTGCTACCTGTGCAAGTTTGGAACAGAGTGAGTCCATTGTCATGGGACATCCTGTGACCGTGTATGTTTCACATGGAGTGGTAATTCTATTGACCAGAACTAAAACACAGTATCTCACCCCTAGTCGGCTGACTAAATACGAGAGGATTCTTGTGGGTGCAGCAAATGTAAGCATTGTTAGGTGCGGTATTCTGAACCCTGCCACCTTACTCCCCGACCCCTTGGAAATAGAAGGTGGGGATGATGATGAACATGATTGTATTGACCTGACAGAGTTCAGTACTAAGCCACGCCCAGACATAAAAGAAGTACCATTGCCTGAGCATGATAAAGAACTATTTGTGGATGGTTCCTGTCTAAGACATGAACTAGGAGGCTTGAGTGCTGCTTATGCAGTAGTGTCTTTCACCAAAATTGAAGAAGCAGGTTACCTATATAACATCAAGTCTGCACAAGTAGCCGAATTGATAGCCATGATAAAGGCTTGCAAAATTGGGAAGGACTTACGCATAACAGTGTATACTGACAGTCAGTACTGTTATGGAGTTGTGCATGACTTTGGCCAATTATGGCTACAAAGGGAATTCATGACTTCCTCAGGTACTCCCATTCGGAATGCAAAGGTTGTTCATGACCTTTTAGAGGCCATCCAGTTGCCCAAAGAACTGGCAGTGGTAAAATGTGCTGCTCATCAAAGGAGCATGGACAGAGTATCACTGGGAAACGATTATGCTGATCGAGTGGCCCAATGGTGTGCCAAAGATTGGTATATTGTAAATCCAAAACGAGGGGGGCCAGGAACCAGCTGCCAGCTTCAGGTGTTTGAAGAAGTGCCTACGTGGGATGAAGTGAGAGAGTGGCAGGAATCGGCTCCTTGGCAAGAAAGAGAGAAATGGAAGGAGGATGGGTGTAGACCGAGACGTGTGGATGGTGTGATTTTGGGCCCAACTGGTATGCCTGTGTTACCCCGACACTTGCTTGGCACAATGGCAAGATTAATACATGAAGGATCACACATTGGTAGGGATGCCATGATTCTGGTATTTAAACAGACTTGGTACAGTAAAAAGTTCAGGAAGGTAGCAGAGTCCCTCTGCCAGAGGTGCCTGTCATGTCAACAGATGAACCCAGGCAAGAGGACAATGGTTGAACTGAGCAGGATTGGGAGATCAGGGGGTCCCTTTATAAGGATACAGATTGATTTCATCACCATGCCCCGTTGTGAAGGGAAACGATATGTCCTTGTCATTGTTTGCGTATTTTCAAAATGGGTAGAAGCTTACCCTACTCCTCAAAGTGACGCACTGACAGTAGCGAAGTGTTTACTAAAAGAACTGATACCTAGATTCGGAATACCATACATTATTGAATCAGATAAGGGTGGACATTTCCAGAATGAAATACTGGCTGAACTGTGTAAGGCCTTTGGAATAAGGCAGAAACTCCATTGTGCATACCACCCAGAGGCTTCTGGAATAGTGGAACAAGTAAATGGAACTATCAAAAACAGACTAGCAAAGCTGACAGATGCTACGGGCATGACCTGGGTGAAGGCCCTGCCCCTGGTCCTGATGGGACTGAGAAGTGTTCCTGACCGCAAGACAGGCCTAAGTCCCCATGAAATCATTATGGGAAGAGTGATGAGACAAGCATGGGTGCCAGGAAGCAAACTGTTGAGTATTACTGATGATTTGGTGCTTGAATACTGCAGAAGATTGGGTGACCAAGTGCGTTCTATCTCTCGCCAGATTGGAGACGACGGCATCCTCAATCCAACGACTCCTCTCCACAGCTTGGTTCCAGGAGACTGGGTCAAAATAAAGAAGCACACTCGATCAAGCTGTCTGGCACCAAGGTGGGGAAAGAAACGCCAAGTAATCCTGGTAACAACCACTGCAGTGAAGGTCGCAGGTGTTCCCCAGTGGATCCACGCTGGACACACCCAGAAGGTATTGCCAGACAAAGGATTTGAAGAAGAAGGGCAACCAGCAGAGGACCCTGAAGGAGCCAGACCAGAAGCAACTGACAACGAGCAGCCCAGCACCAGTCAGGTTGCAGGAACAGCAGACGTTGGCCCAGGAGTAGTTGACTACGAACTGCCAAGAAACCAGCCTGTGGAAGAGGTCCAGGAAACTGAGCCAGGAGTAGCTGAAGACGAGCTGCCAAGCATATGGCCAGAAGAATGGATACCGATGATTGATCTGACCGAAGATCCTATCAGAACAAGAGAACGACTTAGTGAAGGTAGAGAGTGGACTAGTCAGGAAAAGCAAGGCACAGGCGAAGAACCTCAGCCGCTTGAGATTCAAATCAAAACTGAGGAAGGAGAAGGTCAGACAGGGACAGAGCAGGTATTCGATACACCACCGCTAACACCTGATGCAGATAAGGGAGAGACTAGAAATAGAGTGATAGTTCGAGCAGAAGAAAATCAAGAGATCGAAGTGCTTGAACAGGATCAGAGAGGGTTAAAAGAACGGGGTCAGGAAACCGAAACAGAAACAGAGACAATCGAAAGCCAAAAACAAAATATTCCTGAACAAGGCCAGATTAGCAACCAGGCAGAAGAATTTGATGCTAGCCCTGGAACTAGCCAGATAAGGGAAGTAGGAGAAGAAAGTGGAGAAGAATTACCACAAGATAAAGAGAACAAGAGAATAAGAAAAGAAAGTGAAGTCCAAGTACCAACTAAGAGACTAAAGAAAAGAAACAACCTTGAGCCTAGGTTTGTAAAAAGATTGAGACTAAGGATAAAGACAGTGGAAGAAAAACGTGCAGAAGCAAGAAGAAGTGCTCGAATAGCAGAGCAAGAAAAAGACTCTTCCAAAAGAAGGAGTGAGCGAATAAAAAGACAAAACAAAAAGTACAAATCTCCTGAATGGACACTGGTTTTGGAGGAACTTGAAGATCTTGATATAACTGACGTGAGCGACGGAGAACCCGTCCCAGAGTACTCAGCTGAAGAGGAAGACGAACCACCGTGAATTTGCACAAAGTAAGCTAATTGTGTGAAGCCAAAAAGAGGGGTTCGAGAGACTCCTTCTGAGCCAAAATGTCTGATTCAACGGTGAATGGTAGACCTAGTTGCAGCCGTTTTAAGACGTGTTGCAAGGTGTGTATATGTAGTATAGTAGTGCTGATAGTTATCTGGATAGGATTAACAATTTTCATTCCCTTTGCTGTAAGTAAAGATACTAACATTGTCCCTACTGAAGTTGTAAATACCGATAATGAGGAGCTAACAACACAGAGTGTAGTACGACATGAGAGAGCTTTGAGGCAAACAAAGCAGAACTTAGAAGCATCAGATGAGGGAGGACTACATTATCATGGAATGAAGAACAGGACACACTTAAATGTTTTCGCAAACTTGTTAATACACTATGTAGAGACTATGGAAATTGAAGATTGCTATGTCTGCATGAAGCTACCTACTTCGGTGGCTGAGGGCGTGACATACCATCATCTGCCATTGACATATGGAATCTCCTGTAGCATTTTAGCTAGTTTATTCTATAAAAGAGGACCGTTACAGTACTATTACTCTAACAATGACGTGATCTTTTCTGAACTTCCTATACGTGGGAACTTGAATCCTGTACATACCAAAACTGACACCATAAGATATATGGGAGACTACTTTCTGACTATAGGTAACATTGACATAGCAGACGCACACAGAGATAACTTGACTTGTTCTTTGCGTGAGCAGGAAAAGATGTTCCTGAACATGGCAGAGAAAAGGAGAATTAAAATTCAGAAGAAGGCTAATGACGAAAGTCAGAAAAAGCCAAAGTGGGCAGAGGACATGGAAGGCACCTCATCTGGTGGAGCGGGTCCTGCTCTGTTGCTGGATTTTGAAAAGAAAGGCAAGCTATGTCTTCACCGCGAGAAGACTAGCTATTATAATAATGTTTTCATTGGTTCCAGTGAATGCGAACATAATTACAAGGTAATTGGAGGTTGGGGTTTCAAAAATGGGTCAGAGCCTGTGTTTCCTGGAATTTATTATATTTGTGGGGACAAGGCTTATTTCAAATTGCCGGATCACTGGTATGGAAGCTGCTACTTTGGCATTGTCTTCCCGAAAATATACCATGTGAATGGAAAAGCTGGAAGCAATGAAGATACTAATGGCTTAGTGCGTAGTAAAAGAGAAAGTATAGGTGAAATTATGGGTAGTATTTTCAGTGCACTGATACCTGGAGTGGGAGTGGTTCTGAACACTCACAGAATTTGCAAATTGTCTACTATAGTAGATGTGCTGTCTACTGAAACAGCTCATGGATTTCTGCTGGTCAATACCGAAATGGTTGCGATCAGATCAATGGTTTTACAAAATCGACTTGCTCTTGACACCTTATTAGCGAAAGAGGGCGGAGTCTGCCGGATGTTGAAGGCGCAACATTGTTGCACTTATATTCCGGATAAAAGTGTACAGATCAAAAGATATGTGAAAAACATTACTAATTTGGCAAAGGAACTCAAACCACTCGAGGTTGATAGTGCCTGGAAGAGACTGGTAGATGGTCTCTCAAATGTAGGTCATTGGCTTGCTAGCATAGGTAAAAGCTTATTATTCAAAATTCTGATGCCAATTGGTATTATAGGTCTTATTATACTTTCCATTTTCTTATGCTGTAAATACCGCAAGCGTACCAAAAAGCACGAGGTAAATGCAAGAGGAGTGAAACGAAGTGTGGATGAGATTGAATTAGAGGAGGTGAATGATCAGATATACAAAAAGGTGAAGACTTCTCACCCTGCTAAAACTGAGAGAGAAAAGTTAGAACGGCTGCTGGAAGAAATAGAACTTTATAAAGTATGAAAGAAAGTTGGCATCTGGTTCCATTATAATTTGTGATGATAGTAAATATCATCAAAGAGGGGATTGATGAAGCAAAGCTTTGCATATTTTGCGGCTTGCCGAAGTCAAGAACCTCGTTTATGTGTAATAAGGTAACAAAATGTATGTTTTACTAACATTTATTCTGTTTAGGCAAAGTTCCCGAAGCTTGCCTATGTGTATTTCTAATGAATTTAATCCGTGTCCTCTAATATGGCCGCCGCTTGTATTTTAGTTACTGCGCATGCGTCAGCCACACTCACGTGTCCTGACGCGTCTGCAGAAGTGGAGGGAAAGTTATGCGCATGCGTAATTCATAGCTGTACTTATCATGTGGTACTGCTCGTGCCACTGCTCTTGTGCCCGTATCAATGTAGCTAACATTTAGATGCAATAAGTTTATTTCTTGACGATGAGTTAAAAGTACAAACCCTGTGATGTGTTTTCATAATGACATTATTATGTATTAATTTGTTTTCGCTTACTTTTCATGTACCGCGGGAAATGGGGGTCTGAGTGAGAGGAGAGCCATATTTGAGGTCCCTTCTGCGCCTGTGCGACATTCGGCAGCACGAGGGACCTTGACAGATGGAACACCGCCAGTTGGCAGTGATGGGCAAGATGCTCCTGAGAAAGTCACCTCTGCCCTGCGAGAACAGCGAATGTGGCTTATTATATGTTACAATGTAAATGTATTGCTGCTTGCCGTGTAGTCTCTCATGGGAACCCCTATCTCAATAGGCGGTACCAGAAAATGTTAATGTGGCATACAAATAGACTGTTCTGATTGGTGTGTTACCCAAATCCTACCTTAGGACCAATCCAAATTGAGGGATTTTGACACTTTGCAACATTGGGGGGTGGTACACTGTCCCCAAACTGTATATCTACCCTGGGTTCACCTAGTGAACCGTCCGACTTGTCTGGTTTAGCTGACCTGTCACTGACCCAACGCACTCAATAGGTGACTGAAGATACAGAGCGCTGCAAGCACTCTGTCCGAATTTGACCATAGACTGAGGTTCTACTGAACCTTAAAGTGCTGGCAAAGCACTTAGCTGGGAGTTCGCTGACCCAATCGGGGTCTTGATCGATAGCTGCAGAGCGGGTGGAGCGCAGGCGTTGCTTCCGAACTGTGGGTTCCGGTCCTGTCCTGAAGAGGGTCCTGTCCTGAGGGTTTGCTGTCCTGTCCTGAGGGTCCTGTCCTGATTCCTATTCCGAGGGTATCCTGTCCTGTCCTGGGTGTCCATTCTGCACCTGCCGTCCTTGAGGGGTATCCTTCCTTGAGGGTTTCCTGTCCTTAACCGACCCGTGGCCAGGGTTTGGTTTCCACACCTTTCTAGGTAAATATTGCTCTGAACCTCTTGAAATTCTTGCACCTTCTGAATTTCTAACTTTTGCTTTAATAAAGTTCAACATTGCATATGTGATATTTTCCATGCCTTTCTGCAACTATTGAAAGTCATTTATATTTTCCATAAGTTTATTCCTATGTCTTCTCATTTGTTAGAAATTATATTTTGCATAGCAGTGTGTCATTTCCTGATATGGTCTAGAACTTCGTTGCCTAGATTGTTCAAAGGCCCCTTCACCTTAAGTGAAGCGTGTTATTCATTATAAGCTCTCCTATAGTCACTCACACTTAGGCTATCCCTGTTTAGATAATACTGACTTGCATAGTATCTTTTCTCGTTACATTTTATTAGTACTTTGATGATTACTCTGTCATTATTTCTTTATGCCTATGTGATTTACGTTATCTTGGTTATTGATTGCCTTGTTTTATTGTACCTCATGCAAGAAAATAATGAACTTTAGATAAACATTTTAAAACTTCCAGTTGTCCGTGGTCATTTAAACAGTACTTGAATGTTATTGGTTGGGTTTGTATTTTGCTGCCTTTCCTTACAGCTAGCTCCCTGATTCATTGTGGTCATTAGGCACCCGCATCGGTGGATGGTAAGTCGGGTGCACCGAAAATTGGTAGCAGGGAACACACACACACCAACTTGGTAGAGCTCGTGAAGTCACCTGATCGATGTATATGGTGATTTGAAAAGTATATGGGCCCTGAAGCCGGAAACGGCGAAAACTATTGGTCGGGTGGCCTCGCGCGCTCTATCAAAACTACATTGGGCAATGCAGGAAACACACAACACCTGCCCTGTGGTCAGAATAATAGCATGAGAGGGGACACTAGATAGGATAAATAACATCAGAAAGTAAACACACTCAAAGCATTGCTTTCAGAAAGGAAATTGACTGAGAACAAACATGAGAGGGAAATGACAGTTTGAAAACATGATCAAATTAAGACGAATCCAGACGAATTCAGACGAATCCAGAGTGTCACTCACCATTTCATAGGTCAAAGACTCCATGAAGGATTCCGTCTCCGCACATGATGATTGGTAACCGGTGCACATGTCTTTTCACAGGCCAAAGCCTCAAACCTCACATTGTTAAGAAGTTTCAAGCCCAGAGGACAGTTCTTCAAATGGGTCTCTGGGGACTCTTCAGCATTCCAATGTCCAAGGCAGATGGGGGTTTTGAAGCCAGATATATGGCCAGTGCCCATTCAAAGGGGCACCAGAAAAAATGAATTGGGGTTTCACACAAGTAACAGTCAGGTCGAAATGTCAAAGTCCAATCAAAATCCAGTTCCTGTACTAGAAACATTCCAAAGATTTGAAACATATGTTGGAGTGATGCAAGTTCCAGAGTGCCCACAAAAGGAGAATGCCACAAATGAGGAACAATAGTGATGGGAATCCCCCAAGCACACTAGAGAAAATGGAGTGGATACAAACTTGGATTACTCCAAAGATGCTCTGAAAAGAACCAGCAAGGGTGGACTCTACAACTTCTGCATGCTTTGAGTCTGCTCACTTTGTTGAAATCTTCCTCCAAAGTTGTAATGGAAGGCCCCAACAAGCTATCTACAATCCCTGGAGGATGGGAAACAAGACATTGTTGCAACACATGACTAACAATAAAATGAACAGATTATACAGGACTCCAGCCTGTATTCAGCACCAGTCTTGATCAGTAAGCATGAGATAGCTCCTGTTAGAGAATAGTGTAATGAAAGAGAGAATTTCTGGAACCAGAATTCCTTTTAACTAAAAAAGAGCCAAATTGGGCACTGAAGTGATGCATGCGCCATGGATTTTAACGTGTTGAGACACAAGTAAAGGTTTAACAGTAGAGTTGCATTCTTCACCAGTGCTAAAAAACGCCCTTGTTGGTACACTCACAACGATAAGTAAATGGGAGTGACCAGTGGCGGCTGGTGACATTTGCAAGTGGGGAGGCGTAAAATTATAATCGTACTACACCGTAGCGAGCGAGCGCAGCGAGCGAGCCCGAACCCTCTAAGGCGGGTTCGGGCGGATTTCCCCCCGAGAAAATTTTGAAAAAAGCATGGACAAATGGTGCATTTTCATGCAAATTTGAGAAAACAGGAAGGGTAATAAAGCAATTGTGAAAGTGCAGTTCTTACATTAATAGATGTCATAACATAGGTAGCTGCTGATTCAGTATAACCGCAGAACTTCATACATAACACTCCAATTTTATCCTTGCAGTTTGCATGCAGCTCTTAGATGACGTTATTAGCTTGCAGTTGCATGTTAGGATTTTAACTTACAAACTGCAAGTAACAAAAGGATCTCTCTGACAAAAACAGTGACTCACTGACCTATTTACATAATGTGCATTTTGTGATATGCATCAAGTACATGTTCTTTGTAGCAGGCACATTAACCTTCTGTGCTACCTTTCCATGAGTCAAAACTTCCATTAGACAAAACTCTGATCTCTCTCTAGGAAAAACATTAACAATATCCTTGGTGCAACAACACCTTTAGGAACTTGATATGGGCTGTGATCTATGCTGCCTAGCCTTGGCTCTTCTTGTCAGCAATTAACCAGTGGAAGCCCGAGGTGCCTGAAGCCCTTAGCTGGTGACTGGGGCTCTTCTAAGGCATCCTTCATGCTTACGACTGCTTCTTCACCCTGCCTTCACTTGGAATCCTACATTATGGCTTTTCCACTGAAAAAACAAGGACCAAACGTTTGGGGTAAAATGTATCTTTTCATTCCTTATTGGGCAACACCTCATGATTGCTTTCCCCCTGTTTTCAGTTTGCTCTCCCATGCCCTCCCACCTGCCCTCTGTCGTCATCTGGCTTCCCCAAAGAGGAATGGAAAGGTGGGGGAATTGAGCAGTGCTCAGTTAGCAACAACAATACTGTAAAAATAAGGACAATGTGCAACGTAAAGGTGTGAAAAACAAGAGGCGCAGCCTTACAAGTAGTGCTGTATAGAGCCTCCAGAGATAAGCCATTAGTGCACTGTGTGTTGTTTCTGGAAAGGCAGGCCTAGAAGAAACAGCGGCAGCGGGTGCAGTAAGTTGGGGTGTGCAGGGGCAGTTGTTTGTGGATGTCCACAGTTGGCCATAGATCAGAAGGGGGCCGCCAGACCAGAACCATATATGTGGACAGGTGGGTTTTCGCCGCAATGCCAGTCCTGGAGGAAGGCTTGGAGCGGCAGTGCTGCAGTGCTCGGAAAGGAGTGCCTCAAAATCTAGGGTTAAGACACACCAACTCAGGGAAGAAATAAGTTCTGACAAGGCCAACAAATCTAGCAAGTACTACAGAGACAAAGAATCAAAAAACTTCACTGTCATCTGCAACAAATATTAAGGCATATGTCGAAAGGCACACATTCTACAAATCTGAAATGTGTTTAGTTTCCTTTTTCGCTCCTTATGTCACTTTTCCCCTCATTGTTTGAAGCCTCCCTGCCTTCCCTGCCTCTCCCTCCCTGTCGCTTCATCGTCCTCAATTTTTTCTTCAAGTTTCTTTCTCTCCCTTTTTTCAGCTGTCTGTTTGTCTTGTGCTGTCTCTCTCTCTTTCCCTATTTCCCTATTCTCTCCTCATCTTATATTTCTCTTCTTTCTCTCCATCTTTTCTTCTGACTTTCACACTCCCCATTCATTTCTGTTCTCTGGCTTTCTCGCCTTCTTTTCTCCTGCTTTTTCTTTTTTCTTGCTGTCACTAAATCTTCCTCTCTGTCAAACTGTGTCTTTCCCAATTTAATCCCGAATTATGTCTCTCCGCATCTTTGTATTTATTCTGTCTCTCCCTTTCTCTGCCTCTCTCCCTATCTGCCATTCCACTTTCTCTCTTCCTCTCTTTGCATGTCCTACTGCTCTCTCTGTTCCTGTCTGGGATTCACCCAGGCTATGAGTGCCTTTGTATTCTCTGCCTCAGTTTGGCTGTCTCAGAGTCCCTGTCTTATGTCTTCCTCTTTCTTTCAGTGTCTGTCTTGGTGTCACACTGGCTGTTAAAGTCTTTATCTTTTCCTCTCTCAGTCTTTCCCCATCTTTATCCGCCCCTCCCTTACTTTGACTCCCCCTCTCCTGTCTCTTTCTTTGTGTCTGAAAAAAGCTGTTACTGGGAAAATAAAGAAACATAAGTAAACATCTCGAAAGGAAACAGTATTCCTGTGATCCTTTTCTGTTCCTTCGCTCGGCTCAAAGACACCTAGTAGTGGCCCCTAACTATCAGTGAGTATATTTTTATTATTCGTAAATCGCATATTGTTGTGCTTTATATTATCTCCTTGCTTCCTGCTCAGCCAGTATGTATGTGATGTCAGTATGGAATGTTGAATGATGGATGACAGAGTGAATAGAACGTTAGTGTGCCTGATGTGGATGTGGAATGACAGTTGATGAGAGAGGGCTGAGCAGTGACCATCCTGTTCCTGGTGGGGTTTTATTCCTGTTCATCTTACTTGAAATAAAGAGCTTCAAGAATCTACCGACCCATTCATCATTTCATACACTACATTTTGGCGACGTTTGGAGAACTCACAGCGTGCTACATCCTATTTACAAGGTACCTTCAAGCAGTACTACCCTAAAGAGAAGAATTCAATTAAGGTAAAGGACTTTTATATTACTAAAGTTTTCCCCAAGCTACCTGGCACTCCAAAACCCCACCAGTGACCCCGAAATCAGTCGCCCTAAACACTACATAAGTGCCAGATCAAGACAAAAGGTCACAAACTTAACTTAACTGCAGTTACAAGTCTTATGTTGAAAGAAGTACTGATAAGAAGAAGGCTCCGTATACAATGAAACTGACTAATTTTACCTTCTTAAATTTACTTGTTATGCATTACTAAAGTCAAGTACTGTTATGACACTCGCTTACTTGCTACCAAGAAAAGAATAAAACGAGTGCTTTATAAGAGAAATACAGTTTGCTGCAAAGGGAAAAGAAAAACGAGTCATTTCCATTGAAAATTCAGTTGTGAGGAAGTCTGAAATAATTTTGGTAACAATAGAGTCGCTTATAGTTAATCTCTGGTAAGCGATCTTACTTTATTCCAACTGCCAACTGCCTTTCACACGGAGAGCTCCTTCCACGGTGAAACCATCCTACTTATGATGACGTTTGAGGTCGTGAGAGGTACGTGAAACGTCATGACGATCCATGCCAGCCATCTTGATGTTCGTCTCCATGGTGACAGAAAACAATGCGCCACCCATCTTGTGAAACGCGTTCTTCTGACGCTCTGCCCGCGCTGATATTTCACAGGTCACAGGTCGCAATCTTCTAGCGCGTTTCTCCTTGTTCATGTCAGCGCGTCTTCACGCATGACGCCAAGCGCTTGATGTTTTCTTCCCCATTTCAATTACAAGCTTGCTCTGACAAGGCGATGTAAATGAAGAGAACGAACGCATTTGTTTTATGGACATTACATGGTGAGTGAAGCACAAGCGCTTCTAAAAGAAGTCTAAATTATTGCCGGTTTCTGTTACTCTGAGCACAGTAATTTCTTTTGAACGTGAACCTTTCGAGTCTAGAAGTGTCGCAGGAAAGTACAGATGTGGCAAATTCCTCTTTGATAACGGAACCACAAAATACAGAGAAATAGTTATTCTATGTCTTGGGTGGAAACGTATAATTTTCATGCTGTTTGATTAGTTTTGAGTTGCTTTAGTTAAGGTCTTACTGCCATCTTCTGGATTTAGTTGGTACCATACTAGTTATTGTTTCAAGGAACTCATACTTATACATAGAGCTCATACTTATAACTACTAATATATAATGTTTTAGAAATTTCAGCAATTTAAATAAGACAGTAAGGCTTTAGTAACTGATACAATTATATCACTAAGACTGCAATGTTTATGATTCATACACCAATTAATTTGAACTACAGCTATGTTTAATAATTTATACTGCTATTTACAAAATTTTACAGCTATTCTTATAAGTCTGTATTGCTTCCAATGCTAATTCAGTAAACCAATAGTCCGTATTGCGTTTATACTTCATACAATATTTCAAGGGTGTGTTACTTTCAATGTTTTTTACACTAATTCTTATAGGTCTGTTATAAGTTTATGCTTCTTGCAGCAATTCAGGTATGCCTATGTTTCGTTCTATGTTTTATACAAAAAAAAAAAAAAAAAAAAAAAAAAACAACAATTTGAATTAAAAACGCTCCTTCACCCAACCTGGCTCGTCGGAGTGTGTTTCTGCATGCTGTAACGGTATGGAAGTTATCTCCAAGATTTAACTGCGTTGTTTTCTTTCAACTGATCCTTATCAATCCTTGGGAAACGTTCGTTACTCTGGAGCTCTTTACCGTGCAGACTCAAACTGATTATGATGACGCTGTGGAACTTTCTTGGGGAGTTAGCGATTGTGCTCCATGCGTCATCAAGGATACGAGCCGGTGATTCTTCTTCGACATGTCAGCTCGTCATCTCAACGTGCGTGAGGGAAACGTAAAGTTCAGAGGTCAAGGGTCCTCTGTTTGTCTCTCGAGAGCACTACCTGTCTGGAGCTGACTGGGAATCTACGCAGTTTCGGGTGAAGTGAGTGTTTACTGTTTTCACGTCTAACGCAGTTTTAAGCCAGGTTTCTGTCGATGAGACTGCTTCTCGAGGCGTCACTTCACACAAAGCTTTTAATAAATCGGACTCATCAAGACATTTCACCCTTCTTGGAACATTCACGGAACACTTCTATTACATTTCTTTCTGGTTCCTTGTAAAGCATTTTAGGAACGTTTACGGAGCAATTTCAACGAGTTCAGATTTGGTTTATCCTGCATTATGAAATATTACTATGCTGTGCAAGACTGCCATCTAGTGGTCTTTTTCACATTTCACTTTTCACTTTCCAGTGTCTCAGTTGAAGGATTTATTTTTATTATTCAAGAACGTTTTTTTTTTAGTTTATCAGTGTACAGTTTTCAGCTTTATTATTATTACAAGTACAATTTTACCTTGCATGAGGGTGGGCCTTATGCTGGGTAAGTGTTGTTTCTAATGTTACGTAGTTGTTGTTTCCTTACATAGGGAGGTAGATTCACGTTTATAGTAATTTACAAGGAGAGGACGGATTATTATAGTGTGTGTAGTTGAAGGAATGTGATATTTCCTGGAATTTATTTTCCCCTGCAAATGTGTGCAAGAGTGGGCATTCCTTGTCCCTGGTAGGTGAACGGAATGTTACAGTGTAGGCAGTAGAGAGGATGTGATATTCTCTGGTCCTGCAATTTATTTTCCTGCAAATGTGTGCAAAAGAAGGCATTCCTTGTCCCTGGTAGGTGAACGGAATGCTACAGTGTAGGCAGTAGAGCGGATGTGACATTCTCTGGTCCTGCGATTAATTTTTTCCTGCAAATGTGTGCAAGAGAGAGCATTCCTTGTACAATTTTACAGTATTGTTCATTCCCCTGAGATAGGAATATGTTTTATTTACAAGGGTTTATTTTACTTTACAAGGCCTCTACGCAAGGATGAGCGTATCACATTAGTTGAATGTTTGAGTGAGTTTATCTCATTACTAGAATAATATTATTTACGAGTTAGTACTTATATATACAGGTCCTGGTAATTTACTTTTATATGACAAGGTTAACATTACAGTTTGATAAGTGTATCTCATCACTTGTATGTTTCGGTGAGTGTATCTCATCACTAATATATTTCGGTGAGTAGATCCCATTGCTTGATATCTCATTTCTTGATGCTTTAATTTTACGGGTGAGTGTATCCCGGTAATTGTTATTTATGTGAAGTGTCTTCTTTGTTGAGAACTTGTTGTCACGCATACATTTTTACATTCTAGTTATGGTCGAGTCAAATCTCAGCGCCGGTTCGCTGTTCACTTAAAGAGCTCTTGTTTATCCATCCTTCTTTTGATGCCAATGATTAAATCTCTTACACATAGGCGAACCTGAGACGTCAGATGCACTTATGTTGTACATGTGTTTCTTATCTTCTTTCCTTTTGTTTGTGATTTCTGTCTCTTTCTTTGTAGACATTTTCTTGACACAGGTCTGGTTTTACCTTCCTTTGAGAGTAATAGGAATGGTGTACGTGCCATTAAGTTACTTATAATTCGTAGTACTCTTATGCAGTTGAAAATCAATAACACATACTCAGAAATTTCGAATGAAATAAATGAGAGGTAAAGTGCAATGGGAACTGTCATTGAAGTTCAAATAGCTCTCGAGCTAGCATGCGTGAAAGGAATAGCTTAGAGGAAAGGATATTGACAGCGCACTTGAAATAAAGAGCTTCAAGAATCTACCGACCCATTCATCATTTCGTACACTACACATATCTTAGTGAAGAAATGCTGTTTGATACACTATTCAGTCAATAGAAATTAAACTTGCACACTCTCAGTGCTGACACATTCTACCTGTAAGACAGCAACTGCATCTTCCAATGTCTTATCATAATGTAACCTCACACTAAGTGCAACAGAAAGGATGCCACTGCACACTTAATTCACCTTGTCCAAACATGTTAAAATTCAACACTCGGTCAGCTCCTGAATGCACATCTATGATAAGGCCACACTAGTGCTATGATACATGACAACAAGATCAACCTAGCCGGCTGTCCTCGCTACTTGCGACCGTGGGAGGGGTAGGTGTTGAGACGCCCGCCTTCAGCGACGCTTGAGAGGAACCTTTCACCCGCTGTTGGCCCCACACGGACAGCTTGTGAGGCACCTGGATCCACACCAGCGGTTTCCAGTAGGCCTCCTGCCTGGAACCATTCCAGTACGACACCACTCAGGTCGTATTTGGGGGTCTTCGCTATCTAGTAGACACCCAGCAATAATATGAGCACTATGGTCCTGAAGAATTGCCCTTAAGTTTCCAGTAGGCCTCCTGCCTGGAACCATTCCAGTACGACACCACTCAGGTCGTATTTGGGGGTCTTCGCTATCTAGTAGACACCCAGCAATAATATGAGCACTATGGTCCTGAAGAATTGCCCTTAAGGCAAGAAACATGTCGACCGTTTTTCACATGAAGGGTTGAATAAGGATTGGTCTCATTGTCTATCACTCCTTAATACCCCTTAGTTTTAATAAAGCAGCGAGCCTGATCATTAAAGTTTTTCTTAATGGACTCGACTGACTTCTTTTAATCTCACACACACACACCCCCTTGCTCACTATTGCACCCCCTAGGTCCCTCACACACATACACCCGCTGGCTCGGAATAAAAGATCTCCATCAAAGTGCGGCCTTTCGAGCTGCCCGACGGGCATTGCACCGCCAGCCTGCCGTGGAGCAGGATACCAATGATGACGCTGGACGGACACCGATTGGGACAACAGTGGTTGGCCTGTCGGCGACTTGTGTGAGGTATCCTAAAATTCTGAAGAGGGTCTACACCATGCACCTGTCCCACCACCCTAACTGAGAGAGATAATCGACTGAGCTACAACACTGGCTCACACTGGGGAACTCTGTACAACACTCTTTTTGCTTGCCGGTGCGTTGGACGAGTACACTGGACCCCATTAAATAATCGTCCCCCCCTTTTAATTCCCCTTGTTTGTTATCAACAAGATCAACTGCCACACCTTCCCAGAGAATGCACTAAT
Source organism: Lissotriton helveticus (assembly GCF_964261635.1). Taxonomy (NCBI): domain Eukaryota; kingdom Metazoa; phylum Chordata; class Amphibia; order Caudata; family Salamandridae; genus Lissotriton; species Lissotriton helveticus. The sequence continues at coordinate 45,530,081 of NC_136060.1, read as the reverse complement.
AACCACTGAGTAGGGTTTCTTTCCAAGTGCCAGACTCTGCCGGAGCTGACGACGGCAGAGCCGGTCTCGCTCCCAGCGTCCGCTCATCACCTGCTGGGTTTGGGCAAGGCTATCCCCTGGCACCAAGAGTTGGGCCTGCCCAGGTGTAGAGGGGTGCGGGGGGGTTGGCGATATGTAGAACTGCGTCGGGTCGGCGCGAGGGGTTTATAGTTAAGGGCATGGCAGGGGTGACTGACATGGGGGGGCCGTGAGGCGCGGACCCTTCCGGTAACATATTGGGTGCAGGGAATGAGGGGGCCACCCTGGCGTGGCATCATGGGAGTTGAGCTGCAGTGTCCGGCAAACAGTCGGTGCGCAGCCCAGGAGTTACTGCCTGGGGAGGCTGAGTTAATTCTTCCTCCCCTGCGCCGGGCTTTGCAGGCCGGGGTTGTGCCAATAGGAACTTTGCACACTGATGCATGTGGACTGTAAGCAGTCATGTAAAGAAACATTTATGTATTTTTTCATTGGTTTTAGGCATGATTTTGCGTTCTGTTCTGGTCACAAAGGATACAACTATTGATTCATGTGCATCGAAGCATCTCCGACACCATCAGTACTTCTAATTGCAGTGCAACATCTCTTCACTGCAGTCCGGCACTTCACTCAAAGTGCTGTCAGTAGCAGCACTTTCTATTGGTCAGACCACGCTGGGCACCTTTCATAAACCAATGACGGAAGACATGCGCACGCATTGCTGTTTACACTTGGTGACAGCCATGACACCAGTAGTGAGTGGGTTACTTCATTACTCTAATCAACCACGCACAGCTTCTGGTTGATATTGTGCCAATAGACATTGATGACAATCATACATGTAATGCACACTGCTGTCCACACGCCAAGTCCATCTCCGCCACAAACAGGGACGCTGCAAGCACTTTAACCTCTTCGATGCCAGGGTGTTTGGCAATTCCATTCACGATGTTTACTGAGTTCTAAACAGCTTAAATGTGGAGTTGGTGACTATGCAAGGGAGCTTATTTGTTCAGATGTTCCTGCCATTGTGTGCACTGGGTGCTTTCAAACTCTGTTTGTCATATGGTATGTCCGCTTGAGTGCGTGTATGTGTCGTCCGTGTGAAGTGAACGCATGTCAGAATCACCACCTCAGATGGTCCGATCACGGTCCTAGGTCGCTGCGAGAATGGATATGGAAGGGGCCACGAGCTCCTCTCACGGGACAGCAGAGCGAGAACCAACCACCCTCTGGTGCCCTGGGAATGATTACCGTGTGACCTATGAAGAGAGTGCTGTCAGTTATCAGTTAAACGAGCATTTGAAGGTGAAAGACTATAAGTTATAGAACGTCTTTTTTCTCTGTTTGTTGCCTGGTCCCGCTTATGCTGAAACACCGATTGTGAGATGTCACTATCATATCGAACACGGAGAGACCAATCACAGGGAGGTAATGCTCTTACCCAAGCCTCCTAAATGCAGCCCTGTCATACACAGTGTAAAAAGCTTACATTGACTGTACTGTTGTTGTCTTAGTGAGTACAAACAGTGGCGAGCAAAGCACGAGGTGAGGGACACGACGACTGGACACTCTCTCGTGACTCGTGGCACAACAGGCACTAGCGCGCCTGGCGCGGTGACGTACCAACATCACTAGAGGAAATGGCCAATCCACTGCATGGCTTTGCATACGCCATGGTGTGATTGGCCATGCAGTGCGGCATGAGCATCCACCACCACTCCACGCGCGGCGGCACCATCTGTAGTCAGCGCGGTGACTCCAGCCAATGATGGCGCAGCATTAGCAGAGCTACTGCGCCAGGATTGGCTAAGAGCAGCGTTATTCCTGCCCATAATGAGACACGGGGGCCCGGGTCCCTGCCAATGTTCGAGTTACAATTTAGGGAGGAAAGAAGCAGTACTTCGAGTGTGCATGCTTGGGTCAGTACTAAAAATTACTAGGCCTTACTTTGACATGCGCACACTCACTGCTGCAGCTGCTGGCTAAATCTCTATTCTGCTGCGCTGTCACTCACTGCCGCAGCCCCGCCCCCACAGTCCTTCCACAGTGCGATGTCCGCGGTTCAGTCGGGCTTGTCCCGGCAGAGCTCTCTCCAGGCAAGTCACGAGAGAGTGCGCTCTCAGAAATAATTAAAAAAATTAAATAAGCGTGTATGAGCAGCATCAGCATGACGGTCGTCCACATGGCTAGTGGAGCAACGCCCCAACGCCCCCAATGGACGCACCACCGCTGGTCATAGCCCAACCAGTAAGAAGTATTGACACCATTCAAAGCGCATTTTCCTGATATTTGCATGTAATAAATGAAAAATATTAAACATAAAACAATCTTTGCATGTGACTTTAGTATCTGGTGCCACTTTATAGTGTTAATCAACCAGGAAACTGTTCATACAAATTGTCTATACTTGAAAAGATATAGATTGAAAAACAAAATAATTAAATAGGCCTCAGACTCAAAACAGGACAGTGAAAAATGGAAAGTACTGTCAAACTGATTAATCAACCACCAAAAAGTGTACTGTCATCTTTACAGAAAAATGCAATAAGACATAGGTTTGTGACCTGTCCTCGTATTCATCTATGTCTATCAAACATCAGGTTCCAGAAGCAGCTGGACTGTGAGGGCAGCTGCAGAGCACAGGCCCTTTGCCAGCACAAATACCCTAGTATTAACCAGTCACCGACCCAGCGGTCACAAATTACTGTGCAAACAAAATATAATTATATGATAAATTGAAAATAGCTGTACAGAATAGAGGAAATATGTATTAGCAAAAACAAAATTGATGCGCGAGTTTCAGATTTTGCCAACAGCATTCAATGCATGGCACGAATACCAGCATGAAGTACTTCAATTTCCATCGTCCGGATGAGGGTAAATTAATACCATTACATTTGGCAGTGAAGCATGCAGTTTTTTTTAAATAGAGACCATTTAGGCAGCATTTCATTCCCTCTGTTGTAAAAAGCATATCTTCCTTTTTAAACTTATACACATTATACAAATCCTGCAAAACTACGAGCGAACATTCCATCATTACAGATGTTGTGTCCCAGTAGCATGCCATTCCCTTAAAACATTTCAACAAAGGTCTTCTGAAATACAATTACGACGTGAACAAAAACAGAAAAATACTTCTATTTCAAATTAAATCAAATGTATTCACTGCCAAACTTTCCCATGGCGCTTACCTTCCTGAGGGCTTGTTATAGAATGCCAGTGTGAGTGACCCTGATATGTTCCAGGGGAGTTGTCCTGTCAGCACGGCTTCTGTCTCCTCTCTGACTACAGGCCCGAAATAATCCATTCAGACTTGTCTTCGAGTCCAGAGTTGAAGCGCTGGAGATCAAATTGCAGCCTCAATAAAGTCCCGCAGTTAGCAGCACAGGAAACCGGCACCTCCTCGAGGCTGCAAAGTGTCTTTTCAGAAGTAATTACGGCAAACTGCGCACAATCAACATTTGCGCTTCGCGCCTGCTTGCAGCCTCTACCCCTAACCCCACCCCTTCTCAACTCGTCATAGGGCAGGTACCACCCCCTGTGACGAATCTGGAAAGGGTGGGGTAACCATCATCTCATCTCCCTGACTGACGTGCATTCCCGGTGCTTCAGGGCTTCAACCTGAGCGCCCGTGCCAAACTTCACCCACACGTCATCAGGGGGTGGAGACTGGAGCTCGAGTCTAGTCTTTGCCGAGCTGATGACCTCACAGACCCCAGGGATGTGAGCTCAGCCGCCCGGCAAATACATTAGACTCAGTCTCCAGGGCTCGCCGAGAGACAGAAAGTTTAGGAATGCATCGGACTGGCTGGCAGTGTGTCAGCACATCAACTGCCTTGCCCCCAACAAACGTGTGTAATTTTTTTTTATAACAGTCTTCCCTTAAAGAGTATTTTTACTTTAGCAATGCCCGACGCTGGGGGGATGAAAATAAAGGGGGCGGAGCCCCGACGCCCTTAACCAGAAACCGCCGCTGGGAGTGACCATAATTCATGTATGTAACTGCTATATATGAGTTCATATCTACATACAGTAAAATGGTTCATGCAAGCTGCGAACTGAAACACCGAGATAGACAGTGAAATAACTCCATATATTAACCACGCCACATAAGGCATTTCAGCTATTGTGAATGGGAGTTGTACTACATTTTCTAAAGACAGCATTGGGTAGGTCACTTCATTTATGGCCAATAATTGTTTTTGGCATGTCAAGTTAAAAGACAGATAGAAATCAATGCAATTCAAGTAATGCCATGGAACGCACCACATTTTTTTAGAGCTTTGAACATCAGGCTAAACTGCATAATAGATCTAAGCTAAACATACTCCTTCACCCTACATACCACACACAAGTTTACGTGATCATCAAAGTAGGGGTAAAACATTGAAAAACTATTAGTTTTAGTCCTTCTTCCTAAATTAAAACAAACTCCTTCTGGAGAATAAATCCTGCTTCTTAAATCCAAATCCCTCAATGCCAATACACTTCAGAATAAAAGCAAACACAACAAAACTGTCACCTTCTGTGAAAACATTTTTAAACTCAAATGATCATTATTACCTAGATTTTCAAAAAAATGTAAAACATTAGATACATCCTAGACCGAATTATATCTAGCAATTTTCGAAAGGAACTTTATCCAAAACAATTCCATTGGTGCCTGGAATGGCTGAAATATCAATGAGTGACAAGTCTCTTTTCAGGTTATGCTATGAAGAATGGGGGGCAATACCCTGTGACTAGTGCGGTAGTAGAACGTTCTGGGAGATACTGGCTGTTAGGAACAAAACAGTCACAAATCCAATCCACATGTACAGAAAAACCAAGAAAAGTATGGTTCAGCCATATATCCAAGGAGGGACTAGAAAAGTGCATTTTAACCCTGAAATAAAAACACAAATCCATGCTGGAGATGGACGCAAAACCACAGAATTGTCAGAAGAAAAAACATCTTGATCCATATAGTATCCAGAGGTACTCAGCTGAGAAGCAGAAGGTTCAGATTCAGCAGTAGGACTTGAAAAATCCAACTCGGTGGATTCACCAGTGGTGGATCATTAGAAATGACTTCTGTTGCATTAGACGTGATAGTAGAAACAGGTATTGTGTCAGGGAAGTTGTCAGTAGAGGACTCTGCCTGACCCTACCCCAGCCGGGGAGTTACTGCATCGGTAATGTTCACAGGCAGCACATACTATGAATTACTATGAAGTATCGGCCTCTTAGTGTAGTTTGATATGTTCAATGGAGACAAAGCATTTGTATAACCTGGGAGTGGTGGCAATTTCACAGTTTGTGTACATTGAAGACCAAGGGCCGGAACAGAAGCACAGTACAACGGTCTGAATTCCTTCTTGGTGGCCACCTTTTGTCGAACAAGATCTCCAATCTTAGGAAGCCAGCCACAAGCTGGAAGTGGAATGTCAGTAGGTGAAGGATGAGATGCAGACAAATGGTCTTGTGCGTTAGCTTCTCTGAACTCTTGTAGCTTCTGTAAGACAGTACAATGGTTATCTACATCAAAGGTTGCGGCAGCTGCCACAATGTTTGGACCGTCAAGGTCTGGAACATACATCTTGATTCCAAAAATTACAGGGTCCGCTCACCGAAGTATCTTTTTGGACGGTATTTAAAGCTGGTTGAATCTTATATAGGTAGTTCAACAAATCATTCCCTGTACCTAATACCCTAGCCATTAATAACTGCTTTAAGTCATGGTTCATTCTCTCCACAACAGAATTACCCTTGGGTCGATATGGAGAAGGAAAATGCACTTGCACACCACAATACGCTTTAGAAGCAAAAGAGGACTTTAGTCCAAGTGTAAGTAAGTACATTTTTCATTGTTTATAGTTAATTAAAACCTTTACAATATTGTTCATATAAAAAAAGCATTTTGTACTTTAAAATTAAAGTCTACAAACTAGAGATACATTAAACTAGAGAAACTTTCTAAAATGTCTGTGTACATAGTGATTTTGCAGTTGTACTTGCACTTCGCACAGTCGGATTCGGACCTTTGCCGTCCTTTACCTCAGTGTTCATGATTAGCTGAAGTGCCTTTTGGCAAAATCTAGCGGCCCTACAAGCTGTCTGCAGTTTGTAGCTGTTCAGGGCCAGCATGACGGCCGGCCGGCATGATCTAATTTGAGAAAGACGAAAAACATGAAGTAGGTAATAACGTCTCAAATTTGTTAAAGATGGGCAAATACACAATATGTGCATCAAGGATTCTTCCATTTCCCCACATAGTCTACAGAAGGGTGTCGGCCATGTTTGCTTCCATGCAGGGGTGTGATTTTTAAATATGGTGGTTCCCAGCCGTAATTTTAAAAGTATTTTTTGAGCAGCTGGGGATATATGGTTTAGTCCAAGTGGAATGCTTCACATCATAAGTCGCAATAAAGACTTGTAAGACTTTAATAACAGTTCGACCATTAACTGAGCGCTGTGGCCAAACCCAGAGGACGCTAGAGCAAGAATCGAGTGCAACCAAAACGGAAAAATTTAACACAGTATCTGATATCAGAGGACCGCAATTATCAAAATAAATGCAACCGAAGAGACACAGAACTTTTAATCTGCTGACATATATTACAACATAAAACATATTTTCTGGTTTGCTGGTATGAAACCTGCCACTAATATCTTTGTTGTAAGAGCACAATGGTGGCGGCCTCACCGGCATGAGTAGAAGCTATACCGTCCTGAGCAGCAACAACTAAATCATGTATGCGGCCCGTGTTGGAAATAATGAGGTCACCAATGCCAGGAATAGTTGCAAAAAGAAAGGTTCTGGTAATTTAAATGATAGGAATACTTAGAAGGAAAGGGGGTACTACTTTTAAAAGCATTTACGGAAAACAACATATAAATGTTGAGTCTTAGAGTGTTATCATTGCAATTTCAGATGTGGCTACTGCAGATTTGGCCACTTCATCAGCCAGAGAATTCTCGACGACTTGTGCTCCCACACATTGATGACTCAAGGAATGTATAACATGAGTTTGTGGCAATCTATCCTTAAGATCCGACACTTTAACCCAAAGCAGCTTGTGCTTGATTATGCTACCATACAGATCTCTGAGGTCATTTTTTTGCCAATAACATAAATTGTCATTAAAGGACTGTACACAAAAATACAAATCACATGCAATAAGTGTGGGCTATTTAGGATACGTATTTTCAAGTGCAAGGAGTAAAGCCTTCAGACCAGCCAGCTGCACAGTGCAGTCCCCACAAGACTTTCTGTGAGTAGTTTAAGGGAGAAAGATGCCTTCAGAGAGTGCTAAGAACGATGGTGTATGTGGCAGAATATTGCAGTTTAAAAGCTAGAGCAGGTTATGCAGAAGCATCAGTATAAATGATGGACTCATGATGGTCAAGAGGCAAAATTGAAGAAGGCAAAGGATAAACATGTGCATATTGCAAAAACTCTTATCTTTGCTAAGAAAGGTCAGATATGAAGTCTACATCTATGGCTGTTAAGGAAGTAGCCCATTGTATTTAGAGATGGTGGAGGGCTTTTGTGCTGAGGAACATGGGCTTTTATGACAGCCTCTAAGCCATACACGGGAGAAACAACAATAACGAGTTTACCTTGAGCAAGTGGTCGCTCCTTTAGGATGGCAGTTTGTACAGCAGTTAGAATTTTTCAGTCGAAGCAATACTCATTTCCGCAGGCGGATATAAATGCGATTTTTAAGCTATGGGTAAAGTTTCTTCTTAGCTGGAAGATGACATATATAAATCCAATTTCACTGGTAAAATTCAGATCACTAAATTTGCAGTATTGACAAGTGTATGTGAATGGAGTGTTTCGTGCAAGTCAGACTGTAAAGTTCTGAGTGTGACAGTATGTTCCGACGTCCAGTAGGAAGTGAAAAAATCAGGGCGTATTAAGGTATAAAGAGGTTTAATACATTGTGCATAGTCAGGTATTGATGTCCCACCACAATTCTGAAATACTAGCAGAGACTGTAACTTGTTAAGCATACTTGGAGGTTGCAATTGGGCACACTTGTCCAAAAAGTGAGGGGAATGGCTTTTCACCTCATGTGTAAGTTCATAGCCTAAGAAAAGGACTCTGTGAAAAGCTATGTAAGATTCTTTTAAGTGAAATTTTACTCTTGCTAAATTGAGGCTCAATTGGTCAACAGTCAAATAGATGTCATCTACGTAGGACCGAGCATCAAGGTCAATCTCATGAAGAATTAACATAATTCTTGCTGCAAAAACTCCTTGTCTGCTCTTATAGCCCATAGGAAGTCGGGCGTAGCGCATCTTTAATCCCACTGCACTAAAAGCAGACCAGTCATGGCTCCCAAGAGCAAATTGTGACAAAAAAAACATTGGAAATATCCAAAGTGGTTTTATAATTGTCACAAACAACATTATTAATTGAGCACAGTTCTATGGGTACTTTATACCGCAAACATGCATTTATGACTTTTTAAATGTCTATAATCCAAGACAATGTGATACAAATGATCTGGTTTCACAACAGAAAAAAGAGGATTATTCTTTGGAGATACACAAGGTTCAAGTAACCCTGGTCCTCCAACAGGTAAAGAATTTCCTTTACAGGTGTTTTGCCATCCAATTTAATAGGATACTGTGGTTGTACCCGAGGTGTGGTCCGTATAGGAATAATACAGTAAGGAGAATAGTTATCCCAAACAGTATGGTTATGATATAGTGTGAAGCCAATGCAAGGGCCCAATCAGATGCATACGTTTGTTTGACTTCGTCAGGGACAAGATGCAAGAAAGAAGGGAGTATGACATTGTAACCCTGGTGGCATGGAAGAACAAAGCTGGGGGCCAGTCGAACTCCGCCAAGAGAATGTCATAAGATGTAGTTAAATTGTCCCCAAAGATTGCTGTAACGGTGCGCTTGATGTCATCTTTAATTTGAATATCCAGCTCATGTAATCTATCCTCGTGAAGCCATGTGGGTGTCCACAGTCTGAACTGTAATAAACGTTTCAGTTGCTTTTGCAACCAGAAATTGGTGGAGATTCCGGCATACTATGGTGACTTCTGCCATGCTGTCGAGGAGATTCACCACTGAACTCATGTTCAGGAGGAGGGTTCCCCCTATATGCGGCATATTTAGCTGTTAATGCAGCAACTTTATTCTTTCGAAAAGGGGTTTATATGTAGGAGGTCTATCCTCTATCTTTATCTTCCCGTCAGACGGGCATTGTGTCTCTCATTTCGGTTTCACGTTCTCTTCTTGTCTGCAGTCAGATTGCCCTCCTCTGTCGTATTGATGGTTAGACAAGTCCTGAAAGGTACGAAGATAACGGAGATCTAGAATCTGCTACCTGTCAGGAATTAAAATTTTCCTGCGATCACAAAAATCATATTGCCTTTTAAAGAACTCTGGAGGTTGGTAACCTCTACGTGGTCTACTTTTCTTCTGTTGTGGTTTAGATTTGTCCCAGGATTTCTGAGGAAATTCTTGTCAGAACCAGGCTTGCGAAGTGGTGCAATTGAAGGTCTGATTCCTAAACTATTACGTCCTAAAGATGTATACACATTAGCAGCAATGATAGTCAACTCACATTCATGGTCAGCAACTGCCACTGCAGCAAGTTACTGGCGTATAGCCAATAATGCTGCGTTACCTTTAACATTAGAAAGAATCATTTCAGAGACAACAGGAAAATTCCCTAAACGTTTTATCCTCAAATCGAGGGCAAGACCCGCCCCATGCACATTCTGAATTTGTTTAAGGATGTTTAGTAGAATGGTCATCGAGGAAGTGCCAAGATAAATAGTGGAAACAGTGGCAAACATATTTTCCCAGGTATTGCAGTCTGCTAGTGGGGGAGGCAGACAATTAGGTAAGCACATAGTTAAAATCCTGTGCTTATCTTTTGGTCCCATAGGGGAAACACAGCTTTAAGCTGAACTATACTTTGGGACATCCATTGGGTTTTTCTTGATGATTTGTGGGTCTTTTATCCATAACTAAATGAACAATTACAGGACTTATAACACGAGCTACATGCACTTGCGCTTGTTCTTGTAAGACAAGCAGAGGTGGTCCAGCCAGTAATGCCTATGCAATGATTTGGGTCATTTGTCGATATAAGATAACAAGAACATTGTATAACAAACACATCTGCACTAGATTTATATTAGCTAAATCTGACTACAGGGTATAGCCTGCTAGTGCCGGCCATGTGGCCTCATCAATCCTTAACGGGCCCATGTGGATGGTGCTAAGCACATGGGAAAGGGTGCCATTAAACCAAGACTGGAGGCATTATGTATTCAAGAAAAGTATTATCATTAATATCAACAGCCGAGAGCGTGACCCAAGAGTAAAAAAACTTCAAAATGGAATGCTGCGTTCATTTACACAAATCACAGCAGTTTCTGAATTAGGAATTCCATTTTGCAATACATGCTGAGATATTGCTGGGTGGCAATTAACAGCACTAGCTACAGGTTGAGCCATAAGAAACACAAAAGGATTCAAAGTGTAGCACAATCAGGGTGTTTTAATATCCAAGCTTGAAAAACCAACAGCACCAGGGACTTCCTAAAAACTGTGGAGGAGAATTCCATAACACCACTTTGGTGGCGCCATGTTGCAGGGATTCTGCTCAAGAGCAGAGCTGTTTGGAACCCTAGAACATCAGTATGTAGGGACTGAGTCACTATACAACCTCAGTATCTAGGAACCAAAGCCTGACTAGCTATAGTGCCTCACTTGACCTCCTAACCCTACTGGATAATCAGGGGAATTGGCATCCCAGAACAAAAGATTCTTGACCCACTCAGGGATCGCAGTAACAGAACACACCCTTTTGCTCTCTCACTTTTACTGAGCCACAATAAGATAAACAGGAGACAAGAAGGAAGTTTAGAATATTTATTTAAACTATTGTGCCCTGAAATGCAGTATTTGTGCCACAATTAGAAAACAAATACATACTAAAAATACTGTTAGCATGGTTAATAAACCGTATACCTGGAAAAGCCCTGTCATTATATAGGACAGAGTTGCGAAAACCCCATTCCTCTGTATTGAAGCTAAATGATTATATATCAATGATGTCTGGGATTAGTGGCGCACCCCATACCTTAGCATTCACAGATGAACGTTCTAGATCCCAGCAGAGTTCTTGTCTCGGAACGCTTGTTCCATGTGTGTATTATTTATGTCTAGGTGCCAGTGCCTAACCAGAATGAATAACCTGGTGCATTGTTGTTTGTCCTTGTCTGTGGTCTTCAGACTAAATCCCAGGTAAAGAACAGAACGCGAAGTACAATGTATGCTCAAAGCAAGAATGTATATATATAGTAACGTGTGCAAAAAAAGAATGAGGCTTATAACATGCACAGTTAGGCTAACATAAGGAAAACTACAATGGCCCATGCAGAAAACACACAACAGTTATGTGCAATTTTCAGGCTGCTGTAAAAGTCTGCTGTTTCAATTTTTGTAGAGGATCTTTTGTTGAATTCATCACCTGTGATTCACAGTTTCATGATAAAAATCCTCACACACATAAATGGTGATTCTGTAAATCGAAAGAGGTAAAGGGGTGGGGAATACCAGGTTTTACATAGTCCCCCAGAGCAGAACATAACCTACATATGTAAATACACCTCTTGTTTTATCATTGCAGTTGACTCAGGGCTTTCCTAAAGACATATTGGTGAACTAGCTGGATTTGACAGTCCATGTTGCACTTTGCTTCAGTAGGAAGTATGTTATGGAAGAGTGCAACCACAAATATGTGAGTTTCCCCCTCCCTCCTCTCCCTACTGTAAGCTTATGATCTACAAATTACTACGTTGAAGTTTATTTTATGCAGCCTTCACCTTTCAGGATCCACCTTTAGATGTTGCTTCTTACTCAAACAAATGCCTAGAAAGTTTGGTAGTAGACTCCTCTAAATGTAGAAGTATTCTACTAAGCGCCTCTAAGGCTAACAACAATTGCCCCAATATGGTTAGCCATGTGAGTCATTATGTTGAGAATCATACGAACTGCATGTACCAGAATGCAAAGGGGCGATCCGGCTGAGAGGGTAGTGGTGTGCTCCCTCGCTGTTTGCTGTTAAAGGGCTCCTGTGAGCCTCCGTAGCTGACGAGCTATTGGTGATGCACCTGCGGCGCCCGAGAAGCAACAAAGCCTGTTAATGTTGTTTGGCACCCTTCAAAGCCACCCCAAACTGATCTCTACTGATGAAGGTTATTATCCAGAAACACGAGTCGTGCCTCGTGTCTAGGGATACCTTATATCAAGTACCTACTTGCACCAACCTTGGTGAAATACTTACGAACTTTGTCCTGAATCATACAAACTACATGTACCAGAATGCAAAGGGGTGATCCGGCTGAGAGGGTAGTGGTGTGCTCCCTCGCTGTTTCCTGTTAAAGGGCTCCCGTGAGCCTCCGTAGCTGACGAGCTATTGGTGATGCACCTGCGCGCCCGAGAGGCAACAAAGCCTGTTAGTGTTGTTTGGCAGCCTTCAAAGCCACCTCAAACTGATCTCTACTGATGAAGGAGATTATCCAGAAACACGAGTCGTGTCTCGTGTCAAGAGATACCTTATACCAAGTACCTACTTGCACCAACCTTGGTGAAATACTTACGAACTATGTCCTGAATCATACAAACTACATGTACCAGAATGCAAAGGGGCGATCCGGCTGAGAGGGTAGTGGTGTGCTCCCTCGCTGCTTCATGTTGAGATTGCACACCATCCGATGATCTCTATGACCCTTCACTCAATAATCAGGTTGTAATTTAGTATCAATGAAGGATATATAACACAAGGCTATCTCTGTACTATATTTACATTCACACTGCAAATCCACTGAGACAGAGACCAGCTCTGGTGTCAAGTTGCAGACACCATCTTGCCCTTACCAATACTTATAATATTCGTGCTATCTCTCACAATAGTAGCCCTGGCAACTGTGGCCCATTTATCATATGAAAAAGCCCTGCTCCTAGTTGACAGAGCAGTTCATGACTCTCAAACTGTTTAACTTTGAAGTGGGCTTTTATATCCATTATACCCGAGTAATGAAGGATCTTCTGCTAAAAGGGTATTATTACTAATAGTGACATGAAAGCTCAAACTGTGTGGAGAAAGACTTGCTTAGCATAATGTCAGTTGGCAGTGAAAATGGGCTACTTGAGGGACTGGTCTGAGGTCCAGACAAAGTAAAGGGAGTACAAACCAGCCATTCCACACCACCAGCAGTACATTTAGCAAGTGCTGGTATCTATAGGATTCTATCCTCAAGCAGCCCAATTTGCCTTACCAGATCCTAATATTTTTCAAGTGTGACAACCATCATTGGAAATCAGACAACCTTCAGATTCCAAACTATTATGCTAGTTCCATCAGTAACACTATCAGTGACAGGATCCTGTAGGGTGTTAGAAACCCCCTAGCTCTGAAGGGTTCATCAGTGTATTCAGTGTTTACATATCGAGCAACTGCTCCTTTCAATCCTGGTCCATCTCTTATGATGCAAAGGGCAAAACACCCATCACAGATCCTGCTATATCTCCTTATCACTCAAATCACAAGAAAGGAGAGGGGGAGTTTTAGCCACCAAACGTACACCCAAGGTAATAGTGCCAAAACACAAAAAGGTAAGGTGGCTGTGTGGTACCTTAAATGTCAGTATTATTCCTACAAATAACTGGTTCACTATTTACAAAGATTCTGGCATAGAAAGGGGTAAAAAGAAGAAAGATTAATCTTTTGAAAGAGGACGCCTCACTCACATAATGTGACATGCTTCATCATCGGCAACCTCTCCCCACCCTCCAAGGACAATATCACCAGGGCAGACCCTCACTCCTCGTGGACCTACTGGAGGGAGTTCTTAGATAAGGTATTTGTGTGGACAAATCTGGGGGATCCAGATAAAACTAAAAAGTCCCTAGAGGCAACCGGGGTTTCACCTTTAATAGTGGTAGCCTCTGGTGCATCGAGAAACCACCCATTTGGTGGTTTCTCGGTGGATTTCTGATCCACGCGCTCTCTGCTGTTGCAGCTATTTTTTAAACCTGTGCTATTTTAATATTGTTCGCGCTGCTGGTAACTCGCCCCTAGAGCTGCTAGAGCTAATTAATTTCGCGCTGCCTACCCCAGGTGTCGGCTTCTAGGCCGGGGAACAGTCAGGCTCACCTGCATCCTAATTGGTATTTCACCTGCATTCGGCGGGATTCAGACAGCCTAGTGGGTCCGTCCGCCATCTTGGGTGGGGTTGAAGGCTGGGAGCACTTCGGGCGCCATCTTGCGTAGGGCAAGGGACGCAGGAGGTGGACTCCCGCACTCTGGTGAGCTTATTTAAGCTTCCGAGGGTGCGTTTAGATCAGATTTCTGATCCACGCGCTCTCTGCTGTTGCAGCTATTATTTAAACCTGTGCAATTTTAATATTGTTCGCGCTGCTGGTAACTCGCCCCTAGAGCTGCTAGAGCTCATTAACTTCGCGCTGCCTACCTCAGGTGTCGGCTTCTAGGCCGGGGAACAGTCAGGCTCACCTGCACCCTAATTGGTATTTCACCTGCATTCGGCGGGATTCAGACAGCCTAGTGGGACCGTCCGCCATCTTGGGTGCGGTTGAAGGCTGGGAGCACTTCGGGCGCCATCTTGCGTAGGGCAAGGGACGCAGGAGGCGGACTCCCGCACTCTGGTGAGCTTATTTAAGCTTCCGAGGGTGCGTTTAGATCAGATTTCTGATCCACGCGCTCTCTGCTGTTGCAGCTATTTTTTAAACCTGTGCTATTTTAATATTGTTCGCGCTGCTGGTAACTCACCCCTAGAGCTGCTAGAGCTCATTAATTTCGCGCTGCCTACCTCAGGTGTCGGCTTCTAGGCCGGGTAACAGTCAGGCTCACCTGCACCCTAATTGGTATTTCACCCGCATGCGGCGGGATTCAGACAGCCTAGTGGGTCCGTCTGCCATCTTGGGTTGGGGTTGAAGGCTGGGAGCACTTCGGGCGCCATCTTGCGTAGGGCAAGGGACGCAGGAGGCGGACTCCCGCACTCTGGTGAGCTTATTTAAGCTTCCGAGGGTGCGTTTAGATCAGATTTCTGATCCACGCGCTCTCTGCTGTTGCAGCTATTTTTTAAACCTGTGCTATTTTAATATTTTTCGCGCTGCTGGTAACTCACCCCTAGAGCTGCTAGAGCTCATTAATTTCGCGCTGCCTACCTCAGGTGTCGGCTTCTAGGCCGGGGAACAGTCAGGCTCACCTGCACCCTAATTGGTATTTCACCCGCATTCGGCGGGATTCAGACAGCCTAGTGGGTCCGTCCGCCATCTTGGGTGGGGTTTAAGGCTGGGAGCACTTCGGGCGCCATCTTGCGTAAGGCAAGGGACGCAGGAGACGGACTCCCGCTCGGTCCAATACTATAAAAGGATGGAGGTGCAAGCGCGCAGCGGTTGCGCGCAGCGGGCGTGACGTAGGCGCGCCGGAGGTGCGCCAGAGGTAAGCCCGCTTGCGCCCGTTCGCGTAACGGGCGCGCATAGGGCCGCTTCCTCTGTCCCTCCGCACTCTCCTCTGTCCCTCCCGCACTCTGGTGAGCTTATTTAAGCTTCCGAGTGTGCGTTTAGATCAGATTTCTGATCCACGCGCTCTCTGCTGTTGCAGCTATTTTTTAAACCTGTGCTATTTTAATATTGTTTGCGCTGCTGGTAACTCGCCCCTAGAGCTGCTAGAGCTCATTAATTTCGCGCTGCCTACCTCAGGTGTCGGCTTCTAGGCCGGGGAACAGTCAGGCTCACCTGCACCCTAATTGGTATTTCACCCGCATTCGGCGGGATTCAGACAGCCTAGTGGGTCCGTCCGCCATCTTGGGTGGGGTTTAAGGCTGGGAGCACTTCGGGCGCCATCTTGCGTAGGGCAAGGGACGCAGGAGACGGACTCCCGCTCGGTCCAATACTATAAAAGGATGGAGGGGCAAGCGTGCAGCGGTTGCGCGCAGCGGGCGTGACGTAGGCGCGCCGGAGGTGCGCCAGAGGTAAGCCCGCTTGCGCCCGTTCGCGTAACGGGCGCGCATAGGGCCGCTTCCTCTGTCCCTCCGCACTCTCCACGCCATGTTTACTCCCGGGCTGCCCTACTGGAACTTAGACCGAGCCAGGTGCTCCTGAGTCAGAAGGGTACTGCTCTAGTCTTGCTTAACACCCCCTCTTGTGGGCTGCTTAACGTTCGGTCGCTTTGCAAGCACCACACAGAGATTGCCTTCCTCATCGAGACCTCGGGGCTCGATGTTTTGTTCCTTACGGAAACTTGGACGCGGGAGGATTGTCCGGTCGAACTGGGCCTGGCTTGTCCTCCAGGTTTTAAAATCACCCACACTCCCCGGTTGAAGAACAGGGGGGGTGGAATTGGCGTCATCTATAGAGAAATGCTGGGTTTTTCCCAACTGAAAATTAGAGAGGTCTCGGATTTTGAGCTGATGGGGTTCTCTTTCAAAGATCTGGAGAAAACATTGGTCACGGGCGTTCTATGTTATCGCCCACCGGGCTCGGCTCCTTCCTTGTCAGATTTCATCGACTTGATATATGACCTCTCTAATACTCACTCCAAGTTACTGGTTCTAGGGGATTTCAACCTGTGGTTGGGTGGCCCGCTGGATAGTGTGTTTACGACACTTTGCCAAGCTTTTAGTGATATTCAACTGGAACAACTGGTCCTGTCAGCCACTCACAGGAGAGGCCACGCCTTGGACCTGGTCTTCGCAGACGCACAACTAGTGGTGGTCAATGATATCCTATGTCAATGCTGGACTGACCACTCACTGGTTGCTTTCTCCCTCCGTCTGGGGGACCACTCCTTGGGGAAAGCTGGTGCCGCACAGGCTAAATTGGGCAGACCTTGGTCTCGACTATTAAAGTCATCGTCTCTGCCTTCCCTCTTACCAGATAACTTCTGTCTGAGTGACTCGGTGGAGGAAAGCTATACCATCCTGTGCCAGTCCATTATAAATACCTTGGACAAGGCGGCGCCTCTTCGTAAGTCTCGTGGCAGATTGAATCGGGCTTGTCCCTGGTACACAG
This sequence comes from Lissotriton helveticus, assembly GCF_964261635.1. Taxonomy (NCBI): domain Eukaryota; kingdom Metazoa; phylum Chordata; class Amphibia; order Caudata; family Salamandridae; genus Lissotriton; species Lissotriton helveticus. The sequence continues at coordinate 45,513,002 of NC_136060.1, read as the reverse complement.
AGGAGCTGCGGGAGCTGAAGCTGAGTTGCAAATGTGCCGAGAGAGCCTGGAGGAAGCAGTACTCGCCCTTAGCGAGGACCTCGTTCAGGCTGGCACTGCAGGGCTACAACGGCGCAGATCAGGTCGGCTAAGGCTGCCTTTCTAGAAACCACCTTGAACCAGGCGCCGAACAAGTCACAAGCCCTGTTTAAAATCGTTAGGGATCTAACCCACCCTAAGTGCATGGCTAACATGGTCCCTGCGTCGCAGACCTTGTGTGACTCCCTGGCGGATGCTTTTGAGGAGAAGACCGCTAAGATCTTGGAAGGTCTAAAAAACTCAGTGCCTCTGGCTCTCGGCGTGGGAGCTCCAGTTAGCCCGTCCAGTCGACCCCGGCCGGCTGTATCTGACTCCGGCCTGGGAGCTCCGGACGGACTACCCAGTCGACCACAGCCGAGTGACCCAGATCTTAGTTTGGGAGCTCCGGACACCCCTTCCAGTCGACCCTTGCCGAGTGGACATACCCTTGCTTCGGTGGTTTTGGGCGTTGGGGCCGGTCCAACTGGGCAAAGCAGGCCTGCCTCTAGTCAGGCAGCCTGGGTAGCCCAGGATACCTCGCCCAGCTGGCCCCGGCCGAGTGGTTTTCTTCCCAGCTTAGGAGCTCCGGAAGCCGTGCCCAGTCGACCCCAACTAAGACACTTTGCCACCCTCTCCTTTGAGGAGTTCTGCAGTCTGGCATGTACGGTGACTTCAGGCTCTCCGCTTGATCCATTGCCTCCCAAATTCTGGAAGACATTTCAGGCGGAACTTTTCCGGCCTTTGTATTCCATCTGCCTCCAGTCTTTGGAATCGGCAACGGTCCCTGAATGCTGGAAGCTCGCAGTCGTGTCACCATTTCTCAAGAAATCGACCCTGGACCCCGCCTCTCTTTCCAACTATAGGCCAATTTCCCTGCTCCCTTTTCCTATTAAGATCGTGGAAAAGTGGGTGACCCGGTCTCTCTCTGGTTTCCTGGAAGAAACTGGATGGTTCGATGAGTCGCAGTTCGGTTTCCGCCCCGCACATGGGACGGAATCCGCACTAGTAACCGTGCTGGACAATCTTCGTTCGCGAGTCGATAGTGGTCGGGCAGCCTTTTTGGTGCTGCTCGACATGTCGGCCGCGTTCGACACGGTTTGACATCGGACCCTCATTAGGAGGCTTGAGGAGTGCGGGGTCACAGAGAGGGCTAGAGACTGGCTGGTATCCTACCTTAATAACCGGCAGCAGATGGTCACGCTCCCCCCGTATCAGTCAGAGCCGCGGAAAGTAGGGCAGGGGGTCCCACAGTGCTCGGCCATCAGCCCCATACTGTTCAATCTCTACCTCCGCCCTTTGGTCCAGCTAATAAAATCTTTCGGTATCTCGGCTTTTAACTATGCTGACGATATCAATCAATCAATCAATCATAGGCATTTATGTCGCGCACAACTCACCCGGAGGGTCTCAAGGCGCTGGGGGGGGGGGGTCCGCTACTGCTCGAACAGCCAGGTCTTGAGCTTCTTCCTGAAGGAGAGGTGGTCTTGGGTCAAGCGTAGGTCGGTCGGGAGGGAGTTCCAGGTCTTGGCGGCCAGGTGGGAGAAGGACCTTCCTCCTGTTGTCGCTCTTCGGATGCGGGGGACGGCGGCGAGGGCATGACTGGTTGAGCGGAGATGGCGTTTGGGAGCGTAGAAGTTGAGGCGGCTGTTGAGGTAAGTCGGGCCTTGGTTGTGTAGGGCTTTGTGTGCGTGGGTGAGGAGCCGGAAGGTGATTCTTTTGTTGATCGAGAGCCAGTGCAGGTCTCTCAGGTGTCTGGAGATGTGGCTTCGTCTGCGGACATCGAGGATGAGTCTCGCTGAGGCGTTCTGGATACGCTGGAGTCTCTTCTGGAGCTTGGCGGTGGTTCCGGCGTAGAGGGCGTTGCCGTAGTCCAGATGGCTGGTGACGAGGGCCTGGGTGACCGTCTTCCTGGTCTCGGTGGGGATCCACCGGAAGATCTTACGTAGCATGTGCAGGATGTTGAAACAGGACGAGGAGACGGCGTTGACTTGTCTGGTCATGGAGAGGGAGGAGTCCAGGATGAAGCCCAGGTTGCGTGCGTGGTCTGTCGGTTTGGGTGCGTTGCCCAGGGCGGGGGGCCACCAGGAGTCGTCCCAGGCGGAGGGTGAGGAGCCCAGGATGAGGACTTCCGTCTTGTCTGTGTTCAGTTTCAGGCGGCTGGTCGTCATCCACTCGGCCACGTCTTTCATCCCTTCGTGTAGGTTGGCTCTGGCGGTGGCGGGGTCGTTGGTCAGGGAGAGGATCAGCTGGGTGTCATCGGCGTAGGAGATGATGTTCAGGTTGTGTTGGCGTGCGATGGCCGCAAGGGGGCTCATGTAGACTCAGATAGACTGTAGATACTCAGCTGGTCTTCTCCCTGGAAGGAAGTAATGCGGTCCCGCTGGAGACATTCCATCGCTGCATGGCAGCTACGGCGGACTGGCTTCGGGCCAACTCCCTACAATTTAACAGCACAAAGAGCGAGGTGCTCCACTGTTCCATGGACCGGACTCCGCGGGCACTCCCGGAGAATTTCTGGCCTGCCACGTTCCCCGAGATGGTATCGGCCGCGGAGTCAGCTCGTAACTTGGGGGTGATCTTCGGTCCAAATTTGCAGCTGGACATGCATGTCAACAAGATCATCTCTTCATGCATGATGCTGCTACGCATGCTGCGTAAAGTCCTGCCCCTTCTCCCTGCACAGGCCAGGCCGGAAGTAGTGCACGGGACCATACTGAGTCGTTTAGACTACTGTAATGCGCTACTTTTGGAGGCACCAAAAAATCAGCTGGTGAAGCTACAACGGGTGCAGAACATGGCTGCTAAGCTGGCCCTTTCTCGTCCAAACTTCAGCTCCTCTACCCTAGCATTAAGGGATCTACACTGGCTGCCGGTGCACCTGCGCGTAGTGTACAAAGCGGCATGCCTAGTATTTAAGGCGGTACACCGACAGGGCCCAGTGCCATTGCAAAATATGTTTGCCTGGTATTCTGCCCCGCGGCCCCTTCGCTCCACTTCGGCTCAACTGTTGGTGGTTCCGAGGTTTCAGAGAGTAAGGATGGGTGACCGCTCGTTTAGTGTCGCAGCGGCCAAACTCTGGAACTCCCTGCCACTTCCCTTAAGAAGTTTGGGGGACTACCTTCCGTTCAGGAAAGCCTTAAAAACCCATCTTTTCCCTAGAATTGGCTGAGCAATGGAAGTGCTATCGACCGGAACTCAAGCGCCAGGATGCCCTTGGGGCGACAGGATCGCGCTATACAAGTACACAAAATAAATAAATAAATAAATAAATTTTGCAATGGAGTGAGAGCACAATGGCTCAGACCATCGTCCTTATGTCAACATATTTCTGTCCTAATTGTAATTGCCTGTACTGCCTGGGTATTCGTTAGGACTGTGGTTCATTAAGGGCACAGCTTAACAAATAATAAAATCCATGCACTGAACAGACCAGAGTGATTGCTACCTGTTCTCAGTACTAGTTTACCTAAAAACAATAGACAAACAAATAAGGCTAATCTTTTATTAACTCAGTCTGACAATTAATAGCATTTACTACATGCAGAAGTCAGGGACCTCATTATGGTTCACTCATGAAATGGCACTGCACAACACATGGTAAACTAGAACACACATGTAAAAAGTGACAAACAAACATGCATATTGTTTAGAAATGTCCCAGTTCTTACCCTCACTAAGGGGATACCCGCCATCTAGTCAGGGTAGAACCGATGTCCTTTGTGGTGACACACTAGTATGATATATCCATCAATATATCATCAGCAGTAATGTCTTGTCTGTATATTTCAGCCAATAGACTTATAACTGGCACTCATCGTTGGTCAGGTACACAGGGCCGAAAAGAAGTCCGTCAGGCCACACTTTACAGAAGCCCAAATCACACAGGGGTATCTGCCACTTAAAGGCGCATTCTTCATTTTGACAATGACACAAGTCCATTTCGAAAAAGTCACAATGGAAAGGGGAACAAAAGTAAATATAAGGGCATTACTGTCTGATGCTGGTCACCCATTTCCTCTTACCTCGTAGATGAGGACACCCTCGACAGGCACAAAAGGAGCCGTCTGAGTTTTTGCAAAAAACGTCTGGATTCCATGTATAATGCTCCTGTTGTGGGAGTAGCTTTCTGGTGCAGTTGTTATTTTCCACTCTGACGGGCAGGATTGTTGCTGCTAGCTTATGACAACATTGTCTCATTGCCTCTTTGCTTTGTTGCTGAGGCCACTTCCTATCATTTACCCAGTGACATGACTAAGCTCAGTGTTGCTGCAGAACTCTCTGTCACCAGCTCCGTCACCACTATATCTGCCAATCAACCTGCAGGCTGGAGCAGTAGGAGAGAGCCTTGGCAAGTGACCTGTCTGAACTCTTGAAGCAGCCCTCAAACCCGTCATTCACTTTCCCTTTACTACATTACTTCTAGGGCAATCTGTGTCCAGTACATTACATAAACTTAAAACATCACCCATTCAGACTGAGGAGAGGTTTATACCCCCAGGGTGTCCTCTGGCACAACACCTTCAAAGAACCCTTCCAGCGAAGAAATGGCTTTGCAGTTTGGGCTGGACTGTTCCCATGAGGCACAGGGTCAAGGCTGATTTGCATATGGTCATGTCTGAACTGGGTTGGTGTGGTGAGCAAAAAAACGATAGATTTAGGCCCAGATCTCTGTACTGGGGTGAATGTATGACATTGTTCTGCATTGTGTCCATCAACTGTTGTTTTTGCATTTGTCACCTCGAGTGGGACGGGTATGCTCAGACATGAGTCCCTGCTCTCCACACCACTGCAGTCAAGCTATCCTGGCAGATGACGGCTGATGGACAGAAACCGGTCCTAGGATGCTTGATTCCGGTCCAGGGGAGACATGGCTTTGCAGTACGGGCTGGACTATTCCCATGAGGCACAGGGTCAAGGCTGATTTGCATATTGCCATGTCTGAACTGGGTTGGTGTGGTGAGCAATAAAACGATGGATTGAGGCCCAGATCTCTGTACTGGGGGGAATGTATGACCGTGTTCTGCATTCTGTCCATCAACTGTTGTTTTTGCATTTGTCACACCGATTGGGACGAGTATGCTCAGACGTGATTTCCGTGCTCTCCACACTACTGGAGTCAAACTATCCTGGCTGATGACGGCTGATAGCCAGAAACCGGTCCTAGGATGCTTGATTCCCGTCCGGGGAAGACATGGCTTTGCAGTTCGGGCTGGACTGTTCCCATGAGGCACAGGGTCAAGGCTGATTTGCATATGGCCATGTCTGAACTGGGTTGGTGTGGTGAGCAAAAAAACGATGGATTTAGGCCAAGATCTCCCTACTGGGGTGAATGTATGACATTGTTCTGCATTCTGTCCATCAACTGTTGTTTTTGCATTTGTCACCCCGAGTGGGATGGGTATGCTCAGACGTGAGTCCCGTGCTCTCCACACCACTGGAGTCAAGCTATCCTGGCTGATGACGGCTGATAGCCAGAAACCAGTCCTAGGATGCTTGATTCCGGTCCAGGGAAGACATGATTTTGCAGTTCGGGCTGGACTGTTCCCATGAGGCACAGGGTCAAGGCTGATTTGCATATGCCATGTCCGAACTGGGTTGGTGTGGTGAGCAAAAAAACGATGGATTTAGGCTCAGATCTCTGTACTGGGGTGAATGTATGATATTGTTCTGCATTCTGTCCATCAACTGTTGTTTTTGCGCGTCTCTCAATACACATCTTGGGTGGGTGGCAACTGGGTTTGTATATTCCCTCTAGACAGCCACATACAATGGGAGCTTAGGTGGAACTAAGTGGGCCTTAATGCGCCATTAACTCTCTTGATCAGGGGGCAGAGCTGAGCACTGCCTCACTTAAAACTGAATAGGCTGTATCCTGTTCACAGAGAAAGAGGCTACATACCCCTGCAGTGAGTCTGAAACAAAGGCAGGACGTGCAGGAACATTGGGCACTCAAATGTCTCTTTTTTTAAGCCTCCCACACTTCACAGGCACAACTGGGTATAAGTATTGGAACTCTGGCAGAAAGGACTGCTGTGCTGCTCACAGGACTGCCACTCTGCTGGACTGCTACTCTGCTGAACTCCTGCTATGCTGTGCTGATATGCTGCCTGATACCCTAGTTGCCTGGGAGTGATAAAGACTGGACATGCATCTCTCCAACCCAGAACTAGAGTAGCTCCAAGGACTTTCCTGCTTGCCTCCTGTTAGAAGACTCAGGGAAATCTTAGACTTCTAACCCACATCCAGCACCTGAGAGCACACGCAGGACCCATTGCCAGTCACCTACACCAGGCGGGACCCACAGCTTCTGTGACCGCTCTCCCTCCGCTGCAGCACTTTCACCATCCTAGTTGCTGCCGCCGAGTGGGAGGGAGAGCGAGGGGGCCTCAGAAGAACTACAAACCCCAAGAGCCCCTGCGACAGGAAGTCGCCCCACAGGAGATTGCGCCAGGCGGCGCATTTAAATCGCGCACGAATCCCCGCGTCGCGGGACGCCGGGCAAAGGGCGGGCCCTCTACGGCCCTCCAAGGCCGGATAAGGCTGGGCTGGGCCACCCTACTAATGTTCAGTCAGAGGCCACACGACCCGGCACATACAAAGGTACTGTCTCCCAATCCCTATACCCTGTTTTTACTTCCTGCAATATTTACCTCGTGAGCTCGGCAGTGACCGCTACTGCATAGCGGGTTACTAGTCAATAACTAAAGAGGCCTATATTGCCCAAGTATGAGGAAAGGGGCCAAGACGAGTAGGATGCCCACTTTAAGGTCCAACACAAGACAGAATGCTGACACATCACAGCCAGTACCAACCCTAACAGCAATTGACAAGATGCTGCAACAAACTATAGGGGTAGTGGCATCCGCTATTGTTAATACTGAAAGAAGGCTTTCAATAGCATCAACAATAGCGACCCAGAACTCAGAGGAGGGCCCTGTGATGGTAATCCCAGACGAACCAGACACTAGCTTTTCTTTAACCTCTTCATTTGCAGAGTTACCGTGTGCACAGGCAGTCACAAATACACCTAGAGACCTACAGACACAACATTTAGATGTGTCCCCCTCCCCTAATATAGAAAAGCCACATCCAGGCAATTCTAGTATTGGTAAGAGGAAAGATACCTATGGAAATAAGCCCAAAAAAAAGGGGGGGGTCCACCACAAAACTAACCACAATTTGGTGACACCAATAGCAAATACAGTGCCCGGCATACCATGTTGGATAGCTAATATGGTAGCTGACCTTAAAGCAGGCTTGGAAGAATCTATCATTACCCACATTAAACCTCTGATTTCAAAAATTGATAGACTCACTTCGTTAATAAATAATAGAGGGACTGGACCAGCCAAGCCAGCGACCACCCCAGCCCCACAGGTCCAGACAACAGGAAGACCAAACACTCTAACTACCATACATATTGCCAAGGCAGCACAAGACACTAACACACCCAAACAAAATAATAGTGCAGTGCCTCAAGTACTTACCAACCCTAAACCAACAGTAGCTGCACAATCTTGTCCAAGCGCAAATACTTCGCAGTCACAAGTAAGCCAAGGACAAGGAAACAACAGTCTGATCGCACGTAAAGTCACTACAGGCATCACTCAGGAGAAGAGTACTAACCCAGCAAAGAATAGCCTCCCTAAAAAACCAGAAGTGAAAAAAGGCCCAACACGCTTCCATACCATTAATTTACCACCGCAGGCACTACCCTATGTAGTAGTTTTAACTGGGGTTCCCCCGCTGAAGGAGGGCAAAAAAGAAAATGACATAGAGCTAAAAAACGAATGCTCACAATGGCTAAAATAAATAGACCCTTACCGCCTCACATTTTCGGGGAAATACTCTCTGTGAGAAGAGGGGAATGGGTAGGGAACGGAATAAAAACCATAGCTGGAGACATTATAGCTATAAATTTTAGGGACACCTCAGTAGTGAACCACATTTGTAAGGTCCCAATGCATGGTTCAACCTCCAACATCTACCCATTACATCTATCATATTTTTATCCTTCAGTACCCGAGAGACAATCATATATAAATAGGGCCCAGATGAGCCCCCGATTTTGGACTGCAAGACAGGCGGGAACAGTGGCAAGGTCCGTGGCAGGCTCCTTCGCCATACGAGCCAGCCATTGCAATACACGCACACTGGAATAGGTTCTGTGTGCTGGATGAGGTGGATTGACTCGCCCAGGACCAAATAAGTCCTCCTCATCCGGTTAGCGGTTCCTCAGCGAAAGGACACCCACAATCAGGGAGCACCACACTCACTGTAGCAGCAGACACTAGTAGTAATAGGGGCTCTCCCTCAAACTCCCTAGCAACTGAATGGGCAGATATAAATGGGATAGAAAAACGGGCAGAGCTAAAGGAAGGTAATACCCAGACCAAAACTGATAGCCCTACAACACTGGGGAAGGATAGGGGAATTAACACTCTAGGGGAGGACGCAAACGGGCCTGGCGATCAGGATGGATTGAGAGTTATATTTTGGAACATAGCTGGGGTGGCGGCCAAATTTAAATGTAAGGAATGGAGGGACTACATAAATGGTTTCCAAATTATATGTCTCCAGGAGACGTGGGCTGTTGAGCCTGGCCAATATATATTGGATGGGTTTAAATGTTTTGCGGTCCCAGCTGTAAGGGCGGCATCAGGGAGAGCAGATTGCTTATTTATGTGGATCTTCGCATACAAGGGACATGGTCCAATCTAAAATGGGAATCAGTTAACATGCAGGAAATAGGCTTCCGCAATAAGGGGCTAAACATCATGGTGATAAATTGGTACAATGCCGTGAGAACAAACATCAGTGCCAATACCATTAAAGAACTGGATAGCCAGCTACAGGCACAGCTAGTATCCAATAAGTCTATCAGAAACACATATGTCATCCTTGCAGGAGACTTTAACTGTCATTTGTGCGGGAGGTTAAGACCAATTAACAAAGAATGGTCAAGATGTACAGTAGCAAGCGGTCCACATTTTGTCCATTCTGTAGAAGGGCGGGAAATAGATAACTTTATTAATAAGCATAATCTGATACATGTAATGGACTTAATAAAGGTAGATAGCGCGGGTGAACCCAATCCAACATTTAAAGGGAGAGGCTGTCACTCCTACATAGACTTCATCATGGTCTCCCCCACTCTCAGAAAATGGATTGGCAACTTCAATATTGAACTCAGCCCCTTTAGTGACCACAATCCTTTGGTTGTGGACCTAAAATGTCTGAGCTTTGAAAAATCAGAGGGCAGATCTGGCACCATAGAAAAGGCTATAGACCAGGGGAGGAGACTGAGGTGGGCCAAGATAAACGGAGAGGAATTCTATCGTAATCTTGTAATAAAAGGTCAGAAACAAATAAACGTTTGCCTTGATGAAAGCATGGCAGGAGAAAGTGTGGTTAGGGCATTTGAGGAAATAGCTTGCCTTGTGGATGGACTATTAAAGTCAGCGAAAGGTCCAAAAAAAATCCAGACCCACGATGGTTTGACCACAACTGCACCAAGGCACTTACAGATCTAAAAAAATGCCTCAGCAAGAGACCAAGGGACAACTCTAAAATAGCTTGCTGTAGATCTAATTACAAAAAAACCCTGAAATCACGCAAACTTGCCCTGCAAACCCAGGCATGGGAGGATCTAAGGGAGGCGGCAGTGAGGGGGGACATGGCTGCATTTTGGAAAGTCATCAACGATCCATGTTTTAGAGACTCGAGCAGGCCACAGGTGGTGAATACAATATTACCCCAACAATGGCATACCCATTACCATAGCCTCTATAATCACACGGGAGCGTCAAAGCAGCAGGAGGAGGGAGTAAGACCATTAGTACCCGTTAGTTTAAACTTCTCCCTGGCAGAAGTGAAACTTGCAAAATCAGGGCTCTCAAAAAACAAAGCGCCAGGCCCAGACGGTATACCACCGGACCTCTACTTGAGCAACACCGATCTGTGGGCCCCCATTCTCACGAGGGTCTTGAATGAGGCAGTAGTGGCAGGACTGCCTCGTTCTTGGTCCACGGCAACCATCGTGCCCATCTATAAAAAGGGGAATCGGGATGACCCACAATGTTACCGTCCCATATCGTTAATCGACGTGACGGCCAAGGTCCTGGGGCGTGTCATCCTAAGCCGCTAACAATCTTGGGCCGAGGATAATGACATATTATCTGACACGCAATACGGCTTCAGAGAAGGGAGATCAACAACAGATCAATGTTTACATTTATACCTTCTGACGGGGAAGTACACCATTGCCAGCAAAGGGGCTATCCATATGGGATTCATGGACCTCTCGGCGGCCTTTGACCGCGTTAATAGACAAAAACTATGGGCCTTGATGACAAATCTAGGGGTGGACCAGGGGCTAGTTGACACTTTAAAAGCCCTACATTGGGAGACTACAGCTACAGTGAGATACACGCAAGAAGGAATGAAGACAGAGCCATTCTCCTGCACTAGTGGGGTGCGCCAGGGATGCATACTAGCCCCATTCCTATTCTCACTTTATATTAACAACTTGGACCAAGAACTAGCGAAGTTGGGCGTGGACTCCCCCCAAATAGGGCAGCGCCCGGTACCAGTCCTCTTATATGCGGACGACGCCGTGTTGTTGGCCCGCACCCCACTGGGACTCCAAAAACTAATTGATGGCTTTGTCAACTTCATGAACTCGCTTGACCTTGCAGCAAATCTGGAAAAATCGTATATAATGTCAATAGGCACAAGTACCAAAAGGAACTGTGCATACACGATAGGATCCCACAGGTTGGGAAGGGTCAGGTCCTTTTCCTATTTAGGAGTTCTGTTCGATGAGAAATTGGAATTTAAAGGTCTCACTGAAAAGCATGCAGCCAAATTGGTGACATCAACGAGTGCCATAATGGCCTACGGGAGGAGACTGGGCAGATGGTCGCCGGAGCAGATCCTTAACCTGTATCGATCAATTGTTTGTTCCAAGGTATCCTATGGTGCCGAAGTATGGGGTTTTAAGATCAACCAGGTGTACCAGATCCAAAAAGAGGAAAATAAGCTCTTCAAAAGACTATTAAAGGTTCCCCAGAGCACCCCCTCTTATATCACACATAATGAACTGGGGGAAGCATACATTGAAGAGAAAATAATGATTAGACCACTCCTGGCTTGGATCAAAATTTGGACTAACCCAGAGGCAAACTTTAGCCGACAATTCATTAAAGACTGTATGAGCCGGGACAGAGGGGGACAGATTCCGTGGTTAAAGTATATAAAAGACTCCTTTGAATCAATTGGCTGCAAGAATTCCTTCGCGGACCCCGAGTCTATGACCAACCAGAACAGGACCCAGGTTAAAAAACTTTTTTCAGACTGGATGTCTTCAAAAAGGGTCCTCAAGGAAAGGGGGAAATCGTCTGTCATGGCGCATTGCCTGCTGAAAAAATCAAGCAGAATGGAGCCATAGCTGGCAGTGATGTATAATGCGCAGGAAAGATTTTACATGACTCGCTTCAGACTAAACCTCCTACACCATCTACTTGCCGTCCCTTCGGGTTTTACAAGATCTGTGGAGTTGAAGGGTACCTGCGGCTGCGACACTAGGTCTCCGCAGGACACCCTTCATTTCGTTTTATTATGCCCCTTTTATTCAGTCCCTAGGCGTAAGTTTCTAGTAAGGATTCTGAAGAAAAAGAAGTTGGAACAGGCGAGGGCAGCATTACTTTTTCTGCAAGAAGCTTCGGATCCCCATACCCTGTTATGTACTATAAGCTTCATTAAGATGGCTATGAGACTAAGAAACACACGAGAAGCAGTGGATTTTAATAACTTGCAAATCTAGCCCAAGATTCTAGTAAATCCCATTAACGAATGTGTCGCCCCATTTTTTAGGATATTTTATCTCCTTTTTTAACTGGTCTTTTTTAAATGATGTTTTTAAATAATGCATGTTTAATTTTTATGCTCTTTTATGGTATCTTCTGAAGTGCCGAATAAAGGTATTTGACTTGACTAGACTTCTAACCCATCTAGCTGCAGCACCTGGACTCTACCATCTGAGCGTCTTGCTCTGTCAAAAGATGCCAATATAGTCCTCGAAACTTAGAAGTGGGTGTAAAGTGCTGAAACTGCCAAAATCCACGCATAACCATTTTTGCACCTCTTGGAATCGGCGCATCTCCTTCAACGCTGATGCCTCACCGCTGCTGTGAGCTTGGAAACTCGTGTTGACAAGTATCCAGCTCATGTACCCTTTATGGCTTCCCTGTTCACTTAAAACATCACAGAATGGACTGGACATTTTAGGGGCATATCTGCTCATGTTGATATGCCGACACATAGGATACAGTGCACCCTGATTTAGGTCTACAGGCCTGCAGTAAAGGTGATTTAGCTATATCTTAGGTACTGCATGGGAGGCATAGCACACAGGGCTGTGTGCCATGCCGACTCTTCTGATTTTCCTGCACCAAGACACGCAGCCTGCAATGGCAGAGTGCATAGAACTTGGTGAGGGCTCCATGGCGTTTCACAACCTAGGCTGCAGCCCAAGAGGACCCTCTATGTATAGGATACATAAAACACATGTTCACCATCTTTAAGTTTAAGGAAGCACATAAATACAGAATCATAAAATATAAACTTACCTATAATATAACTTATATACGATTGCATATAGAATCTATAAGCCCAAAAATATACAAAATGCATAGCTAAAGAACATTCTAAAAATAACTGTTAAACACCCCTGTCTAATTAATTTTCAAGGTTGATGTGAGTGTAAAGAATACAGGCAGAATACAATTTGTTTCTCGTATCTTTGCTACTGTTCTTTTGTAAGCACAGGTTCTACAAAAACTTTTATTTAAAAAACTAAGCATATAAGCATGAAGATACAACGATTACACTTTACAGTTTATATGTTAATCGAAGCCCATAAATGGTTCCTTTAGAAAGTGCTGTTGCATGTCTAAAAATATAAAAGGCAGCAGTTTAAATCTCACAATACACCTAACGATCTCTTTTTTAATAGCCAGGCTCTAAATATAAAGTTATCCATACCAAATTGTACACAACAGTGTCAATTTTCCTATATAAGCTGTGAGCATCCTTACTAGATCAGACATTGTCCCTTATGGGTATTTTGCCATATTAACATTGAGTTAGATCCCACAAGCACATCTTTTAATTGTTAGGAGACCATCTTGAAATAAAACCAAGCAGTTGTAGTTACCAAGGCAAAATCGAAGATACACATTTTTCGTCTGTGTGAAAGTCATCTAATTAAGGTCTTTTTTCTCTTGCTGGCAGTAATTTATGGCAGCGGTACACTGGGACTGGAGAGGTTTTGTAGATTGCATTACAATTAACTACCAACATTTCCTTCCAGAAATGTGACCTACTGTTGGCAATTGACTCTTTATTTATGATATTAGGAGCTTCTCAAATGTCCTTCAACGCAGAATCAGATAAGCGACAGCATGGGAGGTGTATTACACCATAATACCTTAAAAGATGTTCCCATGGCTGCTTATGAAAGATGATATTCAGATTATACCACAGTATAGTCAAAGTTAAATTGGCTTAGTAGAAGCCCTATATATTTTTTTAACAGCACCCAATTCCATATTGGCGAGGAACAACGGTGTTCAATTTTGAATATCGAAAACTCGCCTAATGAAATCATTTTGGAGTGACATAAAAGATCCTGCATTTAAACCACCCCATAGCCCTGTACCATATAGTGCTTCCACGTCTCTCTTAGTACTATACATTTTCAATTGTGAAAAAAGTTTTCCGTTTGTCAATTTTGCTCCCAAAGTGGCAGTTTAGTGTGACTTAATGTAAAGTATTTGATGAAATCTGTGTGCATTTGGCAATATGGGCATCCCAAATTCCATGCCTGCCACATCTCAGAACCAAGTAATCAAGAACCTTCACCATTTGGATGAAATCGTTTCGAGGCAGGATGTTTTCTTGAGGCATATTTACTCCCTAAAGTAGGGAACGTGTGCGTCATTCGATCGGGTCCACGGTTTTAGGCTTTGCACTATAAATCATAGGTGAACAGCAGTTTGTGGAAAGTCATTTCCGTTCTTGCTATTAAGGATGTCTATTCTTCGTACAGCAAGCAGGGTATCGGTTGAAGAATATGTGGGCAATCACTGTCAGCTTGTCTTACAAAAACATCTAAATCTTTAATAAACATGTTGATCAGGAAGGGGGCCTGCAGACACACGTGCTGGACACCCGTTACCAGCTCAAAGTACTCAGTCATCTCGCCTTTGTGCCCTAATACACAGCAGCAGAAGTTTCAGAAAGAATTTAAAACTTGCCTCCATTACATCATCATGTGTCATGCCGCATCAGCAGGCAATGGTCTACACTGTCCAAGGAAGCGTTTAAGTTGTGAAAGGCTAAAGAAAAGCTTTACTTGCCTTAGTGCAACGTGTTTCATAACTATCACGAATAAAGGAAAGGCTTGCTCCTCAGCCTCCAGACCAGATTGTGGCTCAACCCTGCAGGGGAAACTTATTCTCTTGAACTCCAACTAATACTTCTACTGATCTGACATTATCAATCCATTCTACTCACTTAATCCGTCTGATAGAGATGTAGGGTAGTCATTTTAAGACACATCTGATTACTCTTTTGATAGATCAGCACTATGGTGTTTGTTTTCCAAGAACAGGGACTGCACCTGTCTTGAGTACCTCATTAAACAAAAGTGCAAGGAGGCTCACTCCTCATCTAGAACAAAAACGTCAATGTGGACCATATTAGGACGCAAGACTTTCTCACTTTTAGGTGTCATAGGACATTCCTAACCAGTACCAGAGTTATCAGACAGTTCAGATTCTGTTATAGACCTATTAGACCTAGGCCAGTGAGGATTCAAGGGCTGAGAATCATCCTCATTCAAAGGATAGGGTTTAGAAAAGTGAGCACTTTTTATTTGCGTGTATGCCACCCCAGAAGGAGCCCACGTGATTTTTTAAGTGAATGACCAAAACACTAACCGCCTCAATCTTATATGCTAAAGCACTCTGAAGTGACTCCCACTTAAAGACATTAAACCGGCTCTTCCTGCTCTTCGTCCGTTTTCTGTTAGAAACCCTACTGCATACCAAAGCTGCAACTAAAGGGAAATCAGTTTTTGACCTTTATTCAATAAGTAGTAACAAATCACTTTTTGCTTCACAACAGACAGAAAACCAACCTTCTGACATCCTATTGGACCCATAAGTCCATCGGGAGAGGATGTGGCCTAACGTTTAGGGCGGAGGACTTCAAATTTGGTGAGTCGGGTTCGAGTCTCGGCAACGATGCTCAACACCCTGTGATTCTGGGCAAATCACTTAGGGCCAGATGTAGCAAAAGATAGTTTTGCGATTTTTTACCGAATCTCTATTTGAGATGCACAAAACTATTCTCCACAGGTGCAGGGGAAGCCCAGGCACCCTGGCATGCAGCAGGACCGAGGACGGAGCCCGGAGTGGGCAGGCCGTCCTCCCAAGGGGCCCCATTCGGAGCTTCTGAACCCAGCCAAGCAGGGGGAGTCTCCCCAGGCATGATGGAACACCATCTCGGGCCTTTGGCCCACCAGCAGGCTATGGGACAGGGCCCAGGGATGGGGCACCTGATGTAGGGCCCCTGGACCCAGCTGGGGATATTTACCCTGGGCACACAGGGGGAGCCTCCATGGGCCTGCCAGGCCCTGTCCTGGGCACCCTGCCACGCGGCAGGACGGAGCCCGGGGTGGAGCGGCCACTCTCCACGGTGACATCAGGAGGGGGAGTCTCCCCTGGCCTGGCAGAACCCCGTCTTATGCCCCGCTGGTGGAGCGGCAGGCTGGGGGGACTGAGCCCGGGGACCCTGGACCCTGTTGGGGTTTCTGGCCCCATTACAGGGGCCACACCACACGTCTGCCCAAGGGATGGTGCCCCGGCCTGGGGGACATGCTGGCCCATACTGATGCTGGATGAGGAACCCCCTGGCCGAGAGGGATTCCGGAGTACCCTGACCCTAGCAATCCGGAGGAAGGGTACCCTTCCTTGTAACCCATGTGCACCGCAAGACTGAGGGTACCCAAGGCACGGATGTTCCTGACCTACTGGAGCCCTGGATGGGATCGGTGAGGCAAAGGAGCCCTCATAGGGACTTTCAGGGAAGCCCGGCCATGCGGTCTCCCTATTGGAAAGCATTGCGTGTGACCAGATAGGCCAGTCCAGATGGCCAAGAGGATACGCCAAGCAGAGGGAGGCTCCCTGGACAAAATGGAACCCCGACTTGGGCATTTGGCAGAGCGGTAGGCTGCAGCAACTGACCCGGGGCCCGGCAGGGCCCCTGGCCCCAGCCGGTAGCCAGGAGGCACAGGGGACGCCTTCCCCGGGCCCTGCGGACCCCGTCCCGGGCACCCTGCCACGCGGCAGGCACCAGGACGGCGCCCGGGGTGGGGAGGCCGCCCTCCCAGTGGCCCCTGGGAGACCCTGATCCGAGCCAAGCAGGGGGAGGCTTGCCACGCACGAGTGAACCCCGTCCCGGGCCTTTGGCAGACAAGCAGGGTGCGGGAAGGGGCCCAGGGATAGAGCACCCAACCCGGGGCCTGGCCGGGACACCTGGATCCAGCCGGGGCTCCCAGGCCCGGAGGCGCAGGAGTAGCCTTCCCTGGGCCCTCCGGACCCCGTCCAGGGCATCCTGCCACGCGCAGGCCCAGGGGCAGACCCGGGGCTGGGGCAGCATCCTGGCCCGTCCAGCTGCCGGCTGAGGACCGCTAGGCCGAGAGGGGTCGCAGAGTACCTTGTCCCTAGTAATCCGGAGGAAGGATACCACTCTTTCTGGGAACAAGTGCGCACCACGAGGCTCAGGGTACCATGGGCGCGAACGTGCCCGACCTCCTGGAGCCCTCGCTGGGATCCGGGAGGCGACTGGCACCTCATAGGGACTTCCAGGGAAGTCCGGCCATCTAGTGCCCCCGTAAGGAAAGCATTGCGGGGGACCAGATGGCCGAGGGGATCTGGGCGACCAGATGGCCGGGCACGAAAGGGAAGCCGTCTGGACACCCTGTGCCCCAACGAACGAGTGAGCGGGCGCCGGGGCATGGTGGACCGGAGGCCCAGAGCCCCAGCTGGGCCCCAGCCATGGAGGCTGCCAGGGGGCCCCGACAGGCCCTCCGACCCAGGGCCCCCGGACACCTTGACGAGCAGGGGAGGCCTGCCCGGGCGTAACGGAACCCCGACCTGGGCCCTTGGCAGTTCAGCGGGCGTGGGGGACTGGTCTGCCCAGGTCGCAGGGGAAGCCGTCCCCGGGCCTGCCAGACATGTCCCGGGCACCCTGTCGCGCTGCAGGACATGGGACGGAGCCCCGGGTGGGGAGGCCGCCCTCCCAGGGGCCATCAGGGGCCCCGGACGGAGCTCCTGAACCCAGCCAAACAAGGGGAGGCTCCCCGGGCACCAAGGAACCCTGTCCCGGGCCTTTGGCAGTGCGGCAGGCCCAGAGACAGGGCCCTGGGCTGGAGCACCCGACCCGGGGCCCAGCGGGGCCCCTGGACCCAGCAGTGGCTCCCAGGCCCGGAGGCGCAGGGGAAGCCTTCCCCAGGCCTGCCGGACACCGTCCCTGGCACCCTGCCATGTGGCAGGACCCAGGACGGAGCTCTGGGTGAGGAGGCCGCCCTCCCAGGGGCCATCAGGGGCCCCAGACGGAGCTCCTGGACCCAGCCAAGTACGGGGAGGCTCCCCGGGCACCACAGAACCCAGTACTGGGCCTTTGGCAGTGTGGCAGGCCCGGGAACAGGGCACTGGGCGGGAGCACCCGACCTGGGGCCCGGCGGGGCCCCTGGACCCCGCCAGGGCTCCCAGGCCTGGAGGTGCAGGAGAAGCCTCCCCGGGCCCTCCGGACCCCGTCCTAGGCACCCTGCCACGTGGCGGGACCCAGGACAGAGCCCGGGGTGGGGAGGCCGCCCTGCCCGGGGCCCCTGACAGAGCTCCTGAACCCAGCCAAGCAAGGGGAGGCTCCCCGGGCACAACGGAACCCCGTCCCGGGCCTTCGGCGGGCCGGGGAACAAGGCCCAGGGCCGGAGCACATGAGCCGGAGCCTGGCCGGGCCCCTGGCCTCAGCTGGGGACCCCAAGCCCAGAGGCGCAGGGGAAGCCTTCCCCGGGCCCTAAGGACCCTGTCCCAGTCACCCTGCCATGCGGCAGAACCCAGGACGTAGCCCCGGCCGGAGCTCCTGAACCCAGCTAGTCTCCCCGGGCACCACGGAACCCCCTGCCGTCCCGGGCAGTGCGGCAGGCCGGGGGGACAGGGACCCCAGGCCCGGGCCCTCCCGGATCCCATCCAGGGCATCCTGCCACGCGGCAGGCCCAGGAACGGACCAGGAGTTGGGGCGGCATCCTGGCCCGTCCAGCTGCCGGCTGAGGACCGCTAGGCCGAGAGGGGTCCCAGAGTACCTTGTCCCTAGTAATCCGGAGGAAGGCTACCCCTCTTTCTGGGAACAAGTGCGCACCGCGAGGCTCAGAGGACCCCGGGCGCGAACGTGCCCGAGCTCCTGGAGCCCTCGCTGGGATCTGGGAGGCAAATGGCACCTCATCGGGACTTCCAGGGAAGTTCGGCCATCTGATCGCCCCATAGGAAAGCATTGCAGGCAACCAGATGGCCGAGGGGATCTGGGCGACAAGATGGCCGAGCGCGAAAGGGAAGCCGTCCGGTCACCCTGTGCCCCAACCAAGGGCACCGGGGCATGGCGGGCCAGAGGCCCAGACCCCCAGCTGTGCCCTAGCCATGGAGGCTGCCAGGGGGCCCCGACAGGCCCTCCGACCCAGGGCCCCGGGACACCTTAACGAGCAGGGGAGGCGCAGGGGAAGCCTTCCCCAGGCCTGCCGGACACCGTCCCGGGCACCCTGCCACGCGGCAGGACCCAGGACGGATCCCCGGTTGGGTAGGCCACCCTCCCCGGGCCCCTCAGGGTCCCCGGACAGAGCTCCTTAACTCAGCCAAGCACGGGGATGCTCTCCGGGCACCATGGAACTTCGTCCCGGGCCTTTGGCAGTGCCACAGGCCGGGGGACAGGGCCCTAGGCCGGAGCACCCAACCCGGGGCTCGATGGGCCCCTGGAACCCGCCGGGGCTCCCAGGACCGGAGGCGCAGGAGAAGCCTTCCCGGGCCCTCCGGACCCCGTCCCGGGCAACCTGCCATGCGGCAGGACCCAGGACGGAGCCCGGGGTGGGGAGGCCGCCCTCCCAGGGGCCCCTGACGGAGCTCCTGAACCCAGCCAAGCAAGGGGAGGCTCCCTGGGCACAACAGAACCCCGTCCCGGGCCTTCGGTAGTGCGGCAGGCCGGGGGACAGGGCCCAGGGCTGGAGCGCCCGACCCAGCCGGGGGCCCCAAGCCCGGAGGCGCAGGAGAAGCCTTCCCCGGGCCCTCCAGACCCCGTCCCGGGCACCCTGCCACGCGGCAGGACCCAGGACTGAGCCCCGGACGGAGCACCTGAACCCAGCCAAGCCAGGGGAGGCTCCCCGGGCACAACGGTACCCCCGTCCTGTCCCGGGCAGTGGAGCAGGCCGGGGGACGGGGACCCCTAGGCCCGGGCCCTCCCGGACCCCATCCAGGGCATCCTGCCACGCGGCAGGCCCAGGGACGGACCCGGGGCTGGGCCGGCATCCTGGCCCGTGCAGCTGAAGGCTGAGGACCGCTAGGCTGAGAGGTGTCCCGGAGTACCTTGTCCCTAGTAATCCGGAGGAAGGCTACCCCTCTTTCTGGGAACAAGTGCACACCGCGAGGCTCAGAGGACCCTAGGCGCGAACATGCCGGACCTCCTGGAGCCCTGGCTGGGATCCGGGAGGCCATCTGGTCAACCCATAGGAAATTATTGGGGGCGACCAGATGGCCGAGGGGAGAGGGGCGACCAGATGGCCGGGACCGACAGACGCCAATCTGCCTGCCCCGATCCACCGCGGGAGGGCTCCCGCCTGCCCTTGCAGGGCTCGGGGGCTGCAGGGCTCCGGGGCTCGGGGACTGCAGGGCTCCGGGGCTCAAGGGCTCGAGGACTGCAAGGCTCCAGGGCTGCAGGGCTCCGGGGCTCCAGGGCTCGGGGACAGCAGGGCTGCAGGGATCCGGGGCTGCAGGGCCTGGGACCCATGGAGCCTGTCCGGGTACTTTGCCACACCGCGGGCCGGAGGAGGGAGCTTAGCAAAAACCTGGGAGGTGTTGCCCGGGCACAGCTCATCTGGTCCCCAGCAGGGAACCGCCAGACCTGGGAGGGTGTCCGGGCATACCCTTGCCCCTAGTAATCCGGAGGAAAATTACCGCCTTTCTTGTAATCCTTGCACACGAGGTGACAGAGGGGACCCAGGGCGCAAACGTGCCCGACCTCCTGGAGCCCTGGCTGGGATCCGGGAGGCGAATGGCACCTCATCGGGGCTTCCAGGGAAGCCCAGCCATCTGGTCGCCCCATAGGAAAGCATTGCGGGCGACCAGATTGCCAAGGGGAGAGGGGCGGCCAGATGGCCGGGACCGGAATGACGCTAATCTGCCTGCCCCGAGCCTTCTAGGGAGGGCTCCCGCCTGCCTTTGCAGGGATCGGGGCTGCAGGGCTCCGGGGCTCCAGGGCTCCAGGGCTCGGGGACTGCAGGGCTCTGGGGCTGCAGGACTCCGGGGCGCCCGGGGGAGGACTACCGTGAAAACCACCGAGCCCGACCCGGGCACTCTGACATGCCGTTGGCCTGGAGCACTGGATGCCCGGGGAACGACTGACCGGGACGCATGGCGCCCGTCCTGGGCACTTTGCCATGCCGTCAGCCTGGAGCCCCAGACGCCCGGGGGAGGACTACCGTGAAAACCATGGAGCCCGACCCGGGCACTCTGCCATGCCGTTGGCCTGAAGCCCCGGACGCCAGGGGGACGACTGCCCAGGACACATGGAGCCCGTCCTGGGCCCTTTGCCATGCCATCGGCCTGGAGCAACGGACTCCCTGGGGAGGACTACGGTGAAAACCATGGAGCCCGACCCGGGCGCTCTGCCATGCCATTGGCCTGGAGCACCGGACGCCCGGGGGACGACTGCCCGGGACACATGGAGCCGGTCCTGGGCACTTTGACATGCCGTCAATCTGGAGCCCTGGACGCCCGGGGGAGGACTACCATGAAAACCAGGGAGCCCGACCCAGGCACTCTGCCATGCCGTTGGCCTGGAGCCCCGGACGCCCGGGGGACGACTGCCCAGGACGCATGGAGCCCGTCCTGGGCACTTTGCCATGCCGTCGGCCTGGAGCCATGGACGCCCGGGGAGGACTACCATGAAAACAATGGAGCCCGACCCGGGCACTCTGCCATGCCGTTGGCCTGGAGCCCCGGACGCCCGGAGGACGACTGCCCGGGACGCATGGAGCCCGTCCTGGGCACTTTGCCATGCCGTCGGCCTGGAGCAAAGGACGCCCGGGGAGGACTACGGTGAGAAAACCATGGAGCCCGACCCGGGCACTCTGCCATTCCGTTGGCCTGGAGCACTGGACACCCGGGGGACGACTGCCCGGGACGCATGGAGCCCGTCCTGGGCACTTTGCCATGCCATCGGCCTGGAGCCCTGGACGCCTGGGGGAGGACTGACCGGGACACATGGAGCCCGTCCTGGGCTCTTTGCCATGCCGTCGGCCTGGAGCCCTGGACGCCCGGGGGAGGACTACCATGAAAACCATGGAGCCCGACCTGGGCATTCCGCCATGCTGTTGGCCTGGAGCACCGGACGCCGTGGGACGACTGCCCAGGACGCATGGAGCCCATCCTGGGCACTTTGCCATGCCGTCGGCCTGGAGCCCCAGATGCCCGGGGGAGGACTACCGTGAAAACCATGGAGCCCGACCCAGTCACTCTGCCATGCCGTTGGCCTGGAGCCCCGGACGCCTTGGTGATGACTGCCCAGGACGCATGGAGCCCGTCCTGGGCACTTTGCCATGCCGTCGGCCTGAAGCCACGGACGCCCGGGGGAGGACTATCATGAAAACATGGAGCCCAACCCGGGCACTCTGCCATGCCATTGGCCTGGAGCCCCTGACGCCCGGAGGACGACTGCCCAGGACGCATGGAGCCTGACCTGGGCACTTTGCCATACCGTTGGCCTGGAGCCATGGACTCCCAGGGGACGACTTCCCAGGACGCATGGAGCCCGTCCTGGGCACTTTGCCATGCCATCGGCCTGGAGCAACGGTCGCCCGGGGAGGACTACGGTGAAAACGATGGAGCTTGACGCGGGCACTCTGCCATGCGGTTGGCCTGGAGCACCAGACGCCCGGGGGACGACTGCCCGGGACGCATGGAGCCCGTCTTAGGCACTTTGCCATGCTGTCAGCCTGGAGCCCCGGACGCCCGGGGGAGGACTGCCGTGAAAACCATGGAGCCCGACCCAGGCACTCTGCCATGCCGTTTACCTGGAGACCCGGGCGCTCGTGGGACGACTGCCCAGGACGCATGGAGCCCGTCCTGGGCACTTTGCAATGCCGTCGGCCTGGAGCCACGGACGCCCGGGGGAGGACTACCGTGAAAACCATGGAGCCTGACCCGGGCACTTTGTCATGCCGTTGGCCTAGAGCCCCGGACGCCTGGAGGACGACTGCCCGGGACGCATGGAGCTCGTCCTGGGCACTTTTCCATGCTGTTGGCCTGGAGCCCCGGACTCCCAGGGGACGACTCCCCAGGAAGCATGGAGCCCGTCCTGGGCACTTTGCCATGCCGTCGGCCTGGAGCAACGGATGCCCGGGGAGGACTACGGTGAAAACCATGGAGCCTGACCCGGGCACTCTGCCATGCCGTTGGCCTGGAGCACCGGACGCCTGGGGAACGACTGCCCGGGATGCATGGAGCCCGTCCTGGGCACTTTGCCATGCCGTCGGCCTGGAGCAACGGACGCCCGGGGGAAGACTACCGTGAAAACCATGGAGCCCGACCCGGGAACTCTGCCTTGCCATTGGCCTGGAGCCCCGGATGCCCGAGGGATGACTGACCATGATGCATGGAGCCGTCCTGGACACTTTGCCATGCCGTCGGCCTGGAGCCCCGGACGCCCGGGGGAGGACTACCGTGAAAACCATGGAGCCTGACCCGGGCACTCTGCCATGCCGTTGGCCTGGAGCCCCGGACACCCGGGGGATGACTGCCCGGGACGCATGGAGCCTGTCCTGGGCACTTTGCCATGCCGTCGGCCTGGAGCCACGGACACCCGGGCGAGGACTACTGTGAAAATCATGGAGCCCGACCCGGGCACTCTGCCATGCCGTTGGCCTGGAGCCCCAGACACCCGGGGGACGACTGCCCGGGAT
This sequence comes from Lissotriton helveticus, assembly GCF_964261635.1. Taxonomy (NCBI): domain Eukaryota; kingdom Metazoa; phylum Chordata; class Amphibia; order Caudata; family Salamandridae; genus Lissotriton; species Lissotriton helveticus. Next base: position 45,489,655 of record NC_136060.1, on the reverse strand, counting down.
GCATGGAGCCCATCCTGGGCACTTTGCAATGCTGTCGGCCTGGAGCCACGGACGCCCGGGGGAGGACTACCGTGAAAACCATGGAGCCAGACCACGGCACTCTGCCATGCCATTGGCCTGGAGCCCGGGATGCCCTGGGGACGACTGCCCGGGATGCATGGAGCCCGTCCTGGGCACTTTGCCATACCGTTGGCCTGGAGCCACTGACACCCCGGGGAGGACTACCGTGAAAACCATGGATCCCGACCCAGGCACTCTGCCATGCCGTCGGCCTGGAGCCACAGACGCCCGGGGGAGGACTACCGTGAAAACATGTAGCCCGACCCGGGCACTCTGCCATGCCGTTGGCCTGGAGCCCCGGACGCCCGGGGACGACTGCCCGGGACACATGGAGCCCGTCCTGGGCACTTTGCCATGCCGTCGGCCTGGAGCCACGGACACCCAGTGGTGGACTACAGTGAAAACCATGGAGCCCGACTTAGGCACTCTACCATGCCGTTGGCCTGGAGCCCACGGACGCCCGGGGGATAACTGCCCAGGACGCATGGAGCCCATCCTGGGCACTTTGCCATGCCTTCTGCCTGGAGCCACGGATGCCCGGGGGAGGACTACCGTGAAAAACATGGAGCCCGACCCGGGCACTCTGCCATGCCGTTGGCCTGGAGCCCCGGACACCCGGGGGATGACTGCCCGGGACGCATGGAGCCTGTCCTGGGCACTTTGCCATGCCGTCGGCCTGGAGCCACGGACACCCGGGCGAGGACTACTGTGAAAACCATGGAGCCCGACCCGGGCACTCTGCCATGCCGTTGGCCTGGAGCCCCGGACACCCGGGGGACGACTGACCGGATGCATGGAGCCCGACCCGGGCACTCTGCCATGTCATCTGCCTGGAGTCCCGGGCGGCCGGGGGAGGACAACCGTGAAAATGGGTAAAAAAACTCGAGGAAAATGGACCATCGGGAAGGGGCTGAGAGGCAGGTGCGTACCCGGGCCCCTGGGGGCCTCAGCAGGTGGGCCCCGGTGCTGCCTTCCACCATCTCAACATCGCCGGGCCTCACAGAGGTGTGCCTGAGCAAACTCGGAGAAAAAAGACCATCGGAAAGGGGCCAGAGAGGCAGGTGCGTACCCGGGACCCTGGGGGCCCTGGCGGGTGGGCCTGGTACTGCCTTCCCCCTCTTAGCATCGCCGGACCTCAGGGAGGTCTGCCTGAGCAAACTCGGAGAAAAAGGACCATCAACAAGGGGCTAAGAGGCAGGTGCGTACCCGGGCCCATGTGGGCCCCAACGGGCGGACCCCGGTACTTCCTTCCCCCGTCTCAGCATCACCGGACCTCACGGAGGTCTGCCGGAGGAAAAAAACTCGAGGAAAAAGGACCATCGGGAAGGGGTTGAGAGGCAGGTGCATACCCGGGCCCCTGGGTGCCCCAGCAGGTGGGCCCCGGTGCTGCCTTCCCCCATCTCAGCATCGCCGGGCCTCGCGGAGGTGTGCCTGAGCAAACTCGGAGAAAAAGGAGCATTGGCAAGGGGCTGATAGGCAGGAGCGTACCCGGGCCCCTGGAGGTCCCAGCAGGCGGGCCCCAGGTCTGCCTTCCCCTGATTCAGAATTGCCGGACCTCACGGAGGTTGTCTGACCCTCTCCCTAGTAATCCGGAGGAAAACTAACCCCCGTTCTTGTAATCCGTGCACTCGAGGTGACAGAGGGGTCCGAAGACGCAAAAGTACCCGACCTCCTGGAGCCCTCGCTGGTATCGGAGAGGCAAATGGCACCTCATCGGGACTTCCAGGGAAGTTCGGCAATCTGGTCGCACCATAGGAAAGCATTGTGGGCGACCAGATGGCCGAGGAGATCTGGGCGACCAGATGGCCGGGCACAAAAGTAAAGCCGTCTGAACACCCTGTGCCCCAACGAAGGGGTGAGCGGGCGCCGGGGCATGGCGGACCGGAGGCCCAGAGCCCCAGCTGGGCCCCAGCCATGGAGGCTGCCAGGGAGCCCCGACAGGCCATCTGACCCGGGTACCCCGGACAACTTGACGAGCAGGGGAGGCCTGCCCGGGCGTAACGGAACCCCGACCCGGGCCCTTGGCAGTGCAGCGGGCCTGGGGGACAGGGCCAGGGGCACGAGCACCTGACCTGGGGCCCGGCGGGCCCTTGGAACCAGCCGGGACTCCCAGGCCCGGAGGCGCAGGGGAAGCCTACCCCAGGCCCTCCGGACACCGTCCCAGGCACCCTGCCACACGGCAGGACCCAGAACGGAGCCCCGGGTGGGGATGCTGCCCTCCCCGGGGCCCCTCAGGGGCCCCGGACGGAGCTCCTCAACCCAGCCAAGCAAGGTGAGGCTCCCCGGGCACCATGGAACCCAGTCCCGGGCCTTTGGCAGTGCGGCAGGCCGGGGGACGGGGCCCAGAGCCGGGGTACCCAACCAGGGGCCCAACCGGGCCCCGGCCTCAGCCGGGAGCCCGGAGGCACAGGGGCCGCCTCCCCGGGCCCTCCCGGACCCCATCCAGGGCTTCCTGCCATGCGGCAGGCCCAGGGACGGACCCGGGGCTGGGGCAACATCCTGGCCCATCCAGCTGCTGGCTAAGGACCACTAGGCCGAGAGGGGTCCCAGAGTACCTTGTCCCTAGTAATCGGGAGGAAAGCTACCCCTCTTTCTGGGAACAAGTGCGCACCGCGAGGCTCAGGGGACCCTAGGCACGAACATGCCCGACCTCCTGGAGCCCTGGCTGGGATTCAGGAGGCAAATGGCACCTCATCGGGACATCCAGGGAAGTTTGGCCATCTGGTCGCCCCATAGGAAAGCATTGCAGGCGACCAGATGGCCGATGGGATCCGGGCGACCAGATGGCCGAGGGGATCTGGGCGACCAGATGGCCGGGCACGAAAGGGAAGCCGCCTGGACCCTCCGGACCCCGTCCCGGGCACCCTGCCACGCGGCAGGACCCAGGACGCAGCCCGGGTGGGGAGGCCCCTCACGGGCCCCGGACGGAGCTCCTGAACCCAGTCCCGCAAGGGGAGGCTCCCCCGGCACCAGGGGACCCCATCCCAGGCCTTTGGCAGTGCGGAAGTCTGGGGGGACAGGGCCCTGGGTCCGAGCACCCGACCCGGGCCCGGCGGGGCCCTTAGACCCAGCCGGGGCTCCCAGGCCCAGAGGCGCAGAGGAAGCCTACCCTGGGCCCTCCTGACCCCGTCCCAGGCACCCTACCGCACGGCAGGACCCAGAACCGAGCCACGGGTGGGGAGGCCGCCCTCCCATAGGCCCCTCAGGGGCCCCGGACGGAGATCCTGAACCCAGCCAAGCAAGGGGGGGGCTCCCCAGGCACCACGGAACCCCGTCCTGGGCCTTTGGCAGTGCGTCAGGCCGGGGGACAGGGCCCAGAGCCGTGGCACCCGACCAGGGGCCCAGCAGGGCCCCTGGCCCTAGCTGGGAGCCCGGAGGTGCAGGGGACGCCTCCCTGGGCGCTCCCGGACCCCATCCAGGGCTTCCTGCCACGCGGCAGTCCCAGGGACGGACCCAGGGCTGGGGCGGCATCTTGGCCCATCCAGCTGCCGGCTGAGGACCGCTAGGCCGTGAGGGGTCCCAGAGTACCTTGTCCCTTAGTAATCCAGAGGAAGGCTACCCCTCTTTCTGGGAACAAGTGTGCACCGAGAGGCTCAGGGGACCCCAGGTGCGAAAGTACCCGACCTCCTGGAGCCCTCGCTGGGATCCAGGAGGCAAATGGCACCTCATCGGGACTTCCAGGGAAGTTCAGCCATCTGGTCGCCCCATAGGAAAGCATTGCAGGCGACCAGATGGCTGAGGGGATCTGGGCGACCAGATGGCCGGGCACGAAAGGGAAGCCGCCTGGACCCTCTGGACCCCGTCCGGGGCACCCTGCCGCGCGGCAGGACCCAGGACCCAGGACGGAGCCCAGGTGGGAAGGCCACCTTCCCCGGGGCCCTCAGGGGCCCCGGACGGGGCTCCTGAACCCGGCCGAGCAAGGGAGGCTCCCCGGGCACCCCGGGCACCACGGTACCCCTGTCCCGCCTTTGACAGTGCGGCAGGCCGGGGTGTCTGGCCCTGGGCCCGAGCACTAGACCCGGTGCCCGGTGGGGCCCTTGGACCCAGCCAGGGCTCTCAGGCCTGGAGGCGCAGGGGAAGCCTACCCTGGGCCCTCCGGACCCCGTCCCAGGCACCCTGCCACGCGGCATGACCCAGGACGGAGCCCCAGGTGGGGAGGCCACCCTCCCTGGGGCCCTCAGGGGCCCCGGACGGAGCTCCTGAACCCAGCCGAGCACGGGAGGCTTCCCGGGCACCACGGAACCCCATGCTGGGCCTTTGGCAGCGCGGCGGCCGGGGGACAAGGCCCTGGGCCGGAGCACCCCACCTGGGGCCCGACGGGGCCCCTGGACCCCGCCGGGGTTCCCAGGCCCGGAGGCGCAGGAGAAGCCTCCCCGGGCCCTCCGGACCCCGTCACGGGCACCCTGTCACGCGGCGGGACCCAGGACAGAGCCCTGGGTGGGGAGGCCGCCCTCCCCGGGGCCCCTGAAGGAGCTCCTGAACCCAGCCAAGCAAGGGGAGGCTCCCCGGGCACCACGGATCCCCGTCCCGGGCCTTTGGCAGTGCGGCAGGCCGGGGGACGGGGCCCACAGCCGGGGCTCCTGACCCGGGGCCCGGCCGGGCCTCTGGCCCCAACCGGGAGCCCGGAGCTACAGGGGACGCCTCCCCGGGCCTCCCCGACCCCATCCAGGGCTTTCTGCCACGCGGCAGGCCCAGGGACGGACCCGGGGCTGGGGCGGTATCCTGGCCCATCCAGCTGCCGGTTGAGGACCGCTAGGCCGTGAGGGGTCCCAGAGTACCTTGTCCCTAGTAATCCGGAGGAAGGCTACCCCTCTTTCTGGGAACAAGTGCGCACCGCGAGGCTCAGGGGACCCAAGGCGCGAAAGTACTCGACCTCCTGGAGCCCTCGCTGGGATCCGGGAGGCAAATGGCACCTCATCCGGACTTCCAGGGAAGTCCAGCCATCTGGTCGCCCCATAGGAGAGCATTGTCGGCGACCAGATGGCCGAGGGGATCTGGGCAACCAGATGGCCGGGCACGAAAGGGAAGCCGCCTGGACCCTCCGGACCCCGTCCTGGGCACCCTGCCGCACAGCAGGACCCAGGACCCAGGATGGAGCCCGGGTGGGGAGGCCACCCTCCCCGGGGCCCTCAGGGGCCCCAGACGAGGCTCCTGAACCCAGCAGAGCAAGGGGAGGCTCCCCGGGCACCACCAAACCCCGTCCTGGGCCTTTGGCAGCACGGCAGGCCGGGGGACAGGGCCCTGGGCTGGAGCACCCCACCTGAACCCCGCCGGGGTTCCCAGGCCCAGAGGCGCAGGAGAAGCCTCCCCGGGCCCTCCGGACCCCATCATGGGCACCCTGCCACGCGGCGGGACCCAGGACGGAGCCCGGGGTGGGGAGAGCTCCTGAACCCAGCCAAGCAAGGGGAGGCTCCCCGGGCACAACGGAACCCCATCCCGGGCCTTCGGCGGGCCGGGGAACAAGTCCCAGGGCCGGAGCACATGAGCCGGAGCCCGGCCGGGCCCCTGGCCTCAGCTGGGGAACCCAAGCCCAGAGGCGCAGTGGAAGCCTTCCACGGGCCCTCCGGACCCTGTCCCAGTCACCCTGCCATGCGGCAGGACCCAGGACAGAGCCCCGGCCGGAACTCCTGAACCCAGCCAGGCTCCCCGGACACAACAGAACCCCTGTCCCGGGCAGTGCGGCAGGCCGGGGGGACGGGGACCCCAGGCCCGGACCCCATCCAGGGCATCCTGCCATGCGGCAGTCCCAGGGACGGACCCGGGCCTGGGGCGGCATCCTGGCCCGTCCAGCTGCCGGCTGAGGACCACTAGGCCTAGAGGGGTCCCAGAGTACCTTGTCCCTAGTAATCCGGAGGAAGGCTACCCCTCTTTCTGGGAACAAGTGCGCATGCGAGGCTTAGGGGACCCTGGGCGTGAAAATGCTCGACCTCCTGGAGCCCTCGCTGGGATCCAGGAGGCGAATGGCACCTAATACGGACTTCCAGGGAAGTCCGGCCATCTAGCCGCCCCATAGGAAAGCATTGCGGGCGACCAGATGGCCGAGGGTAGAGGGGTGACCAGATGGCCGGGACCAAAATGACGCCAATCGGCCTGCAGGGCCCAGGAGCTGCAGGGCTCCGGGGATCCGAGGCTCCGGGGCTGCAGGGCTCAGGAGCTGCAGGGCTCCGGGGCTCCGGGGCTCCGGGGCTGCAGGGCTCAGGAGCTGCAGGGCTCCGGGGCTCTGGGGCTGCAGGGCTCCGGGGCTGCAGGGCTCTGGGGCTGCAAGGCTCCATGGCTGCAGGGCTCGGGGGCTGCAGGAATCCGGGGCCGCAGGGCTCCGGGGCTCCAAGGTTGCAGGGCTCAGGACCCATGGAGCCCATGCCGGGTACTTTGCCATGCTGCGGGCCGGAGGAGGGAGCCCCGGACACCTGGGAGATGTTGCCCGGGCATCGCCCATCTGGTCCCCGGCAGGGAGCCACCAGCCCCGGGAGGGTGTTTGGACATACCCTTGCACCTAGTAATCTGGAGGAAAATTGCACTCAAGGTGACAGAGGGGACCCAGGGCACAAACGTGCCTGAACTCCTGGAGCCCTGGCTGGGATCCGGGAGGCGAATGGCACCTCATCAGGACTTCCAGGGAAGCCCGGCCATCTGGGCGCCCCATAGGAAAGCATTGGGCGCGGCCAGAGGGCTGAGGCGAGAGGGGCGACCAGATGGCCAGGACTGAAAGGACTCCCATCTGCCCCGAGGCATTCGCGGTAGGGTTCCTGCTTGCCCCCAGCAGGGCTCGGGGGATCGGCTTCCGGGGGGCTCAGAGACCCCGGCTGCTGGGCCTCAGGCACAGGTGGGGCTGCCGGAGCTCCCGGGGGAGGACTGCCCGGGGCCCATGGAGCCCGTCCCGGGCACTTTGCCACACCGAGGGCCGGAGGAGGGAGCCCCGGACGCCTGGGAGGTGTTGCCTGGGTCGCCTCATTAGAAAGCATTGGGTGTGACCAGATGGGCGTGGGGAAAGGTGCGACCAGATGGCCGGGATGGAAAGTACTCCCATATGACCTCCCGAGCTTTCACGGTAGGGCTCCAGCCTGCCCATGTAGTGCAGGGCCCGGGGCTCTGCTTCCTGTTGGTTTGGGGAGCTTGGCTGGGCCTCAGGCACACGGAGGACCACCGGAGCTCTATTGCCCCGGACATCCGGGGGGGGAATTCCCGGGACCCATGAAGCCCGTCCCGGGCATTCTGCCATGCCATCGGCCTGGAGCCCTGGACGCCCGGGAGAGGACTGCCCGGGACCCATTGAGCCCGTCGTGGGCATTCTGCCATGCCATCGGCCTGGAGCCCCGAACGCCCAGGGGAGGACTGCCCGGGACCCATGGAGCCTGTCCCGGGCATTCTGCCATGCCGACGGCCTGGAGCCCCGGACGCCCGGGGGAGGACTTCCCGGGACTCATGGAGCCGGTCCCGGGCACTCGGCCATGCCGTTGGCTTGGAGATGGGAGCCACGGATGCCTACGGCGGTGTTGCCCAGGCATAGCCCATCTGGTCCCTGGCAGAGAACCGCCAGCCCGGGAGGGGTTTCTGGGCATACCATGTCTCTAGTAATCCAGAGGAAGGCTACCCCTCTTTCATGGAATCCGTGCGCACCGAGTGACGGAGGGGACCCAAGGCGTGCAGGCTCACAACCTCCCGGAGCCCTTGCTGGGATCGGGGAGGCGAATGGTACCTCAACGGGACTTCCAGGGCGGCCCGGTCATCTGGTCGCCCCATTGGAAAGCATTGCGGGCGACCAGATGGCCGAGGGGAGAGGTGCGACCAGATGGCCGGGACTGAAAGGACTCCAGTCTGCCTGGCCTGAGCTGAGCCTTCACGGTAGGGCTCCCGCCTGCCGTAGCAGGGCTCGGGGGCTTAGCTTCCCCTGGGGCTCGGGGACCCCGGCTGGGCCACAGGCACCGGGAGGACCACCAGAGCTCTCGGGGCCCGGACAACCGACAGAGGACTGCACGGGACCCGTGGAGCCCGTCCTGGGCACTTTGCAGTGCTGTTGGCCTGGAGGAGTGCCCGGGAACCATGGAGCCATCCAGGGCACTTTGTGACACCGTGGGTTGGAAGAGGGAGCCCCCGGGCGGAGGGGAGGTGTTGTCAGGGAATAGCCCATCAGATCCCCAGCAAAGAACCGCCAGGGGTGTTCCGGCATAACCATGCCCCTAGGAATCCGGAGGAAGGCTTCTTCTCTTTCTGGGAACCTGTGCGCACTCTGAGACTCAGGGGACCCTAGGCCCAGACATGCCCGAAATCCTGGAGCCCTGGCTGGGATTAGGGAGGCGGACGAGAACTCATCCGGACAGCCAGGCCAGGCCAGCCCAGCCCCAACGCTGTCCCTGCTCGACTTGCTCTATATGGCGCTCCAACATAAGGCATGTTCCAACACCTTCCCTGCTTGACTTGCTCTAGATGGCGCTCCAACATAAGGCATGTACCAACACCTTCCCTGCTCGACTTGCTCTAGATGGCGCTCCAACATAAGGCATGTTCCAAAACCTTCCCTGCTCGACTTGCGCTAGGTGGCGCTCCAACATAAGGCATGTTCCAACACCTTCCCTGCTCGACTTGCGCTAGATGGCGCTCCAACATAAGGCATGTTCCAACACCTTCCATGCTCGACTTGGGCTAGATGGCGCTCCAACATAAGTCATGTTCCAACACCTTGCATGCTCGACTTGCGCTAGATGATGCTCGAACATAAGGAATGTTCCAACACCTTCCATGCTCGAGTTGCGCTAGATGGCGCTCCAACATAAGGCATGTTCCAACACCTTCCCTGCTTGACTTGCGCTAGATGGCGCTCCAACATAAGGCATGTTCCAAAACCTTCCCTTCTCGACTTGCGCTAGATGGCGCTCCAACATAAGGAATGTTCCAACACCTTCCCTGCTCGACTTGCGCTAGATGGCGCTCCAACATAAGGCATGTTCCAAAACCTACCCTTCTCGACATGCTCTAGATGGCGCTCCAACCTAAGGAAAGAATAGTTTTGGAATTCTCAAATTGCGATTCGGTATTACAGAATCGCAAAACGATTGTTCGCTACCTCTCCCTGGCTAATAAAAATTAATGTATCATCATGTAAAGCGCTCTCATTCCTGATTTTGGGTCAAGTTTGCGCTACACAAAAAATAAAAAACTTCTAATTGAGAGCCCAGCTTGGTTTATCCGACACAGGGACAAATATGAAACCAAACAAAGTGGCACACATTGCCAAAATCATCAGGATGTACTCTGTGTGGTACACTAAATGAACAGATGTGGAAGGAGCTACAATCGTACCCCAAATTACCAGCCGCGGAATTTTTACAAAGCAGTCTGCATATTTTGGGGCTAAACCAGCTTTGGGAAACTCTGACAACCACCCCTTCTTTCAAAATATTTGTGTGGAAGACTGTGAAACTCTCTTCATGGCTGGAGGACAAAGAGGCACTATCAAAGATATCCCACGGCTGGATGACCCTGAATACTTACACGAAGCCGGGCATACAAACCTACTTCAATTTGGGTTATGACAAAAACATAAAAATTGCTTTCATGAAATATAGGCTAGGACTGCTCCCTTGGGACGAGCATCTCCCTCCCTGGCTTCGGACCCAAGCTGGCTCTTCGTGCCGTCTATGTGGATCGGCTCAGGAAGACATGCTGCACCTACAATGCTCCTGTAGAGAACTCACAAAGGAATGGAAGACATTTCTGAAACAACCTTTCAATCAACGAGGGATCCTCACCAGGAGGCATGCTCTGCTAGCATGTTTTGAACCGAGCGACCCACAATTGAACTGTAGAACAGTAAAATATCTTAGACTGTGCGACAGCAAGATGCCAGAAATACCGACAATAGGAACCTAACCAGAAATAGCACTTGTATAAGTGCCAGAAGTCTGCGAACACTCTGAGTATATGATTTGGGAACTCAGACTATATGTCTTTTTAAATACAAGAGTTTTAAATATGTACATGACAGTTTTTAAATGAGTATATTTCTTGTATTGCAATGGTTTTAATTAACTATGCAAATAAATTAAACTTGAAACTTGAATCAGGATGTACTCTAACATTCCGTATGATAAGAAGACATTGAACAGTCAAAATAATTAGGATCCATTTATGCTTGCATGTTACGTATCCTCAATGTTTTCTGAGGTGATACCAGTACTTATGGTTATGATTAAAGGATCATGATTTCTTCAGGCTCATCCGCTGACCTGTAAATACAAGATTCAAGACCAAAATCTGATATTCACTAAATCATAATCCAAAGTACTGAAACATAGACCTGTATTAAAGGTAAAGGGAGCTAGAGATTTTGACACAAATCTAGTAGTTTTGTGTAACCCAGGCATCCTTGTGAAACTATTCTCAAACAATTTGTGTATGTAAATTTGACTTGTGTGCTCTAATAGCTACATTTATGAGTGCGAAACTAAATTTTGCAATTCACAAAAGTTAGATGTGCCTTCTGTAAGACTTTTGAATCACAGTCAACAACAGATTATCTGCAAGGGTTTTTATTATCACTCTGCAAAGATTGATTTGAAAGTTACCTCGATTACTCAATTTCCTTGGATGATGTTTATAACCACAGCTGTATAGTTTCAATTCTTGTCATCGTGTTCATGGATTTTCTTTCCATAGGGTTAAATCAGTAACAGGTTCTTTTCCCCTCCAGAGTAAATCCTCATTCACTCCCCACGACCTAATATGCTCCTAATTTTTGCCAAAACTTAAATCCTTTCACCTGTAAAAAAAACGGGACTTTAGGTAAGGTGTTGCTAAACAGACAGCCTCTCTTCCATTTCCACTGCCTGTGTACTTGCCCTGAAAACAAGTTTGACTTCTGGAAAGGTGTTGCTCCCTACCAGTTTCATTCTCTCACAAAGAAGCCCCATCTCCTAGTCCCTCCATTTCTCTTTTCCAGTCTCCTGCCACTCTATTGGTGAGATTATCCCAAAGACTTCCTTGACTTCTCCTCTCCCCTATTATGTTATGTTATGTTATGTTATAAAAACTTTTATATCGCGCTCTACTACTAACAAGTATCCTGGCGCAGTGAGTGAAGGTTATATGGAAGACAGAGAGACAGACGGGTTATAAAGTAAGGTTAAACAGATGAGTTTTCAGCCCCTTCTTGAAGGCAGAGATTGTCGGAGTAACTCTCAGGAGCAATGGAAGCGCATTTCAGGCCCTAGCGGTCCTGACAGAGATAGGCTGGGCACCCAGTCTAGAATACTTAAATCTAGGCAGAGTCATTTGGCACAAGTTAGCTGAACGTAGGGCGCGACTAGGAACATACATAACAAACCTTTTACGCAAATACAGAGGTCCTAATTGGTGGGTTGCTCGAAAAGCAAGAACCAATGATTTGAACAAAATCCGGTGAGCGGCCGGAAGCCAATGAAGACTGCGTAGATGGGACCGCACACTAGTTATCCTGGGAAGCTTGAACAGGAGACGCACTGCTGCGTTTTGAATGACCTGAAGCCGTTGGATTAGATAGGTAGGTAAGCCACTAAACAGGGCATTGGCGTAATCAAGTCTGGCAAGTATGAGAGCGCGCAATACAGTCTCTTTGGCTTCTCTCGGGAGTAAAGGAAAGAACCTTCCAAAGGCTTTGAGGGTGGTAAAGCAGATGCCCGTCAGTTTTTTTATATGGTCCTCAAACTTAAGGTCCTGCCCAAACCAGACCCCCAAGTTCTTGGCTGGTCCCCCCATTGATTTGGGGCAGGGCAGGGCAGCTGGCCATAAGAGGTCTTTAAAGTTGTCAGGGAAGGAACCATAAAAGAGGACCTTGGACTTGTCTTCGTTGCACTATAGCTGAGCAAGTGCTAACCAACGGAAGACCGATGATAAACAAGACCGTACCGACGATGCATCTGAATTGTCCTTTGACCAAGTGAACAGCAGTTGGGTGTCATCAGCATAGGCCATTATTTTGGCCCCAACTGCTCCGCCAGATGGATTAGGGGGGTCATGTACACATTAAAGAGCAGGGGACTCAGGGAGGACCCTTGTGGGACTCCAGTAGGGAGCTTCTTTGGCAAGGAAGCGTGGGGAGGCATCCACACCTGGTGCGTCCTATTGGCCAGGAATGATGTCAGCCAATCAAGAGCAAGCCCAGAGATACCCACCGCCGCCAGTCTGGCGAGAAGTAAAGCATGGGGCACCGTATTGAAGGCGGCAGAGAGGTCCAGCAAAATCAGGACCGCTCTGCTACCCCCGTCAAGACAATCCCAGATAGCCTCAGACATCTCCACCAGCCCCGTTTCAGTGCTGTAAGCAGCCCTGAACCCTAATTGTGCCGGGTGGAGGGCATGAGAAGATTCAATGAAATTGTCCAACTGTCTGAAGGCAATCTTTTCACAGACCTTCGCAAGAGCTGGTAACAATGAAATAGGCCGATAACTGGAGGCGGCGGTAGGATCCAGGCCCACCTTTTTTAAAAGCTGTAAGAGTTTGGCCTGCTTCCAACAGAGCGGAACGATGGTAGAGGAGAAGGAGAGATTGACAATCTGTGTCGCCTCCTGGCAGACTATTTTCGCCACCCCCCCAAGAACTCTCGCTGGGCAAGGATCAGACGGTGACCCTGACTTCAGGGTTTCAAGAACTGCCAGAACATCAGACTCAGTGGCCGGGGAGAAGCCGGTGAACTGCACGCCTGGTTTAGGCATCTCAGGAGAGGGGAGTGCCGGGGAGAGCTGAAAGTAGTTACATACACTCTGCAAATCCACTTGGATCTTGGCGATTTTGTCATCAAAGAAAGACGACAGCCCTTCACACCAAAGATCGGAAGAGGGCAATAGGGGTTGCGCGGCACAGGCGGATAGGAAACTCTGGACAATTGAAAAAATGTCTTTACTGTTATTGTTGGCTTTTCCAATTCTCCCTGCGTAGTAACTACTCTTGGCAGCCCTAATCGCCGAATAGTAGTTATTTTGCTCTGTGCACAAATTGCTCTTAGCCTCAGGCAAGTAGGCTTGTCTCCACACCCGCTCCAATTTATTAAATCCAATTTTCAATTCCCGAAGGGTGTGGGTGAACCATGGCTTAGAGGGGGTAGACCGCGTCCTGCAAGCCCGTCCCATATTAATCGGGCAGCCGACCCTTGCTCTACCCATGTGTTGAAGGCACTGACCGCGGAATCGATCTCCGAGGACAGTACCGAACGGTTTTGGGAAAGAGAGTCCGACAGAGTGATCAGGTTGATCCGCTGTGATTGAGCAAGAGAGGGGGTATTCCCCCCTCCTCCGCTTCTATCCAGGGACCAAGAAAACCTGATCAGATCATGGTCAGACCATGTCACCCTCTCAGGACGTGTCATAATAATGTCAAAGTTAGAGCAAACCAAGTCTAAAACATGGCCGCCCACATGAGTTGGGGCATCGACCCATTGTTTAAGGTGGGCCATGGTTAAGGCCTCACCTAAACGAATGGTCTCAGTGGAGTCACACATATCGACATGAATATTAAAATCCCCCAAAAGGAGGTATCTTGCGAATCTTAAAGCCTGCAGGACTATGACCTCCTCCAGCTCCCCAACAAAGTTACCCACATAGCCCGGAGGACGATATAGGGGTGTGCCTCCCAAGGTGAAATGGGGATTAAACACCAAGGAAAAATGAAGCAACTCCGCATCCCCCAAAGCATCTTGGGGCTCACTCGAAAAGACCCATTGGTCTCTATGGATCACAGCAAAACCGCCCCCTCTGCCCGACGGGTGGTCTGCCCTTGTGATTTTAAAGCCGCAGGGAATTGCTAGCTCCACAACCGGGGCACATGAATCATTTAGCCAGGATTCAGTAATAAAAAAACGATCCAACTGGTTCTCAGCGAGAATTTCGAACACATCAGCGGCGTGCTTCACCAATGACCTAGCGTTAATTAACCCCGCCCTGATCAACGTAGGGTTAATGCTCGCCTGTTCAGGGAGGCTCCGTGTGTTATGGAAGCAAAAATTACACGAGGGGCATATACGCGAGAGACTGTCCGTCACCACCCAGGAGTGTCCCTCATCACATCTAGGGACATTCAATGCAACCAGGTTCTCCGGAGAATACCTCAGCAGAGTGGTATGTTGAATCTGCTGAACGCAGGCAGGGGATCTGGCCCTGGGCCCATCCGGGACACGGACGGGCACAGACGGGCCCTCCTTTGGTGCTCCTTCGGCGCGCAGACGGCCCGCCCGCTGCGCGCGTCCCCTGCGCGCTCGCCTGATCATAGCGTTAAGTAGGGTCGGCCAAGCAGAACACTAGAGCGCCAACCCCGAGTGCAATGCGGTCCCGCCTAACTTCCGGGTACCGCTGGGGTCGAGCGCTAAGACCGGCACGATCAGACTAAGCAAATGAATGGCAATAATTATAAACAGCGCAGGTGCAAATACGCAATATGTGCAAAGAAGCAAAGAAGCTAATGGATACCCCACTGAGTGTGAAGGGCGGAATTGGGCTCACAATACAAGCGTAGGTACAATTTTAAAATACAAACAAAAGTACGCTATAAAATGATCTGATGCAATAGTTAAAATAAGCAGAGCGCAATTTTAAAAAGGTCAGCAGTGGCAAGGCAAATGGCTAATGAACAACACAACACTCACACAGAGCCGCGCTCGCCTCCTCCCTCGATTAAGTAGGGTCGGCCGAGCAGAACACTAGAGCGCCAACCCCGAGTGCAATGCGGTCCCACCTAACTTCCGGGTACCGCTTGGGTCGAGCGCTAAGATCGGCACGATCGGACTAAGCAAATGAATGGCAATAATTATAAACAGCGCAGGTGCAAATACGCAATATGTGCAAAGAAGCAAAGAAGCTAATGGATACCCCACTGAGTGTGAAGGGTGGAATTGGGCTCACAATACAAGCGTAGGTACAATTTTAAAATACAAACAAAAGTACGCTATAAAATGATCTGATGCGATAGTTAAAATAAGCAGAGCGCAATTTTAAAAAGGTCAGCAGTGGCAAGGCAAATGGCTAATAGACAACACAACACTCACACAGAGTTAGTTAGTTCCTTATTCTGAGGCCACATCCTCTATAAAACTCCATCTCCCACACCCTTCTCCAAAAGGTCAGGTTATTGCATAGTTGGCATTCTGCCACCTTCATGTAAGATGTGCAACCCCTGCTCCATATATTTCAGACCGAGCTTCTGTGCCAAGGAAGAGAGAAGCCTAGAGGAAAGGCAAAGAGAAAGGCTAATGCATGGAGCCAGTAAAAACAGCTCCCTGCAAAGTTTGTCACTTTTAAGGCCAGGAGGCCTTCGGAAAGGGCTCCAGGTGGCTAGGGCTCACCACCAGGAGCAAAGCCAGACCAAAAGCAAGACAAATTACAAAAAGGAGCCTGAGATACCTGTCAAAGGAGGATGTTGACCTGTGGCCCTCTTTCTGCCACTGATCAAGTGTGTGTGGCTCCTCCGCCATTTTCAGCTTGGCCCCAGGGGTGGGCCAGGGCCCCATGGGTTGCCCCCTGAAACAAGGTACTGTGGGTAATCTCCATCGTACCTGCCCCGTGACAGAAGAAAGGGACCGAGGACCCCATCCCTGGTCCCTGAGATGACATCTGTTGCAAGGGTGGACCATCATGCTTACCCGTTTAAAAAGGAAGTGGCCGAGGACCCCAACCCATGTCCCGGAGCCCAAACTAGATAGGGGGAGAGCCATCACACTCTCCCTCCCATGGCGGGCCCACCACACTCTGCAAGACGGGGTGAGCGGGAGGCCAGACACCGTGTACACGCCTGCCCACTGGAGCAGGTAGGCCAGAAGAGTGATGCTGGGTCCCCCAGCAGCACGCTGTAGTTCTGTGTAGTAAATGTCCTCTCCACTGTTCTTCTCTGGATAGACTGTACTATGATATCTGTGACATCATAGAATGTCTGGGTGTCCCTCTGGCTCACAGTGCCTCTCTCTAACTTACTGTGGCAGTTGGTCATCTCAGGCTGAGCTGCTAACAGCTGTCTCCTGGTGGGGTTTACTTCTGATCTTGACCTGTCTACCTTACTTGGAAGGAACTTGCAATAAAGGATCTTAACTTACACAGTGGACTGTGCATCTTTCATTTACCACAGTTTGGCGACGTTTTGAAGAGGATGAACCTACGTGTGAACTAAGGAAGCTATTACAAGGAAAAGAACTTAAGACATTATACATAAGCTTAAAGGTAATGCCCAGCTGACCCCACCAGTGTCCTGTTTCATCTTGGACAGCATGCACCTGGGTGTTTGTTATTGATGAGCCTCCTGTCACCTTCTTGCTGTTTGGATAAGTCTACAGCTACGCTTTTCTCTAAGGCCTGTGGTGTGGTGTTTGTTTTGTTCATCTGGCCTTCATTTTATTGGGAAGCGTTGTGGTGTAACAGAAAGGTTTCATCTATTTTCTATCATGAGTTTTTTACGGTTCCTTAAACTTTTAAAAACTCACCTGTTCCCTGCCTAATTCTTGTGCCTAGTGTGGTGGTGTCTTTTTCTGGATGAGCGCGGGGATGCCCAAGGGTAACCAGGCGCTATATAAAATTCGTTAATAATAATAATAATAATAATATTTTATCAGTGGTCTAATATTGTTTCTGGATCCTATATCGATATCCAGCAACGGACTTCTATGTGCCTGCGTGTGGAAACAAGCGTTTGCTTAGGAGAAATTCTATGTGGAATATCTACTCTGTTCCTGCACCTTGGAGGAAGGCATCAGGTCGGGTGAGAGGCGTGACTTGTACGCAAGTTTGTGTGTGGCTGAAAACAGCGTGGCAGTTTCAGTCACTTTGGCATCTTTATTGTGACATTTATCAGTATTTACTCAGTTTCCCAGTTTTTGAGTGCCTTGGCAGCGCCATTCAGAGTGAGCACATTCAGGGACCTGTGCTATTCTTGGTCAGCGCATTCAAACGGGCGCTTCTTGGAAGGAGACTCGGTGCAGCACTGGACAATATTTTTGCTGGTGAGTGGAGGGCACTTTTATTAGTTTTCTGGTCCATTCACGATGCATGTTAGTTCTTGGGAGTTGAACCGCCGCATCTTGAAAATGTCACCAGCCTCTCTGCACGCACACTCTTACCGGTCACAGTCTTACCGGTTTCGTGACGCCTCCGTCTTCTCTGTGACGTTTTGGCTTTTCTGGATTCCAGCTGCCTGGCAACGCGTTAGTGCACAAACGTGCCTTGAGCCACCCGGCGCAGCATCAAAAGGCGGGCCGCCATTTTGTGTTTATTGGACTATGCCTCAGCTTGCTGGTCATCTTTGCCGTATGTTGTTCACCTTGGCAATCATGGCATGTTGGTTTCGGGAAACATGGTGCTGTCTGCCTACGGAAGAGTTTACCCTGTATGGTCTCTGCCACATTTTATTTACAAGGTGCGTACAATTTGGCCCACATGTGAAACACGAAATGTGTCAGTGGAGAGGGAAGAGGAGCATCAGAACTTTTGACTTGTCTTCACTTATTGCATTTTTGAGACTGCCTGACATTTGGAGACTGGGTGACATTCCATTGTTGTGGCAAGTTTCAGCGCTGTTTGCAGGGAGCTGTGTGCGGGGACCCCGGGTGAGAGATCGCTCACCGGAGCTGATGCTGTTCATTAATTACAGTAGTAGTTCATATCTCGCTGCATGTTTTGTATTGGTCAACACCGTGCTGCATGTTTTGAGTGTGCCGATGTTTTTGTTCGTGTTGGACGGGGTGTTAGGGGATGTTGTAATCTTGGTTTTCTAGGGTGTTTGCGTGTAGTCAATCCCAATTCATGTCCTCAAGGCTGTAATTCTGTGGTGTACCCTTTTCAGGGGGGGTTGGGTATTTGTGGGTAGTCCACGCCCCATGGTTGTGTGTTGTCAATGCCCCACTTTTGGTTCCCAGTATTACTGTCCTGCGGTGTACCCTTCTCAGGGGAGGTTGAGTGTTTGTGGGTAGTCCATGCCCCATGCCCATTTTTCTTCCCAGGGTTATAGTCCTTACCCTGTGGTGTACCCTTTTCAGGGGAGGTTGTGTATTTGCGGGTAGTCCATGCCCCACTTTTATTCCCAGGATTACTGTCCTGCGGTGTACCCTTTTTGTCCCAGGGTTATTGTCCTTACCCTGCGGTGTACCCTTTCCAGGGGAGGTTGATTATTTGCGGGTAGTCCATGCCCCACTTTTGTTCCCAAGATTTTTGTCCTGCTGTGTACCCTTTCTAGGGGAGGTTGGGTGTTTACGGGTAGTCCATGCCCATCTTTCGTCCCAGGGTTATTTTCCTTACCCTGCGGTGTACCCTTTTCAGGGGAGGTTGAGTCTTTCCGGGTAGTCAACGCCCATTTTTATTCCCAGGATTACTGTCCTGCGGTGTACCCTTTTCAGGGGAGGTTGAGTGTTTGCGAGTAGTCCATTCTCAATACCTTGCGCTGTTCCCTGCTTTTGGTGGAGATTGTTTGTGCACTATGTTCTGGTCGAAGTCTACCTTCTTGCAACTCCTGGCCAGGGTCTCTTATTGGTAAGATTTTGAGCTGTGTATTTGTCATACGTTTAGTGTCAGCTTATCTTTATCAGGGGTAGTTTTTTTTTGGGGTGAATTCTTGTGAAAGGGGTTTGCTCTCTTGGTTTATCTTAAGTGAATCTTACCCCTATTGTGTCTCTCCCAGACTACACTCATTTTTGCTTCTAGGGTGTTTACCCCGTGGTGTACCCATGTGTGGGGAGGTTACCCGCTAACTTAGCTGTTTGTCTTGTTTTTTTCGAAACCATTCTGTTTCGTTAAGGGAGGGGGATGAGGCATATAGTGACATAGTGTAGTTTATTTGTTCATTTCTCTGCTAATGATACCTCATGCTGACGTCATGTCATGTCGTACATTATTACTTTTGGTTCATCTCAATGTTGTACTTTCCTGCTGATGTTGCATTTGAGGTATTTTGCCGATTGTTTCTTTATTCTGTTCTTATTCCATAAGGGAAGAGGATGTGTAGTAAATGTCCTCTCCACTGTTCTTCTCTGGATAGACTGTACTATGATATCTGTGACATCATAGAATGCCTGGGTGTCCCTCTGGCTCAAAGTGCCTCTCTCTAACTTACTATGGCAGTTGGTCATCTCAGGCTGAGCTGCTAACAGCTGGCTCCTGGTGGGGTTTACTTCTGATCTTGACCTGTCTACCTGACTTGGAAGGAACTTGCAATAAAGGATCTTAACTTACACAGTGGACTGTGCATCTTTGATTTACCACATTCTGCAGGCATGGGGAGCCACCTGTGAAAGCCGGGGTGGGCTCCCTGTGCTGTCCCCCAGTGAGGGAACCTGAACCCAGGGTGTTCAGGTCAGATCCGGAACCCCAAAACGTATAGTAGGGCACAGCGCAAGGCCTCATTAAAGAAATAAAGGAATAGGCGCAGCACAATTCCACACAGAAGAGATAAAAAGGACCAGTGCGAGTCTGCATGAAAGGCAAACTCAGCCGCATGTCTCCCCAGCTCAGTAGGAGAGCCACTGCTAAAAAATGCATGTGCTCAGAGAGGAGCCCACCATAAAGCCCTGCTTGGCCTGCCCATATTTTAAAAAGAAAATCACTTGTTTTTGGCTTGTGGTGGCCTCAGAAGGATGGGGGTCACCACCAACTCACCCCAGAAGCGTGGGGGGAGCTGCAGGAACAGTGCAGCCTCCACCCAAAAGAATTTCCAGAGTCCTCACCCTAAGTCGGATGGGACTCTTAAAAGATAACCTTCCAGGGTATTGTTAAATTCAGTAAAATAAAGATGATGAGTCCTTGTTGTAATGTTCATGTAGTATATTTATTCTTGAGATTAGATAGAAGGTACAGCATTCAAGTAGGAATGTAATATGGTAAGAAACCCCACCGGGAGCAGATAACTTCCTGATCAGCCTCCAGGTAACTGATAAATCCCTTGAACAGCAACAGGTAGAATCCTGGATGACATCACAGAGACATCACATAGATAAGCAGACACTAACACTAAGTAGGGACAAAGAGAGAGGAAGAGCACAAAGAGAGAGGAAGAGCAGGATATAACACACCTCACTCCTTTAATTGAAAAAATGGATATGGATAAGATGAAACAGAAGATGGCAGAAGCAGAAAGGCAGAAGAAAGAAAGAACATATATGCACCCAAAATAAACACCCTCTTCAACAAGATGGAAAGAAGAGGTAATATCAAAGGGGCACAGGTACAAAGGTTGTACAAGCACCGTAAGCTAACAAAAGAATGTAAGCTTAAATGAAATGAAAACTGAACATCTCAATACAAATGTGCAAAGGTACAGTATGGCTCAGTACCGTAGATAGAATATGAAATATCAACTCCTCAAATACGAATATTTTTGATTCCTCCAAAATAAAGCACAATAAAATGAGCCCAACTCCTCAAAGTAAATACATGAACTCCTCTAAACATAGAGCACAGTAAAAGTGGTTCATGACAAAACGGCTCTTCACTGAAAATGAACAACTTCTATATCAATAGAATAAAACTGAGACCATGCAGCTCCTCACAGTAAGTAACAGAAAATCAGCAATAAAACTGAGCCCTGCGGTGATGGAGCGAGATTCAGAAATGTTTTTCATTTCAACTCGTGAAGTCACACTTCCATGAATAAAATAATAGGAATAACAATTGTGCTGTGTATGTATTAATTCAAACTAGTTTAAGTTGCATCTACACATGAAAAACGCGGGATACTAACATGTGTGCTCATAAACGTGCATTATGTTGCATTTCCTTGTTTGTGAAAAATAATAAATTAATCGTGTCTATTTGTCATGTCAAAAATTAACTGCAGCTGTTTAGAATAAATGGCATGTGCTTATTTTGCTTCCCTTTTTATGTGGTGTCACTCTATTCACTATAGGTGCATAAATAACTCTGCTGGATTAAACGAAGAATGGTAGATATAAAATGCTGCTTTATTTGTTTGCTTCTGCTAGGTAACTTAGACTAATGGGTTAATTGTTAACAATGGAGGGTGGCAACAAAACAAATTATATTACTCGCATTAATTATTTTCTTGTGTTTGTTTATACAATAGTTAATGAAAAAGGCTTTGGGCCTAGTGAAATTTTCCGTGTTTGCAAATCTGCTTGGAGCCAGAGTGAGCCCATGATGGCAACAGTTTTCTCCTGCCCGAAAAGTTTGTCGTGCTGAGATGACATTCTCTTAGCCGAACAAGGCCAAGGCCAGGAACCGGCAAAAGGCTTGTGACATCCACGTATCCGAGGAAGCTAAAAACTTCATTTGTTGCAATTGTTGCGAACTGGAGGAAACTGCGTTGTTCGAAAACTAGAGACAATGGTCTCTAAGAATGATGACGGAACTATGATTCTGAAATGTGGTGACACGTCGCCTGTCACTTTTGGACCAATGAGGCTCTGATTTCAGCAGTGAAAATTACTTTTTCTTAGATTAGCTTAGCGTAGAAAGGTATAAAAACTCTTGCCCCGTGGAAGAGTTATGCTTCTCCCTGCAGACCTTTTGATGAGGGCGTTACGCTGTTGGACTTCTCTTGGAACAAGTAAGAACCCTCAAAGACTTTACTCTTTAATTTTCCTTATAGCTAGCATTAGTTAGGGACTTAGGTTTTGAAAATGCCAAAATGATAATCTTCATTTGCAATAATAATTTTGATTCATAATAAAATTGTCTTAACTATTTGCAATGATTCAAAAAAAATTCTAATACATTTTCCAAATAAGTAGCTAATAAAAATCTTACTTTGGAAAACAAGCTGGTCTTGTTATTTTCACGGGAATAAGTTACTCATAGCTAGATTTTATCGCCACAGTGGCTTAATTAGCTTGTAGGTTTGTGAAGTATGATGAATTCATTTACCATGGTTGTATATAAATGTATATAAATTGTGAATAGGTTAATTAGGTCACATGATTCAGTTGGTTATAATATGTCATGTTAGATTTATGGGCCTTATGAGAGTTTATTGATTGATGGTGTATATAGTGGAGTTGGGTAGCGTTGCTTATGACATATTTCCAAAAGCCCGCTGGATCAATTTTTCTGGTAGCAGAGGATGGTTGCTATGGTAACCGATATGTTATATGGTAGTTGCATAGGATCGATGATTAACATATGTTGAGTTTGTTCATTTGCGTTATGTGTAGTCGAAAGGGTTTTTCCAGCGTGGAAACCCCTAGTTGTACTGGTAAAGAGTAGTGTGGCCAGAGTGTAAAGTCACAAGTCACACAGTGCATTTGATCTGTTTCAGAATAGTGGTATCGTCGTGTATCACAAGTGTTGTCGTCGTGCAGCACATGGTAGGGATAGGTGTGTCAGATAGAATGTATGCATAGTGAGGATTGTCTATGAAATCGAAGCATTGAGTATAGGGACAATGTGCCCGCTCTAAAACTCTCTGTGGGAAAGTAATAGAATTAATTCGAGCTTGAGTGAAGGGTAAGGTAACGTCGCTTATTTTACTGACGCTTCATGTTATCAGTGGGGGGTTAGAGTCCCGCCAGGATTTCATGTGTGTGTGGTTAGGGATATTTTCCGTTTGAAAGTGCGTAAATGGTTTTGTAATTCCGTTCGAGTCAAACTTTGAATTGCTACTTTATGTACATTCAGAGAGAAGCGCGTTCGTTATTACGTGTGTAAAGGGTAGAGTAAAGGTTTACTTTATCGGCAAATGTATATTCTGTGAGAATAGCGTCGTCTATTCCACGCAAAGAATTTCTCGTGTGTGTATAAAACTATCGCCTTAATTAGAGAAACAGACAAATGGTTTGTTCTTTATGTTGTTGTTAATTGAATTTCATTGAGAAAAGCGTCTTTAAAATGGCGCTGTGAAAAGTTTTTGTGAAGGAGGGGTGAGCGCTGAGAGTGAGACGCGAGAAACCGCAGCGGCTGTGTAAGTTACACGGTCCGCGCAGGGATTGGGTACTATACGTCACAGGCTGTACTCTGATTGGCTCACGTGACTTTGTCGAGCTGAACGCTGATTGGCTTTAGTGGGAGGCTCTGTTTTTACTGGTCGAGCAAGGTGGTGACGTAGCTTGAACCTGATTGGCTTGTTGGTGTGTTTCGCGCACGGATTGGCTGGTGTTGCGGAACAACCAGGAAAACATTTACAATCATTTTTGATTAAGCGGATTTGATTTAAAAATGGCTTATTACTTTAAACATGTTGAGAAAAAGACTTCGATACTTCAAAAATGTACATTTTTTATTTCACCCGACAAGAAAATTCAAACGCGAGGTGGTAAATTACTTCCTAAGTACAAGACACCTGCAGCGTATATGGAAGGTGAATATGGTTACCATACTGTTCTGTGGTTTGATGTTTGGAAAAATTACACAAAGGACGACGGCGTATTGGCTTGGCCGGATGATGGTTCATTTAATGTTAAAGTTTTAAGAAATCTGAGAGAGAAAATCTCAGCTCTAGTACCACGGCCTAGACCGACACAATTTGAGGCTTTGGTTGAATGGGAGGATGAGATGTTTCAACTTCAGAGAGAAGCAAATGGGATTAAGAGACCTCCAAAAACACCGAGTTACAGACGAGAAACGCATGAAGATAGAATGCGTATGTGGAGACAGGGAGATATGTGCGATGGTCTCTATTTAATTAGGGAAATGGTTTTAGGGTCTCCAGGTGAAAAGAAAACTGTTGTTATAGATAACGAATCAGAGGATCCAGTCTTAGAAGAAATTTTTACGACAAATAATAAAAATGCCCCTTTGAGACAGCCTCGTTCATGGTCCACTCCAACGGTTTCTGCTGGAACCACTCCTAGTGCACCCCCAATAAATGATTCTCCAAAATTGTACCCAAATAATTGTGAATCTTTTGGAACTTCAGAACAGTTTGAGGCAAGAACTAATTGTAGTGCTTATATTGAAAACAGAAGTTTTCCAATGGAAAGGGAAGCCCCTAGAAATCTGATGAGAACTGACAGGAATGAGGACGTTGCAAACACTTCAGAATACTTGCGATCGAAAGAAAAATTAATTCAGCAGATAACCAAGAGCATGGAAGCAGTGACAGTTCCAGTAACGATTGGTCCTGTTCAGCCTGTTTTTGATCAAAAAGAAATTAAACAGCAAGGTTTAACAATTCCATCAAATGCAGAAATTAAAAAAGTAGCTGAAAAATTTTATTCAGATTTATCTGAAATAAATCGTGAAAAATCAAGGGTGCCTGACTTAACTTTTAATCAAGGTTCTTTTAACCAGACACCAATGGGTGCAGAGTCAGATGCTGAGTCTCCTGAGAAAAGAGAATCGAATTCAAAACTTGATGTTGCAAAATTAAAAGCAGATTTGGAAGAATTAATAATTGGCACAATTGGTCCTGACAGTTTAAAATTTTACCGAGATGATGAACTCCTGTTCATCAGCAAAAGCATGCAATGGAAAATAAAGAATACATATGATCAGCTGGAGGAACTGGCAGAGGAATTAGAAATTGATTTGAACAAACAGAAAAACCTGGGAAAGCATAACAGATTAAATTTTACAGAAAAAGACATTGAAAATTACAATACAGGAGGAAGAATTACACACATAAAAGAATTGATTGTTTACATCAAGAAATTGGGTGACTTGAGTAAATGGAGAGTGAAATGGACCAAAAAGAAGGAAGATGAGAGGTTGGATAGGTTGGATAATCTGTCCAAACAGTTTCCAATGAGAGAAATTGCAGGTGGAGGGTACGTACATGTTCCCTGGACAAGACAGGACATTCTGCTCTTTACTAATGATTTTCCTCGGCTGAGAGAAAAGCCGGTGGAATGGTACCGACAGGTAGACAGATTTATTAAAGTTTCAAAAGTTCTGTGGATTGATCTGGATTGCTTTTTTTACATTGTTGTCCCATCAGATCTCTGGACAGAATGCAAAATTGCTGTAGGTTGGCCAAAAGCTGAACCAGATCGAGTTAAAGATACGGGTGCTCCAGCACCGGAGGTTATGGAATTTTATGAAAAAGTGATTTACTGGTTAAAACAAAAAATTGCCCCAAAAGAAGTAGATTGGGTTAAAATAGACTGGACAAACCAGGAGCCGAAAAAATCAGTTCATTCATTCTATGAAAGATTATTATTGGTTTTCAAACAATACAGTGGCTATGAAAAATTAGATGAGAAGGATATGAGCCACTTTATTTACAGATTCGTTTATGGTCCTAGACCAGAAATTGGAGAAATGATCAGGAATAATATTGTCGGATGGCAATCAAATTCAGTTGATGATATTTTGAGGAAAGCAAAATATTGCAGTGATGAGTTGGAGGCTAAACAGAAAAAGTTAAAGGAAAAGGCAATGTGGGCACAGGTAAAAGTGGCTGAGCAACAGATTACAAGTCTTGAAAATAAAAATGGGAATTTTGTGCAAAATGGAAATTTCGTGCAAAATCAGGGTCATGGAAAGTTTAAAAATAACTTCAACAATTCTAACAAGCCGAGGTTTAATCCGAAAATTGAAGAGTTGAAGAGTTAAAACAAAAGATGCCTTGTTTTAATTGCGGGGAGATTGGGCATTGGAGGAATGAGTGTAAAAATCCACCCAGAAATTTTAAAAATACATCATTAAACCCACAGATGCAGAATGATGTTGATCTGCAGCAACAGCTGCAGTTGCAGCGTCAACTGA
Organism: Lissotriton helveticus; assembly: GCF_964261635.1. Classification (NCBI taxonomy): domain Eukaryota; kingdom Metazoa; phylum Chordata; class Amphibia; order Caudata; family Salamandridae; genus Lissotriton; species Lissotriton helveticus. The sequence goes on along the minus strand of NC_136060.1, from coordinate 45,464,003 downwards.
GCGAGTTGAGTCTTCAGCGACAGCTACAACAGCAGTTGACCCAAACTGTGGGGGAGGTCAAAAATGTAATCCAGATATTGGATTCAGCGGATGTGATCAGGTAATAAGAAATCAAAGACAAAATTTGCAAGGTGCATCAGGACAATTTTTGTTAACAGGAAACCAAGGAAGCGATTCTGATAACTGCTTCTGACGGTGCCTGAGAAAGGGGGAAGAGTGTGTGATTGGAGTCACTCTTGAGGTTGACCAGTCTGGTCCATTTGTAAATGGAAAAGTGAACGATGTAGAGATCACTTTTCTTGTGGACACTGGTGCTACCCGTTCTACTGTTAGATCAGTGGAAATTGAAAACCTACCTCTCTCTGGGGATACCATCCAAGTAGTCGGAGTCAGCAATCAACAAATGAAGACTGATCTTACTGAGCCTGTGAATGTAGAAATAGGCAATTTCAAAGACAAACACAGATTTGTAGTTTGTAATAGCAGTCCAGTGAATTTACTAGGAAGAGATATATTGTGTAAAATTAATTGCAGAATATATTGTTCACCTGGTGGAATTGAATTACAAACCATGGAGGAAGATGGGTTGTACAGACTGACTATGCTAATGATTGAGGCAGAAGAAGAGAAATTGTTTCCTACCTTTGATAAAGAAAATTTACCAGAGGAATTGAAAGAGACAGTTAAATCTGAGATTTGGGATTTAACTGGAAATGAGAAGGGTCTGATGAAACATGTAGATCCAGTAAAAATCACAGTGAAGCTGGGAATAGATTTTCCAAACATTCCTCAATATAAAATAAAGGCAGAAACGATTGAGGGTGTTATTCCTGTAATTGAAAAATTCATCAAGCAAGGTGTTTTGAAAGAAATTGAGAGCAGTCCTTGTAACTCACCGATTATGGGGATCAAAAAGCCGAATGGAACGTACAGAATAGTTCAAGATTTGAGAAAAATTAACCAGATTGTTGTTCCTTGTTGCCCAGTTGTTCCAAACCCTGCTGTCATTCTTTACCAGTTTCCACATGATGCAGAATGGTATACTGTCATTGATCTTTGCAATGCGTTCTTTACTGTTCCATTGCATCCAGAAAGCCAGGAAATCTTCGCTTTCCGGTTCCAGAGTAGGACCCTCGCATGGTGCAGAATCCCTCAAGGGTATACAGAAAGTCCTTCTATCTTTAATGAGTTGTTGAAAAGATCTTTGGAGGATTTGAATCTACCTGGCAGATCGACATTAGTACAGTACATTGACGATCTGTTAATTGCAGCAAAAACAAGAGATAATTGTGTGACAGACACGATTACAATTTTGAATCATTTAGCAGATGAGGGACACAATGTGTCTCCTGCAAAGTTGCAGTTTTGTAAACAGGAAGTAAAATACCTTGGTCATAGAATTGCAAAAGTAATGAGACAGGTGACAATCGAGAGAATCAAAATGATTCAGGGAATGCAACCTCCAAAAACACAAAGACAGGTGAGAATGTTCCTGGGAATGGTTGGTTACTGTCGTCAATGGATTAGTGGATTTTCGGTAATTGCGAAGCCACTGCAGAGACTGACGAAATCAGATGTGAAAGATCCAATTGTTCTTACTGACATTGAATTGGAAGCTTTTGAGAAACTAAAAAGAAGCTTATGTGAAGCTCCAGCTTTGGGCATGCCAGATTATGAAAAAGGTTTTGAACTGTATTGCAGTGAAAGAGAAGGATGTGCTTTGTCTGTGTTAATACAGAGACATGGTAACATGAGAAAACCTATTGCTTACTTCTCAGCAGTTCTTGATCCAGTTGCAAAGGCCTTACCAGGTTGCTTAAAAGCAGTTGCAGCAACAAGTGTTAGCTTGGAGCAGAGTGAGGGAATAATAATGGGATTTCCTGTAAAAGTCTATGTTCCTCACTCAGTTGAAATTCTCCTTACAAGGAGTAAAACGCAGCACCTGACAAACAGCAGACTGACCAAATATGAGAAAATTATTTTGGGATCAGATAATGTGTCAATCGCAAGGTGTGTGAATTTAAATCCTTCCACACTGTTACATGACACTGAAAATATTGATGAAAATGACGTGGAGCATGAATGCTTGGATGTCATGGAATACTGTACCAAGCCAAGGCAGGACATTAAAGATGTACCATTGCCTGAATCAGATCATGTCTTCTTTGTGGATGGCTCCTCTCTGAGATCAGAGGGAGGTATTTTGAGAGCAGCATACTCGCTCTGCACAGTGGCAGATGTTGAAGAAGCTTCATGTCTTGTAGGAATTCGTTCAGCACAGGTGGCTGAATTAATTGCTTTAATTCGTGCTTGTGAAATAGCAAAAGACTTGAGGGTTACCATAATTACAGATAGCCAGTATGGGTACGGAGTTGTGCATGATTATGGACAGCTCTGGTCTCAAAGAGGCTATATGACATCAGCAGGTTCTCCAATCAAAAATGCAGAATTTATTAGAAGACTAATTGATGGCATACAAATGCCAAGAGAGATTGCTGTGGTAAAGTGCGCAGCACATCAAAAAGGTGAGGATTTTATCACCAGAGGCAATGCTTATGCAGATGAAATTGCTAAATTTTGTGCAAGAAATGATTATGCACTCAATCGGGGAAAGAACAAAGATTTTGGTTCAAGTTCATTGATGCTAACATCTGTTGTTGAGACATGGGAGGAAATTAGGGACTTGCAAAATGAAGCTGATGATGATGAGAAAAACACATGGTTGAGAGCAGAATGTAGGCCACGAGATGAGGATGGAGTTTGGACTTACAAAGATGGCAGAGTAGTTTTACCAAATTGCATGATTGCTGACATGGCCAGAATGTATCATGGCCCTGGTCATATTGGAAGAGACTCTATGATCAGGCTTTTCAAAGAGACATGGTTTAATACCAAGTTCAGGACAATTGCAGAATCTCTTTGTCAGAGGTGTTTGACTTGCCAACAAATGAACCCAAACAGGAAATCAGTTGTGGGAACGGGAGTCATAGGACGGGAGGGTGGTCCTTTTACCAGATTACAGATGGATTTCATACAGTCAGGAAGAAATTGAGGACAATAGTGACAACGATTGAAGTACTAACCTGTTAGAATTTAGGACTAAGTTTAGGTTTCTGTTCTTGGCGTAAGGCTGAAGAAATTGTGTTAGGTGACACAAGGTCGAAGAAATTGTATTTAGTTGGAGAATAACTTGTGACGCAAGGTCGAAGAAAAATTGTTAGAGGGTTTCAAAAAAAAATAAAAAATTTTAAAAGGGGGGGTGTGAGGTTTTAGAAATTTTTGAACATTTTTGTTTTGTTTTCTCTTTTTGTAAATAAGTTAAAAAAAAGATGCCTTATGTAATGGCGCGTGGTACTTCAAAATGTTCCATTTTCAAGAAATGCTGTAAGATGACTCTGGTGTGTGTGCTCATATTAATTCTGCTCTGGTTAGTTTTAGCTGTCATCTTTCCTTTCGGGATCGATAAGGAGAGGTACAAGGTCAATATGACAAGCAAAGCTTCAGTTAGTCAAGACAAACATAGTGCAACACACAAAGCTAACAAGGTTATTGATCACAGACCAGATGTTCATCAGGACAGGTCTGTTGGTGATTTTTCTAGCAATACATTTTCAAGGCTTTTGGGAGAGTACGTTAAGGTCATGGGTGTCAAAGATTGCTATATCTGTGTGAAGTTGCCTGCTTCTGTTTTTGAGGGAGTGACATACAATATGCTTCCTCTTACTTATGGCATAACATGCAGTGTGATAGCTAGTTTATTTTACCAGACTGGTCGTTTGGAGTATTATTATTCCAACCATGATGAGATTTTTGCTAACCTGAAAATAGAGAATACTTTAAATAAACATAAACAAGCTAAACAGATGAGGGAATTCTTTTTAGTAACTAATGAGCTTACTTATGAGTACGCATACAGAAATAACTTAACTTGCAAATTGAGAGCTGAGGAAAAGACTTTCCTGAATCTTGTTGAGGAAAGAAGGGCGATTTATAAAAGAAACGAGATTGTCAAACAAACCAAATCGAAGTTTTGGCAAAAGGAGGATGCTAAGCTTAATGGCAAATCTTTTGACAATGTTGCAATTCACATAGACAAACCAATTAGTGGCAAGCTTTGCATTAGGAGAGATAATACCCTGTTTGATAATTATTTTGTAGGAGCTAGCAATTGTGAGGACACTTACCAAATCATGGGGGGTTGGGGATTCAAAGGTGGCAGAGATCCAATTTTTCCTGGGATCTATTTTGTTTGTGGAGATAAGGCTTATTATAATCTCCCAGACCATTGGTACGGGACATGTTATGTTGGTCTTGTGTTCCCCAAGATTTTTCATGTTGACAGAAATGCAGAAGGTTCTTTTGAAATCAGTAGCCATGCAAACAGGTATAGGAGAGAAAGTTTCTCAGAAATTTTGGGAGACATCTTTGAGGCAGTGATACCCTTAGTAGGTATAACCCTGAATGCAGGAAGAATCAGAAAATTGTCTACAATTGTTGACAGATTGTCCACTGACACAGCAGGTGGTTTTCAGTTAGTGGATGTGGAGGTCATTGCGGTCAGATCAATGGCGATGCAAAATCGCCTTGCTTTAGACATACTCCTGGCAAAAGAGGGAGGAGTCTGTGGCATTTTACATGTACAGCATTGCTGTACTTACATTCCCGATGAGAGTAAGAATATTGAAATGTACATTAGAAACATCACAGAGATGCACTCAGAAATAGTCCCCTTAGAAGAGGATGATTTTTCAGAACGTCTTTTAAAAAGATTCCAAGCTATCAAAACCTGGTTTCAAGAAATTGGTGGTTCAGTTCTTGGCAAGATTCTAACACCTTTGTTTGTGATAATTTTTGTGATAGTTTTGACAAAGATCAGTTGCATGTTACACAAGAGAAAGAAGCACATGAGGGAAAAGAGAAGAACTTACAAAATCAAAAAGGAACAAGAGAGAGAGATAGAGCTTGAGGAGTTACGCAGAGCTCAATATGAAAGTTGTAAGGATTTTGCTGAGACAAGTCTTTAGAAAATACTAACAGAATGAAATTGAACCATTTTCGTTTGAGATAAAATTTACCAAATTTTTGGTTGTGGTGTGGTGATTGGTTAATCACCAGATGAGGGAGTTGATGGAGCGAGATTCAGAAATGTTTTTCATTTCAACTCGTGAAGTCACACTTCCATAAATAAAATAGTAAGATTAACAATTGTGCTGTGTATGTATTAATTCATCCTAGTTTAAGTTGCATCTACACATGAAAAATGCGGGATACTAACATGTGTGCTCTTTTTAGACGCGCGATTAAAACCTATTTGTTCACCTCTGTTGATTGATCGTGTTTCTTTTCAGCGGTGATTTGTTGTGTTGTGGTACTGGATCAGGCGCCAGGACGCCCCTTCGCTGGGGCAGCTGTGCGCTGAATAAAAGTTACTAACATAACATAACATAAACGTGCATTATGTTGCATTTCCTTGTTTGTGAAAAATAATAAATTAATCGTGTCTATTTGTCATGTCAAAAATTAACTGCAGCTGTTTAGAATAAATGACATGTGCTTATTTTGCTTCCCTGTCTATGTGGTGTCACTCTATTCACTATAGGTGCATAAAGAACTCTGCTGGATTAAACGAAGAATGGTAGATATAAAATGCTGCTTTATTTGTTTGCTTCTGCTAGGTAACTTAGACTAATGGGTTAATTATTAACAATGGAGGGTGGCAACAGAACAAATTATATTACTCACATTAATTATTTTCTTGTGTTTGTTTATACAATAGTTAATGAAAAAGGCTTTGGGCCTAGTGAAATTTTCCGTGTTTGCAAAAAAATCTGCTTGGAGCCAGAGTGAGTCCATGATGGCAACAGTTTCTCCTGCCCGAAAAGTTTGTCGTGCTGAGATGACATTCTCTTAGCCGAACAAGGCCAAGGCCAGGAACCGGCAAAAGGCTTGTGACATCCACGTATCCGAGGAAGCTAAAAACTTAATTTGTTGCAATTGTTGCGAACTGGAGGAAACTGCGTTGTTCGAAAACTAGAGACAATGGTCTCTAAGAATGATGACAGAACTATGATTCTGAAATGTGGTGACACGTCGCCTGTCACTTTTGGACCAATGAGGCTCTGATTTCAGCAGTGAAAATAACTTTTTCTTAGATTAGCTTAGCGTAGAAAGGTATAAAAACTCTTGCCCCGTGGAAGAGTTATGCTTCTCCTTGCAGACCTTTTGATGAGGGCGTTACGCTGTTGGACTTTTCTTGGAACACGTAAGAACCCTCAAAGACTTTACTCTTTAATTTTCCTTATAGCTAGCATTAGTTAGGGACTTAGGTTTTGAAAATGCCAAAATGATAATCTTCATTTGCAATAATAATTTTGATTCATAATAAAATTGTCATAATTATTTGCAATGATTCAAATAAAAATGCTTTAATAAAATTTCTAATACATTTCCAAATGAGTAGCTAATAAAAATCTTACTTTGTAAAACAAGCTGGTCTTGTTATTTTCATGGGAATAGGTTACTCATAGCTAGATTTTATCGCCACAGTGGCTTAATTAGCTTGTAGGTTTGTGAAGTATGATGAATTCATTTACCATGGTTGTATATAAATGTATATAAATTGTGAATAGGTTAATTAGGTCACATGATTCAGTTGGTTATAATATGTCATGTTAGATTTATGGACCTTATGAGAGTTTATTGATTGATGGTGTATATAGTGGAGTTGGGTAGCGTTGCTTATGACATATTTCCAAAAGCCCGCTGGATCAGCGGCTCCTGACAGTAAATAGATGAACTCCTCTAACCATAGAGCACTATAAGTGGTTCATCTGATGAAATGCACTCAAGGGTAAACTACAGCGCAAACTACACAATGCATGAATTAGGAAATATGCAAAATTGTACACAACATCTTAAACATAACAAATCAAAATAATAAAAGTAGTCACTGTTGTCATTTGAATGAAGGGAGACACAAACAGCTCTGTAGAAATCTCCATGGGAACATGTGAAGAAAATCAAACAGTACCTTGTTGGAGAACACCCTTTTGTTTAAGGAAAATAAATAAATAAATAAATAAATAAATCATGAAACAGCAAAAACCGGTGAGCGATCTCTCACCCGGGTTGGAGATCCAAATGTAGTGAAATGGTGTGCAGATCAAGTTCTCGAAGTCAGGAATGTAGACAGATTCCCAAATGGTGTAGAGCCAAGCGCTGGCATGTGAATTCCAGACGACAGTGCACAAATATCGAAGATTGGAAGTTAAAGAAGAAACACCGTAGTGCTGCATGACAGAGAAATTGACAAAAGTACACACCAGAAGTACACGTAGTACTGCTGCAGAGTATGCGCAGGGCGTGGTTGGCAAGAAGGCAAACTGCAATGAGGGTACCAACCACAACATGGCGGTACATTTCTTGACGCCAAGCTGGGTGGCTCAAGGCACACAGAAACATGCAGGCGTCGATAGGCAACTGAACAGGCGTCATGGAGGAACGAGGAGAGAAAGACGTAACAGAAGCACTCTGCCTCCACGCGACGCTAGAAGTAAGGTGAGTGTGCCCTGGAGCTCGAGCTACATCTTTATTTTTAAATTTTGAAAAAGACAGTTGTCAAGAAATAGGCATCAGCTCTCAGCATAGGCCACACTGCAAGCCAAATAACAAAGTAGAATAGCCGTCTCTTCACTCAAACTGCCAGTGCACAACCTCCAAGGTAGCGAAACACGGAGTTCACACAGATTGATGCAGGCAGACTTTAAGTTTAACTGCAGGTTGTAACGGTCCCAGTAAGTAGCGCTTTTGTAAACAGGAGACCTTTAAACAGCAGGTTTGCACAAGTTGCGCAGGCAATAAACTGAAGTCACAAAGTGAGCTGACAATCTTTTAAATGGGTCCTTTTTTACCTTGTCGCCAGTGTTAAATTCAGTAAAATAAAGATGATGAGTCCTTGTTGTAATGTTCATGTAGTATATTTATTCTTGAGATTATATAAAAGGTACAGCATTCAAGTAGGAATGTAATATGGTAAGAAACCTCGTAGCAGCAATACTAAAATAGTATAGTTGTCACCCTGAGCACAAGTATTTGCTGATTCTTCAGCTCCAAAGTTTTCAAAAATACAGTGTTCAAACAGAATTGTTTTTTCAAGTTCATTCATAAGTGTCTTTATTAGCACTTTTCCATGGTTAAATGTTCATATATTGTCTGTTCCCAATTTATATTATCCAATGCATTTCGGCAGAAACTCCCGCCTTCATCAGGGAATTATTTCAGCAAATTCAAAACAACTTTCGATCAGTATCACAACCTACTATACTCGAATGTTCAAATCAAAATTCATTAAATGCATCGTATTAAAGGTGAGTCTGCTCGTAACAAATACAATCAATCTCATTTTGACGATAAGTTCTAACAAAATCACTAATGTGTAGATTCAAAGCAGTACATTTCATTTGATACTCTGTTGGATGATCACCGGAATTCTATCGCTATTGGTGACGACGTGTTTTGTGTCATTTCAGTAAACACACGAAAATTTCAGTAAACACACGAAAATACCCTTTAGTGCCGCCCTCCAGTTGCTCTGTAATTTAACGTACTCTCTTTAACTAGACTAGTGCAACGAGGCTGCTCTTACCTCGGTTGGCTACTCGCGAGTAACTCTCGGCAGTCTACCGTGTGTGGGTCCTACGGGCTTCTGCTTCCGTGTTAGTTGAAACGCGCTGAAACGCGCATGCGCTAATATGTACTTTCTACGCGCGCACAGAGGCCCCCTTGCAGGCCTATCGTGTCCACCAAATATAGCTTACATGAACCGGTGGGAACGTTTCTAGATAAGTACCTACAGCCTCTAGTATTAAAAACCAAGTCATATTTGAAAGACACCACCGATTTCCCGCTCTTTAGCCCAGTCTGCCACCCCAGTTCAGACATGGCTATATGTAAATCAGTCTGACCCTGTGCCTCATGGGAACAGTCCAGCCCGAACTGCCAAGCCATGCCTTCCCTGGACCGGAAACAAGCTTCCGAGGACCGGATTCTGGCATTTCAGCCGTCTTCAGCCCGGCTTACTTGAATCCAGTGGCAAAGTGAGCAAGGGACTCACGTCTGAGCATACCCTGCCACACTGAAGATGGCTGTAATGCCAGAAACCGGTCCTCCGAAGCTTGTTTCCGGTCCAGGGAAGGCATGGCTTGGCAGTTCGGGCTGGACTGTTCCCATGAGGCACAGGGTCAGACTGATTGCATATAGCCATGTCTGAACTGGGGTGGCAGAGTGGGCTAAAGAACGGTGATGGATCAAACCCAGATCTTTTGACTGGGTGTGAGTGTTTGATTGGTTCAGATGCTCCGTCCATCACCACCCCCTTTTGTACCGCTTTGGCCACCACAAGTGTGGCAGGGTATTCTCAGACGTGAGTCCCTTGCTCACTTTGCCACTGGATTCAAGCAAGCCGGGCAGAAGACGGCTGTAATGCCAGAAACCGGTCCTTGGAAGCTTGTTTCCGGTCCAGGGAAGGCATGGCTTGGCAGTTCGGGCTGGACTGTTCCCATGAGGCACAGGGTCAGACTGATTTGCATATAGCCATGTCTGAACTGGGGTGGCAGAGTGGGCTAAAGAACAGTGATGGATCAAACCCAGATCTTTTGACTTGGTGTGAGTGTTTGATTGGTTCAGATTCTCCGTCCATCACTACCCCCTTTTGTACCATTAATACATTAAGGGCCAGATGCACGACAGTTCACTTTTGCGAGTCGCAAATTGCGTTGAATTGTGACTCGCAATTTGCGACTCACAAAAGTGAATGTACACCAATGTCTTAGACACTGGTTGCAATTCCCAATGGGCTTACAAATTGCATGCCTCATTAATATTCATGAGGCAAGCGCAATTTGTGACCCCATTGGGAATGGCTAGCGCTTCCAGTGATGGTGGCGTGTTGGGGTCAGCAGACCGCCATATCTGTGGCTGCTTTTAAAAAAGAAAAATGAAACTTTTCAGGGCAGGTGCTCTTAAAAACTATTTTTGCACCCACTCACAAAGGGGAAGGGGTCTTCTGGGGACCTCTTCCTTTTGCAAGTGGTTTACCACCTACTTCAAGTAGGTGGTAAACTGTGAATGTTTTGCGGCCGCAATTGTGGTCACTAAACAGTCATACATTGCTTTGAGACTCTCTATTAGGAAGGGACGCCCTTGGCATGCCCATTCCTAATAGCGAGTCACTAACCATATTTTGCGATTCGTTAATGGGGTACCGAGTCATAAAATATGGTTTGTGCATGAGGCAGACCCAATTTTGGGGTCACACACTGGCCGAATTCCCATTTGTGACCACACAAACGGTTGTACATCTGCCCCTAAATAAAGCCCTGGGAGGTGGTGGATTTCAGGGTTAAAGAAAGACCATAGGAGTGGGGTCTCATGCGCTCCTCCTTTTCTTGTTCAATGCCCACATGTCTTCGGGACCTGGCCCAACAAGAGGCTATAGTGTAAACAAGCACTGGAGACCATGCTTAGTTTTTTGTTTCAATTTTGCTGCAAATTCACAGATCTACCCATGATTTGGCAGCAACATTTTTTTTTATTTGAAAACCCCAGAGGGGTCCCTCTGGGACCCCACCACCACATCTATGTGCCAGGGTATTCCCACACTGCCCCATTTTCTATATTTTTAAGGTTTTTTGAGGGACCCAGCTAAAGCAGGGTCCCAAGGTAGCTGCCAACACTTCCTGGTTTAAATGTTAGCAGGAAATCAGATTTCAGCACTGGAACTGTTGGATCCTCAGAGGATCAGCATTCTCAGATATACACATTTGTTTTTCGTTTAGTATCTCTAAAACTACTGACCATATTGATAGCAAATCACAGAAAGCAGGATTTCTGGACCAAGAGCTAGCTTTCTTCCTAACTTGGTGTAATTCTGTCCAGCAGTTCCGGCAGTAGTTGTGTTAAAAATCCCTATGTAAAGTAACATGGGGAAAAAATTGCCCTATTCCTCAGCCCCCGCTTGACAAATCACCCCGAAATTTCAACACTGCAGATGACCTTACCGTCACCTTAGTTTTGAAAATGTTGTGTAGATTCATCAAACAGTGGCAAAGATCATGACAAAACAAAAGATGCTCTTCCTACGGAAGCACAGTCCTAACTATAACTACATACTGGTGCCCTTTGGGCATGCTATATTGATGATCTATTCATTGTGTGGAGTGGTTTCCAGCAAGCTGCCCAGGTGTATATAGAGAAACTCAGCATAAATTCCCTTAACTTACAGTTTACCTGCAAGATTAGTGACGCATCAATACCCTTTCTTTTTTTAAAGGTTTAGGTAATTGATTACACATAAAGTCAGAATCCTTGCAGTCTCATCAATAGCATACCCTAAGGTGAGGTACTGCACATTAAGCACAACTTTTCTGCACCCACTGCATACGTACAGGCAGAGAGGGACACCCTGAGGAGGTTTTAAATGAGAAGCTACTCTAGAAAGGTACTGAACCAAGAATCTAAAAAGTTTCAAACTATTGACAGGCCGCAACAGGCCGCAACTGTTGGTTAATAACCGGAGAAGGATGTTCGAGGGAATGGGTGATCAGGTGGCTAGGCTAATCATGAATTTCTCTGCAGATTCAACAAATGTCTATCAGATTCTCAAGAGAAATTGAAGGATGTTGCAGACAAACCATGTAATTGGCCCAAGTTTACCATATGGCCCACAGGTAACCCTCAGGAAAAGCACTTCTCTAAGAGACCTACTTGTGCCTAGACACTATACATAGGATTCTTTCGGTGCACACACTGCAATGAAAACAAAGTTGAAAAGATTATGAAGTGTTTTATTAACACAAAGTAGACAGTGTACACAGCTGTGTACCTAATACAACCTGTTGGCCCACCCTTCTTCCCTCCCTTCCTGCCTGCTCGATTAGCCAATGCAACAAGAGAAGATGTCCTCTTAAACAGTAGACATACGTTTGTTATCTCCTCACACTGTCCCTTACGATGCACAATGTCTCGTCCTGTATACCTGTGGTAACAACATGTACAGTGCTTCTTCGAAGTAGTAGGTGGAGCGGCCCACTCCGTACCATCTAACCTGAGGTATGTAATTTAGTGATCATCTAGGAAATCTGCACCTCTTAAACTCAGCCATCCCACCAATGGTCCCAGATATCTAGAGGCCTAGACCTGTTAGGCATTAGTACCCAATAATTTGTCAGTTGATCCTTGTAGGAGGTGGCTGACTTTAACCATCCTGCTACAGTTGAAGTTTGCTTTTTTTTCCAATGTATGGCGATTTGCCGTTTCGCCAACAGTAGCAGAATCGCCGTCAATTTACGGGAGTTCTTCGGGGTCTCAAGTACAAAACCCATGAGTGCTACTAGTGGAGTGAGGTGTAGTTGTGTGTCTATGATGTCTCTAATGTGTCTCTCTATTTCAACCCAGTAGTTTGCTATAGGTCTGCAGTACCAGGCCAGGTGTATAAATGTTGCATCTTGCGTTCCGCATCCCCAACAGCACATGTTGGGCCGAAGGCCCATACACTGTAATTGTTAAGGAGTGCGATATACTCTGTGTAAGAAATTGAAGTGTATGAGCCTCAGCCTATAGTTCAGTGATTGGTGTTCTAGTTGTGAGCAGCAGAACTGCCATTGCTTGTTAGTTATCATTGTGACAGTTTCGTCCTCCCTTTGTGATTTTGACAAACTTATAATGATGGGGGACGTGTCCTGTGTTGTTCTGTAAATACGTGTTATCAATTTACAAGGAGATGATTTTGCCTGTACGTCCTCCAGAGATGCTAGTGTAGGAGACACTTGTGGGAAGTTGTCATACCTTGCCCTGCTTGCCGTTCTGAGTTGGTAATAGAGCAACATGGCTGTTGCCAAGGGTGGCCGGTGCTTGCACATCTACTGAAGAGAAAGAAATGTGTCATCCGGATACAAATCACTGCCCTTCGTCAGATCCTGTGCCTTCGCCCGCAGTGTGGTGGCCCTGTCTGTCAACGGAGCCAATAGGGGATTACCCCCCAGTGGCATGGAAGGGGCATATAAATCGTTCAGACTTACCCTTTTTACTACATTTTTCCATGCCCATCTTGTTGTTACCACTGTGTGAGTTTCCCCCTGAGGTCTACTATAGGGTTGCTACACTTCCATATTAAGCGGGGTAGGTGCTACTCTATCAATCCCTATAGCCACATGCAGCTGGTACGGTGTAGGGTGGTGCCAAAAGTGTAGATATTGTGCCTGTGCGCTGTATGCATATAGTTCAAAGTCCGGAGCCCCTAGCCCGCCCTGTGCAAAAGGCAACGTCAACAAGTTCCAAGATACTCGAGGTTGTCTGCCCGCTCACACCAGCCCTAGGATACTAGTGTGGAGACGTCTGAAAAAATTAGAGTTAAGTGGCATTGGTATATTTACAGATACAAAAGTTTAGGAAGGATGACCATTTTTGTAATCGCTATACGGCCAGTCAGGGACAGCAGTAGTAGTTTCCAGCTCTGAATTTTACTATCGATCCAGTCTATCACCCTCCCGTAATTGGCCAGCCATATTTCTTGTAGCCATACGTCTCATACAACAGTTGCAACGTGGGTGCTTTTCACCCAGGAATAGCCAGTGAGGCATCAAAAGATGACCGCTGTAGTCACATTATCTGTGACGAGACACCTATCCTCCAGATTGACCTCCTAAGATTAAGGATTGGAGTGTTATTCTGAGTGATGGAATATACTTATGTACATGCAGTTCCCCTAGCCGCTATTTACATTTATTCATATAAATAAATGATTTTTTTAAATTTGGTAGTACATATAATCATGCACAATTGGCTGGGATATTACGGCCGCCTACAAATGTATTTATGATGTACCCTCATTTCCAAGTGGAATTATGTAGATGTTATTCATTTATATGAGTGCATTCTTAACTTTTGATCATGTCGAATGATGTGTTTGTTGCCAACGTAAAATGCCCACCAATAGACCGATCAATTGTGTAGTTTGTTTTTGGTTGCCGAAAACATTTTTGATTTTGATTACACTTTGCTGCCGCGCAATCAAGTAGCTTCATGTATTTAAATGGCAGTATGACGCTGACTACCTTGACATTGACAAAGGACAAGTACTGAAACACATCTATCCGTGTTTTCTTTTATTTGTGGCACAATACATCTTGGAAACAGTATCTCTCTGTGAGTGAGCAACCTTTGCTTTGGAGAAATGAATATAAATATATAAACACATACATATTCACTGAAAAGAAAAAAAATCACCAGTTATAGTTAGTAGAGCTAACTGTAACTTGCGCCCCAGCCATGCGCTGCTTATGACCCCTCATATTACATCACTCATGAAATATTCTATCACATCATTTTAACATCTCAAACTACATCATTGATGACATCACTGATGACATCATTCAGTGAGTGTGTTAGTTTGTTTTATAGTTTACATAGTAGCGGGCAATTACCATATTACTTTCTACCTAACTTTGTACAACCTGTGTTCAGCTAATGGGTCTAGGTGTTTACAAATCACATGTGCTCCTAATGTATCATAGGTTTCAAAAATATGTTCAAAAGTACTGTAAGCAGACTTGAGTTTTTAGAGAAGTTTGTTAGAGCATGACAATTCCTACATAACATAGAAGACTGTGTGCACCAGGTACTAACATATGTACATGTGCTTATTATGCTTCAGAAGATGGACTATCTGTAACATTTTCACCACAGTATGAAGTAAGCAGGTAGTATGATCTTTAGCACCTTCAAACCTTGGTTATTCTAAATGAATAGTCTCTTATATGGCAAGATTTGTATAGAGTTTGTACATTGTTCTTAGTAGATTATTTGTAATACTGTGTGGTGTATTTCTAATGAAAGTGTCATTGTCTGGAAATAAAGTGATACAGAGTAAACAGTCTCCATAGCATGAACACTGTTCAGAGTACCCACTTTCTATTGATATCCACTTCATTTCTCACTGTAGTTTCTGTGATTATGAGGTGTTTGATACAGGTAAGGAATGTCTGTAGTAGGGCATTAGTTAAGTAACAGGGCCTAAGTATCTGGAGGAGCTTGGATTGCTCTGGACAGTCGCACACAGATTGAACACCCTGTGCAGTAGAGGTTTCCCTTTTTTCTGTGGTTGGTAGTCAATATGAACTCAGCTACTCATGAAGTGTATGGTATAGAATCAATGTTGCACATAAACAAAAACTTGCTTCACCTGTAGGCATTATTTGTATGAAAGCATTAATGATACGTTGTATTATTTAGAGCTATTTTGCACTCACTTTCATAGTTCTCATGCCATACTCATTTACAGAGCAATTTGTAGAAAAAAACATGGCTGATGTAATTAGTATGCCATCAATGATATCCCAGGACTAGCCATGAATTATGTAACATTTTGCAGTCATAATCAGTGTATTTCGGGGGCGCAAGGTATAGTAAGCTCTCCTAACTATGACTGTCTGCTAACTATAACTGGTGAATTTCTGTATTTCTTTTAGTTCAGAACGTTAATGTTGTCACTGAAATATTTGCCTAACGATAACATCACTTTAATCTTTTTTTGCAGTGAATGTCCAATTTTTTTTAAACAACAACAGATCTTTTTATCACACCTAATTATATAATTACTTTATCCTTTGTTTTTTCAGTGAATTTGTACCTTTTTTTAACGTAAAGTAATATTTTATTTCCATATGTAAAGCCAACCTGATGACACGCATGGCCTTCAGCCATGTGCAGCAGAGGTTGGCCACAGTTCAATAGGCCCTGCGATGAGCCCCCCACAGGCAACCAAGACCAAGCTGCACATGGCTTTTGCCTGTGAGCAGCAGGGGGTTAGCCACAGGACTTGGCCAAACCCACAGCAGGCTGTCAAACTAACGCAGTGCAAAGCCTTTGACATGAGTGGCGTGGGTTTGGCCTTTGGCCCCAGGGGCCCCATCCCAGGCTAAAACATATATATTAAGGAGAGGTGGGCATGCAGCCACATTCCCTGAGCCATAATTGGCCCTGGGTACCCCATCCCGTAGAGCCAATTTCAATAAAAAGAGGAAGAGGCTTGTGGCCCTACCCAAGCAAGCCTTCCCCGACTCTACTAAACTCACTGTTCGGGGTCAAATGTTATAAAGAAGGGTAAGGGGCCATCTGCCCCTCTTCCTGAACCTAATAGACCCCAGATACCCATCTCTGGGCCAAAGTCAATATAAAAAGGGGAGGGGGCCTGTGCAGCCACCCCTCAAAGTTTCTTTGGGCCCCAGGAACCACTTTGCCCCTGGGTACCCTACCCTCCAGGGGCTCCATTAATATTAAGTGGATGTTCCCGGGCACACCCAGGGCACACACAAAGCACTACGTTGGGGGCAGCAGGGCAGATTTTCATGGCTTCCGTGGCCCTAATTGGCTGCCTGCATGTTTTAGGAGCAGGGTTGCTCCTACCCAGATGAAGCAGCTACTTTTTGCATTCTCCCTCTCTGTGAAAGCAATATGTTTAGAAACAACACAAGTCTGCTCCGAGCCGGTGTGAGCATTGTAAATCACTTGCGGGCTTGGAGCAGACATATGTGTTTCCTCCTGTTTAGTGGGAAATTCAAACATGCTCCTGCCACACAAAAGCAAACATGTTTCCCTTCAGCTGTAGTGTGGACTGGGAAACTACTGAGTCTCGGGGGATGGAGTTCATGGGGTATTTAAAGGCTCATGGAGGTAGGTCATGTGCCCCCCTCACGGTTAAATAATGTTACGACTGCAATCTCATGGGACACTCACACACTCTGTGGACCAAGATCTAGCTTCCCACTAAATTTGATGAAATTCCAGTCAGCAGTCATTCTAAAAAAGAGGAGGGGGGTCATGAAGCCTCCCTCCCCAGCCTAAAAAGTCTCCTGGGACCCCACCCCAAGGGCTGTGGAGAAAATAAACAAAGGAGGCTCATGGCTCCCTTCCTTGAGCCTCTAAGAGTCCCCAGGGACCCCATCCCCAGGGCAATATCTTTATAAAAGGGAGGGAGGCATACAGCTCCCTCCTCAAACATTAAAAAGGCCTAAGAGCTCCATTCTCTTGGGCTGCAACATTACAAATGAGAAGATAAGCATGCAGCTCCCCATCCCAGAGCCTACTCAGGGACGGTGTCACAGGAATCCCACCTCTGGGACATTGTCTATTCCCATGCCTGAGAGCTCGGGAATGGAAAATGTATAATGAGCTCCCACCCAGAGGGAGAACAAAGAAGCTACCACCTGGTGGGACCATACAACTTTTTTTCCTGTTGGCGCTCTTGGGCAGGGAAATACTCTGAATTGCTCCTACCTGGCGAGAGCAAAAGAAAACTTCTCCCGCGAAGTGGGAGCAATGGCCGCTCCTCCTGCACTCAGGATGGATGCAAGATGGGGAGTTGACAGGGCTGCATAGGCCCTGGGACTCCACCGCAGCTCCCATTGAGTGAAAGACCTGCTTTAGGGTGCCCTGAGTGGGCAGCAGGGCAACTCACTTAAATATTTTAACACAAATGATGATGCCAACTTCTGCAGGAGCAGGGGGTCAGCAAGACAGGGACACCCAGCAAAATTTAAAAAAAACGGAAAAAAGTGAATAACAAATGAACGGCCAGAGACGCTCATTTATTATTCGCTGCTTCTACCAAGGAGCACCCCATAATGCCCTAGGGCATTTTCAGATTACATAATTTTTAAATAATTATGCCTCCTAGAAGTGTCAGGGGCACCACCAAACATGTTTTAATGTTGTTGGGGGCTTGTTGCAGTAATACAGCCCCCAGGAACCTAGAAAAAAGCAGGGAGTTTCATGGGTCATTGAATCCATGACCCCAGGAAAACTTAACATAGTTTTTAAGGTGCTCCTATTTGAATCTCTAAGCTCTTCAACTGGAGTGATAGTCTTGTTGTTTTTAAGATTCTAATATTTTGGACTGAAAAATGTTAAAAGAAAAACTCAGAGACATGTTTGTTTTGTTTGAAAAAGAAACAACAATATGTGTCTTTTTCTTTTGAATATTTTCACCCACAATTTGTAATAATAAAAGCTATAAAAAAGAAATAGTCACAGACATGTTTTCGCTAAAACTTTATTAAACAGTTTTATTTAAATCAATTTTATTAAACATTGCATTGTGTGAATTATTAAACTGTACATTTGATTAAAATTATTGATGATTTTGAGAGAAAGATTACAGATCCACTTTATATGTATTGAAGTAATCACACCTTGATAACGGAATAGGCTCACTTTATACATTTTGGTGTTGAAGAAGGCTGTGCATGGTGTAGGGTTGGCTGCTCTGTGGCCAGGCTCTGCGGTCAATTCCATGTCATGCACAGGGTGTTGGAGGCCTGTGTGGAGTTGGCCCTGTGACCAAACTCCTGCGGCACACAGCCAAAGGCCATGTGCAGAGGGAGGTTGGCTTTACGTATAGTAATGAAATATTACTCTACATAAACAATCATAGAAATTCATTGAAAATAACAAAGGTTAAAGTGACATTATAGTTAGGTGAAGATTTCAGTGTCAATGTTTACATTTTAAACTAAAATCAAAACACAGAAATTCACCAAATATAGTTATCTCTATAACTCTCTGTAACTAGAACTCTAGCCCTAAGGTAACTGTAACTTGCGCTCTCACCTTGCACTGCTAATTAGCCCACATATTACATCACCCATGAGATCTTCTATGACATCATTGATAATATCACTGCAACATTTGCATTGAAATTACTGAGGAGAAAACTGTGAATAGAGAATGTACTTCATGTGTACCTCACTTTACTTGCTTTGAAAGTTGAGCAGCACCTGGAGTGGTTTGCAGTCTTGCCTTGCATGTTTCATAGCAATACCATTAATCATTAAATGTCTATTTGTTACTATTTGTGATGTTTGGTAAGCCTTCCTCCCTCCTTCTCACATAAAGATGTACTGTTATCTATTCACTAATTCAAGGCAGGAATTAAAACGTGTGTGTACAATGTGGCTACTATGATCTACTTGGGATAGTGCATGGGCAATGCTCTTTCGCCCAATGCCCTATAGGTGCACCATGGCAGAATACCATCTTTCAATGTGTCTCAACAATGCAGTTCAGATTCTCGTCAATCTAAGTTGGACAAAAGGCGCGCATATGAGAACATTTTTCACAAAACAATTGGTAAAATATTCTTGCAAATAGCAGAAAAGCAAGAGATACTACATTTAGAAATCAATGTCAAAATCATCAAAGCGGCATAGATAGAGCATCAATCATCACATCATGGGGCATATGTACAAGGCGATTGCGCCACCCAAGCAGCACTTTTTTTAATGTTCTGGTGGCGCAATGCCCTGCACCATATTTACAAAGTGGCATTAATCCACTTTGCATGACTTAACACCGCTTTGTAAATATGGTGTCCTTTCACACTGGTAGCTGGATGAAAGGGGCGTGCAATGGGTGTTGCCGCAGGCCTTCCACCACAACACCCATTGCTTTTGACGCTGCCCCAGATTTACAAGGATCTGTAAATCTGAGGCAGTGCCAAAAACTAACGCCATGCAAAAGCAGGCATTAGACTGGCGCAATTAGGTGAAATGTAACCTCATTTTTTTCTTTTCCTATATGAGCTGCATTCTACAGCACACATAGAAAGAGTAAAACGCCATTAATGATTATTTTTGTGCTGGAAGATGTCCCTTCTGTGCAGCACACAAAGAAGTAGCAAATTGCCATAATTGATTGTTTATGTGCAGGAATGGACACCTTCCGCCGACAAACAATAATCTCGGCAACGCAGGCACCCTTGCACTATGGCGCAAGGGTGTCTGTTTTGGCGCTAGACAGCTATTTTTCGCACCAGTGTTAGGGAAAACACGGGGTGCGCCATATTCTTGTAAATACAGCGCATCCCTGTATTTTGAAATTGATGCAGTGCAGCACTACAAACTTTGCCGTAATGCTGTGCTGTGTCATTTCCTTGTAAATATGCTCCAATGTTTTTTGGTAAAGAAAAGTGGCAGGAGTGCCTTGTGAACCTGCCTTAATAAGATGCAGATCCATAAATGCCATGCATGCAAACATACTACAGTACAAGATATGATCCTAACAAATGCTAAAAAAGTTGAAGGCGAGTCAGTTCCCTTTCTAAAAAACGTATTTCTTATATTCTGTAGACATGCTACTTTTTTTAACAAAGAATTTACTGCACCACTCTCACTCAATAGAACAAAAATGCTCCTGCAGGTCTAAGTACCACCAAAATCTCATCATACTGATGACAAATAATTAACTTACCTATTTTAGCAAGATCTACAGGAATGGGTCTAAGCCTCAGATAATCTCGAAGTTTCTGAGCAGGTCATTCAACTATTGATTACATTTTTGTATACAATGACTTTTTTACGTTGATTTATTGAACACGAAAGTCCTCGTAGTCCAAAATAAGACAAAGGAACAATGCTGTTGAAAAAACAAGCAAAACAAATCAAGACAAATCTAATATGTCAACGCTAAAATAAGATCATGGAGTAATTGAGCTGAGCGATTTGGGCTGGGTAGAGGAAAAGCATTTACAACGTAGGAGATATGATGGGTCAGGTCAGAAATACATTTAGAAATAGAAAGGTACATTTTTGGAAAAGCCTATTGTGTGCCCAGCAAGGACTCTCCCTCTCTTCTGTTGCAAAAGGCATGGCTTTTGCAACATATACATACACAGTAGTTGTGTACATAATTTGTATTTTTAGGATTTTTTTTAATTTTCCAAAATTAATGAGAAGTTAATGAGAAGTTAAATTACTCAAATTGCATTTCTGTCACCTCGTGATCCAAAAGGATCTCAAGGATACTTTTTGCACTTAAAATGGTTCAACATTACATGTCACATGATGCATGCGAGCTGTCAGAGTTTGATTACGGTGTGGACTCCTTTCACCAGCCTGCTCCTGCCTGCCTGTTTCCTAGCCCATCGCACTTCAGTGTAACCGTTTTCAGTTTCTGTCCCATTTCCTGTACTTTTATTATTAATTTGTTTCTGCCTGTCTGCTTTATTGGTTTTTGTCACCTCCCAGTAATGGGGGTGACACCCTATACCATTTTTGACGAGGAGGAGGTGGCAGTGCTCATGTTCTATGCGCTGCACCAGACCTGGTAAAGGCTACACAGGAGGAGGGCACACTCCCTTGGAGGTAAGTGAAGGGCAGCATGCACCACCACACTGGCATTACCCAGATCCATTGGGAGGTCATTCACCACTGGGCTGACGTTATTGAGTACGAGAAGGCTCTGCCTGCTGAGTATTGAAGTGCCAGCGACAGGCAAGCAACGTTTAATATGATTGATTCATTGTTTAATACTTTCCAGGCGTTCTTAACTTGCAGGTAAGTGTATGTGAATTTAATAAAATATACATGTCCAACTAAAGTTTTTTTTTTTCTCTTTTGACATATCTAAATATTTTGATAAATACTTAAGGGTGGGGGCGGAATGAAAGAAGCGCTTACTTTTGTGCTGCTAATAAGCTTTCTACCATCAGCTGGTGGTCTATGTAGCTCTGAACCACTTGCTGACATGAGAATCTCAAGTTTTGTGGGCACAACTGTGTATTCTAAATGGCTGAAAGCTGAGTACACCATTTGGATTAGGAGGGTCATGTCAGGTAGGGTCTCAAGAGAGGAGGTCACGTCAAGCCAGATATTGAAATTTAGAACAAATAAATTGCACGGTGAGAAGGGGTCCTGTAGGGTGACAATAGGCAACCTGAAAGTCAGGTATGCTTAGGCTTATACTGATGGGCACGACACCGGGCAGAGGAAAGTTGGAAAGATCTCAAGTGAAGTGGTTATTCCCCATGTCATTTGCACAGTCTCAATCTCAGTGAGGTGCACTCTTTTCATGTGATCTTAGTGAAAATGTATGAACATGGGTATGGAGTAATGTAATTTGTTGGCTTCATAGGTCAATTACCTTTTACGAATATGATAAAGGGGGAAAACATTGCCAAAAGAATCAGTAGATTTGTTTGATAATAATATTTATAATTACATGTGTCAACAACATTACTCATCAGTGACATTTTTCTTTCCTTCTTTCAGGACAACCAAAGAAGTCCAGAGGAAAGGGAAATGGAAAGTGTAAGAAACTGAGTAAATTGTTGAGATTAGTGTGATTCTCAGTCAGGTAATAAACACAATCCTTGTCAGGGTGAACAAATAAAGTCACAAAATAAACCTGTGGTTAATTCTCTGATAGACTGGCATTAAAGCAGTGGTTCTTAACTGAGAGGCAAATGTGTAAAGTCATTTATGCAATGCTCAAACAACAAACACACAATACAACAAAAACCACAAACCAATTAAGAAAAATACAGTACTTTTTAAAATGACAAAACATGTTAAAACTTCAACTAGTAGAACTGGAGTAGGGAGTTTTTACAAGTTGAGGACAAATAGCGCCAGAAAGAAGCTATGCGCCAACTGTGGAAATCTGGGCACACTGGCCTAGGAAAAAATCACAAGTTCAGGTCAATCGCATTGGATCACTGGTTGGGTACGGGACTGGGTGCTGCCTGCTTGGAGTTGTACCTTTTGTCCTAGGTGCGGGGGCTGCACTGTGCATTGATGCAAAGCTCTGCATTGTGCTGCATCAGTTGACTTGACCAAGATCAGGAGCTGCACGGTGCTGTGATTCAAGTCCCTTATATAGTCCTGCATCGGTCTGTGTCAGATCTAGTAAAATCACCCATCAGGAGCTGCGAGATGGTGTGATGGAAGATAATGTATCCGTCTACACCACCCTGTTGTGGATCCGGTGAAGCCTCTGATTAGGAGCAGCAAGGTGCTGCAATGCCTGGCCCTACACCAGTTTCCTCCACACTGCTTTTGATCTGGTTAAACCGTTAGTTAAGTAGGGTGTTGTATATTCTGATTTCAGCCAAGGACCCAGGACTGGAATAACATCACTTGAAGGATCGGGACGTCCTCCCACAGAGGCAAGAAGAGGGAACTAGGTTAGGTACAGTTGAGTATGGTCAGCCTGGAAGAAGGAGAGTGTTCTGGAAGCCTGTTGTGTCCCTGTAGCACAAACAGGAGATCAGCCAACTGACCCTTGGAGTCACTCTGGGGACCCTGGGTCCAAGGCAAGCAGGATCCATCTTCCTTCATCAGAAAGCAGGGCCGTCCTTCTGAATGTTCTACATGTCCAAAAGTCTTCTGATGAGAAGTTTTAAGGGTGCCACTTTTATAGCCAATGCCAGCCTCTGTGTAAAGATTTCTCTCTGTGTCCACCCCTAAACTGGTTCTAGTCAGTATAAGAGATCTCATACTTAGTGTGGTCTCCCACAGACAATTTGCCTTTTACCTTATGTTTTGCTGATCATTTTTTGTTGGCCTTAAGACTCTGAGCACTTTACCACTACTACCCAGTGCTAAAGTGCATGTGCTTCTCCCCTAAACATGGCGACATTAGTGTATGCCTGATTGGCATATTTCATCTACTAGTAAGCTCCTTGTAAAGTGGTATCACATATACCCAGGGCCTGTAAGTTAAATACAACTAGTGGGCCTGCAGAACTGATTGTCCCAACCACAAAAGTAGCCTTTTCACCCAACTGCAGGGTCTGTGTGTGTAGGTTACTGTCACTGTGACTTGGTATTCAAAACTACGTGCCAAGCTTTAAATCCCCCTTTTTTTAATATGAATCACCCCTAAGGCCCTAAGTAACTCTAAGGGCAAGGTGCCACCTAAGTAAAAGGTAGGGTATGGGTGTTTATTCTTTACATGTCCTGGTAGTGCCAAACTCCAAAATTCGCTTTTTACTACTGTGAGGTCTACCCTTCTCGTAGGCTAGCATTGGGAATTCCTAAATAATCTTTTGATCTGTAATTCCCGATTACTTGGTCTCTAACCCCCTAAAACTATACAGTACTAGACTTGCACCTGAAGCTCTGCCAGAAGAGCTGCTGTGCTGCTTAACGACTCTTCCAGACAGTGGATTTGGAAGGTCTTCCTTTCTGTTTGTTGTCTTGCTGACTGATGCTCTTTGACTCATTTGAAGGAGAGCTGGACTGTGCTTTCACTCCAAGTGATCACCAAGGGCTTGTTGGCTTCTTTTAGTGGTGACAGCCAACCAGAAAAGAGTCAGTTCTTCAACCTCCCCTGCCTTTTGCCCCAAACAGTCTAGGGGCACATAAGGGCAGGCATGCCCAAATGTTAGCTTCATTTGCTAATGACAGGGCAGGCAATAACATAAGTCAAGAAGGGTGTGGGCCCAGTCCACAGGAGGTTACCCTGTGAAGTTCAGAAAGGGCTGCATACAACCCGCCAGGTTATTCTGCTCAGAAGAGGAATACCCTGACACACATATAAAGCCCTTTTGTTCCCAATCTGGAATTCACATCACACCTCAGGAGAGAAATTACTCTATATGTGTCCCTAGACACTAGCAGAAAGACACATCCGGTTTAGGAAGAAAAATGTCAACTTTCAAAAAATGCCTTTTTCTGTTTAATAACTTAAAATCTGACTTTACCATTAAGGATTTTCAGATTACAAGGGTTTCATATTTCAAATGAGTGAAAGAAGTATTTCTCTATATGATCCCAAGTTGAAGTTATCTCTTATTAGGTGCAATAAGGTAACCTAGTGTTAGTTTGTTTATTTATTGTCCAGAGTGACGCATAAATTATGCAAAAAAGAAGCGGAAAACTCTGCCTCGGTCTGCCTGGGCAGGCGGGTGAACGGCAATGCTGAAGCCCCTCAGGAGAGCTCAGTTGTTTGACCCACACCCTCCCTTCTCCTCAGAGTTGGCAGCCAGCTGCATCAAAGCCACGGAGCACCCTGGTGGGGACATTAGCCTACTGAGGGTGACCTCCCTCCTCCTCTTGAGTTCCGGTTGAACAGTGGTTTTGTGTTCACTGCAGTGAGAGAGATGTTCTCCTTCTTGGGACTGATGCTGCTACTGACAAGGGGATCACAGTTGCGATTGTCTGATACTGGGGAGGAATGATCCCGGAGGGCCTTTCTCTCCCTGCCCTGGGTGAGAATGTTTGGAGCTGCATTGTGAGTGTAAAAGGACAAGGGGTGATCCCGGAGGGCTTCTCTCCCCTGCCCTAAGAAAAAAAAGAAATGTTGGAGCTGCAAAAATAAGTAAAAGAGGACTAGTAACCCATGCAAATTAGATCTAACAAGATGCCCTTTGTTGCTTCCTACAAAGTGGCAGCTATCCTGGGCCATGTCCCTCCTACAGAGTGTACAACATTTCAGAACCTTTAAAAGTAAAAAGCAACATAGGTCTATTCACCCCCGATTAGAAAGGTCAACAAAACATCCTCTGCTGCAGCCTACAAAATGGGAGCCATATTGTAACAACATTGTTATACTTGGCACATCGGACTATTCTGCTGAGCCTTCTACCTTAATTCCCTCTGAAATTCATTCCTCTTATCCAGGCCTAGACCTGTCCCTATATCTCCCTCTGAAATACAAATTCCGTGCATTTTCTCAGTAGAATTGCAAACTTATCTTTCCACCTAGAAAAAGGAAAACCGGATCATGGTGGGATTAACTATGAAACCTACAGGAAGCAACTCTTACTCCATACTATACCCCTCCTATCTATCTAGGAAGGCAACCAAAACCTTCAAACACAATCTTCTCAGAACAAAACCCGAAATTCTGTTCCTTGACCCCTCAATAAACGCAAAGAAAGGTATAATAATCAACAACCTTATATTGTTCTATAGAAAAATGTCTAAATGGCGAACTTTCTTTTCTAAGCATCTAATCATCCAGGACAAGAACAATATTCCTTATGGAACCAGGATTATAACGGCACGCTCACAAAACCTTAGAGCCAGGCTGAACATAACCTCTTACAAAAATGGCACTGTTCTTATCCAACCAGCCAATAAGGACCTAGAACAATTTGACAAATACTTTTCCGTACTTAAAGCTCACACCTATACTCAACCCATTGCCCACCCAGATCAAACAGATTCCTCTATCTCACTAGAGTCACAGCATCTGACACTTTTACTAAGCGTAATTAGGCAGAGATTGCTAGTAGGGTAACTACTCTCTGCCTAGTTGATCAGAGATTGCTAGATAATCTATTCTCTGTATCGCCCCACGTAACGTGTCTTTTCGGATGAAAAATTTTAATGATTTTTAATATTGATATTGGATTTATTCTTAACTTGACTCTTACTATATGAACTTTACAGCTGTGATCATGAATCCTGATGAAATATAACTGTTTCCTTTTTATTGTGTAAACGTGCTTATGTCATACATGACCTCTGTAAATTTAATTGTTTTTTAATTTATGTGTTTGTATGTCTGCTTTTATGAGTAATACTCGAATAAAGCACTTTTGAATTGAATTGACTATGCTACACTCGCGTAGTTTGCGAAGTTTGCGCTACTTCGCACTACGCGAATTGCAAGTAGCACATTGCAAACACACATAGCGTAGCGTAGTGCAGCGATCATTTTTTGCTTGCTCCGGTCGTCAATGTCAAGTTGGCGACCGCGAGCAAGCAAAATGACATCCCGGCGAGACTTTTCCTCGTTCGCGATCAGCAAGATCAAGTTGCCGATCACCAGCGTGGAAAATATACCTCCCGGCGGGCTTCTCAACGCGGGGAAGTCAGGTTTCTCATTGCTCGTGATGAGAAACTAGCAGTCCGCGTTGAGAAAGCTGCCGCTTGAGTAGAAATCTACTCAAGCGGCAGAAAACGACCACTAGCACTTTGCAAGATGCAGTTTGCACTGATTGCACAGTGCGGACAATCATTCAGCACTGTGCAATCAGTGCAAACAGCATTTTGCACAGTGCACTACGCAGTTTGAATAGCTACGTATAGCTTGCGTAGTGCCCTTCACCTAGCTACACATAGCGCTACTTCACAAACTACGCCCAGGGTTAACTATTACCTAGAACAACAACTCATCTCCCTTAGAACTCAACCATGACCCTCTTCATTTCCTTACCATTCCCAGCCCCATCCCAGTACCAAATCCCCCCAACCCTCCCTTGAGCTCCGATGAAGTTCATTACAATGAGGCCACTGTAGCGAATCGTAAAAAAGCCTCCTTCCCAAGCCAACCCCACTCACCTACAACGTAGAGCCCATTAAATTCTTGTCCGAATGTCATTGACCACCTGCCAAATGTTTTAGTTCCCTCCCCCGTCTCTGATCACCCTCCCCTCGTGGGATCTCCCTCCCTAGTCAACATGGAACCAACTTCATCCCAGCCACCTTCACTGCGGGAATCCCCCCAAAGTTTATTGCACAAAAACTGAACAGAATTGAACTCAAACTCAATTCTCTGGCTACAGAATTAACTCTTCTTAGAGGGGATCTCTCTAACCTTAACTCCGGGGCACACCTCTACATCTCTGATACTTCTCGCACTAGTTCTCCCAACTTCTCTAAACGTGCCTGGTGGCCAAACAACCCCATTTCAAACGGGTTCACAGGCCTTACAGAGCTGTTTGCTCTCTCTCCACTGTTGACCTTAATGCCCTTAGCAAATCCTATCTCACTAAGTCCCAGGCGACTGATTATCGCCCTTACTCCAACATCCCAGTAATAGTGGGTGTCAACCGAATCCCTTCAATTCTCAACTTGCCTAGACCTCCGGGACAACTGACCACAACTGACCACCATCCACACCCCCAAACTAGCTAAGAATAACCCTAATCCTCTTTCTTGCATGCTTGTTAACTGCAGATCTGCTGCACTATATGCAAAGGAAATTTCTGAAACCATCCTCAGCGAGTCCTTTGACATTGCTCTCCTCACTGAAACCTGGCTTAATGACCAGTCGATGGCCATACTTGACCTACTCACTCAACCCAGCTACTCCATCATTAGACAGGACAGACCTGACAGAACAGGTGGTGGCCTAGCCATAATCCACAAAACTGAGTTCCAACTCTCCCACCTGAAGAAAACTGTATACTTGACCTTTGAATAGAACTCATTGTCAAAGGCTCTCCTCATCTCAGACTGCATAATATCTACCAGCCTCCAGGTGAGCTACTTCCCTTTGCTAATGAATTATCCGACCTTCTTACTCATTTCTACATCCACTTAAATAATGCAGATGATCCCACTGAAAGAAACACATAATTGATGGATGGAATGCAGAACAAATCAAAACATTCACCCCCAGTCAAGAGATCTGGTTAAATCCATCATTCTTTGGCTCACCATGCCACACCAGTTTAGACCTGGCCATATGCAAATCAGTCATGACCCTGTGCCTCATGGGAACAGTCCAGCCCAAACTGCCAAGCCTGGTCCTCCCTGGACCTCAAACAAGCATCTTAGGACCAGTTTTGGGATTTCACCCCTCATCAGCCAGGATAGCTTGATTCCAGTGGCACAGTGAGCAAAGAACCCATGTCAGGGCATACCCGATGCACTTAGGGTAAGAAAGTAAAAGACACACAATTGATGGATGGAATGCATAACAAATCAAAACATTCATCTCCAGTCAAGAGATTTGGGTTAAATCCATCATTCTTTTGCTCACCATGCCACCCCAGTTTAGACCTGGTCATATGTATATCAGTCTTGAGCCTGTGCCTCATGGGAACAGTCCAGCCCGAACCGCCAAGCCAGGTCCTCTCTGGACCATAATCAAGCCTCCTAGAAACGGTTTTGGGGTGTCACCCCTCATCAGTCAGGACATATTGATTCCAGTGGCACAGGGAGCCAGGGACCCACGTCTGGGCATAACTGGCGCACTAAGGGCGAGAAAGCAAAAGACACCCTATTGATGGGCGGAATGCAGAACAAATCAAAACATTCACCCCCAGTCAAGAAATCTATGTTAAATCCATAATTCTTTTGCTCACCATGCCACCCTAGTTTCGACCTGGCCATGTGCAAATCAGTTTTGACCAAGTGCCTCATGGGAACAGTCGAACCCAAACTGCCAAGCCAGGTCCTCCCTGGACCGGAAACTGTCTGAAGAGGGGTGAAACACCAAAACCGGTCCTAGGATGCTTGTTTCCAGTCCAGGGAGGACCTGGCCTGGCAGTTTGGACTGGACTGATCCAATTGGGTGCAGGATCAAGACTCATTTGCATATGACTGAGTTCAAACTAGAATGGCATGGGGAGCAAAAAAATTATTGATTTAGGCCCAGATCTCTGTACTGTGATGAATGTATGACATTGTTCTGCATTCTGTCCATCAACTGTTCTTTTTGCATTTGTCACCTTGAGTGGGACGGGTATGCCCAGACGTGGGCACCGTGCTCTCCATGCCACTGGAGTCAAGCTATCCTGGCTGAAGAGGGCTGAAAGCCCGAAATCCCCAAACTGGTCCTCGGATGCTTGTTTCCGTCCAGGGAGGACCTGGCCTGACAGTTCGGGATGGACTGTTCCCATTGGGCGCAGGTTAAAGACTGATTTGCTTATGGCTGGGTTCAAACTGGAATGGCATGGTGAGCAAAAAAACTATGGATTTAGGCCCAGATCTCTGTACTGGGGTGAATGTATGACATTGTTCTGTCCATCAACTATTCTTTCTGCGATGATCCCACTGTTAGGTACCTCGTTAACTTTCTTGAGATGAATGACCTAAAGCAACTCTGCAACAAACCTACCCATATCGAAGGAGCCACTCTTGACGCATTCATCACTAGCACGGATCTGGTCTGCCTTACCGACTTCGTCCACATTGACTGGTCAGACCACCATCTCATTTTGTTCAACATCTTAACCAGCATCTTTCATCCCCCAGCTGTAAATAGCAAACCCAAGATGTGGAGCAGAAACCTCAAACAAGTCCCCCTTATTGAACTCAAGTCTAAAATTCAAGCTCAACTGAAACTTCTCCCGCACTCCCAAAACGCAAACGAGCTTACTGAACATTTCAATTAATCAAACTGCTTTATTTTGGCTATTACAGCCATAAAAGCACATATTAAATAACATTTTCCATAGATCAAAATTCATAAGAAATATCAGGAAACTGTTACCTTATCTTCCCACAAGCACAATAAAAACCTTAGTCACTACCCTGGTCTTATCCCGCACTGACTAATGTAACGCACTTTTTGTCAATGCCCAAGAAAAGGTACTGAACAAACTACAGCTAGTACAGAACGCAGCTGCTAGATTATTCACAGGAACACCCAAGTTCAAACCTATCTCTAAAACCATCCGACAACTTCATTGGTTACCAGTGAGACATAGAATTAAATTCAAAGCCTTATGCATAGCTTTTAAGACCATCCACGCTACTGGACCTGCTTTTATGAAACAATTCCTATGTCCCTACAGACCAGCACGTGCACTACGATCCTCAACGGCCAACCTCTTAGAGGTTCCAAAAACTAAGAAAGCAACCTGGGGTGACAGATCTTTCTCAATTACTACTGCCAAACTTTGGAATTCTTTGCCGCACCAAATAAAAATCACCACATCTTTAATACCCTTCCGTAAACAATTAAAAACCGGGCTTTTCAATCAATAATCATCTACTTAGTTATTACTCTATCTAAGCGCCGAGACACCTTAGGGTATTTGTGCGCTCAATAAATCTCATAAATAAATAAGATAACATATTAGCTTAAGTAAAAAAGTATCTATATAGAGGGTCGAACCCCTTGAGGTCTGAATATTGCAACAAGGCTATTTCTGATGTCCTTGACCAAGTCACTGTATACACAAAAAGTCACACCACTTAAACTAAAACAACAAAGAGCAATCCAATGTAAATCTTCGTTCAATACTGAACTCAATAATGAAAGAAGACAACTTAGACTGGCAGAAAGAACATGGAGACAACACCCCTCGCCTTCTCATTTAGCCCTCCCCAGATCTACAAGATTGTAGTATTTAGTGCTTCAGTTACCAGTGCTTGTTTTCCTCTGCTTGTCTTTACCGTGTCACTTGGTTCTAGATCTTTGTGCTCGTGTGCCTCAGCTGTGCTGAAGGTTCTACTTGGGGACAGTTGGGAATCTGTTATGTGACTGGATGACAAACAGACGTGTTCTCCCCTTGGGTTGTCAGCTTGACAATAAACTGACTTTAAGACTAACAGATGTTTGTGTTCTTCACTACATCTATTTTTGGCGACGGGTGCTGAACAACCCACACGGACCCACGATCAGCCTGAAGCAAATTCGGCGAAAAGCGGCGCTCTTGACAAGAAGAAGACATCTCCCGTCACAGCAGTGCATTCTACCGTTAGAAATCTCACCTCGAACTGCAACTATCCCGGCTCACGCAGAGAAGCTGGTCCATCGTCTCTCACTCACGGTTGGTGCCGCTTCCCCTTCCAAGTCTGCAAAACATACGGTGAGCCGCGCATGCTGTGTACGAGTGCCTGTCTTCGACGTAGTGAGTGGATAACCGTCCAGTTTAATTGTACTGTGTCGCACTTTCTGCCATCAGCGCTGGAACGCAAGACAGCGATGTGCGTTCCAGCAACGGCAAGATGTTAACGTGGTTCACGCGTTGTCGTCACGTTTGCAGTGACGCATGTGTTCCAGCTTGAAACGCATCGGCTGTACGTCTTGATTGTGTCATCACGCTTGCGCTTCAATAGCATAGACGCTTTCTACCAAAAGAATCATACGTCACAAGGGCACCGTGACTGTGGGAGTTCTTTGAAGGAATGTGAAGCGTCATAGAGGCATTGAGGAACAGAAAGGAAATTGATGTCACAGAGACCTTGGAAATACAAAGGGGAATCGTAGTCACAAAGACACAGTGCATAAACAACCTACTCAAGATGATCAGTGAAAGTAAAAGCAATTAAAAAAAAAAAACAAAAAAAAAAACTTTATAAACATAGTGTTAGCAACGACATTATTTCACATACTTAGTATTTCCCTTCCCACTAGATTGTCATCTTTCACGACTTTATTCATCTTCCTGGTAACCCTAGACATGTCTTTACAAGGGGTTCTGCCACCCGCTCCATTCTTAGAAACGCCCGGAGATCCACCTATTAAATGGCGCAAATGGTTTGATGGTTTTGAAACATATATTGGCGCTATTGGGGCAATGAGGTATCGAGCAGAAAGGAAAAAATACATTTTACTACATTCCATTGGTTTTGAAGGGAGGGAAATATACAAACACCTTCCAGATCCTATACTAGCTGAAAGTGAAGTTATAGATGAATATCAACAAACATTAAAGAAATTGGAGACAAGGTTTGATGTTCAACCCAGCTTAGTTGTTTTACGGCACAATTTTTTCAAACGTTCACAGAACACTGGTGAAGATGTGGACAATTTCATAACGGCGTTAAGGAGTCTTGCTTCAGACTGTCTGTTTGAAAATTTCACAGATCAATTAGTGAGAGACCAGTTCATAGCAAAATGCACGGATCGAACGATTAAACAAAAATTACTTTCCTTAGGGAATCCCACGCTAGAAGAAACGATCAGAATAGCAAAAAGTATAGAAACGTCACAAGTATCTGTGAAGGAATTGGAAGAAAAGAAGAATGAGGCTGTCACAGCTGTAAAACTAAAAGAAACAAGAACTTTATTTAACAGAGTCGGAGAAGGACAACAGTCCTATGATAGACAAAATTCGTTCTTTAATAGATCTAATATCTGTTTTCGTTGTGGATATAAGCCGCATGGGCAGAATGGGAAATGTCCTGCAAAGTTTGTTACGTGCAAAATTTGTAATAAGGTGGGACACTTTGCTAAAGTCTGTCAGACAGGGAAAAACAAAGTATTCCAAAAGTCTAATCCTGTAAAATGTGTTGTTGATACTGACACTTTCCAAACAGATGAGGAGTGCGTAACTAAAGAATTGTGTGATATGGTTGTAGTCGTAAGAGATGATGGAGTCATCATTGGTGATCCTGATTTGTGTGTCGACCCATATGTGAACATACAGGTCGGAGATCGCGTATTAAATTTATTAGTAGATTCTGGTGCACGAATTTCAATGATCACCCTTGATCTTTTTCGTACAACGTGGCCTAATAAGGTTCTAATTCCTCCCGATCGGAGGGCAATTTCATATGAAGAACGTGAAATTGCTGTTACAGGATATTTTGAAGAAATTTTAGAGTTCAAAGGAAGGAAAATTTTTGGGAAAGTTTATGTGGCTGAAAAGGGGCTGAATATCTTAGGCTGGTTTCACCAGGGCTTGTTTGGGATGCAACTCAGGCCCGGTACAAAGAACCAGGTAGTTGCTGTGAGAGACAGTCCAGAATTAGAAGAGCTAATTAATGATTTTCCTCATGTTTTTTCTGGAGAGTTAGGAAGGATAAGTAATTTCCAGCATAAGATAATTCTGAAAGAGGGCGCTTGTCCTGTGAAACATAAACTCAGAAGCATACCTTTTAGCATCAGGCAGGATCTGGGAAAAGAATTAGAAACTTTGCGTGACAAGGGCATCATTGAGCCAGTGGAGTCTTCCCTTTGGTTGTCTCCATTGGTTGTTGCGAAGAAACAGAATGGGGAGCTAAGAGTCTGTGTGGACTTGTGTTGCCTGAATAAAGAGATTTGGGTTGACTCATTTCCCCTTCCCAACATTAATGAAATGTTATCCAGTTTAAAAGATGCTAAGTTCTTTTCTAAATTAGATTTTGCTTCCGCATACCACCAGATCGAACTTACGCCTGAGTCCAGACCTCTCACAGCGTTTGTGTCACCCTTTGGAACATTCCAGTATGTACGCATGCCATTCGGACTCGCCTCTGCGGCATCTGTGTTTCAAAGGGTCATGACAGACATGTTAAAGGGCATTGACAGATTGCTGATTTTCCAAGATGATGTGCTTATACATGCTTCTGATAGGAACACTCATGATGCCATTTTGAAGGAGGTTTTGTCTCGGTTTCAAGAGATTGGAGTAGTACTACGCTGAGACAAATGTGTTTTTGCCACCAGTGAAATAGATTACTTGGGGCATCTGTTAAATCAAAAAGGAATCCTTCCTAAAGCTAGTTTGGTGG
The DNA here is from genome assembly GCF_964261635.1 of Lissotriton helveticus. Lineage (NCBI taxonomy): Eukaryota > Metazoa > Chordata > Amphibia > Caudata > Salamandridae > Lissotriton > Lissotriton helveticus. The sequence goes on along the minus strand of NC_136060.1, from coordinate 45,430,047 downwards.
ATTCTATCACTAAAGCCAAAGCTCCCACTGATAAAGTTGGTTTGAAATCCTTCCTAGGGTTATGTGAATTTTACTCAAAATTCATACAGGACTTTGCAACAAAACTCAGGCCATTGACACACATGCTGACGAGAGGTGTTAATTTCGAGTGGAACAATGAGTGTGAAGAGATTTTTTTGTGGGTGAAACAGCAACTCAGTTCCCCTACTGTTCTGAAACATTTTGATCCTTCCTTAATGTGTACCCTTACTGTTGATGCCAGTAATGTGGGGTTGGGGGCTGTCCTTTCACAAAACAAGAACGGTGAATTCAATACACTAGGTTTTGCATCGAGAGTGTTCTCTAGTACAGAAATGAAGTATTCTGTCATCGAAAAAGAGTTACTGGCTTGCTGGTGGGCTGTTACAAAATTCAAGAATTTTCTGTGGGGGAAGAGATTTTGTATCAAAACAGATCATAAACCTCTCGTGTTTATCCTCAGTGGCAAGAATGTGAGAGGGTTCACGCCTAGGATTGCACGTCTGTCGTCTAAGTTACTTCAATTTGATTTTCTGGTGGAATATATTCCTGGGAATAGGAATGGGTGTGCGGATTTCCTTTCACGCTCTTCTGAAACTGTTGACAAAAATGATGATGCGGATGAAGAAGACAAAGATCAGTACTTGATTGCCGCAATAGATCTTCCTCAGTTGTGTGCTGTTTCTGAGGATGAGTGGAGACAGGCTCTACTTCTTGACACGACTTTGCAGAAGGTCATTGCCTTCATTAAGAATGGATGGCCCAAAGAAAGGAATCTTGCCTTTGATCTGAAAACGTTCCTTCAAGTTGCCGATGAGCTTACTATAGAAAGTGGGCTAGTTCTAAGAAATGATAAATTAGTTCCTCCGTTGGCCTTGAGAGCTAGGTTAGTTAAATGTGCACATGAAGGCCACTTAGGTGCGACCTTAACTAAGAGGAGAATACGTCTTTCTTTCTGGTGGCCTTATATGGATAGGGATATTGATGAGTTCGTTAAGGATTGTGTTATTTGCTCTAGTTGCGATAAGTCTGTGAAACTGCGTACTCAACCTTTGTCTCCCATTGAGTTACCATCTGCACCCTGGGTGAAGCTGGGGTTGGATATCGTGGGACCTTTCAATACACTTGATACCTCCTCTAGATTTGCTATGGTCCTTATGGGTTACTACTCAAAGTGGCCCGAAGTTAAATTTGTTAGGGAAGTTTCTGCTAAGACTGTTGTCGACTTTCTCTGTGATGTGTTTTTGAAAGAGGGATTTCCAGAATTTTTGGTCACGGATAATGGCTCTCAATTTGTTTCTTTGGAGGTTGAAGATTACTTGAACAAATGTAAAATCAAGCATTTGAGAAGTTCTCTGTACCATCCGGAAACTAATGGTCTTGTGGAACGGATGAACAAAGTCTTGGGGGAATGCATACAGTGGGCTCTGAAGAATGGTTGTGTTGTGAGCAGTTCAGTGAGGAGCATGCTTTGGTTCTACAGGACTACACCACATTCCACCACAGGGGTTTCACCGTTCGAGTTGTTAAGAGGGCGGAGAGCCTCTACCTTGTCTTGTCCTGGTTGGATGTCTAAGTGGGTGAGAAGTGGAAAGTGGAGTGATGATGTTGTTCGGTCTAAAGTGAAGTCTGTCCAAAACAAACAAAAGGAGTATTTTGACAAAAGGAAGAATGTAAAGGTGGTTGAAGTAATTCCTGGAGATTATGTCTCCATTAAGAAACCTATTCATGTAAAAAAAGGATTGTCTAAATTCACTTCCCCCATTGAGGTGTGTGAAGTTAGAAGGAATTCTGTTAAACTAGTTAATGGAAATTGGTGGAACAAGAACCAGTTGGCGAAATGTTCATTACATAGTGATCCTTGTTCTTCCTCGGTTATTAGCCATAATCAAGATTGTACGGGACATCAAGTCCAAAGCCCCAGTTTCCCTGTTAACAATAAACAAGATTGTTCGGGACAATCAGTCCTGAGGCGTAGTTCACGTTCTAGGTTAATTCCTCATAGATTCAGAAATTGAGTTTTTTATTTGCTCTATTGCAACTTTTCTTTTCTTTACTTCCTGTCTTCTGCTTTCTCTCGAGTTCTCTTCTTTGTTCTCCCCTTCCTTCTCCTCTACTGTGTTCTTCTCTTGGTTCAAAACTTGTTTTCTAAAAGGAAGACATATGTAGTATTTAGTGCTTCAGTTACCAGTGCTTGTTTTCCTCTGCTTGTCTTTACCGTGTCACTTGGTTCTAGATCTCTGTGCTCGTGTGCCTCAGCTGTGCTGAAGGTTCTACTTGGGGACAGTTGGGAATCTGTTATGTGACTGGATGACAAACAGACGTGTTCTCCCCTTGGGTTGTCAGCTTGACAATAAACTGACTTTAAGACTAACAGATGTTTGTGTTCTTCACTACAAAGATCAACATACATGAAGCACTTTTTCATGGAAAAAGCATCTTTCCTCCAAGTGGATCATGCTAAAAATAGGGCCAGAGAACTCTTTAACATTGTCAGAAGACAAACTTCATCTGCCCCTTCTGAACTTACGGCCTCTAACAAAAGATATGAGGAAAGATAGGAGGAAATTGCCAACTTCTTCATGGAAAAAATTGCAAAAATTGATCAATCCTTCCCGCAAATATTGGCGTTGCCTAGCCCCCAAATTTCTCTTGACATCCCCCCTTTCTCCACATCTACCCACCCTCCTAATCATTTCCTTCACCAATCTACTCCTACTGGTTCTGGAGATATCCTTTCAAACAAACAATTGAAGAATAACGCCATCTGGACTAATTTCAACCTCATGACTGAGCTGGAAGTCTTTAATAGCATTGGAAAATTAAAGCCGACCTTGCACACCAAGAATACACTCCCGACCAAGCTAGTAAATAACCACAACCATATCATGTTGGACAAAAATGAATACCTCCTTTGCTTCTGGGTGCGTCCCTGACTCCCTTTAACTTGGGCAAATCACTCCCATTCTTAAAAACGTAAAGGGAGACCCTAATGATACTAATAACCTCCGTCCCATCTCTAACCTCCTACTCCTAGAAAAACCCATGGAGAAATGTGTCTTACTTCTATTCGACACCCAGATAGGCAAATACAACTTACTTGACTCCCGTCAATCTGGTTTCAAGAAAGGTTGAAGTACAGAAACCGCTATGCTGAACATTGCCGACGACATTCATCATTCCATAGTGAATGGAGAGGCTGGCCTTCTTATCCTCCTTGACCCTTCAGTAGTCTTCGATATAGTCAATCATTCATCCTTACTGGAGTCTCTCAAGTCTCGCTCTGGCCTCAATGGCACTGTCCTTAACTGGTTCACTTCCTGCCTCCAACACCGAACACAACAAATAACAATTAACTCCTGCCTCTCCAATCCTACACCTGTCTCCCCGGGTATATCCGAGGGCTCAATTCTCTCCCACTCTCTTTTCAACCTCTTCATGGAGCCCATTACAATCATTCTGAAACAAGCCGCGATCAATTATCACCTTCATGCTGAAAACACCCGACTCTGCTTCAAAATCAAATCATACAGCAATGTCTTTCATCTTAACAACACTCTGAGCAAGATTCAATCCTAGATTTACTCCAACCATCTTATATTGACTGCTAACAATACGGAAATCATTCTATTCTCCCCTAAAAGCAACCGTCTCACTATCTAAGGCTGGATCTCTGACCTTAACGCCCTCAACTGTCCGCTCACTCTATCCAACTCAGTAAAATCCCTAGGTTTTATCCTGGACAAAAAGTTTGCACTGAAGGACCACATCAATAATGCTGCCAAAGGAGCAGTTTTCACTCTTAAACACCTCCAATAAATCAAACCCTTCATCCCTCAAGACGACTTTAAATGGATCATTCAATCACTAGTCCTCTCTAAACTTGATTATGGCAACACTATTCTCACTGGAGCCCCTAAAGTTCACTTGCCCCCCTCAGAGCTGTCCTCAACATGGCTGCCACGCTTATTACCAACTGCAAACAGTTTGATCACATCTCGCCTGCCCTCAAAACCCTTAAATGGCTCCCCATTGAAGGAAGATGCATCTACAAGACTGCTTGCATCACCGACAAAGCTCTCCACTCTCAATCTCTGATTTACTTAACAAATCAACTCAAAAGAGCAGGCAGCGCCAGAATGATGCGAATCTCCAATGCTCTTCTCCACATTCCCCGCTACTAAAAAATAAATCTACATTGTCTCGTTCCTGCTCAGGAAATGCACCTACAATCTGGAATGCCCTTCTGAGGGACCTTCGCTGCAACCCTTCCTACCTTGGCTTCAAAAGAGACCTGAAATGTCATCTCCTCAATAAACACTGGAGTCCATAATTCTTTCAGATCCTATTATCCTTTGATCACATATATCGGTCATCTTTCTTCTAACCTGTTGACCTTTTGTTTTCCCAGTGTTCTCCTTATTGTTTACTCCTGCCCTTGCTCTCTTTGGTCTCTCATGTATTTTGTCAGCTCTAACTATATTGCTGTAAGTTTCTTTTGGCATGCTCCTCTGTTTTTGTTAATTTGTCTTGACATCTCTTCAGTTACCCCTTCCCTCTTTCCCCTACAAAAGTTTCCTTGTTATTTTTTATTGTGTGCTCCTAGGTCATACCTACCTTATTTTATTTAACTGTATATCATCTTCGAATCCTAAGATTTTTGCCTTTCTCCTAATTCAATGGTGAGATTTGCATGCTCTTGTTTGTATTTTGCATGTAACTATTGTTTTCATTGATATTTGCCTTGCTCCTGCTCCTGTAAAGTGCTCTGATACCTCTGGGTCTAGCCAGCACTACATAAAACCGTACAATAAATAAATAAATCCCATTTAACACTCTCCACACAAATGTGTTGCATTTTTTTCTAATATCCCTTGTTTGTTTTGTTTGTCATTGTCACTCACTTTAGAGTTATGTCACATCAAAAAAAATCGACGTTTTCAGAGGTTGAAGTGTCAGTTGTGGTGGATACAATCATAAGAGTAGAGCCACAATTGTATGGCGCCCAAGTCCAACATACTCCTCTTAGTACTAGAAAGGAAATGTGGGACAGGATTTTTGACAGAGTGAATGCTGTTGGTATAACCCTGTGCACAAAGGAGGGGGAATGTGTATTCCCAGTCCTCCAAGCAACACCTGGAGGCACAGAAGAATGTCAGTGGTCCTCACCACACCCCATTACAACTGTTTTCCTGGGGGGAGAAAGTCTTAACCGTCCTGCATTCTGAGGGCTTGACACAAATAGATGGGGAAATGGAGTCTGGTAAGTTACACCTCACTAACTGTCACAACATTTCAATGTCCTTTTATGCTCTCCCTATCAGCTTTTGCTACTGTATTGTCTATCCACTTTCCAAACAAGCACTACTCAAAGTTTCAGAAATGTTTGATTGTCAGTGTTAAAGTGTATTGTTGAATATAAGATCACATTTATCAATCTTCATTACATGCCACACGTTGAAATGCAGTCTGCAAGAGTATTACTACTAAATCATCATTCCAGGACCCATGATATATGTCAATATTTAAATGGGTGGTCCAGTCCATCTGTATTTTGACAACAGGTATGTTATACTTACACATTTGCAGGTGTTGGCAATTAGGGATTGAAATAACTACAGCTACCATGAGGCCCTGTTTATGTAACAGAAAACAATGCAATTGTGAGTGTGCACATTTTCACTTGTCTGACATGTTACAACTGGTGTTTACTTCTCATGGAGTTAACCATTTGTCTTGTGTTGGGAAGTAGAGATTGAAATGATTAAAATTACCACAAGGCCGTGTGTCGGTAACAGAAAACAAGATGCAATTATGATTTTGCACCTTATCACTTTTCTGACATGTTGCAACTGATGATAATTTCTCATTAACTGACCAATCCACATACAATGCTCTACTCAGAGACATTTCTGACTACTTAGCTTGATGTTGTTTTGGTCTCGTAAACTAAAACTATGGATAGCATAAGTGACACCATACCAAGTGTGTTCCTCAAATATTTGTAAGACATGACGTTAACTCAGCTGGTTAGAAGAAGCAGGTAACTTATTGACTCTGCACTGCTCTCATGAGGAGTAATGCTAAATATACAACCAAGTTGTGTTGCCTGCATTGTACACAACTAGGCATTGGAATGGTCTTGGAATGGTCAAGTACACATATTACTTCTCCGCTGTGTTGCCTTAAATGTTTGGGAGATGTCATGTTCATCCCCTAATCAAAAATGCAACATATCCTCATATCTAATGAGGTGCTCATTTCTAGTACTTGTATTGAATGTATGAAAATATTTTGTTTACAAGTACAATAGCACAGAAATATATCACAAAAGTAATGTCTACATATTTTGTTTTTCCCATGTCTCTCTACCTACTGTGACACAAAACAATAGGATGTAGATGCCACACTTTAACCAATAACAATGTTCTCTATAACACAAGAGGTAGAGCTTGGCCATCGAACAGACTGCCACTCCAACCACTGGATGAAGTCCTCGGTGATGACATGTGGATGTGGATTATGGTCCTGACACATCTGGTCAGTCTGAGAAGACACCCATACCTCCCATCCCAGACGCAACACCGCAGCCAACGTCAGTACTTTGGACTTCAGACAATTTGGCATCTACTATAATTTCATTCACCATGATTGGCTACTTAACTTTTTTGTTACATTTGTTTTTGCACAATGTATCGCTTCACCTTCACCACTTTTATAAATACACATGTTGCAAACTCATTGTCTGATGCCGTGAATCTCACATCTACCAATGTATATTTGTACTCCCATGTGACCTTTACAATGTCAAAACAATATACTTGTACAAGCATGGATATGTTGCATGTAAACCATGTTTAGCTTAGGTTCACAACCATGTCACACCAACACACACATACAAATGCCTTGTCTTATAACATCTTTATTCCATTGTTCCAATCATAGGCTAGCATGATTTCAGAAACATAGCAAATCATACATGACTCAAATATTCTGTGTCTTTGATCCCATTGTCAGGTGCAGACCTTAACAACATGAAAGGAGGGGTTACATCAGACAATTTCCTAAAGAATACGCCAAATAAAATTGGTCTTTGTCATCAGCTGGAGCCATATCACCTTTCTCACAAAAGGTAACCCACATTGTTTAAACCAATAAACAGATACATGGCAGCCTAACAGCTTTTGATCACAGGGTCATTCCAATGCAATCCAGTGTTGCTGCATATGGTGGAATGTCACAAACAAATGTCAGTGATGTGCCACAAGCATCTTGCCTACAATGAGGAGACACATCAACATCCACATACAGTTTATGCACAATAAGAGTTTAGCCAATGAGAAGGGAGACTAGCATGATTTGGGCCCTCAGCAACATTTTGTTGGAGCACATGATGGCACACATATTGCATTAGGACCAGCATAGGGCAAGAAATAAGTCCAATTGATTCCTCTTAACTTCACTCATATCGCTTTGCAAGCTGTCTTGGTACAGGTTTTGTACACCCAAAGTCTGTGACAGACATTTCCAGGAACAATCATTGTCCACTTCATATATCCAAACAGCATCATATACCTGCTAATGTCAAAACTCTGGAATGTCCAAATGAAGATGTCATGGTGAAGGTACCTAAAACTAACTGAAACAAAGAGATTAGCCATGAAACCAAACAAGTGACACAATTCACATAGTCAACTTCTGGAGAACACAGTCCATGGCAGAAATCTATCCTAAACAAAGCATCACTAACAAAATTAGCATGTGTCAAAACCTTCATCCACAACATTTTCACCAGAATTTGTCAGAGCTTTAGCTTCCTAATATTTTTCCTAAACATACTCCTCACATCATCACGACAAGAGTTGCTTTCGTAGTCAAACAAATAACATCTCACAACTTAATTACACTCAAGAGAAGAAGCTGTCAATTACATCTTGACGCAAGTCAGCTCCTTCCTTTTCACCACTATCATCAACATTTGGTATTTCGGGATTCTTTCCCAGTGGCACATCATGGTCTCCATCTTCTGTAATATAAGAGATGTTCCGCCGCAGGCTGATGTTGTGGAGCATGCAGCAGGCCACTGTGATTTGACTTACCTTCCAGGTCAGTAGAGTAGGGCTCCCCCAGTCTTGTCCAGACATCTAAATCTGGCCTTCAAGAACACAAAAGCCCACTCCACTGGCCGCTGTGTTCTTCCATGGGCCTCACTGAATCAGACTTCGCCTGGCATAGTTGGATTCCTCAGCTGTGCCAATAGCCATGGACAGTTGGGGTACTCTGAGTCTCCTAGATGGAAGACAGATAAAGCAGCACCAATAAGTTACCCACTTTCTGACCATACTACCTGGCATCACCCATACAAAGTAAGGACAAATCAAACTTACCAACAAGCCAGGACCTCTCTGGTAGTAGTTGTGACATCAGCAGGGGAATGGAGCTGTTCCGCAGTGTGGAGGAATCATGGACTGATCAAGGTAACCGGTCACAGATGTTTTAGATGTACAAATCCAGTAAGCAGAGAGCTTGCATGTTGATACTAGGGCAATATGGGTGCCATCAACCACACGTGGGATGCAAGCAAATCCATGTTAGTCAACATTCACATTGGCAGAATCCTCACATCTGGAGAACTGGATGTAGCTGTCAATGTGTCTCATCATTGCGGAAAGCAAGGCTTGTAGCATACTTGGCGAGGCTTGACTACGGCAGTGCTACCTTTGTGGCCTTCCCAAATACACCCTGGCTCCACGAAGGGCATCAATGAACACATCGGCTAGACTGGTTACAGGCACCAAACAAAATGAGCACATATCCCTAGTCCTAAAATCGCTTAAATGGTTGCCCTTCGAAGCATGAATTCAGTTAAAGATTGCTGTTCTGGCGCGCAAAGCCCTTCACTTCAATACTCCCAGGTACCTAGCGCAAAAACTTGAGCTATCTTGTGGTGCAAGAGCCTTAAGAAGCGCCAATACTTTCCTCTTGAAACCACTCATCCTTAGCAAAAAGAGAACTTGTCAAAGAGCCTTCTCCGGCCCTGCCCCAAAGATATGGAAATCTCTTTCACCAGAAGTACACAGATTGTCCTCAACCACGGTGTTCAAATTGGAAGCCAAAACATTCCTTATGAATAAATTCTTACCCTAATTGGGCTAGGCTCATCTGCTCGAAGACACTGTTTCCTCGTCAATTGTACCATCATTTGTAACTGCTACTCTTTACTGCATACTGTGACCCCCTTCATTGCCTGCTTATACATGTTTATTATATTACCCTCCATGGTGCAATTGTCCTGGAATCTGCAATTAATCCTGTTTTTTGTCTTTTTTATTCCTACTTGATGTAGGTTTTGCATTTATGTCCTTCCTTCCATCCTGATGTAAAGCACTCTGATATCCTTCGGGATCTTGTTCGCGCTATATACAACTTTAAAAATAAATACCACTGAACATTGGTTATCACCAGACATAGCCACAGTGTATTGAAAGAACCTGCGGCCAGACATTTCAATACTGGAATGAGTCTCATAATAGGTGGGAAACATGTGGGAGTAGTTTTTTGAGGAAGGAGATCAGACTCCAACTGATGATAATTCTGTATTGTTTGCCTATTCAAACAAAATATCTTGATGGCATCCGTTTCTTCCATGGTCTGAAGGTCTGGAAATGGGGGGTACACTGGGGTCTATCATCTCTTCCCTCTTCTATGTTACCTATGTGCGGAGTGAAATCGATATTGAACATTGGTCACAGTGTCCAGAGTAACATATCTGAAGAGTAAGCCAAAAGTCTTTTGGCAAACCATAACTGCTTCAGAATGCATTACACATAATTCATATAATAATTGCCTACTGTCCAACAACCCCTGATAATCGCCATTGTGGTCTTCACATGTGTCTGTAACAGACATGTGCACATTCTACACCCAAAAATGTATTATGTGCAACTTAATATCGTCAAGTTTGAAATGTTCCCAGAAAAAACCTTTAAAGGCGGTATAGTGTACCGTGGTAATATAGCATTTCTGCACAGTAACGCACTACACTGATATTTGTGTAAAGGACATTACAGAGCATTGGAGTACTACATATGTTAACATGTTACAACTCATTTGTAGTGGTGGTGACACACTTAACAGACACCAATACTGTTGTTCCAACAGGTAAAATGGTAAGTGCCCAACCGCGCATATAGGGCATTCAGAACCTACCTCCGCGCGCAGAAGTTGAACTTGTAATGAGTGGTTTCATCAATGGTAGACACAGCCATAGGCTAACGTTGGCAATAGTGATGGTTGCGGCCTAATGCCTCCGTCCGTCCATGCTGATGACTGCATACATGGTGTACATATACACTGTGATTTGAAAAATAACAGACTTGCCTCCTGACACTGCTGCTATCAACACCTCCTCTTCTTTAGCTGTTGTTTGCCAACTCTGGGAGCAATCCTGCCAGGTCGAGTAAGTGAGAGAGCCCCTGCCATCTCTCCAGAGGAGCTGGAGCTACAGGTAGAAGTGCTTCCCCTGCATGGCCAGCTCTATGGTTCACCAGAGTAACAGGCACCCATCTAACATAGATTTCCTACACTGTTTAACTCCATCCATTCCATTCCCACAGGCTACAATGAGCCTCTGAAACCTCGAGTGGATCCTAATTACTCTTGTGACATTTTGTGATCCCTACATAGGACAACCTTGTAATAGATTGTGGCACACTGTACATTGTGTACCTAACATCACCATTGTGATGTCTAATGTGCCGCAAGCCTTAGATTCTACTTGTTGTGCATGCACAAATCTATGCATATATACATTTCATGGTATCGATTATATATTTGCTAATCAGATCATGGTAAATGTGCAAAGAAAGGTATTGGCTTTGCAGTATGAACTGTGTTTGTATACCTTAAAAAGCAGTTGAGGATGAGGTTAGCTATGTGTATAGTCAGACATATCACTCAGTCCAGATCAGGGCTCACCCAATTTTTGTCTGGAAGCTATCTATACCTTTCAGATGCCTTCAGTGTGACGCACAACTATGAGGTCATTTATTGGATGGCAACAAGATGTACTTTCATGTATTGAAATGGGGGATGTGTGATGTGCATGTGGGATCAGTATGTTCAGCAAGAGAGCAAGGCTTGACAATGAATTGTAGCCATTATGGGCCATGGCCCAGGCTGGGGCAGAGCTACTGGGGTAATACAACTGATTCACAGGGTAATCTCCTTGTAGACCTACAGATCCTTGGATGTTCTGAAAATTAGTTTTCTGAAACAATAGTAGCCCTCATTGCTTTTACATGGGCTGCATTTGAAATGGTGACTGAGGTAACCCTCTGACCTGACATTTCTTTCCGTTGACCCACATTGTCAATGTGTGTCATTTACTTATGACAGGCGGCTTACTCCCTCAGGCCTGTTGTCACTTTTCCATAAGTCATACTTGCGCTGTGCAAGCCTATTGCACATATCACACATTACAGTGCAGATAGTTGGTTACTTCTGAAGATCATTTGATATGTGATTCACCAGCTTTGTTACATTAAACCAAACAAACAAGAAATCTAATGGTATGTTGATGTCATCCCTGTAACAGTGCCATATATGGTAAAATGTGCCCTGTGATGGCTGTACATACCACACAAACTCAATCAGATGTAGTAAGTTATCCCATCAACCCCTTTTGTATCACTTTATCCCATTAAGTAGTCCAAATGTCCATACATCATCAGAGATGAAGCTCTCAGTGACACACATGCCAGCACATTTTTTGCGTCCTAAGCCTTAGTATGTAGTCTATACTATGGTACCAGCCAGTATGGACCGTATGCATCAAAACAATGGGCCTGGCTGTAAAGGTGTCTGTACAATCATGCAAAAGTAGTTTCCCCTTCAGAAGACCTCAATGATGTTTTGTGTTTCATAGTAGCTCACATCACAGTACATGTAGGATGACCCTGGGCTACATTATGTTAGTAGGCTGGATCAGTCAATGTAGGACATGACTAGGGGTGGGGGGAGCTCTTGGAGTCCAACTACGATGACTACTGTGGAGTCTAAAAAACTCTGCTGCGCTACACGCAGTTCCGCTTTTGGGCAGAGTTTGCTTGCACGCCCATTCACATTAAGAACGCATAATGCATCCACATGTTTCAGAATGATGTGATAACAGCACTATGCATTCCTCAAGTGTGTTCTTGCATACTAAATTGTGCATGAACAGCACGATGCGGTCCGCATGGGCATGGCCGTCTTGGTTTTCTTCTATCTGTTGTTGTGCTGGGCGTAAATTTTAATATGTCCTTAATCTTTTTAATCCTCCTCCTTTAGTACTTTTCTACCCCTAATTTTTATTTATCTAATAGTCTGTGTCTTTGTGTTTGTGTATTTCCCATTTTTGTGTACACATTTTTGTGATTTGGTGACTTTTTAACTTTATTTCCCATCCTTTCCTTATTTCCTTCTTCTTTACTTTGCCTTCCTTTTCATTCTTATTATTTCTCCACCCAGTGCCATGGCACTGGGGCAACTTCCGTGCAGGTCTTACCTCCGCTGATCAGCTGTGAAGCCCCAGGCAATCTTTGTTGAGGAGCAAGTGGTAGCAGTACTTTTCTTTGTGCAGTGCTACCTCTCCTCTATACTGGCAGCAGGCAGCAGACCCGGTAGTGGCTCCACCCTTCGGGAGCGTCATCAGTGCAGGGAGATGGTACGCTGGTGCATGTGGCACACCAGCCACCAGTTCGGTTCACCGCCCAGCAGCTGAAGCACCATCAGGAAGACATTCTGGACCGTGACAGGACCTGCTCGACCAGCTAGGCATTGAGATTCTGGGGCTTGGTGAGTATTAATTATTTATTCTATTAGTGTTCTAGAATACTAAACAAAATATTCCTAATAGCATGATGCTCGCAGTTATGTTTATATTTAGTTTAGTCTGGTATATTATTGTGTATCCTGTTTCTAGTTTCTGACAAGCAGGTACTGCAACTTAATAGCACTCATCAGGCGTTCGCTTTGTCTGATTAACTAAGAAACCATTGCAGACCGTTCTCCTGGCCCTATAGCGAATCACTGAGTAGTGTATTCTCTCTGCGACTTTGTTTATGTAGCTTGTATATTTCCAGGTTATTTAATTGAATTCACTTTGAGGATGTGAAGCATGCATCTATGCATTACAAAAAATGGAGAATGAGTTGGCTTATCAAGGTATTTGAGAAATGGGAATAGATAAAATCAAAGATCATTCACTGTAATACATTAGTTCCAAATGTAGTTTTGTTAAGGCGATTTGTAATATGAATTCAACAACAGTCAATTGACTCAAGTTGAAACTAGTGGTACTATAGGTGATCTTTTTAGCGATTGCGGTTGCTTTTCATAAAATATTTTTGGGAGCTTATTAACAGAAGCACTAATCTATTTTTTTTATCTTCTTAGTTTCTTTCATCAGCACCCAAGTGCAAGAAGAGGGATGATTGTGAGGGTACCGTATAAGCTGTTAGCAGGAGCCGACCACCAGCGCCACTGCCGAGGGCTCTGCTGATCCCAATAAGTCATTTTATGATTGTTGTGGACTTCTTGGGGTAGAATCTTAGGGTACTGGAATGTTGGGGCTGTCTATCCTGAAGATTCAGATAGCAGGCCCAAGTGAGCTAGTATTTAAATGGAAAATCACCATGTATGTTTGTTGAGAAGGCGTTCCTTCTCCTGCTTATGCCTGGCTCTAACACAGTTCAGTTCACGAGAGAGTGGCCATGGTCATCATCTTGGACCCCCCAATGTAGTGTGCTGCAGACTTGTTTATTTATTATTTAGAGTTACAGTATGGCAGCAGTTTCCAATGACAGTGCAGCAAGGCTGGGAAAAAGTATGAGGTCCCACTCCCATTGTATTTGCCAACCAACAATATATGTCTTTTATTGACCATTATTCCATGCCTGGCTTTTCTAACTTTGTGAACTAACCAATCAAATGCCTAGAGTGATATTTGGAAGATACTGAGTTGCTAACTGAGCTGTAGTGCTGCACTGAAGTTCTATTTTGGGTTGAGTATCAGGAATCTAAATTATGTGTAATGCTTTATTCTAGCCACACATATCATTGGTGACACTTACTCCAGTGCTGCTGCAGGAGGAGATAGGTCAAGTTAGAGGAGGAGAAGTGGCAGCAGGGATAAGCACTAGTAAGTCAAATAATTTCTTGCAATTACTATGCCCACTAGCTATTGCCATAGCATCGCTTGCCGTCATGCAACATGTCTGTGAAGTGAACCCATCCCCCCCAGCTTTACCTTCCACAGTGGTGGTTGAGTTATTATGGCCTCTTTTATCTGCAATGCAGCAAAATCTCACATAATGAGCTTTGATGTCTTAAAGGAGACATGAAAGAATGGTTGGTAACTTAAAAGAAAGGAAATGGTAGATGAGTGAAAGGGGGGCAGCTAAAGGGTACGCAGTGGATGGTCGAAAGGATGGCTTGAAGAAAGTGTTGCTATTAGAATGGGTGAATAATGTTTGCCAATTTTGGTGAAAGACTAGTAGGGAGAAAGTAAAGCTTAATCATGGTGACTATGGGTGAATTAGAATGAAAGGATGAATGAATATTTGGATTGTTTGAATGAATAAGGAAGGCAGCTCTTCTTCTCACGAGGAGCATGCTGCTGCTCACCTACTCTGCTTACTTGGTTTATGTAGGGTTGTCACTTTCATTCAAAGCTATGGTTCTAAGTGGGGGTTATTTATTTAGTTGTATTCTTTGTTCTACTCCTTTGACTCACTATATTTGTTAAGTGAGCCAGATCTATCCTACCTATCATTCATCATCCCCCCCCCCTGCCAATGGCATTTTTGCCAACTATGACTGATTTGAAACGACCCATCCGAAACATCGGCCAGCTCCCATTGAGACAGGTCAACCGACCACAACCAATCTAAAACGTATTCGGTCATCAGAAACGCTGCCAGTTCTAATATTGCTAGCGAAAGAAATAATTGACACAAAGATCATTCCCTGCAACAACTAGTAGAGAATTGGTGCACCTTTACCAACAAATTATTAATTCAAGCACCTACAATTAATTATGCACAGAAAATGAGGTTTATATTTTTTAACTCAAAGTGCCTGACTCAGTTAATGTTTACTTGAAAAGGCTTTAGAAGAAAAAAAAGTCAAATTACAGTTTTTTTAAATCCTGTGCTGTTATTCTCTGCCTGGTAATAATTTTCTGCCACACTGTCAGTGCTTTTTTATGTTTGGAACATGTGTGGGTAAAACATAAAATTGGCCTTGTGACTCTCAAAATTATAATCACATCAAATGAATTCCAATGACCTTAGGGGACCTGCAATGTACTGCTACTGTGTCACCCAGTAACTTAAAACAATTGTTTGCACAGAACATTATTTACAATGTGTCTCTTTTGATTTTCTCAATATAGCTGCTCCTTTTGATCCATCCGGACTGCACACCAGGCAGGAGATAGCGGCCTGTTTGTGGTGGCAGAAGCAGGAGCATATCCAGCAAGACTACAGGCTGCTGGTGGTCCTGGAAGGGGAGGAGGAAGAAATTAAAACAGCTGTGCATCAATGTAGCCAGCCCCCCTAGCCTCCAGCCTCCCGGCAATCCCATAGCCGGTGCCGCCGCCAGCCACCAGTTACCATGCCCCCACCACAATGGCAACTGGACACCATCGAGGGCTGACTCACCACGATGGAGCAGAGCCTGGACCAGGTCCAAACAGACGTCCATAATGTCCTCTTCTAGCTATTCTTTTATTTATTTTTTGTTTGGAGCAATTTGTTGTTTGTTGGAACTGGGTGGAGAGGGTGGGAGGGGAGTTGGGACTGGCAGACTTTTTGTTGGACATTTTGAGTTTTGGGGATTGGGTAATTTTTATTTGGGAGAAGGGTGGGCATGTTGTTTGGGTGAAGAGGGTCGGTTGCTTTGTAAATAAATAAAGGGAAAAACTATTTTATTCTTCTGAATTTATGCCTGAAGTTGTTTCTTTTGCTTTTACTCTGCACTGCTGCCTTCAAATAGTTGTACGCAGCTTGTTTATGTGCGTGTAACTTAAAAGAGAGCATAGCACTTATTCTTTTTTTATATTTTAGTTTTTTTATTGAAATTCATATAACAAAAAAAAATGTTTTAATCCATACATACATCCCAAAAGTTCATTAAATATGATGAATAATACAAAATTGTTAAATAACACCAAACGTCGGAAACCGGTAAGTCCTAAAATCAGTAAAAAAGAAACAATATATACATTTAAGCAAATGAGTGGAAAATGAAGCGCATAATATCTTGGAACAGAATCCACTGCCAATATTTAACATATCCTAAACAATTGATTAGCCTCTAAAAACCTTTAAGCATATACAGAAAAACCAGCGAGTATGGCAAATAAAACTATTTCATCCTATATTGATTAAACTAGCTATGTTACAATAAAATATGAGGTGTCATACATTAAGTTAAGGTGCTCATATTACCATACATAGGAATCAAACATGCTGGTAATACCTCCTAAGAGATAGGTTACATTTTGAGATCTTAATCAAAATAGGCTGCCCAAACCCTCTCAAACTTCTTAAACTCACCAATTCCCAATGCATAGGCTTGTTCGCTTTTTTTACCTGCTTCATTTTCCAGACCCATTAATTTTTAGATGGTATAAGACCCGATTGCCATCTTTGAAGCAAAAGTGATCTGCCATCCGCCATTGAAATATATATAATAATTTGATCACCTTATCTGAAACAAGAAGGTCTGGGTCATATCTAAACACTATCAGCCGAGTATCCAAATCTAATGTAATTGGGCATTCGGCTGCAGATACTGAAAAATATCATTCCAGAACCTCTGGATCAATGGGCATTATATTATGATGTGTGTCCAATTGGCTGAAGGATGGTTACAGCAACAAAAGCTCTGCTAGATTGATTGGGGTACACCTTAGATAAAAAAGTGGAGTTCTGTAAAGTAGCCATTTACTAAAAAATAATATCCTTCGCCAATTAGCCCACCATAACAAACTAAAATTAAGATTAATAACTGCTGACCACATATATGCTGTGATTTCCATCTCCTCATGTTTTCCCCATTTAGTTATAGCCTTCACCTCAAGATCCATACCCTTGATAGAGGCTAAACGCTTTTTCCATTCCCAGGTTTCTTAAATGCAATATTATCTAATAGATCACATACTAAGTGTTTCCATTCGATAATCTGGACCAAATCAAGTTTACTCAGGAATTTACTAAAAATGTTGTATGACCCAAGAAGAAGGAAATCATTTGGAATTAAATGAGGCATTTCATATTCAGCCATCTATCATTCCTTAAAAAATCAGAGATTTTACCAAAGCCAGCCTTGGCCCATTTTTGTATAATTGCAGACGAATCTCTGATCCTAGATAGTGAGATGAGACCAGATAATGGAGCTGAGGAGTTAATAACAGGGATTGAATATCTTCTATAAAAAGCCTGGCGCTTGTGGAAAAAACACTGTATACACTTATACCGTGCTAATTTAACGATTGTTAGTGGGCAGTGGATCTGACTTTCTTTGCAAATTAAGTTCATAAAGTAATTCATTAAAAAAACACGATTGTAACTCTGGCTTAAACCTGGACATATATTGTGCAAAGTATGCAAAATAATAATCCCTAAAATTAGAGAGAGCTAATCCACCATTTTCAAGCTCCTCATATAATGTGCTAAGTAGAATTCGAGGGAACTTCTTGCCCCACAAAAAAGATGTAAACATATACTCTAATTTAAAAAAGAAAGAGGCTATTAAAACACAGGGAATCATAGAGAAAAGGAAATTAAACAGCAGAAAAACAGACATTTTAATCAATGCAACTCTACCCAAAATGGTTAATGGAAGAGAATTCCATCCGAAGGATCAATCCTGGACTTTTCGCAGAAGTGGGACAAATAGTAATTCATATAATGTAAAAATTTGAGTCATAAAGTAAACCCCCAGATACCTTTTTGGTTTTGTGTTTAGACAACGGAGGATATCGAGATGTAGGTGCAGTACTACACTGTATAATGTCAGGTTTTTTAAAATATATTTTGTATCCGCCAAGCGACTCAAATTGCTCAAAAATCTCAAAGGCTTTTGCTTGAACCTCCTTCTCAGGCTTTAAAATGAGCATGATATCGTCGGCATATAATTTCAGAAACAGCCCCGTGATTTTGGGAGGTATTCTGAAACTCAACAAAATAAAAAATAAAGTCTCTCAAA
Organism: Lissotriton helveticus; assembly: GCF_964261635.1. Lineage (NCBI taxonomy): Eukaryota > Metazoa > Chordata > Amphibia > Caudata > Salamandridae > Lissotriton > Lissotriton helveticus. The sequence goes on along the minus strand of NC_136060.1, from coordinate 45,411,774 downwards.
CAACTAGGTCAAATGCCCTCTCAGGGTCTAGTAGGGAGACCTGAGCTAGTATATTCTGAGTCTCAAAATAATCAAGTGCTTCTGCTAGATAGTGCGTTTTGTTGCTGAGCTGCCTCCGGGCGATACAACCATTATGATCAGGATGGATCAGGTGCGAGGCAATTCCATTAAATTGATTAGCTAGCAGTTTAGTAATTATTTTATAGTCAGAATTTAAAAGCATGATGGGACAGTAAGAATTGGGGTCTTCGTTATCCTCGCCTTTTAAAAAAACAAAACTGACTATATTCCCTTTTCTAAATGACAATGGTATTAACCCCCCCTCTAGAATTGAGTTGGCAATCAATTAAAGATAATCCAAAATGGTGCTTGAAAAGCATTTAAAAAATTCAGCAGGGAGGCTGTCCAGGCCACATGCTTTGCCATTCTGGAGATTTTTAATGACCTCCACCAGATCTTCTTTTGTGAAAGGACTCGACATACTCATTTTTTCCACACCTGAAAGAACAGGCAATTCATATCTCTGAAACAAATTCCTCAAGTATATCATGTGGATGGGCTGTTGTTGGCCGTATATGTTTCTATAATGTTGTAATATTATGTCCCCTATAGCTCCTGGGTCATCAGAGGGGTTACCGGTTATAGGACATTTCAGTGGGGTTATCCGAGTAATTACTGCCTACTCCCAGGCCTGCCACGCGAGAAACCTCCCGGTATAATTACTCTCTTCATAGACTTTTTGCCTATGGTGTTGATAAAAGGATTCACTTATAACATAATATTTTTTGCTAAGATCCCGTATAGCCTGATCAAGCTGCTGTTGGTTAAAAGCATAGGTGCTACTAAGAAATGTATCAAAGGACCTTTGCACTTCCTGCTCTAAGATACGTTTTTCTTCCTTAACTTTCCTTGAATTATCAGCATCTTTTCCAATGGCTAGTCCCTGTACAAACGCTTTAAGGGAGTCCCAGACCAAATGCAGAGGTGCAGAGCCATGTTTTTGCTCAAAAAATTCTTTAATCTCATTTTAAATAAAAAGCACCCAGTTCTCTTCTGATAGATATTGTCTATGTAGCATCCATGCCTTAGAAGTCATAGTGTATTTACCTAACTCTAACTCAAGAATGACTATCGCATGATCCAAAAATCCATTCTGAAGTATGCTCTGCTGGCTAAAGATCAGTCTCCTGGAAATAAGAAAAAAATCAATGTGTGACAAGGTACGAAATCTACCTGAAAAACAAGTGTAGGCGATCTTAGTTGGAAATACTGCCCTCCATGGATCAAGTATGTCCAAAATCAAGCCATAGTTTAAAAAAAAATCTTAGGTTTTGGATTTTAGAACATTAAAGTACCCCCTAAGTTCAATTCACTGGGTGCTTGAAATAAAGATTGAAAAAACTCTTCATATGGCATAGGATTATCCTCTACTGGGGCATATATGCTGGTGAAAGTTAAAAATGTACCCCCTAAGTTACAGGTGGCCCAACACCACCTTCCGCTCTGACCGTTTACAAAATTAACTTCTTCAGCCTGAAGTTTTTTGCTAAGGAAAATCGCCGTACCCTGTTGAGATGCCGAGGAGGAGGAGAAGCCCCTATAAGCTGCCCAGGACCTAAACACTGGGAAATCTGCTAGCTTCCCTGCTGGTATATGAGTCTCTTGTATTAAAATGGCAGCTGGATTTTCTGTCTTAATCCATGCCTCAATGGCCCGCATTTTTCCTTTTGATACATTAGCAGCAGGCAAGATTATACCGGAGCCATCTAACAACATAAACAGAGATGTGCTGAAAAACTATGACGACAGTCATTAGCCCCATCCGAGATGTAGCAAAATAGGCGTCTATTAATAATTAATGGATGTGTCTGGATTTAAAAAATGGATTTCGTTTTTCTCTCTGCTCCCTTTTCCACCCCCGTGAACCCACCCTCCTCCCAAAGCCCCCATAAGCAGACTGCCATCCCTACTCACACCTGACAGGCTTCCCCCCCCTTGACTGGCACCATGACTGGCACCATGACTTGGTGCATAGTGCTACCGGTCACCCTACCGCCCCCTTCCAAAAGAAAAAAAAGAAACAGAGAAAATTCCCCCTTGTCAGAGTCTCTGCAATCAGATAGCTGATTTCTTTGAAGAGAAGGTTCAGAAACTACTTAAAGACTTCCTCTCTTCCACTCTCCCTTCCACATACAAGGAACTTTCCAGTGACACAGGCAAGGCATTCATGCTGACCTTTAAGCCTATTACAATGGAAGAATCGCATCTGGCGATCATGTCCACTAAATCTGAATCTCCCTTCGATCCTTGCCCCTACCCTATTAGACGCTCTCATGGATATTGTGAATCCCAATATAAATAACATAATCAACTCTTCCCTGTCCACAGCAAAGATCCCAGTAGAATGGAAACTGGCTGCAGTAAAACCACTCCAAAAGAAACAACTGCCGGATCTGACTATTCTATTTAACCTGCGCCCCATCTCATTCCTCCCTTTTCAGTGTTAGCTGACTGAAAAATGCGTCAACAGGCAAGTTACAACATTTTTGGAGACAACTAATGCACTGCACACTAATTAATCAGGTTTCAGAGCACAACACTCCACAGAATCCGCACTATTATAAATGACTGAAACCCTGAGAGCAGCCCTTGACCAGGGAAAGAGAGCAGTCTTAGTGTTATTAGACCTGTCGGCTGCTTTCGATATGGTCTTACATATCATTCTTTTAGACTGTCTCACATCCAGTGGCATATCTGGCACTGTACTAGAATGGATTAAGAACTTCCTGCAAGATCGCCATCAAGTGATCACATTAGGTCAATATAACTCTCAGGAGAAGGCAATTCTGTCAGGGGTCCCCCAGGGCTCGAGTCTTAGCCCAACCCTCTTTAATGCCTATATGTCCCTGCTGATTAAATTAATATTGTCCTTTAATATAAACACCATCTCATATGTGGAAGAGATGCAGCTAATCCTGGTCCTAGACAATGATACTATCCAGGCGGAAGAAAACCTCCGCAACTGTCTCACAGCGACTTTCAGTTGGATGAACAATAACCACCTGAGGTGTAACTCGGAAAAAAATGAAATTTTACCATTAGGTCAACAAAATGTTTTTTCACCCAAACTCTGGTTGCCAGAAAATACCACTGCCCCTCCAAACACAGTACACGTGGTCAGAAATCTTGGAATACAATTTGACATTACCCTATCGTTAAAAACAGCAATCCCTGACAGTTGCTGGGACCAGTTTTCACATCATAAAAAGCATCAAGAAATGCTTTGAGCTAATTCCCATCTCGGTAAGGCAAACTGCCTTTGTTTTGCATTTACTTTCAGTTCCCCTTTGGCTGCCTCTGCCTGTGCCTGTTGTAGCTTGTGGCTATGGCTAGGAGAAAGTGTTGTTATTTGTGAAATTTTGTCATTTTTGGTAATAATTTCAGATTGTTTATTTAGAGTTGGTGTTTGCTCCTTGTTGGCATGCACAGGCTAGTAAATTACTGTGTCTTCCCAGTGTCCAAACAGGGTGTGCTCTTTAGTAGGCCAAGTGTGGGCATTATTTGATGGTATTTTGACTTGTACACATAAGTCCGTCAGCATTGCTGGAAGGGTTGCTAGTTTGTTCACAATTTGGCTGCACCCACAAGTTTGATGATTGACTGGTGTGTGATCCTGAGTACTCTGCAGCATCATGTTCAGATTTACCAGCTTGCCATCAATTGATACTAAGTAGACAGCCAGGGTGTTCAATAAGGTTAATTGCAAATCCATTTTATTGGTCTGATATTGCAGGGCCTCTACCAGGAGTTGCACAGTTTTAAGCAAGCTTGCCCAAGCATCCCCATGGTCGGTTCCTTGCACAACCTTTTTGGTGTCACCAACATCACTGCTAGTTTTCCTGCTGTTGTCTGTTTTTGGTATACCTCCTTGGTTAGCTCCAGATTCCCAAGGTGTGCTAGTGGGCAGCTCATGCTGCACCTCAGCTGTCCCCTTACACCCATTCTTTTTTGGATTCTCTGGGGATTCGCTCCTGTGCGTGTCCCCCCGATAGGCTGCCAGGAGTGCCTCCCACTCGTCCTTATCTGGGTATGAGTGTTGATCAGGTTCTTGTACTTCATCCAGGGTGCTGGTTTGGGACATCGCCGGTTTGCGTTGTAGGTGTGTTAAGACAAAACGTACTTCATGTTCTGAGCCCAGCTTGTCCCTTGGGTTTTTAGGTGGTCCCCCTATTGCCTTCAGATCTTCCATATTAACTACCAGGTTACCCTCTGGAGAGTCGTAATTAATTCCCAACCGTGGATTTGCTGTTGGATTGTCTAACTCGCAGATGGTTAGTAACTCTAATGATACGCAATTTCCCCGTAATTTTTGTGTTGGTTGGCAGGCCTAGGCGTTGAAACCATTGTGATGTTGTGTGCGCTTGCAGGGTTATAGTTGCTTTTGCTTGAGGCTTCAATGATGTTTGCTCATTCTTCCCTTGCACCATTGGTCTCAGTCTTGTTTGCCCCATCTTGGGGGAAAGATTTTGACGCCTCTGAGTGCAATTCAGTTTGCTCTTTCTCCGGGGTTTTAAAGTTCCAACTTATGGTGACTGCAGGGCCATGTGGGGTTGTTGTTGAGCTATCCGACCCTTGCCTTTCCCCCTTTCCTCCTTGAGCGGTATACCCTTCAGTCCCTTCCTCCTTGCATCTATCTTCTTAGCGGGAGGGCAGGAGTGGTGTTGGAAGGCCTGCAAGTGCCATGGGGCATGAGAGCAAGGTGTCGCCTGCATTTTTTTTAAAAGCAGAATTTAGTATTGATTTTAGGCTTGTGATATTTCAATTATAGTACTGACTTCCCGTGTTGCCGGTCTGGTCCTAACCTGCATTTCTCCCTCTGTGCATTCAGGTGTTTTCAGCATCCTTTTCCGTTTCGTTGTATTGTTTGAGTTGTTGCTAGTGTTATTTGTTCTAGTAGCAGATTTGCCCCCCCCCCGCACGCGCCTTGATCTCATGCTTTCAATTCTGTGAGGTCTTTTCTGGCTGTTTTAAGCTGTTTGAGCTGTTTTTCCTTAGGCGTTGTAGAGGCTTTTAGATCACAGAGAAGCCTCAAGTGAGGGTTGGGGGGCCAGAGGAGGTTGTCTGTGGCTGCGGCTTCCCGGTTTCTCGGCTGATGCCGATTCGAATACACGGCTGCTCGCCGCTCGCCCTCCACGCAGCTCCTCACTCCGCACTGCTCTTCACCAGCCAGCTGTAGTAAAACACAGACTGGACCCACCCACGCCAAGGTCAGTGTCAAACAGGACGTCAGTAGATTCTGCCCGCTTCCGTTACTAATGAGCAAATGGGAAAAACCAGGAGCCTTATCCCCGAAAATACGTGGGGAAGTGTCCAGTTCAATAAGAAGTCTCTTCTGGTAAAAAAGGATAGCTCTATCTATATGCAGAGCTTAGAATGTGGCAAAAAAGCAATCCTTCAAAGGCATACATCTGCCTTTGAGTTAATTAAATAAAGGTTGTTGAAAACACAGTCAGTGCTGACTCCTGATAGAGTATCCTGGTGGGTCTCAATAAAGTTCAGTAAACAAAAAAAGGCACAAAGGGCCCGATGTAGGTAAATCCCATTTACCGATTTTGAAATACCGAATCTTACCGATTCGGTATTTTAAAATCGGTAAATGGGATGTAGGTCCCAACATCTGGATTCGTTACCGAATCCTTAACAATTCTATAATTACCGATTCGGTAAATACCGAATCGGTAATGCCCATTCTTTCCTATGGGCTTTGAAGCCCATAGGAATGATTAGGCATTACCGATTCGGTATTTACCGAATCGGTAATTAAAGAATTCACAAGGGTGCAGGGGGTGTCACTTTGACACCCTCTAGCACCCCCAAAACGGCCATGTGTGCAATGTGGCACACAGACATGCCCTAAGGGCACGTCTGTCTGTCACATGGCACATGTGTACATGCACAGATGTGCATGTACACAGGAATCGGTTTTTTACCATGGATTTGTATTCCATGGTAAAATACCGATTCTGTAAGCCATGTGCTGATGGAACATAGGCTACCTACATTGCATTTTCGGTAATTTTACCGAATCGTTATCATTACCGAATCGGTAAATATTACCGAGTCGGTAAATTTACCGATTCGGTAATGATAACGAATCGGTAATATTACCGAAAATGTGCCCCTACATCTCCATAGCCCTTTACCGATCGGAAACGTCCGAAAATCGGTATTTTCGGCCGATTCCGATCGGTAAAGGGCTACCTACATCTGGCCCTAAGTCTTTTATCCAGGGATTCGTCTGTTTCCTACCTTGTTCCAAATGTGTTCTCGAAGCACCCACGATAAGAGGAGCGTTGAAAGGATTGCTTAGGATCCCCACTGGTGGAAAGTTTAAGATAAGCGCAGGTTTAGATGACAAGCCTCGCATTTAGGACTGTATCCAAAGGGGAATTCTAACCGCTTGGAAGTTGCGGTCAATCAAGGAATGCAAGGCGAGTCTTCACACACTTCTTTAGACTTTAAAGTAGTTCCGCAGCAGGATGAGGTTCAGAAGGCAGCCTAAAGGGCTGAACCTCTCACCGGTAACATAGATGCTGTGTGCCAAAAACCACCCCAGCGGTTTTCGGGCAGCCTGACAAAATGTTCTGCGGCTCCCACAGACTCCCACCGGGCCAACTGGCATAACAACAGCAGCAGAGCCATCCGCGGCTCCCGCTGCACTCTACAGGCCCACGCCAACAATTAGGCAGCACGGCAGGCAGCGCCGTGCACCGCCTCCTGCCCAGGTCCCATTAGCAATGTAAATGTAAGTATACTTGTAAAGCGCACTATCACCTTTCAGACATCCTGGAGCTGTATACCGCTGTGGAACTCTTCCTGGCTTTCCCTTTGAGATGCCCTTACTGGGCACCCCCAAGGTGAAGCCAGGCATCCTAGCACTTTCAAGGCCGTTGTGGAGATTAAGCAAGCTATTGCCCAGAGTTGCAGAGTGGGACCCATGATTAGAGTAGGCACTGATTCGAGAATTATCGAGTCCGTGGACATTGAGCCCAAGACCCTGCCGCGTCGGGAATTGAACCCTGGTCTCGGGCCAGACCTCTGCCTCAGGGTCTGCTGCTCTAATCGGTGAGCCACACAAGAGTTTTCTTGACTACCAGATGTGGGTAGAGAAATGTAAGCAGCTCTTATTTTCTTGGTGACAGCATTCAGCAGAAAACAATTCTAATGCAATCTTCAAAATTTGCATTCAAATACTGTCAAGTCATGTTTCGACAAGATATGTACACCAAAAGCCTGTGTGTCTTTCACAGGAGCAACCCATATTTCCTTTCCACTTCCCAGCAGCAGCATTTTACAGCAAATGTCACAACTGTAAATGTCCAAATAAAGATTACATGTTGAAGGAACCTAAAATAGAAAAAAACAAAAAACTACATTAAAAATGAGACACATTACTAATGAAATATTTTGAGGACACATTTCTAAGGATAATGAAAGATAAACAATGTCAATGAACACAGTAAACAAAATTGTTATCAACAAACAGCTTTGCCCTGGATTTTCTATAACTTGCCCTTTCTAAAAAATGTCCAGCACAGGTGGCCATCCTCATTAGATTAAAATTTGAATTTAACATTTATTTTCTAAACCTATAAATAACTCACATTCATGTGAAAAAGTAGTCAATAACATCTTCGTAAGTCAGTTACTTCCTCTTCACCACTATCATTTTTATTTGGCATTTCAACATACTCACTCAGTGGCTGTTCGTGGTCTCCATCCTCTGCGATGTATGGAATGTTCCGTCACAGGGCTTTGTTGTGCAACATGCAGCAGGTCATGGTGATTTGGTACACCTTATTGCGTGAGCAGAAGAGGGTTCCACCAGTCTCATCCAGAAAGCAAAATCTGACCTTTAGGAGCCCAAAGGCCCGCTCCTCTGACATCCGTATTCTTTCGTGGCCCTCACTGAAGCGGACTTCCCCTGGTGTTGTTGCATTCCTCAATGGTGCCAACAACCACGGTTGGTTGGGATCAGCAGAGTCTTCTATATGACAAATAAAAAAGCCCACAAAATATTACTAAAATGAAACTTCAAATCAACCAAACAACATCTCTTGACAGATTGTACTTACCAACAAAGCAGGCCCTTTCATCTTCAAGTTGAGACATTTGCCAGGATATACAGCTTTTCCGCAGCACACAGGAATCATGGGCTGATCCAACAAACACGTGGGTAAATGTATGACATTGTTCAGCATTCTGTCCATCAATTTTTCTTTTTGCGTTTGGAACCCAGAGTGGGATGGGTATGGCCAGATGCTCTCCATCCCACTGGTATCAAGCTAGGCTGGCTGATGAGGGGTGATACCCTGAAACCGGTCCTAGGATGCTTGCTTTTAGTCCAGGGAGGATACGGCCTGGCAGTTTGGGCAGGACTGTTCCCATGGGGAACAGGATCAAGACTGATTTGCATTTGGCACCTTGGTGCTGATTAACAGATGTTTATTGTTATCCAACTCTACCTCAGAAGGATGAACGGCTGAGTGGACCCGCCGGGATTTGAACCTATGACCATGAGGTCAATCTGAACTTTTGGATAATATCCCATCCTTCCATGGTGGCAAGGTCTGGAAATGGTCAGAACACTTGAGGGTGTCGTCTCCTCTCTCTCCCTTGGTTCATATGTCTGGGATAAAAAAAAGTGTAAACATTATAAAAGATTTACAAGCTTTTTTGTTCAAAAGAACACACGTAAAGTTTTGCTAAAAATATATATGGTTTCTTAACATAATTTAGCACAACTTATATTAGGGACATTTATAAAAAAATAACGATATTACCTATTGATTAAAAAAATAAAAATGTGTAAATAATAGATTTTAATTACATTATTTACACAATCTATTTTTAACTTCTTCTAGACAAAATACCGTCAACAGAAGAGTAAACACCACCGTGCAAGTTTCACATTTAACCAAAATAGCGCACTACATGTAAATGGTTTCAAATTAATGAGTGACATTAGCATTTTGTATATGGAATCAGACTAGCCACCATTTTGAGTGGCGGTGATGCACTAAACAGTTGCAAGTACACTATTTGATTATCTGAAATGACGGGCGCCTGACCTCGTTATCAGGACATTTGAAATTAGACAGCTGCGTCAGAAGTTCACGGGGTAGTGGGTGGGAAACTCCATGACTTACACAGCCATTGGCTAACATGTGTGAAAGCAAAGTATGAAATCCAATGGCTGTGTTTGTCTCCATTGACAATTGCAAATGTCATGTACATGTACGCAGCGTTTCAAAAAAAGCTTCACTTGCCTAAAAATACTGCCGCCCACAACACCCCCACCTCTTTTGCTGCTATTTCTGACCTTAGGGAGCCATGATGCCAGGAAGAGCAGGTGAGAGGGCCCCAGCCATCGTGCCAGAGGAGATGGAGTTGCTGGAAATAGATGTTCTGTCCCTGTACATCCAGCTCTGTTTCTCACCAGAGGAATAGCTACATGTTCAATATCTAATTGTAAATCTCTCTAACTGTTCTCTTTTAAACAAGGCTCGTATGTCCTTTTGACTTTCTGAGTGAAGTGTAGTGATTGAAGTGAAGTGTTATGTATTTTTCACATTACATAGAACAATGATGGTGTGAATGTTTAACACTTTACAATTAGAGAAAACAACATTTGTATGTGTTGTGTGTTTTAAGCCCTGCATTAAATGTAGTGTATATTTAGAGACATATCTATGTATATGTATGAATTTCATGTGAACTGTAGAAATTTCACAAACTTAGAATACATATTATATTTTCTTCACAACTGTACATACATATATATTTTTTGCATAACAAATACAAATGATGCTAGCTATGTGTATTATCCCCCAGCTCACTCAGCATAGATACGCTATCTCCAACTAATCAATTAGGAGCTACCAGTATCTCCCAGACACATTCAGAATAGCTCACAGCCTTGACTTCTGCTTCAAATGTGCACAAGGTCATACTTTAGTTTCAAAGTTAAGGGTAGGCTGCATTCATTTGACATCATGATCATCAGGCTGCAGATAGCAGGGCCTGAAAATTAGCAGTGCTCAGTTAGAATTTTGGCCCAGGTAGGGGCTGAGTAGCAGAGGTGAACAACTGAAGCACTAAAGTATGTGACTCTTAATAATAATTCCTTATCAACTCAAAATAGGAGTTGTGAAACAAATTATGCCTCAGAGACGAAAAAGAAAATGGAAAGTTGCCTTAATTATCCAGTTAACACATCATTTCAATTGTATCCCATTTCAAAATGTTGCCCGTACAAACAGCAGGCCCCTTACTCACAGTGGGCAGTTTGCACTGTGCCAGAAGCAAACAGGTAAAAAATAGTTAGCCCTTTTTTTAACTTGAGAGAAATTTGAAGTGCAGAAAAAGTTCCATGATATAAAGTGTTTTGTAGAATATTTATCTGCACTTTTACTTTCTCAAAATTAGGAATAGCATACAATAGTATGTTTGTGTCATTCATGTCACAGTGCCACTTATGGCGAAAGATATGTTGTGTGCTGCAAGTTCATATGACGCAGGCTCTCAGTAACTTGTACAACTATATCCCCTTCATAAGCACACATGTTCATACATTCCTAAAGACCAAGCTCTAACTGACACACATGGCAGTCCTTTCATAGTGCCCTCAGTCATAGTATTTACTTCAAACCTTAGTATCTGACTTTATGGACATTAAGCTTTAAGATAATGTAGGTGGGCATTGGAGTGTCTGCACAAGTTGTTTAGCCTTCAGTAGTTCATATTGATTTTTACTGAACAGAAATACTCTCACTGCAGAAGATGTTGAAGACCGCTGGCCTAGATGATTTGCCTGGCCTGGCTCAGCTAAGTTAGGACATGAGAAGGGATAAGGGTACCCAAGAGGTTACTACAAATTTATATATTTTTTTATCAGAATGAGAAAACTAAATATTGTGTTCAAATTTTTGCCCAATGTTTGTGATTGTTTTCTGAAAAGTGATTTACAGATAAACAAAAAGTCATAAAACAGAATTTCTTCTTTCATTTATTGTATCATTTATTTTATACTTACAGGTCAACCTCCATCAGAAGAAGACAACATGGAAGGCCATCGCCAAAAAGGTGCAGACCCTGGGAGTCTACAAGCGGCTCAACCTACATTGCTGCAAGAGGTGGGAGAACCTACAACACTGGCCAAAAAGTCTTCTGAAGTCCAGTTCGGTTAGTCTTACTGTTAGACTTGACCCTTTTTGCAGGGTCATCCCGGGACTTTTTGCTTTCCTCCTGTATTTTATTTTACCTTTTGTTGGAGTTTATATGACTTTGGGCACATTATCTTGGTTGATCAGTGCGAAAGTTCATGTGCTCTCTATGGTAAACTTGTTAAGATTGGTCAACACCTGTTTGGCATATTTAATTTACCTAACAGTCCCTTGTGCAGTGGTATCTCATATACCCAGGGCCAGTAAATTAAATGCTACTGGTGGTCTTGCAGCGCTGCTTGTGCCACCCACCAAAGTAGCCTTTCAAACCAGTCTCAGGCATCTGCCAATGCAGGGACTGTGTGCGCAGTTTACTGCAGCTGTGAAGTTGCGCATACATTGGTTGCCACGTCTGTGACTCCTTTTTTACTACATATCAGTCACCCCTAAGTCAGGCCCAAGCTAGCCCAATGGTCAGGGTGCAATGTAGGTAAAAGGTAGGGCATGTGCATTAACTGTGTGGCATGTCCTGGTAGTGACAACAGCCTATTTGGTGTCTCACAGCTGTGAGGCTGCCCTCTTATATAGATGCATTGGGATTCCCTGATATGTGCTTCAGTGGTGATTCTTGACATGAGAAGAGTAGCATGATCAAGTTTGGTATGCTTGGAATAGTGGTGAGAAATGCTTAGTAATAGTGTTCGTAGATTTATTATCCCTATTTTAGAAATGCCACTTTTAGAAGTAGGAATTTATGTGTGTTAAGTGTCTTTGTGCCTAACTGTTGGTATATTGACTATTTGACCTTGGAGTGACAGGGGCTGTGGAGGTGCAGTGGCTCTAGGGGGTCTGCGTGAGTCAGCGCTATGCTGCATAGGCCTGATCTGCATTTGGAGTGGTGGGAGGAGTAGCATCTGAACCTGAATAGGGCTGAGCCTGCCTTCCACAATGATGGCTTCGACACCCTGTGGTCTGTCTAGGGCCCGGGCCTACATTGACAATAGAGGTGGTTGTGCACTTAAAAAGATGTGAGTAACACAGCCCTGTGCCAGGGGGAAGACCAAAGACACTTGGTACTATAAGTATTGGGGCTGTGACCCCATGTCTTCTGAGCTGAACTGTCCTTAATTGAGACTGGATGAAGAGGTCTGCTGGTTTCCAGGAGGAATACCCACTAGGGACTGACCTGCTGTATGCTGAGGGGGACTGAAAGGACTTCCCCTCCACTGAGGGACCCAGTGTGCTGGCCTGCTTGTGCCCAGAGCTGTGTAGTTTTGGAGCCAGCTCATGATGAATAATGGGAATTCATCCTGCTCTTTCAAAGTGCGTGAAGAGCGCTGTACAGGGTATGGAGAGCTCCTCCCCCTCATCCCGTCTTTCACTTGGGGAAAGAGTGTGCAGAGCATCCTGGTGGTGATTTACAGAAAGCATGTGGTGAGCGCTGTGGTAGTGCAGGCAATGGGTATTTGGTTCTGCCCAGTCCCTGTTGCTCTGGGAAGCCGGAGGGGAGAGCTGGAAACCGGAAGGGCTCTTCCCCACTCCCTTTTCTCCTGCTACAAATCCAGCCCGGAGCTCCTGCATTGCCAAACAGCCAGGACAGGACACGAGAGAAAGCAGGAGCCAGGCTGAGCCTGCTTGTGGGTGGAGCCCCCACAAGGGAAGGGGGAGCCCCGTTTTGGAGCCTGAGTAGAGGGAGGAGAAGCAGAGACATGTGAACCCCCATCCATAGTGGGCTATTTGACACTCAGAAAAAGGGTGGAGACCTTGCCCTATGACGGGGCCCGACCTGTGTCTTCCTGTCACTGGCCTGTGAGGAGAGGTGCAAAGATGGCACTGTGAGTGGCGGGCTGCCCCCACCATGAAATTACAGGCGAGAGACTCAGGAGGGGTCTTCCCATCAAATGGAGCAGAGCAGCTCGGGGTGAAACCTCGCCGGAGGCCCCTGATCAGAATTGCTCTACATTTCTGGCATTGTAGCAGCTGCGCCTCCTGATTGTGGGCAGCTGCACTGGGGTATTCTCCAGTGAAGGAGATTGGGTGAGATACACCCCCACTGCCTTTCTTATAGCACTGGGCGGAGGGGATATTCGTGAGCAGACGCACGGGAGATACATGTTTGTTCTCCGCTCGACAGGCTGAATTTGTGCCCTGGTATTTGGGTGTCAGGTGCCCTCACAAGGGACAGGGGGAGACCTAGTTACCGGTTATGTGTCTCTATAAGTTGAGGCAGTTGCCTGATGGGGGCACGATAATACCCTAGTATGTTCAACTGGCCAGTGTGATACTTTGGTGCAATGCTACTAAATCTGTGTATGTATAATGTGCTATGCTGAGTACCACTATGAATTTTATGCCCAATATGTTCATGCTAAGTGTACCCTTACCAGTAGTTACTGGTTGTCTTCACTAACTGTGAGTTGTGTTGTTATGACTAACCTTGGGTGTAGTTTGCGTAGTAGCGCTACGCGTAGCTTCGCAAAGTACACTTCGCACTACACATGCTACGCGTAGCTACACGAACTGCATAGGGCGCTAGGGAAAATGATGTTCACACTGATTGTACAGTGCCGGATGCTTCTCCGCACTGTGCAATCATTGGAAACGGCAACTTGCACAGTATAAGCAGTGTTTTTCTGCTGCTCGAGTAGTTTTGTAGATCGAGCTGCAGCTTTCTCAACACGGACTGGTAGTTTCTCATCGCGAAGGGTCGCGACCATACGCGACCACTCGCAATGAGAAACCTGACCTCCCTACATTGAGAATCTCGCCGGGAGGTTTATTTTCCATGTTTGCGATCAGCAACTTGATGTTGCTGATCGCGAACAAGGAAAAAGTCTCGCTGGGATGTTGATTTTGCTCGCTCGCAGTCGCCAACTTGACGTTGATGACCTCGAGCAAGCAAAAAATGCCCGCTACATGTGTTTGCACTGTGCTACGTGCAATTTACGTAGCGCGTAGTAGAACAAACTATGCACGCTCTGCGAACGTAGTGTAGTACTAAGCTCAGGATTAGTTATGACAGTGGCCCGATTGGTCCTGTGGTGTATATAATCTTTGTAAAGTCATGCACAGTGGCACAGTGTATATATGTAATTATGTTCTAATATGTTTTATGGATAATACAAAGGCTATTTTTACAAACCCTTGTGTGGAGTTTCTATTGTGGTGTGCCTAGTGTGTCGCTGCTGTGTGAGTGTGCATTGCAAATGCTTTACACATTACCTCTGGGATAAGCCTGACTGCTCTTCCAAGCTACCAAGGGGGTGAGCAGGGTTTATCTTCAGCATGTAACTCCCTTGCCCTGACTAGAGTGGTGGTTTCTGCCTGGCTTAGGCACATGCCTTAGCCAACCAGAAATCCCATTTCTAACACCTACCAACATGGGAAGCACATGTTCCGCACCCTGGCCACCCTATTGGCCTGCAAACTTGTGGAGATTGATGGGTCCTTGAGATCCCAACAGCAGCATCAAGGGGGTAAGTTCTTGCTTGAGTTTCACATGTTAAATAACTATTGTTTGTTAGAGCAGCAAAATATGTTATCAGCTTTAAGGTGGACACATGTCAAACACACAAGAATTGTGTAAGTTTTGCACAAGGTTTATGATGATTTGATGATGATATGATAATCTATTCTGTATATTCAATTACGGGAAAAGATAACAGCTGATTTCTGATCACCATCAAAGGACTGTTTTGAGCACACATGCATGCCTAAACAAGAAATATACCTGAGTTTAATTGATGTGCTAAGGGACAGTTGTATCAAACAGGACACAAGTCCTTCTTGTGTCAGGGGTAAAGCTCCTTCGCTATTGTGAATGATGTTATGTTAGCCCTATTACAGGTGGCAGAGCATAAAATTCACTTATGCTACAGTGGATGTCCTCAACATAATAGTGGTGAGTTTGTATTATTAACGGACAAAAGTGAAAATATGAGCTCAAATGACTAGAAACAGCTGAATTAGTGGCTACATTTTTATTCAAATCTGGATAGTTCACAATCAACCACAACTCACGACACAGTAGGAAATTGTGAAACTGCAGTAAGGCATAATCTGTTGTATATTGTGCTTAGTATTTTTATTTTGGAAGTACAAATTATATATTAATCAGTGTATGAAATATTAACTGCGATGTTGTTCCAATTTTGCCGTAAAGTGAAAGCCAACATAGTTTTTTCATAGTGGTAAAACAAACAGGAAATAACTTGAGATATAATTGAGTCAGAAGCACAAATGTTTTTGCTCTGTACTAAAGTGGATTAGAACTGTATCAATCCCTATGTATTTACTTATGATGTAGAAGTTATTTGTTAATCCCCCAATAAACGATTTCTCCATGTCTTCAACATCATGGGTATGTACATAGTGCAGGACACATTGATAAGCAACTTTAGTATGTATAGATTGGTGTTTCCATAATTGGCTGATTTTATTTACTAGTCAGTCCCTAGCACAGTGCACTGTCTGTGCCCAGGGCCTGTAAACCAAATGCTGCTAGGGGGCCTGCTTAGGAGTTCACCAGATAATTACCTGGAAAACCTGATGCACTGCTACAAGTCACTCAAAACTAGTGTACATGGGTAAACAGTGAGTCAAGAGAAACTGGTTTTTATACATATAAATGAATGCCTTACAACATTAGAAAAAGCACACACAACAATAATCGACGTGTAGTCTTCAGGTTTTTGGTTGATTCACTGTAAAAATTCAGTCATAAAGTTCAAAAAATATTGTTGAAAATTCACAGGGTCCAAACGAAGAATATTCAAATGAATTCCAAAGATATTTCAAATTAACAGTCCCAATGCATTTTGGGCATCAAAGGTAGCCCTTCGTCAGGGGAGTCTAAGAAAAATAATATGAACAATGGTTGAACTCATTTGTGATAACAGCAAACATTCAAGTACCTACATAGGGGTGAGGATTCATGATTTGGAGTGCAGACATCAACAATGTGTCACAAATACAGGAATGAGAAACCGTTATGAAAAAAACTGCGAAATGGCAAAAAGACACAAATAATGGTGTGTCATTAAGAGGTAAGTGAATGAAATGAGCTATTATGCCACCAAGATTTAACATAAGAAAAAGAAGAAGAAGAAACAATAGGAAAAAGCAGGTAGAGCACGTGACCGACAAAATTGAATACGTGGTCCCTAAGATGTGAGTTGGTGTGTACATGCATTCCAAAGTTGTGCGAGAGGCTTACCGATACAAACACGCCTCTAATAGAGGCATTACAATGTCAGCGGGTCCGCCGTCAGGCGGCAGGACAAACTGGAGGCTGAATAAAAAACGTACTAGTGAAATACTGTGCATGAGGTAAAGAGACCTGTGGGTGTTATTAACAGAGGCTGGGACTTACCAGGCGCTATGTACGAATAGTAGGATACGCGGTGAGTAAAAAAGTAGCAACCTGCAAAGTTATGGGAAACGTCAGTAAGGCGCGGTATTTAATGGAATGAAGTAACGCTTGTTATATGTCAAAGAAGCAAAACTCACCAGTGCTGTGCTTAACGTTAAGGTCCAAAGTGTACAGTGCCGGGCGAAACGCCGAAAGCAACGAGGAGACGCAGCCATGAAAGGAAAGACGGGTAAAAAAGCTGTAGTAGAAAACGAAACCGGACTACATTAAGGGTGGTTAAAGGAGGTGGCGGCCATCTTAAAACAGTGGGTGCGAGTGACACAACTACATGCTAAATAACTATATGTGAATGAAGGAAAGAAAAGATAGAGACAGAGAAGTGTAGGACAAAATAATAGACATGTCATTTCGGTAGTAGTCCAACAGTTCTATATACAGTTATATGTTAGAGAAGACTCTTAGTGCACAGTGAAAACAAAAATACAAATATGCTTAAATGCATAATAAACAAATACATAATGAATAGTGCATTATTCATGTATAATAAAGAATACAATACAAGCAATAGTGTGAAATGATGCTTGTGGCGTAAAGGATATAGGGTAAAACGTGATAGTGTTAGAGAAAACTGGCCAGTTCAAATTTGTGGTTAAGACCTAAAGGTGTAAGTGATTGCATGAACCAAATCCAGTATGTTTCATGTTGCTACAGAAATTTGCGTGTGTCACGGTCAGGGCGTTGTTCGATGACCTCGAGAACTCCACATTTAAGTTGAGCAATATTATGTCTCAATGATCGCCAATGTTGGGCAATGGGGGAACTTGTGGTATTAGTTCTGATGCGGCTTTTGTGTTCAGTAATGCGGGTGCGCAAAGCCCTCTCAGTTTTGCTCACATAAAATAAGTCACAAGGACATTTGATAAAGTAGACAAGATGGTGACTATTACATGTGGCGTTAAATCTTAAGCTTAAGGGTTTGCCTGACCTGGGATGGTGTAAGATTTTTCCAGTGATGATATTGTTACAATTGGAACAGTTCATACAGGTCATCATACCTCTGAAGGATTTTGTGGGTTTAGGTACTTGATTCAGAATCTCTTTAAGATTGCGTGAACGCTTGTATGTGAACATTGGAGGTTCGGAGAACATACCCTTAAAATCAGGTTCCAACTGTAGCAAGGACCATCTTTCAAGTATAATTGACTTCATCAATTTAGATTGAGTCGAGTATGTTGATACGAAAACCTCTCTCTTAGGAGAATCAGTTTTCACTGTTTTAACCAGTAGATCTGTACGTTTTAGAACGGAAGCCCTGTTGGCTGCTTGTTCAATAGTTGTGGCGGGGTTGCCTCTTTCTTTGTATTTCTGTTTAAAGAGATTAATGGTCTGCAGACCAGTTTGCTCATCGGAATTAATGCGTTTAATACGCAGAAATTGAGAGTAAGGTAGGTGACGCTTTAGTGACCGAGGATGGAAGCTCTGATATGCCAGAGCGTTATTACGGTCTGTCTTTTTGGTGTAGAGAGACGTCTTTTAGAGTGATGAGTACATCAAGAAAAGGTATGCTGACCGCTTCAATTTGATAAGTAAACTGAATGCGTGGGTTGATGATGTTAAGCTCTTGAATGTTGAGTGCCAGTGACGATCGTGATCCTTGCCATATGATGAAGATATCATCTATGTATCGTTTAAACTCTACTAGATGATCGGACCAGTCAGAGTGAGTCAGGATGTTTTCTTCTTCAAATTTCATCATGAAAATATTGGCATAGCTGGGGGCTCCAGAAAAGTCCATCGATGTTCCGTTGAACTGTAAAAAGAAACAGTCCTTCCATTGGAAATAACTGTGAAATAGACAATAGTGTAAAATCTCCAACGGAAACACACGATTATCTCGCACATTATCAGATTTCAACATTGCCCATTCAATGGCTTCAATGCCCTCAAGGTGAGGGATGGAGGTGTACAATGACACAACGTCTACTGTACACAACCAAACCTCAGCGTCAGAGGGCATGTGAATGCAACCCAGAATGTTCAGTAGATCTGTGGTGTCCTGAACGTATGTTGAGCTAGATTGAACGATAGGTTGCAGAAATGTATCAAGGTAACGTCCAAGTGTGTCATGTAGAGAACCGCATACTGATACAATGGGCCTCAAGGGCGGGTTGGTGAGAGATTTGTGGATTTTGGGTAACATATACAGACGTGGTCTGCGGAGAAATTTAGTGAAAAGATAGTCCTTAGTTTTTTGATTAATCCATTTCATCTCGAGCGCTTTGGTGAGAATCGTATCAAGAACTTTGAGAAATTCATTGGTGGGGTCAGCAGGAAGAGGAAGATATGTAGAAATGTCTTTCAACATCTCCTTTATTTGTTGGTCATATTTGCTTTGGTCCATGATCACTAGAGCGCCGCCTTTGTCAGCTCTCGTAAAATGCAAGGTCGTGTCCAGTTGTAAAGAGCGCAAAGCGTCTTTTTCACTTCTAGAGAGATTAGAGTTGGAATGAGAGATAGAGGGTAACTTAGTTAGGTCTTGCTTGACCAGAGTCTCAAAGAGATCAATAGCCTTGTGTGAGATGGGCGGTAAAAAAGTGCTTTTTGGTTTAAACTCCTGGTAGTCTGTTAACTCTGGGGTAGATATGGTAGTTTCAATAGTCGAAAAAAAGTATCGAAGTCTAAGTTTACGTGTGAATCTGAAAAGTTCAACTTGGGAATCTAGATTTCTAGCTTGGTTAGTGGGAACAAAAGAACAACCTTTCCTTAACACCGTCATTTGGGTTTGAGTCAATTGTCGGGATAAAATGTTAACCACTAGTGTTTCTTCTTTCTGCTTGGTTTTCCCGAATCTATGGCCTCTATGGGTTTTTGCGGGATGGTTGCTAAAGGTGGTTCATTGGAGGCTGGGCTTGTGACTAAAAAAGGCTTCAAAGTTGTGGGGGCACCATTGACAGGGTCGCTTGTTGACAATAGAGGGACTGGTGGGCGAGACATTTGAGTGTCTGTGATGGAAACAACACTTTCTTCAGATGAAGCGGTGCCAATTTTTTTCTGCCAGGTTCTCTTCTGAGCATAAACCTCATCCCACGAGTAAAGCTCGTCGGGCTAGTGGGCCTGCAGCACTGATTGGGCCATTCACATAAGCAGCCTGTCAATGTAACTTAAGCCTGCCATTGCAGATCCTGTGTGCAGTCTAGTGCTGCTATGTCGACTTGGCAAGTGCACCCACTTGCCAGCCCTTAACTGTCCCTTTTATTACATGTTAATCACCCCTAAGGTAGGCCCAAGCTAACCCAGTAGGCAGGATGCAGTGTATGTGAAAGGTAGGACATGTCCTGATATGTGAGGCATGTCCTGATAGTGAAATACTACCAATTTCTTTTTTTCACTATTGTAAGGCTATCTGTTCCCATAGGATGGAATGGGGAGTTTGTTTATAACATCTTATAAGAAAACCTGCCCCTGGGAACCAGATAGGAAAATAAAGTTTGGTATGCCTGAACTCAGAATGTTAAAATGTATCTTTCAGTGAGGGTGATTACCACATTTAGGAAGTATGTATTTTTCATGCTTAGCCTTCCAGTGTGACTCTGCTAGGATGTGTATTGACTGTCTGACTTTTGGAGCGACAGGGGCTGGGGATGTGTAGTGGCTCCAGAGAGTCTAGATGAGTCAGTGCTAGGCTGAATATGCCTGGCTTGCATTTGGAGTGGTGGGAGGAGTAGCTCCTGCCCCCCATGGCTCACTCTGACAATGGAGGCTGTTGTGCACTTGCAAAGTTCCCCTCTAGAACTGGTTTGGACTGGGCTCAGAGCCCTGGGCCTGGAGTTAACAAAGAGATTTACTGTATAAAATGAGGGGCCCAGACGTCTAGCTCACTTCTGGGAATCAAGAAGAACCTTTGCCAAGGAGAAGAGCCGGAAAAGCTAAAGTGGAATACTGCCCCTGTGCTGTTTGCTGTCTGGGGTTGGCCTGCAGTGGCTATTTGCTGCCAAGGAAAGGAGAAAGGATTTTGCTGTTTGCTGTGTCCCCTGCTTAAGGAAGATCTCCAAGGGCTTGAAACTGAGCTTGCCTCCTGTTCTGAAGTCTCTGGACACAAAAACCTCACCACCAGTTCCCCTGAACTTCCTTGCTAGGAGTTCTGACCTGCTAAGAGGTGTATGCTGTTGTTTTGGACCACTGGAACCTGTTTGCCACTGGGAGCTGGTAAAAGTAACGCAACTTCGAGAAGTGCGATGCATCCGCACCAGTTTCTGATGCATCGTTGAGTGCACCGATCTCCGAAGTCCAAGATCACCACACCGATTCTGACGCAAAGCCTGATGTGCTGCTGCAAGAACTCACGCATCATCACAGACCGTTGCATCGCGGCACCAAGTCTGTCGCATCGTTGGGGGATGCAATAAGAAACCAATGCATCACCTCCACTCCGGTAAGGAACTGACGCATCACCTCCCCTGCACAGCCGTAAGGAACCAACGCATCACATCCCCGGAGTTAGGAACTTACACATGACCTTCCTTGAGTGTAAGGAACCAATGCCTCACATTAGCTGTGACCTTTTTGTTTGTGTGAGTGACGCTTCCAAGGTACTTTGTGTGAAAAGTGTTACATTTACATTTTGCTTTGAACTGAACTTTTTCTACCATTTGTAAATCATATTTCCATCCATATTGAATGTCCATATTGAATGTGGATTTTTGTTGTTTTGTCTTATTGTCTTGTTTTGTTTAGATAAAGATTACTTAATTTTCTAAACTGGTGTGATGTCCATTTATAGTGTTTCACTGTATTACTCTATGTGTTCAAACATTCTTTACTCACTGCCAGCCACCCAGAAAACCATCTCTACCCTTCCCCTTGCTCTCCCCAGTTGGCCAAACTCACGCCCCTAAAGGGGTGGCATCTCATTTGGTGCAGGCACCTCACCCATTGCCCCTGACCCCCTAGCTGTGCTCAGTGAAGAGACTATTTACCTCCTATGCAGCAACTCTATATATCCGACTGCACTCCTGAATGCCATCCAGGGCTTTTGTTGCCATATGCAGCAAATGGTAGAATACCTGGAAGGCATTCATAGTGCTTTGGCTGGCCTGTAGAGATCATGTCCAGGCCTAGAATCCTTTCAGATCGCAACCTCCCAGCAACCCAACCTTGTAACTTAACTCAGTCCCCTTGCCTTTCCCGATTTCCAGCCCTGTCCCAAGCACACACACTCATTTGCATGCATAGACTACAACAGATCCAAGCAACACACACACACACACATAAACACAAATACAACAAGAAACACATGCACACCAAAATAACATACAGAAACCACACCTACCACAACCACTACCTCACCCACCACCACCACCAGTCACAACCCTCACAGCCACCACCATACCAACAACCACCACCACACTCACCACTACACTCACACCAACACACCCACCACTGCAACCACAACTATCACCATACAGGCCACTACCACTACCACCACTACGCCAACAACCACCACCACCAGCACTCCCACAAGCACCACACCCACAACCACCACCACCGCATCCAAAAGCACACCCACAATCACCACACCCACAACCACCACCACACCCATAACCACCACCACATCCATAAGCACCACCACCACCACCCCAACCACCTCAACAGCACACCCATCCAAAAACACAACTACATGCAAAACAACACCCACCAAACACAAACGCACATACTCACCTGACCAAAATAGACCTGCCAAGGAATACCCACCCAAACATTCAAAACATACACCAGACCCAAATGCAACTGTACCACAGAAACAAACACATCACCCTTTCCAGCTCCCTGTACCTCTAAAAACGAGTCCTCTCCCACCTCCCTACCCTGTATCCTAGTAATGCTTTTATTACTGCTCTGACCGTCACCCCTTCCAAATGCAAAACCACCCTTCCCAAATACAAATCAACCCCTTCAAAACCCAAATCCCAGCCCTATCACACCCACCCCTCCCAACACCACCCCTCCCAACCCCACCTTTCCAAAACCCACCCCTCCCAAGGAAGATCATTGAGGTACCTGCTCTGTACCAACTAGATGCCCCTTCTTGAGGAGGTTCCCCATGGCAGTTTCCTAGAAGGATAGTTTGGTGCTACAGGGCAACATGGGAGCTCATGAACTTCATGTTTATTATGTTAAAGTGCCATCACGAGCGAAGTATCTCCTCTGGTGAATAAAGCAATATTTTCATTTCACAAAGGTTGTCCTAAAATTAATTTTCAATATAATTGTTTGATTCCTAGTAATGTTTCTGACTAAAATGTAAAGTGTATACTTTTATTTACCAGTATGGCAGGCAATACAAAAGATTTTTTTAATGTCTACTTTGTTAAGTGCACACACTGGTTAAAATTGTATGTACTGATCATTTGAATTCAGGTTTCATCATGATAAGGGACACTTGCATCAACAAATAGATGTTTTTTAAGTGTTAATACAGGTGTGTTTATTGATAAGTAGTAAGAATAAACCCATATGCATTACACCTTAACAAATTGATCAGTCTCTTTTCTCATACAAGAGAAATGAATCCTACAATTGCAATACTTAGGGTTAAGTAGAATGCATATAGTAAAAGCAGGATTATAAAATAATACTGTAAAAGCATTGATATGGTTTCTTAGCCATATGATACTTTAAAATGGATAAAATATATACATACATATATACATTGACTAATCATACTCAACTGGTGCTTCTAACTACGCCTACCCCGGTGTACCTGACCTAAGCCTAATACGTGGGAAGGAGTAAGTAAGTAGCAGTTTAAGTTAAGTTTGTTTTGCCAAGAATCTGACTCAAGAATTCTCTGTAAGGGTTTAGTCAGTTCAGTACCTGGGATTTAGAAGGCAGGAAGGCTGGTATCTCTTTCTCAGGACTCGGTATCCCAGTCACCCGCGAAGGTGGGCTGGAAACGCTGGAAGCTGGATTTCTCGGCAGGAGAAAAGACAGCGTCTTTCTCAGCGCGTCAAAAGGGGAGGGGCAGCGTCCGTGGGCTCTCGCATCAGCTGGGCTCTCCGGCAAGTAGTCGCTGCTCCAGGGTCATCACCACCGTGTCTCTGCTTAGGGCAGCGTTGGTATATTTATACCTGAGAGGTGCTGGGTTTGACGTAAGGATGGACATTACGATGTCAATAAAGATGTCACTAAGAACTGATCATTCTTGCAGTGCTTTACAGGAGTTCTCGGACTAAACATAGCAGGCGGGGATTTCCCAGGTTGCTCGAGGCTTGGATTTGTTTAAGAACTCTGTGTGCTTTCTAGGGGGCTGGAGGAATAGTGCTTGCTTAATGTGACAGCATGCGCTATGACTAATTTATGAAACGGGTTTCTGTGCCGTTGTAGGGATATTAGTGATTTATAACCGGACAAGGGTCAGAAATAGGAGTATCGATACAGGTCCCTAGATAAACATACTACACCCACTCCACGCATTCATGTCCATAGTTACTAACCTAAGCAGTAGGTAACATAACTAATAGTGCATGTGTATACCGTACCACCCCAAAATACATCATTTGCATTTGAAAAATGGCATATGCTAAATACACGAAAATGAGTATAGATATTGTATGCTTTCAAGCAGTGTAATCATTCAAAAAAAAGATGCACATTTATATCAGCAAGAATGATTTGCGAAAATAACACATGAAATGGCTCTTAATACAGAAGAAAAGTGCGAGACCACTCCATCACATGTAAAATACAGTTATTTGTAAATATGCTAGAGGCTGAGGTAATGTATTGTCTCTAGAGTTCCTAAAAATAGAAGCTCTGTTCTCTAAGAATAGTTCTACTTTAAGCAGAAGGTGAGTGCCAAAAAAAAAAGTAAATATTTTGGAATCGGGAAAAAAGTTTTCGTTCTCAGGGGAAGAAGAAAAAAAATAGTTCCAAATAGTCTCAGTAGCTTTGTTTTACAAAGCAGAAGGCCGAATTCAGAGTTCAGGGAACGCTGTGTGCTCGTTTGCTTAAAGTTATTCCTTTTGTTCTGGGGAAAACATCATTTCAGACAGACTTTCAAAAAAACAGTTTACCGCCTCAGGTGAAAGTTCGACCAAGTTGGAGAATGTCGCTACCATGCAGTCGTGCGCATGATCGCTTTCAATGATGTTTCGATCAGTATTGCTTACAGAAGGTCGTACCTGGCTGATGCTGCTCTCATCTTGTACTTCACTACCCTTTAATCGCAGTGGTGAAGTTTCCACGAATGCCGTCATCAGGATAGGTAACCGCTGGGGACAACACGATGCATGAGCCTTTACTGGACCCAACAAAGTATCTGTATCCAATGGTACACCTGATTGTAGTGTAAGACAGGTGTCCAACACACATTCTTCGCCGCATAGCATACATCTTAACACAGGTAAGACACAGTTCTGCCATATGGGTCTGAATGAAAGAAACCAGGTCATATTCAGATCCCGTAGCCGGGCTAATCCAAGGACTTTAGTTATGCGGTCCCGATAGCGTATAGCTAGGATCGTTTCTTCCATTGTTGCTGGAGTCTTGTCTATGACATGGCTTGCCATAACGAAGCAGGAGTAGCAAAAATAAGATGCCTGCTACGAGTCCCAACAGGAGTGGAAGTCCGCCAAAGACCGAATGGACAAAATTAGGAAAAATACCCAGGACTGCTTTGAACGGTGTCAGTAGTCCCGAAAAAATTGGCTTAAATACACTCGCGATACCATTCGTATCAGAAATGTTTAAGATTTCGTTCAGCATTTCTGCGAAGTGTAGGGGGCAATTTGTTGATAATAATGCATGTATCTCTCCCGTTGTCCTTGCAACTTGGAGATCATACGTTTCTTTTGATGACGTCAAGTGTACTGGCGTCTGTAGAAGCACAGTCTTCATTCTGCTTAAAGTATCAATTCGAATAGAAGAGATATTCAAACTTGGCCAAATTTTTCCCTCCCTGTCTGGAGTGTCATTTGGAAACAATACTCGCTCACAGCAAGTGACCATGGAACTCACGCTTACCAGATAAGGTTTTCCTGGCAGCAAGCCACAACATCTGTGATCCACAATTAGAATGTAGCTCCCGTTAGAAAGTCGTCTAAAGAATGGCTCTATGTGAGTTGCAGGTGTGCCGAGCTGGTGACATGAAAGGTTATTTTGAAGTCCCCTCACAGGCCCCATGTAAATTAATACCCTGACACAGAAGTATACCACTTAGTAATTTTTCACAATTATTTCCACTAAGGAATACACTCTGTCCTTTTTTACTATAACATGTGTGTGTATAAGGTAGGTTCCATGTTGACTTAATGTATCCTTTACCCAACCTTTCATACTGGCCTGCCTGTATATATTTTTGGCAGTATCGAAATTGGAAAGTCGTTATCGGAATAGTTATGATTCCGTGTATTATCCATTAAATGACAGGTCGTTCTGACATTGTCAATGGTAATCTCTCAAGTTTTTCAATGCTCAGAATTGTATATTCTGCTCCCTTTTGTGCCAAGCTGATTTGTGTATCAGTAAGGTTAAAGATAGTGAATAATGACGTTGTGTTGATTAAACGCCAAGGCACATAGCCAGAACGCAGATTTTGTAACGTCCAGCCAAGCTGTACAATAGAACGTAATTGAGACTGACCATGTTGTAACATTAGTGAGTCCTGCTCTATTATATCGATTGCAGAGGATACAATACTGTCCAGTGAATATATTCTGGAAGACAGAGTCATTAACCCATTGTCCACAACAGAAAGGGGCCGATTAGGATGGCGGACGGACTTGCGTCCGTCCGCCACCCCTGAGTTGGAGGGACCTTCCGCATGGGCAGCGGCGGTCCCTCCATAGCAATTAGGATGTGACCGCCACCCTGGCGGTCACATCCTGTATGTTTTACATTGCGGCGGATGCTGCTTGAAGCAGCATCTGCCGCAATGCAAAAAACGAAAGGTGTGCATTTGCATGCACAAAGCGGCAGGCACCGCGCGGTGCCTGCCGCTTCGTGCACGCAAGGGCAGGGGGGTACCATAGGTACCCCCCATGTGCACCCCCCACGCAACCTTCACCCAGGGGGCCCGCAACGGGCCCCCAAAGTGACTGTCCGTATGCTTTTCCACGGCGGAAAAGCCGCCGCGGAAAAGCATGACTCACCCTGCATCCTAATATGGCTGGCGGTGTCTGACAGACACCGCCAGCCATGTTACTGCTTTTCCGCCGTGGTCGCCTTCCGACCGCGGCGGAAAAGCGGCGGACGGATTGGGAGACCCACCAGCCATCCTGATTTGGCGGTGGGTCTTTCAGGCCTCCTCGGCGGATTTCCCGCATACTCCGGGCCGGCGGTGGCTTCCGCCGGCCCGGAGTATGCGGGAAATCCGCCATCCTAATGACCCCCGATTTTTCCAAATTACTGCGGTCAATTTCCCGTATTCTCTCTGCTGTCTCAATTTGAGTTACTTTCCAAGCTTCGTTGTAAGCTGCATATATAGAGGCCGCTATGAAACGTTTTTGACGCTGTTTGCGTGGTCCCATAATGAAATCACGCAAGTCAGCACCTTCTTTAAGTAAAGTCAAGTGTTGCTTAATTTCTGCCAGTGTGGATGTTCGTAGCCATTCGAGGCAGAGTTTTCCTACACTGTATGTCGTTACAATCCCTGGATGTTGTCTCTGGGAGTATCTTGGGTCTGGCCTGGACAATTTGAACCCCTGTATTTTATTCAGGAATCTATCTTGACAGTTATTTGTGTCTGTGGGCCAGATCAACCATTTCTTCCAATCAGGATGTGTTCTGTTTTGGTTTAAAATATGGGATACGTCTATCTCAACATCTGTAGTGCTATTACTTTCATGTGTTGGCTTTGGAATAGACGGTTTGTTTAAGTCTTTAATTTTGGCTAGGCCAAGACAGGTTGTCTGTTGAATTGTGTCATTCAAAAATATAATTTGTTCTGGGATCATGCAGGCTCTAAATAATGATTCTATACCTTTGACCTGCCAATCTCTTGTACCCCAGATTGTTTTCGTTTCAATATTATTGTTCCAGAAATCAAAGCCGAATGTATTAATTTTTTCAAAAAATTTTTCTGAATAGATTAATTTTGTATTTGTAAGCATAGTTCTATTTACCAGTTTGAAATAAAACGTTTCTGCATTACTTGTGTTAAAACCAAAGAAGTATGAGAATTTATCATAAAATGTTTTTGAACTGCCTTTTGGCGGAGTTGCACAATGTTCCCATTGATTATAATTAAAAACATTTCTAGGCTGAGCAGATTTATGCAGATAGTGGTTACCATAGTGGTTGTAACAGTACATCTGGTCATAATTAGATGAACCCTGTAAATAATCATGTTCTGTAAATTTAGCTGACATAACTAGGTCTGACATCATATCATTAATACTTTCAAAGTCCCAATCATCAGAAAATGTGCTCGATTTTACAAAGTCACTTAATGAAACCTTAAATTGATGAGGATACTTCAGGAGTTCGACCGGACCATATATGTCGGAATCAGTTTTGTCCCATGCTACCCCACCGGGTATAGGATTGGCTGTGAAGTTTACTGAAGAAAGTTCTCTTTTCTCAATGTGTTAAGACTTGTGTGGTTTTAGGACCAAGTTGATTTTCTGACTTGCTGTGTCCATTGTAACATATTTTCCCTCAATGAAATGTCCCAAGCATAGTACCATGATGAGCCAAAGTATGAGGACAAATACACCTAGTGCCACCCAAAATTCAATCCATGGAGAAATCAGATAGGTTTCTTGTAGTTGATGAAAGAGTTCTTTTGCTTTGTCTTTAAAAGTCTTTGATGCTGTCGGCTGTTCCTCAGGTTCACTCGGATCCTCAGAAAAGTCATCGAAGTTGATGAAGTAGCCTGATGCAGTTCTGTCAATTGTTTCAATAGCTTCTGGATTTCTTTTTGCTTTTGGAATTTTCTTTGTTTCATTAGCATAGTCAGTGGTTACATCATTGTAGACTGGTGTTTCTTGATGCATTATTGCGATTTTGGTTTCAAGAGGTTTAAGTTCCATGGCTTTGTTGCATAGTCCTTGTTGATTCACTGTAGGTTTATCAAATGTGATTAGTCTCTCAGTTTGAACCTCTGAGTTTGTAGCAAACTTTGGTGTTCTGCTATTTCTTGGGAGTCCACTTGGCCTACTACTTATTATCGGCCACATGATTGTGGTTTAACCAGGTCGATGGATACATCTCGGTTCTCCTTTTTACCAGCAAGGGGTGGTAGTACAACTGATCTTGTTCCGTTGATAGCTAAGACAGGTACTGCTTTTCTGTAAGAAGGCCCAAATTCCTTCTTCACCGCGATTTTCTCTCTGACCAGATCGCCAATCTTTGGAATCCAGACAGGCCTTGCTGGGACAGGTGGTTTCTCTTCAGTGGCTGTTGGCTGATGTTTCAACTTTATGTTGCTCAGGTCTTTTCTTGTTTCATTTAAGTCCTGTAAAATAGCCAAACGATCTTTGATATCAAAGCCTTTTTCTTTCACCACTGAAGTTTGACTATCGAGGTCCTGGATTAGCATTCTAGTCCCGAACAATAGTTCATACGGACTGAGACCTTTTAGAGAATTTCTTGGCAGATTATTAAGACTACGTTGGACACTTATTAAATGTTTGACCCACCCAGCCCCCGAACCTAATACCTTTGCCGTTATAGATTGCTCTATGCCTCGGTTTTTTCTTTCCACCATCCCGTTACCCTCAGGAAGGAAGTGATAAGAGTCTCGCAATGCAATGCCCATGCTGGCCATTGCCTCCCCCCAAGCTCGAGCTTAGAAGCAGGACACTGGTCAGAATGTAGCATGCCCATTGCGTGTATGCCGTTTTAGACTCGCGAATCTTTTTATAACAGTTCTGGCGTCAGCCGAGAGCAGGGGTCTACATTTTAGGTGAAGCTAGTCTCAAATAATTATTAAAGGGACACATTTTTCCTGGGTATTTTTCATTGTTATTCTTATGATATCTAAAAGAAGGGCATTGGTACTCCTCCGGGCATTTCGCCACTGCGGTCTCTGTTGCAGTTTTGACAGTAAAATGCAAATTTGTAGTTTTGCAGGCTCATTCCCAGCCACCAGTATATTGATTGTAATTCTTTCAGAGATTCCAAGATCTTAAGGTGTCTTAGACCCTCACCCATATGTGCGTCTGCCACTAATAAGTTTCTCCTGTTCGTGTTTGGAATTACTCTATCCCCCACTCCAGGGATTTGAGCAAAAGGAACGGAGTTTGCATCTATTATGTATGTATAATTGAGTGAATAGTTGATGGGTAGTGCTGAGCAGTCGCCTTTCGATGACATTTTCACCACCAGCATTGTTTCCCCGTCAATGTATTTTTCCGAACGCTTTTTTGTAGCTACGGAAGCCGATTTAGTTGCTTCCGCTGTGGCTGTCTCAGCCAATGAATTCCCTGAAACGTGAACGCCATCACGTTCATGACTCAGTGAATGTATCACGTGAGTCTTTGGTAGTTCTTTCTGTAAAAGAACTACTTGTTCCCAAAGCGATTTTTGCTTTATTGTGGCACCTGTGTCATCTTTGTAACCGTTTTGAACCCAGTTCTGCAAGTATTCATTGTAAGACTGAACGCAATAATATGAATCGCACACTATGAGTGTGGGGAATTCGCGATCGGTATTCTCAAGCGCCATCTTAAATGCTAGTAGTTCTGCTCGCTGAGCTGTACAATCTCCTAGAGATTGTGTTTTAGTGACCAGTGGTCTAAATTTTCCTTCGTGCCAACGACCTTTAACAATCACGCACGCAGCACTGTATGCTTGTTTACCCCCAACTGCGGGCTGTGCATATATTATACAGCCGTAGTGTTCGAGAGGCAGGATTTCGGTTGGCAGAGGACATTCAAATTCATATTGGAGAAATTCTTGTGTTTTTAAATTAGGATCAAACTCGTATACCACGTCTGTTGCAGCAAGAGAATTAACCCACTGTATCCATCTCGGATGTAGTGCTTTAGCATTTGGAATGTTTGCCTTTGTTACTGCCTCCAGGGCTGGTATTGGTGTAACGATGATTATTCGTTTACCTTGTGCTAGGGCTCTTTCTTTCGCTACAGCAGTCTGGACCGCGGTTAGAATTTTTTCCGTTGGGCTAAATTTCATTTCAGCTTTTGTGTACCAATGTGATTTGTATGCTATTGGTACCTTTTCTCCCTCATTAGAGGTTAGGTATGTGAATCCGCATCTTCCTGGGATGACCCGAATCACAAGGTTGCGTGTGTTATCGCGTGTTTGCAATTTTGTTTTAGCTAACATGTCTGTTTGCAATGATCTCAAAATCTCAGTGTGTTTTTGAGTCCAATTGATTGTTTTAAAATCTGGTTTTATTAGTTCATAGAGAGGTTTAACCCTCTCTGCATAATTTAGAATGTATGTTCTTCCGAAATTCAGGAAACCTAGAATTGATTGTAAGTTTTTCAGCGTTCTTGGTGCTTGGATTACAGCGCATTTCTCTAAGAAATTGTCAGCCAGGCTTTTGCCTTCACTTGATAATTCATATCCTAAAAACAGGACAGTTAGATGGGCAATTCTTGACTTTTTGAAGTTGAATTTGTAACCCTTTTGCTGCGAACCCAAGTATTATGGTGTTCACTCTTTTCAAGTGAGTATCCAAGTCATCATCTGTTAGATAGATGTCATCGACATAAGATAATGCCTCATCATAATACATTTGAAGTAACTCTGTTACTCTCGCTGAGAATAATCCTGGGCTGTTCTTGAACCCCTGTGGCAAACGACAGAAATTTGCTGCAAGCCATTGATTGAGAAAGCGGTCAAATATCTGCTTTCAGGTGCTATATTTTGACAAAAGAATCCATTAGAAATGTCTAATGTTGTTTTGTATTTTTTGCGCACTATGTTATTCATTAGTGCTGCACTGTGTGAGTTTTGTACTGCAAAAGTTTTGCAACATGAGTTTAGATGTCTGTGGTCCAAAACTAGACGATATGAATTGTCTGGCTTGGAGACAGGAAACAAAGGATTGTTCATTTGTGAGGTGCATGTTTCAGTCACCCCTTGGTATTCAAGTTGATCTAAGATCTCCCTGACCTGTTTTTCAGCTTCTTGCTTAATTGGGTACTGCCTTTGTGCAGTTGGTTGAGATTTTAACTGGATTTTGTGAGGAAAAGAGTCCTCATCCCATCCCACATGGTTTTTATATAATGCAGGAGCCTGGGCTACTGCCCACTTTCTTGCAAGTGTATATTTTTTATGAATTGGAATGTGATTTGAGAAGGCAGGCATAATCATTTCATCGCCATGAGGGCACTCCCTGACAAACTCCGGTGGCCAGTCTTTTTCAGCTAAAAGGATGTCATAGCCTTTGAAGAGGTTATCCCAAAATAGACCCCTTATTTTCCTAGTCTTATCTCCCTCTATACGTAATGTTATTTCGTATATTTTATGAGGTTTGCTAACTCTGGTGTCTGCAGTTTCCACCTGAATGTATTCATTTGTGTCCACTGTCTCCAGATGATTCATCAGGATCTTGCGAGCTATGCTCACTTCTGCTGCGCTGTCTAGCATTGTCTGAGCCCACTCTCCGTTTTTCAGCTGTGTCCTCAGTATCCACGGCATGTTTGATTACTTTAATACTGGCTACCTTCTTCTTTGGAAATTGTAACTTTTTACTTTGATGAGCAGGTTCCTTGTCTTTGGACTTGACGTGCTCTTCCCTGTGTTCTGACCGTCCTCTTCTTTCCGATTTCTGCAAGAAAGTCTGAAAAGATCGAGAGGGACGTGTATCAATATTTTGATATCTATCAGGTTTCTTTAAATTATCCCTATTTCTAAGGTTATATCTTTTCTCAGAGGGCTCCCTCTGGGGAGACTTGTGTCCTTGGTCCGGAGATCTTTCTATCCGCCGAGGAGACCTTCCTCTGGACTGGAATCTTTTTTCTTTGGGAGTGGATTGTTTATTTCCATCCCAGCTCTTTTTTGGAGTGTTTAGATTATTTTTAATAAATATCTTTTCAGGATTTTCAGTTAGTTGGGGTTTTACTGGTTTCCCACCCAAACTATCTCTTTTTAGTTCTTCATAGGATTTTTCTATGATTCTGGCAAGTTCAAATGGTTGTTCTGCTATATCTGTTTCAATCAACTTCTGGCGGATCGCCACAGATGCTGCTTCCCCTTTTATGTTTGATAATAATAAAGCTGAGACCTGCTTGAAGTCTTTCAGTAATTTCATACCCAGAGTTAAAGCAGGTTCTGGACCGTATTCATTTTGAATCTGTCTTAGTACATCTGGTATTACCGCCATGGACGGAACACCATGTGTTTTTGTGTAAATGGAAGCAAAGACTGTGCCCCAAGTGTCACAGTCCTCCACATGTGGTGCGATCCCCATTGGAAGACAGATAGTCAGAATTCTGTGTTTCTCAACAGGTGTAGTATCCGGAAATACTGCCTCTATTTGAGTGATTTTTTGTGCTACCCAGAATGGAATTTGTTCCCGTTTTGCGGGTACTTTACCCAGACATGACTGTATGTTCTGTGGTGTTATTTTGTTTGTGTTCCCCTGATGTGGGGTCAGCTGTGGAATGTTAATAGCTGGTTGGACTGTTGAAGTCCACATTACATATTGAACTAATTGTCTATGAATTTTAATCAGTTGTTTTAGCTGTGCTAAAAGTTCTGGTATTGACATCTTTTCAATGTCTGGATGTGGTGTGTAGCTGGCTAGAACCGGCCACGTTGCTCCTGGTCTACCTAGTGGACCGAGCCTGGTGATGTGATCATTATGTTTTAGGGCGCCTTTAAACCAGAGCAGGTGCTCCTGGTATTTTAATGGATTTCTACTTCCTCGAAAGGAGTGTACGCATCCGGAGGTTCCTCTATTTTATAATAGTGGAATTCTTTTGTGACAGCGTTTGCTGCTGGAAAGTTTATCCATGAATAGAATACCTCTGTCTGCCGATATTCATGTGCCTCAATTACGAATATGACTGTACCACCTCTTGATGTCAGTCCATTTTCTATAAGTTTGAGTGTTATAGTTTTTCTTATGTTGACCGGGATGAGTATTGCACCCGGGTCAGTCAGCAGGAGACTTGTGTCATCCGCTAGGAGTTGAGCTGCTATTCTAGCTGCCTCCCTTTCTCCTTCGCTGTCTGACATTTTACTGACAGGAAGGTTTTTTGTTGCAGATCAGGTTTCCAAGGAGACAAAGATTAGGTGCACAATATTTTTGGAACACTGTTTCCTTCAACGTTGAATAAACCAAAAACTATACATAGAAATCTCTTTCTACTAAGTTCCTGCGGATTTTAACCTTTTACCCACACCACACGTCTTTGGAGTATTTACGGGAGAAAGGGTCTGTGTGAAAAAGCACGACTGAGTTACTCTAATGTCTTGCGTTAGATTTATCGCCTTACCAAAC
This sequence comes from Lissotriton helveticus, assembly GCF_964261635.1. Lineage (NCBI taxonomy): Eukaryota > Metazoa > Chordata > Amphibia > Caudata > Salamandridae > Lissotriton > Lissotriton helveticus. Next base: position 45,377,762 of record NC_136060.1, on the reverse strand, counting down.
CGTTGGGCGCCATGTAGTGTAGTTCCTATATTCCCAATAGGCTCTGCGCATTGGAATAATATCTTCAGTAGTATAGACGTAGGACAGAGGTAAACTAGGTCTTTTACTGACTATATTAGACTTAAGTTTTGTATGCCAGCTAGCTCAGAGTTCACTAGAAACTTTCTCGAATAGGCGAGGAGGAGTTTAACCTCCCTGGATAGACAAGAAGGGATTTAGTTTCTGACAACCATAGAACATGACAACTTTGCTCTCCCTGATCAAGAGTATATCTCTAGAGTCGTGTGAAAACAAAAGACAGATATTTTACTCAGTCAATACGTGCATACTTAGTTTCACCAGATTGTAGAGAAAAGAAGAAACGGGCGTTTTCAATAAAAGGTGTTATTTATTGATCAGTCTCTTTTCTCATACAAGAGAAATGAATCGCTACAATTGCAATACTTAGGGTTAAGTAGAATGCATATAGTAAAAGCAGGATTATAAAATAATACTGTAAAAGCATTGATATGGTTTCTTAGCCATATGATACTTTAAAATGGATAAAAGATATACATACGTATATACATTGACTAATCGTACTCAACTGGTGCTTCTAACTACGCCTACCCCGGTGTACCTGACCTAAGCCTAATACGTGGGAAGGAGTAAGTAAGTAGCAGTTTAAGTTAAGTTTGTTTTGCCAAGAATCTGACTCAAGAATTCTCTGCAAGGGTTTAGTCAGTTCAGTACCTGGGATTTAGAAGGCAGGAGGGCTGGTATCTCTTTCTCAGGACTCGGTATCCCAGTCACCCGCGAAGGTGGGCTGGAAACGCTTGAAGCTGGATTTCTCGGCAGGAGAAAAGACAGCGTCTTTCTCAGCGCGTCAAAAGGGGAGGGGCAGCGTCCGTGGGCTCTCGCATCAGCTGGGCTCTCCGGCAAGTAGTCGCTGCTCCAGGGTCATCACCACCTTGTCTCTGCTTAGGGCAGCGTTGGTATATTTATACCTGAGAGGTGCTGGGTTTGACGTAAGGATGGACATTAAGACGTCAATAAAGATGTCACTAAGAACTGATCGTTCTTGTAGTGCTTTACAGGAGTTATCGGACTAAACATAGCAGGCGGGGATTTCCCAGGTTGCTCGAGGCTTGGATTTGTTTAAGAACTCGGTGTGCTTTCTAGGGGGCTGGAGGAATAGTGCTTGCTTAATGTGACAGCATGCGCTATGACTAATTTATGAAACGCGTTTCTGTGCCGTTGTAGGGATATTAGTGATTTATAGCCGGACAAGGATCAGAAATAGGAGTATCGATACAGGTCCCTAGATAAACATACTACACTATCCAGTGTGCTAGGATGGGCCTGGCTGGGAGGATCGACTCAGTGGCCACGGACGTCTCCCTATTGAGGGTGGATCTGCAGAATCTGAGTGCCCGTGTGAAGGAGTTGGGAAAGAACGCGACTGGCTTAGCGAAAATCACAAAAGCTCTGAAGAAGCAGGTAAGTGAGCTAACAATTGCAGCCAGGACTCTGGAAGCCAGGCGGGAGGACTAGGAGGGGCGTTCTCACTGCAAAAATGTATGCATAAATGGGGTGCCAGCGAATGTGGTGGGGTTGGTGACAGATCTATTTGTGGAGGACCTTGTAACTACAATGCTGCATCCTAGCGGATTATCAAAATATTTCTCAGTGGAGCGAGCACATTTTGTCCCTGGTACTCCAATGAGGCAGGGGGCCCCACCGCACCCCATAATAGTGAGGATGTTTCATTATTGCAACCAGGTCATGATCCTTCAGGCTGCCTGGAATGCACTACCACTCAAGTACAAATACGCCCTCATCACCTTCTTCCCGAACTTTACCATGAAGGTACAACAGAAGCGTTGGAGTTTTCTGGAGGTAAAGAAGGCCCTTTGAGTAAAGGATTTCAAATATTCTATGCTATATCCTGTGACACTCGGATCCTCGACTACTATAGAATAGTCCCCAACAGGGAGGGAATGGCAGTCTGACTGTGATGCCACCGGATAAGTGATTGGCCACTGCGCCTTCCTGTCTGCGATAGGAGATCCGGATAGCAGGAGTTCAAGGGTCAGGTGGTTTTGTAGACTGGGACCAGTATCCAGCTAGGATCTAACTTTACTGTTTCTGAATCTGAATTAGTTGTATGCTAAATCATTGTATGCATTAAGTTGCTTGGCAGAGATAGGGCACTGGAGAGCTTCAAAGGGGTGTGGGGAGTGGATGTTTCCAACATTTTGAAGATAAATGTGTCTATATACAGCAAGCAAGTCTTAACCATGAGAGATCCGGTTATTGGGACGGACACCCCAGACGTGTCACTGTTGCACACATGGACGAACACCACCCTGCAAATCTTGACCTGGAATATTAATGGACTAGGCCATAAGATCCAATGCACAATGGTATCCCAATACCTACGTAGACATGCCCCAGATACAGTTTAACTGCAAGAGACACACATCAAGGGCAATTATTGCAAAGCGCTCGATAGATATGGCTGTAAACTCCTCTGACTCTCCTGAGCGCACTGTTACTAGACTTCCTGACAGATACCTTGATAATGGGGGGAGACATGAATACCACGAGTGACCCCGAGAGGGATAGGGTGTCAACTTTGAACGGGGGACAGGGAGTAGAACTACTGACAGTCTTTGTGAAAGCTCTTGGATTGGTGAACTTATGGAGAGAATACAACCCAGGGAGCAGACAGTATACGTTTTATTCAACATCACAAGGGAGGTGCTTTTGTCTGGATCACCTGATGAGACACTATATGTTATGTTATGTTATGTTAAGGTTTTATTTATATAGCGCACGGCTACTCAACAAGAGTGTCCCGGCGCTTTCAGAGGGCGACTCAGCAGTTAAAAAACATAACAGTCAACAAACAGAGAAGAAAAAGTGAAGTAAAAGAAACAGCCTAAAGATTAAAAAGCCAGGTCTTCAGGTTTTTCCTGAACAGGAGCAAACTAGGAATGCTGCGTAAAGCGAGGGGCAAAGAGTTCCACAGCTGGGGGGCCTTAAAGCTGAAAGAACGACCCCCGATGCGAGCCTTCCTCACACGGGGCACCACGGCCATGAACAAAGTTTCCGACCGCAGGGAGCGGGCCGGACGGTAGAAGGCCAGTCTGCGCTGCAGATACTTAGCACCGGAGCCAGAAAGTGCCTTATGCACCAGCGTAAGCGTTTTAAACATTATCCGCTTTCGGATAGGGAGCCAGTGAAGTGACTGTGATCAGATACTCCGGAAGCCCTAAATGAAGAACATTCGCGTAGTCCAGTCTAGATCCTATGAGAGCTTGGACAATGATCTTCCTGTGCTCCTCTGTAAGCAGGGGTAGGAACTTCCGGAGCATCTTGAGGATGCCAAAACAGGTGCCCTTCAGACCAAGAATGTGCGATCTGAACGTGAGGTCATTATCGACCTTGACACCCAGATTTTTGGCAGCCACAGATGGCTGGGCGGGGGGGCACATTTCAACCGGCCACCAGTCACGCCATTCCGGTTCCGAAGCACGCCCAAATAGCAGAACCTCAGATTTACTAGAGTTGGCCTTAAGACCATTCTGCTGAAACCAGTCAAAGACCCTCTTCAGACATCCCTGGATGCTCTCCCCGTCAAATGACTGATCTTTCCTGCAGGTGAAGAGAAGCTGCGTGTCGTCCGCATAGGACACGATCTGGGCCCCCGAAGTCTCCACGAGTGCCGCCAGTGGGGTCATAAAGATGTTAAAAAGGGTGGGCTCAACGCAGAGCCCTGTGGGACCCCGACTCCCAGTGGCGGCATCTCAGCGGAGCTCGAGGAAGCCCAGACCGTTTGTCGACGGTCCTCCAAAAACGATGTAAACCATTTGAGCACCGTCCCCCTCAGACCGATGTCCTAGAGTCTGGTGAGTAAAGCCTCGTGGGGGACGGTGTCGAAGGCCGCCGACAAGTCCAGCATGACCAGCACAGCCTTCCCCCCTGCGTCCAGAGTCTCGCGGATGATCTCTGACACCTCAAGGAGTGCCGTCTCCGTGCTCAGGTTAGGCCGAAAGCCGGATTGCGAGGGATGCAGGAGATCATTTGACTCGAGGAAACCCGAGGGCACGCCATGCACGTGCTTCTCCGTGAGCTTCGCAAGAGCCGGCAGAAGAGAGATTGGCCGGTAATTAGCTGGAACCCCGGGATCCAATCCCGGCTTTTTTAGGAGGGGGATCACCATCGCCCTTTTCCAGGACAGAGGGAGTCGGCCCTCTCTCAAAGATGAATTCAGGAGAGGATTCACCAAGGGGTTCATCAACGGCGCCATCCTGGCCAAAAATTTGGCCGGGCAGGGATCGAGTGGTGACCCAGACTTGAGCGTGGCCAGAAGTGCAAGGGAACCATCTGGGGAGACCGGCGGAAACTCAGCCAGAAGTACCTCTGGCGTAGCCGATGGAGCACGTCCCCCCCGATGCCAACAGCCCCATCACAGACTCTGCAGAGAAGGAGGCCTGGATCGTTCTGATTTTATCGGTGAAAAACCTAGCCAGGTCGCTGACCCAGGTCTCAGATGAAACTGCTTGCTGAAGATTAGACCTGGGGGCTGTAAACTCCCTGACCATGGTAAAAACTCTCCTTGCAGGAGTTGGCGGCCGCCTCGATCCTCCTGGCGAGATACTCTTTTTTTGCGCACAGAATGTTACGATGGTACGCTTTAACCGCTAACCTATAAGTGAGTCTGGCCTCCGCGTCATACTGAGAGCGCCACGCCCTCTCCGCCACCTTGCACAAGCTGCGTTCAATACGCAACGCCCCCGTAAACCACGGCGCAGACTGCCGCTCACCCCCTGATCGAAAAGCTCTTGCAGGGGCCAGTTCGTCCAACTTCTCTAACAGCCACGCTTGCAAAGTCTCAGTGTCCAGGTCCAAGTCACCCACGATGGGGCAAGGATGGTCAACGAATGCCTGCTCTAGCAGATCGGGCGTGACTCTATGTAGCCCCCGCGAAGCAGCTCCAGCATGAATCGGAGCGCTGCCAGAAAGCAGATCGCTCCCTTGAATGAAAAACTATACTGGTACACATAGGTTCAGGGGTGTGGCCCATAAGGCAAGGGGGATATCGGATCACTCAACAGTAGAGGTACTCCTAGGGCCTACTAGAGACACTACATTGCCTCTCAGATTGGCTTTTAGGGACGGGCAGGTCAGAGATAAATTGAGGGAATGGATAGTACAGGTTTAGCAGGACAATGTTGGCACTGTGGAATCAGCATGCTTACTTTGGGAAGCATACAAGACATTCATGTGACAGTGTATAGAAGCCGTCGCTGGGGGAAAGAGAGAGGAGCAGTGACTCCAGTATGACAGCGAGTCTCGAGACAAGGGTGGCGGAGACTGGAGTATTAGATGCCCCGGCCACTATTGTAGTCATTCCAAAAAAGGGCAAACCCCCTGATGAGTGTGGGCCTTACAGCCCAAAATCACTGTTAAATGTTGAAGGTAAGGTACTTGCTAAGGTATTAGCAACCAGACTCACTGGGGTCATTATCTTCATAATCCACCCTGACCAGTCGGGTTTCATGCCCCACAGGAGCACCCAGTTTAACCTAAGGCACCTATGTCTATGGCATTTGATAAAATCGAATGGGCATATATGTTAGCAGTGCTGGAAAGGTTTGGATTTGGGTCCAAATTTTGCACCTGGGTGAGACTCCTATATTCCAATCCGCTTGCTAAAGTGAGAGTTAATGGGGTGGTGTCAAGGTCAGTAATGTCAAATAAGGGTACAAGGCAGGGGTGCCCCCTTTCCCCTATGCTATTCGCTATGGCATTGGCGCCATTAGCTGTATGGGTCAGGGGTGACCCATTAATACAAGGGATAGAAGGAGCCGATGAATGGGAAGAGAAAGTATCGCTCTATGCCAATGACATACTGCCATAAGCTACAAACCCACGGTCTTGGATAGGTCAGTTACTTCACTTATTCCAGTTGCTCGGTGGATATTCTGGTTACTGGACAAACTGGACAAATCCGTCCTATACGTGCTGGCTGGGAATGAGCCGGCTTTGCTGTCCAGCACTCGGGCCCTGGTGATTAAAAACAAGTTTCTGGGTATAATAATCCTGAAGACGGACATCGAGTTTCCACAGCTGGACGGATTGCGTAGTGATGTGCTGCTCTGGAGGCAGTTGCCCCTGACCCTGATGGAGCGAGGTGCTCTGTTTAAATTGATGCCACTCTCTAGACTACTATATATCCTGCAGAATGTGCCCTGTAAAATATCACCCATCTTTTTCTGGAAAGTCAACAGTGAAATCCGGCTCCTCCTGTGGGGCGGAAGTAGTCCTTAAGTAGCCCTGCATAAACTGCAGAGAGGGGTGTATGAAAGTGTATGAAGGTGGACAGGTGAGCCCTGATATCAGGAATCACTACTGGGCAGCCCAGGTGACATATATTGCTTGCATGTTTATCGGGCAAGAAGAACCAGAATACTGAGTCGACCAAGAGTCAATCACTACTCGATGGGACAGACAGGATATCCAGAGGCACTCTATTGACGGCAGGTTGAACATCAGTTGCCAACGTACACGCAAACGACAGTAAGTATATGGAGGGAGATGACAAAATTCCTGGGCTGGGAAGCAAATGTAAGCAGAGGGACTCCATTATGGGCTAGAGACCTACTTCGGGAAGTGGGGGGACTGCAAGGTTACCATAAGTTGGTGGTGCTGGAGATTGTACTTGGGGTACAAATGGAGGGGGCATAAGATAATTGATTTTGAAGAATTGAAGAAAGAAAATCAAATGACTGACTCTGAACAGCTCAGACACATTCAGCCAAAAAAATGCACTTTGATGCCACATCTCTGAAGGGGAAAAGTTGGCAGAATACACTCCACTGATAGATAGGATCGGATTAGGACCTCTGATTGACAAGGGCATGTCCCAGGCATATAAGAAAATAATGAATAATAATCCTGAACCAATGAGGGCTCTTTGGAAGACATAGGAGACTGAGCTGGGGTGCTTGAAGATCCGACTGGGCGGAGGCGATACAGAGCCCTAGGGAGGTTGCAGTTCAGGCACAGTTTCGTCTTATGCAATTAAGTATCCTATATCCTACACAGGTCGAACCCCTAAAGGCCACTGTTACATTAAATAGGCCTCATCTACACCAACTTCTGTGCAAGAGGATGTGATGAGGTGGGCACCTTTTTCTACATATTATGGACATGCTCCCGAGTTCAGCAGTATTGGAAGGAGGTAACACAGATAATGTCTGAAGTGGTGGAGCAAGAGGTCTTACTAGAGGCTTGATGGCACATACTGTGTGTGACGGGTGTAGACCGATGGCCCAAGTACTCTAGGATATCTAGCAGATATAGTGGCAGATGGAAAATGTAGCGAGGGTGCGGGGGGGAACCAGCCTCCAGGAGTTGCAGATTGGATGGAGTATGTAGACCGGCGCTGAACAACAGAAAAAGTGGTATTCCAAAGCAGGGGGTGCCTGAGGCAAGGGGGCAAGATCTGGGGCAAGTGGGAGGAATATAGAGGCTTTTTGAAGTCAGTGCAGCTAACAATAACTGGCTGGGGGATATGTACCCAGGACCTCCAGATATAAGAGATGCTCATTCATCATTAAATGTCTATTGTTGTATTGAATTGAGAAATAGTACTGTACATGGAAGAAGTCCCAACCACCTTCGTGGAGAATGAACAACAATACTGTATCAGTTATTATAAATTATAAAAATATTGTTTTTTTTTAAAAGGTAATAGAGGAGCTTACCTTCTATTCTGGCCAGAATAGAGTTGATATTTTTCATGGAACAGCAGCAGAGGCAGGACTTGTACAATCAGATCCATGACGGTAAAGGAAGTGTGAAACAGAGAGAAGGTAAGTTTTGGTTTCATATCCATTCCAATCAGGCAACTCTGGTGTGTAAGTTTCCCCACAGAAAGTTGGAAGTCCCTGTTATAGTTGTAGCAGACTAGGATCGCTGAAAAAAGCTTGGGGGGGGGGTTTGGTTTTTTGTCTTTTTATAAACTAGTAGGGATATTACAAAGCAAGCTTCATAGCTAAATACAATCAAGTCACTAAAGTACACAAGAGTAAATGGCACTGCCACCAAAATTATAAAAATATGCAAAATTTATTTTTAGCCTCCCAAATGGGTCACATTCTAAAACATAATACAAAACATTTGGACTATAAAAAGACTACAGAAATAAAACCATAATGCCAGTCAGAGCATCAGACAAAAAAGGTGCCTAAATGTTGCAAATTTAAAGGAAAATATCTACACCGAAAGTGACGTCAATGATCTGTATAAAATATTTGTTGGCGAGTATGTATGTGATCAGTGTCTGTAAAGTGGTGTGTGCAAATTAGTGTATGCGTGAAGCAAGTGTAGTAACGTGCTGAGTGACTTTGCATAGAATAAGCGCCGTGGTGTGTTTTGAAAAGTGATGGGTGCTTCAATTCATTTATGCTGGAAAGACAAATGTGGCACATGGGTGGGGCAATGCCTAAACTACCAGAGAACTATTTCACTTATGGTTTTTCTGCCACTGACCAGAGGTATAAAACAATTCCAGTGGAAACACAGTGAGGCCCACCGGCATGTAACTGCAGCACTGAAAAACTACCTATGACAGATTATATCTTACCTGTCCATGGAAACTCACTGTTGCCATTATGCTGAACGCATTATGGCCAAAACCTTCTATACAAATATTAGAGCAGTGCTTAATCTAAACATATCAAAGCAGTGGCTACACTGTAGTGAACTGTTACATGTGTATAGTGCTTCATAGGCTTGACGAGGCCACGAAGCACTTTGATTCTCACTGGGTCCTAGGTGCAAGGCTGTAGAATGAGCTATGAGGGATGAGTTGAGGTGCGCGTGGTTCGAAGACATGCTTCAGATAAGGTGTGGAGTTTAGTTTGAGGAACTGCAGTCGTGCATACCTACTTACCCTTTGTACAAGTCAGACATTGTATTGTGTTTCTAGTAAACGGAACTGCTAATTAAGTCTTTTGTACTTTGGAAACTGTAGGAGACTGTCAACATGCATTAGTGTAGCAGGCACTGAAATTCAGAGTTTGGCCGTCTGCACAGAGGCAGTTGGATTATTTGTTCTGAATGGAGGAGCAGACAGTAACGGTGCAAATCCTGAGCATAAAGTTATTGTTTGGTGATACAAGTACAGTTTCTGTTAAGGGTTGCTCAGTGAGCTACACACATTGCTTTAAAGGCGATCTTTCTAGATACTATGAGCCAATACAAGTAGAAATGGGCCATATGGGAGGTCATATTGCATTTGTAGATTTTGCACCATCTGGCTGCCACATTTTGAATTCTCTCAGTAGTAGGTACGGTACTCTGAAGGAGCACCCAATGGCATAGTCATGGTGAGATTGTATAGGGGTAATGACAGCTTTTACTGTTTGCAGAAACCACAGGTAAGAGACAATTTTACTTGCGAGACTGTATTACCGGAAGAGGAACTTATTGCATCAGGGATTATGCGAACAATTCCATATTTAAAAGTACTCAAGATCGGGCACGGGCTTGGTTTTCTTTTACTGACTAACCTTGCAAATTAAAGCAAGTGGTTGGGGAAAAATAACGAACACTAAAATGCACTGGAAACTTACTTCCGGCGGTCCCTAAAGGCTTTTAGCTACACTTGTTGACATCAATTAACAAGGAGAGACGAGACGGATCATGAAACCCACCTCAGAGACATATTATATAGCTGCTAGGGTGTCAAATCCTCCCCTATTGACCCCGGAGAGGGGATTCAGCCCTCCACCCCCGACTCCTCCCTCAGGGCACACACTCTGACACATGGAACAAGGCAAGCAATGGCTTCCCGGCCCCACTCACTTTCAAAAGAAGCCCAAAACAAACATTTGTCCTACCAAAACAAGCCCAACAAGCATTACAATGCCGGAGACACAGGGGGAGGAGGGAACGGGCACACATAGACAGCGGGAGGGGGGGGCGGTAGGGCACACGGACAGTGGGAGGGGGGCAGGGGAAGACAGCAAGCACTCACAAAAATGAGAAAAACATACCGGGCAAAGGCTTCAGTTCCGAGGGAGGGGTGGGGAATTCAGCGAGAGCGGGCGGGAAAGGCGAGCACGCCCACAGTGCACTGGGGCGCCATGACAGCGGGAGGGGACTCACCGGTCTCTCCAGTGTTCCGCTGGTTCTCCTCCGGTTGGCGTCGGGCGTGGCTCCTCCTCTCCGGGGCCTCGCCGAAGACGGGGCGGCGGCTGCGGGCTCCTTCTCACGGCCCCGAGCAGGAAGGCGGGTGCCGGCAATGCCGGACCAGATTCAGGGGCGTTCCCGAGAATTTTTGGCTTTCGGCTGACGTAGCGTGACGTAGCCAAAAGCCAAAAATTCCCGGGAACGCCCCCGAATCTGGTCCGGCATTGACGGACAGGCCCGTCTTCCAATGGCTAGCCTCCATTTATGGAGCTAGCCAATGAAAGACGGGGGCCGTTCATTTCTCCCCTACCATACTCATTAGGTTTTCGCCTGCGCGAAAAAGCTGCGCAGAGCGCAGCTTTCGCCAGGCAAAACCTAAAAATGGTTAAAATAAAGTAAAAGTAAAGTAAAGTCCACATTTGTAAAGCGCACAATCACCCGTAAGGGTCTCTAGGCGCTGGGGGCCGTCGGGAAGATTAAGCGAGCTATTGCCCAGAGTCACATGGTGCTGGGCTAACCTGCCGCCGGAGCCGGGGATCGAACCGTGGTCCCCAGATTCCAGCGTCAGTCGCCCTGGTACATAATCAATTGCTCGTAATGTCTTGAAGAAATAAAACTAATAAACGTACCTACTGAAACTGAGCTAACTAGCAAATAAGGTGAGATTGTGCAGCGTGTATCAGGACGGGGAGTCGCAGACACTCGTGTAGGGGTGCAATTGATCAGGACAGGGAGTGGCAGACACTCGAGTAGGGATGCAATGGATCGGGAGTGGCAGACACTCGAGTAGGGGTGCAATGGATCAGGACGGGGAGTGGCAGACACTCGAGTAGGGGTGCAATGGATCAGGACGGGGAGGGACAGACACTCGAGTAGGGGTGCAATGGATCAGAACGGGGAGTGGCAGACACTCGAGTAGGGATGCAAAGGATCAGGACGGGGATAGGCAGACACTCGAGTAGGGGTGCAATGGATCAGAACGGGGAGGGGCAGACACTAGAGTAGGGATGCAATGGATCAGGACGGGGAGTGGCAGACACTCGAGTAGGGGTGCAATGGATCAGGACAGGGAGGGGCAGACACTCGAGTAGGGGTGCAATGGATCCGGACAGGGAGTGGCAGACACTCGAGTAGGGGTGCAATGGATCAGGACGGGGAGGGGCAGACACTCGAGTAGGGGTGCAATGGATCAGGACGGGGAGTGGCAGACACTTGAGTAGAGATGCAAAGCATCAGGACGCGTATAGGCAGACACTCGAGTAGGGGTGCAATGGATCAGGACGGGGAGTGGCAGACACTCGAGTAGGGGTGCAATGGATCAGGACGGGGAGTGGCAGACACTCGAGTAGGGGTGCAATGGATCAGGACGGGGAGTGGCAGACACTCGAGTAGGGGTGCAATGGATCGGGGAGGGACAGACACTCGAGTAGGGGTGCAATGGATCAGGGCGGGGAGGGGCAGACACTCCAGTAGGGGTGCAATGGATCAGGACGGGGAGGGACAGACACTCGAGTAGGGGTGCAATGGATCAGGGCGTGGAGGGGCAGACACTCGAGTAGGGGTGCAATGGATCAGGACAGGGAGAGGCAGACACTCGAGTAGGGGTGCAATGGATCAGGGTGGGGAGGGGCAGACACTCCAGTAGGGGTGCAATGGATCAGGGCGGGGAGGGGCAGACACTCCAGTAGGGGTGCAATGGATCAGGACGGGGAGGGGCAGACACTCGAGTAGGGGTGCAATGGATCAGGACGGGGAGGGACAGACACTCGAGTAGGGGTGCAATGGATCAGGACGGGGAGGGGCAGACACTCGAGTAGGGGTGCAATGGATCAGGACGGGTAGGGGCAGACTCTCGAGTAGGGGTGCAATGGATCAGGACGGGGAGTGGCAGACACTTGAGTAGGGGTGCAATGGATCAGGACGGGGCGTGGCAGACACTCGAGTAGGGGTGCAATGGATCAGGACAGGGAGTGGCAGACACTTGAGTAGGGGTGCAATGGATCAGGACGGGGAGGGGCAGACACTAGAGTAGGGATGCAATGGATCAGGGCGGGGAGGGGTAGACACTCCAGTAGAGGTGCAATGGATCAGGACGGGGAGTGGCAGACACACGAGTAGGGGTGCAATGGATCAGGACGGGGAGGGACAGACAGTCGAGTAGGGGTGCAATGGATCAGGACGGGGAGGGGCCGAAACTAGAGTAGGGGTGCAGCAGGTGACAGGGCCCTGATGCATTTTAATATGTTGTTTTACATCTTACACATACATAGTTGTGCTGTTTGATGGATATGGATCAACTGACACAAAATAATTTGCATCAGGGATTTGTTATGGTTTCATAGATTGATTTCCACAAATAGTAATAAAAACTGTACAACTAAAAAGAGGACAGATGGATGTGTTCTTTAAACAAATGAACAAAACACACCCAGAATAACACATGGATAGCTATCAATAACAGGTAATCTTTGTTGGTGGACTATCTAAATTCAAAGGTATACGACCATATTGTTTGTAGCTTGGCAGTCAGTAGAAAAAGGCTAGCCGCATGTAAATGTGGCTAGCAGGCTATGTGTGAATGTACCCGATTATAGCATTGGCTGGGTGGCTAGAGGTAAAGAGTACGCTTAATAATAAATACATGGTGGGGTGCAACAGCTGAAAAAATGGCAAAGTTAGCGCTGGTCAATGTAATTAATGTTTCTTCCACAGTCAGGGATACATATGTGGTTATTTTCTGTTGTAAAACCTTGATAGAACATGCTTAGCTCAAAAATGCTTGGTATCGCCCTAGAGTGACCCTCCACACCTTTTCCCCCAAGACCCGTTTCTCTCAAAAGGTCCTTGCATTGTGGGAAAATATGACAATATTAGAGGCATTACATTTCCACACCGAGGGTGTTATTCTGAAATTGATCGGAGTTGCATTACTGCTCTGCCAAATAAACAAATGGGAATAATAAAACTGTATGGACAAAACGCGTTGGACATATATTGCGGAAGATGAAAGAATAAAGTTGTTTAAAAATTGAACCAGTTTTATGGAATTAATGGACTGAATGCACAATGTATATATTCGCATTAAGGACATTGCAATATTAATTATACATTTGTTTACTGAGTGCTCCTCCAGTTGCTGTATTCAATGTACTGTTTAGCTGGGGTTTCTTGGGCTGTGAAACCTCAGGGGTGGAAGCACCTAGATTGAGAATGAGAAGGAATTGCTTTTGGAGCAGTGCAATTTGGCTATCGTTGTATTTTTGTTGTTGGGATTTTTTGCAGTCTACATTGAAGCCTGCTAAGGAAATACTTCAGTGACTAAATGACCTGCTTTGAATCGTAACACTAATGTGTGAAGAGCACACCTGTGAGACAGGGAGGGAAATATATTTGGAATAAAACTACCTTTAACATATCACAAAGTATCAATTAACATGAAATTGTAAAATACCATGATGAAGTCGACCAAAATCCCAGTAGTGTGTGACACAACATCATAATGTGGATAAGCAGGCAGTGTCATACTGACTGAAATAGAGTGTGCATAAGTAGCTATAATAATGAATGACTGGGTAATGGCAAAGACAATACATTATTGACATTGCATTGCTGCTTGGCTGTCCAGAGACAAAGCTATAACAACGTAAGAACTGCATGTAAGGTTCCGCCAAGTAATGGATTAGCTCCGGACCTTTCTGCTTGCCGAGCTCGGTCTGTAATTATGCGGCTGTCCAAGTCTGCCGACCTTTACCCAAGCATCACATGCAAACAAAACTGTTAGGCATTTAAGTATTTGGCGCATCACGTGCGCTGGATAAGGGAATGTCAATCTTGTATTCTGTGCACTATAAGAAGGTAAAGATTTAGCAATGAGGGAAATCGTCTCACTCAAAACTGAGCATCGGTATCGGTCAAAGGCCCTGGCAACACCACAAGGAAACGCAGCACAAGGCGCCAACGAAGAGCAGAATCACAACCGGGTTTCAAATACAATATACTATCAGATGCCTCAGCGGATCCTATACTGTCAATCAAATAAAATAGAAACATGCCTGGCCATGACTGTTTTTATTCATTAATAATTCATTCTTTTTCCTCAAAGTAACATCAATAGCCCACCGCAAAGGGACCCGAAACGCAGCTGAGTTGTAAACAAGATACAGTGACACACTCCCCAATTCAAGGATGCATTCTGGGGCAATATAACGCCCAGTCTGGGGTACATGTATCATTTATAATAGTATACAGCAAGCATGGGTTTCCTCACTAAAACCTGGAGCAGGTGGAGACGTGATGCCTCAAAAAGGGCGGGCACAGGAGCATGATCACGTCTACACTGGGTTACCTCAAGAACCACCTTCATGAGAAGAAGAAAGGTGTACCTTTTCATAGGCAAGAGGTGGCATCCCTTCCTGAGAGGGGTCGCTTGGAACCCAGGGGGTGCCCGAGATGGCACCAGCGCAGCCCTCCGGACAAAGCATCCAACCTGGCAACCAGAACAAAGGGGGAACCAAGCTGCCCCAACCACCTTGTTGCACAGCCAATGCCAGCCCGGGGTTGGACTGCTCATGTGCTGTATCCATGCACCCCCTATCCGTGCGGCAGCGCCAAGTGCAGCTCACCCCGCATGCAAAACACTGCTCCCCGCTGCAGCAGCACACACACCCAGGCAGGTATGTAGGTCACCGGGTGGCATGCACAGGTACACACACATGTATTTACATATGGTACAGCAGTGATTTCCTGCACTGGGGCTAAACCCAATAAATGCGTCCCAGTAACCCTGGCGTGATAACAGCGCCTAAGACACCCTTACCTGCGCCTGCGTCTCCCCTGCCTCCTGCGGCAGTCGGAGAGCGGGGTGGTGGCGGGGGTGCTGTGCTTCCTTCCCCTGTCCCCAAAGCCCTGCACCTCACCAAGTCCTGCGCCTCTGCCGCCAGTGCAGGGCCTGGCTCCCGGGACACGTGATCCGGTCACGTGACCGCCCCGGCGCTTCCCCGCCTCTCCCCGGCTCTCTCTCTCTCTCCTGTAACCGGAGCCCGCTACAACAAAGGTGCCCGCCTGCCTGCTCAGATGTCTGTCAGGAGCTTTGCCCGACAGCGGTTAACCCTTCGCACGTCTGGTCATAAAGTGTCTGTTTTTTTGACGTGACAGGCACCGGCAGCCGAGACAACAAAGGAGATCTAATCGCAAAATCAAGGAAAATCGTTTGTAGATTTCCTACAACATGCATCGGAGATTTTTTTTTTAATTTTCCAATTTTAGATAAGATACAGAATAAAACAAGTCAGGTCCCGGGCCGGCAGCCAATCACAGCGCGGCCCGGGAATGACGTCACGGGGGTGTCCCGGGCCGGCAGCCAATCGCAGCGCGGCCCGGGACAAAGGGGCGGGGCTTAAAAAAAGCACCAGAAACGCCCCCGAATCGCGTTTTTGAGAGAAAGCGCGATTGACAGCCTCTGCCTCCCAATGGCTAGCCTCCATTTATGGAGCTAGCCAATGATAGGCAGAGGCGGGTCATCACCCCAGATAGAAATCAAGAGGTTTTGCTAGCGCATGCGTACTTCGTACGCATGGCTAAGGCAAAACCTAAAAAAACAGTATGAAGTGATGCCCATGTAGCCTGTAGCTTGAAAATTGGTCTACATGTCTGTAGTGTGATTAATGTAATCCTCTCCTTCATTGCGTCAGCACTTGGTTGACCAGCTGTGGCACAATGACAGCTGAACAATAGACCCGGCTTGGAACTCTCTATTTTTGACAAATGGCTTCCACAAAATCCAGTAAGGCTTCTCCTTTGTCCTTCCACAAATAAAAAGTAAGGAGGACACGCACTAAAATTCTGCCCCATTTCCTATTCTGGAGTCTGTGCACCATGAGAAAAAAACAGCCTCTCTCATAGTGCAAAACCTTCCAGGTTTGTTCCTGTGTTTCGCATGATAAATTTTTTACACAGTTTTATTTACACTTGTGGCAGAACTGTGTAATCACAGGTATTACAAGTCACATCCATAATCAGACATATCAGGAATTACCCAAGATTACACGAGAATAAATTACATTTGACTGCTTTTAATACACACACCCCAAGCAGCAAAAAATGTAAAGGCAGCACAAAGAGTTTTTCACCTATGGTGAATTGAAATCAAAATCGCGTGTTAACACTGACGGGAAAAAGATTTTCTATTCTAAGGAAGAGACAAAAAATTGTTTAAGCAAACTTGACATAGAAACAATATTTTTTGCATTGTCAAGATGCCATTCATTCCGAGTAAAAAAAAATTGTTTTTAGTTCAATAAACCAGTAAATTATTATGATATTAAAAAAAAAACAAAAAAAACACAGTAAAAGATGTCATCATACCAACTCAATTGAAAAAAAAACCTCACCAATTTTTTCCATTTTGCCTAAAATAAAATTATTTTAGGGAATGAAAATAAAATTATTTTAAGGAATGAAAACTCGTAAGCATATTTAGAGCCACCTAATAGAGGGATATTTTATGATGACTTCCTGTTGTACAATCACGTTGAAGAAAAGCACAACCAGTGCATCCTCTATAAGATGTTCCTAATCAAAACTTTGTAAAAATCTTAAAGTACAGTTTATCTTGAATTCTTAAACTGTGGATACTAATTCCATGACTAAATTCCCATTCATAATAGTGAAAACAACACAAATAAACAAGCACACATGCATCAAAAAGTTAAAGTGGACTGTGAACCATGAGATGCTCCCTGGACCATACAAAAGAAAAAACAGGTAATGATGTTATTCCTGCACAGCCTTCCGCCTAAAAGCACAGAAACAATTGAGATGGTTTACCTCTCTGGTGTGCTTTAGAATTTAAACAGGAATTCATATGCCATACAGGCCCGGACTGGCAATTCCGGGCACCGGGCAATCCCCCGGTCGGCTGGATGGGGGTGGGGCCGGTTTTATGACAGGGGGGCCGGTTCTGTTGCTGGGGGCCGATTTGGCTGTGTCGGACCAACCCTGCAAACAAAAAATAGTTTACCTTCCATTCCTGCACATTGCCGTTTGAGCACAATGATTCTTAGCATAAAATGCTGGTGCTCAGTCCGTCCATGACGTGACGTGAGCATTGACCTGATCCGCTGGCCGATTTCAACGTCATTAAGGCAGCTGGCAGATCATGCCTGACTCATAACTGAAAAACCATCGGACCATGTCATCATAATGACGTAGACGCTTGCAGATGTCAATGCTTTCGTTTAGTTCAGCCTTAGGGTGGGGTCTGCAGTCTGCCGCCTTGTGATGCTCATGCGCATTGGGGTTAGTGCAATTAAAAGTGCGCGTGACTCTGAGGCGAGGAGGAGGCAGGCATCGATCGCTCTCACTGGCCAGAGACAGACCCCATAATTTAATTCCCCCTGTCTGCACTGCCGCCCGCAGCCGCAGGTGAGTGGGCCAGAATTAAAAGCAAAAGGGCCTAAGGGGCAAGGGCCTAGGCCCCGGCCCTTTTCCACAGCCTGCGCAGTAGTGGCTTTTTGTTCTGAGCAGCCAGCAGGGGCGGAGCGAGGTGGTGGCTGGCCTTAGGCTCAGCCTGGCTCTAGTCTAGGACTAAGCCAGGCTCTGCCGCATTATTCACCCAGCTTAGATAGTTTCTGCGCATTCAGGAAGCGCTCTAAAGAGGCAGAAGAGCTCTCTATGACACCGTCCTACAATGGGGGGGCCGTACAGGAGACGTGCCTTCCTAAAAGTGGCCGGACCCTGCTGATAACCCCATTCGGGACTCTGACAATCCTCATTCCTTTCTTCATCCCTCATTCGTTCTCTCACTTCCTTCTCTGTTCACTCTGCGGTCCTATCCCTCACTCCATTTTTCCCACAGGTGCTTCCTGCCTCGTTTCCATCTCACCCCTCACCTGCCCTCTCTTCTCTCGCTCTATTTTCCTGTGCCTATTTCACCCCCTCTAACTCGCCCTTCCCGTTTCCCTACACTGCCTAATCACACACTCTCTCCACTGCCTCGTTTCTCTCTCCCCCCCCCTCACCTTTCCTCCTTGTCCTCTCTGTCTGGCTGTGTGCTCATCTCCTCCGATCCCCCTCTCTCTGACTTTCCCTTTTCTTCGCCCTGCTAGTCTTATCCTCCCCGCCCCTCGGCACTCTTCCTCACGGCCCCCTTCTCGTCTCTCTAGCGGCCCCCCAAGACCCTTGCCACTCATGCCCTCTGCCTGGTCTCAGTGGCTGCGAGCTGCTGCAGTCTGTGCCCATGGCTGTCTGTCTTTCCTTCACTGACCTCACACAGTCAGGGCTGAGCCCGTCACTCACAGGCTTGGCTGACAGGAGGGTGCACACTTGAACTGGACTCCTGTCTGCAGAGGACACGCAGCCCCACACTCTGGGCAGGGGGAGGGGGTAAGGCTAAGTTTGCGCTGCTGCCTGACACGCCCGTGAACATTTGCACGTTCTGTCTGAATTCAGTCATTAATTATCCAGCCAATATGGTCAGGTGTGCCCTCAACCCAGCCAATGTGGTTTCACTTGCTTGCAGTATTTAAAATGTTAAATAATACTTGTGAAAAAATGTAGTTGGTACTTTGGCTAATGGTGCTTGAATAAATTATTGGACACGGGGGTGGGGCACAGAATTAAAAAGTGTGAAGATCATTGGTCAGATGATAAGTAACAGAGCTTTGAAATCAACACCAAACGTATGACACAGTTCAAATAATTCCTTCTCTCTCTGTGCCTACAAATGAAAACCAGTGCACCTGTGTAACGCACGTATGTGTAAAATCTAGTGTACTGTGCAGAACTCTACACATGTTCCAACCCTTCCCCTCAGCCCCCGCACGTGTTGCAGCCTGGCAGACTCCTTTAAGCACTGACTGAACAGCTTTTCATTTGAGCTGTTGAGCACAGGGGACATTGTGGTAAACACGGCTTAGTGGGTTAATGCATGTGCTGGTGAGCAGATCTCTATGTCGGGGGACAGATTAAGACATTTTAGAGCGTTAATGTAGCTGTTGTGAACCTCACTAACTTCCAGGTTCCAATCCGGTAAAATAGCATAGAGGTTAATGCACCTGCTGCAGAGTACCAGCAGGGAACAGACTTTAACTCAGCATATATCAAAGATTTTAGGTGGACAGTCCTTATCTGGCCCTCCGATTCTAAGGTCCTTAAATTTACAAGCAAAAATACTGGTCAGGCTTATGAGTGAGTTCAGGTTGTGGGTGGGTGTTTATGATGGAACACGATTGATAACTCTGCAGCTGAGCCTGAAGAAGGGTGAGTTTCTTGCAGTTACTGTCAGTAGTTTATACAGGTATTCAGACTGTATGCACATCCCATCCTTTGCCTCTCCGCAGAGCGCACAGAGCGATGGTCTCATATGTTCCAATTATAACTGTTAGGAAGTGTGTGAAGGAAGTACACAGCTGTCAAAATATAGACTGTGCCAAAGGAATAGAAATGAAATGCTTCCAGGTGTGTGGGTTGGGTGTGGCAGGGATGGTGGAGTGGAGAAGATAAAAACGGGTATGTACAGAAGGCAAGAATGAAAGAAATGGCGCAGAAGAGGAAAGAGATGACACCGTTTTGCAAATACATGAGGCACAGAATGTTAGTTCCTGTGTTTTTAGCCATGCCCTTCCTTACATAGACCACGACTCTTGGAAAATATTTCTAGTTCTACTTCTTTTGCCACATCCCTTCTAGAGAGCCCTTGCCGTTTTTAGTCCTACTTCAAGCACTCAGTATGTATATAGTACAGTAGGTAAATGCGCCTGTTGTCCATATGCGCGCATAACCAGCAGTCAGCAGGCTTGATTCCTCATCTGGCGCGTTATCACTCACGCTGCAGAGAGCTGCAGCCTGCAGGTTCAAATCCCAAATCCACGTGCCGCAGTCTACCCTACAACAGTGGGTCATTGAGTGGACCTGGTCCCTTTCCAGTCTTTTCATTACTCTCAGACTCATTATTCTCATACTCCTCATGGTCCACAGCTTCATCCTTCTTCACACAACTACAGTATATCTATTATCATTTGCTTGTGCCTTTTAAAGGAAAATGAAGATGAGAAAAAAATCAATAGCGTAAAAAGAAAGGGATACAAAGGGGAAGGGAGTGAAAGAGAAGCTAGGATAGGAAAGAGTCGAAGGAAGAGGAGACAAGAGGAAGAAGTGAAAGAAGGAATGGAATAAAATAATGGAGTGAAAGGAAGGAGGAACAAGGGTAAGGGAGGGAGGAATGAGAGAGCATTAACCAGGATAGAAATTAAGTAAAGAATCTTAGGTGATCATGGAGAGATGGTAGGGAAGAGTGAAAGGGGAAAAAAAGGAACACAATGGAATGAGAGGGGAGATTATATTTAGAACATGGGTTATAAAAAAGTAGAGACAATGAGGATAAGAACTGAAAGGATAAGAGAGCAGATGAAAAAAAGAGGAAAATCAAATGGCAAAAAATGTTTAAGAATGGAGAATTTGACATCTGAGTAAAAAGCGTAGAAGGCAGGATTAGGAAAAAGAGTAGCAAGTGAACGAAAGGTAACTGGGAGAATGCCTTTCTTTCTGGGAAAGAACACATTTTAAAAAAAGCATGATAAACAGCTAGATGAAGATTATTGAATCTGGCTGAAAGTTCTTGAACGGGAGTGAATGTGAAGAAGCCATGGGCATCTCATAGGAAATGTGTTTAATAGCCAAAGTAGTGCAGTTAGAACATCCTTTTATATCTGAGCTAAACTTGCAGTTGCAGTTTAGGGAGATAGTGGTCTTGTTCTAACTGGTGATCCTCAGTGAGACACTAGATGCCACCCCTAGTGTATTTATTAAAATGCAAACAGAAATAAGATGTATACGATTCACTACTTGTGTCTATTTTTGGTGCTCTCGGAAAGAATGTCTATGGGTACATATGACTGGGTGGGTAACCTGGTGCTCTTTAAGGTCATCATCCACTATTTACTGTGCTTTCAAAGTTGATACAATTGAATATGTAATAGAAAATGTGCTGTAAAATTCACCATTTTGGTCTGTCTTTTTCCAAAATTTTCTTGGGGGGAGAACCCCCCAATCCGCCCTAGTAGCGGTCAGGCTCGCCAGACGGGGGCTGGTTTGGGAAAATTTGCCAGGGCTGCTTTCAGTTCCCAGTCCGGCGGTATTGCTTATTAATCTTTTTTGAGACACAGCTTGTCCATCTCCTCTATGCCCCTGTGAAATGTTGTTTACACTGGTAGAATCTCACATCATTTTCAGCATTTCATATTATGCTTTTTCCGCGAGATACTAGAGATCATGCCATAATGCCACATTGTCTAACTGAGATGTCAATCGGGTAAAACTGCTACTGCAGGCGCACAGGAACAACACACACAACACAAGCAGCTGTTGCTCACATTGCTAACATCACACTCATTTTTGCACAACTTTTTAGGGAAATGACACTGGGGCATATTCTCAAGGACTTATCGCAGAGTTAGCGGAACTTTATTGCAGCCAAAGTGGCAATAAATATATCGCTCCATTCACAAGCTGGTGCTAACAGCCCATATCACCAGTTTTCCTGCAATAGCAGCCGCAAAAAACATCGCCAAAGATGACTGTGGCAACTAACGCTAATGAGATGCAAAGTAGGCGTTCCCGTGCAAAAAGCCGCGAAAACACCAGTTACGCAACATTCTTAACGACCAGCCAGATAGGCAATAAGATCAGACAACATGCTATAAGGCGCGTTAGCAGCAGGGATTTAACACCTGCTCTTATCTGGTTTAAAGTTGGACAACAACCTGCACAATAAAAGGGTGCCCAACCCAGAGCCACACCTCAAGAACAACAGATGCCATGGAGCCACTGATCATGCAGTTCGGACACCAAAGAGGGCCACAACACCCACCTCCACCACTCCCAGGCCCGCCACTGCCCCTGGACAAAGATATGTTACATCAACTTTACGAAATTATCAACAAAACTATTCGCCTGATGTCGCACAATTACAACACTTCACATTCATGTGTGGTCAGAAAAAGGAGAATCATTCATTCATCTTTGAAATTCCAAACAAATCATTTTATTCAAATTAAACTCCAAACAACTATTTGGAAGAGTCATGGCGGATCTTCTCTGGACAATTTGTAAGTCACATCATGCAAGACAAAATTCAAGATAAGAAGGTGTGTCATGCGCTCATCAAAGAACAGAGAGAGAGAGAGAAAGAAAGGGAGAGAGAAAGAGTGAAAGGAAGAGAGGGAGAGAGAGAGAGAAAAAGAGAGAGAAAGAGACAGAGAAAGAGAGAGAAAGAGAGGGAGAGAGAGAGGGAGAGAAAGAAAGGGAGAAAGAGAAAGAGAGAAAGAGAGGAAGAGAGAGAGAAAGAGAGGGACAGAGGGAGAGACAGTGAAAGGAAGAGAGGGAGATCGAGAGGGAGAGAGAGTGCCGACACTGCGGACCCAGGCCGCACTGCTCACCTCCTGCCAACGGTGTCTCTCCAACCATGTGCCGGTATACACTGCTGCCCACCTTATCTGAAACAGAGTCCAGATTTATGAAAGGCAGAGTTCATACAATTGCACACGCCATGATCGTTTGCCCGCCCCTGAGCACACAGGCTGCTGCACCCCAGCCCCTCCCGCCGCCCAGTGGTGATTGCCCGCCCCTGAGCAACCAGGCCTCACTGCTCACCTTCCACCACCCGTGTGTCTCCAAGAGGGCCCAACACATGCCGGTGCAAGCTTCAAGCCCGGGGCCCATGCAACCTCCACATCATGCAGCCCCACACCGTGGGTCACCAGGTCACACACTTGATTCTGGGTCTTCATTTCACAATGGCAGAGATCATATCAGTGCACACAGCATCATCGCAGGCTGCACACCTGCTCAGCTCTTTAGGTGCCACTAACTCTGTGAACCGAGAGGCAACTCCATGTGGTGGTAGGCCCAGGCTGCCTGCTGATCCTGCGCAGAGCTGGAGTGTTATGCCTCGAATACCACCGTGTGGACGATGGCTACTGCAATGAATATCCGCCATTGACAATATATGTGTTTTAGTGAATTAATGCCATTGAGCGTTTTCCATTTGGATATATGACTCAGTTTAAAATTATTTTTTACATTGGAGCCTCTGCTTGACCCAAGCTGGATGATTATATTGCATACTCACCGGTCAGCTATATCTGTCTTAACATTTTCGATTGGGGTGATCTTACCCCTGACCCCTTTCATCTCCATTGAAACATATTGATGTTCTCTATACAGACACACGTATCCCACGGTCCCCCATTTGTGAATTGCCTGCCACGATGAAGATGTGACCCTTAGTGAGTTAGACACCGAAATGCGCGTTGGAGCTGGAGAAATTCGTGCCTCTGCTTGGTTTAACAATCTATCAAAAGAAGAACAACCAACAATCACTATTTACCTGATGAATATTGTGTATTCTACATTCTGTATCACAAATGTGAACAATCATGAATTCTGATTATATTACATGTCCTGAAATGATTGCGAGTGTGTAGAATGTATGAGTATGTATCTGTGTGGGTTGTGATGTATTGACTATGTAAATGTGGGACCATATGTTATTCTTTGTATTATGTTATGCCTTGTTTATATGAATTTTGATAAAACACTGTAAATAATAATAATAAAAATACATATATTTTTTATATACTTATCTGACTTATTCCATTGGGGAAATTTGTCTGTCTGTATTGTGATGTGTTATAATATTAGTGACTCTGTGAGCACTTATCAACTTTCAGGCAGATCGGGTCCCTCTAATATGTTTGTTTTGCTCTTTCCCCTGTCCGACCTGCCTGCCATTAGCCATCAGGGGCCCCCTGTGTTTTAGTGGCCACAGCACTCCACTGTGGTCCAGCAGGGCTAACACAAATCCTTACCAGTCCGGACCGCCAGTACGGGGTATCATCGCTGGCTGCACACCCGCTCAGCACTTAAGGTGCCCTTACCTCAGTGCACTGAAAGTCACCGTCCCATGGCGGTAGGCCCGTGCCGGCCGCAGTGTATCCGTTGCCACCAACTTTGTACAACACAAGTCATGAACCCTTTATGATTGAGTCTCGTGGTGCGGACACCATCATTTCACCTGGCAGTGGGTAATGTGATGTGGGAGGGCCCTAGCCCCTCATGCATAAACAATAACCACTCTGATACACCAAGATAGAGAGTGGAAATGGCATCGAGCATGTGTGCCGGGACATTTTTATTGGCGGGGTCACATGTCCTGTGACGACTGTGCTGAATGGGTGCGGTGTGGGTGTAAACCAGCCATGAGGGAGTGGCTGTGGCATGCTGCTGTGATCAGCAGATCCCTACAGCGAAGACCTAGGACATGTAGTGTTGTCGTTGTCTCCGTAAGCGTAAGCGGAGTGGGCTGGCCTTCCGTGTGCCAGTCCAGCATAGGGGTGTGAACAATGACCACCGGGCTCTGGGTGTGGTTCCTTCCTGAGCTGGACAAGGAAGTAACTAATGCATGTGTCTCTATTGTAGTGTCAGCGCCACCGGGACAGCAATCGGTAATGTTGCATCCTGTGACGCAAGTCCCACAACATGAGCAACATGGACGTAATGGGGAATCACTGACTCTACTTTCATCCAGACTTCCATACTTGAATGATCATAGACATGACACATCTGTGTGAATATGAATGTTTAATGCACATTCAGTGGAGTGTTGTAGCTGGAGCAGTACAGGGCCATGCCTGTGGAGGGCCAGTCAGAGTCCTTTAGGGAATGACAAGTTAATCGGAAGAGGAGAGTTCAGTCCGCAGTCTGATTGCTGTGTCATTGGTAACTAAACAGAATATGGCAGTCCATGTCGAGGTCCAAGGTGAGTGTCACAGTGTGTATCGGGGGGACAGTGTAGGTGATGATGCAAAGGGCAGAACCAAGCAGAAACCGGCCATATTGCGGAGATGAATGCTACAGCTTTCTTCTTACCAGTAAGGCAGATATATCCACATCTTCGTCCTCTGCTGTTGCATGTGCCTCACATGCGGGTGGTGGTGTCCTGTCTCCAGCACTGTGTGGCAGTGACACCTCAGGGGCTGGAGGTAGAATGTCTGTCGCACTGTGTGGCACTGACACTTCAGGGGTGGAGATGTGGATGGAGTGGCAGCAGCAGCATTCATCCGTGCCAGGTCTTGTGGTGTCAAAGGTGTGGTGGTCCTCTTCGTCATCAGAGAAGAGACGTTCGGTCTGCTCTGCAGGAGGTGTTGGTTATCCCTCTGCAATGTGAAGGTGAGATTCAGTTTAACATTGTGTTCACATGTATGTTGACGCATTGTACATGTTTCCATATAGACTGCATGACATGGTGCATTGTAACTGTTTGGGAGGAGCTGCCTATTTGATAAGGGACAGTGGATATTTTGACAACATCACGGATGTGTGTTTGTACTTGTACATTATCAACTCACATTTCTCTGCTACGCCAAATGTGATTGGCCATTTTCTCCACACAAGTGGCACCAGTTGTGTCCTCTATTGTGGACGTGTTGCGGTTTGTACCACATCGTTGTCAATTTGGATGTGCTCTGCATGTTATGTGTGTGTGCTGAATTTTGGGAGAGTCGCCCCTGCATCTCTGATTTTGCTGCACCTTATCCCTTTCATGTGGTGTGCCTTTGACTTTTGTTCTTATAAAGTGCTGAGGTGTTGCAGACTTGGGTACATTGGGCTCTTGGTGGGAGTTGGGCATCTGGGGCATGGTTTATCCGCAGATGTGTTGTTGGCGTCAGGCGGTGTTTGTGCATGTTGATGTGTCAGAGTGTGACCTGTTCCTTTACCAATGTGG
The DNA here is from genome assembly GCF_964261635.1 of Lissotriton helveticus. NCBI lineage: Eukaryota > Metazoa > Chordata > Amphibia > Caudata > Salamandridae > Lissotriton > Lissotriton helveticus. Next base: position 45,351,793 of record NC_136060.1, on the reverse strand, counting down.
TCGACACACGTCAGTGTCGTGGCGTGCAACATTTCAAAATATAGTGACTGCAGCAATGCTATTCATCATGCAGTGTCACTTGCATTGTCAGTGTTGCTCACAGACACTCCGCTTTGCTGGGTTTAACACATGTGCATGGGTTGGTTGTGAGATTGGTGGTGTGTGGGAAGGGCTCCCTCTAGGCACAAAGTCGACGGGGTCCTACATGCTGTTTCTAGGTGTTCTGCAGTGTGCCAAGGGGATCAGAGACATGCTCCTGAGTCATTGTGGGTGTGCACCGTGCTATAATCAATTGTGCATGTGTGCCATTGTGCCCATCTCCCCCGTCCCACCAGTCCCTGGTCCTTACTCACCCTGTTGCTGTTGTGTCAGGTCATGTGGAGTAGTGTCCGGTCTCCCAACTCCTGCCACCGTCATCACACTGATGACTGTGTACACCATTTCCTCCATCTCATCCAGCTCCTCCTGTGGCGCTGGACTCCCACCTCCAGTCTGCTTGCTGCTCGCTGGTTGTTGCCGAGTTTCTGCCTGCTTTTGCGCTTCACATCATTGCAGCACCTCTTGACCTATTCCATTGTCCTCCTCAGCACTCTGACTGCATTCACCTTGTCCACGATGGAATGCCATATTCCATTTTATGTTGCCAATGACACAGTGGAGGTGACGAACAGTAGTTGATGGTGTTCTATCACCTCCATTATCAGGATCCTGTTTTCGTGCTGACTGAACCGAGTCTTTCTCTTCTTCTTGACGCTGAGGTCCCAGGCTGGTCCTCTGTGGGTCTTGTGGGGTTCTGATTGTCCTCTGTACTTGCTCCGGCTACCTCCATTGTGCTTCGCAGTTGTGTTGCTTTTGTGTGCATTTTTTTCTACTTTTATAGTGATTTTTCCCACCTGAGGTGTGTGACTTGCAAGCCTGGTGCAGCTTTTGGCTGTTTTTTTATCGCGGTTGTGCCCATCTCTATTGTTTTTTGCGTTGGGTTTTAGATTTTTATTGCTGTCCCGGTGACTTTATCGCACACATTTGAAGCGTTATCGGGATAATATTGCATGTTACCGCCGTGTTGTGAATAGGACGTTAACACTGAGTCATTTTTGCGAGATAGACGGCGATGTGAAACATTGCGTTAACAGATTTTGGCGATGATTATCGCACATTCTTCACAATATCCCCCACTGAGTCCAAAATGAACGAGAGGTTGCATGTTGTACTATAAAAAGTGTGAAGACGCATTTTGTTTGAGAAAATGCTGCTAAAGGCTGGATTGGAATTTTGTGTTTTTTTGCCTACTTTTTGGGGCACTTGCGTAAGTTTCAGGGGGCAGATTTACAATCCCCTGGTGCCACTTTTGGGTCACTTTTCCCATGTTAAAAATTAAGCAAAAGTGGCGCAAAGTCTTGTAAATAAGCCCCCAGGTATTTAGCTGAGGTCTAATTTCTGCAATTTGAAGTAGATGCAAATGTTTGTTACTGATGTGCTCAAACATTGCATCAAAACAGTTACATTGCCAGTCAACTCAAGGCTGTCTTTAGACTCCTATGCCCATTTTTTCCAACATTTCCTCAGGGGGGGGAGAATTTGCTTGCTATTCATCCCCAGCTTTTATGCTCACCACTTTGAAATGTCACTAGCGTCAGGAGCGAGCTTAAACGCGTTGCCTAAGTTAGTGAAGATATCGTAAGTTAAAAGCCACATAATGATAAAGTATACATTTTAGAAGAGTAACTAAAATATACTTTGAGCAGATTTACAAGCCCATTGCGCCACTTTTGCGTCACTTTTCCCATGTTAAAAGTGATGCTAAAGTGGCGCAAGGGGCTTGCAAATCTGCCCCTTAGTAATTAAGGGCATCAGTTGTTTATGTACAGGAATGCTTTCCTTTTGTAACTAGTAGGATTTTGCTACAGGCAAACCTCGATGTATGTTTGTATCAAAAACAGGATGGATGTCGAGTTGTATTGTCTGATGATACATTATCCTTTTGAATCAAATAAAAATAAGTTACTGTGTTTATATATTCAGGAAAAGTGTCCCTGAAGAAGGTCAGCTCGAAATGTATTGGTATAGAAAAAATGCAATTATGGTTGAAAAAACAATTCGAAAGTTCACAGTGGAAACTAAGAAGAAGAATATAACATTTTATAATGTTGAGAACTTTGAAATAGGAAATTAAATACATCGGGATCATAAATTGTAAACCATTTTTGCATTCAAGAAGAGCTGAATGAGTTCCAAAAGAAATATGAGTTAAACCTGATGATTCCTATCGGACTCAGGGGCATATCAGCAACAACTGGGGATAATTATCACTAAGCTCACTTAACGCTAGGATAATTATCGACGGCTATCGCTGGTCTCTATCGTGGAGATAGCGTGCTATCAGCAACGCATATCTCCAAAGTGATAGAAATCAAAGGGTAAGCTTCAAAACAGTGCGATTATCGCTGGGAAACCGGCGATAATCGCACTGTGACAGGTGATACCTTGCTGATAGGGCAGGGCGGATTTAGCCATGTAATCCACCTCCCATTGGATTAGATGGCTAAGTCAGATGAAAAGCAGGCATACAGAAACCTGCGTTAAGCGTGGTTAGCGCTTTTAATATCGCTAAGCAGGTTAGCGATTTGCTTGTCAATTGGAGAAATGTCGTTTAGCGACATGCTCCACTGAAGTTTGGGAAGGGACGTCCACTTTGCATCTCATTAGAGAAGCAAAGCTGGGCGTTATGAGTAAGGGCGCTAAGGCAAGGATACACGCGATAGCGTGACCTTGCAGATAAGTCGATAGAATTATTGCTACTTTTCGTACAAAAACGGTCGCAAAAGCGGCGATAATTTTATAATGCCGCCTTGCTAATATGCCCCTCAGAAAGGGCCGAGAAGAAACAAAGCCCCCACGGGTAATGGAACGAAACCAGCAATGAGCTGCCCAGGATCACATAATTTTAAAGTGAAATGCTGGCATTTGATCATAAAGGCCTTCGGCTTCAATAGCGGATAGCTTAGACCTTACACCGTATCCCCTCTCCCCAGGTGCAACCCCAAAGTGGGTTACAGCATCATGTCTGACAGCGGGGTCCCACCACTTGAATATAGAAGTGGTCTGTTAGATAGTGTAAAGGACTGCACAAGGAGACAATTTCAACAGACGGAAAATCAAGATTAATGACTCTAGATTATGTGTGGGGAGGGAGAATAGGTCCATTAAGTGGCTTTAACAATATGTGCTCTATGGGCATATGCTTTTTTTTCTTGAGATGTAAATAAAATGCTACACCAAGAAATGCGAAACATGCATCTAAACATATGTGTTTAATGTATGTACTAATACATTATAAATATGTGCAGATCAAAACTATTACATTCTTTTAATACATTCAAATGTAAGTGCTTTCAGCTCGAAATAATTCAAACTATGATACTGAACACGATTGCATACATTCTTCTATTCGCTGGTGTAACATTTTGTCTATTTCTCTACAGTGCACAAGCAACTGCAGAGAGCTCTTTGCCATTAGAAGTCAGAAAAGGCATTAGCCAGGTCATACATAGCTAAGGACACTTAAGACTTGTGGAGGAATGATGCTCAGTGCAGAGACAGGATGAGTCAATAGGGCATCACGCCGTTATCTCTACCTAATTTATTTCACACTTAGCTTCCCCCACTTCAGTGAAATTAATTCATGTATAATTCACAATTTTCAAAATGAATCACTTCAACCTGTATTAACGATTTAATTAGAGGACACATGGGCTCTCAGAAGTGTTGGAGTTGATTTTTTTTTTAAAGCAGCGGCTGTTTGTATTGACTTGTATCTTCCTTCGTGTCAATATGCGCTCAACTAACTCCTTTAGGAATTCGCTTGGTTTGAAAGTTAATTTCGTAATTATTTCTTTTTTAAATATGATTGCATAGATTGCCTTTCCTGGGCTTGAGACTATACGTGACTCGACCCTAATATTTAGACCTCGACCAAGAGGTGATGCGCACGTCCAAGTACAGTGAGAATGGCCGGGTACTGTAAGGCCCTGTGGTTTGTATTGAGGTATATTTTTTCTGAAAAAAACCTATGAATGGAGTCCCTGTGTATGAAGGTAGAACATCAGAAGCCCAGGCCAGTCACTGATCAGTATTTATAATAGAACAATAAAGCAATAGTAAATGTTTGTCCCTTTATCTCCACTTGCCTTTTGTGATGGGATTGTCACAACAAAGGAATGTACGTTATCTCACCTCTAAATATAAATTAAAGAACATTTATTTTCATCATTTCATGTCTGGAAAACCAGTAACAGACCACTGACTCAAGGCACCTGCCACCTAACCAACAGACCACCCTGCCTTTTAGCTTCAATTGAACTACTGAGCATAGATGAGCATTCCTAACCCATACCCTTGAGATTCGAATATGCCACACAGCTGCAAAAGCAAAGCAGCTAGTATGGAAAAAGTCAAATTTTCGTCTCTTAAAATGCTACTGAATTGCTTTGAATTTGAGACGAACAGCGATGGCAAGATCTCTTGCGGGCCAGTATAGGGAATCACCCCCAAAACTTCTGTCAGCTGGTAAAACGGGGCAGAGGTGGGCTAGTACCATCCCCACAAAATCATGTGGCCCCAGAAACTTAGGTTGCACATTTTTCAAAAGAATTTGCAGCAGAAGAAGAGGGGCAAGCTGAAGAACCTTTCCAAATCCCACCACACAAGTCGGTCTTGCATTTCTATATATCTGGTGTTGAAGCAGCGCTGGGAACAGTAACGGTTGGCAAAGCCTCGGGTATAGATAGCCTCCCGGCAGACCTATTTTTGTACGACACAGATATCTGGCAAAAGCTATATACAGATGCTAACAAACGCAATAGTTAGTGGAGCTCCTATTCCCGAATCCTGGTGAGGTGCGGAGATTTTACCAATTAATAAAAAAGGTGATCAATCTAGTCTTAGTAACCATAGGCCAATAAGCCTAATCAATTCGATACAAAAGGTGGTGGAATGATTAGTGCTGGCAAGTATCTAGGACTGGATCTCAGATAACAACATACGAACACCTTTACAGTCAGGTTTTTGTGCCCACGTTAGCAACATCGACCAGGTATTTAGTTTTATATTAATATATTGGTGCACTGTAGTCGCGGAAGGCACAATTTACGCTGCCTTTGTGGATTTAAAATCGCGTTTGAATTAGTCCCCTGAAAAAAACTCTAGTTGGACCTAATGGACCTAGGGATGTCATTAGACCTATTATATAGTTGTGATACTCTATGAGGGCAACTTTGCACAGGTCTGATGGGGCACACAGAGTGACATCACAAACCATTTTCCTGTATCTAAAGGGGTTTGCCAAGAGTGTGTTATGGCCCCAACATTATTTTCGTTATTTCTGAATGGGGTTGTTAATTTCTTCTCCTCTCACCCAACTGATGCACCAACACTTGTAGGCACCAACATTCCCATACTTATGTGTACAGATGACACACTTGTCATCTCAAAAACACAAAGTGGCTTACAGCGAGCACTCACGTGCTCTGACGATTTTTGTAAGGCCCATGGCCTTGTGATAAATGTGAGCAAAACTAAATTTATGGTCCTACACAAGCATCTGGCAATCAAGGGTTGCGTATTTTTAAACAATGAGTCCCTTGAACAGACTGACGTTTTGAATTATTTAGGGATCACCCTTTGTAAAGAAAGTGCCCTCTTTTTTGCATGGTTGCCCCCATGTTTTTGTTAAACTGCTGATGTGCTTTGGCTGAGTGTGCCCTGGGTTCCTGCCAAACAGGTATCTAGGGCCTATGTTCTTTCCCTAAACTGCATTAAAACAAAACCCAATTGTCACTCTTTGGCCACAGGTCAGTCCCTTGTAAATGATACCACAGACACCAAGGGCACTGTGGCCAGGCAAGGCCACAAAGGGCTGCAGCACTTATTGTACCACCCGTAGAGACCCTGTACCTTCACACACAGCCATTGCAGGCAAAGTGAAGAGTCAACATGGAACACATCTCTGTGTGCCATGCCAACAACCCATTGCCCTGGCATAGGTCAGTCACCCCTGTAGCTGGGTGCACTATACCAGTAGCACGGGTACAGGTGCATGAGCCCTGTACCCCTACAGTGTCTAAATACATTCTTAGACATTATAGGTGCAGTAACGCCCGTAAGAGTATATGGTGCTGGGAGTTTGTCATTATGAGCTCCACAGTACCATAATGGCTTTAATGAAAACTGGGAAGTTTGGTACCAAACTTCTCAGCACATTAAACCCACACTGATGCCAGTGTGGGATTTAATGAAAAAAGCACGCAGAGGGCATCTTAGAGATGACCCCTGAAAAACGACCTAACACTACTGTCCAAGCTGAGTGCCTGCTTGCCAGCTGACACCACCAGACATGTTTCTGGACCCCTGGGCCGAGAGCCTGCTGCTCGCAGGGGTCTGAAACAATGCACATCCTGGGACGAGGTGCCAAGCAGGGTTTGAGTCGAGGGTACATGCAGGTACACAGCGTCCCCCAACTCTTTTCACAGGGTGGACGCTGTCCCCCCTGCCAAGAAGTTGGGCCCCACAGAAATATGCCAAACTTGTCCTGGTGTAATTTTCAGATACCGGGACAAGTTATACAGCAAATGCACGTTGCCTGCTTTCCATTCTCAGCAGCAACGTGCAGGCAGCGAGGGAGCCTTTTTTAACATCCAGATGGGCCGAAGTTAAGGGGCCATCGGGCCTCCTTTTGTTTGTATATGTTGACTGGGAGCCGCCTGGAACCTTACCTTTAAATGTAAAGGCCACAGAGGGAAACAAAGGCACACAGCTTACCTTATCTTCACAGGTACTTCAGAGAGGAATGATTTTGCCTTTGTTCTATCCCTGTATATAAATGCGGACACTGTAAGACTGTCAGATGGATTAGTCTGTCCCAGTTTTTACACAAATAATTTAAAAAGCACTTTTTTATTTCTTTTCTAGCGCTACGTCATGATGTCATGAGGTCATTTGCACATTGTGTTACTTTGTCAGTCCCCCCACTTCTTTTTATAGGACTTGTGCCCTGGTGCCAAGCCTCCTCCCCCAGGATAAGCAGGGTCCACGAAGGGGAAGATTCAAACACTTGCTGCCGTTGTGAGCTTTGGGCGGGAGAATCAGTAGGACAACTAAGTGAGGATGGGAAGTGTGCCCACCTTTGCCAACCCCATCCCTCTGGTGGGGGAGGCGAGGTGAAGCACAACTCTCAATCCCCGCTATCTTGTAGATGGGGGACCCAGCCAACCAGAGTGAGCCATATGCCCCCCTCCCACTGGAGGATGGCATAATAGGGGTGTATCCACCCCAAAGAAGGAACCCATTGGTCCCAACCTTTACTTACCTGAAACACCCCTAAATTTAGTAGTTAGGGGCGACCCTGAACCTTGCCTCCTCAGACAAGAACCAACCAAGAGGAAAAAAATAAGAGGGACGTAAGAAGCCGTGCTGAAAGTAAGAAGTGGAGAATGCCCACTGACTTGGCCCCAGCCCTACCGGCCTGTCCCCACCTCAAACCCGTTTCAGCAAAATCCCGGTGTCTCCTGCATCCAGCAGCCTCAGGAACCTGAGGGACCTGCCCTGCCTTCCAAACCCAAGAATTTGTCTCCAGTGAGCATTGGATTTGCTTCCCAACAGACTCTGGGCCCAGCCAAAACCGTGAATCTACTCCACCCGATGCCTATGGCTCGACTTCGAGTTGTTCAACACCACAAGGAGGTCTCCCCAGCAATCCTGACCTGAGATCTGGTGACCTCTGACCTGCCTTGACACTCCAAACAATGCCTGCAGTCTCTTTCTGGAGGACCCCCACAACTGCAACCGGAGCTTGTAAGAAAACCCGACGCCTAAAGACACCCCTGCACCCAATGCCCCACGGCATTGGGTGGCCCAACCGATGGTGTCCTAGCATCCTCAGGCATCCCAACTTACCTCTCCAACCATTGGTCACCTGCAGAAGATCTTCGTCCCGAGCCTGCAGTCTTTGTTGAAACCAGAGAACCCCTATTGAAAACAACAGGACACCCAACGCTAAAATAGGCCCCTGCACCACTCCGCCCCTGCACCGCTGCTGGTATACTTTGGATGCTGACTCAAATCCTCATTCACCCTGAGCCCAACACCAGGGGCTTTGCTCCCACATCCCTGTGGCCTGCTCATGAGCAGCCACCAACTGGAGGCCCCCTAACTCCCATTGGATAACACCCGGCCACCCTAGTGCTGCTTAGGGTGCTTTGATAGTGCAATCTAGACCCTGGGGGAACCCTGGTTCTACCCCGGAATACCAACTCCCAAATACATGTACTAAATTGCAAACTGTTAACTTCACTTTTCTACATAGGAGTACAGTGACTGTTTTTCGTGGAAAATTGAAAAATGTGGAATTGGTTTTGTATGAGAACTTGAAAAACTGCCAATAACTAATAACTGCTTTACTTACCTCTTCTCTGGGAAATGTCCCAGTGTCGTATAAGCCAATAACTGTATGATTCTTAAAAAAGAATATTGTTTTGAGTTTCTTAGCTGTAACAAATGTACCCACTATTATTGGTAATATAACATGTGTAATGTCTTCCCATAACAATATTACTATGATGTTGATTACTTGTGAAATGTATATTGTGGAATTAGTCATTTATAAATGTTAATGATGATGCTGTACATGCATTAGGAGAATATATAATATTGACTATTCTCTAAATTCTGTATAAAATACGCATTTACTAGGGACTTTATTATTAACCATACACTGTATAAAATAGATATTTACAATTGTCTAAGAGACATATTGTCATTTTGTGATGGATATTGTTATTGTATAATTTATGATCTTTAACTATTTTCATGTATTTCCCCTTTCTTCCTTTCTCTTTTATAAAACACCCTTTTACAAACTGCAGTTAATTGGGACCCAGGGGGACCGCAGCGCGAGCAGGTGTCCCTCTGGGGCTGTTTGCGTGGTGGAATGATCCACACAGCGCGTGGCTAATTCAGTCAAGAAGGGGGTGGGGCTTGGGGAGATATTTATGTATGTGACGGTTGGCGGGACCGTTATTGTTCTGAGGAGATTTGAAGGCTGCTTTTGAATTGAATTCAGCCTTTGCGTCTCTCCTCATAATTTCTGTCAGGTTCGCGCTCTACAATGGCGGAGTCACAGCAGTTAAAGACACGCTCTGTGTCATTTATGAAGCGGTCCGTGAGGATCTTTTGATCCCAAGTGTGTCTATGGTGCTTGCTGCGACGGGGAGACGCCCGAAGCGCGTTGCAGCGCAGGGTGTGTCCGAAGCTGTGGCGGCGTGCCTACCTTCACGTTGCCGGTCTCAAGGTGAAGATGATCGGGCTGACTCGGTGCCACAGCGGCTTCAAAGCAGAGGCCGTCCTGCTTATCGGAATGGAGGCGGGAGGCTCCTGTCATCACGCTTCCCTTTCTGACAGGGAATCAGGTCAGTTGGGGGCAGTCTCTTCACCTCGTGTGGGCTGTTCCAGGAGGCGTGTGCAAGGCAGGGGTGGAGCCACCTCCAGGAGCCTTCCAGCTTCACTGTCTCGAGTGAACAGTGGGAGGGGTTACGTTAAAGGGGACGAGGGAGCTTTTTTTTTACTGGCTTCTCCTCTTGCTTGTAAAAGAGCACATTTAAGCGGCAAGGTTCTTAAAAAGAAGGCACATTTCAATGAAGGAGCAGCTGTTATTAATTTAGCGCCTCCTGTTTCTCTCGAGGGACACTCTACTGCCCTGGTTGATTATACCAGTGACAGTGGGGTAGAAGATGATGCGTTACAATTCATGTCATCTGAGGTCAGCAGCTTTACTGTCACCAATTGTCGTGTATTTCTATAGGTTCTGATTCGATCCCCCTATTCCTGACCCTATTCTGGTTAAACTTACTAGCTAGTTAACTAACAGTCAGCCCATGAGGCAAGAAATCCCCCATGATGCAGATACCGTTATCTGACGCAGTCACACTACGGCACAGGAACGTGTTATCTGATTAGGTCATAACGCTTGAGATCTAATTAGACAAGCGATATTCCTCCAGCCCCTGATAAGGCATACGACGTTCTCATAACAAATCAAACCTATGACAACCTGGATAATCCGTGCGGCCATTGTTTTGATTTCACAGAGAACTTTAGTAAAGAATGTGCTAACGAGCAAGTCGTATGACATCTTTATTGACGTACCTATGTCCATCCTTACGTCAATCTCGGCACCTTTAAGGTATAAATATTGCCGACCTTGCCCTATGCAAACACACGCGTGGTGACAAGACGGAGCAGCCATACTTGCCGAAGCCGAGAGCAGAAGCAGACCCCGCAGGCAGCAGCCCCGCCTTCCTGACGCGCTGAGAGACGCGCTGCTATCTCAAGCCGAGAGACCCAGCACCGGCGCTTCTGGGCAGCCCTCGCAGGCAGCCTGGAATATCGAGAGCAGAGAAAGAGATACCATTCCTCATTCATCCTAAATTCCAGGTACAGAACTGAATAACCCCTCCTAGAGAATTCTTTAGTTATTCACTTGGCAAAAACAAACTTAAACTAAACTGTAACTTTCTATTCCCGCCCACGCATTAGACTTAGGTCAGGTACACGGGGTAGGCGTATTTAGAAACACCAGTTGAGCACGTTTAGTCAAATGTATATGTGTATGTAAATATATTTTAATCATTTTAAACATCATATGGCTCAGAAACCATATCAATGTTTTTACAGTATTATTTTATACTATTGCTTCTAATGTATGCACTTTACTTAACTATAAGTATTGCAATAATATCGATCCATTTCTCTTGTACGAGAAAAGAGACTGATCAATAAATAACATCTTTTATTGAACACGCCCGTCTCTTCCTTTTCTCTACATTCTGATGAGACTAAGAATGCACGTACTGACTGAGTAAAATAATTGCCTTGTGCTCACACGACTCTCGAGATTGACTCTTGATTAGGGGAGAGCAAAGTTGTCATGTTCTATGGTTGTCAGAAACTAAATCCCTTCTTGTCTAATCAGGGGAGTTCATCCTTCCTTGAACATTCGAGAAAGTTTCTAGCGAACTCTGAGCTTAGCTGGCAAACCCAAAAATTAAGTCTAGTTTCGACAGTAGTAGACCTAGTTAACGTCTGGCCTAGGTCTTTACTGCTGTAGGTACTATTCCAATGCGCAGAGCCTATTGGGAAAATAGGAGCTACACTACATGGCGCCCAACGCGTTTGGAAAGGGCGATAAAACTAACGTAAGACATTTAGAGTAACTCAGTCGTGCTTTCTCACTCAGACCCCTTTTCCCAAATACTCCAAAGACGTCTGGAGTGGGTGAAAGGTTATTATATCCTCCAAAACCTCGCAGGAGGGAACTCCTATGTATGGTTCTTGGTCTAGTCAACGTTGAAGGATAAACAGTTCCAAAATATTGTGCACCTAATCTCTGTTTCCATAAAGAAACCTGATCTGCAAATAAACATAATACCATCCTGTCTGTAAAATGGCAGAGAGTGATGATGAAAGAGAGGCAGTTAGATTAGCAACTGAAATCGCAGATGCTGATGCTACCATGCAAACAGCAGACCCGGATATAATACTCATCCAGGTCGCCAAAAGGAGATCTATAACCTTAAAACTTATAGAAAATGGACTGACACCTAGAGGTGGCACAGTCATATTCGTAATTGAGGCACACGAATATCGGCAGACAGAGGTATACTATACATGGATACATTTTCCAGCAGCAAATGCTGTAACAAAGTACTTCCACTATTACAAAGTAGAGGAACCTCCTGAAACGTACACTCCTTTCGAGGAGGTGGAAGTACCACTCAAATTCCAAGAGCATTTGCTCTTATTTGATGGCGCCCTAAAACATAATAATCACATTACAAGGCTCGGTCCTTTAGGAAGACCAGGAGCAACGTGGCCGGTCTTAGCCGGATACACACCACATCCAGACATCGACGAGATGACTGCACCAGAGCTATTAATACAGCTAAAACAACTACTAAAAATTCACAGACAATTAGTTCAGTATGTAATGCGGACTTCAACAATTCAGCCAGCGATTAAAATTCCACAGCTGACCCCTCACCAGGGGAACACAAATAAAATCACACCACAGAACATCCAATCCTGCCTAGGTAAAGTTCCAGCTAAACGGGAACAGATACCATTCTGGTTGGCACAGAAAATCACCCAAATAGAGGCGGTGTTTCCTGACACCACCCCATTAGAAAAGCACAGGATTCTGACTATATGTCTCCCAATGGGAATCGCACCACACATTGAGGACTGTGACACTTGGGGTACGGTCTTTGCTTCAATCTACACAAAAACGCACGGTGTTCCATCCATTTCGGTAATACCAGATGTGCTAAAACAAATTCAAGATGAATACGGTCCAGAACCTGCTTTAACTCTTGGTATGAAATTACTGAAAGACTTCAAGCAGGTCTCGGCTATATTACTAGCCAACATAAAGGGTGAAGCAGCAAACGTGGCGATCCGCCAGAGGTTAAAAGAGACAGATATAGCAGACCAACCAGCTGAAATTGCCAGAATCATAGAAAAATCCTATGAAGAACTAGGCAGAGATAGTCTAGGTGGAATACCAGTAAAACCGCAACTGACTACAAGTCCAGAAAAAATATTTTTTAATAATAATTCACCAAAAAAGAACTGGGATGGAAATAAACAATCCAATCCTAAAGAAAAGAAATTCCAGTCCAGAGGAAGGTCTCCTAGGCGAAGAGAGAAATCTCCAAACCCGAGACAAAGGTCACCTCAGAGTGAACCCTCTGGGAATAGATATAACCTTAGAAATAGGGATAATATTAAAAAACCTGATAGATATCAAGACATTGATACACGTCCGTCTCAATCTTTTCAGAATTCCTCGCAGAAATCGGAAAGAACAGGACGATCAGAAGAGCACGCCAAGTCCAAAGACAAGGAACCTGCTCAACTGAAAAAGAAATCACAATTTCCAAAAAAGAAGGTAGCCAGTATCAAGGTAGTTAACAATGCCGAGAATACTGAGGACACAACTGAAAAACGGAGAATGGGCTCAGACAATGCTAGACAGCGCAGCAGAGGTGAGCATAGCTCGCAAAGTCCTTATGAATCATCTGGAGACAGTGGACACGAATGAATACCTTCAAGTGGAAACTGCAGATACCAGAGTTAGCAAGCCCCACAAAATATACGAGATAACATTACGTATAGAGGGAGATAAGACTAGGAAAATAAGGGGACTATTTTGGGATAACCTATCCAAGGGCTATGACATCCTTCTAGCTGAAAAAGACTGGCCACCGGAGTTTGTCAGGGAGTGCCCTCATGGCGAAGAAGTAATTATGCCTGCCTTCTCGAATCAAATACCGATTCATAAAAAATACACACTTGCTAGAAAGTGGGCAGTGGCCTTAGCACCTGCTTTATATAAAAATCACGTAGGATGGGATGAGGATTCTCCTCCTCACAAAGTCCAGTTAAAATCACAACCTACTGCACAAAGGCAGTACCCAATTAAGCAAGAAGCTAAAAAACAAGTAAATGAAATACTAGATCAGCTAGAATACCAGGGGGTGATTGAAACTTGCACCTCACAAATGAACAATCCTTTGTTTCCGGTCTCCAAACCAGACAATTCGTACCGTCTAGTTTTGGATTACCGACACCTTAACACATGTTGCAAAACTTTTGCAGTGCAAAACTCACACAGTGCTGCACTAATGAATAACATAGTGCGCAAAAAATACAAAACAACCTTGGACATCTCCAACGGATTCTTTTGTCAAAACATAGCACCAGAGAGCAGATATTTAACTGCATTTTCAGTAAATGGCACTCAAAAACAATTCTGTCGGTTAGCCCAGGGGTACAAGAACAGCCCGGGGGTATTCTCAGCGAGAGTAACAGAATTACTACAACTATATGATGATGAAGCATTATCTTATGTCGATGACATTTACTTAACAGATGATGACTTGGAGACTCACTTGAAAAGAGTGAACACCATAATACTTGGTTTCGCTGCAGAGGGTTACAAATTCAACTTCAAAAAGTCCAGAATTGCCCATCTGACGGTCCTATTCTTAGGATATGAGTTATCAAGTGAAGGCAAAAGCCTGGCAGACAATTTCCTAGAGAAATGTGCCGTAATCCAAGCTCCTAAAACACTAAAAAACCTACAGTCAATTCTAGGCTTCCTAAATTTCGGAAGAACTTACATTGCAAATTACGCAGAAAGGGTCAAACCCCTTTACGATCTAATTAAACCAGACTTTAAAAGATCCAGTTGGACTCAAGCACACACAGAAATTTTGAGATCCTTACAAACAGACATGCTAATTAAAACAAAATTAGAAACCCGTGATAATACACGCAACCTTGTGATCCGAGTCATCCCAGGGAGATACGGATTCACATACCTAACCTCTAATGAGGGAGATAAGGTACCAATTGCATTCAAATCACATTTGTACACAAAAGCTGAACAGAGATTCAACAACAAAGGAAAAATTGTTCAAGCAGTTCAAACCGCAATAGCTAGAGAAAAAGACATAGCTGACGGTAGACATATCACAGTCAGAACAGCAGAATCAGCCTTTGAGGCATTAACAACACCGTGTAATTTACCAACAACAACATTGGATACAGAATGGTTACAATGGGTAAATTCAATCACAACGGACAAAGTATATTACTTCTTTGATCCAGAACTAGAAGAATTAAAAAATCTAAAATATGAAAAAACGTATCCTCTGCCAATCGACATTCTGCCTCTACGACATTACGCCTGTGTAATCTATACAGACGGACATGCTCAACCCTCCGTTTGGGGAGAACATGCATACAATCCCACATGTGAGATTACAAAAGAAGTGTGGCACGGAGGTAAACTAAGACCTCTATTAACAAAATCACACTCAGTAGAAACTAATTCAGAACTACAAACTGAAATATTAGCTTTGAAAATGGCGCTAGATAATGCGGATCGCGAATTCCCGACACTTATAGTGTCAGATTCATATTTCTGCGTCAAAGCATATAACAAGGATTTGCAGACCTGGATTCAGAACGATTACAAAGATGACACGGATGCACCAATAAATCAGAGATTGCTTTGGGAACAGGTAGCTCTTTTGAAAAAAGAACTACCAAAGACTCACGTGACTCACTCACTGAGTCATCAGCGTGATGGCGTTCACGTTGTAGGGAATTCATTGGCTGAAACAGCCGCAGCGGCAGCCAGTAAACCGGCTCCCGTAGATCGAAAAAAGCGTACATTAAAATACATTGACGGCGAAACAGTGCTGGCAGTAAAAACGTCATCAAAAGGCGACTGCTCGGCGTTACCGATCAACTATCCACTCATTTACACATACATCATAGATGCAAACTCCATTCCTTTTGCTCGAATCCCTGGAGTGGGGGATAGAGTGATTCCAAACATGGACAGGAGAAACTTGTTAATCGCAGACGCACACATGGGCGAGGGTCTCAGACACCTTAAATTAAAAGATTCTCTGGAAGAATTACAATCACGGTACTGGTGGCCAGGCATGAGCCTGCACTACACCATGTTTGTAAAAAACTGCCCAAACTGCAACAGAGATCGCAGTGGGGAGAGAAGCAGTTTAATACCTCGTCGTATCAAGGCAGATAACATCACCACTAAAAAGAATGGCTTGCGATTAACATATACAGGCTAGTTCCCACTTATAATGTAGATCCACAGCACTCGGCTGACGTCCGGACTGTTATACAAGATTTGCGAGTCTAAATGGCATATACGCTAAGAGCATGCTACGTTCGACCATTTTTTTTTCTTTTTCTCAGGCAATCCAGCCTGGGGGGGGGAAAGAATGGCCAAATGAGCACAGCCCAGCGGGAATCTTCTCACTTCCTTCCTGAGGGTATGGGATGGTGTAAAGAAAAAACCAAGACAGAAAGCAATCTATAATAGAAAGGATATTAGGTTCGGGAGCTGGGTGGGTCAAACATCTAATAAGTGTCCAACGTAGTCTAAATAACTTGCCAAGAAATTCTCTGAAGGGATTCAGTCCGTACGAATTATTATTCGGAACTAGGATGTTGATCTCTGACCTTGATAGTCAGACTTCAGTGGTAACAGAAAAAAGCTTTGATGTCAAAGACCGTTTGGCTATTTTGCAGGACTTAAACAAAACAAGAAAAGACCTGAGCAACATACAGTTGAAAGAACAGCCAACGACCACTGAAGAATCACCACCTGTCCCAGCAAGACCTGTCTGGATTCCAAAAGTCGGGGATCTAGTCAGGGAGAAGATCGCGGTAAAGAAGGAATTTGGGCCTTCTTACAGAAAAGCAGTTCCTGTATTGTCTGTCAACGGGACAAGATCAGTTGTACTACCGCCACTTGCTGGAAAAAAGGAGAACCGAGTTGTATCCATCGACCTGGTAAAACCACAACATGTGGCCGATAACAAACAGTAGGCCAAGTGGACTCCCAATAAGTAGCAGAACACCAAGGTTTGCTACCAGTACAGAGGTCCTATCAAAGAGGCTCATCACATTCGAAACGCCTACAGAAGAACAACAAGGACTATGCAACAATGCAATAGAACTTAGACCTCTGAAAACCCAAATAAAGACATTTAGCAGAGACACACCAATCTATACAGAAGTACCAAGTGAAAATGCAAGAAACAAAAATCCTGAACCAATTGGAACAATTGACAGAACTGCATCCGGTTACTTCATCAACTTCGATGATTCCTCTGAAGGCTTCAGCGAACAAAAGACACAGCCATCATCAAAATCCTTTAAAGACAAAGCGAAGGAACTTTTGAAACAACTGAAAGAAACATATCTAGTTTCTCCATGGATTGAATTTTGGGTGGGTTTTGGTGCATTTATCCTCATACTTTGGCTCATCATGGTATTTACCTTGGGACGCTTCATTGAGGGAAAATATGCTAAAATGGACACAGCAAGTCAGAACATCAACTTGGTCCTCAAACCACACACATCTTCACACGTCGAGAAAAGAGAACTTTCTTCAGAACTTTCTTCAGCCAACTTCACAGCAATTCCAATATCTGGTGGGGTAGCCTGGGACAACACTGACTATGAAATTTATGGTCCGGTCGAGATCCTGAAATATCCACACCAAATCAAGATCTCCTTGAGTGACTTTGCAAAACCAAACTCATTTGCTGATGATTGGGACTTTGAAAGTATAAACAATATGATGTCTGACTTAGTAATGTCTGCTAAATTTACAAAACATGATTATTTGCAGGGTTCTACAAATTATGACAGCATGTACTGCTATAACCATTATGGTAACCATTTCTTGCATAAATCTGCACAACCTAGAAATGTTTTAAATTTTAATCAATGGGAACATTGTGCTACACCTCCAAAAGGGAGCTCTAGAACCGTGTATGGCAAATATTCATATTTTTCAGGTTTTAACATAACTAATGCTGAAACATTTTATTACAAATTGTCAAACAAGACAGGGATGAAAACCATGATAACCAACACAAAATTGATATATTCAGATTCTTTCTTTGAAAAAATGAATACTTTTGGATTTGATTATTGGGACAAACATGTTGATTTGAAAAGTGTTTGGGGTACAAAAGAATGGCAAGTACAGGGTATAGAAGCTTTGTTTAGAGCCTGCATGATCCCAGAACAAATGATATTTTTAAATGACACCGTTCAACAAACCACCTGTCTTGGCTTAGCCAAAATCAAAGATTTAAATAACCTGTCTATTCCAAAGCCAACAATGTTTAGCAATAACTCTGAAACAGATGAAGAAATAGACATAAACCATATACTTAACCAAAACAGAACACATCCTGATTGGAAACAATGGTTGATCTGGCCCACAGATACAAATAACTGTCAAGATAGATTCCTGAATAAAACACAGGGTTTCAAAATGAACAGGCCAGACCCTAGATATCCCCAAAGACATCACCCAGGGATAATAACAACCTACAGTGTGGGCAAATTATGCCTTCAATGGCTACAAACTTCCACACTGCCTGAAATTAAGCAACACCTAACTTTACTTACTGATGGTGCTGACTTGCGTGATTTCATAATGGGACCACGCAAACAGCGTCAAAAGCGTTTCATAGCAGCCTCTGTATATGCAGCATACAATGAGGCCTGGAAGGTTACTCAAATTGAGACAGCAGAAAGAATACGGGAAATTGACCGTATTAATTTGGAAAAATCACTTTCTGTAGTGGACAATGGGTTAATGACTCTGTCCTCCAGAATTTTTTCATTGGACAGCATTGTGTCTTCAGCAATCGATATATTATCGCAAGACTTACTGTTATTACAACATGGTCAGCCACAATTGCGTTCTATTGTACAGCTTGGCTGGACGTTACAAAATCTGCGTTCAGGCTATGTGCCTTGGCGTTTAATCAACACAACGTCACTATTTCAAATCTTTAACCTTACTGATAGACAAATCGGTATGGCGCAGAAGGGTGCTGATTATACAATCTTGAGCATTGAAAAACTAGAAAGATTACCGTTGACAATGTCAGAACGACCTGTCAGTGAATGGATAATCCACGGAATCATAAATATTCCAATCTCAACCTTCAGGTTTCAATACTGCCAAAAATATATACAGGCTGGCATGTACGAGAAATTGGGAAAGGGGTACCTTAAAACAACATGGAACCTGCCCTATTCACATGCATGTATCAGTAACAAAGGACAGAAAGTGTTTCTTAGTGGCATCAATTGTGCTATGTCACTAAGCGGCACGCTTCTGTGTAACGGTATTAGTTTGCACGGAGCCTGTGAAGGGAATTCATACAACCTTTCATGTCACCAGCAAGGCGCACCTGCAACTGAAATAGAACCATTCTTTCAAAGACTCTATAATGGGAGTTACATTCTTATTGTAGACCGCAGATGCTGTAGTCTTATGCCCGGGACTCCTTATCTCGTCACTACGACGGCGAAGGTCAAGTGCTGTGGACGTTCTTTGTTTCCCAGCTCCTTTCCAGACAGGGAGGCGAGGGCATGGCCCAGTTTGAAAATTACTTCTATTCGAATAGACACTTTAAGCAGAATGAAAACAGTGCTTCTTCAGACGCCTACAAGGCTCACGTCATCTAAAGAAACGTATGATCTACAAGTCGCAAGGACGACTGCAGAGATACATACATTATTATCAACTAATTCCCCCGTACATTTCGCGGAAATCCTGAGCGAAATCTTAAATATTTCTGATACCACAGGGGTCTCAAAGGTATTTAAGACAGTATTTTCGATGGCATTAACACCATTCAAAGCCATACTGGGTATTTTTCCAGACTTCGTCCATTCGATTTTTGGCGGACTTCCCCTGATCCTAGGACTAATTGCAGGAATCCTATTCCTAGTCCTTATTTTTCGTTATGGCAACCCATGTCACAGATCAAACTCTCGCGACAATGGAAGATACGATCCTAGCCATTGGATACCGGGACCGGATATCAAAAATCCTGGGACTATCCCGGCTTAGAGACCTAAACATGACTTGGTTTCTATCATTTCGACCAATGTGGCAGAGGTGTGTTTTACCTGTACTAAGGTGTCTGCTATGCGGAGAAGAATGCGTGTTAGACACCTGTCTGACGCTACAATCGGATGCGCCGGTGGATGCAGATACACTGTTGGTTCCTACCAAGGTTCACGCACTGTGCTGCCCTCAAAGGCTGCCAATTCTGATGACGGCATTCCTGGAATCTTCACCACTGCGATTGAAGAGTAGTGAAGTTCAAGATGAAAGCAGCATCGAACAGGTACGACCTTCTGTCAGCAATGCAAATCAGAATGTCAATGGAGACAATCATGCGCATGAATGCATGGTTACCCCTATTTCCGACTTAGAGGAACTTTCCCATGAAGCTGTTGACAGTTTTTTCGAAAGCCTGAATGATATGATGTTCTCTCCGGAACAGAAATAGAGACTTTTGAGTAAACTCGCACACGGCGTTCCCTGAATTCGGCCTTCAACTTTAAAAATAAAGTCACATGAACAATTACAATCCAGTTCACGGACAGCAACTTTTTTCAGCAAGCCCCTAAAATATTTTCTATATATTTTTTCCCGGGACACTGATTTTCTGCTTAAAGTAAGAGACTATTCCTAGAGAACTAAGATTTCTATTTTAGATACTTTATAGACTTTATAGACTTTAGCTGCCCGCTGGTATGTTCGCAATAGATTTTATGTGATGAAATGGTTTCCACTTTTTTTCTGTATAGCCATATTAAGAGCCATTTCATGTGTATTTCTCATATACCAACAATCAATAATGCATAACAATGCGTGTTCACTTTTGCATTTAATTCATAGCTTAAGTGCATACAATATATATGACTGCAATTTTTCAGTATATTTGAAAATTTCGAAATGCATTTATGTATTTTGGGGTGGTAAGGTATACACTATACTCTATAGTATGTTGTACTATGTTATACTATGCATAGATTAGTAGATATGACCATAGTTAGCGTGGAGTGGGTGTCGTGTATTTCTATAGGTTCTGATTCGATCCCCCTATTCCTGACCCTATTCTGGTTAAACTTACTAGCTAGTTAACTAACAGTCAGCCCATGAGGCAAGAAATCCCCCATGATGCAGATACCGTTATCTGACGCAGTCACACTACGGCACAGGAACGTGTTATCTGATTAGGTCATAACGCTTGAGATCTAATTAGACAAGCGATATTCCTCCAGCCCCTGATAAGGCATACGACGTTCTCATAACAAATCAAACCTATGACAACCTGGATAATCCGTGCGGCCATTGTTTTGATTTCACAGAGAACTTTAGTAAAGAATGTGCTAACGAGCAAGTCGTATGACATCTTTATTGACGTACCTATGTCCATCCTTACGTCAATCTCGGCACCTTTAAGGTATAAATATTGCCGACCTTGCCCTATGCAAACACACACGTGGTGACAAGACGGAGCAGCCATACTTGCCGAAGCCGAGAGCAGAAGCAGACCCCGCAGGCAGCAGCCCCGCCTTCCTGACGCGCTGAGAGACGCGCTGCTATCTCAAGCCGAGAGACCCAGCACCGGCGCTTCTGGGCAGCCCTCGCAGGCAGCCTGGAATATCGAGAGCAGAGAAAGAGATACCATTCCTCATTCATCCTAAATTCCAGGTACAGAACTGAATAACCCCTCCTAGAGAATTCTTTAGTTATTCACTTGGCAAAAACAAACTTAAACTAAACTGTAACTTTCTATTCCCGCCCACGCATTAGACTTAGGTCAGGTACACGGGGTAGGCGTATTTAGAAACACCAGTTGAGCACGTTTAGTCAAATGTATATGTGTATGTAAATATATTTTAATCATTTTAAACATCATATGGCTCAGAAACCATATCAATGTTTTTACAGTATTATTTTATACTATTGCTTCTAATGTATGCACTTTACTTAACTATAAGTATTGCAATAATATCGATCCATTTCTCTTGTACGAGAAAAGAGACTGATCAATAAATAACATCTTTTATTGAACACGCCCGTCTCTTCCTTTTCTCTACATTCTGATGAGACTAAGAATGCACGTACTGACTGAGTAAAATAATTGCCTTGTGCTCACACGACTCTCGAGATTGACTCTTGATTAGGGGAGAGCAAAGTTGTCATGTTCTATGGTTGTCAGAAACTAAATCCCTTCTTGTCTAATCAGGGGAGTTCATCCTTCCTTGAACATTCGAGAAAGTTTCTAGCGAACTCTGAGCTTAGCTGGCAAACCCAAAAATTAAGTCTAGTTTCGACAGTAGTAGACCTAGTTAACGTCTGGCCTAGGTCTTTACTGCTGTAGGTACTATTCCAATGCGCAGAGCCTATTGGGAAAATAGGAGCTACACTACACAATAATGCTCATGTGGTGGGTCCGGAAGTTGATGGATCTGTTTCGGAGATGATTTTGTCGCCAGTTCCTAGAGGCCCTCCTGGGACAAATGCTGGTTCATATCTACAAGACACTATGACCACTGAACATTGTGATATAACGGAGTCAGCCTTGGGGTATGATGTTCAAGAGTTTCTAAATGATGTTAACATTTTGTCTCACAGCGCACGTCCTTCTTTACAATCAGACTGCTGTTTATTCATCAAGGTTTGAATCTCTCATTCCAGAATCTCGCTCTCCTCCTTGTTACTCACCATTCTCTTTTGACTCTGCACTAGGGCCTCATCATGGGCAATGGGTTTGGGTGGAGCATTCCACTCCTTCATCATCAGCAGTCGACTGCTCAGCACAGGTGTCTGAGATGGGTAAGTTGGTAACGTCTTCTGGCAAGCGCGGCTGGAAGTCTACATCATACACAGTCCCCAATATGGCGCCTGGGGTTTTCAGGTTTGTGAATATCAAGCAGTTTACGGCTTTGAGTAGGGTTGTTGATAAACAGAGCGTATCAAATGCAGATTTGTCTGTTAAGGCCGGACGCTTTGAGCGGCGGCCTGTGACCAATTGGGATTTCTATGATGGCGGGGTGGGGGACAGGGAAATGCCAAATGGTAGCAATACTGATTTGAATTTACCCGAGGACAATACTGGTCATGGTATGGTGACAGAAAATGTAAATGAGGGAATTCTTGAGGATAGTTTGAATGTGGTTTCAAGAGCTATGGGTCAAGAGTGGGCTTTGTCAAAAAGGGGCTCAGGTCAAATGATTCTTATAGTATTTTACAGAAGTCAAGAGCGGACATTACGGCGGGGCAAGAACGGCTTCATGGTAAAGAATGTCGAGACGATCCACGGGAGTTCCAAAAGCGTGCTGCTCAATTGACATCAGGTAGGCCTCAGTGGTGGTCTTCTTGGCCACAAACTTTAGCGGGCAAGCACAATACACGTTCCGTGGGGGTTGGAGATGCATCTGTGAATGACGTTGCGGTGTTGGGAGTAGGGGAGGTGGAGGCGAAAACAACAGATTTGGTACAAATAGGTACGGGTGTATCTGAGTCACATAAAGTTTCGAGTACTGATAAACAGCTTTCTGAGGTAGCTAAATCAACTGTGGGACAGTATTCAGTTGTCATTAATTACATTCATAAGAAGCTCCCTTACATGGGTTTGGCTATGCCACTAGGGATACATCTTGCCAAGAAAGCAAAGAAGAGAATTTGAGACCACAAATTTGTTGATGTTTTCAAACTCCTACATGGGGACATTCAAGCTAGGGAAGGGTCCATGGAGGAAGAATGGGAGCTTGCTAGACGTCCCAGAGTACCTAAAAATATTGAAAACTGGACAGCTGCATTTTTAATCTATGCAAGCGTTTACTGTGAGAGACATCAAGACAGGGCTGTGGCCATGCCTAAATACATGGATATTATTTGCAACGCTCAATTACAATCTGGTGATTTTGCATGGCTCAGCTATGATGAGGAGTTCAGAGCTAGAGTCAGTATGTTTCATGACAAACCTTGGGGGGAGGTGGATCAGGAACTTTGGCTTCAGTGGATGTCCTCTACCCAACTGCATGCGACGACACATACTGCAAGCGGTCTTCCAAATACTTACTGGCCCTTTCTGCCTCGCCCCGCCCAAGTTGGGGTGGGTGAGTTGGGTAGAGGACAAGTACCAATTACAGGATCCTGTTGGAACTTTAACCGAGGATCATGCATCAGGCAATTCTGCAGGATCAAACACGAATGTTCTCAGCGTGGAGGGAAACATGCCATCATTCAGTGTTTTGCCAATCAGAGGTTTGGTGATCAAGGGAAATCACCAAGAGGTAGGGCATCTTTTCCACAGTTTATTCCAAAGGGCTCATACGCCAATTAAGTAATCCCTCATGATACCATGGTTGGAAAGGTACCCTGACTCAGAATCTGCCTCTAAACTTTATTGGGGTTTTAAGGAGGGGTTTAAGACAGGATACCAAGGTCCACATTACAATAGATGCTCTGACAAGTTGAAATCTGCCAAAGAATTGCCGCAAGTTGTTCAGAAGAAGCTAGATGTTGAGTTACAAGTGAGTAGGAAAGCAGGTCCTCTTAGGCAGTGTCCTCTGCAGGTATTGATGATATCCCCGTTGGGTTTAGTTCCAAAGAAAGTGGCTGATGAATTTAGACTTATTCATCATTTGTCATGGCCTGAGGGCCAATCTATTAATGATTTAATTTTCCCTTCAGACTCTAATGTATCATATACGTCTGTTAATGATGCCTTACGGATGGTACGTATGGAGGGGTATGGTGGTCAGCTGGCAAAATATGATATTCAATCAGCTTTTCGCTTACCACCCATTCATCCGTCGGATTTCGAGCTTCTGGGCATGTCTTTTAATGACGCTTTTTACATTGACAGCGTCCTTCCAATGGGTTGTTCAGTGTCCTGTGCTCCGTTTGAACTGTTTAGTACTTTCCTGCAATGGTGCAGAAAGAAAGAAGAAGTGGTCACAAGCAGGTTTGTCACTATTTAGACGATTTCTTGTTCATTGGTTAGGCACATTCAGACCAGTGTCACAAACTTTTACGCATGTTTCAGGAGATGGCTGAGGAGTTTGGTGTTCCGCTGGCTCCGGGGAAAATGGAAGGTCCATGTGGGTATAGAAATTGACACAGAGGTGATGATGGCTCGGTAGCAGTTAAGGCGAGCAAACTCAGTTCCTTTTTATTGGAGATTATCGACAAGGAAAAAATTGAGCTCAGGCAGGTACAATACTTGTTGGGCTATTTAAACTTTGCTTGTCGAGTGGTCCGTGCTGGCAGAACTGAACTTTTTTGTAGGCAGTTTAGGATGGCGATGTCAGGAGCATTCCTTCCTCATCACCGGATTGGAATCACTAAAGCTATCAAAGAAGATCTCTTGATTTGGTTGCAATTTTTGAGGGATTTCAATGGAGTCTCTCTATTTTTTTATTGAGGATGAGACTATTTGGCAATGTCAGATTTTCTCATACTCCTCTGGGGCACATGGATTTAGTCTTTTATAGGAAGGGCACTGGTGTTCGGAAAAATGGCCTCCTCATTGGCTTCTACAAGGTTGCAGTATAGCGTTTCTCAAATTGTTTCCTCTCATGGTGGCATTGTTAGTATGGGGTGAGGAATTTAAGGACAGAAGTGTTCTCTTTCATTCTGATAATATGACTGTTGTTGAACTGATAAACAATCAAAAGGCAAAAGATCTGCGGCTGCTACGCCTTTTGAGGCTTTTTATGTTTCAGAGCCTTAGATTAAATATTGTATTTAGAGCTAGACACATTCCGGACGTTAATAATTCAATTGCCGATGCGCTGTCTCACTTCAATTGGCAGAGATTCCGCAATTTGGCACCGGGGCGGACAGCGTCAAAACTACGATCCCGCAAGACATCTGGGTGCTGGTGGAATGAGAATCATTGATTTGGTTGAGAAATCTATAGCCCCTACAACCAGACGGAGTTATCGACATGCCTGGATGAAATTTTTAAGTTAGGCTAAGTTACACGGTTTTGATCGATCTTCAGTGGGTAACAAAGGTTTTCTTTTACAGTTTGTTCTGTATTTGATTAATAAGGGTTTGCCTCATACAACCATTTCTGGAAAACTGGCTGGCACTTCTTTTTTTTAGTCAGTTGTGGTGGGGGCAAGAGTTGGTGGGGGATGTTTTGCTACAACGTGTGTTGAAGGGTCTGGGGAGGGAACGTTCAATTTCTTTACATTTACGCGAACCAGTTACGTTTTCCCTTCAGTACAATTATCAGTTTTATGCTATGACAGGTGGGAGGTTTCTTGTTTCAGACTTTGCATGATTTGGTTGTTTTTCGGCGCTTTTAGAGTTTCTGAATTGTTGGGTTTGCGGGATCAGATGGGTATTCAGACAAAGGAGGTTCACGTGCAGGGAGGGAAGCTCAGCATTCTTTTGCGGAGGTCTAAAACTGACCAGCTGGGTAACGGCACATGGATTCAATTAAACAGTACTGGTGTACAATACTGCTGTCCTTTAAGGGAATGGGAGGCATTCATACTTTCGGCTGATTTTCAACATGGGGCCATCTTCACTCATCATAATGGGAGCAGGATTACTAGTGCACATTTATTGGCTGTTTTGCGCAAAGCTCTGATATTGTTGGAAAGAGATCCCTTGCTTTTTGGGACTCACTCCTTTCGTATAGGGGCAGCTACTGAAGTGTTCAGATTGGGTTGGGGTTGGGATGACATTAAACAGATTGGCAGATGGAAATCTGATTATTGTGCCCGTTATGTGAGGAAATAAAACCAAACTGTTTTTACTTAATTGCAGGCTAATTTGTTTTTTCTGTCTAGGTGGTGTTAACAGTCCATTATCAACAAAGAAACGTACATGGATAGTAGGCCATTCTTTCGTTAAATGGTCAGCCGTCTTTGCAGAACAGCAGATTTACGGCAGAGCGCTTAGAATGCCTAGAAAAAGCCATGAAGTCTTATGGGAAGGGAAAGGTGGTGTGAAGTGGGAGGGTTTATTTCCCATGCTTTCTGGGCTGTCTTCCGCAAGAGGTTTTCCAGATTTATTAATTATCCATGTGGGGGGAAATGATCTTGTACAATTGTCTGGTTTATCACTTTTAAAGATAATGAAGTTGGACTTAGCTGTGATCAAGAATAATTGGGTAGGCACATCACTAGTTTGGACAGAGTTTATTTACAGGCACCATTGGAGGGGAGCTCGCAATCACACTGCAATGGAAAGGGCTCGCAGGAAGCTTAATCGGGAAATGACATTTTTTTGTTCTGCAATGGGCATTAAGGTTTTGACTCATGATAATATCACGGGTGTCGAATATCATCTCTTTCAGGAGGATGGGGTTCACTTATCCCAAATGGGTCAAGCATACTATTTAATGGAATTGCGAGATTTGTTAGCTGAATTTTGATCTGAAAATCTCTGGTGCTCTGTTAATACAAGTTAACTTCGCTTTATCTAATCTTTCTGGGTGGGGGCCAAGAAAACTCCTTGGTTTTCTGGATGGCATGTTCTTGGGGGTTTGGATGGTCTGAGCAGGCTTATCCTTATCTCTGGGGTAGGTGAGGGTGTTTGGAAAGCTTGATTGGGATTGTATAGTTCATTGGGTATTTTGCTGAAAAGTCTTGTTGGGAAGATTGGGTTTTCTATCAAACGTTTAATGCTTAATGACAATGTGGTATTTCTTTAACAATGTTTATTTCTAGGAAAAAACTATGTTTATGTTACCTGGCTTAATAAAGTGACCTTTTATGCTAAGTAAATAATGGAGTGTGGCTTGTTCTTATTGCTCGATGGGGCCTTTTTTCAACTTTCTCTTGAAATTTCGTTCACTTCAAAATGGGTGCCGCAATCACCATGATTATTTTAGAAGTTCTGGTGAATATAAACTCTAAATATAATTTTCTTAAAATTCCCAGTAAGTACTGAACAGGACCTTTTTCTATTTTTCTTTTCCTTTTTCTCGTTTTCGGGAAGTGAAATGGTTACAATTTACTGACTTGTTCCGGAGTTCGACGTTTCAAATGGTCTGATTTCAGTCCTATTTTTAGCTTTTTGCATGGCACGTTATAATCTTAAGCTCTTACTTCCTGACTTCAGGCATGATTCTCTTTTGAGTTGGTATTGCGCTGGGATGAGGAGCATTTAAGATTTCCAGTAAGTTTAACTTTATAGTTTTCAAGATGCCTTTTCCATACATTTATGCACTAGTTACCTACTATGTATAGGGTGTATTGTGGGCCCCTTTATGTACATGTATTAAAATACGGCAATATGCCGGGGGCCAATATTAACAATATCGTTTTTCTTTACTTTTCTGTTGCGGATTGAAACTTTTACACTAGTGTCTAGTGAGTAACACAGATGTGAATTTCACACATAGGAGTCTGGAATGGCCATATCCAATTTAGTCTCTCCTGTTCACTTGTCTGTTATATGTTGTTTGTTATATATATTCAAAATAATATTTTCGTGTCATTGACTGATGCTGATATGAGTTTTGTACCTAATTTATAAACAAATGTTTAGTGTTTGGTGGCTCACCTATATTATGGATATGCCGCTTGTTTAATGTTATGTCTGGCAATTCATTTGTCCTTCTCTCCTCCACCTGTTGGTTTTATATATATATATATATATATATATATATATATTTAAAAATGTCTTGACACTGACAGAGGGTGATAGGAGTTTTTGTAAATGAGTTATAAATGAATGTTCAGTGTTTTGTGGTTTTCCTACATTATTGATATGGTGCTTGTTTAATGTTATAGTTGGCAATTCAATTGGATTGTGTTTCATTCTTACAGCATAAATGCTAGTATCTACCTTGATGCCCTGAATCTAATTGCTGCATGGGACTTCCATCAGTTGGACACTGTTTTCGTTACGACAGCTATCTTGGGTATATATCTTCATATATTTTGATACTGAGGACACCCCTGTGATTATCCTACTCAGACATACCGACAGGTATGTGTCTGTGTTGAGTCTCTTCTATTTATTAGGGGCGAGAAAAATTAGTGTAGTTGTTGATAATTGGTTTAATTAATTTTTTTCTGATAGATGTATCTTCAAATTCAAGCGCTGGGTGCACAACTTGCGGGTGATTCGTGCTCATATTTATTGCAGTGATTATGATTTACCTTATTGTTGGTTCCATTCTTCCTTTTGCCTTTCTTTTCTATTTTCTATGGGCATTCTTTTTTTAATATTTCCATCTAGTTGGTGTCTCTTTGTATGTGTCATCGTTTCTGATCTTTTTCACATCTCCGGTGTTAAATTAAAATTGAAAACTTTCTAGTTTATTTCTGAACCCATGAGCATATATTTTATATCTAGATGTATTTGAAAAACAGTAGATGCGCTTTGATATGATGTTTTTGTCCTGATGATGACACTTAAAGTACCCTTGGGTCGAAACGCTGTCTACACCAGTAGTGTGGCCTAAATGAAAGAGGACACAATTGTTGTATTGTGTATTGTTATTTTATTTTGGAACCATTAGTTTGTATTTTAGCCCCAGCCACTGCCCACCTGTTTGCACTTGTCACTGCGTATAATAATAACACTGTCTGTGTAACTATATTAGAGCTACTAATATTGTATGTAATTTGTAATATTTTGGTTTAATTAACATTAAATATCCGTTTTTTATTACACAATTATTGGTATATGGGTCATGTAGAATGCAGCTATTCTCTGCTCTTTTCCTTTTTTAGGTTCTTTCCTACATTTTAATACAACAAGCTTTATTTTTAGGTTTGGCTATTGAACCATTGTTTGGATTCCAGTGTGATATCTAGGCATATAACCAAGTTGCACCACTGCAGCTGCAGCATGTCTTTCTGGGCACTTGGTAAATTGTTGCTGTGAACCACAGCTAGTATCAACAAAAATAATTCTCCAGTTTTCTTTTACAATTACGTGTGGAAGTAATGGATGTACATAGATACTCTGCACAGTAAAATGCATCCGGGCTATTTGGTAGCCTAGGACTAGTAAGAATCACACCATGTAGTGCACTTTGCACCTTATTGGACCAATCATAACCCATTATCAGTCAATCCATTGGACTAAACATGTTCTAATTTTAAAAAATGTTTAATCGAGCAACGACACAGTTTAATTTTTTTTAACACTTTTATCAAATAACACTGATCCTGGAATAGTCAATCATCATATCGTATATATATGTACATATGCTTAGTTTTATGGCCAAAAATTGGTGCTTTTCTTTTTAACAAAATGTCTAATACATTTATGTTCTTTTCTGATCTTGTTGATCAAAATAAAGATTATGAACTGAGTGTCCATTAGTTAGAACTTTCCCTTCTGAAATTCTAAGATCTGTCCTCATTCTGTAGCGTGGGTTTACAAAATATGGCGCAGTACAGATACAAAAAGTGGATTGGACCTTGTTAGCGCTTACCTTTGGACTTATAAGCAAATTTGAGAAAAATGCTCTGAGAAGGTGCAAGGCAGGAGGAGGTGTCTGAGGAGGGAGCGATACAAAAGGCGATGATGGACGGAGCGTTTGAAGAAATCAAACACTCACCCCCAGTCAACTGATCTGGGTTTAATCCATCACCGTTCTTTAGTTCATTCAGCCACCCCAGTTCAGACATGGCCATATGCAAATCAGTCTGATCCTGTGCCTTGTGGGAACAGTCCAGCCCGAACTGCCAAGCCATGTCTTCCCTGGACCGGAAACAAGCATCCTCGGACCGGTTTCGGATTCATAATCCTCATCAGCCAGGCTATCTTGAATCCAGTGGCCAAGTGAACAAGGGACTCACGTCTGAGTATACCCTGCCACACTTAGGGCGAACAAGCGATACAAAAGGGGATTATGGACGGAGCGTTTGAACAAATCAAACACTCACCCCCAGTCAACTGATCTGGGTTTAATCCATCACCATTCTTTAGTTCACTCAGCCACCCCAGTTCAGACATGGCCATATGCAAATCAGTCTGACCCTGTGCCTTGAGAGAGCGTCATCGTCGGAAAGGTATGGATCGAAACTGTGGTGAAGATTCCGACTTAGGGCCCGATACCGATCTGGTTCGGAAAGCTCTCTGACCGAGCCGGATCCGGAGTGTTTTCCGACCGCGCCGGACTCCTGCAGTCCAACCGCAAAAGTGCGATGCGGCCGCATGCTGCCTGACTCGGTTCGGTCGGACTCCCATGGATGTCAATGGGAGCCGGTCGTACGGTGCGTACATGGGTTCCCATTGACAGAATGGGTACGGCTCGCACAAAGGCGCAGTGGCTGGCCTCTGAGGGTTAAAGGCAGGCTGCAGTCAGAAGAGCAATCCTTCCGGATACAGAAAAGAAGCCTTGCAGAGTGCAAAGCAGGACACAGCAGCAGTCAGTCCTCTGTGAGTCCTTTTGCAGGTCCAAGAGTGAACTGTAGCAATGGTGTCTGAGGCCCTAATTGTATAGTTTGGTGCCCTCCTTCTGGACGGCGATAGAAGCATCTAGACATTGGCTTTGAAGTGTATACAGTTTTCTGGCTCTCCTGACCTGGCTCCAAGCTGGCTGCAGTGACAATGTGGAGGTGATAGGTCCTATGTGTGAAAGCAGAGGACTCCTTATTCAGTTGCAAGTGGGACTGGGCTTAGCTCAACACCACATCCTGCCAGATGGCCTATTCAGGCACACATAATGTCAATTCGGTGTGACTGTCTGGGAGGAATTTGCATAGTCTAACTGTCAGTTGCAACCAATCATGTTACCCAAGACAGCCTCACGGCACAAAAGGGCAGAACTATGCCAATGTTCTAACGGTGGCATTTAAAAAAAATTGTAATAAAAAATCAACTTTACCATTAAATATGGTTTTTGATTACACTTCCAAATAGTAATAAGGAATCACCAATGTTATCTAAAGGATGGGGTAGGCTTTATAGACGTGAAAAACTATTGTAAGAGCTTATCACTACCAAGACATGTACAACTGAAATTTACATGTTCAACTGTTCAATTACAACACACCCTTCCCTACGGGCTAACAAGGGCCTACCTTAGGAGTGGCTTATATGTAATAACACTGAAGTTTAGGACCTGGCAAGGCAGTTTTGTTGCCAGGTCAGCATGGTGATTTAAAACTGCCTTCAGGTTACAGTGGCAGGCCTCAGGCATGTTTTAAGGGCCTACTTAAGTGGGTGACACAATAAGGGTTTCAGACCCACTAGTAGCAATTAATTTTCAGGCCCTGTATACTACTCTACAAGGGACTAATACGTGAATGAAATATGCAGGTGTAAGCCAATCAAACCATGTTTAGGGAAAGGCACTTTAGCACTTGTTAACAGTGGCAAAGTGCACAGAGTCCTATGGCCAACAAATATAGGTTTCAGCAAAATGATGGTGGAGAGGCAAAAAGTTTGATGATCTCCCCAAGGCTTGCAGGTTTAACACCATCTAATGACTTGGCTCCCATCATTGACTGCTTAGAGACACCTATCGACACCTCAAAGTTTTTTCTATGATCAAACCCTCTTTTCCATTATTTCCCTATGAGTCTCTACAACCCTGTAAAGCTCTCATCAAACACTGATTCACAGACCTCTCCGTGCAGTTTGCATGCCTGCTAGTTTGTGAACACATATGCAGTGTGAAATTCAATCTATAATTAATACATTGCATTGTAAAGTGTACATTTAGAGGGTGGCGCAAAATGAACTGTATACTATTTGGACTGGTCGCAATTTGCATCTGAACATTGTTAGAAAATAGTTTCCACTAACCCAATATCCTGTAAGTCTGCAGAGCAGCCCTCTAAGGCTAAGCCTCAATGCTGGAGTGATACCAGCCGCAGTCCGTGGAGCGAGTTCCGGTGGGGCAGAAAGGTGGGGCGGGGGAGGGGCAGGGTGGGGGGTGCTAAAAACCAGAATGTGGATAATTGGAGGTAAGTAAACAATTTAATTAATAAAATGAATTTCGTAGCGTGCTCTGCATCGCCTTTCTGCCCCACCGGAACTCCCTCCACGGGCCGTGGCTGAGTGATACACTAAGAACTGGAAAAAGTCATTGAAGGGAAAGGGGGTTGGAATGACAAGAGAAAGAGAAGACACTACGTCTGGATCGTCGACTCACAAGAGGTGGGATGAATGTTGGTTTCTCGTCTTAATTCTTGACAAGTTGAGGTAGACATATGCAGGAAGGAGTCTACAGGGAAAAACATGGAGAGTTTCTATAATCTACTATCTAAGTGTCCTTTTCAGTTGTCATAAATTAGTGTATGCACTGGTTTCTGCATTGTGCCTTACCTTTATCACTTGTAATGTGCTAACTATTGTTCTTGTCTGGGTACTTTCAGGAAGGTTATCCACAGTCTTCTAGGAATTTGGTAAGTGTTGGTGTGCATGATCGTGCAAATCTATAGACAAGAGCAGTTAGAACAGGTGCATATGAAATAAAAAGCACTCCTTCCCTTTTTCACCCCCCCCCCCACACAATCTCTATTTATTAGCACTGGAGTTCACCAAATAACTGTCTCTCTGGGTGCACTTGGAGAAAGGCGCGCAACACTTGTAATTTTCTTCCCACCATCTTTGTAACACACTTCAAAAACCAAGTCTAAAGTCTTTGCGATCAAGCCTTGTCATCAAATATCATCTTTGATTTCAGACTGTATACCAAATATCTTTCATCAAATACTGTTCTTGCTTTCGGCAATGTTCATTAACTTTTTCTTTCGCTCCTAACTCCAGGAGCACTGCTGTTGTGATGCATCACAAGCGAATGAAAGTCTTACCTGACTAGAATTTAATGTGCGTCCTTTCTTTTTTCTCTCTCTGGAGGGTATAAGTGTTGATGGTGGGAGAAAAGG
Organism: Lissotriton helveticus; assembly: GCF_964261635.1. NCBI lineage: Eukaryota > Metazoa > Chordata > Amphibia > Caudata > Salamandridae > Lissotriton > Lissotriton helveticus. Next base: position 45,318,481 of record NC_136060.1, on the reverse strand, counting down.
AGTTGAAAAAGATGTCTTCTGGTGATCCAAATTGGGAAGAGGTAAGTAGTGATTTCAGCGAGATTCCAACTGCTGCGCTCCAGGTGGAGGGGGATGCTTTCACTAGGGTGACCAACTGGCATGGGTGCATATTCAGGACGGTAAGTGTAAGAATTCAGGACAAAGGGTCAAACTTCAGGACAAAAATTCAGGACAGAAGGTCAAAATTCGGGCCAAAAGGGAAGTTTTACAGACACGTCAGAGGAAGTTGCGCGATAGTGTGAAAATATGTAAATAGACAACCACTTAAGTACAAGTCAAAATAAGTTTATATTAGGTTTAGACAACCATGCACTTCACGGTTTTTTCTGGTATGCGCACAGCTTTGAGCAACTGTGCATGCTTTTTTCAGGTATTTCATATGATTAAAATCTATTCATATAGTTACTGCACTGGGTTCTCCAGTCTTATATTTTGTTGACAAATCATGGTCCTGAGCAGGCATGTTTGGTGAGAGAAGTGGTCAGGAAGATCTGCTCGGAAAGACTTTGTTACTAGCATTTGATATCTGAGTGCCATTGTGAGATGTAAAGCGGCATGCATAGGTGAACTAAAGGGAGGATTGCTGTGATGAACCCACTATAGGGAAAGCATTATGGGTGTTTCAGCAAGTGGAACTTAAAATATGGAATCTGACTTAGCCTCTGGGGGCTCCGCAGAGAGTTGCTGTTGGACTTGGCCCTTTTCTGCAAGTTCACCCCTATACTTTTTGACTTTTTTGTGACATGTGTCGGTGGTTTTAGACCTCTAGGCACTTTAGCACTGTGGTCCAGTGTAAAGTGTGTGCGCTCTCTCATTGGTGAGATTGGCCTGCCCTCCCATAGGAATGCATTGCGGATTCCCTGACAAGTGTGTGTCAGTGGTAATTCATGGTATGGGAGGAGCAGGGGGGTCCAGTTTGATATGTATGAAATTGTGAAAATAAATGCTGCAAAATGGTGGGTGCAGATTTAGTATGATTATTTGAGAAATGCCACTTTTAGAAGTTGGCATTTTTGTGTTCTATGTGTCTGCCTGCCTGATGTGAACTGCATGCCTAGTTTGTGAGTGACAGGGGCTGTGAGGTGTGTGCGGCTCCAGGAGGGGCAGGGTAAGTCAGCGCTGGGCTGAATAGGACATCTGTGCTGGGAGTAGTGGGAGAAGTAATCCCATGACTCTGATTAGGAGTGTGCCTGCCCTGTACAATGCTGGCTCCCCCCTAGGTATTCCCCTGCCCTGTGTTAGCCAAAGGACAATTGCCGCCGTGGCCCGGGCAAAAATCGTAAGGCAGGCGCGCCTGCCTGACTCCGGCGGAGCTATGGCTGGGGAAAGCGGAAGTCCGGAATGGCTCGGCGGGGCTCGAGTGAAGCTGAGGGAAGCCCCGAATGTGTGAGGTCTTGGAGCCTCGCAGGCTCCATGTTGAAGTCCCGGGTTCCAGGAGGGGGCATGGGTGAAGTAGGTAGGAGTTCCGGCCGGACGGAGGCGAAAGTCAGCAGATGCCGGGCGGGGCTCCTGTGAGGGGAGGTAAGCCCGTTTATGCCCAGGTGAAGTGAGGAGACCAGAGGAGTCCAGCCTCCAGAGAGAGCCTAGCGAGCGGAGGCATCTCCATTGTAGGTGCCGATCGAGGCACAGTATCTGAGCGGCCCCGCCTGATAGAGGGCCGCTCGAATGAGGGGGGGATGTTTGTTTGTTCTAGAGGCCCATAAAAGTCCTGAGGGCCAGTAGTGCCCGTGCCCTCCAGTTTTGGCGATGTTCCCCAGCTGTCCCTTGAGAGCGCAGGCAGCTGCAACAATGGGGGCAGAGTTATTTAGAGAGTGCAGTGGGACCCAGATGGCACAGTCATGTCAGGTCCAATTTGCCTTGTCCCCAGCTGCGCCACACCAGCGCAGGCAGCAGCGTTTTTGTCCATTTGCTCAGAAGGCACAGTGAATGCCAGTGCCTTTATTTGATGTTCACAGCTGCAGGGCAATTAGCGTCAGCTGCCATGTTTAGGCCACCAGTTCTTTGGGGGTGTGGTTTATGAGGTAGGAGTGAGTTACACTCCTCTGTCCCAGCGTAATTGCGGACATCGATTATGCTGCATTGGCAGCCGCCCTGACATTTGGACATAGGGCATTTTAGCCCTCTGAGAAGGCCAGTTGGCCACGGGGACTGTGAGGTTTGTTAAGTGCCAGGCTATAATGTGATTTCTTTGGTGCGCAGAAAATGTTATTTCTGTACTGTGTTATATGCACCTGATTAATGCCTCTGCTGTGGTTTATGTTATGAGGGTTTGCATACTGATGTTTATGCTAGTAAGATTATTCTCTACTGTGATTTATGCCCCTAATGTGAGTTATGTTTAGGAGGTTACGGTCTAATAGGTTTAGGTTTATGAGGTTGGCGCAGGAGATATTTCACGCCTAATGTGATACTGTGCATAATATGGTTTTGTTACAGGATGATGCTGAGCATAGTGTTTGCCAGGAATTACTGGTTGTGTTCTACGTTTATTATATGTTCTAAATTTACTATATTTACTATGTGATGGTTCTGACAGTGGCCCAATTGGCCCTGTCAGGTGTATATAATCCCCTGTAAATATGGCTCGTGCCCGTTGGCACAGTGTATGTTGTGTGATTACTATTCTAATGTGTTTTATGATAATACAAAGCCTATTTTTAATATAACCTTGTGTGGAGTTCCTTTTGTGGTGTGCCTAGTATGTTGTTGCTGTGGTTGTGTTGCACAAATGCTTTACACAATGCCTCCGGGATATGCCTGACTGCGCGTGCCATGCCACCAAGGGGGTCAGCAGGGGTTATCTTTGGCGTGGACTCCTTTGCCCTGGCTAGAGTGGTGGTCTCTGCCTGGCTTTGGCGCAAGCCTTAGCCAACCAGAGATCCCATTTCTAGAAGTTGCACTAGCTGACGGAATTCACAAAGGTGCTTTTCCCAGCAGCTTTCTTAAGGAAGGCACTGTCAATACACTATTACATAGTATATTTTTGATGCCTTGCCTATTGCTACAAACACAATATACATCTCAAGCACAGCTCATGGCACTATTAGGCTCTCCCTAGAACCTTACACCTAAAATAAAACATGCAAACATTTACAATTACTAGTGTAACTTTCCAGTAGCAGTTGGGTGTCACTCAAAATGTCTTATGCATGATGTATAGATCCCACACATTAGTACACAGCAAATACAGAATAGTAATACATAGGCAAGGGAGTAGCCAGAAAATGTGAATACCCTCCACTTTGAACTAAAGCTCTTATGGCACCAAGAAAGCAAAGTAAGCCATCACAACCCTCCCCTGAGGGGCTCTCTTGTCCAAGGATCTAGCCATTCATCCTTCCATCAAACCCTTGACATCCACCATTTCAAATTTACATTCTGTCATCTAGTAATTCTTTCATACATCATTCAGTCTTTCACCATTCATTCTGTCCTTCGTCTGTGTGCCCATCCATGTCCAAACCTTTTCAACCATTTGCAAACCTATCCATCATCCATCCTTCCATCCACCATTTCACACATCCACCTCTCCATCCACCCTTTCACTCATCCATCCACCCTTTCACCTAATCCATCCTTTCACTCATCCACCCACTCTTCCACACATCCATCCATTCAATCATCCAACAAACCATTTATCCTTTCACCCAAGCCATCCTTTCATTCATCCATCCACTCATCCAATCCAATTCAATCCATTCACTCATCCATCTATTCATTCACCCTTTAACTTATCAATTCATCAATCCATCCATCATTTCCATCATCCATCCACCCATTCTATCACCTATCATCCACTTTTCTACTCATCAATCCATTCTTTTACTGATCCATCCACACTCTTACCCATCCATCTACCCTTCCACCCATGCATCAATCTATTTACACTCAGCCATCCTTACACTCACGCATCAATCCATCCTTTCTCTCATTATCCATATATTCACCCTTTCACTCATCCAGTCACCCTTTCACTAATCCATACAGCCATTTACCGATTCCTTCACGTATTCACATGTTCACATTAATTATGAGCTGAGCTACTGAGTTGCAGACAGAAGAGGCCCATAAAGAACTTCATTCTCGCTGTAGTTCCTAAAGCAAGGGGTGGAGTGGGGGGATGTTGGGGAGGGTTCACTATGCACCTGCACATAGGCAATCTGAAAACTTGGAAGTCATGAGTCATGCATGATGCACAATGCCAGGACATGAGGTGACAGTGACTTGATGTTGTTTCCAGGGCTTTAAGTGGGATGAAAAAACTGGGGTCTCTCCAAGGAGTGTGCCTGATGGAATTAAGGTTGTGGCTTAAAACACCTCAGCGAAATATCTGTGCTGGGCATAATGTGGCTTCCCAACTGATATTATGCTGATTCTATAATCGCACCCAGTAACATTAGACCTACAACATGCCATGACTATAGGCTTTGTCAATGGCTGTTAGTTGCATAAAATAAAAAAGCAGCAACTATGGCTTTGTTTTATATAATAATACAAATGCTTCAGCTCTGAAATGATGAGACTGTGTAAGAACTATTACTTCTTGGTTTTAACTTTGTACATTTGTTTTGTATATTTCTTCCTTCTAACCCTAACAGAATGCTCTGTCCTAGAACTAGGCAGAAGGAGGCTTACCACTAAGAGAATTAAGAATGGTGTGCCTGTCATCAGAAAGCTCAGTTTTTAAGTGCCCCATTGGATGATGGTAATTAACATTTTCAGAACTTCCACTGGGCATTGAGGCTGCAGCTCAAATAGCATTTGTGTGATCTCTTAAAAGCTCTGGGGTTTAATGAAGTTGATACTACCCATTTAAACAGAAATACTTAATTTTATTTCCTGCCCCACGGATTTCGACTAATATCCCTTTTGTTAGAATTCATTATTACAGTAACACAAGCTTAGAGGAGGGTTAGTGGACAAAAGCGCAGTCATAGAACATGTTCTCTGTGCATTCATGGCAGTCTATTAAATCATTGATCATAAAGTCTGATTTGCCAGTGTTCTGTTCCTCTGGGTTAACAGATATATCAGTTGTATCTTTGCATTGTATGCAAAGTGAATAACACCACTCCACCAGGATGTGGCTTCTTAGACATCCAAATCTTCCTAAACATTATTGATTTGCAGCCAGATTCATCATCGGCATGTTTTGCGAGTCTGTAATAGCGAATAATAAGGAATCGCTATTACAGACTCGCAAAACGGGATTCATGTAGGAATCGCAATATTCATTGCGATTCCTACAGCTTCCTTATTTGCGATTAGCTAATTGCTAATCGCAAATAAGGAATAACTCCCCATTCATTCCTCTGGGCCTAAAGGCCCAGAGGAATGAATGGGAAGACATATCAATGTGCGAATCGGTATTAGCGATTCGCATTTTGATTTTGCGATTTCAAGGGTGCAGGGGTGTCCAATGGACACCCTGTTGCACCCCTGAAATGATATTGGATTCTGGTGTTACGCACACACATGTCCTTGGGACATGTGTGTGTGTAACATACAACTTAGAAAAATGCACTTAAGTGCATTTTTCTAAGTTTCCGCTATTTACCACGAGGTTTGACTTCACGGTAAATAGCGGCCCAAATTTGCGAATTCGCAATTTTTAAATGTGTCATGAATTGCATTTAAGGAATCTCAAATAGAGATTCCTTAAATGCAATTCCTCACAAATTTGCGAATTCTATAATTGCCATTTTTGCATTTGGGATGATGAATCCCAAATGCAAAAATTGCGCTCGCAACGGGCCAGATTCTCAGAATCTGGCCCTTTGCAAGCCGATTTCACTTTGATGAATCTAGCTGATGGTTCTTTCATATAGTTACAAGTCCAGAGTTTGATTGAAGTAGTTCTCGATATCGCTTGTTATGCTTTGGGTAACCAACTGAAAGGAGATGTGCTGGATAGAGGTTCAGGGTGGGAAGTATGCTTTAGCAGCACAGACTGGCCCATTGTCATTCTGTATGTGGCAATCAGCTGCATACAGAATGCAATGGGTGGGGCTGCTCTTGTGCTCCCAGGATGAGTGCAAGGCGGGCCCTCCAGGGAGCGAGGCCTCTAGCAGGGGAACAGCTCTGTTCCCTCAGGGCCCACAATTTCGGACAAAAGGCGTCCGTAAAAGGGATCCTCACGGACAACGGGTGTGAGGTCAAAATTACGGATGGTCCGTGAAATTTACAGACGGTTGGTCACTCTAGCTTTCACTCTGGGAGAGTCAAAGCCAAGCAAGTACCAGCAGCACGGGTGTGGTCTTTATAGGGCCACTCCCAAGATGGCTGCCTTACTTGCCAAGTCTCTCAAGGGTCCATGAAACCTTCTAAAATGTTCTTGCCCTAGAGGAAAAGGGTGCCTAAACTGGGGCAAGTAGGTCTGGAAATGTTGTAATCCAGCGGAAGGTGAATCAAGAAGCGTTCGATGGAGAGAAGGAAGTTCCTGTGGTCACGAGTAATAGTATTGACACATTTACCAAGAGAAGTGGCAAGGAACAAAGGGCACATGTGGAGCTGGGCGTGACACCCATGAATGGCTGTGAGAGCAGGTAAGGGGGCCTGCAAGGGACAGCAATACACCAATCACGTTCGATTTCTGAAATCGAAAACGTTTTTTAAAGCATTCTAATTTAAGAACACACTGTAGGATTGTAGCCAGTGGCCTCCTGAATCACAGTCTGGTGTTCCGAGGCTGTTCAACATGATTAACAAAAGGGAAGATTTGCCTTTGCGAGCCAGGTGCCACACCCTTTAAAGTATCTGTATCTCATCAATGTTTAGCAGCTGAATTTGCAAAGCATGAATACTGTCCATTGTCTTTAATATGTAGTAGCGTGACGGAGCTTTCCACCCATCTCTTATTTGCAAATCGTAATGTGCCAAAGCATGCACTTTTAGAGTTCAGAATGACTTTTGTGACTCATAAAAAGGAATATGTACATTTGAAAATCCTATTTTTCTGTCTCAAGCTATGTAGTTTTGGGAAGAGGACAAGGGCAGTATTTAGAGCTTGGTTGATAAGGCACTCCAGCAAAAACATGCCGGCTTTTTAATCAATCATATGTAGATTGCCATTAACTACAACGCACTAGTGAAATGGCAAATGGGACAGCCCTCAGTTTTTTGACAGGGTACCCTGTACACCTAACTGTAAATTGTAGTGAACAGTCCACTATGGAAAGCCAGATATGATGAGACCTTACTCAAGGCCGGCGCAGCCAGGGTATAAATAAAGGAGCGTAAGCCCTCTCGGGGTCATAGAACATACCAAGCATACCGTGTGCACGTGTTTTTGGTGTCTGTGCCAGGGTCGCTCTGGCACAGTGATACTTAAAGTACTTGCCCTTTACATGCGGCATTTAAGAAATCGCAATTTCAGATTTCTTAAATGCAATGCATGATCATTTTTTAATTGCGAATTCACAATTTGGAAGTGGTAAATTAGCATGAAGTTGAACTTCATGCTAAATTACCAAAAACTTTCAAATATGCACAAATTGCAGTTTTAATTTACACACACAAATGCCCTTGGGGCATGTGGGTCTGTAAATTGCATTTAAAGTTACATTTCAGGGTTGCAGGGAGGGGTTCTTTGGACCCCCCCTGCACCCTTGAAATTGCATTCACATTTTGCGAATCGCAATTTGAAATTCGCAAAATGTGAATGCCTTCCCATTCATTCCTAAGGGCAGGAATCAATGGGAAGGGTTTTCCTTAATTGCAATTCGCAAATTGTGAATCGCAATTAAGGAAAAATACCGAATCGGAAAAATAAATGCGAATTGTTCATGCATTGCCGTTTGCGATTTCTAAATTGCGATTCCTTAATTTTCGCAATTTAGGAATCGCAAACTGAAACGTTTGTGCATCTACCCATAACATGTAGAACAATGTTAAATAAACAGGCAAGCATTGATTAACCAGCAAATAAATGTTTGCACGTTTATTTAACTTTTTTTAGAACTCCTTACACAAGCCCTGACCCGTCCAGACACACTACTGCCCCCCTGCTGGCATCAGTGCGACCCTCGGTCACACCACAGACCATACTTTGTGGCACCTGGGTGATAAAGATCAATTCAAAATGGTCAGGCTATTCTGTTGATGTTTCCTAAGTTAAATTTGCCCGGCGTTAGACGCCTCTAATACCATACGAAGTTATCCAATAAAGAGGCAGGCGCTGGAGACAGGAAGACAGGAAACGAGTTTTATTCCGACGGAGTAGAACACATCAGATCGGACAACAAGGTATCGTCTCGAGGTGCTCTCTCAACCTCTCTGAGACCTGGTCTTTTATACACTGGGTCAAGACATGTGGACGCTCTTTATTACAACAAAGACATTGTGAAGTATGAGAACGACATCCCCGGCACCCCCCAGTTCCGGCCCATTCCAACACATGACAACAGTAGAGGCCTTTTCCCCTCATATGATTGGGAGGGGGCTATCACGCAGCTGAGTGTTCTGCCGATTCCTTTGGAATGTGTGCGCCTGATCGAATCTCAGGGGGTGGGGAGGTCATGATCAATAGTGGCTCCTTTCAGGAAAGGCGAGTGCATACAGTAGTGGGCAATAAACTGTATCCTCGGGCTAAGGGATGACCAGTGGTTCGTACAGGCAGTCGGGCTCAGAGGAAGGGGTCATCAAAGGAGGGGTATTCATGGACGGAAAGGAGGTGTTGGTCAGGCGCGGGGTGTGATTCCCTGAGACAGAGTCATGGGAGGGGAGGGTTCATGACTTGTGCATGTGAGTGCGGGGGCAGCCAGGGTGCGCGGGGAAGGCTTGCAAGGTTCAGGGAAGTGTGCTGACGGGCGATCGTGAACAGGGAGACCATGGTACCTAAAATGGCTGTCGTGTATGTTCATACGTGAGTCGGCAAGATGGCGTAGATGATGTTCAGTACATGAACTAAAATTCCACAGTCCTCCCTTTATCATGTCTCGCCAGCTTGTCAGTTCTGATCGATCCCCATGAGACCACGCACCTCTATCTCGTATAGGGGACTCATGTGCTCAGTTTTAAAGTCCAAAGTCTTAGGGCACATACAGTTGGAAATGAGTGCACATAAAGGTGGTAAACATTGAATACCTAAGCAACACCCACACAGTATCATAATTGGTATCAATATAAACGTGAACAATCTCCATCCCCAGTTCTTCAAAGTGTCCCAGAACCAGCCTCCAAGCGACCATCCTTCCTGCTCCTGGTGAACCTCTGAGGACAGTCTGTGGAGGTGTTCGATTGCTTTGTAGACTGAAGGTGAGTTATCTGGCACGTAGGTGCAACAGCTGGAGCCGATGATGCGGCATGCTCCTCCACGGTCGGCCAGAACTACATCTAGAACAAGGCGGTTTTGAAGAGCCACCAAGCGGACTGCCTGAAGCTCAGCCGTGTTGTTAGCAAGGATGCCAGCGGTGATGTTAATGGTTGTTTCTACTGCCTGAGTCAGGTGTCGGATAGCGCGGCTATTTGCCATTGGGCCCCACAGTGGAACAAGTCCCTTTGCTGCATCCAGGAACTGTGCTCCGGTGGAGTCGGCTTGTTCAACATCTCCGGCGCGCTTTTGTCGGTGGTGGTAGGCTGGAGCCACATACGTGGGAGGAAGAATGAAGGCGATGTAGCACGTACCCCTCCAGCCTTTTGGGAGCCAAGTGTAAGCTTTGGTGCCACAAACAAAGTACATATTCGGGGAAGCAACAAAGGAGGGGGGGTCAGCTGAGACCAATGTTTTGGTGATGCGACAAGAACTGTGACCCACCAGCTGCGTTCCCTGTCCTTCGAGGCATACGAGTCCTGTGACATTGATGACAGACAGGGCCACGGTCAGGGTGGCAGCCGTTTGTTTCCGCAGGTGGGAGAAGGTGGGTCTGGCTGGATTGTGGAGCACTTGCATTTCGACCCTTTCTTTGGCAGGGATGTTCGTAAGGAAGGTTGAACCTGAAATTGCAGGACAAAAGGGGGCAGACGTCTTTTCTGTTTTGTTCAGCCAGAACCCATAGTAGAAGTGTGACACTGTTTGACCGGAAGCGGCGTTGTCCTTGTGGCTTTCCTGCATGAGGATCAACCAGGCGAGGCAGGAGCCGTGAACTGAGAAAGGAGAAGGGATGAAGGGGATGGAGTGTCCGGTAGCATGTGGGAGCAACCCACAGATCCAGCAGTTCGTGGCATTTGCAGCAAGGTTGTGCTGGTGCAACAGTTGTACGAAGGAATTGTTCCAGAACTCCTTACGCCTTTCTTGGAGCTGAGGTGAAAGGGTGATCAGGTGGTGCTCTTTCATGGTGGTTGGCTGGACAGTGGTTGGCAACATCTGGTGAGTGGGTGTGCTTTCCTCCAAGATCCAGAAGGAAGTCATGAGGAGGAGGCAAAAGAGGAAGACAATGAAGAAAGCGATTGTCTTTGATTTGTGCAAATTATCAGTCTTTGGGTTCCTGTAGTGGGTATTTCCTGTTGCTTCCGACGTCTTCTTATCTGGCGCTTCCATCATCTTCTTATCTGGCGCTTCCATCATCTTCATCTTCAAGGTGCTCGGTAGTGGGCAGAACCACAGACTTTGTTTAGCTTCTCTCCGGGTAACCCTTGGTTGCTTTGGGTCACCGTTCTGAGATTTTTAACTTAGTCAGTGGCCTACTTAGCCGAAGCTCCCTCCTTTCGACGCAGGAAATACCCTTCTCGAGATGGCACAGTGGGATCAGAGTGTTTTGCAAGTTCAAGTGCCTCGGTATCAGGATAGCAGTTCAGTGATGGTCGGTCTTTGTTCAGGAGCTCTTCTTGGGTGCTGACGTTGTCTGTCGTGGCCAGGGTCGAGGAAACCTTTTTGCAGTGGTGGGCGTGCAGCCAGTGCTTCTTCCCCTCCACTCGAAGAGCCGTCCGAGTGGTGATCAGTACTTGCCAGGGGCCCGTCCACCGGGGTTCCAGACTCTTCGCCCGTTGAAAGTTCCGGACTAGGACGTAGTCACCCGGTTGGATATCGTGACCGGGACCCCTGGAAGCATCGGGGATGGCCTGCTGCACCTGTTGATGAATGACAGACAACGTTTTAGTTAATTTGTATAAATAATCTGACAGCAGGACGTCGGGGACTTCGTGAATGGAGGTCGGTTTGGGGGCAGTCCAGAGGTTCATTGGTCGCCCAAATACAACTTTGTAGGGGGTCAAGTGGTGCTTAGTGGGAGTGGAGCGCATCGATAGTAATGCCAGTGGAAGGGCATCTGGCCACTTAAGTCCTGTGGTGGCCACTATTTTTGACAGTTTCAGTTTCAGTGTAGCGTTGTGTCGTTCAACCAGGCCAGCGGATTGGGGGTGGAAGACTGCATGGAACCTCTGTTTTACCCCCACCCCCTTCAGGATTAGTTGGATAACTTCAGCTATGAAGTGGGGGCCATTGTCGCTCCATAAAATTCGACAAAGGCCGTAGCGAGGAAAAAACTCTTTCAGTAGTACTTTGGCAGTAGTCATGGCAGTGTTATCACGGGTCGGATAGGCTTCCACCCATTTGCTGAAGGCACATACAATGACTAATACGTACTTCAAGCCTTGGCACCTCTCCAGTTGGATGTAATCCATCTGGAGGACCTCAAAGGGGTGGTCGGGGATCCCAAACCCTCCCCGGGGTACTACAGTTCCTTTCCCGGGGTTGTGTTGTAGGCAAATAAGGCACTGCTGGACCAGGCGTTTGGCTGAGTCGGGGATCTTGTTGTTGTGCCAGACTTTGGAAATGAGTTCAATCATGGGGGCAGAACCTATGTGTGCAGGGGAGTGTGCCATTGTCAGTATGGGGATCAAGTATGAGTCGGGCAGCAACCATTTGTTCGTGTCTTTTGTCCGCCAGCAGCCTTCATCGTCCCTTAGACCCACCCGTGCCCATTCAGTCAGTTCGAGAGGTGTGCTAGCCGACTGGATGTCCCTAATTGTTTCCCTAGCGTCAGTCCATTTTTCTGCTTGTGACCTGGTCACATACATGCGTGTCGTTGTCCTATTCTCAGCTGTGGTTCGGGCAGTGATGTCGGCTAGTGCGTTTCCCTGTCCAACTAAATCTGTCACCTTCTTGTGTGCCTGGCATTTGATCACTGCTAATCGTTTGGGGAGAAGAACTGCTTCAATCAGGGCGGAGACTAGATCTCCGTGAAGGATGGGCGTACCGTGGGACGTCAGGAATCCCCTTTCCCTCCACAGGAGCCCAAAATGATGAACTACCCCGAAGGCATACTGGCTGTCCGTGTAAATGTTCGCCGTGGTTCCTGCTGCTATGATACATGCTCGTGTGAGGGAAATTAGTTCGGCCGCCTGTGCGGATCGTTGTGTGATGCGAGCTGTTTCAACTACTGTTCGGGCTGTAGTCACCGCATAGGCCGCTGAAGTGGTGCCGTCTGGGAGTTTGATACAAGAGCCATCTACGCATAGTTCTCCATCAGGATCTGTAAAAGCAATATCTCGGAGGTCAATTCTACTCCTGGTCTGTTCGTCCGTGAGGGTCACACAGTCGTGTATAGGGGGCACATCGGGGTCATTTTCAGGCAAGGGTAACAGTGTAGCAGGATTCAATGTCGTGCATCTCTTCAGAGTGATGTGGGGTGCAAGTAGAGTCAATTCGTACCCTGTTAGTCGTGCGCTAGTCAGGTGTTGAGTCTTAGTCTGGTTCAAAAGGGTGTCAACTGCATGGGGTACTAATACCGTGAGAGAGTTCGAAAGTACAATTCCCTCACTCTGGCGGATAGAGACAGCAGCAGCGGCTACTGCTCGAAGGCAGGCTGGTAGAGCTCTGGCGACTGGATCAAGAGTGGCAGAGAAGTAGGCACAAGGGCGCTGTTTGGCGCCGATGGGCTGAGTTAGAACAGACAATGCGCATCCCTCCCTTTCGTGAGTGAAAAGGGAGAAGGGCTTGGAGTAATCTGGTGTTCCTAGAACGGGTGCCGAGCAAAGGGCATCCCGCAACTCCTTAAAGGATGCTTGGCATTCGGGAGTCCAAGGGAGTGGGAACGGAACATCTTTGGCCAACAGGGAAAGTAGGGGTTTTATAATGAGACTGAAATTTGGTAACTATTGTCGGCAGAAAGAGGTAAGGCCCACTAATGAACGGACTTGCTTCTGTGTTTTTGGAATGGGGGTGTCTAGGATGGTTTGGATTCGGTCGGGCGTAAGTTTCCTCCCTTCTTTGGACAGGAGATGGCCTAGGTATGTCACTTGACGCTGGCAGAACTGCAGTTTCTTTTTGGAGACTTTGTGGCCATTCTCCGCAAGAAAGTGCAAGAGTTGGATAGTGGCTGTGATTGCAAGTGGAGTGGTGTCGGCCGCCAAAAGGATATCATCGACATATTGGATCAACACCACTCCATCTGGTAGCTGGACGGCGTCCAGCTGTCTTTTGAGGGCCTGGTTGTAAATGCTGGGACTTTCAGTGTAGCCCTGGGGAGCTCTACAAAATCGGTATGAACGGTTTTTTAAAGTGAAGCCGAAGAGATAACGGCTGTCTGGATGGATGGGGATAGAGAAAAATGCATTTTTAAGATCAATAACGGTGAAGGTGGTGGCAGTGGACGGGATGAGAGTCAGAATGGTGGCGATGTCTGAGACTACGGGGTACTGTGGCACCACCACTTTGTTGACTTCTCGCAGGTCGATGATGAAGCGGTACGCTTTCTCATCTCCCGCACCTTGCTTCTTAACAATGGGTAGGATAGGGCTATTGCAGACATTACTAACCACTTCCTCTACCACTCCTGCATCTACCAAGGACTGAATAATCGCTACCAATGCCTTCTCGCCTTCAGGCGATATCCGGTACTGTGGGAGTTTCGGGAGCATTGCATCTGGTCGAACAGTTATGTGTACAGGATCGATCATCATTCGTCCTACATCCGAGTCGTTTCTGGCCCATAGGTACAGGGGTAGGGTATCGAGCAAGGATAGGTCAGCATCTGTTATGGCGTACATATGTCGTGTGGGGTAGGGTCTGGACATGCTCGGGTTGTCGTACAGGATGACTCGGACTCCATCCGGGGAACACCTAATAGTAGCTCGGAAATGTTTCAGTAAATCAAAACCCATAATGGCGTCAGGGGAGTTGGAGGAGAGCAGAAATGTTGTGTCAGTGGGATTGTTTCCTAGGTCAAAGGAGATAGGTACAGACAGGGGATTAGTGGAGGGCGTTCCATCGAAACCTATCGATGTAATGTGTGAGCCAGACAAGGGTGCCCTTGGAATCAGTTGCTTTGATAATACACTACGTGTCGCTCCAGTGTCTACCAGGAATGGAGACTTTGTACCCAGGACCTTAGCAGTGACGTAAGGACCTTGCTGGTCAACACAGAGCTCGACTGGATCCCTCCCTTGCCCCTGGCAGTCCTATGCAGAGTCGTGAGCATTGTTACAGTCAGACTGTTGGCACTGATTTTGTCGGGGTCGGTCAAATGTGTTTGGTCTGCCAGGTCTGTCATTGGTGGTGTCGTAGGTCTGCCCTCGCCCCTGCCCTCCAGTTTTTGGGTCATTTGTCATGTCCCTTGTCTCTTTATTTTTAATCATTTCCCGAAGGGCCGGGCATTGGGACTTCCAATGTCCAAATTCTTTGCAAAATGCACACTGGTTCTCATCGAGGTCAGTTCGTGGAGCACCAGGTGTGGGGTTGCGGTCTCTAGTGGGCGGATTCCTAGGGGCATTCGACTGGTAGTTCCCCCTATACCGTTCCCTTCCTGTAGTCACTCCCTGTAATTGAGCAATCATCACTCGTTCCTTTAAGTCCTTTTTCTTTCTCTCAGTCGCCCTCTCGTTCTCATTCTTTTGGTGTTCGTAATACTGAGCCAACTGAAGGATAGCTGCAGGTTTGGAGGCTCCCCAACTACTCTCCCTCATCTGTAACTTTTGGGAGACCTCTTGCGATAGCCCTTTTACGTAGTTTTGCACGAATAGGTGTTGTCCGGTTGCGGTGGTCATGTCTTGGCCACTGTAGTCGGAGAACACCGTTTCAAATCGGGAGAAATATTCTGATACGTCTTCCTGGGGTTTCTGACGGCAAGCCGTGACTACCGACCAGTCTACCTTCTTCTCTGGGATCAACGTCTTTAGCTTCTGCACTATTTTGTCGGGGAGTTCCAGTATGTCTTTTACAGGTTTCTTTCCGGGCTCTCGCTGCCTATCTAGTTCATCGAGTTGTTTCCAGGTGTGTCCGAACAGGTCTGTGTGGTCGGCTTTCCGGATTTGCTTCCACACATCGGCCGGCAGACACAACCCGAAAGAGTCATTATGGTTGAGCCCAAAGCTGTGCCTAGTTCTGTATAAAATGCTGTAGGGTTCTTTCTTAAATCGGGCAGGGTTTGCCTAAAAGTTAAAATATCTTGCCGATCCCATGGTTGGTAAACCCAGTTGTACACAACCCTCCCTTTTGCATCTGCGTGGTTGATATCATCGTTTGTTCCCTGACCTCTTGGGGGAACCCAGTAGGGGGCGGCTTCTCTGATAGGCATCATAGTGTTGGCTGCTTCTAATGGGGGTTCAATCGTCTCAAGGACTTTGATCTTGACCTCTGGTTTCTGTTCCGCAAGGTGGCGGAAAACCTCAAGCGTTTGCATGAAGAGGTCCGTCACATCGCTCTCAGTCCCATCTCCAACATCGACCCTTCTATATAGAGCCGTCAGTTTAGCAGGACCCTTATTCTGGTATCTATCCTCATAGGCGTTCAGGGTGTGGTAGCTGAACCGTAAAATGAAATGCCGTCTGTGACTACCGGCATGTGAATTGTGCATATTCATCGTATATTCTTCGCTCTCCTTCCGTTCTACCAGGGTCTTTGCTATCTGGTCGATTCCATCCCGCTCATCTTTGCTCAACCTATTTGGCCTGGCTGTTAGCTGCCTGCTAGTCTCATGTTCATCTGCTGTTGTTACCAATGCGGCTGGTGCGAAGGCCGTAAGAGCCTGGGCACTAGCGCTAGGGTCACCCACGCCTGCACTTTGAACTGGTGAGTGTTGTGCTAGAGGCTGGCTGGGAGCATAAGGAGGGGGCATGTAGATAATTGGAGGACCGAGCAGTAACTCGTCATTTGCCCGCTGTTTGGAGGGCATCTCCGGGTAGAGCGTAGGGGGTGTCCTGACAGGGCATTGGCCTGTCAGCCCTGATTCTTGTGTTTGTTTAACTTCCTCCTTTCTTCTTATTTCTTCATCTAGTTCTTTTGCGGCCAGATGGGCTGCTTTTCGTAACTCTTTCACTATTTTTGCTTCTTCTCTTTTCCTTCGCTGTTCTGCTTCTTTGCGCCACATGCCAATACTATCGAGCATAGTGGGCGTTGCCTTATTTATTTTTACAGCTGCTTCTAGTGTTTTTATTTTATTTTCATCAAAAGAACCTATCAGTGGCCACTGACTTTCAGGATCCTTTTTTGTATATTTATGCCATAACTTACTATAAGCTATAGCGACTAGTCCTTGCTTAGTAAACATGTCCTTATTAGGGGTGCCCTCCAGTGGAGCTGGATGGTTCATCTCTAATAAGCGGTCCGGGTTGACCCAATTACTAACCAATGGGGAGAAGATAGGCATGACGGATTACAATGGGGGGCAAAAGCCTGCACTACCTATCTTTTCACTACTTGCAAAGACTGGGCAGAATATTCTATTCTACGTTGTTTGCAAACAGAGAATACCTCCAGAAAGAACCAATTCCAAACAGTCAATGTTTGGTCAAACAATCAATCAATGAGGAATGAAATAGGTACGACGGGTTAAAAGCTTGCGTTACCTACCCTTCACTATCTGCAAAGGGAGAGAGAATATTCCTATTCTTCCCCGTTTGTAGGCAGAGAAGATCCTTAAGAGAACCAACTTCGAACAATTCAATGCTCGATTCAATCAATCAATCAATGGGGAGAAAAATAGGCACGGCAGATTACAATGGGGGACAAAAGTCCGCGTTACCTATCCTTCACTATCTGCAAAGACTAAACAGAGTATGGCGATTCTGTGCTTGTTTGCAAATAGAGAATCTCTCAGAAACAGTCAATAAGTAATACTAGTATTTTCAAACAATCAATCAATCAATTTCACGATTCGTCGTGTGTCACGACCTTACCCGGACCGCATGGACAGTTTCTCGTCTTCCGCTTCCAGCGCCCGATCGTCCTCTATTCTCTGTTGCTATCGCGGCACTCCTGGTGGTTCCCAGTCAGGACCGTAGATCACTCGGGAGAGGTCTGCTCGGAATCAGTGAAGTTCAGATGATCGGCTGTCAGACGAGGGTCTATCGGACAGGAGCTCTCCCGATCGTTGCAGTCGTTCACTCTGTCGTCGTGACCTCTCCCACTGGATCCACGTGTCGCTGATGGGCCCCGCGTTTGGGACGCCAATTGATAAAGATCAATTCAAAATGGTGAGGCTATTCTGTTGATGTTTCCTAAGTTAAATTTGCCCGGCGTTAGACGCCTCTAATACCATACGAAGTTATCCAATAAAGAGGCAGGCGCTGGAGACAGGAAGACAGAAAACGAGTTTTATTCCGACGGAGTAGAACACATGAGATCGGACAACAAGGTATCGTCTCGAGGTGCTCTCTCAACCTCTCTGAGACCTGGTCTTTTATACACTGGGTCAAGACATGTGGACGCTCTTTATTACAACAAAGACATTGTGAAGTATGAGAACGACATCCCCGGCACCCCCCAGTTCCAGCCCATTCCAACACATGACAACAGTAGAGGCCTTTTCCCCTCATATGATTGGGAGGGGGCTATCACGCAGCTGAGTGTTCTGCCGATTCCTTTGGAATGTGTGCGCCTGATCGAATCTCAGGGGGTGGGGAGGTCATGATCAATAGTGGCTCCTTTCAGGAAAGGCGAGTGCATACAGTAGTGGGCAATAAACTGTATCCTCGGGCTAAGGGATGACCAGTGGTTCGTACAGGCAGTCGGGCTCAGAGGAAGGGGTCATCAAAGGAGGGGTATTCATGGACGGAAAGGAGGTGTTGGTCAGGCGCGGGGTGTGATTCCCTGAGACAGAGTCATTGGAGGGGAGGGTTCATGACTTGTGCATGTGAGTGCGGGGGCAGCCAGGGTGCGCGGGGAAGGCTTGCAAGGTTCAGGGAAGTGTGCTGACGGGCGATCGTGAACAGGGAGACCATGGTACCTAAAATGGCTGTCGTGTATGTTCATACGTGAGTCGGCAAGATGGCGTAGATGATATTCAGTACACGAACTAAAATTCCACATGGGCAAATGTTTGCGAGTAACCATGCTGTAGCACGACGAGCGCCGCAGTAGATAAACAAGGCTCACAGGCTTTTATTTGACTACATATTTATCAGGATTGTGGGGCATATTACCAAGGGCATTATCGCCGCATTAGCGGGACTTTTTCCCGCTAATGCGGCGATAATTTTATCGCCCTATTACTAAGCTGTCGCTAACACCAGTTAGCGACAGCTTGTAGGCGATAGCGGGCATTTAGGGGCCCACTTTGCATGTCAGCGATAATTATCGCTAATGACATGCAAAGTGGGCGTGCCAAGATGTTAGCGACTGAAAACAGTCGCTAACATCTCCAACTCCTATTAACAACTTTTGGAAATATTCGCGCTAAGCGCGAATATCTCCAAAAGCTAACGCCTGCTAAAAGCAGTTCTTAGCCATGTTATCCAATGGAAGGTGGATAACATGGCTAAGAGCCTTGTCACGATAATGCATGAAGGGGCATATTATCAAGGGGGTTTATCTCCGCTTTTTTGGCTTTAAAAGCCAAGAAAGCAGAGATAAAATTATCTCCCTATTACCTAGCTGTCACTAACACCAGTTAGCGACAGCTAGTAGGAGATAGCGACCATCTTTGGCCCCACTTTGCTTGTCAGTGATATTTATCACTAATGACATGCAAAGTGGGCGTGCCAAGATGTTAGCGACTGGAAACAGTCGCTAACATCGCTATCTCCTATTACCAACTTTTGGAGATATTCGCGCTAAGCCCGAATATCTCCAAAGCTAACACCTGCCCTGAGCAGTTCTTAGCCATGTTATCCTATGGGAGGTGGATAACATGGCTAAGAGCATTACCTCGGTAATGCATGAATATCGCTGACTTTTCAGCGATATTCATGCATTGCGGCCGTTTTTTATCGCATTTGCGATAAACCTTGGTAATACCAAGGTTTATCTGCGATAAAAATCGCCGCAGCTCAGCGGTAAAATGTTGTCTCTAACCAAGCAATAGCGATAATTATCGCTATTGCTTGGTAATATGCCACGAATATCGCTGATTTTTCAGCAATATTCATGCATTTCGCAGGATTTTTACCGCTTTTGAGATAAACCTTGATAATATCAAGGTATCTCAGCGGTAACAATCCTCGGTGCTCGGCGATATTTTTTTCCCGCTAACCAAGCAATAGCGATAATTATCGCTATTGCTTGGTAATATGCCCCTGTGTTCTTTAAAAGAAAGCTAGCTAGCCAACAAATGTATTATCCTGGCCACGTGCAGGTTTGCAAGGAAATGCAGTATAATATTGAAATTGATGTTCTATTTCAATTAAAAATTCTCTGCACATTCACAACTGGGTTGGTTTTAAATGCTTCATTTATTGTTACCGTTATGTTGCTAATGTGGTTTCCTGGTGCACTGATCAGAGCGCTACTGTGTTTGAATAAAAATGGTTATAAAAATCTCGCCAGACAATTCCCACACTGTTACCTGCTGCAAACTTTTTCCTTCTTACCATAAAATACAAAACTGTTTCTTTTTCTGCTGCAGAGATTTACTGAGGTTCGTTATTTATTGATTTTCTTGTTTGAATTGTGCCTGGTTATAAATTGTGTTACTGCGAACAGGTCTGGGTGAAGTCACCAGCCTACTCCGAACATCGTGTTCTGAATTATGTATTATTTTATTGTTTACAGCGCACTGGGCATGGTGCCTTGCACCTACTTCAAAGCAAGTCGGAGGCATGGATGGTGTGGGAGGGGGCCTGAGAGAGTGAGGGGGAGCCCCGAGGGTCCGGCTTGACTATGCTGATTTTCTTTCCTCTGCTCTTTTGGCAGAAGTAAATGCTGGAAGGTCAAGTGACCTGCTGTTAAATAAAATAGCTCAGTTCAAATAGCAATCACCTTGAATCATAAATAAAATAAAAAAAAATAACAGTAATGTGAGAGATTTCCTCCGCATTATAAAGCAAAAAATTACAACGCAACATATCGTTCCAATCCTTTCAGCAAGAGTGAGATTTGAATAGGAATTTGGCCTCGGGGTTTGCTCCTTAGCCGGCTGCACTCCGCATATCGTATGGGTCAGGGCGTCCCCCGCAACCTACGAGGCATCTCAGCGATCCTTTGGAATTAAGCAGGGCTCACCACACTTTTCTGTGCAACTTCTAACAGAATTGCGGATCGGATGGCCAGGATAACTGAGGGATAGGGCAGGGAGCTGTTTCAGAACCCGTCAGCCATCTTCGGCAGTTAGCCACGCCCCTCCTACTCTGTACTCACTTGTGCAAGATGTACTGATCCAGGGTTACAGCCAGCAGTCTAGTGTTTCTTGTATGCCCTACACTAGACACCCACCCACCACTGATGTCACTGGTCAGGTGACACAGCTCTAATAAAAGGGGCCGAGCGCACGTGCTCGAGGCCAGTTGTACCAGTACCTGACTGTGTCCTGTCAGTCATTCTTAGCAATGAGGGCCCAGGGCCCCCAACATTACATTGGCGACGAGGCGGACGCTAGCCACGCGTGCCGCAGCTGAAGATCCCCGGGAAAGAAGAAGGGAAGTGCCCATGTGCAGGGCATTCCCCTGGGGAAGCGGCGCCGGCCGCCGAGAGGCCCGCGGGGCGTGTGCTGTGCCCCGGGCCTGAAAATCCATGAGGAGGTGCCTGGGAGTCCACCCCTCACCTCCATGCCCAGCACGTGCCCTCCGGCGTGAGGGGAAAGAAGAGCGGACCGACCGGAGCCCACCCGCGTCGGCCGCGAATGCGCCCCTGCCTGGGGTGAAGAGAGAGAGAGCCGTGCAGAGCCCACCTGCATCGGCCGCCACCGCCCGGTGAAACCTCCGCGGAGCCCACCCGCGTGGAGGAGGAAGGCCCGTCGGCCGAACACAAAGGTGAGCGGAGGGGGCCGCGCAAGCATAAAGCGACCCCCGTGACTGTACCATAAGCGGTGCCCACCCGCATGGCTGTGGCGCCCTGCCGAGCGCCGACAATGAACGAACAATGAAAGCGGATCCCACCCGCATGACCAGCGCGCCTCGCCAGGCGAGAGTGTGCCCCCAATAAACTATAATTAAAGCAGCGCCAGCGGAGCCCACCCGCGGCCTGCCTGCAGCGTCCCCGCCGCGCAGCGTGTGAGAAGTGCGGCGGCGGGGTAAATAAACTTTAAAGAGCGCCCGCAGCGTAAGGAGAGCTGTCGGGCGCCGAGTAATTAGAGCGGAGCCCACCCGCATCAAAGTGACCCCTCCCGCACCGGAGAGTCTGCTGCAGTGCCATCCGCACGGAGTCAGCACCCCGTGATGGCAGAATTGTAAGGTGAGCGTGAGCGGGGCCAAACTGCAAAGACGCTGGCTACCGCTGTGAGTTACCCCGGCGTGAGAGACGCCAGAGCAGAATGGGCGCGAGGTGAGCCCTCGGGGCAAGCGCAGCCTAATACGGCACCCCACCGGCGCTAACGAGCCCCTACACGGCAGGTGGTTTAACGCTAACCGCCCCCTGCCCACAAGCCACGTGTGAATAGGGAGGCTACTGCAGCAAGGGGGCAGAGAAATGCGACCGAGTGTGGCCAGCACACAACTGCGGTGGTGAAAGTTAAAGTGCACAGGGAGGCTGGCCAAAACAATGACTCAACGTGAGTGCGGCAGCTAAGGACATGGCAAGTGGTTCCTGCCGCACTTACTCCCCGAGACTGAGCAAGCCTGTGTGTCTCACCCTTCTCCCCCGCGCTGCCTGAAGGAAAGACTTACCGGCTGACGGAGGGCGGTGTTACTGCCCGGCAGGAGGGCCTCCATCAATGTCCATTGGGTACCAAGAAGGCAGCGCCCGGCTCAGTCACCCTCCGCCCCTCTGCCCCCAACTACGGCTGCTAAACCAGAAAGGCAAACACCACGGAACCGTGCAAGGTTCCAAAAGAAAAGTAAACCACTGCATATTGCATCAGGAAACCCGCAGTGCCATCTAGTGGCCATTTTGAGCAACTGCGCCCCTACCACAAAGAAACTATCACAGAACTGGTACAGAGTAAAGGACTCAAGGAAAATCAGGCAGGGGCAGTCGCAGGCTGCTGTGACCTACAGCAAGAAAATCAAGGCACCTCCACAGAAGCACCGCAGTGCGCAAAACTAGCGCAGCAACGCCACACCGCATCAAGGAAGCAAAAGGAGGATCTAGAGTGCGACTCGGCCAAGAACTGCGCAAAAGAGAGTGTGACACCAACACTGCCACCCCAGGAAGCGCAAGAAGTGTTCAGGAGTCAGCGCAGGAACACGCACGGCAGGAGACTGCACAGGAACGCGCCAGAAGAACTCCACACCCGTATGACAGCGCAGCACTGCGCCAGGAGTGCCAGAAGTCAGGAGCGCCCAGTGACGCTGCCCAGCGACACACCAACGCCACAGACCAGCACTGTGCGAGACCGCGCAAGGAGTGAAGGAACTCCACACCTCAGAACCAAGCAGCATTGCGCAGGACCGCGCAAGGAGTGAAGGAACTCCACGCCACCACGACCGAGTAACGCAGGGATCGCGTCCTCGGAGACCTGTCAGTAGGTCACAGCGAAGATGACTTGCCAAAAAGTCACCGCCAGATGTGGACCAGTCAATTGGTCGCCCGGAAAAGAAAAGGAGAAGATGACCAGGCCGTTGGTCACCCGGGAAGAAAAGGAGAAGATGACCAGGCCGTTGGTCACCCGGAAAGAAAAGGAGAAGATGACCAGGCTGTTGGTCACCCGGAAAGAAAAGGAGATGACCAGGCCGTTGGTCACCCGGAAAGAAAAGGAGAAGATGACCAGGCTGTTGGTCACCCGGAAAGAAAAGGAGAAGATGACCAGGCCGTTGGTCACCCGGAAGGAAAAGAATTGAGAAGCGGACAGTCAGAAGATCACGACTGCAAAGACATGCCAGAAGATCAAAGGCATAGCAACTGAATAGATCAAGAAGAGGTCCATGGACGGGACTCAGAAGAGGTCTGATGACACCGACCCGAAGTAAAGAAGGAGCGACAGGAAGAAAGGTGCGATGCCTGGTTTGGCCATCGGAAGAAGAGGAAAGTGTGTCCTAGGGGTAGGACGCAACCAGGGAGATTCGTGTGGAGTGCACGCCACACGGAGATGGCCTGGGTGTTTGAAGAAAAGAAAGGGACCGACCACGTCGTGAAAGGAATGGAGGAGAAGAAGGGTAGTGAGTGCCACTAGAAGACCACAAGAAATGAAGAGGTGTGACCAGTCAACTCACACACCCATCAGAAGAAGATGGTGACCTGCACCAGAACACCGGAGTGCCACAGAGAACAAGGCCTGGCATGAACACCGGCGGCACAAGTCAAAGACATCCACCTACAAGCCATCCATCCATGTGGCGATCGTAGAAGAGAGCAAGTTTGGACTGTTGACAACAATTCCACCTTTGGGGTTGAGCGGAAGATTGAATGGCGAGAGTGCTCACACATCCGGCTGAGGAACTGACCACTCCACATCAACCCGTGGCAGCCCAATATGCAAAGGCCTCAAGGGACTCTGGTGGCAGCAAGTCCCGCAAGAGAGACGGATCCATGACGGTGCGTCTGCAAGACCCACGGAGAGGAAAGCTTTGCGTGCAAGAAAAGAGTCAACAGCGTAACCTTCAGGTGGAACTCGGACACAACGGTGAAGATCGTGGAGCGCCCCGCTCACGGCCCGAAGGCTATGGTGGAGCAACATGACCGACAACACCAGTCCAGTGGAAGCCTGGCAAAGAGGTCCTCCCGGACATCTTGTGAGAGAGGAATACCGGCGAAGAGGGGCATCCTAGTGAGAGGGATGTATGCACCTACTCCTTTCATCTGCCCAGAAATACTTTGAAGCCTGCCCAGAGACATCACCAAGGACCAGGACTGAAGAGGAGAACCGAGAAGACAACCCATACTCGGATCACGTCACCCTTCTATCTAAACTACCAACTGTCACCAGTGGTGCCAAGCAAAGGCAAGATCGAGAACAATGTCCAAGCGGCGCAGATAGAAGGTAGGACCCGCTGAAGAACGGCAAACCATGCCACAATGACTCATGAGTCCTGAATGCAGTAACTACACCATCTGCGATCTGCAATCCACCAAAGAGACTCATTTCAATTTACAGAGTCCAGTGTTATATTGCACGTACATTTTTCATTCCCACAGGTTGAACTTTATCGTGTGGTTTGCAAACTGCATTTTTCTTCCACAGGTTGGACTTTCATTTGTTTTCATTTTTCCCGAAGTTTGGGAGGGATGTACTGATCCAGGGTTACAGCCAGCAGTCTAGTGTTTCTTGTATGCCCTACACTAGACACCCACCCACCACTGATGTCACTGGTCAGGTGACACAGCTCTAATAAAAGGGGCCGAGCGCACGTGCTCGAGGCCAGTTGTACCAGTACCTGACTGTGTCCTGTCAGTCATTCTTAGCAATGAGGGCCCAGGGCCCCCAACATTACACAAGGTAAGCAAGATGCATTTGGCCATGCAGTCTAGATATTAATAGTCATTTTTGTACGGGTGGGCGGGGGAGGGTGGGTGTACTCGTCCTCCGCCAAATATCTGTTGTTGCAGTTGGGTACAGTGCATTTCAACCTACACTTCTGGTTATACTTAGTGGGTATGTTTAGGCCACAGCTTATTGCTTGGGTTAGGGTCACTGGAAGTTGGATGTGGCAGTGTTGAAGGTGGGTGGCCACCTTTAATTGCATGTTAGTTTTTAAAGTAGATTCCATTACTTCACCAGTAGCTGGTATAATTGTGAAGTATTGTTGCAATCCCTTATTGCCGCTTTCATGCTATATATGCTCAGTGGCGGCTGGTGGATTCTGAAAGTGGTGAGGGTGAAAAATTATATCCTAGTACAGCGAGCGAGCTAAGCGAGCGAGCCTGAACTGAAAAAGGACGGTGCAGGGGGGTCAATATTTCAATAAACTGAAGTCAAAAGTTGTTTTTTTCCTCTGTCTTTTGGTGTAAATGTTATTTCTACAACTGTTAGTGGAACTGATAGTTCACACTTAGTCCAATTACCTCAAGAAAGTGAGACACATTTAACCAACCTGCCATACACCCTCCATGGCTTGAACTAAGCAGATGAAAAGTTGCATAATTGGCACCATCACGGATGTGAACTGTATAATCTAGACATTTTGAGGACAAATTGGACCATGCAATCTATGCATCCCTGTCAATAAAAAAATCCTGAACTATGCAAAAAACAATGTGCACCTTATTTTTTAAATAACACTGGATGTGGGAAGTATACTTTTCAATAATTAACAGTGCATAGGCCTGCACACCAATCTCCACCTACATATGCCATTGTGAGCCTCCTTCAGATTACGGTGCAGTCTAAAAATGTAGTGCGAATGGTTGTTTACAGGTTCTTGCACTTTTGTGTTCGGGGTTTACAAACACTAGGATTTAAATTTGAATACAGTGTCATAACTCCTAGTACAAGGAAATAGCTAGAAAATTAAAATATCCCCATCTTGAACCAAATCTTTAATTGCAACGAGCAGTAAAGGTGAATAAGCAGGAACCCCTTTATAAGAGTTCCCTTCACCCCTTCATACTCCTTCCATCCATCCTTTCACCCTTCTGTCTATTCATCTGTCAATCTCTTCATATTTCCATCCACATATCCATCCAGCCACCATCCCTTCATCCACCCTTTCACACATACAACCTTTCACACATCCACCCATCACTATATCAGCATATGGATCTAGCTATACTTTCATCCTTCCTTCCACCCTTTCAGTCTTCCCAATCTGTCCATTCTTAAGCTCTCATTCGTCTTTCAACTATCCTTCCTTTCACTCTTCTGGACTACATTTCACCCTTTCTTGCTTATTTCCTTCCTTTACTTAACCCTTCCTTTCTACTCTCGTTCTTTCTTTCCTCCTTCTACCTACCCATCATTTGTCTCTCATCTTACTTTTTCTAACATTGTTTCTCATCAGCATATTTTCAATGCGTCCCTTCATGTGTTTTCCACTTCCCATCTTTTCTCTTTCTATGTTTCCTTTGCTGTGAATGTCAGCCCACCTCTCACACCCCTCTGTCATAAAACTTCCTACTAGTGTTATTTATGAGCATTTTATCTGCAGACAGAATAGTCCCATAGAAAAGTACATTTTATTGTTGCCCGGTTCAGCAGCCCATGAGACCCAGTGGTGGCCCCTTCGTAAGCTGCTGAAGTAGGGAGTTCAAAATGCCACTGTCCTAGGATATCCCTTCCTACATGGGGATTCCAGTCTCTCGTAACTAACCTAACACTCCCAGCCACGATAACTACTCTAGCGGAGTGTGCTATATTCTAGTAATATGGATCTTTTGCACAAATAAAGTTTTTACCTACTCGTGTAGACCGATATAGTTTTAGAGCAACCCACCCAATTAAGAGAGCCATTTGTCTTACCTCTCTCTGGCTTATACACACAGATGTCCCAATTTACTGTGAATAATGTTAAAAAAATGGAATTTGAACTCAAAATCCTTTTATTGAAACAGTCTTAACCCACAATGGTGTGATTTTGCATATGAGTAAACCTCACTTAAGGGCGTGAGAGTGGGAGTTCTATAGCCAGATTTTGTTGTCATGTTGGGGAACATCCACAACCTGAAGAATGTTTGGCTATTCTCTGACCCCTTCCCATCAGAGAACTTGTCAGAGAGTGGGCTCTTTCCAGGGATGGGAAGGCAACAACCCCATAATTTGTCTAGTTAGATGGTAAGTGCAGTGCTCTTCCGCTGAAAATAGAAAAATGCTGGTACTCAGTACCGGCCCATTTAAAGCACAGGTAAGGGCTTTTCCACAAAACTAGAAGAATATTTTTTCTATGGAGGGGAATCACGTACATTACACATGCGCAGAGACAAAAACAGGAATACACAAAGGATTTCCAGGATCACACCGGGAGAGCACTAGACATACTTGCATAAAGCTTTGTAAATTCCAGAAAGTTGTAAATGTGAGCCTATATATGACTGTGAACTGGTGGGCCAGGTTTGTAAATTTCCTTGTGAGTTGGGCCTTCAGCAGTTACATTTCAAGGAACTTCATCATTTGACATCAATACATTAAACAAGGGTACTTGGGGTGTATAAACGAACAGCTAACCCAGAAAGCTAGAATTATTTACAGATCATTAAAGCTGTTTCACTAACACAAAGAAGACGACAAACTATGACAACCACTGAACCATGCACAAAAATAACGCTGTAGGAATCCTCACTATCAGGCAATAATACTACACACAAAAAATGAAAATATGTCTTACTCTCCAACAGTCTGTCATGCTGGAGACAATGAGAGACAGCAGAGCTACCCCCCCCAGAAAAAGCACGAATATTTGTGCTGCTACATTTCCCATTGTGCTTCCGACAGAATGTGCAGAGTGTTGTTCCTGCTCTGGGTTTGAGGAATGAAGGTTTCGGATCTCACGCTGTAACTGGCAGCAGCAGCAACAGAGAACTGAACTCACTGCATTTTTCTCCCGCAGCGTTTGCTGTGCCAGTGATAAAAAATGGAAAATGATAACTCCGACCACAAAATACTGAGGGGTCGAACTTGCAAATCATATTTCAACATCATAAACCAGTATTACCCCCAGGTCCCTTATGTCCTCGTCCCATTCATACACATAGTAATAAATGGGATGAGGACAAAGGGACCCAGAGTAATGAAGATTACCGGTGAGTAATAGAGCATTACCCCCAGGTCCCTTATGTCCTCGTCCCATTCATTACTATGTGTATGAAAGGGACGAGGACAACTGGACCCAGAGTAATGAAGATTACCGGTAAGTAATAGACCATTATAGCTCAACCAGCTGGCAATGTGTTCTGTAATCCAGTAATGGAGAAGTAGAACTAAGAATTAAAATGGGGCGGTGGTGGAATTGGTGGGCAACGCCCCAGCGCCCCCAATGGACGCTCACATTCTATATGCTGTAACTTATGCTGTCAGCTGCTTAGCATATGTTACAACCCTGTTTCTCGGGATAAATAGGTTGGCTAAATAATGCATTTGAACTTAGAAAATCGAAGCATATTTGGATGGGCATAAGATGAGCATAAAGTATCATCATGAAACCCACTTTCACCTTATTCACCATTTACGCTAGGGGACTGGTCATGAGGATAGGATGGGCTACAACCCTTTCTGCGTGAAAACAGTTGCAGACTCGAGGTAGACATCTGATAATATTTGGCATTTAGAGTCTGTGCATAGCCAAAATAGTTACTTGGAAGTACCCGATATACTAAAAACTGGACAGATGTTCCCTACTTTAAGGAAAGCACTTCAACGCCATCCTAAAAACAACAGTAGATGAATCTAACGAACCCCCTACACAATTGTTAGCAACAGCCAAGAGGATTTTTACAAATACTAGACTTCAATCTAGTGGATGTGTGGAGGCATGTAACCCCATAGTTCATGTCTTATTTGTCAGATTGCGTCATGAACAGAATATTGCTTCGCCCCCGGAGACATGCGCTCCTGGGTGTGTGTGTGACTGGGGGCTCAGCTGCGCACACCTTGAGCCTACCCTTCAGTTGCACTTGAGACAGGACTGCAGCAGTGCTTTCCACAGTCAGAATGGGGCGATTCCACCCAGACACCCTTAAGATTTACATTTTAATGCTGAGGTTTGTTTGGAGGTTCTGGAATTCATTTAAGGTACATTTTTACAATGTTCTACGTATTCTAAGATCCTTCTCCTTCATTTAAGGGGAAATTCTTTACTGCGGGGGCAAGATTTTTTTTATTCCTCCCTACGCTTTCATTTCCTTAAATTATCCTCCTTTCTAACTCAACTTTTTTTTTTATTTTTTTTAATTATCCACATTTTTTTTTATTAAGGAGTTAAGGATCCAACGTAATATTTGAAGAAGCAGTATTTGAAAGATGCAACTTACTGGGCTTTGAGAACTCTAAGTGTGGAGCTTTCTTCTTCCATTCTCCTCCTTGTTCTCGATTCACTCGTCACTTATGCCGCATACTTGGAACTGTTTCATTTTGACATCGTCACTTCGCCTAACGTCATGGACCTAACGTTACGTGTGACGCATCTGTACGTGCCGCCATTTTGGAAGTACATTATTTTAGCACTTCTTCGATGGTTCTCATTACCGCGTATCTCTGTTTTTTTTAATGCGCAACATTGATTGAGCACATTTATTGTTTACGCTCTAGTTTTTTTCTTTTCTTCAAGGTATTCAAACCAATTCCACTACTTGCTACGAGTGCATTCCTCGCGAGCAACATCTAGGGGCCGATTAGGATGGCGGACGGACTTGCGTCCGTCCGCCACCCCTGAGTAGGAGGGACCGTCCGCATGGGCAGCGGCGGTCCCTCCATGGCAATTAGGATGTGACCGCCAGGGTGGCGGTCACATCCTCTATTTATAACATTGCGGCGGGTGCAGCTTCAAGCTGCACCCGCCGCAATGTTAAAAATGCATGTGTTGCATTTACATGCACAAAGCGGCAGGCACCGCACGGTGCCTGCTGCTTTGTGTATGCAAATGCAGGGGGGTACCATAGGTACCCCCCATGTGCACCCCCCACCCCCCATTCACCCAGGGGGCCCGCAACGGGCCCCCAAAGTGAATGTCCGTATGCTTTTCCATGGCGGAAAAGCCGCCGTGGAAAAGCATATTTACACCAACATCATAATATGGCGGACGGTGTCTCATAGACACCGCCTGCCATGTTATAGCTTTTCCGCCGCGGTCGGAAGCCGACCGCGGCGGAAAAGTGGCGGACGGAATTCCAGACCCACCAGCCATCCTAATTTGGCGGTGGGTCTTTGGAGTCTCCGCCGCGGTTTTTCCGCATCCTCCAGGCCGGCGGACACTTCCGCCGGCCCGGAGGATGCGGAAAAACCGCCATCCTAATCGGCCCCTTACTTTGGTTGAATTTTTTCAAACATATAAGTACTGTTTAATCTATTTTTTTTTCATTGCAATGGCTACTCAGAATTTTTCAATACAACCTCCACAAGCTCTTTGGCTAGCAGGAAGCGAACCATGTATGAAATGGTTACAATGGAAAGCTTATTTTTTAACTTTATAGATACTATAGATGAAGAAGCCAAAATGAAACCTGAAAGAAAGAAAAATTGTTTTTACATTCAATTGAGCTTGTGGTTTAAAAATGTACGATGAAATGACTAAAACAACTGGTGGGGGTGAATCCAATGTATTTTTAGATGTTTTAAATGATTTTGATAACCATTTTTCTCCCAAAGTATGTATAGGAATAACGAGATATACCTTCTTTCATAGAAAACAAGAATCAGGTGAAACTGGTGACGTTCATGTTGCTGCTCTTAAAAAAATTGGAGAGGATTGTAAGTTTGACCATCTCAAGAACAATTTATTAGAGATCAGGTTGTCATGCACACCCGCGACCCAGCAATCCAAAATAGACTCTGGAATAATGGTGATGCTGATCTTAAGGATATTTTGGCTATCGTCAGAAAAGCAGAACTCTCAAGTAGAAGTGCCAATGCCATTAAAAATGATACAAAGGATAAAGAAATTCAGGAACAAGTTGTTTCCAAGATTCAAAATAGGACTAATTTTAAATAAAAATTTCAATCAAAATCAAATACTTCAGATTTTAAGAAAAATGAAGATTTCAAATGCTAGCATTGCGGAAGTGATTCTCATTTGGCCAACAACAAACTGTGTCCTTCTATTAAGGAAAAGTGTTCGAATTGTGGTTTAATTGGCCATTACTCCAGAGCTTGTAGAAGGAAGAAAAGCAAAAAAGTTAAGGT
This sequence comes from Lissotriton helveticus, assembly GCF_964261635.1. Classification (NCBI taxonomy): domain Eukaryota; kingdom Metazoa; phylum Chordata; class Amphibia; order Caudata; family Salamandridae; genus Lissotriton; species Lissotriton helveticus. The sequence goes on along the minus strand of NC_136060.1, from coordinate 45,287,510 downwards.
TGTTTGTGATTCTTCTATTGATGATGAAACCATTGTTAAGAACATTTTGCATGGTTCTATTCAAGAAGATTTGTTTGATAGTCAGATAGAAAAGCAATTTATCTTCAACATTTCGCCAACCGAAGAAATAAAAGAAAAGCCAATTTTTAATATGTTGATTGGGGGAGTCTCTATTGATAAGTATGCTAACTCAGGCTCTCTGTATACTATTGTTTGCAGAGATGTCTGGAATTACACATTTTTACATTATTTAGGTGAAAATCTTTACACTCCTGACATTGCTCCAATGGGATATTCCGGAGAAAAAATAGACATCATTGTTTTTAGACCTCTCAAATTAAGATTTAAGGGCAGAGAATCATTAGGAATATTATATGTTTCTAAGCGTGGACCTTCTGTACTTGGGTGGAAAGACCAAGGTAATCTTAACATCATTTTAAATCCCAATAGTTCTGATTCCGTTCTTGTTGTTGATGAAAGTAGTGAAATTGGCAATACTATGTTATGCAAGTTTCCTAAAGTCTTTAGTGGCAAAATTGGCAGTTTCAAGGATTTTGTTCACTGCATTGTTTTAAAGGATAATGCCAACCTCAAGATTTACAAGGCTAGAGAAATTCCCATTTTAATACGCGATGAAGTTAAAAAGGAATTAGACAAACTTGTAAAAGAGGATATAATAGAGCCAATTAAATCCTCTGAATGGATTTCTCCTATTGTTGTAGCCAGGCATTCTAATGGTAAAATTTGTTTATGCATTGACCTTCGCTATCTTAATGACAACATAGTAATTGGTAAGTTTCCTTTATCTAAAATTTCTGAATTACTTTCCTTAATTAATGACGCCATGTTTTTCTCCGCAATAGATTTATCGTCTGCGTATCATCAGATTTTGCTTGAGGTAAAGAGTTATAATCTTACTGCTTTCATTACACCTATGGGATGCTTCGAATATAAAAAGGTGCCATTTGGATTGGCAATAGCCGCGGCTATTTTTCAGCGACTGATGTATCATCTTTTTGGCAAGCATCCCAAGGTGAGGTGCTTCCAGGATGATATCCTTATATTTCGGAAATATAAAATTGAACATGATGCTGCGCTGGAGGAAGTTTTGGGTACTCTAGAAGAAAAGGGTTGAACTGTCGAGCACTCTATATGTACATTTGGTGTGAAATCTGTGACTTACCTGGGTCACGTTTTATGTGCTGATGGTATTGCGACTAAATCCTAAATTGGTGGATGCTATCAGAAATGCCCCTCCACCATCCAACAAAGATGAAGTGAGATCCTTTTTAGGGATGGTTGAATTTTACGCAAAATTTGTGGCAGGTTTTTCCAGTAAAATTTACAATATCAGACAATTGCTAAAAAGCAATGTTAAATTTGAATCTATGACAGAATATCGAGGGTCAGAATATCGACAGACAAAATATCGACGTTGGAATATCGATGGCAAGTATATCGACATCCTATCTACAACATGGTAAGTACAAAAATATCGAAAATAAAATATCAATGTTAAAAATATCGTTATTAAAAATATCGTTTTTTTTGTAAAATAAAAAAAGTTAATAATACTTATATATAATTTAAACGTATTTAAAAATATGTTATAATGTTTAACATGATTAAATAATACATATTTAATATTAAACATGTAATTAAAATTAAACATACAATATTTTATATATACTTAATTAATAATAATATAAATATATCTTTTAATTAATTAAAAATATTAACAAATACTATAAATTAAAAATACATCAACACTCATAAAATAATAACATAAATATTAATACATATTTATATTTAATAAATCAAAACAATTAAATATACTTTCAATATTTTAAAAATTAATTAAATACTACATTATGTAACATATTAAATACATAAATAAATATAAATAATATTGGATAGCGTAAGGGTAAAAATTACTATTCAAACTCCAGAGGGTGCAACATTAGGGAAAGCGTTGGACAGCGTAAGAGTAAAAGTTACTATTCCAACTCCAAATGATTCAACAGTAGGGAAAGCGTTGGATAGCGTAAGAGTAACAATTACTATTCCAACTCCAAAGAGTGCAACAGTAGTGAAAGAGTTGGATAGCGTAGGGGGAAAAATTACTATTCCCACTCCATAGAGTGCAACAGTAGAGAAAGCGTTGGATAGCGGGTGGGTAAAAATTACTATTCCCACTCCAGTGAGTGCAACAGTAGGGAAAGCGTTGAATAGCGTACTGGTAAAAATTACTATTCCAACTTCAGAGGGTGCAACAGTAGGGAAAACGTTGAATAGCGTAGGGGGAAAAATTACTATTCCAACTCCAGAGGGTGCAACAGTAGGGAAAACGTTGGATAGCGTAGGGGGGAAAATTACTATTCCCACTCAAGTGAGTGCAACAGTAGGGAAAGCGTTGGATAGCGTACAGGTAAAAATTAATATTCCAACTCCAGAGGGTACAACAGTAGGGAAAACGTTGGATAGCGTACGGGTAAAAATTACTATTCCAACTCCAGAGGGTGCAACAGTAGGGAAATCGTTGGATAGCGTAGGGTTAAAATTACTATTCCAACTCCAAAGAGTGCAACAGTAGGGAAAGCGTTGGATAGCGTAGGTGGAAAAATTACTATTCCAACTCCAGAGGGTGCAACAGTAGGGAAAACGTTGGATAGCGTAGGGGGAAAAATTACTATTCCCACTCCAGAGAGTGCAACAGTAGGGAAAGCGTTGGATAGCGTAGGGACAAAAATTACTATTCCCACTCCAATGAGTGCAACAGTAGGGAAAAGGTTGGATAGCGTAAGGGTAAAAATTACTATTCCAACTCCAAAGGGTGCAACAGTAGGAAAGAGTTGGATAGCGTAGGGGGAAAAATTACTATTCCCATATCAGAGAGTGCAACAGTAGAGAAAGTGTTGGATAGCGGGTGGGTAAAAATTACTATTCCCACTCCAGTGAGTGCAACAGTAGGGAAATCATTGGTTAGCATACGGGTAAAAATTACTATTCCAACTCCAGAGGGTGCAAGAGTAGGGAAATCATTGGATAGAGTAGGGGTAAAATTACTATTCCAACTCCATAGAGTGCAACAGTAGGGAAAGAGTTGGATAGCGTAGGGGGAAAAATTACTATTCCCACTCCAGAGAGTGCAACAGTAGGGAAAGCGTTGGATAGCGGCTGGGTAAAAATTACTATTCCCACTCCAGTGAGTGCAACAGTAGGGAAAGCGTTGAATAGCGTGCGGGTAAAAATTACTATTCCAACTCCAGAGGCTGCAACAGTAGGGAAAACGTTGAATAGCGTAAGGGGAAATATTACTATTCCAACTCCAGAGGGTGCAACAGTAGGGAAAACGGATAGCGTAGGGGGAAAAATTACTATTCCCACTCAAGTGAGTGCAACAGTAGGGAAAGCGTTGGATAGCGTACGGGTCAAAATTAATATTCCAACTCCAGAGGGTACAACAGAAGGGAAAATGTTGGATAGCGTACGGGTACATTTTTTTTACCTTTTGGTACTTTTGATGTTGTCGATAGCCAAACCAATTCTTTTGATTTTTGTGTGTCTGATGCTCAAGAAAATGCTGTGAGTAATCCTTTTTTTGAATAGTTTGTTGAGGGGGAACAAGGTGGTGTTATAACAATATCTGAAACAACTTCTGGTAAAGATAATTCAATTTCTGAAAATGTTAATGTAGATACTGGAAATATAACCATTGGTACATCTATTATTAACATTATTGATACCGGAAATGTCCTTTTTAAACCTGTTGAGAATTTGGAGTTTGCCAAACCTGTCACTAATGATATTTCTTTTAAGAAAAGAGTATGTTCAAAACCCAAAGGGGTGGAGGATTTTGTGTGTTAAATATTTTTATTTTTTTATATTAGTTTTCTTAGGCAGGAAGATGTGTCATGTTGTAATGTTGTAATAAGTAGAATTGTTTTCATTCTAACCTTCTGTGTTCATTGTGATCTCTTCAAGGTTCTCTATTCCTTGCAGCGATTACTGGAACAGTTGCTGTGGTACAAGTCATGTGCAGGGTGCGTCTTGCCTTGCTCCTGTGTTCCTTTGGAATAAACTTCTTCATTTCACCATCACACTTGGATTTATACTTTACATAGGAGTTGTCAAGTCATTCAGAAATACACTAGATACGCTGGTGTCTGATAACCAAGATCTAGCGTTATGGCACCATACTCACCTAATTATATGCTGCATTTAGATAACTAATGGAGACTCCTGAGCACAAGGTAAAGTTTTTGGAAACATCTGGAGGAGGAGGAGGGCCATGTCCCACAGCTCCATTATGGTGCATTGAGAGGATGGAGAGGGGCGACAGGGACGGAGAGTGGGCACCGAGGTGCACCCCTGTCACCCTGGTGCCACAGAGACCCGGGTACATGCGTGACGCGGACCCCTCTGCCGGGCCCCATGGCAGGTGTTTGAAAGTTGCCCCCTTCACACAGAGGATGAACGTGGTGCTGTGGCGCTGGGAACAGAACAACAGCACCATGAAACTGGTAAGGACTTTCCCAGCAACCGGCGCCGCCAATCGGGACTCAAAGATTTAAATGGCAGTTTGTCCTTTGGCTTCAGAGAATCTTGTTCTGATTGTTTCGCAGGAGGGCCGAGACGCTCTCTCATCCTACTCCACACTCTTGCATTTGCTGTGTATTTAGCGAGCTGGTAATGTTTTCTGTACGTAAAATAACCTTAGCAGATTGGACACAAAAATGTAAACTACTTGAAATTTGATTTTCTTTCACTAAACACTTCTCACTAGAGCAGCAGAATCTTGCATTTGTGCACAATCCAGCTTTTTGGGCCCTATTGAATTTGTGGCTTGTGCAGGAGGGAGTAGCATGCTCCTCAGCGTGGTGTTTTGTTTCATTTACACAGCTCACTGCGCAACTCACAGACAGAGCTCTTGAGGCAGAAAGCCGAGAGCCAGGAATTACCTTGCTATCTTAAAACAAAGTTGATTTTAAAAACTGTATAACTTGATTTTACTTGTGTGAATTGTGAAAACTTGCACTCTGCTCACCTTGGTTGGTTGAATTGCCGCTCAGCCGAGTAAAGCGCTGAAGCAGGCACCAGGCAACCGCCGCGACCTCCCAGGCTCCGCCCACCGAATTAGGACACGCCCTTCTTTTTTGAATTTTAAGAATGTGCTGTTTCCGGAGGCGCAGCGGACGGGCGCAGCGGGCGCGCCGGCGGTGCGCCGAAGGCGCGCCAAAGGCAAGCCCGTCTGCGCCCGTCCGCGACCAGACGGGACCAGGGGCCACAACCCCTGCTTCCCCTACTCCCCAGGGCAGGACTTATAGCGCGAGAGCCCTACACAGCTTAGGAAGAACCGTCGCTGGTCGGTGCACACATATATATGCCCCCATAGAGCTTCCCCTCCGCTGCCCAGACTGTAATCATTCCTTTCGGAATACTCCGCTGGCATCAGCTCAGAAATACAGCATGTATGCACTAAACTGCCGATCACTACCTAAGCACTGGACACAAATTGCAATGCTGCTTGAGGAGCACAAACCAGACGTGCTCTTTTTAACAGAAACGTGGCTCACGGCGTACTCGGAGCCTGATATAGTTGTAGCGTTATCAACTGGCTATCACATTTTCAGACTCGACAGACCGGAAGGGAGAGGGGGTGGTCTGGCCATTATTACAAAGGACCAGTACCACTGCCGCACCACAACAGATACCATCCCTGGTTGTGAGAGTCTGGAATTCTGCATAGAGCTCAACGCAAATAATTCCTTCTCAGGTACCTTGATCTATCGCCCCCCCGAGCCTGCAAAATCATTTCTTAGAGCTCTCCCAGAGATCTTAGCAAAAAGAATTTTACGGACGGCCAATCACACGGTGTTGGGAGACCTCAATCTGCATTTTAACTCGCCATCAGACTATACCGCCACGGAGTTATTAGACGATCTTGGAGCCCTCCAACTGATCCAGCTGGTTACTGGCCCGACTCACGAAAAAGGCAACCTCCTGGACCCTATCTTTAGTAACTGTTTGGATTTAATTACGGATCAACCCATTCCCCTTCCATGGTCAGACCATTTTCTGGTCCCGTTTACCTGGGTCACCTATAAAACTACCCAGCCAACCCCTCAAATTACAATGAGGAGAAACTGGTCAAAACTCCCTGTGGAACCGTGGAGACGTGAGTTAGACTCCACTCGCCCCTTACCCTGCCCAGACCCCAATGTGGCGTACGAAAACTATGTAAGCTGGATCACAAAATCCTTGGATCCACTCCTGCCTCTCCGTAGGTCATCCTCAAAGCGAGTGCAGAAATCCGCCCCTTGGTTTTCCGACTCGCTAAGAGAGTTGAAACGCCTCTGCAGACAACGAGAGAGAGCTTGGCGTTTAGACTTCCTCCCGGAAAAAAAGGCCTCCTATAGAGAGGCGATCAGAATTTATAAAGAAGGGGTCAGGACAGCCCAGGCACTCTACTATTCCGACAAAATCTTGGAATCCAAATCTAAGCCCAAAGAAATTTTCAATATAATAAAGCAATGTACCAATGTTGCCACTGCCCCCCCTCTGATCAAGACCCAGGAGCAATGCAATGAACTGGCGGAATTTTTTTACAATAAGGTATTAAACATATACTCCACCTTTCCAGCCATGGTCGCAAATTATGAGGCGACTGAGTCATTCCCCTCGGAAAATTCCCCCCCCCCAGGCCAGCCGACTCTTGAGCCTACGCTTGATCATTTCCCCCTCCTGGATCTGGACACTTTGAACAAAGTGGCTCGCCAAGTAAAGTCGGGTTCCCCCCGCGACCCAGCCCCTCCAGGAATACTGATGCAGGCAGGTGAAGTCATCCTCCCTGTTATCCTGGAACTACTAAACCGGTCCTTATCCACATGTACAGTCCCCATTGCCTGGAAGCAAGCCATGGTTCGGGCGCTTCTAAAAAAACCTAGCCTAGACCCTGATGACCACTCCAATTACCGCCCCATCTCACTCCTCCCGTGGGCTGCCAAGGTGTTGGAGAAATACATAAACGCCCTGCTGGGCCAGTTCCTGGAGAATCATTCCCTACTTCACACGTCCCAAACAGGCTTCAGACCAAAACATGGGACTGAAACTGCCTTGTTAGCAGTCGCCGAAGAATCTCGAAGGATACTGGATCAGGGAGGATCAGTGGCAGTGATCCTCCTTGATCTTAGTGCTGCCTTTGATACGGTCAGCCATGCCACTCTGCTGAACCGGCTCCAGACCATCGGAATCTAGGGAGATGCACTAAGGTGGTTCAGGTCCTTTCTAGCTGACAGATCTTTCCAGATCTTTGATGGCGACACAAAATCCACCAGCAGGCCACTCAGCTGTGGAGTATCGCAGGGCTCGTCTTTGAGCCCTGTATTATTTAATGTATACATGAAGCCTCTGGCTGGGGTAGTCGAACCGTACGGCATTAGGATCGTGTCGTACGCCGACGATACCCAGCTAGTGGTTTCATTGGCCCAAGAGAACAACAGGCAACCCTCGGCTGGCCTGCTGAACTGTTTGGAGAACGTGAGGGAATGGATGACCAACTCCTCCCTCAAACTGAATGGAGGAAAAACAGAGCTCATGCTCCTAGGTCCAGCTTCACCAGTACCCTTCACCTCCTTGTGGCCCGACGGTCTAGGCGCACCGCCTACTCCCAAGGATAGTGTGAAGAGCCTGGGAGTATGGCTTGACAACAAGCTCTCTTTCTTTCTCCACTCAGGCCACCAGGCTGTCTGCCACCTGTTTTGGCCTACTTAGATCACTAAGGAAGGTTTTTCCACTTCTGCACCTTGATGCCAAGAAGGTGGCGGTACAAGGCCTCATCCAGTCCCGTCTGGACTCAAATAATGCTCTTTACCTGGGGGCACCCGAGATGACCCTTCGGAAGCTTCAGGTGGTACAAAATTGCGCGGCACGTACCATACTCCAGATTCCACGATCCCAGTCGGCCAGACATGGCCTGAGAAGCTTACACTGGTTGCCAGTGAGGCAGAGAGTGGCCTTCAAGGCACTGTGCATTACGCATCGGGCCTTTTGGAAGACCGGTTCAGCAATTAACAACAGCCTGGTCACCCCCTACCACCCTAACAGGAACCTGCGGTCCACGGGTGCCTTTCTGGCAGTTGTCCCTAGAGTGAAGAGAGCTAGGTCGGGGGGCAGGCTGTTCTCGCTGAACGCCGCCAAGCTCTGGAATGCCCTCCCCCTCACTCTTCGGTCTACACCCGACCTGTTCTCATTCCGTAGGAAGCTGAAAACTTATTTGCCAAATCCCTCTAGTTCCTGCACCCCCGGCCCCGTCACATCTCTGTTTAATCTCAGCGCTTGGACGCCTCTGGGCAGCAATCGCGCTCAACAAATCGATAATAATAATAATAATAACTCTCCCTTCTCGTTGGGCATGCCTGTGTGGGCTGAGCCAGGAGGGGGCAACTTTTCTGATCATGGCTATTTTGTTATCCACTCTCCTGGGAGGATACAGGGCAATCACTGCTACTTAACCCTCATTGATTGCTTCTCCCTTCCTCCCTACAACTCACATGACACCAAGAAGGCCATACATCTGCCAAGTCTGGCTTTGATGCGCTCTCCAGGCGCTGGCATCTCCTCCCACCCCTGGGCCTGACCTCCTAAGCTGCCAATTGTCCCAAGAGGCCACACTGGAAAGAAAAATAAACATACAAATGCACCTCGCCACACACAAATGAATGTGTCTACATTCCTGTAACTTCAAAACACTTGTTTGCTAAAAATGATTAAATGTGACTTTGCATGTGTATATGTATATTTGATGGACTATATATGTGTGTATTAATATACACACATGTGTATGCATATATATCTACTCACCCAAAAAAGCGCTTCAACACCCCATCAGGGGTAACAAGTGCTATGTAAATGCAAACCTTTTTTCCCTAATCTATCTCTCCTCTATCCTTCTGAATCCAAATAACTGACTAACCTAACCACCACTCAAATTACTTTCATATTTCACTATACTAATCCAACACTAATTCTTGGGTTCCGGAGTAGTGACAGCAAGAGCGCCCTGTGCGACTATGTTTGTTGGCGCTCCCTAATGACCATCTCTGTCAGGGATTCCCCTCACTACCACTCTTCAACAGTGCCTCTCACGTTCCCATAACTATTCTCTCATAGATGCATTAAATGAGTTTTATAGCACCACTCATACTAGTGTAGTGTGTCAGACCCTTTTACATCACACATATTACACTTAAGAAAATCAATTCAGTGGCGTATCTAGCCCTTTGGCCGCCCGTGGTGGTCACTGCATTTGCCGCCCAGCAGCAGCCAATTGAAGAGTGAGGGGGATTTCCGCCCGAGACAGCAGGTAAGAGCAGGGGAGGTCCCCGATGCCAATACTCATGCCACCTGGAAATCTATGACATAATATCGAAACACACATTATCGTAGTACAAAATTATCGACACTAAAATATCGACATCAAATATATCGTCATCCTATACTTATTTAATCACATACACAAATATCGAAATTAAAATATCGCAATACATAAACATCGATATCAATTATATCGACCCCATATATATCGCAATATTTAAATATCGATAATTAAAATTTATAAACAGTACGTTAAAAATATCGAGAGTAAAAATATCGGCTACAATAATATCGTTATTTAAGCAATATCGAACAATTTTATTATTATTCTATAACACTTTTAAACATTAAAAAAATACTATTAACACTACAATTCACATTTTACAACAATTTATAAATAAAAATATTTTCACATTTAAAAATAAATGATTTACACATTTATAAATTATTTCTTTAACATATTATATAAAGGTATGTATGCTCAACATTAATTAGCGTTTACCATATATGGTAATTAATTACACCAACAGTTTTTCAAAAATACAAACCAACGAATAAAAACAGTACAAACATAAACTCACCAATAGCTAACTAATTACTAACTCCAAAACACTATATAAACAATTACATCCAACAAACAAATTACCTGAGAAAAGTAGAAGACAGGAAAGAATACTGTGGATACATTTGACGACGCATACAAGAAAACTAAGATTCAACCTACCATTAAGAGGATTGAAAGTAAGTAACAAAATGTAACTTAATTAAAGGAACTGCTAAAATTACACAATTAGTAAAAAGGACAAATTACTCATACATATGTATTGTATATTATCTCCTACCTCTACAGAAAACTTCACTACTAAAGAACAGAAAAAACTAAGAAGAAAACTACGAAACTACTAACAAAGTAATCATTTTATATTTTTTCTCGAACAACATTAATTAATTGAAGCTTTAACATTAAAACAGCAAACAGACCTGCTTCCAAAAATATGTTTCTAATTATGGATTTTAATGAATATTTGTTTTTTTTACAGATAAAGACATCAAAGAAAATACAGGCCACAACTGAAAATTGAACAGATTGCCTTACACCTACAACAGCATTAAAACTCTGCATAACAAGCAACTAATACAAAGTAAGTCAATTAAATGATGTTGTAATAATTTATGCATATATCCTTCTTATTTTCTAGCACCACTACAACATCCACTAACAACAAATATCAAAGAACAAAATTCAGCAAACAAAGATACAACTACCAAAGTAAGTATATCCAAACACTTTTCAAAAAGCTAAAATAAGTCAAAGCTTTAACTTATAGCAAAACATGTAAAAGCTACCCAAAAAATATAACTAAACAATTAACACAAATAAATGTTTTTTTTTAATCAAAGAAACACCAGAAAAGACAGACCACAAGGAAAAGAGTAAAGAACATCAAAATCACAGACTAAACTTCAACCAAAGGTAAGCATGCACAATATAAATATTTATAATTCCCACTTAAAATACATATAACTATAACTATAATAACTATACCATATATTTCTTATAGATTTAAAAAAGAGAAAATGACAGAAGGAGCTGAATTTGTTACCAGTCAAAAAGGGAAACTATTACTCTGCTACATGGGTTATACTTATACCCAATAGAAACAATTTGGGATGAAAGTAAATTGGAAATGTTGCAAATATTACTCTAACAAATGTTATGGAAGAGCAACAACTAGAGAAGCAACTGTCCTTTACACCAGGGAACACAACCACCCTCCAAATGTAACAGAAATAGAAGTCAGAACAGCATTAGAAAACATGAAAGAAGCTAGTACAGGTTCCCAAAAACCTACAAGCCTAATTTTAAAAGAACAAATTCCACAAATCCCAAAAACAGCCACTACCCAAATGCCTAATATAATGTCTCTCAAAAGAACAATAGCACGTACCAAAAAAGCAACTACTACTACCACTCCACCTCCTAAAACATATAGTGATATAAATTTAACTCATGACCAAACTATAACTTTAAACAAAATAACTTTTATAATTTACGACAATAAAAACAATGAGAAAAGAATAATAATCTTTGGTACTGCTATAAATTTAATAAAACTCCAACAATGCCAATTTTGGATGATGGACGGTACTTTTAACATCTGTCCCAGACCTTTCTACCAACTTTACACAATACATGGCTTATATCAAAACTGTAACATACCTCTACTATATGCACTGCTTCCAAATAAAACTAATTCAACATATATGGATTTATTAAACATTATCAAACAAAAAACAAATGACTATTCCCCTGAAAAAATTATACTGGATTTTGAACAAGCAATGCTCTCAGCTATTTTAAAAATACACCCCCATACCTGTATCCAAGGCTGCTATTATCATTTTAATCAGTGTATTTGGAGGCATTTACAAAAAACTACTCTAAGCATAGAATATGCTACAAGCTCATCTTTTGCATATCAAATAAAAAAACTGATAGCACTAGCTTACGTCCCTGAAACAGATGTGGCCGAACACTACAACCTTTTAATAGACAGCCAATTTTACAAACAAAATGAAGCAAAGTTAACTCCTCTCTTAGACTACTTTGAGGACACTTGGATAGGTAGACTCCATAGATCTGGCCACAGGAGAAATCCTAAATTCTTAATACCCTGGTGGAATGTTTACAGAAGCACCTTAAATGGAGAATCTAAAACAAACAACGCAGTTGAAGGTTGGGACAATGCCTTCCTGCAATCAACAGGCCGAACTAAACCAACATTAGAAAAATTCATTACATGCCTCCAAAAAGAGCAAAGTTATCAGGAATTCAGAATGGAGCAATCCATAACTGAACTAACTCCAAAAACATCTAAACAAACAAAACAAATGCACAAATACCTAGAGCAACAAGTAAAGCTGTACCCTAGCACAACAGGCATGGAATACCTCAATATAATAGCCAAAACACTACTGTAAACTACTCTAAGCCACAAACAATCTCAATAGAAAAATGTTCTAATACAATAATATTACATTCATATAATTTATCTCGAAAAAAAATAATGTATGGAATATATATTATATAATTAAATATATATACACACATTAATTATGTTTGAAATAAATAAAACTAAACAATATTCATTAAAACATTACCCACCCACAATTATAAAAATGTAAAAAAACTTACCAAAGATATTCCAAATGATGTAGAATCCATTTCCACCAAAATAATCCAGTTTCGAATACCAGTTACCCAAATAAAAATGAAAAAATACAACTGTCCCAAAATAGATAAATCCATTCCACGAAGGTCTTTCGAAATACCATAAAAAACCCGAAAAATGTAAAAATGTAGAAAAAACGCTCCAGGAAAGCCGAAAAATTTGAAGAAGTGTCTACAAACTATTAGTTAATAAAACTAACGAACACTTCTTCCCAAAAAAAAATGCTTCCTTCGGACATCAGGAACTCCTGCAAGTGAAAGACATAAAAGAAATATTCCCACCCACATAAAATAACACATACACTCCTACTAAAAGTAATAGCAACATAATATTTCGAATAATAAACTTAAACATCGAAACACTAACTCTACACACAAGGCAATACAACACTAAAAAGTATGTTAAATGTACATCCGCAAACACAACATATCATAATCGCCAATACAACACATTTACTTCTAACAACACTAAATACGACCAAACTACTCTCAAAATTAATTTAAAACACAGTTAAAACATATTAAATAAACCTTACCTTCAGAGACGTGAAGTGTTTCCCAACCGCTAGCTGAACTTCCTCAAAATGACACAAAACGACCTAAAGCGGATACAAAATAAAGGACCCAAAACTAAAGAAAATGATAGAAATTACACACTTATTATTTAATGCAAGCAAAGTATTTGTTAATTTAATAAACCAAGGAATACTATGAAAAAATAGTAATTTTTCATTTGTATTAAATTACTTAGAAAAATGTACACAATTTGTAAAATTATAAAAATAAATATTATAAAATACATAATATTTATTATTATAATTGTAAAAATGTTGAAATGGTGTTAAAAAAATTAACAAAATGTTTAACAAAATGTATAAAAATAAATCTATTCTACAATATTTTCTTCAATTAAAATGTTTGTTACAAAATGTAATATTAATATATTTATATTAATATACATACTAAACTATTGTTTACTAACAACATGTATTTGAATATATACATTGTATATGTATTTTTCAAACAGTATTTGGATGTATGACGTTACAACTCATACGTTTACAACGCATACCATTACAACAAAATTTTTACAACGCAAAAACTATTACAATGCATGTATTTACAACGCATGTTTTTACAACGCAGATACCTTTACAACACATACCATTACAACGTAAATATTGGTAAGTATATAATAATTTTGTAATTTAAATTAATTGAAAATAATATAATTTAATGTCATTTAATTTCATTTAATAAATTTAATTTAAATTTTAATAATTAAAAATAATATAATTTAATTTAATGTAATGTAATTAATTTCATTTGATTAAATGAATTTAAATTTAATTTAATTTTAACCCTGTACCCCTGTACCCCAAAAACCCAAAACTGACCCTGAACCCTAAAAATACCCTTTTACCCAAAAACCCAAAACTGACCCTGAACCCTAGAAATACCCCTTTACCCAAAAACCCAAAACTGACCCTGAACCCTAAAAATACCCCTTTACCCAAAAACCCAAAACTGACCCTGAACCCAAAAAATACCCCTTTACCCAAAAACCGAAAACTGACCCTGGACCCAAAAAATACCCCTTTACCCAAAAACTGAAAAATGACCCTGGACCCTAAAAATACCCCTTTACCCAAAAACTGAAAACTGACCCTGAACCCTAAAAATACCCCTTTACCCAAAAACCCAAAACTGACCCTGAATCCTAAAAATACCCTTTTACCCAAAAACTGAAAACTGACCCTGAACCCTAAAAATACCCCTTTACCCAAAAACTGAAAACTGACCCTGAACCCTAAAAATACCCCTTTACCCAAAAACTGAAAACTGACCCTGAACCCTAAAAATACCCCTTTACCCAAAAACTGAAAACTGACCCTGAACCCTAAAAATACCCCTTTACCCAAAAACTGAAAACTGACCCTGAACCCTAAAAATACCCCTTTACCCAAAAACTGAAAACTGACCCTGAACCCAAAAAATACCCCTTTACCCAAAAACTGAAAACTGACCCTGAACCCTAAAAATAACCCTTTACCCAAAACCCAAAACTAACCCTGAACCCTAAAAATACCCTTTTACCCAAAAACCCAAAACTGACCCTAAAAATACCCCTCTACCCAAAAAACCAAAACTGACCCTGAACCCTAAAAATACCCCTTTACCCCAAAACTGAAAACTGACCCTGGACCCTTAAAAATATCCCTTATAAAAAAACCTAACATATAAAATTTAAAATATAATTATATACTTACCAATACTTACGTTGTAATGGTATGCGTTGTAAAGGTACCTGCGTTGCAAAAAAAAGCGTTGTAAATACATGTGTTGTAATAGTTTTTGCTTAGTAAAAATTTCGTTGTAATGGTAGTGCGTTGTAAAAGTTGCGTTGTAATGGTTGTTTCCCATTTTATTTACTTCTAACAATACTTATGTTTATTAAATATGTATTCTTTGAATTAAGTAATATTACCAATATTGTTTGAAATGTTTAATAAAATTTACACAAATTACACAAATATATTAATAAATATAAATGTCAAAAATATATGTTATACTAATGTTTATTGTTGTTCTTTCTCATGTTAATAAAAAATTTAATTTGTTCCAAAAAACACTACAGTATTTAATATTTTACTTCACTAAAATATGTATTTAATGACATTTCAATCTACATAACTTTACTATTCCCACTCCAGTCTACATTAATTTGGTGTAGGTGCTGGACACTAATTAAATATAATTTACTATTCCCACTCCAGTCACCATTATTTTGTGGTAGGTGCTGGACACTAATTAAATATAATTTAATTTTCTCACTCCAGTCTACATTAATTAGAGATAGATGGTGGACACTAATTATATATAATTTACTATTCCTACTCCATTCTACATTAATTAGGAATACTTTAGCACACTATTTACATATACTTTTAAATCCTACTCCAAGGTACATAAAATGCATGTATATCTATGTTTAGTTAAATAAAAATACATACCTTAAACACTATATACAATAATAATGTTTAAAAAATAATCTTTTCTAATTAATAATTTATATTTTCACTATTCAAATGTAGTATAATATACAAAACTGTACAGCAATATAGATTGTTAACTATTTTACTCACTCCATACACTCAACAAACAAATATACTTAATCCGAATGTGTAAATATGAAATAAATGTAAAAAAATCCGATTATTTATATAAAATAAATTGTTAAACATATTTTAAAGTAGAACAATATTGTAAAATGTTATAGCAAAAATTTCGCAATTTATTTAAACTTTTTTTCGAAATTCGAAATTGTTAATTTGTATTTAATGTACATATTGGTTTGATAAATGTTTTTACATATTTGACCAAAAACTTTAAAATATATATTTTTAAATTATAAAATATTTTTTTTTTTTTGAAATATTTTCCCAATAAATTTAAAATGTAAAAAACTTTTTTTATGTAGAATTATTTAACCATTTTAAATTTTTTCTCTTATTTAAATATATTTATTTATAAACATTTTTTATATTAGATTATTTTAAAATAATTAATATAAAATAACATTGATTTCAAATATCAAATTTAAAAAAATATATATTTGAAAACATATTTTTAAAATTTAGATTTTTTTTTAAAAATAATAAATTTTGAATTTTTAAATGTTTTTTTAATTTTATTATATTTTTTCAATTAAATAAAAAAAATTATATATTTTTTAAAACACTCCCCACCCTTATCCCCTATAAACCCAACATCCCGCTCCTAAATTTATATATCAATTAATTAATTTTTATATAACATTTATTTTAAAAATCTTTTTTTTAGCATTTTCTAATTAAAATAAAAATTCTGCAATTTTATATTTATATTATATACATTTTTAATACACTCCCCACCCTTATCCCCTATTAACCCAACATCCCGCTCCTAAATTTATATGTTTTATTTTTTTTATTTATTATATTTTATAGGTACACATTACTATTAATAAATTCTAAATATTATTAATTATTACACAACAATAACACTTATTACTACATAATTATTACTATATATTTTATTTCGATATTTTTACTATTTATCGATATTTATTTACAACAATATTTTTACTTAGATATTTTTGTTATCGATATTTCAGCACACATACTTATTACAATATTTTTGTAATAGATATTTGTGATTCCGATATTTTTCATCATCGATATTTTAACTTCGATATTATGTCACTTCGATATTAAAAGTTCGATATTATGTCTGCGTACCGCCACCTGGGATGTGTGGTAAATAAATAAATAAATACCCTATTTTTGAATGTATAAATGAATAACAGATAGCTCAATAAATAAGAGTCAAGATTCGAGGTAGTAGGAGTTTCGCAGGTTTATTACAGCATAAAGGACAGGAACAGGACAACCTGCATAGGAATAGGATGGCAGGGCCCAGCAGCTGCCGGGGCTGGATCTGGGATGAGCGCGCGCTAGCATTTAATAACAATACACAAGCATATATAGTAAAACAGTTGCATTACAGTACATATGATAGGCGGAGCAGTGGGTGGAGCAAAGGGTGTGACGCGTAGCAGTCGCGAAAGATAAGGGTGAAAAGAGGTGTAACAGGGCGTATACATAGACATGTGATGCAAACGTAACAGAATATGTCATGAATGGGGCGGAAACCATGGAGGGGGCTACCTGAGGAGCCGGGACCTCTAACCTGATGGTGCGCGCAAACTAGCAATGACGTGTTACTAGGAGAAGCTGGGGGCTTCGAACTCTGTGCTAGGAGCAGAGACTGAAGTCTGGAGAGTCAGGGCGACATGTACCTAAGCAGTATCTAGTATCTGATGTTTAGAGAACATGTTGATATAAATTATAAGTCAGGAGGGGAAAGGCTAACTTGATTCTAAGACTGGACCATGCATTATTCTACATGTAGTGCGTGATGAAGAATATTAAATGACCATTAATACAGTATTTCTCTAACGTGGAGACGTGAAGGCTAGACAATGACGGAAACTATTGATGCGATTCAGTAATTTAGGAATGCAGAGAAGGAGGACTGAACTGATAACTGGAATCATAACATATTTTTGGCAGACTCAAAGGCTGAGCCAGGCTGAACCGGGCACGGCGTGGCAGGAAGTAAGTGAAGGGTCGAGGATACAGGTGGGGGCTGTATCGCTCCTCAGCGAGGTTTCAGGAGACAGGAGCTGAATCTGGTGTCCAGGCCCTTTTGAGGCCTAGAAACGGGGACTTTATAATGGAATAACGTGCACACTGAGAAACGTGGCAACGTAGCTTTACATAGACCTGATATTCGTAGTATTCACGAGGACTGGAAACTGGCATATTAGAGGTGGACACAACTGTAATTGCGTCTTGAATCGAACATGGGGAATACATATGCATATTTAATCATGCACACATAACATATGATGGATGACACGTAGGGACACAGAACATGGCAAAATTTACTTTTCCACATTCCCTCCTTGTCACTACGTTTCCATCAGGAAACATCAATATTCATGATACCATCTATCATTTCATACAGTATCATTTGCTCGTCTCGAATTATCCTGGAACGGGATTTAGAACGGGGCTTGGGACTAGGAATACAAGAGGTAGCACAAATGCCGCAAATCGCAGGGCCACATTGTATACAGAGACAGCAGCTGAATATGATCGCTACTGCAATACCTAGAAAGGACAAGACTTTCCATCCCCAGGCGGAAATTATATTCCAGAACCAACCGGACCATGTCCAGGTGCCTGGATCTTGGTGTAACAGATGGGCAATTTTATGGAGTCTGGTTATAGCTGAATAAACAGACGGCGCGTTATTTGGAATGAAAATGCAGCAACTAGATCCGATGACTCTACAGGCCCCGCCCCTATCGGCCAGTATGACGTCAAGGACGAGACGATTCTGTAAAACGACAAATCTCATAGCAGATTGCTCTTCGGTTAAGTTACCTAGAGCAGAGGCAGTCTCATTTACTACAGCTTCGAGGGTTCTGGTTAACCTGCGGATTAGCTTACTATTCTGGATAGGTCCTATAAAGAAAAAGAAACCTCTATTGAAATCTGTATACTGTTCTAGAGCAGTTTCAGTATAATCGACAATTGGGGACTCCCTTCTATGTCTAATGTGTACTAGATGTGTATTCCTGTGATAATCAGATGGGGCTAGGAAAACAGGTGGCAGTAGGAAGGCAATGTAACAGGTTCCCTCCCAATCGAGGGGCAGACGAACATATGCAGTTTGACCACAAATAAAATAAGAATGACGTGAAGCTTTGAAAATGGATTTCCCACTGTCACTATACTTGACAATAGTAGTACAATCACTATGTCCTACATGTACGGAACCATTATTTCGGACACATAATTCACCTTTGACTGGTAGTACTGAAATAGCAGGTAAGTCTGGAGTAGTATCAGACTGAACATTCAAGACCATGAAATTCGAAGAATAATTACCTAAATTATACACTTCATTTTCTAGATCTAAACCTGTTCTGTGGGGGAGACCTTGCTTGTCTGGGAAACATGTACTGTTAAGAAAAGACATATCTGTTGAGGATGACGTTAACGTGGACCATGCTCCACACGAACCATTATGTGAAAATGGATAAGGAAAAAGTGGCAGAACTCCCTTCGGTGTCTGGAAAGGGGGGAGTCGACCACACACCCAACAATTAGTGGCATTGCTGGTCTGGTGTGAATAATGTAACATGCGGATAAAGGAATTATTTTGCATAGCGAGGCGGTAAGAGAGTTCATGAGGAGGCAGATCACTAAACGTGTGCTCTACTGTAGCATTAGCAGACTTATTTACATGAAGAACTGGGAAATACAAGAAAAATGCATAACTGGTGCAGGAAATCATAATGCTGAGAAATAATATGAAACATAGAAAAATGATACATCGGATTGAGTTTTGACTAACTCTCTCACTATGGGGGTCTATTTTATACATGTCAGAAACAGTCTAACCGTTTCACCTAGGGGAGGACTTAGACAATCAAACTGACTGACTTATTTTACTAGACCGGAGTTTTAGCTTGTACTCCTGTTGCGGAGTTTTCTCTAACAGGGGAGGGGTTATAGCAATGTCTTTTGCGGGACAGTCCTTGAGAACAATATTTTGGCAATCCTTCAAATCCTGGGAAATGTTCTTTAAGACGGGTTTCAGTCCATTAAACTGTTTTACATGAGAAAGGTGCACCCAGCCTTTGCGACCTTCCAACTTCACGGCTGTACGGGTGGTGAGGAGGACCTGTCGGGGCTCTTTCCAGCGAGGCTCCAGCGGACTTGATCTGTCAAAATTCCTCACCAACACCATGGATCCTGGAACGATTTCATGCGGTGCCACCTCGGTATTGTCTGGAAATGCGGCGGCAACCTGTGAACGACATGAGTTGAGGGCAGACATCAAGGAAGCTAGGTAATCTGTCAGCATATTACTTGAAACATCGGTAATACTTCGGGGTCTAGGAGTACCCCACATGTTAGGGGGGCGGCCGAAAACGACCTCATACGGGGACAGACCTGATCTGGAATGTGCGACCATGCGCATATAAAATAAAGCGACTGGTAGAGCTACTAGCCAGTCCACACCTTTTTCTTTGCATACTTTTGCAATTCGGATTTTCAGGGTCTGGTTGTGTCTCTCTACGAGACCGGCTGCTTCAGGATGGCGTACACAATGAAACTTCCACTGGTACCCTAACAACAGGGAAACATGCTTCATGAGTTCAGATGAGAATGGCTGACCGTTATCAGAATATACGACTCTAGGGAGTCCATAACGAGGGAAAAACTCACGAACCAACTGCTTGGCAGTGGTCGCGGCTGTGTAATCTGGGACTGGATATGCTTCTGTCCACCTGGACAAAGCGCATACAACTACAAGGACATACTTGAAACCTCGACATCGCTCCATCTGAATATAATCCATCTGGAGGACTTCAAAAGGGTGGTCAGGGGGCTGGAATCCACCTTGTTCCACCGGGACACTTTTACCTGGATTAAACTGACAACATATCATACAGGTACGGACTTTCTGCTTGGCTGCAGCTCGTAAATGCTTGTTGAACCAAATATTCTGGATACTGTCTAACATAGCTTTTTCTCCTAAATGTGCTGGACTATGTGCGGTATTAATAATGACTTGAACCATAGAGTCGGGGAGAAACCATGTGGCTCTACCCTTTGTTAACCATCCTTGATCTGTCTGGACCCCTCCTTGTTCGGACCATTTCTTGATTTCTTCGGGAGTAGCGTGTAACTGGATATCTATGACATCTTGTGTAGGGTCCTTAACTGTCATGCATGTAATCGGATCTGGAGTGTGTGTCATGTTAACTGGAATGTCTAGAGTCTGTGCTGTAAACTTGGCTGTGCGATCTGCTAGATCATTACCTTGGGAAATAATGTCAGTAACTTTCGTATGTGCTTTGCACTTCATGATAGCGATAGATGTCGGTAAATGTATGGCATCTAACAGAGCTTGAATAAGGAGACCATGCTGAATCTTGGTTCCATGAGAAGTCATGAAACCTCTCTCCTGCCAGAGCACTCCGAAGTCGTGTACAACTCCAAATGCGTAGCGTGAATCTGTGTAAACATTAACTTTCAAGTTCTTGGCGTGTATGCAGGCTTGTGTCAGAGCAACTAGCTCTGCTGCTTGAGCGGACAGGGTGTCAATACGGTGTGTTTCAATAACTTCAGTGTCAGTAGTCACTGCATACGCGGCGACTAGTTTTCCTGTACTAGTTCTCATGCATGAACCATCCACATAAAGTGTCAGGTCGGGATCTAATAACGGAATATCTGTCAGATCTTGTCTTGGCTTAGTCGTAATGTTAACTATTTCCACGCAGTCATGCGTAGCAGAATTCGAATTAACTGATGGTAACAGTGTAGCAGGATTTAGGATGTTGCAGCGTCTGATTTCTATGTGTGGCTGGAACAGTGTCAATTCATAACCTGTTAAACGTGCAATTGTCAAGTGCTGAGTCTGTGTTCGGTTTAAAAGAACTTCCACAGAGTGTGGAACTTGTACTGTCAAGGTATGTCCTAAGACTATGGAATCACTTTGTCTGATAGCTAGTGCTGTGGCTGCAACTGACTTGAGGCACGCAGGCAGAGCCTGGGCTACAGGATCTAATGTGCTCGAAAAATAAGCACAGGGCTTGTATTGTCCTGCTTGATCTTGTGTGAGAACAGATAATGCTGTACCTTCGCGTTCAGTGACGAAAAGTGTAAAAGGCTTACTGTAGTTCGGTGTCGCTAGAACTGGAGCTTGGCATAGGGCTTTCTTTAACTCATTGAAACTAAGTGTATGTTCAGATGTCCAAGGGAGGACAGTCGGTACGGCTGCCTCCTGTGTCGTTAACTGTATCAGTGGCTTGGCTAGAAATGCATACTGGGGAATCCATTGTCTGCAGTAAGAAGTAAGGCCAATAAAAGCACGTACCTCCTTCTGGGTCTTGGGCTGAGGAAGACTCGCTATTAACTGGATACGGTCTGGTGTCAACTGCCTACCCCTCTTGGACAGTAAGTGTCCTAAGTAGACCACTTGCTGGACACAGAATTGAAGCTTAGAAGGGGACACCTTGTGCCCCATCTCGGCCAGAAAATACAAGACTGTAAGGGATGCTCGCTCGCAAGCACGTTCAGAACGGGCTGTGATCAGTAGATCATCGACATACTGGAGCAGGGCAGTGTCAGTTGGCATGTGAATGTTGTCTAGTTGTCTCTTAAGTGCTTGACTGTAAATACTAGGACTTTCTGTGAAGCCTTGAGGAGCTCGTGTGAACATATAGCTCCTTCCATTTAAACAAAATCCGAAAAGGAACTGGCTGTCTGGATGAATAGGGACACTGAAAAATGCGTTCTTGAGGTCTATGACAGTGAAGAACGTGGCTTCGGAATCAATGGCCGTTAATAGGGAAGAGATGTCTGGGACAACTGGGTACTGAGGAATAATACACTTATTAAGCTCTCGTAGGTCAATCACTAATCGATATACTGGGGGTGCATTTGGATCAGTACGTTTCATGACTGGAATGATCGGAGAATTACATACATTGGAGTCAGTTTCTACAACCACTCCTTGAGCCATGAGCTCGTCAATAATTTTGGATAAGGCTGCTACAGCCTCAGGTGGCAATCTGTACTGTCTGATTCGTGGTAACACTACACCTGGCTTGAGAGTCACACGATAGGGTGTGATTTGCATGTAACCTACATCAGTTGGACCTTGCGCCCATAAGTGCTGCGGAACATTAGACAGTCTTGAATCAAAATCTCGTAATACATAGTGACCCTTAAAGTCACGTAGGAACAATCGTATTCCCTCTGGGGAACAGCATATAACTGCACCTAACTCTTTCAGTGTCTTACTGCCTAGTAGGTTTTCTGGACATGACTTAGTAAGTAACAGATCAGTAGTGCGGGACAATGGACCTACTTCTAGAGTAACTGGCTTTGAAATCTCATTTACGATAGGCTTTCCTGAAAATCCAAGGGAAACATTTCTTGAGAGCGGAGCCCCTGGAACTTCGGCGTGACTAATTGTGGTCCTACTTGCCCCTGTATCAATCAAAAACTTTCTGTCTTTCCCTAATACTTGACTGTGAACATAGGGACCTTCTTGATCTACAGGTATCTCGATGAGAGGCAAGCCTACCTCCCTCTCTAGGCTGTTTCATGAATACTGTTGGTACTCTGGATACTCAGACTGTGCATACTGGTACATCTGCGATGTAATATGCTGTGTTGCAGCAATAGGCTGCGGTGCGGTAACTGTCTGTTGTGCATTCTGTGGCTGAGGAATCTGTGAAACTTGTTCTTGTCTAGGCGGACGTGATCTTTCTTTAGTCTTACCAGTAGCTATGTTGTGTTTCAGAACTGCACACTCATTTATAAAATGACCTGGCTGTTTACAATAATTGCAGTTCCCTTTAACGGGAGCTGCAGGATGACTGGCTTGATTCGGACCCTTCTTCTGACTGTCTTGAGGAACAGATTGTGCAACTAGTACTTTCATTTTCGTGTCTTTCATACGTTTTCTCTCGTGTTCTTGTTCTTCTCTGATTCTATTCTGGTGGTATTGAAGCATCTGCAACATCTGGGACGGGGTATTAGCTTGCCAGGTACTTTCGACTTTCAAAACTCGATTTTTAATTTGTGGGCTTGAATTCTCGACTAATTTAGTAACAAAAAGGTGAGGGTATGACTCACTACTCGTCTTGAGGCCACTGTTGATGCTAAAACATTTTTCAAATCTAGAATAAAAATCACTAATATCTTCGTCTTGTTTCTGTTTACAGGCTGAGATTGCATCCCAGTCTTCTTTTCTAGTTGTCAATAATCTAGGTAAAACTTGTATTAATAATTCTGGTAATTCTTTACATTTATCTCCAAGACCGGTACCTGGTACTCGTGCCTTATCTTCAGCTTCTAGAACTGCCCAATCGATCTTTTTCTCTCCCACCTCCCAATCTTTTTCCTTGAGCTTCTCATACACCCCTGCGGGCAACAGAACTTTTAACATTTTAATTATATCTGGATACGTGTATTCTCCCATACGGAGCATGTCTTTTAATTCTCTATGGAACCCTGCTGGATCTTTGTCATGGCAGGGAATTAATTTCTTCATCTCGAGGAGTTCCATCTTTGTAATCGGAGTGTAAACAAACACTCGTTCTAGTTCGCCACCCGTTCCTCTAACTGGGTGGACTTCTCGTAACGGATTCTGTCTCTCCATGTAAAATGGTTTACTTTCTGGGGGTGTGACATGAACAAAATGCGGGTTCAGAAACGTTCTATATTTGTGGCGCTGTTCTAGAATGACACTAATTAAATCGGTACCTAAACCTTTCCATCTATACTGGAGTAACTCGTTCAGGACATCATGTAACGGGCCTGGATCAGAGTGCTGACCCTCATACAATGTAATGAGGTGCTGAATCATATACATACCCACCAGTCGCTGCTCGGCTGGGGGCATTTTCAGAAACATTTGTGCCACTATTTCGTCTGGAAAAGTGGTAGAATCAGTAATCCATCGGACTGCTGATCGGGCTAGTTCTTGTTCATGCATGGTACTTAACTCACTGTAACCGATTCGTGATTTCAGAATGTGATCGGTAGCTTGAAACACTTGTTCTAGTGAACCTTGTTCTGGTGCTGGAGAATGAAAAATAGACTTGTGTTCTAGGCGTAAATGGCGATCTGGAAATCTAGATTTTCCTACATACGCTATTCTGTCGGAATTCTCGTCGTCTAACTCTTCAGGATCAGAGTTACTTTCTTTCTCGCTTACTTGTGCTTCTTTACGCTGTTCGTGTAACTTTATTATTTCTTTACGGATTTTCTTGTACATACTCTCCATAGCACCGACGGTCTTGTGCTTACCCTCGGCTATATTATCACTCCACCTTGTCAGGGTTCTCATTTCGGCCTGATTTTTGGACGGGTAATCTTGTTCTCTTATTAGACAGTTAAATCAGAAACTTTAATATCATGAGCTGGATCTCGGCTTTCCTTTGAGACATGGCCTCGCTAATGCTTTCTGGATCATCCCCTGTACGGATGAAACGATATATTCTGTCTAGATCTTCTTTCATATTCGGTAAGGTGACTAGATACGCGGCCACCTTTCTTACGCGGAATGAATATAAAACCATATTATCCTCGCCTGGGACTGGATCATAGCCGCATTCGGCAAGGGATTTTCTTATTTCTGCTACAGTCTGATGTCTGGGCGTACGCTGTGACGCTTGTGCATGTAATTCGGCTGTCGTTAAACGATTGTGTGGCGGCGGGGTTTGAGGAGTACCTCCCCCTGCGGCCCCTAAACTAGAGTCGTCTACTGAGGCTCTTCGTCCTGGCGGAGTGGGAAATGGAAATGTAGGCTGGACTTGTATGGTGGGCTGGACCGGGGGTACCGTAACAGGTACTCCGGTGTCTGGAGGAGCGGGAAGTGCCTGATTTACAGGGACTGGCGGAGCGCGAACAGGATTTGCATATTCTGGGACTGTGTCGTCCCAATAGGACGAAATAAAAATATCAGCTGCGGTCTGTTTGTGACGTAGCTTGGTCGGAACTAATGGTGGCGGGAAATTACTGGATGCCTCTGGGGTCGCTTTTGGCAAGCCCTCGGCAAGGAGAGGATACATACCCCTAATAAGGGCATGCCTCTGTCTGTCTGACTGTTCGGCTTTGACTTGTTCACCTATCTCGATTAGTTCTTTTTCTTGTGCTCGTTCTAAGGATTCTCTACTTAATTCTGACTTTCTGATTTCCTTTTCAGTTCTTTTATGAGCTTCTTTGCGCCATAACTCGATGGCATCTTTCTGTGACTGTCTGGCTTTCTTTTTCCATAATGCTTCTTCTACTCGCATGATGCATTCGGCATCCCATGTACCCGATACGGGCCATCTATACTTTTCTTCTAACTGTTTGGTATACTCTACCCATAAATCTAGATACAGTATGGCGCTTATGCCATGCTTCTGATACATAAAATGACCTGGACTGTCCCTAGGCGGAACTGGAACTGCTGCTTCCAGCAGACCCTTTCTGGTTTTTAACTGACGTAATTTCGAAAAGAGCGGCATGACTGAACTATAATCTAGACACAATACAATACACAATAAACACGATACTTATTCCCCATTCATACCACAACATTAAAATACATGAAGAACATTTAAAAATAACAGTTCGAACAGAATACTACCTGGAATACGGAACACAGAATACATGAATTTTCTCGAGAACAGAACTGACTAGAACAGGAACTAGATGCACTGCTGAAACAGTACGAAACTTACCGGTCTCATAAAGAGACACGTCAGGAGCCGCATCCACCGAAGTGGACACTTCGTTTGTGGGTCTGTGTACCACCAACCCACGGACCAGAGTCAATTAGATTGACCCTGTCTAGATACCACCCCAGTAACGGTACTCACCGGGCAGCAAGAACGGAAGGCCTCAGACTGGACTGGACTGCCTCGACGTCGGACGGACGAACTTCGGACTTCTGTTACGGGTGGGCCTCCGGATACCTCGGACCTTGAACTCTCGGCTTGGGCTCTGGTCGGGACTCGCCGCGTTCCTCCACCGTCTCGTTTGGATGCTGGACCGCCTCCTCCGTCTCCTCCGTGGGCCTGAGGGATACTTGAAGCAGAAATATCTGCCGGTGCGCAGAAGAGTTCCGTCACGACTGCAGAGGGTCAAGGGGTCGGCGTGGCTTCACCGACGCGTGGGGAAAGGGCAAGTCCCTGTTCGGGCGCCATTATGTGGTAAATAAATAAATAAATACCCTATTTTTGAATGTATAAATGAATAACAGATAGCTCAATAAATAAGAGTCAAGATTCGAGGTAGTAGGAGTTTCGCAGGTTTATTACAGCATAAAGGACAGGAACAGGACAACCTGCATAGGAATAGGATGGCAGGGCCCAGCAGCTGCCGGGGCTGGATCTGGGATGAGCGCGCGCTAGCATTTAATAACAATACACAAGCATATATAGTAAAACAGTTGCATTACAGTACATATGATAGGCGGAGCAGTGGGTGGAGCAAAGGGTGTGACGCGTAGCAGTCGCGAAAGATAAGGGTGAAAAGAGGTGTAACAGGGCGTATACATAGACATGTGATGCAAACGTAACAGAATATGTCATGAATGGGGCGGAAACCATGGAGGGGGCTACCTGAGGAGCCGGGACCTCTAACCTGATGGTGCGCGCAAACTAGCAATGACGTGTTACTAGGAGAAGCTGGGGGCTTCGAACTCTGTGCTAGGAGCAGAGACTGAAGTCTGGAGAGTCAGGGCGACATGTACCTAAGCAGTATCTAGTATCTGATGTTTAGAGAACATGTTGATATAAATTATAAGTCAGGAGGGGAAAGGCTAACTTGATTCTAAGACTGGACCATGCATTATTCTACATGTAGTGCGTGATGAAGAATATTAAATGACCATTAATACAGTATTTCTCTAACGTGGAGACGTGAAGGCTAGACAATGACGGAAACTATTGATGCGATTCAGTAATTTAGGAATGCAGAGAAGGAGGACTGAACTGATAACTGGAATCATAACATATTTTTGGCAGACTCAAAGGCTGAGCCAGGCTGAACCGGGCACGGCGTGGCAGGAAGTAAGTGAAGGGTCGAGGATACAGGTGGGGGCTGTATCGCTCCTCAGCGAGGTTTCAGGAGACAGGAGCTGAATCTGGTGTCCAGGCCCTTTTGAGGCCTAGAAACGGGGACTTTATAATGGAATAACGTGCACACTGAGAAACGTGGCAACGTAGCTTTACATAGACCTGATATTCGTAGTATTCACGAGGACTGGAAACTGGCATATTAGAGGTGGACACAACTGTAATTGCGTCTTGAATCGAACATGGGGAATACATATGCATATTTAATCATGCACACATAACATATGATGGATGACACGTAGGGACACAGAACATGGCAAAATTTACTTTTCCACAGATGGACCACCTCCCCCCTTGCTATGCCACTGAATCAATTATACGTGTGTTAATCAGTTTATGGGAAACGTTACATAAGACAGAGGCCCACAATAGGAGTCATGTCATCCATACTTGTAGGCAGTATAGTGTAAGAGTGCTTGGTCTGGAGAAGCTCAAACTTAAAATATACAACTTAACTCCGTGGTTGCGTTTTCTCTTAAATATTAAGAATTGATTTCTGCCCAAATTAACCCATTTTGCAACATTAGGTTAATGAAAGACTAGGGAAAAATCATGATGCTCTAACCTATACCATGTAGTTTTCATGCAGCTCTTTCATGACAGGTAATTGCTCACTCTTCTACATTAGGATTTTAACTTATAAACTGCAAGTAACAATAGGATCTCTCTGACACAAGCAGTAACCTACTGACTTGTTTACATGATATGCTCTTTGTGATGTGCATGGTGCACCTTCTTTTTAGCAGGCATACCCCTGTGCTACCTTATGATGAATCAAAACTTCCACAAAACAAAACACCATCTCTCTCTCCAGAAAAAAATATTAATCACCGGAGTTATCATTTGCCTGAAAATTGCTGGAAGAAAAGAATGCAGCAGCAGGTGCTTTTAAAGCCATAACATATGTTGCAGCACAACAGAGCCAACCCTGCCTATAACTTACTTAGTTTCAATTAACAAACTGAAAGTGAATTACTCAAAATTGAGCTGATGTAGAATGTCTCTAGTAATCAAGGCGGTAAGAAGACATACTGATAATGCGAGTAGAGAGTAGTAGCACTTAGGGACCATTGGTGATTTGGCGCTTTACAGATATAAATTAACATAACATAACAGAATAGAGCTTGGCTCTATGTGCCTAGATCAATTAAATAAAATCCACAAACGTTCACGTGAAACCTTTTATTTTACTTTATTGTATGACTCCTAAGCAAACATATATTTTATTGCAGCGTATGGGTAAAAGCACGTATTTTGGTCTGTTTATCAATGTTTTCTCTCTTTTATTTCTACGAAGATTAACATTGTGGAAAATAAAGAGGGCCAACAGCATTCAAAAGCGCAGGCTTTTGAGAAATACCACTGGCGTTGATTTTGTCACACAAATGGTGCCCCCCCTCTTGACCTTGGCACCCAGTGCGGTGGCATCGCTCCCACCCCCCAAAAGCCGGCATAGTGGATTGATTGATTGATTGATTGAGTGGCGTGCTACTTGCAGAAAAAAGAACTTCAACACCTCGTCAGGGGTAGTAAATGATATATAAATGCATTTACAATACAATACAATAAGGAGCTCAATGTATGAATGAGCAACATGTATCCTAACAATTTACAGGCTGACCGTATTTGTAGCTGAATTTTGGGAAAAATACATTACTTCACATTTTATTTGAAAAGGGGTGGCCGCTCGGCCCTCCCGCCCACATGGCGGTGCGGCGGCCCCCCCTCCTCCGGCCTCTCGGTGGTGGGGGTGTGTCGCGGGTTGATGACACGCGCGGCGGGCCCCCACCACCGATTGGCTGATGCCTCCCCCATGACCCGGAAGCAGTTGGACAGCTTCCGGGGCAGGGGGGCGGGTCGACTGGGGGGCGGGCCTGTGGGGCCGGCGACCCCCTGGTGTTGTAGCCCCTTAAGAGGCCCGGGGAGCGAGCTGGGCGCCCTCTTTGTCCCTGGCTCGCTCCTCGCATACCTCGTGTGCCCAACGCTCGGTCATGATCGGTGAGCAGCAATTTAAGGTCCTAGGGGGGGCGTCACCATCCACGGAGGGGGCTTCCCAGGGGGAGGGGCCACTGGTCCCTCCTAGAACTTCAGGGGCTGGAATATCCACTAGCTGCTAAAAAATGCGGGGTGAGGGAGTCACGCTTTCCTTAGGCCAGTAGCCACCCCGCACATACATCATGACATCAGCAAATGACGCAGAGTGTAAGGGCCCTCCATGTTGGTTAAATGGAGTTCACGATGCCGACGGGGTAGGCGGTCCCCTGTCGCGCATGCGCACCTGTAGGTAAGGGCGTGGTTAGTAGGACTTGACACCGGTTAGCGACCTTGCCGTCGGGCCAGAAATGTTAGAATGCAAAATTCAGGCAGGATGTTAGATTCGGATAGGAAACACGCTGTATTAGACTTTTGTTAAGGTTAGCCTTTGATATTTGTCTTCAATACTGTAATCTAATGTCATGAATTTGGTTTTTCTAACATATTGATGTAATGTTGGTATTCATACTTTTATTGTTTTGTATAATAAATACGGCCGGGGGGTCCCTGACCCCCCGCCTTCCAAAGACAACTTGTTTATGTCAATCCTTCAAGGTGCGGTGTGGGAAGCTGGGAGGGGCGGGTAGCCAGTCACGGACCATGTGATCAGATCACTTTAATCCTTCAAATGTCCAGTACTTCCCATTCTGTTCAAGAAAGCAGATTTGACTAGCTTTAGGAGGCTTAAGTGCTATGAGCGGTCCAATGAACACATTGGTACCTTCATTTAAAGGTGATTATTAGTGCAGCATGGGCAGTGGCGCAATAATGCAGCAAGTGCAGTGGGACTGGGCTGCAGGAATTTAAATTTCCCACTCGGGTGTTGCTAATAATAGTGCAGCAGGTACAGCGGTACTGGGGCCAGGGATGGCGAGAATCAAGTAAGGATGTTTTTGCTCCCTAACCAGTGGTAGGAGTGTGTGTTCCTAGCTTGCATAAGGGTCCTGGACACCCTTGCTACTCCACTGGGCTAATTGCACCGCAAATGGGGCCATTTCATGCTCCTAATTGCACGAAGGCCTGTTAGGGCCCATGCCACTCCTACTGAGAGCAACTACGACACATAAGGAAAGTGTTGCTGAGGTAAGTGTTGCTTAGAGAGAGGCAGTCAGAACCCTTAACAGTCTGACAGACTGGGGTGATGTAGCGCATCAAAAACAAAAGACTGTGATATTATTTATGTATCAGCTGCCAGTGATATATAGATAGGAGGGTGTTACAGGTTTTGCCAGTCAAAAATTAGGGAACCCTCATCAGAAGCAAGGTTTTGCAGCAGCACACAAGACCGAAGCAAACCTCATGCAAGTGTCCGGCATCTTAGCAATATGAAAGGCTGAGTAGCCTTGCTGCAGTTTTATCACTGAGACCAAGATCACACGTGATCTCAACAACAAAAACCTCCGCCAACTTTGCTATATGAAACTGATGTTATGCATTCCGTGGCAATAGTTAACATTGGCACTGCTACGACTGTCCAAGTGCCCACACGGCCCGTTAGTGCATCATGAAAGTTGCTGAATGTATTTTGGAAAAAGAAAGTGCCCAGGTGTAGCAGGGGGAAAGCATCTCATGGGTTACAGAGTGCAAGGGAAAGACTTGAGGCCTGATGCACTATGACAATCGATATGGGTGATTTCCATTTTATCACTGTATTGCATAATTTCGAAAAACTTACTGATTACTGTGTGCTTGGGAACGGAGGAACTATCAGGCAAAGCATCAATAGAAAAACCGATCTCAAACGGGTAGATTCTATGAATCTGCCCCTTTGCAACTGGTATTTTTGCATTTGGGATGCATCATCCCAAATGCAAAACTCGCAATTTAGTAACCACTAAATTGTGATTACTTAACTGCATGTACGCTAGCGGTTTTCCCGCTGCACGCTGCGATTTTAAAAAACCCGCGTTACGTGACGAGCTCAGCTCGTCATCCGCGTAGCGCAGGTTACGCCCATGACGAGCTGAGCTCGTCATGAGCGTAGAAGGGGTTGAATTAGGATTCCATTTAAGGAATCCCAAATTGAGATTCCTTAAATGCAATGCATTCAAGTAAAAAAAATTGCGATTTCGCTAATAGGAGTAGCAAATTACCATCAATTTGTACATGATGGTAATTTGCAAAAACTTTTAAAAATGCACTAAAGTAGCATTTTTCAAACTTCCATTTTACACACACACATGCCCCTGGGGCATGTGTGTGTGCAAGATGTACTCATATGCAGATTTTAGGGTTGCAACAGGGTGTCCTT
Organism: Lissotriton helveticus; assembly: GCF_964261635.1. Lineage (NCBI taxonomy): Eukaryota > Metazoa > Chordata > Amphibia > Caudata > Salamandridae > Lissotriton > Lissotriton helveticus. The sequence goes on along the minus strand of NC_136060.1, from coordinate 45,255,353 downwards.
TTGACACCCTTGCACCCTTGAAATTGCATGCCCAATTTACGAGTACCTATTGGGTACTCGCAAATTGCTAATACAATTCCCATTCATTCCTGTGGGCCTCTAGGCCAATAGGAATGAATGGGAAGACATTCCTAAATTGCGACTCACAATTTGCGAGTCGCAATTAAGCAATGTTTAGAAATCATTATTTTTTATTGATCTCTACATGCATAGGCTTTTGCGATTCTTTAATTGCGATTACTTAATAATCGCAATTAAGGAATCGCAAAAGTCTACCTTGATGCATGTACCTGTATGTCCTTCCATTACTTAGCTTGTGGCACTGCCATACAGGGTCATATTTACGACTTAAGTGGTGCAGGGCAGTACAGCAAGTCACCTTGCTGCGCTTCCCTGCATCACATTGAAAGGACAGGAATGCGCTGTATTAATAAAATACTGGGCATTCCTGTCCTTTTCCCTTTGCTTGCCACCATTTTAGCAGCCTAGCGCCAATTCAGGCATCATTGCACCATGCTGCAAGGCACCTGTGTTGTAGGCAGGGTTGTTTTTGTGCAGGAAGGGGCACCTTCCTGTACAAAAACAATCCTGAGAGGCGTTTTCCTCTTCTATGTGTCCTGCTAAATGCAGTACCCATTGAAAGAGGAAAAACGAGGAGAAATTAACATATTTCTCCTTGTTACGCCTCCCTTTGGGAGGCATATCCTATTGGCACATCTTTTTGGTGCATTCCCAGGTTTACAAGGTCTTGCAAATCTGGGAATGTGTCCAATACTATGGGAGTTGCTTGGGAACACCCACACAACACCTATGGAACCCATACCCAGGGCAGAGAAACACAACGTAGTGATTTACGGTGAGTTGCGTTACGCCATATTTTTGGAGCCACACAAAGTGGCTGTGCATGGCTTCAAAAATACGACTTAAGGTTTGCGTCACTCTTGTACCATGTTGCATGGTGCAAGAGCAACGCAAACTGGGCCTTAAATATGGCCCCTTGTTTTTAAGGTACCATTCCATCCCCTATAAATGAGCTAATTCATTTTCATAATATCAATGGGATTAAAATAGAAGAGGTAACTTATTGCGGCCAACTGCTCTTTCGAACATTGCCCATCATTTTTCTAAGTTTTATTCCCTTTGAAACTGACACAAGCAGTGCTTAATTTGAGCCAGTGGTTTTCGGTACTTGGCACTCGCATTTAATTCTCAACACTGGCACTTATGACAGGGCACCACATGGTGAGGCTGAGCATAACAACAGAAAGTTTAATAATTATATTTACATTAAAAATTCATCAGACCCTCCAGCCACACCATTCTTATAGCTTTAGGTGGGCTAGAACAGTGGTTGGGCATTGTGTTGGCACTGCCACTGGTAGTGTTGGCAGGGGCAATGGGTGATGCAAGCCACCTATGAAAGGCATTGGTCCTTACCATTTTGCAAATTATTCATTAGACATAAGTATACTAACATGTGGAGTCTCACAACAGATCATTGAAAAGGTGACAATGACACATGGAAACTGGTAAGTAGCAAGTGGTTATGGCTTGCGGAGGCAACACAGGACAATAGTGAAACTGAGACACCAACTAGCATATAAACAAAGATGCAAGCACGTGAGCACTCATTTGGCAACGTTTACATGGAGACACAGACACTTGTGGGGACACTGGCAATGACACTGATATGGGAACGCTTACTTGGTGACATGAACAGAGTTTCTTGGAAAGAGACACTGCCATTGCCAGTGTGACATTGCCAGAAGGACACTGGCATGAGAACACTGTCAGGGCAACACAGTAACACAGACACAGGAACATAGCAAAACATAGGAATTGCCAGCAGGTCCATGACAGTTATATTATGATACTCATACAGTGGTGTGGGGCTATAGTGATGTGGCGACAATACTACAGGTAAACCAAAACTGAACCAGAATAGTAGTGGGAATTTGACCCAGGAACTGTAGGACATTACTGTATTAGTTGTGCAACATGTGAGGCCTGCACAAATAATATGTCAGCCATTTCCCCTTACTGGGAACCAAGCACCCATTTGTAGTGCTTGACTCTCTCAGGGTAGTGAATCAAAGCATTCCAAGGGCTAATCAAGAGAGGTGGCGTGGGCTAGTAACCACCATTCACTGGCAAGCAATATTATTACAAAATAAATGACTGTTCAGCCAGTGCGTTCTCTTTAGAAAAAGGAAAAGTAAATGTATTGCACACACACACACACAACTAAATAATACTCTTGACTTTACAAACATATAAATATGGCTGATCAAAAATACCTTGGATTACATTATGAAATCATAAATCATATTTGACCACAAAGGGTCATGACCCTCAAAATCAAAGTGCCCCCTTCCCACATAACACATCGCCATAAAGGGGTGCTATCAGTTTAAATAAAACAGGCCTTTTCGTATTATCAAGTGTTCACCATGACACAGGAAAAACAAAACACATGGTAAAACACCATCATTTTGTGCCTAAATGAATGATCCATAATAACCATGGGTAAATGCAAATATTAATGTCATTAAACCTTATCAAACTTCATCAGTAATCACTGTCAGCATTATTTCAATAAAACGTATTAAAATGAACCGAACATGTGTTTGTGTGCTTGTCATATACTTTCAGGCCACACAGAATGAAATCATAAAAACAGCCCCCAGTTGGGGCCACTTTCATGAATCTATATCTTTCATATACACTTTAAGGCTATATAAACTGCAGCCATTAAAACAGCCCCTAGAAGTTGCACTCCAAGCTGAAGATTAAAACCTCCAGCCTTGGGAATGATTGACAATTCAATGGGGAAGCTAAGGGAGGATCATTTTTGCTTAGACTTTTCAAAGTTAAGGTCACCTCTAAGAAAATCCTTAAGGCTTCCTTGGGGCCGGGGGGGCTGGTGTACTTCTGCAGCACCCCCACACTCTCTTTCACTGGTAGGGTCCTTACTGTCCCTGGGCCACCACAAACCAGCCAGAAACAGTTTCTTTTCCCACAGGGCATTATGGAGTGCTACCACTGCTTCCGTGATTGTTTCTTGTCATTCAAGATTGTGAGCCTCTTTTTCGTTTTTCCTAGGGGTGCCTTGTTCACCTTGGGCACCCTGCATGCTTTCATTTGTTGGGAACAGATGAGAAGCGCACCCCTGGCTGCCCCCGCAGGCTCCCCACAGCAGCCGCTTCCTCCTTGCTGCTGCGGGAGTCAGCAATTCTTCTCTGCTGCCTGCTCTTGCAGGCAGGGTGTGCTTCCTTTTGGTGGCCTTCCAGAAACAGGCACGGAGAGAAGGGGATTGTTCCACGTCAACCCCAAGACCACCCTCAGAGGCACCCTCATCTACAGACCCCCGGGACCAGGCACACAATTCAGCGAAGACATCGCCGACTTCATCAGCCCACACGCCCTCCCCTCCGCCGACGACATCCTCCTCGGGGACCTCAACTTCCACCTGGAGAACAACAACGACCGCAACACCACCACCCTGCTGGACAACCTCGCCAACCTCGGACTCAAGCAACTGGTGACCACCCCCACCCACTACGCCGGACACACACTCGACCCGGTCTTCTCCTCCAGCAAGGACATCGCCTTCAGCCACGCCACGGGACTCCACTGGACGGACCACAGCTGCGTCCACTTCAGCTTCAGAAGAACCACGCTCAACCATCACCAGCAACAGGTTCCCCGCAGAAGCTGGAACAAGATCACGGCAGACCAGCTCGCTACTTCCCTGAGCAAGAACCCTCCCACCAGCACAACGAACCCCAGCCAAGCAGCCACCAACCTCACGAAATGGATCAGCGACTGCGCAGACGACCTGGACCCTCTGAAGACCCCACCGAGCAGACCCGGCAGCAAGAAAGCCCCATGGTTTAACGACAAACTCAAGAGCTCCAAGAAGAACTGCAGAGCACTCGAGAAAACCTGGCGCAGAGACCCAACACCGGACAACATGACCGCCCTCAAGCTCGCCACCCGAAAACACCACCAACTGATCCACACCACCAAGAAAACCGCATTCAAGGAACGACTGGACAACAACGCACACAACAGCAAGGAACTCTTCAACATCGTGAAAGAGCTATCCAACCCCAACGCCGGAAACAACGACATAACCCCTTCGCAAGACCTCTGCAACTCCCTCGCCTCCTACTTCCACAACAAGATCGCGGACATACACAACAGCTTCAGCACGCAACCGACGCACGCCACGACCGAACCACCGCCCCCCACCACCACCCTCCGCGCCTGGACCCCGATCAGCACCGAAGACACCATCCGCACAATGAACTCCATCCACTCCGGATCTCCAACAGACCCCTGCCCTCACCACGTCTTCAACAAAGCCGACGCTGTCATCGCACCCCACCTGCGGGACATCATCAACACCTCCTTCAACATCGCCACCTTCCCGGAAAGCTGGAAGCACGCCGAACTCAGCGCTCTACTCAAGAAACCAACAGCCGACCCCACTGACCTCAAGAACTACCGCCCCATCTCGCTGCTCCCGTTTCCGGCAAAAGTCATCGAGAATACCGTCAACAAGCAACTGGCCGCCTTCCTCGAGACGAACGGTTCCCTCGACCTCTCACAGTCTGGCTTCCGGGCCAACCACAGCACCGAGACTGCCCTGATCGCAGCGACCGATGACATCCGAGCCCTGCTCGACAACGGAGAAACAGCGGCCCTCATCCTCCTGGACCTCTCCGCGGCCATCGACACTGTCTGCCACCGTACCCTTGTACAGCGCCTCAGCAACGTCGGAATCCAGGAGAAGGCACTGGAGTGGATCATCTCCTTCCTCGCCGGAAGGACACAGAGAGTCCGCCTCCCCCCGTTCAGATCGGAGGCCACCGAAGTCATCTGCGGCGTTCCTCAAGGCTCCTCGCTCAGCCCAACACTCTTCAACGTCTACATGAGCCCCCTCGCAGCCATCGCATGCCAGCACAACCTCAACATCATCTCCTACGCCGACGACACCCAGCTGATCCTCTCCCTCACCAACGACCCCGCCACCGCCAGAGCCAACCTGCACGAAGGGATGACAGACGTAGCCAAATGGATGTCGAACAGCCGCCTGAGACTGAACTCGGACAAGACGGAAGTCCTCATCCTGGGATCCTCACCCTCCGCCTGGGACGACTCCTGGTGGCCCCCCGCCCTGGGCAGCGCACCCAAACCAACAGACCACGCACGCAACCTGGGCTTCATCCTGGACTCCTCCCTCTCCATGACCAGACAAGTCAACGCCGTCTCCTCGTCGTGCTTCAACATCCTGCGCATGCTACGTAAGATCTTCCGATGGATCCCCACCGAGACCAGGAAGACGATCACCCAGGCCCTCGTCACCAGCCGTCTGGACTACGGCAACTCCCTCTACGACGGAACCACCGCCAAACTACAGAAGAGACTCCAGCGGATCCAGAACACCTCAGCATGACTCATCCTGGACATCCCCCGCCGCAGCCACATCTCCGGACACCTGAGAGACCTTCACTGGCTCCCGGTCAACAAGAGAATCACCTTCCGGCTCCTCACCCACGCACACAAAGCCCTACACAACCAAGGCCCAGGATACCTCAACAGCCGCCTCAACTTCTACGCTCCCAAACGCCAGCTTCGATCGACCAGCCACGCCCTCGCCACCGTCCCCCGAATCCGAAGAGCCACCACAGGAGGAAGGTCCTTCTCCTACCTGGCCGCCAAGACTTCGAACTCCCTCCCGACCCACCTCCGCCTGACCCAGGACCACCTTGCCTTCAGGAAGCAGCTCAAGACCTGGCTGTTCGAGCAGTAGCGGACCCCCTCCCCCCCAGCGCCTTGAGACCCTCCTGGTGAGTAGTGCGCTATATAAATGCCTTGATTGATTGATTGATTGACAACAACTGGGCCCACAAAAGCTGTTTCCTCCTAGGATCTTGGCTCACAGGGAGATCGGTGCCCTCAGGAGGCAAAAGTAGCAGTGGAGAGGGGGGAGTCCACGCAGGCCCCCTCCTTTTAGCGATGGGAGAATCTTCTTTTAGTGACGTTGGGCCCTGGCCCTCCATAGGGGTATTTCTAGAGAACACCTCAAAACCCCACATGCTCAGTTAATGTGGGAAAGGTCGCCAACCTTTATAAGGCAATACACTTGTGCCCTATTGGGCCAGTTTAAATGATCTTGTGTTCATTTGCTCCTGCGGGTGAGCTCTAGCAATCAGAAGCAGTTTTAGCAGAACATGTCACCTCTAAGTTAATATATTTTGCAAAGAGCTTGTTCTACTGGCTCCCTGTGCCAGCTCTCCTACTGGTCCTTGTCTTTGGACACAGAAGTCCAGATCTTTCCCATAGCTGGTCCTCAGGAGGTTTAAGATGGCCAGCCTCACTAGCCCTTGGAGAGATCTACTGGTCTTGAGATCAACTGGGGAGAGTTCTTGCCCATTTTGGGAATTAGGGAATTTATCCTTCCCGTCGACCATGGATATTACAGTTCCAGGGCTAGCAGCAAAATGCACAAAAGCACCTACAAGAGTTTTTAAAAGGGGGTGGAAGGTTCTAGAATCGAGGCACCCCTGCCCAATCCTAGGGTGCCATATCACCTCTCCACCCCTGTACCAACCCTCCTGCACAGCATGCTGGAACAGTTCAAGAAGGGACTTGTTATATCTGCTCGTGGGACTTCTGCTCCACCCCTTGCTGAAATCAATACCAGGGCCTTTCCCACTAAAACCTAAAAGAAGAGCCCCCTACAGTGTTGGCTCCAATTGTCTGGGCTTCCTTTGTTGTTCAGTGGGCCTGGGCTGCCCTCAGCCCTGGTCAGTGTGACAAGTAATTAATAGATGCAGATTTTCATCCCATCTCTTCCGCCTCAGGAGTTGTGGTGAGCACCATTAATTAATCCTTTTTGTGTTGGACAGCCTTTGTCCCACCAGCTGAGGGGACATGTAATAAACATGCCACAGCAGGGTGACAGAAGTCCTGGGCTCTGATCCTGAGCTGAGCCAGAGAAATATAACAATTAGGGATGACCCATAAAATGTACATGTATTGTTTTGGGACCTGCTAATATTAACGGGGCACACATTTTCCACCTCAGAGTCATGGCTCGTAACTTTGTAGGCCTAAGGGAAGAGAAACTGCACTCTAAGTCAGATTTCCCCCTATGTATATATTAAAAGTGTAATTGTAGATAAAACAGTAAATATTACTGACTTTACTTATAAGTGCACACTAATATTCTAAGGCCTAATCCTGGTCCATATCTAACCCTCAGAGTCCCCCTGCACTACTTGTGCGCAATTACCAGGCTGTGCACACAGGCAGTCTTATATGCATAGCACGCACATGTGTGAACACATGTGTGTACACATGTCCTCGTTTAACCAACCAAGTGGCCCTTCTCCTAGGTGCATCTCAGTGGCCTTATGTTAAAAAGGCGGCCACTCTTGGTACACACGTTCAGTCCATTTGCCATGTGATTAGCATGGGTGAGACACATGTAGTGAGTCTAATCCACAGTACAATGTCCAAAACAGGGTGATTTATCTGCAAAAAATCTGGGTGTATTACATGGGTAGAACCCATTATGAAACAGGGACATTTACATGTGAGCATAAAGACAACACCACAAAGAAAGCCACAAAAGCCCCCAAGGGTTCGGGGTTTTGACATCAGCATAAGCAAGGTTATGGGCTGAACTGAAACACACAATTTTACAAAAGCCCTCAGAATAATTACTAGGGACAAATATAGCAATTTACAAAAACAACCCTTTATTTCGTGTGGAAATTAAAATTGAAGTGACCAATTGTGCAAAGTCCTGAGGTTTGACTCATTTCACATTCTCTAATGCTGCCTACACATTATGGTTTTCCCTTAACCTCAGTGAATATGCCAGTACTGCCTTAAATTACAGTACCCTCATAAACAGAAAAAAGTAGGATTGCTAAATGTAATTGCTAATACATGGCCTACCACTGTACAAATGGGTCTTTAGTTTATCGTGCTATGCTCAGACAATACACATCCTATGGAATAGGATGGCAGTATGGCTTAATCTTGCAGTAGCGATCATGCTGTAGTATAGGAAATAAACTGCCTTCGGTTTTCAGGGGTATCCACTCACCACTGCCAACTCGTCTTATGTAATGGAGTCAGCTTCAGCAAGTTCCGAAGCAGAGATTTTTTCAGTCCAATCCATGCATGAACCTTATGAGGCGTTCCTACTGTCGTGCCTTTTTTAAAGGCACTGTAGCCTTTGAAAGAGGCAATGCCTTGGGAACACCATGCCGCCATGCCATATGACTACAAATAACTTGTAATCTGGTGGTTGGAATGCTGCAAGTCTTGGCACTGCGGGGTGCAGTGGTGGAGTACCGCCCGCCCTCGCACCATTGAAACTCATAATCGAGCCTTTGATGTGTGATACCACTGATGACATAGACACTGATGGTGAGGAGGTGGAATGGTTGGTAGTGTGTGGTGTGGATACAATAGAAGGCAGTACACATTCAGATGTTTATAATCCACCTAAATGCATGGTTGAGGTGAATGGGGTAGAACTGCACAAGTGGGCAGATTCATGTTCGCCTCATAGTCGCCTCATAGTGGAAGAGTGTCAGTGGAGGAGTATTAAGACCAACAGATTTGGAACCGGAAGCATATTGTGGTGTAAAATTGAAGGATTAGGGTACATTATGACTGAATTGAAATACAACAATAGAAGAGCTTCTTGTAAGGTGTATGTGGTGGAAAAGGGCAAGACTGTTTTGATAAAGATAACAGCTGGACCTTGTGATAATTTTGGATCCAAGTCTTTGGTCAGGTGTTACTAACCACACAGCGGGTGGTGGAGAGATGGAGTTCAAAATATCCCCGTCTGTTTGTGAAAAAAACTACAGTTTTTGAAAAAATTTGAACGTTGCATATTCTTAAAGATAGGGCCCTGTACACAAGGTTCATGAAGTCTGTAATGTTCCATTGGCTTAGCATGATCAATTGAAAGTGAATTGGACCATTTGACCAAGGTTGGGGTCGTGGAACCGATTGAATATTCAGAGTGGCTAAGTCTGATTGGTCTAGCAAAGAAAGCTAATGGAAGCTTGCACATGTGTGTAGATTTAAGTGATTTAAATGACAGCCTATTGGTAGATCCCCATTCACTTCCCATATTAATGAAACTTTGAGAATGTTAGAGGAGCCACATGTTTTACCATGCTGGAATTATCTAGTACACTTCAGCAGAAATGACTTCATTTAGACTTCAAACATCTTTCAGCCTTCATTACCCCTGAAGGGGTTTACCAGTTTGTACATATGTCATATGGATTGGCGTCCGCCTTATTCCAGAGATTGATGCAAAGTGTTTTATGTAGGTTATCCAATGTCTTGTTTCTCCAAGACAGCATATTTGTGTGGGGAAGTGCTAAGGAATAGCATTATGCGAGGTTGGAGGAGGCGTTTTAAAATTGGAGCAAGCAGGTCTCACCCTAGGTTCGGAGAAGTGTAAAGTTGCAGTGGATGAAGTTGAATATTTGGGCCACACACTGTCATAGAAGGGAGTGAAGCTCAAGTTGACGTTAGCGGAAGCAATAGAGTTGGCTTCTGTGCCCAAGATATGGAGCAATTGAGATTTTTTCTGGGACTGTCAGAATATTGCTCAAAATGTTTGTAGTATTTTGCTGACAAAGTGCATTTTTTGCATAAACTAATGAAGGAAGGTGTTAAGTACCAGTGGACAGCTGTTTGTCAACAATCTTTTGAGTTGGTGAAGAAATGTTTCAGTGAAGCTGTTAATCTAGCTGCATACCATCAACAGATACTCCACTACCGTATACTCACCTCAGCCCATAAACACAAAAACACAATTGAATAAACCGCTGGAGTCGAAGTTTATAATTTTCTCTGTAGTTTTCAAGATTAGTTATTCAATACTCCTAACTAACCTTTCACTGATCAAAAAGTTCTTTCCTCTAGTCAATGGACCATTATGTGATCTAGTTGATAGTGAAAATGACATAAGCTAACTTTTCTATTTCAATATAAAAACCACAGACTCTGGAAGGTTAATTCATCAAACAAATACTTTGGACTCATGCAATGATCAATTGCTCAGAAAGGAAGAGGACAGAGAGAAAAGGACATCTGTAGATAGTGTGAAAATATATTTACCAAGCATGGTGTAAAGACCAACCCCCTGGCCAAAGGGCTGGTAAGGGTCCCCCGGGATAGATCAGGTGACAAAAGCTTCAGGACAGGAATCAGGTCAGGATAGATGACCTCTTTAAATACCGACGACTACATTACACCCCTCTCTGATACTCTCTTTCTCCTTGAGATCCTTCCACGATCTTCTGTCCAACCCAATTAAAGTAGGATAGATGGTTCTGCATTTGGTTTCTTCATCAGTATCTCACAGCGTCTCTCCCAGCAACCGCTCCTCCTGCAGCAACAGCATCCCAAATCGCACTAACTAACTAACTAAGGCTATCTCAATTATACCTTTCGTTCTGCATGTTCCACCCATTAATGTTTCAATATCGTAAAAATACTAAATCTGATTGGTCAGGGAAGGGGAGAAGCTCATCACACCATGCTTACATGTTATTAAATTCAGTTAAACCATTGTTCACAAACCCATCCCCTCAATTTTTATTCATAATTTTATTTCCCACCCGCATTCCTGTTCTATTTTCTGCAAAATTGTATACAGTCTGAATGCAATTCCTCATCGATGAACTTTTTACCGTCCGTTCCTAAGCTAGGACACTTTGCGACCTTGGCTTTCATTCAACATCCATATCACCATTCCGGGTTAACTTTCAATAAGGCACGCGCAGTCGTCACATGACTCATCTTGATTCAGTTATACACAAGAGGCTCAAATACACACCAGTGATAAAGTCAGAAAGACAAATTTTACTTTAAAAAATAAATGATTTCACTGTATACCATCCATCTCTACTCTATCCCAGTTTATTTATTAGACTTATCCCCATGTTAGCTTTAGTAAAAACCACTTGATTTAGTTCAAGCAAGCAGATGCCATGCACGTGAGTCTTCAAGACTCCATTTTAGTGCCTTTTGCTCATGTGCAAGTATTTCCCTCCAAGCGACAGCTCGTCATACTGCGTAAATGCAGTTGACACATGAACAATTAATATTTCCCTATTTAAAACAGTTTTAGTCCTTTGTTCATGCTGTTATAGTTAGTAAACACATAAGCAAGTTTCACTAACCCGCGTATTGGTGTGGTGCGCATTAAGTTTACACAAATTAGTTTTAATAACTTGTTAGTGAGTTAAAGGAGTGGATTCCTTCCAAGCAAGTCTCTTTTCTATGAGTCCTTGCTCCATCACCTTAGTGCTGAAACCCTTTGATCCTAACAACAGAACCATAGTGGTCACGGATGCCAGTGCATATGGACTGGAACCATTTGTATGCAAGAGAGTAAGGGATAACAGAGAGTGGTGTTCTTCACACATGTTAAAAGGTGCTGAGACCACTTATTCCACCATCAGAAAAGAAGCACTAGGGTGATGGCGGGTGTACAGAACTTTAGAATGTATGTTTGGGGCAATCATTTTTAGTTACGAATGGATCCTAGGCCCTCTACAAGAGGTGCTGGACAACCAATGCCTCGCATAACTAAGTGGTTGTATTGTTTACAAGAGTTCAGATTCTCTATCCATTATGAGCCGGGAAATAAAAACATCAATGCTGACTGTCTCTTGAGATTCCCTTTGGATAATGCAGAGTGACGAGTATAATGAGTGGATGCTAGCTGAAATTAAAGAACCATGTAGAGGTGCCATTTGGGAAGAAGAGTGGAAACAGGCTTTGTAAAAGTCATATTGCTGTTGGTGGAAGAGTTACAGAGTGACTCAATTTTGAGTGGACCGGGGGAGGGATTTTGAGTGATTTCTTACATGTATGAAGGGAGCTCTCTGTGGTTGATCGAATCATTAAACAAGTTACAGATTGGTAGTCCCTGGTGGTTTGCGGCACAGGTTGTTGAATTTATTGCATGGACGACAAGGTGCAATTTCAGCTATGAAACTTGAAGCTCTGATCGATTTTTGGTGGCCAGGCACGGACAAAGAAGTTGAGAGGTCTGTAAGAAATTGTGTGCCATGCACGTGCAGTGACAAATCTCATACTGTAATGAGAACATCCATTGTGCCTCCAGCATTTCCCAAACAAGCCTGGGAAAGATTAGCTATTGGCATCTGTGGTACATATGATTGTTTGGATTTTGGATGAGGGCATGCTATTCTATTCATAGACTATTTTCCAAGTGGCCTGAGGTGGCTTTTATGAAGGAGCTCAAGGCTAACCATGTGCTCAATTTTTGTGAATTGATTTTCAGGAGAAACAGTTGCCCCGGAGGTACTGGTCTAGGACAATGGACCACAGTTTGTTTCTGCAGAGTTCACTGCTTTCCTCAAGAAGAAGGGGATTAGGCATCTCAAAATGGCTGTATATCATCAGGTAAATAGTTTGGTAGGAAGGTTTAATGGCGTGTTTAGCGACTGCATTCAGCTGGCCTTGAGCGAGGGTTGTGATTGGAGACAAGTAGAGAAAACATGCTATGAAATTACAGCACAGCACCTCACTCAGGGACTCATTATGATAGAGGCAAGACCACCACCAACAGGCTATCGGTGGCTGTCTCACTGCCATCAGAACCACTTTCACAGTCCGCTACATTAGGATGTTGGGCGGTGTGATAGGAGTCAGAAACACCAACCACCACGCATCCTACGGGCTCATTGAGCCTGTCAGTGCGGCAGAGGGCTTCACAATCCCTAGAATGGTGTTGGTGCCTACCAGGCACTGCCATTGTAGGGATTACGATGTCCCTCCTTGCCAGCCTTTTCATGTCATTTCACCCTCCTTGGAAAGGCTGGTGGAAAGGGACATTGGGGACCTGTAGTGGGCCCCCTCCCCCTGGCCCTCTGATGTGGATACTGGGGGCACCTATGGCGCCCCCTACATGTCCCTACACCATGTGGTAGGCACCACATGGTGCCTGCCATCTAGTGCAGGGATATGTCAAGTAACCCCTTTTTGTACTGTGGCGTGTGCTGCAGCCAGAAGCACCAGCCGCAATACAAAAGATAGGCATTGCGACTGCCGTGGTGACAGTTGCATCATAATGCCTATGATAGGATCACAGACAGTCTGTTGGGCGGTCCCGATTTCCGATAAGGTGGCGTGCGGACGTAAGTCTGCATACCGTCATAATCAGCCCCTCAGTTACAGAAGAAACTCAGTTTTTTATTGAAAGGAAGGATGATGTGCACTACTGCTGTTGCAGCATGGATGGAGAGATTATCAAGAACTGGAGTGAATCAATAGCTCTTCATTTATAGAGTCACAGGGCATCAAGCGGGGTATGCACGATGTCAAAATGAGAGATTGAGAGAGTAGTGCCATTATAAATGGAAGGGGATAAGTTAGAGTTTGGTCGGCTCACTGACATCAAAATCAGAATCAGAAAATGCTTTTTTCGATTTTAGACATTTGATAAAATCATAAAAGCAGAAGATAAAAAGACAAATTTATACAAAATATACATTTAAAAGTTCCATAGATAAACGGCTGTCCCAGCTGTGCATGTATTACAATTTAAAAGAACTAAGCAATAATAGTTTCCTTTTCCTCAGAATACTTTTTAAAAGGCCAGTCAAGATACCAATACAATACACATTATCCAGTAATTGTAGAAATAGAAAAGCCGCCATGCTCCCTGCTTCAAAAAGGGCATAATCCATCTGGCATGTTCCATGGCATAGAATTTACAAAAGAGGATCATGTGTATTGTTGATTGTAAAGATAGATTATCGCACGGGCAGTGACAGAGATCCCTGGACCAGTCATTTACAGCTGGAAATATAACCAAGCGATGAAAACTATCAAACCTAAACCTAGACAGAATGTATCTGTCATATCCGCCTATACACCAGACTAGGTATGGTTGAATAGATTTGCTTGCCAGGGTCAATTGATGCTGGATCACAACACTTTTATTGAATTCCACTGCAATTCTGAGCGACTCAAAGTGGTTCAAACATAAAACTTTCAGATTTTTCTGGATATGGAGAACATGGAATCTGGCTTGACATAAAAATCTGGTCTGTTCAGATCATTTAATAGTTTTCTTACATAGTTCAGCCAGGGAATTTTTCTATCCTGGTCCAATCCCATTGAATCCTTAATAATTTCACGGTGGTTCAACAGGGGCTGGGAATGGTCCAGACTCTGTGCCAGAGTAAAATTGGTTGCATTTTATTAACAACAGAATTGTGAGAAATTCTCAGTTCACTATGGCAATTAAAAACAGATGAGCTCTGAGGAACCGCTGATATAAACCTTAGAAAAGCATTTTCTACCACTTGTATAGGGGAAACATCATTAAAAAACCAAACCCCGCGCCATATATTGGAATGCTTATACATTTTGCTTGATAAATTTTGAGAAGGATCCCCGGGGGCCTTTTACCCAATTTGTTTTGAAAAATTCATTACTGCCGCGGTCAACCTCTTGAACGAAAAGGTCCTACTCTTGACCGCTGGTCCCCAGAAGCCTGTATCCTCAAGCAAAATGCCAAGATAGGAGAATGTTTTGGTAGATTAAATTTTACCACTCCCAGCTACTAAGCTTCTACATCTGTTCTTTACCTTCCCACAAGACATCACAAATGTTTTCTTCACATTGAGTTTCAATCCCCTGTTATCCATGAATTCAATGTATGTGGCAAGGGCTCTCTGTAGGCCGAGCTGGGTTATAGCCATTAACACTGTGTCGTCTGCGTAGGGAAGGAAGACGATCTGCTTGTTATTAAATTGTGGGGGATCTCTCCCTCTGGCCACCAGTTCCTCTTCCAATGCGTTGGTATATAATGAAAAAAGGAATGGGGCCAGAACAGAGCCTTGCCTAACGCCCCTCTCCACGTGGAAAGACTTAGTGCACTCTCCCTTCAGTCCATATCTCACCTTCGCTGAGGCCCCCGCGTATAATTGCCTCATAAATTGCACCAGTGAGGGTTCTACCGTTAGGTCCTCTAAAATTTGCCACAACCCTCTATGATCAACGCAATCAAAGGCTACAAAGGGCTACAAATACCCCAAATAGTTGCCCTGTCTTTGCTTGGGTATACTTCCTCTGTAATAAAGAGAAACTTAAAACCTGCTCAGTTGTACCCATCCCCTCTCTAAAAAACCATATTGGACCGGGCTCAGAATTTTATTGTCTTCAGCTCACGATTGAAGTTTATTTAAAACGACCATTACTGCAATTTTCATAAACGAGTCTAAAAGAGATATAGGTCTGTAACAAGCAGGGTTTTCCCGGTCCCCTTTTTTAAAGATAGGTATTATAACTGACTCAGACCAGAATTTAATAAAACCCTTTGCACAGCATGCTTCTAGGACTCGTGTTAGCAAGGGGGCCAAAAGCTCTGTCGTAGTTTTATACAGGTCTGTAGGAATCCCATCGGGGCCCGGGGCCTTGCCTACTTTGCTCGCATTAATAGCCGCCAAAACTTCACCATGAGTGAAGTGGATATCGATCGGCAAAAAAGCAGTTTGGTCTCCAGGAAGATCTAATTCCCGGTCTAAGATTATGACTTCGCCACCCTTATTACCATAAACGTTGGAAAAAAAGTCGATCCATGATTTCTCATCAATCACTACCTCTACCTTTGCACTCTCATTGTTAACAAAGAATGGTGCCTTCACTGCTTTCCAGAAAGAAGAACAATCTCTGCGCAAAGAGGCCTCATAAAGGTTATTCCACACTTGATCTTTAATTTCTTTCTTGCGATTCTTGCTTGCAAGATTTACGTTTTCCTGCACGCTCTAATTTCCTCATAATCCCTCTCTGGACTGTGGAGTATGGCCTTTAGCAGGAATAGGTTTTCGTGCACAGAGTATCAAACCATCCATTGTTCTTATTAAATGGCCATTGAGGGGAAGGCTCAGCGTGTTTTGTACAACTAACGTAATTTGCAAGAACGCATTCAGTGTATCCATATACCTTCTTGCAGGCACTCTATAATGGGTGCTAGGGCCTTGGAAATAATTTTTGTGTTCATCACCTCAGGATCTTTCTTACCCCAGCGCAGGGAATAACCATTCTGATGGGCCAAAACAATATGTTGGGTCCATGCCAGACTTTTAACAGTAGAGGGAGCATTATTTGATGGTAACTCAGACTAACGGGATGGGTAGTAAATGTATCGAATCAATTTACATAATGATTGGGGATAATAATAAAATCTATCAAGGAGTTAAAACCCCGACCAATGAACGTGGGACTAAAGTCTACTGAAGGGGAACACAGCATATTGGCGAAACCAAGGTAAAAAATGGCATAACTTTGTTATACCTTTCGCTTGTAACTGAGTGAACAAAATGGGCCGAATGGCCCTTATCCTCTGCTTATGTGTCTCCAAACACACATTCAATCTGGGTCCAAATGCTAGTATTAAAATCCCCGCCCCAGATCATGATCACATTCAACCCTTTAGATACAACCAGATTGCTTAGGTCATCATTGAGACTTTTTAAGACATCTGCAAATTTTCACTTATCTATATTATTTTAAAAATTGACAACCACTACCTTGACTTGCAAAAACAAATGAATGGTAACAATTTGATAGTAGGAGGTGAATGTTATCATTTTAATGTTCTGAACCCTCAACATATTTGAGATATAAACACAAATCCCCATTTTGTGTCTCTAATGTGCCGACAGCAGTTTTGGAATGTGGATTGTCTTAAAACCGTCAAGATGTAGCTCATTTATCAACCACATCTCCTGGAGACAAATAATTTCAAAGTTGTTAATAAAATCAATCCATAACAAATGATTTGCCTTAGACTGTAGGCCAGAAACGTTCCAGAAGGCTACTCTAACAGTACCTTGGACTGAATCAGCTTGAGCATCAAAACCATGTTCGCTCTCACCCTGTCTTTGGCTTCCACCCAACTACATTTCTGCAACCACACTGCAATCATTTACTGCAAGAGATGTTACATCTTTAGGTTCTCCACCACTTACTAATTCATTCTGAACTGCTTTTAGAATTCCTACCGGGGATGAATCACCCGTACTATGAAGACCCTTAGAAACATTATGTTTATGGTTATTATGATTTATCAGTGGCAAAACAGCTGCTGACATATCGCAGTCATCTGCATAAGGTACCCCATCGGGTTCCAGGGGACAAGCCCTCAATAGTGATTCGGGGGCCACGTTAGGCACAGGGTAGTGATAATCATGTATAGTCGAGAGTCAATCCACCTCCTCCAGAAATTGTAAAGGCCCATACCTGTTTTTACCTCTAAATTGTAAGTCGGATTACTGTTAGATTGTATACTTGTGTGAAATGCAGAGTACTTAACGGGCACTCTCGGCTGATAAACATAACCCAAAGGAAGAACATTAATACCCTCTACCATGCAATTATGCGTACTAGTTCGACTTAAAATGTCATGAACTAGGGCAGGGGAACCCAAGCAAAGAACTACACAATCCCCTTTAAAGTTTTTTCTGCTAGTGCCCACCCATGGGACACGTCTCAAAATTTTAAAAGAGGAAAACATCTCCTGTGTCAAACCTGCCTTAACACCTAAACAGTGTATGACTTTATTCCTCAGGGTGACCCAGGATTCTTTATTGCCCTAAGAAGACAAAAGGAACATTTGCCAAAACCAGGGTGTAGGGGACCGCAGCGGGAGGAAGGTTTAAGCTGGTATAATTCGGTTGGGGCACTTGATTATATGCCAAATGACTTCCTTGACTAGGGTAGGTATCAAGTTGAGGTAAATTGCCCCGTCATTAGATGCTCCCACGCCCCCTCCCACCCCTGCATTATTTAGCCTTAATCTACTAGAAGTGAGCCTCTTTGGTTTAATGGGACAAACAACTCTACTAGTTCTCTCGCTCTCGCTACTCTGTTTGCTACGTCCCGGAATACTAACTTGTGGTGTCTGTCTACAATCCATCCCTAATTTATCAGCCCCCCGCATCTCAGGTTGTATGGTTATCACTTCCTTTAGCCACCCTGTGATAGAAGCTAGGCCCGTTTCAATTTTGTCCAGTCTCCTCTCTTGGATACTAATAGAGTCCTTAATAAATATATATAAACCGTTTAATGAGCTCATGATTCCCGACATATTATTGGTAGATTGACCTTTGATTTTACCTTTATTTTTTTAGCAAGTTTTCCGTTCTTTTGCTTTAT
This sequence comes from Lissotriton helveticus, assembly GCF_964261635.1. NCBI lineage: Eukaryota > Metazoa > Chordata > Amphibia > Caudata > Salamandridae > Lissotriton > Lissotriton helveticus. Next base: position 45,237,101 of record NC_136060.1, on the reverse strand, counting down.
TTGTGGTTAAAGTGACCGTACCCTGGTATAATTTGGGATCACGTTTTGAACTAATAAGAGTACTAGGGGCTTTGTGTATCAGTGGCGGTAACGTTATTGGGGCATCTTTCTTCTTAGAGATACACACTCTTTTTGGCGGAGGCAGTGGTGCAACGTCTGGGTCATTTAAAGAAATCTCATCACTCCCAATCTGGACGCAACCGTTTAGAGATTTCACGGTTGCCTCATGAGCAATTGTCTCCCCCTGATGCACTCTGTAATCGAGGGATTTGACCCTGCTGTTTTCAGAGGAGTCATGTGACTCCTTATTCAGTGCCTCGTCAGCGTTTGAAATTTGTTTTTCAAGAGCCCCCACGGCCCCTGTCAAGTATTTCATTAATGCTTGAGAATAACAAGGACCCCCTGATTATGAATCAAATTCCTGGGTCAGGGTAAGACAATTTACGTAAAGTAGCGAACCCAGGTAAATAATAGGAAAAGGCAAAGTAAACAAAAAAGGAATACAAACTATGCACTTAAGATAACAAGAATATTCAGTTTAATAAATTCAATACATTTTTTTAAATAAAAATGCTTTGTAATGTGTTTAAAATACATAGAATTAAGAGATTCTTTAAGTCAATGATCAGATACAACTTAATCAAACATATTGACGATAACCCAATTAATGTGGGACAAGAAATGGTTTTTTGTTTACTTTGCCTTTTCCTATTATTTGCCTGGGTTCGCTACTTTACATAAAAAGTATTTCATTAATGACATATTAGTTTCTTTAACCTTATTTTCTGTCTTGCCAGGGATTGAATTTTGTAGCTTTCTCTTCCCCATGTCGTAGATCACAGGACAACCCCAACACAATCAAGGAAAACAGACCTCAAAGGACTGAATAAACACATTAAATTACACCTCACTAACTCAATTTGTGCCCCGTTTTAAGTGGGGAACAATAAAAACAGTCAACATCCAATAAGTTTACCACAATCGTGGAGACTGGTAAGTTAGATCATGGAACCAAGAGCCATGGCCCAGCCCAGCCTCTTCCGGCCAAGGACGGGCCCGCCCTTGGCCCCGGCTCTGCTTGGGCAAGCCCGCGCTCGTCCCGTGCCGCAGGACCCTAGAGACTGCTTTAAGCGCCGGCTGGCATGAGAATGTTGCGCTGCTCCTGCCGCGAGTTCGTGGTGCCCCCTGGGGCTTGTAGTGTCTGACAGGTGGCGAGTGGCGGAAAACAGACAGGGCGTCCCGCGCCGCAGAAGCCCAGAGGCTGCTTTAAGTGCCGGCTGGCACAAGAATGTTGCGCGGCTCCAGCCACAAGTTTGTGGCGCCCCCTGGGGCTTGTGGTTTGTGGCAGGTGGCAAGTGGCGGCAAACAGACAGGGCAACCCCTCACTGACATAACATTGTCACTACTAATAGCGGGCTACAAAATTATCGTCACACTAATATCATCAACAACAATATCAATAAATCTATGCTTATTTAAAAGAGCACACAAATATCAAAGAAAAAATAGCATCATAAAAAACATTGATTTTACAAATATTGTCAACAGAAATATGGCGATAACACATTATACCAACATGAGGCCATAACATATATCTTCCCCTTAGAGAAATACATGAAAATACAGCAGGACATAAGATGGAAAATAACAATCAATACTACCTATTTTTTTATATATACTATATATAAGGTATAAATTTACCCACACCATAAATTATGCATACAGAACCGATTGTATAAATTATTCAGACAGATCACACTCTATAAGTTATACAGACAAATCAAACACAACTCCATTCTGTTGCAGAATACTCTCCCTCTTCTGCATACCTAGCAGGACAGGTAACTCAGTGCTCTCCTTCTCCTGCATACCTAGCAGTACCAGGGATCTCAACAATATGCATCCGAAGCACCAGCAAATTCTGTCACTTTAGAGCGGGGATAGCGAATATTTTAAGAACTAATTTGGTGGTAAATATTAAATGGTTGGGTTCCAGGAAAAGGCATCATCGGTCCTGGGCTTAGAAACATTCTGGAAAGAGTCACATTCTGTCCATCCAGGCGATGCAAAAACTAGTATAAAAACTGGACTATCAGAAAGCTGCCACCAGCAGGGATCATCGAAACACCATGAGCAATTCAACAAATGATTTCCTGCTTCACGAATCTGTAAGAAGGGCTGGGGAGTTTTTAGATTTTATACGCCCAGCCCGATCATGTTCAGTGTTTTTCCAGTTTAGATGTGGGACAATCCAGTAGCTATTGTTACTACTACATGGGAGCTCGTACCAGGGATCACACCCTTGTTTTTATTGTAGAACTGCCATTGAAACAGAGGGACATCTGCTATTCTTTTGGTCCACATACGCTAAAGCCAGAAGTAGTTGGTTTGTCCCCTTGTGATAATCTCTTAGTCTGGCAGCCATGGGAGAAACCTGCAGAATTTTTTTAATCGACATGTGAAGGATAGTGACGGTATCAAAGTTTTTGTAAATAGCCTGCATTTCAGTCCGTGCAGGAAGGGGCTGCAGTGCTCCTACGGAGGTGTTTTTCTAAGGCTCTCCAATGAGCCTTAGAAAGGCAACACTGTCGGACCGCCGCTGCAGCACCGCCCACTAGTTTTATAATTTGGCCCACTCCAAGACCGCCAAACTCGTAATCAGGCCCTAGAAGCATTCTAGTTTATAATACTGTTTTTTAAATCTAAATGGTATTTATGTTTATGCTTGTGTATATTTAAGCCTAAATGTTTTAGACTTTTTATTGTTATTGTTTTATGGACTTTGATGATGAAATGTTTTATTTTTAACCATCAATCTAAGCATAGGTATTGCTCCATACACCAGTAGTTTAATGCTCAAAAACTGCTCCTTTCAGCATTATTCTCATTGATGAGAATGCAAACATTAACACTGTTAACTGCTGCAACAGGCTCGATCTTAGCAGTATTTTGTTTTACTTAGCTGCTGTATTCACTGTACAGAGCAACTATAACCAGGCCAAAATGCCATATGAATTCAAGAACGTGAAATTGCTGTTTGAGTCTGTAATTAGGATTACCTTTTGAAAATGTCATCTGTTTCTCTTATATTTCAGATTCCAATTTGAGGAATTTGCCTGGGAAGCGCAATCGTCACCAGTGGTGTAATTCAACTCAAGTGTACTCTTCACGTGATGCGGAGCTGATTCATTAACTCCCTAGGAAGTCATCAGCGGCTGGTACCTTCAAGATGAAAGCGCTGTTCTCTTCTGTCCACTCTTAACATATCAGAGCCGTGATGACGTGCTCGGGGAAGTACAACCAATGCATTCTAACCTACAAAGGCATTACCTCCTCGTCCAGTCTTCCTCGCCACAGTATTATACATATGAGCCTCCGGCTCCACACAGAACTCCAAGTAAATAAAAAGAGCAGCGCTCTAGTCTCCCCTCCCTCCTCCAATAGGGCCCCAGAGGCTTCATCCAATCCTATAAAAGGATACAAACCCACCAGCCCAGCCTGTTCTTTTTTTCTGCACTTCTCCGAGTGCTGTGATTTCCCTGCTGGTCAGGTGAGTGGGTCGGGGTTCCTGCTTTAGCGGTTCCCCTTGCCCTATGGTATCTAGTTGGGGGAAGTTTGTTGGTGTTTGCATGCTTTCGTTTATCGTTTCATTGGGCTTCGTTTTGCTGTTTGTATTGTTTCCCCCTTCTTCTGCCTGGATGCCTCGCGTCCTGCTTCAGCGGACTGGCGTGGCTTCTCTGTCTGCGGCTGGTTTTGGTTTTATTTGGGCGGGACGCCTTGTGTCCTGTGTGCCGTTTTTTTGTTCCCGGCCGCGCGTCCTGCTGAGCGGACGTTGCACGGCCGGGTGCGTGTTCTCTGGGAGCCGGGTGCTTCAGTTGAATTTTACCGGTCTGCGGGCTTACCTGGTGCCGGTCTCCGCGCCGGCGTGTTTCATGCCTCTTCGTGTTTCCTGCGGAGCGGGAGGCGCATTCAGGGGTTCGTTGGGCTCGGCGCGCTGCAGTCTGTGCCTCTTTCTACTGCGGCGCGCGGCTCTTCCGGCTGCTTTTGTGGCCTTCGGCTTCAGTCCGGGTGGAGTTTGTTGGGTTGCTTAGCAACCTGGGGTCCTACTTTACCAGGCCTGTTCTTCGTTTTGCCTGTGTTTGTTTTTCTTACACGTGGCTGGCTGTCATGGATCTTTCGTCTGGCCTGGGTGATCCTGAACCTTTGGACGTGGCTTCCGGTTCGGGGGTGCATGTTCCCTCTATGGCGCTTTTGCAGCAGATGATAAATACTGCAGTTTCTGCTGCTTTGCAGGGTCATGTTCCTGACCCTCCTCCTAAGAAGGCGAGGGTTGATGGCGCTGCTGCTGATGCTGATTCGGAGAATGAGGAGGCGGTTGATGTCAGGGGTCGCTTTGTGCAAGGTGCCGACCTGAAGGAGGTGCTGGGTCACATTCGCGAAAACTTGGTGTTCCCTGCTTCTGTGGTGCCTCTGGAAGACGATCTGTTCTCGCAATATCGTCGTCCCGAGCCTGATTCTTTGCCTCTCCATTCCTCTGTATTGCAGGTCCTGGAGAATGAATGGACGCACTTTTGCGGCTGCCAATTTTTCTATCAGAGCTGCGGCCTATTCATCTTACACTATCCAGTCCTTGCTCAAGGATTTTCAGTCTCTGTCGGAGTTGTTAGACCAGGGGGAGGATGTTTCTTCTACCCTGGCGATGATGGAGCAGCAGGTTCGTCTGCTGTCTGATGTCTCCTTTGATTCGCTGGGGGCTGCTGCTTCTGCGGCCGGATCCTCTGTGGCTGCGAGGCGTCTGTTGTGGCTCCGTTCCTGGAAGGCTGATGCTGCACAGAAGAACTTGCTCATGAAAATCCCTTTTTCTGGGGTTAAACTTTTTGGTTCATCTCTTGACGACATGGTGAAGAAGACGGCGGAGGACCGTAAACTGCTTGCTCCTGACCGTCCTGGCAGATTCCGTGCCTTTGGTTCCCAGCGGTCTTTTGGTTCCTCGAAGAGGGGTCGGGCTGGTCAGCCCTTTCGTGGACGGGGGCGTGGCCGGGGTGCTCCCTCCTTTGATAAGTCCCGGTTCTCCGGCGCCTCTGCCTCCTCCGCTCCTGCTTCCAAATCGTGACTGGATCGCTCCTGGTGTAGGTCCGGTTGGGGGTCGCCTCACTTGCTTCCTGGACTCTTGGCGCGAGACTGTGTCGGACAAATGGGTGCTTCAGGTGATCTCGGAGGGTTTGCGCATTGGATTTGCCCGGACGCCCCCAGACTGTTTCAGGGCCACTCCTTGTCCCAGGGATCCTGTGAAGCGATTGGCGCTTTTGGACGGCATTGCTTCCCTGGTGGTCAAGAGGGCGATCGTTCCTGTGCCCGGCGACCAATTGGGAAGAGGGGTGTACTCTATTCTTTTCCTGGTGTCCAAGCGCACAGGGGATCTTCGACCGGTGATGGACCTGAAGTGGGTGAATACTTTCATCCCTCACCAGGGGTTCAAGATGGTCTCCCTTCCTTTGATCCTTCCTCTGATATCTCAGGGGGATTTCCTTGCTTCGTTAGACCTGAAGGATGCTTACCTGCATGTTCCTCTTCATCCGGACTTTCAGAAGTTTTTCCGGTTTTGTGTGCAGGGTCGTCATTACCAATTCCAGGTATTGCCTTTTGGGCTCTGCTCTGCTCCCCGGATCTTTACTAAGATTCTGGCTCCTCTTGTTGGACATTTGCATGGAGAGGGGGTTAGTGTTTTTCCTTATCTGGACGACATTCTAATTTCTGCTTCTTCTCTTCCTAAGGCGGAGTTGCATGTCCAGAAGGTGTGCCATGTCCTGACGCATCATGGGTTCCTCGTGAATGTACCGAAGTCCTCCCTGGTTCCTGCACAAGAGTTGACTTTCATTGGGGCTCTGTTCAAGACTCTGTTGGGGATGGTGTTCCTGCCCCCTCCCCGTGTTTTGTCCCTGATGTCTGCTGTTCGTTCCCTGTTGGTGGGGGTTTCTCATCCTGTGAGCCTGTGGTTGCGAGTTCAGGGTCTGATGTCGGCCTCATTGTTGACGGTGCCGTGGGCTCGCCTCCATATGTACCCGGTGGTGTCCCACATTTTATCGCATTGGGACCCCTGTTCCCTCGATATGGATGTTCTGGTTCCTATGTCGGAGGAGGTTCGGGTGGTCCTGGGTTGGTGGTTGGACGAGGGTCATCTGTCCAAGGGCCGCCCTTTTCTGATTATGCCCACCCGCGTGGTCACTACCGATGCCAGCCTGCTGGGATGGGGTGCTACTCTGGGGGTTTCGACGACTCAAGGGATTTGGCCTCAGTCGGTTTTGTCATGTTCCTCCAACTACAAGGAACTGAAGGCCGTCCTTCTGGGTCTGTTGGAATTCTCGGATCTTGTTCGGGGTCACCACGTGCAGATCCGGACGGACAATCGGGTTGTGATGTCTTATGTGAACCATCAAGGGGGGTGCAAGGTGCGCTCCCTCAGTTGCCTGGCTCGTCGGATTGGTTCTTGGGCGGAGGTGCATCTGGAGTCCCTGTCTGCCATCTACCTGCCGGGTGCGGAGAACACTGTGGCGGATTGTCTGAGCCGGGTGTTTCCTTCCATGGGTTCCTTGTCTCTCACGAAGTGGGTGTTCAGGAGGTTGCAGATGATGTTTGGTTGTCCGATTGTGGACCTGTTTGCGTCCCGGGACAATGCCCAGACCCGTTGTTTTTGCACGATTATGCCTTGCCGGGACGCCTGGAGGGTGGACGCCCTTTCGTTCCCTTGGCCGGAGGGTCTGCTGTATGCATTTCCCCCTGTTCCCCTGCTTCCGGCGGTATTACAGAAGATCAGGAGGGAGGGGTCGCTGGTGCTTCTGATTGCGCCTTGTTGGAAGCGTCGCCCTTGGTTTCCCCTTCTGAGGGGATTGGCTGTGTCTCCGGGTTGGCCCTTGCCGTTCGTGCCGTATCCTCTGATGGGTCCTCTTCTTCCTCTGCCTGTGTTCCGTTCCCTGGGTCTGCGGGCCTGGCTCTTGAGAGGGAGTCTCTGATGCGTGAAGGTTGTTCGGTGGCTGTGGCTGGTGTCATTCAACAGTCCCGGAGGCCTTCTACGCTTAAGTCTTACGCCAAGCATTGGGATCATTTTGCTTCTTGGTGTGTTGATCGTGGGCTGACGTTGGATGCTTTGGATCCGGCTCGCATTCTGGACTTTCTGAACGATGGGTTTGTGTTGGGATTGGCCATTTCGACCCTTCGGGCTCAGTGGGCCGCCATTCGGGCATTTCATGTACTGCCTTTGGTTTCCATTTCTCCGTTGGTTGCTCGGCTTTTTAAGTCTCTTTCTTTCCAACGGCCACGTCCTATCATGTGTCCTCCTCCTTGGGACCTTCCTTTGGTTTTGCGTTCCTTGCAGTTGGCTCCTTTCGAGCCTTTGGAGTCTGTGGACCTGAAGTTTTTGACTCTCAAGGTGGTGTTTCTGGTGGCGATTGCCTCTGCCAGGCGTATGGGGGAGTTGGGTGCTTTCCTTCGTTCTGCCCCGTTTTTGTTGGTTTTGGCGGACCGGGTGGTCTTGCGCCCTCATCCCACTTTTGTTCCTAAAGTGGATTCTTTTTTTCACCGGTCTGCCGAGGTGGTTCTTCCGGTTTTGTGTCCTGATCCCTTCTCGGCTGAGGAGTCGCTTTTGCACCTCTTAGATGTTAGGCGTGCCTTGCTGATTTACATTTCTCGCACTTCTCCCTTCTGTAAGGTTGACTGCTTGTTTGTGAATTATGGTTTGTCGCGTCAGGGTATGAAGCCCTCCCTGTCCACGATCAGTCGGTGGATCAAGGAAGCCATTCTCTTGGCTTATGCTTCGGTGTCTGAGGTTCCATCCCTTCCTGTTCAGGGTCGTTCCACCAGGTCGGTGGCTGTTTCCTGGGCTTCTTTCAAAGGGGTGTCTATGGAAGATGTTTGTAGGGCTGCTACGTGGTCCTCTCCGCATACCTTTATGTCCCATTACCGCCTCCAGATTGGGGGTGGGGGTTCTGTTTCGTTTGCCTCCTCTGTTTTGACTGCTGGGGTGCCTTAAGAGGTTGTCCATTTTTTGGGTTGTTATGCCTCTGTATATTAAAATATGTTTTCGCTGCACTGATGGTGTGGTCTGTTTTCCTTACATGAAGCTGATTGCTTTGGTATCGGCTCATATGTATAATACTGTGGCGAGGAAGACTGGACCAGGAGGTAATGCCCCGGTTACTTACCGGTAATCTTCATTACTCCGAGTCCATGTCTTCCTCGCCACAGTATAGTTTCCCTTCCCTCCCGGCCCTGGTGGTGGCTTCATGTCTGCGGCTTGGTTTTTCAGGCTGGGCTGGTGGGTTTGTATCCTTTTATAGGATTGGATGAAGCCTCTGGGGCCCTATTGGAGGAGGGAGGGGAGACTAGAGCGCTGCTCTTTTTATTTACTTGGAGTTCTGTGTGGAGCCGGAGGCTCATATGTATAATACTGTGGCGAGGAAGACATGGACTCGGAGTAATGAAGATTACCGGTAAGTAACCGGGGCATTCTGTTATATGGATCAGGAGCGTTTGAAAACCAGAAGCATGCAGTCGTTAGAATACAGGTGTTTTAATTAAACGATGCATCTTTCTTCCTGAAATCAGTTCAGTTACAATCACGCTTTACTTTCAATTGGTGTGAATATGATAAATAACATTGATATAATTCAACGGAGCATGAAGCCGTGTCAAAAAGTGAAAGTGAAATCAAATGTAGTAAGGAAAGCTTCATTTTCTTGTCAGTAAAAACAGATTTGAAATCCATTCCCCTTTCAGTGTAAAGGGACCCTGAACATCATGTGCTAAGCCTAGCGGATCACCCATCTGATTTTGGATGCTAAAGCTGTTACCGGACGAATGAAAGGAGAGTAGGAAAATGTTCTTTGATCTACGGTCATCCTTTCACCATGTTTATACTGAAAAAACACACTGGTTGAATGTAGCACCTCTATGAGATGGAATACTTTAAAGCTATCAGTTTCTGTGCGACCAAATGCCCCCTCATAAACCATCAAACCAGAGGACCGGCCTCCCGTGTTTACACTGCTCTGTTGCGTTCAACCAAACGACCAAAGGGTTTGCTGTAACATAAGATTTACTATGGCCTGTCTGAAAGCCTAAACAATATGGCAGCCATCAACAAGTGTAGGATTCATATATTGAGTATGTAAAATACTAAAGAAAATGAGGTAAAAGGGGGTAAGGATTTCAAAATATGAAACACAGCAACTTGGTAAAAATCAGAAACATATTTTCTTCAGTTTCCAGAGTGCATTTCTGTGCATTTCAAGACTCAATGCTAACTTCTTTGTTGTTCAGGGATATATTATAGCCTTATAGCCCGCTGTAGCAGGCTATACCGGCTAATATAAGCCCGCTCCTGTGTTAAATGGCCGAACTGAAGGCGAGGGGCTTAAACAAGGGAGCGGAACTTTAATAGCCGGTATAAGGCTATTAGAACATTGTGCCACTAGAGGGCAGAATTTTCTAACAAATAAAGCAAAGGCTTCTCCAACCTCGAGGGCATTTAAATCCCCTCGAGCTCTGAGAGACCGTTGTGAAACATTGGAATGTTGCTCTGCTGGCCTTTAACGGCCCGTAGAAGCAGGAAGCACTCCATTGTCTTCAATGGATCTCCCAACATTCCAATGTTCTAATTACTATTACTTCACTGTTAAATTTCACATCAGTACTGTTAGAAATGGGAGTCTCTAGTTGGCAAGAGCTTGCACCTTTGTCCATGTAGGGACCCTTCTTCCTAGTCAGGATAAGGGAGTTACACTCCTACAATAACCCCTGCTCACCCCCGTGGTAGCTTGGCACGAGCAGTCAGGATTATCTCAGAGGGAGTGTGTAAAGCATTTGCACATAACCAACAGTAATACAATGTAAGCACTACAAAAGGACACCACACCAGTTTAGAAAAATATCCAATAATTTTACATACTTAAAACAAGACCAAATACGATAAAAATCCACAACACAGTACTTTAAAAATAGTTAAGCCTCAAGATGTCTTTAAATTGCAAAAAAACGCTGAAAACACAGTTCGTACGAGTCGGTAGCTTGGTTCGAGCCTACCATGAGGCTGAAAACAACAAAGTCTTGCAGTTCCAGCTGACCGCGTCAGTACGGGCCAGCAACAGCGTGAACAGACTCGTTAACGGTATCTTTCTACGTGCGGCTCACATGGAGGTTCAAGTCGGTCTTGGCATCCGTCGCGGTTGCGTTGCAAAGTGGAAGCGGTGCACGGTGTGGTGTCCTCTCGATTCGGTGCAAGTAGCGGCTTGGTGACGATCGTCCAGACAGCGTCGTGAGACCAAGGCTTGCAGTGCAGGGCGAGATGGTGCTCGATGCGGTGCTGGCAGGTTGCGGTGCAGGTGACAGAGACGGTCGTGGTGTCTGTCACAGTTACGGTGCAAAGTGGAAGCAGTGCAGGGCACGGTGTCCTCTCAATGAAGTGCAGGCAGCGGCTTGGTGACAAGCGTGCAGACGGCTTCGGTGAGACCAAGGCGTGCAGTGCAGGGAGAGATGGTGCTTGATGCAGTGCTGGCAGGTTGCAATGCAAATGACAGTGCCGGTTGGTGGGAATTGGCGCTGGCGGAGCCGAACAGATGTGCGGGAGGAGGCAGTCATTGGTGTCGGGCCAGTGGCGATCGTGTCGGTGAGACCAGGTCAGCGAAGTGAAGCAAGGCGGTGCAGGCTGCAGTGCCTCTTGATGCGGTGCAGGCATCGGCTCAGTGACGATCGTGCAGATGGCGTACAGTACAGGGCGAGACGGTGCGACCTGCGGTGCCTTCAGGACACAAGGCCAGCGACAGAGTCGGATGACAGAGTCAGTTGTGGTTCCCTCTTCTCTGTGGCAACTGAAACAGCGGTTCCAGGAGAGGTACCCAGAGGGTGGTGAAGTCTTTGCAGTACCTAAGACTTCTTAACAGGAGGCCAGCTCAGTTTCAGGCCCTTGGCGATACTCAGCACAAGTAGAGAAAGTTCAGCCCAGTCCTTTCCCTGCCCAAGGCAGAAGCAGCAGCTGCAGACCAACCCAACAAAGCAACAACACCGCAAAGGGGCAGTACTCCTCCTGGCAGCTCTTCCAGCTCTTCTTCTTGGCAAGTTCCTTGATTCCAGCGAGTTCTCTGAAGTCTTTTCTATCACTGAGACTTCCAATAGAAGTTAAGCTCTACTTCAAGCATGATGAAAGCACAGTCCAGTCCTTTACCTACTCAAGACAGAAGCAACCACTGCAGGCCACCCCCTCAACAAACAGCATAGGGGCAGTACTCCTCCTCCAGCTTTCCCGGTCCTTTTCCCTGGCAGGTTCCTTAATTCAGACAGAAGTAATCTAGAGCTCTGGGCCCCAATAGTTATACCAGAAAATCATTTGTCCTCTGAAAGTAGAGGGGCCTGTGCCTAGTTCAAACCAGTTCTGGGTGCATTCTGCCAGTGTGCAACTTCTTCCTTTGTTAGTGTAGACCAGGGTCATCAGACGTCCCACAGGAGGTGGAGCCATCATTGTGGGAGGCAGGCACAGCCCTTTTCAGACCCAGGTGCAACTCCTCCCACCCATCTATGTGCAGATAGGTCTATTCAGCCCTGTGCTGATTCACCCTGTTTCTTGGAGTCGCCCCCAACCCCTAGCACTCACAAACCAGGCAGACAATACACAAGCTAGCAGAGGCAGGCTAGATGGTTAGGTCTAAAGAAAACGACTTTCTAAAAGTGGTATTTTCAAACACAGAATGTTAAAACCAACTTCACTAAAAGATGTATTTTATCATTCTGAGTTCAGGCATACTAAACTTGAATTTCTACCATGTTACCTGAGTCAGATTGGATTATAGGATGTTATAATCAAACTGCCCACTCTGACCTATGGGGAACAGTTAGCCTTGCAAAAGTGAAAAATGAAGTAGGCTGTAATTCACTATCAGGACATCCCACACACACCAGGGCATGTCCTACCTTTCACATACGATGCACCCTGCCATGGGGGTACCTTGGGCCTACCTCAGGGGCGACTCACATGTAGAAAAGGGAAGGTGAAGGAACTGGCAAGTGTGTGTACTTGCCAAGTCGGCATGGCAACCTCAGGCTGACCACAGGCTCTGCAATGGCAGGCCAGAGTTACTCTTTACAGGCTGTTTGCGTGGGTGGCACAATCCAGTGCTGCAGCCCACCACCAGAGTTTGATTTATAGGCCCTGGAACTCGCAGTGCACTTTACTAGGGACTGACACATAAATCAAATAAGCCAATCATGTAAATACCAATCCATAACACAGTTTCCACAGAGAGCATATGCTTTTTACCACTAATTAGCAGTGGTAAAGTGCCCAGAGTCCTAAAATCAACACACACAGGTCAGTAAAAAATAGGAGGAAAAACCAAAAGGTTTAGGGATAACCCAGCAAAAAGGGCCATTTCCAACAGGTACCCTGATATAGGGATAGGGAACATCGTAAACTTTCCATATATCATCTCCCCGTCATTTCATATGAACAAGTTACATAAGCACACAACTCCAAATAAAGACAGACTGCCTTGTATGGACATAATGCCTTAAAAGGACTGTAGCCTTTTATGGACTAAACCTTTCACCTAGTTACATGCCAAGGGTGGTTTTTTCCCAATTGATATTGCTAAGACGTCATCCAAAGCACATATGAATAATTTATGAGTACACACTACAGGAGGTCCACTTCACCTCTCCCATCGACGCACAAGGTTTAATCCCCGACGTCATCCTCATACTGAATAATGGGGAACATACGCACATAGACTGTATAAATACAGCACCTCTTGCTATTAGTAAGCAGGAGGGAACCGAGACTTCAAGGCTGACACACTGACCAGAGACACTGCGACTCCGGCATGCCATCGCTCCAGCTGACAGTGGTCAGACGATCTCTTGCAGGGTGTCCAGCTCAAGTCCAGGACAAAGTCCCACACTCTCACTATTCAGGTATGGGGGTTCGACTAAAGCCTAGTGGGATTCTTGGCTCTTAGACTTAGGCTCCTAGGAACCTACCTACATGCTAGGTACACTTAGGTACATCTAGACAGGCATCTTAGGAGTACGCACTTTATTTTATAAATGCATTTCATATTCATGTATGTGTTCATGACTATTGCAAAATGTTAGAACAATTCAATTTCTTTTTATTCACTGTACTGCTGGTTCTATATCTCTGCTACTGTATTACAGTTGTAGCAGTGAACTTATTTTACACAAGAGGAACTATGGTACAATAAATTCTTATTGTAAACACGCTTGACTGTTTCTTCTGTGTATCTCTCTGAGAGCAAAACAAGCAAGCACGAGTGACTGGGTGAAAACTTGTATATTGTTTTCAAGAGTCTGAGGTTATTATGTTCTAAAGTTGCAAAAACTAATCTCTCTGATAACAGGAGATTCTAGCAGCACTGCGAGCTAGCTAATGCGAAAACATAGGATGACATATTCGGTGGGGTGTACCGACTCAGTTTGCCACCAAGCCCACAGTATATGTTATCCGTAAACAGCGTAGGTCCTGCATGAAAGGGTACTATTGGAACTACACTACATCACACAACCTCGGCGCAGCAAGAAAACTTGCTACCTTGCCTTGAGTGAAAGGGAGAGATCAGAAAGACTCCATACTTACAAAGATGTAGAACATTTCTGCTTACTCTAACTTTGACACACTGTGCGCTAAAGCACCAATGCAGGCCCCCTTGCACTGCAGTGCAGGGGTGCCTGTTTTGGTGTCCTGGGCCCTAGGCCTGTATGCTAGATAAATGACTGACACAGAAACAGAGTAGAATGATACTACAACTGGCCCAGGGATTGAGCGTCCAGTTTCTTTTAGTAGTAAGCGTCACATCACTTGTGACGTCTGTTTTGGATAGGTGTGGAATGGATGTAAAGGCAGCACTCTGGAAGTGGTTGGAAAACAACTACGTGCGGGGAAACACATGTGTCCAGCAGGCAGTACATACTTCCAAAAACATTAGCAAAAAGCAAAAATGTATCCAATCTGTGGGAATAAATAAAAGAAAACTAGACACCACTGAGGCTATAGCCTCAATAGGCAGTCGACAGAACAGCACTAGACAAGTGAACAGGTGTATCTGGCAGCATCCGGGCATCACTGCTTGCATCCATGGTTTAACCAGACGACTCTGGGTACGATCCTTTGACAGCAGGTGGGTTGGCAAAAAGTCCACCAATGCAATGTTGGTCAGTCCAGCGTGCTCTCACTGTTGTGCAATCAATGTCAACAATACATATGGGGAGCATCAAGAGCATCGGAGGAGGAGTCCATTGCAGAGCTTTCTCTTTAAGAGTCTTGAATCCATGAAGGGCAACTTTGTACGAACTAGGACAGTATCGACGATGTTTGGACATCTTCGTCAGAAGCTCTGGTGCCTCCCATCACCTGCCGGGTAAGCAGCTCCAGGCCCATCTCTTGTGCAGGGATTCCCTTGAGACCCTTTCTGATGGGTTGTAATAGGAGTGTGTGGACTGTGCTGGGCTCCATGTGGGCCATGCAGACTCGTCAACAAACTCACAGCTGAGATATTTGTGCACCCACAAGGGTAGAGGACACATGGTTTAGTGTGCTCCTCAGCAGGACCCAGATGCAGGTGGGGCTAGCAGATAGTCTCTGGACAATGGGTTCCCTACTATGCCAGGAGTGCCTTTAGTCTCAAGGTGGTTCTCAGGTTTAAGCCTACATCCTGGTGATGGGCTTCCCCTTTAGTGACTAGGGTGATGCACATTGCATGATGATGTTGTTGTTGTAATGACATAACTTGCACAGCAGGTGATTAGAACTTGCAGGGAGTGGGGATGAATGGAAGGGCCTTGCATCCATGTAGCTCAGTGTGTGCTGCTCTTCTCCTTTGACATGTGCGATTGTTTATGGGGTGCCATAATGTTCCAAACAGCAGCTGACTGTGATCTGACGATAGTTCTGGGAAGCGAGGGGATACTGGTTTGTGCATGAAGATGGCTTACATTTGGTTCTCCCGCTGATCTGTCAACAGTGGTGTCACTCCACATCGATGGCTTCCTTGCCTCAGTGAGTGCACTCCCCGGTAAGGGCATGCGCCCTCAGTCTTGTCACCTTTAATCACTTTTTCTGCACATCTGTGATCGCCAGATTCTTCAGTGTGATGAGTCTGGCCACTTCGTCTAATTTCCTTTTCATTTCAATTCAATTAAAAAATTATTTGTTTCGGCCTTTATGGCCCTAAAAGTACAGAAAAAATATTACAGCACAATATGTGCACATGATTGTTGCAAAGATAAAGTGCATGTGCATTGCAACATTAGGAGAAAGAGGAGTTCTAAATATTAAAAAAGTGCTATTTCGGAATTAATATTTTAAAAACATTTAAAAAGGTAATTAAAAAGTATTAATACATTTTGTTTGCATAGAAAAACAAAAATGATTCATTAGACCCAACTTTTAAAATAGATGACTGTACACACCACATAGAAAATAAGTAACGAGTAACTGAATACAATATGGGCAGACTGGTATCATATTGTAGGATCCTGTAGGCCTCCGCGCAATATTTTGTCTTAAGATTCCGGCACACCTGTTGTAACCATCAGTATCTAGACTTCTTGTATGCCGGACAGACAAATAAAACATGTTGGTCTGTCTTCGGGTTATCTGCACAGAATGAACAGCCCTGATTCAAAATATTTCCCCATTTACTTGTAAATACGCGCAATGGTTTCTACGCCGTACCTAAATTGCAGGTATAGTTTTTTTTGCAAGGGGGGGTTGTGTGACATCAAGAACAGATTCTAGCTTGTATTGGTCTTTTACCTCTAAAAAGATAGGGTCCGTGCGCCTGTGCCAGAATTGGCCTTATCTGATTACATTTAAATTCTCTGAAGATCTTTGACAAGGATTCTTGGGAGTTGTCATACCAGTTTCTTCAGCGTAAACCCATAGGTCTCCCATCCTCATAGCAGCCAAGGTGATATAAGACAGCCAGGGGATTTTGTCAGCTTTCTGCAGTTTTACGACTTCTTTTAGCTCTTGTCTAAAGGACTCAAGTTCTGGAGTACTCCAGATCCGTCTCCAATAGAGAAGAGGCCTTAGGGCAACTTCCTCTGCAATTGGGTTGTTCCCAAGATCCATACGGAGTGGCATTAATGGTGTACTTTTGGGGAGACCTGAAAGCTGCATAATAAAAGAGTTCTCGTTCTTAGATAAATGATCACATGCTCGATGGCCCCAGATTTCCGCCCCATATAGGGCTGCTCCCATGCCCTGGGCCTTATAAATTTCCATTGCTGGACCAACCATTTTGTGTGTACACTTCCCAGATATCTTTGCTACCCCCCAGCTGTCTGTGCCAGCTTTTCATTTCTTGCTTGCAATGCAGCATCCTGCCACATGTTGTATGTATTCTCAGTTTTTATGGCCCTCATGCTGGTCCCATACTGTTCATTGGACTGTGCATCTTCTCCTGTCATGGATCTCTTGCAGGTCCTGTCCTGTCAGTAGGACTGATAGTCTTCTCTTTTTTTGGGTGCAGCGACATGCACCTCTTGGGGCATGCCAAATAGAGCCTTTCTCTTGAATGGCCCAATATTTCTGAGGAGAAGACTTGAGCCGTACTCTCAGAGTAGAGTCTTGCATTCCAATACTATGATGCTATTACAAGTTCCAAGAGTGCACAGGGTGAGAAGGGGTGGCACATTTTTTTGTTTTCTTGACTTTTAAGCTCACTGGAGCACACTCCCTACTACACTCTGCACAGTTCCCTCTTCAATCTCTTCGTAAACAGCTAAAGACTTCCCTCGTTGCAGTTCAGCCGTAGGATTGTGATTGTCAAGATATTGGGTCTCTCTGGTTTTCTGCTGCTAGCGCCAGTATGCTTCTTTGGAAACAGCTGCACACATTTTTTGTCGTATTTTATTGTAACAAGGCCTCTCAGTGCAGCTTGTCCAGGGCCGTCCAACAGGACCTCACAGTGTCGACCATCTCTATACTTCGGCCACTGGCCTCGGGTGTAGGGTTCTGACTTTGTGATGTTCCTGGTAGTTGCTTATTGTTGCAATCCCCTCATGCATCTTCTGTATAGTAGGCCTAGGACCCAGGGCTCATGTTGTATTACCTCTGTATTACATTCTATGATATGATGACTCATGTTCCCATAGGCCTTTGAATCTATTGGGCTTGAGTCCCTGCAAGCGTCCCCTAGAACCCGTGAACCAATACCTTGCACCCACTGTTGTGAGGGCCTTGGTGTGGTTTTCTATTGAGTCTCTGCACGCTTTCCCCAGAATATTGTGAACCAGTAGTGTACCTGCTGTAACTAGGGCCTTGATGTTGTTTTCCATTATGCACATTCAAGCAAAAATAATGCATTTGTTTCCTGGTTAATTGGTTCTAACCATCAAGTTGTACCTGCCATTCCTGTAAGGTCTAAGCAAGTGTCCTAACATGCGGTTCCTCTCAGGATCGTTAAGAGCCTTCCAGACTGCCATCTGCTCCATGTGCCACATGTGATTTAGCTACATCTGTTGAGCATTCAAAAGGGTTTATAAACCACTCCCAAACCCAAGTTATGGCTTGGCCTCACTCCATATGTAACAAGCTTCACCCTTCCCACTCATATGAAGAATCCATCAGGAACCAAGAAGCTCTCTAGTTTCCTTCGAGTACAAGTTGAACAAGCGGTTCCCATGGCTCCAGCTCTCTTGATGCCTCTTTCATTTTTTCCTCTTGCGCACCTACTCCTGTTCCCCTGCACCTCCCAGAGTTAAAGCCTCGAGATCTTCTTCAAACATCAGACAAGAGGAAGAACAAGGCTAAGTATTTGTTATGAGGCCAGTGCACACTAGTCCTCTAATAGTAGTAAGCTGGCCCGAGTATCAGCATCTTTAAAGACTATAGACATTTTCTCCAGTGCTTGTTGCGTGTTCCTGCTCCACACCCTTATTTCAACCTTGGCGCTCCTCCAGTGCATCTTGTCTGTTCATGTTCCAGACCCTTCTTTTAGTCTTGGTGCCTGAACTGTGATTGCACAAGAACTAAAGACTTTAGCTCTGTGTTTCTCAGATGAACAGTAGTGCCAATAGAAAACACTCCAGAGCGTTTGATATATGTATGAACCTTGTACCGTAGTCTTTTTTCAGAGTTTAGTCCGTTGTAGTGCAAGTAACTAAAATCTGTTTTCTGAGTTAATCCTTGCGATTGCCAGTAACTCAAATCTGTATTTCAAGTTGATTCCTGGCAGTGCCAGAATCTCCAATCTATGATATTCGTTATTCACCTTTCATGCTGTGTTGCTGATAAAACCCCTAAGTGTATGCTACTGATGTCAAAGTAGGGTCAATGTATATTGAGGTCTTTTAGTTCACTGATAGTAACTGCCTCTCATTATCTCCAGTGTATTGTGTCCTCCCTAAACCAGAGGTTCCAATCCAGTACACATCAACCTTGTAAATACAGAAGTCTCAGAAGTGAAAAATCCTGTTGTGCATGATTTAGTGCAGCTATTAGAGGAATTGAAGTTCCAGCATAGGCTCCAGTGTTGTCTCCAGGGTTGGGACTATATGAATGCAAGACAGATGTCAAGCCTTGCATTCTTCCACCGCACATATTACATGGATGACCAGATACATGTCCAGGACCTGGCCCAGACCCTGCTTGAGGACAACTTTAGTGTTTTAGATCTAACAAGGACTTTAGGTGATGTTAAGCATGAAGTTCAGCCTTTGCAACAGGAAAATAAGTCACTGAAGGGCAAACTGGTCAGGTGTCACCTTCACCCCTCACCATGCTTGTCTGAGGTGGGTACTGGGTCGGTTTCCATAGGCACACGCACCATAACCCTCACACTTTAGCGGTTTGGGAAATCTAATAAGCACATCTGCTACCGGACATGTTAATCCTATTCATGTCACAGTTGCCACTCAAGTCCCAGCCCAGTGCCCTTGGCCCAACCCAAATGACATTTTTGGGGCTAGTCAAAATTTGAATGTATTCTGGAGTAAGTGTCAGTTGCAATTTCTTTGTAAACCAGGAGCCTTTCCCTACAATATTGTGTGAATAGCCTTTAACACATCCTATCTCGTGGGTACAATTGGGCTGTTCCACTCATTGACAATAATGGGCCAGTCCTACATGGTTTTGTAAGGTTTAAAGATGTGATGCTTTATCTCTTTGCTATGCACACCTCTGCCCAGGCCACTGATAATGAGTTGGTAAAACTCCAATGGGGAAGTAAGGACCTCCTACATTACTGCTTTCTGTAAGCTAGTTATGGAAACAAAGCGGTCAGAGAAAAATGTAACTTCCCTCTTTTATAGAGAGTAAAGTGATGACTCAAAGGATTCCCTGGTGCACATTGCAGATTTACTCTCAGATTGATCAGAGTTCATTGACTTAGGGCTCAATTAAGATGTGGATTGGGACTGCCCGACAGGGTGTTGGTAGTTTCGCAGTAGCAATTAGGATGAGACCACAACCACCTATATTTTGCATTGTGGCCGGTGCTGCTCACTGCGGCACCTGACACAATGCAAAAAAGGGACACTTGACATATGCCTGCACTACGTGGCAAAGGGTCAGAGCTGATTTGCATATAGCCAGTGTCTAACCCAGGGTGGTGTGGAGTGAAAAAAACGATGGATTTAGGCCCAGATCCTTGTACTGGGGTGAATGTATGACATTGTTCTACATTCTGTCCATCAACTGTGTTTTTTGTAATTTTCACCCCGAGTGGGCTGGGTATGCTCAGACGTGAGTCCCAGGCTCTCCACACCACTGGAGTCAAGCTATCCAGGCTGAATGAAGGCTGATAGCCAGAAACCGGTCCTTGGATGCTTGATTCCGGTCTGGGAAAGACAGGGCTTGGCAGTTCGGACTGGACTTTTCCCATGAGGCAAAGGGTCAGAGCTGATTTGCATATAGCCAGTGTCTAACCCAGGGTGGTGTGGAGTGAAAAAAACGATGGATTTAGGCCCAGATCCTTGTACTGGGGTGAATGTATGACATTGTTCTACATTCTGTCCATCAACTGTGTTTTTTGTAATTTTCACCCCGAGTGGGCTGGGTATGCTCAGACGTGAGTCCCAGGCTCTCCACACCACTGGAGTCAAGCTATCCAGGCTGAATGAAGGCTGATAGCCAGAAACTGGTCCTTGGATGCTTGATTCCGGTCTGGGAAAGACAGGGCTTGGCAGTTCGGACTGGACTTTTCCCATGAGGCAAAGGGTCAGAGCTGATTTGCATATAGCCAGTGTCTAACCCAGGGTGGTGTGGAGTGAAAAAAACGATGGATTTAGGCCCAGATCCTTGTACTGGGGTGAATGTATGACATTGTTCTACATTCTGTCCATTAACTGTGTGTTTTGTAATTTGCACTACGTGGCAGGCACCATGACAACATAGTGCAGGGATATGTATAGGTGCACCATAGGTGCCCCCCAGGTCCTGTGTCTGGGGTCCAGGGGGTATTTGGAGCCCACTAGGGGCCCCCAAAGTCCCTTTCCACCAGCCTTTTCATGGCAGGTTTACTACCATGAAAGTGCCGGTTGAAAGGATCATCGTAATGCCTACAATGGTAGAAAGAGGAAAACACCTCTCATGATTGTTTTTCTGCAGGAAGGTGTCCTGGCCAAAAACAATAACCCCTACAATGCAGACACCCTTGCACAATGGCGCATGGGTGCCTGCATTGGTGAATGGCAGCCATTTGGACACCAGCACCGGAGAAAAAGACAAAAATGAGACATGGCGCATTCCTGCCCTTCTGTTTTGATGCAGGGCAATTCCTGGTGGCACTGCCATGCACCAAAACGTCATAAATGAGGCCCATTGAGTTTATGAATTGGGATAAGACATTAACCATGCAGCTTGAGGGATAGCGCAGTCCTCTGACTGTTGAGAAAAGGGAATGTAGAAAGAAATTAAACCTGTGTCTATATAGCGGTAAAGCAGGGCATTTTGCATTAGAATGCTCTGCCAAACTGAAGGGAATTCCGAAGGCTAGTGCCTTGATCTCTGACATGGTGCTGACATAAGGGTCACTCAGTCGGTTGTGGTTCTCTAACCAACCTCCATTTACCTGGCTAATACCTCACATAAGGTTCCATGACATTTAACAATACTAGTCACCATTATCATTGTACCCCATCAGAGGCAGGTTTTACCCATGCTCGTAGGTTACGGGGCCAGAATGAAACTTCTTAGATTTAGCCTTGGCCAGTTCCTCACATATCCCAGGTGTTAGAAAAATTGAACCAAAGCATGTTAGAGCCGTAGATGGCTCTGAGAATTTTTCTGCGATGATTGTATAACAAATTACTCTACTATCGTTAGTATGTGAGAAAGGGCATAGTGAAACCTTGACCTTTGATCTTAATAACACACCTACCTATGGTACTATTTTAGGAATCCACTGACTTTCATGGCACAATTCTGCCATTGTCTGGTCCCTCCATCTTGTCACCTTGGGATCCCATAACTGCCAAACTCAGTGATATAAAAATTATCAGAAAGTTCCATTGCTCTAGACTTGTGCAGCCCTTAAACCAGACACTTTGACTCTGCTTCGAGTGGAATACCAGTACTTTAAGATGTCTTTGACAAACAAAGGGCCTCCAAACTACCTCCTAATTGGGAATTTGGTTGCCCCATAGACTTAATTCCAGTTCCACACTTCCCTGCAATCATGATTACGCTTCCACTGAGCCTGAGACAGAATTTCTTTTCTCTTTTTGCCAAATTGAATAGAAATAAGGTACATGTTAAGTGGTTCCAGGAGGCTAGTGAAGCCTTTCACTTATTCAAGGAGAGATTTATCACTGCCCTAGTTCTCAGACATCCAGACCCTATGAAGCCTTACTTTGTTGAGACCAATGCCTCCAAGGTGGCAGTGGGGGATATGTTATCACAACGCGATAGAATAGCAGAACACGTTGCCCTTTTTTTAAAAACAATTGTGCTGGCAGAACAGAATTACACAGATGCCTAATAAGAGTTATTGGCCCTTAAATTATGTTTTTAAGGATGGCAACACAACCTATTGTGGCCCAGCATGTGGTCACAATATACACTGATCATAAAATTGAAAGAAAGGGAGGCGCAATTTTTTGGCACTGCCTTAGATTTACAATTTCCCATAAATCTGGGGCAGTGTCAAAACGCCATGGATGTTGCTGGGAATGCCCCCAGCAACAACCATTGCAAGCCCCTTTAACATAGAAAACTGTGTTAAAGGGAACAATGTATGTGGCAACATTAAGCCAAAAGAAGTGGCTTAATGCTGCCTCGTAAATATGGAGAAGGTTGCTGCACCACGGAACATCACAAAAGGTGATGTTCTGGTGGCGCAAAGGGAGCTCATAAAAGAGGCTCTGTATGTTTACTGTCCAACATCTTACTTTAATTAAAACATACTTATAATTGTTAGCAGCTTTTTTATTTAACACACATAAGGAATGCACATTTTTATAAGATGTAAAAATGTTTTGTTAAAAAGAGAATATTTTGGGCCTCATTACGAAGTTGTTGCGGTCTCAGGACGGACCGGCCTCCGGTGACGGTCCCGACACCACTATTACAATGCGACCACTTATGGTGCTGTCACATACTCCCATAGCAAAAGCTCCCATAGACAAATGCGAGAATCTGTTGCACCCTGAGTTGCCTGCCATGAGGTGCAGGGATTAACAGGGGGACACAGTAGGTGCTCCATGAGCCCCCAACCAGGAAACCTGCTCTCTCTTTCAAATAGGAAAGCATATTGCTTTTCATCAGTTGAAGCAGCATGTAAGCTGCTCTCTCTGACGAAAAGCAATGCCGGCTCCCAAAGGACGCGGCGAGCCGGCTGGGACCGTGGGGGCATTGGGGCTCCCCCCACGATCCCCAATGTTTTATTTGAGCCCCGGGGGATGGGATCCCCAGGGATAATACAAATTAAAGATAGGGGCTATTTTTTTTACGGTAAAATTATAGTACGCGTACCAAGCGCTGCCGTACGAAGTATGGTGCGAGGTTCCTAAGTCGTCCCGTACATGTACCTAAGCAAGAAGAAGAAAACAATTTTTCAGATATTTATCAAGTTTATGTGTTTAGATGATGGGTGGCTCTAAAAAGAGCCCTTGTGATTATTGGGAGATTTCAGTACCTACAGGTAAGTACCGATGCAGAGTCTAAAGTTCAAGAGGAAGACTCTGTTCCCCTCATCTGTAAAATGTACACCATCTCTCCTATAGATGCCATGCATATTGAAACGCAGATTGTTGTAAATGGACCCCATTCTATAGTCTCGGAGAAAAGCAGAAACAGATTTATTCACATGTTTCCTAGCTTTCTCAATCTGTGGACAAAATTGATTGGACCAGTTCCAATTCTGCCTTTGGCATATATTAGAATAGACAAAGGTAGGTTGAGGGAAAAGTAACATCAGTTCTGTAAAGGTGTCCTTCATAAACATTTCCAGACCTACCCCAGCCAAAGTGCCTAGGTCATGGCCACCACAGTGCAAAATTATGAGGTCAGGGTGTTGGAGATGCAAAAAGGATTTCACCAATGGTATCAATTGGTGCCACATTAACCCTCTCTGTCCAATCCATTTAATGTCTTCATTTGGTAAACCTAGGTCTTTGTGAAATCCTTTCTGTTCTGCGTACCTTTGACTCCAGAAAACATAGTTGTGTCCCACAATCCACACTCTAAGCATCTTAAAGAGAGGTCTGGATGCACTCAGATGGTCTCTGTAAATGAAATGGCAGTTTGAAAAATAAGATTTTTCTAAAATGGTGGATAAGTGGAGTTTTCAAAAAAGCAAATAAATGATTGGTTGTTTACACAGAAAACTAGGGTGCACTTTTCTGTTTTTTAAAAGCCTGATATTTATTGGTTAACAAAAGTGATAGGAAAGAACGTTATTTAAGATAAGCTGTTATATTAACAAGTCAAGCATACTTGCTGTTTTGATTTGCAACATTGGTTGATGAACTTTTCATACTCTCCCTTCTCTTCTCATATATACTCCTCTTTTCACATACCCCCCTCTCTCTTCATAGCCCTCCTCTCTCTCCTCATACTCCCCCCTCTCTCCTCACATTCCCCCTCTGTCTCATTATACTCCCTCCTCTCGCCTGATGTTCCTCTCTCTCTCTCCTCATACTTCCCCCTCTCTCCTTTTACTATTCCCTCTCTCTCATACTCCCTTTCTCCTCATATTCTCACCTCTCCTCATACTCCCCCTCTCTGTCCTCATGCTCCCCCTCTCTCCTCATTATCTCTCTCTCTCCTCATTCTCTCTCCTCTCCTCATACTCCCCCCTGTTCTCATACTCCCTCCTCTCTCCTCTTAATCCTCCCTCTCTCCTCATACTCCTTCACTCCTCATACTTCCCACATTTCTTCATACTGCTCCCGCTTTCGTCATAATCCCCCCTCTCTCCTCATACTTACCTCTCTCCTCATACTCCCCTTCTCCCTTCATTCTCCTCCCTCTCCTCATATTCCCCCTCTCCTCATATTCCATTGTCTCCTCAGACTCCCCCTCTCCCATTCATACTCCCCCCTCTCTTCATATTCCCTCTTTTCCTCATACACCCCCCTCTCCTCCTATTCCCCCTCTCCTCATACTTCTTACTGTCTCATCATACTACCCCCTCTCTTCTTATATACCCCCTCACTCCTTATATTCCACTTTCTACACATTCTTAGCCCTCTCTCCTCATACTCCCTCCTCTCTCCTCATACACACTCCTCTCTCCTTATACTCCCCCTTTCTCCTCATACTTGCCCCTCTTTCCACATACTGACCCCTCTCTCCTCATACTCCCCTCTCTCTCCTCACACTCTCCCTCTCTCTCTTTATACTCCTCCTCTCTCCTGATATTCTCCCTTTTCCACATTCTCACCTCTCTCTCCTCATATCCCCCTCTCCTTATATTCCTTCCTCTCCTCATACCCCCTCTCTCCTCTTACTCCTCCCTCTCTCCTCATACTCTCCCTTCTCCTCATATTCCCCACTGTCCTTATACTCTCCCTCCCTGTCCTCATACTCCCTCCTCTCTCCTTATATTCCTCCTCTCTCCTCATTCTCCCCTCCCTCTCCTTCTACTCCCCCTGTCGAAATACTCTCCTCTCTCTCCTCTTACTCCTCCCTTTCTCTTCATACTACCCCTTTTCTTCATATTCCCCCTGTCCTCAAACTTCCCTCTCTGTGTTCATACTCCCTTGTCTCTCCTCATATTCCTCCTCTCTCCTCATTCCCCTCTCTCCCCCTCTCTCCTCATACTCCCCCTTCTCTTCATACTCCCTCCTCTCTCCTCTTACTCTTCCCTCTCTCCTCTTACCTCCCCCTTAACAATTCCACAGTCAGTATACATACACTGCTGCATACACTCTGGGGCAGATTTACAAGCCCCTTGGCCTCTTTGTTGTTCTATTGTGCCACTTTTTTGATGAAATGTTGGCAAAAATAATGCAGCAAATTGCATATGTATTTGCAAAATGAGTCAGGGTTGTCCACTGAAATGTAGTAGTTATATACATGGAATGTGTGCAGTCACTTAACCGTTTTAGAATATTAAGTGTGTTTTGGTAAAATGCATGGTCTCATATTTTGTATCTAGAATCACACTGTGCGTCTGTGTACATTTAGGAATTATACTTGCCCCTTTGTCCATATTCTCCCCCTCTCTCCTCATAATCCCCCTCTCTCCTCATACACACCCCTCTCTCCTTATACTTCCCCCTCTCTCCTCATAATCCCCCTACCTCTCCTCATACTCTTCCTTCTCTCCTCATACTCCCACCTCTCTCCACATACCCCTTCACTCCTCATACTCCTCCATCTCCTCATACTCCTCCCTCTCTCCTCATAGTACCCCCTCTCTCCTAATACTCCCCTTTTCTCCACATTCTCCCCCCTCTCTTCTCATACTCTCCCATCTCTCCTCATACACACCCCTCCCTCCTTAGGATGTATGACATTACAACGCATGTTTTTACATCGCATGCTTTTACAACGCGGTTTTTACAAAGCATAGTGCTTTTAGGCGCTGGATAGTGAATTGTTTAATTTACTATTCCTAACTCCTGTCCCCATGGATAGTAGGGAAGGTGTTGGATAGTACATTAACATATTCCCTATCCGAGAGCGCACCCCACACAATGCGTTGTAATGGTTTGCATTGGAAAAGTTGCATTGTAACGGCTGCGTGGTAAAAGTTGCGTTGTAAAAGTGTGTATACCCCCTCCTTATACTCCTCTCTTTTCTCCTCATACTTTGCCCCTCTTTTTCCATATTCCACCCTCTCTCCCTCATACTTTCCCTCTCTCTCCTTATACTCCCTCCTCTCACCTGATATTCCCCTCTCTCTCCTCTCCTCATCTTACCCTCTCTCTCCCCTTACTCTTCCCACTCTCCTCATACTCCCTCTCCCCTCATATTCCCCTCTCTCCTGATACTACCCCCTGTCCTCATACTCGTCCTCCCTCCTCTTACTCCTTCCGTCTCTCCTCATACCCCCTCACTTCTCATACCTTCCCCATCTCTTCATACTCCTTCCTCTCCTCGAAATCCCCCTCTCTCTCTCATACTCAGTCCTCTCCTCATACTCCTCCTCTCCTCTCATACTCTCCCCTCTCCTCATACTCCCCCTTCTCTCCTCAATACTCCTCTCTCTCTCCTCAAACTCCCCCCTCTCTCCTCACACTCTCCCTCTCCTAAACTCCCCCTCTCTCCTCATATTTCTCCTCTCCTCTCTTCTCATACAACACCCCTCTCTCCCTTATATTTCCCCTTTCTCCTCACACTCCCTCTCCTCATACTCCCCTTCTCTCTCCTTATACTCACCACCTCTCTCCACATACTTCCCCCCTCTCGTTATACTCCTCCCTCTCCTCATACTCACCCTCCCCCTCATACTCCTCGTCCTCTTCATACTCCAGCTTCTCCTTATATTTCCTCCTCTCATCATACTCCTCACTCTTTCCTCATACCCCCTTCACTCCTCCCACTCCCCCATCTGCTCATACCCTCCCTCTCTCCTCATACTCCACCCTCTCTCCTTATGCTCCCTTTTCCCCCACATTCTCCCTCTTCTCTTCTCATACTCTCCCCTCTCTCCTTATACTCACCCCTCTTTCCTTACACTCCTCTTTTCTCCCTCATACTCGCCGCTCTTTGCACATATTCCCCTCTCTCTTCATACTCCTCCTTTCTCTTCATACTACCTCTCTCCTCATAGCCCCCTCTCTCTTCTTATACTCCCTCCTCTCTCCGTATACTCCCCCTCTCTCCTCACACTCCTCCTCTCTCTCCTTAATACTCTCCCTTCTCTCCTCATACTCCTACCTCTCTTCTCATACTCCCGCGTACTCTCCTCAATATTGTCCTCTCTCCTCTTACTCCTCCCTCTCTCCTCATACCCCTCTCACTTCTCATACTTCCCCATCTCTTCTTACCCTTCCTCTCTCCTCATAATCCATTCCCTCCTCAACTCAGTCCTCTCCTCATACTCCTCCTCCCTCATACTCTCCCTCTCTCATCTCCTCTCTCTCCTGAGACCCTCTCTCTCTCCTCTTCTCACCCCTCTCCTGTTATTCCCCCTCTTTCCTTATTCTCCCCCCTCACTCTCATTTCCCTCCTCTCTTTCATACACACCCCTCTCTCCTTATACTTTCCCTTTCCCCTCACACTCCCCCTCTCTCTCCTCATACTCTCCCTTCTCTCCTTTTACTCCCCCCTCTCTCCTCATACTTCACCCTCTCCCTTTACACTCTCCCCTCTCCTCATACTCACCCTCTCCTCTCATACTCCTCGTCTCTTCATACTCCCCTTCTCCTTATATTTCCTTCTCTCATCATAATCTTCCCTCTTTCCTCATACCCCCTTTACTCCTCATACTCCCCCATCTGCTCATACTATTCCCTCTCTTCTCATACTCCACCCTCTGTCCCTCATACACCCCCTCTCTCCTTATGCTCCCTTTTTCTCCACATTCTCCCTCCTCTCTTCTCATTCTCTCCCCTCTCTCCTTAACACACACCCTCGTTCCTTATACTCCTCTTTTTCTCCTCATACTTGCCCCTCTTTTCAGATATTCCCCCTCTCTCTTCATACTCCTCCTCACACTCCCCTCTCCTCACAGTCCCCCTCTCTCTTCTTATACTCCCTCCTCTCTCCTCACTCTCCTCCTCTCTCTCCTTATACTCTCCTCATACTCCACCTCTCTCCTCATACTCCCCCTTCTTTCCTCATGTTCTCACTCTCCTCATACTCCCCCTCTCGCCTCATACTCCACCGTCTCCTTATACTCCCCCCTTTCCTCACATCTCCCCTTCTCCTCATACTCCCCCCTATCTCCTCATACCCCCTTCTCTCCTCATACTTATACTCTCCCCTCTCCTCATACTCACCCTCTCCCCTCATACTCCCTGTCTCCTCATACTCCCTCCTCTCCTCATATTTCCCCCTCTCATCATATTCCCTCCTCTCTCCTCATACAACTCATCTCTCCTTATATTTCTCTTTTCTCCTCATTCTCCCCCCTCTCTCCTCATACTCTCTCCTCTCTCCTCAATACACACTCCTCTTTCCTTATACTCCCCCTTTCTCCTCATACTTGCCCCTCTTTGCACATATTCCCCCTCTCTCTTCATACTCCTCCTCTCTCTCCTCATACTCCCCCCTCTCCTCACAGTCCCCCTCTCTCTTCTTATACTCCCTCCTCTCTCCTTATACTCCCCCTCTCTCCTCACACTCCTCCTCTCTCTCCTAATACTCTCCTCATACTCCCACCTCTATCCACATACTCCCCCTTCTCTCCTCATATTCTCCACTCTCCTCATACTCCACCGTCTCCTTATACTCCCCCTCTCCTCATATTTCCCCTTCTCCTCATACTCCCCCTATCTCCTAATACCCCCTTCTCTCCTCATACTCACCCTCTCCCCTCATACTCCCTGTCTCCTCATACTCCCCCCTCTCCTCATATTTCCCCCTCTCGTCATATTCCCCCCTCTCTCCTCATACCCCCTTCACTCCTCATACTCCCCATCTCCTGATACTCCTCCCTCTCTCCTCATAGTAATCCCTCTCTCCTCATACAATCCCTCTCTCCTTATACTCCCCTTTTCTCCACATTCTCCTCCCTCTCTCCTCATACTCTCCCCTCTCTCCTTATACTCCTCTTTTTTTCTCATGCTCATCCCTCTTTCTATATACTCCCGCTCTCTCTTCATACTCCTCCGCTCTCTCCTCATTCCACCCCCTCTCTCCTCACACTCCCCCTTTCTCTGCTTATACTCCTTCCTCTCTACTGATACTCCCCTATCTCTCCTCATACTCCCTCCTCTTCCCATACTTCCCCGTTTCTCAACTTACTCTTCCCTCTCTCCTCATACTCCCCCTTCTCCTCATATTCCCCCCTCTTCTCATACTCCCCTCTCTGTTGTCATACTCCCCCCTTTCTCCTCATATTCCCCCTCTCTCATTCTCCCCCTCTCTCATCATACTCCCCCTGCTTTCATACTCCCTCTTCTCTCCTCTTAGTCCTCCCTCTCTCCTCATACGTCCCCCTCTCCTCATACTCTGCCCTCTCCTCATACTTCCCCCTCTCTCATCATATCCCCATCAATCAATCAATCAATCAGGTCATTTGTAGAGCGCACTACTCACCCGTAGGGTCTCAAGGCGCTGGGGTGGGGGGGGGGTGCCGTTACTGCTCGAACAGCCAGGTCTTGAGCTTCTTCCTGAAGGAGAGGTGGTCCTGGGTCAGGCGCAGGTCGGTCGGGAGTGAGTTCCAGGTCTTGGCGGCCAGGTAGGAGAAGGACCTTCCTCCTGTTGTCGCTCTTCGGATGCGGGGGACGGCGGCGAGGGCGTGGCTGGTTGATCTGAGGAGGCGCTTGGGGGTGTAGAAGTTGATCCGGTTGTTAAGGTAGCTCGGGCCTTGGTCGTGTAGGGCTTTGTGCGCGTGGGTGAGGAGACGGAAGGTGATTCTCTTGTTGACCGGGAGCCAATGCAGATCTCTCAGGTGTCCGGAGATGTGGCTGCGTCGGGGGATGTCGAGGATGAGTCTGGCCGAGGCGTTCTGGATCCGCTGGAGTCTCTTCTGGAGCTTGGCGGTGGTTCCGGCGTAGAGGGCGTTGCCGTAGTCCAGTCGGCTGGTGACGAGGGCCTGGGTGACCGTCTTCCTCGTCTCGGTGGGGATCCACCGGAAGATCTTACGTAGCATGCGCAGGATGTTAAAGCAAGACGAGGAGACGGCGTTTACTTGTCTGGTCATGGAGAGGGAGGAGTCCAGGATGAAGCCCAGGTTGCGTGCGTGGTCCGTCGGTTTGGGTGCGGTGCCCAGGGCGGGGGGCCACCAGGAGTCGTCCCAGGCGGAGGGCGAGGAGCCCAGGATGAGGACCTCCGTCTTGTCCGAGTTCAGTTTCAGGCGGCTGGTCGTCATCCATTCGGCTACCTCTCTCATCCCTTCGTGCAGGTTGGCTCTGGCGGTGGCGGGGTCGTTGGTCAGGGAGAGGATCAGCTGGGTGTCGTCAGCGTAGGAGATTATGTTGAGGTTGTGTTGGCGTGCGATGGCCGCGAGGGGGCTCATGTAGACGTTGAAGAGGGTGGGGCTCAGTGAGGAACCTTGAGGGACGCCGCAGATGACTTTGGTGGCCTCTGACTTGTACGGTGGTAGCGGACTCTCTGTGTTCTTCCGTCGAGGAAGGAGGTGATCCATTCCAGTGCCTTGTCCTGGATTCCGATGTTGCCAAGGCGCTGTACTAGGGTGCGGTGGCAGACAGTGTCGAAAGCCGCGGAGAGGTCCAGGAGGATGAGGGCCGCTGTTTCTCCGTTGTCCATCAGAGTTCGTATGTCATCGGTGGCGGCGATGAGGGCGGTCTCGGTGCTGTGGTTCGCTCGGAAGCCAGACTGTGAGGGGTCGAGGGATCCGTTCGTCTCGAGGAAGGCGGCCAGCTGTTTGTTGACGGTCTTCTCGATGACTTTGGCCGGGAACGGGAGGAGCGAGATGGGACGGTAGTTCTTGAGGTCGGTGGGGTCTGCTGTGGGTTTCTTGAGAAGAGCGCTGAGTTCGGCGTGCTTCCAGCTCTCAGGGAAGGTGGCGGTGTCGAAGGAGGTGTTGATGATGTCCCGCAGGTGGGGTGCGATGACAGCGTCGGCCTTGTTGAAGACGTGGTGAGGGCAGGGGTCAGTCGGAGATCCGGAGTGGACGGAGTTCATTGTGCGGATGATGTCTTCGGTGCTGATCGGAGTCCAGGTGCGGAGGGTGGTGGTGGGTGGCGTTGTTGCGGTTGTGGCTTGCGTTGGTTGGTTGCTGAAGCTGTTGTGTATGTCCGCGATCTTGTTGTGGAAGTAGGACGCGAGGGAGTTGCAGAGGTCTTGCGACGGGGTGATGTCATTGTTTCCGGCGTTGGGGTTGGAGAGCTCTTTCACGATGTTGAAGAGTTCCTTGCAGTTGTGTGCGTTGTTGTCCAGCCGGTCTTTGTATGTATTTTTCTTGGTGGCGCGGATCAGTTGGTGGTGTTTCCGGGTGGCGAGCTTGAGGGTG
Organism: Lissotriton helveticus; assembly: GCF_964261635.1. Taxonomy (NCBI): domain Eukaryota; kingdom Metazoa; phylum Chordata; class Amphibia; order Caudata; family Salamandridae; genus Lissotriton; species Lissotriton helveticus. Next base: position 45,205,563 of record NC_136060.1, on the reverse strand, counting down.
GTCATGTTGTCCGTAGTTGGTTCCCTTCTCCAGACTTTCTCGAGGGCTCGACAGTTCTTCTTGGAGCTCTTGAGTTCGTCGGTGAACCATGGTGTTTTTCTGCTGCAGGGTCTGTTGGGTGGGGTTCTCAGAGGGGCGAGTTCGTCCGCGCAGTTGTTGATCCACTTCGTGAGGTTGTCGGCGGCCTGGCTGGGGTTCGCTGAGCTGGCGGGGGGGTGCTGGCTCAGGGAAGCGGTGAGCTGGTCGGCTGTGATCTTGTTCCAGCTTCTTCGGGCAACCTGTTGCTGGTGGTGGTGGGTCGTCGTTCTTTTGAAGGTGAAGTGGACGCAGCTGTGGTCCGTCCAGTGGAGTCCTGTTGCGTGGCTGAAGGTGATGTCTTTGCTGGATGAGAAGACGGCGTCGAGTGTGTGTCCGGCGAGGTGGGTGGGGGTGGACACCAGTTGCTTGAGTCCGAGGTTGGCGAGGTTGTCGAGCAGGCTGATGGTGTTGCGGTCGCTGTTGTTCTCCAGGTGGAAGTTGAGGTCCCCCAGGAGGATGTAGTCGGCGGAGGGGAGGGCATGCGGGCTGACGAAGTCGGCGATGTCCTCGCTGAATCGTGTGCGTGGACCCGGGGGTCGGTAGATCAGGGTGCCTCTGAGGGTGGTCTTCGGGTTGGTGTGGATCTGGAAGTGCAGGTGTTCAGCGGTGGTTAGGGTGTCGTCGGTGTTGGTCGTGATGCGGATGGTGTCCCTGTGGATGATGGCGATGCCTCCTCCCGTAAGGTTGGCGGTGCGGTCCCTCCGGATGATCTTGTAGCCCTCCGGGATGGCGATGGCGATGTCTGGGGCTGAGGAGGCGTTCATCCAGGTCTCGGTGAGGAAGGCAACATCAGGGGCGGTGGTGTCGAGGAGGTTCCAGAGTTCTACGGCGTGTCTGTGGACGGAACGGGTGTTGAGCAGGATGCACTTGAGGTGGTTGCTGCTGATGGTCGGCTTGGCGAGTGCTGGTGCAGGATGAGTTCGGATGCAGGTGAACTTGCAGGCGTGGCAGCTGAAGGGTCCGTGGGTGTGCCTCGGGGCGGCGCGGTGACATCTCGGGATGGCGCCGGTGTTGAGTGCGATGAGGTCGGCGGCGCTGTAGGTTCGTCGGGTCGGCTTCCGTCGGTGGGGGCCAGGGGTCCTGGCACTGGGCGCGGTCCAGGCGCGGACGGGCGCAGACGGGCTTACCTTTGGCGCGCCTTCGGCGCACAATCGGCGCGCCCGCTGCGCGTCAACGCTGCGCGTCAACGCTGCGCGTTCGCACGGTCGCCATTTAAGGCGAAGTGCGCGGGTGGGCGCAGCAGCTGGGCGGCGGGAGCGGGGAGGGAACAGAAGGAAAAAGGGGCGGGGTCGGCGGTGGTGGCGGGAAGCGGGGGGCGGCGAGGAGGCGGCAAACAGGAAGGAGGACGGGCAGAAACTACGAAAACAAGCACAAATGGGGTCAAAAGAGCGCTTAACACGGGCAAAAGAAATACGAGAGAAAAACAAGCACAAATGGGGTCAAAACAATGCTTAACACGGGCAAAAGAAATACGAGAGAAAAATAAGCACAAATGGGGTCAAAACAATGCTTAACACGGGCAAAAGAAATACGAGAGAAAAACAAGCACAAATGATTTACAATACAGAGCAGAGCAACGACAGCAGGGTCAGCCGGCGGCGAGGCAGGCAGCGAGGCAGAGGGCACAGCAAGGGGCACACGCAGCAGCTGGTGGCCGTGCGGCGCGGGGGTGTCCCACAAGTGGGTCACACTCACCTGTGTCGCACGGTCGCCATTTAAGGCCAAGTGCGCGGGTGGGCGGAGCAGCTGGGAGGCGGGAGCGGGGAGGGAACAGAAGGAAAAAGGGGCAGGGTCGGCGGTGGTGGCTGGAAGCGGGGGGCGGCGAGGAGGCGGCAAACAGGAAGGAGGACGGGCAGAAACTACGAAAACAAGCACAAATGGGGTCAAAAGAGCGCTTAACACGGGCAAAAGAAATACGAGAGAAAAACAAGCACAAATGGGGTCAAAACAACGCTTAACACGGGCAAAAGAAATACGAGAGAAAAACAAGCACAAATGGGGTCAAAACAACGCTTAACACGGGCAAAAGAAATACGAGAGAAAAACAAGCACAAATGGGGTCAAAACAATGCTTAACACAGGCAAAAGAAATACGAGAGAAAAACAAGCACAAATGGGGTCAAAACAATGCTTAACACGGGCAAAAGAAATACGAGAGAAAAACAAGCACAAATGATTTACAATACAGAGCAGAGCAACGACAGCAGGGTCAGCCGGCGGCGAGGCAGGCAGCGAGGCAGAGGGCACAGCAAGGGGCACACGCAGCAGCTGGTGGCCGTGCGGCGCGGGGGTGTCCCACAAGTGGGTCACACTCACCTGTGTCGCACGGTCGCCATTTAAGGCCAAGTGCGCGGGTGGGCGGAGCAGCTGGGAGGCGGGAGCGGGGAGGGAACAGAAGGAAAAGGGGCGGGGTCGGCGGTGGTGGCGGGAAGCGGGGGGCGGCGAGGAGGCGGCAAACAGGAAGGAGGACGGGCAGAAACTACGAAAACAAGCACAAATGGGGTCAAAAGAGCGCTTAACACGGGCAAAAGAAATACGAGAGAAAAACAAGCACAAATGGGGTCAAAACAATGCTTAACACGGGCAAAAGAAATACGAGAGAAAAACAAGCACAAATGGGGTCAAAACAATGCTTAACGCGGGCAAAAGAAATACGAGAGAAAAACAAGCACAAATGATTTACAATACAGAGCAGAGCAACGACAGCAGGTCTCCTCATACTCTCCTCATCGCCTCATAGTCCTGCCTCTCTCATCATACTACCTCCTCTCTCCTCATACACCCCTTTTCTCCTTATACTCCCCCTCTCTGCACATTCCCCCCCTCTCTCCTCATACTTCCCCTCTCTCCTTCTACTCCTCCTCTCTCCTCATACTTGCCCATCTCTCCACATATACCCCCCACTCCTCATACTGCCCCCATCTCTTCATACTACTCCCTCTGCCCTCAGAATCCCCTCTCTCCTCATACTCCCCCTCTCCTCATACTCCCCCTCTCCCCTCATACTCCCCCTCTCCTCTTATTCCCCTCTCTCCTCATACTTCCCCTCTCACCTCATACTCCCCCCTCTCCTCATACTCTCCTCTCTCCTCATATTCCCTCCTCTTCTCATACTCCCTCTCTATCCTCCTACTCCCCCCTCTCCTTATATTCCATCCTCTCCTCATACTACCCCCTTTCTCCTCATACTCTCCCCTCTTTCCACATACTCCTCTCTCTCTCTCTCCACACTCTTCTTCTCTCTCCTTATACTCCCCTTCTCTCCTGATATTCCCCCTGTCTCCCCATTCTCTCCTCTCTCTCCTCATACTCACCCCTGTTCTCATACTCCCCCCTCTCTCCTGTTACTCCACCCTCTCTCCTCATTCGTCCCCCTCTCCTCATATTCCGTCCTCTCCTCATCCTCCACCCTCTTTCCTCATACACACTCCTCTCTCCTTATACACACCTGTGTCTCCTTATACTCCCCTCTCTTACCTCATTCTCCCCCCTCTCTCTTCATATTATCCCCTCTTTCATCATACTCCTCGTCTGTCCTCATACACTGAAGCACTTATAAATTCGGTCAGGCACTCTTCTTACAGAAGTCAGTACTCAAGTATTTATGCAGTGAAGTAGGCCTTAGCAGATGAACTGCTTCAATCCCTTATCTGGTATATATGCATTCTTCTATTCATGTGCACACTTGTGTTTCACATCTTCAATTCTCCATTCTGTATTTTTATCTTTCTACCAAACACTCTGTGACTGTTTCTGCAGTACTGTAGTGACCCATTTGGAAGTCTGTGATAATCCATTCACTGCAGTAATACTCAGGCCTTAGGTGATGAACTGATTTAAACCCCTATCCAGTATGTATGCATTCTTCTATCCACCAGCACACTTGTGTTTCACATATTCAATTCTTCATTCTGTATCGCTATCCTTCCACCAAACACTCTGTGACTGTTCTTGCACTACTGTACTGACCTATTTAGCAGTCTGTGATAATCCTTTCACTGCACTAATACTGAAGCACTTATACATTCAGTCAGGCAATCTCCTTACAGAACTGTAATTATTTAGTCAGTACCCAAGTACTGATGCATTGAAAACCCTACACACTATGCATGCAGCCTTCTATGCACCTGCAAACTTGTCTTTTATACCTTCAGTTCCGCTGTTATAGTATGTGTTTCCCCTTGTACTGTTCTAGTGATGCATTTAGTATTGTATTATATTGTATGTCGATTAGTAGAGCGCGATTGATGCCCAGGGGCGTCCAAGCGCTAAAAACCATCATCATATCGAGAGGGGTGGCCGGAGGGGTTTACTGAGGGCAGTTGAAGAGAAATGTTTTAAGCTGTTTCCTAAATGAGGAGAGATTTGGGTTAGCTCTCAGATGGAGGGGAAGAGTGTTCCATAGCTTGGAGGCGTTATGAGCGAAGGTCCTGCCGCCGGTTCTTGATTTCTTTATTCTTGGTGTTGTGGCCATATACATCTGGGTTGATCTGAGATTCCTAGTAGGTTGGTAGCGCGAGACTAGGTTGAGGGTGATGAGGGGGCCCGTTCCAGAAAGACTGGTGGGCGATGCATAAGGCTTTGAATTGTATTCTTTGGCGGATGGGTAGCCAGTGCAATTTAGTCAGCCCAGTTTTGGCTGATTGACGTCAAGGGATCTGAAGTAGAGTGCGGGCGGCGCAGTTTTGCACTATTTGTAGTCTCCGCAGCGTGTATTCTGGGGCAGCGAGGTAAAGGGCGTTGTTAAAATCCAGTCGAGACTGGATAAGGCCCTGGATGGCAACCTGTTTTGCCTCCATCGGAAGGAGATGGAGGACCTTCCTCAGCAACCTAAGGAGGCCAAAGCAGGTGGCTGCAAGCTTGGTGGCTTGGGTGCCAAAAGACAGAGATCTGTCCAGCCATACCCCGAGGCTCTTGATATTGTCCTTCGGGGCTGGGGGGAGGCCCAGGCAGGGCGGCCATAGAGTACTGAAGGAGGTCGGGGTCGGCAGGGCCAAGGAGCATTAGCTCTGTTTTGTCCCCGTTCATTTTGAGTGAGGAGGCGGACATCCAGCTCTTGACCTTCTCTAAGCATTTCTTGAGCCCTCCCCTAGTAGTCAGGTTGGCTTCCTGCGCTAATGAAACCACCAGCTGAGTGTCGTCAGCGTAGGCTATGATTTTAACTCCAAACTGACGAGCAACCTCCGCCAGGGGCCTCATATAGATGTTAAAGAGAGCTGGGCTTAGTGAGGAGCCCTGTGGGACTCCGCATCTTAATGGTCTGCTGGTTGATGAAGATCCTCCATCAAATACCCGGAAGGATCTGTGCTTCAAAAAGGAATCAAACCAGGACCAAGCCTTGTTTTTTTATGCCGATGTCCGACATACGGTTCAGCAGTATGTCGTGGCTGACTGTGTCGAAAGCCGCGCTTAAATCAAGGAGGATCACTGCCACTGATCCTCCTTGATCCAGGATGGTTCTGGATTCCTCGGTGACCATGAAGAGCGCTGTTTCGGTGCCATGTTTTGGTCTGAAGCCCATTTGAGTGGGATCCAGTAGGTGGTGGTTTTCTAGATAGTTGACCAGCTGGCTGTTGATATGTTTCTCCAGGATTTTGCTCAGCCAGGGTAGTAGGGAGATTGGCCGATAGTTACTGAGGTCGGAGGGATCTAGGCTTGGCTTCTTTAACAAAGCTCGGACCATGGCTTGTTTCCACTTCGGCGGGACAAAGCCAGTGGTAATGGAAGAATTAAGGAGGTCCCTTATGATGGGGAGGGTGATTTAGGAGACTGACATAATAATGTCTGGCGGGGCTGGGTCATCAGGGGAGCATGTACTAATCCATTCACTGCTGAAAAGTTCCACTACTGATACATTCATTAAGGTATTCTTCTTCCAGATGTAGTTCTTGAAAGTTTTATGCAGTATGTATACACTTCTGTTATCAGTTACACAATTGTTTTTTATACTTGGTCATTTTACATTGTATTTATTTAGTAATAGAATAGTATATTTCATATATTTATTTTTATAATGATATATATATTTTTATAACATATTCTATTCATCAACACTAAAATAAATTCACCATGCCTTCAAAAAGTGAAAAGAGGAAACAACATAATAAATCTTATTATTTAAAGAGAAGTCATCCACAAGATTTACCTGAACAACAATGTGTGAACAAAAAGAAAAAACTCCTGGTAAGACCACAAAGGTGTTTTTGAAGAAGTTATCAAACATTAGGAGTAGTGTGGACAATGTAAAAAATACAAACAGTGTATCTGCAACAAAAAAGAGAAACAAGAGACAAAAGAACAACGATGGGAAATCATCTTCAAAATAAACACTATATAGTAAAAGGAGGAAGAATCAATTTCAGGAAATTAGAAATAGAATGTTTTATAATAGAGTTGTTTTAAATTTTATTAAGGAAATGAAGAAATGTAAAAGAAAAACAGCATTTTATAAGAAGAAACGTATAGTAAATATAGTTGAGAAGGCTTTTGAATTGAAAAAGAAGTTGATTATTTTAGTAATCAAAAGAATATCGATGACTAGATAAGCCAATCCATTTAATGAAGGCCAAAAGTAAGTGGAGGAGAGTAATTAACAGAAGTAATTTTTCTGAATTTGTTGGGGGGAATGGAAACATAGTTCAAGTTCTGAGCCTTTTTTTAATGAAGAGAGTTATTTTCAGAGTAATGATTTGTTGCATGCAGTTGACACCAGTGGTCGAGCTTATGAGGTTAGAAATGGTTGTCCTATTGAGAAAGACATTTTTTTCCCAGAAATGCAGAAGAGGTGTTAGCTGATGAAGTTTTATGGAGACGTCCTAAAGCTCCTGTGTACACTTGGAATTGCAGTAGTATTTGTAGTGTACGGCAGGAATCTATTGAGTTTTTAAGCAATTTCTTACGCGCGTATACTAAGAAAAGTGTTAAGCAAAAGATTAAGATGTTGCAAGAACTAGACCCTTGCAGAGTGAGAGAAAATACTGGTTTGCAAGGTCATTATCGGCATTGTCTTTCTAAAAAAGTGTTGAAGTGTTTTTCACCATTTCAGAATGTTAGCAGTACATCCTACTCAAATGAGGAAATTAGTCCGAACATTGTATTATGCAAAAAGTCCAGCACTAATGTTAAAAAGTTGAACAGTGCTCTTTTGCGTGGATCTGTATCAGATGTAATGAACGTTTGTGAAGAAATTAAGGTTAGTTACTTTGGTCCTGAGGAAGACAGTGCAGAAACTGATACATTAATCGAAGGAAATGTGGAAGAGAATGTAGAACATTGTAGTACAGAATATTTTGAGCAAGAAGTTTAAGGTGATTTCAGGTTAAAGGCCAAATTATTCTTGTATTTGTTGTCGACGAACTCATTATAAAAATCAGACCAGGACTGATGATCTCTGTTTAAAAAGTGAAAAGGAAAATAATAATGAGTGGAAGAAATTTGCAACTTATTTGTTGGTAGAGAATTGTTTTGATTTGGGTTCTGATCAGCGTATTTGTAAATATTGTTATAACAAATTAGATGAGAACAAAATGCCTGCTAGAGCTGTGCATAATAATCTTGAGTTGGTAAATATTCCTTCTGAACCGATGGATTTAAATACCTATTCTTATTCAATGTGTGCATCCATTTCAGGCTATTGTTCGTATGGAGCCTAAGACAGGGAAATTGCCCCCCTCAGATTTACAGATAGGATTAAAGGGAAGAGATGTATATTTGCCTCTAGATTTAAAGAAAAATATTGAAACAATTGGTGTAGAAAATGTAGAAGATGAACCTTTAGTTATTATTTTTAATGGCATTCCTACTAAGAGTAAGAAAATCTGGCAAGAATTAGTGGATGTTAGGAGCGTGAAAAAGGCAACGTTGTATCTGGTAAAAAATAATCAATACTATAAAAATGTGTATGTGGGAGAAGAAGAAATAACTGTAGAAGAAGATAGTGACTCGTCATCTGGACAAATTGAAAAAGTAGATGTGCCCAGAACTGAAGAAATCTACGAACATTACAGTGTTCATCCACGTCATTCCAAAGAAGTGATGGGGAATACTATAGAGTTATTCCAAATGAAAGAAGCAAAGGGAAGTCCCATTACTTTTTGGGAAGAAAGCATGGAAGCCCGTTGTTTCCCTCAGTTGTTTCATACAGGAAAAGGAGGACGATATGATGACCGACTAGTGCAGATTCCTGCATCTTAATACCGAACATCAAGATTGTATACAGAAGATCCAAGTTTTCGACAATGTATTCCGGATTTGTTTCATCTTTTGTTTGAGAGTGACTTGTCTGAACTTTCTTATGCAGTCAACCATATATTGAAAACAGGTTTACATCTGCAAAAAGTTTCGGCAAAGGAATTTATGGATAAAGTACAACAGAAAGATAATGTTTTGGAATCTCAGCTGATTAATCTGATAGCATGTCAGCGTGGTAATAATGAGTACTGGTACCATCGTCATGGAGAACTTAAATGTATGCTAAGGAACTTAGGAACTCCTACATGGTTCCTTACTCTAAGCTATGCTGAATATGCTTGGGATGATTTACTTTAATTTCTTCGAGAGGCAAATCCAAATATAGTAAATATTGAATACAAGACACCTGGAGAATTGTGCTCTTTGGATCCAGTTAATGTATGCAGGTATTTCAATCATAGATTTGAACCTCTTGGAGAGGTTCTAGATTTCTTTTGGAGAAAGGAGTTTCAAGCCAGAGGTGCTCCTCACATACATATGCTAATATGGATCAAAGATGCCCCCAAATTTGGAACAGATTCGGATGAAACTGTGTTGTCTTTTACTGAAGAATATGCTACATGTGCTATACCCAAAAGCACAGAAGAAAATTACTTAAGACAACATGTCTTCCTATTCCAAAGCTATCGTAGTGGGAAATACTGTCATCGAAAGTACAAATCCTAGGACAAATTCTACACCAAATGTCGTTTTGGATTTCCACGTCCTGTAACATCGAAAGGAAGAGTGAACAGTTTTATGTCATCTTTGCGACATACTATCACAAGAAAGTCTCCAAAAAATACCTACAACTTAAGAAGAAATGAAGAGTCAAAATACATAAACGACTACAACCCAGTTATTTTGTCCATGTGGAATGCTAACATGGATATTCAATACGTTGTGGACAATTCCATTGCTGTTGCTTGATATTTAACATCCTACATAACAAAATTAGAAAAGACGGAATTGAAGGACATTTGGGAAGAGATTTCCCATGAGAACAGTCTAAGTAGGAAATTATATAGTTACAGTTTGAAGACGTTATCTCATCGAGAAATTGGAGCGTATGAATACTCGGATCGCTTATCATCTGCAAGTCTATACTCCAAATTTAGAAGAATAATTTGGGTGAGTCTTGGTCTTGCTGCAACACAAAATCGAGTACTTAAATCTGTACAAGAAATTGAATATTTAGCTGAAAAAGAGCCAGAAAGTACAGATATTGTGAAAACAAATAAGTTGGATATATATTATCCAAATAGAAGTCGTCATCTTGAGAACATTTGTCTCTATGAAGTGCTGCAAAACTATATTTTTAAACTGAATATTACAGAAAAGATCAATAATGGTATATATGCTGTGATTGGTTCTAAAGGATGTTTGGTGAAACAAAGAAAAGGTCATTTGATTAATCACCATAAACTGATTTGCGAAACTCCTGACGAAAGGGAATTTTACTATTTAGCTCTTTTGCAACTCTTCAAGCTGTGGCGTTCAGAATTGGAATTACTTGGAGATTTTGAGAGCTATGAAGAATTGTTCAACGCAACTAAAGATACTATACAATGTCCTGTTTTTGCTAATTATGTGAAAATGTTGAATGACGAAATTGAGCAAGAAGCTACAATTGCAGCTGAGATTGCTAGAGACAGTTCTCAAGACAGTCAAACTTCTGCTCCGTTGAGTCAGGATCCACTAGGAGAACCAATTGTTCAAAATGAAGCAGCAATTGCCATGGACGGGGTGGAAACAGCAATGTATCAAGCTCAAGAAGATATAACAAACTTAGGAAACTTGGAAGAACAACTAAATGTTGAGCAAAAACAAATATATGACCAAGTGAGAGAACAGATTGACCATGGATTACTTCATGAAAAGAAAGAGTGCTCTTGCTCATCATTTCAACCTATCCGAATGTACATGAGTGGACAAGCTGGAACAGGAAAACGTTTTTTAATTAAAATAATTACAAATTATCTACAGAAAATAACTGAGTCTCATTTGTCTTGTGTTGTCACTGCTCCAACTGGGTTGGCAGCACACAATATTAAAGGAATTACTTTGCATCTTTTATTAATGCTACCAGTAGAGCATGAAAACAAGTTGGAATACCATAAGCTATCTTGAGAAGCTTGTTGTGAATTTTCAAGAGTCTTTTTTTTTTTTTCTTTTTTTTTTGTCCTCATTAGTGCAATGTTTTTGGTAAGGAGTTGTCGGGCCCCAATCTCTCTTTGGTTCTATGCCTTCACTGTCGTGTAACAGGACGTGAGTATCTAGACAGTTCCCCTACATCGTTTAGCAGAGAGGAGGGTCCCCTTATTTCCATTACTTGATTGAAGGATTTAGTCGTAGGGGGGGAGAGCTAGCCATTATGGCTACTCATGCAGGCCTTCTCCTGACTTTCCATTGCTCGCACATAATCATTGGACTATTACACAGATGGATCTGTTCCAGACCAGCCAGCCATAGGGACAATATCCCTTGAAATTATGCTCAAGTACAATTTAGCTAGATCCTAGCTGATATTTTTCCCATATCTCCCAGAACTTAAATTTTTTACTAGGTTCTTTCCTTTTGTCTAGTTTGTATATTCTTAGTATTGATGTTAGCCATTCACTGTGAGTTGGTGGAACCGGACTCACCCACCTCACACAGATCTCTCTCCTAGCCAACATTATAAATAGGAAAAGTAGATTTTCCTGTAATTTTGAGAGTTTTTCTGGAACACTAGGATTCATTACCCCAAAAATAATTAAATCAATACTCACGTTTAGATGTCTTCCTAGTACCCCATCTAGCGTCTTACCCACATCATTCCAGAAGCCGTCGAGAAGGGGGCACTGCCGAAACATATGTAGGTCGTCGGCTCTTTCCAAACCGCACTTTGGGCAGGCTTTTACTGTCGCCCCGGGAAATTTCGATAACTTTTTCGGGGTCCAGTAAGCTCTGTGAGATGTGAACAAATGGTTTCTCTTTAGGGCAGCTGATGTTACGATTTTCCAACATTTGCTCATGGATACTTGCCATTGGTTGTTTAGCTCCAACGTCGGCAGATCTTTCCCCCATACTCTCACCGGTATCTGGAAATCTTCTTCCCCAGCATGGATCAAGGCCCAATACCACAACGAGATTTCTTTATGTATAACATCCGTTTTCAGCATTTCTTTTTCCAAGTTTAAGTTTCCCGCTCTGATTTCTTTCAGGGATTTAGCCCAGCTAGATATCTGATAATACTTGAATTTTGCTACAGAGCCATTAGTTTTTGAGGATAGAGTCTCCCAATCCAATGGGGTGTTTTGGTACATAAGATGTCCCCACTTTGTTATTCCTGCTGATTTTATTGGGAGCGCTAGTTTGTCTTTAAGACATTCTGGGGTGCCAGGTGAGTCCCAGATGGGGGCCAGATCGCTGTAATAGGGGATATTTAAAGTACATCTTATGCCGAACCATGATTTGGCCGCAGACTTCAGCATCTTGAGTTGAATTTTTTGTAAAAATTTAGGGTGTCCAAACTTGTATAAAAAATGGCTGGTTTTGTTAGTCATTGTTTGAAAATGCGGCGGATAGTTTTCAAAGGTGTTTAGGAGCTTCCTGCTTGATATGAATTGGAATGCTCTGTAGTACTCAAGGAGATCAGGGCTTGCAATTCCCCCCTGATATTTCTTCCTTCTTAGCTTACTCCAGGCAATTCTGGGATTTTTTGAAGACCAAATGAAACTTGAGATTTCACCCTGGATTTTTTTTATTGTTTCTCTTTTAAATTCGAGAGGTATAGCTCCAAAGGCAAAAGTAAATTTTGGTAAAATTGACATTTTTATAATGTTTGATTTGCCGAGTAGAGTCAAGGGTAGACCTCCCCACACTTTCAGTAACTTCTTGACTTCCTTTTCAATTCTTTGTAGGTTGGTGTTTGTTACTTTATCCAGGTCTTTAACTAGGTCTATTCCGAGGTATCTGATAATATTCTTATTATAGGGACTGATAGAATTGTCATTCCAGCTCATTGTTTCCGTTTTATCTCGATTAATTTGGTAACCAGAGAAGCTTCCGAAATTGGTCAAGGTCTCCTCAATTGTTATTAGAGAACCACTGAGGTTATCAGTGAAAATCATCAGATCATCTGCATAGAGGGCTATCTTCTTAGACCAGTCTCGGAAGATAAAAGGAGATATTGAAGGATCAATTCTAAGACGTTCTGACATGGGTTCAATATAGAAATTGAAAAGTAAGGGGGAAAGGGGACATCCCTGCCTTGTTCCTCTCTTTATCTGGATATTTGTGGTGAGGTTGCCGTTAACTAGGATTTGAGCTCTGGGGGAGGTATATATTTTTGCCACCATATTCAGGATATTTGTCCCCAGATTGAATTTTTTTAGGACTTCACTTAGATATACCCAGTTGACTCTATCGAACGCTTTTGCGGCGTCGATAGTGATTATTGATAGAGGTAATTTCTCAGTGGTAGCTATATCTATGGAGGCAAACAGTTCTTGCGTTAAATCTTGTAATTGTCTCCCGGGTATAAAGCCCTTCTGGTTGTTATTTATTAACAGCCCCGCTATTTTCCCCAGTCTCTTAGCCATAATCTGTGTAAAGATCTTATAATCACAGTTCAGGATTGAGATTGGGCGGTACGATTCGAATTTTTTTGGACTTTTACCCTGTTTTAAGAGGATAGTGATTGTGGCTTCATTCCAGGAAGCTGGAAGGTCACATTTTTCCAGGAAGATTTTATTCAGCAGAGTTGTTAAGGGGGAAAGCAGTGCCTCTTTTAGTTTTGTATAGAATTCGTTCGGCAAAGCGTCCGGACCAGCTGCTTTGCCTTTCTTGAGATTTTTTAATACATCTTCTACTTCCTGAGTTGAGATTTCCGCATTTAGTTCCTCTCTCAATTCTGGTGATAACATTGGAAGATTTAAGGGGTCTAAGAAGTGTTTTATTTCTCCAATTTCTGGATTACAGTCTTCCTTGTATAGATCTGAGAAGAAGGCAAGAAATTCTTGTTTTATTACATCTTCTTCTGATCCATTTTCCGCTGGATTTCTAGGGTCGATACAAGCAACTTTGTTCCTGGATTGATCTGTCCTGATTTTCCAAGCGAGCATCTTACCACATCCCTCACCATATTCATAATGGACGAGTTTGCTAGCTTCCCATTTTTCTCTAACTTTATTTTCCAAGATCTCTACTAGATCTTCTTTTTGTCTTGATCTCTCTGTCTCCAGTTGCTCTGTGCGAGAGGGAGAAGTTGCTGCGGCAATTTGTAAATCCGAATTTTTGATCTTATCTTCCAAAGTTAGGATCGATTGTTTTATTCCCTTTGATTTGTGTGCCGCTAGGCTAAGGATGTGTCCCCTGATCACCGCTTTGTATGCGTCCCAGGTGGTCTGAATTGAGGTGCCTTCCTTATTATCTTCAAAGAAGAGCTCCGTCTGTATTTTAAGCTGGTCGATAATCTGAGGGTCCAGGAGGGTTGTTCGATCCAAAGTCCATCTTGAGCCCTCCTTACTAGGTTCCAGTTTCAGGGTGATCAAGACCGCCGAGTGATCTGAGAGATGGGCAGGGATATGTTCTACTTTTACAGTTTTTCCGATTAGCCCTTGATCTACGAGGTAGAAGTCGATTCTTGATTGGATTCCGAGTTTTTTATTTTTGAAAGTGAAGTTGTTGTGCCTCTCTCCCTTTTCCTTCCATATGTCCACTAGGCACAGATCCCTTTTATACACCCCCAGCCACTCTCTCATTTTTGGCAGGGTTATTTGTCTTCTACTAGGAAGACGGTCGGTTTTTGGGTCCGGTATGATATTAAAGTCTCCTCCTAGTATGATAGGTGATGAGACAGAGAGCAAATGCGAATACAAGGATTGTAACGGGGCCGGGTCGTCCATGTTTGGACCATAATAGCCTGCTACTGTTAGGGCATTGTTTCGTGTCCTTACTTTGGCCAATGCCCATCTCCCCTTCGGATCAATTTCTGATGCTTCCACTCTTGCGTTTAGAGACTTTTTAAGGAGAATCGCAACGCCTTTAACTATACACTCCTGGTCAGTGCAGATGTAAGAGTCTACCCAATGTAGTTTTTTCACGATGTCTTCCCACTCTTTTTTTAGAAGATGTGTTTCCTGGAGGATTATGATTTCACTGTCTGTTGTTTTTAAGTATTCTAATATTCTCCTTCTTCTACTCTTGACTCTTAAGCCATTAACGTTCCAGGAGATTATTTTCACCTGCGTTTTATCCTTTTTCATCATCATCATTTTTTCTTATATAGTTCTTTTTTTTTTTTTTTGTTCTTTTTTATGGACCCCCGAGTACTCCTTATCTTTTTTCTGATTATTTTGATTGTTGCTGAGGATGTTTTTTTTTTTTTTTTCCCCTACCTTGCTCCCATCTCCCGTGCATTATTTTACTGTTTCTTGTTTCTTTCTTGTTTTCGTAGTGCTCAAATTAAGAAGAAAAGTAAAAAAAAAACCCTACCCTGGAGAAACCTCCCTTTTTCTTCTTTAGGGCTTTGTTGATAGCCCTCTTTGAGCTCCGTGCCTTTAATCCGTGCCTTCAATCTTGTGGGCTAGGAATGTTCTGACAAAAAATTTTCTGCAGTTATTCCGTGACATGTATTTTCGTGTTTGTTCACGTAGTTGATCTAAGAAATTTTCGACTTCTTTAGGGTCTCTGATATTGTGCATTTTATTCCTCCACATTATCCGGAGGGAGGCCGGGAATTTCATCTGGACTGAAGCGCCAAGTGCTTTTAACTCAGGCATCATCTGACCCAACTCCCACTGCCTGTCTTGTGTAGCTTTGGATATGTCCGAACGGATCCTGAAGGACCAGTCCTCTTTATTGTATGAACCATTTTTCAAGGCTTCACTTAGGAGTCTTTCCTTGAGGGAATATGTTCGAAAGTTGACCAAAATTTTCCTTGGGTTCTTCCTTTCCTTACCTTTTCCGAATGGGTCCCTATGTACCCTCTGTATGTCATCTTCTAGTCTAAGGTCTTTGGTCCAAGGGAAGAACTCCTCTAGCAAGGAAACAATGTACTTCTTAATGTCCAAGCCTTCCTTACCTTCCGGTACATTTAGAACCCTCAGATTACATCGTCTAGAGTGATTTTCCAACGATTCTAGTTTGTCGGTGATTACTTTATCTGTTTCTCTCAATGTTCTGATTTCTCTCTGGTTAGATTCCACTCTTCTACTTATTGAAACCACTTCTGCTTCTACAGCGGACACTCTCTCTCCTAAGGCATTTAGTTTTGTATCTAATAGTTCGCATGCCTCCTGGATCTTACTTTGGTTTCCTTCAGATATTTCAAACCTTGACTTGATTTCTTCCATCATTTTCTCTAGGAGTATGTCTGTGGAAGTTCTCGTCTGACTTGGTATTGGATCTACCAGAGGGGTTAGGGCCTTGGTCTGAATCAGGCCGTGAGCTTGTGTGGATAGTTCTGCTTCTGCTTCCCCTGATACTGACATATCCAGGCTAGTCGTGGGTCTGGTTGAGGTGTTTGTTGAGGTAGAGGGGTCACGAGGCCTCTTCTGCTCAGGACCAGAACCAGGTGCTTTTAAATTTGGGCCTTGCTCCCACTTCTTTTCCTGGTTTTGCTCTTGTAGCTTAAAAAAGGATCTTAGAGAGGGAGTTATTTTAATTTTTACACTGTCCGTCCCCTCCCGCGCATCTGCTAACCCCCCTGGGTTTTTTGATGTTTTCCCTGCCTTTGCTTGAACCTTAGGGGGTTTCTTAGTTTTTCTTTTTGTACTTCGTGGAGGAACGGGGTGTTTAGTGGCTGGTAGCTGGTTCACCTTAAAAAACTGTCTATTCCTTAAGCAATATGTGGACCTCCCCTTAGGCTCTGGGGTCTGACCTGGCTTCTCCGGTTTTTCTGGTCCCCCTGCTGCAATGGCCTCCTCCTCCTTTTCGCAGGGATCTGTTCTAAGGTGGCTATCCTGTTGTTGTTGCCTTTGCAGTTGCAGTTGCCTTTGTAGTTGCTGCCCTTCAGCCTTCCTCCCCACGACCTCAGCTCCCCCCCCCTCCACCTCCTCCTCCCGGCTTTGTCCTTGGCTTACCTGGTTCATGTACCGAACTTTGAGTCCTCCGGAGACTTCTAGAGGGGAAGTTTGGATGGGCTCCTCTGCCCACCACTCTTCTATCTGGCTCTGCTTTTTCAATTTGCGCTCCTTCTTTGGGCCAACAGCAGTCTTGGGATATGGTGTTCTCCTCCCGTCGGAGCTTTCCTCTCCTTTTGCTCCGTCGTGCCTATTGAGCTTACAGTGCACCCTCTGTTTGCTGTAGTTGCCGAGTTTGCTGTCCCTGCTGTTCCTGCCTCCCTTGCCCCGGAAGAAGCAGGAGACCCTCTGTGCGACCTGCTGGCAGTTCCTGTTTGCTTTGGAGGCCGCCTCCCACCGTCCGGCAGATGCCTGATGCACTGCACACGGCGCCTGTTGCAGTTTCAGATGCAGGACGTGGACCCCGGGTAAGAGTGAGACAATTTTCTTTTCTGGCATTCCTTTCACATTCTTCTTGCGCTGAAACCTCTCGGCAGGTAGAACGGAGTGCAGGGAGTGAGGGCAGGGGCGGAGGCTCGAAGAGGTTTTCCATCCCCCGGATTAAGTTTTTTCCACTGCCCGTCCGTTTATCGATTGTGGAATGTCCCTATTTCGCAATTCTCATCGCTAATAATCCCTCCAGAGTCCCTTCGGTGATCGAAAGTTTCCTAGCGCATATTGATTAGGTCATTGCTGCTGTATGTATAGGCACGGAGCTCCCGACCGGGCTCACTGACCGGCCGCCATTTTCTCCTACGGAGTTTCAAGAGTCTTGAAGAAAATGAAACTTCTCATTATTGATGAGGTAAGCATGGCCTCAAACATAATGCTTACCTTTGTGCATTTAAGAATGCAGCAAATTCTTAAAACAGAGTATGATATATTATTTGGAGGAAAACACGTCATAGTTTTTGGAGATCTACTACAACTTACTCCTGTGAAAGGACAACCAGTGTTTAAAACACTGGTGCATGAAGATACCAGAAAGTCTTTGGGGAGCATTGGAAATGTTAACATTTGGTCATATTTTGAGTATAAGGAACTTATTACAAATATTCGACAGGCAAATGATGCTGATCATGGAACTTTTCTTCAAGATATAAGAATTGGAAAAGTGACTGAACATGCCAAACAAGCTTTACAGACATGCTTACTTTCCAATTTGTTTCCAAATGAAAATATTGTTCCTGAGAAAATATATATGAGAGTTTCAGAAAACAAATCTTTAATATGCTTAATGCTAACACTGCGTGTATGTTCTATATTCAATGAAGACATTTTAAAGTTGGGAAATGAAGAAATTATAAAATTGGAAGCTATTGATGAAATAGAGCATGAAGGAATCACTATTATTTTGACAGAAAAGTTGAAGAGGAAATTGGATTCTTTAGAGAAATCGATAAGTAAAACTGCTAGTTTAGAAAAGAATTTACATGCATGTGTAAACTGTAGGGTAATTTTATGAGGTAATTTGAATGTGGAAGGTTTAGTAAATGGAGCAATGGGTAAAGTTGTTGATTTCGTTAATTACTTAAATAGAGATGGTATTGAATTTTTGAAAATCAAATATGATCAAATTGAAGAAGTACAACAATTTAGTCGTTGTTCAGCTAGGTTTTTGCTTGTAAAAGATTTGTATGTTCGCAGAAAACAGTTTCCTGTTTCTTTGGCGTATGCAGTGACTATTCATAAATCTCAAGGTTTAAGTGTATATAGTGCTTTAGTGAATAAGTACTGTGTTTAAAGAGGGCATGGCATATGTTGCTTTGTCTTGAGTGAGAACTTTATCTGGATTGTACTTGATTGATTTTGATGAGAAAAAGATTAGTGCAGATGCAAATTGTGTGAAAGAGTATAATAGGTTAAGAAGAGAATATGCACCCAATTTAGGTCAATATCCAGTATTTGAAAAGCGTGTGGTAGGTAGAAAAAGAAGATATGGGAATATCTGTAGTGAAGCTGTAGAGAAAAAAAACCAAGATGAAGTTTTGATTGCAAGCAAAAAGAAAAAGGACACTGTTGAATAGATTGTTGGTTATCAGTTTGAAAATAGTTCTGGTGTCAACTGCTATGCTAATGCAGTTGTTAATGTTGTTTTTTTTCTTGAAAGTTTGCAACAGCAAATTGTTGAAAATCGGGGAAAAAGATTTTGTTGTAGTAGTGATAAAAGTAAAAGTAAAATACAAAGTGTTTCTGATATTCTAAATGTTTTGGACATATGTTCTGGTTCTACTCAATTTACACAGAATATTCAGCAAGATTGTCAGGAATTTCTAATGTAGATGCTTGCTGTATTGGAAGATGAAGGTATAGATATTTAAAACCTTTTTGGCCTTTCTTATAAATGGCAACATGACTGTGAAAATTGTTTGTTTACATGCAGTACTAACATAGACAGTGAAAGATTTATATATTTAACTTTACCAGACTGTGAATCAGGGTCTTTTAACAATCTAGTTACAGGAGCAAGTCAAAACATGGTGTGTAGCCAATGTAAATCACAAATGTCATCAAGATTAGTTATACAAAGACATGGACAGTATGTAATTTTAATGCTGCAACGTTGTAGAGCTGATGGAAGAAAATTGGAAACTTTAATTAAAAATGTTGTAGCTACTCAAGTATCAATATCAGGAAGAACTTTTGTAGCTGTAGCAATTATTTTTAATGATTGTCCTTCTACATTATCTGGACATTACACTGTTTATTTAAAATGTTCGAAAGGTTGGATACATTGTAATAATAGTCAATTGTTTTTTAAACAACATTTGCCTAAAGAGTTATCAAATTCTTACCTAATATTTTTAAAGCCAAAATTTTAGGAACAAAATTTGGCCTTTCATGATCACTACTGTTGAGGTAGGTTGGTCTGGTGTTGTAGAGTACTTTGTGAGTGAGGGTGAGGCGCTTGAAGATGATCCTCTTGTTGACATTGAGGTAGTGTATGTGTATCAGGTGGTGGGTGATGTGGCTGCAGCAGGGTACATTGATGATCAGTCGGTTGGAGGTGTTTTGGATTTGTTGTAGTCGTTGTAGGTGTTTGGCTGGAATTACTGTGTAGAGTGTGTTGCCATAGTCTAGTCTGCTGCTGATGAGGGCCTGTGTCACTGTTCTTCTTTTTTCGGTTAGGATCCACTTGTAAATGTTGAGGAGCATGCGGAAGGTGTTGTAGCAGTACGAGGAGACGGTGTAGACTTGCTTACATATGGAGAGGGAGGAGTTGATGAAGAATCCTAGGTTGTGTACATGGTCGGTAGTTGTTGGTACTGTTCACAGTGTAGTCGGCCACCAGGAGTCGTCCCAGGCTGAGGGGGTGGGTCTGAGAATGAGTACCTCCATCTTGTCCAAGTTCAGGTTTAGAGAGCTGATCCTTATGCAGTTGGGAACAGCTTTCATTCCCTCATGGACGTTGCTTTTGGTGGTATGTGGCTCCTTGGTGAGGGAGAGGATGAGTTCTGTGTCGTCGGCGTAGGAGATGATGTTGAGGTTGTTATGGGGGGCCACTTGTGTGGAGGTGGCCATGTAGATGTTGAATAGCGTTGGGCTGAGGGATGAGCCCTGGGGGACGCCGCAATTGACGTTGGTGGTTTTAGATTAGAAGACTGGGAGGTGGACGGTGAGGATTACTATTGAACAACTTCCAAACTAAGGTATTGACACATACTATTTGGCCATGAGGAAAAGTATCTAAAACCATTAAGGACTGTTTGTTGTATATTTTTTCAGCATATATTTGTAAGTAACATTATTTACAGTGTATGAAAATTAATCATAATGTTTTGCTATTGTATGATTGTTTGAGATGTCTCATATTTAAGTAAGAAATTGTTCTTAGAAAAAAACATTTAACATATGTTATATTTCTATTTTTTTGATTGTTATTGAGAATGTTGAATGTTTTTTTAAGATAATCTTATTGATTGTCTTTATTTTGCCCGCTGTTATGTGATGAGTACTATTGAACTCACTGTTTCTAGTGAAATTCAATATATTCTGAGAACAGCAAAAAAGGCAAATTAAAAGTTTTACAAATTATTTTGTGTTGTAAAATATATATTGTAACTGTATTTTTTCTTGTCATCCACAGATGCTAAATTTAAAATATATACTTTTGTATTATTTATTATTTTTAAGGTAAGTATAAGTAATTATAAAAAATGGTCAATGGGATGTGCTACTACAGAGCTGTAGGAACAAGAGATGGATGGAGTACATATCTGTGCAAAGATGGTTTGTATCTTTTAAACACATTTGAGAAAGGTAACATATATACTGAGTGTACCTGATGACCTACTATCTTTGAACATATATTTAAAAAATGCCAGAGACTTTTATTATAGGGATTTTTAAAATGGAACATGGCTTCAGAATAGCTTTCTGGAACGTACCAGTATGGTATTGAATACAAAGGCATGTTTGACTAATAGAGACCAGACAGTTTTAGGATTAAAAGAGGTCAAATTATTCTACATAAAATAAGTCACAGAGAGTGTTTTCAAATACTCTTTTATGTTTAGAAGGACAGGATAAGGTACTGTGTGTAGTTTTTCTTCTCATGTAAATATGTCCTCATCATACACAATACTTTGAGTTGAAGTGGTGTTCTATACCTGTTGCTGTGAGTATTTTTGACTTATATAAGGAATCACTACTTTCTTATTATGTTAAAAGGTGAGTACTGGATAGGTCTTTAATAATTGATGTGTGTGAAAACACATGAAGTATTCAAAAACTAGTGTGATAATGGTACCTAAATATACACAGTTACACAGGGTTATTCTGCACAACTAACTGTATTCCTTGCATTTTACTAAAACACATTTACTAGTTTGGAACGGGTAAGGTGAAGAGGCATATTCTAAATTTTTTAGTACTGCATTTTACTATAACAGCCTGAGTCTTTTCCTATAGGCATAAGGAGTGACTCGTTTAAAAATTTAAGAGAACGTGAGAACAGGATATCCTTATAAGTAATTATGTTTATATAACCTCATAAAGTTCTAAAACTCTAATGTTGGAATGTTATTAGACAATGGTATTTTTATAATATTTATTTAAGGCCCACATAGTTAATAAAGCTAGTTTTGTATTATGTATAAAGAAAACTGATAAAATGAAGTGTTTATGTTTTTGTACAAGGACCTACAACATAACAGATCAATTATGGCACAAGAACAGATCAATACCGAGGATACTTTGAGAAATTACCAATAGTCTCATAGAAGAACTAAACGTACCTCTCACAAGTAGCGAGAATGAAGAACAAGAAATTAGTGCTGCAGATATGAGCTGTGATTTGCAAGAAGAAAGCTTTGATACTGATTTTCAGGAAGCATTAGATTATATCGAAATTTTCGAACATATAAATTCTGAAATTGCTAACCAGGAAATTGATGTCAATGAAATACCTGATGAACTTCTTTTAAAAGCTCTGTTAAATTATGATATGTTAGACAAATACATTTATTGTCTAATAATAATAAAGGTTTGAGCACTATCTTCTAATGTGTTCACTGTACTAAAAGTGAAGCACTTATAGATTCACTTATACATTCTTTACATTATTCTATTGATTCAAAATATGCAAAGTGGGTCTGAGGGCAAGGATTGCTTGAAATCCCTATGGGCTATGCATGATGTCTGCTATCTACCTGCATACTTATCTTTTATACCTTCAATTCTATAGTGTGTATCCTTACACTTCCACTAAACACTCTGTCACTGCTGTTTCAGTATTATAGTGAGGCATTCAACAGTATGTGCTTATCTATGCACTGTGCTAAAAAAGAAGCAGTTATACATTCAGCTAGATACTCTCCTTGCAGAACTGTAATCATTCAGGCAGTACCCAAGTACTCATGCAGCAAAGTAGGTCTTAGGGTATGGACTTCTTCAAATGCCTGTACATTATGCATGCTCTCTTCTATGCACCTGTAAACTTGTCTTTTAAACCTTCAATTGCCCAGTCTGTATTCTTACACTTCCTCCAAACAATCTGCCACTGCTGTTTCAGTATTGTAGTGAGGCATTCAGCAGTATGTGCTTATCAATGCACTGTGCTAAAAGTGAAGCTGTTATAAATTCAGTCAGGCACTCTCTTTGCAGAATTGTAATCATCCAGTCATTACCCAAGTACTCATAGAGCAAAGAATGCCTTAGGCCATGGACTGCTTAAAACCCCTATAGACTATGCTTGCAGTCTTCTATGCACCTGCAAACTTGCCTTTTATACCTTCAATTCCCCAGTCTGTATCCTTACACTTCCCGCAAACACTCTGCCACTGCTGTTTCAGTATTGTACTGAGCCATTAAGCAGTATGTGCTTATCTATGCACTGTGCTAAAACTGAAGCACTTATAAATGTAGTCAGGCACTCTCCTTGCAGAACTGTAATCATCCAGTCAGTACCCTAGTAGTCATGGAGCAATGTAAGCCTTAGGCCATGGACTGCTTCAAACCCCTATAGACTATGCATGCAGTCTTCTATGCACCTGCAAACTTGTCTTTTATACCTTCAATTCCCCAGTTTGTATCCGTACAATTCCAGCAAACACTCTGACACTGCTGTTTCAGTATTGTAGTGAGCCATTCAGCAGTATGTGCTTATCTATGCACTGTGCTAAAGCTGAAGCTCTTATACATTTAGCCAGGTACTCTCCTTGCAGAACTGTAATCATCCAGTCAGTACCCTAGTAGTTATGGAGCAAAGTAAGCCTTAGGCCATGGACTGCTTCAAACCCCTATAGACTATGCATGCAGTCTTCTATGCACATGCAAACTTGTCTTTTATACCTTCAATTCCCCAGTTTGTATCCTTACAATTCCAGCAAACACTCTGTCACTGCTGTTTCACTATTGTAGTGAGCCCTTCAGCAGTGTGTGCTTATCTATGCACTGTGCTAAAACTGAAGCTCTTATAAATTTAGTCAGGCACTCTCCTTGCAGAATTGTAATCATCCATTCAGTACCCAAGTACTCATGGAGCAAAGTAGGCCTTAGGCCATGGACTGCTTCAAACCCCCATAGACTATGCATGCAGTCTTCTATGCACATGCAAACTTGTCTTTTATACCTTCAATTCCCCAGTTTGTATCCTTACAATTCCAGCAAACACTCTGTCACTGCTGTTTCACTATTGTAGTGAGCCCTTCAGCAGTATGTGCTTATCTATGCACTGTGCTAAAACTGAAGCTCTTATACATTTAGCCAGGTACTCTCCTTGCAGAACTGTAATCATCCAGTCAGTACCCTAGTAGTTATGGAGCAAAGTAAGCCTTAGGCCATGGACTGCTTCAAACCCCTATAGACGATGCATGCAGTCTTCTATGCACATGCAAACTTGTCTTTTATACCTTCAATTCCCCAGTTTGTATCCTTACAATTCCAGCAAACACTCTGTCACTGCTGTTTCACTATTGTAGTGAGCCCTTCAGCAGTATGTGCTTATCTATGCACTGTGCTAAAACTGAAGCTCTTATAAATTTAGTCAGGCACTCTCCTTGCAGAATTGTAATCATCCATTCAGTACCCAAGTACTCATGGAGCAAAGTAGGCCTTAGGCCATGGACTGCTTCAAACCCCCATAGACTATGCATGCAGTGTTCTATGCACCTGCAAACCTGACTTTTATACCTTCAATTCCCTAGTCTGTATCCTTACACTTCCACCAAATAATCTGACACTGCTGTTTCAGTATTGTAGTGAGCCATTCAGCAGTATTTGCATATCTATGCACTGTGGTAAAATTGTAGCTGTTATAAATTCAGTCAGGTACTTTCCTTGCATAACTGTAATCATTCTGTCAGTACCCTACTACTCATGCAGCAAAGTAGGCCTTAGGGCATTGACTGCTTCAAACCCCTATAGACTATGCATGCAGACTTCTATGCACCTGAAAACTTGTCTTTTATACCTTCAATTCCCCAGTCTGTATCCTTACACTTCCACCACACACTCTGTCACTGCTTTTTTAGTTTTGTAGTGACTGATTCATCAGTGTGTATTAATCCATTCACTACATTAAAACACTAATGGGCACATATTCAATAGCTGGCACATCCTCAGGGATATGCCAGTTATTCTGCACCGTGACAACACCATCCTGGATGCAGCGTATTTACAATGCGGTGCACCATGGGGCAAAAACGGCACAGATATGTGATGCATCTGTGATGTAAAGGCAGCTCATTGCTTGAGTTGCGTTGCAAGTGCAACGCATCTCCAGCAATGCTCTGGGGGCCCTATGCTCAGAATGCTGTGTCAATCCTTACGCCTGCTTCAAGCAAGTGCAGGGTTTTCACGCAGCATGAGCCCAAAAGTGACCAAGTGAAATCTTGTAGATTTCACTCTGCCACTTTTAGGAGGTGTTCCTGCGCCGGAACACCCCCCCCCCCCCCGCACGTAGGAATGCCTCCTTCTGGTACAGGAATTTATAATGTGACGCACCTCCCAGATGCATCACATTGTGAATACTACACACCATGGCGTACCTTTTGCACCACCGCTGCATCACAAAAGAGATGCACCAGCAGTGTAAAAGAGGTACAAGGGTCTTATAAATCTGTCCCTAACACTTAGAAATTCACCGAGGCAGTTTCACCAGCAGTGCAAAGGGAAGCATAGACTTGTAACATATTTATGCACATATGTTACATTCAAGTTCTTCGGAAGCACTACAGGATACTATAAGTAAACACCTTATAGATTTATGCGGTAGCACTTCCTTATAGTTCTGCACTTTCACTTTCACCATACACTACTAATGTATTAATGTATTCATTTAGGCACTACACATTCATTCAAACAAAGTTTTACGCACTATCATAGAAATATAGCTCTTTTTTTGACCAGTGAAGGTAGTTCTGAAAATAACTGATCTTTTTTGTCTTTTTGGTTTTGTATTTTTTTTTTCACATTTTTTTTTTTTTAATGAAAAAAAAGAAACTGCAACCGAAAAGTGTCCAACAGGAACAAATCAAGAAGAAAAAAAAAACGACGTGAGCAAAGGTGCTCCCGTTTCCTCAGGATAATCAAGTCAATTGACTGTTCCCCATAACAGAGAGCCTCATTGCAAAATTTGCAATGTATGAATAGATCCGCAAAATCTATTCATACATTGCTAATGAGATACGTACATTGAATATAATTCAAATACAACATTTTGAATAGTGTATTGCAAGACACCATTTTCCCCAAGATACATGCTAGTTTCCAGTTACAATCTTTGAACAGCTCTCAAGTGAATTCAGATTTATCTTTGTCTCCTTTTAAGGCATTAGAGATCAGGGTTGCAAAAAGGCATCCCATTCCATCCTGTGCTGGTGAAACCAGTACATATCTCAATGGCAGTAGCATTCAGACTAGCAAATTGAAAAAGCTATAGTGGTCCTATCTTGAATGTTCCCTGCTCTTCTTGAAAGACCTTACCTGGGTATACATTTCCTAGCTTATGGTAGCCCATTCCCACCAGTGAAGTACTGACATGTCTTTGTATATATGCTGAGAAGGATGAAGAATTCAGATACCTAGGCAGCGAAAAAAAGGGTCTCCTCATATCTTTCTTTACTATGGGTTACTGCATCCTGCCAGTTGGATGTATTACACATGAATACGTCCTGGGGCTGTGTTCTCCTTACATGAGCAATTCTTGCAATGGAATGTCTCTATGTGTTGCCATGAGTAGTCTCTTCTCCCAATTGCCATTGTTGCCCATTTGACTATGTACTGTAACTGTCCTGCGTTAGAATACATTTCCAAGTCTGCCATTCCCAGTTCACCCAGCACTTTTGCCTTTATGTGTCCAGAGCTACCCTACCTACCTTACCTTACCAAACAAGAGAGATCAGCGTTGTGTTCAAATTCATGCAGGTGATGGGAGCCTGTGGGCATAGGACATTTTTTAAGGTGTACAAACATCCTGGGAGAAGCACAATTGTTGTTATAGTATCTTCTCCATAATGGAAAGCGGTAGTATGTTCCAAAGGTTTGTTGATCATTGCAGTCTCTCCATCACCTTCCCCATCTTGTAATCATATTGCCATTCAACTGCTGTCATCACATAGATAGCCAGGTACAATAACTTATCTATTTCTCTCCGGAGTCTCTACTCCAGTAACTGCTTCCCTGAATGCCCCACTACTGCCCCTGGTGGGAATAGGATGTGTTAGACCTATCAACATTAGGGTAGTCTTCCGCAAACATTTTGCCTACTTACCTCCACTTTTTGCTGAATATTTGCTTCTCTTGGCCTTGGAACTCTATGCACTTTACCACTGCTGACCAGTGTTAAAGTGTTGATGCTCACTCCCCTAAAAAATGGTTTGATTGATTGAAATATACCCAATTGCCATATTTATTTTTCTTCTAAACCCCTTGTAGAGTGGTATTCTATATACCCAGGGCCTGAAAATAAATGCTAACAGAGGGCATGCAGCACTTATTGTGCCACCTACTTAAGTAGCACATTGAAACATGTCCCAGGCTTGCCATTGCAGCCCGGATGCAGTGTTGCACTGCCATGTTGACTTGGCATTTGAAACCTCTTGCCAATACGTAAACTCCTGTTTTAATATATATATCACCCCTAAGGTAGGATCTAGGTAGCCCATAGGACACAGTGCTGTGTAATGAAAAGGTTGGGCATGTTCTCTTACATTTTGCAAGTTCTGGTGGTAAAAATGTCCCAAATTCATTTTTCCCTACAGTGAGGCCTACCCCCCCAAAGGATACCATTGGGGATTCCCTTTACATTTAACAGGCTGTAAATATTCAATAAGAAGAGGTAGATATATCATGTTTTGTACAATTGGAAATGTAATGATAAAACCTCTTTACTGATGAAGTTGGGTTTTGCATTACAATTTTGAAAATGCCACTTTTAGAATTTGGCATTTTCCTGCCCTTAGCCCTCTATGACTACAGCCTGTCTTGTGTCACAGAAGATGAACTTCATAATTTCCCATGTTGGGGAAGTGAGGAATTTGTCACAAAGAGACGCTACTTGTTCATTTCCCTCACTACCTCCTTGTGGATAGTGGACTTTTTGAATGTATTCATAAACGTGATTTATCAGTTCCAAAAATTGTGATTGGAGTAGGCATGAAATGAGTACAGAATGTGTATATATTTTTGCGCTTTTGTGTCAATTGTTTTGTAAATATTCATTTTGGCAACTCTTGATTGTTTATATCAATGGATAATACAACAAATAAATGCCCACAGGGTTGCGCACACACATATATATAATCCGCCAGTTATTCTAATAAATTTTGTTTCATACAAGTGGTTTTTGTAACTTGCAAACAAGTACATGTTGTTTTGCATATTTAAGCTGATAGTATATATTGGTCCCTGCACTCTCCATTTCTTTATGGTTAATTTATTGGCTTAGGAGTAGCAGTGATAATAGAGCAACCCCTGTCTTGTGTCACTTGACTGGGTGTAGCTGACAGCTGGACTTTGTGAATTATTTCCATTATTATTGGATGTTTTTTTTAAGCTATGGTCTACATTAGATTTTAAAATCAACTATGGTAAATCATTTGTTATTGCATGTGGACCATACAATACGACAAGTAAAACTCATGATGGGGAGCACAGTACTGGAGAAAGTACAATATGTTAATGTTTGGGGAATTTTATTCTGCTCTTGGCTTGGAAACATTTTTTAACAGTTAGGGCAAATTATTTTAAAAGTAATTGTGAAGCAATTTTTTGATTCACCTAGAAATTAGGACAAAATCGTGTTAATGAGATGATCCATCTCTATAAAAAGAAATGTGTTTTAGCATGATCATACAGTGCCAGCCTATGAGGATATACAAATATAGAACCTTTATAAAAAGTGGAAAACTCCTTTTTGAGATTATGACAGATTTCTCGAGGTACGGTAAACATATAGTGCCATGAACAACTTGATTTCCGTATTTGAGAGATTTGCTAAGCATCTCTCCTTTATTAAAATTGGTCTACTCCTGTGGCCTCTTTGCTGTGCCCTTGCAGATCTGATTGTTCAGGCTTAACAAGGTTGGTTGAGGTTCCCTAGCTGCTCTACTAAAAGAAGTCTTTTGAATTATTAGGCGTGAAAGAACTGCGTGAAAATCTATCCACTATTACTGCAAATTTCTAAATCCCTGCTATAATGTAAGGCTAAGGAAAGCACAAAGCATGCCAGTACTGGTAAGATACTTTCTACTGATGACAACAAATTATTACATAGAACCATTTTTGACCTGCGTGCTGAAACCTCTTTATGGGCAGTAGCTATTCCTTTTTAGATTTTTTATGATCCTTCTTGTAGTAGCCTTTCCCATCCAAAACTGTTAGACCAGCAATTTTCCGCAGTGTAGGTGGGACCAACTATCTGCACAAAATACATGCCATTTGTTCCTGCTGTTCTCTTTATATGAGGCCCAAAAGAGACAGTTTTTAATACCTATCAGGTGAGCATGAACTATTTAAGCTAGGGATCTAAGTGGAATAACTTAAACCACCTTGTTTTATTATAACAGACGTAAAAATGAAATGATGAAATGATAACATTCTAGCAGCTATTGCAGCTACGAAAGAGGGAACAGAGTATCAACAAGGTTTCCCATCACATTACACATACTATATCAAGTCTCATTTTCAACCATCCCATCAGTTGGGGCTCGGCTGATTCCCCACGAGGACCACAGACTTTCTTTGATTATTGCCGCTCTTGAAGGTGTAGCTTCTGCGCATGCCCGAGTGTCAGTGACAGTGTCTCTTTTACAGCAACGTTTCTGGTGGTGTGATTTATATCAACAGACACGTAAATATGGTCTTTCTTGTGCCATTTGTCAACAAATTAAGCCTTCTACTGTTGCATGTCTGCCCCACACTCAGCTTTACATCTCTATTCCACCATTTAGCTGCTTTTATCTTGACCACTGCGGTCCTTTGACATCAGGCACTGCGTTCAAACATATTTCGGTTGTAGTGGATTCATGCAATAGATTCTTTGGGTGTGGCCGCAACGTAGTGCTGACCCTCAAACTGTTATTAAGGATTTGCGTATCTTTGTCGGGAAATTTGCCTGTGGCACCTTCCATTCTGAAAAGGTCCTGCATCTAAGGCTTAACGGGATGCGATGAAGTCACTGGGAGTTCATGTGCAATTTTTGTCTCCATACCGGCCTGAGGGCAATTCAGTTGTGGAGCAAATGAACCGTGACTTAAAGCAATCTTTAACAGCTAGGGTCTTAGGTACTGGCAGGGGTTGTCTGATTCCTCTGTATGGAGTCCAACGTTCACTAAATAATCTCCATAGAAGATCTCTGGGTGAGAAAACCCCATGCAAAATGCTCTTTGACATTAAAATGTCTGTGCCAGAACTTGATGGTCTAGACTTTGTTGTCGCTGCCGCAACCTTTGTTGTAGATAATCACTGTGCTGTGTTACAGAATCTACAAATAGCTTGTAACACACAAGCAAGAGCCCAGTTGCCCTCTTCCACAGATCCAGCGGTGCTGATTCCTGTTTCTAGCTGGCTTCTGAAAGTTGGACATCTGGTCAGAGAAAAGGTGGAGAACAAAAAATAATTTGGTCCAATCTACAGTGCACTGTTCAGAGTCCTTGGTTTGAAAGGCACCAGTACAGTGATCCTGCTTCCTTTACCTGGTAGTAAGGAGAACGATTACATTTCCTTTGAACATGTCAAGCTACACCATATGCCTGATACTGAATAGTATGCCTCCAAGCATTCCAAGTCAAGATCTTTATTTGAATCTGATGGCTTCTGTTTCTTCAACTTCTGCCAAGCAATCCGAGGGGGAGATGGAATCTTCAATTGATCTTTTGCCTGATATTCCTTCCACATCCTCATTTGCAGATATTGAGTGTGCTTCTCCTCCAGTTGAAGTCATAATTGTAATTCCTGAGAGTACCATACCTGCAAAATCTGAGGCAGCACATACCCCGTTGTTTCAGCTGGGGTCCTGTGGTTATTACATGGATCGAACTAGCTTTTCCTCTGGCACATCTTCCTCATCATCTTTTGAGTCTGGAAACCCATATCCGTACCAGTGTTTTTATCTCCTGTTTAAAAAAAACGTACTCGGTTTTACCCTGGACATATATCTTGATGGTCCTTACGATGATATTCCTCTTCATGTGAATCGGATTTGTGACTGTCATTTTCCTACTCATTAATGCCCATTATTCACCTGCATGCTCTGCTTTGAACTTTGTAGACAGAGTTCTGGTCCCTCACATGTCGTCCCATATCATGAAAAGAGAACAAGCCCTTGTCAATCTATCACCATTCCCTGTTGTTGATGACATTGTCTTAACCCGATCCACGGCACGCCACATCGTTACGATTCTGAAGGCTTTATCCAGCTTTGCAGTTTGTTTTAGCAGATTGCCACAATTATCGAAACGGCACCTACAACGAAATATATGCCCCGAGGAGTAGCTCTCAATTTAAGACACCTCAGGACCATCTACTTTATAGAAGCTGCATAGCCCGTGAGATACTTACACACAGCCTCGCCTGTCCACACGTTTCATAAGTTCCCTTCTGATATCAACACACAGTTTGGGCTAATTTTCTACTTTACCCAGGTAGCAATTTTTAAAGCATATCAGTTGGCCGCCAAGACGCTTAGATCCTATACCTAGAAGTTGCTATCATCGATGCCACGCTTTGGAATCAGATTTTCAGACTTTCTGGGTTATTTTCGTTGCACATTTCGCAACCTTCCGGTTTCGTGGACGCCTGAGTTCCTACAAGGACGCGATCCACTTTTCTAGCAGATACATCGTTGACCTGCAATTCATACAAAGATATCAACTCTGTGTTTTTCCTGTCTCCCTCTATTGTTACTTGTTGTTCCTGAAGAAGGCGTTTTCTCCGAAACGCGCGTCGAGTACCTTTTCGTCACCCCTGTGTTGGACACCCTTTTAGTAACCTTTGGTGTCTGTTGTTCTTTTTAAATTATCATATATGTTATGACATGTATTAAATGTATGTATATCTTTTTAATTGATTGGTCATATAGTCTGATTGGTTTCAGTTCTCTATAGGATTTTTACTATGTGTATTAAAAACATGTCCATTCAGGGACATAGGAGTGGCAAATACAGGGCTGGCCCCTGTATGGTCCTGAAGAAATGCTAGGGGTAGCATGAAACATGTTGACCATTCACTGAACCAATCCTCATAATAGGTTGGTTGACAGTGATACACACCCCACTTTTATTATACCTGTCTAGGAGCATATTAAATTTGTTGAGGCCCACTAAGCAAGGTATTTTTAACTCACTCACACCCACTCCACCACTTGTCTGCACAAAACATAGTCGTTCACAAAAAAGTGCTCCTGCGTAGTTCGTGAGTCGTAGCACGCCCCTTTTCGTAGAGAACTGGGATGGCCCCAATGATGAAGCATGTCACCGTGGGGCAACCCCGGTGAGTGAGGGGACACTGGAAAGAAAGAAAAATTTCTTTCTTGCAAGGTTTCACTGATTATTGAGGTCAGTTGCCTCAACATGAGCTAGGTCTCGGGACCCAGTAATCTGGATTCCTACTTGTGCGTCAATACTTTGGAGGGCGACCTAGTCTCTCAATCCTCCTCCTCCCCCTGGTTTAAACACACACTAACCACATGTTTGAAGATTTAGCTGTCTTATTTCAAAATGGCACACTTAACTCTTCCTATATCGACCCGTTGGGATGGTTAGTGTGGCCGACAACTTAAAATGCATGTCAAATATGTATTTTGAATACTAGAAAAGGTTTTAATCAGAGTAGACCGGATCCACGCTTCCCAGATTCGTAAGCAGTTACCACACTATGCCAGCAATGGTTAGAAATAGTTACTGTGCAAAATAACCTTTAAATTGCAGGGAAAACGTGAAAATACATTTCCTCCAACTGTGTAGCTCCTTCCAGGGCTACCGCGATACTGAATACGAGTCTAACAATTCCAGACATCCACATCAATACAGATTAGCTAAAGTGTTGACAGACTCAGAGACATTACATTTTGTTGTTGCGGCCGACACAATGTTACAAGCTGGTCCGGGGCAACCGTTGCTGTTGCAATGTGAGATGGAAGTGGTGCAGCGTGCAGTGTCCTCATGGCTCGTTGCAGGCAGTGGTTCATTGATGGAGTCAGTGAGACCAGGGTTGCATTGTGATGTGAGGTGGTCCTCTCTACGGTGACTTCAGGACTGGAATCCTGCGACGGACTCGTTGACAGAGTCGGTTACCCTTTTCTTCTGTGGCAACTGAATCCAGCAGTTCCACAGACAATACCCAGAAGATTGGTGAGGTCTTTGATGTTCCTGAGACCTTGTGAACAGGGGGGGGCATGCTCCACTTCAAGCCCTTGGAGATCTTCCTCAAGCAAGGGACACAGCACACAGCAAAGTCCTTCTCCTTTTCTTGGAAGAAACAGCCACTGAAGGCCAACCCCAGACAGCACACAGCAATGGGGCAGTACTCCTCCTCCAGTTTCTCCAGCGCTTCTCCATGGCAAGGGTTCATCTTGATTACCCAGAAGTGATCAAAAAGTCTGGGGTCTGGCCCCTCTTTTTATACAGTAAATCTCCTTGTTCTCTCATGTCCCAAGGCTCCCAGCCCAGTCCAAACCAGTTCTGGGGGGCACTTTACAAGTGCACAAAAACCTCCATTGTCAGTGTGAGCCCTGGCTCCAGACACACCACAGGGGGACAGAGCCATCATTGTGTAAGGCAGGTACAGCCCTATTCAGGTGGAGGTGTTACTCCTCCCACTGCTCCAAATGCAGACCTGGCCTTTTCAGCCTAGCGCTGACTCCTCCAGACTCTCTAGAGACACTGCACATCCCCAGCCCCTGTCACTCCAAAGCCAGTCAGTCAATACACATCCTAGCAGAATCACTGGATGACCAAGCAAGAAAAGACCTACTTTCTAAAAGTGGTATTTTCAAACACAGATTGTAAAAATCACCCTCCCTAAAAAATGCATATTTTTTTCTTTTTTTTATTGAGTTTTATATGGCGCAAACTTGACCCGAAGGTATCAGGTATCAGAGCCCTTTACATAGCACCAGTTGCTTACATGAGGACACATTCATTTTTATTAGGCACAGGGAGATTGAGTGATTTGCCCAGAATCACAGGATGTTCAGCGTCATTGTTGAGACTCAAACCCAGTTCCCCATATTCGAGGTTGACTGCCCTAGCCATTAGGCCAACCCATCTTACCATTTTGAGTTCAAGCATACTAAGCTTTATTTTTCTATTTGTATCCCAGGGGCAGTTTTGCTTATAATATGCTATAAGCAAACTCCCCATTCTATCCAATAGGAACAGATAGCATTAAAACAGTGAAAAACGTAATTGTCAGTATTTCACTATCAGGACATACCTTTCACATACACTGCACCCCTCCCACATGGATACCTTGGGCCTACCTTAGGGTTGATTAACATGTAAGAAAAGGGATAGTTAAGGCCTACCAAGTGGGTGTACTTACCGAGTCAACATAGCAGTACTAGACTGCACACAGCCTCTGCAATGGCAGGCCTGAGTTACATTCACAGGCTGGTTATGTGGGTGGCAAAATCACTGCTGCAATCCCAGTCGCAGCATTTAACTTACAGGCCCTGGGCACACACAGACCACTGTACTAGGGACTGACTAGTAAATCACATCAGCCAATTATGGAAATACTAATCCAGACATATCAATCCAATCCAAACAAGCTTTATTCGACATATAGTCATAAAAGCACATTACAAAAAATATTCAATAAATATACATAAAAAATGTCGGACATAGATTATAAAGCAATCCTGTTTGGGGAAAGTTAGTTAAATATAGATTGCATATAAACAACCAATAGAGCAAAACCGTATCATAAAAAAACTCCATATTTATGCATGATAATACTAGTACAAGATTCTTGTTCGTAGGAACCCAGTAAGAACAACTTCATCTTTGGCAGTTTAGGCCTGAGCTAAAGAAAAGCCTGGTTGAATTTACTGGTTCAATATAGTGACTAATCACAGTTTGCATAAGCATTTCACACAGGTATTGGTTTCAGCCTTATTGCTCACATCCACCCAAGATATTTTGCAACTGCTATTAAGATAGTAGATGACTACAAGGGCGAGGGACTACATAGGCGGGACAGGCAAATAGTATATGTGTGACTGATTCTTTGTGGGTCGCACAAGCAGGGCACTTATTACCAATTCGGGTAGACCACCTAGAAGTGAAAGGCCTTAGGGACAACAAACCTGCCCTCAGCTGAAAATACAAATTCCTATCCAGTGGTTTGGTTATGATTTCCCAATATGGTTCGCTGCTCAGACAGATGTTTAAATTCTAAAAAGATTCCTGTCAAGGAGGCTGAATCACTATATCTCAGAGTGTTATAAGTAACCATCTTCAAATACTTTATTTTTAGGACCACAACCTGTGCCAGTGTAACACTGGATGCTGTTTGGCAACATCAAATAAGGGTTTTCTACCAAGATCATATAGTAACAGACATAATGGTGTACTTTGGGGGAGTTTAGTGATACTGCGTAGGAACTTATTTTCTGAAATACTCAGATTGGACATATTCTCAAACCCCCATAGATCTACACCATAGAGGGTTGGGCTGACCACTTTCATGTCATAAACTTGTAGCACAGGTCTAATTGGTTTTGTAAGTGACTTTTTGTGCTCCATGCTTAATGCTCCAGAAAGTTGTTGGTGCTTTGCTTTAGTGTGGCCATGTCAATTTGGTGATTCCACTTTAGGTCATTCTGTATGTTTACCCCGAAGTATGTAAATGCTCTAACTTGTTCCAGTGGTTGAGTATTCATTAAAATACTACCTTTAAAAGCTCTATGTGGGTTAAAAGCCATGAATTTCGTTTTCGACACACGAACCTCAAGGCCACGAGTGGAGCAAAACTCTTCAAAAATTAACAGGGCTCGCTGAAGTCCACTTGGGGTCTTTGAGATTATTAATGTGTCATCTGCGAACATTAAAATGGGGATTTTTATGCCTGCTAAAGATGGGTCATCAGTATTCATTGGTGACATGCAATCAACGATTACATTAATATACTAAGAAAATAATATGGGAGCCATAGCACAGCCCTGGCGCACCACTGCCTCTACTGGAAATGGGCAGGTGACCATGCCCTGGGCGCCCCTTCAAATTTTGGCATAATTATCCTCTTGTAACCTCATTATGAGTGTAAGAAGCTCTTTGGGCAGCCCTAATTCATTCAGGGTCACCCACAAACTGGAGTGGGGAATGAGATGGAACGCTGACCTCAAGTCGACAAAGGCAGCAAACAAACTGCCTTTTTCCAGAATTACTATCTTGCAGTGTAAAAGGATGAAACAAAACACCAGGTCGATGATGCTGGTATACGCCCGAAAGCCTGCCTGCAAAGGGAACAGTATACTACGATCTTGAATCCAATCTTGGATTTTACTGAGGATCAGCCTACTCACAATCTTGTGCATCATGTCTATCACACGAATGGGTCTGTAATTCGCCCGGTAATGATTTGTCTCCTTTTTTGTATACGGGGATTATTTCTGCCCCTTCCCAGAAATCTGGTGTAGGGGCGCCCTGGGCAACTGCAGTAGCCTCCAACAGAATATATCTACCCTATCTTGGTTTATCATAAAGGACCACATCAGCAGGAATACCATCTGGACCCGGCGCTCTGCCTCCAACCACTGCTAGCACAACATCATTAGATTTGAAAGACTCTTCTGCATAAAAAATGTGGCTAGGGTCATCAATGTATTTCTCAGTTAAACTACGGGCATGTTGTGGTTTAAAATGGTTGACCCAGTCTTCCTGCAAAACATGGTTTTGCGGTTGTTCGGGTTGGTCCCCTCGACCCCATTTTATGATGTTCCAGAATAATTTGCTGTTATTCTGGGAACTAGTCTCTTTGAGGTCCTGCCATCTTTGCTCATTCCAGGAACATTTGGCTTTATGCAAAGATCTTTTGTATTCCTGCCTGGCTGTGCGTACCATAACCGGCTCCCACACTTAATGGCGTTCCCAAGAAAGACTCTTGCCTGCCTGCATTCTTTATTATACCAGTGGCAGGGCTTCTAATCTATTTGTTTCTTTGATTTGCAGTGCTTAACAAAATGGGATCTCATACGCGTAAACAATCTATTGTAAGACTGAGTGAGGAGCTCCAATTTCCCATTAGAGGACAAAATATTCTCTAACTCTCTTATAGCGCTGTCTACATCTTCGTTAATGCTGACCAAGGACTCAGGATTTTCAATTATACGTGACTATTTGAGCCGTCTCATATCGTTGGTGGGGACGACTTCCTGGGAATGCATTTCTGCCTCCCTGCCATGCGATGACTTATGCTTCCACCATCCATGGGTTACACACAAAGGATTATGATCACTTTATGGGTGATCCCTTACAGCCATATCATTGATTGTCTGCCAATATTTTGCACTCAAGAGAATATAATCTATCCTACTCTTGCTGTGTCCATTATTACATGTATTAGCCCCTAGTCTATCTTAGGGCATCCTACCATTTAGTGCCCTAAGCCTTTTTTCTAAACAAATAGAATTATTCTGAAATACCACCTCCATCCATTTTTTACTGGATCAAGTTCCAGTTTTGGAATCCCCCACTGAGCATCTTCTTCATCAGTGAGGTGCCAATCTGGAGTGGCAAGTGGTTCAAAAGTTATGTTTAGATCACCCGCAATAAATAATAACGTTGGTGTTCATTGAGTAAAGGTCGAGGAGTTTGCCTAAGCCGCTAAAACTTGGGACCTGCCCCCTTGGGTTTCCCTCACATAGATGTTGTAGATATCAACGTTTTCTAAGGAGCCTATATTTAATCTTCGCACCTGGATATCATCAATCTTAGATGGAAGTTCCCTAATGCTTTCACCTATTTCTTGGTGAACCCATATAGTTAAACCATCTGCAGGCTGACCTTTTGCTTCTTTTACCTCAGGAACGTAATAGTTTAAAAAACCTGCACAATATTGTGGTGTCAAAAGCCATGTCTCTTGGAAAAGACAAATATCAAAACCATAACCAAAAGCAAGCCATTCTGGAGACATACATTTTGAACTCAATCATGCGATGTTCCATGATATCAGTGAGCCCCTCGAGGAAGCATAACATGTATGCAAAGATTCATTTGTGGGCCCTGGAGGATTATTACTAAACTCACGCTGGTACTCTAGACAGGGAGAATGTGGAAGTCGCATTTCTGTAGACTTTACAAAGCTAATAGTACAGTTGGAATTTGTGGCTAAGTGGCTATCCCTAGGGGCTACTAAATCATCAACTCCACTAAGGCATAGCCCACTAGTCAGTCAATGCATTCTAACATGGAGCTACCCATCCTGCTAGCCATGAGCTGTGCAGGAGGGTGGCAAGACCGGTTGGCGTGCGGAAGCCTCCTTAACTGAATGGAAGAATAATTGGTGGATCATGTTCTGAATTCAAGTGCGAATACATTTTTAGCCAACTCCTCCCTCTGTAGGGTTAGTTCAATACAGTCTAAGCGGTTGGTGGAGGAGATAAGCCTATATTCCCTGATCACAGATCGACATCTTATTACATGACTTATCCAATGGATCGCCTTGTTGGTCAGAGAATCTGCACTTTCTATGCTTTTGCTAGGATCCAGCTTAGGAATGTTCACCATGTATATTCTATGGGTGTTAAATGCTTTTACTACGTTCTGGTCCCCCATCCCATCAGCGTAACTGTACTGTTGGTTTGCAGGTATGCAAGTATTCTTGCTCCTATTGAGCAGTGGGTACTTTAATGGTGCTTCCACATTTCGGGACCTGAAAATGTTTGGTGTAGCTGGTGGTATTTTATTTGTTGTGGAGGATGGTGATATACATTTTTTCTGTTTGGCCACCTCGCTATACAAAGGAGTAACATTATGCTGCCCAACAAAGTTTAGAGAAACAGATGGATTTATCTGGACAGTAGATTGACTAGATGGAATGAAAATATTATCTCCAAGGATTAGACTATCTTGATTTTGGGCCCGCTATGTGTCATAAGCCTAACCATGGAAGTTCAGATATCAATCAGTGTCCTCAGGTACCTAATTCGTCCAGAAGTGAGTACATTACCTGAATTACATCCTGTAGAGTTAGTGTATGGTTTTCTACTGACCCTACTACTATTTATGGTGGTGAATCAGGTAG
The DNA here is from genome assembly GCF_964261635.1 of Lissotriton helveticus. Taxonomy (NCBI): domain Eukaryota; kingdom Metazoa; phylum Chordata; class Amphibia; order Caudata; family Salamandridae; genus Lissotriton; species Lissotriton helveticus. The sequence continues at coordinate 45,167,020 of NC_136060.1, read as the reverse complement.
CTGTGTGTTACTCTCCCCCTGGGTGTTTGACAATATGGCATACCTTTTTGAACAGGATACTATGGGTTTGTAAATTCGGGGATGGCTACCATCAGTTGGAGGGGACTAGCAGTGCTAGCAGCCAAGTCACTCGCCCTCGCTGGACTCACTCCTCTCTCACCCCCAGTGAACTTCGAACCCTTTTATGCATTAGAAACATAGCAGGAATAGTGGGACCCTTCAGCAGGCTTTCCCTCAACAATTGTGCTGTGCTTAGTGGGGCCTTGTCCCTGTCTAGATGCAAACTTGGCTAAGATATTAGTATATCCTCACATTCCTCAATTAGTGGATCTATTTGATCAAGAACACAATTGCTGCCAGCATGCTTAGTTAACTTTCCAGCCTTTTTCCCCTTTACAGGTTCTGCAAGCTTTGCCACCATTTACCCCCTCCTCAACCTTCCAAGCTCTTTATCTTTCCCATGTCAGTAAAATGCACCCTAATTTATAAATGGACTTCACAGTTTTACTCCGCTAGATTTCAGGCAAGGTCCAATTTTCCTCTGCGTGCAGATACAGGTATAGAGGGCAAACAAACAGTACCTTGACTCACCGTGCTCCAACTCCAGATGATAAACAAAAGAGGGGTGGCCCTGCCCTGCCTCTTCCTGGCAATGACGCATAGGACGGGCGCATCCTGCGCCGTGGGGGGAGAGGCAGCGATTTAAGCGTGTGGCAAATGCCTTCCCCTCACTAGCAGCAGGTGTGTGTGGTGCACTGCACTCTGGGACTTGCAGTCCCTTTTCTGCTGGTTGGGGCAGAAGCAAGCAACGTCCGTCTTCGTGCCCTGGGACTCCGGTCCCACCAGGGCAGGAAGGCAGGCAAGAGGAACCCCCGTAGTCAGTGGGGCACTGCAGTAGGTGGAAGTAGTGCAGAATGTTGTCCCGCGGGGGAGAGGCAGCGCTTTAAGCGCAGCGGCAAACGCCTCCCCTCTGGGACTTGCAGTCCCCATTTCTGCTGGTTGGTGCTGCGGTACAAAAGGGGGTAGTCAGTGGGGCGCTGCAGTAGGTGGAAGTAGTGCATAATGTTTTCCCCATCCGTACATACACTTTACAGGGAGTGCATATGCACTTTAGCACTGATCAGCAGTGGTTAAGTGCCCAGAGTCATAAAACCAACCAAAACTGGTCGGAAACAGAACACTTGTAAACAATGGGATTCTATTAATGTGAGTGGTGACTAATTGTATATGATATTCTCTAAACTTCTGAAAAACTACAATGTGAAAATTAGGCCTCTCTGCGGGTGGCAGAATGAGGGCACTGTGTGTTTTTAAAATACCCCTCACACACTATGAATCCCATAGTGTCATTCTCCCATCATTGGGCTCTTCCCGTCCCTCTACGGGGCGGGGCGGACTTCAACCTACGAGCAACATCCACGGAGCTGCTGAAGGGTATGGAATAAAGCCAGATTAGGCATGCGGTCACTAACCAGTCAACTAATCAGCCTGAGATGCAGGCTCATGAGGTCCTATCACCACGCTTCAAATAGACCATATTAGGTCATTTTTCATGACAATTTTTCATGATAATGCCTCACTAAGGGCCAACTCAAGCCCAGAGGCTAAACCTAGCAGCCGATTTTTGCTGTTAAGTTTTAGGACCATAGGCATTTTACATTTAGTTTAGAATTGAGCATTTTTGTAGGGATCAACAGAGGTCCTGATGAGTAGGCAGGAGGGGTCTGCCTATGAAACATGTCATGTCGACAAAGTAGACTACACTTGTAATTCTACTTACTAACCCCTTTTTAATGTTCCCAGCTGGCGAAGCCATTAAAATTAATTTTTTCCACTAGCCAGGGAATTTTTACCCTTTTTTTACACCACCATTCACGTAAACAGGTCCCTACACTCCCTAACACATACCACTATCCTTATCACATCACATAGCCTATTCTCAAAAAATAGACGTGCTCCCGCGTCACTCGTAGGTTGAAGCACGCCCCGCCCCGTAGAGGGACAGGAAGACCCCAATGATGGGAGAATAAACTATGGGATTCATAGTGTGTGAGGGGTATTTAAAAAACACACAGTGCCCTCATTCTGCCATGCGCAGAGGCCTAATTTTCACATTGTAGTTTTTCACAAGTTTAGAGAATATCATATAAAATTCGTCACCACTCACATTGATAGAATCCCATTGTTTACAAGTCTAGTTCAGGAGGGTGATTCTATCATCTCCTCTACACTTCCCCAATTGATTTTTTGGAATTACAGAAACAGAACACCCCAAAGCAAAAAATCTGGAAATAAATCAGCTGTAAAAAAAAACAGGTCTAACATCTAAGATCTATCTAAGAGCTTGCAGACCTGTTGGCTTCAAAGCTTTTGGTCTCTTATGTACACTGTGCATTAGAGAGCTGTTTTCCATCGCCCCAAGAGCAGTAAAGAACTGTTGAAGTTGCACCTGTGGTTCCTTACTCTGACATTGGCAATGTGGTCATAATTGCCATCTCTAGATAGCTTCCAACTTGGTGCTGTCTGTTTATGTCATTTTCATAGTTGCTTGATGGGCTGTAAACCAGTGCCAGAGCTCAGACAGAAATATGGTGCAAGTTTACGGGAAACATCATTTACCACGAAGGCATTACCACTACTAACGTTTACCACGTGACACTTACCACGCAGGGTGCCTTCCACGCAGGGTGCCTTCCACGACGTTTTTACCACGGGCTGGGGGGGAGACGTGGTATTCCTTCAAGTCGTTCTGCGTGGGCTTGGGGGGGCAGAGGGGGGGGGGGCTCGGAGGGGGGCTGGGGGGGTCTCCCCCCCCAAAAATAACAAGCAGGTTACTTTAAAAAAAAAACGAACATAAATTTAAAAGAAAAAGGAAAGAGCCTCCCCCAAAGACGTGCCGTGTACGTCAAAAAAGCAGTCCTTTTTTTATTTTGGTATACGTGTTTTGACGCTTGTTTCAATGGAGGATGGAAGTAAGGGCTCGTAGAGAAAGACGTGCAGGTAAGACGTTTCTAGGCGTAGTAAAATCCTACGTTGTAAATACCAGCGTGGTAAAGCCACTTGCGATGTAAAATTTGCGTGGTAAAGCCATGCGTGGTATTTGAAATCGTGGTATAATCATATATTCCAAGTTTACAGAGTGAGAATACAGAGGCCTACAACTTATTCTGAGTTGAACTCTCATCCATACCAATGGCACTTAAACAGTTTTCAAATTCATTTATTGATGAGTTAAGATTACAGATGCATCCTCTGCTCTCTGTCAATTTCTGCATTTCTTTATAATTAATCCATAGGGGATATATTAGAATCGCTAAGAAGCATTATCCACTATTCAGTACTACAGACCGCTTGAAACAACATCATTACAAGGACCGAAGCGCGGGAGGGAAGGTCAGAAACATAAAAAATGCCGGGTAACCTTCCCGGCAGGATAATTCAAAATAAGAAATAAACAATACTCCTGTGGTTAAACTAGCATTTTACGAGCAGAAACCAAAAAATAGCCAGGAGCAAAGCATTCGTTTAATCTCATTTGCGCCATTTGCTTTTGGGAATGTAAAAAGCTAGTTCTAATCAAATGCATATTTCACATAAAATGATCTGAATTTCCTTGTAAATATATTCTCAAAGTTCAAGGATGAACTATGATGTTGAAGAAGGTTTTAAAAAAAAAAAATCGCACAGGCCCATTTAAAAAAACCTGAAGTGCGTCTAAATAAATGACATTATGTACCCAGGGTTCTGTGCTCACGGTATTGCAGTAAAATATGGATCTCCAGTATAGGTTCACATGAATAACACAATGTAATGTTTTACTTGTGGAAATTGGTTTAGTTGTGATTTTTATGACGGAGGAAAATACTTTTAAAGATAAATGATGGCTTTCATAGTTATGAGCAGCGCAACAAAAGAGAACGTAATTGTGGCAAGGCAAATCGCTTCCACCTTCTTCCATGTGCTAGTTTACAGCAGAGTAGCAACACGGGGCTGCACACTCGCTGTGATGTTTATTGCATTGAACTATGCACCCTTCTCTGAGCTCCTTACCGATCAGGAATTCATTTTACAGGCAACATAGGGGTAGTGGAAGTGCCAGTGCAGAAACTTTGAACCCTGATTTAATTGCAGGAAGTGACATCATGTGCGCATTGAAATAGATGAAAATGAAACAAGTGGTTTAAAATAACTCTCTAGTCTTATGAGTTTGCATTGTGTGGGTACAAAAATGTAAATATATAAAACATTAACAACTTCAAACACTCAAATAACCAGAAACAAACTAGGAATAGATTGCACAACGAGTATCGACAATATACATACACAGTTTTTGCGTTCCCTAAAATATTAAAATGTCATTAGTTACTCTGACGCCAATAAAGCTCACCAGTCAATAGCTGCTTTGACTGGAGGACACTGATTCACAAGGGCGCCTGCATCTCCACTCTTGTGAATGCTCGAAATTCAGGAAGAGGCAATAAACTGGTGTCAATCACTTTGATGGTGTCAGGTGAGCCATAGAGATGTATCTGTAAGAAATGCCCTAACAGGGTCAATACTTTGATGAGTGTATTAATCCCATCATGAACTCTGTTTACTCAATTCACACAAAATGTGTAACAATCATTATAATCAACATGTCTTTAAACACTTTGGACAGGTACATTGTCCCATCAACAACACTGTGTCAAGACATCATTTCCAGAGCCTGTATAAAGCGAAATTTCTTTTTTTAAGAGTGCGTGGGAACATGTAATGTGATGACACTTTCATCTCTATTGTGTGAATATTAAGAGTCATCAATGCTACAAGAGGTTTTTCAGTTGAGACTGATGAGTACCTGTCATACAACTTAATTACTCAAATGTGTGCTGAAATCCGAGGATAAAATCTGAAAATCCGACACAACTCATGGCCCTGCAAATGCCACTAGCCACTGAATAGGCACTGTCTAGAATGTTTGAAATAATATAATCTTCCCAGCAATGGTTCTGCTTTCAGAAATCTATGGTAATTTTCAACAGTCGGCACCAACATTTACTATTAACTGATTAGGTGTATATTGACACAGACGTGGAACTTTGTTGTCTATTAATTTTAATACGATACAATTAATACATCAGATTTTGACCTGAGATTTCCAGTGCATATTATTATTATTTAGGTTGCGCCTCACTCCACATAGAATCATGTACATATTACACTCTGACTTTAGTAGTTAGCTGTCTTTATTACAATTCATGTTGCATTATGGACCGTATAAGATTAGTGTGAAGAGGCACACAGTCAGCTTCCACAGTCAGAGTGTAATGTATTAATTGGCCAACAGACCATAGAGGTTTATTACAACCTCTTTAGGGAATTTATAGGAAAAGGGTGGCTGGATTTTAAAGAGTATGGTAAGAAAGACAAACCAATTCACCATATTTTTTGGCTTCCTTCCGAAAGTGCATACATATTTGGAAAAAATCCCCCGGAAGACCGATTGTCTTTTCTAGTGGAAGTTTATTTTCTTGTTATTTCAGAAGAAAGGTGCTGGTTTGTTTAATTCGAGAAAGTCGCCTTTCTTTGGAGATAACGCAGGAACTGGTGACGATAGACATCCTCATTAACTGCTTTCACAACTGCGTCTTAATAGATGTCTTTTGGAAAACTATTGAATGAGGCTTTGAGCACATAATACTCATCTGATGTCTCTGAAGGAAGATTTCGTTTGATTGTATCCATCGATTTTGGAATGTTGGAATTAGAATTTATGGGAACCACACTTATTTGAAAAGAGTTGTGTTACAGTGCAATGCAGTTGCAGTCTTTTGAAACATCTGGTGCCTTGTGAGAAAAAGTTTGTTCAGAGGTATTAGATTGACAATTACATTCTACTTGCACACATAGTTCCCCTAGTCCTGTTGATGGTCCTGAGAACTACTCTAGCGAGACCAAAACATCAACATATTGTAGCGTTTTCGGGATTGGTTTGAGCAACTAGAATAACCTGAAGGGCAACCGTAAGAAAGAATTAGAAATTATAGACCTCGGGGCCCATTATGATAACAGGCGGATCGCCACCGCCTGTATGGCGGTGGCGATCCGCCCGCTGAAAACCACTGTCCGCCCGTTTTCCACCCGGTTGCAGAGTCGACCGGACGGAAAAGTAGCTAACATGGTAGTGATGTCTGGGAGGCACCGCCATCCATGTTAGCAAGTGTGCGGGGATTTGCCTTCGCCACGGAAAGGCAGGCAGTTTCTGCCATTGGGGGCCAGTTGCGGGCCCCCAGGGACTCGAGGGGGTGGGGGGTGCACATGGGGGTTACCTATGGTACCCCCCAGCAGTTCCATGCACAACATGGCAGGCACCGCACAGTGCCTGCCATGTTGTGCATGGAAGTGCACAACATGCCTTCCTGGCATTGTGACGGGCGATGCTGAGTGCACCGCCCGCCACACTGTCAGGAATGCTGGATGCGCCCGCCACTGGGGCGGGAGCCTCCTAATGTCCCCCACAGGACCCCCGCCCTTATGGCGGGTGGTCCCTTTTTGCGTCGGCCGCCCGCCATCCTAATGTGCCCCTTTGTGTTGATTCCTCTTCACTCTCAAAGATCTCTCTTCCCTTGCTTGCTTATTTCAAGGGTGGGTGGGATGTTTTATTCCGACTGCAGAATTGGCGGTATTCAGTGATTGCCCGTTACCCTTGTAGCACAGAGTTACACTCAAATACCACCAATTGCTGTGTGGCAGAATTGTTCTAGCAAGGCTTCAGAAATGTGAGCATGAGCGAGATTTGGTGTCCTCTGGCACAGTTGTCTTACAAGGGTGGTCACGGACAGTCAAAAGTGGTCACAGTGAGACGGCTGCTTCTCGAGTAGATTTGCTGCTGCTTGAGGACATTTTCAAATTGAGTGGCAGCAAAATCAACTTGAATGTGTGCTTGCTTCTGCATACTGCATGGTGCATGTTGTGTTAATTTTTCAGCACTGCTCGTGCTACTGGTGCGAAATTGCTGTGCAAGTAGTGCGACATGCATATTTTCAAGCCATTGGTGGAACTAGTGGAACTTTTTTGTAACTTTGTGGGATTCCACCTAGTGAAGCTCCGCAAGTTCTGCCCACCCCTATTTTATTTGTTTGAACATGTTACAATCCATCTTGTTGTATAAAAGGGTTGATGGGCAGGATTTTTTGCGTAGAAAAATATTTTGCATAAATAAATGATACTCTGATACTCAATATGTTACTCAATAAAATGTAGGTTTATTTCTAACAAATTGTTTTTTCTTGCTCTCAAATCATTCAACATGCTTTGTGTTTCTAGTAGAATGAGTAGTTCTACTAATGACTTTTGCAACACTGGATGGTAATCATTATAAACCCCAAAGGGCAGTTCAATGTGGTGGGGTTATCTAGCTGCATAACTACAGCATCCCTTTTCCACAACTGTTTGCTCAGCCAACCCATCTTCTCAGTTGCTTAACATCTCCCTAAATTTAATATAGTAACATTTTGAAGACTATATATATAGTTTTTGAAGACTATATATATAATGAGAGTGGGGAGTTGCTCCCCGTGCCCCTATGTGGCCTATTTAACTTCACATGCAAAGTGAATTGCGTTTTCGCACAGGAAATCAGACGCAAATGTCACCACATGGTTCAGTTTTTTGCTGTGTTATGGTGCTGGAACCTACTTTTGTATCCCTGCTCAATCTGTTTAATCCTACCCCTCTCTAACTTATCTACCCCTTATTTTTATTTTTTATCTTACCCTGAGTCTTTGTGTAATTTATGGTTTTTCTATTTTCTTTGGTGTTTTTGCATGACATTTGTACTCTTTAAGATTTCTCCTAACTTACTTATTTTTTTCCCTTCCTTCTTTCTATATTCTTTCTGTTTCTTCCCTTTCTCACACCCAGTGCCATGGCAGAGCAGCCATGCCAAACCCCCCTGAATCAGCAACACCAGCCGCAGCCGATTACCTTGCTGTTGGCAACACTATGAAAGGGTGTAGCACCATGCCATTTTCTCAGAGGTAGAGGGGGCTGTGCTTGTTTTTTTTTTATTTGCAGTGCCACCTACCCTCCATCCTGGAAGCAGAAAGCAGAAATGACACAAATGAGGGCAATAGCCCCCATCTGACCCCCTGGGGGGGAACAGAAAGCCCACTAGGCACTAGGAATTATTGTTTTTTTCCTTAAAAGAGGGAAGGGAGCTGACCATAATCCGCATGCCAGGCACACTAGACACCAGGGAATATTTTTTTAATACTTAGGGGTGGGGGTACCCTAAATAGGCATTTTAATTTCCCCACCCCTTCCAAAAATGCCACACTCTTTCTGCCTCCGGGGCACAAATGGGGGCAATAGCCACCATCTGACCCCCGGGGGGCAGAAAGCCCACTAGGCACCAGTAACAACATCAGCAGACAAGGGCCCTGTTGTACATTGTCACTCACCTTCAAGTGAAGTAGCGGTTGATGAGCTGTTGATACAGGTTGACACCTTCCTCCTCTCCACTATCCTCATCACTGGACATGGGTTGGTTTGCAGACGTTGGCCTCGGCTGCTCATCAGCATCCAGGAGCAGGGAGATCGCATTGCGCAAGCCAAGGTGGTGGAGCATTAAGCATGCAACTATAATCTGACACACCTTTTTGGGCGAGTACATCAGTGCACATCCGTTTTTTTCTAGGCAACGAAACGTGACTTTAGGAGACCAAAAGTACGCTGCACCACACGACATATCATCCCATGGGCATCATTGTAGCAGACATCACTTGGGGTCCTGACATTCCTCAGTGGGCTCAGCAACCAAGGACGGTTGGGATATGCAGAATCACTTAGGTGTGAGATACACAGACCAACTTTGTAATATAACTGTGACAGAGGACAGAATGTCACTCACACAGCAGGCTCCTTGACCCTGCGTACTCACCCACAATCCATGCATGCTCCGGAAGCAGATTAACCATCAGCTATAGCACAATGCTGTTACGCATAATGTACACGTCATGGGCCGAGCCAAGGAATTTGGCACAGATGTGTGGGATGATCATATTGACCTGGCACACTGCGTGCACATTGATTGAATGGAAATGTTTCCAGTTCCTGTAGATGTGCTCATGTACCTGTGGTGGAACCAGACTTACATGTGTGCAGTCAATGGCACCAACAACATTGAGGATATGCCACAGGGCATAAAAATCACCCTTCACACCCGCCAATTCATGTCTTCTGGGGAAATGGATATATCTGTCCTTGTAGATCATCATCGCGGACAGGACATCACGTAGCACCATGCTTAACATAGGTTGCGATGTGTAGATAGCGTTTTCCTGGTCCTTAAGAAGTGCCTTGATCCTCCTGACACCCAGGGCACGAAACATGTTGACCGACTGAGCGTAGGGCGTACATAGCTAGATACATAGCATCTAGCTCACCACCACTCTCCCTGTTTTTAATCAGGCAGTTTACCTTCTTGAATAAATTACTGCTAGGACTAGCTGACCTGTTTTAATCCACTCCATTCACATCTACACACTCTAGGCCTCTTACCCCCACTGCACCCAACGGCAGGAATAAAGGATCCCCGCTAAAGAGCCACATACTGGGGGCCCATCGGGTATTGCAGTGCCGACCTAATGAGGGGCAGACTCATATGATGAAGCAAGACACCTAGCTTGCTAGGTGGGTGAGAGCCCTAGTTCCGAAAGGGGAAATCCCACCCCTTACTTTCTATTACCGTGAATTTTTCCATTGCTTTGATCCCACTTTTTGCATCTCACTGTTCATTCACTTTGACTTAGAGGAACTCCATACCGTTCTTGCTTACTTTTCCCGTGGGGCATGTATGCTGGACCTCTATAATTTTGCCCCTCCGTCGCTCTTATTGGAAACACCAATGAATGGCAGCCATGCTGCGGTAGCGACCGCCTGGCCCCTGCGGTGTGTCAGCGCCAATGCCAAAGCCCTTACAGCCAATGGGAACCGCAATCGAGTTAGTCTAATGCATTTTTTAAAATAGCGATAGGCGTGCTCCGCCACTGCAGGGCCGGTCATTGGATGCAATTGAAAGATGCACAATCGCAGTAGTGACCACCTGTCCCCTGTGGTGTATCACCGCCAATGCCACAGCCCTTACAGCTAATGGGAACCGCAATCCAAGTAGCCTAATGCAATTTTGAAAAATCACAGTAGGCGTCCTCCACCACCATGGAGCTCGTAATTGGATGCATTTGAAAAAAGCTGACCAGAAACACCAATTACAGCAGCTCAGAACCACTGAAACTACCCCAGGGGGGCTATATATGTATGGGAGAGAGCCTCACATTTCCACTGCTTTCAGAGCCTGCTGCCTGACACCACTCACCACCAACTGCTGCTGCTTCTGTCTCCAGAGCCTTCTGCCTGACACCCCTCAGCACCAACTGCTGCTGCTCCTTTCTCCAGAGCCTGCTGCCTGACACCCCTCACCACCAACTGCTGGTGCTCCTGTCTCCAGAGCCTGCTGCCTGACACCCCTAAGCACCAACTGCTGCTGCTCCTGTCTCCAGAGCCTGCTGCCTGACACCCCTCAGCACCAACTGCTGCTGCTCCTGTCTCCAGAGCCTGCTACCTGACACCCCTCACCACCAACTGCTGGTGCTCCTGTCTCCAGAGCCTGCTGCCTGACACCCCTAAGCACCAACTGCTGCTGCTCCTGTCTCTAGAGCCTGCTACCTGATACCCTTCACCACCAACTGCTGCTGCTCCTGTCTCCAGAGCCTGCTGCTTGACACCACTCGCCACCAACTGCCGCTGCTCCTGTCTCCTGGACCCAGTGATATCGAGGACTGAGAAGATCACGGCCCATCCCTTCACCACCGAGGAGCTGGAGGTCCTTGTGGACGAGGTTCTCACACAGTATGGGAGGCTATATGGTGCTCCAGATGTCATGGTAAGTGTTGCAGAGTGGAAGTGGGAGTGCAGGGTATGCACACATGAAGTTGATCTACTGCAATATGTGCCTGAGAGTGTGGGCTTGTGTCATACACTGCCTAGCATGCTGTCTCCAGGGGAAAGGAGAGTGTAGCCTATTTCACATGTTTTCCTGTCTGCCCATCAAAGTTGGAGGGACATGTATTGTTTTGTCAGCCATACAATGACGCAGCAAGTTGGGTATGCACAAGTCAGGACAGAAATTGCAGGTGTGAATGGATGTGTGGGTCCCTGATGTTCTTCACAGGCTCATCTGTGGCCTTACCAAGGGTTTACGTCCAGAGGGTACTGATGGAAGTGTGTCTGACTCAAAATTGACATGTATACGTCAGCACTATGCTCAGGACTTAAATGCCAAAGGGTCATGCTCTTTGTGGTAATTCACCTTTGACACAGCAGATTGTTGTACTTTGTATAGAGCCCCTTCCATTTCCACCAGCGTGTGTACTGACTCGCATGTGTAGGCACTGTTTACGCTCTCATACTATCCCCTCATGTGACATTTCTGATGCCCCACGTTGGACCTCCGTGTGAGCCCACATGGCCTGCACAGTCACTGCCAAATCAGACAAAGACACATCACTGAATGTACAGAGTTAAACATATGGGTTGTCTGCTAGACTATCCATCAAAGACCCATCTCAGACCTGTATATTGCACATGACGGGCCTTGTGAGAAGGGTGTGAGATTGTAAGATCATGTCCCTAAATGTGGCCTCCATAACACAGTGAGCCATTCACAGGGCAAGGACATTAAGGGCTATGCATTGTTGGACACAGTGAGTCTGCCCAAAACATAATTTCCAATGTAATGTATGTCTTGCTCACCCACAAACTGGATAGTAGATGTGGCCATCCCTACACATAGCTTACTGTGCTGGCATCCTGCATGTGTATGAGCTGGGCAGGTAATGTGTCCATCCTCATACCTGCATGCATTTTCATATGAGTCTCCCATGCTAATGTACTCTGTGAGATGCTGTATTGTCTCTGCTAGACATATCTGTGAAGCAGTGCTGAGTTAGTATCATGCTCCTGTGCTGAGATATAGGGGTACATAACCCTGTGTCACTGATTGTTTCCCCTCTTGACTCCCATGCCTCGAGCTCAAAGTCCACAAGCTTAAGGCCATGTCGAGGGCCATTGCATGCAATGTGCAGGCTCTGGATGTCTCCAACTGATGGTGCACACACGGTCATAAGAGGTGGGATGACATCTGCCGGATGAGCAAAAACGTGGCAGAGATGTCGCTGGGGATGCTCTCTCGGACTGGAAGGCTGGCACGCAGGAGCATGACACCACTAATGTCCTGCATCTTAGCTGTGACAGAGCCTGAGCTGGATGCACATTTGAAGGATCATCAGCAACAAGCAGGGGGTGAGTATTCTGGGAAGGGTCAATTTGGTTGTGAGTGACTGCATGCATTCGAAGCCTGAGCCAGTGCTGACCTCTGTGATGTTGCTAGTGTGATGTAATGGCTTGTAAGTGTTGGGTGCAGCTATCATGCAGTTTCCCTTCCTGTACTGTCTCATGTCATTGGAGTAATGGCGCTTGACATTGCATTTTGAGCTGTGGCCTTCTGGCATCGTCTGCATTGGTGTAGTCAGGGACATCCCATTGAAGGGAACGGCAGTGTGCATCATCTGAGTGTGCTTTCATCAATGTGTGCATTGCCTGACGTCAGAATTGAGGACTACACATCTGACACAAATGTGCAACTGTAATTGTGCTCCAAAGTACAACATGGTGGGTGGCATGAGTTCATGGCCATTGTGGAACTCAAACCATCTGTGTTGTCCCCTTCTGCTGCTTCCAGATGTGACTGTGGCAACATGTTGGGAGGTACATCTTTTCCCCTCTCAGGGCCCTAGGTGTGCTCAGAGGGATCTGTGTGTCTGGTTACATGGAGCCACCGGCAGGCTATTTGGCTGTGTGGGCATCACATGGGTCACGCATGCCAAGTTTGCATGATAACATGCAAAAATCGAGTTTTGGATTGAGGTTGAACGATGTTACTGCACAGGGAGGTTTTCAACATGGGGATATAATCATCTTGTTTTGTGCTTTGCTTGCATATGAAGTTTGTGTTAATGCCACAGAACTAACCCTATGTCTCTGTCTCTTGCAGGATCTACTGTGGCCATGGAAGGACAGGGTACTGACACCAGTGATGAGGGATCAAGTGGAGTGGTGTGGCTCACTGGTTAGAGGCGGCATACCCGGAAGCAGGAGTCGGCCCGGGACCAGGGTTCAATTCCCGACGCGGCAGGGTCATGGACCAGGGTCAGCGGACTCGATAATTCTCGCCTCGGTGCCTACTCTAACCAGGGGTCCCACACGGCAACTCTGGGCATTAGCTTGCCTAATCTCCACAACGGCCCCATCAACGCGGGGGATGCCTGGCTTCACCTTGGGGACTCCCAGTAGGGACCATCCCACAGGGAAAAGCCAGGACGGGTTCCCCAGCGGTATACCGCGCCAGGATACTCCGGTAGTAATTGAGCGCGTTACAAAACAGTTTATAATATAACATCAACCACAACTACTACGCACAAGCACACTGACACTGATGTGACCAGCACCTCGGAGGGGGACAGGAGTCTGCTTGGGGTATCACAGCCAGAGACACCAACCTCAACATTATCTGACGCCAGCGGTGACACATCTATATTGCCGGGCACAGGGAGCAGAAACTCTGCCTCCTCTTCCACCACATAGCGTCCAGTGCCCACCCTCCCACCTACTTCCACTAGTACTGCCCATGTTCGCATGAGTAAGAAGGGAAGAGTGTCCTTTACCCCAGGCACCACTGCCCAAGCCCCTGTCTCCCCTGCTGTCATCAGTGTTGAGTCTGTGGACCTTTTGCGCCAGCTGTGTGTGGGCCAGACAACTCTCCTCAACACATTTCTAGACCACAACAATAAGTTGGCACAGGTAGTTGCTTCCATGGAGGGCATTCATTCAGATGTGGGTGAGCTTCACTGGACTATCCAGTCTTTGTCCTCCGGAGTGATGGCAGCCATTCAGCTGGCACAGTCTCAGAGTCCAGCTCCAGTCCCTTTGGCCACCCCCTGCCAGTGGCTACATCTGACGATAGTGACCACACACCACAGACCTCAGGCTCAATATACAGCACACACAGCACACAACAGCAGCAGCCTAAGCGGGCCATGGCGCAGACACCATCCCCCCAAAAAAACCAAAGCCACCCCCAGAGCACAAAGGCAAAAGCCCTTCAGGCAACACTCAGGGGCATAAAGCCAAAAACCAGGCATCAGGCTCACATGCCTCACAGGCATCCCCAGCCAAGGACTCTCCTGTCCGAAAAGCGACTCACAAAGAAAAGCAGTCAGTTCCCGTCCCTGCTGTGAAGCTGGTGCCAGCTAAAGGTCCACAGAAAAAGCCCGCTAAGGAGGATTCACCCACAACCTCAACTCCCATTCAGAGCCCTGTGAACCAGGGAAGGAGGTCAGTTTAGGGGGTTCACCTGGTCAGCAGGTGATGGGGAGAAAAGACAAGGCCAGGTCAAGCGTACCTCCGGATCCAGCAGGTCCTCAGAGGGAGGGCCACCGGCTGCACCTGGTGCAGCTTTGGTGGGGAGTGTGCCAGTTGTGGCAGTGACACCTACCACTCCGAAGAACAAAGCTACATTTTTAGACTCCCCAAGAAGTGGAAAGGCACCCCTCCACATTCTCCCTACCACAATGTGTCTAATGGCAGTATGACTCCACCTCCATGTGCCACCACACCACCTGGTCCAAGCAGCACTCTGGCTTCCAAAGCCACTGATGCCTCTACCTCAGCTGGGCCTCTCTCTCCCAGGTCCATTCCTCCAACTGGCCCGACACTCAGCCACTTCCCAGTCTAAATGACAGCCACGTCTGAGTCAAAGTCCTCCTGACACACCTGTCTCTCCGACAGCTGTGCCTGGACTGCCCATTGTTATCTCCCTAACTGTGTTGCTGACCATGGAAGTGTACAGTCTCGCCCATTCCCTGTGCAGGATCTAATGCACACATGTGCCTACTCTGCACTTTGGACTGGCCACTGGCCTTGGTGTTCATTGCTGTGTTTGCCCATGCCCTGTGCAGCTTCTCATGTACCTGCTCTGCACTTTGGACTGGCCACTGGCCTTGTTGTGTTTGCCCAATTCCTGTGCAGGTTATCATGTACCTTCTCTGCACTTTGTACTGGCCACTGGTCTTGATGTTCATTGCTGCGTTTTCCCATTGCCTGTGCAGCTTCTCATGTACCTACTCTGCACTTTGTACTGGCCACTGGCCTTTATGTTCATTGCTGTGTGTTGCCCATTCCCTGTGCAGGATCTCATGTACCTACTCTGCACTTTGGACTGGCCACTGGCCTTGCTGTATTTGCCCATTCCCTCTGCAGCTTCTCATGTACCTACTCTGCACTGTGTACTGGCCACTGGTCTTGATGTTCATTGCTGTGTTTGCCCATTCCCTGTGCAGCCTCTCAAGCACACATGTGCCTACTTGGAACTGGGGATTGGCCACTGGCCTTGCTGTCCCTTACTGTGTTTGCCCATTCCCTGTGCAGGATCTCATGTACCTACTCTGCACTTTGGACTGCCCACTGGCCTTGCTGTGTTTGCCCATTCCCTGTGCAGGTTCACATGAACCTACTCTGCACTTTGGACTGGCCACTGGCCTTGCTTTGTTTGCCCATTCCCTGTGCAGGTTCTCATGCACCTACTCTGCACTTTGGACTGGCCACTGGCCTTGCTGTGTTTGTCCATTCCCTGTGCAGCTTTTCATGTACCTACTATGCACTTTCTACTGTCCACTGGTCTTGATATTCATTGCTGTGTTTGCCCATTTCCTGTGTAGGATCTCATGCACCTACTTCGCACTTTGTACTGGCCACTGGTCTTGCTCTTGTCTACTTTTGGTGCCTATCTGTGTTATTTGTGAATAAAGACAGTTACGCCTGTTGTCTGCTTTGTCAGTGTCCTTGCTAAATAAAGGGTGTTATGTGTTGGTATGCTTTAATGTGACACATGCTCTGTATGCCACTTTAACATTGCCAATGGCTGATTTAACTTTTTCAGGGATTTGCAGAGGTGACAGGCACTTCAGTTCTTATTGACTCTGAGTGCAATGATGGTGGTTTGTGATGAGCTACAGTTATCCTTATCAATCTATGATTTTAGCTAAATTGTACACATGGCACGTTGGGATGCACTGCCAGCACAGAGTGGGATTCTATGAACAGTATTGCAGGCAGGCTGGCCAGGGTCCATCATGCCTGTGTGATATTTCTTGATGTGTGACCAGCAGTGTTAGTGTATGGTCATCTTGTGATGGCCAGTCATCACAGTCACACGGGCAGATTTCAATGTGTGCACTTGTGTGGTCATGAAGTGTGCAGTGTGAAGGGGGTGACTTTGTCAGTAGTGTTGATATGTGTGTGCCAGTGCGATGGACACTGCACATGTGTCAACCTGTATTTCAGTGCCTGTTAGTTGGATTAGTCAGCCCTGTGCTTGTGATTGTGTGCACATGTGGGAGTTGTAGGTTGTACACTGTGCACTGTGTTGGTGTGTCCTTGCACTTCGGGGGGACACCTACTTGTTGTTGGTGCCAATTGTGAGTATTGAGAGTGAGTGCGTGGCAAGTCAGTGTTGTGTTTTGTTGATCAGACTTGTCTTTATCCTTTTTGTGCATACTGTGCAGACCTGCTCAGCCACACTGACATTGTGTGTTTTCTCATGCATTGCTGTCACTTGTGGAATTTTTTGCTCTAGTATGACATGAGGGATGTGGAGTTATACCATCCTCTATCTGCGCTTCGGATGCCTACCCATTGTGAGTGAGCACTCCATCCATTTGTGTATGGTGCACTCCAGACATGTCCACTACTGCCATACACAACACTTCAATCCAATGTCAGCTGTCCCCTTGGGTTACCAGTGTGTGTGCTTCCTCACCACTTTATTTGTTACACTATGCTTTGTGGTCCTGATCTTTTCACAGGACAAATGAGCCACTAAGGACAGTTTCCTAATCGGTTATATGTGATTTCTTGTACTGTTTTGCAATCATGGTTGCTCATATGCAGTTCAACTGTTTGTGCTGCACAGTCCTCTGGTCATGTTGTTTTCACCTGAGTGTCCCAGCCTTGTTCATCTGTTGGTGATGGGTGAGCTGTATATGTGTTTGCTGAGGTACTTCTTCCCTTTCTGAGTGTGATGTTGTCTGTTTGCTATGGTGATTTTTGTTGTGGGGGTTTATGGTGTGGCACTCAGGTCTGTGTAACTGGTATTTATGTTGTGCACTCGCTGCTTGTTGTGTATGCAGTGTTGTGAGTGTATGTTGCCTTCTAATTGCCTGGTGTGCATCCCTTGATGTACAGCTGTGTTTGCAATGTGATCGATTGCATCTATAGTGTGTTTGATGTGGATGTGTGCAGTGTTTGGCCTGTGTTGTCTCTTACAGGTGACAGATGCTCTCTCTGTGTGTGATTGTATATTTGCATGTCATTGTCTGTGATTTGTTTGTGCATTGTGATATATTCAGATGTGTGTTGAAAGTGTAGTGTGCATTACTGTGTGTCTGTCACATGCACTTATGGCTATTCTTGGTCCTTGTCTTGTTTTGAGTGCACCTTGGTGTTTTCTCCTCTTATATTTGACCTGTCACTTGTCAGGATTGTGCATGTGCAAGCATTTGGTATACTATTACACCATGTTGACTTGATGGGTGGTGTGTTATGTCTGTGTTTTCTTATTGGCCCATTGCTCCCAGTTTGTGTCCATTATTGTTTGGGGATGATCCACTTCTTGTCTGTGTTGGGGTATATTATCTGTGCATTGTCACTGAGTGATGATGTTGTGTACTCCTGTTCTGTCTGGGCTCCCTTTGCCTTTCCACTGTTTTTACTGCACAGGTCTGGGCTTTTTGTACGTCTGTGTATGTTGTTAGTGAGTTTTGTGTTTGGCTGTTGTTTTTGTGCCACCATTGGTTCAGGCATCCCTGAGTGTGTGTAAGTGTGGTGTTTGTGGATGCCCCCCAGGGAGTGTGATTGTTTGTCTGTGTATTCACAGGACATTTTTGGCACCATTCTGTGTGTTTGACACTGGTGTTGAGTGTTGCAGGTGTGAGGTGGGTGGGGGAGGAGTATGTGTGAAGAATCCAACTTTTGTTTGACAGTCATGGACTGTGACAATGGGCCCTGTGTGTTGTACTGATGACATACACATGTCAAGTTGTTGGATACAGATGTGTGGCTCATCACTGTTTGACTTCAGACACTTCCTATCATCCCTCTGCCTATGCATGGGTTGCAATGCTGTCTCCCTGAGTTTTTGCACAGAGGTGACTGTGGTTTCATTTCGCTCACTGTGCCAGCCATGTGTGAATTGATGGGCTATGGATGTTGTTATATGTTCCTTCTCTTGCATGTGATGTACACATGCTTTGTGGCTAGCTCAATGGCTTTTCATTAGTGTCCACCTCACTTTAGCTTTGCCCATTTCTTGTCCTCCATTGCTGCTGACATCTGGTCTGAGTATGTGGCTGTGTGTTAGTGTGGGGTGTGTATAGTTCAGTGATTGTTCATATTCATTGTAAGTATTCATTTTGTGATTGGACTCTCTATGCTTGCCATGAGTGTAGTGTGGGAGTGGTGTGAGGGTTGCCCTGGCCTTGAGCGTATATGCTGTGTGTTCCTCTGCAGCCCCATCTGCTGAGGCTGTGTCCCTGGTTGTTTGGTGTGTGGGTTCACTTGGCTGGTTATTGTGCATGGGGGAGCACAGGAGGAGCACATTGCATGTCCCTTAATGGGTGTGGGGGGCCTAGTGTATGGAGGGTAGAGGTGTGGCCTTATATCTTTGTGGACTGCCCATGCCTGGTGCTGGCCCTGCCTTCTACATTGTGCGCATGTTTTCCCTCGTCTTCACCGATGCGGTGACGTGATCGGGAGATTGCAGTGATATCGTGGTTGATGGATGATCTAGATATGGAGGGCTGATTTAGTGACAGGTAGGACATGTGTGGGTACACTTGTGGATGTTGACCTGTCCCAAACAGGGTGTCTGGTGTGGACAGGAACCGTATATCAGACCAGGAGTTGTGTGTTGTGGTTGTGTGCTGAGTTTTGTGATTGCATACCTGCGACGTCGACGACTTGCTAGTAGTGTATCAGGTACAGCTCCGAGAAGACGTGTAGAGCTGGATCGGGTGGAGGGGACCGGGAATCTGGTTTGGCGCTCTGCTGTCGTGCTACCGCCGTCTCTGGTTGGGCAGTTTCTCTGCTGTGGTGTGACAGGCTGTTTTGGGCATCCTGATTTGTACGGCGGTCGGGACGTCATTCCGCATGGCAGTGGATCTCTATTGCTCCCTCCGCCATGGTGGCGGGCGCATTTTTATGGCAGTTCACGTCGCACCGCGGCAGGTGGGAAATGGGCTATGTTTGGCCATACTGATATGGCGGGTGCAAGGACCGCTGCTGGCGTGAGTAAAATGACATTTTCTGCCAGCACCACATGGTGCCTCCGCCCGCCATCCTAATGAGCCCCTAAGTTGCCTGCATGTTGAGCAAGTGCTGATGATTATGGTTTGGAGTCTAGCTCATGGTTCTCTTTGTTTTTTATGGCTATTTCCCCGAACATGTGAAAAAAAAGTATAATGACTGTATGTTCCACTGTTAATTGATTACATTTCATAAAGCAATAAATGACCAGCACCTTCCCTGAGGCAAGCACCCAGTGGGGTAAGAATAGTAATTTTGTCCCCCCACCACTGACCAGCACCTTCCCTGAGGCAAGCACGCACTCTAGTTATAACAGACTTTTAGCCCCCCACCACTGCCCAGCACCGTTTCTAAGGCAAACAGATAGAGTTAGAATAGCAATTTTGCCCCCAGGCACTGACCAACACCTCGCCTGAGGCAAGAACCTGCTGGAGTTAGAATAGTAATTTTGCCCGCAAGCACTGACCAGCATATTCCCTGAGGCAAGTACCCTCTGGAGTTAGAATAGTAATTTTGCCCCCCACCACTGACCAGCACCTTCGCTGAAGCAAGCACTCGCTGGAATTAGAATAGTAAATTTGCCCCCACCATGGACCTGCACCTTTAATGAGGCAATCAGCCAGTAGAGTTACAATTGTAATTTTACCCCCCACCACTGACCAGCACCTTACCTGAGGCAAGCAGCCCATGCTGTTAGAAAAGTAATTTTGCCACACAACACTAACCAGTACCTTTTCTTTGACAAGCACATGACGGAGTTAGAATAGCAATTTTGCCTCCCCCCCACCCCAGCACTGAGAAGAACCTTCACCGAGGCAACAGATTTTTGAAAAATTTTACATATTTTTTTCTAGAAGAAATAGTTTAGTGTACACTTACAGAGGTTTTTCCTCAGGTAATTTTCTAATTGGAATGCTGTATGTCTAAGTCAAAATTCTTCGAATATATTAGAAAACTACAATTAATTTTAGGTTTGGGGATTATTTTGCTTCATAATAAATGCTATTTGTGTTAAATATTCACTTACCTCTGACACTAGATGGCAATTCGATTAATGTATCTCTATTTCCAAAATCTGTGAATTTATAAGGAAAATTAAAATTAATTATAGGATGTGGGATTACTTCGGAACAAATTAAATGTGATTTCTCTTAAACTTTCACTTACTCCAGTCAATAGATGGCAATTTGAATGCTGTATGTCTGTGTCCCACATCTGCGAATTTATTATAAATTTGAAATTGCTTTTGAGTTTTTTCAAATTATTTTCCTTCAAAATAAATGTGTTTCATTTAAAACATTTACTTACTTCAGTCAATAGATGGCAGTGTTTGGAAGCGAAACTCTCAGTTGTCTCCTCCTACTCCAGCTACTTGGGTTCGCCAGAGAAGTCAGTGTACCACTAAGCGCAAAACAGTAGTTGGCTGAAGTTATACGTTTGTTAGGGATTGACGAACATTTAAAAGAAATTATATTTTGAAATGGATTTTTCCGCATTATTCAGAACCTGACAGAACGTATATTTATTATATAGTGTGTAAAATGTTGAAATGTATGTCCCGCTTTAGATGGCAGCCATTTTGAGTAGACCTTAGCTGTACAGTTATTGTGGAAATAGTGGAAGGACACCACTTTCGTGTGCAGTGGAATGCACATTCTGGTTTTGTCATTGAGTGTACAGTGTTTTTAGTAAAATTGTTTTGATGTCAACTTTTATTAATTTACATTTGGAAAAATGTTGCCTTTTTTATGGTTGTGATATAGCCATATTTATTTATCTATTTTGTCTTGTTTTTTTTACTGAAGCATCAAAAATCTTTTAACATACGTTGAGTAATATGGGTTATAATGATATGCGTTGTAGTGGTATGCGTGGTAATGTTATGCATTGTAAGGGTGCTTTTCATGTATCCCTATAAAGCAAATAAATCATGTGTTTTAATGGTAGGTGCTTTGTAAAGTTAGCATTGTAAAAATATGTGTTTTAATAGTATGCATTGTGACGTCATATATTCTGCTTAGCTTTCAGAAGGTGGGAATAGAAATCACAGACGATGTGGTCTGCACACTGGTTTCAGACAAAGCACTGCTCAGGGCCTCTTGTTCATTCTTAGGAAGGCATAAGTCAAGCACACAAAGAGAGAAAGAGAGGAAGGGCATGTGACAGAGTGAGATAGACAGCGAAATACAGACAGAGAAAGGTCTGCACTTTCACTATCACTAGCGCAGGGATACATCACTTATGAATGAGCTGGACAATACTTGCCTCTTCCAAATATGTGGTCTCCAACATGTTGGAGGCACAGAGCATCATGCATTACCTGTACAAAACCAGCCTTTCATGTTGCCTCCATCATTGTATCTATTACCTGGGAGATGCTGATTTCCCTGCCTATAACAAAGTGAAACAAATGCAATGCTTCACATGCCAGCTGTGTTTGAATCTCAGCGAACCCCTATCGATGATGAAGGAAACGTTGCCACCATTTTATGTCAATCAGCACACATTCCATTCACCACAATTCATATAGGAACATTTTAACTATCATGGTTGGCACAATTCTATGTGGCTGGCTTGGCAGACAGCAAATCGGAAACATGCAATATGACTAATTAGACAATTTCATGCAGCTCTTTGGATTTATAATGTATCAAATAAAGTTTGGTTGTCTGCATCTGTAGCTGATACGCCTGCAAGCAGAGTAGGAGATTATGCCAGTGATGTAGGGATATCGACATTGCAACAGAGATACGTCATCCTTCACAATCAGTAGTACAGCGCATCCAAACCAAGGTAGGCATAGAGGGGAGTATTCAAGTTACATGTAATGCTGCAGTAATACACATGCATGAACTGCCTGGACGTTGTTCCTTTCGTATGGTCTAATACGCCGGGAGACCACCCACCACAACTATCACTGAAAGAAGAGCAAGGAGCACAACATTAAGAGCAGACATTGACTGTAAAATTAATCTTTCCAGATGCTAAACGCAAGATGAAGTAAAAGTTTCACACACCACTGGCAATTAGACAGGAACAGTATCCTTATAAAAAAAACAGTACAGTGGCCCAGGCAGTCTCTATACTGATCTGTCCCCTGTAGGGAAGGAAAACATAGATTGCTGCTAAGGTTTAGCAGGAGATACTATTACTATCTTGTTGAAATTAATGTTCCAATATTCACTTGCATGCAGACAAAAACATTTCACAATTAGGTGTCTTCCGAAAACAACCAATAAAACATTACTGATAGCAGAATTTTGTAATCAAATCAGTACAGAATTATAATTTATGGATTGTGGTGAAGTAGTGAGATTAATTATTTTCAGATTAATTGTAATTGCTTTTTAGTATCCTTAATGGCAACATTCTGTCTCGATAAATAGGCTTCACAACATTTAATACACATTGTAAATCAGGAAACTGCACAATAACAAAATGCTATTTAATGATTGGCTCCCAACCAGACTATTCCGGAGATTAATAGCCAGAAGCTGAGACAAACTTGTTTTCGTTACCCATGCCGGTGAAGTTTTCATAAAGTACTATGGGGCAGATGTATCAAAGCCATTTTTAGCCGCAAACGCTGCGATTCGCAAAACAGCCGCGTTTGTGACAAAAAATTCACAAAACTGTATGTATGATGGAAATCGCTTAGCAAAATTAAGGAATTGCAAAATTTGTGATTCCATAATTTTGCGTAAGCATTTAAGAAATCGCAAATTGCGATTCCTTAAATGCTATGCATTAAGCATTCAATTTTTGCGATTTCTCCTTAAGAAATCGCAAATTACCACCAACTTCAAGTTGGTGGTAATTTGCGATTTCTTTCACAAATGCACTTTTTGGCATTTGTGCAGGTGCCATATGGCGCACATACATGCCCTTAGGGCATGTATGTGCGCCATATGTGCACACATGTTCATTTCAGGGGTGCATCAGGGTGTCCTTATGACACCCTTGCACCCTTGAAATTATTCTCATTTTGAGATTCTCAAATTGCGAATCTCAAATGGAGAATAACTTCCCATTCATTCCTATGGGCCTCCTGGCCCCTAGAAATTAATGGGAAATTATTCCTTAATTGCGATTCGCAATTTGCTGATCGCAATTAAGGAATTTTAAGAAATCGCCAAAAAATTGCGAATTTCTACATATATCCCTATGTGCAAATATCAAATAGCGATTTCTAAAAAATTGCTATTTTAGATTCGCAAATCAGGATGTTGATACATCTGCCCCTATCTTCCTAATCTAACTCACACGATGTGCTAACACAGCAAAACATGCTGCTGGATTCAAACTTTTTAAAAATCTTCACCTACCAGTGCAGCAGGACGAATATGTAGATCAAAATAGTTCTTTAAACATGGGAGCCTGCAATCCATGTCTAAAGGCTATCTCACATTTTTTGATTACAGTTAAGTTATGAGGGCCCTAGTCATCTGTATTAAAGAAATGACTTAGCTGTTCAACTGCAATCGATTATAACTTGATGTCACAAAGCCTGCTGCTAGAGCCAGCTGCAAGATGAAAGGCAGGTCACTGAGTATCATTACGGCTGCAGTTTAAAAAGATAACAAAAACTGGCTTCTACTTAAGATCTGGTTTTCCAAACGAAAGTGATCAGTAGAAAGAATATATTTATGCATTATGTATATTTTTTCAGTGCTGTATGTCAGTACCAAAAAAATAGAATTCGTGCATGCTTCTATGCAGTATGAGCCACAGCATTCTTTTTTTTAATCTTACTTACATTATACCGATGCTAATATTATTTTGCAAAAATTACTAACTGCTATTTGGTGTGTTTTATTTCGCGGCGTATATTCTGCTTTTATTCTTCACATGCTTGCAAATGAATTTAAGTAGCAAGCACCAAGGTGTTAATCAGTGTGTGGAAAAGGTGATGGTGTGGCCACACTGTACCCATAGGGGCTTATTTACAAGCACATTGCGCCACTGGTGAGTCCGTTTTATTGACGCTCTGGCAGCACAATGGGCTTCTCCACATTTGCAAGACATGGTAAAGTCACCCTGCATGACTTTTCATTACCTTGTGAACAGGTTTCCCTTTCTTGTAAAAGTGTGCGTGAAAGGGATGTTCCATGGGTGTTGCTGTGGGTGTTCCCAAGCAACAACCATGGAACTTGACGCATTCTCAGATTTGCAACATTTTGTAATCCTGGGAATGCGTCAGAATCCTACTCCTCTTCAGTAAGGAGGTGTAATGAGGAGAAATACTTTTCTTTTCATTTTTATCTCTTACTTTGCGTGCTGCATTTTTCAGCACTTATAGAATAAGAAAAGGCTTTTAAAGATTGTTTTTGTGCTGGAAGGTGTTCCTGCACAAAAAAAAGAATCTTCCCTTCAGCGCAGGCCCCTTGCAAAATGGTGTAAGGGTGTCTGCGCTGGTGCACGGATGCTGTTTGTGCGCTGGCGCAGGTGAGAAGGACAAGAAGGTGCCATATCTTTTAAATACGGTGCATTCCTGCCCTTTTATTTTGACGCAAGGCAGCGCAGCAGGAAGGTTTCATGCGCTGCCATGCCTCAAAAGTTGTAAATGAGGCCCTTAGTACCTTATCTCTCAATAGTCATGGAACTCCTGGGAGACTAACAATATCCTTAAAATGTATGGCAGTTGGTACTTTATCCACTGCTTCATATCATAAAACTAGATTAGGCTCCACAAACGCTCTATATCGTCTGTGGGTCTGTGCTAGATATTCAAATTGTTTTTACTTTATGTTCATTTTGTTTATTCTTATCAAGTGCTTGTTCACCTGAGGGAATCTTGACTCCATGAAATTAATGATCTGAAAATTTCATGGGACAATGTGCTATTCTTTAGAGGGTTAAGAAAAGTGTTTGAAGCTGTGCGAAATTTCATATTAGGCTGTCTGCGCAGACCAAAGGGAAGGCAAGTCAAAGGTGAGACACAGCATATCGGACTGGCTTTCTTTCTCTTTGGGAACCTGAAGTAGAAACAGACACTGAGATCTAAGCATTCGTGAGGGGTGACATAATTTAAAAATCAGTGTAAGAGGAGTGTCATATTTGACATATGATGTTTTGTGGACCAAACAGCAGCATTAAACAGTATTGTTTGCGTGCAAGGTATCTAGCGCTTAGGTCAAGCGTTCAGCTGTTTGTAAAGCGGTAACTAATTTGGCTGCTGAACTTTGAACTAAGTGCAGGGGCCAGTAGACGGAGTCCAATTAATCAAGATATAAGGTGTTGCATTAATCGAACTGGGAAGAAACAATAGTGTTAACGATTTGCACTTTATGCTTAAAAGAAAAATTATTCCAGATTCTTCTCATAATGCGAAGATTTTAAGAAAAATTTAAAGTCACAGTTTAATCAGATTTTCAGCTGACCCTTGTCCACCAAATTGGACCCCAAGACATTCTATGCAATCTACAGAGGAAGGACAATCCCCTAGAACTTGGGAACAGAAAGAGAGATGCCAAAAAGGACATGGTGTAAAGGATGCAATATATGTTTCTTTTCATCATTCATCTTCAATTAGTTACAGCTCATCGAAGCTTTTACTTCTGTAAAGGACTGCTGTAAGTTCCCCGCGCTGGTCCTCAAGTGGCTTGAAATCGTTACTATGACGTGGGTATCATCTTCATACAAGAACACGGTATAACTAAACGATTATAATAGCAAAGCCAGCGGAAAAACATATACATCTCAAATTAGTTGAGATAAAATAGAGCCTGGAAGAACTTCCTGAGCATGCTTCTGTGCTTTTCAAGAAAGTCACAAAGCCATTCTTCTACTGCTTCCCTGGACCCTAAGGCTGTTTAGCCCGTGTATGAGAATCCAATGGTTACCATGTCAAATGTTGCCAATGTGTCCGAGTTCATCAACTTAAGACATTATCACATTTTCTGTTCTGTTCCCAACGAAGCTCAGAAGCTGAATATATGTTACTTTTTTGAGAAGTCTAGATAGGTATGTTAGATGCAAGAATGTTTCACAAGAAATGCAGGGTCTAAGGTTAATTTCTTCAAATTTGGAGCAACAATTGTAGCTTTCCAGTTGGATGGCATGAAACCAGTAGCCAGAGAAGAGTTGATAGTAGCCCTCACATCCCCTGCTTCTTCTAATAAGTCATCTTTGTAAATGTGAGCAGGAAGGATGTCTGTGGGAAAAGAAGAAATTCGACTAGTCACCAGTTGGGTAAACTTGTCTTTAGTCAGATATGGAAAAGACAACAGCATAGCTATTGTATATGATGGAATTAATGGAGTTCTCATATATAATCAAAATACCAAGGGGTAAATTCACAAGAAGTTGTGATAACTACCGCAAGAGTAGCATAACGCAACTTTCAACATCGCAGCCCATTGCGGGAAAATAACCCTGTGTCAACGTGGAATTCACAACAAGGCGGTAGCATGCGATAGTCACCAGATAACACGGCAAATGTCCGCATGAATATCAACGCCATGCCGCTTAAATGCAATACACGAAGGCTAAAAAACATGCGATGAGGTCAAACGCGGTACAAAAAGTAGCAAAAAGCAGCCACAGGCCTGCAAATCCGACACGTCTGGCGGGACAATGCAACATAAAAACCACAGAAAAAATACACCAGAAACAAGCCAAAGCACATAGCAACATGGATGCACCCTGACCCAGAGCAGAGGCCAACTCGAACCCCAAAGCCCCCACAGACTATCAGCAAGGAACAACGGGGTCGGGGAAGGCCAAGGAGAAAAGGGAAAGGAAGATGGAGTGAAGACTGCAGAATTACAAGACCAGCGTCACAGAGGGGACAGTACACTACCAGCAACGAACCCACCAGCAGACTACCTGGATTGCAGTTGCGGTGCTGAGGAGGCCAATCTAGGAGGCTAATAGGTGACGGCATATCGTGACTACCTAACCCAGGCACCAACCCGCTGCCAACAGGAAGGCAGCAACGGCAACAGGAGGTGGCAGTCCAGTGCCACCTGAGGAGCTGGAAGAAGCCCAGGCCACAGACATCAGTGTGGATACGGTGCAAGGAGTAGGGAGTACGGACACAGTTCAAGAGGACCTGACACAACATCAACAGGGAGTGCAACGAACAGGGACTGGGGGACACCCACAAACACCCTAGACCATGTCCCAGATCCCCTTGGCACACTGCAGCACACGCACAAAGCACAAACAGCACACCCACATTGACGACAGCGTGGCACAATGCGCATATCTGACACTGCAGAACAGTGGACACAACTGGCTCCGCACATGCACAGAAACATGCCCACCACATCTGACAGACCCGGAAACAGTGAAATGGAAATGTATGTGTTCAACCTCACATCCGTCATGTAGTCCAAATGTACACATACCCACAGGAGAATCCAGCACTCCCCAAACAGTCACAATATACATTGTTAAATAGCCTGAATGCACACCAGCACAGTGCGCCAACATATGTCTAAGCAAAGTCAACACGCACCTCCCCTTCATATCGCAGAGGGCCACACAACACCTTCAGCAAAGCACAAAACACAACACATCTGTGATGCCGGAGAGGACCACCACACGGTCGACACCGACACCCTACAACAGCCCATGGATATCCCACGCAACCCCTCACCAGGACCTGGCCATCCAAGCTACTCAGAGGAGAACACCAAGCCTGCAACAGACCACACAGCAGGAAGCACCTGCAAGCACTGCTGACACGCAACACTTCACCCACCCACACATGGCACCTCAATGCGATGTGTTAGCACGCCAAAAGGAGGTGGCCCAACAAGTGTAGTTGGCGGCTGAACCCATGGAATGCGAACAAGGACACATACGTAGGGGTCCACCCACACCCTACTAAGGAGACACACACTGCCATAGAGATGCCATAGAGAAACATGCACATGCACGTGTACAGCACAGAACCTCACCCAGCAGCGCTCAAATAGCAGTCACACACCCATGTTGGCTGTGCGTATGACACCCTTGCCACTCGCCTTACGAATTGAGTGGGTGACGACTAAGTATATGTCCAAGCTCAAAACCGCTGCCTGATGTAATATGTCCCCATCCGAAGTACACAACACAATGTAATGTCCTAGGGCCCAGGGCCCACATGCATAGTACAAGACCACAGGGACACACACAGATATCATGTTGAACTAGCTACGGGCACATGCACCCGGCCCCTTCATTGGCAGGGCCACATGTATAGTGACACCTGTGCTGGATGTGTGTGGGTTGAGTTTAAACCTTTCCGCACAGAATGTCTGGTGCTGACAACCACTGGAACATTGGACACCAATGCAATGGAAACAGAAAACACATGCAATTCAGAGGCAACTGCTGAGCAACATGGAGTGAGCTGGAGAAAGTCTAGAGGACAGCCAACATGCAAACAGTTGTATTCGTGAGTTGCAGAGCACTGGAGTTTGGACACTAGAGACAAGCAAACTCGTGAAGCAAGTCTCAGATTGTGTCCCTTCGATATATTCCTGATGCAGATGCAGTGGGGGGGTGTTAAACCTGCATCATCTTCCCTATCAATGTCTCAGGGCCCCCACACTGTTTGAGGTGACATGCCTGTGCAACCGCTCCACAGCACAAAACCCAATCAGCAACGGACAATGCTACTCTGCTCTACCGACCACTTTCTCTAACCTACCACTTTATACATTTTATTTGCTTTTTCTCTCAATTTCTCTTGCCCATTTCTAATTGTATATTTTACTTAATATGTACTTGCTCTGTTCATGTGTCATCACTATGTAGAGCGCTCTGATACTCTCAGGTCAAGCAGCGCTATATAAAACTTTTTAAATAAATAAATGGCCTGCGGTGCACTGAGTCAGTGGTGCCTGGAGTGCTGAGGAGGGCATCAGGCTAATGATGGCATCCACAACAGGCCTGAGAAACTCCGTAAGTCTGTCGGACCACCTCTGGCAGATGGCGGTTGGAAGTGGTCCTTGCGGTGGTGCGGTGATGCATCGTCCGGGTCAGTCTGGACTCGCTTTGGTGTGTGAGCCCTAGTGGGACGCATTTGGGACCAAAGTCTGCATACAGCACAAGGCCACAGAGAAATGGCATTGATGACCCCAAGGCCTACGCTTCATGGCCCATCCAATGTCTTCGGCGAAGGGGTCCCGGACTTGACCAGCACAGAATTAGTGGCCCCTGATGCACTGCAGCTGGCACAGGCACCCAGCCACAGGATGGTGACTTGTGGTGCAGTGAGATGGGCCATGCAACCTGAGAGGATCACCATCAATGTCCGAGGTGTATGTTGCGGAGGGTTTCAGGGGACAGTGCAAAGTGTCCTCCAGTGCAAGACGCCAAAAGGTTTGAATTTATCTGGAAGCAACAAATGGAGGACTGGAATGCGACAGCCTCATTGTCACCACCAATTCGTTATCAGCTACATGAGGATGAAAACTACCCCCTAGTCCATAGACTCAGACGCCACCAAATTTCGACCACAGAGTGTCCATGAATGTCAGGGAACAGATTTAGTGGCACCGGGGCTGAGTAGGGATGCAGTCTGTGATGATGCCTGTACACTGATATGAACTCCGCCATTGCTGAATTATGACTCTGTGACCTACTGGACCGCAGTGTAGACCGGAGGCAGCGGTCAGCAGTGGCCCACAGGCCACGTGTCATTGGCTCGCGATGCACAGTGCTGGTGACACCAGGGCAGTTGTTGGTAGTGTTCGAACACCTCCGTAATGATGATCCTTTTCTCGCCACCAAGATGCAAGGCGTCAACCTCTTACGCCACACCTTGCGTGCAATCAAATGTAATCTGCCTTTGCATACTCGATGTTCCGTTCAGAATCTGTGACCTACTCGAGCGCAGCCTAAGCCGAGAGCAGTGTAGGCTGGAGGCAGCGGTCAGCACGTGCCATTCACCGAGTGTCGCCGGCATAGGTTGGTGGCCCCACTGGCCTGCATAGTTCAGGTTCAATGGCACCACGTATTCGGTCACTTCCGTGACTGTGACCTGGCTTCCGTCTGGACCGAGCCGCATCTTCCTCTTACTCCTCTCTGTGCGACCACTGATGTGCACTCTGCCAATCGTGAATCGCGACTAGGTGCTGGATGTGAGACCTACTGGTCTGCAGGGTAGTCCTGGACCCTCATCCACGTGTCGCCAGATGACGTTGAACAGGGTTTGTGGCAGCATGTGTCGCTGGTTGATGTTGAACAGGGTTTGTGGCAGCACGTGTCATTGGATGGTGTTGAACAGGGTTTGTGGCAGCACGTGTCACCGAATGGCATTGAACAGGGTTTGTGGCACCATGTGTCGCAAGATGCCCATATGGATTTATGCCTCATTGATCCGGGGGAGTCTGGTGTTGTGGCCACTGGTTCCGATTTGGGGTCACTGCCATTCATTAGCCTGGCCAAGGTTTCACATATCGGACCCACTGGGCCACAGAGGACGCCAGTAGGATATGTAAATGAGAAAGGAGTAATGTGGGCCAATGTCGGGGGGACAGTGGTGGTCTGAAAGTCTGTCCTTGGAGGTTTCACTGGCACGTGGTGGGCCCTCCTTGACACACACCGCTGTCTGCTGCTGATCAGTGTGGGCTGGCTGTGCAGGGTCGGCCCTGCCGGGTTCGTGGTCCAGCGAGCCAGGATATGGCAGACGCACAGGATCTTAGGCAACTCTGCTAACGAGGACCGTATTGGCCTCGTCGCGAGGTGGGAGGCACCACCCTGACAGAGACCTTGTGGTTTCCATAAGAGGACCACACCCAGGGCTACGTGCTTTTTATTCCCACCCTTACTCTGGCCTGGCATAAGCCAGCCCATCCCACTCTGCTCATGCTTACGGGTGTCGTAACAGACAACATTTCTGCTAGGACCCCCACTGGCTGGGGTGACATTGTTGCATCCACTGTCCACTACACTCCATACACCAGAGGTGTATGTCGCCGAGGATAGGG
Source organism: Lissotriton helveticus (assembly GCF_964261635.1). Classification (NCBI taxonomy): domain Eukaryota; kingdom Metazoa; phylum Chordata; class Amphibia; order Caudata; family Salamandridae; genus Lissotriton; species Lissotriton helveticus. Next base: position 45,135,638 of record NC_136060.1, on the reverse strand, counting down.
GTGTTTTCTGCATACTGCAGTCTGTACAGCATTTTGCCGCCACTATTGGCATTGTTGTACTTTCCCAATCATGGTTCTACTGCATCCTTCACAGATGCCTGCTTGCCTCCTCTCCCCACATGTATCTATTGTGTGGCTGAGTTGCCATGACATTGATTGGTCATGTTCACGGCTTGCCCAGGTTACCATTGTAAGTTGTTCAATGGTGCCTGGTGGGTGAGCATGTTGTTGAGCATGTTGGTTGTGAACTTGTGACATGTGCATTGCTAGATCTGTTGATAGCATGGTTGAGGAGTTGAGGTGAGTGGGGTGTTAATTGGGGACTTTCCAAGGAGCTGTGCATTTCCCTGGGTGCCATCCTGGGAAGGCTGGTTGCTGATGGAATGTTGGAGGGGGACGGGATCATGCACACTGGCAGTGCATTTAGATGCAACATTGATAAGGTCCCACAGTGTTCTAATGTTGCCAGCACATAGATGTGTGACATGTGCTTCCTGTTGCGCTGATTGTGTGCTGTGTCACCAGGGTGCACAGGTGGGACATGTGTGCAGTGGATTGCCCCAACACTTGCATTCCTCTGGCTATGGCGTATGGTCATTGCTTGGTCCCCAGCGGTTCATGCGCATTGTATTTGCCATACGAGGCCCGGAGTGCCAAGGTGATGGTGATGTGCATGACAGGTGTGGGGGACTTGGCTGTGGCTGTCTGTGAGACTCCGCCAACTCTGTCGGGAGTTGGTTGGGGTGTGCCAGGGCCAACAGGTGCAGCACGGTCATCAGCTTGATGAGGGGTGGGATATTGGTTGTCCACTGTGTTGGTGCCATTGGTTTGTTGGGAGATGATGGCCAGGATGCGTATGATGGTTGTCCCTTTCAGCCTGTAGTGGACAGTGACATTGTCAGAAGTTGTGCCTGTGAGGCAGGTGCGTTTCCTGGGGGGCCACTGTCTTTGTCTGCGCTGCCTCCGTGGTGGGGTGCCGGGTGGGTATTGTGGCTCTCTTAGGTGACTAACTGCATGATCAGTAGCTCCATGGATTCTGTTTGTCTCAAATGTAGCTGTGGGCTGGGCTCCCTATTGTGGTTCTGGCTGCTGTCCAACTTTACACCAGGTCAGAGCAGGTGTAAATTTCCTGCTGCTAATGTACCTTATTGCGTGTTTTGTGGTCTTATCGCCGATTTGGCTAGTCGTTGTGAATGTTGAGGTGTGGTGTTGTCACGGCTTTTGGTACGGGCACCCCTACTCCACATCCCATTAGCAATAGTTGCTTGTGTCCTCTGTGGAGATGTTTTTTGCGGCTACTATCACGGGAAAACTGGTGCTGTGGGCTGTTAGCACCAGCTTGTGAATGGTGGGGTAAATTTATCATGACTTTGGCTGCAATTAAGTGCCATTAATTCGGTGATAGCTCCTTGTGAATATGCCCCCAAGTTTTTAGATATTTAGGGATTTAACGGTGGTATCAATTTTGTAGTAAAGCAATCCACTAAATAATTCACATCTTCTCATTGATCTGGGCACTTCACAAAGACGGGGAAGGGGGTCACTAATTTCTGTTATGATAGCAAATATCATAACGGATTTGTAAGGAGATTTACATGTTTTCTCGCCATGACAAGCTGTATTATGTTCTTCATTGCAGTCTACAGCCTGAAGTTCTTTCTTCAGCATCCCAAGGCCGTGAGTATACTAAGGTTGATTCTTCCTTTGTTTCCTCATCTGAACCTATAAAAGAGAAGTAGTTACATTCGAGTAATAGTATGATTGTATCAAGATTTAATTGATGAGGTTGGCTGAACCAGATAAGTTAAAAGAGAAGCAGAGTCAGAGAAAATGTATCAGTTTATTCCTTACATAAATTTCAATATTGTATCTAGTTCACGAATATGCAAGTTGCTGGTGCCAAGGCATTGTTAAAAAAATTAAAAAGGAAAACCAAAGTGATCAGTCCAAGGAAAATCAATAGGCATAAGAGTAAAACAAATCTGACACTGATTACAAACTATGGACAAAAGAAGGATAAAGAGTATATGTCCAGGACTCGGTGCTCTCCAAATGATGGTTACCCTACTATAATTACACATGTTACTATTATAAAAATCCTACAAGAGGCACCAAAGGGAATCAATAATGCACTTCCAAATTCTCAAAAATTATTTTATTTAGTAAAATATATCAAACTCATTAATAGCAAACCAATTGTTGTCTTATCAGCAACATGTCATAAACATTTGAATCACTTTTTATATATTTTTTCAATTATATTTTCAAAACAATGTTTATATAATATTCAGCATGTACGAGATATTTGAATTGCACTTATCATTATTCTTTGCATGTATTAATTTGATTAAGAAAGAAACAATATTGTACATAAATAACTAAATGAATTGACACAAAACAGCCAATGTGTGTTTAGAGACAACCGTCACTTTTTCAAGGCTAATAGTTGGAAAAACAGCACAAATTAATTATAAAATAGTCAGTCACATAAGCGTTCAAAATGTTTCAAGGCAACCAATTTTCTGCAAGGTCCTTAATAATTATCGAGTTCCTGCATTCAAATAAGATACACACTTAATGTTCTTTAGAAAATCATCCTCTCTATCCCAACATTAGAGTTTTTCTATATCTTAAACAGCAGGTATTCATCTTCGGAACATCCATTTCGATTAACACCTTCGCTGCGGCGGCTATTCCGCTGCAGCGCTAAGGGGCGGGGGGGCCGCACGGCGCTCACACGCTGGTGACGGAACCGCTCCGTCACCAGCCTCGGGTGAGCTGTGCTGATGACGGAGCGGTCCCGTCATGGCCCCGCCCGCTCACTAGAACGCGCCGCGCAGGCGCAAAATCAGCGCCGTGCAGGCGCGTCGGGCGGGCCATGACGGAACCGCTCCGTCATCAGCACAGCACCACCGCAGCTGATGACGGAGCGGTTCCGTCATCAGCGTCGAAGCGGTTAAAGTTAATGATGTTCCTACAGAAGCTTGGGTGGCACACTATCAGATTTAGAGACAGATTTAGTCTTATCCTTTACCTTGGCGGAAATTGAGAGAGCTCTAAATTGTGTAGCAGCAGGCAGGGCACCGGGCCGGACTGTATCCCGGCGAATGTATTAAAGTCAGATCGGGAGAACTGGTTGAACTACATCCTTATCCTTGTTAATGGTTTGGCAATAGGGGCCCCTAATCGTGGCGTGGGGCTGAATTCATCCCCATTTATAAAAAGGGGGATTGTGCAAGCCCATCTAATTACCGGCTCATAAGCCTTATAGACACTATACAAGAAATTGTGCCTAGGGTAGTGCTAAGCAGGGTAAACAGTTGGATAAAGGATAATGAAATCCTAGCTACCTATCAAGAAGGGTTTCGTTCCCACGTTAGCACTTTCGACCAAGTTTTCAGATTCATGTTGATATATTGGAATACTGTGATTTTAGCAGGGGGGACACTTTATGCTGCATTTGTACACCTCAAATCTGCATTTGATCTTGTCCCCTACCGTAAGTTGTGGGAAACACTTAGGGAAGCAGGGATGCCTGCTGAGATTCTATCTTTTATTGTAAAATTACATGAGTCAACATATGCCCAAGTACACTGGGGTCAGCAGGGTGAGTTAACAGATTGCTTTCCGGTGAGCAAGGGAGTACAGCAGGGGTGTGTTTTGGCCCCTACTCTTTTCTCTTTGTTCATAAACAATGTTATCTCTTACTACACTGATTATCCAATGGATGCCCCTACTCTTGCTGGAGCTAGGGTTCCGCTATTAATGTTTGCAGATGACACTAAGACGCAATCCGGTCTGAAGCAAGCCTTTGATCAATTTACTCTTTTTAGCAGTGACTATGGTCTAGTGGTCAATGTTGAAAAGATGAAGTATATGGTCTAGCATAGGTATAAAACAGTGAAGGCCAGAGTAGAAATGTGTAATATGTCCTTGGAGTAAACTGACTCCTTCACATATCTGGGGGGAGCTATGAGCAAACGTATGAACTGGAAGCCTCAGTTAGACCTATTAGTCTTAAGGCACAACCAACTAGGGGCCCTTTTAAAAGAATTCTGGTTATCACAAACTAAACCAGTGGGACCGGCCCTTGCCATATACCAAGGAAAGGTTAGAGCGTCAACAATTTATGGGGTGGAACTATGGGGCTTCGAAAATTTAGCTCCATTAGTCCTAGCTCAAAATAAGTTCCTGAGGTCACTAACTGGCCTCCCTCAATCTACTCCTCTTAGGCCCCTACTTTTAGATTTAGGGTGCATTTGTTTTGAGGAAGCTGCGGGTTTTAGGCCACTGGCTTATTGGCGTCAACTTTGGACAACTCCAGAGTTAGCACCCTACGCAAAAGCTGCTAAGTTTATTAGAGAAGCTGACAAATCTGACAAATTTACATGGCTACGAAAGATTAAGGCTATGTTATAAGACATGGGCCTCATTCATTTGTGGGAGGACCCTGAAGGGAATTCTTTCCCATCCAAACAAGATTTTAAAGCCTTATATAGGGACATGGTTAATCAAAAGTCTCTGTCCTTGGTCTCTGGTGCATCCCTTACCGCCCTCTTCCTGGATATTAAAAGTGAATACAGACTGGAGGCCTATTGGGATATTATCAAAAGTCCCGGAGACAGAAATCTATTTCATCAATTTAGAGTGGGCACTCTTCCACTAAAACTATTGATGAAAAAGTGGGGGGGAAGACCTAGACACAAAATGTCATACTTGTGTAACCCAGGATGAGACTATTGCACACGTCCTCTTTGTGTGCCCTGCATATAAGGGCCCTCGACAGAAGTGGCTTAAACCGGTCTGTAAAATGATCGGAACAAGATCTTGCCATATGGCTCTGCGTATCCTAAAAACAGATACCACTGAAGTCATAGTTATCGCTATGGCTACATTTTTGAGCTGAACTAGGGCACTTAGAAGGAATAACTTGCAAGTCACTATATAACCTGCTGTATTGTGTAAGAGTATTCTCTAATTTACTTATGAGCTAATTATAAATGTTTTTTTGAAGAACCCAAATATGCCTCACTTCAGAACGGATATAAAATTATCTTTAATTTTTTTATATTTTTACGATATAATTGTTGTTTTAATATCATTGACATCTTTTTTAGTCTCTAATGGAATTGTAATATGTTATTCCTTTTAACGAAATGTGTATGCCATTGTGTGTTTTCATCTATTTACTGTATTGTTTAAATGTGTCTTTAATGATTGAATAAGATAGAATAAAGACGGAAATTGAAATTGAAATTGATTAGACCTAAAACACATTCTAAAACAACAAACGTTGTATCAGACTTTCTAAGCATTCCAAGTACAGCTTTAATAAATTAGCAAACCCATGATACTTTTGGCAGAATGACCGGCTGGACATTTTTTCGCCAGCCCAGAAATTGAAGGAGAAAATATTTGTGTGATTTAGTTTGCAGGAGATGTAAGAAGCAAATTGTTACATGTTATGGTGCTACTGCAATGAGGGTCAGGGGCATAATTAGATGAAAACAATTTAAAAGTTTAGGAGACTCATAATAAAACAGTGACTTATGAATAGTTGTGGTGGAGGACAGTTGGCATGGTCAAGTGCAGGGTGAGGAACTGGCCCTGACACCCTTGCCCTAAACATGCGTTTTAACGTGCCTGCTGACAGCCATGCAGCACCTGCCATTATATAGCCCCAATTTGAGGTAGGGGAAAACAAGTAGACTAACTGCCAAGGTGACATCAGAAAAGTGACTGCATGCAGAGAAACCCAAGATGGCGCCCAAAGTTCAGCTGGTCCACGTAAAATATTGGTGAAACAAGTATATTACTACTTTAAAAGCAGTGAAGTAAAGCAATACAAGAGTGATACCCAGTTAACAGGACCACAGAGGTAGACAACAGAAAAAATCTTAAGTTATGAGGGTCACTCCCCCACCTCAGAAACTCCACTGGCTCGCCATTCAAAAAATATGCCAATTCACACTGTTGACCCAAGCATACAAGGGTCTATACAGCAAAGGGCCTGCTTATATCGACCACTGCCTCATCTTCCACCTTCCTTCCAAAGAGCTACACTCTGCATCCCTCTCCCTCGCTCACACTCCTGCATCCACCACAGCAAATGTGGAGGACGCTCCTTCTCCTATGCCATGGCCAGGATATAGAGCAACCTCCCTCTGCAGCTATGGACTTCCTCCTCTTCTGGAATTGTGGAGGGTATTCAAAATTTGGCTGTTGGACTGAGCCCTTCAAGCCCCAGCAGCTGGATGCCTCCGGTGATTAACTGTACTAAAGAAATACGTTGATTGCTTGTTAGCCATGTAATAAAAATGGCAAAGAGCACATTTCTTTACAGTACCACAATTGTTCAAATCAATTTAAACTATGCAATTCATTACATTTGTTATATTGTTTGAAAGTGCTAGTTTCATTGTTCAAATGAAAGAGATTGCAGAAATGTATTATGTATTGTTGTTGGGGCAGAAATCTTCCCTGAATGGTAAACAAGTGTGGTCCCCTGCATCAGAAACAAGCTTACTCCTCTGCCCTAAGAGCATGAATAAGTGTATTTCAAATTGTGACTTTTGATTTTTGGTCATGCTAATCCAAGCTTGTAACCAGAGGCCTAGGCCAGTGCTGAACTATGAGAAGTCCTAGATGTGTCCTATTATGTGGAGGGACACAACAAGCATGCCCCTATATGTGGTAGAGGACTACTGACCTGTGATGGATTTAGAACAGAAAGTGGTGGTGCCAGCTTAACATTTTTTAAGGATCAATAGTGTGGCCAGACCTTGTTATCTGAGTTGCTTGAGTGAAGACTTGCCAGCCAACCCCCGTAACATTCCAAATCTATGCACTTGGCCAATTCCTTGTGCAACATCTTAAGTGTTTATTAAGGGCTAATTCACAAAGTGTAGTAGTAAATCGTTTATTAGTTCATTAACGCCATAGATCTTGACAAAAGGACATACACAGCAAAACATATAAAAGCGAAAATCTGAAATGGTTATTGATCATGAACCAACAATCAATCTCATTTGGAGAGCAGCCATTAATATGAAGATTGCTGTGCAGCTACAGCATAAATACATGTCTGCAAATGGGCAAATTAGTGCTAAATGTGCAAAATATTCGAAGGACAGACAAAAATGATATTGCATTGGTACTTAGCATGATGAGATAGGAAGCAACTAGTGCTCATTGTCACTAGCAGCCTGCCACTGCATGATATACACAAGGGTTCTTTTGGGGACCCTTCTTCACTGATCAACCTGCCCCACCAATGTCCCTGCCTGTGCCTTGACCACGGTTTTAAAAATGTTCAGGAACTAGATCATTCTAATGTTCAGCATTTAATTTCTTGGATCCAATGACTCCATCAGTGAGGATCAGCAGGTCCTGATTCTTAGGTTGTTAACTATTTTCTCAACTAACGTCTTCACTGTGAGGCCAAAGCAGGACAGATACAAATAACATGCTGCAGGGATCCATTAGTCTTGTGACAAAGGGGGCAGTTGTTATCTCCTCCTAGTCTGTGTTACTTCCATTTTTTAAGGAAATCTAATATGGGGCCATCACCGAGTATTATTGCACTTTAAGCTCTGCTTTATCTTCCGATGGTAGGTTGCTTCCAGAAGGGGGGATTCTCTTAGGATAGCATAGGATTTCAGGACTAGCCACCCATATGACCGATTGGACATCTTTTCCTTATCTGTTTTGCAGCTTTATAGTTTAATCAATTTCATCATTGCATTGCTGAAAGCTTGACCATATATACTTGCATTCCATATGTCACCGAATTTGAGCCTCTCAATGCTACTCTCAAGGGGCCTCATTTATGAAAAGTGACGCATCGCTGCGTGAAAACAGCGATGCGTCACTTTTCATTGCGCCCTCCTTGCGAGACCAATGATGCGTCATATTTACAGTATGACGCATCATGGCGCAAGGAGTTACAGATACGTCAGTATTTCTGACGTATCTGTAAGCGCAAAAGTCACGCATTTCTGGAATGTGTCACAAAAGTGACGCAACTCCAACAATGCGTCCTTTCACATGGGGAAAGCCCCATGTGAAAGGGCTTGCGTCAGTCTTACGCCTGCTGTGAGGCAGGCGCAAGATTTTGACGCAACAGCGTCCTAAAAGTGACCACTGCGCCACTATTACCAGGTTTTTTGCATGGGAACGCCCCCTCTGCATACATTATACCTGATGCAGGTATAATGTAGCACAGGGGTCTACAAAGTGACGCATCTGCTTAGATGTGTCACTTTGTAAATAGTGCGCAACAGGAGGCATGTTTTACCCCTCCGATGCATCACGAAAAGTGACGCATCGGAAGCGCAAAACTGACGCAAGGCCTCATAAGTGAGGCCCAAGATATTTTTTGTATTCGCTGTTCCCCCTTTGAAAATTAATTTCAGACCAGACTTGATGGGCCAGCGTGTCATCTGCAGCAGATCGTAATATGTGGCGGGACTTAATGAATGCCTTCTTGACTATATGTATTAGGGCATTTATTGCATCTTCTGTGATTGGTTTATTGTTATCAGAATTAACAGATTTATTTGTAAATGTGGGGAAACATAAGTTCTTTATCAATAGCTAACCATTATGGGGAGCTTGGGAATGCAGCAGTGGACAAATGAGAACCTTGTCGAATCAGGTAGGCAGTTTAAAGTGTAGATTTTAGCAAGGCTACCATAACTCAATTGTTTCTTCAATCAAAAGTATTTAGAGTTAGAGGGATCGATTTATACGGGACATGGGACAGTCTCATAAGAAAAAAGACGCATCGCTGCGTGAAAACAGCGATGCGTCACTTTTCATTGCGCCCTCCTTGCGAGACCAATGATGCGTCATATTTACAGTATGACGCATCATGGTGCAAGGAGTTACAGATACGTCAGTATTTCTGACGTATCTGTAAGCGCAAAAGTCACGCATTTCTGGAATGTGTCACAAAAGTGACGCAACTCCAACAATGCGTCCTTTCACATGGGGAAAGCCCCATGTGAAAGGGCTTGCGTCAGTCTTACGCCTGCTGTGAGGCAGGCGCAAGATTTTGACGCAACAGCGTCCTAAAAGTGACCACTGCGCCACTATTACCAGGTTTTTTGCATGGGAACGCCCCCTCTGCATACATTATACCTGATGCAGGTATAATGTAGCACAGGGGTCTACAAAGTGACGCATCTGCTTAGATGTGTCACTTTGTAAATAGTGCGCAACAGGAGGCATGTTTTACCCCTCCGATGCGTCACAAAAAGTGACGCATCGGAAGCGCAAAACTGACGCAAGGCCTCATAAGTGAGGCCCAAGATATTTTTTGTATTCGCTGTTCCCCCTTTGAAAATTAATTTCAGACCAGACTTGATGGGCCAGCGTGTCATCTGCAGCAGATCGTAATATGTGGCGGGACTTAATGAATGCCTTCTTAACTATATGTATTAGGGCATTTATTGCATCTTCTGTGATTGGTTTATTGTTATCAGAATTAACAGATTTATTTGTAAATGTGGGGAAACATAAGTTCTTTATCAATAGCTAACCATTATGGGGAGCTTGGGAATGCAGCAGTGGACAAATGAGAACCTTGTCGAATCAGGTAGGCAGTTTAAAGTGTAGATTTTAGCAAGGCTACCATAACTCAATTGTTTCTTCAATCAAAAGTATTTAGAGTTAGAGGGATCGATTTATACGGGACATGGGACAGTCTCATAAGAAAAAAGAATTAACGCTTGGGATTACCATCATCCTAATTGAGTGAATTGTACTCACCCCCCACATGTTAAATTCGAGAGACCAAGAATACCGCTTGAGTTTGATGGAACTTTCATCATAAGTGGCTAAGTAAATTGACTATTGCAGAACTAGATAAACAGATATTTGAATCTTAAGGATTACCACCTGATTCATAAGTGCTGTAACACATTTGATGTGCATAGATTATTATGGGGTATGACCTCTGTCTTGTTTACGTTTAGGGATTGGCCAGAAGCCTAAGCATATAAACAGATGGTGTGCAGTAAAGTGATTAGGACCTAATGAGCATAGGAAGTATAGACATGTTTATTGTCCGCATATGCTGCAGCTTTTTAGGAATAGCGCAGCGTTGTTTCTGTTTACAATAATGATAGATTCTATCACCAGCAACAGCCGCAGGAGTGAGCAGCCCTCCTGAGTACCTTGCAATATAAAAAACGGTCAGTAAGGAGCACACTCACTTTCCTCCATGCTCAATAGGGCACAATAAAGCAAAGGCCATTTGGATGGAGCCCTCCTGAGTACCTTGCAATATAAAAAACTGTCAGTAAGGAGCACACTCGCTTTCCTCCATGCTCAATAGGGCACAATAAAGCAAAGACCATTTGGATGGAATTACTCCCAGTGAAGCATTGAATGCAGAAAAGAACAGGAGATGTTATAGAAGTCTTTCTTCACATCCAGCACCATAGAAGCAGATGGTGACTCTATGACATGACAAAATAGGTGAACATTATTATTGGCTATTGCCCGTATAGAAATCGTGTATGGGAGGGTTATACCAGAGTATGCAGGCAGGCTCGAATCTCACCAAGATATTGACATAAATATTAAAGTTCATATTAATGAGTGAAATGGGCGATCACATTTACTTGGTAAGAGGTATTTCTTTTTTTTGTAGATGACTAATCGGTACAGTATGTCTCAATAAAGAGCTGTAAGGCCATTGGAGTTCTGTATAATAGGACAGCATCAGCTACATTGGGCATAACAGGCAAAGGGCGTGTGCCTACCATTGGGACATCCTTGCATTTTTCAATTAGGACTTCAGAAAGTTTGTTTGTGTACAGGAAGAAAAGGAAGCGAGCGAGTAGAGTGCCCTGTCATACCCCTTTATCGATCCCAAAAGATTTTGTGCACTCCCCTTGTTTTCTGTATCGACTACTGCCACTGCATTTCAGTGTAGTCCTCGGATAAATTAGATTATGGATGGGTCCACGGCCAATGACTCCATGATTGACCACAATATATTGTGGCTCATACAGTCAAAGTCTGCTGACTGATCCATAAATGCCAAAAATAGTATTTTGCGGTTATCAGGACAAGGTTGAGGCACTGGTCTATTGGGCCACTACCCTTCCTGAAACCGTATTGGGCTTAAGCGAGGATTCTATTCTAAGATGCCCACTCCTCCAGGCTATTTACCAGCAGTCTGCCTATTAACTTTGCTTTGCTGTCCAGTAGAGAGATTGGGCGACAGTTAGCTAGATCTGCACCACTCCCCTTCATATGGATTGGGACTATGACAGACTGTCAGCAAGATGGCAAAGGGTTGGCTTTAGCTATAGAGTTAAATGATATTATGAGGAACACAGAGAGGTTTGTCAGTTGTAAAGACATCCAGTTGCACCCCATCTGGCCCAGGTGCCTTCAGCGCTGGTGATTAATTTAAAGCAAGTTCTAGTTCATCTATGGAGAAGTCCAGTGCTGGTGGAGTCCTCGAATATGGCTCAGATAGCTCTAGCATTTTGACTGTTTGTTCCTGGAATATATTTGGGAAATGGCTTATTCATGTGGCCTCATCTATGTGGAGATCTATTGATGGCCCGCTCTCCTCCTGGAAAAGAGGACTAATAACTATTTTCCAAAAATATTTGATGTCTTTAAAAATGGAAGCTGATCTCAGATTTTCTCAGGCTTCATTGGCTATCACCCTTTTTCTTTCCTGCCTTGCAGATTTATAAGCAGACCCGAGGCTTCTGATAAGATTTTGATCTCTAGGTCGCGATTTGAATGCTTTATGAAGATCCGCTAACGCGCGTGAGCAATTTTTCTCCAAACTACTTTTGTTGTGAGGGTGTTTTTTGGGATATTTGACAAGTATGGTGCTCCTTTATGGAAATTAGAATACTGCTAAATGCATCCATGGTTTGGTTAATCTTGGAAGGTAAGTTCAACCATCTTCTTATGCGGGGAGGATATTATTTTTGATAATTTTTTTGTGGGGTCAATGTTCTCCCATTTTAAAGTATAGCCCTTTTTCCTGGCTAGGTTGGTTTGGGTAAGCAATCTGTGCCCAGTATTTTTGGTGAGTGTCAGCTAAACGTTAAATGCAGAAAGGAGTGATCACTAAATTCAGAAGGTGTGACTTCAAAGCTCTTAACGTTTCTGTATGAGGACATAGGGAACACACTGAATTCAATACTTGAGGACCCCCCTGCCCTCTGAAATGTTGCCGCCATTTCTCCTGTGACAGAGCATTTTGGATTAACAATTTACAAGTCCCATGGCATCAGTAAACTATTTAGGTCTTTGTCGTAATTATGGTGGTTAATATGAGTAGGAGATGACCCTTTTCATCAATAACCCACATACGTTGGGGTTAGAGTGATTACAAGTGTGAGAGTTAAAATCCCATATGAGAAATGGCCTTCTGGTATAATTAGACAGCAAGCCCTCCATTGTGTGTCCCAGTTCTTCTACAACCTCTGCTGGATTTATGAAGTTGTTGAAGTAGAAACTTGTTAGTACTAAATCAGGATTTTTCCGTCCCCTGGCAACTATGATGTGAAAATATTTTGAGCTGTTAACAAATACTGTTTTGTCATACATGTGTGTGTTTGCGATGAGTTTTATTCTGCCCCCTTTGGCTCTACCCCCAATTGAATGGATGGTAAAAAAACTGGTCCTGCATTCCTCAGAGACATTTGCATTAGATGTGTAAATAACATAAATCTGTGTTTTGATATGCGTGAAATTTATAGAAATAATAAAGTGGAGATGGAGTAACCTGAAACTCTGCATCTGGTCTTAGGTGTAGCTGTCATATACACACATTCCACACACAGGCTCTTGTCAGAGCCACCATAGTGCCCAAACTATTGGTCATTGCCTTTATTAAGATCCTTTTTTTTTGTTTTTGGGTATCTTGGTGATGACATTGTGATCCCTGCAAATACGTTGTGAAATCGCAAAACAAAAGCAGGCATTCAATCGCCACCAGCACATCCCAAAATATGAACTAAAAAATCCATTGTAAATATTGCGCTACACATATTACTATATAGATGCTTCTTTAAAAACATGTTTAAACTTATGTTTTTTACTACGTTTTATTGAAAAACCATCCTTAAGACCTATTTTTTGTTTCTGCGATTATTTGGGTCGTCGCGACGATGACGTTAACTGCAACGATCGCGCCTTTTCCGTAAAGTGAAAAACACATAAATGCACACATATTACAGTATTTTACACATTAAGGGTTTATTACTGTACACTTCAAACTCATGTTTTTCAAGCGTATTTCTATAATACCCATCTCTAAAACCTATTTTCCATTTTTGCAGTTAGGACTGTATTAATGATACCCGCAGATACGGTGAAAGGAGAAAGCAAAAGCAGGAATTCAATATCCACCACCACATTAAAAAATCATCAGAATCTCAATACAATACAATGTGTATTGATGATTCACTGATACATTATTTTACATTTGCACCAATATTTGCAGTGTCGCTGCAATAGTCATGACGTCCCTGAAATGGTACAAAGGGGGCCGCGCTGCTGATCACAGCATTAACCTGTATATCAGGCGTAATTAAAAAAAAATCTATTTTGGGCACATAACTTGTGTCACTAACACTTACATTTCTGAAACATTGGGTCAGAGTACCTCAACCCTGACCCCTTATATTTGCTTTCACAAAAAAGTTTAGACCCGGGAACTGTTCCCGATAGATAACATTTTAGCCGCAATTTTCTGTTCAGTTTGCGTCCAGCCAATTTCAGCATTCCTGTTAGCAAGCGCAGTCAAAATTGATCGTGAAATATCTGCTATCAGAGATCTCACTATAATCTTCAACTTACATTTCTTAAAAACTGCTGAATGGATTTACACCAAATAACAAAAAGCATAATCTGCATAACAACATCTATCTTTCTGCCAAGTGTAGTGCAATTTCGCCCAGCGATTCGAGCTCTCGGTTCGACAACGCATTCCTATGGTAGTTAAAATTGCAAACGCACCCTTAATTTGCATTCCTATTTCTCAGTCCCCAATGCACGGATCATCCCCAAAGTTTCCATGACACACAGAACTTACTTTGCCACTTTGTTGGGAATTTCATGATGATTGGTCATACTACACCAAAGTTATAGGAAAGTAAAAAAATGCTTTTCCTATGGAAACTAGGTCCTAGCTATAACTACGTACTGGCGGCTGCAAACGTGGAATATATATGTGAAAGGAAAGTTTCCGGCGATCCCCAGCTCCTCTCCAAATGGGGTCAATGCGAGATCCGGGTGCCGGAGCCCGGCTGTAAATTAGCAAAATTAGCATGAGCACCTTACCTCAATAAGAAAAAAATTCACACAACAGGGTCCATGTAAACACAAAATGTGTTATTGGCTGTGTTTACATAGACCCTGGTGTGCGAGTCTTTTTCTGGTTGATGGAAAGTGTTCACGGGATTTCGTGCTTATATATATATATATGTATATATTACCTACTGGCGATTGCCAGTAGGTAGTTATAGTTAGGACCAAGTTTCCATAGGAAGAGCATTTTATAACTTGGAGTTGTTTGATGAATCTTCATGACATTTTCCAAACTAATTCTTTGTTCATATCAGCTCCTATGTTGAAAGGTTGTGGGTGATTCATCATGGGGGGCCGAGAAAAAAGGGGGGTCCCAAAACGGGTTTTCTCCATGCAATTTCCATAGCAAACTTTAGAAAAGGCTACAGGTTGAACGGGTGTACGGTATTACCCTAAATTTGGCAGGGAGAAGGGTCTTGGTCTAGAAAGCACGCTTTTGTTTATTTGGTGTAAATCCGTTCAGTAGTTTTTGAGAAATATCGAAATTTACAGATATCGATATTTGGGAAGTCTGCCATCTGACTGGCTGAGGCGTTACAAGCACGAGCTTGCTGCTTATTGGCTGCGAGTGGTGCGAGCGATAGCAACTAGGAAGTGTTGGCAGCCATTTTGTGATTCCATTGAAATGAGGAAGGGGAAAAAAGGGCAAAAAGAGAAGGAAAGAGGAGGATAGGAGCACTGTAACCTCTGTGGGAGAGTGAGAAACGAAGTAGTATCTCCTGCCGGTATGAAAGTGTGGTGTTGCTCAGAGTGACATGGTGCTGAGATGAGATGCTGCTACACTCGGGTATGAAACCAAGAGCCTAAACCGGTCTCAAGTCTCGTGGATGAAACCATGAGCTCATTTCTGTAAAGTCATGTGCTCTGTGTAGTATTCCAATGTAAGTCATAGTAGAATGATAGTATGTAATGCTACTAGAATGTTAGAATGTAATGTTAGAATGTAGGGCTGTCATGACGGGAACCTTGGGGAGTTTGTACACAGTGCTGGAGAAGACGGTTGCCTTCCTGTCTGCTCCTGTTGGTGGCTGTTTAAGCTGTCTTGTTTTCCTGCAATAAATCTACTTATCGGATCCACTGCTGTCTACCTCTTCACTACATAAATTTGGCGACGAGCGGGAGAAGGTAAAAAGAAGGCAGCACTCACCAATATTTCAAGTTTGCTTGCGTTCTGCTGAAGACCCATTTTCTTCGTGAAGATATTTTTACTCATCCCAGGGTCGTCGGCTCATTGAACTCTGCCATCTGACCTCTGATAGGATTGATATTTTTTGATTTTGGTCTTCCTCTGCCTCTTCACTACACTCTGGTTTCTGTACCACACGAGTGTAAGTAGTGTTAGCATGCGTTTATACTAATTCTGTAGTTATGCAGTAACCAATGCATCATGGTCCTAGGGAGCGCCACCTCCCAGGCGCAGCTCATACAATGTCCCGGGGTGTGCATCTGCAGGACATTTATGTTTGCTATTACAGGGCGGGTGCATGTTTTCCACCCTGTGATAGCAAATCCTTCTTTGCCTCATTGAAGCGAGAGGAGGAAACCCTTGTATTGCTTTAATAGAGCAGAGCTGCATGGTAAAAATGAAGAAAAGAAAAATGAAGCTGGGTCTCACCTGTTTATTTAAATGAGCCCCCTGGTGGGTAATGTTCCAGGGCCAATCCTATTATTATATTGCGGGGTCTCTGCAGCACTGGGGACCTTAATCTCACATGTAAATTAGGTGCCGGAGGGCACAGAGACGTTTTGCAGCCTAGAGGAACGCCACGTCCCCAGATATTGTTTACTAATTGTTCGGGGGGCTTCGAGGCCAACTCAAGTCCGGGAATCGCCACCCTCCGGGGCTTTACTTAAATATGCAGGGTGGGCCTCACCAGTCCCAGAAGCCTCTGTGGCCCTAGGCAGTGCCTTATTGGTCTGTAATCACAAGGGCAGTACTCATGATGTTATAAAGTGATACACTCATAGAACCCTTGCAGTTGTAGAATTATTCAGGCTTCATTTATGTAATTGTCTCTTGGTTTATATTTGGTAGGCGCACCCCAAAATGACAAATATTTTCCCTCATAACCTCCTATAAACAGCCGCTTTGACAATAAATTACAGAAAAGTGTTGTCAGGAGAAGAAGACCCATACACTCATTTATTTATGGGTAAAGAAAATAACCTTTACTAAAAAAATAAAAATAAATGGAAACGTAACTTTATTTGAACAAACAACGGTATAACATGAAATAAGTGGATGGGACTCCTTCGGAAGCAGCGTACAAAATCAGCAAGACAAAAAGGAAACATATGTGTGCCATGTCCAAGAGAAAAAGAAAGGTAGTCAGAATGAAAGGAAGATAGTGAGAATGGGAGAGAGAGGGAGTGGGTGGAAGGGGGAAGAGGAGGGAGAGACAGTAGAACAGAGGGAGAAGGAGACAGAGCGTCGGCCTACTGCAGCCAGCCCTCATTGTTTACCTCCCGTCACCTGTGTGTCTAGGACACTAGGGTCCACCTGAAAGAGTGCGGTCCAGCAAGTCCTTAAAATGAAACAGATATGAATGGGGCCAGAGATTACATTATTATCTACGGCAACATCGCTTGCCTGCACCTGTGCACCCAGACTGCTGTACCCCAGCCCCTTCCCCCGCACTGTGCTCAATCGCAGCTCCTGCGCACCGAGACTTCACTGTTCACCTGCCACCACCGGTGTGTCTAAAGATGTGCCGGTGTAAGCTCCGACTTCGGGGTGCCTCTCTCAGGGTGGCACAGCAGGTCAGAATGTCCAGAGCATCATCATGGGGTGAGCACACGCTCCTCCCATATTTGCGCAAGAATGTCAGTGTCTGAACAGGAAGAAATATTATAATGCAGGAAACGTCTTGAGGTAAATTAATGTTTATTTCAAGCTTAATAGAGAACACCAGTTGAGTGCATCCTTCCTTCTTGAAGTACGATCTACCAACTGTTAGTGGTAATTGTGGTTCAAACAGGAGTTAGAGTAGACGAGAATACACAAGGTTAAATAATAAAATGTTATGCCAACGTTTACATACAAAGGAACAGAGCGCATGCTAGAAGCATAATGTGCGCATGTAATGAAGTGGTGCAAGCCTGTGTGCATGTACACTTAGTAATTAGCTCACTACAGTGCCCCAAAAGCCAACGCCAAGTGTCTGTAGGGCAGTGGTGCCCACTCGCTCAGGCCTACAGTACGGTCCAGCAGGTCCTTAAAATGAGACAGAGATGTGACTGAATGAGGTCAGAGATCACATCATTACGCACGGCAAAATCGCTTGTTCGCACCTGGCACCCAGGCTGATGCACCCCAACCCTCCCGCAGCACTGCTCAATTGCAGCCCCTGTGCACCCAGGCCACACTGCTCACCTGCTGTCATTGTTGTGTGTCCAAACACGAAGGGCAGCAGTGTTCACAATTCATATGCAGTGTTGATTACCAGGATGGTGTACACCTAATTTATCCCTTTCCAAAGACGATGGCCAGTAGGTTTCACCATTCATATCCAGTGTTGATTGCCAGTATGGTATACACCTCATGGATCCCTTTTGTATTGCGCATTGTGATATGCGAGGTGGATGCGGGCATATCACCTGAGGCAGTGTGCAAGAACTGGGACACGTGGCATCGTTGTTATCCTATTTATATGAACATAAAGTGGACTGGGCTTGCTTACGCCAGGCCAGCACAGGGTTGTGAATATTTATTCCGGGGACCTGGGCGTTGTTCAGTTCCTGCCTGCCCAGGAAGAGTACTTATGTGTGTTTCTGTTGCAGTTTTGATGTCGCAAACATTGAATGGTCATCATCCCATGTCGTTGTCAAGCTTGTGGAGATGCGCAGGCACACATGTCATTGGTGTGCGGTAGAATTGAAAATGTTGCTATCGCGAAGCGCACACATGTGAATGTGCTCCAATGGAGGGAGGATCAGCAGTGAGGCTACGTCATACATAGTGATAATGTTCATTACAGTCAAGCAATGCATGTCAAAGCTGAATCAGAAAGTCGCACACATGACATACTACTATACTGGTACAGCCTAACAACAGAGCATACTGCAACACAAATCTACACATTACTCTTTACTGTTTGTCACATGTGATCTAGGATATGCACTCTGCCCGTGGCTGATGATACCCTTCGAGCCACCAATACCCAGGCCGAAAGGCAGCACAATAATGCGAGCACACACACACCAGGGGCATCGTGTAACACATTTGTTTTTTTATGTAACATTTCAGATGCATTGCCATCACATGTGGAAGGCTAATGTACAGACCATGAATATTGATCAAGCTGATTGTTGCATGTTGTGTGTAGTATAAGATATGTGTACACAGCAAAAAACTTTTCAAAAAAGCTCTCTAAGCAGAAGGGGTGTGTCTCATCAAACGCTGTAGAGAGAATGACTAAAATGGGTGGGGTCATACAACTGTTATAATGGGAAATGTTATGAACTAATCAAATGGTTTTTTTAAGGTCACATGGCAATCGCTCATTGAGCGCGCAAGGAGGCCGCACCCAACAAGATTTTGAGAAAACATGTTTATTATAATATAAGTTTATTATAGTTAGAAATATGTAAATGTTTAAAATATTTTAGTTTATTGCTTACTCTCATATTCACTTTAAACTTATTTAGATATAGCTTTGAGACATAAAAAAAATTAGGGAATGGCATTCCCGGTGCGACACATACGTCTATGACGTAACACAGGGCCTGGCAGCGTGCACTCGTCGCATACGCAACGCGCAGCAGGCCCGACCCCATACGTACATGACGTAACGCGTGGCTTGTTAGTGCGTACTCGTTGCATACCAAAGTAGCAGCTGATGCAAATTCTTACGTATATGTTGATACACGGGACGCGGTACCACAAACCCATCAGATACGAAATGCGCATCATTTACAAGTTTAGCAATATGGCGTTTTCTCTTTCTATGTGAGCTGCAGAATGCAGCACACAAGGAAAGAGAAAAAAACTAGAAGTAATAAAAACATCTCCCCTTATTACACATCCACTGGGGAGGCATCTGTTTTTGAAGCTCCTCAGGTTTACGTGATTTTGTAAATATGGTGCAGCATCAAAATCCATGAGGGTTGCATGGGAACCCCACAGAAAGCCCATGGAACACCTTGACGCAGAGTATTTCAAAGCAGTGACTTGCGCTGCTATGTCTTACTCCATACCTATGAGGTCATGCAAAGCAGTGCAGGGTGACTTTGCACTGCCTCATAGGTCGAGAGGATAGCGCCATTGGAGGGTCAAAAAAAGTGATGCTCTGGTGATGCAAGCCTCTTATATAAAAGCCCCAAAATATTTTGGGCCTCAATTATGAAGACTTGCTTCACTTTTACGCCACCATTACTTCACTTTTTGTGATGCTGTGGCGAGGTAGATAATACACCACGTTGCGCCATATTTACAAAGCAATGCATCAAAGCAGATGTGTCACTTTGTATAGGCCTGCGCTACATTATACCTGTGTCAGGTATAATGTTTTCAGGGTGGGCGTTCCACCGCAATAAAGTGTCCTAGAAGAGACGCTGTGAAATCCATGAGATTTCAATGCAATACTTCAAGGACACTACTGTGTCAACACCTTACACCTGGCTCACAGCAGGCGTTAGACTGACACAGGCCCTTTCACATGGGCCTTGCCCCATGTCAAAAGACACATTGCTGAGTTGCTTCTGTTTTCAGACACACCCCAGCAATGTGTCACTTTTGTCCCTACAGATGAGTTAGAAATACTGACGTATCTGTAATTCCTTATAACATGGTGCGCTGTATTTTAAATGCGACACATCCATAATCACAAGGAAGGCGCAGTGAAAATTGTTTTATTGCAGTTTTGTCGCAGCGATGCAACAATTTTCTTAAATAAGGCCCTCTTTAGGTTTTTGAGGTCTTTCACCATCAGGTATCTACATAAAAAATAATGGGCAGCGTAAATAAAAAAATGCACTGTAGTACCTTATGAAACCTCTATTAGTGAATGAACTGCAGAGGTCTGCACATAACCAGAGAGCCACAGAATTAAATCTTGATTGATGCAGTGGAGAATAGTGATGTGTATTTTTAGTGCTACGCGGTCACACCCTGTGTGAGAAAGTATTGTGAAAATGTCTGTCATTATTTTATACTTACATTACACACAGTGTAAGATAGAATGCTGCAGACGGTGGAAACAGTTTTACAATAAAATGGTGCTTCCAAAACGTAGATTTTAGGAACACCAGAGTGTATGTAATGCAAACTTTTATTTCCACAGCTGGCCCTTCAACACCTCTTTAGGGGCGCTAAGGGCTATGTAAATACAGGTAAAATTAAAAGCAAGCGGGGCGGAGCTTGCCGGCAGCGATGGCGGACGCGTAATCCCTGAGCTCTGCTGCCCGATAATATTCAACAATAATCCTACATCAGCTTGTATTTATACTGCGCAAAGTGTGCGAACAGGCACCCACACTGCTCCGATGTTCAGCGGAAGCCCAATCGAAGCTCTGAGAATCGGAAGCGCTTGCCGGCGGCAGAGACAAATCTAGCTGCGAGCGAGGCTGTGAGACCGCAACCTCGAGTGAACCCAGATCCGGGAGACGTACTGGTGAGTGCTGCGTCTTCGGCGCTCGCAAAAGTGTGTCCCGGACGGCAGTGGGGGAAGTATATTCCACCTGAAACCCCCCCCTATACAACACCGTGCCCGGTGTGCTGTGTGCCCATGGGAGCCCTTCGCCCAGACACCAACGCCATAGCTGAGGGGAGGCCATACCGGCCCTCGGAGCTCGGCCCCATCAGGCGCGGCCCTGCCAGGAAGACTCGGAAGAGGAAGACTCGTGGAAAAGAGGCGCTGATACCTGCACTACACCAGGGCCTAGCCTACCATGACCCTACCCCTGGGCAGTTAGCCACACTGTGGTTTCAGGCCTCAAACATCACTGCACACAGTGAGTTCCAGCTACCTTGAGGCCCTTTAACGCACTAGATTGACCGCAGCAAGACTGGAGGTCAGGGCTGGCAAACAACGCTATCTCGTGAGGGCCACCTGCCCACAGCCATAAACCTGAGTACCTCTGTGGCCGTTCTTGCTCAGTTGACTCCAGGGGCAGCCCTGTAAGAAAGCACGCCACGGGAATACTGCGAAGACGGAGACGCCATTGCCGCCTGCGGGCCTTACTGACAGCATCTGCACGAAGAAGCACCGACAGCCTGCTGAGCTTAAGAGTGCACTAGCAACGAGCTTGCACCGTGTGGCTTGGAGGATTATACAGCAGCGTCACCCATTGAAAGTCAGTCTTGATTGGTGCCAATTCTCTAGGCGGCCACCCTGGGAGGTATACACGTTCAGACATTGTCATGGGGAAAGGGGACAAGACTCAGAGCAAACTCCCTTTTGAGCACCGTCGCAACACACCCCCAGGAAACTCAGGAGGCAGACAATGTCAGCTCGGCGAATGGAGTGGGGAACACCGATTATTCAGACATCAAAACCATGCTCTTTGCCATGAAAAAAGGCCTACAAGACAGCATGTCCTGGATTGGCACCAAAATCGACGCCCTCACCTATTGAATGGACCGCATGGCGGAACACGTCGACAAACAGGCGGAGCACCGAAAGACGCCACACGGAGGTTGAGGAGGCTCAAACAGAATTGGACACTGATCACAAAAAAATAGGGAAACTTATGCAAGCGCTCCAAGAGAAGATCGAAGATTTGGAGGCCCGTTCGCGACGCTCAAACAAACGCATCACAGGGGTTCCGGAGACGACACAGACTGGCACCATGGAAAAGTTTGTCAAGAAGCTCCTCGTCACGTTGCTGGGTGAGAACGTATTTTCGCAAACGTTCATAGTGGAGCGCGCACACCGTTCGCTCGGCCCTTACCCTCGACCGGGAGCCCCGCCGCGACCCATCATCGACAAGCTCCTAAATTATAGAGACAGAGATGTGGCCCTCTGACTGGCCAGAGATAAGAAGACGTTGCAGTTCGAGGGCTCTGAAATCTCCCTATATCCTGATTTCACGGCGAAAGTACAGGAGGCGCGCAGGCACTTCGTCCCATTCAAAAGTCAGCTCCGGGAACTTGGGCTAGATTATGCCATGCTGTATCCTGCAAAATTGAGAGTCAACCGGCAGGGGCATTCCCATATCTTCATAGACCCTAAAGCGCTGCAGCAGGCTCTGAAGGGGTGGTCCAGGGAACACCGCAGAGATACTAACAGTCAGACAGATGGCGAAGAACGTCGGAGCCAGCCGGAAGAGCAGGATTGAAAAGACCCTCTAGCCGGCAAGTGGAGACCTGAGTCTGTCGAGGTGTACATCGACCATATGGACTGAGCCGCTTCCTGATGTGCCATTGAAGTCGACTCCCTATTCGCTCCTGTGTCGGGGGGCCGGTAGAGTTTTTCCCGATGGAGGATTGATGACCTGATGGAACTGATTGTGGGTGAGATAACACTGATGCATGTGTCATGTACTAAGCTTGCCCAGTGGGGTTGTTAATAGACTGCTGGCCAGGACTGAGATTGGAGACAAAGGACGGGCGAGAGATGTTACTTAGGATATTTTCCTCTGGCAAGCATAGTATTCTTGACATTTGTATGAGCTGATGTAATGATATGGTGCAGCCGAAACTGGGGTGGGGTTATAGGCAAGCATTGTAACCAGCTCACTTGTTTGCTGCCTGGCAACCCTGGCCCCCGCGCGAACTGCACCTTGAATGCCTGATGAGGGGTTCAACGTTTTGGAGTAAAGTTGGGGGGAGCGAAGGGGTTCACTCATGCGAGGCCTTGTTAGGGTTGGTCTGCTGTGGGAGGGGGGATGAAGGGTTTTTGGGTGGGGAATGTTCAGTAGATGATGGGGGTGTTGTGTCTGACTTTCGTAATACTTCAGATCTTGGACGCAAGCACGACATTCACTCTTAGGGCCTACATGATTTATCGTAATGGCTGACATGGTTACTGATGGCAATATCACGCACGCTCCCAAGCTCAGGGCCCTCACATGGCATGTGCGCGGCCTGAATGACCACCGGAAAGTTAGGAAGGTCATTAGCTACTTACAGCACCAACACATAGATATAGCTCTACTGCAGGAGACCCATCTTCCAATGTCCAGCAATATGCTGCGCAGCAGTGGACTAGAGGGAAATATAGCGGTGGCAAGTTTCATGTCGCACGCCAGGGGAGTGCTCACCTGGGTGAACCCGAAATTGAAACTTTCCTTACAAACTCTACGGGCAGACACTGAGGGCAGATTTGTCATCTCCAAGTGTATCCGACCTGGTTTAGAACTTTTCATTATTAATACATATGGCCCCAACTATGATTCTCCAGAATTTTTTCAGACCCTGGCAGCCATGGCCAGGCAATATGACATTGACCGCCTCCTATGGGGCGGGGACCTAAACTTGATTCTGGATCCCACATTGGACAGATCGACTGGCTCTCCCCGCAGACCCTCGACGGCCACCTTGGCGCTGAGAAGTGTATTAACAAGTATGGTTCTGGAAGATATATGGCGAATTCGAAACCCAGAGCAGGGGGGATACACGCACTACTCCGCATACCACGACGTCCACACCAGGATAGATTACTGGTTGGCATCCACTTCTAGGCTGGGGCAGATTAGAGACTGCAAGGTACTTCCTAGAACCTTGTCTGACCACTCGCCGGTGCTCTTGGAGCTGGACACTCCGGGTAAGACCATATTCCCTTCTAGACCCGGCTTTCAGAGGAGAACTTGCGGAAGCCATTGACGTGTTGTTTGAGTCCAACGTGGGCTCTGTGGACAGTTTTCAGGTGGTCTGGGAAGCATTTAAAGTATATTAAAGGGGTATAGCAATGTCTAAACACTCTGGAGTACTCAAATCCATCAGACAGAGACTGGCTGACCTTGAGCGGCAGCTAGCTGCCCTAGAGGAGAGACAGAGTAGGCAAACTGAAAGCACAATAGGCGAGGAGATAAAGTCTCTACTAGCTGAATATCATGACGAAGCAGACAGGGAAGTGAAACATATGGGGAAGTACGCAACAGCTGGGACATATGGGGAAGGTGAAAGACCGAGTGCAGTCCTGGCCAGGATCTTAGGCGGGAAGAGGGGGCAACAACGCATATCAGAGGTAAGGTCCGGAGACGGGAAGGTGCTTACAGAAAAAGCTGACATAGCAAATGCCTTCAAGGCCTACTATGCTGAGCTATACACGTCCAAAAGTGGAGACCTTGAAGACGATATTACCGATTACCTCGATCACATCGATATACCCACATTGACGAACATGCATTGGGAATTCCTGATGCTCCCCATAGAGAAAGACGAAATAATAGAGGCTCTGTCAAGTATGAGATCTGGCAGCGCACTGGGCGCAGATGGCCTCACAGTGGGGTTTTACAAGACTTTCAAGGACCAATTACTGCCACACCTCTCTGCGCTCTTTGATGATATCTGCATAGAGGGAAGCATGCCACAATCCATGAGGGAGGCGCTTCTGGTCACGATACCAAAGCCAGGTAAGCCCCGGGACGAGTGTAGCTCGTACAGATCCCTTTCTCTACTCAACGTCGACACTAAACTGGCGCCTCAGCTGGTCGCGCCTGAACAGGCCGGCTTCATTCCCAGCAGGAACTTGATATATAACATTCGAACAATCCTAGGCACGATACAACACGTTCGGCAGAATAGGAAGGCATTGGCAGTGTTCCTTGACATGGAAAAGGCCTTCGATTCAGTAGAATGGCATTTTATGCGCTTAGTATTGCATGGATGGGCCTAGGTCTGCCTTTCCTTCAGATGGTAGGAGCCCTGTATAACCGACCACGGGCCAGGCTCAGGCTGGGCAATTTGGTCACTGACTCCTTCCACATCAGTAGGGGCACCAGACAAGGATGCCCACTTTCGCCCCTTCTGTACGCCCTGGTTGCAGAACCGCTAGCCTGTGCTCTTTGGGAATACCATGGCAATGAAGGCATAGGCTTCCCCACGAACAGGATTGTGATGTCAATGTACGCCGACGAAACCCTGTTGTATGTCCACGACCCAGACAACAATCTCACTTCAGTGCTGAGAGACGTGGTCCGCTTTGGTGCCCTATCGGGCCTGAAGGTCAATTGGTCAAAGACACTGGCCTTCCCCCTAACCCCTATTACACAGAACATTGAAATGGAGTACCCACTACAGTGGACTATAGACACGGTCAGGTACCTGGGTGTACAACTTTACACTGATGCAGAGGTCCTATTTAGAGCAAACTATGGCACAGCCTATAGCAGGCTGGAGGATGATGTCAAAGCCTGGTGCAGGCTCCCACTCTCCCTTCTAGGACAGATATCCATAATGAAAATGGTTGTACTGCCTATATTACTGTTCCTATTTATGACAATCCCGATAGTGCTCCCTAAATCCTTCTTCCAATGACTACAACAACTCATGGTTAAACTAGCTTGGGCAGGGAGACAACCTCGGGCCAAGTTGACACTACTCACGTTGCCCTATAGAATGGGTGGGCTCGGCGCTCCTGACCTGGAACTTTATTATAGAGTGGCACAGGCCGCGCATCTGCATACTTGGCTCCACGGAGATTGCTGTATTCCACATGTTCGCATGGAGACACTCTTTGCCAGCCCTCTCTCGCTCCCGTCCACGATTTTCCAACCGGGGGATCGAAGGACTGGTGTACTTGACTCAATCGCGGCAACAAATCACGCATGGCACAGCCTCTTACAGGTGCAGGGCGGCGCTCTGCTATACTCCCCTATAATGCCGGTGGACTGGGCTTGATGGCTGCCTCCTATCAGAGAGAAAGGGGTGATCCTTGCACTGCAAAAATTTAACATTAAAATAGCGGGTGATCTGTTCCAGGACGGGGTAGCCAAAACATGGGAGCAAGCAACAACCGATAGTGAGGCTACACCACTCTTGACACGCTTCCAGTTTCACAGGGTGCGCTGCGCTCTTTCTGACTTGCTGGGTGAGGATATGGCGGAACCGCCTGAGTTCAGGAACTCACATACATAATAAAGGCTGATGCTCCCCAAAAACTACTGTCTAACCTGTATAAATTGTCCCAAGCGCATAGAGAGCACACGTACACAAAAGCGTGGCTAGCGTGGCAAGCTGATCTGCAGATCGTTATCAACAACGACATGTGGCGATACTGCTGTACTAACACTAGGAAGCTTTACCTGAATGGCAGACACAGGCTGGTACACTTCAAGTTTCTCAACAGGATGTATTACACACCAGCTAGACTGCGCAGGTATGGCCTTTGGGATACTGCGGACTGCGAAAGATGTCGTGCCCCAGACGCAGGTTTCCTACACCTGGCATGGCAATGCCCGGGCGTATGGGACTTCTGGGACGGGGTCTTCACTGACATTAGCAATATAGTAGAGATAGATCTCACGCCTGATCCCACGCTGGCTCTCCTGGGGTACACCAAGAAACTTCCCAGGGCCGCGCAGCGATTGGTGGACATGGGACTGCTTATGGCCCGAAGGGTGGTGGCATGCTGTTGGATGAGAGGCTCCACACTCACAACTAAACGCTGGGTGCATGATATGTTGTACTGCTGCACACAGTCTGAGAACTACAGCGAGTTGCTGCCTCCCACTAGTCATCCGAATTTTTTTGGGGGGTTATACCAGACACACTTGAACAGTAAAAGAGACACTCACACCACTGAAGAGGACCAGGAGCACTAGATTGCCACAATGTGGGGGGGAACGTTACTAAGGTATCCACAGCTGAGATTACCGCTTACTGAGAGAGGGGAGTGGTATAATTCATCGGCGCACATATTAGTAGATATTTTAAAATTGCCACCTGCCCAGCTCTGGGTTGTTGGCTAAATAGTCACTTTGTTGTCCGTACTAGATATGTGATCAAAGTCAGATTGGTGGGAGGGAGGGATTGGTGACTGTAATGTTTTACATATTGTAAACCCAATAAAGACATTAAAAAAATAAAATAAAATAAAAGCAAGCACTTCCCAGCCCAGTTGTTAATGTTTTGCACTTCCACTCAAAAAACCAAAACTTTGTCATCACAAAGCTTGGAGTAATTTGATTAATTAAAAACAGAACTGCTCCCAAGTATCCTTTACACTTTTGAATTTGCATTTCATTCAGAGAAGCAGCTGATAATGACCTAAAGTATCCATCCCAGGAGGGCTGTCTTTTTTCAAAAGGAAAGCACATGTTTTGAATTGCAGGGATAAGTGAAGCTGGGGAATGCACAACCCCCTTGCCAGGACTCCATGGCCCCCCTGGGGGATCTATGCACAGATTGAAGTCCTCTGCGTTATAGTTAGGAATTAGCATTTAAAAAACCTTTGAAATTCATTACAAAATCATAGATTTCAGTGATGTTATAGTTAGTTGGACATTTGAGTCATATAAAACCAGAGAAATTTGCCGTTATAGTTAGTTGAGCTAACTATAACTTGCGTGCCCGCAATGCACTGCTGATGACGTAGCATATTACATCACTCATGACATGGTCAGTGACATCACTGATGACATCACTGATGACATCTCAAATGACATCACTGATGACATCATCCACGTGATAATCTGATACAGATAGTGATGGCCTAATATAAACTTTGATACACCCACTCTAAAATACAGACTACTATTTTCGAAACTATACACACAACAATGCCAGATACTACATACCACCCACTATTTCCTAGGTCTATACACACATGCAGTCACTTATACATGCAGTTGCTCATCAATACAGTACTATAATATGCACTCATACACTTATACATACAGTCACACTCCACCACTCATCCATAGAGTTACTCACTCACCTAGTCAGTCATGCAAACAATGAATCACATACCCACTTATCCATGTACACAGTTATACACACTATATCAGTTATTTATACACACACCACTTCACTTATTTATGCAGATACTAACAAATACTTACTGTCTTATACAATCACTGATACAAGCAGACACTCATTTATAAACCTACTCTTCAAATAACTTACTCTCATGTAGTCATTTATATACTCCAACACTCACATGTGTAAATACTCACACATATACCACTGACACATTCATTCACTCACCAACACACCCATACACACACTAACTCACCCATACAGCCCTTCCCAGATGCCCTTTTGAATCCATACAACCAGTGAATCACCTACTCAGACATCTATGCACAGAGTCATACCCCCCACCCACCCACACAGACCCTCCGGCACCCATACAGATACTCAGACAACAAATCAATAACCATATAGACACTCATTTGTTGCTCATCAACCCATGTAGCCACTTACACACCAGCTAAGAGACTAATACAGACTTTCACACAGTTTAGTCACTAACCCATGCATTCAGTAAAACACGTTCAATTACTGACTTATACAGCCAGTAACGCACCTACTAAATAATCCATTCAGGCACTTGTAAATCCACTCATTCTTCAGTACACCTTGGCATGGATATATATGAAAAATATTTTAACTTTACAGAAACACACATTCACTGGATGATGTCTTCAGTGATGTCATCAGTGATGTCACTGACCATGACAGTGACCAATCTTCACAAAACGTTTCAAAAAAACGTCATCCATCTCAGCTCCTTCCTGGAAAGTTTCAGGCAGATCCATTAAGTGTTGGCTGAGGAAGCAAGGCGGGACCACAACATAATATACCCTTGCATTTTCATAGACTCTGCAAGACAGGTTATAACAAAAACTGCTGAACTGAATTACACCAAATTTGGCAGGAAGCTAGATCGTGGTCCGCAGGTTGTGCTTTTAGTGATTTGGTGTATATCAATTCAGTAGTTTTTGAGATATTCAGAGTAAAAAATAAATGTATATCTTGGCAGTTGGGCTTGAGAGAGTAATGCAGGAGTCCTGCAAGAGCACTAACTCAAAAGTGGAGCACTGTGGTCAAGAGTTCTGTATTGCCCATGAGCCTTCATGCTCTCATGAGAACAACAGGCTCACACAAGTCTCGTGAGAGCAAGCGCTCTAGTTTGATGGCTTTTGGATTGTTTGAAATGAAATTGCCAGCATTACTCTTTATTATGAAGAATTGGAGGTGTTGTGGAATGAAATAGAAAAAGCTACATAAGGGGGCAGCAGAAAGGCATGCTGTCCACCTATAGTTTAGAAAGGAGATAACTACAGTAAAGAAAATATGTAGATAGTTTCTAACTCATTTTTACAATCACGCTTGAGTCTTGCAGGATCCTGAATAGTAAAAAAAAATAGATGCGCTCTCCATACACTCAATTTGTAGGAATGCATATTGTGCTCAATGTTCTTGAAAGGAAGTGTGTAAGAGATAATGTCCATGATGAGCAGATGCTTGATTCTTATTTTTTTTTAAAGTTAAGATCTCGCGAGACTCTTGCGGGATCGTGAACAGTAGAAAGGAGTAGGTGATTTAAATTTAAGAATACACTGTAGTATGCACACTTGCTATTTTTGGAGCCCTTCTGGAGATGGTGTTTATCAGATTGTACTATTTATGTCCATCTGTGTTAGGTTTGAAATTTCCTTTCATAACATGCATTCAAACCTATTATATAAGTTATCATTAGGTGGCTATATAGACGCCATTTGTATTAGCATTATGGAATCCACTGAGTTATCCTTATGGCATGCAAGCTTCGTTGGCTTGTGTGCCTCCACATTGTAATGTGCCACTACTAGAAGTCTGGTTAGGCCGCTTCCACACTAGGCCTCATTTGTTTTTCGTTTGCTTCAGCAAGACTGTAAAACTGTATATCGTTATTATTCTTTACTCTGCTCTCCAAAATTGAAGTCTGATTTGCTAATGAATATGAGTTCTTTTCATACCTTCCTTTCTGCATGTGTAGTTCTTCTCTCACATTAGGAGACATTGAAGCCCAGCACATTGGCCTTGGAGCACTGATAACGCACCCACTTGGCAGGTGTTAGCTCATCTCTCTGTACCTTCTTTGTTCATACTTTTCCATAGTATGCGTGGCTGAGGTCTGGAGAAAGCTTTAGCATATATTCGCGCGCCATGGGGAGACAGTCCCTCTCGGCAACCATCTTAGGGTGAAGGCCTGACCTGGATCTCCTCTGCAGAGCATATTATCAATAAAGTAAGTTTGTATTATCCACTGACTGACCGACTCTTCATCTGGGAAGGTATAGCAGGTGGTTGTGGAAATAACCTGCGGACCCTTAGAGGGCCACATCCTTCAGTTGGCACCCAAACAGGGACCCTGTGAAAAGAGACCCCTCCCCCATAGTCGGGTCGCAGGGGCCGGGAGGGTATCTGGTCAGTCCGGTGGATCGGGCCCCTCACATACAAGACCGAGCTTGGTTCTCGCCGCTGCTCCGCCCTCCCGATTGAACGGATCCTCGGCTAGTGGCCCTTGTCCGGGTCCTGTAGGTGAAACTATGGAGATGACCATTTGGTCTGGAGAGTCGGCAGTGGAGAATAGCTTGATGGACCTGTGTGTACCAGGTGAGTGATTTGCTTCTTAGAAAAAGGCACCTTGCTTGTACAACTCGAGCCTGCGGACCATGCCTGGTACAGTCTGCGGACTGTCTTGTCTTGGACTTGGTGGGTCTGTGGACCCTTGAGGCACACAGAGGGTTGGCGAGCAGTCTACCAGGCCAACTGGTTATTAGCCTTGTTGTGAAAAGGTGCAGGACTGTTCACAGGTAATCTGCCAGACCCACTGGCAATTGGCTTCGGTTTTTAAAAGGCCTGGGCCTGAAGCCCTGTCCTTTTGTATTGGTTCAGTCTTTGAGCTGTCTTGGGAGTATTTTGCAGACTGTCTTGCTTGCACAACACCCGCCTGTGGGAGGTGTCTTGATACAGTCAACGGACTGTCTTGGAAGACACTCGCTGATGAGCTGTGTCTTGGCAGGGTCTTTTGGGCTGTCTTGGTTTGTACTTGGTGGGTTTGCAGAAACTTGGAAAAGGCACAGATTGTTTGTGAACAATTTGCCAGGCCAATTGGTAATTCGGCACATGTTTCAAAAGTTCTTCTTGAACTTGGCGCAGCCTTCGGGTTGCATTGTGCGGTTCGTGGACCGCTCTGTTTCGGTCTTTGACCATTGTGCTCTTGTTTAATCCTTCCTTGTTGGTGTCATATTTGTCAGTTGAGGACAGTGTATGTGTCTTATATTAAGATGCCGTGTTTAGGAAAGTTTGGGTGCTTTGGATTTCGATGTTGTTTTATTGATGCTCGATTGGAAGAGATCCAGCCTGCACCTCCAGAGGGTTCCCCAGATTTTGACATATACGTAAAGCACGGTATTTTCCCTATTATGTTTAGCACATTGTGGCATACATATACTAGGAACCATGCTGAACTGCAATGGCCACTTGCTGGCTCATTTGATGAAAATAAATTACATTTCTTACAGGAAAAATTGTTTGCTAGAAAAAGTAGGCAATCGATGTTTGATTCTTTAAGAGTGTGGCAGAAAGAAGCGAAGCAGTGGCGCATGAGAGCAGAGAAAGAGGCCAGGAAAAGACAGAAACAGACAATAACACAGAAAGAAGTGGCCAATGAAAGGGAAAAGGTAGAGAATGGTATAGAATGTGCAGACAGGAAGTTTCGCTTGCAGACTGATAAATGTTATGTTGCAAGGGAAGAAGGTGAAGATTTTGTTAAAGAGCTCTTGGACACTCGTTATCTGCCTCCTTATGCCCCTGAATGGATATAACCAACAGTCCCAACATCTCAGTCTCTGGCTTCTAGTGGCGCCCTCCTGGAAGCATCTACAACTAGTTCTTCGGCCTCCGCCCGACCCCTGTTGCCTCCCTTTCTTAGACGCCAGTAACTGGAGCAGATGCTGTTAGCTCCCCAACCCTGCCCATCAAATTCCGCTTTGGCTAACACGACTCTTTCCACATCTACAGTACTGTCCCCTTATATGATGATTCCCGTCTCTGCATCCACTCTTTCCACCGGGTGTGACACCTCAAATGCTACCAACTGTTGAGACTTGTGTGCGAGGGATGTTTAAAGGAAATTGGGCAGCGGCACAAGATCCCATGGAGAAAGTGTTGGTGCGTTCTGCAGTGGGCGATGAGGAAAAGACAATGGTGGTGAATCAGGTAGCACAATG
Source organism: Lissotriton helveticus (assembly GCF_964261635.1). Taxonomy (NCBI): domain Eukaryota; kingdom Metazoa; phylum Chordata; class Amphibia; order Caudata; family Salamandridae; genus Lissotriton; species Lissotriton helveticus. Next base: position 45,103,181 of record NC_136060.1, on the reverse strand, counting down.
GGCTCACAATGTTATTCATACCGTGGAAGATATGTGGAGTATGATAAAAGACTATGAACCATTGTTACAGCCTCTTGCTCTTAAGCATATGTCAGCTACATTAATAGGATTGTGGGAGAAGTGCTTTCAGGGTGTTCCACCACAGATTATATACGATATACGAGATAGGGTCTATGCTATGGCCCCAAATTAAGTTTTTGCAAATTTGACAACATTACTGGGTACCGAGGTAGATTGCTCCAAAAAATACCGACCATAGGGGCACAACACCCTATGAGGGAAGTTCATCCCATTTATCATTCAGAAGTACCAGAACTGTGTGACTGGATAAATACAGTAATTCATCAACAAGTTGATGCCTGGTTTCAGGAACAGTGGATCTACACTCCCTGGAAGAGGAGTGAGGTCCTGTCTTTAAAGAGCCAGCTGCCGGACCCTAAAAAAAAACCAATGCATATTACAAAGAATTGACAGAGGCGGCCTCCTCCACTGTGATGACACTAGCTGAAATAGAATTGTTTTTCGTCTTGTTCTCAAGTTACCTTGCAGAGGGCAAGATGGCTGCCGTGAGGCCGGAGGGGACGGTCGCTCTTTCTCTCCTCTCCCGAGGAAAGCATGAATTTACTTACTCTCCGACTGCTTGTTCTCTCCGTTTAAACCAATACCCCCGCAAAACACCAGATCTAAAAAACTCCAGATGTGGGGTAAAGAAGGCTGAAAAGCGGCAAGAAACTGACAAGTTGCAGCCAAAGCGATGGAGAGCTAGGAATGCTCGACGCACTTTATATCTGGTCGGTCAACGCCTCATTTTTTTCTCGGAGGCTATTTACACTCCTGGACACTATAAGGCACTGCTACTTTGGCTGGAGTAGCCTGATACGGATTATGGCTCCAAAACCTCAGAAGCCCCACAAGGAACACAAGGAACACAGGGGGCCGCGAGAGAAGGAGATTCCAGCAATGCCGGCGTTCCGGCGGCTAACCTTAGGGCAAAGTCCCGGCTGAGAGCACAAGCTCGTAAGGAAGCGGCCAGAGGCGCCGAAGGAGAAAAGGTAGCAAAAGTGCCAAGTGCGATGAAGACAAGAGAAAAAGAAGCGGAAAAAAGGAAGGCAGGTTCCACCAAAAAGAATAAAGAACAGACAATGGCTGCTGATACGGGCGGCGGAATGGGAAGAGAAGTGGTTCTCCGCCAGCCTACCTTATTCGAATCTTTCTCTCCGATGCCGGTGATTGCAGCAGCGGAACAGATACAGATACAGTCTTGCCCACGGACTCAGACCCAGATGCAGTCGCTCCTACCGCCTTCCCTGCCCGATGTTACAGAAGCAGCTGATGCATCTGACATTCATAGCGGGACACGTCGCGAGAGTAGAAGTAACGCGCAGGCAGCTGAAATGCAGGCAGAGCTGTCGGTCTCAGAGTGTGAGAGGCGAGAGATGCACAGAGAGATCAGTGCGGGGACGCTGAAGGATGCAGAGGAAGCGAGGACAACAGTGAAGGGCTCAAGTAATGCGACTAAAGGCACTCCTAGTGTATTTCAGCAGACTCAGACACAGATGCAGACAGCAGGGGAACAAGATTATCCGGATACTCAACCGACTATCGATATGCAGGTACAGGGGCGCGCTGCAGAGCAGCTTTTGACTTCTATTGGGGCGCTGGCGACTGCAGATGGGGGTGCTTTGCAAGATTCAAGTACTGTGAGTAGAGAGCTCAACCAGCCCCTTAATGGTATAAATGGTGAAGCCGATGGTAACAAGGCAGTTCAACCTGGCAATAATGACATTATTTGCAGCGATTTAACTGTGGTAAAGGCAACTAGCACAATTGCACCAGCTCTACTAGCTCTATCAGTAGAAGATTTAAGTACTAAATTATCTGGCTCTTCAAGGGTGATCTCTGGCGATAAAGTGGAGAAACAAGTTAATGGAAGCGATTCTGCATTAAAGGCTAATTTTGATACAGATTTAGGTGCTATGAATGTGAGACATCTACAAACTAACTCTGGGGGTCAAACAGGGACAAAAGCAGATATTACAAACGCAGAGGTAATACGTGCTGACATTGGTTTGATGGTAGAAGGCCCAAATACTGCTCCATCAGTCACAGGCTCACCTAGCGATGAATGTTTTTTCACTGGGAATGATGACAAAGAGGATGAAGAGGAGGAGGAGGAGGAATCAGGCTCAGCTTTAAGTGAAAGTCTGGACACGGACACAGATCCAGATTCAATATCATTATCCCCGGAGAGTCAGGAATCAGATTTAGAAGTCTCAGAAGTAGAACAAGATACTGTGCACAAGGGGTGTGCTGGCCAAAGGCTAACTAAATCAAAGCACAGATTGCGTAGTAGAGCTAAGAATTCCTTAAGTCCTGCTCAATCAGGAGTTGCAAAAAAGCTTGACTGGGATTATTCGGCCACTTTGCAATTATATCATGAGGGAGCTAGTGGCTCACAGCTATCCCATCTACAGACAACGGAATTAAGCCCTAAATCTAGCCCTAAAACTAATTCTAATTTTGACCTTTTTTTACAACTTTAAAACAAATCCAGAGTGAAGCCAGAACTGAGAGCCGAAGGGCAAGACACGCTAATAAAAACATACAGGGATCACTACGTAAAGTAAATAAACTGTACGCAGAAGTGGCAGGTCGAGTTTCAGAGGTGGAGGAAAGAACTGGCAAATTGGAAGATGAGGTGGGGAAACTACAGGAAATTAGACTGGAACAAGAAAAGACATCATCAGACGTGCTTTGGAAGCTTGAAGACTTCAAAAACAGACAAAGACGCAATAATATAAGATTACTTGGGGTGGAGGAGGGGAAGGAAGGCCAAGATGTGCGGGCGTTTGTGATTGAACTACTTAAGGGTGCATTTCCAGAAATGGATAAGTGGGATTGGGAAAATGAAGTGCAGCGGGCCCACAGGTTCCCACTGATACAGAAAAAGGGGGGCACATTTAGAAAAACACGGGTAATCTTGGAGTATGTAGGCAACTACTTGTTAAGGGAGGAAATAATGAGCAAGGCAAAGCCTCAGAATAAGCGTTCGTATAAAGATATACGTTTTTTTGCCCGGCCTGGTTTTTGCCACGTCACCGTAGAAAGAATGTGGCGCATGCGGCAACTAATCACCTCATTCCAAAATGCAGGGTGTGAGGTGTATCTAATGTTTCCATCACGTCTAAAAGTTGGTGTCAATGGTCCGTTCAGAGTATTCTATTCTGAGATTATGGCTCAAGAGTATCTTAATTCCCTTAGAGAGAATAGGGGGCAGAATAGCCAGACTGTTGCCGTGAGGAAAACAGCCCGCAAGCTGTAGTTACAAGTAGTGGGAGATGAGTGGGGAAAAGGGGATACAAAAAAAGGGAGACAATTTGGTGAGAATTTGGATTGTACAGCAGTAACAAGGATCAACAAGGGATGTGAGAACTAAGAAGAGAGAGGGGGGGAACCCAGGGGCCCTGGCTGTCAGATATAGGTCAGGATTGACCTATTTGCCAGTATGGGGGGGAGGGCATTCAAGGGTGGGTTGTCAGGGGAGGGAGAGGGGGGAAGGGGTTCAGGGCACTGCAGAAGAAGAAAGCACAAGGGTGGAACAGGCAGATTTAGTGTGCAGGAAAACGAGTTGTCGAGAGTAGGTAGTGACATGGGGTTTAAAAACAACAACGCGCGATGTGGTTCAGGTTCAAAATTGCTGCAGAAAAGCTGTCTGGATCTTAAAGTCAGGAAATCTATTAGAAATCTTGAATGGGTACTAGGTTAGTAACATGGAATGTCTGCGGTTTGAATGATCGCCAGAAAAGGCAAAGGATTTCTATGGCATTTAAACAGATGAATGTAGATTTTATTTTTGGGCAAGAAACACACATTATGGCTTCACAAGGGTACCTGCTGGATCAGCTGGGATTTCATGTATTAGCATGTTCGAAGCAAGGTGCTAAAAAAAGAGGGGTCGCTATACTAGCAAGAAATAAAAATGTGATTACCGGAAAAAAAATGGAAGATCAGTGGGGGAGGTGGGCACTTATTGAATGCCTCTTGGAGGGTGAATGGACCACTCTGGGGGCTGTATACGGTTCTACAGAAGATGATCCGGAGGTTTTTGACTTTTTAGATGTGGAACTCGCTACATGGGCCCCTCGTGTTATCATTGCTGATGATTTTAATATTAATGGGGCAGATGGGTTAGGGGTAGGCTCTTTTGGAAGATATAAAGATAGGAAAAAAAGGGTATACCAAGCGCTGACTAGTATGGCAATGAATAATGTGCTCGTAGATCTGTGGGGGAAAATAAGACCAAATGACAAGGGGTTTACATATTACTCGCCCCCACATCGAATCTGTGTAAGGTTGGATTATTTTTATATATCAAATGCACTACTTTCCAACTCAGGGATTGATAGACTCCCACGGATATTTAGCGATCATAATCCCCTTATTTTAACATTAGCGCTCCCTACAGTTAACAGAAAAGACAGGATTTGGACTTTCGAAAGAGCACTCCTACATGATGATAAGTACATACAGTACATGACAAAATGGATTAAAAGTTTTTCCGAAATCAATAGGGGTAGCACGGCAGTAGGGATGGTCTGGGATGCCTTTAAGGCAGGGGCTCGCGGTGAGACTCTGAGCTTTAACACCTTTAAACACAAGCAAGAGCAGCTCAGGAACAGAGAATTAGCTATCACAGTACTCGATGCTGAGGAATAGCTGCATCAATGTGCATTAACAGGGGATTCATTGGACCATGCACTCACCAAGCTTATGAAGGTTAAAATGGAGGCAGAAGAGGATATTGGAATTAAGGCAGCTAAGAGTTTTATTACAAAAAGGGAGAAATGTCATGAATTTAGTGAGATGATAGGGCGTACATTGGCCATCCGCACTAGGCAAAAAGCGGCATCAGGAGTGGTAAGGGAAATTAGGGATATAGCGGGTAACTTGCATTCAGATCCTGATGAGATACGGGAAGTATTTAGGAAATTCTATGAGGCACTGTATGATGACAGGCAGCATAGGGATCCAGTGGAAATAAGGGACTACGTGAATGAAATCCCAGTCGAAAGGCTGACAGAGGAAGATGCAGAGGAGTTGGAAGATCCGCTAGATCTAGAAGAGATTAAAAAAGCCATATCAAATCTTCCATCAGGAAAAGCGGCTGGACCAGACCAACTGCCAATCGAATTTTATAAGGTGTTCTGGGAGATACTAGCTGATGACATGGTTACAACAATGCAGTCGGCACAGGCAGGTGTATCTATACCAGCGTCCTGGGGGGGAGCGGAATTTGGGATAATATTAAAAAAGGGGAAGCCTTCTACCGAGCCTGGGTCATATAGGCCAATTACTTTAATGAACACGGACACTAAGATATATTCTAAGGCTCTGGCAACAAGATTCGCCAGAATAATTGGAAATCTAGTGAGTGGTAACCAACATGGGTTCATCCCAGGAAGGGGCACCACCCACCATACACGCAAGGTTATAACTTTGTTTGATGCAGCAGAAGTCGCAGGGGACCCGATGGCAGTCATGCTACTAGACGCCAAGAAGGCTTTTGATCGGGTCTCCGGGGACTACCTGTGGCAGGTTTTAACTAGAGCAGGATTCAAAGAAAGATTTGTTAAAGCGATTCAGGCGCTGTACACTGCCCCAGTGGCCTCCATACGAGTCAATGCAGGCTCTACCCGCTCATTTCAAGTAAAGCGAGGCACGAGGCAGGGGTGCCCATGTTCCCCTCTTTTATTTGCAATGTATATTGACCCACTGATTCACAGAATAGAGATTAGCGAAAGAATCACTCCATTGGATACACGTATGGGTCAATGCAAGATACTTGCATATGACGATGATGTGGCAGTGATTACACCAAACCCCACGGAGGCTATAGGACAGGTAGAGATTGAGGCCCGGAGATTTGGCAATATCTCAGGGTATGAGTTAAATACCGCCAAGACGCAGATAATTAAAAATCGGCAGACAGATTGCTCTGATAATTGAGTGGTCCAGACAGGAATATATTTGGGAGTGACTATCACCGCTGATCTTAATATCCTAGTGGAAAAAAATATCACTCCCATAATAGCTAATGTCAGGAAGGAGCTAGATAGGCTTGATAACCTTCATCTTTCAATTGTGGGTCGCACTAATATTGTAAAGATGTTGATACTACCTAAGTTTTTATATATCTTTAGAGCGATCCCACTCCTATTCGAAGTTAAGTGGTTTAAAAGCTGGGAGCATATGATCAACAGGTTCATCTGGGCGAAGGGGAAAACAAGGAGAGCTCTTCGATTTATGTCACTCCCTCGGGAAAGGGGAGGGTGGATGCTGCCAGATTTTAAACTCTATTATTGGTCAGCGGCCCTACAGTATATGGCGGGTCTCCTGGGGGGAGCGGAGGTAGAAGGGCAGGATGAGCTGGGTACATTGGCCATTTATGGATTGGTCATGGAGGCAGAAGCGGAAAATCTATTCCTGAAGTTCACTGATACGAGTTACTTCAAGAGGACTAGATTTAAGACAATTCTGGCTGCACATACTGTCTGGAAAGCATTTTCTAAGAGGTTTGGCCTGGGGAAATATAATGCCTATACAAGGATGAACGGTAACCCTACTTTCCCGAGTGAGGTATTTTCTGGCCCAGCCTTTGATGAATGGGGGAGGAAGGGAATTATGATGCTCGGCAACGTTATTGGTCCACAAGGACTGATGCAATTTCCAGAACTACAGGCGAAATTTGGTTTAGAGATGAGACAATTTTTTAAATACTTACAAGTCAGAAGTTTCCTCATTACAAAGAGGGGGGGCTCGGCTGGGTTTGGGAACAACCTAATTATGGAACCTATTCAAACTGGTACAGACTGCACGATTAAGAGGCCTTATTCTGAGCTGATAAAACTAAAGCAGGACGATATGGAAACATGGGCAGATAAGTGGGCAAGTAGCTTGGATATAGGGGGGGAAACGTTTTTCCAGTCACTAGAGTTGGGGCAGAAAATACTGTGCTCAGCGTCACTCCAGGCACAACATTACAAAACTCTGTATCACTTATACTATACGCCTGCAAAAATAGCCCAATGGGGAGGGGAATCGGGCATCAATTGTTTTAGATGTGGTAGTTTAGAGGCTGACCTGGTGCATGTTTTTGCAACATGCCCCCACTTGCAAACAACTAACAAGGAAATTGAGATCTTTTTAAATATATTACTAGGGACTGAAATTGCGTTAACTCCATCGATAATACTTTTAGGGGTTAATAATGATGAAGTGCAGAACCTTTATATTTATAGCTATGGCAGTCCTGAGATTGTGTATAGCCTCGGCATGGATAGATGCTATACCACCCTCATATTCTCAGTGGTTAGCTAAACTGTTGTCAATCGATAATCTAGAAACTGCGATATATGCAAGAAAGGGGAAAAAGGGTAAAAAGCTGGGTAGGCAAATCTGGGAACCTATTGCGCGATGGAAGGAGAGAAGTACTAGTTAATTGGACATCTTAAACCTATGTCACTCAAATGTCTCATCTGCTGTATCTTTTCTATTTGCTTGATTGTTTTATCCGCCTGCTATTTAAACATATGGTTATCTAAGAATGTAATGTAGGTAATTACATTGTATTAGACTGTACTACTTGCTGTTTATTATAATTTACAAGATAAGTGCTCTGTACATGTATAAATGGGGGAAAACACTCAATAAAAATATAAAAAAAAAAAAAAAAGTTCTTCTTGAACTTGGCGCAGCCTTCGGGTTGCATTGTGCGGTTCGTGGACCGCTCTGTTTCGGTCTTTGACCATTGTGCTCTTGTTTATTCCTTCCTTGTGGTGTCATATTTGTCAGTTGAGGACAGTGTATGTGTCTTATATTAAGATGCCGTGTTTAGGAAAGTTTGGGTGCTTTGGATTTCGATGTTGTTTTATTGATGCTGGATTGGAAGAGATCCAGCCTGCACCTCCGGAGGGTTCCCCAGATTTTGACATATACGTAAAGCACGGCATTTTCCCTATTATGTTTAGCACATTGTGGCATACATATACGAGGAACAATGCTGAACTGCAATGGCCACTTGCTGGCTCATTTGATGAAAATAAATTAAATTTCTTTCAGGAAAAATTGTTTGCTAGAAAAAGTAGGCAATCGATGTTTGATTCTTTAAGAGTGTGGCAGAAAGAAGCGAAGCAGTGGCGCATGAGAGCAGAGAAAGAGGCCAGGAAAAGACAGAAACAGACAATAACACAGAAAGAAGTGGCCAATGAAAGGGAAAAGGTAGAGAATGGTATAGAATGTGCAGACAGGAAGTTTCGCTTGCAGACTGATAAATGTTATGTTGCGAGGGAAGATGGTGAAGATTTTGTTAAAGAGCTCTTGGACACTCGTCATCCGCCCCTTATGCCCCTGAACGGATATAACCAACAGTCCCAACATCTCAGTCTCTGGCTCCTAGTCGTGCCCTCCTAGAAGCATCTACAACTAGTTCTTTGGCCTCCGCCCGACCCCTGTTGCCTCCCTTTCTTAGACGCCAGTAACTGGAGCAGATGCTGTTAGCTCCCCAACCCTGCCCATCAAATTCCGCTTTGGCTAACACCACTCTTTCCACATCTACAGTACTGTCCCCTTATATGATGATTCCCGTCTCTGCATCCACTCTTTCCCCCGGGTGTGACACCTCAAATGCTACCAACTGTTGAGACTTGTGTGCGTGGGATGTTTAAAGGAAATTGGGCAGCGGCGCGAGATCCCATGGAGAAAGTGTTGGTGAGTTCTGCAGTGTCGATGAGGAAAAGACAATGGTGGTGAATCAGGTAGCACAATGGGCTCACAATGTGATTCATACCGTGGAAGATATGTGGAGTATGATAAAAGACTATGAACCATTTGTACAGCAACTTGCTCTTAAGCATATGTCAGCTACATTAATAGGATTGTGGGAGAAGTGCTTTCAGGGTGTTCCACCACAGATTATATACGATATACGAGATAGGGTCTATGCTATGGCCCCAAATTAAGTTTTTGAAAATGTGACAACATTACTGGGTACCGAGGTAGATTGCTCCAAAAAATACCAACCATAGGGGCACAACACCCTATGAGGGAAGTCCATCCCATTTATAATTCAGAAGTACCAGAACTGTGTGACTGGATAAATACAGTAATTCATCAACAAGTTGATGCCTAGTTTCAGGAACAGTGGATCTACACTCCCTGGAAGAGGAGTGAGGTCCTGTCTTTAAAGAGCCAGCTGCCGAACCCTAAAAACAAAAACAATGCATATTACAAAGAATTGACAGAGGCGGCCTCCTCCACTGTGATGACACTAGCTGAAATAGAATTGTTTTTCGTCTTGTTGGTACATGGAGGCAGGTTCATACGCAAGACTATGCACTGGAATTAGGAGGTACCTGGGATGAGATTAAGGCATGGGATAGAGAGCGTAAGCCTGGTGAAAAGCCGAAAGTGTAGCTGTTAGCCTTACCAAATCATATTATAACTTACATGCACTCCCTTATTCCCCCAAAGAAAGTGGATTGGGATAAGTTGACTGCATGCCGCCAGAAGAAGGATGAAAGTGTGTCTGATTTCTTTACTAGATTTGAGGGGGTGTTATTGGATTTCAGTGGTCAGGATTTATCGCTGTAAGGTGGTGTTCAGTTGTTCATTAATAGATTTGTTAATTATTTGCTTCCTGAGATTGGAGCTAGACTGCAGGTTTCTGAAAGCACTTGGACTACGTCCTCACCATATGGTTCAGTAATATGAGCATAGAGAGAATGAGGATAAAGGAAAGGTGGAGTAAAAGGTGAAAGATTTAAAGATAAGGGTTTTGTTGCAGCAAGTTGTGAGGGACAGAGGAAGGGGTTCAGGATCGACCCATCAGTTACCTCGGTCCAATAGAAGTGGTGCGTCCAATGCACCCCTTGGGCTTAACCAATGTGCATATTGTAAAAAGGAGGGGCATTGGCGAAATGAGTGTTCAGAGCTGTCGCACAAAGGCGAGGCTCCAAGAGGTTGAGGATATAGAGGACGCGGGACGAGGGGGAGGTGGAAGAGAAGGGACGCAGTCAGAGGCTGCATCATTCAATAGACAGAGTGGGAATTATTTTGATGACCCCAGGAGTCGACAGTATTATCATGAAGACTATGACATGGATGAGGTGACTAGGTTGTCCCACAGCAGATGGTTGCGAGCTTCCTGTTCTAACACAGGGTTTCAGTGGTAAGCAGAGACCATGCTCCTATTTCTCTGCCATGCTTAATAACGTCGCCATAGCACTCCCGAGCTTTCTGAGAGATGCTGCTGCTGTGGCAGTTTCTATCAGACAATCGGCAGGGCTCTTTCTTGATACTGACCTCATAGTAAAGATACCTCATGCTGTGGATACGCTTTTGAACAAGACGAGGGCACAACACCTTACTAGTGCATCGTCTTATGGGATATGAGTTGACTTTGATCGCTCCACACATTACCATTAAACAATGTACTACCCTGAACCCAGCCACGTTACCCCTCCCTTCGGATGAAAAGCACAATGATATCCATGATTGCCTGTTTCGGACTGAAGAAGAGACAAAGGGACAGGTAGATTTGACTGATGTTCCCTTATCTGACCCCCAAGGAGAACTATTGTCGATGGCTCTTGTTTCAAATTGATGGATGGCACTACTACATCAGGCTACGCAATCACCACCTTACACACTGTAGTTGAGACGTCTCACATTCCATACTAGCCGGCCCAGGCAGCAGAGTTGATCACACTTCTCAGGGCTTATGAGTTGTGTGAAGGATTGACTGTAAATATTCACACCGACAGCCAGTATGCGCTCGGGGTGGCCTATAATTGTGGAAGTCTGGGCAGAGAGAATGTTCCTGACATCACACAGCCAGAGAATACAACATGGTCCACTGATACTTAGATTGTTATCAGCCTTGACCCTTCCTGCTAAATTGGCTATAATAAAGTGTAGCACCCATAAGTCTGTTACATATGATGTTTGAAGAGGAAGTGCGTTTGCAGACAGAACAGCCAAGGAGAATGCCAGATCAAAGATGAATAAGATGTTTGAGGCAGGTCCTGCGAGATGGGTCCCAGATAATGGGATGTTTGAGAATACTGTTGAAAGTGTAAAGGAAATACAGAATGAGGCTACTGTAGACAAACTGGACAGATGGGCAGAGAGGACAGGATGCTTGGACGATGAAGGATATTGGACTGATTTGTCAGGGAAAGAGAGATGGCTGTTACCCAATGCCTTTGTTCTCCCTATGGTCACTATGGCTTATGGTCCGGTGCACATTAGTGCAAAGGGTATTTATATATTGCTAGACCTAATATGGCAAAATTAAAATATCTCTAAAGTTGCAACACACTTGGTGAGACGTTGTATTGTCTGTTAGAAGCACAACCCCGGAAAAGGCACTTTTCCTGCTGGTAATTTTGCACCTTCGTCTTTACCTTTTGAGGTTATCCAGATGGATTTCATCGAGATGAAACAAGTCAATAATCTCAAATACATACTAGTGGTAGTCTGTGCATTTAGCAAGTCTGTGGAGGTCTATCCAACTAAAGAGAACATAGCCTTAGTAACAGCACAGGCACTTTTAAAAGAGTACTTCCCGCGCTATGGATTGCCATGTGTGATCTGGATTGACAACTGGAGCCACTTCAATGCTAAAGTCATTGAACTAGTGTATAAAGGCTTGAAAATTGTAAAAAAAATTCCACACAGCAAACCATCCACAATCAGCCAGCCTAATCAAGAAATATAACTGCATTCTCAAGTTAAAACGAGCAAAGATTCATGAGAGCACAGGATTGCAATGACCAGAAGTATTACCCCTAGCACTTATGTAAGCAAGGGTGACCGCACATTCCAGGACTGGAATGTCGCCCTATGAAGTGGTCTTTGGGCACCCTGCTAATGTTTGGGGCATTCCGAGACCTAGAAGATTTTCAGAGATAGAATATCCTCTCTTGATTGATTATTTGTATGCCTTGTCTAAATATCTTTGTTCTGTTCACCAACAGATATCTGCCACCCTACAACCATTGCCAGAGGGTCCCAGACATCAGATCCAGCCTGGGGATTATATGCTCATCTGCCAGTTTCAGTGCAAGTTCTACTTGGAGCTGGCCACTAGGACAGCTGTGAAGGTGGACGGCCGGAAGCACTGGGTGCACGCTTCTCACGTAAAGAGGGTATCTCTGCTGCATCCGTATGGGATCACGGACCATGAAGGAGAGCTGGTTTCTCATTTTGTTCCCTTTTCTGATACCGGGTTGAGAGGGGCACAGACCGGCAAGGAGAGTGATGAGATCTTGCTTGAGGCGGTCCCCCCTGAGATAAGGGCCGCCCCAGATGTTCCAGATTCTGCAGTGCAACTACCTGAGTCCCGATCCCCAGCAGAGTTTGAGTTCTTACCTTTGTTTGTTGACAACGAAGTGCCTCGGCACACTCGGTACAATCTGTGGCCCCGACGGAATGATAGTGCATCAGCAGGCCAACACAGGAGTTAGGGAAAGTCTTGAGTTTAGGGTGCAGGTGCTGTGCTCCTGGTATCTGCTTTAGCTCAGCTCAGAGTAAAGAATACTGGTGCACTGTCCAGAACAAGGACAGCATCGTTGAGGGTATTTGCCCTGGAGGTAGGTTACCCTATCCTGAATGAAGGATTGTTTACAGCACAGGCCGGGATTGCTGAGTTGCAGGTGTGCAGCTCCATTGTGGGAGAGACAACGTTGATGAATGATAGACGCCTGCCTGTGAGGATTTTTATGGACACAGGGAAGAAGAATTGGTCATGAAACAATGAGAGAGGAGCGCTCTTTAATTGCTTCTCTGATACAGCAGAATGGACCCGGATGGTCTAATTAGTCTACTGGAAGCAGGGTGGTGGTTGGGGTGTTCATTTTAGTGTTGATGATGACACTATTTGGAATAGTCTGGTATCTGGAGGATCAGCACCCTGTACATACTCTAATAGGGACTACCCCAGTGCCAGCACCACATTAATTTATTACATTGGCCCCGCATAAGGAGAGACATAGACAAACATACACTCAGAATGCCTTTATTCAAATGCTCCATCAGGTGCATAGCACAACTAATGTCACAGAGTGCTGGGTATGTGGTCTACTTCCTTCAGTTATGCATTAAAATGACCTATGAATTTCTATGCCTTTATCTTACTTAGGTAGCTGTGAGGCTTGGTTTCAATTATTGTCCATGGTTTATATGCAATATCATGTAGATGCAATGAAAATGACGCAGGCCGACTATGAAGCAATTCTAGAGTATATTGTGGTGCATCAGGGATATACCCCTGGGGAGGATGGAAAGGAGGGTATGCTACACCCTGATGCTTGTATAAATGTTTTTACAGTCCACGAAAATGTTACCTGGTAAAGGAACAAAGTATTAGACTTTCAAGGATTTAACGTCACTGAATACTTTAAATGTTTCCAAGAGCGTACTATCATTGAGGATAAAGCCATGCCCGTTCCTGTGATAAATACAATGGCTAGCTTCTGTGTTCAGGACTCAGGGAATGTTTCTGTGGCACAAAGCCAGTGTAACTATACTTACCAGCTGAATACAACTAGTATCCCACCTTTATTACTGCCTGCAAATATGTATTTTATCTCTGGGGAACAAGCGTATACTTGGCTCCCTAGGGGATCGTCTGGCCAGTGCTTTCTCTCGTCCTTCTGCCTCCTGTTTACACTGCACCATCCACATACCACAAAGATCATAGGTTACATTGAAGGGATGTCTTCATGTACAGAACCTAAAGAGTGGTCAACGTAGATGATATTGATCAAGTGGATACTTCCCTACAGCAATTCACTGACATAATGAAAGGTATTGTGCCATTCTGGGGTCCCATGTTTAATAGCTGTAACATATGCCGCCTAGCAAGAGTAGTTGAATGAGTCATTATTACTGCTGCCGGTATACTCACTAATATAACAGTCGAGCTCCAAGCTACGACATTTGTTTCACTTCAAAATCGGATGGTTTTAGATGTCATAATGGCTGATAGGGGTGGAGCATGTAGGTTAATTGGCAGAAGCTGCTATGTGTACATACCTGATAGTGCTCCGACTGTATATTCTGCCATACAAAAGTTGCACAGGTTGGCAGCAGAGATACACCAGGATAATGGATCATGGTCTCTCACAGGGTGGCTCTGGGACCTATTGACGTCATGGGGTTGGAAAGTATTTCACGTATTGATAGCGGTTGCAAAGGTTATATTCACCTGTTGTTTATGCATCAAATGTCTTCCAACTTGTTGCACGTACTGTGCAACGAAACTTACTTCCAACATGGTGAGGCCCACGCAAGAAAATATATATTCCCCTATGATGGCACAAGAAATTCAGTCAATAATGTTGATATATGAGGGAATATCTGATTATTAAATTACTACATTATTTGCATGTTTTATATATCTGCTTTACAATGCATTTTGCTATATGGACGATTATGCATTAGCCCCCACTTTAGAATTGTAAAGATCCTGCTAGATAGCAATAAAGCTTATTTAGCCTCCTATGATAAAGGGAGGGTATGTTAGGTTTGAAATTCCCTTTCATGATATGCATTCATACCTAATATATAAGTTAGCATTAGGTGGCTAAATAGATGCCATTTGTATTAGCATTATGGAACCCGCTGACTTATCCTACGCCATGCAAGCTTTGTTGGCTTGTGTGCCTCCATATTGTAATGTGCGACTACTAGAAATCTGTTTAGGCCGCAACCATACTAGGCCTCATTTGTCAATTGCTTACTTCAGCAGAACTGTAAAACGGTATAATGTTATTATTCTTTACTCAGCTCTTCAAGGTTGAAGTCTGATTTGCTAATGAATAGATGTTCTTGTCCTACCTTCCTATCTGCATGTGCAGTTCTGCTCCCACGTTAGGAAATGTTGAACCCCAGCACATTGTTATTGTTATTGTTAGCTTCGGTTTATATAGCGCCAACTCACCGACAGGTCTCAAGGCGCTCATGACCGAAGGACAGACAACTGTTTAGCAGCTTAGAGGATCGGTCGCCTTATGCAGATTACAGTGACCCCAAGGCCTCCCTGAATAAAAGTGTTTTTAATGATTTCCTGAAGCGTAGGAGGTTACCTTCTTTACGAAGGGATTCAGGTAGTCTGTTCCAGATTTGAGGAACTAGAACTGAAAAGGATCTCCCACCCTTCGTAGCTAGTTTAAACCGTGGGTAGACTAACAACTGAGCGTCAGATGACCTCAGTCTGCGTTCAGGTTTATACACCTCCAATCGTTCCTTGATGTAGGCAGGTGCTTGCCCGTAGATTGCCTTATGGGCCGTGCAAAGGCTTTTAAACTCTGCCCTTTGCCTAATAGGGAGCCAATGAAGGCTCTGTAGCAAAGGAGAGGCATGGGATCTTCTTGGGAGTCTAAAAATAAGTTGTGCAGCATCATTCAGAACGACCTGCAATCTATTGGTCAGATTTTTCGGCAGACCTAAATAGAGAGAGTTCCCATAGTCCAACCTCGAAATAATTGTGGCATAAACTACAGTGCGAAGCATGGATGAAGATAGAAGGGGAACTAATTTGCGCAATTGTCTAATCAGACCAGTACAGGTCCCCACAACGGCGGAAATCTGGCTGGTCATTGACAATTCACAGTCAAGCTTAATTCCAAGGCTTTTCACCTTGTCACAAGGTATTGGGGTGGGACCCAGTTCTTGAGGCCAGTATAAATCACTCCATGGAGAACTTATAGTTGAAACAACTAAAACCTCAGTTTTTTCAGGATTAATTTTCAGCAGATTTGCCATCATCCAACTGACTACAAATCTGAGGATATCCTGTGCATACTTCTGCGCAGAGACCGTATTGTCTATGCTAAGTAGCAGCTGGGTATCGTCAGCGTAATTAAATACGCGACAGCCCATGTTTACCAGGGAGTTGATCAATGGTTGTATATAAAGATTAAACAATACTGGGGATAGAGCGGAGCCCTGTGGGACTCCGCACATCAGGTTACCCACCTCCGATAAGCTATCCCCCAGCTGAATCCGCTGTGTCCTACCTGACAGGAAGGATTGAAGCCACTGTAAGGCCGTGTCCCGAATCCCGAACTTGGCCAGCCTATCCAGGAGCAGGGTATGGCTGACAGTATCGAACGCCGCTGAAAGATCTAAAAGTATCAGGGCGCTCGTTTTTTTACTGTCAGTCATCTCCCTAAGCTCATCCAGCACCGAGAGCATCACCAACTCGGTGCTGTGGTGTGCACGAAACCCTGCCTGATGTTCCTGGAAGAGATGGTGAGACTCCAGGGTTGAGGCCAGGGATTTCAGCACATGTTGTTTTAGGATTTTGGACAAGAACGGTAGTTGGGAAATAGGTCTGTAATTTTTCAAGATGGTAGGATCGGCTCCTGGCTTCTTTATCAAAGGCTTCACTCGGGCTTCCTTTAAACTGGCTGGTACTGTCCTTGTTTCCAATGAGTTGTTCAAGAGGAAAAAAATATGGTCTTCTAAAATAGGGCGTGCCAGGCGAAAGACACTAGGGGGGCATGGGTCTGCCAGAGAGCCTGATTTGATTTTGCTCATAAGTTGTTCTAGACTCATTGGATCTATCAATGGAAATTTTGAGATAATGACTTCCGAAGAAGTCTGAACGTCCTGTGGTATATTAGATCCAGATACTATACCCTGTCTAATATCAGAAAGGATAATATCTACCTTCTCCAGAAAGTAGTCTTGAAACATATTACAACTAATTGTTGTTTCCGTATTCTCAGATTTTTTACTCAACTCTGTTAATATTTTGAATGTTTCTTTTTGAACATTCTCAGCCTGGTTTATCCGGATTTCGTAATAATTTGCTTTAGTAGCCAGAGTGAGTTTTTTATATGCGTTGAGCAAGTTTTTATACTGCTCTCGATCCCCTTCATCTTTAGTTTTCCTCCAGCTTCTTTCAGCTTGATGGAGCTTCTTTTTATGTTCTCTCAGAGACGATGTAAACCATGGTGCCCCCTTTCCTGCTCCTTTAACTCTTTGTAGCTTCTCCGGTGCAATCTGATCAATCGCTTTCCTCAGATTACACACTTTGGGCCCGATGTAGGTAGCCCTTTACCGATCGGAATCGGCCGAAAATACCGATTTTCGGCCGTTTCCGATCGGTAAAAGGCCATGGAGATGTAGGGGCACATTTTCGGTAATTTTACCGATTCGTTATCATTACCGAATAGGTAAATTTACCGAGTCGGTAATATTTACCGATTCGGTAATGATAACGATTCGGTAAAATTACCGAAAATGTTATGTAGGTAGCCTATGTTCCGGCAGCACATGGCTTACAGAATCGGTATTTTACCATGGAATACAAATCCATGGTAAAAAACCGATTCCTGTGTACATGCACATCTGTGCATGTACACATGTGCCATGTGACAGACAGACGTGCCCTTAGGGCATGTCTGTGTGCCACATTGCACACATGGCCGTTTTGGGGGTGCTAGAGGGTGTCAAAGTGACACCCCCTGCACCCTTGTGAATTCCTTAAATACCGATTGGGTAAATACCGAATCGGTAATGCCTAATCATTCCTATGGGCTTCAAAGCCCATAGGAAAGAATGGGCATTACCGATTCGGTATTTACCCAATCGGTAATTAATGAATTGTTAAGGATTCGGTAACGAATCCAGATGTTGGGACCTACATCCCATTTACCGATTTTAAAATACCGAATCGGTAAGATTCGGTATTTCAAAATCGGTAATTGGGATTTACCTACATCGGGCCCTATATCTCTATACTCTTGACAAGATTACCATTAGAGGCCATTGGTTGAACAAAGTCCGAAAGAGTATCCGTTAGAGTTTGTAAATCAACTTTCCTCCATTGACGGACTTTCTTCATTTTAGGGGGAGGTTGTATCAACTTTACATCAATTGGGATGTTACAATAGACTAGATAATGGTCCGACCATATGCAGGGTAAAATATCCACAAGAGCCACCTTAGGATCTAAAGTCCAGATAAGATCAAGGATGTGTCCCTTTGAGTGAGTGGGAACTTTCACCAACTGCTTAAAGCCCAATGAAGACATAGTTGTATCTAAACATCGGGCTGCCGGCTCCTTATGAGCCTTGTCCCAATGTAGATTAAAATCTCCAGTTACCTCTACCTTTTCATATCTTGAACAAATGTCAGATATAATAGACATAAATAAATCATTGAAAGCTGAAGATGAGTTTGGTGGACGGTAGACTGTGAGGATCACAAGGCACTGATCATCAAACGTAATTTTTACTCCAAGAACATCGGCTAAATCCACTGTTTCTGCTAGTATTTTAACTACTGTGAGTGATTTTTTAAACAGAATTGCGACTCCCCCCTCCTCGAGCACTATCTGCACGGTTGTGCCATACTATGTCATACTCGTTAGGAAGAGCGGCTATGATGTCTGGCAATGAGTTGTCCCCAAGCCACGTCTCAGTGAGAGTCAGGACATCAATATCTTCATCCTGAAGCAAGGAGAGTATTTCCAAATTATGTTTCTGCAAAGACCTTGTATTTAAAGATGTCAAATTCAAAGAGAATGAGTAAGATTTGGCTGAAACAATAGACGATCTAGCAATAGACATCTCTTCTAGTATCATCAATGTGGCCAAATCCAAAGATGGACCCTCTCTATCAAGCTGGAGTAACTCTAAAGAGGTATAGGCACGCCGCTGGCCAGGGGTCCAAGCCCCAGCGCCCGGTCGTGCGCGGACGGGCGCAGACAGGCTGGACTCTGGCGTGACTCCGGCGTGCTCGCGCAAGCGCTGCGCGTCAGCATGGTCGCCTTAAATAGCTGCCTCTGTGCAACTAGCGCACAAACAAAGATGGCGCCGCCGGGCGTCCCGTCTTTCCCCCAATATGGCCGCCGGTGAAGAAAGGGATACAGGGACCCGCTAAAACGCGGTGTATTTCCAAAAATTATCATGCAGGTAAGCTGGGATTGGCTGACTATTAAAATCAGGGGAAATATAACACAAGTTATATCAAATGGCAAATAGGTACTTTAAAATTCGTTCTTGCACACCACTATATCAGCAATAGAACGCGATCTGCATAAGCGCTGCAAAGAAATGATTAAGCACCCTACCTGGTCAAGACTTGGAATCTAGTTTGCTCGCCCTAAATAGCTGCATCTGTGCAACTAGCGCGCAAACAAAGATGGCACGCCGGGCGTCCCGTCTTTCCCCCAATATGGCCGCCGGTGAAGAAAGGGATACAGGGACCCGCTAAAACGCGGTGTATTTCCAAAAATTATCGCGCAGGTAAGGTGGGATTGGCTGACTATTAAAATCAGGGGAAATATAACACAAGTTAAATCAAATGGCAAATAGGTACTTTAAAATTCGTTCTTGCACGCCACTATATCAGCACTAGAACGCGATCTGCATAAGCGCTGCAAAGAAATAATTAAGCGCCCTACCTGGTCAAGACTTGGAATCTAGTTTGCTCGCCCTAAATAGCTGCCTCTGTGCAACTAGCGCGCAAACAAAGATGGCGCCGCCGGGCATCCCGTCTTTCCCCCAATATGGCCACCGGTGAAGAAAGGAATACAGGGACCCGCTAAAACGCGGTGTATTTCCAAAAATTATCGTGCAGGTAAGCTGGGATTGGCTGACTATTAAAATCAGGGGAAATATAACACAAGTTAAATCAAATGGCAAATAGGTACTTTAAAATTCGTTCTTGCACACCACTATATCAGCACTAGAACGCGATCTGCATAAGCGCTGCAAAGAAATGATTAAGCGCCCTACCTGGTCAAGAAATGGAAAAAGATGTTGAAAAAATATGTAATTTCTTTTTTTTATTAGTGTGCAATTCTCTGCACATTTAGAGGCGTGTTATTTGTTTGGAAAACATGGCTAAAATATATTTACCTTGCTTGTTTATTTTCTGTTCACTTTCAGATGTGGGTTGATTTTGGATTGAGTGTAGGTTGTTGTCTTGAAATGGCTGTTGTACAGAATTTTTGGAAGATGTCTTTTTAGTTTGGTGTAGTTGAGTCTTTGAAGATGTGTTTTCAATTGCTCTTCTTTGTTGAGATTTCCTATTAAGATGTCTGTCTTTGGTTATTTACTTTGGCGTTGTTGTTTAGTTGAATTGGTATGAATTTCTGGTCCAAATGTAGAGTACTTTGATTTGAATCTTCTTTAGTTTTTTTCTTTGTTTCTATGTTGTTGTAGGTTTTCTAGTTTTTGAATGTCGTTATATCCTTCCAATCTCCCTGCGCTGTGCGCCCGTCCTTCAACCGACGTCCGCGAGCCAAAAGAAAGCACTGACTTGGAGCACTGATAACACACCCGATTGGAAGGTGTAAGCTCATCTCTCTGTACCTTCTTGTGTCATGCGCAGCTCAGGCGTTACTTTACCATAGTAGGCGTGGCTGAGGTCTTAAGAAAGCTTTATCATGTATTAGCACGCCTTGAGGAGACAGTCCCTCTCGGCAACCATCTTCGGGTGAAGGCCTGACCTGGGGCTCCTATGCAGAGCATATTATCAATAAAGTACATTTGTATTCTCTACTGACTGACTGACTCTTCATTTGGGAAGGCATAGCCAATATGTGTGGAAATAACCCTTGGGGCCCTTAGACGGTCACGTCCTTCGTCTGCTTCTTAAGAGTTGTGAGTAGTGTATAGTCTCTTCCCACACCCTATGATGCAAATCCATTATCAGAGAGAGGGGTGTTAGCAGGGATGACAGTCTCAGGACAGAGCATACTATGCACAAATGTAATCCAAGAGAGAGGTCTCATTGGAGAGGCCAGTCTATCTCTGATTAGCCTACTATGCATATCAGCCATCGAGACATAGGTCTGACAGAAGAGGCCAGTTCATGTACTCACTCTAATATGCGCACCTATCATTTACAAGAGGACTCCGTGGAGAGGCCATTCTCTCTCCATGCATCCCACTATGCAAACCAATCATCCAAGAGAGAGATCTGGAAGGAGAGCGCAGTCCATGTACACACCCTACTACGTAACATCTCATGTAAGAGATAGGTTTGAGAGAAGAGGCCAGTCTTTCCTCAAACCCTAATATGCACACACCTCATTCAAGAGAGGAGTCTGAGCAGAGAAGTCAGTTACTCTTTATTCTGTACTGCACACACCTGTCATTCAAGAGAAAGGTCTCTGTGGAGAGATCACTACATTTACATTCTCTAGTACGCACACCTGTCCTGCAAGGCAGAGGTTTGACTGCAGAAGTCATGCTCTCCCTAGTTTCTAATACACACACCCATGATCTAAGAAAGAGGTCTAAAGGAAGTGGCTAAACTCATAAACTACTATGCATACTTGTAATCCAAAGTGAGGTTATGATATTCTGAATGCATAGGTATGGTGTTAGGGTGGCCATGTGAAGTGCAATGTGAGGTTTGGAATGTTACAGGAAAAAATGGTTATGAAAATTCTGTTTCAGTTGTGGTGAGCAGCTTCTCAGACATGAAGTGAATGTGGCTCCTGCTGTCAATAAACTTACTGATTCAACTGCTGAACCATGTATGCTGTCCTGATTGGTTCAGTCACTAAATATCGAGGCACAGAATATAGAATGCACAAAATATTGACTCAAAAATATCGAAGGACAGAATATAGAATCCCTATCTACAAACAGGTAAGTACTAAAATATCGAGTACAAAATATCGATAGTTAAAATATAGTTAACTAAAATATCGAATTTTTTAAATGTATTAAAAATGACATAAAAGTAATGAAATAAAATAATATAAATTAAATAAAAGATAGTTACATAAATACAATTAAATAAAAGATAGCTACAATAATGTAAAAAAGCTTACAATGTAAAAATAATAAATGTAATGTAAACATTTTTTTAACATTTATATGTACTTAATAATATCATAAAATAATTATGCATATTAATTATAAAATATTTTAAATATTTTAAAAACTATTAACACCTTATCCGCGGCGGCAATTCCGCCGTGGTGCGAGCTTTTTAAAAGGTAGGCGGGGCTGCGACAGCCATTTGCCGTTCGCAGCACCAGGAAGGGAGTGATCCCGTCTACCGTTGGCCGACGGGAGCACAGAAAGGGCTAAAAATATATCTACATATATATAAATAAACTTATTATCTAAATATAACAATAAATAATATATAATAATTTAAATAATAAAGTAATACTTTTTATGTTATTATTAATTTTCACTACATTAAATATTACAAAATTAAATACATTACATAGCTAAGGGAATAAAATTAGTACTCATACTCTAACAAGTGCAAAAGTAGAGAATTTGTTGGAAAGTGGGAGGGTAAAAGTGATTATTCCCACTCCAGTGAGAGCAACAGTAGGGAAAGCGTTGGAAAGCGGGTGGGTAAAAATTACTATTCCCACTCCAGTAAGTGCAACAGTAGGGAAAGCATTGGATAGCGGGAGGGTAAAAATTATTATTCCCACTCCAATTAGTGCAACAGTAGGGAAAGCGTTGGATAGCGTAGGGGTAAAAATTACTACTCCCACTCCAGAGAGTGCAACAATAGGAAAGCGTTGGATAGCATAGGGGTAAAAATTACTATTCCCACTCCAGAAACTGGAACAGTGGGGAAAGTGATGATTTAATATTTAAATAACAATAAAATAATGATCAATACCAATTAAAAATTAATTAAAATGAATTACCTATTACAAAATATTTAATAATTAATTAATTATAAATACCAATACATATTATTTATTAGAAATTAATTACCTATTAATAATTAATTAACAATACATTATTTATCAATACACCAAAACAATGTAAATAATTTTTTTATTACAATTACTTTACATCCCACCCTATTCCCCTATAACCCACAACCCACTCCAAATAATAAATGAATACAATTAACATAATTACATATAATGACCAATTAATAAAAAATAATTAGCAATTAATAATTAATTAACAATAAATTAATTCTCAATACATATAAATAAAAATAAATATTTACTTAATTACAATTGAATTACTTCCCACCCTATTCCCCTATAAACCCACAACCTGCTGCAGAACTCAAATGCAAAATTAAGTTAAAAATATTTAATAATTCATACAAATTATTATTTAATGTACTATAATTAAATTACTTCCCACCCTATTCCCCTATAAACCCACAACCCGCTATGCAATTAAATTATGCAAAAGTTAAATAACATAAAATTCATTACTTTAAAAAAATTAAACATACATCACAAAAATAATATATAATTTTAACACATATACTAGCATACATAACACTAAAAAAATCGATAATATGGAAAACGATATTTCTAAATTTGATAATATGGAAATCGATATTTCTTACCTCAAATTTGATATTCTATACAACTATATTTTGGGAATTCGATATTCTGGGCTCTCTATATTGTTAATTCGATATTCTGGACAGTCGATATTTCAGATTCTATATTTTGGGTGTTCACCGTCCTGATTAGCACAACTTTTGTGGGCGAAGGGCGGGAGCAGGAGCTTCAAGGAATTGCTAGTGTTTTTGTTTGTACATAGGCTTGAATTAAATTTTTTTCAGGATAATAAGTGTAGATTTAGGTGAGCGAAGACTGCACAGTTATCCCCACACACAAGCTTCACCCTCAACACCTGCACATTTACTAGTTGAACTCGCATTTCCTATCCCGGTGCGCACATTCGACAGCTGAGCAGCTACCACTATGCGAATGCACTCTTTCTGGTATCTGTTGAAGGCAGCCAAGAACTTTGAAACATGCACGCAATTACAAGCCATGACAATTACCAAGTGCTATGAGACTTCTTGAGCTGTATGTCGGGAGAAATAAAACAAATCAGTTACCACCCGGGGAGGAATTGCAGGAAGGCACTTCCTGGTTATACAGTCTTGAAAGTACATTAGTCTTAAGAAGCTGTGTTGGAATAAAAAACCTTCCTGCAGGGACAGTGATTGAGCAGAGGAGCTCCAGCTAGAGAAAAGCTTTAGAAAAACTGGGATAATTGAGCACCTCCCATGTGGAAATTGATTAGTGAAAACACTGACAAAAGCAGTCCCCCTGAGTGGCCGTGGGACAGTATCAGCCAGCATTTTTTAAATGTAACTGACTTTAGGCTACACAGTTCACAGATACATGTGGTTTACAGTTGGTATATATTTGCGGCCATGTTGTATGTCTAAAGTGCGCATATACATTCTAGAGCTGCTGTTGCCCAAGCTATTACACCCATAAAGGGTCATATCATTTTTGCCTCTTCATCTCAAGCCAACATTACACCAAAACAAGTCATTATCTACAGGAAAGTAGAGTACATTAAGAGGATGACAGAGATACACTCACTTTCTTCATCATAGTCCCTTGGTGCATCATTGTACCCTCTACCATCAAATTGGAGTTTTTGGTGTAGCTTTGTGTTTGTGATGCAACAGTGATACACACTACAGATCTAGTTATTTTCTTCTTCATAGTCCTTTGATGTAGCACAATACAGATTTGGTCCAACAGTCCTATGGATCTTTAGGTAATTCCAGTTTTATTAAGTGTACTATTTTGCGAGTGTTTCACACTACAGTCCACGTTTTTGTTCTGTTTTTACAACCAATATATTTATGATTTTGAGGGTTTTTTACATAATAACAAGAAGGTCAATTGTTGTTGTGTTTTTGTTTTAACATGCAGTCTGTTTATCCACCATCCTCATTTTTAGAATGTCCAGATGAACCAATTGTGTGCTGGAAGAACTGGTTTGCTGCATTTTAAACATATCTTAGAGCAATGGGTGCTTCGAGGTTATGGCCAGAAAAAAAGAAATGACACATTTCACACTTGTTAGGGTTTGAAGTAGGCAACATTCAAACATTTGCCAGAGATTGAAGTTACAGAAGAAGAACCAGAGGATGAACACACAGAGACCATCAATAAGGTGAAAAGGCATTTTAATGTTCAAAGCAACATCATTGTTTTACGACACAAACTCCTAATGAGGAGGCAGTTGAGAGGAGAAGAGGTATATAAGTATGCATCTGTACTCAAAAGATTAGTTGCAGAATGCGATTTCGAGAATTTTACAGATCAGTTATTTGTGATCAATTCATCTGCTATTGCCCCAACAAAGCATTTCAACAGAAACTTTTATTGTTAAGCAATCCATCCCTTCAAAAAACGTTGCAGATTGCAAAGAGTATTGAGACATCACAAATACCTGTAAGGGAGCTAGAAGAGAAAAAAACAACCTAGTTGGAAATGTTCAGATGAAAAGTAAAAACACTAGAAAGGAGTACCCAATGAACACATTTTTCAGATGTGGTAATTTACTGCACTTTAAGTCAGGGAAACAGTGCCCTGTCAAAAATGAGGTTTGCAGAAAATGTGGTAAGATGGAACATTTTGAAAAAGTATGTCAGAGTCAATCTAACCAAGCAGGGAAGAGTCCCAATGTAGTACGCAATGTAGTGGAAGATGATTATTGTGCACAGCTAGAAAAGATACAGGATGATACCCAAGCTACGGTGTAAGTTGAGGGTGATGAAGTCTGTTCAGGGAATCATGAAAACTGGTATGCTCCACATACTGGGGTACTAGTGGGTAATAGATCTGTCAGAAACTTGGTTGATTCTGTGGCCAGAATTACAATCCTGACTCAGGAAGTTTTCAATAGTTTGTGGTTGGGAAGAATCCTGGAACCACAAGATCGAGCTCTGGTTTCATATTAAGGAGGCAAATTGAGATATCACGGTATTTTGAGGTGGTTTTAGTCTTTAAGGATCATAAGATTTATGGCAAAGTCAGTGTGGCAATTAAAGGATTGTGTTGGTTTCACAGAGGGTTTTTTGGGATTGCTTTCAGACTTTGCACAAAAGGCCAAGTGTTTGTAGTCACAGAAAAACTAGTGAGTGACATCACTACAAGATTACCAGAAGATTCTTCAGGCAAATTGAATACCATAAAAGGGTTAAACTTAAAGTCAAGCAAGATGCTATCCCTATTATGGAAAAGATGCAGGCAATCATGTTTTCAATAAGGGAGGATTTTGAAAGGGAACTAGTGAAATTATTTGACAGTGGCATAATTGAGTCCATAGATTAATTGTTGTTGTTATTTCTCCTTGTAGTTGCTCTTACAAAATGGTGAATTGAAGATTTGCGTTGATTTGTGGAGCCTCTGCAGTGCCTTTTGAGTTGACTCTCGCACTCTCCCGTGCATTTCTGACCTGCTGTCCATGGTGGCTGGTGCATGTTGCTTTTCAAAGCTTGACCTGGCATCTGCCTATCACCAGGTACTTTTGGATCATGAATCAAGAAATCTTTCAGCTTTCATTTCACCTATTGAACATTTCAGTAATGATAGATGCCATGTGGATTGGCATCCGCAGCATCTGTTTTTTTCAGCAAATCATGTTTCAGCTTTTCAAAGACATATAAGGGGCAGTCGCTTTTGGATGACGTGTTAATATTTGCAAACACAAAGGAGAAACTTGAAACTATATTAGATCAGATATTGTTTATTCTTCAGGAAAAAAGAAAAGTGCTGTGTTAAAAGTTGAGAAATGAGAAATCGTCATGGCCAGGATCGCATATCTGGGGCATGTAGTTGCAAGTAATGGCATAGAGCCTAGACCAAGATTGGTAAATCTTATAATTGATGCTAAACCACTAGTTTACAAGTTTGGGTTGAAACTTGATAACATTCATGGCCCATGATCAAATGTTACTGCTGCTGTATCCCAGATTATGCATCCTATATCAAACCTTTGACCATTCTGCTGAAGAAGAATGCAATTTTCAAATGGGACGTTGCATTCCATGAATCATTTGAGCGGATTAAGAAGCAGTTAGCCAATTCAATGGTTTTCAGACCATTTGACCTGAGATTTCAATGCTGTATCATTGCTGATGCATTCAATTTGGTGTTGGGGGCAATTCTCACACAATCAGATGGTAAGGTTGAGAACACCATTTGCTAAGCTTCACAGGTTTTGAGAGAGTCAGAAACTCATTATTCCACAACAGAAAATGAACTGTTAGCTTGTTGGTGGGCAATACTAAAGTTCAAATTGTAGTTTGGGAAACTAAGTTTACAATGGTGACTGATCATAAGCCATTAGTTGCCATCCTTTCAGGGGGAAAGATAAAGGACCTAGAATTTCAAAGAACACAGCTAATTTGTTGCAATATCAATTTGACACAGAACACATCAAAGGTGCCAAGAATGTCTGGGCTGACTATTTGCTAGGATTGCAGATGGTAATACAGACAACAAGAGTGAGGTTGTAGATGAAGACGGTCTTATTGCTTCAGTGGATTTAGAAGAAAGGTCTACAGTGTCTGAAGATGAATGGAAATCAATGCTGATTGAAGATGAAGTACTAAAATTGATTATGTCATAAGTGAAAGCAGGGTGGCCACCAGAGAGGTCCTTGGATGTACCATGTCAGCCTTTTTGAAAGGTTCATGACAAACTTTTGTTAGAAAATTAACTTTTGATAAAAGGAGATAAACTGGTTCCAGCAGAAAATGGCAAATGCAGGTTAATAGAAATGTGCCATGAAGGACTTTCAGGCAAGACCTTCAACAAATGCAGGCTGAGGCAATCATTGTGGTGGCCGTCCATGCATAAAGAGAGTGTCTAGTTTGTAGGGTGAGTGTATGTTCAGGTGCAGAAAAGGGTCTGGTTGTCCGAAAGCCTCTTTAACAACCTATTGAGTGTCCTTCTAAAGCTTAGGAAATAAGTTAGCATGGATTGGGTTCCATTTCTACTGCTTACTGGGTCATTTACGCTATGCATTGGCAGAAATGGATCTCTGTTCTAAGTGGCCCAAAGTAAAATTAATCACCAAACCCAGTATGAAAGTCGTTAGTGAATTCTTAAAAGAAATTTTCCTCAGAGAGTGTTTTCCTAGGTTCCTGATATCAGACAATGGGGCCTAGTTTGTGAGCAGGGAGATGGAGATGTTTCTTGAACGAAAAGACATCAAACATTGTTACTTGATAACCCCAAAACAAACAGGAAAAATCAAGCGCATGAACAAAATGATAATCAAGTGTGTGCAATGGCCAATTGCTAACTTATGTTTCATTCTGAATTCTGTCCATTCCATACTATGGATTTATTGAACGAGTCCCCATTGTACCACATAGGTGTTCCTGTTTGAATTGTTAAGGGAAAGAAAGCCAGCCAAAGAGTTTGTCCCAGTTGGGTGAGCACATAGGTTAAATTCGAAATTAATTTGGATGAATATGATACAAAAATCTGGAAACATTTAGTTGAGGCCAAAGTCAAACAAAAGGAAACATTTGATAGGTGTAACCAAGTTCAAATAAGGAAAATTGAAGTTGGGGATAAGGTCCTTATTAGAAAAGGTGCATGTGTGAAAAAAGGTGAGACAAAATATACTGAGCTTTGTGTGGTGGACAAGCTATGCAGAATTTTATTTGGGTCAATGGTTTGGACCAGTGGAATTTAGGAAGGGTCATTAAGTGTGAAGGTAGGACTAAACAGATCACTCCTCTGCCCAGCCAAGTTTCGTATAGCCAATGGTTTTTGGTTCCGGTGATTAATATTGACCCCTTGATCTGCTGGAGCAGCTGTGCTAGGCAAGTTCCTCTCAGATTTAGCAAGTGAAGATTTGGTTTACGATTGGAAATGTTCTATAATATGTGCTTTTGAAAAATAGAGGTTTTAATTTTTTGCTCATGTGCAATGTTTCTATTTGACAGGTATCTCTGCATTGTTCATCATATATTTTTTTTGGTTTTGCTCATTGAGTTTTCATAGATTTTTTGGTGTTTTTAAGATTTGTGTTATTCATTGGAATGGGCAACGTATTGTGATGTTCTGAATGCCCGGGTAGAATGTTAGTGGTGGCTGAGTGAAGTGGAATGTTGGGTTTTTAATTTTATTTGGAAAGCGGTTATAAAGATTCTGTTTCAGTTGAGCTGAGAAGCTATGCAGACACAATGTGAAAAATGCTCTTGCTGTGAATAAACTTACAGATTCAACTTCTGAACTGTTTATGCTGCCTTGATTATCACAGAGGAGTCAGAGGGCAGTCTCTCTCCAAACTTTAGTATGTACATTTGTAATCAAAGAGAGAAGTCTTAGCAATGGGGCCAGTCGCTTCAGACATCCTACTATGCACTCCCATCATTTGAGAGAGAGGGACTAAGTTTAGAGCCCAGTCCCTCACACCCTAGTATGTTCACCTGTCATTTGAGAGAGAGGTCTGAAGTGAAAAGCCAGTTCTTCACCACACCTTACTGTGCACACCTGACACCTGAGAGCGAGGTCTGGAAGTAGAAGCCACCCCCTACCCGCACCCTACTATGCATAACCCTCATCTGAGAGAGAGGTGCAAAAGGAAAAGACAGTTCTTCCCAACACCCTACTTTACACACGTCCTGTGAGAGAGAGGTCTGAAAGGAGAGGCCAGTCCCTCCCCACATCTGTCATCTGAGACAGTGGTCTCAGTGAAGAGACCAGTCTTTCTCTACACACCGTACTATGCACATTCATCATCTGTGAGAGGCTCTTTTTTCTTTCTTTTTTAAAATGTTGTGTTATCATTTTAAATTAACAAACAAACAAGAAAAAACAAAGCAGCGAGATGAGTGGTCCCCCCCACCACCCTAACCCTCCCGGTCCAACACTATCTAGAAAAAAAAGGTCACATGAGTTAGAAATTAGTCCAATTTTACATTTAAAAAAAAGTTAGTCAATCATATTGGGCCGTCAGTATCGTAGCTCGTAGCAAATGATGATCATAACACAATTCTTCAGGCCCCAAATCTCCATAAAGTGCAAGAGAGTAAATAATCGTTTTTTATAAATGCATTCACAAATATAAAGTGACCCATGTGAAAGTGCAACGTGCGTGGAGAAAGTGCAAAAGGTGCATGAGGATAACATGATGGGCAGAACCCTTTTTCTAAATAGTGGGTTAGCTGTCTCAACCTCTTGCCGTCTGTCATACAAGCTCGGGAGTACATGGTATACCCCCTCCCACAATTATTATGTAGGTTTGCCTAACAAAGCCAGCTAGACAGAGGTCCCATATTACCAATCCTTTCAGTTTAGCCCAGATACCCTTATTAGCATAGATATCTTTCTCAAGGTTGTGTATTGAATATAGCCGGGCCACCCACTGCTGAAATAGGGGGGGATTGGGTTCTAACCAAGCCGATGTAATACAAAGTCTATAGGTTGCTATGGCTATAAAGATTAGAGCGCCTCAACTTTTGCTATCTATGGTGTCTTGTACTCCCAGTAAAACTACAGTGGGAGTAAGCAGGATATCTCGAAATAAAACTAACCCGAGAAAGGCTTGGATCTCCGTTAGCAATTGGACAAGTTTCTCACATGTGGCAAACATATGAACCGAATCTGCACTGTATCCAGAGCAACTGGGACAGTTAGTGCCTCTGCCCCTTCCCCATTTCACAATTTTACTCGGGGTGTAGTACAAGACAAAATATGTTTTGTGAAATTGGACTTGTAAATTGGCTGAAAATTATGTGTTCGCGTCCGTTTTTGCGTGTTCGAGAGAGAAATATTGCGCAAACTTACCCACGTGGTCCTCAATGGACGCGGCAATCTTGTTTTTCATTCATTGCTATGGTTCTGGGCATGCTATTTCAATCCTTCCCTAATCTTTGCAATCCTTTGTTTCTTTGAATTTTTTTGGGATCTTTTTTCTCATTATCTATCTCTCTATTTTTCTACATCTATATTTTGTGTTTTTTTCAACTTTTTGTTACTTTAATAACTACTTTTTTTGTTTAGCTCTCTTTTATTTTTTCCCCCTATTCTTTTCTTCTTTCGCCCAGGACCATGGCAAAGGGAGCCGGCAAGTCAAAGGGGAAGGGTCCCGTAGGGCGGAGAATATACAGGCCAGGAATTATTTAGTGCAGTGGAGGTGGCCGCATTCACCTTCTATGTGCAGCACCACCTCCCGAAGACCGTGGCAGTAGGGGGCAGGCTCGGTTCAGGGTATGGCCTCCGGGAGCGTCGCCAGCTTTGGGATAAGGTGTGCCGGGCCATGCGTAGGGAGTCGGGGTCCAGCGCACCTACCAGCAAGCGACGAACCGGTGGTCGGACCTCCTTGACCGGGAGCAGGACCTGCTCCACCTGCTAGGTGTGGAGATCCCTGGCCTTGGTGAGTAGCTATTTAATAACTACTTTGTTTTCTTCTGCTCTGTGTTATATTGCTAATATATGTTTTTCCCGAAGAGCAAGAATGCTGCCGATTCGATTACATTGCAGGTAAATTAATGTTTAAATAGCTTCTGTGATTGCAGGTGCTCGCCTGCTCAGTGGCGTTGCTACTATGCTTACTTGTTTGCAACTTTGTGCTCATTTGAGAGCAGAACTGCGTAATGCTAGAGAGACTAGAGACTCAAGTCTAGTCCTTCCTTTGTACTCCTGCTGCTGCCACTAAGAAGAGATAGTGGTGGATTGATAGGTTGAGTATATTATTTATGACTTGTTATTTAGTAGTAGGACATTTTTTAGTGGTCTGCAGTCATGATGATGGACTGTGTCTGTCACGTCGCGTGCTGCTGAGTGCTGGCAGTTGTAGTAGAACCTTTTTGTTGTTGGAGTAGTTAGTGATTTACATAACTTTCCTAGTAGACGGTCTGCAAATCCAGTAATACTGTACTATCCTCCTAGTTGACCAGATCAGATAGGTCAATACATGTAGTGCAATTGTTGGTAATTTGTTTCCCCGAGATAATTTTAGATTGTGGTCAAAGAAATCAAATATTCCCAAAAAACAATCATCCGTGTTTGTGTTTATTTCATGATCATCAGCACCTCCCAGGGGCAAGGAGACTACCACAACAGAGGCTCCGGCGGAACAAGGTGGACAGCAGGATCGGTCCTCTGCAGGCTCTTCTGCTGGCCCCAGTAAGTTGTTCTATTGTTATATTAATACTTACACTTCCCTAACTTTTACAGCTCCTATTCATTACAAACTGTTTCCTAATTCTATTTTTTACAAAACAGTCTTTGATCTTCTTCTAAACTGTTTCTACATTCTTATCCTGCCTCTACCATCCCTCTCTGTGCTACTACTATTTACTATTATTATGAGTCGATCTGTGTAGGTAGCTAAGCTTGCCCAGTCGGCAAACGGTGTTAAACAAAACTCTGATCCAGCAGTAGCTCTAGGCACTGAGTGCAGTCCTCTGGGTTGCCCTTGCTGTCTATTCCAATCTTCTTAATGTAAGTGCTTTGACCATTTCCAACAACAAAATGTCAATGTCTCCACCAAGAATGAGCTAGTATTTGGCTTTTTTGATTTGATAGGAGCACATACCATACCGTTAGTGTTTCAGGGACTATTCTGCACATACAGAAGTATGGACAAGAGAAATAGAACATTGTTGATGATAGGTGCAGTTCGACTTTCCACATACCTCAGTCGAACAGAAGTTAAACCCCCAATCCCCTGACCAACTATCTGGTGTGTCTGACCATTGATTACGACCCAGAAGAACAGAAGAAGACTACCGCCGAGTCCCGACCTATCAGAGTCACGGAAACATGCCTGCAAAGTGCAGTAGTTCAAACCCTTCCGCTCACTCACTCATGAACAAAAACCACACAGTGTTTGTTAGTTTTAAAGGTTTATTTTCAAATAAGAAAGAAAAAAACGATTTCTTCATTTTTAATAGCGCAGTATTGCGAGCGAGCACTGGTGATGAGATACATGACGTTAAAGTTTAAACAACATTCCCTTGAATCAATATACTTCAACTTAACACATCAAATTATTAGAATAACTGTGCAGGAGCCCCCACCTTCTTTAAAGTACTTAAAGTACTGCTGGTGATGAGGAGTAGGTGGTGAACTGTCCTGTTGGCAGAAGGGCAATGGAATCTTCTGTCGGTAATTAGAAAAATGGTGCACGTTAAAAAGCAAGCATTCATCAGTTGTGCCAAAAAGTGTAGCATTTAATGGCTAACCATATAAAAGGTTAACACCCTCCCCAAAACCGTCACTTTTTTTCATTCCCAATAATTAAAAATTCGTTATGTATTAACATTTTCTTCCATTACGAGACGAAAAAGGGGGTGGTGTATGGCATCTGAAAATATGACATGTTTTTTGCCACCAGGAGAAGCTGTGGGGGATGGCTCAGCGGCGGCGGATGGTGGTAAGTTATTATACTCCTTACTTATTGACATTTTTGAGTAGGATCGCAAAGTAGTGTATGATGTACTGTACAGTAGACAGTACACTAGTACAAGTACACTGTACTGTTAAGAACAGTTACTAATTTAGAACTAAATTTTTGCCAATCACGGAGAAGACAGTCAACCTTGACTTAGCAATAGCATTAGCGGTAGAAGTTCTCGGGTAAGCAAAGGCCCCCTCTATTTGACTTCAACTCATCTGGGAAACTTTGATCGTGAAGCCAAGTCATATCAGATGAACTTGAGGGATGTGAAGAACGAAAAGGGAACGAAGGGTGAAAGGAAGGACGAGCGAGTCGTAACATTTATGACTGTAAACAATGATACGTGTTTTTGAATGCAGGGAGAGGTGGCTGATGGGAAGGAATCAGATGCATGACTGCTTGAAGCAAGGATGGTTGGAGGAGAAAGAAAAGATGACTGCCTGTGTGGGTGAATCAGAAAATGCATGTGTGGTGTGCATTGCAATATATCATTTGGGTTAAACTCAAATGCAAGTCAAGACGGTGGTTTCCAAATAAAATGAAAAGGGTGTTAGTTGGTTGTTGAGAAAAAGTAAACTTGGTACAGTTGAGACATTAAGATGAATGATAGACGTTCACTTTGGAAGCCTGGATGGTATCTTCTTCTTCTTCATAGATAGCAGAGGTGTACGTAGTAGAGCAGACGCTCAGTGGATGAAGAGTGTTACTTTGAACAGCATGTCCGTGCCAGAGTAGCAAGGCTGAGGAAATCTAAATACTAGAAGTTGTGATTGTTCAGAAATACTCCCTTGACTAACAGTACAGTAGTTTACTTTGCAAGCACAGCATATATTGTGTATGTATTGTATAGTTGACATTATATCAAGTCAAGTCCCTTCCTCCGGCCATTATGGGTACCACACTCACTCCCTATGTTAATAATTTTCTTTCAGCTGTGTCATGGGTGGACTATCGCTGTTGTTCACTCAATCTATCAAAACAAAGCACGTAAAGTCATCCATCATATAAGCAAAGATCATGTGATCGGCAGGTTATATGATCAGAAATGAATAATCTTCATGTTCCTTTTGTAGTAGTCAAAGCCCGGGGGGGCAGTGTGAAATATAAATTACATTGAGCAGTAGCCCTTGATGTGACTGAATATGGCCAGTGCCACCCCTATAGAAAAGTAAGAGCTTCCCTATCCCCACCTGCATGTACTGCTTAAAGTAATGTGAGTCTGCGTCATCATGGCTTGTGTCCAAGTTCACGTACAAGTAATTCCTTTTGCAAAACAAGAGAAAAAAAGAAGAAGACTGGTGTAGTCTCTGACTCTCTGACTATGTAGTAGTGAGTCCATAGTGCTGCTAGTAGAATTCCTGAAACTCCCACAAATGTCACAGGCCTACAAAGACGGCGGAAAGATACATGCCAAAATGTTATACTGTGCTTGCAAGTTGCTACTGTTACTGTGAGACAACTTTCTGTTGAATTATTTTGAGTTAATGTTAAAGACTATTGGCTACAGTATTTTTCTTTCTTTCATCATATAGATGCTCCGCAACAAAAAAAGCTCACCCGGAAGGAGATGGCTGTCCGGGCCAGGGCCCGTAAGCTGGAGGCCTTTTGCGCCGAATATCGGTGGCTGTAGGCTCGGGAGAAGGAGGAGGAGGTGGCAACTACTGCATCCTCCTCCAGTGCACCTGGGGCCACCAGCCAGCAGCCTCCAGTGAAACGGCGCCGTGGCCCGACAGCCTCCCGCCGCACAGCAGCAAAAACAAGAGCTGCCCCCCAGAGCCTGGATGGCACGTCTGCACCTCCTCCGAAAGAGAGTGGACTACCTGGAGCACTTGGCAGAGAAGCAACAGCGCCAGCTCCGCGACCTCCGCAAAGAGCTGCAGGACCACCTGTCCACAGGACACCGCCGGAGGAAATGACTGTCCCTTGCTCCTTTTTTAAAGACTGTTGGGGGGGGGGAATTGGGCTTTGAAGAATGGGTCTTGAACAAGGACATTTCGACATTGGTTGGGGTTAGGAAGGGGGGTGATTTGGGTTAGTTTATTTTTGTTAGGGGAAATATATTCAATTATTTTACATACTTAAATATAGTATACG
The DNA here is from genome assembly GCF_964261635.1 of Lissotriton helveticus. Lineage (NCBI taxonomy): Eukaryota > Metazoa > Chordata > Amphibia > Caudata > Salamandridae > Lissotriton > Lissotriton helveticus. The sequence goes on along the minus strand of NC_136060.1, from coordinate 45,067,872 downwards.
CGTTCATATTATTTTGTGTGGTGGTGGGTGGGGGTTACTGTACGTTTGGTTTCTTCAAACTTACCAGCATGAATAATCTAAACGTTCATAAATGTACAAAAGTGCCACTAATAGAGTTAGTGAATTCAATTGCCCTACTAGTACTTTACTAGTACTACTGTCAGTCTCTCCGCTCCTCCGAGTCCTAGCCCATTATTCTACCTCCCAAAAATGCTTATCTTTCCTGTGATTCGTGTTTGAGAATAGGGCTAGGCACAGGGCTGGCTGCATGGCATATGGCGATTAAGGTTGGGTGTGTTGACTTGAATCCTGGACGGATGAAATATCATTGTTGTGCTGGTAGTAGTAGTGGTACACACTGGCAGTAGCAGCATATGAAAAAAAAAGGAAATGAAACATTGAGTGGCCTGAGCGTAGCATTAGAAACAGTATGATAGATAGTACGGTAGAGAACAGTGACATAAATTGTAGCCCAAGCAGTGCTAAAGTATTCAAAATATAAGTACTAGTTGCATGGAGTATGGCTACTATAAGAAATAGTATTAAGGCAAAGGACACAGGAACGTAAGCATTAAGCATTCGATTTGTCACGTGTAGGAGGAGGATGTTGTTGATGATCAATCCACGATGGCGCACATGAAATTCTGATTTGAATGATTTTTCTGTTGCTTTGACCTTATCCTCCCCAGCAAGTGTGTGGAATTTATTGTTGTCAATTATTCACACCTCAATGAAAAAACCACACAGCCCGGGGAAGAGGGTTAGGGTTTGAAAATGGGATGAGAATGGGGTTTTTTGGGAAAGTTTTGTGGAGAGAGGAAAAAAAACACAGCATGGACAAACAACAAATGAAGAAAAACAAATCTTTGGATTCGAAGATATCCATAAATCTTTTAAGAGACATAAAGGAAGTGCACTACTGCATGAATGAAGTTGTTTGCTAAATGGATGGTTAGGTTACTGAAAAGTAGTACTTACTACAACTTACTAGTAACTATGAAGAAACAATTTGACAGTACAGGGCTGCAGTAATTACGCAATTTCACTTGCCTCTCTGCCCTCAGAGTGAATAAACACTTATTAGTACATTAAATTAGTTTTAAAAATAGCAAAGAAACGTATCAAATAGCTGGAGGGATGAATTTGTAGCAGAGAGCAAACAAACGCACAGAGTCACACTCGTAGAAGTTCAAGTTCACAACAATAACATTTAAAAGATAAGGAGAAGTGAAGAGGATACTGTAACTGTATGTTGTAATTGTCCTGTTGAATTTGTGAATTTGCATGCATCCAGCCATTCCTCTTATTCGCGGTACTCCTCCATTCCATCTGACGCTCTGTCGATCAATCTTGGTGACCAGACACACTGTCCGCTGCCTGCCTGATGCGGAATTGCGGATCGCTAATGGCAAGCCTGAGTTAATCGTTTGTTCAATGGCACAGGGTAAAAGCCGGCCTGTAATTGTTGATGGAAAAACAGGAAGTGATATTAAAACACCACGGAGAAAAAATATAAGGTATGCTGTGTAGTGCAAAAATAACACTTTCAGTTTCAGAGGTGACAGTATTAAATACAAGCATCATTTCGAAAGTGCGTACCCTAAGTCTCCTTTTCAAGGATAGTAATTATTAACTATTTGCGAATTTTGCGGATCTGCGGTATGAAAATTTGCGCGAAATCGCAAAAAAATCCTCAAGTTCGTGCAAAATTTTAAAAAAATCAGAGAATTTGCGGATTTTCCCACAAACTCGCGGATTTTTTACCGATTTGCATAACTTTTACTGGAGTACTTTCTACTGGCTAATCCAGTAAGTGCTACCTCATTGGGAAAATGTATAGTGCTTTTCCTACACTACAGCTGCGTAAAGTGCCAGAAGAGTTGTCTCCAGTGACATCTGCAATAACGCATTACCGGCAATGTTAGCCTATGCGCCGAAAGGCACCTCAGAAACAGGGCCAAATTCCCCTTTCCCCTCAACCTATGACCAAACTGCTACTTTTACACAAAATTAGACCTTCCCAGCAGAGCTCCCAGACCCCTAAACCACACCCAAAAATATAGAACACCCCAAACTGCCCCCCAAAAACATGCAATACTGCACCCTTACAGAGGCCTAAGTTAAAATCGTACCAAAATGCACTCTGAAACTAGGCCCAAAACACCCCTTTTCCGCCATGGACTTTCTTCAAACCACTTGCAATCAAAATTAGACCTTCCCAGCAGTTCTCCCAGACTAAGCATGGGCGGATTTTGCGAATTGGCAATCCGTGAACTTGCGTATTTAGGATTCGCAATCCACAAAATCCACGAACTCTCGCGAATTTGCAGATTTTTTTTTTTTTTTGTGTTCGCAAGGGTTTCTGCCAGTTCGCGAGGGTTGTGTACCAGTTCGCAATTGCGAACTTACTTGTCGGCTCGCAACGGCCGCGACTATGTTGTTTCTATGTCTGGTTCATCATCACAGGTTCACAGCACCCTCTGTTTCACCACTGCCACCCTCTGGTACACCCATGCCACCCTCTGGTACATCACTGCCACCCTCTGGTTGGTTTATCACTGTAGATTATGGGGGTGAAAAAAAGCAAGCACACCTACACTGCTTCAACTGACATGAATTAATTTGGGGTTGATTAATGTGTCACTGAATTTAAACTTCCAGTCTGGCTGGCACCTGCTTCCTTATCTGTAATTTGCTTTCTGTTGCAGTGCAATTTTTTTTCACAGGACCTTTGTGGCCTACTTGTAGCTATTCTCTGAGCCTGCTGTGAGGGTCAGAGCAGGGTCATAGAATAGTTGCAAGTAGGCAAATGAACTCTGAAGGGGCCCCTCAGGAAGCACTACAGGGAAAGGTTACTAATGATAAGATTGAACTTTTGCACCTGCTGAGTGCTTTCAGTTTTGCAAAAATCCAAATATCCAGCAGCATTCACAAAAAGTAAACCTTCCAGGTCAAGATCCAAATCAAAGTGACCAGCACATAAGGAAAGCACTGGGAGGAGCCTGCTGGACAGGAACAGGAAGTTGGAGACTGTGGGGCACTTCCTTCCTCCCACCCCCCCCCCCAAAATGGACTCCTTGCAAAGAAAAAGTGCAGGCAAATGTCAACCTGAGGAGTTATTCTGATAAAAATCATAATTTTCAAGGTTTATGCTGCCTGCTGGTGGATTTCTTGTGCGAAATTGCAAATTTTGCAATCTAGCGATTGCGAGATTGTCGCTGCCCGCCGCATCTACGTGTTCGCAAGTATTTACTCCCGCGAAATTGTATAGTATTCTAGTTGGCAAGTGCGACCAAGCAAAAAATCTGCTTCGCACGGATTTTACGAATTTTCGGCAAGTTCGCGAGAGTTCGCGGATTGCGAATTTGCCGAAAATCCGCAAAATCCGCAAGCGGGACGGATTTTACGCCCATGCTTATCCCAGACCCCTCAACCCACTCCCAAAAATATAGAACACCCCCAAACAGCCCCCCAAAAACATGCAATACTGCTACCTTGCAGAGGCCTAAGTTAAAATCGTGCCAAAACGCACTATGTAACTAGGCCCAAACCCCCGTTTTCCACCATAGAGTTTCTTCAAACCACTTGCAATCGAAATTAGACCTTCCCAGCAGTGCTCCCAGACCCCTAAACCCACTCCCAAAAATCTAGAACACCCCCAAAGAGCCCCCCAAAAACATGCAATACTGCTAAAAAAATACCCCGTTTCCACCATGGATTTTCTTCAAACCACTTGCAATCGAAACTAGACCTTCACAGCAATGCTCCCAGACCCCTCAACCCACTCCCAAAAATATAGAACACCCCCAAACAGCCCCCCAAAAACATGCAATACTGCTACCTTGTCGAGGCCTAGGTTAAAATCGTGCCAAAACGCACTCTGAAACTAGGCCCCCCAAAACACTCCTTTTCCACCACGGATTTCTTCAAACCACTTGCAATCAAAATTAGACCTTCCTAGCAGTGCTCCCAGACCCTAAACCCACCCCCAAAAATCTAGAACACCCCCAAACAGCCCTCCAAAAACATGCAATACTGCTACCTCGCAGAGGCCTAAGTTAAAGTCGTGCCAAAATGCACTCTGAAACTAGGCCCAAAACACCCCTTTTCCAAAATTAATTTTCTTCAAATCACTTGCAATCAAAACTAGACATTCCCACCTCTCATCCCAGCTAAGCAAATCTACTAAGCACCACCTACAACACACTCCAATTGCACCCTAAAAACAAGCAATAATCGAAAATTAACATGGGCGCCTATGGCAGCGGTTTCCCTTCCTCGACTTTGCCTAAACACACCCTTCCCATCAATCGATTCCTCCCAAATTTCCTGCACAACCACCAATTCCCCCTCCCTACCACTCACAGAAGCCCCATTCCCCTAGCTCAACTGGAACACCGCAAACACACTTTCTCCTTGCGCCCCCAAACCGCCCATTGGATTACATGGCAAATCGCGCCTTGACAAAAAATTGCTGTTTTCAGCACTTCCACTAGAAGCTTACCAGGACACTTGTTCCAGCGATTCCCAATAATGTCAGCAAGGCAGAACAAAATCGATCCAGTGGAAGGTGTACGACTTTTCACCCAAACACACGCGCCGGCAAAACACCAAAAAAGGCCAAAATTCAGCCAATTCTGGACCAAAAAACGCCAAACCCCCCTAAAACCTTGCCAACATCATTAGGAATAAGCCTGCATCGGGCCCTGAGTCCTAGACTCCGGGAACCATACCAAATTCAACCCAAAAACCCTAGTAAACGGCACTGAACCCCCAAAACAGCCCTAAACCCTAGATATGCTTTGTCTCTCTGTGTCAAAGAGCCTTGGTATGCTACATCAGGTTGCTTCACTCAGAGGTTCCTGCCTTGACTGTCTGCATGGCCCTGCCGCAAGCATGGGCCAAAAATCCATTCCGCTCAAGAATTTGCGAATTTACGGCAATTTCGCAAGATTCGCGGATTGTGAATTTGCCGGCGAAAATCCGCAAATTTCGCCAGCGGAACGGATTTTTGGCCCATGCTTGCGGCAGGGCCATGCAGACGGTCAAGGCAGGCACCACTGAGTGAAGCAACCTGATGTAGCATACCTAGGCTCTTTGTCACAGACAGACAAAGCATATCTAATTGTATGCAGCAAGCCACATAGCCCCAATTTTACATGAACTGCTGTCTGGACTCTGCCTTGGCATAACAACACTACACTGCCTCGACCACTCCATACCACGACTAGACAGACATGTAGTTCTGCTGTAGTAGTTGTTGTAGACTGGTTTACCTGTTTGCCACTCACAAATTGGCCATAGTCCTTCCGTAAACCGACACTGATGATCCATCCATCCCAGTGAGTGACTGCAAAGAAAAAAATATATATTATTTAATCAATCATCATGGTATATTGGCAAACAGTGAGTCCAAGGACATTTTGCATATTGGAAAATGCAACGTAGTGGCCCCTGAAGTTGAAGTACAATTTGAATTAAACAAGGTAAAAAAGAGCAGAGTAGACTTGAGTTACATTTAGTGTGTAAAAGATTAAATAATAACAGAAGGCATATGATTCATTTCATGCACAACAAACAAACAGCAATTGCTTTCATCAGAGCCAGAGAGCCATTGCTGTCCACTGCATGCCATCTTTTCATTATTCATTACCTGTTCCACTTTTTGTACACATCTTCTTCTGAAAGTGAGGGCCCACAGGGCAAGCATGTAGTCAGTAATTCCAGTCCCACTTGAGGGGACTCGTCTACAAAGACAAAGTTTCTTGATTCTGCGTAATCCAGCCATCTGCCTTTAGGGAAAAGGATAGGGGGAGTCTGGAGGAGGAGGATAAAGGAGCATGATTGAGTTGTGAACTTGTGAACCTCAGGAATGCAGACTGCGGCACCTTCAAATCAATAGGGAAATAAAATGAAGACAGTGCTGCTGATGGACTTGTTGTGATTAGGTGATTAGAGTTTTGTTGTGGTAAAAGTTGCAAAACAAAGAAAGACACACAGGAATAAAAGTGAATAAGGACGAAAAAAAAGGAAGTCATTTTCAGGCCTCGGTGTCAGGGAAGTAGAGCTCGTCCTCAAACTCTGTGAATTGAGATGGGAGTAGGTCAGCTAACAGAGAAGAACTTCCGTCACCTAAGTCGGTGTCCTCTTCTTCCTGTGTGCATTCACGTATTTTGTAATCAGGTGGTATGAAGTGCTGATTCATCTTGATCATTGTTAACCTCTCCACATTTATGGGCGAGAGGCGGGTACTTTTTGAAGTTACAATGGCACCAGCAGCACTGAAAGCACGTTCAGAAGACATGCTTGCGAGTGGGCAAGACAAATAATTTAGAGTCAGGTTGGTGATCAGTCGCCATAGAGGCCTTTTCCCATACCAATACAGCAATGGGTTCTGATTAACAAAGACCTCTGTTGGGTCTTTCAGATAGACCTGCACCATCGACTCAAGGTTCTCCAGGGTTGCTCCACTTTGCGTACCATCTGTGGCCTTTGCATCACTGGAACGAGCAAATCCTTGATGAGTTATCCAATCCGCTTCCGACAATATTATGGCTGGGCCTGGTGCAGGTGAGGCTGATGATATGTTTGAGGTGTCGTTAACGGCTGTGAGGGAAAGTGACTCCCTTCGGCCACAGATTCAGAAGTGGAACTTGATGCCGGATGGCCTGCTGATTCAGTAGTACTTCTGCCGGTTCCTTCAATTTTCTGCCGCTCTTTTTTTAACCGAGTGGCTGACAGAGCTAGCCAATGTTTGTACTTGAAAACATCTGCTTCATTAAAAGGAATTAATGCTTTGCTGGCCACGGCCTTTTTGTACCGTGGATCCAGAATAGTGGCACGGCACAAATGTAATGTTGTTCTGTATGTATTTTTTTAAGCCTTTCATTGTCAACTAGGCGGCTTAATAACCTCTCCGCCAACTGCTATGCATCTTGCTTTTCAGCATCATCTCGGAACGTTGAAGACACCCCCTTCAGTTGGTGCTCTAGCATGCGCAACAATGGGATAGCTTTGCCCAAAGTACAGTCCTCCCTGCTGACTTCATGCGTGAAGACCTCAAAAGAACGAAGCATGTCTGTCAGTCTTTTAACTAGCTTCCATTCCTCCAACTCTAGCCACATGTCTTTCATAGTAGAACCCACTGCATAGACATACTGATTGATTACGACCCACTGCTCAGACAGACGTTCAAGCATGTAGAAGGTTGAGTTCCAATGTGTTACCACCTCTTGGATGAGTCCTCTGACCGGCAGTCTACGTTCACGTTGCATGTTCCTCAGCTGCTTCCGGGCCTTAAAAGAATGGCTGAAATGTGTGCAGATTCTTCGGCAGGTGGTCAGTAACTTGCTGCCTGTGTTTTCTTTTTTCAAGAAATCTTGCACAACAATGTTAATACTGTGCGCCAAACATGGCACTCTGAAATAGCCACCCTCATGCATGGCCTTAACTATATTACTGCCATTATCCGTGGAAACATAACCAATCATGCTCTTTCTTGGATGCAGCCATTCATAGACCTTACTCTGAAACTCATCCAAAATGTTTTGTGCAGTATGAGATTTCTCCATGGCAAACATGGCTACTGTTGCAAGTTTCCAAGTAGCTTGAAAAACTGTGTCCGGGTCAACACCTGCATTTAACTTGTCTCTAACCCCTTTAAAAGAGACCGAGTGTGCAGTGATGCACATGTAATCAAGGGCTTGGCAACTAGTCCACATGTCTGTTGTCAGGTGGATAGTTGTGAACAGCATTTTTCTGCAAAGCTGCCGCAATCACCTCCAGCACATCTTGATGTAGTGCTGGAACCGCAACTCTGACAAAATAGGACCGGCTAGGAACCTTCCATTTAGGGCAGACTGTTGCCACAAATTCTAGAAAACCCACCCCTTCCACGAAAGAAAAAGGGAGAAGGTCCAGCGCTAGCATTTTAGCCAGCTTTGCGTTATACAGATGTGCCTTTGGGTGGTTTTGTTCAAATGGTGCCTCCGACCAAAACATGCTTCTAATGGTGGTCTGGACCATTTTACGTGATGATGATGATGATGATGATGCAGACTTCTTCAAACCAGTTAGGCTCATTGATGTACTTTTTCACATTGGTGTCTCTTCCAGACTCTTAGTGTGCCTGATGCATGTTGCTGGAGTAGAGGGTGTGGGTGCTACCACTGTAGTGCTGCTGCCAGGGGTACTGGGTGTACCAGAAAATATGTCTGTCACTTTTTCACTTCCCCCCTGCACGATCAGCCCCTCGTCATCATCAGATGCAATATGAATGGATACATTTGGATTTGTTGTACTTTTGTATTCCCGGATTTTCCTTAGGTGCGACTCCCAAATGATATTATGGTGTTTTTGGAGATGACCTCTCTGGCCTCCGGTACCATAGTTGGTACCAAGCTTACCCCGACTAACTACACTTTTACAAATCGAACAAATGACCATGTTTTCCGCCTTTTTTCTAACACTAAAGAAGTCCCAAACTGGGGACTGGAGAAGTCTGCTGGTGGTGGAGGTGCTACTTTGAGTTTCAATGTCAGATGAAGTGGAGGATGGGCATGGCTGCATTTGTTTCTGTTGTTCACTTACAGCACCACTACTTGAGGTAATGGAGGTCAAGCTGGATGGAGGTCCCTGCCGGCCCTTCTGACGAGAAAATATGGAAGCTGTAGGTCGTGTTGGTATAGTAGTTAACTGCGTTGGTGGTGGTACCAGTGCCACGCCGCCCACATCCCACTTAGCAGCACTTCGGGATAGGGTCAAAATGTCTCTCTGCATGCCCGCTGGGGCTGGAGTGACGACTGTGATGACTGGGTCATCGTCAGACTGTTCATCAGCAGAAGACACCACATCTTGTTCGTCGTCATCACCCATTAGTGGAATCCTTGTTTGAACCTTGCTTTTAGGCTTAGCTTCCTTTGTCGGCTCATGCCGTGCCTCACGCTCAAACTGCATTGCTGGGTTCCAATCAACATCAAGATCATCAGAAGGAAGGGTGCTTGAAGAAGAACTTGTAGTAGTAGCCCTCCTTGACCTTTTTCTTGCTGGGGATCTGGAAGACAATAGATCATTATCAGGAGGAGTGGCTTCCTCGGATGATACCTCCGCTTGAATCTCGATTTCCTGATGTGCCCGTACTTCTGGAGCAACAAGCATTGTGGGCAGTTGTGCCTCTCCATGCGCCTCTATTTGCGCCTCTCCATGAGCTTGCGCCTCTCCTTGCGCCTCTCCTTGTGCCTGTACTTGCGCTTGTACTTGTGCTTGTACTAGTTGCACCTGTGGTTGTCATTGCGGCTGTGGTTGTTGAACACTCGTCAGATGAGTTACACCATGCATTGATTGGATGCTACTTTCTTGCGATGAGCCAACATCACTGGTCGATGGTGATTGAGCAATTACAGTGGCTGCCTCTGCAGAACTCATGGTATTGGACCTAACTTGGCGTTGTGGCACTGAGCCCAATGAAGCGGAGTGCTGCTCCCAGCTTGGTCCCCGGCGGACACCGCTGCTGCTGCAGGCGTAGTTTATTTTCCCCAAAAAAAAGGTGTCCGTGGGCATACCAGTCTCCTTGGTAGGTGGTGCCACTTACTTCTTCTGCTCCTTCTTACTGGCAGTGGCACTGGCAACTTTTTTCGTAGAGGTGCTATGGACACCTTTCTTTGGGCCCATCTTCTTAAGATGTCAGAACAGCAGGCCGCAGTTGCTTGAGTTGCAGAGTTGTCTGTGGCGACACGTGACGTCACGTGACGTTGTGCTGCACACACCGCTGCAGGACTTCTTCCTGGCACTGATGAGGAACGATGACTGATGCAATTCTCTTGTGCACCTAAAAGCAAAGGAAGCCAGAGGAACATCAGTTAAATAAAAGTTGCATATGTCGTGCTTCAATTAATATTTGCAACTAGGCAAAAAACAGAAAGACACAAAATAAAAATTGCAATTCTAATCCAAACTGGATGTTTAAATTAATAGAAGAGAGACCACACAGAGAGAGTTGGTGCATGCACCACTGGCTACCCCTGGGCCTAATGGATGAAAGCAAGGCAAACTGGATGCAGGCCTGAGCACACTGCCTGGCTTAAAAATGGCCCCTTGACCCCCAGCCACATGGCCAGGCCCTGCCTGGACCAGGCCTCAAAATGGCCCCCACCCACATGGCCAGGCCACAACAACACCCCACAGAGTCGAAAAAAACACACAAAATTCACCACAATCCAATGCCATCCATGCTCTCAATGATGTTTACATTCAAGACACCCCACAGAAAGACTTGGTCCATGCACCACTAACTACCCCTAGGCCTAATGATAAAAGCAAGGCAAACTGGGTGCAGGCCTGAGCACACTGCCTGGCTTCAAAATGGCCCCTTGACCCCCTGCCAAATGGCCAGGCCCTGCCTGGACCAGGCCTCAAAATGGCCCCAACCCACATGGCCAGGCCTCAACAACACCCCAAAAAGAAGAAAAAAAACACAAAAATCACCACAATCCAATGCCATCCATGCCCTCAATGATGTTTAAGTTCAAGACAACCCACAGAAAGACTTGGTCCATGCACCACTCACTACCCGTGGGCCTAATGGATGAAAGCAAGGCAAACTGGGTGCAGGCCTGAGCACACTGTCTGGCTTCAAAATGGCCCCTTGACCCCCAGCACATGGCCAGGCCCTGCCTGGACCAGGCCTCAAAATGGCCCCCACCAACATGGCCAGGCTCCAACAACACCCTAAAAAGTAAAAAAACACACAAAAATCACCACAATCCAGTGCCATCCATGGCCTCAATGATGTTTAAATTCAAGACACACAAGATGATGGACGGCATGTTGCACAATGGCAAAACATTCACCCCCAGTCACAGATCTGGGTTTAATCCATCGTTATTTTGCTCACCAAGCCACCCCAGTTCAGACATGGCCATATGCAAATCAGTCTTGACCCTGTGCCTCATGGGAACAGTCCAGCCCAAACTGCCAAGCCATGTCTTCCCTGGACCTGAATCAAGCATCCTAGGACCGGTTTCTGGCTATCAGCCGTCTTCAGCCAGGATAGCTTGACTCCAATGGCTTAGTGAGCACGGGACCCACGTCTGGGCATACCCTTCCCACATAGGGTGAACAGCAAAAGACACAAGATGATGGACGGAATGTTGCACAATGGCAAAACATTCACCCCCAGTCACAGATCTGGGTTTAATGCATCGTTATTTTGCTCACCAAGCCACCCCAGTTCAGACATGGCCATATGCAAATCAGTCTTGACCCTTTGCCTCATGGGAACAGTCCAGCCCGAACTGCCAAGCCATGTCTTCCCTGGACCGGAATCAAGCATCCTAGGACCTGTTTCTGGCTATCAGCCGTCTTCAGCCAGGATAGCTTGACTCCAATGGCTTAGTGAGCACGGGACCCACGTCTGGGCATACCCTTCCCACATAGGGTGAACAGCAAAACACACAAGATGATGGACGGAATGTTGCACAATGGCAAAACATTCACCCCCAGTCTCAGATCTGGGTTTAATCCATCGTTATTTTGCTCACCAAGCCACCCCAGTTCAGACATGTCCATATGCAAATCAGTCTTGACCCTGTGCCTCATGGGAACAGTCCAGCCCGAACTGCCAAGCCATGTCTTCCCTGGACCGGAATCAAGCATCCTAGGACCAGTTTCTGGCTATCAGCCTTCTTCAGCCAGGATAGCTTGACTCCAATGGCTTAGTGAGCACGGGACCCAAGTCTGGGCATACCCTTCCCACATAGGGTAAACAGCAAAACACACAAGACATTCAAGACACCCCACAGAAAGACTTGGTCCATGCACCACTGAGTACCCCTGGGCCTAATGGATGAAAGAAAGACAAACTGGGTGCAGGCCTGAGCACACTGTCTGGCTTCAAAATGGCCCCTTGACCCCCAGCCACATGGCCAGGCCCCGTCTGGACCAGGCCTCAAAATGGCTCCCACCCACATGGCCAGGCCCCAACAACACCCCAAAAAGTCAAAAACACACAAAATCACCACAATCCAATGCCATCCATGCCCTCAATGATGGTTAACCCGTTGGCTGCTTCAGCTTTTTTGCGGCAGTGCAGTCGTTTTAAAAAACGGGCGCAGTCGCATCGGCCATTGGTCGACGGCAGCACCAGCGAGGTAGTGCTGCCGTCGGCCAATGGATGAGGGCAGCAGCCAACGGGTTAAATTCAAGACAACCCACACCACTGAGTACCCCTAGGCCTAATGGATGAAAGCAAGTCAAACTGGGTGCAGGCGTGAGCACACTGCCTGGCTTCAAAATTGCTCCTTGACCCTCAGCCACATGGCCAGGCCCTGCCTGGACCAGGCCTCAAAATGGCCCCCACCCACATGACCAGGCCACAACAACACCCCAAAAAGTCGAAAAACACACAAAAATCACCACAATCCAATGCCATCCATGCCCTCAATGATGTTGAAATTCAAGACACCCCACAGAAAGACTTGGTCCATGCACCACTCACTACCCCTGGGCCTACTGGCTAGTGTTGCTTTACAGGCACCCCAAAATAAAAATAAAAAAATCCACATATAGTGAGCTAAAATTCAATGACATAAATGAGATTTAAGTTCAACAAAACTCTCAGAAACAGTTGTATCATGCACCCATGACTAACCCTGGGCCTACTGGATACTGTGGCTAACCACAATATTTTTTTTTAAAGTTGTGAGAAAGTTTTAAAATTGTAGTTGCAGCAACTGCAATTCCCCAAACAAACAACACCAACCTACTTGTAAAATCTCAAATTCAAAAGTGATCCAAAAACTCCAAAGTCCAAAAAGTCTTCAAATACAAATATCCAGCAGCAGCCACAAAAAGTAGTCCTTCCAGCTCCAGATCCAAATGAAAAGTGACCAGGAGATGGACAAAGCACTGGGAGGAGCCTGCTGGACAGGAACAGGAAGTTGGAGACTCTGAGGCACTTCCTTCCTCCCAACCCCCCACCCCCAAAAATGGACTCCTTGCACAAAAAAGTGCAGCCAAATCTCAATCTGAGGAGTTATTCTGATCAAAATCATAATGTTCAGAAGGTTTATGCTGCCTGCGGTGGATTTCTTGTGCAGAATTGCAATTTTTGCAAATTCGAGAAAGCGAGCTGTACAAATCTCCCGCCGGAAGTCAGCTCCGCGCCGCATCTACGTGTTCGAAATTGTTTACTCCCGCGATACATGATTGCGGGCCCTTTTGAAGCGCGACCAAGCAAAAAAATCCGCCAGCTTGCGAATTGCGGTTTTTTGGACAAACTTGCACGATTCGAGGACCGCGAAATTGCCAAAAACCCGCAAATTCCCCCAGCGGAACGGATTTTACGCCCACGGTTACTCTCAATAATCTTGCATTTAGTGAATCCCGAGGGCCCTCCTGCTTTGCCTGACAAGAAGTTCCTAATACCTACATATTTGAAGGCCTCTTTATGACTTAAACCAAACTGAATTTTAAGATCCTCAAAAGCCAAAACTCCCTCAATCGAAAACAGGACTCCAAGTCTATTAATGTCGGGGTTAAGCCAGTTTAGAATGTAAGAGCCCCCAAATATATCTGGCAGGTTCTTGTTGCTAATAGACCTTATAAGTTCCAATTAGGGTCTTGAACCTTATCTTATTATAACAGCCATACTCGAGCTAGCGGCATAGGCACCCCCAAGCGGCTGACCCGAGTAATAGTTTAAATGGAGACGGGGTCTGTAGTCAAAGCTAAAGGCTGATCTTGTAACAATATTGGGAAAATCTGCAACATAGTGGCCCAGTAATACTTTTCCAGGTGTGGAAGTGCCCAGCAACCTCTCTTGCGAGGAAGAGATAGCTATTTCAACAACCTTCTTGGCAGATAATATGCTTAAATAAACCCTGAAAAAAAGACTCAAATTTCTTTAGCAATATGTTGGTGAATTCGAGGGTATAGCCCAAAAAAAAGTAGAGAATTTTTTGGGAAAAAACATTTTGAGGATGTTACACTGGCCAACTAATGACCGGTGTAAGTTATTAGGCCGATTCAGTGCCTTCTTTGTCTCTGAGGCTAACAGGACTAGATTCTCTCGAACTATCAGGTCTGTTTCAGCCAAGATGTTCACCTCAAGATACCTAACAACTCTGCTATCAATCCAATTGATTTTATCATTCACGAATATCCGGGTTTTTCCTTTGTTAAGAGCATTCCCGGCGACAGCTCCAACTTCTGGGCCTCTGGTTCTACTGCGTCTATAGCCTTGCAGAGATCCAGGGTCACAAAAGCCAGGTTGTCCGCATAGGCCTTGATTTTTGTTTCAAAGCCATGTCTATAGATGTCGGGGATCCCTTGGTTGTTTTCAAGGCTTTTGATAAATGGGTTGATTTACATTGCAAAGAGCAACGGGGAACAGGGCAACCTGTGTCATTACAAGTTGCTTTGTCAATTGCCCATTGGTCAAAACCTTAGCCGTAGGATTTATATATAGAGCCTTGCTGGCCTGAATAGCCCCGGGCCCGAAATCCATTCTCTGCATGACGTTCCACAGAAACAACCAGGAGACCCGATTGAAAGCTTTTTCAGCATCGAGAAGTATCGACGCCAGCGGGTCTCCTGTGGTCTGTGTCACGCCAAACAGAGTAATGGTCCTCGGGATATCATCGGTAGCACTTTTTTTGAGAACAAATCCATATTGCCATTTTTCAATATTGGCAGATAGCCAGGAAGCAAGGATCTTGGAGTAGATTTTAGAATCTCCGCTGATGAGCATTATACGGCGGTAAGAGCGAATTTCCAAGGATGATTTATCCTTCTTAGAATAGATGATAATTTTGGCTGTCGACCAAGATGAAGTTGACGTTTTCACCCTCATGTTTTTAGATTGTGTTTCCTCATATCATCTGGAGGACACACAAGAATTTTCCATTCTGGCCTGAAATGGCAGTTGTACCAAAGAGTGGCCAACTGCTAAAAAGGGATGAATAACTGTTGAAGATGCCTTCTATGTTCAAAAGTAGCATGACAGCAGTCAGGCTTAGCACAGAAAGACACCTCCTCTGACCGCTTCTGTGAGTTTGGCCGAGAGTGCTCATACACCTATTGTCTAAGTAGAAAGTTGCCAAAAAACAACAAAATGGCTCTAGGTTTCTCGCCCATTAGCGAGTTGTTTCTTCAAGGTGAAGGGGAAACGGTGAGCCCTCTGTATCTCTTGGTCCCAGTTCCAATCTGTATACTCAGGAAAGGTACCCTTCAGGAGCTTCAAGATGTACCGTCAGGAGTCTTCTCCCTCTACCCCATAGGCTATCCGCAGAAGGTGGAGGTTGTTTCGACGCTGCCTGTTTTCTTGATCTTTTAGCTTCCACATAACATCGGTCATGCAAGCAACTTAATTAGAACTCAGTTATTTCAGGGAGGTGAGGTCAGCTTCCAGGCATTTGGTACAACTTTCCATCATTGTGACCCACTCTACAATATCTGAACAGGTCGTTTTCAATTTTCCGAGTCCCCCTTACAATATTTTGGCTGCCCCTTTTGCTTGTCTACTGTCCATCCGAACCTCTTCTTGGAATTGTTTAATAGACAATAAAATAGCAGTCAAGGAGGGTTCTTCAGTGAGTTCAGTGATCGCCTGGGTGCTTCCCAAGCCAGGGATCCTACTGGAATCTTCACCATAGGGAAAGGTAAGTTGTGATCCAGAATAGTCCCATTTCAACTGGTTGTGTTTTTCATGTCGCCTCCCCTTATGCTTACTGGAGATGGTTTTCTGGCGCTGTACGGTGCCACTCTCCTGAGCAAAATGACCACAATTGGATCCTGATTGATCCCTATCACTTGAGGTGAGTGAGTTCCCCCAGCTGTAAAAGTGCTCCTGTGCTAATTGAGGGGACAGAGCTGCATGAGACAGCTGTTTGCCAGCGGCCTCTCCTTTCTCAGAAGTGGCGAAATTAGAACTACACCCTCTCTGCTGAGTCCTAGGGGTGTCCCAGCCTGGACATTAGAGCCCCCTACGGCAACAGCCAGATACAAAGAAGTGGAATCTAAGCCACCTCCAAAGAGCCCGTAGTGACACAAGGAGAGACCCGTAGTCTGCAAGGCTCTAGGAATAAAGCCAGGTTCTGACAGCTAGTAGAACAAGCATCAGACTGCTGCTCCAAACCAAATACCCCAGTATTGTCTATTGCCAGTTTGGGGGGCTCGGCATCTACCCTAGCTTCTTCAGAGCTTGTCTTCCTCTTGGGACCCAAGGCACTGGAAGCGGGAAACAAATCTGCGATACAGCGTTGGGAGCCCGTGTCCTCTCTTAATGCTCCCCCCAACTGCTCTCCCTACGGCCTTCTTGTCACCCCACGTCCCATTTACCTTTGGACACTGAGTCCGGGCCCGGGACAATCATGCCAGTGCCAGTGGCTCCAATGTTAGCAGGAGCAGTCCTTGATTTCGTCCCTTTTTCACCATGGGCCACCATATTTAGCCCAAAATTGCAGCCTGTCTCTTTCAGCAGAGCCCGCTGAAGAAGCCAGTTGCCGCAGAGCAGCTCAATGGGAAAATGGCAGCAACCACAACGCAAAGATAATCTTGTATCCCTGGGTAAATAATGCCAGTGCCCGACCCATGAAAGAAACAACACAACTGCATCTTCCAAGAAGGAGCAGGAGATTATGGAGCAATGCCCGCGGGCCAGAAAGCATAATCAGTGGCTGAGAAACACTTGTTACTTGGAAAGCGGTGTAGAGGAGAATTACTCATGAGCCAGAGTCCCACACAGCCTGGCTGTTCCTTCCAAGTGAGAGCAGAATTATAGAAAGAATGCACGAAGGAAAGCCCATCAACATTTAGCAGACCGGGGCAAAGACAGGACCACAAGCCCCAAGCTGCCACACGGCCACAGCGTCACCACCAGCACCCAGGGGCGCATTTAATGCCAAAGAGGCTCCTGCAGCGCGGGACGCGTGCGGGCTTGGCCCGGTCCAAGGGCGGGCCCATTTGAGCCCGTTCGAGACAAGGAGAGGCTGGGCTGGGCCCCCCCTCTAAGGCATTGGACATCAACGGTTGACCTGCCTTCCCAGTAAGTGGACCCAAAGACTAATATCTGATCTAACTTTAATTTCCTTTTCCTTTATTCGTTTTAACTAAACTAATTTAACTGATTTAACATGGCAGTGCATGATGGAAGAGGGAGGAACGGAGCTGGAATCGGGTATGTTGCGGGAACTCTTGACCAGTTTATAAGGAGGGCCACATCCGTGCTTGCACATGAGATCGCTATCACGGAGCTACGTCTTTCTATTGACCCCGGGTTCTCAAAACGCTCATCCCTGGGCGGTATAATGAATGTGTGCTCGCCAGAAGGACATTGCCAGTCTGTCTCCGCAACTGGCCCCCAGCCTGAGACTGTAAGCCTACAGCAAATCTTGGTATCACCTAATATTGATGGAGATCCTTTGAACTCTACCTCATGGCCACGCAGCGCATTGCCTAATACATCTAAGAGTACGGTTATGTGCGCGGAAGAAGTCCATAAAGAACCCTCTGAATCTTTGGACCATTCGCAGGGGGTTGCCTACAAGAGAAAAAGAGGAGGCACAGAAGGAAGTACACAGCAGAAGGGAAAGAAGCCCAAGATTTCTAAACCAAGTGAACAGAGAGAGCCGCCACACACAGATGTTCCAATCATTGAAGTCTCACAAGGAACTCTGTCTGCAGTAAATGCAATGAATATGGATGAAATTGTAACTGGTTTACCGCAGCCCGAGGAAGTGTCCTGGCAAAAAATAGGTGCTCTCATATCATCTTCTTTGGAGCCCCTAATGAAAAGACTTTTATTAATTGAAAATAGGATTAAGAAATTGGAAGGATTGATGATGTCTACTCTGGGAGGTATCGAAAACAAAGTAGTGAGCTGTGGCCATGTAAATGAATCAGGGAGGGAGGGAGGGAGGAAGGGATCCTGCTGCTTGCTCCAGTCTCACAGTGCCATCAACTGTGGGTCCGGTTTTGCACCCAACGGGCTCAGATAAACTAAGGTGTGGAACAATGAGTGATGATAACGTAGTTCCCCCAGATATATATGGGGTAAGCCGCAGTAATGACAGGGACAGGGACAAGAATGAGGCAAACAACTTGCACCCTTACCTAGACCTACCCTCAGATTGCACACCTTATGTTGCTGTTTTGACTGGTGTTCCTGAACTGGAAGACGGCAAAGCTGAATCTTATGATCAATTAAAAAACAAGACAACACACTGGCTAAATAACAATAGACCACTGCCCGAGATGCGAAGTGTAAGATGCATTAGTGTACAGTGGTTATCCTGTGGTGAGGTGTTTTTGAAGAGTCCAGTCTCTCCTCCCTCCCTACTACATACTGCTGCCATTCTGTGAAACGCTGAGATTGGAGTGGTCACTTGTTCCTAAAGTCCTAAGAGAATAAAGTAAAAGTTGTAAGTACTGTAATGAAGGAGAGTGCACATCATGTGATTTAAAAAATGTTAATATTCTTGCAAGAGTTTTGCAAGATTTTGTAAAAAGATAGGGAGTGGTTGAGAAATTGTTAATATCTAAAGCTGTCAGTGCACAGGCGAATATGTTTGAATACTCTACAATAAACACTGAAGAATGTACTCTTGTTTTCCATAAGAAATACACTAAATGCTTGAACTCACAAGACTCTAGCAAGAGACTGGGAAAACATCACTGAATGCAGGCATTTGGGTGCTCCCACACTCACAGAAGGCTCACAGGATTGTAAAAAAAAAAAAAAAACCCGTGAGGTAAATAAATTCTGTTTCAAGAGAGAGGTTTTAGTTGGGGCTGTTGTGTGTGTGGAGACTATATAGAAGAGGTGCCTAAGGGATAACTACTGTGAAGAAAGTAATTATACATTGATTTTAACTAATTTTTATTATCTTGCAAGACTCTCATGGGATTGCTAATAGTAAAAAGGAGTAGATGTGTTCTCCAATACTTCATTAGTATTAATGTTGTGGTGCTTGTTTTTTTAGATAACGTGTGTGAGACATAATTATTGTGATGACTTGATGGTTTTTATGGGGCGTTCGATCTTGTGAGCATCCAGTGAGACTCACATGAAAAATGACAGGGCATGCCACAGGGTTTTTTATGAATGTGTGAGAATCTTCAAAGATCGTATAAAAACAAAAGAGGTAGCAAAAATCTGGTGCATAGAAATTATACCTATTGCAACTGGATACGTTCTGTGAAAAGGCAGATTCAATTATAAGAGTACAGTCTCACAAGAGGCTCTCAAATTCAAAGCAGCAAACACCCCCCTCAAAATGGATGAAGAGGACTGTGCACCTGGCTCTTGTGAGAGGCCTTTGAGAGAGTTTACCACGCTTTGTATGAGAGCATCATGTCTCACACAAGTGTCTCCCAAGAGTCACAAAAAGAAAAAAAGAGTAACAGTACAAACAACATATATAATAAAAGTGTAAGGTAGCTTAACATGTTTTAGCAACCTACATTTTTTGTCTTTATTAAAAGTTTTAATGCTTCTTGTATTTTTGTTTAAAAATGGTACAACAAAAACAAGAAATTGGGAATAAACAAAAAACATCTTCAAAACAAAGAGGAAAAAACACTAGAATAAAAAAAAAGAACTACTGCCTAGGTAGGCATTTATGATCTTGGACAAGCCTGCCCTGTGCAGCCCTGCTTGTCTCAGAAGAAAGAAATAGCTGCTTGCATTGCATAAGCAGCAAAAAAAGGCTTTGTTCAGAGAATCAGGGTTGTTATCTGCTTGAACGGTGAGTACCTGGACAGGCACAGTGTCCCCAGGTTGAAATGATGTGAACTCCCCCTTATTTCCCACCATGCCTCATTTAAATAAATTGCTGAGTATAGCCATATGAAACAACAAGAAAGGAACATGTATTTGCTAAATAAAGACATCCATGTGAACCAATCACAATCCCTGTTTGGGATGCCTTTCCACTCCTGGGTATCTCATGGAAGTCTTGTGAGAATCCCACAATATTGCAAACACAGAGAACTTTCTTAATATCTCAAATGCAACATTCTACTTTACACAACACTTTTCATATTATGACAAAAATACACTCCTATGAACTTAATTCCAAACAAACGATCTTGTGAACAGATCATGAGTGCCGGACAGGAAAAGAAGTCCCCTTGTAGTCGAAGCAGGGAACTCTGGTGATCGTCTCACAAGAGCTGTATGTTTATATATAGAATTATTAATATAATATACATATTGTACTGACTTGATTAGTAATGATTAGCAGCCAGTAATAATAGACCCTTTAAAATCGATGTACCTTGTGAAAACACATAGTTTACAGTATAGGAAAAACTGATTAGTGTCTTTTTGGAATCTAAGTATGAGGTTTATCTAAATATACATACAAAGAGTAAAGTCCTGGCTTGTGCAGCGGCTAAAGAATTCCCTCTCCACACAAAGAGTGTGAAAACTATGCTAGGAATATTTTTGTGTATATAAACTAAGAGGTTGAGCATTTGCAGTGCAAACATTGTTGCAGTAGTTAGTTTCTATGTATTTTTAAATATATTTATACTTTTTGTTTGAAAACCTTCAAATTCACGGAAAAAAACTAAGTTTAAAGTAAAGTTATAGTTGGGTGTAATAAACGTATGTGTTTTCAATTAAAAGAAGAACTTAGAATTGCACTGAAAAAAACAAAGGTTAAAATATTGTCAAATTTCAGTAAATGTTTCAGTGACAATGTTAACATTTGAAAGCAAAAAACACAGAAATTCAGCTGTTATAGTTTGTAGCACTAACTATAACTTGTGCCACTGCTATGCACTGCTTATGACATCACTCATGCAATTTTCTATGACATGATTTATGACATTACTCATGACATCACAAATGACATATTACAAGTGATGTCATATGTGAGTTCATAAGAAATGCATGGCGGAGGCACAAGTTATAGTTAGTACTGCTAATTATAACTGCAGAATTTTTCTGCTTGTTATAGTTTAAAATGTTACAATTTTAACTGAGAAATTCACCTATTACATTCCTTTAACCTTAGTATTTTTTTTTTAGACTGATACTTATTGGTATTTATGTAGGGTAGATATTTTGGCAACATTTATTTTTGTATAATTACTCACAAGGAGCCTTTAAGAAAGGGACACAGGCTCTACTTTCAAACATGCATTAAATACAAAACTTTCAGTTTCAGGTATAAGAGGACCAACAGAGAGTAACCAAACTGTAGCCAGAAGTGAATGATCTCTGGGCACACCCAAATCTTTTGGAGCCAACACCCTACGAGAATCTGACCTCACAGATCCCACTAATATTCAGAAACCAAGACCTCCAGATGTAAAGACTAGTACAATCTCTACTCAAACCTAACCTCTATCCAACAGTATAGAAAGGCGAACGGAAAACACAGTAACCCACAATTCTTTCAACAAGATAACTGATTACCTCTCAAATCCCCTAAGGTTTACCTTAAGTATACCAACTTACATGTGATAGAGATAGATAAACATCCAATGCATTCTCTAGCTAGGTCTGTCCATAAAGCACCCCCAGAGAGGATTGTAGTGCTGCTCAAAACCATAGGGTATTCTCAGGTCCTGCCTAACGTTGCACATGGCTGGAGCAGATTGTTTCCCATGGATTGGTCTGCATTTGCACAAAGCTGGAGCTGGGTTGAACTTTGGGGTCTGCCTACAGTTAGTTAGTGTTAGCTGAATGGTCTGCCAACATTTGCATACAGATGTCTAAGACTAAAACTGGGCCCTTTCCTGGGATCTGCCTGCAGTTTTTGAGGGTTTAGATCCGTATATTCCCTGGGTAAGCCACAAGCTACCCATCCCATGGTCAGAGTAGGGTTTATTTTTCCAGGGTTTACTAACAGTTGGCCACTGGTTACATTTCCAGGCTGGTGCTGCAGTTCCTAGTGGCTTTAGCTCCATGGTTTCCACGAGTTTGACCTAAGAGTCCATCTTGTATATCGGGGTAAATTCCCATAATTTGCTTGCAGCCGATTCTGGCAGGAAGTAGGTTATTGGGTTTTCTCGCAGTAAGCATAGTTGTATTGTGTCTCATAACATTGTGCCAATAAGACATTCAAGCATTTTCGGCCCTATATTAATGTAAGGTTTACCAATAGACTGGCTAGGTCTATGCCTTCTTTCTGGAAGTTTGTAATATCACATTAACATTGAAATAGCAAAAATATACTTTTATTTGGAAATGTTGAGTCATTATCAAGAGCAGGAGAGTGGCTGGAGCATGGAGACCTTCTGCCATCAGGACATACACCTAAAAACCGCATGTACAGCAGGAGTGTACCCCCAAAGTTTTCAGTAGACAATGTGTAATCACAGCTTCCACTCCATTATAGGTCGGGGGAAGAATCCGCCTGATTAAATGTTGTCTTATCCAAAGACATCCAAGAGATGACAGGTGGAAAGCCTTTTTGGGTTCACATGCAAGGCCCCTTCAATTCGGCATCAGGATAGACTCTCCCAGCAGACAATTTATTTCAGAGTTGGTAGAAGAAGGGCCTCTTAAGGTCGATTAACACTTGTTTGAGACCATAGGATTTCAGATGAGCTGCACAGCCCCGTAGACCACCAGTGGAGCAATGGTTCTGTAGCTGATCAGGTGCTGGAATCCCCCTTCCAGGTTCAATAACATATTTTCTCAGTTTATGGCTCCACTAATATGTTCTACTGCTCTTGCTTCACCCTCAGGAAAACAAAAAAATCCAGGTTGGGTTTGGAGACTGATTTGAGCAGCTCCACTGTCTGAAGGTTGGGTGCATGTGCTTCAGTGCCACATTCTTCATATGGTTTTCTGTGTTTGCCATGTACTCTTTGGCAAATGCAAACTCTTCAGGGGACAGATCTGAGGCCGCACCTTCTGGCCGGGACTTCTCTTTTTCAAGGATGTGTGGGAAGAACTTCTCAATCTTCATAAGTCGACTTCGGAGGTAGCTGCTGAAAATATAGCGCACCCTCTCAATCTCAATCCGGTGGATGCTAACCTTCAGATCACCGCTCCTCACCCTCTTGAGATGCTCCTCCATGTGGTTCAACTGCTCCATGACGCATTCCACAATTTCTAATTTACTCACCAGCAGTTCAGGTGCAAACTTCTCATTCAGACAGGCTTCGAATCAGCTCTGCGGGGGTTAAGAGCACCTCATCACACCCTGCATCAGAGCTCTGATCAAACAGGTGCAGTTCCTCTGCCATACTCCACCAGGATCAGAGCACGTCAGGGTCCATGGAGGCCAGAACGTGCCATACAACCCGGGAGGCAACAGGGAGAAGACATACCACACTGCCCCTTTAGGAGGACCAGCAAAGTACTTCTGCTGAGCCACCACGCGAACACGGAGCTACACACTGAAGCATGTCAATGATAGGATCGGACACCCTCAACCACACTTAAAAGAGAAAAGATGAAGCCCAGACACGAGTGTGAGGGGCACATATTTGTTCAAAAATACACCAAAGATAAAACAAAATGACAACCAGAACTGGCAAATTAAATGATAAGACGCCCTAGGGAAGAACAATGACCTTAGTGCTTTTCAATGTTTTTAGTATTATCGTTTTTCGTGTGTGGTCCACACCTTCATCTGATCTCTACAAAATATTGCAAGCAGTTGCCTCTGTCAAAAATATCCTAGTGTCAATTTCCAGTGTGGGTCTAATCTGATTAGTTCTGTGAGTATTCCTTCCCCATGATAAGGGATACATATCTTTCTTCTTACACGTCTGCCCTCTGGCCCGTGTGATTGCTGTTTATCCAAGCTTTTTTCTACCTTGACGAGGGGAGGGGGGTTCTTCAGCCACTGCACAACCCTGGGTTTTCTCCTCAAATGTGTCTCTGGATGTGAGTAGTGGAATCACGAGCAAGTGAAGCAGCACTCTCTGCTGCACGGATGCTGGATATCTCAATTTGTACACTCCCCAACTCCTTGAGATGCAACATTTGTGTTGTTTTGTCGACAGTAATACACAGGAACAGAGGTTGCCATGGTGGGCTGTGCATGAAGGCAACAGGTATGGTAGTTTTGAGATCTGAAATCAAAAAAGGGGGTGAGGTAGAGGGATATCCTAGGTCCACCCTCCTACGTCACATGTACTCAGACCAAATGTGAACTCTCAAATCAAGAACCTAGCAGAAGAGAATTGCTCAGTTATAGGCGAAAATCTGTAGTTAAGAAAGAAAAAATGTATTTTCTTGAGTCCCCTCACTCACCAGGCCCCTTAGGGACTCACCCCATTTTTAACATATCAACTTGGAGCAAGAATAAAAGGTATTACGCCCACTAGTTAGATATTTTTAACACACTCCACTCCATACACACCACTGCACCACACATAGTTCCACTAAAACAGTGCTCCTACGTATCTACGCAAGTCGTAGCACGCCTCAACCCGCAGCGGGTTGGGATGGCCCCTATGAAGAAGCATGTCACCGTGGGAAAACCCTGGTGAGTGAGGGGTGAGTGAGTGGGTGTCAGAATGACTGTATGAGTGAATGGGTGCATAAGTGGCTATATGAATGAGTGAATAGCCATTTAAGAGGGCATTTGGTTAAGTGAGTTAGCGTGTTAGTGACTGTATTGGACAGCTCAGCTAACTATAACTGCTGAATTTCATTGGCTTTGTACAAGTGAAATCTCAGCCTAACTTTAACATCCCTGTAACCTTTGTTTTTATTTCAGTGAGTATCAATGGGTTTTCTAATTCTATTACCTACCTATAATGTCCTTGTAAGCTAGGTGTGTGAGTGGACGTGTGAGTGAGGGCAGGTGGTGCAAACACTGGTGTGAGCAGGAGCTGGAGAATGGGCTCCTTTTACAAATTCAATGAACACTTTTGTTATCAAACGGCTGCCGATTAGACTTCCTGAAGCTCTGTCCTTCTTGTAGATGCTATAGGTGAGTGGGGATGGAGCAACAGGTTGAAGGGGACCTCTTACGTGAGGCCAAGCATTTTTCTACCTTTATCTCACTTCAGTACAGAGCCCTGACACCTCTTTGTGCCCCTGTTGTGTGTGCTCCAGGCTTGAGACAGTCCTGCTGTGAGGGACATTACTATACAAAGGCTGTGTCTGGAATGCAGCCTGAAATGTGTATTTTCAATACTATTAAACAACTCCACTGTGCAGATTAGTCCACACCACATAATAACCTTCCAGCTACATACACAGTTCATGTAAAAAGCCCTTTCCAAGAGCACAAAACCCCTTTTAAAATGCATTCGAAAACACGTTCTGCCTTTCCATCAAAACTTGACATTACTTGCCATTCAAGGGCCCCTCTAAATGTTTAAGTGAAACTACACAAAGAGGTTCTCTGTAGAAATGTCTGCATTCGGGGAAGACCAGAAAGTGTGTTTCTTTGCTCCACAGATTATAATCAGCAACTCATTTACAAGCCCACTTTTACATGCTGTGATGCACTGCTACTTTTATTTCATATAAAAAAATATATAATTTCATATAATTACATGATAGTTCTGAAGCAAGATTTTCTTAAGGGAAACCTGTAATCAGCAGGTCCATGCAGCAGTAAACAAAACTGACATGCACAATGAAATGATCATGTACATCCAATCTATTTTAAAGTAAACCACGTTTATGATGCCAGCGTTTACCAAACGATCACATCATCAGTAGTTTCAGTGATATCATAAATTATGGAATGTTTTAGTGGAAAAAACATAACATTCATACCACGGCAAAGTGACTGTTGCACAGAATACACAGCTAAGAAACATTCAGCACAGTAACAAAGTAACAGACTATGTTTCAGAGACATCCCAACAATGGTGATATGGTAATCTTGAAAAAAGATGTTCCCTGATAAAAGTGCCAACATGATTAGTTTCAACAGTATAGCCAAGTGCAAGATGTGTTTCAGTCAAGTCAAAACAAAAGGATTTGGTTACCGCTGTTGCCTTCACACAGATCATAACATCACAGTGGTTTCAACGTCCATGTTACACACACACACACACACACACACAGACGCAAACTGTCATACCCACTCTGATACTCATATAGATACTCTGATACTCTCTCACACCCAGACAGACACTTGCACCCACTCTGACATCCATACAGATACTCTCCTTCCTATTCTGATGCCCATACAGACACTCACACACCCACTCTCACACCCAGTTATACACAAAGACACTGCTACACCCCTTCCAATTCCCATACAGATACTCTAATATCCACTCATACACACAATCTCACATCTGCTCACACACACATACAGACACTTCATTACCCCCTCAGACATCCATACAGACATTCTCACACCAGTGACACGCCATACAAACACTTTCACACCCACACTGACCCACATACAAATACTCTCACACACACAGACATTCTTCTATCCAGTTACACAAACGGACACTGTCACTCCCACTTTGATGTTCATACAGATACTGTTACATCCATTCACACATACAGACACTGCTATAACCACTCTGATGCCCACATAGAAACGCTCATGCTAATTTACATATACAGATAGACACTCTCACACCCAGTCTGACATCCTTACACTTACACACCCACACTGACATCCATAAAATCTCATACTCACTCATATGCCATACAGACACTTACATACCTACTCTGAAACTCACACAAACACTCACACCCACCCACACACACAGACAGACACTCTCACAACAAGTCTCACACATAGAAAGACACTGTCACACCCACTCTAATGTCCATACAGACACTCTCACACTCACTCACATACCATATAGACACTTCCACACCCACTCAGGCAGACACTCTCCCACCCAGTCACACACATAGACAGACACTGTCACACCTACTTGGAAGCTCATACAGATACTTGCATGCCCATACACACAGACAGACAGATACTCACACACCCATTCTGATGCCCATACAAACACTCTCATACCTACTCACACACACAGACACTCTCACACCCCATCGCACAGACACTACTATATCTACTCTGATGTTCATAGAGATACTCTCATACCAGCTCACACACAGACATTCTCACACTCCCTCTGACATCCATACAGATACTTCCACGCCCACTCTGATACTCATATAAACATGCTCACACCCACTCAAACACACAGACACTCTCACAACAATTCATACACACAGACAGACTTAGGCCCATATATATGCTCTCTCACCCACTCAAACACCCATACACATACTTCCACACCCACTCAGACACATAGACTCACACTCTCTTACACAAACATACACTGTCACGCTGGATTTGATGCTCAAACAGCCATTCTTGTACCCATTCACACACACAGACACTCACATGGCCATTCTGATGACCATACAGACACTCTCATACCCACTCACACACACAGACACTCTCATACCCAGTCACATGCACATATACTCTCACACCCATTCCGATACCCATGCCAATACTTTGATACCCTCTCACAAACCCAGACACTCTTACACCCACTCTGATGTTCATGCAAACACTCTCACGTCCACTTATACATCCAGCTAGACACTTTCACTCCCACTCTGATGCATATACAGACATTGACATACACATACAAACACACACTCACAACCCATTCTGATGCCAATATAGACACTGTTACACCCACTCACATACAACACAGACATGCTCACACTCAGTTTCACACACAGACACCGTCACACCCATTCTGAAGCCCATATTGACACGCTAACATCTACTCTGATACCCGGAAAGATGCTCTGATAAACTTTCACATACCCAGACAGATTCTCTCAAACCCACTCTGGAACTTATTCAATCTAACACCCACTCACACACTCAGACAGACACTCTAACACCTACTGTGACACTGAGACAGAACACTCACACCCACTCAGACACACCAACAGAACCTTAAACAACCCGTTGCTCACATACAGAAACACTGTCACACCTACTCTGACACACATACAGACACTCTTGTACCCACTCATACCTACAGACTGCTGACAGCTACTATGTAAATCACTCCGACACTGACACATCCACTCACAGACCCACACAGGCATCCACACACTTCCACTTACATATTCCACACATGCAGATATACACTGACTCACAAACCCAAACAAGAGAATCCCAAATGTGGTGTTTTGAATTGAATGACTGTTTTTAGTTTGCAGGTCCAAGATGTATTTAAAAAGAAAATGTAATTATGTTTTGGAAATAGGGTGGCTCTGATAAGCGATGGGGTGTTTATTTTATGTATATGATAACTACTCTTAAAACAGGATGTAGTATTTCAAGCTGTTGAGAAGCACTATTTTGCCTTTCTCTGTAAAATGAACTCCATCAGTTCTCTAGATACCATCCATGTCAAATTGTGGAGAACACCAAGGCACTGTAAAGGAAAATTGTCATTAATTGAGCAAAGGTATCCTTCATTAGAATTTCCAATCCTACTCCAGTAAGTGTGCCCAGGTGGTTTTTGCCACCACAGTGCACAAGCATGAGTTGTAGATGTTGGCAATCTATAATGCTTTCAACCAATGGTAGCAATTGATGCTACTTTAACCCTGTCTAGCCAGCACACGTAATGTCCACAATAGGTGAACCCATGTCCCTGTCCTGTCAATACCACCATTCCCAGCATACACCCTGGCCCAAAACAGAAAGCTCTGCCCCACAATCCACACTCTAACCATTTTGAAGGCAAGGAGGAGTAGCACTCAGGAGAAGGCTGCAGCTGAATGAGACAGATTTGAAAAAGAAACAGTTAAAAAGGAGCCTATCGAGTGAAATTTAAAAGTTCAAATTTGATTTGATGGTGTAAATATATGCTAGCGGATAAAACTAGGTAGTGATGTTGGGATAAATGTAAGCAGCTCTATGATTGCAGAAATTACCAAAAAGAAATGGTGTTTGTGATGTGTTTCTAATTGTATGCACTCAACCACACCTACTGCAGTTGGTTTAGGAGTTAGCATGCTGCTCTCAGAAAGTGTTTTGAACATGTGACTTAATGCTAGCAGGGAATGTTTCAGAATTAGTCACCATCGTAACAGAGCTACAGGAGCATGGGGCAGAGAACAAAGAAGATCAGAATGTGAATGTGAAGGAAGAGTTTTAGTAGAAGAACTGGTGATTAAGGAGTGTTTGAGTGCAAATCTAGTTATTTACACTAAGTGAAGTATAAATTACATTGTTTATAAACAGATTTAAAAAATGATTTTGGTGTCCCACTTGGATCCGAGGATCCACTGTGAACTTACACTGGGGCTGAACTGAGTGCCACAGCAGATCCACGAATCCGCCCAAAACTGCAACCAAATTGGGGTTTATTTAGAGGAGTGTTAGAAAGGGTGCAATGCTGACCATTCAGAAGTGTTATACCATAAGTTAAATATGAAAGGAATGTTGTGATTTATTTTACTGAGTGAGTAACCTTGAAAGCAAAGTTGGAACGTTTGCCATTGCTGGTACCCCTGCATGGGAGTGGTGTGCCATTCTTGTGCTTATTTTGTGCACACTTTCTTTAAGGAGAATTTCTAACTGATCTTCAGAAACAAAAATACAGACCAGCAATCACATTTAACGGGCATGTAAATTAACTTATAGTATAAATGCAAATTTGATAGAAAAGCAGAAGTGTATATAAGGTGGATGAAAGTGAGTAGGATGTTTATAACATGTAAATGGGAATATAAATAGAGTGCCTGTGAGGAAAATAAAGGAAACGTAAATTATCACCAAAGGAGGATTACAAAATTGTAAAGAGTATTAACACCTAGGTATTCTTCAATGCAGACACTGACACAACCACTCAAACACTAAACCACTAATGTATTCAATAACCTATCCAGGCATTCGGTCATGTAAACACTGCCACATCCAGGTATTCACTGATGCATAATACTAATAGAAGTGACGGTGAGGGAAAAAAACTGTAGCACAGAAAACAACCAAATTTGTAAATGGAATTCACACCAAATTGTCTTTTCTTAGTTTGTTGTCCGCTCAAAACCTCAAAAGGATCCACCGTCCAAAGATCCACAAACTGTCCAATGTTGCTTCAATGATTCGAGGGAGCAGACTCAACTTTGTGTAAATATCACAGGGTCAAAGATTGTTGATTCCCAAATTTTTTCTTTTTATTCAAATATCGGTCATACACTGACGACAGTTTCTAAAATTAATTTCAATACTTCAAGTAAATCCAGGCTAATCAAAAGCATCAGACAGCCGACGCGTTTCGTCCGATGACGGACATCATCAGGGCTGTTGGAAAATGAATCAAAAAAGAAAAATGCATTACACCACTATGACCACAAAATCAATTATTTACATTAGTTATAATATTCCGTAGAAACTTAAATCAGTTAGACATATATTCAATTACCACCTGCCTATTTAACAATCTAATTTTTATCCAACAAAGTACATTTAAATATAAAATTCCTAATGAATTTCACAAGTGTATTTATAGAACTCACAGAATGTTCCCACTTTTTTTAATTTTTAAGACACCTGCCTATCCAACACTATTCACAGATACAGTTTGCTTCCCCTGTATAAAACAAACCAAAAATATGAAAACGCCTACCTTTCAATAGCTTTTTATAAATATACTTTTCTTTTCCCAGTGCAAATCAAATCAACTAGCGACAATACTCGAAATCTGTAATGAAAACATCATATTGATATGCGTGGTATTTGTCCCAATATTATCGTTAACTATTCATTCATTCTGCCAAAAAAAACCTTATTGTTATTATTGGGAGTTAACACCTTGCTAAAACTCTTAGCATTACTTGATGCTATCCTTATTATGATAAGATATTTGACCCAGACTAGGAACCTGCACCTGATAAATGTTAGTGAATCATCCATCCATTACTCACCGCTCTGTTTATTCAACATGCAAGTCCCTGTTGAATTCAAAAAAGATTCTCACCTATATTATATAATTATTCAGCTGTTGGACCTCAACTTGCCTTCCCCTCTTCAATGAATCTTATTCTCTTCTCTGGAAAAACACAATATATGGTCCGGCCATCAACTGTTAATTAATACTTCACAATAACACGTGCCATTATACCTCAAGGTGAAACCACAAAAAACTGCTTACCACTATAACTATCCAAAGTTCCCATCAAGGGTTAACGTTTCTCCTGGTAATTAAAATATTTCCCTTTATTTCTGTATCTGTAAAGAAGTGTCATACAAAGAATATATTTGATAAAAGTTCAATGTCTCAAGGACGTGCTCGTAATTCCATTATTGCCATGATATACAAACAAAGTCCATAGCCTCACCTGGTCTCAAAAACATTAAATTTTTCCATCCAGGTTCTGTTACAGATAAAAAATATATAAAAGATGTCTCAATCACTACCCATTATCAATAACTATTCAAATAATAGGTAAGACATATATATCTATCATCCTTCTCTCTTTACCTGAATCAATTCTCTTCAAACATTCTCTGCGGGAAATCTCAGTCAGCGGCGACGGGCATATCATCTGGCCTCCGTGCAATTACCTCTCTCAAGTTGCCGTTATTTGAACTGTATCTCGACCAATCACCATCATTTCCCCTTTCGCGCTAAAATTAAACGAAGTTCCCTCTCTGGTCCGAGCCGGGCTACTTCCGCTGAAAAAGCATTAACACCGCCCTTTCTTCCTAAGTATTTCCGCTTTCCTGTCTTCACCAAATATGCGCCAATCACAATCATCCCCCTATCCACGCTCCAATTCACATGAAGTTCCCTCCCTGGTCCGACCCGCATTGCTCGCGCTAAAGAAGAGTTTTCGCCACCCTTCCTATTATTTCCGGTTTCCTATCTACCAATGGGATTGAGGGGCACAAGTTTCACTAAATACACATCCTTATCTGCCCCGTATCGAATTTTCCTCTTCGTGTGCCCAAATAATATATTCAGTTAATCATCTTTATTCATCCTCTGCTCAACTCATGTATCCAGTTGAGCTTTTCCACCAAAACCTACGCTGTTATCCCCTTATATAGTATTAATTGTACTGATTTAACAGACCAGGCCGCCTCCTATACCTCGTAGCTCTCCCCTTTCTCTATCTTACTGCTCTCCTAGTATATCCGGTTCCCCTTGACCGTCCCATCAAATACTCAACCCGCATATCCGGTTGAACCTACCTCCAATACACATACTAATATGCATTGATGCTGTCACAACGTATTCTATTGGCCCGCGCTCTGGTTCTATTATTGCATTCACGACCTTCCCCATACTCATAGTTATATTCTCTTCTAAAGAAACCAAAATATCCGTACCCTCTCCAACAATTTCAATGAATCAATGTTTTTATAATAGCATAAATTGCTCTACAATACAGCAAAATGTCACTGTTCTATAATATATATTTCCCTAACCGCTCTTCCTAGTTACATTTCAAGCATGTCCTCATCTCATCTACAATGTCTATAACTCTAAACTCACTTTAAACAGAGACTATGCCATTCAATATCATCTATTGATAACTCAGAGAAAGTAATGTAGCTCATGTTCAGTATTGAGTCCACATTGTACTGCCTTACAGTGACTGATCCATCTCGATTCCTGCTGTCGTAATCGCAATACCCAGTCACCATTGTAATATGGCGGGGGGAAGAAAGTTGGCAGACGGGCAAGGATGGTGGACAGATCGCCCCGCCTGCATGGCGGTGGCGATCCGTCCGCCATCCTAATGGACCCCTAGTTCCTTACTTTTAGTAACTAACTTAATACTATGCTCTGAAGGGGTAAATGTATTGCATTTTTGCCTTCCAAATATCCACTTGTATTTAAAGAAGAAGAATTACATTGCCAACATGAGGCAAAGAAGAAAGAAACAGAGGAAACAGTGCTACCTGCTTAAAACTGAGAGTGAAAAAGAAAATAAGGTGGAGAATGTGCAGAGAAAACAAAAGAGTAGCTTGTAAGAGTACTGAGGAGTTTCTGGAAAAAAATATGTATTAACATGCAGAATGGGGCGAAAGTGTTAAGTAAAAACCAAACATTGAAATCAACTGACAAACAGCAAGGACTACAAGCAGGAAATGTTATAACAAAACAGGCAGTTTGACATGGAGTTAGGAATAGTTTAGGAAGTTATGAGCTAAAATGTTTTGAACTAGAGTAATACAGAATTTGCTACAAAGGATGAAGAAATATAAGAGGAGAATTGCAGCACTTAAGGAAAATCAACATATTTAGAGTGTAGTTGCACAGCATTTGCTGAGAAGAGGAACCTATTTATCTTGATATCGAACACAATCAGGACATTGGACAGAACAGTTTTGGGTATGCGGAAGAAAACCGTAAAAAAATCTTATTGATAAAACTCATTTTTGCAAGCTTTTTAAAGGTGAATGGAAGTCCACCTCTAGTATGGAGCCTGTTTTTAAAGAAAAAAGCTACTTACAAGCAAACACTTTAGTGCATGCAGTTGATACAACTAGTCAAATCAAATCAAATCAAAACCAAATTTAATTAGATTTTTGTAGGAAAAAATCATAAAAGCATACATAGTATTACAGATATAATATATAACATTTAAACACAATATTACATTAATTCATTAGTCTATTAAAATTACATAAAGACTAAAAACAAAAAATGCTGCATTCTATCATTTTATATTATCTCATGTTTTCCTAGACTTGATTATACTTTTTAAAAATGTGGCTATATCTCTTATAAACCATTCATTGTCTAAGACCTGCAGTGCAATAAAAGCTGGGCGGCATTGCTTCAGGCCCCATAGTTATAAAATGGGTATAATCCATCTTATTCTATTTACAATGTAAAATTTGCAAAATAGAATAACGTGCATAGTAGATTGCTGGGACACCTCATCGCACGGGCACAGGCACACGGGCACAGGCAGAATATTTGAGATCAATCGTTTGTGGATGGAAAACTTACCATACTATGGAAAGTGGTCAGTCTAAGGTGGGTCAAAACTAGAAAATCGTACCAGCTTGGTATGTTGGTTAAATAAGGCGGGATGGCATAGGTTCTTAGCAGCATTTGATGTGAGAGTACCGTTGAACGTGGGGCTTCCCCAGCAAATCTTATCCCCTCCAGATGGGCCATGCAGAATTTTTAAAAAACTTTTCTAGAGATAGAGCCCATAGAAAGGGGGTCTTCGAAATAGACCGGTTGCCCCATATTGTTCATAAAATCTGTGTATATATTTGATT
The DNA here is from genome assembly GCF_964261635.1 of Lissotriton helveticus. Lineage (NCBI taxonomy): Eukaryota > Metazoa > Chordata > Amphibia > Caudata > Salamandridae > Lissotriton > Lissotriton helveticus. Next base: position 45,033,682 of record NC_136060.1, on the reverse strand, counting down.
CGAAGGACTAGAATGAAATACTTTTAATAGCAATGAAGAGATTACAAATATCAATATGTATTGGAGATTTTTAGTCATTCTGGTATTTATTGCAAAACAAGTTGTATCATTAATCTGTGGTATGACTAAGGAAGTGTTAAAAATGGGATTTCTGGTTGGATAAGGCTTGCGCCAAAGTCAGGCAGAAACCACCACTCTCGTCAGGGCAAGGGAGTTACACGCTGAAGATAACCCCTGCTCAGCCCCTTGATAGCTTGGCACGAGCAGTCAGGCTTATCCCAGAGGCAATCTGTAAAGCGTTTGCACAAGACACACAGCAGCAACACACTAGACACACCACAAAAGGGATTCCACACAAGATTATATATAAAAATAGCCTTTTTATTATCCAAAACACATTAGCATAGTAATCACAGAATATACACTGTACCAACTGGCACTCAGCAATATTTACAGGGGATTATATGCACATGACTGGGCCAATTGGGCCACTGTCAGAACCATCACAAAGCACAAATAGTAAATGTAGAACACAACCAGTAATTACTGGCAAAACACTGCACTCAGGATTATATTCTGCAACACAAATCATATTATGCAATCAGCATCACATCAGGCTTTGCAAATATGGGAGCCTGAGGTGGGGCTACCCGTGCCATATCCCTCGGAGATGGTTGAATAGCAATGTCTGATTTCTCTATGTCACCAACCTCATAATTTTAAATACATTATGCAATAAACCTTACCAGAAAAAACACAGTATGCAATAACCTCATAAGCATGAGCCTCAGATTAGGGAATAAACTCCCAAGCATAAACACATTATGCAATATCCTCATAATCATAGATCACCTTAGAGGCATAAATCAGAGTGCATAAAACATATTTAGCATATTATCACATAAATCACATCAGGCGCCCTACCAACCTGACTGACCCCCTGGCCAACTGGCCTTCTCAGAGGGTTCAAATGCCCTATGTTACAAATGTCAGGGCAGCTGTCAAGGCATCAGAATCCAAGGGCACAATCGCGCTGGCACCACTGTGCCTCCTGGGTCCCCATTGGGACTCCTAACAAAGGCTTTGGCTTAAACGTTGCAGCTGCCGCTAATTGCAGTCCAGCTGTTAAGAAAAGAGTGGGCACTGGCGCTCACTGTCCCCTCTGGGTCCCCACTGGGACTCTCTCCAATATATGGGCCCAATCGTTGCAGCTGCCCGCTACGGCGGCGCAGCTGTGGGTAAATAAACCCGAACTGGCCTGAGCCCTTCTCTGGGACTCTCTAACAATGAAAGTGCCCAACCATTGCAGCTGCCCACTGTGAGGCGGGCCAGCTGTAACAAAGAATGAGCACCAACAATGTGCCCGGATCGGCACTGGCACCTGCGCTGCCTCTGGGGCCCCACTCTGGGGCTTCTATTAACCAATTATCCCCAAGAAGAAAAATTGTACCAGGCACTACACGTGCCTCTGGGAGGCCTAACACGCCTCTTCTTGTGCTCCCTTTGGCAGGGGAAGGCACCTACGATAGGTAAAGTGAAGCCCCACTCACCGGGGCTGCAGTGGTACCCTGTGGAGGCTTGCCACTCTTTTGGGGCCACCTCTTGTCATCCGCGGGTTCTCCTCCTCATTCGGCTGGATGAGTCAGGAGAGCATCTACTCCTCGGGGACTCTCTCCTCCTCTGGCAGCAAATGTGGGGCTTCCCTCAGCTCACAGGAGCCCTGCTCGACCACAGGCTCCCACTCGCCCGCTCTGTCGGCTGGCTGTGCTGCCATTGATGCCCTCGCAGCCTCTTCCTATTTTGGGCCCGCCCAGAGTCAGACAAAGGCCGCCTGGCTTCCTGGTCGCCGCTCGATCTCGGCGGCCATTTCTCATCTTCGCAGCAAGGCAGGGTGGGCACCCGCAACAACACTCAAACCCTGGGTTAGCACCCGCAAAACCAAAGGTGAATGCGGGGTGGGCATCCGCCTTAAAAGTACTGATGCAGGGTGGGCTCCCGCTCGGTTTTAAAACAGGTATGCGGGGTGGGCACCCACAAAATTGCACATGAGAGTGGGGTGGGCTCCCACTCTGGTCAAATAAGCAAATATTCGGGGTGGCCACCCGTTCCTCACTAGTAGCACGGGGGAATCCCTATGTCGGGGATTCCCTCTTCTACGAGGCAGCTCAGCTCTGCTAAGCTACGGAAAAAAAAATGCTCCGCTTCTCTAAAAATAAAATGCTGATCTGGGCACATTGTTGGTGCTCATTCTTTGTCACAGCTGCCCCGTTTGACAGTGGGCAGCTGTAACGGGGCACTTTCATTGTTAGAGAGTCCCAGAGAGGGGCTCAGGCCAGTTCTGGTTTATTTACCCACAGATGCGCTACCGTAGCGGGCAGCTGCAACGATTGGGCACATATTTTGGAGAGAGTCTCAGTGGGGACCCAGAGGGGATAGTGAGCGCCAGGTGCTATAGTCCTCAAGGTCCTGGAAAACACAAGATAAGGGCCTAGGGGCCCAGCTGGGCACAGGGAGGCCAGCACACAGGGCCCTCCAGCAGGGAGACAAGCCCTTGTGGTGGTTCCTCCTGGGCCCCCAGCAGCAGCACACCCCAGTAGCACAGGAACAGCAGAACATCATGAGGTCACAGTCCCTATATTTATATGGCATATTCTTCTTTGTCTGCAGTACAGGGCTTGGGGGAACCAGCAAAAACTGGTTCAGGGTGGAATTGGAGCACTTCGTTTACCAAGCTCCTCTTCCCCTTTGTCAGGTGGGGGCTCGGTGATCAGACACACCACAGGGGGGCGGAACCAGCATTGTACAGGGCAGGCCCGATCCTATTCAGGTTCAGGGGACTACTCCTCCCACTACTCCAAATGTAGAAGTCCCATTCAGCCTAGTGCTGTCTCACCCTACCCCTCCTGGAGCTACACACTCCTCCTCAGCCCCTATCACTCAAAAGCCAAACATGCAATTCACATAAGGCAGGCAGACACATAGCACACAGAAATGCCAACTTCTAAAAGTGTAATTTCTAAAATAGTTATAATAAATCTGCGCACTCCATTGCGCAGCGTTTATTATTACAATTCCAAATATACTAAACTTCACCACGCTGCTCCTCTCATATCAGGAATTACCACTGAAACACTAATCAGGGGATGCCCAGTGCATTACTATGGGAGGGCAGCCCCTCAGTAGTGAGAAAGCAAAATGTCTGTCTGTCAATACCAGGACATGTCACACACTTAAGGTACATGTCTATCCTTTACCAACAATGCACCCTGCCCATACGGCTAGCTAGGGTCTACCTTAGGGGTGACTGACATACAGTAAAAGGGAGGTCACAGACATGGCTCACACTTTAGGTGTCACGTCACAGTGACAGTCACATTGCGCGCAGAGGCCCTGCAATGGCAGAGGCCTGAGATAGGTTTGCAAGGCTACTTTGGTGGGTGGCGCAATCAGTGCTGCAAGCCCACCAGTTGCATTTAATTTACCAGCCCTGGGTTTATGAGATACCACTTTAAACAAGCATTTACAATGCAACGGTCTCGCCTTTCCAAAGTTAGAGCTATTGGCATTGTAAATGACAATATTTTTATTTATGTGTTGGTTTTGAAAACAGAGAAATAAATGGCATTGTCATTTACAATGCCAATAGTTTAATCTCTCGCAAATGCGAGACCTATTGGATTTGCAATGCAATAGGTCGCGTATTTGCCTGAGTTTGAGCTATTAACATTACAAATAACAAGTTTTACTTATGTTTCAAAAACACACACACACACACAGAGACACATACAGACACACACACAGACACACACAGCCACATACAGCCACACACACACACAGCCACACACAGCCATACACAGCCACACACACACACACCCACACACCCACACACACAGAGCCACATACGATCTGGTCGTCATAGGAAGAATAAAGTATAGGATCCTGTTAGGATTGAGATGTCATAGATAAATAAGACAGACGAGTATTATTGTGAATGTGCTGTATTAATGCATTCACCTCAAAGCATGCATGGTGCATAACAGTGTACATTCTGCTGTGTGCTCAAGACCAAAGCCCTTATCTCTCAATGCCACTCACGCGGGCCCTCAAGCTTACTCCAGTATCCCCATTGCCTGATCCCATTATCAATCATCCTATTTGCCCTATTGCCCCGCAACTCTTCATCTTTATCCCCCTAGCTACCTCCTCAATGGCGCACATCAGTACTCGTGCAGATGTGTGCCCGTGCCTAAGAGGGAATGTTTATAATCATGTAATGCACATACATGTACACTTAAGTACACACCCGTGCTTATTTACAGAGAGAGGGGGGCGACGCGTGGGTTGATTTTTTTTCTCATAAAAGCAGCGTTTTCAAAGTCCAAATTCCACGGTGGTTTCATGTTATTGAGCGTGACGTAATTGTGATGAACCACAGACGTTATACATGATGCCGGCTCTTCGTCACGCCCTTTGAAGTGTCTTGTGCATGACATGTAAAGAAGGTCTGTCCCCCAGTGAAAGCTGGGGCCCCTGAATCCTGCAGACAGCAGTTCAAAACTCTCGATCTCTGTAGTCGAAATATGCTGTTTGTAGTGCCTGGCATGATCACTGAAAGTACACACTGAAATATCGTATGTGCTGTGTATACAGACAGCAGAACAGTCTGTGCAGGATTTCACTTTCTGTTTAAAAAAATAAATAACGTTTCTTGTTTGGAAAAACAAGCAACTTTCATACTATCGGCGCCCAAATAAACATATCACATAACTGTCTAAAATGTAAAAACCCTGAAATGCTAATTCGGGGTAGTGGTGAAATGAGAGTGTGTCTTCAGCCTGTTGGGTTTGTGTCTCTGTCGTTGGACCAGACCCCACGTCACCTTGGTGTGTATTCTGTGTGCGTGGGGTGGGGCCGATGTGGTGTTTTGCCTCGAAGCAGCCCCACGGCAGGCTGCAGAATGTCGGTAGCTTAATTTACAAACCCAATGTCCAATAAATGTATTAGATGCATGTGGCAGCTAGAGTGAGTGCAAAAGCTGAAACAAACCGTAAATGCAAATGTATAGCAAAAAGACGAAATGTAAACAATAAAAAAACACAACATTGTAAAAGTTGCCAAAGTGAAAGAATTGGTCAAAAACCACTTTTTCCGCTCGTTCCATTCTTACCTTGCCGGGCATAGATGCAGAGGGGATAGCCCATGCTGAACGTACGCTCTGCCTCCCTGACTACGTAAACTCTGCCTCAGCGAAGCCTGCAGAAGACAGACAACAGTCTTCAAGGGGCGGACTGGAAGGGCAGAGCAGTGGAAACAAAAAAAGCATTCGCAATGCAATAGGTCTCGCGTTTATGGGAGTTTGAGCTATTAACTTTGCAAATAACAATGCCTTTTATTTTTGTTTTCGTTTTAAAAAACATAAATAAAAGGCATTGTTATTTACAAGACCTATTGCATTGCAAATGCTTGATTTTTAAGCTATCTAATTCACTAATGGGTGCCACTTATAATTTGGTGCCAGGGCCTATGTGCCGTCCCAGTCCAATCCTGTGCCTTATAACATGTGCATTATATCCTACGGCACAGGTAATAAGGTGCACATAATCGTCAAGTTGTGAAAGAGTAACCTGTCAGCCAACTCTAAGTCAGGTCTTAAATGTGAATGTTGTTGGTGGTGTTTCACAGGAGACTAGCGGGGGTGGGGGGGGTGTCTGCTTGGTAGAGGTGATTTATCGGCATGAATATACGAGGTGTGTATAGTTTGAGGATTTTTATGTTTCATGAACCATCACAGATTATTTAATGGTGAGTCTAGGGAGGGTGGGGTCTGTGGAAGGGTACTGTGATGACATGGCATCTCTCATTAGCAGCAGCCTGGCAATTGTCACACGCAGAGCTGCCAATGAGTGAACAGCTGCTGCCATAGGAGGTGTCAGACTGAAAGCACATGGCACTGAGATGGGCTCCGTGCTGGGTCTGTGCATGGGGCACCTGGTCCGTGCTTCTGGCATAGCGAGGTGGTGGCAAGTCCTCCACACAATGCGCAGACTATGCTTGGTATCACGACAGATGGCCTGGGAGGAGGATAGCTTGGTTGGAGTGGCAGAGCCTGGGTAGAGGCTAAGAGCTTCCTGGGCAAGAGCAACTGAGCCGAGGTGGAGGCGGCTGTGTCTGCAAGGGAAGTGCAGAGCCAATGTGGACGCCACAGTCACTTAATTGCCTAACTCTTCTGGCCCTAGGCATTCCTTTTCACTAAGTTTACAGCGCTCATTGGTGCTCCTCTGGACAGTAGTGGCCCATCATTAAGGGCGGAGGGTCCATGTCTCTACTTTTTTCTGGTGCATGAAGAGTGTCTCTCAGGATGAGCAACGCTCAGCCTTACAGACACTCAAGGATCCAGGCGCTGTACATACGCTAATTAAACAGGTGCCTGGCTGCCTTAGCCGAAATGTGCATAGCTAAATAATTCACAGCCTGATAGGTGTGAGTGTGACCTCGTCAGCCCAGCAAAGATTTCTTTCGCCTCCCCCTCATGACGAAGAGGAGCGTCTCTGGTAGAAATTGATTTTAGTTGTTGTTTATAGTCTTGAAAATAGAGCTTTTGCAGCTATTGTAACACTGCCTTAAGCCTCCCTTGTGCTGGAACATCTCCGGGTTAAAGTTCAACATACATTAATGATCCTATGGCTCTCCTTTGTGGTGATACCTGGATGTATAGGTTTATTCTAATTCTAGACTGTTTAGCCCTTATGTTTAAAATGCACAGTTTGTCACTCTCTTTTCTTATGTTGGCTCTGACATTAGCTCCGCCCACACTGCTTGAAGTCTTAGGTCCCCCCTCCTCAATTATTAGAGGTTTTGTCCCCCGAAGGTGCGGTCAAGTTATGCCCCTAGTACAGAGGATGGGCAGGGGGGCATATCATATTAATAGGATCCAGGTGGGCACAGAAGAATGTGCCTTGGTGCTGCAGAGGGTGGGTGGTGGTGACAGCGCCTGGGTGATGGCAAGGAGCCTGTTGTGAAAGCCAAGAACCTTTTTGAAGGCTGCAGAGCTTTGGGGGGGTGGGGGGGACAGAACCTGGATTGGGGCTACAGAGGCTGGGGTGGTCACTGGGCCTGGACGTACACTGCAGAGCTTCGGTGGAGGGCACGGAGCCTGGAAGAAGGTTTCCGACAGGGGTGAGGGCATAGAGCCTGGAAGAAGGTTTCCGAGCAGGGGTGGAGGGCACAGAGCCTAGGCAGATGGTGTTGGAGACCACTGGACCATGATGGCTACTGCAGTGTTTGAGTGGAGGGCCCAGAGCTGGGTAGGGGCCACATACCTTGTTTGGAGTCTGCAGAGGAAGAGGAATAGAGTGTGGGTGGGGCTACAGAATGTGGGCACACCGCTGCCGGCCAGGGACACAGGTGAAAGGTGGTTTTGCCTAGTGGATCCACGAGATAGTTACAGCAGAGATCTTGTCCCTGGAGTCTACGTTCTCTGATGACCGGAGTAATAATCCTGGCGTTCCCACTTGATGACATTGTGTGATTCTCGGGAAATCATAACACGCCATGGACCTGACACCAGGCAGCTGTGCCGTCTGGTAGGCTTGACCTAAATAGGCTGAAAGTTTTCAAACCATTAAAAAGATCTTGTTATCTTTGACAGCAGAGTTAAGAAAAGCACTGCTTAAGCGAGCAAGCAAGTGCACATGATATGGTGTTTTTATACCAGTGGCAAATAGGATAGAAAGAGGGTTCAGGCCATAAACTGCCCCACATAAAGTGAAAGGTCATGAAGTTCTGTGCTAGAGTAGCATGAAAACAATACTTATGATTCCTCCCAATTAGACAGAATGCACAGGATACCACTAACTAATCTAAGCATTACCGCACCCGCCACATTACATCGAAATTTAATTCCAATTATATCTATGTCAAAAGTAACCTAAGCATCTGTTTCTACCCGTAAGGCGGAGATGCTAACACTTGATTTCAGGGATGACATCTCACTTTCAAATGCAAATACTAGCTCAAATATTTTACACCCAAACACTGCTCTGTTTCACTAACTTATGGGAGCCATGAATAATGAGATAATATAATTTTATGAGAGAATACTTGGTGCAAATGTGATCATGGGTCATCGTCACATGACCAGGAAGAATGCTTTGTACATTGATGCATTTGCAATGTTTACTTGAAAGGCTTGTATGTAATGAAACACGCGTCAATCGCACATACTACGCCCTACAGCAGACATACTGATCCACAGCACAATGCCAGAGTAACTGTGCCACAAAGCTACCCATGTCCATGGTATACCAGTGCTTTAGTGGGATTAAAAGACGGAAGGATCTCTAAACGTGGCACAGGCAAAGAAGAGAAATTAGGAACCCTTCATAAGAGGCTTGGCATTATGCAGTTAAGGACATGGTCTAAAAAAAACATGTGAACTAAAATCCTTGGCCTGACACATCACGACACCTCACAAGTATATGGGTGCCTATGAATCCTATATTCAAGTAGCCAAACATATTAGGCAATAACAAAAGCACAGACCTAAACAAGTCAGACCTATTGAGTTTGCCAATAGTCGTTACCAGTGATTTTGATTTAATGGCGGGTAAATGAGTAACAACAATATTGTTACTAATTTGATTGAATATGTTCCAATTCCGTAAATATTAGATTGTGAACGTACGAGACTGGGAATTTAATATTACAAAGGTCTGCTTAAGACAGTGTCCTAATAAATGTTTCAGTCGCTCCTGCTATCCTCTTTACATATCTCTGCCTTAATGATGCCCTTTTTAATCCCACATCTCCCTTTCTGAAGCCGCTTCATCCGTTTATCACACAGTTCTGCTCCTTCTACATCGCGGGTTTTCAATCTCTTTAGCTGCATGTACTGTCTTGTCTATTCCATGTATGCATAATTTCCTCAGACACAAATACCCACTCCTCAAGGATAAGAACTGTATATTATTCTTTCTTTGCCATCGTCAGCAACTCAACAGCTGCCGTCTTTGACGAACTTCGCAATAGAATCATGGTTAATAGGTAAATGACCATTGCCTATGTGAACCCCGTAGAGAGGCCAAATATTGGATGAGCAGCTTGTATTCTGGACACCGGTAGGACTCAGTGAGGGGCACTGTGAGTAAGCTGCACCAACTTTAGGCTCAACTTGAGAGCTCTCAATCGTGCCCTGTCAAAAACGTCCACGCACAAGTCGCAGTATGCATTGTACAAGACTTATGTGTTGCACGAACAAATAAACTACAGAAACATCATCAGTGAAAAGGAAATAATCACAGGGAACACGGACACCTGTAGAAATCACTATTAGGTAAAACGTGCGAAAAGTACAGAGACCGCCTTGCTGATAGATTACCTTCAGAGTTTGTACGTTCATTGCTGAAAAAGATATCTGTATGGCTTTTTAAAAACGTTACACTGTCGTTTTGAATTCTTCCCATTTCGAAACTTGAAGCAACTCAAGTTCATCTTTGGATTTGGTGAGCCACCTAACCACATTATTTGCCTGTGCCTCTTAGTCAGTTTTTTTTTATGACAAGGACACCAACAGAAGACTCTGGAGGGACTCCTTTCAACGTCAGTTTTTAATGACAGCCAGTGCCGAGCATTGGAAATACCCTCTCCGGTTGGAGCGCTGGAGAAGACTTGCATGTTTTTTTCCAGCTAATGGGACTAAGCATAAGGGTGCCATTAAGCCCTATTAATACCAAGAAATGTGAAACAACATGTCCCAGCATGCAAATCGCTGCTACCTGCAATAGGGTACAATCATGATTCGAAATCAGATGAAGGAAACTGTAATCCCCGGCACAAAACAAATTATACAGGTCTAATACAAAAAGCGTTATCCAGTAGCAAAGCGATCGCTTCCAGATCAACTACCATGCCCCAAATCCCGCAGTTGTGAAGGAGACTGTCAATGATTAAGCCAACAATATGCATATTTTACCCTTCTCAACTGTCCTCCTGACATAACACTCAACCAATGCAGGTAAGGGGACGAATAATAGTGTCCCTTTTCATCCTACAAACCTCCGGCAGAAGAGTTCATCGATAATGGACGTATATGCTTGTCCCATAATGGCATCCTTGGCTACACAGGGCAGTTGAGTTCCCGGAGAGTCAAATATGCTCTATTTGTACAAACTTCCATAGCTGTCACTCACCGGAGAAGCCGCAACCGTTCCAACGCCGACCGACCCAGGGGGATCATGGCAGGGCTTGGTGTGATGCTGAAGGAGGCTGTGCCGCCGTCCTTTCCTCCCTTCTTCGCTGATGACAGGCGTCAGTTCGACTTCACGATTCAAGCACGCAGACTAAACACCAGCAACAATTACACAACCAGACCTCGCCCTATCCGCACTCCTCATTGGACAATCTTTCAGAGCTCTACTTTTTTTTAAATTTTTATTGTAAATATTTTTATTATGAGAAGCCTGCAGCCCATACACCATTATGAGTGAAAAATAAATTATGAGGCACTGCTCTGCGTTTTATCCGTGCAAAATGCCTTTGAACTTTGGTCACTGCTGCCTTGTTTCTCATTCTCCTCACTTTTCTCAAAGGGAACCTCGGGCCAGGTAAACATGGAGAGTTTTTCATTCCCAGGATCACCGGTGATGATAATCCTGTGGTTCACCGTTTCTTCAGCTTTATGGGCATCCAGGAAGGTGCGCGCAGTGACTTCAAATTCCTTTTCAAAGCATGTCTGCCGTCAGGGTTCCTGCCAGTGAGTGTTTGGGTTTCCTTCTATTCCGCTGTAGACAGACGGCCGCAGTCTTTCGTCCACTCCTGGATTCAGTGGTTGAGCGTGCTCGCAATCTTTTGTTGCTATGTTTCCACGGAAACGCTTTGCGTCACTTCTGTGGGCGGGGCTATGAGTTCCACTGAGAATTGCATAGAATCTTTGCGGTGGAAGCGGGGCTCCTTTATTGGTAACTTCCCATGCAATTTCAAAGAGCAGCAGCTCTTCCACATGGAGGTTGTCTTCTTCCCATTGTGAAGCCCATCCAGAGAGATTACAGAGAGCGAGCACACAAGAGACATTTTGCTTACTTCCTAGCACCTGTATTGACAGCCGGCGCTCGCTCGTACATATTCACTTCTGCTGGAATAAAGTAAAACATTTACTGGCTGTCCTGCACACTTCCAGCCTGCCTTGCCGCCCCCAGCTCAGCCAACAGCCTGCCCTGAGCCCCTCTCCAACGGCCGGACAAGCTTCCCGTATGCAGCTTCAGAAATGTGTTCGTACAGAGATAAGGCGACTGGTAGAAACAAGCCGTGAGCGTGCACACTCCCGAACATCCGGTTTCGGGATGTGCACGCTCACGGCTGTCGTGGGGCGGGACTTCCGTCTTTGCGAGAAGCCCGCGCCCACGGAGTGAATGGCCCAGAGGAGCGGTGGCAGCAGAAGTCAGGAGTGGCGGCTGATGCGGTAAGTGGGGCTTGGGGGGCTTGGCACGTGTGTATGTGTGTGTGTGTGTCTGCGCGTGTGTGAGTGTGTCTGTCTGCGCGTGTGTGTGAGTGTGTGTGTTTCTGCGTGTGTGTGTGTCTGCGCGTGTGTGTGTGCGTGCCTGTGTGTCTGCGCGTCCACAGACCCTGGTCGGCTCGTGGACCGCTCTGTCTCCCTTCAGAGCGAACTCGGAGACAATAGGTCTCGATGCCGAGACCTAAAAAGGGACTGACAGGTAAATTAAATTGGCCAAACATGTGTAGACCAATCTTACCATATGTAACACAGAGAGCACACACACTTTACACTGGACAGCAGTACTAAAGTGCCCAGAGGTCTAAAACCACCAACACCATGTCAGAACAAGCATTAGAAATGCAATCGGGCTCGGATTTATTTGATTTTGAGCTAATGGAATTGTAAATGGCAATGTCTTTTCGCCATGTGTGATGGAGTGTGTGCATGTGGTGTGTAGTGGTATTATGTGAGTTGGATTGTAATTTTACCAATGGTGTCATGCTGTGCTTTAGATGAATATGTTTAAAAGTTCATGAACATGAACATATCGTCTCACATGAGATTGCACCCAAGGGTAAATTGCAAAATGAAAAAATAGATGCTTAGTCATCATAAACAAATCATCATAAATGAAGATAAATAACAACGAGCACGTGAAATATCGTGAATAGTGCAGGAGATGGGTTCCACCGGCTGAACGTCAATGTCTGGGGACACATTTTTATTGAAAACATTTTTACTGAAAATATTAAGTAAACGGAGTCACGTATCAATGTTTTGATCAGACAGGTTTATAGGTCTTCATTTGCAATGTAACAAGTGAGGGGATAACGATGCTTAGTTGCACAATATCATGGGGAAAGGTATGGTTCATTTTGCAGCTTGGGACATGTAGTGAAACAACGGGGAGAGCATAGATGTTATGGTCCGCTGTTTATGTTTAGCCTTTGAATTTGGGAACACTCAGGTGTAATTGATTTGCCGGGGGATGGTTGATAAGGGCGGGAACACACGGCAGTAAGTTTCTAACATTACACTCGGTACAGAATACGGGTTACTGGCGGCGATTAAATGTTTTTCCATATGAGATTTGACACGCATTTCAATAATGGATGTGGCAGTCTGATACCACGCTTTTAAGAAACTAGAGGGATGAGCATGCCAAGGTAAGCGTAGAAATGTTTGGCAGTGTTTAAAGTTCGTCAGTGTTAGTGTTGGCTGACATAATGTAACTATCCTCTTGATACTTATAAAACCGGGGAAGTAATATTGCAGTTTGCAACTGATGCACCATAATACATGTGTGAAATACGAAGTTGGGGCTAGTATAGAATGCAGCAAGTTGGAGGGTACCTTGTAGGCATATGTAGCAGCACTCTAAGCATTGTTTTCTTTGTAATACAACATTTTGTGTTCAATTGATTAAGAATGGCTTTATATTGAGATAAAACACAGAAAATGTTTTACGATACAATTGAAGACAGTTTAAATTGACATGTTTACTTGTAATTATAGATACCCCTGACGAAGGGATCTCATTCCCGAAATGCATTGGGTTGTTGGAATAAAAGTATGGCATGTGGAACCGATTGAGGACTCCTGCGCTTTTTTGAACGGCGATGATACATAAAGATTGAATATAATGGATTGAATAATATGAGTTAAAAGTGGATGAAAAAGAATGGTGAAAAAAGAGGAGAAAAAGAAAGAATACAGATGAATTTGATTCATTGGATTCAAAATGAGGTTTGGCTGTGCAGCTTGACGGGACCAAAGTTGGGTCCTTTTCTTGTGAGTTGTTATGTTGCAGCGCAACGAGACGAAGCGCGGGGCAAGCTTTGCACGCTTCTAAAAAAATGAATGTTCCTACAAAATGAATGGAGTATAAACATGGCTTAATGGAGGAAGACTGGTGTGCATCTCATTAAAAAAAACTTCAATTTCATGAACATGAACATATTGTCTCACATGAGATTGCACCCAAGGGTAAATTGCAAAATGAAAAAATAGATGCTTAGTCATCATAAACAAATCATCATAAATGAAGATAAATAACAACGAGCACGTGAAATATCGTGAATAGTGCAGGAGATGGGTTCCACCGGCTGAACGTCAATGTCTGGGGACACATTTTTATTGAAAACATTTTTACTGAAAATATTAAGTAAACGGAGTCACGTATCAATGTTTTGATCAGACAGGTTTATAGGTCTTCATTTGCAATGTAACAAGTGAGGGGATAACGATGCTTAGTTGCACAATATCATGGGGAAAGGTATGGTTCATTTTGCAGCTTGGGACATGTAGTGAAACAACGGGGAGAGCATAGATGTTATGGTCCGCTGTTTATGTTTAGCCTTTGAATTTGGGAACACTCAGGTGTAATTGATTTGCCGGGGGATGGTTGATAAGGGCGGGAACGCACGGCAGTAAGTTTCTAACATTACACTCGGTACAGAATACGGGTTACTGGCGGCGATAAAATGTTTTTCCATATGAGATTTGACACGCATTTCAATAATGGATGTGGCAGTTTGATACCACGCTTTTAAGAAACTAGAGGGATGAGCATGCCAAGGTAAGCGTAGAAATGTTTGGCAGTGTTTAAAGTTCGTCAGTGTTAGTGTTGGCTGACATAATGTAACTATCCTCTGGATACTTATAAAACCGGGGAAGGAATATTGCAGTTTGCAACTGATGCACCATAATACATGTGTGAAATACGAAGTTGGGGCTAGTATAGAATGCAGCAAGTTGGAGGGTACCTTGTAGGCATATGTAGCAGCACTCTAAGCATTGTTTTCTTTGTAATACAACATTTTGTGTACAATTGATTAAGAATGGCTTTATATTGAGATAAAACACAGAAAATGTTTTACGATACAATTGAAGACAGTTTAAATTGACATGTTTACTTGTAATTATAGATACCCCTGACGAAGGGATCTCATTCCCGAAATGCATTGGGTTGTTGGAATAAAAGTATGGCATGTGGAACCGATTGAGGACTCCTGCGCTTTTTTGAACGGCGATGATACATAAAGATTGAATATAATGGATTGAATAATATGAGTTAAAAGTGGATGAAAAAGAATGGTGAAAAAAGAGGAGAAAAAGAAAGAATACAGATGAATTTGATTCATTGGATTCAAAATGAGGTTTGGCTGTGCAGCTTGACGGGACCAAAGTTGGGTCCTTTTCTTGTGAGTTAAAAGTAAAGTGTACCATACTGCGATTGCTAGAAAAGTTAATTGTGGATGCGTTAACAATTGAAGCGTGCACTGATGGCTGGTGCTGTGTGTGTTTGGTGGAAAAGTGCACTGGCGCCTGGAGGTGTGTGTGCCTAGTGGAAGGGTGCACTGACGGCTGGTGGATGTGTACTTAGTAAAACAGTGCACAGATGGCTGATGGTGTGTGTGTTTGGTGAAAGAGTGCACTGACGGTTGCTGGTGAGTGCGCCTTGTAAAAGAATGCACTGACGGCTGCCTGGTGTTGTACGCCTGATGGTGTTTGTGCTTGGTGAAAAAGTGCATTGATGGCTGGTGGTGTTTGGCCCTGGTGAAAGGGTGCACTGATGGCTGGTGTTATGTTGTTGTGTGTGTGTTTGTGTGTGTGTTTGTGTTTGTAGTGGTGAGTCTGTGGGGGTGAGTCTGTGGGGGTGAGTCTGTGGGGGTGAGTCTGTGGGGGTGAGTCTGTGGGAGTGAGTCTGTGGGGGTGAGTCTGTGGGGGTGAGTCTGTGGTAGTGAGTGTGTTGTGGTGAGTGGTGATGAGTGTGTGGTGGTGAGAGAGTGGTGTGTGTGTGGTGTGTGTGTGTTATGTGTGTGTCATGTATGATTGTGTGGCTGCTCTGTGTCTTCATCCTTCTTGGGTCTGCAAGCAGCCAATGCCTACCACTGAAGCCTGATCTGTGCTGATCTAATCTGCAGGGCTGCTCTGTGTCTTCATCCTTCTTGGGTCTGCAAGCAGCCGCTGCCTACCACTGAAGCCTAGTTCCCTTCACAACAGCACAGCAGACACGCACATGCCGCACTGCCGATCTGTGCTGATCTAATGTGCAGGGCTGCTCTGTATCTTCATCCTTCTTGGGTCTGCAAGCAGCCGCTGCCTGGCACTGAAGCCTGATCTGTGCTGATCTAATCTGCAGGGCTGCTCTGTGTCTTCATCCTTCTTGGGTCTGCAAGCAGCCGCTGCCTGGCACTGAAGCCTGATCTGTGCTGATCTAATCTGCAGGGCTGCTCTGTGTCTTCATCCTTCTTGGGTCTGCAAGCAGCCGCTGCCTGGCACTGAAGCCTGATCTGTGCTGATCTAATCTGCAGGGCTGCTCTGTGTCTTCATCCTTCTTGGGTCTGCAAGCAGCCGCTGCCTGGCACTGAAGCCTGATCTGTACTGATCTAATCTGCAGGGCTGCTCTGTATCTTCATCCTTCTTGGGTCTGCAAGCAGCCGCTGCCTGGCACTGAAGCCTGATCTGTGCTGATCTAATCTGCAGGGCTGCTCTGTGTCTTCATCCTTCTTGGGTCTGCAAGCAGCCGCTGCCTGGCACTGAAGCCTGATCTGTGCTGATCTAATCTGCAGGGCTGTTCTGTGTCTTCATCCTTCTTGGGTCTGCAAGCAGCCGCTGCCTGGCACTGAATCCTGATCTGTGCTGATCTAATCTGCAGGGCTGCTCTGTGTCTTCATCCTTCTTGGGTCTGCAAGCAGCCGCTGCCTACCACTGAAGCCTGATCTGTGCTGATCTAATCTGCAGGGCTGCTCTGTGTCTTCATCCTTCTTGGGTCTGCAAGCAGCCGCTGCCTGGCACTGAAGCCTGATCTGTGCTGATCTAATCTGCAGGGCTGCTCTGTGTCTTCATCCTTCTTGGGTCTGCAAGCAGCCGCTGCCTACCACTGAAGCCTGATCTGTGCTGATCTAATCTGCAGGGCTGCTCTGTGTCTTCATCCTTCTTGGGTCTGCAAGCAGCCGCTGCCTGGCACTGAAGCCTAATCTGTGCTGATCTAATCTGCATGGCTGCTCTGTGTCTTCATCCTTCTTGGGTCTGCAAGCAGCCAATGCCTACCACTGAAGCCTGATCTGTGCTGATCTAATCTGCAGGGCTGCTCTGTGTCTTCATCCTTCTTGGGTCTGCAAGCAGCCGCTGCCTACCACTGAAGCCTAGTTCCCTTCACAACAGCACGGCAGACACGCACATGCCGCACTGCCGATCTGTGCTGATCTAATGTGCAGGGCTGCTCTGTATCTTCTTCCTTCTTGGGTCTGCAAGCAGCCGCTGCCTGGCACTGAAGCCTGATCTGTGCTGATCTAATCTGCAGGGCTGCTCTGTGTCTTCATCCTTCTTGGGTCTGCAAGCAGACGCTGCCTGGCACTGAAGCCTGGTCTGTGCTGATCTAATCTGCAGGGCTGCTCTGTGTCTTCATCCTTCTTCGGTCTGCAAGCAGCCGCTGCCTGGCACTGAAGCCTGATCTGTGCTGATCTAATCTGCAGGGCTGCTCACTGCTGGTATTGCTAATGCAAACATCGATGTTATTAATATTTTTTGCTGTAATTTCTTGGCATTTAGTGTTCTTAATATTACATTTACAGAACGGCAAACGATGCACGCTTGCAGAGCCTCCAGGGTTTTTATTGATTGTTCTATATTTCTGTAGCCTACTTACATAACTCAAATTTCAGATGTATCTGATTTCTCTCGCGGGATATGGTGGATGTGCATTAAGATGTGTGTGCAGTTCAAAACATGTTGATTGCTTTGTATTGGCATCTAACCACGTCACCATGCTAGGTGAGCATTGCAGAGGGTAGCGCAGATTTCCACCGCATCGTGATTGAACGTTTTGCCAGTATGGGAGCTAAATAAAAAAATCTGGATTGTACTCTTTGCTTCTTGTGCTTACCGGTCAGTCCTAGTATGCAGGATTCTGCTGTGTCTCCCACTACTATATTTGTAACTGTCACTAGAATCTTTATCAAATCTGCCTCTTTTTCAGCCACAAAAAGGCTGCAGACGAACGCGCGCCCTATACATGCAATGCAGGATGGTGAACGCGCTCCCACCATCTGGATTGCATTAGAAGGGCACTCTGACAGCTCCTAATTAAAATTAATGGTCTGCCGTGCGCGAAACAGCACAGCAAATGCCAAAAATGGCGGACGAACATTACATATGCCCTATCACATGAAGACAACTAAAAAAACAGCACCGCGAGGACCAATTACCATTCAGCTTATAAAATAAAGCACTGGAAATGCACGAGCAAAGAAGAATTTCTCCAGCATGAGCCAGAAACTCTCTACAATACGGCTCGCAGCTCCTCCCCACTTCGTGGTGACGTCGCCGAGCCCGTAAAAAAAGGCTAGGAGAAAGGCAAAAAGTTTAGGGATGACCCTGCAAAAAGGGCCGAGTCCAACAGGAAGAGTATAAGAACACCATACATTTAGAGTTATGCTTAAAAAATCCTCTGACACAGCTCCAGGTCTATTACAAGCAAACATTGATAGGAGGGTTTGTTCAAATAGCTGTGACATGTGAGAAGCAAATTCTAACTCCTAGTTATACCCTTTTTGTAATAATTCATACATTACTGAAGGCAGCAAAGCCGTTTAACGGCATTTGTGGATCAACCATGTTATGGTAAGCAATGCCTACTGCGGAAGAGTGACTAATGACTCCCTTTGGGTCCATTATAAAGCAGTACTCCCTGTATGTGTCAAATTCGGCAGCTACTCGAGTCTCAAATCATTATTGACGGAACACCACTCAAGGAAGACAATTTTAGATAATAGTTTTAGTACAAAACCACTCAAAAAGGGACCTATCGAAAGTAAAACCACATTTTGTTACTACAGATGTTTTTGATTTTAAAAGTGCCAAGAAAATTGGAATATTGAATTTAATCCAATCTTTCAAAGAACTAATAGTTTGTGTTACTATCAGACATTTCACAAAAGACGTAAACATGAATGATAAGTCAATTAGCAGCTGACAGAAATTGGTGGACTCTGACATTTTCTTTAACTGGACTTGGCAGGTGTTGGAAATGTGGTAGACAGACAGTCTCAAAAACTAATTTCATTATTTCCTGCAGTATGCATTTATTCTTGTGGAGTGACAATATTTGCAAGAACATACTCAGTAGCCAACCAGGAACTAAATGGATGTTCAAAGTTAATTCTGTTGAACTTGCTGGGAAAAAAATGTGAGGAAATAAATGTACTGTTCTATGGATCGAGGTAATAACAAGGAGAGCAAAAATAAATTTATGAGCAACTGAACGAATAAAGAAACTGCACATAGAGGAACAGGTGAAAATAGCTTCCACATTCCGTACAACGGACTGGATTGTACATTATTCCTAATTAATGTTATTCCTCTCTCTTTACTACTACATTTACACAGGGTGTTGGTTTTAATATCATTTAGACATAATCTAAATAAATAGGCACCTTACTGCCGTACTTCTAAAAATGTTGTACATAATTAGCATTAAGTGGTCCGTGCTCACACCTTTACGTAATAATACAGACTGGATGTCCTTTTCAATATGAAGTAGAGCGTAAAGCAAGAACTGGATATTGTGCAACCAAACCAAACTAATGGAACTATCGTAAGGTTGGGACTCTAATGGACATAATAAGCAAAAAAGGAACACGTTTTGTGCTCATAATTAAGCTTTGCGGTGTTTTCTTTCTTTTCAGATGAGTGTCTTTACTGACTCACCTTGTAAATTGTAATGGGCACTTTAGTATTAAAGTACCTACTGCACCAAGCGCCCAAAGCGTCTTTCAGGTTACCGATAAGAAATACACAATGTCAAATGACAACAATTTACAACTAGGAAAAGCAAAGCAACCTATTTGGCAACATAATTTGGACATTTCACAGGGTTTAAGAAGATTGTGAGTGTTTGCTATTCTATATTACGAATGAAGATACAACTTTCACTCTCATCTAGCGACCAACAGCAAAGCATCATTAAGAGTCATGCAGTCTCTCATTTCATATGTTATATATTTACATTCAAACCTCTATTACAAACAAGACTAAAAATGAATCTTGCTCTAAATGGGTGCCCAGTGGATAGAGCTGAGGAAGGGCTGAACTTGATTAGGGTTATGTAATTCGGCAATCAGTGTTCACACTGCCTTACCTTCTTTTGGTAAACTCTTGATCTCTTTTTGTCTTTCTTTAGACACAATGGCAAAAAAAATGAATCATGAAATTACCCCAGTCTTAAATAAAATGAAAAAAGAACCTCGTGTCCTTTATGATTCTTAAAAGTGTTGTCACAAATGTATGCAATCCCTCTGCTTAATTCTGAAGAGTGATCTGTTAACAAATCAATTAATTATATTAAAATAAATAATAATTGATGCATTTTTACAGAGATTCCGCACAGGAGGAAGTACACTTACAGCTGTAAAGTTCAACATATATACATTACACAAGAGCTGATAATCTAAATACTGTATTTAAATGTCGTGCATAAGGTTATGTCACAGGAGCATAATCTATGCTGCAACTGCATAATGTTCACAGTTGTATCTTCAGTCTAATAGCAAAAGTGTATATATATCACCGTGTATCTTCCTATTATGGCTCTGATGGGACATAAACAAAATCACAACAAACCTTGAATGAATGTGTTGCTCTCCCTCATGTAGCTAAGGGAAATCTATGAGGCGTGGCGGTTTCTGAGCCATAGCAGAGGAACATCGCCCCTCCACCCCCGTCAGCAGCTGCAAAACTCAAAAAATAAAACGATAATAACACAGGTTTATTATTGTTTTATTTTTTTATATTAACGAGTCTTGCGGGCGGGGCAGAGGATGTCAGGCTGGAGAGGGAGTGTTGGGCACTGCTGTCAATGCACATGTAGGTTTGGCCGGCCCTCTTAGGATGGCCAAACCGACATGCACACTGAGCTGTCTCCAACCCGAGCTGCGTTGACGGGTTGTAGACAGCAAGCAGAGACTCCCAATCTCTCTGGGAGCGAAAGTCAAGGGCTCTCAGGCCAATTCTGATGCTACTTTCATGCATGAGAGCAGCACCAGGATTGGCTACAGGGGAGTCTGGGAGCCTGTGCAGTGCAGCAGAAGATCACCGAGTCGGCAATGCATCTAGCGGCGAGAGGCAGGTTCTATTTTTTTTTCATCATCATCCGTTGCTACCCCCAGCCACTCTGCCCTGATACCATCCGCCACTGGGCAATATATAATAGATAAGAATTGAGAAAGTTATTGCACTTAGGGTCCGGGATCATGTTATCCTCAGGAATAGATGAAGGAATGTGTCCCTAAACAAGATTCAGAACAGCATTTCAGAACACAGTCAGTAAAGACTGACTCAAAATTGAGATTGAGATCATAAATTTGTAAAAAGTAATGATTCAATAAATCAGGCAAAACAACAGAAATCAGTTATCATGAAGGTTTTTTAGCATTTAAAAGAGATGCAGTAATGAGAAAATCTGAAAACTAGACCAAGTCCAATATATCTAGAAAATCAACAGAGAATAGGGCAGAATCCTTACAGCATCCGTATGGGATTAGAAATACCCATATTTAGGGGCTTTTATAGCCAATTTCACAACATAGTAATAGAAATTGCTTAGTCAACCTGGTGTGAGCCAAAGTAGGAACATTACAGCAATTCACAATTCAACTTTCCAAAATGTCAAATTCAAGAGCACTTTATTTGCTTTCTCAGGTTAAATACTATAAAAGTTCACACATAAAAAACATAAATACATATCCATAAAAACGCATTAAATGTACAGACATACATTTCATCCATCAAATGTATAGCATTACGAACATTTAACTCCTGTGTGCAATTCCTCTTGCATTGTTTAAACATTAAAATAACCCGCCATAAAAATTTAGACACAGCAAAACAGACTTTGTTGCATAAAAAGTAACACTGGTCTGCACTGACTAAAATACAATTTCTGCAGTAAGGGCTTTAACATTTGTAGCCGCAGGAGTACATAAAATTTACAAAGCAAAGTGAGATGCAATGTAGATTGTTGCGAAATGCCATTGCACAGTCAATTGGTTAGTTTGGTCACCCAAACATTTACATGATGAAAAAAGAAAAAACGATGGATCATATTAAATCTAAAGCAAGTAAACACAAATCTGTATTGTGTGTTGTGAACTAATTCTAGATATGGTTGAATATCACCTGCTATGTTCAACTGATTGAATTGTACTAGGCTCAACATTACATATTCCTTTGACCACCTGTCCTCCTCAAACTCATTCAGCGCTAATTGATTGATCTCAGCTTTAGTAATATCAAGCATGGATGCCTGATCTTCCAAAAAGGCTGGTCTCCCTAAAGTGGCAAAAAAGTCCTTCATATATTTAATCCATGGTATTTTCAGGGCATGGTCCTGGGGTAAACATTCCTCGATTATCAGTCTGTTTAGCTATGCCTTAGGCTGAGATCAGATCCTGTGCCACATAAATATGGGGCTACCTCTAATACGGTCATCGTAAAATGTAAGTCCCAGCTCTTTATGGCGTACATAGGCAGAGACACTGTTTGCAACGTCAAGATACCGCCTAGTGCAAGCATGTTCTGGGAGCTCTAGCCTTTCCAAGTTAACATAGGCCAATATACCAGCCCCATATTGAGCCACTGATATACATTCAGCTTTGTAGATAGGGCAAAGCTCTTTTAGCGGCCTCCCCCCAATACAGTTGCAAATCTATTCAACGCTGCAATAGTTCTATTCATCAGCATAGTCCTAACTATAACAAGCTGTTTCCATGAGCTTTGAGCATAAAACAATATGCTCAAATAGGAGTTAACGTGAGCTTAGTACCACCTATTCTGAATTGGAATCCTTTGTCGACCTTACTGCAGCATTTCAAAATATAACTTTTCGACATATTGAATCCTAAATCTAGCCCGGCCATTTAATACACAAAATGGTTCATCAGTTTCTGTAGCCACATGGGAGTTCATGCCAAGAAAACTGTGTTATGTGCATACCATATCATAGCTTTTTGACCATTCTGGGGAACATAAATTCCTTTTTCTTCTTAAAACCTACTAACAGTGATAATATATATTGTAAATTAAAAAAGAGCCAAACCATAGCCCTGCGATACCCCAGTTTAATATCAAAATCCTTAGTGCATTCCCCAATACCTCAAAAAAATATTCTGGCCTCAGCATTGGCATTGATGTGCCTAATAAAATTCACTAGGCAGAGGTTGACTCCCAGCTCAATCACTAAGTTCCATAATATAAGATGGTTGACACAATCAAAATCACTGCAGAGGTCCATACATGCCAAATAAATAGGACTTCTCCTAGCTAAAACATGATTATCAATAAGTCAACTTAAATTCTAAGACTGTTTGTTAGAAATGGAGTCTCTTGTTGGGAGAGGTATACACCCTCCCTAAGTAGGCACCAACGCTCTAGTGAGGGTATGGCAGATACACACCCTAAATAAACCCGTGATCATCCTCTGGTAGCGTGGCACAGAGCAGTCAGGCTTAACTTAAGCGTCAATGTGTAAAGTTTGTGTGTAACACTTATTACAGTAAAATAGTAAAAACACGGGGGCGGAGCTAGCCTGCGACGAAGATGGTCGCTTAAGCCATCGGCTCCTCCGCCACTATAACGATCCTCACATTTATCTTGTAGGTAGCTGCATTCTTATGATCCCGCAGAGCCAGCCATAAGCTCCTCAGCCGAGGGGGAACACTCAACGCGAGTTTCGGGCACCACCGACACCGAGAAGTGCCTCTATCCCCCCTGGCCCGCGAAGAGCCGACCGGTGAGGCAGCACGGCCTGTGCCGGGCCGGAGAAGGCGCGCGACTGGAGGGAGTGCCCTGACTGCGGTGACGGTGAGGTAGGCTGCTGCCCCGGAGCCCCGGCGGAGACTGGAGGGTGCGAGCTCCGCCGGTAGCAACTACCTGGTGCTGGTGCCCTGGGGCGGGGGAGGTGATTCACACGAGCCCCGGGCTGCTGTTGGGCCTGTGGGCCTGTTGCCGAGACCGCGGCTGTGGATCCCAGGGGGTGCCCGTCACACTGCCTGCTGCTTCCTGCAGTGGAGGGGCCACTACCACCACGTTGGGTGAGTGAATCGAGGACAGGCAGTAGCATCGGCGGCTGGCTGGTGGTGGGCAGCCGGGACGGTGTGCGATTCGTGCGACCACGTGGCTGCGGTGAGTCCAGTTGAGGGTGAAGACGTCACGGTGGTGGTCTCCCTATCCTGCCCTGGGCGCCTCATTGCACTTGAAGCTCCCTGCTGGGAAACCCCTACTCCCAGGCTGATTCTCTGTCTGGCAGCTTTCCACGCACCCTGTGGAGTCCGGTTTGTGACCTGCCCGCTTCTTGCGTCCCGATAGAAGAGTGCCGGAGCCTGCTGCCCTTGTCTGTTGTTCGGCTGATTTGCACACCGGCCTCCTGGGGTGACGGGGACACATTTTGGATGCTGCACGTATCCTACCTGCCATCATCCTTTTCTGCGCACAGGCTGGACAGACCAGTTTGACCGCCGCTTTGGCTAGATTTGTGTTTTGGAACTATTTGGGGTGCCGGTGCGCTCTAACTTTGTGGCGACGTCCTGCTAAGATGCCATGGGACGCCCTGATCGCTCACAGCTCAAACTCAACTTTGAGCAGAGCAGGAAGACTAAGACCCCGGATCCGCCATCTTGCGACACGAACAATGGAGCGGAAGGTTTGGGGGGTGGTGGTTCGTCGGAATCTGATCTTCGCAGCATCCTCTTGGCGATGGAGAAGAACTTGCAGGGCGGCCTCACCTCACTAGGCGCCAAAATGGACGCTCTCACTTACCGCATGGACCAGATGGCGGAGCGGTTAGATAAGCATGCAGAATGTTTGGATATGGCGGAACGCAGGATAGGGGAGGTTGAAGAGTCGCAGACGACACTAGACTTGGACCGCAAGCAGTTGGGCAAAGTGATTCAGCTGCTGCAGGACAAGGCGGAGGATTTGGAGGCGCGGTCGCGGAGATGCAATATACGCATCACGGGCCTTCCTGAGACTACCCAAACGGGCAATATGGAGCTCTTTGTCGAGTCGCTACTGAAAAAGCTGTTGGGTGACACTGCCTTCTCCAACATGTTTGTGATAGAACCTATCCATCGCACCCTTGGTCCGAGACCCAAGCCTGGGGCCCCGCCGCGGCCCATAGTGGCCAAACTTCTCAATTATAGGGACCGGGACACCGTTTTGAGACTGACGAGAGTGAAGCAGCCGCTGCAGTACGAGGGCGGCACGCTGTCCCTGTTCCCTGATTTTACAGCCCGGGTACAGGAGGCAAGGCGCCAGTTTGTACCCATGAAGCGTCAACTACGCGAATTTGGCATAGACTATGCATTGCTTTACCCCGCTAAATTGTGGGTCAACCGACAAGACCGCTCTACCATTTTCACGGATCCGAAGGCACTGCAGAAGGCCATGAAAAACTGGCGTAGGGCTACTCAACAACCACGGCGAGATCATGAAGCGGAGGAGGCGGCCAGAGGGCCCTTGGAGGAGCTGGAATGAGTCCGCTGCTGCCTGACTGGTGGGGTGCCTGATCTTTGGGGGCTACTCCGCTGCAAGATTGTTTGGATTTGCCACAGGTGGATGTGGGTTGAGGGATGCCCCTACTGTCACTTGGATTTGCTCGCTCATGTTGTTCCTGGTCCTGATGTAGCGCAGCTGTACTCTGCACGGTAACACTACGGCACGGTGTCTTCCTGCCGGTGCTTCGTATGCTCTGGCGGTTCCCCGCTTTTATTAGTCCTGAGTTCTTGCAGAGTGTTGCCCTATGGTATCGTATGCAGTATTTATGCTTCTGTTATTTTTTCTGAGCTCCATACGGTCAGATACACTGCCTTGACTTGTGTAAAAACAATTTGTGTGGGGGGGCCCTGGGTGGGCTGGTATGCCACGCTGGGACTATTTGATGTTCAGAGACTGCCCCAGGCTGTGCTGGGGTCCACGGCCCAGTATGGATAGTGGAATTGTTATCATGCTACCCTCATCCATGTAGTGGCGGGGGGGCAGGGCACAATGGCGACAGCACTGTTGGATATTGTTATACATTTGCAATGTGCATGCTACCTTTGCCTCGGTGTGTGACCCACATTTCCCTGCCCTATTCTCCCTATTTGGGAGCTTGTTTTTGTTATGTATTGTTTTACTTTATTCAGATAGTTCTGGGACCTGGGAATAGAAGAGGGTTGGCTGTGGATCACTGGACGGGGAGGGTGGGAGGTAAGGGGGCTTGATGAGGGGCGCGGCCTAGTTGGGGAAGGGCAAGCGTGGGTGGGGGTCGGGATGCAGTATGATGTTTTTTCCTGCTTAATGCTTTTGTGGGAGGGAATTTGGTTGTTGATTTATTTGCTGTTGTTTTGGCGAATGGCAGAATGCATAATACTTAATGCTAAGTTAGTTACTACTGATGACATGAGTTTTGGCGGAAGTGCGCGTTGTTTATTGTCAACTGAGGATATTCTAGCTTGTGATGTGGTGCGGTACCTCTGTAATGACTCTACGTTCCCGAAGCGGTGACACTTCCCCTACACACTCTACTTCTTCTCCCCTGGCACAACAATCACGAGACGGTGACACTATAACACTACTGACCTGAAATGTCAGGGGTTTAAATGACCATAGAAAGGTTAGACGCATACTCCAGTACCTCTCACCCCATGCGGTAGACATAGCTTTATTGCAAGAAACTCATCTGCGGCCGGACAGCCCGACGCTACGCTACAGAGGTCTTCACAGTCGTGTACACGAGGCCGGCTTTACTTCCAGTGCCAGAGGTGTGCTAACATGGGTTAACCCTCACTCCTCTTTGACATTCACGCCGATTGACACTGACACTGAGGGACGATATGTTATTACTAGGTGCACCGGGAAGGGGATGACATTTCCTGTGATCAATTCATATGGCCCTAACTTTGACTGCACCACGTTCTATATAACACTTGCTAATAAGATCAGGGAACTGGGGGAGGGTCATGTTCTGTGGGGAGGTGACTTCAATCTGACTTTACAGCCATCATTAGATCGTTCAGACGGACCTTGCAGACGCCCATCGGCGGCATCTTGTGTTCTAGACGCAGAGATGACCCGTTTGGGACTACAGGATGTTTGGAGAACTACTCACCCGAGTCAAGGGGGTTACACACACTACTCCTCACAGTATGACATACACACTCGCATTGACTATTGGCTCCTGTCCACGCATCTCCTCTCCAGTGTGCGGGTATGCACGACTCTTCCGCGCACTTACTCTGACCATTCCCCGGTATTGGTTACTCTGCGCACACTGGCGCACCGACCCCCCCTTTCTCTTGGCGATTGCCCCCTTACGCGTTACTGGATGATGCTTTTCGTGAAGAACTAGCTACTACTATAGAAGACTTTTTTATTAGGAATGAGGGCACGGTGGACTCCTTCTTTACGGTATGGGAGTCCGTTAAGGCGTATATGCTTGGGGTTATTATTTCTAAGCATTCTGGAGTCCTCAGATCTATTCGG
Source organism: Lissotriton helveticus (assembly GCF_964261635.1). NCBI lineage: Eukaryota > Metazoa > Chordata > Amphibia > Caudata > Salamandridae > Lissotriton > Lissotriton helveticus. The sequence continues at coordinate 45,006,669 of NC_136060.1, read as the reverse complement.
GACCGCTTGAAGCTCCTAGAGAATAGATTGAAAAGTATTGAGGCGCGTCTCATCCGGAATCGGAGCGAGGATCTGACGCAGGAATTGGTGCAGACGCTCAGGGAATACCACGACGAAGCGGACGCTGAGGTTAAACATCTCGGGAAGTATGCCATTGCTCGATCTTATGGGGAGGGGGAGCGCCCAGGCTCAGTGTTGGCCAGAATGGCAAAGCAACGCCGGCAATCCACATCTATTCCCGCTATGCGCTCACCACTCACGGGCGTTGAGTTAACTGACGATCAAGTTGCGGAGCGTTTCTAGACTATTACGCCACTCTCTACGCTTCAAGAGGGCCGGTTTTGGAGGAACGTATCATGGATTACCTTAGCTATATTCAACTTCCTTGGCTAACGAACACGCACCGGAAGTTCCTTGTGAGACCGTTTGAAGGAGAGGAGATTGTCTGTGCATTGTCTTCCATGAAGACAGGTAGCGCCCCGGGCAGTGACGGGTTTCCAGCCTCTTTTTATAAAGAGTTTTCGGAGTTATTACTCCCTAAGTTATTGATGCTTGTCGAGCAGATGGCGGAGAGTGGAGAAATGCCTCCCACGCTGCGGGAAGCTATTATTGTGACCCTTTTGAAGCCATGGAAACCTCCCGAGGACTGTGCTTCTTACCGCCCGCCGTCGCTACTTAACGTTGATGCGAAGATCTTCGCAAAGATTATCGCCAATCGTATCAGCCCCTTAATTCCAACACTTGTTGCACTAGAACAAGCGGGGTTTGTCCCTGAACGTACATTGACCTACAATCTACGCACGGTTTTCTCCGCCTTTCAACACACCAGACAGGAAGTTCCGGCAGTGGCGGTCTTCCTGGATATGGAAAAAGCATTCGATTCAGTCGATTCAGTTCCTCCGTGCGGTCTTGCGCCGTATGGGAGTTGGAGAACTCTTCATTCAGTTACTAAATACGCTTTATGCATTTCCCACAGCTAGGGTTCGCCTAGGGGCATTGACTACTGATCCCTTTCCCATAGGACACGGCACCAGACAGGGCTGCCCCCTCTCTCCTCTGCTGTATGCCCTAGTTGCAGAGCCCCTTGCCTGCGCGTTGAGGGAATATCATGGGCATCGCGGTATCCATTTTCCCGGTTATAACTTAATAGTGTCCACGTATGCGGACGACACCTTGCTTTACGTGCGTGAGCCGGAGGTCAATCTTTCGAGAGTACTGAGAGAAGTGGTCCTGTTCAGCTCCCTCTCTGGTATGCATGTCAACTGGGGCAAAACAGTGATGTTCCCACTCACCCGGGCCACGTCCAGGGTTGACTCGGACTACCCCATACAATGGACCACAGACTCCGTTCGTTACCTAGGTATTCGACTTCACACGGACGCGGAAGTGGTTCTTCTGGAAAATTATGGGGTGGCTCTTTCCAAACTTGAAGATGATATAGAAAAATGGATAGGCCTTCCCCTCTCCCTTATGGGCCGCATATCTTTGCTGAATATGGTTGTGCTTCCCCGGTTTTTATTCCTTTTCAGTAACATTCCGATGGTATTATCTAGTGCTTTTTTTAAACAACTACATTCCTTAGTACTGCGGCTGGTTTGGGCTGGTAAGCAACCTAGAGGAGCTTGGGATATCCTCATCCATCCCTACAAGAGCGGGGGCCTGCGGGCTCCTGATCTGGAGTTATATCACCGTGCCGCCCAGGGCGCTCATGCTTATGGCTGAATGCACGGCCCGTTCACTGCTCTGCACATACGCATTGAACAGATAGTGGCCGACCCTACGCAGTTGCCAGCATTACTGACCCGCCCCCGAGACCGACGAACGGGTCTATTGGATTCGCTGAATGTCGTTATACACGCCTGGCACCAACTGATAGATGCACAGGCCTGCTCGCTGTTATATGCCCCGTTCGAGTGGTGTTCGTGGCTGGGCCCATGCAGGGATTTTGGGGTTCTGTTGGCCCTTACTAAACTGGATTTACGTACAATGGGGGATTTGTTCCTTAATGGCATGGCTCGCCAATGGGATGAGGTTGACACAGGGGACGGCCCAGGTGCTCCCCCCCTGGCTCGCTTTCAGTTCCACAGGGTGAGATTTGCTCTCAGACATTTACTGGGCGAGGACATGTCTGAACCCCCTACGGTGTCGGTATACGGCTATGTAGTTACTGCTAAATCTTCAGCACGTCTAATATCGCGACTCTACCATGACACATTGGCAGAAAAGACAACGCATTATGCAAAGCCCAGATTGGCGTGGCAGACAGATTTAGAAACCGATCTCCCCGAAGACATATGGAGATATTGTTGCGCCAACATCAAGAGGATATCCCTTAATGGCCGACATCGACTTTTACTTTTTAAATTCCTCAATCGGGTGCACTATTCCCCTGAACATCTGTGCAGATACGGTTTACGCGAGTCTCCTCATTGTGAAAGGTGTTCGGCGCCAATAGCGGACTTTCTACACTTTGCCTGGATTTGCCCTCAGATCGCAGAGTTCTGGTGTGAGGTGCTTGTTGAGGTGAACAGGGTCACTGATTTATCGCTCCCCCCGTCTCCACTGATTGCGTTGCTGGGGTACTCGAAAGATATTGTACCTGATGCAAATTGGTGGACATAGCTTTATTAGCAGCCAAGCGTTGCGTCGCACTCACGTGGATGAGAGGCCCAACTCCGAAGCTTTCTAGATGGTCCCGAGATATGTTGTACTGCTGTACGCAGATGGGACTGTACAGGAAGCTTTTGCCCCCCCCCCCGTAACAGGCCAAAGAATTACTGGCCTCTATACATGGAGAGGAGATCTGTGGCAGACGACAGAGACACTGGAGACGCTGGGTCGGACATGGGGATGGCACATGCGCCGTAGATCACACTAGGGGAGATAACGGTTGCGTCCCGCTTCGATAATTCCTCCAACACTTATACTACGTGGGTGGCACACTATGCTGGTTCCCGATTACATGTTCTGATGATGTTATTGCAGTAGAGGCGCGTTGCGTGGGGAGGGGTGGAGGTTGCTGGAACATAGACATTGCTGTTGGGGTACTGATTGCGCACATGTTGACATGTAATAGTGCTACTCTGCTGAAACTAATTACTATGCCTTTGTTGACCAACTGTAATTTTGTATTTTCTCTTTGAAATGCCAATAAACAAATTTAAAAAATAAACAAAATTGTAAAAACACGCACAAAAATAATCAACTCTAGTGTAGACATATAGAGCTCAATTTAATAAAAAAAAGCAAGACCACAAATATACAAAGATCCAACAAGTAGAGCGGGATTTATGAATTTTTAAAGAATATCTTGGAATATAGTGCTTAAAGTCATAAAGCACCATACCAAGTACGTCGCTGATACACAATTAGCACAGGATTCTCTCCCAATAAAGATCAGGCACTCTCTTCAACCTTTCCAGGGCTGATTGTTATCAGGTGAGTTGGATACCTGGACAAAGATATGAATGCATCTTGTGATCCAACGATGCTGGCCTTGAGTGTGACTCAAGAGCTAGCAATGAAGCTTGCGTTGGGAGTGGTCATATAAGAAGACCACAACCAAAATGGCCTATGAGATTTGAGAAGTCTAAGATGAAGAAACACATGGCTTCTTGTAATTTTAGGCAATGCTGGGCATTGATTTTCGGTGTATGGCTTTATAGTCACTGTTTACTCCTGCTCTGCAATATAGCAAGCAGGAGTGCAGTGTGAGAGAAAGTCCCCAAAGGGGAGTCTCCTGCGACATGACATATTTGAAGATGGGGTGTGTGGCCAAAATCGCGCTGAGTGCAGTCGCACTGGCATAAAACTCCAACTCTGTCAGACAGAATCCAGCAGCTTAATGGACCTATGGAGCCCACTGAGGCACCCACCAGCTGGTGTGTCCCCCTGAGCCTGTGGGGGAGTATTGGTGGCTCATGATCCCAGGCAGCAACAATGAAGCAGATCCATATCCCGCGGCCTCGAGAGGAAAAAGGAGTGATGGACCCCTATCCCTTTCTCGCTGTATATTATTGGGCAGGTCTATTTTTTGCGGTACTTGTCCTGAACAGGGGAAACCCCTAAGCCCCTAATCACACAAGAGTTCCAAAACGAACTGTCTGGATAAGTCAAGCTAGTCGTTCCGATTCAGGAAAAATTCCAGTACGCTGGTTTCCTGGTGAAAATTATTTATATGAAGGTGATTTAAGAAGTCTAAGTTGGATTTGCAAAGGTGACAAACAGCCAACACGTGTTTCGCCCCCTTACATGGCCATTCAGCCTGGGGCTTCTTCAGGGCGTCATCATCATCAAACGTGCTTCACTCTCCATTAGGCTGTAAGCATCTTGATCCTAAGTCGATCGATAAATCTAGGGCAAAAATTCCCACCGGTACGTCTTCTGTATTATGAATCAGACGTAGCCAAATACAGAAGCCGTATTAATAGAGCACTTCAAGTTGTGAACTCTGTTCGACACAGTGTTTACAAAAGGTAAGCAGAGCGGCCTAGATACACAATGCCTCCAATTAAATGTGTTGCAAACAAACAATATTGTTCTGCATATTGACATGATCTCTCACCTAATTCTGTCTCATCTCTGAATCATTTTAAAGACCTGCTGGACCATACTGTAGATCTGACGCACTAGGCACTTCCCTACAGACACTTCTTCAACGCAGGCCTATGAGAGGGGTTGGATGTATCAGGCACACTGCAGACATGCAAATAACCAAATATTGCCAAGTGTTATGTTAATTTGTGATCTTTGACCTCATTCAGTCACATCGATCTAATTTTAAACACTTATTTTCATTTTTGTTTTGCAGGTTACCTACCCTCCCACCATTGGAGTCCATCCCACATTTTGTTTATTATATTGTTATGTTAAAGTTACGCTTCTAGCTATGTATTATATTGTTATGTTAAAGTTACGTTTCTAGTTATTTATTGATGTTGTAATAAAAGTCAATTAAAAAAATGTATATGTCTTCTTTTTCTGACAACATTTCACAACTATTTAATGTGATAATAATATGCTTAAAGAAGATTTAACAATTGAAGTAGAAATTATGTTTATAACTAGAGGTATAATACTGAAGCTAACTCTTTACCAGCTCTTTACCAGAGTCAGTAGCTGCGATTAACGGTTCCTATGGAAAATTTTAAAAACTCTGTGTGGTGAACTTGTGACCAGTGTGCTCACTTAAGTGTTCCATGAACTGTTACTATGGTAGCAGGCAATAAGCGGTTTGCGGGGTAGGGTTGAAAGGTACTGGCTGTACAGAAACCGTTATATTTACCCAGGATATTTACCCTGGATCCTCTACATGACAGAAGGGAACGCAAACTGAGACGACAGGAGCAGATTTACAAGCCCCTCGTGCCATTTTCGCATCACTTTTCCCATGTTAAAAGTGACGCAATAGTGACGCAAGGGACTTGTAAATCTGCCCCTATGGATATTACGAGCAAACGAAGTACACAACTCTTCGAATTCTTTATCAATCACAATTAGACAGTGTTGCTTCACGATTCACAATGCACTTCACTAAATACTTTGTGCCTATTTAAATGGGAGATGGGATAGTCGACATTACAAAACTTAGGGGCGTATTTACAAAGATGGCGTTAAAATGATCGCCGCTTTAACGGCAGCAAACTACAACTAAAACGATAATGAACTTCAAAATCCTTTGTTATCATACCGGAAGATTTTTTCAACACTGCTGTTTGCTATGGCATGGTGAGAGCCGAGGCTAACGCCCTGCCATAGCAAACTTGGTTTGCATTTTGAAAGAGAGAACACGAAAACCTACTCTCTCTTTTAAAATGCAAAGCAGAATGCTTTTACCCATGGGGGGTTTTGTGCAAAAATAATGGTGGCTTCGGAAGGCACGCAGGGAGCTAAAAGGGACCGGAGCTAAAAGGGACCGTAGAGACATTGGCCTCCACCCACAGTCCCCAACGTTGTATCCCATGGGAAGGGATCCAGAGGAAGAATAAAAATTAATAGTGGGTGATATTTTCTTTTACAGTAAAATTACGAGTATGTAATGGGCATATTTACAAGGACAGCGTTAAAATGTTCTTGTGTAAACCTGGGCTTCTATTGGAATTCTCACAAATTCTCAAAAGTCTATTATTAAGCCCATTATGGCTGCTTTGTTGGCACTTTCCTAACGCTAAAGCCACGATGATTTTAACGGTGTCTTTGTAAATATGCCCCCAATATCGCGAGAAATACAGCAATAATTCATGTTTGCAAGCAAAAAGCTTGTTAATATAAGACTGTGGACTTAACATATCAATCCACCTCGCATATTAAACATGCTTAAGTCTACTTCAGAACAGAGGTCCTCAAATCCAGGGCCACCTTGTAAATACAACGCTGTTGTCATACCACCCTTTTCCTTTTTATATTGTCATAGGAACACCTACCTTGCCACTGAGAACGCCTTCATTGCAACTCATTGGAGATACGAGGCGTGCCCTTAGCAAACTGGCTGCTAAGGCATTAATGCATCTTAGCGTCGCCTAGTAATTAGGACAATATAATTCTCGTCGCATTTTTGTCTTTTTTTTTTAAATTGCAGCGAAATGGCACTTGTTAATATGCCCTCAAGTTTGCTATGACACAGCGGGAACCTCGACTCCTGTCCTGTCATAGGAAACAGCAGTGTCCCAGGGTAGGCACCCCGAGACACAGCAGGAGCCATTCCTGGGGGATGGTGTTCCCCAAGGCTTTCGACTGCTCCAGAATGCAGACCACGCGGCCCACCTCCCAAAATACATAAAGCCCCGGAGGGAGGTAATCCCCAGGGTTTAGACGGACCTTTGAGCTCCTTCACCCATTTATTTTGTAGCACCGAGGAATGGCGGTCCCCGGGCTACACGGCCCCTCGGAACCCCCATCAGATGTACTATTTTAGACCCCGGGATTTGGCCCTCTGAGGTAGCTAACTTTTAAACAAGCACAGGAGCCCTCACTTCGTTTTTATTTTTATTATGGCGTACCCATGCACCCAGTGCACATTTTTCCGTTTTTTCTAAAAAATATATATTTCTGGGCCCTAGGGGTCCTTGTAGGACCCCCTAAGCAGGTTTAGAGGGTCTAAATATTTCTTACTTGCCCTCTTTATACGTTTTGAACACTTCTCTCACTAATTTCTAGATAATCGCTTCTACCGAGGCACAAAATGGCTGCCAACACTTCCTGGTTTCGAATGTTGTCAATTAACGTGTGATCGGGACGGTGCGCTTAGAGTGCGTGCAAGATGCGCGGATCCACCGAGGCCATAGATATATATGCACTTTTAATTGTAATTTTCTCAGAAACTACCGAACGGATTTACACCATTTAAGCAAAAAGCACGAGTCTGAACAGAGGACTATCTCTTTGCCAAATTTGGTATAATTTCATTCGGGCTGTAGCCGCAATGAACTTTTCCTATGAAAAATTGCATGGGGAAAACACGTTTTGGGACCCCCCTTTTTTCTTGGCCCCTGCTTCACAAATCACCCCAGGATAGGAGCAGACTGGAGCGCCTCACCAGTTTTGAAAATTTAGCAAAGATTCGTCAACCGGCGCCAAAGTTATTCCAAATAGAATGTTGCTGATTTCCTATAGAAAATAGGTCCTAACTATAACTACCTAACAACACACACATGATCTACTCAGTAGATCCATTCATACACACAATGTAAAGATGTTGCTTTGCCAAATAGCAGCAACAATTGCCTATATTCAGGGAGAAAAGAATCACTAAAATGTAACTTTTCCTTACCCCTTGAGGTAATAGTTATATAATAAGTATAAGGTGGTCCCATCTTCAAAAACATGTTTTTTTATTTGTAATTGTTGCATTTTTAGTTTTGACTCAAAACATTGATTAACTCTTCATCAACATAGGAAATCACATAGCTGGCATTAGAATACAGATACAAATGGTTATTTCCCTCAGGTGCCCCGTGATAATCCGGGCCCAAGGGACAAGAAGTGCAGCAACTAGGAAGCCCCAGAATGTCCAAGGAGCAGTGGGAAATGATATATGCATCCAGTCATAATAAGTAATGAAAGAAACAAAGAAAACAGTGCATTAACACAACATGGCCTGTGGGAGCAACACCCACAGTGAAGAAGATTCAGCATCTGATAACTTCCTTATTGAAAGAGGGAGGTATGGGATAAGAGAGGTGAGGGTGGAGGAGAGGGACACAGTGGGGTCAGCAGGGCATGACACAAATCCCCTGACCAAGGGAAAGGCCTCTAATTGGGGGGTTTGCCCATTTTGTCTAGTAATTTAAGCACATATGTGTCCCTCAACATGTCAGCCCGGCTCCTCCCTGCTGGTGAACATCTCGAGCCACAGCCTCCTTATGTATCACTCTGAGCCAGACCATCTCCTGAGGTGGTGCGGCCGGCTACAAGGACATCGCTATGTGGTGCTTGAATAAAATCATTCCCATGTCCACAAATTTAAATAATGTCTAGTCTTTTTGTTCCTAGCAGTTAACCTCAAAAGACAAGGTAAGGGGCCAGGGCCTTGGGTGTATCATTCACAACTGTTATGTTTTTTTTTATTTATAAAGATGTATGTAATGTAAACATGACCCTTGCAGGTAAAAAGCACTTGACAATGATCAAGGCGACATTATAAGAATACCAAAACATCATACGGAGGGAACATGGAAAGGGAGAATCTCTATAGAGAAAAGCACAGGTCCCAGGTAGATAAACAAACAGTAAAACAGAATGGGCATTTACTCTGCAAGAAATAGGCATAGGTGCACACAAAGAGATAACTCCTGGCCTAGAGTATAGATCCTGCATTCTAGTAATCTCTTTACTTCTTTCTTAAATGAAGCAGTTGAGGGATTAATTCTGATTTTAGACGGAAGTACATTCCAGATGCTTTGGGCCATGCTCTAGAAGGCTTGGTTATATGTTTTCTTTTTGCAAATTTTTGCGGTTCAGCAGCAGGGAACTAGTTTCACTAGATGCTCTGACACCACTGGGCAGTACTTGTTTTTGTACAAAGTATCTTTGAGTGTTGAAATGTAGGGCTCTATGGGTCATGCAGGCAATTTTCAAATAAATCCTTGCCTCATATAGAAGCCAGTTAAGAGCTTTCAAGCCAAGGGTGATGTGATTGTTTCTTTTTGATCCTGTAATGAGCCTAGTAGCAGAGTTAAGGGGGACCCTTAGTGGTGCCAGCTTAGCTGTGGGTATATAAGGTTGCACACCCATAGAACAACCTGTGAATCACTAGAGCTTGAATAGCTTACTTGAGGTCTTCAGGGGGTAGGAATGGTTTTATTTTTCCTAAGATGTTCATGCGGACATTTGCTCCTTTGGTGGCAGAGCTGGTGTTCTCATGCATGTTTAGATTCTTGTCCAGCATAATTCCCATAGGTATTTTTGACTCAATAATGAGTGGTACACAATTCAGCCCTGTTAAATGTTTTATCCATTCTGCGATGTCCGATGCATGGTTGGGTGGGGCAATTAGGAGCAATTCTGTTTAGAGAGTGTTTGAGGTGGTTACCAGTCAACCAGTTTTGTGTTTTTGTAGAGCTGAGTTTAGAGATCGAATATCTTCAGGGGAAGAGACTTTTAAGAATAGTTGTGTTTTATGTGATAGTGGATGTTTGATAAATTCAACAATTCAGGCGGAGGTTCTATGAATAAGTAAAAGAGAGTGGGAGAAAGCGAACACCGCTGAGGACCCCTCACCTGACCAGTGTGGGTCTGGATAGGAACATGTTGACCTTTAAACTTTGAGTGCTGTTCTGGAGAAAAGAGGCAAACCAGTTAAGACGGTCCCTGAAAGTCCCAGTCTATATTTCAGTAGTTCTAGAAGGCGGACATGTTTGACGGTATCGAAGGCTGACAAGAGGTCAAGGAGGTTAAGAAGGTAGGATTCATTCTGAACCAAAATTTTTAATGCATGATCAAATATGTGTGTGATTTACGATTCAGTGCTGTGGCCATGGTGGAAGCTAGATTGGAATTGATCTAAGAGACTGAATTGATCAATGTGGTTGCATAGTTGAACATGGACACATTTCTCAAGGAGCTTTGATAGTGTCAGAATCAGTGAGATTGGGCGGAATTAATTTGGGTGTGAGAGGTTCACTGTTGTTTTTTTTTTATGGGGGTAACCTGCCCTGCCTAAAGGATATCAGGGATCGAACCTTGAAGTAGTGAGGCATTAACATTTTAGTCTGGAGAGGGAGTAAGGACATTTTGATCTCATTAAAGATATCCATTCCTAGCGGGTCGTTAAAGTAGTTTGTGGGCTTTTGTGTTGCTAGGATTCTTAGGATGGCACTTTCATCAAAAATTTTGAATATGCGGCATAAAGCACTGTTTTCGGGGTCGTGAGAGCTGTGCTACCTGTTTCTCAGCATTCCACTGTGTGGGGTGCTACAATGAGGTGGAAGAAGAAGGTGTTCTATAGCTGACCGCAAGTCATTTTCGATCTTTCTTGTCTTTTCTAGGAAGAAGGAGGGAAACCCCTCGCAATTTGGCTGAGGTTTAGAACCTGTGGGGGTTGCTTACTGGATTGTAGCTTGACGAGTTTGAACAGTTTTTTTCGGATGATTTTTAGCATTGTCTAATTTGCTTCTAAAGAAATTTGCTTTTGAGCTTCTTATAATTTTGTCGTAGATGTTCCTCGTGATCTCAAGAGTTTAAGGCTCTTGAGGGATAGTAAGGATCTCCACGATCATTCATCTAGTCTAAGCTTACGTCTTTCTGTATTGGGGCTGCCATTGAACCAAGGTTTAGAGTCTTTGGTGGACAACCTTTTTACCTGCATGGGAGCGAATGAGTCTAAAATGCTCAGCATTGAGTTGTTGTAAAGTTTTGTGAGGTCATGGACATCTGTCATATCCGACTATGGTGATTTTGCTGATGGTTGTCAGATCATTTATGATAATACTCTGCATGCTCTTTTTCCATTGTTTGGGTTTCTTTGGTTGACTCTTTCTTGTCTTCATTGATTTTGAGATGAGGAAGGTGATGGAGTGATGATCGGTCCAGTCACAAGGTGTGGTAGATTCCAGTTGGATGATATTACTCTTGGCAATAAGGTCCATAACTTCCATCACTCTCACCCACACTCCCTCTAGTATCGTGCATGCCCATATGCAGAAATGACGCATCTGGGCATCTGTAGTTCCCCCCGCTAGGGACTAGTGGGTTGTATGCCCCGTTTCAAGGCCAGACCTTGCTCAGGTCTGGGCATTTGTTGAAGTGGCTTCCCTTTCTAAGCTTCTTTCTTGCAGTTGCTTGGCCTGCAGGAACGACTACAAGTGGAGGATCTGGGGGCAGCTACTCGACAAATAGTTTGTAATAAAGTGCCAGGCACTGAAGGTTTTCCCTTGGAATACTATACCATGTATGACACAACTTTCACTCCTAAGCTTTTGGAAATGTACCTAGAAGCACATAACGTGGGAATCCTACCTAAGTGTCTGCGTGAAGTATCGTTTGTCGGTCAGTCTAAATTAGGCAAATACCACCTGAAGGTGAGCTCCTATCACCCACTATTGATGTTAAATATTGATTATATTGAAAAATTTGCTGCCTTCACTCGTGCACCATGTCCAGAATGGTTTTGTTCCCCATAGGTCCACATTCTATAATACCCACAGACTTTGTCAGTCAGTCAATTTGTAAAGTACGCTACTCACCCGTTAGGGTCTCAAGGCGCTGGGGGGGGGCGCTGTAGCTAGTGGTCGAAGAGCCAGGTCTTGAGTAGTCTCCTGAAGGCCGGGAGGTCTGTGGTCTGTCGTAGGTGTTGGGGGGGGGAGCATTCCAGGTCACAGCGGCGTGGTGGGAGAAGGATCTGCCCCCGGAGGTGGCTCTGTGGATGCACGGGAGGGCGGCCAGGGATAGGTCAGCGGAGCGGAGCATCCTGTTGGGTACATATAGGGAGAGTCTGCTGTTGAGGTAGGCTGGGCCGGTCTTGTGGAGTGCTTTGTGTGCATGGATCATGAGTTTGAAAGTGATTCTTTTGTCGACGGGGAGCCATTACAGGTCTCTCAGGTGCGGGGTGATGTGGTCTCTGCGTGGGACGTCTAGGACCAGGCGTGCAGAGGCGTTCTGGATTCTTTGGAGTCTGCTGATGAGTTTGGACGGGGCTGCTCTATATCTAATATCTATATCTATATCTATATCTAAAAGATAGTAAAAGAAAGATGTTATGATTGGTAATTGTCACTATCTTAATGAGGAGTAGAATAACATCGCCCTTTCACACACCTCCCCTCCTGCATTTAAAATACAACTATTTGTACAGTTCCAACTTGTTTAATGGGCTTCGATTTATGAAGAATTAGTAGAGTAGTAATGTTTTCCATCCGGTTGTGAAAGCAAGTGGTGCGCAGTGATACACGTGGTTTCAATCATCACGAGCGAAAGACATTTTACAGACTTTGAAAACTTTCCTGCTATTGGAAAAAAAAACACAAGTGCAATAAGATACAGTATATAGGACTGCGTACACCTAAATCGCTGCGTCGCTTTTTTTTATCCAGTCTGCTACACCCCATCTACTCCCTCTGCTGCACACCCAGGCCTCACTGCTTACCTTTTCTCAGACAGGGTACGTTCTACATCATGCAGTCCCGCTCTGCCACCATGAAGTCTCAGATTTGATGCTGAGTCTTGATATCACTATGGCAAAGGACATACTCGTGCACCTATCTTCATCGCAGGTTCCTCACCTACTCAGTCCTTGCGGTACCACTAACTCTGTGATGAAAGAGGCCACGCACGTGGTAGTGGGAACCCCGTTCAGTAGTTCAGGCCTACATGAGGCGTTCGAACCACTAGGATGGGCCATCACAGCGCTTGCGATGGAAGCAACTATAAAATTGCGTAGAGCACGTGCGCATCGTCTTTTTTATTGGTAGGGTCACGTGTGTAGTAACGCATGTGCTGGATGGGTGTGGTGTGGGTGTATACTAGCCATGAGGGAGTGTGTGTGTGCTGTTCTGACAACTAGACCTGGAAGTAAGAAATCACTACAATGGAAATCTGGGTCATGTAGCGTTGTCGTGTTTTCCTGGTAGCGTAAGCGGAGTGGGCTGGCCTGACGTATGCCAGTGCTGCGCGAGTCTGTGAACGATAACTCCGGATCTATGTGTGTGGTTCCGTCATGAGCTATATGAGAAATCAACTGATTCGGGTGTCCATGTTGTAGTGCTGCCGTCACCCGGGTCTTAAACGCAAATGTGTCATTATGTTTGTAAAGTCCCACAACATGGCAACATGGAAGGTACAGGGTATCACTTACCTTATATTCATCCATAGTTGCACACATAAAAGATGGTGGACATGATGCATTTCAGTGAGTGTTGTAGCTGTAGTAATACAGGGCTGTGAAAGCTTTAGGTTGCAGTTTTTGGCACATGAAGGGCAGTTAATATATATACGTATGTGGTCATTCAGATATACTGTCAAACTTGGTTTTGGAATTCAGTGTTCGAGGTGCGTCCACATCCTGTTATTGTAGAGAAATGAAGTAATCTACGCGTGCCTGAAAATGTACTGTAAATACGGTGCTCATGTAAATTGCTGAAATAGTTTTGGGTCGAATTTGCGCTACTTAACCCGTTCGCTGCTGCCGTCGGCCATTGGACGTCATGCGAGCTACCTCCCTGGTGCTGCGCACGTCCAACGGCGGCCACGGCCGCACCCGTTTCTTCGAACGTTCAGATCTGGCACTGAACGTTCGAAGCAGCAAACGGGTTAAATATGCTAAAAAAAAAACAGAAATAGCACATATTCATAAAATAACTATACACTTTCTTTGCAGTATTGTAATGATCCACTTTGTACGTTTGTATTTATAGAATGAGTGAAAGAAAGTTATATAATCAAAGTTTTTGTTACTGGCAGAGGTAAGACGATTGTATATGCTCTTTACAGCACCATATAATGTGGTAGGGCGCGGGAGCAGCATTTTACAAACACAATAAGTACACAGACACAGATATAGTTGAAGTGGGTACGGGCACGTGTGCTCGACTCCATTTTATTACGTGGCTGTTGGTAACAAATGGAATTGTAATCATGATATCATACACAGATATTCAATCATAAATGGTTTATGACTTCTGCTGTACAAAGGTAAGAGCACTATATGTGAAATAATACACAGAACATTGTATCGTAAATGGTTCATGAGTCGTGGTGCACTAAGGTAGGGTCAGTTTGTGTGGAGCCTGCTATGATAAGTGGTTCAGGCAGAGAGCACTGGTAAGAATGTCTTTTGGCTACTGAATTTTGCCTTAATAAGGCCACATGGCAATTATTTATGGTGCACTGAGTTAGTGGTAAGTCTGGTGCTCAGCGTTTGCTCACCCTGCGATGATGCGTGGTTCGAGCGGTCTGTACTCAAAGCATTGACTGTTGCATACTTGCCTGCATGAACTTTGAGGGGAACAACAAATACCATTGATGGTTATCAATTGTTCTGCAAACTAGGCCTACTGATTGCTCCCCATAACTAATTAAACAATTGCACTTCACGCAGTGCATTCTAACATTCTCAAAATGGGTATGTATGTCTGGTGGCAATGTTGCAGATTGGGAGCATTTGGTTTTCTTAACCGATTATAGTCTCTTACACAATTTGCATCAGTACTAATCTTGAATTGTGAGCCCTACTGTTCGCAGAATAGGCCGGAGGCAGTCGTCAGGAAGGGCCCACAGCCATGTGGCATTGACTTAAGCTGTATAGAGTTAGTGGTAGGTGTGGATCTCTGCGTCTACGCAGCCAGCGATGATGCGTGGTGTGGGCCAGCCGCACTGGTACAATGTCTCTTGTCCACTGGAATGCGTCATGTGCAATCGCCTTTCCACCTGAATCGTGAGCCCTCACTATGTAGATCGAAGGCTGTAGTCAGTACAGACAATTAGGAATGTTTTTTGTCGCATCCTTTAACAAAATCTGAGGACATATAGTACAATTGTCTCTGCATTAAATAAGGAAAGGCTTAATTCAATGCTGTCCGTAGTGTAGATGCAAAGCTGAATTCTAGTTGTGAACCCTGCTGGCCGCAGTGTAGATCAAAGGCAGTAGTCAGCACAGTTATAGACAAATGCTTTTTGTCACATTCTTTTACAAAATCAGAAGATATAGAGTACAATTGTCTCTACCTTAAATAAAGCAAGGCTTGATTCAATGCTGTCGGTAGTGTAGATCCAAAGCTGAATTCAAGTTGTGAACCCTGCTGGCCACAGTGTAGATCGAAGGCAGTAGTCAGCACAGTTATAGACAAATGCTTTTTGTGACATGCTTTTACAAAATCTGAAGACATATAGTACAATTGTCTCTGCCTTAAAAAAGCAAGGATAAATTCAATGCTATCCGTAGTGTAGATCCAAAACTGAGTTCAAGTTGTGAACTCTGCTGTCCGCAGTGTAGATCAAAGGCAATAGTCGATACAGATATAAGTCTGCGGTGCTGTGGCGCTGAGTTCGCAATGGGCCTGTATCGAGGAAGCACGTGGTCATGGCGGCAGCGATGTGACAGGGTCTTTTGTCTTCGCACAAGTTAACCATGCCCAAGGCGTAGCCTATGTATTTATACTCTTACGTTGGAGTTTCGTACGTTGGACCAGCCCACTCCGCTTCTGCTTCAAGGGGAACAACACAGCTATATGACCGAGATATTCCCCAGTGTCTGAGATAATATTGTTGCTTCCACTGTGCAGTACACTTCATGTATCAATACTATATATCCATATGGAAAAGTTTTTTGTTTCTATAGTGAGTGGGGTATAGCATATCACCGGTACACTTGGGATTCTGTAAATTATTGTTGATGTGCAAATTTACTCCCTTATACATAGTTGGTTGCCACATATCTGAACATTCAGCTATTGTGTGGTTGAGAGGATATGGTATCTTGGGAAGGGACGTTGTCCTGTTTTGCGCTGCCTCCGAGGTAGTAGGGGGGAGAGGTCTGTGGGTTGGTTGGGATGGTGGTAGCGCTGGGTGTTGTTATTCTGTTGGGTGTCGGAGGAGCATGATTAGTACCTCTATCACATATTTGTCTTTAAATATGGGTGTGAGTTGGGTGTAATTCACGCGGTAGATAGTTGTCCTCCTTATATCAGTTAAATGTAGATGTTAATTTGTTACTAGTAAGTGGAGCTATCGCCTGTTTTTTTAGTGGTTTGTGGCGATTTTCTTGGCGGAAGGAATCAATTGAAGAGTGGTGATATTTGCAGTTTTTACTAGGTTGAGATTGGGATGATAATTAAAAAAAAACAAACAGATATGCTTAATGAACATTATAATTAGAAATTAGCATTTAAAAAACCTTTGAAATTCACTGAAAAAAACCATAGGTTTTGGGCAGGTTATAGTTAGGAATTATCATTTAAAAAAACCTTAGAAATTCACTGAAAAAGCCATAGGTTTCAAGCAGGTTATAGTTAGGGATTATCATTTAAAAAAAACTTAGAAATTAATTGAAAAAACCATAGGTTTCAGGGGTGTTATAGAAAGCGGGACATTTCACTCATACAAAACCATTGAAATTCCTCCATTATAGTAAGTTGTGCTACTTGTAACTCTCGCACCCGCAATCCAATTGTGATGATGTCACATATTACATCTTTCATGACATGGTCAGTGACATCACTGATTACATCACTGATGACATCTTCCACATGACAATCAGATACACCTTATCATTCACTAGTATAACCTTTCATCACTCACTGTAAAATACAATATTTGAATTCATTGACACAGCAAAACAAGTATCTAAAAACGCACTCAGTCATTCCTAGATCTACACACACATCTAATCAATTACCTATAGATTTACTCATACATGTTGTCAATGATCAATAGAACACTATCAAATATACTTATACACCTATATTGACATTACACACCAGCACCCATCCTATTCAGTTATGCAGTCATCCTACTCACTTTTGCAAACAATGTATCCTATTTACATTTACTCAGCTACACACTTATACAAATAGCACTTCATTTATTCATATAGATAGTAACTCATACTTAGTGTGTTATGAAATCACTATTACAAGTATACTGTTATCTATACAGTCACTCATGCAATCAATGAGTTTTATGTACACTTATTTTTATGCAACAACTGTCACATACACTGTCTTTTATACTTTGTGGGACATGTACCATTGAGAAATGTTTTTGCTAATCACCACACCCATAAAGATATTCACTCACCCAAACAACTATTATAACACGTAGTCTTAAACTCATATACGTACTGAATTAACTATTCCCATATCTTTGGGCAGTCACAGATCCCCCACCGAACCACACACACATTCACTCTCCCATACAAATATTCAGTTAACTAATGAATAACTAATATAGACTTTCACGTAGCTAGTAACCAACTAGTTCAGCAGTTTACACAACAACTGACCAAGTAATAAAGATATTCACATAGTTTAGTCACTATCCAATATATTTAGTGAGACACTATAAATTACTCAAATACACAATCAATCACACTGCTACTAAATCCTCTATTCAGATATTTATATATCTACTGATTCTTCAATGCAGATTGGTGTATATATAATACATATGTAAGTAACAAACCAAACCACATTCACTGGTTGATGTCATCAGTGATGTCATACAGTGATGTCATTTGAGATGTCATCAGTGATGTCATCAGTGATGTCACTGACCATGTCATGAATGATGAAATATGTAACATCATCACCAGTGGATTGCGGGCACGAGAGTTACTTTTATTAGTTTAAAGCAGAGGTCTTCAAACTGTGGGGCGGCCCCCCTGGGGGGGCGTGGATGGGTTCCCAGGTTGGCGCAGATGCCTCTGCAAGTCTATGTAAATGAAGAGGGCCTGGAAGTGCGAGCGATGTTTATTTGCTGCACTTCCAGGATGTCTTCATTTATTCCAAGCCATGATTTGAGTGCCCTGGGGGCAGGGGTCACTGAATGTGGCTGGCAGGGTCAAAGAGATTACTAACAAGCATTCAGAATGCAATTGGTCTTGTATTTGCCAGAATTTAAGCTACTGGCATTGTAAATGAAAATGCTTTTTATTTATGTTTTAAAAACCAAAACATAAATAAAAGGCATTGTCATTTACTAAGCCAATAGCTCAAACTCACATAAATGTGAGACTTATTGCATTGCAACTGCTCATTCTTTCTTTACGTTTAGATTTCATCTATTATTCACACCACTAATTTCACAGGTTTACTTAAATATGCAGGTACTTGGTTGGGGAGGGAGGGGGGGTATGATTTATGCTGCAAAGGAAGGTGTCACCATGAAACCTGGGCGTTACAGCGCCTACTGTTCACAGTAAGCCTTTGAAGACTGTTAGTGAATAGACTTTGAAACTCCCTTGAAATAAGGCATATGTTTTATTAAACAGACGTAGTAGAAGAACTCTCTGGTGCACATAAATGTCCCAAATTGGAATGGCATTGTATTAAGCACAACACAAGTGAACCCAATAGGGGCTGGGACACGGAACATTTTCACTGGTACAGAAACACATCAAATCTACCTTCACCATTGCTCATCTTTCTGCTCAGCAAATTCTGCATAGATGAAGAGGCATTGGTAAGTCCATGTTACATAAAGCTTTTTGCACCAGAGTGAAATGAAGAAACGTGTCTGAAACCACATGAACATGTTTGTTGACCCCTGTACATGGTTTTAAGTGAGTTATAGATATATTATTAAAAAGGCACTGGTTAATGAAAGACCCTCAACAAATACAGAGGAGCCAATTTTGTGAGTTTGCAAATTATGTCATTATGCATGGACAGACTTATTTTGCCTGAAACATGTATATTCTCTATGTTTCAATAGGTAAAGGCCGCACAAATACTTAATGTGAAATCATTTTGTGGTGTGTTTGTCCTAGTGAAAACTATATGTGTTTGAGAGTTTGTTTGAATATGCTTTTTAACTGTCCAGCAATAAATACAACTTTTGTACTTTGCGTTTTCCCTCGTATATATTTTGATGCTTTTGGTGTGTTTCACAAGGAGTCTTGCTGGTCAGTGTCTTGGGTTTGATCATGAGGAGGGATTGCTGCTTTCGCTTGTCTCGGTTTACGGTTGTCATATTATATTATGGGATGAAGAGTTAGAATTTTTTGTTTAAAAAACGTTATTAACATTTAAAATGCGCACATCAAAGAGTGGGTAGTTCTAGCATTCGGTAGGCATGTCATAGGTGCCTAACAGCTACCAGGCCTAGTTCTAGACTTGAGAGCACATGTACTTCACACAAACCTAGAATGCTTAGCTTGAGGTCTAGGGTATAAGCAAGGCCAATAGGATTATGCGGTAGAAGAAGGCAAAATTATGAGACAGAGTTGAGTAAAGGATGTGGCAAGAATAAGCAAATTATGCTGCACGTTTTTTAATAGTATTGCTTCATTATTTTTTCATTTTAAAACTTGGTAACACTGTCTGGGCATTGCATGCACCTCATTTGGACCAGTTTAATACCAAAATATAACTATAAGCAACAGAAAAAAGACCAGGCCAGCTTTGCAAAGTGCCTTCCAACTTTGAAACTGTTTGACCTCGAACCATTTTTTGTTTTTGGTAATATCAACAGATGATGTGGTAGAGGGTAGTTTATGTGTCAACTCTATAAAACACCTAAATACAGCAGTAAGCAACTACAAGATTACCAGTCAATCTTTGCAAAGGGCCTTCCAATGCTCTGGAACACTTTGCCACGTTTTAAGTAAATTGTGTTTCGTGTGAGCTAGAATCAAGTTTCTTTTGTTAGAATCTCTATATATGCGGATCATGTAGCAAATGTGGTAAACTCAATTATGTGGAAAACGCTGCTGCTGCAGAAACTCATAATTCCAGTGGCCCTTGCTTTAAGCAACTCGATCAATTAACGGCTGGTTTCTTTTTTAACTTTCTGCACTACCTCCACACCCTTCGCTTTCAGGCAGAGGCACTTCAAAGTCAGCATTAACCATTCAGGGGCAGTGTTTTGTGTGAAAGCTGAGTCCATGGGGTGGCAGGTAGAAGGCCAGTAAGATTGCATTTAGATGCAGAGACTTAATCCCCTTGGCCCCTGGGACCTCACAGTAATGATCTAGGAGACAGATGAAAGGAGTGAGACTCATAGATATTGTCAAAGAGAAGGTCCAGAACAGGTAGAACTGTATGGGGACTAATTTTCTTGTTTACAAATGGCAAGAGACAGCTTTTTCTGAGAGACACCCCAAAGAAGGGGACAATATAAGTGTTTTTTAGTTGTTTGTTAAAAGGCTCATTCATTAGTGAAGCTGGCACTGCTTCCAGGATTGTGAGTGGCCACTGCTGATTATCATTGAGGAAGCAGATGCTGCAGGACTGGGGCCCAGGGGTTTGAGAGGCTCACTGCTTCACAATTATGACTCTCTACCTTTAAAAAGGGGCATCAGAGCTTATTTTCCTTTCAGGCATTAGGACCGAGGTGATGGTCCGTTATGGTGGGGAAGAGGTAAAAGATGCAGGGGAGTAGCCTGCACTCAGGACTACAGTCATCATTAGTAGAGCAGGTGCAGTTGCTTTGGGGTCCAAGAGTGTGAGAGGCTCATACCACCCCAATTATGGGCATATGTATTGCTAGAAATGGGGATCTCTGGTTGGCTAAGGCTTGCGCCAAAGCCAGGCAGAGACCACCACTCTAGTTAGGGAAAGGGAGTTACACGCCAAAGACAACCCCTGCTCACCACCTTGGTAGCTTGGCACAAGCAGTTAGGCTTTTCCCGGTGGCACTGTGTTAAGCATTTGCACAACACACACAGTAACAACACATTAGGCACACCACAAAAAGAACTCCACACAAGGTTATATATAAACATAACCTTTGTATTATAATAATAAAAACACATTAGATAGTAATCACAGAATGTACACTGTGCCAACTGGCACGGGCAATATTTACGAGGGATTATTTACACATGACAGGGCCACATGGGCCACTGTCAGAATTAGCACTTGGTAAAGAAATAGTAAAAGTAGGAATATATATGAACTCAGAACACAGCCAGTAATCACTGGCAGACACTATACTCAGCGTCAACCCGTAATATAAATCATAACCGGTACAGTAGCACATAAGGCGAGAACTCTATTCTGCGCCAACCTCATAAGCTAAAATAGGATAAACCATAATCTCCTAAACCTAACATGCATTAGGAAATAAACCTAATAGCACAACCTGCAGTAGGGAATAAATCAAACCTAGACCACAGCAGTGAAATAAAACAGTAGGTAAAACCTAATAATCATAAAAGCATATTTATAATCATAAATCAAAGTGCATAAATCATACTACAAACATTACATTTCCTAGCACCTGTAAAAATGACATTAGGGTCTTGCGCCCTATAAACCTAACAGTCCCCTGGGCCAACTGGCCATCTCTAAGGGGCTCAAATGCCCTCTGTCCACAAAGTCAGGGCTGCTGCCTAAGCAGCAAAGGTCAAGGATGCGCCACTATGCAAAACCTAAACGTTGCAGCTGCCCACTACTTGCTGGGCAGCTGGGAGACTGAACTGAAGACCTAAACGTTGCAGCTGGCACTAATTGCTGCGCAGCTGTGCAGGCCAAGGTAGGGAAGGGGCAAAGTAGTGCGTCTCACTCCTGGATTAAAAAGACATGCCCCCTGAAAGAAAAGTCCTAAATGGTGCAGCTGCCCACTACTTGCTGGGCAGCTGTGAGAGCAAAACTGTGGCATGGGCTCTCAGTAGTCCTGTAAATAAATTGCGCCACACGTTGGAGCCATCAAGGCACTGTAAGTAAGTACTGCGCAGGTGGGAGCCATCTGGCTCTGGAAACAAATGGGGCCTCGTGGGAGCCCTCAGGCTCTAGGAATAATGGGGCCCAAAACATGAAGGAACACTCTAGCCCTTAAAGTAAAAAGGCCTCCGGCTGTGGGGGCATGCACAGGCTCTGGGCATGCCTGGGGCCCTGCAACCAATGTCACCCACGCTGGAGCGGCCCACTGCAAGACGGGTCCGCTCTGGGAACAACAAGTAAGACACCGGCCCGGTATCCCGCCCAGCCCTCACTCACCGGGGCTGACGGGGGAACACCTCTAGTCGCTGGCGATCCTTCGCGAGTCTGACTCCCCTTCGGGGAGATGGGGGCAGGTTGAACAGCAGCGGGTGTAGCCCAGGAGGCTCGGAACCCTCTCACTCCTCTGGGGCTCCGATCGCCTCACCATGGAGCCGGCACGGCTCCCGACGGACTCCCGGTTGGCGGAGCGGGACATCCTCTCCCCGCTCCGCCGAACACCAGGCAGAGCTGCTGGACTTCCGGGTTGCGCTAGGCAGTGGCTGGGGGAAAGTTCTCTTGCGGTTAGGGCCACAACAGTGAGACGCAGGGTGGGCACCCGCTCTCATTTCAAACAGGAATTTGGGCAAAGTCGCGGGGTGGGCACCCACGCAGATAAATAATTAAAGGAGTGGTGTGGCACCCGTATTAATTTAAATAAACACACGGGCCAAGTCACGGGGTGGGCACCCGCGCACGAGATAAAAAAAAGGCAAATGCAGGGTGGGCACCTGCTCTGTTAAATAAAAGGGGCAGGCGGCCATAATGCAGATGAAGCGTCTGCAAAGTCAAAAATAGGCGGCAATGATGCAGGGTAGGCACCTGCAATGAAGGGGGCCACGGGAGGAATCCCTCGCTGGGGATTCCCTTTTACAGGGCCACCAAAGGGGACAGAGTGCTCAAAGGGCACAAAAGAGCATAAAGCCCTCAAGGATAAAAAGGAAGCCAAAGTCTTTATAAGGTCCCGAAGTTGAAGCAAGGCAGAAGGGTCCCAAGAAGTCCTCCAGGCATCCAGCGGCAGGGCAGAGCCCAGGGAGGCAAGCCTTCCCCTGAGATACAGCAGCAGCACGCCCCTGGCAGGTTCCAGTCCACGACAAGAACATTTTACATGGGGTCACTGCCCCTCTTTTATACACAGAAATCCTTTGTCTCAAAGGTGCAGGCAAGGGGAGAACCAGATGCAACTGGTTCTGGAGCACTTTGTTTTGCTCAGCCCCTCTCCCTATTCACAAGACAGGCCATGGACATCAGACACACCACATGGGGTGGAGCCAGCATTGTGGAGGGAAGGCACAGCCCTATTCAGGTCCCAGGTGCAACTCCTCCCTCCCATCTAGATGCAGATCTCTCCATTCACCACCGGGCAGACCCATCCTGACTCCTGGAGCCCAGCACACCAGCCAGCTCCAGCCAATCACAAGACAGACAGTCACTTCACATTCACTGCACAGACATGCCAACTTCTAAAAGTGGCACTTCTACACGGCCCCTCGCGGCGGGATGCCTGGCTTTCACCTTGTGGATACCCTGCCGGGGTTATCTCACAGGGGAATACCAGGACGGGTTCCCTAAGCAAGCGCTTAGAAACCGCTTGGTGATTTGCTCTATATAAATTCCTGTACATTTACATTTACATTTACACTAGACACATTAAATCTGCGCACATCATCGCGCAGCATTTAATCTCACGAGTTCACACATTCCAAAATCGCCCCTGCACTCCCCACACAATAGGAGCTACCATGGACTCACATATTCCCCATGCATTCCTATGGGAGGGCAGGCCAATTTCACCACACGCATTCAGAGAGCCCACACACTTTACACTGGGCCACAGTGCTAAAGTTCGCAGAGGCCTAAAGTCACTACCGCCATGCCAGAGACTAAAGGCAAAAAGTTTAGGGGTGAGCCTGCAAAAAAAGGCCCAAGTCCAACATGTATGTTTGGGGTAATGCATGTTTTTGTTTGATGCATTTGCTGTTTTATAAGTCTCATATTTAATGCAGTTTATAAGCTATAGAAAAAGTACTCCTGAAATAAACTCAAAAGACCTGCCACTTGCATGCAACCATCTCCCTCCTGCTCCCCCTATCCTTGTCATAAAGTTTTGGAGGGGGGCCCGACCTCAAAAATGTTGCTAACGGTGGCTCAGAGCAAAAAAGTTAGAAGACCTCTGGTTTAAAGGGTGCTGCTTCAGAGGTGTTTCGGCCACAAACGGTGGCCTTGATCACATGACATACGGGAATTTAATGGGAAAGTGATGCTTCCTGTGATGTGGTCGGCACTAACAACAATAGAAGAAATACTATTCGTATATTTGTCTGTTTTACATAAATGCTAGAAAACAGTGTCAATAGGTTACATATAAAACATTAAAAGCCATTATATATGGACACACCTATTGAACATTAACACATATATATATAGAGTATATTAAAATGTCTAAAAAATACAACAATCATATTTACATTGCACGGCTCTCGTCTCCCAATCTGATAAAAATCATGTTAAAGCATTGCAAATGAGAGCATATGCACTCAGTACATCAGATATTGCTTTTAGTTAAATTGCACAGTGCATCATGCAATTATATATATGTATACACAACTCATCGCCAACACTAATTTCCTATTGTAATTTCGGTTATACAGTAGGTTCAAATACAGGAGTTGTAACCAAGAATCTTACTCTCTAAAGTGCATAGTGCATACATTGATTATGACCTGGTAAATGTATAAAAACACATCCTGCATGTGCATTGTGCAAAGAATCGCGTTACATATTGAAAATCCAGCTATCAGGGATGTAAGGCAGTAGTATATCAGAATGCTTACATCAGCTCACATCTTGCAGGTATAAAGTGGAAGGTGTGATCTATTGATATTATCCTTATATAAGGATGTCAATGCACAGAACCTCCTAAAATGTGCAAATTAGCAAATGACTGGTTTTAATATGTTGTAATGACCATCGACATAATGATCTAATAATAAAGTGCTAGTGCCAGAACAGTACTGAAGTGTGTAAAGTGCAAAAAAGGAAGTTTTTGTGCAAAAGTGCAATAAAATAACAACAACTTTATATTAGATGAGATCATTTGATGGCTCCTCAGTATAGGAATTTAAGAAGAAAAATCCACAATAATCCACGGGAATGCAAACTCAGCTATATATCGCTGGGTACCAATACCACATGTAAAGTTTCCCTATGTAAAAAAATAACAAAACTCTGTTATAATCTAATAACCAGGGTGGCCCCTGATATTAATCCATTTCTACATACCTAGAGATATTAAGGGTGGGTGAAAGATTAAATATCCAGTCATATCCTCACAAATGTGCTGCAAGACTAGTAATGAAGACTAACAGGCACATCTCCCTCTGTTACTGGCCTGATCTAAAATCAACTCTTATTCATGACCCCTTGCAAATAACGAGATATTTAGTTCACAAAAATTGTGCAAGTCCTCTCCGACATTGAGCCCTAATGGAGACTTTAATGTCAAGCTCCACTTTATATCTAGACTCGAGCTGGCGCAACTTCTACTCCTGGTTGCCCCCGTTTACTCAGTGGCACTGTATCTATTACAAAGTATTGCAAGCAGTTGAGGTTGTTATTATAGACTGCTTTAAAATGTCTGGCGACTGGATAGGCTGGGTCGGAGTTCACTATCGCACGAAGGTGCTGTAAAATGCAAATATATACTTATAATTTGGTACTTCCCACGTAGCACAGGTTACAGCTGCACCATAATACATAAACTGTGTGTTCAGTTCTACAAGTGTAGTGCTCTCTAAGTGCGATTGAATTATCAGAAAAGGCTTCATGTATGTGGTTGTATTAATGCCAAATTTACAAGCTCGATATGAGCTGAACTTGTTATATGTATCAAACAAAAATGTCCCTTTGTCAATCCAATGCCGATCGCAGAAAGGGTACGGACTCCAGTTATGTGCCATATTAGTTTATTTCATTTTTCCGCTCCAGCTCACCATGACGCGTTTCAGTAACAGTTCGGTCACTGTTTCTTTAGCGTGACAGAGCTCATCCTAATTATGCTATACAATTTAATCAAATATCACCTTCTCTAAAATGATTTGTATGATTACCCTTACCCAAGTAACTTGATATTTTGACTTCTTGATCATACAGTTCCTTGCTGCACTGTCAAATCAATATAAGCCAATATCCCCAATATTTTTGAGTACAATGACAAATGATATATCTGGGCATGGTATCAAAATTCTCGTTGCCTTATTATTCACATTTATTTCTGCAATTCAATGTAATTTGAGCTAGTTGGTGGTTTCCAATGAGTAGTGATTAAGGAGTGAGCTATCAGCATTGCTAAATAACGTTTTAACATTGCTTATATGCTTTAGTAGAAAAGGCGGTTAGGCCAACTGAATGGACATCTGAGCTCCTATTCGTACTTCAAAAAATATTTTTTTTTCTCAAAAACTAAGCTAATTCATCACATAATCAAAATCTTTGTAACCCGTCTCTTTTCTTATTGCATTTGGAACTTTTATTTATGGCAGTAGCGGGCAGTGGGCTTGTTGTGTGAGGTGTATACTATAACACCGAGCAAATGCAAACTATCATAAGGTGAAAATACTTTTTCCAGGGGTTAATATATATTCAGTGTATTTCTCCTACAGAACACTTTTTTTTAGTAGTTTATGGAGTTTGATCCAAACGGAATCTCTCTACTGGTAACTTAGAGAATAGTTCTGTTTTTTCTCTGAAACTATCTTAATGACCACTTTTGAAGATTGCATTTTTTTATTCTTTGGAACAATTATTAAAAGCCATATTATCTATAAAAAGTGAAGATAATACCCATTTCTGTTAGGAATGCTCTGAAAGCTGAGCGTGTGAACGTTTTTGAATGTCACTCCTTCAAGAAAATCTCCTGTTTTATCTACCTCTTCTTGCGACGTCTATGTACATCCTTTTTTGTAATACTTTGATTTAACTCTGAGTGGCGGAGTGGTGTATTGACATATAAAACTGTGATTCTACACTGAAAAAAACATGTTTCTATCATTTTCCATATGTGATGTAATGTTTTATATCTCACTTTTTTGGTACCGTGTGTTTTTTTATGCAGCAAGGTAAATTTGATATATCTATATTTCATAGCAAAATCGAAATCATAGAAGTGTCGAAGTAGGAAGATTTCATAGAAAAATGCCAAATCGGTAAGGCAGAGGGTGCTTTGGAATGTAAGTGGAAATGTGGCCACCTAAGGCCACAATCCTCTTTTGCTAGTTGCAGAACTCTTTATTTGGCGCTTGTGATTCCTATTGCACTTTCTAATTTGAATAAAAAACTAGCATCTAATTTAGGAAAGATCGACAATTTAATTAGGGCTACCCTCTGAAATACTTAAAATATACGAGATTACCATATTAGTAAAAGGTTATTAACAGGCTGTAAATATTTATAAACAGGTAATCATGTTGTTCTAAAAAAAAAAATCTCAAATATCTCTTTGAGTTATTGTTATAGTTTCCCCGTCAACTTTGCGAACAATTTTACACGTCATGTTGAATATTAAGGAATCTATTTTGCATTAATTGATGTTATAGGCCCCCAGAATAGAATCTTTTTCATTTGCTTCCAATGTTGGTGAAATCAGGTGCTAGAAATAAAGTAGTGTTATATGTGTATAATTGGATGTTGGAGGCTTCCGGAATTGGTGCAGAGATTATGTTATTATAGCGAATAAATTGTGATAAGGTACAATAAATAGAGCAAAAAGAGTTAGAGAACGAACAACTGGTAGAACCCACAAGAGAAGAAGAGGTACATCAGGCACTCAGGGGTCTCAGGGGTCTGAAGCTGCAGAAGTCTCTGGGCCCAGATGGACAGACAACACATTTCTATAAAACTTTCAGCCCAGAATTAATCCCTCCATTTACCGCCCTTTTATTCACATCCCAGACACCCAGCAGGTGACACACACACAATGTTTGAATCACTCATCACAGTGATCACCAAACTATAGAAACATTCACAGCAATTCAGTTTTTATTGACCATAGCACTTCTTAATCTAGATGCCAAGCTATTCTCTAAAATATTGGCCACACGTTTAGAGAATCTGATCCCGGGACTGGTACACCCGGACCAATCCTTCTTTATCAAGGGCAGACAAATGCACAACAATGTGCACAGAGTAATACACTTAAAAGAAAAGACTACAAAAAAGAGGATCCCTGCAGTGCTGCTTGGCTTACACTCTGAGAAAGCGTTCGATCTGGTGGACTGGTCCTTCCTCTTTCCAGCCCTCCAGATATTTGGTTTCTGTTAAACATTTATAAACATGATGAAGGCTACCTTCCCAGCCCCAAGTGCCAGAATTCTAGTCAATGGGGTAAGTTTGAATCAATTTTTACTGGGGAGGGAGACGAGACAGGGGTGTCTGTAGTGCTATCCCCACTCCTCTTTGCACTTAGCATTGAACCCTTAGCCCTCAAAGGTTAGAGAGAATCCAATGATTTGGGGTATTTTCGGGTCCACCAATGACATCCTATTGACACTCTCTGACCCGCAGCGATCCCTGACAAAACTTCAGGAGTAGCTAAGAAGCTTTGAAGTGGTGGCTGGGCTCCACATTAACCTACCCAACCCGTTCTCCTTAACTTGAGATTAGAGGATGCAGAGATGGTTTTCCTAGTGGCTACAATCCCATTCCAATGGGCCAATAAAGAATTAACATATCTAGGTATAAAATTAACCCACAGAATCTCAGGGCTATTTGCAGCTAACTATCCCCACTCTTACGCCAGCTGCAAGCCGATCTTAAGCGTTGGGCGCCACTATACTTATCCTTGCTACACAGAATACATACCATGAAGACCGTAGTCCTCCCGAAATTTTTGCACCTATTTCAGTCTACCCATCGACCTAGAAAGATATTTTTTACAGGGAGTCCACACACTCCTTAAGAAGTTTCTTTGCCAAAATAAAAGACTACGGTTCCCCTTCAACCTCCTACAGAAGCCGTCTGATTGAGGAGGATTGGAACTGCCTGAATTGACCCTCTAATATAAGACGGCACAACTCTGAGTACCTGTAGAATGGTCTCAACATGAGTCAGATAAATATTGGCTACACATGGACCGGGCAATCACAGGAAGGGTAATATGGGATGTCCTTTGGAAGCCGAAGCCAGACAGACCAGCAAATCCTTACATAAGCACCCCCACTAGAACAGTCTTAAAACTTGGAATGACGTGCTGAGACAGACTGAATGGACAATGTTTACTTTGCCGTTCACCCCCCTACACCACAACCCATCCTTCCCACCAGCACTTTGATGAATGGAATGAGGCGGGATAACTCACCCTAAGAGAAATTTTCCATAATTGGGATATATTAACTTTTGAACACTGCAAAAGAGAATTCCACCCTCCAAACACAGAATACTTCCACTACCTCCTAATGTGACACTGGGTCTTGAAAACTGAAATTAGAGAAGGGGCGACAAGGGATCTTAGGACACCAGAACACTAATTGAAGGGGGCTGGGACCGTAAAAGGGGCCCTAGCCTTCCTTTATTCCCTCCTGTTGTACACACTACCCACCAGGCGCCCACGTCACCTCGAATTCTGGAAACTCATACTAAGCCATGATATTACAGCTACGCAATGGAAGGCTTTATGGAAAGACATTATCACTCCATGGGCAATGTGAAGCCCACTACAAGATACCCTATGACTGGTACCTATACCCTACCAAATTAAAAAAAGATATTCGCTAACACATTGGATCTAAGCTAGAGAGGATGTGGTCTTTTGGGTGACTTTTGCCACATATGGTGAGACTGTCTGATAATCTGTGACTTCTAGAATGAAATCTTAGACCAAATTAATTGATACTGGTGTACCCAATACCAAATACCCTTGATTTTACGCTCCAAGGTCTCCAAGGCCCAGGCTTGAAACACCAAATGACAGCCGACCAAGCCATAATGTGGCTCTGTCTGGGGGTGGCCAAGACAGCAATAGCTGCTGCCTGGAAGAAGAAAGAGGCCCCGGCCATGACACAATGGCATGCACAATTGTGGCAAGCACTCATTATGGAGGGCATGAGTGACATCTTTAGGGACGAATTAAAATCTTTGAAAAAAGCCTGGGGCCCCTCGATGAGCTACTTATCTAGAGGTTTCCCGCTGACCACCTGCCCCTCGAGGGTTACAGCACTGTATCTTTTCCAATTCTAAATAGTGCTACTATCCCCATTAGAGCCCTCTCAGAGCTATGCTTGCATCACTACTCAACCAGGTCCCTGCTCAGGCCCAGTCCTTTTTTATTTTTAATATAGTTTTGTTTTTCTTTCTCACTCTCCTTTTCTTCTGCCCATAAGTGGAAGCAGCACTACAATAACTGTACATGGGATTCTGACTCATGGGAAAGGGGAGAGATAGGGGAGGAGGGAAGGGTTTAGTTTAGTGGAGATGTTAAAAAATATTTCTTACTAGCTCTACCCGGCCAAGCGTTGCTGTGGCTCAGCCTGGTTAAATGGAAGAGAAAGAAAAGAGTAAGCGCATGTTTCTAATATGTTTAATTTCACAGTGCCTGTGGGTATACAATATGTTTTTGTCACTATTGTCTCTATGCGTCCCTTGTAGTTGTTGTGCAGCAAGCAAATCAATAGGGTCTGTTTGGCCTGTCGATCAAAAACACGCGTGTATTGTACTCGCGCGTATTCTAATCCAACTTTGTGTATATATAAACATGCGCTAATGTTGCAAAGTGAACCAACTGCTCCCCCTCCCTCCACCCACTTCCCGGTCTGCCATCCTGACACCAACTGTCCATCCTAATATATGTAGACTATAGTCTCTATGCGTCCTTTCCTAATATTACAAAGTGAACCAACTCCACCTCCCTCCCTAAACCCACTTCCCGGTCTGCCATCCTGACACCAACTGTCCATCCTAATATTTGTAGACTATTGTCTCTATGCGTCCCTTGTAGTTGTTGTGCAGCATCTCTATGCATCCTTTCTTAATG
This sequence comes from Lissotriton helveticus, assembly GCF_964261635.1. Classification (NCBI taxonomy): domain Eukaryota; kingdom Metazoa; phylum Chordata; class Amphibia; order Caudata; family Salamandridae; genus Lissotriton; species Lissotriton helveticus. The sequence continues at coordinate 44,975,796 of NC_136060.1, read as the reverse complement.
TTGCAAAGTGAACCAACTCCTCCCCCTTCCCTCCACCCACTTCCCGGTCTGCCATCCTGACACCAACTGTCCATCCAAATATATGTAGACTATTAACTCTATACGTCCCTTGTAGTTGTTGCGCAGCATCTCTGTGCGTCCTTTCTTAATGTTGCACAGTGAACCAACTCCTCCCCCTCTCTCCACCCATTTCCCGGTCTGCCATCCTGACACCAACTGTCCATCCTAATATATGTAGACTATTGTCTCCATGCGTCCCTTGTAGTTGTTGTGCAGCATCTCTATGCGCCCTTTCTTAATGTTGCAAAGTGAACCAACTCCTCCCCCTTCCCTCCACCCACTTCCCGGTCTGCCATCATGACACCAACTGTCCATCCAAATATATGTAGACTATTAACTCTATGCGTCCCTAGTAGTTGTTGCGCAGAATCTCTATGCGTCCTTTCTTAATGTTGCAAAGTGAACCAACTCCTCCCCCCTCCCTCCACCCACTTCCCGGTCTGCCATCCTAACACCAACTGTCCATCCTAATATATGTGGACTATTGTCTCTATGCGTCCCTTGTAGTTGTTGCACAGCAACCAAATAGATAGGGTCTGTTCGGCCTACCGATTAAAAACACGCGTGTATTGGACACGCGCATTTTCAAATCCAACGTTCTGTATATATAAAAACACGCGCTTAATCGAATCCAACGGTGTGTCAAAATTTCAAAGCAATCAGTGAATACATTTTGGGGATTTAAGATTTTCAACAAACGAACATTGACATTTTTATGTGTCTGTTCGGGCTTTCAATTAAAAACACGTGCGTATTCGACACGCGTGTATTGAAATCCAACGTTGTGTATATAAAAACACGCGCGTATTCGAATCCAAAGTTGTGTCAAAATATCAAAGCAATCCTTGAAGAACTTTCTGAGATTTGCGGTTTTGAACAAACAAACATTTACATTTTTATTTATATAGATAGATAGAAGATGAGCATTCCCGTAATACTTAAACACGCATTTTAAGAAGTGACTACCAGAATTATCCGACGAACTCTGTACAAGGAAATAGATATTCAGCAGCTATATGCGGGGCAATGACTGAATGTTTTACCATGTGTGATGCTACATGTCTTCAAAAATCAATAATAACAAGTTTGACATAAAGAAATTGTCATTGTTTCATTTGCTTTGGCACCGACTGGGATTTGGAGTCTGTACTACCTTTTTGTCAGATAATTAAAACCTCTCCCCTATTAATACCCTGCCTAGTATCTTGCGCAGATGGCATTCAAGTTTTTTTTATGTGTCATGTGCTATATGATGTTGGACCGTAGTAAGAGACTAAGTTAAAACTACGCAACCCAATCATTACTAGAAGAACTATCCACTTTTTAATAATTTTCAAAGGGTGGATTTCTGAAGCTGTTATCAGACCATCCCCTCAGGAAAATAAGACAAAAATATAACTAATAATGCAGCACCCTCTGCACAAATTGAAGTTCCTTGCCTCATAAAGTAAGGGAGTAGCTCTACCAGTATGATTCCGAGTCTAACCTGTATTAGAACATTGGAATGTTGGGAGCTCCATTGAAAACAATGGAGTGCTCTGGGCTTATAATGGCTGGTATAAGCCTGGAGCTCCAACATTCCAATGTTTCTTTGTTCACCACGGCTCTGGCTGTGAACAAAGGCTTCAGGGAACCTGAGGAGATTCCAATCCCCTCACGCTCCCAAAAGGCTTTGTTTGTTTTGTTAGAACATTCTGTCCTCTAGTGACAGAATGTTCTAATAGCCTTATAGCCCTTCGTAGATGGGCTATACCGCTATTAAAGTCCCTCTCCCTTGTTAAAGGCCTTCGGCTCGGGGCCTTTAACGCTGGAGAGGGCCTTTAATAGCCGGTATAGCCCTCTACGGCGGGCTATGAGGGTATAATATATATCTCTTTTAGGGCAAGATGTTCATGGCAGATAAATCATTTTTGTGGTTCAAGTGCTCTGATACGGTGCTTGCAAAAGCAAACAGACTTTTCCCAACGCACTAAACCCATTTTAGCAACCTATAACGATTTCCAACTGCTAAAATAGGTTTCATAATGGAAAAGAATCATTATTTGGAAGGGGCATTTGTTGTCCCATCAAAATAGTGATTCAATGGTTTGGGGCCAAAACAGTGGTTGCAAGCCAAAACTATTTGGGGTGGTAACCCAGTGGCAAAAGGGAAGGGGTCCTATTTCCTTTATAAATCTTTAAAAAAAGTTTGTTGGGGAGGAGGCAGTAGTCCAGATGGCCACTGTCTGTCTACTTTCAAACGTTTAAAAAGACTAAAACCTTTTTTTTAAAAAATACGGACCATTTTCCAAAGGAGAGGAGCTGTGTTTAATAAAAATAGTTAAAATGTTATGACAGACATGATAGTCTCCTGATCCCAGCCAGTTGCCAGTTCTGTGATGTCTACCAATCATAGTAAGTCACATTTTGAACCATACTTCATGAACATGGATGATGTAGGTCAGATTGCGAACCACGTTGAATTGGTCGGTTTTTATAACAATACATTGGTCTCAATATGCTACTGGTAGTTTGCGACTAGTGTTTTGTACAACTGGCTCCTTATATCTTAAAAAAAGTGTTAAGATCAGTTTGAATTATATACTTTTCTACGCACATGTGCACACCAGGCACACCAGAAAACAAAGATACACACATTTTTAATAGAATCGATGAATTTTCTATTCCAAAAATGCTTGTTAATTTAGCTAAGTGTTTGTGACTCTTGCTATGGTTTTCTTGATTCTAACTATGGTAAGGAACACCGTCATCAAGTTTGCCTTTCCACTCCCACTCATAATACAGTATGCCAATTTTGAGGCCGTCTTTACATTTAATGGACTACCTTTTTAAAGTATTACCTGTTCTTAAATCAGAGTCTACATCTTAATAGTATGCACTGATTAATCACTTTCAATCCTCCATAGCTCTTTATTTGAAATAGGAGTGAATGAAACTTTTAAAAATGTTGTGGTCTGACAATGCCTGAAAAACCCTGAATAGAGCAGACCAAGAAATTTCAAGTCTATCACACCAGGGTCAGGAGAACATTGTGGCTGCTTCAAGAGATTTCCTGCAGCAGCAGGATGAACCTGCTGAGTTCCATGGCAGAATCAGACCTCACTACAATAGGAGTCAGTGCTAATAGTGGTCCTGGATGACCTAAGAATGCAGTGGATGATGGTGGTGTCTTCTTGCTCTTGAAGGTATTAGATTGTGTTTCCTGTGTGCATAAAGTGCAACCTGGCATTCCCCATGGAACACGGTCATTTATTTAAACAGATTAGGTATTCCCAGTGAAACTCACTTTAGTTGACTTTTACTTTTGCTTCAACTGGTCGCACAATAGAGGTGATAATAATAGCCATATATTTTGTAGGTAAAGAAAATTCCTACCTATATTTATAGTGGTAAATGGTTTCCTGTTTGCTGTACTCTCCTTTATCCGAGGCTCAATCAATTATCTAGTAGAATCATTAATATTCTTGATTCCTATTTGTTCAAGCCTAAGTAATTGTACAACTCAGTTGAGTATGCTAATAACACTTTGGGCCTCATTTATGAGATTTTGCCGAAGGGAAGTGCAGCAGGCCTTCCTTCTGCGCTTTCCTACCGCCTGCTGCGCTTCCCTATGGCAAAAGAACAGGGCAGGAATGTGCTGTATCAATAAGATACGGCACATTCCTGTCCTTTTCCCCTGCGCCGGCACACAGTGTGCTGCCCAGCGCCAACGCAGGGACCTTAGGTGCAAGGTGCCTGCCTTGCGGGGATTATTATTTTTGTACAGGAAGGGAAACCTCTCTGTACAAAAATAATCACAAGAGGCTTTTCCTCTTTCTACGTGTGCTGCAGAATGCAGCACATATAGAAAAAGGAAAAACAAGGAGAAATAAAGATATTTCTCCCTGTCGCGCCTGCCCAGGGGAGGCGTAAGCTTTTGGCACTGCATCAGATTGATGATTTGTCATAAATCTGGGGCAGGGTCAAAAGGCCATGGATGTTGCTGGGAACGCCCCCAGCAACACCCATTGCATGGGACTGATATTTATCAGGCAGCATTAAGCCAAAAAAAGTGGCTTAGTGCTGCCTGACAAATACCTTGCAGGCTTCTGCGCCACTAAACGTCACAAAAAGTGATGTTCCGATGGTGCAAGGGGCCTCATAAATGAGGCCCACTTTGGGTAGAGTGATAATTATGGGTACACACTCTGCTCCATGTCTAGTTCTCATAGATGAAAGGTGGCAAGACGTTTTTGCTATCAAAGCCAGCCTCTTCAATATGTACACTGAAGCTCAGGGTAGCCTGATCTGGCCCCATGCATTCCACATTTTTATGTATGCTAATGACACCCAGGTCATGCTCCATTTCACGGGAGATCTGGTTAAAGCTGCTCACAACTTGTATTAATTCAGAACTGGATTCCACAACTGGATGGTCAGAGATTGGCTTGATCTGAATGTAAATAAAACGGTGGATATGCCTACCGATGGTAGATCTTTGTGGTGCTCTTTTTATGGTGGTGATACCAATGATACCCATAAAAACCAATACAAACTATCACCCAAAGTCTATCCCACTGGTGAAAAGTCTGTTGTAAACTCAATACAAATCTTGTTCTAAGTCCTAAAAGCTCTGCTGTATTTTTATTTTTATTCGTCATCCTACACATGTTTTGGATAAAATTGCTCTGCATGTCACAATAAGACCGATAACAGCAGCTGGGACTGGTCTAGAGAAAAAAGATATCCTATATAGGGACTTTGGAAAGATTTTGGGGGCCCAAAGCAAAACATAATTTGTGGGGTCCAGTTTAATTTTTCCCCTCCGTTCGTACAGCAGATTCAATCGTTCCATCGTTCAAGTCACTGTTACTGCCTATCATATTGCGCCAATGATGGACAGAATACAGAGCAAATCAAACATTCACCCACAGTCAAGATATCTGGGCTAAATTTATCTTTCTTTTGCTCACCATGCCCCCCCTCAGTTTGGACCCAGCCATATGCAAATCAGTCATGACCCTGTGCGTCATAGGAACAGACCAGTCCAATCTGCCATGCCAGGTTCTCCCTGGACTGGAAACAAGCCTCCTGGGACCGGTTTTGTGGCATCACCCTTCATCAGCCAGGCTAGCTTGAATTCAGTGACACAGTGAGGCTGGGACCCACTTCTGGGCATACCCGGTGCACTGAGGGCGAGAAATCAAAAGACACAAAGATGATGGACAGAATGTAGAGCAAATCAAACATTCACCCCCAGTCAAAAGATTTGGGTTAATTCCATCCTTCTTTTGCTCACCATGCCACCCCTGTTAGGACCCAGTCATATGCAAATTAGTCTTGATCCTGTGTCTCACGGGAACAGTCCAGCCTGAACTGACAAGCCATGACCTCCCTGGACTAGAAACGATGGATTTAGGCCCAGGACGCTGTACTGGGGTGAATGTATGACATTGTTCTGCATTCTGTCCATCAATTGTTATTTTTGCATTTGCCACCCCAAATGGGACGGGTATGCCCAGACATGCGTCCCGTGCTCTCCATGCCACAGGGGTCAAGCTATCCTGGCTGATGAGGGTGAAACCCCAAAACCAGTCTTAGGATGCTTGTTTCCAGTCCAGGGAGAACCTGGCTTGTAGTTCGGGCTGTACTGTTCCCATTGGGTGCAGGGTCATGACTGATTTGCATATGGCTGGGCTCAAACTGGAAAGACATGGGGAGAAAATAAACAATGGATTTAGGCACAGATCGATGTACTTGGGTGAATGTATGACATTGTTCTGCAAACCTCCACTTTGGCCCCAACAAAGCAGTGAGTGAAAGTCACACCTGCTTCTAATGAGGTTGCCCTCCGTATTTTGGACTGCTACCCCCATACTCTTTGGCTCCTAAAGAACCATTCAGCATTGAGTCCCAGTCCCCCAATCTTCCCAATCTTCTTAAATATGTGTTTTCAAAGGCAACAGGTTTGGTTTTGAATTTGATGTGCAAAAGCCTACAAGAAGCGTTTGTGTATGTTGGTGAAACTGTTAACACATTAAACTCAATAAAATCCAACAAGAATGCCTTATCAATAAAACTGCAAGGCAGTCTTAGTGTCTTTGCCAACATCAGGTCTTCAAGTGGGGAGAATGTTGTGTGAACATTGAACTTATGGAGTTTAGTTTTAAGTGTACCAGGCAATGTGCTGTATAAAACAAGCAGTTATTACTGAACAACAAAAAATAAATTTTTCTTGTGATCATTCTCATATCACAGCTGTCCTTAACAAGAACCTCGCAAGCTAAATAATTTTGTCACTGGCAAGCCATTCATTTGGCGCTCCCACAGCAGTGCCTATATAATAGGGAACGTCAAAAAAAGTTCCAGCATGGCATGGACTGAAAAGTCCATGCCGTGCTAAAACCACTATGTAGGCACACAAGGGGGCACATTTATGCCCCTTTGTGTACATCCACAGGGTGTGGAGCACAAGGGGCGCCTTTGTTTCCTCTCTGCTAGGGTTTGAATGGAGGAGAAACCGCCATGAAATCCTCAGATAGGGTTTTAATGGAGGATATGCTTGGCTGGACTGCATATAGATGCACATCACCTTTACACCTTTACAAGCACTGAGTTGTTGCACCTGGACCAGTGTTGATTGAGCCTTTTGGGCAACCAACATTTAAAAAGTCTGTACGTTTCTCTAATACAGTCATTGCCTAGAACTAAATGACTGTTTGCCATGGAAGATGAACCTCTGTGAGTGGCAAAAACTCTAGCAATTAGAAGAAATAAGGGAGGTCTCCTTTTAAGTCCAATCCGGGACAAGGAGCAATAAAGTGTTAACCCCTTCGATGCTGATGACAGAGCGGTTCCGTCATCAGCATCGGTTGGGCTGTGCTGATGACGGAACCGCTCCGTCATCAGTACAGCCCTGGGGGGGAGCGCTGGCGCTCCCCCCCTGGGGCATCGATCGTGGTGCTTTGTCCTGGGGTGGCAGTGGAAGACTTTCCGCTGCCACCCCCTGGCCCCCCCATGCTTCCTGGTGACATCAGTGCGCACAGCACGCGTCGACGTCATCAGGAAGCGCTGGACGCGCTGGAATCCATTTCATTCCAGCGCGTTCAGCACAGAGGTGGGTGTTCGTTGCTCCGGTGGGGCGGGGAGCACATAAGTGAGGTATCATTTTACTCGGGGGATCAAGGGGAACGCTGGGTGGTAGGACATTTGTGCCGGCAGGGAGATCCCACCCAAAAATGTATGAAAACGTGTTTTTTTAACCTAAAGTTAAGGTTTGAAGGGATTTCTGTTTAGGAAAACATTGGGGGACCCACGCATGCCATACCTCCCTGGACTCCCCCGGGTGTCTAGTTTTCAGAACTGTTTGGGTTTGGTAGTTTCAAAAGATGGCCACTGAGCCCCGGGCCACAAACTCAGGTGCCCCCCCAAAAAAACTCAAGGTAGTTTTGCTATAGGGTATTGTAAATTCACCACGGTACGATTGGAACCTTTTCCTGTTGCAGCCACTATGCCTACCCACGCAAGTGAGTTACAATTTTTTTCGGGAGACCTGGGGTAACGCTGGGTGGGTGGAAATTTGTTGATCCACGCAGATTCCAGACCTTTCCACCACAGAAATGTGAGGAAAATGTGTTTTTTTGGTCAAATTCTTAGCTTTGCAAGGGATTCTGGGTAACAAAACCTGGTGGTAGGCAGTCGAGTCACCCCATCCTGAATTCCCCTGGGTGTCTAGTTTTCAAAATTGTATAGGTTTGCTAGGTTTCCCTAGGTGCTGGCAGAGCTAGGGCTCAAAAACAAAAGGTAGTCTCTTTGTCCAAAAGGGGCAAGATTTCACTGTGAAATTGAGGTGCGACCACGTTGCGTTTTGCGCTGTTTCATGTCGCAGTCACTATGCCTACCCATGCAAGTGAGGTATCATTTTTTTCAGGAGACCTGGGGGAACGCTGGGTGGGTGGAAATTTGTTGATCCATGCAGATTCCAGAACTTTCCACCACAGAAATGTGAGGAAAATGTGTTTTTTTGGGAAAATTCTTAGCTTTGCAAGGGATTCTGGAAAACAAAACCTGGTGGTAGGCAGTCGAGTCACCCCATCCTGAATTTCCCTGGGTGTCTACTTTTCAAAAATGTATAGGTTTGCTAGGTTTCCCTAGGTGCTGGCAGAGCTAGAGCTCAAAAACAAAAGGTAATCTCTTTGTCCAAAAAGGGCAAGATTTCACTGTGAAATTGAGGTGCGACCACGTTGCGTTTTGCGCTGTTTCATGTCGTAGCCACAATGCCTACCCACGCAAGTGAGGTATCATTTTTTTCGGGAACCCTGGGGAAACACTGGGTGGGTGGAAATTTGTTGATCCACGCAGATTCCAGAACTTTCCACCACAGAAATGTGAGGAAAATGTGTTTTTTTTGTCAAATTATTAGCTTTGCAAGGGATTCTGGGTAACAAAACCTGGTGGTAAGCAGTCGAGTCACCCCATCCTGAATTCCCCTGGGTGTCTATCTTTTAAAAATGTATAGGTTTGCTAGGTTTCCCTAGGTGCTGGCAGAGCTAGGGCTCAAAAACAAAAGGTAGTCTCTTTGTCCAAAAAGGGCAAGATTTCACTTGGAAACTGAGACGCGACCACGTTGCGTTTTGCGCTGTTTCATGTCGCAGCCACTATGCCTACCCACGCAAGTGGAGTATTAATTTTTTCAGGAGACCTAGGGGAATGCTGGGTGGGTGGAAATTTGTTGATCCACGCAGATTCCCGAACTTTCCATCACAGAAATGTGAGGAAAATGTGTTTTTTTTGGCAAATTCTTAGCTTTGCAAGGGATTCTGGGTAACAAAACCTGGTGGTAAGCAGTCGAGTCTCCCCATCCTGAATTCCCCTGGGTGTCTACTTTTCAAAAATGTATAGGTTTGCTAGGTTTCCCTAGGTGCTGGCAGAGCTAGGGCTCAAAAACAAAAAGGTAGTCTCTTTGTCCAAAAAGGGCAAGATTTCACTGGGAAATTGAGGCACGACCACGTTGCGTTTTGCGCTGTTTCATGTCGCAGCCACTATGCCTACCCATGCAAGTGAGGTATCATTTTTTTCAGGAGACCTGGGGGAACGCTGGGTGGGTGAAAATTTGTTGATCCATGCAGATTCCAGAACTTTCCACCACAGAAATGTGAGGAAAATGTGTTTTTTTGGGCAAATTCTTAGCTTTGCAAGGGATTCTGGGTAACAAAACCTGGTGGTAGGCAGTCGAGTCACCCCATCCTAAATTCCCCTGGGTGTCTAGTTTTTAAAAATGTATAGGTTTGCTAGGTTTCCCTAGGTGCTGGCAGAGCTAGGGCTCAAAAACAAAAGGTAGTCTCTTTGTCCAAAAGGGCAAGATTTCACTGGGAAATTGAGGTGCGACCACGTTGCGTTTTGCGCTGTTTCATGTCGTAGCCACAATGCCTACCCACGCAAGTGAGGTATCATTTTTTTGGGGAAACCTGGGGAAACACTGGGTGGGTGGAAATTTGTTGATCCACGCAGATTCCAGAACTTTTCACCACAGAAATGTGAGGAAAATGTGTTTTGTTTGTCAAATTCTTAGCTTTGCAAGGGATTCTGGGTAACAAAACCTGGTGGTAAGCAGTCGAGTCTCCCCATCCTGAATTCCCCTGGGTGTCTACTTTTCAAAAATGTATAGGTTTGCTAGGTTTCCCTAGGTGCTGGCAGAGCTAGGGCTCAAAAACAAAAAGGTAGTCTCTTTGTCCAAAAAGGGCAAGATTTCACTGGGAAATTGAGGCACGACCACGTTGCGTTTTGCGCTGTTTCATGTCGCAGCCACTATGCCTACCCATGCAAGTGAGGTATCATTTTTTTCAGGAGACCTGGGGGAACGCTGGGTGGGTGAAAATTTGTTGATCCATGCAGATTCCAGAACTTTCCACCACAGAAATGTGAGGAAAATGTGTTTTTTTGGGCAAATTCTTAGCTTTGCAAGGGATTCTGGGTAACAAAACCTGGTGGTAGGCAGTCGAGTCACCCCATCCTAAATTCCCCTGGGTGTCTAGTTTTTAAAAATGTATAGGTTTGCTAGGTTTCCCTAGGTGCTGGCAGAGCTAGGGCTCAAAAACAAAAGGTAGTCTCTTTGTCCAAAAGGGCAAGATTTCACTGGGAAATTGAGGTGCGACCACGTTGCGTTTTGCGCTGTTTCATGTCGTAGCCACAATGCCTACCCACGCAAGTGAGGTATCATTTTTTTGGGGAAACCTGGGGAAACACTGGGTGGGTGGAAATTTGTTGATCCACGCAGATTCCAGAACTTTTCACCACAGAAATGTGAGGAAAATGTGTTTTGTTTGTCAAATTCTTAGCTTTGCAAGGGATTCTGGGTAACAAAACCTGGTGGTAAGCAGTCGAGTCACCCCATCCTGAATTCCCCTGGGTGTCTACTTTTCAAAAATGTATAGGTTTGCTAGGTTTCCCTAGGTGCTGGCAGAGCTAGGGCTCAAAAACAAAAGGTAGTCTCTTTGTCCAAAAAGGGCAAGATTTCACTGGGAAAGTGAGACGCGACCACGTTGCGTTTTGCGCTGTTTCATGTCGCAGCCACTATGCCTACCCACGCAAGTGGAGTATTAATTTTTTCAGGAGACCTAGGGGAATGCTGGGTGGGTGGAAATTTGTTGATCCACGCAGATTCCCGAACTTTCCATCACAGAAATGTGAGGAAAATGTGTTTTTTTTGGCAAATTCTTAGCTTTGCAAGGGATTCTGGGTAACAAAACCTGGTGGTAAGCAGTCGAGTCTCCCCATCCTGAATTCCCCTGGGTGTCTACTTTTCAAAAATGTATAGGTTTGCTAGGTTTCCCTAGGTGCTGGCAGAGCTAGGGCTCAAAAACAAAAAGGTAGTCTCTTTGTCCAAAAAGGGCAAGATTTCACTGGGAAATTGAGGCACGACCACGTTGCGTTTTGCGCTGTTTCATGTCGCAGCCACTATGCCTACCCATGCAAGTGAGGTATCATTTTTTTCAGGAGACCTGGGGGAACGCTGGGTGGGTGAAAATTTGTTGATCCATGCAGATTCCAGAACTTTCCACCACAGAAATGTGAGGAAAATGTGTTTTTTTGGGCAAATTCTTAGCTTTGCAAGGGATTCTGGGTAACAAAACCTGGTGGTAGGCAGTCGAGTCACCCCATCCTAAATTCCCCTGGGTGTCTAGTTTTTAAAAATGTATAGGTTTGCTAGGTTTCCCTAGGTGCTGGCAGAGCTAGGGCTCAAAAACAAAAGGTAGTCTCTTTGTCCAAAAGGGCAAGATTTCACTGGGAAATTGAGGTGCGACCACGTTGCGTTTTGCGCTGTTTCATGTCGTAGCCACAATGCCTACCCACGCAAGTGAGGTATCATTTTTTTGGGGAAACCTGGGGAAACACTGGGTGGGTGGAAATTTGTTGATCCACGCAGATTCCAGAACTTTTCACCACAGAAATGTGAGGAAAATGTGTTTTGTTTGTCAAATTCTTAGCTTTGCAAGGGATTCTGGGTAACAAAACCTGGTGGTAAGCAGTCGAGTCACCCCATCCTGAATTCCCCTGGGTGTCTACTTTTCAAAAATGTATAGGTTTGCTAGGTTTCCCTAGGTGCTGGCAGAGCTAGGGCTCAAAAACAAAAGGTAGTCTCTTTGTCCAAAAAGGGCAAGATTTCACTGGGAAAGTGAGACGCGACCACGTTGCGTTTTGCGCTGTTTCATGTCGCAGCCACTATGCCTACCCACGCAAGTGGAGTATCATTTTTTTCAGGAGACCTGGGGGAATGCTGGGTGGGTGGAAATTTGTTGATCCACGCAGATTCCAGAACTTTCCATCACAGAAATGTGAGGAAAATGTGTTTTTTTGGGCAAATTCTTAGCTTTGCAAGGGATTCTGGGTAACAAAACCTGGTGGTAGGCAGTCGAGTCACCCCATCCTGAATTCCCCTGGGTGTCTACTTTTCAAAAATATATAGGTTTGCTAGGTTTCCCTAGGTGCTGGCAGAGCTAGGGCTCAAAAACAAAAGGTAGTCTCTTTGTCCAAAAATGGCAAGATTTCACTGGGAAATTGAGGTGCGACTACGTTGCGTTTTGTGCTGTTTCATGTCGCAGCCACTATGCCTACCCACGCAAGTGAGGTACCATTTTTTCGGGAGACCTGGGGGAACGCTGGGTGGGTAGAAATTTGTTGATCCACGCAGATTCCAGAACTTTCCACCACAGAAATATGAGGAAAATGTGTTTTTTTTGGCAAATTCTTAGCTTTGCAAGGGATTCTGGGTAACAAAACCTGGTGGTAGGCAGTCGAGTCAGCCCATCCTGAATTCCCCTGGGTGTCTAGTGTTCAAAAATGTATAGGTTTGCTAGGTTTCCCTAGGTGCTGGCAGAGCTAGGGCTCAAAAACAAAAGGTAGTCTCTTTGTCCAAAAATGGCAAGATTTCACTGGGAAATTGAGGTGCGACCACGTTGCGTTTTGTGCTGTTTCATGTCGCAGCCACTATGCCTACCCACGCAAGTGAGGTACCATTTTTTTCGGGAGACCTGGGGGAACGCTGGGTGGGTAGAAATTTGTTGATCCACGCAGATTCCAGAACTTTCCACCACAGAAATGTGAGGAAAATGTGTTTTGTTTGTCAAATTCTTAACTTTGCAAGGGATTCTGGGTAACAAAACTTGGTGGTAGGCAGTTGAGTCACCCCATCCTGGATTCCCCTGGGTGTCTACTTTTCAAACATGTATAGGTTTGCTAGGTGTCCCTAGGTGCCCGCAGAGCTAGGGTGCAAAAACTACAGGTAGGCACTTTGCCATAAAAGGGTCAAAATTTAACTGCAAAATTTAGGTGTGACCACATTGCATTTTGCGCCGTTTCCTGTCGCAGGCACAAGGCCGACCCACACAAGTGAGGTACCATTTTTATAGGGAGACTTCGGGTAATTCAGATTTGTAAATCAACTGTTATTACCATTTGAGTGTTCATGCAAATCCCCCACCAATGAAAGACATTGTGTAAAAAAAAAATATTTTTAAAAAATGACCAATAATTCTCATGCTAGTATGAGTATTCCCAATTTTGAAAATGTGCAATTATATACTGTTTCTAGACTCTATAATTTGTACCCAATTCAGAAATACATAGGTGTCTTTCATATCGATTTTCCACATATACATTTTAAAAGAATAAGTGCTATATACCCAGTAAATATAAAAAAAATCATTGCAAGTTGCTGCTCAGTTTTTGGATCTGGGTTCGTCGGGTTCTTGGAGAAACTACAAGTCCTATATATCCCCACAACCGGGAAGGTCTCTAACAAATGTAATGGTACATTGCTTTCTAAGAGCTGTCAAAATTACAAGAAGTTATAGGTGAAAACGTTGAGACAAAAGGCTGTTTTTTTCAACACATTTTCAATTATTCCAATATTTAACTGTTAGTTTATATAAAGAACCCTTCATGGATTTAGACAAATGACCCCTTTTGGAATTCAGAATTTTGTCTACTTTTCGTAAATGTATAGCTTTCCAGGATCCCTTATTGCTTTCATACTCATTTCTACCATTAACTGGAAGGTGGTGAAAAGCTCTAAAAATAGCAAAAATAGGCTATGTCCCAGAAAAATGCCAAAACTGTGTGAAAAATGTTGGTTCTCTGACAAAAGACTGTCATTCCCTAAAAGCTGAGAAAATGGAGATTTCAGCCCCACAAACCCTTTTTTGATACCATTTGTAGGGAAAAACCCAGAGGCTTTCATTTGCAGCCCGTTTTTCCCATTTTTCTGAAAAAAACAAAAATTTCACTATATTTTGGTTAATTCCTGGGACCCCTCCAATGGAATCAACAAACCTTATGTGGTCAAAAAGTTACAGGGGCCTAAGCGCGCACTACCCCAAATCGCCAAAAAAAGGCTTAGCACAGATGGGGAAAAGGCCTAGCAGCGAAGGGGTTAAGAGAGAAGTCCCTGTTTTCCAAACATGGAAGTATAATGATAATACAACCCTTAGTAAATGCTCAAGCCCATTGTTAACAAAACCACATTGGTGTTAAACATCAACAATAAAGTAAACTAATCAAAGACAGTATACAGTAATAAAAAAGTTCTTGTGCAATTTATTCAGTATAAAACAATACATTCATACATAATTTTAGTGCCATAAAAAACAATTTAAAAATGTGTCAAATTCACATGAAGAACAGTTAAAAATATTTTTGAGTTGGAAAACAGGGACTTCTCTCTTAACACTTTAAACACTCTAGCAATATACCACTGGTGCAATGTTCAATGGTGAGGCAAGTGTGGCACGAACCCTAAAGAAAACAAGGAGGCCCTCTTTCTTTAAGGTGGGCAATAATATACAGTAGTAAATTTGGTGCAGTGTGCCCTTCACACCTCCGTAACCCAGTGCTATTGCATCGGCTGCATTACTGATCCTTATGCTTGACGCTATGCCAGTTGTGGCAGGCAGATGAATGATGAGTCCGCAGCAACCAGGACTTTGGCGGTGAGATGCTCCTGCGGGGTGAACTGCTTTCTACCACTGTTGCTACTGCTTCCTAGTAGACATTATCTAGCATTGCAGGCTGTAAAAGTGTTTGCTTTTTAATTCTGTTTGGAATATAAAGCAGTGCTGGGAATAGATTTACTATTAGGGTGGACGCTTAAAATAGTATCACCCCACTCAGCAGGGGTGTTATTCTAATACCCTCTACGAGGGGGATTTATACTATTAATGGACCGGTTTAGCAGCTCTCTTTAGGGAAGTTAAACATTCCATGGAGCTATAATGTGACCTCTTCTCATTTATGTAAAGCTGTCGTTGAGACAGTCCTAGCACTTATCTACAGGGCTGCTATATTTTCAGTAGGACAGTTGCAACACTTTTTTGCAATATAATATTCTTCAAATTGGGGACGTATTTTTCTGCAGTTAATAGATAGTAATGATTGAGACATTTCAATAGTCTCCCATTTGAATCACCAATCAATTCCTCGGTCCTACTTGTTCAATTATTTCAGAGTATTGAACAAAGCAGTCAGACAAAAGAAAGTCAGCGAGTAAAGTTTCTAGTTTCATTGGCTGAAACTATGTTGCATGTTAAGGAAATCTGGTAGCCAACCTTACGATTCATGTGCTATTTAGAATAAACAACTAAGGGGCACATTTACAAGGAAACTGTCAGATGGCAGCGTTAAGCCAAGATAGCTAATGCTGCATTCCGACAATTTCCAAACAAAGGGATGTGCCATATTTGCAAGAATGCCGTAAACCCCCGGGTTTCCCCTAGCGCTGGTGCTACATTTAGCTGCCTAGTGCCAAAGCAGGCACATTTGCACCATAGTGCAAGGGTGCCTGCCTGCGTTATGGGGAATTATTGCTCATGAGTAGAAATGTGTCCCTTCCTGCACATAAACAATCAGTAATGGTGATTTGTAACTTCTATGTGTGCTGCTTTATGCAGAAAACATAGAAGTTGCAACTTTTTTTATTGTGTATGTGCAGGAAGGGACACTTTCCCGCACATGAAGAATCACTAATGTGTATTTGCTGTTTCTATGAGTGCTGCAGAAAGCAGCACACATGGACAGGGCTGTACTGACTACCGGGCGTTTTGGAATGCTGCCGAGCTGGGGGCTGATTTCACTGTGGTGGGGGCTGATTTCGTTGATGGAGACCTGCGTGTGCTTTGAAATAAACAAAGCAAAACGTCCCCTCAACGAAGTCAGCCCCCAGCTCAGCATCATTCCAAAACGCTCGGTAGCCAGTCCGACCCTGCACATGGAAACCGCAAACACGGGAGAAATTAATAATGTCTACTTGTTTTGCCAGGTTAATACTAGGTTTTGCCTGGTCTTATTTTTGGCGCTGCCCCATATTTACGCCACCCTTGTAAATAGGGGGCAGCGTAAAAAAACAATGGGTGTTGCCAACAACAATACACATTGCCCGCCCCTTTCATGCTAAATGCTGTGTGAAAGGGGGATCTATTCAAACATCTAAATAAGGTGAAGGGCTTATCGCCACTAGAACGTCACAAAACGTGACGGCTTGGTGGCAACAAACTCTTGTAAATATGTCCCTAAATGTAAACTTAAGTTAATTTTTCCTGGCCACTGCCATTCCCCAAATGACATAAGTATGCATTTCCACACTAGTAGACAATACAAGAACAACTTCCTTTCAGTTTGTAATACCTTGTTACTGACCATGCAAATACCTTTACTAAAGCAGACCTTCTATGGCAGACATATCAATTTAACAAAAAACGTAGTGGGTTTTATTTATAATTCTCTTCCAGATCAGAACCATTTGCACTCTATTTTAAACAAAGGACAGCAGAGTGAGCAATAAAACATACAATGATTCAAAGAACAGGCCCAATCATTGTCATGCTGGGAAAAGAAATTGGGGCCAAATACACAGCAAATGTATAAGGTATTCGAAAGATTTTCCATTATTTTAATAACAATGCCTTCCATTGAAATCCCGGTATTGGCCGTGGACAAGAACTGGTCAATCCAAACTATGTCAGTATCCGTCAACAAACTGGGGGCCTGATTCACAAAGGTAAACTTACACTTTTATGCAAGTTTATGCTTGTTTGCTATTCACAAAGGTATTTTACCAGTAGCATCTTTACGGGACTGGCAGAATATCGGAAGCAAAAACTTTGTGGGGGCAGAATATTGTATCGCAAATATTGAGGACCAAAAAATGGGGAAGGTAAGTGCAAATTGTTGATTATAGATTTACTATTCTTAACATCACACTTATGTACCTTGAAGATATAAATATCACCAAGGTACATATATGTGGTCATGTATAGTAAAACTTTGCTTACATTTAGAAACTTACCTTCATGATATTTTTGTCCTCGATATTCTTGACACAATAGTTTGTCCACACTATCTTTTTTCTCCAATATTTTGTCTAAATACACATTTTAGGACCGCAGAGTTTCCACGCTTAAAAAGAAGAAAGTTGATTATCTGGACCTGTTTTTCATCTGAATCTAAGGAGGAAAGTTCATCATTCTTTGGAGCCTAATGCATATCCTAGATTAATGGTTGCCTGCACTCCCTGTGCATGATGGTAAAATGTGTTTGGAAAAAATGTGCATTTTGACATTTCTAGACATTCTTAAAAATAGTCTATTATGAAGTCAAATAGGGAAATATATCCTGAAACGGACACCTACTATAAATGATTTCAAAGACTAATGTTTGAACATTAAAACCAGCACAAGAAGTTGTCATGGTTATCTGTCCCACAACACAATGTTATGGTTGTCCTTCTTTGTGCAACTATTCCTTACAATATGTCAGCATCATCTTGTAGTGGTGGGAAACTCATATGAAGAAAATTACCTCCAATATGCAAGCTTCAACAATTTGGCAATGGTGTCCCATATAACAAGAGTATATGACAAGAGTAATGTATAGTGTGCCAGTGGCAAAATGTTGCCATGGAAACCACATAGACCAAGAATTACTTCCAATAAGCCAGCGTCGACATTTTGCAGTTGGTGCTCCGTATGACAGCTATCATATCCAAGATGCAAGTGCCAGGATTTTGTAGCTGGTGTCCCATATACCAAGAATAACCTGTAGTGTTTCAGTGTCAAGACTTGGCATCCAATATGCCAAGAATTGACTTCAATATGGTAGTGCCAGCATTTTACCATACTTACCTCATGTGTCAAAAAATAAACCTATAGTATGCCGGCTCCATAATTTTGCCATTGATGAACTTTTTACCAAGTATTGCAGTTAGTTACAAATGTCATCATTTTGCAACAAGTGTGCCATACACCAAGGAGTACCTATAGTGTGTCCGAGCCAGCATTTGCCATTGATGCACCTTATGCAAACAGTTAATTCCATTATGCTAGCATTAACCTTTTCCTCGGAATACTATATATGCCAAAAATTACCCCAACAATGCAAAGGCCAGTATTTTTCCCTGTGTCAAAAATTGCTCACACTGTGCCAGGGCCAGCCACAGACTTAAAGTACCTAAGGCACCATACTTGTTCTCTATTCTCACTTAGTCTAACTTTCTGCCTCAAACTCATTCTTTTTCACTCACTATCATGGTCACTTTCACTTATTCATATTCTCACTCACTCTCAGTCCCAAAATCTCACTCTCACTCATTCTCACTCAGTCCATCACTTACTCTTATTCCTTTAACCCATGCACAGTTCTACACACAATCTCACGCATGCTCACTTACATTCACTTACCTCCTCAGTCTCTCCCATGCCCCTTCACACTCATTCCTTCTCATGTATTCCCTCTCATTATCAATCAATCAATCAATCAATCAATCAATCAATCAAACATTTATATAGCGCACTACTCACCCGGAGGCTCTCAAGGCGCTTGGGGGGGGGGATCCGCTACTGCTCAAACAGCCAGGTCTTGAGCTGCTTCCTGAAGGCGAGGTGGTCTTGGGTCAGGCGGAGGTGGGTCGGGAGGGAGTTCCAGGTCTTGGCGGCCAGGAAGGAGAAGGACCTTCCTCCTGTGGTGGCTCTTCGGATGCGGGGGACGGCGGCGAGGGCGTGGCTGGTCGATCAAAGCTGGCGAGTGGGAGTGTAGAAGTTGAGGCGGCTGTTGAGGTATCCTGGGCCTTGGTTGTGTAGGGCTTTGTGTGCGTGGACGAGGAGATGGAAGGTGATTCTCTTATTGACCGGGAGCCAGTGCAGGTCTTTCAGGTGTCCGGAGATGTGGCAGTGTCGGGGGATGTCAAGGATGAGTCTTGCTGCGGCGTTCAGGATCCGCTGGAGTCTCTTCTGGAGCTTGGCGGTAGTTCCGGCGTAGAGGGCGTTGCCGTAGTCCAGTCGGCTGGTGACGAGGGCCTGGGTGACCGTCTTCCTGGTCTTGGTGGGGATACACCGGAAGATCTTGCGTAACATGCGTTGGATGTTGAAGCAAGACGAGGAGACGGCGTTGACTTGTCTGGTCATGGAGAGGGAGGAGTCCAGGATGAAGCCCAGGTTGCGTGTGTGGTCTGTTGGTTTGGGTGCGCTGCCCAGGGCGGGGGGCCCCCAGGAGTCGTCCCAGGCGGAGGGCGAGGAGCCCAGGATGAGAACTTCCGTCTTGTCTGAGTTCAGTTTCAGGCGGCTGTTCATCATCCACTCTGCTACGTCTTTCATCCCTTCGTGTAGGTTGGTTCTGGCGGTGGCGGGGTCGTTGGTGAGGGAGAGGATCAGCTGGGTGTCGTTGGCGTAGGAGATGATGTTGAGGTTGCGTTGGCGTGCGATGGCCGCCAGGGGGCTCATGTAGACATTGAAGAGGGTGGGGCTGAGCGAGGAGCCTTGAGGAACGCCGCAGATGACTTCGGTGGCTTCTGATCTGAACAGGGGTAGGCGGACCCTCTGTGTCCTTCCGGCGAGGAAGGAGATGATCCATTCTAGTGCCTTCTCTTGGATTCCGATGTTGCTGAGGCGCTGCACTAGGGTGCGGTGGCAGACAGTGTCGAACGCCGCGGAGAGGTCCAGGAGGATGAGGGCCGCTGTTTCCCCGTTGTCCAGCAGGGCTCGGATGTCGTCCGTGGCTGCGATTAGGGCGGTTTCGGTGCTGTGGTTGGCCCGGAAGCCAGACTGCGAGAGGTCGAGGGATCCATTCGTCTCGAGAAAGGCGGCCAGCTGCTTGTTGACGGTCTTTTGATGACTTTGGCCGGAAACGGGAGGAGCGAGATGGGGCGGTAGTTTTTGAGTTCGGTGGGGTCCGCTGATGGTTTCTTCAGTAGAGCGCTGAGTTTGGCGTGCTTCCAGCTCTCTGGGAAGGTGGCGGTGTCAAAGGAGGTGTTGATGATGTCCCGCAGATGGGGTGCGATGATAGCGTCGGCTTTGTTGAAGACGTGGTGAGGGCAGGGGTCGGTTGGAGATCCGGAGTGGATGGAGTTCATCGTATGGATGGTGTCTTCGGTGCTGATCGGGGTCCAGGCGCAGACGTTGGTGGTGGAGGGCGTTGGTGTGGTCGTGGGGTGCGTCGGTTGTGTGCTGATGCTGTTGTGTATGTCTGCGATCTTGTTGTGGAAGTAGGAGGCGAGGGAGTTGCAGAGGTCTTGAGATGGGGTGATGTCGTTGTTTCCGGCGTTGGGGTTGGAGAGCTCTTTGACGATGTTGAAGAGTTCCTTGCTGTTGTGTGCGTTGTTGTCCAGTCGTGCCTTGAATGCGGTTTTCTTGGTGGCGTGGATCAGTTGGTGGTGTTTTTGGGTGGCGAGCTTGAGGGTGGTCATGTTGTCTGGTGTCGGGTCTTTGCGCCATGCTTTCTCGTGGGCTCGGCAGTTCTTCTTGGAGCTCTTGAGTTCGTCGGTGAACCAGGGTGCTTTCTTGCTGCCGGGTCTGCTGGGAGGGGTCCTCAGTGGGGCGAGGTCGTCTGCGCAGTTGCTGAACCACTTTGTGAGGTTGTTGGCGGCTTGGCTGGGGTTTGCTGAGCTGGTGGGTGGGTGCTGGCTCAGGGATGCGGAGAGCTGGTCGGCTGTGATCTTGTTCCAGCTTCTGCGTGCAACCTGTTGCTGGTGGTGGTGGATCGTGGTTCTTCTGAAGCTGAAGTGGACGCAACTGTGGTCCGTCCAGTGGAGTCCGGTGGCGTGGCTGAAGACGATGACCTTGCTTGATGAGAAGACGGCGTTGAGTGTGTGTCCGGCGTAGTGGGTGGGGGTGATCACCAGTTGCTTGAGACCAAGGTTGGCGAGGTTGTCCAGCAGGGTGGCGGTGTTGCGGTCGTTGTTGTTCTCCAAGTGGAAGTTGAGGTCCCCGAGGAGGATGTAGTCGGCTGAAGGGAGGGCGTGCGGGCTGATGAAGTCAGCGATGTCTTCGCTGAATTGTGTGTGAGGTCCCGGGGGTCTGTAGATGAGGGTGCCTCTGAGGGTGGTCTGGGGTTGGTGTGGATCTGGAAGTGCAGGTGTTCGGCGGTTGTGAGGGTGTCGTCGGTGTTGGTCGTGATGCGGATGGTGTTCCTGTGGATGATGGCGATGCCTCCTCCCGTCTGGTTGGTGCGGTCCCTCCGGGTGATCTTGTATCCGTCCAGGATGGCGATGGCGATGTCGTGCGCTGAAGAGGCGTTCATCCAGGTTTCCGTGAGGAAGGCAACGTCTGGTGATGTGGTGTCGAGGATGTTCCAGAGTTCGATGGTGTGTCTGTGGACGGAGCGGGTGTTGAGCAGGATGCACTTCAGGTGGTTGCTGCTGGAGTTCGGTTTGTTGGGTGTTGGCGTAGTGCAGGTCCGGTAGCAGGTGAACTTGCAGGAGTGGCAGCTGAAGGGTCTGTGGGTGCGTCTCGGAGTGGCTCGGTAGCATCCCGGGGATCGGCCGGTGTTGAGTGCGTTGAGTTCGGTGGCGTCGTAGGTCCGGCGGGTGGGCTGGTGTCTGCGGGCTCCAGGGGTCCTGGCACTGGGCGCGGTCCAGGCGCGGACGGGCGCGGACGGGCTTACCTTTGGCGCACCTTCGGTGCACAATCGGCGCACCCGCTGCGCATCAACGCTGCACATGCGCACGGTCGCCATTTATGGCGAAGTGCGAGGGAGGGAGGAGCAGCTGGGAGGCGGGAGCGGGGAGGGCACAGAAGGAAAAGGGGGGTGTCCGCTCTCACGGCGGCGGGAAGCGGGGCGGGTGGGCGCTGGGGGCACTACAGGCAAACACTGCACAGGGGGGCACAGAAAGACAAAACAAAAGGGGCAGAATGTCTAAAATAGGCAACAGGGAAACAAATAAGTACAGAAAATACACAGGTAGCGCAGGAGGCTACACCGAGCGACGGCGGGGGGCGTGGTCAGCAGGCAGACTCAGCGAGGCTGAGGGAAGCGGCAGGCGGGGAGCACAAGCAACAGCTGGTGGCCGTGCGGCACGGGGGTGTCTCACTCACACTTACTTAAACTCACTTGACGTCGCTCTCAGCTCACTCTAAAGTCTCACTCCCACTCAATTTCTCTCCCTTTGACTCACACATTCCCATTCACAGTATCACTCACTTATTTCCCTTCCATTCACTCTTATTCATTCATTTTCACTCACATATAAACACACTCATACTGTCACCTACACACTCTCTCACACAGGTACAAACACGCCATCCTTCAAACCTGAGCCTGCAACCACCATATTTTTGTTCACTTAGCTGCCTTCAGCTGCCTGTGCCAGCCTGCTTCAGTTTCCCAGCTGCAGATGCATGGACACTCTGGCAGGCACACTTATCATTCCTTTCGCAGGCTCTTAAATAGGAAACTAACTGAGGGCATCTCCACAGTAAATACATCATTCACTTAAAAGTTTTTAGCTTCTTGTTTTTTTCACCTCACCCTTTCCAATCACATCACAGAGTGGGGTGAGGTCAGTTAGGCTCCAAACATCACCCAAATATACGATGGGATTGGAGCAGGTGGGTTGACAGCGTGATAGACGGTTAGGCCAAGGCACCGCACTGCATAAGCATAAAGCACTTGGGGGCAGATTTACAATAACTGGCGCATCCCTGCATATCAGCAGGGAGGCGCCAGTTTTTGTGCGCCACGACTCCGCCGTCATGGATGCACTGTATTTACAATGCGGCTCACCATGGAGCAAAAACGGCACAGATGCGTGACGCATCTGTGCCTTAAAGGCGGCGCATTGCTGGAGTTGCGTCGCGCTTGCAACCCAACCCTAGCAATGCTCTGGGGGGCCCTATTGTTACCATGCACAGGGTTTTGATGCAGCATCTTGTAGATTTCACTCAGCCACTTATGGAAGGCGTTCGCATTGAAAATACCACGCAGCATGGCGCATCTTTTGACCTGCTACTACGTCACAAAAGTGACGCAACGGCGGCGTAAAAGCGGCGCAAGGGGCTTGTAAATCTGTCCCACAGTGCTTTCTTTATGTGTGACAAAGCAACACAAGACTAATGGAATGGCACTTTGGCTGGTCAGTGTAACCCCTGAGGACAGGGCTGAGAGCTCTCGAGTTCTGGACAATTCATCAAGCAGTTGGTGCACATAACTCTATGCACCTGTGCCAACCACGAGATTCACTTTCAGACTGCCACTGCTGCTTGACTCTCACTGAAAAAGTTGGCATAAGCCAATATTTACTATTAGTATGCTAACATGGGGGGAGAGAGCTGTCACGAATTCTGCTACTATACAAAAAAACTTGATTTTAGGGAGGATGAAATATGATTTTGGTGAAATATTACAAACAAGCCCAGAGAACTAACATGCTTCTACAGGGCAGGTTAAAATGAGACACAAAAAATTACTTGTATTCTTATTTCAAAATGTGTAGCAATGTAACCTCTCCAAAGAGAAATGAAAGATCAATTTCTAATTGGAGATGTTCATGGTCATACTTTAAAAAACAAGTTATGATGGTTACAATATTCCGCATTATTGCTAGCTAAACATGGTTTATCCTTGAATCTGGAGCTAAGCACGTAATCACTACCCCCATAGTTTTATTTAAATGGCATATGATGAGGATAATTGCCGACTCTATTAGAAGACCTCTCTCAGGCAAAGACTGAACCCATGGTTATTTTTCACCCCAATTAAAAGATGTTTGTTTTCAAGGAGTAAAGAGAGATGGTGACCATCCCACATGCCAAGAATGTGAGAACAGGACACCCAGTTTACACATGAATCATTGCCATGGAAAAGTGTTTTGCTTGTTAGGAAAACATTTAATTGGAAATTTTTCATGCCCAAAACGTCTAACAATTTCCCCCTACAAAATAGAAATCTTTGAAGCAAGGCCTCTTTGCAAATATTTAACTCTTGCTTGTAATGATTCTTGACAAATGCTTAACAGCATCTTCGAGAATGGGTTTAAGTACAGCACATTTGACCAACAGATGTTATGTGATATTTCTGACTCATTATTAGGTCTTTCCTGACACAGAGCATGTCCTGTTCTGTAAAAGATATTGTGTTGGCTTACAGTGGGCCTAGAGCCTGCCCATTGCTTAACATTGTTAGGTTTCATCACTACTCTAATTTGTTTGCTTCTCTTTTGTTAACAAATACAGCCTTCAAATCTTGTTCTTGTGTTGACTACCCCCTGGATAATGGCTAAAGAACTTGTGTTCTTCCACTGCTTGTGTCATGGGAGCTACTTTTTTTCTTTATATTGAAGCACTTCATGAGAGTGCACATGTTTGGGAGCTTGCTTCCTCTTCCTCTCCGTGTTGTTACTTGCCCCCTCTCACTGTCCATGTTGTTGCTTGCCCACAAGTTCTGTCCTTGTTGTTGCTTACACCCTCCTACTGTCATTGATGTTGCTTGCCCCCTGTTGTCCATGTTGTTGCTTGCCCCTATATGCTGTTCATGTTGTTGCTTTTGCCACCTGCTCTCTGTGTTGTTGCTTGCTCCTACTCAATGTTCTTGCTGTGTATGCCGCTACCCGCTTCTTTTTTATTTGTGTTTAAGCATTTAACAACAGTATTCAATTAACGTCCAGTTTTTATATATTCAAGAAGATCTTAAAAATGCATGTTTTAACCTCTCTGTTTTCTTGGAGTTCCAATCCTGTACTCTCCCTGTGAATTCGTTGTGGCTTTGTATAAGGATATCCCTCCAGGGGTGGGTTTGGTGCAATAGAACCTCTCTCAACATGATAGCAGATTAACATACTGTGAGAAGGTGGTTCTGACCATCTGAGCCACCCAGATTGTTTGCTTTTTGAACACCTTATTTCTGAACTTTTACTGTGGGAGAGTCTCATAAGCTGGGACTCACCCACAGTGAACTCCGGATGAAATAGACTGCATGTGGATTTCACTGGTGTCTGCTTTGTGAGAGAAGACCGCTGCGCTGCAGCTAGACTACTGAGACTTGGATGACTGACTCCTGCTCGCCGGTAGTCGAGTTAGCTATCCCTCGTGGTTTCAGAATTTGCAGAGTAGATCGCGCTGCTGAGGTGGGAAGAGGAGGGGGGGTTGCCGTGATCTACAGGGATCATTGGTCTCTCACCTGCGAGCATCTGGACAAAATCAAAGAAGCTGAACTTCTCCATTTCTGCCTGGACCTTAGTCCGCATTTTACCTTAGGCGGCACACTACTGTATCGACCGCCAGGCTACGTCGGAAATTTTATTGGATCTTTGGAGGAGGTTATCGTGCCACGAGCCTTACGCTTCTCTCGCTTCTTATTGCTGGGCGATTTTAATATACATGTGGATTCTGCTAACACCACTGAGGCTTCTCGTCTTAGTGAGACTTTCAGCATGGCTCACCTCTCCCAATGGGTCGACGCTCCCACACATGTGGGAGGTCATGTTCTTGACTTAATCTGCACTAATTTTGATATCAGTCTGTCACCCCCAATGCCTATGGTGTGGTCCGACCATTATATGATCAAGTTTGCCTGGCAGCTAGATGAGGGTTTGAGGAAAACTCCTTCTATGGTACACCATCCCCGGATTAATGTGTTGTCCTTATCTAAGTCTCTTTCCGACACCCGGCTGGCCCCAAGGATGGAGCTAGAAGCGACTGTTGATGCATTCAATTCCTGGATAGCGAACGGTGTCGCCACCTCCACTAATGTGGGGGGTGTCCGGCGAATGCGGTCACGACCCTCCCAACCATGGTTCACGCATGCCCTGCGAGAACAGAAGCTGGTCTGCAAAAAACTAGAGCGAGCATGGAGACAAGCTTACCTGCCTGCCGCAAAGAAAGCTTTACGAGCAGCCCAAATGGACTATTATGCTGCGATCAAGACAGCTAAAAGTAGGTATTATTCGGACAGAATTGAGAAGGCGGAAAACAACAGCAAAGAGATCTTCTCAATTGTCCAAAACTTTCTATCTCCCTGTGCTGCCCAACCCCAGCTCCCTTCTTCAGCCCAATGGTGTGAAGAACTGTCCTGCTATTTTACGGACAAAATTGCAAAAATACAATCGGACTTAGAAATGGCTCAAAAGTCCCTTACAACTCCTCCTGTCCTACTTGGATTGGATAGACTATGTCTACAGGACCAACTTGTTGCCTTCCTCCCGGCCTCGGAACTGGACATACGGCAATTCCTGACCGCTTTAAAGTCTGGATCTCCCTCAGACCCCTGCCCAGCCAGGGTTTTGGGCGGGATAACGGACACCATTATTCAAGAGGTGACGTACATCATTAACCTCTCCCTGTCCACGGCCATGATCCCGAGAAGTTGGAAGGAGGCAAAGGTGCTCCCTTTATTAAAAAAGGCCGGTTCAGACCCAGCACTACCATCGAGCTATCGGCCCATTTCACTGCTGCCAGCTCTGGCGAAGGTGTGTGAAAAGGTGGCCTTTAAACAATTGGACAGCTTCATTGAGTCCTCTCACGCCCTACATCCTGCTCAGTCAGGATTTAGAGTTGCCTACAGTACCGAAACAGCTCTAGTTGAGGTTTCGGAGGCTGTTCGTGAGTGCCTGGACGGAGGTGGCAGAGCGGTCCTGATTTTATTGGACCTCTCTGCCGCCTTCGATACGGTCCCACATGCCTTACTGATTGACAGATTGCGTGCTGTTGGCATCTCTGGGTTGGCCCTTGACTGGCTGTCATCATTCCTGAGTGATAGAACTCAACAGGTCTGGATGCCCCCCTATTCGTCGGCCCCGAAGAGACTGTCAACTGGAGTCCCGCAGGGTTCTACGTTAAGCCCTTTATTGTTTAACGTTTATATGACCCCTCTACTTTATCTGGCGGAACATCTGGGAGCCAAGATAATAGTATATGCTGATGACACTCAGCTGCTATTCACATGGCCTAAGGGTGTGTCCGATCCATCAGCAGTCCAGCATTGTCTGTCGGAAGTTTTCAGGTGGCTTGCACAAGTCCAACTTAAGTGCAACGAAGATAAGTCCGAGGTCTTATTCTTCGGCCCCTTCCCTGTTAATTTCAAGGACCAGATTTGGCCCCCGGACCTGCCCTGTCCCAGTGCGACGGGAGGCCCAGCTAAGAACCTGGGGGTCTGGTTCGGTCAGGATCTAAAGTTTGCGGACCACATAAAAAAATTGACCGGCATCTGCTTTGGCACCTTGCGTGCCCTGAGGAAATTCTTTCCTCTTCTGCCTAGGGCAGCCAAGGAGTCTGTCCTTCGAGCTCTGATTCTTTCCCGGCTCGACTACGCCAATGCCTTATTCAGTGGTCTACCTGCGTACATGGTTCACCGCCTGCAGGTGATACAAAACGCTGCAGTACGTCTGCTTTTCTCTCTCCCAAGGAGGTCAAGCGTGCGCAGCCACTTACGCAGTCTGCACTGGCTACCAGTACCACATCGAATTCTGTTTAAAATCCTTGTGTTGGCTTTTAGAGCAGTCCATGGCCAGGGACCAACATATCTGCAGAAAAGGTTTTCATTTTACACTCCCAACCGTGCCCTTCGATCGGCCAATCTATGTTTATTAACCACCCCTAAATTCAAATATGCACATATGGGAGGTCAATCCATTTCAGTTAAAGCAGCCTCTGCCTGGAATGCCCTCCCCCTTCCCCTCAGAGCCTCACCAACCATTTCTGTGTTTAAGAAAGATCTCAAGACCCACTTGTTCAATGCCCCTCTCTTGTAGTTCATCCAGGCTTTGCTCCAGCACTTATGTTCTCAATTCACTCACCGCGCCAGGATACCCCGTGGTAACAGAGCGCGCTATAAAAGTTTTAATAAACAATAAACATAAACATAGGGTAAGGGGCAGTGGACTGGTTACATGTGGACAAGTGTGCACACACATGTGCACCCATTTAAGGGCTGCGCTGGGAGATTCCTGTTGTGCTCAGCCCAGGTGCAGTTACAGATATAATGGTGTGGCAGAATTATGCAGAATAGGGTAGTGACATTGAATAGGCTTTATAATGTGGAGAGATGGGGGTGAAGCTGCAGGTTATCCATCAGCAGCTGCCACCTGGTGCCAGGCTGCAGGCTTGCTCCGGGCCCAGGCCTTGAAGTCTGCAAGGGAAGAAGGGGGCTTTTCAGAAACTATGTAGCATGAGACCCCTGGACGATGCCATTTTGAAGTATCCCAGAGCCAGCTCCCGCAGCAGCATGAGATGGTCCTGGCCAGTCGGGGAGCCGGTGGCAGCAGCCAGGGGCGGGCTCCCCAAGCTGCTCCCTCACTTACCTGAAGGTGGGGGGCCCAGGTGGGATCTGGCCCCCAAAGAGTTTGGAACGCGGCAAGAGGCCGCCAACAGAGGAAGCGCGGCTCTCCATGGAGCATCGTGAGAGTCGCTGTTAGGATATTCACACAAAGTGTGATTGTGCCAATAATGCATTGCAAGGCATATAGAAGCCTGCAGGGAAACCTGTTTGTTTTGGCGTGTGGTGGCCCTCGGATGATGGGGCCACTGCCATTTGTGTGTAAAGGAGCAGGGGAAGCTGCAGGAGCAATGCAGACTCACCTGGCACAAGCGAGGAAAGTCCCCCCCTAAGTCTCTGGGGACTTAGAGGAAACAACCTCTCAAGGGTTCAGTCATTCTACAAAGCCAACCTTTTGCTGGAATTTGTGTTCTATAGCTGGATGCCTGTGTGTAGGCCTGCACTAAGGTGTGAAGGGCTGAACGTGGGTTGTCTTTGGAGAGACATCTCCTAGAGGTGAAGAGGAGACACTGCACAAGTGGTGCATTTACAGGATGTTGTTCCTATTGGGGACTGGAAGTCACATTTAAAAATGTGAAATGCTAAGTAAATTGGAAATTTGTTGCTAGGCATTCCTTCCTATCAGGGTGCCTGGTTGTAATGGCATACTTTAGTGTTTATAAATGTGATGCTTTTAAGGGCTGTGATTGACTTGCATTATACCTGTTACCAGATATGATAAGTACTGTCATTCTAAGTGTTGCTTAGACATGTATTCTTGCTACTGCATTAGTCGAACACCACAACTGCTAGCCAGTGTGAGTTAAGTGGATATACTGTAGGGTCAGTATGAGATACTCAGTCAGGGTTATGTGTCACTATGGCAGGTGTTCCCATTAGAAATGCTTGTTGAGGTAATGGGGTGGGCTGCGACATGGATGGCGCTAATGGGGGGCCTTCGGGTCAGGTTATGGTCAACCCACTGCATTTGGGGGCAGGATGATGTGCATACAAGCGAGTGGTGGTACTAGACCCCCTTCTGGGGAGGGGGGTGTTATGCAATGTTAAGAAGTATTTCCAACAGCTTATTTATATTTGAAAATTGATTCATAGTGTTGAGTAGTGTGAGGGTGTAATAAATGTGCCCTTCCTTTTTGATAAAGCAAAGTACAGACCGGACAATCAATTATTGAATGCTATTCCTGCATACCGGTTATGGCAGTTACTAGCCCATACCACCTCCCTTGAGTAAGCCTTAGACTGCTCTGCAATGCTACCCTCTGAGAGTCAAGCACTACAATGATGTGTTTGGTTCCCAGAGAAGGACAAATTTAGACATATTGTTTGTTCAGGACTCACAAATAATGCCTAATTTTCCAACATACACCCTTCCCTCTCACCAACCCCTCCAGCAATTAAAAAAATCTCGAGGACACAGCCGGTGCTGGTCATGTCATAACACTTTCAGCCATGCTGCACGGCAGTTGCAAGGCTTTACAGCTTTGTCAAAAAACAATGACAAAGCCAATAGCTCTCATAAGCAAGACCTATCGGCTTTGAGAGTGCTTGACTTAGACTGGTACAGCAGCAAATCAAGGGTTCTATAGGACAAGTTTTCACTGAACTGGATCTGTGTTTATACATATTCAAATCCTCAAATGTATATTGAACACATATAATGTGTCTGCAGTTTAAATCTTTATTTGGCTCTATTTTTTCACAGAATTGGGGTGTCGCTGCCTGTCAGTCTACAGCATGCTTGTGCCTTTTATAATAATCAGGCAACCGACAATAAAAGAATTGGCATTTGCCAATAGCCTACCTTTTTGTTAAGGGAAATGTTTTATAATAAATAGACTGTTTTGTGTATTGCCTGCAGTTCTGCTAGAAAACAAAATCCTAAAATGAAGCAACCTCTTGGGCTACATCAATACAGAAGGTGGGAGTAGAACTTCTTTGTTAAACAGACTACATGATCGGATGTTAACTGCGTTCTCAAAGAACAATGTTGTAAAAAGGACATTAAGTTTGCTTTGAAAGTGGTGAATTTAGGAGGAATACAAAGCAATTTGTTTCACAGTAGACCTTTTTGGAAAAAAGGTCATTTTTAAGAAAACCTATGCATGTGCATGTCTCTATTTACTTAATGAACAAAGACAGCAGTACATCTAACAAAATGTTATTAAACACCAAATTAAAACGAGGGTGAAAAGCAGTTAATAGCAGTGAAGCTGAGTATTCCAAACAGCAGCGCTTTCTAAAGAAAAAGATGAAAGTCAGCATTTTAATGGTCATGGTGTCAGCAATGTACATACACCAAAGTACACAATGACTTTTAATTACAAGCTAAACCTTACTTTGAATCTGCAGTCTACGAAAAATATAACTTGATAACCTATTACGAAAACGAAACAGGAACACAAATGGCACAAACTGGACACCCACAAAATGTCATGGCATTGATGTACTGCACACCTAGGCAAGAGCAAACCATGAAAATCATATGAAATACAATGGTCGAAGGAAAAATGACCCAAAGCCCTCAGTCTACTTTTACATTTAATTGTAGTTTATTAAGCAATTGTTGTCTGTTGATTGAGTGGAAATCTCATTTCATGTGTAGGGTTGCATCACAATCTTGTGTAGAACACTTCCACATATAATTTTGCAAATTATGTTACCATGAGGTAGTAGAATTGTGAAATCTATTAACTTAATTATGTGACGTGTTTTAGTTATGGACAAGTGTCATGGAAAATAATACAGGGAATTAATGTGACTAGCAGAAATCGATTGGCCAAAACCGAGATTCGCCAACAGAAGAACCAAGAATTTGAAAAATACCCTGGTACACACTCGACCCACAAAAAGAAAACCACCTGACCAAATAAGAGATACCTCCATGACACCGATTACAGGACACCACCCCTGCAGGACGTGTGTTGCATGCAAATCAAATACAACATCAAAAACATTACAGCTAACAGAGACCCTATTGTGGACCCAAAGACAGCATACAAACTGTAATTCTACCCACGTTATCTACATGGTAAGCTGTCCATGTCAGAAGAAATATATTGGGATGACTTGTGGGAAAGTCAAAACAAGAATTGGGGAACATAAAAGCAATATAAGGTTAAAAAAGAACAATACAAAACTATGTTCGCACTTTGTGGAAATGAAACATTCATGTGATGATCTCCGCTGGACTGTGCAAGAAACGCTTACAGATAAATCACAGAATGCAGAAAAGAACCTATATGAAAAGGAACAGAGGTGGGTAAACCACCTCCAAACTCATCTGCTGGGTCTTAACGATAATATTCCATGGCATCAATTTGCAAAATAGCAAAATACGATAAGGAATTGAGGCTTGCTAAACAATAAATCATGTGCACTAAGAAGAACTAAAATTGAGACAAAAAAGCCTATTCAGTGATAATAACAACTCCGGTATATGGTCAAGACATTGAAAAGAGATCTCTTTTTTGCAAACGTAATATATGTGACACTCTAGAAAAAACACCTTTCTTGCTTGGAAACAACAAAAAGCGATATGTTTATCACCTTTGACATCACAATGAAACACATTGTCAACAATCCTCGTTGTCCGTAATATCATAGCAAGCTGAGCATAAAAGTTGTTGTTTTAAAAAAAAAACATTGCCTTCGTTTACCATTCACGGCCCTTTAAAAAACGTGCTATACCCGCCCATCTGCCGTCCAGGGGCAGAGTCAGCACAAGCAACAGCACTCCAAACCACGCGGGTAATGGCAGCTCAAGATCCATCGATTCACCGGTAAGGTGCAAGATGGGTGATTTTAACAACATGCCTTAATTTTCTTCAGCTTTGCGCTTTACAAGCGGCAACCCCCTGACGAAGCATTTCGTTCTTTGTGCTAAGTTAAGGCTTACCGAGAAAAATAATCTGTAACCTCGTGTTAAATAACCTGTAATCAGACAACATTTACCCCCATGTCACATTTATCGCAATGCTTCTTGAATCTAAAACAGTATGTGATGATTATTCATCCACGTGGCTTGGGTCCCCTTAAGCCGTGGGTTTGGTGTAGCATACTACGAAAGGATAACGGTCACATTTGTCTTGTAAATTGTCAATAGAATCTTGATAGAGGTATGTACCGCAAAAATCCTCCCAATTTAGTACTTAACTGTAATAGGGAGATAGATACAACTAACTACCTCCAAAGCTAATATGTAAACTTTATTCTGAACATGTAGAAGAAGGATTTAATCTTATCAATTTATACAGCTCTTAGAGATATCTTGGTCCTCCACCGAAAATAGTATCTTTCTCACTTGAACTATAGCGATAATTAAACGCAATCATCCAATATAGATGATAAAAATCCCCCCCCCTCTCCCCCAAAATAAGCACGATACCGAAAATGTATGTATTGCTGCATGCTTCTCCTTTGTATTACAGATCACTGAGAGCACGTTTGGTAATTGAGTGCCAAAAAAGTGGACACTTAAATTTACTACACAAGTCGTGTAAGTATATATATTGTTTGTATGTTAGTCCTGACGAAAGCTTCACAGACCCGGCTGGGCCAAAGTGAGCTGAAACATGTCGACAAGCTTATTTTTATAATACTAATGGATCTAGTAACTCGATCTTTTTAAAGTATCTGTATATTTTACTTTAATAGAACCTCACCCACCATTAAAAGTATCTTGGTGACGTTCTCTTTTTTAAAAATTTCTAATATATTTTTGTTACTTCACACTTTTCTTTTTTTGGGGGCATCCCTCATTCTCTGGACACTGCATGCTACACCAGAGGTGCCTCTGGATGAGGCTGGCATTTACTGTAACATCCAATGATGAATGCCACAACATGAATGTGGGGCGGATGAAGACTATATATACCGCTTTTCCAAATAACATTGAGTTTTTGAGGGTGTTTTCTAACCAATTGTTTAGAATGTAACAAGTGTCCTTTATCATTTTTGATAAATCGTATAGCACAAATCGATAACATGTAAAACTTGTGCTGTGAAGCTGACACTACTTACATATTAAATGTGTTTGACAAATTATATTTTATATTAGTAGGTGAAGGTAATAGTTTAAATGCTATAATGATTGCGAATTGTATTGCTGAAAGTGACACATTCTTATGTTGGATGAAATCATAGGCCCGAAATGCATTCCCTGAAAACTCTTGCTTAAGAATTAATAGTTGAATTTGATGTACACTGCAGACTGCGTTCTTTCTCACGTCTTTTTTGCAGGTGGAGAAGCATTCTTTAGGAAAAGTAATGTCTTGCTTTTGGTACCTAGGCAAGGAGAGAAGAAGTTATAATTACACGGGTTGGAGGTGATAAAGACAGAGACAGTTTCAGAAGGGAGAAGGCATGGGAGCCAAGAACAAATGATTGTGAAGAAGGTACATGAACTGCACCCAGAGTGGATGGCGTGATGCGAGGTGCACTATGGGAATGATGCATGTAGATAACTGATTTTTAGTATTAGGGAAGGTGCTCACTTCTTTCTTGCCTTAAGAGAGAGAGGATCTTAGAAAAAGTAGCTTTATGCTACTTGACCCATTGATGGGGGTGTGACTTCTTAGGAAGACTACACACACTGACCCCTTTTTTCCCTTCCAATGAAAATGTTTATGTAGAGATGTCACCTTAGAGCTAGAGTAGGGATAGAATAATGCTTTTCACACCTCACCCACAGGGACCGCACCAACATACCTAGGCAAGGAGAGAAGAAGTTATAATTACACGGGTTGGAGGTGATAACGACAGAGACAGTTTCAGAAGGGAGAAGGCATGGGAGCCAAGAACAAATTATTGTGAAGAAGGTACATGAACTGCACCCAGAGTGGATGGCGTGATGCGAGGTGCACTATGGGAATGATGCATGTAGATAACTGATTTTTAGTATTAGGGAAGGTGCTCACTTCTTTCTTGCCTTAAGAGAGAGAGGATCTTAGAAAAAGTTGCTTTATGCTACTTGACCCATTGATGGGGGTGCGACTTCTTAGGAAGACTACACACACTGACCCCTTTTTTCCCTTCCAATCAAAATGTTTATGTAGAGATGTCACCTTAGAGCTAGGGTAGGGATAGAATAAGGCTTTTAACACCTCACCCACAGGGACCGCACCAACGGACTAGAACGTGGAATCGCCATCATCCACAAGAACAGCCTTAGGTTTTCGACCAGCACCGACGACACCCTCAGCACCGCCGAACACCTGCACTTCCAGGTCAACACTGATCCCAACAACACCCTCAGAGGAACTCTCGTCTACAGACCCCCTGGACCCTGGCCTCAGTTTAGGGACTCCATCGCCGACTTCGTCAGCACGCACACCCTTGCCTCCACAGACTACATCAGAGACCTGAACTTCCACCTCGAGAACAACAACGACACCAACTCCACGACCCTGATTAACAACCATGCCAACCTCGGTCTCAGGCAGCTCGTCACAACACCCACCCAGTCCGCCAGCCACACGCTTGGCCCCATGTTCTCCGCAAGCTCCCATGTTTCCTTCAGCCACACCACCGAACTCCACCAGACCGACCATCGATGCATCCACTCCACCTTCCGGAAACCCACCAGGCAGCACCGCACTCAACAGATCGCCCACCGCAGCTGGAGCAAAATCACCGAAGACCAGCTGAACTCCACCCTCACCCGAAGTCCACCCACCGACTCCGACACCGCCGGCCGCAACCTCAGGCTCTGGATCGACGACTGCGCCAACACTCTCGCCCAGATCAAAAAACCCTCCAAAGACACACTAACAAGAAAGCCAGCTGGTTTGTCGCAGACCTCCAGACCTCCATGCAAACCTGCCAAAAACTAAATAAGAAATGAAACCACGAACAGACACCGGACAGCTACGCAGCCCACAAGAACGCCATCGGCAGACACCATCGCCAAATCAGACCTGCCAAAAGGGCCTCCTTCAAAGACCGCCTCAACAACAATGCACACAACAGCAAAGAGCTCTTCAAATTCGTAAAGGAACTCTCCAACCCTAGCTCCAACACCAACGACATCCCACCATCGCAAGACCTGTGCAACTCGCTTGCCACCTTATTCCATCACAAGATCACAGACATCCACGACAGCTTCAAAAACCTTACCGCCTGACACCCACCAACACCTCAGACCGCACGGCCACCACCCACTTCAACCCCCTGCTTGCCTGGACCAAAATAAACGACAATGACACCATCACAATCATGAAAACCATCCACTCAGGCTCTCTGTCAAACCCATGCCCGCATCACATCTTCAACAAAGCTAGCGCCACCATCGCACCCAATCTCCGCAAGGACGTCAACATCTCCTTCTAGACCGTGACCTTCCTGGAGAGCTGGAAGCATGCCGAGATCAACCCCATACTCAAGAAACCCAAGGCTGATCCGAGGGACCTCAAGAATTTCCTGCCCCTCTCCCTGCTACTGTTCCCAGCAAAGGTCATTGAGAAAATCGCCAACAGACAGCTGACACACTACCTCGAGGGTAAGAACATCCTGGACACGTCCCAGTCCGGGTTCTGCAGCAACCACAGCACCAAAACTGCCTTCATTGCCGCCACCGATGACATCAGGGCCCTGCTAAACACAATGGCAAAGCTGCAGTCTTCCTTCTCCTGGACCTATCAGCCACCTTCGAAACTATCTGCCACCGACCCTACATACACGCCTCCACAACGCAGGGATCCAAGACAACAATCTAGACTGGACCACCTCCTTCCTCTCCGGCAGAACCCATAGTGTCCACCTCCCTGATAAAAACTCTTAATACAGGTTTAGTTGGAAGAGCAGGTTTATTGTAAGGGTGGGCGTAGTTCGCGAAGTAGCGCTACGCGAAGCTACGCGAAGTGCACTTCGCACTACGCGAACTTCACGTAGCACTACGTGAGCTGCGTAGTAGCATGTTCGCACTGTGAAAGATGCGTTTTCAATGATTGCACAGTGCGGACAAGCATCCGGCACTGTGCAAGCATTGAAACGGCATCTTGCACAGTGCGAGCTGTAGTTTTCTGCTGCTCGAGGAGATTATTACTCGAGCGGCAGCTTTCTCAACGCGAACAGGTAGTTTCTCATTGAGAGCGGTCACGAGCATGCGCAACCACTCACAACGAGAAACCTGACCTCCTCACATTGAGAATCTCGCCGGGATGTCATTTTGCTTGCTCGCAGTCGCGAACATGACGTTCAGGACCGCGAACAAGCAAAAAATGAGCGCTGCACTACGCTACGCTGCACTACGCATGTTCGCACTGTGCTACGTGCCGCTCGCGTAGTGCGAAGTTGCAAAAACTTTGCAAACTTTGCGAGCGGAGCGTAGTGCTTCGCCCAGGGTTAGTTTATTGATCCAACCATCAACAGCAATCCTCAGCAACTGACACAGTATCAGAAAGTGAACACTTCATCATGGGCGTCCGCAGGGGGGGGCAAGGAGGGGCGCTTGCCCCCCCCTGGAGCACCCCTCCTTGGCCCCCTGCCAGGGCCGGCTCTAGGATGGTGTGACCGGTGCCATCGCACTGGGTGCTGGCTTCCTGGGGGCGCCGTGTTTACAACTTAATTATGATTTTAAAAGCACCTGCTGCACGTTCCTTTCCTCCTGCAATTAAGGGGCCTCACAAAAATGTCAAGATAACTCCTGTGATTAATGTTCTTCCTGGCCAGAGATCAGAGTTTTGTATAGTTAAGGTTTTTGATGTATGTGAAGGTAGTACAGAGGGTTAATATGCCTGCTGCAAAGAACGTGTACCAAGTA
Source organism: Lissotriton helveticus (assembly GCF_964261635.1). NCBI lineage: Eukaryota > Metazoa > Chordata > Amphibia > Caudata > Salamandridae > Lissotriton > Lissotriton helveticus. The sequence goes on along the minus strand of NC_136060.1, from coordinate 44,938,973 downwards.
GATTAAAGAGTGCATTTAATGTAAATAGATCATCAGCAGGTTACTGCTTTTAAAAGAGCCATCCTTTTCTTACTTGCAATTAATAACTTAAAGTCCTAATATAGAATAGTGAGGTATTAACTTTCATCATAGAAGTGCATACACTCTGCTAAGTATAGAACATTGATTAATGTTGCAAAAAGGGTTAATTTGGGTAGAAATGGAGTCTTATTATTAAAGAAAACTCCCAACTATGCTGTTTCTTTTTCGACTCTGAGTTTGTGCTTCCCACACCAAGCACTCCTAAACTATACTGCCTACCAGTATGGATGACATGTGACTCCTACACTTTTAGGGGCATGTCATCAACGGCCAGCAATAATTATCGCTGGCTGTGTGTTGCGTCCAAAAAATTAACGCCGCATATCGCCGGATTCTATCTCCTAGTGACGCACTATCAGCAAGGCACATCGCCCAGGCGATAGAAATCCAAGCAACCGCGGCGGAAAGAGTCGAAATTGCCGAAATTCCAGCGATAGAAAACCGCATTATGGAAAACCTAATCTATAATGGGAGACGTGGACTCAGCATTACAATCCATCTCCCATTATAGATATTGCTTAGTAAGGAAAATAGCAGGTGTTACAAAGCGGCGAAAAACCCGGTTAGTGCTGATTATAATATCGCTATGTGTGTTAGCGATTCACTTGAAAATAGATAGACTCAGGGTTAGTGATGATATCCTATGACGTTTCACGGGACACGCCTCCCTTGCATTTCATTAGCGATGCAAGGCGATGCGATGTTGAAACCAGCGCTAATCCCATTGAACACGCGTTAACGTGCTCTTGTAAATAAAGCAATATTTTTATTGTCGCATTTCGTCCTAAAACGGACGCAAACGTGGCGATAAAAATATTGCTAGGCCTTGGTAATATGCCCCTTTGTCCTTTGACTTATGTAACATTTCCTATACACTGATTTACACAAGTATGATTGATTGTCTGTGTAATGTGTGTGTGATGCAAAGTGCTCTGACATACTTTAATGGTATGAGTAGCGCTATATAACGAATTCAATGCATCTGAGAGAGAGTGGTTATGGAGTCTTGGTCACTTTTAAAGGGTGCTAGTGAGAGAATCCGTGGTGGAGGTGGTCATTGGGGGCGCCAACTAACATTGTCGCACTGGGTGCCACCAGCGCTAAAGCTGGCCCTGCGCCCTGCGGACACCCATGCCACTATGCATTACACATGGTGCACCAGTCACGGTTCCTGTCCAGCTCGCACTCTCTGTTCTATTCTGAAGCTCCTCTGCGTTTCAGGGCTTAGTAGGACAAGACACGGGCTTCATTTTCCTGCACTGTCCCTTTGGCACGCTCTTCTAGGTGAACTCTTTTGCATTTCATCGCACGTCACATCTAGACAACACCTGGAGACTCTGCTCTTTTCTACATCCTTCCGAGTACCCTCCCCCTTCCACCTTATAATTTAGTCAGAGCGCCAGGAGACCTCGGACTTTATAGCGCGCTCTGACACCATAACAAGATTGAGGCAAAGCCTTTTCAAATAATTATTGGATTATAGTGATGGACTGCCTAGAACAGTTGCTGTTAAGTAAATTACTAAGCAGGAAGAATAGTCACATTTGAATAAAAGAGTAGCGTCTGCCTCTTGCTCTGGTGTTGTTTTTGTCCTCGGGCTGCTCCCCGCCCCGTCTCACCTCTCTGAGAGCCAGTGCCCCCTTTGACCCTCTACCTGTCGCCCACCCCTTCCACGCCTCTTTTCCCGGTTCATACCTTGGTGCTTTCACACTTGAAGTCACCTCCAGCTCGCATTTTCAGAGAGGGCCCCGGGCTCCCTATCACTGACATGAGGAGGAGGAAGAGAGAGGGGGGACAGAGGAAAACTTGGTGGGGTCGGGGAGACGGATACGGTGGGGGTGACAGTGAAAGAAGAGGGGGGAGAGAAAGAGAGAGAGAAGCAGTGGGGAAAGAGAGACTGAGATGTAGGGAGGAAGGATGATGAGAGAGCAAGTGGAGGGGGAGTGGGGGGTCTGGGTGAGGGAGAGCAGCTTCAGAGAAGTGAGACCTGTGTTCTAACTCCGCCAGTGAAGACAGCAGGTCCAAAGGAGAAAGAACCAGGCCAGAAAGAGTAGGTCCAGGCAGTGTGCACGGAGGCAGGCTCGGTGGGTCCGGAAGAGGGACAGGGCAGGCAGAACAGCTCCAGAGAAGGGTGAGCAGAACCGGATCAGGGCGAGCCGATCCGGACCAGCAGATCCTCCCTGAGCAGGGAGACGGCGCGATACACAATCAGAATGTAGTGTTCAGCTTTTGTGGTGCCAGGGGGTAACTTGAGAGTTCAGGGTGGGTGTGGGTTTTAAGGTGCCAGGAAGTAATTTTAAGGTTCACGGGGGGTTAGGGATTGGGGTGCCAGGAGGATAATTTTAGGGTTCAGGATGGGTATGGTTTTTGGGGTGCCAGGGGGGTAATTTTAGGGTTCAGGGTGGGTATGGGTTTTGAGGTGCAAGGGGGGACATTTTTGGGTTCAGGGCGGGTCTGGGTTTTGGGGTGCTGGGGTGCCAATTTTAGGGGTCAGGGCGGTATGGGTTATGGGGTGCCAGGGGGGTAATTTTAGGGTTCAGTGGGTATGAGTTTTGGGGTGCCAGGGGGACAATTTTAGGGGTCAGGATCGGTATGGGTTAGGGTGCCGGGGGGTAATTTTAGGGTTCAGGGCAGGTATGAGTTTTGGGGGGCAGGGCTAATTTTAAGGTTCAGAGTGGGTATGGGTTTTGGTGTGTTAGGGGGTAATTTTAGGGTTCAGGTTCAGTATGGGTTTTGGGGTGCCAGGGGCGTAATTTTAGGATTCAGGGAGGGTATAAGTTTTGGTGGGGTGGGGTAATTTTAGGGTTCAGAGTGGGTATGGGTTTTGGGGTGCTAGGGGGTAATTTTAGGGACCAGGGCAGGTATGGATTTTGGGGTGCCACAAAAGAAAGAGATGGCTGTGGCACAACAACCCTATGGTGAATGAGATCATATGCGCCTGCTTCCTGCCCCCCCATGGCTCCTCCTGTGCCCCAGTGTTACTTGTGCCCCACCTGGCACACACCATGTCATAGGATGGTGATGACATTAACATTTTGCCCCCCCCTGGAAAAATTTCTGCGGACGCCCATGCACTTCATAAATGATGTAGAACATACAGTGTTCTATTAAAGAGACAGTAACCATAACACATCCCCTTACCAATATAAAAGAAAAGATAAATAAGATCAAGAACAAAAAAAAACAGCTTCAAAACATCTTGAAAGGAATTGTAACAAAGGAAAAAACAACTTAATACAGTAGAATAAAATTACAGACAAAGAACTGTACCAGATAATTAATACAGAACATAATCTTTGAATTTCCTGGGAACTTGTCTCGTCCTAGGAACCATACTTGAATTGTCAAGAGTACAATTTTTGAGTTTGGCTAGGAGAAGTGCAGGAATGACTGGAATTGCCAATAGGCACAGGACTACTATTGGAATGACTATTAAACCCGGAACATTTTGTTAATCTAGACATGTTCCAAGTGCACCCATTGTCTAAAGTCACAACATTTTTCCTAATAGTAGTGATGATGAAAGGACCACTGAAATTGGAAGTGCCTTTGTGCCCATATTTTGGTTTCTTCACAAGAACACAATCTCCAACAGTCCATTTCCTATATTTGCCAGCCATCCTTTCATCATAACGTTGTTTATACTTCCTTTGATACTCAGCCGACGCATCCCTCCTTCTCAATTCACTTTCAACACTATCATCACAAATCCTCTCCGGAAGCCAAGCTGGGTTGAGTTTGGAATGAGCTAATCTACCCCTCAATGCTTCAAAAGGAGACTTCTGCATGATAGCATTGGGAACAGTGCGATGCGCCCACCAGGTCTCCCTCAACACATTACTGAAAGAAACCTTTGATTGCAAAGCCCTCTGCGCACAACTCTTAACAACCCTATTCATTCGTTCAGTAAGTCCATTCGCCTGAGGCGAATAAAGAGCTGTCTTCTGGTGAACAATCCCCAGATCTTTAAGAAAACAGTCCATTTCATTGGAGGTAAATTGTACCCCATTGTCAGTAAGCACGTACTTGGGCACTCCTTCTGACACAAACACATCCTTAAGAAACTCAATGATAGCTCTTGAATTCACAATTCCCATACATTTTGAAATCACCCACTTCGAAGTGTAATCCACTAGCAGTACAACAAACCTCTCATGTGAAGGCATGAGTTCAAAAGGACCCGCTATGTCCAACCCCACCTTTGTCCAAACCGTGGTAGGAACTTCTACTGGAGAAAGAGGAGAACGACTAGTGGTGTGCGATTTGTCATTGGACGCACACAAATGGCAATCTTTCACAACAGCTTCCACCATCCGATCCATACTAGGCCACCAGTATCTCTCTCTGATGCGAGCCTTGGTAAGATTCCTCCCCAGATGGCCCTCATGAGCCAGATTGACAACTTTCTCACCTAAATTCTCTGGAGGAACTAGTCTGTCACCTCTTAACAAGTTACCTTGACAAAACGTCAAGTCATTTCTGACTGTCCAATAAGGCTTTAATTCACAATCCAGTTGATCATACCTAGGCCACCCTTTTCTGATGATATCTCTCAAAGATTGAAAAACAACATCATTATCAACACAACTTGACCATTCATCCTTAGACAAAGAAGATTCTAATACCCAATTTATGCATTGTAGATTACCTGATAAACAGTTTCCTTCAATCGGCAACCTTGATAAACAGTCTGCAGGCTTGTTGTTCTGACCAGCAATAAACAGTACTCTAAAGTTAAATTCCTGTAGACCTTCACTCCATCTCTTCAATCTGGGCGTCATATGATCACTTTGGTGACAAGAGAATATCTGAACAAGAAGGCGATGATCCGATCTCACAAGAAACGGAATGCCCCATAAAAAGAACTTAAAATGATATATAGACCAAAATACAGCCAATGCCTCTCTTTCAATGCATGAATAATTCAATTCAGCATCTTTCAAAGCTCTTGAAGCAAAAGCTACCACAACCTCCTCCCCATTCACAATTTGAGAAAGTACCGCGCCAAGTCCTTTAAGGCTGGCATCAGTAGTGACAATGGTTTTCAGTTTTGAATCAAAGTGACCCAAAGTGGGCATTTTGCCAATTTCATTCTTTATCAAACAAAATGCTTCTTCACATTCACTAGACCAAGTGAATCTTACACCTTTTTTTAAAAGAGATCTTATAGGCTCTACAATGCTAGCGAAGCCTTTAACAAATTTGGAATAAAATTCCGCCATGCCCAAAAAAGATTTGACCAGATCTTTATCTTCTGGAGCTGGTGCTTTAACAATACTCTCAGCCAATTCCAATTTCGGCTGTATTCCTTTCCCAGAGATTACATGTCTAAGATAAGTAACTGAATCTAAACCAATTTTGCATTTCTCTTTTTTAACTGTGAGTCGCTTGTCAGATAGTCTATTTAACACCAATCTTAAAACAGCATCATGTTCCCTGGCATTCTCTCCATACATCAAAATGTCATCCTGGAAAAACATAACATTATGTAAATCTCCAAGAACCATTTTCATCACTCTTTGAAAGCAAGCAGCAGCTGAGGCTAATCCAAACTGCATTCTCAAGAACCGATAAGCACCAAGGGGTGTAACAAAAGATGTTAACCCCTTCCATGCTCATGACGGAACGGTTCCGTCATGAGCTACGGTTGAGCTGTGCTCATGACGGAACCGTTCCGTCACGACCACACCCGTTTTTATTACGGCCCAGCACCGGAGGGGGAATCGCGGTCGCGCTGAAAAGATTAAATGCCTAGATTCTTGATGTAAGACAATTTGGTGGTATGCAGAAGAGAGATCAAGAACACTAAACATGTTTGCTCCTTTCAAAATACTAATAGATTCAGAAATATTCGGATGAGGTTGTCGATCAACCCAAATACATTCATTCAGTCCACGCAAATCCACACACATTCTTACCGCTTTTCCACCTTCCTTGGGTGCCAAAACTATTGGACTTAACCACTCTGAAGACTCAATTTCTTCAATCACCCCTAATTTCAAAAGCTTCTCAATCTCCAATCTCAAAGGTTCAACCATCATGTTAGGGACTTTCAGAACTTTATGCACACACGGTTTGGCAGATTTTTTAAGAATAATTTTGTGTTCAAATCCCTTTAAACAACCTAATGTATCTGAGAACACTTTAGGAAATTCAGAAAATATATTGTTGGAATCAGATACAGTGCTAACTCCTTGAGAAAGATAAGAGGAAATTAAATATTCTATACAAATCACTTGATCATGAGGATTTTTAGCACAGGGATTAAGGATCATACCAACATCATGTTGGTGTTTCCAGCCAAGGAGATTGTCTCCTCTCACAGCTACATAAACTTTGCCGGTGATTTCTTTACCTCTGAAAGAAATCTTAGCTACTGTATATCCCAAGATGTCAATTTTTGAACGACCATAACTTAAAGGAGCAATATCTGGAGGTAATAGTTGAACATTATCTAGGCCAACAACCTCATCCCAAATTTTGTTACCTATCGACGTAAAAGGAGATCCTGAATCTGCCATAAGCTTGAACATATACTTGTCAATACCTATATCGCAAAAAGGCATAACAATTTTTTCAGAATCAACACTCTCCCTAAAATCTTTTACATTTGAAACAACTACAGTGCGTACAATATCATATACATTTTCATTAGATTCTTTCTTTTTGTTGGATTTGCAAACACGAGCATAATGACCCTTACCCCCACAATTGTTACAAATACTATCTTTTGTAAAACATTTTGGATAATTAGAAGTGTGAGAAAAACGGCCACACCTGAAACAACGCAATCTTTGATTAGAAAATGAGCGTTGTTGTCGAAAATCACGTTCTTTGGATAAGGAAGTCTCTCTATTAAACAAAGGACGACTCTCTTGGGAACTCTTTTGAGATGACACATTCTTTTGGGGCACTTTGTTTCTTACATTAGCTGAAACTTTAGCAATAGAATCAGGTGAATCTTCTAAAAATTCATCTTCTTCTAATCTGTGCACCACATCTTGATTTTTCTTTTTAACCTCAACAGCAGTGTGAGTTGCTTCCTCTTTATTTTTTCTAATCTCTTTAACCCAAGTAGAAGTATTCTCCATACCTTCTACAATAGCCATAGCCTCTTTCAGAGTAGGGTTCTTAGATAATAACTTTTCTTGAACCCTTGTACTATTAGTACATCTTACAAGCTGATCTCTCACGAGTGATTCAGCTAAGTCACCAAAATCACACGTGCGTGCAAGAGTTTTTAAAACAGCCACAAATGTACCCACATGTTCAACAGGACCTTGTACACGAGTGAAAAATCTGTGGCGTTCTAGGGTAACATTAATTCTAGGACCAAAATAGTTTTCAAGCATGGACATAGACATTTCAAAAATATCAGAAGGTTCACCATCAGCACCACCTACTGGTATAGTGTCCATACTGTCATATGTGTGTCTACCTTCAATCCCTAAATTATGTAACAAAATTGATTGTTTTCTAGCAGCTGAAAACTTTTCCCCACCAATTGCAACTAGATAGGAATCAAAAAGATTCCGCCATCTCTTCCAGGGAAGAATAGGTTCTCCCTCTTCAGAAAGGAAAGGGGGAGGCTGTGACATACTGGAGGTGGAGGTCATCTTGTGGTTTAATTATCAACACAAGCAATTAAAAGAATGAAAGTTTAAATCATTATCACATAAGTCATATCTTTCTAACACAGGAAGATAATTAAAGAAAGAATGTGCTCAAAATGTGTTATGTACTTTCATGCTCTAAACTTTGTGGTGATGGCATAACTACAAATAAAACATATTACACCATTATACTTTTAAGTCAATGTGCTGTCGTGCACATCGACAATGTTAAAATAAATCAACCACAAATATGACTTACTACAAAGAAAAAGTCATGAAAGGTAAATGTGCTGTCGTGCACATCGACGTTGAGAAAACGAAACAATGGTGTTAAAAAAACACAGCTGTGTGTATTTTGTTGCTGTGCGCATCAGCGTGGTTGCTAAAATCATCAAAGTGATTAAATTACGCTGCCGTGCGCATCAGCGTGGTTGTCGAGGTTGTCAAAGTTACCAAAATGCGCTGCCGTGCGCATGGACGTGAAGAGTTAAACAAAGGAATCCAAGATGGCCGTTGCGTGATGACGTTATGCGTTAAACGTCAAGCGTCAAGGTCAGGGTTCAATGGCACGTCAAGTCAGGTTGTCAGGGAATCTTCAAGACGAAGCTGACTTCAATGCTAATTCCGACGGCGAATGCAAGGTGAGCGCGCATACACACGCGATGTCACCCGCTGCATACACGAAGTTCAAGAGTAAACAATTTGATATCGCAACGGTCAATAGGTGAACAGGCCAAAAGAAAACTAAATTTTTTTTTAAGCGAAGTTTAGTGAAGTTACACTGCACAACCAGCACAGAAGAGAGTATAGCAGCATCAACCATAAACACTGCGTTTTCAAATCCAAATCCAAATTCCAAACGATGAAATAATGCAATTATGATGAAAAAAATCCAAATAAGCCAGAAATAAATCCAAATTTCGAGGTTTGTGCAGTACTGAACGATGTTCAGTGTCCAGAGTTCAACAATGGTCCAATGGAAGTAGAAGAGTAGTCTTCAAAAATATAAGATTATTTAAACTTAGTCCAAATCCAAATCAAAATCGAAATTCAATTGTAGGGGAGTTGATGGTTGTAGGTGCTTGTCCCCAATCAAGCCTTGACCCTCGTCGCCAGTGATAAAAACTCTTAATACAGGTTTAATTGGAAGAGCATGTTTATTGATCCAACCATCAACAGCAATCCTCAGCAACTGACACAGTATCAGAAAGTGAACACTCCATCAATGATGTAAAACATACAGTGTTCTATTAAAGAGACAGTAACCATAACACTCCCCCTTTCCATTCCAAAGCCTTCAAGATCATCTGCGGCGTACCCCAAGGATCATCCCTCAGCCCAACATTGTTCAATGTCTACATGGCTCCGCTCGCCAATGTCGCTTGACAGCACGACCTCACATCATCTCTTATGCCGACGACACCCAGCTGCTCCTCTACCTCACCAAGGACCCCCTCACCGTCAAAACCAACCTCCACAAAGAAATGAAAGCCATTGCCAATTGGATGAAGAACAGCCGCCTGAAGCTGAACTCGGACAAAATGTAGGTCCTCATCCTCGGCCCCATCCCCTCAGCCAGGGACGACTCCTGGTGGCCGACCACACTGGGAGGACCCCCGAACACGCACGCAACTTGGGTTCATCTTCGACTGAACACTCTCCATGACCAAGCAAGTCAATGCCATTCTCATCCTCCTGCTTCAACACCCTCCTCATGCTTCGCAAGATCTACAGGTGGATCCCCACCGAAACAAGAACGGTCACCCAGGCCCTCGTCAGCAGCAGGCTGGACTACGGAAAGTCCCTCTATGCAGGAGCCTCGGCCAAACTCCTGAAACATCTACAATGCATAGAGAACGCCTCTGCACTTCTGATACTCCACATCCCCCGCCACAGTCACATCGCACCCCATTTGAGAGACCTGCACTGGCTTCCCGTCAACAAGAGGATCACCTTCAAGCTCCTCACCCACGCACACAAGGCACTCCACAACACCCGACCAGCATACCTCAACAGAGGACTCACCTTCTACACCCTGAACCACCAGCTCTGCTCTGCTGACCTCACCCTGTCCACCGTCCTCCGCATGTGGAGAGCGACCACTGGCGGCAGATTGTTCTCCCACCTCACTGCCAAGACCTGAAACACCCTCCTCATCCTCCTACGGCATACCTGGGACCTACTGACCTTCAGGAGGCTACTCAAGACCTGGCTTTTTGAGCAGTAGCAGCATCCCTCCCCCCCTCAGCGCCTTGAGACCCTCACGGGTGAGTAGTGCGCCTTATAAATGTATTGATTGATTGATTGAACCCTCAATGCAGGGAACTTTAGACTCATGCTTGTTGATTCTCTGTATCCTACTTCTTGAATTCAAAGTTCTGTTCAGGCTGTACCTTCTAAATTAAGTGTGTAGATGTGGCTTCATGCTAATTCCTTTGTATTTCTATACCCTTGTGTTAAGGTGTCTCTATGTCCAGTTATTTTAGGCTTTGTAATAAATTAACTAACTATATTTAGTTGTCCATGGATTATCATACCAAATGATTTGTTGGCTAATTGATTGTGTATTAACAACGTTCTCCCCCTTACACTTTCATGCTGCGAAAAAGAACCATTCATTTTGGGTCTACAGAACAGGTCTAGAACTAATTCGACTAGCCCTTTCAGTTGGTAGAATAGTAGGATGGTTTGTCCATAAAATAATTGGAGAATCTAGAAGTAGTCTAGAATGATTGGAACTGAGAATCCTGAAGCCCTGAACTAGAGCCCAATGGCTGAGGATAGAAGGTGACTGAACCTGACAGAGACAGGCGGAATTTGATGGTGAGGCAGATCAGTGGTGGAAGGAGAAAGATGTATTAACAGGGTGTGTGTAAATTGTTATTTTACAGGAATGGTTTGATTGTGTGATGTCTTACGGAGTTGGAGTGAGAGTCGAGTGAATGTGGTTTTGGGTCGGACATGGCCGAAGGATTGAGGTGCAGGTCCCATAGGGGCCTAAAATCGCTGGATTTATGAAATGGTGTAGAAGACATAGAGATTGTGATTTTCTGACAGAAGAATTGAAGCATTATCGTGAGACGTAATAAGCAGTTCCACCAAAGTCAGGGAACTTTGTGTGAATGGCATATGTATAAATCGTCTAGCGGACTTTGTGTACAGGGGTTAACTCTACTGATTCGGGTAATAAATGCTGGTCGAGACCTACTGTGTGTGAATGTTCTTGAGTGATTGAGTTCTATCGAGCCTTTAGAATTGAAGACAACTACAGATTTAAGATGATTGTGTGAGTGAATTCATATGTAGAACTGCTGAGGGCGAAAAGGAACTGCAACACTGCTGATGCCTATGCTAAGAAGAGTCAGATCATCATCAGCAGGTTCAAAACAAGAGGCTATCCCAATTGGGTCCTGAATGAAGCAAGGGACAGGGCTGACGAGGTAGAAAGATCAGAGACCTTACTAGACAAACCTTCCACTAATGTGGAGCCAGAGATAGACCCCACACGGATGATTCTGACTTACAATTCCGACTCTCAGGAAATCAAGCATATCTTAGCCAGATACTGGGATATTCTGAAAACTGACGGAGTTATAGGGAAGACAGTGACCAAGAGACCTAATGTAACTTTCAGACGGGATAGGAATATCCGTGATCTGGTAGTCAGGAATGACATCACCAACTACCCTAGTGCCGCCGGCATTGGCCTCAAGGGTTTTTTTCCCTGTGGCCATTGCAAAGCGGGCAGACACAGTAAATTCAGGGATACAGTGTAATATGTGGGTGTCACACAATTCCTTACCTGTAGCACTAGCTTCCTCATCTATGCCATTGAATGTAGTTGTAAACTTTGGTACATTGGTAGTACTACTTGCACTGCTAAGAAAAGGGTCCTCGAACACCTGAAGGCCATCTCCAACAATGACCCGAAATATCCGGTGGCACGTCACTTTTATGACAAACATTTCTCTAACACTGCTGAGTTAATGTATTTGATCCTTGAACAGATCCCCAAGAATCCCAGGGGAGGGGACATGGTGCTTACACTGAGACAACGGGAATCGAAATACATTATTGATTTCCAAACCAAACACCCTAGAGGGTTAAACATGGACGAAGAATTACCAATACATTTCAAAGGGTAACAGCTGAGTGCCTACTTGATGTGGATCTGCCATGCTATCACAGTGCATTATTTGTCTCTTCGAATGATTCAGGACTAGAAGTATTTGATTTACTTGTCCGCTTCTTCTGATGAACAGGTGTGTATTGGAAGATTGGTTTTAATGTTGCATATATTATCTATGATAATGTCTGTTTAACACTGTAGTCACACGATTTTAACATGTTCTTTTCTTCTGTTTCCTTTGCAGGCGAAAAGGAAGGGGCCCACTCACTGGTATAGACCCTCACGGGCATCCTACCCTTTTCTCCGCTAATGTTCCCGTCACCTTACCCCTCACTTTGGAATCTTCACGGAGTAGATGTTTATTGCACAAATCACAGACAGTTATGTCCTTTTCCCATATTGCTGTGTGCATGTGCACCATCATTGTGTCTTAAGAGACTTCATAAGACAGACTTTCAGCCTACTGCTGCTATGCCAGACTGGGCACTTGCCCGTCATTGCCTGATAGGAGAGTTGCCTGCCAGATACTCAGGACTTTTTCTGTTTAGGTGGCCATACCATGTATTTAGATTGGGCACTTGCACTTGATTTTCACTTCGAGACAACAGCAGGCACTTCAGGAATTTTATAGATATTTCTTGCCAGTTGTCTAATCGCCATTGTGATACATTAGCTTATTGCGCTCTATGACATCTAGCAACACTGTACTGCAGCGCTTCACTATTCTGGAAGGTACTCGCTGCTGGTTCTCATATTGGAACCCCAGTTAGCACTTAGTTCTAACACGTGTCACATGTTATATTTATATTTCTGTTATAATTCCGTGAGTCACCTCGTTTGCCACTAGCGGGATGTGCCGACTGCCGACTCACAATTTTCACTTGATAGAGTATTACCGATGCTAGAGCAGTATTACACATGTTGTTATGATACCTAATAACAGAATGTGTGAAATATGCCTTACTTCCTTATTATGGGTTTGTTTCAGAATTATTAGTTTGTTTCACGCCAGCACTGCGCTTCTTTATTTTTAAGTGTACAAGTGCAAGTAGTTCTAATGAAGTGTCATGTATTCAATATGCATTTGATTTTGCCTGATTACCATTACATCATGGCCGCCACCAATGTGGACTTTTCCAATTGCTATTTTTACTCTCTGCACCTGTGTAAAACTTTATTAGCTACCACTTTAAATGTGCTCTGTTCCCGTGATCAACATTGTTTACAGTCGAAACGTGTTGTGGATTAAACTTGGATTAACTAGACTGGTGTCCTGCCTCGTATCCTGAGAGCGTACCTTACTGAACTTTTCTGTTGTTTGGAATATATATGTATAATATGTATATGTATAAAATATATATATATATATATGTATAATATATATATATATATATATATATATATATATATATATATTACCTACTGGCGGTCGCCAGTAGGTATATATAGTTAGGATTTTTTTCCTATGGGATTTTTGAAAATTCTATGTCGAATAACTTTGGCGTTTGAGGACGGAATTGGCTGAAATTTTCAGGTAAATGGAACATTTTGTTTCTGAGCAGCCCCTGAAAATTTGGAGGTGTTTTGTCAAGGGGGGACCGAGAAAAAAGGGGGGTCCCAAAACGCGTTTTTCCCATGCAATTTTCCATAGGGCGGTTGGACTCACTTTTAGCTCGAACGGCTGAATGGATTTACACGAAACTTGGCAAAATTGTAGATATTGTTTGCCCGATGTGCCTTTGCTAGGTCTCAATATATGTGCTCCAGTGGGTTTTGATAAATTAACGTTCAAAAAAATATATATATCTGTAGGCGCGCCCCGGTTAGCGCCCCGGTTCGCGTACTTGACGCGTACCGGAACTTCGCGAAGCGAAGCTGATTGGCTCTCCGGTGTCTGTCAACATTCTAAACAGTCCGGAGCGGCCGCCATCTTGTCTCTCGGTAGGATCGAGAGACAAGAGGTGAAGAAAAACGAAGGGGGAAATTAATGAAAGGGGGCAAGGTAGACCCCTCCTGACCCCCTAGGATTGATGAGGGGGTTATTAAAGGGTCCCGCGGGGCAAAAAATTAAAAAAAAAATTTTTTGTTTTTTCGTGGTAGAGGCGCTACCCGGTACGCGAACCGGGTAGCGAACCGGTAGCGTAACGGGAGTCCGCCATCTTGTGTTTCGGTGAAATTTAATCACAAGATGGAGGAAAAACAATGTGGAAAATGGGTATAAGGGGGCACGGGAGACGTATCCTGCCCCCTTAGGTTTTCTGAGGGTGGCTGAGGAGGCCCATATGTGCGAAAAAAAACCACATTTAAAAAAAAAAATCGCGCGGTTAGCGTCCGGTGCGCGAATCGGGTAGCGTTCCGGAAGCGTAAATCGTGAAAATTAGTAAAAAAAAAAGTTACATTTAAAATTTGTTTAGAGTGATCATAGTTAGGGTAGCTCTGAGAAGAGCTTTTGGGTATGTGGTAGATTTAGGTACTTATAAGTAGGTACCAATACATAGTCTTAAATTCAGGATGAAAACTCTGTTCCCCTCATCTGAGAAGTGAACTCCATCTCCTCTGTAGATATCTTGCATGTAGTAACGCAAGTTATTGTTGTACAAGGAGCCCATTCCATGGTCTCTCATGTAAGCTGAAACAGATTTGTTTACATGCTTCCTCGACTTCTCAATTTGTGGACAAAATTGGTTCGACCACCTCCATTTCTGTCTTTGGCATATATTTGAATATACCAAGGCAGTCTGAGGAAAAAGTGCCATCAATTGCTCAAAGGTGTCCTTTAAAAGCATTTCCAGACCTACCCCAGTCAAAGTGCCCAAGTCATTACCTCCACAGTGCACAATTAACAGGTCAGGTTTTGGCAAATGCATAAAGGTTTTCACCAATGGTATCAATTGGTGACATTTTAATCCTCTGTGGCCAAACCACTTAATTTCCACATCTTGTAAATTGAGGTTAGGTAAAGTCCTGTTTTCAGCGTACCTCTGAGCCCAATAGATGTAACTATGTCCAACAATCCAGACAGAAAACATGGCGAGAGAAGGTTCTGCTGCAGTCAGATGAAGTGTGGCAATGAAATGGCAGTTGAAAAAATAAGAGTTTAAAATGAAAAAAACTGTGGAGTTTCTGTGTTAATGAAGCAGTAACAGTGATTGGTGGATTTTGATTACTGAAAGCAGAAAGTTAGGGTGCATGGATGAGTTCGTTGAAAGATGTATTTTGAGTGGCGAAGAAAAAATCATTAAATGGAAGAATGCACTGGATATGCAGGTGCACTGAGAGTTCAGAGTTCAATTGCAACATTGTTGTGTGAACTTGCAAACACCAGAGGTCTTGCAAGAGGTGGTTGCTATGCAAAAAAGCAGAAAGGGCAGAGGGGGGAAGGGTTCTGATTTGAAAAAAAGTGAGGGAAGAGTTTTGATTGGGTGACATGAGAGATATGTGTGAAGAATTACAGCATTTCTGTGCTTTTGATAGCTGCAGACTCTGGAGTGCATACCTTTTGCTCTGCTGAAGACAAATTGGTGTGTTTCTGAGACTGTTTTGAAACTCAAAGTATTTGCTAAGGTGAGAAAAGATTTCTTTAATTTAGATAGAAAATAGTGTGCTTTAAGGAGAAAATTATGAAGAAAGTTGTGTTTTTCAAATGTTGCTTTGTCTCAAGTGTTTTACAAATAGATTTTGTTTCTTTGAGAAATTGTAATTGGAGAAAATGTGAAGTATTAGTACTGACAGGGTTTTTATGTGCATAGGAGCTGTGGAGTGTTTTCAAATTATGATTTGTAAATCGTTTTTGAGGAAAAGGAATGGTTTTAATACTTATGACAAGGACATAATGGTGTATGCTTCTTTATAAGGCAATTGAGTGTCTCTGATGTTATTTTTCCCATTTTAATGTAAGACGTTTCCCTGTGGAGCAAATTGCTTGTAAATATGCTCCCACCTGTGCATGGCAAATTTAGATTTTGAATGTTTGCGTTACATAGGCATGTTAAAGGTGACCGAAACATGATGCAAAGGCAATCAAAAAACGCTTTCATGTGTCTTAAGGACATTTTAAGTCATTTCCCCATGTGGAGTGTTTTTAAATTATGACTTGAAAATCGTTTTTGGGGAAAATGAATGCTTTTAAAATTCATGACAAGGACATAATGGTGTATGCTTCTTTATAAGGCATTTCAGTGTCTCTGATGTTATTTTTGCAATATTAAATTAAAAGACCTTTCTCCGTGGAGCAAATTCCTTGTAAATATGCTCCCACCTGTGCATGGTAAATTTAGATTTTGACTGTTTGAGTTACTTAGCCATGTTAAAAGTGACCCAAAAAAGTTGCAAAGGCTTTAAAAAAACATTTTCATGTGTCTTGAGGACATTTTAAGTCATTTCCCCGTGGGCAGTGTTTTCAAATTATGAGTTGAAAATCGTTTTTGAGGTAAAGGAATGTTTTCAAAATTTATGTGCGCCATATGCCCCCAAATTTCTTTTTCGGGGGTGCAGCAGGGTGTTCTTGAGACACCCCTGCACCCTCGAAAAAATTCGTAATTTGCGATGAGCTAATTGCTAATCGCAAATTGCACGTTCATTCCTATGGGCCTCCTGCTCCATGGAAATGAATGGGTAATTTGTAATTAGCAAATAGCTCATCGCAAACTAGGAATGGTAAAGAATCGCTATTTATTCCTTAAAGTTCGCTATTTAGGAAATGTAAAAAACTTTGATGATACATATGGCGGTTCATCTCTAACAAGATAAGAAGCTTAGGGATAGATTTATGATGACTGGCGTATCATCAGGGATGTGCCAGTCATCCAATCGCGGGCCGTGGAGGGAGTTACGGTGGGGCAGGGAGGCGGGGAGGGGGAGGGGCAGGGTGGAGGGACCTAAAAACTGGCATATGGATAATTGCAGGTAAGTACACAATTTAATTATTCAAACGAAATTCGTAGCGCGCACAGCATCCCATTTTGCGATGCAGTGCGCGCTACAAAATTCGTTTGAATAATTAAATTGTGTACTTACCTGCAATTATCCATATGCCAGTTTTTAGGTCCCTCCACCCTGCCCCTCCCCCTTCCCGCCTCCCTGCCCCACCGTAACTTCCTCCACGGCCCGCGGCTGCAGTCATCCTGTGCCGCTGTTCCGCCACCCATGGTGTGCTGCATTTACAATGCGGCGCATCATGGGGTAAAAACAGCATAGATGCGTGACGCATCTGTGCCGTAAAGGTGGCGCATTGCTGGAGTTGTATCGCAAGTGTGATGAAGCTCCAGCAAGGCTCAGGGGTGCCCCTGTCGCAGGGTTTCTGTTCTCACACAGAACTGTGCACAGAGGATTGGAACCTCGGCGAATTAGGGTGCCCCAAAACTCACCTTAGTACCGAAAAACCCCTTAGCAAGCTAGCTACAGTGTCACATTGGATATAACAAACTCTCAATGTTTAGACAATCCAGAATATGAACTTACAGTACCTCAGGATACGTGGAACTCATGAACACTCGGTCGTTATATATTCATTACAAACCAGAACATGGAGTTAAGAAGAACACATGTGTATTTGAAATGTTTATTTACTAATGCCGTCTTCTCAGGCGTAGTATCTTAGATAATACAAGTACACATCTTCGTCGCCATTGTAATAATGTGAGAACGTACGTCTTTAAATGTTTTTTAGTTATCTTTATTCCGGAGCGCCGGGGCTAAGCTGTTGCTCAACGGTCGGCGCCAAGCAAACAATATGGCCGCCTTCCGCTTTCTGTTTCCCCAAATCCTGTTCCTGTGCAGGAACACTAGAACGCTACCACAATTATCAGTAGCAAAATTACCAGCATAGTTACTAGTACATAAAAAGCGAATGGTGACAGTATGTTAACATGCTGTAAATGAATAAGAGTTAGCAACACTTATATCTCACCCTGCCTAATACACATATTATATTATTTGCTAAGAAGGTCTCTTTGGGTTAGTTTAGGGCGTGCCTATACTTTAGTGTCCTAGATTTGAAGGTATCACATCAGCATACACCAGCTCTCTCTTCATGTGAATCGCATCAAGTGTTGTGTATGTGTGTGTTCGGTAGAGCAATAGAAAACCCGCCTCATGCCCAGAATTGGCAGAAGCTGCACTTATGTTATGACTATGAAGTCGTGGAGATCAGACCTCATAACAATTCTCTATCGTGTTGTTCTTGAAACTTCAGCACTCGCTGTACAGATATAGTTTAAGAAGCAAAGCAGATAGTAGAGCAATAACATATTATTGTCATGTAAACCATGATGAACTACTAGGTTGAAAGCTAAAGCAACAACTAAGTGTCGTGTGCAGAAGTTGCAAAAAAGGAAAAATGGCGTTTAAACCGGTAATGAGCCCATGTTAACTTAACACGGTGTAAAGATATCCAGGATCTACATGACACCCCTCCATGATCCGGAAACGAACAAAATAAGGTAATAGAAGTGCCATCTCATGAGAGCAGATTGCAACTTTATATGTGCACGGTCCGCAAGGTAAAACATTAAAAACTAGCAAAATTTAATGCTAAGAAAAAATAAAACAGTCAACTAGTTTATCGAGGCTTAAGCCAATAGGCAAGCTAAATAATAAAAACTTGACAAATAAGTCAATGAATTGTCAATGAAATGCTAGTACTCAGCATATCAAACATGAAAAAGGTCTATGACATAATTGTGTATGCAAAATAAGCTGCAACAGCCTCCAATAGGAAGTCACCGTCTTCATCCGAAAAGAGTTCAGCCATCCAATTTAAAAGCGGAAAAGAACATACGTGCTCTCCCAGCACCGGATCCTCTATCACCATCAGAGGACAGCTCGGTGGGTTTTCAAGAAAGCTCTGTTCCAAGAAAGACTGTGTTGCCGCCAGTAAATTCCAGGGACCAATTAGTCCATGCATCAATGCCACAGCCATAATCCTTTCGCCAGGACAAACCAACTCGTGAGCAATGATAGGACTCATCAGCTGATTAAAGTCGACGTCAGGAGAAACCGGTCCGCAGAGACACAAATTAATGGCCCAATCGAAATCACAGGTCAGGCAGTGAAATACAGGCTGGACACAGGTGAAGTAGGAGAATCGAAAAGATAATCCATATGCCGTGCTTAATATCGCCAACGGCATTGTGCCATAATATTCAAGCATGCGATTGCGGAACAGCGTTAGCAGCTGCAGGGCGGGACCTTGCACAGGAGAGACATCCATATTTAAAAATGTAAAAAAGCACAAGAGCGTCCGGTGCTAATGCAAGTAAAACTGGGAATCCACCAAACAAAGTGGAAAAAATAGAATGAAAGAAAGCAGGGATGACTCCAAAGATTTTCTCAAATGAAGTCACAAGACCACTGCTAACAACTTTAAAAAAATGCGCCAGGGCCTTTGTGGAGGACGCGTTAAAGATAGTCCGAACCATCTCGCTGAAATGCAAAGGCGAATCAGTATTTAAAAGGGCCTGCACCTCTGTACGGGTGTTCGCTATGTGAAGCACGAAAGTTTCACGGGCCGAACTCAAGGCCACCTCTCTCTGAGACAAAAGAGCCCTAATTCTTGCCATGCCGTTGAAATCTGCTCCCAAGGTTGGTATTTGTGGCCAGATTGAAAACTCCCTATGTTCATGTGTGGGAGGAAATAGAACATTTCTGCAGCAAATAACCCGTTCACTTACTGTTACGATAAAAGGAATACTTTTAATTAACCCAGAACAATCTTCATTATTGAGCATCAAATAACTACCATTTTCCAACAACTTGAATGTGGGGATGATAGCAGGAACTGGTGTGCCTTGCAACACGCAAGCCATATTTGGTCGGTCTTTGTTGCATGAACCGTGTAACTGTATGTGCGTACACATTAGTGAATGATCTGGCGTCTCAGTGCATTCCTCTCCATTCAGATAAACTTCTTGATCATCTTTGAAACATCTGTATGTGTATGGAAGCGACCAGATCTCGTGAAGAAAACCACTACCTAAAGGTTCATAATGACCTATTGGTATATATTTCATACAATTTGAAAACTTATATAAAGCAAAAGGCAGCGTTATTAAACCGTGGATAAGGCACGTTGCCAAAGCAGCCAACCTTTTGGATTTATACTGGAAATGTTAAAGGAAGAATTACGGAGTAGGGCCTGTAAATCACTAATGGACAACCGAGTAAAATGACTCCAACCATCATATTCCTCTAACTCCGGGATAGTAGGGGTGTTTAATTTTTTAGAAGTAGCCAATCCAAAGCATTTGGTCTGGGAAATTGTTTCATTCACAAACAACATATGATTTGGGATGAGACATGCACGGTGCAAAGCCTCAGTGCCTTGTACCTGCCAGGTTCGTGAACCCCAAACTGATGTAGATCCTGGATATCTTTACACTGTGTTAAGTTAGCATGGGCTCATTACCGGTTTAAACACCATTTTTCCTTTTTTGCAACTTCTGCACACGACACTTAGTTGTTGCTTTAGCTTTCAGTCTACCTGCGTCAAGATCTATGCCTGCTTCAAGCAGGCGCAGGGTTTTGACGCAGCTTTGTCCTATCTGATTGTAAATGCGGCACACCATGGGTGGCAGAGCAGCGGTGCACGTTAACTGGTGCATCCCTGGGGATGTGCTAGTTAACATAAATCTGCCCCTTTTATTATTAATTATGTGCAGGGGACACAGAGTCAGTGAGGTTTATCCAAGGTTAAGAAGAGATGAGTCCTGTTCACTGAAAAATTGGACATAGGCTTCACTTCCTGACAGCCGCGGGCCGTGGAGGGAGTTACGGTGGGGCAGGGAGGTGGGGAGGGGGAGGGGCAGGGTGGAGGGACCTAAAAACTGGCATATGGATAATTGCAGGTAAGTACACAATTTAAATATTCAAATGAAATTCGTAGCACGCACAGCATCGCATTTTGCGATGCAGAGTGCGCTACGAAATTCATTTGAATAATTAAATTGTGTACTTATCTGCAACTATCCATATGCCAGTTTTTAGGTCCATCCACCCTGCCCCTCCCCCTTCCCGCCTCCCTGCCCCACCTTAACTTCCTCCACAGCCCGCGGCTGCCTCCTCAGCATCGCTGGACATGGTTAAATAATAGCTGCAAAATGTTACTCTTGTTAAACAATTTTACTATTATAATCTCTGAGATTTGTCTCTTACTCTGCAACATCTCATTGTTGTTATCTTTCTTTAAAGATAAAGACAACATCAACATGAGCGACAATCAGCAATTAATTGATTTCGACCTCATCATTGAACTCGTAATTGAAACATTAGTGGATGTTGATCCTTTGGATGATTTAAATCCTGAGGATGAAGAAGAACGTGATGAGGATGCAGATTTGTCAGAATTGTATGACATAGGATGGGAAGCTGACGTGCTTGAGCCTATGGAACTATAAACATTTATTTTATAAATTTATAATAAATAAAAAGTAAAAATGTAAACCGTTTAATTTAAAAATAAAGACACCTTCAAAAACAGGTTATGTGTAGTGTCTTCAATAAAATATTAAAATATGCTCATAAAATTAGATCAGATTCACATATAAAACAGCACAGGTAAAATGAATATAAATTCCATTTCTTTTCTGCTATTTCTGTATTCTAAATTTGCCATGCACAAAAAAATCTTCTATGTAAAAATGTTAAGTAATGTGTTAAGTTTTTGATGACTGTTATTGATTTACTGTTGGGTAATAGTGGTTAATAACATTTTTTATTATATTTTACCACAGATTCAACTGCAGATCATTTCAAGATTTCAGCATGCCAACCAAAGAAAGAGTGAGAAAGGCTGCAAAACGTCAAAGACAGCAGCTGAATGAAAAAAAGCAGCAGTCCTCTAACAAAAAGATTTGTCAAGTCACCAAGAAAGCACCGGGTAAGAGTACAAAAACATTCATAAGAAATATCTGTGGTAAAAAAAATATTACTACAGAAAATGTTTCAGTCCAGAAAAGGAGAAGCAATTCAAACAGAAAGGAAAGGCCAATGAAAAATGTTACTGCTAGAGTAAGAGATAACTCTATGCATGAAAGTAGAAGGAAACAACAGTTTAGGGACATTCGTAAACGAATGTTCCGCAACAGGATAATTGGCAATTTGTTAAAAAATATTAAGAAAGGTCAACAGAAAGTGGTTTTTTATAAGAGAAAAAAAATAGTTGAGAAAGTTATTGATCAGGCATTTGAAATTAAACGTAAGTTATTTATTTTGACAATCAATAGAATTAGGAAGCTAAACAAGGCAATTTATGATTTCAAAAGAAATAGTAGATGGAAGAGAATAGTTAATCGTAGTAATTTTTGTGAAGTTTTTTCTGGAGAATGGATGCATAGTTCAAGCTCTGAGGCATTTTTTAATGAGGAGAGTTATTTCCAGGATAATGATTTGGTGCATGCAGTTGACACCAGTGGTCGAGCTTATGAAGTGAAAGATGGTTGTCCAGTTGAAAAAGAAAAACTTGTGACAACAGAGATAGAAGAGGTGTTAGGTAATGAGGTTTTAGGGAGACGTCCTAAGGGTCCTGTGTACACCTGGAAGTGTAGTAGTATTTGCAGTGTACGACAGGATTCCATCAATTTGCTTTGTGATTTTATACGGTCATTTAATAAGAAAAGTTTGAAGCAGAAAATGAAGTTGTTGCAAGAATTAGATCCTTGCAGAGTGAGAGAAGTGATAGGTTTGCATGGTCATTCACTGTCTTGTCTTTCCAGGAGAGTATGCCAGAGTGTTTTTCATCATTTCAGGATGCTAGCAGTGCATCATAATAAAGTGAGGAAATTAGTTAGAATGTTGTATTATGCTAAGAGTCCAGCAATTATGCTTAAACAATTATGCGCTGCTCTTTTGCATGGTTCTGAAATAGATGTGAAGAATATATGTGAAGAAATTGAGTTTTGTTACTTTGGAAGTAAAGAGGAGAATGTTGAAATTGACCAAGAAGAAGAGAGTAATGTGGAAGATAGTGTACAGGTTTCCAGTACAGATAATTTCCAGAGGGAAATTGCGACGTTTGAGGTGAAATCAAGTGAGAGGCCAAATTTCACTTGTGTGTGTTGTCGACGCACTTATTATAAGAATCAGACTAAGTTAGTGGATTTATATGCAAAAAGTGAAAGGGAAAATAATAGTGAATGGAAGGATTTTACAACATACTTGATGGTAGAAAATTGTTTTGATTTGGGATTGGATCAACGTGTGTGTACTTATTGTTGTAACAAATTAAATCAAAACCAGATGCCTGCTAGAGCAGTTCATAATAATCTGGAATTGGTTGAGATTCCTTCTGAATTGAAGGATTTAAATACTTATGAATCTATTTTGATTCAAAGTATCCATCCCTTTCAGGCTATTGTAAGAATGGAGCCAAAGACAGGGAAATTGCCTCCATCAGATTTACAGAGAGGATTAAAGGGAAGAGTTGTTTATTTGCCTCTAGATTTCAAGAAAAACATTAACACAATTGGAGTAGAAAAAGTGGAAGAGGAACCTCTGGTTATCTTAGTTAATGGGGTTCCGACAAAGAATAAGAAAATATGGCAAGATTTAGTAGATGTTAGGAAAGTCAAAAGGGCAACATTGTATTTGAAAAAAAATAATAAATACTATAAAAATGTATATGTTGCAGAAGAGGAAGTAAGTGAGGAAGAGGATAGCGATTTGTGTGGTGGTCAAATTGAGAAAGTAGAACCCTGTACTAGTGAAGAAATATATGAACATTATAGTGTTCATCCTTTGCATTCCAAGGAAGTCATGGGGAATGCTATTGAGTTGTTTCAAATGAAACAAGCCAAAGGGAGTCCCATTAGTGTTTGGGAGGAAAGTTTGGAAGCTCGGTGTTTCCCACAGCTTTTTCCAACAGGTCAGGGAGGAAGATATGATGAGCGACCTCATCAAATTCCTGCTTCTGAATACCGGACTTTGCGATTGTATGCAGGAGATGCTAGGTTTCGACAATGCATTCCTTATTTGTTTCATCTCCTGTTTGAAAGCGATCTGTCTGGACTGTCATATGCAGTGAACCACATCTTGAAAAGTGGTATACACATGCAAAACATCTCGGCAAGTGACTTTATGGATAAAGTCAATGTCCAAGATAGTATTTTGGATTCTCACCTGATTAATCTCATGGCGTGTCAGCGTGGTACTAATGAGTACTGGTACCGTCGTCATGGTGATTTAAAATGTATGCTGAGGAACTTAGGAACTCCCACATGGTTCCTCACTCTGAGCTGTGCTGAGTATGGCTGGGAAGACTTACTTGAATTTCTACGAGAGGCAAATGCTAACGTAGAAAACATCGAATTCAAGACACCCGGAGAACTGTGCTCTTTGGATCCAGTCAATGTATGTAGGTACTTTAATCATAGATTTGAAGGTATGATGTCTTTCATCATGAATAAGAAGAATCCACCTCTTGGAGAGGTGTTGGATTTCTTCTGGAGAAAGGAGTACCAAGCAAGAGGTGCTCCTCATATACATATGTTGCTGTGGATCAAGGATGCACCTAAATTTGGAAGGGATCCAGAAGACTCAGTGATGAGTTTCATAGAACAGTATTCTACGTGTGCTGTTCCAAACGCAAAGGAGAAAAAAAGCCTAAGAGAAAAAGTTCTACGTTTCCAAAGCCATCGATGTGGAAAGTACTGTCGTCGTAAATTCCGAAACAAAGACAAGTTCTACACCAAATGTCGTTTCGGCTTTCCACGACCGGTGATTTCTAAAGGAAGAGTGAACAGTTTGATGTCTTCGCTGCGACATAATGTGATGAAGAAATCACCTAAAAACACATACAATTTGAAGAGGAACGAAGAGTCTAAGTACATCAACGACTACAACCCGGTGATTTTGTCCATGTGGAATGCTAACATGGATATACAGTTTGTGGCTGATAACTGTATGGCTGTGGCTCGGTATGTGACATCTTACATCACCAAAAAAGAGAAGACAGAATTGAAGGATATGTGGGAGGACATTTCCCATGAAAAGAGCCTCAGCAAGAAGTTGTACAGTTTCAGTCTGAAGATGTTGTCGCATCGAGAAATCGGAGCTTACGAATGTTCTGACCGGTTGTCTTCAGCAAGTCTCTATGCCAAGTCCAGGAGTATCGTTTGGGCGAGTCTTGGTCTTGCTGCAACGCGTAATCGAGTTCTCAAACCTGTGCGGGAAATTGAGTATTTGGCGGAAAAGGAGCCAAACAGTACCGACATTTTGAAGAGCAACATGTTGGATACATATTATCCAAATCGAAGCAGTCACCTCGAGAATGTTTGTCTGTATGAGGTTCTGCAAAATTACATATTCAAGAGGAACATCAAAGAAGATACTGAGAAAGGAGTGTATGCTGTAATAGGAAGTGAGGGATGTCTGGCGAAGCAAAGAAAATGCCACTTGATAAACCATCGAAAATTGAGTGGCGGATCTCCTGAAAAAAAGGAGTTTTTCTATTTAGCACTTTTGCAACTTTTTAAGCCTTGGCGTGCAGAAGAGGAACTGCTTGGAGATTTCCTCTGTTATGAAGACTCTTTCAATGCTGCCAAGGAGACCATAGAATGTCCTGCTTTTCCCAAATATGTAGAAATGTTGAATGTGGAAATTGAGCAGGAAGCAACGATTGCAGCGGAGATTGCCAGAGACAGTTCTCAGGACAGTCAGAGTTCTGCTTCATTGAGTCAGGATCCACTAGGAGGACCTGTTATCGAAAATGAAGCTGCCACTGCTATGAATGAAGCGGAAAGAGCAATGGCACATGCTCAGGAGGATGCGGTTAACCTAGAAGAGTTGGAAAGACAACTCAACGTTGAGCAGAGGAAAATATATGACGAAGTTACCATGCAAATTGATCATGGATTAAGTCATGACAAGAAAGAGTGCTCATGTACGTCGTTGAAGCCTGTTCGACTGTACGTGAGTGGAGAAGCGGGAACTGGAAAAAGTTTCCTTATTAAAGCAATTTCATGTTATTTGCAGGAAAGGACAGAGTCATCGATGTCTTGTGTTGTCACCGCTCCAACTGGACTGGCAGCACATAACATTAAAGGGATTACTTTACATTGTTTACTGATGCTGCCAGTGGAGCATGACAACAAATTACAATATCACAAGCTATCGGGAGATGCTTGTTTTGAAGTTTCAAGAGTCTTGAGGAAAATGAAACTTCTTATCATTGACGAAGTAAGCATGGTTTCCAATGTCATGCTTGCCTTTGTGCATTTGAGAATGCAAGAAGTTCTCAAAACAGAGTATGATGTGTTATTTGGTGGCAAACACATCATTGTTTTCGGAGATCTTCTGCAGCTGACACCAGTGAAAGGGCAACCTGTGTTCAAAATGCTCACGCATGAAGATACCAGGAAGTGCCTAGGGAGCATTGGCAACGTCAATATATGGTTAAACTTCAATTATGCTGAACTGCATGAAAATATGCGTCAGGCGAAGGATGAAGTTTACAAGACTATTCTACAAGATGTTAGAATTGGAAAAGTGACCGAGCATGGGAAAGAAGCTTTACATGCACGATTACTGACAAATTTATATCCAGACCAAGATGTTGTGCCTGAGAATATTTTTCAGAAAATTACTGAGAAGAAATCTGGAATATGTTTGATGCCAACTCTTGCAGAATGTGCCAAATTCAACAACAAAATGTTGCATTTAGAAAAGCAAGAGATTGTGAAACTGGAAGCTATTGACAGAGTAGAGCATATGGGATCAACAATTATTTTGTCTGAGAATCTGAAAACAAAATTGGATTCATTAGAGAAGAGTATATCTAAAACTGCAGGTTTTGAAAAGACTCTGAATGTGTGCTTGAACTGCCGTATAATTTTAAGAAGGAATTTACATGTTGAAAGAGGTCTGGTAAATGGATCAATGGGTAATGTTGTTGATTTTGTGAAATACAGAAATAGAGATGGAATTGAATTTTTAAAAATTAAATTTGATGGCATTGAGGAAGTACAGCTAATTGGTCGTTGTTCTGCTAGATTTTTGCTTGTAAAAGACTTATATGTTCGTCGTAAGCAGTTTCCTGTTTGCTTGGCATATGCGGTGACAATCCATAAATCGCAAGGTTTAAGTGTAGACAGTGCATTGGTGAATATTGGCAGTTCTGTGTTCAAGGAGGGTATGGCATATGTGGCATTGTCACGAGTTAGAACTTTATCGGGATTGTACTTGATTGAGTGTGATGTCACAAACATTTGTGCCGATCTAGATTGTGTTAAGGAATACAATAGGTTAAGAAGAGAGTATGCGCCACATTTGCCTCAGTATCCTTTGTTTGAGAAACGTGTGGTAGGCCGGAAACGAAGAAATGTGACCAATATTGGGGAGGTTGTAGCAAAAAGACGAAAAGTCGATGAACCTGAAATTATAAGCAGAAACAAAAAGGATTCTGTTGAAGATGTTGTTGGTTTTCAATTTGAAAACAGTTCTGGTGTCAACTGCTATGCTAATGTAGTGGTTAATGTTTTGTTTTCTCTAGAAAATGTAAAAGAAGAGATTGTGGTCAATTCTGATCAAAGATTTTGCAGTTTGTTAAATTCTGTGTTAGAGAAATGTAGCACTGATAGAACAAATATAGAAAGTGTGTCTGAAATTCGAAATCTGTTAGACAGATGTTCAGGCCAAACACAATTCTCTCAAAATAGTCAGCAAGATTGTCAGGAGTTTTTAATGTATATGCTTGATATATTGCATGATGAAGGTGTAGATGTAGATCACCTGTTTGGGCTTTCTTATCAATGGCAGCATGACTGCGAGAACTGTAGGGTATCAAGTACTACTAGTGTAGACTCAGAAAGATTTATATATTTAACTTTGCCAGACAGTAAATCAGTCTCTTTTAATAAGCTAGTAAAAGGAGCTGATCACAACATGGAGTGTAGCCAATGTAAATCTGAAATGATGTCCACATTATTTATACGAACATATGGCCAGTATGTCATTTTAATGTTCCAACGATGTAGGTCTGATGGAACAAAATCGACAACTTTAATTAAAAATGTTGTGGCTTCACAGTTGTCAATATCAGGAAGGACTTTTGTAACTGTAGCAATTATATATCATGACGGTCCTTCAATAACATCAGGACATTACACAGCTTATTTAAAGTCTTGAAATGGCTGGTCATTCTGCAATGATTCTGTTTTAATTTTCAAAAAAAAATTGCCGTATGACCTTAAAAACTCTTACCTGGTGTTTTTAAAACCAAAATTTTAGGGAACGAATCTCGGGATGTGGTCTGAGGAATTTCAAGAAGTTCTAATGGCTCCTACACGATTTGGCCTTGAGGATAAGTGTAGTACGGAGACATAACTTCTTACCATAACACTGGACGTCATGGAGAAATACGTACACTTTGAATGAGTTCAGAAAAACTGTTTCTTTTTATAAGCTAATTGAAGCAGCCAATCAAAACATGGAGTAGAGGGAATGTAAGTCTGCAATGCTGTCTACTGTTTTACATTGCTTTGTGATTAAAAGTGATGTAGAGAATTAAATAATTGTAGTAGTCATAAAGGTAGTGTAAGTCTGCTTCATAGTAAGCAGTATCAGTGTCATAGGAAATGTAGAACATGAGTGAGCAAGAAGGGGAAGATATTACTAGTCCAGGATTGTGAAAATGATCTTGAACATTTTAATTGTGAAAGTTGCGGAAATACAACATGACGGGATTGGCTTACAAGAATTCTAAGAGTTATAAATGGCTCGGACACGATTTGGCCTTGTGGAAACGTGTGGTAGAGAGCGAGAAGTCATTTATTGTATGTAACATGTTTTTGAAAACAATGGAGGTTTTCTTTCAGAAAGTGGCGGGTTGAAAGTAATAACAGCACAACAGAGTGTAAGCTGTTCATAGGACATCCTTCGCCGTCATGGAAAGTAAGTTAACTTTAAGGAGTTCTGAATTCTGATTTGTTATGTTGTATGGGTTTTTTAAACACAATCATTTTGATTGTGTTTTTTTTTCCCCGCTGTTATATGATGAATACCTTCAAGTCACTGTTTTTAGTGAAATTTGATACATTCTGAGAACAGCTAAAATAAACCATTTAATATGTATAATTAATTCTGTTCTGTTTGCATTTATGATGTACATGTAGAACTGTGTAGGAGGCATGGAGAAGGTGAGGCTTCTGTAAGTGTCAAAGTTGTTGCATACAGTGCTCATATTCTACGTAGTCTTTCATATGATAGACTACATTTCCACAATGAGATACCTAAGCAAAGGAAACACAGGTGATATGATTGTGGAATGAGGAAAATAAATTGCACGTTTTTCAATTATATTACCTGTGTTTCTTAACATTACACATCACATTGTGTAGATGAGGTTTAGGCCTGTTCCTGGAGACAGAGGAGGTCTAACATTTGTCCAAGAGTGCAGTCGACATGACACACTTGGTTGGTAGGCCTGCACATGTAGTTTCTTCTCTGTATTCTTCAATAAGTGTAAATTTGATCTGCAACCCTGAGTAGGCCTCACCTTAAACAAACCTCTGGATAGGCCACACCTTATTGTCATCCTGAATCAATTATTTAACATGTTAGGGACAGATTTATGATAGGTGTATGACTCTTTTGCGCCACTGTGCGTCACTTTTGTGACGCGGTTGAAAAGATTTGGTATGAGGCGACAAAATTATAAAATGATGAATCTAGGCAGATGTGTCATGCTGTAAAAAAACAATGCCACATGAAACCGATGCAGCAGTCATGCAAAAGATGCACAATGTTGCAAGATAGGACTCACTTCATCTGCATCAAGATACTATTAGTTTAAAATGTATATTTTTAGGACTGTGTAGGGGCATGGAGAAGCAGAGGCTTCTGTAAGTGTCAAAGTTCTTGAAAAACTATTTGTCCTTCAATCTTTTCCCTTGTTTTTTCTAATTTATTAAAAACATGTTTTAATATTTTTCAAATGTTTGTTCTCTCTTTCACAGATTTTTTAGTATAAAAAGAACAAATGAGTAACTTAACGACAATTATAAGGTAAATGTTTTGTACTCTTTTTGTTATATTTCTATCACATTTAACTTCTATTAGTTCCACTGCTTTATTTCTTTAAGAATCACTTTCCTACCTTTGCTACTTCGCTCATTCCTTTGTCTATGTCTTTATCAGTAACTATATATGTTTTAATGTAATATATGTGAATATATATATATAGAATGTATATATATATATGTAATAATAATATAATAATAAATATAAATAATTATATATATAAAATAATGAATATTGATGTATATAAGTGACTATATGTGAGAGTAAGGGATTGTAAGAGTTCCTGTTTAAATAAGTATGTGTTTCTATAAGTGATTGTTTAAGAGAGTAAGTATGTGTAAGGTTCCTTAGAAATAAGGTGGTAGTGTGTGTACAGCTGTATATGCAAATACATGGATGTTCAATAGTATTTATTTGCATGTGTGAGTATGTGTGAGAGTATCTTTTGGATGACTGTCGGTGTGTAACAGGATGTACAGGTGTATCACTACATATGATGAGTGAGTATACGTATGAATGATTATATAGAACTGTTGGTGAACGAGTGGATGTGTATATAGATGGTTGAATTATTGAATTGGTTGTTGTAACTGGTATGGGTATCTCCATTTTTTTGAAAATGTTAGTTTCTATTTTTGAATATGTGTTTCAAGGGTTACATTACAGTGAAAGGAGGTCTGTCACTCTGTCACAAGGATGGTGTCATCAGTGATGTCATGGGTGATGTCACTGACCATGTCATGAGTGATGTAATATGTGATGTCATCAGCAGTGCATTGCACGCGCAAGTTATAGTGAGTCCAACTAACTATAACGTGGGAATTTCAATGGTTTTTTGCTAGCTATAACAGGTGTGAAACCTATGGTTTTTTCAGTGAATTTAATAGGTTTTTTAAATGCTAATTCCTAACTATAACTGGTGTGAAACCTATGGTTTTTTCAGTGAATTTCAATGGTTTTTTAATAGCAAATCTCTATAGGTATAAAAAGTAAAACATTTTATAACGAATTTTATATTGTATAATTATGTAATAGTTTAAAAAAATATATATATATTTTTTGCCCCGAAGCGCTCCCGGGGTGCGTACTGGTGAACGCACGGGTAAGCACAGTGCTTTAGCGCGCCCCGGGGCACGTACCGGTGAGCGTCCCGTTAGCGCTATTCTCGCGAACGAAAACAACATCGTGACGTTTCGCGTAACCGCGTGATGCGTCATATGACGCACTGCTTAAGCGCACCCGGAAGCACGCGAGCGCATACGATCGCGCAACGTCCTGACGCGCTTACGCTATGCGCCCCGGGGCGCGACTACGGGCGCGCCCCGGGGCACGTAGCGTAAGCGCGTCGGGTCATGTGACCTGAAAATAAAACTTTTTATTGATTCATTTCACTTTTGGTTTCCTAATGATGTAAGGCCAGGTCATGTGACCTAAAAATAACACTTTTCATTGGTTCAGAACAGTTTTCTTTTCCAAATGATGAAAGACCCCACCTTTTTTCCTCATTCTACCTTTGTGCTTTGAGAGAGGTAGACCTGCAGTTATTTCAGTAGAAAATGGCTACATTAGCTGCAGCTGCTGGAGCTTCTGGACCACCACCACCACCACCACCACAAGGACCTCCACAACTTCACAGTGGTGGAGATCAAGAGGAGGAGGAGGAGGAGGAGGAGGAGAGGAGATTCCTCAGAGAGGACAATATTACCTACAAACCTAAAGAGCACATCATCTGGCAGTTTTTTTCAATCCCCTCGGACAAGAAAAAAGTAAATGCGCCTAAGGCGTCCTGCTTAAGCATGGGCGGATTTTGCGGATTGGCAATCCGCGAACTTGCGTATTTACGGATTCGCAATCCGCGAAGATCCGCGAACTCTAGCGGACTTGCGGATTTTTCCGTTTTTTGTGTTGGCGCGTGTTCGCGCCGATTTTGGGACAAGTTCGCAATTGCGAACTTACTTTTCGGCTTGCAACGGCCGCGACTATGTTGTTTCTACGTCTGGTTTATCATCACAGGTTCACAGCACCCTCTGTTTCACCACTGCCACCCTCTGGGACACCCATGCCACCCTCTAGTACATCCTCACAGGCACCTATTAGGTTTATTTATTACTGTAGATTATGGTGGTTGAAAAAAGCTAGCACACCTGCCCTTCTTCAACTGCCATCAATTAATTTGTGTTTCATTAATGTGTCAGTAATTTTGAAAGTTCCAGTCTGGCTGGCACCTGCTTCCTTCCTTATCTGTAATTTGCTTTTTGTTGCAGTGAAATTTTTTTTTTACAGGACCTTTATGGTGCTATTCTATGAGCCTGCTGTTTGGGTCATAGCAGGGTCATAGAATTGTTGCAAACTCTGGAGGGGCCCATCAGGAAGCACTACCTTGAATGTTACTAATGTTAAGTTTGAACTTTTGCACCTGCTCATTGCTTTCATTTTAGCTAAAATCGTTTTTTTTGCAATTTCGCGCGTTATTTGGGGCGCGAATCCGTGCGAGATCGATTTCGGAAGCCGCGAATACGTGCGAATACAAAATTGTTTTTGTTGCGACGTGTATATTCGCGTGATCTTGCGCGTGTTCGCGAGGCGCTTCTAGCTATTCGTTTGCCAAGTTACCCTATCGGTCGTACACGGGCGCGGCCATCTTGTTGGCGTGACGTAATTCCGTTTCCGCCCGCTATGTGTAATCTCGCAAAGTGTGCTGCTCGCGAGTACAAGTTCGCGCGTACTCGCAAGGAAAATCTCGCGCGAACTTACCCACGCGGTCGTGAACGGGCGCGGCCATCTTGTTTCTCATTCATTGCTATGGTTCTGGGCATGCTTTCTCTATCCTCTCTCAATCTCTGCCATCCTTTGCTTGTTTGAAGTTTTTTTGATCTAATTTTACTTATTATCTAACCCTCTATTTTTCTAGCTCTATATTTTTGTGTTTTCTGCAGCTTTTAGTTACTTTTAAACTACTTTTTTAAACTCTTTTATTTTCTTCTTCACTATTCTATTTCTTCTTTATCATTTAAGTTTATTTCTGCCCAGACCATGGTAAAGGGAGCCGGGAAGCACCCTGAGAAGGGGAAGGGTCCCGCACCCCGTGCCCGGCTCCCGTGCGGGCGTTTAAGGGGGGAGCAAGTGGTCCCGAGGGAGATCTTTAGCGCGGAGGAAGTGGCGGCACTGATCTTCCATGTCCAGCGCCGCCTCCCCAAGACGATCCTGGGAGGCGGCAAGATCGCGACCGGCTATGGCATCCGGGAGCGCCGCCAGCGGTGGGAGAAGGTGTGCCGGGCCATGTACAAGATCTCTGGGGTCCGGCGCACATATAACCAGGCCACCCACCGCTGGACCGATGTCATGGACCGGGAGCGGGACTTGCTGGACGCGCTCGGCGTAGAGGTCCCCGGGCTTGGTGAGTAGTAGTAGTAGTACATTTACTACTCTGTTTTATCCTGCTCTGTTATTTGCAAATCTTTGTTCTTTACCAAGAGCAATAATGCTGCCGATTACATTGAGGTAAATTATATTTCAAAATCTTCTATGCATTTCATTTTCAGGTGCACTGCTCTCCTTCTCAGTAGCCTTGCTTGCTACTATGCTTCTTTGTTTTGTATGTTGTGTTCAGAAGCATTTCATTGGCCTGAGAAATTATGTATCAGTGTACTGTAAAGAAAAGAACTGCGTAATGCTAGACAGTAAGGGTCATATTTTCAATTACCGGCGCATCCCTGCAAAGTAGCAGGGATGCGGCAGTAATTGTGTGCCATGCCACCACCACCCATTGGCCCAAAACGTCACAGAAGCCTTACGCATCTGTGCCGTAAAGGCAGCGCATTGCTGGAGTTGCGTGCCAACGATGGCGCAGCTCCAGCAATGCTCTGGGGTACCCTATCTCCCCAATGCTGCATCAAGCCGTACGTCGGCTTCAAGCGCGCAGGGTTTGAGTCATGCATCATTGTCATAAAAATGACTGATTGACATCTTGTAGATTTCCCTCAGCCACTTTTAGGATTCGTTCCTGCGCAGGTACGCCCTCCCTTGCGCCGGAACGCCCCCTGATGGCGCAGGGCTTTACAACGTGATGCATCGCCCATATGCCCATATGTGTTTTTTTTTTAATATATACGCCGCACCAACACCATGGCGAGTCTTTTGTTCTGCCGCTGCGTCAGAAAAGGCACGCAACAATGGAGGAAAATCAGCCGCAACTTCCGCAAGGGACTTATAAATCAGCCCCAACAGACTGAAGTCCAGTGTCCTTCCTTTAGACAGTCACATGGCTATCAGAAGAAATAGTGGCGGTGGTGGCGGGTGGATTGATAGTTTGAGTATTCACTGATCTGCAAGCAGGATGGACTTTGTCTGTCACGTGTTGTGCACTACTGCCTGCAGTGCCAGGCCTAGGCAAACCTCTTTAGTAGTCTGTTTATTGAGTTACATAGGAACTTTCTAAGTCAACGTTCCGCAAATCAGGCAATACGAATAACGTAGTATACCACATGAGAGAGATCCCGTGGAATAGTTGTCTATCTATTTGCTATTTTTCCAAAATATGTTGTTATTGTTCTTTTGAAATGTTTGATTTGGTTGAAAAATCTCATCCATGTTTTATGGTTTTTCTTTCTTTCATGTTGTACATCAGCTCCCCCCAAGGGCAAGAGGACACAGGAGGAGGGTGCTGAGGATGCAGGCCAGGATCGGGCAGGCGAGGGCTCCTTTGCTGGCCCCAGTAAGTTTACATTTTACTAAACAGTACCTATTTTTTCCTAGCGTTCCTCATTCGATTTTTTCTAAATCGTCTTTGATCTTCTTGTAGACTGGATATAAATTCTTATCCTGCCTCGAATATGACTCCCTGTGGTATTACTAGACTATTCTTATTAGTCTGTCTGTGTAGCTAACTAAGATTGGACATTTGGCAATTCCATTGGACTCCCATTATATTCAGCAATACCTCTATGCACTGTCTCCTTACTGACTAGATAGTGTGGCAGAGTCATTCAGCTCCCGAAGTCACCGATTATAGATCCCCAATGATCTCTAGATTATCGTACGCAGGACAAGAGAGTAGTACGGAGTCACAGCACAGTCAAGAAGTGTCAGAGGCACTCATGCTTGCAAAAATTCCAAAACCTTTAGCTCATCCACTCTAGTCTAGAGGAACAAAAACCACAGAGTCTATTTAAGTGTAAAAGCTTTATTAAAAGTAAACACATTTATTGAAATCTACTTTGTCATAAAACTATTTAACTGTAAACGGAAAAGTGGTTAGTGCTGACGATTAATTGGACACATTTCTTGTGGTCGAGCCGAACTCTCACCTACTTTGAACTTGATCCTGGTCGTGTTCTTAGGACTCAGGAGTCAAGCTTCTGTCTGTTAGGAGAAAAAGTGGTGCGTGTTAAAAATCAAAAGCAAGCATTCATCAGTTGTGCATAAAAGTGCAGCAAGACAACAGCCTTCCCTGGAAAATGGGACATTTTTACTATGGAGTAGACAGTCACAAATTATTACATTGTATTCTGTTTTTTTAACATTTCTCCTAGACCAAATATTATATAGTAGTGAGTGGTGTATTCTAACTTTCTTAAATGTACTTTGTAGGTGTAACATCTGGTGACGGGGCCAGCGCGGAGGTGGCTGATGTGTTGGACTTGGACTCGGAGGCCTCTGGGGAGGATGCGGCGGTAGAAGAGCTGGTGGCCGTTCCTGTGGGGGATCAAACGGTGGTGGCGGAAACAGGTAAGCTATATATTCCTTACTTATTGAGATTGAAGACTGCATAGTGTGCTTTCTGCACGGGTGTATTACAATTACAAATCAACCAGGTAGTAGCCTCCTCGAAATGTACTTCGACTTAGCTGTGAAGTTTTTGGTGAGAAGAATCCCAATAAGTTCTTAGACGAACGTGATGGATGGGATGAACGAAAAGCGAAAGAAGGGTGTAAGTAAGTGGGACGCGAACTTGTATGATGGCTGGCAAAGAAGAACGATATGTGTTTGCTTGGACCCAGAGGTGGCTGGGAAGGAAAGAATATGGTATGGTGCATGGCTGGGTCAATGATGAAGCAAGGATGGGTGGAAGAACAGCAGCCTGGGTGGGTGAAACAGAAACTGTATGTGTGCGTATACTTTGAATGAATGGATGCCTGGAGCATGGTATTCTCTGACTCTTACATAGCAAATGTGTATCTAGAGAGAGTAGATGGTCGCCAGGTGAAGTAAGTGTTACCTTGAAGAGCATGTACCACCGCACCCGCACGTCCGTCCCAGTGCAGGGAAGGCAAGGAAAAGAAATTGTAAATGTGTCCAATACTACCATGAATAGTAGCAGTACTTTGTATTGCGTTTGCATTCACAGCATATATCTGGTTATTACGGTGGACACTCCGTACCTCTCTTAATAACTTTAGTTTACTTGTAGTACGTCATTCATGTGTGGGTGTATCACTGTGTTCACTCAATATTAAGCAAAGCACCTAAAGTCATCTCATCTGTCATTAAATACGTCCCATGTGAAGTGATAGATAATCAAATTAGTTAGCTTCTTCAGTTTCCTTTTCTAGTACTCATTTGCACTGTAGGGTGAAAGGTAAATTAATTAAGCAGTAGCCCTTGTAACAGAGTATTCTCAGTGCCACCCGTAATAGAAAAGTAATAGCTTCACCACCTGCATGTACTGGACCGGTACAGTAACGCAAGTCTGTCTCCATCATCATGGTGTGCAACTTTTTTTCTCGGGTGCAACTTCACTGTGCTGTGTCCATGTCATTCTGCCGGCTTGCATAAGATAACGTACCCATTTCCCTAAACAAGAGAGAAGAAGAAGAATAAGACTGGTGTACTGTCATAGTCGACTGTAATGGAAGTCCATAGTGGTCGTAGAATTAGTTCATTAAACTACCACTACTGTTAGAGCAAGGATGCAGAAGTGGGAGGGTTACATAGATACTGTCCTCAATAGTTATGTACTGTGCTTTCAATTTGCTACTTGTACTCTGTGACCCAACTTTCGGCTCAATCACTTTGTGTTATTAATAAGGAGCATTGGTTACAGACTATGTCTTTCTTTCTTCATATAGTTGCTCCTTCCAAATCAACAACAAGGAGGGAGCAGGCTAGATTGGCCCGGCAACGGAGGCTGGAGGCCACAGTCGCCGAGTATCGGCGGCTGGTGGCCCTGGAGGAGGAGGAGGACACGCAGTCGAGCGGGGCAACATCTTCGACTGTGACCACTGCATCCTCCTCCGTGACTAAACCAGCGGGACCGAGCCGGGCTAAGAAAGCCGACCGCCACCGCCAAGCACCCGAAACACCAGCTGCCCCCCACAGGAGCTGCAAGGAACGCCAACACCGCCTACGAGTCCGCATGTCCAACCTGGAGCAGGAGGTCCTGAGGTATAAGACCTTGGTTAAGGGCCTCCGCTCCGAGCTTGCCACCCTCCGCAAGGAGTATGATGCCCATGCCGCATCATGCACCAGCACCAGCACCCTCCAGTAGTGGAGTGTCCCTTGCCCTTTTTTTATAGACTTTTGGGGGGTGGGATTTGGGAGTTGGGATCGTTTTGGGACGTTTCAGAGACAATCGTTGGGGTTAGGGTGGGTGAGGGAGATTATTTTGTTAGGGATAAATAAATATATTTTTCAACTACTTTATCTGACCATACCTGTTTTTTACTGCTTTTCAGTCTGGTGGGTGGGGGGCGGGGGTGTAACAGTAACTTTGTTTTCCTGAACAGTCGTAGGACTTTAGTAGTACAACCGTCAAACTCTTGTCTACTCCGAAATAATACTCCATTATACTACCTCCCACCAAACGCTTATCTTACCTGTAATTTGTGTTAGAAATTAGGGCTAGGCCCAGGGCTGGCTCCAGGTGAAATGGGGATTAACGTTGTCATTCCTGGGCGGGTGACATTTCCTCATTGCGGTGTTACTAGTGGTGTGACACAGTGGCAGTTGCATGCCTATGGAAAAAAAGAAAACGAAACCTTGTTTGTACTCCTTACTGTAGCATTACAACGGTTACGGTACGATCGAGAAAATAGCAGGTGACAGTACACTAGAACAGTGCCATAATGTAGCCTAACAAATGGTAAAGTATTGCAAGTATAACTAGTACTTGCGTTGAATTTATTTGACATTGGCTACTACTACTAGAAGATATAGTACTGAAGCTGAGTAAGTCTAGAAGATATCCTCGTATTCCTTCACCAGCCTGTTGCTGCTATCACCTTATCCTCCCCAGCAAGTGTGTGGAATTATTGATGTCATTTTAGTCAGACATCAAGCAAAACAACACAGCCCGGGGGAAGAGGGTTAGGGTTTGTAAAATGGATGGGAATGGGGGGTTCTTTTTGGGTAGGTTTTGTTGAGAGAAGAAAAAAAAAGCAGAGCATGGACAAACAATAATTGAAGATACAGAGTTTACAGACAATCTTTGGTTACAAAGTAAAGGTAAGCACATGCAGTCACACTCATAGAATAAAAGACAACAATGGATACTGTATCTGTATTGCGTATGTTGTTGGAGTTGTCCTGTTGAAATTGGTAAGTAAGTTGCATGCAGCAAACAATTCCTCTTATTGGCGGCACTCCTCCATTCCAGCTGACGCTTCGTCCATCAATGTGGTGGTGACCACTGACAGAAGAGACACCCTGTCCACTGCCTGCCTGGCGGATGTTGACTGAAACCCGGCCTGTAATTATTGAACGGAAAACAGGAAGTGCTATTACAATACCACTGATAAATAAATAAAAGGTATGTACGCTGTGTGGTTCAAAAAGTCACACTTTGATTTCCCTAATAGACAGTACAATATTTTTGAAATTGCGTGCTCTGTCTGAGTCACCTTTTTAAGGATCAATAAGTATGGCCAAAATATTATAGCGGATCTTTCCCCTCAAGGTGGGTGTACTACTGTGTTTTAGAACAAAATTTGACCTTCCCAGCAATGCTCCCACCAAGACCCTTACTAAAGCCAGTCGCAAAAATGTAGAAGAACCCAATCATATCTCCAAAAACGATGCCTAGCAGAAAAATGGTTACAAAACGTACTTTGAAAGTAACAGTAGACCCAAATACAGACCGTGGATTGTATTCAAACCACTTGCCTGCAAGCAAAAGTATCCATAGCCAGCATCGCTCCAACAGTGCTCTACAACAACAGAACCGCGTTGCAATAGAACCCCCCTAAACACATGCAATCCTGCTGCTAGGGCTAACCCTAATGAACCCTAACTTACAAAAAGTGCCAAAACTGGTGTTTCCTTATGGATTTTGTCCAACTAACTTCTAGCCGGTATTAGACCTTCCCAGGAATGCCCCAGGCAAGACCCGCCAACCCACCCGCAAAAAAACACCCGACACAACACCACCAAACAGCGAAAAAGCTAAATCTCATACTTACAATGTCTCTCGGCCTTCGGTCCAAACGCGGCGCTGTGCAGCTAGGTCGTCATCATCATCATCAATCATCATAACTCCTGTTTTCCACCACGGATTTCCTGAAAAGCAAATGCAATCAAGATTAGACTGTCGCAGCAGTGCTTCGACAGAGACCCCGGCCGCAACCCACCCACGAACAGCAGGAAGCCCCCCAAAACGCTACATTGAGCAAGATGTCTGAAGAAATGGCAAAAAAAAGGCTGTTCCTTATGGATTTTGTCCAAAACACTTGTATCCGGTATTAGACCTTCCCAGGAATGCCCCAGGCAAGACCCGCCGGCGCCAACCCACCCGCAAAAAAACACCCGACAACACCCCCAAACAGCGAAAAAGCTAAATCTCATACTTACAATATCTCTCGGCCTTCGGTCCAAAGTAACGCGCTGTGCAGCTAGGTCATCATCAATCATCATAACTCCTGTTTTCCACCACGGATTTCCTGAAAAGCAAATGCAATCAAGATTAGACTGTCGCAGCAGTGCTTCGACAGACACCAAAAATTACACACAAACCCCCGGAACCCCGCCAAAGAGCACCTCAAAGGCAAGCAAGTCAGCAAAAACGGCAAGAAATTTCCACCTCATATTTGGTCCAAAACACTTTTGTCCATTATTAGAGCTTCACAGCAATGGGCCCAAAACCGTCAACTCACCCGCAAAGAAGTACAACACCCCCACAAGTGCTGAGTCTTTCTTCATTGTGCGTAATCCAGCACTCTGCTTGGAGGGAAATCGCAGTCTGGAGGAGGAGGATAGAGGAGCATGTTCTTCAGAACTTGTGAACCTGAGGAATGTAGACTGCGGCACCTTCAAATCAATAAGCAAACAAGTGAAGACAGTTCTGATGATGGTCTTGTTTTTGGGATTAGGTGATTAAAGTTTGAATTAAATTAACTGTGCAAAACAAAGAAAGAGAGACACAAAGCACACAGGAATAAAAGTGAATAAGGACGAAAAAGAAAGTTCTTGATTGATTGTCTCATTTTCAGGGCTCGGTGTCAGGGAATAAGAACAAGATTTCGTCATCATACTCTGCGAATTCAGGCTGGATGAGGTCAGTGGCACCGAACAGAGAAAAAATCCCCTCATCTACGTTGCTGTCCTCATCGTCTTCATGTGGCGTGCTTTCTCGCACTTTGTAATCTGGTGGTATGAGGTGCTGATTCATCTTGATCATTGTCAGCCGCTCCACATTTTTGGGCGATAGGCGGCTCCGTTTGGCAGTTACAATGCCACCAGCAGCACTGAAAACACGTTCAGAAGACACACTTGCGAGTGGGCAAGACAAATAGTTTATAGCCAGGTTGTAGAGCTGTGGCCACAATTGTTTTTTGCCATGCCAATACTGCAATGGCTCCTCATTAAGAAAGACCACTGTTGAGTCATTCAGATAGTCCTGCACCATCGACTCAAGGTCATCAACTGTTCCTCCACTTTGCTTACTTTTTGCTGTGCCTGTGACATTTTTTAGAGAACCATACCCCATCAAACTTAGCCAATCCTCCTCCCCAGCCACTGTTAGTGTTGTCATTGTGTGTGGTGCAGATGATCCAGTTGCCGGTGTCTTTAACGGCTGAGAGGTCACTTGTGCCCCAGCCACAGGTGCAGAAGTGGATTCTTGTGACTGCGGATGGCCTGCTGATGCTGATGCTGATGTACTGGCTTCTCCTTCAATAACCTGCCGTTCTTTTTCAAACCTCTTGGCTGACCAGGCTAACCAATGTTTGTACTTTTGAACATCTGCATCAGCGAAAGGAAAGAATGCGTTGTCTGCCAGCGCCTTTTTGTAGCGTGGATCCAGAATAGTAGCACAAATGTAATGCTGATCTGAGTTGATGTTTTTAAGACGTTCATCACCACGTAGGCGATGTAATAATTTCTCAGACAAAATGAAATGTTTTTTTTTTTTTCATCTTTTTCAAACTCAGAATAAACCGCCATCAGTTGGTGCTCCAGTATGCACAACAATGGGATAGCTTTTCCCAAATTACAGTCCTCCTGGCTGACTGCACGCGTGAAGAACTCAAAAGGACGAAGCATGTCTGTCAGGCTTTTAACTATGGCCCATTGCGCCTTACTCATCCGCAGGTCCTCCTTCTGAGATGTAGCCTCTGTCAAGAAATAGTGATCGAGTACCGTATACTGCTCATGCAGACGCTCAAGCATGTAGAAGGTTGAGTTCCAACGTGTTGCCACCTCCTGGATGAGTGCTTTCACTGGCATTCCACGTTGAAGTAGCAGTCTCCGCAGATGCTTCCGGGCCTTAAAAGAATGGCTGAAATGGTTGCACATTTTGCGGCAGGTGGCCATTACCTCGAACGCTGGACTCTCTTTATCACTCAAGAATTTTTGAACTACCAGGTTGATACAGTGCGCCAAACACGGCACTCTAACATGGTGACCCTGTGACATGGCCTTAACTACATTGGCGCCATTATCCGTGGAAACATAACCAATCTTGCGTTTTAGGGGGGATAGCATTGACAACACCTTTTTGTCAAACTCTTCCAAAAGGTTTTCTGCTGTGTGACTTTTCTCCAAGGCAAACATGGCTAGTGTTGCATGTTTCCGAGCAGCTTTGAAAACTTGGTCCGGG
Organism: Lissotriton helveticus; assembly: GCF_964261635.1. Lineage (NCBI taxonomy): Eukaryota > Metazoa > Chordata > Amphibia > Caudata > Salamandridae > Lissotriton > Lissotriton helveticus. Next base: position 44,897,113 of record NC_136060.1, on the reverse strand, counting down.
TCAACACCTGCGTTTAGCTTTGCTATAACACCTGAAAAAGAGACCCAGTGTGCAGTGATGCACATGTAATCATCGCCTGGGCCACTGGTCCACATGTCTGTTGTCAGATGTATTGTGTGAACAGCACTCTTCTGCAAAGCTGCCCCAATCGCCTGCAGCACATCTTCATGTAGTGCTGGAACCGCAACTCTGGCAAAATAGAACCGGCTCGGAACCTTCCATTTAGGGCAGAGCGTTGCAACTAATTCAAGAAAACCTACCGCTTCTACAAAAGAAAAAGGTAGAAGGTCCGCAGCTAGCATTTTAGCCAGCTTAGTGTTATACAGACGCGTCAGTGGGTGGTTGCGTTCATATGGCACGTCTGAAGTAAGCATTGTTCTAATGTTGGCCTGGACCAAGCATTTACGGGCTGATAATGACTTCGTTGACCCAATTTTGCTCGCTGGTGAACTTTTGTGCGTTGGTGTCTCACTCGCTCCAACACTCTTAGTGTGCCTCACATTGGGTGTGCTGCTGAGAGGGGTACTGGGTGTAAGGGAAGTGTTTGACACGTCTTCTTCCTGCTCGTCAACATCAGATGAAACATCAACGTTTCCTTGATTTTGGCCTTTCTTGATCGCAGCTAGGTGCGCAAACCATTGGACACCGTGCTTTCTGTCAAGATGACCACTCTGGCCGCCGGTACCATAGTTGCTACCTGGCTTACCACGACTAACTGCAAGCTTACAAAGGGTACAAATGGCAAACCTTGGATTTTTGGGACAAACAGTAAAGAAGTCCCAAACTGGGGACTTGAAGTGTCTGTGGGACCTGGAGGAGGCGGCGATACTGGTGGTGGTGGTGGTCATGAAGCTAATGCCAGATGAAGTGGAGGATCTGGATTGGCCAACTTTTGTACGTTTTCCACTTTCACCGCCACTAATTAAGGTCGAGGTTGACGCAGGTCTCTTCTTGCCAGAAAGAAATATGGAAGCGGGACGAGTTGGTGTACTACTTAACTCCAATGATTGTGGTGTTTCCACTGCCTCCTCATCGACAACATCATCATCATCATCATCACGCGCAGCAGCTCTTCGGGCTAGGGTCAAAATGTCTGTTTGCTGCATGCCCGCTGGGGCTGCAGTGACCTTTATGATGACTGGGTCGTCGTTGGCAGAGTCTTCATCAGCAGCAGTATCCGCCACTTCTTGTTGAGCCTCATCACACTCCATAAGTCTGAGACTTTGGACGAGCTTCCTTTTACGCTTAAGTACCTTTGTTGGATCATGGTGTGCCTCACTCTCAGACGGCTGTGGTGCTGGTTCCCAAGTTTGATCCGTATCATCAGAAGGAGGTGTGCTTGAAGAGGATGTAGACACCACCCTTGATCTCTTCCTTGCTAGGGTTGTGGAAGACAATGAAGGATCATCAGGAGGAGTGGCTTCCTCAAATGATACCTCGCCTTGATTGTCGATTTCCTGATGTGCCCCTACTTCGGGAGGAACAACTATTGTGGGCACTTGTTGTGACCCTCCATGCACCTCTGCATGCGCATCTCCTTGCGCTGCCTCTCCTTCCACATGTACTTGGGCTTGTACTTGCACATGTGATTGTTGTTGCCGCTGTGGTTGTTCAACACTCGTCAGATGAGCTACAACAACCTGTGTTGATTGAGGGACATTGCTGCTGCTTTCTTGCGATGAGCCCACATCACTGGTCGATGGTGATTGAAGAAGTATACTGGCTGCCTCTGCAGCACTCAAGGGCTTGGACTTAAGTTGGCGTGGTGGTGGTGGTGGCACTGAGCCCAATGGAGCGGGGGTGCTGCTGCCAGCTTGGTCCCCAGCAGATCCCGCTGCAGCTGCTGCAGGCATACTTTTTTTTTTACTCACAAAAAAAGGGGCGGGCGGCACACCAGTGTCCTTGGTAACTTGCTTCTTCTGCTCCTTACTGGCACCTTTCTTGCTAGAGGAGCTACGGGTTACTTTTTTTGGGGCCATCTTCTTCAGAGCAGGTCAGCAGGCAGCAGTTGCACGAGTTGCAGAGGGTTCTGTGTCCAGACGTGACGTCGCGTGACGTTATGCTGCACACACCGCTGCAGGACTTCTTCCTGGCACTGGTGGTTCTATTGAGTCTTCTTGTGCACCTAAAAGCAATGGAAGACAGAGGAACATCAGTTCAGTTATACACCCCAAAAAATCGACAAAACACAGAAAAATGAGCACAATCCCATGCCATCCATGATGTTTACATTGAAGACACCCCACAGAAAGACTAGGGACATGCAAGTATGCAACACTCACTACCCCTGGGCATAAGGGATGAAAAGTAGGCAAAATAAGTGCAGGCCTCAGACACTGCCTCTCCTCAAAATGGCCCCCTTACACCCCAAGCACATGTTGCCTGTACCAGCCAGCACTCAAGATGGCCACCACCACCACCCACATGGCCAGTCCACATCAACAGTACACCCCCAAAAAACAGAAAAACTGCCAGAAATCACCACAATCCAATGCCATCCATGATGTTTACATCAAAGAGAGTGAGACAACACCACAGGCACACTCAGTCCATGCACCACCACCACCCCTGGGCAAGCAAAAGGCCACACCAGCAGCCCCCCAAAAACGACAAAAAACAATAAAATAAGCACAATCCCAGCCCATCCATGGCCTCAATTATGTTTAAATTCAAGAAGACACCCCACAGAAAGACTAGGCCCATGCAACACTCACCACCCCTGGGCAAAGGGCCACACCAGCAGGCCCAAAAAAACGACAAAAAACAATAAAATCTGCACAATCCCAGCCCATCCATGGCCTCAATGGTGTTTAAATTCAAGAAGACACCCCACAGAAAGACTAGGCCCATGCAACACTCACCACCCCTGGGCAAAGGGCCACACCAGCAGGCCCAAAAAAACGACAAAAACCAATAAAATCTGCACATTCCCAGTCCATCCATGACCTCAATGGTGTTTAAATTCAAGAAGACACCCCTCAGAAACACTAGGCCCATGCAACACTCACTACCCCTGGGCATAAGGGATGAAAAGTAGGCAAAATAAGTGCAGGCCTCAGACACTGCCTCTCCTCAAAATGGCCCCCTTACACCCCAAGCACATGTTGCCTGTACCAGCCAGCACTCAAGATGGCCACCACCACCACCCACATGGCCAGTCCACATCAACAGTACACCCCCAAAAAACAGAAAAACTGCCAGAAATCACCACAATCCAATGCCATCCATGATGTTTACATCAAAAAGAGTGAGACAACACCACAGGCACACTCAGTCCATGCACCACCACCACCCCTGGGCAAGCAAAAGGCCACACCAGCAGCCCCCCAAAAACGACAAAAAACAATAAAATAAGCACAATCCCAGCCCATCCATGGCCTCAATTATGTTTAAATTCAAGAAGACACCCCACAGAAAGACTAGGCCCATGCAACACTCACCACCCCTGGGCAAAGGGCCACACCAGCAGGCCCAAAAAAACGACAAAAAACAATAAAATCTGCACAATCCCAGCCCATCCATGGCCTCAATGGTGTTTAAATTCAAGAAGACACCCCACAGAAAGACTAGGCCCATGCAACACTCACCACCCCTGGGCAAAGGGCCACACCAGCAGGCCCAAAAAAACGACAAAAAACAATAAAATCTGCACAATCCCAGCCCATCCATGGCCTCAATGGTGTTTAAATTCAAGAAGACACCCCACAGAAAGACTAGGCCCATGCAACACTCACCACCCCTGGGCAAAGGGCCACACCAGCAGGCCCAAAAAAACGACAAAAAACAATAAAATCTGCACAATCCCAGCCCATCCATGGCCTCAATGGTGTTTAAATTCAAGAAGACACCCCTCAGAAACACTAGGCCCATGCAACACTCACTACCCCTGGGCATAAGGGATGAAAAGTAGGCAAAATAAGTGCAGGCCTCAGACACTGCCTCTCCTCAAAATGGCCCCCTTACACCCCAAGCACATGTTGCCTGTACCAGCCAGCACTCAAGATGGCCACCACCACCACCCACATGGCCAGTCCACATCAACAGTACACCCCCAAAAAACAGAAAAACAGCCAGAAATCACCACAATCCAATGCCATCCATGATGTTTACATCAAAGAGAGTGAGACAACACCACAGGCACACTCAGTCCATGCACCACCACCACCCCTGGGCAAGCAAAAGGCCACACCAGCAGCCCCCCAAAAACGACAAAAAACTATAAAATAAGCACAATCCCAGCCCATCCATGGCCTCAATTATGTTTAAATTCAAGAAGACACCCCACAGAAAGACTAGGCCCATGCAACACTCACCACCCCTGGGCAAAGGGCCACACCAGCAGGCCCAAAAAAACGACAAAAAACAATAAAATCTGCACAATCCCAGCCCATCCATGGCCTCAATGGTGTTTAAATTCAAGAAGACACCCCACAGAAAGACTAGGCCCATGCAACACTCACCACCCCTGGGCAAAGGGCCACACCAGCAGGCCCAAAAAAACGACAAAAAACAATAAAATCTGCACAATCCCAGCCCATCCATGGCCTCAATGGTGTTTAAATTCAAGAAGACACCCCTCAGAAACACTAGGCCCATGCAACACTCACTACCCCTGGGCATAAGGGATGAAAAGTAGGCAAAATAAGTGCAGGCCTCAGACACTGCCTCTCCTCAAAATGGCCCCCTTACACCCCAAGCACATGTTGCCTGTACCAGCCAGCACTCAAGATGGCCACCACCACCACCCACATGGCCAGACCACATCAACAGTACACCCCCAAAAAACAGAAAAACAGCCAGAAATCACCACAATCCAATGCCATCCATGATGTTTACATCAAAGAGAGTGAGACAACACCACAGGCACACTCAGTCCATGCACCACCACCACCCCTGGGCAAGCAAAAGGCCACACCAGCAGCCCCCCAAAAACGACAAAAAACAATAAAATAAGCACAATCCCAGCCCATCCATGGCCTCAATTATGTTTAAATTCAAGAAGACACCCCACAGAAAGACTAGGCCCATGCAACACTCACCACCCCTGGGCAAAGGGCCACACCAGCAGGCCCAAAAAAACGACAAAAAACAATAAAATCTGCACAATCCCAGCCCATCCATGGCCTCAATGGTGTTTAAATTCAACAAAACAGTTGTATCATGCACCCATAACCAACCCTGGTCCTACTGGATACTGTGGCTACCCACAATATAATTTATTTAATTTTCTGAAAAAGTTCCAAAATTGTACTTGCAGCAACTGTAATGCCCCAAACAAACTTACTTGTGAAAGTTGATTTCTAATCCAAAAGTGATCCAAAGACAGTCAAAAAGGCCTCAAATCCAAATATCCAGCAGCACCCACAAAAAGTAATCCTTCCAGCTCCAGATCCAAATGAAAGTGACCAGGAGATGGACAAAGCACTGGGAGGAGCCTGCTGGACAGGAACAGGAAGTTGGAGACTGTGGGGCACTTCCTTCCTCCCCCCCCCCCAAAATGGACTCCTTGCAAAAAAAAAGGCCATGCAAATGTCAACCTGAGGAGTGATTCTGATAAAAATCATAATTTTCTGAAGGTTTATCCTGTTTGCTGGTGATTTTCTTGTGCGAAATTGCAAAATCTCTATTTCGCAAGTGCGAGATTGTTCCTTTCCGCCGCAACTACATGTTCGCAATTGCGAACTCTCGCGAGGTGTGCTGTGCAAGGTGGCAAGCCGCGAGTACGTATTCGCGGGCGACAAACTCCCGCGGGAACACGCAGCAAGATCTAAAATGGCGCGTCACTCGCAAAGAAAAACAACTCGGCAAACGCTAAAATGACGGAAAGTGAACGCCGTGCACCACGCCGCGCGCCGCAACCAAGCAAAAAATCCGCCGCGAGCGGATTCACGGATTTTCGACAAATTCGCGAGCGTTCGCGGATTGCGGATTTGCCGAAAATCCGAAAAATCCGCGAGCGGAGCGGATTTTACGCCCATGCTTAGTCCTGCTTAATATGTCATCAGGAGCTGTCAAGGGGGAATCCCAACAAAAAATACTCCTTTGGCAACCACACTATGATCAGACATATGCAACGGAAGAATCCAAATAACTATGCTAGGGCAGAGGTCAGGGAACTGGCCAGAAACCCTGTCCAATCTTCTGCCAACACCTCCCAAACTAATGTTCCCACCCCATTGGGACCGGAAGTTAGGGAGATGTGCTCCACCATACAAACAAAGTTTTCCAATTTTAAAATGGTTTGTATTTTTTGTGGACAAACAATATGCTATGGAGAGAAAAGCATCACACTTATTAACCGTGCTTGGGATAACCACAAGTGCCCAACAACAAAAAGAATAAAAACAACAGTTCTTTTTAGAACTACCTCTAATGTATAAAAAAAGCAACTTTTTGGGAAACTCTGTCATGCTTTTTTCTCCACGGTACGCTCCCCGGTACGCGTACCGGGGCACGTACCGGGGCACTTACCGGTCGCTCCCCCCGCGAAAATCGTTTTTTTTTTTTCCGTTTTCAGCGCCGGGGTCCTTTTATGTCCCCCGCATCAAACCTAGGGAGTCAGGGGGGGTCTACCCTGCCCCCTTTTGGTTATTTCCCCCTTTGTTTTTGGCCCCTCTTGTATCTCTATCCTACCGAGACACAAGATGGCGGCCGCTCCAGTCTGTTTGGAATGTTTACAGACACCCGAGAGCCAATCAGCTTTCCGCGCGCGAACTCGCGTTACGCGCTATTGCGCGCCCCGGTGCGCGTACCGGGGCACGCTTATAGATATATATATATATTTTTTAACCTAAATTACTCAAAATCCACTGGAGCACATATCTTGAGACATAGCAAAGGCACATCGGGCTACCAGTCTCTACAATTTTGCCAAGTTTGGTGGAAATTCATTCAGCCGTTCGAGCTAAAAGTGAGTCTAACAGCCCTATGGAAATTGACATGGGCAAAACACGTTTTGGGACCCCCTTTTATCTCGGCCTCCGCTTGATGAATCCCCCCCAAACTTTCAGGGAAGGACCGGAGCAGCGGGATGCAAATTTGAGGAACATTTAAGGCAGATTCCTCAACCGGCGCCAAAGTTATTCCCAATAGAATGTTGCGGATTTCCTATGGAAAACAATCCTAACTATAACTACCTACTGGCAACCGCCAGTAGGTAATATATATATATATATATATATAAACAAAATAACCCAAAGTCAATAAACGCTCTCAGGACAAGAGCGTGTATTGACTTTGGGTTATTTTGTTTACATTTAAACTACCGGAGCAACTCCGCCGGTGCACACGCCACCTTTCTTGGGTCGTGGAGATCCAGAAGGAGTAATTATCGTTTTGGATATATATATATATAAACACAAAAGTGACAATCTTCGGGCATCAAGTATGAGAGCACACGCAGAAGTATGTCAAAACAAAGTGCTTTAATGTGCAGAACCCCATCACTGAAAAACGCGTTTCGACTTGTACCTTCCTCTTTGTCAGTTTACTATGGTATCACGATAACATTTAAATCAAATGATGTGTCACGTGCAATACATAAAAAGAATGAAAAGATGATCTTTAACTTATGGTTGATTAACAGATTTCATGGTCACCATCTTGTCAGTTTACCATGGTATCCCGATAACATTCAAATCAAACGATGTGTCACGTGCAATACATAAAAAGAAAGAAAAGATGGTCTTTAACTTATGGTTGATTAACAGATTTCATGGTCACCATCTTGTAACGTGGTTTTAAATATTTAAGAGTGAAAAATGAAATTAATTCAAACCCTTGAGCAATACTCGTGCAAATAACTTACTCAGCCAATACGGGAGAATAAAATTAAAAATAAGACATTATGCACACAAAAAGGAATCAAGTTATTAATCCATCATGATAAGTGTAATGCCTGATAAGAAAGAATATATATATTACCTACTGGCGGTCGCCAGTAGGTATATATAGTTAGGATTTTTTCTCTATGGGATTTTTGAAAATTCTATGTCTAATAACTTTGGCGTTTGTGGACGGAATTGGCTGAATTTTCAGGAAAATGGAACATTTTGTTTCTGAGCAGCCCCTGAAAATTTGGGGGGGTTTCGTCAAGGGGGGGCCGAGAAAAAAGGGGGGTCCCAAAACGTGTTTTTAACATTGAGTTTTCCATAGGGCGGTTGGCCTCACTTTTAGCCCGAACGGCTGAATGGATTTGCACGAAACTTGGCAAAATTGTAGGGACTGGTAGCCCGATGTGCCTTTTGTAGGTCTCAATATATGTGCTCCAGTGGATTTTGAGAAATTAACGTTCAAAAAAAGATATATATCTGTAACAGCGGACCGGGCAGCGCTCCGGTTCGCGGACTTTTCGCGTTACGGAGCTTTGTGAAGTGAAGCTGATTGGTTCTCCGGCGTCTGTAAACATTCCAAACAGTCCGTAGCGGCCGCCATCCTGTCTCTCGGTAGGATCGAGAGACAAGAGGAGGCAAAAGCGAAGGGGCAAATGACCATAAGGGGGCATAGTAGATCCTCCCTGACCCCCTAGGTTTGATGTGGAGGTTTTAAAAGGGCCCCGCGGGGCAAAAAAAAATAAAAATGATAATAATCGAACGGCTGAATGGATTTGCACGAAACTTGGGGAAATTGTAGGTACTGGTAGCCCGATGTGCCTTTGCTAGGTCTCAATATATGTGCTCCAGTGGACTTTGAGAAATTAACGTTCAAAAAAAGATATATATCTGTAACAGCGCTCCGGTTCGCGGACTTTTCGCGTTACGGAGCTTTGTGAAGCGAAGCTGATTGGTTCTCCGGCGTCTGTAAACATTCCAAACAGTCCGTAGCGGCCGCCATCTTGTCTCTCGGTAGGATCGAGAGACAAGAGGAGGTCAAAGCGAAGGGGCAAATGACCATAAGGGGGCATAGTAGATCCTCCCTGACCCCCTAGGTTTGATGTGGAGGCTTTAAAAGGGCCTCGCAGGGCAAAAAAAATAAATATCGTTTTTTTAGTTCTTTTGCGTGGGGAGCGCCCGGTTCGCGAACCGGGAAGCGTTCTGGGGAGCGTACTTTCTTGAAAATTAGTGAAAAAAGTTAGAGTAAAATAATAATTGTGAGTGATCAGATGTAGGGTAGCTCTGAGAAGAGCTTTTGGGTTTATGGTACATTTAGGTACTTATAAGTAGGTACCAATGCACAGTCTTAAATTCAGAATGAAAATTCTGTTGCCCTCATCTGAGAAGTGAACTCCATCTCCTCTGTAGATATCTTGCATGTAGTAACGCAAGTTATTGTTGTACAAGGAGCCCATTCCATGGTCTCTCATGTAAGCTGAAACAGATTTGTTTACATGCTTCCTCGACTTCTCAATTTGTGGACAAAATTGGTTCGACCACCTCCATTTCTGTCTTTGGCATATATTTGAATATACCAAGGCAGTCTGAGGAAAAAGTGCCATCAATTGCTCAAAGGTGTCCTTTAAAAGCCTTTCCAGACCTACCCCAGTCAAAGTGCCCAAGTCATTACCTCCACAGTGCACAATTAACAGGTCAGGTTTTGGCAAATGCATAAAGGTTTTCACCAATGGTATCAATTGGTGACATTTTAATCCTCTGTGGCCAAACCACTTAATTTCCACATCTTGTAAATTGAGGTTAGGTAAAGTCCTGTTTTCAGCGTACCTCTGAGCCCAATAGATGTAACTATGTCCAACAATCCAGACAGAAAACATGGCGAGAGAAGGTTCTGCTGCAGTCAGATGAAGTGTGGCAATGAAATGGCAGTTGAAAAAATAAGAGTTTAAAATGAAAAAAACTGTGGAGTTTCTGTGTTAATGAAGCAGTAACAGTGATTGGTGGATTTTGATTGCTGAAAACAGAAAGTTAGGGTGCATGGATGAGTTCGTTGAAAGATGTATTTTGAGTGGCGAAGAAAAAATCATTAAATGGAAGAATGCACTGGATATGCAGGTGCACTGAGAGTTCAGAGTTCAATTGCAACATTGTTGTGTGAACTTGCAAACACCAGAGGTCTTGCAAGAGGTGGTTGCTATGCAAAAAAGCAGAAAGGGCAGAGGGGGGAAGGGTTCTGATTTGATAAAAAGTGAGGGAAGAGTTTTGATTGGGTGACATGAGAGATATGTGTGAAGAATTACAGCATTTCTGTGCTTTTGATAGCTGCAGACTCTGGAGTGCATACCTTTTGCTCTGCTGAAGACAAATTGGTGTGTTTCTGAGACTGTTTTGAAACTCAAAGTATTTGCTAAGGTGAGAAAAGATTTCTTTAATTTAGATAGAAAATAGTGTGCTTTAAGGAGAAAATTATGAAGAAAGTTGTGTTTTTCAAATGTTGCTTTGTCTCAAGTGTTTTACAAATAGATTTTGTTTCTTTGAGAAATTGTAATTGGAGAAAATGTGAAGTATTAGTACTGACAGGGTTTTTATGTGCATAGGAGCTGTGGAGTGTTTTCAAATTATGATTTGTAAATCGTTTTTGAGGAAAAGGAATGGTTTTAATACTTATGACAAGGACATAATGGTGTATGCTTCTTTATAAGGCAATTGAGTGTCTCTGATGTTATTTTTCCCATTTTAATGTAAGACGTTTCCCTGTGGAGCAAATTGCTTGTAAATATGCTCCCACCTGTGCATGGCAAATTTAGATTTTGAATGTTTGCGTTACATAGGCATGTTAAAGGTGACCGAAACATGATGCAAAGGCAATCAAAAAACGCTTTCATGTGTCTTAAGGACATTTTAAGTCATTTCCCCATGTGGAGTGTTTTTAAATTATGACTTGAAAATCGTTTTTGGGGAAAATGAATGCTTTTAAAATTTATGACAAGGACATAATGGTGTATGCTTCTTTATAAGGCATTTCAGTGTCTCTGATGTTATTTTTGCAATATTAAATTAAAAGACCTTTCTCCGTGGAGCAAATTCCTTGTAAATATGCTCCCACCTGTGCATGGTAAATTTAGATTTTGACTGTTTGAGTTACTTAGCCATGTTAAAAGTGACCCAAAAAAGTTGCAAAGGCTTTAAAAAAACATTTTCATGTGTCTTGAGGACATTTTAAGTCATTTCCCCGTGGGCAGTGTTTTCAAATTATGAGTTGAAAATCGTTTTTGAGGTAAAGGAATGTTTTCAAAATTTATGTGCGCCATATGCCCCCAAATTTCTTTTTCAGGGGTGCAGCAGGGTGTTCTTGAGACACCCCTGCACCCTCGAAAAAATTCGTAATTTGCGATGAGCTAATTGCTAATCGCAAATTGCACGTTCATTCCTATGGGCCTCCTGCTCCATGGAAATGAATGGGTAATTTGTAATTAGCAAATAGCTCATCGCAAACTAGGAATGGTAAAGAATCGCTATTTATTCCTTAAAGTTCGCTATTTAGGAAATGTAAAAAACTTTGATGATACATATGGCGGTTCATCTCTAACAAGATATGAAGCTTAGGGATAGATTTATGATGACTGGCGTATCATCAGGGATGTGCCAGTCATCCAATCGCGGGCCGTGGAGGGAGTTACGGTGGGGCAGGGAGGCGGGGAGGGGGAGGGGCAGGGTGGAGGGACCTAAAAACTGGCATATGGATAATTGCAGGTAAGTACACAATTTAATTATTCAAACGAAATTCGTAGCGCGCACAGCATCCCATTTTGCGATGCAGTGCGCGCTACAAAATTCGTTTGAATAATTAAATTGTGTACTTACCTACAATTATCCATATGCCAGTTTTTAGGTCCCTCCACCCTGCCCCTCCCCCTTCCCGCCTCCCTGCCCCACCGTAACTTCCTCCACGGCCCGCGGCTGCAGTCATCCTGTGCCGCTGTTCCGCCACCCATGGTGTGCTGCATTTACAATGCGGCGCATCATGGGGTAAAAACAGCATAGATGCGTGACGCATCTGTGCCGTAAAGGTGGCGCATTGCTGGAGTTGTATCGCAAGTGTGATGAAGCTCCAGCAAGGCTCAGGGGTGCCCCTGTCGCAGGGTTTCTGTTCTCACACAGAACTGTGCACAGAGGATTGGAACCTCGGCGAATTAGGGTGCCCCAAAACTCACCTTAGTACCGAAAAACCCCTTAGCAAGCTAGCTACAGTGTCACATTGGATATAACAAACTCTCAATGTTTAGACAATCCAGAATATGAACTTACAGTACCTCAGGATACGTGGAACTCATGAACACTCGGTCGTTATATATTCATTACAAACAGGAACATGGAGTTAAGAAGAACACATGTGTATTTGAAATGTTTATTTACTAATGCCGTCTTCTCAGGCGTAGTATCTTAGATAATACAAGTACACATCTTCGTCGCCATTGTAATAATGTGAGAACGTACGTCTTTAAATGTTTTTTAGTTATCTTTATTCCGGAGCGCCGGGGCTAAGCTGTTGCTCAACGGTCGGCGCCAAGCAAACAATATGGCCGCCTTCCGCTTTCTGTTTCCCCAAATCCTGTTCCTGTGCAGGAACACTAGAACGCTACCACAATTATCAGTAGCAAAATTACCAGCATAGTTACTAGTACATAAAAAGCGAATGGTGACAGTATGTTAACATGCTGTAAATTAATAAGAGTTAGCAACACTTATATCTCACCCTGCCTAATACACATATTATATTATTTGCTAAGAAGGTCTCTTTGGGTTAGTTTAGGGCGTGCCTATACTTTAGTGTCCTAGATTTGAAGGTATCACATCAGCATACACCAGCTCTCTCTTCATGTGAATCGCATCAAGTGTTGTGTATGTGTGTGTTCGGTAGAGCAATAGAAAACCCGCCTCATGCCCAGAATTGGCAGAAGCTGCACTTATGTTATGACTATGAAGTCGTGGAGATCAGACCTCATAACAATTCTCTATCGTGTTGTTCTTGAAACTTCAGCACTCGCTGTACAGATATAGTTTAAGAAGCAAAGCAGATAGTAGAGCAATAACATATTATTGTCATGTAAACCATGATGAACTACTAGGTTGAAAGCTAAAGCAACAACTAAGTGTCGTGTGCTGAAGTTGCAAAAAAGGAAAAATGGCGTTTAAACCGGTAATGAGCCCATGTTAACTTAACACGGTGTAAAGATATCCAGGATCTACATGACACCCCTCCATGATCCGGAAACGAACAAAATAAGGTAATAGAAGTGCCATCTCATGAGAGCAGATTGCAACTTTATATGTGCACGGTCCGCAAGGTAAAACATTAAAAACTAGCAAAATTTAATGCTAAGAAAAAATAAAACAGTCAACTAGTTTATCGAGGCTTAAGCCAATAGGCAAGCTAAATAATAAAAACTTGACAAATAAGTCAATGAATTGTCAATGAAATGCTAGTACTCAGCATATCAAACATGAAAAAGGTCTATGACATAATTGTGTATGCAAAATAAGCTGCAACAGCCTCCAATAGGAAGTCACCGTCTTCATCCGAAAAGAGTTCAGCCATCCAATTTAAAAGCGGAAAAGAACATACGTGCTCTCCCAGCACCGGATCCTCTATCACCATCAGAGGACAGCTCGGTGGGTTTTCAAGAAAGCTCTGTTCCAAGAAAGACTGTGTTGCCGCCAGTAAATTCCAGGGACCAATTAGTCCATGCATCAATGCCACAGCCATAATCCTTTCGCCAGGACAAACCAACTCGTGAGCAATGATAGGACTCATCAGCTGATTAAAGTCGACGTCAGGAGAAACCGGTCCGCAGAGACACAAATTAATGGCCCAATCGAAATCACAGGTCAGGCAGTGAAATACAGGCTGGACACAGGTGAAGTAGGAGAATCGAAAAGATAATCCATATGCCGTGCTTAATATCGCCAACGGCATTGTGCCATAATATTCAAGCATGCGATTGCGGAACAGCGTTAGCAGCTGCAGGGCGGGACCTTGCACAGGAGAGACATCCATATTTAAAAATGTAAAAAAGCACAAGAGCGTCCGGTGCTAATGCAAGTAAAACTGGGAATCCACCAAACAAAGTGGAAAAAATAGAATGAAAGAAAGCAGGGATGACTCCAAAGATTTTCTCAAATGAAGTCACAAGACCACTGCTAACAACTTTAAAAAAATGCGCCAGGGCCTTTGTGGAGGACGCGTTAAAGATAGTCCGAACCATCTCGCTGAAATGCAAAGGCGAATCAGTATTTAAAAGGGCCTGCACCTCTGTACGGGTGTTCGCTATGTGAAGCACGAAAGTTTCACGGGCCGAACTCAAGGCCACCTCTCTCTGAGACAAAAGAGCCCTTATTCTTGCCATGCCGTTGAAATCTGCTCCCAAGGTTGGTATTTGTGGCCAGATTGAAAACTCCCTATGTTCATGTGTGGGAGGAAATAGAACATTTCTGCAGCAAATAACCCGTTCACTTACTGTTACGATAAAAGGAATACTTTTAATTAACCCAGAACAATCTTCATTATTGAGCATCAAATAACTACCATTTTCCAACAACTTGAATGTGGGGATGATAGCAGGAACTGGCGTGCCTTGCAACACGCAAGCCATATTTGGTCGGTCTTTGTTGCATGAACCGTGTAACTGTATGTGCGTACACATTAGTGAATGATCTGGCGTCTCAGTGCATTCCTCTCCATTCAGATAAACTTCTTGATCATCTTTGAAACATCTGTATGTGTATGGAAGCGACCAGATCTCGTGAAGAAAACCACTACCTAAAGGTTCATAATGACCTATTGGTATATATTTCATACAATTTGAAAACTTATATAAAGCAAAAGGCAGCGTTATTAAACCGTGGATAAGGCACGTTGCCAAAGCAGCCAACCTTTTGGATTTATACTGGAAATGTTAAAGGAAGAATTACGGAGTAGGGCCTGTAAATCACTAATGGACAACCGAGTAAAATGACTCCAACCATCATATTCCTCTAACTCCGGGATAGTAGGGGTGTTTAATTTTTTAGAAGTAGCCAATCCAAAGCATTTGGTCTGGGAAATTGTTTCATTCACAAACAACATATGATTTGGGATGAGACATGCACGGTGCAAAGCCTCAGTGCCTTGTACCTGCCAGGTTCGTGAACCCCAAACTGATGTAGATCCTGGATATCTTTACACTGTGTTAAGTTAGCATGGGCTCATTACCGGTTTAAACACCATTTTTCCTTTTTTGCAACTTCTGCACACGACACTTAGTTGTTGCTTTAGCTTTCAGTCTACCTGCGTCAAGATCTATGCCTGCTTCAAGCAGGCGCAGGGTTTTGACGCAGCTTTGTCCTATCTGATTGTAAATGCGGCACACCATGGGTGGCAGAGCAGCGGTGCACGTTAACTGGTGCATCCCTGGGGATGTGCTAGTTAACATAAATCTGCCCCTTTTATTATTAATTATGTGCAGGGGACACAGAGTCAGTGAGGTTTATCCAAGGTTAAGAAGAGATGAGTCCTGTTCACTGAAAAATTGGACATAGGCTTCACTTCCTGACAGCCGCGGGCCGTGGAGGGAGTTACGGTGGGGCAGGGAGGTGGGGAGGGGGAGGGGCAGGGTGGAGGGACCTAAAAACTGGCATATGGATAATTGCAGGTAAGTACACAATTTAAATATTCAAATGAAATTCGTAGCGCGCACAGCATCGCATTTTGCGATGCAGTGTGCGCTACGAAATTCATTTGAATAATTAAATTGTGTACTTATCTGCAACTATCCATATGCCAGTTTTTAGGTCCATCCACCCTGCCCCTCCCCCTTCCCGCCTCCCTGCCCCACCTTAACTTCCTCCACAGCCCGCGGCTGCCTCCTCAGCATCGCTGGACATGGTTAAATAATAGCTGCAAAATGTTACTCTTGTTAAACAATTTTACTATTATAATCTCTGAGATTTGTCTCTTACTCTGCAACATCTCATTGTTGTTATCTTTCTTTAAAGATAAAGACAACATCAACATGAGCGACAATCAGCAATTAATTGATTTCGACCTCATCATTGAACTCGTAATTGAAACATCAGTGGATGTTGATCCTTTGGATGATTTAAATCCTGAGGATGAAGAAGAACGTGATGAGGATGCAGATTTGTCAGAATTGTATGACATAGGATGGGAAGCTGACGTGCTTGAGCCTATGGAACTATAAACATTTATTTTATAAATTTATAATAAATAAAAAGTAAAAATGTAAACCGTTTAATTTAAAAATAAAGACACCTTCAAAAACAGGTTATGTGTAGTGTCTTCAATAAAATATTAAAATATGCTCATAAAATTAGATCAGATTCACATATAAAACAGCACAGGTAAAATGAATATAAATTCCATTTCTTTTCTGCTATTTCTGTATTCTAAATTTGCCATGCACAAAAAAATCTTCTATGTAAAAATGTTAAGTAATGTGTTAAGTTTTTGATGACTGTTATTGATTTACTGTTGGGTAATAGTGGTTAATAACATTTTTTATTATATTTTACCACAGATTCAACTGCAGATCATTTCAAGATTTCAGCATGCCAACCAAAGAAAGAGTGAGAAAGGCTGCAAAACGTCAAAGACAGCAGCTGAATGAAAAAAAGCAGCAGTCCTCTAACAAAAAGATTTGTCAAGTCACCAAGAAAGCACCGGGTAAGAGTACAAAAACATTCATAAGAAATATCTGTGGTAAAAAAAATATTACTACAGAAAATGTTTCAGTCCAGAAAAGGAGAAGCAATTCAAACAGAAAGGAAAGGCCAATGAAAAATGTTACTGCTAGAGTAAGAGATAACTCTATGCATGAAAGTAGAAGGAAACAACAGTTTAGGGACATTCGTAAACGAATGTTCCGCAACAGGATAATTGGCAATTTGTTAAAAAATATTAAGAAAGGTCAACAGAAAGTGGTTTTTTATAAGAGAAAAAAAATAGTTGAGAAAGTTATTGATCAGGCATTTGAAATTAAACGTAAGTTATTTATTTTGACAATCAATAGAATTAGGAAGCTAAACAAGGCAATTTATGATTTCAAAAGAAATAGTAGATGGAAGAGAATAGTTAATCGTAGTAATTTTTGTGAAGTTTTTTCTGGAGAATGGATGCATAGTTCAAGCTCTGAGGCATTTTTTAATGAGGAGAGTTATTTCCAGGATAATGATTTGGTGCATGCAGTTGACACCAGTGGTCGAGCTTATGAAGTGAAAGATGGTTGTCCAGTTGAAAAAGAAAAACTTGTGACAACAGAGATAGAAGAGGTGTTAGGTAATGAGGTTTTAGGGAGACGTCCTAAGGGTCCTGTGTACACCTGGAAGTGTAGTAGTATTTGCAGTGTACGACAGGATTCCATCAATTTGCTTTGTGATTTTATACGGTCATTTAATAAGAAAAGTTTGAAGCAGAAAATGAAGTTGTTGCAAGAATTAGATCCTTGCAGAGTGAGAGAAGTGATAGGTTTGCATGGTCATTCACTGTCTTGTCTTTCCAGGAGAGTATGCCAGAGTGTTTTTCATCATTTCAGGATGCTAGCAGCGCATCATAATAAAGTGAGGAAATTAGTTAGAATGTTGTATTATGCTAAGAGTCCAGCAATTATGCTTAAACAATTATGCGCTGCTCTTTTGCATGGTTCTGAAATAGATGTGAAGAATATATGTGAAGAAATTGAGTTTTGTTACTTTGGAAGTAAAGAGGAGAATGTTGAAATTGACCAAGAAGAAGAGAGTAATGTGGAAGATAGTGTACAGGTTTCCAGTACAGATAATTTCCAGAGGGAAATTGCGACGTTTGAGGTGAAATCAAGTGAGAGGCCAAATTTCACTTGTGTGTGTTGTCGACGCACTTATTATAAGAATCAGACTAAGTTAGTGGATTTATATGCAAAAAGTGAAAGGGAAAATAATAATGAATGGAAGGATTTTACAACATACTTGATGGTAGAAAATTGTTTTGATTTGGGATTGGATCAACGTGTGTGTACTAATTGTTGTAACAAATTAAATCAAAACCAGATGCCTGCTAGAGCAGTTCATAATAATCTGGAATTGGTTGAGATTCCTTCTGAATTGAAGGATTTAAATACTTATGAATCTATTTTGATTCAAAGTATCCATCCCTTTCAGGCTATTGTAAGAATGGAGCCAAAGACAGGGAAATTGCCTCCATCAGATTTACAGAGAGGATTAAAGGGAAGAGTTGTTTATTTGCCTCTAGATTTCAAGAAAAACATTAACACAATTGGAGTAGAAAAAGTGGAAGAGGAACCTCTGGTTATCTTAGTTAATGGGGTTCCGACAAAGAATAAGAAAATATGGCAAGATTTAGTAGATGTTAGGAAAGTCAAAAGGGCAACATTGTATTTGAAAAAAAATAATAAATACTATAAAAATGTATATGTTGCAGAAGAGGAAGTAAGTGAGGAAGAGGATAGCGATTTGTGTGGTGGTCAAATTGAGAAAGTAGAACCCTGTACTAGTGAAGAAATATATGAACATTATAGTGTTCATCCTTTGCATTCCAAGGAAGTCATGGGGAATGCTATTGAGTTGTTTCAAATGAAACAAGCCAAAGGGAGTCCCATTAGTGTTTGGGAGGAAAGTTTGGAAGCTCGGTGTTTCCCACAGCTTTTTCCAACAGGTCAGGGAGGAAGATATGATGAGCGACCTCATCAAATTCCTGCTTCTGAATACCGGACTTTGCGATTGTATGCAGGAGATGCTAGGTTTCGACAATGCATTCCTTATTTGTTTCATCTCCTGTTTGAAAGCGATCTGTCTGGACTGTCATATGCAGTGAACCACATCTTGAAAAGTGGTATACACATGCAAAACATCTCGGCAAGTGACTTTATGGATAAAGTCAATGTCCAAGATAGTATTTTGGATTCTCACCTGATTAATCTCATGGCGTGTCAGCGTGGTACTAATGAGTACTGGTACCGTCGTCATGGTGATTTAAAATGTATGCTGAGGAACTTAGGAACTCCCACATGGTTCCTCACTCTGAGCTGTGCTGAGTATGGCTGGGAAGACTTACTTGAATTTCTACGAGAGGCAAATGCTAACGTAGAAAACATCGAATTCAAGACACCCGGAGAACTGTGCTCTTTGGATCCAGTCAATGTATGTAGGTACTTTAATCATAGATTTGAAGGTATGATGTCTTTCATCATGAATAAGAAGAATCCACCTCTTGGAGAGGTGTTGGATTTCTTCTGGAGAAAGGAGTACCAAGCAAGAGGTGCTCCTCATATACATATGTTGCTGTGGATCAAGGATGCACCTAAATTTGGAAGGGATCCAGAAGACTCAGTGATGAGTTTCATAGAACAGTATTCTACGTGTGCTGTTCCAAACGCAAAGGAGAAAAAAAGCCTAAGAGAAAAAGTTCTACGTTTCCAAAGCCATCGATGTGGAAAGTACTGTCGTCGTAAATTCCGAAACAAAGACAAGTTCTACACCAAATGTCGTTTCGGCTTTCCGCGACCGGTGATTTCTAAAGGAAGAGTGAACAGTTTGATGTCTTCGCTGCGACATAATGTGATGAAGAAATCACCTAAAAACACATACAATTTGAAGAGGAACGAAGAGTCTAAGTACATCAACGACTACAACCCGGTGATTTTGTCCATGTGGAATGCTAACATGGATATACAGTTTGTGGCTGATAACTGTATGGCTGTGGCTCGGTATGTGACATCTTACATCACCAAAAAAGAGAAGACAGAATTGAAGGATATGTGGGAGGACATTTCCCATGAAAAGAGCCTCAGCAAGAAGTTGTACAGTTTCAGTCTGAAGATGTTGTCGCATCGAGAAATCGGAGCTTACGAATGTTCTGACCGGTTGTCTTCAGCAAGTCTCTATGCCAAGTCCAGGAGTATCGTTTGGGCGAGTCTTGGTCTTGCTGCAACGCGTAATCGAGTTCTCAAACCTGTGCGGGAAATTGAGTATTTGGCGGAAAAGGAGCCAAACAGTACCGACATTTTGAAGAGCAACATGTTGGATACATATTATCCAAATCGAAGCAGTCACCTCGAGAATGTTTGTCTGTATGAGGTTCTGCAAAATTACATATTCAAGAGGAACATCAAAGAAGATACTGAGAAAGGAGTGTATGCTGTAATAGGAAGTGAGGGATGTCTGGTGAAGCAAAGAAAATGCCACTTGATAAACCATCGAAAATTGAGTGGCGGATCTCCTGAAAAAAAGGAGTTTTTCTATTTAGCACTTTTGCAACTTTTTAAGCCTTGGCGTGCAGAAGAGGAACTGCTTGGAGATTTCCTCTGTTATGAAGACTCTTTCAATGCTGCCAAGGAGACCATAGAATGTCCTGCTTTTCCCAAATATGTAGAAATGTTGAATGTGGAAATTGAGCAGGAAGCAACGATTGCAGCGGAGATTGCCAGAGACAGTTCTCAGGACAGTCAGAGTTCTGCTTCATTGAGTCAGGATCCACTAGGAGGACCTGTTATCGAAAATGAAGCTGCCACTGCTATGAATGAAGCGGAAAGAGCAATGGCACATGCTCAGGAGGATGCGGTTAACCTAGAAGAGTTGGAAAGACAACTCAACGTTGAGCAGAGGAAAATATATGACGAAGTTACCATGCAAATTGATCATGGATTAAGTCATGACAAGAAAGAGTGCTCATGTACGTCGTTGAAGCCTGTTCGACTGTACGTGAGTGGAGAAGCGGGAACTGGAAAAAGTTTCCTTATTAAAGCAATTTCATGTTATTTGCAGGAAAGGACAGAGTCATCGATGTCTTGTGTTGTCACCGCTCCAACTGGACTGGCAGCACATAACATTAAAGGGATTACTTTACATCGTTTACTGATGCTGCCAGTGGAGCATGACAACAAATTACAATATCACAAGCTATCGGGAGATGCTTGTTTTGAAGTTTCAAGAGTCTTGAGGAAAATGAAACTTCTTATCATTGACGAAGTAAGCATGGTTTCCAATGTCATGCTTGCCTTTGTGCATTTGAGAATGCAAGAAGTTCTCAAAACAGAGTATGATGTGTTATTTGGTGGCAAACACATCATTGTTTTCGGAGATCTTCTGCAGCTGACACCAGTGAAAGGGCAACCTGTGTTCAAAATGCTCACGCATGAAGATACCAGGAAGTGCCTAGGGAGCATTGGCAACGTCAATATATGGTTAAACTTCAATTATGCTGAACTGCATGAAAATATGCGTCAGGCGAAGGATGAAGTTTACAAGACTATTCTACAAGATGTTAGAATTGGAAAAGTGACCGAGCATGGGAAAGAAGCTTTACATGCACGATTACTGACAAATTTATATCCAGACCAAGATGTTGTGCCTGAGAATATTTTTCAGAAAATTACTGAGAAGAAATCTGGAATATGTTTGATGCCAACTCTTGCAGAATGTGCCAAATTCAACAACAAAATGTTGCATTTAAAAAAGCAAGAGATTGTGAAACTGGAAGCTATTGACAGAGTAGAGCATATGGGATCAACAATTATTTTGTCTGAGAATCTGAAAACAAAATTGGATTCATTAGAGAAGAGTATATCTAAAACTGCAGGTTTTGAAAAGACTCTGAATGTGTGCTTGAACTGCCGTATAATTTTAAGAAGGAATTTACATGTTGAAAGAGGTCTGGTAAATGGATCAATGGGTAATGTTGTTGATTTTGTGAAATACAGAAATAGAGATGGAATTGAATTTTAAAAAATTAAATTTGATGGCATTGAGGAAGTACAGCTAATTGGTCGTTGTTCTGCTAGATTTTTGCTTGTAAAAGACTTATATGTTCGTCGTAAGCAGTTTCCTGTTTGCTTGGCATATGCGGTGACAATCCATAAATCGCAAGGTTTAAGTGTAGACAGTGCATTGGTGAATATTGGCAGTTCTGTGTTCAAGGAGGGTATGGCATATGTGGCATTGTCACGAGTTAGAACTTTATCGGGATTGTACTTGATTGAGTGTGATGTCACAAACATTTGTGCCGATCTAGATTGTGTTAAGGAATACAATAGGTTAAGAAGAGAGTATGCGCCACATTTGCCTCAGTATCCTTTGTTTGAGAAACGTGTGGTAGGCCGGAAACGAAGAAATGTGACCAATATTGGGGAGGTTGTAGCAAAAAGACGAAAAGTCGATGAACCTGAAATTATAAGCAGAAACAAAAAGGATTCTGTTGAAGATGTTGTTGGTTTTCAATTTGAAAACAGTTCTGGTGTCAACTGCTATGCTAATGTAGTGGTTAATGTTTTGTTTTCTCTAGAAAATGTAAAAGAAGAGATTGTGGTCAATTCTGATCAAAGATTTTGCAGTTTGTTAAATTCTGTGTTAGAGAAATGTAGCACTGATAGAACAAATATAGAAAGTGTGTCTGAAATTCGAAATCTGTTAGACAGATGTTCAGGCCAAACACAATTCTCTCAAAATAGTCAGCAAGATTGTCAGGAGTTTTTAATGTATATGCTTGATATATTGCATGATGAAGGTGTAGATGTAGATCACCTGTTTGGGCTTTCTTATCAATGGCAGCATGACTGCGAGAACTGTAGGGTATCAAGTACTACTAGTGTAGACTCAGAAAGATTTATATATTTAACTTTGCCAGACAGTAAATCAGTCTCTTTTAATAAGCTAGTAAAAGGAGCTGATCACAACATGGAGTGTAGCCAATGTAAATCTGAAATGATGTCCACATTATTTATACGAACATATGGCCAGTATGTCATTTTAAAGTTCCAACGATGTAGGTCTGATGGAACAAAATCGACAACTTTAATTAAAAATTTTGTGGCTTCACAGTTGTCAATATCAGGAAGGACTTTTGTAACTGTAGCAATTATATATCATGACGGTCCTTCAATAACATCAGGACATTACACAGCTTATTTAAAGTCTTGAAATGGCTGGTCATTCTGCAATGATTCTGTTTTAATTTTCAAAAAAAAATTGCCGTATGACCTTAAAAACTCTTACCTGGTGTTTTTAAAACCAAAATTTTAGGGAAAGAATCTCGGGATGTGGTCTGAGGAATTTCAAGAAGTTCTAATGGCTCCTACACGATTTGGCCTTGAGGATAAGTGTAGTACAGAGACATAACTTCTTACCATAACACTGGACGTCATGGAGAAATACGTGCACTTTGAATGAGTTCAGAAAAACTGTTTCTTTTTATAAGCTAATTGAAGCAGCCAATCAAAACATGGAGTAGAGGGAATGTAAGTCTGCAATGCTGTCTACTGTTTTACATTGCTTTGTGATTAAAAGTGATGTAGAGAATTAAATAATTGTAGTAGTCATAAAGGTAGTGTAAGTCTGCTTCATAGTAAGCAGTATCAGTGTCATAGGAAATGTAGAACATGAGTGAGCAAGAAGGGGAAGATATTACTAGTCCAGGATTGTGAAAATGATCTTGAACATTTTAATTGTGAAAGTTGCGGAAATACAACATGACGGGATTGGCTTACAAGAATTCTAAGAGTTATAAATGGCTCGGACACGATTTGGCCTTGTGGAAACGTGTGGTAGAGAGCGAGAAGTCATTTATTGTATGTAACATGTTTTTGAAAACAATGGAGGTTTTCTTTCAGAAAGTGGCGGGTTGAAAGTAATAACAGCACAACAGAGTGTAAGCTGTTCATAGGACATCCTTCGCCGTCATGGAAAGTAAGTTAACTTTAAGGAGTTCTGAATTCTGATTTGTTATGTTGTATGGGTTTTTTAAACACAATCATTTTGATTGTGTTTTTTTTTTCCCCGCTGTTATATGATGAATAACTTCAAGTCACTGTTTTTAGTGAAATTTGATACATTCTGAGAACAGCTAAAATAAACCATTTAATATGTATAACTAATTCTGTTCTGTTTGCATTTATGATGTACATGTAGAACTGTGTAGGAGGCATGGAGAAGGTGAGGCTTCTGTTAGTGTCAAAGTTGTTGCATACAGTGCTCATATTCTACGTAGTCTTTCATATGATAGACTACATTTCCACAATGAGATACCTAAGCAAAGGAAACACAGGTGATATGATTGTGGAATGAGGAAAATAAATTGCACGTTTTTCAATTATATTACCTGTGTTTCTTAACATTACACATCACATTGTGTAGATGAGGTTTAGGCCTGTTCCTGGAGACAGAGGAGGTCTAACATTTGTCCAAGAGTGCAGTCGACATGACACACTTGGTTGGTAGGCCTGCACATGTATTTTCTTCTCTGTATTCTTCAATAAGTGTAAATTTGATCTGCAACCCTGAGTAGGCCTCACCTTAAACAAACCTCTGGATAGGCCACACCTTATTGTCATCCTGAATCAATTATTTAACATGTTAGGGACAGATTTATGATAGGTGTATGACTCTTTTGCGCCACTGTGCGTCACTTTTGTGACGCGGTTGAAAAGATTTGGTATGAGGCGACAAAATTATAAAATGATGAATCTAGGCAGATGTGTCATGCTGTAAAAAAACAATGCCACATGAAACCGATGCAGCAGTCATGCAAAAGATGCACAATGTTGCAAGATAGGACTCACTTCATCTGCATCAAGATACTATTAGTTTAAAATGTATATTTTTAGGACTGTGTAGGGGCATGGAGAAGCAGAGGCTTCTGTAAGTGTCAAAGTTCTTGAAAAACTATTTGTCCTTCAATCTTTTCCCTTGTTTTTTCTAATTTATTAAAAACATGTTTTAATATTTTTCAAATGTTTGTTCTCTCTTTCACAGATTTTTTAGTATAAAAAGAACAAATGAGTAACTTAACGACAATTATAAGGTAAATGTTTTGTACTCTTTTTGTTATATTTCTATCACATTTAACTTCTATTAGTTCCACTGCTTTATTTCTTTAAGAATCACTTTCCTACCTTTGCTACTTCGCTCATTCCTTTGTCTATTACTTAATTACTCTACTCCTTCACTATTTTTCTTAGTCCCTCTCTTCTCATACTTCTTCACTCTTGGTCACTCACTCTGTCTCTATTACTTTCACTGTTTCTGACTGATCTAAACATTTTTTTTTAAAAAGAACAGTAAGTATAAGGAAAGGAAACAGACAGTTATGTTAAAAGAAAGACTGCTATAGGGAGTAAACTAGGGATACTGTTACCCGCAATCCTCTGCTGATGATGTCACTGACCATGTCATGAATGATGTAATATGTGACATCATCAGCAGTGGATTACGGGTAATAGTATCTCTAGTTTACTCCCCTATAGCTGTCTTTCTTTTAACATAACTGTCTGTTTCCTTCCCTTATACTTACTGTTCTTTTTAAAAAAAAAAAATGTTTTGGTTCGCTCCCGGTTCGCGTACCGGCGAGCGAACTGGGAAGCGAACTAAGAGAAATAGAGGTTGGCAGAGTTCCAAATATTCTACCAATTTTTTAATAACGGGGAGGTAGTTCTGAAAAGAACTTTTTTTTTTATTGTTTTTGTTGTTTTATATTTTTTTTATTTTTTTCTGAACATTTTTTTACTTTTTTTGAATTTTTCTGAACGGTTTTATATTTTTTTTGGTTTTTTTGGGGGGGGGGAAACGAAAACGATTCATTGTAAAGGGCTCAACAGGAGCAACAAAAAAAAAAGAATTTATTGTTTGCGGCGTTTCGGACAAATTGGAAGATGATAGTCAATAGCTCTGTTGATCAGAGTGATGCTACTTTCTCTGTAGCAAATGAATCCATTGCAAAGTACGCAGACTTGTTTTACTTCCCCAAATCTCAGTTGTATATTTGGCACCATCTCCCTGCCCTCTGGTCCCGTCACTTCGGGTACAACAGATCTTCTGGCCATAATAGGGGGATTATCTAGTTCGTTACGAAACTGTGCAGCACTGTAGTTGTTAGGATGCCACCTAGTCATATGTCGATGCATTGTGTAGTTTCCGTAACTGTATTTCTTCTCGGTCCCTCTGGACAGTCTATCTTGACATATAAGGCAAGTTACGTATCTTGCATTTACTTTTTTCTCGCCTTTGGGAAATTTAAAAAATTGCCAAATGAAGTTTTCTTTCCGGTGAGACCTCCTGGGCTCCTCAGGCAAAAACTGCCTCTCTTCCTGCTCTTCCTCCTCTTCCTCTTCTTCCTCTTCTTGCTGAATTATAACGTCAGCAGGTGGTCCTCTCTTCCTTGGATGTGGTGGAGGTGGTGGGGAAGCACCAGCTGAAGCTACTAAAGAAGCCATTGCTCACTGCTAACAAAGGGTCTTTCTCTCACAAAGATGAAAGTCAGAGTGAGGAAAGAAGGAGGGGTTTTCATCATTTGGGAAAAACAATAGTTCTCAACCAATGAAAAGTGTTAATTTTATATTACATGACCTAGTGTTACATCATTAGGAAACCAAAAGTGAAATGAACCAATGAAAAGTGTTATTACCAAGTCACATGACCTGCTGTGTTTACGTTACGCGCTTTGCGCCGCCTCCCGGTTTGCTTCTGGGAACCTGCACTTCGCGCCTCGCTTCGCGTACCAGTTCGCTAACGTAGCACGTCATATGACGTATCACGCGACAACGTGAAACGTCATGCGGACGCGAGGCGTCACGATGTTTTCTAACGCGGCAGTTGCGTTAAAGGAACGTTTACCGGTTTGCGGACTATTTCGCGGCATCAAGGTCAGCTAACGGGAAGCTTCCCGATTCGCGAAGCGGGAGGGAAGAAAAAAAAATATTTTAAAAAAAAATTATTAATAAACATATAAAATATATTTTTGGATTTAAAGAAGAATACATTTTACAGCTACAGATATTAGCTTTTAAAAAACCAATGAAATTCACTGAAAAAACCATAGGTTATAGACCATATATAGTTAGGAATTAGCATTTACAAAACCTTGAAAATTCACTGAAAAAACCATAGGTTATAGACCATATATAGTTAGGAATTAGCATTTAAAAAACCTTATTTTACTCACACAAAACCATTGAAATTCCATATATAGTTAGTTGCACTAACTATATATCGCGCACCCGCAATCCACTGCTGATGATGTCACATATTACATCATTCATGACATGGTCAGTGACATCACTGATGACATCACTGATGACATCTCAAATGACATCACTGATGACATCACTGATGACATCTCATTTGACATCATTCTTGTGCTAATACGATAAACCTCTTCAGACTCTAATAAAACCTTAGATACACTCAGTGTATACAGACACTCACACACTGTTACTCATCCATGGAGTTACTCACACACCTAGTCAGTCATGCAAAGAATCAATCACACCTCTATTTCCTCAACTATACAGTTATACACACCTTACTTATTCAAACATATACTAACACATATTTACTCTCTTATACAATCCCTGATACAAGTTCACAATGATCCATACAGCCACTCACACATTCAGTGGCTCTCATGCACAGTTATTTATATATGCCAACTCTCACATGTACTGTGTTTTACATATGTACTTACTATGACATGTAGCATTGACATATCCATTCACTCATCAATACACTCATGCACACAGTCAACCGCCCATGTAGCTGTTTCCACATGTACTCTTGAACTCATACACCTAGTGAATCAACTGCTCACACATCTATGCACAGAGTCACACACCTCCCAGCCACCCCCACACAAACTCAATCTCCCATACAAATACTTGGGCAACCAATCAATAACATATGTAGCCTCTCGTATAGCTAATGATCCACACATGCAGCAGTTTACATCACAACAGACATACTGAAGCAAACATTCAGACAGTTTAGTCACTAACCCATGCATTTAGTACGACACATTTATTCACTCACTCATACAGTCAGTCACGCACCTACTAAATCCTTCATCGAGACACTTATACATCCACTCATTCTTCAATATATCTAACATATTTAAACTTTACAGAAACACACAGTCACTGGATGATGTCATCAGTGATGTCATCAGTGATGTCATCAGTGATGTCACTGACCATGTCATGAATGATGTAATATGTGACATCATCAGCAGTGGATTGCGGGTGCGCGATATATAGTTAGTGCAACTAACTATATATGGAATTTCAATGGTTCTGTGTGAGTAAAATAAGGTTTTTTAAATGCTAATTCCTAACTATATATGGTCTATAACCTATGGTTTTTTCAGTGAATATATATATATATGAAAGAGCACTCCTGTTCCGTCAATGACCGGCGGAACCCAACAGGTCTGGACCTCCAAAAGCCCCTCTCAATGCAGCGAATATTAACAAAGAAGAATCACTCCTCAAGTGAGTTGCAGGATGACGATTTATTCAATTTAAATACACACATATATATATATCTATATATATATATATATATATATATAGATATATATATATATATATATATATATATATATATATATATATATATATATATATATATATATATATATATATATTCACTGAAAAAAACATAGGTTTGACACATGTTATAATTAGCTGGACAATTCACTCATATAAAACCATTGAAATTGCCCCATTATAGTTACTTCAGCTAACTATAACTCGCGCGCCCGCAATGCACTGCTGATGACTTCACATATTATATCACTCATGACATGGTCAGTGACATCACTCATGACATCACTCATCACATTATCTATTAAATGGGTTAGTTCTGAAAATTAAATATTTTTTATATATGTATATCTGAAGGTTGGTGGAACAAGAATTGAGTATATAACTATATAAATGGCTGCTTTTTTGATAAAAAATAGATTGTATAACGGACTGATTAAGTATATCTTAATGAGTACATGGGTTAGTGAGTAATGGTTAAATATATATATATCTGTATCAGTCTGTCAGTTTCTGTGTAAGTGGCTGCATGTGTTGGTGAGTAGCTATATGAGTGATACATTATGTCAATATAAGTTATTGTTTGTTTGATTCTTAGTTAGAGTGTCTGAGTGTCTAAGTGTTAATATGCTACATTAGGAGATCTTACATAGTGCATACATGCATGAATGAGTGACATACTGTTTCTATGTGTTGTAGGCAGCATATGTCCTAGACTGTATGGGTGAATAACTGTGAGTGGGTAGTACATATATAGGTTATTATTTCTTTCTTTTCTGTACGAATGTATATATCACTGTCTAAGTAAAAAATTATGTTTTTAATGGTGTTTTTATGACTAAGTACATATGCTTTAAACTAATACATATAAGTTATGTGTGAGTAACTCTATGGTTGAGTGTCAGTGTGTAACAGGATGATTTGGATGTATCAATGTATAAGAACATATGATGACTGAATACATATATGAGTCACTGTATTTAATATTTGAGTGACTATATGTCTGTTGATGAATAAGTGGCTGTGCATATAGAGTTTCAAATTACTAAATAGGTGTGTTCTAAGAGGCATTCGTATGCTTATTGTATTTAAAATGTTATTTTCTATTTTTAAGTGTGTGTAATAAAGGTTATATTAGGGTGAGTAAAGGTCTGCCACTCTTGTACAAGAATGATGTCATAGGTGATGTCATTTTAGATGTTATCAGTGATGTCATGAGTGATGTCACTGACCATGTCATGAGTGATGTAATATGTGAAGTCATCAGCAGTGCATTGCGGGCGCGTGAGTTATAGTTAGCTGAAGTAACTATAACAGGGGAATTTCAATGGTTTTATATGAGTGAATTGTCCAGCTAACTATAACATGAGTCAAACCTATGGTTTTTTCAGTGAATTTCATAGGTTTTAGTAAATGCTATTTCCTAACTATAACGTGTGTAAAACCTATGGTTTTTTCAGTGAATTTCATAGGTTTTTTAAATGCTACTTGTTAACTATATCTTGACTGTAACCTATAGTTTTATCAATGAATTTCGGCAAATGTTTTTATCCGAAAAAAAAGTTTTCTAGAATGGCAGAGTTGTTTAGGGACTCCTTTTAAAGCTCTAGAGGATTAGGGAGTCTCTACCTTGCCTTCTTTTTAACGTTTTGAAACTTGTCAGTAAATGGAGGAGAACGCCTTTTTAAACTTTCGTGCGCGACCGGGTGCGCGCACCCCGGTATTTTTTTAAGAATAAAAAAGGTTTTACAGTTCATCAATATTCTTCTTGGGGCCCCCTGAGAAGGTGTACAAGATCAGAGAGTGTCTACCTTTCCTCCTTTTCACGTTTTGAAACTTCATTAAATTAGACCGATACTTCCAAATGACGTACGTGACAGGGTACTGTCACCGCGTACATGTCCTAATGCACGCATGTCAAGTCATGTGACTCGAAAACAACACTTCCTATTGGTTCATAGTAGTTTCTATTCTGGAATTTTCCAGAACCCCACCCACTTCCCTCACTATCTTTTTTACTCTCAAGGGAGAAGAACCTTTTACATCTTTCCGAAGAGTTTGGTGAAATGTCTGCCGCACAGAATTCATCTTCTGAATCTGAGGAAAATTATCGTATTTTTTTAAGAATAAAAAAGGTTTTATAGTTCATCAATATTCTTCTTGGGGCCCCCTGAGAAGGTGTACAAGATCAGGGAGTGTCTACCTTTCCTCCTTTTCACATTTTGAAACTTCATTAAATTAGACCGATACTTCCAAATGACGTACGTGACCGGGTACTGTCACCGCGTATACGTCCTAATGCGCGCATGTCAAGTCATGTGACTCGAAAACAACACTTCCTATTTGTTCATAGTAGTTTCTATTCTGGAATTTTCCAGAACCCCACCCACTTCCCTCTCTATCTTTTTTACTCTCAAGGGAGAAGAACCTTTTACATCTTTCCGAAGAGTTTGCTGAAATGTCTGCCGCACAGAATTCATCTTCTGAATCTGAGGAAAATTATCGACTACCTTTAACAAAAAGGAAGGAATCTTTCATCTGGAAATTTTTTACTTATCCTAAGGAACAAAAAAAAGTGAATGCTCCGAAAGTTACTTGCACAATATGTGACGCAGTTCTTTCAAGAGGAAATCCTTCGAAAAAGTATTCCTTTTCGATACATACGATGATGAGGCATGTCAGAAAAGTGCATCCTGTGAAATTTGCACAGGCATCTACAAGAGCTCTGGCAACACAACTACCACCAGCTGTGGCCAGCACATCATCTGGAGGATGACCTGCATCTCCATCCACTGCACAGTTGGACTTGAGACCATATTTGTCATCGGTGCATATGAAATGCAACTTGTGTTCAGAAATGATTGTGTACAGAGAGCAGAGCCTCACTTTTATTGAAAAAAGAATTAATGAACATCAATGCTCCGACAGAAGATGATTTTTTTTCAATTTATTTTGTTCCTGTTTCACAGTTTTACAGTTCAAAATTTCAGCTCCAGTTTAAAAAATCAAAAACAATATAAAACTTGTCAAAAATAAAAAAAATTAAAACTACAAAACAAAAATAAAAGTTCTTTTCAGAACTAACTCATTGTACCAAAAAGAGCTCTATCACAAGCTGAAGTATCGCCGCTTTCTCAGCAGAATTATTCAAAAAAGCGGCGATACTTGGGGCATATTATGAAGAAGATGTGATACGTTATTGTCACTTTTATCGGCAGGACACTTCCGATAAAGCGACGATAATAGCCTTCATAATATGTTCTATGAATTCCAATCGAAACCTATGTTAGATGTCTTTATATCTAACATTACGTTCGATTGCAATTCATAGAGCATATTATCAAGGCCATTTTCGCCCCTATATCGGCAGTTTCCTGCCGATAAAAGCGGTGATAATGTTTTGCCTATCCTTGTAAATATTCCCCAGCACATTTTTGAAAACGTCATTACAACGCCTGCCATAAGACCACTTTGCATGTCTGCCGCACAGAAAGTTAATGACATGCAAAGTGGGCGTACGTCAAACCACATGCAAAATGTGGTTGGAGGGGAAAAGAACCTATCACGAACACAGGCGTTCCGAGAAAAAGAGTTGGAATAAACTTGTTTATCGTACGACTGCCAAGGCCTGCTCTGATCAAGCATTCGGCAGCGTTAACATGGGGGTGTGGAAAATAAAACTGAATCCACCCCCTCCCCTAATTACAAGGCACACATTAGTGCGTGAAAACAACGCTTGTTTTCACGCGGTAATGTTAACTGCCGCCGGCTGTTACAGGATTTACTATCACATATGTGTTCGCATTGATAATAACGCACTAACACCGCGGAAAATTCTGGCGATAGCCGGCGAAATTCAAATGTGCGATCTTCGGGGCATATTACCAACAACTAGCGATAATTATCACAATGTTGGTTTAGCGGCGATATTTTTATCGCCGAGCTGCGGCGATTTTTATCGCTTAGGAGTCTTGCTATTATGAAGGTTTATCTCCTAAGCCTGTGGTTCCCAAACTGTGCACCGCGGCTCCCCAGTGCGCCGTAATGAGGTGCCAAGGACGCCGCGCACACTAGAGTGACCAACCGTCCGTAAATTCCACCGACATCCCTACCCTGTTATCTGTAATTGTGGCCATCACAGAGAGCAGCGCTGCTCCCCTGTGAGAGGCCTCACCCCCGCTGCTGGAACGGCCTCGCACTCCTCCAGGAGCACAGGAGCAGCCCCTCCCGCCCATTGAAATTCTGTATGGGGCTGATTGCCACTTACTGAATGAAAATGGGGCAGTCAGGAGTGTTCAAGCATATGGCGCTCCTCCTGCCTCAACGTACAGAAGGGATTCTGTTAGATAAAAAAAAGTAAAACGCCCACGCTGCAATGTTAGAAAACACTTCATTTAAAGAAGGCTATGAAATAAGTTTAAAAGAACAGGTTAACGTTCTTTCATTGTCTCATCATTTTTGAACAGAAGTAATTTCAATATTATATTCAACAATGCCATGGTTGCTGCTTTTGTATTTTAAGGAACTAGCAACCATTGACAAAGCCAATAGTCCTGGCTTGTTGTTGGTGTAAATATACTTGCTGTATTATATATCTGCATGCAATGACAGAAACAACATAACACCAGTCGGGCGCAACACTATGCTAAACGCCGATTTTTAGCTCAGGTGTTTTAAAGTGCCCTCTGGATTACATCCAACACCCCCTTTGAAGAGACCCCCCCCATTTTTTTAACACTGCTTAAAGCCCTGGAAACTACACCATTTTACAGTAACCTCACATCCTGGCACTGTACATCATGTGTGACTCATGACTTCTACGTTTTCAGTCTGCCTATGTACAGAGGCATTGTGAACTCTCACCCACCGCACCCCACCCCTTGCTGTAATTTGTTCTTGATAGGCCTCTTCTACCTGCGACTCTGAAGACAAAGGCTCAGCTCATAATGTGGAAAGGTGGGTGAGTAAATAAGTATGGAATGTCTGAATGGCTGGATGGATTACTGAAAGGATGAATGGATGAATGAAAGGGTAATGGATAGATAATCAAAGTAAAGATGGATGGATAAGCGAATGAGTGGAAGTATAGAATAGAGAAAAGGTAAATAGATGAATGTATGGGTGGAAGGGTGGATGAATGGGTAAAAGGATGGATGGGTGTGTTAAAGGATGGATGGATGAATGAATGAAAGGGTAGATAATGGGCAAGTGAATGCGTGGATGGATTAATTGATAAGTGAAATGGTGAATGGATGGATGAGTGAAAGGGTGAATGTAAGGATTGATAAGTTAGTGAAAGGGGGTAGATGGACAAAAGCATGGATACATCAGTGAAGTGAAAGGGTGGATGGATGAGAGAGCGGATGGCTGGATCAGTGAACGGATGGTTGGATGAGTGAAAGAATGCGTCCCAATTACTTTAAGGAAGATAACAGGAGGTACATACCACCCACCCACCGGTAAAAAAAAATGCCACGGCCAACTGCAGAGTAGGTCAAGGGAACCACAGGTCAAAAAAGTTTGCGAACCACTGTCCTAAGCGATAAAAATCGGTCAAAATGCATCAATATTGCTGTAAAGTCAGCGATATTCATGCATTACCGAGCTACTGCTCTTAGTCATGTTATCCACCTACCATTAGATAACATAGCTAAGAACTGCTCAGGGGCAGGTGTTAGCTTTTGTAGATATTCGCGCTTAGCGCGAATATCTCCAAAAGTGGGTAATAGGAGATAGCAATGTTAGCAACTGTTTCCAGTCGTTAACATGTTGGCATGCTTACTTTGCATGTCATTAGTGATAAATATCACTGACAAGCAAAGCAGGGCACAAGATGGTCGCTATCTCCTACTAGATGTCGCTAACTGGTGTTAGCAACAGCTACGTACTAGAGAGATAATTTTATCTCCACTTTCTTGGCTTTTAAAGCCAAAAAAGCAGAGATAAACCCCCTTAATAATATGCCCCAAAGTTCTTTAACACACATCATTTACCTGCAATGTTTCCACACATCAGCGTTGATGAACTGACTCAGTGAAATGTTGTTGATTTCATAAAATCATTTTTAGGGGCTCCTTGTGACAGTGCAGCCAATCCTGCGTGGAACTGCTCACATAAAACATGACACTGGTATGACCAGGATAGACAAAGAAATAACACAGTGATGGAAAAGTATTTTTATTTTTTATACTTACCTAAGAAATAGTAACAAAGTAAAACTAAAATTCTTTAAAAAACATAGTATCTGTGGAAGAAAAGTAAAAATAAGGTTATAATGTACATTTCATAAAACAAAACAAAGTAGAAGTGAATGAAACAGAAAGTGAAAGAAAAAAAGACTGAGGGAGAGAGAGAGACAGAGACATAATGTGTAGTATATAAATCAATGAATAAAAGAATCAATTGAAAGAGATAATAGCACTGAAAGAATGACTGTCTAAAGGAAAGTAAAGTGAGAGAGAAAATGAGAGTATGATCAGTGATAATACACGAAACAAACAGTCTCTAAAAGAAACGGACTAAGAGTACGGAAATGTCTTAAAGAGATAGATAAAATAAAGGAAGAACACTAAGAGAAACAGAGTGAAAAAGGGTGAGTAACAGAAGATGAACGGGGTAGAAACAGACAAGGACTGTAAGAGAGAGATAAAGAGAAATGAAGTAGGGTAAGGGAACTAAACTATAGATTTAAGTTTGGGAATTGAGCATAATTAATGAAAGCAGAGTAAGGGAACAAATATTACGGTACAGTAAGACAAAGGAATTAAGATTCAGGAAACAAAGGTGATACAGGGTCAATAAAGGTGAGTCACCATGAGACAACGTAAGTAACAAACTGAAGAGATAGATAGACTGAATGAAATAGTGACAGAAAAGATGTAAGAGAAACAGGAAAGAAAATTAAACAACGCAAAATGTGGATGAGTTAAAGGGAATAACCGTGACTAAACAGCACTGACAAAGGAAGAGGATGAAAGGAATAAGGATAAGAGAGAGGCAGAGGAAACTCTCGGATGTTATTAGTTGTACTTACCTTATAAATGTAATATCTGTGGAAGACAATAAACAAATCTGTTATAATACATATTTCTAAATCCAATGTAACAAAATAACTTAGACAACATATTACATGGTTTATTTTTGCTGTCCTCAGAATATATTGATTTTCACTATAAACAGTGATTTCAATCGTAATCATCATGTAACAGCGGGGAAACAAAACACAATCTAAATGATTGTGTTTAAAAAAAACGTACAAGATCTCTATACATAATATAAATTCCTGAAAAAACATGTCCTAAATGTGTTTCTCTAATTCGCAATTACTTGAGTAAGCACAGTACATACTCCACAGTTACAAACTAATTAAACCATACCACTTACTTTTAAATATCTCTCAACAAAGTTCTGTGCAAGTATGTTCTAAAAACATTTATCTCAAGTACACATTTTGTTGTCTCATATTTTTCCGCGTGGCCAAATAGTATGAGTTAACTCGTTAATTTCCCAAATTACTTAATCAAAGTCTTATCCATTCTTTTCTCAACCTTTCAAGTAAAAATTCCAACGTGTTCTGTACCATTAAACATTAAAGAAACCTATACCTGATACTATCACTATGCCAAATACACGTTTCATTTCTAAATTTGCACACCCTCAGTCACATGATATTTCTAAAGAACAGAGTTTCATATCTTTACAGTATTAATCTTCCTACACCAAGTAGTTTTACTGAAATTTAGGTTGCAAAAATAGCATATAAGAATTTGTTAAGTCAAAAGGCAAACGTTTCTTAAAAGTCAATTGACTATCATTGCAGAGCGTCCAGCCTGTTGGAGAATTCAAATAAGCTATGTAATGTCCTGATGATATTGAAGGCCCTTCATGAAAAATAATTGCTACAGTTACAAATGTTCTTCTAGAAATAGATATTTGAGAAGCCACAAAATTTTTTATTAAAGTTGGCAATTTACTCCCATCAGCTCTGCATCGTTGAAACATTAAAAATACATACTGTCCATATCTGTGGATAA
This sequence comes from Lissotriton helveticus, assembly GCF_964261635.1. Classification (NCBI taxonomy): domain Eukaryota; kingdom Metazoa; phylum Chordata; class Amphibia; order Caudata; family Salamandridae; genus Lissotriton; species Lissotriton helveticus. The sequence continues at coordinate 44,860,897 of NC_136060.1, read as the reverse complement.
ATAATGTTGATAACATTTCTGAGTTACATTGAGAGCAGACCATGTTCTGATACGCATCTTTAACTAGTTTATTAAAGGACACTGTTTTACAATCTGGTAATGTTAAATATATAAATCTTTCTGTGTGTATGTCAGTACTACTTGAAAATGAACAATTATCGCAATTATGGTCCCATTTATAAGAAAGGCCAAAAAGACTATCAATATCTACACCTTCATCTTCCAAAACTGTAAGCATATACATAATAAATTCCTGACAATCTTGCTGAATATTCTGAGAAAATTGATTTAGTCCTGCACATATGTCTAAAACATTCCTTAGTTCTGAAACACTTGCTACTTCACTATTACCACTGCTACATTTTTCAAAGACAGAATTTAACGAACAACAAAATGTTTGCTCCCGATTTTGTACAATCTGTTGCTGTAAACTTTTTAGAAAAAAAACAACATTAACCACTACATTTGCATAGCAGTTGACACCAGACCTGTTTTCAAATTTAAATCCAACAATCTCTTCACTACTAACCTTTTTCTTACTGCTACCAATGACAGCTTCATCTTTTTTTCTTCGTTTCTCTACTACTTCACTACATTTTTCCTCATTTCTCCTTTTTTGACCAACCATACACTTTTGAATTAAAAGTTATTGAGGTAAACTTGGAGCATATTCTCTTCTTAACCTATTATACTCCTTCACACAATTTAAATCTGCACTAATCTTTGTCTCATCAAAATCAATTAGATAAAGTCCAGCTAAAGTTCTAACTCGAGATAAAGCAACATACGCCATACCCTCTTTGAATACAGTGCTTCCAATATTTAACAAAGCACAATCTACACTTAAACCTTGAGATTTGTGAATAGTCACTGCATATGCCAAACAAATTGGAAATTGCTTCCGACTGACATATAAATCTTTCACAAGCAAAAAACGAGTTGAACAGCGACTGAATTGTTGAACTTCCTCAATTCCATCAAATTTGAATCTTAAAAATTCAATCTCACCTCTATTTGGGTAATTCACAAAACCAACAATATTACCCATTGCTCCATTCACCAAACCTCTTTCTACATGCAAATTTCTCCATAAAATATTCCGACAATTTAAACATACATGCAGATTCTTTTCTAAACCGAACATTCTTTTAGAGTTGGCATCAAGCATATGACTGACTTATCTTCTACCTCTTTACTATATATTTTCTCAGGTACATTATCTTCATTGGGAAACAACTTGGAAAGTAATCGTGTTTGTAGAGTTTCTTTCGCATCTTCAGTTAGTTTTCCAATCCTTATATCTTGAAGAATATTTCCATATTTAGTATCCTTTGCCTGTCGCATATTTTGAATCAGTTCAGTATATTTGAAATGTGACCATATATTAACATTTCCAATACTGCCCAGGCACTTTCTGGTGTCTTCATGTGTAACAGTTTCAAATACAGGTTGTCCTTTCACAGGAGTTAGTTGCAGTAGATCTCCAAAAACTATGACATGTTTGCCTCCAAATAACACATCATACTCTGTTTTAAGTATCTGTTGCATTCTTAAATGCACAAAAGCAAGCATTAAATTGGATACCATGCTTACCTCATCAATAATGAGAAGTTTCATTTTTTAAGGACTCTAGAAACTTCCCAACAAGCTTCTCCAGATAGCTTGTGATATTGTAATTTATTTTCATGTTCAACTGGCAGCATCAGTAAACGATGTAAAGTAATACCTTTAATATTATGTGCTGCCAATCCAGTTGGAGCAGTAACAACACAAGACAGTGTTGACTGAGTTCTTTGCGGTATATATGTAGTAATTCCTTTAATTAGAAAACTTTTACCAGTTCCAGCTTCTCCACTTACATATAGTCGAATAGGTTCAAATGACATACATGAGCATTCTTTTTTCTCATGACGAAAACCATGCTCAATTTGCTCTGTCACTTCATCATATATCTGTCTTTGCTCAAGATTAAGTTGCTTCTCCAATTCTTTTAAGTTTATTATATCCTCTTGAGCTTGCTGCATTGCTCTTTCCACCTCATCCATGGCAGTGGCTGCTTCATTTTGGATAATTGGTTGTCCCAGTGGATCTTGACTCAATGAAGCAGAACTTTGACTATCTTGAGAACTGTCTCTAGCAATCTCCGCTGCAATTGTTGCTTCTTGCTCTATTTCGTCGTTCAACATTTGGAGATAATTACTAAAAACAGGACATTCTATACTACTTTTAGATGCATTAAATGAATCTTCATAACTATCAAAGTCACCAAGTAGTTCCTCTTCTGTACGCCATGGTTTAAAGAGTTGCAAAAGAGCTAAATAGTAAAATTCTCTTTTGTCAGGACTTTCGCAACTCAGTTTTCGGTGATTAATCAAGTGTCCTTTTCTTTGTTTGACTAGACATCCTTCATGTCCAATTACAGTGTATACACCTTTATCAATATTCTCTGTAATATTCATTTTAAAACTGTATTTTTCAAGTATTTCATACAGACAAATGTTTTCAAGCAGAGTACTTCTATTTGGATAGTGTGTATCCAACATATTTGTTTTCAGAACGTCTGTACTGTTTGGTTCTTTCTGTGCTAAATATTCAATTTCTTGCACAGGTTTCAAAACACGGTTTCGTGTTCCTGCAAGACCTAGACTCACCCACAGGATAGTTTTAGATTTCGCATAAAGACTTGCTGATTATAGTCGATCACAACATTCATATGCTCCAATTTCTCAATGAGATAACGTCTTCAAACTGTACGTATACAATTTCTTGCTTAGGCTCTTTTCATGAGAAATGTCTTCCCACATCTCCTTCAGTTCCGTCTTTTCAGATTTCATGATGTAAGACGTTACATATCGAGCCACAGCAATAGAGTTGTCCGCAACATATTGTATATCCATGTTAGCATTCCACATGGACAAAATGACTGGGTTATAGTCATTTATATATTTGGACTCTTCACCTCTTCTTAAATTGAAGGTATTTTTGGGTGATCTTCTTGTGATATTATGTCGCAAAGATGACATAAAATTGTTGACTCTTCCTTTTGAAAGCACCGGTCGTGCAAATCCAAAACGACATTTGGTATAGAATTTATTCTTTGATTTGAATTTTCGCCGACAATATTTTCCACAACGATTTCTGTGAAAGCGTAACACTTTTCCTCTTAAGTCCTTATCAGTTGTACTATTAGGTATCTCACAAGTGGCATATTGTTCAATAAAAGACAGTACAGTGTCATCCGAGTCTGTTCCAAATTTGGGAGCATCCTTGATCCATAATAGCATATGAATATGAGGAGCACCTCTCGCTTGATACTCTTTTCTCCAAAAGAAATCCAGACCTTCACCAAGAGGTGGATTTTTCTTGTTTGTAATAAAAGACACCATAGCTTCAAATCTATGATTAAAATATCTGCAAACATTAACCGGATCCAACGAACACAGTTCTCCAGCTGTCTTGTGGTTTATATTTTCTATATTTGCATTCGCCTCCCGAAGAAATTCAAGTAAATCTTCCCAAGCATACTCTGCACAGCTTAGAGTTAAAAACCATGTAGGTGCTCCTAAGTTTCTTAGCATGCATTTCAAATCTCCATGACAACGGTAGCAATACTAATTAGTACCATGCTGACATGCCATTAAATTAATTAGGTGAGAATCCAAAACACTGTCTTTCTGTTGCACTTTATCCATACATTCCTTTGCTGAAACATTTTGCAGATGCACTCCACTTTTTAAGATATGGTTTACTGCATAAGAAAGACCAGATAAGTCACTCTCAAACAGAAGATGAAACAAATATGGAATACATTGACGAAATCTCGAATCTTCTGCATATAATCTTGTTGTCCGGTACTCAGAGGCAGGAATCTGCATAGGTCGATCATCATATCGTGCACCTTGACCTGTTGGGAATAACTGTGGGAAACAACGACCTTCGAAACTTTCTTCCCATACACTATTAGGACTTCCTTTTGCTTTTTTCATCTGAAATAATTCAATAGCATTCGCCATTGCTTCTTTGGAATGCAGTGGATGAACACTGTAATGTTCATAAATTTCTTCACTTCTGGACAAGTCAACTTTTTCAATTTGTCCAATAGACAAATCATTATCCTCTTCTTCACTTACTTCCTCTTCTTCTACATATACATTTGTATAGTATTTATTGTTTTTGACTAAATACAACGTTGCCTTTTTGACTTTCCTAACATCCACTAAATCTTGCCAGATTTTCTTACTCTTTGTAGGTACACCATTAACTAGAATAACTAGAGGTTCCTCTTCTACATTTTCAACACCAATTGTCTCCATATTTTTTTTAAATCAAGTGGCAAATATACAACTCTACCCTTTAATCCTCTTTGTAAATCTGAAGGATTTAAATTCCCAGTCTTAGGCTCCATACGAACAATAGCCTGAAAAGGATGTACACATTGATTTAGAATAGTCTCATAAGTATTTAAATCCTTCAGTTCCGATGGAATATTTATCAACTCAAGATTATTATATACAGCTCTAGCAGGCATTCTATTTTCATTTAATTTATTATAACAATATTTACAAATACGTTGCTCAAAACCCAAATCAAAATAGTTTTCTACCAACAAATAAGTCGCAAAATCTTTCCACTATTATTTTCATCTTCACTTTTTAAATATAAATCAACTAACCTAGTTTGACTTTTGTAATGAATGCGTCGACAACACACACAAGGAAAATTTGTTTTTTCACCTGCAATGACCTTAAACTTTGTTATTTCCTGTTCAAAATCTTCAGTATTAAAATTTCCGACATTTTCTAACACATTTCCTTCTATAACTATATCAGTTTCTGCATTGTCTTCATCTGGACCAAAATAACTTACCTCAATTTCTGCACAAATCTTCTTAACATCTAATTGACATCCATGCAAAAGAGCACTATTTAACTGTTTAAGTTTAAGTGCTGGACTTTTTGCATAATACATCTTTCTCACTAATTTTCTCATTTTGGTAGGATGCACTGCTAACATCCTGAAATGATGAAAAACACTCTGGCATATTTTTTAGAAAGACAAGCCAGAGAATGGCCTTGCAGACCTGTTTTTTCTCTCACTCTGCAACGGTCTAATTCTTGCAACATTACAATCTTTTTTTTTAGACTTTCCTTAGTGTACTTACGTAAGAAATTGCGAAAGAAATCAATTGAATCCTGTTGTAAACTGCAAATACTACTACAATTCCAACTGTAAACAGGAACATTAAGACGTCCCTGTAAAACTTCTCCAGCTATCACCTCTTCTGCATTTCTAACCACAATTTTCTTTTCTCAATAGGACAACCATCCTTCACCTCATATGCTCGACCACTGGTGTCAACTACATGCAACAAATCGTTACTTTGAAAGTAACTCTCTTCATTAAAAAATGGCTCAGAACTTGAAGTATGCATCCATTTCCCAGAAACCACTTTACAAAAATGACTTCCATTTATGTGTCTCTTACATTTACTCTTAGCTTTTAAAACTCTGATTGCCTTATTCAGTGTATTTATTCTATTAATTACTAAAATAAATATTTTTTTTTGTCTCAAACGCGCGCTCAACAACATCCTCTATATATTTTTTCTTCTTATAAAAAGCAGATTTCCTTTTAGAAACTTTTTCCTTTTTTAATAAATTCGAAACTACTCTGTTATAAAACATACGCTTCCTGATTTCCGCAAACTGATTAGTACGTATTTTACTGTACATATTTTCCTCACCGCTGATTTCAGAAACATTTTTCTTTTTTCTCGCATTTCTCCTTGTGGATACTGACAACTGTTTTTCCTTTTGAACATTATCCAATTTACTTTTCGTTTGACACAACTTTTTTATAAAATCCTTGCTGCTCTTACCAGTAGCACTCTTGTTTTTATCCGTCCTTTGTTGATTAGGTAATTCTTCTAATTCTTTCCTCTTCAAATGGTATGTCCGTTTATACAGCTTTCTTTTTTCATTTCTGGTCGGCATACTGATTGATGTTTCTGATAAAAATGACAATCTGTTAAGAAAAAAGTTAAAAAATATTATAGACCTCTACTAGCATATAACATACAAATTATAACCACTGGTTTATTTTATAAGTAGAATAAAGACAAAGAAACAGTCTCTGAACAGAGTAAGAAATCCTGTAGTGAATGTTGGTTCTAAATTTATGACAGTCCATAGCTGTGTCAGCATTATAGACGTATTTTCGGATTCTAATTTTTCAGGCATATGAACACTACACTAATTTTCAAGCACTGTAGGTGATAATAGTGCTTTTCATTTTTTTACTATAATCTCTTATACACTTCATGAAAACATTTATTCTCATTCTCAGAAAGCAGATCAACGACGAATAGTACAAGAAAACTGCCTTCAAGAATATTTTTGTATCAAAAATTATTTTATTCATTTAAAAGTTCATATTCTAAAATTATTTGTAGCATAATTTCATCAGGTACTTCTTCATAATCAACATTTTCATCATCCAAATTCTGTTCTTCCCCTTCCACCAATTCTAAGTAAGCACTGTCGAAAGTATTGTCCATAAAGTCCTCATTTTCTGACTCAATTTCCTCTTGAAATACTCCATCTAGTAATTGCTCTATCAATTCATTAGCAATTTCAAAATGTAAATAAATGTTGTCGGAGTAATTTTCCATTTTAGGAATCTTTTTGTTTCTTCTGTATCCTTTTAAAAAAAATATAAAGACTAAATTATATCTTTTTCATGAATAGATAACAAAAAATTACCTTTACTAATTTTTAAAGTACATACATTTTCATACTTTGTAACACATTAACTACATAGATTAAGATAGCACCTTCCTCTTGTTTGAAAACAAACTGACACTATGATCCTAGACATTAACACTATCTCTTTTAATTTTTTAAAATAAATTCTGCTGTAAAAAGACATCTTACTGTGAAATTTGTTTTTAGGTTTTCTGGACTGCAGAACTGTTGATAGACTTTATAATTTATTTTTAGGGATCTATTTTCTGAGTTCACCACTACAAACTGCTATTCAAACTGTATACAGACTGAAGGGGGGGGCTCACAATGTACAAATGAAAACATTCACTAAACAGATTACTACTTCCCACAGAGACAGTTGCTTTTACCTTTCAACAGCATACTCAGCATGTGAATTTCATCGTATGTACAAAATTTAATGCTAAGCATGAGGAACCATGTCATAATAGACCTCTGCAAATGCATATAAAAGGGTGCAAACAGATAGTACAGTCACAGATATGCAGAAAAAATGCCCATCACACCAACAGCCATATCATAATACACCTCTATAAATGAAGAAAAACGAATGCACACAAATGATACAGCATTAGTTAGAGAGATAATGAAGACTTAGCAAGAATTAATCTACGCAAACAGCAAACTCTTACAGTCAAAGGATAGATGAACCAGAACTGCATAGAAAATAACACCTCGGCCAAGCCCATAAAAAGATAGTGCCAACAGACAGTGGAAACCTATCTCAAAATACATATCTAGTGCAAGCAGTTACAGACATGGTAAAAATAGAAGATAAAATCCTCCAGCAAAAGAGAAGCAGTGCAAATATTCTTAAAAATCTTGCTTATTATTTTAATCTGCACAAAAATAATTTGCCTTACAAAAAAAACCAACTCACCTGTAAAAAAGAATTTGATCGTTGAAAAGTCTATCAAGTAGCTTTTCAGCACCAAACACTATAAAAAAGAAAAATACTGAAATTTAATTAACATATTACAGACATATTTATTACACAACATACACCCATTGTGCCAAATAACAAGCCTAACAGATATATTCCCTAATATTCTCTACCATTAGACATCCTAAAGCCTAACTAAGTTCAATAATTGTTATTTAAACACATCAAATAACCACATTTTTCACCCAGATTTATTTAAAATCAAACTTCATTTACAGTGTAATCTCCCAAACATTTCCAGGATACTACATGCAATCTTTATGATTTGCACTGCTACACAATCTTACTTAGCATATCTGTTACCCATCTTACTTGCCAAAATAAATCACCATGGAACACCAACATCACACTGTGATTAAAGCTTCTTTTTACATAATTTTGGGTGAATAATTTGCTTTCGAGTTTTATATTTAGATTCTGTTAATTATAGTGATTTTTTTTCTTTCCTACATTTTCACAATCACTAGTTGCACAAAACTAACGACAGAGATGGAGAGAGATGTAGAGTAGGAAAGAGACACAGGGCAGGAGGGACACAGACCACAAGAGAGAGAGAGACAGTAGCAGCGACACGAACATGCAGAGAGAGACCAGCATTGAAAGCACAAATGGAGAGAAAGAAAAATAACAGGAGGCAGAGAAAAGTCAAGAAAAAGAGGGAAGGTACAAAAAAGAAAAAGATGAACATGGACAGGGTATCACAGAGTAGAAACAACAGACAGGGCACAAAGGAAACAAATGGTAGGAGGCACAGAGAGAGAGAGGACAGCAGGCAAACAGCACAATATGGAGAGATAGAGCAGAAGGAACGCAGAGATGGACAAGCAGAGCAGAAGGGAGAGAGAGATAAAGAGAAGGAGGCTGAATAGGAGGGGGAGAGAGATACACCACCATAGAGATAATGCAGGAGAAAGACTGAGAGCAGGAGACAGAGAGAGATACAAAACGAGCACGGAAAGGAGAGAGTGATCACAAGGGATAGGGAAGGCAAGAGCGTGATTCAGGCCACAAAGTAAAAGAAGGACAGAAGGGAAAAAAAGAATAGTAAAAAGGACAACAAAGAGAGGGAGAGCAAGAGAAACAGAAAGAATAGAACAAAGAGTGAGGAGAACAAAAACAGGATAGAGAGAAAATACATGAGAGACAGGAAGGGTAGAATTCAGAGGGTAGACAACATGGAGCGAAACTGCACAATAGACGGAGATACAGAGAACAAGCCGGACATACTGAAATATATAAAGGAAGCAGCACAAAGATAGAGATGTTGAGAAAAGGGAAGGAGGAACACAGATATATGTATGCTAACTCCACTAACTTAGTGCATGAAGGCATCTGCTGCAGGAACTTCTGAATAACGACATAGTCACAACTCTTTGTTTCCCTTTAGCCCCACCCCTTTCCCCTCTGACCTCTCACCCACCAGTACAGCCCTCGGCCACAAACCACACTGTAAATGTTGCCCTCCATATCATAGCATGAGGGTATGGTACAACAGGTAACATCATACCCACATCAACTGTGGATTATTGCCTTTGACACAGATTCATAGCTGCACAAGTTAAATAAACATAAATTTTGACCTCTCAATAATTTTCAGAAAACTTCAACTTACAGTCCGGGTGACACCACAACAATATTCTTATACATAAGTTTCAGAAATAGAAGGGAAATCCACACTAAAAATGACTTTCTTTAAAGAATTTCCATTCCTTTACTACACTCACCTACCATGATCTCATTGCGTCACTACTCTACTAGTCACAACTAGGCAGTGTCAAAAGTATCAATACCACACATAATCTACCTGCAGTTTCTGAACGTGTCTGTATCGGGCTCTGTTTTTTTCTCTGCCACTTTTTCTTGAACTACTGCAACAGCAGGCTGTCACTACAGGCCGGCAAAAAAACAGTCTGCCTATACCAGGGCTCAAAAGTGCAGCCCGATAGACACTGAACCTAGCTTTAAGAAACTGCCTCTGCTGAGACCCGAAAAGACCCGACCAACTTAAAGCCCTGAAACTATCTTAATGTCTCCTCTCTCTTTGCACCTTTAAATTTGACTTTCAAACCACGTTTGCTTTCCCTGACACACGCTTTTTTTTCGGTGTTCCACATTCAACGCCTAGACACTTTACCCTTTTTAGTATCAGAAGCCGCAGCTGCAACATGGCTAATCCACGAATTAATTAGTCTATCTGTTACGCTTTTTCAGTGTTCAAATTCCATAAATTATTTTCTCATAAATAGATACGAGCGGCTCAGTACCTCCTACTGGCATGAGATCAAGTCGCTCCCTTTCACTTACAAATTCCTTAGAAATGGCAAAAAATGATATCTGTATAGAGATGAGTGTACTCAAACATGGGATTAGTCGTTCACATCCAGGCACTTCCAGTTGCATGACTTATTTAACTAGAACCGCTGTAATGTTGCATGTGTTTTCAAACGTACACTGCCGACTTTTACCTTATTGCTCAACAGTGGTTATTTATTTTCAAGCAATGAGAATTGCTATGAGTTATTAAACGACAAACCTTACGCTGTAATAGTCACTCTGCATATGCTTCCCTGTAAGAATGTAGTTTATCCACCCCCGCATGGGAACCTTGATGTTTCCATCTGCCCGCGAATTCCGGCCTTGAATTCAAAGTTCAATCACAAGACATGAACAAGAGCCTTATTGTCACAAAAACAAGTTACCCTAGCATCTGTTCACAAGCATATCTCCTTCACTTAGCTAACACTCGCAGAGAAGTACATACCTTATTAAATAGTGACCCATCCTTTACAATTTGCTGAGGTAACTCCCATAATCTTTAACGCATCCTCCACTTCACGGCTGGCCTATTTTTTTAATAAGTGCTAAGCAATGGTTTAGTGACTTCTTTGCCCGAAATGATTTGAAGTCATTCTGCTACTCTTCACTCCATATTCTCCGACCTATCTTTGTGGACTTCCTGTTCTACTACCAGTGGCTGCTGCTTTTGTGTTCCTATTTTGTTTACTACAAAATAGATGTCCGTCCTGTCTTCGCAAACGAGCCGGAGCACTTAGAACTGTTTCGCCACAGGATGCTTGAGTACTATGGCATTCTGCCACTCGCGACTTTGAGTGCATCATATGGATTATCATTTTGATTTTCCTATTTCACCTGTGTGCAGCCTGTATTTCATTGCCTGAGCTGTGATTTCATGTGGGCCCTGGACTTATGTCTCTGCAACTTGGTATCTCCTGAAGTGAATTACAATCATTTCATGAATCCAATAATTGATCATGAACAACTTTGTTCCGACGCAGGGATTATGGCCTTTGCAGCGATACATGGAGTTCTGGGTCATTGGAATATATTCGCAGCGGCGCAAGATTTCTTGCCACACAGCTACATAGAAAAGTCACCGAGTTGTCCTCTGATGGTACTGGAGGCTTCGGTAATTGAAGAGCATGTATGTTCTTTTCCTCTTTTCAATTGGATGGCTGACTTGTTTTCGGATGATAACAGTGACTTCCTTTTAGAAGCGGTTGCTGCTTATTTCGCCTGCTCAGTTGTAGGATGACTCTTATGCCAGCCATTGACGTCTTAATTTTTTTTCCCTCCCTATCTTTCTCACAATTTTTGGACTTCATTTTTTATATAAACAGACCTATTGGCTTTACTAACAGTGGGCATTACAATTCCGTGCTGGTCAGATTTTCGTGTTTTATGTGGACTAAATTTTTTTTCCTCACCTGCTCGATTTCGAACTAAACATTTCTTCGAACTCTAAAGTTTAAACGTCATTTTCCCTTTCTGCTCCTTATTTGTGCCTCACACACATCTGCTGCTTTACTTTTCTGCCTAGTGAAATATTTTCGATTCATACGAGAGAAATATGTTGTTACACTGATATTATCCTTGCTTATCGAGCTGTATCTGACATCGAGTACTGAAACCTTCAAAAGATATCTCAATACAGTAGTTGTTCTGAACACTGATTTTCAAACGTCCCTACAGATAACATACATGCAGCTCCAGCCAAGTTCTCGCTTTTGGCGCGTTTTTTATTTCCTTACACAATACCATAACACAAACTTGATAGTGCTTCGCATGCAAAGAACTGATTGTTAATGAGGTGATGTCTAACCACTAGCATTTTCATATATGGTTGCTGAACTTAAAGTCAAAAGACACCTTCTTAGATTTAATATAATTTAATATACTTGCTCAGGAGGGTGTAGAATATGTTTTGTTAAATCCAATTCATTTTGCATCATACTATGCTTGCACCGTTTGTGTTCTATGGACTAGTAACTATGCCGATTACTTTGTTTCTTATAATATCTTTACTCGTATTAGATAATAAACTTCGCTTCAAAGCACTGCATTAGTGAACAAACATTTCAAATATACACGTTCCCTCTTTTAATCCATATTCTGAACTGAAATTATTGTATACTGAAAGTGTATTCAAGTGTTCGCCGTAACCTCAGTTGTACTAAGTTCATGTTTTCATTTGTCGACCTGAGTTACTCATACTGCAACCCGCTGGCCTGTGACGGCCCGTCAAGCCTTTCTTAGCGGGTCGCAGACCATGCAAACAATTGTACCTCTGGTAAAAAAATAATTTATTACTGTTACCAAGCACCGCCGCAGTTGCGCTTCACTCAGACTGATAATCACTGCTCCCCCGCTTCTACAGAGCAGACGCTATGTCGTATTTCACTACTTATCACCCTTTCATCTCCACTATAACAAACACTTCTCCGCCAGCCACCAGAGAACAGAGTGGAAAAGCAAACGGACTAAGAAGTAAAATACGACAAACCCTCTGCTCTGTGGAGCCGAGCGAGCGGTAATTGTGAAAGTAGACATTCACTAGCGCTTCAAAAAAGCATCTCAATTATATAAATAGTGTTTTGAAAACCTGCCAAGTACTTTGATGCGACTATCTGTGTGTGCCTGCAGAGCAAACTTCCTCAGCCCAGACTGAACGCAGACACAGACAGACACACACACACTAAGATAACACAGAGCAACGGATACGGAAAGCAGGAGGGACATGAAGATGGAGTCAGACGGCACGAGGGAGAGAGATCTATGTATACTTGGTCTGCTACCTCAATGTATGAAGGCATGTACTCCACGAACCTGTGTACAACCTCATGGTCACAAGTTTTCATTTTATTTTACTCGGCCCCCTCCCCTTCTCACCCCACCCCCACCAGTGCAGCCCTCAGCCACAAACCACACTGTAATTTTATCCTCCGACATAAAGTTTATAAATACCTTAAGCATTAGCACTTTTTGACGACGGTATGACATATAATCTACCATTTCTCTCTCTACCTGCATTATCTGTGTCTCTGCTAATACTATTTTTTGATCTCCAAACCAACTTTACAGATTATATGGAAACGCTCCCAAATCACTCAAATAATTACTGTCTATTTTAAACATATTTTATATACCATTTATTCAGTATACCAAAAATATATGCAAAACTATAATTCACACTTGAAAGAAAGTGAAGAAAGGGCGCGCAACCCCCATTAAATTCACAGGACTTCAGCCCCCCCTCCTGTCTGCTGTGGAAGCCCAAGGTAACATACATCCCAGATACACACAGAGCCGCACCTGAACGTTTCACACCTCTATAAAGAACCATTTGAATGTTAATTAGGCCTTGCAGTTGTTTTACCCCTTCTAAGAGCCCCTGCAGCTTTACTCTGCCTACTGATTAAACGTTCATGTCCCCCTAACAAAAAAAATGTTGTTTCCCCCCCCCCCTGAAATTTCGTTCCAGTTCCGTCTCTGACTGACAGTGAATAAAAAGAACTAACAGTAAGGGATAACATAAGAACTTGACTGAAGAGCACTGAGCTTAATCAAATTTATTAATCGAAATTTAAAACTAATAATTGCAAACAAATAATGTATATAAAGAGTGATGAAACGAAATGGAAGAGTAGTTGAAAAAATAGAAAACAGTGCAAAAGTCAAAAATGAGGTTACTCAGAGACTGTGAGGGAAATAAACAATTATAGTGACCAAACCACATTTTACGGTATATCACAAAAGAAACAGTTAGAGACTCACCTTTACCAATGCTTTATAAGATGTAGAACAATGACAGTCACAAAACAGATATTCGTTTGACGGAACTCTCAATAATGCTCCTATCACTGCAACCAAAGTTTAATGGCACAGATTTCCTCTCAATACAGACTCATATATGTCTCTTCAACCAATCATATTTGTTCCCGCACAATTTTAAAATCAAATTAACATTTCAGTTGGTTATCCCTTTCAATATTTTCAAAGTCACATAAAGGTCACCATTCACTCTCTGCCTTCTCTGGCTGTTACCATGGTAACAGCTCATTCTGCACCTGGCTGAAGGCACAGGTCAAAAGTTCATATCTCAATGTTCTAAATCAAAGCAACAAGGCTCATTACCCTCCAAACACACCTGCCTATCCACTGTTTTTTACATTTCATTTTTTTTCACGACCAATAGTATTTTTCGTTTAAAAAAAACATTAACATGCAACGTAGTCTTCAATCTTGAGGTATAAGAATCAACCAATCATTTTTAGTTTTTCAACAACACCAAACCTCATCCACTTTTTTATCCTGACTTTCAGCTTCTAACTGCCATTCCACTTCCAGAACCCATCGGAGTACTACTGCATCTGCCTTGAAAATGAAGGTTTGGCTTGTAGGACACAGCTATATTCACTGGAGTGAAAAATATGCAGCAAACAGACGAATTTCCAACCTTGACTTACCAAATGTGCACATTACGTGGATTGGACAAAGAGGATTGAGATGTCACCAATTGATACCATTGGTGAAAACTTTTATGCATCTCCCTGAACCTAACCTTATAATTGTGCACTGTGGTGGGAATAATCTAGGCACATTGACTGGGGTAGGTCTGGAAATGCTTCTAAAGGACACCTTTTGTCAATTGATGACACTTTTCCTCGAACTGTCTTGGTGTATTCCAATATATGCCAAAGACAGAAATGGAATTGGTCCAATCAACATTGTCCACAGATTGAGCAAGCAAGGAAACATGTACATAAATCTGTTTCTGCTTTCCTCAGAGAATATAGCATGGGTTCTATATACAACAACAATTTGCGTTACAACATGCAAGACATCCATAGGAGAGATGGTGTTCATATCACGGACGAGGGAAATAGAATCTTCCTCTGTAACATGAGACTCTGCATCGGTACTTACTTATAAGTGCAGAAACAACTCAATTAACACAAGGGCTATTTTAAGAGCCACCTTACATCTAAACACTCAAACTTGTAATTTATCTCCCCCTTTCTTTATTTTTTTGTTCGCCGTGCGCGACCGGGTGCGCGCACCCCGCAACTTTAAAAAAAAAATTATTTTCGCGTTCGGGGTCTTTACTGCACCCCCTGAGAAAACCTACCCGGCCAGACAATCTCTACCTTCTCCCCTTTCCATGTTCTAACCCTTTGTTCTGTACAATATATTCACTCGCACTAACAAAATGGTGGTCAACACTTCCTGATTTCCTCCGAATCGAATGTTGACAGACGTTAAACAGCAAATCAAAATTTCGCTCGCGCACAGCCGCACTAGTGCGCGCACCCGTGCGCGCTTACAGATATATAATTGAATTCAACTTTCATTTTCTCAGCAACTACTGAACAGATTTACACCATTCAAAGAAAAGCGTAATCTGCGAGCCAGACTCTACCTTTCTACCAAATTTCTTATAAATCCATTCAGCCGTTCGAGCTGTAGCCGTGTCTAAACGTCCTATGGAAAATAACATAGGAAAAACACGTTTTGGGACCCCCTTTTATCTCAGCCCCCACTTGACGAATCCCCCAAAACTGTCAGGGAAGGAGCGCAGCAGACCGAGCCATCTTCTTTGAGAAATTCGCAAAGATTCGTCCACCGGGGCCAAAGTTAATCCAAATAGAATGCTGCGGATTTCCTATGGAAACTAGGTCCTAACTATAACTACCTACTGGCGACCGCCAGTAGGTAATTTATATATATATCTATATATATCTATATATATCTATATATCTATATATATATATATATATATAGATATATATAGATATATATAGATATATATAGATATATATGGAGATATATATATGTATATATATATTTGCCAGATTCCAAAAATGGGAAATGAAATGCACTCTCTCGTCTTTTTGATTATAACAGTGGCTTTATTCCAGCTTTAACCCAACGCGTTTCGCCTCTCACGAAGCTTGCTCACGGGATGTTGAGCTAATGATTAAGTCCTTCTTTTATGTGTGTTACACATGGAGTCTCTTGTGTTTCCATTAGGGTGCATTCTGGTTATTGTAGTGTCCACTACAATTACTTCACCAGTTAGTCCTCTGTGCACAGTTTTAAAATCAATAGTGAACGAGAGTGCTTCTGTTGTGGATTGCTGATTTTGCATCTCGTTGGTGAGTCTCTTTTTTGATATCTCACTAGTTAGATGATTCTTGCATTGGCTATTCTGCTACGCATTTTCCGGCTCGTTGTCAGTGTCTATGACAAATTTGTGTGTCCCTCTGGTGGGTGAGGCACTACTATCCTTTGTGGTTTATGTGCTTCTTTTGGGTCTTCCCTCATAGATGTACATATAGTTCTTCCGTAAGGTTCAGCCCTTTTGGTTCGAGGGTCCTGAAATTGATAATATGTTTGGATTCTTTTCTTCTCAGTGTTTTTAAACGATCTCCTCCTCTTTCTGTTTGTGGAACCTGTTCTAAGGCACAAAATCTTAGAGTTTCCCATTGGCTGTCATGAAATTTTTCCATGTGTCTTGCAATTGCATTGGAGCGATCTTTGTTTTTTGTCGCTCGGGTGTGCTCTAGAATTCTTTTGTTAGTTTCAAATGTTGTGCTCCCAATGTACTTCTTATGGCAAGGACATTCCACCATGTAAATTACGAAAGCACTTTTACAGGTTAAATGTTGGGATATTTTCCATTTTGTGCCTTTTCGGTTATCAATGTCTTTTGTAGTTAATGCAATCTTGCACACTTTGCAGTGCCTGCATGGAAAAAATCCTTCACGGTGTAGCCAATTGTTTTTGGGTTTCTCTTCAAAATTACTGTGTACCAGTTTGTCCCCTAGATTTCTTGCTTGTCTGTAGGTTATATTGGGATGGTCTCCAATGATTTTTGAAAGGGTTGGATCTGCTTTAAGAATTGGCCAATGTTTTTGAATGATTTTGGATAGTTTGTTGTTCTCCGCACTGTGTGTGGTTATCAGTCTGATTATATTAGAGTTGCTTTGATTTTCTTCTTTCTTATTATGGAGGATATCTTTTCGCTCCTGTTGTAACACTCTATTCAGACACTTTTTCACTACTTTTCTTGGGTAGCCTCTTATTAGAAATCTATTTATTGCATTCTTGCTATGTCGTTGGAATTCGCTGTCATCTGAACAATTACATCTCAATCGGAGAAATTCCCCGTACGGGATACTCCATTTCAATTTCTTGTTATGGAAGCTTGTACCGTGGAGGACGGCATTCGTCGCCGTTTCTTTTCTATGTAACGTAGTTTCAAGAATGCCAGTAGCAATGTAGATTTCTGTATCTAAGAAAGTAACTCTTTCTGAGCTAATTTCCATCGTGAACTTCAAGTTTGTTTCTGTGTTATTCAGTCTGTCAAAGTTTTGAGAGAATTCATCAGTGGTGCCATTCCAGATTATGAGCAAATCATCTATGAAGCGTGTCCATAGAATTATTTTTTCACGCCAATGATAATTGGTGGTGTGCCATGCCAAATGTTGTTCGTACCACCCCATAGTTAAGTTGGCGTAGTTCGGTGAAAACGAAAAGCCCATCGCACATCCTGTTGTTTGAAGATAGATTTTTTAGTCAAAAAGAAAGATGTTATGGTTCAAACACCAAGATATCATGATCTTTAGCATCTTATTGTGATCCCTGTATTTTATGTTTCTTTTACCAAGGTAGTGGTTACATTCTTCCGATCCCACCGTGTGTTCAATGCTTGTGTACAAAGACACAACGTCCATCGTTATCAATTTGTATTCTGGTGACCATTCAACAGTTTCTAACTTTTTCAATAAGTCTGTCATATCTTTAAGATAAGATGGTAGTTCTTTTACAAGTGGCGCCAAAAATTGATCCACATAATTTGAGATGGGTTCCATCAATGAATTTTTTGCAGACACTATGGGTCTGCCTGGTGGATTTTGTTTGCATTTATGAACCTTTGGCAAGTGATAGAAGGTTGGCAGCATAGGATTTTTATTGTCCAAATATTTTAATTCCAAGTCATCTATCAAGCCTTGTTTGTGCCAGTTTGTCAGATGTTCCTGAATCATTGTCTGAAGTTCTTTAGATGGATCATCCTTCAATTGGGTGTAACATTCTTCATCCGTCAATTGGTGTATGGCTTCTGTGACATATTCTTCTTTACCCATTATGACGATGTTACCGCCTTTATCGGCAGGTTTTATTTCAATCGTCTTGTCCTCTTCTAATCGTTTCAAAGTCTCTGTTTGTTGGTTGTTCAAATTATGTTGATTTTTATTTGGTGTTAACTTATAGAGATCTTCCACTACTTATTCATGAAAGAGATCAATCTTGTTTCCAGCTGGGAGTTGGGGGTTGAATTTTGATTTTAATTTTAAGACACTCCCACTGGCTCCTGCATCAAGTTCCATTTCTTCTATTCCCCTCATTGCTTCTTCTTCTTGTGAGGGTGTTGTGGCTCCCATTGTCATTAGAGTGTTCAATCCATCCCAGTTTTCCACCTGTAATTGGTCGGTGGTGTTCGCGCTAGCTGGTTGGTATCTTTTTCGTGTTTTGTCTGCATAGATTTTTGCCAGTTTCAATTTTCTGGTATATTTGTAGATGTCGATTCTTGCTTCTGTTATATTTATATGTTATATTTATATGTGAGGTGGGGCAGAAGTTGAGGCCCTTGGTAAGGATGCTATTTTCCATTGGGGTAAGTTGTCTTTTGGAGAGGTTAATGATATTCAATTCTTGTGTTTCTCAGTTTGTTTCCTTCATTTGCGTGGTTGTCTCAGACGGTTTTTGGACCACGTATTCTCCCTTTCTTCTATATTGTCCCCTCTGACCTCTTCTGGTTTTTCTCCTCTGCCTCTGCCTCGGCCTCCCCGACCTCTCCCTCTTGTTGGTTGTACGTTCTTCTTTTGTTGTTGTTCGAGGGCAGCTCGCATTTCTATTAAAAAAATAGGACTTTTTTCCTGTTTCTCCAGTCACTGATGCCGCCCCCAGTTCACTGCCTTCCAAGCTAGATAATGAGTCAAAACTCGAGGTTTCTTCTCCTGTGTTAGTCGCTTGGCGTTTTGCTTTTTTCTGTTCATGTTGCTTCCCAAATGTGAAGATCCTGCCTTCTTCAAAGTCAGCTTTATCTCGTAGAAACTTGTATTGTTTTCTGAGTTTTACTCTTCCTTCATGTTTCTCCAGATTTTTGATTATTTCTGATTTGAGTCTCCCAGCATGCAGTACCGAATTGCCTGCCGTTGGTTTCCTGTATAGCCTAGTTAATAGGTTGTCATCCTCTATGTAAACTTCCAAATCTAAATAGCTTACTTTAGTTTCACTGATGTGTCCTGAAAATTTCAGGTTCAAATCATTGTTATTTAAAGAAGCAATATATTTCTCAGCCAAGGAACAGTTATCCTGCCATACAATAAAAAAGATCGTCTATATATTTAGCCCACAATGTAACTTTTAAAATCCATTTTTCATGTTGTTCACCTCAGGCCACATGCTTCTCCCACCAGCCCACGAAAAGATTTGTGTTACTGGGGGCAAAGCACGTGCCCATCGCGGTTCCGTGTTGTTTCCTGTATAATTGCCCTGCAAACGTGAAATCAATAACTGATCATACGTTGGAGCATAAGGTTATGTTTTTAGAATCTAAGAGGTCTCTTATTTAGGAACCACTTGACTGCTGTGATGCCATCCTCATGGTTTATGCAAGTGTATAAACTGGTAATGTCAAGAGTGATGAGTAACATATCTGACTCTCATGTGATACCCTCAATGAGCCTCAGAAAATCCTGAGTGTCCCGCACATATGAGGCCAAGTCTCTAACCAAGGGTGCTAATAAATAGTCAAAGTATATCGATGTATTCTCTAAAAGTCTATTAATAGAGAGCCACAATTGGTCTTCCCTGTGGGTTGGCCAAGTATTCATGAATTTTAGGGAGATGGTAGAAGGTCGGAAGGACAGGTTTTTCACAGTAAGCGAATAGGTGCTGCCACACAGAATGTCAATTTAAAGAGCCACTGCCCTATATTACCCCCATCATAAATGTAAACAATAACAATATGTTGACAGATCACCAAATACAATTCATTCCTCATATTTAACCTGCTTACATCACCATAAAAGATAACCTTGTAATTTAGAGTGTTTATTGTCTCACAAATCCTTATATATGTACCTGAATACGATAGAATGAGGACCTCTCTGACATAATGCATTTTGGGAAATAGATACATATGTGTGTGTGTGTGTGTGTGTGTGTGTATATATATATATATATATATATACATATATATATATGGATATATTACCTACTGGCGGTCGCCAGTAGGTATATATAGTTAGGATTTTTTCTCTATGGGATTTTTGAAAATTTTATGTCTAATAACTTTGGCGTTTGTGGACGGAATTGGCTGAAATTTTCAGGAAAATGGAACATTTTGTTTCTGAGCAGCCCCTGAAAATTTGGGGGGGTTTCGTCAAGGGGGGGCCGAGAAAAAAGGGGGGTCCCAAAACGCGTTTTTCCCATGTTAATTTCCATAGGGCGGTTGGCCTCACTTTTAGCCCGAACGGCTGAATGGATTTGCACGAAACTTGACAAAATTGTAGGGACTGATGTAGGGACTGATGTGCCTTTGCTAGGTCTCAAGATATGTGCTCCAGTGGATTTTGAGAAATTAACGTTCAAAAAAAGATATATATCTGTAAGCGCGCTCCGGGTAGCGCTCCGGTTTGCGTACTTGACGCGTAACGGAACTTCGCGAAGCGAAGCTGATTGGCTCTCCGGTGTCTGTCAACATTCTAAACAGTCCGGAGCGGCCACCATCTTGTCTCTCGGTAGGATCGAGAGACAAGAGGAGGCCAAAACAAAGGGGGAAATGACCATAAGGGGGCATAGTAGATCCTCCCTGACCCCCTAGGTTTGATGTGGAGGCTTTAAAAGGGCCCCGCGGGACAAAAAAAAAATTAAAAAAAATTTGTTTTTTTTGCGTGGGGAGCGCCCGGTACGCGCACCGGGAAGCGGTCCGGGGAGCGTACTATAAGGAAAAAAGAATGATAGACTATGATATTTTGAAATATTGTATGTTTATTGATTGTTCTTTTTGTTGTTTTTTTTTTTTTTTTATTTAAGTAGCAGTATTAATGATTATTAAATATAAATGTATTTTTGGAATTGTGCACAGTATACTATAAGTCTGACTTTACATTATAATCAATTTGGTACTAGTTTATGAATTACATATAAAAATGATTAAAGACTCAAACAATTTTTTAATATTAAGTATAATTTTATTTTTCTGATTCTTTTTCAAAATTTAATAGAACGTCTAACATTTGGCTGTCCGATATGTCCTCTTGTTGAGTGAACATAACTTCCCACATTTGACCGTCATCATAATGAAGTAAATAATCCACAGATTCTACACATTGTAGAAGTTCATGGTCTCGTGATTCATCCATGAATTCCAAGTCAATGGGTTCAATGATTTCCTCATTGTTCATGTCTAGGACAATTTCAAAGGAAACGTTCTGTTCTCCTTGCATTTTTGTGCTGAAATTTGAATAAAAAATAAATATATCAGTAGAGATAGGGCACTGTTGGGTTTAAGTTCTGACAGGTACTTTTGAGGCATGAAGTAGTACTATTAAAAAGTGCCTGTGAAAAAGCCTATGTAAATTCATAATTATACCACAGAAACCTAAATCAATCCATAATTATAATAAACAAGCCTTTCTCAATGTCTAACTCTTACAGAGGGATAGTATATAACTATCTGAAAATGTTTTCAAATTTATAAAATAATATCTTACCTTTTAAAAACAAGTTTAAGTTGTGAGTGAAAATGATCTTGCAATGTAGTTCAGGAAGTAGTAGTCAAAATGGCTGTGTTTCTCTCTCTTTTTTTATATATATTCAGGTACATAACCAATCAAATGTCAGGTAAAAAAAGTAGAAAATGAAAGTAACATTTTAATTGGTTGTCAATTCCAACACTTCAGATGTGTTTTGTGAAGTAATTTACCTCAGGGTATTTAGAGAGGTCTACAGGCTAAATGGCTAAATGGAATTCCAACCAAATTTGTGAAAATGGTAGGGATTGGTATGTAGTATGAGTTAATCTATATTTGGTGACATTGTCTCCAGGGTTTTTTCTGTAAATTACTTTCCCACCTTTTTTAATGGAGCGCTTCCCGGTGAGCGCCCCGGTACGCGAACCGGCAGCGTTACGGGAGTCCACCATTTTGTGTTTCGGTCGAATTAAGATACAAGATGGAGGGCAAATAATGTTCAGAATAAGTAGAAGGGGGCACGGTAGACGTATCTTGACCCCCTAGGTTTTCTGAGGGTGGCTGAGGAGGCCCATATGTGCGAAAAAAAACATTTTTTTTAAAAAATGTGCGCGGTTAGCGTCCGGTGCGCGTACCGGGTAGCGCTCCGGGGAGCGTACTTTGTTGAAAATTAGTGAAAAAAGTTAGAGTAAAATAATAATTGTGAGTGATCAGATGTAGGGTAGCTCTGAAAAGAGCTTTTGGGTCCTGTGGCTGATGTAGGTACCTACAAGTAGGTAGCAATGCACAGTCTTAAATTGAGGATGAAAATTCTGTTCCCCTCATCGGAGAAGTGAACTCCATCTCCTCTGTAGATATCTTGCATGTAGTAACGCAAGTTATTGTTGTACATGGAGCCCATTCCATGGTCTCTCATGTAAGCTGAAACAGACTTATTTACATGCTTCCTCGATTTCTCAATTTGTGGACAAAATTGGTTCGACCACCTCCATTTCTGTCTTTGGCATATATTTGAATATACCAAGGCAGTTTGAGGAAAAAGTGCCATCAATTGCTCAAAGGTGTCCTTTAAAAGCATTTCCAGACCTACCCCAGTCAAAGTGCCCAAGTCATTACCTCCACAGTGCACAATTAACAGGTCAGGTTTTGGCAAATGCAAAAAGGTTTACACCAATGGTATCAATTGGTGACATTTTAATCCTCTGTGGCCAATCCACTTAATTTTCACATTTTGTAAATTGAGGTTAGGTAAATTTCTGTTATCAGTATACCTTTGAGCCCAGTAGATGTAACTATGTCCAACAATCCAGACAGAAAACATGGTGAGAGGAGGTTCTGCTGCAGTCAGATGAAGTGTGGCAATGAAATGGCAGTTGAAAAAATAAGAGTTTAAAATGAAAAAAACTGTGGAGTTTCTGTGTTAATGAAGCAGTAGCAGTGATTGGTGGATTTTGATTGCTGAAAACAGAAAGTTAGGGTGCATGGATGAGTTCTTTGAAAGATGTAATTTGAATGGTCAAGAAAAAATCATTTTATGAAAGATTGCACTGGATATGCAGGTGTACTGAGAGTTCAGAGTTCAATTGAAACATTGTTGTGTGAACTTGCAAACATCAGAGGTCTTTCAGGAGGTGGTTGCTATGCAAAAAAGGCAGAAAGGGCAGAGGGGGGAAGGGTGTTGATTTGAAAAAAGTGAGGGAAGAGTTTTGATTGGGTGACATGAGAGATATGTGTGATGAATTACAGCTTTTCTGTGCTTTTTATGGCTGCAGACTCTGGAGTGCATACCTTTTGCTCTGCTAAAGACAAATTGGTGTGTTTCTGAGACTGTTTTGAAACTCATAAAGTATTTGCTAAGGTGAGAAAAGATTAATTTAATTTAGATAGAGAATAGTATGGTTTAGGAAGAAAATTATGAAGAAAGTTGTGTATTTAAAATGTTGCTTTGTGTCAAGTGTTTTACAAATAGATTTTGTTTCTTTGTGTTACATAGCCATGTTAAAAGTGACGCAAAAATAGTGCAAGGGTCTTACAAAAATGCTTTCATGTGTCTTAGGGTATTTTAACTCACTTCCCCATGAATGTATGAATATAATTTCTTTACAAGATGTGTTTAAAAAAGTTTTTTGAAATCAATTAGGTTTCTTGATATGTACTGCTAGAGTTTCATAGGTTGCTTGGGGCATATTTTCAAGGCTTTTGAGTTCCTTTGATGTAATTTTTCCCATTTTAATTTAAGACCTTTCACCGTGGTGCAAGGTCCTTGTAAATATGCTCCCATCTGTGCTTGGCAAATTTAGATTTTAATTCTTTGACTAACATAGCCATGTTAAAAGTGACCCAAAAATGTTGCAAGGGCCTTAAAAAAAACGCTTTCATGTGTCTTAGGCCATTTTAAGTCATTTCCCCTTGAATGTAGGTATATAATTGATTTAGATGATGTGTTTAAAAACGATTTTTGAAAACAATTAGGTTTCTTGATATGTACTGCTAGAGCTTCATAGGTTGCTTGGGGCATATTTATAAGGCCTTTGAGTCTCTCTGATGTTATTTTTCCCATTTTAATTTAAGACCTTTCCCCGTGGTGCAAGGTCCTTGTAAATACGCCCCCATCTGTGCTTGGCAAATTTAGATCTTGATTATTTGACTTACATAGCCATGTTAAAAGTGATCCAAAAATGGAGCAAGGGTCTTACAAAAATGCTTTCATGTGTCTTAGGGTATTTTAACTCACTTCCCCATGAATGTATGAATATAATTGCTTTACAAGATGTGTTTAAAAACGATTTTTGAAAACAATTAGGTTTCTTGATATGTACTGCTAGAGCTTCATAGGTTGCTTGGGGCATATTTATAAGGCCTTTGAGTCTCTCTGATGTTATTTTTCCCATTTTAATTTAAGACCTTTCCCCGTGGTGCAAGGTCCTTGTAAATACGCCCCCATCTGTGCTTGGCAAATTTAGATCTTGATTATTTGACTTACATAGCTATGTTAAAAGTGATCCAAAAATGGAGCAAGGGTCTTACAAAAATGCTTTCATGTGTCTTAGGGTATTTTAACTCACTTCCCCATGAATGTATGAATATAATTGCTTTACAAGATGTGTTTAAAAACGTTTTGTTAAATCAATTAGGTTTCTTGATATGTACTGCTAGAGTTTCATAGGTTGCTTGGGGCATATTTTCAAGGCTTTTGAGTTCCTTTGATGTAATTTTTCCCATTTTAATTTAAGACCTTTCCCCGTGGTGCAAGGTCCTTGTAAATATGCCCCCATCTGTGCTTGGCAAATTTAGATTTTAATTCTTTGACTAACATAGCCATGTTAAAAGTGACCCAAAAATGTTGCAAGGGCCTTAAAAAAAACGCTTGCATGTGTCTTAGGCCATTTTAAGTCATTTCCCCTTGAATGTAGGTATATAATTGATTCAGATGATGTGTTTAAAAACGATTTTTGAAATCAATTAGGTTTCTTGATATGTAGTGCTAGAGTTTCATAGGTTGCTTGGGGTATATTTAAAAGGCATTTGAGTCCCTTTGATGTTATTTTTCCCATTTTAATTAAAGACATTTCCCCGTGGTGGAAGGTCCTTGTAAATACACCCCCATGTGTGCTTGGCAAATTTAGATTTTGATTATTTGACTTACATAGCCATGTTCCATACAGTTCTCACCTTCTGCGTAGTCTTTGATATGCTACACTCCATCTGCACAATGAGATACGTAAGCAAAGGAAACACAGGTGATGTGATTGTGAACTGAGGAAAAGAAATTCCACATTTTTCAATTACATCACCTGTGTTTCCTAAGTTTACGAATGACATTGTGCAGATGAGGTTTAGGCCTGTCCACGGACACAGAAGAGGTCTGGCCTTTGTTCAAGAGTGAAGTGGACATGACTTACTTCATTGGTAGGCCTTCACATGTATTATCTCCTCTGTTCACTTCAACAAGCGTAAATTTCATCTGCAACCCTGAGTAGGCCTCACCTTAAACAAACCTCTGGATAGGCAACACCTTATTGTCATCCTGAATCAATCATTTAAAATGTTACGGACAGATTTATGATAGGTGTATGCCTCTTTTGCGTCACTGTGCGTCACTTTTGTGACGCAGCGGCGGTGCAAAAGATTTGCTATGTGGTGACATATTTACAACTTGATGCATCTAGGCAGATGTGTCATGCTGTAAAGTCCCGTGCCACATGAAACCGATGCAGCAGTGATGCAAAAGATGCACCATGTTGCAAGACAGGCCTCACTTCATCTCCAACAAGATAAGAAGCTGAATCTTCTGTAAATGTCAAAATTGTTGTATACACTGCTGATCTTCTGTGTACTCTTTGTTATGCTAGACTCCATCTGCACTATGAGATACCTGAGCAAAGGAAACACAGGTGATGTGATTGTGAAATGAGGAAACGAAACTCCACATTTTTCAATTACATCACCTGTGTTTCCTAAGATTACGAATGACATTGTGCAGATGAGGTTTAGGCCTGTCCACGGACACAAAAGAGGTCTGGCCTTTGTTCAAGAGTGAAGTGGACATGACTTACTTCATTGGTAGGCCTTCACATGTATTATCTCCTCTGTACTCTTCAACAAGCGTAAATTTCATCTGCAACCCTGAGTAGGCCTCACCTTAAACAAACCTCTGGATAGGCCACGCCTTATCGTCATCCTGAATCAATCATTTAAAATGTTAGGGACAGATTTATGATAGGTGTGTGCCTCTTTTGCGTCACTGTGCGTCACTTTTGTGACGCAGCGGCGGTGCAAAAGATTTGCTATGTGGTGACATATTTACAACTTGATGCATCTAGGCAGATGTGTCATGCTGTAAAGTCCCGTGCCACATGAAACCGATGCAGCAGTGATGCAAAAGATGCACCATGTTGCAAGACAGGCCTCACTTCATCTCCAACAAGATAAGAAGCTGAATCTTCTGTAAATGTCAAAATTGTTGTATACACTGCTGAACTTCTGTGTACTCTTTGATATGCTAGACTCCATCTGCACTATGAGATACCTAAGCAAAGGAAACACAGGTGATGTGATTGTGAAATGAGGAAAAGAAACTCCACATTTTTCAATTACATCACCTGTGTTTCCTAAGTTTACAAATGACATTGTGCAGATGAGGTTTAGGCCTGTCCACGGACACAGAAGAGGTCCGGCCTTTGTTCAAGAGTGAAGTGGACATGACTTACTTCATTGGTAGGCCTTGACATGTATTATCTCCTCTGTACTCTTCAACAAGCGTAAATTTCATCTGCAACCCTGAGTAGGCCTCACCTTAAACAAACCTCTGGATAGGCCACACCTTATCGTCATCCTGAATCAATCATTTAAAATGTTAGGGACAGATTTATGATAGGTGTGTGCCTCTTTTGCGTCACTGTGCGTCACTTTTGTGACGCAGCGGCGGTGCAAAAAATTTGCTATGTGGTGACATATTTACAACTTGATGCATCTAGGCAGATGTGTCATGCTGTAAAGTCCCGTGCCACATGAAACCGATGCAGCAGTAATGCAAAAGATGCACCATGTTGCAAGACAGGCCTCACTTCATCTCCAACAAGATAAGAAGCTGAATCTTCTGTAAATGTCAAAATTGTTGTATACACTGCTGAACTTCTGTGTACTCTTTCATATGCTAGACTCCATCTGCACTATGAGATACGTAAACTTAGGAAACACAGGTGATGTGATTGTGAAATGAGGAAAAGAAACTCCACATTTTTCAATTACATCACCTGTGTTTCCTAAGTTTACGTATGACATTGTGCAGATGAGGTTTAGGCCTGTCCACGGACACAGAAGAGGTCTGGCCTTTGTTCAAGAGTGAAGTGGACATGACTTACTTCATTGGTAGGCCTTGACATGTATTATCTCCTCTGTACTCTTCAACAAGCGTAAATTTCATCTGCAACCCTGAGTAGGCCTCACCTTAAACAAACCTCTGCATAGGCCACACCTTATCGTCATCCTGAATCAATCATTTAAAATGTTAGGGACAGATTTATGATAGGTGTGTGCCTCTTTTGCGTCACTGTGCGTCACTTTTGTGACGCAGCGGCGGTGCAAAAGATTTGCTATGTGGTGACATATTTACAACTTGATGCATCTAGGCAGATGTGTCATGCTGTAAAGTCCTGTGCCACATGAAACCGATGCAGCAGTGATGCAAAAGATGCACCATGTTGCAAGACAGGCCTCACTTCATCTCCAACAAGATAAGAAGCTGAATTCTGTAAATGTCAAAATTGTTGTATACACTGCTGAACTTCTGTGTACTCTTTGATATGCTAGACTCCATCTGCACTATGAGATACCTAAGCAAAGGAAACACAGGTGATGTGATTGTGAAATGAGGAAAAGAAACTCCACATTTTTCAATTACATCACCTGTGTTTCCTAAGTTTACGAATGACATTGTGCAGATGAGGTTTAGGCCTGTCCACGGACACAGAAGAGGTCTGGCCTTTGTTCAAGAGTGAAGTGGACATGACTTACTTCATTGGTAGGCCTTCACATGTATTATCTCCTCTGTACTCTTCAACAGGCGTAAATTTCATCTGCAACCCTGAGTAGGCCTCACCTTAAACAAACCTCTGGATAGGCCACACCTTATCGTCATCCTGAATCAATCATTTAAAATGTTAGGGACAGATTTATGATAGGTGTGTGCCTCTTTTGCGTCACTGTGCGTCACTTTTGTGACGCAGCGGCGGTGCAAAAGATTTGCTATGTTGTGACATATTTACAACTTGATGTATCTAGGCAAATGTGTCATGCTGTAAAGTCCCGTGCCACATGAAACCGATGCAGCAGTGATGCAAAAGATGCACCATGTTGCAAGACAGGCCTCACTTCATCTCCAACAAGATAAGAAGCTGAATCTTCTGTAAATGTAAAAATTGTTGTATACACTGCTGAACTTCTGTGTACTCTTTGATATGCTAGACTCCATCTGCACTATGAGATACCTAAGCAAAGGAAACACAGGTGATGTGATTGTGAAATGAGGAAAAGAAACTCCACATTTTTCAATTACATCACCTGTGTTTCCTAAGTTTATGAATGACATTGTGCAGATGAGGTTTAGGCCTGTCCACGGACACAGAAGAGGTCTGGCCTTTGTTCAAGAGTGAAGTGGACATGACTTACTTCATTGGTAGGCCTTCACATGTATTATCTCCTCTGTACTCTTCAACAAGCATAAATTTCATCTGCAACCCTGAGTAGGCCTCACCTTAAACAAACCTCTGGATAGGCCACACCTTATCGTCATCCTGAATCAATCATTTAAAATGTTAGGGACAGATTTATGATAGGTGTATGCCTCTTTTGCGTCACTGTGCGTCACTTTTGTGACGCAGCGGCAGTGCAAAAGATTTGCTATGTGGTGACATATTTACAACTTGATGCATCTAGGCAGATGTGTCATGCTGTAAAGTCCCGTGCCACATGAAACCGATGCAGCAGTGATGCAAAAGATGCACCATGTTGCAAGACAGGCCTCACTTCATCTCCAACAAGATAAGAAGCTGAATCTTCTGTAAATGTCAAAATTGTTGTATACACTGCTGAACTTCTGTGTACTCTTTGATATGCTAGACTCCATCTGCACTATGAGATACCTAAGCAAAGGAAACACAGGTGATGTGATTGTGAAATGAGGAAAAGAAACTCCACATTTTTCAATTACATCACCTGTGTTTTCTAACTTTACTAATGACATTGTGCAGATGAGCTTTAGGCCTGTCCACAGACACAGAAGAGGTCTGGCCTTTGTTCAAGAGTGAAGTGGACATGACTCACTTCATTGGTAGGCCTGGACATGTATTATCTCCTCTGTATTCTTCAACAAGCGTAAATTTCATCTGCAATCCTGAGTAGGCCTCACTTCAAACAAACCTCTGGATAGGCCACACCTTATCGTCATCCTAAATCAATCATTTAAAATGTTAGGGACAGATTTATGATAGGTGTGTGCCTCTTTTGCGCCGCGGTGCGTCACTTTTGTGACGCAGCGGCGGTGCAAAAGATTTGCTATGTTGTGACATATTTACAACTTGATGCATCTAGGCAGATGTGTCATGCTGTAAAGTCCTGTGCCACATGAAACCTGCGTCATGTTTCATATAGATGTTTTGTTGCAGGGTGGGCATTCATTTGCATGAAAGCCCTGTAAAACTAACACAGTGAAATTTAGAAGATTTCACTGAGTCAGCTTTATAGCATTGCTGAATCAAATCCTTACGCCTGTTTGAAACAGGCATAAGGAGTGATGCACCATGCAATGTGAGGCTTCCTCCTGTGCATTGCAGTAGACATGTCACGCTTACGACGTGATTCCTGCAATGTGCTGCTTTTGCGGCACAGATGCGTGACGCATCTGTGCTGTTTTTGCTCAATGGTGCTCCACATTGTAAATGCGGCACATCATGGGTGGCAGAGCAGCGGTGCACGTTAACTGGTGCATCCCCGGGGATGTGCCAGTTAACATAAATCTGCCCCTTTACATTTAAGTATGAGCAGGGTAAAAAGAGTTGGTGAGGCTTATCGAAGGTTAAGAAGAGATGAGTCCTGTTCACTGAAAACTTGGACATAGGCCTCACCTCCTCAGCATCGCTGGACATGGCTAAATAATAATTGCAAAATGTTACTCTTGTTAAACAATTTTAATATTATAGTCTCTGAGATTTATCTCTTACTCTGCAACATCTCATTGTTGTTCTCTTTCTTTAAAGATAACGACAACATCAACCATGAGTGATAATGAGCAATCGTTGATCTCGATCTTATCATTGAAATTGTGATTGAAACGTCAGTGGAAGTAGATCCCTTGGATGATTTAAATCCTGAGGATGATGAAGAACATGATGAGGATGCCGATTTGTCAGAATTGTATGACATAGGGTGGGAAGCTGACCTGCTTGAGCCTATGGAACTATAAACATTTATTTTTAAAAGTTACTGGAAATGAAAAATAAAAAATAAAAATGTAAACCGTTTCATTTAAAATTAAACAAAAGTTCAAAAATAGGTTGTGTGTAGTGTCTTTAATAAAATATTCAAATATGCTCATAAAATTAGTTCAGATTCACATATAAAACAGCACAGGTCAAATGTAGAAGCATTCAATTTCTTTGCTACTATTGTGAATACTAAATTTGCCAATGCACTAAAAATGACAAGTAGTATGTTAAATTTTTGATGACTGTTATTGATTTACTGTTTGCTAATAGTGGTTAATAACATTTTTTATTATATTTTACCACAGATTCAACTGCAGATCATTTCAAAATTAAAGAATGCCTTCGAAGGACAGAAGGCGAAAGGCTACCAAACATCAAAGACAGCAGCTTAAAAAATTATTGCAGCAGACCTCTACAATAAAAACTCGTCAAGTCACCAAGAAAGGTCCGGGTAAGATAAAGAAATCATTCATAAGAAATATTTGTAGAAAAAAAAGTAGTACTACAGAAAATGTTTTAGTCCAGAAAAAGAGAAGCAATTTAAACGGAAAGGGAAGGCCAATCAAAAATGTTACTGCTAGAGCAGGAGATAACTCTGTGCATGGTAGTAGAAGAAAAATCAGTTTAGGGACATTCGTAGACGAATGTTCCGCAACAGGATAATTGGCAATTTGTTAAAAAATATTAAGAAAGGTCAGCAGAAAGTGGTTTTTTATAAGAGAAAAAAAAATTGAGAAAGTTATTGATCAGGCATATGAAATTAAGAGAAAGTTATTTATTTTGATAATCAATAGAATTAGGAAGCTAAACAAGGCAATTTATGATTTCAAAAGAAATAGTAGATGGAAGAGAACAGTTAATCGTAGTAATTTTTGTGAAGTTTTTTCAGGAGAATGGATGCATAGTTCAAGTTGTGAGGCATTTTTTAATGAGGAGAGTTATTTCCAGGATAATGATTTGGTGCATGCAGTTGACATCAGTGGTCGAGCTTATGAGGTGAAAGATGGTTGTCCAGTTGAAAAAGAAAAACTTGTGACAACAGAGGCAGAAGAGGTGTTAGGTAATGAGGTTTTAGGAAGACGTCCTAAGGGACCTGTGTACACCTGGAAGTGTAGTAGTATTTGCAGTGTGCGACAGGATTTCATCAATTTGCTTTGTGATTTTGTGCGGACATTTAATAAGAAAAGTTTGAAGCAGAAAATGAAGTTGTTGCAAGAATTAGATCCTTGCAGAGTGAGAGAAGTGACAGGTTTGCATGGTCATTCACTGGCTTGTCTTTCCAGGAGAGTATGCCAGAGTGTTTTTCATCATTTCAGGATGCTAGCAGTGCATCATAATAAAGTGAGGAAATTAGTTAGAATGTTGTATTATGCTAAGAGTCCAGCAGTTGTGCTTAAACAATTATGCACTGCTCTTTTGCATGGTTCTGAAATACATGTGAAGAATATTTGTGAAGAAATTGAGTTTTGTTACTTTGGAAGTAAAGAGGAGAATGTTGAAATTGACCCAGAAGAAGAGGGTAATGTGGAAGATAGTGTACAGGTTTCCAGTACAGATAATTTTCAGAAGGAAATTGCCACGTTTCAGGTGAAATCAAGTGAGAGGCCTAATTTCACTTGTGTGTGTTGTCGACGCACTTATTATAAGAATCAGACTAAGTTAGTGGATTGATATGCAAAAAGTGAAAGGGAAAATAATAGTGAATGGAAGGATTTTGCAACATACTTGATGGTAGAAAATTGTTTTGATTTGGGATTGGATCACCGTGTGTGTACTTATTGTTGTAACAAATTAAATCAAAACCAGATGCCTGCTAGAGCGGTTCATAATAATCTGGAATTGGTTGAGATTCCTTCTGAATTGAAGGATTTAAATACTTATGAATCTATTTTGATTAAAAGTATCCATCCCTTTCAGGCTATTGTAAGAATGGAGCCAAAGACAGGGAAATTGCCTCCATCAGATTTACAGAGAGGATTAAAGGGAAGAGTTGTTTATTTGCCTCTAGATTTGAAGAAAAACATTAATACAATTGGAGTAGAAAAAGTGGAAGAGGAACCTCTGGTTATCTTACTTAATGGGGTTCCGACAAAGAGTAAGAAAATATGGCAAGATTTAGTGGATGTTAGGAAAGTCAAAAAGGCAACATTGTATGTGAAAAAAAACAATAAGTACTATAAGAATGTATATGTTGCAGAAGAGGAAGTAAGTGAAGAAGAGGATAGCGATTTGTGTGCTGGTCAAATTGAGAAAGTAGAACCCTCTAAAAGTGAAGAAATATATGAACATTATAGTGTTCATCCTTTGCATTCCAAGGAAGTCATGGGGAATGCTATTGAGTTGTTTCAAATGAAACAAGCCAAAGGGAGTCCCATTAGTGTTTGGGAGGAAAGTTTGGAAGGTCGGTGTTTCCCACAGCTATTTCCAACAGGTCAAGGAGAAAGATATGATGAGCGAACTCATCAAATTCCTGCTTCTGAATACCGGACTTTACGATTGTATGCAGAAGATCCTAGGTTTCGACAATGCATTCCCTATTTGTTTCATCTCCTGTTTGAAAGCGATCTGTCTGGACTGTCATATGCAGTGAACCACATCTTGAAAAGTGGTGTACAGCTGCAAAATATCTCAGCAAGTGACTTTATGGATAAAGTCAATGTGCAAGACAGTATTTTGGATTCTCACCTGATTAATCTCATGGCGTGTCAGCGTGGTACTAATGAGTACTGGTACCGTCGTCATGGTGATTTAAAATGTATGCTGAGGAACTTAGGAACTCCCACATGGTTCCTCACTCTCAGCTGTGCCGAGTATGGCTGGGAAGACTTACTTGAATTTCTACGAGAGGCAAATGGAAACATTGAAAATATCGAATTCAAGACACCCGGAGAACTGTGCTCTTTGGATCCAGTGAATGTATGCAGGTACTTCAATCATAGATTTAAAGCTATGATGTCTTTCATCATGAACAAGAGAAATCCACCTCTTGGAGAGGTGTTGGATTTCTTCTGGAGAAAGGAGTACCAAGCAAGAGGTGCTCCTCATATACATATGCTGCTGTGGATCTAGGATGCACCTAAATTTGGAACAGATCCAGAAGACTTAGTGATGAGTTTCATAGAACAGTATTCTACATGTGCTGTTCCAAACGCAAAGGAGGACAAAAGCCTAAGAGAACAAGTTCTACGCTTCCAAAGCCATCGTTGCGGAAAGTACTGTCGTCGTAAATTCAGAAACAAGGACAAGTTCTACACCAAATGTCGTTTCGCCTTTCCACGACCGGTGATTTCTAAAGGAAGAGTGAACAGTTTGATGTCTTCACTGCGACATAATGTGATGAAGAAATCACCTAAAAACACATACAATTTGAAAAGGAACGAAGAGTCCAAGTATATCAACGACTACAACCCAGTGATTTTGTCCATGTGGAATGCTAACATGGATATACAGTTCGTGGCTGATAACTGTATGGCTATGGCTCGGTATGTGACATCTTACGTCACCAAAAAAGAAAAGACAGAATTGAAGGATATGTGGGAGGACATTTCCCATGAAAAGAGCCTCAGTAAGAAGTTGTACAGTTTCAGTCTGAAGATGTTGCACATCGAGAAATCGGAGCTTACGAATGTTCTGACCGGTTGTCTTCAGCAAGTCTCTATGCCAAATCCAGGAGTATCGTTTGGGCGAGTCTTGGTCTTGCTGCAACGCGTAATCGAGTTCTGAAACCTGTGCGGGAAATTGAGTATTTGGCGGAAAAGGAGCCAAACAGTACTGATATTTTGAAGACCAACATGTTGGATACATATTATCCAAATAGAAGCAGACACCTCGAGAATGTTTGTCTGTATGAGGTTCTACAAAATTACATATTCAAGAGGAACATCAAAGAAGATATTGATAAAGGAGTGTATGCTGTAATTGGAAGTGAGGGATGTCTCGTCAAGCAAAGAAAATGCCACTTGGTAAACCATCGAAAATTGAGTGGCGAATCTCCTGAAAAAAAAGAGTTTTTCTATTTAGCACTTTTGCAACTTTTCAAGCATTGGCGTGCAGAAGAGGAACTGCTTGGAGATTTCCTCTGTTACGAAGACTCTTTCAATGCCGCCAAGGAGACCATAGAATGTCCTGTTTTTCTCAAATATCTAGAAATGTTGAATGCGGAAATCGAGCAGGAAGCAACGATTGCAGCCGAGATTGCTAGAGACAGTTCTCAGGACAGTCAGAGTTCTGTTTCATTGAGTCAGGATCCACTAGGAGGACCAGTTATCGAAAATGAAGCTGCCACTGCCATGATTGAAGTGGAAAGAGCCATGGCACATGCTCAGGAGGATGTGGTTAACTTAGAAGACTTGAAAAGAAAACTCAACATTGAGCAGAGGAAAATATATGACGAAGTTACCAACCAAATTGATCATGGATTAAGTCATGAGAAGAAAGAGTGCTCATGTACGTCGTTGAAACCTGTCCAACTGTACGTGAGTGGAGAAGCGGGAACTGGAAAAAGTTTCCTCATTAAAGCAATTTCATGTTATTTGCAGAAAAGGACTGAGTCATCGCGGTCTTGTGTTGTCACCGCTCCAACTGGACTGGCAGCACATAACATTAAAGGTATTACTTTGCATCGTCTACTGATGCTGCCAGTGGAGCATGATAACAAATTACAATACCACAAGTTATCTGGAGATGCTTGTTGTGAAGTTTCAAGAGTCTTGAAGAAAATGAAACTTCTTATCATTGACGAAGTAAGCATGGTTTCCAATGTCATGCTTGCCTTTGTGCATTTGAGAATGCAAGAAGTTGCCAAAACAGAGTATGATGTGTTATTTGGTGGCAAACACATCATTGTTTTCGGTGATCTTCTGCAGCTGACACCAGTGAAAGGACAACCTGTGTTCAAAAGGCTCACGCATGAAGATACCAGGAAGTGCCTAGGGAGCATTGGCAACGTTAATATATGGTTAAACTTCAATTATGCTGAACTGCATGAAAATATGCGTCAGGCGAAGGATGAAGATTACAAGAATATTCTACAAGATGTTAGAATCGGAAAAGTGACCGAGCATGGGAAAGAAGCTTTACATGCACGATTACTGTCAAATTTGTATCCAGAACAAGACGTTGTGCCTGAGAATATTTTTCAGAAAATTACTGAGAAGAAATCTGGAATATGTTTGATGCCAACTCTTGCAGAATGTGCCATCTTCAACAACAAAATGTTGTATTTAGAAAACCAAGATATTGTGAAACTGGAAGCTATTGACAGAGTAGAGCATATGGGATCAACAATTATTTTGTCTGAGAATTTGAAATCAAAATTGGATTCATTAGAGAAGAGTATATCTAAAACTGCGGGTTTTGAAAAGACTCTGAATGTGTGCTTAAATTGCCGTATAATTTTAAGAAGGAATTTACATGTTGAAAGAGGTCTGGTAAATGGATCAATGGGTAATGTTGTTGATTTTGTGAAATACAGAAATAGGGATGAAATTGAATTTTTAAAAATTAAATTTGATGGCATTGACGAAGTACAGCTAATTGGTCGTTGCTCCGCTAGGTTTTTGCTTGTGAAAGACTTATATGTTCGCCGTAAGCAGTTTCCTGTTTGCTTGGCATATGCGGTGACAATCCATAAATCGCAAGGTTTAAGTGTAGACAGTGCATTGGTGAATATTGGCAGTTCTGTGTTCAAGGAGGGTATGGCATATGTGGCATTGTCACGAGTCAGAACTTTATCGGGATTGTACTTGATTGAGTGTGATGTCACAAACATTTGTGCGGATCTAGACTGTGTTAAGGAATACAATAGGTTAAGAAGAGAGTATGCGCCACATTTGCCTCAATATCCTTTGTTTGAGAAACGTGTGGTAGGCCGGAAACGAAGAAATGTGACCAATAGTAGGGAGGTTGTAGCAAAAAGACGAAAAGTCGATGAACCAGAAATTATAAGCAGAAAGGAAAAGGATTTTGTTGAAGATGTTGTTGGTTTTCAATTTGAAAACAGTTCTGGTGTCAACTGTTATGCTAATGTAGTGGTTAATGTTTTGTTTTCTCTAGAAACTTTAAAACAAGAGATTGTGGTCAATTCGGATCAGAGATTTTGCAGTTTGTTGAATTCTGTGTTAGAGAAATGTAGCACTGATAGAACAAAAATAGAAAGTGTGTCTGAAATTCGAAATCTGTTAGACAGATGTTCAGGTCAAACACAATTCTCTCAAAATATTCAGCAAGATTGTCAGGAGTTTTTAATGTATATGCTTGATGTATTGCATGATGAAGGTGTAGATGTAGATCACCTGTTTGGGCTTTCTTATCAATGGCAGCTGGAAAAAAAGAAGGTTTTCTTACAGAAAGTGGTGGGCACGGATTAGTTAAAGGACAACAGAGTATTTCCCAAAACAAACGGTGTTCTTACCATAACACTTGACGTCATGGAAAAATAGCTGCACTTTGAATGAGTTCAGAAAAACTGTTTCTTTTTATAAGCTAATTCAAGCAGCCAATAAAAACATGGAGTAGAGGTAATGTAAGTCTGCAATGCTGTCTAGATTATTTGACTAAACTTTTGGTTATAATGTCATTTTAAAATTCCAACTATATAAACCTGATGAAAGTAAGTCTTCAACTTTAATTACAAATGTTGTGGCTACACAGTCGTTTATTTTAGGAAGAACATTTTTAACTGCAGCTATTATATGACATGATGGTCCTTTGACAAGATCCGCTTATTACACAGCTTATTGAAAATGTAAAAAAAGCTGCTGTTTCGTAAATGATTCCTATTTGACTACGATACAATGTTGCCTTTTTACTTAAAAATATTCTTACTTTCTGTTTTCAGAAAAGAGAATTTAGGGTAGGTAACTGGTCTATAATGATTCTAGGGGTTGATATAATTTTATCTACTGTTTTAAATTGCTTTGTGATTAAAAGTGATGTAGAGAATTAAATAATTGTAGTAGTCATAGAGGTAGTGTAAGTCTGCTTCATAGTAAGCAGTATCAGTGTCATAGGAAATGTGGAACATGAGTGAGCAAGAAGGGTAAGATATTACTAGTCCAGGATTGTGAAAGTGATCTTGAACGTTTTCTTTCTCAAAGTTGCGGAAATACAAAATGACGGGATTTGCTTAGAAGAATTCCAAGAGTTATAAATGGCGGGGGCCTGGAGAAGCAGAGGCTTCTGTAAGTGTCAAAGTTGTTGAAAAACTGTTTGTCCTTCAATCTTTTCCCTTGTCTTTTCTAATTTTTAAATACATGTTTTAATATTTTTCAAATGTTTGTTCTCTCTTTCACAGATTGAAAGTATAAAAATAACAAGTGACTAAGTTAACGACAATTATAAGGTAAATGTTTTGTACTCTTTTCGTTACATTTCTATCACATTTAACTACTATTAGTTCCACTGCTTCATTTCTTTAACCCTCACTTTCCTGCCTTTGCTACTTCCCTCATTCCTTTCTCTATTACTTACTTACTCTACTCCTTCCACTCCTTTTCTCAGTCCCTCTCTTCTCATAGTTCCTCACTCTTGTTCACTCACTCCGTCTCTATTACTCTTAGTGTCTCTGACTGATCACTCTTTCACTACTTGTGCATTATGCTTTTTCTGTGTAGTTGAAGCACACTAAGGGGCATATTATGAACACAGCCAATAAAATTATTGCTGCTTTTATCGGCAGAAAACTGCTGCAAAAGCGGCTTTAGCGGCAGTTTTCTGCCGCAAAAGCGGCTTTAGCGACACATTTCTGCCAATAAAAGCTGCGAAACTTTTATTGCCTATGTTGATAATATGCCCCTATGTTATTTACATTTCTTTGCTGTTTCAATTATTCCTTTTCTGTTACTTCTTCTTTTCTGCTTTCTGTTTTTTCTCTCTGTTATTCCACATGTTTTAATCTTATTTTGAACATTCACTCACATTCTCTAAGAAACTCTTCTTTGTTATTCTTCTACTCTCCTTTTTTTCTTTCACTTCCTTATCTATTTTGTTTTTCACAATTATACCCTCTTCCATCTTTTCTTCGGTAAATAGATCTATTAAACAGTATCTCTGGTTTAGTCCCTATAGCTGTCTTTCTTTTAACATTACTCTCTGTTTACTTCCCTTATACTTACTCTTCTTTTTTTTAAAACAAATTTTTGGTTCGCTCCCGGTTCGCGTACCGGGGAGCGAACCGGGAAGCGAACCAAAAGAAATAGAGGTTGCCAGAGTGCTAAACATTCTAGCAATTTTTTTATAAAGGGGAGGTAGTTCTGAAAAGAACTTTTTTTTTAATGTTTTTGTTGTTTTATTTTATTTTATTTTTTTTCTGAACATTTTTAGTTTTTTTTGTATTTTTTGAACAATTTAATGTTTTTTTTAGCTTTTTTGGGGGGAAACAACGAAAAACAGGCATTAGAAAGGGCTCAACAGGAGCAAATTTGTATTTTATTTTTTGGGGCGTTTTGAGCACTTGTGGTTTTCATATGCTCTGTTTATCAAATTGATACTCATATTTGCACATGAGAGTAAGTTACCACAATAAAGACATACTATCTTCATGTGCACAAAATTTTCTTGAATGTTTGGCACTGTTTCCCGTGCCTCTGGCCCCGACAGAGTTACCTGTGCCGATGTACTGGCCACAGAATTTGGTGGGTTGTCTTGGAGGTCACGCATCTCTGCCATGCTGTAATTCAGTGGATGCCACCTCTGCATATGACGGTGCATAGTATAGTTGCCGAAACTATACTTTTTATTTGTGCCTCTAGATAAATCTTCTTTGCATATGAGGCATGTCACATAGTGAGCATTCACTTTTTTTTGTCCTTGAGGAAAAGAAAAAAACTGCCAAATAAAACTATTTTTGTGGTGAGATATCCGGGGCTCCTCACGTAAAAACTGTCTTGGCTGTACTTCCTCTTCCTCTTCTTCATCCTCTTCCTCCTCTGTGTTGGGAAGGAACTGTGGAGGTGGTCCTCTCTTCCTTGGTGGTGGTGGTGGTGGTGGTGGGGGCGCACCAGCTGCAGCTACTACTGAAGCCATTTTCTACTAAGCAAAATAGGTCTTCCTTTCACAAAGTTGAAAGTCAGAGTGAGAAAAAAGGTGGGGGCTTTCATCATTTTGGAAAAAAAATAGTTCTAAACCAATGAAAAGTGTTATTTTTAGGTCACATGACCTAGCCTTACATCATTAGGAAACCAAAAGTGAAATGAACCAATGAAAAGTTTTATTAACAAGTCACATGACCTGTTACGCTTACGTTACGCGCTGCGGGCCGCGCCCCGGATCGCTTCCGGGGAGCTGCGCTTCGCGCCTCGGTTCGCGTACCGGAGCACTTCCGGGTGCGCTAACGCGGCACGTCATAAGACGCATTACGCGACAACGCGATACGTCGCGCTTCCGCGACGCGTCACGATGTTGATTTCTAACGCGGCAGTTGCGCAAACGGAACGTTTACCGGTTCGCGTACCGAGTCGCAGCACCAAATTGAGCTAACGGGAAGCTACCCGGTTCGCGGACCGGGAGCGAACCAAAACATAATAATAACATTTTTTTTTATTAATAAACATATAAAATATATTTTTTGATTTAAAGAAGAATACATTTTAAAGCTTTTGATATTTGCTATTAAAAAACCATTGAAATTCACAGAAAAAACCATAGGTTATAGACCATATATAGTTAGGAATTAGCATTTACAAAACCTTGAAAATTCACTGAAAAAACCATAGGTTATAGACCATATATAGTTAGGAATTAGCATTTAAAAAACCTTTTTTTTACTCACACAAAACCATTGAAATTCCATATATAGTTAGTTGTACTAACTATATATCGCGCACCCGCAAACCACTGCTGATCATGTCACATATTACATCATTCATGACATGGTCAGTGACATCACTGATGACATCACTGATGACATCTCAAATGACATCACTGATGACATCACTGATGACATCTCAAATGACATCACTGATGACATCACTGATGACATCTCAAATGACATCATTGATGATATCACTGATGACATCACTGATGACATCATTGATGACATCTCAAATGACATCACCGATGACATCACTGATGACATCACTGATCACATCTCAAAAGACATCACTGATGACATTAGTCATGTGATAATACGATGAATCTCTTCAGACTCCAATAAAAACTTAGATACACTCAGTGTAAACAGACACTCACAGACTGTCACTCATCCATGGAGTTACTCACACACCTAGTCAGTCATGCAAAGAATCAATCTCACATCCATTTCCTCAACTATACAGTTATACACACCTTAC
The DNA here is from genome assembly GCF_964261635.1 of Lissotriton helveticus. Classification (NCBI taxonomy): domain Eukaryota; kingdom Metazoa; phylum Chordata; class Amphibia; order Caudata; family Salamandridae; genus Lissotriton; species Lissotriton helveticus. The sequence goes on along the minus strand of NC_136060.1, from coordinate 44,819,839 downwards.
TTATTCAAACATATACTAACACATATTTACTCTCTTATACAATCCCTGATAAAAGTTCACAATGATCCATACAGCCACTCACACATTCACTGGCTCTTATGCATAGTTATTTATATATGTCAACTCTCACATGTACTGTGTTTTACATATGTACTTACTTTGACATGTAGCACTTAGATATCGATTCACTCACCAATACACTCATGCACACAGTCAACCGCCCATACAGCTGTTTCCACATGCACTTTTGAACCCATACATCTAGTGAATCAACTGCTCACACATCTATGCACAGAGTTATACACCTCCCAGCCACCCACACACACACTCAGTCTCCCATACAAATACTTAGGCAATCAACCAATAACCCATATAGTTACTCATATAGCTACTGATCAACACATGCAGCAGTTTACAGAACAACAGACATAATGATGCACAAATTAAAACAGTTTAGTCACTAACCCATGCACTCAGTGAGACACATTTAATCAGTCACTCATACAGTCAGTCATGCACCTAATAAATCCTTCATCCAGACACTTATAAATCCACTCATTCTTCAATATGTAAGACATGTTTTAACTTTACAGAAACATACAGTCACTGGATGTTGTCATCAGTGATGTCATCAGTGATGTAATTTGAGATGTCATCAGTGATGTCATCAGTGATGTCATTTGAGATGGCATCAGTGATGTCATCAGTGATGTCACTGACCATGTCATGAATGATGTAATATGTGACATGATCAGCAGTGGATTGCGGGTGCGCGATATATAGTTAGTACAACTAACTATATATGGAAATTCAATGGTTTTGTGTGAGTAAAAAAAAAGGTTTTTTAAATGCTAATTCCTAACTATATATGGTCTATAACCTATGGTTTTTTCAGTGAATATATATATATATATATATATATATATATATATATATATATATACACACACAAATACAGTACTGGAGGATGTTTTTGGAGGGCACGAAAAACCCAAGGAGACACCGGAGTGTACGCAGTAAGTGCATATTGGATAGTGTTTTTCAGGTGGGGAGGTGCTGTTTCTCGTGGCCAGAAGAAATGCGTGGTAACAGACACCACACTATACGAACATCAATAAAGTTATAACTTTCAGTGCAATGTCTCACGGTGCATTACGTGAAAGAGACAAGGCAGCAGAGGAGTTATTCACTTATCTCCCTCAAGTTTGTGATAACGCCGGCACAAGTAAAACTGAAAGAGATTCACGTGTGGATTTGAAAAGTCTATTGCGACAGTTGGAAAAAAACAACAACAGCGAGCTCACCAAATGGTGGGAAGTTAAATCGGTAGAAAAATACCATGAAGCAGGGAGAATTCCTCGGGGGTCTTCGAATAATGCTAGCCCCCAGCTTCGAGAGTCCGAATCCTCTTATCTTGAAGGAATGGGCTGAGAGCTATTTGGAGGCCTCCATGCGTCTCGTGTATTTGCTCATCAAATATGCTAAAATTGACCGGGACATCAACAACAACAAAAATTGACCATATTAACATCGAAATACGCAAACTAGAAAACACTAACAACAAAGAGTATATTGAAAAAAGTATCCGGGAAATAAACGCCTCAAAAAACAAGAATAGGTTATCAAAAACAGGAAAGTGCCTCAAAAAACAAGAATAGCTTATCAAGAACAGGAAAGCGTACAAATTTGCATGCAGCAAGAACGATTATGAACTGGGGCAGGTATATACCTTCCGGCGCTAATTTGATTCACTAAGGAAACAGAAAGTGGTCAGAAATTAACATTCCCATCATGGTCCCACGATATCGGCCAATCAAGAAACAGATCTCTCAATGTCTGAAAGCAGTACTGGCCCAAGCGATTTGGAATAAGTATCAAGTGGTGACAATGCGGCTAGCCCACAAGCCGTTTTGAGAGTATTAACATATGCTGAGGAGATGGATTTTATACAGGAACAGAGAAAACAGTCCCTACGACCACGGAACAAAATCAAGATTGCCTCAAGTGGAAAAGGAATATCAGAAGGAGAGAGAGACGCAAATGCTGCAAAAGCCAAAGGAAGAGGGCAACAGAACAAAAGGTGGCAGATGTGCCAGACAATGTAGACCAAATCATCGTCAAATTACCTGATGTGCAGCTTAATCTAGCGGAGAAACAATTGCTTGTTTTGGGTTTAAGTTTCTGTCCCAAGAGCATTTTTAACTATTGTGAAACCAGGATAGACGTTTTTAAATTTATTAGGAAGCTCAAACTCACGAAATAATATACAATAAAACGATAATCCCCCAGAGACTCAAATTTCCTAAAGACAGTTTCTGGTTCCAGCAGGGGATTAGCAGCTGGAGATGTGCCGTTACTGAAAACCCTAAATCTACTGGGGAAGGAAAGTGACCTCAATGCATCGGCAGCAACTAGTACTCAAAGTTTGGCAAGTATAGAGGATGTTAGCATTTCATCATCATGCCACAATCCGTTCAAAGCTCCATCGACGTTCATTCCTAATATGCCGCGTGATGCGATTGACATCTTTTGCGATAGAGTCAAGAAACTATACATTGCAACGAAAGAACACAATAAGGTTTCTCCCAAGATAAGTGAACCATACTTCCAACTGATGGAAAAACTTAAGAATAACTCTTCAGTGATTATTAACAAAAGTGACAAAGGAGGTAACATAGTGCTATGGGACGAAAAGGAGTACAAGAAGGAGGCCTACAGGCATTTAAACGATCTAGAATGTTATTGCAAAATCAAACAAGCTGAGGTCAAGATAATCAGCAAAAACTACAAAGATGATCCTAATCAATGGAGAAAAGAAGAATGAATCAGCAAAGATGAATTTGCTTTTTTAAACAATGATTATCCAGTAAAGCCAACGTTGTATTTTATACCAAAAGTGCATAAAGGGGTTAGTCCAGTACCAGGTAGGCCCATAATATTGGCCAGAATTAGTATTTTTGAAAACACTTTCAAGGTATGTTGATTATTATCTTCAAAAGTTTGTAACCTCCCTACCCACATACATCAAAGATTCCAACAATTTCCTTCAAAAACTAGAACATAGTAATGATCTGAAAGGCCTACAATATTTTGTGATAGATACAGTACCATTAGACAGGAGAGGAGGCAACAGAGAGAAAAGGCTACGTCAAGTAGAGTCCAAGTATATTATTGAGCTTGACACAAAGTACCCGTATGACCTTAACACAGGGGAGGATATGCACAACTTTTTATAATCCCTAAACCCCATGTTCCAAGATCTAACTGTGTGCCCCAACTGTGTCTTAAATGTATGCATGTAATCCTCACGTGATCAACATATCTTTATATTCTTATATCTGTATATTATTGTGGTTTTTTAATGGATCAACAGTAAGATTCTGATTTATTGCTTTGTCCATTAAAAAACTTGACAACTGCAAGTATGGTATTTATTTATTTATTTTATTTAAGAGGTTTTATATAGCCTAAGCCAGACCCGAAGGTATCGGAGCGCTTTACAGCGAGTAGGGGAGAAAAACACATGAAAGGGGAACAAGAAAGCGTAAGTGATCAAAAGTTCCAGTGTGCTGTGCATCCAAGGAGCACATTGAGGTAGAGTGGTTCCGAGGTAGTTTCGATCCGTGGGTAAAGTCCTGAGCTCCATGGTAAGATGTTATAATCTGGTATGGTTTTAATCCAGGTTTTTAGATGTTATATCATGTCAGAAAACACATTTTTTATCATTAGATGTTTTTAAGATCTCAGTTACATGACATGGATTGCACCAATACAGCCTATCTAGTCAAGGATTGTTTTGTTTTCAAACTGGCCCTATATCTGGTGATGTAAATTAATCAAATTCAGATACTTAGTTCGAATACCTCTCCAAGGGGGATACCTTGGTCAGGTAAATTGTGGTGTGCACAGATGAGAGCTCTCTTAATATACAATAATATTTCCTCTTCTCCTCGCCGTCTAAGATAAAGTTTATCGTGCATACACTTTGTATATTTTTTATCACCTACCACTTTAGACCCTTTTTTGCACTTTGCACACAAGGTTTGCAGTATATGACTGTGTATGAGAGCTATTTCGGTGAATTTAGTTGACATGGCCATTTGAGGTCGATAATGCTTTGCATTAGCAGTATTTGCACAGGCATTGTAATTGACTATCAACTACTCATGGATAATATGTATCAATATTTATATTTATGTGGTTGTTTTTAACACTGCACAGAACGTAATTGTTTCGAATGAGCTGATACAGCATAGTGATTGAACGTCTGTGCTATGATATTTCTGACAACCACCATATGCTGCTTTCAAGCGTATTTTCACCATTAAATTGAAATGTGTTTATTCACAGAAGTATTTATATATGACAACAATGCTTTAAATTTTTTCAGCGTGTATTATCAAGTCTGTACATTACTATCATACCACACAATTGAATACTTTGTTCAGCTCTATCACAGTTGGAGTCACATGGTTGATCAGGTGGTGGAAGTATCACCAGTAAAAACTCTGCATGTTCGTAATGTGGTCATGTGACCAAGGGCTAAGTGGCCCAAAATGCGTCATGAAGGAGCTTTGCACGTAACTTGAATAAATAAAAAAAAAATCTGGCATCAGCTCAGGAAGTTTTCCGTACCTGTTTTTGTACGTCCAGTGCACAAGGGAGTGTCATTTTATACTATAACTCGCGCCTCCGTAATCCACTGCTGATGACGTCACATATTACACCCTTCATGACATGGTCAGTGACATCACTGATGACATCACTGATGACATCACAAATGGCATCCCTGATGACATTACTGATGACATCATCCACGTGACAATCTGATGCACGGAGTGAAATTTCCAGCTTACTATAACGTCCCTGAAACCTATGGTTTTTTCAGTAAATTTCAAAGGTTTTTAAAATCCTAGTTTGTAACTATAACGTCCCTGAAACCTATGGTTTCTTCAGTGAATTTGAAAGATTTTTTAAATGCTAATTTGTAACTATAAGGTCCCTGAAACCTATGTTTTTTTCAGTGAATTTCAAAGGTTTTTTGAATGCTAATTTCTACTTGTCTTCTCCTTTAAACCTATAGTTTTTTAATTAATTTTAAATTATCTCTTTTTTTTGTCAACCTAGTGAAAACAGCCAAGTTCTCCAGTATTCCAGCAATAGCTTCAATAAAAAAGAATTTGTCACAAATGAGAGCAACAACTAACAGTAATAATATACAGAGTAGACGTCCCCGTACACAAATTAACACAAAAGCACCCGTTTCCGATATGTTCAGCCAAATCTGGGGTGCGAGCCAAAAACAAGGATGAAGCCACGTTTGCAGTAGGAATCTAACATCTGCATTTTACTGGTGTAAACCCGGACGACTACCTACAATGTGAAAGGGACCGTAGCCCAGAATCACATCTGAAGTGCAACATATGTCATAGAGTTACTGATCACGCAGCTCAAACACCCATGAAGTCCACAACATGCATTTTCATCAGCCTCAGGACGTCCCCCTGGGCCACCCCCCTTCCTAGGACAGCGGACCTTCCAAAAACAGCATGGTCCCATAGCCACACAATACTTGAATGTTGCCAGATATGACAAACAAGTATGTGTGAAGGACGCAACTCATCCATCACCATCCACTGCACACAACACAAACTGTAGCGGTGATGTGCTGGACAGACCTCACTACACAGATCATAAACCTCTCCATCTGTATATATACTGCTGGTGCTTGTAGTGTTGTGCACAATAGACACAAACATGTTACCTTAGGCAGTAGGGATGATCTCGGACATGTAGCTGTGTTGTGCTCCCTGGAAAGCGGAAGCGCAGTGGGCTCGTCCAAAGTACGCCACTCCAGCGTAGGTGTATAAATAAATAAGGCAGGGAATCTGGGCATGGTTCACTTGTGAACTGTGAAGGCCAACGAGTCTGCCAGAGCGGCGGGCCTCACCCTGCCGCCATGACCTTGGATCTCCTCGACACAGGCTCCCTGTGAACCCAGCGGCTCAGTACCACAGACTTATGTCTGTACAGACTACTGCCTTTGATCTACACTGCAGACAGCCGACCTCAAAATTCAGATGGAGTAGTGACTGCAGATGACGCAGTGCAGTACGCAAGATACATTGCTCACAGTGTGGCCCTCTTGGACCATGCATCATTGCAGGGTACACACACGCTGAGTATTTCAGGTACCACTAACTCAGTGTACCACAAGTCATCGCCACGTGGCCTTATTAAGGTAGAATTTAAAAGACGTTGCTTCGAGTACGGCCCCCCTGGACCTCGCATCATCGCAGGGTACGAACACGCTGAGTGCCAAAGGTTCTACTAACTCAGTGCACCATAACTCATCGCCAAGTGGCCTTAATAAGGCAGAACTCAAAAGACAAAAGACATTCCTCCGAGTGCGGCTCCCCCAGACCACGCATCATCGCAGGTTACGTATACGCACAGTGCCAAAGGTACTACTAACTCAGTGCACGATAAGTAATCGCCATGTGGCCGTATTAAGGCAGAATTCAATATACAAAAGACATTGGTCCGAGTGCGGCCCCCCTGGACCACGCATCATCGCAGGGTATGTTCACACTGAGCGCCAAAGGTACTACTAACTCAGTGCACCATAAGTCATCGCAAGGAAGAGTGAACAGTTTTTTGTCAGCAGTGAGGCATAATATCACTCGAAAATCATCCAAAAATACTCATAATATAAAAAGAACAAAACAATGGAAGTACATTAATGATTACAATCTGGTGATTTTAAAAACGTAGAATGCAAATATGGACATACAATATGTCGCAGATAACTCAATTGCTGTTTCTCGCTATGTCACGTCATATATTACCAAGTCTGAGAAGACAGAATTGAAAGAAATGTGGGAAAAAATTACACAGGAGAAGACAATTCGCAAAAAATTGTACAGCTTCAGCTTGAAGATGCTTTCACATCAAGAAATTAGCTCCTACGAATGTTCGCATCGATAGATATCTGCAAGTTTATATTCAAAGTCAAGAGGAATCATCTGGATAAGTCTAAGTCTTGCTGCGGCACGAAATCGAATTTTTATATAAATGATATAAAACAAGTTTGTGATGATATAGAGTTACGTTTCTTTGGTAGTCAAGAGAAGTGTACAGAAAATAGTTTGATAAGTGTATGTGTTGAAGAAGAGATGGAAGATAATACTGATGTGAAGTTTGAAAAAGAAATAACAAAGTTTAAAGTAGATTCTGGTGAAAATCCCAACTAAGTATAACGTCCCTCAAATCTACACAATATCCTTTTGGTATCCTTGCTTCAAGAACTTGTTTTATGTCAGTTATAGCTTCAGTACAATGACCAAATTCAGCTTGCAAGTCCAAACAAACACTGAATGGCATCTACACTGCGGAGAGCAGAGCTCACAATTTGAACTATAACGTCCCTGAAACCTACATATTTCGACAGTGTATTTCATAAATGTTTCATCTTTTGTTCCATCCATCCGCCGAGTCACAATAGCAGATGAAGCAGTCCAATAGGCAAGAGATATTGCTCCCAGTGCAGCCCCCCCAAACCATGCATCATCGCTGACTGCGCACACGCTGAATGCTTCTGATGCCTCTACCTCAGTGCAGCACAACTCATGCAACCTTTCTGATACAATAATTTGTATATAGTTTCATATCTGCTGTCCTACCTCAGTGTATCACAAGTCATGAACCCTTTACGATAGAATATTCTCTGTATGATTTCGTATCTGGTACCCGTACCTTAGTGCAGCACAAATCATTGACCCTTTATGATTGAATCTCTGTGTCTGAGCCAATGATACCATTGTACTAGTTGCCACCACCAACCATTCATGGAGGGTTTGCTTACAATCACCTCACACGCATCCACCTCAGACGTCACTGAACATGTGATCCTGTTAATAAAAAGGAGTCGAGCGCACGTGCCTGTACCCAGTTTGACTATCTATCTGTGTTTGTGTGTTCATTATGTATGCAACATGCTGCCCCTAGGCCCTACACATTACATAGTGCTCTAGACAGTGTATGCAACCATCTTACCTTTGACAGTGGGGGAAAACTTTAGTTATGTAACTTTGTCTCGGTCTTTGTACAAGTACATATGTAGAGACTGCATCATTAGAGTACTGCAAGGAGAGTGTATACTGAATTTATAAGTGCGTGAGGATCGTCGGAGTCATTGCATAAGTACATATGTTGGCGCAGCCTAACTCCAACAATGACTTTGTCTCTAATTGGCTGCCCTCCATGTACCAAAAACTGAAACTTCAACTTTCCATGGCCCTGTATTGCTACAGCTGCAACACTCCACTGAATGTGAAATAAACAATCATATCTACACAGATATCTCAAGTCCACCATCTTTCTTGTGTGGAACTATAAATGAATATAAGGTCAGTAATTCCCCGTATCTTCCTTGTTGGCCATATTGCGGGACTTGGTTCACAGTGTTATACTTTGGCTTTTGCAACCCGGGTGAGGGTAGCACTCCAACGCGGACACCTGCATCCAGTGTTGTCAGATTTTTTTAAGCTTTCTATAGCCCAAAGCCAACTAAAAAGTAGCCAAAACTAGCCCAATATTGCTACTTTAGGGAAGATGGGGCAGGGACAGTGTCAAGCAGGTGGTGAATGCATTGGAATTGATGTTGCAGCTGTATGCCAAGTAAATATTTGTATATCAAAGTGCCTCAACATACTACTTTTCTGGAGCGTTGTAGATATATTTATAATCTAGCTACTAGCACAAACCAACATTTTACCACACAACCGGAATAATATAGCCCAATTGTGCGTAATATAGCCCAATCTGGCAACACTGAATTGCCACAGCCACTCCCTCACAGCTGGTATACACCAACATCACACCCATTCAGCACAGGCATCACAGGACAAGTGACCCTACGAATATAAAAGACCGGGCACACATTTTAGAGTTTAGAGTATGTGGCCTCACTACTCACTGAGTTAGTAGCACCGCAAACACTGAGCGGGTGTACAACCTACAATGATGATATGTGCACTAGTATGTCCTCTGCCATGGTCATATCAAGACTCAGTACCAAATGTGAGACCTATTACCGTGCATAACCGAGCTGCATGCACAGGCATCACAGGACAAGACCCTGTGAATATAAAAGACCGGGCACACATTTAGAGTTTAGAGTATGTGACCTCACTACTCACTGAGTTAGTAGCACCGCAAACACTGAGCGGGTGTACAACCTACGATGATGATAGGTGCACTAGTATGTCCTCTGCCATGGTCATATCAAGACTCAGTACCAAATGTAAGACCAATTACCTTGCATAACGGAGCTGCATGGGGTGTAGGGTGCCGTGACTGCAAAAAGGTGAGCAGTGAGGCCTTGGTATGCAGCGTCGGGCAGATAACTCTGGGCGGCAGGAGTGAATGAGGTGCAGCACCCTGAATGCAGAAAGATGGCAGAGTGATTTAGGTGTACGCACTCGTATATACTCTGCCACAGCGTTGATTGGTAACGCGAGCACTGGTGCAATGCCCGAGGGGCCGGTCCTGAGTTACAACAGTGGGCTGTTTTTGGAACAGTCTGGGGGGGAGATTTGGGCGGTGTCGCTGTTGTTTGGATACAGCCAGCGACCCAGTGGGTGTCTGAATGGCCTTTCTGGAGGCATATGGGCGTCATTACCTCACCTTTAACAACAGGCAGAAGTATCACTTTCTTTCTCTCGCAGGGCCGCCCATTAATGTATGCATACCTAGCAGGACAGGTGGCCTGATCAGATGTGGCCTCACTTGTTTTGAAGTTACCAGTGTAAACAAATCCGTTGTCACTGACTATTTAATATTGATTCTTCTGAGGATTCCATTTCTATTTTTCAAAATACACTCTGCTTCATCAGTGACTGGATGAGCTTAAATCACCTGAAGCTCAACCCCGACAAGACTGAACTAATTCTTGTCGGGGGAGCTTCCAACCCATGGCAACCTTCCATCTGGCCTGCCAGTCTTGGAAGCCCTCCTTCTCCAGTCCACTCTGCCAAAAGTCTGGGTGTCATTATCAGCAATGATCTTTCAATGACTCCCCAGATCAGTGCAGTGGTGTCCGCCAGCCACTTCCAACTCAGGAAACTCCGGAAAATATCTCGCCTTCTTACCACCGAAGCGCTCACGTTAGCACTCCTGGCGTTAGTGATCAGTCGACTCGACTATGCCAACGCGCTATACGTCGGTATTCCTGAGTACCAACAGAGAAGACTCCAACTGATACAAAATCAGGCTGCTCGCCTGATTTTTCACCAGCCCAGAGATCAGCACGTCCGTCCACTCTTAAAGAGTCTTCATTGGCTGCCGGTTTCCGCCCGCTGCCAATTCAAGTTAGGCTGCACCATTTATAAGTCTCTCTCTGGTTTAGGCCCCTCTTTTATCTCCTCCCTTCTTCACTTTTACACTCCGTCCCGTACCTTACGTTCATCCCAAATGGCCCTGCTATCCGTCCCTAGGTTCAAGAGGAAAAAACACGGGGGCCTGAGGTTTTCTCTTTTGGCCCCATCCTTTTGGAACTCCCTTCCTCTCTCCCTTAGACTGGCACCTTCATATTCTGGCTTTAGATCACTTCTTAAAACCTTCCTTTTTACTATTTCGTATTCTTAGATTCTGTCTCCTCCTCATTTATTTTCACCACGCCCCAGCACAGCGCCAAGAAACCTAATGGTGTTAGCCGCGCTCAATAAATTCTTTTCAAATCAAATCAAATCAAATATGTCATGAGTGATGTAGTATGTGACGTCATCAGCAGTGCATTACGGGCGCGCGAGTTATTGTTAGCTGAACTAACTATAACGAGGGAATTTCAATGGTTTTGTATGAGAGAAATGTCCAGCTAACTATAACATAGGTGAAACCTATGGTTTTTTCAGTGAATTTCCAAGGTTTTTTAAAGGCTAATTCCTAATTATAACGTGTGTGAAACCTATGGTTTTTACAGTGAATTTCTAAGGTTTTTTAAATGCTAATTCCTAACTATAACGTGTGTGAAACCTATGGTTTTTCAGTGAATTTCAAAGGTTTTGTAAATGATAATTTTGAAATATACTAATTATTATATTTCTTTCTTTTTATAGTAATTTCCTACATTTTTATTAGAAATACTTATATTTATTTTATTTTTAAAGTTACATTTTATATTTTTAAAGTAAAATAATAACAAAAGTAAATTTAAAAAGAATGCACTGCTAGTGAAACTGCCTCGGTGAATTTGTAAATGTTTGTTAGGGGCAGATTTACAGCACCCTTGTGCCTCTTTCACACCACCGTTGCATCACTTTTCTGATGAAGCACTGGTGCAAAAGATGCACCACGCTATGAGGTATTTACAATGTGACATATCTGGGAAGTACGTCACATTGTAAATCTCTGTACCAGAAGGACAAATTCCTACATGGGGGGCGTTCCTGCGCAGAAACACCTCCTAAAAGTGTCTGACTACAATCTACAAAATTTCACTTTGTCACTTTTGCGCTAATGCTGTGTCAACACCCTGCACTACCTTGAAGCAGGTGTAAAGATTGACACATCAGTCTGAGCATAGGGCCCCCAGACCATTGCTGGAGATACGTTGCACTTCCAACAAAACTCAAACAATGCACCACCTTTACAGCAGGTTATTGTGTTAACCTGGGCTTCTATGGAAATTCACAAGGATATACTATTGAGACCATTATCGCCGCTTTAGTGCCAGTTTCCTGCTGGTAAAAGCGGCTATAATGTATCGCCCGTTACTGATAATATGGCACTGACGGGCATATTATTAAGAAACAGTGTTACAATTATCTAAGTTTTATGGACAGTAAACTGCCGATAAAACGGCGAAAATGGGCTTGATAATAGCTTCTTGTAAATTGCTATAGAAACCCAAGTTCTAGTGTTAACCTGAGCTGGTATGAGAATTCTCAAGGGCATATTATCAAGCTCATTATCGTCGCTTTATCTGGATTTTCCTGCTGATAAAAACGACAATAATCTATCGCCTTTTGTTGATAATATGGCCCGAAATTCATTTTATTTATTTAATTGTTTACTTACCTGCAATGATCGAGGTGGCATATTACCAAGGGGAGCGATAGGCAATTATCATCGATTTACCATCCGTTTTCGGCCGCTAAGCGGCGACAATTCTATCGTCCTATTAACAACCTGTCGCTAACTGATGTTAGCGACAGCTTTCACGCGATAGCGAGCAGTTTGGGGCTTGCTTTGCATGTCAGCGATGTTTATCGCTAATGACGTGCAAAGTGGGTGTACCCAACCAGTTACCGACTGAAAGCAGTCGCTAACGTCGCTATCGCCTATTAGCAAGGCAGGCGTACCGTTGGAAATATTCCGCGATTATCCGCGATTATCTCCAAATACTAACACCTGCCCAGACCAGGTCTTAGCCATGTTATCCAATGGCAAGTGGATAACATGGCTAAGACCATTTTGTCTCTAATGCGTGAATATCACTGTATTCTCAACGATATTCACGCATTTCGCCGCTATCGCTGGATATTTTACCACAATGGAGAAAAACATTGCTAATCGCATGTTTTTTCCGCTAACATATCCAGCGATAGGCAGCGATAAAAAAAATCTTCGATAACCCTATTTAGCGATCAATATCGCTATTTGTTGGTAATATGCCCCCAGATTCCATTGTTTATCACTCCTCACCCTGCCCCTCCTCTGCACCACCTGCCTGCCCCCTTGCAACTCCCTCCACGGGCCGCGGCTGTTTCTATATTCCATTATATTGTACTGTCTATTTATACTCTCATTTTTTAATAAATTTTCCTTGCTTCATACTCCTTGTTCTTTTGTTGTAAGTCCTCCTCTTATTTTTATACTCTGAGCTTTGTCCCCATACTCCTCCCTCTCTTCTTGTAAGTAATATAATAGAATATTTGATATTTTTTTTGTAATGTTACATATATTTTTTTAATATAGGTTGTGTTTATCGATACTAAAAGTACTGCATCATGCCAACGAAGTACCAACAGACGCAGCATTGAAAGAAAAGTGTGTATTTGAAGAGACCTCACCAAAGAAGATTTACATGGAGAGATGTCTTAACAAACAGAAAGAAACTCCTGGTAAGAGCAGGAGCACTTTTTTGAGGAAAATACTAAAGACATAGGGGCACATGCATCAACCTATCTAGGAAGTGCAAACGGTGCGAATCGGTAAATTTGGCCGTTTGCACTTCCTAAATACGTTTTTGGGATGCATGAACTATTTTTTCAAAAATCGCTTTTTTTTGCATTTCCTAAAAATGCAAATGCATTTAAGGAATCGCATTTGTGCGATTCCCTAAATGCAATGCATTAATTTTTAAAAAAATGCAAATTTTGAAATAGGAAGTGCAAATTAACGCGAGGTTGACCCTCGTGTTAATTTGCGAAATTCTTTTAAAAAGCACAAAAATGCATTTTGGAAAGTGTCATGTTACACACACACATGTCCTTAGGACATGTGTGTGTGTGAAACATGCACTTTAAAATACATTTCAGGAGTGCAGGGGGGGTCCTTTGGACCCCCCTCTGCACCCTTGCAATGCATCAACAAATTGCGAATTCCAAAAAAAAGAAATGCAAAACGGCATTGATTCCTGTGGGCCTCTAGGCCCATAGGAATCAATGTAATGCCATTCCTTAATTGCGATTCGCAATTAAGGAATCGCAATTTCCGAAAATTAAGAAATCCTAAAAACTTTTAGGATTTCTTGATGCATCGGATTTTGCACTTCCTAAATTGCGATTCCTTAATTTTCGCAATTTAGGAAGTGCAAAATCCTACAATGATGCATGTGCCCCTTTGAGTAGTGTTCAGAAACAAAAAAATGTCCTTAGTGTATCAGCAATGAAAAAAAAACTACTAATAAACAAAAGAATAATCGAAAATCAAGTGCAGACAAAACTGTGTATAGTACAAGGAGAAAAAATCAATTCATAGAAATTACGAAAAAAATGTTTTATAATAGATTGGTATCAAATTTAATGAAAGAAATTAAGGTATATAAGAAAAAAACAGTATTTTATAAGAAGAGGAAAGCTATAGAAAATGGAGTTGAGAAAGCTTTGGAATTGAAAAGAAAACTGTTTATTTTAGTAATCAATAGAATTAGATCACTAGATAAACCAATCCATTTAATGAAGAGCAAAAGTAGGTGGAGAAGACTAATTAACAGAAGTAATTTTTGTGAGTTTTTTTGGGTGAATGGAAACATACTTCAACTTCTGAGCCTTTTTTAATGAAGAAAGTAATCTTCAGAGTAATGATTTGTTGCATGCAGTTGACACTACTGGTCGTGTTTATGAGGTTAGAAATGGTTGTCCTATTGAGAAAGAGAAAATTGTTCTTAGAAGTGCAGAAGAGGTGTTAGCTGCTGAAGTTTTGGGAAGACGTCCTAAAGCTCCAGTGTACACTTGGAATTGTAGTAGTATTTGCAGTGTCCAGCAAGAATCTATTGATTTTTGACGCAATTTCTTACGTAATTACACCAAGAAAAGTGTTAAACAAAAGATTAAGATGTTACAAGGACTAGACCCTTGCAAAGCGAGAGAAAATACTGGTTTACAAGGTCATTCTCTACCTTGTGTTTCTAAAAAAGTATGTTGAAGTGTTTTCTACCATTTTAGTATATTAGCTCTTCATCATACTGAGATGAGGAAATTAGTCAGATCATTGTATTACGCGAAAAGTCCAGCACTAATGTTAAAAAAGTTGAACAGTGCTCTTTTGGGTGGATCTGTATCAGACGTAACAAATGTTTGTGATGAAATTGAGATTAGTTACTTTGGTCCTCAGGAAGACAGTGCAGAAAGTGAGAGATTAATAGAAGAAAATGTGGAAGAGAATGTAGGACAGTGCAGTGTAGAAAATTTTGAACAAAAAATTATACAGTTTAAGGTGATTTCAGGTGAAAGGCCAAATTATTCTTGTATCTGTTGTCGACGAATTCATTATAAAAATCAGACCAGGAATGTTGATCTGTATTTAAAAAGTGAAAAGGAAAATAATGAGTGGAAGGATTTTACAACTTATTTGTTGGTAGAGAATTGTTTTGATTTGGGTTCTGATCAGCGTATTTGTAAATATTGTTATAACAAATTAGAAGAGAACAAAATGCCTGCTAGAGCTGTGCATAATAATCTTGAGTTGGTAAATATTCCTTCTGAACTGATGGATTTAAATACCTATGAGTCTATTCTTATTCAATGTGTGCATCCATTTCAGGCTATTGTTAGTATGGAGCCTAAGACAGGGAAATTGCCTCCTTCTGATTTACAGAGAGGATTAAAGGGAAGAGTTGTATATTTGCCTCTAGATTTAAAGAAAAATATTGAAACTATTGGTGTAGAAAATGAGGATGAACCTTTAGTTATTCTTGTTAATGGCATTCCTACTAAGAGTAAGAAAATCTGGCAAGAATTAGTGGATGTTAGAAAAGTGAAAAAGGCAACGTTGTATCTGGTAAAAAATAATCAATATTACAAAAATGTGTATGTGGAAGAAGAAGAAATATCTGTACAAGAAGATACTGACTTGCCATCTGGACAAATTGAAAAAGTGGATGTGTCCAGAATTTAAGAAATCTACAAACATTACAGTGTTCATCCATTGCATTCCAAAGAAATGATGGGGAATGCTATAGAGTTATTTCAAATGAAAGAAGCAAAAGGAAGTCCCATTAGTGTATGGGAAAAAAGCTTGGAAGCTCGTTGTTTCCCTCAGTTGTTTCCTACAGGACGATATGATGAACGACCTGTGCAGATTCATGCATCTGAATACCGGACATCAAGATTATATGCAGAAGATGCAAGATTTCGACAATGTATTGCATATTTGTTTCATCTTTTGTTTGAGAGTGATTTGTCTGGACTTTCTTATGCAGTAAACCACATATTGAAAACAGGTGTACATCTGCAAAATGTTTCCTGACACAACGGAGCAGAAGTTTGACTGTCTTGAGAACTATCTCTAGGAATCTCAGCTGCAATTGTAGCTTCTTGCTCAATAAAAGGAATTTATGGATAAAGTACAGCAGAAAGATAATGTGTTGGAAACTCAGCTGATTAATCTGATGGCATGTCAGCGTGGTACTAATGAGTACTGGTACCATCGTCACGGAGAACTCAAATGTATGCTAAGGAACTTAGGAACTCCTACATGGTTCTTTACTCTAAGCTGTGCTGAATATGCTTGGGATGATTTACTTCAATTTCTTCGAGAGGCAAATCCAAATATACCAAATATCGAATACAAGACACCTGGAGAATTATGCTCTTTGGACCCTGTTAATGTATGCAGGTATTTCAATCATAAATTCGAAGCTATGATGTCTTTTATCACCAATAAAAAAAAATCCTCCACTTGGAGAGGTTTTGGATTACTTTTTGAGAAAGGAGTATCAAGCGAGAGGTGCTCCTCACATACATATGCTATTATGGATCAAAGAGGCTCCCAAATTTGGAACAGACTCTGATGATACTGTGTTGTCTTTTATTGAAGAATATACTACATGTGAAGTACCCAAAAGTACACAAGATAAGGTCTTAAGACAACAAGCCTTACGATTCCAAAGCCATTGTTGTAGCAAATACTGTCGTCAAAAGTACAAATCTAAGGACAAATTCTACAGCAAATGCCGTTTTGCATTTCCTCGACCTGTAATATCGAAAGGAAGAGTGAACAGTTTTATGTCATCTTTGCGACATAATATCACAAGAAAGTCTCCAAAAAATACCTACAACTTAAGAAGAAATGAAGAGTCAAAATACATAAATGACTACAACTCAGTCATTTTGTCTATGTGGAATGCTAATATGGATATTCAATATGTTGCAGACAATTCCATTGCTGTTGCTCGATACGTGACATCGTACATAACAAGGTCAGAAAAGACGGAATTGAAGGAAATGTGGGAAGAGATTTCCCATGCGAAGAGTGTAAGTAAGAAATTATACAGTTACAGTTTGAAGATGTTATATCATCGAGAATTTGGAGCGTATGAATGCTCAGATCTCTTATCATCTGCAAGTCTGTACTCTAAATCCAGAAGAATCATTTGGGTGAGTCTAGGTCTTGCTGCAACACGAAACCGAGTTCTTAAATCTGTACAAGAAATTGAATATTTAGCTGAAAAAGAGCCAGAAAGTACTGATATTCTGAAAACAAATATGTTGGATACATATTATCCAGATAGAAGTCATCATCTTGAGAACATTTGTCTCTATGAAGTGCTGCAAAACGATATTTTTTTAACGGAATATTACCGAAAACCTTAATAATGGTATATCTGCTGTTATTGGTTCTGAAGGATGTCTGGTGAAACAAAGAAAAGGACATTTGATTATTCACCGTAAGCTGAGTTGCGAAACACCTCACTATTTAGCTCTTTTGCAACTTTTCAAGCCATGGAGTTCAGGATTGGAATTACTTGGAGATTTTGAGAGCTACGAAGATTCCTTCAATGCAACTAAAGATACTATAGAATGTCCTGTTTTTGCTAATTATGTCAAAATGTCGAATGACGAAATTGAGCAAGAAGCTACAATTGCAGCTGAGATTGCTAGAGATAGTTCTCAAGACAGTCAAACTTCTGCTACGTTGAGTCAGGACCCACTAGGAGAACCAATTGTTCTAAATGAAGCAGCAACTGCTATGGAAGAGGTGGAAATAGTAATGTATCAAGGTCAAGAACATCTAACAAACTTAGGAAACTTAGAAGAACAACTAAATGTTGAGCAGAAAGAAATATATGAGCAAGTGAGAGAACAGATTAAACATGGATTTCTTCATGAGAAGAAAGAGTGCTCTTGCTTATCATTTGAACCTATCCATATGTATGTGAGTGGACAAGCAGGAACAAGAATTTTTTTTTTAATTAAAGTAATCACAGGTTTTCTACAGAAAAGAACTGAATCGCATTTGTCTTGGGTTATCACTGCTCCAACTGGGTTGGTGGCACACAATATTAAAGGAATTACTTTACATCGTTTATTAATTCTACCAGTATAGCATGACAACAAATGACCATACCACAAGCTATCTGGAGAAGCTTCTTATGTAGTTTCAAGAGTGTTGAAGAAAATGAAGATCTCATTATTGATGAGGTAAGTATGGTCTCAAACCTAATGCTTACCTTTGTGCATTTAAGAATGCAGCAAATTCTTAAAACAGAGTATGACGTATTATTCGGAGGAAAACACGTCATAGTTTTTGGAGATCTTCTACAACTTACTCCTATAAAAGGACAGCCAGTGTTTAAAACACTCGTGCATGAAGAAACTAGCAAGTCTTTGGCGAGTATTGGCAATGTAAACATTTGGTCATATTTTCAGTATAAGGAACTTACTACAAATATGCGACAAGCAATGATGTTGATTATGGAACTATTCTTCAAGATATAAGAATTGGAAAATTGACCGAACATGGAAAATAAGCTGTACAGACACGCTTACTTTCCAATTTGTTTCCAAATGCAAATATTGTTCCAGAGAAAATATACATGAGAATTGCAGAAAATAAATCTGCATAATGCCAACACTGCGTGAATGTTCTATATTCAATGAAGAAATGTTAAAGTTGGAAAATGAAGAAATTATAAAATTGGAAGCAATTGATAAAATAGAACATGAGAGAATCAGTATTATTTTGAGGGAAAACTTGAAGAGGAAATTGGATTGTTTAGAGAAATCGATAAGTAAAACTGCTGGTTTAGAAAAGAATTTGTATGCATGTGTAAATTGTAGAGTAATTTTGCGACGTAATTTGGATGTGCAAAAAGGTGTAGTAAATGGAGCAATGGGTAAAATTGTTGATTTTGTTAATTATGTAAACAGATCTGGCATTAAATTTGTCCCGTTTGTTTGACATATGCGGTGACCATTCATAAATCTCAAGGTTTAAGTGTAGATTGTGCTTTAGAGAATATTGGAAGTACAATGTTTAAATAAGGTATGGCATATGTTGCTTTGTCTCGAGTCAGAACTTTATCTGGATTGTACTTGATTGATTTTGATGAGACAAAGTTTTCTGCAGATACAAACTGTGTGAACGAGTATAATAGGTTAAGAAGAGAATATGCACCCAATTTAGGTCAATATCCAGTGATTGAAAAGAGTGTGGTAGACAGAAAAAGAAGATTTGAGAATATCTGTTCTGAAACTGTAGAGAAAGAAAAAAAACAAGATGAAGTTGCGCCTCCTAGCAAAAAGACAAAGGACAGTGTTGAAGAGAATGTTGGTTATCGATTTGAAAATAGTTCTGGTGTCAACTGCTATGCTAATGTAGTTGTTAATGTTGTTTTTTTCTTCAAAGTTTCCAACAGCAAATTGTAGAAAATCGGGACAGAAGATTCTGTTCATTGTTGAATTCTGTTTATGAGAAATGTACTAGTGATAAAAGTAAAATACAAAGTGTTTCTGATATTCGAAATGTATTGGACATATGTTCTGGTTCTACTCAATTTACGCAGAATATTCAGCAAGATTGTCAGGAATTTTTAATGTTTATGCTTGGTGTACTGGAAGATGAAGGTATAGATGTTGAAAACCGTTTTGGCCTTTCTTATAAATGGCATCATGACTGTCGAAATTGTTTGTTTACATGTAGCACTGACATAGGCACTGAGAGATTCATATATTTGACTTTACCTGACTGTGAATCAGTGTCTTTTAACAATCTAATTAGAGTAGCAAGTCAAACATGGAGTGTAGCCAATGTAAATCAGAAATATCATCAACATTATTTATACAAAGATATGGACAGTATGTTATTTTAATGCTGCAACATTGTAGAACTGATGGAACAAAATTGAAAACTTTAATTAAACATTTTGTAGCTGGTCAATGTTCACTATCTGGAAGAAATTTTATAGCTGTTGCTATTATTTTTCACGATGGACCTTCTACCATATCTGGACATTACATTGTTTATTTAAAATGTCTGAAAGGTTGGATACAGTGTAATGATACTCAATTAGTTTTTAAGCAATGTTTGCCCAAAGAGTTACCAAATTCTTACCTAATATTTTTAAAGACAACATTTTAAGATCAAAATTTGCCCTTTAGGATTAGTGCTGTTAAGGTAGATTAGTCTGGTGTTGTAGAGTATTTTGTAAGTGAGAGTGAGGAGCTTAAAGGTGATCCTTTTATTGATATTGAGGCAGTGTAGGTGTATCAGGTGGTGGGTGATGTGGGTGCAGCCGGGGACATTGATGATCAGTCAGGTAGTGGTATTTTGGATTTGTTGTAGTTGTTGTAGGTGTTTGGCTAGAACTCATGTGTAGAGTGTTTTACCACAGTGTAGTCTGCTGCTGATGAGGGCCTGTGTCACTGTTCTTCTATTGGTTAGGATCCACTTGTAAATGTTGCGGAGCATGTGGAGGGTGTTATAGCAGTACGAGGATACGGTGTAGTCTTGCTTACACATGGAGAGGGAGCAGTTGAGGTTGACTCCTATGTTGTGCACATGGTTAGTAGGTGTTGGTACTCTTCACACTGTAGTCAGGTAGCAGGAGTTGTCTGAGGCTGATGGAGTGGGTCTGAGGATGAGTACCTTCATCTTCTGCCAGTTTGTGTTTGCAGTGCTGCTCTTTATGTAGTTGGTGACGTCCTTCATTGTGTCGTGGAGGTTCCTTTTGGTGGAATGTGGCTGCTTGGTGACGAAGAGGATGAGCTGGGTGTTCTTTTGTAATAGATGTTGTTGAAGTTGTGATGGTGGCCTACTTGTGTTAGGGTGGCCATGTAGAGGATGAACAGCGTTGGATTGATGGATGAGTCCTGGGAGACCCGTAGATGAGGTCGGTGGTTTTGGAACAGAAGGCTGGGAGGCTAACGTTCAGGATTACTATTGAACAACTTCCAAACAAAGGACTTGATGCATACTATTTGGCCGTAAGGAAAAGTGTGCGAAACCATTAAGGACATTTTGCTGTGTATTTTCTCAGCATCTACTTGTAAGTAACATTATTTACAGTGTAAGAAAATGAATCAGAATATATTGTTATTTTATGATTGCTTGAGATATCTTATATTTACGTAAGAAATTGCTCTTAGAAAAAAACATTTAAGATATGTTTTATTTCTATTTTTTATATTGGTATTGAGAATGTTGACTGGATTTTTTTGAGATATCCTTATGGATTGTCTTTTTTTTTGCCCGCTGTTATGTAATGAGTACTATTGAACTCACTGTTTGTAGTGAAATTCAATTTCAATTCTGAGAACAGCAAAAAAGGCAAATGAAATGTTTTACAAATTATTTTGTGTTGTAAAATATATCTAGTAACAGGGGCCAATTTTACGATATATACTTTTTTTTATTATTTATTATGCTTAACGTAAGTACAAGTAACTGACTTAGCGGCAGCCCGTGGAAGGAAATTGTGGTGAGGTAGGCAAATGGGGCGGGGGAGGGGGAGGTTAGGGGTTATAAACAGTGGAATCTGGATGATTGCAGGTAATTAAACAATTAAATTAATAAAATGAATTTCATATCCTGCGCCCTGCATCGCAAAATGCGATGCAGGACACGGAACGAAGTCGCATATTTTCAACAAAAGGCGATACATTGTCGCCGCTTTTATCGGCAGCAAAAATTCGGATAAAACGCCGATAATGGGCTCGATAATAGCGCCTTGGAAATTTCCATAGCAGCCCAGGTTCTGGTGTTAACTTGGGCTGTTATGGGAATTCACAACGGCCTATTATCAAGCCCTTTATCGCCGCTTTATCGGCAGTTTTCCTGCAGATAAAACCGGCGATAATCTTAATAATGTCTTTCTGTTGACGAACACGCATTGCAATGCCTGTGACTTACGTCCTTCAAATTAGTTTTTAGGTATACGTGTGACCAACTCCGATAACATCAGAGTTTAAGGACAAACACCGTGGTGTCTGTGCCTCGAAATCTCGTTGATACAGAAAAGGGGGTGGTGATGAACAGAGTGTCTGAATTAAGCAGACCACTCTTACCCAGTCCAAAGATCAGGGCTTGATCCATCACCGTTATTTATCTCACTGCCCCATCCCAGCTCAGAACCTGGCTATATGCAAATTAGTCTGTCCCTGGCCCAGTGCATCATGGGAACAGGGCAGACCAAACTACCAAGCCAATTCTTCACCAGAAAGGAGACAAGCTACCGGGGACCGGTTTCTGGCATTTCAGCCTCTTCGGCCCGGCTTGCTTGAATCCTGATGGAGCAGTGAGAAAGGGACTCATGTCTGAGTATACCCTGCCACACCTATAGTGGCCAAAAACGATACAGAAAAGGGGGTGGTGATGAACAGAGTGTCTGAATTAAGCAGACCACTCTTACCCAGTCCAAAGATCAGGGCTTGATCCATCACCGTTATTTATCTCACTGCCCCATCCCAGCTCAGAACCTGGCTATATGCAAATTAGTCTGTCCCTGGCCCAGTGCATCATGGGAACAGGGCAGACCAAACTACCAAGCCAATTCTTCACCAGAAAGGAGACAAGCTACCGGGGACCGGTTTCTGGCATTTCAGCCTCTTCGGCCCGGCTTGCTTGAATCCTGATGGAGCAGTGAGAAAGGGACTCATGTCTGAGTATACCCTGCCACACCTATAGTGGCCAAAAACGATACAGAAAAGGGGGTGGTGATGAACAGAGTGTCTGAATTAAGCAGACCACTCTTACCCAGTCCAAAGATCAGGGCTTGATCCATCACCGTTATTTATCTCACTGCCCCATCCCAGCTCAGAACCTGGCTATATGCAAATTAGTCTGTCCCTGGCCCAGTGCATCATGGGAACAGGGCAGACCAAACTACCAAGCCAATTCTTCACCAGAAAGGAGACAAGCTACCGGGGACCGGTTTCTGGCATTTCAGCCTCTTCGGCCCGGCTTGCTTGAATCCTGATGGAGCAGTGAGAAAGGGACTCATGTCTGAGCATACCCTGCCACACCTATAGTGGCCAAAAACGATACAGAAAAGAGGGTGGTGATGAACAGAGTGTCTGAATTAAGCAGACCACTCTTACCCAGTCCAAAGATCAGGGCTTGATCCATCACCGTTATTTATCTCACTGCCCCACCCCAGCTCAGAACCTGGCTATATGCAAATTAGTCTGTCCCTGGCCCAGTGCATCATGGGAACAGGGCAGACCAAACTACCAAGCCAATTCTTCACCAGAAAGGAGACAAGCTACCGGGGACCGGTTTCTGGCATTTCAGCCTCTTCGGCCCGGCTTGCTTGAATCCTGATGGAGCAGTGAGAAAGGGACTCATGTCTGAGTATACCCTGCCACACCTATAGTGGCCAAAAACGATACAGAAAAGGGGGTGGTGATGAACGAAATCTCGTTGATCACAAAAAAATAGGAGGGCGATAAAATGAAAGTAACAGATGTAATAAAAACAACCGTGAAAAACTACTAAAATGGCGGTGGACAGAGTACGTGATCAACGTTTGCCGCCTCGGCACTACGTTCCACATAAATGTAGATAAAATACGATTATTAATATATTACAAAAGTACAGCAGCGGATGACACACACGACCCGGGAAAACAAAGCGCCAAATGTAATACCTGAAATAAAGAAAGCTTTGTTTTTTGAACTTGAAGAAAAAGAAAAAAAAACGTGGGCTTCAAAACGAGGCTGCGCATGTGAAGAGAGTACAACTGCTACACAAAAAAAGGAAAGTTTTGCATACTATCATAGAAATGAAGGGTCATATCATCAACAAAAGGCGATACATTACCACCGCTTTTATCGCCAGTAACTGCCGATAAACCGGCGATAATGGGCCCTTGTTAATTCCCATAGAAGCCCATGTTAACACCAGAACTTGGGCTTCTATTAGAATTAACAAAGGCGTATTATCAAGACCATTTTCGACGTTTTATCGCCACTTTCATGCCCATAAAACAACGATAATTTTAACACCGGTCCTTGATAATACGCCCGTCAGTGCCATATCATCACTAAAGGGCGATACATTATCGCCGCTTTTATCAGCAGAAAACTGCCGCTAAAGTGCCGATAACTGGCTTCATAATTGGCCCTTGTAAATTCCCATAGCAGCCCAGGTTCTAGTGTCAACATAAGCTTCTATGGCAATTCACAAGGATATATTATCAAGCCCATTATCGCAGCTTTATCGACAGTTTTCTGCCGATAAAAACTGCGATAATGTATCGCCTTTTCTTTATAAAATGGCCCATTCCTCTTTTTTTACCAGTAAACTTAGCTGCATATCATCAACCACCAGTGTTAAAATTATCGCCGTTTTATTGGCAAGAAACTGCTGTTAAAACGGCGATAATGAGCTTCATAATACGGCCTTGTTATTTCCCATAGAAGAGCATGATAACACCAGAACCTAGGCTTCTATGGGAATTTACAAGGACATATTATCAAGCCCACCCTCCCAACATTAATAAAAAACTCCAGACAATGCAGGTACCCGGAGCTGGAAGGTCATTTTAGATATCACTGCCCCAGAAAGGTGGCGTTCCCCGCGACGTGTACGGGGAGAGAGAGAGAGAGCTCAAAACATATTTTAAAACCAGAGGAGTGCCCTTCCCCAGTGCTCGGGGTACCTTACAAGCCCCCGTTATGCAGAAAAAATGCCCCCTTAATTTGCCCCCCCGGGACCTAATGAATAAAACGGACTTTTCTTTTTTTTAACCTTTTCCACCGCGTGCAAGTACTGCACAAGTACTCCGCCATTTTTTGCTTTAAAAAAAAAAAATTGAGCCTAAGCATCCATGTACTACCCCCTGACCAAGACTATAGGCTCAGAATGTTTCTACCCTGCCCCTTTCCTTTTTTCTCAACTTTGTTTTACTGTTTTCTTGTGACTCTGCTCTCCCGACAAACAACATGGCTGCCAACACTTCCTGGTATGGAGTATTGACAGCCAATCAGCATGCAGCTCCTGCTCGTAATTGTAGGTATTTACATACACGTACGCTGCGATTTTTCTTTAAAAAAAATAAAATAAAAAATAGAGCCTAAATATCCATGTGCGACCCCCTGAGCAAGCCTCGAGGGTCAAAATGTCTCTACCCTACACCCTTCCCTTATTTCTCAACTTTGTTTTACTGTTTTCTTGTGACTCGGTTCTAGCGGGGCACAAGATGGCCGCCAACACTTCCTGGTTTCGAGTGTTGACAGACAGTTCACAGTCAATCAGCATGCAGTTCGCGCTCGTAATTGAACAGATTTCAGTAAGTGTACTGAGCTCCGACTCTAGATATCGCTATGATTTTACTTGCAATTTTCTCAGAAACTACTGAACGGATTTACACCATTTACTGCTGATGACGTCACATATTACATCACTCATGACATGGTCAGTGACATCACTCATGACATCACTGATGACATCATCTAGTTAATGTGTGTCTTTCTGAAAAATAAATATTTTTATATATGTATATCTTAAGGTCGATGGAAGAATAAATGGGTAAATAAGTGTATAAATGGATTTTTTTTGTAAAATTGATTGTATAACTGACTTATTAAGTGTATCTTAGTGAATACATTAATTAGCGAGTAATGTTTAAATATGTAAATATTTGTATCATTGTCTCACTTTGTGTATAAGTGGCAGCATGGGTTTGTGAGTAGCTACATGAATGTCTATATCGGTTATTAGTTGTTTTTTTGAGTATCAGTATGAGTGTGTGTATGGTTTGGTGGGGGGTATTACTTAGCACACAGTTGCATGAATGACTGACTCACTGTTTGTATGTGTTTTGAAGACAGCATGTGTGCAGGACTGAATGGGTGGATGAGTGTGTGTATGGGTGCCTTAGTGAGTGAATAACTGTCTCAATAGTATCTTTATGAGTAATGACATATGTTTTAAACTAGTATATATGAGTATTGATGTATATAAGTGAGTATAGGTGAGAGTGAGAGATTGAAAGAGTTCCTGTATAAATAAGTATGTGTTTCTATAAGTGATTGTTTAAGACAGTAAGTATGTGTACGTTTCTGTAGAAGTAAGTGTTGTAGTGTGTGTATAGCTGTATATGCAAACAAATGGATGTTTGATAGTTTATTTGTATGTGTGAGTATGTGTGTGAGTAACTCTATGAATGAGTATATGTGTGTAACAGGATGTATAAGTGTATGAGTATACATGATAGTTCAAGAATTTTATAGTTCAAGTTCAAGAATTTATATAGCGCACTACTCACCCAGAAGGTCTCAAGGCGCTTGGGGAGGGGATTCATTATTTATCGAATAGCCAGGTTTTAAGTTATTTTCTGAAGGAGATGTGGTTCTGTGTAAGGCGGAGGTGAGTGGGGAGTGAGTTCCAGGTCTTGGCCGCCAAGTAGGAAAAGGATCTACCTCCCATGGTGGATCTTTGGATACGCGGAACTGCGACGAGGCCTTGATTGGAGGATCTTAGTTGGCGGGTGGGTGTGTAGAAGGATAGTCGGGTGTTGAGGCATTCGGGCCCTAGTTTGTAGAGGGCCTTGTGTGCGTGGGTGAGGAGACGGAATGTTATTCTCTTGTTGACGGGAAGCCAGTGGAGGTCTTTCAGGTGGCCGGTAATGTGATCTTGGCGAGGGATGTTCAAAATGAGTCACGCTGATGCGTTTTGGATGCGTTGGAGTTTTTTCTGTAATTTGGCTGTAATTCCGGCGTAGAGGGTGTTTCCGTAGTCTAGTCGGCTCGTAACCAGTGCGTGGGTGACAGTCTTTCTTGTCTCGGCGGGGATCCAATGGAAGATTTTTTTGAGCATACGAAGTACGTTGAAGCAGGAGGATGAGATGGCGTTGACTTGCTTGGTCATCGAGAGTGAGGAGTCCAGGATGAAGCCAAGGTTACGTGCGTGGTCTGTGGGTATGGGGGCTGAGCCCAGATACGAAGGCCACCATGAGTCGTCCCAGGCAGAGGGGGATGATCCTAGGATAAGCACTTCCGTTTTGTCTGAGTTAGGTTTCAGGCGGCTGTTTTTCATCCATACGGCTACTTATTTCATGCCTTCGTGAAGATTGGTTTTGGCGGTGTTGGGGTCTTTGGTGAGGGAAAGGATCAGCTGGGTGCCGTCAGCGTAGGAGATGATGTTAAGGTTGTGTTGGCGCGCGATGGAAGCGAGTGGACTCATGTAAACGTTGAAGAGGGTGGGACTGAGTGATGATCCTTGTGGTACACCGCAGATGACTTCAGTGGCCTCTGATTTGAATGGGGGAAATCGGACTCTCTGAGTTCTCCCAGCTAGGAACGAGATGATCCAGTCTAGGGTTGGCTATTGACGGCTTTCTCAATGACTTTGGCCGGGAATGGGAGGAGGGATATGGGGCGGTAGTTTTTAAGTTCAGGGGGGTCTGCTGTGGGTTTCTTCAGGAGGGCGCTGACTTCGGCATGTTTCCAGCTTTCTGGGAAGGTAGCAGAGTTGAAGGAGCAGTTGATGACATCACGGAGATGGGGTGCGATGATGGAGTCTGCTTTGTTGAAGATGTGGTGGGGACATGGGTCGGTTGGCGAGCCAGAGTGGATGGAATTCATTAGGCGGATGGTGTCTTCAGTGGTGATTGGGTTCCAGGCGCTGAGGTTGTTAGAGGGCGGTTTAGGTTCTTAGGGGGTGGAGAGGATTGTTCGTTGGAACTGTTTTCGAAGCTGTTATGTATGTTGGCAATTTTGTTGTAGAAGAAGGAGGATAACGAATCGCAGAGGTCTTGGGAGGGAGTGATGTCGTTTGAGGCTGCGGTGGGGTTGGTGAATTCTTTGACGATGTTGAATAGTTCCTTGCTGTTATGGGCGTTGTTGTCGAGTCGATTCTTGAATGCTGATTTCTTGGTGGATCGAATCAGCTGGTGGTGTTTGCTGGTGGCTGCCTTGAAGGTGGACATGTTGTCGGTGGTTGGGTTTTTTCTCCATGTTTTCTCGAGAGTACGGCATAGCTTCTTGGATTTCTTAAGGTCATCGTTGAACCAGAGGGCCTTTTTGCTGTCTTGTTTGGTGTGATGGTTTTTCAAGGGTGCTAATTCGTCAGCGCTGTGAGTGATCCATTGTTTGAATTTAATGGCAGCTTGGTTTGGGTCCGATGAGAGGTCGGTTGGCTTTTGGTTGAGCGATGTGAGGAGTTGGTCGGTGGTGATTTTGTTCCATATTCTTCGGGGAATAGGTTGTGGGGGGTTGTGGGTCGAGGTGGTTTTGTAGCTGAAGTGAACACAGTGGTGGTCCATCCAATGGAGAGCGGTGGTGCGATCGAAGGAGATGTGTTTGCTGGAGGTGAAGATTGGGTCGAGCGTATGTCCGGCTACATGGGTGGGGGTGTCAACAAGTTGTTTGAGGCCGAGATTGGCCAGGTTGTCAAGAAGGGTGGTGGTGTTGCTGTCGTTTTTCTTTTCCAGGTGGAAGTTGAGGTCTCCTAGTAGAATGTAGTTCTCGGAAGCGAGGGCAAGTGGACTGATGAAGTCAGTGATGTCTTCGCTGAATTGTTTACGGGTTCCTGTAGGCCCGTAGATGAGGGTGCCTCTGAGTGGGGTCCTAGTGTCGGTGTGGATTTGGAAGTGGAGGTGTTCGGCGGTTGTAAAGTTATCATCGGAGCTGGTCGTGATTTTGATGGTGTTCTTATGGACGATGGCGATGCCTCCTCCTGTTTGGACGGTGCGGTCTTTTCGGATGATCTTGTAATTGTCCGGGATGGCTATGGCGATGTCGGGTGTTGATGATGCGTTCATCCATGTTTCAGTAAGGAAGGCGACGTCCGGTGATGTAGTGTCGAGTAGATCCCAGAGTTCGGTGGCGTGTCTGTGGATTGAGCGGGTGTTCAGCAGGATGCACTTCAGGTGGTTGGAGTCGGAGCTGTGTTTGGGGTTAGTGGAAGTGGTATGGGTGTGTGGTATGATGAGTGAGTACATGTATGAGTAACTATATAGAACTGTTGGTGAATGAGTGGATGTGTATGTAGATGTTGGAATTACTGAATAGGTTGTTGTAACTGGTATTGGTATCTCCATTTTTTTAAAAATTGTAGTTTCAATTTTTGAAGGTGTGTATCAAAGGCTATATTAGGGCGAGAGGAGGTCTGCCACTCTTTCACAAGGATGATGTAATCAGTGATGTCATAAGTGATGTCACTTGAGGTGTCATCAGTGATGTCATGAGTGATGTCACTGACCATGCCATGAGTGATGTAATATGTGACGTCATCAGCAGTGCATTGCGGGCGCGGGAGTTATAGTTAGCTGAACTAACTATAACTGGGAAATTTTAATGGTTGTGTATGAGTGAAATGTCCAGCTAACTATAACATGTGTGAAACCTATGGTTTTTTCAGTGAATTTCTAAGGTTTTTTAAATGCTAATTCCTAACTATAACATGGCTGAAACCCATGGTTTTTTCAGTGAATTTCAAAGGTTTTGTAAATGATAATTTTTAAATGTATTAATTATTATATTTTATTTCTTTTTATACTAAATTCCTACATTTCTATTATAATTATGTATAGTTATTTTATTATTTAAGTTATATTCCTTATTCTTAATGTAAAATACTAACAAAACAAATTTCAAAAATTATCTTTTTATTAATTAATATTTTTTGCAATATATTAAAATTTTATTCTATATATTTTCTTTTTCCACATTTTTTCCGGGATAATCTTACGGTACGAGTACAGTGATCGCATGGTCCTTTGTACGGCTAATCGTACTCTGCGTGTACCCCGCACACGTCACGAAGATGTTTTGACGTTACGCGGCGCATCGGCACTTGCGCGTGACGTCATGTACGCTTATACGGCGCCCCGCACGCGTACCCCACAAAAGTTTTATAATGTTTAAAACGATATATCTATGTATTTAATGAAAATTTTAAGGGTAGACATTATCTGGGATAATCATGAAAATTGTTTTTTTTTAACTTTAACTTTTAAGTGTTAGGGGCAGATTTACAACCTCCTTCTGCCTCTTTTACACTGCTATTGCATCACTTTTCTGACGCAGCGTTGGTGCAAAAGATGTGTCATGGTGTGTGTTATTTACAATATGATGCATCTGGGAGGTGTGTTACATTGTAAATTCCTGTACCACAAGGAGACATTCCTACACGGCGGTTGGGGGGGGGGGGCGTTCCGGCGCAGGAGCACCTCCTAAAAGTGGCTGAGTGAAATGTACAAGATTTCACTTTGTCACTTTTGAACTCATGCTGCGTTAAAACCCTGCGCTTGCTCGAAGCAGGTGAAAGTATTGACTCATCATTGTGAGCATAGAGCCCCCGGAGCAATGCTAGAGATGAGTTGCACTTGCAACGCAACTTAAGCAATGCGGCGACCTCACGGCACAGATACATCACATATCTGTACAGTTTTTGCCCCATAGTGGACCACATTCTAAATACGGCGCATCCATAGTGATGAAGTCACAGTGCACAATAACTGGCATATCCCTGGACATATGCCAGTTATTGTACATCTACCCATTAGTGTTTTAATATAGTGAATGAGTTACTACAAAACTATAACAGGAGTGACAGAGTGTTTGCTGGAAGTGTAAGGATAGAGACTGGAGAATTGGACATATAAAAGGCACGTTTGCAGGTGCACAGAAGACAGTAAGCATAGTCTATAAGAGTTTAAAACAGTCCATCGCCTAAGGCCTACTTTGCTCCATGACTACTTGGGTACTGACTGGATGATTACAGTTCTGCAAGGAGAGTTCCTGACTGAATTTATAAGAGCTTCAGTTTTAGGACAGTGCATAGATAAGGACTTTCTGCTGAATGGCTCAGTACAATACTAAATCAATAGTGGCAGAGTATTTGGAGGGAGTGTAAGGATAGAGACTGGGTAATTAAAGGTTTAAAAGCCAAGTTTACAGATGCATAGAAAAGTGTATTTATTATCTATAGGTGTTTGAAGCAGTCCATGCCCTTAGGCCTACTTTGCTGCATGACTGCTTTTGTAGTGACTGAATGATTACAGTTGTCCAAGGAGAGTGGCGAGCTGAATGTATAACTGCTTCACTTTTTGTACCGTGTATAGATAAGCACATATTGCTGTATGGCTCACTACAATATTGAAACAGTAGTGGCAGAGAGTTTTGAGGGAGTGTAAGGATAGAGACTAGGTAATTAAAGGTTTAAAAGACAAGTTTTCCAGTGTATAGAAGAGTACATTCATAGTAAATAGGAGTTTGAAGCAGACCATATTCTAAGGCCTACTTTGTAAATGTAAATGTCATGGTATTTATAGAGCGCCTGTCACCAGACGGTCACCTTGCGGTGTCGCCTATTCGGCTTCCTGACGCTGATACACATACTGCTGTGGAACCCCTCCTGGCTTTCCCTGTGAAGTATCCACTCCTGGGCTCCCCCAGGGTGAAGCCAGGCATCCTTAGCGAGAATTAACAGGTCCGAGGAAATTGAGCCCGAGACCCCGCCTAGGCGGGAATCGAACCCTGGTCCCCTGGCCAGAACTCTGCATCAGGGTCTGCCGCTCTAACCATTGAGCCACACTCCTCCAACTCCTCCTACTTTGCGGCATGAAAACTTGGGTACTGACTGAATGATAACAGTTATGCAAGCAGAGTGTCAAGCTGAATGTATAACTACTTCACTTTTAGAACAGTGTATAGATAAGCACATACTGTTGTATGTATCACTACAATACTGAAACAGTAGTGTGATAGTGTTTAGTGAAAGTGTAACCATACAGACTGGGGAATTGAAGGTATAAAAGACAGGTGTTCCGGTGCACAGAACAGTGCATGCATAGTCTATAAGGGTTTGAAGCAGTCCATACCCTAAGGCCCACTTTGTCCAATGAGTACTTAGGTACTGGCTGAATGATTACAATTCTACAAGAAGAGTGTCTGGCTGAATGTATAGCAGCTTCACTTTTAGAACAGTGTATAGACAAACACATAGTGCTTTATGGCTCACTACAATACTGAAACAGAAGTGTGAAAGTGTTTATTGGAACTGTAAGGATACAGACTAGACAATTGAAGGTTTAAAAGGCAAGTTTGTAGGTGCATACAAGAGTGCATGCATAGTCTATACCAGGGGTCTCCAACCTTTTGTGTAGTGAGAGCTACTTCTGGTCAGTGAAAATCGTCGTGAGCTACTAAACCCCAAGCAACTCGCGCATTTTTCTGAGTGAACTCCCCGCCCACTTTCAGTGATGTGGACTCAGTGCGGCCTTTGCCAATGTGTAGTGGAACTGTGGAGGACAGGGGGGATAGTGATGAGGAGTACACTGTGACCAGGGCCATCGGGTATCTATTGCTCCCCCAGTGAAACTGAAGCCGCCAAGTGCGGTGTGGGTGAGGGGCCGAACAAGGTCTCAGGGTGGCAATGGTGGCCCACAATAAACTGAGATGAATTTGGGTGCAAAGACATAATGTAATCACCTGTTCACTGCACCACTGAGAACCCTAAAACTGTGTGTGCTGCTGACACTGCAAAAGAGCTCGGCCACCTGCTTTTAATAGAAAAGGAGCACCCCAGCTTCCACCGCAATATGGTCCCAGTGCTCTGGTTATCTGTCAACTGAGACTGGATTGTAGAAGGCTGCACTTCACCTGGCAGCGAGAGGGCTGCATGGTGAACATTAAGAAGCAATATGGGTGTCGAAAGAGAGCAGGCATTGTGAGCGAAAGTGCAGAGAATTAATACTGTGAGGCCTTAGTAGTGTTGTGCAAAGGGGAAGCCCTAGCGCAGATCACAGATGCCAATTGCATGTGGTGCTCAATCAGAGAGTAATGGGATGGAATAAAGATTTTGATAGATACGCAAAAGAAAAGTGTGAGAGCACACACAACTACTCAGTTCTGCTGAAATGTAGATTAGGAAAGTTGTGGACTTCTTACGGTCTCTGTTAGTAGGATGATGTTCAGGAGATAGCCCACAAAACATTTTGGGAATATTCGACTAGTCAACTTTCACTTCAACAGAGGGGCACAATAGGACTTTAAATGCAACTTTTACTCTGAGTTTGATCAGCCTTAATTTTTTAGTTCATTTCTGAAGAGGCTGGCAACTACTCCCCCTGTCCTAAAGTGAGCCTCCCTCGCTCTTCAGTTGATCCTCTCTGAAAACGGGGACATGTGCTAAGACAAGTGATCTCTGCAGCACAAATAAAGCAGGTGCTTTGTAACCCTAAGGAAGCGCGAGAATCAGCTTCAGCCTCGGGCCCGCCGCTAACTTAACCAAGCCAGCTTCTGTGACGGATGCCAGTGGCAAATGCGGCACGTTTCCTTTCTAATTACAGGCCCTGCGGAAACAGATTGCATATATTTACACTAGAAGGGAAAACACTTGTGCATGTCTGTGGCTTGTTCATCAGCTCTAGATTCTGCTCTTGAGACCATCATATTCTCTCAATGACTGTGAGCGATATAAAGGGATGACGTATGCACGCCTGGGCCCTACACCCTTGCACAGTCCTGACTTCCCACACCATCGTCTTACATGGTATGACCCTGCACATAAAGACCGCTTAACCTCATTTATTCCCCGTAATTATATTTTCATTTTTAGGTCTGGTCTAGCTTGCTGTCTTGATACACCCAAATAAAAGTAAAACAAAGTAACGGGCAATCACGATACCGGGGGGGCGTCATAACTAAGAACGTTGTGTTGTGCCATACCTGCTGCTCGGGTGCAAGTTTCTATGTGCGCTGGTCCCGGCAGTTCTTTTGGGCCTGCAAACTGTTCCAAGGGGACACTACACACCCTAACACGCCTGCCTGAGCTTCGCATTCGCACAATGGACAGTGCGGTGCTAGTCAGGTAAAGGCACGAGATTCTGCGTGCGCCCAGTCACAAGACTCTGAAGGAGAGCAACGTGATCCTCTTCGGCCCGCCCCACCCCTGCTAAGCTCAAGCTAATCAGAGTGCTGCTTTGGGTAAGGGCGGGCAACGGACACAGAAAACAGCCTGAATAGCCCAAATAATGCTAATATGCTACTAAATTCAGCAGCACTCGGCGCGAGCTACTCACAGGGTCTCTGCGAGCTACCGGTAGCTCGCGATCGACCGGTTGGAGACCCCTGGTCTATACAGATTTGAAGCAGTTCATGCCCTAAGGCCTACTTTTGTGCATGACTACTTGAGAACTGACTGTATGCTTACAGTTCTGCAAGGAGAGTGTCTGGCTGAATATATAGCAGCTTCACTTTTAAAACAGTGTATAGATAAACACATACTGCTGTATGCCTCACTACAATACTAAAATAGCAGTAGCAGAATGTTTAGAGGAAGTGTAAAGATACAGACTGGGCAATTGAAAGTTTAAAAGCCAAGTTTACAGGTGTATAGAAAAGGGCATTTATTATTTATTAATCTTTCCAACGCCCCAAGCGCCAGCACACCTTTCCGAGGATTGGTTTACAATTTACAAATGCTAGCATTTTTTAAATTAAGAAGCATAATAATAACAAATATTAATCCTTTTTTTTCTTCTAATGATAACAATATTTTTTATGTCTTTTATTTAGATGTTTTTAATCATGAAAATGCAAAGAACACAGTTTACCGAGTAACACTTTTTAAACTCTCCAACGTATGTAGATAATAATACCCTATACGTGTTACGATCGAAATCGAAACCTTTACAGCGTCACAGTTTGTAACTCTTCCGAACATGTGCAGAAGAAAAACAGTTAAAACGTGAGCATGTGTAAACTGCAAAACGTGCCATCTAAATAGGGGGACCCACAGCTTCCTTCCGTAGACTACTAAACAACCAAAAACTACATAAACTACACCTACTGTGAAATTAGTTTCATTTTCACGAGTTATTTCTGAGTCGTCAATGTATGTTGCAGGCTCCGTTTTCTAGCATCGGATTCTCTTTTTGCATCAACAAACATATTCCAGAGTTGTACGTTGTTTCAATATGGCATAGGCATAGTACTTAGTTATCATTTGTGGCTATTTGGCAATATTTAAACATTTATATCTAGAAAAAAAATGTATTGCATGTTTTTCAATTTTTCTCTGTAACATCAGCAGCTTATTTTTAGAAACAGATAGATTATAACAAACATTGCTCCTTTCACCTTATATATAGTGACTTTTTATATTATAATATTGACACTGTACTTCGCTTGAGAGGTGTTGGTGACCCGTCAATGCAAACCCTAAACATTTACAATCAACGTCACCATCTTCCACTTGTTATTGTGTTTTCCCCTAGAGATCACATACGGGTAATATGTGTATTATAACATTAACAGTCTTGGTGATCTTAGTGGAGTTCAGGATCCGTCGTCACAAAGAGTAACGATAAGTAAGCAACGTTACCGGCTTGCCGTTTCAGTCTATTTTCCCCTTGTGATCATGTACTGTGAAAATATATACAAATTATTATTCTCACCGTCATGATCTCAGAGGAGTTTATGACCCGTCACCATGAAGATTAAACTTTTTCACCTCCCGGAGAAAAGAGGTTCAGTAAATAATTACCGCTCGAAAGTATTTCATTATGGATGTTCTGTTAAATACATAACTTTATTTTCCTTTTCTTTTTACTGTAACAATGGTATCAATCGTTATAATATAATAGATTGTCCTATTGCTACAGAAGATGAATGGGAGATTTTTCAGTGCCATCTATAATATAACTTTCAAATATTAAAAAGTACTTGATCAGATTTTTTTTCAAGAAAAATATTTTACGAAACAGCAGAACAAAAAAATATACCTATCATGCATACTTTGTTACTTTAAATATTTCATAACCCCTACATTTCTGAATGTTATTTTCTAATTTCTATTCTTATTTGCGGTTCCTTTTCACCTTCTCCCTAAAGAATATATAGGACCTGTACTTTATATTATAAGAGTACCATCCTATATATTCTTACGTGAGTATGTGATTTATTAGCAGAACAGTCTGCAACCTCTAAGCTCTACGACAACACGTTCCTGAATTGTACAGAATACAAATTTGAAAAATAATAATGCAGGCATTTTTATGTAATATGAAATCACTTGTATTTAACTGCATTTTACTTGTTCTCTTGATCTGAGATAATGTAGTGCGGGAGTGTTTGTTGTAGCACTTCTATTCTACTTTATCTAAAAATAACTGATGCCCTCCTACATCATCAAGAATATGGGGCAACACTTTTACAAACTGTAGCACAAAAAATTCCATTTTTAATTGTCACCCATATATACAGCGACGGTTTCTGAAGAAAGTTTATTTGTATTTGCTTAATAAAAACTGTTTCAAACCTAGACTGAATTGTTTGCTGCACAACCACACCTCCCCATCAGAAAAGTAAATACCACGTTATAAATAAATAGTACTCCTAAGAAGTATGTCACCCACAAACCTGATTAAAAAAAAACGCGCAAACACTGTCATTTTTCCGCCGTGATTTATACACCACACGGCAATTATATAAATGGCACGGGAAACATATAAAAACAATTGTTTCCCTCATAATCCCTCTCCACCACCTTATGGGCACTGTACAGAGTTAATAGTGTTCCTAACCTGCACTCTACTACTTTCTTTTCCCATACTCCTTTGGAAAATGCATCATAATATCACTGACAACAGTGAACCGTTCCCATCCAATAAGGAGCAAACTTGTGCTTGAAACACTTTCGTAAAGAATCGTCAAACGACGCCAAAGTTATAAGCAGGTGGAGAGCTCCAGGAAGGGGGGGGGGCATGCAGCCCCCCTCCAAAACACGAGTGAAGCCCCGAGACTGCGGAGACCCCACCGGGCACCCACAGCCCCAGTGAGCCCCAGTGAGCCCCCGCTATTATTTTTTAAGAAATGCCCCCAGGACCTACCCACCCCAGGGTCCAATTAAAATAAAACATGGGAACCCGCGACCCCAGCGCAAATTTTATTTTTTTTTAAAACATATTTGGGGGGCACTAGGGGTCCTTCTGGGACCCACTGAACATGCCTTAGGGGTCAGGTTGTTTCTAATCTTCCCCTTCTTATGTTTTCTACCTTTGTTTCTCTGTTTTCTAGCGACTTGCTTCAAACCGAGCCACAAGATGGCTGCCAACACTTCCTGGTTTGGAGTGTTGGCAGCCAATGACAGTGAAGCTTGTGCACAGGACTTAGGCTCCGCCCAGATATTGAAACTTTCATTTTTCTAATTTCTCAGCAACTACTGAACAGATTTACAACATTTAAAAAAAAGGTCGCTTTCTGACCCATGCACCTTTGTGCCAAATTCGAGGTAATTCCGCTGAGTAGTTTCAGCTATAGCCTTGCACAAAGTTTCCTATAAGAAATTGATTTTTTTACTCTTATTTTTTGAATTTCTCAAAAACTATAGAACGGATTTACACCATTTAAGTTAAGGTCTCTTTCTGAACCAAGCCCTAAATTTCTGCCAAATATGGGGTAATTCCATTCAGCAGTTCGCGCTGTAGCTCGTCGCAAAATTTCCCAAGGAAATTAGCATGGGAAAACGAGTTTTGGGTCCCCCCCTTTTTTCTCAGCCCCCGCTTGATGAATCACCCCCAAACTTTCAGGATAGGAGCTGACCTTTGCAACTTTTTGGAAACTTTCATAAAGATTTGTTAACAACGCTAAAGTTATAGGCAAATCAAAAAATGCTTTTCCTATTGAAACTAGGTTGTAACTATAACTACCTACTGGCAATCGCCAGTAGGTAATGTGTGTAGATATATATATATATATATATATATATATATATATATATATATATATATATATATATATATATTGCTGAACATCCTTTCCGCGGAAAAGATCAGAGGCCACAAAGAGGAATTTCGGGCAGAACACCACTTTATTTCTTAGAACCCCAGCGGCGGCGAATGCATTTCAGCATGACTGCCTTCTTCAGCGCCCTTCGCTGCTAAGAACGCCCAAATTGACTCCTCCTGTTAAAGTCCAAATGTGAACACCTGAGTCTCCTCCCCCTCAAGCAATCGGCTCACCAGCTGAAGTTCACGGTGAATTCAGGTAAACTTCATTTCCCAGCAAGCACTGTGTTGGCAAAGTCAGGTTGGTGGCGTGGGGGAGTGAGCATCGTCGTGGGACGGGTGCGCACAGCAGGTGAGTCTGGAGGTGCACAGGTCCGCTGAAACAAGGGCGTCAGCCTTGGGTCCCCTTTGTATTACTGCAGTAGCCTGTTGCCCCAAGGTACACAATGAAAGTCGGGCTGTCAAATGCGAGACTGTGTGCCCTCACGAGATCAAATATCTCTGCGCAGTCAAAGCTTCCTTGAAGTTCCAGGCGGACACCGGAATTACCGATCCCTCGGTCTCGGAAAACGCTGCTCACAGCGTGGCGCCAGTTTTATTCCGTGTCTCTTGTCACCGCAGGGCCATCCGTGCTGTGCTTCTGGCTGGCACAGGAAACATTGCTGAACATCCTTTCCGCGGAAAAGATCAGAGGCCACAAAGAGGAATTTCGGGCAGAACACCACTTTATTTCTTAGAACCCCAGCGGCGGCGAATGCATTTCAGCATGACTGCCTTCTTCAGCGCCCTTCGCTGCTAAGAACGCCCAAATTGACTCCTCCTGTTAAAGTCCAAATGTGAACACCTGAGTCTCCTCCCCCTCAAGCAATCGGCTCACCAGCTGAAGTTCATGGTGAATTCAGGTAAACTTCATTTCCCAGCAAGCACTGTGTTGGCAAAGTCAGGTTGGTGGCGTGGGGGAGTGAGCATCGTCGTGGGACGGGTGCGCACAGCAGGTGAGTCTGGAGGTGCACAGGTCCGCTGAAACAAGGGCGTCAGCCTTGGGTCCCCTTTGTATTACTGCAGTAGCCTGTTGCCCCAAGGTACACAATGAAAGTCGGGCTGTCAAATGCGAGACTGTGTGCCCTCACGAGATCAAATATCTCTGCACAGTCAAAGCTTCCTTGAAGTTCCAGGCGGACACCGGAATTACCGAACCCTCGGTCTCGGAAAACGCTGCTCACAGCGTGGCGCCAGTTTTATTCCGTGTCTCTTGTCACCGCAGGGCCATCCGTGCTGTGCTTCTGGCTGGCACAGGAAACATTGCTGAACATCCTTTCCGCGGAAAAGATCAGAGGCCACAAAGAGGAATTTCGGGCAGAACACCACTTTATTTCTTAGAACCCCAGCGGCGGCGAATGCATTTCAGCATGACTGCCTTCTTCAGCGCCCTTCGCTGCTAAGAACGCCCAAATTGACTCCTCCTGTTAAAGTCCAAATGTGAACACCTGAGTCTCCTCCCCCTCAAGCAATCGGCTCACCAGCTGAAGTTCACGGTGAATTCAGGTAAACTTCATTTCCCAGCAAGCACTGTGTTGGCAAAGTCAGGTTGGTGGCGTGGGGGAGTGAGCATCGTCGTGGGATGGGTGCGCACAGCAGGTGAGTCTGGAGGTGCACAGGTCCGCTGAAACAAGGGCGTCAGCCTTGGGTCCCCTTTGTATTACTGCAGTAGCCTGTTGCCCCAAGGTACACAATGAAAGTCGGGCTGTCAAATGCGAGACTGTGTGCCCTCACGAGATCAAATATCTCTGCGCAGTCAAAGCTTCCTTGAAGTTCCAGGCGGACACCGGAATTACCGATCCCTCGGTCTCGGAAAACGCTGCTCACAGCGTGGCGCCAGTTTTATTCCGTGTCTCTTGTCACCGCAGGGCCATCCGTGCTGTGCTTCTGGCTGGCACAGGAAACATTGCTGAACATCCTTTCCGCGGAAAAGATCAGAGGCCACAAAGAGGAATTTCGGGCAGAACACCACTTTATTTCTTAGAACCCCAGCGGCGGCGAATGCATTTCAGCATGACTGCCTTCTTCAG
Source organism: Lissotriton helveticus (assembly GCF_964261635.1). Classification (NCBI taxonomy): domain Eukaryota; kingdom Metazoa; phylum Chordata; class Amphibia; order Caudata; family Salamandridae; genus Lissotriton; species Lissotriton helveticus. The sequence goes on along the minus strand of NC_136060.1, from coordinate 44,780,089 downwards.
CGCCCTTCGCTGCTAAGAACGCCCAAATTGACTCCTCCTGTTAAAGTCCAAATGTGAACACCTGAGTCTCCTCCCCCTCAAGCAATCGGCTCACCAGCTGAAGTTCACGGTGAATTCAGGTAAACTTCATTTCCCAGCAAGCACTGTGTTGGCAAAGTCAGGTTGGTGGCGTGGGGGAGTGAGCATCGTCGTGGGACGGGTGCGCACAGCAGGTGAGTCTGGAGGTGCCCAGGTCCGCTGAAACAAGGGCGTCAGCCTTGGGTCCCCTTTGTATTACTGCAGTAGCCTGTTGCGCTATTATTTTTTAAGAAATGCCCCCAGGACCTACCCACCCCAGGGTCCAATTAAAATAAAACATGGGAACCCGCGACCCCAGCGCAAATTTTATTTTTTTTTAAAACATATTTGGGGGGCACTAGGGGTCCTTCTGGGACCCACTGAACATGCCTTAGGGGTCAGGTTGTTTCTAATCTTCCCCTTCTTATGTTTTCTACCTTTGTTTCTCTGTTTTCTAGCGACTTGCTTCAAACCGAGCCACAAGATGGCTGCCAACACTTCCTGGTTTGGAGTGTTGGCAGCCAATGACAGTGAAGCTCGTGCACAGGACTTAGGCTCCGCCCAGATATTGAAACTTTCATTTTTCTAATTTCTCAGCAACTACTGAACAGATTTACAACATTTAAAAAAAAGGTCGCTTTCTGACCCATGCACCTTTGTGCCAAATTCGAGGTAATTCCGCTGAGTAGTTTCAGCTATAGCCTTGCACAAAGTTTCCTATAAGAAATTCATTTTTTTACTCTTATTTTTTGAATTTCTCAAAAACTATAGAACGGATTTACACCATTTAAGTTAAGGTCTCTTTCTGAACCAAGCCCTAAATTTCTGCCAAATATGGGGTAATTCCATTCAGCAGTTCGCGCTGTAGCTCGTCGCAAAATTTCCCAAGGAAATTAGCATGGGAAAACGAGTTTTGGGTCCCCCCCTTTTTTCTCAGCCCCCGCTTGATGAATCACCCCCAAACTTTCAGGATAGGAGCTGACCTTTGCAACTTTTTGGAAACTTTCATAAAGATTTGTTAACAACGCTAAAGTTATAGGCAAATCAAAAAATGCTTTTCCTATTGAAACTAGGTTGTAACTATAACTACCTACTGGCAATCGCCAGTAGGTAATGTGTGTAGATATATATATATATATATATATATATATATATATATATATTACCTACTGGCGGTCGCCAGTAGGTATATATAGTTAGGATTTTTTCTCTATGGGTTTTTTGAAAATTCTATGTCTAATAACTTTGGCGTTTGTGGACGGAATTGGCTGAAATTTTCAGGAAAATGGCACATTTTGTTTCTGAGCAGCCCCTGAAAATTTGGGGGGGGTTCGTCCAGTGGGGGCCGAGAAAAAAGGGGGGTCCCAAAACGTGTTTTTAACATTGAGTTTTCCATAGGGCGGTTGGCCTCACTTTTAGCCCGAACGGCTGAATGGATTTGCACGAAACTTGGCAAAATTGTAGGGACTGGTAGCCCGATGTGCCTTTTGTAGGTCTCAATATATGTGCTCCAGTGGATTTTGAGAAATTAACGTTTAAAAAAAGATATATATCTGTAACAGCGGACCGGTTAGCGCTCTGGTTCGCGGACTTTTCGCGCAACGGAGCTTTGTGAAGCGAAGCTGATTGGTTCTCCGGCGTCTGTCAACATTCCAAACAGTCCGTAGCGGCCGCCATCTTGTCTCTCGGTAGGATCGAGAGACAAGAGGAGGTCAAAACAAAGGGGGAAATAACTATAAGGGGGCATAGTAGATCCTCGCTGACCCCCTAGGTTTGATGTGGAGGTTTTAAAAGGGCCCCGCGGGGCAAAAAAAAATAATAAAAATAATAATTGAACGGCTGAATGGATTTGCACGAAACTTGGCAAAATATTAGGGACTGGTAGCCCGATGTGCCTTTGCTAGGTCTCAATATATGTGCTCCAGTGGATTTTGAGAAATTAACATTCAAAAAAAGATATATATCTGTAACAGCGCTCCGCTTCGCGTAACGGAGGTTTGCGAAGCTGATTGGTCATTCTGTAACTGGGCTATAGTTGGGCTACATCTGGCTGATATTTGGGCTACATTTGTTTTTTTGTGTGTCTGGCGGCCATCTTTGGGCTACATTGGGCTACATTGGGCTTCATTGGGCTACATTCGGCTAATTAGCAAATAGCTCATCGCAAACTAGGAATGGTAAAGAATCGCTATTTATTCCTTAAAGTTCGCTATTTAGGAAATGCAAATAACTTTGATGATACATATGGCGGTTCATCTCTAACAAGATAAGAAGCATAGGGATAGATTTATGATGACTGGCGCATCACCAGGGATGTGTTAGTCATTCTGTGCCGCTGTTCCGTCACCTATGGTGTGCTGCATTTACAATGCGGCGCATCACGGGGCAAAAACAGCACAGATGCGTGATGTATCTGTGCCGTAAAGGTGGCGCATTGCTGGAGTTGTATCGCAAGTGTGATGAAGGTCCAGCAAGGGTCGGGGGTGCCCCTGTCGCAGGGTTTCTGTTCTCACACAGAACTGTGGACAGAGGATTGGAACCTCGGCGAATTAGGGTGTCCCAAAACTCACGTTAGTAATCAAAAACTATTTAGCAAGCTAGGTACAGTGTCACATTGGATATAACAAACTCTCAATGTTTAGACAATCCATAATATGAACTTATAGTACCTCAGGATACGTGGAACTCATGAACAGTCGGTCGTTATATATTTCTTAGAAACCAGAACATGGAGTTAAGAAGAACACATGTGTATTTGAAATGTTTATTTACTAATGCCGTCTTCTCAGGCGTAGTACCTTAGATAATAAAAGTACACATATTATCAGTAGCAAAATTACCAGCATAGTTACTAGTACATAAAAAGTGAATGGTGATAGTATGTTAACATGCTGTAAATGAATAAGAGTTAGCAACACTTATAAGCAGCCGCGGGCCGTGGAGGGAGTTACGGTGAGGCAGGGAGGCGGGGAGGGGGAGAAGCAGGGTGGAGAATACAAGTACACATATTATCAGTAGCAAAATTACCAGCATAGTTACTAGTACATAAAAAGCGAATGGTGACAGTATGTTAACATGCTGTAAATGAATAAGAGTTAGCAACACTTATAAGCAGCCGCGGGCCGTGGAGGGAGTTACGGTGGGGCAGGGAGGCGGGGAGGGGGAGGGGCAAGGTAGAGAGGGCTCCACCCTGCTTCTCCCCCTCCCCGCCTCCCTGCCTCACCGTAACTCCCTCCACGGCCCGCGGCTGCTTATATCTCACCCTCCCTAATACACATATTATATTATTTGCTAAGAAGGTCTCTTTGTGTTGGTTTAGGGCGTGCCCATACTTTAGTGTCTTAGATTTGAAGGAATCACATCAGCATACACCAGCTCTCTCTTCATGTGAACCGCATCAACTGTTGTGTATGTGTGTTCGGCAAAGCAATATAAAACCCGCCTCATGCCCAGAATTGGCAGAAGTTGCACTTATGTTATGAGTATGAAGTCGTGGAGATCAGACCTCATAACAATTCTGTATCGTGTTGTTCTTGAAACTTTAGCACTCGCTGTACAGATATAGTTTAACAAGTAAAGCAGATAGTAGACCAATAACATATTATTCTCATGTAAACCACGATGAACTACTAGGTGGAAAGCTAAAGCAACAACTAAATGTCGTGTGCAGAAGTTGCAAAAAAGGAAAAATGGCGTTTAAACCGGTAATGAGCCCATGCTAACTTAACACGGTGTAAAGATATCCAGGACCTAGATGACACCTCCTCATGATCCGGAAACGAACTGAATAAGATAATAGAAGTGCCATCTCATGAGAGCAGATTGCAAGTTTATATGTGGACGGTCCGCAAGGTAAAGCATTAAAAACTAGGAAAATTCAATGCTAAAGAAAAATAAAACAGCCAAGTACTTTATCGAGTCTTAAGCCAATAGGCAAGGTAAATAATAAAAACTTGACAATTAAGTCAATGAATTGTCAATGAAATGCTAGTACTCAGCATATGAAACATGAAAAAGGTCTATGACATAACTGTGTATGCAAAATAAGCTGCAACAGCCTCCAACAGGAAGTCACCGTCTTCATCCGAAAACAGTTCAGCCATCCAATTTAAAAGCGGAAAAGAACATACGTGCTCTCCCAGCACCGGATCCTCTATCACCATCAGAGGACAGCTCGGTGGGTTTTCAAGAAAGCTGTGTTCCAAGAAAGACTGTGCTGCCGCCAGTAAATTCCAGGGACCAAGTAGTCCATGCATCAATGCCACAGCCATAATCCTTTCGCCAGGACAAATCAACTCGTGAGTAATGATAGGAGTCATCAGCTGATTAAAGTCGACGTCAGGAGAAACCGGTCCGCAGAGACACAAATCAATGGCCCAATCGAAATCACAGGTCAGGCAGTGAAATACAGGCTGGACACAGGTGAAGTAGGAGAACCGAAAAGATAATCCATATGCCGTGCTTAATATCGCCAACGGCATTGTGCCATAATATTCTAGCATGCGATTGCGGAACAGTGTCAGCAGCTGCAGGGTCGGAGGTTGCATAGGAGGGACATCCATATTTAAAAATGTAAAAAAGCACAAGAGCGTCCGCTGGTAATGCAAGTAAAAATGCAATCCACGAACCAGAGTGGAGAAAATGGAATGAAAGGGAGCAGGGATGACTCCAAAGATTTTCTCAAATGAAGTCACGAGACCACTGGTAACAACTTTAAAAAAGTGTGCCAGGGATTTTGTGGAGGATGCGTTAAAGATAGTCGGAAACATGTTGCTGAAATTGAAAGGCAAACCTGTGTACGGGTGTTCGCTATGTGAAGTACGAAAGTTTCACGGGCCGAACTCAAGGCCACCTCTCTCTGAGACAAAAGAGCTCTTATTCTTGTCATGCCGTTGAAACGTGTCCCAAGGTTGGTATTTGTGGCCAGATTGAAAACTCCCTATGTTCATGTGTGGGAGGAAATAGAACATTTCTGCAGCAAATAACCCGTTCACTTACTGTTACGATAAAAGGAATACTTTTAATTAACTCAGAACAATCTTCATTATTGAGCATCAAATAACTACCATTTTCCAACAACTTGAACGTGGGGATGATAGCAGGAACTGGCGTGCCTTGCAACACGCAAGCCATATTTGGTCGGTGTTTGTTGCATGAATCGTGTAACTGTATGTGCCTACACATTAGTGAATGATCTGGCGTCTCAGTGCATTCCTCTCCATTCAGATAAACTTCTTGATCATCTTTGAAACATCTGTATGTGTATGGAAGCGACCAGACCTCATGAACAAAAGCACTACCTAAAGGTTCATAAAGACCTATTGGTATATATTTCATACAATTTGAAAACTTATATAAAGCAAAAGGCAGCGTTATTAAACCGTGGATAAGGCATGTTGCCAAAAAACCCGCAATCCTCTGCTGATGATGTCACTGAGCATGTCATGAATGATGTAATATGTGACATCATCAGTAGTGGATTATGGGTAATAGTATCTCTAGTTTACTCCCCTATAGCTGTCTTTCTTTTAACATAAGTGTGTGTTTCCTTCCCTTATACTTACTGTTTTTGGTTCGCTTCCAGTTCGCGTACCAGCGAGCGAACTAGGAAGCGAACTAAGAGAAATAGAGGTTGGCACAGTTCCAAATATTGTACCAATTTTTTAATAACGGGGAGGTAGTTCTGAAAAGAACTTTTTTTTTTATTTTTCTGAACATTTTTTTAATGTTTTTGAATTTTTCGGAACAGTTTTATATTTTTTTGGGTTTTTCTTGGAGGGGGCAATGAAAACGATTCATTGTAAAGGGCTCAACAGGAGCAACAAAAAAAAGAAGTATTTATTATTTTGGGCGTTTCGGACAAACTTGCATATGATAGTCAATAGCTCTGTTGATCAGAGTGATGCTTCTTTCTCCGTAGGAAATGAATCCATCGCAAAATACGCAGGTGTGTTTTACTTCACCAAATCTCATTTGTATATTTGGCACCATCTCCCTGCCCTCTGGTCCCGTTACTTCCGGTACAACAGATCTTCTGGCCATAATAGGGAGATTATCTAGGTCGTTCCGAAACTGTGCAGCACTGTAGTTGTTAGGATGCCACCTAGTCATATGGCGATGCATTGTGTAGTTTCCGAAACTGTATTTTTTGTCGGTCCCTCTGGACAGTCTATCTTGACATATAAGGCAAGTTACGTATCTTGCATTTACTTTTTTCTGACCTTTGGGAATTTTAAAAAATTGCCAAATGAAGTTTTCTTTCCGGTGAGACGTCTTGGGCTGCTCAGGCAAAAACTGCCTCTCTTCGTGCTCGTCCTCCTGTTCCTCTTCTTCTTCTTCTTGTTGAATTACAACTTGAGCAGGTGGTCCACTCTTCCTTGGATGTGGTGGAGGTGGTGGGGAAGCACCAGCTGAAGCTACTAAAGAAGCCATTGCTCAGTGATCACAAAGGGTCTTTCTCTCACAATGATGAAAGTCAGAGTGAGGAAAGAAGGAGGGATTTTCATCATTTGGGAAAAACAAGAGTTCTCAACCAATCAAAAGTGTTCATTTTAGATTATATGACCTAGTCTTACATCATTAGGAAACCAAAAGTGAAATGAACCAATGAAAAGTGTTATTACCAAGTCACATGACTTGCTGTGTTTACGTTAAGCGCTTTGCAGGGCCTCCCGGTTTGCTTCCAGAAACCTGCGCTTTGGCACTCGCTTCGCGTACCAGTTCGCTAACGTAGCACGTCATATGACGTATCACGCGACAACGTGGAACGTCATGCGGACGGGAGGCGTCACGATGTTGTTTTCTAACGCGGCACTTGCGGTAAAGAAACGTTTACCGGCTCGCGGTCTATTTCGCGGCATCAAGGTCAGCTAACGGGAAGCTTCCCGATTCGCGAAGCGGGAACGAAGAAAAAAAAATATTTTAAAAAAAAATTATTCATAAACATATAAAATATATTTTTGGATTTAAAGAAGAATACATTTTACAGCTACAGATATTAGCTGTTAAAAAAACAATGAAATTCACAGAAAAAACCATAGGTTATAGACCATATATAGTTAGGAATTAGCATTTACAAAACCTTGAAAATTCACTGAAAAAACCATAGGTTATAGACCATATATAGTTAGGAATTAGCATTTAGAAAACCTTATTTCACTCACACAAAACCATTGAAATTCCATATATAGTTAGTTGCACTAACTATATATCGCGCACCCGCAATCCACTGCTGATGATGTCACATATTACATCATTCATGACATGGTCAGTGACATCACTGATGACATCACTGATGACAACATCCAGTGATTATGTGTTTCTGTAAAGTTTAAATATGTTTTACATATTGAAGAATGAGTGGATGTATAAGTGTCTGAATGAAGGTTTTAGTAGGTGCGTGATTGACTGTATGAGTGAGTGATTAAATGCGTCTTACTAAATGCACGGGTTAGTGACTAAACTGTCTGAAAGTGTGCATCAGTATGTCTGTTGTTGTGCAAGCTGCTGCATGTGTTGATCAGTAGCTATATAAGTAGCTATATGGGTTATTGATTGGTTGCACAAGTATTTGTATGGGAGACTGAGTGTGTGTATGGCTGGCTGGGAGGTGTGTGACTCTGTGCAGATCAATGTGTACTTGTATCAGTGATTCTATAAGAGAGTAAGTATGTGTTAGTATATGTTTGAAAATGTAAGGTACTCTATGTTTAACTGTGTAGATTAGAAAATGGAAGTGTGATTGATTCTTTACAGGACTGACTAGGTGTGTGAGTAACTCCATGGATGAGTGGCAGAGTGTGAGTGTCTGTATAGGTGTATGAGTGCATATGATAGTGTTGTAAAGATGAGTGATTGTATGTATGAATGATTGTATGGGTGAATGAGTGAATGTGTGTGTAGACGTAGGAATCAGTGAATGCGTATGTAGTAACTAGTATTGGTGTGTCAATGGTTTCAAAAATTATACTCTGTATTTAACACTGGGTGTAACAGAGGTTATATTAAAGTTGAGGAGATGCATTGTATTGTCACATTAATGATATCATCATTGATGTGACCATTGATGTCAAAAGAGATATCATCAGTGATGTCATTTGAGATGTCATCAGTGATGTCATCAGTGATGTCATTTGAGATGTCATCAGTGATGTCATCAGTGATGTCATTTGAGATGTCATCAGTGATGTCATCAGTGATGTCACTGACCATGTCATGAATGATGTAATATGTGACATCATCAGCAGTGGATTGCGGGTGCGCGATATATAGTTAGTGCAACTAACTATATATGGAATTTCAATGGTTTTGTGTGAGTGAAATAAGGTTTTCTAAATGCTAATTCCTAACTATATATGGTCTATAACCTATGGTTTTTTCAGTGAATTTTCAAGGTTTTGTAAATGCTAATTCCTAACTATATATGGTCTATAACCTATGGTTTTTTCTGTGAATATATATATATATATATATATATATATATATATATATATATATATTACCTACTGGCGATAGCCAGTAGGTATATATAGTTAGGATTTTTTTCCTATGGGATTTTTGAAAATTCTATGTCGAATAACTTTGGCGTTTGAGGACAGAATTGGCTGAAATTTTCAGGAAAATTGAACATTTTGTTTCTGAGCAGCCCCTGAAAATTTGGGGGGGTTTCGTCAAGGGGGGGCCGAGAAAAAAGGGGGGTCCCAAAACGTGTTTTTCCCATGCAATTTTCCATAGGGCGGATGGCCTCACTTTTAGCCTGAACGGCTGAATGGATTTACACCAAACTTGGCAAAATTGTAGGGACTGGTAGCCCGATGTGCCTTTGCTATGTCTCAAGATATAGGCTCCAGTGGTTTTTACGAAAATTTACTTTGAAAAATATATATTGGGCTACATTGGGCTATATATATGTTGGAGCCCAAATGTAGCCCAATGCAGCCCAATGTAGCCCAATGTAGCCCAAAGATGGCCACCAGAGACAAAAAAAAACAAATGTAGCCCAAATATCAGCCAGATGTAGCCCAACTATAGCCCAATGACAGAATGTCCCAGAGTGTTCTAAAGAACAACTAGAGTGCTAACAGTCCTACTTATTACAAAGGTATGGCACACCTGAAGCCATCTTGATTGGAATAAAGTGGTAACTCTTAAAACATTTAATTTAAAAAGGAACAAAATGAGGGGGTTCATTTTGCCATAGAAAGTATGATTAGCGAATATATGACGAAATCCCGCATACCATCAGTCCGCAAAAAAAATCCCGCATGTACTATTAGGCCGCTAATTAAAATAACGAAAACTTTTAGAACAAATATGCCTTTAGCATACACTAAACAACTAAACTACCCTAAACCCTAAAACACTACCCCCAGCATGACCCTACACTACACAAACAGTACAACACTACCCTAAACCCTAAAACACTACCCCCAGCATGACCCTACACTACAGAAACACTACAACACTACCCTAAACCCTAAAACACTACCCCCAGCATGACCCTACACTACGCAAACACTACAACACTACCCAAAACCCTAAAACACTACACCTCAGCATGACCCTACACTACGCAAACACTACAACACTACCCTAAACCCTAAAACACTACCCCCAGCATGACCCTACACTACACACACACTACAACACAACCCTAAACCCTAAAACACTACCCCCAGCATAACCCTACACTACGCAAACACTACAACACTACCCTAAACCCTACAACACTACCCCCAGCATGACCCTACACTATGCAAACACTACAACACTACCCAAAACCCTAAAACACTACACCCCAGCATGACCCTACACTATGCAAACACTACAACACAACCCTAAACCCTAAAACACTACCCCCAGCATGACCCTACACTACGCAAACACTACAACACTACCCAAAACCCTAAAACACTACACCCCAGCATGACCCTACACTACACAAACACTACAACACAACCCTAAACCCTAAAACACTACCCCCAGCATGACCCTACACTACGCAAACACTACAACACTACCCTAAACCCTAAAACACTACCCCCAGCATGACCCTCCACTATGCAAACACTACAACACTACCCAAAACCCTAAAACACTACACCCCAGCATGACCCTACACTACGCAAACACTACAACACTACCCTAAAACACTACCCCCAGCATGACCCTACACTACGCAAACACTACAACACTACCCAAAACCCTAAAACACTACACCCCAGCATGACCCTACACTACGCAAACACTACAACACTACCCTAAACCCTAAAACACTACCCCCAGCATGACCCTACACTACGCAAACACTACAACACTACCCTAAACCCTAAAACACTACCCCCAGCATGACCCTACACTACGCAAACACTACAACACTACCCTAAACCCTAAAACACTACCCCCAGCATGACCCTACACTACGCAAACACTACAACACTACCCTAAACCCTAAAACACTACCCCCAGCATGACCCTACATTACGCAAACACTACAACACTACCCTAAACCCTAAAGCACTACTCCCAGCATGACCCTACACTACGCAAACACTACAACACTACCCAAAACCCTAAAACACTACCCCCAGCATGACCCTACACTACGCAAACACTACAACACTACCCAAAACCCTAAAACACTACCCCCCAGCATGACCCTACACTACGCAAACACTACAACACTACCCAAAACCCTAAAACACTACCCCCAGCATGACCCTACACTACGCAAACACTACAACACTACCCAAAACCCTAAAACACTACCCCCAGCATGACCCTACACTACGCAAACACTACAACACTACCCAAAACCCTAAAACACTACACCCCAGCATGACCCTACACTACGCAAACACTACAACACTACCCAAAACCCTAAAACACTACACCCCAGCATGACCCTACACTACGCAAACACTACAACACTACCCAAAACCCTAAAACACTACCCCCAGCATGACCCTACACTACGCAAACACTACAACACTACCCTAAACCCTAAAATACTACACCCCAGCATGACCCTACACTACGCAAACACTACAACACTACCCAAAACCCTAAAACACTACCCCCAGCATGACCCTACACTACGCAAACACTACAACACTATCCTAAACCCTAAAACACTACGCCCAGCATGACCCTACACTACGCAAACACTACAACACTACCCTAAACCCTAAAACACTAGCCCCAGCATGACCCTACACTACGCAAACACTACAACACAACCCTAATCCCTAAAACACTACCCCCAGCATGACCCTACACTACGCAAACACTAAAACAAAACCCTAAACCCTAAAACACTACCCCCAGCATGACCCTACACTAAACAACCACCACAACTCTACACTACACTAACACAACACTACACTACACAACACTACACTACACTACACAATCACTAACCCACGAAAAAATTAACACAAACCCACTTACCTCTCTCGTCATCGTGGTTTTCACAACGCAAATGCATTTACCATGCATGCCTTTAAAACGTAATTCTTTGTAAAGGCATGCGCGATAAATGCACATGTGTTTTGAAAAAATGCGGGATAATGGTCTGCGAGGTCAATGACCTTGCGGGATTTTGGTATGCGGACTGAAAGTCTGCGGGATAAAAAATGCGGGAAAATGGCTGCAAACCATGATTAGCAGCAGACTTCCCTGGTGAGCACTAGCTTTACTACAGTGATCTAATGAGCAACTAGAGTGCTAACATTCAGAATTTATGGCAAATGTGTGACACATCTGAATGCCTTCTTGATAGAACCAAAGTAAACAAGCATTGAAAATGCAATAGATCTCGCCCTCGTTTAAGTTAAAGCCATTCTGTTTGTAATGAGGTGGCTTTTTAGCTTTGCTTTTATTAGTGTTTTTTAAACTTTCATGTAAATAACATGCATATGTATGCATATATGTATATGTATGCATGCATTTATATTTATATAGATATGCAGATTATATATGTTTATATATGTATATTACCTACTGGCGATAGCCAGTGGGTATATATAGTTAGGATTTTTTCTCTATGGGATTTCTGAAAATTCTATGTCTAATAACTTTGGCGTTTGTAGACGGAATTGGCTGAAACTTTCAGGAAAATGGCACATTTTGTTTCTGAGCAGCCCCTGAAAATTTGGGGGGGTTTCGTCAAGGGGGGGCCGAGAAAAAAGGGGGGTCCCAAAACGCGTTTTTCCCATTCATTTTTCCATAGGACGGTTGGACTCACTTTTAGCTCGAACGGCTGAATAGATTTACATGAAACTTGGCAAAATTGTAGATATGGTTTGCCCGACGTGCTTTTGCTATGTCTCAATATATGTGCTCCAGTGGATTTTGAGAAATTAACGTTTAAAAAAATATATATATCTGTGACAGCGCTCCGGTTAGCGCCCCGGTTCGCGTACCTGACGCGTAACGGAACTTCGCGAAGCGAAGCTGATTGGCTCTCCGGTGTCTGTCAACATTCTAAACAGTCCGGAGCGGCCACCATCTTGTCTCTCGGTACGATCGAGAGACAAGATGTGGTGAAAAACGAAGGGGGAAATGAAGGAAAGGGGGCAAGGTAGACCACTCCTGACCCCCTAGGATTGATGAGGGGGATATTAAAGTGCCCCGCGGGGCAAAAAATTAAAAATAATTTTTTTTTGCGATTTTACGCCGTAGAGGCGCGTCCCGGTACGTGAACCGGGCAGCTCACCGGGCAGCTCACCGGGCAGCTAACCGGGCAGCTAACCGGCAGCGTAGCTGTCAACATTGTAAACAGTCCGGAGCGGCCGCCATCTTGTCTCTCGGTAGGTTCGAGAGACAAGATGTGGTGAAAAAAGAAGGGGAAATGAAGGAAAGGGGGCAAGGTAAACCCCTCCTGACCCCCCCCTAGGATTGATGAGGGGGATATTAAAGTCCCCCGCGATTTTTCGCGGTAGAGGCGCTTCCCGGTACGCGAACCAGGCAGCTAACCGGCAGCGTAACGGGAGTCAGCCATCTTGTGTTTTTGGAGCGTCCGGTTCGCGTACCGGGTAGCGTCCCGGTAAGCGTAACAAGGGAAAAACCAAGAGAAACAGTAAAAAAAAAATTAAAAAAATGAGTGATGTAATATGTGACGTCATCAGCAGTGCATTGCACGCGCAAGTTATAGTGAGTCCAACTAACTATAACGTGGGAATTTCAATGGTTTTATGAGAGTAAAACTTCCAGCTAACTATAACTGGTGTGAAACCTATGGTTTTTTCAGTGAATTTAATAGGTATTTTAAATGCTAATTCCTAACTATAACTGGTGTGAAACCTATGTTTTTTTCAGTGAATATATATATACATATATAAAAAAATAAACCAATAAACAAAATTAATCAAAAATAATAGATACCAAGAAGGTGGAAGACTCCTGTGGGGACCATGGATGTCGATGACTGGAAAATAAAGCACAAAATAAGGATGTCTGTAATGCACATGTCGCCTCTGCGCATCCATGAGCAAATAATTACCTGGTGCAAGTGGACTGTGCAGCGGTGGGCGGTCTCCATGTGCTTTTCAAAACCCTGCCAATCTCAGAGGTGTTGCTGAGTCCTGAGTCATGAATGGTGGAGACCACATGAGATTCTGTGCGGATCTTACAGATGTTGCTGAGTCCTGAATGACACAGACTACATCAGCTTCTTTGCGGATCTGACAGATGTCTCTGAGTCCTGAATGGTGGAGACCACATCAGCTTCTCCGCTGAGTCCTGAGTCATCAATGGTGGAGACCACCTCAGGGTTTGGTGCCGCTAAGCCTGTGGAACTCAAGTCTGTGCCACGTGGTGGTAGGCCCCTGATGGCCACATGAGTTTGGGTGGCACTAACCCTATGCATATGCTGCTTGCACCAAGGGGATGAAAGACCCCTGACAGCCATACAGCTGAGGGTGCGACAAACCTTCTGCGCACCTTTTCATGGACTCTTTATGGTTGAAACCCATGGAGCATTCGCCAGCTAGTCAGCACCGGCAATAAAGGATGTGATGTTGTTGATCTATTATATTTGCGTGGTTACATGGCCTGTGATGCATGTGCTGGATGGGTGTGGTGTGTGTGCAAACCTGCCCTCAGGGAGTGGCCTTGAGATGTTGAGAACTAGACCACTGACCTGCATACCAGCAGCGAGTACGTCTTCGACAGGTAGCTATGTGGTGCCAACATTGAAATGTAATCGGAGTGGTGTGGCGTGGCGTGGCGTGGCAAATGTTGGAACAGGGAAGGGGGTTAGTGGGAGTAAGTGTCGCCAGCTTGCATATCGAAATATGCCTCATAAATCGAAGGGAGTATGGTGCTGTGCTTGGTGCTATGGACTTGGGGTCACTGCCATTCAGGACTCAGAACACAGTTACACATGTGGGATCGGCTTGAGTTAAAGAGGGTTTGTGGGACTACGTGTCACCAGCTTTGCATATCAAAATATGGCTCACTGATCGAAGGAAGTGTGGTGCGGTTGTTGGTGCCACAGACTTGGGGTCACTGCCATTCAGGACTCAGGACACAGACCCACATTTGGGATCGGCTTGAGTTGAACAGAGTTAGTGGCACCACATGTCGCCGGTCTTGCATATCGAAATACGCCTCACTGATCGAAGGGAGTCTGGTGCTGTGGTTGCTGCCACGGACTTGGGGTCACTGCCATTCAGGACTCAGGACAGTTACACATTTGGGATCGGCTTATGTTGAAGACGGTTAGTGGCACCATGTGTCGCCGGTCTTTCACAGTGTAGGCTGGAGGCAGCGGTGAGCAAGGGCCCACATCCACTTGCATACATTGGTGACCCACCGGACTGAGTAGTGCAGGTTCAGTGGCACCATGTGTCGCCGGCCTTCCATATGCACATTCCCTCCACTAATCGAAGGGAGTCTGGTGCTGTCGGTGCTGCCACGAAGTTGCGGTCACTACCATTCAGGACACAGTTACACATGCAGGATCGGCTTGTGTTGAATAGGGTTTGTTGGCACCACGTGTCGCTGGTCTTCCACAGTGTAGGCTGGAGGCAGCGGTCAGCAAAAGCCCACACGCACGTAACGTTGACTTGAGCTGCACGATTGGGAGCATTTGGTCTTCTTAACCCATTATAGTCTCTTACACAATTTGCGTTGCTACTAATCTTGAATTGTGAACGTGGTAACCCCAGTGTAGGCCAGAGACAGCGTTCAGAATGGGCGCACAGCCACGTGGCATTGATTTGAGCTGTGCAGTTAGCGGCATCTGGAGTACTCAGCGTGTGCACACCCTGCGATGATACGTGGTCCCGGCGGGCCGCACTGGGAGCAATGTCTTTTGTCTAATGAATTCTGCTTTAATTAGGCCATGTGGCAAAGACTTGTGGCGCAGTGAGTTAATAACACCTGAAGCACTCAGCTTGTGCGCAGTCTGTGATCATGAATGGTCTGTGCAGGCTACACTAGTAGCAATGTGTCTTGCGTACTGGACTGCATCATCTGCAATCGCCACTGTATCTGAATTGTGAGCCATTCTGTCCGCAGTGTAGATCGAAGGCAGTAGTCGGTACAGACATAAGTCTGCGGAGCTGTGCCGCTGGGTTTGCAAGGGGCCTGTGTCTAGAAGGCCCGCCAGTCTTGGCGGCAGCCACGTGGCAGGGTGAGGGCCGCCGCTCTGCAGACTCGTTGGTCTTCCTACAAGTGAACTATGACCAGGGTCTGGCCTATTTATTCATACTCCTATGCAGGAGGGGCGTATGTTGGACCAGCCCACGCTGCTTCCGTTTCCGGGGGGACAACACAGCTACATGACTGAGATCTTCCACATTGCGTGAGGTAACATGGTTGCGTCCCCTGTGCACTACACTACAAGTATCAATACAGTATCTCCACATGGAGAGGTTTGTGCTTTGCATAGTGAGGTCTGTGCAGCACATCACCGGTACACTTGGCATTGTGTGCAATATTATTGATGGGCGATTTGCTTCCTTCACACATACTTGGTTGCCACATCTCCCAAACACCGGGTGTGCAAACACCGGGTGATGCCTGCACCGATCCGCCACAGCGGCGGGCTTCATTCACGACCCGGGCAGGCCGTCTTTAAATTCACTACACAACAGGAAACCCAATTCGAATGAAGCCACCACAGGAGTTTGCTGAATATGCTCGTCTCTTTATTTCATCTTGCTGGAAGGCCCCCGATCCAGAGCCCACACCCAAAGTTCAATGACGCCAGACGCGTTTCAGGAAATGAATCCCTTCATCAGCGGCGAATGTTCAGAGGAAACTGCAAGCGCCGTCGGATTTGCACACTGCAATGTCCTCAGTAAGTGAAAAATTATAGTAAAATCCCCAGTGGGTTGATGTGAGATGCTGGTAGGGCCGGGTCGTGAATGAAGCCCGCCGCTGTGGCAGATCCGTGCAGGCATCACCCGGTGTTTGCACAACGACAGGAGACAAGCTGATGCCTTGCAGGGGGTGTCAGCCTGACGCTCGATTTTCATCTATAAAGCAAGGGGGGCACCCTACCAGCATCTCACATCAACCCACTGGGGATTTTACTATAATTTTTCACTTACTGAGGACATTGCAGTGCACCCACGGGGGAAAGGAACTTACACTACGCTTCCCAGAAGCCAACAGGTATGGCCATGCCCACTGGGGCGGATGCGTTTAACATAAAGGTGTGCAAATCCGATGGCGCTTGCAGTTTCCTCTGAACATTCGCCGCTGATGAAGGGATTCATTTCCTGAAACGCGTCTGGCGTCATTGAACTTTGGGTGTGGGCTCTGGATCGGGGGCCTTCCAGCAAGATGAAATAAAGAGACGAGCATATTCAGCAAACTCCTGTGGTGGCTTCATTCGAATTGGGTTTCCTGTTGTGTAGTGAATATATATATATATATATATATATTTCAACAGAACCAAGCCTTAGTGGGGGGGAGGAAGAATTAAGAGAAGCCAGAGCAAGAAATTCTTTTTTAGGCGATCTGAAACTGGCTCTCAACCAAAAGACTTGGGAAAAAACAATAGGTCCCTCCAGATACACAAATCCAAAAGGCAGAGGGAGGGGAAGAGGACGGGGAAGCACACCCCAAAACAAACAAGGAGAGGCAAGCGCAAATACGGCACAAGCTTCTGGCCAAGAACGCGTGGGAACTCTGACACGCAACATGAGGAAAAAATGGAATGCATAAACAATATTAATGAATTTCCAGAAACAAATCCAAATATGGTAAATACTGATTCAAATCAACATGATCCATCTAATGATCAAGAACTACAAGTCATTAACTTATCATCAAGACAACTAAATGAATTGGAACTGAAGGTTCTACAACGTGGCATGAATTTTTGCCCGACGAGTGGTATGAATTTAGCTGAGACACGGATAGACCTCTATAAATTCATAAGAAAGATTAAACTTGCCAAACTTTTTATTGATAAACCGGATATGGCCAATTACAGGAGAAAAACCATACAACCAACCGTTCAGATTCCCTTGGAGGATGCTGAACACTTTGTAAACTTGATGGAATTAAGCCAAACGCCCTGAGAAGGAGGTGAACAAGTACAAACTTATTGCACACAATTAGGAGCAGGAATCTCAAATTTAAAACCAAAGTCCAGATTTTACCCACAACTCCCTCCTGGAAATAAAATTGATTTCTTCCAGGAATGCGTTGTAAAAGACCTTTATCAACTAAACCTTCCACCCACTAAAGACAATTTCTCGAGACAAGAACGCCAAGCACTGAACTCTTTGCAAAAGGATGATTCTATCGAAATCAAAATTGCCGATAAGGGTGGCAACGTTGTTGTTCAAGACAAGGAGGCATACATGCGGGAAGCCCACTCGCAATTACAAAACCAGGAATATTACGAGAAACTAAAGACCAACCCTTTAACCAAACTCAAAGAAGACCTAGATACGAAATTGGATTTATGGTTTGCACAAAAATTATTGGATTTTGAAGAATACAAATATCTGCAAACACAACACCCTAAAATGGCAACAATTTATTTTCTGCCCAAGATCCATAAACATCCCACTAGACCACCAGGAAGACCGATAATTTCTGCCAAAGGGGCACTATTAGAACCCATTGCCAATTATATTGATGTCTTTCTATTACCCTATGTAAAGGGTTTAACATCTTACATAAAAGACACTGGCGATATGTTGAGGAGACTACAGGACACTCCATGGCAACCCACGTACAAATTGATTACAATGGATGTAATATCTCTATATTCAAACATTGAAAACAAAATTGGCATGGAAGCATGTAAATCTTTCCTTAAAGACAGAAGTATACAACTGGCTGATCACAGCAATATGCTGCTGGAGATGATCTCGATGTGCCTGGAGCAAAATATCTTCTTATTTGGAAATGAAATCTATCGCCAAGCGAAAGGCACAGCGATGGGCTTTTCTTTTAGCCCTTCGTATGCCTGTCTGACAATGGGGCATTGGGAAAAGACATGGGCTTGGAGATCAGAAAACGACCAAGCTGTTCAAAAAACCATAGCTTGGTTGCGATATATAGACGACTTGCTACTCATTTGGGAAGGAACCAATGATGAGTTTGAAAAGTACTTTGAAATTTTGAACAATTCCAATTTCGGTTTAAATTTCACCTATACCATCAGTGACTCCAGGGTTGTGTTTTTAGACACTGAGATTTTCGTTAAAGACAATGTCCTGCACACTACATTGCATCGAAAAAGCACCGCTACTAATGCGGTTCTTCATGCCCAGAGTTTTCATCAATCTAGTCTCCTGCGAAACATCCCGTATGGAGAATTTCTCCGAATCAAAAGAATATGTTCCATTGAAAAGGATGGACAAAAACACAAAGACTTAGCCAGGAACAGATTTCTAAAAAGGAAATATAATCCAGCATGGATACAAACTGCCTCCAATCGTTCAACAATGATAAAAAGAACTGATTTATTGGCGGATAAATCAAAATCAAAAGAGGATGAAGTAGATAAAATTCGTTTCATCACCACTCATTCAACGGCCAACCAAGCCATCAAAAAGATTCTTCAAAAAAATTGGCATATTCTCCATATGGACCCTACAGTATCTCAAATTGTAGGAGATCACCCAGATGTAACTTATCGAAGGGCAAAAAATTTGAAAGACAAATTGATTTACAGCCATTTTCAGGAACAAAAGAAACCGGAAGCATGGCGCAGACCCAAAGGATTTTATAAATGTTCAGGATGCAAAGTTTGTTGCATTGCCAAGACAACCAAGGAGATACAAATGGCTAACAAAAAAACTTGGAAAATTGAACAATTAATTAATTGCAAAACTCAATTTGTTGTTTATGCCCTTGAGTGCCCTTGCTCCCAGAAGTACATTGGAAGCACCAAAAAAGAACTCAAACTTCGGATTTTAGAGCATGTCCGTGCCACAATCAATTGTGATCGGAGTAACGCTATGGCGAAACATATGGAGAAGGAACATAAAAGCGATTGGAAATCTTTGACCTTCTACGGAATCGAAAGCGTTGGACCAAATCGAAGAGGTGGAGATCGTGAATTGGTGATGAGACAAAAAGAGTCCAAACATATTATGAATTTCCGCACTTTGAGCCCGTTTGGGCACAATCAGGACGAAGAACTACATTGCCATCTGTAAAGTTGCCCCTATCAGAGAATGACTGTTGCCCACTGAGTATCCAATAATGTTTTTTAACAAAACTTTATTTCTCACTATAATTGTTTTTTCAGGACATATTGGATTACATAGCCAAATGCCCAAGTATGGTTTAATGGTGCAGCACGGGTCTGCCCATGAGAGGGCGGTAATTTAGAATTATTAATTATTTGAGTCGATATAGTTTCCAATGCATAAATCAAATGCATAATTGTTGAACATGTGCACAAATGGTAAAAATGGTTAAAAGCCCACTAGAGGGCGAAAACGAAATTTTCTTTATGGTATAATCATAATATCAATGCATGAAGTAAATGCGTTAGGTACAAGTTGAATTGAATCTAACTATATGTTTTGGAAAATGACTTACCAATTTCTAAACTGCACCACGCATGAAAGAAATTGCATAAATTTAATTCATTAAACTACATGTCCCAGAATACCTGTACAAGTTACAGGAAGTGATGTAATTCGAAAAGGTACCACCCCCCTTTTCCCTTTTTTTCTTTTAATCAGTAAAATGGTGTCACGCACATTTACCTGTGAGCAAGGTCTCCGTAGAGACCGAAACGCGTAGGGTTATGCTGGTTGCTGATTAAAGAAATTGCATTTTGACTTTAAACCCGGTGTTGGTTTTGGATTTCTGTTACACGGGAGTGCATGAGGAAACTTCTTCCCTACGGGAAAAACTGAATTAATATATATATATATATATATATATATATATATATTACCTACTGGCGGTCGCCAGTAGGTATATATAGTTAGGATTTTTTCTCTATGGGTTTTTTGAAAATTCTATGTCTAATAACTTTGGCGTTTGTGGACGGAATCGGCTGAAATTTTCAGGAAAATGGCACATTTTGTTTCTGAGCAGCCCTTGAAAATTTGGGGGGGGTTCGTCCAGTGGGGGCCGAGAAAAAAGGGGGGTCCCAAAACGTGTTTTTAACATTGAGTTTTCCATAGGGCGGTTGGCCTCACTTTTAGCCCGAACGGCTGAATGGATTTGCACGAAACTTGGCAAAATTGTAGGGACTGGTAGCCCGATGTGCCTTTTGTAGGTCTCAATATATGTGCTCCAGTGGATTTTGAGAAATTAACGTTTAAAAAAAGATATATATCTGTAACAGCGGACCGGTTAGCGCTCTGGTTCGCGGACTTTTCGCGCAACGGAGCTTTGTGAAGCGAAGCTGATTGGTTCTCCGGCGTCTGTCAACATTCCAAACAGTCCGTAGCGGCCGCCATCTTGTCTCTCGGTAGGATCGAGAGACAAGAGGAGGTCAAAACAAAGGGGGAAATAACTATAGGGGGCATAGTAGATCCTCGCTGACCCCCTAGGTTTGATGTGGAGGTTTTAAAAGGGCCCCGCGGGGCAAAAAAAAATAATAATAATAATAATCGAACGGCTGAATGGATTTGCACGAAACTTGGCAAAATTGTAGGGACTGGTAGCCCGATGTGCCTTTGCTAGGTCTCAATATATGTGCTTCAGTGGATTTTGAGAAATTAACGTTCAAAAAAAGATATATATCTGTAACAGCGCACCGCTTCGCGTACTTTTCGCGTTACGGAGCTTTGCGAAGCGAAGCTGATTGGCTCTCCGGTGTCTGTAAACATTCCAAACAGTACGTAGCGGCCGCCATCTTGTCTCTCGGTAGGATCGAGAGACAAGAGGAGGCCAAAGCGAAGGGGCAAATGACCATAAGGGGGCATAGTAGATCCTCGCTGACCCCCTAGGTTTGATGTGGAGGTTTTAAAAGGGCCCCGCGGGGCAAAAAAAAAAAATAATAATAATAATCGAACGGCTGATGACCATAAGGGGGCATAGTAGATCCTCGCTGACCCCCTAGGTTTGATGTGGAGGTTTTAAAAGGGCCCCGCGGGGCAAAAAAAAAAAATAATAATAATAATCGAACGGCTGAATGGATTTGCACGAAACTTGGTAAAATATTAGGGACTGGTAGCCCGATGTGCCTTTGCTATGTCTCAATATATGTGCTTCTTTGCATTTTGAGAAATTAACGTTCAAAAACAAGATATATATCTGTAACAGCGCTCCGCTTCGCGGAGATAAAATTATATCTGTATTACCTAGCTGTTGCTAACACCAGTTAGCGACGGCTAGTAGGAGATAGCGACCATCTTGGGTCCCACTTTGCATGTGAGTGATATTTATCACTAATGACATGCAAAGTGGGCATGCCAAGATGTTAGCGACTGGAAACAGTCGCTAACATCGCTATCTCCTATTATCAACTTTTGGAAATATTCGAGATAAGCGCGAATATCTCCAAAAAGTAACAGCTGCCCTGAGCAGTTCTTAGCCATGTTATCCAATGGGAGGTGGATAACATGGCTAAGAGCATTAGCTCGGTAATGCATGAATATCGCGGAGTTTTCAGCGATATTAATGCATTGCGCTCGTTTTTTATCGTATTTGCGATAAACCTTGATAATAGCAAGGTTTATCTGCGATAATTTCTGACGGTAAAAAAATCTTTGCAATGCATCGTTAGGGATAAATATCGCTTAACTTTGGTAATATGCCCCAACGTCTGTTAACGTTCGATTCGAAGGAAATCAGGAATTGTTGAAAAACATTGTGTGCGCCATCTTGTCTTTTTTCAAATGCCACACTTTTGTCGTGCACGGCAGCCATTTTAGATGCCTTGACCAGATCCACTCTGTGCACGCTGTCGATCCTTAGCATGGCTCCCCACCCTCGCAAGCATCTCCCCCAGGCAGTGGTCACCCCCGCTCTCTGTTTTATGCATGGGTAATAAACCTCCCCCCATCTGCGCTGTTCTTCCCTGAGAATCACACCCTGTGCCCGCCCGACACCTCCCTTTCGCCCTATTCACTACCGCACCCTCTGACACTCCTTTTCCTCTGTGTCCGATTGTCCAGGCCGGTCCTAGGCTATCAGCTAGCCCTGCAGATGTAGTTTATGGCCACAGCTGTAAAGAATCACCCGTCTTCAAAGGAGTTATAGTAGATCAAGGCCCACACTCGATGAGATCCGTCACAGCAGAAGCGTTGCTATTATCTGAAAACCATCCTGTATTGTGATTGGGGAGGGGACCGAGCGTGAAGCGGAAGATTCCAGGGATGACTCTTTGTACATCAAAGTTTTTACAATTATGTGTCACATTAAAAATATATAGCACTCCGACAAAGTAGTAAGATTATAAAACTTTAATAATTTATAAATATATACAAGAAAACAAAAATAGTAATAACATATAAACATTTTTAGAGAAAAACAACGAAGTAGCGGTCGGCTGTGCGAATAGTCCCAACGCAGCACAACGTCCAGATTTCCGGCGTGGGGCGTCGCGGGGGGTGGGTCATCAGTAGCAAACTGTTGTGCGAATAGTTCCAAGGCAGCAGAACGCGCCGAAATCTAGATGACACGAAAGTGATGTCTAGTAAGTTGCCACCCAGCAAATAACGGCGTGGGGCGTCGCGGGGGGTGGGTCATCAGTAGCAAACTGTTGTGCGAATAGTTCCAAGGCAGCAGAACAATGGCACCAAGGTGATGTCCAGTAAGTTGCCGCACTGGTTTTGGTATCCTACAATGCTGCTCCGAATAACGGCGTGGAGCGCCCCGGGGGAGGCGGCGTGAACGGGCCTCTCCAGGTGGAGTCTCATCTGTTTTAGTGGGGCGCCCCTTTACCGTTTCAGTTGCCATTCCGTCCGCTTTTGGTCCACTGTGTCAAAATCCGCCATTCAGCTGAGTTGCGCCCACTCTTGCGGTGCAGCGATAGGCGGCTGTCACAGGACTCTCAAAATGGCGGCAGGCTGTTTCCTTTTTGGGCCTGGTCCACTGAAATGGCCCTGGGACACCTTGGAAATCGGACGCTTGTCTGCTAGGTCTTGGACCCCATTCTCGAAAGCGTCCCCTCCGCCTTGAGAATTCATCAAAAGTTTTGGGGGCTCCGACTCCTGCAGGCTTCTGGTGGGGAGCGGCTGCCATGATTGCTCGCGGAATGACCACGACTGAGCTACGAGATGGTGGTGCTTTCATGCTGACGCCAGCTTCAGTCTGAAACATCCAGAAACAAGGTGGGGCTTTCATCGTTTGGGGGAAAAAAAAAGTTTTCATCCAATGAAAAGTGTTGTTTTTAGGTCATATGATCAAGCCTTCCATCATTAGGAAACCAAAAGTAAAATGAACCAATGAAAAGTTTTATAAACAAGTCACATGACCTGTTATGCGGCATAGGGTATAAAATGCGGAGAAAATACGTTGGCACGTGAGGCGGCGTCAGTAGCGGACCGATGTGCGAATAGGCCGAAGGCAATACAACGCGCCAAGATCCGGATGGCACCGAGGTGGTGTCATAGTTGAGAGTTCTGAGCAGCGGTTGTAACACTGTCTGAAGCTTATTTGCAGCTGCTGCAGCTTCACTACGCACCAAGATCCGGATGGCACCGAGGTGGTGTGTAGGAAGTTGCCGCACTGGTGTGGCCATCCTACAATGCTGAAAGTCGGCGTGGGGCGCCCCGTTGGCCTGTGAGTTTGCGTCAGTAGCGGACCGATGTGCGAATAGGCCGAAGGCAGCACAACGCGCCAAGATCCGGATGGCACCGAGGTGGTGTCTAGTAAGTTGTCGCACTTCTGTGGCCATCCTACAATGTTGAAAGTCGGCGTGGGGCGCCCCGTTGGCCTGTGAGATGGTGTCAGTAGCGGACTGATGTGTGAATGGGGCCAAAGGCAGCGCAACAATATTTTCTACTATATTTCCGGTGTAGAAGACACCACAAGGCGCTGAGATGCCAAGATCCGGATGGCACCGAGGTGGTGTGTAGCAAGTTGCCGCACTGGTGTGGCCATCCTACAATGCTGAAAGTCGGCGTGGGGCGCCCCGTTGGCCTGTGAGATGGCGTCAGTAGCGGACCGATGTGCGAATAGGCCGAAGGCAGCACAACAATATTTTCTGACTGACACCACAAGGCGCTGAGATGCCAAGATCCGGATGGCACCGAGGTGATGTCTAAGTTGCGGACTGATGTGCGAATGGGGCCAAAGGCAGCGTAACAATATTTTTTGTATGGAAGATACCACTAGGCGTTGAGATGCCAAGATTCGGATGGCACTGAGGTGATGTCTAGCAAGTTGGTGTGGTCATCCTACAATGCTGAAACTCGGCGTGGGTCACCCCATTAGCCTGTGAGATGGCGTCAGTAGCGGACCGATGTGCGAATAGGCCGAAGGCAGCACAACGCGCCAAGATCCGGATGTCACCGTGGTGGTTTCATAGTTGAGAGGCACTTCATCTGCAGTGGGGCGCCGAGATCCGGATGGCACCGAGGTGATGTCTAGCAAGTTGCTGTACTGGTGTGGTCATCCTACAATGCTGAAACTCGGCGTGGGTCGCCCCATTAGCCTGTGAGATGGCGTCAGTAGCGGACCGATGTGCGAATAGGCCGAAGGCAGCACAACGCGCCAAGATCCGGATGTCACCGTGGTGGTTTCATAGTTGAGAGGCACTTCATCTGCAGTGGGGCGCCGAGATCCGGATGGCACCGAGGTGATGTCTAGCAAGTTGCTGTACTGGTGTGGTCATCCTACAATGCTGAAACTCGGCGTGGGTCGCCCCATTAGCCTGTGAGATGGCGTCAGTAGCGGACCGATGTGCGAATAGGCCGAAGGCAGCACAACGCGCCAAGATCCGGATGTCACCGTGGTGGTTTCATAGTTGAGAGGCACTTCATCTGCAGTGGGGCGCCGAGATCCGGATGGCACCGAGGTGATGTCTAGCAAGTTGCTGTACTTGTGTGGTCATCCTACAATGCTGAAACTCGGCGTGGGTCGCCCCATTAGCCTGTGAGATAGCTGTTCTTTGGATTTGGGCCTGGTCCACCAAAATGGCCCTGGGACACCTTAGAACTCGGACGCTCGATTTTTTTTTCCTTTCCTGTACATGCAAAAAAAGGTAAATGCCCGGTACGTTACACGCTTCATCTGCCACGATGAACTCTCCAGAGGAACCGAAAAAAAATATAGTTGTGGTAACTATACCATGCATCGTCATATGGAGAGGTGGCACCAATTAATTATAGTGCTGCATAAAAGAGAGATTTGGAGGAGAACCCCTGACCTGCTAGTACATTCATCAAAGAAGTGGCACTGAGAGCTTCAGAGGCAAGGGAAACGGTCCCAAATATTTAGAAGAACTTTGGAAAGATTAAAATGACATGTTTAGATTGTGGCAAATTAATTTCATGTGGACAGATGAGTGTTACTCTAATAAATACAGCATATGAACATCATCATAGTCGATGGTTGGTAGAGACATTTTGACTATATCCTGGACCTGCCCGTCCTCGCCCAAAATGGCGCCAGAATAAATGGGACTCGTAACTCCTTGTTGTGTACTGGTTGCAGAACCTTGAAATCACGAGATACGTATGCAGTTTTGAAGCACATGGCGGGCGGGGACGAGAATTGATTGAATATTTCGACATCCCTATTGATATTAAGTTCTGATGTGTTATTGATTACTGTACTGTTGAAAGTTCGAATTAACGTCACCCATGGTACTTGCCCGCAAATGTATATCTAGATAATTTTATTGTAACTGGCCCTGTCGTATTTTAATTATAAAATGTACGTCCACCGATTCCGTAACTGTTAGACACCTTAGTTCTTGCAACCTAATGGCCCGCCCGTTACGTTCCTCTACAGTGTAAATGTCTATTCATCATATACGATTACAGTTTGCTCCGTGGCCGGCCCACGTGGTTATAGGCTCGTATTTGTATAATGAAATTTTCACAATAAAGGTTTTTAAAAGAAAACATGGTAGTAGTATATACATTGGTAAAGTTTTTAATAATAGTCACTGTTTTAGAATCATTAAAAGGCAAGTGAAATAAAGCAGACCAATTACATGAAGGGTAAAAGGTATAATACGAAGGAACGCAGTAAAGATAAATGGTCAAGGGCTGTTGTGTTTTCTATTCCTGCAACATAAAGTGATCGATAAGAATCTCATATTCAGGCGTATCGGCGACTAAGACAGCAGGTCGACCCTCTTTTGCTCAACGGCTCCGTCATGGGACGAAGAAACGCTCTTTTTCTCGAAAAAAGAATATATTTTACTTGCAGGACAGTTGTAAAATTTCCGGGAAAGTACATTAGCCTGGAACATTATAACATATATTTAAGAAAAAATAATGTTCGGAAGTAATGAAAAGCGTAATTTTTAGGTCATATGACCAAGCCTTTCATCATTACAATAAGAAAAGTAAAATGAACCAATGAAAAGTTTTATTAACAAGTCACATGACTTGTTATGCTTACGTTACGCGCTGCGCGCCCCGGATGACTTCCGGATGCGCTAACGCGGCGCGTCATATGACGCATTACGCGACAACGCAGGTACAGAATATAGTCAAAATGTCTCCACCAACCAGCGGTCGGAACACAACCCCTTTCAGCAGGCTAAATAGTTCTGTTAAATGACAACAGAAGGGACAGGCAACAAGAACCATCAGTCAAAGAGGGGAGGGCTAGTTCTTCTCTACCGGGTTACATTGGGGCGCTACCGGAACTGATCGAATTGGTAGTCTACAGTGTTTCTGGATGTTTCAGACTGAAGCTGGGGTTAGCATGAGAGCAGCACCATTTCGTAGCTCCGTCGTGGTCATTCCGCAACCAATCATGGCAGCCGTTCTTTATCGTTATTTTGGGCGGGGTGGGTGGCGGAGCCGAGCTGTTTTGCAGCCATCATTGTGTGGAGTTCAGTTCATCTCACTAGTTTTGTATTTGTCATGAGGGGTTGTTCCTAATGTTTCTATTTTAGCGAGGTCAAAAAGAGATCCCATTAGTGGCCTACTGATTTTGCTCGATTCCTTTTCTTTTTTTTTACACGATTTTTCGTTATCTGCAAAGACTAAACAGAGTATTGCGACTCTGTGTTTGTTTGTAAATAGAGAATGAACCAAAGAGAACTAATTCCAAAACAGTAAATACTTGGATAACAATGAATCAAATGGAGAGAGAAGCAGGCACGACGGATTACAATGGGGGCAAAGACCTGCGTTAACTACCTTTCACTATCTGCAAAGAGAGAGTACTCCTAATAGAAATGAGGGGGGGGGGCACCATTCAAAGCAGATCAGTGTGCATAAACACGAAAATGTTTTCACTTACCACGTACTTGACATTCGACAGCTTATGATATTTGCTATTAAAAAACCATTGAAATTCACTGAAAAAACCATAGGTTATAGACCATATATAGTTAGGAATTAGCATTTACAAAACCTTGAAAATTCACTGAAAAAACCATAGGTTATAGACCATATATAGTGAGGAATTAGCATTTAAAAAACCTTATTTTACTCACACAAAACCATTGAAATTCCATATATAGTTAGTTGCACTAACTATATATCGCGCACCTGCAATCCACTGCTGATGATGTCACATATTACATCATTCATGACATGGTCAGTGACATCACTGATGACATCACTGATGACATCTCAAATGACATCACTGATGACATCACTAATGACATCTCATTTGACATCATTCTTGTGCTAATACGATAAACCTCTTCAGACTCTAATATAATCTTAGATACACTCAGTGTATACAGACACTCACACACTTCCACTCATCCATGGAGTTACTCACACACCCAGTCAGTCATGCAAAGAAACAATCTCATCTCCATTTCTTCAACTATACAGTTAAACACACCTTACTTATTGAAACATATACTAACACATATTTACTCTCTTATACAATCCCTGATACAAGTTCACAATGATCGATACAACCACTCACTCATTCGGTGGCTCTCATGCACAGTTATTTATATATGCCAACTCTCACATGTACTGTGTTTTACATATGTACTTACTATGACATGTAGCATTGAGATATCCATTTACTCATCAATACACTCATGCACACAGTCAACTGCCCATGTAGCTGTTTCCACATGCACTCTTGAACTCATACACCTAGTGAATAAACTGTTCACACATCTATGCATAGAGTCACACACCTTTCAGCCACCCCCACACAAACTCAATCTCCCATAGAAATACTTGGGCAAGCAATTAATAACACATATAGCCTCTCGTATAGCTAATGATCAACACATGCAGCAGTTTACAGAACAACAGACATAATGATGCACAAATTAAGACAGTTTAGTCACTAACCCATGCCTTCAGTGAGACACATTTAATCACTCACTCATACAGTCAGTCACGCACCTACTAAATCCTTCATCCAGACACTTATACATCCACTCATTCTTCAATATGTAAGATATATTTTAACTTTACAGAAACATACAGTCACTGGATGTTGTCATCAGTGATGTCATCAGTGATGTCATTTGAGATGTCATCAGTGATGTCATCAGTGATGTCACTGACCATGTCATGAATGATGTAATATGTGACATCATCAGCAGTGGATTGCAGGTGCGCGATATATAGTTAGTGCAACTAACTATATATGGAATTTCAATGGTTTTGTGTGAGTAAAATAAGGTTTTTTAAATGCTAATTCCTCACTATATATGGTCTATAACCTATGGTTTTTTCAGTGAATTTTCAAGGTTTTGTAAATGCTAATTCCTAACTATATATGGTCTATAACCTATGGTTTTTTCAGTGAATATATATATATATATATATATATATATTCACTGAAAAAACATAGGTTTCAGGTCATATATAGTTAGGTATTAGCATTTAAAAAACCATTGAAATTGCTCCTATATAGTTAGTTGGACTAACTATATTTCGCACACCCGCAATCCACTGCTGATGATGTCACATATTACATTATTCATGACATGGTCAGTGACATCACTGATGACATCACTGATGACATCTCAAATGACATCACTGATGACATCACTGATGACATCATCCAGTGACTGTGTGTTTCTGTAAAGTTTAAATATGTTTTACATATTGAAGAATGAGTAGATGTATAAGTGTCTGGATGAAGGATTTAGTAGGCGTATGACTGACTGTATGAGTGAGTGATAATGTGTCTTACTGAATGCATGGGTTAGTGACTAAACTGTCTGAATGTGTGCATCAGTATGTCTGTTGTTGTGTAAGATGCTGTATGTGTTGATCAGTAGCTATATGAGTGGCTATATGGGTCATTGATTGGTTGTCCAAGTATTTGTATGTGAGACTGAGTGTGTGTGTGGGTGACTGGGAGGTGTGAGACTCTGTGCATAGATGCGTGAGCAGTTGATTCACTAGGTGTATGAGTTCAAGAGTGCATATGGAAACAGCTGTATGGGCGGTTTACTGTGTGCATTGGTGTGTTGGTGAGTGAATGTATATCTCAGTGCTACATGTCCAAGTAAGTACATATGTAAAACACAGTGCATGTGAGAGTTGGTATATATAAATCACTATACATGAGAGCCAGTGATTATGCAAGTGGCTGTATGGATCAATGTGTACTTGTATCAGTGATTCTTTAAGAGAGTAAGTATGTGTTACTATATGTTTGAATAAGTAAGGTGTTGTGTGTATAACTGTATAGATGAGGAAATGGGAGTGTGATTGATTCTTTGCATGACTGACTAGGTTTGTGAGAAACTCCATGGATGAGTAAAAGTGTGTGAGTGTCTCTATAGGTGTATAAGTGCATATGATAGTATTGTATTGATGAGTGACTGTATGTATGAGTGATTGTATGGGTGAATGAGTGGATGTCTGTGTAGACCTAGGAATCAGTGAGTGCGTATGTAGTAACTGGTATTGGTGTGTCAATGGTTTCAAGAATGGTAGTTTGTATTTAAGACTGGGTGTATCAAAGGTTAGATTAGAGTGTGAGGAGGTGCATCGTATTATCACATGAATGATGTCATCAGTGATGTCAATTGAGATGTCATCAGTGATGTCATTTGAGATGTCATCAGTGATGTCATCAGTGATGTCACTGACCATGTCATGAATGATTTAATGTGACATCATCAGCAGTGGATTGCGGGTGCACGAAATATAGTTAGTCCAACTAACTATATAGGAGCAATTTCAATGGTTTTTTAAATGCTAATACCTAACTATATATGACCTGAAACCTATGGTTTTTTCAGTGAATTTGCACGGTTTTGTAAATGCTAATTCCTAACTATATATGACCTGAAACATATGGTTTTTTCAGTGAATTTCCAAGGTTTTTTAAATGCTAATACCTAACTAGATATGACCTGAAACCTATGGTTTTTTTCAGTGAATTTGCAAGGTTTTTTAATTGCTAATACCTAACTATGTAAGGCTTCAAACCTATAGTTTTTTCAGTGAATATATATATTTTTATGTTCACGTTTTGTTTTTATATGATTACAGGGTCCGCGCACCGTGAGCGCTCCGAAAGCACACCGTAAACGCTCTGAGCTCTTACCCCGACAAATTTTTTTACATTTCTAAAACATAATATCTACGTTTTTAACCTTGATTTTAAAGGTAGACAATATTTGCTTTAATGTAGAAAATGGTTTTTTAAAACTTTTAACAACAGTATATTACTTTTAAAGTAGTAACAAATCTCGCGAGGGTGCGTCGCACGTGCACGTAACGTAAGAGCTCCGTCCGCGTAACGTAAAAGCTTCGAACTCTTACCCCCGAAAGTTTTATAAAATGTAAATCGTTATATCTACGTATTCATTGCACAATTTAAAGGTACACATTATCTGGGATAATAAAGAACATGTTAATTTAAACTTTTAAAGACCATATATTACTTTATTAAAGCAATTATAAATCTCGCGAGGGTGCGTACTACGTAAGCGCATCGTAAGAAGACGTAAGTGCTCCGTAAACGGAACGTAAGCTTACGTAAACGCAACATAAGCTTACATAAGCGCTCCGTAAACGCTCCGTAAACGCTTCGTAAGCTTACGTCCAACCATGTGACCTCAGAACAAAAGATTCTATTGGTTTATAATACTTCCTACTCCAATTCTGGAAAGACCCCTCCCATCTTCATAATTCTTCTTTGGCTTTCGAGGAAGAAACACCTTTTTTCATCAGCACTTTGCTCCTGAAAAATCTATTGAAATGTCTGAACAGCAGCAACCTGAGCATTCAGAACATGAGGAACCTGAGCATTCTGAACACCAGGAACTTGAGATTTCTTCCAGTTCATCTTCAGATGACTTTGTTCCTGAAACCCCTAGATCACCGAAAGAGTCCATAGTTTGGAATTTTTTTCAATTCCCAGATGGACAGAAAAAGGTAAATGCGCCTTTAGTCACATGTAAAATCTGTCACACAGTACTTTCAAGAGGGAATCCACAGAAACAGTACAGCTTTGGAACTTATAGCATGGAATGCCATGTCAGGAATATACACCCAAACAATTGGAGTAAAGCTGTAATAAAAAGATCATCAGAGGAGCAGGGCTCTACTCCCAGCACTTCTTCTGAAGCAACAGGAAGCACAGCTGCATTACCAGGAGCATTTTTTCTTTTCTCTGAAGATTGTCTTCTGGACAAATCTTCTAATTGAGTCATCTTGATTGATAAAGCTTGCTTTTAGAGTCTTTGTTTGCGGTTCTTGGTAGGCATAATCTATTAGGACTCTGTAGCTATTTACAATCTGTTGAAAAGAAAAATATGACATATTATAGACCACTACCAACATAGCACATAGCAATTACATTAACTAAACAATATAAACACTAGTTCACATCTCTCTTTATGTGTCTCATATCACTCTCTGCCTGCACCATCTCCCTCTTTGCATGCCTCATCTTACTCTCTCCTTCCACCATCTCTCTATTTGTATGTGTGTGTCATCTCAATCTCTGCCTACACAATCTGTCTGTTTGTGTGTGTGTCTCATCTCACTTTCTGTGTCTAAAACGATTTACCATACTAAGGGCCCGATGTAGGTAGGCAAATACCGGTCGGAAAAGGCAGAAAATACCGATTTTTGGCCGTTTCCGACCAGTATGTGGATATTGAGATGTAGGGGCATGTAAAATTACAGAATCGGTAATTTTACAGATTCTGAAATTTTACCGATTCGGTAAAATACCGATTTGGTAAAATTACAGATTCTGTAATTTTAGATGTAGGTAGCACTGTTTTCAGTGCTACAAGGGTTTAAGAATGTGTTATTTACCACCATCTAGAAGTTGGTGGTAAATAATGAAAACCCTTCAAAAAGCATTTTTTTTTGCTTTAAAAATTGTGCCATGTTGCAGACATACATCCCCTAAGGGCATGTATGTCGGCAACATGTGCATCCATGCACAATTGAGGGGTGCGACAGGGTATCAAAGTGACACCCTGCCACCCTTCAATGTTTCCCCGAATTACCGAATCGGTATTTACCAATTCGGTAGTTGAAATGGATTCCTATGGGTCTCAAGGCTCATAGGAATCAATGACAATTACAGATTCGATGAATACCGATTCATTAATTACCGAATCATACTGATTCGGTAATTAATTCGGTAAATATACCTACATCCCGATTGCCAGTTCTTAAATACCGAATCGGTATGATTCGGTATTTAAGTTTAGGAATCGGTAATCTGGGATTACCTACATCGGGCCCTAAATGTTTTTAGTTGAAATGTCTGGCTTTAAGTTTTTTGACAAGGAACACACTGAGTGTGTATGTGAATTAAGGAATAATATTTTCATCTTTTTCCATAATGTTAGCTGTGTGTGCTCACAATTTGTATCTTTTAGCTTACAGGGTAGACTTCTTTTTAAAGTGTTTCTCATGCTTGAATTCAATGCTGGTACAGAGATAGTGCTAATTGTTTAATTTGGCTTGTAAATATGCTCCTTTTTACAAGCGCCTTGCGCAACCTTTAACATGGGTGCAAGCAGTGAAAATATGGAGAGAAAAAGGAATATCAGATAGAAAACAATATGAAATGGTGTGGAAGATGCATAAAGGATTTCACTAATGGCATCAATTGAGATGGAATATAAGATAAAGAGGGGCATATTTACAACCCCTTGCACAATGTTTAACATGGGTACAATCAGTAAATGCATGCAGAGTGATAAAATTGGCACACAGACAAGAATATGAAATGCCTTGAGAGATGCGTAAAGGATTTTACTAATGGCATAAATTGAGATAGAATATACAAAAAAGAGAGGCATATTTACAAGCCTCTTGCGCAATGTTTGACATGGGTGCAAGCAGAAAATGCATGCAGAGTAATAAAATTGGCACACAGACAAGAATATGCATTACCCAAGGGGTTTGTAAATATGCCAATGAAACCATTACACTATCTCTATGTCAGCATTAATGTTAAACATTGCACAAGGGGCTTGTAAATATGCCTCTCTTTTTTGTATATTCTATCTCAATTTATGCCATTAGTAAAATACTTTACGCATCTCTCACAGCATTTCATATTCTTATCAGTGTGCCAATTTTATTACTCTGCCAGCATTTTCTGCTTGCACCCATGTCAAACATTGCGCAAGGGGCTTGTAAATATGCCTCTCTTTTTTGTATATTCTAACTCAATTTATGCCATTAGTAAAATCCTTTACGCATCTCTCACAGCATTTCATATTCTTGTCTGTGTGCCAATTTTATTACTCTGCATGCATTTTCTGCTTTCACCCATATCAAACATTGCGCATGACGCTTTTAAATATGCCTCTCTTTTTTGTATATTCTATCTCAATTTATGCCATTAGTAAAACCCTTTACGCATCTCTCACGGCATTTCATATTCTTGTCTGTGTGACAATTTTATTACTCTGCATACATTTTCTGCTTGCACCCATGTGAAACATTGCGCAAGGGGCTTGTAAATATGCCTCTCTTTTTTGTATATTCTATCTCAATTTATGCCATTAGTAAAATCCTTTACGGATCTCTCAAAGCATTTCATATTTTTGTCTGTGTGCCAATTTTATTACTCTGCAGGTATTTTCTGCTTGCACCCATGTCAAACATTGCGCAAGGGGCTTGTAAATATGCCAATGAAACCATTACACTATCTCTATACCAGCATTAATGTGAAACATTGCGCAAGGGGGTTGTAAATATGCCAATGAAACCATTACACTATCTCTATACCAGCATTAATGTTAAACATTGCACAAGGGGCGTGTAAATATGCCTCTCTTTTTTGTATATTCTATCTCAATTTATGCCATTAGTAAAATACTTTACGCATCTCTCACAGCATTTCATATTCTTATCAGTGTGCCAATTTTATTACTCTGCATGCATTTTCTGCTTGCACCCATGTCAAACATTGCGCAAGGGGCTTGTAAATATGCCTCTCTTTTTTGTATATTCTATCTCAATTTATGCCATTAGTAAAATCCTTTACGCATCTCTCACAGCATTTCATATTCTTGTCTGTGTGCCAATTGTATTACTCTGCATGTATTTTCTGCTTGCACCCATGTCAAACATTGCGCATGGCGCTTTTAAATATGCCTCTCTTTTTTGTATATTCTATCTCAATTTATGCCATTAGTAAAACCCTTTACGCATCTCTTACAGCATTTCATATTCTTGTGTGTGTGCCAATTTTATTACTCTGCATACATTTTCTGCTTGCACCCATGTGAAACATTGCGCAAGGGGCTTGTAAATATGCCTCTCTTTTTTGTATATTCTATCTCAATTTATGCCATTAGTAAAATCCTTTACGGATCTCTCAAAGCATTTCATATTGTTGTCTGTGTGCTAATTTTATTACTCTGCATGTATTTTCTGCTTGCACCCATGTCAACCATTGCGCAAGGGGCTTGTAAATATGCCAATGAAACCATTACACTATCTCTATACCAGCATTAATGTCAAACATTGCGCAAGGGGCTTGTAAATATGCCAATGAAACCATTACACTATCTCTATACCAGCATTAATGTTAAACATTGCGCAGGGGGCTTGTAAATATGCCAATGAAACCATTGCACTATCTCTATACCAGGATTAATTTCAAACATTGCGCAGGGGGCTTGTAAATATGCCAATGAAACCATTACACTATCTCTATACCAGCATTAATGTCAAACATTGCGCAAGGGGCTTGTAAATATGCCAATGAAACCATTACACTATCTCCAATGAAACCATTACACTATCTCTATACCAGCATTAATGTCAAACATTGCGCGAGCGGCTTGTAAATATGCCAATGAAACCATTACACTATCTCTATACCAGCATTAATGTCAAACATTGCGCAAGGAGCTTGTAAATATGCCAATGAAACCATTACACTATCTCTATACGAGCATTAATGTCAAACATTGCGCAAGGGGCTTGTAAAAATGCCAATGAAACCATTACACTATCTCTGTACCAGCATTAATGTTAAACATTGCGCAAGGGCCTTGTAAATATGCCAATGAAACCATTACACTATCTCTGCACCAGCATTAATGTCAAACATTGAGCAAGCGGCTTGCAAATATGCCAATGAAACCATTACACTATGTCTGTACCAGCATTAATGTCAAACATTGCGCAAGGGGCTTGTAAATATGCCAATGAAACCATTACACTATCTCTGTACTAGCATTAATGTCAAACATTGCGCAAGCGGCTTGTAAATATGCCAATGAAACCATTACACTATCTCTGTACCAGCATTAATGTCAAACATTGCGCAAGCGGCTTGTAAATATGCCAATGAAACCTTTACACTATCTCTGTACCAGCATTAATGTCATACATTGCACAAGGGGCTTGTAAATATGCCTCTCTTTTTTGTATATTCCATCTCAATTTATGCCATTAGAAAAACCCTTTAAGCATCTCTCGTGGCATTTCATATTCTTGTCTGGGTGCCAATTTTATTACTCTGCATGCATTTTCTGCTTCCACCCATGTGAAACATTGCGCAAGGGGCTTGTAAATATGCCCCTCTTTATCTTATATTCCATCTCAATTGATGCCATTAGTGAAATCCTTTATGCATCTCGCACACCATTTCATATGGTTTTCTATCTGCTATTCCTATCCCTCTCCATACATTCACTGCTTCCACCATGTTAAGGGTTGCACAAGGCGCTTCTAAAAAAGGAGCATATTTACAAATCCGATGAAACCATTACACTATCTCTATACCAGCATTGAATCCAAGCATAAAAAACAATTTAAAAAGAAGTCTACCTTATAAACTAAAAAATACAAACTGTAACCACACACAGCTAACATTATGGAAAAAGGTAAAAATATAGGGGCTCATTAGGATGGCGGACGGAAACGGGTACCGTCCGCCATGGTCGCAGCAAAATCACTCCCGCCCGCACCGCGGAGAATCCGCGGTTACGATTAGGATATTCATGTCAAAAAACTCCGACCGCGGCGGACGGATCACATCAAACACCATCCGCGGCGGACGGAACACATCTAACACTGTCCCCGGTAGACGGAACCAAAATAACACCCACCGCCGCGGACGAACATGACCGCGGGAACAGGCTCAACTGCCGCCATGCCTGCGCAGGGTCCGTCCGCTCAATTAGGATAATGCCGCCATTCCAACGGAACTCACCGCCGTCCTCCAACGCCGTGGAAACAATACTTCCGAAAACGGATCATGACTGCGGAAGGACCACACAAACACCATCCCTGCCGTCAAACCGATTACAAAATGGCAGACGGAAGTAAATAGAAAATACATTAAACAGAACCCCCAACCACCTGAAACACCAACCCCCAGCAACTACACGCCCCAATGACACCCCCCAAGCTCCGAAAAATGCACCTAAATCACCACACCCACAGAACACCTGATTGCCAACAACCATTGGGACACCACCACCACACAGAGTATAAAATGAATCCCTCCCACTACCACAGTCCTTTGCATCACAGCATAGCTGCAAGCAAAAGCCACATTACCACGAACAGCAGACACACACAAACACACATACAACCTGCTCACAAACACACACACCACACAAACTAACTCAACACCATCCCTACATACCACACACCTGCACATCTCACCCCACCACACCAACACCTTGCACATCACACACCATGGCACCAAAGAAAAATCCAAAATTCACTGACACTGAGTTGAAGGTCATGGTGGATGAAATCATCCGTGTTGAACCACAGTTGTTCGGCAACCTAGTCCAGCAGACAACCTTGGCAACCAAAAACCACATGTGGGACAGGATAGTGACCAGAGTGAATGCGTCAGGGACCGTGCCACGCACCAAACAAGGCATCCAGAGGCGGTGGCACGACCTCAAGGCAAGGGTGAAAGGCATCAGGGCGAAGAACCACCTGCGGGCACACCACACTGGTGGCGGCACTCCCCCGGAGCCCTTACCATTTGCTGAATGGGAGGAGAAGGTGCTGGGCATACTGCACCCTGAGAGCCTGGAAGGAATCGAGGAGGGAGAAGAGGCTGGTAAGTACAAACAAATGACCACGATCACACTGCCATTGTCTGCCATGCACAACTGCCAACACACATTTGTCTGCCATGCACAACTGCCAACACACATCTCCCTGGCCCCAATCCATGCATGTGGACCACACAGTCACCCAAATGTGAAGTCCTGGCCACAAATGCACCCACCATGACCAAACACAAATCTTGCCTCCTAAGTTCCCAGGCTTGCATGTTTTCAAAGCAGCCAGTACCACAACTCCCAACAGGCCCCCATGTCCACAGGGAGGGTGGCGGTGGGTGGGGGGTGTGAGAGACCAGCACTACAACTCCCAACAGGCCCCCATGTCCACAGGGAGGGTGGCAGTGGGTGGGGGGAGTGCGAGAGGTGTGTGGGGTGTGTGAGAGACCACCACTACAACTCCCAACATGCCCCCATGTCCACAGGGAGGGAAGCCGGTGGGTGGGGGGTGTGAGAGACTAGCACCTCAACTCCCAACAGGCCCCCATGTCCACAGGGAGGGTGGCGGTGGGTGGGGGGGAGTGCGAGAGGTGTGTGGGGTGTGTGAGAGACCACCACTACAACTCCCAACAGGCCCCCATGTCCACAGGGAGGGTGGCGATGGGTGGAGGGTGTGAGAGACCAGTACTACAACTCCCAACAGGCCCCCATGTCCACAGGGAGGGTGGCGGTGGGTGGGGGGAGTGCGAGAGGTGTGTGGGGTATGTGAGAGACCACCACTACAACTCCCAACAGGCCCCCATGTCCACAGGGAGGGTGACGGCGGTGGGTGGGGGGGTGTGCATGGGTTGTGTGAGAGAGGTAATTGATTTGTAATGTTGTTACCAAAAACATGTCATGTCCACAGCATTGATCATGATATTCTTGTCCCTCAGGTGATCGCAACTTGACTGGCGAAAGCAGCAACCGGCAGCACCAGTCGCCCCCCTCACAGCACGGACTCTCTGGGGACGAGCCCATTGCCAGCTCAGATGCAGAGGACGATGCGGGACCAAGCAGACTTCCAGGGCCATCAGGCTCCCAGGACATCACTGCCTCCACCACCTCGGCCTGTGTCACCACACCATCACCTGCCATAGTGAGCTGTGCAGCCACCACCACTATCACCACCTCCACCACCACCACCACCACTCCTGCCTGTGCCACCCTGCTTGATCCATCAGCTGATGATGGACCATCAACATCCCAGGCAAGCAGGGAGAGTCGACGTGAGAGGACACAGGTGAGGGCACAGCACACAACCAGGACTGCAGTTGTCCGTCAAGGTAGGGAAGGACACCCACCCCATCTTGCCGCCGAAACCCTAGAAGCCATCGCAAGAGTCAATGCCTCCTATCAGCGGGCGCAGGAACAGTCTGATCGTGCCCACCAAGACTCCAAGAGAGCAGTCATCTGTTGCGGTCAACTGATACCCACATAGGCCAAATTGTGGACATCATGGGCCAGCAAACTGCACTGTGGAGGGACTGGCTATCCCACGCCACACCACCACCCCCTCACCCTAGTGCCCAGCGGGACCGCTCCCCAACACCACCGCCACCCATACATGAGCCCACGGACAGGGAGGTGGCCTCTGACCAACCTGCCCCCACAGCTGTCTCCGCTCCGGCTCCAAGACGGAGGGGCCGTCCGAGGCTGGATGCAGGTGAGAGCAGTGGTGTTGCTCCATCTACCCGCTCTAAGAGGGGGCGCCAATGACTTCACCCTTGTCTGAGCTTGCCATTCACCCTGAAAACTATCCTGTCCCACAATGCCAACCATTGCCACACGTCTGTTGGACTAGCTGGACATCACACATTGTGGTGTCCCTACGTGTTTTCATCTGCCATGACCTTCAACTCTCACTCCCCCACCAACACTGCTTTGTAAATATGCACCAACATCAATCCTCAACCTGTAACTAAACATCACGTAAACACTCAATGATGTGTGGCCTCCATGTTTTAATCACATGATTGTCTTAGAATCTAACGTTACCAGGTGCAGGGATCAATGTTGTTGAGAATCATGCCTCTGTGGGAGTGACCTAGGGATAATGAGAGAACAACAAACACAGGTCAGGAAAGCGATTCACACCCATCACAACACACTGTACTGCAACATCCCACAAACCACACTCATCACCAAGTAAGTGGATCACAGGACACACATCAGGGAGCATAGCATGTATCCCATCTAACACACACATTTGTAAACAGAACATACCAGAACAGGCAACATAGACACACCACATCCACACTCCACCACCAAACATATATCACGCATTGTCTGGCTGTACAAGCGGTAGTTACTCACATTCAAGGGAAATAGCAATCAATGAGCTGATGCCTCTGGTCCACACCTTCTTCCTCACCACTATCCTCATCAGTCGACATGGGTGGGATGGGAGGCCGAGCAACCTGTTGGTCTTCAGTGTCCATAATCAGTTCAATGTTATTGCGCAAGACCAGGTTGTGGAGCATGCAGCAGGCAATCACGATTTTGCATACTTTGCCTGGTGAGTATGGCAGGGCCCCTTCGGATTTGTCAAGGCAGCGAAACCTAGACTTCAGCAGTCCAAAAGTACGTTCTATAGCTCGACGTGTCCTCCCATAGGCATCATTATAACGCAATTCACCAGGGGTAGTAGGATTCCTGATGGGGCTCAGCAGCCACGGCCTGTTTGGGTACGCAGAGTCGCCTAGGTGGGGTGATGACAGACACAAATTTCATTACCAGGATTTGTGGAAACACCATGCCACACATACAACACAATTGTCCTCACAACACACTGACAACACAATTGTCCTTTCAGCACACTCAACTACAAGCCACGCACATTCTGGACGCAGATTAGCCATCAGTTGGGGGACAATGCTGCTCCGCATGATGTGGGAGTCATGGGCGGAACAGGCAAATCTGGCACACACATGCGAGATGATGTTGTCAGCCAGGCACACAACTTGCACTTTGATCGAATGGTAGTGCTTCCGATTCCTATATACAGCTTCACGTGCCCGCGGTGGTATGAGACCAATATGTGTCCCATCAATTGAACCCACTACGTGTGGTAACTGGGCCAGGGCATAGAAGTCCCCTTTGACTGCTGCCAACTGTGCCTGACGTGAAAAATGGATGTAATCATCCTTGTAAAGCATCATGGCATTCAGGACATCCCGCAGAACCATGCCGAACATGGATTGTGACATCCCTCCCGCATGACCAACTGTGTACTGGAAAGTGCAAGTCGCAAAGAAATGAAGTGCCGCCATCACCTTTTCTGTGGGTGTGAAAGCTCCAGGATATGTCCTGCGTGGCTGTAGATGAGGTGACAATTGTGTGACAAGCTCCTGCAATCTCAGTCGGTCAAGCCAGTATTTGCGGATCACCTCCTCGTCAACCATGTCCTCCAGCACAGTGTATGGTCGATGCACATTTGGAGCCCTCCTGTGTGGGAGTAGATGGCAGCAGATGTCAAATGACCAACAAGGCATAGCTGTGCAACACTATCACATCTTGAGCACCACAATGCTAATAATACATGTTGCAGACAGTGATGATATGTGTGACCGGAACAATATATAAGGCAATAGAGCTGACTACACACACAATGTACAGCCACAAAGAACATCCTGTGGGCTAACATGTACAATGGAATGTGCACACATGTTAAAACATCTTGCAACAACACATGACTGAGGGCCGATATGTGAACAAGCATCCACACAGACACACATGAACGTGCACAAACAACATGAAATTGGAACACACCCTACTTGTGTTTATGCACCCATGAACACACATACAATGCCCCCTCAGCTGACATGCATGGGCACACAACAACAGACACGCATACACAGAATGCATGTACACACACATCATTGTTACTTGCACACACAAACCACACACTCACAACAGCTAATGATTGTGTGTACACACCCTTGCGGTACTGTGTAGATGTGTAGAAATGAACACGTGTGTCCACAAGACCAATACGTCAACACTTCGCAATGCACATCTGACGCAACTTTGGCCCACAACACTAGCCTTTGTTAACCACTGGCAAGGTCTACAGTCTGAGCACACATGCAACAAATGGACATGAATGTCACACGTGGACATGATCCATAGACTACACATCAAAAATCTTACAGCATTCCGGACATGTCCTGACACACACGTACAACTAAGAAGATTACATGTGTGCGGAGACATGCAGTGTGTGTACATACGCCATCTGGGGATGCCTTCCACCAACACAGGAGATGACCGATTACACAGCAATTAAGCATGACATATGCTGTATGGTCAATGACCATCCCGGTTGCACCCCGCTAAATGCATGTGCGCACTACCGCGACGTTGCATCATTTGAAATCAATCACTCACTGGCGCTGCTATGGCGGTGCACGCCTACCGCGGTGGCGGTGAAGGCAAACACATACATTTGATGATGCAATCTGAAATGGCAGTTGAAACAACCCCTTACAGTGTTATTGCCTCACCCACCGCCAGTCCAGCCCGGCACCCACCGTCAGTCCAGGCCGGTCACCCACCGCCAATCCAGGCAGGGCACCCTCCGCCAGGACTGGGCGGTGCCAGGACTGGTGGTGGGTGACCGGCCTGGACTGGCGGTGGGTGACCGGGCTGGACTGGCAGTGGGTGACCGGCCTGGACTGGCGGTGAGTGACCGGCCTGGACTGGCGGTGGGTGACCGGCCTGGACTGGCAGTGGGTGAAGGGCCTGGACTGGCGGTGGGTGACCGGGCTGGACTGGAGGTGGGTGACCGGCCTGGACTGGCGGTGGGTGACCGGCCTGGACTGGCGGTGGGTGCCGCAATAACACTGTAAGGGTGTTTCTCAACTGCCATTCCAGATTGCATCATCAAATGTATGTGTTGAACTGCACCCCCCCCGCGGAAAGCGTGCACCGCCATAGCGGCGCCACAACAATGTGAGTCATTGGCTCTTTTTGAATGAAGCATCCAGGGAAAACCAATTGCTGCAGACGTGTGCCACTGATATGAGTTCAGGGCCCTATATATGTGTGAAGATTTCCTGCACACATTCACTGCTTCCAGCCACTGCTGCTTGCGACCGTCACCTCCACCTGCTGCTCCTGAGCTATCCAACAACTGCTGCCTGCGACCGTCACCTCCACCTGCTGCTCCTGAGCTATCCAACAACTGCTGCCTGCGACCGTCACCTCCACCTGCTGCTCCGGAGCTATCCAACAACTGCTGCCTGCGACCGTTACCTCCACCTGCTGCTCCGGAGCTATCCAACAACTGCTGCCTGCGACCGTCACCTCCACCTGCTGCTCCTGAGCTATCCAACAACTGCTTCTGTAGTGCCACAGTCCTGGACCTTGCCATGTCGAGAGTGCGAGAGATCCGGTCTCGTCCCTTCACCTCAGCGGAGCTGGATGTCCTTGTGGACGGTGTGCTCAGCCACTATGAACAGCTCTACGGTGCCCCCGGACAGGTGGTAAGTGAAGTGGGTAACATGTTGGTGGGCATGAGGTGGTCACTGGCTCCTTGCTTCTGCAAGCTTGGTGGTGTGCTGCGGGACCTTCACATGTGTTGTACTGCGCATGGCAGCATGAAGATACGTGTTTCTGCAATGTATATTATTGTGAAACAGTCCACTGACGTTACCCTCTTGTCTCCTATACTGGTAGGTGAAGCTGCACCTTCGCTAGGCCATGTGGAGGACCATGGCACGTGATGTACGGGCAGTGGGGGTGTGCAATAGATGACACACACACTGCCACAAGCGCTGGGACGACATATCCAGGCTCAGCAAGAACGTTGCGGAGATGACACTGGGGATCATTCCGAGAACAGTCCGCCTTGCCCGACGCACCATGACACCTCTAATGCACCGCATAATTGCTTTGACGCATCCTGACCTGTCTGCCCGGCTGAGAGGGGATCAACAGCAAACTAGCGGTAAGCAGACTGTATGTGTCTGTAACTTGTGAGTGAATACATGTATCCGTGCTCAGACACAGTAGTGACATCCGTGGTGTGTATCTTTTGCATATATTGCATGTTGGTGTCATTAGCGGAGTGAGCGGTAGCACCCATGTCCGCCAGGTGGACATACCAGTTGATTTGTATTTAAGGGTACCAGGACATGCCGTTGAGGTCTGGTGTCCCATGGCATGCCATGTGTGGTGGTCTGCATGCACTTGCCCTGTTTGTATGATGTACAGGTTTCACAGACACCCACGGATCTATGATGTGAGGATGTGTGGTAGGGGTGGTTCGTGTACAGGATGGGTGCTACAAGTCAATCGACTGTAAGAAACGGTGTGACTTTGAAACCTTCAGTACGTGAGTGTGTCACTTAGGTTAACATCTCTTCCCTCTCTCTTCCAGCTTTGTCCGAGGGCACTGAG
This sequence comes from Lissotriton helveticus, assembly GCF_964261635.1. Classification (NCBI taxonomy): domain Eukaryota; kingdom Metazoa; phylum Chordata; class Amphibia; order Caudata; family Salamandridae; genus Lissotriton; species Lissotriton helveticus. The sequence goes on along the minus strand of NC_136060.1, from coordinate 44,735,616 downwards.
ACACAGACGACGGAGATGAGTGGTGTCAATACATCCGGATCCGAGATGACACACACGCAGACTGAGACTGAAGAGAGCAGCCACGGAGAGGGGGACAGAACCGTCCCTGAGGAATCACATGTGGAGACACCATCGTCCTCATCCTCAGACAGTGTTGGTGAGTCAGAACCGTTGTCACAGACAGGGAGTGGGCAATCGACACCTTCAGTCCGGACACATCACACAGGGCCCACACTGCCACCCACTGCAACATGTACTGCTCATGCTCGCCAGAGGAGGTGGAGCAGAGTTGCCTTCGGTGCAGGCACGGCAGAGCCTGCCCCTGTGACACAAAGTGCACTTTGTGCTGAGGCAGTAGATCTGCTGCGACAGCTGTGTGTAGGGCAGACCAACATGATCAATGCATTCCAAGACCACGATAGGAAGTTGGGTCAGGTGGAGGCATTCATGGAGGGGGTGCATGGCGATGTTGCTGGTCTCCACAGAACAGTTCAGTCATTGGCAAACACTGTGTCCTCAGCCATTGTACAGTCGCATAGACAGGGTGCTACTTCTGTACCATCATCCACACCACTTGATGTTACAGGGGAGAGTGAGTCATCAGGCCAGGCCTCTTATTCAGGTTATTACACTAGGAGCAGCCACAGGCAACAAGGCAGGGCACGGAGGGCACGGACACTATCCCCTAGGACTGGGATATCTTTCTCCGAAGACGACGTGAGCAACACTGGAGTTGACACACAGGATCATCAAGGGGTGTTGGGGGAAATTGATTTAAATGCTACACAGGCATCCCCACAAAAGGGACTCCCAAGCCAAGGGCACCTCCCAAGAGCAGGGACACTCCCAAGGACAAGGACACTTCCAAGGAAAGGGCACCTCCCAAGAACAGGGACACTCCCAAGGACAAGGACACTTCCAAGGAAAGGGCACCTCCCAAGAGCAGGGACACTCCCAGGGACAAGGACACTTCCAAGGAAAGGGCACCTCCCAAGAGCAGGGACACTCCCAAGGACAAAGATACTTCCAAGGAAAGGGCACCTCCCAAGAGCAGGGACACTCCCAGGGACAAGGACACTACCAGGGAAAGGGCACCTCCCAAGAGCAGGGACACTCCCAAAGGCAAGGACACTTCCAAGGAAAGGGCACCTCCCAAGAGCAGGGACACTCCCAAGGACAAGGACACTTCCAGGGAAAGGGCACTTCACAAGAGCAGGGACACTCCCAAGGACAAGGACACTTCCAGGGAAAGGGCACCTCCCAAGAGCAGGGACACTCCCAAGGGCAAGGACACTTCCAAGGAGAGGGACACTACAATGGACAAGTCTGCACCCAGGGACAGGGCACCGGCAAGGGATCAGGGACATTCCAGGGACAGGAAACCTCCTACGTCCAAGGCACATCCCATGGCCAAGGGTTCTCCCATTGACACGAGCACCATCAAGGACAGGCATATATCACCCCTGGCTGCACTGAGGATGATGTTTAAGGAACGTACAACACATGTGTCAGTGGTGGAGTCCCCCCATACATCTACTCCCATCCACGCCCCACAGAAGCAGAGGAAGGAGTATACTGTTGTTGCATCCCCCATTACACATGATGCAGAGGGCAGAAGGCAGGCCCACAGCAAATGGCAGGCAGGGTCCAGCACGTCCCCAGAGAGCAGACCACCACAAGCACATGATACACTTTTGATGTCTGATGATGCCACTCCACTTACCAGTCCAGTCATGTCCGGGGTGCCCCAACATTTCACAAAAAAACGGAGGCACACACCAGTGACACATGACAACCCAGATGTCGCTCCAGTACAGATTTCCCCAGCTCCCAGGGCCACACTGCCTCCTGGCCCATACAGCCCTGTGGCTCATCATTTCAGTGGTCCTAGTGAGTCAGCTGCAGTTCACTCTCATGTGTCAGATAGTGGCACTGTGTCTATTGTACGCTGTCATGCATCATGTAGTAGCACTGTGTCAGTTGTGCACTCTCCTGTTGCAGGTACTGGCACTGTGTCTGTCCGCCACTCTCATGTGTCAGATGCAGGCATGGTATTTGTTGGTCAGTGTACAGGGACATGTCCTGGCACTGTGTCTGGGTCTATGGCTCATGTGTCAGTCAGTAGATCTGTGGCTGTGTCTCACACTCCTGTTTCTGGTGCTGGCGGTGTGTCTGGGTCTAGGGCTCATGTGTCAGTCACTACAGCTGTGGCTGTGTCTCACACTCCTGTTTCTGGTGCTGGCGGTGTGTCTGGGTCTATGGCTCAAGTGTCAGTCAGTAGATTGGTGGCTGTGTCTCACATTCCTGTGTCTGGTGCTGGCGGTGTGTCTGGGTCTATGGCTCATGTGTCAGTCAGTAGATCGGTGGCTGTGTCTCACACTCATGTTTCTGGTGCTGGCGGTGTGTCTGGGTCTATGGCTCATGTGTCAGTCAGTAGATCGGTGGCTGTGTCTCACACTCCTGTTGCTGCTGCTGGCGGTGTGTCCGAGGTGAGTAGTTCAAGCAGTCCACCAGATTCTGTGGTGTGAGGTTTAGTTGCCATCACTCACATGTCATTTTACTTTGTCTGTAGATTGACCAATGTACCCACCCAGACATTATTATTGTCCTTGTCACGGGTCGCTTGACACACGTACTTGGGTAGCCAGTGATGTACCTGCTCTGTTGTCCACGAGGCCCTGTTGCTGTTCTGATACTGCATTCTGCCCTCTCATGTGCTGCCAATGATGTAGCTGTTCTGTGCAATGGACTGTTGATGCACTTAGCCCATCTCATATGCTGCCTCTGATGTACCTGTTTTGTGCAATGGACTGCTGATGCACTTAGCCCATCTCATATGCTGCCTCTGATGTACCTGCTCTGTTGTCCACAATGCCCTGTTGCTGTTCTGATACTGCATTCTGCCCTCTCATGTGCTGCCTCTGATGTACCTGCTCTGTTGTCCACGAGGCCCTGTTGCTGTTCTGATACTGCATTCTGCCCTCTCATGTGCTGCCAATGATGTAGCTGTTCTGTGCAATGGAATGTTGATGCACTTAGCCCCTCTCATTTACTGCCTCTGATGTACCTGCTCTGTTGTCCACAAGGCCCTGTTGCTGTTCTGATACTGCATTCTGCCATCTCATGTGCTGCCTCTGATGTACCTGCTCTGTTGTCCACGAGGCCCTGTTGCTGTTCTGATACTGCATTCTGCCCTCTCTTGTGCTGCCAATGATGTAGCTGTTCTGTGCAATGGACTGCTGATGCACTTAGCCCATCTCATATGCTGCCTCTGATGTACCTGTTCTGTGCAATGGACTGCTGATGCACTTAGCCCATCTCATATGCTGCCTTTGATGTACCTGCTCTGTTGTCCACAATGCCCTGTTGCTGTTCTGATACTGCATTCTGCCCTCTCATGTGCTGCCAATGATGTAGCTGTTCTGTGCAATGGACTGTTGATGCACTTAGCCCATCTCATATGCTGCCTCTGATGTACCTGCTCTGTTGTCCCCAAGGACCTGTTGCTGTTCTGATACTGCATTCTGCCCTCTCATGTGCTGCCTCTGATGTACCTGCTCTGTTGTCCACAAGGCCCTGTTACTGTTCTGATACTGCATTCTGCCCTCTCACGTGCTGCCAGTGATGTACATGAACTGTTGTACCCAGTGCCCATGCTCTTGGATAATCTGATATTATACACCTATTATGTTGAATAAAGCTAATAAATCATGTTTTGTTGTCTGTCGTTGTCATTCCTGGTTGTGTACTTCAATTGTGTATATTTTGGTGCGATCGTCAATGTATTTCCTCTGACATGACACTCCCCCTTCCAACGTCACAGCCCTGGCAGGTACTCCCCTTCCGACAGCAATTGGTGGGTTAGCGTACCTGCGTCGTCGTCGATGATGGTCCATGACTTGCTGGTGGTGGAGCACGAAGAGTATCGGAAATGCGTGTAGAGCTGGGTCCATGACGGCGATCTGCTTGTGTTGTGTATCTCCGCTGTGGTGATTCCGCCGTGTTGAGGCAGGTTGTTTTTCCGCAGCGAATTTATGTGTGTTTTCCGCCATCGTGAATTGGAGGACGGTCAGAGACGTCATTCCGTACGGCGGTGTGTCTGGATTGGTCCGTGGCAGTGCGTGCTCTCCCGCCGCGTACGGAAATTTGACAGTGTTTCCCATCCTAATATGGCGGACGGAGTGTCCACGGCAGGCGGACGAAAAAAAGGCTTTTTCCGCATACTCCAGGACGGCGTTCGTCCTTCCGTCCGCCATCCTAATCGACCCCATAATTCCTTAATTCACACAGACACTCACTGTGATCCTTGTCATAAATCTTTAAGCCACACATGTTATCAAAAAACATTTAGCATGGTAAATCATTTTACACACAGAGCACAACCCATTTAAATGAACACTACACTACAATGCAGAAACCTGACTCATTTTCAAAATACAACAGGAATGAAGCCCAATATGCTTGTTATGCTTCCCAATACAGCAAACAGCACTCTCTCTATATTACTCACCTTTAAAATCGCTTTTGAAAATATAGAACAGTGTCAAACACACAGCAGATTTTCTTAAGCAGAATCTCTGAAATGCACCTCAGACACTGAAACCAGAAATGGCACACTTTCCCACTCATTCTTCACACATATTTCAGGTCTTAACCAATGAAATCTCTTCCCACACTATTTCAAAACTAAACTAACATTTCAATTGGTTCTACATTCCCACAATTTCAAACTCACATAATATTCGCCCATCCCCCTAGTGCTCATTCAACCTGTCACCATGGTAACTCCCACCTAAGGAAGAACAGAGTTTAAAAGTTCCTTATACTTTGTTGCAAATGAATCCACCAAGGTTGTTAGAGCTTTCAAAATAACAGCTAATCATGTGCAATGTTCCTTTCAATGACCTTTTCTGAACCAATAGAATTGCTTCTTTTAAAAAACAAAACTATGCACCCTAATATGCTCTTTTCCATTTTCAGAAAGCACCAATCATTTCTTAAGCTTCAAGTGCAGTGAATGTCCTCCTCTTTTTTTCTACAATGCAAGCTTTCCAACTGCCATTTCATTTACAGCCCTCATCTGAGTACAACCAGACCTGCCTTGAAGATGCCTTCAGTATGGTTTGTAGGACACAGTTTTGTATTCTGGTCTAAAAGGTATGCAACAAACAGAGGAATTTTAAACCTTGATTTACCAAATGTGGATATTTTATGGATTGGCCAGAGAGGATTGAGATGTCACCAATTGATACCATTGGTGAAATCCTTCATGCATCTCCCACATCCTGACCTTATAATTGTGCACTGTGGTGGAAATGACTTATGCACTTTGACTGGGGTTGGTCTGGAAATGCTATTGAAGGACATCTTTGGACAATTGATGTCACTTTTTCCTCAAACTGCCTTTGTCTATTCCAATATATGCCAAAGACAAAAATGGAATTGGTCCAATCAATTTTGTCCACAGATTGAGAAAGCAAGGAAACAATTTAAATAAATCTATTTCTGCATACATGAGAGACTATGGAATGGGTTGTATATACCACAACAACTTGCGTTACAACATGCAAGGCATCTATAGGACAGATGGTGTACATTTCACTGATGAAGGGAACAGAGTCTATCTCTGTAACATCAGACTCTGCATTGGTACTTACTTGTAGGTACCAAAAAACCAAAATGAACACAACGGCTCTTTTTAGAGCCAACTAACATGTAATCACTCAAATATAATTTTTAACTTTATTTTTTGTATTAATTTTTTACCGAGGTCTGCGCACCGAGCACTCACCGAGCACTCCCCATGTGCGGACCTATCGTGTTTTCTGTTATTTAAAAAAAAAAAACACATTCTTTTTAACCTTAGGAGTCCTTGAACGACCCCCTGAGAAGGCATAAGGGGTCAGGGACACTCTACCCTACCCCATTCCCACGTTTTTAAGTTATATTTTTCACTCTCTTCTGGAACCACAAAATAGGGGCGATAGGGTTCGCGCACCGTGTACTTACCGAGCACTCACGGTGCGCGGACCTATTGGAATTTAAAAAATAAATAAATAAATAAATGGAAATGGACATTGTTTCCTCTGTAGATACCTTGTATGTTGTAATGCAAGTTATTGTGGTATATTGAATCCATACTATAGTCTTTCAGGAAAGCAGAAACAGATTTGTTCACATGATTCCTTCCTTTCTCAATGTGTGGTCAGAATTGGCGTAGGGGGGTCATGAGTTCCTACTCTGATGAAACACACTTGCTGTTCTATATACTTACTTATGTTGTAAACTAGTGCATCAGAGACAGTCAGTGACAGAAAGGATACAGGACATGAAAAACACAAAATTGTATCACTTTGCTACTACCTCATAAATTACATTTAAATAAGTATAATTTTTAAAACAATTTTTCTGTACTAAATTAAAATTTATTTATCAGAATTTTCAAAATCTAAAAGAACTTGTAGCATTTATTCATCAGAAATTTCATCCATCAAAGTGTCTGAAAATGATTCGTCAAACTCGACAACGTCTACACATTCCATTAATTCCACATCTAGTGTTTCATCAAAAAAATCTGCCATGGTATCTCCTTCATGTTCTTCATGATTTGTTTCATCTATAGGATCAATATACACCTCAGAATAAGTTGCCTCAATAAACATTGCTGTTATTTCAAAGAAGATGTTGGTAGGCTCCTCATTTTCATTCATCATTTTATATTAATGTATTATTAAAAGAAAGAGAGACAGCGCTTACTGCATGATTTCCTGCTCTGTTGAGACACACTTGCTGTTCTTTAAACTTACTTATGTTGCAATCTTCTGCATCAGAGACAGACAGTGAGAGAAAGGATGCAGGACATGAAGAAGAGATGTCAAATACACATTTAAGAAAATTTTGGGGAAGAACGGAAGTATTTATGAGTAAACTTACTATGTAACCCAAAAAATTATCAGTTTGCTACTACCTCAAAAATTACATTTATTTAAGTATAAATTCTCATAAAATATTTATTTACTAAATTTAAATTTATTGTTGGGAATGATCGTCTAAGATTGCATCATCAGCAATGTCAATATTGAAAATCTCCCAAAAAGAATCCTCAAACTCAATGAACTCCAAAGCTTCCATTAAATCTGAATCCAAGGATTCATCATAGAAGTCCATGCCATCTCCTCCATCATAAAGCTCTCCTACAGGATTACTCTCATCAACAGGAACATCCTCAATAACAGTCACAAAAATGTCTATAACGATGTCAAATGACTCTTCATTTTCAACCATTATTGATGTTAGTGTACTATTAAAAGAAAGAGAAAGACAGTGTGATGTTGCAGGGTAAGAGTGAGATAGGGCAGAGAAAAACTATTAAATTCTATAAGAAGAGTTACTACTGTGTAATTTTCACACCAGAAATTGAACACCAACATTTCCACACAAAAGTACCTCAGACACTATAGTCACAAAATGGCCGTGTTTCCCTGGACAGTGTATAGTATCAAGCAAGAATTAGAAATATAAAGCACTGCATCTTATGTTGCCCTACTCAATCCATAAGTTTAACAGAAAAACATTAAATAACTAACAGAAAACATTTTTCCTATTAAATTAAAGTGAACAACAGAGTTCTCCTTACAAATTAACAACTCACCTTCTAGAAAACTGTTGTACAGTAAATTCTGTCTCAATCTCACACCTCAGAAGTATACCTCAAACACTAAAATCTCAAAATGGTTGTGTTTCCCTCTCATTTTTCAACACTTTCAAACTCACATAATCTTCAACCTACCCCCAATGCTCTCTACCAATTACCATACTAACTCTCCACAAAACACCTACCTAAACCCCAAGGTTAAAGAGTCATCACTCAATGTTGCACTCAACCAACATCTAAACACTGAAACTTGTTATTTTAATGTATTTTTTTTGTCTTTTTGAGCCGCAGTCCGCGCACGGTGCGCGGACCCGGCGATTTAAAAAATGTTTTTTTAATTTTTTTCAACCTTCGGGGTCCTTTACAGACACCATGACAAAACCTAGGGGGCTCAGGAATCTCTACACTGCCTCCTTGTCAACTATTACACTTCTGTTTACAACCACTATCATCTGCCACAAAAACAAGATGGCGGACAAAACCTCCTCATTTCGACTGAATGGAATGTTGACAGATGTCCAACAGCCAATCAGAACTCTGCGCGGGCACGCTAAGGTCCGCGCATGTGCAAGGACAGTGCAAGGACGGTGTAAGCCCGTGAGCGCACCGTGTCCCGTCTATAGATATATAATTTGAAAAAAGACGATTTTCTCAACAATTACTGAAGGGATTTTCACCAAATATACAAAAGGCACTTCTGCATACCAGGTTCTACCATTTTGCCAAGTTTGCAGTAATTCCAGGCAGATCCCTCAATCGGCACCAAAGTTATTCCCAATAGAATGTTCGCAATTTCCTATGGTAACTAGGTCCTAACTATATATACCTACTGGCAATCGCCAGTAGGTTATATATATATATATATATATATATATATATATATCTATATATATATATATATATATATATATATATTACCTACTGGCGGTCGCCAGTAGGTATATATAGTTAGGATTTTTTCTCTATGGGATTTTTGAAAATTCTATGTCAAATAACTTTGGCGTTTGTGGACGGAATTGGCTGAAATTTTCAGAAAATGGCACATTTTGTTTCTGAGCAGCCCCTGAAAATTGGGGGGGGGGGTTCGTCCAGGGGGGGTCGAGAAAAAAGGGGGGTCCCAAAACGTGTTTTTAACATTGAGTTTTCCATAGGGCGGTTGGCCTCACTTTTAGCCCGAACGGCTGAATGGATTTGCACGAAACTTGGCAAAATTGTAGGGACTGGTAGCCCGATGTGCCTTTTGTAGGTCTCAATATATGTGCTACAGTGGATTTTGAGAAATTAACGTTAAAAAAAGATATATATCTGTAACAGCGGACCGGGCAGCGCTCCAGTACGCGTACTTTTCGCGCAACGGAGCTTTGTGAAGCGAAGCTGATTGGTTCTCCGGCGTCTGTAAACATTCCAAACAGTCCGTAGCGGCCGCCATCTTGTCTCTCGGTAGGATCGAGAGACAAGAGGAGGCCAAAGCGAAGGGGCAAATGACCATAAGGGGGCATAGTAGATCCTCGCTGACCCCCAAGGTTTGATGTGGAGGTTTTAAAAGGGCCCCGCGGGGCAAAAAAAAATAATAATAATAATAATCGAACGGCTGAATGGATTTGCACGAAACTTGGTAAAATATTAGGGACTGGTAGCCCGATGTGCCTTTGCTAGGTCTCAATATATGTGCTCCAGTGGATTTTGAGAAATTAACGTGCAAAAAAAGATATATATCTGTAACAGCGCTCCGCTTCGCGTAACGGAGGTTTGCGAAGCTGATTGGTCATTCTGTCACTGGGCTATAGTTGGGCTACATCTGGCTGATATTTGGGCTACATTTGTTTTTTTTGTCTCTGGCGGCCATCTTTGGGCTACATTGGGCTACATTGGGCTTCATTGGGCTTCATTGGGCTACATTGGGCTACATTTGGGCTCCAACATATATATAGGCTAATGTAGCCCAATATATATTTTTCAAAGTTAATTTTCGTAAAAACCACTGGAGCATATATCTTGAGACATAGCAAAGGCACATCGGGCTACCAGTCCCTACAATTTTGCCAAGTTTCGTGGAAATCCATTCAGCCGTTCGAGCTAAAAGTGAGTCCAACCGCCCTATGGAAATGAAGGAAATGAATGGGTAATTTGTAATTAGCAAATAGCTCATCGCAAACTAGGAATGGTAAAGAATCGCTATTTATTCCTTAAAGTTCGCTATTTAGGAAATGCAAAAAACTTTGATGATACATATGGCGGTTCATCTCTAACAAGATAAGAAGCATAGGGATAGATTTATGATGACTGGCGCATCACCAGGGATGTGTTAGTCATTCTGTGCCGCTGTTCCGTCACCTATGGTGTGCTGCATTTACAATGCGGCGCATCATGGGGCAAAAACAGCACAGATGCGTGATGTATCTGTGCCGTAAAGGTGGCGCATTGCTGGAGTTGTATCGCAAGTGTGATGAAGCTCCAGCAAGGGTCGGGGGTGCCCCTGTCGCAGGGTTTCTGTTCTCACACAGAACTGTGGACAGAGGATTGGAACCTCGGCAAATTAGGGTGCCCCAAAACTCACCTTAGTAATCAAAAACCCCTTAGCAAGCTAGGTACAGTGTCACATTGGATATAACAAACTCTCAATGTTTAGACAATCCAGAATATGAACTTATAGTACCTCAGGATACGTGGAACTCATGAACAGTCGGTCGTTATATATTTCTTAGAAACCAGAACATGGAGTTAAGAAGAACACATGTGTATTTGAAATGTTTATTTACTAATGCCGTCTTCTCAGGCGTAGTATCTTAGATAATACAAGTACACATATTATCAGTAGCAAAATTACCAGCATAGTTACTAGTACATAAAAAGCGAATGGTGACAGTATGTTAACATGCTGTAAATGAATAAGAGTTAGCAACACTTATAAGCAGCCACGGGCCGTGGAGGGAGTTACGGTGGTGCAGGGAGGCGGGGAGGGGGAGGACCAGGGTGGAGAGGGCTCCACCCTGCCCCTCCCCCTCCCCGCCTCCCTGCCCCACCGTAACTCCCTCCACGGCCCGCGGCTGCTTATATCTCACCCTCCCTAATACACATATTATATTATTTGCTAAGAAGGTCTGTTTGTGTTGGTTTCGGGCGTGCCCATACTTTAGTGTCTTAGATTTGAAGGAATCACATCAGCATACACCAGCTCTCTCTTCATGTGAACCGCATCAACTGTTGTGTATGTGTGTTCGGCAAAGCAATATAAAACCCGCCTCATGCCCAGAATTGGCAGAAGCTGCACTTATGTTATGAGTATGAAGTCGTGGAGATCAGACCTCATAACAATTCTGTATCGTGTTGTTCTTGAAACTTCAGCACTCGCTGTACAGATATAGTTTAACAAGCAAAGCAGATAGTACAGCAATAACATATTATTCTCATGTAAACCACGATGAACTACTAGGTTGAAAGCTAAAGCAACAACTAAGTGTTGTGTGCAGAAGTTGCAAAAAAGGAAAAATGGCGTTTAAACCGGTAATGAGCCCATGCTAACTTAACACGGTGTAAAGATATCCAGGACCTAGATGACACCTCCCCATGATCTGAAAACGAACTGAATAAGATAATAGAAGTGCCATCTCATGAGAGCAGATTGCAACTTTATATGTGGACGGTCCGCAAGGTAAAACATTAAAAACTAGGAAAATTTAATGCTAAAGAAAAATAAAACAGCCAAGTACTTTATCGAGTCTTAAGCCAATAGGCAAGCTAAATAATAAAAACTTGACAAATAAGTCAATGAATTGTCAATGAAATGCTAGTACTCAGCATATCAAACATGAAAAAGGTCTATGACATAACTGTGTATGCAAAATAAGCTGCAACAGCCTCCAATAGGAAGTCACCGTCTTCATCCGAAAAGAGTTCAGCCATCCAATTTAAAAGCGGAAAAGAACATACGTGCTCTCCCAGCACCGGATCCTCTATCACCATCAGAGGACAGCTCGGTGGGTTTTCAAGAAAGCTCTGTTCCAAGAAAGACTGTGTTGCCGCCAGTAAATTCCAGGGACCAATTAGTCCATGCATCAATGCCACAGCCATAATCCTTTCGCCAGGACAAACCAACTCGTGAGTAATGATAGGAGTCATCAGCTGATTAAAGTCGACGTCAGGAGAAACCGGTCCGCAGAGACACAAATCAATGGCCCAATCGAAATCACAGGTCAGGCAGTGAAATACAGGCTGGACACAGGTGAAGTAGGAGAATCGAAAAGATAATCCATATGCCGTGCTTAATATCGCCAACGGCATTGTGCCATAATATTCTAGCATGCGATTGCGGAACAGTGTCAGCAGCTGCAGGGCGGGAGCTTGCACAGGAGGGACTTCCATATTTAAAAATGTAAAAAAGCACAAGAGCGTCCGCTGGTAATGCAAGTAAAAATGGGAATCCACGAAGCACAGTGGAAAAAAATAGAATGAAAGAAAGCAGGGATGACTCCAAAGATTTTCTCAAATGAAGTCACGAGACCACTGGTAACAACTTTAAGAAAGTGCGCCAGGCCCTTTGTGGAGGACGCGTTAAAGATAGTCCGAACCATCTTGCTGAAATGGAAAGGCGAATCTGTATTGAAAAGGGTCTGCACCTCTGTACGGGTGTTCGCTATGTGAAGCACGAAAGTTTCACGGGCCGAACTCAAGGCCACCTCTCTCTGAGACAAAAGAGCTCTTATTCTTGCCATGCCGTTGAAATCTGCTCCCAAGGTTGGTATTTGTGGCCAGATTGAAAACTCCCTATGTTCATGTGTGGGAGGAAATAGAACATTTCTGCAGCAAATAACCCGTTCACTTACTGTTACGATAAAAGGAATACTTTTAATTAACCCAGAACAATCTTCATTATTGACCATCAAATAACTACCATTTTCCAACAACTTGAACGTGGGGATGATAGCAGGAACTGGCGTGCCTTGCAACACGCAAGCCATATTTGGTCGGTGTTTGTTGCATGAACCGTGTAACTGTATGTGCCTACACATTAGTGAATGATCTGGCGTCTCAGTGCATTCCTCTCCATTCAGATAAACTTCTTGATCATCTTTGAAACATCTGTATGTGTATGGAAGCGACCAGACCTCATGAAGAAAAGCACTACCTAAAGGTTCATAACGACCTATTGGTATATATTTCATACAATTTGAAAACTTATATAAAGCAAAAGGCAGCGTTATTAAACCGTGGATAAGGCACGTTGCCAAAAAACCCGCAATCCTCTGCTGATGATGTCACTGAGCATGTCATGAATGATGTAATATGTGACATCATCAGCAGTGGATTACGGGTAATAGTATCTCTAGTTTACTCCCCTATGGCTGTCTTTCTTTTAACATAAGTGTCTGTTTCCTTCCCTTATACTTACTGTTCTTTTTTTAAAAAAAAATTTTTGGTTCACTTCCGGTTCGCGTACCGGCGAGCGAACTGGGAAGCGAACTACGAGAAATAGAGGTTGGCACAGTTCCAAATATTGTACCAATTTTTTAATAACGGGGAGGTAGTTCTGAAAAGAACTTTTTTTTTTATTGTTTTTGTTGTTTTATATTTTTTTTATTATTTTTCTGAACATTTTTTTACTTTTTTTGAATTTTTCTGAACAGTTTTATATTTTTTTGGGTTGTTCTTGCAGGGGGCAATGAAAATGATTCATTGTAAAGGGCTCAGCAGGAGCAACAAAACAAAAAAAAAGTATTTATTATTTGGGGCGTTTCGTACAAACTTGCATATGATAGTCAATAGCTCTGTTGATCAGAGTGATGCTTCTTTCTCCGTAGCAAATGAATCCATTGCAATGTACGCAGACGTGTTTTACTTCATGAAATCTCGTTTGAATATTTGGCACCATCTCCCTGCCCTCTGGTCCCGTTACTTCCGGTACAACAGATCTTCTGGCCATAATAGGGAGATTATCTAGGTCGTTACGAAACTGTGCAGCACTGTAGTTGTTAGGATGCCACCTAGTCATATGGCGATGCATTGTGTAGTTTCCGAAACTGTATTTTTTGTCGGTCCCTCTGGACAGTCTATCTTGACATATAAGGCAAGTTACGTATCTTGCATTTACTTTTTTCTGACCTTTGGGAATTTTAAAAAATTGCCAAATGAAGTTTTCTTTCCGGTGAGACATCCTGGGCTCCTCAGGCAAAAAGTGCCTCTCTTCGTGCTCGTCGACCTGTTCCTCTTCTTCCTCTTCTTGCTGAATTATAACTTGAGCTGGTGGTCCACTCTTCCTTGGATGTGGTGGAGGTGGTGGGGAAGCACCAGCTGAAGCTACTAAAGAAGCCATTGCTCACTGGTAACAAAGGGTCTTTCTCTCACAATGATGAAAGTCAGAGTGAGGAAAGAAGGAGGGATTTTCATCATTTGGGAAAAACAATAGTTCTCAACCAATGAAAAGTGTTCATTTTAGATTATATGACCTAGTCTTACATCATTAGGAAACCAAAAGTGAAATGAACCAATGAAAAGTGTTATTACCAAGTCACATGACCTGCTGTGTTTACGTTAAGCGCTTTGCAGGGCCTCCCGGTTTGCTTCCAGAAACCTGTGCTTTGCGACTCGGTAAGCGTACCAGTTCGCTAACGTAGCACGTCATATGACGTATCACGCGACAACGCGAAACGTCATGCGGACGGGAGGCGTCACGATGTTGTTTTCTAACGCGGCAGTTGCGGTAAAGAAACGTTTACCGACTCGCGGTCTATTTCGCGGCATCAAGGTCAGCTAACGGGAAGCTTCCCGATTCGCGAAGCGGGAACGAAGAAAAAAAAATATTTATAAAAAAAATTATTAATAAACATATAAAATATATTTTGGGAATTAAAGAAGAATACATTTTACAGCTACAGATATTAGCTGTTAAAAAACCAATGAAATTCACTGAAAAAACCATAGGTTATAGACCATATATAGTTAGGAATTAGCATTTACAAAACCTTGAAAATTCACTGAAAAAACCATAGGTTATAGACCATATATAGTTAGGAATTAGCATTTAGAAAACCTTATTTTACTCACACAAAACCATTGAAATTCCATATATAGTTAGTTGCACTAACTATATATCACGCACCCGCAATCCACTGCTGATGATGTCACATATTACATCATTCATGACATGGTCAGTGACATCACTGATGACATCACTGATGACATCTCAAATGACATCACTGATGACATCACTGATGACATCTCAAATGACATCACTGATGACATCATGACACACCAATACCAGTTACTACATACGCACTCACTGATTCCTACGTCTACACACACATTCACTCATTCACCCATACAATCACTCATACATACAGTCACTCATTATTACAACACTATCATATGCACTCATACACCTATGCAGACAGTCACACACTGCCACTCATCCATGGAGTTACTCACACACCAAGTCAGTCCTGTAAAGAATCAATCACACTTCCATTTCTTCATCTATACAGTTAAACACAGAACACCATACTTCAGTGACATCACTGATGACATCACTAATGACATCTGAAATGACATCACTGATGACATCTCAAATGACATCACTGATGACATCATGACACACCAATACCAGTTACTACATACGCACTCACTAATTCGTACGTCTACACACACATTCACTCATTCACCCATACAATTACTCATACATACAGTCAGTTATTATTAGAACACTATCATATGCACTCATACACCTAGTCAGTCCTGTGAAGAATCAATCACACTTCGATTTCCTCATCTATAGTTAAACACAGAACACCATACTTTTCACACATATACTAACACATACTTACTCTCTTATACAATCACTGATACAAGTACACATTGATATGCACAGCGTCACACACCTCCCAGCCAGCCACACACACACTCAGTCTTCCATCCATCCAGTCATTCTTCAATATGTAAAACGTATTTAAACTTTACAAAAACACACAGACACTAGATGATGTCATCAGTGATGTCATTTGAGATGTCATCAGTGATGTCATCAGTGATGTCACTGACCATGTCATGAATGATGTAATATGTGACATCATCAGCAGTGGATTGCGGGTGCGCGATATATAGTTAGTGCAACTAACTATATATGGAATTTCAATGGTTTTGTGTGAGTAAAATAAGGTTTTCTAAATGCTAATTCCTAACTATATATGGTCTATAACCTATGGTTTTTTCAGTGAATATATATATATATATATATATATATATATTACCTACTGGCGGTCGCCAGTAGGTATATATAGTTAGGATTTTTTCTCTATGGGTTTTTTGAAAATTCTATGTCTAATAACTTTGGCGTTTGTGGACGGAATTGGCTGAAACTTTCAGGAAAATGGAACATTTTGTTTCTGAGCAGCCCTTGAAAATTTGGGGGGGGTTCGTCAAGGGGGGGCTGAGAAAAAAGGGGGGTCCCAAAACGTGTTTTTAACATTGAGTTTTCCATAGGGCGGTTGGCCTCACTTTTAGCCCGAACGGCTGAATAGATTTGCACGAAACTTGGCAAAATTGTAGGGACTGGTAGCCCGATGTGCCTTTTGTAGGTCTCAATATATGTGCTACAGTGGATTTTGAGAAATTAACGTTTAAAAAAAGATATATATCTGTAACAGCGGACCGGGCAGCGCTCCAGGACGCGTACTTTTCGCGCAACGGAGCTTTGTGAAGCGAAGCTGATTGGTTCTCCAGCGTCTGTCAACATTCCAAACAGTCCGTAGCGGCCGCCATCTTGTCTCTCGGTAGGATCGAGAGACAAGAGGAGGCCAAAGCGAAGGGGCAAATGACCATAAGGGGGAATAGTAGATCCTCGCTGACCCCCTACGTTTGATGTGGAGGTTTTAAAAGGGCTCCGCGGGGCAAAAAAAAAAAAATAATAATAATCGAACGGCTAAATGGATTTGCACGAAACTTGGCAAAATATTAGGGACTGGTAGCCCGATGTGCCTTTGCTAGGTCTCAATATATGTGCTCCAGTGGATTTTGAGAAATTAACGTTCAAAAAAAGATATATATCTGTAACAGCGCTCCGCTTCGCGTACTTTTCGCGTTACGGAGCTTTGCGAAGCTGATTGGTTCTCCGGCGTCTGTCAACATTCCAAACAGTCCGTAGCGGCCGCCATCTTGTCTCTCGGTAGGATTGAGAGACAAGAGGAGGCCAAAGCGAAGGGGGAAATGGCCATAAGGGGGCATAGTAGATCCTTCCTGACCTCTTAGGTTTGATGTACCATTTTGTCAAGTTTGGTGTAATTCCGTTCAGCCATTCAGGCTGTAGACGTATGTAAATGTCCTATGGAAAATTGCATGGGGAAAACACATTTGAAAGTGTTGAAATTTAGAACCAATTAAAATGTTACTTTGGTTTTGTATTTGTGTGTGATGAAAGTTAATTGGTTATGTATATATGTCAAATGAGAGGAAACCACAGCCATTTTGTGATACTACTGTCTGAGGTACATTTGTGAGGAATTTTTGGTGGTGAATTTCTGGTGTTTGATTTACACAGTACTAACACTTCTGCTACTTTTAAAAAGGTGAGTTGTTAATTTGTAAGGGGAACTATGTCGTACACTTGAAGATAATTTGAAAAATGTTTTCTGTTATTTATTTGCAGTCCTTCTGTTATACTAAATACTTGATAAAGTTAGTTTTATATTATGTATTACTAAAAACGATAAATGAAAGTGATTATTTTTTTCTGCAATTTACAGCAAGCAATTTCAAAATAAAATGGCTCACAATGAAGAGACCGTGGCAATTTCTTTTGAATTGTCCACTACATTGATTGAAATTGAGAGCACCAATAATGAAATATTGTCACAAGGAGGACATGACTTGTATGATTCCATTAGATTGATTGAAATGGACAGCACCAAGAATGAAATATTGTCACAAGGAGATGACTTGAATGATTCCACTACATTGATTGAAATTGAGAGCACCAATAATGAAATATTGTCACAAGGAGGAGATGACTTGTATGATTCCATTAGATTGATTGAAATGGACAGCACCAATAATGAAATATTGTCATAAGGAGGAGATGACTTGAATGATTCCACTACATTGATTGAAATTGAGAGCACCAATAATGAAATATTGTCACGAGGAGATGACTTGAATGATTCCACTACATTGATTGAAATTGACAGCACCAATAATGAAATATTGTCACAAGGAGGAGATGACTTGAATGATTTTTTTGATCAATCTCTTGATGGCGAATTTATCGAGTGTTTGGAGACCATAGAGTTACAAGAATCATCATTGGAGACTTTTAATGAGGACATTGCTGATGAGGACATGTTACTAGTTCTTTCAAATTTAGAAAATTCTGAAGAATAAATTTATATTTAGAAATCAAAAATTTTTGAGACATTATTCATTTTTATTTTTAATTTATGAGGTTGTAGCGAAGTGATTGTAGTATAAAATGAGACTTATAGTATAGAGTGCAACATTTTTATGTTACATGGTAAGTTTACTCATATTTACTTCCCTTCTGCCACTATATTATCTCCAATGTGTATTTGACATCTCTTCTTCATCTCCGGCCTCCTTTCTCTCACTGTGTGTCTCCGATGCATCTTATCGCTGCTATTTTGTGTAATTACAGAAGAGAGTAAAATAAAATAGTTCGGAACGTGAAAAGGGGGCAAAGTAGAGTACTCCTCACCCCCTAGGCCTTTTTAGGCGGTCCCAAAAGGATCAGTTTCTGCTTTCCTGAGAGATTATGGTATGAGTTCCATATACCACAATAACTTGCATTACAACATGCAAGATATCTATCTCCTATTACCAACTTTTGGAGATATTCGCGCTAAGCGCGAATATCTCCAAAAAGTAACACCTGCCCTGAGCAGTTCTTAGCCATGTTATCCAATGGGAGGTGGATAACATGGCTAAGAGCATTAGCTCGGTAATGCATGAATATCGCTGAGTTTTTAGCGATATTCATGCATTGCGGCCGTTTATTATCGCATTTGCGATAAACCTTGATAATAGCAAGGTTTATCTTCGATAATTTCTGACGATGCTTAGTGGTAAAAAATTGGTTGGTAAGCATCGTTAGCGATAAATATCGCTTAACTTTGGTAATATGCCCCAATGTCTGTTAACGTTCGATTCGAAGGAAATGAGGAAGTGTTGAAAAACATTGTCTGCGCCATCTTGCCTTTTTTGAAATGCCACACTTTTGTCGTGCAAGGCAGCCATTTTAGATGTCTTGACCAGACCCACTCTCTGCACGCTGTCGATTCGTAGCATGGCTCCTCACCCACGCAAGCATCTTCCCTAGGCACTGGTCACCACCGCTCTCTGTCTTATGCATGGGCAATAAACCTCCCCCATCTGCGCTGCTCTTCCCTGAGAATCACACTCTGTGCCCGCCCGACACCTCCCTTTCGCCCTATTCACTACCGCACCCTCTGACACTCCTCTTTCTCTGTGTCCGATTGTCCAGGCTATCAGCTAGCCCTGCAGATGTAGTTTATGGCCCCAGCTGTAAAGAATCACCCCTCTTCAAAGGAGTTATAGTAGATCAAGGCCCACACCCGATGAGATCCGTCACACCACACGTGTTCCTACTATCTGAAAACCATCCTGTATTGTGATTGGGGAGGGGACCGAGCCTGAAGCGGAAGATTCCAGGAATGACTCTTTGTACATCAAAGTTTTTACAATTATGTGTCACATTAAAAATATATAGCACTCCAACAAAGTAGTAGGAATATAAAACTTTAATAACATATAAATATATACAAGAAAACAAAAACAGTAAAAACATTTAAACAACGAAGAGACCGTGGCAATTTCTTTTGAATTATCCAATAGATTTATTGAAATTGACAGCACCAATAATGAAATATTCTTGTCAGTAGCGGTCTGTTGTGTGAATAGTTCCAAGGCAGCAGAACGCGCTGAAATCTAGATGGCACGAAAGTGATGTCTAGTAAGTTGCCGCCCAGCAAAAAACGGCGTGGGGCGCCGCGGGGGTGAGTGAGTCCAGTAGGCACCACAGCTATTCTTACCGGCATTGCAGAATTACTGCTGGGGACAATGCCTGTGCTGTAGCAGGGTCACAGCAGAAACAAAAAGGATTCTGTTGAAGATGTTGTTGGTTTTCAATTTGAAAACAGTTCTGGTGTCAACTGCTATGCTAATGTAGTGGTTAATGTTTTGTTTTCTCTAGAAAATGTAAAAGAGGGGGAGGCAGTCCAAAGTTCCGTTAAAAGGGCAAAGGAAAGGATCGGTGGTTTGAACTATCAGTCAAAAAGGGGAGGGGGTGCAATAATTTTTCCTACCGGGTCACACTGTGCTTTCACCGGAAGTGAGGTGTGCAGGATTCTAGTAATTCAAAGTGAGGCTGGCGCCAGCATGGGAGCGCCGACGTCCCGCGGATACAGTTTCGTCACTCCACGGGCGATCATGGCAGTCATTCCCCATCGGGGGTCGGAGACTCCCGCGGCTCCTCTAGAATCTTCAAGGTCGTGGAGGACTACGGTGGTGGAGTCAACCAGTGACCGGGCCATTTCTTTATGCTGGGCCCGCTCTTGCCAGGTCGACCGCCATTTTGAGAGTTCGGCAGCTACCGGCGATCGCGGGGTCACATGAGCGGACGGGCTCCACCCTGCCGGGCGAGACGTTGCAGCATGGCCACAGTGGAAGAACCCTTTTCCGGGCGCCTGGAGCGCTGAGGGTGCAGCTGGGAAGCCTCCACCTGGGGAGGCGGGAGAGGCCTGTTCGCACCGTCTCTCCCTCCCAGTGCACCCCACGGCGTCTCGCTTGAGATTTGTTATGGCCGGACCAGGCGATGAGGACGAGGGGGGGGGGGTCGGAGGCATGTGCAAGACATCCCCCCCCAGTGTTGTCGCAGCCATTATAAAAGAAAGAAGTGTCCCGTCCGTCTTCGGGCCGGGCTTCCGGTGGATGTCGGCCGGACGCCCCTGGCTCTGGCCCCATGAACGGGTTTCTTGGTTTATCGGCTGCAGCCGGATCCCGTCGGCCTCGGCCCCCCGACCGTTGGTGGCCGGACCGGAAGAGCATGTGGCGGGACTACCTGCAACTCTCAAGGGCCACCGCGGCCGGACTGGGAGAGAGAGGGGAGGGTCGAGGAGACATTCCCCCCCCCTGCAACTGTTCAGCGTTGTAAAGGCAATCCCCTGGCCGGGTCCCGCTGGCCTCGGCCTCTCCTCCGGCTACACCCTACGTTAGGATCTCCTGGCCGAGGCGTGGCAGCAGGACCTGCCTTATATGGGCTGCTCCCGGCTGGGCGTAGCCGGAACCCTGCCCCACCTTGGAAGTTTCCAGAGTGGGGGCGGATGTTCTACTGACTTGCATTTTCCCTAGTCTATCGATTTTTTTGGCGTGGCAGGCGGTGGGACAGCGAGGGGTGATTTGGTTTCTCTTACTGTTTTTCTGGTCTCTCACCACTGGCATATTTTAACGTTTTCTTGTTTCTAGGACATTAATAGGTTTTATCATTACGTTATGTTATCGTTTCTTTGTTCGTTGTTTAATAAAAGTTCATGTTCATCAGTGGCCTACTGATTTTCGTTTTCCTATTTTTTTCTTTCCAGGTTGTTTCATGGTAAAGTTTCTGTTAACAGGATACAGTGATCACTTCGTTATTATTGCATATGTCCTTTTCACTAGGGGTGCTCTCTGGTCGGGCCAGATGACGTATCTCTAGTAAATGGTCCGGGTGAAAAAGGTGCATCAATCAGTGGGGAGTAGATAGGCATGACAGATTACAACAGGGGAGAAAGGTCCGCATTACGTACCCTTTCACTACTTGCAAAGATTTTCCTACGTTTATTTGCAAACAGGGAATACCTCCAAAAAGAACTAATTCCCAAACAGTCAATGTTCGGACAATCAATCAATCAATGAGGAATGAAATAGGTACGACGTGTTAAAGGCTTGTGTTACCTACCCTTCACTATCTGCAAAGGGAGAGAGAATATTCCTATTCTTCCTCGTTTGCAGGTAGAGAAGATCCTTAAGAGAATTAACTTCGAACAATTCAATGCTCGATTGAAACAATCAACAAGGGGTACTGTGAACACAAATGAACGCCGCTTATGTACATACGCATTGCTATTTTCAACAGGTTGTTCCTAATGTTTCTATTTTAGCGAGGTCAAAAAGAGATCCCATTAGTGGCCTACTGATTTTGCTCGATTCCTTTTGTTTTTTTACACGATTTTTCGCTATCTGCAAAGACTAAACAGAGTATTGCGACTCTGTGCTTGTTTGTAAATAGAGAATGAACCAAAGAGAACAATCAATCAAATGGAGAGAGAAGCAGGCACGACGGATTACAAAGGGGGCAAAGGGCTGCGTTAACTACCCTTCACTATCTGCAAAGAGAGAGTACTCCTAATAGAAATGAGGGGTGGGGGGCAGCATTCAAAGCAGATCAGTGTGCATAAACACGAAAATGTTTTTACTTACCACGTACTTGACATTCGACAGCTTATGATATTTGCTATTAAAAAACCATTGAAATTCACTGAAAAAACCATAGGTTATAGACCATATATAGTTAGGAATTAGCATTTACAAAACCTTGAAAATTCACTGAAAAAACCATAGGTTATACACCATATATAGTTAGGAATTAGCATTTAAAAAACCTTATTTTACTCACACAAAACCATTGAAATTCCATATATAGTTAGTTGCACTAACTATATATCGCGCACCCGCAATCCACTGCTGATCATGTCACATATTACATCATTCATGACATGGTCAGTGACATCACTGATGACATCACTGATGACATCTCAAATGACATCACTGATGAGATCACTGATGACATCATCCAGTGACTGTGTGTTTCTGTAAAGTTTAAATATGTTTTACATATTGAAGAATGAGTAGATGTATAAGTGTCTGGACGAAGGATTTAGTAGGTGCATGACTGAATGTATGAGTGAGTGATTAAATGTGTCTCACTGAGTGCATGGGTTAGTGACTAAACTGTCTTAATTTGTGCATCATTATGTCTGTTGTTCTGTAAACTGCTGCATGTGTTGATCAGTAGCTATATGATTAACTATATGGGTTATTGATTGATTGTCCAAGTATTTGTATAGGAGACTGAGTGTGTGTGTGGCTGGCTGGGAGGTGTGTGACTCTGTGCAGATCAATGTGTACTTGTATCAATGATTGTATAAGAAAGTAAGTATGTGTTAGTATATGTTTGAAAATGTAAGGTGCTCTATGTTTAACTGTATAGACAAGAAAATGGAAGTGTGATTGATTCTTTACAGGACTGACTAGGTGTGTGAGTAACTCCATGGATGAGTGGCAGAGTGTAAGTGTCTGTATAGGTGTATGAGTGCATATGATAGTGTTGTAAAGATGAGTGATTGTATGTATGAATGATTGTATGGGTGAATGAGTGAATGTGTGTGTAGACGTAGGAATCAGTGAGTACGTATGTAGTAACTAGTATTGGTGTGTCAATGGTTTCAAAAATTATACTCTGTATTTAACACTGGGTGAAACAGAGGTTATATTAAAACGTGAGGAGATGCATTGTATTGTCACATGAATGATATCATCAGTGATGTGGTCATTGATGTCAAATGAGATGTCATCAGTGATGTCATCAGTGATGTCACTGACCATGTCATGAATGATGTAATATGTGACATGATCAGCAGTGGATTGCGGGTGCGCGATATATAGTTAGTGCAACTAACTATATATGGAATTTCAATGGTTTTGTGTGAGTAAAATAAGGTTTTTTAAATGCTAATTCCTAACTATATATGGTGTATAACCTATGGTTTTTTCAGTGAATATATATATAGATATATATATATTACCTACTGGCGATTGCCAGTAGGTAGTTATAGTTAGGACCTATTACCAATAGGAAATCCGCAACATTCTATTACCAATAACTTTAGCGCCAATTGATGAATCTTCTTGGAATTTTCCAAACTTAGTAGTTCCTGAGAAAATTACAGTTAAATTCATTTATATATCTATGGGAACGGTGGATCAGAGGTTTGAAACCAGGAACTGTTGGCAGCCAGTTTGTGCCTCTGTAGGAGTGAGGCTGAGGAAGTTAGTGGAATATGTGTTCAAAACGGAGAAAGGGGGCAGGGTAGAAATAATGTTATCCTCTAGACCTGCTTAGGGGGTCCCAGAGGACCACCTTCTTTTTAAAAAAAAAACAAAAATCGGTAGGTGCGTGGACTGTGCTGTAAGATAAATAAAATAAAACTATTTTTTTAATAATTCCCCAGTAGGTAGTTATAGTTAGGACCTATTACCCATAGGAAATCCGCAACATTCTATTACCAATAACTTTAGCGCCAATTGATGAATCTTCTTGGAATTTTCCAAACTTTTGGCCAGCTCAATTCCGCTCCTTCCCTGAAAGTTTGGGGGTGATTGGTAAAGCGGGGGCCGAGAAAAAAGTGGGTCCTAAAACATGTTTTCCCCATGCAAATTCCTATAGGACTTTAAGCCACGGCTACAGCCCGAACGGCTGAACGGAATTACACCAAATTTGACAGAGAGGTAGTCCTAAGTTCCGACTTGTGCCTTTTACTTATATGGTGTCAATCTGTTCAGTAGATCCTGGGAAAATTACAGTTAAAGTCATTTATATATCGATGGGCACGGTGGATCAGAGGATTGTGTGAGGATTGGCATCGTACCATAAGCGAACCATCCCGATCACGTGCTCAATGCTAATTGGCTGTCAAGTGGTTGTAAACCTTTGAAAACAGGAACGGTTGGCAGCCATTTTTGCCTCTGTAGTAGTGAGGCTGAGGAAGTTAGTGGAATATGTGTTCAAAACGGAGAAAGGGGGCAGAGTAGAAATAGTTTTATCCTCTAGACCTGCTTAGAGGGTCCCAGAGCATCACCTTCTTTTTTAAAAAAAAACAAAAATCGGTAGGTGCGTGGAGGGTGCGTGGACTGTGCTGTAACATAAATAAAATAAAACAATTTTTTTTAATAATTCATCCCTGGGGTAAGAATGTTGTGGTCAAAATTACTAAATTTTATGTGGGGCCCAGAGGGGCCCCCCAGCCTAGGGGATCGTAACCCCCATGGCTAAAAAGAAAAAACTGGTGGGGAGAGCGGTCAAAGGTCCTCAAAGCAGCGGGGATCATCAACCCTCTGGGGTTTATGTATTGTGGGAGGGGGGACTACGTGGCTCTCCTCCTGGAGCAATCGAGGGCCCTGTTACCCCCCTGGGCTACAAAAAAAATCATGGCTGGGTATGGGAGCTGTAAGGTCTCTATTGTGGGAGGGCCAGCTTTTGCAGTGTCCCAGGTTGCCCATCCTGTCCTCTCATAGCAGGGAAATATGTTTTCTCTTTCAAAATTTAAATCAGACTGCTTTTCCATATGGCGAGCTGCATGTTAGTAGCTCCTGCTGTGGAAAGTAATGCCGGCTCCCAAACGCGTAGAGGTTGTGCACCAAAGGCTCTGGATTAGCGCAGCCTACAGATTATGAGTCGTGCATCCAGCGTGTGCACACCAGGGGGCCACACTGAGCACTGCGGTGGGTGCGCAACTTTTACTTTTTCCGTAAAAAAATAGCCCCTAGCAGTACTTTATAATATTCCCAGGGATCGTATCCTCCGGGTCTTCTAAACAATGTTGGGGACCGTGAGGGGAGCCACAATGCCCCCATGGTCCCGCCGGCTTCCCGCGTTCTTCTTGAGCCGGCATTGCTTTTCTGCAAGGGAAGATGCTAACTTGCACGTGGAAAAGCAATCTGCTTTGGAATTTGAAAGTAAGAACAGATTTCACTGCTCTGTCTTGCAAAATGCAAACTAAGTTTGCTATGGGAGGGCGGGAGCCGTGAGAGTCTAGCCCTGTCAAAGCAAACAGCAGTGTCCCGGGGGTAGGCATCCTGGGACACTGCAGGAGCTGGCCCTCGGGCGTGGCGGTCCCCAGGGCCCTCGTGGGCACCAGGCAGAAGGCCACGCAGCTTTCCTCCCACAATACACAAATTCCTGTGGGGTGGTGGTTCCTGGGGCTTGAGGGGCATTGTTGAGGCCCACACACTTCTAATTTTGTAGGGGGGGCCTTGGACGCGAAAGTGGTGCAAGGGGGTTGTAGATCTGGTACAAAGTGTTTTGTTTTACTTTGCTTTCCTTTTCGTCTTGTAGAGGAACCAGGGTTAATATACCAGCTTTTGTGCAGCCAGTACCTTTCAACCCTACCCCAATCGGCTTTCTGCCTGTTACCATAGTAACAGTTCATGGAACACTTACGTGACAAGAGAGGTTAGAAGTTCACCACATTATGTTGCTATTGGAAAAAGTTACTGTGCTGGAGTTTTAAAACCTTTCCATATTAGTAGGTATAGACTCTGGTAAAGATCTGGTAAAGAGTTAGCCTCAGAATCATCCTTCAAATTATAAATATCTATTGGGGACCGCTACCCCCCCCCCCCAAAAAAAAGACGTATATACTTTTTTAAATGAACTTTTATTGAAACAACAAAAAATAACTGGAAATGTGACTTAGAGATAACAATATAATAAATAACTAGAAACATAACTTTAAAAAAACAATTAAACAATATGTGATATGGAGTCTAATAGAAGTAGGGTAGGTAATCTGCAAAACAAAAATGAAAGTAAGTGTTCAAAATTATATCGATGTGACTAATTTGAGGTCAAACATTACAAGTTAATGTAATACTTGGCAATAATTTTTAATTTGCACGTCTGCAGTGTGCCTGATACATTCCACCTCTCTTATAGGCCTGCGTTCAAGAGGTGTCTGTACGGGCATGCCTACTGCATCAGATTTACAGTATGGACCAACAGGTCTTTAAAATGATTCAGAGATGAGACAGAATTAGGTGAGAGATCAAGTCATTATGCAGGACAATATTCTTTAGGGCTTATTTACAAGCCTCTCGTGCCACTTTTGTGTTACTTTTCCCATGTTAAAAGTGACGCAAAAGTGGCGCAAGGGGCTTGTAAATAATGTCTTTTATTTCTAATGCATTTAATCAGAGGCATTGTTCATCTAGGCTGCTCTGCTTACCTTGTGTAAACATTGTAATCAACAGAGTTAACAACT
Organism: Lissotriton helveticus; assembly: GCF_964261635.1. NCBI lineage: Eukaryota > Metazoa > Chordata > Amphibia > Caudata > Salamandridae > Lissotriton > Lissotriton helveticus. The sequence goes on along the minus strand of NC_136060.1, from coordinate 44,708,868 downwards.
TGAACTCAGCTTTGGTTGTACAAGGTAGATTGGACAGCAGCGTCCATAACTTTAAAACAGAAAGAGAAATGATGTGAGAGAGAGTGAGAAAGAGAAAGAGAGAAAAAACAATATTAAAACGTGGGAGAGAGAAAGTTATAGATGGAGCAGTTAATACTGGAGAAAATACTCGTATCTCATCTTTTGCCTCCGTTGTGTGTTCAATAAGCATGGGCGGATTTTGCGAATTGGCAATCCACGAAATTGCGTATTTACGGATTCGCAATCCGCAAAATCCGCGAACTCTCGCGAATTTGCGGATTTTTAATTTTTTTGTGTTCGCAAGGATTTCTGCCAGTTCGCGAGGATTTTGTACCAGTTCGCAAACGCGAACTTACTTTTCGGGTAGCAACGGTCGCGAACATGTTGTTTCTACATCTGGTTCATCACAGCACCCTCTGTTTCACCACTGCCACCCTCTGTTTCACCACGGCCACCCTCTGGCTCACCCATGCCACCCTCTGGCTCACCCATGCCACCCTCTAGTTCATCACTGTAGATTATGGGTGGAAAAGCACACCTGCCCTGCCTCAACTGACATAAATGAATTAGGGGCTGATTAATGTGTTTCTGAATTTGAACTTCCTGGCTGGACCCTGCTTCCTTATCTGTAATTGCTTTTTCTGAGCCTGCTGTGAGGGTCAGAGCAGGGTCATAGAATAGTTGCAAGTAGGCAACTGAACTCTGAAGGGGCCCCTCAGGAAGCACTACAGGGAATGGTTACTAATGATAAGATTGAACTTTTGCACCTGCTGAGTGCTTCCAGGTCAAGATCCAAATCAAAGTGACCAGCACATGAAGAAAGCACTGAGAGGAGCCTGCTGGACAGGAACAGGAAGTTGGAGACTGTGGGGCACTTCCTTCCTCCCACCCCCCCCAAAAATGGACTCCTTGCAAAAAAAAGTGCAGGCAAATGTCAACCTGAGGAGTTATTCTGATAAAAATCATAATTTTCAAGGTTTATGCTGCCTGCTGGTGGATTTCTTGTGCGAAATTGCAAATTTTGCAATCTCGCAATTGCGAGATTGTCGCTGCCCACCGCATCTACGTTTTCGCAAGTGTTTACTCCCGCGAAATTGTATAGTATTCTAGTTGGCAAGTGCGACCAAGCAAAAAAATCCGCTTCGCACGGATTTACGAATTTTCGGTAAGTTCGCGAGAGTTCGCGGATTGCGAATTTACCGAAAATCCGCAAAATCCGCGAGCGGAACGGATTTTACGCCCATGCTTAGTGTTCAAGCAGTTGCTGGTTTATAGTGCACCCTCCAGTTTAGTGATCTGAAAGATAGTATATAGAGTTAGTAATCACACTGTACATACAAATGCACATGTATATTTTTGGTTTACTTTTTTGTACACTCAGGATACTATATTACAACAAGTTCCACTGTAAGGAGTTGTCTGTGCGGTGTTTTTTTCCAAAGTACTATATCCCATGCATTCCCACTGCAGAGCGGTGAGCTCTCAATATTGGGTATCTACACTGTTGCACCCCATTGACTTGCAGAGTACGGAGGTGAGTGTTTTTCTTGGGAAGTCAGATGCAGATTTAGAAGCTCCTTGGACCACTTTTCCCATGTTAAAAGTGACACAAAAATTGCACAAGGGTTCGTACATCTGTCTTTCACACTGTTGTAACTTATCTATTCTCACTGGCCGGCGGTAATTGTACATTCCTACACAGTGAAGCTGCTGCACACTACCCACTTTCTCCTTTTACTGATGACTTGTCGTTGTTTCAGAAACAAGCTTTTTTGCTTACCTTGTGCCATTGGCCTGATTCAAAGAGGGTGCACTACATGTCGGTGCAGCTTTCTCAGAAGTTGTTACGATGGCCACGCATCATCGCAGAATCCTTGTATGTTCAGTTTTAGAGGTGTTGGGGGGACGCCAATTTGTGAAACACAACCTGTAAGATGAAAAGGAAGTTAACATGGTGTGTAATTTTTTATCAAAGGAGAGGGGTAGTGAGAGAGTGACTGCAAATACTATTTGCAGCTCACCTTTCTGTTACCGGTGTGTTTTTCACCACGTGCCGGAACATAATGCACCCTGAAGCTGTACATCTAAAAGATAGTGAAAGAAAGATGTTATGATTGGTAATTGTTATTATCTTAATATGGAGTTGAATAACGTCGGCCTTTCACACACGCTCCCTCTCACATTTGAAAGAACTATTTGTATAATTTATATTCCGGACGTTTGACCGATTATAAAAACATTCCTGCTATTGGAAAAAATATGTATTCATGTAATTTGATACACTATATAGGACTGCGTTCATCTAAATTGTTGCGTAGCTTTTTTGTATCCATTCTGCTGCACCCCATCGACTCCCTCCGATGTGCACCGAGGCCTCCCTGCTCACCTTTTTGTGGACAGGACACCTTCTACTTCATGCAGTCCCGCTCTGCCACTAAGAAGTCTCTCATATGGTGCTGAGTCTTGATATCGGTATGGGTAATGACATGCTCGTGCTCCCATCATCATCATCGCAGGTTCTTCACCCGCTCAGTCCTTCCTGTACCACTAACTCAGTGATCAAAGAGGCCACGCACGGAGTGGTGGGCCCACTGTTCGGTGATCTGGGCCTACATGGGGCTTCCGAACCACCAGGACGGGCCATCACAGCGCTTGCGATGGGAGCAACTCTAGAATGGCGTAGAGCACGTGTGCCCGGTCTTTTTTATTGGTAGGGTCACGTGTGTAGTGACGCATGTGCTGGATGGGCGGGGTGTGGGTGTATACCAGCCATGAGGAAGTGTGTGTGTGCCTTTTTGACAACTAGACCTGGAACTAAGAAATCACTACAATGGAAATCTGGGCAATGTTGCGTTTTTGTTTGTTCCTGGTAGCGTAAGTGTAGTGGGCTGGCCTGACTTATGCCAGTGTTTCACAAGGCTCTGAACCATGGTTCCGGAGCTTTGGACGTGGTCCTGTTGTGAGTTATATGGAAAATCATGTGATTCGGGTGTCCGTTTTGTAGTGCTGACGTCACCCGGGTCTTAAAAGCAAATGTGTCATTATATCTGTAAAGTTCCACAACTTGGGCAACATGGAAGGTACTGGGTATTCCTGACTCTATATTCGTTCATAGTTGCACACATAAAATATGGTGGACATGATGTATTTCTGCGATTATGAATGTTTATAGTACATTTAGTGGAGTTTTGTAGTAATACAGGGCTGTGAAAGGTTTAAGTTGCAAATTTTTGGCACATGAAGGGCAGCTAATATATACACATATGTGGTCATTCCGGTAGAGTGAAGAACTTGATGCTGGAAATCAGTGTTCGAGTCTCGGAGTTGCGACCACATCCTGTTATTGTAGAGAAATGACGTAATCTATGCATGTGTGAAAATGTACTGTAAATACGGTGCTTATGTAAATTGCTAATATACTTTTGGGTTGATTTTGCGCTATATAAATATGCTTAAAAAAAAAAGGAGGACTGACTGTCACAGGTAAGATAGTTGCATGCTATTTATAGTACAATATAATGTGGTAGGACCCTGGGGCAGAATTTTAGAAACATAAAAAATACACAGACACAGATAGATAGTTGAAGTGGGTACGGGCACGTGTGCTCAGCTTCATTTTATTACGTTGTTGTTGGTAACAAGTAGAACAGTAATCATGATTTCATACACAGATATTTAATCATAAATGGTTTATGACTTCTGTTGTATTAATGTAGGAGCAATGTACGTGAAATAATACACAGGATTCATGAGTTGTGGTGCACTGAGGTAGGGGCGGTTTGTGTGCAGCCTGCAATGATGCATGGTCCAGGTAGACCACACTGGTAAAAATTAGTTTTGACTATTGAATTTTGCCTTAACAAGGGCACGTGGCGATTATTTACGGTGTACTGAGTTAGTGGTACGTCTGGCGTTTATCGTGTGCTCACCCTGCGATGATGCGTGGTCTGAGCGGGCTGTACTGAAATCATTCACTGTTGTATACTGGACTATATGAACTTTGAGGGGGACAAAAAAAGTAGCATCGATGGTTATCAATTGCTCTGCAAACTAGGTCTACTGATTGCTCCCCACAACAAATTAAACAATTGCACTTCACTCTGTGCATTCTAACTTTCTCAAATTGTGGACATATGTCTGGTGGCGATGTTGAAGGTGATACACCAGAGGTACTTGGTATTGCCGGTGGTGGAGGTACATTTTGGCGCAATCTTCTATATTCTTTGTTATCATAGTTCACAGAATGCAATGATTGAAGGTGTTTGCGCATCTTAGCAGTGCAACAGCACTATTTTTTTCTCTGCTTTACATAAATAGAGGATGAATTTAATACTGTCTATAGTGTAGATGAAAAGGTAAATTCAAGTTGTGAACCCTACTGTGCACAGTGTACATGGAAGCTAGTAGTCAGTACAGTTATAGAACAATTCTTTTTTTCACTTTTTTTAACAAAATCTGAATACATACAGTATAATTGACTCTGCATTAAATAAATCAAGGTTGAATTTCCTACTGTCTGTAGTGTATATGCAAAGGTGAATTCAAGTTGTAAACCCTGCTGTCCGCAGTGTATATCTTAGGGTGGAGTGCATCATCTGGAATGATTAAAATGGGAGATAGAATATGTATGCAGTGTGCATTTTATTATTGAACTAAATTTATAAGTGATATAACATAAGTTTTTCTAGGAAGCATAATAAAGGGATATTGTGTAGGGTTTGATAGGTGTTATTTTGGTTTACACTGAGTTAGTGGTATGTAAAAGAAGAAGGTTCTGTGGAGCCTGCGATAATGCGTGGTCCAAGCAGGCTGTATTGATAGTAATGTTTTTTGTGTTGTGAATGGTGCCTTAGTAAGGCCATGTGATAATCATTTTTTGTGCACTGAGTTACTAGTATCTTTGGTGCTTAGCTTGTACATATTCTGCGATGATGGGTGTTCTGGGAGAGGGAAAGTATTTGAAGTAATGTGTTTTGTCGATTGGACTGTGCATGAATTCCACTTAAAAGTGATAGTATGCCTCATTGCTGACATAAAACTGACAACACATTAGTATTTTTCTCCCTTAAATAAATCGAGAGTGAATTTTATGTTGTTTGTAGTGCTTATGCGCCACTGGTATGAAGCTGTAAAACTCTTTTAATCGCAGTGTACGTTTGAAAACAGAACTCACTGTTTTTTGTTGCATCCTTTTACAAAATAGTCTTTGCCTTACATAAATCAAGGATATCTTGAATGCTGTCCGTAGTGTAGATGGAAAGCCGAATTCAAGTTGTGAACCCTGCTGTCCGCTGAGTACATTTATGGCAGTAGTCCACAGAAACATCGACAAATGCTTTTTTGTCACATAGTTAACAAAATCTGACGTCACAGTAGAATTGTCTATGCCTTAAATAAATCGAGAATGGATTTAATGTTGTCTGTCGTGCTTAACCGCTTCTGGTATCAAGTTGTGAAACCTGCTGTCTGCACTGTACATTTGAAGGCAGTACTTAGTACAGACGTTGAGGAATATTTTTTGTGGCATTCATTAACAAAATTGTCTCTGCCTTACAGAAATCAAGGCTATCTTGAATGCTGTCCGTAGTGTCGACGGAAAGCTGAATTCAAGTTGTGAACCCTGTTGTACGCAGTGTGAATTTAAGGCAGTAGTCGACACAAAGATCGATGAATGCTATTTTGTCACAGTTAACAGAATATGAGGACACAGTACAATTGTCTCTGCCTTAAATACATCGAGAGTGAATTAAATGTTGTTTGTAGTGCTTCTCCGCTTCTGGTATCAAGTTGTAAACCCTGCTGTCCGCAGTGTACATTTGAAGGCACTACTTAGTACAGACATTGAAGCATTCATTAACAAAATTGTCTCTGCCTTACATAAATCAAGGATAACTTGAATGCTGTCCGTAGTGTAGATGGAAAGCTGAATTCAAGTTGTGAACCGTTGTACGCAGTGCAGATTGAAGGCAGTAGTCGACACAAAGATTGATGAATGCCATTTTGTCACAGTTAACAGAATCTGAGGACATAGTACCATTGACTCTGCCTTAAATAAAACAAGGCTAGATTCAATGCTGTCCATAGTGTTGATGCAAAGCTGAATTCAAGTTGTGAACCCTGCTGTCCGCAGTGTGGATTGAAGACTGTAGTGAGCACAGTTATAGATGAATACTTTTTGTCACATTCTTTTACAAAATCGGAAGACATAGAATTCATTTGCCTCTACCTTGAATAAAGCATGGCTGGATTCAACGCTGTCCGTAGTACAGTTGCAAATCTGAATTAAAGTTGTGAACCCTGCTGTCCACAATGGAGATGGAAGGCAGAAGTCAATACAGACATAAGTCTGCAGTGCTGTGGTGCTGAGTTTGCAATCGGCCTATATCGAGGAAGCACGCGGTCATGGTGGCAGCAACGTGGCAGGGTGCAGACCTTCTCTCTGGCAGGGTCTCTTCTATTTGCAAAAGTGAACCATGCCCAAGGCGTAGCCTAAATATTTATAGTCTTACCTTGATGTTCTGTACATTGGAGTAGCCCACTCCGCATCTGTTTGAAAGGGGGAGGGGTGAACACAGCTACATGAGCGAAATATTCCACAGTGTCTGAGATAATATGGTTGCGTCCACTATTCAGTACACTACACGTATCAATGGTATATGTACACACTGAAAAGTTTTTGATTTCTATAGTGAATTGTATACAGTATTTCACTGGTAGTCTTAGAGTTGTATACTTCATTTATTCATTCATTCAATTTCCTTTATTCGGTTTTCATGAAAATACAAAAACCATACAATTACACTTTTTGGAACATTAATAAAATTGGTTAAAAGTTCATCATCTACAAATAATAAATAGTTTAAAAAGTTTACAAAATCAATCATTGAAGATACTTATCAGCAATATGAAGTCACATAGTACCAGCTCAATATTATAGGGCAACAAAGACATGATTAGGGTGCAAAAAAAGGACAAGAACTGTGTTCTTACACAGAATATTCAACCCCAGTCCTATTCTAAATTATTTCTGTGTCTAACGCAGAGCTTCAATAATTGGGCTATATTTTTTCCAAAGCACTCTGCCTCCAAAAACTGTAGTGCAAGGAAGGGTGGACGACATTGTCGCAAACCCAAATATTTGAATATAGGTATTACCCATTGTTTTCTTGGTTCATTATAAAATGTACAAAAAAAAAACACGTGCATTGATGATTGCATCGATACATCATCGCAGGGACAATTTGATATCGTTCTAGACCAAAGATTGGTTTTAGGGAAGCTTATCAGATGGTGGAATATGTTCATCCTAAATCTAACCAAAACAAACCTGTCATATCCACTCAGATTAAACGTAAGATATGGCTGGATAGGTAAGGTGGTTTGGTTCGTTAAAATATGTTGGACTGAACATTTGATTGCCTCCATAACTAGTCTAAGTCCTTCCAAATGAGCCAAACACTGTTTCTCAAGCCTTTTTCTGGGGATCTCTGATATCTGTAGGAGGTTATGATAATACTTTATCAGACCCATATCATACAGAAAATTTTTCACGTAAGAAAGCCAAGCAATCTTGTGTGCATTTTCAAGGCTAAGACACTAATTCAGGAGCTCCTGATTAAGTAGTGTTTTGGATGAAGACCATATATGGTGCCATAGCAAAATCGGTTGTAATTTCACTATGTTGGTTATAAATGGTAAGCCTAATTCTACATAGCAGTTGAAGGTCGAAATGCCTCGCGGAACTGCCAGTAGAAACCTCAAGTAGGCATTCTCAACTTTTTGGAGGGCATCAAGCGGTGCTTGAAGGGTGGTGGCAGCACTCCCAAGGGCCCGCTCGTGCATTTGGGGACAGACTGTGAGCTTGTGTGAGGTGCGGAGCTCTTCTGTTACCCGTTCTACTACTGTACCCTCTGCTGCCCTTTTTAATTGAATTTACTATCGTTCTGTACCTTTTAAAACTTTTTTATCTTTTGCACTCTACTTGCCTGACTCATTCTGGAAATACATCGCGGGTGATTCAATACCCGCTACCGCTCCAGGGTTTGCCTCCCTGCCCCGTTCCACCGCGGCTGACGTGCCGATTGTTGTGGAGGGCAGGCGCCATCTTGGGTGAGGTACCCGGATCCCGGTGGAGCCGCTCGCTGCGGTCTAGCTGGGGGTGGGGCTAAGCCATAAATCGACCAGAGGCGTGGGGTGCCTTGCGGTGCTTGAAGGGTGGTGGCAGCACTCACAAGGGCCCGCTCGTGCATTTGGGGACAGACTGCGAGCTTGTGTGAGGTGCGGAGCTCTTCTGTTACCCGTTCTACTACTGTACCCTCTGCTGCTCTTTTTAATTGAATTTACTATCGTTCTGTACCTTTTAAAACTTTTATATCTTTTGCACTCTACTTGCCTGACTCATTCCGGGAATACATCGCGGGTGATTCAATACCCGCTACCGCTCCAGGGTGTGCCTCCCTGCCCCCTTACACCGCAGCTGATGTGCCGATTGTTGTGGAGGGCAGGCGCCATCTTGGGTGAGGTACCCGGATCCCGGTGGGGGCTCTCGCTGCGGTCTAGCTGGGGGTGGGGCTAAGCCATAAATCGACCAGAGGCGTGGTGTGCCTTGCGATGCTTGAAGGGTGGTGGCAGCACTCACAAGGGCCCGCTCGTACATTTGGGGACAGACTGCGAGCTTGTGTGAGGTGCGGAGCTCTTCTGTTACCCGTTCTACTACTGTACCCTCTGCTGCTCTTTTTAATTGAATTTACTATCGTTCTGTACCTTTTAAAACTTTTATATCTTTTGCACTCTACTTGCCTGACTCATTCTGGGAATACATTGCGGTGATTCAATACCCGCTACCACTCCAGGGTGTGCCTCCTGCCCCGTTCCACCGCGGCTGACGTGCCGATTGTTGTGGAGGGCAGGCGCCATCTTGGGTGAGGTACCCGGATCCCGGTGGGGCCGCTCGCTGCAGTCTAGCTGGGGGTGGGGCTAAGCCATAAATCGCAATGGCCGGCTGGAGGCGCAGCAGATGCGAGCAGCGGGCACGCCGAAGGCGCGCCAAAGGTAAGCCCGTCTGCGCCCGTCCGGGGCCACACATATTACATTACTCATCATGACATGGTCAGTGACATCACTGATGACATCCCAAATGACATCACTGATGACATCATCCACATGATAATCTAATGCACATACTGATGCTCTAATATAAACTTTGATACACCCACTCTAAAATACAGACCACTATTTTTGAAACCATACACACAACAATGCCAGATACTACATACCACTGACTATTTCCTAGGTCCACACACACACATCCAGTGACTTATACATACAGTTACTCATCAATACAGTACTATAATATGTACTCATACACCTATTCATACAGGCACACTCTACCACTCATCCATAGAGGTACTCACACACCTAGTCAGTCATGCAAAGAATGAATTGCATACTCATTTACTCATGTATTCAGTTATACACACCAACGGAGTTATTTATACACACACGACATCCCTTATTTATGCAGATACTAACACATACTTACTGTCTATGCAATCACTGATACAAGCACTCTTCAAATAACTTACTCTCATGTATAGTCATTTATATACTCCAACACTCACATATACTGCCTTAAAACATATGTAGTTACTCACACATATACCACTGAGACATTCATTCACTCACCAACACACCCATACACACACTCACACACCCATACAGCCCTTCACAGATGCACTCTTCAACCCATACACCCAGTGAATCACTCACACATCTATGCATAAAGTCACACCCCTCACCCACCCACACAGATACTCAGGCACCCATACTGAGACTCAGACAGATAATCAGACAACAAATCAATAACCCATATAGACACTCATGTAGCTACTCACCAACCCATGCAGCCGCTTACACACCAACTGAGAGACTAGTACACACTTTCACACAGTTTAGTCACTAACCCATGCATTCAGTAAGACACGTTCAATCACTCACTTATACAGTCAGTCACAAACCTACAAAATAATCCCTTCAGGAACTTGTAAATCCACTAATTCTTCAATACACCTTGGCATAGACATATATGCAATATATTTCAACTTTACAGAAATACACATTTACTGGATGATGTCATCAGTGATGTCATTTGAGATGCCATCAGTGATGCCATCAGTGATGTCACTGGCCACGTCATGAGTGATGTAAGATGTGACGTCATCAGCAGTGCATTGGGGGCACACCAGTTATAGTTAGCTCAACTAACTATAACTGGCGAATTTATAACGTCCCTGAAACCTATGGTTTTTTTCAGTGAATTTCTAAGGTTTTTTAAATGCTAATTCCTAACTAGAACTTCTGTAAAACCTATGTTGTTTTCAGTGAATATATATATATATATATATATATATATATATATTAGCTACCAGTTCCTTTCCCAGTTGGGAATCCACGCTGGCGAAGACACCACACCACTCCTTCTGGTATTTGCGCTGGTTTTATTTGCTGCTGTAATGCGTTTCGGCATTATATATTTCTTGATCACACATTACAAAAATGAGAAACAGTCATGCAAAAATAAGGCTTACTCGGGAACCAGCAGCAGTACAAACCAAATGCTTTATTGCATCTCCTGACGGCACATTTCGTGTACGAAAACGGCCTTGATCATATGATTTACAAGGCAAAGCCAACCCCTATATGTGTATCGAACATAAATGAAGGACTACCCGACACCCAGGCAGTAACCTGAAACTTGAAGGATGGGCACCATCTTGAAATTGTACACTGAAATGGGAAAAATAACATAATTGTAGACATAATCTGCTCAAAATCACGTATCCTCCAGCAACAAAATGATAAACGTAACGTCAATATGCACACATTAGCATTGCAGATGAATCTATATACTATAGAAGGCTAACAGAATATATGTATATCTGTACAAATACAATATGCGGAGGAAACATATGAGGAATAACAAATGAATCCATGTGCATCAATGTCTCTGTGTAACAATTACTGCTTTTAACAAATCAATAGGAAAATTAGATAACCAAAAACATCGGTCCAAACAGTCTCAAATGTAATACTAATAAATGAAAGATGCATCCTTAAGTGAAACATTTATGCTTGAATCTAGCCATAGTGGCATACATCAGGAGACCGTGCCCCACCCTTTACAAAGAAATTACAGTGTAGATCTTGTCTGTCTCGCTATGCATAACCACAAAAGTGCAACTGAAGAAAAGGATAGGGGATGCCTGTCTCAGTAATCTGTCACAGTACCTAGATGTCCCCTTCATTTCCTCCTGAAAACCCCCGAAAATATATACACATTAAAAATATTAAATATTTACAGAGAGTGACAAGACAAGCAAATATTTCAATCACCCCCCCCCCCCCCCTCCCCCAAAGTGCACCTTCAGTTCCACTTCAGTAATAAGACTCTTAGGACTTTTAGTCTCCAGATCTATAATATTTTTTGATTCCCTTCTTCTGTATGTCAAGTACTCTATTGCCTCCCCTGATGTTCTCTGGTATGCGCGCTATGGCAAAGTATGTCAGCTTAGATCTGTCCCCAAAATACATAAAGAGTCTAGCAACAAGATAATGTGGGTCATTTTTGTCAATAGACCCCATGAGTTCTATTACCCTTTTTTCACAGCATGAATTCTACTGTGTACATATTTGTTACCACATAGGCATGTGAGTAAATACATTCCACAAACTGGGAGTGGCAAGTCAGAAATTATGTGATGGCCTTTCTGCATTTCCCAAATGGAACCTCAAAACCTTTCTACTCCAGTTGTTCTTGCATTCTCTGCATGTACCGCAGGGGATAAAACACTGATCATGGGAACTTTGGTTTTATTGGAAATCGTAATGTTACTGCATACTAAATAGTCCTTGAGGGAATCTCTTGTACAAAATGTTACATTAGGTTTATCATTCATCAGGTTACCCGCTACCCGCCTAACCACGGTCAACCCCCGGTAGGGAAGAGGCCTATCAGAAGGGGTGTGGTGTGTGGTGTGGCAGCCAGAGTGCTGGTTTGCTGGACGGGCGGTAAGGAGGTGGAGGAGCGGCAGGAGCGGCTGGTGTATACCGGCACTACCGGCACTACCAGCACAACCGGCGGCAGCTCCAGCCACAGAGAGGAGGTTCAGGCGGGGAGCGGCCGGTGCACTGGTGCTCTGGGCTCTGCCTGCGAGTCACGCAGCCTGCAGTCTGCAAGCCTGCAGCACGGGATAGCAGCACGGGATAGCAGATGAAAGAGGAGCGGCCAGTGCTTACCAACTACCCCAGCTACATCAGCTGGCTGCAGTAATGTGATGGGGGAGCAGCAATAGCAGTAAGAGAACGCCATCCCCACCATCTCCACCAGCGGCAGCGTTGGCATCAGCCAGGCGAGAGGTGAGAGACCGTGAGAGATCGCCTTGAAGTGCCCTGTTTACCCTGATATTTGATGTGGGTCGGGCTGGGTTCCCGGCCAGCAATTTTGCTCCATTAGCTGTCACCTAGAAGGCACCTAGAAGTCCACGGGGCAAGCTAGCCACGGCAAGCACTCACCGAAGCACCGAAGCACTGTCACTTAAGAGAGCTTTAGAGAGATCGCCAAGCAACAAGTTCAACCTGCCAACCAGCGCTACTAGCAGAGGTGCCGACACAAACTAGAGGAAATCAGTACCCCCTCCAGATTCCACTCACCTTCAGCGCCATATTATTGTATTAGTGGTTATTGTAGCCAGGTGTAGTGTGGCGCTGGGCGCGGGGGCCCACGGACAATTTGCTCCCCCTTTCAGCATCCCTGTGAGGGTATAACAAAGGATAACTAAGGGACCACAAATAGGCAAAACAAATAGGCAAAGCAATGAGATCAGGAACAGTCAGACTTGAACCAAAGCCTAAACCACCTGCTAAATCCAAAACGAGGAAAAGGAAACAGGGTAATCTAGAGCTGAGCGCCTCACCGAATCTAGGACACGTTCAGGCTACCCATCTCAAAGCGTGCAACAACACTGGAGAGGACCGTACGCTAGCAGTCGTGGACATATCATCATCCAATCAACCCCTAACCCCAATTGAATCACTGAACATGTTGTCACCCAACCAGCCTGTAACCAAAATTGACTTCAAAAAAAGAAACCACCAGGCACCCTCGGCCCCTTTGCCGCTTTGTCCAACTAATGTCCTCCACAACTCACAAAGGCCCGCACAAAACCCGTCACAAGTAGCCCTCGAAAATCTGGTAACTATTGACGGAATGCCACCGAAGAAAAAGATATGCTCGTATCAGCCGAAGATCTACACAAGGTTTTCCTTCCTTAAAGACCCAGGGACAGCCATATTTTCAAAGACCGGGGACATCAGTGGCCTCCAAACTCCACTACTAAAAAGTGTAGCAGTCGATACCCAGTCATGGCACTGAATTTGTTATCAAATAGGATACTGTCCCTGCTTGCCTCCCTGGCTTTAGCAATATCCTTATTCAGGACCTAATCAGGATATCCCAGGATATCCTTTTTTTTAAAATCTGGTGAGCATCACCGTTTGCTCCATGAGGCATGCTTCCTCCGTATCACAGTTTGTTTTTGACCTCAATAGGGAGTACACAATTTCAGAGTCTCAGTTGACTACTGAGGGCATGTAGGATCCCCTTACCCGTTGTTGGTTTCCTAAACAGGCTAGTGTGGGTCTAGTCTTTTTTTCTTTCAATTCTACAATAACATCAAAAAATTCCACATCTCTCTACTTGTAGTGCATGTGAAACCCAGGACGAGTGTGTTGTTTCTCAGTTTCTCAACAAAATTAAGGGCAGAATTTTCAGACCCTCTCCGTATGATAAACAAATAATCATGCACGTAGGCCAGTGAGCTACATGTTCCATGTTATCTGTGATATTGTCCCCTGCCAGTATCTGTTCTTCACATCAACTCATGAATATATTAACAAACATGGGAGCAAAACAAGTCAGTCCAATATGCCTTCCCCCTTGGAAATCGGTAAGCTCCAATTTTTAAAAAAAGGGTGGAAGCTAAAACAAAGTCATGAATTCAAAAATACACCAGGGGTCTTATGACCCCTTTGTTAATCCAAAATTGTGTGACCTGTGCAGTAATCATGAAGTACAGTTTTTGCAGATCTTGCAGACTGGATCAAGTACAACCCCTTCAGCACTTGATCTAAGTGGTAGCAATGGAGCGCATTCACAGGATTCTCAAGGAGTTAGTTTGTTAGTCCACAATCTAAGCACTCAACAATCACAGCCTAACACAGTTACTCAATGTCTAATCCAGTGTTTTACTTTGGTAAACTAAATGTACTTTAATAAACACATTTTAAAAGCAATACTTGAAAAAACCTGTACAACAGTACCAGTTCACATACTTGTGCTTGGGCTACTGTAACTGGTATTCTGTCTGACCTCATTGCTCTCATGGATGCTCTTTCCTTTGGTAAGTCTAAGTAGGTCTCCTTTCACTAGCTACAGGAATGTCATTAATGCACTTACACTGTCTGGGAGAACAATTGCACCTCCATCTTGTCTCAGAAATAGGCCAGGGCCTCCAAAAGGGAACATGTAGACCTCCATTATTCTGGCACCCTGGTAAACACACTGTATGCATCACATACATGCATACTCATTATACACTTGAGATGTTAGTGCAAAGATTTTGGTTAACAGATAGAAGTGGAATTGTACAGGAATGGGCCTGAGGCTTCCTCTTCAGAGACACAGATAAAGAAGATCTGGTCAAAACAACTTCTTCATGTGACACAGTATACTGTCATCACCACTGGACAAGTGTTTAAAAGTATTGCGAAACAAAGTTTATTAATGTGCAAAATTATTGAGACCCAAACCACATATTTTCATGCAAAATGGCACTATGCAATCATACTTAAACATGCTAGGCCTAAAACGTTGAGATCAGTCAGTCAGTCAATTAGTCTTTATTTCGATTATCAAATCATTAAAGACATTATACATCAATAAAAGGAAATGTAAGAATTCATTACATTTAACCATTAAAATCCATCATGTACTGAAATATATATTAGCAGAATCACAAATATAAAACAATTATTAAAAAATGATAAAAGCAAAATAAATATGATAGCCTAAAACCGTTAAAAAAAACACCTAAGAAATGATCATGATTTGACGAATGACACCACTAGGTCCATTGTGAGAAAAAAGAAAACATTATACATGATCATTGAGCAGAGGACTAACTATGAGCTCTTAAATTCTAGTGCTAAATGAAAGGATATTCACTACTACAATGTCCTTGTTAATTTTGCACAAGTGGCCCACATCCATCCCAGAAATTGTGCCGGAGCAATCGCTAAAGGCCCACAAGTATCTGTCTTTAAAATCCTTAATGCCTCTACACCTGACCTTGTGCCAAGATTTGAGCAGTCTAGTTTGAGCCATCTGTTTCGGGGGGTGCTTTATAAGGCTGGCAGGCAAACAGAACATGTGCCATTGTTTCCTTCTGCAATGGGCAGACGATACAGTTAGCTTCATTCAGGGGATGCCATTTGCTTGTGAAGGACTTAAGAGGGAGTGAACCCACTCTGAACTGGTGATACAGTTTCCTGTCTTTTGGTACAGTGATGAAGTCCCAATAACTTTCATACAAATACTCTTGTTTGTTCTCCAAGAAGACCCATGTCAGGGTAGGACTCGTTCTAGAAGAGAAACGTTTCATCATAATCATGTTCCAATAAGCTGTCTTAAGCTCTTTCTTAGAGGGAAAGGTAGTGCCTGTGGGATCTTCCCATAAACTGATCATCCCCATGTCACTCAGGGTATCTTTTATCCTTCTAAACCAGGAGACCTGGCATGAGCAATCAGCCTGCCTGGTTTCAAGAAGAGCTTGGACATACAGGGACAGTTTAGGGGTAACCCATAGCCTTCTCCAATATGCCACAGGTCTGAATCGGGCTATGTCCTCAAACTGATTGCATCCCAAATCAAGATAAAGAGGCCTAAGTGGAGTTTAAGATGGGAGATATAACAGAGCTCTCACAAACTTGTTTTGAGCTACGGTTAGAGGTGTTAGATCTTCGAACCCCCATAACTCCGCCCCATGTAGTACTGAAGTATTGATTTTGGTTTTATATATCTTTATGACAGGAGCCACTGGTTTAGTATGGGAAAGTGTCTGCTCCTTCATAAGGACTCCTGTTAGTTGGGCATGTTTGAGGGCCAACCTGTGGATTTGGGATTTACAGTTTAGTTTCCTTCCTAAGGTAATTCGCAGATACGTAAAAACATCGGTCTGTTCTAGCTAAACTTTATTCATAAAAACATTCCCTTTGATGGCCTTGCGATTATGGAGGACCACAAACGTTGTCTTCTCCACGTTAACCTCAAAGTCATGATTGCTGAAGAACTCTTCAAACCTGGTGAGGGCTACCTGCAACCCTCTCTGGGTCTTAGATTAAATCAGGGTGTCGTCCGCGATTATTAACAGTGGTATCTTCAAGCCTGCTAGTGGGGGGGCATCTGTGGGGTAGTCTGTGTAGTATTCCACAACCCTATTAATGAAAAGGGAAAAGGGAAAACAGGGTAAGAACACACCCTTGACGGAC
Source organism: Lissotriton helveticus (assembly GCF_964261635.1). NCBI lineage: Eukaryota > Metazoa > Chordata > Amphibia > Caudata > Salamandridae > Lissotriton > Lissotriton helveticus. The sequence continues at coordinate 44,692,245 of NC_136060.1, read as the reverse complement.
TCCCTTGGCAATTGGAAAATTGTTTGTGACTTCCCCGTCTATGCCCCATTATACCTGGGCAAAGTTGGAATTAGGCAGGGAAACTAGGATGGGCAATATTTCTAGTGGCATCCCCATATCTAAGAAGGCTCTCCACATTTTGGCACGGGGCACCAGGTCAAAAGCCAATTTAAGATCGATAAAGACTGTAAATAGGGTGCCCCCTCCTATGATTACCACCTTCCAAAAAATGGTTACAAACCTAAGAACCGGATCGATAGTACCGGTGTGTGGTCAAAACCCTGCCTGCACTGGTGACAAAATCTCTGTTTCGTCCATCCACGTCTGGATTCTACATAAAACCAGTCTAGCAATCATCTTTTTGATGCAGTCAATGAGGCTTATAGGTCTATAATTGCCAGGTTTCGATCGATCCCCCTTTTTGAAAACCGGGATGATCTCTGCTCCAGACCACGTCTCCGGAATGGGGGCACCGCTTACTATGGCATTAGCAAGTTGTTGGATATAGGTCACCTAGTTATCCCCATCGTACATGAACAGGTCCGCCGGTATACAATCTAGGCCTGGTGCCCTGCCTTTCGGGATTAGTATAATGACTTTTTGAACCTCTTGCTTAGAAAAATGCAGGGTGGTGGTAGTGTTGGGCATTATAAATTGGACTGTATTATCTTTGCTAGCGGAAAACTAGGCTTCAAAATGAGAAGTCCACATCTCAGGTGCAACATAATTTACAGGTGCTAGATTTGATGCACAGCTTCCACATTTAATGAGATGCCAAAATGTGGTCATGTTCTTTTCCTTGGTTTTCATCCCATTCCCTTTTAGCTCAAGATAGTACTTGCCTATACCCGGCCCTTACCTTTTTGTTGTCTTTGATGTTTTTTTAATCTAATAGCTCTTGATAGACTCCTGTAAGCCTCTCCACATGGTTTGTTATACAACGAGGCTGCTTTTGGGAATGGTTATTTCCTTAATTTTTTGGGCTTTTTAGTAAAAAAGGATTTAAGTTTAGAGAACAGCTCGTTGTGAACCTGCCCTCCTGGGTGTCATAATTTTGGAGAATTGCTAAGTGGTGCTCAACTAGCGCCTTCATATGTTCTAAATGCCCTTTATTAACTACAACCATAGCTCATTTGACTCTCCTTGGGTCATTGGTGAGCTTCACTTAAAATGTGGCCTTTTCTGTTTCCTGAAGGTTGTAGATAGGATGACCAGGGACCTGCAGAGAAAGTACCAAAGGGTGTGGTCACTTGTGAGCCTTTCGTGAACTACCATATCCTGTAGGGATGACCGGAATTCCATGTTAAGAAATATGCAGTCAATCCGGGTACTTCTTATGCCATTATTAAAAGTATGTGTGCCCCGCCTGTCTGACTTGGACCTCCTGGTGACTGCCCTAATCCCCCATTCCAGACATAGCTCTTTCAACTATAATGCCGACTCAGTCCATTTTTTAATAGGAGGAAGGTCAAGGGACGGCATGTCCCATTGTGCATCCTCTGAGATTGCCATCTTCATAATCTAGGGGCTCGAAGGTGCAATTTAAATCCCCTGCAATCATCAGGTTGCTATGTCCCCTATGCTTGTCTAAAAACCCTTCTAGAGATGCAACAGTGCTGGACCCTTTGTTCACAGGTGTCCCTCTTTCATAGACACTGATGATCAGTAAATCTAGAGCCTTCCTTATCTGCAATCCAATGGCTATGATGTCCCCATTAGCGATCTTAATTTCCTCCACTGTATAACATTCTTGCTGTCTGACTCAGATGACAAGTCCCCCTTTGGATCTGCCCCTCTGTCCCCCCATGGCTAGTTTATAAATATTTAGAAAGCCTGGGTGACGGATTGGTTCTAGGGCCCAGGTTTCTTGAAATGCCCAACTATCATAATTGTCAATGAATGCAGACCATTCAGATGAGGGAATTTGGGAGGAAAGACCGGCAATATTCCAGCAAGCTAGTGTTAAGTTGGAATTCATTAGGCCTTTGCATGTTACATTCGGGAAGTGTCGACACGGTTCCGAGCGATGTCCTTATCCATAACCACCTGTGTACATCCATCACTGGACATTGGGGGGCCAGCGAGTAGGGGAGTAGAAAGGTGGTCCTCCTCTGCTACACTAATACAGTCCACCCCACCTTGGTCGTTTTCCACCAGAGATGGGGTACCGCCCACGTATCCCGCCCAAATTAAGTGGTTCTTTGAGGGTCAACAGGTGTGGATCAAAACCATTCTTGCAAGTGCCCCGAGTTAATATGATCCCGTAAACAGTAAATCAGTCTCAGAGCTGAGTCAATCAATATCATCTAGGGAAGCAAAAACGCCAAAGCGAATGTATGTGGGGGCTGGATAGTTTGGTGCACCATGGACTTGGGGTGCCCCCTCCCAATTCAATCCCCTGTTAGCTATGGTCGGTTGGTAAAAAAAAAACAGAGGGAGGATATTAATATCGTCCGTCTTTATTTGGCGATTTCCAGCCCTATCCAAAATATGTTGAACCAACCCTGGAGACCCAAAGCTTAACCTTGTAAAAAACAAGGGTTCCCTGAAGGAATGGATAAGAACACAACCCCTAGGTCAGGGAGTAACACAGTGAAGGTATCAACCTAGGCAGTAGAAGGAAACTTGCCCACGTAATAGTGGTAGGACAGGGACAAACCACTTCCAACTAAAGGCACTTTTTATTAAACATAAATCAACAAAACATAATTACAAATATGAAGTTAAAAAACATGTAATCATACAAATCAGATACAAAAATAAACCAATTGGTGGTCGTTAGATAAATATGGAACAAATTACTTTATAAAGTAAAATACATAAAAAAACAATAATTCATTAAAGACACATATGTACTCTCTATAAAAAACATATAATGAGTATTTTGTCGACGCGCGTTTCGGCGACCAGCGCCTTCTTCAAGACAGAAACTCAAAATACCTAAAATTGAAATCACAATTAGTGACACTAATTAAAGTTAAAAAGATTTTTTGCTTTTTCAAAGAAACAACAACAATCAATGCATAATCCTCAAACAAGTATGTACAGTCATAAATTCATGAATACAATGCACATTAATAGGAAGTGGGGGTAGTCCTATATATTGAACAAGCGATTCCCAAGTTACGGGAAATACAAAGCGAATCCTCAGTGCTCATAGTAAATAGAAATCACAACATGGGGATAAATTACCCAAAGGCACGGTCAGTAATCATTTGTCCCTAGACTGATAAAGGCATGAAGGACAGATTTAAAAGAGAAACGGATAGGCACAGGGAAAGTCTCAACTAATATCCCATGTTTATATGTTGGACTGACCTATCTGTTAAAATAGATACTCCATCTTGCTTGCATGTTTAGAGAATTGGAGTACAGGCCATGAGCCGTGTTGAAACGTCTTTAAGGTCTAAATTTGGATGTAAAGCCTGAAAAAATATAAATAAAGGGAATAAACGGTGCTGTACTTACTTCCAAGCTACAAAGTTCTCTAAATTTCATTTTCATTAGATGTATGAGTTATTACGATTTTCTATCACTGCAGGAGAGTCTAATTTTGAGATAGAAAGGTAAGCTTCTTGATAAAAATGAATTGATGATGGAAGCTGTGAAAAATAAGAATAGCTAGGTTTGAAAGAAAAAACTTGTAATTTATAAATTACATCTTGACATAGTCGAACCTACTCTGAATAGTATATAACATTGATCAAAAGAAGCTATAATTAACACAAATGTATCAGGTTAAAGACCAAAAGGGGAAACAGTCCGTAGTCCTCTTAAGGTCAATAATCAAATATATAGTCTGATTTATATATCTTATATTAATAGGCGTGTCCGCGAACCTTGATAGCGGTCGAAGAAAGTCACGCTCAGGCCTAAATTCGAAAAAAGCAATCAGGGCAGCAATACGTCCTAAAGAAACGGCCACAATAATTAAGGGGAGCACTACAGTATTTATATGAACATAATAAAAATGAGATACACGAATCGGTAAATAAAACAACCTGGGCTATACCTGAATTAATACTCAATAGTGCCTACGCCTCCACCTGGTAACTGGACAAAATAATCTGCAATACAACTTGTGGTAAAATAGTGCTGAAAGAAATAAACAAAATGAGCCCAATTTAATAGTTTATCCATCTGTTGCAATATGAAAAGAGCAATGTGGCACACGATACATTGTGTTTAAACTCGTAAAGTCTTCACACAAACTCCATACCTAATGTTAGCACGGATATTCCTGTAAGCTGGATTCTGTGCCAGACGAATGTTCTAAATTTGCAGTGTCAGGATTTAGACAAATACTGAAAGGGAAAAAATAAAAAAACCGTGTTGGTGATCTAACATTCTCAAACCCGGGGACTTGTCAAAAATAAATAAACCCTCATAAAAAAGACGAACAGGCACGGCATACCTTCGGATGAGTAATGAAGTCGTTTAGACATGGACTGGCCGAGATCGACTGGATTAAGATCAATAGATTTGTAAACCAGTCCTAAAATGGAGAAGAGAAAGAAAAGGGGGCCGCCAGATTAACACAAACGAGCAAAAAGGCTTGACCATGTCAAACGCACTAAGCTCGAAAAATTTCACAACATACCTGAGGCGCGCAGCGTCCTAGCGTGTGGAGGCGGGTCGGCAGAGTGCTCTCGATTGTGCTGATTGCACCAAAACAGCCTGCACTCAAAGCCTACGCCTATATATACACACAGGTGTAGATGCTAAAACGGGGTCACCTGACACTGATGCGTGTCTAGGTAATGAAGCTAAAAAACGGACTGGCAGCTTACAAGGTTACTGCTGTCATTTCAAAACGAGTTAGTCACAATGATGATCATAAAGGAAAAGGGGGGGGGCACGATAAAAAACGAAAAGGGGAATAGACAAGAACTAAAATAAGTAATTGGAAACATAATAAAAGACACAATACAAGCAAAAATACTTGCTGTACTAGACCCAATAATTGGTATAATGGTACAGAATGCTGCAATAAAGGGGTAAAAATATATAACTGTAATTAATACTTATATTGGCCCTAATTTATGTAATAGCGTTTTCCCAAGGAATTTCGCTGTTGAGGCCTGAGTGGAAAGTATTCAAAGAAAATATCCAAAAAACCTCTCGTTTTTTCCGGATGCTCTCGCCACCTCTTTCATCTGGCATATTGATCTTTTCCAATATGCGCCAAATGAAATCATTTGGGCCATGTCCGTGGTCAGTGAAGTGTTTGACCATTGGTGCTGTTGTCTTGCCAGTTCTAATTGCTGAGCGGTGTTCTGTGAGGCGTATGTGGATGGGCCTGGCCGTTTCACCCACATACCCCAGGGAACAGGGGCACTGCAGGAAATAGACAACATTTGATGTTTTGCAATTCCACATATTTTTGGCTTCAAATGTGTGGCCATTATGAGTAAAAGAGGCTCCTTTGATGATCGTATCACACGATTTGCAACCTGCGCATTTAAAGGTTCCCTTTAGGACCTGATTAATATGTATAGATTTCTGCACCAACTGTTCATAGCCCAGAGGGCCTTTAAGTCTGGAACGTACAATATGATCTTTTATATTTTTGTTCCGTTTATGGGCAAAGAGAGGTTTTTGCAATTTCAAATTTCCATTGCTGTTCAAAATATGCCAAGAGGAGTTGATAACTTGATTGATCTTGGCATCTATTGTTGAATGCCGAGTCACACAAACCAGTTGTTTAGAATCGTCTTTCGGTTTGGTTCTCAATAAATGATCACGATCATAGTAGCGGGCCCTTTTATAGGATTCTCTCACAAGCCTGTGAGGGTAGCCCCTTTCTAAGAATTTTCTTTTCATATCCACTGCCTGCTTGTCGAAGTCAGCAAGATTTGTGCAGTTTCTTCTGACTCTCAGAAATTGAGAAAAGGGGATGCTCTGTTTTTGGCAGCGGGGGTGGAAACTATGAAAGTGTAACAGGGTGTTTCTAGCTGTCGGTTTCACAAATAGATCCATCTTCAGATGACCATCTTCAGAAAATATCCAAATATCCAAGAACTCGATTCTGCTAGAACTTATATGAGAAGTAAATTTAAGATTTAAGTCTCCAGCATTTAGCCATGTTAAAAATTCAAGCAGAGTTTCCCTCCCATCGGTCCAGACAAAAAAGATGTCATCAATGTATCTGGACCAATGGGAGACAGACTCAAAGAAGGGTGCGATGTCATTGTCGATGAACTTGGCTTCAAAGGCAGCCATATAGATGTTTGCCACCGAAGGGGCAACCGACGCCCCCATACTAACCCCTTTGATTTGACGAAAGAGGCGTGGTCCAAACTCGAAAACATTTTCGGTGAGGACAAGGTTGAGACAAGCTAACAAAAATGCCTTCGGGCATGGTATCCTATGGAGCTCAATGAACCACTCCACGGTGTGCATTGCTTCAACCAAGGGAATATTACTATAAAGGGACTCGACATCAAGAGTCACCAAAAGATCATGAGAGGGATTGAAACTGATATTCTCAACTTTATTGATCATCGCACCAGTGTCCTTTATGTAAGAAGATATTTTGGGAATATAAGGACATAAAAAGGAATCAACATACTTGGATAACGGTTCGGTCGGCGTTCCTATGGTCGAAACAATAGGCCTGTAAGGAGGATTAAGGGAATCTTTGTGAATTTTGGGAAGACCATAGACGCAGGCTGTTTTTCCTGCATTTGAATTAAGATAATCAAATTCTTTCCTAGTGATATCCCCTTGTTCAAGTGCCGAGGTGGTTAAGGCATGAATCTCTTTAATAACTCTTTTCACAGGGTTGTGTGTGACCACAGAATAGAAAGAAGGATCATCCAGCATTTTTAACATATTCTGTTCGTAGGCAGTGGAATCGATGACAACTATTCCTCCTCCCTTGTCACTGCTCTTAATCGTGATTGAGTTATTGGAAGCCAATGCTTTAAGAGCATCATGTTCAGATTTATTGATGTTATATAACGGTTTGGGAATAAATTGAATGGATTTTTCTAATTTTTTCAACACAACCAACTCGAAAGCAGCTACTTCGGGGCCAAGTTGGTCCAAAGAGGGGCTAAAGGTTGAGGGCAATCTGAGACTAGTTGGTTCTCGAGATGTTAAATCCTGGGCCTCATGTTGGAAAAATTTCTTAAGGCGTATTTTTCGAAAAAATGAGATTATATCACTATGTAGTTCAAATAGATTAACCCCACAGTGTGGGACAAAGGAGAGACCTTTAGATAAAAGACTAATGCTGGACTCATTTAATTGGGAAGTGGATAAATTAAAGATGGGAATTACATTCCCGCCTTCCAATATTGTCTGTTCCTGGTTTCCCTGACAAACTGTGGCTCTTCCTGTTGATAATGATGTTGAGGGTCTTGCTGGTAGTGGTGTTGTTGATTGTAGCCCTCCCTGGACTGAGGCTGAAATCTTACTCTTGGTCGACCCCGATTCCCCCCGCGGTTGCCTAAAAAAGGAGTCTGTGGTTGGTTACGCTTAGTTTGTGCAGAATTGAAATTACCTTCCAATTCATAAAAGGCATCATCACCTTCTCCGCCTGAGTCAGAGGAGGCTGAAAAATTGTTTACTCTTTGTTGTTGATGCCTTTTATGAATTGGAAGGTAATTTCAATTCTGCACAAACTAAGCGTAACCAACCACAGACTCCTTTTTTAGGCAACCGCGGGGGGAATCGGGGTCGACCCAGAGTAAGATTTCAGCCTCAGTCCAGGGGGTGCTACAATCAACAACACCACTACCAGCAAGACCCTCAACATCATTATCAACAGTAAGAGCCACAGTTTGTCAGGGAAACCAGGAACAGACAATATTGGAAGGCGGGAATGTAATTCCCATCTTTAATTTATCCACTTCCCAATTAAATGAGTCCAGCATTAGTCTTTTATCTAAAGGTCTCTCCTTTGTCCCACTCTGTGGGGTTAATCTATTTGAACTACATAGTGATATAATCTCATTTTTTCGAAAAATACGCCTTAAGAAATTTTTCCAACATGAGGCCCAGGATTTAACATCTCGAGAACCAACTAGTCTCAGATTGCCCTCAACCTTTAGCCCCTCTTTGGACCAACTTGGCCCCGAAGTAGCTGCTTTCGAGTTGGTTGTGTTGAAAAAATTAGAAAAATCCATTCAATTTATTCCCAAACCGTTATATAACATCAATAAATCTGAACATGATGCTCTTAAAGCATTGGCTTCCAATAACTCAATCACGATTAAGAGCAGTGACAAGGGAGGTGGAATAGTTGTCATCGATTCCACTGCCTACGAACAGAATATGTTAAAAATGCTGGATGATCCTTCTTTCTATTCTGTGGTCACACACAACCCTGTGAAAAGAGTTATTAAAGAGATTCATGCCTTAACCACATCGGCACTTGAACAAGGGGATATCACTAGGAAAGAATTTGATTATCTTAATTCAAATGCAGGAAAAACAGCCTGCGTCTATGGTCTTCCCAAAATTCACAAAGATTCCCTTAATCCTCCTTACAGGCCTATTGTTTCGACCATAGGAACACCGACCGAACCGTTATCCAAGTATGTTGATTCCTTTTTATGTCCTTATATTCCCAAAATATCTTCTTACATAAAGGACACTGGTGCGATGATCAATAAAGTTGAGAATATCAGTTTCAATCCCTCTCATGATCTTTTGGTGACTCTGGATGTCGAGTCCCTTTATAGTAATATTCCCTTGGTTGAAGCAATGCACACCGTGGAGTGGTTCATTGAGCTCCATAGGATACCATGCCCGAAGGCATTTTTGTTAGCTTGTCTCAACCTTGTCCTCACCGAAAATGTTTTCGAGTTTGGACCACGCCTCTTTCGTCAAATCAAAGGGGTTAGTATGGGGGCGTCGGTTGCCCCTTCGGTGGCAAACATCTATATGGCTGCCTTTGAAGCCAAGTTCATCGACAATGACATCGCACCCTTCTTTGAGTCTGTCTCCCATTGGTCCAGATACATTGATGACATCTTTTTTTGTCTGGACCGATGGGAGGGAAACTCTGCTTGAATTTTTAACATGGCTAAATGCTGGAGACTTAAATCTTAAATTTACTTCTCATATAAGTTCTAGCAGAATCGAGTTCTTGGATATTTGGATATTTTCTGAAGATGGTCATCTGAAGGTGGATCTATTTGTGAAACCGACAGCTAGAAACACCCTGTTACATTTTCATAGTTTCCACCCCCGCTGCCAAAAACAGAGCATCCCCTTTTCTCAATTTCTGAGAGTCAGAAGAAACTGCACAAATCTTGCTGACTTCGACAAGCAGGCAGTGGATATGAAAAGAAAATTCTTAGAAAGGGGCTACCCTCACAGGCTTGTGAGAGAATCCTATAAAAGGGCCCGCTACTATGATCGTGATCATTTATTGAGAACCAAACCGAAAGACGATTCTAAACAACTGGTTTGTGTGACTCGGCATTCAACAATAGATGCCAAGATCAAGCAAGTTATCAACTCCTCTTGGCATATTTTGAACAGCAATGGAAATTTGAAATTGCAAAAACCTCTCTTTGCCCATAAACGGAACAAAAATATAAAAGATCATATTGTACGTTCCAGACTTAAAGGCCCTCTGGGCTCTGAACAGTTGGTGCAGAAATCTATACATATTAATCAGGTCCTAAAGGGAACCTTTAAATGCGCAGGTTGCAAATCGTGTGATACGATCATCAAAGGAGCCTCTTTTACTCATAATGGCCACACATTTGAAGCCAAAAATATGTGGAATTGCAAAACATCAAATGTCGTCTATTTCCTGCAGTGCCCCTGTTCCCTGGGGTATGTGGGTGAAACGGCCAAGCCCATCCACATACGCCTCACAGAACACCGCTCAGCAATTAGAACTGGCAAGACAACAGCACCAATGGTCAAACACTTCACTGACCACGGACATGGCCCAAATGATTTCATTTGGCGCATATTGGAAAAGATCAATATGCCAGATGAAAGAGGTGGCGAGAGCATCCGGAAAAAACGAGAGGTTTTTTGGATATTTTCTTTGAATACTTTCCACTCAGGCCTCAACAGCGAAATTCCTTGGGAAAACGCTATTACATAAATTAGGGCCAATATAAGTATTAATTACAGTTATATTTTTTTCCCCTTTATTGCAGCATTCTGTACCATTATACCAATTATTGGGTCTAGTACAGCAAGTATTTTTGCTTGTATTGTGTCTTTTATTATGTTTCCAATTAGTTATTTTAGTTCTTGTCTATTCCCCTTTTCGTTTTTTATCGTGCCCCCCCTTTTCCTTTATGATCATCATTGTGACTAACTCGTTTTGAAATGACAGCAGTAACCTTGTAAGCTGCCAGTCCGTTTTTTAGCTTCATTACCTAGACACGCATCAGTGTCAGGTGACCCCGTTTTAGCATCTACACCTGTGTGTATATATAGGCGTAGGCTTTGAGTGCAGGCTGTTTTGGTGCAATCAGCACAATCGAGAGCACTCTGCCGACCCGCCTCCACACGCTAGGACGCTGCGCGCCTCAGGTATGTTGTGAAATTTTTCGAGCTTAGTGCGTTTGACATGGTCAAGCCTTTTTGCTCGTTTGTGTTAATCTGGCGGCCCCCTTTCCTTTCTCTTCTCCATTTTAGGACTGGTTTACAAATCTATTGATCTTAATCCAGTCGATCTCGGCCAGTCCATGTCTAAACGACTTCATTACTCATCCGAAGGTATGCCGTGCCTGTTCGTCTTTTTTATGAGTGTTTATTTATTTTTGACAAGTCCCCGGGTTTGAGAATGTTAGATCACCAACACGGTTTTTTTATTTTTTCCCTTTCAGTATTTGTCTAAATCCTGACACTGCAAATTTAGAACATTCGTCTGGCACAGAATCCAGCTTACAGGAATATCCGTGCTAACATTAGGTATGGAGTTTGTGTGAAGACTTTACGAGTTTAAACACAATGTATCGTGTGCCACATTGCTCTTTTCATATTGCAACAGATGGATAAACTATTAAATTGGGCTCATTTTGTTTATTTCTTTCAGCACTATTTTACCACAAGTTGTATTGCAGATTATTTTGTCCAGTTACCAGGTGGAGGCATAGGCACTATTGAGTATTAATTCAGGTATAGCCCAGGTTGTTTTATTTACCGATTCGTGTATCTCATTTTTATTATGTTCATATAAATAATGTAGTGCTCCCCTTAATTATTGTGGCCGTTTTTTTAGGACGTATTGCTGCCCTGATTGCTTTTATCGAATTTAGGCCTGAGCGTGACTTTCTTCGACCGCTATCAAGGTACGCGGACACGCCTATTAATATAAGGTATATAAATCAGACTATATATTTGATTATTGACCTTAAGAGGACTACGGACTGTTTCCCCTTTTGGTCTTTAACCTGATACATTTGTGTTAATTATAGCTTCTTTTGATCAATGTTATATACTATTCAGAGTAGGTTCGACTATGTCAAGATGTAATTTATAAATAACAAGTTTTTTCTTTCAAACCTAGCTATTCTTATTTTTCACAGCTTCCATCATCAATTCATTTTTATCAAGAAGCTTACCTTTCTATCTCAAAATTAGACTCTCCTGCAGTGATAGAAAATCGTAATAACTCATACATCTAATGAAAATGAAATTTAGAGAACTTTGTAGCTTGGAAGTAAGTACAGCACCGTTTATTCCCTTTATTTATATTTTTTCAGGCTTTACATCCAAATTTAGACCTTAAAGACGTTTCAACACGGCTCATGGCCTGTACTCCAATTCTCTAAACATGCAAGCAAGATGGAGTATCTATTTTAACAGATAGGTCAGTCCAACATATAAACATTGGATATTAGTTGAGACTTTCCCTGTGCCTATCCGTTTCTCTTTTAAATCTGTCCTTCATGCCTTTATCAGTCTAGGGACAAATGATTACTGACCGTGCCTTTGTGTAATTTATCCCCATGTTGTGATTTCTATTTACTATGAGCACTGAGCATTCGCTTTGTATTTCCCGTAACTTGGGAATCGCTTGTTCAATATATAGGACTACCCCCCACTTCCTATTAATGTGCATTGTATTCATGAATTTATGACTGTACATACTTGTTTGAGGATTATGCATTGATTGTTGTTGTTTCTTTGAAAAAGCAAAACATCTTTTTAACTTTAATTTGTGTCACTAATTGTGATTTCAATTTTAGGTATTTTGAGTTTCTGTCTTGAAGAAGGCGCTGGTCGCCGAAACGCGCGTCGACAAAATACTCATTATATGTTTTTTATAGAGAGTACATATGTGTCTTTTATGAATTATTGTTTTTTTATGTATTTTACTTTATAAAGTAATTTGTTCCATATTTATCTAACGACCACCAATTGGTTTATTTTTGTATCTGATTTGTATGATTACATGTTTTTTAACTTCATATTTGTAATTATGTTTTGTTGATTTTATGTTTAATAAAAAGTGCCTTTAGTTGGAAGTGGTTTGTCCCTGTCCTACCACTATTACGTGGGCAAGTTTCCTTCTACTGCCTAGGTTGATACCTTCACTGTGACCCAAAGCTTAACACCACACAGTCCCCCGTAAGGGACTTGTGTGAGCTGCCGATCCATGGAATTCTACAGACCATTTTGCAGTTAGAAAAGAGGTAATGTTTGATACCTGTCCTGGCAGTCAGCAGATGTAATGCTCTATTCCTCAACGAAGACCAGTGTTCCTGTACTCCAGGCTGTAACACAGGGACATTCTCCAAAACAACTGTATAGGGTGTTGCGTCAGGGGTTGATGTAGGGACATGTGAGCTTTGGAGTTACTGGAACCATTATTTTGCGGGCCCGCCTGCATGGTTCCTCTACATGCGGAAGAAAGGTAGAATATGTATCACTATTGCTTGGGTGCAGGGGTTTGTAGGTGCTGCTGGGACTAAGAGGGGGTGATGGTGTACAGTGTTGGTGGATGCCCTTGAGTGAGTACTGCTCACCACCTGAGAAGCTATCCCTTCACACTGTCGTATGTTAGAATTGGTTAGCAGGGCGTTCGAGAGAGTCAGCTCTATGTTGGTCAACCTGCCTTCTATTAGTGTCAGTTTAGCTAAAAGCAGATTCTTCAGAGCTAGGAGCTTTTTTGCTTCCCATGTAATAAGAGCATCCTCGGATGAACGAGGAGGTAGGTCAATAATTGCCGGGGTAATGGGGGTGGAACAATCATTGCCGGTGGAAGTATTGTCATTTATACTGCCTGTACACCCATTTCACCCGCCTTACGTTTGTTCGGTCTGGATACCTGCTGAATGGATTTTGTAGGGCCCCGCAATTTCCTTTTCTTAGATGTGGTTCCCCATAGCGAACCTGGTTGGATTTTTGGCTCCTTGTATGAACCATATGGGTGTTGGGGGTTTGGGTGTTGCTCCCCGTGTTTGGGGATGGTAAGTTTGATGTTGTCGGTGAGGCCTGGCTAATCGGTGGTGCTGCATCAGTGGTAATGGTGGGGCTTCAACACGACGTTGGTCAAGGGTAGAGGGTTCCAGCGATAGTCTGTATTCAGTTAGCTGAATCTCGTGAATCAATGCTGATTCAGCCCTAGAGAGCAACGCATCTAATGTCTCTACAACTCCGAAACACACACCCACCTTCCGCTTGCTCATTTTGGTCAGTGTATGAAAGCAGTAGCGACAACATTTACCAATTTATTGCTTGCAAAATAGATGTTAGGGGGGTGGCCCAGCCACAGTCTCTGATGGGCTCAAACGGGCTTGCCCTTGGTCTGGGCTTCGTCCAAGCATCGTCCCACGTGCATCCCGCGCCGCGGGGGTAGAGACAGCACTTTATGCACGGTGACCACGCCTCCCCCTCACTCGCGGCAGCCGTGAAGTTACTGATATACCCTGGGGGCTGTAGTCCTCACTCAGGGTGTTGATGCAGCAGTGCAGTAGCGTCCTTCGCGCCCGACCTCCGTCGAGCAGCAGGAACCAAAAGGAACTCCCAGCAGAGGATTAACACGGGATTGAAACAGTATGGCTAAAAAAAAAAAGCTCCACACAGTGGAGGAGAGGCAGCGCGTTATGCGCGGTGACCACACCTCCCCCTCACATGTGGCAGCTGTGAAGCTACTGGTGCACCCTGGGGGCTGTAGTCCTCACCCAGGGTGTTGATGCGGCAGTGCAGTAGCGTCCTTTGCATCCGACCTCCGTCGAACAGCAGGAAACTAAAGGAAACTCCTAGCAGAGGATTAACACGGGATTGAAATGGTATGGCTAATAAAAAATAGAAGCTCCACGCAGCTGAGGAGAGGCAGCGCTTTATGCGCGGTGACCACGCCTCCCCCTCACTCGCGGCAGCTGTGAAGTTACTGGTGCACCCTGGGGGCTGTAGACCTCACCCAGAGTGTTAATGCGGCAGTGCAGTAGCGCCCTTCACGTCCGACCGCCGTCGACCAGCAAGAAACCAAAGGGAACTCACAGCAGAGGATTAAGAGCGGTGCCCCCATCTCAGGTGCAGGCAGCTATCTCGGTGATGGCGTCAGAGTTGATAGGGTGCTGCATTGGCAGGCACTGGGGCAGTGGTGCAAGTCGGGGAGGTGTGTTGTGCACTTCACTAGTGGTTCCCATGGCTTTTTTGCAGGTTGCTGCATTGCTTGTTGGCGTCGGTGTTGCTTTTTCATTTGCGGCAGCTGAAACAGCAGTTTCAGATGCAGAAGAACAGACGGAGTTTTTGTGTCCCTAAAACTTCAGAACAGGAGGCAAGCTCTACACCAGGCCCTTTGGAGATATTCTTTAAGCAGGATACCCAGTACAGTTCAGTCTTTGTCCTCTCCTTACCAGAAATATCCACTGCAGGCCAACCCCACACAGCACAGGGGCAGTAATTCTCCTTCATCCTTCCCAGTTTTTCTCCTTGGCAGCGAGTTCCTCTTGAGTACAGAAATAATCTAAAGTTATGGGATCTAGGATCCAATATTTATACCACATTTTCCTTTGTTTTCTTGTGGCAGAGAGTCTTAGCTCAGCCCAAACCAGTTCTGTCCTTCTTGGTCCAGCTTCCTGGCAGGAGGTGGAGACAGCATTGTGTAAGGAAGACCAGGCCTATTCAGGTGCAAGGAAATCTCCTCCCACTACTCTAAATGCAGTCCAGGTCTATTCAACTCAGCAGACTCTTCCCGGAAAGGCAGGGCACACCTTACCCCCTCCCACCAGTGGCTGTCTACAGTGAATGCACGCCCCCAGCCCCTGTCACTCAAAAACCAGACAGTCAATCCACAGGCCATCAGAGGCACAAAGGATGGCTAAGCAAGAAAATACCCACTTTCTAAAAGTGGTATTTTCAAGCACACAATTACAAAACCCTTTTTAATTAAAGATGGGTTATTAAATTCTGAATTCAGCGAGTCCAAACTCCATTTCCCTATCTTGTCCCAATAGGAAGTTATGTTTGTAAAATGTACAAAACCAACTTCCATTCATTCATATGGGATAGATATCCTTTCAATAGTGAAAAACGAAATGCACTGTATTTCACTATCATTTCACACACACCAGTACATGTGCTACTTTTCAAAACAACTGCACCCTGCCCTTGAGGGTACTCTGTGCCAACTTGAGGGGTGCCCTATATGTAAGAGAAGGGAAGGTTAGGGCCTGGCCAGTGGTTGCTCTTGCCAGGTCAACATGGCAGTTAAAACTGCATGCAGACACTGCAGTGGCAGGTCTGAGGCACGTTTGAAAGGCTACTTGTGTGCGTGGCACAATTGGTGCTGCCGGCCCACTAACAGAATTTGATTTACAGGCCCTGGGCACACACAGTGGACAGTACTGGGGACTCACAAGTAGATCAGCACAGTTGGCTGCTGTTTTCCTTTTAATGTAATATACTTTTGACTACACCCTACCTGAGTTCTCTGGGGCCACTGTACAGTTTAGCAACGCAAAATGATGGAGCCCCCATGCAAAATGTGGTCAAGTATCTTGAGTCTCCCACATCTCAAGGATCTTCGTTGGTTTTTATAATGAATTGGGGCCTCTAGAGCTTTGGGGGCCTCTGTAGGGTTTGGGCCAACGTGCACCACATGGACTGCAGGGGTACCGCGTTGCACCCTTTACACTGTACACTCTTCTACTGGAGCTACATTCTGTCTGGTTCCTTGTGCTTATTTCTGGTAGCTGGGCCACTCTGTGTGCCATTTTACTTTTATACGTTTGTACTTCTGGCTCTAAAGTTATGGAATGAGCTTCCTTGTTCAGTAACTTCTGCGCATACCCTAATGACTTTTAAGAAACTTGTAGGTAAGCACAACTGTCTAGATTGAGCTCATGCTGTTGCCCATATTTTTGTTCTAACTGCTATTTTGCAGTGGTTGTTAGAAAGCGCTATATTTGTTAAAATAAATAGATAAATCAATCGTCGACATATATGGTGAAGTTTTTAATTTTAATTTCATTTAACGTAATCTCAAAGAGAAGAGGCCTCAATTGAATCTGTTTAGTGCTGCCAGATAAAAGTTTTACTTCGCATTGAATGCAAATTTCATTCCGAAATAGAAATACAGGATCAGGGATTTAGGTATAACTATTCTGAACGGAAAAAAAAATGAAAAGAATTGGCTTCATATGTATAGAAAGTTTGAGCGTGAGAAAAAGGCACACGAATTATGAATAAAAGAGAAAGAATTGCTTCGCCATTAACTAGAGTAAATAATCTCAGATTCGATAACTGTTAAGGAATGTCGATATTTACTTTGAAATGGAGAAAGGGGAAATTAGTATAAACTTGGATAAATAAATGTGCAGTCCATACGCCATGCTATTCGGAAACTATTGAAATACATAACACAATTCCACAGTAGATAATTAAAGGATTAAACCTCTCTCGTTTCACTGAAGTGCTTATTACAAAAACAGCAAATAATGACTAACAAAAAGTATCTGCAATTTAAATGCTTTGCCATTTTAGTAAATGAATACTTAACAGATGCAAATGAAATGTTTAGATATGCACAGAAAGCATTGCTCAAACAGAGTTAGCATGCCTTTCTCAAAATATTTAGGAAAATTGCATCATGATGGGAATGAAAACATAGAAATGCAAATTAATGTGAACGACCTTAATTAAAAAAATATGGATCCACATGGTTTTGTTGCATGAAACAGATGCACTGTGTGAATAACCTTAGAAGATAATACTTGGGAAGTCGTTGTCAAATAAATCAATACGACCATATTCAGGAAAAGATAACGTCTGCTTTTCAAACAGGCATATTAATGCACAAACCTAGAGCCAAATGGTTAAATGTGAGTATTGTTTTTATTTATGCTTTATACACAACAGTACATTTGCATGATTGGCCGTCCTCAGTTTTTAGAATATTACGAACACTAGAAGATGTCCGACACTTCGATTGTTTCTTCAACATTTAAAACAGTTTAAGGGGCCCGATTAAAAAAAGTAATCTGAGACAAAATCCTAACTTTACGACTTTCGGTATTTTCAAAAGGCATTTAGGAGTAGTAAAGTTAAGATTCCTAACATTCTCCTGCCAAGTGAGAGCAAACACAGGTTTCCCATGCCGCTGCAGGGAAAAACCACTATATCCCAAGGATGGGCTCCGTGGAAGATAGCATCTGAGCCAGCCCTAGGGAATGGGGGCCACTGGACCGTTAATGGCTCAGAGAGGGGGACGCTCAGCCCTCCTCCTTTTAAGTAATTGGACCATAGCTGGGCCTTTTGAGGCTCCAGAAGGAGGGCCATATGATCTCCCTCTCCATTTGGCCTTTTGTGCCTCAGGGGGGGAGCTGCATAGCCCACTCCCCATTTTATGGAGTTTCAGATGCAGGAAAGGTTTTGGGAGGCCCCTCTACACATACAAACACATTTTAGCCCTGGGGGTGGGCTCCCCAGGGAACATGGAGTGGCAGGAAGGGGGCCTTGCTGCCTACCTCACCATAAAAAGTGATTTTGGCCTGGGCTGGGCTCCCAAGGACCTCTGACAGCACAAGTTTGGGGGGGCAAAGGCAGCCCCTCTCCCTTTCATAAAAACAGCCCGGGGTGGGCTCCTCAGGACAGAATGGTATTAACCTCTCCCATGCTCATGACGAGCTCAGCTCATCATGAGCCATGGTTGCGCTGTGCTCATGACAAGCTGAGCTCGTCATGACCGCCGTGGCGCTCACACGCGGGGATAATTCCCCTGCTGTGCTGAACGTTCCTCGAAAATGGGTATGGACATGTCGAGCTCAGCTCGTCATGAGCACAGCGCTACCGTGCTGCATGACGAGCCAAGCTCGTCATGAGCACCGGGGCGATGCGTGTGCCTCCCCCTCCCCCCAGCACAGCGGGGGAATTACCCCCGCGGAGAAGGGATTAAATGCGCCTCTGCCACCATTTTGTTTTTCTCAGATACAGAAAAAAAAGGATAACAGCATTTTTCGCAGTTTTTTTTTATTTATGGCCCCAGAGGGTCAGGGTATCCATACTCTGCCTCCTTATAAAAAAAATTGAATTTCAGGGCAGGGCACTAAGGCCCTGATTACGAGTTTGGTGCAGCAGCACTGGTGCAATGCTGGCACCGCTACGCTAAACCTGCGCATGGACCGTTGGTCCATATTATGAGTTGAACTCATGTTACACGAGTTCAACTCGTAATACAGTGGGCGGTCCTTTGCCCTTTCCATGGCAGTGCCTGGAAAACAGGCACTGCAATTGTAACAACAAAAAAGTTCCAGCACGACATGGACAGTGACATCCATGCCGTGCTGGAACTTTATTGGGATACTGACTGGGAGAGACTTGTTGTGCCCCTGAATGTATCCCCATTGCTAGGGGCACAGGGAGGCCCTCTAGGGCCTCCTTTGTTTTTGCACCATCAGCTTTTTCATGGCAGGTCTCGGCCATGAAATGGCTGAAACTGCACAAACTCCAAATATGCTTAGCGGAAATGCCCTAGTCTCTGCTCAGCTTAATGCATTGTGGCAATCCTGCGCCACTGCTAGGAAATGACTGTTCCCTAGCACAGCCCCTATTGCAGCAGGCAGTTCAGTCCAGTTTTAATCAGCAAAACTGTGGACCACCACTACTGTGTCACCGCGAGTCTGGTGGTCGCAAGACCACCAGACACGTAATCAGCCCATATTTCTCTGAGTCTCGTAATGGCTGCCAGCAATATTTTTCTTGCTGGCAGCCAATCAGAACACTTGTTCTCACAGGATTCTGACTCCCATGGAAGCAAGATGGCCCAAGGAAAATACCTGTCCCTAGGCCAATGAGAATTCTTCATGTTTAAATTGGTGCTACTGCAAGAGTCTCTCAAGACTCTCAAGATCCCAACTGTCCAGATATCTGTTTTATTTACCCTTTGTTTCTAAAACAAATACTGAATGCATTTACACCAAATTACAAAATATGCATTCAGCAGACCAGCATCTAGCTTCCTGATGAATTTGGTGAACTTCCATTCAGCAGTTTTTGCTGTAGCCCATCTTAAAAATATCTAAGGAAAATGCATAGCGATTTTGCATTTTGGGACCCCGGATTTTCTCAACCTAATAGCACCGTTTTGGAATATTTAGTGGAGAGTTGTCAAACAGCACCAAAGTTATGAGCAAAACTAATAACACGTATCCTATGGAAAACTATTCTAACTATAGTTAGGACATAGTTTCCATAGGAAAATAATTTTTTGACTTGCCGATATCTTTTGCGCCATTTGATGAAAAAGTTTCAAGTTGGGTCTTATTGTGCATGGAATCTTTTGGAGTGATCTGTGAAGCAGGAGCCAAAAAAAGGGGGAGGGGGAAAAATGTGTTTTTTTCATGTTCATTTCCATGGAAATTTTAGATACACCTACACTCCGAAGCACTGGACAGAATTACACCAAATTTGGCAAAAAGGTAGCTTTTCGTCCAGAAAGCATGCTTTTCGTTATTTGGTGTAAATCTGTTTAGTAGTTTTTGAGATATTTTAGAATTCCTTATTCATATATCTAGGGTTGCGACTTATTTGCACCTAATTCACAATAATACACAAATGAGTGCACCCACAGTAATGCTCTGATTGGCTGGCCACAACCTGAGCACCTTTTTTTTCTTGGGCTAAACAGAAATGGCAAAAAATTGCATAAGGGGTTGGGTTGGATGTGCCCTGACCCCATGGGTAGGAAGGGGTGTTTCTGGGACAGAAAACATTGAAAAACGGGTTTTTCTGCCCCACGTGTGATATTTGTGAATTCCCCATGACTCTCACCATGGCCCCTATGTAATGTCTGTCAAGTTCACAAATATTGGCAAAAGAAATGAAAAAATATTGGTGCACTCACTCACAGACCCACTAAAGCACTGATACACCCACTCATAGACCCACTCAGACAGTCATACACCCACTTACACACCCACTCATTCATCTAGTCACATACCCACTCAGACATTCCCACTCCCACGCAGAGACCCACTTGGACACTCATTCACCCAGTTAGAGACCCATGTACCCACTCACAGACACTGACACGCTCCCAAACCCACTCAGAGACTCATGCACCTACTCACAGATGCACTCAGACACAGATGCACTCACTCACAGAGCCACTCAGAGACTCATGTGCCCACTCACAGATTCAGAGACTCAGGAATCCACTCACAGACCCACTCAGAAACTCATGCACACAATCACATACTCACTCAGACACACACCCCCAATCAAATAAGCACTCAGACACTCATGTCCCCATTCACAGTCCCACTCAGAGAATTATGTGCCCAATCAGAAACTCACACACACCCTCACCGATGCTCTCATTCACTTATGCGCCCACTCCCACACCCACACACACTCACAGACACATACATAAAACTCATGCACCTACTCTCAGACCTACTGAGCCACATGCACTCACTTGCACACCCACTGAGGTACTCATGCACCACCTCGCAGACTTACTCAGTGAATCATGCTCTCATTCACAGACCCACAGAGATACTCATGCACCCACTCACAAAGCTTCTCAGACACTCATGCAGCTACACATAGATCCACTCAGTAACTCTTGCAGACACAGTTAGAGACTCATGCACTCACTCACAAACCCTGTCAGACACTCATGCACTAACTCAAAGATCCACTCTGATCCACTCAGACATTGATGCAACCAATCAGAGACCCAGTCAGACACATATGCAGCCACTCAAAGACCCCATCAGAGGCTCATGTACCCACTCACTATCTCATCCAGAGATTCATGCACCCACTCATAGTCCCACTGACACACTCATGCACCCACCCATAGACCTACTCACATGCCCAATTAGAGACTCTTGCACCCACTGATGGACCCACTGAGGTACTCATGCACCCACTCACAGACCCACTGAGACACTTACGCACCCAGTCAAACACCCACTGAGACACTTAGGTACTCATTCACATACCCATTGAGATAGTCATGCACCTACTCTCTAAGCTACTCAGACAATCATGCAACCACTCACAGACCCATTCACACACTGATTCACCCATTGAGAGAGCCAGTTAGACACTTATGCATCCACTCACAGACCTGAGCAGATACTGATGGTCTGTCACAGATACTGCAGTGCCCAGTGACAGACCCACTGAAACACTTATGTACCCACTTACAGACCCACTCAGACACTTATACACCCACACACAGATCCATTCAGATACTGATACAACCACTCACAAATCTACTCAGACACTCAAGCATCCACTCACAGGCTCACTTAGAGACTCACACACTCACTCATAGACCCATTGAGACACGCAGACACCTACTGGCTGAACCACTCAGACACTCATGCACCCACTGACAGACATACTCAAAGACTCACATTCCAACTCACAGACCCACTCAGACTCTCATACAGGCACTTATAGACTTACTTAGATAGTGATGTACCTAGTGTGCTGCACAGAAGCACTTAGATAGTTTTGAATTTTGAATGTGCTGATGTCTATTTTATATTTGCTTTTGCTTTATGCATTTGCACATTTTGAATAAAAAAAAAGTATAAAAAAAAGAAAATGGACAACATTTTGGGAAATAGGGTAGCTTTGAGAACAGCCTTTGTATAACTTGAGTATATATGACAGCTAGACATAAAACAGAATGCCGAGTTTCAGTTGCTGAGAAACACTCTGTTGCCTTTTTCTGTGAAGTGAATTCCATCACTTCAATGGATGTATGTCAAAATACAAGTTTTTTTTGTAGATGGAGCCCATGTTATGCTCGCTGAGGAATACAGTTTCATTGACATGTTTCCTGGCTTTGTCTATCTGCGGGCAGAATTAATTTGCCATTTCTGCCTTTGGCATATGTTGCTGTACACCAAGGCAGATTTGAGGAACAAAATGTTGTTAATTGCGCAAAGGTATTTTTTTCATTAGGATTTCCAATCTTACTCCAGTAAGTGTGTTTAGGTCATTGCCACCACATTGCACAATCATGCGGTCGGGGGGTTGACAATCCACAATGCTTTCAACCAAAGGCAGCAGTTGATGCCACTTTAACCCACTGTGGCCAATCCAAGTACTAGCCACATTAGGCAAACCCAAATCCCTTTCAGTGCCACTCTTTCTAGCACACGCTCTACCCCAAAACACATAGGTCTGGCCCACAACTTACACTTTAACCATTTTGATGGCAAGGAGCAGTAGCACACAGGAGAAGGATGCAGCTGAATGAGGCAGTTCTCACAAAGACCTAGTTTTAAAAAAACATACATGTTTAATTGGTTGGTACAAATATGCAGGTTGATGAAATTAGGTAGTGTCTTTAAATGATAAGTAAGTTGATCTGTGATTATAAGACATGTGATGCTAACTTGGATATACTTTTAATTCTGAATAGTTAACCACACCTTTTGCAGTTGATTTTGAGCTAGTATGCTACTTTTAAAATGTGTTGTGTATTTCTGACCTTCCGGGTCTAGTGGGTTGCTATGAAGACTCTGCTAAGAAAGTGATGGGGGAAGGACATTAAAGAGACTGGTTTTTTCAGTTAGATTTGTTTAGAGTCCTTTTTGAAAAATGAGGGTTTGTTATCCTACCTAGGAACTTTAATGTAGTTTTAAAGAAATAAAACTACCATGCTGAATATGTTTTTGCACTACCATAATTATTCATGAATTAGTCGTGAAAATACACTGGGGCCTGCACAGGCAGTTGCAAATAATTTGCAAATAAGCACAAATAGTCTTCCATACATGAGCTTCTTTATAAAAGTGCAGTAAAGGGTTAACACACACCAACCATTCAGAAATGGAGTAGCAAAACGAAAATATGAAAGGCATGTTTTTATTTGCTGCCTTCCACTGTATCAGATAGTGCAAAGTTGAAAAGGTGTGTGCCATTCTTATGCTTATTTTTCTCATTTTCTGAGAATATTTAATCTATATAATAAGGGCAAGCCAAAAACTATTTAGGACCCCCTTGTTTCCTCTCTGCCAAGGCTTTAACCTGTTCAGTGCTCATGACAAGGTCAACTCGTCATGGGTTTTACCTGCCCTGTGCTTATGACGAGCTGACCTTGTCATGAACAATAGGAATCCAGGCACCTCAGCACCCAGCGGGAATTGCCTGTAGCATTGAAGGTGTTAATTAAGGAGAAACAGTAAGGAAAACCCTGTCAGAAAGGAAACACCTAATATGCTTGGTGGGACCACAGAGGTCCTGCCAAGCATTTGTATGCCTATGGACCTCCGCCCCCATGGTAGAGTCGACGTCCCAGGGTGCCATGACCACTAGGGTTGCATCACCATCCCACCAAGAGTCTGGAAGTCCAAGGACTGCCAGATGTGTAATTAGAATGAAAGAAAATCACCAGACAGAGGTCTGGATGCCTAATGCACTGCCCAAGTCTTTTGTAAATAGCCAGTAACGCGATACTGTTGATTCAAATGATTAAACAAGATGTACTGTGGTAATCAAAATATGAGACGTTGAAATCCTTCGTGAGAAAATGTTATTTATATGAAATCAAGAGATACTCCAAGGAAAATGTTCACAGTTCACATGATCCAAGTGTGAAGATAGCAATACATTTCTTCAGTAACAGTTCAATAAACAAATCCCAATGCATTTCGGGCATGAAGAGTAGCCCTTCATCAGGGGAATCTAAGGAAGCAATACCAAGTGTTACTAAAAAAGTATCAACAATGCAGACATAAACTGTACACTAGAGAATTCGAGGAAGGCAGATAGGTGGGCGAGAGATAAGAACTGAAAGGAAGAAGTGGATTAAGATAAAGGAAAGTGAGGTAAATGGAAAGAATCAGTACAACCGATATCCCAAGAAAAGCTGGTGCTCAATAGTGCATGGAGCGCGAAAAGTGCAATCGTGTTCAAACCGTAACGCGGTAGTGTGGGACATTAGAGCTGCGGTGTGGATGGAGAACGTCAACGTCACCAAATGTGGGG
This sequence comes from Lissotriton helveticus, assembly GCF_964261635.1. Classification (NCBI taxonomy): domain Eukaryota; kingdom Metazoa; phylum Chordata; class Amphibia; order Caudata; family Salamandridae; genus Lissotriton; species Lissotriton helveticus. Next base: position 44,667,858 of record NC_136060.1, on the reverse strand, counting down.
AACCAAAAACAATGCCTGTGCTCGTGTTAGGTGAAAAACGTGCAAATGGACTTACTGAACTGAGCGCGAGCTCAGTATAACTAAGCCAAAAAGTCAATTTCGCAGTGGGCAAGGCGAGTAAAGCTGTAAAAAAACGATGATGCACGCATCTGAATATACTGTTAAAAATTTAATTGATTGTATCTATATATTGTGTTTATCTTTCACTCATTGAGTGCATTCAGGTTGTTATGGATTCAGATTTGTAATTAGGCCATTAGGGAAGTAGAAATCCTACCTGGATTCACAATTACACACACAAAAAAAACCAATTTCTTCTTTATGACAACAAAAGTAATGAAAAAAGAAATATTGTCTTTGACACTCCTACTAATATACAAAAACTGGGACATCGCACAACATGGATGATCGAAGGGACATTTCAAGTACGTCCCAAATCATTTTACCACATGTACACTAAACATCGGGATACCACAGCACCAATAACCCTTTTATATATGCATTACTACCTAATAAACAATCTACAAATTGAAGAACAAACTAATAATTACTACCTCCAAAAAATAATCATTGACTTCGAACAAGCAATGATACAAACTATTTTAACAATGTACCCACAAACAGCAATACAAGGATGCTACTTTCACTTTAACCAAAGTATATGGCACCATCTACAAAAGTATACCTTAAGTGTAGAATAAGCAACAAATAGTAATTTTGCATATCAAATAAAAACGTGAATAATCCTAACCTATGATTCCATAACTGAAGAAGCAAACCACCGCAACTTATTAATAGAGAGTACCATTCTAGCAAGCAAATGAAACAAAATGAACTCCCCTACTTGACTATTTTAAAGGCACATGTGTAAGGAGACTGCACATATCAGAATACAGACACCAACCAAAGTTTCATATTCCATTATGGAATGTGTATGACAGTACCCTAGCCCATCAAGCCAAAACTAACAAAACAATGGAAGGATGGCATAATGCCTCCCAATCCACATTACGAAGAATACAACCAACCCTACACAAATTACTGAAAGCTAAACAAAAAGAACAAAGCTACCAGGAACTTAGACTATACCAATCTGTAACTAAAATAGGCCCTAAACTAAGTAAACAAACCAAAACAATGTATGATCATTTGCAATATTAAACAAGATCATACCCAAACACCCAAAGACTTAAATTCCGAGAAACAATAGCAAAAGCTATACTTTAAAATTATCACCTAAACAAAAACTAGCTACCACAATAACCAAGATACACTAACAACTATGGGCCTCATTACAATGTTGATCAGACTGTAGGTGACCAGAGGGCGATGGCTGTCCGACTGACATCTGTCCCTGCAGTCTGACCACTGCATTATGAACCTGTTAGCCCCATGGTCGGTGCCTACTCAGGCACCGCCATAGGGATTACAATGTACCTTTCGATTTTCCTTTCTGTGGCGGTCTTACTGTAAGACAGACAGACCTTGGGGGCCTCTAGCAGGGCCCGGGCCCTCTGCGGCCTCCAAATGAGGTCTGGGGGGCATCATAAATGTCCCTGCATCATGTGGCACGATTCACGTGCAGGGCTGTTTAAAAAGTGTAGGTTTACTATAGCTGCTTGTCCTGTGGCCCACAGCACAATCCGCAATAGTAAACATAAACTTTACTCCTGCTGTTGCATAGTAATGCGGGTCCTCGGACTCGTTGTTGGGCAGTCCTGTTTCTGACATGATGCCGGTCAGACGCTCATCAGACCATCATAGTAATAGGTCCCTAATTTATTTATACTTTTTTATTTTTAACACATGTATGATGTCAAAAATAAAGTAATATTTTAACCATAATAATTGACACATAAATATATTTAAAATATACAAAATACTATAAATTAACTGAATAAAAAAATAAAACAAAGTAACTAAACCATCAATAAGAGTAAATCCATTACACATAAATTAGTACATAAAGGGGCTCATTACGATGTTGTGAGGAAGAGCTTCCGCGGTCTTGTCGAGGTTGGTCGGTCCAAACAATGCTGGATTAGGAGTGGTCACTCTGAATGCAGGATTATGATGCATTGGAATACATGGCTTACCATCCAACGAAGTCTTTCTGACTCTGAAAGGAAATTCTGACAGCGCTGCTCTTCTAAAGGACCAATGGAGCCAATCAGAGCACGATCCGACCCTGGAAAGTCCTGAACAATTACAATGCTTATTTCTGAAGTGCCGTCTGTGTCGGTCTAACTGTCTCATCAGATCTGGCAGATGGGGAGGCTTATGAGGCTGAAGCTCACCACTACACACTTTCACACTTCCTGTTCAGCAATGGATCCCATCTTGCACGTCATACCTTTTTTCTACCAACATTACGCGTTTCGTCTCGTGGATAAGTATGGGCGAATTTGCGCGAAATCGGCAAAAAAATCCTCGAGTTTGCGAAAAAAAATTCGAACTCACGGATTTGCCCAGAAAGACTGTTTCCCACTGTCTACAGGGGCTAATCAGTAAGTGCTACCTCGTTGGGTAAATGTAGAGTGCTTTTCCTACACTACGGCTGCGTAAAGTGCCAGAAGAGTTGTCTCCAGTGACCATGTGTGTGTAATAATGCCATCGCGCCGAAGGGCGCAGGGGTCCCTTGAGTGACCTGGGCATGAAATTTTTTTAAAAACCACCCGTTCGCGAATTCGCGAATTTTCGGCAATTTCGCGAGATTCACGGATCGCGAATTTGCCGAAAATCCACAAATTTCATGAGTGTAACGGATTTTTGGCCCATGCTTACTCGTGGATGATTTTGCGGGCCAGCCAAGTCGGGAGGACGGCACCGCCACAAGTACAATGTGTGGACTGCTAATAAAGATCACGTCATCGCTGAGCAGAACATCAGAGGTATGTATTAGAACCGGACACAGGAATGCGAGCTCAATTCGGAGCGTAACTCAAGAATGGCAGTGAGGCAGATCCCATACAGGGTAATATTTAAACAACATGACTTCAAGTCCCAGGCTGCCTTTTGTTGACACAGCCCATTAGAGAGCGATAAAGCAGTGAGCAACGGGATGTAGTTGTTTGTATCTGCCCATTTGCATTGAGGACTGTGAGCAAGGAGCAGGAGCTCCGAAACGCGTAAGGTGGTGCCACGAGAATACACAGTTCACTGCCGGTTCTGCTGAATAAAGATTCCTCTGAAAGGCTGGACTCACCTGATGTTGTGTGCGTCTTCATTTGTGGCAACCTTTGGATGATATATGCCGGCCAGCCAGGTCAGGAGCTTGGCACCCCCACAAGTACAATGTATGGACTGCTGATAAAGATCACTTCAAAACATCAGGGGCATGTATTAGAACTGGACACAGGACTGCAAGCTCTATAAAGAGGGTAACTCGAAGAATGCCAGTGAGGCAGAACCCATACAGGGTAATATTTAAACGACATGACTTCAAGTCCCAGGCTGCCTTTGATTGACACAGCCTATTAGAGGGCTATAAAGCAATGAGCTACGGGACGTAGCTGTTCGTATCTGCCCATTTGCATATAGGCCCAGGAGCAAGGAGAAGGAGCACCAAAAAGCGTAGGGCAAAGCCACGAGAATACACAGTTCACTGCCGGTTCTGCTGAATAAAGATTCCTCTGGGAGGCTGGACTCACCTGATGTTGTATGCGTTTTCATTTGTGGCAACCTTTGGTTGATATATATAAATATGTATATATGTATATATATATATATATATATGTATATATATGTGTGTGTGTGTATATATATATATATATATATATATATATTATATTTTATATTCACTGAAAAAACATAGGTTTCAGGGGTGTTATAGTTAGCTGGACATTTCACTCTTATAAAACCATAGAAATTCCTCTGTTAAAGTTAGTTCTGCTAACTATAACTCAAGCCCCTGCAATGCACTGCTGATGACCTCACATATTACGTCACTCATGACATGGTCAGTGACATCACTGATGACATCACTGATCCCCATCGCAGCTTTATCTTGGAAACTGCGCATGCGCATTCCTCACCAGGACTGCGCATGCGCAGGCTCCCGCGCATGCGCAGTTTCCAAGATAAAGCTGCGATGGGGAAGTTTGCGGCACAAAAAGGTAAGTTTTATTTAAGTTGTATTTTACCCTAAAAATATAATTTAATAAGGCGGGAGGGAGGAGGGCGGGAAGTGGGAGGCAGGCGGGAGGGTGGCAAACTTCCGTTCCGCCCACGAATGTGTGGAAATTTGCCCCGTTTATCCGCCTTCTTTGCGGAAGTTGCAAATTTCCACACATTCCGTGGGCGGAACCGAAATGTCCGCCCACCCCTACTGATGACATCTGAAATGAAATCACTGATGACATCATCCAGTGACTGTGTGTTTCTGTAAAGTTTAAATATGTTTAATATATAGGTTTTTTAAATGCAAATTTTTTACTATAACGTACCTGAAACCTATGTATTTTTCAGTGAATTTCAAAGGTTTTTCAAATGCTAGTTTGTAACGATGCCTACAGAGGTAGGATATGTGAAGAAAAAAGAAAAAACGAACAGAAAGAAGCAAAAGAAATGCAGAAAAAAGCAACAAAAGTCCACAAGGATGAAGAAAAGTGCAGGAAGAAGCAAGACATGTGTAGAAATAACCAGCATAGGAGCAGAAAGAGGCCTTGTTAATCAATCAATCAATCAATCAATCGATCATGGGATTTGTAAAGCGCACTACTTACCCGCTAGGGTCTCAAGGCGCTGGGGGGGTGGAGGAGCTGCAGATAGTGGTCGAAGAGCCAGGTCTTGAGCAGTCTTCTGAAGGCAGGGACGTTGATGGTCTGTCGTAGGCGGAGGGGGAAGGCGTTCCAGTCTTGGCGGCGCGGTGGGAGAAGGATTTGCCCCCGGGAGTGGTTCTGCAGATGCGCGGGATGGTAGCCAGGGACAGGTCGACGGAGCGGAGTTTCCTGTTGGGTGCGTAGAAGGAGAGTCTGTTGTTGAGATAGGCTGGGCCGGTCTAGTGGAGTGCTTTGTGTGCGTGGATCCAGAGTTTGAATGTGATTCTTTTGTTGACGGGGAGCCAGTGTAGGTCTCTCAGGTGCGGGGTGATGTGGTCCCGGCGTGGGACATCTAGGATCAGGCGTGCGGAGGCGTTCTGGATTCTTTGGAGCCTGTTGATGAGTTTGGACGGGGCTCCGGCGTAGAGGGCGTTTCCGTAGTCGAGTCGGCTGCTGACAAGGGCGTGGGCGATGGTTTTCCGTGTGTCCGCCGGGATCCATCTGTAGATCTTGCGGAGCATACGGAGGGTGTGGAAGCAGGAGGAGGAGACTGCGTTGACTTGGTTGGTCATGCTGAGCTTGGAGTCGAGGATGACCCCTAGGTTGCGTGCGTGGTTGGTTGGAGCCGGGGGGGTTCCCAGAAATGCTGTCCACCAGGAGTCATCCCACGCCGAGGGGTTGGGCCCGAGGATGAGGATCTCTGTCTTGTCCGTGTTCAGCTTGAGCCGGCTTGCCTCCATCCAATCAGCGACGGCCTTCATACCCTGGTGCAGGTTGGATTTGGCGATGAGGGGGTCCTTGGTGAGGGAGAGGATCAGCTGGGTGTCATCAGCGTAGGAAATTATGTTGAGGTCGTGTAGTCTGGCGATGCGAACGAGGGGAGCCATGTAGACGTTGAACAGCGTCGGGCTGAGGGAGGATCCCTGCGGGACGCCGCAGATGGTTTTGGTGGTTCCGGATTGGAACGTGGTAGGAGGAATGTCTGGGTTCTGTCGGTGAGGAAAGAGGTGGTCCAATCCAGGTCCTTATCTCGGATACCTGCGTAGTAGAGGCGTGTGCAAAGAGTGTGGTGGCAGACAGTGTCGAAGGCAGCGGAGAGGTCCAAGAGGATGAGGGCTGCTGTCTCGCCGTTGTCGAGTAGGATTCTGATGTCGTCTGTGGCGGCGATGAGGGTGGTCTCGGTGCTGTGGTTGCTGCGGAAGCCTGACTGGGAGGGGTCCAGGATGCTTTTGTCTTCCACGTAGCGGGTGAGCTGGGTGTTGACAATCTTTTCGATTACTTTCGCCGGGAAAGGAAGCAGGGAGATGGGCCGGAAGTTCTTGGGGTTGCTCTGGTCCGCCTTGGGTTTCTTTAGTAGGGCGTTGATCTCGGCGTGCTTCCAGCTCTCAGGGAATGTAGCGGTTTTGAAGGAGAGGTTGATGATGTTTCGCAGGTGGGGTGCGATGAAGCTGTCGGCTTTGTTGGCGATGTGGTGGGGGCCTGAGTGGATGATGCTCATGGTCTTGATTATGTCCTCGGTGCTCACGTTGGTCCATGTGGTCAGAAGGTCGAGGTCGGTGGGGTTCGGTGTGTTCGACGCGGCGGGGTCCGTTGAGTTCATTGGGGGTTTGAGGCTGTTGTGGATGTCGGTGATTTTGTGGTGGAAGAAGGCGGCAAGGGTGTCGCACAGGGCTTGCGATGGCAGGATGTCGTTGGTGAGGGGAGCTGGGATTGGGGAGTTTTTTCACGATGTTGAAGAGCTCTTTGCTGCTGTGGGCGTTGTTGTTGAGGCGGTCTTTGAACGAGGCTCTTTTGGTGGTCCTGATGAGGTGGTGATGGTTGCGAATGGCGTCTTTGTGGGCTGCACGGTTTACGGGTGATCTATCGCTGAGCCAAATGTTTTCGAGTTTCCAGCAGGTGTGCTTGGAGGCTAGGAGCTCCGGGGTGAACCAGCTGGCTCTTTGGCTGGTGTCTCTGTTGGTGGGTTGCTACGGTGTTGTTCAGTCTTCCATCCAGAGTCTGAGGGAGCGGGCCCCATCCTCGGGGTCGGTGGGTCTGGTCGGTAGGTCGAGTGCGAGGTGTGTTTCTAGTAGTTCCTTGGTGACTTTGCACCGGTGTCGGCGGGGAATCTGTGGGGTGCGGTGGTGTGTGACGGGTTTCTGGAAGGTGAAGTGGACGCAGTGGTGGTCAGTCCAGGTGAGCTCGGCTGAAGGCAACGTGTGGGCTGGAGGAGAAGATGGCATTGAGCGTGTGGCCGGCGGTGTGGGTCGGGGTTGTGATGATCTGTTTCAGTCCGAGGGTGGCGAGGTTGTTGATCAGGGTTGAGGAGATGCTGTCGTTGTTGTTTTCCGGATGGTAGTTCAGGTCGCCGAGCAGGATGTAGTTGGTGGAGGTCAGTGCGTGCGTGCTGATGAAGTCAGTGATGGAGTTGCAGAATTGGGAACTTGGGCCGGGTGGTCTGTAGATGAGTGTGCCTCTGAGGGTGGTCTTGGGGTCCATGTGGATCTTACAGTGCAAGTGTTCGGTGGTAGTGAGAGACCTTGATGGTGTTCTTGTGGATTATGGCGATGCCTCCTCCGACTCCGTTGGTACGGTCTCTGCGGGAGATCTTGTATCCGTCGGAGATGGCCACTGCGATGTCTGGGGCGGAGGCTTCGTTCATCCAGGTCTCGGTCAAGAAGGCGACGTCAGGTGATGTGGTGGTGAGTAGGTCCCAGAGCTCGATGACGTGCTTGCAAGTGGAGCGGGTGTTGAGCAGGATGCATAACAGTCGTCTGGGTTCTGTGGCTGTGGGTGCCTTGGCATCGCTGTTGCAGGAGAAGTTGCAGTTCTGGCAGGTGATGGGGCCGTGGGTGCGCTTGGGGGTGGCCTTGTAGCAGTTGATGGTCGGTCCATGGTTGAGAGCGCTGAGGGTGGTGGCATGAGGGCCAGGGGTTCTGGCACTGGGCGCCGTCCAGGCGCAGACGGGCGCAGACGGTGAGGTGGGGGGGAGGATTAGCTGGGAGGTGGGAGGCGGGTTGGAGGGCACCGAATGGGCATGGGGGCGGGCCGCATGGGGGGGGCAGCAGCGGGAAAAATTATACGGCGGAAAGGAGAGAAAGCCTAAACAGGGTAGAAAATTAACAGGCACACAGCAGCAGCAACGGGCAGGGGCACAGGCGTACAGGGTACAGAAAGATAAAAATGGGCGGTGGCTCAGGCACACTGGATACTGAAAGGAAAAAAAAGGGCAGGGACACAGGCACACAGCAGCACCGGGGAAGCGGCAGCAACGGCGTTGGAGGGTAGTCAGGTGCTGGGGCACCAGAAGCATGAGTCAGCAAGGATGGCACTGACATGGGTGGCGCTGCAGCGGAGGGGGAGCGACCTACCAGGAAGGTCAAGGGTACTGGTGGTAACTGACTCTGACTAACCAGGCCTAGAGACAGTGGTATGCTAAAAGACACTTAGAATACAGTTAAAACACCTACATACACTAGGGAACACTATGCATTGGGGTACCACTGTGATGACCTCCTCTGTAAGGCCCTAGTACATAATAGGGCAGGGGCATAATAGGGCAGGGGGATTGAAACTACCTCTTAAAATGTACTACGGGGTGCGTTTGCACAGTGGTGAAGGGAGGGGGGGGGGCTGAGGTGACATGTGTGCAAACACGCCCTGTGGCCGTTTTAAGTTGGGAGATTAAGTCCCATTTAATCCTGACAGTCCCTGGGGTCCAACTAGCCAACCAGGTACCTCCAATAAGCGCCACAAAGCTGCAATGCAGAGGTGTAAAAAGGGGGGTGGTCTGAACCACCTCTCTGCAATGTAGGCCTCTGGTACTTACTAGAGGTACCTGGTGGGCTAGTTGGCCCCCAGGGGCCCTAAGGATTGAAAGGGAATTAATTCCCCAACTAAAACGCGCCACAGGGGGTGTTTCCACACATAACCTCAGGCCTCGCCCCTTCCATTCATCACTGTGGAAACACGCCCCGTGGCATGTTTTAAGTTGGGGGATTAAGTCCCTTTGAATCCTGAGGGACCATGGGGTCCAACTAGCCCACCAGGTACCTCTAGTAAGCGCCACAAAGCTGTGTTGCAGAGAGGTGTAAAAAGGGGCATTGCTAGGACCACCTCTCTGCAACGCATGCCTCTGGAACTTACTGGAAGTACCTGGTGGACTAGTTGCCCCCCAGGGGCCCTCAGGATTGAAGGGAAATTAATTCCACAACTTAAAACACGCCACAGTGTGTGTTTGCACACATGACAGTTCAGGCCCAGCCCCCTTCCTTCACTGCCGTGCAAACGCGCACGTGGCACGTTTTAAGTTGGGGGATTAAGTCCCATTCAATCTTCAGGGTCCTAGGGGTCCAACTAGCCCACCAGGTACCTCCAGTAAGTGCCACAGAGCTGTGTTGCAGAGAGGTGGTCCGAGGCCACTCCCCTTTTTACACCTGACTTACCGTTTAAGTGGTGAGCGATCTATCAGAGTTCAACTGTGCTACTGCTTAGCATGTACTAAATAATTTCTACATTTTCACAAACTGCCTGCAGAAATATCCGTGACAAACCTTTGAAAAAGGACTGAGGCACTTTCATAGGTCTGAATAGAGAGTTCAATTATGTGACATCGCTCTAGTGAAATACTTTTCCTCAGTCTAGAGGAAAGGAAACAAACTATACTAAAAGCCAAAAAGTGAAACCTCAAACAGACATCTTTGTAAAGGAGGATACGAAACGAGGCACTGCATAAATTACTCCTCATGTAGGGGGTCGTGCTGGGGTAGTGTTTTAGAGTTTAGGGTAGTGCAGTGGTGTTTGGGTAGTGTAGGGGGTCATGCTGGGGTAGTGTTTTAGGGTTTAGTGTAGCGTGGTGGTATTTGGGTAGTGTAGGGGGTCATGCTGGGGGTAGTGTTTTAGGGTTTAGGGTAGTGCAGTGGTGCTTGCGTCGTGTAGGGGGTAGTGTTTTAGGGTTTAGGGTAGTGCAGTGGTGTTTGTGTAGGTTAGGTTTGTGTAGGTTAGGGGGTCGTGCTGGGGGTTGGGTTTTTGGGTTTAGGGTAGTGCAGTGGTGCTTGTGTAGTGTAGGGGTAGTGATTTAGGGTTTAGGGTAGTGCAGTGGTGTTTATGTAGTGTAGGAGGTCATGCTGGGGGTAGTGTTTTAGGGTTTAGGGTAGTGCAGTGCTGTTTGGGTAGTGTAGGGGGTTGTGCTGGGGGTAGTGTTTTAGGGTTCAGAGTAGTTCCTTGGTGTTTGAGTAGTGTAGGGGTCATGCTGGGGGTAGTGTTTTAGGGTTTAGGGTACTACAGTGGTGTTTGTGTAGAGTAATGGGTCGTGTTGGGGGCACATTTAGGGGCCGATTAGGATTGCGGACAAAAACTGGTTCCATCCGCCAAGGAAGCGGCCAAGATACTCCGGACCGCGGAGAAACCTCCGTAGCAATTAGGATGAAAATGGGACTAAAGACCGACCGCAGCGGATGGACCACATCAAACTCCGTCCGCGGCAAACGGAGTACACCGGAGACTGCCGCAAGCGGACGGAACCTAAGAAACACCCACCGCCGCGGATGAACATGACCGCCGGAACTGCCACAACCACCGCAATACCAGCGGAGGCTCCGTGAGCGCGATTAGGATAACGCCGCCTGTTCCCCGGTACGCACCTCCATCCACGGCCGCAGCGGAAACAATGCAACGAGAAACTGTGCATCCCACCGGAAGGCCAACACGAACAACATCCCTACCGTCAAACCAATGGCAAAATGTCTGACGGAAGTTAATAGAAAACACACGAAACAGGACTACCATCCACCTGAAACACCCACACCATTCACAAGCCACAATGACATCCCACCAAGAACCTACTAATCCACACTATTAAACACACCCACCTAGCACCTGACTGCGAACAACCATTGGGACACAACCACGACACAGACTATAAAATTACTCCCACCCACTACCACAATCCTTTGCATCACAGCATAGCTGCTACCAAGAGGCCCGAGACGACGAACAGCAGACACAAATTGCACACATACAACCACCACCCAAACACACCCACCACACAAACACCCACCACACCATTCCTACACACCACACACCTGCACCTCCCAAACCAATCAACCCACACCTTGAGCACCACACACCATGGCACCAAAGAAAAACCCGAAATTCACGGAGACAGAGTTGAAGGTCATGGTGGATGAAATCATCCGTGTTGAACCCCACTTATTCGGGACACTAGACCAGCAGACCACCGTGGCCCACAAAAATCACATGTGGGACAGGATAGTAACTCGGGTGAAAGCGTCAGGGACCATGCCAAGGACAAAGCACGAGATCCAGAGGTGGTGGCATGACCTAAAAACCAGGGTCAAAGGCAGGTTCTGAACTGGGTTGGTGCAGTGAGCTAAAAAACGGTGATGGATCAAGCCCTGATCTGTTGACTGGGTAGGAGTGTACTGATTAACTCAGATACTCTGTCCATCACCACCCCCTTTTGAAATTATTTTGGCCACCACGAGTGTGGAAGGGTATGCTCAGACATGAGTCCCTTGCTCATTGCACCATCAGGATTCAAGCAAGCCGGGCCGAAGACGGCTGTAATGCCAGAAACCGGTCCCCGGAAGCTTGTTTCCTTTCCAGTGAAGAATTGGCTTGGTAGTTTGGTCTGCCCTGTTCCCATGATGCACTGGGCCAGGGACAGACTAATTTGCATATAGCCAGGTTCTGAACTGGGTTGGTGCAATGAGCTAAAAAACGGTGATGGATCAAGCCCTGATCTGTTGACTGGGTAGGAGTGTTCTGGTTAACTCAGATACTCTGTCCATCACCACCCCCTTTTGAAATTATTTTGGCCACCACGAGTGTGGAAGGGTATGCTCAGACATGAGTCCCTTGCTCATTGCACCATCAGGATTCAAGCAAGCCGGGCCGAAGACGGCTGTAATGCCAGAAACCGGTCCCCGGAAGCTTGTTTCCTTTCCAGTGAAGAATTGGCTTGGTAGTTTGGTCTGCCCTGTTCCCATGATGCACTGGGCCAGGGACAGACTCATTTGCATATAGCCAGGTTCTGAACTGGGTTGGTGCAGTGAGCTAAAAAACGGTGATGGATCAAGCCCTGATCTGTTGACTGGGTAGGAGTGTTCTGATTAACTCAGATACTCTGTCCATCACCACCCCCTTTTGAAATTATTTTGGCCACCACGAGTGTGGAAGGGTATGCTCAGACATGAGTCCCTTGCTCATTGCACCATCAGGATTCAAGCAAGCCGGGCCGAAGACGGCTGTAATGCCAGAAACCGGTCCCCGGAAGCTTGTTTCCTTTCCAGTGAAGAATTGGCTTGGTAGTTTGGTCTGCCCTGTTCCCATGATGCACTGGGCCAGGGACAGACTAATTTGCATATAGCCAGGTTCTGAACTAGGTTGGTGCAGTGAGCTAAAAAACGGTGATGGATCAAGCCCTGATCTGTTGACTGGGTAGGAGTGTTCTGATTAACTCAGACACTCTGTCCATCACCACCCCCTTTTGAAATTATTTTGGCCACCACGAGTGTGGAAGGGTATGCTCAGACATGAGTCCCTTGCTCATTGCACCATCAGGATTCAAGCAAGCCGGGCCGAAGACGGCTGTAATGCCAGAAACCGGTCCCCGGAAGCTTGTTTCCTTTCCAGTGAAGAATTGGCTTGGTAGTTTGATCTGCCCTGTTCCCATGATGCACTGGGCCAGGGACAGACTAATTTGCATATAGCCAGGTTCTGAACTGGGTTGGTGCAGTGAGCTAAAAAACGGTGATGGATCAAGCCCTGATCTGTTGACTGGGTCGGAGTGTTCTGGTTAACTCAGATACTCTGTCCATCACCACCCCCTTTTGAAATTATTTTGGCCACCACGAGTGTGGAAGGGTATGCTCAGACATGAGTCCCTTGCTCATTGCACCATCAGGATTCAAGCAAGCCGGGCCGAAGACGGCTGTAATGCCAGAAACCGGTCCCCGGAAGCTTGTTTCCTTTCCAGTGAAGAATTGGCTTGGTAGTTTGGTCTGCCCTGTTCCCATGATGCACTGGGCCAGGGACAGACTAATTTGCATATAGCCAGGTTCTGAACTGGGTTGGTACAGTGAGCTAAAAAACGGTGATGGATCAAGCCCTGATCTGTTGACTGGGTAGGAGTGTTCTGATTAACTCAGATACTCTGTCCATCACCACCCCCTTTTGAAATTAAAAACCATCTGCGAGCACATCACACTGGCGGCGGCACACCTCCGGAGCCCATACCCTATACTGATTGGTAGGAAAAGGTGCTGGGCATACTGCACCCAGAGAGCCTGGAAGGAATTGAGGAAGCAGAAGAGGCTGGTAAGTACAAACCAAGCACCACGAGCACATAGACATGGCCTGCCTCACACAACTGAGAAGAAAAAGCTCCCAGGCTCTAACCCATGCATGTGGGCTACATACTCACCAAAATGTAAACGACTCCCAACAGGCTCCCATGTCCACAGGGACGGTGGTGGTGTGTGGGGTGTGTGAGAGAGGTCACAGCTACAACTCCCAACAGGCCCCCATGTCCACAGGGAGGGTGGTGGTATGTGGGGCGTGTGAGAGAGGTCACAACTACAGCTCCCAACAGGGCCCCATGTCCACAGGGAGGGTGGTGGATGGTGGGGCGTGTGAGAGAGGATAGTACAACAACTCCCAACAGGGCCCCATGTCCACAGGGAGGGTGGTGGTGTGTGGGGTGTGTGAGAGAGGATAGTACAACAACTCCCAACAGGACCCCATGTCCACAGGGAGGGTGGTGGTGTGTGGGGTGTGTGAGAGAGGATAATACTACAACTCCCAACAGGCCCCCATGTCCACAGGGAGGGTGGTGGTGTGTGGGGCATGTGAGAGAGGTCACAACTACAACTCCCAACAGGCCCCCATGTCCACAGGTAGGGTGGTGGAGGGTGGGGCGTGTGAGAGAGGTCACAACTACAACTCCCAACAGGCCCACATGTCCATAGGGAGGGTGGTGGTGTGTGGGGTGTGTGAGAGAGGATAGTACAACAACTCCCAACAGGCCCCCATGTCCACAGGGAGGGTGGTGGTGTGTGGGGTGTGTGAGAGAGGATAGTACTACAACTTCCAACAGGCCCCCATGTCCACAGGGAGGGTGGTGGTGTGTGGGGCGTGTGAGAGAGGTCACAACTACAACTCCCAACAGGCCCCCATGTCCACAGGGAGGGCGGTGGAGGGTGGGGCGTGTGAGAGAGGTCACAACTACAACTCCCAACAGGCCCCCATGTCCACAGGGATGGTGGTGGAGGGTGGGGCGTGTGAGAGAGGATAGTACAACAACTCCCAACAGGCCCCCATGTCCACAGGGAGGGTGGTGGTGTGTGGGGTGTGTGAGAGAGGATAGTACTACAACTCCCAACAGGCCCCCATGTCCACAGGGAGGGTGGTGGTGTGTGGGGTGTGTGAGAGAGGATAGTACAACAACTCCCAACAGGCCCCCCTGTCCACAGGGAGGGTGGTGGTGCGTGGGGTGTGTGAGATAGGATAGCACTACAACTCCCAACAGGCCCCCATGTCTACAGGGAGGGTAGTGGTGTGTGGGGCGTGTTAGAGAGGTCACAACTACAACTCCCAACAGGCCCCCATGTCCACAGGGAGGGTGGCTGTGTGTGGGGCGTGTGAGAGAGGTCACAACTACAACTCCCAACAGGCCCCCATGTCCACAGGGAGGGTGGTGGAGGGTGGGGCGTGTGAGAGAGGACAATGAAAAGTAATGTATGGCAAACAAAACATGTCATGTCCAAAGTATTGATCATCAAAATCTTGTCCCTCAGGTGATCGCAATTTGACTGGTGAAACCAGCAACCCGCCGCAACACTCTCCTCACTCACATCTAGGACTCTCTTGGGACGATGCCACAGCCAGCTCCGGAGGGAGCGGGCCAATGCACAGTGCCAGGGCCATCTGCCTCACTGGAAATCCCTGCCTCAACAACCGTGGCCTGTGTCACTCCTGCAACACCTGCCACAGTGAGCTGTAGACCCAACACCACCACCTCCACCACCACCATTACCACCACTCCTGCCTGTGCCACCCTGCCTGACCCACCGCAAGACGCAGGGCCATCAACATCTCAGCCAAGCAGGGGGAGTGGACGGGAAAGGATAGAGCCAAGGCAACATCCCCCAAGCAGGAGTACCTCACCGGCGAGCTTGGGAAGGACACCCACCCCATCCTGCCGCTGAGACACTGGAAGCCCTAGGCAGAGTCCAGGCCTCCTATGAGCGTGGCCAGGGACATGCTGATCGTACCCAACCAGGAATCGGTTGATAACACCAATGTGTTGCGGTCCATTGACAGCCGCCTTGGCCAAATAGTGGACCTCCTGGGCCAGCACACATCACTGTGGAGGGAATGGTTAGACCGCAACACCCCCCCTCAACCAAGGGTCCAGCCGCCACGGTCAGCAACACCACCGCCACCTGTGCCCCTGGACGCGGATGTGACCCCTGAGCAACCTGCCCCACAAGCTGACTCCGTACTGGCTCAAAGACGGAGGGGCCGTCCGAGGCTGGATGGAGGTGAGAGCAGTGGGGATGCTCCATCTACACGCTCAAAGAGGGGCCGTCAATGACTGTAACACTGCCTGAGGCTGCCATCCACCCGCAAAATATCCTGTCCCACTACGCCAAGTATTGCCACAGGTCTGCTGGACTAGCCCGACATCACCCAATGTGGTGTCAGCACGGACATTTCATCTACCATGACCTTCAACTCACAGTCCCCCACCCAACACTTACTTGCATATATCCACCAGCACCAATGCACAACCTGTAAATAAATTTCACCTACAATTTAACTCAGATACTCTGTCCATCACCACCCCCTTTTGAAATTATTTTGGCCACCACAAGTGTGGAAGGGTATGCTCAGACATGAGTCCCTTGCTCATTGCACCATCAGGATTCAAGCAAGCCGGGCCGAAGACGGCTGTAATGCCAGAAACGGTACTCAGACAAAATATCGAAAATAAAATATCGTAAAGACAAAATATCGAAGTTAAAATATGGAAGGTAAAAAATATTGGGAAGCAAAAATATCGGATACAAAAATATCGTAATAGGTAAGTAAGTATAAATATCGACAATAATAATATCGTATGACAAAATATCGACAATACAAAATATCGTGTAGTAATGGAAAAAATAAATAGTATAGGAAAAAATATAATAATTGTACATAAAAAATTGATAAAAAGGTCTATATTAAAAAATTAAAATATATTTAATAAAAAATTTTTTTTTAAAACATATCTAGTTTTAGGAGCGGGTAATTGGGTTTATAGGGGATAAGGGTGGGGAGTGTATTAAAATGTATGTAAAAATACATAAAAAAATCAAAAATATGAAAAAAAGATCAAATGTAAAATAATATTTAAATTATTAATATTAATAAATAATAATAGATATCAAGTTTTAGGAGCGGGTTATTGGGTTTATAGGGGATAAGGGTGGGAAGTAATCTAAAAATAATTAATAAATTAATATATGTTTGTAAAAAAAATTTATTAATAATTAATTGGTAAATAATTAATATTAATTAGTTAATTAATTAATATAATTTTGTACATTATTTTATATAATAATTAATTGGTAATTAATGAATATTAATTATTAAATTACTAATTATAATTTTGGACATAATTTTAAATAATAAATAATTGGTAATTAAATAATAATAATTAATTGGTAATTAATTAATATTAATTAGTTAATTAATTAATATAATTCTGTACATAATTTTAAATAATAATTAATTGGTAATTAATTATTAATAATTAGTTAATTAATTAATATACATTTTTACATAATTTTAAATAATAATTAATTGGTAATTAATTAATATTAATTAGTTAATCATATTAATTAGCTTCATTTAGTTAAATATATATTTTTTACTTATTGTAAATTAATTTGGAAAAAATAATATTAATAATTAAATTTATTTATTTACAGCTAATGTGCTAATATATTTACTTTATTGTTATTGTTAATTAATAATTAATTTGTAATTACATAATAATCATTATTTTTGGGTAAAGGAGTATTGTTAGAGTTCAGGGTCAGTTTTCAGTTTTTGGGTAAAGGGGTATTTTTTGGGTTCAGGGTCAGTTTTCAGTTTTTGGGTAAAGGGGTATTTTTAGGGTTCTGGGTCAGTTTTGGGTTTTTGGGTAAAGGAGTATTGTTAGAGTTCAGGGTCAGTTTTCAGTTTTTGGGTAAAGGGGTATTTTTTGGGTTCAGGGTCAGTTTTCAGTTTTTGGGTAAAGGGGTATTTTTAGGGTTCAGGGTCAGTTTTGGGTTTTTGGGTAAAGGGGTATTTTTAGGGTTCAGGGTCAGTTTTCAGTTTTTGGGTAAAGGGGTATTTTTTGGGTTCAGGGTCAGTTTTCAGTTTTTGGGTAAAGGGGTATTTTTAGGGTTCAGGGTCAGTTTTGGGTTTTTGGGTAAAGGGGTATTTTTAGGGTTCAGGGTCAGTTTTCAGTTTTTGGGTAAAGGGGTATTTTTTGGGTTCAGGGTCAGTTTTCAGTTTTTGGGTAAAGGGGTATATATAGGGTTCAGGGTCAGTTTTGAGTTTTTGGGTAAAGGGGTATTTTTTGGGTTCAGGGTCAGTTTTCAGTTTTTGTGTAAAGTGGTATATATAGGGTTCAGGGTCAGTTTTGAGTTTTTGGGTAAAGGGGTATTTTTTGGGTTCAGGGTCAGTTTTCAGTTTTTGGGTAAAGGGGTATTTTTAAGGTTCAGGGTCAGTTTTGGGTTTTTGGGTAAAGGGGTATTTTTAGGGTTCAGGGTCAATTTTCAGTTTTTGGGTAAAGGGTTATTTTTTGGGTTCAGGGTCAGTTTTCAGTTTTTGGGTAAAGGGGTATTTGTAGGGTTCAGGGTTAGTTTTGGGTTTTTGGGTAAAGGGGTATTTTTAGGGTTCAGGGTCAGTTTTCAGTTTTTGGGTAAAGGGGTATTTTTTGGGTTCAGGGTCAGTTTTCAGTTTTTGGGTAAAGGGGTATTTTTAGGGTTCAGGGTCAGTTTGGGGTTTTTGGGTAAAGGGGTATTTTTTGGGTTCAGGGTCAGTTTTCTGTTTTTGGGTAAAGGGATATTTTTAGGGTTCAGGGTCAGTTTTGGGTTTTTGGGTAAAGGGGTATTTTTAGGGTTCAGGGTCAGTTTTCAGTTTTTGGGTTAAGGGGTATTGTTTGGGTTCAGGGTCAGTTTTAATTTAATGTACGCTGGATTTGGTATAGTAATAATTAAATTATTAGAGTCCAACATATACTCACATTTAATATACAGTGCAAAATTTCTAATAAGATTGTTACATTATAGTAAGATAATGATACAAATTGTTCAACATGATTGTAGAAACATTATTTTTATTTATGTTTCACAAATAAAATGTTATTTCATAACAAAAATATTTTTATTACATTTGGTTTTATAAACATATTTTATAAACACAATGATAAGCAACTATACAGAAGCATTATTATTTTCATCCTTTTTGTAAAAAAAAGAACATTATTTATTATCTGTTTTACATATTGTAATTTCAGAAAGAAATGTAGAAATAACAAAAGTATTTTTTCCACTTCATTTCAATACATCAAATATTTATTATATAATTCACACATTTTTTACACATTTTTCAATTATTATAATTTGTGACAATGTACTTATATTTCTAGATATTGTTAACATAAATGTTATTCTTTTTTAATATGTATTTATTACATTCATTTATATATTTGTTAATCAAATCATTGTAGGATTAAAGTAAATATTTCTATACAATAATAGAAACTTAATGTTTATTTTTGCCTATTTAGTTAAGTATAGATATTATATTTTATACTTGGGACTATTTTATTGCATTTGGGTGCTTTATTTTGTAACCGGGTTAGGTCGTTTTGGGTTATTTGGAAGAAGGGCTGATCGCGGTTGGGAGACACTTCACGTCGCTTCAGGTAAGGTTTATTTTATATGTTTTATGTGTATTTTAATGATGTTTTGAGATTAGTGACCTTATATTTTGTGTTGTTGAATGTGAGGGAGTTATGTTTTAGATTTCGAAAACAGATAATTACTTATGGTATATACACGTAGTGTTAGTTAGTTAAATCATTATATATAGAGTGAATTTTAGTCTTTTACGGTATATCTACAAGTGAAATCATCAATTTTAATATGTTTGTACCTAATTACTAGCTAATTAATGTGGGTGGGAATGTCTGTTTTCTATGTTTTTGTCATAGGTGTACGCAACATCGGAAGTTCCGTTTTTTTTTAAAGGAAGTGTTTGTTTGTTTAATTCAACACTGCTTTACAAACACTTCTTTACATTTTTCGGTTTTGCTGGAGCGATTCTTTCTATTTTTCCAATTTTTCGGGTTTTTTATGGTTATTCGATGGCTCTGGACAACGTGGATGTCTTAATTTTGGAACAGTTGTATTTTTACATTTTTTTTTGGGTTAATTTTGCACTACCTGGATTACTTTGGTGGAGAAGGACGTTATTGGATTGACAACATGATTGGTAAGTCCTTGCTTTCTTATTTTGTGTGGGTGGGTAATGTTATTTTTATTATGGAATTGTTTTTTACTTGTTATTTAGTTTTAATGTGTGCATATATTATAATAATATCTCTATATATTGCATACATTAAATACTTTAGAAGCTTACGTTACATATTTTTGCATACTTAGGTGATACTTTTAGTGTTTTATAACATTTTGGGAATTAATTAGAGTAGTGTTTTGGCAATGATGTTTAGGTATTCTATGCCTTTTGTACTAGGGTAAAGTTTAACTTGTTCTTCCAGGTACTTGTGCATTTGTTTATTTTGCTTTGATGTTTTAGGGACAAGTTCTGTTACAGATTGGTCCATTCTAAATTCCTGGTAGCTCTGTTCTTTCTGTAGGCATTTAATGAAATGTTCTAGAGTTTGTTTGGTTCTGCCAGTTGATTGTACAAATGCATTGTGCCAACCTTCCACTGCATTGTTAGTTTTTGATTCTCCGTTAAGGGTACTTCTGTAAACGTTCCACCAGGGTATGAGGAATTTGGGATTTCGTCTGTGGCCAGATCTGTGGAGTCTGCCTACCCAGGTGTCTTCAAAGTAGTCGAGAAATGGACTTAATTTAGCTTCATTTTGTTTGTAGAAGGGGCTGTCTATAAGAATGTTGTAGTGTTCAGCTACGTCTGTTTCAGGGACATAAGCAAGTGCAATGAGTTTTTTAATTTGGAAAGCAAAAGATGAGTTTGTAGCATATTCGACACTTAGGGTAGTTTTTTGAAGGTGTCTCCATAAACACTGGTTTAAATGATAATAGCAGCCTTGAATGCAGGTATGGGGGTGGATTTTTAGGATAGTTGAGAGCATTGCTTGCTCAAAATCAAGAATTATTTTTTCAGGAGAAAAATCATTAGTTTTTTGTTTAATTATATTTATTAATTCCATATATGTGGAATTATTTTTGTTTGGTAATAGTGCATATAGCAAAGGTATGTTGCAGTTGTGGTAGAGGCCATGTATTGTGTATAATTGGAAAAATGGTTTGGGACAGATGTTAAATGTTCCATCCATCATCCAATGTTGGCTTTGCTGCAGTTTAACTAAATTCATATTGGTACCAAAAATTATAAGCCTTTTGTCATTGTTTTCGTTGTCGTAAACTATAAATGGTTGTTTATTTAAAGTTATTATTTGGTTAGCAGTTAAATTTATATCCTGATATGTTCTGGGAGATGGTGTTGTAGCAGTAGTAGCTTTTTTAGTTTGTGCTATAGTTCTTTTTAAGGAGAGGATATTTGGCATTTGAGTTGTGGCAGTTTTTGGGATTTTAGGAATGGCTTCTTTTAAAATGAAATTTGTTTGCTTTTGGGAACCTGTACTAGCTTCTTTTATATTTTCCAAAGCTGTTCTAACTTCTATTTCAGTAACATTAGGTGGATGATTGTGTTCCCTAGTATTCAGTACCGTAGCTTCTCTAGTTGTTGCTCTGCCATAGCACTTGTTAGAATAATATTTACAACATTTCCAATTAACTTTCATGCTATATTGCTTTTCTTGTGTATAAGTGTAATCCATGTAGCATAGTAATAGTTTTCCTTTCTGGCTGGTCACAAATTCGGCTCCTTCGGTCATTTTGTACTTTGTATATCTATAAAATATATATATAATAGTTAATGTCAAATTAAATGTGATAAATAATCTATGTTAGTGATAAGTAGGAATGTTTATACTTACGTGTTTTAGAATTTACAGCAAAATTAGGAGTTGCTTGCTTCTTTTGTTGGGGATAATTGTTTGTGATGTTGTTGTAGCTGTTATGAAAAACATGAAAGTAGTATATTATTAATTAATGTTTCGGTACATTTGCAATGTTAGAGCTCATTTCTACTACAAAAGTGTATCTTCATGATTCACATTGTGAAGATACTTACATATTTTCTTAGGTTGGTCTTTGCCAGTATAGTTCTTTCTCCAGCTTCTGGAGAGTAGTTTGTAGTGTTATCTTTAATAAAAAAGAAACATATGTGTTAGAATAATCACCATGTTGGTATGTTTTTTAATAGATTATCTGGTAATTATGTTCTTTAATATACTTACTTTGTGATTAGTATCTTTATTATTCAGAATGTGGAGTTCTGTATTATGTCTGTATATCTATTCGTTGTGTTTGCTCTGTAAATAAACAATATATAATAGAAAATAATTAGAACAGTTCTAAATGTTTGTATTGTTTTTCCACATTTATTTCAGTTGCATAATACTTACTTAGTAAAATGTATTGGAGAAATAGTACTGATGTCCTTAGTTCATTAGTAGTGCAGTTTTCAGTAGTAGAATCTACAGAAAAAAAGGAATATGTGGGGCAAAAGTCATTATTTCTGTGTGTTTAGATTTATGTGCACATAATGAAACAATGTGAAATTACTTACATAGTTATTAGAATCTGTATTCCTATGCTTTGTTCACAGTTATTTTGAGTAGAATATTCAGTAGTCGTTGTATCTAAAAAAAATAGTTTCATATAATTATTTAGCATGTTAAGTAGTATGAAAAGCAAAGGGGCACTGGGTATTTAGCAGGTAAGTAAGTATTAGTAGCAAATAATGCAGTTTCTATTTTATTTACTTACTTAGAAGATGTGATAGTAGGTTGATAGTCTGGTTCTTCTAGTTGTTGTGCAGCAATTCGGATAGAGATAAATCTCCTTCAGTGACTTTTGGCAAGTAGTTTGTGTTTAGATTTTAATTGTTTATATAGGGGAGTGTCAGTAGTAATTACTTTGCTATTGGTTCATTTAAAAAATTAGGTTTGTGATTGGTTAGTTAGTATATTTGAATTTCAGTTGTGATTACTTTGTAATAGAAGTGAAAAACCCAAAAAAAAAAAAAAATTATACAAAGTAGTATAGAATATTTTTATATGTGTAGGTGATATAATTATACCAATAGGATATTTTTGACAAATTAATAGTGTGTCTATAGTATTAATTTAAGTATTGTGTGTTTATTTAGATGTGAAAACATATAAAACGTTAATTAATTATACAAACAGATGCATATAAAAAGTCGATATAGCTGATAATCCGATATTGAAGTGCACGATATTTTTGATGTCGATATTATAGTTAATGTCATTATTTTTTGTAGATAGCGATATTTTTGTTTTCCGATGTTAATGTAGTCGATATAAAAGTAAACGATGTTTTTGTATATCGATATTAAAAAATCGATATTTGTGTATATATCTAGTTAAGTATAGGAAGCCGATATATTTGATTTCGATATTTTTGCTCCGATATTTTTGTACGTCGATATTGTGAATGTCGATATTTTGTCAGACATTCGCCAGAAACCGGTCCCCGGAAGCTTGTTTCCTTTCCAGTGAAGAATTGGCTTGGTAGTTTGGTCTGCCCTGTTCCCATGATGCACTGGGCCAGGGACAGACTAATTTGCATATAGCCAGGTTCTGAACTGGGTTGGTGCAGTGAGCTAAAAAACGGTGATGGATCAAGCCCTGATCTGTTGACTGGGTAGGAGTGTTCTGATTAACTCAGATACTCTGTCCATCACCACCCCCTTTTGAAATTATTTTGGCCACCACGAGTGTGGAAGGGTATGCTCAGACATGAGTCCCTTGCTCATTGCACCATCAGGATTCAAGCAAGCCGGGCCGAAGACGGCTGTAATGCCAGAAACCGGTCCCCGGAAGCTTGTTTCCTTTCCAGTGAAGAATTGGCTTGGTAGTTTGGTCTGCCCTGTTCCCATGATGCACTAGGCCAGGGACAGACTAATTTGCATATAGCCAGGTTCTCAACTGGGTTGGTGCAGTGAGCTAAAAAACGGTGATGGATCAAGCCCTGATCTGTTGACTGGGTAGGAGTGTTCTGATTAACTCAGATACTCTGTCCATCACCACCCCCTTTTGAAATTATTTTGGCCACCACGAGTGTGGAAGGGTATGCTCAGACATGAGTCCCTTGCTCATTGCACCATCAGGATTCAAGCAAGCCGGGCCGAAGACGGCTGTAATGCCAGAAACCGGTCCCCGGAAGCTTGTTTCCTTTCCAGTGAAGAATTGGCTTGGTAGTCTGGTCTGCCCTGTTCCCATGATGCACTGGGCCAGGGACAGACTAATTTGCATATAGCCAGGTTCTGAACTGGGTTGATGCAGTGAGCTAAAAAACGGTGATGGATCAAGCCCTGATCTGTTGACTGGGTAGGAGTGTTCTGATTAACTCAGATACTCTGTCCATCACCACCCCCTTTTGAAATTATTTTGGCCACCACGAGTGTGGAAGGGTATGCTCAGACATGAGTCCCTTGCTCATTGCACCATCAGGATTCAAGCAAGCCGGGCCGAAGACGGCTGTAATGCCAGAAACCGGTCCCCGGAAGCTTGTTTCCTTTCCAGTGAAGAATTGGCTTGGTAGTTTGGTCTGCCCTGTTCCCATGATGCACTGGGCCAGGGACAGACTCATTTGCATATAGCCAGGTTCTGAACTGGGTTGGTGCAGTGAGCTAAAAAACGGTGATGGATCAAGCCCTGATCTGTTGACTGGGTAGGAGTGTTCTGATTAACTCAGATACTCTGTCCATCACCACCCCCTTTTGAAATTAAAAACCATCTGCGAGCACATCACACTGGCACACCTCCGGAGCCCATACCCTATACTGATTGGTAGGAAAAGGTGCTGGGCATACTGCACCCAGAGAGCCTGGAAGGAATTGAGGAAGCAGAAGAGGCTGGTAAGTACAAACCAAGCACCACGAGCACATAGACATGGCCTGCCTCACACAACTGAGAAGAAAAAGCTCCCAGGCTCTAACCCATGCATGTGGGCTACATACTCACCAAAATGTAAACGACTCCCAACAGGCTCCCATGTCCACAGGGACGGTGGTGGTGTGTGGGGTGTGTGAGAGAGGTCACAGCTACAACTCCCAACAGGCCCCCATGTCCACAGGGAGGGTGGTGGTATGTGGGGGGTGTGAGAGAGGTCACAACTACAGCTCCCAACAGGGCCCCATGTCCACAGGGAGGGTGGTGGATGGTGGGGCGTGTGAGAGAGGATAGTACAACAACTCCCAACAGGGCCCCATGTCCACAGGGAGGGTGGTGGTGTGTGGGGTGTGTGAGAGAGGATAGTACAACAACTCCCAACAGGACCCCATGTCCACAGGGAGGGTGGTGGTGTGTGGGGTGTGTGAGAGAGGATAATACTACAACTCCCAACAGGCCCCCATGTCCACAGGGAGGGTGGTGGTGTGTGGGGCATGTGAGAGAGGTCACAACTACAACTCCCAACAGGCCCCCATGTCCACAGGTAGGGTGGTGGAGGGTGGGGCGTGTGAGAGAGGTCACAACTACAACTCCCAACAGGCCCACATGTCCATAGGGAGGGTGGTGGTGTGTGGGGTGTGTGAGAGAGGATAGTACAACAACTCCCAACAGGCCCCCATGTCCACAGGGAGGGTGGTGGTGTGTGGGGTGTGTGAGAGAGGATAGTACTACAACTTCCAACAGGCCCCCATGTCCACAGGGAGGGTGGTGGTGTGTGGGGCGTGTGAGAGAGGTCACAACTACAACTCCCAACAGGCCCCCATGTCCACAGGGAGGGCGGTGGAGGGTGGGGCGTGTGAGAGAGGTCACAACTACAACTCCCAACAGGCCCCCATGTCCACAGGGATGGTGGTGGAGGGTGGGGCGTGTGAGAGAGCATAGTACAACGACTCCCAACAGGCCCCCATGTCCACAGGGACGGTGGTGGTGTGTGGGGTGTGTGAGAGAGGTCACAACTACAACTCCCAACAGGCCCCCATGTCCACAGGGAGGGTGGTGGTATGTGGGGCGTGTGAGAGAGGTCACAACTACAGCTCCCAACAGGCCCCCATGTCCACAGGGAGGGTGGTGGATGGTGGGGCGTGTGAGAGAGGATAGTACAACAACTCCCAACAGGGCCCCATGTCCACAGGGAGGGTGGTGGTGTGTGGGGTGTGTGAGAGAGGATAGTACAACAACTTCCAACAGGACCCCATGTCCACAGGGAGGGTGGTGGTGTGTGGGGTGTGTGAGAGAGGATAATACTACAACTCCCAACAGGCCCCCATGTCCACAGGGAGGGTGGTGGTGTGTGGGGCATGTGAGAGAGGTCACAACTACAACTCCCAACAGGCCCCCATGTCCACAGGTAGGGTGGAGGAGGGTGGGGCGTGTGAGAGAGGTCACAACTACAACTCCCAACAGGCCCACATGTCCACAGGGAGGGTGGTGGTGTGTGGGGTGTGTGAGAGAGGATAGTACAACAACTCCCAACAGGCCCCCATGTCCACAGGGAGGGTGGTGGTGTGTGGGGTGTGTGAGAGAGGATAGTACTACAACTTCCAACAGGCCCCCATGTCTACAGGGAGGGTGGTGGTGTGTGGGGCGTGTGAGAGAGGTCACAACTACAACTCCCAACAGGCCCCCATGTCCACAGGGAGGGCGGTGGAGGGTGGGGCATGTGAGAGAGGTCACAACTACAACTCCCAACAGGCCCCCATGTCCACAGGGATGGTGGTGGAGGGTGGGGCGTGTGAGAGAGGATAGTACAACAACTCCCAACAGGCCCCCATGTCCACAGGGAGGGTGGTGGTGTGTGGGGTGTGTGAGAGAGGATAGTACTACAACTCCCAACAGGCCCCCATGTCCACAGGGAGGGTTGTGTATGTGGGTTGTGTGAGAGAGGATAGTACAACAACTCCCAACAGGCCCCCATGTCCACAGGGAGGGTGGTGGTGTGTGGGGTGTGTGAGATAGGATAGCACTACAACTCCCAACAGGCCCCCATGTCCACAGGGAGGGTAGTGGTGTGTGGGGCATGTGAGAGAGGTCACAACTACAACTCCCAACAGGCCCCCATGTCCACAGGGAGGGTGGCTGTGTGTGGGGCGTGTGAGAGAGGTCACAACTAAAAACTCCCAACAGGCCCCCATGTCCACAGGGAAGGGTGGTGGAGGGTGGGGCGTGTGAGAGAGGACAATGAAAAGTAATGTATGGCAAACAAAACATGTCATGTCCAAAGTATTGATCATCAAAATCTTGTCCCTCAGGTGATCGCAATTTGACTGGTGAAACCAGCAACCCGCCGCAACACTCTCCTCACTCACATCTAGGACTCTCTTGGGACGATGCCACAGCCAGCTCCGGAGGGAGCGGGCCAATGCACAGTGCCAGGGCCATCTGCCTCACTGGAAATCCCTGCCTCAACAACCGTGGCCTGTGTCACTCCTGCAACACCTGCCACAGTGAGCTGTAGACCCAACACCACCACCTCCACCACCACCATTACCACCACTCCTGCCTGTGCCACCCTGCCTGACCCACCGCAAGACGCAGGGCCATCAACATCTCAGCCAAGCAGGGAGAGTGGACGGGAAAGGATAGAGCCAAGGCAACATCCCCCAAGCAGGAGTACCTCACCGGCGAGCTGGGGAAGGACACCCACCCCATCCTGCCGCTGAGACACTGGAAGCCCTAGGCAGAGTCCAGGCCTCCTATGAGCATGGCCAGGGACATGCTGATCGTACCCAACCAGGAATCGGTTGATAACACCAATGTGTTGCGGTCCATTCACAGCCGCCTTGGCCAAATAGTGGACCTCCTGGGCCAGCACACATCACTGTGGAGGGAATGGTTAGACCGCAACACCCCCCCTCAACCAAGGGTCCAGCCGCCACGGTCAGCAACACCACCGCCACCTGTGCCCCTGGACGCGGATGTGGCCCCTGAGCAACCTGCTCCACAAGCTGACTCCGTACTGGCTCAAAGACGGAGGGGCCGTCCGAGGCTAGATGGAGGTGAGAGCAGTGGGGATGCTCCATCTACACGCTCAAAGAGGGGCCGTCGATGACTGTAACACTGCCTGAGGCTGCCATCCACCCGCAAAATATCCTGTCCCACTACGCCAAGTATTGCCACAGGTCTGCTGGACTAGCCCGACATCACCCAATGTGTTGTCAGCACGGACATTTCATCTACCATGACCTTCAACTCACAGTCCCCCACCCAACACTTACTTGCATATATCCACCAGCACCAATGCACAACCTGTAAATACATTTCACCTACACACTCAATGATGTGTTGCCTCCATGTTTATTCACATGATTGTCTCAGAAACAGACCTGACCAGGTGCAGGGAACCATGTCGCACAGAATCCTGCCGCTGTGGGAGTGACCTAGGGAAAATCAGAGACAGCAAACACATGTCAGGAAAGTGAATCACACCCATCACAACACACAGCAGTGCAAAATTCCACAAACCACACCCATCACAAATTCAGTGGATGAGAGGACACACATCATTGAGACTTGCATGTCCAGAGAAATAAACACACATACATGCAAACATAACATACCAGAACAGGCAGCTGATGAACACCACATCCACACACCACCAGCAAACATACATAACGCATTGTCAACCGGCACAGGAGGTAGTCACTCACATTCAAGGGAAATAGCGATCAATGAGCTGACGCCTCTGGTCCACACCTTCCTCCTCACCACTATCCTCATCAGTCGACATGGGTGGGATGGGAGGCCGAGGAACTTGTTGGTCTTCAGGGTATAAAATCAGTTCAATGTTATTGCACAATGCCAGGTTGTGGAGCATGCAGCAGGCAATCACGATCCTGCATACTTTGCCTGGTGAGTAAGGCAGGGCCCCTCCGGTCTTATCCAGGCACCGAAACCTGGACTTTAGCAGTCCAAAAGTACGTTCCACCACTCTACGTGTCCTTCCCTGGGCATCATTGTAGCGCATTTCACCCGCTGTAGTAGGATAACGTATGGGACTCAGGAGCCAGGGCCGGTTTGGGTACGCCGAGTCGCCTATGTAGGGGGATGACAGACACAAATATCACAACCAGAATTGGTGGGTACCCCATGCCACACAGAAATCACAAATGTCCCCACAGCATACTCACCAACAAGCCACACGTGTCCTGGACGCAGATTTGCCATCAGTTGGGGGACAATGCTGCTCCGCATGATGTGGGAGTCATGTGCGGAGCCTGGAAATCTTGCACACACATGGGAGATGATGTTGTCGGCCAGGCACACCAACTGCACGTTGAGTGAATGAAAGTGCTTGCGATTCCTATATACCGGCTCACGTGCCCGTGGTGGAATGAGAGCGATATGTGTGCCATCAATGGAACCCACTACGTGTGGTATCTGGCCCAGTGCATAGAAGTCTGCTTTGACTGCTGCCAAATCTGCCGACTGTGGGAAATGGATGTAGTCATCCTTGTACAGCATCATGGCTTTTAGAACATCCCGAAGTACCATGCTGAACATGGACTGTGACATCCTCCGGGCATGTCCAACTGTGTACTGAAAGGTGCCAGTAGCAAAAAAGTGTAGTGCCGCCATCACCTTAGCTGTGGGTGTAATGGAACCAGGATACATCCTTCGTGGCTTCAGATGAGGAGACAATTGGTCTACAAGCTCCTTCAATCTACGTCGATCTAGCCGGAATTTCCTGATCACCTCCTCGTCAACCATATCCTCCAGCACAGTGTATGGGCGATGGACATTTGGTGCCCTCCTGTGTGGGAGTAGATGTAATATAAGTCAACTTACAAACAACGCATGGCTGTACAACTCCATCACATGTGAGCCAACACTAGCAAGAAGATAAATGTTGTGGACAATAGTGATATGTGTGACATCTCAGAAAGTTACGACAATACGGAGTGCCCTATGAACAATGTGCAGCCACTAGCAACATGAAGTGTGTCAACATGTACAATGCAACTTAGTCTCATGTCAACATTACTGCCAACAAGACATGTGTAAGGACCCTGGGGCCAGATGTAGGAGAGCAAATACCGGTCAGTAACGGCCGAATGCGGCCGTTACCGACCGGTATTTGGGATTTCAGATGTAGGGGCCATAATTTTACAGAATCGGTAAATTTACTGATTCAGTAAATTTACCGATTCTGTAAAATACCGAATCGGTATTTTTACCGATTCGGTAAATCCAAATGTAGGTGACACTCCTGAGAGTGCCACAGGCCCTTAAGAGTCGGTATTTTACCACACAATCCTATTGTGTGGTAAAATACCGAATCCAGGTGTGCATGCACATCTGTGCTTGCACACTGTGCAATGTGACACACAGACATGCCCTTAGGGCATGTATGTCTGCCACATGTCACACATGCCTTTATTTCGGGTGCTAGAGGGTGTCAAAGTGACACCCCCTGCACCCTTGCAACATTCTGTATTTACCGATTCGGTAAATCCGAATCGGTATTTCCCATTGATTCCTATGGGCTTCACAGCCCATAGGAATCAATGGGAAATACCGATTCGGTATTTACCGAATCGGTAAATACCGAATGTTACCGAATCGGTAATTCTATTTTAAAAATTAGCTACATCTCCCTCCTTCATATTTACCGATTCATAAATACCGAATCGGTAAAATTCGGTATTTATGAGTCGGTAAATGTCCCTCACCTACATCTGGCCCCAAATGTGTACAAGCCTCATCACAGACACACATGCACGTGCAAACACTAAACGATAATGCTACACACACTCCATGTCATCATGCACCAATGACAACACTGACAATGGTGAGCATCCGCTCATTACATGCATGGTCAAACAACAGGCAACACACATACGCATACACAGAATGCATGTGTACCCCCACCATTGTTATTAGCACACATTAACTACACACTGTCAACAGATTCAGAATGTGGCCAGACAGGCCTGATGTACTGTGTAGATGTGAAGAATTTGAAACGTGTGTAGGGAAATACAAGACGTCAACACGTCGACATGCACATGTGTAGCACATTGTGTGCACATCAATGGGCATAGTATGAACACACATGATATAGTGCATGACATATGCACTTTCGCCAGCACGGTCACAACCCTCATAACGCAATAGCGGACTATACAGCACGGTGCAGCGGTCCAATTAATAACATCATTGGCGCAGCCATGGCGGTCACTGCTTCCGCGATTTTCAAATGGGCATACGCGGCCCGCGTTCCCTTTTCCCATTGGCTGCATGTGCACGGACCCTCACGGTCACACATCGGCAACCGCATGTGGAAGCTTCCGGGACGGATGCTTCTCTTGCAACAATGTTCGATCACTGGCGCCACCATGGCGGTGCACGCATTCCGCGAGGGAGGTGCAGGCCAACACATCCTTCTGATGATGTCAATGGACATGGCAGTTCATGACCCCCTTACAGTCACATTGCATCATCCACCGTACACCGGCCGTGCCAGGCCCGGTGCACACCCGCCGTGCCAGGCATGTCACCCACTGCCGTGCCAGGCATGTCACCCACCGCCGGGCCAGGCCGGGGCACACCCGCCGTGCTAGGCATGTCACCCACCGCCGTGCCAGGCATGTCACCCACCGCCGGCCAGGCCGGGGCACCCGCTGTGCTAGGCATGTCACCCACCGCCGGGCCAGGCCGGGGCACACCCGCCGTGTTAGGCATGTCACCCACCGCCGTGCCAGGCATGTCACCCACCGCCGGGCCAGGCCGGGGCACACCCACCATGCTAGGCATGTCAGGGACTGACTGGTGCGGAATTCCAATCTACCAAACCCCTTGCCAAGTTGGCGGATACTTCTCTGGCAACCATAAATGATCCCCCTGCCATATCCCCCGGAGAGCACATATCCCGTCTGTCCATTCTTTCATGGAACTTGGCGGGGCTTCAGGCTAAGTTAGACTCTCCTGAGTGGGGGTCCTTTATTGATGAACAGGATATATGCCTGTTTCAGGAGACTTGGGCACGGAAGGATATATGGCGTTCAGGGTATGCAATCTTTTCAATCCCAGCCAAATGGGAGGGGAAGGCACGGCCCTCGGGGGTCTTTGTATATGGGTGGCTTCCCATCTGGGATGTAAGGCTAGGGCCCTCCAAACTAACTCACTGGATGTTCAGTGCGTGTTGTTGGAATGGTTGAACCATACTCAACTCGCGCTGATAAATGTATATTCCAGACCGACGGGCATAACAAAGCCCTCACCCACTTGGGACGAGCTTTCTCTATTTCTGCCCAGAATACCTCAGGGTGCTAGCATTGTGCTGGGGGGAGATTTTAACTGTCAGTATGAGCCCCTAACCCTGACTATGGAGGGAGCTCTTATGGAGGAGGATGACCAGTGGGGAATTTCGCAATTGGTTGGCCCCCCACCTAAGCCATGGTCTCCCTTAGCTACACAAATTATGGCACTCACTCTCAGCAATCGCTGAGGGCTTGTAATGTCCGACTTAAGAGTGACATCCCTTCAAAACCCACCTTTAATAAATCAGGGCAGGAGTCTCATTTGGACTACATCCTTGTTCAGACATCGGACTGGAACAAGGTCTCCGACTTTGTGGTAGTCCAAAGAACCGACAGCGACCACAACGCGCTGATTCTCTCGCTGGTTGCGCCCAGTGGCCATTTGGGCGACCAGCAGGTAGTGGCATCTAAAGATTCTAAATTATTTTTAACAAATGACAGGCGTAGAGTGAGGTGGGCTAAGCTTCTGGATAATCCTGCCCATATTTCAGAGCTTTATGCACGGATTCTCCCTTTATTTGAACATGTCGGGCCCTTATTAGTCAATCCTCGTCAGAAAATGTCTTCCCCGAGTTGGGCACCCTCCATACAGAATTGGTGGATACCCTTGTGGAACTTTTAAATCCAATTGCGCGGAAAGGGTCCCGCAGGGGGCAAAGACCCTCCTGGTTCAATTCAGCTTGTAGGAAGGCAAAGGCCGACCTCCTCGCTGCATTGAAGCAACCAAGGGATAAAGAGATAATTAAGATTAGGAGGGCGGAACTAAAGCAAGCAATCCACCAAGCGAAGGTGGAATGGGATTACTCTAACTGGGAAAATATGCTGGCCTCTCTTCAGACTAGGGATGCTCGTAAATTTTGGCAGATAGTGAGAACAAGGTCTGCCGAGCCGACTCAGGCTGTGGAGGCCAATATAGCGGCTTCGGTTTGGGAGGACCATTTCCGTAGCCTCTATGAAGAGGTTAGCTTTGGCCCGCCCAAGCTCCAAGACGAGTTGACGTCTGAACACCTTCTACTTTCTGGTGGGTTAACCGCGCACTCTGAAATTGTGGAGGGCGTTGAGACATTGCAATTTTCATTCGGGGAGGTTTTTAATGCAATATCTAAATTGCCCTCCGGTAAGGCCCCCGGGTTAGACAAAATCCCGGGAGACCTATTTAAGCACCAACCTAGAGTTTGGGCCCCGTATCTGTTGGAAGTTTTTAATGCAATTCTTGGGGGAATGGCGGTCCCTAATACTTGGCTGGGAGCAGAGATTGTACCTATCTTCAAGAAGGGCTCTCCTCTGCTCCAAGCCAACTACAGGCCAATCAGCCTTATTGATGTTTCACAAAAAACTTTCGCGAGGCTGATACTTGACCGCCTGCAGGAATGGATGATGGACCATTCAGTTTTAAGCACGTTGGTCCTTTTGTTTTGGAAGACGGTGCGGGTGGAGGGGGTACGTTGTATACCGTCTTTGTTGATCTCCGCGCAGCCTTTGATTTGGTTCCGCCGAGTAAACTTTGGACGGTACTTGCCAAACTTGGCATCCCCCCTGCTCTTTTAGACATCATTGTTCTCCTACATACACACAATTATGCACAGGTTAGGTGTGGGAGGTTGGGCAGCCTCTCACAAAGATTTCCCCTTGGCAGAGGGGTAAGGCAGGGTTGTGTTCTTGCACCGACCCTGTTCTGCCTCTTTGTCAATGGGGTAATCGATTACCTAAATAATGTCCCCAACACAGATGCACCAAGGCTCGGCGGCAGGAGGGTGCCCGCAATTATGTTTGCGGACGACACCCTCCTGCTGTCGAAATCCCCAATGGGGATTCAGCATATCCTCGAGGGCTTTGAGGCATTCTGTGGAGAGCATGGTCTTGAAATAATGCCCTGAAGACCAAGTTTATGATTTTTAATCCCCCCAAAAAAATACGCCCCAACCCCTCGATAGGCCGGAACAGGTTAGAAAGAGTCCTTACGTTTGAGTATCTGGGTGTGACCTTGAATGAATCATCAAGTTAAGTCCCAGCTCACATTGGCCCAAACAGCAGGGGGAATTATTAGGCTAGTTAATTCTAATAAATCATCTGTTAGACCGTTAGCCCCCCCATTGGAGATCTATAGACTCCAGGCTAGAGGCGCGATCCTATATGGCAGTGAACTCTGGGGACATGCCTGCAAAAAAGAGCTGGTCATAGTTGAAAACAAGTTTCTCAGACAACTCCTAAAGTTACTGGCTAGCACCCCTCTTCTACCACTCAGGCTGGATTTGGGTCTAAAACCATTGGACGAAGTTGTGGTTGTAAAGCCCTTAACTTTCTGGAGAAGAATATGGTCTACCCCTGAGTTAACTATAGGCAGGAATTGCAGGAAATTCTTGCTCTTCCTACTATAGAGAACATCCCGTGGTTTAAATATCTAAAAACTGAGTTTGCCCGGCTGGGTCTTCCTACCCTGTGGAGTGACCCTGAAGTGGCCTGTCAGGGCTTGTCCCGTAAACATCTGGTGGCAACCTTTTATGCATGCAATCTTGCATCCCACACACAGGGTACACGCCCAGATTCCCTGGTTAACACCTTTCTTGGGGTGAAAGATTCCTATAAGTTTGAATCAGTCTTTGATGACATTTTTCCGAACTTGCCAGGAAATTATATCTCCAATGGCGGTATAGTACTCTTCCGCTTAGAGCATTCACCAGTAAATGGAAGCAGCACTCCCTGGAAAATTGTCCTGGCTGCAACTGCAGGCTTGAAGATGAATTGCATCTAGTCTTCTTTTGCCCTGCCTACAGTGCGGCTAGAAGGTTGTGGATAATCCCGTTATGTAAAAATCTAGGGTTTGTCAAATGCTCTGAGGCCTTTAGAATTCTCAAGACTGACCTCTCAAAAGTAATTGTTTTTGCAATGGCCACATTTCTCGAAGCAGCATGGCGTAAGAGACTGCTTTTAATTCCTAGGGTACCTCATCCCTGATTTAGATCATGTACTACTGAGTGTACAATCTTTCTGTATTAGGTCATTTTAAGTAAAATTTAACCCATATGTAAAATTGTTCCCGTCTTCTTACGTTATAGATTGTCCAAATAATTAATTAGTACTGATTAATTTTAATTGTTTTTATAATACAGACTCACATGTATCGGGGCACTCTTTTGTTTTATTCCTATGCTATCCTGTTATTGATGTAACATTGATGTCTAATTTTTGTTGTGTAATTTTTATGCTCATCTTTTATGGCAACTGCCGAAATAAAGATTAATGAAATGAAAAAAAAAATTCCTGTGACATGACACTCCCCCTCCCAACGTCACAGCCCTGCCAGGTACTCCCCTTCTGGCAGTAAATAGTGTGTAGCGTACCTGCGTCGTCGTCGATGATGGTCCATGACTTGCTGGTGGAGGATCGCGAAGAGTATCGGAAAAGCGTGTGGTGTTTATGTAGAGTAGGTGGTCGTTCTGGGGGTAGTGTTTTAGGGTACTGCAGTGGTGTTTGTGTAGTGTAGGGGTAGTGCTTTAGGGTTTAGGGCAGTGCAGTGGTGTTTATGTAGTGTAGGGGGTCGTGCTGGGGGTAGTGCTTTAGAGTTTAGGGTAGTGCAGTGGTGTTTGGGTGGTGTACGGGGTCATGCTTGGGGTAGTGTCTTAGGGTTTAGGGAAGTGCAGTGGTGTTTGTGTAATGTAGGGGTCGTGCTGGGGTTGTGTTTTAGGGTTTAGGGTAGTGCAATGGTGTTTGTGTAGTGTCGGGGGCATGCTGATGTAGATTTAGGGTTTAGGTTAGTACAGTGGTGTTTATGTAGTGTAGGGGGTCATGCTGGGGGTAAATTTAAAGTTTAGGGTAGAGCAGTGGGGGTTGTGTAGTGTAGGGGGGGTCATGCTGGGGTAGTGTTTTAGGGTAGTGCAGTGAATTTTGGGTAGCGTAGGGGGTCGTGTTGGGGTAGATTTAAGGTTTAGGGTAATGCAATGGTGTTTGGATAGTGTAGGGGGTTATGCTGGGGTAGTGTTTTAGGGTTTAAGGTAGTGCAGTGGTGAATGGGTAGTGTAGGGGGGCGTACTGGGGTAGTATTTTAGGGTTTAGGGTAGTGCAGTGATGTTTGTGTAGTGTATTGGGTAGTGTTTTAGGGTTTATGGAAGTGCAGTAGTGTTTGAGTAGTGTAGGGGTTCGTGCTGGGGTAGATTTAGGGTTTAGGTTAGTGCAGTGGTGTTTGGGTAGTGTTTGCAGGTTTGTGCTGGTGGTAGTGCTTTAGGGTTTAGGATAGTATAGTTGTGTTTATGTAGTGTAGGGGGTCATGCTGGGGGTAGTATTTAGGGTTTAGGGTAGTACAGTGGTGTTTGTGTAGTGTAGGGGTAGTGTTTTAGGGTTTAGGGTAGTGCAGTGGTGTTT
Organism: Lissotriton helveticus; assembly: GCF_964261635.1. Taxonomy (NCBI): domain Eukaryota; kingdom Metazoa; phylum Chordata; class Amphibia; order Caudata; family Salamandridae; genus Lissotriton; species Lissotriton helveticus. The sequence continues at coordinate 44,632,126 of NC_136060.1, read as the reverse complement.
GTGTAGTGTAGGGGTCATGCTGGGGGTGGTGTTTTAGGGTTAAGGGTAGTGCAGTGGTGTTTGTGTAGTGCAGAGGATAGTGTTTCAGGGTTTAGGGTAGCGCAGTGGTTTTTGGGTAGTGTAGGGGGTCGGGCTGAAGGGAGATTTAGGTTAGTGCAGTGGTGTTTATGTAGTGTAGGGGGTCGTGCTGGGGGTAGTGTTTTAGGGTCAAGGGTAGTGCAGTGGTTTTTGGGTGGTGTAGGGGGTCATGCTTGGGGTAGTGTCTAAGGGTTTAGGGAAGTGCAGTGGTGTTTGTTTAATGTAGGGGTCATGCTGGGGTTGTGTTTTAGGGTTTAGGGTAATGCAATGGCGTTTGTGTAGTGTAGGGGGTCATGCTGGTGTAGATTTAGGGTTTAGGGTAGTACAGTGGTGTTTATGTACTGTAGGGGGTCATGTTGGGGGTAGATTTAAAGTTTAGGGTAGAGCAGTGGGGGTTGTGTAGTGTAGGGGGTCATGCTGGGGTAGTGTTTTAGTGTAGTGCAGTGGTTTTTGGGTAGCGTAGGGGGTCGTGTTGGGGTAGATGTACGGTTTAGGGTAGTGCAATGGTGTTTGGGTAGTGTAGGGGGTCATGCTGGGGTAGTGTTTTAGGGTTTAGGGTAGTGCAGTGGTGAATGGGTAGTGTAGGGGGTCGTACTGGGGTAGTATTTTAGGGTTTAGGGTAGTGCAGTGGTGTTTGTGTAGTGTATGGGGTAGTGTTTTAGGGTTTATGGTAGTGCAGTGGTGTTTGAGTAGTGTAGGGGTTTGGGCAAAATGCGATGCAGTGTGTGCTACGAAATTCGTTTTATTAATTAAATTGTTTACTTACCTGCAGTTATCCATATGCCGGTTTTTAGCACCTTCCACCCTGCTCCTCCCCCTCCCCGTCTCCCTGCCCCACCGTAACTCCCTCCACGGGCCGCGGCTGGTGCAGTGGTGTTTGTGTAGTGTAGGGGCTCTTGCAGGGGTAGTGTTTTAGGGTTAAGGGTAGTGTAGTGGTGTTTGTGTTGTGTACGGGGTAGTGTTTTAGGGTTTAGTGTAGCACAGTGGTGTTTGGGTAGGGTAGGGGGTAGTGCTGGGGGTAGATTTAGGGATTAGGGTGGTGCAGTGGTGTTTGGGTAGTGTAGGGGGTCGTGCTGGGGGTAGTGTTTTAGGGTTTAGTTTAGTGCAGTGGTGTTTGGGTGGTGTAGGGGGTGGTGCTCACCAGAGAGTTAATTGGAAGTCTACTGCTGGTATTAAAAGTGATTGTTCAGTCTGCATGTCAGAATTTTCAAATTAAATAGAAGAGGATTGGAGATCTCTCTTAAGACATGCCCTAATTTTTCTTTCTACAGCACTAACCATAATTTCTAGGACGAAATCAATCCCCTCATTTGATTCCTTTTTAAATTAAATGTTTTAAGTGTTACCAATTTATTCTAATCAAGATGGCTTCAGGTGTGCCATAATTTTGTCATAAGTAAGACTGTTAGCGTTTATTAGAACACTCTGGGAAGCTGCAGTAGATTACAAAGGAATCGACTGCCAGGCTGCTCCATTCCACAGCATGGCAAGTTTCTTTCAGGTATTTTTTTTTTCTCTGACACTATGTGCGAACAAAAAGGGCAGTCAACGCGTTTCGGCAAAAGCTTTCAACTGTATGGTGAGCTCACCACTGCTATATGTGCCACATGTCATGGCAACATAACATCAATGCACAAATAAAGGTATGGGCCAATGATGCCAATACAATGCCACACAACATCCTCCCTGAATCCAATACCCTCATTACCACTGCTGTGAGCAACGACTGAGGGTCCAGCTTAGAATCCAAACTGCACCATGAAGGAGGTTTATCAGATAGGATGCATTCAGTCCCACAGTTAAGGTAAGGGCCAATCTGACATGAGACATCACTACCCATAAGTCTACACATGCCATCTGCCAAGTCCTGCAATTACATATTGTCTGCGACCTGGATGTATTTCATGGCATGTCACAATCCAGTGCTCAAGCATCACTTAACACAGAAGTGTTGTTGCTCAATACGAATAGGAAAATAAATGTGGGGGATGAATTATGTTGTGCATGAACACAATATGTAAAGGGTATATTCTCAAACGTTGTGTAGTCATGCTCTCATTATACAATGCAAAAGCACTACTTTCAATACCCTGTCTATTCTTGCCTTACATGTCCCATAATTTAGGAACATCAACATGCACCTACTACTATTGTTGCATATACTACATTTTACACATTACATGAGTCTGGAGTCTCTCAAAACTAAAAGTGTGAAAAACTGGCTGCAATACATGAACATGCATGGTATTGTACGAAGTTCAGAAAGGCCCATACTCACCCCCTCCTTGCTGCTGTTTGGCTTTCAACTGCCCATCGAGGTTTGGACAGGCCATCACCAGGATGCAGTGCATTAAGGGGGGTCAGGCCCGTCCCCTTCCGCCTGGAGGTAACAGGCCCAGCAGGACTTCTGCAATCTTCTTGCTCAAGCCTCGCAACTCCAGCCACTATTTCCGACAGTGGCCACTCCGCCGGCGTGTGACCCCAAGGGACCGCACCTTCTGGGCGATGGTCCTACACAGGAAAACCTTCTGATGGGTGTTGACCTATTGAAATGCAACCCTGAGAAATTCGAAATGATCTTGTTCGGATCTCCCTCTTAGGATGAATGGAAACAATGGTGGCCTGCAGACATGTCACCCCCTCAGTCTTCGGTAAGGGCAGTCAAGAATTTGGGGGTGAAACTGGATGACTCTTTATCCATGAAATCCCAAGTACAGACTGTGGCAGGATCCTGTTTCGGTCTCCTGAGAATGCTCAGCAAATTTCTTCCCCTGCTATCTCTTTCGCACAGAAAGACTGTGGTCCAAGCCCTCATTACCTCCAGGCTGGATTATGTAAATGTTCTGTATCTGGGCATACAGAGAAAAACCAAAGGAGGTGATGGACCGAGCGTTGACAATACAAACACTCACTCCCAGTCAACTGATCTGGGTTTGTATCTGGGCATCCCAGAGTTTTTATTAAACAAACTGCAGGTCGTCCAGGATGCGGCTGCTAGGGCGGTTCTCATGCTAGGTCCCAGAACCCGGATCTCTCCCCTTCTGATGGCCTTACACTGGCTACCTGTTCGTAACAGAATCAATTTCAAAGCCTTAGTCCTAGCTTTCAAGGTTCTACATGGTATGGGGGCCCACCACATCAGGAAAATAGTTCTACGCTATGCACCAGGGAGAACGCTAAGATCATCTCACCTACATCTGATAGCTATTCCCAAATTCTCCCGCTCACGTTGCAGTGGCTGCTCTTTTCAAGTACAGGTTGCTCGTGTCTGGAACCATTTGCCGATGTCACTCAGACAGGCGCCTGACTTAATGACCTTCAGAAGATAACTTAAAACCTGTATGTTCCAGCAACAACTGTAGATTCCTTTTTTCTTTCTGTTACAACTGTTGTTAAGCTAGCCTAGGGTCTAGCTAGGGCCTGGGTCACTCTTTTGAGTAGCTGTGCGCTCTACAAGTACCTTATAACATAACAAGATTTCATGGTATCACACACTAAGTACACATGCAAGATTTACAAATCCAGCTACTTTGTCACATAGGCCATATATAGCTAGCCTAAGCATAATACAAGTTAGCAGAATACATTTTTCAACACTGCACCTGTTGTCAAATATGAGACATCTAAAGATTTAAAAACACATGTCCAGTTACCGTTGGCACCACGCTACAACCTGACCTTGACCTATGTAAATATGCAAAACCTCTTACTATCCTGTGGATGGGACAATACCGCGGTTGGTATGGAATCTGATAACAGCTAACCCCTGTAAACATTGTGACCTCCGGAAGGGAACAGTAGCAGTTTGGCCCTGGACTTTCACCTAACTAGTATGGATAAAGTCACTGAATCACACTATCTAAAATATCAATGAAATCTGGTCATATTGTTCAGTAACCGTTTTGCGAGCAAATGTAAGGTAGTATGAGCGTGACATGACATGGTGTCGCAACGTAACATAATGAGAAAGTATTTGCCACAACTAAACTCACAAGGCACTCGGTGTGGGAAAGGAAAACGTATTTCTTTAAATACCTTCACATACTCTGGTAGCGTCATGCTTCATCATCGGGTTCACCCTGACTCCTAAAGGTTAGGGTTGGCTTAACTATGTTCCAGGGAGCTCTTATAAGAAAGGAACTAGGGGGCATAACTAAAGATTGAAATTTGCTTAACTGCCCCAGTGTATCCCTTCATTCACTTATTGGCTGGGGAAGATAAAACTGAATAACAACTCGGGTATATACGATTGAATGGTCCTATCATCAATGCTCAAGCATCATGTTTCAGCCCCACTCTTGCAGGCCTGAATAGGCCCTGAGCTTTTATCAGGGTGATTCTTAAATATGTATCTACTCCCCAGTTACGCACCTAGTGGCCTGGTCAATTTGTGTAAGGCATGCAAATCAACTGCTTGCATTGGCAGTAAAAATATTTGCCACTACTGGTTCGACCTGTAAAAACAGAAATAATTTTTGGGTGGTTCAAGTAGTGCACATTTTATTTCTATATACATTACAATATCACATGCAATTGTGCGGCTGCTAAAAATATTGTATTCCCTATTCACATTACACGTGACTACATTTGCTCAATGGATGTGTCATGTATACATCATGCAGTTCATGAAAAAAGCAGACTTGTGTGCTTCCGCAATGTGTGCTCTACCGGTGCATGCATCAGTTTGTCTTCCTGGATTCAGGAGGTAGGTTTGTAAGAAACAGGTTATTATGCAATTTCACCTCTCATGGTTATTTGTGCCTAAGTTAGTCTACTGCCATAAACCTCATTCACACAATTACCGGATATCATTAAAAGTCAGGCATCACACAAGCCTACTTAAGCTTAATGCATGTTGCATCAACTCTCCCAATTTCTGGGAGATTATAACCCCTTGGAAGGTCAAGGGGTAGGCCCTGTAGTCAAATACTATGGTGTTTGAGAATGGGAAAAGGTAAAGACATATCAATGCCATTGGTCAATAATCATATCTACTAACAGTGTTTCAGTAGACGCAACCTGCATTGGAAAAATCACTTAGTTCGTCAGGGGAACCTACTTACCAATGCACCTACTCTGCTCTGCTCTCCCTGGTTTGTGGCAGAGTAGTCAGGGGGAGAGCATGGTTTTATCTTTTGTGTGCAGCCGGGTGCGGCTGTATTTAATTAGCACAGACTGCGGGGTAAACACCCTGATGGTTCATTCACCAGACCCGCCTGTTTCATGGCACATGTGCTAATAGTGACAGGGGGAGCTCGATCATCCTCTTTGCATCAGAGGATTCGGTTTGTTGATTGCTGAGGTGGCCAGTGGTTACTGTTGGAAAACAAAAAGGTTGAGGACGACACGTAACTCCCCAGGCTCATGGAACATATAATTCCAGTACCCAAAGGTAACATGGTTGAGCCCACCATGACCTTTAGGAGTCAGGGTGAACGCGATGATGAAGCATGATTCTACTAGAGAGTGTGAGGGTTATTTAAAGAAAAGGAATTTCTACTGATGACAAGACTAGTTGAGGCAAGCACTCCCTCCTCACGTCCCGTGTCATGACACTAGGTGGCATACCTTTGAGTATTGTACAGTTAGTATGGGAGGACTTATCCCCCCTCTTCTTTCCAAGAGGTGAAAGGACCTCTTCACCTTCCAGGGCTGGCCAGTGGTTCCCACGCTCCCAGTTCTCAGTTTACAGACATACTTTTAGTACTCAGCCTTTATTATTGAAGAAAGACACTTCCAAGAGAACACATTAGTGCATGCAGTGGAAGAATGTGGATGATGTTATAAGATGAGTGAAGAGAGTCAAGACTGATTAGTATACGGCTGGGTCCAACCTAGGGTGGCGTGGTGAACAAAAGAATGATGGATTCATCCCAGATCCTTGTGACTGGGGATGATTGTTTGCATTGTCCAGCATTTCGTCCATCAATTGTTTCATTTGCATATGTCGCCCTTAGTGGGAAGGGTATGCCCAGACATGGGTCCCGTGCTCACCACACCACTGGATTCAAGCTAGCCTGGCTCATAAAGGGTGATGCCCAGAAACCGGTCCCAGGATGCTTGTTTCCAGTGCAGAGAGGACCTGGCTTGGCAGTTCGAGCTGGACTGTTCCCACAAGGAAAAAGGGTTAAGACTGATTTGCATATGGCTGGGTCCAAACTGGGGTGGTGTGGTGAGCAAAACAATGATGAATTCAACTCAGATCCTTGTGAATGGGGGTGATTGTTTACATTGTCCAGCATTACGTCCATCAATTGTTTCTTTTGCAGATGTTATGAGATGAAGCATGTTAGTACTATTTCAAAAGAATGGATGGTACCTAGAAATGTACAGGAAGGGATATCTGAAGAGGTACAGGAAGGCATAGGCAGGCCCCAGTATGTAAATGGATCTGTAGCAGTGTTTGTAGTGCTTGGCAGGATATATTGAGAAATGTTCTACAGATGTTTCTCTGCAGAAGTCTGAAACAGAAAATAGTTGTGGTGGGACAATTAGATCCATGCAAAATAACAAGGTATTCTAATTGGCAGGGACACTCGCTAGCATGTCTATCAAATAAAGTATGCCAAAGCACCTTCCATCATTTCAGGTTGTTAGCTGTACACCAATCAAAAATGTGAACTTTAGTTAGGAGGCTTTACTGTGTCAAAACTCTTACGCTATGTTTAGGAGAAATTAGTGGAGCTCTTCTGAATGGTACAGCAACAGAGGTAGAAAATATTTGTGATGATGTTCAGTTTCATTTCTTTGGTCCTGAACAGGAGTGTAGAAAAATGAGGACTTTGTATATGTATGTGTAGGGGAACAGAACACAAGTATTACTGTTGATAACTTTTAAGAAGAGATTGCAAAGTTTAACACAGTTTCTTCAGAGAAACCGAACAGTGTTTTTGTATATTTTGTCAATGTACTCACAACAAAAGTCAGACTTGTAATGTTGTTCTGTCTTCAGAAATTGAAGAAGAGAACAAAGGTAAGTGGCAATAATTTGCAGTGTATTTATTTGAAGAAAAATGCTTAAATTGTTCTACACAAGAAATTACATATAAGTACTGTTATGATAAGTTAGAAGATAGTAAAAATGCTAGCTAGAGCAGTACATAACAAGTTAGAACTAGTTTTAATACCACAAGAGCTTCATGATTTAAATGTATATTAATTTATTCTCATAAAATGTGTACACCCATTTCAAGCTATAGTTCGCCTGGTGCCAAAGAGCTAGAAAATTACCTCCAACAGACCTACAGAAAGGTCTTAAAGGCAGAGTTGTTTACTTGCCTTTAGATTTCAAGCAGAATATTGAAACTTTAGAGGTGTAGAGAGATTTTGAAGGACCAATTTTTCTTTTCTAGTCAATGTTGTTTCTGCCAAGAACTAACGATATTGTAAGAGTTATTAGGTCTTAGTAAACTAGAGAAAGAAGCATTTTATCTGGTACAAAATAATATTTACTATAAAAATTTAGATGTTCTTTAAGATATAGTACATATGGGGGATGACACATTTCCATCAAGAGGTCAAATTGAAAAGGGGGATCGATCCAGAGCAGAAGAACTTTATGAACACTACAGTACCCATCATCTGTGTTCTGAAGAGAATATTGATGATGCTATTGACCTTTTTTAAATGAAAAAAGCAAAAGGAGCTCCTTGGAGTGTGTAGAAGAAAGGTTAGAAGCAGGCTGTTTTCCAAATCTGTTTCTCACTCGAGTATGTGGTAGGTATGATGACCAGCAGGTACAAATGCCAGTAATCAGGTAAAGATCAACTAAATTATAATCAGATAACACTAGATTTTGACAGTGTATTCCCTATTTATTCCATCTATTTTTTTAGAATGACTTGTCAGGACTATCTTATGCAGTAAACCACATTCTAAAGACAGGAGTGAATCTGAAAACGCTCACAGCAAGGGAATTTGTTGAGAAAGTTCAGCTAAAAGACGAAAACCTAGAATACAACTTGATTCATTTGATAGAGTGGCAACATGGCACCCACAAGTGCTGGGATCATCCTCATGGTGAGCTGAAAGGAATCTAGTTGCGCCACTTGGTTTCTAATGCTCAATTGTGCTGAGCTTGTGTAGAATGACCTGCTGGAATTTTTGCCAGAAGCAAACTCAAACATAAAGGACATCAAAGTGAAGACAGTGGAAGAACTTTGCTTCTTGGATCCTGCAAATGTTTGCAGATATTTTAACCACAGGTTTCAAGCCATGTTGTCTTTTATCTGCAACAAAACGAATGCTCCACTTGTAAAGTAGCTGATAATTTATGGCATAAAGAGTGCCAAGCAAGATGTGCTACGCATATTCACATGTTGTTATGGATTAAGATGTACTGACAGTGATGACTCTATCCTATGTTTCATACAACCACATGTAACATGCACCATACCACAAGACAAAGGTGAGAAAGATCTGAGTCCACTTTTTTTGTGGTTTTAAGCTCATAGATGTGACAAGTACTGTTGTCGAAAATATCGATTCAAAGGAAAGGTTTTACATGAGATGTCATTTTGGATTACCTTGACCTGTCATTTCAGAAGGAAGAGTAAACAGCTAGTTATCTACAGTCACACATGCACTGACACCAAAATACACATACAACCTGAGAAGGACAGAGGCCTCAAAGTTTATTAATGACTAGAATCTTGTGATTCTAAAAAAGTGAGATGCAAACATTGATATACTGTTTGTTGCAGACAACTCCATCGCTATTGCTACCTTAGTGAATTCATATATAACACATTCAGAAAAGACAGAGATGAAAGAAATGTGGGAGGAGATTACTGCAGAAGAGGTTTGTGAAGATATTGTACAGTTCCAGCTTGAAATTGCTTTTCCACAGAGAAGAGATCCAATAAGTACTCTGTAAATACAATTTAAGTCATTTGTTCCAACAGTTACATAGTGATAGGGCTGTGTTACATTCTGCTTCATACAATCGAGAACTAGTAGACATATACTGGATCTGTAGCATTTACTAACAACACTCAACAAGATGCCAAGACATTTATTATGGTGATCCTTGAAATTTTAGACAAGAAAAAGTAAATATTGATGATTTATTCTGACTGAGTTACACATGGAACCATGACTGTGAAGATTGTTATTATTCATCTAGCACCCAAATAAATTCTGAGCTTTTCTGTATTTAACCACATTCCAAAACTGTGCTTTTTGACACATTGATTAAAAAAAGGTTTACTAAAATATCACCTGCCCACGTGGCGTATCGGAGGTCATGTCTAGTTGATTCTAGGAACAACTGGAAACTACCTTACATTAATGGTACAATGATGGAGAGCAGATGGATCTAAATTGGAAACTGAAATTACAAACTTCAAAGCTGGAGAAATATCAATTTCTGGATGAACTTATACTACTTTGGCTATTATTGTTCACAAAGCACATAATATAACATCTGGACACTACACTGTCTATTTGAAGTGTGAACCTGGATTCACAGAATGCAATGACAGCAACATTAAATCAAACCAATTCTTCCTTTCAAGCTACCAAACTCTTATCTTTTGTTTCTTCAACCAAAGTTCTAGGGAGGATTTCTGAAAAAATGTGGTGTACTATGCTTCACCTACGTAGATCCCCAGTGTTTTAGACATCATTCATCTATCAGGGGTGATGTCTTTATACATTTCTCCAAAATTCAAGAGTCTTATCAATCAATCAATCAAGAAATTTGTATAGCGCGCTATTCACCCGGAGGGTCTCAAGGCGCTAGGGGGAGGGGGGTCCGCTACTGCTCGAACAGCCAGGTCTTGAGTTGCTTCCTGAAGGAGAGGTGGTCTTGGGTCAGACGGAGGTGGATGGGGAGGGAGTTCCAAGTCTTGGCCGCCAGGTAGGAGAAGGATCTTCCTTCCATTGTGGCTCTTCGAATGCGTGGAACGGCGGCGAGGGCATGGCTGGTCTATCGCAGCTGTCGGGTGGGAGTGTAGAAGGTCAGGCGGTTGTTGAGGTACCTAGGTTGTGGAGGGCCTTGTGTGCGAAGGTGAGGAGTCGGAACGTGATTCTCTTGTTGAGGGGGAGCCAGTGCAGGTCTCTCAGGTGTCCGGAGATGTGGCTGTGTCGGGGATGTCTAGGATGAGTCGTGCGGAGGCGTTCTGGATGCGTTGGAGTCTCTTCTGGAGTTTGGCTGTGGTTCCGGTGTAGAGGGTGTTCCCGTAGTCCAGTCAGCTGGTGACGAGTGCCTGTGTGACCGTCTTTCTGGTTTCGTGGATGCGTAGGATGTTGAAACATGATGATGAGACGGCGTTGACTTGTCTGGTCATCGAGAGGGAGGAGTCCAGGATGAAGCCGAGGTTGCGTGCGTGGTCCGTTGGTTTGGGTGCGCTGCCCAGGGCAGGGGGCCACCAAGAGTCTTCCCAGGCCAAGGGTGATGATCCCAGGATGAGGACTTCCGTCTTGTCTGAGTTCAGTTTCAGGCGGCTGTTCATCATCCACTCGGCTACGTCTTTCATCCCTTCGTGTAGGTTGGTTCTGGCGGTGCCTGGGTCGTTGGGGAGGGAGAGGATGAGCTGGGTGTCGTCGGCGTAGGAGATGATGTTGAGGTTGTGTTGGCGTGCGATGGCTGCGAGGGAGCTCATGTAGATGTTGAAGAGGGTTGGGCTGAGTGATGATCCTTGTGGTACGCCGCAGATGACTTCGGTGGCCTTGGATCTGAACAGGGGGAGGTGGCCTCTCTGGGTTCTTCCGGTGAGGAACGAGATGATCCACTCTAGTGCCTTCTCTTGGATTCCGATGTTGCTGAGGTGCTGTACTAGGGTGCCGTGGCAGACAGTATCGAATGCTGCGGAAAGGTCCAGGAGGATGAGGGCCGCTGTTTCCCTGTTGTCGAGCAGGACTCGGATGTCGTCAGTGACTGCGATGAGGGCGGTCTCGGTGCTGTGGTTGGCTCGGAAGCTGGACTGCGAGTGGTCGAGGGATCCGTTCGTCTCGAGGAAGGCAGCGAGCTGTCTGTTGATGGTCTTCTCGATGACTTTGGCAGGAAAAGGGAGGAGCGAGATGGGGCGGTAGTTCTTGAGGTCGGTGGGGTCTGCTGATGGTTTCTTCAGGAGGGTGCTGAGTTCGGCATGCTTCCAGCTCTCCGGGAAGGTGGCGGTGCTGAAGGAGCGGTTGATGATGTTCCGGAGTTAGGGTGCGATGACGGAGTCGGCCTTGTTGAAGATGTGGTGGGGGCATGGGTCGGTTGGTGATCCGGAGTGGATAGTGTTCATCGTGCGGATGGTGTCTTCAGTGCTGACCGGGGTCCAGGCGCGGAGGGTGGTAGTGGGGGGCGTCGGTTCGGTGTTTGGGTGCGTGGTCTGTGCGTCGAAGCTGTTGTGTATGTTGGCAATCTTGCTGTGGAAGTCGCAGAGGTCTTGTGAGGGCGTGATGTTGTTGTTTCCGGCGCTGGGGTTGGAGAACTCTTTGACAATGGTGAAGAGTTCCTTGCTGTTGTGTGTTTTGTTGTCGAGATGTTCCTTGAATGCTGTCTTCTTGGTGGTGTGGATCAGCTGGTGGTGTTTGCGGGTGGCGTGCTTGAGGGGGGTCATGTTGTCTGTAGTCGGGTTTTTTCGTCACGCTTTCTCGAGGGTGCGGCAGTTCTTCTTGGAGTTCTTGAGGTTGTCATTGAACCAGGAGGCTTTCTTGCTGCCGGGCCTGCTGGGATGGTTTTTCATAGGTGCGAGGACATCAGCGCAGTTGGCGATCCACTGTGTGAGGTTGTTGGCTGTTTGGTTGGGGTGCGTTGAGATGGCGGGGGGGTTCTGGCTCAGTGATGTGGTGAGCTGGTCGGTGGTGATCTTGTTCCAGCTCCTCTCGGGAACCTGTTGCGGGTGGTGGTGAGTCGTGGTCTTTCTGAAGCTGAAGTGTACACAGCTGTGGTCTGTCCAGTGGAGTCCGGTGGAGTGGCTGAAGGAGATGTACTTGCTGGAGGAGAAGACTGGGTCAAGCGTGTGTCCGGCGTAGTGGGTGGGGGTGTTCACCAGTTGCTTGAGTCAGAGGTTGGCGAGGTTGTCCAGCAGGGTGGTGGTGTTGTTGTCGTTGTTGTTCTCCAGGTGGAAGTTGAGGTCCCCAAGGAGGATGTAGTCAGCGGAGGGGAGGGCGTGTGGGCTGATAAAGTCTGCGATGTCTTCGCTGAATTGTGTGCGGGGTCCTGGGGGGCTGTAGATGAGGGTGCCTCTGAGAGTGGTCTGGGGTCGGTGTGTATCTGGAAGTGAAGATGTTCGGCGGTAGTGAGGGTGTCGTCGGAGTTGGTCGTGATGCGGATGGTGTTCTTGTGGACGATGGCGATGCCTCCTACTGTCTGGTTGACGCGGTCCCTCCGGGTGATCTTGTATCCGTCCGGGATGGCGATGGCGATGTCGGGCGCTGAGGAGGTGTTTATCCATGTTTCCGTAAGGAAGGCGACGTCTGGAGATGTGGTGTCGAGCAGGTTCCAGAGTTCTACGGTGTGTCTGTGGACGGAGCGGGTGTTGAGCAGGATGCACTTCAGGTGGTTGCTGCTGGTGCTCGGCTTGGCGGGTGCGGTACAGGTCCGGATGCAGGAAAACTTGCACGAATGGCAGTTGAAGGGTCCGTGTCTTGGGGTATCTCGGTAGCAGCCGGGTATCCGTCCGGTGTTGAGTGCGTTGAGGGTAGCAGCGTCGTAAGTCCGGCGGGTGGGCTGGCATCTGCGGGGCCAGGGGGTCTGGCGCTGGGCGCTGTCCAGGCGCGGACGGGCGCGGACGGGCTTGCCTTTGGCGCACATTCGGTGCGCCCGCTGCACGTGCACGCTGTGCGTACGTGCGGACTCTGCCATAAATGGAGAGTGGGGGGGCGGAGTGAGGGAGGAGCAGCTGGGAGGCGGGAGCGGGGTGGGGAGTGGGGAGGGGAGCGGTGCGGTGAACAGAACGAAACGGGGATGGGGCCGCGGGGGAGCAGTGGCGGGGAGCGGGGTGGAACAGCGGGAGAGAACGGCGGTAGAAGCACAAAAATAGAATCAGGGGCAAAACAGTGGAAGCAACGATAAACAAATCAGGGGCACAACAGTGGAAGCAACGACAAACAAATCAGGGGCACAACAGTGGAAGCAACGACAAACAAATCAGGGGCACAACAGTGGAAGCAATGAAAAAAATCAGGGGCACAACAGTAGACGCGCAAAATAGATACTGGCACAACAAAGAAGCAAAATACAATTACTGGCAGTGGCGGCGGCAGGGGGGACACTCAGGGTGGGCCATGCGGCGGGTGGAGCGAACCGGTGCTGACGAGGTCAGGTCGGGTCACCTCAACAAAGGAGTTAACATAGCATCTAAATACTACACTATCTAATTAAAGTTTGAAACTGGGTGGACACAATGCAATCACAGAGACCTTAAATTGAAACTAAAACGGTCTTTCATGCTACAAAATGGTCACCTTTTTGTTTCTTCAACCAAACGTCAATTCTTTATTTGTGGCAAAAAATAATGTATGGGATTTTGTCTACAAGGATCATTAGCGTTTTAGAAATCATTTGGCCCACCAGGCGTGATTTTTCCAAAAGGATCTAAAAAATTCAAGTGTGGTTATTGATTAGTAGCATTGTACCACGTACAATAATAACATTTATATTTTTAAGATAGGTTTGTTCAGAGGAGTGTTCTAACTTTAGGTAAACTAACTGATTAACGGCCTGTAGTGAGTGCAACCCATAGTGTCACTTAACTATAATGATATACTATGCAGTTTTTTCCCTAAAATCTATATGTATGTTTTTTCTGCACTGTTCAAGGATGAAGCTTCATACAGTATGTCTTTTATGGTGAACAAGTAGAAAAGCTGAGAACAGTAAAAAAAGGAAAATGAAATATTTTACTATATTGTGATATACTGTTTCAGCATTAGCAATGTGTACTGTTAAGTCTCTGCAATTTTGTAAATGAAATACTAACTTATATTCATCTTCTTTTTCTATTTCAATAGTGCTTGGAGTGCTACGTCTTTATATGACTCAAGATACTCAGGATACTCGTTGCCACTTACAAATATTTTTAGACATACCTCTGGAAAGTATCTTTATGCATAAAAAACACTTGGCATCCTTTGCCACTACTTGTTTTGCCCATTTCCTAATTATTTCTATCTGTGTATTACTGCAAACTTACAGTGTCAAACTATACACCAAGGCAGCGTCTCCTACAGCCACTGACACATCTAGAGACACCATGATTAAACAACTCAAATGACCAGACACACATTCATTCAACCACTCACACATCCAATAAACTCACTGTCACAGTTAATAAGACACCAACTCACTTACAAATACATCTACCTTCTCAAGATATTAATTAACCATACAAATATTCCCATATTTAGTTACTTGCTTATGCAGGTACTAAAACATGTACTCACTCACCTACACAGTAACTTATATAATCAGTCAGCTATGCCTAAAATAACTAATATACTCAACCACTCTCCCATAATTTATACAGCTACTGTCATGCTTATTCAATATCATATGCAGGTACTCACTATGTCATCGACTCACCTGTAGAAGCACTCTCACTGTTACAGACACTCATGTACCCACTTACTCACCTATATAGAAACTCACATACCCATTTAGACACAGATACAGACTGTGGCACAGCCAGTCACATACTGTTGTATACACTATCGTACCCAGGCACACACTCATGCAAACACTAACACACCCAGACAAACACTCATCCATACACTGACACACCCAGGCACACACTCATTAATACACTAATATATCCAACAACACACTGATTCATACTGTAGCGTACCCAATCATTCAATGACACAGCCATAGACACTCTTGTCTATACCCTGTTAACCTTAGGCGTACATTGTTCTTTATACTATGACACCCAAGCACACACCATTGCACACATTGAGACATATAGGCACACACAGATGCATACTCTGACACATTCACATACTTAGCCTTACAGCTACTTACACACATATTCACTCGCCCATATAGCTACTCACACAGTCACACTCTCCCACACAACCACTGACACTGCCAGTCACTGATTTATACAGTAATGTACACACCCATTCAGTCAGATATGCAGCCATTCACACACCCAGTGATTAACTTACAGAGGCACTTATGTACTCAGCCACTCATGACTGTAGCCACTCATGCACCCAGTCACTCACTTATATAGACGCTCACCTACCTAGTCACTAATTCATAGAGGTACTAACATATCCAGCCACTCATCCATACAACCAGTCATGCAACCAGTCATGGCATCATACAGGCAGTCAAACACCTACTCATTCACCCATATAGACATTCATATACCCAGTCACTCACTCATATAGGTACTAAAATGCCAAGTCTCTCACCTATACAGCCACTCATTCAATCATGCAGGTACTCACATGCCAAGTCACTCAACTGTGTAGCCACTCACACACCCAGTTAGTCACTCATACAGCCACTCACATACCCACTTTCTCACTCATATAACAGTTCATGCTGCTACTCATTGACTCATACAACCACTCACACAGATAATCACTCACTCATCCAACCACTCACACATATAATCACTCACTCATAGACCTACTCAATCACTGATATGGCCACTTACACACCTAGTAACTCACTCATACAGCAACTCATTCACCCATATTGACACTCACACACCCAGTCACTCACTCATACAGCCATTCACACAGTCATTCACTCACCCATACATAAACACTCACACACCCTGCCACTCATGAATATAGACACTCACAAACCCAGTCACTCCCTCATGCAGCTACCTATCCACACAGTCCCTCGCCAATACAGGCTCTCACACACCCAGTCAGCCACTCATGAAGCCCCTCACATACCCACTGTCTCACTTATAAAGCAGTTCACAGCTACTAACATAGTCATGCCCACACTCAGTCCCTCACTCATAGAGTCACTCACATCCAGTCACTTGCCCCTACAGCCATTAATACACCCAGTCACTCACACATACAGCCACTCATACACTGAGTAATGCATCTATACAGCCAATCAAACAAGCACTCATTGAATCATATAGGCACTCACACAGCCATTCATTCACCCATACAGCTACACACACAGCCAGTCACTCACAAATAGACACACTTCCACACTGATATAGTCACTCACACACCCAGTAACTCACTTATTCAGCCATGCACACACCCAGTCACTCATCCAGACACACACTCACACACCCACTGACCCATATAGATACAAACTCACCCAGTCACTCAACTATACAGTAACACAACTACTCACTCAATTACACAAGCACTCACATACACAGTCACTTACCCACATTAATGCTCATACACCCAGCCACTCATTCATGCAGCCACATACACACCTAGTCACTCACCTATCTAGCCACTCACACACCCAGTCAGTCACTCCTACAGATTAAGTATGGATAAAATTTGTGAATTTGCGGTACGCGAATTCGCACGAAAGAGAATTTGCAGTCCGCAAAATCCGTGAATTTGTGCGAATTTGCGGATTTTTTTTGCGTGTTCGTGGGGCGCTTTGCACGTTTGTGGGGTTTATTCAGCGCGGCGACCGCGAAGTTACCCATGCGGTCATACATGGGCACGGCCATCTTGTTTTTAGTGTTCGTGTTGCTTATTTCGTTTCCGGGCGCCAGTTGCATGCTCACGTTGTGCATTTCCTACATGCGGGCCGCAATTGCGTGTTTGCATCCGTTTTTGCCTGCTCGCAGGGGAAATATCGCACGAACATACCCACGCGGTCGCAATGGGCTCGGCCATCTTGTTTTTCATTCATTGCTATGGTTCTGGGCATGCTTTTTCCATCCTCCCTTAATCTTGAAGCGGAAGGGTCCCGCACCCCGTACCCAGCTCCCTTACGGGCACTTAAGGGGGGAGGCAGTAACTGCCCGGGAGATCTTCAGCGCGGCGGAGGTGGCCACACTGGTTTTCTTTGTCCAGCACCACCTCGACAAGACCGTTGCGGCAGGCGGCAGGCCCGGTACCGTGTAAGTGTTCCAGGAGCATTGCCAGCTATGGGGGAAGGTGTGCTGGGCCATGTATCGGGAGTCTGGGGTCCGGCTCACCTACAACCTGGTGATACTTTGTTTCTTTGAACTTTTTTTTTTTTTTACTCATTATCTATCTCTTTATTTTTGTACATCTATATTTTGCGTTTTTTTCTACTTTTGGTTACTTTAAAACTACTTTTTTAAACTCTTTTCTTTTGTTTACTTTTTCCCTATTCTTTCCTATTTTATTTTCCTTTCCTGTCCAGGACCATGGCAAAGGGAGCCGGGAAGAACCTGAAGCGGAAGGGTCCCGCACCCCGTACCTGGCTCCCTTGCGGGCACTTAAGGGGGGAGGCAGTAACTGCCCGTGAGATCTTCAGCGCGGTTTTCTTTGTCCAGCACCACCTCTCCAAGACCGTCATGGCAGGCGGCAGGCCCGGTACCGTGTACGTGTTCCAGGAGCATTGCCAGCTATGGGGGAAGGTGTGCCGGGCCATGTATCGGGAGTCTGGGGTCCGGCTCACCTACAACCTTGCGACGCACCGGTGGTCCGACATCCTGGACCGTGAACAAGACCTTCTCGACCTGCTTGCCGTCGAGATCCCTGGGCTTGGTGAGTAGTAGTAGCTAGTATTTAATCACTACTTTGTTTTCTCCTGCTCTGTGTTATGATATTGTAATTTGTTTTTTCCGAAGAGCAAGAATGCTGCTGATTACATTGCAGGTAATTATGTTTCAAAAGCTTCTGTGATTGCAGGTGCTCGCCTGCTCACTGGTGGTGCTGCTATGCTTACTTGTTTTCAATTTTGTGCTCATTTGGCCTGGGTGATTATGTATGAGTGTACTTTACAGAAGTGCGTAATGCTAGACACTAGAGATTACATTGCAGGTAAATTATGTTTCAAAACTTCTGTGATTGTAGGTGCTCGCCTGCTCACTGGCGGTGCTACTATGCTTACTTGTTTTCAATTTTGTGCTCATTTGGCCTGAGTGATTATGTATGAGTGTACTTTACAGAACTGCGTAATGCTAGACACTAGAGACTCAAGTCCAGTCCTTCCTTTGTACTCCTGCCACTAAGAAGAGATAGTGGTGGTGGATTGATATTTTGAGTATATTATGACTGGTTATTTAGAGGGAAACTTTTTAGTGGTCTGCAATCATGACGGACTGTGTCTGTCACTTCGCGTGGTGCGGAGTGCTGCCTGCCAGTCCTAGTAGAACCTTTTTGTAGTTGGTTTAGTGAGTTACATAACTTTCCAAGTAGACGGTCCGCGAATCCAACAATACTAATATCGTAGTAGACCACATCAGATAGGTCAATATATTTAGTGTAATTGTTGTCTATTTCCCTTAAATAATTTGTTATTGTTTTTTTGAAATGTTTGATTTGGTTGACAGCAATCATCATTGTTTGTGTCTTTCTTTTATGTTGTACATCTGCTCCCCCCAGGGGCAAGAAGACAGAGGAGGAGGTAGCAGCGCCGGCGGAGCAGGAGCAATAGGAAGGCCAGGATAGGTCCACCGAGGGCTCCTCTGCTGGCCCAGTAAGTTTTCCTGTTAATATTATTAATTATACTTCCCTATCTTTTACAGCACCTATTTATTCCAAACGTTCCTCATAATTCTATTTTTTCCTAAATCGTCTTTGATCTTCTTGTAGACTGTTTCTAAATTCTTATCCTGCCTCTACTATGACTCTCTGTGCTACTACTAGATTATTATTAGTCTGTCTGTGTTGCTAGCTAAGCTTGCACAGTTGGCAAAAGGTGTACTGTTAAACAAAACTCCTATTCAGCAATAGCTCTAGGCACTAAGTACAGTCTTCTGGGTTGTCCACAATGTCTATTGAAGTATTCTAAATGTTTATGCTTTGACAATTCCCAACAATAAAATGTCAATGGCCACCAAGAATAAGACACTAGTTTACTTTTTGATTGGATAGGAGGACATACTACTACTGTTGCAGGGACTATTCTGCACATACAGAACTGTGAACAAGAAATAGGGCATTGGTTATAAATTATAATAGGTGCAGTTAGACTTTCCACATACCTCAGTCATAACAGAAGTTGAACCCCCAATCTCCTTACTGACTAGCTAGTGTGTCAGAGTCATTATTTAGCTCCCGAATGCTGCGATGATCCCCAATGATTATACAACCCAGAACATAAGACTATGGAGTCAGACTCCGGACCTCTCAGAGTCACAGACTCATGCTTGCAAATTGCAAACCCTTTCGCTCACTCACTCATGACCAAAAACCATTGAGTCTATGTACGTTTTAAAGCTTTATTAAAAGTAAAACAACTAGCTCTTTGTGTACTCTGTAAAAATTTAAATTGTGCATTATATAAAAACATTTATTAAAATCAATGTCATATAACAAACGGTGAATGACTGAAAAGTGGCTGATTTCACACATTAATTGTGGGAGAGCCCTCACCTGGTTGGAACTTAAAGTCTTGGTGGGGATGAATCGTTGCCGACTCCGACTAACATATGATGATGATCTTGATCTTGTTCGTAGAAGGGAAGCTTCTGTCTGTTATGAAAAAAATGGTGCGTGTTAAAAAGCAAGCATTCATCAGTTGTGTCAAAAAGTGTAGCATCACATGTTATGGCTAAGCATAAATAAAAAACACCCTTCCATGAAGAAAGGGAAATTTTTTGTTTAGACTAGAGAGTCACAAATTATTACATTTGTTTATGTAGTACTAGTAACTTTTCGTCATTCCTAGACAAAATAGGGAGTGGTGTATATGGCATCTAAAAATATTAAATGTTTTTTCTAGGCGTAACACCATCGGCACAGCCAACCACTAGTGCCGGGGACACAGCCAGCAGGAACTGCTGTGGTGGATACCACGGTTGTGGTGGGCAGTGGTAAGCTATTATATTCCTTACTAACACGCCGAGGGCTTACCGGCGTTGTCCTGTTGTTGCTGCAGCTGATGCGGTAGCCGCTTTCTGTCACAACTAGCCGCACCCGCTCCGCGGGTGCCGCGTCGCAGTCCTGGGCTCGTGTGGCTGTTGGGAGCACGTTTGCTCACAGCCTACTGGAGGACTTGAGGGAGCAGGGACTCAGCTCGCACCACCAGCGCCGCTGCAGGGACTCTCCTAACCAGGAGCCCCTGCTCGCCGGCACACCAGCTGACCTGTTGCCCCTCCCACCCCTCGCTCAGAGGGTGAAAAACAGTGGAACTTCTCACTCCAGTGGGATACTAACACGCCGAGGGCTTACCGGCGTTGTCCTGTTGTTGCTGCAGCTGATGCGGTAGCCGCTTTTTGTCACAACTAGCCGCACCCGCTCCGCGGGTGCCGCGTCGCAGTTCTGGGCTCGTGTGGCTGTTGGGAGCACGTTTGCTCACAGCCTACTGGAGGACTTGAGGGAGCAGGGACTCAGCTCGCACCACCAGCGCCGCTGCAGGGACTCTCCTAACGAGGAGCCCCTGCTCGCCGGCACACCAGCTGACCTGTTGCCCCTCCCACCCCTCGCTCAGAGGGTGAAAAACAGTGGAACTTCTCACTCCAGTGGGATACTAACACGCCGAGGGCTTACCGGCGTTGTCCTGTTGTTGCTGCAGCTGATGCGGTAGCCGCTTTCTGTCACAACTAGCCGCACCCGCTCCGCGGGTGCCGCGTCGCAGTTCTGGCCTCGTGTGGCTGTTGGGAGCACGTTTGCTCACAGCCTACTGGAGGACTTGAGGGAGCAGGGACTCAGCTCGCACCACCAGCGCCGCTGCAGGGACTCTCCTAACCAGGAGCCCCTGCTCGCCGGCACACCAGCTGACCTGTTGCCCCTCCCACCCCTCGCTTCACGGGCACACAAAGATACGCCCCTCCCCCGCTGTGCGGGAGCACGCGGGAGCATCGCGGGAGAAGCCCGGGACAAGGGCGGGACCATCTTTGGCCATCAGGGGCCAGAAGAGGCCGGGCCGGGCCATATCTCTTGGCTCAACCAAACGATCACGGGAGCAGCGGGAGCATGGCCTCAGGTACCAGAGCAAGTAACTCTAGGAAAGCTGCGGGAAACGTAGTTATAGGCACAATGGATCAATTTATAACTCGGCCTGTCTTCATTGTAGAAAAGGAGATAATTCTAACCGAACGGAGACTTTCCCGGGACTTTGAGGGCCTACCACACAAGCGCTCATCCCTGGGCGCTCTTGCCCTAATTCCTAGTCCTGTAATTGCGCCAACTACACCCTTGGTGGTAACTGACACTCCGGACATTGATGAGAGGGTGAGTCGGATTAGGGCAAGCCTAGATAGGTTAACGACCATTGCATTAGACATTGCTCACGACCCAATACACCCAAATTCACCTGACCCAATTGATCCCTTGCTGGGGGCCCAAAATCACGAGCTAGACCGTGAGATCAACAATGACCAAAGTCCTTCTGTCACGCCCAACGAAGCTCCAAATCTTCCCCCCATAGCCGCACCTATTGAAGCTAGTACCTCCCTAGTAGTGGCTTCAGAAAATACTACACTAGGGAAACCAGCACTAGGGCTAGTTGCACACAGGAAGAGAAAGCGTCCTGTTAGTCCTCGCAGGGGGGGCTCTCAAAAGCCATACAGTAAAGTTATCAGGCACAATGTGCCTAAAGGGGGTACCTTCTCAAACCACATCCTACACCCAAAAACTACTATCATCCACACTAGAGCCACTTTACCCAAGGGTCCTGCTCGCCCGCTAGGCATATCAGGCCCGTCAGCGTCTTTTAGCACCACTTCAGTTCCCCAGGCTGTGCATACTGAGATCGCCACCCCACCCCTAGATGTTGAGAGCATAATTAGGTCTGTGGTGATGCCCCTTGCAGAGAAGATCGAAAGTCTCACACGAAAATTTGCCACCCTTGAGCAATCAATGCTGGATAATTTTTACGCTGTGAAATCACTGGTTAAATTTCATTCCAAGCTGCAGGGCGAAGACAACGGAGGGTCAAGGAGCGGCGCTGTTACCCCTGTATCCTCGGAGCCAATGTCTCGTCAAAATGTGCCTGTACCTGGGGAGGCCCCACAGGCACCACAACCTAATACTGGAACCAGCCCTGCACCACAAACCCCTATCTTCAGACCCAGTTCGGGCCCCCAAAGGAAAAAACCTGAAACCCAAGCGCCAAAGGCCCCAAAGGTTAACTTTGCTCCTAAACCTAAGCCCATAGCGTCAACCCCTAAAGTAGCAGAAAATGCCCTAACTACGCCGAATGGAAATTTAACTCCACCCATTCGCGCTTCTGGTAGTCAGGCTGCGCCTATAGCGTCAACCGCTAAAGTAGCAGGAAATGTTCCAACTACGCCGAATAGAAATATAACTCCATCCTCTCGCACTTCTGGCAGCCAGGCTGCGCCCAAACCCTTAGTCAAATCTCAAGCTAAAATATCACCAGGCAGGGCAAAATCTTACACACCCAATGCTAGTCTCCCCCCTGGGTGTAAACCGTATGTGGTAATCCTCACGGGGGTCCCGGAGCTTGAGGAGGGTTCTTGTGAGGTGTACTCTGATCTCAAACACAAGACCCTCTCCTGGCTTAAAGCAAATAGACCCCTCCCAGGGCATATTGATGGCAGAATAGCCTATGTTCGTCGTGTGGGGTGGATTGGCAATAGATACAAAGATTTAACTGGGGACTGTGTGTTGATTAATTTTAATGATCCTAGAGCAGCAGGTATGATTTGCAGCCAGCAGTCGCATTACAACTTCTGCGACATTCAAACTAGGGACCTGGGGTACTTTTATCATCCCCCCCCGTCATCTGGGTATAAGAAGTTTATTCCGGATGGGGGTAGAGGCGCATGGTACCCCCATTACCCAGCCCTGGACGTTAGAGCTAGGGCATGGACGCCGATCCAAGCGGCCCCACCCCAGGGATGGGGTTAGTGACTTTGCGAACAAGTGGTGTTGAATGCCCCTTCATCTAAACCTAAGGTTAGTGTTCCACGTACGGATGGGAGGGTCTCCCCGATATTAGTTAACCCCCCTGTGTCCCAACCCACGCCCTCCTCCCTCACCCCCCCGTCTTAGGTTGTTGGACTGAGTTTACTGAGCCCACGGAAGGAGTAGAAATCCCGGGGGCCCTGGGTGGGAAGGCTGGATGTGTTGGATCTCCGATTCACCCTACCCTGAATGTTATTAGTTGGAATGTGGCAGGCTTAAATAATAAGTTGGATATCCCGGACTGGGTGGCGCTCATTGAGCCCCACGCAGTCTGCGCATTCCAAGAAACATGGTGTGTGGAACCAAGGCATAGGGTAGGACATGCTACCTTCTCTGTCCCGGCAGGTATCCCAGTATCAGGAAGAGGACGTCCATTTGGAGGTCTCCTAGTCTGGGTTGACATATCATTAGGATGGGGAGTATTCCATCATCCCCAAAAATCACCAGATTTGATGTGGCTTACAGTAAAATGCCCAAATAAAGTTGAGAAGCTGGAGATTTTCAACATTTATACACGAGGGGTTTCAGGGAGGGCCTCATCACCAACCCTCATGGCTTTGGAAGCAGCCTTGGGGGAGTGCCGTGGAGACTCTCTAATTTTGGTGATGGGGGACTTCAACTGTACATTTGAGCCCTTGATGGCCGACGAATCTTTGGATTTGTACGACGAAGATTCAAGGAGAGGCGTTCCGTCCCTTGATCTTCCAATTGTCAAAAGATGGACTTCCAAAATCGTCCAACTGAATTCCCTCACACTAGAGTATGGCTTGAGAGCAGCCAATGGGAGAACACGGTCAGATCTACAGGGGGCACATACGTACAATAGGGTGGGTCACTCATCTAGGATTGATTACATTCTTTTAAACTTTCCTTTGTGGGCGCACATGGTGGACATGATAGTTCTGCCCTCCTCGGAAAGTGATCATAATGCACTTTCATTATCCTTATTACATTGGTGGAGGGACAGCGGCTCACTCCCTGGAGCTCCTGACGCATCTAAGCTGAGGTCATCGGGGGGGGTGGTCCCCTCAAATTGCCTCAGACGTTTAAAATGGGACAAAGTGGCTATTGACGAAAAAAAACTATCCTGCATCAGAGCCGTTATTACTGCAGCTTCTGAAATTCTGGAAAGTCATCCTCCAAGCCCGCACAAGGTTTCAGCTATGTTTAGCGAGGTCTCGATATCGATAGGGGACTTGTTCATGGTCAAAACAAACACCAAGGGAAACAAAAACAACGATAAACGACAGGGTAAACTAGGCTGGTACTCTTGTGCGTGCCGAGCTGGAAAGAGAGCCCTAATTTTGGCAGTAAAGAGTGGTGACGCATCAGCAATAGCTACCAAGCGCAAGTCCTATAAACTTGCATTAAAGGCAGCCAGGAGAGACTGGGAAGACGCCTTCTGGCAGGAACTTCGTGTAGCTAGCGCAGAAAAAAATGTAAAAGGATTTTGGGACTTGTTACGAAAGAAAAACAGACCTTTGGACACTGTCATTACATGCAATATAACCGAAGATCTGTGGTATTCACACTTTTCAAAACTGTATACAGCATCTGCTGTAGATTCGATGGACTTTCCACTACCACAGATCCATCGAGGTGATGGCAGCTACGAGGAGAGTTTATTCTCCAGGAAAGAGGCTGAAACTGCCATAAAATCCTTGGTCCCCCGCAAAGCAGCTGGACCCGATGGCCTTCCTGGCGACCTTTTCCGTATGGACACAGGCGAATGGGGTACGCTAATTGCATCACTATTAAACGCAGCTATGGCAGGCGCCCCCCTTCCTGCTTCTTGGATGGCTGCCGAGGTGGTCCCTCTGCACAAGAAGGGCTCAAGAGATGACCCAGCTAATTATAGACCGATTAGCTTAATAGATTGCTCCCAAAAAGTGGCGGGTAAGGTCCTCCTATCTAGGGTTCAGCAGTGGGCAGAAGAAAATAAGATACTCTCGGACTTTCAGGCCGGGTTCAGAGCCGGTACAGGAACTATAGAACAAACGCTAAGGCTGCTCATGATCCACTGGAAGGTCGTCACGATTGGGAATGGTACCTTATATCTGGCCTTCATCGACCTCCGGACGGCTTTTGACTTGGTGCCTAGAAACAACTTGTGGAAGGTGCTGTGTGACCTCGGCATGCCACCCTACTTGCTCCATCTGATCATGAGGTTTCACGAAAATAACTACGCCCAAATACGCTGGGGGCCAAATGGACAAAAGACCTCAAGAATAGAGGTGAATAGAGGTGTGCGGCAAGGCTGTGTACTTGCCCCAACCCTATTCTCCCTATATGTAAATGGGGTGGTGGACTTCTTGACCCAGACACCAGCAGATGCACCCCGTCTGGCAGGTCGTTTAATCCCTACCATGCTTTTTGCTGACGATACTTTACTATTGTCAAAATCCCCAATGGGCCTGCAGCAGCTTCTCTCCGGATTTGACAATTTTTGCAAGCAGAGAGGTCTCTGTATTAATACAGACAAAACCAAGTATCTCATTTTGAACCCCCCACAAAAGCTTGGTCCCCCCCAACATTGGGGTCCGTTGCATTGGAAAGAACCAAGATATTTGACTACCTGGGCATCCGCTTGGCGGATTCTATGAAATGGGACTGTCATCTGACCAAAATGTTGTTGAGCCTGAAAAGAGTGACTGGGGCCCTGTTGAAAGAGCAGAGAGCAGCATCTACAAGACCAATAGCAGCAGTAATGGATATTTACTCGGCCAGAGGAGTGAGTGCAGCTCTTTATGGGGCAGAGCTTTGGGGGATGTCAAACATGAAAGAGCTAACCCGAGCCGAGAATGCCTTTCTGAGAAGCCTAATGCCTCTCGGCCCTTCTGTACCAATTTTACCTTTGCAACTGGACATGGGCTGCCGGGCAATTGAAGATCAAGCAAAATTGCGCCCCTTGTTACTGTGGGCCCGCATCTGGAAAGTGCCAGAGCTCTCAAGTTATGCGGATGGCCTACGGGAGATAATCAATTCCACAGGCTGGGCAAAAGTAAAATGGCTAAGGGACATTAAGGCTCTTCTGACAAATTTGGGGCTGGAAGAAGCATGGCACCAACATTCAGCCCCGCCTAAATCCATGTTAAAACAACTCTATTGGACATGGGTGGCTAACAAAAGAAACTCTTCCTCAACGACCTGTAAGTCGACCAGAAACTTTGTGGAGTTTAAAGATGTCCCCATTAGAGAATTGTATCTGGACATTATTTCTGCCCCATGGGAAAGATCCTTGTATTTTAAATTTAGAGTAGGTCTTCTCCCTGTAATGGAGCTCACATGCCATTGGAAAATTCCATACCAGACTGCGCCATGGTGTCCATTCTGCCCTCAGTGTCGTGAATCTGTCCCTCATCTGTTATTCGAGTGCCCTGCCTACAAGGTTCCACGTACAAAATGGATGAAACCAATGTGTCTCACCATGGGCACCAGACATTGTAACGTGGCACTACGAATATTACGTACAGACACTCGTTCATTCTTCGCATGCGCCACCTCAAAATTCCTAGGTTGGGCATGGCGAATACGGTCAAAAAGTCTTAGGCAAATTGTTTAATCATGATCTTAACTTATGGTCTGTTTTCGGCCTATTTTTAAGGGTTTCTTTTATGCTTTTTATCTAGTAATGTTTTAAACTGATTTTACTATGTATGTACGCTTTTTAAGATATTTTTTATGTCGAAATAAAGCCTATTTGACTTGACTTGACTATATTCCTTACTTATTGAGATTGCAGAGTGGGCTCTCTGCAAGGGTGTATATTTTGTACAGTAAAAGTACACTTTACTGTTAAGAAGACTTACAAATTTAGAACTAAGTTTTTGTCAACCAGGTAGAAGACAGTCACCCTTGACTTCTCATTAGCAATAGCAGCAGGAGTTGATGAGTAACCAATGGCCTATTCTAAATTTGACTTCAACTCAGCTGGGAAAGTTTTATCAAGAAACCAAGACAGATCAGAGATGAACTTGATGGATGGGATGAACGAAAAGGGAAAGAAGGGTGTAAGGAAGGACGAGCGAGTGAAAATTAATGACTGGCAAGGAATGATACCTGTTTTTGAATGCTGCCTGAGGTGGCTGGGAATCTAACGCATGGCCGGTTGAAGGCTGAAGCAAGGATGGGTGGAAGGAGAAAGAAGAGAGGACGTCCTGGGTGGGTGAAACAGAAACTGTATGTGTGCGCAATATATCCTTTGGTTCAAATTCAAATGCAAGTCAAGCACGATGCGTGGCTGGCGTTTTACAAAAAAAAATAAAAAGGTTGTTTTTCGGTGAGAAAAAGTAAGGATTGTCCAGTTGAGAGTCAGACATTAAGAAGAATGTTTGTCATTTACTTTGAATGGATGGATGCCAGCATAGATGGTATCTTCCTCAAAGTTAGCATAGGTGTGTAGACAGAGTAGACGGTCACTGGATGAAGAGTGTTACTTTGAAGAGCATGTAACACCGCATGTCCGTGGCAGAGTAGCAAAGCCGAGGAAAGAAGTTGTAATTTTTCAGAATACTACCAAGACTAGTAACAGTAGTTTGCAAGCACAGCATATATCGGCGATTACGGTGACCACTCACTCACTACCTCTGTCAATAAGTTTTTTACAACTCTGTCATTCATGTGTCGCCTATCGGTGTTCACTCAATCAAAAACAAAGCACCTAAATGTCATCCCATATGTAAGCAAATATCCTGTGAAGGGATAGATGATCATATTATTTATCTTCCTTATTTTCCTTTTGTAGTAGTCAGGGGCAGGGCAGGGTGAACGTTAAATTAATTAAGCAGTAGCCCTTGTAACAGAGTATGGCCAGTGCCACCCATAATAGAAAAGTAAGAGCTTCACCACCTGCATGTACTGGACTGGTAACAGTAACGCAAGTCTGTGTCATCATTGCTTGCGTCTGTTTTTTTCGGGTGCAAGTTGACTGCGCTGGCATTATGCCGGCTTCCACAAGTTTACGTACCAATTTCGCTAAACAAGAGAGAAGAAGAAGATTGGTGTACTGTCTGAGTCTAATGTAGTGAGTCCATATAGTGCTAGTAGAATTCCTGACACTCCCACTAATGTTAGAGCAGAGGGCAACGAAGTGGGAGGATAGATAGATACGTGCCACAAATGTTATGTACTGTGCTTGCAAGTTGCTAGTGCTACTGTGACACAACTTTCTGCTGAATTATTTTGTGTTAATCTTAAAGAGCATTGGTTACAGTATGTTTTTCTTTTTTCATATAGATACTCCTTCCAAACTAACAAGGAAGGAGTTGGCTAGACCGGCCCTGCAACGGAAGCTGGAGGCAATTGTCGCCAAATATCGGCGGCTGGTGGCCCAGGAAGAGGAGGAATCGCAGTCGACATCGACAACAGCTGCATCCTCCTCCGCTGCCCCTGGGCAATACCGTCAGCGCATTCCTCCAGCGGTACGGAGGTGCGGTCTGGCAGCCACCCGCCACCGCCGAGCAGCAAAAACAAAAGCTGCCCCCCACAGTACCTGCAATTGCAAGGGTTTTGTGCACCGCTTGACCCTGAGAGTGTCCAACCTTGAGCAGGAGGTGGCGAGGCTGAAAGCCCTGCTCAAGGACCTCCGGAGAGAGCACTGTGACCACCTGGCCAAAGGACACCGCCGGCGGAAGTAGAGAGACTGTCCCTTACCCCTTTTTGAAAGACTTTTGGGGGGGTCGGAATTGGGCGTTGGGGTTTTTGGACTGGGGACATTGATTTCATGGACATTGGTTGGGGTTAGGAAGGGGGGTGGGTCGGGTCTTCTTGTGGGATAGTTTATTTTTGTTAGGGTTCAAATAATTATTTATTTCAACTTAAACATAGCATCCGCATTTTTTACTGTTTTGTGGGGGAGGCAGGGGTGGGTTAACTGTACGTTTATTTTCCTGAAACTTAACTGGCTGGTTGATTCAAATTGTCTAATTGCCCAAATTTGTACAAAAGTGCCACTGACAGAGTTAGTGAATTCAATTGACCTACTACTTTACTAGTACTACCGTCAGTCTCTCCTCTCCTCCTACTCCATTATTCTTCCTCCACCAAAATGCTTATCTTAGCTGTGATTCGTGTTTGAGAATAGGGCTAGGCAAAGGGCTGGCTGCATGGCAAATGGCAATTAAGGTTGGCTATGGAATCCTGGACGGATGAAATGTCATCATTGTGGTGGTAGAAGTAGTGGTACACACTGGCAGTAGAAGCATATGAAAAAAAAGGAAATGAAACATTGAGTGGCCTGAGCGTAGCATTAGAACAGTACGATAGATAGTACGGTACACAAGAACAGTGCCATACATTGTAGCATAAGCGATGCTAAAGTATTCAAAATATAAGTACTAGTTGCGTGGAATATGGCTATTACAAGAAATAGTACTGAAGGTGAAGGACACAGCAGCGTAAGCATTCGATTTGTCACGTGTAGGAAGAGGATGTTGTTGATGATCAATCCACTTGATGGCGCACATGAATTTCTGATTTGATTTGCAAATACTCATGGGCGTGTGTCACGCAGAATGAGAATAAGAATATATCCTCGGATTCCTTCACCAGCCTTGAAATTTATTTTCTGTTGCTTTGACCTTATCCTCCCCAGCAAGTGTGTGGAATTATTGTTGTCATTTAGTCACACCTCAATGAAAACCACACAGCCCGGGGGAAGAGGGTTAGGGTTTGAAAATTAGATGGGAATGGGGGTTTTTGGGAAAGTTTTGTGGAGAGAGGAAAAAAAACACAGCATGGACAAACAACAAATGAAGAAAAACAAATCTTTGGACACGAAGATATCCATAAATCCTTTAAGGGACATAAAGGAAGTGCACTACTGCATGCATGAAGTTGTTTGCTAACTGGATGAATAGGTTACTGAAAAGTAGTACTTACTACAACTTACTAACTATGAAGAAACAATTTGACAGTACAGGGCTGCAGTAATTACGCAATTTCACTTGCCTATCTGCCATAGAGAGAATAAACACTTATTAGTACATTAAATTAGTTTTAAAAATAGCAAAGAAACTTATCAAATAGCTGGAGGGATGAATTTGAAGCAGAGAGCAAACAAACGCACAGAGTCACACTCATTGAAGTTCACAACAATAACAATATTTAAAAGAAAAGGAGAAGTGAAGAGGATACTGTAACTGTATGTTGTAGTTGTCCTGTTCAATTTGGGAAGTTGCATGCATCCAGCCATTCCTCTTATTCACGGTAATCCTCCATTCATTCTGACGCTCCGTCGATCAATCTTGGTGACAAGACACACTGTCCACTGCCTGCCTGACGGATGCGGAATTGCGGATCGCTAATGTTAAGCCTGAGTTAATCGTTTTTCCCATCGCACAGGGTAAAAGCCGGCCTGTAATTGTTGATGGAAAAACAGGAAGTGATATTAAAACACCACGGAGAAAAAATATAAGGTACGGTGTGTAGTGCAAAAATAACACTTTCAGTTTCAGAGGCGACAGTATTACATACAAGCATCATTTCTAAAGTGCGTACTCTGAGTCTCCTTTTCAAGGATAGTAGTTAGCACACAGCAGGCCAGAGCCATGCAGACGGCCAAGGCAGGCACCACTGAGTGAAGTAACCTGACACAGACAGACAAAGCATAATTGTATGCAGCAAGCCACATAGCCGCAATTTTACATGAACTGCTGTCTGAACTCTGGCATAACAACACTACACTGGCTCGGCCACTCCATACCACGACTAGACAGATATGTAGTTCTACTGTAGTTGTTGTTGACTTGTTTACCTGTTTGCCACTCACAAAATGGCCATAGTTCTTCCGTAAACGGATGATGATGATCCATCCATCGCAGTGAGTGACTGTAAAGAAAAAAGATATTATGTAACTTTGATCATCAAGACTCATCATCATCATGGTATATTAGCAAACTCAATGTGGTGCATGCAGCAGTCACAGTCACAGTCTACACACACAGTGAGTCCAAGGACATTTTGCATAAAAAATGCAATGTAGTGGCCACTGCAGTAGAAGTACAATTTGAATTAAACAAGGTAAAAACAGAGTAGACCTGATTTACATTTAGTGTGTAAAAGATTAAATGATAAAAGAAGACATATGATTCATTTCATGCACAACAAACAAACAGCAATTGCTTTCATCAGAGCTAGACAGCCAGTGTTGTCCACTGCATGCCATCTCATTATTCATTACCTGTTCCACTTTTTGTCTGCATCTTGTTCTTAAAGTGAAGGCCCACAGGGGGGCAGCCTCTCGTGTCAATTTCAGAAGTAACTGTCAGCAATCAGCATATAGTCAGTAATTCCAGTCCCACTTCTTTTGAGGGGACTTGTCTACGAAGCGACAGTTTCTTGATTCTGCGTAATCCAGCCATCTGCCTTGAGGGAAATGGATAGGGGGAGTTTAGAGCGGCACCTTCGATAAGAAAATAAGACGAAGACAGTGCTGCTGATGGATTTGTTGTGATTAGAGTGTTGTTGTGCTAAAGTTGCAAA
Source organism: Lissotriton helveticus (assembly GCF_964261635.1). Lineage (NCBI taxonomy): Eukaryota > Metazoa > Chordata > Amphibia > Caudata > Salamandridae > Lissotriton > Lissotriton helveticus. Next base: position 44,600,611 of record NC_136060.1, on the reverse strand, counting down.
AGAAAGAAAGAATAAAAATGAATAGGGACGAAAAAAAGTCAGTACTTCAGGCCTTGGTGTCAGGGAAGTAGAGCTCGTCCTCAAACTCTGTGAATTGAGACAGGAGTAGATCAGCTAACAGACAACAACTTCCGGCACCTAAGTTGGTGTCCTCTTCTTCCTGCGTAATCTGGTGGTATGATGTGCTGATTCATCTTGATCATTGTTAACCTCTCCACATTTTTTGGCGAGAGGCTGGTCCTTTTTGAAGTTACAATGGCAACAGCAGCACTGAAAACACGTTCAGAAGACATGCTTGCGAGTGGGCAAGACAAATAATTTAGAGCCAGCTTGGTGGCCATTGACCCCTTTTCCCATACCAATACAGCAATGGGTTGTGATCAATGAAGACCTCTGTTGGGTCATCCAGGTAGGACTGCACCACCACTCAAGGTCATTTAGGGGTGCTCCACTTTGCGTACCATCTGTGGCCTTTGCATCAACACTGGAACAAGCAAACCCTTGATGAGTTATCCAATCTGCTTCCGACAATATTATGGCTGGGCATGGTGCAGGTGAGGATGATCATGATACGGTTGATGGTGTCAGTAACGGCTCTGAGGGAAAGTGACTGCCTTCGGCAACAGAAGTGGACCTTGACGCCGGGTGGCCTGCTGATTCAGTAGTACTTGAGGTGGTTCCTTCAATTTCCTGTCGCTCTTTTTCGAACCGAGTGGCTGACAGAGCTAGCCAATGTTTGTACTTTGGAACATCTGCTTCAGTTAAAGGAATTAATGTATCATTGGCCAGTGCCTTTTTGTACCGTGGCTCCAGAATAGTGGCACAAATGTAATATTGTTCTGTATGTATTTTTTTTAGCCTTTCATTGTCAAATAGGCGGGTTAATAAGCTCTCCGCCAACTGATATGCGTCTTTCTTGTCAGTATCATCTTTGAACGTTGAAGACACCGCATTCAGTTAGTGCTCTAGCATGTGCAATAATGGGATAGCTTTGCACAAAGTACAGTCCTCCCTGCTGACTTCACGCATGAAGACTTCAAAAGGACGAAGCATGTCTTTCAGGCTTTTAACTAGGTCCCATTCCTCCACCTCCACCTCTAGCCTCATGTCTTTCATAGAAGAACCCTGTGCAAAGACATACTCATTGATTACCAAGCACTTCTCAAACAGACGCTCATGCATGTAGAAGGATGAGTTCCAACGTGTTGCCACCTCCTGGATGAGTCCTCTGACTACCACTCTACGGACACGTTGAATGATCCTCAGCTGCTTCCGGGCCTTAAAAGAATGGCTGAAATGTGTGCAGATTCTTTGGCAGGTGGTCAGTAACTTGCTGACTTTGTTTTCTTTTTTCAAGAAATCTTGAACAACAATGTTAATACTGTGCGCCAAACACAGCACTCTGAAATAGCCACCATCATTCATGGCCCTAACTATATTACAGAGACAATTTGCTTGCCACTTTTATGTCTTTCTATTATATTGTTTTTTCTATATGAATTGTAATTTCTTAATTGTATTGTGATTTTAATTTTTGTTAGTTTAATTTGTATAATTAGTTATAAAATACATGAATTGTCTATTTTTTATGGTTTTTCCTATCTCCCCGTGTTTTAATAAAATTCATGACTGATGATTTTTTGGTCAATTTTAGAATTTCCTTTCTCTGAGTCACTTTCCCATGAGTTTCAAACATTGAATTGCCTAGGTTGTTACATATTTCTTATCCTAACTATATTACTGCCATTATCTGTGGAAACATAACCAATCATGCACTTTCTTGGATGCAACCATTTAAAGACCTTACTGTTAAACTCCTCCAAAATGTTTACTGCAGCATGAGATTTCTCCATGGCAAGCATGGCTACTGTTGCATGTTTCCGAGTAGCTTGAAAAATTGTGGCACTGTCAACACCTGCAGATATCTTGTCTCTAACCCCTGCAAAAGAGACCCAGTTTGCAGTGATGCACATGTAATCAAGGGCTTGGCAACTGGCCCACATGTCTGTTGTCAGGTGGATAGTGTGAACAGCACTCTTCTGCAAAGCTGCCCCAATCACCTCCAGCACATGTTGATGTAGTGCTGGAACCACAACTCTGGCAAAATAGGACCGGCTAGGAACCTTCCATTTAGGGCAGACTGTTGCCACAAATTCTATAAAACCCACCTCTTCCACGAAAGAAAAAGGGAGAAGGTCCAGCGCTGTCATTTTAGCCAGCATTGCATTATAAAGACGTGCCGTTTGGTGGTTGCGTTCAAATGGCGCCTTCGAACAAAACATGCTTTTAATGGTGGTCTGGACAGTTTTCATACGTGATGATGATGATCCAGACTTCTTCAACCCAGTTAGGCTCATTGATGTACTTTTTCGCATTGGTGTCTCTACCAGACTCTTAGTGTGCCTCATAGATGTTGCTGTGTGTACCAGAAAAAAATGTCTGTCGCTTCTTCACCTCCCCCTGCACGATCAGCCCCTTGTCATCATCAGATGCAATATCAATGGATACATTTGGATTTGTTGTACTTTTGGCTTCCTGGACCTTACTTAGGTGCTCCTCCCACTGGATAGTGTGGTGTTTTTGGAGATGACCTCTCTGGCCTCCGGTACCATAGTTGACACCAAGCTTACCCCGACTAACTACAATTTTACAAATCAAACAAATAACTAGGTTTTCCGCCTTTTAGCTAATACTAAAGAAGTCCCAAACTGGGGAGTTGAGATTTCTGGTGGTGGTGGTGGAGGTGCTACTATCAATGCCAGATGAAGTGGAGGATGGGCGTGGCCGAATTTGACTCTGTTGTGCACTTACAGTTACAGCACCACTACTTGAGGTAACAGAGGTCGAGCTGGATGGAGGTCCATGCCAGCCCTTCTGAAGAGAAAATATGGCAGCTGTAGGTCGTGTTGATGTAGTAGTTACCTGTGTTGGTGGTGGTAACAGTGCCACGCCGCCCACATCCCGCTCAGCAGCAATTCGGGACAGGGTAAAAATGTCTGTCTGCTGCTTGCCCGCTGGGGCTGGAGTGATGACTGTGATGACTGGGTCGTCATCGTCGGACTGTTCATCAGCAGCAGAATACACCACTTCTACTTCCCATAAGTGAAAGCCTTGCGGGAACCTTCCTTTTAGCGACCTTTGTCGGCTCATGGCGTGCATCCCGCTCAGACTGCATTGGTGGGTTCCAATCAAGATCTAGATCATCAGAAGGAAGGGGGGCTTGAAGAAGAACTTGTACTAGCCCTCCTTGACCTTTTTCTTGATGGGGATCTGGAAGACAATGGATCATCAGGAGGAGTGCCTTGCACGGATGATACCTCAACTTGAATCTCGATTTCCTGATGTGCCCCTACTTCTGGAGGAACAAGCATTGTCGGCAGTTGTGCCTCTCCATGCGCCTCTACTTGCGCCACTCCTTGCGCCACTCATTGCTCCACTCCTTGCGCCACGCCTTGTGCAAATCCTTGCACCACTCCTTGCCCCACTCCTTGCGCCACTCCTTGCGCCACTCCTTGTGCCACTCCTTGCACCTCTCCTTGCGCCTCTCCTTCTTACACCTGTGGTTTTCGTTGCGGCGGTGGTTGAACACTCGTCAGATGAGTTACACCCTGCATTGATTGGTTGCTACTTTGCGATGAGTCAACGCCAACATCACTAATCAATGGTGAAAGAGCAATTAAAGAGGCTGCCTCTGCGGCACTCATGGACTTGGGCCTAACTTGGCGTGGTGGCACTGAGACCAATGAACCAGAGGTGCTGCTCCCCGCTTGGTCCCCGGCGGACACCGCTGCTGCAGGTGTAGTTTTTTTTTCTCCCAAAAAAAGTGTCTGTCGGCACACCAGTCGCCTTGATAAGTGGCGCCACTTGCTTCTTCTGCTCCTTCTTACTGGCAGTGACACTGGCAACTTTCTTGGTAGAGGAGCTACGGTCACCTTTCTTTGGGCCCATCTTATTCAGGTGTCAGAACAGCAGGATGCTGTTGCACGAGTTGCAGAGTTGTCTGTGGCCACCACACGTGACGTCACGTGACGTCACGTGACGTTGTGCACACACCGCAGCAGGACTACTTCTTGGCACTACAGCAATTGATGATGATGAGGATGATTTTGTCAGTCTTTGTGCACCGAAAGGAAAGGAAGCCAGAGGAAAATCAGTTAAATAAATGTTGCATATGTCGAGCTTCAATTAATATTTGCAACTAGGCATTTATTATTATTAACACAACACACCCAAAAACGGAAAGACCCAAAATAAAAATTGCAATCCTAATCCAAAATGGATGTTTAAATATTAGAAGAGAGAGAGACCACACAGAGAAACTTGTTTCATGCACCAAAGAGTACCCTATGGCATAATGGATGAAAGCAAGGCAGACTGGTTGCAGGCCTATGACACAAAGCACACTGCCGGGCTTCAAATGGCCCCTAGACCCCCACCCACTTGGCCAGGCCCTGGAACAGGCCTCAAAATGGCCCCTACCCACATTGCCTGGCCCTGGACCAGGCCCCAACACCATCGAAAAAAGTACCCATGGGCATAATGGATAAAAGCAAGGCAGACTGGTTGCAGGCCTATGGCACAAAGCACACTGCCTGCCTTCAAAATGGCCCCTAGACCCGCCCCCCACATGGCCAGGACCAGGCCTCAAAATGGCCCCACCCACGTGGCCAGGCGGTGAACCAGGCCCCAACAACACCGAAAAAATCGAAATACACACAAAAATCACCCCAATCCAATGGCAGCCATGCCCTAAATGATGTTTAAAATCAAGAGAACACACAGAAAGACTTGGGCCATGCACCACTGACTATCCCTGGGCCTACTGGCTAGTGTGGCTTTAACATGCACCCCAAAATTACAAAAAACATCCACATAGATATAACAGTCAGCTATTCAATTCCATGCCATCCATGGCGTCAATCATATTTAAGTTCAACAAAACTCACAGAAACAGTTGTATCATGCACCCATGACTAACTCTGGGCCTACTAGATACTGTGGCTACCGACAATATATTTTAATTATTTTTTTAAAAGATGTGAAAAAGTTTATAAATTGTAGTTGCAGCAACTGCAAAGCCCCAAACAAACAACACCAACTTACTTGTAAAATCTCAACTCCAAAAGTGATCCAAACAAAAAGTCCTCACATAAAAATATCCAGCAGCAGCCACAAAGAGAAATCCTTCCAGCTCCAGATCCAAAGTGACCAGGACATGGACAAATCAGTGGGAGGAGCCTGCTGGACAGGAACAGGAAGTTGGACACTCCGGGGCACTTTTTTCCTCCCAAACTCCCAAAAATGCACTCCTTGCACAAAAAAGTGCAGCCAAATGTTAATCTGAGGAGTTATTCTGATCCAAATCATCAATATCAGAAGGTTTATGCTGCCAGCGATAGATTTCTTGTGCAGAATTGCAATTTTTGCTATTTCGAGAAAGCGAGAAGTTCAAATCTCCCGCCGGAAGTCAGCTGTGCGGCGCATCTACGTGTTCGCAATTGTTTACTCTCGCGATGCGTGATCGCAGGCCCTTATGAGGTATTCGCGTTCTGAGCATCTCGCAGTGCAAGATGGCGGGACGCTATGACGTACTCGCGGTCGAAAAGTCTCTCGCGATCACGCAATGACGTATTCGTGGTCGAAAAGTCTCGCGCGATCACAGAGCAAGGTCGAAAATGGCGCAGCGCACACAAACCGGGAGGGAAACAACTCAGCAAACTCAGAATCACGGTAAGTCAACGCCGCGCGCGCGAGATTGTATTTTTGAAGCGCAACCAAGCAAAAAATATCCGCCAATTTTGCACAATTCGCGGACCGCGAAATTGTCAAAAATTAGCAAATTCTGTAAGCGTAACGGATTTTCAGCCCATACTTACTACAGATATTCACATATTCACTATCTCAATTATACAGCAGTTCATGCCCCACTTGTTGACACATACAGCCACACACACAATCACTCAATCATACAGCAATACAGAACTGGGGTCACTCACTCCTATAGTCACTCACAAACCTAGTCACTCACCCATAAAGTCACTTACACACCCAGTCAGTTATTCATACAGCCACTCACATACCCACTATCTCACTTGTATAAGCTGGCTCTCTATGTAGTGTACTAAAATGCAATATGCTGTGCATAGTCTGTTGAGTACCTTAATGGTTTACAGAGGCAAAAGTAGGTAATACTAATGCCCTATTTGTGGTAGTGTGGGTGAGCAGTTAGGCTTATCAGAGGGCAGTGCTAATAATTTTTTGTACTTAAAGAGGGAATAAATGAGCCACACTCAAGAATAAATAATATTGATATAATTTTTCAGATCAATAACTTCGTTCTACAGTAAGTACTTTTAAAGTTAAGAATTTTTAAAGTTGCAAAATCAGTCACATTTGTGTGCAATTTTGCACGATTGTTGTCAATAGAGAAAAATACAAAAATGTATATACATTCATACATTCAACTTTCAAGGTTCACCTCTTGGATTTTGGTAGTTAGCGTGGCCAGATACAATGTCCTTCCAATGGATTCTTGGGAGTGTCCCTGATTTGGTGCAGAACAGGGTGCTGAGGCCATTGGTAGCTGCTACACTACGGGAGCGGGGGCAACTTGAAAACACACTGCACAAAGAGGTTTACAGGTGGGTCTGAGTAGGGTCCACTAAAGGGAGCAGGTCACCAGAGCCTCAAGACAATGGGAGCTCAGCTGGATTGTCATTACTGGGGCCAGTTGTGCAGAGTACAGAGCAGATAAGTCAGCTTGGCAGCAGGTGTCAAGATTTCCCTGCAGTTAGGAGCAGGCACATTGGAGAGGTGATCTCAGGACAGCTGGGCCACTCACAATTTGGGTCTCAGGGGTCTTGATGTCCCTCAATGGGTGCTTGCTTCCTGGAAATTTGTTTTCTGGAGGGGATGCTTCATCTCGAGGCAGGTTGCAGGAGGTTTGGCACCCTGGACATTGGGTATTGAATGGCCCTGGTAGGTCCTGGTGTCCTCAACCTTGGTGGGGGGCAGGTCTGGCCATTTAGAGCTGGTGTACCATGTTTGGTTCAGGCACTGCATCAGACTTGCTGGGGAGCAGCAAGTCAATAATTCTGGAATCTGCAGATCCGTACCTGCTGTCACAGTAGAGCAGAGAGTCTGCCCGAATGGTGGTCCTTTGGAAATTTGTCAAGGACCGGAGGTGCTCTGGGTTGTTATAGTCCTCCCAGTGTGAATGTGAGGCAGCACACCCTGATTGTCAATTAGGAAGGGACACTACTCTAGCCCAGATAGGTTGTTTTCTCACCATCTCAAGATGGTATATTTTCAAAAGTACTGTCTACATCACCTGCCACACTCTATGGGTGGTGCTGGCTGAATGTGGACATTCCTCCTCATCTAACTCATTTTCCCACCTTCCTCCCACCAGATGTGGAGCAGAACAGGGGTGTTGGCATCTCCCATTATCTGGGAAAGCCTGGGTTGCACTTCAAAGGTGGCACTGTCTTTTAAGCTTCCCACTCTGGTAGGCCATTCCAGCCTGGAGGAGGTGTGAAGCACCTCCGCTCAGAGCAGGCTTTGTTTCAGGCCTCTGAATGCATGGGTTCTTACCCCATGAGGTCAGCAACATGTCTGCTGGCGGCAGGCAGGCTATGACTAGTCAGATGTCACAGCAGTGCTTGGTAGATGTGTTAATATATCCAGCACTGGCATCAGTGATGATTTATTAAGTCAAGATGTTTGATACCAAACGTCTTAGGGTACAGTGGAGCCATCATGGAACTAAGAAACTCATCAAGACAAGTATCCAGCTCATGTACTCTCTATGGCTTCCCTGGGCACTTATAATGTCCAGGAATTGCTCTGCTATTGTAGGGTCATATTTGCTCAGGCAGATATGTCCACCCATTGGAAATTTTGCATCCTGCCTTAGGGCTGTAAGGCCTGCAGTAGAGGTGACTTACCTATGTCGCATGCAGTTTAGGGGGCAATGGCACACTGGGTAGTGTGTCATTTTGACTCTTCAGTTTTCTCTGCATCAAGACATGCAGCTTGCAATGGCAGGTTGCATGGTTTTGGTGAGGGGTCTCTCGGGTGGCACAACTGGTGCTGCTGTCTTAGTGTAGCCTCTTCAGTCCCAATGCCCGAGGTACCAGTGGTGCCATTTGCTAGGGACTTAAAGGGGTATCTGAAGTGGTGCCAATTGTGGTGCACTTTTAGGGAATGAACCATAGTACTAAGAGATTTGGTTGGCAGGGACCCAGTACACCTCAGTCAAAGATTATTAAAATGGCAGGCAAAAAATGATGGGGGTACTTCAACAGATACCCAGTTTTTCACATCACTCATACAGCAGTTCACACCCCCATTTGTTGACTCATACAGCTACTCACACAGACAGTCACTCACTCATACAACCACTCACACACCACTAAGAGACATTGAGACCCCTGACACCTATGCCATGAGTGGTCCAGCTGTCCCGGAATAATCCCTACATCCTGCCTGCTCCTGACTGCAAAGATCATTTTGACACACTGAGCCCGGCAGGCCTGCTTGCTCTGCACCAGCCCGTCCGGCCTGGGTACCAACTAACCAGTTGTGCTCCTGTGGACCAAATCACTCATTTGGTGTCCTTCAGACTTACCTGTATGTCCGCCTGTTCAGTCTGTTTTTAAGTGCCACCCCTTCCTCAGAGCGCACCAGCTACCATCACGGACAGTCACTCACTAATACAGCCACTCACACACCATCGAGTGACCTTGAGACCCTGAGACCTAGACCATGAGTTGTCCAGCTATCCAGGAATTGTCCCTACAATATGCCTGCTCCTGACTGTGAAGACCATCTTGACACAATGAACCCGGCTGACCTACTTGCTTTGTACCAGCCTGTCGGCCTGGGTACCAACTTACCAGTTGTTCTCATGTGGACCAAATCACTCATTTGGCGTCCTCCAGACTTACCTATAAGTCCGACTGTACAGCCTGTTTTTAGGAGCCACCCCCTTCTTTGTGGCACACCAGCTACCAACGCATTCAGCCCCCTGCTCCCAGGCCAGATCCGGGACGCTTCTGATGATCTGCTGGTGGAACATTGGACCTTGACCTGCTGCTACCTTAAACCCTGACGATAATTCCCTAGAACTGACCGTACAATTTTACATGCTTATTTTAAAACAATTGTTCCATAGACTTTCATTGTGTGTAATTTCACAGAGCAGTGAGTTATTAATAGACAAATCATAAGAAATTTAGTAATTACCTGTGAATGAAGTTCTTGGTCTGAAACATTATATAAAAATAGATGTTGTCTTTTGAAATTGGTCTTGGAATTGAATCTTGAGTGTGTGTCTTATTCATTTTTTTTTTTGCAGAGTTTATATAGCGCAAACTAGACCCAAACCGAATCAGGTATCAGAGCGCTTTACATAGCACCAGTTACGTTACATGAGGAAGGACACACATTCATTTTAGGCACGGGGAGATTAAGTGATTTGCCCAGAATCACAGGAGGTTTTTGGCGTCGTTACTGAGACTCGAATCCAGATCCCCAAGTGTGAGGTCGAGCGCCCTAGCCGTTAGGCCAACTCCTCTCTGTGAATACAAAAAATTCTTAACTACCCTCTGATAAGCCTAACTGCTTGCCCACACTACCACAAAAAGATTTTTAGTGTTATTTACGTTTGCCTCTGTATACCAATGTATAATGGGGCTCTCTGCACAGTGCACTGAATGTTAGTGTACTAATAAGACAGTCAGCTTCCTACATTGGGGGATCAGCGGTGGGGTCTACAACTTTGCATTTGCTGATACCGCTCTCTCAATCAGTGACCACATAAGTACATCCAAAACTTGCCTTAAGCTAGTTGTATTTTCCAATTGGGCTATATTTCTAAATGTTAGAATTAACGGCTAGGGCCTTGTTTAAGTCCTTGAAATTAGTGCTTAGCACTTAAAAAGACTTTACTTTAGTTAGGACAAAAAGTGTTACGAGTTTTTTGAAATTTTTAAGAAGGTCCCAACTTTAGTACTGCCATTAAGTCACTGTTGCGATGCACCAGCAGCGCATTTTTCCGCCCCATATTTACGAGGACCGAAAAAGCCACCCTGTTTGGCTTTTCCTGTCCTTGTAAATACGGTCCCTTTCACACGCAGCATTTTGCGTGAAAGGGGCGTTCCACGGGTGTAGCTGTTGGAGTTCCCACACAACACACATGGAACCTGATACATTTCAAGATTTACGAGAAATTCTAAACTTGGAAATGCATTCTGCAGCACACATAGAACGAGTAAATTACCTCAAATGATTGTTTATATGCAGGAAGGTGTCCCTTCCTGTACATTAACAATCCTTTAAATAAAGACATTTTACAAGTTCCATGTGTATTAATGTAGCACACATTGAAGTTGTAAAGCGCCATTTCTAATTGTTTATGTGTCCCTTCCTGCACATAAACAAACATCCCCGTGACGCAGGCATCCTTGCACCATGGTGCAAGGGTGCCTGTGTCAGCGCATGGCAGCGGTTTGTGCGCTAGCACAGGAGAAAGCACTGAGATGCGACATATTGTTGTAAATATGTCACATTTCTGTGGTTCCAAACTAGCACAGCACAGCAAAATGACTTGCTGCACTGCGCTGCGTTAGTTTATTGTAAATCTGCCCCTATGTGGCTGGTTTTAAGGTAACAATGTGCATGACTAAGATGTGAATGTACAATGTACCCATGAGAGAGAATCTGTTGAGTAATTGTTATCAAGAAAAGTTACATCAGTTCCTGGTAGATCTAGGTCCACTTTCTCCTAAGGAGGTGGGGATAAAGGCAGACCAATGGGTCACCAGACTACCACTGGTGGGGTGACCAATCGAGAGGCCAAAAGAACCCTCAAGGAAAGATGGTGACCAAAAAGATAAAAACAAAAATGAGTCTTCTAACGGCTCCCAAAAACATGTTCAGGAGGGTGTGCCCAAAAATTGTTCAAAATCTAAGGAAGGGTACCAGAGCAAGAACTGGGATCCAGCAATGCTTGCTGTCATGACTAGCAGACTCTTGGACACCAAACTGGAGACCTTAGCTGTAAAAACAAAAAGAATGCCTCTAGTACACCTGCAGTAAATGCATTGGTAAATCTCCAGATAGAATCACAGGTAAGCCTTGACCATGTCAAGGCGCTCGCTAACACAACTCCTGTCTCAGATGGTGGGGTGGATGTAGCTACCTTGGCTGTCCGGCTCTGCAATCTGGAGAAATACGGGAAACAGCCACATATTAATGGGGTTAGAGTTGAAGCCCTGAGATACTGGTGCCAGTGTCACAATAGTGACTGAGCAACTGGTGTGCTTCAACCAGTATTTGTCTGAAGAGACCTATACAGTCCACAATGTTAATAATCAGGCTAAGGTAAGTTCAATGGTGTTGCTGTCTTTCAAGTTGGGTCGGGTTACTGGACCCAAAAGGGTGGTGGTATCTTCTGTAAATCCTATACAGTGTCTGATTGGCAATGATTTGGAGTCCTTGGTAGGGCATGAGGTAGAAAGAAACACCGATGCAGCTATGCTGGGCATGCCTGGATGGTTGTGTGTGAAAACCATAGCAAAGTATAGTACCCGGGGGGAAAAAGAAGTGTTTGCGCCTGAAATTATGGACCAATATTCCAAGAGAAAGGGCAAAAAGTATGGGAAACCAACTTCTATGAAGACATCAGATCAAATCCCCTCTCCTCAGGGAGAAGACTTGTGAGCCCCAGAAGCTTGGCCCTTACATGGCAGAGCTCTTGGGCCAAGAGGGCTCCCACAGGACCTATTGGGAGGAGAGACTCCTTTATACTGAGGCAAGAGACCTCACACCTGGTGCCACTAAGAGAGTGGTAGTGATTTAATTGTTTTGAGAGTTTCTCCTCATATTGGCCCATGAAGTCCCAGACCAAAAGTTGTGGTACGTTAGTGAACCACTTCTACTGGTGAGGCATGCCCCAGGAGAGTTTTGTAACTCCTGTGCCCCCTGTCAAACAAGAGGCAAGGCAGATAGGCACCTAAAGGGCGCCCCCCTAGATTCGACTTCCTGAGACTGTGATTGCCTTTGAGAGGATAGGGATTGACATTGTTGGTTCCTTTTACTCTCAGACAGAATCAGGAAACTATGAGATCCCACCTGATGTTTCCACAGGAGCGATATGCAAGTCACGAAGCAAAGTCCCAACATCCTTCACCCACCAATAATGCCCAATGATGTAAAAGTAAGAAATGGGGAGATGGGGGAGAGGGGAAAAAGGAGAAAAGAAAAGGCACACATCCCACGGCGTACTCAGTGAAGAAAGTAAGGTTCAAAGTACCATGTGTTCCCTGCATGTAAAGGAAAAAATATGAATGTCATTGTCTGTGCGTGGCTTTCAATCATATAAAGCATACAATTGTTTCTCAATGTATCCATGTTTTAATGCAGTAGCTGCCTGTTTAATTCCCCTCTTCTGAATATACAGGGGTAGTGTACAATCTCTGAAAATAAAAATGAGAAACATTCTATATACCTAGGACAACGGTAAAAAAAAAAGTAATATAAGAAATGAAAGGAAACATGTTAAAATACAGTTAAAAGCATTGTGTAGCAGGGATTCAAAGGAAAGCCAAAAAAGACATATATCCATTAGAAAAAAAGAGGATGCAATCACAACTAGAAATGTTCCTCTATAGTAAAAAAAAGACAAAACGCACAAAAATGTGCAGGGCTTAAAACTAAATATCTCCTTAAGCCTCAGGAGAAAACTAATAGTCTTTTGTATCTTTAGAGCTTCAACAGGAATGCGCAAATGAGAATGGAATCATGAAAACATCGGGGGGACAATTATCAGGTAAGTATCACCATAACTTTGCCAGCTCAAAGCGGATTACCTCCTCCGAAGCAGACTGCTATACTTTAATAGTTTAGTGTATTTTTCTTGGTATATCTGCTCTTTTCCAAAAACTGAAGTCTTGAGGAAATCCACAGTGTAAACTGAGACCAGGAGCAAGGAGAACCTCTGCACTGCACCCCGACGAGAATGCCTATCATTGTGCTTTGTGACTCAGAAGATGAAGGTAATTAAAATCAGGCCGGAAGAAACGTGTGTGTGAATGGAATGTAAAGCACTCTTAGGCTCAAGAAGACCAGCTTTATGCCCGCACTGGTCCGCCTCCACCATGGAATCGCCTGGGAGCGTAGCAAGCCTGACAGTACACCCTCCCAAGAACCCCCCCAGCAGGCTTAGACTTCCAAGGGTAATGTCTATGAAAAAGGCGCAACAAGTGAGGGTCATGCACATTTACAGCGAGCTCCAGTGTACGATCTTCAGGAACAAAAACCTACTAGTGGATGAAATACTTCACTCTACATCTCACATTTCACTATCCTAGAGTCCACATTTGCCCCCACTTCAAATTTGGACTCATCATCTACCACCATAGGGGGGGCTGGGCTGGTAACCTTATCCCTGCTACCATGGCTTCAACACAGAAACATGAAAAACTGGATTTATTTTCAGAGCAGAAGGGAGTTCCAATTTCATGCCCACTGGATTGATCACTTTGATGATTTTGTATGGGCCAATAAAGCGAGGCTGGAAGTTACGTATTCTCTTCACAGCAATATTCTGTGCGGACAACCAAATCAAGTCCCCAACCAAATACTCTGGGCTGGAGAGGTGATTGTGTTCTGCATTCCCCTTGTACAACACTTTGGCTTGTGCAAATTAGCCTGAGCTAATATCTGTATATCATGTATATGATTAACAAACTCAAAACCAGCAGGAGTATATGTAGAAATAGAAGGAGGTAAAAGTAAAAATCAAAAACGGAATCCATAACTACACTAGAAAGGAAAAAGACCAATGAAAGAGTGCATGCCATTGTTGAAAGCAATTTCAGATGCCCATAAAAATGAGTCCCAATCTAGGGAGGAGTGCAGTAATTGACACCATACAACATAAGACATTGATTCACTCTCTCAGTATGACCATCATTTTGAGGATGATGGGCAGAGGAAAGATGAATGACTATCAGTAACAGATTGACAAACCCCTTCCAAACCTTAGATATAAACTGGGGACACAATCAGAAACCATCACAGAAGGAAGTCCATGCAAGCACACTATCTGTTGTAAAAATGCAGTGGCCTACTCTTTAGATGTAGGAATTATTTTCTTAGGAATAAAGTGGGTCATTTCTGTCAGCATATCCACCACAACTAATATGACTGTAAAACCTTGCATGGCTGTTGGTAGTTCCACAATGAAATCCAGGAAAATAGAATGTCATGTACTGAGGAAAGTGGGCATAGCAGTCAATAAGCAAGCAGTGGCTTGGTGAGAACTTTTGCCTTGATCACATATATGACATTTTTTAATATGCTGTATACTGTCATTTGCAATAGTGGACCACCAAAAATACTATGAAAGTAAATCTAGAGACTTTTTTTTATCCTGTATGTCCAGTGAGCATGTGTGTATGTCACCTTTCCAATACTTGTCATTGTGGGAATAACCAAGCCTCCCTTAATGTGAAGGAGGTTTTGCACTCCTACACCCTTGTATTTCTGTTCAAGTTCTGCAACTCCCTTGGAGTTCTGTGCTTGTATCACCACATTAGGGATGTTGTCTTTGGAACATAAGCCCCTAAAATATGTTCCCTGGCTATGATAGGGGAATGATCACTAGGTGTCTCCACAATCTCCTATCCTAACCACAACAGTGCATTAGCTTTCCTATTTTTTTTGCCTGCTTTATATTGCATCACGAAATCAAAGTCACTGAAATTGGGTCCAGCGCAACTGTCTCCTGGACACAGCTGGAGTTGATTTAAAATGTGCAGATTCCTGTGATCCGTAAGAACAATGACAGTATGTAATGCTCCCAACAAATACAAGTGCCATTCTTCAAATGCTCTTTTTACTGCAAGAAACTCGGTATATATCCAGCAGAATTGCTTTGTTATGTGGAAACTCAGTTTATGAGAATAAAAAGCAACAGGATGTAAACATGCTGATAGTTTAGCTCTTTGGGATAATATTTCATCAATAGCTATCTGAGATGCATCAGCCTCTACAATGAAGGGTTGGGATGAGTCTGGGTGTTTCAGAATGGGTGCACTTACAAAAACATCTTTCAACTTCTCAAATGCTTCCCCAGCCGCATGGGTCCAAAGAAATTGCCCACCCTTTTTCAGAAGTTTAGTGATTGGAGATGCCGTTTTTTTCCGTGGTTTTCAGGTTTTGCCAGGTTTTCTCTAGGCGTCTGCAGGAGCATCTGGCTTCTTGAAGTTCTGTGGTGAACCAGGCAGCTTTAAGGGGGTGTTATTTGGTCGGGGCAGAGGCGTGTGAGCTTATCGGCGCAGCAGGAGACCCAGTGGTGAAATTCCCTGGCTGCGGCATTGGTGTCGGCCATGGTGATGGGCGGTGTTGATGTAGGGTGGTGTTGAGGTCCTCCTCTGTGACCTTGCTCCAATTCCGTTATGGCGGGCGCAGGGCGGCTTTGGGTGCGTTGGTGGTGTTGAAGGTGAAATGGATGCAGTGGTGGTCAGTCTAGGGGAGCTGGGTGGTGTGGCTGAAGCGGATGTTTCTTCCTCCCGTGAAGATGGGGTCGAGGGTGTGCCCTCCTCTGTGGGTGGGCGTGTTGACCAGCTGCTTCAGTCCTAGGTTGTCGAGGTTGTTGAGGAGAGTGGTGGAGTCGGGTCGTTGCCGTTGTTGAGGTGGAAGTTTTGGTCACCAAGTAGGATGTAGTCCGTAAAGGTGATGGTCTGGGGGCGGTGAGATTGGCGATGGTAATTGCGAGGTGGGTGTGGGGTACTGGCGGTCTGTAAAGGAGGGTGCCGCAGAGTGTGGTCTTGGGGCTTATCTGGATTGGGAAATGGTGGTGTTCTGTGTTGGAGTGGGGGTCATTCGTGCTGGATGTGGAGAGTTGGATGGGGGTCTTGTGTGCGATGGCGAGTCTTCCTCCTGAGCGGTGTGGACGGTCTTTTCTCTGGATCTTGCAACCGGTGGGGATGGCAGCGGAGATGTCGAGGCGTAGGTGGTATTGGTCCAGATTTCCGTGAAAAAGGCGACGTCAGGTGGGAGGGTGTCGATAAGGTCCCAGATCTCTACGGCGTGTCGGTACAGGGAGCGCACGTTGAGAAGGATGCAAGTCAAGGTTTTGGTGGTGCGTGCATCAGGCATGCCTTCGGCAGTCGTGGGAGCTTTGTCGATTTTGAAGGATCTGCAGCAGGGTCTGCACAGGAACTGCTCGTGGGTGGTTTTTGGCGGGGAACTTGCGCAGTCGGCGTGTCTTCCAGCGTTGAGTGCGTGAAGGGTGGTTGAGTCGTAGCAGTGGGGCCTCGGAGAGCCAGGGTTCCTGCGGCTGGTGGCGGTTGGGTCATGGACGGGCGCAGACAGGCTTTCCTTGGTCGCAACTGCGCATCGGTCACCATAATGTAGGGGAGGGACGTTAAGCAGGAGCGGGGCTGTAAGGGGAGGGGTCAGAGGTCAGCGGTGGCAGGAAAAACAGAGGGGCTGTGAGGGAAAAGAAAATGGACCGAATAGACTAAGAGAAACCATTAAAGAAATAAACAGCAGTGGCACAAATAAACAGCAGCAGCAAAATTGCACCAGAAAACAAAATACAGTCACCACTCGTACAGAGCAAAACCGGAATCAGGGTAGTCTTGAACCCTGCAATGGAGAGGGCAGGCTTCCAGGCGATTTCAGATACAGTTTGTTTTCTCTTAATCTCTCAAGAACAGCCCTGACATGTTCTATATGTTCTACCACAGAGGAAGAGTATACCAGAATGTCATCTATATATGCAATTGCACATAAATCCAGCATTTCTCTCAGGACTTAATTTATAAAATATTGAAAGGCAGCAGGGGCATTACAAAGGCCAAAAGGCATAACTAGGTACTCATTAAACCGAAATGTAGTGCAAAATGTGGTATGACCTTCATCGCCTTCCTGAACCCTCACCAAAAGATAATCCTCATAGATCGAGTTTAGTGAAAATGTTGCCATTCTTGACCTGATCAAGCAAAGATTGAATTCATGTTAAAGGATGTCATTTTTTTACGGTGATGTTAGTGAGATATCTATAGTTTTTGCAACATCCAAGACCTCTGTTCCATTTTAGAGTAAAAAAAGAGGAGAGGAATCGGGCGAATGAGAAGGTCTGATAAATCCATTAGGTAACATTTCATTCAAGTGTTCTCTTAGATAAAGTTTCTCTTTCTCAGTTAAGGTAAAGATTCTGCTGTAGGGCATTTGCACTCCAGTAATCAAATCAATACTACAGTCACATGGTCTGTGAGGCAGAAGGATAGACACCTTATTCTTAATAATACATGTGCCAAACCATGATAGCGAGAAGGCAATTCTGGTACAATGGTTTTGGCGATCTCCACTATTTCTGTCTGGTTATCATTTACATGTGTACAATGAGTTTTACAGAACTCAGAATGAAAAGACAAAGAAAGACTCCTCCAATCTGTGTCAGGATTATGTTGTACTACCCAAGGAATGCCCAAAATGCCTTGAAACTGGGGTGATTGAAGAAAATCAAAATGTAGGGGCATAATATCAAGGGGGTTTATCTCCGCTTTTTTGGCTTTAAAAGCCAAGAAAGCGGAGATAAAATGATCTCCTTATTACCTAGCTGTCGCTAACACCAGTTAGCGACAGCTAGTAGGAGATAGCGACCATCTTGGGCCCCGCTCTGCATGTCGGTGAAATTTATCACTAATGACATGCAAAGTGGGCGTGCCAAGATGTTAGCGACTGGAAACAGTCGCTAACATCGCTATCTCCTATTACCAACTTTTGGAGATATTCGTGCTAAGCGCGAATATCTCTAAAAGCTAACACCTGCCCCTGAGCAGTTCTTAGCCATGTTATCCAATGGTAGAAGGATAACATGGCTAAGAGCATTAGCTCGGTAATGCATGAATATCGCTGACTTTTCGGCGATATTCATGCATTTGGACCGATTTTTATCGCTTAGGAGATAAAGCTTGATAATAGCAAGGCTCCTAAGCGATAAAAATCGCCGCAGCTCGGCGATAAAAATATTGCCGCTAAGCCAACATAGCGATAATTATCGCTAGTTGTTGGTAATATGCCCCGTAGTTTCCTTGTTTCCCACAATAGAGATATCACTTCTTGTCTGTACGTCTCTGACGCTCTTCTTCACTAAGAGGACCCCTAATACCACCCTTTTGTGTAGGCTCCTGTTCTTCTGATGTTTTTTCAGGATCTGCTCTTTTTTCTTTGTATGCCAATATTGTATCATTAGAACACCTCTCCTCTCTACGTCTTTCGACAAATCTAGGTACTTTGTAAAAGAGGGAACTACGCTTCACCTCAGGACACCCTAATTCTGCCACCAGTCTGCTGAAACTGTATAGGTCATTAGATCCATAGTGCCTTGTTCTAGATTCAGTAACTCTGTATCAAAAGATTTCATAAACGAATGCCTATTGTTAGATCTGGGGGTCTCTAGTTGGCAGAGGTAGGTATCACTGTCCAAATAGGGACCCTTGCTTCTAGTCAGGGCAAGGAGATAACCCTCTGAGATAACCCCTGCTCACCCTCTAGGTAGCTTGGCACGAGCTTCTAGGCTAACCAGAGGCAATGCGTAAAGTATTTGTACCAACACTCACAGTAACACAGTGAAAACACCACAAACTGACTCCACAACAGTTTAGAAAAATAAAGGTATTTTTAATCTAAACTACACAAGACCAAAACGACAAAAATCCAACATACACCGTTCAAGAATATGGTTTCAAAAAGAGTTCTTAAGGTTGCGTTAGAATTCTCTACATTGCGACAGAATTCTCTACTGGTGCCTGAAAAGTTCACAGTTGCGTCACGTTTACTCACAGTACCTTTTAGTTGCAACAAAGTTCCAAAAGCAGAAGCTGGTGCGGTGGAAAACAAGCGATGCGTTGCTCCTGAGACCCTGGGGAGGCGATGCAACAGCCCCGCTGCAGCAGCGGGCGTGTTGCGACGAATCCGGTCTGTATGGGAGGAAGGCCACTTGTATGGATTCCGGTGCGTAGGTTCCGTAGGAAGTCTGTTCTCGCAAAGGCCCGATGCGACGATCTCGTAGGGGCTGTGACGATCTCCGGGGCGACGATGCGCGGTCCAGCGGGGATCCTCTGACTCGCAGCTCCTCGATGCGTTGATTCTGCGACGACACTCGCAGCGACGTGATGCGACCCGCAAGCAAGCGGTGCGGCGATCTCACCCAGCGACGACAGGCTCTGCGACGATACTCGCAGCGATGTTCAATTCTCCCGCACCGGTCTGGTGCGTCCCGCAAACGAAGGATGCGACGGCTCTGGCAGCGGCGTCAGGCGCTGCGACGATCTCGACCTCCGTAGCGGCGGGAAACTTATCGCACTGTCGGGGATGCGCTCCGCAAGCTAGCGATGCGACACTTTTCAAGTTCAAAAGTCACTCAAGCTCAGTTTCAAGCTTCCCAGCTCAGGTACAACTTCCAGAGGCCCCACAACTGGATCAAGCACTCTAGGAAGGACAGAACTCTCTCAGCAGAGTTCAGGGAAGCTGGGGGTGAAGTCCTTTTGTTCCTGGGACTTCAAAACAGGGAGCCAGCTCTTCTCAGGCCCTTGGAGATTCCTTCAAGACAGGGGACACAGCTCAGCAGCAAAGTCCTTCCCCTCTCCTTGGCTGCAAAGCAGCAGGTCGGTCCAGCAGAGCAACAGCAGGACAATCTTCCTTCTTCAGTTTCAGCTTTCTCCTTGGCAGAGGTTCCTTCTTGATTTCCAGGATGATCTAATTTTCTGTTGTCAGGGGTCCTGTACTTATACCCCTAAAGTCTTTGTTCTCTTGGTGCATGTGGGCCCTGAGCCCGGTCTGAACCAGTTCTGGGTGGATCCTGAGCACTTTGTTTTGCTGGCTGCATCTTTCCTTTCAGAGTGAGGGGCAGGGTCCTCAGCTGCCCAGCAGGGGGGTGGAGCCAGCATTGTGGAAGGCAGGCACAGCCCTATTCAGCCCAGGTGCTAACTCCTCCCACCACTCCAGTTGCAATTGCAGTCATTCAGCCTAGTGCTGACTCATCCAGCCTCCTGGGGAATTCCCCAGCCCCTGTCACTCTCAAACCAGACAGTCAATACACAAACAGGCCCAGGCACACAGAAGGGTCAAACAAGAGAACAGCAACTTTCTAAAAGTGCTGTTCTCAAACACAGGATTTGAAAACAACCTTTCCTAAAAGATGTGTTATTAAATTCTGAGTTCAGGGATACTAGATACTTATGTCCTATCTTGTTCCTATGGGAAGAAATGCTGTTAACCACTGTAGCCAGCATCCCCCATGTTAACCTATGGAGCAAGATAGCCTTACAGTAGTGAAAAACGAAAATGGCTGCCATTCACTACCAGAGCATGTCACCTGCACTAGTACATGCTCTACCTTTTACATACACTGCACCCTGCCCAGGGGGTACCTTGGGCCTTCCATAGGGGTGACTGATGTGCACAAAAAGGGAAGGGTTAGGCCTGGTCAGTGGGGACACTGACCAGGAGGACATGGCAGTTCTAAACTGCCCATAGGCACTGCAGTGGCAGGCCTGAGACATCATTTTAGGGCTACTCCTGTGGGTGGCACAATCGCCACTAGTAGCATTTGTCATCACCAGCCCTGGCACACCCAGTGCACTTTACTAGGGACTTCATGGTGATACAAATATGGCAAACATGTATATCCAATCAGAATAACAATTTACATAGAGAGCATATGCACTTTAGCACTGATCAGCAGTGGTAAAGTGCGCAGAGTCCTATTGCCAACAGCCACGGGTCAGGAAAAATAAGGGAGGAAGAAGCAAAAAGTTTGAGGATGACCCTGCAAGAAGGGCCAGTTCCAACACCTATCAAATATCCTTCTTAGCTCATCTTTAAGAACAGTGTAATTGTAAATGTAATTGTAAAGCATAGAGTCATTCCACTCTACCAAAGGAATTGTAAAGAGGTAGTTCTGTCTAAGCAGGATAAAAAGAATCCTACTTTAGCCTGTTGAGTAGGAAAACAAGTGGCTTTGCACATGAAGTGCAACTGACATTGATTAATAAACGTAACAAATTTTGTAGGATCTCCCATAAACCGTTCAGGAAGGTCTAGTGGTGTAGCAGGAGGAGTGGTTACGTGAATGAGAGGATTACTTGAACTAGCAGAGGAGGAGGCTAAATCCAAATTTACCATTTAAAAGGGGTTTTAATTGCTATTATTTAGACACCAAAGTGTACTTGTCTACCTGTCACCAATTGAAAGATATAGCTTATTAAATGTAAAAAGGTAACACTTATAGGAGAAGTAGGCTGTGCTGTAGTGAAAAAAAAACAAATCAAGGAGGCCCCCTTAATGGATCAGTCTGGGACAAGGGGAATCAAAGTAAAATATATAAAGCGTCCCACAATACCAAGGGACTACCCACTGTAGTCTGATTATTAGTACTATTGGAACTAGATATATATGGTTGTAGTAAACCGTTATCTGTTTCAAGAAAAGAAATAGAGATGCTGATGCCAACAGAGAGGATTTAAAACCTAAAAATTACAATCAAACAAATAGATAGACTGTCACAATATATTTAAAAGGAATTGCATACATGTTCTTTCATACAAATATATAATTAATCTTCATATCCTTTGTATATTAGTCATGAAAACACACATTACATCAAAATACAGGCATGTTATCACATTTATCAATACACATTTTTTTTCTTTTTTTTTAAAAACAAGAAGCAACTGCTTCTTGTTTTTTTTTTTTAAATTCAAAAATGTTTGTGTATTGATAAATGTGATACCATGCCTGTATTTTGTTGTAATGTGTGTTTTCATGACTCTAATATACAAAGGATATGAAGATTAATTATATATTTGAATGAAATGAAATATATGCAATTCCTTTTAAATATATTGTGACAGTCTATCCATTTGTTTGATTGTAATTCTTAGGTTTGAAATCCTCTCTGTTGGCATCAGCATCTCGAATTCTTTTCTTGAAACAGATAACGGTTTACTACAACCATATATCTAGTTCCAATAGTACTAATAATCAGACTACAGTGGGCAGTCCCTTGGTATTGTGGGACGCTTTATATATTTTACTGCAGTGAAAAACAACTTTCGGAGTTTTCACTACATGGACATGTAAAACTTAAAAGTACATGTCCTACTTTTTAAATGCACTGCACCCTAACCTCTTGCTGTTCACAACTTACCTTAGGGTGACTTGTATGTATTACAAAGGAAGATTTGGGGTTAGCAGAAGGTTTATTTTGCCAGGTTAATGACAGTTTAAAGCAACACACACAGGCTGCCAGTGCTGGCCCGAGACATGTTCAAAAAGTGCTACTTCACTGAGTACCACAGTCAGTGCTGGGGGTACACTAGCAGCTTTTAATTTAAATGCTCTGGGTACAGACAGTACCACTTTACTAGGACATACAGGTGAGTTAGATGTGACAATTGGGTGTAAGCCAATTCTACCATGCTTTAAGGCAAGAGAACATGCACTTTAGCACTGTTTCGCAGTGGTAAAATGTGCAGAGTCCTAAATGCAGTGAAAACACAGTCATCAAAAAAGGAGTATTGAAGTCAAAAGGTTAGGGGGAAACCACGCTAAGGATGCCAGATCTTATAGTGTTCTCATTATAATATGATCAGTCAGGTAACATACCTTTTCTTACGGGCTTAGTAGATGTATTGTGGCCTGGCGATGTGAGGGGCTCGTTGCAGCCCAACGGCAGCTGTCTTTTACTGTCTAGAGAAGAACACACTCTTGTCTGCTTTTTCCGGTTCCTTAAAAAGCACTGGACCTTAAAATGTTGGTTAAATATTTTTTTTTTAAATGCAAAAGTCTTTCCTTTTCCTTCTATAAAATGTATATTTTGCATCACACAGCTACAAATGAAAGCTGTGGAATACGGTTAGAAAAGTTAGCATTCTACTTACCACTACAGAACCTTGATGGCCAGACAGATTTGATGAAATCATGGAATGAAGTTCTACGTGAGTAAAGTTAATTCTTTAAAAAGTTGTCTGATTTTTTCCTTTGTGATAGACCATTGTTTTTCAGGCGTCATTCAGTTCATCTCTTTCACTTAAATTGTGTATTGTCTGTTAGTGGGTGTGTGTGTGTATGTGTGCATCTGTGTGAACATGCGTGCATGTGTTTGGCTGTGCATGCATGTATTTCTTAAGCCAGCAGCACACATTCATGCACATAGTGCATGGGTTGCATAAGTCTGCTTGTGTGTCCTTCATACCAATAGAAGATGTACTTACAATCAGAAGTTAATAGTTGTCGCTTAGCCAACACTGTTGACTCGGATCAGCCTGCATTAGAAGAACCGTGTGTCTAATTGACCAATATGAGTCACAACTTCCCTCTTTTACATTATACATAAATGACACATCAGGATAATTCCTAGAAATCCAGCAATAAATCAGACCATATTATGGTGGTCCTATTAGCCAAACACTATGAAGATACAAATATAAAAATACCAATGTGTCCTTAATATAGCAGCTATGCTCGACAGTCGTAGTTACTCCCCAAGAGTCTGCTTTCCTGCTAGCATTCCTTAGTGAAAATGTACGGAGATAATGAATAGAAGAAATAAACTGTTTAGGTATTTTTGCATACAACGAGCCACCTTATATTCGACTTGGTTTATTATCAACAGGTAAATATTTTCCTAAGTGAGACAAAAAAAAAATGTGGGTTCTGTTAATGTTCTATGATGTTCTCGAATCCTTGTTTTAGGTTCTAGTGCATGTCGGAACTGGTTGCGTTTGTTTATGCCCTAACTATTTTTCACAAGGAATCCTCCATTGAGTACCTGAAAATGATTTTCTCCCATTTGAAATGGTTTGGTCATCATTTTATTTGAACCATTGAATTGAAAGGTCAGGTCATAAATCATCCTGAGAAATTAATGGCAACACAGGGTCCCCTTGAGATGGAAGAGAGTCTGTTTATTATTATACAGAACAAGGCCTCCATATCTAATGCTAATTTCCTAAATTCAATGCAATTTGACAATTTAATCCTCAAACTTGCAAAATAAAATTGTGCTCAACATGGCTAAATATCCTTAGAGATTCTACTTAAAGCGGCCCCTACAGAACACGCAACTAATTCTCTACTTTAAAAAATGAAAGGAGCCGGCATGCATGTACATAACCTACCCTTACAAAAGAATGTCAAATTGCCTCTTGAATGATAACAGGACAAAGACAATCAAAATATAAGGTGGACGACGTGAGTGGTAGTAAAATAAGACAGAAACATAACTAATAAAAAAAACACTGCTAGGATTATTACATTCGTTTCCATCCACGATCTAACGTTAAAAGGGCTGTCAACCGCGGATTCCGATTTGCTGACCTACAAAATGAGGAGTAACTTGAACATGCATTCACCCGCTCCACATCATGAAGAGCTGCGCTGGCCTCGCGCAAACCTGAGTGAGTGCCTCTTTTTTATTGTATATGATGCGTCGAAAGATCATATATAGCATGGATATTCTCCGACTCAATGCATGAACGATAGACAGCACGAGTAAAGAGTATATATGAGATATGACGTCTCTCCATTACCGGTTTTTTATGTCTAAATCCATGCATTAAGTCGGGAAAATTTCGAATGTCTGAAATATAAAACTTTAGACTCGCAAAAACATGCGCTCGACTCTCCGCTGAGTCAGTGCAGCAATTCGTGATAGGAACCCTGGTTTATAGATAAGCAAATTAGAATTCTCTAAAGTTTGCCCAAGCGATTAAGTGCTGGTTTTAGGGGATAGAAATCGTAAGTACAAATTTCTGCACTGGATGGAATATACTTGACTTGAGACCCCGTTTCAAAGCCAGAGTGCCTCATTTAATGGCAGAGTGCCGGAACTTCTCTGATGCAAAGAGGCACTCTAAATAGTTAGGGGCATATTTACAATAAGTGGCGCATCCCTGCATATCGGCAGGGATGCGCCACTTATTGTGCGCCATGCCTACACCACCATGGTTGCGCCACATTTACAATGCGGCGCACCATGGGGCAAAAACGGGACAGATGCGTCACGCATCTGTGCCGTAAAAGTGTTGCATTGCTGGAGTTGCGTCGCAAGCGAGACGCAGCTCTAGTAATGCTCGGGGGGACCCTAGTCTTCCAATGCCGCGTCAATCCTTACACCTGCTTCAAGCAGGCGCAGGGTTTTGACGCAGCATTGGCCCCAAAGTGACTGAGTGAAATCTTGTAGATTTCACTCAGCCACTTTTAGGAGGCGTTCCTGCGCCGGAATGCCCCCTCCGCCCCCCCGCCTGCGCAGGAACGCCTCCTTCTGGCGCAGGACATTACAACATGACGCATCTCCCAGATGCGTCATGTTGTAAATACCCCGCGACATGGCGCATCTTTTGCGCCGTCGCTGCATCACAAAAGTGATGCACCGGCGCCATAAAAGCGGCGCAAGGGGCTTGTAAATCTGCCCCTTAGTGCCTGCTTCTATTTTTCCATGTAAAGCACTGGCTAGCTCCAATCTTGATTTTCAAATAATGTGTGCAGGTTACAGGCTATGTACCAATTTAATTAGCCTATGAAGGAGATCATCTACTGACCCAGTTAGTACATGCCCTGTATTTAGATCAATTTCATGCTCACTGCTCCGTTGCTTACCCACTGGTACTAGTTTAATTCCCAGTGCTAGCAACCTCGGCTGCCGTGCCGCGCACACTCAATACGCTCAGTCAAGCAGACGTACGGACCTAACGCGCATGCGCACTGTTTCGACCTTTCGCCAACGAAGGATCCCGCGGCTGGAGGCAGCCGCAGGGGGAAAGGAAACGCCGCCCAATAATACAGAGCCCGAGCCAGGCAGAGGACTTGCGGAACGGCGTATAGAGGGCCCATGAGCCGGCGAACCTGGTGGAAAGTGGTTTTTGGCTGCGGACATTGAAAAGACGCCAGTAAGGAAATCGAATGGGGCTGAGGACCCGCAGCGCGGTGTGAAGAGGACCTAAGCAGCCAAGTGTCAGTAGCCCGACGGAAGGTGGGCCTTGGAAAAATTTGTGTATCTAGGCTCTGCACTGGACATCTACAGGTTGATTTGTGTGTAACGGCAGACCGAGGAACAGAGGTAAGTGGGGAGCAGTATGTCCAATTTTTCTGGTAAATCAAATGTGGAAAAAACTTTAAGATTGGTGTTTAAAACTACAAAGCCAAGCCCGTGAAAAGGAGTCGTTCTCCCCCGTAATTACGGGAATTGGGGAAATACCATTCAACCAGGCTTTACCGTTGTTAGTTTGTGCCCCAAAGAAGGCTTAAAGAAAAAGAGAAGCAAAAGAAAAAATGGCACCAGCAAAAGTAAGAGCCCGTAAAAATAAAAAAATTGGGAAAAAGTCCGAGAAGAACTCTTCAGAGTCCGGAGAAGGCAGTGGGACAGGCAATCCGAAATCGGTGTTGAGTGAGCCAACTAGGAAGAAGAAGCAAGCTTCAAGAAATATTCAATCCCTGTTACTAACACCCACATCTGCGAAGCCAAAAGTAACAATGGATGACTCGTCAGTATCCAACTCGATTAAAGACTTTCTGGGAAGACACTTTAAGGGGAAGGACGTAAATAGCAAGGAGGCAAGCGCCGCCGTAGATATAAACTCTGAGAATAGGAGTGAGGATGTCTTAACCTCTTTGAACCAGTCCATATTTAATTTATCTGGGGCACTGCTGAACCCACGACTGTCTTCCTCGGCAAGAATGTTCCAGCGGTCACTTGAAGGTGAACTAGAGGACGAAGGAGATGACGTATCCACAAGTAGTAATAAAATAAGCCCAAAAGACCAAAATGGAACTATGAAGTAATCTAAGGAAAATGTGGGTGTGGACTGCTCCTTTGGTTTAGGAAAAGAACATTTGCACTCCCCACTGCACGGGCTTGAGGTTACAGGAACCTCGAGTACCTCTATGCTAGAGGTTATGTTGATCCTTCAAAAAACCCTGCAAGGCTTGCTAGAGGTTTCGGTATTAAACAATGATCTTTTAAAAACCCAGGGGGATCAGTCTAAAGCGATTTTGGGTGAGCTGACACAAATCAGAGGTTTAATGCCGGCTCTAGTTAGACCGAATGGTGGGAACCAGGAGGGGGTAGGTAGCAAAGAGGTGGAGAAAGATGTGCTATGTGCCCCAACTTCAAAGAAAGAGGTACCTTCAGTATATATATCCAGGCAGCCAATGATTGTGAAAAAATGGGGGGAAACAAGATATAATACGAGTAGATTCCAGAGAAGGGAGGTCACTCGTACAAAAAGATGCCCATTAAAAATCCTGCCAGGAAGTTGAGAAGAGGGAAAGGAGAAAAGAAGGAATTAGTAGGTACAGAGGGGGAAAAATGCAAAGACCAAAGGAGAATAAAGTAAAGTCCCCGATGGAACAGGAAGAACATCGGAAAAGATTAGTAAGACCAAAATTTAATAAAAGTGATCTGGTACCTACAATAAGGGTGACGGAGGGTAAAGAGGAGGAAAGTATAAAAAAGGAAGCCTTCGGGGGCTCAAGGAAATCCTAGGTGCAGCAAGGCCCCGATGGAAGATGATAAGGCAGATCAATGGTCAATGAGAAGGGAAGCCAGTTTAAAGGGGGTTAACTATGGGTCTAGGCAAGCAGGTACTAAAGATCTATGGGTTTTTCTAAAACCTGATAATGATGGTAAAGGTGGGAAAACAGCTAGAAAACTAAACCCATTAAATCGATCTCAACTCTTATTCACTATGACACAATGTATACGTCTTAGGAGTATTGGCACAAAGGACCTCAAAGAAGTAGGGTTTGTTACAAGCAGCACAGGAGGTGAGGTGACTAAGGTCCTCTTTCATTCTGCTTGGGTGAAAGATGCGGTGGAAAAAGCTAAAAATGAGTTAGAAAAGGAGGGATTAGACTGGGAAGAAAGGAAGAAATTCAGGGACAGTATTTCCTGACGAACCATGCTGGTCTAGGGCTATGGCAGATAAGGCTAATTAACTCGAATTGGAATAACAAGGAGGATATTGCAATTACTGTAACTGACTGTGAATCTGCAGGGTATGAAGAAGATGTACTTGCCAAAAATAGGTATGAAGCCCTAGCACCCCCAGAATTTAGGGAGTATGAGGAAGAGGGATTTCTCAGTGAAATCGATTAGGAGAACTGGTCGTCACACAGCCTTTCAATCCTATCATGGAATATAAATGGTTACAAGAAAATATCGGCACAGATCGAGTTCGATAAAATTATAAAGAGTAACAATATCGTGTGCCTACAGGAAACATGACTGTGTGACGATACCCTAAAATCCTTAGTTATAGAAGGATTTGCCCAATACTCCAAAGCAGCAAAGAAAAATAATCTGGGAAGGCCTTCAGGGGGTCAACTAACGCTGATCTCCTCACAGATAGTTAGGAAGGTTGAAAGGTTAAAATTACTTAGTGAGTGGGCACTAGGTTGCAGAATTTTACTGAAGAAGGTAGAACCCTGCTATGAGGGAATATGCATCATAAATGTATATATACAGAAGGGAAAGGACCATGAATACAAGGAGAATATGGGTAAACTGAGAGAAGACCTAAAGTCCATTAGTGTTAAGCAACAGAAGGACTTAGTATTGGCGCTAGGTGATTTCAACCATAGATTAGACCCCAGAAGGGTGGATAGTTGGTATAAAGATTTGTTCATGGGCTGGTAGATTGTTGGGAGATGAAAACACCGCAAAACCATGGATATACTTTTTTTTCCCACCCCCATTGCAAACTGGCTAGATTGGATTATATATTCATCTCCAATGTAATCCTATCTAAATGCTCTATAAATAGGCTGCCGAGGGTTTTTTCAGACCATAATCCTCTGCTTTTGAGTTTTGATATTGACATTATTAAATCTGAACGCAGTAACTGGACATTTGAAAGAGCTCTGCTAACCAACGATAAATATTGTACCCATATGGATCAATGGATCCCAGAATTTTTAAGTTTCAACATGGGTAGCGCCCCGCTAGAGGTGGTATGGGACTCATTAAAGGCAGGGATAAGGGGGGAAACCCTTAGATTTTCTATCCAAAATAACAAAAAAGCTAAACAAAACTTAAAAGATCTAGAGGAGAATCTGGCCAGGAAAGAAGAAGATCTAATTAGATTACTTCAAGGGGAGAGCAACATTGAAGAGGCAATCAGAGATGTAGAAATAGCAAAAAAACGTAATATCTGAAATATTCACTCGTAAAGCAATCGTCAAAGCTACTGCAAATAGGGAAAAAAATCTATGAATGGAGCGAACAGGTTGGGCACCAATTAGCTATTAGTGTAAGAGAACAAAATTCTAAAAATACGATTAAATCTATAAGAGACCCCGTTCTCGGCCTAACTCATGATACAAACGACATTAGGGATGCCTTTAGGAGATATTATGCAGAGCTTTATTCTGAAACAGATATTAAACAAGATAAAATCGATGAGTATCTAATTTCGGATATAAGGCCCTGCCTATCCAAAGCAGATGAGGGACTTCTCGCTGAAACTCCAGACTGGATAGAAATTTTACTATCCATACGCAGTCTTCCATCTGGTAAGGCATCAGGTCTAGACGGTATTCCCGTGGAATTTTATGTCAGATTCAGTAGCCCACTCAAAGACATTCTAACCCAGTTGTTTACCCAGGTCTTCATGAATGGAAATCCTCCGGCTTCTTGGGCATGTGCAAAAATTATAGTGTTCCCCCAAAAAAATAAAGATCCGACAGAACTAGGCACATACCGTCCTATTACCCTAATTAACAACGATTCTAAAATATATTCCAAACTGTTAGCAAGTAGATTGGCACCTTTAATTCATAAAATTGTATCTGCTAGACAACACGAGTTCGTCCCTGGAAGATCAACCACAGATCACGTCCAGAGGGTGATAACTCTCTTTGACATTGCCGAGGTAGCAGGAGACCCTATGGGCCTAATTTTATTAGATGCTGAAGATTGCATTCGATAGGGTCGCCTGGCAATATCTATGGTCGGTCATGGCAAAGAGTGGGATCGGGAATCATTTTATTCAAGCAGTACAGAAAATGTATATTGCTCCCGAAGCGGTCGTTATGATCAATGGGGTCACATCGGACATCATCAAAGTGACGAGAGGTACAAGACAAGGGTGTCCTTGTTCTCCCCTACTCTTCGCCATTTACATCGATCCCTTTATCGCAAAGCTAGAAATGAATCCGTCCATATTACCCATTAAGACATCGAATGATGAAACTAAAACTCTAGCCTTTGCAGATGATATTGCGATTGTTACATCTGATCCAATTACAACAGCAAGGATAATGGAGGAAGAAGCTAAAAAGTTTGGGGAGATTTTGGGATACAAATTAAATCAAACTAAAACCCAGATTGTAATAAATAATAACATCAGTTTGGATGATGCAAGAGTTACTGATAATGCATTATATCTCGGCATTAATATCACATAAACTAGTGGCCCTCAACCTAGACCCTTTAGTGAAACAGACTAATAAAACTTTATTGAGACTTCACAACCTACATTTAACAATAATCGGAAGATGCAATCTCATTAAAATGTTTTTTTTGCCTAAATTTTTGTACTTCTTCCGGGCAATCTGTCTTAACTTCGACCTAACACTCTTTAATCAAATAGACAATATGCTATCTCGTTTCGTCTGGGGCTATGGAAAAACACGAAGAGCCTATAAACATATCACACACTCAAGGGATAGAGGTGGCCTAGCTCTCCCTAATTTTATATTCTATTGGTGGGCTACAACCATCAAATACAGTCGTTTACTGTTAATCCCCAAACAAGACTCAACGCCCATCTGCTCGACTCCAACTCCACATGAATTTTTTTGGGGTAATAACGCCAATAACCACCTTTGGAAATTACCCTATGAATGCCATCTAAAAAAAGAACGATTTAAAACACTCAAAGGTATCTATACAGTTTGGAACATGGTTCGGAAACATCTGGTGATAGGCAGATTTTCATTTTATACTCCAATAGAAAACAACACCAATCTGCCCGAAATTTTTTTGTATTCCTGTATGCGGCGATGGGTTAGTTTAGGAATCTCGCAATTCGGCTCATTTTACGATTCAACAGGTTTTTGTTCATTTGAATCGCTAAAAAATATATATGGGCTGAATTCGCATGAATTTTTTAAGTTTTTGCAATCAAGAGATTTTATTCTCAAAAAGGGGGGACCCAATGGTTGCTTCAAAAAGATTCCCACAATTAACACTGTGGTCAGCTCCGCCAGTGTAAAAATTGGAGACATTTATAAAGACCTAATTGCTGTACTACCAGACGATGTCGATAAACATGCAAATATCCGGCAAAATAAGATCAATATCACAGAGGATCTAGCTGACAAAGCACTCGAACTATCCAGCACTACATTAATGTCGACCAAGCTACAAGCTCAGTTCTACAAAACTTTTTTCGACCTTTATTATACTCCCGAAAAAATTTCAAAATGGGGGGAAGGGAAGGGGACTCTCTGTCCAAGATGCAATCGACCTAAAGTAGATCTGATACATATGTTGGCTACATGTCATACTTTAGATAATATTAAACGAGAAGTTTCTAACTTCCTATCTGAAATATTCAAAGTCAATATAGAGATCAGCACAGCAGAAATCATGTTAGGAGTAGACAAAGTTAGTAGACCTATTGCCATGCAGGGACTCATATATATTGCTATGGCAGTCTTAAGAATCTGTTTGACTTCCGCATGGCTGGATCAATATCCACCAACATTTCAACAGTGGCGGATGCGCTTTTTAGCTACATATAATCTTGAAATTGCCATTTATAGCCGGAAAGGTATCAGGAAAAAAATAACGGGATTAAAAATTTGGGACCCAGTTAGATTATGGCTATTGAGCCTAGCATAGATCAATACGGCTGAGACGTATCGAGTGTTTTAGGAATGTAACGATGTATTTCTTTTTGCTTTTTGTTTTTTTTTCTTATCCTTCGAAGCCTGTATATTCCTTTTTTTTCTGTATAATTTTTTATTCTTTTACTGCTATTTTTTTTTTTTCTTTTCAAATTTCAAAATGCTACCTGTACCGGGAGGCGGGTGGGGGGGTGATGGAGGGGTAACCGCGATGTAAAAATAAAAAGTTAAAAATCTCAATAAAGAGTTGTTAAAAAAAAAAAACATTGAATCCCATAATATTGAAGTAGCACTCTTTCCAAGGGGGGAGCTCTCAAAGCAGGACAAATTATTCAGTCAGCTAATGGGGTCTCTGGGCATGGTATGTACAAATGGGAGATTTCAGACAGACCGGCTAGCGGGAAGGACTTTTGTGAGGGGCCAACAACTTTGTCCAATAGATTACGTGTTTTGCCAGGCCTGGTGCTTTGATCTAATTGAAAACTTTGAGGTGATGAAAATGATAGGTAGCGACCACTTCCCTTTGAAGGTACAATTACACATTCCGAAAAACGAAAATAGAGAGAGGGCTCTACAGGTCTATGTGGACTATCCCAAACGATTAACAACCTGTATTTCGGATGAACAGATAGAAAAGCTCAAGCTAATTCAGCAGTCGACCCCAACTGAAGAAATCTAACCTAAAGCAGGAATTCCTTGGTTTGAACTAACCATAGGTAAGCTGGCAGATTCCCTTAGGAAGGAATTTAAGACAAAATAGTCAGAATTGGGCAGCCTTGCTGCTAATAAGAACTGGAAACCCTGGTTCGACGAAGAGTGCAGGGTAACCAAGGCCCTGATAAGACAGAAGGATAGAAGATTAAGGGCCATGTTTAAAGTGGACCTACACCAGGCACTTCAGCTATCAAGGATAAAGTATAAAACATTAATTCGGAATAAAAAAAGAATGTATGAAGAGAAATGTTGGGCAAATATGTTGGAGGTAATTGAAAGCAAAGATGTGAAAGGGTTCTGGAAATTAGTCCAAGAAAGCGTGGGTAGATAAACAGGTTCCTTGGTCTGTGTGGTCCCCGCAGATGACTGGGTAGGCTATCTGGAAGAAATCTATGGAAGATGACCGACGCAAGCAATGTCAAGAACCCTAGATTGGTCACAGGTGAGGGATGATATAAAGGAATACTTTACCCCAAGATATGTAATTGAAATTATAGCTAGTTTGAAACTTACCCGTGCCGCAGGACCAGATAACCTTCCGGCAGTGATAAATAAAACTAGTCCAGAATGGTGGGCGGAGTTTTTGGCAAAGAGGTTCTTAGTAATTCTGGATACAGGAATTGTTCCAGATAGCTGGAAGGGCGCAATTATAAGGCCAATACATAAAAAGGGTAGCCACAAAATACCGAAAAAATATAGGCTGATAAACTTTCTGGATATAGGGAAAAAGTCTTCGCAAAAGCCATATTGAATATATATCAAAAGATTGGGTAGAGGAAAACCAGATTATCCCCCCGGAACAGGGTGGGTTTAAAGCTGGCCATTCTACAATTGATCATTGCTTTGCTCTTTGGGCCATAGCACGGAAGTCAATGGAAACAAGGGGCAGGCTATTTTGTTGTTTTGTAGACTTCCGTGCATCCTTTGATCTAGTGCATCGTGAGCTGCTGTGGGAGGCCTTAATTAGTTATGGAATTCCGAATGATATACAGCGGCTGCTACAAATGCTCCACACTAAAAACTGGGCCCAGATAATTTTAGACATAGATGGTAGCTTATCTGGGAAAATAGAAATTGGAAATGGGCTGCGACAGGGGTGTGTATTAGCTCCCGTGCTGTTTTCCTTGTTCTTAGCAGACCTGCCATCAATTTTGGGAAATGCAACTGGGGCAAGCCCGAAATTAAATGGCAAGCAGATCGCATGTTTACTTTATGCCGGCGATCTGGTGATTATGGACCAGACCGAGGTTGGCTTGCAAAGAAAACTAAATATATTCAATGACTACTGTTCAAGGAAAAAACTTGTGATAAATATGGATAAGACCAAAACCTTGAGCTTTGGCCGGAGGAAAACTGAGTTTTCATGGTGGATAGGGTCCAAAAAGGTGGAAGCGGTACCAGAGTATAGATACTTGGGGCTATGGTTCGTGAAAAACTTGAAATGGAATACCCACTTAGAGGCATCTAAATTAAGAACATCTGCATCAATTAGCGGATTAAAATTGTTTAATAAAGTCTATGGTGCAATGACCGATAGACCAGTGCTAAAAGCATATTCCGCTATTGTGCCCCCGCAATTTTTGTACGGCGCAGAATTGTTATTTTTAAGCGGGAAGGAAAACTGGGATGTTGAAGAAGGTAAAAACTTAAAAAAGTTATTTTAACTCCCCCAGTCAGCAATGGTTCAGGCCATAAGACTGGAACTAGGACTGACGTCATGGGGTATTCAAATTGGTATGGCCTTATTACGCTTTTGGCAACGCCTAGAAGGAGGCGAAATCACCAAAATATCTCAATGGTGTAAAAATGAAATACAGAATAGCGAACTAAAATGGGAAAGAGAGATAAGGGGGACTATAACAAAGCTATGCAGTGTTAATGTGTGCCCTACTGTCTCTGTGGCTAATATCGATAAAAAGATTCTCAGGTTGATGGGGAAGGAAGAATCTCAGGCACAGGACAAAACCTATCTTGCAAATAAAACCTCGATTTGTTTTATGATTGATGCATGGAATAATGATCAATGCTTCCCCTATATTGATAAGCTACCGGACCGCCAAGTACGAAATGAGGTTTTGAGGGTAAGAATTGGGGTAAACCCTTTTTATATGAATAATCCGGTGAAGCGGGCTATGATCAATGAGATGGGAAGCTGCACTTGCTCTTTAGGGTCCAAATGTGATACGCCGCGTATTCTATTTGATTGTCTGAAGTTCTTGGACTTATGTATTAATTTTTTAAAACCAATATTTATGAAATATGAGATCAAAACTAGGACCCAGGCTGTGGCACTGATGACAGAAATGGCCCATTTAGATTTTGCCGTGGCAATGGGGAAATATGTGCAAAAAGTGAAGGCATTTTTATATCTTTTTAACGAGTTTTAACATATAGCTATCCGCAAATAGTGGGTTTTTAGATTAAAAATGTTTTTAGAATGTATTATGTGTGTTAATGAAATGTTTTTTAGATTAATTTTTATTGATATGTATTGTTTGTTGACCAATGGTCCGAATAAACGTGAAATAAACTTGAACTTGAACTGTGCGAGCAGTAACACTACATGCAGCACAGATCACAGCACACTTCATGCATGTTATTCCCAAGTGACTGAAAACCAGCAGTCCATTGCAACTGTTATTTGCACCAGGTTGTGCTTAAATAAGAACTTAAGTGAATGTATTTTTAAAAAAGCTGACTTGCACATATTAGAAATCTAATGTGCATAATTAATTCCAACAATACAAGAGAGCAAGCATGCTCTGAAAGTTCCCAATGAGAAAATGCGTATGCCATTTAATTTTTCTCCAAGAGTTCTGGCATGTTCAAGAATGCGACAAAGTTATTCTAAGGCTACATAATAATTTCACTGTCAAGTCAACGTGAAGGCTTCTGAAACGCATTCAATAATCATAGAGAGACTAAATGCATAAATCTGACCTGGATTCACCTCCCTGATAGTAACTTATATTTGCGGCTTCAGAGTCAAGTGATTAAATATAACTATTTACTTTAATATGCTTCTTGTAAAAAATCTTTGCTTTGTATAATAATTTGTGCTCCTAAAGTTCTGCCTTTGGCCACTTCTTTTGGTATTTTTTAGACATTTTACGGCGCTGAGGAATGTATAAGACGTTTTTTGTTTTAAGTTTACTAGATGTATAATTTGTTGTACCTTGGAGCCACTTAGACGGATTTGCTAAAATAAAATAGGCAGGTACGCAGTGAATGGGCTTCACTATTAAGCGCTTACCATCAGTCAAGGTGGTAGGTAAATGTATTCATCATTCTGTGATTCTTATGCACAGCATTATTATATAAAAAATGTATCTCTGTGAAAGCGAGCGCATATATATAGATCAGGAGCAGTGAATCCACAAGTGGGTCATGGTGGCCCTCAACAATGGTAATAAAAATCAAACAATGGTAATGCAAACCTGCCATGCCATTTTTCATATTGTACTTTAAAAAAAATATAACTCTTTGTTCTTTATTTATTCGTTCAATTATTTTTGGAAACAGCCTCTTTTTGCACGGTCACTCCCACGTTTTGTGGGTTGATGCTGTTTTTTTTACTGTGAACACTGGAACACTGCTAACCAGGCCCTTGTATATGTAGTTTTACAAGGAAACATGTCAAAATTGGCTAACACCTAATAGGCATATTTATTGTACTGTATTGTATTGTAATTGAATATATATAGCGCTTACTACCCCTGACGAGGCGTCGAAGAGCTTTTTTCGGCGAGTAACACGCTACTCCAGGACCCAAGAAGGATTAGCATTGAGTTAGTGTAGTGAAATATGAAAGTATTTTGAGTGGTGGATAGGTTTGTCAGTTATTTGGATTCAGAAGGATAGCAGAGGGATAGAAGAGGGAAAAAGGTTTGCATTGATATAATGCTTGTTACCCCTGATGGGATGTTGAATCGCGTTTTTTGGCGAGTAGCACGCTACTCTGGAACCCATAAAGGATTGGTGGTGAGTTAGTATAGTGAAATATGAAAGTATTTTGAGTGGTGGATATTAGTCAGTTATTTGGATTGAGAAGGATAGCAGAGGGATAGAGGAGGGAAAAAAGGTTTGCATTTATATGGCGCTTATTTCCCCTAATGGGGTGTTGAAGCATTTTCTTGGTAAGTAGCACGCTGCTCTGGAACCCATAAGGATTAGTGGTGAATTAGTATAGTGAAATATGAAAGTAACTTGAGTGGTGGATGTTAATCAGTAATTTGGATTGAGAAGCATAGTGGAGGGATAGAGGAGGGAAAAAGGTTTGCATTTATATAGTGTTTGTTACCCCTGCTGGGATATTGAAGTGCTTTTTTTGGCGAGTAGCACTCTACTCCGGAACCCATTAGTATTAGTGTTGAATTAGTATAGTGAAATATGAAAGTAATTTGAGTGGTGGATGATATGTTAGTCGGTTATATGAATTGAGAAGGGTGTCAGAGGGATAGACGAGGGACAAAGTTTTGCATATATATCTAGCACTTGTTACCCCTGATGGGGTGTTGAAGTGCTTTTTTCGGCATGTAGCACACTACTCGAAACCCATAAAGGATTAGTGGTGAATTAAGATAGTGAAATATGAAATTTGACAAGTGAACATGTTAGTCTGTTATTTTTTTTTATAGGATAGTGGAGGGATAAAAGAGTGAAGGATGTGTATATATGTATATATTCACTGAAAAAACAATAGGTTTCACACACGTTATAGTTAGGAATTAGGATTTAAAAAACCTTAGAAATTCACTGAAAAAACCATAGGTTTCACACATGTTATAGTTAGCTGGACATTTCACTCATACAAAACCATTGAAATTCCCCCATTATAGTTAGTTCAGCTAACTATAACTCGCACACCCGCAATCCGCTGCTGATGATGTCACATATTACATAACTCATGACATGGTCAGTGACATCACTCATGACATCACTGATGACATCACTCATGACATCATCCAGTGAATGTGTGTTTTTCTGAAAATTAAATATGTTTTATATATGTATATCTCAAGGTCGATGGAAGAATAAATGGGTATATAAGTGTCTAAATCGATGATTTTTTTGTGTAAAATTGATTGTATAACTGACTGATTAATTGTATCTTAGTGAAATCATGGGTTAGTGAGTAATGCTTAAATATGTAAATATCTGTATCAGTCTCTCACTTTGTGTATAATTGGCTGCAAGGGTTGGTGAGTAGCTACATGAGTGTCTATATAGGTTATTAGGTTTTTTTTGCGTATCAGTATGAGTGTCTGAGTGTCTGTATGGTTCGGTGGGGGATATTACTTAGCACATAGATGCATGAATGAGTGACTCACTGTTTGTATGTGTTATGAAGACAGCATGTGTGTAGGACTGTATGGGTGGACGAGTGTGTGCATGGGCGTGTTAGTGAGTGAATGACTGTCTCAATAGTGTCTTTATGAGTAAGTACATATGTTTTAAACTAGCATATGTGAGTATTGATGTACATAAGTGAGTATATATGAGAGTGAGAGATTGGAAGAGTTCCTGTATAAATAAGTATGTGTTTCTATAAGTGATTGTTTAAGAGAGTAAGTATGTGTACGTTTCTGTAGAAGTAATTGTAGTGGTGTGTGTATAGCTGTATATGCAAGTAAATGGATGTTTGATAGTTTATTTGCATGTGTGAGTATGTGTGTGAGTAACTCTATGTATGAGTGTAGGTGTGTAACAGGATGTATAGGTGTATGAGTACATATGATAAGTGAGTACATGTATGCGTGATTATATAGAACTGTTGGTGTTTTAATGAATGTAGTGCATAAATGAATAAAAGAGTACATTAGTAGTGTATGGTGAATGTGAAAGTGCAGAACTATAAGGAAGTGCTACAGCAGAAGTCTATAAGGTGTTTACTTACAGTATACAGTATTACTTCCGAAGCACGTGAATGTAACATATGTACATAAATATGTTACAAGTCTATGCTTCCCTTTGCACTGCTGGTGAAACTGCCTGGGTGAATTTGTAAGTGTTAGGGGCAGATTGACAACCCCTTGTGCCTCTTTTACACCGCCGTTGGGTCACTTTTGTGAAGCAGCAGTGACGCAAAAGATGCGCCATGGTGTGGGGTATTTCCAACGTGACGCATCTGGGAGATGCATCACGTTGTAAAGCCCTGCGCCAAAAGGAGGCGTTCCTGCGCAGGGGGGGGCATTCCAGCACAGGAGCGCCTCCTAAAAGTGGCTGAGTGAAATCTACAAGATTTCACTCAGTCACTTTTGGGCCCATGCTGCGTCAAAACCCTGCGTCTGCTTGAAGCAGGCGTAAGGATTGACACAGCATTGTGAGCATAGGGCCCCCAGAGCATAGCTGGAGCTGCATCGCGCTTGTGACGCAACTCCATCAATGCGCCGCCTTTACGGCACAGATGCGTCACGCAACTGTGCCGTTTTTGCCCCATGGTGCGCATCCCTGGGGATGCGCCAGTTATTGTAAATCTGCACCTTAGTGTTTTAATGCAGTGAATGGATTACTACACACTGATGAATGAGTCACTACAACAGTGCAACAGCAGTGACAGAGTGATTGGTGAAAGTGTAAGGATACAGACTGGGGAATGAAAGGTGTGAAACACAAGTGAGCAGGTGGATATAAGACTACAAGCATAGTGCATAGCGCTTTGAAGTAGTTCATGCCCTAAGGCCTACTACTTCGCTGCATGAGTACTTGGGTACTGACTGAATGATTACAGTTCTGCAAGGACAGTGCCTGACTGAATTTATAAGTGCTTGAGTTTTAGTGCAGTGAATGGATTACAAAAAACTGCTGGATGACTCACTACAGCAGTGCAACACCAGTGCAGACTGCTTGGTGGAAGTGTAAGGATACAGACAAGAGAATTGAAGGTATAAAAGACAAGTGTGCAGGTAGATAGAAGACTATAAGCATAGTGCATCGCGCTATGAAGCAGTTCATGCCCTAAGGCCAACTTCGCTGCTGAGTACTTGGGTACTGACTGAATGATTACAGTTCTGCAAAGACAGTGCCTGACTGAATGTATAAGTGCTTAAGTATTAGTGCAGTGAATGGATTACAACAAACTGCTGAATGACTCACTACAACAGTGCAACACCAGTGACAGACTGCTTGGTGGAAGTGTAGGGATACAGACTAGGGAATTGAAGGTATAAAAAACAAGTGTGCAGGTAGATAGAAGACTACAAGTATAGTACATACCGTTTTGAAGCAGTTCATGCCCTAAGGCATACTTCGCTGCATGAGTACTTGGGTACTGACTGAATGATTACAGTTCTGCAAAGACAGTGCCTGACTGAATTTATAAGTGCTTGAGTTTTAGTGTAGTGAATGGATTACAACAAACTGCTGAATGACTTACTACGACAGTGCAACACCAGTGACAGACTGCTTGGTGGAAGTGTAAAGATACAGACTAGGGAATTGAAGATATAAAAGACAAGTGTGCAGGTAGATAGAAGACTACAAGCATAGTGCATAGTGCTTTGAAGCAGTTCATGCCCTAAGACGTACTTCGCTGCATGAGTACTTGGGTACTGACTGAAGGATTACAGTTCTGCAAGGAGAGTGCCTGACTGAATGTATAACTGCTTCAGTTTTAGCACAGTGCATAGATAAGCACATACTGCTGAATGGCTCACTACAATACTGAAACAGCAGTGACAGAGTGTTTGGTGGAAGTGGAAGGATACAGACTGGGGAATTGAAGGTATAAAGACAAGTTTGCAGGTGGATAGAAGACTACAAGCATAGTGCATAGCGCTATGAAGCAGTTCATGCCCTAAGGCCTACTTCGCTGCTGAGTACTTGGGTACTGACTGAATGATTACAGTTCTGCAAGGAGAGTGCCTGACTGAATGTGTAACTGCTTCAGTTTTAGCACAGTGCATGGATAAGCACATACTGCTGAATGGCTCACTACAATACTGAAACAGCAGTGACAGAGTGTTTGGTGGAAGTGGAAGGATACAGACTGGGGAATTGAAGGTATAAAAGACAAGTTTGTAGGTGGATAGAAGACTGCATGCATAGCGTATTGGGGTTTGAAGCAGTCCATGCTCTAAGGCCTACTTTGCTGCATGAGTACTTGGGTACTGACTGAAGGATTACAGTTCTGCAAGGAGAGTGCCTGACTGAATTTATAACTGCTTCAGTTTTAGCACAGTGCATAGATAAGCACATACTGCTGAAAGGCTCACTACAATACTGAAACAGCAGTGACAGAGTGTTTGGTGAAAGTGTAAGGATACAGACTGGGGAATTGAAGGTATAAAAGACAAGTTTGCAGGTGCATAGAAGACTGCATGCATAGTATATAGGGGTTTGAAGCAGTCCATGCCCTAAGGCCTATTTTGCTGCATGAGTACTTGGGTACTGACTGAATGATTACAGTTCTGCAAGGAGAGTGCCTAACTGAATTTAGAGGTTGTTCAGTTTTAGCACAGTGAATGGATAAGTGCAAACTGCTAAATGGGTTACTACAATAGTGCAACAGCAGTGACAGAGTGTTTGGTGGAAGTGTAAAGATACAGACTGGGGAATTGAAGGTATAAAAACAAGTGTGCAAGTACATACAAGAGTGCATGCATAGTGCATAGGAATTGTAAGCAGTCCATACCGTAAGGCCTACTATATATCTAACTACTGCATTTTAATATACAACTCTAACTCATTTTGCAAATACATAAGCAATTTGCTTCACTATTTGCACCAACATTACATCAGAAAAGTGACACTATACAACCACAAAGAGGCACAAGGTGCTTGTAAATCTGCCCTAGAGTGGGTGCAGCAGTGTATTTATACTGACTAGGGAATTGTAGATTTGAAACACAGGTCTGATTCTAGACAAGCAACACTATAAATTACTCTTAAAGGGAGCATATGACTGCACATATTCCAGAACTATAAATACTGCATTTTACTGTACAAACATGAGTCATTTTGCAAATACAAAAGCAATAACTAGTTTCTAATTCTATCAAAACTTGAAAAAAGGATAGATTTTTAAGCAGTTATGTGTCTGCAAACACAAAACATACAAAAATGCTTCACTCAGAATAATTCCTAAATGCACACAGACGCACAGTGTAATTCTAGACAAAAAAATATTAGACCTTGCATTTTATCAAAACACATTTACAAGTCTAGAAACGGTAAAATGACTAAACACATTCTACATATATTAATGCTGCATTTTACTATACAATCCTGATTTTCTTTGCAAATACATAAGCAATTTACTGCATTATTGGCGCCAACATTCCATCAAAAACGTGACACAATAGAACAACAAAGAGCCACAAGGGGCTTGTAAATCTGCCCCAGAGTGTATGCAGCAGTGTATATATGCTGACTGAGAAATTGTAGATTTGAAACACAAGTCTGATTCTAGACAAGCAACACCATTAATTACTCTTGTAAAGTTAATATGACTGCACACCTTTCAGAAATATAAATACTGCATTTTTCTGTACAACCATGAGCCATTTTGCAAATACAAAAACAATAACTAGTTTCTAATTCTATCAAAACTTGAAAAAAGGATAGATTTTTAAGCACCTTTGTGTCTGCAAACACAAAACATACAAAAATGCTTCACTCAGAATAATTCCTAAATGCACACAGACGCAGTGTGATTCTAGACAAACAAATATTAGACCTT
This sequence comes from Lissotriton helveticus, assembly GCF_964261635.1. Lineage (NCBI taxonomy): Eukaryota > Metazoa > Chordata > Amphibia > Caudata > Salamandridae > Lissotriton > Lissotriton helveticus. The sequence continues at coordinate 44,558,286 of NC_136060.1, read as the reverse complement.
GCATTTTACCAAAACACATTTACTAACCTAGAAACAGTAAAGTTGTGGAAAAGTAAATTTTGCCATGTCATATGTGCCTACGTGTTCCCCATGTTATGTCATATGTGCATGATCGATATGCATGTATCCCCTTTCTGATCGATTAAAGACGCAATTACAGTTGTGTCCATCTCTAGTATGCCAGTTTCCAGTCTTCGTGAAAGCAACGAATATTAGGCCTATGTAAACCTACGTTGCCACATTTTACAGTGTGCACGTTAATTCATTGAATTATCCCCGTTTCTAGGCCTCAAAAGGGCCCGGACTCAGATTCAGCTCCTGTCTCCTGAACCCTCTCCGAGGAGCGATACAGCCCCCACCTGTATCCCTGACCCTTCACTTACTTCATGCCTCGCAGTGCCCGGCTCGGCCTGGCCCTGCCTCCCAGTCTGCCAAGAGTATGTTATGTTTCTAGTTATCAGTCCAGCGCCCCTTCTCTGCATTCCTAAGCTACTGAATCACATCAATAGTTTCCGTCATGGTCTAGCCTTTGTGTCTCCATGTAAGAGAAATACTGTATTAATATTCATAGAATATTCCTCACACACGTACTACATATAGAATAATGCATGCACCAGTCTTAGTGTCTGTTAGCCTTTGCCCTGATAACTTTTGGATTCTATCAACATGTACTCTAAACAACAGATACTAGATATGCCTGGGTACATGTCGCTCTGACACTCCAGACTTTAGTCTCCTCTTCTAGCGCAGAAGTCATAGCCCCCCAGTTCTCCCTAGTAACACGTCATTGCCAGTTTGCGCGCACCACTAGGTTAGAGGTCCCAGCTGCTCAGGTAGCCCCCTCCATGTTTCCGCCCCTTTTATGACATATTCTGTTACGTTTACATCACATGTCTATGTATACGCCCTGTACACGCCTTCTTGTTGCATCAGTCATGCCTTATCTTTCGCGACTGCTACAAACTCCGCCTACTGCTACGCCTACTGTATTGAATGCAATATGTTTTGTTTAACTATATATACTAATGTTCTGTTATTAAAAGTTATGCACATCATTCCCAGATCCTGCCCCCGGCAGCTGCCATCCCATTCCCATGCAGGCTGTCCTGTTCTTGTCCTTTATGCCTAATTAAAGCCTGTCAACTCTAGCTACCTCGTATCTTGACTCTTATTTATTGAGCTACCCGTTAATTGATTATAGTCAAAAATAGAACCGGTAATTAATTATTTATTTACCACATAATGGCGCCCGAATAGGGACTTGCCCTTTCCCGACGCGCCGGAGAAGCCACGCAGGCCCCCTGATCCTCTGCAGCCGTGACGGAACCATACCGTGCACGTGCAGATATTTCTGCTTCAAGTATCCCTCAGGCCCACGGAGGAGACGGAGGTTGCGGTCCAGCATCCAGACGAGGCGGTGGAGGAACGCGGCGAGTCCCGACCAGAGCCCAAGCCGAGAGTCCAAGGTCTGAGGTATCCGGAGGCCCACCTGTAACTGAAGTCCGAAGTTCGTAGTCCGTCGTCGTAGCAGTCCAGTCCAGTCCGAGGCCTTCCGTTCTTGCTGCCCGGTGAGTACCGTTGCTGGGGTAGTATCTAGACAGGGTCAAAGTAATTTGTCTCTGGTCCGTGGGTTTGGGTACACAGATCCAACACGAAGTGTCCACCTAGGTGGATGCGGGTCCTGACGTGTCTCTTTATGGGACCGGTAAGTTTCGTGCTGTTTTAGCAGTGCATCCAGTCATTCTAGTAAAGTTTCTGTTCTAGTAAGTTCTGTTCTCGAGAAATTCATGTGTTTCTGTTTTCAGTATTCCAGGTAATATTCTGTCCGAACCGTTATTTTTAAATGTTATTTCATGTGTTTTATGTCGTGGTATGAATGATTCGTATTACAGTTATTATTGTGTTCATTGTGTATTGTATTGTGTCTAGACTCCAGTTCAGTCATGCCTCTGTTCTCAAGATTACGTCAGTTAAAAACTAGAAAAGGTCTGCTAGAAGAAGCAGTTCCTGTCCGGCCTAGGGACAGTCCAGGTCATTTTATGTATCAAAAGCATGGCATAAGTGCCATATTATATCTAGATTTATGGGTGGAGTACACCAAACAATTAGAGGAAAAGTATAGATGGCCTGTATCAGGTACATGGGATGCCGAGTGCATCATGCGAGTAGAAGAAGCATTATGGAAAAAGAAATCCAGACGGTCCCAGAAAGATGCCATCGAGTTATGGCGCAAAGAATCTCATAAAAGAACCGAAAAAGAAATCAGAAAGTTAGAATTAAGTAGGGAATCCTCAGATAGAGCCCAAGAAAGGGAATTAATCGAAATAGGTGAACGAGTAAAAGCCGAACAGTCAGACAGACAGAGAAATGCCCTTATTAAGGGTATGTATCCTCTTCTTGCCGAGGGCTTGCCGAAAGCAACCCCGGAAGCACCATGTAATTTTCCGCCGCCATTAGTTCCGATTAAGCTACGTCACAAACCGACCGCAGCTGATATTTTTCTCTCGTCCTATTTGGACGACACGGTCCCCGAATATGCACATCCTGCTCCGCCCGCTCCTGTAAATAATGTAATTCCTGTTCCTCCAGCCACCGGGGCACCTGTTACAGCACCTGTTACGGTACCCCCGGTCCAGCCCATAGTACAAGTTCCCGCTACATCGGTCACTCTGCCAGCACGAAGAGTATCAGTCGACGATTCCAGTTTAGGGGCCGCGGGGGGAGGTCCTCCTGGTACCCCCGCCACACAAACGTGTAACGTTAGTCGAGTTACATGAACGTGCGTTACAGCGTACGCCCAAACATCAGTCCATTGCAGATATCAGACGAGCTCTCACCGAATGCCGTTATGATCCAGTCCCAGGCGATGATGGTATGGTCCTGTATTCATTGCGTGTAAGACGGGTGACCGAATATTTGGACACCCTACCGAATATGAAAGAAGATCTAGACAGAATATATCGTTTCATCCGTACAGGAGAGGATCCAGAAAGTATTGGCGAAATCATGTCTCTAAGGAAAGCTGAGACCCAGCTCATGCTATTAAAGTTTCTAATTAATTGTTTAATAAGGGAACAAGATTCTCCGACTAAAGATCCGACCGAAATGAAAGTTCTGACAAGGTGGAGTGATAATATAGCCGAGGGTAGACACAAGACACTCAGTAGTATAGAGAGTATGCACAAGAAGATCCGTAGGGAAATAATAAGGTTGCACGAGAAACGCAAAGCAGCACAAGTAAGCGAGAAAGAAGACGATTCTGATACTGAAGAGGTAAACGACGAGAATCCCACCAGAATAGCGTATGTAGGTAGAACTAGACTTCCCGACCGACATTCACGCCTAGAACACAAGAAAGTTTTCCCTCCTCCAGCACCAGAACAAGGTTCTCTTGAACAAGTATTTCAAGCTATCGATCACATCCTGAAATCACGAATCGGTTATAGTGAACTTAGTACTATGCATGAACAAGAACTAGCCCGATCAGCAGTTCGATGGACTACTGATTCTACCACTTTTCCAGACGAAATAGTGGCACAAATGTTTCTGAAACTGCCCCCAGCCGAGCAGCGACTGGTGGGTATGTATATGATCCAGCACCTCATTACATTGTATGAGGGTCAGCATTCTGATCCAGGTCCGTTACATGATGTCCTGAACGAGTTACTCCAGTATAGATGGAAAGGTTTAGGTACCGATTTAATTAGTATCATTCTGGAACAGCGCCACAAATATAGAACGTTTCTGAACCTGCATTTTGTTCATGTCTCACCTCCAGAAAGTAAACCATTTTACATAGATAGACAGCATCCGTTACGAGAAGTACACCCAGTTAGGACACCGGATGGTGAAATGCAACGAGTATTTGTTTACACCCCTGTCACAAAGATGGAACTCTTAGAGATGAAGAAGCTAATTCCCTGTCACGACAAAGATCCAGCAGGGTTCCATCGAGAATTAAAAGACATGCTCCGTATGGGAGAATACACGTATCCAGATATCATTAAAATGTTAAAGGTCCTGTTGCCCGCAGGGGTATATGAAAAACTCAAGGAAAAAGAATGGGAGGTGGGAGAGAAAAAGATAGATTGGGCAGTTTTAGAAGCTGAAGCTAAGATACGAGTACCAGGTACCGGTCTTGGAGAGAAATGTAAGGAATTGCCAGAGTTATTGATCCAGGTTTTGCCAAGATTACTAGCCACGAAAAAGGAAGATTGGGATGCAATCTCAGCATGCAAACAGAAACAGGATGAAGACACTAGTGATTTTTATTCTAGATTCGAGAAATGTTTCATTATCAACAGTGGTTTGAAGACAGGTAGCGAATCATACCCTCATCTTTTTGTTACTAAACTAGTCGAGAATTCAAGCCCACAAGTTAAAAATCGAGTTTTGAAAGTCGAAAGTACTTGGCAAGCTAATACCCCGTCACAAATGCTCCAGATGCTCCAGTATCACCAGAACAGAATCAGGGAAGAGCAAGAACACGAAAGAAGACGTATGAAAGACACGAAAATGAAAGTACTAGTTGCACAATCTGTTCCACAAGACAGTCAGAAGAGGGGTCCGAGTCAAGCCAGTCATCCTGCAGCTCCCGTTAAAGGGACATGCAATTATTGTAAACAGCCAGGTCATTTTATAAACGAGTGTGCAGTTCTGAAACATAACATAGCTACTGGTAAAACTAAAGAAAGACCACGTCCGCCTAGGCAAGAACAAGTTTCACAGACTTCTCAGTCACCACAGAATGCACAACAGACAGTTCCAGCACCGCAGCCTATCGCTGCAACACAGCATGTTACACAACAGATGTACCAGTATGCCCAGACAGAGTATCCAGAGTATCAACAGTATTCATGAAACAGCCTAGAGAGGGAGGTAGGCTTGCCTCTCATCGAGATACCTGTAGATCAAGAGGGTCCCTATGTACATAGTCAAGTATTAGGGAAAGATAGAAAGTTTTTGATTGATACAGGGGCAAGTAGGACTACTATCAGTCATGACGAGGTTCCAGGGGCTCCGCTCTCAGGCTCTAGAAATGTTTCCCTTGGATTTTCAGGAAAGCCTATTGTAAACGAGATATCAAAGCCAGTTACTCTAGAAGTTGGTCCATTGTCCCGAACTACTGATTTGTTACTTACGAAGTCATGTCCAGAAAATTTGTTAGGTATTAAAACACTGAAGGAATTAGGTGCAGTAATTTGCTGCTCCCCAGAAGGAATACGCTTGTTTTTAAGGGACTTTAAAGGTCACTATGTATTACGCGATTTTGATCCAAGATTATCAAATGTACCACAGCATTTATGGGCGCAAGGTCCAACTGATGTAGGATTTATGCAAATCACACCCCATCGTGTGACTCTCAAGCAAGGTATAGTCCTGCCACGGATCAGACAGTACAGATTGCCACCTGAGGCTGTAGCAGCCTTATCCAAAATTATTGATGAGCTTATTGCTCAAGGAGTGGTTGTAGAAACTGACTCCAATGTATGTAATTCTCCTATCATTCCAGTCATGAAACGTACTGATCCAAATGCACCTCCAGTATATCGATTAGTGATTGACCTTCGAGAACTTAATAAATGTATCATACCCCAGTATCCAGTAGTCCCCGATATTTCATCCCTATTGACAGCTATTGATTCTGAAGCTACATTTTTCACTGTCATCGACCTCAAGAATGCATTTTTCAGTGTCCCCATTCATCCAGACAGCCAGTACCTTTTCGGTTTTTGTTTAAATGGAAGGAGCTATAAATTCACACGAGCTCCTCAAGGTTTCACAGAAAGTCCTAGCATTTACAGTCAAGCACTTAAAAGACAACTAGACAATATTCACATGCCAACTGACACTGCCCTGCTCCAGTATGTCGATGATCTACTGATCACAGCCCGTTCTGAGCGTGCTTGCGAGCGAGCGTCACTTACAGTCCTGTATTTTCTGGCCAAGCAGGGGCACAAGGTGTCCCCTTCAAAGCTCCAGTTCTGTGTCCAGCAAGTGATCTACTTAGGCCACTTACTGTCCAAGTGGGGTAGGCAGTTGACACCAGATCGTATCCAGTTAATAGCGAGTCTTCCACAGCCCAAGACACAGAAGGAGGTACGTGCTTTTATCGGCCTCACTTCTTACTGCAGACAATGGATTCCTCAGTATGCATTTCTAGCAAAGCCACTGATACAGTTAACGACACAGGAGGCAGCCGTATCGACTGTCCTCCCTTGGACATCTGAACATACACTTGTTTTTAATGAATTAAAGAAAGCCTTATGCCAAGCACCTGTTCTAGCTACACCGAACTACAGTAAGCCTTTTACACTTTTTGTCACAGAACGTGATGGTACTGCATTATCTGTTCTCACACAAGATCAAGCCGGACAGTACAAGCCTTGTGCTTATTTTTCGAGCACACTAGATCCAGTAGCCCAGGCTCTGCCTGCGTGCCTCAAGTCAGTTGCAGCTACAGCTCTAGCTATCAGACAAAGTGATTCTATAGTATTAGGACACTCCCTGACAGTACAAGTTCCACACTCCGTGGAAGTTCTTTTAAACAGAACCCAGACTCAACACTTGACAATTGCACGTTTAACAGGTTATGAACTGACACTGTTTCAGCCACACATAGAAATCAGACGCTGCAACGTTCTAAATCCTGCTACACTGTTACCGTCAGTTACTTCAAATCCTGCCACACATGACTGTGTGGAAATTGTTAACACTATGACTAAGCCGAGACAAGACCTGACAGACATTGCATTACCTAATCCCGACCTGACACTTTATGTGGATGGTTCATGTATGAGAACTAGTACAGGAGAACTAGTAGCCGCGTATGCAGTAACCACTGACACCGAAGTTATTGAAACACACCGTATTGACACCCTGTCTGCTCAAGCAGCAGAGCTCGTTGCTCTGACCCAAGCCTGCATACGTGCCAAGGACCTGAAAGTAAACATATATACAGATTCACGTTACGCATTCGGAGTTGTACACGACTTCGGAGTACTCTGGCAGGAGAGAGGTTTCATGACTTCTCATGGAACCAAGATTCAGCATGGTCTCCTCATTCAAGCTCTGTTAGATGCAATACATTTACCGACAGCTATCGCTATCATGAAGTGCAAGGCACATACGAAAGTTACTGACATCATCTCCCAAGGTAATGATCTAGCAGATCGAACAGCCAAGCTTACAGCTCAGACACCAGACATTCCAGTTAACAAGACACAGACATTCATTCCAGAACAGACTACATGTATGACAGTTAAGGACCCTACACAAGATGTCATAGACATACAGTTACATGCTACTCCTGAAGAAATCAAGAAATGGTCCGAACAAGGAGGGGTCCAGACAGATCAGGGATGGGTGACGAAGGGAAAAGCCACATGGTTTCTCCCCGACTCTATGGTTCAAGTCATTATCAATACCGCACATAGTCCAGCACATCCAAGAGAAAAAGCCATGTTAGACAGTATTCAGAACCTTTGGTTTAACAAGCACTTACGAGCTGCAGCCAAGCAGAAAGTCCGTACCTGTATGATATGTTGTCAGTTCAATCCAGGTAAAAGTGTCCCGGTGGAACAAGGTGGATTCCAGCCCCCTGACCACCCTTTTGAAGTCCTCCAGATGGATTATATTCAGATGGAGCGATGTCGAGGTTTCAAGTATGTCCTCGTAGTTGTATGCGCTTTGTCCAGGTGGACAGAAGCATATCCAGTCCCAGATTATACAGCAGCGACCACTGCCAAGCAGTTGGTTTGTGAATTCTTCCCCCGTTATGGACTCCCTAGGGTCGTGTATTCTGATAACGGCCAGCCATTCTCATCTGAGTTGATGAAACATGTTTCCCTTTTGTTAGGGTACCAGTGGAAGTTCCATTGTGTGCGCCATCCTGAAGCAGCCGGTCTCGTAGAGAGACATAATCAAACCCTGAAAATCCGTATTGCTAAGACATGTCAAGAGAAAGGTGTAGACTGGCTAGTTGCCCTGCCAGTTGCTTTATTCTTTATGCGCATGGTCGCACACTCCAGATCAGGTCTGTCTCCTTATGAGGTCGTATTCGGCCGCCCCCCAAATATGTGGGGTACACCTAGACCCCGCAGTATTACAGATGTTTCCAGTAATATGTTGACAGATTACCTAGCTTCCTTGATGTCTGCCCTACACTCTTGTCGTTCACAGGTTGCCGCTGCATTTCCAGACAATACTGAAGTGAAACCACATGAGGTCCTTCCCGGTGATCTAGTTCTCGTACGGAATTTTGATCGTTCAAGTCCGCTGGAGCCTCGCTGGAAGGAGCCGAAACTAGTCCTTCTGACCACCCGTACGGCCGTGAAGTTGGAGGGCCGCAAGGGTTGGGTCCATCTGTCGCATATCAAGGAATTCCATGGACTCCGTAACAAAACTTTTGCCAAGAACATTTCCAAGGACTGTTCCTTTTCTAAAGACTGCCTGAAACCAGACTCTAAATCAGACATTAATACAAATCCAGAACTGAAAGTTCCTCTGTTAGAGAAAACTCCGCAGCAGGAGTATAAATTAAAACTCCGGTCTAGTAAAATAAGTCAGCCAGTTTAATTGTCTAAGTCCCCCTCGGGTGAAACGGTTAGACAGGTATCTGACATGTATGAGATAGACCCCCATAGTGAGAGAGTTAGTCAAAACTCTATCCGATGTATCGTTTTTCTAAGTTTCTTATTGTTTCTAAGTTTCATGGTTACCTGCACAAGTTATGCATTGCATTTATGTTTCCCAATTTCTCATGTAAATAAGTTTTCTAATGCTACAGTAGAGCACACATTTAGTGATCTGCCTCCTCACGAGCTATCCTATCGTCTTGCTATGCGAAATAATACATTCATTAGAATGTTACACTATTCACACCAGACCAGCAATGCTACTAATTGTTGGGTGTGTGGTCGACTCCCCCCTTTCCAGACACCGAAGGGAGTTCTGCCACTCTTTCCTTATCCGTTTTCACATAATGGTTCGTGTGGAGCATGGTCCATGTTAACGTCATCTTCAAATGATATGTCCCTTCTGAACAGAACATGTTTTCCAGACAAGCAAGGTCTTCCCCATAGTACAGGGTTAGATCTAGAAAAAGAAGTATATGATTTAGGTAATTATTCTTCAAATTTTATGGTCCTGAATGTTCAGTCTGATACTACTCCAGATTTGCCTGCTATTTCAGTACTACCAGTCAAAGGCGAATTATGTGTCAGAAAGAATGGTTCCGCACATGTAGGACATAGTGATTGTATTACTACTGTCGAGTATAGTGACAGTGGGAAATCTATTTTCAAAGCATCACGTCATTCTTATTTTGTTTGTGGTCAGACCGCATATATTCGTCTGCCCCTCGATTGGGATGGAACATGTTATATTGCCTTCCTACTGCCACCAGTTTTTCTAGCCCCATCTGATTATCATAGAAACACACATCTAGTACACGTCAGACATAGAAGGGAGATTGAGTCCCCAATTGTCGATCAAACTGAAACTACTCTAGAACAGTATCAAGACTTCAATAAAGGTTTCTTCTTTTTTATAGGACCTATCCAGAATAGTAAGTTAATACGTAGGTTAACCAGAACCCTCGAAGCAGTAGTGAATGAGACTACTTCTGCTCTAGGTAACTTAACCGAAGAGCAATCTGCTATGAGATTTGTCGTGCTCCAAAATCGTCTCGTTCTTGACGTCATACTGGCCGATAGAGGAGGAGCATGTAGAGTCATCGGATCTAGTTGCTGCATTTTCATTCCTAATAACGCGCCGTCTGTTTATTCAGCTATAACCAGACTTCATAAAATTGCCCATCAGTTACACCAGAATCCAGGCACCTGGACATGGTCCGGTTGGCTCTGGAGTATTATATCTGCCTGGGGATGGAAAGTATTGTCATTCCTAGGTATTGCAGTAATGATCATATTCAGTTGCTGCCTCTGTATACAATGTGGCCCTGCGATTTGCGGCATTTGTGCTACCTCTTGTATTCCTAGTCCTAAATCCCGTTCCAAGACAATTCGAGACGAGCAAATGATGCTATATGAAATGATAGATGGTATCATGAATATTGATGTTTCCTGATGGAAACGTAGGGCACAAGGAGGAAATGTGGAAAAGTAAATTTTGCCATGTCATATGTGCCTACGTGTTCCCCATGTTATGTCATATGTGCATGATCGATATGCATGTATCCCCTTTCTGATCGATTAAAGACGCAATTACAGTTGTGTCCATCTCTAGTATGCCAGTTTCCAGTCTTCATGAAAGCAACGAATATTAGGCCTATGTAAACCTACGTTGCCACATTTTACAGTGTGCACGTTAATTCATTGAATTATCCCCGTTTCTAGGCCTCAAAAGGGCCCGGACTCAGATTCAGCTCCTGTCTCCTGAACCCTTTCCGAGGAGCGATACAGCCCCCACCTGTATCCCTGACCCTTCACTTACTTCATGCCTCGCAGTGCCCGGCTCGGCCTGGCTCTGCCTCCCAGTCTGCCAAGAGTATGTTATGTTTCTAGTTATCAGTCCAGCGCCCCTTCTCTGCATTCCTAAGCTACTGAATCACATCAATAGTTTCCGTCATGGTCTAGCCTTTGTGTCTCCATGTAAGAGAAATACTGTATTAATATTCATAGAATATTCCTCACACACGTACTACATATAGAATAATGCATGCACCAGTCTTAGTGTCTGTTAGTCTTTGCCCTGATAACTTTTGGATTCTATCAACATGTACTCTAAACAACAGATACTAGATATGCCTGGGTACATGTCGCTCTGACACTCCAGACTTTAGTCTCCTCTTCTAGCGCAGAAGTCATAGCCCCCCAGTTCTCCCTAGTAACACGTCATTGCCAGTTTGCGCGCACCACTAGGTTAGAGGTCCCAGCTGCTCAGGTAGCCCCCTCCATGTTTCCGCCCCTTTTATGACATATTCTGTTACGTTTACATCACATGTCTATGTATACGCCCTGTACACGCCTTCTTGTTGCATCAGTCATGCCTTATCTTTCGCGACTGCTACAAACTCCGCCTACTGCTACGCCTACTGTATTGAATGCAATATGTTTTGTTTAACTATATATACTAATGTTCTGTTATTAAAAGTTATGCGCATCATTCCCAGATCCTGCCCCCGGCAGCTGCCATCCCATTCCCATGCAGGCTGTCCTGATCTTGTCCTTTATGCCTAATTAAAGCCTGTCAACTCTAGCTACCTCGTATCTTGACTCTTATTTATTGAGCTACCCGTTTATTGATTATAGTCAAAAATAGAACCGGTAATTAATTATTTATTTACCACAAAGTGACTGCACACATTCCATATATATAACTACTACATTTCAGTGCACAACCCTGACTCATTTTGTAAATACATAAGCAATTTGCTGCATTATTTGGGCCAACATTGCATCAAAAAGTGACGGAAAGGCAGCACAAAGATGCGCAAGAGGCTTGTAAATCTGCCTCGGAGAGTTTGCAGTAGTGTATGTATACTGACTGGAAAATTGTAGATTTGAAACACAAGTCTAATTCTAAACAAGCAACATTATTAACTACTCTACAAATGGATAACTGACTGCACACATTCTACATTTTTTATTACTGCACTTTACTGCACAAAGCTGACTCACCAAACACATTAACTTACAAAATGCTTTTATCACAATGGTTATCCAAATGCAGACAAACTCAGAATGTGATTCTACACAACTAAACTTCTCCTTGCACTTTAGAAGGATAAACACATTACTCCTATTAAAAACAAAATGCACCACATACATCACCTTACAAGTTAACAACTCACCTTTCAAATTGATTTGTAGATTAAGAAGAATGTTAGTCACACAGCAAATATTCTTTTACAGAATCTCTCTACTTCAGTGTTCTCAGCAAAACCAGAAAATGGCACACTTCCCTCTCAATCTACACATATATACATGTACATAACAACTCCAATTGCTTCCCACATTAATTCAAAAGCAAACACACATTTCTATTGGTTGAACGTTTTAACCCTTTCCAACTGACATAACTTTGAACCCTACCCCCAACAGATCATGCAAAACTCAACTGACCACAGAGGTGAAATGTTCAGCACACTGTAAAACACTCCTCCTCAATAAGTTTAGACTCTGCATAGGTACTTACTTATAAATACCAATAAAGAGAAAAGCTCTTGTTAGAACCAACCAATATCTAAACACATAAGCTTGATAGATATCTGAAAAATATATTTTTTTAATTGTTTTTTTCTTGCTTGGTACGCGTACGGGACGACTTAGAAACCTCGCAGCATAGGTGGTACAGCGGCGCTTGATGCGCGTACTCCAATTTTACCGTAAAAAAAAAAATTTGCCCCATCACTAATTTTTAATTATCCCCGTGGACCCCATCCCCTGGGGCTCATATAAAACGTTGGGGACTGTGGGGCGGAGCCCCAATGCCCCCACGGTCCCAGCCGGCTCCCCGCGTCCTTCGGGAGGCGGCATTGCTTTTCGTCAGGGAGAGCAGCTAACATGCTGCTCCCTTTGACGAAAAGCAATCTGCTTTCCTATTTGCAAGAGAGAGCAGGTCAACCTGCTCTTTCTTCCAAATAGGAAAGCAGTTTGCTTTTGGCGGACAGGAGCCGTGAGACTCCCGCCCTACCATAGCAAACTACAGTGTCCCGGGGGTAGGCACCCCGGGACACTGCAGGCGCCGGCCCTGGGGGGTGGTGGTCCCCAGGGCCACCACTAGGGTCCAGGAGGGGGGCCGCACGGACCGTCCCCCAAAATGTAAAAGCCCCGGGTGGTGGTGGTCCCCGGGGCTGAGAGGTCCTTCACGGACCCCCCCAATTTTAAAATATAGTGCCCCGAGGAGGAGGCGGTCCCCGGGGCGTGTGGGGGGGCTTGAGTCCCCTTAAACAGGTATTTTTAATTTTTTATAAAAAGAAGTCCCGTGGGGGTGGTGGTCCCCGGGGCTGCGGGGGGGCCATGAGCCCCCCTTGCATAGGTATTGTTAAAGCCCCGGGGGGTGGTGGTCCCCGGGACTGAGGGGCCCCTCTGGGTCCCCCATTATAAACAGATACATTGCCCAGGGATTTAGCCCCCCCGGGGGCTAATTAACATTAAAGCGGGCTTCGTTTTTTTGTTTTTTTTCGCGGCGCACGCGTACCGTACGCATATCAGGCAATTTAAAAAATATAAATATATTTTTAGGCCTTGAGGGTCCTCATAGGACACCCAGAGCAGGGCTAGAGGGTCAGGAAGTCCTATAGCAAATAGCTATCTTTTCCTCTCAATATGCACAAAAAACGAATCACATTTCTTCCCACATTAATTCAAAACCAAACACACATTTCTATTGCTTGAACATTTGAACCCTTTCCAATTGACATAACCTTCAACCCTACCCCCATTCTGCCTTCTGCCTGTTACCATAGAAACACTTCTTGGAACACCTAACTAAGCACACAGGTCAAAAGGTCATCACACAATATTGCAAATCAAAACAGCAAGTGTGCTTGACTTGTCGATATACCAGCTTATCTTATGTAATGTTCTTTTATATCAGTTTTTGTTAACCAATAAATATCAGGCTTTTAAAAAACTGAAAATTGCCCCCTTGCTTTCTGTGGCGAACATATTCAAACAACCAATCTTTTCTTTTTTCAAAACTGCATCTTATCCACCATTTTAGAAAAATCTTACTTTTCAAATTGCCATTTCATTTACAGAGACCATCTAAGTGCATCCAGACCTCTCTTCAAGATGCTTACAGTGTGGATTGTGGTACACAGCTATATTTTCTGGAGCCAAAGGTAAACAGAACAGAAAGGAATTCATAAAGACCTAGGTTTACCAAACGTAGACATTAAATGGATTGGACAGAGAGGGTTAAAGTGGCACCAATTGATGCCATTGGTGAAATCCTTTTTACATCTTCAACATCCTGACATCATAACTGTGCACTGTGGTGGCAATGACCTAGGCACTTTGACTGGGGTAGGTCTGGAAATGTTTATAAAGGACACCTTTACAGAACTCATGTCACTTTTCCCCCAAACTGCCTTTGTGTATTCTAACATATGCCAAAGACAGAATGGAACTGGTCCAATCAATTTTGTCCACAGATTGAGAAATCTAGGAAGCATGTGAATAAATCTGTTTCTGCTTTTCTCCGAGACTATAGAATGGGGTCCATTTACAGCAACAATCTGTGTTTCAATATGCATGGCATCTATAGGAGAGATGGAGTACATTTTACAGATGAAGGGAACAGAGTATTCCTCAGGAACTTTAGACTCAGCATCGGTACTTACTTGTAGGTACTAAAATCTCGCAATACATACAAGGGCTCTTTTTCAGAGCCACCCAAAATCTAAACACATAAGCTTGATAGATATCTGAAAAATATTTTTTTTTATCACTTGGGTTTGCGTACAGGACGCCTTGTGAACCAGGTGGCATACGGGGTGCCACACGTGTGCACACCAGAGGTCGCGGTGAAGGTCTCGCTCCGTACGCGTATCATAATTTTTCCATTATAAAAAAAAATGTGCCCTTAATTTAAATATTTTTGGAGGAGGGGGGTCGCGTGGCCCCCCTCCCGGGCCTCTTCTACCCCCGGGGACCCCATCCCCCGAAGCCGACTTGCCTCCTTTAAAAAAAAAAAAAAAAACTAATATTTGCGGAGGGGTGCCGTGTGACCCCCCTCCCGGGCCACTTCTTGCCCCGGGGACCCCATCCCCCGGGGCTGGCTCTCTTTGTTGGGGACCATGGGGGGTCCCCAATCCCCCCTCAGTCCCTGCCGGCTCCCGGCGTCTTTCGGAAGCCGGCATTGCTTTGCGTCAGAGAGAGCAGCTAACATGCTGCTCCTCCTGACGAAAAGCAATCTGTTTTCCTATTAGCAAGAGAGCGCTGGTTAACCTGCTCTTTCTTCCAAATAGGAAAGCAGTTTGCTGTTGTGGCTCCCGCCCTACCACAGCAAACAACAGTGTCCTGGGGGTAGGCAACCCCTCCCAACATTTAAAAGCCCTGGGGGTGGTGGCCCCCGAGGCTAGGAGGTCCTTTACGGACCCCCCCCAATTTTAAAATGTAGTGCCCCTGGGAGTAGGCGATCCCTGGGGCGTGTGGGGGGACTTGAGCCCCCCCACACAGGTATTTTTAAATTTTTCAAAAAAACAAGCCCCCGGGGCTGCGGGGGGGCCGTGAGCCCCCCGCATACGTATTGTAAAAGCCCTGGGGGTGGCGGTCCTCGGGGCTGGGGTGCCCAGATAAATAAACAAATTGCCCCCGGGATTTGGCCCCCCGGGGCAAAATAACAATAAAGCGGGCTTCGGGTTTTTTTTCTTCTTTTTCACGCCGTACGCGTATCGTACACGTATAACGCGATTTAAAAAAAAAAATTCTTTTTAGGCCTTGAGGGTCCTTGTGGGACCCCCTGAGCAGGCCTAGGGGTCAGAGTGTTTCTACCCTGCCCCCTTTGCATCTTTTGTGCACTTGTTTTTCAGTTTTCTTGTGCCTCGGTTCTACCGAGACACATGATGGCTGCCAACACTTCCTGGTTTGGAGTGTTGACAGACAGTTGACAGCCAATTAGCATTCAGCTCGTGTTCGTAATAGTACACGTATAGTCCCGCGAACAGATTTACACCATTTAACAAGAAGCATAAACTGCAAACCAAACTCTACCTTTTTGCCAAATTTGGTGGAATTCCGTTCAGCAGTTTAGGCTGTAGCCGTGTCTGAAGGTCCCTATGGAAAATTGCATGGGGAAAACACGTTTTGGGACCCCTTTTCTTATCAGTCCCCATTTGACAAATCACCCCGAAACTTTCAGGATAGGAGCGGAGCGGAGCGCCCCATCTTCTTGGAGAATTTCTCGAAGATTCATTGACCGGCGCCAAAGTTATTCCAAATAGAATGTTGTGGATTTCCTATGGAAACTAGGTCCTAATTATAACTACCTACTGGTGACCGCAGAAGTGGGAGGCTAAGGATGAGTACAAAGGGATGTGGAGGGGAAGAGTCAGAGGGAAGAGTTTAGAAAGCCTTGTTTCGGGGATCAGTATTGTAAAAATACAGTGTCCAATGGTGCAAGGATGGATAGAGTAAGGGAGAGTCTAGAAAAGGCTATTTTGGGGATCATAGTAGTGTAATGGGGTTTGTGATGAATGAGAGAGTGGAGGTAATGGATATGTTGATAGAGGTATAGTGTGAGAAATAGGGAAGTGCATTGGAAAGAGTAGTAGAAAGAGGTTTGAGAAGAGTCAGAGAGTTGAGGTAGAAGATATATTGAGAGAGGTATAGGGTGAGAAATAGGGTAGTGCATTGGAAAGAGTAGTAGAAAGAGATTGAGATGAGTCAGAGAGTTGAGGTAGAAGATATATTGAGAGAAGTATAGGTTGAGAATTAGGGTAGTGCATTGGATATGCTGAATTAGAAGAAAGTAATACATATATAGATCTATAAGTACACAGAAAGTTTATAGATGCATAAAGGAATTAGGTATATGTAAATTAAATATATTGATGGAGGTATAGGGTGAGAAGTAGAGTAGTGCATTGAATATGATCTTTTGGGGGATGAAAGTAATAAATACATAGATCCAAGTACATGTCTCAGGGCACTGTCCCTTTGGAGAGACAGAAGTTTCGGTCTTGGGGCCCTGTAGACTATGAACAACAATTATAAAAATGTGATAAGATTTGAAAAAGAATGTATAATTTTGTGATACAAAAAATTAAGTAAAAAGAAAAAGATTTACTCTACACAGAAAAAGTAGTCTTAGGTCTATTGTTGTATTCTCAATATGTCTGTTGAAGAATAGAAGTTGAAAACAGGTAGCAGTACTGGCATTCTTCGTAGATTACAATGAAAGCACTTCCCTTAGGGCAGCTGTAAACATGGGACTGCCCTAGGGGCAGGGCATTCAGTGAAATACAGAGCAGCTGTTTTAATCATCCTCTCTGTTTTTCTCTGTGCATGCAGTACTCGCCTTCAGAGGGATCACATTTTTTGGCACAGTGGCTAATTTACAAAAGTAATACACTGTTGCACCTGAAACTCCCTTATCTTTGCAAACATAAATAGTGTTTGGAGGTTTTTCAAAAACACAGGATACCTAGAGTCAACAACTGAACTGCAGCTTATAACGATATATGATTTTCCATTGTGTACCAATTCATATGGTAAATTATAACGAAAGAAAAATTAGCTTGAATCAAACCTAAGTATCTGAAAAGCGCTGAGGATACTGAGTTTGGGAACAGTGGTTGTTTGTACAGCTCTATATTTGGACCATGCTATTGCCATACTATCATGTGATTCAGAGGAAGTTTTGCAGTGTTTCTTCTTTCTTGAAAACTGTCTTCCATTTTAAGCCAAAAATGCAGAGAAATTCAATTAGTAATAATAAATGTTCAACTATTCAAAGCTTCCAAATTTGTCCGGATAAAAACAGTACACCACTTGTGTGGCTGAATCTAGTAGCCACAACACGAAAACCCCAAACTTGTGACCTGGAAACATCACATTTCAAGCAGCAAAATCAGCCCTTTTTTCATAATATGATTAGCTGCAGAATTTGAGCCCTAACTCAACTGTCACCCTGGGAAACGTATCAAACTATGACATTTCTGAAAGCTAGATATCCAGGAAAGTCCAGGGTGGTCTGTTTCTTGTGGCTTCCATGACATTTCTTTATGTAGAAGGCCTTGCAAACCTCAAAGTTTGGCTAACAAGGCCTATTTTCCCCATAATTCTGTGTGAGAACGTTCTGGAAGATGTAGGGATCCACAAAATTCCAACAACCAATAGTTCTGTACTTCTCTCAATTAAAATGAGACCCACTAGTGCCTGTGACATAACTCAAACACAGGACGTGGAGGTATTGAAAATATCTGGAAGAAAAATGACTAGCTTTGAGGATATGGATAACTGAGGATTTTGGGTCCTCGCTTGCCTGCCAGTCAGGGAAGTCTACTAAGCCCAGACATTCCTGAAACCTAGATACCCAAGGGTGGCCAGAATGGTGTGACATGTGAATTTCACAATGGTTTTTGGCCAGAAGCCCTAGCAAATCACACACTTTGGGTAAAAACATTCATTTTCTGTCAGGGAATTTCCTGGAAAAATGTAGGTATCAACAAATTCCTTATCACCCAGTGTTTCCTCACATCTCCTGATAAAAATATTCCACCTCTTCTTTGGTTGGGCTGAGCAGCTGCAATAGGAAATGGTCTAAAACGCAACATGGATAGTACACATTCTTGCCTTAAAACCAACCACTTTTTGCAATATCAGTAGCTGTGGATTTTGGGTTTTAACTAGGTTGCCATCCAGGGAAACATACCAAATCCAGACAGCTCTGAAAACTAGACCTCCAGTGGAGTTCAGGGTGGTTTTACTTGGGTGGATATCACAAAGGTTTTGTACTCAAAAGCCCTTGCAAACCTAACACTTTGACTGGAAACTAACATTTTCCTCACATTTCTGTGAGGTAAAGTTCTGGAATCTATTGGATTTCACACATTTTTTACCACCCAGCCCCAGCATTTCCAAAATGTCTCCTGATAAAAACGTTACCCCATTAGTGAGGGCAGGCCTAGAGCCTGCAACAAGAAAGGGCCAAAAACACAATATTGAGAAAACAAAATGTTTCACTTCAAACTAATTCTTTTTTCGCAATGAAGGTAGCTTTGTCCTTGGCTCAGCCACTATCCAAGGAAACCTCCCAAAAAGAAAGACATTTCTGAAAACTAGACATGCAGGGGAGTCAATGTTGGTGTGACATGTGGATCCCATAATTTGTCTTTACCCAGAAACCCTTGCAAACTTTGGCTAATAACATGCCTTTTCTTCAACTATTTTGAGCCTAGCTCTTTGTATTTTTGTGGAGGGCTTCTAAGCGCTAGGGTAATTGTTTTGAGTTTGAATTTTCTTTTTGTTTCCCTGTTATTATCGACACAGTTGTTCATTTTCTTCGGTACAAAGGCAGTGTTAGGCAAGATTTCTTAAATTACCGCATTACAATTAAATTGTGGTACAAATGTACAAAAAAATATGCCATAGTTGGCAAAAGTTTTGAGCAAATGCAAGTGAACAACAGACTTCAAGAAGTTCTTTTTCAGCGCTTTCTTTGAATGCATATTCACACCACAAATTGACACTAGGATGCATTTTGTGCTAAAATATAGCAGGACATTACAGATTTGCATTTTTTGTATTATGTGCAATTTTGGTTAATTTTCAGCAACTTACAACTAAATATGAGAAAGCAAACTAAAGTAATTTCTCCCAACCCTAGTAATCATAGGGCAATGAAGTCTGGAGTCTGCCACACATGTGGAAAAGGTGGCCATTGGAAAAGCGATTATAGGGTGAATAATTATAATAATAATAATAATAATAATAATAACGGGCATTTATAAAGCGCACAACTACCTCAGCTGAGGTGTCCCGGCGCTGAATTTACAGTGGTAGCAGCCTGTTTATGTAATGTACATGGTAGCTCTGATCACTCCGATGTTGCAGAATGGGCAATGATGTTGTCACAGATTGCAGCTCAACCGACACATTTGTAGTAAAAGGGCAGGTCTGCAGAGCTATGCCTTAAACACCAACCTTCCCACTAAAGTTACAAAATGATGCAGTACACTTTCCACAGAATTTACAGGTGCAAGCACTTTAAGCACAACAGCTCGCAAGACAATCAGTGATTAGTGATTCATTTACACAGTTTGTAGCTACTCAAGTGTTGCCACGTGGATTTAGTGAGAAACAATGATGTTGCCTAAGGAGTGGAGTCGGACGCCCTGCTTGGTACAGTTTATGAGGTAGAACAGAGCAGACGATATGTGGAAGGCATAGTTAATGATCATTCAGTTTCATTCATAGTTGATATTGGTGCTATCTGATCCACAGTTTGACCAGTGGACGGTCGTAACCTACCCCTCTCAGGAAAAGAAGTCCAAGCTGTAGGCATTTCAAATAAAAAAAGTGGTTTATCAAATTTCAGCTTCGGTTCCAGTTAAGATGGGTATATTTACAAATAAGCAAGACTTTATGTTTGGTAAAAGAAGTCTTGTGAACCTGCTTAATATTTACTAAGTAAATTGAATTGGGTAATCTAATATGTGCTGGGTGGAGCCTATGTTCAGACAAATCACACAGATGTAAACTTTACATTCAAATCAAAGTCAGCTAAAGTCCAGTTTTCACAGAAGAGGACATGCATCCAGATTGAAGACAGACAGTGATAATGGAATTTTTGGTATTTAACAGGCAAGGTTATTGAGCTGATTCAAAGTGCTAAACCACTGCAAGTTACATTAAAACAGGGAACAGGTTACCCACGTATACCATAGTACAGACTCTCTCAAAAGACAGCCACATTGATTAAGATAATGAAACAATGATTCCTAAGGGGAAGGTTTGGTAGTCCATATAATACCCCTGTAATAGGCATTTGCGAGGCCAACAGAAATTGGAGAACAGTGCAAGATTTGTGAAAGATTAAAAATATAGTTGCCCAATGCTGTCCCAACTGTGGCAGTGATAGTATTTCAAATTTCAGCAGATGCAGAGTAGTTCACAGTGACTCGTTTATGCTTGCCATTCTTTTCCATTCCTCTTCATGAGGAAAATCAGTATATTTTTGCCTTCAAATAAAGTAATACTGTTGCACAAATTACCTCAATGGTACAGAGAGTCACCATCCATCTTTACACAAGTTCTCAAGAAATATCAAATGTACTGAGATCCTGTGAGTTAGTCCTGGTCCAATATTTAGATTGTCGTGTGATCACTCGAAACACATGTGAAGCTTGTAAATTGGACTGCATTGCATTGATAAATCATTTCACTCCTGTAGGTCACTAGGTCTCATTGACAAAATTGCAGTACCATCAGGTAGAACTTTCTATTTTGTGACATCAGGTTCAGAAAGGAATGAGAAATTTTTAAAAGACCACATCTCTGCAGTGATGAGAATGATTCCAATCCATACACAGCAAGAAGTGAGGATGTTCTTGGGAATGGTGGCTTACTGGCATCAGTGGATTCCCAATGTTTTCCTAGCTGCTAAGACATTGCAGAGACTGAGATACAGGGACAACTGATTCAGTGCCCTGGGATGGGAAAAGCATGATATCTCCTCTGGAGCTGAGAAATGACACTGCTTTGGATTGCCAGACTATGGGAAATATTTTTTTGTATTGTCATAAAAGAGCAGGCTGCTCTCTTTCTGTTCTCACTCAAAAGCATGGCATTGGACAAATACCTGCTACATGATTTAGTTTTTATGGAAACCTAGATTCAATTGCTTTTGCTCTGTCTGGATGTTTGACATACATTGCAGGTACCCCTATAGTCATAACCCAAAGTGGTTCTGTAGTTTTTGGTCATATGTTAATTGTGCTTGTACCATATTGAATGGAGACACTTTTGAGCTGAAGCTGGACTCAACATCTAACTAACTTAAGAATACCAAAGTATGAGCTAATAATTTTCCCAGCCAAGATTCTAAGACAGTGATGGCGCAGCTCTGTGAGATGTTCACACCATGATCTGCTTCATGCCAATGATCCCCCGGGACACTGCAGCAACATTGAGGCTCTCATCAGGACCCCTGCAATGAGCAACTGGAGTGACATGAATGCCACTTGCTGATGGACCAGAGCACGCCATGCGGCTGCTGTACGGAGAGCAGTAACCAGCATGTGGCCATGACCTGAGAGGCCACTCCTCCGTTCTGAGAGGTAGCCGGAATGCCTCTTGCTACCTCCCCATGACCGCCTGAGCCAGGGAGTTGGGTGCCCAGGATAATTTATGGCAGAGGCCAGGAGCTTTCACGGAGCATTGAGGAGATGACTGCCGCCGTGCCTCCCCTCTTCTGTGCCTGACTGGCAGAAGGATTGGACAAGGCCCAGCTGGAGCTGGGGTCTCACTATGCTGCTGTTGACGGGGCAGGTGAGCCAATTTGAAGCAGGTAACCCTTCGAGCTGATTGCCCATCAAGCACATCAGCCGTCACCCTTCCATTACTGCCTGCATTACCATGTGAAAGATTTGTGTTCTGGCAAGATCCTAGATGGGGAAATACTAAGTCCTGGAGCATGTCAAAGTACAGACTGCATTTCAAAACTGTGAATTCAACACCTGAAAAATATGGAGACCCGCTTATGTGAAACTGTTGCCTGGTTTCACCCTAGATCTGCTGATAAATGGGGCACTTTTTAGAAGAGCGGCATGGACAACAAAGACCTCCCTTCTAGCAACACTCATCAAGAACTGCCAGTGACTTCCAACATGACCAGCTGCACCCAAGGTGAAACGTCGGGGCTGCCGTGGCTTGGGCAAGGTGCTGACTGGGGCTGAGGGCTCTGGGAGCTGACTAAAGCGTGAGTGGAACCTCTGAACTACCCCTGCTCTTGTAGACACTGCTGCTTAATGAGGGTCCCCCAGGTCACTCAGGAGGGGGGGTGCTCTCATTGAGAAATGCAACCAACGCAGACTTCTCCGTCATGATGTCAGCAATAGCTAGGTGCAATTGTGAAGCAGCATTCATGACTGCTCCTGCACTCGCTACCTCTGCCATGCTCCTGCAGAGCTTTGCCACCCATGGTCCCTAGTCAGCAGCACACTCGAGTCATGGGGCGCCCTTGGTGGATTCCTGGCACCCCAGAAACAGTTTACGATCCGATCTTGGGGCAGCGGGCAATGGTTAACACCCCACCCCCCAGGTGAGCACTACTTTGTAGAGACACATTTTCTCTTCACTAAGGCTCCAGGGGAAACAGGAGGGACAGCCGCACCATCAGAATCTGAAATGATGCATTGAGAGGTGACCCAACTGCGTTTAAGTGTGGCAGCTGTGCAGGCCCAGTTGCTCCCCACAATGTACTACAGAGGGCAGTGTTACCTACTTGTTCTGAGGGAGGACCTCTATAGCCTCGTACCACAAGGCTTTGGACATTGAAATCTGGTCACAGCAAATCACACCCCCAACATGGCACATGACAAGGCCTATACCCCAACAGCGCAGCAAGAGGTGGATAAGTACACCAAACACAACACCACAGGATGAGGCCAGGCAGTAGGTGGAAAAGACACACAGCCCATACTATATGCTATCCAGGACTTCAAAGGTGCAATGAAATGCAAAATTGGGGAACTGAAAGTGGACCTGTGGACTTGCGGAGCACAGTAGCAAGGGTCACAGAAGTGGAGGGCAGAGCCTCAAAATTTGAAGATTGCAGGAGTGTCGTCTAAACTCACGGCAACAATTAGTTGGGCACCTGGAAGCTACAATAGATGACGCAAAGGGATGGCCGAGGTGCAATAAACTACTCATCGTGGGCATACCTGAGGGTCAGAAGCATTCTTCTGAGACTGGCTGAATAGCTGGGTACTGATCTCCGAGGTCTCCTCCTGCTTCTTAATAGAAAGAGCGCACAGGTCCTTGGTCGAGAAACCTCCTGTGCCCTTCATGCCTGAGTCCTGATTGTGATGTTATCCTTTCAAGTAGCTCAATGGCTTGGGTCCCTTATCTTTCAATCCTCTCTGATAATGATCTTCCTGGACCACACAGTGAAAGTTCAGCAGCAGCGATGATCCTTTCAGGAGGTAAAGCAGGAACGAAGAGCATTGGATGTCCAATACATGTTTCTCTTCCCTGCTCAGTTGAAAGTCATCTTCCATGGAAATACTCTCTTCTTTGAGACTCCAGAAGCAACCCGGGACTGGGCAATTGAGTGGTCTAACCAGCAAGGCCGTACTACAATTCCTGCAGGATGGAGCAAAAGGAGAGTTGCCAGAGACTGGAACATGGCTCTGTGGTTCAGAAACAGACGCAGAGAATGCAGAACTTGCTTACATGGCATTGATAGATCTCCAGTGGGGCGGTCGGCCTCCGTGACAGAGACAGATCCTACACAATATGGTGCTGCAGTCGACCAGGGCCGGACTGACAATCCCCGGCACCGGGCAATCCCCCGGTAGGTGTGGGGGCCGGTTTTCTCAGAGGGAGCAGGTTTTGCTGGGGCCGACCGATGTGACGTCATGTGACTTCATGAGTCTGCCGATGGAAAAAAGAAGCACAACATTTCAGGCCTGATCAATGATCAGGCCTGAAAGCCCAGCCCCCAGATGTGTGCAGGTGAGTGGGGAGGGCAGGTGGGGTGAATGGGCCCATCCACTGAGGTGTGTGCAAAGGGGAACTTGTACTTCACTCTTGAGCTGTACACAAGGGTGGGCCATTCCTCTGAGCCATGTGTACCAGGAGGAAAGTCTGCAGGTGAAGTAGCCTGGCCAACCGCCCGACATTGAGTGTCGCAGCATTGGTTTTCGGGCCGGCGCGAGAGTGCGTTTCGTCAGCAGGGAGACACTTAGCATGCGGAGACTTGGTTGCTGCACTCTTCCTATTATTCCCTCTCCTTCTGTCCTGCTCCTCACTTACTGAAAACCGTGACTTGAAGAAACAGTTCACAACCTCTCTTTCCTTTTTTCATTCAGTTGCTGCCCTGTGAGATGAATCCAAAAAAAACACTCTTATGGGAAATGCCCGTTTTCTCACATTTTTCTATCCCAAAGTGCAGCCTCGGGATGGAGAGAAATAAAAGGTTTTGAAAGTGAAAAATAAATGCATAACTAAATAAGGCAAGACAGAGCTGTTGCAAAGTGGCCAGATTGGTTGTATTCCCATCCAAACGCATCAGCCTCACTTTACAGACTTTGCAGTGAAGCGCTGCTTTTGTTTTCTCGTCTTTCTTTGAACAGCATTGTTGTCCCCAGGTGGAGATGTGCACCTTTCCTGGATGTATTGCAATACCTGGTTGATGGGTGGGTTGGAAAACAAAATGTGTACCATGGCTCTGTGTTTATGGATTTGGTCTTTTTAAACCATACTGCTTACATTTTGTAAGGATATAAGCAATGGACATTGAAACGGTTCCCTTCAGGGCCCTGTAGTCATATCTTTAACTTTTCAGGTAAAACCACTCGCTGATTTCTGAATAGTGAGTGCGAGATCGTTAAGGTAACCATGTTGTTTCTGCTTACATTTCACATGCTTTACTTACACTTGCATTCCCTATGAATTTGCTTTCACTTTTTTTTCCTTAGGCAGCTTATTACTCTCATCAAGTGCATAATTTAAATTGAGCCATGTCCAAGTGTTTATAGCAGCCACAATTAAGTTGTAGCTGAAGGCAGTGCGAGTTTCTCTCAGTGGGGCAGTATGGTGTTCAGTAGGGGAGAGGATGTGGCACTATGGCCTGAGCTGTCGACTTTGGAACTGGGGCACCGGGTTAAGCCTTCATGGCCAGTCCACCAAACCACTCTCCTGAGGGAGCATATTCCCATGCTCGACCTTAGAAGGCCCCACTAGACCTTAGAAGGCCTTATGTCTTAGCACAAGCAGGTGCTAACCTTGTGTGGGTTAACCTTGAAGGTCTGTCCACCACAATCCTTACTGAAGTTCATCTCCAGTCTTGAGGGCAGGCCTACAAAGCAGCACACCCTAGAGCAACAGTGATCCAGTCACTGTGACTCTGTCACTGAGGTCACATGAACCTTGAGCAGGTTAGGGTGATGCGAACGGTGTGACTGCACTGGGTACCTATTTCGGGTGGGTGCATAGTGTTGCAAGTATATTATGTTTTTTTTTTAAACTTGCAGCCTCCTTCCTGGCCTCTAGCATTTTTCAGCAACAATAAAAATGTCATGATAAATTTAGTGATTAATGTTCTTCCTAGAGAGAGATCGGAGTTTTGTCTAGTGGAAGGGTTGACTCCTGGAAAGGTAGCACAGAGGGTTAATGTGCCTGCTGCAAACAACATGTACCATGGACATCACAAAGTGCACATAATGTTAACTAGGTTAGTAGGTTACTGCTTTTGTCAGAGAGATCCTTTTGTTACTTGCAGTTTATAAGTTAAAATCCTAACATAGATCAGTGAGCTATTAAACTAGACTGTCTGCTTGTATGGTTGTCATGTAGCTTCTACACCTTGTAGTCCGTTGTCTTATGTAACATTTCCTACACAGTGATTTACACATGTATAACTGATTGTCTCTGTGTAGCGTGTACAATGTAAAGCGCTCTGACACTGTGCACTGGTATGAGTGGCGCTGTAAATCAAATCAAATGCATCTGAGAAAGAGTGTGGTTATGGAGACTTGAGGAGGACTGTTAAAGTGTGGTAGTGATGGAGTCTGAGGTGTAGGTAATCATTGGGGGCACCAGCAAACATTGCTGCACAGGGCCCCACCAGCACTGAAGCCGGCCCTGCCATCGATGCCAATCCCCCTTACCCATTGGTACCTCCATTGACCTTGTTTCAGCAGTAGCAGCGGCAACTCACCAAGGATCGGCAATGCAGGATTTGCACACACACCAAACTAAGTTTGCAAACTTCACAGTCTCTCTGCTTCATGCACAAGCACTTTTAACATGTGCTAACTGCACTGGAACCACTGGAATTATGCAGCAATGGGGGAAAACATGATGCTGCAGTGTTGACTAAATTATGCAACAAACAAAAGGCTTCAGCGTAATGCAATATATTTTCTTATACTTTATTATTTAGACGTTTTTACACATGGTAAGTCTCTGCAACGATTCTGCCTCATTAGTATCAGTATAACATACAAATGCAGCAGTGAGAAAGGTGATCAGTCAACCTTTGCAAAGGGCTGTTCACTTTGCAGCAACTCAAGTCACTTTTTTTAGTAACTTTTTACCTGTTTGAGCTACAAAAATGATTAGTTAAAACTGGAAGATTATGCAGTGGAAAATGTATTATGTGGCAAATATGTCAAAGCCATAATTATATAGAAAACATTTGCAAACTAGGATATTTTTCCATTCATGTTTGATCTGCTCTTCTGGAAGAAGGGAGGAGAAGTGCTAATGAGAGAAACTGCATGCCTTGGAGACAAATGGCTTGTGATTCACTTTCAAGCATATTTGGGAAATTGTGCGATTGGAAATATATGCCACTTTGTGAATGTATTTAAATGCCAATAACTCCTATTAAACCTTAAATAATCAAAAGAATCCTTTGGTTGAATTAAATAACACAATAAACTGTAACTGGTCAGTGAAATGCCAAATAAATACAAAAAATTGGGATGTTTGGCACATTTTGGCCACACCTCTGACTCCGCCCACTGATTGAATCCTTGGGTTAGCTCCGCCTTCCTAGTCTCCGCCCACAGTTCCTCTACTTTTTTTCCCCCACTTTGACCACTGGTTAAATCAAAATACAGGCTGACGTTTCATCGTGCAAAGTACACATATTTTACTTGTTCTGAATGCATCTCCCAGGGAGTGTTTTAAGGCTTCCCAACGAGACAGTGTTTTTGGTTCTGCTATTAATTTCGTCGTCTTGGTGCAGCTGGAATCGCACTGCGCATTATCAAAATTGCATACGCTGCAGGCAGGCGGCAGGTTTAGGCACTTTACTTACTGTTGTGTCTGTGCAGAAATACCGGTGGCATTGAGTCACTGCTTCTGAATCCTGCCCCCTGCACAAAACCAATTGGCAGCCTTGCTCCGAGACCCGCTGACTAGTAGTGTGAAGATGGGTCATGGCCTTTTGGGGCGGTGAGGCGACATGACTTCAGGGAAGCCTTCGAGTTCCGACCAGGCCTCCTGAAGTCTGGTGGTGCGTGCAGGCTTGGGTGGGTCATGGCGGGTGCAGGAGGACTTGCTGGACCTGGTGTCTGCCGGGTGCCGCAGCCACTGCCGTACTCAGGTGAGTGCAGGCTATTGACTTGAATTTCGGGGGCGGGGGGATGGGGCCTTGTGGTGGTGGTGGTGGTATGTATTTTCATTTTAAGGCAGTTACTGGCTAGGCTGTTTCTGCATGCCAATGCATTCATTACAGATGCCATCCTTTCACCTAAGTCTGCAGTGTTGAGATGCAGTATTAAGTAAATCCTCTTAGATGTGGTTACCAGGGACAGCCTTCTCTACCAGCCCTCTCTAGTAGACTTAAGCAGCTGTAGAGCACCCGATACACCAACACCAAACTGTACAACATGCTTCAACAGCCTTGCATTCTACGCCCATGTATAGTGCGCAACAACACACCTGCTGGTGGGTATAATGTTTGTGCTGGAAAGAGATCAGAGTTTGGGCTAGTGACAGTTTTGACTCATCATAAAGTAGCACGAAGGGTTAATATGTCTGCTGCAAAGAACATGTACCATGCAAATCACAAAACTGTATTTTTTGTGCATAGCTCAGTGGGTTACTGCTTTTTCCACAGAGATGTTTTTGTAACCAGCAGTTCCTACATTACAATCCTAATATAGCACAGTGACCAATACATTGTCATCAAAGAGCAGCAGGCAAACATCATGTTATAGGCTACAACATTATTTTTACCCCAGTTTTTCATTATCCAAATGCTGCTAAAAAAAGATCTCTTTTGGTTAGAAATATATTCTTCATAGTAAAGCCAACCCCAACCACTGAGGTACATTTTAAATCCTGACTTTGTGCTTCTCCAGAGCACACATTCTTAAAATCTACTGCTTACTGGTATGATATGTGATTCCTACACCTTGCAATTCACATTGTCTTATGTATTATTCCCTATAGACTGAATTTACACATGTATAATTCGGTGCACTGACATAATATCGACTCCAAAATATCGTTTGGACAGAATATCGAGTTTTAAATATCGTTTGGAGAAAATATCGACAGGACAGAATATCGACAGCAAAAATATCGTTTTTAAGGTAAGTGAAGTAATATCGACTGTAAATAATATCGAAAGTAAAAAATATCGTTTTTTATATAATATGTAATTATTTATAGTGTTTTTATGTTATAATATGTGTGAAAAGTGTCATTTTATGTTATAATTATTTTTAATTAATGATTTTTTTTAAATTATTGTGTAATTTTATTCTGTAGCGGGTTGTGGGTTTATAGGGGAATAGGGTGGGAAGTAATTTAATTATAATTAATTAAATATGTAAATTTATTAATTGGTAGTAATAATTAATTAATTGGTAATTAAATAATATATGTTAATTATTTAAAATGTAATTGGTAATTAATTTAATTTAATTTATTAATTGCTAATTATGTAAATTAAAATAATGTATTTCCTGTAGCGGGTTGTGGGTTTATAGGGGAATAGGGTGGGAAGTAATTTAATTATTATTTATTAAATATGTAAATGTATTAATTGGTAGTAATATTTAATTAATTGGTAATTAAATAATATTTGTTAATTAATTAAAATGTAATTGGTAATTAATTTAATTTAATTGATTAATTGCTAATTATGTTAAATTAAAGGGGTATTTTTAGGGTTCAGGGTCAGTTTTTAGTTTTTGGGTAAAGGGGTATTTTTAGGGTTCAGGGTCAGTTTTTAGTTTTTGGGTAAAGGGGTATTTTTAGGGTTCAGGGTCAGTTTTTAGTTTTTGGGTAAAGGGGTATTTTTAGGGTTCAGGGTCAGTTTTTAGTTTTTGGGTAAAGGGGTATTTTTAGGGTTCAGGGTCAGTTTTTAGTTTTTGGGTAAAGGGGTATTTTTAGGGTTCAGGTTCAGTTTTTAGTTTTTGGGTAAAGGGGTATTTTTAGGGTTCAGGGTCAGTTTTTAGTTTTTGGGTAAAGGGGTATTTTTAGGGTTCAGGGTCAGTTTTTAGTTTTTGGGTAAAGGGGTATTTTTAGGGTTCAGGGTCAGTTTTGGGTTTTTGGGTAAAGGGTTTTTTTAGGGTTCAGGGTCAGTTTTGGGGTACAGGGGTACAGGGGTACAGTGTAAAAATAAAGTAAAATTAAATTTACATTAATTTAATTTAATGAAATTAAATTAAATTAAATTATATCTAAATAATTTTAAATAATTTAAATTAAAAAAAATTATTATATACTTACCAATACTTACGTTGTAATGGTAGTGCGTTGTAAAAGTTGCGTTGTAACGTCATATATCCACTGTTGCACTCTTTGCAGTGGGAATAGTAATTTTTACTCTTTTGTATTTGTACGTTAATAATATTGGCTATTATTTAATTAAATTTTGTTACTATATATATATATGTTTTAAGAAATATGATTAAAAAAATATTATTTTTTTACTTTCATTAATTATTTAATTATTAAAAGTTATTTTAAGTATTGTTAATTATATTTTAGTAATTAATTTTTTATATTAATGTAATTAAACATTGTTTTTATTAAAGTCGATATTTTTTACAACTATATTTTTGTTAACGATATTTTGTACTCGATATTTTTGTACTTACCTGTTTGTACATACAAACTCGATATTTTGGTTGTAGATATTTTCTCGTCGATATTTTGGGTAGTCGATATTTTGGTAGTCGATATTATTTCAGTGATCCGTATAATTAATTGTCTCCATGTATAAAATGTAAGTGTGTGTGTTGTAAAGTGTTCACACAACCTACATTGCCTGGTATGAGTAGCACTATAAAACAAATGAAATGCATGTGTGGGTGGCTATGCAGAGAAGAAGGGCATTGTTGGAGGGTGTTGGTGCGGGATTCCACGGAGAAGGAGATGATGGGGTATGTCAAAAAGACTGTTGCCCCTGGCGCCACCAGCACTAAAGACTGCTCGGCCTTATTGTCAGAGTTTGCTATTTGTACTCCTTTCCACAAGACTGGGCCCCTGGAATTCAAACCCTTGACCCACTTAGGTACTTATTTGCATGTCACCACTAGCACAAGCCCTGTCCATGGACCATAAGGCAGGGTGCAGACTTCAGTGTATTTAAATGGTTTGGCATATACTTTTAAGTTTTATATGTCCCAGATTAGGCGAAACTCAATTGCTACCCTTGTTCTTTGTGTGAATCTTGAACTTTTCAAAATCCTATGACTTCAGCGATGTACAGGCAACATTGATGGCAGCACCCACACCCGGAAACTGTTCCAGTGCCACTAGCCTGGGTGCCTTTGTGTGAGTTGTTCATGCCTTCTGGCCCGGGTTCCGTGTGAGACATTTCCATGCTTTCCGGCTGCCTCTGTGCTTCTGTGTGACGTAACTTTTTCATGCTTTCTGGCCTAGGTGCTGCTTATATCTGATATTTCCATGCTTTCTGGCCTGGGTGCTTATGTGTGCTATTTCCATAGTTTCCTCAGTGACCTGGAGGCTCATGTGTGACATTTCCATGCTTACTGGCCTGGGTGTTTTTGTGACATAAGCACCCAGGCCAGTTATGTGTATCGTTTCCATGCTTTCTGGCCTGGGTGTGAAGTTTTCTGGCCTCTGTGCCCTAGGTGCTAGCTATCAGATGCTTATGTGTAACATTTCTACAGTTTCTGCCCTCGGTGGCCTAGGTGCTTTTTATTATTTTTATTTTTTTTTTTTTTTTTTATTTCTGTCTTTAAACAGAAAGTTATGGAAAGTTATAGTTTGAAAATTATACAGAAAAATAACATACTTTAATGCACAATACGATAATACATGGGAAAGAGAAAAAAAAACAGCAGAAAAAGAACAAAGAGCAGATAATAAACATAAACGATAATCAAAAACAGGAAATTCATCCTTGCCAATCGGTGACAGGAGCCCATGTTCTGCGGCCCATTTCCTGTCTTCTCCAGCCTTTTACTCTATACACGGCTGACTCCATATTATACGTTGCCAATAGTCGGGCCCTCCGGTTAATAAAGGTGGGGTAATCAGGACTAATCCAATGTAAAGTGATCATGCCCTAAAAATAGACATAGCAATGAACAGAAAACCTCGCTCGGGTTTACTACGCAGGAGACCATTTTGTGACTGATCGACCCCCAAAATCACTAAGGCAGGTGTTTAAGTTAGGGTTTTACCAGTAATTTGAACAAGAAACCGCTCAACATCTTCAATATACTTAGCTAGTTTAGGACAAGAAAAAAACATGTGTATTGTGTCCGCAACCCAGGTCCCACACCTGCTACACAAGTTCCCTCAATGATTACACCATTTGACGATTTTGCCAGGAGTATAATACAAGTCAAAAGCGGCCATAGAATATTGGGACCTTAAGCTGCCAGTAATTAACGTCTGGTCGGCCAGCTCCAAGGAGGCTGCCAGATCGGTCCCTTCTTGATCAAATTTCCTGTCCCACTTATCATTTTGAGAAATTAAATCATCAGGCAAATCAGAAATGAGAGTTTGATATATAGACCCAATCCTGGATCTCTTTGCAATGTGCCCCACCAGCGGGATACTCTCAAACATATCTGCTCTAACTGTCCCACGTTGTAAAAGATAGCTCCTCAGTTGTAAACATTTAAAAAAATGTTTGGTGGGAAGGCCATACTTAGCTTGAAGATCAGAAAAAGAAGCAAATTGACCCCCCAAAAAAAGATCACCCAAAACCTTAATCCCCCGGGTACCCCAGCTGAAAGTAATCGAGTCCTAAAAAATCAAGGGTAAGAGGCCATAGGAGATCAGGGGAGTGTATGCATTATTAGTTGGGATACCAAATCGTCTGCTGATTTTTTTCCAGAGCAAAAAGGCAGATTGTATGATCTTGAATTTGACTTTCTTGTAATAACTTGGTTCGATGTTGCTGACCAAGCAATTACAAGCCTCTCCCCCAAGGAGTAGCTCACAAATAGAGGGACTGGCAAATTCTGGCACCACGGTCTTTTCACCTGATATTAGAAGCCCCATATGTTGTAGAAGTGCAGCCCAATGATATAACAGCAGAGAAGGCACACCCCATCTGCTCCTTAATCTTGGAAGTATTAACCACTTCGACGCTCTTCTTGCTTTGTGATAGCCCAACAAAAATCTTAGACAAACCCTTTCGGCACTCGAGATACAATGCATTGGGAATTCAATGGGGATAGAGCAAAATAAATACAGGAATTTTGGGAATACTGTCATTTTTATTACATTGGAGTGACCATGGAGTGAGAGATGAAGATGGTCCAATCTCTCCAATGATTGATTTACCTCTCTAATAATCGGTGATATATTGATTTCAGGTATCTCCTCCACTTTGGGCGTGATCTTCACCCCAAATAAGTAGCAACTGGGATTATTTGGATCCCTACGGGTTTAAGAAATCCGAGTGTATAACTTGTGTTTTATCGACATTGAGTCGATAACCAGAAACTAGGCCAAATTGTTTGGCTAAATCGGAAACTGCTGGAAGAGCAGAGAATACCTCCTCAGTAAAAATGGCCACGTCGTCACCGTATGCCAGTGTTTTATGAGCTATACCATTGACCGAGACTGCCTTAATCCTTAAACTGTTATCTAGTTTATTCAAAAAGGGATCTATGTAGATTGAAAATAAAAGCGGAGAGCAGGGACACCCCTGGCGAGTTCCTCTACTAATGGACAGGAGACGTGATTCTTGTCAAGAAATATGAACTGAAGCCACTGGAGAAGCGTATAAGGCTTGTATGGACTTAATAAAATCTTGTGAGAATCCCTTTATTTTTAGTAATTGCCATAGAAATCCCCAGGAGACCCTTTTTGGCGTCCAACAGGATGGGAAACAACCTTTACACCGCAATTTTTACAACGCACTACCATCACAACGAAACTTTTACAACGCAACATCCATTACATCGCATGCCATTACAACGCAACCATTACAACGCATGACACTACAACGCATACCACTACAACGCATGGCATTACAACGCATACCATTACAACGTATAACATTACAACACATAGTACCCTTACACTTTCCAACACTTACCCTACTGTTGCACCCCCTGGAATTAAAATAGTAATTTTTACCCCTACACTATCCAACACTTACCCTACTGTTGCACCCCCCGGAGTTAGAATGGTAATTTGTACCCCTACACTATCCAACACTTACCCTACTGTTGCACCCCCCTGTAGTTAGAATAGTAATTTTTACCCCTACACTATCCAATACTTACCATACATGCAATGTAATCTTATGTGTTGTAATGGTATGCGTTGTAAAGGTAGTATGCGTTGTAATGGAATGCGTTGTAAAGGTAGTTTTTAAAATTAGTTGTAAAAGCATGCGTTGTAATGGAATGCGTTGTAATGGATGTTGCGTTGTAAAAAATGTGTTGTAAAAGTATGCGTTGTAACGTCATACATCCGTGGTGTCCCGACCAGGTATAAAACCATGTTGGTGATTAGAGACCAGGGGGGCGATCACCTTTCCAAGCCTAAGTGCAAGGATCTTGGTGTGAATTTTGCTATCTGCACAGATTATTGAACTCAGGCGATAGGACGAGGGACTGAGCTCTGGTTTGTCCTTCTTCCTAAAGATTACGATTGTGGTCTTATGCCAAGAATCAGGGGTCTGACCCTTCTGGGCAAGTGCAAACAAAGATTCTAGATCCCCAAGTAAAGTATGTCTAAATGTACGATAAAACTCAAGGGGCAGCAAGTCGGGACCAGCCGCCTTACCAGCTGCCAGTGACACTAAAGCTAATTCCAGCTCCTCGCTAGAAATCGGGGAACAGAGAACAAGCGACTGTTCGCGGTTAATTGTCACCCAGATATTCCTCCCCTAAATCCCCTTCATCATCCTCTTCGGAAGAATAAAGAGTCTTATAAAATTTCTGAAACACTTCAAGGACCTTATCCGGTTGGTCATGTATCCGACCTGGACTGTCTTTTATACGACATACCTAATTCAAAATCCCCTTGTGCTGTAGTCTTTTAGCCAGTAATCTATCGGTATTCTCACTATACTCATAGATCTCTGTTTTATACTGAATAAAATTTGTGGCGAGCTCTTCCCAAAATACTGGTAAATTCTATTCCTACGAATAGCTATCTGCCTAAGACATTCCTCTTTCTTTGCCTGATCAGAACTGAATCTAATTAGTGCTTTCTTGGCCTCTCGCAACTGATTATTCCAGCATTTAACCCTCACTTTGATCGTCTTTTGGCGATATAACGAGTGGCTGAGAGTCTCCCCCCTTACTGCTGCCTTAAAAGCATCCCATACGATTACCACAGGGGCTGAACCCTTATTTTGCTGCAAGAAATCTTTTATCCATTCTGACATATGGCTACAATACTCCTGGTCAAGTAGTAGTTTCCGCTCAAAGGTCCAGACTGACCCAGGTGGCTTTACCCCTTTAGATGGAAGTTGCATAATCCGTGGGCTGTGATCCAGGATTACTCGAGGATACAGCTCACAAATACCTCCTTCGAGAATAGAATCTGACACCAAAAAATAATCTAATCGAACAAATTTGCTGTGGGGGGGTGAATAAAAGGTATAGCCAGGATCTGCCGAGTGCAACTTCTGCCAGACATTGACCAGGGCGTATTCAAGGCAAAGCCCCTGAACAGCCTTAAATATCTTGCCTTTCCTCCCAGGGTACGGAACATTACAGTTTAAATCAAAGTTTGGATTCAGATGTATATTGAGATCTCCACATAAGATTTTTGGGGAAGGCCAATGGGCAAATTCGATACTCAAAAAATGCAAAACAGAGGGGTCATCCAAATTAGAACCGTACAGTGAACAGACAGTATATGAAGATCCCCTAACTGTTATATCGGCAAGAGCCCATCGACCGAAATTGTCCACCTTCACTTGCTTAACGGTACTAACACCTTGCCTGGCCATTATAGCTACACCCCTGGTAGTAGTTGTTTGCCGGGAGCAGGCAATAAGATCCAGACCTACTTCCTTCAGCCAAGCACGGTTATTCCAAGGGACGTGTGTCTCCTGTAAACACAATACATCTAAGTCCCAATGTCTGACAAGTTTAGCAAGCACGCCCCTTTTTCTCCTATCATTCAAATCACAACAGTTTAGGGAGCAGATTCGAATTAAATTATGTCTACCCACCATCCTTGAAAACAATCTTGTCCACCCCAATGCTACTCGAACCCAGCAATCCTGTAGCACTGATTAAGACGGCTCCTGAAATGAGGTTAAGATGAAAAAACCTCAAGAACCTTTTATATAAATTGCCATAACTATCTTGTACATAGATAAAGTGCACCCACCACCACCACACACCACCATACCTAACCCTCCTCCCCCTCCCCCCTCCCCTTGACCTCTTCCACCCCCACCCCCCTACCTCTCCCAATCTTCAAAGGCATGGGGACCTTTTGTCCCTGGTGATATTGAGCTGCATAGTCCCGGCTCATATCACCCGGCACTTAAAAATGTAGTCAAGCAGTCTTACAAAATCAACAAAGAATCAATCTGCATAAAGAAAGAAAACAAGCAAAATGATAGCCTGGGCAGGCCAAGAAATGCCAAAATCTGGCAAGAAGCAAACAAAAAAAAAACAATTGAAAATTGAGAATTAATTAGAGGCCATTAGAGCAAAAATCAATCAGATCCTACAGGATATAGATACATTTACAATAGTCCGCAGTCCATTGCCCTCTATAGTATCAACTGTGACCCTCTATCCTGTCTTCAAAGTGAGTACAAACTCTTTAGCCTGGCCCTCTGTGTGGAAAAATGAAGTTTGCCCCTTAAAGATCACCTTTAATTTGGCCTGGTTCAAGAGAAAGACCTGAGCCCCCTTTGCCTGAAATTCCGGAATCAGTTGCCTGAGGTGCCAGCGCAATTCAACTGTCTTCTGACAGAAGTCAGGGCACACAAAGAAGCTGTGGCCTTTCCCAGTTCTTTTGCGGTCGGGCCTAGCCCGGTCATACAAGGATTCACGGGCTAGAAAGTTATTCAAATAGATCAGGATGGCACAAGGACGATTGTCAGATTGAGCACCAGAGCTCCGCTGGTTGAAAGGAAAGCAATGAGCCCTCTGGGTTTGTGTCTACCAGACCCATTGCGGGAGATCCGGGAAGGCCTCCTCAAATAGCTCAATTACATATTGGCGGACATTAGCACCCTCTTGGCCCTCCGGGATACCCAGAATTCCCAGATTGTTGCGCCTTGCCCGGTTCTCCAAATCGGTCAGTTTGAGCACAGTTTCGTCCCTGGTTAACTGTATGCTTTCCACCTTGGACTGCTGTGCAGCTAAGTCATCTTCAAGTTGGGAGATCCTAATTTCTGCCTCTGTAATTCTGGAGGAGAAGTCCGAGCAAGTCTTTGCGATCCTGCGGATGGAATTTGATAGTTTTCTACAAGCCCCTTGTGTCCGGGAGCTTTCGACCCTTGACTCCTCTCTGTGCGCCATCATCACCTGATAAATGGTGGAGAGAGTGATTTCTTCAGGAGAGGCGAAAGCTATACCGTTACTACCAGACACTGCGCTGGTCGCTGTGTCACCTTTATCAACCGGGCCCAATGAATACGACTAATCCCAAGACATTGCACCCGTGGTAGTCTCGTTCACGGCAGGGCAAGTAGAGATTACTTTAGTTTTTTTGACCGTCTCTGTCCTCAGCTGGGATAGTTCGCCTTCAGCATCCCAGTGAAAGCTGCTGGTATCGCTACTATCACCAGCCCAGTCCTTATCTTGGACATCCTCTTCTGAGGAGTTAGACACATCTGATAAGGAGAAAAATGTATCTGCTGGATCATCCTCCTTATTGAGCTCTAAGTCCATCATTTGATCCATTACATTAGGTAATAGTGCAGTTTCACATTGCGTTGAATCTTGTTTTTCTTCCAACGGAACTCCATTGTCCAGCATGCAGCTGGTTTGCTGAACAACACCATAGTCGGATTCGCAGCATTCAGGTAGCTCTTGAGCACACTTCTCAGCTGTGGTGATAGCAGGCACTGCATCCCGAATTGCGGACTCACCTAACGATGAAGACACAGAGGCAGAAGGAGCCCCCCTGTTCGTACCCGCAGCCGGTGTAGCCGTGATGGAAGGCAAAGATTTAGTAGAGGTAGTGCTCCTTGTCCCATCAGGAGCGCTGATTGAGGATTTTATTTTAGAAGACTGGGCTTTAAATGATGCGGGTACAGTCTCTGGCGGCCGGAAAATACTATTCTTGCTGGCCGAAGTAGCATTTGCAGGCTGTTGATTATCGGCTTCCCATACCTCGGAACTCGGAGCCATGGCGGAGATCTTAGAAGCAGCTCCGGGAGCCGGCATTGTCATGCTGCGTCCTCTGCTGGTAGATCCCTTTGGCGGAATGACTACAGAGGGACACCCCGCAGGCTGAGGAAATACTGTGGCGAGTACGGGATTAGGTCTGGACAAGGACGCCAGGTAACACGGGAGCGGTGCACGCACAACCAAGTCCACAGACTCCAGCTCATTCAGGTAGGTGTTCCAAGTTAGCCCACAGCAATCAGTGTCCTGCTTCTCTCGAAACAATCTCTCAGGCGGCTATGCCCTTCATTGTCAGGGCAGTTAGGTCAGCGGTGGAGAGCAGGGAGAGCAGCTCACTCGGACGTCAATGTGGCCGCCATCTTGCCCCCTGGATTCTGATTTCATCCTAGGTGCTTATGTGTGGCATTTCCACAGTTTCTGGGCTTAGTGGCCTTTGTGCTCATGTTTGACATCACATGTAACTGCCTACTTAATGTGTGACAAAACTCAGGAAATAAAAATCATTTAATGTTAGCACATTGTCTTGTACATTTTTTACTCTGAACCTTTGCACAGTTGTTTGCAATTAAGTTTGTTTTTAAATGTCTTTAGGCTATTTTATATGAAGAATAAATTGGTTATATTTAAATTCATGTATCGTGCTCGACATTTCATTTTTTAGTCTTCTCTGTAGGAATGTCTGTGATTTATGACTGGGTATCCTGGTGTTCCATAAGGTAATCATTTACTATGATTTAAAAGTTAATACAATCTATTGAAAAATGTGTTGAAAAATGCTTTGTTTTGGCCTTTCTGTCCCTAAAATTTTCTTGGGGGCACAATCCCCCAAACTCCCCCCAGCTCACTGTGCTTGCTCGCTACACACTATACTGGTGCTGGTCTCACTTACTTTGTTCCCTCTGATTCACTACTTGTGTCTATTTTTGGTGCTCTCTAATAAAATGTCTATGGGTACAAATGACTGGGTGGGTAACCTAGTGCTCTTTAAGGTCATCATATACTATTTACTGTGCTTTGAAAGTTGATACAATTGAATATGTAACGAAAAATTTGTTGTAAAATTCACCCTTTTGGTCTGTTTTTTCCCAAAATTTTGTTAGGGGGAGAATCCTCCCAAAAACCCCTACCCTCTGTCGGGCTCACTCGCTAGGCACCCGAAGGGGGGCTGGTCTAGCAAACATTGCCAGGGCTGCTTTCAGTTCCCAAGTCCGGCCCTGCAGTGGACCCCTTGGTGTCATCCCAGAAACCTCCTGCTTGACACTTCTTAATGTGTTGATGTGTACTGGTGGGTGCCAATTCCCTTATCTCGGGAATGGGTAGTGGTGCTCGGGGAAGACTGGTAATCCAATGCCAGGCTCTTTCAATTTGAGTTACTTTATGTTTTTAGGTTTTGAGGTTTGATGGGGAAGCGGCTGGGAAATGTTTGGGAGCGGGTTTTGAAAGACAGGAAACATGGGCATCTCAGACTAGCCCAGTTGGCCACTCTACCTAGTTGCATCACAACCGGTAATTCTAGTTGGCAAAGTAAGAGTTGGGCAGTGGGTCAGGGAGGGTACGGTTTTCTGTTTTGTTTTAACATAGCTCTAGTACATTCATTGACATCCACTTTGCAGTCTCATAAGGAACATACATGTTGATCACACATATTGTTATTTATGGTGTCAATCCCCTGGACAAATGACTGATACACAGCATCCCACCTCTTGAGGGAGGTTTTGTGTTCTCTTGTGAAATGTCAATGGTCTCCTAGACAAAATCGAGCGAGGGGTGGTCCTGAGGTCAGCACATAGGACCAATCAACATATACTCTTAGTAGTGGAGACTCACCTCATTAGTAGCCATTGTCCCTTTCCAGCATGCAGGGGATTTCGAGGGTGTTCCACTCAGGGATTCAACACACATGAAGGGGGTAGCCATACTAATACGGAGGCATGTCCCCCAGGTGGTTTCCAGGGTATGACAAGAGGTTGCAGAGCTGATTACACATACTATGGCATGTTGTATTGCTTGTGTAGGAAGCATTACCATTTATCAGACGCTCAGTATTCTTTTGGAGTAGTGCCCAATGTTGGTCAGTTGTGGTAACAGCATGATGTTATGAGTTCTTCTGGGACACAAATTCGAAATGGACCACTCATTTTTGATTTTTTATATTCTTT
The DNA here is from genome assembly GCF_964261635.1 of Lissotriton helveticus. Taxonomy (NCBI): domain Eukaryota; kingdom Metazoa; phylum Chordata; class Amphibia; order Caudata; family Salamandridae; genus Lissotriton; species Lissotriton helveticus. The sequence continues at coordinate 44,518,203 of NC_136060.1, read as the reverse complement.
GAGATTGCCATCCAAAATTGCAATTGTAAAATGTGTAGCACGTGGACATGGGAGTGAAGATGAAATATTTATGCAGATGTAAGGGCACTTTATTAAGCAGCACATGGTAATACATTGGCAATTTAGGTTTATATTCACCAGTCACTTGTTCTTACTTTTACATCAATACAAAGACTAGATGAGTTGAGGGAAATACGAGATGCAATGTCAGATAAGGAAACGAAAATGTGGTAAAATGTGGGATGAAAACAAGGGTAGGATGGCTTCTGGTTCAAGAGCGATGAAAGGATTGCCAGATACTTTTTTGACACAAATGAATAAATTGTTCCATAGAACTACACATGTGGGAAGAGATGGAGTGATTAATGCACTATAGGTTCTTCTCTCACTTTAGGAATAAGGTGTTGTGTAGGAATCTAGGAACCTAGTGTAATTTTCCTGATTCGTGCCCATATATAGGGATAAATTACCCGATTTTATATAGGCATAGAAATCATTACCATATTTAGACTGAGCCTATGCAGCCCAAATACAGCATGGCTACGTCCACTAAGTTCAGAGAATCAACAACGATTTCTTAGAAAAACCCGCCTTCCGCAGCTAGGGACTTCCCCTCGCCTGAATACTAATTTATCCAGGAAATCATGGAGTTTTCAAAGAACTGAGTCTTTGAGTGACGTTATTATGTCCAATCATACGTCAAACTTGGCACCTTCAAGGTATAAATATGCCTACATTTGCCCAGACAAACACACGGTGGTTAGGAGCAGATCGACTAACTACTTGCCCGACGCCCTGCAGCAGCAAGTGCTGAAGGAAGCCGACCCTCCAGCTGACGCACTGAGAGATGCTGTTTTTTCTCCTGCTGAGAAATCCAGCTCCAGTGTTTCCAGGCTACCCTTGCGGGTTGCTGGGAAATCGAGTCCTGAGAGAGAGATACTAGACCTCCTTCATTCTAAAACCAAGGTACGGAGCTGATTAGACCCTTAAGAGAATTCTTGGAATAGATTCTTTACAAAGAATACTAAACTTAGGCTACACCTCACTTACTTCTTCCCTTGTACTAGACTTAGGTTAGGTACACCAGGGTAGGCGTATTTTAGAAGCACAAGTTGAGTACTTTTAGTCATTCACATAACCAGGCTCGGTCCACTAAGTAGACCAGGAGCAACATGGCCGGTAATAGCCAGCTATACACCACATCCTGACATTGAAAACATGACAGGTCCAGAACTGTTAGTACAGCTAAAACAGTTAATTAAAATACATAGACAATTGGTTCAATATGTCATACGGACCTTAACAGACCAACCTAATGTGAGGATTCCACAGCACACCCCTCACCAGGGGAACACAAACAAAATCACACCACAGACTATACAGTGAGTCATTGGTAAATTTCCCGCAAAGAGGGAACAAATTCCGTTCTGGTTAGCTCAAAAAATTTCTCAAATTGAGGCAGTATTCCCTGATAGTACACCTCATGAGAAACACAGGATTCTGACAATCTGTTTACCAATGGGGATAGCACCACATGTGGAGGACTGCGACACTTGGGGTACAGTCTTTGCTTCAATCTACACAAAAACACATGGTGTTCCGTCCATAGCGGTAATACCAGACGTCTGAGACAGATTCAGAATGAATACGGACCAGAACCTGCCTTAAATCTTGGTATGAAATTACTAAAAGATTCGGCTATACTATTAGCCAACATCAAAGGTGAAGCAGCATCCGTGGCAAAAGCTAAAAGAAACAGATATAACAGACCAACCATATGAGCTTGCAAGAATTATTGAAAAATCTTATGAAGAACTAGGAAGAGATCGTTTGGGTGGGAAACCATTAAAACCCCAACTAACAGAAAATCCCGAAAAGATTTTTATTGAAAATAATCTCTTTACCCCTAAAAAGAAGTGGGAAAATACTAAACAGACACTTCCTAAAGAGAAGCGTTCCCAGTCCAGAGGAAGATCTCCCCAACTGGAGCCCTCTGAAAAAAGATATAACCTCAGAAATAGGGATCATTTGAGAAAACCTGATAGATATCAAGATACTGACACACGTTCCTCTCGTACCTTTCAGACTTCCTCGCAAAAATCCACGAGCTGAGGACGATCAGAACAAAAAGAAGAACGTGTGAAGTCCAAAGACGAACAGCACGTTCCTAAAAATACGAAAACTCAATTCACCAAGAAGAAGGTAGCAAGCGTAAAGATCAGACATGCTGAGGATCTTGAGGACACAACTCAAGAACGGGGAGTGGGCCCAGACAATGCCAAACAGCGCAGCAGAAGTGACTATAGCTCGCAGGATCCTGAAGGATCATTTGGAGACAGTGGACTTGAATGAATGCATTCAAGTTGAAACTGTCGACACCAGGGTTATTGTACCCCACAAGTTATATAGAATAACACTCCGGATGGAGGGGGACATACGTAGAAAAATAAAAGCACTCTTTTGGGAGGAGCTATCTAAGGGTTATGACATTCGTCTAGTTGAACAAGAATGGCCACCTGAATTTGCCAGAGAGTGACCACATGGCGAAGAGATAATTATGTATCATCAATTGGTGGAGGGAGAGAGAGTAGAGATCCTTTCAATCTCCTTTCAATAATTATAAATCAATGTGGAAAGGATCACTGGTCCTGCATAACCAAGGTCTGCAGGTGGATCGGTAGGTGTCTCCCAAGTAAAAGACCCTCATACACGTGTTTTTTCAGAGTCGTGTAGCGGTATATGATGTGTCCCCGCTTCTTGTAACACATGTCCGTGCGTAATCCTTGGGTCAGTTTTTGTTTGCACCCTCCACCAGGAGGTTGTACCATTGGTTAAAACAGTAGTGATGGTGAATAGGTGAAATGGTGCTATGAAGGTGTTCTAAAATACCCGGACAGCCAGAGGTTCAACTTTAATATTTCTGGATTCGGGTAGAAGATTAAGGCGTGTCGCTATGGAATTATTTAGGAATTCTAGCGCACTAAACTTGTGAGGTTAAAAGTGGTCGACATGTTTCAGCCTTATCTGCCTGTTGGTCAGTCGGATTTCCTCAGGACCATAAAGTGATTAAGTGAAAAAAAGAAAAAGGTAAATTTGTAACCTGATTCGTTTTGTGGTAGTAGGTCACATTGTACCTGTAATAAGAGAAAAGGGAGATACTGCAACCACATTTGTAGCGAATAAGTGGGAAAAGACACTTCAGCAATGTACAATGACATAGAGACACAGTTGAGAATTATGAAGCATATTATTAAAAAAACATATAATTAAAAGTGAGTTGTGCAATACTAGGCTCAGAGTCACATTCATATTAAGCGTCAACTTACTCATTCTCAAAATTCTATGCGGAATATTGTGATGTATAAATCCCAAAGTCGTATGTAGGCATCATGAAATCATTTCTTTATAGTGCCCTGATATTAAAAGCGCTATTTACTTTAGGGCGCAATTTCATTGTTACATTACCATGACGTCAAAGGCGCTAATCAATTTTGCTGTGTCATCACGATTATCTTAGACATTGGTATAACAATGTAATACCTGTTCGAATATAGACTCTTACTATTATTTTAAAGTACATGCATTCATTATTAGACGGTACCAAACACTCATTCTACATGTATTCTGAAAATCGAACATGTGCATACTGCCGCTATAGTATCTTTAAATGCGCACTCTGGAAAGCCTATTCAGAAAGAGATTCTATTCGAAAAGGAGGCACTTCTAACAAAAGTCTAAAACTAAGCAAAACTCAGTACAGAGCAGGGTCTTCACATGCGCTTATGCGTAACTGGACCTTATGGAATGTACCTCTACATTATGTAAGACTTGTCTCCTCAGGAACCACGCAGTTAGGGGGAGGCTTCACTGTTGTGGAGTGAGGAAAAAAGGAGTTTAGTAAAGGGGTTTTAATACTTGCGGTTTACTCCATAACGAAAAGGGCAATGCTCCTCGATACCTCTAGCCTTCAAACACCCGTCTAGCAGCTTGTGCTGTCTCTGCCCTTGGTGACCCGGAATCAATCGCCAGTGTGTAACCTGTCTTCTTTTATTGCATGGTGATGGAAACTGAAGAGTTACTCGAGTGTTTGTACTTATTAGTTGTACTAAATTGTTATACCTAATTTTCAGATAAGAATTGTAATTATTTCTAGCTTAGAAATAGATGACAGATGGAGTTTATGAAAATGTACTCTTTTGGCGCTCATTCTGAATTTTCTCATAGTTAAAGAAGGTTAGAAAATTCGTAATTCAGACAAAATATCAATTATTTGTTAAGACATAACCACGGAACGGCATCATTCAGGCCCTCACTGTCTGTCTTAAGTCTGTGCACCCAACGTTGCTCTTTTTCAAATAAAATTTTAGCTGCATTCCTGTCCACAGTTTCGAGGGTTTCCAGGATAACCCACTGTAGGTCATTCACAGAGTGCCCAGATTCTTTGTAGTGAGTTGACATTTTTGTGGTTGTTTTTTACAGTTCACATTGCTGCGGTGTTCTCAAAGTCTTTGTTTTGCTTTACGACAGGTCATGCCAATATATCTCATTTGACACGGGCAAGTTATCATGTAAATGACATGGCTTGTGTTGCAGTTCGTATGTCTTTTTAATTTCTAATTGAAGTTGGGAAGCAGCTGTAATTCCTTTGTGGGTTTTGTAGTGTCACAAACTGTGCAGTTTCCACATGGGTAATGGCCTGTTACTGGACTGTTATTCCACAGTCCAGGTGTGTCTTTCTTTTTCTTAGGTGGGGGTCTCGTGTGCACCAGCAAGTCCTTGAGGTTGCGGCTTCTCTTGTTGGCAAATATCGGTTTAGGCCAATTCAGATTGTGAGATGTTACTATTCTCCAGTTTCTGTTGATTATTTTCTTCACTTGGTGGTGACTGGGCTATAAGTAGTTACGCATGTGATCCTATCTTCCTTCAATTTAGCACACGTCTCTAGGAGTGCTTCTCTTGGTTGGTTGCGGGCACGTTTCTTGCATGTGTTGATCACCTTCTTAGGATATTGACGAACAAGTAGTTTGTCACATAAGTCATTCGCTTGACTTTTGTAGTCAGTAATGGAGCTGCAATTTCTCCTCAAGCGAAGGAATTGGCTGTAAGGGAGATTTTCCCGTAAGGGTCTTGGATGAAAGCTTTGAAAAGATAGCAGGCTATTCTTGGCCGTCGGTTTAAAGAAAGTACGGGTGTGCAAAGTATTGTCTTTAGAAAAGATGGTAATGTCTAAAAAATCTAAAGTACTTTCATTAGCAGTGTATGTAAATTTCAAGCATTCATCTTGGTTATTGAGCCAGCGATGAAAGTCAGTCAAGGTTTCCTTATCACCCTTCCAAATTAAAAAGATATCATCTATATATCTCTTCCAAAAGAGAATATGATGAAGAAAGGGATTGTTCTTATTCTGAACGAAGGTGCGTTCAAAGGTGCTAACGTACAACCCCGCCACACTTTGGGCAAATGTACTGCCCATTGATACTCCATGGCGTTGAAGGAAGAGGGTGTCTTTGTACTTGAAGAAATTTTGCATTAGAGCTAATCTACAGCACTCCAAAACAAAATGTCTGGGGGCTTTGTTTGGCCAGTCAATGTTAAGGAGAATTGTTTCAAGAGTGTCTAGTGTTTTTTGTTGTGGCAAACTAGTGTAGAGGCTCTCTACATCTAAGCCCACTAAGAGCATTGTTCCTTCCGAGTACTCAAAGTTTTGTAACATGTTTAGGAGGTCTCTTTTTTTTTATCCTCATTTGCCTGGTCCTACTCTTATTTAGCCTCCAACTGCCATACGCGTACTCAGAGTGCAGGGTCTCCCCCGCATCTGATAACACGATTGGTGAGAGCCGGCAGGAGATGGCCCGAAGAGTACCACGGGTAATGACTCCAACTTGATGTTTTATTCAGTTGAACTAGCCTTCGGAGCCAATCGAGGAGGCCTAGTTCTTGGAGTTCCAAGGCATAATCATAGGACCGGGGGGAAAAAAAAAAAAACAAAAAAAAAAAAACCCGGTTACTGTCTCCAAAGAACCAAAAAGTTCCAAAAAACCCGGCTGCGTGCGCCACCTGATCTCAGCATGTCTGTTTTAGAGGTTGCAGAGAGAGATGATAGCCAATTTGCGTGTGTTGGTGCTAGATTTTCGATCCAAACCTTGCATATCTCTCTTCTTGCAAGCAGTATTGCATAGAACAGAAATGTCCTTGCATGGCCCTTTATGTTGTTGTCGCATCCAAATATAATCAGGGGAAGTGTAATACAGATCGAGGTGTTAAGAATGGAGTCCAAAGTCGCTTTCACTTCGTTCCAAAACTGTAATATGTTCGGGCATTCCTTAAACATGTGGATATCCGAAGCTGCGATATAACCACATTTGTTACATTTCTTCCCGGGGATAAATTTAGATAGCTTTAAGGGTGTAAAATAAGCTAGATGTATTGTAAAAAAATGATTACGCCTGAGCCATGCAGGTTTAACACACTTATATAACAAGGTACAGGAATTTTGCCAGATTTCGATACTCTGGGCACCGAGTTCTGTGCCCCATAGTTGTTCCGGGAGGATGAATTCTCCATCTATCTCTTCTAGCAAGCACCAGTACCACTGCGAGACCTCTTTGCCCCCTACTGATTGTACTACCAGTTTCTCTTCAGTGATGCTATGCTTCCCAAGTGTTGCCCCTGACCTGATCAATGCTTTGACCCAGCTGTCTAATTGTAAAAACTTGAACCTCGAAAGCTCTGTACCCAACTGGTCCCGCAACTCCTCCCAGGGCCTTAATGTTTCGCCTACCAACACATCTCCCCATGTTGATATCCCTCCCACTCTCAGCGGGATGGCAAGCCTGTCATCCAAGCAAGGCGGCAGCCCTGGGGATTCCCAAATGGGTGCGAAGTTAGAATAGTATGACAAACCCAGGTTCCTTCTTATATATGCCCATAGCTTCGCTTGGGACATAAGAATCTTTAGTTTAACTTTTTTGAAGTATTTCTGATCTCCAAACTTAAACATATATCCGTTAGTTGGTAATCCGGCACCAATCAGCATGGCATTGAACATGAGACCTATTGATGTATTAGATGGGACTTTTAGAAGCATTCTGGAATGAGATAACTGGAATGCCCACGCATAGTACTGCAGATCAGGCAGAGACAGACCCCCTTTTCCCTCCTCCTTCTCAGTTTTTTCCATGATACTCTTGCCGATTTATAACCCCACACGAAAGAATTAATCTCTCTCTGACATTTCTCTAATGCTGTTTTATCAAATGCGAGAGGAATGGTGTTAAAAATAAAAGTAAATTTAGGAAGGATAGACATCTTTATCAGACTTACTCTGCCTAGGATGGTAAGTGGGAGATTAGACCAAGATTTTAGCAATTTCTTACTTTCATTGAAGACTCTCTCAAGATTAACCTGAGCGATTTTAGCGACATCATGCACTACCCGGATTCCCAGATATCTCATTGAGTTGGTTATGTTTAGCCGTAAATCGGGGATGTTCCATGTCATGATGTCGGTTTTGCTTGAGTTTAACTCATAACCCGAAATGCGGCCAAACTCTTCTGCTCTCCTTATTACCACTGGGAGTGCAATCTCCGGGTCTGAGGTAAAAACTAGGATATCGTCTGCATACAGAGCTACCCACTTTTCCCACTCCCCGAACCTAAAAGATTGAATAGAGCCATCCCGTCTTAAAACTTCCGCAAACGGCTCAATGTATAGATTAAAGAGGAGGGGGGAAAGCGGGCAGCCCTGTCTAGTGCCTCTGAGGATCCAGAGTGTTTCAGACAGTGTACCGTTTATTAAAAGCAGTGCAGATGGTGATGTGTACATGAGTTTTATTGTACGGCAGAATTTCTCCCCTAAGTTAACCTTCCTTAGAACATCATTGGGATAGGGCCAATTTACCCTGTCAAAGGCTTTAGCCGCGTCCAAGGTGAGAGTTGCCAGCGGAAGGGAGAAAGATGAGGCGATGTCAATTGCCCCACTAGGTCGTATGTTAGGTCAGAAAGCTGACGACCTTTAATGAATCCCTTCTGGTCCTGATGGATTATTTCCCCCACTAGTGAGCCCAATCTAGCTGCTAAGATAGAAGCAAATATCTTGTAGTCACTGTTCAGTAGTGATATAGGGCGATATGACCCACATAAGGTTGGGTCTTTGCCAGGTTTGGAAATCAAAACTATAGTGGCCTCACTCCATGATCGAGGGGGTCGGTGCCATCCTTCAAGATACCATTGAACAGGGCCGTTAAAGTAGGAACAATAGCATCAGCCAAGACTCTATACAGTTCTCCAGGGAGTCCATCAGGGCCTGTAGCTTTGCCGTGTTTTAGTAACGAAATGGCCTTTCTTACTTCTGCTTCTGAGATGTCCATCTCTATCGCCTCGCTTTGTGCAGGCGAGAAATGTAATAGGGGTATCTGATTTAGCCATATGTTCCTTGCCTGTTGGTTATCAAGGATATCTTCCCTGTATATTTCCTCAAAGAACTTCCTGAAGGCTGTACTGATTTCTAGATTTGATGTCCTGAGCTCACTTTCCCCCTCAACCTTAATCCCTCTTATATGATTTTTGGCTTGGTCCGCTTTAACCCTCCAGGCCAATATTTTACCCGCTGTTTCCCCAAATTCAAAACTGGATATTTTGCTTACCTCCCATCTCTTTGAAACCCTTTCTTGTAGAGTATTTTCTAACTGATTTCTCAGATCTAGGATATTTTTTTGATCTTGTACTGACCCAATTGTTTGATTATCTCCAGCTCCTGTTCAAGGTTCTGAATTTTTGATAGATAGATTTTCCTCAAATAGGAGGCTCTATTTGTGAGACAACCTCTCAAGTATGCTTTTAGAGTCTCCCAGACCGTTACAAGAGAGGCCGAGCGTAGGTTAATATCTAAGAACATCCTTGCTTCGGACTTAAAGTGTGTCACTTCCTCTGGGTCCAATAAAATGGTTCGGTCGAATGACCAAGAGGGATGGTTTTTTTTTAGATCTTGGAGTTTTAGTATAAAAAAAAGAGCTGAATGGTCCGATAGATGGGAGGGTAAATATTTGATAGTAGATACAGAGTTTTGAAGACAATAACTAAACAGGGCAAAATCTATTCTTGACGTATGTTTGTATTTTAGATTTCTATAGGATATCCCTGGTTTTATGCCGGCTTTTTCTCTCCATAGGTCTGCCAAACCTATATCCTCCATGATCCCCTTAAGGGATTGTCTTGTTTTCGAAGGGGGTTGACATCTATATCTGCTGCTGTTAGTGGATTTATCCAGTTTTGTATTTAGAACAACGTTAAAGTCCCCTGTCCATATTATGGGATCCGAGGTAGTTATTAGATTGTTTCTAACTATTTCTAAAAAAGATGGGCCGTCTGTGTTAGGGCCATAATATCCAACTAGATTATACACCCAACCATGTATAGACAGCTTGACTAGAAGCCATCTTCCACTATTGTCTTCAATGAAATCAAGAATCTGCACGTTTGCTGATTTTTTGCAAATTAAGAGCATACCTCTTATATTAGCGTTGTGGTCGGTACTAATAAATTTGTCTATCCACTTTTGTTTTTTTAGTATAGAGTCTGCCTCGCTTTTTAAGAGATGTGATTCTTGGATGACAATGATCTGCGCCGGGGAATCTCGCAGATATTGTAGAATACGTTGCCTTCTCCCTTGCACGCGCAGACCATTAACATTCCAAGATAGAAACTGTACTGATGTCATTGTTCCTTCCTGATGGGCGCTTCCTTACTACACATTTTATATTCAATATTGTTATCTTTATTGGCTTTGATTGTCCTAGCTATGGCAGGTGAACTGTTTAAAATGAAAAGGATCTGTTTTAAAGGACCAAACTCCTGAGGATATTTTTGAATTTTTATGCTTTTGGGTCGCGATGGATCCTCTGAATGTCTTTCTCCAAGACTTCAGCTGTTTCCTCAAGGTCCAAAGATTCCTTTAGTAAACTCACTATGAAGCTCTTAATATCTCCACCTTCCTTTCCTTCCGGAATCTTTAGAAGACGCAGATTATTTCTGCGCGAATAATTCTCTAAGGATTCCACTCTGTCTTTCATCGCGTCCCCTTCCCTCCGTAGGTTATGTATTTTCAACTCAGCTGCTTCTAAATTGGCTTTCATTCCTCCCACAGTGCTTTCCAGTGCCTCTGTTCTTTCCCCCAAGCCATCCACTTTCTTCTCCAAAGCTTCACAGGATGAGCGAATATCGTTCTGGTTTGTCTTGGAGACCAGAAAGTCATTGCAAATATCTTCTCTCATTGAAGCAATTGAGGCTGCCAGAGCCACCAATGCAGACTCGGTACTGGTGGGTGTCTTATTGCTGTCTCCCTCTTCTTCTTTTCTCTCCCCTGAATTTTGTGGAGGGCCTGTAGAGGTCAAAACTTGCACCTCCCCCTCATCATCCAAGGTGTTTGCTAGTTCAGACAGCAGTGGACAGGTCAGAGATGAAGGGGACAATAAGTCAGCCATATCGGTAGCTAGAGTAGAGTTATCAGGCGATCTGGTGAGACTGACACTAATCAGATCAATATCTGTAGTAGGCTGGCTGACAGAAGGGGTATCGATACTAGGACTCTCGTCCGAACTGGCGACTGGAATTAAGTCCAAGACTTGAGGCAGGACTTTGAAAAATGAGCGTAATGAGGGGGTTATTTTTCCAACACTACTAGTTAAATTCAGAGCCTTACACCCTTCTTGGGTGATTTTACAACTTTTTTTGCCTCTTTTCCCTTTGGCTTTCGTCTTGTACTTCTGATTTGTCTTTTCTTTTGTCTGGGCTGTGAAACTGAAAGTGGAGGGCTTGCTTGTAACAGGAGTGGAGGCAGAGGTAGAGGGCTCAATTGCTGCCACTTTCACTACCGATGTCCTTGAAGCAGGGGATTCTGGTAATTGTAGTATCTCCTGACTGACTCTTTTTATCCCTTCTAGGCTTTTGATTACACTTTCAAAACCTTTCTCCTCCCCTCGGGAGATTCCCTTGTCCTTAATCTTCTTTCTCACCAACTCCGCGGGGCACACAGTAATCCCCACCTGACCCCCTTCGCCGGTGTCAGAGTCTAAGCCCCCTGCTCGCGTCTGCCTTTTGTTTTTGCTACTAGGTTCAGTCTGCTTCTGTAGCAGCTGAACCTCTGCACCCCCAGAGCCAGCGCAGCCAAACCTACCTCTAAGCAGACCCCGCGCCGAGAGACCCCGGCGAAGCTCCACGGCTGCTCTATGCCACGGGCCCTGCAGGAGCGGAGAGCCTCCGGAAGGTCGCAGAACGTAGCACATCCGAGGTAGGGCAGGTAGGCAGAGGAAAACAAACCGGTAATCTTAGACCTCGCGTTTGCAGTCCAGTCCGATCCGGTCCTGGATTGCTGGCATTTAAGTTCAGTGACGTTGAGGTTGAAGTGAAGTTCAGTTCAGTAAAAACTCAGCGTCATAGTCCGAGTTTAGTTTTAGTTGAAGACGTCCCCATATCGGGTTCCGACAAAGCAACAGGTCAGAGCGAGGGAGAAGCGATCTTCCGTGGTGTCAGAGCTTCGGCGTCTAGCGCGCGCACCGCACTAGCCTGCGGCCGCCATGTTCCCCTCCGATGTTTAGGAGGTCTCTTGTGTCCTTCAGATAGGTGGGTGTCTTTTGGACCAGTGGTCTTAAATATTGGTCTGCAAATTCTGACAGTGGTTCCAAAATTGAATTGATTCCGGACACAATTGGTCTCCCTGGTGGTGGCATTTTGCCTTTATGCGTTTTTGGTAAGGAGTAGAAGTATGGTGTTACTGGTGTTTTTACTTCCAGATATTCTGCCTCCTTTTTGGACACCCAATTATTGGCTTCCGCTTCTTCCACCATCATGGATATTGTTCTTTGTAGACGGGCAGTTGGGTCAATTGTTAGAACCTCATAACATTTTGTATCTGCAAGGAGGTCCATACATTGTTTGTCATATCCAGCTGTTGTTAATAAGACTACTCCTCCCCCTTTGTCCGCCGGTTTGATTACGATTTCTCTATCGTTTTTGAGTTCAGTGAGAGCCAGTTGTTCCGCCTTGGTGATATTTTGAAAAGGTTTCTGTGGTTGATTATGCAATAGGTCAACTTCCTTCATAATTGCCTGTTCAAAGGTGCATATTTCAATTGGGACTTGTGAGTTGAGGGGGCAGAATGTCGATTTATTCCTCAGTGTTGTATCTCCTTCTTGTGTCAATTGTTGGTTGTCTTTAAAAAAGGCTTTCAGTTTCAGGGTACGGCAAAAGGCTGCGAGCTCGCATTTTGATTTTGAAGATGTCAGTTCTTGGAGTGGGGACATACCCAAGTCCTTTATTCAGGACGCTGAGTTGATCCTTAGTTAGGATTCTGTCAGTCAAGTTGACGACGAGGTTGTTGCGCCCGATCCTGTCTTGGCCTTCGTTACACTCCTGGTTTCGACTTGTCTTGTTTGGTCGGACCAGGTTATCCCTTTTTGTCGGGACCGGCGGTTGGACTGGCCATTCCCTAAAAAAGGACGTCCTTGTTGGTAGTTATGGCCCCCTTGTTGCATTTGATGGTTCATGGGAACTTCAAAATAAGGATTAGGCCATCCTTGGAATTGTGGGTTAAAAGGGAGGAAAGGCATATTCGGGCCTCCATTTTGAAAGTATGGTGGTCTCCAGAAGTTATTCTGTCCTCTCCTATTCCCCCTCCTATTGCGGTAGTTTCCTCTTCCACACTTTGTGGAATCATCCCCACTTTGGTCTGAACTGTCATTGGAGGATATGCTATTTGAATCATTGTTGGATGAATTGTCATTAGGTTTGTAATCCTTACTGCTATATGGATGTATGCGTTCTAGTGAAAACCTTTTTAGTTCTTTGGCTAGTTTTTGCAGTTTCGTTTGTGTAAGGTATTCTTGACTATCTTTCATTTCTTTATTGATTTCTTCCAGTCTGGTCTTGTAGATGGTTATATTTACCGTATTGTTCAGTTTGGTTTCAAGGATTTCTATTTTTACCATCAATTCTTCTGTTAGTCTGGTGGCAGTTTTTATTATTAGTACCAAGTAGTCTCTGGTGCACTTCCATGAGATGGACAACCAATCTTTCCGGAAGGCTAGATCTTTGAGGAATATCCGGGGGGCATTAGTCATCCACAGTCCTCTTGGTGCCGCATTGACCCGAAGGTACTCCGTCATTATAATGCCGTGCACAGCCGTTCTGACTTGTTCCTTTTTCATTTCACTCAACTCGTCCCATTCTTCGGTAGAAGAAAGAGTTTGAGAACGGTCGCCTTCCATGAGTAGTGGTGGTCTGGCAAGTATTGCTTCTATTTCTTCACAAGAGATAATTATGCCAGCCTTCTCAAATCATATTCCTATTCATAAAAAATACACCTATGCCAGAAAATCGGCTGTGGCCCAGGCTCCAGCATTATATAAAAATCATATGGGATGGGATGAGGACTCTCCTCACCATAAAGTCCAGTTAAAAAATTAACCTACTGCACAGAGGCAGTATCCAGTTTAGCAAGAAGCTAAAAAACAAGTAAGGGAGATTTTAAATCAACTTGAATACCAAGGGGGGATTGAAACATGCACCTCGTCAATGAACAATCCTTTGTTTCCTGTCTCCAAACCAGACAGTTCATATCGTCTAGGTTTGGATTACAGACACGTAAACTCCTGTTGCAAAACATTTGCAGTACAAAATGCACTCAGTGCAGCACTGATAAATAGCATCGTGCATAAAAAATATAAAACCACATTAGATATTTCAAATGGGTTTTCCAGTCAAAACATTGCACCTGAAAGCAGGCATTTGACCGCTTTCTCAATTATGGGTACACAGCGACAATTTTGCCGTCTCTCCCAAGGATTCAAGAATAGTCCAGGGTTATTTTGAGCCAGAGGAACAGAGTTACTACAAATGTACGATGATGAGGCATTATCTTATGTCGATGACATCTATCTTACAGACGATGATTCGGACGTGCACTTGAAAAGAGTGAACACCATAATACTTGGGTTCGCTTCTGAAGGGAACAAATGCAATTTTAAGAAATCACGAATTGCCCATCTCAACGTCCTATTCTTGGGATACGAATTATCAAGTGAAGGCAAAAGCCTGGCGGCCAACTTCTTGGGAGAAATGTGCGCTGCTCCAACCTCCAAAGACGCTGAAGAACTTACAGTCAATTGTAGGTTTCCTGAATTTTGGAAGAACTTATGTTCTGAATTACGCAGAAAGGGTTAAACCTCTCTACGAACTAATCAGACCTGATTCCAAACCAACAAATTGGAATCAAAACCATACAGAAATTTTGCGTTCAGTGCAAACAGACATGTTAGCAAAAACACAGTTAGAAACACGCGATAATGCACGAAATCTTGTGATCCGAATCATCCCAGGGAGATGCGGATTCACATACCTGACCTTTAATGAAGGTGAAAGGTACCAATAGCATACAAATCACACTTGTACACACAAGCTGAAATATAATTCACTTCCACAGAAAAAACTTTGACAGCGGTTCAGACTGCAGTAGCAAAAGAGAGAGCTCTCGCACAGGGTAAACGCATAATGATCGTTACACCTGTACCTGCCTTGAAGGTAGTGACGAAAGCAAGTATTCCCAATGCTAAAGCTTTACATCCGAGATGCATACAATGGGTTAATTCTCTTGCTGCAACAGACGTTGAATATGTCTTTGACCCCTACTTGAAGACACAAGAATTCCTACAATACGAATACAAATGTCCTCTGTTGACCGAGATTCTGCCTCTAGAACATTACGGATGTATAATCTATACAGACGGATCAGCACAGCCCGCAATTGGGGATAAACAAGCCTATAGTGCTGTGTGCGCGATTGTTAAGGTTCGCTGGGGCGAAGGTAAATTTAGACCTATGGTCACTAAAACTCAATCACTCGGAGACTGTACAGCTCACCGAGCTGAACTACAGGCTTTCAAGATGGCGTTTGAAAATACCAATCGCGTATTCCCCACACTGATGGTGTGCGATTCATATTTCTGCGTTGAATCTTACAACGAGCACTTGCAGAACTGGGTTCGAAACGGTTTAAAAAATACAAAAGGTGGCACAATCAATCATACAATGCTTTGGGAACAAGTAGTTCTATTACAGAAAGAACTACAAAAGGCTCATGTGATTCATACACTGAGTCATCAGCGTGATGGCGTTCACGTTGCAGGGAATCCATTGGCTGATGAAGCCGCGAAGGTAGCTGTGAAAACGGCTTCCGTAGCTACAATCACTCGCTCGAAAAGAGTAATTGACGGTGAAACAATGCTAGCAGTCAAAGCCTCAATGGAAGGTAGCTATGCAGTGGTACCTGTAAACTATCCACTCGGTAATACATACATAATTGATGCAAACTCCGTTCCTTTTGCTCGAATCCCTGGAGTGGGGGACAGAGTAATTCCAAACAGGAACGAGAGAGGTGCTTTGATTCACGAAGCACATATGGGAGAGGGTCTGAAACATCAAGGGATCTTAGAATCTCTAATAGAATTAGAAGACATGTACTGGTGGCCGCGAATGAGCGTCGAAGTTTACAAATTCGGAATTAACTGTGACACCTGTTACAAAGATCATAGCTTTGACAACCACCAGGTACCTGACTACAGTATAGCCAGCCCAGTCCAGACACCATTGTTAGACAGCATCAGGCTTTCTACAGGCAGACGTCGCCATAGACGTACACGATCCTACAAATATTAAGACAAAATGTATTTGGATGTGGCCCCGGCGCTCGGCTGACGCCAGAATTGTTATAAAGGATTTGCGAGTCTTTATCGGCACATACGCAATTGGCACGCTACATTCTGATCAGGTTTCTGCGTTTAGCTTTCGAGCTTACAAAGAGGCCATGGCTAGCTTGGGCGTTGCATTGCGGTATTCTAGTCCCTTCCATCCTGAGGGTAATGCGGTAGTGGAAAGAAAAAACTGTGACATAAAGGAATCCATAACAACTAAGGTATTAGGTTCGGGTGATGGGTGGGTCAAATATCTAATAAGTGTCCAACATAGTCTTAACAATCTGCCAAGGAATTTTCTGGGAGGAATCACGCCATATGAATTACTATTTGGTACTAGAATGATAATCGGAGAACTCGATTCTCAAACTTCAGTGGTGGAATAAAAACCCTTTGATGTCAAAGATCGTTTGGCGGTTTTACAGGACTTAAATGAAACAAGAAGAAGTCTGAGTAACACAATACAGAAGCAAACGACCACTGAAGAAAAACCACTTGTCCCAGCAAGACCCTAGTCAGGGAAAAGATTGCTGTAAAGAAGGAATTTGGGCCTTCTTACAGAAAAGCAGTACCTGTCTTAGCTATCCACAGAACAAGATCAGTGTTACTTCCGCCCCTTGCTGGTAAAAGAGAGAACAGAGTTGTGTCCATCGACCTGGTCAAACCACATCATGTGGCCGATAATAAGTAGTAGGCCCAGTGGACTCCCAAGATGTAGTAGACAACCAAATCTTGCTACAATCCAAGAGGTTCAAACTGAAAGACTTATCACCTTTGATAAACCTACAGTAAGAAAAGAAGGACTATGCAACAAAGCCATGGAACTTGTGCCTCTGGATACCCAAATAACAGTTCGTCAAGAAACACCTGTCTACAATGATGTAGCCTTTGACTATACAAATATGACAAAGGAAGAAGCAGCTCCAATGTTTCCGAACAATCCTGATGCTATTCCAACAATTGACAGAACTGCCTCTGGCTATTTCATCAACTTTGATACCTTCTCTGAGGATCCCAGTGAACCTGAAGCGACGCCAGCAAATAAAACTTTCAAAGAAAAAATAAGAGAACTCTTTCATCAACTTGAGAAAACATATCTGGTTTCACCATAGGTTGAGTTTTGGATTGTGTTAGGTGTACTTTTTCTCCTGCTTTGGCTCATACTTGTGTTAAGTTTGGGAAGGATGATACAGTAAAATGGACACAGCAAGTAAGAAAATCAACTTGCTCTTGAAACCTCACAAATCATCTCATCGTGAAAGAAGAGACCTGTCATCAGTAAACATCACAGCCGTCCCTATACCTGGTGGTATAGCATGGGATAGAACTAATTATGACATCCATGGCCTGGTGGAACTGCTGACGATTCCACACCAGTTTAAGGTTTCTTTGAGTGACTTTGTCTCACCCAGCACATTTTCTGATGATTGGTACTTTAAAACTGTTAATAACATGATGACAGATTTAGAAATTTCAGCTAAATTCACAGAACATGAATACCTAGAAGGTTCATCAGATTATGAACAAATGTATTGTTTTAATCATTGTGGTCACCATTATTTGCATAAATCTACAAACCCTAGAAATGTGTTTACCTACAATCAATGGGAACATTGTCCAACGCTGCCAAAGGGTTTAATGTTACAAATCCAGAAACTTTTTATTTTAAAAATGAGAATTAGACAGGAATGAAAACAATGCTGACCAATACTAAACACATTTATTCTGAAAACTTTTATGCTCAGCTGTCTACATTAGGTTTTGACTTTTGGAAAGACAATATTGAGACAAAAACTGTCTGGGGCACAAAAGATTGGCAGGTGCAAGGTTTAGAAGCCTTGTTCAGAGCCTGCATTATACCAGAACAAATAATGTTTTTAAATGACACTGTTCAACAAACTTCTTGTCTTGGCCTGGCTAAGATAAAAGATTTAAACAAACTGTCCATATCAAAGCCCTCACTTGACAGCAATAACTCTGCGGATGAGGAGGTAGATGTAAAACAGATTTTAATTCAAAACAGAACTAATCCTGATTGGAACAAATGGTTAATCTGGCCCACAGACACGAATACTACTTACAGTGTAGGAAAGCTATGCCTTGAGTGGCTACATACATCTACACTTCCAGAAATCAAACAACACTTATCTTTACTTAAAGAAGGCAATGATTTGCGAGATTTCTTAATGGGGCCTCGCCGGTATATACGCTGCTTACAATGAAGCATGGAAAATAACGCAAATGGAAACTGCAGAAAGAATACGAGAAATTGATCATATTAATTTAGAGAAAAGCCTCTCTGTAGTGGACAACGGGTTAACGACTCTGTCATCCAGAACTTATTCTTTGGACAGCATTGTATCCTCTGCAATTGACATAATAGAGCAAGACTTGCTAATGTTACAACATGGCCAGTCTCAATTACGTTCTATAATGCTGCTAGACTGGACATTACAAAATCTCCGTTGAGGCTACGTGCCATGGCGTTTAATCAATACCACGTCATTATTTACTGTGTTTAACCTTACAGATAAACAAATCTCTTTGGGACAAAAAGGAGCAGACTATACGGTGCTGAACATTGAGAAACTGGAAAGATTACCATTTACGGTTTCTGAGAAACCTGTCATTGAATGGATAATATATGGCACCATCACGATACCAGTGACAATTTTCCAATTTCAGTATTGTCTACAGCATATACCAGCGGGCCTGTATGAAAGGTTGGGTTATTCCTTAGTGGTAAAAATTGTAAGAACTCACTAAGTGGTACACTTTTGTGCCAAGGTATCAATTTACACATAGCCTGTGAAGGTTCTGCAAATAACCTCTAATGCCACCTGCACGGTTCACCCTCCACAGTGATAGAACCAATTTTCAGGCAGCTACCCAATGGCAGCTACGTTATGCTCAATGACCACAGCTGTTGTGGCATGTTGCCAGGAAAAGCGTATCTAGTTAGTGTGTCATCCAGGGTCACTATTGTATCCAAGAAGCAAGACAGAAAGGGAGACGACGTTATGGCCTTCACTGAATATCTCTTCTAATCAAATTGATACTTTAAGCAGAATGAAAGTCATTCTTTTACAAAAAACTGTGCCACTGACCTCGTCTAGAGAAACGTATGATTTGCAAGTTGCAAGCACTTCTGCAGAGATGCATGCATTATAAACAAGAAAATGCCCAGTACATTTTGCAGAAATGTTAAGTCAAATCTTAAATATGTCTGGTACCAGTGGCATCACACATGTATTTAAGATGATTTTTTTGGTACTGTTAGCACCATTTGAAGCAGTCTTCAGCATTTTTCAAAATTTCGTACACTCTGTGTTCGGCGGCCTGCCTCTCATCTTGGGACTCGTAGCAGGAATTCTATTTTTATTCCTTCTGCTCTGATATGGCACGTCCAGTCACCAGCGATACCCAGACTACCATGGAACAAGCCCTCCTTGGCATGAGGTATCGTGAGAGAATTACACAAATTCTTGACTTGGCTCGTTTAAGGGATCTGAACACAACTTGGTTCCTTTCGTTCAGACCAATCTGGCAAGATTGCATCTTACCTGTTCTGCGATGCCTGCTTTGCGGAGAGGAATGCGGTTTGGACATTTGTCTTACACTACCATCAGTCCTGCCATCGGATGTTGACGCTTTCCTAGGTCCAGTAACGACTCATGCATCGTGTTTCCCCCAACGGCTGCCCATTCTGATGACGGCATTCATTTAGGTCTCACCGGCAAGTCTAACTGAGGGTGAGAAACGAGACACTACAGGCACACAGGTACCACCTACTGCGGACATTGCTTATGCATAAAACGCTGACGGCGATGATCCTCATCTATGCACATTCGACCTGCTAACTGAAGTGGTTCCACTTTCCCCTACTATGGTAAACGGTTTCTTTGCCAGCCTAGACGATCTGATGTTTTCTCCTGACAGCGAGAATAACTTTTGATTAATTCACACAGCGTTCCCCGAACTCTGAAATTCGGCCTTCGTTTTTTCAAAAACAAACTGTCTAACAAATTGAACTTTTTCCAGAATAGAACTTGTTGGCACAGAGTAATCTGCTTATAGTAGAACTATTCTTAGAGAACAAGATTTCTTTTGAAAACTTCCTAAATTACAATATTTAGCCTTATCCTAAAAACGAAACAGTTTAAATATTATGCTATGGGATAGTCTCGACTTTTTTTCTGTACCTTAAAGAGACATTTCATGAATGAGACCTATTTTTTTCATACAGTTTATACTCATTTCATGTGTACAACCCTTTCAAATACAATTTGTATTTTGGGTGGGATTGTAAACACTTGGCTTAGATATGTTCAGTGCTTATACATTTAGTTTTATTGAACTTAATATCGTGGAGTGGGTGTTATGTAGGAATCTAGGACCCATAGTGTAATTTTCCCAATTCATGCCCATATATAGGTATAAATTACCCGATCCTTATATAGGTATAGAAATCATTACCATATTTAGACTGAGCCTATGCAGCCCAAATACGGCATGGCTACTTTCACTAAGTTCCGAGAATCAACAACGATTTCTTAGAAAAACCCGCCTTCAGCAGCTAGGAACTTCCCCTCGCCTGAATACTAATTTATCTAGGAAATCATGGAGTTTTCAAAGAACTGAGTCTTTGAGTGACGTTATTATGTCCAATCATACGTCAAACTCAGCACCTTCAAGGTATAAATATGCTTACATTTGCCCAGACAAACACACAGTAGTTTGGAGCAGATTGACTAACTACTTGCCTGATGCCCTGCAGCAGCAAGTGCTGAAGGAAGCCGACCCTCCAGCTGACGCACTGAGAGACGCTGTCTTTTCTCCTGCCGAGAAATCCAGCTCCAGTGTTTCCAGGCTACCCTTGCGGGTTGCTGGGAAATCGAGTCATGAGAGAGAGATACAAGACCTCCTTCATTCTAAAACCAAGGCATGGAGCAGATTAGACCCTTAAGAGAATTCTTGGAATAGATTCTTGGCAAAGAATACTAAAACTTAGGCTACACCTCACTTACTTTTTCCCTTGTACTAGACTTAGGTTAGGTACACAGGGGTAGGCGTATTTTAGAAGCACCAGTTGAGTACTTTTAGTCATTATTTTATCACTGTATGTATTTTAGGTATTTTAGGTATTTTATGGCTTAGAAACCATATTATGCTTTTACAGTACTACTTTATAATACTTATTGTATTATATGCCTTGAACTTTATAACCAGTATTACAATTGTAGCAGTACATTTCTTATGCTCGAGAAAGAAGACTGTTCAATAAATACTTTTTATTGAAAACGCCCGTCTCTCTATTTTCTCAGCACCTCTGGTGAAACGAAGCATGCATGATTGACTGAGTAAAATAGTTATCTATTGTTTCCGCAACTCTGGAGATTGATTTCTTATTCTTGGGAAACAAAGGTGTCATGTTTATGCGGTTGTCAGAAACTAATCCCTTCTTGTGAATTCAAGAAAGTTTCTAGTGACTTCTAAGCTAGCTGGCACTCACAATTGAGTCTAATAGATTCGGTAGAGACCTAGTCGACCTCAGTCCTACGTCTAAACTACAGGATATATTATTCCAATGCGCAGAGCCTATTGGGAATATAGGAACTACACTACAAAGGTAGAAAGCAATTGACTCTGGTGTATAGTGTGTCAGCAAATTAATGTTGGAAATACAACTCATGTAACCATGAGTAATCTGGAAAAGGCACTTGGTTCATTCTCTAGATTGCAGTTTAATTTTGTGAAAATGCCACCATTTAATAATTTAAGGTACATATACAGTAGTTGTAGTGTATATGTTTTCAAAGTGGATCGAGGCATACCTGTCAAGGAGTCGTGATGCACTGACAGATGCAAAATTATTTCTCAGGGGGCCAACAAACATTACCATGTCTCCTGAAAATAACCCTACCACAATTGTGTGGGTGGGCCTGGCACCCACAGCAAGAACAGTTCAAACCAGGGACCATGGAAACCAAAAGCGATCTAATTCTTACACGGACACTAGGCTGAGCCATACAAGTGGATTACCGCTTTTAAAGAAGCAAGTGTGGGAACACAGGGAGGTAGGAACGGTATAGATACCAGCAGAATTCAGAAATTTCACGTAAATATGCAAAATATGTTTTTAAACAAAGTTTGCGATTTGAAGGGCCATATGGGTGAGAAAAAGTAGTGAGATCCACGCATGGCATGCCACTCTGCAATCCCCTGGGTGCCTAGTTTTCAGAAATACCTTGGTTTCATAAGATTTTCCTAAATAAAATGTGCACACTGTCAGTGAAGTTCAGAAAAAAACTATTATTTTACACCCATTCACAACTCTAGTACAGGCCCATGCTGGTTGGATTTGGTACCAGGGTGAGTGGAAAGTTCAATTGCAGATGCTATTAACATTTGATCCTACTTATATCAAACACAGAAATCACAGTTAATAAGATAATTGGAAAATTACACTACAGAATATATGACTCCAAGTTCATCAGCAGTAAAGCCACCCATCAACAAATTGTACCCTTCAAGGGTCCATCACTTTCATGCAACCAAAGGACTGACAAATGAGTCACACCACGGCTCACAGAGACATAAGCCAACTCACATACACAGTGAAAGCAAATACAAATATCACTACATACACTGGCAGCCATCCATCAGTACACACACACACACACACACACACAAATACACACACACACACTGCCAGACAATTGCTGCTGCACACATGCCAGCAGCCATCTGCCAATACCCACACACTGCCAGCTAGTTGCCAGCGCACAAACTCCTCCAGCCAATATCCACACAAACATCATCAAATTCCATGCCAATTTAATTTCTAAAACAATCATAAAATGAACAGATTACTCCCAGAAAACACAAAGAGAAAACAATATTCTGAACTTTTTTGAAATGCGGCATAACCCAACTATCTGTAGAAGATAATAAAGGAACAATGTTTGCATGGACAAAAGGTATTATTAAAACATCAAATTATGGGCTAGATGGTGTCACAACATAAACTATATGGCAATACAAACTATAGTTTTTAGTTGCCTTATACTTTCATGGTTGCTCCCAATACTTCACAGTTGCATATGGTACAGTTTAAAACATAAGGACAGCCATAGGCAAAGTTTAGAAGGACACTTGGGACAATGCATATGACTCTTGTATTGCTTTCAAACACAGACTCCATATCTACAACAAGGAAATTCTTTTTAGGTGTTTGATGAAAGCATTCAGGAAAGTAGGCGTCTTTCAATTCAATGTATAAAAAAACATGGTTGTGAATGCTTGAAAAACTGCAGCCTCGCACCAGTACATCGTTATTCTACACACCATACCAACTCAGTTTGGATCCAGCCATATGCAAATCAGTCTTGACCCTGCTTCAATAGGAAGTATAGCCGAAACTTCTATTTCATGTCATCCATGTACCAGCACACACAGGCAACCCAAAATGCTTTTGCCCTGATTGGGACTCTTCGGTTAGGTGTACCTTGGTTTCAATAGCACAGTGAACATGTGACTCACACTGAACTATACAAATAGTGATTGGTGGAATGTCAACGACTGGCAAATACTCAGGCCACATGCCAGTTCCTTGGCAGACAATCCATCCTCCGTTTGGACCCTCTGATATGTAAATCGGTGGACAATGAACTGGAATGCAACATGAGTGATCGCCAGGGGCTGTGATTAATTCAAGCATTCCATCTATCACAATGTTGTTTGTTGTTGTTGATCTTTTAATCTAGCTACATGCTCAACCGCTATGATTCTCAGAACAGTTATTTGCTCTATTACTATAGCGCTGCCTATTTCAGACTCCTGGAAATGTACAAAAGTCATGTTGGAATCTAAAAAGCATTCCTTGAAAACAGCGTAAACTTTGAAAGACGTCAAATGAAACAAATGAACAGCCAACTGCTTGTTTTAGATGAATGACTTTCAAGCAGCTATAGGAGTCACCAACCTTTGATCTGTGCTATCAGCACCTTCCATTTTCTTGTTGTAGTCTAGAATACAAACTGGTTTATGCCCTTCTACTACCTGATCCCAAACAATCGAGGGTGAAATACTTTCATAGTGAATAGTTGTATGACTATGGACATCTCTTGTGGCTGAGAATTTCAAAGCAAGTAGTTCTTTGCTACGTAAGGTACCTCTCTGCCCCCTTTGATGTTTTTTACGCACAAGCACTATGCTACAATTCCTACTCTAAATATTTCATTACAATTGGCTCATACACAATTGTCGTATTTACTTTACGTATAATTTACTTATAAGTCCCTAGTAAACTGATTCTATAAGTGCCCAGAGCCTGTAAACTAAAAGCTCTAGTGGGCCTGCAGCACTGATTGTGCCACTAACTTAAGTAGGCCTTTAAAAGTGTCTTGCTCAAGCCAGCCATTACCTGTGTGTGTAGTTTAATCTGCCACTTCAACGTGGCAAAATAAACCTTTGGAAAAAACAAAAGAAATCCTCGGGTCTGAGTGCAAGACCGTACACGAAAAAAGAGACAACAGACATTATTTCTAGGTGCTTCTGGGGGAGTCCCTAAATTATTACAAAGTCTCATCCCCCACCGATGTAACATGCTTCATCATCTTGGATTCTCCTCTTGACGGGGATGCCTAGCCCTGCCAAGGGCTACAACCTCCTCATTGTGAGGAGGGAGCTAAGGGATGTTTTTATTTCTACTCAATCAATCAATACCAAGCTTTACTCAATTTTTGCCATAAAATCATAAAAGCATACAATTAAAAGACGCTTCGTTACATGCAATAAAATTTGCAGAATATTTTACGCAATGAAAAGAGAATACAATTAAATATGGTCACAGTAATTTTATTTCAGTTAAAATAGGTAAAGTGCGAAATTGAAATAAATTATTTTTTTTGCGTGTCATTGTACATTATAAAGGTGACGTCGTTGATTGTATTCTATTTATCATGACCTAAGGTGTGACTGCTCGTAATTTTTTTCTAGCTTGAAAAACAGCCCATAAAAAAGATGCTGTTCTGCGGTTGTCAGAAACGAATCCCTTCTTGTGTATTCAAGAAAGTTTCCAGGGACCTCTGAGCTAGCTGGCACTCACAATTAAGTCTAATATATTCAATAGAGACCTAGTCGACCTAAGTCCTACGTCAAATCTATAGGATATATTATTCCAATGCGCAGAGCCTATTGGGAATATAGGAACTACACTACAGCACATCTCTGGTGTTGGCGGTGATTGCATATAAAGACATGCAGGTCGGCATTGAGTAAAAGACGTGCATAATCAGATGGTGAGGACATACCTCTTTCTATATACAGTATAACATTTACAAAAAAGTACCAGATGCATTGTGTTCTGGGCGTATTATTGTTACAGGGGCAGTTTGTAAGATTTGAGGACCAATCGTTCATAGTGGAGAAAGTGATCAGTCTGTGAAATATGTCTAATCTTAGACGTGTAAGAACAAACCTGTGATGAACATTTAAAACGGATTTAATATATGTTTGGATAGAAAAGGTAGTTAAGATCAGTTGAGTTCTTAAAACACTGGGTTTAGAAAGATCAGTAGCCAATGTAAGTGTTTCCAGGTGCGCCATTGCTTTCTTTTTTAACGATTTTCTATTAATAGTACCCAGTGTTTCAGGTTTCCTAAAGTACTCTGGTGAGTCAATTCACTAAAAAATCGTTCAACATACGCCAGTCATGGATTACATGAATGAAAAGTTGATTTAAACAGTCACAAATTATTGCTTTGTTGAGTTCTGTATAATCAGAAGTCCAGAGTTTGTTCCACAACAGTATTGGTTCTACTCTGATCATATCTTCAACAAAAGAAGCACCAAGTTCAAATGGGCTACATATGCTGACGTACTTTTGGGGATCGCTATAAGATATCTAAAGAAGTAATTTTCTAAAGCTTGCACACCTTCACATTTCTTATATCCCCATATACCTGCCCCATATAGTGCAATGGTAAGGCACGTTGCTTTAAAAATCTTCAGCATTGTATATGGGGGATTTGAGCCTAGCCATATCGCAAAGCGACTGAGACCCCAACATGCCTCACTAAATAGATTTTTTCTGTTTTCGAATGCATTGTTCCATTTATCGTCGATAGGACCCCTAGATATGAAAAGGAGTCAGTGAACCCAATCTTTTTTTCCAGTTGTTGTTATATCCCTACATTTCGCGTTTTTCTTCCCACACTTCATAATGTAGGTTTTTGACTGGTTTAAGTGGAGGCCCAAGTTCTTCATATAATCTACAAAGCCAGTCAGCAATTACTGTATGGCCAGTGGTGTGCGCGCCATTAGGACTGTGTCATTGGTGTAGAGGAGGGTTGGGAAGGGTGTGTGGGAGATCTTGTACAACTGCCACCAATGCATCCCCCACACTGTTGATATATAGTGAAAACAGGAAGGGGGCTAGGACGCATTCCTGCCTCACACCTCTCTCCATGCCGTAGGTTTCTGTGCATTCTCCTTTGGCACCAATTCTACCTTGGCTCTGCACCCCGTGTACAAGTCTCTCAAGAAGCTACTTATTGGGATATCTACCCCCATATCTTTCAGTTTTGACCAGAGTTTTTCATGTATCACATAGTCAAAAGCTGATGAGAGGTCCACAAATGCATCCCCTTTTTCATCTTAAAGTACTTTCCAATAAATATGTTTAGATTAGGACTTTGTTCTATTGTGCCTATCCCACTAAAAACATATTGAAGATATGATAGTTTCTGGTGTGATTCTGCCCAGTTCTGCAGCCTCCTACAGTGCATATGGCCCTCAAGACTATAGTCATTAATGGTCCCCAGAGGGCGATGTTACTTTTGCCCAGATCTACAGGGATAGCATCGGGACCTGGTGCTTTGCTGCTTTTACTTGATTGTATTGCGTTGGTGATTTCGTCTAATGAGAACTAAGGGATAGACGCGCAGTTTGACAAAAGTTAATGTGTCAATATTAAGATGTCCTTGGGCCTGGAAGTTTGTCAGGGGGGGTAAAGTGTAGATATTTGAAAAGTGCTTAATCCATTCTTCTTCTAGGATTGCAAGTTCGATTTTAGGGGCCTTATCTGTGCTCCACTGGCATGAATTGTTTGTCTTCCAGAAGGTTCTTTTGTCATTGCTATCTCTTGCCCCCTGTAATGTTACCCAGGCAGCCTCTCTTAAGTACATTTTCCTTTTCTTCAGTGCTTTCTGATAAAGTGCTCTACAGTGCTGTACCTTACTGGCACTTCTATGTTGAAGAACCGGCCTTATGGGCCTGGCGGCGCAGGGCACGCTTAATCTCCGAGTTCACCTGCCTTGTTTGACAGAGACACGAGACACTCCGTTGGGCGTAGAAAATCAGGTTTTTTAGCTGCAGCTAAGCACAGTTGTCTCAGAAGTACAGAGTAGGTTCTCAGGAGACTGCCACTTCAATTCCGTGACGGACAATCTTTTATAACACACATATTTGCGACATGTATTCTCAATACATACAAAGCTAACCAATAGGAGAAGTTGGAAAACAAGCTATCGAATATCCCAAATACGCCCTTCTTTCAGACTCTGTGTGTTACCCCTCCCCCTAAGTTAATCAATGCTAGTGCTATAATCCAATTCACAGGTGTCAGGACGTATTTGTGTGCCTCAAACGATAGTTGTGTAACAAGAGAATACAAGGAGAGAATAGCGAAGGCCAGTCGGATAAGATAAAGTGAGGAAAGAATAGGAGAGCCAAATAGTCAGTCAAGACAGGGATCAATCAACCCAGACATGGATTAGCAGACTCGGCCAGATCCTGACATCGGTTTCATAAACAAGGGCAGGGGGTTACTTTTTAACAGAAGAGACACACAGCAGCTGAAAAAGGCAAAAACACTCCGTTCGCCGTGTCGCCTGAGTGAAGGCAACACAAAATGGCTGCCGAATACGGGACAAAGTCGGAAATCAAAGAACCTCAGACCCTCCTTTTGCCATTACTCAGGCAAAACGCAAAAGTCTCAAGTCAATCTGAATCGATGTCAATGGCCATGAGGTCATCGAGCTGTTGCTTTACCATCATCTTAATGTGCTCTGTTCTCTGCGACACAGGTCTTGGGATGCACATGGTGGCACAAAGACCACAGATGGCGGGACCACATTGCACACACAGACAACAAAAGAAAATGATGGCCAGAACCATTCCAAGGAAGGTTAATGCCTTCCATCCCCATGTAGACGGTAGTCCCCAAAACCATCCCATCACCCATCAATCTCCTGCATCCTGATGAATTGACTCAGAAATTACGTGTAATTTAGAGATGGCTTGGTATACTGTAGGGGCATTATCAGGAATATAAATGCAGCAACTAGACCTGATCAATTTACAGACTACTCCGCGGTCTATTAAAATAATGTCTAGAACCATCCGGTTCTGCAAAGTCATAAGGCGGTCCGCCTGAAGTTCAGCTGTTAAATTACTCAAGGCTCCAGAAGTCACATTTATGGTAGCCTCAACAGCACAAACTAGTTGTCTAATATTTCTGCTATTGACCATTGGGCCCCAGAAAGGGAGGAGTCCTTTGAAAAAGTCCCCTCCCTCTTGTCCTGCGGTGTCTTTAGTATCAATAACCCCTCTGCCATATCTATTTCTATGATAACCTGAGGGAGCAGTGTATGTTGGAGGGAGAAGAAAAGCCACATAACATGTTCCTGAAAAATTGGTGGGGAGCCACGTGTAGGCTCTGTCATGGCAGACAAAATATGTGCCTTGAGATGGTACTAATGTTGAAGGAATCTGTGATGAATAGATGTATGTACGGGAACAGACACTCTTTTCCTGTTGGTTTTTAATATTTCTACCATTTATCTGCAAACACAAATTTCCTCAATGAGGTACAGTCCAGATTGGTGGTGATATTCCTTGCTTAGACTTATCTGTGAGGCTAGCAACATAACGAGTCACATTCCAACCATCATATGCTCGTTTCTCATTGACGGGAATCCTACCACTTTCGGAGACTCTAGCCATAGCCACTATTCCCTTTATCACAGAACTATGACTAAAATCTGCTCCACCAGCATATGGACCAGCAAGAGGATGTCGAAGTTGATTCTGTATGCATTAGAAAACATAGCCAAATAGGCCAAGGCAGAACCTTCGTAAGAGAATGGAAGGACTAGATATGGCATCCCTTTCTCTGTGTTATGGGGCATGAGTCCACAAACCCAACAGTCAGTTGTATTGACTGCTAGTTGATGCTGATGCAACAGCTGAATAAATGGATTGTTAAAATATTCTGTTCTCCTGGTTTATTCGTGTTCTGGCAGTGTATGAAACTGATGCGGAAAGACAGTAGTGGAAGAAGACAAAGTAACAGAAGTAGGAACAGGTGCTTGCTGCATAGTATGAACAACCCAACCCACACAAGTCAATAAAATACATATACATATTAAAATGCACAAAGTTATGCCACATGGGCTAAACAACAATTTCTTACATTTACTGTTCATTTCTTGATTTTTATCATTCTTTCCAAATTCGATATCCATTCTCTAAAGCGTTGCTCACAGTAATCTTCCTAGATCACTTAGTTGTGGTTATTAGCCGTCCTATGACACTGCAAGTCCTGCAGACCTATGTCACTACTCAGGTCACAGCCTAAGACTCCTACCGTGACCCTGCAACTTGATGGATAGTAAAAAAAAGAATGTCTCTTAAAGAGTTCAAGTGTTTTTTGTCAATCTCGGTCTCAGACTGTACCGAGTCTTATCAGGTACTGTTTGTTCTCGAACAAAGCCTCTGGATTTGTTGTGTTCAACCGCAGATGTGATGGTACAGCTTCTTGCAACACGTCGTCGTCTTCTTTCTCAGACGTTGTCCAATCCAGACGTGCACTACTGAAAGGTACAAACCAAGGGACCCTTTCGCCTTCACTATCACCTATACCCTCGTGAACCCACTGATCAAAAGGCAAAGGCAAAGGTACCCTTTTGCAGTGCACGCCTTGGATCCAATTCTTCTTTCCAACGACTTTCACAGCTGTACGTGTCACCAGAATGACTTGTCGAGGCGGCCCCCAACGAGGTTCCAAATTCTTCTTCCGCTGAAAATTCTTCAGACAGACCCAGTCTCCAGGTTGGATGGAGTGCCCTGGGTCTGTGGAAGCCTCTGGTAAAGCGTTTTGTACCTGCTGATGAAGAACACGCAATTTAGTGGTGAGGTCATGCAAGTAATCAATTAACATAGGATACGGAATGTCAGAGTACTTTTTAGGTCGTGGGACTCCCCAGACGTTAGCTGGGCGTCCAAAAACAACCTAGTATGGGCAGAGTCCCAGGCGAGAATGTACAGTTGTTCTCGTAGATAGGAGTGCCAAAGGTAAAGCATCGGTCCAAGGAAGACCCGTGCTGGCCTGAATCTTTGCCAGTTTGAGCTTGAGAGTGCCATTATAGCATTCTACCAAACCCGCTGACTGAGGGTGGTTTGCCGCATAAAATTTCTGCTTAATACCAAGGCCTGCAAACACCTTCTGCATAATTTGGCCTACAAATTCACTTCCGTTGTCACTCCAGACAACTCGCGGCAAACCAAACCTGGTAAGAATTCCTTCAAGAGGACTTTGGCAGTGGACAAAGCAGTGTTATCCTATAGGGGGTAGGCCTCTATCCATCTGGAAAAGGCACACACCACCACCAGAACATACTTTAAAATATTGCAACATTCCATATGAATGTAATCAATTTGCAACACCTCAAATGGATACGTAGGGGGAGCAAAATGACCTGCCGGAGTTGGGGTTCCCTTTCCTGGATTCTGCATCAAGCAAACGATACAATGTTTCACCACATTTTCCGCACATTTAGGGATTCCTTCATTTTGCCATACTGGAGCCAAAAGTTTGCATATCTCTTTCGCACTGATGTGTGCTGGACCATGCGCCATAGTAACCACTGGCAATACATAAGCGTCTGGTAACAACCAACGTTGGTGTTCTGACAATTCAGTCCAACACCCTGTCGCGTCCATCATTCCTGTACTTTCTCTCTACTTACTCAATTCCTTTTCAGTAGCCTCTCCTTGAATCATTCTCACACTTTCTATTGTGTCCTCACACATTCCTGCTTCTCCGACCCATCTTGCAGGGCCGGCAACATACATGCGAGTTGTAGCGTCTCTCGCTGTTTCTTTCGCTACCTCGTCTGCAAAAGCATTCCCGCGACCCACATCATCAGTTATCCTTTTATGTGCACTACACTTCACAATTGCTATCTGGGTAGGCAGGGTAAGTGATTCCAAAAGATCATTCACTAACTGACCATGCTGTATTTTAGTCTCGTGTGAAGTCAAGAATCCTCTCTCTTTCTAAAGGCGGCCAAAACTGTGGGCCAC
The DNA here is from genome assembly GCF_964261635.1 of Lissotriton helveticus. Taxonomy (NCBI): domain Eukaryota; kingdom Metazoa; phylum Chordata; class Amphibia; order Caudata; family Salamandridae; genus Lissotriton; species Lissotriton helveticus. The sequence goes on along the minus strand of NC_136060.1, from coordinate 44,487,092 downwards.
CCCGAATGCATATTGGCTGTCGGTGAACACATTCACTCTTTTTCCCTCAGCCAATACACAAGCTCTGGTCAAGGCTATCAATTCAGCTGCTTGGGCTGAATTCTGCCTGATACATGCTGTCTCAACAACCGTATACAAAGTAGCAGGATGGGTCGGTCTGGCAATCTGCGAGACTCGACTGGACAATTGCTGGTAACATACTACAGGGTATGGACAGATGCCAAAGAGGTGATGTAGCGGCATCAATGACCTGAGATTTCCCGAACTTTGATTCACTGTGGAATACTTGAACGCCGCCGGGCTTCCGGGATGTCGGCAAACAGGCTGTGTGAGAACCTGCTAGCATGTTCGGATGTATTAGTTCAATACCAACTGCCGGCCCTCTGGGTTGTAGGCTGCATACCCTGTATCATATTTGGCGACAAAATAAAGGTTTTCTTAAAAGTAAAAAAAAAACGTATACAAAGTAGTAACAGCATAGGCTGCAGTCGTTTCACCATGAGGGAGCTTAAAACAAGACCCGTCCACCCATAAGATCCAATCCGGGTCCACGAGTGGTGTATCTTTTAAATCTATTCTGCCTTTTGTTTCCTCCTCTGTACGGAGAAAACAATCATGCTGTTCTTGGGTATCTTTCTCTTCTGTAATGGGTAGCAGTGTTGCTGGATTCAAAGTATTACATCGCTTGATGTGTATATGACTAGCCAAAAGCGTCAGCTCATACCCAGACAAACGAGCACTCGTGAGATGTTGTGTTTTTGTTCTGTTCAAAAGAGTATCCACTGCATGTGGTCCCATAACCACAAGGGTATTATCCAGTACCAATCCAGCAGATTGACGAAAGGAGATCGCTGCTGCTGCTGTAGCTCTAAGACAACTAGGCAATGCCTTGGCTACTGGATCCAATATAGCCGAAAAATAGGCACATGGCCGCTGTTTATCTCCAAATTGTTGTGTTAAAACTGACAACGCACAACCTTCTCTTTCATGAACATAGAGTGTAAAAGGTTTACTGTAATCCGGAGTACCTAACACAGGGGCAGAACACAGAGCAGTACGTAAGTCAGAAAAGCTCTTCTGACATTCGTCAGTCCAGGGAAGAGGTTGGGGCGTGTCTTTCAAAGTAAGTGCCAGCAGAGGTTTAGCCAACAAAGAAAAATTTGGAATCCACTGTCTACAATAAGAGGTAATGCCCAAAAAGGCACGCACCTCCCTTTGTGTGGATGGTACAGACATTTGTGCAATTGCTTTAATACATTCTGCGGTCAATCGCCTTCCTTCCTTCGACAAGAGATGACCTAAGCCGGTAACCTCTTGGCATCAATATTGTAATTTAGCGGGAGACACTTTATGATGTAGATGAGACAAATAACGCAACAACAAAACAGTCACATCCTTACAAACATCCTCTGAATCAGCAGCGGTCAACAAATCATCCACATACTGAATAAGGGTGGCACCTGGGGGCAAAGTGAAAGCATCAAGCTGAGATTTCAAAGACTGACTATAAATGGAGGGACTCTCACAATAGCCTTGGGGTGCACGTTTAAATTGAAAGCTTCGGCCCCCAAGAGAGAAGCCAAAAAGATCTCTACTCTCCTCAGCAATAGGAATACTGAAGAAAGCGTTCTTGAGATCAATGACCGAGAACTAGGCAGCCGAAGCAGGTATCATTGTGAGCAAAGCAGTTATATCTGGGACAACAGAAAACTGGGGTATAACAATCTTGTTAACCTCCCGAAGATCAATTACAAATCGATAGACAGGAGGCTGAGAAGAATCAGTACGTTTAAGAACAGGCAGAACAGGACTATTGCAAACATTTCCTCTTGTTTCTTCAACCACACACTTCTGAACCAAATCATAAATGATAGCCAACCGAGCTCTTTCACCATCGCAGGAAATTTTATACTGAGGAATGCGTGGTAACTTAACATTAGGCTTGACAGTAACCACGTAAGGTGGAATTTGGAGCAAACCAACATCATTCGGCCCTGTAGCCCAAAGCGTAGCTGGAAGGGAATTCGGGTGGAAGGTTGTCCTTAGACAAATACATAGGAGAAACCAAGTTCGTGCCTAAAGTGAGATGTACACCAGAGGGAGAACACTACAGTGTTGCATGAAGACGTTTTAGTAAGTCCAAACCCAGCAAATTCTCACCGCAACCAGTCGTTAAAATGAGCGGGGCCTCTAAATCATAAGGACCAATGAAAAGAGGCAGAGGGCAAGAAACCGGGTTATGAACTGGGGCGCCAGAGAAACCTACAGAAACGTTTGCTAAGCCAGACAAAGGTGCCCCAGGGAGTTTAGAGTGAATGATAGAACTTCTCATTGCACCAGTATCCAAAAGAAATGGCTCTGAAACACCCAATGCAACAACTTTAACGTAAGGCCCATTCTGATCCACTGGAACTGATACGACTCCCTTACTTTGTCTATGGCTGTCCTAGCTAGAATGAAAATCCTGATTCTCACCTTCAACACAATAGTCGTCATTGTAATATTGTGCAGACTGAGTATTCTGTTGGTGGAAAACTGAGGGGGAGAGGGACGCTGCGTTTGTGACGACGCACCTCGCCCTCTACCCCTGGGTGCTGACTGAAAACTACCACGGCCTCGTGGCCCTGGCAATCCACCATTACGCTGCAATAAAACCGGACAGCTATTCTTAAAATGACCTTCCTCTTTACAATAGGCACATTGATTAGGACCGAGTAAAGGTCACGGGACAAAAGGTTCAGGTTTCTGTAATAACCTCTGAAACTGGGGAGGCTATTGAAATTGGCTCTGAGCAGAACGAGGGGGATAAGCCTGTTGTAAAAGAACCTTCGTTTTTAATTCTTTAGTCTTTTTCTTAAGTTTATCCTTTTCCTCCTTATCCCTATTTTCGTAATACTGAGCAGTGGCTAATATTTGGGCAGACGAAGAAAAAGCCCACGAACTCTCGGAGTCTTTTAATTTATGTGACAATTCTGGAAGTAAATTAAATACGAATTTGTCCACAAATAATCGTTGTCCACCCTCAGTACTCATGTCTTGACCACTGTGGTTGATAAACGTTTCCTCAAAACGGGCAAAGAAATCGGAGACACTCTCATCTTTCTTCTGTTTACACGCAGCTAATTTATCCCAGTTAACACGTAAGGCAGGCATCATCGTTTTCATTAAGGTAATGATCCTACCGGGCAATTCTGTAATCAAAGCATCGGGTTTAGCACCACCTACTTGTGCTGCATCTGCGGCAGTTATAGCAGCCCACGCACCACCTAAAGCTTGATCATGGTCTTCCTTACGAATCCGAGCCCATAATGCTTGTGGGACTACATTTCCCATCAACATATCAATATCGGCCAAATTCATAATGCACGCATCAATAGTCTGGGACAGCTCTTTATAATACCCAGCAGGATTTTTACGAGGATCCAGTAAAGACTGTTTAAGCGCCAAAACTTCAGACCGTTTCCAGGGGACATGTACCCATATACGCTGGAAATGAGCAGGGACAGCTGGAACAGCGCCTGCCTGTGGAACTGCATCTCTCCATATTGGAGGAACTTCTCTCATAGGATAATGTTTCACTTTTTGTCTTACTGCAGGATCAGATTCAAAAGAAGCCTGAGAAGAGAATAAAGACCTAAAGGTGACCGGTGTCCTTACGGCGTTCTCAACCTCAGAACCCACAATAAATCCCTTATCAAACGTAGCCTGTACATCTAACAGACCCTGGGAGCGAGACCCAAGTCCATATCCTCCCAACCTTTAGCAAGAGTATCACACATGACATTAAAAGCATATCTCTGTCTGGGCTCATCCCACTGGGAAAAGGTGCTCATGATATCGGGCACACTATACTGTGGACCACTTGTGATCCATTTACGGGCAAGATTATCTAACACAGTTCGCTCGTCAGTACCTGGAAGTTGACTACGGGATTGCCTTCGAGAAAGAGCAGGAGTCAAGTTAAAAGATCCAAAGAGGAGGGAAAAAAGGCCAGAGACAGTATCGACCAATCGTCTTCGAGCTGTAGGGGAATCTGACAGTAGAACGAGAGACAAGGCATTAGGCAAAGCAGAAGGAGGGCTGATAGTTATAAGAGGAACCGAGGATAAAGGAGTCTGAGGTATAGGAATCCCAGGAGGCGGGGGTGGCAATACTGGAAGAGGTAATTGTGGAAGAGCCAGGACCTGTGGCAGACCGACAGGTGGCTGAACAAGTGGCAACAGTGGGGGTGCATTAGCACCTTGTACATAGGGCGGAGGCAATCTCAACAAATGGGACAGTAAGGGATCTTCATCGAGATCCTTGCTCTGTGGGGAAGTAGGAAACACAGGGTAACATTTATCAATTGCCATACAGTGCTGTCTGTCAGAGACTTCAATCGCCTGATCAATCTCATTATTTTTAAACTGCTGGACAGCTTGTATAATCGTCATATCTTTCTTTTTCATATCTCTTTTCGCCTGCTTAATTTCTCTCTGTTTGGCTTCCTTACGTCAGAGGTGGAAAGAGTCAAACATTGCTGGCCGGGCTTTTCGTTTGAACAAAATTGCTTCTAGATTATCTAGTATGTCAGACTCAAAACTACCATTTTGTGGCCACTGCAGAACACCATCTTTGTTTGTGTATCGAATCCATGCATCGTTAAAGACAATAGGACCAACACCATGTTTTGAATAGAGCTCATAAGTGGGAGTTCCAACCGGAGGAATTGGACAAGAATCCTCCAACCGGGAATCCCTATTACAACCAAAACAACAGACCTTCCTAAACTTACTAAAAGCAGGCATTTTTAAAGTCACTGGTCTATTTGCAAACCTCAAGGGGATTTAGAGCAAATTACACAGCCCAAACGTACTTACCCCATGGCTTCGGCTATTGCAATAGTCGAATAATAAACCCAAAGAAAAACAAAGAAATGGGCGCTACCCACGAATACTTAACTAGATGTTTTCTCACGCCAACAGAGGTCCGTCTAACGTCTCGCAATACAAATCATCACCAAAGGGGCCAAGGCAGGGCGGAAGTCAGGGCAGCAGTCGTCAGCAGCCGTCGAGAAGGAGTAGCCGCGCTGTAAAAAACCTTCGGTCCACTTCGACATGCAGGGGTCGCTTGACGTGGTTCGCGATTCCTCCAGAATTTTCCTGCGGGGCTCCTCACGACCCTCGGCCTGAACCGCTACCGCTGATCCCGCCCCATGTGGGGCGCCAGTTGAAGAACCGGGCCTTATGGGCCTGGCGGCACAGGGCACGCCTTAATCTCCGAGTTCACCTGCCTTGTTCGACAGAGACACGAGACACTCTGTTGGGCGTAGAAAATCAGGTTTATTCAATCAATCAATCAATCAATCATAACATTTGTAAAGCGCACGACTCACCCGGAAGGGTCTCAAGGCGCTTGGGGAAGGGGTCCGCTATTGATCGAACAGCCAGGTCTTGAGTTGTCTCCTGAAGGCGAGATGGTCCTGGGTCAGCCGAAGGTGGATGGGGAGGGAGTTCCATGTCTTGGCTGCCAGGTAGGAGAAGGATCTGCCTCCGGCGTTGGCTCTTCGGATGCGTGGTACGGCAGCGAGGGCAAGGCTTGTAGAACGTAGCGGGCGGGTGGGCGTGTAGAAGGTCAGGTGGTCGTTGAGGTACTTGGGGCCCAGGTCGTGGAGAGACTTGTGTGCATGGGTGAGGAGCCTGAACGTGATCCTCTTGCTGACGGGGAGCCTGTGTAGGTCTTTCAGGAGGCCGGAGATGTGGCTGCGTCGGGGGATGTTCAGGATGAGTCGGGCGGAGGCGTTCTGGATGCGTTGGAGTCTTTTCTGTAGCTTGGCTGTGGTTCCGGCGTAGAGGGTGTTTCCGTAGTCCAGTCGGCTGGTGACGAGTGCCTGGGTGACCGTCTTCCTGGTTTCGGTCGGGATCCAGCGGAAGATCTTGCGGAGCATGCGTAGGGTGTTGAAGCATGATGAGGAGACGGCGTTGACTTGTCTGGTCATCGAGAGGGAGTAGTCCAGGATGAAGCCTAGTTTGCATGCGTGGTCTGTTGGCTTGGGAGTGGTACCCAGGGCGGGGGGCCGCCAGGAGTCGTCCCAGGCGGAGGGCGATGGTCCCAGGATGAGGACTTCTGTCTTGTCTGAGTTCAGTTTCAGGCGACTGTTCTTCATCCATTCGGCGACGTCTTTCATCCCTTCGTGTAGGCTAGTTCTGGCGGTGTCAGGGTCTCTGGTGAGGGAGAGGATCAGCTGTGTGTCGTCGGCGTAGGAGATGATGTTGAGGTTGTGCTGGCGTGCGACGGCTGCAAGAGGTCTCATGTAGACGTTGAAGAGGGTGGGGCTGAGTGATGATCCTTGCGGGACGCCGCAGATGACTTCGGTGGCCTCGGATCGAAACGGGGGAGGCGGACTCTCTGTGTTCTTCCGGCGAGGAACGAGATGATCCACTCCAGTGTCTTCTCTTTATTAGCTGCAGCAAAGCACAGTTGTCCCAGAAGTACAGAGTAGGTTCTCAGGAGCTTGCCACTTCAATTCTGTGGCGCACAATCTTTTATAACACACATATTTATGACATGTATTCTCAATGCATACAAAGCTAACCAATAGGAGAAGTTGGAAAACAAGCTATCGAATATCCCAAATACGCCCTTCTTTCAGACTCTGTGTGTTACCCCTCCCCATAAGTTAATCAATGCTAGTGCCATAATCTAAGGCCAGTCGGATAAGATAAAGTGAGGAAAGAATAGGAGAGCCAAATAGTCAGTGGAGACAGGGATCAATCAACCCAGACATGGATTAGCAGACTCGGCCAGACCCTGACATCGGTTTCGTAAACAAGGGCAGGGGGTTACTTTTTAACAGAAGAGGCACACAGCAGCTGAAAAAGGCAAAAACACTCCATTCGCCGTGTCGCCTGAGTGAAGGCAACACAAAATGGCGGCAGGCCACAAAATGGCGGCCGAATACGGACGAAGTCGGAAATCAAAGAACCTCAATGTGTACTATGCAACGCCTCCCTCAAACGTTTATGAGCTTTTATACATGGTGCGTCAAACCACCTCATTTACCGCCTTTTTTTATTCTACAGTTATTAATAAAAAGGCTCTTCCTTATGCCCGGAGATATAGTCAAAAAAGCTGCAATGACTTAGTTGGGGGGAGTAGTGCCCTTTAAACATAAGTCAAAGGCCTATTTATTGTCACATATTAGTTGTTTATCTTCTGGAATCACCAGAGTCCAAAGTAAGGTGTAGCTGTTGCGTTGTGCTAGTTATATTCTTTCTGTCTGGTGCAAGGTTTTGTCATGCCCTTTTTAAAAAAAATGGATCAGGTTATAACTGTACGCTCAGAGGGAAGTGATCACTGAGCAAGATACAGTGAGTAGAAAAATTAAACACCAGACCAGCGAATCGTTTTGCAAAATCCAGTATTTGTAAAAATGGAGAAATGTAAATCCAGTATTTGTAAAGCGAACAGCTACCCGGAGGCATCCCGGCGCTGGGGGCCGTTGGGAAGATTAAGCAAGCTATTGCCCCGAGTCACATGGTGCTGGGTAGACCGCTGCCGCCGGAGCCAGTGATCGAACCGTGATCCCCAGCGTCCAGTGTCAGTTGCCCTGGCCGCGGCGCCACAACTCTTCCCTCTTCTTATAAGATGTGATCAATAATACTATATCTTGAGCTCCCATTAAAAGTTTTTTTCCTGGTTGCCTAAGAGAGTGAGATCTCATTAGCGAATGTCAGGTCAAATTTAATCAGCAGTTCATTAATCTTGTTACCATACATGCTATGCTTAAAATGGGACTGCTCATCATCCTTTAAATATTACATACCACACTGTTTATTTGAGAGTGCAGCGCACTGTTGCATGTTAAAGTCACCTCCCCACAGGATCGTCAGGTCCTTTTTCTTGGCACAGACGATACCCTCCAAATCATTATTTAATTCATGTATGACGTTAAAAATTTGTGTTATAGTGGCATTATTATAAAAGTTAATTATTGCTAAACTAGCATGACCTTTTGAGTCACAAACCATTATTTGATAAAAAGAATTATGTACAGCGAACTTGATGTTTATAAATTGCAATGTGTTTGAGATGTAGGTACACAGGCCCCCTTTTGCCCTACCATGGGTTGATGACATGGCTGAGGTGAAATAAGTGCTGTACCTGGTTATATGTGTAGCCACTATAAGCCAAGTCTCTTGTGTACATATAATTGGGTAATCCGCTATAAAGTCTAGCCACTCTGTGTTCTGTATTTTGTTCCGTAGTCCAGCTATGTTCCAAAATAGGCAGCCCAAATATTGTGTTGTTATACAAGTTGAGTTACGTTTTGGGATGTCTGTCGAGTCAAGTTGGAGGGTTCCTACTAATAGGGGGCACGTGCTGTGGGGCTTTATTTCCTGTGATGTTACCATTAAGGTATTATCTATGTGGATAGCTGGGACACTGCCTTCATTCCAATGGGAGTCTGTGCCCTGTGGAGCTCATGTATCCTGGGAAGTTGCTGTGGAGACATTTCCATCAGTAATTATATCAGGAATTCCCTGTCTGCATTTCTCTCCAGCTGGGAAACCCTCCCTTTTAAGTCAATCAAAGCCATCCAATGTGGACAGATATTGAAATCTGTTCGATGTTTGAATGCTATGGTTTGGAACCCTCAGTCTCTGGGCTGTGCTTAAAGGAGCTCTTGAGTTATTCCTTTGATATACTGGGAGATAGAAATAGCCCAGAGGTCAGACAGAGATTCCGTTACCATCAATATTAATGTGCCTTGTTCTATGAAAAACCGCCTCGACCATCTCCGGTGAACTGAAGGACAATACCACACAGTCACCAGTCTGTTCTTTTTTGCCCTTCCCTACTCATTTCACTCTCCTTGCCATCTTAAAATTGTAGATAGTCCTGATCTCGTGCCCAACAAATTTAAAGATTTATTTCATAGAGGAATCCAATTCTCCTTGCTATTTGCGATTATGGGAGGGACGTTTGTCAAGACTATCACATAAGGGGCCACTGCTGGTGGAATGTCCAGGCGATCTGATATATATTCTGTTAGCTCTCTAGGTTCAACTATACATTCTTGGGTATCTTGTGCTGGGCCACTATCATTCGTTCCCCTTTGTTTATCTCCAGAAAGTGCCCTGTTCTTTTTCGTACCCAGCCCCTTTTTACTAGTAGTGTGGCTAAGAGGGCATAGAATGGGACCTAATGTTACGGTGTCATCTGCGAATCTCTTTCTTAGTAATTCTGAAGTAAGTTCTGTAGGGGGATTGGAGACTGCATCGTGCACCGAGACCATTTTTCGCCCAGCAGAAAAAATAGTCAGAAGTTCCAGGCACAATCTGGTTTTTGTCTCTACTTTCATTAACCTGGATTGTATTGACCCTAATGTTTTATTTACATGTTGGTCATGGATTTTGAGTGGCTCAATGTTATATTCTAATGTTTCTGCATGTTTCTTTAAATGCTTTAGTGTCAATAAACCTGATTTTATAATATGCTTGCTTGGATATTTTACTACACTGAACCAGAGAATCCAATTTACTAATAATTGTGATTAGAACCTTGAAAGGTTCAACTGAAACAGTTTCAATTTGGGCTGGGCCCTGAGAATAAGTAGTTCCCTTCTTGTTCCTTTTTGTCTCTACCAGGCTCGGAGGCTGTGCCCTGGGATCTTGTTTTTTAATGCGTTTGGGCAGCCACGGCCCGTGGAGGGAGTTTTGGTGGGGCGGAGAGGCGGGGCGGGGGAGGGGCATGGTGGGGGGTGCTAAAAATCGGAGTATGGATAATTGAAGGTAATTAAACAATTGAATTAATTAAACGAATTTCGTAGCACGCCCTGCATCACATTTTGCGATGCATGGCGCGCTACGAAATTCGTTTTGTTAATTCAATTGTTTACTTACCTTCAATTATCCATACTCCAGTTTTTAGCACCCCCACCCTGCCCCTTCCCCACCCCGCCTCTCTGCCCCACCGAAACACCCTCCACGGGCCGCAGCTGCGTTTGGGTGGCAGTGAGTTGGATCTCGTGGGGGACAGAGAGTCAGAAATAAATTGTAAGCAACCGTTACCCTTATTTGCTCCCTCCTCTTTGGTAACCCTGCTAGGAACATTCCCCTCTGCCATATCAACAGAGATTAATGGGTTGTTAACCAGGGCTGAACAATTATGGTCTGAGCCGCTTCACCTAAAGATTCCTCCACTGTTAGGATCTGCTTTTCAATGGCCCCCATTGTTACTGTGATGTAATTTAACAAGAACATTTGTGATTTTTCCAGGGAATGTGTTGTTCCTAAAGTGACTGTATGCTTTCTTTTGCCCATGTTCAACTTCCCTGTTCTTTTGTGTTAGCTTATACTTTGAGTTTGTAAGGAGAATTTAGCCAAGTGTTTTATTATAAAGATTAAGGTGCCCAAATAAGAAAAAGGTAGTAAAATAATGTACAATGGTAGTATTAAACCAGACTGTATACTTGAATATATATATGTATATCTCTGTCCTTGTCATTCCTTCCTTCTTCGAGTGTCAGATTGTGTGGGCTCCTACTCAAAGAAAAGTACCTTTCAATCCTCAGACATCGGTTAGCGGTGTCAAGGTATTACTGCAAATTCGTCTGAGGTGATCCAGATGGTCCACTGTTAGTTGGCCCCGCCTCCTCCTGTCGCGGACGGGTGTGTCCGGGCATGACCCACACATGCTCCGCGCCGTGGGGGATGAGACAGCCCTTTATGTACAGTTGCTGATGCCTCCCACCCACTACCGGCTGGGGGAAGATGGAGCATTGCACCCTGGGGTTAGGAATCCTCCCCAGGATGTTGAGGCAGGTAGGGTGGGCCGGTGATGGAGAGCAGCCAGCAGCAGTTGTTTTCTCCTGCCCTGGGACAGCAGTCCCACCAGAGCGTTTAAATGGCAAGAAGGTGTTCCCCCTCTGAAGGCAAGCAAGATCAGAAACAGTGTCCCTACTCTATAAAGGATGTACTAATTACAACAGAGGTAAAGTTCCTGTCACTCCTGGTAGCTAGTTTTACCATCACTTTCCTCACTTTTGAAATAGTTTTTTTGCACTGCACCTGTTACCCAACCAGTCTTGTATCTTCACATCTGTTGGACTTACTATATCCTTTAAAGAGTAGAAACAAAAATATCCCTGAGCTCCCTCCTTACAGTGAGGAGGTTGTAGCCCTTGGCTGGGCTAGGCATCCCTGTCAAGAGGAGAATCCCAGAAGATGAGGCATGCCATTTCGGTGGGTGATGGGATTTCGTCCAAATTAAGGGACTCCCCCAGAAGCACCTAGAAATAATGTCTGAAGTCTCTTTTTTCTTGTATTGTCTTGCACTCAGACCCGAGGAATTCTTAAATTTTTTCATTAATGGTTGTGGACTTAATCCTCGGTGGCCTTATACACTTCCCCAGGACCCCCTTCTCTCTTTTATATATATATTTTTTAAATAAACCTTTTGTCAGACCCAAACCTTAATTGTTAATACATATAAGTCACCCCTACGGTAGGCCTTGGACAGCCCAGATGGTATGGTGCAATGAATTTAAAAATTAGTACATGTACTGTTATGTTTTACATATCCTGGTAGTGAAAAACTATTAACATTCATTTTTCCACAACAGCAAGACCTATATCTCCCATAGGATCACATTCGGATTATTGTATTCCATTTGATAGTTTTAATCTACCAATGGGAAAATATAACTTGTCCACATTTGGAGTCCTAATTTAAAATCCCAATTTATGGTAAAGTTGGATTTTAAATTGCAATTCTTAAAATGCAACTTTTAGAAAGTGATCAGGTAAAAGTGCCTGCAAGGGAATTTATTTAAATATGTAAGATAGAGAGTAGTCCCTCAGTACAGATAGCAGAAAACAGATTCTGTAGAAGGGTTTTAAGAGCACCGATCTCTAGCTCCAGTTTTTTTTATCACAACGAGCTAGGCCTCCATTTTGTTGAGCATTACATCAGTGCCCGCCCTTTGCTTTTTTGGCATGCTGTTTGGCAGAACACTGAGGGAGCACTAACAAAAGATATCATAAAAGATTGCCTTGCATGTGACAATCGGAGGAAAATCCCGTGGTTAAAATATATTGAATCTTGTTTGCGCAAAATTGGCCTTAACCAACTATATGAAAATCCTGAGGGCCCTCACCTTGTTACTAAGAAACAGATGCATGCGCGCTGGTATGAATATGTGCAGGAAGAAAGAATAAAAAAGGAGACCGAAAAACAAGAGTATCGGACTACCTTACTCGGAATCAGGAACGAGTTTGCTCACCACAAAATTATTTGACTGGTAATACGAGTGATTGGGAACACAGTTTATTTTTTTTGCCTTAGAGAAGGCACCATAAAATATTCCCTTGAACTTTCTATTAGGCTTCCAAGCCAGCCTAGACACCTTTCCTTGTCCCTGTGATGTGAAATTCGGGCAATCAATGCTGCACTTTTTATTCTTTTGTAGTTTTTATTATGCATACACTACGTGTTTTCTTCTTCCTTTGATTAAGATCTGTCATTTTAGCAATTGCAGAGAATCTAATGAGGCATTTCTCCGATTAGAAGATGAGGATATTATTAACTGTGTTAAGCTGTTTTGAAAGCTGCAGTGCGGGCACGAAAATCAATGTCTGTATTGGAAATTTAGGGGCCGATTAGGATGGCGGATGGACTTTGTCCGTCCGCCATCCTGTCGTGGCAAGGGACCGTCCGCCATAATGACCGAGGTCCCGTGCGTCCAATTAGGATGCACCCGCCACAGTGGCGTGTGTATCCCGCATTTTTAACAATGCGGCGGGCGGTGCTGAAAGCACCGGCCGCCGCAATGCTAAAAATGCATGTTGTGCGTTTCAAAGCACAACATGACAGGCACCGGTGCCTGCCATGTTGTACTTTGAAACGCCCCCATGTGCACCCCCACCCCCCCTTCACCCTGTGGGCCCGCAAGGGGCCCCCAAAGCAAAGACCGTATGCCTTTCCGTGGCGGGATCACGGAGAGGCATTCCCCAAAGCCCATCCCGATATGGCTGGCGGTGTCTGATAGACACCACCACCATATTAGACCTTTTCCGCCACGGTCGCAAGGCGACCACGGCGGAAAAGTGGCACACGGTCTTCCTGTCCGCCGCGGACCCCCCAGCCATCCTAATGTGGCGGGGGGTCATTTCAGTGAGGATGGCGGACGGATTGCCCCCGCCTACCGCCAGCCCGGCGGGGGCAATCCAACCGCCATCCTAATCGTTCCCTTAGTCTGCTCAAGACTTTGCATTTGCACTTTAAAATCTGCTCTGATATGCACTGTGCTGTTTTTAATATATTTTATTACAATTTTATTCAGTACTTTTATGGCTCAAAGATCTTAACCGAATAAAGAATTTGTTTTCAGAGTGTGAGGTTTAAAAACTATTTTTCCACACATTAAATCAACAGAAAGCCCGATACCACTGGGCTACATAACCCTTCAAGTTTCTGTCCTTCTAATCAATAATTCCAAAACAGGGGCCCAAGTCACAAAAGTAATCTGAGACAAAATCCTAACTTTATGAGTATTGGTATTCACAAAAGTGATTTAGTAGTAGTAAAGTTAGGGGTCCTGACTTCACTACTACTAAATCCCTTTTGTGAATACTGAAAGTCGTAATGTTAGGATTTTGTCTCAGATTACTTTTGTGAATCGGGACCAAGATTCTTATGATTGAGAATGCCGTTCTTACTGAACATGAGAATCTATTTAAAGACTCTCAATATGTGAAATATAATTTTCCAAATGAACAACATCAGGCCCTACAGAAGTTATAAAAACTTCCAGATACTATCATAAAACCAGCAGATAAGTGCAGTGGTATTGTCCTTTGGAATAAAACTGCTTACATGGATGAGCTTCTCAAAGAACTATACGTTTCTAAACACTATAAAAAAAATCCTACTGGTGAATTAGCCTAATTGATTGCACAACTCAGTAGAAATGGCTTGGCAGCATGGGTGGTTGAGTGAGAAAGAAGCAGAATTTCAATTCAGCTCCTGCTGTCCAGCAATATATATTTTCCCCAAAGTGCATAAAACGAAGGCAATCCGCAAGGACAACCAATTGCTTGGAGTTGTAACTATATTCTGATGCCAATTGCACAATATGCTGATTTTTCATAAGACCTTTTGCCATAAAAATTCCAAATTCGTTAGAGATACCATTGCTTTGATTAGAACAGTGAAAATTGGCAGTTCAATCCAGAACAAGATTGTTTGTGAGTTGAAGGTCTCTATACCAATATACCGCAACAAGATAGTTTAAGGCTTCTAACTTAACTTTTAGACTCTAGACCATGCCCACACAATGTGCCCACAGAAATCATCCTGCCATGTACTGAACTATCACTATGCAGCAATATTTTTATGTTTGAAAAATAAAATACATTTTACCAACATTTGAAAGGTGTAGCAATGCTCCAGATATTGCGAACATATATGTATCGAAAAAGAACACATTGTATGTATCAATAACCCATGTTGAGAGAAGATCATCAAATGAATGATATACATAGATTAGGTTCTAATGATACTGAGAGGAAATCATAATATTCTGCTGACTTTACATACATGGATAAGTTCATTGAATCCAAATGTAAAATTTACAGTAGAATTTGATGACCATCAAATGAATTTCTGGGATATCACAGTAGAAGTGGAAAACAAAAAAACTCTATACTACATTATTCACCAAACCGGTAGCAAGAAATACACTGTTCAAATATAAAAGCCACCACCCACAGGCCCTGAAAGATGGACTACCCTTTGCAAAGTTTTTGCGATTACGTAGAAACTGCTCAAAAAGGGAGGACTAATTCCTGGAAGCACAAAAATTTAAAGAAACAGAACGCTCAAGGGTACCCTGCAAAACAATAAAAAAACTGGCTTAAACGAGCCAGGTATAATAACAGAGAGGGTCTTTTGAAAGCCAAAAAGCGGCCTATTGAATCCCGTTTGGTTTGGGTTTCCACATTTGATACTCAGTCAAATAAGATAAAAAAAATCATTAAATATTGGAGCCTTTTAAAAAGGATTCCAGAATTCATAGGAAAGCCACATTTTTCATTTAAAGGAAGCTCTAATTTTGAGAGATCGACGGGTCCATGCCTAGGATACACCTCATAAATGAACAGTTGACAACATGATACGATTATCACCAGTTTCAGGTCATTTTTAAATGTAATAAGTGTGTTGCCTGCAATACAATTGAAACCATCCAAACCTTCACGATAAATAGGCAACAATATACACATAAACATTTCTCAAATTGCAATATCTGCAATGTTGTCTACTACATCCAATGTCCCTGTGGCCTTCATTATATAGGAAATACCACAAAAGCAATTGCAAAATTTATAGTTCAGCATCAATCATGGTTCCAATGCAAGGTTGCAAATTCCCCTATGCTAGAACACTACACAAATGAGAAACACTCTAAGAAAGACATGACCCGGTAGGTCATAAATGTGGTTAAACCATTAAAGAAAACTTCAAATGTCGACCATTTTCTTACCATCAAAGAAAATCACTTGATATGCAAAACTGACACTGAGGCATTAGGTCTTAACTTAGCAGGTGAATGGCAAACTTTTATTATATTGACCTGATCAATCTTTCGTTCTGTTTCTTGAACTTTGCTAATTGTCAATTTGGAGGACTCATACTTTACTTTTCATGATGTACAGTATCTACGAGATGTATTCAAATGATCCTGTGGGATGGCTTCTATTGTTTCCAATTGTGTCGATTGTTCATGTCCAAACTATGTTATATTGGACTATTCAAATATTTATCATATAGTTTTAAAACCAATTAATGTTGTATAATCTACAATAATGTTAACTGTTAAGATGAGAAAATCGAATTTGTATATCACAAACATCTAAAGACTGTTGAAAAGTACTTTTACAATTTCTGAGATTACTATGCAACAATATGACATTTCTATTCATCTTAACAAGCACTGAATAACATTCATGACCACAACTACTACTTTCTTTCATCTCAACAAGATTCATGATTTGTTTCTTTATCCCAATTGTTCAACTTGTTTCCAATACATGGACTAACACACAATAGAGTCACTCTATGATGGCTGCCTTTTTTTTTCAAATTAATCACATCACCATGAAGGATGATTTTGTGACCTTCCCGGGTTGTTTAGCCCCTAGCAGATCCAACTTCCATTTAAGTACAACACTTGGAGGAGTTCATATAAGCTTTGTGCAGTTTGTTTAAATAGATGCCAGATCAACCATGCCTGGATGTCAAATAGTGACAGTGTTCCATGACAAAAAGTAAGTCTCAAAAATATTTTTTAAGTATTAGCAATAAGGCTACGTAGATATATATTTTTTACTTATTTTATTCTTGCTTTTTCTTAAAGCATCAAGACTATGTGCTTAATGACAATCATGCGATGAATGCTGAATCTTTCTAGTACATAGCGTTTCTTCAAAAGATTTGCTGACAGCTGACACAAAAATATCACAAAAGTAAGACTTGATCACTTGCACAAATAGGGCAAAATGTTGGTTAATTTATTAAACAAAATATCCATCACAGCCTTTTATACCCAAGTCAGAGACGTTTGCCTTTTTTTCTTTGACATTGAGAGTGAGAACTCATGCTCTTATATAAAAGCCAAATGAATGCCATTTCCATGAATATTTTTAAAACCTTGATTTGTAGAGTATGATCCACTGCAGATACTTTAGAGACTTAAATACTTCTTCTGGAAATAATAAATGTTTTTGCCATCACTGGAATCATAACATGAAGTTACTTGATTTCGTACAGATTTACATTCTCGTACAGGACCCACAAATTAAACGTTCTACATAGATTTGTTTTCAGTCCGTTTTTCATTTTTTCGAGAAGCTCAATTTTACACAATGGTGGTGATGGTTTATAGATAATTGTCACTCACTTTATATGTAGATGGGTTAATGGCATATAAAGTCTTATATTTCCACTCTTATCCGGCTGTATATCTTTCTTTACAATGTCTTCTGTTGACAAATAAAAATTTTGTGAATTGTTCCTTTGTTAGAAGGGTCACTTATTCTACATAGGAACTTCCTGTGCTGAAGATGGTCTTATAGATGAACTCACAAGACTAAAACATTAAATATATATTCATTTTCCCTGCTGAAATAATCTTTCTGTGCACAATGTTTTTGCTCAAATGTTTAACAAAATTTATCAGAAGGAGTGCTAAGGAAATTGGTATTATACATGAATGAAAATCAGATATTGGATTGAAGGATTTTTAATCTCTGTCATTCTTATATATGTGATTAGTTTTGTACCCTTGATTCATATTTATACAAATATAAACTTTATAAAAAAGAAGTATATGCCCGGTTCTTGATCTATTCAATTTTGGGATTCTATACATTAATTTGTAAAAGGTTATTTTTGGAGGCCATTATTTGGGTACCCCCAACAGATATTGTAAAGCAAAGTTCCTATATATTTAAATTAATTCACTTGTAGGCACCTTTACCTGAGAATATTTTGCTGCCCAAGCCCCCAAGGATACATTGGGTTGCACAACATTCAAGAATCCTCTAAAAACATTGGCATTTTCTTGCCTTAGCTATTGGTTACCTGCAGTCTGTCTCTGGTCATATGACTAGGTGTAAATTTGTGAATGGGGTATACGAATCTTTATTGTTGATTCATAAAAATCATTACAATCAAAGAGTATAACAAATGCATTAATTTGTACATAAGATTATATAAATATAGTCAAACAATTGTGTTTTCTTCCAACGACAAAAGCACAACAACACATTGCTAATTTTATAATGGCTTTGGAGATAACATTATATTTCAATTCATGTGTCACTTCTTATTATAGCAACACTTCTTTGTACATTAATAAAATCTTCCGTAAAACTATCAATACTATGTAATTTTTTTAATCCTGAATTAAAGTGCCATAGATAAAGTGCCATTATACCTTTTCTTTCCAAAGGTGCCAACCTTACTTAAATTGATGTTCTATATCAATATTTAAATATTCGAGTGTTTCACCTGGGTCAACATAAAACAACGTTTCTTTGGTCCCGATTCACAGAATGAACTTAAGACTAAATCCAAAACTTACTACTATTTGGTATTCACAGAATGCACCTACTACTTTCGGGATTCACAGAGTCAACTTACTACTTTCGGGATTCACAGAATAAACGTACTACTTTCGGTATTCACAGAATTGATTTAAGACTACTAACTCTAAGTCCGAACTCGGGCCGGAAATTCCGGCCCGGAGTCGGAGCTTCCGGCTCGGGGGCGGAGCTTCCGGGCCGGAGGCGGAGCTTGCGGCTTGGAGGCGGAGCTTACGGCTTGGAGGTGTGGATTTTAGCCATGGCCTAAATCTTCACCTCTGGGCCGCAAGCTCCGCCTCCGGGCTGGAATTTCCGGCCCGAGTTCGGATTTAGAGTTAGTAGTCTTAAATTAATTCTGTGAATACCGAAAGTAGTACGTTTATTCTGTGAATCCCGAAAGTAGTAAGTGCATTCTGTGAATACCAAATAGTAGTAAGTTTAGGATTTGGTCTTAAGTTCATTCTGTGAATCGGGCCCTTTGTATATAATAATAACATCTTCCATAAAACTACCAACACTACATTCATTTTTGTAAATTTGTGAATTAAAGGGCCATAGTTGAAGTGCCATGGTTAAAGTGCCATTATACAATTCCTTCAGAAAGTGCATTTCTTGCTTCAAACAACATTCTATATTAATATTTAAAAGTATAAAATGTTTCCCACAGATCAATCAGCATCAACACGATCAAGTAGTTCATAATTAAAATTATTACCAATTACTACAGTCAAATATAACCCTATAAAAATTCTGCTCCTGAGCCATACATGCATCTTAAAGGTCAAGTTATGGAATTACAATTGACAATCAGCGTGTTCAGATATCTCAGCATTGTTTAACTGTTAGAATATCAACAAAACAGATTATTAGTTGTTACAGGCTAACCCTAATATCAAGGAACCACTCAAAAGTTATCTTTTTTTCAGCAATGAGAACAAACTGTACAAACTGTGTAATCAAGGGAGCAGATTTCCCAGAAAATCAAGTTATAATTGCTTGGCGACGTGTTCTCACCCCATTTTCTTTAAGGATGGACTTTAATAGGGCTTTCCTCTCTTGTAGCAAACGAGGACAAATGGATACAAAATGCAATAATTATTCATTATAAAAACTGCATAATATACAACAGTTTGATGGCCAGTTTAGTACCCATGAGGGAATTCCATCCTTTGTGGGATATTGCCCAAATCATATCAACAAGAATGTATCTCTTATGAATGGTTTTAAATGGGAAATGTGAGCTTAGGTGTGACTGAGTGGGCCATCACTGGCAGGATGGGAGGAAGGAGCTGGGTCCAGCCTCACTTACACTTAAATAGTCTGTGTCCTCCCCCCACACAAAGGGCTGCTTACCCCCATGTAGTTAGTTTGGAGGCAGGGCAGAGAAGACAGGGCATCTGTGCACTTCAAAAACATCCGTTTAAATCATCTCCCACACTTCAAAGGCACAACTTTGTATACAAGAAAGACCTCAAATACCACCACTTCAGTACAGTCTTGAACCTGTGGCTACTCTACCAGGAAGAAGGACTGTTGCCTGCTAAAGGACTGCACTCTCCTAGGCTGCAGTCTACAGGACTCCTGTCTTGATGGGCTGACCTGCAGCCCTCTTGACTGGGTGAGAAGAACTGGACCTGCATCTCTTGAACCCAAAGTGACTCCAAGGGCTGGTTGGCTGGCCTCCAGATATTAAGCCTCAGGAATGTAACAGTCTTCCAACCACCTTGCACCTGCATCTGGGCTCTGCTATCTGCTAGTTTACCCTGCCAAGTGATGGCACCACAGTACTAGGTTCTTCAAAATGGGCATCAGGTGCTTGCCAGCTAAACCAGCACATCATCTCTGCTGAGCAAGCAATGCATTCCTGACAGAACCAACACTTCTCCTGGGCTTAGCGGTGCATTCCTGCGCAGTGTGGATTGGACCCATTGATAAAAAGACCTACATTCCATCCCCGTAGTCCTCTTAACTGATGCATTGCCCAGACTGTGCTGCTGATCCGCAGCCCAGGTCCTTGCATCTGTCCCCGACCGCAGCTTCGCTGACGATGCCAGACTCCGCATCACAGTCTCACAGATCCTCGGAACCAATGCATCACTAGCTGTGTCCCGCATCCCCAATCTTGGACTTCACATTGCAAACCCTGTGGATGGGATCCTTGCCAGCAATGCAACAGGACCTCGCGCCACAGCCTGGCCACATACCAGAATCACAATATTGCTTCAGCTGCACTGCGCATCATCGACGTGGATCCACCCAATGCTCTGCAACCAAGATTTAAGGTTCTCTGTTAAGTGGGCCTAACTGGGTCTCTGTAGCCAGCCCGCCCACTATCGTGGTCGGCCTGTGCTTGTGACTTTGTCCCGATCCAGGGTGATCAAATATCCCCAGTAGCGCTTTGTGCTTTTTGGTGCTATTTTTACTATAAACTGTAAAATTCAATATCTTCAGTTCTACTAATAGGATTTCCATTGTTCTGGTTCTGTTCTATTTATTACACATAACTCTATTATTTTCTATCTGATGTGGGCATCTTTTGTGGTGTGCTGCTCTTGTTTTACTGTTTGAAGTGTTGCACAAATACTTTACACATTGCCTCTAAGTTAATCCTGACTGTTCTGTGCCAAGATACCAAGGTGTTAAGCACAGGTTACATTGGGGTTTGCTTGTACCTCACCCTGATGGAGATGGTGGTGACATTTGGACCAGGGCTTACAACTCAGTAAACCAACAACCCAATTTCTTACAGTCATGGTCAGAGGCATATTCAAAAAGCAAACCAACAACCTCTTTGGCTGCCGGCCTGCAGGCATACATAATGCACATTAGCAAAACTATCACAAAAATGCCTGCAACAGCAAAGTACAATGTGTCAAATTACAGCTCAGCCAACTGTGGCTATGTAACACAGTAACTGTGACTATTTAAATATAAAGAAAAAGAACTGGATTAAAACTACTAATACAAGTCACACAATGAGCTTTCTATAATAAAAGATACCTCTTAGTTGCTATGGACAACTAGACTAAGGATTAACTGCACCTAATCTGAACAGACTCAATCGCTGAAGAAATCCCACTAGAAAGTAAACACGAAAATAATTACCCACAAAGCAACATATTAAATGTCTTGAAAAAAAGTCACAGATTAATTTGAAGCATAATAATAGATAAGCTAATTCTGCTAAAAGATTTGTAACAGTTTAACAAATTCAAGCATGACAACAATACTTATTTAAAATAATCATTCAAAAAATGAGTAATTACCAAACACATGCAACTATGTTAACTGTAGATCTACCAATGATGAAACTGCAAGCAGTATCCACCACTAGGGTAATCAAAACGCTTTCCACTACAATTAATACAAGGAAAAAACATTAATTTTCCAAATGCAATTCTTTACAAGCAATAAAACAACCAGCTAACATTAAACAAGCATTTGCAATGCAATAGGTCTCGCATTTGCGCAAGTTTAAGCTATTGGCATTGTAAATGACAATGCCTTTTATTTATCTGTTTTCATAATTACCACATAGGTAAAAGGCATTGTCATTTACAATGGCAATAGCTCAAACTCTTGCAAATGCGAGACCTCGAAAGTGAAATCGTTCATGACGTGCTGAAAGTTGCAGGCAAGTATGTTATGCCTGGAGTAGGAGAAACACATTAAAGAAAATTTTGCATACAGACTAAAGAAGACATCACGTGTAACAATTGTAGTAAAAGGGCCAGTCCTCATGGGAGGGTACAAATGAAGACAAGGCGATACTAATGAGGGACTAAAAAGCCTGTTAACAAATCAAAAGCCAGCAATTACAAGGGACAATGACATGAGCCAAAGAAAAATATGGGCAATAAGTGGCAGAGGTTCAACTCTATACTTGAATACAGTATGCCTTGCAGAGCTGCGCATGCGCTGCCTAGGCTTGACCTAAAAAGGACCCATTCACTACTACTGATCACTATGCACAGGGCACTGCACAACACCGGACCAACATACCTCAACAGTCGACTCAGCTTATACTCTCCCACCCACCAGCTCTGCTCCGCCGACCTCACCCTCGCCACAGTCCCCCGCACCTGAAGAATGACCTCCGATGGCAGATCGTTCTCTCACAAGACCTGGAACACCCTCCCCACCCACCTATGGCAGACCCATGACATACTGACCTTCAGAAGACTCCTCAAGACCTGGCTTTTCAGGCAGTAGCAGCTTTCCACTCCCCCCAGCGCCTTGAGACCCTAACGGGTAAGTAGCACGCTTTACAAATTATATAATTGATTGATTGATATGCGATATGCTGCTATAGCGTTACTTCTGCGGCATAATTCCTGGTGAGGATGGTAGCCTTCCACTACTATGATGGAAGTGCTGTGGATGCCCCTCCCGGTCCCAAAAGACTGAAATCTGTACGACAGGCTTCTGCCATGGCACACATTTATGATACCTGCATGCCTATGACAAAAAAAATCTGAATTAAGGATCTAGACATCAGTACATTTGGGCACTCAGGGTAGGGGTGCATGACCATTACCAGGCAGAGGACTTTCATATCCCACTATTACTATTTTGATATTTATAACATTAAATTATATAATTTATATTTTTTGCTATTCAAATCAATAGAATCTTATTTTACAGTATTTCCTATGTGGTTTTAGTCCCTGGCTCAATTAATTTCTATAGGAGTGTGTTGTTATACCAATGGTTGGCCATGTTTGATGCTGGGCTTACTCCAGCTTCGAATTACCATTTGTGATCGCTTAATGGCTGTAGTAATTTTAGAAGTGCGGTTTGTGAATAGGAATGGGTTTGTCTTTTGTCAGGAGGTAGACATCCCTCCCCTAACCCCTACTTACTCCTCCCTATTCCCATCACCTTTAGTAGTAACTATTACCCAGCCACTCCTCTCTGTTCCTCCTGTATTTACTCAGAAAATGTATACTTATGTGGGCAGAAACTCCGTACTAGGGCAGAGATCTCTGCACAGAAAGTATAGGAGAGGCGTTGGTCTAAACACCGCACATAGGTTTGTGAATAGCATCTTGTAGTATGTTTTGTAGTACTACACAATGTACTACAAAACAGTTTGTCAATACCCCTGCCATTGTCCAATTGGTTACATATTTTTTATTATTAACTTCATTTGGGCAACACTTTTGAAAATAATATTTAGGACACAATATTTCTTTCAAACGAAATTTGGAACACAATACTCTGGTAGAGAACTTTTTGTTCAGATATAGATATGTGCACATTGTTTACATTTACTTAAGTTCATTTCATTATGCATAGAAACACTACAGTACCCCAGCTCTGACTGTAAAATAAATCCATTCCCGTTAATGTGAGGATAACATAGGACTGTAACATCACTTCCTGCAATATCATTTTGCATTACATAATTGCACATTGCCTATGTTAATAATGTACAGGATTTGTGCCCGGCCAGATCTTGGTTTTCAACATTAAAATTTGATAAAGCAAAATTTAAGAGACAAAAGCATGGAAGAGAGAAAAAGAAAGAAAAACAGAAAACATCAATTTCAACAGTGAGATGCAGCGACAGGAAGCGTAGGAAAGAATTAAGAGTTGAAGAAGATGAGAAGGCATGGACATAGCTGCATGAATGGAGAAACGTAATAAAAGAAATAGTACACTCCCGGGTAACAACCAAGTAAAGGGCCAGTAGCCATGGGATGATACAAATGACGACATGGCTGTACTAAGGAGGGACTAACAAGCCTCAAAATAAATTTGAAGCCAGCATTTACAAAGGACAAATACGCACGCCAATGAAAAACAAGGGTGGGGGAGTGGGCGAAGCTTCTCTCCGTACTGAACTACCACAGATCTTCGAAGAGCAGTGCTTGCACGCTAGCTCACGCTCAACCTAAAAACACAATGAAGTCATTTAAAACTAAGAAGTTTCACAAAGCAACAGAAAAAAAGAACAGCAACTTAAAACAAGTAACTGCCAACGTAAAAAAAGCACAACCACATGTAAGCAGGACACCATGAAAACTGCATTACAAGCCTTCTCTCATCCGACAGCCACATACCGCTTCTAGTAGAGTAACAAAGAAACACTGAATGATGGAATAGGCACTTGGAAAACAAAATGCACTAAGCACCATAACATGAAAAAAACATTCACTAATCAGCAGTGCCTAAAAAAAAGAAATTAATTGTGAAGTTGCCACCACAAATCACTTAAAGAGAAACAGGGGTATTATTAAAGTACCAAAAACCATTAAATTGTAAATTGAGAGCCACAGACCTCCCAATACTGGAAGCATTGAAGTTACCTATGGTAACTTAAAGAAAAGCAGGTTTCAGAGCATGAAATATACAAACAGTTCTTGAAATAATGTATTCAAATTCCACAAACAATTTACAAGCACCATTTATAGCATACCATAAAAAATGCATTTCCAGGAAAAGAAACATGGTATCAATCACAAAACAATGACCTGCTTGATCAACAAGCCTGTTACCCAACTCCAACAAGGCATCAGAGGAAATGAAAAACAGACTAAGAACATATCGACACTACTGCGGCACAATCCTAACAAAGTGAAGCCCAATAATACAAAACAAAGACAAATATTGTTGTACGCAACTAACACTACAGAGAAAGGAGAGAGACAAAGAAGCACCTTTAATAACTAAAAGCCAGTCAAAAATGAACCAGGAGGTTAAAAAGTTACCAGACATTTCCTCACACGTTTTGAAAAAACAACATAGCAGTTCTGATTGGCTAAGATTTGGTTGAGCCTTTCCTGCACCCAGTCGTTTTCCCTGGTCAGAGATGCCCCTACTACTTTACAATGAACCTTTTGCCTTGTAGGAATTGTAGTCCTGGACTCCTTGTCAAAATTACTAGATTCTAAAAATAAAACAGACAATGAAATGCATCAAGCTTTAAGGGACATGCTGCTGAAACACATATAACAATGCCTAGTAAATTGCTATCATTATCCACCCATTTCCAGTGATTTAGTTGTGCGTTCCACAATGGAAATAATGCCTCTAAACACCATGCAAAGAGAAAAAGAACACAAAGATGTAACTGCAAGGTGTGTGGGTCAATTTTCTGCCTCAGGAGGGTGGGCAAATTGGCATAAAAAAATGAGCAATCTACCCCCAGATGGTGAGAAACAAAATTAGATAGGGATGCTTGCCAGGGGGTTGCTCTCCCCACACACAAACAAATTCCTGGTGCCGAGTGGATTTTTCTCCTCTACTGTGACACATCACCTCAAAAACTGGCCTAAGTGACCCCAAAGCAGACAACGAAAGAATAGATGATCCTTTAGGGGAAAATGACACTTAGAAAGTGGGCAGGCTCCCTTCCACATACCGCTTAGTCCCTAGTATCAAGTGGAATTGCCTCCTCCAAGTGGGGAGACCATCCTCGAAAGATGTCCAATCTGCCTCTTGGGTAGGGGGCAAAAAACAAAAATAAATATTTGCTCCCTAGGCCATGGGAGGTTAGACCCCTTAACCAGGGGGCACTCCCCCCACACAGAAAAAAATCCCTTACCCAAGGGGGCACTCCCTCCACACAGAAAACATAATCTCCGGTGTTTAGAGGGTTTTCTGTCCCACCTGTTGGCATATTGGCCGTACTTGAATCCGATCTGCCCCCAGGAGACCGATACCAACATTTCTAAATTGCTCCCTTGTGGGAGAGACCCGCAGCAAGGGGACCATTTTTTCCACAAAAAACAAAGTAATAACTGGGGTTTAGTAGATTTTCTAACAGCCCCCTCTCTACTCCCTCACCCCCAAAGAAAAGGCTGATCTTCCAAAAGGAGAGAAAGCAAAGTGTTTTTATGTGCATCTCGGAGGGAGCGACCTTTATCCAGGGGGCTGGTCCCACGAC
Organism: Lissotriton helveticus; assembly: GCF_964261635.1. NCBI lineage: Eukaryota > Metazoa > Chordata > Amphibia > Caudata > Salamandridae > Lissotriton > Lissotriton helveticus. The sequence continues at coordinate 44,461,076 of NC_136060.1, read as the reverse complement.
ATAAATCAACATAACTCCTGGTGACTAGTGGGTTTTCTGCCTCTATGGAGGCAGATCAACGTCAACATGGCCCATCTGGCCCTGGGGTGGCGGAAAACAAAAATAAATAGTTGCTCCTTTGGCCCCTGGACGTACTACTCCTAGCCAGGGGGCTGCTCCTCCTTACAAACAACATATTCCCTGGCGCCTATCTGGATCCTGACCCCCGGGAAAAATCAGCCTCAGAACTGGCCTATCTTCCCCCTGGGGTGAAAGAAACAGTGGCTGCTCCTCGAGAGAGTGCTGCGGGGCAGTGGGGCGGGAGAGGGGCGGGGGTGTAGTAAACGCCGGCATACGGCCAAACAGAGTTAAGTAAATAAATAAAACAAATTACATTGCGCGCGCTGCATTGCCGATTGCGATGCAGTGCACGCAATTTATTTCGGTTTATTTATCTATTTATTTACCCAACTCTGTTTGGCCGTATGCCGGAGTTTACTACACCCCACCTTGCCCCTCCCCTGACCTACCCCGCAGCACTCCCTCGAGGAGCCGCCACTGGAAATAAACCAAAATGTTACCTTGTCCCTTCTATGGGGGAAGCAACCTGTAGCTAGGTAGCCAGTTGCCCCACACAAACAACAAGTGCCTAGTGAGATTCTAAACACCCCCCTTCCCCAGGCAGATCAGGTTAAAAAATGGTTGATCTGCCCCTGGGGGGACAAAAAACTAAATTAATTAATACAACTGCTCTCTTGGGATTAGTGATCTAGTGATCTTTAGTCAGGGGGTGGCTCCCCCATCGAAAATATACCCTGGTGGTCCAGTGGTACATTCCTGGTGCGACATTGTTATCCCACCTACAATCTCCTAGCAGAAATGCAGAATAGAGAGACACCAGGGGAAAGGAGAAACACTTACCATTTCTTTGGCGTGCCTCTTCCTGTCCAAAACACCTCCAGCAAGCAGACTCACCAAAACTAGGTCCTGCTGGGAGACAGGTTGGAAGCAAAATACCTCCCAGCACATTTCCGAGCAGTAGCATGACGTTGGCACGCCATGTGTGCACTGACATCCTGATAATCTGAGGGAGAGGTCAGAGGTGGCAGCAGAAGCACTTCCACTCCCTACCCCAGTGGGGCATATGGTGGCACCAACGGGGATGGGAGGGTGGGTGTGCCATCACTTTCCCCGAGGATCGCTGGTAGAACATGCTAGACTCGTCCTTTGCACCTCAGTCTCGGTGCTGAAGATGTGATCAGTACACCCGTAGCATCCAGGTGGTTAAAACCTAATTAACATGCCAAATAAGGGCATGATGGGCAGTAACTAATAATTATTATCAAATAACACCAGAACACTATGGTGTCCGAAGATTGTTTTCTACATTCCTACGTTACCACATACATGTTCCACGTCTGCTTAATTTAGGTGCTTCCAACTCTAAAACTGTTTAATGCCAAGAGTCACTGAGTGAATTAAGTGGTTTCTGTCATGTATCTCATGCTTGACTTCTGCCATTCTAGTGCAGAGTTATTCAAGTTTGAAGTAGTCTGAATGTTGATTCAGTTTTGTACATTACACTTATTAGATCTATAGATTTATATCTGTAGATTATGAAGTCACTTTTGTGAAATGTCTATTTTTCACCTTTTTTTTACCAATGTTATGTGATTGTTTTATTGTGATACATGCACTTCTATCTCACTGTTGGTTTGTTTAACCTTTGTGCAGTTTAATCGTTGGCAGGTTTTGCCACTGCCATTCCACATTTCAAGTATACTGTAAATGTAAATGTGTATAATATGTGCATATGAAAAAAACACTGAATTGTACACTGCCCATTCTTTGGGCACAAATGCCGATGCTTTGTGAATATTTTTCAAACCACAGCACTGACTGAACTGTGTGATAACTCTGGTGCACATTTTCTTTTAATTGACGAAATATGCGAAGGCCATATTTGGTATTTTTACACAATTTCACTCACAGGGCAGACATCTTCATCACTAATCACTGCCGACAAAAATTCTCGTTGACAGGCAGAATATCCATAAATTGAGGCAATGTTTCTATGACAAAAGAAAAACTTTCAAAGCATGCTTTGTCAGACATTCTCACGCAGCAATCAGATATGACCATTTGCATAAACTTTCCCATGTAAAGAAATGTTGACAACTGGCTAGTTAGGGGGTGGTGTGTTTAGGCATCACATTCTATAAATTTGGATTCGTTTCACTGACTCCATTCTGGCATAATTTGTACTCAGTGTTTCTTTTGGGCAACCCAGCAAAAACTTTCGGAATGATCATGACACACAGACAACGTCCAGCAGAGAAACATTATCTTTGTGAAAAGAAATCAGAGAACCAACAAATGTTTCCAAGACAAATTGCTCTTATTAAAAAATAACTAAGACATCATTTACTCAAGAGTGGTCGGTCCTCTTGAACCTGATAATTATAAGCAAACAATGTAAAAGACGTCTTAACAAGTCTGCCGCTGCCGCTTGCTCAAACTTTCACTGGAAAAGGATCGTCCATATAATTTATTTTGCCTTTTCTGCTGCTAGCTGAGATTGTATACACTAGTTTTAAAATCTTCATTCTCTTTATTCAGTCTAGTGTCCAAATGTGCCTCACGTAAAATAACTTGCAGGACAATCATAGTTCATTTGGGTGCAGCAAGTAAAATGTAGACTGGAGTCAGACTTGCTACACTAAGCCTGATCCAATTTGAGAGGGGATTTTTCAGATTTAGCATTGAATGGTAATTTGTATGTATCTTACCTTGTGAAATGCTGGCCGGTGCCACGGTCTCTAACTGGGTGACTCCAACTAACGCTTCTGGCTGAAGTGTTGACTCCACCAGGTCCTCCAGGGGTGTATTGTCATTTTGGGTCAATGATCCCCCTCCAGTATTCTTGGCATCCCCAAGTCTGGTGGCAACGTTTTCCTTGGTACTGCTCCGCTGGTCATACCAGTGCTTTCACAGTTCTGCTCTGGAGTGCTGAGTGACCCCCACAGCATTGATTCTGGATTGGATTCCAAGCCAGATTTTGCCTTTCTCCGACTCTGGGACCTGGAGTGGCTGCTACCCAAAGAGTTTGTCATGGCTCTGTACAACTTCCTCAATGAGTACTTCAAGCTCCTTGCTGAATTTCAGCTTCCTCTTACGCTCTGCTGCATTTTTTTCACTTGTACCAGAAGCCATGCTGCTATCCTTTCAATGGTTCTGGTCCCCAAACTCCTCCCTTCTGTTGTACTCTTGCAGTCTGCCTCCTCCTCTGTCTCTCTCAGTATACAGGTGTCAGCATGTCCGGCATCCCTTCCTGGTTGTGATGTCATCATGCTGCATCAAAAATATGGAATTGCTATTTGTGATTTGGTAATTATGGATTCCATTTTTGTAATTTGGTATTTCGCTGTCGCTAATAGTGATTGAGATTATTACCAAATTGCAAAATATTTGCAAATTTTTTGATGCATGGCCATTTGCGATTACCAAATAGCAATTCTTTAAAAATCACTATTTGGTAATCGCTTAATGGGACTTTCATGCATGGGACCCTAAGTGTCTTCAGTACCTTAATACACCACTTTTGAATATTAGTAATGCTCGTGCAATCTAATCTGGCTTCAAGGCTTTATCCCTTTCCCAATGTAGTTCACGAGTAAAACGAAACAAATACATTTTGAATGTGAGCAGATCAATATTTGTACTTGGGCAGAAAGAGAGTCAAAGGAATAAAATGAGATAAACCAAGTATGAAGGTGCTGTAGCCAGAATTCTGGCTGCCCAAGGTCCAGTTACCTTAGGTTCACTATCTAGCACACCATCCTCTCCGTAGATCTATTTAGCCCTCCTATATTGTCCCCGTTGCTTGCAATTCAGCCTGTTAGCAAAGATCTTCAAGAGTGAGACATCCTTTTCTTTGCTTTATAGAAGTCAGCCTGAGAGTATCTACATTCAACCACCAACTCAGCTAAAGAAGTCATCATCCTGGGCAGACACCTGTTTCCATGTATGCTCTTGATCATTTCCTTCGGGATCAGACTGCTCCCAGACTGTGAAATTAGTTTAGTGCTGATTCCCTCTGCCTCTTTCCCTTACTCTTAACTGGTGGAACCTGGTCCCTTTTTCACAATGCAGATCTCCTTAACTTCCCTGATGTCCTTTTTAGTCTCGTCGTCATAAGCAATGAGGCAGCCTCAACATTTCAGAATGAGAGCACACCTTCCATGAGGAGCGCTTTAGATCATTGACTAACAGACAGTCTTTCCTAAAGCTCAGATGTGCACATTAGCAAACCTTTGCTCTGGGAGCTCCTGGGTGTCATCATGCTGGCTACTCAGTGCTTCAAACCTCTTCCCATTGACCTGCGGCCACCGTTTGCACCTTCTTAGTTTTGTCAGGGATGTAAGCTGTGTTCTGATGGCTCAGTGGACTAATGCATCCAATGCAGGGATCTATGTTTCACCTCATGGTCACGGTTGTAATTTTGACGGATTCCAAAACTCCTTAGCACACGTATATTATAGTACAATCATGTATAGGTGTTGCTCTGCCTCTCATCCTGCTGTGGTCAATAAAATGAGTCCCATTGTATAACAGTGAACACCTGTTAGTTCAGCACCAATATAGCCTTCTGGCTGAGTGCAGTGTTGACGAACACAAGTATTCTATGTTCAATATTCGCCTCTCCCGTGAAAAGTAGAATAACTTATTTCCATTTCCTTTTACCTTCAGGGCTGAGTTTCATCTCCTTCCCTACATTTTTTACTCCCATGATTCTCCTCTCTTTGGCTCTACCTGCTAAATACCAACCTCTCACCAGGAAATCTTGGGATTTCTTTACTTTCTAGCTTCCCCCCTTCTGCCAGAACTGGGTTGGGGGTCATCACCTTGTCGTTGGCTTTGAGCCTTTTGAGAAGTTCTTTTCTTTTCCTCGCTCAAAGATTTTTTCCACTCTTGGGAGGCTGACCCACGTTGCTTGTGTTACCCTTAATGCGACATTTTAGACAACTTGGTGCTCACCAGAGGCCAGCCGCTCATGCTTTCTAGAATCAGTGCACTTGGAATCCATTAAATGATTGTGCAACCCTGTAAACCAATTGCTCAAAATATGCTGTTTCCTTATCAAATTATATATCCCACCTTAATTTGTCATTGCTGCCCTTCACTCACCCCTCCAATGAGTTTAATGAAGCATTCACAAAATGTCCCCAAGGCCCAGTGATTCTTTATGTTCCTAATTATTCCGAGATACTTTTCAAAGGTGAAAATAAACTTTAACACTAGCAATGTCTTCACGTGATTATACTGTTCCCACTCTGTATCGTCTATGTTTAGGACTGTGATTCTGTTTCTACATCATCCTTTAAAAAATGGCCCAGAATTCAGATTTCAAGACCCATGGGCAATAAGGACTTAGTCAGTGTTACCTCCCCAGTCATGAGACAGTTGGACTGCAACCACCCAACAATCACCAGTGCAACATTTTAATGAGAAGTGGTTCAGTTAACAATCAATACTATAAAAGATCACAGAACTAGTTAGTGAAACCCCAAACTCTCTTCCAAGGAGAAACACATACAAGAACACTGGGAAGGAATTGATACATTTAAAAGGTTTATTTTTATCATTAAAATCCTATCTTAGTGCGCACAATATGAATTGTAACTACAATAAATATAAACAGACTTGTAGCTATAACATTTATTGAAAGCATAAATAATAAGAAACTTCCATCACATTTGCTATGTAACTTTATAACAATGCCATCTGCATTCATCAAACCATTAAACTAATCCTAACCCCAAAAGAAAAGCCTAACTTGAATTTCAGAGCTGATTCAAACCAACATAACTGTTTGAACAATGAAACTTTATGCTTAATGCAATAGCAGAACCTTTTATTCTTGTCTTGTGCTTACAGCTGGGTTGATAAGCACATCAAGTGATGGCTGAATGCCTTCTCATTGCTTGTTTTGTACTCTACGCATCTTTAAGGCCACAATGTCAACAATTAAACTGTTATGCATATCATCCCTCGACCCAAACCTAGATTCAGGGGCTGCACATTTGTGATGTGATTCATTCATACTGCACATTGCACTTTCATGACCAACATCTTCACTGGATTGTGATACTTTTTGGCTCCCAATTCCATCTTTCTGTGGTACTTTGCATGAACTAGCACAGCCTTCAGGTTTTTTAAAGCCTGCATGTTAGATGTACTTTTGTCTATTTTTCCTCAGCCACGAGGGCTGCAGCTGCCTTTAGTGCTGCCACTTTCCCCTCCAGGGCCATAGCAGCAGCTGCCTTTGTACAATGCATGGTCAGTTTCATTTCCATTAGCTGTCATGGGGACAAGCTGCATGATGCCATTCTGATCATTGTCCCACACAGTACAAGTAAAAGTGGTCTGGTACCTCTCCATGTGCTTCATCATCATTATCTTCAGAAGTGATCTGTAATTGATGGACCTCTTCCCAGTCTCCCAGTAATTTTTAAACATCCTGCACCTTAGATTTATGGCTAAAATTCAGTATCCTCTTTTTGCATACCAGCCATCACCTCCACAAAACTAAGGCCAGCCACAGTCTTCAGATCCACTTCCATGTTCCCAAAAAGCAAGGTGCAAACGCAAAAAGCAAAAGTATAGTTTAGTAAAAAATTTAAAAAAACATGTCTCCATTTCAAAATCAAAAATACGTTTTTTCTTCCAGATCAGGAAAGGATTTGAATTCTCAAATATTTGGTATAAACTCATCCCAGCACTAAATTATTATAAATTTGAGGCAGGTACCCTAATTAACTTGACAAACACATTCTGGTATCCCTATGGTATCTACAGCACAAAAAGGTCCCCAGAGAAAGCTGTGCTAAGTTCAACCAATACCAAACACCGTTACAGTTAAGGACACAACACAATAAATGTTGATTTAGACAAATTAAGGAATATTTAATAAGCAAAAAACACTAACATGATTACATTTAGATAAGAGGAGTTGGGATTAAGATCTTTAAAGTATTTAAAGTAAAAGGTTCCACAAAAACATGCAAAGCAACACCGAATGTCTTTGTTCCTGGTAGGTCCGGATCAAGGCTCAATTTCAGGCCTTCTGCAATGGAGTGGGGGTCGGATAGGCATTGCAGATTACACTGATCACAATTTTTAACTTGGAACTCAATACAGTTATCACATGGCAGCTGCACTGTACTGGGCCCCTGTTTATGAATCCTCCTTTGCTCCTCGGCATCTTCAACATCATAGTCATTATAGCAAAAATGAAGTAAAAACATAGTGAAAACAAAGTTGAAAGGGATTATAAAATCATAACTTTCATAATTATATTGTTGTGACGGCAGGGCCTTGCATGCACACATTGCTATGTTAGCTTAGCCTTTCAGTCGTTTAATAATAATAATATTAATAATAATAATAAGGGAGTTTTATAAAGTGCCCGGTTACGCTGAACTAGCGTGTCCCTGCTCTAAGACAGAAAAAACTCATGCAAGCAGGCCGCAGAGTCAGCTCGAGTTACCGTGTGTAGAGATGTGTTTTTAGCTTCTTCCTGAAGCCGGCTTCAGACGATTCTAGGCGAAGGTCCAGAGGTAAGGCGTTCCAGCCCTTCGCCACCAAGTAGCGAAAGGATCTGCCTCCCATGCGAGCCTTTCTTGTCCTAGGGACCTTTAATAGGCCACCATGGGAGGAACGCAGAGCTCGCATAGGTTCGTATCTGGAGACCAGACTCTGGAGTGGTGCTGGTGCCCTCCCATTAAGGATCCGATGGCAGGTACAGAGGGCCTTAAACTCGACCCTGCTCTTCACTGGAAGCCAGTGAAGAGTCTGAAGGGCTACTTTGGAGGCCGATCTTTTAGGAAGCTTCAGAATGAGGCGAGCTGCCGCATTCTGCAGTACCTGGATACGATTTAATACCTTACTGGTTGCTCCTAGGTACAGCAGGTTGCCGTAGTCCATGCGCGATGTGACGAGGGCATGTACCAGCGTCCTACGGGCAGACATGGGAAGTAGATCTAAGACCTTCCGCAGACTTTTTAGGACGCTGAAACAGACACCCACCACCCGGCCTATCTGAGGTCCAAAGGACAAATCAACATCAAGCCAAACTCCAAGATTCTTGGCTTCCCGACAGGGGGTTGGAACCTGGCCTAGGCAAGAGGGCCACCACGCCGACGACCACACAGATGGGCTCCCCCCCACCATGAGCACCTCGGTCTTATTGCCATTTAATTTGAGGCAATTGGTGGACATCCAGGTTGCCAACTCCTGCATACAGGTTCTGAATCGGTCCACCGCAAGACCGGGCGCGCGCGATAGGGAGATAGCCAGCTGCGTATCGTCAGCGTAGGATACTATGTGCAGGCCATAACCCTCCACAATAGAGGCCACTGGGGAGACATCTAAATTAAACAAGGTGGGGCTCAGGGACGAGCCCTGGGGCATGCCCTGTCCCAAACAGATCTCCCCGGAATAGCACTCACCCTGGCAGACCTGGAAGCCTCTCCCTGTCAGGAAGGACTGGAACCATCTAAGTGCAGTACCCGATATTCCTCCATTATTCAGACACTGTAGCAAGGTGGTATGTGCTACAGTGTCGAATGCTGCACTTAGGTCCAGTAGGATGAGGGCCAAGGTCTGCCCTTCATCCACCCCCTGGCGTAGGGTCTCCACCGCCATCAGGAGCGCCGATTCAGTTGAGTGGTGGGGACGGAAACCAAACTGGGTGTCATGCAGGAGGACAGCCTCCTCCACGAAATTCATCAGTTGTACGTTAATTACTTTTTTTGCCACTTTAGCCAGGTAGGGCAGAAGGGAGTTAGGTTGGAGGTTCTCTAATTTTTCGAAACTGATGTTTGATTTCTTCCTCAGGGGTAGAACCACCGCCTGCTTCCAAAACACCATTTTGCTACTTTGCAGCTTTTGCACACAACACTGCATATATCTGTTATTGTAATTTAGACTGCTTGACTTTTCTTCACATGAGGAAACCTTGTTTTCGACATCCCTAGACTTACACCACGATCTCTGTCTGTACAGTGTGTGCATGTTGGTTGTTACACCGTATCCTGCCCTAAAGGTAGTGACGAAAGCCAGTGTACCAAATTCAAAAGCTTGGCATCCACGTTGGATACAATTGGCAACATCCTTGACGTCTCCGAATGTCACGTTTGTCTTTGATTCCTCTTTGCAAACTCAGGAGTACTTCCAGTATGAATTTGTTCATCCGTCTCCTTTGTCCTTGCACCCGCTTGAGGATTTCCATTGTATCATTTACACTGACGGTTTGGCGCAACCGGCGATGTATTCAAAGCATTCTTATTCAGCAGCCTGTGCAATAGTGGTTGGTACTATGGTGAATGGAGAGTTCAAGTCCGATGTCGTGCATACACAGACATTAGGGGACTGTACCGCCCAATTGGCAGAGCTACGCGCTCTGGTGCTTGCATTGGAGTATGCTGACCCTGGTGTGACTACTTTTGTTGTAAGTGACTCTTACTACTGTGTACAGTCTTACAATGAAAACGTATTCTTTTGGTCTCAGAATGGATATCGTGATTCCAAAGGTAGCATGATCAAACACAAAATGTTATGGATTCGATTTGCAGAACTTAAAGAATGTCTGCCTCTCGTGTTTGTTATTCATACTCTTGGTCACCAACCCGTGGGGGTGCATGCTGTTAGTAACTGCAGTTGCGACATATGTACTAGCAGCAGTTACACGATCCAAAAGTAAGATTGACAATGACATCTTGGCAGCTATTGCCGCAACAGAGAAGGGAGGTAATTCCCTAGAGGTTTCCCTTCTAAATACTTTTATCATTTAAGTCCTGATAAAGTTCCCTATGTGAGAATTAACGACGTTGGTGACAGATTGATTCCCAACGCCGACCGCAGGCAGCCCTTGATAACAGCAGCTCACGGGGGCATGGCCTCTGCTCACGCCGGCGTGTCAGCTAGTGTGTCGGTCTTGCAACAACGTTACTGGTGGCGCACATTGCTATGTTAGCTTAGCCTTTTCGTCGTTTAAACACCATTTTGCCTCTTTGCAGCTTTTGCACACAACACTGCATATATCTGTTATTGTAAGTTAGACTGCTTGACTTTTCTTCACATGAGAAAACCTTGTTTTCGACATACCTAGACTCACACCACTATCTCTATCTGTACAGTGTGTGCAGAAGCCTCTAAAGTTAACAAAACCATGTAAGCTGTTATTCGGTCTGATCGGCTCACGCTCTAGACACAACATGCACGGATCTATGACATAATATCGACAGACAGACTATAAAAATACAAAAATATCGAAGCAAAAATATATTGAAGTTCTATCTACATAAAGGTAAGTACAAAATTAGCGAGAAAAAAATATTGTAGTACAAAAATATCGAAGTAAAAAATATCGTTTTTTAAAATGTATTAATAATGATGTAAAAATAATTTTTAAATACATATAATTTAACAAATTATAGATATAAACATTAAAACATATTTAAAAAATATTAACTAATATATATACATTTAAAATAAATTAAAAACTCTACATATAAATTAATATATATACTTACTCCACGTATTGCATCAGTGGGGAAAGCGTTGGCTAGCATAGGTTTAAACATTACTATTCCCACTCCAGTGAGTGCAACAGTAGGGAAAACGTTGGATAGCGTATGGGTAAAAATTACTATTCCAACTTCGGAGGGTGCAACAGTAAGGAAAGCGTTGGATAGCATAGGTGTAAAAATTATTATTCCCACTCCAAAGGGTGCAACGGTAGGGAAAGCGTTGGATAGCATGGGGGTAAAAATTATTATTCCCACTCCAGAGAGTGCAACAGTAGGGAAAGCGTTGGATAGCGTAAAGGTAAAAATTACTATTCCCACTCCAGAGGATGCAACAGTAGGGAAAGTGCTGGATAGCGTAGGGGTAAAAATTACTATTCCCACTCCAGAGGGTGCAACAGTAGGGAAAGCGTTGGATAGCGTAGGGGAAAAAAATACTATTCCCACTCCAGAGGGTGTAAGAGTAGGGAAAGCGTTGGAGAGGGTAGGGGTAAAAATTACTATTCCCACTCCAGAGGGTGCAACAGTAGGGAAAGCGTTGGATAACGTAGGAGTAAAAATTACTATTCCCACTCCAAAGGTTGCAACAGTAGGGAAAGCATTGGATAGCGTTGGGGTAAAGATTACTATTCCCACTCCAGAGAGTGCAACAGTAGGGAAAGCGTTGGATAGCGTAAGGGTAAAAATGACTATTCCCACTTCAGAGGGTGCAACAGTAGGGAAAGCGCTGGATAGCGTAGGAGTAAAATTACTATTCCTACTCCAAAGGATGCAACAGTAGGGAAAGCGTTGGATAGCGTGGGGGTAAAAATTACTGTTCCCACTCCATAATTACCAATTAATTAATTAACAATTAATTATTAATAAATACCAATAAATAAATACTATCTCTTTAATTAATTTAATTTAAATATTTCACACCCTATTCCCCTATAAACACACAACCCATTACACATAAATAAATCACATAAAAAATTAATTATCATTTAATCACTTAATAATAATTAATTACCAATTAATTAACCATAACAAAAAATTAAAAATATTACTACATTAACTCTAATTAATTTAATTAAATAATTAATAATAATTAATTACCAATTAATTATTAATTGACAATTAATTATTATTCAAAATATAAACAAAATCTACATATAAATGAATATATATACTTACTCCACATATTGCATCAGTAGGGAAAGCGTTGGATAGCGTAGTGGTAAAAATTACTATTCCCACTCCAGTGAGTCCAACAATGGGGAAAGCGTGGGATAGCGTAGGGGTAGAAATTACTATTCCCACTCCAGTGAGTGCAACAGTAGGGAAAATGTTGGATAGCGTAGGGTTAAAAATTACTATTCCAACTTCAAAGGGTGCAACAGTAGGGAAAGCGTTGGATAGCGTAGGGGTAAAAATTACTATTCCCACTCCAAAGGGTGCAACAGTAGGGAAAGTAGTGGATAGCGTGGGGGTAAAAATTACTATTCCCAATCCAGAGAGTGCAACAGTAGGGAAAGCATTGGATAGCGTAAGGGTAAAAATTACTATTCCCACTCCAGAGGATGCAACAGTAGGGAAAGCACTGGATAGCGTGGGGGTAAAAATTACTATTCCCACTCCAAAGGGTGCAACAGTAGGGAAAGCATTGGATAGCGTGGGGGTAAAAATTACTATTCCCAATCCAGAGAGTGCAACAGTAGGGAAAGCATTGGATAGCGTAAGGGTAAAAATTACTATTCCCACTCCAGAGGATGCAACAGTAGGGAAAGCACTGGATAGCGTGGGGGTAAAAATTACTATTCCCACTCCAAAGGGTGCAACAGTAGGGAAAGCATTGGATAGCTTTGGGGTAAAAATTACTATTCCCACTCCAGAGAGTGCAACATTAGGGAAAGCGTTGGATAGCGTAAGTGTAAAAATTACTATTCCCACTCCAGAGGGTGCAACAGTAGGGAAAGCGCAGAATAGCGTAGGTGTAAAAATTACTATTCCCACTCCAAAGGGTGCAACAGTAGGAAAAGCGTTGGATAGCGTGGGGGTAAAAATTACTATTCCCACTCAAGGGGGTGCAATAGTAGCGAAAGCGCAGGATAGCGTAGGCATTATATTAACATACTTATCAATTACATATTTTTTTAAGGAAAAAAGATGTAATATTTTATTTACAAATATATATTACTAAATAGCAAATATTTATAATTAATATATACTAAAATAACAAAAAAATACTTCCCACGCTACTCCCCCTTTAACACACAACACAACACACTACACAAAACACAATTAATCTAAATATCAATTAATCAATTAATAACAATGATTATTATTAAATTGATGTAATTATAAATTAACTAATTGACAAATAGTATTTACCAATTAATAATTAATTACCAATTAATAATTAATTAACAAGAAATTTACAAGAATGAACAATATTTATTGATACATTATGTATAATTAATATTATAAATTAATTTTAAAAAACGAATTACCAATTAATTAATTAACAATTAATTAAAAATACATACCAATAAATAATTTAAATAATTTAATTTAATTATTTCACACCATATTCCCCTATAAACACACAACCCACTACACATAAATAAATCAAAATAAAATAACAATAACAAAAAATAAAAAATATTACTACATTAACTCTAATTAATTTAATTAACTAATTAATAATAATTAATTACCAATTAATTATTAATTAACAATTAATTATTAATCAAAAATATTTAAAAAAGTAATAATTAATTAATTATAATTAAATTACTTCCCACCCTATTCCCCTATAAACCCACAACCCGCTCTGATACTAAAACGCAAAATGTAAACAAAATTACCAGTTTCTAAACATACATTAAAAAACATGTTTAACAAACATAAAATACATAATAAAATACATAACACTAAACAAAATGTCGATATTAATAACATAGATACCTTAAAATCGATATTCTGTCCATCAATATTATTGCACATCGGTATTCTATACCATCGAAATTGAAACATCGATATTATTGTATATCGATATTTTAATTTCGATATTTTGGCTACCTACCATCATGCACACAGCTGCGGCTGCCTGAAATTCTAGCGCCTTTAATATTGCACTGCATGCATGATTAGAACACTTGGAGAAAATCTGTTTCCGAGGAGAGAGAGCGCGTTGTAGATCCTGATGTGATTCACCTCTTCTGATCTTTGAGGTATGGCGTTCCCCATTCAAGCCTAAGAGACCTTCCATTATCATTATAAAACATATCTCCTAGCTAGGGAGTCTGGTACACTAGGCACTCTAGGTCCTGTTTCCACAATCATTATGATTTGCTTTCTCCTTTTGTGTTTTATGGAATTGTAACAATGCTGATCATATTATTCTTAATCATATGCCTGCTTATGTTAGCAAAAATACTGCATCTTAGAGTACGTCGTTAAAATAAACGTTTTAAACTTTTCCGTGTCTCTATTTACTCACGTTGTGGACTGGTATGAGAATATAACTAAAGAGTGTTCTTGATTCCCACCATTCCTGAGAGTACCCTAAGTCACATATTCTGGGTTGTCTAATCATTGGTACCTGCGCTATAGGACGAAGAGCTAATGAGACACTGATGCTAGTCAGTTATGGGTTCTAGGTACTGAGGTGAGTTTTTTGGTCCACCACAATTCACTGAGGTCCTGGGTCTCTGTGCACAGTTCTGTTTATGAGCGGAATCCATGCAACAATAAGGGATAGGCAATTACATTGAGCAAATGCATTTTCTCCTATTTAAATGTACTAGGCTTCACCAACAGCAGACAGGCCATACAAAAATCTATGTGATTCCCTCTCAATATCGATTTCTCATTCAAGCAACACATTGTCAGTGACACCAACAAAGTTTGGAACCAACTCCCCCACTTAAAGAAAGCCAAGCTGTTTCTCCCAGAAGACCATTTCAGAGCAACAGTACAAGCCTTAGTCCTCTCCCATCTAGATGGAAACAATGCTTTGCTGAGCAGTCTCCACGATACCAACTAGCATCGCTGAAAGGTATCCTACATGCAGCAGAATAGCTCTTCAAAGGCTCGAAGAAAATTGAATACATCAGCCCCACATTAAAATACCCACACTGCCTCCTCTTCCTGCCCAGCTGCATTACTTACTAATCACTCACCAACAATACCCCAGCTTACCTGGCAAATAAGATAGCAACACCTGGGAGAAAATGTCAGGCCCGAGTGTGAATATCACCAGATTGGAGACAAAGCATTGCAAGATGGAAGAAATCTGAAAGCCAAGACTTCTCTCTTTATTCTTTTCCTAGGATCTGCAACAGCATTCATATTGATATATGAACATCACCAACTTTCCTATTATTAAAAGAAAAGCTGAAGATAGACCTCTTCAAGCAGTACTTCCCGTGAACCAACAGTCTACCATTGATCTGCTCTTAATCAGTGTGTCCTCCAGGAGCCATTAACATGGTTCAACACTTCATTGCTCTCGAAATAGGTTTGCATTTTAAAAATACCAATAAATTCTAACATACATGTATATGACACATCATGATTAGATAAGAACGCCTTTAAATAATCCCTATGCGATATGTTCCCAAACTGATGAGAGCAGATAAACGTTAACATTTTTAATAGATGTGAGATACATCAGGGAGAAGGTAAAATAATGATATTTTTTTTAACAAGCTCTAAGAGCCCCTTAACAAATATGAACAAAATATTGTATTGTGAGTGCCCTGAAGTCTGTCCTTGAGGGAATAACACACTGTGGGATTAGTCATTGTCAGTCCTGTTGTAGCAAAATGAATATCCAGCCTTACAGGGAAAATAATGGGAAGCAGCTGAAATTAAGCATGGTTAATGCAAAGATTGCACCATAATTTATTAACTAATCGCTCTGCACCATAGTTGCACTTTTCATCGCAGCGTCTTTTTACACATTTTACCAATGGTCATTCTGATCACAGGGGGGACATTCAACAACCACATAAAATGCTATTGGTGGCACTAGTAGCAAAAATGCACACTTAGTTGGTCTTATGATTTAGGTCTACATTGTGACATGATGAAAGCATATAGAAAATACATTCTGATAGTCCAGAGAAGATCGTAATGAGCAAATCTTTCCTAGGGGATGAAAATAGGTTTCAGTCTAATTTTTTAAGTTCGTAGCAAAAGATTTATCAGTTCAGTTATGGCACTTCAAATGATGCAAAATGTTCTGGGGGTAACAGGTTCGAATGCAAAAACACAATATCCTTGTTGAAGAAACACACCTTTTCTGTATAGCCACCCCTGACTTTTCGCCTTTTCCTTGAAACTATTTTTGGCTGGCATTAGAACACTCCTGTGACATTGCTAATCAGTGTCATATTTCATGCATTCTGACCCACAAATTCTAGTGGCAACATTGGTTACACGCAAATAGGCTAGTATGTCAGCAAATGGCACAGAAATTGCACCAGTGGCAAGGAAGTTAAATGTTTTATTTGGGATGCACTGTATATTTACACCACCCACATAGAGTATACACATATAAGCCTGCCAGGAGCACCACTGAGGCCGAACTGGGTTTTAGTTTAAAGGCACTGCAAATTCCCATGCAAGGTAAAGTACCTTTAACATGTAAGAAGACATATTTTAACTTATTAATGTTACCCCTAAAGTGTGGCTTGTAAGACCATTGGGTCGAAAGAATGCCTAATATATAAAAAGTTGTATACAATCTTTATACAAAAGATAACCAAAGCACTCATACATAGTCACCTAATAGTATAAATCCGAAACAGTAAGGATTGAGTTTGCATAGAAATGCACTTTATTCGCAAATGTAGTAGTCTTTTATTCGTCTCTGCATTCCACTCTGACAAGGTTTCTTATTTAGTTTACTTCGACAAACAGCCGACACATGTGTTGCCACTGCATGACTTTTTCAAGACTGTGACATTGTTACAAAGAAATTCTAATTAGTATAGGTGTTAGATCTGGGGGTCTCTAGTTGGCAATGGTATTCACCTTTGTCCAAATAGGGACCTTTACTCCTAAATCAGGATAAGGGGATTACACTTCTTAATTACCCCTGCTCACCCACTTGGTAGCTTGGCACGAGCAGACAGGCTTATCTCAGAGGCAGTGTGTTAAGCATTTGTGAATATACACAGCAATGTAGTGAAAACACTACAGATGGACACAACACAGGTTTTATAAAAATAAATATTCTTTATATAGACTTAACACAAGACCACAAATGACAAACATCCACAATACTACACTTAAGATTGCTTTAAAGATGATAAATGTTGCTTAGTTCAAGTTGATGAGAAATGCAACAAAGTTCTCAAAAAAGTACATGGTTGTGTAACACAAAGTGAACAAAAGACTCGCAAAAGGGGAGATGCGTTGGTTCCGTGATCCGGGGGAAATGATGTGTCGTGCCTCAATGCTTGCGCAGAGTAGGGGATGCGTCGTGATGCTTACCGGTGCAGGGTTGATGCGTAGGTTCTCGGCCTGCGGGCCCGTTGAGGTGCACAATATGGCACCTTGATGCGATGCGATGATCCAGTTGCGATGCGAGAAGATGGCGCCCTTGATATGACAATGCGATGATGCTGCGTAGGTGCCCTGGCAGCCTTGCGATGACTCTGTACTTAGGGGCCGCGACAGGCTCTGCGACATGCTTCTCTGGTGATGTGATGGCGACTCTCTCGATGGCGTCACACTTGTGTGGCGAAGGCTCGCTTCTCCGGCGATACTATGATTTCAGCTGCGGCAGCAAAACGCTTCTTCTCGATGCGTCGCGCTTTCAGCTCCCAGCGACACACAAATGTCTGAAGCAAGGAAATTCAGAGGGGAGCTGGAGAGGAAGTCTTTTGTCCCTGAGATTTCAGCAGGAGGCAAGCACAGTTCAAGCCCTTGGAGAATATTCTGTAGATGATGAAAGTTCTTAAAAAGTTCCTTCTCCTTTCCTTGGCAATGAAGCAACCAATGCAGGCCAACCCAGCAAAAAGCAAACTGGCAGAGGGGCAGTCAAACTCCTGCAGCTTCCTTGGTACTTCTCCTTGGCAAAAGGTTTCTTGTTCAAGAAGTGATCTAATTTCTCGGGATCAAGGTCCCAATATTTATACCCCAAAATCCTTTGTTCTCTGAAAGCAGAGAGGCATCTGTCTAGTCCAAGCCAGTTCCTGAGCACTCTGTTTACATGACTCTCTTCTTCCTTTCACTGTGCAGGGCAGAGACATCAGCCGCCCCACAGGAGGTGGAGCCAGCACAGGGGAGGGAAGATACAGCTCTGGAACACTTTGTTGACAGTATTCCTTCTCTACTTTCACAGTGCAGGGCAGAGACATCAGACAAGCATCAGGAGGTGGAGCCAGCATTGTAGAGGGAAGGCCCAGCCCTATTCAGGTCCCAGGGGCAACTCCTCCCTCCCATCTAGATGCAGATCTCTCTATACACCACTGGGCTGCTCCAGCCTGTCTCCTGGAATCCCCCAGCCCTGTCACTCACAAACCCAGACAAGGAATACACAACCTAGCAGAGGCAGGCCTGGACAGTTAGAGGCAAGAAAGTACCTCCTTTCTGAAAGTGGTATTTGCAAACACAGAATATTAAAACCAACTTTACTAAAAGATGTAAAGATAGAGTCCAGGCATACTAATTTCGAATTTCTACCATGTTCCCTGAGTCCGTTAGGATTATAAGAATGTAATAATCTAACTGCCCATTCTAGCCTATGGAGAACAGGTAGCCTTGCAATATTGAAAAACGAAAATGGCTGTTATTCACTATTAGGACATGCTACACACACCAGAGCATGCCCTACCTTATACTTATAATGCACCCTGCCCGTGGGCCTACCATAGGGGTGTCTGATATGAAGCAAAGGGAAGGTTTAGGGACTGGCAAGTGGGTGCACTTGCCAAGTCAACATGGCAACACTAGACTGCACACAGGCCTTGCAATGGGTGGCCTGAGACACACTTTACAAGCTGCTTCTGTGGGTGGCACAACCAGTGCTGCAAGCCCACCAGCAGCATTTGATTTACAAGCCCTGGGCACACATGGTGCACTGCACTAGGGGCGGGCAGGTAAATCAAATACCACAATCATGGAATAACCAATTACTACATGAATTTAACATAGGGAGCACTTGCACTGTGGCAATGAATAGCAGTGGCACAGTGTCCAAAGCATATAACCAGCAAAAACATATCAAAACAGAGGAGGAAATCCGTCAAAATGGAAGGGAGACTCACGCCAATGATGCCAGGTCTAACAATAGGAAATTATGCATAGTTTTTATAATGTGAGATTGAAGAAGTCTGTGTGAAGCAGTTAAGGACTGAAGAAAAGAGACACGCACAATTTCCTCTGTGAGGGATCAGTTAGGCCCAAGATATAGTAGCCCCAAAAGAAAGGTAATAAAACCAACACCTGTGATTCAATTTTCAAAAATTCTCCATGTCATGTGAAATATATCCAATATTTCTAAGATTGAGGAAAGGGTTAAAAACTGAGGAGAGTCCCAATAATTTCCATAGAGGGTCTTCTTACATTCAATCAGGGTATTGTAGACAATTATTGTAAATATAAGAGAGTGTCTACCTAGTGAAAAGAAATGTTGTGGTCAAAAACATAATTATATCTAGAAAACTACCTTAGAAAAATTAGAATAAAGCAGATCATTTGGCCAAATCCGGATGTCATCTAGCCTTCCGTATGGAGTATAGTAATATGCAGTGCAACAATTAAACAGAGAAAATGTAACTAAGTTATGGGAATGAAAGGTAGTGGACATATCCAAGTATATCTGACTATACATACTGGTATCTCAAAGGGAAATCTCTCTCAAGGAATAAGAAAATGGTCTTATAGGACCAATCTTTAGTGTATTTTAAGTTGATCACCACAGATTCTTGTGAAAGGAATCCAAATGTACTCTGTGATGTGATATTTCAGACGTGTGTACGCAGCTCCTCTATGTAATCCATACTAACTTCTCATAATATCAGAAGCAGAGAGAGAAGAAAATAAGGCCTAGTACTATCCCAGATTAAGTAAATTCCATGTTCAAGCTGTCTGAATAGCGTTGTCTATGTTGTAATATCATTACTCACATGTGAAGATATTTGACACACGGGGTGCAATCAGCGCCGTCATAGGTAAGATGTAGTAGGAGACGAACAAGGTCTAGCCCAAACCCTAGAAAAAATTACTAAGTAGCATAAAAAAAAAGAAAATTACAAAGGATCAGGGTGACGCTAAACTGTACATACAACTCTATTGTGTCGTGTAGACAAAGGTAGCTTAGATCAATAGTTAAACTAATATTGTGTCAACCATCATGAAATCTGCCATTTCCCATGCTGTGACACCTCAACAACATGGCTGTTAGTATACCGGTAATAGTAGCTTACCTTTCTATGAAAATATTCTAAGGTAGACATTCAAGTGAAATGGGGTATAGGAATGGAGTGCATTTTAAGCTCCTTTTCTGGAAAGTAAGAAAAAGATGTAGATAGTGTTGTGCTTCACTCCAAAATGTTGTATAGCTATCAACTTGTCTATGGGTCTCTTGTGAAGCCCCAAGTATATGTAAATATGCAGTAAATCAAAAGAATTGTAAAAAACGAATGTTGAATAGCTAGCAACTTGTCTATAGCTCTCTTGTGAGAACCCAAGTATATGTTAAAATGCAGTAAAACGAGGAGTTGGGAAAAACGAAGGGTCACCAATCGCTTGCCCAGTAAGTATTGTATGTCAAGGATATGTACTAACATGTCTGCAAATTCATTATCTGTTCATAAAAAGAGTAACAACCTAAAAGTTAAGGTTTGCGAGGGTCGAAACCTATATAATTTATACGGCAAGCAGTCTTACCTGGCCGTATTATTCCTCGCGTCTCTGGCACCAAAGTGATTGGCCGCATGGGCATATTTTAACCATGTGGAACGTAGAGTGCACATTCCCAGAAATAGATGAAGGACCTTTGCTTCAAACCGTTTTTAACGCCATCCTGTGAGGTGGAGATATTTCTGCAACCTGGAGGGGTGCGGAAATAATCCTGATATTTAAAAATGAAGATGAGGGAATTTGTCGAATTTTAGGCCAATAAGCCTTATAGATTTTTCTCACAAATTCTTTTGCAAAATCATTTTAACCCGGATCCAAGACTGGATTGAGGAGAATAACATATTATCCAATCTACAGGCAGAATTCAAGGCTTCCACGAGTACTTTTGACCAGGCTTTTAGATTTCTACTGCTCATATGGAAAGAAGTGACAATTAGGAGGGGTCATTTGTATGCTGTGTTCGTTGACCTCAAAACGGCATTTGACTCCACAGACCAGACCTACCTCTGGGCTGCCATTCGAGACCTAGGACTCCAAATTGATCTACTTAAAACCTTGATTTGCCTGCACCAAGATAATTACGGAAACGTCAGGTGGAATCTAGGTATTAGCTTAACAAATGGCATCCTGGTTTCTAAGGGAGGCTGTGTCCTTGCCCGACCCTATTTACCCTTTATATAAATGGGCTTATAGGAGAGTTGTTTGATTGTGGAGGTGACCTCCCAAAACTAGCAGGTTGCCCTATTCCCACCTTGCTATTCGCAGATGACACACTGCTTATATCAAAGATGCCAATTGGAATTCAGAATGTTTTTAACAAATTTGCAAAAGCATGTAAAGACAGGGGCTTAGAAATAAACTGCTCCAAAACTAAATACATGACGTTTAATCCCTATAAATCCAATAAGGGCAATCCGAGGCTATGCTCCCAAGTTTTAGAACAGGTCAAGGTATTTGACTACTTAGGAGTCAGAATCAGCGATAGTCTAGCTTTGAAACTACAAATAGAAAAGACTGTTCTAACACTCCAACATGTTGACTGCAATAGCTGGGAGTGTAAGCGGTTCTGCTTTTCGACCCACTTCCCCAATTTTGTAACTATTCAGAGCAAAAGGGCTAGGCGCAGCCTTATATAGGGCTGAACTGTGGGGGCTGGAGTGCCTCAAGCACTTAAAAATTGCTGAGAACACATTTTTAAGGGTGATCCTTAATCTATGAGTGAACATGTCACTAATGCCATTACGTCTCGACCTTAGTCTAAAACCCCCTAATTATTTTGCTATTCTCAAGGCACTTTTGTTCTGGGTAAGACTATGGACCAGTAGTACACAGGTCTCAGTAAAGGACGCTCAAGAAGAAATACTATTATTACAAAAACAACCAGGACACCTTGCCTGGTTCAATAAGATAAAGGACTGGTTTATTAAATTGGGGTTGGGGTTGGGGTTCATGTGGGAGGACCCAAAGTCCATTATGAAAAAAATTGTTCTCATGCTCAAAAAACGTACTGGATGTATGTTGATCTACTATGTACTGATGTAAATGCACATGGCACTTTATCTTCCATTTTTTTTTAATGTTAAGGGATGTTTTGCTCTTGAAATGTTTCTGGACAATGTTGAACCCCCTCAGGCACTAGCACTTTATATCCAATTTAGATATTGGGTTCTCCCTCTAAACTCCAGGAAAAGTACCTGGGCAAATGCCTCTGTAACATCGCTCTGCCCGCCCCGTCACTCCTCTACTGAGACCTTAGAACGCTTCATCTTGTTCTGTCCCTCCTACGCTAATCTCCGCCTGCTGTTTGCTCTCTTTTTCACGCCCTGCTGATGCCTTACGTATTTTAAGGTCCGATACTACAAGGTGGCTCGTATTTTCACTTTCGAGATACATGAGCCATGCCTGGTGGATGAGAACAAAAATGATAAAAAAATTACTCTGTGAGTGATAACTGAGCATGTATTCAACCCGGGCATAGGGTCATTGCTGGCTCACCGGGACACGGAATTTTTGAATTCCTATATTTCAGTTCTGAGGTGAAATCTTTTATTTTTAAATGAAACATTTTATAAATTTTTATACTGATGGAGGGGTGTGAAACCCTATTTTACTGTAAATTAGATTTTTATGCTGTAACAATTTTTATACTGTTTGAGATTGTGTTCATGTAAATGATCATGCTATTGATTGAATACACTTGTATATATAAGTATATATAGATGAAGTACTAAATGTGTTCGTGATCTGGAAACATACTGTGGCTGCCTTCTTTGCCCAGCAATGTGTTGTATTTGTATATTCCCCAGAATAAATAGTAGAACGTGTTTTGTTGTTTCTATATTATATGAGGAGTATGTAAGAAAGTAATGTATGTGGAGATACATGTCCAGGAGTAGCATCATTTCTGAAGAGAAGATCCGGCATACGCTATATTGTCTAAAGAAAGTTGTAGTTGGTTCTATGCAGAAAGAAGTAAAAATGACAGACAATACCATGACCAGAGATAGTGAAAAACGGTATTTAAATGAAGTAATAGATGTTAGTAAAATAACACAATTCCAATTCCTTACAGACGGTCGTATATATTACATTATATTACAGCATAGGATTATTCATCTAAAACTTGTGCGCACACACGATATTTTAAGATTGACATTGAATAAGTGCATTGCTGATCAATGTAGAGGTGCGAAAACTAAGCTACTACTACCCATCTGCGTTGATTAATATAAAAAGTTAGCACACTATATATTTCAGTCTGGTGCTGCTTAAGTGAATGGAGGCTTCAATATAATTTCACCTTAGAGATTTAGGCTATATTTTAAATAAGCATGACTAGGCATGATTACAATCTTCATTTCACATTTTGACATCAGAAAATGCTAGAAAAATAAATCAAAGCTATTTTGCACTTAGTTAACAATATGTAATTTTATATTGAAATTAGACTTTTGCTACCTTTAGCCCAAAAGTAGCTTTATAAACATCTATTTCAAGTTTGCACATGCCAGAAATGGCATAAAACAGTTCTACCACTTATTATACCTCCAGAGTCTAATACATATTCTTCTTCCTTAAGGACGCGAGCTTGGCCTCTGTGCCCAGTAAGGCAGACAACAACTAGCAACTTACCAAGCATTAGCCATCAGGGAGGGATATCTGGTAGAGCAATGGACAGTTTTCATTTTATTTGCCAAAAGAGACAGACAAAATCTGCTCCCATTCATTCCTAGAGCCCTCCTAGTTCCTTTGGCTCCAACTTCAGCAGTAACAAAAACCAGTTCAGAGCCTGACAGATGGAAGGAGAATTCATCTAAATAAAGAACTCATCTAAATTAGGGACATTTCTTCCCACTGGGTGAGCTCTGCCTAGAGATATTCCACAGAGAGAAATTCTGTTATCTTGCATTTAGGGGCCCTGATAATTTTTACAGGAAGGCAACAATGAATTTTTCTGCTTCATCGGAGTTTACCTGAAATCGTGCCTAGGCCTGATTAGCTGAGAACTGTTGTTTTTCAATGGTGCTTTTTTTTCTGGGTCCTGTTTGACTGACAATTTTATCAATTCATTTCTCTGATGTCTACATGTTTGTTTATTGATTTTATTGTCTTATTGCTCATTAAAAAAAAACAGTATTGTTTTTTACTTGTTTTTGTAATTTTATTGTCAAGTTTGCTTGACTTTAAATTTGTTAATACTGCATGTATTCTTTTGGAGAATGTCTGCTGCTTGTGCCATAGCTACCAGGGTTAGTGCACAGATTCTCTAAACATCTTGTTTCAGTCTTGCCAGTTTATTTATATTAAATTGGTAGAAGTTGCTCCTTCAAAACTATTAAACCAATTTTAACAGTCCTTATGTTCTACAGTCAAATGTACAGGGTTCAGTGTTTTTCAGTGTTTTTCTTCTTTCTAAAGGATCCTGTACCCTTTTCATCGTGTGGGTCAGGAAAAAGGTCAGCTTCCATAAAAGCCAGTGTTGTAACTTATTCCGTGAGATTCGGGGGTGTCAATCTCACATTTTCCAACCAATAAAAATTGTTACAGCATAAAAATCTAATTTACAGTAAAACAGGATCAGTACTGATATGCATTAGGTTTACTTTTGTCCATGGCCTAGAATCACTTAATTTAAATGTATTTTCACTGCATGCATTCTTCTTCGTCTCTGTTTCAAGAAGGCTTGCTGGTAAACGTTGTCAAATCAGTGCATGTCAGCAGAGCTCCTTGTTTCTATTCCTCACCGTTTACAAATCATTTCATCAAGTGACTGACAGACTCATGTACTAAGACTGAGTTGCAAGCAGAGAAGGGTAAGCAGGCAATTTAATAGGGCAGGTTGAGCCAGAGCCAAGCTAAAATGGTCTGTGCATGCATCAAGTCATGAAAACCTTTGGCAAATATAATGTGCAAAACAAATTATGTAAACATTGAAACAATCTCTTCTAAATGAAAGAAGAATGCATTTGTTTAACATGCAGAAGCTTTTCAAAAGACATTTATTAAAAGAGACCGTTTTTAGGAACATTCATTGCTCAAGCCTAAATGTGGTTTAGATTTGTAATATAGATGAAACAACATTACAGACTATTAAATCAAATATTGGAGGTGCTTGCACAGCACACATCCTAAACTCAAGTATTTAAAACATTCATATGTGATAATAAACAAAAAGGAATTCCTGTGAAATAAAATATTTTCCTAAGATCTTACGATTTGGACAACTAGGCAAGCCAGTTTTGGATCTGGCTTATCCAGTTTTACATTTTAAAATACAGGCACCAGATGGTTATCTGTCTGACTGTCAGTCTCTCCCTCTCTCCCTTGCACATAAAAGGTCAGTGTTTTGTTTTTCATTCTTGGCTCAGGATGAGAAGAAAACAACACAGAATTAGAAGACCCTACTCGGGGCCCCCAGATCCAACCACTAAAACACTAATGCATTTATTTGGGAGTACCTCACCCCAATCCCCCCCCCCACCACCACCACCCGCCCCAGCGACACCCGCGATCAAAGAAGGCAGCCTTCTTGATATCTTCTCAGTTCCAAATACCAATCTGCTGTAAGTGTGACATGGGCAGCCTTTTATAAGTCTAGCCCAACACTGTTTATCAGAATTCCCTGAAAAAACAGGTCAGAATTCCTGCACAATCTCAACCTTCCTTCCTAAACCGCATGACGAAGTGGCTGGTTCCAAAACCTGATGTGAAGTCAAAGTAATTTCACAATGATTGTGCTTCAGTTTCTCATAACGTAAAATGAAGCCTTATCTAAATAACTCTGTCCCTATTAATTCCACTGTCTGAACATCTGGCGCAACTGGACCAAGTATCCCTAGAGCACTTGACCCTCAGTGGTAGCACAGGTGGAGTAGTCAAAGGATTCGTGACAGGAAGCACCTACATGGGCAACAAATACAGGCTCGGAACTCAAAACCTGCTCAATAGCAGCAATAAATGACTATCTAGTCAAATAGTTTCTTTTGTGACAAAAGGAATATTTATATATGAGCACAAAGTGAAATGCAGCATAACCAAACAATGCACACCCCCCCTGAGGTCAGGGCTCTGCTGTTCAATAGTCAGGCCCCTGAGTCCCACTTCCCTCTCACTAGCGGTTGTGGTTATTACACATTTATGATATGTGACATTCAGGTTAGGACTCACTAGCAGCTCAAATTTCAGAAGTCCCACTCTGACTCTTTAAAAACGTCAAAAGTGTTCCCGCTCCAAAGTGTTACCTAGAAAACAAGTTCCTGGAGGGCCTTCCAGCCAATCAATCCCTCTTGCCCACACCAACGGAGATTGCATGACTGGTCTCACACTCACTCACTCACTCACTCATGGGTGTGGAGGCTACAGTAGCCATCTTTGGTGAGTAACACTTGTAGCTCTGCAGGGTGACTGTAAGTTTCCTTTGATCCTTTCCACAGGTGGAGAGTGGATTTGATGACTTCTAGCTCCAATCCTCAGTCAGGCCTCAGGCCTGCACAGGTCACCATGGTGGCCTGTCCTCTCAATGATGGCATCAACCAGGCTATGATCCTTGTCCTCTCCAGTGGCCTACTCTAGCATACAGGGTTACGACTTTTGCTCTGCATTTGGGTGATTGCCCGACCAGCATGGTAACAAGTTCCTCTACATGGTGGCACTCTCTGGCATATGAAGTTGATGACTTTCACACTGTGCGTAGACAACGGCCTGGTTGCCAGGGTTTACTTCACAGCCTTCCCCTATGCCATACGGGGTCACAGACTTTTACACTGCACACAGTAAATGGCTCAATTGACATGGCAGTCCTCTCCTCACACAGTCTCTGATTCCTTTATCCTTGGATGCGGTCAGAGTGGGAATTGAGGGTCTTACTCGGAACAAAGCGCCGGGCCCAGACGGTATCCTCCCAGATCTCTTCCGCAGTAATGTAGAGGGTCTGGGCGCCGCTTTTAACAAGGGTCCTAAATGCAGCAGTGGACACAGTAATGCCAGCATTCGGGTCCACTGCTATCATTGTCCCCATTTTTAAGAAATGTAATAGGGATAGCCCTCAATGCTACCACCCGATATCTCTTATTGATGTGCCAGCAAAGGTTTTGAGGCGGGTGGCTTTAAATCGGTTGATGGAATGGGCAGAGGCAAACCAAGTTATTACGGCTGTGCAATATGGATTCCAACCTGGGAAATCCACCACAGACCAATGCCTCAACCTTTATCTTATCACTGCTAAATATACGGTAGCAAAATCAGGGACGATGTACTTAGCATTTAGGAACCTTACTGCGGCCTTTGAACGAGTAAACCGTGGGAAATTGTGGTTGATCATAAGTGAGCTCAGGGTGGACCCGGGCTTAATTATTATCTTAAAGGTCTTACATTTTAATACCTCAGCAGTGGTTAGGTACACCCAGGAGGGGAAGGTAACAGGTCCATTTAAGTGCTCTAGAGGGGTGAGACAGGGTTGTATACTAGCACCCTTCATCTTTACTTTATATATTAACGCTCTTGACTCCGCACTGAGTTTGAAACAGGCAGATAGCCCTAGGAGAGGTAATCAAGTGGTTTCGGTTCTGCTGTACGCAGATGATGCATTACTGCTTGCTCGCACTCCCAGAGGTTTGCAGCACCTAATAGATGGTTTTGTGACCTTCATGGATAAACTAGATATGGCCCCAAATCTCACAAAATCATACATTATGGAAATTGGAAAGAAGTCATGCAAATCATATAATTATACAATAGGTTCCTACACCTTAAGTCAAAGAACAGTCTTTTTCTTACCTGGGCATTTTATTTGATGTAAACCTAAATATTAGACTCTCGGTAGAGGAGAAGTGCCTGGCTTTGGTAGAGTCAACAGGATCAATTTCGAATTTTGAACATAGGCTAGGACGATGGACCCCAGAAGCGGTTTTAAAATTATATAGCTCAATGTGTTGTTCCAAAGTGTTATACGGATGTGAGGTCTGGGGATTTGTTGAGGCCAAAAAACTGCAAATTGAAGAAAACAAGTACTTGAGGCGACTATTAAAACTCCCCCAGAGCACCCCTGCATGTATTATCCATGAAGAGTTGGGAACCAGCTATATATCAGATTTGATGGCCGTTAGACCTTTACTATGTTGGGGAAAGATCTGGGCAAATGAGGAGGCAGCCTTTAGTAGGCTGGTGATCCAAGATTGTCTTTCTCTCGATCACAGGCTTAAAATTCCTTGGCTAGGATACGTGAAGAAGTCCTTTGATAAAGACTTATTCACTAACCTAGCTAATATGAGCACTCGGTAAAAGGTACTTGTCAAGGAACAGTTTTTAAGTACTCTACGAGGGAGAACAGAGAGTTCATCATGCCTTCGGTGAGAGAATATTTAGTAATTAAGTCTACCGAGGGCATTGAACCTTATTTGTCTCTCATATGCAGGGCTCATGATGGATGTTTAATTACACGTTTCAGGCTAAATCTTTTTCAGCACCTATTGGTGGTACCGGCAGGCTTCACAGCGACCACAGAACAGAAACAGACAGGACCCTGCCGCTGGGACAATAGGTCTCCGCAGGATACCCTGCATTTTGTTCTCTTTTGCCCGTATTACGCATTCCCTAGAAAAAAAATTCTGAAGGGCCTTTTAAAGAAAGTTAGATTTAGGCAGGCACGTGTTGCTCTGGCATTTTTAAAATTGGCACCAGATCCATTTACCCTTTTTAGTATAACAACTTTTTTAAGATCAGCTCTTAGACTAAGGGTCTCAAGGGACAGTTGAGCTTAATGAATTTCTGTCTTGCCATTTATACCTTCCTGTGTTATAATAAGTATTTTACAGTATTTTAAATTTACTGCGCCATTTATGAATTATTGCCTTGCTTTTAAACCTGAATTTATAGTGTGATACATGATTATTGGTTTTAAAAAACTTAGTTAGGGCACCTGTCTTCCGTAATTTTTTAAAGGAAGAAGATATGATGTCTATGTTGAAATTGCACTTTGTAAGAATTTTCCCAAAAGCTGTATACTGTAAATGATAGTTCTTTTATTGTATATGAATTGTATCTTTTATAGTATTTTTCATATGCTGAATAAAGATTGTTGTTACGTTAAGTTCCTGCAGGGCCTTCCAGCAAATAAATCCCTCTTGCCCACACCAGCGGGGATTGTATGACTGGACTCTCACTCACTCACCCACTGACTCACTCACTCACTCACTCACACACTCACTCACTCACTCACTCACTCACTCACTCACTCACTCACTCACTCATGGATGTGGAGGCTGCAGTAGCCATCTTTGGTGAGTAACACTTGTAGCTCTGCAGGGTGACTGTAAGTTTCCTTTGATCCTTCCCACGGGTGGAGAGTAGTGGATTCAATGACTTCTAGCTCCAATCCTCAGTCAGGCCTCAGGCCTGCACAGGTCACCATGGTGGCCTCTCCTCTCAGTGATGGCATCAACCAGGCTATGATCCTTGTCCTCTCCAGTGGCCTTCTCTAGCATACAGGGTTACGACTTTTGCTCTGCACTTGGGTGATTGCCTGACCAGCATGGTAACAAGTTCCTCTACATGGCGGCACCCTCTGGCATTTGAAGTTGCTGGCTTTCACACTGTGCGTGGACAACGGACCGGTTGCCAGGGTTTACTTCACAGCAGCCTCCTATGGCATACGGGGTCACAGACTTTTACAATGCACACAGGCAACGTCTTGATTGGCATGACAGTTCTCTCTTCACACATCACTACAGGGATTCACTTGCCATGATCCCCCACTGAACCTCGCTCCCTCGAATGATCTCCTTTTCCTCACAGTACACAGTGGTCTTGGAAAATAGGCAATTACTGGTGCTCCAGGGGCAGGTGGTCTTGGATTTTCCCTTCATGATGTTCCCCCATCCAGTTGGAAGACCAGCAGGTCTTAACCTCCAGTCCTGGTTACAGACTGAAGTCTTGCTGAATTTCTCCTCCTTTAGCAGCCCAACTAGCTGCTTGACGGTTGACAGTGTTAGGGGGTCGCTAGCTTTCCTACTTATAGTCCATTTCCAGACACCAAATGTGATTTAGGGTCTGATACTCTGAAGTTTGTGTTGGGGTCTTCTTCTATTTGAAATTCCCTCACCTCTGCCGTGCCCTGCCTCTAAAAAACAGTTTGTCACAACAGTAGCAACTCCAACTCTCACAACACAGACCCTGGGAGTGACTAGATGTTTACAACTGGATGCCAGACACAGGGACATGTGTATCAAAAGGTACCCCCATGGCCCCAGCCTACTCTTCGTGATTCTTGTAGCAGCCCTATCTCCTTCCTGGATGTGCCCAAATCCCCTATCCAGTGACCTCTCCCTGAATCACAGAGCACCCTATGAAATTTTACTTTCATAAGTCACACTGGCCGCTGACTTACATAACGTTCAATTCAGCACACTACTGTTGCATTTCAAGCCTGAGGACTAGCCTGCTTGGCACTTGCCTGGTCTCTGGCTCCTGAGATAGGTTTATTTGTAGATCTGACTGATGACAGCTTCCGGCAGGATGCCGTAATATTGTATGTAGCCTGTACGGTTTGTGGGTGCTTACAAATTCCTATAACAAAGCCATATATGTCAATTAATAAATCACAACGGCTGCTACATTTTTAGGTAAAGGGATGTGCAGTGAGTGGCTGCCCCACACACTACCCAGAAAGCCAAACTACAACTGATTCCAGAGGCTCACACAAAGTTCATGCATTTCGTACACCAAGTCATTTACATGGTGCCTCAGAAAAAGTCTGACCTTCAGAGTGAAGCTCCCAGTTGTTGACTCAACTTGAGGGATGCTCATTTTCCCTATGTTGTATATCATTGATATATTACAGGACTATGTATTATTGTAATACTTAAGTGGGTTGGCAGTCAGTGGCACCCCATCCGCCACCGCAGCTGTAGCCCTAGACCATATTTAGGATGTATTGCCATGTGGGTGTCTTTTTACGCCAAATATTTATTCAGAGCCTAACTGCGAAAATGAAGGGAATGTGCTGTAGGGATACCCCCCCAGAAGCGAGCCTTCAAACACTCTGCCCGCCCATTTGCATCGCTACAATTGCAGAGGTGAGTGGATGGGATATCAGACAGATCGCCCAAATATACCAAGCTCTGAATGAGACCCTTTAATGACTGCAGAGTAAAAAATTGACTTGTCATCCATCTGTTCCTAAGCATCAACAAAGGACCGGTTTAGTTATGGATAACACAAACCCCGCAGAACTTCCCGTATAATTGCTTATCACTAAAATATAAAGCTGCAACACGTTTCTGGAAAAATCTGGCATTAGTTGATACTAAATAGACAACTGTAACACACTTTAAAATTCACCATCGTGCCTTTAAATCTTAATTTATTGGCTATTAGCTATCAAGGCATAAAAAGCAGCAGTTCTAATGAAACACTCACTTCTAAGCTTTTTTCAATCAATCAAATAATTACTAAGTACATGCAAAGAATCTCCAATGTTGCTTCACTGTGGTGAACTAAGCATGCTTACCTCCCATGAATATTTCAAAATTTAAAACAAACTAATTTAAAATCCGCATGGTCTTTCCTAAACATAAGGTTAAAGGTCTCGTCAAAGTAAGATTAGTCTTTAGACAGATGGGCAGATTAATGCAGCAGCATCTGTGTAAATCATTCCTTATTTAAAAAGCTTGCTGCTTATGCACATATTCTAAGATCCTGTGTACACATCTTCCTGTTAATTCTCATAAAGCAAACATAGTTCAGAAGTTTTGGAATACGCTTAAAAAACGTACTCCTTAAAATCTAAACTCATGTTAATTAACTTCATCTTAAAATAAGATACAGCAAATGAAAAGTGCTTTCATCTTTCAGTAATCTGAAATGTGATGTCAGTCTAGGTGTTAGCCTCTAAGATAGTTTTCGATTAATAAGACCTCAAACGCATCGAAAGAGACATGCATTCATTTAGGCAAATGTGCTCAACTGTGAGAAAATGTACTCAAGAGACAGCCACCCAGAATTCTTGAGTTTGTGAGGTCTTCCAGAAAATGAACACGAAAAAGGTATCAGCTAAATTACAGACTTTTGCACCTTACGTCTTTTATTTAAAGGATGTCATAGGAATACTAAATGACGGTGGTTTAAAATTCAGTGATTGGTATGCACTACAAGAAGTAAGCTACCTATTGAAGAAGTGAACCAAGATTAGTATGTGCCTCAACCACAAAAGTATTGATATTTCTGAGTCCCTGACTTGTACTTTGGTGTTGTTTTGGAATGAGTACGTGTTTTGTGATAGGATCGGCTATGACACTCAGTCTCTCAACACATGCTTGACAAATAGTAACAAAAGTGAATAGTGAATATGCTCAAATAACTGGGAAGTTAGTTGTTCACAGGGACCTACTCTTTTGTGCGCTCCAGTAAAGGAGCCACAACACTGTGCAAACCTGGAAAGTGCACCAGCAAAACACGGTCCCATTCTGAATTGTGAACAGACCATTGATCGTCTTGTCTTTCCTTGGCCCTCTTGGTCCTCCTCTTCAGCATGGTTGCAATAAGTGGGCAGGGATAGCATGACCAGTTGCTCCATCATGCACACCGCGATGTCACATTGTTAGCCACACAAAAAGCGTTTCAAAAACTTTCCTTACTCTGAACAGTATTCCCTATTGACTCTATGGACATTAAATACTAAGGGCCCAATTCTGATGCAGTTTGGGAAGCTTCCCGACCGAATCGGTTTGCAAATGGTTTCCGACCCACTCGGATCGGGAGAGTCTGACCATCCGAGTACGATGCATCCGTATGCTTCCAGATGCGATTTGGTTGGACTCCCATTGACTACAATGGGAGCATATGTTCCTAACCGCATCGTAATCGGGCCCTAGGTGGGAATGCTTTCCTAACCGCATCAGAATCAGGCCCTATATGTAATAACTAAATTCTGATAGATTTGCTTCTGTATACCTAGTAGCTCAGTTGATATGGAGGCTAACCTGGATGTGTTTGTGAATGGGTTTGTTGCTGATGGGTGTGAGGCAGTCAGACATTTTGTCTTTGTCTTCTATAGCTCCTTCCTTGCCTAGTTTTAAAAGCATTCTGAAAGGGATAATGGAAGTGCTAGTGCCCTTCTGAAGCCTTGAGAAATTTTTCTCTGGTTTTACTATATTTTTGTTTGGATTTTATTCTCTTGTACTTACGTCCTATGGCCTGAAGTTAGTAATTGTTGTCGGTATTTGACATTTTCGTTGCTATAGTGCTGGGGGTTCTTTCAGTGTACCCAGCAACACTCGTTCTACTACTGAATATGGCCTTCCAGTATATCGACATAAAAGAATAATGTGGAAAACATATTGAGGGACAAAGTATTGAAGGCTAAGTACCTGTATGGAAGTAAAGATTTACTATTCCTAACTCCACACCTACTTATCTTGACGATATATAAATAAATCACAAAGGTACATATATATAGAATTAGGTATAGAGACTCCGCACCTACTTACCTGTCAATATTTTCTTTTTGATAATTTACCCTGGATATTCTGTGATAGATGTTCTGCTACAGTGCACACCACCACATTTTGTCTGTATATTTTCACAATCTTTGCCCTGCAGTGCTGCAATATGCTTGTTGGTGGAGGGGGGAGAGTGAAATGAATGAACACCAACACAGGCATCCATTTGTCTTTGTCCTCCAGGTCATTCTCTTAATTACCAAGCCTGTGCTCTTCCGCCATTTGTAGGAAAACTGTGTGTGCATGGGTGCACGGCATGAGGATCAACAACATGTTGATATGCCACCATGATTGGCATGTAAGTATTAACAGGTTTGTAAACCATCCAACATAGAGGTCAGCACGTGGCTATATTCTTTATTCGTCTTCCATAAACACTCTGTTATTTAACTATACCGAATTTTAAACTCATTGCTTGCCAATTACAAGCTAATTTTTCCTACTGTGTGAATTTTCTCTTTCCAAACCAAAAGGTCTCTCACACCTTCATTCTAAACTGATTAAGCATCGTAAAACAGGAAAACATTTGAAGTTAAGAAACCACAAATTGCCTATAAATGCGGATATTTAGTTTATCCAGAGTGTGGCAGCCTATTTGTCTTCCTCTCCTACCTGTTGGTCATTGCCATGATATATTATTTCACGTACCAGTGTTAGCTACTAAAATGTTGCAGTTATATTCTGATAGGACCTTGTCATACTTATTCTTCAGGGCTTGCAGCTGTATGGGCCACTGAGCACTCACAACATTAAATTGCCTGTGGTAAGGGAAAATCAATGCTCAAAATCCTATGCTCACAACAGGACATAAACCACACTCAGCCTCCTTACCTCTCCAGGTAGATGTGGCTGGGCAGTCAAAGCCTAGCTCTATGGAGGTGGATCAGCCGAGTCTATTGTGAAGAGTGGGAGCCAGTGTGCACCTTGATTTACACGTCTGACTATCTGCCTCAAACGCTTGCTTTTCAGACCCATCCTTACGTAGAATGAAGATGGATGTTGAGCTGAGGATGTGTGTGATGTCAAATATTCGCTGATCCATTCCAAGGTTTCTAATTTACTCCATAGTCTTGATTGTGTGGCTCAATGGTTAGAGCGGCAGACCCTGATGCAGAGGTCTGGCCCGGGACCAGGGTTCAATTCCCGCCTTGGCAGGTCTTGGGCTCAATTTCCTCGGACCTGATGATTCTCGCCTCGGTGCCTATTCTAATCATCGGTCCCACTCTGCAACTCTGGGCAATAGCTTGCTTAATCCCCACAACGGCCCCTACTGCGCTGGGATGCCTGGCTTCACCTTGGGGGTGCCCAGGAGTGGACATTTCACAGGGAAAAGCCAGGAAGGGTTCCACAGCGGTATGCGTTACAGCGCCAGGACATCCCAGTTGGGGTATTAGTGCGCTTTACAAGTACAAATTACATTACATTACATTTCCCCATTGAATCTAGTGCTTTAGAGCACAGGTAAGGTGTTTGCATTTTGAAAAATACTTATCCACAATGTGGAGGAAATTCATGACCTGGTCGATTGTAACCCCTCTCTTGGTCTTACGAAGGGCTCGTTCTTTTTTAAATTGTTCAGACCGCTTTGTCTGTGTAGACATTTCCTAATTTGGGCCCAATTTATGAAAACATGAAAAAGGAGGTAGATACAAAAAGTTTAGAAACCGAATGCTTATATTTTATATTCCCAAATATTTAAAAGCTTTACATGACAAACCATGCATACAAAACACAAAATAAAGTATACAAATATATTCTTAAATATATTATTATAGTATCAAAATGAACAAAATGCATTCAATCTTCTGATATGTTTTATTTTTTTTATTGACATCTTGTAGTGTTGGGGCTCTCCACAGAATGGACCCAGCCGTGGAGGAAAGTTGCATTGGCTGCCAGCAACATGAGGTGGCCGGTTGGTTGCACACATTTTGTACCTACCAAAGGGTTGCACAGTTTTGGGAAAAGGTGTTTTCTGTCCTTAGACTTTGGATCCAGACTAGGATCGATCCAGAGGCCAGTGTGACACCCTTTGGTTTCTTAAGACAGAGGCAGAGCAATGCAATATGTAAAGGGGGTCAAGGGTTTATTGCAATAGCCTCTTTAATCACTCGCTCATTGATCCTCCAGAATTTGAAGACATCTAGAGTACCAACATATCAAGAGTGGCCTAATAGGGTTGGGGGTATGAAAAAATGTCACACCTCTTCGCAGTTTATGGAGGCAATAGCATATACAACAAAAGTAAGAGTGTAGTAATAAAGGTACAGCAGCACTTTCAGTGAGAGATATTGTTGTATACGTACTGTATAATTTATTTTGATTTATTATGATGGCAGGTACAATATGAAAGTTGTCAAAGGATCGAGTGTACTTTCAATGGTGGATATTCCTCTATAGCTACTGTGTAAGATCTTTCCATTTATCTTGAGAGGTGATATTTTATGAATGCATGATCGTATTTTGTGTGTGGGCTGTTTTGCAAATTGATACCCCACAAATCCTCTATCGCTCTGTAGTAGATGGCTGTTATTTCATCTGTATCTTAGGCATGATTGCACTTCGTCTGAGTTGACTACTGTTATACGAGTATCTCACAAAAATATTGGGCCCGATTCACAGAACTAACTTAAGACAAAATCCTAAACTTACTACCATATTGGTATTCACAGAAGGCACTTACTCATCAATGAGTAAGTGCCTTCTGTGAATACCAAAATGAGTAACTTACTCATTTTAGGTAACTTACTCATTTTGGTATTCACAGAAGGCACTTACTCATTGATGAGGAAGTGACTTCTGTGAATACCAAAATGAGTAAGTGCCTTCTGTGAATATCAAAATGAACAAGTGCCTCCTGTGAATACCAAAATGAGTAAGTGTCTTCTGTGAATACAAAACTGGTAGTAAGTTTAGGATTTTGTCTTAAGTTAGTTCTGTGATTCAGGCTCATTGATTTTTTTTGTACTTTAGGGAGCTGTCCCTCCTCTCTCCCCATTTTATAGTTAAACATTATTTTTCGGCAGTCATTTAAGAAAAAGGGACTAGCGAGGTAACAAATGAAGCTTGGCACAAAGGCACTTTACTGTTATATGTCTGATACCGGTGTTTTAAATGATTGGACATTTCTGAATAATGGTTGATCCCAATTTTGTAATTAACTAGTGCGACATGAAAATCTATTTATTTATTTTGGATGTTATTGAATTGTCTTCTCTGTAATTGATAGTTCCATGAATCTGCTCAATAATTCTTGTTTTTATTATTATTCTTGTAGCATTGATAAACAAAACAGTGAGTTCATATCACTACATGGATTGGGGCAAATTATTTTATTCTGTTAGAACAGTGTACATGTATGCATATTTGTATAGTCTCATTGAGTGTAAGAAAGAAACTGATTTTCAATTTTTTTTTGTTAGCCGGAGTAGTAATATTGGATATGATCTTTTAAAGATTTACAATAGCACAA
Organism: Lissotriton helveticus; assembly: GCF_964261635.1. Classification (NCBI taxonomy): domain Eukaryota; kingdom Metazoa; phylum Chordata; class Amphibia; order Caudata; family Salamandridae; genus Lissotriton; species Lissotriton helveticus. Next base: position 44,424,180 of record NC_136060.1, on the reverse strand, counting down.
TGGGTGTGCAAAACAAGCATGTGTGTATTATTTTAGTATCTGCTCATTTAAAGCAGAAGCAGCGGCTTAATACAAAATGTGGGCCCCCTGCAGAATGTGAGGCGAAGCCCCTGATTCTGCCATATCTCACAGATATTCATTGGCCTTGCACTGAACGGGGCTTCCTGAAGGACTGCGGGTCCACTGAGGTTTTCAGGGCCCCCTCAGCCACAGGCCCTGCAGGGGGGCCTGCCTTACGCCCTACTCTCGCTCTCATCGCTGTGTCCTCGTCCTTATATTTTGCCTCTTTCACACTTGCATGTCTGTCTTGCCTTCCTTGTCAGTGTCCTTTCTGGCCTGCCCTCTGCACTCTGGTCTCCCCGATCTCTGTTGTCTCTCTCTGTTGTTTATCCCTTTTTTTTTCTAAATCCCCTCCAATGCTCCGAGTCCGAGGCAGCAAAAGTTCAGAAGGCACCTTTTTGCCAGGCCCTTTCCACCAAGCATATTAAATGTAAACATGTTTGCAGGGCTGTTTTTTTATGCACAAGGAAGCACAGCGACTTCTCCGAGCTGCCAATTTTTTTTATTTGTTTATTGTTTTTCCATTGCATTTATTTAACAGCAGACTTGAGTGACCCCCTGCCAGATAGTGGATGCCATGGTCCTTCAGCGCTGCAGGGCTTGTGTTACGCCCCTAAGCAGAAATTCATAGGTTTGTGTAAAATACATTTTAAATTAGATTCCAAGATACAGTCTGGGCTATAAAATCAGTGCATACTATTCAAAGTAATAAATAACATATCAACCTGTAGTTGAATAAAAAATGGACATTAGTGTTAGTGTTGTAGCGCTTTGATTGCATCTTTTCTCCAATCCACATCAAGGTTGTCTGCTGTCCATCAAACCTGTCCTGCGCTTTTGAGAATACCTAATGGTTGTCTCAAGTGGTGAAGAAGCAGCCATGGAGAATTCGAGGCAAACAGTCAACAGACAAGAGTGTAATGACTTTTATCGTTCCTCAGTTACCAGCACAGGATCTGACCTTCATCAGTATGAGAAAATAATATGAACGAGTAATGTATGCAATATATGAGGTTCCATTGCCTGTCACTAGGGTATCTTGGCATGTTCTTGGAAAGCAATATTATAGAACACTCTTTATCTAATATTCACAACAGTCCAAAAGGCAAGGGAACTTCCGGCATTATTTGCATAAACATATTAACTAGCTTTTTCAGCACTGTGCATGTAAACATGTAGTGTCTGTGGAAGAGAGTGTACTTTGTTATGATAAAACTGAACCTATATCACACTTCTTTATCTGACAGGCGAGGTGTGTTCCAGAAAAAAGGTTGGACAGATTGAAACACGATTCTGATCCAGTGGAGGCTGGCACCTCAAATATTTGGTGTGGCAACCACTGACCAGCAAAGCCTGGTCAAAGCCAAAGCTGTCAGTCATCGCTTGTTATGAACAGAGTTTATAAAGAACCACGACTGTCACATTAGAGCTCCTCGGAGATGTTAAAGTTTGTAGGAATATGTTGATTTAACAATGCTGTCTATAAGACCTATACAATGCTTGTGTGTTGAAATATTATTTAAGAAATGCCAATAAAAATAAGTTAAAAAAGAACCACAACTGTCACAAGGTTTGTCTTAGTGAGGCACCAGTCCGATACATCATAGAGATGGATGTCAGAAAAAGGAGAAGGGACAATCATGTGCCATGGCACGGTCAGGTAGGGGCGCACAACACCTGCACTATTAAAGGTGGTAAAAACCCTTTCCCACATAAAACTGCAAAAACCACACGGGATGAGTGCTTCGTTATGGAGGCTAAGGTGATATTAGAAAAACAATGATGGTGCAATGTAAAATCAGGAAGGAAATGGATATCAAATGATTTGTAAGCACTTACTGAGTCTCCTCATCTAATAATAATAATAATAATAGGCATTCTTGTAGAGCGCAATGGTGACGCACAACGGCGTGTCCCCGCGCTGAGATGCGAGCGTGTTCAGAGGAAGTTCTGAGGAGAAGGCCCGCTATCTGGCAAAGAGAAATGTTTTCAGCTTAGCCCTGAAGATAGACTCTGATGGTTCCAGGCGCATCGCTACCGGGAGTTTATTCCAGCAGGATGCGGCGAGGTACCTGAAGGATCTGCCACCCATCCTCGCTCTGGACACCTTTGGAATAGTCAGGCGCCCTGAGCCAGAGGATCTTAGCGCACGGGATGGCTCGTATTGTGTCAAGAGATCCTGAAGTGGAAGGGGTGCCCTGCCATTGATGATCCGATGGCAGGTGCAGAGGGCCTTGAATTCTACCCTGCTCCTGACTGGAAGCCAGTGCAAGGCTTGGAGCGCGGCTTTGGAGGCTGATCTTCTCGGTAGTCTGAGGACTAGCCGAGCAGCGGCGTTTTGCAAGACCTGAAGGCGGCTCAGATTCTTCTCGGGGGTTCCCAGGTAGAGAAGGTTGCCATAGTCCATCTTGGACGTGACTAGAGCATGCACTAGTGTTCGGCGGGCTTTGTGTGGAAAGGTGCCCTCAGAAGGTGTAAAAAGAATGAGGAAGACGACGGAGGAGGAACAGACAAAACTCGGAGATGAGTGTAGACTGAACCTCTGTGGTGTAAAACCATGAATCGGAACGTCACCCACCACATGCACTGGGCGGGCCGCCTATAGCACCAATCCGAATGCTGCTTTCATGCTGCTGATAAAGAGAACAGCACCAAGATTGGCTGGAGCGGGCTGCTTAATGCTCCAGCAGGCACTGGGGGCCTGTGTCTGCTCTCTACCTAGCTGTCTAGGACAGCTAGGTGGAGAGGTTTACACTGCACATTAGACTAGCCATCGCAAGATATCGGCCAAAGCGACATGCGCAGCATAAACTAGTGGAGTGAGCACTACTCCCCAGCTGCTAGTCAACAGCAGTGGACTTCCACCAAACACAGCTCGAGCTAGGGAAAGGGAAAAATAAAAGGGTAATACATTCATTTTATTACCATTTTATTTTTCACCTTTTGCGTCACTGGCAGCAGGGGAATGACACTCTTCTTCCCTAATAGAGGCAATGCTGCTGCAACAGTCACTAAATTAACCTGTGTTTAACCCTGCGGTAGCTTGGCAGAAAAGCAGTCAGGCTTCACCTAGAGGCACTGAGTAAAGTATTTATGCAGTAAATAAACAGTAAAAAAGTAAAATCACAACGCAAGAAAACTCCCAAGCCATTTTATAAATATGGAAAATTTTAATGATGAAAGGGATGCCCAAAAAATGTAATCCATTCAGTGGAGTCATAAAATCTAACACCTAAAAAATCAAAGCGCAATCAGTGGATAGCTGGCTGCACGAAACAGGGACAAAGTCAAAAGCTAAGGCGGACATGGGACGGCTACACAAGGTTGATTGAGCCCAGTCTCGCCTTACCTTTGGACTCAGGACATTTTCAGAGAAAAAGTTCAGGAGATGGGAGAATTCAGCAAGGCAGTCAGTAGGCTGTATTCAAGGAGTCGTTATTGGGTAACCACTAGACATAGTCTCAGTGAAGCTGTCGACAATGGCGGTAAAAAACTCTGGCCAGAAAAAGCTGGGTTTTCAGGCTGAGGAGGTTGTTGTTGACAATGGGAAGCCTATTGTCATCAAGCCTGGTAACGATTTTTACCTTCGTACTTAGACAACCTTTTGAAAGTCGAAAGCCTCCAGTGGGCAAAGCTGCAAGCTGTAGCCAAAGAAGACTCATCCACGCTGGATATCATCACTCAGAGGTCCAGCTGAACAGGGTGTGCTGTTGTGGAGAAGAACATAGCGGGAGTTATCGCAAAGTTTTGCCGACCGGTGATGCACCCTAGGTGGATCAGCTGGTAGGTAGGTCCGGGTCTTCTGTCAGTTCTTCTGGCATTTTTTAGATGACATGCCTTCCAAGTCGCAACTTCTAGGGTTTTATGCAGCAGCAGCATCTCTAACACCACTTACATGGGTCTAGGACCTTGGAGGCACACTCAGGCCATGTTAGCAGAGGACAGGTACAGAGATCAAGGTCATCTCTCGAGCTTTTCATATCCTTATAGCTCACAGAGAAGGCCAGTGAACTAGCTTTTGAAGTCACACTGGTAGTCCTGGGTTCAATGAGATGGTCCTCTTCTCCTTCAAGCAGAAATTAAGGCCTCAAGCAGCAGAGCAGTCTTCTGGGGAACAAGGCAGACCTCAAGCAGCACGGCAGTCCTCTAGTAGCAGCAAGGCAGTCCTCTGGGAAGCAAGGCAGGTCTCAAGCAGCAGAACAGTCATCTGGAGTACTGAGCAGTAGTTCTGTATTCTTCCAGAGGTCCAGGAGTGTCCTGAAGAATGGTTCAGGAGTTTTAGTGTTTATAACTAGCGCCAACCTTTGAAGTGGGAGGCATCCTGGCTATCACCACAAAAGGTTCTGGAAAGTTCTTCCCTTCCCCTGCCAAGGCCAAGATGTCTGAGGAAAAAAAACTAGGGTCTTGTTTCTTTGCATGTGTGTTCTGGAAACAGCCCTTTGAAGTGTAAGTGGGTCAATGAACAGCTTTGTCCCCAGTCCTCCTGCCAGCACATAGTCCCCCTTTCTCAATGTCTAGGACAAATGCTCAAAGTCCAGCAGATACGCTATTCAGTCATGTGACCCAGGACACCAGCACAGGCACTAGATGGTTAGGACATGAAAAGTCCAACTTTCTAAAAGTAATCAATGTAGGCCTTTTGTGGACTGGCGCTATAATTTTCCTTGGAAAACAATTCACTATTGTTGTTCTGATTGTTAGTCGGGTGGCATTTTTCTCTAACATGAGCGCTGAGAATTGTGCCCAATGATTCAAAGAATTTTACAGAAACACTTTGCTTTTTACACCCCAGCTTGTTACTTGCATTCTCTGTCCCAGCGCCTGGCCTTGGTCCCCCGTTGCCAATGTCAAAGGCTGGGTGGCAGCTCCTTGGCAAGGAAAGCGGCGGTTGCTTGGAATGCTCTTCCTTTTTCTCTCCGGAATATCCAGGATGCAGACATTTTTAAGAAGAAATTGAAAACTTTTCTCTTTGCCTAATTATCTGTTGATACCTCTCTTTGCTCCGCGCCGGGACACTTATGAGTATCTGCGCGCGTTACAAATTTAAATAACATAACATAACAACAACAATTTTGAATTGCATCATGTAGTTTTTCCAACAGATCTCTAGATTGATGTCCGACCATATCAATCCAGGCTACCAACCACTGTCATTTCTTTTGTAGTTTTGCTCAGTAGCATAGCCTATTTCTGGGGGAGATTATTTGTGTAATGTAAAGTTGTAATGTAAATTGATCATTTGGGGGCTGATGGTCACTTTCCAACCTATCACCCAAACCGTAGTTTGTAACCATATGATATAGAGGGAGCGATACTAAGGAGTAATCTATAACTGCATGGCATTTTACAGAGTGATGTGATGGCTGTAACAGAATGTCAAGAAATACTTGATTTCTGTTCCCTTCCATGTTGTGTCAGACTGTTGTTTAAGTCTTGAGTAGGTGTAATATGCCAAATATGGTCGGTAATGTCCATTATTTTATCCCTAAGAGTACCTCGAAAAGGTTCATATTAAAATCACTAGACAAAGGATTTAGGGTGGACCTCTTTGCACACATTTTATATTGAAAACTGCTTTTGAATATAAAATATCTCATTGAAACACCTGCCATTGAATTCTTTTCTCCTAAAAGAAATATTTTGTCTTTGAATTGATATTTCTAAATAACTGAGAAGTATATTATTGATGCCATGAGCAGACATATTGAATTTGTTCAAATATTTGTATAAACAAATCCTTTGTGGGCACTTTACATTGATTACTTTATTTTCATACAAGCCTCCAAGGGAATACTGGATTGCTCTTTTTCTTTTATATTAACCTTCTAAAAGTGCTATTTTCAAAATTGTGAATCCAACTTTATCATTAAATAAGATTTTAAATTACGGGTAATTTGAGTCCAAACCACTCTTTTTTGGGGGCGGCAGTGAGGACAAGGTAAGTATTTTTATTTTTTATTTTACCCCTCGTCATCGTCTGTCGACTCCCCCCTCCCCACTCTTGCCTCCTCCTGCCATCGCTGGGAGGCAAACACAGGAATCGCCCCATGCGGCAAACACTCTAGCTACACCACTGGGTAACACCAGCTGCAGCTAGCTATTACCAGCACTATGTAAAATGGTCAAGAGTCAGGGTAAAAGACGTTAGTTCATTCACTAGTGTTGGGAGGGATGATATGAGTCATGCTGGTATATTGTGATAGTCAAGAGAAGTGAGCTGTGGCAGAAATTCTTACACAGATATACAGTCCAAGTTTGTTATGTAAAGAATTGCAATCAAAAAGCCCTCTTCAATGCTAAAGGGTGGGATTTTAGTCACAATTCTAAAAGTGGCACTTTTGGCAAGTTGGCATTTTCTTGAGCCAACCGTTTGGTACTTGGCAGCCTGTTCCCGGGTCGCATGTCTTGTGTAGCTTGCAGTTGGTCTTTGTGTTTTGCTCCCAGACAGTGAGACAAAGTGAAGTTAGGTTTTGGCAGGACGAGCAACTCGGACTTAACAAGGAGGAGGAGCTGTCAATGACCATACTTGCACATCACAAAGGCTTGGCCTGGGCACTCTCACCAAGGGTGTATCACAAGTCTTTTGTGTCCCCAGACAAGCTGGGGTCATGACAGGGAGGTAGCCGATGCCTGACACCTCAGGGAGGTGGAAGTCTCAGGGAACGTCTCCTACTGTAAAATGGGCACCAGGTATAAACACTCAGACCCCAACTCCCCCTACACATCTGGATATGTGAAAGATTCAGAAGAAGGGCTGTTTTGCTGCTTGCCGCAATAAGGACTGCCACTCTTCTGCCCTACTGTGCTGTTCTACTGCCCTCCTACCTGTGCAAGTAGGATTAGACCTCCTTCGCGAACCCAGGGTCACCAGAGTGACTTCAAGGGCTAGATGGCTGGATTCCTGATCAGAAGTCTCAGCTTCCTCCAGCTGGAACTCAGCACCTTTATTCTGCCAGCTCTGCCCTTCCAAGTGATGCCATCTCAGTCCTGAACCCATGTAAGTGGGCCTGAACGTCCTTTGCCAGCCCAACTGTGGTGAGGCAGAACCAATACATTGCAACGCATCGCCTCCCAAACACTCAGCATTGGAGCCATTACGTGATACGTTGCCTCACCAAACTCCACATCGGAACTGCTGCATGATGCATCCCTAGTGCCAGACTTCACATTGTCACCCGCAGTCTACCAGGAACCACCTCTGTGCAACACATCCTTGATTATTACCTCCCACCATGGGAGGTGGGGACCAGAAAACTACAACTGCTCCTTTATACTTTCTGGTACTATTTTCACTAAAATCTTTAAAAATGCACATCTCCAGTTTTACTGATTGGATTTTTGTCATTTTGGTCTTCAATTGTCAAATTTTACTTTGTTTTTCTAAATTGGTGTGGAATTGTTCTTGTGCTGTGTTCACTTCATTACAGTTTAACTCAATGCATACATTCTTAACATGTTTCCTCTATGTTAAGTCTTACTGCTCAGTGCTAATCTACAAGAGGATTGAGTACAGGTTAATTTAGGATTTACTTGTGGTTTCACCCTGACCTGACAAGGATTGTGGTTGCTGCTTGAGTTGGGTTTCAACCCCCTCAACCAGTAACCTAATTCAGTACACTCCCCATGGAAGGTGTAAATACAAATTTGAATATTTATATGGTTTAGAGTCCATGCAGGCTATTTAATCACTTCAAGGTTAAAATTCACAGCAAAATGCCTTACAAGTGATGGGCGAGACGGTCACCGATGGAGGAGCGCTGCCACTACCGGCTATCAAGCGGCTACTAATGCCAGGTTCAAAACCGGACAGCACGCATCCGATACAGGGCACTGTGGCACAGAGGTGCATGATGCGAGTCCACCGACTGTCGAAGGGGAAACCGTTATATTCCCCTCTGCTCCCCTTGGTGGGCTTTCCTCGAAAAGAGGGATATTACACCTAGAGAGACCTACGGGCATGGACTGACAGCGGGGTGACGGAAATGGAAGCCTTATTCCACGAAGGTCAACTGAAAACGTATGACCAGCTAATCGAGTGGTACGACCTCCTGCGGGGACAATTCCTGACAGACAACTGAGGCAACTGATAGACAGTGGTCGAACATTCTGGGACCTGGATAGTGGTGAACCCCCTACACATCCAGTACTACACACGGTGATGTGGATGGGAACGGACCGTCACCTAGTGACATGGCACTATAAGGCCATACGGGAACTGACTACGGTCCCCCTGGACAGACTTCGCCAAACCTGGGAGGACGACGTGGGCTGGGTCTTTCATGATAAGGAGTGGGCACAAGCGCTGGAATACCCAAAAAAAGTCTCCCGCAATTCCCGCTTTAAGAATATTCAGTACAACATCCTACACCGCGCCTATCTTACACCCGAGAAACTGCAGAAATTCTACCCGGACACAGAATTCCAGTGCCCTCGGTGCCAAACGCGAATTTCAAACACATGTTCTGGGACTGCCTATCCCTACACCCGTATTGGACTAAGGTGCATCACACCTTACAGACCTTAGTCCACCTTCAACATGCTGACACGTGGGAGGCCTGCACCGTGGGGATTTACAAGAAAAAGAAGACTGAGAAAATGCAATGGCATTTCTCATCCCTGGTCCTCCTCCTCGCTAAAAGAAACATAGCCATGCATTGGAGGTCCCCTACGGGACCTTCGGAGGCGGCCTGGATAGGAGCGGTATCTAAATGGGGGGCGGCAGAAGAAGAGGCCCTGAGAGAGGAGGAGGTAAAAGGTACACGCAAACACCCAATATCAATGGAATGGGCACATCTTCTCATAAAATTTAAGTTAGAGACAGCCGGGGAGGACACCCCCGAGCCGACACAACTGCCGCCCTGCAGCCCCACTCGAAGCCTCGACCCACGGCCCCCCCCATCACTAATTGAATAGGGGAACTGACGCGCAGCGAGTGGCGATCTCCACTCGGGTGACGGTCTGTCAGAACCGGGAGCCCGATATATGCCCCCCTCTCCCCCTCTTCAGAGCATGCACACCAGCCCGCGCTGCCTGATGACCAATCTACGTGCTGATAGCACAGACCGATCGACCTTGCCCGCCACGCTCCCGCCAACCCCCCTCAATGCCTGCCCTCCTTCTATTCCCTGGTTGATTTTAATTTTTGAGGGAAGTACCCCCCTTCCATCATTAGTAGCCTAGTTTCAGTCGGCAGTTCGAAGTCCGACTCAGTTACACAAACATAATACTGCACACATCTATTCCAGGGTACCACACTACCAGCGGGGGTAATAACCTCCTCCATCTCTACTCACTCACCATGTGAGTGACCAGGCCTACCTTAGACCGACATATAATGATGGGATAGTTTCACGCAATAGTATCAAAGTTTCCCTCATAGACCATAATATTTATATCCAATAATTACTTTGCATAATTACAAAATTCAATTAAAAAAGTACACCCCTGAACAAATCAGTTTATCTCCAAATATCTTTTTAATTATATCAAAAGGTTTGTCATTATAAAATATTTTTAGTTTTTATCTTTTTTTAAATCACATCAGTTCATCAAGTTACAGAATGAAAGCTTCAGTCCTACAATACATATGTTCATTGATACATATATTTCTTTTAAGCCATGATAGTCATAAAATATACAAATATAAAAACATATATTACTACACCCCCCTGGATCACTTCACTCACACACACTTATACCAACTATCATACCACTACTTTCACTCTCAAAACATCAATGCAAACTATATCCCAACATGGTACTCAAGAAGTCTCGATAACAATGTATGAGACTCAACACTAGATTGGTCTACGCGCGTTTCGGTGGATTAAATGATGTTCGACAACCACCTTCTTCAGGACCTTGTTAGATATAACACTTGTAGATTCCAGGGGACCTACAAATACATATAACAAAATATCAACATGGTGTACCTACACAGACATTATCTACAAATACCATTACAATTGAATTGTCTAATCCAACCCAGCCCACCCCACAGGCAACCCAGGAAAGGACACATCATACCTATTCCCTCATTCAGGTCGGGGATTAGAAAAGGTTCCCAAGATACCCCTAATAGGGTTCACTAAACAATCTCTACATGGAAGCACTGTAATCTCAATTACATGTAGCTTCAACCCTACTTGCTCTACATTTCATCCCCCATTACCACTTAGTCCTTTCATACACATCGTCATCCAATATGTCATACTCCATCAAACTTACATGTAAGTCTCAACCACCAACGTCCTAATGGTGTAGATATTTTCTAATGGTCAGAGTTGTCCGTTTAAAGCGTCGGGACATCATATTCACACTTCCTATAGTAATAAGTTTAAGGGACCCCTATTAGTTTATTAATGTCGCCATCGTAAATCAATCACATATTAGGGGTTGCTTTCATGTTACCAACTTACCCACAAAGGCACCAAGTACGCATGGTTCACATAGCCAACTGTCCTATTCCAATGCTGTGAGGGCTCAGTAGATATATCGTCCTGATGAGAAGAAATTAAGTATAATTTTGTCTTAATATCCTGCTATCTAATATTCTCCGTTGTTTGTTCATCCAATATAGGTTATTCTACTAACCTGAGGGACTGCAATAACGTCCTTATCAATTCCAATGGATCAAATCTATCGCGTAGGTATTTTCATAGTGACTTGTTGTGGTCCAATAATAGTGATGCTTATGCAGTACCTACAATAAGAGTCACACATAAGCACTAGATACTGCTATGTTCTAAATTATAGGTGGCTATTTAATAACATTAGTTTATACAAAATATGTGCCATCATCACACTGTGTAACACAGTGTAGAACTTATGGTTCTTCATATAGATTAGCGTAATCCCCTCATTCAAGCAAAGAGGAAAGGCATCTCTCACAATAAGCCCAAGTTATTTAAAACTCACTATCAAAAAGACGTAGTGGCTAGAATGAGCTCTGATTCCGACCCGTGTCCTGCCCCGAGAACTATTTAGGGAGAGACGTAAAGTAACCCGGATAACCCGGCCGTTCCCAGTTTCTATAAGGCATAGTCCAGTACGACTTATCATTCTATCATAAAGTACACTGCAAGAGACATTATCCCATTATTTTCAGTCTCTTACCTTTTCCTATAGATAATCGTTGCCTCTATGTCGGTCTCCCAGTGACACCTCCGAAGAAATTAAACTTGTGCCGCCTGGCTTATGTCGGCTTTAAATACTAAACGCCGTCTTCCTCACAATCGACCGTCGGGTCCATATTCTCGCGAGGAGATGACTCGCAGACTGCATTACTATAGAAAGAGGACTGAAGGGGTCCACCATTTGGAAGTGTGCAGTATGTTATATATCCTCACCTACGATTATCGGTGTTCTTATAGTGGAATGACACTCGCCATATTGGAGCGATGTTCAACAATGTCCTAAAGCAACTAAACAATAAGACAACGAGTATTCTTGGTCCGCTAAGAAAGTTAGTAAAGAAAATTAATGAAGAAAGATTTGTCACTTCTAGCCCTTTATCAACTTATTTTAATAGTGCATCCTAGCTGATTCACTATAGATCCTATAGTATTAGTCACAATGATAGGATACTATAATATTCAGCCAGCATGATTATAATAAGAAGTCATAGTTATTAATGTTCCTACTTAGGGCCATCTACCATAGGCTGATATAAAAGTAGCCTAATTTTTATTCAGATTTGTACTGGGCAATAATGTTAGTCCTACTGCTCCCTATATCAGTCATAATTCTAGAGTATTAGTATCTTATGGGTACATGGTTCTCACTGTTTTTCTTCCTGCTGTGCTTGTTTCTAAAAGTCAGAGATCATTTAGTGACATACCAGGCTATGTCTTCATTCAAGCCTTTCCGTACACTGTTAAAGTGAAAAATCCAAAACGTTTCACGCAATACACAGGAGACACGGTATTGATCCCTCTCTTTCTCACGCTTGCTGCACACTGCAAACTGGAGTTCGTTTACTGTTGTTGAGCCATGATCGCTGATACTGAGCATTGTTTGTGTTTATGCTGATAGACCTGTCATTTGTTATATGTCCCGCGAAGGATTGTGCTTGGACTTGCAAAAAAACCCTAATAAAAAGATTTAACACCTTAGGAGCTAGTAAACAAACCTCCCCAGTGCTGCGCTGTCCATTATCCAGTGCTGAACTGGACGTCCAGCGGTCGCACGCAGCACTGGGGAGGTAGTGCCCGTGACGACCGTTGGCCGACGGCAGCACCTAAAGGGTTAAACAAATAAAACATGCCTTACAAGTGAGGCAAAAGGCAAATTGTCAGGAGGCTGTAAGAGCTAGTAGTAGTAGTAGTAGTAGTAGTAGTAGTAGTAGTAGCAGAAGGTGAGGCAAAGTGCCATGGGTTTAGGAGAAAGTCAGGTTGACGGCCAAGGTGAGGGAGAAACAAACCATACTAGGAAAGTCAATAAAGAAATGGTCGAGGAAACAAGCCTACATATATTCATTTGCAATACTCCTTGCCACGTTACTAGAGATCTGTCTATAAGGTGTATAGGAATCTGTGGAAGTCAGGATCGCTGAAAATAAAATCAGGAAGTACACTTCTAGCTCTTGTGTGTTCTTACGTTTGGGTTAGGAAGTGTCCCGAGTGGCTAGGAACAGGACTATTTACGCCTGATAAAAGTATTTAGTAACTGTCTGACAGTTTTCTGTTTGTTTTATTTGCTTCCTGTTCTGGACCATATTCTTATTTCCTTCCACTTTGTTATCTTCTCCCTTTTCTGGTCCCTTCTGCCTAGTGGTAGTAGGCAGGACCTGTCTCCCTTGCCTGCTTGTTTATGCAGCATTGTCAAAGTCTTGGCCATCCTTGGCACCCAGGGGCTTCACACCTATATCAGGGTCATTTATCAAGGTTTGTAACAGCTCAGCCATCAAGTGGGTCAATAGGCATGATAATATTCATAACATGAGAATCATTGTCTACATTTTTGGACACTTTCTGATACATACTTTCCTCACTGTTGTATGTTATTCCACCCTCAAGATCCCGTCACCTGCTGAACCTACCTATCCTCAAAAAAATGTAAAGAAGAGTAGCATCTATGTCTCTTTATGTCTCTCTCGTTTCCTCCTTGCAGTCTCTGATTGCTGTACTTGGGCGACTCTCCATCAACAGAGGAGAGTGAGTGGGTGGTTTGGTATCGTAACCATCCTTTCCCAGCCTGACAGGTTGCCAGGACAATATATCATGGCTATGAATCGTGCAGAGAAACCTTGGCAGGTTATGCCTCAGTCCACAACAAAGATTCAAGAATATTTTGATACAGCTAGGCAAGAGAGGGCTTGTGTATTATCTAATGTAAACAATGAACTTCCACGGTAACTGCATAACCGCCTTCGTCTGAAATGTCTTCCGCGTGCACAGCAACACCGGTGTTAGCTAGTCCCTCAATATTCACAAGGAACTGTTTGTCTCTTCTTGCAGGGGCGGCCTTAGGCATGTGCAAGCTGTGAACCTGCACAGGGCGACCAAACCCCAGGGGCCACCACGCCAATATATATCCTTAATATAATAATCCTCTGAGGATGGCTGAATATTTGCGTGGCGGCCCCTGGCAGGGATTTGACGGCCTCCGGCTCTGTTCCACTTCCAAACACCCTGACCCCCCCCCTCTTCACTGGCCTCCGGGCTCTGCCCCGCCCGGACCCCCTCTTCCAGGGCCCCCTACCTACACTTGCAGCCCAGGGCCGCCATGAGCCTAGAGCTGCCATTGCTTCTTGGAACATTTACATTCACCCCTATTAGAATACTGACAATGCACTGCACCCTCCATTCCATTGGGAACACATGCGGACAGGCTCCCTCGGCCTCGACCTCCTCAAATGCAAATTACTTTAACAAATCCTTCTCAAGGAATGGTCGCCATTTTTTCCTCTCTTGCGAAAACGCATCAAGGAACCAATTTGCAAATTGTTCCGTCTGAGCCAAATGGTTCTTAATAGGTAGTTTACGAAGTTATGACAGCTGCATATACGACGGGTTAACATCAGGGAGAGATATGAGATGTTTAATGGAAATCAGCATATTACCATGCACTGTGTTTTGGTTAGCTGTGCTGTGACATACAAGGCTAAAAGGCGTATTTTTATATACATCTGGTCAAACAAAGAAAATCAAAAAGTGCGTGAGTGTACACAGTACTTTTTCATTATTAACTCCTCTTGAGGTAGGAAAGCATTTTGATTGTATATTCCTTATATCATCTCGGAATCTAAAACCTGAAATAGGATGAAAAACTAATAGGTCAATCAAAAAATCATGAAATTATATCTGAAAACAATGTAAAAGCCTACAAAAGATAACAGTTCTGCTTCGAAAGTATGCTCTGTGATCTATTATTGTTTCAAACTGTTTTAGCACAATTTCAGTTGTATTTCATGTCCTGATCACAACACTTTCCCGTGGATACAGCGAAGGTAGCTAACGTCTTATCCTAATTTCCTAAGGGATTTTTAATTTGTGCTACACTATTTATTTTAAAGGTAATTGACTTCACATATTAGCCGTTTAAAAAAAATACTGACTGAAGTATGTTTTTTTTTTTTGTTTGTTTTTTAAAAAAAACCTTTATTGATACTTCAACCAGTTACAAGTATGGGCCTACAACCACCAGGGCTGGCCGCTAATCAAAATCAGTTCAATCAAGCAATTAGAGCCAGACTCGGCCCTACGGGAGGCGAATACAACACGACTTCAATTAAAACTGGCCGCATAGCATACTATACGAATAGCAGGATAATGAAGGTTCCATTTTATAATATAAAGATAGAAGGATCAGGTGCCATACAATATCACAAAGGTGCATAAAGGGCGGGCATAACGGTAGGAGGTCCACAGTAGGTCGATATCATTCAAAACAGTGGCGCCGAGGCATACGATTCAGGATCAACAAACATACAATTAATTGTCGCACCAATGGGGCGCCCGCCCGATGGTACTGAAGTACCGTGAAAGTATAGGCACAGATAAAAAGTTGACTATTGACAAAAGAATAGACCCACTACGCTGACCCGAAAAAGAGGAAACAAAAGAAAAAGCGAAGAAAGATAAGAAAAAAGAAGAAAAAAGGCCATAGAAACAAATAGTAAAAACAAAATTCCCCCCCTCCAACCCCCCACCCTGCACCCCTGCAGATGACTACGGCCCACCCCCCTAGCAGCGTGCCTGTCGCCCCAAAAATGAACCCGAAATATAGAAGAACAGAGGGAAAAAAGAAAAGGGAAAGAAAGAAGGGACTAAAACCCTGCCCAAAAAGGAGAAATGGAGGAGGGTTATGACATACACATTCCCGGACTCTCCCCCCCGACTTAACGAAGAATCCCCCGCAATGTGAACACAATCAAGCAGAGCACAATAAAACAGTACATCAGAGGAAACCAGAAATCCCGCCCCGGACTCCGGTAACCAAATGAAGCAGTCCCGTTACCGATAAATCAGTATTGTGAGACCTCAAACGAAAGTCTCAGCCTTGGCCCCGTCCATCAAATTTGCCGATCCCCTCCGATAAAGAGCGCCCCACCGTAAAATCGTCAAAGGTCAAACAGAAGTTGTCGAAACATAGTCTATTAGCCGAAGAGAGGATGGCAAGTCCCTAAGTAGACGCTCGAGTCCGACGATGCCCCTTCCCGACACTAAGACCAGGCACAATCCCATCCGCCATCTTGATGGACCAGCTGGGAAGGTGGTGCGACACAGTCCCACACAGATCACAATTACGAGCAAACGTCTCCAAATCGGGAAAAGCAGTGAAATGTTCCGCCAATTGCAGTTCCAAAGATTCCGACTTTATAGGTGGATCGCCAATCACCACATGTTCGAACTGCTCCACTTCTGCAGGGGCATGGAAAGCTCCAGGCACCGGGTCAAATGGCATCGCTGGGGTAGCAATAGGGAAAGGAACAGGCCACCGGGTCTCGGGCAGCAAATCAGAGTCCGGTCCCGATCCTCTAATTCCGTCCGCCGCCAACATCAGATTCCAGGCCTGGGTCTTCATAGTCGGCCGAAGTGCCTCAAGGGCCGCCATCACTGACCGCAATGACGGGCCGCACTGGACCCGCTCCGCCGAGTTTCTCATAGCATCAAGCATATTGACCCCCACGGAGAGGCGCCGTCCCCGGGGTAAATTAGGCGGTGCAGGAGTAAGCCGCGAGGGACCGATCGTCAGTAGGCGTTAGTGCGCACCAAGTCTCCGATCCAACGGCCCCGGCGCTACGAACGCCAGGCCCCTGGGTCTCGGACCCCCACACACACCACCTGGGCATCGCTCGTCTCCGCACCTCCGGTGCAGTTCCAGGCGACAGATCGGCAGCAAGTCAATCATGAAGATGTCGGAAGTTCCGTGGACCGGACCCTGCCGCTCTCCCCGGTCCGTTGATGTTCAACTAGGACCCGGCCAGACCAACACTTGAGACCCCGGCTTCCAGACTGGGCTAGGCCTCAAATTAAACCTCAACATAACTCCACTCCCCCATGTCGTAAAATCCTCGGGATTGCACCATCAGTTCGCAGAGTAGTTCATGCACCCGGATATGGGGCGAGAAATCAGGATATACGACAGGATCTTCGAGCGAGAGACGGGGGTCAGCGGAGCCGGGAAGCCATGCGGCCATCTTGCTTGCTATCGTAGCTCCTCACCCGACTGAAGTATGTTTGATGGATGAATCAGCTGCAGCTGCTTTCTATTAAAGGCTGTGTGAGGAGATGAAGGATGTGTTAGTGTTAATGGTTAATAGACCTACTTCTATAATTTCTCTTATTGATCTCACTCTACAAATTCAAGCTCAGCAGTAGACTCAAAGTTCTGAATGCAGAAAGTGGGAACTGCACAACTTTTATCATATGCCATCAACGTTGGTGGCTGGTGATTGCAAAAAGTGGTGAGCTGGAAGTCCATACACAGCATTGTACCACACAAATGAGCATAGCAAGCAAACCTGATGCCTAATTGCCTCTAAGAGTTTGGCTAGGAAGAGTGTTTGAACACAGATGTTAATTTTTACATAACTCAATACTTTTCTTTTTAATCGACCTTGAGAGGATAAAAGGCTGAGCGGAGCACCAATGTTCAAATCGTGGGCTAAAATGCAGATCAGCAGACTTGTCAGAAGGCTCAGTGGATGCATCAGTCCAATGAGCCTTCAGACCCAGCTCAGAGTCAAGATGCCTGAGACTGACTAGATTCCCTTAATTCCGTCACCAATATTTCCAGCGATTGTTCAGCACAATTTCTCAACAACTCACATAAATCCATCCATCTATCCATACACACTCATTTCACTACTGAACTATATACTCCCATCCACACCTTAACCCATTTGTCCTCCCACTCATTCACCTAATTCACATTGCCGAACCTGCTCACTGTTGTATTTCCAGTTATTGAAATATGTTATTGGAGGTAGCAGGTTGCATTCATCCAATTCATTGTGTTGCTGCTTTCTTCTACCCACCTCATCATTCCCAGTCATACACACAGCTACTCACTCAAGATCATTCCCCTACCTACTCCATTCAACAATTATTTCACTTACTCCTACTTTACATCATTCACCTACCCACTCATATTCACCCATTTGCATCAAGCTTTCCACTGTCATTCACCCAATTCACAGAACCATCACATTTACCTATTTACACAGTCAATCCCCACATTTAATACCTCACCCATTCACACAAACACATTAAACAATACTCTTTGAGTAACCAGCAATGTCATTAATAAACATTTACACCTTGTTACTGCTTGTTTTATTCTCCTTGCAGATTATATCTAGATGTCTAATGTTACAATAAGCACATATAATCTGCAAAGGAGAAAAAACAACCACATGCAGTTGTGTTAGTAAATGTTTTGAACTGACCCCATTAGTACTGCAGAGGAGACAGCCGGTAGAAAGAAAAATAAAGAGAGACAAGAAAAGGAAAAGATTTAAACAACTTTCTCAAAACTTACTTGTCCGGGTTCATTTTTAGGCATCTGCTGATCTGTTCTTCTTGCAGGTAAAGGTTAAATTGGGTAACAGTCACTTATCAGGATTTCTTTTTTGACAGTTTATTATAGCATGAACTCGATCTGTTTTGGGCAGCTCGCAGTTCAGACTTCTAACACTTGCTGTGTTGAGCAGGAATGTGCTTGTAAAACACACCAATCTAGCACGACCTGACTGACAACACAGACTGAAGAAAATAAATGTGTCTGTCTGCAGCGCCTTTTGGAAACTTGCTTAACCCACCCTTTCAAATCTCATCACAGGGTGTGGTCAGTCAAGCTTGTTCGCCCCACCTCACCCTGTGACGAGTTTGTAGTGAGGTGTTTGGGTTAAGGACAAGGCAGACACATCGCGTTAGGTTAAAGAAATCTTTAGTCTCCGACGCTGTGTCTCGCTGCTCCGCGTAAGTCCTGCCCCCGCACTCCTAGTGTCTTCCACCAGGACCACGGACACATCAGAGCGCGACACTACATATCTCCCCCCTTTAACAATACTGCAAAAGAATGCAAAACTACTGGGTAGGCCTAGGATAAATAAGTCCTAGATGTGTTTAGGTCTTCATGTGGAACTCGCGATACTTTTTTGGCGGTACCACGGTCCCACCTGTGCGGGTCTGTTTTGGCGGGGTGCCTTCCCTCATTGCTCTGATGCCACCGTGTCGAGCATCATTGATGGTTTCCTGTGATGAGTCCCTGGTGACTGCGCCGCTCGCACCTTGCTCTACTTGCCTTGCCTGACACTCAGCATCTCCTGTATTCACCTGTGTCCTGGTGGTGTTTGCCTCTTCCGTATTGGTGCCTTCTGTGCCCCCGCTATTTGTTTCTATGTCTCCGTTGTTCTCCTCTTCCTCCATGCTGCCGTAGTTACTTCCTTCCGGTGGAATCTCTTCTGTCTTGGCCCACTTCATAACCTTGTTGCATCTGGACATTCTGTCTAGGGACCCTATCTTCCCATCACTCAATAAGGCTGACCTGGTGTACAGTTCTTTATCCTGCAGAGGCATGCTGAACTTGCTGTCGCCTTTCCTCCTCAATTGTGCTAGCTTCACTCTGACCCACTCCCCCTTTTCCAGCATCGCATCATTGACAATGTGCTTCTTGTTGTAGTGGTCCGTGTAGATCTTTTGCGCCTTCTCCAGGTTGCTGCACACTACCGCTGGAGACCACTTGCTTTGTACTGTGCGTTGTTTCCAAGCTACATTGTCTTTGGTCAATGGCTGTACCCTGTTTTAGTGGGAGTGATCCTGTAGGCCCAAACCGTGCACTTGAGTTCCTTCTCCCAGTTCTTCCCTATATTTATGGCCGCTTGTATGGATCCCATGATGACCCTGTTAAATCTTTTGGCCAGGCCATTCCCTGCTGGATGGTATATCGGGGTGTCTTTGACCTGTATTCCGTTCCCTTCCATGAATGCGTTCCACTTCTCTGACGTGAATTGGGGTCCATTGTCACAAGTTATGGCTTGTGGAATCACTTCTCTCAGGAATGTGGATGTGAGGAAGGCCAGTACTGCATCAGTGTCCACAGTCTTGCATATTTCAACTTCCGGCCACTTTGAGTATTGGTCCAGAAGCACGATGGCGTACTTGGGCACACTGTTTGCGTCCAAGATGGGGCCTAAAATGTCCACTGACACTTTTTCCCATGGATTGGCAGGGTGGTAGAACTTGCCTAACGGGGTTGCATCGTGGACTGTGTTTTGTCTGCATTGCTGCACTGTTTACATTCCCACGTGCCTCTCCACCTGGCTATCCAACGCCGGCCACCAGTATGCTTGTTTAGCTCTTTGTTTTGTTTTCACTATTCCCAAGTGTCCTTCATGCAGAATGTTAAGCAAACGGGTTACTAGTCATTCTGGGGGCACCACTTTGTCTCCTCTGAGCATGAATGTCTCGTTGTCTCCTACTGACAGTTCTTCTCGTACTTCATAGAATTTCCCCTGTTCCGCGTTCAAGTGTTTCTTTTCCGGCCACCCCCTAATTATGAACTGTGTGACAGCGTTGAGGCTTGTGTCTTCCTCGTATGCCACCTTCCATTCTTGTGCACTCATGACCGCTTCCTGGTCCTCCATGAATGCTATGGTGTAATCGTCCGCTTCCTTTGGCACTGGTGTGTTCTCCACAGCTGCTGCCCTGCTGAGGAAGTCGGCAACTTTGTTCTTGGAGCCTGGAATGTATTGGATGTTGTACACATAATCCAACAGCCACAAGGTCATTTTTGCTATGCGAGGTGTAGCCGTCGCGTGTCCACTCAACGTGAGTACCTTCACTAAATTCTTGTGATCCTTCCAGAGCAGGAATCTGGAGCCCCACAGGAATTGGCGGAATCTTTCCATTGTCCAAATTGCAGCTAACATCTCCTTCGCGACCACACTGAATTTTTCTTCATTCGGGGCTAGGGACCGGGATGCGAAGCTGACTGTTGTCATTTCACCAGGTGCTGATTATTGCATAAGGACCGCTCCCAGCCCTCTGTCACTTGCGTCTGTGGTGAGAATTGACAATGCCTGTTGGTTAAATCCGTGTAGTGGCACGGCCTCGCATATAACTTGTTTGATTTGCTGGAATTCTGCCTGCGTTGCATCCAACCAAGTGAATGGAGTCTTCTCCTTCAATAGCTGATGCAGGTTGTGTGTTTTGGTATCAAAATGGGGCACAAACTTGCTGTAGAATTCTGCCATTCAGAGGAATGACCGAACATCATCCTTATTCCTCGGGTTGGGCATGTCCTTTATGGCCTTCGCGTTAGCCTGTTTTGGCGCAATTCCTTTGTCACTTTTTTGTGTCCCAGGGATGTGACCGATGACACTCCAAACCGGCACTTGTCCCATTCTGCGGTGAGGCCATTCTGCCTTAGTATGAGCAGTACAGTGTAGAGCTTGTCGTCATTCCCGGCTTTGGTCTTCCCCATTACTAAGATGTCATCTTGGAAGTACTGCACCCCTTCCGAGTGTCCGAACAGTTGATGCATTAGTTTTTGGAAGACCGCAGCGGCAGAAGCTAGGCCGAATGGCATCCGCCGGAATTGGTAGCACCCGAAGGGTGTAATGAACGAGGTTAGTTTCTTACAAGTGGGGTGCAGCGCGATCTGATGGTAGGCGGAGGTCAGGTCTATGGTGGATAACCATTTGATGCCCTTCCTCAGGGCTAACATCTCATTGATCCGGGGTAATGGAAATGTATCCACTAAGATGTTTTTGTTGAGCTCCCGCAAGTCGATGCAGAGGCGTACCTTGCCGTTAGGTTTCCTGGCTACGACCAGAGGCGCCAGCCATTCTGCGCTCTCGATCGGTTCAATAATTCCGTTATCTTCCAAGCGTTGTAGCTCTTGCTGTACCGCTTCCCTGCTCTGGAATGGAATATTCCGCACTTTGTGCCTCACTGGTTTTGCTCCTTCCTTGAAGCAGATCTTATGAGGGATTTTCGTTAACTTGCCGATGGTGCCTCCGAATACCGTCGGGAACTCCGCCTTCCATTTGTCCCCCTCATAGTCTTGTGCTGGGGACGTCATCAGGACTTGCATTGTGCCTCCGGGGTTCAGTTGGATACGGAGTTCTCCCTGGTCCACCCTTCCTAAGACAGAGGGTCCTTTCTCTCAGGGCCGGACTGGGAACCAAAACCGGCCCTGGCAAAGTGCTCGGCCGCCCCCACCTCCGGAGGGGGATTGTGGGTGCCGCTGAGCACTGTGCCAGGGACGTTTTCTGCCGATTTTGTTACAGGGATGATTTTAAACGGCCCTGTAACAAAAACGGCCCCCAGGGGCCCAAAACCGGCCCCCACCCATGCGGCGCACTTGAGGATTGCCCGGTGCCCTCTACGGACAGTCCAGCCTTGCTTTCTCTGCTACATATAGTTTTCCTTCCGCCGTGCGGCCATTGAATTCAAATTGGAGAGGACGGTACCCCACCATGGGGATGGGATCCCCTGTAAAAGTGACTGGGCGGATGTCCGGGACCAGGAGGTGTGCGCCGATAGTTTGCACAAAGTCTCTGTCCCAGATGCGGCATTGAATGATGGTGTATGGGGAACCAGAGTCGGCCACCATCGCTACTTGGATTCCCCCTATAAAGAGTTCGCACAATGGCTTCCTTGTGCGCGAACAGTCTATGCCTAGGACCTGGTCGTCTATGCACAGGACGCTTTTGTCACCGTCTTCATCCCCACCTTCCTCTGTCTCCGAGTCCTGGGGCACATATTTGACAGTCGGTGTCTTGGGTTTGTGTTTGCAGACCTTTTCGAAGTGTCCCATGATGCCGCAGTACAGGCATTTGGCTCTGAAGGTGGGACAGCTTTTGTCGCTGGCTGCATGTGCTTGGTTGCCGCTCCTGTAGCAAGGGTTCTTGACCTCCCCTTGGGGCCCCCAAGTCATCGGCGTCTTGGGAATATACCTTTTGGACTGTCTTGAGCTTCCCACGAAGGGCTGCTTGCGCTCTTGACGGGTGGAGTCCGATACTTTGCCCACTATAGCTTTACTGGTACTTTCTTTTTTGGCGGCTTCCGCACAACGTTTTGATAGTTCCGCTTTTTTAACCATGGCCACTATCTCTTTGAGGGGGGCTTCTCCGCTGACCCACAGCTTCTCCTGTATGGATGTATTCACCGTGTGCATTATGATTTGATCTCTGATGAAGTCATCGTGGAGTATTACAAATTTGCAGGTGATCGCTAGTCTCTTAAAAGCCGCTACGTAGTCATCCACTGATTCCCCACCGTTCTGTTTCCACTGAAAGAAGTTGAAGCAGTCTATTGCAATTCACACCACTGGCTAATAATGGCTGCCCAAGTCATCAATGGCGTGTGAAAAAACATCATCATCATCCTGATCCCTGGTCTTCTTTACCAGGTTCATGTACACTCTGATGCCTTCCGGACCCAAGTTGTGTAAAAGGATCTTCTTTTTCCGCTTGCTCAGGAACACCTTACCACCTTCGTCCTCCAGGGGGGACAAATAGTACAGGAAGTATTCCTTCCAAACCTCCCATTTCATGGCCGGTTCCCCCGGTTTCAGTAAGAAGGGGACGGGGTTTGTGAGGGAGAAGGTATGGGCACACATGGGGGCTTGCCGTCTGGGTGTGGTGTCGACTGCTCTGTGTGGAGGGCTTCCTGGCGCGGCTAGGTCTTGCGAATCCGCCGGTTCTGCCTGGGGCCCGAGGTCTTCAGCCACGTTACCTTGAGCTTGGTGCGCCAGGATCGGTTGTCATCTTGTAGCTCAGCGTGCTTTCCCTCTCCGCTATTTGGGTGCCTGGCGTGAGTGCTTCTGGACTCCGCCACCTTCAATGTGGGTCTGCTGCCTTCCAGGCCATTGCGTGGGGTATAGGATGGTGCCTCTCGGCTGCTTGCGCCTCACAGCAGGCTGGTCAGCTCTGGCCTTGTCCTGCTCTGTGGAGCCCTCAGTTGCTGAGTTGCTCTCACTTCCCCCTACAGCCAATGCCCTCTGGGGGGGGGTCTGGTGCACGAGACTGGCGGGGCGGTTGCCTTGGGTGCATTCCACACCCCTGAAGGGCGAGTTTGGGGTTGCTTCCCTGTGAGCGGTGACACACTTCGGTGGTTGCTGCTGCCTTGGACCAGGGTCTGCTGTGTGGCTGGTGAGAGACCCTGTAATATGGCCCAAGGTGTGGCACTCTGTCTGCTGCTGGGGGAGGAGTAGCTGTGCCCTGCACCAGGTCTCTACTGTGTGCCCTTAGCGTGGGCGTAGCTGCATGCACTTTCCTTTGTGGCTCCTGAGTGCCTCTGCTGCGGGGGAGGGGCACCGTTTACCAACAGTTCGGCTCTCCTCTTGTCTGGTGTGTCTGGGCAACTGCTATGCCTGCTGCCAGTGGGGCGCACCTCCGCTCCTCCAGCAGTGCTGCTTCCTGCGTCTGTGTGCGGGCTCCTGCGGCTCCCCTGATGCGTTCTCCCGCAGTGCCTCACCGCCTCGTCAGAAGGCTGCTGTGATGCGTCCAGGTTGCAACGCGTCTCCCCCCCAGCCTTGTCGCCAATTTGTAGTGAGGCTTTTGGGGTAAGGACAAGGCAGACACGTTGCGTTAGGTTAAAGAAATCTTTATTGAGGGAGAACGCCGGGGAGAATCCACGGAAGTCCTGCCCCCGCGCTCCTAGTGTCTACTGCCGGGACCACGGAAACACTAGAGCGCGACACTACAGAGTTATTAAAGGGTGGGCCAAGTGCTGCTGAGTGACATGCAGGCTTGTGGAGCCCGGGCTTGACAGCTAACCACCCGAGAATGATTTTAAATGGGCGCACTGGAAGAAGGGGGAGAAATGAGAGCAACGTCACCACGCTCTCAGGAAAAGGCCAGGTCTGTACGTGGATAAGCCTGCTAGTGCTGAATCTATGACTCAGGTACACCTTGCGAAAGTGCCTAGTATGATAACGTTTGTTTCGATTGTGTTTTGTTCCTTCATTTTAATAGTTATCAGTTCAGCTTTTGATTTTCTAGGAAGCCATAAGGTAAAGGGGCGCAGGCCCTGCACCCCTGTCATCAACTGGAACTGAGTTTCCTTCACCCAGGAAAGAACCAAGTTGGAGGAGTTAAAAGACCAAGAAGGAAAGGCGGAGGAAGTCGGGTCTTTGATTTAATGTGGACAAGCTGGTCACTTTGTACAGAACTAGAACGAGGTACTCTAATATCTCTACATGTACTGCAAAGGTCACTTTTACTTGCAAGTAACCATGTCATAAACCAGCACGAGGTTATATACAAGAAGAGAAACCCAAAGAAATCAACGGTATTGATGGTGCTCCATTAATCTATGGGTTGGTTATATGGGAAACTGCACAATATGTTCTGGTCACCGAGATAGGACATTTGCAAAAGATTCAGTTCACTTTTTTATGGATTTTTCAGATTCCACCATCTTCTTCGAATTTCATTGTGAAAGTTTGGAGGTTAAGGATTGGAGGGCCCTACCAATTTTCTTTTCTCCTGCCTATTATAGTATGTTAGTGGATATGTAAAGTGTGGCTTATCACCCATGAGGGTATACAGGGTGCTAGGCAGGTGGAAAAAAAAGTCTAGCTGTGGTAGGTGTAGGGACTAGAGTGCTGGTCAATGAGCCACGTTTTTAGCTTCTTTTGGAATTCCAGCAATGACCTGGAGATGAGGAGGGAAGATGTTCTAGGAGGTTTCTGCGATGTGTGAGAAGGATCTGCTCCAGCTCTGCTTCTATGTCTATGTGAGGTACTCGGACAAAATAGAGAGCTAGGCAGAGTGAAGTTGTCTGGTGGGTTGATGGAAGTGGAGGAGTTTGTGGGTCTGTAGGTGTGCACAGAGCATTCAATCTTGTGTAAGGAGCCTATTGACAAAAGCAGTGCTACCTGAGAATAACAGGTAATATGCAACATCCTTTGGCATATGTGATCCTTGCAGAAAGAGGTATTCTGGCAGGGATTATTCTGATGTGTTCAGCAAGGGGCTGCAGATACCCTGCCCACTCATTGTGAATATGATTGTATTTTTGATCTAATTTCTGGTGCTGCCATTCTTAATGGATGAATTCATGAGGTCAACATAAAGAAAGGTAAACATCTCAGTATTTGCAAGAAAATGTTGAAATACGTTTGTTGAAAGGCTTCCTCATTGGGTAGTTCTGCACAGTATTCCGGCTGGCCTCAACTTTGTTATTCTCTCCTTTTCTCTATTATTCAGGTTATTAGGTTATTGGCTTGTTTGTTTTTTGCAATTATCTTGTGTCCCCTGATATCTTGCCTCCGCATCCTCTGCAAGACTTTCAAATGGTTCCCTCCCTAGTCAAGGAAGGTGGTTACACACACACTCATCGCCAGCAGACTGGACTATGAAAACGCACTCTACATCGGCATAAATAAGTCTCTGCTTTGCAAACTCAAAACGATACAGAACACCGTTGCCAGACTCGTCCTAGGAATCCCCCGGCACGAACACATCAGCCAACACCTACGAGGGCTCCACTGGCTCCACGTGGAGAAAAGAGTCACCTTCAAAATCCTCACCCACGCCTACAAATGCCTACACACCAGACCCAAATACCTCAACGACAGGGTCAACTTCCATGTACCCAAAAGAAACCTCCGATCTTCCAACCTTGCACTAGCCGAAACCCTCATCCACAGAGCCAGAGCAGGCAGAAAATCCTCTCACATTGCGGCCAAAACCTGGAACGTGCTCTCGACAGACATCAGACACGCCCACTACCTGAACACCTTTAGGAAGACCCTCATGGCTTGGCTCTTCAGGTAAACCAGATCTGCAGACACCCTCCCCTCAGCACCTTGAGACCCTCATGGGTGAGTAGCACACTTACAATCCCCTGATTGATAGATTGATTGATTGATTGCCTCTCCACGATGTCCAGAAGCGTCTTGTCTTTATCCAGATCAGTGGGAGGTTCACAACAGCTCAGTTCTCCAAGGAGTTATGCAAGCAATGATGTTTATTGTCTACGTGTTTGAATATCTTTATACTTTTCTCACTATTGTAATCTCTTCTACCCTCAACACCGTATTGCATGCTGAGCCTGTCTATCCTCTTGACGATTTGAAGAAGCAGAGGAGTGGCACCTGTGTCTCTCTCTATCTCTATCCCTCACTAATTTCCCCCTCTTTATCTATGTTTTGGATGGGCTATTTGCTATCCACAGTGAGCAGAAGGTTTGGCATTCTCTACAGCATTGTAGCCCTCTAATCCAATCTTAACAGAAAGCATAGGACCTCCATGTTCGATAACTTCAGTAAGAGTGAATGCAGGGCTAGTCAATAATGAATAGCAACAAGGCAGTTAGAGATAAGTGTTTGGTGAGGAGTGAGAAGTCTGGGAGTGAGAAGATGAGGCTCTGCATATGGCTAGTAAGAACAACTAAAACATGCTATGATATAACCAAGGGGGGTGGCAAAGATGAACAAGCCTGGTTTATGCAATTGTTTTCACCTATGTAAAAAATAAAGAACTGTTTTCATCAATCACCGTCCAGGAAAAGATAAGAACTACCTGACAGATAACACAGACAGGATGAGGGGCAGCGCCAGAGCTGCTGAATCGAGAGCTGGTGATCCCGGTTTGAGTCTCTGCGGCGCCATGAAGCATCCTGTGTTTCTAAGCAAAACACTTAATCTCTTCGGGAGATACATTTTTATATAAATATGCTGCAATAGTAAAAGGCAAAACTATATGAAAATATAGTTCCACCAAAGCAGATGTTAACAGTATTTCGGCAGTGTACACTGATAAGAGAAGCAGGAACAAGCATTGGTAATTGAAGGAAAATATGCTGCAGCCAATAGAAATGGAGGAAAGGTAAGAGGCATGCACAGGAACCAATGAGTAGCAAGAAAAGAGAGGAGGCGGGATGTAAGTCCCTTTTAAATTTACAGTAAAAACAATGGGTTTCTCAAGCACAGCACAAGAGCTGTCAGGTGAAACCTAAAAAAGGAGTAAAATAGCTTTGGGCAATGGCAACAGTTAATGAGGGTGGTGTTGATTTTTCAGATCGCCATGCAACAGCGAAGAGCTTGTTGCTCAAATATGAATTTACATTGAAAAATCAAAGACAAGAGGCATTTGGCAAAACAGGAACAGTTTTGTTAAATTTGACTTTGCTGCCTGGGAGCAGGTTTACAAAGTTGGAGTCTGAGGACTGTCTCAAAGTCCAATAATTCAGAGCATCTTTTTATTCATTTCGGGAGGCATCATAAAACAATTCATAGATCCTGTCTAGGGAGAGGAATGTAGGCCTTGTCATGGAGACATAAATTGGAGACATAAATTACTCCCACCTGATGACAAATGAAGGTGGGTCTCAACCTTGCGTGAAACAATGAGGGCCAGAGGGTAACGTGTCCAGGTGTCCGGTATGGAGAGCACATGATCATTGCATGTGCTGGGTTTGCTGCGTCCTGATTAGCTGAGTTTTCCTAACTTCATGTGTCATCTAACTTTATGGTGATTTCGGATCACTCGCCCCTCCCGCCATGTGCGTTTTATTGGGGCCAATCTCCCCAGACCGCTGTGGTGTTGCTGCCTATCTGTGGGACTAATCTGGGTTTTTCCTGTTTGTGCATTTATCCTTCTGGTTACATGCCAGCCCACCTGTGATCTGTCAATCAGTAGCCTCAGGCCTAGGTCGCAGGGCTTGCCTGACCACTTATTTCTAACTCAGGGTTGATGGGGTGGTCCTCCTGATGGAATTTGGTAACAGTGGTTCAATTTTGTTTTATACCCCTGTGTATCACTGAGTATGGAGAGGATGTGGGAGCTGGGGATCCGTGTTTGTATCTTGGTGTTGACTCAACACCCCATGATTCTGGTCCAATCACCTAATCTCCCTGTGCCCCTGGACAGCACTTGGATGCCCTCACGGGTGATATGCCTTGCTATTTAAATCTGCAAATTATTATAATTATTATTAACTTCATTGACATCAATATTAACATTCCCCACTCTAGTTGAATTATTAACAACATAATTTACCCCATACTTCATGACAGTCACATTTGTAGGGGCTTGCCTTGTTTCAGTTTTAACTATTACTACTTCTCTAATTATTTGCATTCTACCCAATTTGAGGACTGTGTTTTTACAGCATGTAACCCCCCACTCGTAGAAAACTTCACAAGAACAGTACAAAAATGCCAATGAGCAGCAACGATGTGCATAGTCATGTCACCCACTGGGCAGCCAGGAAAGCCAACTGATGTACCACTCCTGTCAGGGGCATCTCCCTCCTTAAGTATGTTGTTTTGTAAGCAATGCAATGCTTGGACGGCTAGAGCCAGAGTTCCATTGTCCATGTCATTGCCTGGGATAAACGTGCAACAGGACACACAGATCTTGGCATACACCCCTCCCTTCATGGCAGTCGTCAAGTGCAATCAATGTTGCCTCACCATGAGGTGGATGGGTCTTAGTTCTTCTTTGATTGTGGTAAGGTGGAGCTCAGTACTGTGCAACCTTTTCCTAATTTGCCATCTGTTTATTTGCAACCAGCGGGTGTTGGCTTTTGTCTGCACAGTGAAGAAGGGTATGAACCTTCCTGCATTGACTTGTGTTTCTGAAACTGTCTGGATTCTTCCAGAATTTACTTGAACTGAGCCCACTCAAAATAATCAGCAGTTCTTACTTCTTGTGCATGATGCAATAGAGTTGTGTTCTCCTGTAGCGGATGTTGGTGCAACTCTGACAGGCCTTCTCCAGGAATGACCAGGGTAGGGGTGTGTGTGGTGAGCAGGGAGCATAGGCCCTGCCATCTGGGGATGAGCTGTGTGTAGGCAAATTCATATGGTTGCCAGTAGGTATCCATCAGGGTGGAGGTGCCCCATTGCATGTCCAGTACCTGCAGTATTGTGCCACAGTTCTAATTTGTGCCGGGTGGAGCTGTTCCTTTACCTCTGAAATACAAGAAATACAGTGTAAGTTTCTGTGCAATTAGGAATAGCCCCTTCCTTCCAACGGTGTGTACCTATCTATCTTAGTTGATCGTATTTCATGACATGTGTTATCTATGCTGGTATTTAACCCTCCCCTACCAGACTCATTTCCCTTTGTATTATCGAGATGGATGGCCCTACACTGGAAGTTCATGCCTGGCATCGATTTCTTATTAAAGAAGACAGCACCAGACAGCTAAGGGCCACCCTGGGACCACTGACAGAATTGGGAGCAGATGTGTTGGTGAACTGGTGAGGTGGCTATGCTACCTTCAGGAATATTTTTTCTTTAAAGTCTCAGGTCAAACAGTATCTTCACCTATGGTTCCCCACCTGCGCTGCCTATCTAGCTGTTTTAATCTCGCTAGGATCGACGAAGAGGTCCAGTGCTGTCGGACTGGTCTTGTAACAGGTCACAGACACTTCTACTCTGTGGGATTCTACTCTGTTGGGTTGTAAATTGGCCATAATTCTACATAGGTAGAGGTAGAAAATGCATTTTCTCTTTTTAAGGCGGTATCTCTTGGGACAAGCAAAGCCTGGCTGAATCTGCTGCATGTGGCATCAGTGAAAAGACATAACATGACCTGGCGGACGACAGGGAACCCACGGTGGTCATGTGCGGAAACCATGTGTTGTCTAAGAAAGCACTGTGTAGTGCATTTGGAATACTAGTACCGGGTTCAGTATAATTATAAGTGACATGGGAGAAGTCCCAATGCAAGTGCCATGCAAATGTCGAGGTGGGCTCCATTTCACTAGACAGATCTTTGGCAACGCATGGGCACACCCATAGTTAAGAGAAGATATATAATTGTAAAACAACACATAACTTGTGGAACATGGAAGGTCTTGGAGATGGAGCCAGGAAATATATCTGTAGTGCTCCAGTGATTGGGGGATTTCTTTATTTTTGAATAGGTTCAAAAGAGTTTGGTGGGAAAATTTGTGACAAAAGTTTGAGGTCTTGGACGTGCACACTTGGGTCTTTGTTAGGGTTATAAAGGTGGTTTCTGGAGAAATGGTGGGCCACTGTAAGCATGGTGCACTTTCGTGGCTAGATTGCAGACCTGTTGGATAAGAGCTGTTGTTTTTTGTTTAAGTATCAGAAAGCATTTGCATCCTTATATATCATATCATCATCAATCATTTTTGGCGATTCCTGTGCCTCTCTTTTTTAGGGGTGTGCTTTTCAATTTGTATATTTCATTTTTAGAGGGGCATTGGTTCTGCCCCCTCACTATGACAGGAAAGGACACATATTTTTGTAAAGGGGTGGTTTTTGTGAGCCTGTGTATGGTCTGGGTTCTTTTACTAATGTTTTATGGGCTTTGCTAGCTGTATAATATCCTACCTTCCTCAGTGAGTGTAAGGTGTACCTTTTGACCTACATGTGCACCAGGTGATGTGTACAGAGGGGGCATGCTATAATTAGATGTTGCAGGTGATAGCTGTGTGCTCTGGGGCACATGAATACCCCTCTACCCCCAGCATGCAGCGGGCCCCTCCCAACCGGTTCCAGGTGCTTTGACTATGCCCTTTTGCTAGAGGCATCATTTTGGGCTAGCTGAGGGCTTCCTTTTTCAGTCAATGACAATGACAATGACAATGACAATAGTTTATTTGAATGATTAATAAAAATCAATACAAAAGATAGCAGTTGGTATAAATAAAAGCAATCATTATTAAAGAAAAAAAGTTTAAAAATGTTGTAAAACAATGTGTGTTTTGAAAGCATATGCTACATAAAAACTTCCTCCAGGTAAAAAGTCACTTTATGCCATGGTTGTGTTGTCCATTAATGCTGTTCGCGCAGAATACATGAATTTGGCAAAGTTGGCCATGTGCTTCACCGTGTCCAACAAATATAGTTGAAGAACTGCCTCTTTTGCCGTCCGTACACCTAATTGAAGAAGAATGGGCCTTAGATGGATTCTACGGGCTGATAGCAGTGCAGGACAGCATAACAGAATGTTCGCTAGAGTTTCACGTTTGTAATGACAAAGGCGACATTCCGTGATAGCTGGGCCAACTTTCACAGCAGGATATAGCTGTTTTAAGGGAAGCACATGCAGTCTTGCATCCAGGATCCTTTGTAGGGCTTGCCTACCCAACGACTGTACAAGATGTGGTTTGTGGCCATTTAAGATGTGGGGAGAGCTTTGAGACTCATGGAAGCCTCTGACCGTCAATGCTTCAATGTCCAGTTTTCTTGAACAGATTCTAACTTGCTTTTTCATAATTGATTTGATGGCTGTATATTTTATTGTGTTAGGGTCCCAGTTTTCTATCGCTAAACTCAGATGTTCTTTGGCTAGGTTTAGGCTGGCTGACCATGGGTTACCTGATTTTGTAAATATTTTGTTTATTACTTGCTTCATCAAATTCTTCGGAGCTGTGGTTGTTAAGTAGTAATATTTTGCCATGTTTGCCAGTTCTTCCAAGGATTGCCGGCTGAGATTGAATTCTAAGCAGATTAAAGTGTTCCTTGTGCATGATGGAAGACAAAATAGCTTTTTATAAGCTGCGCAGTTGATCTTTTCGAGATCTTCGCCCAATTTGCCAGGGAAGGCCTGTATAGCGTAATTGAGCGAGGGTAATCGTTTTGCTTTCAGAACCTGTTGAATGGCCAAGGTGGTTGGGCTTTTCAAGGTCGCATTAAGTTTGCAGATGGCGTAAGTTACCATTTTGGCTTTCTGCAGGAGCTTAGTTCGATGGACCTGTGATCGACCAGTTCCGCTGAGCCATACTCCAAGATAATTATATACTTGTGTGCTAAATAATGTAAGTGGTCCCAGTCTCCATTTTATTAGCTTCTTTTTTGGGTAGCGGCCAAAAATCAGTATTTTAGATTTTGCTGGGTTTGCGACCAATTTGTTTTTGGCGTTGTAAACTGCTAGTGCTGTTAAATCTTTCTGAAGACCAACTTTGGTGTGGTCCAAAAGGACTAGGTCGTCTGCATACTGGATTCATTGGAGTCTGGTTCCCTCAATCTTAGGCGTCGCCAGGTTAGCTCCCTGTAGTGCCTTGCCCAGATCAGCTGTATATAAGTTGAAAAGAAACGGGGCAAGGACACAGCCGTGCTTTAAGCCCTGGTCTGTGCCGATTTTTTCCGTGGCTGAGTCACATGAGAGTTTGACTCTTACCCATGTCTGAGTATATAGTGATCTGATAGCTTGTAGAAGTTTCGGACAGATGTTCCAACTCGCCATTTTGCTCCATAAGATATTCCGGTCAATGCCATCAAATGCCACTGTATAGTCTATAAAGCAGGCAAAAAGAGGCTGGGCACCTTGAATCATTGTTTGTTGTATAATATACGAAAGGGCTATAATGTTGTCTATTGTTGAGCCTCCGTGACCGAACACTGTTTGATAGAAGGGGAGCAAATTCTCCTTGGTGACCCAATGTGCTAATTCCATGAGGAGAGAACTCGCGTATGCCTTGCCCTCCACGTCCAATAAGGCTATCATACGATAGTTCTTAGGATCTGTGCTTACTCCTTTTTTGTAGATACGATGTAACACGGATCCCCTTCAGGAGTCTGGGACATCCATAAGGAGTCTGCACTCCGCGTACAGCTGACCCAGGTTCTCGGTCCAAAAGTCTATGTCCTCTCTAAAGAGAGAGACTCGTAGCCCGTTCAATCCCGGTGCCCCGTTGGGGTGTATTTTTATCAGGATTGTTCTTAGTATTCTTCTTTCGGCAGGTGTGATGTTCACAGGGCAGGCCGTTGATTCAGTTGGTTTATCAGTTAGATGTTTATCGGGAGATGTTCTTAAGTTTGGGTTTTGCTCTGAGTCATTAGTATAGAGAGTGTTTACATGGGCTACCCAAGTTCTTGCGTCTAGTGGATTCTCTCTATTAAACTGCCCATTGCCTAACTTATTTATATATTTCCAAAATTCTTGGGTCTTGTTAGGAGCAAGCAGTTCAAAGATTTTCAGCCATTTTTGCTTGGTTGCTTCACGTTTCACCTGCCAACCACTTTGCGTGTGCCTTGGTCACCTCTTTCAGCTCATTTTTTGCAGTTATCGATCTAGTATCCCGGTAGGCTCTGCGTTTGGAGTTAAGAATTTTTGAAGATTTTTTTATTTTTGGCTGGAAACCCAATTTGTATTTGGAGTTGTCATAAACTCTTTGGTTGTTATTCTCACAAAGTTGGTAGGCCAAGTCATATGCAAGAGTGCCCCATTTCCCAATTCTTCCGTGGTCATTACAGCCGATCTGCCAGCCTTTCCAAGACGACTTCCATGCAGCGAACTTGTGAGTCGGGAGCAGACCCCATTTGATTCTTTTGAGGAGTCTATGTTGTTCATCTCCATTTGTAGCTCCAATATGTTGAAGGGTGTGTCTTGATTTCGCACTCAAAGAAAGTTCTAATATGAGAGTGGCATGATCGCTGTTGGACCTAGGTTGAACAGTATAACTTAACATGTGGCTTTGTAGGCGTTCGCTTAGTATCATGTAGTCTACTGTTGTCTGGTTGTTAAAGGTAGGCGGTATTGATGCTGTTACGTTGTTTTTTATGGTAATATGATGTGTTGTTGCCAGTTAGTAGGCTTGCATTAGGGCATTGAATCCTTTAATGCTTTAATTGTGGTGGCTTTCATCAGTTAACCCCTTCCATGCTGGTGACGAACCCCAGCCGTCACGCTCCACGGTGCTCGTGTGCTGATGACGGCTGGGGTTTGTCACGGCCCCGCCCTGTTCGTTTGTTTACCGCACAGCGGCGGAAACGGGCCAGCATGGAAGGGGTTAAGTCCCCTATATCGTGCAAATTTAATTTGCCCAATATAATTGAGTCCAATCCTGCATATCGTAGCAGTAGAGCTTCGATCTCTTTTGATAGATCGATCAGTTTATCTTTTGAGTTTAACCCATGACGATTATAGTAGCTGTTGATGAGGAGAATTGAAGTCGGGCCCTTAGTCGTTATAAGGCCTTTTAAAATTCCAGCTAATAGCATTCCGGAAGTGTTCTGTAGTATTGTGAAGTTTACTTTTAATGCGTGCTTTATATAAGTTGAGATGCCGCCCGATGGTCTCCCAAAGATGTTGACCTTTTTTGCAGGTATAAAATATTCAGCAAAGTTCCATAATGGTGCGGAGGAAGTGGCCCATGTTTCCTGTACACAAATTATGTCTGCTCCTACCATGAGTGCTACTGAGCTCGGACTTTGCAAGGCTTTGTGGATTCCTGCAACGTTCCAAGATAGTATGTTGATACCTGGTGTGTTTGTGGGATTAATATGGGGAGCACAGCCAATGTTAGGAATTGCTTGAGGTAAATGGTTGCCAGACTCTTGGTGGGAGCCAATGGTGTATGAAAGAGGCTCTTTGTACCTGATGTTGCCCAAGGTATTATTTATTGTTAGCAGCGGTTTATTTGTAGAAGTGGCACTATTGATATTAGGGAGTGGAATTTAAGGCCTGAGCCAGCCAAGACTAGTCTTTGCGGCCCTAACCCGTCATTGAGCAGGATCGATTGCCTCCTTCCGTGTTTTAAGAGATTTGAATTGAGTTGCTACTCAACCATATTGGCTGTGTGCCTCCTAATGATCCATGTAGGATTGATCGAATGGCGGGAGGGCTTGAATGAGTAATATACATATTTTTCCTGTCCCTTAGATCATCATTGCCCTGTTTGCTTTTTATATATTTTAAGATTTCCGGATATTTCATTGGTAGTGGGGGTTTAATTTTAATTCCCCAATTATCCAGTTGTATTTTGTATCCCTTTAAAGCCTTTGCCATGTTGGAATTGGCAAAGGTTATATCCGTTGTTTCGTTTTGTTCGCTGGGTACTGGGCAAAAAAAAGCCACCTTCTTTATATCTGTTGTTTTTATATTCTCCATGCCAGGAATGTTTATGCAGAGATTCAGGAGGTTCCCTCTATTGAGGATGTCCCAGCTCCCTTGCGAGATATATTCTGGATATAGGAATACTTTTGGATTTTCAAGGTCACGGTCCGGAGACTGAGCGGGGTTAAGTGGGGCAAAGGGCGCTGTTGGAATAATAAGGGGCTCTTTTAAATGTAAGTTACGGGCAAGGTTATCCCCTGGGACCCGTCCTTCGTCGATCTTGATTGTTTTTATGGTATAAATGTTCGGGTCAAACCTAGAGATGATGGTTTGGCCCCCCTTGAGTCGGCCCTCATTGTTGCCAATTTGAGTGGCAATTTGATCCCTTTGCGGGATAGATGTAAGTTGCAAGGGTTGGCCCTTGTGTAAATATTTTTCTAATGTGTCCATTTTTTTCCATTTTTCATTCTCGGGACTGTTAACCTGTGAGCCCTGTTCATGCTTCGAGATGCTACATGGCACAGGAGATCTTTGAATTGTTATGTTATGTTATGTTATTTCGGTTCTTCTATAGCGCAACAGCTACTCCCGAAGGAGTGTCCCGGCGCTTTGGCGAAGGAAGCCTTCAATATGGCAACACAACACGACAACAAAGGAAAATGGCAGGCCTATCTGGTAAAAAGCCAAGTTTTTAGAGCCTTTCTAAAGGACAAAAGACAGGGAATCTGTCTGAGAAAAAGCGGGAGCTCATTCCACGCACGGGGAGCCAAATGGTGAAAAGAGCGACCGCCCTGTCTAGCTCGTTTGATGGCCGGAACTACCATCTTAGACAGGGAGGCAGACCGTAAGGCTCTGTTTGGTTTATAGAGAGCCAAACGTTTCCTCATGTATTTGGGGCCAATGGCATGAAGAGCTTTGAAAGTCAGCGTCAGGCTCTTAAACTGAACTCTCTTGGCTATGGGAAGCCAATGCAGCTCTTGCAGCAGTACAGAGGCACTTGCACGTCTAGGGAGCCCGTAGATGGCACGGGCAGCTGAATTTTGGACTACTTGAAGCCGCCTCACCAGGTACTTTGGAAGCCCTAGATAGAGGGCATTCGCGTAGTCCAATCTGGACCCTACAAGTGCTTGAACAATGATCCGTCTGTGTTTGGTGGATATCAGGGGCAAAAATTTTCTCAGCATCCGAAGGATGCCAAAACATTTCCCCGAAAGGCTAGATATTTGGGGCCCATAAGAAAGATCATTGTCAATCATAATACCCAAATTTTTGGCTTTTACGCTTGCCTTAGCAGGTGGAAACAAATCCTGAGGCCACCAACTTTTCCAAACTGGCTCAGAAGAAAAACCAAAAAAAAGCAGCTCCGATTTATCGGAGTTGCATTTTAGACCATGCTCCCTGAACCAGCCGAAGACCGCCTCTAGACAGCTTCTGATGCGGCTCCCGTCAAACACCTCATTCCTGTTATGGGTAAACAGGAGTTGGGTGTCGTCGGCATAGGACACGATCTGGGCGCCGAAAGACTCCGCTACCTCTGCAAGGGGGGCCAAAAAGATGTTAAAAAGCAGGGGGCTAAGAATAGACCCCTGCGGGACTCCCACTTCCAGAGGTGCCATAGCTGCGGAGTGAGGAGGCGCCCAGATCGTTTGTCGGCGGTCGGCTAAGAAGGATTTAAGCCAGTTCCACACCGTCCCCCGAAGACCACATTCCCAGAGACGTATTAGGAGGGTTTCGTGGGGAACGGTGTTGAACGCCGCCGACAGGTCCAACATGACCAGCATGGCCTTTCCTCCCGCATCCAACACCTCTCTGATGGCGACAGTGACTTCAAGCAACGCGGTCTCCGTGCTGTAGTTTGCACGAAAACCGGATTGGGTATTGTGCAACAGATCGTTCTCTTCGATGTAGTCCGAGATCGTTCTGTGCACATGTCTTTCTGCCACCTTCGCCAAGGCAGGAAGGAGAGATATAGGCCGATAATTGGCATGAACGGTGGAGTCCAAAGTTGGTTTTTTTAGGAGTGGCAAAATAAGCGCACCTTTCCACGCCGAGGGAACCACACCGGAAGACAGAGAAGCATTAAGAATGGAGTTGATAGGACCATTTAAGACTGGGGCTATTTTCTTAAGACAGGAGACCGGGCAAGGGTCCAAAGGTGAACCAGACTTCAGTCCAGTAAGAAGGGCTAACGAAGCGTCAGGGCTTAGCGAATTGAAGCTTTAAGCAGGTATTCACTTGGAGCACATGGTAGGCTCTTCAGAGCCAATACTGTGGTTGTTAGTTCGTGTGTTTGTGCTTGTATTTCTCTTGATTGATCAATAAGGGTTAAGCCCTGACCCTCCTGGTCCTCACTGCTTGCCACTTTAATGTCCTTGTTCGCTGGGGCCAACCAGTGCTCAATTTTCCCTTTTGCATAGCTTTTGTCTTTTTTTATTTTATTTAACTTTTTCTGTTTTTTTTTATTTTTCCTTGACAAGGATTGCCGTACTGAGAGAGATGTATTTAAATCGTCCTGTTTGCCAGAACTATCATTATTAGTTGTTGAATGAGATTGTGAAGATGCATATAAATTTGAATTTGGGATTAGAAGATTGACATTCGGTGGGCATTTTATTTCGTTGGTGCTGTTACAAGCAGTTTCTTCAGTTTGCTCTAGGCTTATCGGAGTGGCCTTTGAGCATTGGTTTAGATACAAAGTAGGCTGGGAATTAGTTATTGTCGGTTTGTTTGTCGAGTCTCCACCTAACCTTAAAGTTGGAGACATGATCTTTGTTCCTTTGTGTGGGGTCTTTATGCCTGTTCTCTGCAGTAGTTTTTGGGGGGGAGCTGTTGCTTTTCCTTCTATTTACCTCGTACTTGAGATCCGTAACTAAGGTGTTCATTATTTCTGGAAGTTTTTCTAAGGACTGCAGTATCGGGGAACACCCGCAATCTAAAGGTTTCATTGTTACTTCTGTATCTGCCTGCGCTCTGCGTATTAAGGAATTTAGATGTTCTAGTTTTAAATCCACTCCAGAAATTGAGTTGGCTACGGACTGCAAAATGTTGATTTGAATGTCTAATTTGTCCGCGTGCATTAATGCAGCGTTTCCCATAGATATTAAGGCCTCGTTGATTAATACAAGATGGTTTTCTATTCTTTGTGGGGCCAAACTGGATTCCCAGAGCGGCAAATGTGCATTTGAATTTATTGTGCTCTCCTCCAGCCCTAAA
The DNA here is from genome assembly GCF_964261635.1 of Lissotriton helveticus. NCBI lineage: Eukaryota > Metazoa > Chordata > Amphibia > Caudata > Salamandridae > Lissotriton > Lissotriton helveticus. Next base: position 44,385,685 of record NC_136060.1, on the reverse strand, counting down.
ACAGAGAGCTTGTTTCGATGGAATAACTCGTCATCTTCTTCGTTCCCTATTTTGATGGGTAACCGTGGAGCTGCCAGGGAGTCTGATCGAGGTTCTGAGGATATACAGTTGATCTTAGGGATAGCCAGAATTTCTGTTAGGGGGTAGAATTCTTTGTTTGTTTCACTATCTCCTAAGGCCATGTTAAATTGTGGCTCTGGAAGGTCGTCGGGTAGGTTTTTAAACACCACTGTGTTCCTTCCTTGGTCGTTAGCTCTGGTCTGATTATGATCAATTGACAATTCCCCAGTTTGTTTTACCTTGTCCTTGATGATCAGAACTTTTGGAGAAAGAGGAACAACTGATGGGGTGTTGGTATTGGCATTAAAGCAGTAAATGTCCGGCCTTAAGGCAACTAGAGATGTATCAGTTAATTTTCCATGATCAAACAGTTTATTTTGTTTAGGTTGTTGTAGAAAGTATTTCCTAATATCGTTGAAGCCTTTAAGGCCTTTAAGGCTATTGATGTTGCTAATATTTAGGCTAATATTTGTATTTGTGGGTTTAATGCAGACTGTGCTGTCTGTGTCGTGGAGGTGGCGCGGAGTTCCTGATGAGCCGGTGGCCCCATTTAAGTTTATATTTGTCTTCTTGGCTTCCATCCTGGAGACTAACCCAGACCCAGAAGTTAAAGGGGAGTTTGTTCTTTCTTCTCCCACTTGTTCCCAATCATTTGTAGTCATGTCTTGTGGGGTCGTGTCATATCTTATGTTATCTTTGCCCACAGGGTATAACATCCTAGCCTTTTGGCGTCGTGCTGATTTGTGAGGGCGATGGTTTGGGTGGGCTTGTAAAAGGCCTGCATTCCTTGACCGCATGGTTACTCTTCACAGTGAGTGAATAGCTGTCTCCTACTCCTCAATGTGCCGCCTTGTGCTTTGGTAATATGGTTACGTTGTATACAGTTCTTGTTTAAGGTCTTGTCCGGCGCTATTGGCACAAACAGGCGTGCATGGGAGGGTGGTTAGTTCCTTTAAAGCGCTACTGCTAAACTTCTGTATTGAACTTCTGTCCTCTGTCCTTCTGTGACTCTGTGTGAGTAAATTGGTAATATAGAAGGAGTCAAGGGTCAGGGGTCAGGGGTGATGTGGCGAGATAGAGGAGGCAGTAGGGTGGCCGTGCGCCAGACTGACTCACCTTGCTTCGCTGCTCTCGCCTGTTGAAGCCCTCATGTGGTGGAGACGCCCCGTGTCTCACTCGCTCAAAGGATAATCAATAATTGAATGCCTCAATTCCAGGCACCACAGCACCGGGCACCAGCTGCTTCACCTCCCTCGTTAGTGCTGTCAGTGCTGCTGCTGGATGGGGGGGTGGCTGCTACAGGCATGGGGAGTGCAGGAAGAAACCTTCACGCTCAACCCAATTACGTGCCAAATTGCGTGCCACCTGTCTTTACTGCCACAGGTGCACTCAACCTTATGTTCACCTTATGTTCACGCTGCCTTCTCCGCCGCCTTCTCCTCCCTGGTGGCTAAGGCTAAGGCTACGCGGAGAGGAGAGGCATGTCTCACGCTGTGTTCGCTTGCGGCTCTTGGCTCCAGCAGGAACCGCGGCGACCGCGGCTCGCTCGCTGCTCACGGCACCAGAGTCAGCGACTCGACGAGGGTCTCGGAGGGTCTCGGAGCCCACGGCAGATAGCCGGTACCTGGTGGTTTCAAGGGATCCCACTCCCCGCGGCTCCTCTTACAGCCTTACAGCAGCCTTACAACTTTCGCTACGGCCGCTGCTACAGCCAGGCTTCTGTAGCGTGTGCGTGCACTCCTCTCCTCTGGACACTCACAGAGGAGGGACAAGGTCGCTCGGAGCAGCGCTCACCTCACCTTGCTGACTCCTCCAACACCTCACCCCAGCCGCTCCGGCAACGTCTCCTGCCAGGTCCACAGGTGGGAGGGGGGCACGGACACCCAGGCTCAGCCGCGGCTGACGCCCCTCAGCAGCTTCTCTCGGCGTCTCTCAGTAGCGGTAGCGGTAGCGTTTCCTTTTGCTCTGCTTTGCTCCGCTTGCGCTCTGCTCTGCACTGTGGCTGCGTCTGCAGCTTCGGCGAAATTGCAAACCGGGACTGGAATCTGAAAGGCGTTTCCTTAGGTTCTCATGTGATATGGTTGTTTTCATTTTCGTGTGCCTTGAGAGCTGTCCCGTGGCCCCCATGTGTTTCTGATGTGGCGATGTCCCAAATGGGGCTGATTTGCCACCTTAGATGGCATTTGTTAGGTCCTAATAACTCAGAAAGGCCACCCTGGCTAAAGACAAAAGAAGAACAAGTGAAAGGTGCTTAGGGGGGGTTCCCTTTTATAGGACAAATTTCTTCACCCACCCGTGGGTGGCATGCTTCATCATCAGAAACCTCCTCACACTGCGAGCCTGGTCGCAGTGCAGGCTACAACCCCCTCATTGAGAAGAAGGAGTTCAGGGATGTTTTAGTTGTATGTAACAATAGGTATACTAAAACCTGTGGTGAGCCGGGTGTGGAGGGAGAGTGCTTGTGCAGTTAAACTGACTACCTGGTGTGTTGACAAACAATTTTATGGTACACCCAGGGGTCAGGGTTGAAATTTATTAGAATACCATGCCCAGAGAATTCAACCTAGCATGGTTGTTTGTGATCATAGGATCGACAAGTTTGAGCCATAGTGCCCTCCGTAGAGGTGATGTGGCTTTCTTCAGGACCTAATGAGAAATGTGAGAAAGAATGACACCAGACCAACTCAGGTTTTTGTTCGAGGGATGCAACGACTGGCGGATTGGACTTCAGTCGTGGTTAGCTGATGCTCAGCAGTGTTCCTATAAGTCAAAAGTTGTGTTTAATGAAATGTATGAAAAACAACACTCCTAAATAAATGTGCCACATCATTACAATAAATTATATAAATATAATAGCTACGTACAAACAATTATGAAAACCATGCAAGAAAATCAGAACTTACACGTCATTTGAGGGGAGCTAATGGCAACTCATCCTCGGCGCACTCGAGGAGGGTTCCCAAAAAAAGAAGTTCGAGGAGGGGGCAGGTGTGGCTGTGTCATAGGTGCATACAAACTATAAAACAGTTAATTCAATGACGTCAGAATAAAAACAAGTGTAGTTATGTTGGCTACTGATAACATTCATGTTGAGTACACAATTTACCAAACATGTTGTATGGGAAAGTTCCACACTGGAGACAAAAAGCAACATGGTGCACCATCGCAAAGAGCAGAGCAACAAGCTAGCAAACACTCTGTATACAAATGCCAGAGAGCGGGAGGTGATGTGAGGTGCAACATAATCCAGGTGCCGCAGGAAGAGATTGCGGGAGGAGAGAGGGGGGACCTCTCTGATGTGGAACTAGAGAAAGGCCATAAGAAGAGAAGCGGGCGCTTACCGTAAAGGCAGCATGTCAGACGTGACACAATTAGGAAAATAGTGATGCTCCGGAGTGTGCAGCACGTCGCGTGCAAGGAAGCGTGGATGAAAATATCAGAGTAAAGCGGCACTGAAAGTGGCATCGGGAGGAGATGCCCTACCCGACCGCAGAATCACAGGCAGAACAAGGAGTGGCTCAATTCACAATACAGGGCTCAAGCCCTCAGGAAACAAACAAACCCAAAAGCGGCCCCGGTGCAGAGGAATGGGACACAGTGCTGGGGCGCAGCCCATGAGTCTAACGCCGGCAACGGACGACCGGCTAAGCCAAGGTGTAATGAGCTGAAATGTCCAGCCCGGATACAGGCAAAACAGAGCAAAGATCAGCTGAGTCTCGGAGCGTGGTGCAGGGGCTGGGAAGTGAAAACAAGGAATGGGAGTCAAAGCAGTGGTGCGGTCTATGCGCCTGGCGCCGGCAGTGGACGTCCAGCAAAGCAAGGGTGTGAAGAGCCTAAAATTCCAGCCTGGCTGCGGGCAGAACTAAGCAAGGGTCAGCTCAGGCCCAGTGCTGTGCGGGGCACAGGGCCGGGAATGAAAGCACAAGCAAAGAGGCAATACCAATGACACCACCAGGGTAGGGGAAATGGACACAATGCTGTGGTGTTTCCATGATCTTAACACTGGCAGCGAAAACCAAGCTAGTGAATGGGGATACCTTACCTCTGTTCAGGTGGCAGCTGCGCTAGATAGTGCATCTGAGGAGAGCTGGTGGGTCAGCCTGGATGAGAGCAGGGAAGAAATACTTGAGGAGGGCGGTAAGTCCGCCCCCTGGGGAACGAGTAAAGAAGAACAACTTGAACAGTGACTGGATGGTGTACTCGGCGGCCATCTTAGAATAGTGAACCAAAGTAGAAAGAGAACACCCTAAGAAGGTAGGACCACAGGGAAAGGCATGGTCAAGAGGACGTGAAGAGGATCCCAAAATGATGGGTCCACAAATAGAAAAAATCAACGAGGGTAGGTGTCCTGGACAGGCCAAGAAGAACTAATGGTCAGACAAATAAATTATGACGGGCAGTCAACGTGGACCCGAAAGTGCCTAAAACAGTTGATACCAGGAAGGGGGTGGGCTAGAATAATAGCCCCAAAGGTCGTGTGAGCAAGCTACAACAGGGCAACCCACCGTCCAGGGTGAATCAACCAGAAATCTATGTTGGACTGTGGGGAAGGGCTAGAAAGTTAGGCTGAACCAGGGGATTTCATCATTGAGACCGTGGGTATATTGATGGTGGACCGGGTCAAAGTGGGTTTGTCGAGGACTATGCACTTGAAATCATTGCCATTATGACCCACTTCCAGGAAATGTGTAATCAGCCTATTGATCTGCTTCCCACATCTGATGGTGCTTTTGTGCTCCAGCATGCATGTCTTAACCTTCCTCATAGTCATACCAACATACCTGAGACCGCTGCAGGGGCAGGTGATCAAGTATATCAAGCCCTCAGAGTTTCAGTTGGTATAGGATCTCAACTCCCATACCGATCTGTACCTATGTATATGGTTGTTGTTTGTGATGTCTGTCCACACATGCTACAATTGCCTCAGGCAAAGTGCCCCTTGGCCGAGAGGAGGTTCCAGACTGTGCTTGGTGGGGATGGCTGTTTAGTGAGTGGTCTTCTATGTACCAACTGGTCCCTAAGGTTTGTGTTGCGTTCGAATGCAAACATAGGCTTGGTCAAACTGCCAACACCCTTATTCAAGATATGCCAGTTCTTCTTAACACATTTTCAGAGTGGGGCCTAGGCTCCTGTGGGCAACCAAATGATGTACTCTAGTGCAGATTTCCAATTGAAACAACGTACAGCATCACTGATTAACCCAAACTTGGAATACCCAATGTTGTCTTACTAGACTTTATTTTGAAATGTGTTTTGAGGTGTGCGCAAAGTATATGTTCTGCATCAGGGTTTTGAACTTAGTGCATAGGTGGGTTTTGGGATTGTGTAAAGGCACCCCTCCTTGCTGTGGTCCTTGTTAGGCTGGTGTTCTTGTCTTTTGCCATTAGTGCCACATGTTAGACCAACCACCTGCTTCCTGCTGCAGTGGTACAGTGACTGTCTGACCTCCCTATGATTGAGTGAGCGGTGCATTTGGGTTAACTTGGGCTTAGTTTTGAGGATAAGATTTTGTGCGGACTGACCCAGATTTAGCAATCTCTGCTCATGAAATGCTTTTAAGCGCCATTGGTCTGCCATCTGGCCTGTTTGGTGGCAATAATACCATTCTCTGAGGTTTGGCATCTGCCAGCCTCCCTGACCTCTGCCATTATAACTGGTTTGAAACCCTCTAGGGCTTCGTGGTGGAGCCCACTTCAAGACAGGTGCCATCTGTATATTGGTGGCCAGCACAGCCCCCTCAATGGTGGTCCTTCTCAGTTTATGTTCTATCCACTTGGTGGTGTCTTTCTTGGCTTGCTCCTGGCCCTTCCCGGTGGGCTGCTGTGTGAGGGATCCCTGTGGTTGCTTAACTATCGCAGGCTTAAGATCCCTTCCCAGGTGGTTGGGGGGAAACTTGCTTGGGGTGGTTTTTAATTTACTCTCTGTGCCAAAATTCCGATGGTGGTTACGCACCTGGATGCTGCATTCAGTTGCATAAAGGGGGCTTCAGGTAGGGCAAACATACCACATGATGTTAGGCAACTATGTCTTTACCACCTATTATACATGGAGGTGCCATGGTGTTGAAAGGGGCTAAGCTAAGTGATCTCAGAGGTGTGTGTGCTCCGGCTGTTACCATCATTGCACCTATGCACTTTGTCCCAGCTTCCCACCCAGTTTTAGGGAACCCAGCAGGCATGCGTGTGTCATGGTCCCAACTAGGAGGTGGCATGTGCAACATGTTCACTGAAAGGGCTCATAGTTCAAAGACATTTTCTGTATCTTTCATGACTGCCTCAGTGAAGGGGTTATGATTGGCGGAGACTGTCCTTGCCTGTGTACATGCAGTGCAGGAATGCTTTGTTGGTCTGGGTTCTAAGGAAGAAGCTCCAAGGGAGGAGCAGTTTATAGTTCCATTGCCAGCAAACTGAATGTACATTTTTAGCTTGGTCATTAGGTTTCCTCCGAATATATTATTTGGGATGAGGGAAAGTATTTTAACTGTTCCCTCATCCTAATCCCCTATCTCCAGCCTATGGGGTTCTTCTGATGGGGATTCCGGCCACTATACCTGAGACTCCTTGTATAGTTGCAGTGTGGATTGATATGGGGACTGTCCCTTCGTGTAGGCATTACCTCGTCCACCAGGAAATTGTATAGTGTCTTGTTCACAAGCACTTCCTCCAATCGGCCTGGGGAGGACAGAAGGATATGTGTGTTTTGGGTGTTTTGCTGGTTTCTGGCATAGGCTCCCTATTTTCCGCCTTGGTCATCTTGACCACACCTGTAGCTTCACTCTCGTAGTCGGATCCCAGGGAACTGGAGCCCTCCTCCTCACTCTCGCTGGTCGTATCAGTGTCCAGAACAATTGATCTCCCTGTACACGACTGTGCTCATCTGAACCAGTGGGAGCTCATTTTTCCTGCGTCTCTGGGGTTCAATGAGTTGAATGCGACAGACATAGGGTTAAGCTATGGGGAGCTCTAGCACTTGACTGGGATGATGCTGGTATTGCCTGGGCCTGTTGGCCTGTTGGCCTCCCTTGTCTCGCTTCTAGTAGTTTGTTTTTCAGAGGGGGGGCACTCCTGCTCCTTTCACCAGTGGATTGGTTTAACCTAATGCAGGAAAGGAAGGCATTGAAGAGAGCACTTTCATTCCTATGTTTGGTGGGGGAGGGACAGATGCCTTAATTGTGTATTCTAGGATAGGATTGTTGGTCCGGGCCTCCTCAAAGATGGTCCATAGTTCAAACAGTGCCTCTCTTCTGGTCTTCTTTGTCCTAAGTATTTGGTCCGAATGTGTGTTCTCATGTGTTCGATTATATTTGTGTCAAAGTTTCCCCCCTCTGGCCAGGGGAAAGCGTGTAAAGTAGTGTGTGCACGGCATTCATGGAAATACTTGCTAAGTTTTTTAACCTGTGTGTTGTACCTAGTTTGTATGTGCTTTAGTAATGACTCCATAATAGCTAGGAAATTTGTAAGGGACTGACACACTTTATCTTTTCGGGATCAATTAATATTAGATTCCAATATGATCATTGGAGAAATAAATACACAGTTATTACTGGTTACTACTACTTCCCAAGCCTAATACTATTTACAGAGATGCATAAGAATAAACATTTCACAAACCCAAAAAAAAATGCATATGAAGGGTCACAACCCCAATAGATAGTGTGAATTCAGCAAATATGGAAAAACAATTGTAAGAATTAGGGGTGCCTTCATAAGCACATTGATTCATTAACAAAACTCAACATTTAAGACAAACGTGCAATTGCAAAAATGTACCAGCACCACAACATAAAGAATGCATCAAATAATAACCAAAAATAAGTCCAATTGACTAACAAACTTCACCGTTCTTAGCGTGTCAGCTAGTGAAAAAAAGTGACCTTCAACGGATTGCCTCCGAGGCCGCCTAACAACTACTCGGTTTGGACACACAAAATGGACAATAGGTCAGATTTCTGTCAGTGGCAAGTTGCTCAAGTGATATTTTTTGTGTTTCTTCTTTGTTTGACATATGCCAAATGCTGGCAGTAAGGATGAGATGTAGTCTCCTACCCAATTGATGCCAGATGCGGGACAGACCTCTGTCCCAAGGATTGAGCAGGACTTTCAATCAATTGCAGAGTCTGCTCAACTCCCTTGCTGCGATGATGTGAATCCATCAGAGTGGGGTCATTTCCTTCGGCTGCAGTTGGGTTCAAAGCACGAATCTCTCCTGGCTGGCTTTGCAAAATGTTGTTCAAATATGAATTGTCCTTAAAAAAATAAAGACAAGAGGAGTTTGGCAAAGCAGGAACAGTTTTGGTAAATTAAACAATGCGGCCGGGAGCGCAGTTACAGAGTCGGGGTCTGAAACATGTCACAAAGTGCAATAGTTTTGAACCTCTTCTTCCACAGTTCTTGAAGCGTCATAAAACAGTTACATATATCCTGTTGAGGGAAAGGAATTTAGGTCTAGACATTGAGCTATAAATTAGTTTCCCCTGATGACAAATGCAGGTGGGTCTCGACCTTGCATGGACAGAATGAGGGCCACTGGGTAACATGTTGAGATGTCTCACATGGAGAGCACCTGATCACTGCATGTGCTGAGTGTGCTGTGTCCTGATTGGCTGAGTGTCCCTAACTTCATGTGGCATCTAACCTTGTGGTGTTTTTGGAATGTGCACCTCTCAGGCCATATGCATTTTATTGGGGCCAATCTGCCCAGGCCATTGTGGTGTCGCTGCCTTTGTGCAAGACTAATCTGAGTTTTTTCCTGTTCATGCATTTGTCCTCCTGGTTGTGTGCCTCCTCACTTGTGATGTGTCAATTAGTAGCCTAGGGCCTAGGTTGGAGGGCCTGCCTGACCACGTATTTCTGACTCAGGGTTAATGGAGAGGTAATCTCGGGGGATTTCGACAACAGTAATTCAATTTTGTTTTTATACACACTTGTATCATTGCGTACATTGATACCAATTTTAACATGCTGATTATTAAGTTAAGAGGAAAACAGTTTTGGACATAGCTTGAAATGGAAGGATCTTAAATTAGGAAAGTAAAGTACAGTGATCAAATATGACGTTGATAGATCAAGCAGTAGGGGAATGGATACAGGGTAGGTGTGGTGAGGCAAGGCACTAAAGTTAGATACAAATAGTCAGGTGGTTGAAGACAAAGCATATCTAGTCATTTAGAGAAGAATGGAAGTTGAGACACAGGGAGTAGGTAGAGGTGAATGAGGGAAACCCTGTAGGTTGTTTATGGTTAAACAGGGCTAGAACAGTTGCAGATTTAAAGCATGAAGAATTGTTACCAGATTAAGAAACAGTGATTGAATAAGGCAATCAGACAGAGTGGTACATTGGAAGTCATCACACAAGAGATTTTATCGTTTGGGTGCTGAAAAACTCACATAGATACATGAACGGTTAGCAAATTTAAGAATTAGGAAACTCTTCATCAGTAACATAGAAGTAAAGTAAGGGAAATGAGCAGAGGGTAGTTTGAGAGTCAATACAATGTGAGAGGTTGTGGTGGTTGGTAATTGTCGATTTTTATGAGAAGTGGGATGTAGATAGAGAGTTAGAGAGATGTGTCTAGTAAAGAAATATTTGAATTTATGTGCCAGTCATTGTGGTTGTGGTTGAGCTGAGGCAATGAGGTCTTACACATTTGATAAATATTCTAGTTCTTGTTTGGAATTGCTTGTACATTGCTGTTGGTCGTATTCTAATGCTATTTGCAGAGTAGTACACATACCACTGTTTTGGAGTGTTGCTTGAACATGAAATACCTTTGAAACACAAAAGACAATAGGCACTTGACAAAACAGGAACAGTTTGCTTAATTGAACATTGCTGCTTGGAGATTAGTTACAGGAACAGGGTCTGAGGATTATCTCAATTTACAATCGATCTGAGACGTTCTTTTATACAGTTCATTTTATGCCATAGAATGGTTCCGGCGATCCATGTATCGTAAGGAATGTAAGTTGCTGCCTTTGGAGCAATACATAAATTGCTCAATGAATTTTCTAGGTGTGCCTCGACCTTGCGTGGATGCAATTTGGCCAATGGGTAACGTGTCCAGATGTCTGGCATGAGGAACGTGTGATCAATGCATGTGCTGAATGTGCTGTGTTCTGATTAGCTATATGTTCCTAACATGTGGAATCTGAATTGATGGTGTTTTAGGAGCATGCATACCCCTTCCGGTCATGTGTGCTTTTATTGGGGCCAGTCTTCCTTAACCATTGTAGTGTTGCTGCACCTATCTGTGGGATTGCCCAACTATGTATTTGTGAAGGAGTTTGATGTGGAGTTCACAACGGGCGAATTCTTTAATAAGGACGTATTGTTTCTTATATCAGCATTGACTTTTTCCATGTTAACAGGAGGAGCACTAATGTGCTAAAACCCAGGGCTAGAGACGTGAGGCTTTTTTTTTTAATAACCAACTTTATTGATTTTTAGTAAACAAGGAAAGATTAGCATTGACAGCACAATTACAGGTTCGCGCATTAGACATAATGGGGGTGTCAGTATCGAAGTAATATTGTAAGCACAATGATTGAGCACTCTACATGGCGATAATGAGAAGTCTGATGAGGGCAAGAGTCCATCACCATGGATCCACTTACCCATTTTCTCTGTCAATTTACCTCATACTCTTTGGAACTTGGCCGGGCATCCCCTGGCTTCAAATAAGGGTTTCCCTTGAGCGGCGCACCAGTCCACCCATTTGCACCATTTAGCTATTGTGGGGGTCAGGTTGTGTCCAGGCCATGGCAATGCCCCGTTTGGCCACTATGATGGCCGTCCACAGAAACAGTATATCTGCTTGGAACCCGTCCAGACCATCCAAAATGCCTAGAAGCCATATTGGATCACAAGGTACTTGCCAGCCCAAGATGTGTGTGAGTTTGGATTCTATCTTGTCCCGGTATTTTATGAGGTGGGGGCAAGCACAGCCCACATGATAGAAATCTGCTGGTTGGTGCCTGCAGCTTGTACATTTGAATGAGGCACACAGTTCTACTCTACCTAGTCGCTGTGGGATAAGGTATGCAGTGTGAAGGTAATGGATCTGGATGAGTCAGAGTCTGGCAGAGGTAGTGGTAGTTTTGGGGGCCATAAGGGCGTCTCGCCAGTCCTCATCCTCAAGGAGACCCAGCCAACCCTTAGCAAGTCCATCGACGTTGGGCTGTTGCTTGTGAGGGTGCGGTATATGCGTGAGACGCCTCCCATCATGACCTGTGCCTGCGGTGGACTGAAATCAGGAAGCTTGATACCCGTCGAGATGTGTGTTCAGGGTGTGGTGTATCTGCAAGGTTCTGTAGAATTGTGAGGCATGTAGGGACAAGAAGTTCTGTAAACCCTGAAAAGTCTGTATATGGTCTCCCACCCACACGTCGCCCAGTTGGGAGATGCCAATGTAGTCCCAGTGCTTAAATTCTTGTAATGCCCTCACTCCACCAAACCTGCCCTGCCAGAGTGGTGTATGCTGGGTCAATTTGGATTCCCATTGTGTATGACGTCGGGTCGAACACAGGCCAGGAAAACTGCTCGGTTCACCGTTGGGAGCGTCTTAGAAATTAGGGTTCCGTACATGAGAGCCTGGATTCGAGGGAAGTTCATGTCTCAGAGTTCATGTCTCAAAGTTCAGTTCTATAAGCTGGATCGAACCATCCTCCAGTGAGCCAGTCAAGAAGGACAAGCAACCTCGTGGCTAGATAATATAGGTAGAGGTCCGTCATGCTCATGCCACCGCCGAAGGACGGGATGCAGAATACATCAAGAGCCATCTGCGGTCTCCCACCTCCCCACAGGAACTGTGTGATCATGGCGTCGATCTCTTGAAACCGGCTTTGGAGATATTGGAAGGGAGTACTGTGAATATAGCAACGGAGGGAGGATCATCTTTTTAAATAATGCCACCCTTCCGAGCGGATTAAGTGGCAGGGCTTGCCAACGATTAAGGTCTTCCCTATCCTTTTTAATAAGCGGGGTAACATTCAGTGCCCATTCTAGCTCAGGGAGAAGAGCCACCCATATGCCTAGATATTTAAATGACTGCTGCTGAAGGCTTGAAGGGATTGGAGGCATCTGGGGCCGGAGCAGCCCGGGTCTGCTAGGAAAAGCAAGTCATTGTCTGCATATAATGCAATTTTGTCCATGTGGTGGCTTCCCCATGCCCAGCCTTGAATCAAGTCATACATGTGGATGAGACTCGCCAGGGGCTCCATCGCCAGAGCAAAAAGGAGCGGGGAGAGGGAGCAGCCCTGTCTAGTACCTCATTGGATTGAGAATGTCTCATAGAGGGTCCCATTAATCAGCACTCTGGCTTTAGGGTCAGAGTATAGGACTCCGGCGAAGCGTCGAAACTGTTGACCTATATCCATTATTGTGAGCACCTCATCAAGATAAAGCCAGTCCACCGTATCGAAGGCCTTCTTGAAATCTATGCGAAGGAGCGCTGGATAGGGGGTAATCGCCTGGCGATTTGCAAACACTAGATGGAGGTGCCTTAGGCAATGTCTAGTGCTACAAGCAGGCATAAATTTGAATTGGTCCGGCTGAATCAGTTTGTTTAGGAGAGGGCGTAGGCGCTGAGCCAATATTGCAGCATTTACTTTGATTTCAGTGTTAATTAGGGAGATCGACCAGTAGTCCACGCAGGTGGTCGAAAGCGGTTGGGTTTTAGGGATGACCACAATGGTTGCCGTATCCGTCTCCGGGGTAAATGCCCTGACTTCTGTCACTTGCTGGAACAGAGCTGAGCGATGGGGGACCAGGAGCTACCAATAGGATGCATAATATTCCTGAGGGAAGCCATCAGGGCCTGGGGTCTTCTGGGACGCCTGTTGGGAGATTGCCACACCTATCTCCTCTGGGGTGAAGGGAAGGTACTGGCTAGCTGTTTCCGAGTGTGTCAAGCAGGAATGTGGATTTGCTGAGTGTTGAGAAAGTTTGAGAGAGTATCCTCCAACTTGGGTGCTGAGTATAAACAAATATAATAGCCTGAAAAAGCCTGTGCAATCTCAGCTGAGGTACGGCAGATGGTACCTGAGGATTCACGTATCTCAGTTACTATCCGATTTGTCAGGGGATATGAGGCTAGTCTCTGTGGAGCCTCACATTTTTATTCCTCCAGCCATACACATGGGCGACAGATGAGCGCCACAGCAGTTTAGCTGACTCTTACGAGATATTTTGATTTCTTCACGTAAGGCTGTCAATTGCCTATCTTGAGCTCTGTTCGGGCTCCTGGCAATGTCAGTCTCCACCTGAAGTCCCTGCGCCTCGTGAAGGGCTAAGTGACTATCATGGACCAGCCTTTGTGCCTAAAGGTGGATTTTGGCCTCTCCCTGGATGGTAGCTTTACTTGCTTCCCAGAGGGTACCCGGTGAAGACACTGAACCCAGGTTCTCGAGGAAGTACTGCAGAAGTTCCTGCCCGATAGTCTTGTGGGACTCCTTGTTTTGGAGGAACCAGGTGTTCAATCGCCAAATAGGGTGCAGTCCTACAGGGGTGTTGCCTAGATACATGAGCAATGGTGAGTGGTTTGAGATTCCCCGGGTAAGGATGGACATATTGGTCATGCATTGACAGTCTGGGGCTGGCATGAAAATCATGTTAATACGTGCATGGGAAGGGTGTGCTGACAAAGTATACGTGTATTGAGAGACACAAGGGTTCCAGACCCTCCACATTTCGCAAAGGCCGAATGTAGCCACCTACCCAGTCAATTTCTTAGCGGGGGTCAACCTGGAGGGGATGGCTGTACTGTCAAGGCCGGGCTGCAGGACCGCTTTGAAGTCTCCTCCCAAAATATTTTATCCCCAGGGCAGAGTGGCGATAATGTCAGTCAGGTGCTGTAGAGTTGAGGCAAGTATCGTGGGAGGGATGTATATGGATAGGAGATTAACGGTATTCCCACCACCCTGCATCTCTGAGAGAGTTTTAAATCACCCTTGTGGGTACCTGATAATATGAGAGAGAACAAATGGGAGGGACTTTCTGAGTAGGATGGTCTCCCCCTGGGAGCCCCTGTTGAAGCCTGAGCACCACGCCCTATCAAAACCATAAAGTGCCAGAAAGGTGCAATGGGATTCAATGAGATGAGTCTCCTGAAGCAGGGGGATAACGGGGGAGTGTCGTTGGGCATATTTCAAGACTGCCGTGAGTTTGATGTGGTCAAGTAGGCTGTTTACATTCTAGGTCATGACCCGGATAAAGTTATATCCTTGGTTTGTGTGTATCATGAGGCGCAGATGATTCAAGGGGCATGATGGGTCGTACCCTGTGACGTGCTTGTGGCTAGGTGCAACCCCCCAGAGCGGGGCCTAGTGAGCGGGGCTGCCGTATGCATGTGGGAATCTTGTGTCGAAGTGCTCTGCGCTGTCAGAAAAGGAAAGAGTAGCATAAAACATAAAACTAAACAATGGACAATGGTCCTGAACCCTCCTACCCCTCCCCCACCCTATACTTCTGGAACTGAAGTATCTGTCACCCAGAAAATTAAGAGGAACAAGCTAAACAATAGTGCTTAGCGCAGGAGATGCGTGGTGGACCCCTCCACCTGTGTCGGATGTAAATGCTGCATCAGCAGTGTAAAAGTTCTACATTACAATACTGAGAGCAGTGGCAGTGTGTAGTGCTTAAATATTACTGCCAATTGCTGTGGATGAAGCAGTGGATGACAGAGGGGACCAGAGCACTCTTAGAGTGCAACCACCATCATGACACTCCAAGCCACGCACCTCTGATGTGAGGCTTTTAAACAAGAACAAGCGGCTGTGCAGCGCTTTAACACCTGGATTAGCACAGGGGTTGCAGCCTCTGTGAAACAGGGCGCTCGTTCCATCAAACGCTCTATGCCCTCCAAACCCTGGTACTCGCACGCTCTGAAGGAACTGAAGCTAGGTTGCAAAAAACTTGAAAGAGACTGGAGACGCGCCTACTGCCCCGCGGCTAAGGCGGCATTGCGTGCGGCTCAGAAGGAATATTATGCTGCCATTAGAGCGGCCAAGGGTGACTACTACGCTGGTAGGATTGCCAGGGCTAATAATAACAGTAAAGAAATCTTCACTATTGTTAAGAGCTTTCTCTCCCCTTGCGCCGAACAACCATTGGTCCCCTCCTCTGCTCAATGGTGTGAGAACCTGTCCGCTTTTTTCATAAATAAAATAGCTGAGATCCAGGCTAGTCTTTGCTCCACTAGCTGCGGGCCGAGCATCCAGGGTATGGCCTACCCTCTATCTCTTCTCTCTCCCACTCAGTCTTTCAAAGTTTTCTCCCCCCCTACTGAGACAGACACCTTAGCTGTTCTGAAATCCATGAAGTCAGGGTCACCTGCTGACCCCTGTCCCGCCCATGTTCTTGGCGGGGTGGCTGAAGTGGTTTGTGCCGAGGTGTCGGAGATTATTAGTCTCTCCTTTCAAACGGCCACAGTTCCCGAATGCTGGAAGCAAGCTAAACACCTGCCTCTACTTAAAAAATCAGGTCTAGATTCTGCAGTCCCTGCCAATTATCGGCCCATCTCCCTGCTGCCAGTGCTAGCTAAAGTATGCGAGAAGATTGCATTTCGCCAGCTTGACGCTTTTGTTGAAGCATCACATGCTCTTCATCTCGCTCAATCTGGGTTTTGTGCTGAGTACAGCACTGAGTCGGCCCTGGTCGAAATATCCGAGGCCATCAGAGAATGTATGGACGCTGGCGGAAGAGCGGCTCTGATAATGTTAGACCTCTCTGCCACTTTCGATACGGTACCCCATCAGCTTCTTCTCACTCGCCTGGCAGTTATTGGCATCACTGGCTCTGCTCTAAAATGGCTGACCTCGTTTCTGAATAACCGGACGCAGCAGGTGTGGCGCAGGTGTGGCTACCCCCCTATTCCTCTTCAGCTAAACTCCTTAGCTGTGTGTCGCTTGGGTCTACTTTAAGCCCTCTTCTATTTAACATATACTTGACCCCCTTGATCTCTTTGGCGGAAGGACTGGGTGCTAAAATAATTGCCTATGCCGACGATACGCAGCTGCTTTTCAACTGGCCTGAAGAGGACCAGGACACTTCATGGGTCCAGACCAGCCTTTCATCAGTCTTCAGCTGGCTTGCTCTTGCCCAATTAAAGTGCAATGAAGATAAGTCGGAAATTTTACTCTATGGTCAGTTCCCTCCCAACTTCAGAGAATCTTTGTGGCCGTCGGGCTTTCCTCCCCCCAATTCTGAGGGAAAACCTGCTAAGAATTTAGGGGTTTGGTTTGGGGAAAACTTAATATTCAATAAACACATAAAAAACTCACTGGTGGGTGCTTTGGCACCCTTAAAGCTCTTTTCCCCTTACTTCCAAAGACGGCCAGAGAAACAGTGGCTAGGGCTCTCATTCTTTCCCGAATCAACTACGCTAATGCCCTGTTCATTGGCATCCCGGCCTACTTAACCAATCGTCTTCAAATTATTCAGAACACAACAGCCAGACTGCATTGGCTTCCTGTAGCCCAGCGGATTCTGTTTAAATCCCTTACTTTTGTCTATAGAGCCATCAACGATCAGGGACCTGTGTATCTGAGGAAACGTTTTCCCCGGTATGTACCTAATCGTTCTCTAAGGTCAGCCTCCCATCATCTGCTGGTTGTTCCCCGCTTTAAACGCACGCGCCTTGATGGACACTCGATTGCTGTTAAGGCGGCTATTGTTTGGAACTCTCTCCCTCCGGTGCTGCGTGCCACTCAGAACTTCAATCTGTTTAAGAAAGCACTTAAAACCCACCTCTTTAAAATGACAGTCTAAATTCCTCTTCTTTTCTGATGCCTATTTGCCTTTTACGCGCCAGGATACTCCTGAGTAATTGCGCGCGCTACAAAACTATCCATAACATAACATAACATAACACATCTGAGTCTTGTTCAATTTATTCAATTATATAGAGTGCTGTAAGCAAAGTAGTTCATTGTTGATTTGGTGTAAGAATAATGAGATGGAATCAGCATAGTGTTATCTTTTGAGTCGAGCATGAAGCAATAGAGTGCACGGAGAGGGTGAACAGTCAATTACATATCAATGATGGTATGGTCAGAGAGCATTATAGGTAGAGAGTGCATCAGTGTGATATAAATCATTATGAGATTCAGTACTTTATCCTCATTATGCATGACTTATGGATGGGCTACAAAACTGCGCAACATTTTTCAGTTTGAGCAGTTTGTGTGGTTTTCCCTGGCCAATGTAGCCCAGCGATTACCACATGATCTGCTCATTAACATTACAGTTTGCAGTTTGTAACAGGATTTTCAGCTGCATTCTGCCTTGTTTTCATCCCTGCAAGGATGTTGCTGCAATCTGCTGTCACTTATCACAGAATAAAACGTTTCACCCAGCCCTGGTGTTGATCTGTTTTAATGTGTACTGAAATTAGCTGTTAAGGTCTAGGTTAAAGTCTCCCAAACTGGCAAGCGGAATTTTGAGTACCGATTCAAGGATAGTACCATAGAAATAACCTGGAGGATGGTAGAGGGCATGATATAGTGACCTTAAAACATTGTACTGGAATACAAGAGATGTAGTTGGAGATCTCAGTGTCAGTGTCAGTATCAGTAAAGGAGATATGTGTGAGGTATTTGTGAAGGAACACAATCGAAACTACTCCACCCTTGCAGTTATTCCAAGGCAGTGTGCAGAGCAGTGGAAGTGATAGAGTCAGTGAGATCAATCTACCTCTCAATGATAACTGTCAAATGTAGTCGGAGTTCAAAAGTGTTGTGAAGGATGTGTAGTTGTTGACTCACTTAGCCAAAGCAATACTCCGTAGTCACCCGTATGACCAATCTCTACTCTTCACTAAGAGAATCTCAACATTGACTTTGTGTCGACCTTAATTTACTTGTAAAAGTAGTCATGAATTTAGTCTTTCCTAATAACGAAATTTGCTATTTAAATGTTAGCGTCTCTTAGGAATTGCAGAATGTTTCTGGCTGACAACACAAAGAGGAACTAAACAAGCCTTGGTGGAAGGGCACAGACAACTGAAAGAAAGACACATGGCTGGCTGCATATTTCAGATTCACTTGGAAGCAGTGAAAAATTCTGAAAATGGATGTGATACTCAAAACGTAGACCACTAACTCCTTTGTGCTCTCACCTCCAGGTTAGGCAAACCAGTTCTGGGGAAATCTAGGCAGCAGGAGTATTCAAACCCGATGTAATCATACAGACGCTGTCTTGTAGCTTTCCATTGTGCTGTATGGCTTCCCTGTATCGCTAGTTTGACACTATATTTGATTCCCTAACTTTTCTTGTTTTCTCCCATTTTTTTTAACTTCTGATAACAGGGTTCAGGTGAGGTCTTATTTGTTTGTTGTTCTGTTTATTCCTCATTCACCAGGAAATACTGACTCTCTTGGAATCAGTACAGTCCACCTAGGAAGTCAGTATGAAATGCTCAATGATAAATTGTTGGCTTGGTTACTTCTTTGTATTTACTCAACTGATAATCATATTTTTACTGTGACCAAGATCCACAATTTCGCTGCGCTTGCTGACCTCTTTGCTGATCTAAAGAAGCCTTCTAGTGTTCTTTCTTTTGTTCTTTCCATTCCCCTCATGTTCTCTAATTGGTGTGTGTGTGTGCTACCTATCGAAGGATGGAATGGGATCGAGAGCAGTAAGATCGTGACTTGAAACCATATATTAGCTTTTCATCCAAGCTTGAGAGTTACCTTTTTTAGCCAGGCTTACAGTACATACTTTTTTGAGGTGCTGCCACAAAGTGTGTCCAAAGAATTTAAGGCCACTAGCAATAACCTCTGAATTGGAAGTATGGGCAATGGAACACAGGTGTTAAAATAGAGTTAGTTAAAGTTGAAGTGTCCAAACAATTACTGACATTTATACCATTTTAAGCCAACACAGTTGTAGTATAGGAAACTATAGTACAAGCCTGTGAATTAAACTGCAAAAAGCAACATATTCACAGGAAATGATAAGAGAATGTGGCAAAGATTTGCCTCAAGCCCAAAAGAGCTTAAACCGTTTTAGTGTCATTATATGAGCATGGGTATTATATACCTCATCACAAGGCATAGTAGATCATATTGCACAAGTTTATCTACAATTCTGCAGCGTACTCCAAATGTGGTACAATAGAAGTTTGAAGGATTGTGTGTGTCAAGTTAAAGACCTAATTGTGTTATTTGTGGAACCAAAAGGTAACTGAATACTTGCTTTTATTTGTAGATTACAGACATGATACAGCATGTTTCGGGTTTTTATATTAAAATGTGTCAGATGTGGAACACATTTCAGATCAGTAATGAGAGATTTCATGATTCTGGTTCATAGTCATGGAACCCATACTTTTGAGTTTGCTGCTCCCTGAATGCTTGATTTACAAGAGCTATAGATATTTATGTGTTTTTAGTTATTTAGATTATTTAAAAAAATATTAATTCACTTGAAAGCCTCATGGTGCTTATTGGAACCAAACAGTAGTAGATACAGAATTTGACATTAGGCAATGAAGAAAAGAGGAAAGTGGGAACGTTTTAAGAGCTTTGCTAAATGCTAGTTTTTTTGACTGTTTTCTCAAATCAATGTTTGGGGCAAAGATGAGACCTCATACCCCTGAAAAGTGTGGAATCCGAAGTCTCTGGGGGGGTGGGGGATCTGTCTCAAAGTGAACATTGGGTGACATATTATAGAAGACAGGTTTTTTAAATACCATAGCAAGTCCTATGCATAATGCAGATAGTGTTACTGATCTGAACCTCTGATTCATGGAAGCCAAATGGGGCTATCTTTACTGGCTGGTGCCTCAAGGCAAAACATGTTAAGTCCACCACACTTTCTGAATGAGCAAGTTCTGAATACACTGAAGATATTTGATGCATTATCAGATAACCCATGATTGAGGACGTTGCAGTAATCAAGCCTTGAGATGACCCATGTAGAAATAAGGTTTGAATGAAGGATTCTGGGAAGAAAAGGCAGCACCTTACTCCTTGCCAGGAATGTTTAATTCCTGGGAATTACTTAGGGCACCAAGTCTCCAGCTTACCTTTTGAAATACACATCTTAAGATATATATTCTCCCGCTTTATTATACTTCTTTTCTTCATTTTCTTTTTCACTTTCTCATTCTCTTTTTTTTTTTTTTTAAACTTATTTTTATTGGCATTTCGTTATTACAGCAGTACAGACCATTCAAGTAATCACATATGTCGGCAAATGCAGGAGAAAAGAAATTCAAAAAGAAGGGAAAGTGCATCATTCTCTTATATGTCTTGATTTTTCTTTTTTTTTAAATCTTTTGCGTTTACTTGATTCACACTGAGGGCCTCATTTACAACATTTTGGCATAGGGCTGTACCGCAAGCCTTCCTGTTGTGCTGCCCTATGTAAAAAGAAAAGGGTGGGGATGTGCTGTATTTATATGATACAGTGCATTCATGTCCTCTTTTACTGTGCTGGTACTGCAAGGGCTGCCTTGCGTCAATGCGGTACCCTTGCACCATGGTGAAATGGTGTCTGTGTTGTAGAGATGATCGCTTTTTTGCAAGAAGGGACACCCCCCGTCTGGCACAAAAACAATCAACAGATGCTGAGTGCAGCATGCATGAAAAGAGGAAAAAACGAAGATAAATATTTTGCCTGTTTTCGATGTCAGGCCGAACGCAGCCGACCGACCGCCGGTTGCGGTCGGCCCGATATCTGCCCCTGCAGGCCGCCCTCAGCATTACGATGCAGCGGATGGAGGTGTAAGGCAGAGGGACCATTTCCTGCTGTTTCAACAGGCTCCATCATAGCATTGGAAAGAATCACAATCCCATAATGACGGCTAAGCCAGTCTCTGCTCTGCCATCCAGATTGTGATGTCACTTTCTGACAGCCTTTCCACGTCGACCTTCATTCGAGACCCTCCACTGTGGGGCTGTGGGGGCATATATAGTGAACCAAAAAACATACATTTGTCAATGGCAGCTTGTGCTGCGGGATTTGAAAAATTGATTTTTCCGACCGCCCTATGGGCAGTCGCATCCAAATTGTGCGGTTGGAACCGCCAACTTTTGGTGGGCTGGTTCCAATCCTCAATGGTCCACCCTACATCGTAATCAGGCCCAATTTATTTCTCCTGGTTGCGCCCTACTCTATGCCTCCCTTGGGGGCTCAAAGGCTTTTCACGCATTCCAAGGTTTGTAGTAAATCTGGAAATGTGCCAAATGCCCGTGGCATGCCTCCCTCAATATGTTATTAGGCCATGAAAAGCAACGTAGGGTGACTTTCTGTGGCCTTGTAGATATGGCTAAGCCCTGTGCACCACCAGAACATCACAAAAGTTCTGGTGGCGCACAGGGATTGTAAATAAGCCCCTCAATGTTTAGTTTAATCAAATTTTTAATATGACATTTCAGTTATGCATTCTTGTTTCATTAGACTTGTAGACAACCTGTTCATAATGATGTTTTTTTGTTTGTGAGTCTTATTAATTTATATGTTTCAGCCGCAAAGAAGCGATTCAGTCCATGAAACATGTGTTTCCAGCTTCAGAGCTCATTTACCCATGACTTGTTCTCTGAGAAACATTTTCTATGGAACTTATCCATAAAGTTCATCACCATTGTTTTCATTTTGATTGTTTAAATCGTTCTAATAAGAGTGTATTGTATCTCTGTTTAGCAATGAAAGCAATGCAAATATATAATACAAATTTTAATTTTGTGTAACTTGTGCTTTTTGTGCTAATTCTGACTCCTCACTACTATTCAATATTAATTTAATGTATAGATCAGATGGATAACTGACTATGTGGGTAAGAGCATAGCTCCTTTGTCTTGGTTTATCCATTAATTCCTGGTTTGTTTGTTGCTCTGTTTATTACTCGTTTATCTGAAAATACTGTCTCTCTTGGTATCGGTGCAGTCGAACTAGGAGCTCCCCTAGGAGCCTGCAATGCACCTGACTTGCATTTCCATTACAAGCACAAATGTACCCACAATTGCACTGTGAAGGGCCTGATTATGAGCTTAGGTGTTATTGATCCCACATGATAAAGATACCATGAGGTACGTTATTTATTGTGTGAGATAAATAACATCTTTTAGGAGTTTGTGGAGAATAACATGCAAACTTAGGTATGTAACACACCAAAATCCATGTGAAATGGTAAATGTCGTACGAATTTCCCCCGTTAAATTTCAGCAGGATTTACTTGCCAAAATATAATGACAGTTTAGGTACTTTGATAAAATATCAGATGCTTCAAATAAAGCAAAAGTCGTATTTCTGACGTGTGTAAACAGGGCTTTAAGCATGGGTCCAAATCAACTAACCCACTCATAATGAGGCTATTCTTCTACTACCCAAGTTTGCTGACCCAAACAATTTTGCCTATCTGTGTGATAAGCATTATCACTTCATGACTTGTGCTATGCCACTCCTGATAGTCCACTTTTTCACATTTGGGAATTTTGGAAGATGAGGCCTGATTTCATTAAACACATTATTATTATAATTGTGTGGATAGAGCTAAAACAATGATATAAAATATTTCCATGATCAATTATAATTAATATTGAATAAAATGTTAAATCATTGGTGGGACACTAAAAACAACTGTTATGACATTTTTTATAAATGCAAATCAATGCAATTAGTGTGAAGAAATGACATGTAGGCCTAAAATAAAAAGCCACATTTTTAAAAGCAAAATGGGAGCACTAGGTTTCCATAATTGTGAGTGTTAAGCTAGAAATGCTTCTGAGTGCAATTATTCTTTCTTGTCTTAACCTTAGGACAATAAACTTAGTAATGTGAAGACATGAAGAATTAAATTATAGAAATGTTCTGAACTAAATGTGATTTATAGAAAAAGTTTGTTTTCGACCTTTTTGATAGATATATTTTCATGGAATATAATAGGGTGGTACCTTTTTTAGTTTACATTTTATATAAATGTTTCTTCACGAATACATTTTTCAGTTTTAATGTACGAGAAAGGCATGATTTCATTTGTGCATTGATAGACCTAACCATGAACTGTTTGTTTTGCAGAAGAATAAGCAGTGGGAACTAAACCACGACTTGTACAATGTTAATGATAATCTTGCTTTCAATAATTAATATATGTAAGCCTTTTGTTCAAAGCAGCTTAGACGATGGAAGTGTTCATTCCCATGATGAAACCATGTTTGGAATGGATGAGACGACCAAAGAACTGCAATAACTCTTTCAACAATAGATAGGAAAATGTTATATTAGAGTATAATGCTAGAGTAGGGTGTGGAGATTTGTTAGACCTGTATACTGAGACCCATTCATTTTTTGCTGGTCTGAATCTATGCTATTTTGAGACTCCACTGAATATCAGAACTTCTCTACAAGGGAAGTGCTTATTGAATGACATACTGATTGAAACTTTATGCTTTCACCTCTCAATTTTGAATACTTTAAGAGTTCAAAGATACTTATCACCTCTTAAGATTTAGAATATGGATTTTTATATGGAACATGCTTTATTCATTGTGTTCTGTATTATACTATTGCTGAATTATTAAAGAAGTATTTGCTAAAAGATTTTATCAAAACTCACACCAGAATCTCATCATTGACTCCTTAATTGTTTATTGAAGTATGAAATGCAAATTGAGTGTGATTCGCAGCTTCTGATTAATTTGTTACCTGCTGCCAAGATCCAGAGGCCTGCAGTCCAGTAGGAGCCAGAACTTTACGCTGAGGCTGAAATTCTTATACTGTTAACCAACTATTTATTAAGGTACTTGCTTGCCCACAAGCAGCCGCGGTTGGCAGTAGGAGTTCCTGCAGGGCGGTGATGTGGGAAGGGGGAGAGGTAGGGTGGAGGGTAGTAATGTATGGATTACGGAGTTTAAAAGGTAAGTAAACATATAAATGAATAAAACGAATTTCGTTGCGCGCACTGCATCACATTTGGTGAAGCAGTGCGCACAACGAAATTCGTTTTATTTATTTATATGTTTACTTACCTTTTAAACTCCATAATCCATGCATTACTATCCCCCACCCTGCCCCTTCCCCTCCCCACGTCACCGCCCTGCAGGAACTCCTACTGCTGACCGTGGCTGCCCACAAGCATATACAAGGCCAAAAAGGCTGGCCTTTGCAAATTGTTTTTATTAGAAGTTTTTGCCAAAAAAAAAGAAAAAAAGGAAAACATGCGGTCACTTACACGTTGCTTTCTTAGTGCTTGCTACAAAAATGTTGATCTTAATATTCACCAATGCAGTTAATTTAGTCGTGATGTTTCCCAAACAGCAATGCTTAAAATTGTGGCACACATTTTCTTATTCCTATTTGTGAAGTGCACAAGAATAAATTACCATCCAGCCAATCGATCAAATGCTCGTGGTTACTATGTTACTATGTCACTTCAACACTTTATAAGTACAGATCTATTCATAAAGAGCATTTTGTAGTATGTTTAGTAGTACTAGAATAGTACTACTTGGCTATTACAACATTCTATTCACAAATCTACATGTGGAGGTCTCTGTCTCTGCCCCTACTACATTTTATGTGCTGATATCCCAGCCTGACACCAGGGGTCTCCACACTCACACACCTAAGGGTTAGCAGTAAATGTGGGAGGGACATGGGAAATGACTGGAAATAAGAGCTTACTACAAAAGTGGGGGGGTTGGGAGGAGCAAGGAGGAGTTAAATGAGTGCTATGGACATGCACTCACCCACTTGATTGAACTTACTGGCCTTACATCAGTCTAGCTACGGTTATATTGCCATTCACTTTCGGACATCTTGTTATGCATATTGTTGGATATTGGATACCTGCATAGCTCTACATCATTTTCTTTTGAATTACCTGTGTAACATTACGTATGGATAAGCAGGATGTTCATATATAGGATGCTCCAAGTTACTTTTTAGTTAATGGAGTAACTTTTGGTGATTATTTTAAAGTTACCCATATGCTTGTGCTTCCTGAAACTACTCATTTGTACTCGCCTCCTACATGAGACAGCAACAGTTGCAATAGGACATCAACAGCTCCGATTGGTCTGTGGCTGGTCTTCTATTTCGGTATGTTGTCATACGTGCCTATATATTGGGCTTTGCACATGGCATAATGGTGTCTTCCTTCGGTTTTGGGCTGAAGGGATTCATGTTATTTCTGACATGCTTCCTTCCTTCATTTCTATCAAGGGTCACCCCAACAGCAAGGTGGCATGGACCGCAGTAGCTTTAGCTTCTGTATAGAGGAGACGAAGGTTATATATCCTCTACATGTATCTTGCCCATTTGGGCTATCACTTGAGGTATTACCTTTTCTCACTCTCTTTCCCTTTCGTTTTCTGTGTTTCTTTTTCTTCTCTATTTCTGTTAGACAGATACATGCATGATATCTCAAATTCTGTTTGATGGTTTTAAATGTTTTAGGGATATCAGAGTTTGACAGGTGTTTTTTGGGTATAGCGCACAACTATGTTTCTCTATATTATATATATATGTCTTTTTATGAATAATATCTTTGTGGCATGCAATAAGTTTGCTGTTTGTTTTGTTCAGTGTCTTTTGTGAATGTTTTGTGTATATATATATATATATATATATATATATATATATATATATATATGTGATCAAGACAGGGGTTTCCCTGTCGAAGCGCGTCATATCTGCTTTGGTGGAAGAATAAAGCACTGAATACCTCATCTGCTGTGTGGTGGTCCGTTTCCTGGTTTCGCTGTCCTGAGAGTTCAGAGCATTTGGTGTTTTGGCAATATCAGGACTGTGTTTGCAATATATTATAGACCATGGTCTGGTGGGAGCAACAGGAATAAATAGTCAACTGTCAAATACTTACTGCGTCCGTGCTTCAGCCGACAAAGTGAGTGAGAAAGGAAGGAGTTGTTTTTTAACTTTCAGACCTGAAAATGTCATATTTCAAGCGGATGAATCACGTTGGCTGATGGCTTTTTATCAAAATGGAATAAAAAAAGAAGAATACGACAAGACAACTTTGCATTAGCAGTGATTTTTCTGTACCGAATTTACGGACTTTTTCGTTGACACATTGTGGGGCAGAGCCAATCCAGTGGTGTTGGCTCATTTGGTCAACTACTGGTACAGTAACACCCTCCCATAGAAACTAGTGGAATTAGGGACCACAAATAATGTTAAATTAAAATAATTAGTTAGAATCCTTAAAAATATATCAGTGTAAATATAAAAAATATAAAACACAAAAATACAAATAGTCATTAGTTTTAAATGATTGCAATCATATTTTATAATTTAAAATCAAGTGCATCTTTAACATGTTTTTAACATTAATTAAATGAATCTAAATGTATTTTATATGTAATCATTAATAAATAGAAATATTTTATTCAAGTGCTTTTCTAAGAAAATTATTTAAAATGCAATTCAAAATACATCTTGAAGCTTTGTAGCTTTTTTGTGTTGCATATTTAATGTAAATCTAAAAAATTAATTTACATTATTATTTAACTAAAAATATTTTTTACTTCCGAAGCAAACCAGGATGCAATTCAGGCCTCCTGTGAAGTGCTAGCCAAAAGACTGGACGATGTCACTTTAAGAACAGAAGCTATGGAAAAGGAAATTCCGAAGATGCGGGATTCGATTCGAACTACAGAAGTGGAAGTAGCGAAACTGTAGGTACAGAATAAAGAGTTAAAAGAAGATATTGAGCGCCTGGAAAACCTTTCTCCGCGGAACAACTTAAAACTATTAAATGTCCCAGAGTCTCTTGAAGGGGCAGACCTGAAGGGGTATGTGATCTCGTTGCTGATGGGAACTGTCCTGGAAGGAGTCAATGATGTGGATTTAGCTCGAGAAATTCAGAGGGTACATCGGGACCCATTCCGAAGGAATCCAGCTAGGCAGAAAACCAAGAAAAATGTTGCTTAACTTTCTGACCTACTCAGTGAAGGAACAGATCTTGTCTTTGGCCCTGAAAGAAAAGTCAATCGTATTCAACAGTTCTAACCCTTTCACCTTCCAAATTAGGTCTGACATTTCCCATGTAACAGCAACTAGACAGTGGGAGTTAGGGAAAAGGTTGGATGAGCTGAATGGACTGGGGGCAAAGGCACAGTTAAAATTCCCTGCACACCTTTGGGTGTTGTGGAATAATCGTATTCATCTGATTAAATCCGGAGAGGAGGCGGATGATTTGATTGTGAAAATTAGGGAGGAACAGGGAGTGAAGAGGTAGAGGATTGGTATACTTTGTCTAAATAGTGATTGAAATAGAGAGAATTTTGCATATGTAGATTATATAGTACTTCAGAGTGTTATATCCGCAGGAACATAATTTTATAAAGAAAACAGCATCACAGGAGGGGAGGTAGAGCCAAATAGGCTTAGCCTATTGGAAGGGAGGGTTCCTCATGGGGTAAAGGGGTATAGGCACTGGGATCCGGGGGAGGGGGGTCACATGGGTGGGGAGCATAGGAAAAAATAAATATCCTCACCTCATCACAGTCAGGAATATAAGCTGTGCAGGCACCAGAAGAGATGTCGGGAGACCAAGGATTAAGGGGTAGACAGACCATTTTTATCACTTGGAATGTCAATGGTATGAGGTGTCCCCGTAGACAGAGATTAATCCTTAAATATCTGGAATTGTCAAGTGCTCAAATCTGTCTATTGCAGGAGACCCATCTGAGCCTAATAGAAAGTCGGCTAATTTTCCCCAAAGCCCATTGGATAAAATACTTCACTGTGTCCCATCAGACCTCACATAGTAGAGGTGTAGCAATACTGGTGAAACAAGGCATTTCATGCTCCATTAAGGGGATTCAAACAGATACATCTGGGAGATGGTTAGTGGTCAAAATGACATTAAATAACGTAGACATAACATTTGCCTCATTTTATGGCCCCAACATTGATGATACCATCCTTATGGGGTTAACTTTTAACCCCATGCCAGTGGCACAGTGTAAACTGCATTTGCAATAATTCATTTTTCTTTATACACTTTTTTAACCATTTTTCACATGTTCGATTCCTTTCTTTTCACTTCCCTTTGTTTCTTATACCACCCGCTTCATTCCTTTATAACCACCCGTTATATACCACCCTACTTCTCGTTCATCCCTTCTCCATTCTACCCACTTACTCTTTCCCCATTTTTAAATACTCTCCCTATCTCCCCTCTGCAAACCGCTCCAGAATGAAGCGGGTGGTATAAGAAACAAAGGGAAGTGAAATGAAAGGGTTGTTAGAGAAGGTGAGGTACATGGATGAGATCGATAGGCTGAGGAAATGGGAGTTTTTGATTAAATGTAGAGATAACTCGCATAGAAATCCTGAGTAAACAGTCATAGCTTGGTTGTTTTAAAGTGAAGCTTCTGTATGTTGACCATATTATGAGATGGAACGCATTTAGTAAGATGATTAAAGAGAATGAAATGATGCGTCTTTTGAAAATATTTTAATGCATATTTTGTTGTGAATTTCAGTTATCCCTGACGAAGGGCCCTCGAGGCTTGAAATGCATTGGATATCAAATAAAAACTGCTGTCGATGAAATTGCTTTAGTACGTTTTATTGAAGAAGAGGTTCTGATGGCCCACTTTAACATAAGAAATTTCGGGAAATTGCAGACACTTGCATGAGGATGAAATAATCACAGGGGAAGAGTGAAAATTATGGAATGGAACAAGTGAAAAATGGTTAAAAAAAGTGTATAAAGGAAAATGAATTATTGCAAATGCAGTTTACACTGTGCCACTGGCATGGGGTTAAAAGTTAACCCCATAAGGATGGTGTTTAGTTTTAACGTGCAGTTGGGGCGAGGCACGTCACCAGTGTGCACGTACAGAGGAGAAAAGGAGAGAAAGTGAAAAAGTGAGAAACCAGAACATTGGAAAAATAGAGTGCAACCCGATTTATATATGAAAGTCCAACATTGATAACCCTTCTCATTTGCTCAAATTACAATCTATATTGACGTTGGAGTAACCGCCTTACATCCTCGGGGGAGATTTCAATGTATTATTGAATCCTGTAAGCGATAGGTGTAACTTGAGCTACTATATAGGAGCTCCTAAGATACGTCGAACACTATTAAATCTGATCTATGATTTAGATTTAGTGGATGTTTGGAGAGCTAAGGAAGGTGCTCGACAGGGTTCTACATTCTACAGTAAGAAATTCGGGCATTCTTCCAGGATTGACTATGTCTTTACAGATAGATAATCTCTTATTAATATCAAGGAGATAGTCGTCAAGCCTAGTCATCTCTCAGATCACGCCCCCCTGCAGTTTGTTCTCCTGAGCAGAAGTTTGCAGGTGCAATCCATATGGACGTTGAAAAGAGCCATGCTTCTAAACACGGATGTAATCGAATCCATTAAGTCCTTTTCTTTAGAATTCTTTCCACAAAATATTTAGTCTTCAACCTTTGATTTTATCTGGGACGCCTATAAGGCATGTTTAAGGGGGAGATTACACGGCATTTTATGTGCTAAGAATAGGGCAGAGGCTAAGATATTGAAGGACATCGAGGGAAGAATCAGTCAGCTAGAATTGGATAGAACCGGCCTGAATAGTGAAGATTCGGAATTACTTTTGCAAAACCTGCAGGAACTGGATGAGGCAAGACAGCAGTATAGAGGAAAACTAGATGCAAGATGTAAAGCTCAATGGGACTCCAGAAACATGGAAAATTTTGAGTATGGGGAGAAGGCAGGAGAATTATTGGCTTGGAAAGCCAGATTAGATCGAGCTAAGAACGATATTAAAGAACTAATCATTAATAACAACGGGGATACATCTAGTAAAGACGAGGACATGCAAACCTGCCTCCTTTCGCTCTTCACAGATCTATATAAAGAAAATACTGCCCCATCCCCCGAAAATATACGCATATGGCTGAGCAATAAAATACTGCCAACACTGTCTGAGGAGGGCAGGAACAGTTTAGATGCCCCAATTACTGTGGATGAGATAACAGAGCAGATTAAGAAATCGAAAAACAAAAAAGCTGCAGGCTCGGATTAGCTTCCAAGTGAAGTTTATAAACATCTAGTAGAAGAGCTGTCCCCCATGTTGGGTACAATTTTCAATTCTGTTTATTCTCCAGCAGGAAGAGTGCCCAACTCATGGAAAGAGGCAAAAATTGTTTTGATTTTGAAGCCAGGTAAGGACCCCTTACGGGCGGACTCATATCGGCCAATCTCCTTGCTAAATGCTGACTATAAGATCTTTATGGGCGTTCTAGCTGGGAGATTGGCCAAACTGGCTCCCAGGTTGATTCACACAGACCAGTAGGGGTTTGTGGCCGGAAGGCATATTGAAGATCAGACCCACCTCTTGATTGGGAATATAGATCTAGCCATACAAAGATCGGATCCCTTGGCCATAGTCACATTGGACGAGGCCAAGGCGTTCGATAGAGTCTGCTGGGTGTATCTCTGGGCAGTCCTGGAGATAATGGGGTTTGGCCCTGTATTCATTCAGACTTTACAGAATTGCTACAGGGGTGCTTCTGCGCGGATCCTCCTCAATGGCTTATTAACATCTAGTTTTAGCATACAGCGTGGAACCAGACAGGGGTGCCCTATTTTCCCGTTTCTATTCAACATATATATTGAACCCTTAGCACAAGCCATAAGGTTAAAAGAATCAATTGCCCCATTCCAGTCTGGGACTTATAGCTCCAAATTGGCCTTATATGCAGACGACCTGATTTTATATACAAGTGATCCGGGTGCGGCGATACCTCAGATTGAGGAGTTGCTGGCAGAATTCGGGTCTATGTCAGGCTATGAGGTTAACAGATTAAAAACGGAGGTCATCTGCTGGAACTTGGATCAATGGAGGGGCACAGTGAGTTCTGAGTTCAGATACTTGGGGGTACATATCGTAAAGGAACTGGACAAAATCCCCCAGCTAAATCTAAACAGGGTGACCAGAGAAATTGACCGTCTGTTTAGCAGATGGAGGAATCTTCCATTAACCATTTATGGTAAAATTAACCTTGTGAAAATGGTAATTCTCCCCAAGCTTACCTATCTATTTTCCACTATACCTTTACCCTTTCCAAAAAAGAACAGCAGTAAGGTACAAAGCAAGATAGGAAGCTTTCTATGGGGGATAAATGGGTTTGTTTGACCTGGAAAAAGCTTAGACAAAGACTGCTTAAAGGAGGGATGGCTCTTCCCGATATTAGCCTGTATGCAGTAGCGTTTCAGTTTAAGAGTATCCGGATGCTACTTATTAAACCAGATGGTTCAACCTTGGGCAGAGTGTTGGGTGAAATGGTGAGAGTAGAAGGAGGAGGTGGAGGAGAGGCCTTCATGTATAAGTTTGGATCCTTGAGATTTTTCAAGCGGGTTCGTCTGAAGGTAGCCCTGGAGGTATAGTATAGGGTAAGGATCAGCTGGCGGATCGGCTACTATTCAGATCTTGCTCCTGTTTGGGACTCATCCGGAACCCCGGAATGTCTGAGAGATACCTTGGCAGCACCAATAAAGAGGGCGGGAATTACTACCTGGACGGAACTGATTGATGCTGAAGGGGTACATCCATGGGAATATCTGAGAGCAAAGGTAGAGACCGGATTTTCAAGATTTAAATACCTCCAGTTTTGGTTTGCCGCGGAACGGGATGAGATAAAAGGAAATGGAGAAATTGAGAGGCTGTGTCAATCCATCCTACCACTTAAAAAGGAAATATCTGTGTGGTATAATCATTTATTAAAGACTGAAGATCTTGGGATCCCACCCTCAGAGGCGGCATGGAGCCAATCCCCCATGGCACTGCAGACAGAGACCCTCTTTGAACCATCTTTAAAGACACTATATAAGTCTATAAAACCTGCCTGCTTGAAATAGAATTTTTTTTTTGTCATCAATAGACTATTATACGCCTTACAAAATAGCACAATTTGCCCCAACACCTCCCCCAAATGTCCAAGATGTCATACCTCATTAGCCAATGACATACATATTTTTTATGAATGTACAGAGTTGGAACTTTTTTGGGAAGGGGTGGGGGACACCATGTCGGGAGTTTTCAAGACCAGAGTGGAGGTAAATCTCTCCCTGGTCTTATTTGGGGATGATGGTCTTTTTTGTCAGACTGCTTCGTGGCAGGACAAAGGCCTGTTATTATATATGATCCTATTGGCAAGGAGAGAAATTTGCAGGAGATGGAAAGACCCCATCCCCCCGAAAAGAGAGGACTGGCTTAAAGCAGCTTTCGCCAATGCCCGGCTGGAGTATGAGAGTGTAGAGGATAAGCCATCTAACATCTGGCATCCTCTAATGAGTTGGGGACGAAATCTAAGACTCACCCAGTTGGTCCAATGTTTACACCATGTCTCCGTTCTAAAAAGGGGAAAGGTCAGGTGACCCTAGTGAATGCGGTAAGCCATGTAGTCCCCAGCTAGAGTATAAGGCTGTACAAGATCCGCAATGACTTGACAAGGTGAGATGAGGACTTTAAAAAAAATATATATATATTTTTTTTACTATTTCAAACTTTCACCTGTGCTTTAACATGAGCAGATCACAACCTCAGTGACTGACCTATGTCTGAAAAGTTATAAGTTATAACTTTGGACTCCTAAATTAATCCCTGCCACCTAGTTTTATGATGCAATGTAAGCCTGTGCTTTGTAGTAAATGTACACTTGTAAATAGAGAATAACCTAAAGAAGTAGAATTACTGCAAACTGTACGAGTAAACATGCATGTGTAGATTTACTCATGTGAATGTTTCTCTTAGTGAATATCCCCCTTAAACTTTAAAAAGTAGTGCAGATAAAACAAAAGGCCGCTATTTTGATGTTATATAAAAACATAAATAAAAAAAGCACACTATGAAACAACTTTGGCTTTGAAGATAGCATACCTATTTTTAGTCGGATGTGAACAATGCTTAGTTCAGTTACTCAAAATAAAGGGAGAGAAGAGGTAAAGCAGGATGGGCCATTGTCCCATGCACTCAATCAATTCAATTTAATATATTTATTAAGATTTTGGATCTCTAATGAGGTTCGCTTAAAGAATACACACAGTTATTGCATGATAAGCATATTAAAATACCAACACAGGTAAATTCCATAGTGGATAAAATAAAATACAATGGCAAAAAATATGATAAGTTTAAAATCACTTCATTATAAAAAGCAGTTGTAACTGTACCATAGCAGCAGTTTATGTTCATATTAGTCCATCCTAAAAGTATCTAAATCCTTCAAAATCTGTTCTAGAAGCTCCCTTAGGTAGCAAAGAAGAATGTGCACCTCTTGAAAAATGCAAGTAATGGCACAGAATGAGCAAAGTGTAGGTAAGAATA
The DNA here is from genome assembly GCF_964261635.1 of Lissotriton helveticus. NCBI lineage: Eukaryota > Metazoa > Chordata > Amphibia > Caudata > Salamandridae > Lissotriton > Lissotriton helveticus. Next base: position 44,352,328 of record NC_136060.1, on the reverse strand, counting down.
TTCATCATTATAAAGAAGAACAGAATTACAGTAACATATTTAAAACCTTTACCGCAACAAGTAACTTGAGTCAAATACGTATGCAATTTAGTAAATACCTTAATATAGCAGCATCATATTGGAACTTTTTTTAAATAAAGTGCATCATGTGGCAGCAGAAGGATTATAGACCAAGGAAAATTTTAAGGAAAATTAACACATATATGACCAGGAATTCATTTTCCCTGACAACCAAGGATAGAAAGCAAATATATCTCCCAATTCTTGTGCAAAAGCAGTTAAATAGCAGCAATAACTTAGTTAAAACCTTTACCGCAACAAGTAAATCGAGTTAAATACATATGCAATTTGGGAAAATACTATACTATAGCAGTATCATATTGGAGCCTGTTTTAAATTAAGTGCATCATTTAGCAGGAAAAAGGTTATACACCAAGAGAAATTCTAAGGGAAATTAACACATATATAACTAGCAATGCATTTTTCTTAAGCAGCGATGGTTAAAAAGTAAGTATATGTCCCAATTTTTGTACAAACAGCAGTTAAATAGCAGTAATAACAAGTGCAAATTTCCAATCAATGAGAAATAGACTCAATTAGCCTTAATAAATACAGCGGGCTGGAAAGAAAGAACAAAATTGTGGCGGGCCGAGTAACTCGTGAACAGCAAGCCAACCCTTAAAGGTGCCAAGGAGCCCGTAAAATAACAAGTATCTGGTCAAATGATCATAAGTCATGTCATTACTCCTCCTCTTTATATATAAAATAAATAAGGTATGCACAGTGAGAGGATGACCTCCCCAAGAAGAATAAAAAACTAAAATATATTCATCAACTCTTAAAAAAGGTAAAAAAGGTTTTTTACATACTATTTCATCCTTTAGAAAGAGGAAGAAGTCACGAGCAGATGTTACATTTTGGATACCGATTTGTATGAACATTGGTTGAAGCCATCAATAGCAAAATGGGGACAAAACCAGGCCCACAAACAGAATGTGGTCAAAATTCTGGATGCCCAGGTTACATATGTTACAGTTTTTTCCACCTTTCATACTGGAGGACCAGTTTGCCCGTTAAATCATTTAATGGCAAAAGATTCATACGACAGAGCAAGCCAGCAACGAATGCCATGATCTAGATTCCAGGAAAGGTATTTCTGATAAACTCTTGGGATACTTGGCATAGCTAATGTCTTAAGTCTATCCTTTGTTCAGCAAAATTTGACATATCTCTGGTGACTAACCGTGCAACTTGTGATTTTTAAAAACAATTTAAATTCTAAAAATTGGGAGGGACATCACAGACTCCTCTTGTGTGCTGAAATATTTCAGTACCAAGCTAATGTCACAGGAAGCATAATATTTGTATATTTTTCCTTCAAATATTTCTTGGCACATAAAATCCCTTATTGTGTAAAGCTCACTGTTCTTTAACTGGTATCCCCATCGTAATATCCTAGCTAAACCTTGTAGAAATTAACTTACCAAGCCAAATTCCAGTCTGATAGCCGATACTGGAACAAGAGTATTAAAATTACATAATTTGCGTACAATCTGGCCTTCTATCGTATCCAGGAAACTCCAGTCTCTTACTGGAATGGAATATTTAGCATATAACAAAGTGGGGGGATTTTTGCTTTAAAAACTGAGAGCAAAACTAAAACAAATCTTCGACCTTTGGCGCTATAGAATATGTGTAAGCCATTTGCATGTGATACCGCTTTGCAGGAACTATGTTCAATATGCTGAATATTTTTTGCATTACCTGCTATTACTTTCCCCAGGTAGAGATAGGAATCTACAATCTCAAGTTTTTCTGAACCAATTCTCCGATTAAAATTACCCAATTTTCCGCTTTTGCTACATTTCATGACCAGAACCTTACTTTTAGAAACATTGATCTTCAGGAACTGTGCCGTCAAATATTTCTGCAGTGATGATAATTTTTAATTCAGACAATTGGGGGTCATGTCCATAATTACAATATCATCTGCGTACATGAGACATGCAAAAGGCCAGCTACCTATCTTTGGTGCATCCCCTTCTAAGGAGAGAAGCAATCTGGTAAATCTCTTACATACAATGAGAAGAGAAGCAGTGCTAATAGGAAACCATGCTTCAGGCCATTTTCTGTGGGCATTACTGACGATAGGACCTGATTTCCCCCCATTAGCACCTGACACTATGTTTGCGAGTGCAGGGCGATAATTAGTGATAGCAATGGAATACGCACCCCCATTTTATGTAGTTTTTCCAAAGAAGTGGCAGGTCTACCTTATCAAAGGCTGTTGAGAAGTCTATAAATGCCACATATATATTTGATTTGTGTAATAGGGTATACGTCTCCTTTATTAATTTGAACATACAGATGTTATTCATAGTAGATAGATTTTTATTGAACCGTGCTTGCGCTACGGGGAAAATGTTCTCCTCTACTACCCAGTCAGTAAGATTGTCAAGAATACTGCAAGCAAATATTTTCCACACTGCATATAATTAGGCTATTGGCTGGCAGTTACCCGGATGGTGTATATAACCCTTTTTATATAAAGGAATTAAGATACTACCAGACCATGACAGGGGAGTCAACCCTTGCAGGTAACAATATTCAAACAGAGGAGTAAAATATGCAGCCCATGGCAACTGCTCTTTTTGATAATTATCATAGGGATTTTGTCAGGACCCATTGCTTCTGAAGCTCTCATTTTGCTAATGAGCCCTACAACTTTCCCCTTTGAGGGAGCAATATTTTATGCAGGGTTTTTGCGGAGATTTGTTAAAATAGAGTCAATACAAAAAGAATTAGGGTTCGCAGAGTAAATTTCTAAAAGATGTGATTTCCATTCTTTATCTTTTATTGGAATTAGAAGAGATTTAACTCTAGTGCCGCAGCAATCCGCAATTATTTCCCAATATTGTTTAGGATTCATTTTGGAAGCCGCCTCTCTCAACTGGACTCATTCATAATCTTCCTTTTTTTGTCTTAAAGAGTGTTTTTATTTTAACTTTTCCTCTTTAATTCGTTCCAGTTAAAAATTATTCAAGAACTGAGTCCTCTCTAATTTATTTATTTTCCTATTTACATGAAGTAAAGGATTGAGAGGCGGTTTGCATTTAGTTGGTAACTGGATAGGTTTACCAGACTGACAATGGTATTTATATTGTGACTAAAGGCTTCCAACAGATTAGTTTGGGGGGATGTAGGTCTCCTGCTACTGTGTACTGCTGATCTCCTATTAAAACTGTTAAAGTTTCTTTAAATTTTGTGGTGGCTAAAGTGTTCCAATAAATTCTGCCATTTGCTTTATTAAAACCTACCACTTTATCCTTAAAATTCCAAGAGCTCACCTTAGCACAAGTAATCTCTATTTTTAAGCTGATCACCATATGGTCGCTAAGCGTATTTTCTAAAATGTCCATATTAGAGAGCTTATCGAAACAATCTGCTGAGGCAATTAGGTAATCAATGATAGAGCCTCCTGAAAGTGCATTATGCTGGTACACCATTTTCTAGTCTCCCTTTGACAATTAATAGTTCCAAGCATCTCAGGCCTTCAAGTAAAATCGCACCTCTTTTATCAGTTCTACTATTTTTAGGAAAATGAGCAGGGGGGATGTTTAGTGCTTCGTCCTTTGTGGCATTAGTAAATAGGCTTTCAAATCGCCAACCAGCATAAGTGCTAGCAATCTTCTCATTCCAAAACAGAAGAGATAGATTAGAAGAGACAAAGACAAACAAACAAGATACGCCAAGAGGTATGTATGCATTTACAATTAGCAGACAATGTGAATTATCATGATCTTTCTTAAACTCTAGCATTTTTGCCTGAATCAAATTAGAGGCATGAGGGATTACTTTATATATGCATTTAAGGCTTGTTCTGAGCAGTATGGCAATACCTTTCTTCGCATGTCCCCTATTCACTGGGAGCGCTGGACGGCTCACCACAATATAGTCTTCAATGGACCAGTTCTTTACAATCCAGGACTCTTGTATGCATATTATATCAGCATTCTGTTCTTTCAAGAATAATAATTTGTTTTTATTGGTGCTTAAGCCAGCTGCATTCCAAAAGATCAGTTTAAGACCCTTGCGAGGAGGAATTTCTGAATCTTGGACCAGAAGAACTATTTGATTTAGGAGCCCCTGCCCACCAACTCCATTTCTTATTTTCCTCATCGACAGTTAGTGCTTGATTATTCTTTTTCTCCGCAAGGAGTGAAACTCTCCTTCCACCCTTGCTGAGGAGACCTGTAATGTACTTTCTCTTGCTAGGTAAAGAGTATCCAATGGTGACAGATCTGAGTGGGCAGTGGAATGCCTATTATGTGTCGCTTTTTCTGGAACTTTCTCCTTTTTAGGAACAAGAACATCAATACCACAACATTGTAATTAATCACAATTTGAAATTATGTTTGCTGGTAAATTGCGATTCTCCTATTAACATGACCAGAGAATCTGGATTTCATTAAAGACACGGAGGCTAACATTATGCTTACATCTTTTAATTGCAGACCAAGCAGCCGCATATGTCACAAAATAAAAGTTCCATATTAGAACACTATAAACCAAACAATAGCAGTAAGCACTAGGCAATCAGCCTCTTTTAAATGTGGAGCAAAGGAGAAAGGAAATGTCCAAAGAAAATCCACGAAGTGTAACAAAATTCCATAACGTGAATGAAGATGAAGGAACGAAAAAACTTCAATATCAGTAGGACAGGAGTCAATTTGAAAATCTGTAGGACAGGAGCCACGAAAAGGAACTCACAAGAGGTTATCTGCAAAGAAAAAGGTGTAAATGAAACAAGAAATACAAACAAGAAGGATCAATCCTGCAATGGAACATAAGAGCATAAGAGCATGTTAATCATTCAAATAAACATATCATGAGATTAAAAAAGAAGCACAAAAATCAGACACAACCACCCAAGGGAAGGGTGGGTGGGATAATGTTAGCCTTTGTGTCTTTACTGAAATCCAGATTCTCTGGTCATGTTAATAGGAGAATCGCAATTTCATTACAAGACCGGAGGCTACCATGATGCTTGTTGGTAGTCATGTAGAACACCATCAGACATATGAGTAATAGGTTTGCAATAGTGATGAGCAAAAGTTCTAGAATTAGACCAATCAGCAGCTTTAAGAATATCATCCAACTTACCACCTGACCAGAATGACTTACTGGTCATAGCACCCCTGATGGAATGTGGTTTGAAGACATCCAGATTGACACCTGCAAGACTCATAACAATTTTAACCCATCTTGCTATAGAGGTGGAAGAAATACCTTTGTGAGGCTTAACAAAAGAGATAAGTAATTGATCAACACCAGAAGGACGAAGGGAGTTAATTCTCAGATCGTATTCTTTCATGCAGTGGACAACACAAAGTGTATTCCACATGTCAAAGCATGGGTAACAAATAGTATCAGACATAGTTTTGGTTCTTCTATGTAAATCACATTTGACCCCAAACATATCATAAGACCTAAATGAAATATCCAGAGCTTTAACATCGGAAACTCTTCAACATGAAATTAAGCAAAGAAGAGTGGCCAATTTCAAAGAAAGGTTCTTTCTATTCAAAAGGGAGTTATCAGGCCAGGAACAGAAAAGGTCAAGAACCAACTTAACATCCCAAACAGATTGATATCTTGGTTTTGGAGGTCTCCTATTCCTTACACTCTTAAGAATTCTACAAATAATAGGATTTTTACCTACCATCGTATTGTTGACAAGGGAATGACCAGCCGAAATGGCAGACCTACAACTGTTGATAGATCTGTAGCACAGACCTCTATCAAATTGTTCACCGAGAAAATTAACTATATCAACAATAGGTGCCTCCACGGGATCCAGGTCCCTCTCCAAGCACCAACGTAACCATACCTTCCAAATGTTGGAGATTGCGAGTCTCCCTCTCCAATGGGTTTCTGAGCCACTTAGTGATAAACTTACAGACATGGTCGTGGGGGGTCTATCCAGAACTCCTTGGATTAATATTTAAAGGAGAAAACATCTCCTCACCCAAGGGGTCCATAATACTATCTTTAGAAGAAGATGGAACAGCATCATTAAAGAGAAGGGAGTCGATATCCTGGTCATCGTCATCTAGGTCAAGGATGTATTCATCCTGAAATTCTGAGGCATCATCATTGTCGTTGCGAATGGAATTGAGATCATCATTAGTATCATTTTGAGCACTTTGATAGTTTGTGTCGCGAGGGACACCCATAAACTTTGTACCCCTTATTTCAGTGTTCCCGTCCTCAAAGTCATTGTCGTGAAAGTTATCCCTTTCGGAAGGGAATGATCTCTTAGAAGACATGACCTGGGAAAGTGTAGAGAACATGCATGATCTCATCTCTCTATGTATAAGGCTTCTAATAGATTCATTATTAAGATCAGAGACGGCTGTATTAGCTTGATGTGAGTCTGCATTAGATATAGATAAAATATATAATATTGTTTGATGCCTTAAACTTAAAATATATACCAACTTTTTTTTGTTTTTAAATATCCAAACTATTAACCAAATATTATCTCTCCTTTTTTTTTTTTACAGTGGACCAGACGACAATCCCTTGAAAATTAGACGAGATTGGGGGTAGTAGAGAGGGTCTAAAGGACAATGAGACCAGTAGGAAAACCAAGATCTTTAAAAAGCTTTAAAACGCTTCAAAACGTTTCAAAACGCTAATTAAACCAGTACTGGGACAAAAAACTAAAAATCTAGGCAAGGGGAAGAAAGAGCCTTATTCCCGATAATCCAAACTGGCAAAGCTGCTCGAGCACGATCAGCTGTCGTTGTGAGTAAGAGGAATGAGCCTTGGCTAAGTGGGGACGCCACGTGAGCGCTGCCGAGGTACATTCCTCTAACGCCGTCTACAAGCGTTAAGAGTGAAAGCCTGTGAAAAATGACGGAGAAACAAAACTCCGTGGGGCAAATCGAACTCCAAACCCTAGACCGGAGCCATAATGAAGGACCGGGGAGAGAAGTAAGAGGTCAGTGAAGGTTCACTCGAACCCGAGCGTGATACGAAAAGCGCGCTTGTAAGAGGCAGCAAAAACGGGGAAAAACAGTTATAAATAAGCAAAAAGGGGGGATAGTCAGAGTCCCAAAGGGTATCAGCGAGGTCGGAAGCCGACCTCCATAAATTGGAGGTCGGGTGACCGAAAACAGAAGAAACAACTTAAATACGAAGTGCAGTGAATGAATGCATACACGAATAACAGAAAAGTGTTAAAACATTAAAGTAATAGTAGGCTAAGGTACAATCAAATAGATTAAAACGATTTCATCAGATAAAGAGTAGGAGTAAAAAGGATATGACTTATCTGCTTGGAGCCGCATGTAAAAGAGGCTGATTGCCTAGTGCTTACTGCTATTGTTTGGTTTATAGTGTTCTAATATGGAACTTTTACTTTGTGACATATGCGGCTGCTTGGTCCGCAATTAAAAAATTTAAGCATTATGGTAGCCTCCGGTCTTGTAATGAAATCATCTTATAACCAAACGTCACTGTGGCTCTCCTGAAATTGCCATGTTTTTTAACTTGAATCAGGACAGGATCACTACTCTGGATCATTTGGAGGGCAGACATTTCAGCAAAACAGTCTAATAAAAAACATCTATTCATATATGGCTCATGATCTAAGTTAAAAACAAAATCTAAAAAAAGAGATACAGAAGGTAAATGGCTAGCTTGACAGACGCCCCCAGGCATATTTAAAAAAGGATTGTAAATCACGTTACTGCCAATAGAGGAGGCAAATAGTGCAGCATTAGGATTCAGATTACACTGTGCCCCCGGTGTAGGACTGAAGTCTGACGTGCTAACTTCTTGTGAAATTGAGATTAAAGCACTAGAATTCAATAATGGTGAACGGGGATCCCTTGGGGTAGCTTCCCCTTGTCCTTCCTCCCTCTTTTGATCATTCAGATCAGTGATTGGAGGCAAAATTAAATTTATTTTGGGGTTGAAGCGCAGTCATTTTGCTCTTTTTTTCTTTATCCTCTGAAGTTTTCCCTTTTTTGTCTTCCCCTTCCTTCAAACAGATTTACTTTTAATTGCATTATTCTTTTCCTCTGATGTAGTGTGTTTTTTTTAATTCCTCCGTTATCGAATGGTCAGTTTTTATAACCCCTCTTTTTAAGAAAATAGGAAAATCTTTTCGTTCTATATGAATATTTTCCTTTTTTAAGCTCAGAGAGGACAAAGATGCAGGTGAAGGAACAAGGACCTCAGGTTCAAAAAGTTGCTGTAGCGAGAGGGGCTGAATTTCATCAAATAAGTCAACAATATTTTTGCCCTTATGTCTTCTAATATCAAACGGCGTGCCTGTCTGATAATTAAAATATAAAACAGGGCACGTTTTAGTAGATGTAGTTTGGAAGTCTTTGATCAGAAATTATAGATTTAGTCAAAGACAGAATGGAATCCAAAATATGATCTGACTTACTCACAGATCTCTCCATGAGGGCTAAAATGGACGACAACCCTCTTTCCAGACAAAGCAAGGATTGAGACATCAGTATTTTTTTCTCAGAAGCCTTGTTTAGAAGGTGAGGACCCAGGGATGCCCTTGAATTCAATAAAGGTTTTCCACATTCCTACTACTAAAGAGCTGCATCTTAATAGAAGGGCCAAGGGGAAAGTCCAGTGACTTCTGTGAGAGATGTAAAATATTAGAAGCACCAGGCTTAGGGGACTGAAGCACCCTCGGGGTATAATTCAGATTGTTGCTAATATCTGGGAGAGTAAAATCTTCCACTAGAGGGCCTTCCACTCTAAGCCAAAGCATAGATCAATAATAGACTGAGTCATTCTGTTTTCGATCGAGTAAATGGTAGGATTTGCCCGGGGTGTACCTTCCACTCTGATTTCAGGGCTTGCTTCATCCCCAGACCGAGTCACTCTGGTTCCAGATGAAGAGATGGTAGGTTTTGCCAGAGGTAACTATTCTGCTTCTACTTCTGTCTTTCGAGGATGAATTTCAGGCTTAAACTCCATAGTTGCTGCCGTATTTTGACTTATTTATTTTAGAAGAAGATGGTAATGGCATTGAAGCCTTTTAGTGTGTTTATCTGTATCGATTTGTTCCTTAAAGCATTAGCATTGGATTTTTTACAAGCTCTTCTAAAAACCAATTTTCTTGAACACAGTTTTTTTTGTATTCATAACTCCAACTGGGTCTCATTCTAATTCTAACTGAAGTTCAACCGCCTTGCTTCTAGGCACAGAATTACTGAGCTTCAGAGTTTAGACCTGATAGCTAATAGCAAAAATAGACCAGGAGTTTAAAGTTTGAAATTGATGAAAGGGAGCCTGCAGGCACTTGTATAGGCTGCCATAAAGGCAGAGTTGTCCTAAAATCCTTCAGGTGCTGGATATATCTGGGTGTAGGTGTAGCATCAGCTCAGGTAATCTCCAAACCGCTCTACTCTGCTCTGCGTTAATCTCCACCAGCTCCTCCAATATGAGAATTGCAGTGAGTTATGATGGAAGGGGTTATTCTCCAGTCCATAACAATGCCTCCTCACCTATTTTATTCAGGACCCAACCTGAGCCTGGGTCTCTGAAATACTCCTTGACCAGGCGAGTGGGACTCCTCAGAGGGGCCACAAACTGCACCCGGTCCTAGCGGCCCTCACGTCAGCATGCTGCTACACCCGACCCAGATTGAGATGCCACTCCAGCATAGCCCTCTGATTTTCCTACTCTTCTGACTGGCGTAGGGTCCAGGTACAGTGCGTGGTCACAGTGTACTCACCAACACCTGAGGTGTGGCAGCAGCCACAGTTGGAATCTGCCCCAGTACCTCTTAAACTGTGGCTGTTGTAGGGGATACGATCTTCTTAAGGTAAGGGCACACATCTCCAAGGATGAAAGCGCTGATCGGTGCGACTAAGTTAAGTCAGTGGGGCTCCCTGGAAGCTCACAAGCTGTGCCCAGAACTAACCTGGCCATCTTTGTGGGTTTCTGGGGGCCACTATCAGCAGCCGCCGACTGTTGACGGGTGCATGTAACGGACCCTATTGTGGGTTTGTGTCATGCTGTGTAAGATTTAATATAGAAAACAGGACATTTCCAATTTATCATTGAGCCCATAGGGTATCATGGTCTGCAATTTCTTAATCCAAAAGACTTCCCTCTGGAGGAGGGTTCGGGAATTATTTGCTCCTGGCAATCGAGGTACCAATTCAATGATTTGAAATTTGATTTGGGCGATTGAATGACGTGCCTCTGACCAATGAACTGCCAGACTTGAGGTAGGGCTCTTATTGCGAATTCGACTTTTATGTTCAGATAGCTTAATCTTTAGCTTTCTCTCAGTCTTTCCAACGTATAGCAGCCCACACGGGCATTTGATCATATAAATAACATGCTCTGAATTGCAGTTGGTGCTGTGTCGCAATTTGATGCTGGCGCCTGTTCTAGGATGCAACACGATATTCCCAGGGATCACATTATTGCAATTTTTGCAATTCCAACATTTATTTGTGCCACTTGGTGTTTCTGTGGAGATTCTATTTGTCAATCTTGTATTCGTAGTTAACAACTCTTTCAAGTTTTGGGCCCAAGTGAACGCAAAAAGAGGTTTTTGTTGAAACAATGGTCCAAAATCTGCTTCAGATTCTAAAATTTCCCACCTTTTGGAAATAATTTGTTTAATGTCTCTTGATGAGGTAGACTATCTCGAAACAAATACGATCCTCTTTGTGATTTCCTTTGGTCGTTTCACCAGCAGTTGATCTCTGGTTGTTTGACGAACTTTCTCAAGATGCATATCCAAAAGTTGCTCCGGGTAACCTCTGTTCATGTAATAGTATTTTTGTTGTTCAAGTGTTTCTTCACATACATGATCGTTATTCAATCGCCCAAATCAAATTTCAAATCATTGAATTGGTACCTCGATTGCCAGGAGCAAATAATTCCTGAACCCTCCTCCAGAGGGAAGTCTTTTGGATTAAGAAATTGCAGACCATGATACCCTATGGGTTCAATGATAAATTGGAAATGTCCTGTTTTCTATAATAAATCTTACACAGCATGACACAAACCCACAATAGGGTCCGTTACATGTTACACCAATTTCTAGGATAGGTACACACATATGTATGAGCTGATATTAGCATGTACTAGCAGTACGACATAAATGTTTAAATATACACTGATTATGTTTTTCACAATATTGTTTTGAAATTTTATGATGTTTATCACTAAAATTGGTGATGGTCACACCATAGATATTCAAACTTATTTTTATGATTTGTGATGCAGGTATATACACCATGATTATAGATATATGGGTGAAGAAGACAGTGGATAGCCTGTGCTCCTCTTATGGTGATTACACAACTGTGGTAGGGCCAATAGTGGTGACGCTCTGCTGTTTAGCAGGAGAGTCCCGTATTTCTGTGAGTCCCTCGTTTATGTTCGTTGCGTCTCACGCGAGTCCTTTAATTGCGCCGATTATTATGATGGAAGCCGCAAGGTTTAACTGCTTCGCGTGTAAGTGCTTTGAATAAGAGAGTTTTTTGTTTATGTCCATTACGTCTGACGTCATTACGTCACGCCGTGTAGCGGGATAGTTTAACTAGCAACCACAGACAGTTACCGATACTCGTACATTGGGAAAGAATATGGCGTCGGGCATGGAGTTTAGGAGGTGAGTTGAAGAGAGAACATTACCTTTCGTAGAACAGTGACTCATTTAAGCGTGATTTTGAACAGCTTTATTCTTTTTTACAGTTTCATGAGCCGTTAATCTTGCTGTCGGGCTCTCGATCTGCTTCTTGATATACTCTCGAGGTGGCCTAATGGTCTGATTGGAACCAGAATAGTCGCAACTTGATGGTTTGAGTAATACAACTGAATGGTATATTTCACATGATTTCAGGGATTCTTCTGAAACGCTTATGAGTTGAAGATCGACTTCTCACAAGAATACTAGACACCATTAAGGCTGTGTTGACCCTATCATAAGGTGAGCATACTAAGAGGTTCGAACGTGGTTTTTACAAAGTTTGCACATGATTGTAAACTTGATGAATGGTATCTTTTTAGGATTCCCTTTGGATTCGAAATCATCGGAAAACCAGGACTACTTGCAGTTTTTCCGTACGTCATTTTCACGAGGTTAGTTGCAATATGGTTGCGATAGTACCTAGAATATATACTCACTTCAAATACCTATTGAAGTGAATGTGAGCACGTGTTCATGTGTCGCTGTTATTTTAAGTTGTCGTATAGTACATTCTATATGCCGTGTGGAAGTGAGGATAGTTGACATCATTCCTAATATTTGGTGTGCCAATATTATAACGTTCTAGGATTTGAGGGACCTATCTCTATCATGATCATCAAACTGGAATGTGTATTTCGTTTTGAAATTTTATATATATGCTGATATGTGCATCGTTTGAATATGCTTCCTTTTCACAGAATACCCCTGATGAAGGGACTATAGGTCCCGAAATGCATTGGGTTCACAACAAATGAAATGTTTTGATTCATCCATGTATATAATGTGTTTTTGAATTCTCATTTGATATCCTGAATTATGCATATATGAATATGATGATTCTGTTGACATATCTGAATTAATAGTGATTAAATCCCTGATGATGTGAAAAAACTTTTCTTGTTGGTGCATTTTGGAGTCCTAGTAGCCAGTTGGTACTAGGCCACTTTCATTATGTTTATGCGGTTGTCAGAAACTAATCCCTTCTTGTGTATTCGAGAACGTTTCTAGTCACCTCTGAGCTAGCTAGCTGGCACTCACTATTAAGTTTAGTATATTCAATAGAGACCTAGTCGTCCTCAGACCTATGTCTAAACTATAGGATATACTATTCCGATTCGCAGAGCCTATAGGGAATATAGGAACTATACTACATGGCGCCCAACGTTTAGTAAAGCACTAATTTAACGCTAGATACTAGAGTAACTCAGTCGTGTTTTTCACAGAGACCCCTTTTTTCCCGCAAAATACTCCAATAGAGGTCTGGAGTGGGTAAAAGGATAAAATATCCGCCATAACTGAGTAGGACGAAAATCCTATGTATTGGTTTTTGGTTTGTTCAACGTTGAAGGATACACTGTTCCAAAATATTGTGCACCTTATCTATGTTTCCTTGAAACTTGCTCTGCAAACTTTCATTAAACAATGCCGGACGGCGACAGCAACGCAACCGGTAGAGCTGCAGCAGCTGCAGCCCAACTGGGCTTAGACGATACAGGTTTCCAACAAGACGACCCGGATGCTATAATCATCCCAGAAAACCTAAGGAAAACCATCACTATAAAGCTTATAACAAATGGCTTATCACCAAGGGGTGGTAGGGTAATTTTTGTCATAGAGGCACATGAATATCGGCAGACAGAGGTATTCTATTCATGGATTGTCTTCCCCGAAGCAAATCCAGTATCACATGTGTTTCACTTCTACAAAGTAGAGGAACATCCAATTGAATACACTCCTTTCAAGGATGTTGAAATTCCAACAACGTACCAAGAGCATGCGCACTGGTTTAAAGGCGCCCTACAACATCAAAATCACATTACCAGGCTCGGTCCACTAGGTAGACCAGGAGCAACATGGCCGGTACTAGACAACTATACACCACATCCTGACATTGAAGAAATGACAGGTGCGGAACTATTAGTTCAACTAAAACAACTAATCAAAATCCATAGACAATTGGTTCAATATGTCATGTGGACTCTAACAGTCCAACCGCCTATAAGGATTCCACAACATACCCCTTATCAGGGGAACACAAATAAAATCACACCACAGACTATACAATCAGTCATTGGTAAACTACCTGCTAAAAGGGAACAAATTCTATTCTGGATAGCTAAAAAAATTACTCAAATAGAGGAAGTATTTCCCGATACTACCCCTCATGAAAAACACATGATTCTAACAATCTGTTTACCAATGGGGATCACACAACACCTGGAGGACTGTGACACTTGTGGTACAGAAACAACAAAAGAAATACGCTGTTCCCCAGAAGTGCGTAGAATAGGCGTAACCAAGCCAATAAAAGGAACGGGGGAAAACACCAAAGAGGGGGGAATCCCCCTTTCGGAACTAAAACCCTCACACACCCAGCGAGCTAGGTGTCATGCTTCATCATTTGGGTTCTGCTCCTTGTCAGACTGGTGCTGCAATGTCTGACAGGCTCTTTACCGGACATCTTCTCTTCCTGCCAGAAGGTGCATGTGGGTATGAGGACTTTAGGGGAAGTGTAGACAAGTGTGAAAGTGGGAATTAAAAAAAGTTAGCAAATCCACGGCGAAATATTTAATGGTGTGGTTCACTACCTTACTAAAAACACGCTAGTGCAAGGATCCAGCAGTGTGTAATCTACCTAGCGGTCAACATGTTTCATGCAGGAGGTGCAATTCATCAGGACCTAGAGAAATAAGTGAGTGCTACACAAAGGGGAAGGGGCAAATACTACCTTCCACTTGGAATGGACAAGCAGGCCGGATGGTCCTGCTGAGTCTTAGTGGGACCTAAGAGAAAACAACAGACAGGATGAGAGGTTAAACCTTCTGTGTATTCTGTAAACAACGAAAGGTCACCACAGCTTGCTTACTATAATTCCATCCATAAGTGAGGGGAATGGGACAACAACACAATTAGTGTTAAAATCAGGGGAGAGTCAGTAGACGCAACCTTCACGCCTGACTGAGGGTCACTGTATGGTGAGGGAACTCAATAAAAGGAATAAAAGCAAGCAAGGATATAGTAAAGATTCTCACCCTACTAAGACCGAATTCAGGCGTCAACGGTCTTCTCAAGTGTGCTGGCACCCAACGGTCAGGTACCTTGGGGAGAAAAGGGAGATAAAAAGGCAAAAGAAGGGGTCTATGTCTAGTGCATTGCGACAAGGAAGCTGTGAGTCGCATGCAGAACATAGAGGCAGCATCATAAAGCCTCAAGTCGCGTGTACTCAAGGCACTCACTGCTCCCAATAGAGTCATCATCAAGAACGCCTAGCACTCCATGCTCCAAGGATCGCACGAGCATGCCGACGCCGCGAGTACCCTCGGACAAGCTCAGAGACTCCGGACACTGTCGAGGGAAGCAGCGCAGCCCAACCTGCATCAGCACGACACCGGAGCACGGCGAGGCCATGCGGGGACTGTGAAACTCCGGCCAAGCGAGATCGTAGTATCACGCATCCCTCTAGACAACATAAATAAACTCCCTCGTATGCTAGCGGTGATGAGTCAGCGCATCAATCAGCATTGAACCCGGGAGCCCCCCGAGGGAGACGAGCTTACCTGTCCGCACGACGGACGACGCCACATCACCTACCCGCACGGTGGGGATTGAGAGACCGGAGCGGTGTGCAAGCGAACGTTTTCACCCGGGGGGTGTATGCCGGAAGCTGCGCATGCGCGGAGAAGGAGAGTGTCCGGCGGGAAACATCCTTTACAACGCAACTTTTACCACGCAGTGCCTTTACGATGCAACTTTTACAATGCAAACCATTACAACGCATTGTGCTGGGGGCGCTCTAGGATAGGGAATAGATTTAATTTACTATCCAACACCTTCCCTACTATCCACGGGGACTGGAGTTGGAATAGTAAATTAAACTATTCACTATCCAGCACCCCAAAGCGCTATGCGTTGTAAAGGCATGCGTTGTAAATACGGCGTTGTAAAGGCATGCGTGGTAAAAGCATGTGTTGTAATGTCATACATCCGTGTCCGGCGAGGCAATGGTGCAATGGTGAATTGAGGCTGCCCAATGACATGGCGGCCATGTTGTAATATCAAAGCGATAGCTGTGTGCTCAGTGTGGGCCAGGACTGGGTGTCAACAGGGCGTGTACAACTCACGAATTGTTGATTGTGAAAACATAAAATTGCTGAAAAAGGGGACCCATTCAACTAGTCGATGTTCTGAACCGGTCAGTAGTGTAGTTAACTGACTCAAGCCGTCCACCCAAATAATGGCACATATGTACAGTAAGATTAAGCAGCCATATGATAGAGTAGGTAACGAACACTAGGAAGCGGCCACTAGGCAATGTGAGGACGGAATGATATCACATACGGTGGGCCATCAGAAAATGACACTGCCCCGTTTGTTAGTGGTGGTAATACTAGTGATGTAAAACCTAAAGAGTGCATGCGATTTTCGGTAACAATTTGCCCCCAAGAGTGAAAGGCAGGGGAGTCTATGCAATGTATGAGATCAGGCACCGGCCATCTCTCATCAGGATCAGAGAGTGGCCCATGGAGTGCATACATGAGTTGCCTGCTGATACCATTGTTAAGGGAGGGTAGACATATGAATCAAGTCCTTGATAAACTGCCCCAGGGAATAGAATCATTGAGGCCATCAGTGTCTGTGGCCAGGCAGTGGACCCATCTCTGCTCCATTCTAAAGAGCGACTGGTCTGTAATCTGCTGGTGTGCTTCAAGCACCGTCCAATGTAGGCTATCTGCGGTGTGATTCATTTCCATACAGTGGTTGTACAATTTTGTATGTGTTTTATGGCACCTTATATTACTTCTGTGTTCAGTGATACGTAGCTTGACTTGTCTCATGGTCATGCCCACATATCTCTTACCGCACGGGCATGTGAGTAAGTAGATACACCTCGGGGTGTTGCAGTTAGTGTGTCGCTTATGTCGCCAAGTGAATGTCTCGGAGAGTTTGATCTCCTTACTGGGGCTGGTTTGACTGCAGACGGAGCATCCGCCGCAGGGATAGTGGCCTGTCACCGGGGGGAGGTCCCAGAGTGTTCTTTGAGTGCTCTTTAACTTGACCCTCGGCCTTGTGTGTATCAATTGATCTTTCAGGTTAGCTGTGCGCTTAAATGCAAACCTAGGACAAGGGATGGACAGGTCACCAGAATTAATGATACCCCAGTGTTTGTTGATGAACTTCTTTATGTGTGTGGAGGCCTTAGTGAAAGAGGTCACACAGGTAATGATCTCAGATTGTTCTTGTGCTCTAGTTTCTAGGAGAACCTCTCGGGGGTTGTTCATTGCCCTTTTGTATGAGTTGTGGATTTGTCTGTGTGGATAACCCCTATCTTGAAGTTTGTTTTGAAGATGTTTCGCTTCCTTTTTTAAGTCAACCATGGATGAACAGTTCCTCCGGATTCGGAGGAACTGTCCAAAAGGTAGGTTGTAACTGAGGGATTTAGGGTGATGGCTGTTATAGAGGAGGAGACTATTCCTGGCTGTCTCTTTTCTGTGTAAGTTGGTGCTCAACCCACCCTCAGATAGCCATATCCTTAGGTCAAAGAAGGGAATGTTCGAGTCTGAGATGGTACTCGTGAATTTGAGGAAGGGCTTCTGTGTGTTTATCCAGCTGCAGGATGTTTTACAGGTACTAAGGTCACCCTTCCATAGTATCAGGATATCATCGATATACCTGCGCCATAGGGAGAGGTTGTCCCTGTATGGATTGTTGTCGCCCTAAATGCTGGTCTCTTCGAAGGCCGCAATGTAGATATAGGCCAGGCTTGGGGCGAAAGTACTACCCATCGAAGTTCCCTGTATTTGGTGGTAAATTTGTGTTTCATATTCAAAATAGTTTTCAGCAAGGGCCAGCAAGGCGCACTCCATAATGAAGGAAATGGGCGTAGGGGAGGACCAGTTCTCTTTTTGCAGGGTCAATTCCACTGCCTCTAGGGTCGCCTGTTGTGGGATGTTAGTATAAAGTGCTTCCACATCAAGTGTCACCAAGAGGCCCACCCCTTCCCTTCCTTCAATGCTGTCAATGAGGCACAGGACATCCCTAGTGTCCTGTAGGAAAGAAGGGATTTTCTTCACTAGAGGTTGAAGGAACTTGTCAACAAATTTGGACAAAGGTACAAGCAGTGATCCAATGCCTGACACAATGGGTCTGCCAGGTACTGGTGAAGTGCCCTTATGAATTTTAGGGAGGGTATAGAAATATGGTATCCTGGGGTTATCGGACACCACAAAGGAGGCCTCATTTTTGCTAATCCACCCGTTCGTCTCACCTTCCATGACCAAGGAAGTGATCCTGGCAGTGAATCTCAGGGTGGGATCAACATTGAGTGGAGCATAGTGTCTGGTATTAGACAGTTAACGTCTACACTCGTTGTCATACTCATTGACGGGCTGAATCACGGTGACGCCCCCCTTATGGGTCTGTTTGATAATGACTGTATTGCCTCTCTTTGTACTTTACTAAAGTTGTGGTAAATGGGAGAACGTGGTCTGTTTTCTAGACCCTTGAGTACAGCCCCCTCAAAAGCCAGTATCTCGGGGGGAACCATGTTGTTGGTGGGGGTAAACGTAGACGGTTTTCGCAACCCTGTGTCGTCTCGATCAGGTTCCGGTCTATCTTGGAAGAAAGCTTTTAACCGCACCTTCCGAAAGAACTGTTTCAACTCACAGGTTTCCTTGAATTCGTCAGGTAGTTGTGTGGGAACAAAGCCAAGACCCTTCTCCAGGACCTTGGTCTCAGTAGGAGTGAGAGTTCTGTTGGATAGGTTAACTACTAAGCTCTCTTTCCTCTGGTGGTGCTCCTTGTCTCCACCATGGGTGTTGGTTGGTCCTGCCACTGTACACCCTTTTGTCCTCCTCTTCTGCGCCCTCTTCCTCTGCCCCAACCTCTGCCTTAAAAAGGAGGGTTATTCGTTGGATAGAATTGTGGTGGGCCTTGAGGATAGAAAGGGTAGTGCCAAGGTGGGGGAAGTTGAGGAGGGCCGTGGTACATCTGGCCATTGTTGTAGTCCTGGGTCGCATTGCGACGTTGGTTCCGGGAACCTTGACTACCACCACTGGATTTGCTATTGGTAGAACCCCTTCTACTTCCTGCGTCTGAACTTTCGTCGGAGGAATAGTTATTCTTGACTACAGTAAAGTCGTCATTCAGAGAGGGGTAAACCTTTTCTTTGTTAAATTTAGACAAGTCTTTCTTAAGTATAGCGATTTTTTGTTTTAACAGGTACTCTTTGTTATCAGCAATCTCCTTGTGTATCTTGGCAAGTTTAGTAGTAAACGGAGTCTTGTGCATAGTGCCTTTCAGGGCTGCTTCGGCAGCCTGTATTTTGACTAGGAGCGCGTCTGCAAGTCTCTTGGCAGTTTTGACAATAAGGAAAAGCAGGTCTTTAGTGCATTTCCATGGGATCTGGCACCAATCTTTTTTAAAAGGGCCATCTTCAAGGAAGATCCTGGGGATAATATTTACTATCAGGCCATGGGGTGCGATCTTAGCTCTGAGGTATTCTGTCATTAAGGCGCCATGAATAGTAATCCTGAGCCAGGCTTTTTTCAGTTGAGTTATCGTAACCCATTCATCAGTCGTTGAGCTTGAGGCAGCAGCACCTCCGGCTCCAAAAGTGGTACAGTCTTTGCTGCAATATATACAAAAACACATGGGGCCTCATTTATAAAAAGTGACACATCGCTGCGTGAAAACAGCGATGCGTCACTTTTCACTGCGCTCTCCCTGCGACATGATTGATGCGTCATATTTATAATATGACGCATCATGTCGCAAGGAGTTACAGATACGTCAGTATTTCTGACGTATCTGTAGGCGCAAAAGTGATGCATTGCTGGAGTGTGTCACAAAAGTGCCGCAACTCCAGCAATGCTTCCTTTCACATGGGGAAAGCCCCATGTGAAAGGGCTTGCGCCAGTCTTACGCCTGCTGTGAGGCAGGCGCAAGATTTTGACGCAACAGCATCCTAAAAGTGACACAGTGAAATCTCGTAGATTTCACTGCGTCACTATTACGAGGCTTTTTGCGGGTGAACGCCCCCTCTGCATACATTATACCTGACGCAGGTATAATGTAGCGCAGGGGCTTACAAAGTGACACATCTGCTTAGATGCGTCACTTTGTAAATAGTGCGCATCAGGAGGCATGTTTTACGCCGCCGATGCGTCACAAAAAGTGACGCATCGGATGCGCAAAACTCACACAAGGCCTCATAAATGAGGCCCCCGGAGTGCCGTCTATGGTGGTAATGCCAGATGTCCTGAAACAGATTCAGAATAAATACGGGTGGAGCCTGCTTTTAATCTGGGTATGAAACTACTGAAAGATTTCAAACAGGTCTCAACAATAATATTAGCCAATGTTAAAGGTAGGGCAACATACGTGGCGATCCGCCAAAAGTTAAGAGAATTTGATATAACTGAGCAACCATATGAACTGGCAAAATAATTGAAAAATCCTATGAAGAACTAGGTAGAGATAGTTTGGGTGGAAAACCAGTTAAACCCCAACTAACTGAAAGTCCTGAAAAGGTCTTTATTAAAAACGCTCTAACTGTTCCCAAAAAGAAGGGGGAGAACACTAAACAAAGCGTTCTCAATCCCGAGGTAGGTCTCCAAAAAAAAGCAGTCCTCTGAAAAGTGGTATATTCTCAGGAACAGGGATAATTTGAAAAAACCTGATAGATATCAAGATACTGATACCCGTTGTCTCGTACCTTCCAGACTTCCTAAACGGAATTCGGAAAGGAGAGGACGGTCAGAACACAAGGAAGAACGCGTGAAGTCCAGAGACAATGAACAAGTTCCAAAAAATAAGAAAACCCAATACACCAAAAAGAAGGTAGCAGGTCTAAAATCAGACATGCCGAGGATCTTGAGGACACAACTCAAGAACGGGGAGTGGGCCCAGACAATGCTGTACAGCGCAGCAGAAGTAACCGTAGCTCACAAGATCTTGAACGATCATCTGGAGACAGTGGACTTGAATGAGTACATCCAAGTTGAAACAGCTGATACCGAGGTTAGTGTACCCCATAAGTTATATGAAGTAACGCTCCAGATGTAGGGGGACATGAGAAGGAAAAACGGAACACTCTTTTGGGAGAAGCTCTCTAAGGGTTATGACATTCTTCCAGCTGAAAAAGACTGGCCACCTAAATTTGTCAGGGGGTGCCCACATGGCGAGGACATCATTATGCCAGCCTTCTCCAATCATATTCCAATTCATTTAAAATACACCTACGCAAGAAAACGGGCTGTAGCCCAGGCTCCAGCATTATATAAAAATCATGTAGGATGGGATGAGGATTCCCCTCACCATAAAATCCAGTTAAAAACTCAACCAACTGCACAATGGCAGTATCCAGTTATGCAAGAAGCTAAGAAACAGGTCAGGGAGATATTAGATCAACTTGAATGCCAAGGGGTGATTGAAAAATGCACCTCATCAATAAACAATCCTTTGTTTCCTGTCTCCAAACCAGACAATACATTTCGTCTAGTTTTGGATTACCGACATCTAAACTTTTGTTGCAAAACCTTTGCAGTACAAAATGCACACAGAGCAGCACTAATAAATAACATTGTGCGTAAAACATATAAAATCACATTAGATATTTCTAACGGTTTCTTCTGTCAAAACATTGCACCTGAAAGCAGGTACTTGACAGCTTTCTCAATTATGGGGACACAGCGTCACTTCTGGCATCTCCCCCGGGGATTCAAGAATAGTCTGGGGTTGTTCTCAGCTAGAGTAACAGAGTTACTACAAACGTATGATGATGAGGCATTCTCTTTTGTCGATGACATCCATCTAACAAACGATGACTTGGACAGGCACTTGAACAAAGTGAATATCATTATACTTGGATTCGCCTCTAAAAGGGTATAAATTCAATTTTAAAAAATCAAGAATTGCCCACCTCAACGTCCTTTTTCTAGGATACGAGTTATCACGTGAAGGAAAAAGCCTGGCAGCCAATTCTTTTGAAAAGTGTGCGCTGCTCCAAACTCCAAAAACGCTGAAAAACTTACAGTCAATTCTAGGCTTCCTAAATTTTGGAAGAACATACATTCTAAACTACGCAGAAAGGGTTAAACCTCTCTACGAATTAATCAAACCTGATTTCAAAACAACTAATTGGACTCAAAAACATACAGAAATTTTGCCTTCAGTGCAAACAGACATCCGTAGCTGCAATCACTCATTCAAAAACGAAAATACACAGTGAAATAATGCAAGCTGTCACCGCTTCTAACAAAGACGGTGGTAAAACATTACCAAAAGGCTTTCCACTCAAATACTCATATGAAACTGATGCAAATAATGTTCCATTTGCTCGAATCCCTGGAGTGGGGATAGAGTAATTCCAAACATGGAACATAGATTAGGACTAATTTTAGCAGCAGATGAAGGTCTTGCCTCTGCAAATACAGGTGTTTCCGCCAAAGTATCGTTATTATTACAAAGATACTGGTGGCTGCGCATGAGGAAACAGACCAGAAACTATGTTTTGGAATGTGAAATCTGCCAAAAGATGAAAGTCTCTACAGTGAAACGCCCGGTGCAGACGCCCCTGTTAATTTCAGATAGACCATTAGCTTGCGTTTACCTGGATCTCTGTGGTCCCTTACAGAGGGATGGTAACTATAAATATATCATAGTTGCAGTGGATTCATGCTCAACATTTATTTGGAAGTGGCCCCTGCGCTCGGCTGACGCCAGAACTGTTATAATAGATTTGCGAGTCGTTATTGGCACATACACAGTCGGCACGCTACATTCTGACCAGGGTCCTGCGTTTAGCTCCAAAGCTTACAAGGAGGCCATAGCCAATCTGGGCGTTGCATTGGGGTATTCTAGTCCATTCCATCCTGAGAGAAATTCTTTCGTGGGGAGAAAAAAATGGGACATAAAGCAATCTATAACAGCTAGGGTATTAGGCTGGGTGACGGGTGAGTCAAACATCTAATAAGTGTCCAACGTAGTCTAAACAATCTGCCAAGAAGTTCTCTGGGTGGAATCACTCCATATGAAATCCTTTTGGTACTAGAATGATTGTCCAGGACCTTGATCATCACACTTCAGTGGTAGAACAAAGTCCTTTTAATATCAAAGACTGTGTGGCTGTTTTGCAGGACTTAAATGAAACAAGGAGAAGTCAAAGCAACACATTGCAGAAGTCAATGACCACTGAAGGGGAACCACCCATCCCAGCAAGGCCTGCCTGGATTGCAAAGATTGGGGATCTAGTCAGAGAACAGATTGTGGATAAGAAGGAATTTGAGCCTTCTTACAGACAACCAGTACCTGTGCTAGCAATCCATGAATCAAGAACAGTGTTACTGCCGCCCCTTTCTGGAAGAAAGGAGAACAGGTTCATATCTATCGACCTGGTAAAACCACATCATGTGGCCAATCATAAGTAGTAGGCCAAGTGGACTCCAAAGATGTAGCAGACAACCAAATCTGGCTACTATCCAAGAGGATCAAACTGAAAGACTCATCACCTTTGAGGAATCTGCAGTACAAAAAGAAGGACTAAGCAACAAAGCCATGGAACTTGTGCCTCATGAGACCCAAATAACAGTTCATCAAGAAACACCAGTCTACAATGATATAGCATTATAGCATCTGACTATACTAATATGGCAAGGGATCCAGTAGCTCCACTGATTTCAAGTAATCCTGATGCAATACCTACAATTGACAGAACTGCATCTGGCTATTTCATTAACTTTGATACGTTTTCCGAGGATCCCAGTGTACCAGAAACGACGCCAGCAAATACAACTTTTAAAGAACAAGCAACAGAACTTTTTCATCAACTTGAAAAAACTTATCTGGTTTCCACATGGGTTGAACATTGGATTGTGCTAGGTGTAGTTTTTCTCCTACTTTGGCTAATTCTTGTATTAACTTTGGGAATGCTGATAAATGGAAGATATAGTAAAAAGGACACAGCAAGTAAAAACAGCATCTTACTCCTCAAGCCACACAAATCATCTCATCGTGAATAAAGAGACTTGACATCAGTGAACATCACAGCCGTTCCTATACCTGGTAGTATAGCCTGGGACAGAACTGATTATGACATCTTTGGTCCTGCAGAGCTGTTGAAGATTCTACACCAATTCAAGGTTTCCTTGAGTGACTTTGTTTCACCCAGCACATTTTCTGATGATTGGGACTTTGAGACGGTTAATAATATGATGTCAGACTTAGAGATGTCTGCAAAATTTACAAAACATGAATACTTAGAAGGTTCATCGGATTATGAACAAATGTACTGTTGTAATCACTATTGTCATCATTATTTGCACAAATCTGCAAACCCTAGAAATGTTCATACTTATAATCAATGAGAACATTGTCCAACACCACCAAAGGGTAGCTTAAAAACATTCTAGTAAAAATGTCCATACTTCTCAGGTTTTAATGTCTCAGATCCAGAAACATTTTACTTAAAAAATGTTAAGAAAGACAGGAATGTAAAGTATGTTGACTAATACTAAGCACATTTAATCTGTGGCCTTTTATGCCCAGCTGTCCTCGTTAGGTTTTGACTTTTGGAGAGACAACATTGAGATAAAAACTGTCTGGGGCATAAAAGACTGGCAGGTACAGGGAATAGAAGCTTTATTTCAAGCCTGCATTATCCCTGAACAAATAATGTTTTTGAATGACACTGTCCAACAGACAACATGTCCTGGCCTAGCTAAGGTAAAATATTTGAACAAACCGTCCATACCTACACCTACACCTGATAGTAAAAATACTGCCGAAGGAGTGGTCGATGTAAAAACAATTTTACTTAAGAACAGAACCTGATTGGAAAAAATGGTTAATCTGGCCCACAGACACAAATAACTGTCAAGATAGATTCCTGAATAAGACACAAGGGTTTACATTCACTAGGCCAGATCCAAGATATGTCCAGAGACAACATTCAGGGATGGTAACAACATACAGTGTAGGAAAACTGTGCCTTGATTGGCTACAGAAATCCACACTAACAGAGGTAAAACAACACTTATCTTTACTTAAAGATGGCGTTGATTTAAGGGACATCTTACAAGGTCCTGCAAAACGGCGTCATAAACGTTTTATATACGCTACTATATATGCATTCATAATGAAGCTTGGAAAACGACACAAGCAGAGACTGCAGAACGAATACGAGAAATTGATCGTTTTAATTTAGAGAAATCTCTCTCTGTAGTTGCCAATGGGTTAACGACTCTGTCATCCAGAATTTATTCTTTGGACAGCATAGTATCCTCTGCCATAGACATAATGGAACAGGACTTGCTCATGCTACAGCATGGACAGTCACAATTGCATTCTATAATGGTTTAGGCTGGATGTTACAAAATCTTCTTTCTGGATATGTGCCATGGCTTCTAATCAACACCACGTCATTGTTTTCTGTATTTAACCTTACAGATAAACAAATCACTTTGGCACAAAGAGGAGCAGACTATACAGTGCTGAGCATTGAGAAACTGTAAGATTACCATTAACTGTTTCAGAAAAACCTGCAACAGAATGGCTAATACACGGGACAATCACTCTGCCCTTCACAATTTTCCATTTTCAGTATTGTTTGAAACATATACCAGCTGGCGTATTTGAAAGGTTGGGTAATGAATACATCGAGTAAACCTGGGAATTACCATATACACACAGATGTTGGAGTGGGGGAAAAGAAGTATTTCTTAGTGGTACAAATTGAAAAAGCGCACTAAGTGGTACACTTTTATGTCAGGGTATTAACCTACACGGGGCCTGCGATTGTGCTTCGACTATCTTATCCTGCCACCTGCAAGGTTCTCCAGCTGCAGTGATAGATCCAATTTTTAGGCAGCTTTCTAATGGAAGCTATATTATGTTGAATGATCACAGCTGCTGTGGAATGTTGCCAGGAATAGCCTATCTCATAACTGTGTCAGCCAGGGTCACTTGTTGTATGCAAGTATTGTTTCCTAAAACTAAGACAGACGGGGAGTCGCCGTTATGGCCTTCACTGAACATCTCTTCTATACGAATTGATACTTAAAGCAGAATT
Source organism: Lissotriton helveticus (assembly GCF_964261635.1). Classification (NCBI taxonomy): domain Eukaryota; kingdom Metazoa; phylum Chordata; class Amphibia; order Caudata; family Salamandridae; genus Lissotriton; species Lissotriton helveticus. The sequence continues at coordinate 44,326,511 of NC_136060.1, read as the reverse complement.
TAAGCCATTCTTTTACAATACTATTACTAATATTATTTTTGTTCCTTCTGCTCCGATATGGCAAGTCAAGCCACCAGCGTCACCCAGATTACCTTAGGGAACATTCTCCTGGCAATGAAGTGTTGTGAGAGCATGATACAGATTTTGGGCTTGGCTCATTCGGAGCAATCTGGCAAGATTGCATCTTACCTGTTCTACGATGCCTGCTATGTGGAGAAGAATGCGTGTTAGACATCTGTCTGACACTCCCATCAGTCCTGCCAATGGATCTTGATACTTTGCTTGGATCGGTAATGGCTCATGCATTGTGTTGTCCCCAGCGGCTACCAATCCTGATGACGGCATTCATTGAGGTCTCACAGACGCAAACTACTGACGGTGAGATACGTGGAGCGACAGGCACACAGGTACCATCTCCTTCGAATATTGCTAATGCGGCTGGCGCTGACTGCAATGCTTCTCATTTTTGTGCAATCTATTTAATGAGGTAGTCCAACTTTCACCTACTGTAGTAGACAAATTCTTTACAAGCTTAGAAGATTTGAGGTTTTCTCCAAACAATGAGACTGACCTTTGAAGTTAGCAAACAGTGTTCTATGGGACTCTGTAGTCGACCTTCACTTTTCAAAACAAGCTTCTAACTTTGGAACTCTATTTTTCTACAATTTGACTTCTTTTCCAAAATTGAATTTTTTGGGGGGCACAAAGTACTCTGCTTCAAGTAGAACTATTCCTAGAGAACAAGAATTATTTGAATACTTCCAGCAGACAATATTTGACCTTGTCCTAATACAAACAGTTTACATAATCTGCCATGGAATGGTCTCAATTTTTTTTTCTGTATTAAAGAGCCATTTCATAAATGTATTTTTCGTGATTCATTCAGATAGCATTTTTAATATCATACTATATGCTTTGATTGAAAACATTACTTTTAAAATGCGTACAGCACAAATGCTCTTTTTATGTATAACCCATTTCGACTGCATTTCTCTGTTTTTAAGTAGGGTTTTTTAACACATCATGCTTTAGATATATTTTATGTGCTTAGAACTTAGTAATGTCGAGCATAATAAGGTGGAGTGGGTGTTGTAGGCGTTTTAGGATCCAAGCGAAATTTCCCGATTCATGGCCTTATATAGGTACAATTCACATTGCCGTAATATAGGCATAGAAATCATACCCATATTTAGACATAGCCCATGCAGTCCAAATACAGGCATGGCTACTTCCACCCATACCAAAACGTCACAATGATTTCTTGGAAAATCGGCTTAAGCAGTCAGGTACCAACCCTTGCTTGAATATTGATTAGTCCACAAACTTATGGACTTTACAAAGAACTACTATATCCTTGGGGTTCTTTCCTGACGTTATCATGCCCGACTTTACGTCAAACTAGGCACCTTCAAGGTATAAATATGCCTTCACTTGCTCTAGCAAGAGACAGTGGTTCGGAGCAGCTTGACTATCTACTTGCCCGATGCAGCTCGCTACAGCAAGTGCCGAAGGAAGCCGACCCGCCAGCTAACGCACTGATCGAGAAGCTGCATTACTCTCGGCGAGAATCCAGCTCCAGTGTCTCCAAGCTCCCCTCTAGGGGTGTTGGGAAATCGAGTCCCGAGACAGAGATACCAGACCTCCTTCATTCTAAACTAAGGTATGGAGCTGATTAGACCTTAAGAGAAATCTTGGATAGATTCTTGGCAAAGAAAACCAAACCTATGCTACACACATACTTACTCCCTCCCGCGTACTAGACTTAGGTTAGGTACATTGGGGTAGGCGTATTTTGGATAGCATTAGTTGAGTATTTTAGTCTGTGTATTTATGTATGTACTTTTATATGGCCTGAAAACCATACAATGCTTTTACAGTATTATTTTATAATTCTATCCTCGCTGTACGCATTACACTTTGCAGCCTGCATTAAGAATGTAGCAGTTCACTTTACTTTCATGAGAAATAAGACTGTTCAATAAATCCTTTTATTGAAAACACCTGTCTCTCTATTTCTCTGCACCTCTGTTGAAACGAAGCATACACGATTGACTGAGTAAAATATTTATCTATTGTTTCCAAGACCCTGAAGATACGTTTATTCTTGAGGAAACAAAGTTGTCATGTTTATGCGGTTGTCAGAAACTAATCCCTTCTTGTGTATTCAAGAAAGTTTCTAGTGACCTCTGAGCTAGCTGGCACTCACTATTAAGTTTAGTATATTCGATAGAGACCTAGTCGACCTCAGTTCTACGTCTAAGCTATAGGATATACTACTCCAATGCGCAGCACCTATTGGGAATATAGGAACTACACTACAGTGTATGAATTGGTCTTCCACACTAGGATCCTGCAAGGTTTAACAGTAAACAGAAACCACATATTACTGCATCCTGCAAATTGTTTTTCAAAGTTCAAAAAGGAGGGGCCTATTACGAATGCCGTTTTTCCGCATCCTCTGGGCCGGCGGAAGCCACCGCCGGCCCAGAGGATGCGGAAAAACCACAGCGGACCCACCAAAGACCCACCGCCACATTAGGCTGGCTGGTGGGTCCTGGTTTCCGTCCGCAGCTTTTCCGACGCGGTTGGCTTACAACCGCGGCAGAAAAGCTCTAATATGGTGCCGTTGTCTCTGAGACACCGCCAGCCATATTAGGATGGGCTTTAAAAAATGCTTTTCAGCGGCGGGTTTTCCGCAGTGGAAAAGCATGTGGAACTTCACTGCGGGGGCCCGTTGCGGGCCCCCTGGGTGAAGGGGGGGTTGGGGGTACACATGGGGGGTACCTATGGTACCCCCCTGCATTTGTATGCAGAAATCGGCTTCTGCATACAAATGCAATGTATGCATTTTTACCATTGCGGCGGGTGCAGCTTGAAGCCGCACCCGCCGCAATGGTAAAAATAGAGGATGTGACTGCCAGGGTGGCGGTCACATCCTAATTGGACAGGAGGGAACTCCGCAGGCCATGCGGAGGTTCCCGCCTCCTCTATGGTCGCGGACGGACTCAAGTCCGTCCGCAATCATAATGGGCCCCTTATTTTGTGCCAGTTGATGAAGTAATGTGAAACTCACATTTATGACTGAAGTCAAGAAAATACCAAGAATACCTTCAACTGAAGTGAATTCTAAAGTATTTACTAATGTCACTTTGAGTCAAGTGTTTAAATTTAGATAATTGCACTGTGAACCTATTTCAATGCACACAAATTATAGAAAATGTGCCAGAAGACACGAGGGAAGGGCCAAGAGGTCGAAAGGTTTGATGAGTGATATCTTACCTCAGAGGATGAGTGACACAGTCAAAGCTGATTTCATGTTTTTTTTAACCATTCTCTCAATAACAATAGATGGAGTTCCGGTAATTATTTATTGCCTTGATATTTCATAAGGTCTAAGCTCTGACCATTAGGGCATCCTTCAAGTTTGATTTGACTTTTGTAACTGCTGTGCTCAGCATGGTGTCAAAGAAGTGTTGGTGAATTTTGTTCTATTTCCAAGTTAGCAACTTTACAAAACGGAACGGTGTTTGTTACTTCATTGATGGTCTTTAGCATCCATCCTGTAACCATACAACCATCTTAGGCACCCTCGACACATTTTATGAATTGGTTAATAAATATTAATGGGTGTCATATAGGATTTGTTTGTGTGCAGATACAGTCATGGATTTCAGAACTAGTTTGGAGGCACTCAATGTCTATTTCACTCCTAATGTATGTACTTTTTCAGAACAGTCTTCTGCAGAATGTCCTGGAACTTAATTAAGACTTAGTCAAAACTTTTAGTGTTAGCCCGTTCGCTGCTCCTGTCGGCCAACGGGCGTCGCAAGCGCTACCTGGCTAGTGCTGCGCACGTCCGTTGGCCGATGTGTCCTGCCCACTCTTTCAAACCGGCGCATCGAGGTGGAATTTGTGCCACTGTTAAATGAGGTCACACCTTCTGCGATGAAATTTAAAAACAGAGTGGCCAGTCTATTGTATTTCAGTAACTGACCATCTTCATACCCATTGTAATTTAATGGATACCAGAACTGCTTTGCCGCCCAAAGAGAAATTCCCTTGATCCATGAATTTTCTGTACAACTTGAGGATGAACAACTATAAAGCAGCATATCACATTTAGTACAACCCTATACATAAGGATACACAGAGCATAGATTTCTTGTGTGCTTTATTGTGCATTTAAATTCAAGCGGCACACTGCAGTATTTCCTGATGGTGAGCTGAGTGACACCCAAGAGTAAGTCCCATAGTTGGTACTGGCCAGTTACTATAAAAATTGTATTGTGTGCTACACTTTCAGCTTATGCTTGGGAAGCAAAGTTATTGTGGATCGGTTTGGGTACAAAGACAAATTGCCCTCCTTGGCTGGTGTTGAAGCAGGCATCAATAACTGTGTCTCCTGAGGAACAGGGTGTCTACTACCTCTCAGCACTTACAGTATGAAAGAAAATAGCGATATTGATGACAGTAGTACTGTACAACAATGATGAATTTCCAGGGCACTTGCTTTCTTATTATAATTTGAGAATATTTTGTAATTATGTAACATTACAAGTATTCAAGCATGCAACCTGCCAAACTCCTCCAGATAATTGGATCTACATAAACTTTGCAAAGTGGGGGACATAGATGGATAGGTATGAATGTGTGTTGTATTGGTGATCTGATCTGAAATGGCTGAGGAGGCATGCTGCTTTGATGTCTTGGGTTGGCTCTGAAATGCCTTGTACCAAATAGAGGTTGCTGTGGGTATTGAATCTAAAGTCTGAGCTGCAGGGATTGCATTCCTGTTGACCATGTATTTGCCCCCATCATGTCCTTCTGTTACGTAAGAGACTCCAAGAGCTGCATCAGCAACATCCTGCTTTAGGAGGTACTGTTCCCACATTACAGCATGTTTGTTTCCCAAATGGACACTGGTCAATGGGCCCCAGTACCAAGGTGTTCTTAGCAGCTTCTCATGACACACTAGTTTATAAACAATTTAGCTGTCTGCAATAGGCTAAACATCTAACCCAACAGTAAGATAACAACAATCTGGCGAGGTGATATGCTTTATTATGCCAAAGCCAGAACCTGTTGTGGAGTTACATTTGGGTTTCTAGGGTGAGTTGGGGTTAGGGTGGAGGTCTCTGATGACATTTCTTTAAGATGAAGATAGGAAGTAGTATAGGATCAGCATGAGGAGATATTCACTTCAACTGTCCAGACACAAACAATCTTCTTCAATGCCAATCAATGCCAATCATTCTTTTGCTAACTTTGCTGTTGCTTTTACTTCCATGGTGATGTCTGGGGATCCACTCCATGTCACCTACATCTGAAGGATGGTTTGACAAAGCCTGGGGATTTTACCTTCTTTTACTTTGAGGAGTTAATAGTAAAGGCGATGGTGTACTTGAGGAAAGACCAAGCACAAAATCCTGCTCTCTAACGCGTACATCATGTTGTGCTCTTTACCTCAGAAGGCTGAGGTGCAGCAGACTCCTGTTTCTGCACTGTTTGCAAGAAAGATTCTGTTGCTGTGATGATTTCAGCTCTGACTCACATTAGTATCTGCCATGTCTGCCATCATTGCGACACTAAAATACCTTTTTGGCAATCAATAGAAGGAAGAAGGTTTGATACCAGAAAGTGCAGTGTTAGTGCTATTTCAGTGATGTAAGTCTTCTTCTTGCAGGTCAATTTCTAGACAGGAACAGCTTTATTAGGTGCCATCTTCTACTTGACTTCTTGTTTGATAGAGAAATGGTCTGGACTTTCAGAGTAAACAAACTCATAATGAGGCACAGAAGGACTTGTCTCTGACTCTGTGTCCACGTTCTGAGTCAGTACTAAATAAGAAAGCAGACTGGCAGATGTGGACATTGTAGTGAAAGAAAACAATCCATAATAATATCACGTGTATTGCTAACTAGAAGTTAGACTTTAGACTTGTTGGTAGATTAGTCACAAATCCTTTATGAAATGTTAATATTGCAGAAGTATTAAGAAATGTTTTTTCAATATTAAATACTGCATTCATTATTTACAAATAATGAATCTAATGGCCTAACCCCAACAGAATCACAGAGGCCTGTGGTAAAGAGAAAGAAATGGCATTTCCAGTTCAAATATCAGGCTGATAGTTGTGATCACTGACAAAATTGAGGTAGTTTATGGAAGATAAAGAAACACACGCAGATGACACAGAACATACATCCCTTTTAAAACACACAATTCCCTCATCTCTGTTACATAAATGAGAAATAAAAGTGATAATAATATTTTGGGTCAATCATGAACATTAGAGGCCTGTTTGGGAGGGTCAGTGAGGCTGGCAACAATGTATTTGATTAATGGTAAATAGTATCCAGGCCCACAAGACCTAAAAAATAACATTGGGAAACAAAATTATGTAAAATGATCAACAAAAAAGAGGGTTCACCCTAGTCCCATTGAGCACATTTGAAAGCATCGGGCCAGCAAGCAAATATGATTCAATTGATTAAAATAATAATGCTACACAAAAAAATCCCCAAATCAGGAGTATAATATTTAGGAAGAAATTCTTTATGATGAGCAATAATATTCTATAGGAGAACATCAGTTAAGCTGGCAATATTGACTAAATTCACTCAAATAATATCCAGTGTCCAACAGATCCAACACATATTAGCATAACATTTATAAAAAAAGTTAAATAAACAAAAATATTTTTGAGCTCAAAAAGAACCAAACTATCCACTAACCCCTGCTGTAGGCTTTGCAAAATATAAAAAAATGGACAATATGCAACAATTCTGCACACACATGCATGCACACACGCATACACCCATAATTCACCAAAATAATATCCAGTGCGCAACAGACGTATTAGCATAACATTTATAAAAAAGTAAAATAAACAAAAATGTGTTGGAGCTTCAAAAGAGCCAAACCATCCACTAACCCCTACTGTAGGTTGGTCAAAATATAAAAAAAATTACAATATGCAACAATTCTGCACAAACATGCATGCACACACACACACACACACACACATGAACATGCACACACATACACCCATGTATACAGGTTTCACAAGTGGCTTGGAAAGGAAGAAAGAGACCTGTAGGGCAAAGAGAAAATAGATTCCTGTGATGGAGCTCATCTTTTGTATCTCACCCTCTTATACCCAAAACCCTGCAACACTGCAGAGCATGGATTGCAGAAATAAAAAAAGTAAAAGAATAACATGTTAGCCTATAGACTACTGGAATCTGGGCATAGGCCCCACACATGAAAGAATAAAATGTACGCAATATCATAAGGGCTCATTACAATGGCAGTCAGAGGAGCGTCCGACTGCCATTGAGCCCAGTCGACAAGGAGTAGGCAGTTCCACCCACCATATTCCGATCAGACTGCCAAGTAGGTGGTCATAAAATGCCTTTTTCTACTGTGGCTTGTGCTGTGGCCCGAAAATGGGCCACAGCACAAGCTGCAGTAGAAAAAGGCATTTTTAATACATCTATGCACTCTGTACAAGGCACTGTTTGGCACACAGTGCATGGATGGTGGGGGGCACCACTTGTGCCCCCCGGCCACTTTGCAGTGGCCCACGCGAGATGCGGACTCTGCTTGGGGGCCCTCAAAGCCCCTTTCTGACAGCCTTTTCATTGTAGTAGGTCTGAGCAGGCATCGCCTCCATTCAGGATCACGATTCAGACCGCTGCCCCTTTAGTATTAGTAGATCCTTGTGGAGGGGGTGGCCCATCCCCCATATTGAAGGGTCCGACTGCCTCCATCCTAATGCGCCAGTCAGCCCTTAGGGCTGTCTGTCGGTGGAACCACCACCGATGGCCTGTTGGTGGCAGTCCCACTGACATTGAAATTAGCCCCATTGTCAAATCCCCCCAAAAAATACCTCCATTAGACTTGTTTGAACACTGAAATTGATCAACATACACACACAGAGATGAGAATTACAATCAAGATTTTGCGTTCCCACAAAGTCCTCCAAAAACATGCAAATCTGCACTGAATCTTGATAGAGTGCCTATTTTCCAGACAAAAATCTTTTTGCACTGAGAATTTGCCTTTTATGTAGTGAAAATATTGCTTTTTTACTTATTTAAGCCTTATTGCCTCCATGAATGAAAATATTCTAATGCTCCTACCCATGGTTTTTGACACAAAGCCCAGTTTACAAAGATTGTCAGACCTGGTTTTGCGCAAATGAAGAATGTCTCATTGAGGCAGGTGCAAAGTTTGAGGATAGTTTCATTTTTCCTAACTTTTCAAACATTGCATGTGTGCTGCAGCATACAATACTCACCTAGTGTGGGAAATGTTAAAATAATTCTCACCCAATGACTCAGTACTGGATGGATATGCTGCCAAAACAAAACCTTGGCTACACAACAGGCACCCACCATTGCACTATTGAGCAAAGGTGTGTGCGTGGCACTAGGCATCCTTAAAGAGTTCCAGAACATAGAAAGAAAGCAGCAGGAAGGCAGATGTTGTAATTGTGGCTATGTGTTACTCTCTTTACCTAGCACAACCCATCACAGCAACTTTGGTTTATGCACTTAACAACGCTTTTTGCAAATGTGTCCCAAAATGTTTTCATAAAATGGCAGGGAATTGCTTGGATTGTCAAGTAATAGATTGTTAAGGAAGGAGACATAAAAGTCAAAGAGTAAGTTGTTGATGGCCACCTTCCCATCACCAACAAACATATTTAGAATAGAAAAAGGATTGCACAAAAAATGCCTTAAATTTTGCTTGAAATCCCCATCCACAAGCTCTGAACAACCCAGGCAAAGGAGCAGTAAGAATGTCAAAAACATTTTTAACATTAAGAAAAATATTTGTGACCAACAGTACACTGTTATACCTGACCCTACAGACCGTATCTTCCCAGAAAATATAGAAATGTCCATTGCCCTTACAGTTCACCAAGCACTGTGCATTCAGCTACTTTCTCCCCATGTGGGCCTCCTCTTGGACAAAATACTACTTTGCCAAACTTTTAAAATCAATACATAAGCATTAATATAAAACATAATGATTTCCATACCTCACCCAACATCCATCACTACTTAGCAGGCATGATCAGTCTTTTGGCTTCATCTATTCAGGCTGATTTTCAAGATCACTTGATTAGCCAGCGTTCCAAAGACTGAAAATTGCTTTGTATCAAGAGACAAAAGATAAACCAAAATGGTGGCTGCAGCATCTACATGATTCTAATGGAAAAAAATCTTCAGTTTTATCCCAGATGTTATATCAATGCAAGGCTAAAGATCATCCGGGTGAGGTGCTCACTGCTGCCAGTTCTCATTATATTTAGAATGGACAATCTTACTCTGGAAATATGCACCAATTACATGAGAGGCACTTGTTTAAAAATCTTGACAACTTGATCATTTTGGGAGAGCGTTGTCCTTCTTCACACATTAGTTCCTGCAAAATGTTTTCTAGTTCTCCTCAATAAAGGCACAGATTTGTATTCTCAACATCTCAAAGATTACAGTAACTGGAAACACCATTTTCCAGTATTTCAATACTTACATGATGCATGTTGTTCCCAACTGATTGACCTGTATGGTTTCAGACTCTATGATCAGTTATCCAATCTTTACAGCTCAAAGCTAGACACTTCAGCAATACCAACAGGTGCTTTTATTTTTCCATTGAACTAAAGTGCTCCATATGCTTTCCTTTCATTTATCATGCTTTCTCAATGTCTCTTGAAGGACACAGAACAATTATGTGGTTTATTGATTGTCAGTCCATTTTGTTCATCCTAAACTCAATTTCTTGATCTTATGCATACATATTTCAATAGATGTTCCAATACTGCCTCCTAATTTTAGTAATTGGCTTCATGGTCCTTTGGATTGGTTTCACAATTTATTTATTTATTTATTTATTTTATTTTATAAACTTGTAAGGCGCAACAGCTACCCAAAAAGGGTTTCCCGGCGCCAAAAGACACAGCAAACAAGTGAGAGTGGAGCGTCGGGGTCATTCGGATTTATTGATCGAACAGCCAGGTTTTTATTTCTTTCCTGAACTTAGAATAACTCTCCTCTTTGCGTATGTGGATGGGTAAGGTGTTCCACATAGAAGGACCCTGATGGGCAAAAGATCTCCCTCCTATTCTGGAAAACTTGAATCTGGGCACACAATATGTTGCTGCTGAGAGTGACCGTAAGTTTCTTTTAGGAATGTAGGGGTGCACTAATGCCTGAAGGTATTTGGGTGCAGTGCCTGCTTTTATTTTAAACATATAGTTTAGGGTCTTAAACTTTATGCGGTTTTCCACTCTGAGCCAGTGAAGTTTGCGCAAGTAAGGGGACACATGGGTATTTTTAGGTATTTGACAGAGGATCCGGGCAGCCGCATTCTGGATCATCTGAAGTCTCTTTACTGTTCCTTTGTTGGCACCTAAATATAAGATGTTCCCGTAGTCAAGCCAGGATGTAACTAAGGCATTGACTACTGTTTTCTGCATAGAGATGGGCAGCATCCATAATACCTTTTTGAGCCATCTCAAGATGATGAAGCAGAGTCCAACCACTTTGCTGACCTGTTGCTTCATGGACAACGAATTGTCCAGGATTACCCCCAGATTCCTAGCATGAGAAACTGGTGTTGGGAGAGTTCCTATCTGGGAAGGCCAATGTGAGGCGTTCCATAGTTCGTGTTGTTTGCCCATTAAAAGAATCTCTGTCTTGTCTCCGTTTAATTTCAACTGATTCACATTCATCCAGTTGGAGATGTTCTGGAGACCTTGTTTAAGCAGAGACGGAGATGATGGATGAGATTCTGATAGCCTAAAGATAATCTGAGAATCATCCGCATATGTCATGAATGTCAGCCCAGATTTTTCGGCTAAATCTGCCAGGGGTCTTAGGTACAGATTAAAGAAAAGAGGGCTCAGAATTGATCCCTGTGGTACTCCATGGGGGGAATTGAATGATTCAGAACTTGCTATAGATGAAGCAAGCTGGAAAGTCCGTTGATCCAGGAAGGATTTAATCCATTTTAAGGCATTGCCTTGAATTCCATTATTTTCTAGCAGGATGAGCAGCTTTTTATGTGACACAGTATCAAAAGCTGCGCTTAAGTCTAATAGAATAAGCGCAACCGTTTGACCGTCGTCAAGATGTTTCCGAATAGTTTCAGAAACTCCCAGCAGAGCGGTTTCTGTAGAGAAACCCGCTCGGAAGCCCGATTGGGTTGAATGTAGAAGGGAATTATCTTCAGCAAATGTGGTAAGGACATAATGTACATGTCTCTCCAAACATTTAGAGAAGGCTGGAAGGAGAGAGATGGGTCTATAATTTGCTAATATATTAGGGTCTGCTGTTGGTTTTTTCAGAAGAGGGGTCACTATAGCATGTTTCCAGAGGCTGGGTACTTCAGCAAACTCCAAAGATGAATTTAAGGTATCAACAATGATTTCAAGGGAGGAGGAGTCTAGCTCTTTCATAATATTCATAGGAATAGGATCCTGTGGAGAGCCGGATTTAATAGTCTTCATGATGGATTGAAGAGTATCAATTGTTATGGGCGGCCAGTGTAGTAGGGTTTGTTTAGTTGTGGGAGTATTCTCTATGTCTTGTTTTGTGGTAGTATCAGCGTTGTTCCTGTCTATTCCAGTGATTAATTTCTCTATTTTATCAAAAAAGAATTGGGCAAGGTCCTGACATTGCTTGTTATTCAATGGGCGGGCCGGGGCTATGGTTTGAGCTCCCGCTAGATCTTTTACCGTATTGAATAAAGTTTTAGGTTTATTCACAGCTTCCGTAATGGTGTAAGAGACATACACAGCGCGTGCTTTCCTACAAGCAGTATGATAATTATTTCTGGCAATTTGATATAGTTTTTTCTTGTCTGGAGCAAAGTGTTTTCGTCACAATCTTTCTAGTACCTTGCATTTAGTTTTTTCCTCTTTAAGGGAGTCATTAAACTAAGGAACCGGAGGGCGGTGCCTATTTCTCTTAGTGTTTGAGGTAGGCAGACAAGACTCAACCGCTTTGGTGAGCCATTGTTGAGTGGCCGTTGCTATGCCTTCCATATCTTGGGTTTTATTAGGTGCATTCAGACTAAGTGCCGTGTTAAGTTTAGAGATGTCTAGTTTTTTCCAATTTTTTCTGAATGATGCCTGGGGTATAGAGAGAGAGAGGGAATTGGAAGGAGGTTTGAGATTAAATTTGAGTAGGTAATGATCGGACCAACACACCGGGGTATTATCCTGCCAGATGAGTTCAGGAAGATTTGTAAGTATAGGATCGAGCAGATGGCCAGCCTTATGGGTGGGTCCGGAGTTAATAAGATTGATACCTAGAACTGACAAATCTTCTAGTAAGTTCACACAGGCGGTGTTAGATAGATCCTCTAAATGTAAGTTTAGATCTCCAATAATAGAGAAGTTCTTACAGGCCAATAACGGAGGGGTAATGTGGTCTGCTAATTCGGAAGCACATTTGGTACCATTCCCAGGAGGCCGGTAAGTTAAGGAGCTGGAAAATGTAAAACTTGGATTCAAACAGAGTTTAAAAAGTGAGGATTCACAGTCTGAGATCTGTAACGTCTCAAGAGTACATATGAGAGTTTTATCATAAATGACTGCAAGTCCACCCCCGGTTTTCCGGGTTCTGTCTTGTCTGAGAATCGCGTATGTGGCAGGCAGGGCGATGGCCACATCCGGACCAGAGCCCTCGTGTAACCAAGTCTCAGTGAGGAACAATGCGCTCAGTTTTTCCTCTAGCAGTATGTTAAAAATATCTATGTTTGGGCAAGGATCGACAGTTTATATAATAAAATATAAATACTTCGTCAGTGGGAGAGCACTGTTTTTGGTCCTTCCTGGCTCTCGATCTACGTGGGGGATATGGTTGAAAGGAAGAAAGTGACAGACTGCAATTAGGACAGACAGCCTTACCCGTATGTGGAATTTCTAGCAAGGTACAGCCGACATGCTTCCTAGGTCAGAGTGCATTAAGCTGGGCGGACGTCCAACTTTGTAGTGCATTTGGGAGTGGGACATAGCCCCCTGCCCCGAGCCCCGTCCTGTCCCGGACGGGCCCAGACGGGCTGGTCTTTGGCGTGTCTTTGGCGCGGGTTAGGCGCTTTTGCTGCGCGTCATCGCTGCGCGTCTTAGGTGACATCAGTGTTTTGTAGGGGTCGTGCTATCGATCAGCACCGCCTCCCTACACTCTCGCCCAATCGCTGCCCGTCACCGGGAGGGAACCCGGGAGAAAGGTAGCGCCCTGCACCCTCCACAACAATCAAGCCGAGTGCTTGCGGTGCACCGGGGTGTCAGGGACAGCAAGGATCGCCTCAGAGGGTCTGTGAGTAAAATTATGTACAATTTTAAAAAGTCTGTTTAGTTAATGCTTGGAAGGGGTCAGGCCATCTTCATTCATCCCAAACCATTCAAAAGAGTCTATTAGGGTCACTGAAAATACCAGTCTGCATGTACAACTAGGACATGGGCTGCATTGTCTCACTGGTGCATAGAATCTCATTCAAATCCCATTTCAGCAAATGTCTCAATTATAGCAGACTTTTTAAGTTATCTACGATTGTTGAGTAAGTATTACAGGACTGTCAATACTAATAGGTTAGCTATATCCCTGGATCGCAATAACGTCACAGGTAAGCCAGTTGCTGAAACCTGCTGATTTGCAGGTTGCTGTGAGGAATAAAGATAAACATTATGGGCCTCATTACAATGTTGGGCGGATGCGACACAGTCTCAGTCCTGGGACCGATTGACCTCTGGTTGGAGGTCCTGACTGGCTAATTACAATCTTCCCAAACACTGTTCGGTTGCATTCTCCCATTTCTCAATGAAAGCTAGTGTTACAGCCGTAAACCAACCATAACACAAGCTCCCATTAAGAAATGGGAAGTGTTGTTCATCTCTGCACCCGGTAGCAGGCACCTCAAGGTGCCTGCCACAAGGTACAGGGATCAGAACACGGACACCATAGGTGCCCCCCAGCCCTCAACTAAAGGCTGCAAGGGAAAGGGGACCCTGCGGAGGCCCCCAAACATGTTTTCCGACATGGTTTCCATGTCAACAGGCCTGAATGGAAATCATGTCCGAAACAGTGAATCGTGATCCCAGGGGCAGAGAGACCCGCCCTTTGGTATTACAAGCTGGCTTCAATTGGCCAACGTGCTCCATGAGCCCATCGGAAGCCAGCTGGAAGGACTGGCCGGTTTACTTTCCAACCACCAGCATTGTATTGCGGCGGTCGGAAAGTAACCCAAGCAGCCGATTACGATGCCACTTGGGCCACATCGTAATTGGCCCCTAAAGCTTCTTCTGGATATAATTTTTGGGGACATGTCAAATTGGTGTTGATTATGTTTAGTAATGGCCTGATAATTCATCAATAGCACAAAAACCTTTATCAGTTAAGTTAACATTGTTCTTATGCTTTCCATCTTTCAAAAGGATATCAGACAGCAGCTCATTGGATCTGTAAGCTAGACAATGGACTCTCTGGTGGGTTTTTTCTCCATTTGCAGGGGAACTGAGACTCAGTCATCATTTATAGAGCAGCCTACTTTTCATTGTCATCAAAAGTTTGTGTTGGACATGGTCTCAAGGAAGCCCAGCCGTATATTTCCAACATTTTCAGCCCAGCTCCCTATTTTGTTCATAAAACCCTCCCACTCTTTCTAGATGGGTTAAATAGGTTATGTCTGACAATAGCTATGATATTTCAGTCTTGGAGCCCATTTCTATAGAGGATCCATGTTTTCTAAAAAGCCTTCTGGGCAGTCGCTCATTTGGAAGGGATTCTAAGGGCAGATAAATGGTCCTCTGTTTCAATGTTTACAGCCTTTCATTGTACACGTGGAGAAGTGTGGCTCAAATGGTTACAGCGGCAGACCCTGATGCAAAGGTCTGGTCCGGGACCAGGGTTCAATACCCGCCTCGGCGGGTCTTGGGCTCAATTTCCTCGGACCTGATAATTCTCGCCTCGGTGCCTATTCTAATCATGGGTCCCACTCTGCAACTATGGGCAATAGCTTGCTTAATCTCCACAACTGCCCCAACAGCGCTGGGATGCCTGGCTTCACCTTGGGGGTGCCCAGGAGTGGACATTCCACAGGGAAAAACCAGGAAGGGTTCCTAAGTGGTATACGGACAGCGCCGGGACACCTCCGTTGGAGGTAGCTGTGCGCTTTACAAATGCCATTTACATTTACATTTACACGTATCTCTCATTCTTTATTTTCAGTAATTAGTATGCTCTAAAGATGCATATTTAGATACTTCTGCCTTGACATAAAATGTGTCGTTTTCAAGTTTCTGATGTAGGGAAGTCCTAATTCTTTGAGGTAATGAAGGCAGTTATTATTTTAATAATGGACTGTTCTTTAAAACATTCTCATCCCTTCCCCAATGTATACAATATCATGTTTGTTTATTTTTTCTGAGTGCCACAATTTCAGTTCTACAGTTGGGATGAATCTTCCATGGAGGAAAATGACTGAATTTTAATGGTATGGCATTCTTTTTCATGTTCTTTCCATTATGTACATACTAGGTTGACGTCAGTCATCAAGAAAGGAACAGGCAAATGGGACCCTATATATATTGGACTAATTAAACACCAGAGTAACTTCAATTAGCAATTTACTCCCAAGGGATTAATGGATATTGTGTTTTTTTAAATATCGAAACTGCTATATGCCATATTTTATTACAAAACGTATGTGTACAGTGGAAAATAAAGGCAAGGAAATAGTGCGTTATACTCACCCTTATGTTTTGTTTTTATAAAATCAGGGCATTTCTAGATTAGGAACTTGGAAAGTCCTTATAACATACATCAGCTTAAAATGGAACTCATTTACAATGTCAGGATTTATTGCAAAACTCTATCATCCACTTGGGCTATTAGACCTACATGTGGGAAGATAGATAGATAGATAGATAGATAGATAGATAGATAGATAGATAGATAGATAGATAGATAGATAGATAGATAGATAGATAGATAGATAGATAGATAGATAGATAGATAGATAGATAGATAGATAGATAGATAGATAGATAGATAGATAATTGATAGATAGATATTGAAGAAAAGAAGATGATGTGATGGAAGTGTTCAGGTAGAGGATGTAGAAGAGTCACACCAAGCAACAAGAGCAAACAGCCCTTTCAGATGTTTTTTACAGGTCCATGAGGCCCTGGCTGTTAAAGCATTGTCCACTCATTGAACAGCAGGCAATTGTAATAATGTACAGCAGCACAGAGGTACATGCCCCTAGAATCAGAGAGGCTGAGAAAATAAAAGTGCTACATTGTTGGAAAGTGGAATATTAATAGTGATAAATAGTAACTTACCACTTCAAATACGGTTACAAACCCCAAAAAAGGGTCAGTCAAGGTCTCAATAAATTATTTCCTTACTCAACCCTTGGTAGCTGGCAACGAGCAGGCAGCCATAACTTAGGAGACAGGTGTGTAAAGCATTAAAAAACACCAATACATTAAATAAGTAACAAACAACACACAATAATAATACAACTCTAAATTACAAAAATAGATTATATTTTTATAAACTAATAAACAGTAAAATGACAAAAATCAAATGTAGGTAACCGGACATATGATTTTTCAATAATAAACACTTTGTGGTGCTTAAAAACATATAGCAGCACTTTGGAACTTCTGGTTGAGCTTGACCAGAACAAAGTCAAAGTTTGAGGCCAATCACAATATAGCCCTGATCGGATATTCTAAGAGGCAGGCCTCGGCCAAAACTTTACCTTTATTCTTCGTAATTTTTTTCGAGCTTTTTTCCTCAAAATCGAGCAAGGTTCTTTGCCAAGCCAGATTCAGTGCGGGTTTCTGGCTTGACTTTCCGGAAGTCCCCGGTCAAATCCTGAGTTTCAGCAGGATGAACCCTAGATCCAAGCCTGTTTGTGGTTGAAGGTAAGCTGGCATAATTCTCTACATTGTCAGTCACTTTATTGAGTTTTTTCAAACAGTTGCTCCAAACTTCTGAAACTTCTTCCAGAAGTTCCTCTTGAGGGTTCAAAGTGTTCAAAACACAAATCGAAGGGTCTGGAATCTCCTAGAGGGGAGTTGGGATGGCTGGACTACAGTTCCCACAATCCACTTGACCAAATCCTTAAAAGTTCCCTGGATGCACTCAGGATGGTGACTCTTGGTGGAGATGATGCAGATGGGCTCTGATAGCCTGTAGCTTGCAGAGAGTTCACTCCTTAGACTTTCAGAATCAGGCAAATTTCTGCTGGTGCTGAGTACCACAGTGTGCAGCGTGTGTAGTCGTGGTGAGTGCAGTCCTCTTGGTGAAGACCAGGGAGTCAGCAGGGCAGTCCCTCTTCTTGTCTCTTCAGGCAGTCATCTGAGGAGCTATGCAACAGTCCCATATTTATTCACAGTTTCTGGGTGTCAAGCAGGAGGGCACCCCTCACCAATGGGATGCAGGGTGCCACCAAGTGG
This sequence comes from Lissotriton helveticus, assembly GCF_964261635.1. NCBI lineage: Eukaryota > Metazoa > Chordata > Amphibia > Caudata > Salamandridae > Lissotriton > Lissotriton helveticus. Next base: position 44,309,029 of record NC_136060.1, on the reverse strand, counting down.
TAGCATATTTTTGGCCTAGAAAGCACCATTCTCTCAAAATCCATCACGGAGGAAATCTCTCCAGAAGGGCTGGATCAGTCTAAGCCAGCCTACTGGTGTGGTTAGGTTTCACTAACACTCCCCTTCCAGCCCTCTTCTTAATATAGTTACTGAGGCTGCGGTGTGGCTAGGGAGTGCAGGGTACTGGGGTCAGCATGTGCTGTCCTAAAATGTCATTCTCCCTTTGAAGATAAGTTTGGCTCCCCCACGAATTTCCTGCCTTTTGTCTTTTTCAGATAAAGTTCTCAATCAACAGGAAATCCATTGTCTACTCTCACATGACACTTTAATTCTCATCTAGCAGCTGTGGCTCAGCCTGGGAAAGGCTGGCCAATCCGAAGAGGGCACTAGAATCCTGGATTTTGGCTCACAGAAAAGAAAGTTTAATAACTTATTTTCTGTAATAGTAATTATAAATCTAACAGTGGCAAGTTGTTGGATTTATCTCAACTATTAATTTGATACCTTGAAGTGTATTTTCAGATGGCGCCCATCAATATTTATATTTAAATAAAATATTACAATTGTTAGCCTATTGAGCAATTTATTCCAATGGTAGAAAACGGAACTCGCAGTTTTTCCCTCACCAGGGCTTATAAAACATCTTTTATAATGTCCATTCTTATCGTTGTAATTCCCCCTACCCCTGAGGCACCTAGGGGAGACCTTAGGGGTGACCTATTTCATTAATTTATTTTAAAACACTATTTTTGAAAAATATCCAAAATGCAATTTAGTCTTCTAATAATAACAATGCTAATATATATGTGAACTAATTAGAATAGTTTAGTTCAATGTAGTTACCTTCTGTTTATTAATATGAAATTAATATTTTTTAATACGACATTTCTAAAAAATATACAGATTTATTTATTTCTAAATTAAGATATTTATTCAAATATTTTAAAATACTGATATGAAATACTGAAATAATTGTAATCAGTACTTACTTTATTATGAGTAAAAGAAGTGTATTATAGATACAGTAATCTAGACCTTTGTCAAAAACAATTGTAAACATGGGCATGGAATAGTAAATCTGAGCCTCCAGCCCGCAAATATATGCACCTTTCCCAATGTTTTTGGGAGGAGTTGGAGTAGTAAATCTCAGGCCCAATTTAGGTATTGGCAGATGGGATATTCCATTACAAACTTGATGGATATCCCGTCCACCGTATTACAAGTGCATTACATCCTATGGCATTTGCAATACAGTTGACGAGATATCCATCACGTTTGTGGCAGAGTATCCCATCCACCAAGATCAAAATCAGGCCTCTAGTCTCTATCAAGTATATGCAGTGGTTTCTAAGAAGTTTAATACTTGCTTATTTTGGAATAGCTGAGTTTTTCAACTACCATTTCGTGGACTTGTTTAGCTTACTTCGAAAATCTGGGGTCCTGTTTCAGGGCCAGTGATGACTTTTGACTTTGGAAGAACGCCCTTTTATGAGAATCTTCATAAATTGATACTGAGTATTTTGGCTCATTTCAAGTGTGTCCGAGAAGACATTAATGCACCCTTTCATTTTTTAAACCTGCTGTAGTGTGCTGTCATCAATATTTCACCAGGGAATGTGGAACCTGGGTTAGTGCCTAAGCAAGTGGCTTCAGAGAAGTTTAACTAAGGGGTTTCGTTTCTCAACATTGTTTCTTTAAAATTGTGAGTCAAGCATTAACTCATTGTGCTTACTTACCTCATTTAGAGGTACAAAGGATAAAGCTTTTTTTATTTCAAAAGCAAGTTCATTGTTCTCTATTCTACGTCTATGCTTAGAATAGCTATACAATTGTGTTTCACATGGCTTGATTAAAATGAAATTGAGTTTCTGGGTAATTGTTTTAAACTGTCTAGATTATTGAGTGTTCAAGGTCAATTACAATTTTTCTCTGGACATAATATTAGATTTTTGTTGCATCTGGATAGGAATTGGCCACAAGTGTTATATTATTTGTTAGAGAGAAGAGCATCAATTAATCGTATGTTAGTGTTTTGGTACCAAACCTAGGAGCATATTATCAAGGACAGGCGATACATTATCGCCGCTTTTATCGGCAGGAAACTGGCTATAAAGCGGCGATAATGGCCTTGATAATATGCTCTATGAATTCCAATCAAAGCCCATGTTAGATGCATATTATCAAGGCCATTATTGCCGCTTTATCGGCAGTTTCCTGACGATAAAAGCGGCGATAATGTATCGCCTGTCCTTGATAATATGCCCCCTAGATGTTATATATATCAGGCTAAATGGTGGTGGGCTGGCACCATCCATTAGTCAGATATTGCATTGTGTTAAAGCCAGCAGATTGTTAGATGTGCTGAAAACTATTATTCTTGTAACATAATTTAAATTGTCAAATCAAAATAGATCATTATATTGCATGCATTTTTTAAGGCGTGCTAGAATATCTGTATCTACAAATCTATTAAGTGGAGGCATATCATGTAATTTTGTTCCTCATGTTCGTTCTATTGTCCTCTTTAAAATACCTATATTGAAAGCATCCTGTAAATTGGAAAGCAATATTGGGTAGACAGTTGTTAAGTATAGTTGCTGTTGGTGGACGATCTTGGGGATGTCTCTTTTAACTCTTGACCAATAGTTTGAATCTCTATATCAGCCATATTTGCAAGATGGTTGTTTTCTTTCATATGTTCCACATTGTTATTCACTGTTGAAGAACGAACATACGATCTCTTTGAATAATATTTTGCACATTTCCAATGGGTGTGCTTGTTGCTTGAGGTTTCTTGAAAATATATGTCACCAATGCATGATATTAAAGGTTGGCCATGTGGATAGCTGGAGTAAAGAATATGCAATCTGTAAATTGTATAAATGTGAAAAAGAAACTTTTGTGAGAATGGTGTGAGGAATTACATTATTTTTAATTAACGTTTTTTTAGTCATACTGTAATACTTAACATTTTCTTTCACTTTTCTGACAGGATATGATTACTTTTAGTAGTTTTCTCGTGATTTGTTTAATGTTTGTAGCTATCTTGTAGTTCTATTTTCCTGAAATCTGTACTAGAAATGTACTATGTTAAATTAATTTTAAATATATGTTAAATGTAAATGATTTGTTTCTTTTAGTTTAGGTAATTTAAAATAAAAAACATTTTAGAGTATAAATACATTTCATTATTTGGTAGGCATTTTTGATTTGTTAGCTATTCTGTTTTTGAATCTTACAGGATACTGTTTGAATTGTAAACTGTTTGTGGTATTACCTTTTATGGTATATGCTAATAGGAGGTCGACGTATTATTCTATTATATAACCTTACAAAATGCCGCAAACCTGGATATGTCTCCTCCTGCTGTAGTTCATTCTGCAGTGGGAGAAAGTTTCTCTTTAGTGACTTGATTCATTTGATTTTGGTGACTTGACTGTATAGTTCATTAGCTTAACTCTGCATGTTTTGTTTCTGGTGCAGAGATCAGAAGGTCTGGGTTTTTCTACACAGTAGAATGGCAAACATGCTCAGGCCTTTGATGGGATGTTAAATCAAAGTCCTTAACATAACTTAGAGTACATATTTCACAATGGGTGCTACACACAACATCAAGTAATCATGTACCTCAATACTTTCCATGCTTCTGAGTACCTGTAGGTTTCGGAATGCTAGGAATAGGTGCGCTTTGGAGAAATGTTTGTATTGCTACCATTTAAAACATTAAGAAAATGTCAAAGGATGCAAATCATCAAGAACAGTTACAGTTACAGTTAGCAGTGTCAGGGTTACTGTATCAGATAGCAACCCGTCAGAGAGAAGGTAGTCCAGTTCAGGTTTTTGACCACGTTCGGCCAGCAGGCAGCAGGAGCAGAGCAGAGCAGGAAGCAGGAAGAACCGCGCACCGCTGCCGTAAATCGCGGCCGAAATCGCGGCCGAAATTCGCCGAGAAAACACCAGCTTGGGAACCCGGGAATCAAGGCTGCGTGGAAGGAGGGGGCCCTGACCAGCTGTCTCCCTTGCTGACTCCCCTGCTGATCTGACTCTCGTTGTCTCTCGCGCCGAACCGGGGGTCCTGCTGCCAGAGCACAGAGAGGGGTTGTCACAGCACCACGTGAGACGACTCTGACCGCAGGCTGCCGCGGAGGGAGGAGAAGGACGCCAAGACCGCCAAACTGCCGAGGTGCTGTCTCATGCCCCCTTACTCCCCAGACCCCAGACCCTGGCTCCTAGCACCCAGCCCCTCGGCCCCTGGCTCTTGAGTTCCAGTGCCGCCGGAGGTGCCAGGGGTGCTGTGCTGTGCGGCGTGGGGGGTCCCACGGCAAGCCGAGTGCAGCGGGCACCAAGCCGGTGCTGCATCGGGTTGGCGCTGCACCAACGCGAGTCGGCGCCTCGCCCCTAGCGCTCCTTGTACCCTGGGATTTAGCTTCACTACAGCCTTTACTACCACAGTTTACCTCGGCAGACAGACAGTGCAGCACTGCGGGAGCGGGAGCATAAAGGGGAAAATGATAGCCCCACAGCGTGGGAGTAAAGCGTTGAGAACAAGTTGAGTAGCCGAGCAGCTGAGCAAGCAGAGTTGGCTGCAATTAAGAGGCGGTTCGATGCTCACTGTGGATCCTCTGCCAACTGGCCAAAAGGAAAGCCAAAGGTGAGAGCGAGAGTGAGTGAAGAGTGCCTTTGACCTTCTGGTCCAGTTCGTGTTTTGCATCTACCTCAATTGCCAGTCGTGGGAGCAGCAAGCAGTGAGCGAGGTGGATTCCAGCCCCGCACGGCCCCAGAATTTTCTTTTATTTTTTTATTTTTTATTTATTTATTATTATTTTTTTTCCTTAGCCATTTCAAATGACATCAAACAATTTTCAGGGTAATAGGAGAACAAGAAAAGAAGGAGCAACCAAGCGTAGTGCTACCATTCACAAAGTACGCATGACCTCAGCACCTAAAGCGCACAAACATCTAGCACACAGCTGGAAATCGACCTATAAAGTAACATACAAACTTGGAGACAGGATTGCACGAGGACACCAAAAACAATTCTGCGGACAGCAGGGGAGGGAAATGAGCAGACCAGGCACCAAAATGCGTAAAACTAGAGCCGGCGCCGGCACCGAGAAAAAGCTAGTCAAGGAGATCCGAGCACAATCAGAGTCTACCCCTATTGTACATACAATCTTAAACACAAATACCAAAAAAAATAGAGGGGATCTGCAAATACTTTATGTCAAAGCCGCCCGGACAAAGAACATCGGGGCAGGAAGAGTCCTGTGGCAATACGCCAAAACAGGAGAAGCAACAAGCTGAAGATGCCCCGCCCCAGGAACCAAATATACAGACCATTGAAAAATTGGATGTCGGGAAATATTCTTTCTCCTGGGAGAAAGCAGCAGTCCCTTGCATACCCCTGGAAGGAAGAAATGACGCATTAGGGCAAGAAAACATGGTGGCTTTTGAAACTCCTCCAGCTTTGGTGCCCCATGAAAGGGAGGAAGATGCACCGGGGCAGGGATACCCGGAAATTCGGGAAATATCATCACCAGTCCCGGAGTCCCCCATTAAGGTCAATCAGCAGACGCATGGGCAAGCCCAGTCCCGGAAGTCCTGGTAATATCATCAGCTTTGGAGTCCCCAACCAAAGTCAAACTAGGGGACAGCTTGGTGACACCACAGGCAGGCAGCAGAAGAACTCCGCTCAAACTGTCCCAGTCACCTTATCTGTCAGCTATCAAACTCCTCACATTTAATCAAAGCTTATTCTTGCAGGGATCAGAGTTGAGAGAGAATAGCCACTCGGGGGAATATAACCCCCATCAACCAACCGCAGAAACAAAGAGCACAAATCAAAGTGACCCTCACCATCAAAACACCTTGCTATCCTCAATAAACTGTACACTGACGACGGCCATCAAGGCGCTCACTTGGCAAACACAAAAATTGGAAATTCAAATAGACACAATGCAGGCAATAGCAACAGCTATGATTAACATGGTGGGCAGTCATAATATCGAGTCTTTTATTTCGACTGGACAGAATATCGAGTAAAAAATATAGAATGGACATAATATCGACTAGACATAATATAGACAACAAAAATATCGACTAGAGAAAATTAATATCGAATAGAATGAACATAATATCGAATCAAAAATATAGAATGGACATAATATCGACTAGACATAATATAGCCAACAAAAATATCGAATTTAAGGTAAGTTAATATTAATTTTTATTTTTTGTGTAATATAAGTCTGTAGCGGGTTGTGGGTTTATAGGGGAATAGGGTGGGAAGTAATTTAATTATAAATAATTAAATATGTTAATTTATTTATTGATATTTATTTAGAATTAATTGTTAATTAATTATTAATTGGTAATTAATTAAAATATAATTGGTAATTAATTATAATTGATTAATTGATAAATATTTTAATTTTAGTAATTTATTTTCTGTAGCGGGTTGTGGGTTTATAGGGGAATAGGGTGGGAAGTAATTTAATTATAATTAATTACATTTTTAAAATTATTTATTGATATTTATTTATAATTAATTGTTAATTATGTATTAATTGGTAATTAATTAAAATATAATTGGTAATTAATTATAATTGATTAATTGATAAATATGTAAATTTTATTAAATTATTTTCTGTAGCGGGTTGTGGGTTTATAGGGGAATAGGGTGGGAAGTAATTTAATTATAATTAATTAAATATGTTAATTTATTTATTCTTAATTATTTGGAATACATTGTTAATTAAATAACAATTGGTAATTAATAATAATATGATTGGTAAATAATTTTAATTGATTAATTGATAAATATGTTAATTTCATACATTTATTTTCTGTAGCGGGTTGTGGGTTTATAGGGGAATAGGGTGGGAAATAATTTAATTCTCATTAATTAAATATCTCATTTAAATTATTGGTATTTATTTTGAATTAATTGTTAATTAATTTTTAATAGGTAATTAATTAAAATATAATTGGTAATTAAAATTAATTTATTAATTTTGAAATTGTAAATTAATTTATTGTTAATAGGTAATTAATTAGTATGAGTAGGCAATTTTTATAATTAAATAATTTTATTTTGTATTTATAAATAAATATGTAATATTTTTTATACACAAGTACAATATTTTATTTATTTGTAATTGGTATTACTATTTATGTTATTTATATCTATTTGTGAAGTATTTACTTTCCCTATTATTGCACTCTCTGAAGTTGGAATAGTAATTTTAACCCCTACGCTATACAACACTTTCCCTAATGTTGCACCCACTGGAGTGGGTATGCAACGTTTACAACGCAACTTTTACTATGCACTACCATTACAATGAAACTTTTACAACGCAAAAACGTTTACAACGCATACATTTACAAAGCATGTTTTTACAACGCAGATACCTTTACAACGCATACCATTACAACGTAAGTATTGCTAAGTATATAATTATTTTTAATATGTTATATGTTTGGGTTTTTGGGTAAAGGGGTATTTTTAGGGTTCAGGGTCAGTTTTCAGTATTTGGGTAAAGGGGTATTTTTAGGGTTCAGGGTCAGTTTTCAGTTTTTGGGTAAAGGGGTATTTTTAGAGTTCATGGTCAGTTTTCAGTTTTTGGGTAAAGAGGTATTTTTAGTGTTCAGGGTCAGTTTTCAGTTTCTGGGTAAAGGGGTATTTTTAGGGTTCAGGGTCAGTTTTCAGTTTTTGGGTTAAGGGGTATTTTTAGGGTTCAGGGTCAGTTTTCAGTTTCTGGGGTAAAGGGGTATTTTTAGGGTTCAGGGTCAGTTTTCAGTTTTTGGGTAAAGGGGTATTTGTAGGGTTCAGGGTCAGTTTTCAGTTTTTGGGTAAAGGGGTATTTTTAGGGTTCAGGGTCAGTTTTCAGTTTTTGGGGTAAAGGGGTATATTTAGGGTTCAGGGTCAGTTTTCAGTTTTTGGGTAAAGGGGTATTTTTAGGGTTCAGGGTCAGTTTTCAGTTTCTGGGGTAAAGGGGTATTTTTAGGGTTCAGGGTCAGTTTTCAGTTTTTGGGTAAAGGGGTATTTTTAGGGTTCAGGGTCAGTTTTCAGTTTTAGGGGTAAAGGGGTATTTTTAGGGTTCAGGGTCAGTTTTCAGTTTTTGGGTAAAGGGGTATGTGTAGGGTTTAGGGTCAGTTTTCAGTTTTTGGGTAAAGGGGTATTTTTAGGGTTCAGGGTCAGTTTAGGGTTTTTGGGGTACAGGGGTACTTTGTAAAAATAAAGTAAAATTACATTTAAATTACATTAATTAAATACAATTAAATACAATTAAATTATATTATAATATTTTAAATTAATTTATATTAAAAAAAATATTATATACTTACCAATACTTACGTTGTAATGGTATGCGTTGTAAAGGTATATGCGTTGTAAAATCTTGCGTTGTAAATGTATGAGTTGTAAAAGTTTTTGTGTTGTAAAAGTTTTGATGTAATGGTAGGTGTTGTAAAAGTATGCGTTGTAACGTCATACATCCCTGGAATGGGAATACTAATTTTAACCCCTACGCTATCCAGAGCTTACCCTACTGTTGCACCCACTGGAGTGGGAATAGTAAATTTTACCTCTACGCTATCCAACACTTTTGCTAATGTTGAACTCACTATAGTTGTTACAATAAATTTTAACCATTTTCTATGCTACGCTAAAAATGTTATATATGTTTATTTAATAATATGTTTATATATATATATATATATATATATATATATATATATATATATATATATATATATATATATATATATATATATATCCATCGAAACCAGAAACCCTATTGAAGAAGGCCACAGTGGAAGTTCAATAAAACACAGGGTTTATTTTCAGCATGCTGGTGGCAGACGATACAGGACAACACTTCTCATATCTATATTCGCCAGACGCGTTTCGGGAATAACCCAATCCCTTCCTCTGTGGCGTGCTCGTGCAAAGAAAAGGAAATGCTGCAGTTCAATTATATGCCCAACACCTGCCCTCGGGGGGGCGTGGCCGTACACTCGGCCCTCTGGGTGTCGTAGTTCAGACAAATTGTTCTCCAAGTGGGTGCGCAATTCCTTACAAATAAACACAGTTTATATCCCATGTGGGTAGAAGCGAGAACTGGCCGCATGCCACTTTGCTTTCTTGCTGGAAACAGTGTTGAAGTGAGCACGCACTGGAATAGTGCTCACTTCCTTCCATTCTTGCCGTCAAAACTCCGCTTGGAGCCGACTCAGACCCTTAGTTCAACGGGAGGCCTTCTTCGCGACCGGGAGCGGCCGCTATAAATCCATCGAAACCAGAAACCCCATTGAAGAAGGCCACAGTGGAAGTTCAATAAAACACAGGGTTTATTTTCAGCATGCTGGTGGCAGACGATACAGGACAACACTTCTCATATCTATATTCGCCAGACGCGTTTCGGGAATAACCCAATCCCTTCCTCTGTGGCGTGCTCGTGCAAAGAAAAGGAAATGCTGCAGTTCAATTATATGCCCAACACCTGCCCTCGGGGGGGCGTGGCCGTACACTCGGCCCTCTGGGTGTCGTAGTTCAGACAAATTGTTCTCCAAGTGGGTGCGCAATTCCTTACAAATAAACACAGTTTATATCCCATGTGGGTAGAAGCGAGAACTGGCCGCATGCCACTTTGCTTTCTTGCTGGAAACAGTGTTGAAGTGAGCACGCACTGGAATAGTGCTCACTTCCTTCCATTCTTGCCGTCAAAACTCCGCTTGGAGCCGACTCAGACCCGCGTCTGGCGAATATAGATATGAGAAGTGTTGTCCTGTATCGTCTGCCACCAGCATGCTGAAAATAAACCCTGTGTTTTATTGAACTTCCACTGTGGCCTTCTTCAATGGGGTTTCTGGTTTCGATGGATTTATAGCGGCCGCTCCCGGTCGCGAAGAAGGCCTCCCGTTGAACTACGGGTCTGAGTCGGCTCCAAGCGGAGTTTTGACAGCAAGAATGGAAGGAAGTGAGCACTATTCCAGTGCGTGCTCACTTCAACACTGTTTCCAGCAAGAAAGCAAAGTGGCATGCGGCCAGTTCTCGCTTCTACCCACATGGGATATAAACTGTGTTTATTTGTAAGGAATTGCGCACCAACTTGGAGAACAATTTGTCTGAACTACGACACCCAGAGGGCCGAGTGTACGGCCACGCCCCCCCGAGGGCAGGTGTTGGGCATATAATTGAACTGCAGCATTTCCTTTTCTTTGCACGAGCACGCCACAGAGGAAGGGATTGGGTTATTCCCGAAACGCGTCTGGCGAATATAGATATGAGAAGTGTTGTCCTGTATCGTCTGCCACCAGCATGCTGAAAATAAACCCTGTGTTTTATTGAACTTCCACTGTGGCCTTCTTCAATGGGGTTTCTGGTTTCGATGGATATATATATATATATATATATATATATATATATATATATATATTATTTTTGGTGATATAATTTTTTTAATTATAGAAATTATTTATTAAAATTACAATTTTAAAATAATTATTTCTAAGTTTATATTAAATATATTTATTACTATATTAGTTTTAACTTAATTTTAAGACATTTAAAAAAATCGATATTTTGACAGTCTATATTTTTGTAAGTCGATATTTTGGAGTCGATATTTTGGTACTTACCTGTTTGTAGATAGGGAGTCGATATTTTGTCACTCGATATTTTTCACTCGATATTTGTGTATCTCGATATTTGTGACATCGATATTATGTCAGTGATCCGATTAACATAGAAGGTAAAATTGATATTTTAGCAAGAAACTTGGAGTTGTTGAAATCGCAGACAACAGTTGGGTGCTCTTGTTTACCAATAGTTGAGAAGCTCAGCTCGCTCTCCGAAGTTTTAACATCAATCATTTCAGAGCTAAAGCAAAGACAACTAAAGCCGGTAGACCAACCAAATCAAAACACTGCCAAAAAAACACCAAAACATGTAAAACACAATGGTATTAATGCCACAAAAGGGGCTAACAGCTTCCTCAGTTTTCTACATCAAATGACAACGAAGAGCGCAAATTACAGCCCAAGAACAGAAGTCAGGCTCTTCAAGCACAATAAGAATCAAGATAGCAAACCTGCTCTAGGGCTGGACACACCTCCGCCATCCACGCAGCTAGCATCAGTAACATGCAAAAACACCCCAACCATGAGGAATCAGTGACGGGCACTACCACTCATAGTAACACTAGCCATTTAGACAACCCGCAAGAATCCATAGAACCTATTAAAGCACTAACAAGGAGAGCAAAAAAACGCTTGAAGAAGCAAGCAAAAATGAATAAACAACGTGGGCGTGCAAATGAATTACAGCTGCGCCCAGCCCCGCTACACGGTAGCCAGAGTCAAAAAACAATCGCAAAGAAGGCCCACGCACAAAGCCACCCGAAGCCCCAGAAATGTTATCCTATATTTCATAAACGTAGACCAGAAAATGATGATTCAAACAAAACATCATCAACCATAAATTCAAACTGTGAAGATAGGCAGCCAAATAAATCACTAGCAATTAAATTAACCATAAGTACAAATCCTGAAGCTGGTCATACCACCGAGAAAAACAAGCAGTTTACTGGATCCTCACATGAGCCCGAACCTCCGTTAAAAAAGAGACCGGAGTGCGCCACCTCATAGAACAGAGCACAAATAAACAAGAGTTGATTGCATTGCCTCAGGCTATGGGCAGCGTATGGACATCCTTCCCCTTAGCTGAAAACCCCGGGTCAAAGGGGAATATGGCTGCCCACGATGACAACAGAGTAACTATAGCAACGGCCCAAATCCTGGGAATACAACCCCCCGCTTTCGGTCAAAGGGCCCAAGTACACCGGGAATCAGAGAATAACATCATCATTTTCACACCCGAATATATATCCCGTGGAAACTCAGATACATTAAACAGGTCCAATGTTTTACACATTTTCCAACACATCCCAGAGCTCTCTTTTATCGTTACCGAAGACCTCACTCAAGTTCAATTCAAGAAATTGGGGAGTAACACAACAAGAGAGTCAACAATATTAAAATTGAAAGACAACTCAATAGCCCACAAGATCATGCAAGAAAGAGATCAATTTGCGAAATGGGGGATCAGAGTACACATACCAAAAGAGGAAAGGTACCCACACATGCTAGGAGGTGGAACTATTGATAAAAATACACTAATCCCAAGAAAAACCATCTTAAGAGGGACAAAACAAGTTCCTCGCATGTCAGCATTTCTTAAATTAAGAATACATCTCTCACCAAACTCCAACCTATTAGAAAGAGAACAAAACGACCAATCTAGAAACCCCCAAAAGGGAGCTGCAATGACCTAAACATGTATAAAACCAAACTGCTCCTAGCATAACGAGGAACAACTGTCAGGGGAGTCGAAAGATCACCAATATGAAGCTCATCTCATGGAATGTGTTCGGTCTAAAGACCACGTTGCAAAACAGAGGCGCATTTGAATTTTTACAGTCTGGGGACCTGCTGTGTCTTCAAGAAACCTGGTTAATCGCTCCAGTGGCCATCCCAGGCTTTGTTCAATTCCAACAGCCAGCAAAAGAGTATAATATATTTAGCAGGCCATCAGGGGGCTTATCTGTATACATACGAATCGGCCGCAACACAAAAGCTAAAGCCGTGTTAGTCACGGACACGGCTCAAGCTATTTACCTCTAAGGATTAAAACTGAATGGCCGCCCATTAACAATCCTCCTTTTGAATGTCTATTTTAATTGCAAAGACAAACCAAGACACTCTGAGATGGGAATCCTGGTAGACACACTTAAAGATTTGCTCAATAATCATTCAAATAGTGGGATCATATTGACAGGGGACTTTAACTCCCAGAATCTGGGGACAGCAAATGATGCCCTACTGCACAAGGATCGCCTGGGGGCCCTTATTACATACATGTTTAAACAGGTACAGCTCGAGGCCAATACAAGATCCACTATTCACCAACTACGTCACGAATAATGCTTCGAACGGGAAAACCAAACCTCCAATTGATTACATCTTCATGTGCAATCATTTGTATGATCAAGCAGCTGCACTATGAAACCCAGTGCTGCAGACTAGTGACCATCTCCCATTAGCCACAGCTATTTCCCTGCAAACAGCAAGTTTCCCGTACATTCCCCTCGTAGGTCACTCCAATGGGGAGGAAACTCACGTACTTCTGAGAAGGCTAAAATGGAACAAAATAGACACAACTAGCCTGTTAAACTGGAAAAGTAATTGGTCCGTGTTTGCGAAAGATTTCGTAACTGGCAATATAGCCGAGAACTGGACTAACCAGAGCTGTATCGCCTCTTGTCAGGCAAAAGACCATACCATCAGCAAGACTGTGAAGAAAGAGAGTGCTGCCAATTTAAACCAAGATGTGAAAAAATCGCACAAAGAAAGCTGGCTTTGAGACAAGCCAACCGTGAACATAAGAGCGAGGGTAATGACAAAACACTTAAAAATCGGCTGCTAGCAAGAAAAGCTCACAGGAAAAACCTATGGGACCACAAAAGGCAACTGCAGGACTCGCAATGGTTGCATATCTTCAGCCTGCTGACGCCCAGTAGACAGGCTGAATTTTGGTCATACATCAACATGCTGACAGGTCATGGGCACGACCGGCACAATGGGGTCTCCAGCCACATATGGATCTCCCATGTGACTACATTGTACTGCAGTGCTCCCGATTATAGACCAGCACATCATCAAAGAGTTCCTAGTAACACCAGTTCGATCAACTCTCGCATAAGGATCACGGAAGAACCATTCGAAACTTTTGAAGTAGGAAATCGGGTATCTCCAATACTAAAAAACTTCAGAAAGGACGGGGCCCCGGGACCCAATGGCCTGTCTGGAAGCCTCTTCAAAGAAGGCAGTGATTTTTGGGGAACCTTATTTACCCCGCTTTTTCAGTTTTGCCTGTATAACTCAATGGTGCCCGAAGCTTGGAAAGGCTCCTTGCTTCAACCGATTCATAAAAACGACGACACTGGAGACCCAGCCAATTATAGGTTGATAGCCCTTTTGGATATTGAGGCAAAAGGATATGCAAGCCTCCTTCTGCAAGACCTGCAAAACTGGGCTAATGATAATGAAATTCTTCCAGCATACCAGTCTGGCTTTAGGCCAGGAGTTTCGACATTAGACAACATCCTAGCCCTTGCCTACCTGGTAGAACAGTCTACCAAGGAAAAACAGCCCCCACTCTTCGCATGCTTTGTGGATTATTCTGCAGAATTTGATGGCGTCAACAGGAATTTGCTGTGGAGGAAATTACAAGATTGGGGGATTCCGATTACCCTGTTGAAAACAATCACTGCTCTCTACACCGTAACTTGGGTACGAGTGAAAGTAACTACGAACTCGGTGACCAAAAAAATCTACACAGACCGTTGTCTAAAACAAGGGTGCGTACTGGCACCCTTGCTTTTTAACCTCTATATTGCAGACCTCGGCAAAACAATTTCCAAAGCCAATTTGTTATCTCCGAAAATTGGGTCTACCAGTTTTTACAGTACGCAGACGACATGGTGCTTATGGACCATACCAAAACATGCGTGCAACGAATACTGGACAGGGGCGGTGGGTGACATTTGAAAGTGGTGGGGCGCAAAGTGATTAGCATAGTGCACCGTAGCGAGCGCAGCGAGCGTGCCCGAACCCCAAAAGGGGGGTTTCGGGGGATTACCCCCCCCCAAAAAAATGTGAAAAAAAAGAAGAATAATCATGCATTTTCAAGCAAATTTGAGAAAGCAGGAAGGTTAATAAAGCAATTGTGAAAGTGCAGTTGTTACATTAATAGATGGTATAACGTAGGTAGCTGCTTATTCAGTATAACCACAGAGCTTCATACATTCCGTCCTATTACGTCCTATTACGCTCAGGTGCTGAATTCAGACTATAAGACTTCCATGAAAATCTCAGCTCAGAGTAGAAGTTGCACAGCAGTTGGGAAACAGCCTTCACAAAGCATTGGGAACCACGCACCAACATACAGTTTTACTGCCCACAAACGATAATGTGTGGAAATGTCATCACCTACTGTGATGATGTGTTTTGATCATATTCAAATATTTGTTTTCATCCCAGTTCAGAATTACAAAGAAAATGTGCTTCATTTGTATTTTCCTAATTCCGATATAACATCAGCCAAGATAATGTTTGTTGGGTGCAAGAAAAAAACAACATCCTACACCCTCTAGTCTCATATGGGCACTGTGCAGGATTGTCACATAAAAACATTTCTATCACTTTGAAGTCAGAGAAAGAAATTAAACACCAAACTCCCTTGGAAGACAGAGAGCGACATTTGAGCTCTGTCTTCAATGCACAGCAAACGTGACCAGATAAGATATAAAGGCCTGTTTACAGAGAGGCAGGACTTGGAAGGATCCAGTAAACAAGGGATGGGCTTCAATTAGCTAAAAATGTATAATAACATGCACAGTTGCCCCTAACTCTGATGCACACTGCTAATTCCGCTGTTTGGCTGATGCTCAATAAAGGGTGATTACCTCCCACCACCTTCCCAATTATAGATTATAGCACGCTGCATACACTTGATTGAATAAGGTTTTGTTGAGTGTGGAGGCTTGAGGTTTCATTCTGTGAACTGCACAAAGTACACTCTGCACTTCCAGATGTGTACAAATGTACGAAAGCAACTAAACAATAACAAACAGGCGCTGAACCCTTCGCTGAACCCTACAATGTACTGCAACTCTCTAGGTGCTGCACCCCTCTGTGCACTGCCTCTCTGCTCTACACGCAGCGGCTGGTGATCTAGGGGCTGCACTGTCATCTAGGCACTTTACGTACACACCACACATGTTATCACATACAAAGAAACAAGCGCACACATGTTCCATATTTCATAAAACAATTCATAGTGCAATGCGGAGCATGTAAACTCTGTGAACGTGTCCCCTGCCCGAAAACAGGCCTATCTATCTGAAAGTTATCATTTGCGCACTAATGTTGGCAGTTGGAACAAGCTACTACAGCGTTTCACTTAAAAACATGCTAATATGCATCAAAATCCTGCCAGATTAAACAAGAACGTTTTCAGGAAACAATTTAAAGATTATTTGCACAAAATAAATGCAGCTCAGTAGCTATTGTCAATATATGGCGCGTGCCTTTCGCCTCAGACAGCGGGCCTCTTCCAGACATAAGCCGATGTAACATGGTGTGTGTAGGCGGTGTGTTGGGCAGTGACTTTGTGTCAGCAGTGCTGTGCATAGTCCGGGTCACAACACCAAAGGAGTGAACAAAATAAAGCATGCACAATTCCTCATCGCCGGTACGTGAGCAGTGTGTGTTCAGTACCGCGCCATCAGTGCTTAATTTATGCTGGTGCAAGGGTCCAAATCACATTTATTAGAAGAAATAGCAGCAAGGAATAAAAATATCACTGTATGAGAAGGACGTTTCTAATGTTCCAGTTGCTTTTAACCTTATTGAAGTGAAGAGACGGGCTGATGGGGTGAGGAGAACCAAAAAAAAAAAAGAAGAGCTTTTAAAAACGGCACCCACCATCCAGAAAGAAATGGAAACACTTTTTAATTTAAATGGGCGGAAGGAGGTTAGCTAATAGCAGTAAAGTACCTGCACCTATTATTTTACAAATCAAGCACTGCGCGCCGTTCATTGCTATCCCACAATTCTTGGGTTTTGGCGCCTCAGGCCCTGCCGCTCCATTCAGAGACTCGTTATTCTCAAAGAAAGTGGTTTGAAAAGCAGAGCTTCCGTTACTCGAGGGTGTAAGCGAATAAAAATATACGTTTCTACTCAGTCCACCTCTAAACACATAAAGCAAACCGTTCTCTTTCTATATAAAGTGCATTCGGTATTTCTCTTGGAGTGAAACAGCAGCAAAACCGAGGGGGGGGAGTTTTCTCACTTTTACGCAGCTCTCAGACTTAGGCTCCAGGGAGGGGGTGCCGCTGAAAAAACTATCTTGCAATGGGTGTACAAAGCAAAAACACACATGTGCCAAACTAGCATAATGGGATCAAGCCGAGTTGGGTTTAGCAATGTTCTAAAAAAACAGACGTTCAATGTAGTTACCTTTCATCTGTAACGTGGATTAATGCAAACATGTCTTGTGCAAGCTACACATATCAGACACAGTTTGCATTTTGATGTTAAAATTGTTCTATTTACAACATAAGCCAAAATGTCTATGCCTGATATGATTGGATACAAAATCCTAATTCATACAAATTAACTGTTTTTTGCGCTGTTCTACTTGAGCTAATGATAACAATGTTCTGCTTTATGTTAGAGCACCCAATGATGTGAGGAGCTGGGAAGAAAGGTGAACGTGATTGACACGCACTCTTGGGATTCACAGGCTGCAGCCTGAAGTGCCCAAGAGGCAGTCAGTCAGCGAGCCTAGCGAGGGTGGGATACGTGAGGAGCGGCATTAAATTCTGACCAAGGTTTCAAACCAGGGCTGAAGTCACGCCAGCGCAGAAAAACCTGCGACATGGCACATGCACAGTAACAGCATGTGCCTGTCTGCTGAGGCTGCCTGACCCTCGCGCACAGAGAGGGTCAGAAATATGCAGGCAAAAGAGATAGGGGCACAGCCTCCCCCCTGCCCCCCGCCCTTATTAAGAATCCGTCCCAGAAACAATAAAGCCTTGTTACAAGTAAATGGTCTTCAAAATATGTGTGAAGTACTCGGGTGCAGAAGGAAGGGGGCATGGGGAAATAACTCTGGATTCGAGCACGCCAGAGCAGCAACATTTCAGTATTTTGCCGTTTTTCTGTATTTATATGTAAAAATCCGGAAGCCCTAATTATGATTAATATTGTATTGGGCAGTGAATGAGAGAAGTGACTCGTGCATTAATGATTAGTTTGCCACTGTGATATAACCCGCTGTGTTTGATTGCTGCTTTTAAAGAGAGAATGGATCCCTGTGCAGGGAGTACTTGAACAGTAGGGATCTATACTACACTATACTACTCGAGCAGGGGTTTGCTGTTGTATACTACTAGTGCAGTAGTAAATGAAATGAAAAAAAATACCTGATCAAGTAAAGTAACAGTCTTGAGTCCGAGAAAGCATAGCTGCCAAGGTTTCAGATTGCTATGTGTGACATTTTCAAAATTTCTGTGTAATTATGAGTGACATTTCAACAACTATGAGTGACATCAAGTAATGAAGACCAGGGAAAAAAATATCAGAAATAACAGACTCCCCCCACACACAGATGTACCCTGTGGTTAACTTTAAAGGTATTGGTAAGGTTTTCCGAACTCAACGTTATAAGCAATGGCTTTTACCTTTAATTGACTGCATTATGTGACCAGCTAAGTGGAAGAACTGTACTTTTCAATTAAACATTAAACTCAAAATTAGGAAGTCGCGTGACTGGAAAAATCAATAAATATTTTCGCACCAGACACAAGATAATATAAGCTGCTCCCTCAATTGAGCCTGATGCACTCTCAAAGCCAAGGTTACCAAACATACATCAAACATCTCATGAAAGAAAGTATTTCTTCGAACATCCTGCCCCTGTGGTAGCTTCGCGCTTTTCCGACAGGGCTACTTAAGCAGTGTAATTAAATCAATAGCTGTGCACTGCCCCCGTGGTCTCTGGTGTGCAGCCACCCGCTATGTTTAATGATTTGCATGCACCTCTACACACCCAGCACCTATCACGCAGTGAAAAAAAAACCTGATCCCCCAGAGAAACTGGTAACTTTCATTTCAAGCGACTCCATCTGAAGAGCAGGACGTCAAAGGAAAGGAGAAGGCCAGAGGGCAGCAGCACAGTGGGATGCAGATGCTGTAAGGGAAGTGAGACCTCACAAGCACCCCATGGGGCTCTTGTTAACTAGTACTACCACCGCCAAATTGCCAGGCAAACGTTACAGCAATAAAATAACAGCACGACATGTGTTAACTATTGAAAGAAACAAATACTGCCGCAAACTCCAACAACGCTGCACTTACTGATGATTCAGGCGCCAAGGTCCAGTGGGCTAGGGTCAGTTGCATGGCCAGGGTGGGATCCAATCTACGTCATCCGACCACCGGTCGCGGAGACGACACACACAGGCTGGCTCATGCACACGCCGGGCCACACACGAGGCGACTGGTTGCGACTGGCGAGTAGAGAGAGGCAGGCTGGATCTGACGTCAGCAGCACCGCGCCGCAAAATGGCCAATCACTGCATGACTACATGAAGTCACACACAGTGATTGGCCATTATGCAGTGTGTGTGCACCACCCACGCAGGGCATCCAATAATGGATTGCCCTGCCCTGCTGCGCGGTGACCGGCCAATCCTGGCACTGCAAGCAGCGCCAGGATTGGCTAGGGGGGCTCATGACTGCTCGCCCTGTGGCGCCTTTGTGAAGCCGGGGGCTGCGGCCCGCTCAAACAAGCACCCCCCTATGGGGGAACACTGATGCGCATGCGCGGGCTACTTTCTGCCCGGATCACTGACATAATATCGATGTCACAAATATCGAGATACACAAATATCGAGTGACAAAATATCGACTCCCTATCTACAAACAGGTAAGTACCAAAATATCGACTCCAAAATATCGACTTACAAAAATATAGACTGTCAAAATATCGATTTTTTTAAATGTCTTAAAATTAAGTTAAAACTAATATAGTAATAAATATATTTAATATAAACTTAGAAATAATTATTTTAAAATTTTAATTTTAATAAATAATTTCTATAATTAAAAAAATGATATCACCAAAAATAATATATATATATATATATATATATAAACATATTATTAAATAAACATATATAACATTTTTAGCGTAGCATAGAAAATGGTTAAAATTTATTGTAACAACTATAGTGAGTTCAACATTAGCAAAAGTGTTGGATAGCGACGTAAAGGTAAAATTTACTATTCCCACTCCAGTGGGTGCAACAGTAGGGAAAGCGCTGGATAGCGTAGGGGTTAAAATTACGATTCCCACTCCAGGGATGTATGACGTTACAACGCATACTTTTACAACACCTACCATTACATCAAAACTTTTACAACACAAAAACTTTTACAACTCATACATTTACAACGCAAGATTTTACAACGCATATATCTTTACAACGCATACCATTACAACGTAAGTATTGGTAAGTATATAATATTTTTTTTAATATAAATTAATTTAAAATTTTATAATATAATTTAATTTTATTTAATTGTATTTAATTAATGTAATTTAAATGTAATTTTACTTTATTTTTACAGAAGTACCCCTGTACCCCAAAAACCCTAAACTGACCCTGAACCCTAAAAATACCCCTTTACCCAAAAACTGAAAACTGACCCTGAACCCTACAAATACCCCTTTACCCAAAAACTGAAAACTGACCCTGAACCCTAAAAATACCCCTTTACCCCAAAAACTGAAAACTGACCCTGAACCCTAAAAATACCCCTTTACCCAAAAACTGAAAACTGACCCTGAACCCTAAAAATACCCCTTTACCCCAGAAACTGAAAACTGACCCTGAACCCTAAAAATACCCCTTTACCCAAAAACTGAAAACTGACCCTGAACCCTATATATACCCCTTTACCCCAAAAACTGAAAACTGACCCTGAACCCTAAAAATACCCCTTTACCCAAAAACTGAAAACTGACCCTGAACCCTACAAATACCCCTTTACCCAAAAACTGAAAACTGACCCTGAACCCTAAAAATACCCCTTTACCCCAGAAACTGAAAACTGACCCTGAACCCTAAAAATACCCCTTTACCCAAAAACTGAAAACTGACCCTGAACCCTAAAAATACCCCTTTACCCCAGAAACTGAAATCTGACCCTGAACACTAAAAATACCCCTTTACCCAAAAACTGAAAACTGACCATGAACTCTAAAAATACCCCTTTACCCAAAAACTGAAAACTGACCCTGAACCCTAAAAATACCCCTTTACCCAAATACTGAAAACTGACCCTGAACCCTAAAAATACCCCTTTACCCAAAAACCCAAACATATAACATATTAAAAATAATTATATACTTAGCAATACTTACGTTGTAATGGTATGCGTTGTAAAGGTATCTGCGTTGTAAAAACATGCTTTGTAAATGTATGCGTTGTAAAAGTTTTTGCATTGTAAAAGTTTCATTGTAATGGTAGTGCATAGTAAAAGTTGCGTTGTAAACGTTGCATACCCACTCCAGTGGGTGCAACATTAGGGAAAGTGTTGTATAGCGTAGGGGTTAAAATTACTATTCCAACTTCAGAGAGTGCAATAATAGGGAAAGTAAATACTTCACAAATAGATATAAATAACATAAATAGTAATACCAATTACAAATAAATAAAATATTGTACTTGTGTATAAAAAATATTACATATTTATTTATAAATACAAAATAAAATTATTTAATTATAAAAATTGCCTACTCATACTAATTAATTACCTATTAACAATAAATTAATTTACAATTTCAAAATTAATAAATTCATTTTAATTACCAATTATATTTTAATTAATTACCTATTAAAAATTAATTAACAATTAATTCAAAATAAATACCAATAATTTAAATGACATATTTAATTAATGAGAATTAAATTATTTCCCACCCTATTCCCCTATAAACCCACAACCCGCTACAGAAAATAAATGTATGAAATTAACATATTTATCAATTAATCAATTAAAATTATTTACCAATCATATTATTATTAATTACCAATTATTATTTAATTAACAATGTATTCCAAATAATTAAGAATAAATAAATTAACATATTTAATTAATTATAATTAAATTACTTCCCACCCTATTCCCCTATAAACCCACAACCCGCTACAGAAAATAATTTAATACAATTTTCATATTTATCAATTAATCAATTATAATTAATTACCAATTATATTTTAATTAATTACCAATTAATACATAATTAACAATTAATTATAAATAAATATCAATAAATAATTTAAAAAATGTAATTAATTATAATTAAATTACTTCCCACCCTATTCCCCTATAAACCCACAACCCGCTACAGAAAATAAATTACTAAAATTAAAATATTTATCAATTAATCAATTATAATTAATTACCAATTATATTTTAATTAATTACCAATTAACAATTAATTCTAAATAAATATCAATAAATAAATTAACATATTTAATTAATTATAATTAAATTACTTCCCACCCAATTCCCCTATAAACCCACAACCCGCTACAGACTTATATTACACAAAAAATAAAAATTAATATTAACTTACCTTAAATTCGATATTTTTGTTGGCTATATTATGTCTAGTCGATATTATGTCCATTCTATATTTTTGATTCGATATTATGTCCATTCTATTCGATATTAATTTTCTATAGTCGATATTTTTGTTGTCTATATTATGTCTGGTCGATATTATGTCCATTCTATATTTTTTACTCGATATTCTGTCCAGTCGAAATAAAAGACTCGATATTATGACTGCCCACCTTTCTGCCCCAAGCATCACTTGCGCACTAGAAGTCAGATACCTTGGTTGGCTGGCTGTCTGCTGCTGCAGCTGAGTGCGTCACGTGGTCGTGGGCTGTCACTCAAGCTGCGCAGCAGTCCAGACCAGCCCCCCTGCACTCCCCACTCCTGGATCACTCGGGTGCTTCCCGATTCCCGGCGGCGCTCGCTCGAACTTTTTTCAACAACAGTCACCCAGTTTATTTTATTGCAGCAGCGCGTCCATGGGGCTTGTGGGGCTACGCCCCTAAGACCCAATGGACGCACCGCGGCTGATACTGGATGCATTAAACATCTATAACAATGAAAATGACCTAAGAGCAAATGTAGGGAAAACAAAGGTTGTAATCTTTGGGAAGTATACATCTTTCTCAATCAAATCATAAATGATCGCTAGCAACGCCTTCTCACCTTCATTAGAGATCTTGTATTGGGGAATGCGCGGCATTTTAACATTCGCTTTTAACGTCACAACATATGACCGTATTTCCAAAAGACCCACGTCATTAGGACCAGTAGCCCACAGAATATCAGGAAGAGATAACAATTCTGCCGGAAGTTTATCCTTCGACAAATACATACAATGTTGCATACAATCTTTTCAACAGATCCAATCATAACAAGTTCTCACCACAACCTGTCGTCAGAATAAGGGGTGCTTCGAATTAACAAGGTCCAACAGAAAGAGACATAGGACTAGAAATCGGGTTCCTAAGCGGGGTGCCAGAAAAACCTACTGAAACATTCGTCTCGCCAGACAAAGGTGCGCCAGGGAGTTTAGAGTGCATAATAGAACTCTTCGTAGCACCAGTATCCAACAGAAAAGGCTCTGACACACCTGATGTAATCACCTCAACATAAGGTCCACTCTGATCTACTGGAACTGAAACAACTCCCTCTCTTTGTCTATGGCTGTCCTAGCAATCATCACCTTCCATATTCTCACCTTCTGCATAGTAGTCATCGGCATAGTACTGAGTCATCCTACCAGACGCGTTATTCTGCTGATCAAAACTATTCATTGAATTTTGAGGAGGAAACGGACGTGCGTTCAGGGAGAATCCTCCACGCCCTCTACCTCTAAGAGCTTGTGGAACACCCCGACCTCTTGCGCTAGAAACACCATTCATGCGCTGTAACAACACAGGGCAGCTACTTTTAAAATGGCCCTCTTCTTTGCAATATGCACACTGATTAGGGCCTACAGGAAAACGTGGTTGAGAAAACTCAAACCTTTGCAAGTTTCTCTGAAATTGCTGGGGTTGCTGATAGTCACGCTGATTACTACGGGGCGGATACGCTTGCTGTAAGAGAACCTTCGTTTTTAACTCTTTAGTTTTCTTGTCTGCTCTGTCCTTCTCATCCTTATCTCTATTTTCATAGTATTGTGCAGTAGCCAATATCTGTGCTGAAGAGGAAACGGCCCAAGAACTCTCTGAGTCTTTCAATTTCTTACACAACTCGGGAAGCAAATTGTGCACAAACTTGTCAACGAACAACCGTTGACCGCCTTCTGTACTCATGTCTTGACCGCTGTGGTCGATAAACGTTTCTTCAAACCTAGTGAAGAAATCAGACACAGTTTCTTTCTTTTGCTTGCATGCAGGCAATTTATCCCAATTCACACGCATCGCAGGCATTAGAGTCTTCATGTAAGTAACGATCCTACCAGGGAGTTCTGCTACTAAAGGCTCAGGTTTAGCACCGCCTACTTGTCTGTCATTAGCCGCACTAATATTAGCCCATGTGTCCCCTAACTCCTGCGCATGATCCGTGTGACGAATCAAACGCCACAAAGGCTGCGAGACCACATTTCCAAACAACATGTCTATATCAGCTAAATTCATAACACATGAGTCTGCAGTCTGTGATAGTTCCTTATAATAGCCTGCAGGATTTTTACGGGGGTCAGGTAAGGTCTGTTTAAGGGCCAAGACTTCAGCTCGCTTCCATGGAACATGCACCCAAACACGCTGAAAATGAGGCTGAACAGGTGGATTAGCGGTTAGAGCTCCTTCTTTCCAAACTGGGGGGACTTCTCTCATGGGATACTGTCTCAATTTCCTCCTAACAGAAGGATCAGGCTCAAACAACGATCGAGAAATAGCCTCATTCCTAAATGACAACAATGTCGCAACTGCTCTTTCAACGTCAGAACCCACAATCGTGCCTTTCGCAAACTCGAACCGTACATGACACAACTCAGGTGGATTGGGTTCCAAGTCACGATCCTCCAAATCTTCGAGAAGAAAAACACACATTTTATCAAAAACATATCTCTGCTTCGGTGCTTCCCATTGGCGGAAGACATCCATAACAGACTCTAACTCGTATCTTGTAGGGTCGGTAACCCATCTATGCGCCAAGTGGTCCAATACTCCCTTATCTCTAGAATCAGGCAGTTGGCTACGCAACTGTGCATGCTCTGAAGAGGGGGTCGTGTTTAATGACCAAAAGAAAGGAGACAAAAGACTAGTAACAGTGTCCGTCATTCTCTGTCGGACAGAAGGAGAAGTTGACAGAACAGGGGATAAAGCGGACTGAGAAGAAGCTAATGTAGGAGCAGTGGCAGAGGAAACAGCAAGAACAGGTGAAAAAGTCGTAGGTATTAAAGACGGAACGGGTAGCAAAGTCGGCAGCCTTTGAGAAGGCTGCACCAGAGGAGTAGGAGCCAGCTGAAGAGGAGCTGGCGGCTGTGCAACAGTAAGTGGCAAAGCAACCAGAGGTTGCGCAACTAAAGGTTGCGGAGGTGCTTTGGCACTCTGCGCATAAGGGGGTGGTGAATTCAACAAATGTGACATTAAAGGATCTTTTTCAAGTTCCTTCGTTGCATCTTGCTGAAAAGGTGGCAAAACTGGATAGCATTTATCAATCGCCAGTTTACGTTGGCTGTGCAACTGTTCACTCGCTTGTTCCTCTTCATCATCCTTCTACTGCATAGCAGCTTGCATTATCGAGATACCCTTTTCTCTTTTATTTCTCTTCGCTAATTTAATTTCTTTCTGTTTGGCTTCCTTTCGCCATAGGCGGAAAGAGTCAAACATCGCCGGCCGGGCTTTCTTCTTGAAAAGTCTAACCTCTAGGTTATCTAAAATTTCCGTGTCGAAACTACCATATCGGGGCCATTGTAGGACACCGTCATTCTTTGTGTAACGAGTCCATACTTCGTTATATGCGATGGGGCCCACGCCATGCTTCACATAGAGCTGATAGGTTGGAGTTCCAATTGGAGGAACCGGACACGAGTCCTCCAAACGGGAATCCCTATTATAACCACAACAAAACAAATTTCCAAGTCTGCTAAGACCAGGCATCTTTGCTCACTAGCCTAGCTTCAAACTTCAAGGGAATATCAAAAACGATAGTCTCGTGAATACACGAGTCCCTCGGCTTTGGTACTTGCAAGTTTCAAATCAAAGATCCCAAGGGGATAACCAAAAACTAAGGACTGGGAGACGCTTCACTCATACTTAACTGAGGTATCGATGACTCACCAGAAGACTCGTCTATCGTCTCGCTCTACAAATCATCAAAGGGTCCAAGACAGGGCGATAGTCAGGGCAGCAGTCCTTCGTAGCCGTCGGAAAGTGGGGAACTTCGCAGCAAAGACTTTCGGACCACGACGACATACAGGGGTCGATGAAGTGGTTGGCCTTCCTCCAGAATTTTCACACGAAGCTCCTCACGAACCTCAGGCTTGGACCGGTACCGCTGAAATCGCCCCGCGTTGGGCGCCAAATGAAGTACCGGGTTATTTAGAACCCAGCGGTGCCAGGGGACACACCCGAAGACTTCGGATTCTCCTGTCTCAGACTACAGAAACACAGAAACTTCTTGGTGACGTCAAAGATCAGATTTATTGGCTGCAGCCAGTAACAGGTATCCTAGAAGTACAACACGGTGTATGTTCTCAGGAGACTGCTCATCTTCACAAAGCTAGTCATCCCTTCTTATACCAAATACTATGCTTCAGGCGAACATTCCTGATTTTACAGTTGGCCATTCACATGTTTTCACGATAAAACCGCAGAATAATGATGACAAGCCCATTTTTCAGTTTGTCCAGCCCACAATCAATTTTTAGTCAAACCCAACATTCTTCATCAGACAGGTCCATCGAACCCACCATAAAAACGGGCACATCCCCATCGTAAAATGGACCATAAAGAAAGGAGCAGAGACAGGTGTGAGCAAGATAAGACATAGCTGTCCGTAATAAAAGGTTTGATGGTGTCTTGTGTCTTGATCAGCAATCTTGATCAGCTACTGGGAAAGGAACTGGCTTAACAAGTTTGGCTTCAGACAAGAGGGTCGCTCGCTCAGGTCATTCTGAAGTCAGCTAAAGTGTACGTGTGCTTGGAGACTCGTTCGGCCATTATCATCGGCCTATGTGAGGGCAACCACAAAATGGCTGCCGCACGCAAGATGGAACCCGAGGGTTCAGAACGGAAACTCCGATTTCACGGTGATCTCGTCACTCAAATATGACGAAAATACTTATACACCTTACACTCGCCATTTTCGGTCTGATGCTACCAAAATCGTCATGGTACGATGACTTTTATGAAACAGGTTCAGAATCCCAGTACCTCAGACCCTCCTTTTGCCCTTACATAGGCAATAACCTAAACCCATGTTAGTCTGAGTCTAGGTCTATATTCATCAGGTCATCAAGATGTTGCTGTAGCATCATCCTATTACTTAGCACGTCTCTTGGTACAGGTTTCCTTACACACAATGTAGCACAGAGGCCACATATAGCAGGAGCACACTGTACGCACAGACAGGACAGGAAAAGAATAGCTAAGATCATCCCAATGATCATCACAATCTTCCATCCCCACGTGGATAACAGTCCCCAGAACCATCCCATCAACGACCAATCTCCTTTATCCACGTGTATAGATTCGGAGATCTTATGCAGTCTGGAAATGGCCTGGTACACTGTCGGAGCATTATCTGGAATAAAAACGCAGCAACTTGATTGGATCACTTTACGTAACCCACCTCGATCTGCAAGTATGACGTCTAACGTAACTCTGTTCTGGAGTGTCATAAGACGATCCGACTGGAGCTCAGCAGTCAAGTTACTAAGGGCACCGGCAGTTTCAACTACGGTGGACTCAACCACCCTCGTCAATTGTCGTACGTTCCTGCTGTTAACCGTAGGTCCCCAAAACGGCAGAAAACCCTTCGCGAAGTCACTCAATTCTTGTCCTGCAGTATCTTCCTTACTGAAGACGCCTCTAACTACCCTTGTCTTGTGGTAATCTGCCGCAGCTGTGTAGGTGGGAGGCAACAGGAACGAGACAAAACATGTG
This sequence comes from Lissotriton helveticus, assembly GCF_964261635.1. Classification (NCBI taxonomy): domain Eukaryota; kingdom Metazoa; phylum Chordata; class Amphibia; order Caudata; family Salamandridae; genus Lissotriton; species Lissotriton helveticus. The sequence continues at coordinate 44,281,193 of NC_136060.1, read as the reverse complement.
CCCGAGAAATCAGGGGGCAACCATGTGTATGCTCTATCATAACAGATGAAATAGGTACCCTTAGCTGCTAGGAACGATGGGGAAGTCTGAGACGCAAAAACATACGTCTCAGTGCAGATACTCTTCCCTAACTGAGCTCTTGGATTCTTGCCATTACCTTGCAGACATAGATGACCCTGATGGGGTACAATCCAAATCGGAGAGGATCTTTTTGCTCGCTGATTCTCACTCAGACTCGCTCCATATCCAGTCACGTTCCATCCAATATACGCTAGTGTCTCATCTTTCGGGATGGCCTCATAGGCCCTAGCTCCCTTTATCATGTCGACTATTCCCTTGACTAGAGCACTATTCTTTGGGTTGTCTTTCACAGAACGTAGGGGGTGGACTTTGCGAGCATAGATGAACATCGTTCGGTATGCCCACACAGAACCATTATAGCTGAATGGTAGGACTAGGTAAGGAATACCTTTATCAGTAGTATGAGGCATAAGACCACACACCCAACAGTTAGTTGCGTTCACTACTAATTGGTGTTGGTGCAGAAGCTGAACGAAGGAGTTATTAATATACTCTAATCTTCTAACGGACTCATGTTCAGGTAGAGGGTGAAAAGAATGCGAGGAAACAGTAGACGGAAGTATGGGCTGTGGAGTGGGTGCAAACGTCACTCGAAAAGAGAATAAAACATATCCCATTAAAAACACCATCACGCTAAGCAACATAAAAATGCATAATATCAGAAAACGTTTTCTAGTCATCATTGTACACAGTTTGGCTCTAAAATTCATCTCTTTGGCAGGTCTCTCCATCTTGAAAAACTCCATCCTCTAACCTTGCTGCTCGCGGAGGTAGGGTGTTCCGTGCTAATGAGTGCATCTGTCAGTCCAGGGAATGCCCTAGGACCAACCAGAACCGTCGACCTTGTGTCTTCGGCTTGCACTTCAGAGACTTGACGCCGCGACCCTACAGCTGAACCCGGATGGCGGTTCAAAAAACAAAAATCGGTCAAAACAGTTTCTCGGATGGGAGAGCTGAACCTTTTTTTTTTTTTAAAGTAAAAAGAATTTTTATTTGTCCATGGTTCTTGGTCTCAAATTATAACGGCTTTTTCCAGATAACGTCTGGTCTTGGAATAGGAGTTCAGGCCCGGTAGTGTCCAATCGAACTGACGGTGGCACGGCTTCTTGCAAAAGGTTGTCGCTTTCACGCTCAGAACTTGTCCCAATTAAACGTGCATCGCTGAAAGGCAGAAAACGAGGCACAGTCTTAATTTCAGAATCAGCAATACCCTCCTGGACCCACCGGTCGTACGGCAGAGGCAAAGGGACCCTCTTGCAGTGTACGCCGTGGACCCAGTTCTTTTTCCCTTGCACTCGTACTGCAGTTCTTGTGGACAAAAGCACCAAGTAGGGGCCGATCCAGCGGGGCTGATCGTTCTTTGTCCGCTGGAAGTTCTTGATGAGTACCCACGATCCAGGATCGATTGCATGCCCTGGATCTCCAGAAGCCTGAGGCAGTGTATCATGAACCTGTTGGTGTAAGACACGCAATTTAGCCGTCAGATCATACAAGTAATCAAGCAGTACAGGGTGTTCAATCTCGCTGAATTTTGTCGGCCTTGGCACTCCCCATATGTTGTCCGGGCGACCAAACACAATCTCATAAGGACTAAGTCCCACTCGTGAATGTACAGTCATCCTAGTTGACAAAAGTGCTAATGGCAAAGCATCAGGCCATTTAAGGCCAGAGCTTGCTTGTATCTTGGCCAGTTTTAGTTTAAGAGTGCCGTTATAGCACTCTACTAGTCCAGCTGATTGGGGGTGATTTGCAGCATGGAACTTCTGGCGGATTCCTAGCCCTTCACACACTCTCTTCATCACTTGACCCACAAATTCACTCCCATTGTCACTCCAAACCATTCTCGGCAAACCGAACCTAGGGAAGAACTCTTTGAGAAGGGCTTTCGCTGTGGACAAGGCAGTATTATCTTTTAGGGGATATGCTTCTACCCATCTCGAAAAGGCACAAACAACAACGAGTACGTACTTCAAGTTGTTGCACCTCTCCATGTGGATGAAATCTAGCTGCAAAACCTCGAACGGATACTTTGGAGGCGCAAAATGACCAGCTGGAGTTGGAGTTCCCTTACCAGGGTTGTATCTCAGACAAACCATACAATTTTTAACCACATTCTCTGCACATTTGGGAATTCCAGCATTTTGCCATACTGGAGCCAACAACTTACAGATCCCTTTCACACTGATGTGGGCCATTCCATGCGCCATTGTAACCACTGCAAGCACGTACGCATCGGGTAACAACCATCGCTGATGCTCTGACAACTCAACCCAACAACCATTCGCATCCAATTTACCCGTACTCTCTCTCCACACACTCAATTCTTTCTCTGTAGCTACAGCTTGGATAGACTTCACACTCTCTATCGTATCTTCACACATTCCAACGTCACCAATCCATCTTGCAGGGCCTGCAACATACATTCGGCTTACCACATCTCTTGCCGTTTCTTTCGCAACCTCATCATCAAACGCATTACCGCGACCAACGTCATCAGTAACCTTCTTATGTGCACTGCATTTCACAATCGCAACTTGCAACGGCAAAGTAAGTGACTCGAGGAGCTCATTTACCAACTGACCATGCTGAATCTTAGTTCCATGAGACGTGAGGAACCCACGTTCCTTCCACAATCGTCCAAAACTTTGAGCCACACCAAACGCATACTGGCTGTCAGTATATATGGTTACTCTCATTCCTTTTGATAATACACATGCTCTCGTAAGTGCAATCAACTCTGCTGCTTGAGCGCAGTTATGTGGGATACGTGTAGCTTCAACAATCGTATGCAAGGTCGTAACAGCATATGCCGCAGTCGTATCACCATTCGGAAGCTTGAAGCACGAACCATCCACCCATAGGTACCATCGCACTTCACAAGAGGAGTGTCCCTAGGATCTACTCTTCCTTTCGTCTCCTCTTCTGTTCTGAGAAAACAATCATGTTGTTCAGAAACATCTGACTCTGCTGTAATCGGTAACAACGTAGCTGGATTCAGCGTGTTGCATCTCTTTATGTGCACATGGCTCGCTAAAAGTGTCAGCTCATAACCTGACAATCAAGCACTAGTTAAGTGCTGTGTCTTGGTTCTGTTAAGCAAAGTATCCACTACATGTGGAACCATTACAATTAACGTATTATTCATCACCAAACCAGCAGACTGTCGAATAGAAACAGCTGCTGCCGCTGTAGCTCTCAGACAGCTCGGCAACGCTATAGCTACCGGATCCAAAGTCGAGGAGAAATACGCACATGGACGCTGCTTGTCCCCAAAAGATTGCGTCAACACTGACAATGCACATCCTTCTCTCTCATGGACATACAGTGTAAAGGGCTTACTGTAGTCGGGGGTACCCAACACAGGAGCCGAACACAATGCATCGCGCAATTCCGAAAAACTTTTCTGACACTCTTCGGACCACGGAAGGGGATTTGGTGTATCTTTACAAGTCAATGCCACCAAAGGTTTGGCCAGTAGGGAAAAATTTGGTATCCATTGTCTGCAATATGACGTGATACCCAAGAAGGCACGCACTTCTCTCTGTGTAACTGGCACACTCATTTTTGCAATTGCCTGAATTCGTTCTGGGGTCAATCTTCTTCCCTCCTTCGATAAGAAATGACCTAAGTAGGTCACTTCTTGTCGACAGTACTGTAATTTCGAAAGAGACACTTTATGATGCAAATTAGACAAATGACGTAACATAGACAAGGTGGCTTCTTTACAAATCTCTTCAGTATCTGCAGCGATTAACAAATCGTCGACGTACTGAATAAGAGCAGCACCATCAGGTAGAACAATCGTATCAAGTTGTGTTTTCAAAGCCTGGCTATAGATTGACGGACTCTCACAATAGCCTTGAGGAGTGCGCTTGAACTGGAAGCTTTGACCTCCTAGAGAGAAACCAAAAATATCCCTTCTCTCCTCGGCAATTGGGATGCTGAAGAAGGCATTCTTTAAATCAATCATTGAAAACCAAGTGGCGAAAGCTGGAATCATAGTTAATAAGGCAGTGATATCAGGAACAACAGGAAATTGTGGCACAACGATTTTATTCACCTCTCTAAGATCGATCACAAACCTGTAAACGGGTGGCTGAGAAGAGTCAGTACGTTTCAAGACAGGTAAAACAGGGCTATTGCAAACATTACCTCTCGTTTCTTCAATTACATCTTTCTCAATCAAATCATAAATGATCGCTAGCAACGCCTTCTCACCTTCATTAGAGATCTTGTATTGGGGAATGCGCGGCATTTTAACATTCGCTTTCAACGTCACAACATATGACGGTATTTCCAAAAGACCCACGTCATTAGGACCAGTAGTCCACAGAATATCAGGAAGAGATAACAATTCTGCTGGAAGTGTATCCTTCGACAAATACATCGGGGAGACCACTTTCTTGCCCAATGTGAGTTGTACTCCCGAAGGAGAACAATACAATGTCACATACAATCTTTTCAATAGATCCAATCCTAACAAGTTCTCACCACAACCTGTCGTCAGAATAAGGGGTGCTTCGAATTCACAAGGTCCAAAAGAAAGAGACATAGGACTAGAAATCGGGTTCCTAAGCGGGGCGCCAGAAAAACCTACTGAAACATTTGTCTCGCCAGACAAAGGTGCGCCAGGGAGTTTAGAGTGCATAATAGAACTCTTCGTAGCACCAGTATCCAACAGAAAAGGCTCTGACACACCTGATGTAATCACCTCAACATAAGGTCCACTCTGATCTACTGGAACTGAAACAACTCCCTCTCTTTGTCTATGGCTGTCCTAGCAATCATCACCTTCCAAATTCTCACCTTCTGCATAGTAGTCATCGGCATAGTGCTGAGTCGTCCTACCAGACGCGTTATTCTGCTGATCAAAACTATTCATTGAATTTTGAGGAGGAAACGGATGTGCGTTCTGGGAGAATCCTCCATGCCCTCTACCTCTAAGAGCTTGTGGAACACCCCGACCTCTTGCGCTAGAAACACCATTCATGCGCTGTAACAACACAGGGCAGCTACTTTTAAAATGGCCCTCTTCTTTGCAATATGCACACTGATTAGGGCCTACAGGAAAACGTGGTTGGGAAAACTCGAACCTTTGCGAGTTTCTCTGAAATTGCTGGGGTTGCTGATAGTCACGCTGATTACTACGGGGCGGATACGCTTGCTGTAAGAGAAACTTCGTTTTTAACTCTTTCGTTTTCTTGTCTGCTCTGTCCTTCTCATCCTTATGTCTATTTTCGTAGTATGGTGCAGTAGCCAATATCTGTGCTGAAGAGGAAACGGCCCAAGAACTCTCTGAGTCTTTCAATTTCTTACACAACTCGGGAAGCAAATTGTGCACAAACTTGTCAACGAACAACCGTTGACCGCCTTCTGTACTCATGTCTTGACCGCTGTGGTCGATAAACGTTTCTTCAAACCTAGTGAAGAAATCAGACACAGTTTCCTCTTTCTTTTGCTTGCATGCAGACAATGTATCCCAATTCACACGCATCGCAGGCATTAGAGTCTTCATGTAAGTAACGATCCTACCAGGGAGTTCTGCTACTAAAGGCTCAGGTTTAGCACCGCCTACTTGTCTGTCATTTGCCGCACTAATATTAGCCCATGTGTCCCCTAACTCCTGCGCATGATCCGTGTGATGAATCAAACGCCACAAAGGCTGCGGGACCACATTTCCAAACAACATGTCTATATCAGCTAAATTCATAACACATGAGTCTGCAGTCTGTGATAGTTCCTTATAATAGCCTGCAGGATTTTTACGGGGGTCAGGTAAGGTCTGTTTAAGGGCCAAGACTTCAGCTCGCTTCCATGGAACATGCACCCAAACACGCTGAAAATGAGGCTGAACAGGTGGATTAGCGGTTAGAGCTCCTTCTTTCCAAACTGGGGGGACTTTTCTCATGGGATACTGTCTCACTTTCCTCCTAACAGAGGGATCAGGCTCAAACAACGATCGAGAAATAGCCTCATTCCTAAATGACAACAATGTCGCAACTGCTCTCTCAACGTCGGAACCCACAATCGTGCCTTTCGCAAACTCGAACCGTACATGACACAACTCAGGTGGATTGGGTTCCAAGTCACGATCCTCCAATTCTTCGAGAAGAAAAACACACATTTTATCAAAAACATATCTCCGCTTCGGTGCTTTCCATTGGTGGAAGACATCCATAACAGACTCTAACTCCTATCTTGTAGGGTCGGTAACCCATATACGCGCCAAGTGGTCCAATACTCCCTTCTCTCTAGAATCAGGCAGTTGGCTACGCAACTGTGCATGCTCTGAAGCAGGGGTCGTGTTTAATGACCCAAAGAAAGTAGACAAAAGACTAGTAACAGTGTCCGTCATTCTCTGTCGGACAGAAGGAGAAGTTGACCGAACAGGGGATAAAGCGGACTGAGAAGAAGCTAATGTAGGAGCAGTAGCAGAGGAAACAGCAAGAACAGGTGAAAAAGTTGTAGGTATTAAAGACGGAACAGGTAGCAAAGTCGGCAACCTTTGAGAAGGCTGCACCAGAGGAGTAGGAGCCAGCTGAAGAGGAGCTGGCGGCTGTGCAACAGTAAGAGGCAAAGCAACCAGAGGTTGTGCAACTAAAGGTTGCGGAGGTGCTGTAGCACTCTGCGCATAAGGGGGTGGCGAATTCAACAAATGTGACATTAAAGGATCTTTTTCAAGTTCCTTCGTTGCATCTTGCTGAAAAGGTGGCAAAACTGGATAGCATTTATCAATCGCCAGTTTACATTGCCTGTGCAACTGTTGACTCGCTTGTTCCTCTTCATCATCCTTATACTGCATAGCAGCTTGCATTATCGAGATACCCTTTTCTCTTTTATTTCTCTTTGCTAATTTAATTTCTTTCTGTTTGGCTTCCTTTCGCCATAGGCGGAAAGAGTCAAACATCGCCGGCCGGGCTTTCTTCTTGAAAAGTCTAACCTCTAGGTTATCTAAAATTTCCGTGTTGAAACTACCATATCGGGGCCATTGTAGGACACCGTCCTTCTTTGTGTAACGAATCCATACTTCGTTATATGCGATGGGGCCCACGCCATGCTTCACATAGAGCTCATAGGTTGGAGTTCCAATTGGAGGAACCGGACACGAGTCCTCCAATCGGGAATCCCTATTATAACCACAACAAAACAAATTTCCAAGTCTGCTAAGACCAGGCATCTTCGCTCACTAGCCTAGCTTCAAACTTCAAGGGAATATCAAAAACGATAGTCTGGTGAATACACGAGTCCCTCGGCTTTGGTACTTGCAAGTTCCAAATCAAAGATCCCGAGGGGATACCCAAAAACTAAGGACTGGGAGACGCTCCACTCATACTTAACTGAGGTATCGATGACGTCACCAGAAGACTCGTCTATCGTCTCGCTCTACAAATCATCAAAGGGTCCAAGACAGGGCGATAGTCAGGGCAGCAGTCCTTTGTAGCCGTCGGAAAGTGGGGAACCTCACAGCAAAGACTTTCGGACCACGACGACATACAGGGGTCGATGAAGTGGTTGGCCTTCCTCCAGAATTTTCACACGAAGCTCCTCACGGACCTCAGGCTTGGACCGGTACCGCTGAAATCGCCCCGTGTTGGGTGCCAAATGAAGTACCGGGTTATTTAGAACCCAGCGGTGCCAGGGGACACACCCGAAGACTTCGGATTCTCCTGTCTCAGACTACAGAAACACAGAAACTTCTTGGTGACGTCAAAGATCAGATTTATTGGCTGCAGCCAGTAACAGGTATCCTAGAAGTACAACACAGTGTATGTTCTCAGGAGACTGCTCAACTTCACAAAGCTAGTCATCCCTTCTTATACCAAATACTATGCTTCAGGCGAACATTCCTGATTTTACAGTTGGCCATTCACATGTTTTCACGATAAAACCGCAGAATAATGATGACAAGCCCATTTTTCAGTTTGTCCAGCCCACAATCAATTTTTAGTCAAACCCAACATTCTTCATCAGACAGTTCGATCGAACCCACCATAAAAACGGGCACATCCCCATCGTAAAAAGGACCATAAAGAAAGGAGCAGAGACAGGTATGAGCAAGATAAGACATAGCTGTGCGTAATAAAAAGTTTGAGGGTGTCTTGTGTCTTGATCAGCAATCTTGATCAGCTCCTGGGAAAGGAACTGGCTTAACAAGTTTGGCTTCAGGCAAGAGGGTCGCTCGCTCAGGTCATTCTGAAGTCAGCTAAAGTGTACGTGTGCTTGGAGACTCGTTCGGCCATTATCATCGGCCTATTTGAGGGCAACCACAAAATGGCTGCCGCACGCAAGATGGAACACGAGGGTTCCGAACGGAAACTCCGATTTCACGGTGATCTCGTCACTCGAATATGACAAAAATACTTATACACCTTACACTCGCCATTTTCGGTCTGATGCTACCAAAATCGTCATGGTACGATGACTTTTATGAAACGGGTTCAGAATCCCAGTACCTCAAAGGCAATCTTGATGGAAACCTTTGTGAAAAGTAACAACTCGTGGGCCAACGGCCTTGTAACTGCTTGCACTGAATTGCACCTAGACTTGTCCAACTGGCAGGATTTTATTTATCAACCTGGAACCTTAAAAAACTTTCTAAAGAAACAAGTTAGATTGCTATCCAAGGAAGAGGACCTGAAGGAACTGGAGTCCTCCAGCAGCAACATCAGGCTATTAGCCAGTTCCTTCCACAATAAACCGAGCCAGTCATTCCTTGACTCTGCCCTGAATAAGTCAATTTTAAAGCAAATTCTGTCAGTGAGATTGATGGTACTACCGATAAAAGACATCAACAGCCGTTGGAAAACATTTGAGGTTGTTACTACTTGCAGGTTGTGTCACCAGTATGAGGAATCCATGGCCCACATGGTCTGTATATGTCACCGTTTGAATTATGCACGTCACACTTTACTGAAACCCTTGTTTTAAACATATGGGATACGCACCTGTTTAGATTAAATGAAACTTCTCTTTAAGCTGGAGATCCCAATGGAACAGCAAGATTAGTGAAATTTGCCCAAAAGGTGAAAGAACTATTACATAATGACTCAGTCAAAGACTAGAGACAAACTGTAGTTTAAAACTTGCGTTTTTTTCTTTTTTCTTAAATTAGTAACTACCAGAATGTTTTTAAAAAATGATTATGTCTTATATATTACTAACAGTTCCGTTAAATGAAATGATCATATTTTATTTATGCTCCAAAAGTGTCTGGATGGAGTGTTCTCCAACCAACCTTTTTTCTTTTGTTAACAATTTTAATTAATTGAAACAATAAACAAATACTAATACCACTGTATCAGGATTAGCTCACTGCCTTCAGAGGATTTATATAAAAAGCAGATTTGAATGGGGATCAATTTGCCTTGAAACTTTAGTAATGCCATAGACTGCTGAAAGTCGTGTGCCAAGGCATGCCACAGTTTAGAAGTTAAAGATAGATGTGGCTGAAATTCTGTGCTAGCATTTGTAAGATGATAAACACACCATGTCCCCTAGTGTCGTGCCAGAAATTTGAAGACATTTTATTTGGAAGGTGATTTAAAATTGGTAACCTACGTCCCAATTTAGTCTCACATACATGCGTCCACATCATCCCAAGTAATATGCATATGTGCAAGTAGACAGTTCTTGTAAATAACAAGATAATGTGAATCTCAGTCCCTAAAGAAAGCACATGCAGGTCTAAAATATTCAGTCCCAGCAAGGTTCAGCTTAATTACACGTGCAAGATGCAGATACTACTTTCTATGTTGTATATATTTGTGGAACTTATTTACTGGAATGCGGTGGATGGTAATGAGTACTTCAAATGAGCTACTTTTGTATGTTGTTCACATGTGTTTGCCCATGAAGGCCACATCACTCTCATGCTTGACAAAAGGTATGCATTTTTCGCAATACTGTACAGTTGTTGGAATAAAATGAAACTGAGAAATTGTTTGCTGAGTGTTGCTATATTATGATAGGTGCGAATATATATGAAGTGACCTTTGAACTTTTACTAATGCAATATCAGAGTTAGAGAAGTTGTTTTAAAATGTCAGTGCACTGTCAAACATAACCTTAAAGGACGCCTATATAAATTGTGTACGTGACAGGGCGACCTGGGGTTCTAAGTGGGAACTGTGTATGCATCATACAAATACAACATTGAAAAAAAAACACTTGAGTTAAACGATTTTTAACTGAGCTATAACATCAACAATAATCAATTTAATGACGAACGGAATTTCTGTTAGAGCACGAGATCGCTCTTTCTTATCCGAAGAACTAGCTGCTCCTAAGTATGAATAACAAAAAAGGTGCAGCTTGCAGATTATAGAGATGGAATTGATTCAATGTATGCTAGTTGACTCTCTGTTAATAATTTTACAAATAACAGAGTTTTTTTTATTTTTTATTATTGCATAAAATTGTGTGCTAGCATCCAGTGAAATGCAGCACAGAATGCAGCAGAATGAAGCACACCTGGAAAGTGTAAATAACGAGAAGAAATAAAGATAGTTCTCTTTGTTACACCTTAACTGGGAAGGCATAGCATTTTGATGCCTCACCAGTTTTATAATCTTCTTAGTAAATCTTGGAATGTGCCAAAAACCACTAAAGGATGCATTGGAACACCCATGCTACAGCCATGAAATGCCTTCCCACGTGCATCAAGGCAAGGCAGTGACTTGTGCTGCCTTGCATTAGTCCAGATTGACTATGCCATGCAAGTTAAACTTGCGTGGAATAGTAAATCTAACTTAAGGGGTTGTGTTTCCTTGCATCAGTGTACATGGCGCAAGGCCAATGCAAGCCCTTGATAAATCTCTGCATAGGTTTGCAGTACATGATCAAACAGCTACTAGTATACTATCAATGTTTAATTATAGGTATTGTTCAGGTTGCATAGTAAAGCATATTGGTTACATCCATCAGCAGTGAAGGGGAATCAAAGGACTCATCACAATAATTTAGAGAGCTGCATTCTTGGGGCTGGAAAAGCCACGTGGAAGCTAAATGATGTAGGAGAGGCTGCTCCTCTGTATGCCTAAACCTGCCTGGCATAAGTTCGATCGGACTGGGAAACCAAAGGCAGCCCTGGCAAAAATGCTCAAATCAGGACAGTTCCATTCATCTCCTCCTGCCATCTCTCTTTCCATTCATCCATTCTCTTTGTCTCCTTCTCTCCTCTCTCTCTCTCCTCCCTCGTCTTCTGCCGTGATCGCTTTCATTCAAACTTCCTTGTCCATCCCTCTCGTTCTCTCTTTCTTGTGGGTAAAGTGTATAATGCACTAGGAGTGGGAGCTGGTTTTTAAAACCAGCCTCTAAAGGCTCCAGCCTAAGAAGGAAATGCCAGGTGGAATAAAAGGCCTATCCAGCCTGGGCAAAATGAATCTTGGTTCCAACATTTTTATTGGTTAATTTGCTGGGTAGTAACTGATAAAATATCCTGGATGGAACAAATAGTATGTGGCATCATGGGAAAGGCTAGGGAGCCCTGCATGACAAACTTTACCTGCTAATTTCATCAAACTGCACTGAAAATATGACAGTCCTCCTATCCAAAAAGCAAACCCAAGGAACGTGGCTGTGGTGATGGCCTGAGTGCTCTTATGTGACTTCCTGGAAATTTACCCAAGATGACCTCTGTGAAACCAAATAGTGGGACTCTGCCGAACATATTAGTTTTTTTTCAAATACCACACTAAACATTATATCTTTCCAATTTTGAGGCTAAGCACCAAAATAGCATGTTTGCAATTTGGTGTGAACTCACCTAAAATGGTGTAGTAAGACTGTGGGTGCCTACTCAAAAGAGATGTGGTCAGTGGGTATTTGGTGGTCTTGATGAGGAGCTTCATCCAGAGCAGAGGTGCACAATATTTGGCCCAGAATGAAAGATGACTACCGTTCATGTGCTGGACCTTAGACCACACATGACTACCTGTTTGTTGTGATATCATTTGAGGGGTCTTGAGTTCTGTCACTTCATCTGCAGTCCATGGAGGACAGACCAGGGGCTCATGTAGCAATCAGCTAAGATTATATTTCAGGATTAGATTAGTGGAGATAGGCTTGAATAATGCACGCCATGAGTTCGAGTGGTATAAAATATGCACACCTTACTCTGAGGCTCACCCATTACTGGATGACTGTGCCACTTTTTTCAAACATGAAAGCTGCGTATGGGGAGGCATGCCATGCCCACTGTATGTAATCTGCAGTTTGCATTACAATTTGCAAATAAGGTCAAAAGTACACATATTTATACAAGTTAAGGAGAGTAGAAAGAGGAAGTGAAAATGATACAATGAGAAATAACACGACAGGCACAACCTGGTAATAATGGTAAGCACGTATACAGTTTAATAATGAACATCCAGGTAAATACATTTTCAGTGTACATTAGTATGTGACACACACACAAAGACACACAACATGGACTTTTGAGTTTTTAATGATATTTTGCCTTTCACAGCTCGATGTTGAAGAATTATTCCAGATGGTTATACCAGTTCATTTCTTTCTTTTAGAAGTAGCTGCCACAACACTACTTCTGAAATGATTCCGTTTTCGCTTTGATGTAAACACATGAGAATACACTTCTTTAAGCCCTTATGAGAGAATATTCGATGTTGAATAACTTTTTAGAAGATGACTTTCCCGTCCTTCTCATGAAATCTCTGGTGTCTCCTTTTAGATAAATTTTTTTATCATTTACATTTCTTGTCCTTCAAACGTGTGCTTCATAAGAGATCTTCGTGTTTGCACCAGCGCCTAAGTATTACACAGAGGCTATTTTATGTTCACATCGGAGAACTTCAATTAAAATGGTGTTTGCTTTAAATTAATTACACTTCTGCGGCAATAGTTTCAAGTGGCCGAGTCCTAGATGTAAAGGCAGAGAGAACAACCTATTAGCAACAATATGTCATCACTTGCTGAGCTTAACAAGCATAAACATTATCAATTAATTGACTCTTTCATATATAATTTCGCAAGCACCCCGACTTGGTTCGGCTCAATTCAAACGTACTTTTCTTCTCTTTTATCATATTTCGAAAAATAAACTTTCAGAAAATTAATTCTCCTGTGAAGAAAGTGCCTTTAGGAGTTTTAGATGGTGGTAGCAAGAAAAGCATTAATAAATGTTCAAATTATACTGATATTTTGTACCAAAAATGTAACCCTTCAATTCATTTGTGATTGGAATATGTGAATATTTTGCAAACTGGTCTCAGGTCCTCTATCAGAACTACAGTTCTATAGATTAGAACAATTGATAAATATAGCAGGAATACTTATTACGAGCCATTAGAAGGCATCCTGAACTGCTTCAGAGGTTCCCACAAAAGAAAGGATTAATTTACAGCAATGTGTGACCTACTCCTAAAAGGTATTTTTGTAAACATACATACTACAAATGTAATTCACAAACCTCGTCCCAGAGATCTCCACCTCTACCTCTTCTGTCTTTCTCTATGGAAATTTCTGCCCCATTCAAGGAGATCTTCGCTCATGTTAGAGTAGAATATGGCACACAAGGGAGGGATAATGAGGAATGGTTGTAAAATTGAGAATAACTGCTACAAAATGGGTGTGGTTTAGGGAAATTTAAATCGTGGTTTAGGGAGGGACATGTTAAAACCAAAACACTCAAACAACAATCATCTGCAATGCCAACAGATTTCATATGTCTTAGAGCTAGCGCTATTGGTGCTGTAAATGACAATGTCTTTTACCCATACATTATCGAGTAGAGTGGATGTGAGTGGTGTGGATTGGAATGATATGGGTTGGATTGGAATTGTTAGTTGTGGAATTGTGTGGCATGGAATTCTGTTGTGTGGAGTGGATGTGTGTAGTAGAATTATGTGTCAATGTGTGCAGTGGAATTATGTGGATGATAATTATGTGGTTTTGAGTGTACTGCAATTATGTGGATTAGGACTGTGCAACATGGAGTGGAATTATGTGGAATGGTATTTTGTGTTGTGTAGTATAATGTAGTGGAATTTACTTACATGGTTTGCTGTTGAATTTTGTGGCATGATGTGGTATTCTGTGGTGTGAATTTGATGTATGTAGTATGTTGTGTAAATGCTTGTTTCAGTCCAGGGAGGGACTGGCCTGGCAGTTCGGTCTGAACTTTTCCCATGGGGAACAGAGTCAAGACTGATTTGCAGATGGCTGGGTCTTAACAGGAAGGGCATGGGGAGCAAAAACACCGATGGATTTAGGCCCAGCTCTCTGTACTGGGGTGAATGTTTGACATAGTGCAGCACTCTGTCCATCAATTGCACTTTTTGCATTTATGACCCCGAGTGGGACAGGTATGCCCAGACAGTGTGTCCGTTGCTCGCCATGCCACTGGAGTCAAGCTAGCCTGGCTGATGAGGGGTGATGCCTCAAAACCGGTCCCAGGATGCTTGTTTCCAGTCCAGGGAGGATCTGGCCTGGCAGTTCAGATTGAACTGTTCCCATGGAAAACAGGGTAAAGAATGATTTGCACATAGCTGGGTACGAAATGGAATGCCCTGGGGAGCAAAGAAATTATGCATTTGGGCCCAGATCTATGTACTGGGTTGAATGTTTGACATTATGCAGTATTCTGCCCAGAAATTCTTTTTTGCCCAGACATGAGTCCAGTGCTCTCCATGCCACTGGAGTCAAGCTTAATTGGCTGCTAAGTGGTGATGCCCCAAAACCGGTCCGATGCTTTTTTCCAGTCCAGGCTGAACCTGGTCTGGCAGTTTGGGCTGACAGGGTAAAGACTGATTCGCATATGGCTGCTTCTGAACTTGAATTGCATGGGGAGCAAAAAAAAGTATGGATTTAGGCCCAAATGTCTGTACTGGACTGAATGTTTGACATTGTGCAGCATTCTGTCCATCAATTGCTCTTTTTGCATTTGACATCCCAAGTGAGACGGGTATGCCTAGATGTGGGTCACATGCTTTCCACGCCATTGGAGTCAAGCTAGCCTGGCTGGTGAGGGATGATGTCCTCAAACAAGTCCTGGGTTTCTTGTTTCCAGTCCAGGGAGGACCTGGCCTGGCAGTTCGGGATGAACTGTTCTCACGGGGGACAGGGTCAAGACTGATTGGCATATGGCTGGGTATCAACTGGAATGGCATGGGGAGCCAAAAACCAGTGGAGTTATGCCCAGATCTCTGTACTGAATTAATGTTAGATCACTTTATTCAACCTTTGGTAGCCGGTCTACCGTCGTACATAAAAGATATGACACACATGATCTAAAAAATAGAAGGTATTGAGTTCAACAAAAATACTCAATGGCTAGTCTGCCTAGACATAGAATCGTTGTATACGAATATCCCGCAGCAAGACACAGTAAGGATGATGGAGGATATTCTGGGGAATGAATTGGGAGATCTGAATCCCCAGGATGCTTTCATCATAGAGTGCATAGAAATCATTTTGAATAATAACATATTTTTATTCGAAAAAGATTTCTATCTACAAACGAAAGGCACCAGCCACATGTGCACCAAGTCTGGCGTGCCTTTATGTGGGGAAATTCGAAGAACACCATATTTACAACAAAATGAGTCCCTTTTATGAAAATGTGCTATATTGGTCTAGATTTATAGATGACATTTTCTTTATTTGGGATGGTATGGAAGAGGACCTTAACAACTTTCTAGAGTGGATACATTGTGGGGACTCTAATCTAAAATTCACCTCCACAAAAAGTCAAAATACAGTAGACTTCCTGGATATTAAAATCATAGAGAAGGAAGGTACCCTGAATGTTGAACTATATGTTAAGCCATCTGACAGGAACACACTTCTCCATCATACCAGCTACCATCCTAGATGTCAGAAAGATGGGATACCTTTTAGCCAATTCCTGCGAATTAGGCGTAATTGCAGTGATAGACAGACCTTTGAAATGCATGCAGAAACACTTAAGGTCAAGCTGGCACAAAGGGGCTACCCCAAGCGACTAAGTAAGAGTCATAAAAACACGTTAAATATTACAACCGCGATAGCCTTTTTGAAACCAGAGAAAAAACAAAAGAACATGGAACAGGAATAATAATGGTGTCTGATTTTAATGGTTTTAGTAACAAAGTAAAGAACTTGATCAACAAGAATTGGTCTATACTCAATAAAACAGGGGTGACTTCAATGGAAAAACCCATCTATGCCTATAGAAGAAACAAAACTATCATAAATCATCTAGTTCAGACTTTCAGAGAACCAAAACTGCCAGTCAGAGGAGCTTAACCACCAATGCTCCAATTAGAGGTAACCTACCATGTGGGACCTGCACGCATTGTAAAAACATCGTGAAATCTGATAAACTTAAGGTGAATGGTATTTCCCATTGTATGAATGACCATGTAAACTGTCGAACATCCAATGTAGTTTATATACTTATTTGTCCGTGCAACAAATGCTATGTCGGTGAGACGGGGCGAGAAATGCGCCAGCGTCTTACTGAACATCGCTCAGCATTAAACAATAAGAAAAAGAATGCACCATTGGTTGAACATTGGGTCACTGAAAAGCATAGTGTAGATGACATTAAATGGTTCATCCTCGAAAAAATTTAAATATCTGCGAGAGGTGGGGGCCTTAATAAGAAAAGGAAACAAAGAGAACAGTTTTTCATGTCCAAATTTAAAACATACTATCAGGGGTTAAATGCCCGTGAAGAATGGAATAGATTGATTAGGTAGGATGCGACTGAACCCTATGTACAACAAACTGAACCATAATATGTATAGAGGGTGAAAATACATAATGAGGATTTGACTCTTCTTGTGACAATATCCGTGAAATAAACCTAAGGAAAATTTGAATACCCGATTGTGAAAATTTAGGGGTTGTATAATATGATTTGAACTTGAATGTATTCAAAACTGTGCCGATATTTAAAAGTGATGTATGTATTGTACAGTGACCTTTACGAACTATCTTAAATACCAACTTCTCTGTAAAGTGTCATACTAAACAACCATGAGATTATGGATTTATTGATAGGTTAAAATGTGCAGACAATTGGAAAGAGAGGTATGTACTTTCACAGGGATTTTCTTATGAACCATCTAAAATATTAACCTCTTTGTTGAAAGCCATACTAAGCAACCATGTGACTATGGAATTACTGATGATATGATATATGTAGATAACTCATTGGTTGACTATGTTTAATGTATACTATGTATAAAGGATATATGATGCCTTTCTGTCTTAAGTCCAATGAGCAAGGAATAGATTTGGTGTTAGGACTGTTTATACATGGGAAGTGGCCAATGTCAGATTATCGATTTGATGGTTGTAATAATTCCGTATGCATTGAATTTCATGTTCGGTCCAAAATGTGAGATATAAATAGTAGGTGCAAAAAGCATATAACTTTCTCTTGCTTCATTGAGTTTTCTCTCGCGTAGGAAATAAAGTCAATAGAAGTCCCCTACAAAATCATGCAGCAAGAGAAAGGAATTGGAATGATTTGTGAAATAACGAAATAATAATACAAATTAGAAAATTTGGTCTAAATTATTTACTCCTTTTAAATTAATGGCCGTTATTTTAGTTCCTGGAAAATAACATCTAAATGAATATCGCCAAAATAAATTGAAATAGACGCCTTACTGCACATTTAGCAATGGCCGATCCGATATACGGAAATAAACTAATGCACAAAAAGCGGGACCAGGCGTGCTCGCTTTCGAGTGACGTTTGCGTCTCAGGGCAGAAACTACTGAGAACTACCAAAATGGTGGACAGCAAGGCCGAATCAAGTGGATAACTCATACCAATTAAGGTACTAATTAAGACAGACTCAGTATAAATATAGGAAGTCGCCGTACTCCCTTAAAGGAGAGGTCGTGTCGGATGTAACACCGTACAAGACTTAAGGTAAGGACTCGAGTAGCGTGGGATGGCTTCAGCTCAGTTCGTTAAAGGGCAATACTGGCCATACATACTCTATACGCTATTGAGTAAAAAGATTTCTTGAGCCGGTTTTGTAAAATTTGTTAAATTTGAGAGGTGTGACCGTCCTTAAATGTATTTATCGTAAAATCGCTTAGCCGGTTGCTGATCTTATGTGGCAAGAGCCAACTGCTTTGCTCGTAGTTACAAACAGTTATAGGCAAACGAGTCTCCGAGCCGTCTTGTTAAATCCTCAGAAGTGCGACCTTAAGCAAATGGGCGAAGGAGCTTGCTAAATGTATCAGCGAAGGAGTGGCTCTATTTTTCTAAACATGTCAAGCGCGGCAAACGAGCTGTTGAGCCGTTTTTGTTAAGTTATCACAGGGCGACTCTAATGAAATGGGCAATGGAGACTGCCAAAGCACTAGCATATTACCTAGTGGTCTCTGGTCAGTAATACAGAGAGCAAAAACAATGTAGTCATGTTTATTGCAGTGCGTATAACTCTATATGTGTAGAAACATGGAGCTCGAGTTATACTGGATTGTTAATATCGAAAGATTAAGAGATTCTTCCATTCTCATCCTTCATTTCTAGGTGACAAGATAATGAGTAAGAAGTCTTAAACAGGAACCTGAGGGCGATTGAAAAAACCCCAGGACATAATAGAAGTCGTAACAACTTTGCTAAAAAGGAACAGGATTCCTAACTCTACTGGTATGTATTTAAAATATACTGAGGAAAAGTAGGATATTTCTCCTACAGAATCCTAGATAGAGATAGGCACAAATAAATATCCCTCCTCTTTCAGGTAGCACCTTAGTCAACATATGAAAATCTGCGCAGATTGAAAGTCGCAGTCACTAACAAAGACACGAGGAACATCAATCTTCCTGGTTTTAAAGTGAGTGTGAAGGAATATATATCCATCTTTCCTCCCGCATAAGATTAAAACAATATGACCAACATGTTATCTTCTCTATCATAGTAACCATGTTACTCACGAAGTCCGAGTGACTATAAAGTGGACCTAGCAACACAAGTTTCCAGCTCGGTCCAGAATCCCATATATTATGGTTCAAGGCAAAATAATCTAAGTAAGAGTGCCATTTATATAATTTTAATAAAGTTTTCAAGGATTCAAGCACTGCTTGTTTATTTCCAAGATGTCTGCAAACGATTACTGTGCTCCAGGAACGCCCTCTACTCCAGGGTGTTAATGTTCATAATC
Source organism: Lissotriton helveticus (assembly GCF_964261635.1). Taxonomy (NCBI): domain Eukaryota; kingdom Metazoa; phylum Chordata; class Amphibia; order Caudata; family Salamandridae; genus Lissotriton; species Lissotriton helveticus. The sequence continues at coordinate 44,261,983 of NC_136060.1, read as the reverse complement.
AAAAATATAAAACAAGTTCATAATCAACTTGTGTATCTGGGCACAAGTATATGCTGAAGAAAAACAGCTCCAAATTTTCAAAACGCTGCTTCACTATGTTTGATTCAAGAATTCATTCTTTATTTAATTCTCCATGCTGAATAGCGGTATTCAAATGTTGCATCACATATGATATCCAGCCAATCTATTTGCTAGTTACAAATTCACAAATATTTGTAGACTTGGCCTCCCATGGCCTCCCGATGCATTTCGGCGCCACACTGCGCCTTTATCAAGGGATCTGAAATTTGAATATCCATAATTAATACTACGTTCTGAGCCAACAACAAAAATTACCCTTCTCTACATTTTGCATTTACTAAACTAGATGATAATTCATATCAAATAAACCTATTATGTTTAACCAGCGGTTTCCTATTCAATAACAGATTGCAAGCATTCATTACGTTCCAAAATATAAGCAACCTTTCTAAAATGTGATTACCACCCTCGAGGGCACCACCCTATAAGTCATACTGCGAGTATGTGGACTAGCGGCTACAGAACCGTCGATTGGGCCCCTTAGCTTATGTTACTGCATTGCAGAGCTCCCTGCTGCTATGCGGGAAGCACAGGGGGGATAACTACCGTGTTTAAACTCTCCGCCCCACATTAATCCTGAACTTGGATGTAAGCGCGCTGCTTCCCTTACGCTGCGGTTCCTTAAGTTTATATTAAACACGGGGCTTACCGGAGTTAGTGAAAGATCGCTCACAGGAGACTGTTACACACGGACGCGAGCATCACGGTGTGGCAGATGACCTCTAGCGGAAGTGGGTGAACTAAGTTAATCTCGCGGTTATGGCGCTATGGATTCTGGAACTTGTATGCTAATGCTGGTCTTCTACGTGAATATATTCAGTGAAAACAATACAACAAAGCCCAACATGCATTACATTATTAAGGAATACCAATAACAGTTATAAATAACAGAGAAATTCCACCCTCTCATTCAACCCAAACGGTTTGAGAGATTTCAAGCGATAAATCCAATAATTTTCCCTTTTCAAGAGTTGGGTTTTGTTGTTAACCCCTTCGTGCTTATCAACTATTTCCAAAATACATGCTTTGAGTTCTGTAATGTCATGTTGAGCTTCCAAAAAATGGGTAGCCACAGTTGATTTGAGCATTTTTGTCCGAATATTACTTTTATGTTCATTAAGTCGGACTTTAAACTTGCGCTCTGTATGTCCCACATAATGTAATTTGCACGGGCAGCTCAATAAATAAATTACATTCATCGAGTCACATGTTCCATTTACTCGCAGATTCACTTGCTCTTTGACCTCAGGTGGTGACAGGTTATTACCCTTCAGAATATTAACACAGTTATTACAGTTCATGCAGGGCAAGGTACCTTTCCATATGACATATTGATTAGTTTTAGGTCTAGGCTTCAACAGTTGTCCCAAATTTTTTGGGCGTGTGTGTGCAAATAGTGGTTCCTGTTCAAACGCTCCCTTAAAATCCGGCTCACTCCTCAATATAGGCCAATGTTTCCTTATAGTGTTTTTGAAAGCTGTACTCACTGTGGAAAATTGACTCACACATGTTATCCGCTTTTCTTTATCAGTCGTTCTGGCTGTGAATAATGATTCTCTTGTTATTTCCTTAATTCTTGCACTGGCTTCATTTACCACTGTGAGAGGATATCCTCTTTTCCGAAATCGTGTGGCCATTTCCTGCATTTGTATCTCTGCTGTTTCTGGTTCTGAGACGACCCTTTTTACCCTCATCAGTTGGGAGAATGGTAAATGTCTTTTTAAAGCTGCCGGGTGGAAACTGTGGTAGCTCAACAAGTTATTGCGATCTGTGCTCTTCCTGTATAATGTAGTCTCAAAACTGGATTCACGTCGGATGACATTAACATCTAGAAAGTTAATTTGCTTTTCTTGAATATCCCAAGTAAACTTGATTCGTTCATCAATACTATTCAGTTTGGCAATTTCTGTCGTTAGGGTTTCTTTGGCCCCTTCCCAAACAATAAAAATATCATCGATGAAGCGCACAAATAGCTTAGTGTGTTCCTTCCATTCTGTCTGACTCAAAATATGCATTTCCTCAAAGGACCTCATGAAAATGTTTGCATACGTTGGCGCTGTAGAATTTCCCATGGCTGTACCACTCTTTTGTAAATACCATTGTTCTCCATGCTTAAAATAGCTGTGCATAAGAGTAAACTCAAGGAGTTCCATCAACAATAATTTCATGGGATCCTCATAATTGCTGTTCAATAACTCTTTTTCCACTGCTTCTATGCCTGTCAGATGCGGTATTGACGTGTATAATGCCTGAACGTCTATAGTTGCCATGTAAATGGTTTGATCTTTTGTTATTATACAAGCTGCCAATTTTCTCAAAAAATCTGTAGTGTCCTTGATATAGGACTGAGCTTCTATTGCAAACGGTTGTAGGTATCTATCGAGGAATTTCCCCACTGGTTCGTGAATGCTTTTGACTGTAGACACTATGGGTCTACATGGTGGTTGAAATAAGTTCTTGTGTATTTTGGGTGTCATATAGAATGTAGGACTTCGAGGATCCTTTTGTATTAGGTATTGTTTGGTTTTCTCTGTGATACTGCCATTCTGTATTGCTTTGTCAAGTATTTGAGATAGAATATCCTGTATTTCTTTAGTAGGGTTATATGACATTCTCATATATAACTCCATATCATCCAAGTGTTCCCTAATTTGTGCATCATAGTATGATCGGTCCATAATAACAAGGGCTCCCCCTTTGTCAGCTTTTTGACATAAGATAGTTTCATCCTCACTGATGTTTTTAATGGTCTTCAATTCTCCAGCCGATATATTGGAATATTTTTTCTGATGGACTTTAATAGACTGCAAATCTTGTTTGCACAAAGTTTCAAATAAATCTATAGCCTTGTGGCTTACTGGTGCCATATAGGTACTTGGAACTTTAAGTCCTTTCAGCTCATCTGATGGCGTTCTTGTAGTCTCTACAACAATGTTGTCAAAAAAGTTCCTTAGACGTAGTTTACAGGTAAGTTTAAACAAACTCACTTCTAATTCTAAAACATCAGTGTTCGTTGTAGGTATAAAAGACAGCCCTTTCTGTAGAGTGTTAATTTCTTTGGAAGTTAAACATTTCTGTGATATGTTGATTACTAGATTGTCTTCATCCATTCTTGCTGTGACTATTTCCCCCTTCTTCTCGGTTTGTCTTTCTGGGTTTGTATCTCTTTCTCCTTTTCTGTGCCTTTTTCCCCTCCTGGGTCTGCCCTTATATCTGGGCCTGGCTCTAAAAAAGGCGTCTCAGTAGATGTTGACGGGGTCTCTTTGGGTGCCTGTGCTTGCGTCCTCTGAAATCTGGTCCGAGCTGACGTATCACTCCCTGTGGACGAAGTATCGGTTTGTGAGTTTTGTCCCTTGTTTTGCCTTCTTCTAGCATAGACTTCCGCCCATGAATAAACTTCCTCCAGCTTATAGTCAAGCGTATCACGACGATACTTTCTGATTTTTCGTTCGTTAACTTCTTGGGTGTGTTTTGCAAGTTGCTGTGTAATATCTTCTAATGTTTTAGAAAGCTCCTCCGAGCTCATGAATTTATTAAGTTCTTCTTTAACTCCTGTAATTTCCACATTGAGTTCCTCAAGTATTTTTGATAACTCCTCTATGATCAACAAGATCAAATCTAGGCTACATTTATTTAAAATGGCGTACCATTTATCGACAAATTGTTTGCTGTTCTTGCAGAGAGATGGTTTTAGAGGGATTCTGAGTCCTCTCGGAATCCTTTGAGATTTATGGTACCTGATTAAGGTACTCGCATGAAGCCTTTGGTTTATTGTTTTCCTGGTCAGATATAGCAGTTGCTTAATGTATTGTTCTTTCGTTTTGTTGGTGGCAAACTCCGTAGTATCTTCTTGTATGAGAGAATATATTCGCGTACTGGCATCCTCGTCAAAAGCGAACGTATCCGCCCTACTTTCCGTCATGTGTGTGATTTCCTCATATTGCATGATTATTCAGATGCGTGCTTCGAACCCAAAGAGTAGGAACAATTATAAATCAATAAAGTTTTCAAGGATTCAAGCACTGCTTGTTTATTTCCAAGATGTCTGCAAACGATTACTGTGCTCCAGGAACGCCCTCTACTCCAGGGTGTTAATGTTCATAATCAAAAATATAAAACAAGTTCATAATCAAACCCAGAAAGACAAACCGAGAAGAAGGGGGAAATAGTCACAGGACAGCAAGAATGGATGAAGACAATCTAGTAATCAACATATCACAGAAATGTTTAACTTCCAAAGAAATTAACACTCTACAGAAAGGGCTGTCTTTTATACCTACAACGAACACTGATGTTTTAGAATTAGAAGTGAGTTTGTTTAAACTTACCCGTAAACTACGTCTAAGGAACTTTTTTGACAACATTGTTGTAGAGACTACAAGAACGCCATCAGATGAGCTGAAAGGACTTAAAGTTCCAAGTACCTATATGGCACCAGTAAGCCACAAGGCTATAGATTTATTTGAAACTTTGTGCAAACAAGATTTGCAGTCTATTAAAGTCCATCAGAAAAAAAATATTCCAATATATCGGCTGGAGAATTGAAGACCATTAAAAACATCAGTGAGGATGAAACTATCTTATGTCAAAAAGCTGACAAAGGGGGAGCCCTTGTTATTATGGACCGATCATACTATGATGCACAAATTAGGGAACACTTGGATGATATGGAGTTATATATGAGAATGTCATATAACCCTACTAAAGAAATACAGGATATTCTATCTCAAATACTTGACAAAGCAATACAGAATGGCAGTATCACAGAGAAAACCAAACAATACCTAATACAAAAGGATCCTCGAAGTCCTACATTCTATATGACACCCAAAATACACAAGAACTTATTTCAACCACCATGTAGACCCATAGTGTCTACAGTCAAAAGCATTCACGAACCAGTGGGGAAATTCCTCGATAGATACCTACAACCGTTTGCAATAGAAGCTCAGTCCTATATCAAGGACACTACAGATTTTTTGAGAAAATTGGCAGCTTGTATAATAACAAAAGATCAAACCATTTACATGGCAACTATAGACGTTCAGGCATTATACACGTCAATACCGCATCTGACAGGCATAGAAGCAGTGGAAAAAGAGTTATTGAACAGCAATTATGAGGATCCCATGAAATTATTGTTGATGGAACTCCTTGAGTTTACTCTTATGCACAGCTATTTTAAGCATGGAGAACAATGGTATTTACAAAAGAGTGGTACAGCCATGGGAAATTCTACAGCGCCAACGTATGCAAACATTTTCATGAGGTCCTTTGAGGAAATGCATATTTTGAGTCAGACAGAATGGAAGGAACACACTAAGCTATTTGTGCGCTTCATCGATGATATTTTTATTGTTTGGGAAGGGGCCAAAGAAACCCTAATGACAGAAATTGCCAAACTGAATAGTATTGATGAACGAATCAAGTTTACTTGGGATATTCAAGAAAAGCAAATTAACTTTCTAGATGTTAATGTCATCCGACGTGAATCCAGTTTTGAGACTACATTATACAGGAAGAGCACAGATCGCAATAACTTGTTGAGCTACCACAGTTTCCACCCGGCAGCTTTAAAAAGACATTTACCATTCTCCCAACTGATGAGGGTAAAAAGGGTCGTCTCAGAACCAGAAACAGCAGAGATACAAATGCAGGAAATGGCCACACGATTTCGGAAAAGAGGATATCCTCTCACAGTGGTAAATGAAGCCAGTGCAAGAATTAAGGAAATAACAAGAGAATCATTATTCACAGCCAGAACGACTGATAAAGAAAAGCGGATAACATGTGTGAGTCAATTTTCCACAGTGAGTACAGCTTTCAAAAACACTATAAGGAAACATTGGCCTATATTGAGGAGTGAGCCGGATTTTAAGGGAGCGTTTGAACAGGAACCACTATTTGCACACACACGCCCAAAAAATTTGGGACAACTGTTGAAGCCTAGACCTAAAACTAATCAATATGTCATATGGAAAGGTACCTTGCCCTGCATGAACTGTAATAACTGTGTTAATATTCTGAAGGGTAATAACCTGTCACCACCTGAGGTCAAAGAGCAAGTGAATCTGCGAGTAAATGGAACATGTGACTCGATGAATGTAATTTATTTATTGAGCTGCCCGTGCAAATTACATTATGTGGGACATACAGAGCGCAAGTTTAAAGTCCGACTTAATGAACATAAAAGTAATATTCGGACAAAAATGCTCAAATCAACTGTGGCTACCCATTTTTTGGAAGCTCAACATGACATTACAGAACTCAAAGCATGTATTTTGGAAATAGTTGATAAGCACGAAGGGGTTGACAACAAAACCCAACTCTTGAAAAGGGAAAATTATTGGATTTATCGCTTGAAATCTCTCAAACCGTTTGGGTTGAATGAGAGGGTGGAATTTCTCTGTTATTTATAACTGTTATTGGTATTCCTTAATAATGTAATGCATGTTGGGCTTTGTTGTATTGTTTTCACTGAATATATTCACGTAGAAGACCAGCATTAGCATACAAGTTCCAGAATCCATAGCGCCATAACCGCGAGATTAACTTAGTTCACCCACTTCCGCTAGAGGTCATCTGCCACACCGTGATGCTCGCGTCCGTGTGTAACAGTCTCCTGTGAGCGATCTTTCACTAACTCCGGTAAGCCCCGTGTTTAATATAAACTTAAGGAACCGCAGCGTAAGGGAAGCAGCGCGCTTACATCCAAGTTCAGGATTAATGTGGGGCGGAGAGTTTAAACACGGTAGTTATCCCCCCTGTGCTTCCCGCATAGCAGCAGGGAGCTCTGCAATGCAGTAACATAAGCTAAGGGGCCCAATCGACGGTTCTGTAGCCGCTAGTCCACATACTCGCAGTATGACTTATAGGGTGGTGCCCTCGAGGGTGGTAATCACATTTTAGAAAGGTTGCTTATATTTTGGAACGTAATGAATGCTTGCAATCTGTTATTGAATAGGAAACCGCTGGTTAAACATAATAGGTTTATTTGATATGAATTATCATCTAGTTTAGTAAATGCAAAATGTAGAGAAGGGTAATTTTTGTTGTTGGCTCAGAACGTAGTATTAATTATGGATATTCAAATTTCAGATCCCTTGATAAAGGCGCAGTGTGGCGCCGAAATGCATCGGGAGGCCATGGGAGGCCAAGTCTACAAATATTTGTGAATTTGTAACTAGCAAATAGATTGGCTGGATATCATATGTGATGCAACATTTGAATACCGCTATTCAGCATGGAGAATTAAATAAAGAATGAATTCTTGAATCAAACATAGTGAAGCAGCGTTTTGAAAATTTGGAGCTGTTTTTCTTCAGCATATACTTGTGCCCAGATACACAAGTTGATTATGAACTTGTTTTATATTTTTTATTTATATAATTTTCCCTTTAACATGCGAGTGACACTCTCTCCATCCAGTAGATTAAGTAGTTAATATGAGCTTTACTCTCAAATTAGAACAATAAGACTAATTGTATGTATTTATTTTTAGATTGAAGATACACTGTTTTTAATTTAAAGATCTGTCCTGAAGAAGGTGTGGTAACAGAACAAAGCACCGAAACGCGTCGACCAAGGATTTTTATCACTGTCTCATTTATGATATGTTTTTTGTGATGTATATGTAAGAGCAGTTATTATGTATAAAATGTTTATTTTATACGTTGTATTGTATAGGACACCACTAAGTAACATCATGTATTAGAGCATACAAGTGTCTTGAAATGGTATATGAACGTGTATTGTGTATATACAAAAAAATTTTTTATCAAATTTAATGAATCAATAAATAACTGAGAGTTTTAACTAAGCTTACTGGTGTACAGACACAATCATTAGCGTCACTACTGCATGTTTGAAGGCATTATTAAAGTGTAGGCCTGTTGGTCACATATAGAAATAGAAATAACACAGAAAGAAATTGCCTTTTTTGTCACTGTTTACACCCAGTCCTTTCTGGTTCTTTGGGTAGCTCTCGTTTTTTGAAGCCTGAATGAATGTTTGACATTGTGCATCATTTTGTCCATCAATTGTTCTTTTTACATTTGTCACCCAGAGTGAGATGGGTATGCCCACATGTGGTTCCCATGCTCTCCATGCCACTGGAGTCAACCTAGCCTGGCTGAAGAGGGGTGATGTTCTGAAAACGCTCCCAGAATGCTTGTTCACAGTCCAGGAAGGACCTGGCCTGGCCAATTAGGCAGAACTGTTCCCACCGGGAACAGGGAGAAGACTGATTTGCATATGGCTGGGTCTGAACTGGAATCGCAGGTGGAGGAAAAAAATATTATGTATTTAGGGTTGGATCGCTGTACTGGGGTGAATGATTGACATAGTGGAGCATTATGTCCGTAAATTGTTCTGTGCTTTTCTTGCCGCTGAAATCAAGCTATCCTGGCTGATGAGAGGTGATGCCTGATAACGGTCCCAGAATGCTTATTTCCAGTCCAGGGAGGGCCTGGCCTGGCAGCTCGGGCTGAACTGTTCCCATGTGAAATCAGGTCAAGACTGATTTCCACGGATATTAGAAACTATATTGATGGCAGGAGCACACTCCTTTTTCTGAAAATGACTTTACCTATATCTATTTGGACCATATTGTGAGTCCGTTCAAGATATCTCATCTATAGAGATCGTCAGAAGGCTGGGATATGTTCTATCGATATGTTTTCTAGACCCATATTATACTGGACCACACACAGATATTACCTGGAATGTGGTGAACTGGCTTTCAGAGATTTTGTGCTTGCCCTTAGGAAGCCGTCGGGTAAATTTCCCTGAGACAAAACACGTGTCAGCTACTGGGTACTTTTGGCGATTTTACTTACAACAAATTATTTACCATGAATACCTGTACAATGTGGTTACAGCTTTTGACAAGAACAATAGAAAAGAAGAAAACTTCTCTTGAGCACACCTTGTATTTGGGAATTTATTGGACTGACCTGATACGTTTTATTTGTGAATGTTAAATGGTCTTTTGCTCGGGAGCGATAATTTTGTTTATTTTTTTCTAAAGACTGATTTGCACATGGTTGGGTCTGAACTGGATTGGAATGGGGAGCTAAAAAAATGAAGGATTTAGGCCCAGACAGCTGTACTCGGGTGAATGTTTGTTATTGTGCAGCATTCTGTCCATCAATCTTTTTTTTCTCCATTTGTCATCTCTAGTGGGACTACTATGCCCAGATGCGGGTCCCTTACTCTCCATGTAAATGTAAATGTAAATGTAAATGTATTGCGACTTATATAGCGCACGTATCACCCGAAGGTATCAAGGCGCTTGCTTAGGGAACCCGTCCTGGTATTCCCCTGTGAGATACCCCGGCAGGGTATCCACAAGGTGAAAGCCAGGCATCCCGCCGCGAGGGGCTGTAGTGGAGATTAAGCAAGCTATTGCCCAGAGTCGCAGAGTGTGACCCCGTGAGTCGAGTAGGCACCGGAGCGAGAATTGTCGAGTCTGTGGAATTTTGAGCCCGAGACCCGCCGAGGCGGGGAATTGAACCCTGGTCCACGGCCGATCTCAGCTTCCGGGTCTGCTGCCTCTAACCACTGATCCACGCTTCTCCATGCCACTGAAGTCAAGCTATCCTGGCTGATGAGCCGTGATGCCCCAACACCGGTCCCAGGATGCTTGCTTCCAGTCCAGGGAGGACCTGGCCGGGCAGTTCGGACTGAACTTTTCACATGGGGAAAAGGGTCAAGACTGATTTGCATATGGCTGGGTCTGAACTGAAAAGGCATGGGGCGCAAAAAAACAATATATTTAGGCCGGAATCTCTGTACTAGGGTGAATGTTTGACATTGTGCAGCATTCTGTCCAGCAATTTCTTTTTTGAATTGTCCCCCCAAGTGGGACGGGTTCGCCCAGACATGAGTCCTGTGCTCTCCATGCCACTGGAGTCAAGCTTGCTTGGCTGATAAGGGGTGTTGTCCCGAAAAAGGTCCTAGAATGCTTGGTTCCAGTCCAGAAAGGGCGTGACTTGGCAGTCTTGGCAGAACTGTTCCCATCGGGAACAGGGTAAAGACTGATTTGCATATGGCTGGGTCTGAACTGAAATCGCATGCTGAACAAAAAAAACGATGTATTTAGGCCCAGATCTCTGTACTGGGGTGAATGATTAACATTGTGCAGAATTCTGTCCATCAATTGTTCTTTTTGCATTTGTCACCCCGAATGGAAAGAATATGCCCAAACATGGGTCCTGAGCTTTCCGTGCCACTGAAATCAGGCAGCCTGGCTGATGAGGGGTGATGCCCAGAAACCAGTCCCAAGATGCTTGTTTCTAGTCCAGGGAGGGCCTGGTCTGGCAGTTTGGGCTGAACTGTTCCCATGTGAAACAGGGTCAGTACTGAATTGCACATGGCTGGGTCTGAAATGGAATGGCATGGGGAGCAAAACAACAACGGATTTAGGCCCAGATCTCAGTACTGGGGTGAATGTTTGACATTGTACAGCATTCTGTCCATCAATTGTTCTTTTTGCATTTGTCACCCCGAGTGGGATGGGTATGCCCAGACATGGGTACTGTTCTTTCCATGCCAATGGAGTCAAGCTACCCTGGCAGATGAAGGGTGATGCCCCAAAATCGGTATGATGCTTGTTTCCAGTCGAAGGAGAACTTGGCCTTGCAGTTTGGACTGAACTGTTCCCATGGGGAACAGAGTCAAGACTTATTTGCATATGGCTGGGTCTGAACTGGAATGGCATGGGGAGACAAAAAACGATGGAGTTATGCCCAGATCTCTGTACTGGGTGAATGTTTGGCATTGTGCATCACTCTGTCCATCAATTGTTCTGTTTAGATTTGTCACCACAAGTGAGATGGGTATGCCCAGATGTGGGTCCCGTGCTCTCCATGCCACTGGAGTCAACCTAGCCTAGCTGAAGAGGGGTGTTGTCCCAAAAATGGTCCCAGAATGCTTGTTTCCAGTCAAGGAAGGGCCTGGCCTGGCAGTTCAGGCAGAACTGTTCCCATCGGGAACAGGGTGAAGACTGATTTGCATATGGCTGGGTCTGAACTGGAATTGCATGCGGAGAAACACAAACGATGTATTTAGGGTCTGATCTCAGTACTGGGGTGAATATTTGTGGAGCACTATGTCAATGAATTGTTCTTTTGCATTTGTCACCCTGAATGGGAAGGAAGGATGGGTCCTGTGCTTTCCATGCCGCTGAAGTCAAGCTACTCTGGCTGATGAGGAGTAATGCCCAGAAACCGGTCCCAGGATACTTGTGTCCAGTCCAGGGAGGGCCTGGCCTGGCAGTTCGGGCTGAACCGTTCCCATGTGAAACCAGTTTCTGATTTGCACATGGCTGGATCGGAACTGGAATGGCATGGGGAACAAACAAAACAAAGGATTTAGGCCTGGATATCTGTACTGGGGTGAATGTTTGACATTATGCAGCATTCTGTCCATCAATCTTTTTTATTACCATTTGTCATCCCAAGTGGGACGTGTATGCCCAGACACTGGTCCCGTTCTCTCCATGCCACTGGAGTCAAGCTATCCTGGCTGATGAGCGGTGATGTCCCGAAACCAGACTTGGGTCCCATGCTCTCCATGCCACTGGAAACAAGCTAGCCTTACTAAGGACAGTTGATGCCCCGAAACTGATCCCACGATGCTTGTTTCCAATCCAGGGAGGACCTGGGAAGGCTGTTTGGGCTGACATGTTCCCATGGGGAACAAGGTCAAGACTGATTTACATATGTCTGGGTCTGGACTGGAATTGCATTGGGAGCAAAAAAAATATGGATTTAGGCCCAGATCTCTGTACCGGGTGAATGTTTTACATTGTGCAGCATTCTGTCCATCAATTGTTCTTTTTGCATTTGACACCCCGAGTGAGTCGGATATGCCCAGATGTGGGTCCCGTGTTCTCCATGCCACTGGAGTCAAGCTATGAGAGGTGATACCCCGAATCCGGTCCGAAGATGCTTATTTCCAGTCCAGGGAGGATCTGGCCTGGCAGTACGGGCTGAACTGTCCCCATGGGAAACAAGGTAAAGAATGATTTGCACATATCTGGGTCTGAACTGGGATGGAATGGGGAGCTAAAAAACAATAGATCTAGGCTCGGATCTCTGAACTGGGATGAATGTTTGACATTGTGCAGCATTAGGTCCATCAATCTTCTTTTTTTCCATTTATCATCCCAAGTGGGACGGGCACCCCCAGACACGCGTCCCGTTCTCTCCATGCCACTGGAGTCAAGCTATCCTGGCTGATGAGTGGTGAAGTCCTGAAACCGGTCCCAGGATGCTTGTTTCCAATCCTGGGAGGACCTGCACTGGCTGTTCGGGCTTAACTGTTCCCATGGGGGACAGGGTCAAGATTGATTCTCATTTGTCTTGGTCTGAACTGGTATGGCATGGGGAGCAAAAACACAATGGACTTCGGCACAGATCTCTGCACTGGGGTGAATGTTTAACATTTTGCACCATTCTGTCCATTTTTGTATTTGTCACCACGAGTGTAATGGGTATGCCCAGACGTGGGTCTCATGCTCTCCATGCCACTGGAATCAAGCTAGCGTTGCTGATGACAGTTGATGCCCCGAAACTGGTCCCAGGCTGCTTGTTTCCAATCCAGGGAGGACCTGGCTTGGCTGTTTGGGCTGAACTGTTCCCAAGGTCAAGACTGATTTACATATGGCTGGGTCTGGACTAGAATGGCATTGGGAGCAAAAAAAGATATTTATTTAGGGCAAGATCTCTGTACTGGGGTCAATGATTGAGATTGAACAGCATTGTGTCCATCAATTGTTTTTTGCAATGTCACCCCAAGTGGGATGGGTATGCCCAGACATGAGTCCTGTGTTCTTCATGTCACTGGAGTCAAGCATACTTGGCTGATAAGGGGTGATGCCCCGAAATCGGTCCAATGCTTGTATCCAGTTCAGGGAGAATCTTGCCTGGAAGTTCGGGCTGAACTGTTATCATGGGGAACAGGGTCAAGACTGATTCGCATATGGCTGGGTCTGAACTTGAATGGGGAGCAAAAAAACGATGGACTTAGGCCCAGATCTCTGTACTGGGTAAATGTTTCACATTGTGCAGCATTCTGTTCATCAATTGTTCTTTTTGCATTTGACACCCCGAATGAGAAGGGTATGCCCAGATGTGGGTCCTGTGTTCTCCATGCCACAGGAGTCAAGTGAGTCTGGCTGATGAGTGGTGAGACTGATTTGCGAATGGCTGGGTCTGTACTGGAATGGCATGGGGAGCAAAAAAACAATTGATTTAGTCCCAGATCTCTGTACTGGAGCGAATCCTTGACATTGTGCACACTCCTGTCCATCAATTGCATTTGTCACCCTAAGTGGGACAGTATGCCTAGACGTGGGTCCCGTGCTCTCCATGCCAATGTAGTGAAACTAGCCTGGTTGATGAGGGGTGATGCCCTGAAACCGGTCCCAAAATGCTTGTTTCCATTCCAGGGAGGACCTGGCCTGGCTGTACGTAGGGCCAGACTGGGAACTGAAAGCAGCCCTGGCAAATTTTTCCAGACCAGCTCCCGTCCTGCATTTTAAGATTGTGCGATGTGAGCGAGCCCGACCACTACTAGAGGGGTTTGGGGCAGATCTCCCCCCAAGAAAATTTTGGAAAATGGTGCCTTTTACAGCACATTTTTCATTACAAATTTAATTGCGTCAACTTTCAAAGCACAGTAAATAGTAGATGATGACCTCAAAGAGCACCAGGTTACCCACCCCGTCATATGTGTACCCATAGACATTCTTACAGAAAGCACCAAATATAGACACAAGTAGTGAATCAAAGAGAACAAAGTAAAAGTGAGACCAGCCCCCATATGGTGTGTAGCAAACACTACTAAGGGGAGTTTGGGTGGTTCTCTCCCCATGAAAATATTGGAGACAGAAAGGCCAAACAATGCATTTTTCAACACATTTTTCATTACATATTAGATTGTATTAACTTATAAAGCATAGTAAATGATTACCTTATGAAGCACCAGGAAACCCTATCATAAATCACATGCATTCCTACAGAGAACACTAAAAAATGAAATGTCGAGCACAAAACATGAATTTAAATATAACTATTTATTGTTAATATAAAATAGTATAAAGACATTTAAAAATGCACTTAACTTCAATCAATTGTGCAAAGGTTCAGAGCAAGGGTTTGAATTCCAGTGGCCCAGTCTTTAATCCTTTTGAAAAGGAGTACAAATAGTAAACTCTGACATGAAGAAGACAGAGCTGGCTTTAGCACTGGTGGTGCCAGGGGCAACAGTCTTTTTTGGCACAGCCCATAATCTCCTTCTTCGTGGACTCCCTCTCCAACACCCTCCAACAGTGCCCTTGTTCTCTGCATAGCCACTCTCATATTAATTTAATTTGTTTTATATCGCTACTCATACCAGTGTAGGTTGTGTGAACACTTTACAACACACACACACATTATATATGGAGACAATGAATTATACATGTGTAAATCATTCTATAGGAAATAATACATAGGACAACATGAATTGCAGGGTGTAGGAGTCACATATCCATACTGTAAGGCAGTGAATGTTAAGAATGTGTTTTCTGGAGAAGCACAAACTCAGGATGTAAAATGTACCACAGTGGTTGGGGTTGGCTTTACTATTAAGAATATATTTCTACCCAGACAAACCTTTTTTAGCAGCATTTGGATAATGAAAAAACTGTGGGAAACAATTGTTCTAACCTAGAGCATGCAGTTTGCCTGCAGCTCTTTGATGACAGTGTATTGGTCATTGCACTATATTAGGATTGTAAGTTAGGAACTGCTGGTTACAAAAACATCTCTTTGGCAAAAGCAGTAACCCACTGAGCTATGCACATAAAATACAGTTATGTTATTTGCATGGTACATGTTCTTGCAGCAGACATGTTAACACTGTGTGCTACTTTATGATGAGTCAAAACTGTCATTAGCCCAAACTCTGATCCATCTCCAGCAGGAACATTGACCACCAGAGTTAACTTGGCATTGTTATTGTTGCATGAAAAATGCTGGACACACTACACACAAGGTACTTTGCAGCAGGTGCTATTAAACCCATAAGTTATTTCTTTACACAGCACCCCCCAAGTCAGCATCGGGTGTGGCTGCACCAGTCAGTCCTTCCCAAAGAGCTTGGTACCTGAGGCACAGGGACAAGGGAAGGAAGTTGGAGGGTATGATGAGGTGGGCATAGTAACATTCATACTGCATTGGTGAAATTGGCCCTGGCCCAGGAATGTTTTAGGGGACCCTAATTCAAACAAGGATATGGACATCTTTTACTATTGCTTAATTGTCTTTGCATCCTCCTCCTCATCATTACCTTGGCTCTAGTCTGCACCACTATTGTGTGAGTCAAAGCCTGTAATCCTTAAAAACCCTCAAAAGAGATGAGACTGTGAAGAGGTTTACTTCTGTTAACGGCATGGTTGATGCAATATTAGGTTAATGACTGGACTTTACCTTGCAACAAACCTTCACTTTTTCCAGTTTAAGCCTTACTTACAATGATGCTGCTTGTCTTGTAATTGCACTTACCAGCAGAAAGGGAAAGCAAATGAATCCCCAGATGATGAGCATAGCCGGTCGCACTCGTATAACCAATGCGGCATAACGATGCAATTGATGTGAACCACAGGTTCCTGCGGTGCACATCAATTGCATCATTATGCTGCATTAAATATGCGAGTGTTTGAGAGATTGTAAACACATAAACACCGGAGCAGAGCAGCAACTGCACAATCAGAAGAAGATCATTTGTAAATTAATACAAGCCCCGGGCCCGGTTCTGCACTGTGCACAGCACAGTTCGCAGCATTGCAGACAACCTTTTTCTACTACCAGGCCTGTTTACTACTTTAGTCACGGGCGGCCCAGGCGCGACACCACCCAGCCTCGTCATGCTGGCGGGATGACACACGACAGATACCAGGCTTGAGTGACACACCCTCATATGCAGGTGGCAGTCCGGCAGAGGAGAGCAGAAATAACCTGGGCGTGGGCAAGCCAAACGCGTACTTTTAATTCTCCCGCACTGTAATTCGGGCTGTCAGTGATTCTTGCCTTGACTCCGTAAGTCAGTGACCTTACAGTAAGGTCAATGACTCACAGAGTCACAGCCTGAAAATAGGCCCCAGCAAAACTGGCCCTCTCTGATAAAACCGGCCCCCACACCATCCAGCCTACGAGGGGATTGCCCGGTGCCCGGAATCACCAGTCCGGCACTGGCTGTACGGGATGAATTGCTCCTATGGGGGACAGGGTCAAGACTGATTTGCATGTGGCTGGGTCTGAACTGGAATGGCATTGGAAGCAAATCAACAACAATGGATTTAGGCCCAGATCCCTGTACTGGGGTGAATGTTTGACATTGTACAGCATTCTGTCCATCAAGTGTTCTTTTTGCATTTGTCACCCCGAGTGGGACGGGTATGTCCAGATGCCGGTCTTGTGCTTTCCATGCCACTGGAGCCAAACTAGCCTGGCTAATAAAGGGTGGCGCCCCAAAATCGGTCCAATGCTGATTCCAGTCCAGGGGAACCTGGCCTAGCAGTTTGGGCTGAACTGTTCCCATGGGGAACAGGGTCAAGACTGATTGGCATGTGGCTGAGTCTGAACTGGAATGGTATGGGGAGCCATAAAATTATGGATTTAGGGCCAGATCTCTGTACTCGGTGAATGTTTGACATTGTGCATCATTCTGTCTATCAATTGTTCTTTTTACATTTGTCACCCGAGTGAGACTGGTATGCCCAGAAGTTGGTCCCATGCTCTCCATGCCATTGGAGTCAACCTAGCCTGGCTGATGAGGGGTGATGCTCCGAAACTGGTCCCAGTATGCTTGATCCTGTCCACGAGGTTCCTGGCCTGGCAGTTCCGCTGAACTGTTCCCATGGAGTCTGAACTGGAATGGCGTGGGAAGTAAACAAATGTTGGATTTAGACCCAGATCTCCGTACTGGGGTGAATGTTTGACATTGTGCAGCATTCCGTCTATCAATTGTTCTCCTTGCATTTTTCACCCCGAGTGGGATGGGTGTGCCCTGACTTGGGTCCTGTGCTCTCCATGCCACTAGAGTCAAGCTAGCCTGGCAGATGAGGAGTGATGTCCCGAAACTGGTCCCAGGATGCTTGTTTCCAGTCCAGGAATCACCTGACCTGGAAGTTCGGGTTGAACTGTTCCCATCGGGAACAGGGTCAAGATTTATTTGCATATGGCTGGGTCTGAACCGGAATGGCATGGCATGGGGAGCAAAAAAGGAATGGATTATGTGCCAGATCTCTTTACTGGGGTGAATGTTTGACATTGTGCAGCATTCTGTCCATCAAATTTGCGATTGGAATCATGTGGAGTTTATTTATGTGAATTGTTGCCTTGTGGCAGTTTCCAGTGTTGTAGAGTGGAGTAGGGGGAATAGAGTGTCTTAGACTGGATTTGTTGGAGCAGAGCATCATAGAGTGGATTATGGAGTGTAGGGCATCATAAAGTTGAGTACAAGGTAGCAGAGTTCACAGGCAGAGAGTGTCATAGTGTGCAAAGTCATAGAGTGCAATGTTGTAGAGTGGTGTGGAATGGGGTGTAATAGGGTGGAGTGGCTTTAAGTGGATTGAGGTAGTGGGGTGGATTGGTTTGGGGTGGATTGGATTGGGTAGAGTAGGATAGATTGAGTGTTTGCACTGGGTGGGGTGGATTGGATCTAGGTTGATTAAAATGGGGTTGGGTGGATTGCAGTGGGTGGATTCGAATAGAGTGGGGGAGTCAATTGGTTTGGGGTGGGGTGCATTAGATTTGGGTAGGGTGGATTGTATTGGGGTGGTGTGGAGTGCATAAGAGTAGGGTGGGTTGGAGTGGGGTGGGTGAATTAGAGTGGAGGGAATGGACTGGACTGGATTGGAGGGCCGTGGACTTAATTTGAGAGGACTGGACTAAAGTGTGGTGGATTGGATCAGATTGGAGTGGAGTGGGATTGATTGGAGTGTGGTGGGCTGGATGGATAAGATTGAGTGGGGGGACTGAACTAGGGTGGGGTGTGGTGGATTTATATGGGGTAGAGTGGGGTGAATTTGATTAAAGGGGTGATTGGACTGCAGTGGAGTGGGGTGGATTGGAGTGGGTGGACTGCAAGGAGTGGATTAGATTGGGGTGGGTTGGACTGGAGTGGAGTGGGGTGGGGTGGGTGGACTTGGGTGTTTGAATTGGATTTAATTGGGGAGAGGTACATTGGATTGGGATGAGGTGGATTGGATTTGAGTGGGGTGGATTTGAGTGGGGCGAATTATTAGTCGCCCAATTCATCAGTGTGCCAATTCATCAGTAGGGCGAATTATCCAATGGGTGGATTATTATTGGGGCTGTTTGTTTTGGATTGGGATGGAGCAGATTGTTTTGGATCAGAGTAGCGGAGATGGGAATGGGGAGCTTGGAGTGGGGCAGATTGTTTTAGAGTGGGACAGATTGGACTGGGGCACATTTTGTTTGGATTGGAGTGGGAAGAATATTTTAGATTGGAGTGGGGCAGGTTGGAATGGGATGGATTAGAATGAGGCAGAGTGTATTGGATTGAATGGCGCAGATTGGAGTGGGGTGGATAAGTTAGGGCAGATGGAAGTGGGCCAGAGTGGAGTGGGGCAGATAGGAAGAAGAGGCACATTTTAGCGGGCGTATTGTTTTGGATTTTAATGGGGCAGATTGGAGTGTGGTGGATTGAATAGAGCAGATTAGTGTGTGCAGAATGTCTTGTATTGGAGTGGGGGGGATTGCAGTGCAGTGGATTGGAGTGGGGTGGAACACAGTGGGGTGTATTGGAGTGGGGCAGATTGGAGGGGCAGATTTGTTTGGGGCATATTGGAGTGGGGATATTGCTTTGGCTTGGAGTGGGGCAGAATGTTTTAGACTGGAGTGGGTCAGATTACATTGGGACAGAATAGGGTGTCAATGGAGCTAAAGAGTATTTGAAAGCTTTGAAAGCTTTGAAACCAAAGGGTTTCTTGAGATTTGCTATAGATAGGGTCTGTGTTTTAAATCTAAAGGTTATCAATGTATGTTAAAATGCTATAATGGAGCTGTCTGTCAGCTCCTGGATGCTTCTCTGCCTATATGAGGTATGAGAGTCTACCCAATACTTTAATCAGACTGTGTTACTGCCCAAGGATTGGTAAAAAATAAGTCTTGAGTCAATCACCCCAAACTTACGATTTGGATCCTTGAAATCATGTGGCACTAGCAACTGTTAAAATAAATTCAGAGATGGAAGAATAATTGCAGCAGTAGCATTGATCAAATAAAATAAGAAAGTCTCCCTGTACCAAGTAAGGAAGGGGAAGGTAAAATCAGTGTCAGCAGTAGCTTCAGAAATAAGGGCAGAACGCTATAAGCATCAGGCGTTGTGCTAGGTAAAGGGTCTTCTCTCTTCTCTAGCTAGAAATGTTTGATTGTATTATGAAATACACAAATAATGAAATGGAAATTAGTAGGTTTAGACCATCTTCTGCTATTGGAAACTGCGCACCAGATGGTGTTGTCACCATCTGTTGCTTCTCTTCCTGATTCCCATGGTAAACATTCATGCCTGTTCATAGTTAAACCAATGTTACAGTTTTAGATACATGGGAGAAAGTTCTTGCGAGAACCTTCATAGGTAAGCTGTTTCCTGCTTCTAATATCCTGTTGTGAAGACAAAGGGCTAATCAAGTGTAATGCAACAATTCTAACAGCAATGTCCTGGTCAAGCATACTCATATATCTAATTTGTTCTTTAATCTAATAATCTATTCATTACAAAGCGACTGCAAATTCATTGTCAAAGCAGGGTGAAAATATGTGGCATGATGAAGCAAAATAATATAATCCTAAAGTTAGCACATTCTTCAGTAGGATGCTGATTCTAGCCAAAATATTCTAAAGAACGTCTAGTTAGCTGTAAGCAACAGATGAAAGAAAATATAGTTTTGGCCTAGTTACAGAGGTACATTCAGAATGATAGCCTACTGCATTTTGTCCTTCACATTAATATTCTTACACATTTTAAGCAAGCAAACTTTCCCTATGTGTGAGTTTTTTATGTAGTTTCCTAGCAGAGTTTTAAATGCATTCTAAAGTGAAATTCTAATAAACATGTTTATGCAACTCTCATTTCATTTAAAATTCCTTTCTAGCAAGAGTAATTGAAACAACCTTTTCTTGCCATCACAATTGCTCTAAGGCAGATTTATACCGATGTGCTGCGCTTTGAAAAGATCTCTAATAAATTAAAAGGTAATAGATTTTGGTTGTGTACATTGTGGTCTCTCTGCAGCACATTGGGGGCTAGATGCAGGTAATTCTAATTTACCGATTCATAAATACCGAATTTTACCGATTCGATATTTATGAATCGGTAAATTAGAAGGCTGCAGATGTAGGTAATTTTTAAATAACAATTACCGACTCTGTAAGATTCGGTATTTACCGATTCGGTAAATACCGAATCGGTATTGCCCATTGATTCCTATGGGCCTTGAAGCCCATAGGAATCAATGGGCAATACCGATTCGGTATTTACCGAATCGGTAAATACCGAATCCTGCAAGGGTGCAGGGGGTGTCACTTTGACACCCTCTAGCAGCCCAAGTACAGGCTTGTGTGACATGTGGCACACATGCATGCCCGAATGGCATGTCTGTGTGTCACATGGCACAGGTGTGCATGCACAGATGTGCATGCACACCTGAATTCGGTATTTTACCACACAATAGGATTGTGTGGTAAAATACTGACTCTTAAGGGCCTGTGGCACTCTTTGAAGTGCTAGCTACATCTAGAATTACAGAATCGGTATATTTTCCGATTCGGTAATTTACCGAATCGGTAATTTTACCGAATCGGTAAATGTACCGATTCTGTCATTTTAAGCCCCCTACATTGCAAAACCCAAATACCGGTCGGTAACGGCTGAAATCGGCCATTACCGACCGGTATTTGGGCTCCTACATCTGGCCCTGGATCTTTTATGCACAACAACCAAGTATTTGTATGGATACATCCAGGGCTGAGTCCTTGATATCACATATCAGTGCGTCCATCACTTATAAAAGTGAGACCATATGGAGCTAGGCGGATAAGGTGACAAATAGAAAGGAAGGTTGTAAATCCTTAAGAAATGGGAAAAAGCAACACGGATGGCCATGTGGGGAAAAGCAACATGGAAGGCAGGGGTGGTGGAAGCAGCACAAAGGATGGGGGTTGAGGGAAGCAAAAGGGATTGAGAAACTGAGTTGAAACAACACGGTAAGTATGGAAAACAGTCAGCGATGACAGGTATCAACTAATTTTAAATTTGAAGAAACATAAAATCCTTCACTGTTACCGGTTTTCAGCATGGATAGTGACTGGACAATTTTTTTCAGAGCAGGCAAAGCCCCTTTTAGGTCTCAAAATGTACTTACTGCAAGCATAGAGAGTGATGCGAGAGCAGGCACAGAGAAAGAAGATACATGGGTGATGTTGCATACAGAGAACGCCAGTACCCATTCCTCAGGCACCCTTCAACTAATGCGTCAACAACAGAATCACAGAAGATCATTCACTCTAAGAAGTGCCCATGTCACTGTTACGGTCAATGAACGATGGCACTGTGCATGCAATGGAACCAGGTCCATAGGATTTTTTTATTTATTTATTTATTAAAGTTTTGTATAGCGCTGGCTGGACCCGAGGGTATCAGAGCGCTTCACAGCAAATATACAGGCGTTAGACAGATACTGCGGACAAAAAGCAAGTCAATGAACACAGGAGTGAGTACAGTCTATACAATAGCAGCCAGGCGTGAAGCAGGGCGGAGAGTCGTAGGCAAGTCAATCAGCTCTGGGGTGAACGAGAACATGAAACTATAAAGTCTATGTTTAGTTCTAGTTTGTTCCGGAGCGCTCAAGGAAGAGGACTTTGAGTAGCTTCTTGAATTTCGGGAAGGATGCGGTCATTCTGATGTGTGGGGGGATGGAGTTCCATATCTTGGGAGCATTGCCCGCGAAGGATTTGCTAGATGTTGAGAGTTTCTGGGATTTCAGAGGAATGAGTAGGAGCGTGTTGGAGCTTCTGAGGTTTCTAGACTGCCTGGCCCTTTTGAGCTTGTTGGCCAGGTATTCCGGTTTGCCTGTATGCAGGGCTTTATGTGTGAGGCAAGCTGTGCGGAAGCTAGCTCGTTGGTCAATAGGGAGCCATTTCAGATCCTTCAGAGCTGGGGTGATGTGTTCATATTTCTTTGTTCCCGTGATCATTCTTGCAGCGGCATTTAGGGTAGAGGTCAGAGGACGCAGGGGAGATTTGGCTGTTCCAGTCAGAGTGGCAATGCCGTAGTCAATTCTGGAGAGAACCGGAGCCTGCGTGGCCTGTTTCAAGTCTTTTGTGGGGAGAAATGGTTTTAGTTTGTAGAGCAATTTCAGGTTCAGGAAGGCACTTTTGGCAGTTTTTGAGATGTGTTCTTTCATATCCAGTTTGGGGTCAAGGGTGATCCCTAGGGATTTTATGGAGTTCGATGGAACAAGCGGCACATTTAGGGCGTTTAAGGCTTTGAGCCAATCAAGAATTTGGGGGTTTTCTTCTTTGTTAGAGACGAGGAGCACTTCAGTTTTTTCCTCATTGAGTTTGAGGTGGTTGGAGGAGAGCCAGAGCTGAACTTCGGTAAGTGTGTGGTTCAGTCTGTGGATGTCCGAGATCGATGTGGTTTCCAGATAGAGTTGCGTGTCGTCCGCATAAAGGTGGAAGGGGATGTTAGCTTTCCTTAGAATTAAGGTGAGGGGCTCCATGTAAATGTTGAAGAGTTGAGGAGAGAGTACAGACCCTTGTGGAACTCCTCTGCTGATGGGAAGAATGTCTGATTCGCAGCTTTTAATTTTTATTCTTTGTGTGCGGTTGTTGAGAAAGGAGGAGAACCATTTTAGGACAGTCTTTTCGAGGCCTGCTCTCTCCTTTAGGACATTGATTAGTAGGGCATGATCGACTGTGTCAAATGCAGCCGATAGGTCTAAGAGGATGAGAAGGCTGCAATGGTTGGAGTCGAGCGACATGTGAAGATCGTCCAGGACGTTAAGTATTGCGGTTTCAGTACTGCAGCCTTTTCTGAACCCTGATTGATGTGGGTCGAGAAGCTTCGTGTTCTCTAAGTGCTGGGAAAGTTGCGACAGCACACATCTTTCCAAGATTTTGGATAATAGTGGAAGGTTCGAGACTGGTCTGAAGTTATTCATATCCTGTATGTCAAGGCCCGTTTTTTTTAGTAGAGGCGTGACTTGACCTATTTTAAGGCAGTCCGGGATGGAGCCCTCGCTCAGAGAGCTGTTGATGATCTTGGCCCAGATAGGGGCTAGAGTGAGCTTCAGGTCTTTGGTCACTCTCGAGGGAAGCTGATCAAGGGAGTGGGTTGAGGGTTTGGCGGAGGCTATGAGATTACTTATCAATTCAACCTGGATAGGTTGGAAGGAGGACGAGCGAGTGGATGTGATTGTTGGTCTTAAATGGGAAGTTGTAGCGGGGTGGTCTGAGGGCAACGTGCCGAGAGATCGGTCAATTTTCGCAATTTTTTTGTTGAAGAAGCTGGCAAAGTCGTCACATTGGGATTTGGACGCTACCGTGTCTCTTGTTACCGGAATGGAGGTTTGGTTCTTGATGATGTTGGAAAGTTCTTTGGGGCGGTTTTTGGCATTATCAAGGGCCGCACAGAAGAAGGACAACTTTTTGTTCTTGATATGGTTGTAGTAGCTTTTGCGGGCTGCCTTGAGCTGGTCCCGGTTGCGTGAGGAGGGGTTGGACCTCTAGGATCTTTCCAAGTATCTTAGGTGTCTTCTTTCATCGTTAATGTCAGTGGAGAACGAGGATCTGGAGGGGATGTTTCTTTGTTTTTTTAGTTTCCTTGGTGCCAGCTGGTCTAAGACGAGCTCCAAGTTGGAATGGTAGAGCGAGGTGAGTTCTGTGGTTGAAAGGGGTTCTGTCGTGATCGGGAGGAGTGAGCTGAGGCCCTTTTCAAGCTTGTCAAGAGGTACTCTCGATAAGTTTCTGATCCATTTGGGGGAGGTTTACGTGGGAGGGACGGAAAGCGCCGGGTGATTGATATGAAAGAGGATGGCGTGATGGTCTGACCAGTCTACTGGGATGATGTGGTCAATTGAAATTGTCTTTTTATCTGCAATGATAGCATCCAGGGTTGCTCCTCTGTGGTGGGTTTCCTCTGTGCAGTGCTGGGTCATGTCAAGGTCATGAATAAGGGTGTTGAGGGATTGAATGAGCGGGTTTTTTGATACATTCCATCTTAGGTTGAGGTCGCCCAGAATTATACTGAAATCACTGTTGAGAGCTGTTTGCGTGATCAGATCCGTCAGCTGAGCGCCAAATTCGGAGGTATTGCCCGGGGGATGGTAGAGGAGAAGGCATTTGAGTGAAGGGTGGTGAGGCGAATTGATGTTGACCGAGAGGGATTCAAAGGAGTTGTAAATGACGGCAGGAGATTCAGAGATGGAGAGGTCGCTTTTATGGATAATAGCTATTCCACCGCCTTTGTGAATGGGCCTGTCTTTGTGTATAATTGAGAACCCGGGCGGCACCAGCGTGTCCAGGATGGGGCTGAATAGAGTGTTAAGCCATGTTTCAGTGATGAAGGCTACGTCCAGGTCATGTGAGAGGATGGTTTCGGCTATTTCTGTTGCATGTTTGACGGCGGATCTGCAATTGATGAGCATACAGTTTATTTGGGAGTCATCCTGTGAGATATGATTGACCGAGGTAGCTCTGGGTAAGGAGGAGAGATAGGGTGGAGGTCTGGCAGCTTTACGACGGGACGGGTCCCTTCCCACTCCAGTGATGACTTGAATTGAGGAGAAGGGAGGGTGGTCAGGGGGCATTATTTGGGCTGGCTGCATAGGCGGGGTTTCATAGGAGGTGATGAGGTAGGTCACTTCCTGTGGCGAAAGGGAGGGAGCCGTCCTTCTAGGACTGTCGATTCGAGCCTCAGTCCTGGGATTAGAGAGAAGAGGCTGGGAGCCTGTGGGGGGCTTGGACCCAGTGTGGGTATGAGAGTCAGTCTTGGCGGGAGGTGGCGGGAGGCGGCTGGAGGCGCGGAGGAGGGACGTTCAGGGAGGGAGGCTGGAGTTTCTCTAGGGAGGATAGGGTTTCTTTCAGGTTGAGGATCAGAGTCGCGATCTGGGCTTCTAGAAAGTCCAGGCGTTGTGTCAGTTTAGGTGCTGGGGAGTAGGTGGGCGAGTGGGTGGAGTTGGGTTTGGTGTGGGAGAGGTCGTGTAGCAGGACGTCGAATGGGGGGTCTGTGACGGGGGGACCGGGTCTAGGTTGGAGTTCGATTGTGGGACCACTAGTGAGGGAGAGCGTGTTTGGGGCGAGATACTGTTAGGAAGTGAGACGGGAGAGGGAGGCACGGAGTTAGCTTTCGTGAATTTTTGGTCAAGGGCAGGGTGGTGGGAGGGGCTGCTGGGCGAGTTACTATTAGGGGGAGTAGTCGAGCTGGGGGGATCTGATTGGTGTTTCGACTTCGGATGGGCGGGGAGTAGGGAAGGAGGGGGGTTGCGGTCTCTTTGGGGGGGGTGGATGTCTTCACTACGGGGGGTGGCGTGAGCAGTGGGAGTGAGGGATCGCGCAGGGCGATGTGATTCAAAGACGGCGGGGGGACTGGGAGTTCTAAGGGGAGGGGACTGAGACCCTGTGGGGGTGCGGGAGACGTGGTGAGGGGGGAGGGAGGTGGGAGGGGTAGGGGGCGTGGGGGAGTCCTGGAAGTTTGGGAGAAGGGGGAGGACGTTAGGGGATGTAGGTGAGAGGGGGGTGGGGGGTTCTGGTTGTTTGGGAGAGGGGGGCGGGCGATTGGGGCTGTGGGATAGAGGGGGGAGGGGCTCGGAGGGACAGGTGGATGTTGACGTGATTAAGGGCGAGGGGAGGGGATTGATGGGGTGGATGAGGCATGCTCTGCGGGATAGAAGTTTGGTGAGGGTCGCAGGGGGTGGTGGGGCCTGTATGTAGTGGGTAGAGAGCCATGGCCGTCTTAAGAGTGTGAAAGAGGGAGTCGAAGAAATCGAGGTTGTCATCTTTCGCCTGGATTAGAATGGTGCCATTCTTGAAGATGGAGATGGAGATGTCTCCGGTCAGGGACTGTTTGTTCAGGGGGGAGATCGTTAGTTTCTGGTTGTGTTCTGATACGGTGGTTTTGGAGACTGGAAGGAGTGAGTTAAAGGTGGAGACCCAAGCGTCTGGTCGGGTGGTATGGAAAATGAAGTCTATTTTTCTCAGTCCTCTCGTTGAGCAATGGTAGGTGTCCACGATAAGAGTTTCAGGGTGTTGTCTAATTAAATTCTGTTTGAGGCGTTTTTTGGCTTTGAAGGAAATACTGTGTGGGAAGGTAATGGCGTAGGTATTCCGTCCAAGAGGAGATAAATGGTTGAGTGCAGGGCTGGGGTGAATGTCTAGGCGCAGGGACGGAGGCATTATGGTGGAGCAAGGGGGGGGTGGCCGCTAGGGGACTGAGAGCGGCGTTAATAGAGGGGGAGGATTGAGTTTTAGAAACGGAAGGGAGGAAGTTCGGACTGGGGACCACACTGCACCTTCCTAGGTCATGTGTGGCAGCCGAGTTGGCGTCCGGCAGCCCTAGCAGGGGTGGAGAGAGCTGGAGCTTACGTGAGTGGCAGAGTTCAGTGCTTCAGCGGATCAGCGTATGTCTCTTCTGTATGTAGCTTCGAGCTGGCATAGCGAGGGCCCAGGTGTGGTAGTAGGTAGGGAGAAGCTCTTTATTAGTCCAGTGCCGGAATAAGCGAAGAATAGGCGGAGGACCTGAGGGGTCAGGCCGCTCTAGGTAGGGGCGAGGGAGCTGAACTGTTAAGGGGGGTATGGGATGGTGTTTCTGGAGATCTGCGTTTGTCTCCTTGGGTCTAGGCGTCGTGCTTGCGTAATGGAGTGCTTAGAGAAGGGAAACTCCTTAATTGGCTAGCAGATTTGTAGTACCCAAGGTAGATGATCAACAGAGAACTAGAATGATAAATGTTGTAAATAGGGTTTCCAAAGTCCCTTCGTTAGGGGACACTGGTTCCTTTAATAAAAATTCGTTCGCCAAGTTAAATGGGAGGTAGACGTTGTAAATAGGGGCCTCCTTAATTGTCTAGCAGATTTGTAGTTACCCAGAGGTGGGCGATCAACAGAATACTTGGATGATGGATGTTGTAGATAGCGGTTTCCAGGGACCCTTCGTTAGGGGAAATTGGTTCCTTAAATTACATAATTCGCTCGGTTAACTAGGAGGTAAACGTTGTAAATAGGGGCCTCCTCTGCCCCTTTGCAAGGAATTGCAGTTTTGGATAAGTTGTCTTCACTTGAGTCTGATTTCCTTTTCTATTTGGTGTCCCGAGTGGCGGCCATCTTAGGGTCAGGCGGCCTTTAGCGTGAACAAAGTGGATGTAGATAGTGTGGAGGCATTGGGTGAGGCATCTTGGTTGGACGTTGCTTTTGTTTTTATTTTTATTCCCCCGGCTACGATGGCGGGGAGCCTTTATGAGCCAAGTGGGTTCCTCGATTCTGACGAGGTCTCGTTTTTTTTGGAGCTGGCGGCCATCTTGGGACAGGCAGCTCCGGGGGGAAAGGAGCGTCGAGACCGGAGCGGGGCTCCCAGCCCTTCGTGGGCAAGCTAGTCACTCACCGGATCCAACGTCGTGAACAGGCGACCCTCAGCCTCCGCTGCTATCCCGTTCCGCACTGCTCCTGATGATCCGAGCTCTGATGTCCGGCGGCGCCGTCACTGGGAGCCTCGTCGCCTTTCGCTAATCTGGTGAGAGAAAGGCACAGCTCACTGCCGGAGGGTTTCTGCTGTGGGTGGGGGAGCGGGGCGAGGTTCCGGTGGACGAGGGTCTATGTCGCCAGGGAGACTGGTCCTCATTGACGGGAGGGGCAGGTAGAATCTCTCGATCAGATTCTCTCCTTCAGCAGGACGCTCGGTGCCGGTTGATGTCTAGGACCGGGTGGGGGTGGCGGGGGGCATTCGGTGGGGTCGCTCCGGCCGGGATTTACACTGAAAGTGATCCCTAGGTCCGGAGCTAGTCCCAGTCACTCCCTCCTTGCGGCCATCTTGCTTTCAAGGATATGACCAGTACTGCGAGGAGAACACAGTGCCTCCACAGGATCTCCAAATTACTGCATGAGGTACAATGTCTGCAGAAGCCCTGTAGCATCTTATCAGATCATGTGCTGCATCCAAAGAGGGCAACCGAGGAGGGCAAAAGAGCTACAGCACAGAGGGAAAAAAGAACAGAAAATGTTTAGGTGATAAAAGAGAAGGATTGAATTGAGCAGGGGTGGGAGGTAGACGACAAAAAGTGAACAGACGAAGTGTGGGAGGGAAAATGGGGGGCACAGCAAGGGTGGGAGGGAGTAGAGGAAGGAGAAAAGCACAGGGGTGGGAGGAGGAACGAGAGCTAATGCTAGGGGAAAGAAGAAAGAGTGCAAGGGCCTGGGAAAGAAGAATGAGTGCAAGGGCGGAGAAAGAAGAAGAGTGTAAGGGCGGGCACGAGAAAGAAGAGTCTAAGGGCGGGTGAGAGAAGGAAGAATAAAAGTGTGGGTGAGAGAAAAAAAAGTACAAGAGTGGGCAAGAGAAGGAAGAGTGCAAGGGCGAGAGAAGGAAGAGTGCAAGGGAGAGCAAGTTGAGGAAGATTGCAAGGGCGAGAAAGGGAAGCGTGCAAGGGTGTGGGAGAAAAGGAATAGTGCAAGGGTGAAGGAAAGAAGGAAACATGTAAGGGTGGGGATAAGGTAGACAGCAAGGGAGAGGGAGAAGCTGGTTACATTGGGTAATAGTAAGAGCTCAAGGGTCGGGTAAGGAAGACCAAGATGGGTGAAGAATGAAATAGGGGTAGTGAAGAATTGAGGGCATGGGGAAACATGCAAGATGTTGGGCAGTGGGAAGGTGTAGGGCAGCAGCACTCAGTGGTGCAGACTTGGTCACTAGCAAACATTTTATATACACACTGGAAGTCATCTGCACATTCCTCTAATGACATGCTGGTGTGCACACTTGAGTTCCACACCTTGCGTACGCATGTTTAAGGGCAGCATCTACCTTATGTGCACACTTGTCTACACACCCCTACGAGGAAGAGACCCTCCGTCCGAGAGAAATGAAGCACGAGGAAAGTAGGTGGAATGCAAAGGAATCATTTTCAATACTAGAAGCACTGTTTCTAAAATCTTTTCATTTTTATTTCTAGAATTGCCTTCTTTGTCAGTTGAAATCGACCCCACTGGTTATGCTTTGAGTTGCAGTAAGTACCATGTGTTCCTCCTTTTGTCACGTCCCTGGCATGCAGATGTGACATCCCCGCAGGTGTGGTGAACTCCTTGTGCTCGAATGCACTGGTGAATGAAGAAGAGGGGGGAGGTGAACAGCAGCCACCTGTTATGATGTCCGAGACTTTGCGCCAGGTGGGGAGGGACGGGTGTTTGATTGACTCCGCACTCTATTTCACACAAAGGAAGGTATGAGTTTAACAGGAGGGCTCTTCTCGGTTAAAGTAAACCTAGCCTGTGTTGCGTCGTGGGCCCTAGGCCCACATGCTAATGAAGGACTCACATGGACCCTGAGGTGATAGTTAACTGGCCACGAGCACGTGCGCCCAGGCCCTTTTCTTGCCGAGCCCACGTCACACGAGACACCCGTGATGAATGGATGTGGGGGTGCTGTGTGTCCAGCCCTGCAGTCCCAGTGGCTGGGATTGCAGTTTCCTGTGGAACACTAGAACATGTCCCGCAGGACACTACATTCCTTCCCAACTTTATTGAAAAACAAACAAACCGTTAGTCCAACCTGTGGGGATAAAAACACCACAGGGTCCATCAGTCTTCTGAGACAGGTGGCCGGAAGACGTCAGATGTGGGCTGATGACTCTGCCTGCAGCAGGACCTCCTCGGTCAGCACTCGTAGTTTAACTTGAGGGGTTCAGGACACGACCGCTGGCTTGGAGACGTCTGCTGCATAGCGTCAGTTCACTTGTGATGACATGTCTTGCATGGCTTCCCTTTTGTTGACGTCGGTGATAGTCTGTGGCAAATTCAAACAGTTCTTTCAATGGGATGCGTCATGAGCATGGATGGAGTTCATGGTGACGGTTCGTGGAGGTGTTGCCTGATCACTTGTCTCTGTGGACCCTTTTGGCTGCAAACGATGACCCGTCAGTGGGGCAAAGTCTCTTTTCATTTTCCCGCCTGGAGAGGCCGGTTGTCAGGGTTGCTGCGGGACTGCAGGAAGGCTACACTGGGGGTGCTTGTGTGCTGACTAGGGGCAGCTGCAGGACCACCTAGGAGCCATTACTTGGTCGCATGCACAACCCTCTAGGGTGGAAGTGTCTTGGCCGATGCTTGCTCTCGCTACCTCAGTTTAGGGGTGTGCCCGGTTCACAAGTAGCCTCTGGGATCTTCTCTTGGCTGGTGTGGCAACAGCGTGTGACTCCAGTCCATCGATACTCTGGGAGTGGTGATGGCTGGCGTGATGGCGGTTGCCAGCCATTTGGTGACTCAGAATGACAGGTGGTGGTGATGTGCTGGGAGAGTTGGATGTCAGGAAGGACTTGGCAGTCTTGTGCCTCCGCCTTGCTGAGGTTGAGTTTCAGTGATGGCGTGACACGTAGATTGTATGGATCCTCTCTTGCCTGGCTTGACATCACTGCAGACTCCATCTTGAGGTGGTGTGAGGAAAGATACTCGATACTGATCTTCACCCATGGCATCTGCAGTCAGGAGCCGGGATGCCATTTGACTTAGACGGCTGACACTCTGGGGTGGACGGTCGCCTGGGGAAGCATTGGGATGATCCACAGTGTGCGCTTGCTGTGGCTTATGTTGGGCTCTCCCGTGAGGCTGTATCCAGGGACGCCGGTTGACTCTCACCCGGGGAAACGTTGGGATGATACTCGGTTTGTGCTTGCTGCGGCTTACTCCTTGTTCTCCCTTGAGGCTGTATCCAGGGACGCCGACTGACGCTCACCTGGGGATGCATTGGGATGAGACTCAGTTTGCGCTTGCTGCGGCTTACTCTTGGGTCTCCCTTGAGCCTGTATCCAGGGACGCCGATTGAAGCTCACCTGGGGAAGCGGTGGGATGTGACTCGGTTTGCACTTGCTGCGGCTTACGTGTGGTTCTTCCTTAGTGCTGTCGCCAGTGCCGTTGATCCGCCTTGGTGTCTGTCTGGTGTCTTTGGAGGTGTTGTGGTGCTACGAGTCCTTGGGCTTCTCCTCTCGCTGTCTTTGACGCACCTACGGGTGTCCTGCTCTTCTGGGTGACATGATTTCTACTCTTCTTCTTCTGGGGCAGTGACATGCCACATGTTCTAACACGGCCAATGGGCCTATTAACTTAAATTGTCTCAAGACCATTCAGGCGAACCTTCAGTCGCTCTTCTCGGCTGCATGGCAGGCAGCCACTCATCTTGGGTGCTTCTTCTTCAGGTTTTCCCTCTCCAGGGACTAGCTTACACAGTCAGTGGTGAGCTGTGGTGGCAGCTGGCCACTTGTGGTGTACGACTCTCCTCTTGTCAGCCTTGGGTCACTGACGACTCCTGCTTGCGGCAGTGTGAAGGAGGACACTGTGTTGTGTTTGGCCCCTTCTGGGCTCCGTTGCTGCTGTGGAGATGTATGAGATCTCCCTGCTGGTTCCAGCAGTGCTTCTTTCCTTTTGAAGAGGTCTCTCTTCCTCCTAGGCGTGCACCTGTGCTGGTGTAGTGGAGATGTGGATGCTCTCCTCGCTATGTTGAGCAGCAGCATAACTGTGCCTCATCATGGTGGGGATGTCTTTATCCTTTGGTTGCCTGACTGGACTGTCATGGTCGCCGGCATGTCTGTCAGCGTACCTCATGCTCTCTGAGCTCTTCTTGGGCGTTTGCCCATGTTGATACGCTTCTGGGTGCCTGTGTCACGCACCTCGGCCCGCGCCTGCATCTCCTTTACTAGGGTGCCCTGTTCTGGCACCTGGCGTGCTTGCTCTTCCTCCTTGTGGTGGCAGTAGTTCACCCGCAGGGCGTGTAGCGCTCTCTTCTCACTCGCCATCACGTTGGGCAGCCACTGGGGGTGCGCTCTCTGCCTCAGTCTTTCTTGGGCTTTCCTTTTGGACAGAGGGAAGCTGCTTTGGGTGATGCTCTGCATCTCCCCTCTGGGTTTGTCAGTCTCCCACTATACCTTACAGAGGTGTAGGCAGTGCTCAGTTCACTGACAGGTTCCCGGGACATGGAAATTCTGTGGCCCTTCCTTTGTGCGGACTTGGTTATACTGGGTACCACAGGTGCTTACCCTGTGGGATTATTCGGGCCGCGAATTGCTGATGGATTTCGCTCTGCTCTTCCTTTTACATTATGAGATGGTTAACTGTACTTTCTTCGTGCTTCGTGTGCATGCAGTCTCTTGGGGATCTTGCAGTATCTCTGCACGTTGCATACAGGCAAACATTGGCGGGCTAATGCATCTCACTGACACCTTGTATGCTTGTGCAGTAGTGGGTGATCGCTCCTACCGGCGTGCAGTTGTGTTCTGTTGATTGCAGTGTTGGTATATTGCTGCGGGGGGCTGTGCGGCTTGGGATGCCCTTTGTTGCTTTGGGGGTTTGCTGGCTGGCCGACTTGTGATTCCACTACCCTGTGTGTAGCTGGGGTCTGGGTGGCTTGTACAGTCAGTGGCAGCTCCGGGGCTTGTGTCAGGCGATAGCATGCCCTGAGTCTCTGTCTGGTTGGCGCGTGTGGTTGGAATGTGGCCTTTAGTGTGCTTTCCCAGGGATCCACGTCTCCAGGCCTCTCTACCCACCTCACAGCATGAAGAGTGTGCTGATGTGGTGGGGCAGGCAGCTAGTAGGTGCTGCACCGGCTTCACTGGTCCCTCTGGACTCAGACCTGTCTGTTGCGAGAAGATGCTTAGGAGGCAGGTGTAGGGACCTACTTCCTTGGGGTGGTAATGGGGCTCTTCTCATTCTTGTGCATGTATTGGCTCTGGACCTTATCCCCTTCCAAGGCTGCCTCCTGCGTTGTGCACAGTAAGCTGTGGTGCACTCAGGCAACCACCAGGTGGTGCTGTGATCGATTCTCCTCTTCTTCACAGCCGCATGTCTCTCTATGGCTCACCGGCCACACCGGGTCTCTGGTTTGGCTCACCATGCAGGTGCAGCCTCCTTTACATCCTCACCTCGCAGAGCACTGAAACTGTGCATATCATGTAGCGCACCATGCCCGTACTCGCTATCGCCACTCACACCAGTTGGAGCACCTTGTCAGGTACGTTCGGAGCTGCAGGCACTTGCGCGGCTTCCTTATCGCGGCTCTCTGTGTTGCAGCGGGTGCAGGAAAGGTGAGCTGCTGGCGCTTCTATCTCATGCGCCGTTCCCTGGGGTCACTGCTGACAGTGGGATTGATGTGTAGGGGCAGACCAGACGCCATCCATCGACTGCGGGGTCAGCATACAGGCATTGCAGATCGTACCTCTCATAGGCTACAGCTTCTTTTTTACTCCCTTTTCTCTTCACACCCGAGAGGACGTGTAACACAGTGCCGGGATGCGCCGATTCCGAGCTACCTGCTGGCGGGGCACCAGGCAGCTATATCGTCAGGCACGGACTTCACGGTGCTCATCTGATGGGGTGGGTCTGCTTTCTCCACGCAGCTCGCAACTCCGTTTATGTATACCGGCTTAACCCTAGTCGCTCACATGGCTGTTCCGTGCAGTGGTCGTTGGCGCTCTCTCAGGGCTCGATCAATCACTGGGAGTGGCTTTGTCTCCATTCACACTCGGGGCAGACACGGAGAGCTGGACAGCTTGTGAGGGCGTCAGAGTATGCAGGGGTGACCACTGACCTTGCTGTCGGGCTGGCTGGTTCCAGGATTATAGCAGCGGCCGTGTGAATGTGTCTGAGGGTGCCCTCCGAGACTTCCCCCGTGGTGCCGGTTCAGGCACTAGGCGGCCGTGGCCTTTTTCTCCCTCTCACACGGACACTGAGGTAATAATTAACTGGCCACGAGCACGTGTGTCCAGGCCCTTTTATTGCCGGGCCCACGTCACTCGTGAAACCCGTGATGAATGGATGTGGGGGTGCAGTGTGTCCAGCCCTCAAAGGTTTGGCTGGGATTACAGTTTCCTGCGGAACACTACAACATGTCCCACAGGACACTACAGCCTGTGTGGTGAGTTCAGCAAGTGAAACATGTGTCCTGGAAATATCTAGGCGCGGGGATTTTGGAACTGGATGAGGCCACCGGTTTTTAGTCCATCTCACTTCTGTCCCCGCTGCCTAGTGCTTAAGGATGAGTGACTCTTCCTCCGCCACCTCGGAGCTCTTCCTGCAGCTCGCACTCATTGGAGACTCCAAGCTAGGGTTAATATGTGCTACCCTGGATGAAGTATGGCTGCACGAGTCCCGTTTTTGGCTTTCGCTTGTGCTATTGTGGGTGCACTTGTTACCTACAAAATATACTTCTATTTGTACTACAGCTCTACTACTGACAACATGTGTTGAAGTGTACTTCAGCTAAGCCTTGGAGTAAGTTAAGCACCTCTTTCAGCAAGTCAAGCACCACATACTCTGTAAGAAATCAATTCAGCCAGTAACACACTAAAGACAAAAATAGGGAAATTAAGAGCAAAATATCAACATATTTTTAAAAGTCATAAAACATATCAAATGTCTCACATTTAAATTTAGTTTGTTAGGATACCCTAATTTTACAATTAACTTTAAAAATAACTATTAAAGCAAGCCTTACATTAAATGTAACGTACATGATTATGGTGGGCATTGGCAACCCCCTGCTTTAACAGTTACAGCGGGGACGGGGTTCTTGATGGGCTTCTTTTGTCTCCAAATTAACAGACAAAGGCTCATAATTAAGGTGAACGGGTGGGAGGGTGAGTGGGTGAAAGTATGGATGGCTGTATGAATGGATGGGTGGGTGGATGGATGGATGATGGCTGGATGATGGATGGATGGATGCATGAATGGATAGAAGGTGAGTGAATGGATGAATGAGTGAAAGGATGGATGGATGGATGGACGGACAGACAGACCGACAGACACACAAATAGACAGAAAGGGTAGAAGGATGATAACCAAAAGGATAGCTGGTGGTAAGAGTAGGTGAATGAAAGAAAGGAGGGTAGATGGATGGGTGGATAAAAGGATAAACGGATGTGCAGAATAATTAAAGGGTGAATGAGTGAGTGAGTGGATGGATGAATGAGTGAAAGGGTAAATGGATGGATGGATGAGTTGTTGCACTGATGGGTCGAAGGGGAAGGATGAGTGAAAGGACAGTTGGCTGAATTAAAGGGTGGATGGATGGATGGATGAGTGAAAGGGTGGATAGATGGATAGAAAGGGTGGATGAATAAACAAGAGGGTGGATGGATGAATGATTGAAAGAACAGATAGATGGATGGACAGATGAATGAATGAATAAATGAAAAGGGGATCGATAAGTGGAAGGGTGGTTGACTAAGTGAAAGAACGGATAGATTGATGGATAGGATTAGAGATGGATTGTGGGATGGATGGACAGATGGAATTGTGAAAGACTGAATGATGGATGAAAGACTGAATGGATGACAGAATGTAAAGGTGAAATGGTGACTATCAGTGGGTGGATGGAATGAGTAAAAGATGAATGAATATATGCTATGATGGAAGAGACTGGCAAGCTTTTCTGGGAAGGGTAATGATGACTTGCTTTACTTTGTTTGAGCCATAAGAGCTTTCGTTCAGAGTGGGTGGTATTTTATTTTTCTGGCTACTCACTTGTGCTAATGCAAGGGTAGGCACCAAACAGTTTGGACTCCACTATCAATTTCAAGTGAAGCTTATTACAACAGCAACTAATCACATTAAACTGACCACAAAACAAATTAACTCATGCAATAAAAACATGTTTTATTCATTATGTTGATGAACGTCTTTGTAACCCCGACCTTCTTTTTGAGGAACAACTATTTAAGGAGAGGGGATGGGTTTTTGTAGGGAAAAAGATCAACATCCTTGGCATGTCCAGAGAAGCAGTCATTGTCAGATGCCTCTTCTCACCTGAAGTGGTCCTTCATATAGTTGCAGACTATGAGCAGGAGCTTGATTCACCTACAGCCCATTACAAGCTATCCCTGCCTGTGTTAAACTTCTGGATGCACTTTTTCATGGTTACAGAGTCCTTCCAGATGGTCCCTGGAGACATTGTGGACATCTTACAATCAAGCAAATCTCACCTCTTGCAACAGGTACTGAGATACGTCATTGGTCCTGTGTAATAGTTTATTGCCATGCTAGGTCACTGGCAGAAAGGTAACAGGTGGCAAGGAATATCTATGCCTTTACTCATTCGTCCAGGTATTAAGTGCCACTAATTATACCCACATGTCACTTCAGTCAAAACCACAGGGAAAAACATTACCAGAAGAGACACTGCTGGCACTCTTGCTTGCAAGTTATCTGCCGTGGCATGGGCTGCTTCATGGATGCGTATGCCGCCTTTCCTGGGACACACAACAGCTCCATCTTCCTTCAGTAAGCTCTCACATGTTAGTTGGTGGCTGGGTACCTTGGCGGCGTGGGTAATTGTTAAAATATATTAACTCTCACTGATGCTGAATGTGCTTCAGATCGATGGTATTTCAACCTTTGGCACTAATTGCTACACTACATCATAAAATGCACACATATTCATGACAGTGTCTGCATGTATACATTGATGATGTAATACTTTTGGAGGTTGATTTACTAACATTTTACACATGTTTGCATCACAAAAGTGATACAAATCAGCACACAATGTTTCTATGGAATTTACTTTCCAGCATGAAACTTGTTTTGTGCTATAAAGTTGCTTGAAATTAACACTAAGTCGTTCTTTGCACTGCTACAGATTACGTTTGGTCAAGGGGCCATTCAACGCATGGCACATCAGCATTCCAATGAAACCACCCATGAATTTTAGCTCAACCCCCTATCTACTAGGAATACGTGACGTTACAATGCATGCCATTACATCGCATTACTCTGACTTTCTGTCGGGGGGCGCTGGAAGTTAGAATAGATTAATTTTCTATTCCAACTCCAGGGTGTGCAACAGTAGGGAAGGTGTTGGTGTTAAATCCAACACCTTCTACCCGCTGCTGCACATCTTTTGCGTTGCAACGACATGCAATGTAATGGCATGCTTTGTAATAGTTTTGTTGTAAAGGCTGCCTACTAGCAGTAATATCCAGGGTTTTGCACCATAAAATAATCCCTCTCTGAGGTAGGCGTCAAAAGGAGAAATGCTTTTAATGTCTCCAAACTCTTCTGACTTTGCATCTGTGCTACACCTTACATCAGGCATCAAAACTTGGAAAAGTTTAAAGTTTTTCTAGGCATAGTATTTTGTACTGGAGGAGTAACCTTCCAGTACAAACCTATGCTACACATGACTCAGGCACATTTGCACTTTAGTGCAAAGGTGTGCGCATGGTGCTAGGAAGGTTGATTTTGAGCCATGTCTTGGCAAGG
This sequence comes from Lissotriton helveticus, assembly GCF_964261635.1. Taxonomy (NCBI): domain Eukaryota; kingdom Metazoa; phylum Chordata; class Amphibia; order Caudata; family Salamandridae; genus Lissotriton; species Lissotriton helveticus. The sequence goes on along the minus strand of NC_136060.1, from coordinate 44,224,388 downwards.
TCCTGCTGGTGTAAAGACAGGTAAGTACTATGTATCATTATGGTAAAACACATGTAAATGTTGTGTATGTGTCATAATGTTTATATAGGTGTTGTGCTGTCCATTTTTTTGCATGTTTCATAGCACAAGGAGAAAGTAAATGTTACCATACACTTCATAGGACTAGTGACACGGAAACCTAGCTTTGATTCCGGCCACAATGGGGTTCACTTATTGTTGTGGACAGGGAGCAGCAGCACAGGAAGGACTTGGACAATAAAGTATGGGACGGATTATGTAGTGGGACCCCCGAAATATGTGAGTTTCACCTCTTTTCCCTTGATTCCACCAACTTGCGCATGACGATGATTACACCAGAAGATGCTCTACATGAAGGCACATCACATCGTAATCTAGATGGTGGTAAGGTGGACGGGACTCCCTCTCAAGGCAACATCTGGCTCTGCCACAAGAGCAGAAGTCTTGGCGGGGTCGGCGGGACTGCAGTGGTCCTCCCTCCAGTGCCCAGCCATCATATAAATCAGAAAGACTGCCAAAAAAGCGTTGGTAGGAGCACTCCTGACAAAATTTCAAGACACTCCCTCTGTGTCATTTTATGGCTAGAAAAATCAGCCCCACCAGTAAGAATTGCATGGCATTTTACAATGTGCTTAAATCACTCCAGTACCATGTACCTTGCAATTATGGCCATAGTCTTTAACTTAGAGAATAAGACTGAAGGTTTTCTATTGGTTTCAGACTTATTTCCTCTAAATTTAATTCTGTACATCTCTTAATTGAACCGAATCATTTGAACTTATCGTTATTTCCTCTAAATCAAATATTTCCCTGGTGAGGTTCAGTCCATTAGGTTTCCTGCAGCTCTTTATTGACAGAAGGCGCTATGTTTGGCCTCGAATTCTTCAAGGCACATGGCATAAGCAATATCTTGGATGTTTATGAGTTAAAAGTTAGTATCCTCAGTTTCAACATACTTCTGTATAACCAATGATGGCTCCAGTCGTGGCCAGAATGACTCGCCGGGGCGGGGGGGTTTAATTTAATAATAAAAAAATATTAAACTTACCTTCCCCTGACCAGTTTCCCCGTCGTCTCTGCTTCTGCTCCTGCTTACCTGCCTATGGCAGGAACAGGAAGCAGGCAGCCAGGCTCCCGCCACTAAGGCAATCACAATGCTGCAAGCAGCATCCTGATTGGTCGGGACCATGTTCTCCATTTAGGCTGCATTGCTGTATTGGAGAGGGCCGACCAAACCAGTCATGCACACTCCGTAGTGGGCACACCACTCCTCCGTGCCCTGCCCAGCCCTGCTCGCACAGCAGCCCCTCCTACCTGCCTGCCCGCAACCAAACCCGTCTGCTTCCCCGAAGTGCAAGAAGCAGAAACATAAAATGGTAGTTAAAACAATTTTATGTTTCTGCTTCTTGCACTGCGAGAAAGCAGTGGGGCACCGCTCCTCCGCCCTAGTGGAGGAGCCGCCCCTGGGCGGTTCACCTGTTTTTGCAATAAAATTTGGTTACTGCTGTAGCGATCGTTGTTGAGAAGTGCGAATGATCAATGCCATAGCTCCCTCGAAGTGTATGACTCGTTAAAAAGGCGCCATTTGTGTCTTGGCTGTTTTGTTTTGCTGTATTTGCAAAACATGGCGTGATTGGTGTTGGTTGATATTCAAGGTTAATTTAGGGGTCACTTTTTAATAAATGGTGGAACAGAACATGCATCCCAGCATTCAAATTCACTCGAGACTGTTCTGTGCTGATAGATAGATAGATAGATATCTGTCACGCACTTGCCAATTTCATAAACTAAATTGTTTTTTTCACATGAAAAACACGAGGCATTTCGGCATGAATACTACCAGTATACTGCATTATTGTGCATTATTATAATGCAAAACATGCCTGACTATGGCTGTTAGCTTGAATATTATTTACAATTAACAAGAGAGCCGAAATGATTGGCAATAAAAAGCGCTTATTAAAAAAACAGAAGCACAATCTCTCGAAGAAAACATGTTTTCTACTGCCAGATCTGGAGAAGGTGGCAGATTAAATGTTCTTATTGAAATGATGTTCTAGATTTAAACAAGTTTGGGACTGCCTATTTCTCATAGACACTAGATGGAAATGTACTTGATTGATTTTCAATTCGACTGTGCCAATTACAACTGCAGTTCAAAGACATTAAATTCACAAGGATTGTTACCTTATTTATCTTCAGGACATATAAGACTCAGGAGCATTGTAAATCGAAAAAAAACATGCAGACATACTAGCCTTTAATTCCAATATACCATTTTACAGCGGTCTGTTTAGCCTTGGGACTTAATTAACCATGGACCCGACAAGTCTGCGAGTTCCCTATTAATGCACTGTGTTTGAAAGTTATAGTACCCATGATTATTGACTTTTAAAATACATTACGGATATAAGATTTATCAGGATACTTTAACAGCAAGGCTTCTAAAGACAATACAAAAGGATGTCAACGAATTGAAATAATATTTCTGAAGGCAACTCTCGAAATAGTTGTCGAATTTGTAAAATATAATGATAAGAATTGTGTAAATGGATTATTAACTAGGTAGGATGGGAGTCTATCAAAAGGAATAGGGTCACAAACTCTACAGGGTAAAACATAGTTTTAATAATTTAAACTCATGCTCAAACGTCTGGAGGCTTAGGCACAGAGCTGACAGGTTTAATTTAAGAACATTTGTAAAGTATTTAGCAGTAGCAAAACAGTTAAAAACTCAAAACACAACACAATAAAAAATCTCTTAAATATTTCGGAAAAGATTAAAACATAAGAAGTAAAATTACATCAAACAATAAAAGATTTGAAGAAAAAAGCCAAGAAAAAGTCAATCAAAAGTTAATCAATAAATACTGCTCACTTTGGCCATGACCTAGGCATGATTTTAGGCCAACAGCGATGGAGTGTGGGTCAGATGCATGAAGCGGTTTAGTCCTAGCCATAGATTTTAGCTGCTGACCTAGGGCCAGATGTAGGTGGCCGTTTCAGGCCATTTACCGACCGGTAACGGCCGATTTCGGCTGTTACCGACCGGTAAATGGGTTTTCGGTATGTAGGGGCAATTTTTTTCAGATTCGGTAAATTTACCGATTCGGTAAATTTACCGATTCTGTAAAATACCGAATCGGTATTTTTACCGATTCGGTAAATCTGAGATGTAGGTGGGACTCTTCTGAGTCCCAAAAGCCTTACCGAATCGGTATTTTACCATCAAATCCAATTTGATGGTAAAATACCGATTCCGGTGTGCATGCACATGTGTGCATGCACACCTATGCCATATGACAGGCAGACCTGCCCTTAGGGCATGTATGCCTGCCACATGGCACCCGAGCCTGTTTTGGGGGGGCCAGAGGGTGTCAAAGTGACACCCCCTCCACCCTTGTGAAAATCGGTATTTACCGATTCGGTAAATACCGAATCGGTAATGCCCATTCATTCCTATGGGCTTCAAAGCCCATAGGAATGAATGGGCATTACCGATTCGGTATTTACCGAATCGGTAAATACCGAATTGTTCCGATTCGGTATTCCAGCACATCTGGAATACCTACATATCCACCCCTCAGATTTACCGATTCTTAATTTTCGGTAATTAGGAATCGGTAAATCTATTCTACCTACATCTGGCCCTCAGTCTCTTAAATGGAGGTTGAAATCTTCTAGCAGGGCAAGTTTGCAGGCTGTATCCACTGAAGTCTTCTCAAAGTTAACTAGCCACTGGGTGAGGCCCCAGTTAAGCTGCTGGTTCTATATGGAAAAGTTTAGAGCACAAGGAATTCAGGCCAACACTTTTTGTGCCTTCGTCCAGTCAAGATTACTATCCTAAGACATAGGGCCTGATTTAATTCTAGGCAGATGGGTTACTCCATCACAATTGGGTCGATATCCCATCCCAATATAAATTCCATAGGATATAATGGGATTTATATTTTGGCGGATGGAATATCTGTCACGGTTCTGATGGAGTAACCCATCCACCAAAATGTAAATGAGGCCCATAGTCTTTTGTATGGAGCTCAAAAGTCTGAAGCTGTGTCCAGGGAAGTTGCTTTTAAATTGGACATGTTTATCGCGAAGTTCCAATGATATTCTAGAGGTCTTGGAAGTCCAAAAAAAGCGCCAACCTTTCAAGAGATTTCTGGTTCACCTCCACCTGATCACTTATAAGGCTCCCAGCATCTCAGGGACAGCACTTAAGGGCCAAGACTGACTCGAGCAGAGGCCACCAGCACGGTCCATTTTAGTTTCTGTTGCTACTCATCAGATTGGCACTTCAGGAAAAGACCCCCTGCAGCTTGTTATATTCCTGTTCCCACACAGGATGTAAATCAATTGACTCATAGTGTCTACTTCTTAGTCCTTGATACAAGTGGGAGCAGGTCCAGTCCTCTTTTGTTCTTACGTAAGGACAGTGAGTGTTCTAATGAATTGTGAATGAAGTGTCAGCGTTAAAGGTTTTACAGCGAGTGGGTAACTGAACACTCCCTAACCAATGAGAAAACAATTTCCAGGAACACCCATACACACATTTGCAGTGTCTTCTGTTTCACTTACTGCAAACTGTGCCAGAGTGCACTATTCAGGTGTACGTACACCATGGCAATACCTTTCTCCCTCTGAAAAGAAGCTTATGTGACAGCATGGGGTGTGTTTATGGAAAGGAGCAATCCCCTCCTCTTGTGCGAAGAACCAGAAGGAGCTGGACTGCATCTTGCCATTGGGTGACTACAAAGTGCCTACAGAACTAAAGACTTCTCTTCCACAGGGCTCCCTCTAAACTTAACTATGAATGGGCTGCCGTTATTCTCGTCCCCTTAAAGGTAATAAGGTTCCTGAACCTTCCCCAGTGATCCTTCATAAGCTGCTGTCTGTCGCATATCTAAATCTAAGTTTTCCTGTTAAAAGGCTTAAGTCATTGTTTCTGTTTTGAGAGCAGTGTTCATACCTCATTGAGGGGAAGCACTGACAAGGCTGTATGCCATCAGGCTAATGCTAATTAACCTACTAATTGTTAAGGCAGGTAAAGTGTAACTTTTTAAAAGTCACTTTTCTTAAATATTTACTTGAAAATTCCTGTACTGGATTTTTAATAAACATTCAAAATTGTGGTATATTGGCCTATGTAGCTTAAAGCAATGCACAGTTAGCAGAAGTATGATTTTATTTTTACTTTAGTTTTTCCATAGGACAGCTACAGCCTTTCATAGTCAAAGTATCTTTGCGGGGATAGTGACTGTAGGTGCATGTCAACATCACATTTTTGCATGTACCACTTTTAAATACTTTGCACCCAAAACTTGTAGGCTACAAGGCCTTCCTATGGGTGACTTATTTAATATTTCGAAGCAGGGTTTCTTCATTTCACAAAGAGTTATTTTGACAGATTTTTCTATAAGATTAAAAAATGCAGGAGTAATGCTACAAAGGTGTGCTTAAGCCGAATTTCTCTTGATCAATCTAGAGGATGGCAAAATAGGTGCTGCATTACACATGTGATGTTTAGCTTTTTGTGCCAGTCTTGTATTCAACAAAAGTTAAAAAGTTCCCTTTTCCTATAAAAACCTCTTTAATTTTATATTTTCGCTTACTATTGATGCAAACTTCATATTGTTTGGAATTAAGAGTATCCAAACGTGGAAAGTATATTACATATATTGACGACACGTTTGTAAATTTGTTATTTTGTGGTGACTATACTCATAAGCCATTATATAATACGGTTGGACAGAAAGACTACGGGGTCAGTCTTATCTGCCATTAATAACAAGGAAAAGGGAACTTTTTAACTTTTGTTGTTTACAAACCCATTCCCTTTTTCTTTAAAAAAAAAGGTGTCTCCCAATATTTTTATTGCTACAAGTCTTGTGTTCTCCTACATCAGACAGCATAGCCTCACTGTAAAGCTCAATAAGTCCATGGGTGGTTACCTAATTTTACCATGTAGTCGTCTGATCGCATACACTGGAGCCTGGACATCAGTGCTCCAGTGTACAACGTTTTAAACCCAGCAATATCTGCAGCATAAAATGGTGATCATCAGGCAAAAGAGACACTTTTAGATGGATTCCATCTGCTAATTTACTAACAGTAATTTCTACATGATATGGCAGTTACAGGAGTGTTTTAAGAACTAGATAAGAGAAACTTCACATGTTTGCAAATGCTTTAAGCATTCTCATGATTTTAGACCTTACCTTTGGTACATCTACCAACCTCCAATCACACATACGTGATACCTGCAATTAAGTTGTACCACTCTATCAACTGTTCATGCCACTGGCCCATGAAACATGCAACATATAACAGTGATGGGATGCCCTTGTATACCTATGAGAGGTACTTTAGTTGCTCTATTGCGAGACATGTTAATCACCCCAAACCCATTTGCTACTTTCGAATGAAGATGGGCAAGAACACAATATAATGTGCCCATATATGCAAGCACTGGCTGAGCCAACACTGGTTAGAGATAGTCCTCTACTTGTGAATATTTTACAAATACTTTGTAGTTGAAGCCTGGTTTGCATGTGACCTGCTGGAAATGAAGGAAGACCGTTAGGTGTCCTTAAGTTACACCTATCCCAAACCTGGCAGTAGGTTCATGTATTTCATTCTTGAGTCATGGGTAGCAATAGATGACCCCGTTACTCTGTCCCACCATGGCAACATAGCAATCAAAAGAAGTAGCTTCCCTGTGGTGTGCAAGCACTTCCTGCCGAAGTGGACTCCCTTGCTGAAATCACACGTTTGTGTTGCCAGCAAGTCAATCCTTAGCATTGGCATCTGGATGCTGGTACTTTTCTAATGCCAAGAAAAGTGATTGTAAGGATTACAATTGTGCCAGCCTTTGTTGCCTCGCTCTTTGAAGTTACAGCATGAAGCCAGCATTTGCAGAAAAGTTCACAAGTAATGTTTACATTGCCAATGGATTATATGTCATGTGCTGCAATACGTAACTTTTCTACTAATGCAGTTACAAACTTAACACACACCACATTGGACATCTGTAAATCAGGTGAATCAGTCAACCTAAAATAAAACACTTAATTTTTCGATGCAATATACATGTAAGATACTCTATAATGGAACATGCTAACTGCCAAAAATACCTGATTGTTTAGTCTTGAGAAAATAGGCGAAATCACAACTGTCAAGATGCCATATGTGCAGCGTAAGCATGAGCAACAAAGACTTTTGTGTACTAAAAACATAATTAAGTTGCACATCAAATGCAATACATAAATATGAATAATGTGGTGGAGTGTTCTTGTGTTATAGAATAACTGGAAAAAAACATCCAAAGATCAAAATTTGTGAGCACAAGATTATAGCACTCTATCATCTGTGTTACCTATCAGTCACAAAACGGCAAATAGATGGGCAAATACATTAATTGAACGTAATTGAGTGCATTAAGGGTAAAACACGCAAGAACATTTACAAATCTGATAGTGGCTGACAACAATCATTGGATTTAAATTATGTATCTCATGCGTAAGTTCATTTATCAATATTTACTAATAATATAATAAAACAATAATAACATGTAATAAAAAAACTTCTGAAAGATTATTGATATCTTCCTATATATACAATTTAAAACAACCAAAGAAAAGTTTGTCCGTATGTGTCTCATCACAATTGCTGAGTTACAATACTCCTATAAATGTCAAAAAAGACGTCTGGGAAAGTATCTAATAATACAAGGGCTGGGAAGAGTAAACAGATATACAATTGTTTTCATAATTCTCACAAGCTTGTTAATTTTTGGGAATCTGTAACTCCTATGTATTATAAATCACAAAAATTAAATATAATAAACAATAGGCTACAGTTTTCCTAAATGGTGATTTTTTCAGGCAGCATGAAATTAATTCTTTTATGAAGGGTACTTTAAGTAATGCTGTCTTACAACAGCTCAATTGTAGATTTCATCATAAGTCCGAGATGTCATAAACAAATATATTTACACACCATTTTTTTCCCCTATGCTACATCCTGTGTGTGGCTACGCTAGGGTGTTTTGTAAGCAGACCCGATGATGAAGCATGTCACACACAGACCAGTGTGTGAGTGAGGGCAGTTTTTCTAACACTGTGTGTGCCCCCGCATGCTTAGTCTAGGTCTTTTTTCCTCTCTGCCCCTTTTGGTGTGCACAGAAGACAACCCAAAAAGAGGAGGAGAGAGAAGCATGGGCTTGTGGGATATGAATCTTGGAAAGGTATGGGAAAGAAAGTATGGGGAATCAATATGAGAGAGGCATGAATATTGCACTGCATGAGAGCAGTGTGAGAGAATACGAGATCGAGGTGAGAATTTAAAGATGAAAAATATTTTTGGCTAGAGTAACTGTTAGAAATGAGGGATCTCTAGTTGGCAAGGGTTTGCACATTTCAAGAAGGGAACCTTCCTTCTAGTCAGGATAAGGGAGTTACACTCCTAAAATAACCCCTGCTCAACCCCTTGGTAGCTTGGCATGAGTAGTCGGGCTTATCTTAGAGACAGTGTGTAAATCATTTGCACATAACCACCAGTAACACAGTGAAAGCAATACAAAAGGACACCACACCAGTTTAGAAAAATATCTAAGACTTTTATATACTTAAGACAAGACCAAAAATAATAGAAATCCACAATACAGCACTTAGAAATCTTCAGTAATCAAAATAGACTTGAAATAAAGTTCCTTGAAGTCGATAGCTCCATCTGGGACTATCACGGTGTCGTTAAAAACAAATCTAAAGAGTTCTGGCTGATTACTGCATCACGGACCAGCTATGTTGTCGGCAAGACCCGCAAAACAGTACCTTTAGAAATGCAGGGTGTCGGTGGCTTCTCGTTGAGCCCCAAATGCACAGCATCCACAGGCGTCAGTTCGGGAGGTCGGCGCAGGAGTCGTCGGGCCCTTAAAGCCACACGCATTGCAGATAGAATCCCTCACGATTGAAGTCAGGATCACCGGCGTGGGATGGCATCGGGCTGCAGTGCAAAGGGCAGCGGTGCAGGCAGCGGCTCGGTGACGGTCGTCCAGCGGCATCGTGAGACCAGGTCTGCGGTGTGAAGTGATACGGTGCTCATTGGGGTGCTGGCAGGTCACGATGCAAGCAGCAACATCGTCATTGCTGAAGCTTTGTCGTCGGCTGGAAAAATTGAGTAGATGGCGCCAGCATCAAGAGGCCTAGACTGCGATGCGGGATGCGGACGGTGCATCGTGTAACTTACAAGTGGTGCCTTCGAACCACAGTGCAAGCAGCGGTGTCTCTGTTTGCGTGGAGTGGTGTCGTCAGGGATACCAGGGGGCTGATGTGAAGTGAGGCGCTGCAGAGTGCGGCGCCCACAGGTTGTGGTGCAAGCAGCAGCTCGGTGATGGTGTCAGGTTGGGGAAATGGTGAGACCCGGGTTGTGGTGCGGTGTTGCTGCGATGCCCTCTGTGGTCCCTTCAGGACACGGAGTCGGCAGCGGCATCGTAGACAGAGTCAGGTTGCTTTTCCTTCTGTTGCAGCACAAAACACACAGTACCCTGTGCTGATGGCAGGAGAACTTGCTGTTCCTGAGACTTCTTGAACAGGGGGAAAGCTCTACCTCAAGCCCTTGGAGAAACTGACAAAAAGACATTTCAGGAAGTTCAGTCCAGTCCTTTCACTGCCTAAGACAAAAGCAGCGACTGCAAGCCAACGCAGCAAAGGACATCGCAAAGTAGTAGTACCACCTCACAGCTTCTCCAGCTCTTCCTCTTGGCAATCTTCTTGGTTCCAAAAGAGTTCTCAAGTGTAGGGGTTTGGGCCTCACTTTTTATAGTCCAAACTCCTTTGTTCTCTGAGGGCAGAGAGTGTCTGTTCCCAGTCAGAACCAGTTCTGTCCTCTCTGGTGCAGCTAACTGGCAAGAGGGGGAGACAGCATTTTCAGAGGCAGACCAGGCCCATTCAGGTGAGAGGAAATCTCCTCCCCCTACTCTAAATGCAGCCCAGGTCTATTCAGCCCATCCCTGACCAAACTAGACTCTCTGGAGCCACTGATCCTCCACAGCCCCTGTCATCCCAAAGCCAGATAGTAAATCCACAAACCCAGCAGAGGCATACTGGATGGCTAAGCAAGAAAATACCTACTTTCTAAAAGAAGTATTTTCAGACACAGAATGTAAAAATCACCTTTACTAAAAGATGCATCTTTATATTCTGAGTTCAGACATAGTAAACTTTATTGTTCTACCTTGTTCCCTGGGGTAGTTATATTTATAAAATGTTATAAACAAACTCTCCGTTCTGTCCAATGGGAACAGGGAGCCTTGCAATAATGAAAAACTAAATTGTCAGCAAATCACTATCAGGACATGCCACACACAGCAGGGCATGTCCTACCTTTCACATACACTGTGCCCTGCTCACATGGGTACCTTGGGCCTGGTGCACAGTCAAAATATCGAGTTAACAATGTCGATTTGCACTTATATCGAGTTTGAAACATCGAAGGTAAGAAATATCGATGTTCTAAATATCGTTGTTAAAAATATCCATAGGAATGTATAGTCAATAATATCTAGATAAGTAATATCGATGATAGAAATATCGACATATATAATGTCGAAATGTCAAAATATCGATATTTTAAAATATATTTGTTTAATATATTATTAATAAAAAATGTTATATAAATTTGCTATATTGTTTAATTATAATGTAAAATATTTATATATAGTATTATAAATTTTAGGAGTGGGATGTTGGGTTTATAGGTGAGAAGGGTGGGGAGTGTAATAAAAATATCAATATTAAAAATAATAATGTAAAAAAATATTGTATAGAATTTTGAATGCGAAATTAAATATTAGAAATAATATAAAATTTTTAGGAGCGGGATGCTGGGTTTATAGGGGATAAGAGTGGGGAGTGTATTAAAAATATAAATTTAAATATTATAATTTTGGAAATAAATTTATATAAAATAGAATTCGAAATTTAAAATTTGAAATATGAAATTATAAATTTTAAATATTAAATATGAAAATAGAAAATATATGAAATTTTTAGGAGCGGGATGTTGGGTTTATAGGGGATAAGGGTGGGGAGTGTATGAAATATATAAATTAAATAATATTTTTTTGAAAAAAAAATTATATAAAATTGATTTCGAAATGTAAAAATTTAAATATGAAATTATAAATTTTAAATATGAAATATTAAATTAGAAAATATATAAAAAAATTAGGAGCGGGATGTTGGGTTTATAGGGGATAAGGGTGGGGAGTGTATGAAAAATATAAATTAAATATTATATTTTTGCAAAAAAATTTATATAAAATAGATTTCGAAATTTTTTATTTTTAATATGAAATTATAATTTTGAAATATTAAATTTGAAAATAGAAAATGTATAACATTTTTAGGAGCGGGATGTTGGGTTTGTAGGGGATAAGGGTGGGGAGTGTATGAAAAATATTAAATAAAATCTTTTTTTAATCAAATTTTTTTATACAAAATTGTTTTCTAAATTTTAAATTTTAAATATGAAAATTAAAATTGTAAATATGAAATTTGAATTTAGAAACGCAATAACAATTTTAGGAGCGGGATGTTGGGTTTATAGGGGATAAGGGTGGGGAGTGTATTAGATATATAAATTAAGAAATTTAAAAATAACTATATATATTTTTATAAATTATGAATCGAAATTCAAATTTTGAAATATGAAATTTTATTTTATAAATAGGAAATTTGAAATTTGAAAATCTATTTTATTTTTTGGAGCTGGATGTTGGGTTTATAGGGCATAAGGGTGGTGAGTGTATTAAAAAGTATTACATAAAAAAAAAATATTTTGTAAATTAGTTTAATGGAATTCAAAAAGCTAAATTTATATTTTGAAATATGATATTAGAAAATAGGAATTTTTTACAATTTGTTGGAGCGGGAGGTTGAGTTTATAGGGGATAAGGGTGGTGTTTGAAAAAAATATGTATAAAAAATATTTTTAGAAAGGAAATTACAAAAAAAATTATGAATGTGGAAATTAATTATTTGAATTACAAATAAAAATGTTACATTTTGTATTTGTAAAGTATTAAATAAATATATACATTTCACCGTGGATTATTGTGTTAAATGGGATAAGGTTGGGGAGTGGTTACAATATTAATATAGAGATGTTAATATTTAGTTAAATAATAATATAGAAATATGAATATACATTTAAAAAATTAGATTAATATTTGTCAAATTCTAATTTACATTTACTTATAACTGTTTATGAGTGGAATTTTTGTTTTATAGGGGTTACGGGTGGGGATTTAATAACACAAATCTACATAGTTAGAGTTCACTGGACTTACCCTAAATAGATGTAGATTGGAGTTGGAATAGTAAATGAAATATGTTCTTTGTCCAGCTAATATCCTAATTAAATGTAGATTGGAGTTGGAATAGTAAATTCTATATGTTCAGTGTCCAGCACCTACTCTAATTAAATGTAGATTGGAGTTGGAATATTTAATTTAATAGGTTCAGTGTCCAGCACCTACCCTAATTAAATGTAGATTGGAGTTGGAATAGTAATTTAAATAGGTTCAGTGTCCAGCACCTACCCTAATTAAATGTAGATAGATTGGAGTTGGAATTGTAAATTAAATTGGTTCAGTGTCCAGCACCTGCCCTAATTAAATGTAGATTGGAGTTGGAATAATAAATTAAATAGGTTCAGTGTCCAGCACCTACTCTTATTAAATGTAGATTGGAGTTGGAATAGTAAATTAAATAGGTTCAGTGTCCAGCACCTACCCTAATTAAATGTAGATTGGAGTTGGAATAGTAAATTAAATAGGTTCAGTGTCCAGCACCTACCCTAAATAAATTTAGATTGGAGTTGGAATAGTAAATTGAATAGGTTCAGTGTCCAGCACCTACTCTAATTAAATGTAGATTGGAGTTGGAATAGTAAATTAAATAGGTTAATTGTCCAGCACCTACCCTAATTAAATGTAGATTGGAGTTGGAATAGTAAATTAAATAGGTTCAGTGTTTAGCACCTGCCCTAATTAAATGTAGATTGGAGTTGGAATAGTAAATAAATAGGTTCAGTGTCCAGCATCTACCCTAATTAAATGTAGATTGGAGTTGGAATAGTAAATTAAATAGGTTCAGTGTCCAGCACCTGCCCTAATTAAATGTAGATTGGATTTGGAATAGTAAATTAAATAGGTTCAGTGTCCAGCACCTACTCTAATTAAATGTAGATTGGAGTTGGAATATTTAATTTAATAGGTTCAGTGTCCAGCACCTACCCTAATTAAATGTTGATTGGAGTTGGAATAGTAATTTAAATAGGTTCAGTGTCCAGCACCTACCCTAATTAAATGTAGATTGGAGTTGGAATTGTAAATTAAATTGGTTCAGTGTCCAGCACCTGCCCTAATTAAATGTAGATTGGAGTTGGAATAATAAATTAAATAGGTTCAGTGTCCAGCACCTACTCTAATTAAATGTAGATTGGAGTTGGAATAGTAAATTAAATAGGTTCAGTTTCCAGCACCTACCCTAATTAAATGTAGATTGGAGTTGGAATAGTAAATTAAATAGGTTCAGTGTCCAGCACCTACCCTAAATAAATTTAGATTGGAGTTGGAATAGTAAATTGAATAGGTTCAGTGTCCAGCACCTACTCTAATTAAGTGTAGATTGGAGTTGGAATAGTAAATTAAATAGGTTAATTGTCCAGCACCTTCCCTAATTAAATGTAGATTGGAGTTGGAATAGTAAATTAAATAGGTTCAGTGTTTAGCACCTGCCCTAATTAAATGTAGATTGGAGTTGGAATAGTAAATAAATAGGTTCAGTGTCCAGCATCTACCCTAATTAAATATAGATTGGAGTTGGAATAGTAAATTAAATAGGTTCAGTGTCCAGCACCTGCCCTAATTAAATGTAGATTGGATTTGGAATAGTAAATTAAATAGGTTCAGTGTCCAGCACCTACTCTAATTAAATGTAGATTGGAGGTGGAATAGTAAATTAAATAGGTTCAGTGTCCAGCACCTATCCTAAATAAATGTCGATTGGAGTTGGAATAGTAAATTAAATAGGATCAGTGTCCAGCACCTGCCCTAATTAAATGTAGATTGGAGTTGGAATAGTAAATTAAATAGGTTCAGTGTCCAGCACCTACACTTATTAAATGAAGATTAGAGTTGGAATAGTAAATTAAATAGGTTCAGTGTCCAGCACCTAACCTAATTAAATGTAGATTTGAGTTGGAATAGTAAATTAAATAGGTTCTGTGTCCAGCACCTGCCCTAATTAAAAGTAGATTGGAGTTGGAATAGTAAATCAAATAGGTTCAGTGTCCAGCACCTACTTTAATTAAATGTAGATTGGAGTTGGAATAGTAAATTAAATAGGTTCAGTGTCTAGCACCTGCCCTAAATAAATGTAGATTGGAGTTTGAATAGTAAATTAAATAGGTTCAGTGTCCAGCAACTACCCTAATTAAATGTAGATTGGAGTTGGAATAGTAAATTAAATAGGTTCAGTGTCCAGCACCTACTCTAATTAAATGTAGATTGGAGTTGGAATAGTAAATTAAATAGGTTCAGTGTCCAGCACCTATCCTAATTAAATGTCGATTGGAGTTGGAATAGTAAATTAAATAGGTTCAGTGTCCAGCACCTGCCCTAATTAAATGTAGATTGGAGTTGGAATAGTAAATTAAATAGGTTCAGTGTCCAGCACCTACACTAATTAAATGTAGATTAGAGTTGGAATACTTAAATAAATAGGTTCAGTGTTCAGCACCTACTCTAATTAAATGTAGATTGGAGTTGGAATAGTAAATTAAATAGGTTCAGTGTCCAGCACCTGCCCTAATTAAATGTAGATTGGAGTTTGAATAGTAAATAAATAGGTTCAGTGTCCAGCAACTACCCTAATTAAATGTAGATTGGAGTTGGAATAGTAAATTAAATAGGTTCAGTGTCCAGCACCTACTCTAATTAAATGTAGATTGGAGTTGGAATAGTAAATTAAATAGGTTCTGTGTCCAGCACCTGCCCTAATTAAAAGTAGATTGGAGTTGGAATAGTAAATCAAATAGGTTCAGTGTCCAGCACCTACTTTAATTAAATGTAGATTGGAGTTGGAATAGTAAATTAAATAGGTTCAGTGTCTAGCACCTGCCCTAAATAAATGTAGATTGGAGTTTGAATAGTAAATTAAATAGGTTCAGTGTCCAGCAACTACCCTAATTAAATGTAGATTGGAGTTGGAATAGTAAATTAAATAGGTTCAGTGTCCAGCACCTACTCTAATTAAATGTAGATTGGAGTTGGAATAGTAAATTAAATAGGTTCAGTGTCCAGCACCTATCCTAATTAAATGTCGATTGGAGTTGGAATAGTAAATTAAATAGGTTCAGTGTCCAGCACCTACCCTAAATAAATTTAGATTGGAGTTGGAATAGTAAATTGAATAGGTTCAGTGTCCAGCACCTACTCTAATTAAATGTAGTTTGGAGTTGGAATAGTAAATTAAATAGGTTAATTGTCCAGCACCTACCCTAATTAAATGTAGATTGGTGTTGGAATAGTAAATTAAATAGGTTCAGTGTTTAGCACCTGCCCTAATTAAATGTAGATTGGAGTTGGAATAGTAAATAAATAGGTTCAGTGTCCAGCATCTACCCTAATTAAATGTAGATTGGAGTTGGAATAGTAAATTAAATAGGTTCAGTGTCCAGCACCTGCCCTAATTAAATGTAGATTGGATTTGGAATAGTAAATTAAATAGGTTCAGTGTCCAGCACCTACTCTAATTAAATGTAGATTGGAGTTGGAATAGTAAATTAAATAGGTTCAGTGTCCAGCACCTATCCTAATTAAATGTCGATTGGAGTTGGAATAGTAAATTAAATAGGATCAGTGTCCAGCACCTGCCCTAATTAAATGTAGATTGGAGTTGGAATAGTAAATTAAATAGGTTCAGTGTCCAGCACCTACCCTAATTAAATGTAGATAGGAGTTGGAATAGTTTATTAAATAGGTTCAGTGTCCAGCAGCTACCCTAATTAAATGTAGATTGGAGTTGGAATAGTACATTAAATAGGTTCAGTGTCCAGCACCTAACCTAATTAAATGTAGATTTGAGTTGGAATAGTAAATTAAATAGGTTCTGTGTCCAGCACCTGCCCTAATTAAAAGTAGATTGGAGTTGGAATAGTAAATCAAATAGGTTCAGTGTCCAGCACCTACTTTAATTAAATGTAGATTGGAGTTGGAATAGTAAATTAAATAGGTTCAGTGTCTAGCACCTGCCCTAAATAAATGTAGATTGGAGTTTGAATAGTAAATTAAATAGGTTCAGTGTCCAGCAACTACCCTAATTAAATGTAGATTGGAGTTGGAATAGTAAATTAAATAGGTTCAGTGTCCAGCACCTACTCTAATTAAATGTAGATTGGAATTGGAATAGTAAATTAAATAGGTTCAGTGTCCAGCACCTATCCTAATTAAATGTCGATTGGAGTTGGAATAGTAAATTAAATAGGTTCAGTGTCCAGCACCTGCCCTAATTAAATGTAGATTGGAGTTGGAATAGTAAATTAAATAGGTTCAGTGTCCAGCACCTACACTAATTAAATGTAGATTAGAGTTGGAATACTTAAATAAATAGGTTCAGTGTTCAGCGCCTACTCTAATTAAATGTAGATTGGAGTTGGAATAGTAAATTAAATAGGTTCAGTGTCCAGCACCTGCCCTAATTAAATGTAGATTGGAGTTTGAATAGTAAATTAAATAGGTTCAGTGTCCAGCAACTACCCTAATTAAATGTAGATTGGAGTTGGAATAGTAAATTAAATAGGTTCAGTGTCCAGCACCTACTCTAATTAAATGTAGATTGGAGTTGGAATAGTAAATTAAGTATGTTCAGTGTCCAGCACCTACCTTAATTAAATGTAGATTGGAGTTGGAATAGTTAATTAAATAGGTTCAGAGTCCAGCACCTGCCCTAATTAAATGTAGATTGGAGTTGGAATAGTAAATTAAATAGGTTCAGTGTCCAACAACTACCAAAATTAAATGTAGATGCGAGTTGGAATAGTTAATTAAATAGGTTCTGTGTCCAGCACCTACCCTAATTAAATGTAGATTGGAGTTGGAATAGTTAATTAAATAGGTTCAGTGTCCAGCACCTACCCTAATTAAATGTAGATTGGAGTTGGAATAGTAAATTAAATAGGTTCAGTGTCCAGCACCTACCCTAATTAAATGTAGATTGGAGTTGGAATAGTTAATTAAATAGGTTCAGTGTCCAGCACCTACCCTAATTAAATGTAGATTGGAGTTGGAATAGTAAATTAAATAGGTTCAGTGTCCTGCACCTACCCTAATTAAATGTAGATTGGAGTTGGAATAGTAAATTAAATGGGTTCTGTGTCCAGCACCTAACCTAATTTAATGTAGATTGGAGTTGGAATAGTAAATTAAATAGGTCCAGTGTCCAGCACCTACTCTAATTAAATGTAGATTGGAGTTGGAATAGTATATTAAATAGGTTCAGTGTCCAGCACCTGCCCTAATTAAATGTAGATTGGAGTTTGAATAGTAAATTAAATAGGTTCCGTGTCCAGCATCTACCCTAATTAAATATAGATTGGAGTTGGAATAGTTAATTAAATAGGTTCTGTGTCCAGCACCTACTCTAATTAAATGTAGATTGGAGTTGGAATAGTAAATTAAATAGGTTCAGTGTCCAGCACCTACCCTAATTAAATGTAGATTGTAGTTGGAATAGTTAATTAAATAGGTCAGTGTCCAGCACCTACCCTAATTAAATGTAGATTGGAGTTGAAATAGTAAATTAAATAGGTTCAGTGTTCAGCACCTGCTCTAAATAAATGTAGATTGGAGTTGGAATAGTAAATTACATAGGTTCTGTGTCCAGCACCTACTCTAATTAAATGTAGATTGGAGTTGGAATAGTAAATTAAATAGGTTCAGTGTCCAGCACCTACCCTAATTAAATGTAGATTGGAGTTGGAATAGTAAATTTAATAGGTTCAGTGTCCAGCAACTACCCTAATTAAATGTAGATTGGAGTTAGAATAGTTAATTTAATAGGTTAAGTGTTTAGTATTTATAAAACAAAAATGTATATTGGATTTGGATAATTAAATGTTTCATGTTTAGTGTCCAGTATCTAATTAAATAAATTGTATATGTATGTGTGAATAGTAAATTGATAGTAATAGTTAATTATATATGTAAAATAAAAATAAAAATATATATATATTGTAAAACATTTTTACATTTTATATATTGGTAGTAATTCTTTAATAATGGGTAGTAGACCAAAATGACACATTTTTAAACACATTTTTTATTTATTTGTTCATATTGTAATTAAAGCAAATAATACATGTTTAAAAAATGATTTTATACAATTTAAACAAAAAAATAAATATAATATGTCACTAATTTCTTTTTAATTTCGATACCTTTGCAGTAAATTACATTTGTGGTATATGTAAAATATATAGTAAATGAGAAAACATTGAACAATATACTATATAGAGTATATACATTTTAAGAGAAATTACAATACATCACAATTGTTAATAAATTATATAGTAATATATTTCTTACATATAAATGTGAACTTCAATATATGTTATATATGTAGATATATTTTCAAATAACAACATAGATAATATTTATAGTTCATATAATACAATGTATATTTTACAAACATTTTAAATTATAATATCTGTTATATATTTTTAATTTATTAATATTAATTTTATAATATTAATATTAATACATTAAACATATTAGTCACAATTTGTATATAAATAATGAAAATGAACACTTTTATTTTCACTAATTTAAACACATTATGTTTTGTTTTATTATAACATTAAATATTAAAATATATTAATAATTAATGTAATAATAAAAAAAGTATATCAAAATAATATTTTTCTAGAAAAATCAATAATACATAGGATAAATACAGCAAAACTAATTATACAGTTTTAACAAATTTCTATTAGTAAAACAAATTAATTAGACATTTATTTAACTATTATTTGGATAATACTATCATTTGGGTGTTTTATTTTGTAACCGCTCTTAGTCTTTTTGGGTCATTTTGGAAGATTCAAGCTCGCGATTAGAAGCTACTTCACGTCTGAGAAGGTAAGATTGCTATTTGTTATATTTTAACTAATTTAAGGGAATTTTGAAGGTAGTACTTTGTTATGTGTTGTTTGTGGACTACTATGTTAGGGTTAACTTCGTATGTAGTTGCTTATTAACGTTTTTAACTTTTCTTAGCGTTTTCTCAGTAACGGCCTTGGAGTTATTGTGTTTGTGGCTTTTTATTATTTTTTTGTTAGATATATGTATGTTCTAGTTATTAATAATGTATTAATCTAAGTTTTATGTAGGTGGGAATGATTTTTTTTTATCTGGTACGTTTTTGGAAACAGTCATTTCCGTTTCCGAGCGAAGTGCATTTCAGTTGCTGTAACTGCTATGTGTTTTACAAATCGATGATTTATTTGGGTTTCTGGAGCGTTTAAAAAATTCTATAACCTTTTTCGGGTTTTTGAGGGATTCAGATTTATCAAATTATTGGGATTTCGGATGTATTTCGAAAAGTTGTATTTTTGCATTGTATTGGGCCACTTTATTTTTTATGCTGTGTATTTATTACTGCATGGATTGTTATGGACCATTGGATTTGCTAATTACGGTGTTGTGAAAAGGTAAATGCATTTATGTTATTAAATGTTGTGGGTTGGGAAATGTTCAATTTAAAAAAATATTCTGTTGAGTTAGATTTTTTTTGGGCTAAAAATTAATATATATTTATAATTTTTAGAAAAAAAAAATTCTTATAATTTGTGAATAAGATGGTTTGGTTACATTTAAGCCATTTTTTAAATGTCCAGAATTTTTTGGGTAATTATTTTCAGTTTAGTGTTTTGGCTATCATTTTTAAGTATTCTAGTCCTCTTGTTGTGGGGTAAAGTTGTACTTGTTGTTGTAAATATTGGTACATTTGGGCTGTTTGTCTTGATAGTTTGGGTTTTAATTGTAGAATGGATTGCTCCATTCTTAACTCTTGGAAACTTTGTTCTTTTTGTATTGCTGTTAGTAGTTTGTGTAGTGTAGGAGTTGTTCGGCCAATTGAAGATAGAAAGGCATTATGCCAACCCTCCACTGCGTTGTTTGTTTTGGCCTCTTTATTTAGGGTTGGTAGATATACATTCCACCAAGGAATTAGGAATTTAGGCTGTCGTCTGTGGCCTGACCGGTGTAGTCTTCCCACCCAGGTATCCTCAAAATAATCCAAAAGTGGAGCCAATTTTTGTTCATTTTGTGTATAGAAAGGACTTTCTATTAAAAGATTATAGTGTTCAGCCACAGCGGTTATTGGCACGTATGCTAGGGCAATGAGGTGTTTTATTTGGTATGCAAATGTAATATTGGTTGCATATTCAACATTAAGGGGTCCATTAGGATGTCGGGCGGATTGCCCCCGCCAGGCTGGCGGTGGCTACCGCCAGCCTGGTGGGGGCAATCCGCCCGACATCCTTCCCTGAATTTCCCCCGCCATATTACAATGGCAGGGGGGACCGCAGTGGACCAAAACACCGCCCGCCACTTTTCCGCCCCGGTCGCCTTGCGGCCGGGGCGGAAAATGTTTGATATGGTGGCGGTGTCTATTAGACACCGCCAGCCATATTACAATGGGCAGTGTTAGATGCCTTTCCGCGGCGGCGCTGTCGCCACGGAAAGGCATGCGGTCTTCACTCTGGGGGCCCCCAGAGTGAAGTACAGGTGGGGGGTGCACATGGGGGGTACCACAGGTACCCCCTTCATTGTCATTTGCAAAGCGGCAGGCACCGCGCGGTGCCTGCCGCTTTGCAAATGACAATGTGAAATTGCATTTTCAGCATTGTGGCGGGCGGTGCAGAGAGCACCGCCCGCCACAATGCTGAAAATACAGGATGTGCCCGCCACTGTGGCGGGCACATCCTAATGGCACCCCCGGGACACCCGCCCTTATGGCGGGCGGTCCCGATTTGCGATAGGATGACGGGCGGACAAAGTCCGCCCGTCATCCTAATGGACCCCTTAGTGTTAATTTTTGCAAATTTCTCCATATACATTGGTTAAAATGGAAGTAACATCCTTTTATGGATGTGTGTGGATATATTTTAAGGATAGAATTTATCATTGCTTGTTCAAAGTCAATTATAATTTTTAGGGGAAAGAAGTCTCTTGTTTCTTCTTTGATTTTGTTTAATATTTTTGTGTATGTAGAAGTGTGTTTGTTTGGTAACAAACAATAGATGAATGGTATGCAGGTGTTGTGGTATTGCCCATGTATAGTATATAGTTGATAGAATGGTTTAGGGCATATGCTAAAAGTGCCATCCATCATCCATGTTTGACTATCTGTTAATTTTTTTAGGTTGGTGTTTGTTGCAAACATTATTATCCTTTTATCTTTGTTGTTGTTGTCGTAGAAGATAAAAGGTTCATCACTATGAGTTATGGTAAGCTCAGGTGGAATTATGACCTCTTGAAAAGTTTTAGGTGTTGCTATTGTTGGTCTACTAGATTTTTTGGTTCTAGCAATAGTTCTTTTTATAGCGGCTATAGTTGGTAACTGACCTCTTGCCTCTCTAGGTACTCTAGGTATTAATTTCTTAAGTATTACACTAGTTAGTAAGTCAGTGGTTTTGCTTAATTCCTTAATATTGTCTAGAGTAGATCTAACCTCTATTTCAGAGATGTTAGGTGGATGGTTATGTTCAGTAGTATTAATCACACTTGTTTCTCTGGTTGTTGCACGACCATAGCATTTGTTAGAATAATACTTAGTACATTTCCAGTTAACTTTAAGGTCTTTTTGTTTTTCCTGAGTATAAGTATACCCCATATAGCATAACAAAAATTTCCCTTTCTGAGATGAGATAAATCTTGCATCTTCTGTCATTGTTGGTTTCTTAAATCTAGAAAAGGTGTATTAAATATTATTAGAAATAGTCATGTTTTTTAGAAGAGAAAAAAAATAAGTATGTAACATTTGTGGGTAATTACCTATTCAAAAGTAGTAGATTTTCAAAGGAGACCTTTTTGTTGATTGACGCTTTAATAGATTGTAGTGGTCTGTGGAAAGAAAATGAAGCATATTTTAGTGAATGTTTATATGTGTATTTTTATAACACATTTGCTAAGGTACTATGTTTTAATATGAAAACGTTTGCAACATTTAATCTGATGTATATATCATTTAAAAAAATACCTGTTTCAAATATACAAACCGTTAAATATAAACATTGTGAGTCTTTAAAAAACAAATATTAGTACTTGGGCATGTTTTCTATGCTTACCTAGTTTTAATTTTTAGTTGTTGATGGTAGAATGTTTGTTGTTATGTTGCAGCTTTAATTAGTAAAGGTGTCTGTGGAAAAAAGTAATGGTATGATGAATATTTAGTTTAGTTTTTATAATAGAAGTAACATTTTTGTAAACAAGCATTTCACATTTTAACTCTTTGAAAACTGTGTTTAATAAAAAACAATAATCAGACATTTAAGTAGGAATTTATGAGTTAGTTATAAAATTTTTACTGTTGATTTAGCATTTATTTAGTGTTTAAAGAGGAATGTTAATAAACTTACTTTTCAACTTTGTTGTTGTACTTTTCTAGAAAATGTTCATCTGTTTGTTAACCTTGAATCTGTTTAGGAAATATGTGGAGAGAGATAGAAAAGCAGTTTTAGATATTTACAATGAATTGCAGGTTGCAGATAATGTAACATTTTATACAGAAACATAACATTGCTTACTTTGAGTTGATTTGTAGTATATTCGTATGAGAACAATCTTTAGGGTAGTAGAAATAAGTGCAGTTTTCCATGAAGCTAAATAATTTCTGCTGGTTTTTGAGTCTTAATTGTAGCTCTTTATATAGGGTATGTTTAATTAGTGTTAGTTTGTGATTGGTTAGAAACCTAGAAAACAGTTCCTATTGGTTAGTTTGAATTTTTTTCATTTAATTAGTTTAGTTTGCTGAATGTGAAATGTTTATTCAGAGAGTTTGTGTATTAGTAAGTATTTTAAATATAATATAATTAAATAGTATAGCTTTAAAACATTTATAATATTAAATTTTTTTGTGTATATATAACAAAAGTAATTTTTAATTGTTACATAGATTTAGTAATTTATTAATATTTTTTAGAGAGATATAATTATTTAATAGTGCTTATTATGTAAATATCTAGTTATATGGGTATAATGTTAATTTATTTAATGTGTATAATGTTTCTAGAAACTGTAAGAATAATTTAGAAAAGTCGATATTTAGGTAATGTCGATATTATTGATGTCTATATTTTGGTAATCGATGTTTTTGTATTGTGGTATACATATTATTGACTGTCGATATTTTGTATTTCGATATAAGTGTGATCGATATTAGTTTACTCGAGATTTTTGTATATCGATATAGTGAGATCGATGTTTTCGTACATTTATAAATAAGTATAGGGTGTCGATGTAATTGTAATCTATATTTAAGACACGATATTTGTGTAGGTCGATTTTAGTGAAATCGAAATTTTGTCAGTGATTCCTTGGGCCTACCTTAGGGGTGACTGACATGTAAGAAAAGGGAAGGTTAGGGCCTGGCAAGTGGGTACACTTGCCAAGTCGACATGGCAGCACCAGAGTGCACACAGTCTCTGCAATAGCAGGCCAGAGTTACATTTACAGGCTGCTTGTGTGGGTGGCACAACACGTGCTGCAAGCCCACTAGCAGCATTTCATTTACAATCCCTGGGCACGCACGGTGCACTGTACTAGGGGCTAACTAGTAAATCAAATCAGCCAATCATGAAAACACCAATGCATAATAACAATTTACAACAGGAGCACTTGCACTTTAACACTGACCAGCAATGAGAAAGTGCACAGAGACACTAAACCAGCAAAAACTGGGAGGTAAGAAAGCAAAAAGTCAGGGGAAATACGCCAAAAGATGCCAAGCCTAACACATGTCCCCTCCAGCTGAAAGTAGGGAGAACTACCCAACCTCCTGGGAGTTTCCTTCACTAAGGCGGAAGAACCTGGACAGACCATCTGCGTTGGCATGTTCTGTGCCATGGTGGTGTTCCACAGTAAAGACCATTCCCTGTAGGGAAATGGAACACCTCATCAGTTTCGGGTTCTCACCCCTCATTTGCATCAACCATCCGAGGGGCCTGTCGTTTTGTCTGAACTCGGAAGTGAGTCCCAAACATGTAGGGCCACAGCCTTTTCAGTGCCCAAACCTCAGCAAAAGCTTCCCTTTCTATGGCACTCCACCTTTGTTCCCTGGGAAGTAGTCTCCTGCTAAGAAAGACTGCAGGCTGGTCTAGGCCCTCTTCATTCAGTTGTGAGAGCACCACTCCCACACCATGCTCTGAAGCGTCGGTCTGCACGACAAATTCTTTGGAGAAAATAGGTGCCTTGAGCATGGGCACAGTGCACATGGCTGCCTTCAGAACATCAAAAGCTTTCTGGCAGGATTCATTCCAGTCCAGATCACCTTCTTGTGCTGCTTCCTGGAAGTCAGCTCTGTTAAGGGGGCAAGACGGGTGCCATATCCCTTAACAAATCTCCTGTAGTAGCCGGTGAGACCTAAAAAGGCTCTCACCTTTGTCTGGGTCTTGGGGGGTTCCAAAGCCAGAATGGTGTCAATCTTGGGGTATAGGGGGCCACCTGGCCACTTCCTACCTGGTGTCCCAAGTACACCACAGAACCCTGCCTGATCTGGCACTTACTGGCCTTGATTGTGAAGCCTGCCCTCTGCAGAGCCCTCAACATTTCACAGAGGTGCTGCAAGTGTTCTTCCCAGCTGGAACTGAACACTGCGATGTCATCCAGGTATGCGGCACTGAATTCCTCCAGTCCAGCCAAAACCTGGTTGAGCAACCTCTGAAAGGTGGCAGGGGTATTCTTCAACTCAAGGGGCGTCACCCGGAACTGGTAATGTCCTTCTGGGGTTGAGAATGTTGACCTCTCCTTGGCCCCATCGATTAAGATAATCTGCCAGTACCCAGATGTCAAATCAAACATGCTGCGGAACCTGGCACCTCCCAACTGCTCAAGGAGCTTATCACCTCTGGGGATGGGGTGTGCATCAGCCCTGGTAACAGTGTTGAGCCCATGGTAGTCTACACAAAACTGCAGTTCTGTAGTGGCACTGGGTGCAGCAGCCTTTGGGACCAAGACCAGTAGGATGGCCAAGTACTGTTGAAGGACTCGATCACCCCTAACGCCAACATTTTATAGGCTTCCTCTTTGATGCTGGCCCTGACCCGGTCAGTCAACCTGTAAATCTTGTGATTTGCAGGAGGGCTGTCAGAGACAGCAGTGGGGCAAACTGTCCCAACAACTGGTGACTATCACTCTACTGCTCTGGGGTCAGTGTAGGGGAGAGGATCACACCTTCCATTGACCCATTGAGCTTCTTGGTGGACAGGAAGTCAGGGAGAAGCTACCTCTCCTATTCCAACCCATCATCTGTTGCCAAGAACATGCTCACTCCAGGCCTCTCGAAGTATGGCTTGAGGCAGTTCATGTAGAGGACCCTCAAAGGGTCCCTGGGAGTCTGCAAATTCACAAGGTAGGTGACTTCAGTTTTGCGCTCCACCACCTCAAAATGCCCAGTCCACTTGTCCTGCAAGGTATACGGTTCCACTGGGGCCATGACCCACACTCTTTGCTCAGGCTGAAATTCCCCGGAAGCTTGTTTCCTTTCCAGTAAAGAATTGGCTTGGTAGTTTGGTCTGCCCTGTTCCCATGATGCACTGGGCCAGGGACAGACTAATTTGCATGTAGCCAGGTTCTGAACTGGGATGGTACAGTGAGCTAAAAAACGGTGATGGATCAAGCCCTGATCTTTTGACTGGGTATGAGTGTTCTGTTTAATTCAGATGCTCTGTCCATCACCACCCCCTTTTCTGAATCGTTTTGGCCACTATAGGAGTGGAAGGGTATGCTCAGACATGAGTCCCTTGCTCACGGCACCATCAGGATTCAAGCAAGCCGGGCCGAAGACAGCTGCAATGCCAGAAACCGGTCCCCCGAAGCTTGTTTCCTTTCCAGTACGGAATTGGCTTGGTAGTTTGGTCTGCCCTGTTCCCATGATGCACTGGGCCAGGGACAGACTAATTTGCATGTAGCCAGGTTCTGAACTGGGATGGTGCAGTGAGCTAAAAAACGGTGATGGATCAAGCCCTGATCTTTTGACTGGGTATGAGTGTTCTGTTTAATTCAGATGCTCTGTCCATCACCACCCCCTTTTCTGAATCGTTTTGGCCACTATAGGAGTGGAAGGGTATGCTCAGACATGAGTCCCTTGCTCACTGCACCATCAGGATTCAAGCAAGCCGGGCCGAAGACGGCTGCAATGCCAGAAACCGGTCCCCGGAAGCTTGTTTCCTTTCCAGTAAAGAATTGGCTTGGTAGTTTGGTCTGCCCTGTTCCCATGATGCACTGGGCCAGGGACAGACTAATTTGCATGTAGCCATCTTCTGAACTGGGATGGTGCAGTGAGCTAAAAAACGGTGATGGATCAAGCCCTGATCTTTTGACTGGGTATGAGTGTTCTGTTTAATTCAGATGCTCTGTCCATCACCACCCCCTTTTCTGAATCGTTTTGGCCACTATAGGAGTGGAAGGGTATGCTCAGACATGAGCCCCTTGCTCACTGCACCATCAGGATTCAAGCAAGCCGGGCCGAAGACAGCTGCAATGCCAGAAACCGGTCCCCCGAAGCTTGTTTCCTTTCCAGTAAAGAATTGGCTTGGTAGTTTGGTCTGCCCTGTTCCCATGATGCACTGGGCCAGGGACAGACTAATTTGCATGTAGCCAGGTTCTGAACTGGGATGGGGCAGTGAGCTAAAAAACGGTGATGGATCAAGCCCTGATCTTTTGACTGGGTATGAGTGTTCTGTTTAATTCAGATGCTCTGTCCATCACCACCCCCTTTTCTGAATCGTTTTGGCCACTATAGGAGTGGAAGGGTATGCTCAGACATGAGTCCCTTGCTCACTGCACCATCAGGATTCAAGCAAGCCGGGCCGAAGACGGCTGCAATGCCAGAAACCGGTCCCCGGAAGCTTGTTTCCTTTCCAGTAAAGAATTGGCTTGGTAGTTTGGTCTGCCCTGTTCCCATGATGCACTGGGCCAGGGACAGACTAATTTGCATGTAGCCAGGTTCTGAACTGGGATGGTGCAGTGAGCTAAAAAACGGTGATGGATCAAGCCCTGATCTTTTGACTGGGTATGAGTGTTCTGTTTAATTCAGATGCTCTGTCCATCACCACCCCCTTTTCTGAATCGAAATTCAACCAGAGTGGCATTCTGGTCATACCACTTTTTCATTTCTTTGTGGCTTGCTTCCAAGTCCACCTGAGCGAGTTTCCTGAAGCAGGCAGTTTGGTTTTGAAGGCCAGCATGTGATGTGGTGCTCGTCTCAGTGCTGGCAGGTCACGGTGCAAGTAGCATCATAGTCGGCTGATGAACTGGAGTTGATAGCACAGTTGTCGGTAGGCTGTGGTGGGGAATGAGAAGGGTGCATTGTGTAACTTACGAGCGGTGCCCTCGAACTATGGTGCAAGCAACGGCGTCGATGTCGGCGTGGAGCGGCGTCAGGGATATGAGGGCAATGGTGTGAAGCAAGGCGGTGCAGAGTGGGGTTCCCACAAGCCGCTGTGCAAGCAGCGGCTCAGTCGCAGCATAAGGTGGCAGTTGCAGTAAGGCCAGGGTTGCAGTGCAGCATTCTGGCGGTGCCCTCTGCGGTGCCTTCAGAACACGGCATCATCATCAGCATCGTAAACGCCATCAGGTTGCTTTTTTTCTGTTGAAGCACAAAACACACAGTCCTTAGTGCTGTTCCTGAGACTTCTTGAACAGGGGAAAGCTCTACCTCAAGCCCTCTAACCCTTAGAGAAACTCACAAAAGAAATTGCAAAAAGTTCAGTCCAGTCATTTTCAATGCCCAAGACAGAAGCAGCCACTGCAGGCCAACACAGCTATGCACACAGCAAAGAGGTAGTCCCTCCTCACAGCTTCTCCAGCTCGTCTTCTTTGAGTCTTCTTGGTTCTCAAGTTTAGGGGTTTGGGTCACACAGAAAGGTCAGACAAGAGAACAGCAACTTTCTAAAAGTGCTGTTCTCCAACACAGGATTTATAAAACACCTTTCCTAAAAGATGTGTTATTAAATTCTGAGTTCAGGGATCTCAGACTTGTATGGCCTACCTTGCTCCTATGGGAAGATATGCTGGTAGCCACTGTAGCCAGCATTCCCCATGATAGCCTATGGGCAAGGTAACCTTACAATAGTGAAAAACGAAAATGGCTGTAAATCACTACCAGAGCATGTCACATGCACTAGTACATGCTCTACCTTTCACGTACACTGCACCCTGCCAAAGGGGGTACCTTGGGCCTTCCATAGGGGTGACCAATGTGCACAGAAAGGGAAGGGTTAGGCCTGGTCAGTGTGGACACTGACCAGGAGGCCCATCTAGACACTCTGGGGCCACTGCTCCTCCCTAGCCCCTGTCATCCCAAAGCCAGACAGTCAATCCACAAACCCAGTAGAGGCTACTAGATGGATAAGCAAGATAATACCTACCTTCTAAAAGTGGTATTTATTTTCAAACACAAAATGTAAAAATCACCTTTACTAAAATATGTGTCTTTAGATTTTGAGTTCAGGCATGCTAACCTTGATCTTTCTACCTTGTTCCCAGGGGTAGTTATATTTATAAGATGTTATAAACAAACTCCACATTCTGTCCTACGGGAGCAGGTAGCCTTGCAATAGTGAAAAACAAAATTGGCAGTAATTCACTATCAGGACATTCCACACACCCCCATTTCTAACCCATGTTTTGTAATGCTCGCACAAATGTACAAATGAAGAACTGAGAGAAAAATGTATTGAGATTTATTTTTAAAACACTTTAGGAACACCCAACTCTTTTTAAGAAAGTGTGTCACATCTTTGAAGCATATGAGCAAAAAATAAACTTAGATTAGAAAAAAGGGAATCAAGTGTCGGAATGCAACAAGATGATGGCTTAAAAGTACGGAGAGACTCAATTTGCCACACTTGACATTAGTGTGATTTGGTCATGATGGTGCTTATGTAAAACCAACATAGCATGCATATTGCGGGATAAATATGGAAACAGGGTGGTGGGTATTAATGGTAATGATTGTGGGGGAGAAGAGATAGATATTTAACAGAGCAAATGTCCAATGAAAGGGGTGAGCCCAAGTGCGGATAACACATCAAACAAAATAGAGGTACGTATGGAAACGATATGGATACCTATGAAATAAGAGGTGCCTGTGATGTTAACCAATGCAAAAACAGATGATGGACGGAATGCTGAGCCAATCAAACATTCACCCCCAGTCACAGATCTGGGTTAAATCCATTGTTTCTTTGCACACCACACCAGTTTAGACCCAGCCATATGCAAATCAATTTTGACCCTGTTTCCTACGGGAACAGTCCAGCCTGAACTGCCAGGCCAGGTCCTCTCTGGACCAGAAACAAGCATCCTAGGGCCAGTTTCGGGGTTTCGCCCCTCATCATCCAGAATAGCTTGAATCTGGTGGTGTGGTGATCACTGCACATGGGGCCTATGGCTGGGCAAACCCATCCCAATTAGGGGGACAAATGCAAAATCAACAGATGATCGATGGAATGCTGAGCCAATCAAACATTCACCCCTAGTCACAGATCTGGGTTAAATCCATAGTTTCTTGCACACCACACCATTCCAGTTTAGACCCAGCCATAGGCAAATCAGTCTTGACCCTGCTCACCATGGGAACAGTTCAGCCCGAATTGCCAGGCCAGGTCCTACCTGGACCATAATCACATACCACTGACTCTAGAAGTGTTGAGAAATAGGGAGGAGGGCTTCAGTACTCTCCATTTCTTACATTTATCCCCGCACACTTTTCTAGAAATGCCCTCAGTTCTCTGCGCACAGACTACCGAAGAACATTAAGATTCACTCTCCCGTTGGACAAGTGAGCCACCATTTCCCACTGACCACGGAAATGAGAGGTCAGGTGACCAGAACGTCACATGACTCTGCTGGGCACACTGTTGGGCTGCAAAGAAAAAGCATATTGATTGTGGTCCGACATGATGGCCATTTTAGACTGCCACGCAATGGTGAAAACATATGTTAAAAGTACAAAAAATAAAACCTTTTTTTTAATGCTTTCAAAAGCTTTTGTTTTTCCGTAATGAACGTTAATATTATCATTCATGTATGCATATTATGGATGCCTAAAAAAACAAGCAGGAAACAATAAAAAAAACACAAGGACACCCGAAGACACAAGCAGGGTGCGCATGTGAGCCAGCCATCCCAGTCACTACTGTCATTTCAGAAATGCAGGCAGCCACAAGAAGCACCTACCAGACAGGAGGAGGGCATAGAGGTCATCACACTCTTTATAGTGTGATGGCCAACAAAAACATTCTCTTACTAAAATCGCCATGGAGGGAACTCAGCTCACAAAGGAAGGCCATTTCCACAAAGGCACCAATATAAGCCAGGCTTTTTAAATGTCACACATCGCAACCAAAGGTGATTGGGAGGTGTTCTGAAAGCCCATAGAGAGATACAAAAGATTGAGCTCGACCTAAAAAGAGTGGCCACTGTGCAGGTCAAAGAAGAGCATATGTCACAACTTTCTTTGGCAGTGGCAAGGACATCAGTTTGTGTATGAGCATTCTGGGCACAGTGGGCAGTATGAACTCTAAGCCAAGGGGGACGCGTACTAAACGGAGGGCACCTTCAAAGCAGGAAACATGATGTGACCACTAGGACTGCTACTGTACACATTGCCACAATCTAAAAAAGGTAAATGGTTTGCCGCCCACAGTGTATCATACTAACAGGAAAAACGTTTAAGAAAATATAGTTGAAATTATACCTCGTTCTTTCTAGGGTATTATTCCCCATTCTTTCTAGGGTACTTCATAGATGTTATACTTCTGCCTCCCTACAAGTGGAAACAACAGTGTAACATCTTGGAAAGTCAAAGAGTACGAAAAATACACATTCAGGTAGTAATAAACCAGGATGTAAAATGCATGAAAAGAGGACCCAGGGAATGGAGATTACAAAGCACAACAGTGTTTTGCGCCTCTGTTTTTGAAACAGAATGGCTGTTAAGTTCAAGAGTGAGCCAGTGCGCAACCCCTGCTCTGCAAAGATCTGTGGTAGTTCAGTACAGAGAGAAGCTTCGCCCAGTCCTCCGCCCTTGTTTTTCATTGGCTTGTGTGTTTGTCCTTTGTAAATGGTGTCTTCTGATTTATTATGAGGCTCGTTAGTCCCTCATTAGTATGACCATGTTGTCATTCATAACCTTCCATAGCTACTGGCCCCTTTACTTGGTTGCTACAAGGGGTATGTACTATTTCCTGTAGCTCTGCTATTCTAGGTGCCTACCCTTGCACATCCAGACAGTGGCGGTGGATCATTGTCAGAGACCCGGAGGTCCCTCCCTGTGCTCTCCGCAGGGGCTGTCATAAGCGGGGCCACCGCATGTGTCCATGGACACCCGGGCCTGGCAGCATGGAGGGGAGCCAGGGGCAGTACTGGGGGCTCTCCCGGAGGCGGTTAGGCCCGCAGGGCAGGATAGCAGTTGCCCCAACCCTCCAACTTCAAGCTACAGGCCATCACCATCGGCTCCCGCAGGGTGGGCAAGACCAGCCTGATGGAGGTCTTCACCGACGACACCTCCTGCGAGGCCTGCAAGTCCACCATGACTAAGAGCAGCTCCCAGCCCCGCTCAGCACAGACCGAGACCGTTATCTGACGAAGAAATGCTGGTCCGACCCTGCCTTCCCACTGCCATAGGGGTAGATTTAGGAAAATTGCTGCTTTTATTTCTTACCGCTGACATTGTCAAAGGGTGCATTAAGTTCAATTAAGAAATGAAAATGTGAAAATAAAAGTCAGTGAAAGAATTGATGTGGCTAACAGACCTGCTATTTCAGGCCATTCAGATCTTGATAAGTATTTTAACAACAATACAGCGCGCTGCATGTGGGCAGATGCCCCCCGAATGGGCATGTGAGCTGCCCTGGCACCGGGGCACAAGAGGCCGCCCAGGGCTGCTAGGTCTAAAAAAAAGTCTCACGGTGGCCCCACTAAGCTGTCATCGAACGAGAGATCAGTTATTTTCTGATGGAAATGTCTCCTTTGAAAAGCTGCTACTAGCCCTGACTTGTTTTATGGTTCAACTTGACATCATCTTCACGGTGTTCTGAACAGTGATATTCAGAATAAGAAAATGTCATTCCTCGTCCCTGTGCCATTGGTCACACATCTCAATGTCCCGGAAACAGACTGTAAGTATACTTCGTCTTGCATGCTATTTTAGCTAACCATGCTATGCAGAACTTGGGGAGTAACACCGAGCAAGGGGCGGTCTCCTGGTAAATTGGAGGGCAGGCCAGGGTGAGACCAGGGGGTTTCTTGTGGGGCCAACTGTTTAAGGGTTCCAGTCCAGAGGGGAACCTGAAAGAGCGGCACTAAAGGATCATATAGAAATCAACATGATTTGTGGCCGCCAAGAAATAATGCTCTTGTGTATTGTGAGTGACCCACAAAAGCTAAAGATGTTTTATAGGAGTTTCTTGTCATTCCCGTGAAACTGGCTATGCTCAATCAGTACAATACGGGGCTCATATTACAATTTCACTGCTCCTTTTAAATTCCTGCTCAGGCAGTCCAGAACTTTTTGAGCATAACATTTTGAATGTGTATTGACAACACCACCATAATCAGAGCCACTGGAATTATGTGATTGTGTGGCCACATCGATTTTTGCATAATTACAGATGTGCCGCATTTGCCACATAATCCATCACCTGCTGCATAATCTGAAGATTATAGCAAAAAAAAAATTGTTGGTAGCTCAAATGGTACAAAAGTTATTAAAACATACCGGCTCGTGTTATTGGGCAGTGGAAGGCGTTTTGAAAAGGTTGACTGGTCACCTTTCTGTTGCTTTTTGCTATATTTGGGTACTAAACTGGTACTAATGAGGTGCACCCAATAACCAGACAGTGTTAACAAGTGTAAAATGTACAAAATAATGGAGTATTAAAAAATGTGACGCATTACGCTGCATAATTTGCATTTTCTTGCCTCAAAATTAACTCATCCCTGCCACATAATTTGGCCCTCTCCCGCAGCATAATGCCAGTTGCCCTGACCATACCTTAAGTGGACAACAGGTGCACTTTTCAGGATGGCAAGCGTCCATTAAAGGCACAAACTGGGCCAACCACTTGTCAAAAGTGCAAAGACACTAAGGCTAATGCACACATGTATTAAGGAGGGACACATTGACACAACTAACTCTTTCAGATTGCTTACCAAAGTGAGGTTATCACATGGTCACCTTTTGTATCTAGGAATGTGCATAGATTGTATTATGCAAGCAGGTTCTTATTTAGACCCTCAATATTGTACTGTGCATAGTTCATAGAGTCCATTGCTTGTCCAGTGTCAATGCCCTCATGCAGTCTTTTCATCCAACCCAGCGGTATTTCCCTGTTAGTCTTAGCGCTGGGCATGGATGTGCCATTATATCACACTATGGGGCTTATTTACAGCTCCTTGGACTGCTGGTACGTCACTCTTAGAGCCTAATTAACAGTCTGGTGGTTCAAGGACCTCCAGACTCGTGTTGGCGCACAGGTGGCAGTCTTGCAACTGCCACATTACGACCCAAATAGTTGTGCCTGCATGGGACCGCTGACTGCCATTGAACAGCTGTTCCATGGTGGTTGCGTGGTGATCAAGAGGCATCTATGTGCTTGGCGGGACCACTGCCATCCCGCCAAGAATTTTACGAATTTATTCTCTGTGACTGATTTCATGGAGGCCTTTCCTCCATGAAAACAGTGGTGGAGATGAAAGAAAGGTTGTGCCTCATGCCTTGTGAATACACATAGGGGGCACAACAAGTGCCCTCCTGTGAGCATGCACAGAAGTTCCAGCATGGCATGGGTTCTGGGTTCAGCTGGAGAGGAAGAAGCAGATCTACTCCAGCGATTTGCCGCAGATGCTGGCGTTGTGGAGTCTAGTCCAGAGGGTGTAGTGGGAGAAGGTGTCGAAGGTGGCAGAGAGGTCCTGGAGGACGAGGGCTGAGGTTTTGCCTTGGTCGAGGAGAGTACAGATGTCATCAGTTTCATTGAGGGGTGCAATCTCTGTGCTGTGGGTTCTTCTGAAGCCAGATTGGGAGGGGTCCAGGGTGTGGTTTGTTTTGATGAATTCTGTGAGTTGGGAACTGATGGCCTTCACAATGACCTTGGCTGGGGAGGGGAGCAGAAACATTGGTCTATAGTTCTTGAGGTTTGTTGGGTTAGCAGAGGGTTTCTAAATCAGGGGGGTTGATCTCTGCAAGTTTCCAGTCTTCGGGGAAGGTGGCGGATTCGATGGAGTAGTTGATGGCGTGGCAGAGTTCAGGGTGATGGCGGCACCTGCTTGGTTAACAATGTGGTGGGGAGGCGTTGGAGGCGGCCCCAGAGTGGATGATTTTCATGATCCTTAGGCTGTTGTCAGTGGTGAGGGTGATCCAGTTGAGCAGTGTCGGCTGAGATCTGGAACATTCAGGTGCAGTGGTTGTGGTTAGGGTAGGTGGATCCAGGATTGCAAAGCTCTCAAAGATATCTAAGTTCTTGTGATGGAAAAAGGTGGCGAGGTTGTCGCACATGTCTTGGGAGAGGGAGATGTCTGTGGTGTCCATGTGTGTAAGTGTTTCCTAAACGTTTCTGAGAGTCAAAGATACATACTAAGCGACTGCACAAGTTATATTACTGATCTTTATGTACTACTAATGAGGAATACTATATCTAAAATACATCATCTGAGTGACTGTGTGACTGTATCCGTGTGTGAGTAGACTGTGGTTGTGTGAGTGGGTGTTCAGCTGGCTGTATGGGTGAACACGTGTCTGTGTGAGTAGCTGCATTGGTGAGTGAGTTGGTGTCTGAGTGGATGTATGGGAGTGTGAATGGTTGTATGGTTGGATGAGAAAGTGTGTGAGTGGCTATATAGGTGACTGAGCAGCTATGTGAGTGGCTGTGTGTGTGAGTAACTGGGTGTCTAACTGGCTGTGTGGGTGAGTGAGCGGGTGTGTGAGGCGCTGTATGGATGAGTGAGTAGGTATGTCAGTGGCTGTATGGGTGAATGAGCGAGTGTGAGAGTGGGTGTATGGGTGAGTGCGCACTTGTGTTAGGTGGTCAGTGATGTCATCAGTAATGTCACTGACCATGTCATAAGTGATGTCATTTGTGAGGACATAAGCAGTGCATTGTAGGGGCATATTTAATAGTTAGTTCATGTAACCATAACTGATAAATTTCACTTGTTTTGTACAAGTGGGATTGGAGCCTATCACGTCCCTATAACCTTTGTTCTTTTCAGTGAATTTACAAACTTTTTTGTAATTCTATTTCCTAACTATAACATCTCTATAACGTTTTTTTTTTCAGTGCATTTCTAAGGTTTATAAATTCTATTTCCTGTCACCTGTAACCTTTGAGAGTACCTATACAGATGAGTGGGTGTCAGTGTCAGTTACTGTATAAGAACCTGAGTGTATGTGTCACCAGCTGTATGGTTGACTGGCTCGTTCTGTTAGTAGCTGTATTGGTGACTGGGTCTATGAGTGACTGTTTGGGTGAGTGAGTGGATGTGTTTGGAACTATGGATGAGGGATTGGGTATGTCAATGGTTACATGGGAGAGTGACTGGGTGTGTTAGTGATTTTATGGATGGCTGAGTGGGTGTATGAGTGGTTGTATAGGCTGTGACTGGCTGTACGAGTGGATATATGACATATATAGTTTCAATCCAATAGATGGAATGGATCATCTGTTTCAAAACAAAAAGAACATAGATATAAGTTAGAATTGTTTCTCAATACAATCTACAATAATCTTTTAGTTTCTGCAAAGCATGCCTTCACAGTATAAATACAACAATCAGCTGTAGTAGCATTTTACACTATAAAAAATCATTTCCCTTTTTTTGCAGTTCTCAGCTTTGTATTTGTTCACTATAATCAATGTACTGTATAAAGATTCATCCTTAAACAGTGGCGACAAAACAATCATAAATATTGTATAAAAAAAACCTTCTTCTCAATACAGCATCTGCCCTTTACTTTTTCTAAATTCAATGTTGGTGCGTTTTACTTCATTTCCAAATAAAATGGCAGTGAAGAGCAGTTGCCACACCCTGTTGAACTCAGTTCTTTGGTGGTGCGATCCCCAGCAAAGCGACAATAAATTGCATTGGCGTTTTTCACCATCCCCTCCGGCAAATGAAAGTAGAGGCAAAGCATATCAAGTGATCCTTATGTGTCAAGACCCTCTCCAGGTGTAGGTCAAAGAAATATTTGTGTGGAACTACAAGTATATTAACACATCTAAAGATGTGTAACTCCTATCTCTTTTGAAAAAGCAAAAAAATGTAAATATAAGTTACCATTGATTTTACAAAATTTCTGAAACAAAGCAGTATAAATTGCTAATGCTGTAAGAGTATATTACATTATAGTAAAACAGTTCGATTTCTCTTTTTCATTGTTCCCTGCTTTCCTACGTGTAAACCATACATGATGCACTGCACTGTATAAAGATTCATCATTGACAGTGGGGAAATAACTATTGCATAGACTGTAGAAAACAAAAACAAAACTCCACAGTATATCACTACAAGTAAGTGACGCCATGCATTGCACTCACTACAGTTAATCAACTGTTTTACCTATAGTTACTGTACTAATCCAAACAAACATGTGTTAAAATAACTATTGTAATATTATAACTGGTACAAAACTGCTGATACTACTGATAGATGTAAAACACCATTGAATGTTGGAGATCCATTTGAAAGCAGCAGCCCTGGTAGACAGAATGATGTCTTAAACACTGACGAAATACCATACACCTCTTTTTTAATTACAAATCCTCCTTAGAACTGTGGTTGAAGAAACAAGAGGTAAGAATTTGGAAGTTTCAAAGGCATTTTTTGTTTGAATTTAAAGTTCCAGTCATTGCATTCCGTCCATCCAGTTTCACTGTTCAAATAGACAGTATAGTGTCCAGATATTACATTAAGGGCCAGACGTAGGTGGCCCAATACCAGTCGGTAACGGCCGAAATTACCGAATTTCAGCCGTTACCGACCGGTGTTTGGCATTTGGGATGTAGGGGGCCCTAAATTGCAAATTAGGTAATTTACCGATTTGGTATTTTAAAGAATCAGTAAATTACCGAATCCTTAAGATACCGAATCGGTAAATTACCGAATTTGCAATCTAGGGAGCACTCAAATGAGTGCTTTCCCCTTTTTGGGATTCGTTATTTACCACCAATTACAAGTTGGTGCTAAATAACGGGAAAAAAACAAAAAGCAATTTTATTCAAATTGC
Source organism: Lissotriton helveticus (assembly GCF_964261635.1). NCBI lineage: Eukaryota > Metazoa > Chordata > Amphibia > Caudata > Salamandridae > Lissotriton > Lissotriton helveticus. Next base: position 44,186,802 of record NC_136060.1, on the reverse strand, counting down.
TTCAGTGCCATGTTGCAGACATACATGCCCTTAGGGCATGTATGTCTGCAACATGTGCACCCATACACAATTGAGGGGTGCAACAGGGTGTCAAAGTGACACCCTGCCACCCTTCAATGTATTTCCCCTTTTACCGAATCGGTATTTACCCATTCGGTAATTTACATTCATTCCTATGGGCCTCCAGGCCCATAGGAATGAATGGCAATTACGGAATTGGTAAACATTGATTAGGTAATTATTACCGAATTATTAGCTACATCCCATTTACCGATTCTTAAATACCGAATCGGTATGATTCGGTATTTAAGAATAGGTACATTGAGGTTACCTACATCTGGCCCTTAGTCCTTTGTGAAAGATGATAGCCATAGTAGTATGAGTTCTTTCAAATTGATGTGTCCTCCTTTCAAGATTGTAATTTTGATTTCCAAATTAGATCCATCTGCTCTGCATCATTGTGGTATTAATATATTGTATTTTCCACTTCTTCGTGTATACAATGTAGACATACCATCTGATCTACAATTTGGGCAGGGCATATTTTGGTTAGCCAAATGTGATCAAACACAATTTTGGAATCTGGTAATGTTAAGTACAAAAAATCACTGGGAATGTATATGAGTTGTAGACATAAAAGAGCAATCTTCACACTCATGGTTCTATGTGCAACTGAGTCCAAATAAGTCATCAATACTAATGTTTTCTTCTTCTAAAACTCCAAGGATGGCTATTATAAACTCCTGTGCAGTGTTCTATATAAAAAGTACTGATCCACTATATCTTGAATGCCTGAAGCACAATGCATTACTGTTCTATCACTATGAAAATGTTGCAGGAAACCACACAGTGCAGAACATAATCTCGCCTGTGATTTCTATTTAATTGCATTTATAAGCTGTGATAAATATAACAGCACATTGAGAATTTGCATAACAGAAAGGTTTGATGACTGTCAACCTACGTCACTCATTCTCCAGTTTTTTCTAATTAACACTTACTTTGTTCCCCTTATTTTCTTCATTTTCGGAATCCTGCATAGATTCTTTTGTGAACTTCCACTTTGGACAGAATATCCATATTTCTTAAATGGAACATTGTCCTAAATGAGGAGTGTGAGAAAGTAATCCTTGTTGCCCTGATCACCCCCAGTCTTTGTTGGATACTGGTTGTACCTGACTCTGTACCCTGGACTCCGCTTAAAAGTTTTAATTGCAATTGATACTGACAGCCTAGCTGTAGGTCTCCTAGTATAAAATAGGGCATGTAGGCTTAGAGGCCCAGTAGAATTAATTCACTTAAATGTGCACTACTATGTTGCCTGCTGTCATTTTAAAGATAGCACTGCTTTTCCGACGGCCTTTAAATTAAATGTATATGCAAATTCTGCTTTCGATTTCAAGGTAGCACTAAATTCTCAACTTACGTTCTTTTTACATATACGTCACCCCTTCGGTCTACTCAAGGTGCCCCAGGGGTAGTGTGCCTTGCAACTAGGGATATGATACAAGATGTTTTCTAAACCCTGGTGAGGAAATCATTACCAATTTTGTTTTCACCATTGTAGCAAATGGCTCCATAGCCTAAAATTCGAATTCTTTAACAAAGCATAACGTTTGATAGGAGCAAGGTAAACATATAATTCAAGGACTTAAAAGAAGAGTTATGATAAATCCAACAACTTGCCACTTTTAGATTTGTTATAACTATTGCAGAAAAGAGGTTATAGAATGTTCTTTCTGTTAGCCTAAATTCAGCCTTCCGGGGGGCCCTTCTCTGATTTTTCAGCCTCTGCCAGACCAATCAAGCTGCTTTAATGAAGTGTGAAGTGGCCTGTTTGAGAGACAAAGGATTTTCTGTGGAGCACTCATATGCCTCTAAAAGAAACACTCATATATCCCCAGAATTGAGAGCCCTCCACTGGCTTCCGTTTGAAGCCAGAATTCATTTTAAAATCGTGTGTATGACGCACAAGGCCCTCCACCACAAAGCCCCACAATACCTACCTTAGAAACTGGTGCTCTCAGTGGGCAGCAGATCTTCCAGAAGTGCCAAGACTCTTCTTCTACAACCTCAACGATTTGCCAAGAAAAAAACGTATAACCAGTCGTTTTCTGGTATGGCTCCTAGAATATGGAACGCCTTGCACAGTGAAACTCGAATGAACCCTTCCTCCGCCTCCTTCAAAAGAGAAGTGAAAGCTATCCTCATGGCTAAATTCAAGTGAACTATTTATCTATTCAATGTACTGTATTACTTGCTGTGTCTTGTGCTCATATTCGTCCTGCTGTTTATTTTGTTTGCGCTAGCTTAGCACTGTATTCTCTAGTACTATTATAACCTACTCTCTTTATTCGTGGTAGACTATATCACACTGTCTACTTCGACTTGTAAAGCGCTCTGATACTCGCAAGAGTCTTGTTCGCGCTATATAAAACCTTCAAAATAAAATAAAATACATGGAGAACTGCAGCTGCAGAAGCAAAAGGCAGGATGAGGGTGGAGTAGCCAAACTGGTCTTCAAAGGGGGAATGACGCTTTAGAACAGCACAAGATCATCCCTACATCTTTTACCCCCAGCCACACAGGAGCCCCAGTAATTTGATTAGTGAAGGGGCTGGAAGGGTAGTGTTACAGATTCTTAGCCACACTAGTGGGTTGACTAAGCCAGATCAAATCCTCCAGGAAAGAGTGTTTACATTTTGGATTTTGGGAGTATAGTGCTTTCTGGGACAAGAATATGCCACACTTTGGAGGAAGTGGTCATATACCTGAGGGGTACCCTGCATCCCATCAGTCAGGGGTGCCCCCCTGCTTCATACCCAGAAACACTGAATAAATATGGTAGAGCTGCATGGCAACTCAGATTTACTGCCTGAAACAACAAGGAGAAGAACGCCTGCCCTTCTGGAAATCCGATCTACACCCAAAGAATTGCACTCTGAAGGACTGCACCTGCTCTGCAAAAGGTAGGAACCGTACGTTAACAGGGGCAAGGTTTAATTTAGAAGAACCTTCACCCCCCACTGCGGTTTCAGATACTGATGCTTGGAGTCCGTCACCCAGTGTCCACCGGTCCCCCTCGCCCGAAGCCCGATCTAGCGCGCCAACAGAGTCCCCATCACAGTGTTCAAAATCAACACGTAATTCCCTAAAAAATCTGACATAAAAAATATTTAATAAACAGAAACTTTTACAATTCAAAAGAATTCAGCCAGGCCAGACCTCGGTCAATAGTAAAATCATATCGGGTGAAGATGCCGCAAAAAACAGGCGGGACCAAGCGGAAACCAACCAGTACCACGGTCACGACCTCGGAGACATGTCCGGAGTCCAAGCCGAAAACAAACAGTACCTTTTGGATTATGAAGCTAGACAATAATCAAGGTGGGGGCTCACTCACCTTAGGTGTAGCATCCTCAAGTCAGGCCCCTGAACCACCTTCTCAGGCCAACAAGAGCCCACTGACGGTCCCAATAAGATTGCAGTGTCAGAATACTCCAACCTCAATTTTGTTTATCCCAGAATATATATCCAGAGGGAATGAAGACACATTGAACAGGGGGAATATATTAAGACTTCTGCACTCTTCAACAAACTTAGCAAACATCAGCTCGACCGACCTTTTACAAGTAGGGTTTCAATCCAACACCTCGTCCCACCAGCCTGATATTACCAAAACTACTTGGATCTCGCCGGAGATAGCTAATAAAATTTTGGAAGAGGAGGCAATGTTCCAGCAATGGGGTATTGCCTTGAAGCTGGAAAGGCAACCCCGCTATCCAACGCCGCTTTTACCTTCCACCCAACCTCAGCCTCAAAAAAACTCCATTTCAATATTAAAGGGAGCTAGGAGCAGTTCACCGGGGCAACGTTACCGAAATACTAAAAGTCCTCAATTGGGTCAATACCATAATCAAAATACGAACTTGTCGTTATTGACTGACCCTAATTGGAGATGTATACAGCGTACCATCGTGACAACGACTGCTGATGTCTGACAGAATGAGCAAGTGCCCTTTAACCCCTCGGCGAGACGCAAGGCCATAAGCATCTGCTCATGGAACATCAATGGCTTAGTTAATAAAAGGAACGACCCGGAACTCATACAATACTTAACCTCATTTGATCTCTTGTTAATACAAGAAACTTGGGAAGATAAAGTATTTGATCTCCAGGGGTTTACGTCACTCTGTATGCCGGCAACTAAAACCTCAACCTTTGGCCCCGGTTCAGGAGGACCGATGGTCTTCGCCTCTGTAACAACAATAGGCGAAATTAGGGGCTCTGGACTTTAATATAACCCCCCCAAGTGTCATACAGGTGGTAACGCTCTCACTCCCTCTAACAAAACAGCATCAGGAAGTTATTATCATAAACACATATATTCATCTTAAACGGAAACAAAAATCGGTGGAAGAGTTGGTGCACGTTCTACAAAAAATAAGGGATTCCGGTGAGTCGGATACCTTCATTCTGGCTGGTGACTTTAACATGCCTCTCATCAGCAAAGAGCAAGTCACTGACCTCACTTATGAACTAGATATAGCATGGGGCCTGCCACCACAAGGCCGAACAAAAAACAATAACTTAACGAAACATTCAAAAAACCTTCTTTGGCAACTGAATATCCATAACTTAAGGGCTCTGAACGGATGTTATGCCGAAGACGACCCACCCGCAGCTACCTTCCATTCTAGTACACAATCCTCGCATTTGGACTACATGTTCATGTCCTTAGACATGTTCAGCTGGATAACATCATTTAAAATAGATGCGATCGACTTCAGCGATCACCTGCCCCTGGTGGCTGAGATAAGATCCAGCTCGGCAGAGGAAAAAGAACGCTACACTGGCCCAGAGACAGAAGTCAGTGCAAATCTAAAACGGATACGGTGCAATCTTGACAACATCGACCTTATTGGTTCCACTGCAAAAACCCTCTACCACCAAGTTCATTGCTCATCTAAGCTAGCGAATGTCTGGCAAGACTTCATCAATACCATCGGGGAGCAATTGGGTAGCACTAGGCCTACCAACTCTCGCCTTGTGAGGGGCCCCGTAAGCACGAGACAGACGCGGCGGGATATGAAAATACAAAAACGGTTGATTAATCAAACTCTGAGGCGGATACGAAAGGACCAGGGAAACCCTAGTCTGCAAGTAGTGCTGAGGGAAGCAAAAAAGCAACTCAAACGGCTGAAATGGGAAAGTCAAAAACAAAGAAATGAAGAACTTTGGGGGAAACTTGTCCACGAAGGGAAACAGAAAAACAGTTCCAGGTTCTGGCAAATGGTAAAAAGAATACAGAACCCTGACCATCTGGGGCAAAATTCGCACATAGCAGAGAAAGTATGGACCAAATACTTATTGTCACACTTCAATAATGACAATAATATAGGAGACACGACAACAAAGTCTCCCTGCATGGAAATAATAAAGCTCGGTCGAGATGGTAACCTCAATAACTTAAGGGGGGCAAACATGTGTGGACTGCGGGAGGTCAAGGGCATCACCCCACCTGAATATTTAGAATGGGAAGGAAGACCTATAAAGGTTACGGAGACAGTGCTCCCGAGATATACCCCAGCAGATATCGGACGGCGAATCACCAAGGGAAGACCCAATGGAGCTCAGGGGCCGAATGGAATCCCTCCCATGTTGTATAAATCTGACGTAGCTTTTTGGAGTGCATCCTTGGGTCTGGTTTTTAATGAGGCCAGACTTACTTTGTCCCTTCCGGACTCCTGGCATGGGTCCGTTATAAGCCCGATTTATAAACATGGGAGTAAGAGTAATCCGAACAGCTACCGTCTCATTGCTTTGCTTGACATAGAAGCAAAATACTTCACTGGTCTCATCCTGGAAGAACTAGCGGCGTGGGCGTCCGAAAAAGCAATTATCCCTCCTAATCAAACAGGTTTCCGTAAAGGCCAAGGGACATTAACCAACATTATGGCCCTGTCTCTACTGATGGGTGAAGCAAAAACTACCAAGCTACCGCTATTCCTTTCATTTATCGATTATACTGCGGCCTTTGACCATGTGGACCGAAACAAACTTTGGGAAAAACTATTCAATTGGGGCATTCCGAACACATCTCCTGGATGTCCTAATACGGCTTCACTCTAACACCTGGGTTAAAATCAAACTTGGATCTGGCCAGCACCTCTCGAAGGAGATTAGGACAACTAAAGGACTAAAGCAGGGGTGCCTATTAGCACCAATTTTATTCAATCTGTTTATTTCGGACCTACCTGAAGAACTTGACAAATGTCGCAATCATGCGCCCAGGCTAGGAAAAGCCACCCTCTCTAGTCTGCTATATGCGGACGACTTAGTGCTGATAAGTCGTTCGCCAATAGGCCTTCAGCATCTTCTGAACTGTACCCATGCCTTCTCGGTAAAGAATGCCCTAGAAATAAACCTTAATAAATCTAAGGTCATGACGGTGAACTATAGGAAGAAAAGGATCCCTTGTTGGTACCTGAACGGAGAAAAGCTTGAACGGGTAGACACATATAAGTACCTTGGTGTGGTGTTGGATTCTAAGAATACGTCTAGCCCTCATTTCCAGTCTATCCGAGGGAAGGCAACAATGACCTACCTCGCACTGAAATCACTAGAGGCTAAACTCCCAGATCTCACTCTTAAACCCTTCCTTGAAATCCTCCGAGCGAAACTTCAACCAACGCTCACCTATGGGAGTGAGTCGCTGCATGGGAGGGACGCTGCATTGTTGGACACAGCTATAGCCAATTGTTACCGGGCCATTTTTAATCTCCCCAAATATGTTTCCCCGGCCTAAATTCGTTTAGAGTTCGGGGTGGTCAAGCAAGCACTAGAAAGACGGAGTGCATATGTAACAAACTGGCGCAAGATCCGTGATTCAGACCCTGACTCCTTAAATGCCAGCGTCTGGGAAGAGCTACTCAGATGTCGCACTTCACTGCCTAGGGTCTATCTATTTGGATCTCTTGAAGTGCTAGGCTTATCTGACATTTGGGAAACAGCCATAGACCTTCAGTCCGTTAAAAAGTTGGCTAAAAAATCCGCTCGTATAATTTCGGTAATAGAAGACAAGAAAGATCTAGCCAACAGAGCGCACGGATGGATAACGGTGGGAGATTACGGCAAAATACGGCCACAAGCCTATCTTAATATCGGGATGAAAATAAAGATCAAAGAAAAGTTTTTGAAACTGCGCCTTGGAGCTATCCCGATATTACCGCATCTGCCACCATGGGAAAGATCTCACGCCTTGGCCTTGTGTCGCCTGTGTAAATCTGGCAAGGAGGACATTGTTCATGTGATATGCATTTGCCTGAGATTAAGGGATCTGAGGCATAAGCTGTTGCTACCATTTTTTAGATCATATGCTGTTCAGACCTGTAGGCAGGCAGTTAAACTGTGTTTCATCACCAGCAATACCAAACTGAACTGCCAGGTTGTGAAGTTCTTTGATCTAATAAAGGAAAGACTCAAGTATACTTGAAAAACTCATTGGGACTTAGTATCAATCTTGAATTGACAATAGTAATTGCTGTATTTTAATTCACTTTGTACTGTCATATGGTGTTTTATACTTTTGTAAAGATTTTAATTAATCATATACAAATAAATATTTACCTTACCTTACCTTACCTGCTCTGCAATCTGGAACTACAGTCCTTGGAACTTTGCCTGGCTTCATAAGGATTAATTAGTGGACTCCCTGAAAGGTAAAGGTTAACAGAGGCCCCCTGCATCATCTCCACCAAGAAGTCCCCATTCTGGAGTGTGTCAAGAGGAGTTTTAAGGATTTGGACAGGTGCATTGTGGGAATAGTAATCTCACGATCCCAAGAACCCTCTCAGAGTTTCTAGACCCTTGTGCTTTTATTTTAATGACTTTAAACCCACAAGAGGAACTTCAGGAAGCTGTTCCAGAAGTTTAGAGAAGTTTGGAGCAATTTTTGGAAAAAAGCTCCATAAGGTGACTGATCAGATATCAAACCGGCAACGTGGAAAAGAAACCTGGCATCGATTTCAGGTTAGTCCTTCTGAAAACCTTGGAGAGCAAGACTTCCAGGAGTTGAATGATGGCTCAAGCTGGACCAAACTGACAACGTTGCCGTGAATCCGGCTTGAAAAAGTGCCTTCCTCAACATTGAGAAAGAAACTTCAGAAAAGTTTCTAAGTGTGTAGGTAACATTTTCACCGAGGCCTCCCGCTTAGTGTATCTAACCAGGGTTTCATCGTGGTCAGCCTCCAGTTTGACTTTGTTCCGGTCCAGCTTGACCAGATGTTCCAAGTAGGAGCTATTGTTTTTTAAGCACTATAACGTGTTTCTTCCTTACAAATTCAGATCTCTGGTTCCCTATATTGGAATTTTGTTGTCTTGGTGTCTATTTGTTCATAAACATATAACCTATTTTTATGAATTGGCATTGGAGGATAGTTATTGTGTAGTGGGTCTTACTGATTTAATTTATTGGTATTTTTAAATGCTTTGCACCCCTGTCTCCTAAGTTAAGCCTGACTTCTTGTTGCCAGCTACCAAGGATTAAGCAAGTGAACAATATATTTAGACCTGGACTGAACCTTTTGTTAAAGTGGATTTTGATGCTGTTAATGTGGATCTTTATGTGTTTGTTGACAAAAATGAACTATCGTCCTCATTAATTGAATACCCTGTCCTGAACTCTACATCTACCTCGACACAAAAGTATGTAGTCAGACAGGTCCTGCAACCTAGGCCCGGGATTACTGACTAATGAGTCACAGGTGGGAGGTTGCATAGTGGGCAGGAAACTCTTGATCAATCCAACAGATAGGTGCAGTCACATCACAATGGTCAGGGCATATTGCCCCAATAAAGCACACAAGCCACGAGGGGGTACGCAAGCTTCGAAAAACACCATAAAGTCATATGCCACATGAGTTACTAACACATAGCCAATCAGGACCTTGTACACAGAGGGATCATGGGCTACTGAAGCTGGGTATTTGGACACATTTAGCACTGGTAGCAACATCTGACAATTTATGTATGACTTTAAGACAGCAACCAACATTCCTCAACATGTTTGATATTACACATGTATTTATGGCTTGTGGTAAAAAAGGTATAAAAGACTAACACAAACCCAATGTAAAATGAGACAGCCCTCAGACCTCATGCTTGTAACGGTTCTCCCAGAGGAATTATTTATTTAAACTAAACTGTTCCTGTTTTGTCAAACGTCTCTTGTCTTCTGTTTTTTATTAACAAATTTGAACCAAAGCAGCATTCTGGGGTGCCAGATAGGAGGCTAGTGAACTCATATCCAACTGCAACTGAATGAAGGTGACCACACCCAGGACAAGTTGTGTTACGCATCAACAAAGTAGGCAGATAGCGCAATTGATTGTAAGTTCTGCAGAATCCAAGAGGCGAAGTACTGTCATGAAGCAGCCATCACAGAGGGTAAGAGACCACATCTGAACCTGAAAAATTGTCTTTAAAAGCATTCTGCGTATGGCAAACCATGGAGAAGGGTAAAAAGATAACCTGAGCACACTGTCATTGTCAGGGTATGGCATATTACCTATTTTATATGTCCCAACTGTATCAGTCATAAAGCAGCCTCAGAGGCAATCCAATCAAAGTCACCTTTTTGCAATATTCAGCATGCTAGGAAAGGTGAACATTTATTTTATATTCCTTTATGACCCTCAGGTTGCTATTTTTGAGATGCAGTTATCCCTTATGGACGGAGTTGGCACCTCAATCTCACGGTTATTTAGTCAAAAATGATTTCTCAGTGCTACTGGTTTCTTAACACTGTTAGTATCTGAAAGGAGTGAGATTTGTTGATCATTTGGACACCTGAACGTGACACAGATGGTATGCTTGACCCCTGAGTGTGACAAAGGGTGTGATGTGGACTTTAAGGAAAATTTGGGCCTGGGAAATTACAACCCTGGGCGTAGTGCGCGTAGTAGCGCTACGCGTAGCTACGCAAAGTGCCCTTCGCACTACGCAAGCAACGCGTAGCTACGCGAACTGCATAGTGGGTAGGGAAAATCGAGTTTGCACTGATTGCACAGTGCCGAATGCTTGTCCCCACTGTGCAATCATTGCAAACTGCATCTTGCACAGTGCAAGCAGTTGTTTTCCGCCGCTCGAGTAGATTTGTACTCGAGCGGCAGCTTTCTCAACGAGGACTGGTAGTTTCTCATCGCTAGCGGTCGCGAGCATATGCGACCACTAGCAATGAGAAACCAGACCTGCACGCGTTGAGAATCTTGTCCGGAGCTTTATTTTCCACGCTCCCGATCAGCAACTTGATGTTGCTGATCGCGAACGAGGAAAAAGTCTTGCCGGGATGGGGTTTTGCTCGCTCGCGGTCGCCAACTTGACGTTGAGGACCGCGATCGAGCAAAAAATGCCCGCTACTCTACGTATTTTTGCACTGTGCTACGTGCAATTCGTGTAGCGCCTAGTTGCGCAAACCACGCAGACTCCGCCAGCGTAGCGTAATTTTCCGCCAAGGCCTAGAAACTAGGCATAATTTGTGTGAGGTCAAGAGGGGCCTGTGATTACCAAGTTATTCCTTTTTCTGCATCTATTACTGCCACCTTTGGCTCAGAACCGATATTGGCACATTCTCCGGCTCACTTAGTACCATGTACCACACAGAGCTTCCTTTGTTTACAGGATAGCATGCACTAGGAGCAAATTTTGTCAAAGCTATTATCTTTTTTTGTGTCAACCTTTGTTAAATTGGCGTAGTGTTTATGGGATGTTATGGTGATGTTTTTTATTGCATAATAAGTTGATATTGTGTGGATACTGCCCCAATGTTGCATTTTTCACTCTACATTGGAGTACTTCATGTGCATTCTTATCTTGTGTTTTTGAAATGTTAATGTTATTGTATTAGCCAAATTACTAAATTTCTATGTATTCATCACTAAAACACATGGAGACTATGTTCCCTATACAGACAAAATGACTAAATAACTTTTGCCAATAGTGGCATGCACATATGAAGGCACACACGTTTCCCTAGATAAGGATGGAACATTTGAAACAAACATAATTAAGTTCACTAAAACATACATAAAAACCTATACTGAGGTCAAAAGAGAGACAAGAGAGAGACATTATTAGAATGATGGGCTCCTGGTTTTGGAAGAGACCAAGAGTGATAGCCCTACAATGCCATCAGCAAATATACAATCAGCTCCCGCATCATATACAGGGATGGACATGCTCACAACTGCTCCCCCTGCATTAGGATAGTCAAACCCAGCAGTGATCGAAGCTGAAAAGCCTCTAACCAGTCAGATCTAAGTCTGAGAGAAGTAAAACTAAGTGGGCTTAGACACCTGCAGCACAGGCCAAGTTCCTAGGGAGGGTCCCCAAAAGCTTGATCCCCGTCCACCACACACAACATGTGACACCTCAAGAGCAGGTAGGATATGCATTCCCACAGAGTCAGGCGAGTGTAAGAAGGTGTCAGGAAAGTTTGTGGTTGTTCTTGACAGTGATTCAGCAAGCTCAGGTGAGAAATGGAATTCCAGTCCCCCAGTAGAGATGACGAGGGTGGGGCTATATGACATGCGCCGGTAGCTCATGAAGAAAAGGAGAGTGAACTCTAAAGCGATGCTAGATCAACGAAAGCATGTAATTCAGAGCAAAAGAGACAGGCCGGACAGTGTGAGGAAGAGATGTGTGAGCTCCTGCTTGAGAGAGAAAAACCACGCAAATGGGAAGTATACCAAGAGCCCAGAATGTCACACGCCCCTCACTAGTGAAGAGGAGATAAGTATAGAGGGCAGCGCTGGGACAAAACAGAGGTAGATGAAAGGCTACTACCAGGGCTCATAGGCACACAATCCGCTTATCAAAGAAGAAAGGCTGATCAAGAAATCAGGGATCAAGGCAATCTGTTACTCACATACCCTTGACACAGAAAAAACAAGATGGCACCTTTACGTGCACACATGAAGAGCAGCAACGAGTACAATCCCTTATCCACACAAGTGCCCAGGGAAATAATAGAAGTAGGCAACAATGTTGGCTATCTATTTTGCAACCTTTTAGCTGACTGCACTGAGAAGAGGGACCAATATGACTGGTAGTAGATGAGGATTGCATCAGGCATGGAGGAGGAAATACCAACTGGAACTTCCTCAACAAGCAGCAGTGTCTCACAAGATGGTAACACTGTGCAGAGAATAAACCAGCAGGGCCATCCAGGTCAAGAATGTTCCCACTACTAAAGGAGGATGTGGCGGGGTCATAGACGTGCCGTGGGCCCAGATGAACAAAGTGGGACTGAGAACAAAGTTACCACCATTGCTGGATGGGGCAGGGAAATGGATTACATGTTTCGAGAAGAAGACCGCAGGTATTAAGCCAGCAATTGGTAACATTAAGAGTCTGTTGAACAGCTTAATCGGGGAGCAGACAAACTCATGGTTCGCCCAAGCCAGCATTCCATCAATAATGCTAACAGAGACCTAGCATGATTGGGCCGATTATTGACCACCCTTATCACCCAGATGTAGTGGGACTGATGGCTGAAACAATGAGGCCAGAGGAAAGCATAAACGAGTGCCTGATTAGAATGAGGGAATGATGGAGACAAGAGATAGTACAGCCATGGACCAATACAGGCCCACAAGTCACATTCTCCTACAACATTCTTAAAAAGGGGCTATCCACTAAGATACATGGAGGGTTGGAGAGCATAGTGGGGTTGGATACTAAACCCTGGAGAGAGATATAGGCTCACATCCTCCACTATCACAAAAAGAAGCAAGAAAAGGATGGAAAGAAAACAAGAGCAGGCCCAAAGAGATGCCGCAAAACTGGTTCAACACAAATTGAAAAAGACTGCCCTCGAGATGGCAGCGAAGGCTGCAAATGTGCAAATTGCACCAGTCTCAAAGGGGTTCAACTGCAAAACACCAGAGGTTTCCAAACAGCCTATGGCAATAGAGACCAAGGAGGTTGGCAGCAACCACACTCTAGGGAGTACTACTACTGTCACAGGTCAGGGTACTGGGCAGAGAGAGGCAGGTTAAAGACATATCACAGGCAGCAAAAACAGCAGAGACCAATAAACCAGGGCCAGCTACCACAAAACACCATAATTGCCCCCCTCAGCATCAAGCATAGGTAAATCAGAATGCACCCAGTGCCAGTCACAGGAAAGTCCTCCAGTCGGCACATAGCCAAATCAGGAATTCAGGCATTGGGTGAGCAGATGGCATCAGCAGCCACAGACAGGGAATATAATGTAAAAGGGTCAGGGCCACAACATCTGCAGGGAAGTGTGACAGTGTGGGGAAGTAGCATCTTCATGCAACCACAGAACCAAAATGTACAGTAAAAATGAAAATCATTCAGCACAAGTAAGAATTACCCCAATGACTCAAAACCCAGTAAGTAGTAACTGATACCCACTCACCCTCTCCCTCCAAACTAGTACCAGATCAAAAAACAAGAGACTAAAAGACAACAGTGGGAGTTCAACATTTTTATTGTACTTGCATTCAGAAATCCAGAGTGGTGAGCTCTGTGTTGACCGGGGGCCCACATCAAGTTTATCACCAAACGGTGGTCTCAGGGGGCCCCACCCTGCTGCTGGTCCCCCAGGGTGGGGTTGGCTGGCCAATGCCCCAGGGGAAGGCAGTCTGATATGGGGCATGAACAAGAACTGTTTATAAATAGACACCCAGCACCTCCAAAGTCAAATGGGACGCTTTCTGATGACCAAATCAAAATGTCCCCATTCTCGAGCACCATGTCTAGGGACAATGTTTCCTTCATGACGTGTAGTCCCAATAGCACCCCTAAAAGTAAGAAGCCTCTGTACCAATGGACGCCCACTTTCAGTTCTAAAATGAAGCTGTCCTCGGTGATGGGAACCAAGATTCTCCTGCGCCTGGGTTGGGCAAATCCTAAAAGACTCCAGTGCACACACACAAGGAGCAAGTAAGTGGTGAGGCCTCAGTATGATATCGAGCTCAAGCCTCCTTTTGGGAGAGTCACCAGGGTGACCAGGCATCCTGAATTTGCAGAGGCAGTCCAGGTTTTTCATCATCACCCAGCAGACCTTTGAAATTGTTTTTGTCAAAAGTCCAAGGGTTTATGTTTTGAAGTCACCAGGTGAATACTAGCAAAGCTAACCTTCATCTCCTGTTTTTTTGATTTCCGAAGTCCGGTCGCCTTGCCACATCCATCCAAAGTTCAGCAAGTGATGTACCAGGTCATTAGGCAACACACAACCGTAGAAACCCCGGCAACAAGCTAGGGTGAGCAGGCTCACCAGTATTATTATTACCACCTTAGCACCTGGCTACCCTTATGCATCCCCGCGCTATCAGTGACAAGGAGAGACCGAAGAAGATGAACTTATTAAGGTAGACTCTAGAAGAGCCAAGTCTTCAGCTGCCTCCGGAAGGAAAGATGGTGAATAGTTGCAGATAGCTGGATGGGAAAGGTATTCCATAGTTTGGCAGCGTTGTGAGAAAATGTGCGACCGCTTGATCGTACTCTTAATTTTTGGTATCACTGCCAGAAACTGACTGGCTGACCAGAGACATCTTGTTGAGTTGTAGAAGGCCATAAGAGAGTGGTTTATCTTGGGACCTGTCCCCAGCAGTGTTTTATGCACTATGCACAGAGCTTTGAACTTGATCCATTTGTTTATTGGCAGCCAGTGAAGTTTTTTTAGGACCGGTTAACTGACTTCCGATAGGGGGTGTGATATAGCAGCCTAGTCGCACAATTCTGTACCACCTGTAGTTTCCATATCGTGGCCTTTGTGGTGCCCAGGTTAAGAGACTTCCCATAATCTAATCGCAAGAGCACCAACGCCTGTACAATAACTCTTCATGCCGGAACCGGGAGCAGTGGGAGGATTTCCCGCAGCATTTTAATAATGCTAAAACAGGATGCGGCTAACTTGATTGCTTGGCTTATATAATTAAGAGGTTTATCTAGCCAAACGCCCACATTTTGATCTGACCTTTGGGGGTTGGTGGATTTGAATCCCATAAGGTACGACTAATTTGGCCAGAGGTTTGAGATAAATATTAAAAAGGGTGAGGCTTAAGGATGAGCCCTGGGGGACTCCACACACGAGTGGCAGACATTTGGAGAAGTAATTCCCCTAAAACACCTGAAATACTCTGTCTTTCAGGAAGGATTTAATCGATGTCAAGGCCTTGCCTGAGACTACCACCTTTTTGTGTTTCATTTTCACCCTAAGTGGGAAGGGTATGCCCAGATGTGGGTCCCGTGCTCACTAAAACACTGGAGTCAAGCTATCCTAGCTGATGAGGGCTGAAAGCCCCAAACCGGTCCTATGATGCTTGATTCCGATCCAGGGAAGACATGACCTGGTAGTTAATGCTGGACTGTTCCCATGAGGCACAGGGTCAAGACTGATTTGCAAATGGCTATGTCTGAACTGGGGTGGCGTGGTGAGCAAAATAACGATGGATTAAACCCAGATCTGTGACTGAGGGGTGAATGTTTGAAAATGTTCAACATTCCGTCCATCATCTTTTTGTGTTGCATTTTCACCCTAAGTGGGAAGGGTATGCCCAGACGTGGGTCCAGTGCTCGCTACGCCACTGGAGTCAAGCTATCCAGGCTGATGAGTGCTGAAAGCCTGAAACCGGTCCTAAGATGCTTGATTCCGGTCCAGGGAAGACATGGCCTGGCAGTTCAGTCCGGACTGTTCCCATGAGGCACAGGGTCAAGACTGATTTGCATATGGCTATGTCTGAACTGGGGTGGCGTGGTGAGCAAAATAACAATGGATTAAACCCAGATCTGTGACTGGGGTGAATGTTTGACAATGTTCAACATTCCGTCCATCATCTTTTTATGTTGCAGTTTCACCCTAAGTGGGAAGGGTATGCCCAGAAGTGGGTCCCGTGCTCACTACGCCACTGGAGTCAAGCTATCCTGGCTGATGAGGGCTGAAAGCCCGAAACCGGTCCTAGGATGCTTGATTCCGGTCCAGGGAAGAAATTGCCTTGCAGTTCCCTCTGAACTGTTCCTATGAGGCACAGGGTCAAGACTGAATTGTATATGGCTATGTCTGAACTGGGGTGGCGTGGTGAGCAAAATAATGATGGATTAAACCCAGATCTGTGACAGGGGGAGAATTTTTGACAATGTTCAACATTCCATCCATCATCTTTTTGTGTTGCACTCTCACCAATCTGACCATGTCAAATAAGATGTTATAATGGACCGCATCAAATGCGGAGCTCAGGTCAAGTTGGATGACTGCCACTGTCCCTCACTGAGCAAGGATTTCCCTGTATTCTTCCACTACTGCAAGCAAGGCTGTCTCTGTCCCATGATTAGGTCGGAAGCCTGTCTAGGTGGGTATGCAAAAGGGAGAGATTCTCTAGGTGTTCTGAGAGGAGTTTATTTACATATTTCTCAAGTATTTTGCTGGTCTTGGGAAGCAGGGAGACCAGGCGATAGTTCCTCAATACCTCTGGGTCAAGGTTGTGCTTTTTCAAGAGAGATCTTATCATAGCATGTTTCCATGCCAGGGTTACCTGGCCACTGGATAGCGAAGAATGTAGTACCTCCAGCAGAACCAGGAGAATAGTTTCTTCTACTTTGCGAAGTTTATGAAGGGGAACCCAATTTGACCTACGCAAAGAGCTGTGATAATGTGCAAAGTCCAAATGTGGAAGATCATCCAGACAGGGAATAATGCCACTTTGGGGGATCTATTTCCTGGTCCCATTTGTCTGTCCTTATACTTTGCATAGCTGCAAAATCAGCCCTCTAACAAAATCGGCCACAAACTGGCCCTGGCAAAGAGCTCGGCGTCACCCACAACCCCCCGGGGGAGGGACCGGCCGTGCACTTTGTCAGATTGCCAGGGCTGTTTTGGTTCCCAGTCCGGCCCTTAGATTGAAAATAAATGAATGAATGAAAGGCGTTTTATAATGCGCAAACTTAGCCCCAAAGGGCATCAAGGCGTGGTAACAAACAGACAGAAAGTCCAGGCTGCCAAGTGGAGACCATTATGACCACCAGAAACACGGCCTCTAGTAAGCCTGAGAGAAAAGCCAGGTCTTTAGGCATTTCATACTTTCGCAGTCTGCTATAATACCCGTCTCTATACGCCCCCTTCTTGTGGTCTTTTAGAATTATGGCAATACTTCCTCCTTTTTTCAGCTACCTATCTCTTCTCAAGATGTGGTAGCCTGGGATTAACATTCGGTTCTGAGTCTTTGGGAAGCCAGGTTTCTGTTAAAAATAGAACTTCCGGCTGTTCCTCCCGCAATAAAATATTGATTTCCCCCACATGTTTCGAGAGGGACCTACAATTGAGGAAGAACATTTTGTGTTCACTCTGCCATTCTGTTGTGGAATGTATTAGTATAATATTCGCATGGTCAAGGGAACAGTGGGCCTGGGGTGTAGGGCCATTTGTAAAGCTGATTGAATGTGTACATCTATCTCTGTCTGGGATTCGTAGTCTATATTTTTGATTGGCTGAGTACCTTTGGTTTTCTATAGCCCGTTGGGCAGGGGTCTGGTCCCAGCCAGGCGTGGACGGGCGCAGACGGGCTTGCCTTTGGCGTGCCCCCGGCACGTTTGCGCTTTCATGCAATTTAAGTAGCTGCGGCTACTTACTCCTACCTGTCTGAGCCCCGCCTCCTCTAGCTGCCTGCCTCCACACAAACGGAGCTTCCGCAGTGGACCAGGGATTTGGCAACAATAAGGTACAGTGCGCTATTGCCAAAATAAAATCACAGTTAAAATCCAAGTGTTAAAAATCACCCCAAGTTTAACCCCTCCCATGCTGGTGACGGAACCACTCCGTCACAAGCCATGGATGCGCTGTGCTGATGACGGAGCAGTTCTGTCACGGCCTGCTCGGCGCACCTGCGCGGCACGGATTACGCGCCTGCGCTGGACGTTCTGATGAGCGGGCGGGGCCATGATGGAACCGCTCCGTCATCAGCACAGCGCACCCGAGGCTCGTGACGGAGCGGAATTGCCGCCGCAGCAAAGGGGTTAAACCCCCCAAATTGCAGAGTGCTAAAGTTCAAATTCTTCAATGAGACTCAGTTATCACTGCGCATCCACGCTTCCTTGCAATTTAAATAGCTATGGCTATTTTTGCCTGCCTGCCTGAGCCCTGCCTCGTCTAGCCGCCTCCCATCACACAAAAGGAGCTTCCGCGGTGGACCGGGGATTTGGCTCGGGGTGGAGCCTTAAAGGTACAGTGCACTATTGCCAAAATAAAATCACAGTAAAAATTGCCCCGTGTTAAAAACCCCCAAAGTGCAGAGTGCTAAAGTTCAAATTCTTATCTGAGACTCTATTCAAATTTCTATATTCGGTTATAGTAAACAATACCCATAAAAGCACAATAAAATACAGATTATATCTAGTTTCTTGACCAGTAAAATAAATATATACATATCACATGATCATGGATTTCCGACAACTAAAAACATTTTTAAGAAACACAATAACAGATGCAATTACAAATTCATTTTCTAAAAATTGCAATGCTAAAAATGCTGGTCGACAGCATTTAAGACCAAAACGCTTTAAAACAGGTACAATCCATCTCTTTCTTAATGCAACGTAATACTTACAAAAAAACATGATATGAATAGTTGATTGTGGTGATATGTCATCACACGGACACTTACACAAATCTCTAGACCAGTCGGTGACTACAGGAAAACTGTTCAATCTGAAACGAGTCAACAAAAAACGATCAAAATCTTGATCTGTTAAAAATATGTACGGCTGGATTGTTGGAGTCAGCAGATTTAAGTGGTGGGCTTGTGCCGTTGGCTTTCTCATTTCATTGGTTGCTCTAGTTTCGCCCAGAAGACCCATACAGCTGGCTTTAAGTTCTTTACTAGATACCCTGCACATCGAAGACGGCTCTGTGAAATATTCTGGGTGTCCTATATCTGTAAGGATCATTTTCACATACTCTAACCATCTAATATATTTGACACCATCAGACTTCAAGGCATCTGCCAATATATAGCAATTATAACCAGGTTCATCTGACAACCAAATTCTGTGCCAAAGAAAGACAGGCTGTGTCTTAATAGTGTCTTCCAAGTATGGGGTGCCTGGTTCCAGGTGGCAAATGTAATTTAAGGTGCTTTGTGGTAAGGCCAGAAGGAACTTAAGGAAAGTAATTTCCGCGATCTGCAGTGAATTTATGACTGCATAGCCCCATATGCCAGCTCCGTAAGTAGCTATGGACACACATTTGGGGCCATATGTAGGTAGATAAATACTGGTCGACAACGGCCGAAATTCAGTAAATTTGCAGTTACCGACCGGTATTTAGGCATTTGAGATGTAGGAGGCCAAAAGTAAGGATTCTATAAATATGAATCGGTAAATACCGATTCATCATTACCGAATTCTAAATTACCAAATAGGTATTTACCGAATCCTTATTTACCAAATCGGTAAATAAGAATCGGTAAAAATGAGAATAGAGATGTAGGTAACTTTGAAAATACCGAATTTCATGAAATTCGGTACTTAAGAGTCGGTAATTACCATGGATTGAAAGCAGTTAGTAACCAGGTGCAGGCCATAAAACAGGCCCCAAAATGCAACAGTGTGATCAGAATGGCAGCTTTTTATGTGATAGCAAGGCAGCTATGGCTACAGGCAGCAGGAGAGAGGAACTGGAGACGGGATGAGCAAGTCTAGTACAGACAGCGGATCACACTTTTCCAACTTACTGGGGCAGAGATCAATGAAAGGTACAGGCTACACCCCCACACCATCCTGGACCTGATAAGGGACCTGCACCCACACCTGGAGCACCCAACGCCAAGGGCGCACGCCATACCACCACATGTGCAGGCGCTCTGAAGCCTACACCTGCTTGCATCTGGCAGTTACCAGGGGATGAAAGCTGCGATAGGTGGGATGTCCCAGAGCTGCCTGTCCCGTTTCTTCAGGAAGTTCCTGGAGGCCATGATGCAGAGAATGCATCATTACATCAGCTTCCCTGACACACATGCGGAACTGCTGAAGACCGGGACTGACTTTTACCAAATGCCAAATGCCAAGAGAGGCCCAAGAGACAGTCCCCCTTTCTGCTCACCGCACTCCATTCCACGCTCCGCGCCAGGATACTCGCGAGTAACAGAGCGCGTTATAAAATATTTCATAACATAACATTACATCAGCTTCCCTGACACACATGCGGAACTGCTGAAGACCGAGACTGACTTTTACCAAATAGCACAGTTCCCACATGTAATCGGCTGCATTGATGGCACACACATCCCAATCTGCCCACCTGCAGCCACTGAGTATATCTACAGGAACAGAAAGTCCACAAACTCAATAAATGTGCAGGTAATCTGTGATGCCAACATAATCACAGGCATCGTGGCCAAATTCCCAGGAAGCACCCACGACTCCTACATCTTCCAGAACAGTGGGATCTACACACGCCTGACACCGGGGAAATTCGGAGAAGGATACCTGCTAGGTAAAACACTGTGACACAGCCAGATAGATATTGCAGATGTAGGTGTTGTTGTGCATGTGAGTAATGGCTCTCTCTTTTCCACATAAGCAACAGCGCATATGCCGTCCGCTCATTCATCCTCACTCCCTACCTGAACCCATCAACCCCGAGTGAGAGACGTTACAACGTGGCACACAAATCTACACGCAACGTCGTGGAGCGCACCTTTGGGCTGTTAAAAAGCAGGTTCCGCTGCCTCCACAAAAGCGGAGGTGCACGTCAGTACTCACCCCTCATCTGCTGTAAAATCATTGCAACCTGCGCAATGGTGCACAACCTTGCCACTAGGAAAGGAACAGCAGTAGAATTACCAGATATTGATGATAATGATGATGAAGATGCACAGCCTCAGCCAAACACAGCAGGAGTGGCGCCAGCAACAGATGTGAGACAGAGACGTGCATAGATCACACACAACTATTTCTAAGTAAGGAGACACAGCCAGGCGCTGCATGTACATGACGTAGTTTAATAACTGGGCACTACGACAATGAACAAATGGCACACCATGCCAGTCCAAATGGTGACAACCTTAATAGGTAGTAATGGGTTACTTCACCCTAAATATCTTCAGAAATGTGTGGGCAGCATTAACGTCTGCACCCAAGCACAACAGTGCTGGATGCCTGCAGCTAGCCTTCCTCACTGTCTGCTGAGCCAGGGAGCGCAGCATGCCGCCTGCTGCTCCTCCGGGTGTATGGGACAGGGGGGTAATGCTGCTCCTGCTGGAGGTCTCATCACTCTCCCCCACACCTAGTGCACCAGCATGGCTGACTAGGTGGTCAGCTTCCCCATCCCCCTGGTGACATCAGTGCAGCAGTGCACAAGCCCCTCCTGCATTGCCACGGAGCGCCTGAAGAGCAGGGAAGTGGCAGTTGCCAGGCGGTTCACTGCCCTGGTGTGCTGCTCCATGTACTGCCTCTACCTGCGCATTCTTGCCCTGTCCTCGTCCAGTTTGTCACAAAGCACCAACAAAGACTGGGATATGTGCAACATGCACCCAGTCAACTCCTTGATGCCCTCCGCCATAGAGCTGATGCCCCTGTCAATATTAACCATGTTCTGGTTTAGGTGCCGCATTTGTCTTTGAACTCACTGTATCGCCTTCCCCTGCAGGTGCTGCACCTTGACCATACTGGCCTCCAGCCCTCCGAAGACCCCATCACCCTGCAGAGTTGTGCTGTGCTCCCGGGCTCTGCGGCGTCTCGCACCTGTGTGCGCACCCTCGGAGGTGGACTGCAGTCCAGCATTTGTTTCCTCCAGTGGAGCAGTTGGTGTGTCACCCTCCCTTGTGTCCTCAGAGGACATGGAGAGTGGCAACAGCATGCCTCCTGAGCCTTACCACTACAGGTGCTGTTGCTGCTGGTGAGGCTGAGAGTTCTTGTGAGGCTTGCTGTGGTGGTGAGTCAATCAGCAGTGTCGATGCTGGCTCTGCTGTTGCGGCTTGCTCTGGTGGTGCAGCTGCCTGTGGTGTTGGTGCCAGTGGTGTTGGAGTGCTGTGACCCGCACTTGTGCTGGCATCCTCTGTTCTTCCCTTACGAGGTGCCCTTCCCTCCTGCTCCTGCGCTGTCCTGCGCGATGACTCTCCTGTGGACAGATATGGACATTAGCTCAGTGATCCTGCAGCCCTGCATTTCAATATTAAATTACAATCCTGTCACGCTGTCTCAATGTCCTCTACTGCTTCTGACTGATGTGTGTGACATGCCTTGTTGTTTAGTGTGATGACTGTCATGATGGGTGTTTCACTGGCTCCATCTACCATAATGCATTGCTGGTGTATAATAAAACCTGTACTGGAGTGTGAGTCACACAGCCACATTGGGGCATGGGAATAAGGAAGGGGGGATTGCTGTGCATGCTTCTTACCTTGTTATGTGGCACCTCTGGCTGAGATGTCTGCTTCCCGATTCCAGACACACTCTCGGGCTCCAGGGTTAACTCAACCAGCTGCTCCAGGTCAGTGAGGGCAGGTGCCCTGCTCCTTCCTCCCCCGTGACATTGGCCTCTTTCCTCTGTGCAGCCAGCTTCTTCTTGGTGATGATCCGAAGGTCATACCACCTTTTCTTGAGGTCTTCTATGTCCCGTGGGCTCACCCCAATGGCATTCACCTTTGCCTGGATTGCCAGCCAGATCTTCCTTTTCACAGCCTCTGCTACCTGCAGGGACTGCTTGCCAAAAAGCTGTGCGTGGTGTTTCACCACCTCCAAAAAACAACAATGGGAGAGGTAGGGAGAGTCAAGAAGGCTTCTCTCAATCCCCGGTTCAATGTAGATAAACAAAAAGAGAGAGGCCAAATCAGTCTAAAAAATGCCACTAGATTGGAGCGAGATAACTAAGGATCACACACTCACTTAGGGTGAAAAGGAAAGCCCTCACACACCGACCTAGTCAGTGTCATGCTTCATCATCGGGCCCCACCAAAGAGGCCGAGTGCCTCTTTGGTGTGCTACAACGCCAGAAAGACTGCGGAGCTGGTTGTGTGAAGGAGGACGTGTTGTGAGGGTGAGTTAAATTAAAAGTGTCTAAACGAGTATAAAAAAATATATATATATTTTTATTAAATGATCCCTAAGACACGATTTAACAGGTATTATGTGTCTGAATTTGGTTGCCAAGGATTAGGAATGGTAAAATTCAGATAAATACAGTAGATAAATTAGTCAGTCAACATGTTTCTGCCATTTTGGAGGCTTAAATTTACCAAGGCATTCATCAGGACTATACCCCGGCGGTATGGACTTTCTAATCGTCCACCCTAACCAAGGGACGTGAAAGTGAAAAGAGGTAGGTGAAAAAGTGCATAAAAAAGGGAGAGCAAATGCTCAATCCCAAAAAAAAAACTCCAAATTCGGGAGTGTTTCTGCACCTGTAAAGTGAAAGTACACATACAAACACAAACACACAATAATTAATAAATGCCCTTGCGTTTGGTTGTCGTGCTCCTTATGGTGTGGCAAAATTCGTGTGCCCAAAGTAACATGTAGGTTTAACACCATCCACATAACCCTGAAGGGATGATATCGGTAACTCTGGGACGTGGGGTGATAAGGGTGTTTTAAAATACACTTAATTAGGAAGAAAATGGGTTAAAAACACACTCTATGTACTCCTTCTGAAGGGATCAATGGACCAAAAGGTCGGTGACCCCCTAGTTTGGTAATAACATACATAAATCTCACTTTAAAATTTGGCGCTACTTGCACCATGGGTCTCGGGAGGGGGGTTGGAGCGAAATTGGCACATCCTATAAATGAAAAAGAGGTATTAGCCATTCGGTCCCGATATACGGGCAGTACTTAGCTCTGTTTCCAAGCCGATCAGCGTTGTGGTTCAGGAACACTCACGCCCTCGTTGCTCACAGCCCGCTTAGACACCTAGGATCTCCCTCGTAACCGGACCCCGTCGATGGAGAGCGGGGCCGGTGAGTGAGTATAAGAGCAAGGGAGCAGGGCGTTGCGTTCTTCCTGGTGGGCGTGTCCGGCCAGGAAGAGGCCAGGAGCGCGCCCGCCCCCCGCCGCAAGGAAGCCTGACACGCACCGGTCCCGAGCAGGGCGTCGCGTCCTTCCTGGTGGGCGTGTCAGGCCAAAGAGAGGCCAGGAACGCGCCCGCCCCCCGCCTGCATAGGAGGCTTGACACGCACCGGCCCGGGTCGGTGGGGCAATTGATTACACCGTGTTTTTATGGGGCAGTACTCTTTAGAATACAGGCGCTAGATGTTCAATATCACTAAATAATAAGCAATGCAGTATTTAGCCAGTATTAAGAAATTGGGAAAGAGGGCGACTAATGAGGTCAGTAGATAGCGCCCTAGCTGTGCACTACAATAACAATAATACTGTGCTGTAGAATTAGTGTGATAAGATTCTATGCACATCAAAGGCATATGGCAAAAACAATAAAAATAATAACTCCTAGGATGGGGGGAGGAGAGAGAGACACACAGCAAAAAGACAAATAGCACAGAACAGGCAATTGGCTTAGAGTTGTCCTTGTCAAGAAAATGCAGAGTGATGGATCAGATTATCATATTGACACTCAGGATAATACAGTGTTCCATGGGATATCATCGTTAAGGCCGGTGGTATTAGTCCCCAGACGATACACCCAGCGTTGTTCTTTTTCAAAGAGTCTGCTTGTGATATTGGTGGTCCCTTGGAGTGCTTCAATTACAGTCCACCTCATATCATTGGGTGTGTGATTGCTGTCTAGGAAATGGCGGCTCAGCTTGGTGGTTAGTTTCTTACACCTTATATTGCTTCGGTGTTCGCATATACGCTGTTTCACCCTGCGAGTAGTCATGCCAATGTAACGAAGCTGGCAAGTGCAGGTGATCATATACACGACATTCGTTGTGTTACAGTTAGTGTGTTCTCTCTGTACCCAGACCTTTCCTGGTTCCAATGCTAAGGTTTTAGTTGCTTCTGTCAAGTGGCAGACCGCGCAGTCCGAACAAGGGTAGTGCCCAATAATTTTTGGTAGGCCCCACGCTGCGGTTATAGATGGCGCATTGATGGTAAGTTTCTCTTTTGGCCTGGTGTGGACTAGAGCATCTTTTAAGCTTCGACCTTTTTTGAAAGAAAAAAGTGGTTTCTCCCAGTTTTCTTTACAGGATGTGATGATATTCCAATGTTTGTTAATTGTCTTTTTCATCACATGGGACAGACTATTGTATGTTGTTACACACGTCAGTGGGATTGAATCCGGGTTCTTTTCTTTTTCAGCCAAGAGTGCCTCTCTAGGTTGGTTTCTCGCTCTTTTTAGACCCTTATTCAAAATTGGAGCTGGGTAACCCCTGTCTTTCAATTTCTCTGTAAGAATGGTTGACTGGTCCTTGAAATCAGAAAGGGCACTACAGTTTCTTCTAAGTCTCAGATATTGCCCATAAGGGAGATTCTCTTTGAGAGGGCGAGGATGAAAACTTCTAAAATCAAGAAGATTGTTTTTGGCTGTAGGCTTATGGTGGGTCTTAGTCGTGAGCCCAGTACCAACAGCAGAGATGACCACATCAAGGAAGACAATGTCTGTTTTGCTAGTGTTGTTTGTGGATCTCAGGTTATGATCTAGCGTGTTGATCCAGATCAGGAATGTGTCCAGTTCGCCATCACTCCCTGTCCAGAGAAGCAGAATGTCATCAATATAACGCTTCCAAAGAAGCATGTGAGTGGAAAACGCTGCAGTGGGGGGTAATATGAATTTGGCCTCAAAATCCGCAACGTATAATCCTGCCACGCTGGGAGCAAAGACACTGCCCATCGAGGTCCCAGAGCATTGTAGGTACAGCCTGTCTTTGAAAGAGAAAAAATTCTCTTTGAGGGCTATGGTGGCACATTCAATGATGAAGGTTTTTGGTGTCTGATAGTTCCATTCGATGGAATCTAGAGATTTCCTCAGGACATTGATGGTATCGTCCTGTGGAATACTCGTGTAAAGGCTTTCTACATCGAGGGTCACTAGGGTAACTGAATTCTCAGTGAACGTGATTTCTGATAAAAGTTTTAAGAGGCTCTTGGTGTCTTTGAGGTACGTGGGAGTGGATTGTACTAGAGGTTTCAAAAAGTAGTCACAAAATTGTGACAGGGGCTCCAGAAGCGAACTGATCCCTGACACGATGGGGCGTCCTGGTGGCGGCAATCGATTCTTGTGCATCTTGGGCAGGGTGTAAAAGTATGGAATCACCTTGCTTGGATTGTTTAGGAAGTCTGCTTCGTTTTTAGACAGATGTCCGCATTCCTCAGCATGGCGGACCAGGTTTGTAATCCTTTTGGTGAGATCTGATGTAGGATCACTAGTAAGTGGGGTGTAGTTTCTGGTGTCCCCCAGCAGGTCATTACAGGTTTTTTCGTAGTCTCTGGTATTCTGGATAACTATACCTCCGCCCTTGTCTGCCGGTTTTATGGTTATAGAGGTATCATTCTGTAACGTCCGTAACGCTTGATGTTCGGCTGTGCTAAAGTTACCAAAGGTCTTAGGAGTGTTGTGTGTCTCCAGATCCTTAGATACGGCATGCTCAAAGGCGGAGATAGCCGCCGGGACAGTGTGGTTAGGAGGGGTGAAAGTGGAACTTAGTCTGAGTCCCGTGTCTCCTTTCCTGACAGCCTCATTTGGGTCTGTCTTACCTTCAAAGAATGCCTTGAGTTTTAATTTGCGAAAAAAGCTTGCAAGTTCACAATGTAACTTGAATTTGTCCGGCCTTGCCAACGGGACAAAACCTAAGCCTTTCTCCAGTACTTGGATTTCAGTGGTTGTTAGGGACCTATCCGATAAGTTCGTCACCAAACTCAAATCCCGCTCGTTCCTGGCTGTTGGTTGCTGCGGGTGTGATTCGCTACTGGATCCTCCTCTTCCCAGGTCACTCTGCTGTTGCCTCTTCTTTTGCCTCTGCCCCTCCGGCCGTTCTCTAAAAAAGGCTGTCTGTATTGGTTCTGGAATTGTACTGGGGGCATAAAGCCAGGGTTCCATCCCATGAATGGAAATTGTGGCTGTTGGAAGGCATAAGGGTGCGGACCCATTCCCATTTGGGGGGGATACCATTGGCGCTGGTTGTCCTGGTTCCCTTGTCTGCCCCTGTTATTCCTATTCCCGCGGTTACCTCTTTTCTTTGTCTGTTTGAATGAGTTATTGCTAGACCCACTGCTATTTGAAGAGTCATCATCCGTGTAATCGGATTTACTCTCATTTCGTGCTTGGGGGGTAAAGGTAGCCGCAGAATATGGGTACACTTTCTCAAAGTCAAACTTCTTCTAAGCCTCCAAAATGGCAGAAACATGTTGACTGACTAATTTATCTACTGTATTTCTCTGAATTTTACCATTCCTAATCCTTGGCAACCAAATTTAGTCACATAATACCTGTTAATTCGTGTCTTAGGGATCATTTAATAAAAACAATTTTTTTGATACTCGTTTAGACACTTTTAATTTAACTCACCCTCACAACACGTCCTCCTTCACACAACCAGCTCCGCAGTCTTTCTGGCGTTGTAGCACACCAAAGAGGCACTCGGCCTCTTTGGTGGGGCCCGATGATGAAGCATGACACTGACTAGGTCGGTGTGTGAGGGCTTTCCTTTTCACCCTAAGTGAGTGTGTGATCCTTATGTATCTCGCTCCAATCTAGTGGCATTTTTGAGACTGATTTGGCCTCTCTCTTTTTGTTTATCTACGTTTCACCACCTCCTCCACAAGGACCTGAAGCTCACTTGCACTAAACTTCATTTTCCTTTTCCTTTCCGCTCCTTCCCTCTCTGATTCATTGGAAGCCATCCTGCAGTTTTCCTCAGCAATGTTCAGCCAGTGACTCAGTTGCTCCCAGCTCTTCAGACGGTTCTGATTGTCTGCACCTGCATGGGTGTGGCTACTTCCTGGTTGTGGGGTGGGGTGGATGCACAGGATTGGTTGAATCCTCAATTGCTTGATTTTTGAAACTCCGATTCGGTACGAATCGGTATTTACCTTTTCGGTAAATACCGATTCGGTACACATTTTCCGAATTTTTCCGATTCCTTAAATGTTACAGAATTTTTTCCTACATCTCCTTTACCGAATCCTGAATACCGAATCGGTAAAATTCGGTATTTTGGAATCCGTAAAATATATTTACCTACATATGGTCCTTGGCCTTGTAAATATATAGAAGTTATGCCAGGGGGCGCTTTCCTAATTTACGACTAAAATTTGATAGGGCCCTTAACGCCTTGACAAACAGCAGGTTTCTAGTTTTGACCGCCTCAAACCATAGTCCTGTCCTGTGAAATAGTATCCCTAGGTATGAGAATCTTTTAGTGCACTCTATCGGTCTTCCATCTATATATAGAGTTTTAACCCTCTTGTTCGTCCCAACCCCGCAATTCCTTGTAAATGTTTTGGAACAATTTATTGTAAGTCCCAGTCGACATAAAGCTAGAGAAAGAGATAACAACCTTTTGGAGTCCGAGCGGTGTAAGGGCCATTAAAACAACATCATCTGCATACAAGAGTGCAGGGATAGGTTGCTTTGCTGCCTTTGGTAGATCCCTGCACTCTTTACCTAAAGTAGATTCTAAATTATTTATATATAATGTGAAGAGGAATGGGGCAAGGACGCAGCCTTGCCGCACCCCTCTCCCAATTCTAAAGTGACTTGGCATTCTCCACCTCGCCCATATCTGACCTTAGCCTTAGCCCCAGAATAAAGCTCCCCTAAAAATGCAATTATTAGGAGGCCCACGCCTAACCCTTCTAAAATCGACCACAGCTTATCGTGGATGACGCAGTCGAAAGCTGCCATTAAGTCCACAAAGGTCATATATAGTCTACCCTTTTTTTGCCTTTGTACCCAGACCCTTGCGAAATCCGTATTGTAAATCGCTAATAACGTCTTGTTCTTCTGCCCAGGCCTGCATTCTATCTAATAAAACCCGCCCAATAATCTTAGCTGTAGAATCTAGCAATGAAATCGGGCGATAGTAAGCCGGATTGGTCCTAGCTCCCTTTTAAAAAATTGGCACAATCGTTGATTCGTACCAAGTTGGTAAAAAGCCACTCTCATTACATGCATTAAAAACCTCAGTTAAAAGCGGACCCCATAGTACTATGTTAGATTTAAAAAGGTCCACAGTAATGCCATCTGGCCCTGGGGCCTTGCCACCCAAGCTTGTATTAATTTCTGCAGTAATCTCAATGAGTGTAAAATCCATTCTTAGTTCTTGTACTGTAGCCTCCGTGTTCAGTATACTGCCATACACATCAAAAGTCGGATTATTATACAAATTTGAATAATGTTTTATCCATTCTGATTTTGAGATGGCAATCTCCATGAAGGTCATCTCCTTATTAGCTAAAAAAGGGGCATTTACTGCTTTCCAGAAGGAAGAGAAATCATGACTTTCAGCAGCATCATGTAAAGCACGCCATGTTTCCTGTTTTAAAATAGTCTTTCTACATTTAAGAACAGCTTTATAATTTCGTCTTGCCTCCCTAATATGGTCGATATTTTTACTGTGGCATGTATACAATTTTTAAGATTGGAATATGCCTTTGTACATTCGGTATCAAACCAACCTTGGTTATCAGTAGCTTTCCTTTTAGTTTCAACAAAAATCATTTCTTTATAAAATTTGAGATAGCTAAAAAGTTTTCCCTAATCTCTTGACTAGGTGTGTTTTCATCAAAACACGACAGGATGCTGCTTTTACAGTTAAAAACAATTTTTGAGATAAGTTCCTTAGTGTCTACTGTAGCCCATTTTAGTGCATATCCATTTTGCCTACTCATGACAATATTATCAACATTATCAATGGATATTGTTCTAGCATCAGTGCTCTGTTTAAGCACTGTCACATCTACACTTAGAGGGAAGTGATCGCTTAAGGCAAACTTGTGTGTCTTGAAAATTTTAATACACGAAGAATATCTACATGAAGACAAAATAAAATCTATAGTAGAAAATATACCACGAGCATTAAAAGTAGGGGAAAATGGAATAATGGTTGAAAATAGACTATTGACTAATCCTAAGTCAAACGTGAACATTATATCGTTCAAAGTGTCACCGTATATTGTGTGCGGAAAATGAACAAAGCTATCTCCGTTCTCATAGGTAAGGCCACGGACATTTTTATCAATATGTTTACAAATGGGGGAGTTAAAATCCCCACCCCATATCACAAATACCTCTTTATTTAAGTGAGTATGTAAGGTATGTAAATAATAGCTCAGGGATTTCAATGTTTCTTTAATCAGATCAGGTGTCACAATATTGTAGAAGTTCAATACCGCCAAACAAAGATTGCTATCCACATGTAAGATAACTATATGATAGTAGGGTTCAATGGCGGTAAATTCAATTTTCCCTCCAATAAAATAGTTTGAAACATACGTGCACAGCCCCTCCTTAGCTCTGCCAGATACTGTTGCAATAGCTGGGGTGTGGAATGTTTTATAGCCACTTATATGTATAGGGTCTATCGCCCAGGTTTCTTGTACATTAACAATATTGAGTTCCTAACAAACTCAATCCATAAGGTATTAGACTCCTTAGATTTTAAACCGACAACATTCCAGAACAGGAGTTGACACTTATCCTCCAGTTCTTTATCATTTTCGTTAATCCCCGCATTACCCGCATGAGGTTGAATTGAACTAGTTTGTTGAGGTAGAGGTGAAGTTGATACTGATGTATTATTGCCCAACATGTCATAAACTGACCCCATGCTTTCCTTCTCATTAAAGTCGAGTTTGACAGTTATTTTATTGGTAGATGTCGATACCAGATGTCCCGAGTTGAGCATGGGGCCCTTGATGCTGGGTGTAACTATATACTGATGTTCCCCCTTTTGTAGTCAGTCAACTAAGTCAAGGTTAGAGAATTTCTCAGACCGATTTTGGACAGGCACATTAAACGTATTCATAAAGCCAGAAATGAGTGGTTCCTACGAATTAGTAAAATTATTATTACTCATTGGGTGATAAAAATAACCTAGTGATACTAAATTGACACCCTGTGTAGTGATTGAATGAGTCCCGGCTCTATTTAAAATAAGTTGCACTAATTGTGGAGTTCTGAATGTCAGTACCACGCAGTCCCCACTCAAGTTCTTCCGACCTTTTCCAACCCACGATACCCTTCTAGCCATCTTAAATTCTTCATATAGTCTCGCTGTTAGTCCTGTCCTAGTACATATTCAGTGTAGCGATCTATTTCTTAGGGTCTCCCATGTTTCCATGCTCCCCATCTGTACTCTCGGGACATTAATTAACACCATTACATAAGGGGTGGCAGCAGGCGGTAAGTCCAGACGGAACTTATGTTGGTCGCCTTCATTTCCATTCAGAGTGCTGGTGGTGTTAAGATTGAGATTTGGGGGATAAGTAGATGTACACGGTACTAAGGAGGGCGTGTTGGAGTGGGCCTCATGGTTGTAAATAGGAAATTTCTCAACTCTTCGGTATAGTACACTGCTCTGTTCTTTATTGCTAATAGGTACAGGGTCGGTAGTTTGGTAGCTCTCGCTGTTAACAGGTTGTGCTTGACTACTCATGTGCACATCTAATAGCTCCTGTATTGGTTTCTGTACTTTACATAAACAATTAAGTAACCCCTCTTCCAATTTTCCAATTCTATCAGATAAATTATCCAATGTAACTCTAAGGAAAGTGTCCAGGGAGTCCAATTTAGCTTTTATCTTAATCACCTCATTTTGTGTACCTGTGTTAGGAGTACCTGTGGATTTTTCCCTGCCCTCTAGTTTTTGTGACACTTGTGACATGCCCTTATTAGAGGCCTTTTTTCGTGTTTTTGAAAGGGGTATCACCGATGGTGAGCCCAATATTTAGGAAGCGTGACGGATTTTCTTGGTCGCTTAGAGGGTGGTTGGCACGGCTGATCTTGGTCACTTCCTGATATATGTCTTGATGTATCTACAATACAGCCATTAGTGCTTGACTGAGGTCTTTCAGTCGATGGATCAAGACACCCCTGTGGGGTATTGTCCCCTGCCATATTAACACCAGGGTCTGGGTTACCCGAGCTCAGTGACTTCTCTACAGTCAAAATCTGTTGTTCAATGGCTCCCATAGCCCCCGTTAGATAATTAAGTAATGATTGACGTAAGTGCGTCTCTGTATTGGGCTGCTTATTGTTCTTCATTTAAACAGCTGGTGCCTTTCTTTTCCCCATTTCAAATAAAAATTTATATAACAACCCAGCACAGTTAACCCAAATTGACACAATACAACCTTCGTCAACCGAGAGAAGTCCACGCTGAATATGCTACTGTCCTATCAATCCGTGAAAGTGGCGGAGATAGAAAGTCTCAATGTCAATAAATAAAAACATTTTTTACCCTCTACCACAGTACCTTAAGATGTTGAATCAAAAGCCGTGGCCCAGCCCAGACTATTCCTGGCTATGACGGGCTAAGGAAGGCCCGTTTTGACCCGGTCTTGGCCCGGTCTGGACCCGGTCTGAGCCCGGGCACGCCCGTGTGCATCCCACGCTGAGGGGACCGCCGCGCTGGATTTAAACTCCCTCCAGGCACTGGCCTCAAAGTGCGAGTGCAAGGCTGGGCCAGGAGCTGGGTGCAAAGGATGCAGGCATCTATTTGCGGTCTCCCGCCCTGCGGGACCGCAGTGCTAGATTTAAAGTCCCTCCAACCTGCGGGACCACCGTGCTGGGTTTAAAGTCCCTCCAGGGACTGGCGTCAAAGTA
Organism: Lissotriton helveticus; assembly: GCF_964261635.1. Taxonomy (NCBI): domain Eukaryota; kingdom Metazoa; phylum Chordata; class Amphibia; order Caudata; family Salamandridae; genus Lissotriton; species Lissotriton helveticus. The sequence goes on along the minus strand of NC_136060.1, from coordinate 44,154,059 downwards.
TGAGTGCAAGGCTGGGCCAGGGGCCGGGTGCAAAGGATGCAGGCATCTGTTTGCGTTCTCCCGCCCTGCCGGACCGCCGCGCTGGATTTAAAGTCCCTTCAGGGACTGGCATCAAAGTGGGAGTGCAAGGCTGGGCCAGGGGCCGGGTGCAAAGGATGCAGGCGTCTGTTTGCGTTCTCCTGCCCTGCGGGACCGCCGCGCTGGATTTAAAGTCCCTTCAGGGACTGGCATCAAAGTGGGAGTGCAAGGCTGGGCCAGGGGCCGGGTGCAAAGGATGCAGGCGTCTGTTTGCGGTCTCCCGCCCTGCGGGACCGCCGCGCTGGATTTAAAGTCCCTCCAGGAACTGGCGTCAAAGTAGGAGTGCAAGGGTGGGCCAGGGGCCGGGTGTAAAGGATGCAGGCATCTGTTTGCGGTCTCCCGCCCTGCCGGACTGCCACACTGGATTTAAAGTCCCTCCAGGGACTGGCGTCAAAGTACGAGTGCAAGGCTGGGCGCAAAGGATGCAGGCGTCTGTTTGCGGTCTCCCGTCCTGCCGGACCGCCGTGCTAGATTTAAAGTCCCTCCAGGGAATGGCGTCAAAGTACGAGTGCAAGGCTGGGCCAGGGGCCGGGTGCAAAGGATGCAGGCATCTGTTTGCGGTCTGTTTGCGGTCTTATCTGAGACTCACTTATCGCTGTGCGTTCGTGTTTCCATGTGATTTAGGTAGCTATGGCTACTTTCACCTGCCTGCCTGAGCCCCGCCTCTTCTCGCCGCCTCCCTCCACACAAACGGATCTTCCGCAGTGGACAGGGGATTTGGCGCGAGGTGGCGCCTTAAAGGTATAGTGCGCTATTGCCAAAATAAAATCACAGTTAAAATCCAAATTTTTAAAATTGACAAGTTAAAACCCCCCAAAGTGCTGAGTGCTATAGTTCAAATTCTTCTCTGAGACTCACCTATCACTGGGCATCTGCGCTTCCATGCGATATAAGTAGCTACAGCTACTTCCACCAGCCAGACTCAGCCCGCCTCCTCCATCCGCCTCCCTCCACACAAACGGAGCTTCTTCGGTGGACCGGAGATTTGGCGCGAGGTGGAGCCTTAAAGGTATAGTGTGCTATTGCCAAAAAAATCACATTTAAAATCCAAGTGTTAAAAAATCTCACCCAAAGTGCAGAGCGCTATAGTTCACATTCTTTAGCCGCCTCCCTCCACACAAAGTGAGCATCCGCCGGGAACCAGGGATTTGGCGCGATGTGGAGCCTTAAAGGTATAGTGCACTATTGCCCAAAAAAATCTCAGTTAAAATCCAAGTTTTAAAAATTGCCCCCAAGTTAAAACCCCCCAAAGTGCTGAGTGCTATAGTTTAAGTTTTTTCTCTGAGACTCATTAATCGCTGCGCGTCCACTCTTCCATGAGATATAAGTAGCCAGAGCTACTTCGGCCTGCCAGCCAGAGCCCCACCTCCTCCAGCCACCTCCCTCCACACAAACGGAGCTTCCTCAGTGGACCAGGGATTTGGCGCGAAGTGGAGCCTTAAAGGTGCAGTGCACTATTGCCAAGAAAAAATATCAGTTAAAATCCAAGTTTTAAAAATTGCCCCCAAGTTAAAAAAAAAAATTGCAGAGTACTATAGTTCAAATTCTTCTCTGAGACTCACTTATCACTGCGCTTCCGCGCTTCCATGCAATTTAAGTAGCTACAGCTACTTCTGCCTGCCTGCCTGAGCCCCTCCTCCTTTAGCCGCCTCCTTCCACACAAACGGAACATCCGCGGTGGACTGGGGATTTGGCGCGAGGTAGAGCCTTAAAGGTATATTGTCAAAATAAAATCACAGTTAAAATCCAAGTTTTAAAAATTACCTCAAGTTAAAAACCCCCAAAGTGCTTAGAGTTAGTGAGGTGTGTTCCAAGGGAGAGGAGTTCCTAGGATCCCAAATCTCCACTCCAGCTCCAGAGGAGAGTAGGGCATGGGGTGCACTCAGCTCCATACCGATCATAGGGACTGAACGGTGCACCAACTTTGCAGGCTCCATCCAGGGCAAACTGGTGGCCCGACCTCGGATATCATGATGTGGCATAGCTGGGAGAAAATGGAGCCACGTAACAGCCTGTAACTCTCTCCCCCATTTAACTCGGGAAGAAATATATCATGCTAAATAAGTGAAATGCCCAAGACTACAGAAAAAACGCCCAAAGAGAAGGTTCCAAATTCAAAGGTGGGGTCAAGATCAGCCAACGTCAGGTACTTGGAGGACACGTGGGAGAGCCACCCCCAACTTATACACCATGTGTCGGGAACAAAGAGGTACACATGCCTCAAAACGTGCTCACAGCACAAGGCAGACGTTAGCAACTCCAGCTGCAGTAACCTCCTCTTCCCACATGTTCCACCCACCTATAGCGATGATAAGTTACAGAGGGCATGACAAGCGCAACTAACTGTAGCATCCAAAGATGTAACCCCTTCTGAGAAAATAACTATTGGAAGGGGCCGCACAGCAACCGGACCCTTAGCTACAGAAGCGAAGTGCCTATGACAAAACCTAGCACTGCTGTCGGACCCCGATTAAAACCACAATTCTATCCTTTCCGATGTTCATGAGACTACCCCACAAACATATTTAGTACCAATCAAAGCATCCAGTTAGGATTGAAGGGGGGGCTCAACGGCTTATAAAAAGATTTGACCTGCTTAAATAACTAATAGTCTCCCTTAATTCCCGAAAATGCTAGAGTAGTGCTAGAGTAGTGAAAATCCTGCCCCTAGGATAAAAGTACAGGGATTCCAAAAAACAGTAATTACAACGCATATGTAATGTTTCTAAGTTAACATGTTATGTTAACCCGACTTGTATAGTGCAACAGCTGCCTCAGCAAAGAGGCGTCTCGGCGCTGACAGCAGCAATACATCGAAACTAAGGCCTAAACCGGGGGGAAGAGATAGGTTTTGATATCCTTCCAAAACATCAGACGGTTGTTCAGACAGCGGATCTGGGAGGGGAGGGAATTCCAGAGTTTGGCCGCTAGGTTACGAAATGACCTTCCACCTGCATGTGTACATTTGACCCGAGGGACGGTAACCAGGCATTGCCCCAAGGAGCGCAGATGACGCAAGGGTGTATAAGGCACCAACAGATTGGCCAAATACCCGGGGAAGAGTGCATCAGAATTTTAAAGGCCGAGCAAAGGGCATTGAATTCGATGCCTTTAGCCATAGGCAGCCAATGTAATTGTCGAATAGCACCGGTTGTCGGCCAGCTTCGGGGGAGCCCAAGCAGGGCTCTGGCGGCCGCATTTTGGACCCTTTTCAGACACATGACCTCTGCCTTATTTACCCCAGGTAGAGTGAACTGGCATAGTAAAATCTGGTGGGAGACGGTATCGAACGCAGCACTAAGATCTAATAGTATCATTGCCGCGGTGTTCTCAGCATCAAGAGTGGACCGCAGATGTTCGGTCACAGCATATAGGGCTGTCTCCGTGGTGTGACCTGGGCGGAAGCCATTCTGAGAGAAATCCAGGACACCATGATTATCCAAGAATGCCAATAGAATGGAATTAATATGTGCCTCTGCGATCTTGGCCGCCCAAGGGAAGAGAGAAATTGGACGGAAGTTTTCCAATTTGGCTGGGTCCAGTAAAGGGTTTTTAAGTAGTGGGACCACCATTGCCTGCTTCCACAGCCTAGGAACCACAGCAGTGGAGAGAGAGGTATTAATCACCTGGCACAGGGGTGACAAGAGCACAGGCAGTGAGTTCATGAACTGGTCTGACTTAAAGGGGTTTGCAGATTTAACTTTGCAGCATAGCAGACAAAGCTTATCCTGTGAGACCGAGGAAAAAGCCATAAAAATATCGGTAGCAGAGGGTATAAGAGTAGGGCTAGGACAGAGAGAGACCCGAGAGAAGCATTTATATATAGTTTCTACTTTCGTGACAAAAAAGGTAGCCAGGTCCTTACAGTGACGTGATCACAGACGTCATAGGCGTTTTCCATAGTTTAAGATCATTAAGAATTTTGAAAATAAACTTGGCTGGATTGCTGCCAGACCTAATTTCATTAGCAAAGTAGGCAGCTCCCTCAAATTGTATAGCCTGATGGTAGCTCTTAATAGCGGCCTGATAGCGTCTCTTAGCCGCCAGGTCATGGTCCCTCCTCCAATCCCGCTCAAGTTTTTTTCAGGCTTTAGGCATGGTGGCAGTCTTTCAGAGAACAAGGGTTTGGAGTTAGAGTTGCTGTATGAGAAAGTCCACTGTTTAAGTAATCCAGTCGCAAAGTATATTATATGACGGATGTGGATCACTAGGCAGCTTAGGGGTTTCTAGGGCCAACAGGGCATGAAATGGCTCAAGGTTCAGTTTTCGCCATGGGCGCTTACGATAAGACTTCTGAGCAGCTCTGTGCAGGGGTTCAGAGGTCGGAAAGGACGCAGAGATCAGAAAGTGGTCAGACCAACAAACCGGGCTAGGTGTATTGACAGTAAGGGAAGGGGGGTTGGAAAAGACGGGGTCTAGCAAGTGAACTGCCGCATGAGTAGGACCTGCAACTAATTGAGTTAGTTGACAGGCTGCCAGGTCTGCAAGGAAACTGCTGATTTCTGTATCTGTATGGCAGTCAAAGTGTAGGTTCAAGTCACCAAAGATGGTAAAGTAAGCTGTTCTCATTGCCAGGGTACTGTGACTTCAATGAGGGCGGATTTAAACTCCTTGGCTGGTCCAGGAGGGCAGTAGACCAGCAGACCTGACATAGTGTGGTTGGCGCTAAAGGAGATCGCGAAGCGTGCGCATACGCAACCTGCCATGGGCTCTTTAACAAGCGTGCAACCATGGCAGGATTTAAAAATGACAGCGATACCACCGCCTCTCGATATCCTATTCAAGGTCAAAATACTGTAGCCAGGCGGAAGCGCTAGCCCTGGCTCCGTAACCATATCATCAGAGAGCCAGGTTTCAGTTAAGAAAAATACATCAGGAGCTTCATCCTGTACTAAGTCATGTACATCCAAATAGTGTTTAGCCAGTGAACGGCAGTTGAGACCCAATATTTTGATGAAATGCCTAAGTGAAAGCAAGGGGAGTGGGGGAGGCAACTTAGTATGGGCATTGAAGCCACATTGGATGCAGCAAAATGGCCCTTCCAGAGAGCCAGTTACCGGCTGCCCGCGCGGGTTTACCGTTTTAATAATGGCCAATAGATCTTCCCTTGAATATGACAGAGCACAACATTAGCCGCCGACAGTAAGTCTGACATCTGGCGATGTCCAGGCAAGGGCGGGTGCAGACGTGCTTGCCTTTGCCACACCGAGGGCACGTCCGCTGCTTATTGGCACCATTAGTTCTTAAAGTAGGTGCGCTCGCCAGAGAACTCGGGAGACTAGAGCAACCCAACAAAGATGGTGCCCTAGAGTGGACCACAGGGAGTGAGGAGGATTGAGAGAACTACCCTCTGACCGGCTGGACCCCTTCCACTCAATCAGCACAGCAGCTGCGGTGGACCGAGGGGCAGGCGGCGGAAATACAGTTAAAAACAGAGGTGGGTCAAATTAAAGTAAGAACAGATTAAAATTACAACAGATAAAAACGATAATATTCAGACACGAGCTGCATGCCACTCAAAAGTGCAACTAGTGAAAAGCACAGGACAGCAGATAATTAGCAAGTGCAGAAACGCGGTAGCAGCTCCTTCCATATGAGCTGGCCTCTAATGCTATGTCCGCTGCGCGTAATATCAGGTATCCCCTTGGGATCGTGTATCCCCTCCACTTCGGCCGTCTTCGGAGAATGAACTCAGCCCGGGCAGGATCAGACAGAAGCAGTCGATCTCTGCTCGGGCTGAGTGCAGAGATACACGATATCATGGGACACCAGACCGAGCACACGCTATAAATTACTTGACGTTTCGTTTTCTAATGCTGGAGCCACAGCTGCACAAGAGACAGGAAGCTAATAAAAGTAGTTCAAAGAATGAGAGCTTAAATAAATGAAAAATAAGTGCAGAGACGGAGTGAAACAATGGAATGGTTATTTTCTATCCAAATAGCAAATGGTACAAAGAAGGAGAGGTGAAATAAATACACGCACGAAGTTGGAGTGAAAGAATGTTCTTTTTTATTTTTTAGGCAAATCCCAACTAGTATAAAGAAGGAAAGGTGAAATCAATGACAATAAAATTAATGCACGCAGGGACTGGGAGTGAAAGTATGGCGTTTTTTTATTAGTTAGGCAAATCGCAAGTAGTACAAAGAAGTAAACATGAAATAAATGAAAATGAAACATATACACGAAGTCGGAGTGAACGAATGGAATTTTTATTTTCAAAGAGATGGAATGACGTAAATTAAAACATGGGGAGAGAGAAGGACAGAGAAGGGAATATAGCTTGCAAGGTTTTATATTGCTATGTGTAACATTCATATCATGAAATCAATGACAAATTAATGCATGCAGGGACTGGGAGTGAAAGAATGGCATTTTTTAAAATTATTTAGGCAAATCGCAAGTAGTACAAAGAAGGAAACGTGAAATAAATGAAAATGAAACATATACACGAAGTCCGAGTGAAAGAATGGAAGTTTTATTTTCAAGAGATGGAATGACGTAAATTAAAACATGGGGAGAGTGAAGGACAGAGAAGGGAATATAGCTTGCAAGGTTTTATATTGCTATGTGTGACATTCATATCATGAAATCAATGACAAATTAATGCATGCAGGGACTGGGAGTGAAAGTGTGGCGTTTTTTTTTATTATTTATGCAAATCGCAAGTAGTACAAAGAAGGAAACGTGAAATAAATGAAAATGAAACATATACACGAGGTCGGAGTGAAAGAATGGAAGTTTTATTTTCAAGAGATGGAATGACGTAAATGAAAACATGGGGAGAGAGAAGGACAGAGAAGGGAATATAGCTTGCAAGGTTTTATATTGCTATGTGTGACATTCATATCATTTCAGTGTAATTATGAGTGATATTTCAACAACAATGAGTTACACTTTCTGGAAAGCAAAGTCAAGTGATAAAGATGATGGAAGCATAAATATAAAAAATGACACCCATTTCACGAAAGAGAAACTCTAAGAAGATCCTAAAATTACTGCAAGTCACCAGTTATGGAAGAGCACTAACCTAGAACTCGCAAACCGCCTCAGAAAGACCAGGGCAATGGCAAGGCTCAGGACAGTGAGGCGCAGCCTTTAAAACCAGCCAGAAAGCTGTTGATTTCAAAGACAGTAATCAATCCGAATAAAAATGATAACTGAGGAGTTTAGCTGAGTAGTGTCAGCCCTGGTTGGCACACCACTACCTGCCCCACCCCGCAGCACCAGATCACACCAGCAGGCTACAGCTGTCACAGACCTACTAAAAACAACAGGCTCGTAAGTGACACAGGTGCTGGCCATGCTGAAAGTTGGACCAGCATCATTACCACTGCCCCTGATTACAATAGTATCAAGTTGTCGATGCTAGGGGCCAGAGTCACTTCGCTAGGCATGCGCCAACAGACTAAGGCCCTAGGGAGTCGGCATCTATCCTGGTGACTGCTTCCTAGGGCTCACCTTCCAGCTTGTTTATGTGTAGGCCGCACTCCCCTGCGGCAGCCTAGTATGCACTTGGTGTACCCAGGCAGTCCTTTGTGGAAGGGATGTATGGAAGCAGGGATGCTAGGTGGAGGGGGGGTGAGTGTATGGGTTTCTCTAGTGTTTTTGGAGGGTGTGGGATAAAGATTCCAGTTGCAGGCAGGTGTCTCACATAGGGTCTCTTACGTTCTGTGGCGCTGCAGATCACTGCCGTTTATATGCTGTGAAGCGCCGGTGGGGCATCAAGCCATTTGCGGGGTTAGGTGCTAAGTGCAGACCCTTTCATCCCTGTGGCTCCCATTACCTGCTGAGTGCGTGAGTACTTGCGCTCCTGGCCTGCTCTGTGAGAATTCAAGACCAAACCGACCGGGGATGCTAGTACTGGCCCACGTGGAGCAAGATTAAGTGTCAAGGTGGGGGCACGGGTTCCATTACCTGCTGCTGGCGTAGGCTCACCCTCTCCCTCCTGGGTGCTGCTGTCTTCAGAGTTGGCTGCAGCCGTGCTCCTCCAGGAGTTGAGTTGACGACTTCTTGCCTGCTGCGCCATGGCATGCATTCTGAGGTGAGGCTGCCTGGCTGCAGCCAAGTGCTTCCTGTAAGAGACCACCAATCCCGTGGCTGTCTAGACTGGGACGGGACCGGCTATGTGTCACAAGCCTGTCACATTAGTCAGTGACTGCCGCATAGCCCCCTCGCACCAAGCTGGCCCACTAATGTATAAAGAGAGCATGTCTCTTGATAGAAGCTGTTGGCCATAATTTTAACACGGACTGTGAGGTGCCATCACGTGACGAGTCTCACAGTGAGTCACACAGTTAACCTGAATGGATTACCGGAGTCGAGGGGAAGTGTATAAACTTTGTTACATTGTAGCCTCTGCTCTCACCTGCCTAAGCAAGCCTAGTCACGAGCTGAACCAGCCGCCTAAAGCCGGCACGAGCAGCGCGGACCGCGCGCTGCAACCTGGATTTCAGTTTCTAACAGAGAACTAATAGCACTCTGGCTTGATTCTGAGGCACTACAAATGCATGACTTTCAATTTCAGTGCGATGATGCGGAGAACCAGACTGAAATGTGTTAGTCCAACATCTGATGCGTGGTACTTGGCAGAGCAGAGGGAAACAATGGCAGAGATTAAAAAACCTAAAAGGGGAGGTGTTGCGAAGATGGCAGAGTGAGTGGACGTATCCTCTCTGTGCTCCGCCCCGCCGGTCCCACAGCATTGAATATTGAACACCTGGACACGGACTTACCAGTGGAGGTCCAGGGACCTGCCCAGCGGACGAGGCGGAGGGTTGCAGTCCCCACCCGCGACGAGCCTTCCAGAGAGTTCCCTGAGCTGCCCACGGCTCCGGCGAAGAGTCGGCCATACTGCTGCACCTGCTAGGGCGCAGAAGAGGTGGCGCTGTTCTACGTGATACTGCCAGCCGGCTGAGATTGCCGCCCGGGCCTGCGGCGGTGGCTGGCGCCATCCGGGACTTCGTGAAGCCAGCAAGTGTCCCGTTGAGGGCCTGCTCTGTTTTCCTGTGCCCGCGGGGAGCCCCGCCTCTTTGTCCCCGTGCTGGCAGTTGGCTTGAAGCCTACGTGAGGCCTACCTGTGGTCTGCTCCGTGACAAGGTGCTCCTGCCCCCTGAGGAGGCCTCCACCCTTGGCAGTTACAGGCCTACGGTAAACATCACTGGGGGACTTCGTGGTTTTTGCGGTGAGGGTCGCCTGCTGGCCCCCCGAGTGTTTGACCGACCCCCTGCTGATTTCTTGGGAACTGGCCTGTGAAGGGCCCGAGTGGTACAGTAGAGGGACTGCATCGCAGCACAACAGAATTTCAGCCTGGGCCGCCCGGTTGATAATCCTCTTTCGCAAGCGTTTCATTAGGGATTGGAGAGGAGCTGGCTGGCTGATATCATCGCAGGAGGTGTGAGCAGTCAATGGCGGCTGTGTTGACAGGGGGATGGCTGGGTCTTCTTGCTGCTACTACTGGCATCAGGCGCTGTTGCCTATATTGCCCGCTGGTTGCGGTTCCAGCAATGGCTGCCGCTAAAGGTAGAAAGGACAGGTCGGTGCGGGATCTCCTACTGAAAGATGCGGGAGACGCATCGGGCTCTGGCTCAGCATTGGCGGAGAGCAGTCCGGACAGCGCCGTCACCCCAGAGTTTCTGGAGTTTTTCTTTGCCTCTCAGAGGGAGGACATCCTGGCTGTCAAGACAGATTAGCAGGCGGCTCTCCGGGAGGTCAGGCGCGATGTGGGTGCTGTTGGGAGAGCACGTTGCAGCCTTGGAAGACTCCACGGCGGCGAGGGATGAGGAGATCACAATGCTTCAACAAGAAGTCCTGAGACTGCGGGAACAACATCTAGACCTCCAAACGCACACAGAGGATTTGGAGAACAGATCTCGGAGGAACAATGTTCGCATCCGGACGGTCCCTACGGGGCGGAGGGCGGGGACCTCGTGGGTTATGTGCAGGATCTCTTCTGCAAGATTTTGGGCTCTTCATGGGATTCCACCATTAAGATAGATCGATGCCATCGGGTTGCCCCCCCCGCCAGTCGAATGTCCCCCTGCGGACATCCTGATATGCATCCATAACTATATAGTGAAGGAGGAGATTCTCAGAGCGGCACATTCCATACAACCTCTCCATTTCAGGGATCATACTCCGCAGCTCTTCCAGGACTTAGCTGCTAGCACACTCCAGAAGAGGAAAGATTTTCACCCAATAACAAATCATCTGCGCTCACAGAACATTTCTTATGCCTGGGGCCATCCTTTTTGCCTCATTTTCCATCTAGACAGGAAGCTCATACAGGTCTCTTCCATTTCTGAAGCTTGCAGAGTGTTGAAGTTGTCTCCCGACGAGTTGCCCTCTCCTCCAGATGCTGCAGTTCAGGGTTCACAGAGATCTCGAAACCGCGGTCCTGGGAACGCCTGGACCACTGACCGCCTTTGCCCTGACCCAGACACCATCTTCAAGGAACGTTCTTCTGTTCTACGATCCCTGACGGGCACCGGGGGGGATTTGTTGGATGCTAATGACTGAGGGTGATGTGTCTGGGGTTTCTACCACTTTTGTGGGCCTGGTGGGTGCAGAGGGGAGGTTTTGTTCACCTAGTGCAGATGACGCTTACTTCCTTGCCAGTCTCCTCTGAATACTGCCCAACCTTCACGTTGGACCATGTGCTGTTTTGGTGGTCTGCAGTTTGTTCTTTTTGTTGTTCTGGGGGTGGGTGGGTCCTTCCTATGGTGAGCTTTTTAGTCATGTACGCTGAGATAAGTTTTACCTGCCTACACATATACCCTTTGTCCTTGCAGTACTCCACTCCTTACTGGGTCTCTGGGACCTTCACTATAGCGTCTAACGGTCCTTTCCCTACTGATGACAGTTCAGATTGTTAGTTATAATGTCTAGGGCTTTAATAATCCCACTCAAAGGAATGCTGACCTATCTTTACTTGAGAACACGCGGGGAGAAGTGTGCCCACTCTAAGAAACGCACCTCCTCCACAGTGACACACATCGCATGCAACACAGGGCGTTCCCGGTACAATTGTGGTTCTCGGGGAAATGGAAAACAGGAGGGGTGGCCATCTTGCTTTCCACGCATTTTAGAGGCTTGGTTGTGGGTGCAGTCGCAGAAATTCTGGAGCAATTACTCGCAGAACGACTCTGTATAGGGTCCACCACTGTCACAATAACCTCCCTCCATTCTCCCAATGTTCACCAAGAGAAATTCCTGCTTAATGCTTTGGCCGAAGTACTGCTAATCAAGGGGGGGGGGGGAGTAGGAAATATCTGACCCTTCAATTTCCTTATTTAAATGCTAAAAAATCAACTGGGGAAGGGTCACTTGTCCTGCATGAACCAGGGTATGCAGGAAATCTCACAAAGGTGTCTCCAATAAAAAACCCTCATGCACGTGTTTGGTAGCGTGGTAAGCGGTGTATCTTGATTCTCCGCTCTTTATACATGTGTGTGCATAATCATAGGGTTAGTTTCGGTATGCAGACTCCACCAGGAGGATCTTACCCTTGGTTAAAAACAGTAGTGACCCAGTGATGTGGACAATGTGCAGAAAAAATATTTAAAAAATCGCCCGGATAGCCAGAAGATGAGTTTTATTAGATCTGGGTTCGGGTGAATCCCGTCAGGGTATGCTCGAAGATTGTGCGTTCTGGTGAAAAATATTAGGTTTTCAGGGCGCACGAGCATTAGCAAAAATAAAAAATGGCCGACATGTTTCAGCCCACTGCCGAGATTCGGACTTAGGGGCTTTCTTCAGGACCAATAGTGGTAGGTGAGAGTGATACTAGTTTACTCAATTTTAGCAAGCAAGTGTTTAGAAAAGGGAAAATTCTCAACCTGTTTCTGTTCTTCAAGGTCGCGATGTACCTGTAAATCAGATGTGATGTATATATACAAACAAAAGGGTAAGGGAGACACATAATGTAGTGAATTCACTACTTGACAACACAAATTAATGCAACTTAAAATGGCAATACTTCATAACCCCCAGTAATTGGCAATGTCAACTCTCTCTTTCTCCAGCAAACGTGTACCATGCAAAAAGAGGGTTTTTGTAGTGATAGTGTGTCCTACAAGCATGCACGGCAAGGTGGAGCTTGAGTGTCTCCTTTGGTCTCTTAACCACTACTATCAATATGATGTCATTAGGCTCTTTGTAACGTGTACTATTATAAAATCTCATGCAATAACATTATAGATTATGCGTATTTGTGACATGCACATTTCTGAAGCTCATAACGTGGGCACTTTGGAAAGATCTATAAATGCCCATGCCGTTTTAGTAATCGCGCTAAAAAGCATACCTGAAGTGTATGTCAATTACACCTCCTTCGGGTAAAACAAGGGCTTCGAGGGGGCTGGATGTGGAGGAACGTGTAAATATTAGCAAGATGGGAAAGATAATACTTGCGGTTTTGCAGCTGGGTTGGGTAGAAGTCGAATACCTTATGCTTCACTCCTCGCGCCTTGCGTTGCGCTTCAGCTGCCTCTTGTGAACCGGAAGTAGCAGGGCTCCTCTTACGGGTCGCACTTAAAGTCCCGAGTACCGAGTAATAGAAAAGGGACTAGCTGCTTTTTGTTGAATAGGATATCGGAGTTTCCGAGTAATAGAAAAGGAACAAGTTGCTTTTTTGTTGAGTGGGATGTCGGGGTTTCCGAAAAAATATATATACCATAACTAAAAAGCAAAGTTGTGGTTGTACTAAATTGGAAATGTGATGTTTTGTATGGGCTGTTAATATTCAGGTCATCAAAATTAACCCAGAATGGTTTTGTGAAGATTTTCTTATTCAGTGAAACTATTCTGTTATTATGGCTCTAGAGATTGTAATTATCTCGGAAGTCGTCTAAGGGACCAGTAGGTGGACTAAATGAAGATGTTTAATTATAATGTCGTAGTCACAGCTATATGGTCAGCAATATTCTCGGATATTAGAAGGGACCACATTGGTGCTTTTGGAACTGTGAGAAAAATACAGTCATATTAATGCTTACATAAATGAGTGGATACAGTGTGTACCAAGACGTCTTATATTTCAGGTTTGCAGTTCTTATCTCAGCACACTCAGCCAGGAAATATTATCATTCAAACCTCTTGTGTCTGTCCCCAATCGATGTATCCAACGTTGTTCCTTTTCATAAAGGATCCTTTCGGCATTACTGTCCTTTGTCTCTAACGTTTCAAGGACGACCCAATTGAGTTCGTCTACTGTGTGGTTCTTTTCTAGGTAATGACAGGCCATTTTTGTTGTACTCTTTTTACATTTTACGTTGCTCCTGTGTTCCCCAATCCTTTGTTTTACTTTTCTGCACGTCATACCGATGTAGTTTAGGAGACAAGGCTGGGTGTTACAGTTAGTGTGTCTCCGTATCTTCCATTTAAAATTGGGAAGTAGTTGTAGTTCTTTTGTAGGCTTAGTCAAACTGCAAACTGAGCAAGAACCGCACGGGTAATGACCAGTGATCGGGGGATTTCCCCAAAGATTTGTTCTTTCTTGTTGTTTGACAGGAGGTGGTCTTGTATGAACCAAGATATCTTTTAGATTTCGGCTCCGTCTGTGGGCAAATCTTGGTTTGGGCCAAGATAGAGTGCCGGATGTGAGAATCTTCCAGTTTTTGTTGATGATCTTCTTGACTTTGTCAGTTACTGGACTGTAGGTAGTGACACATGTGGTTAGGCTCTCTGGTTCTGTTTTTGTTGTTGTCTCTAAAAGGCCTTCTCTGTTTTGGTTATGTGCTGCACACACCTGACACTCTGGTGGTGATAGGAGAGGACCTGAATTTGGTTATGGATGCACAGGTAGATCTCTCTTGCTCACGCTCAAGTGGCGCAGGCGCTCTTTCGGGGGTGGGGTGGGCTTGGCTGGATGATTGCGGGCTTAGAGATGCTTTGCGGTGTTTGCACCCTGATGAAAGGGACTATACGTTCTACTCCGCGGCTCATAAGACATATGCCCGATTGGATCATTTCCTTGTCACTTGTGCTGCATGAAACTGCATTCAGGCCTCCTCTATAGAAGCCCGATCTCTGTCGGACCACCCTCATATCACCCTCACACTAAGCCTTCCGCACACACAATCGCCCCCCCTCATTGGCGGCTATTGGACTCTCTCCTGAGGTCCACGTCAGTGGTGGAGAGACTCCGTAGTACCCTGACAGATTACCTGAAGCTCAATGACAATGGCTTCACTCCCCAAGCTTCCGTTTGGTAGGTGTTTAAGCTAGTTGCGCGGGGGGCTCTTATCTCTAGGGCGGCATACGATAATAAAATCAGGCGTGAGAAGCGTCAAGAACTTGAAGGCCAGGTGAGGGAACAGGATAGAGCCGAATATGCGGTACTACGACTGAAGCATAAGTATTATGTTTGTTCTAATTGGGGCGGCCGCATGCTGGCACACTGTCTTCATTGCCAACACCAGGCCCAGGCAGTGAAAGTGATGCGAGAAGCCCAGGGGTCAGAGGCGACAGATGATCTTGCTATAGCCACAGCCTTTTGGGCATTTTATGCGGGGCTATATTTCGCCAAGACCTCAGGCCTTCTAGATCCTCTAGAGTACGTATGAGTAACCCCCCCTCCCAGGGCAGGAAGCGGAAGGACTGGAAGCCCCCATTCGAATCGAAGAGGTGATATCCGCCATATCTCGGTTGAAACCTCTGAAAGCACCTGGCCCGGATGGGTTTAGTGCCCTGTTTTATAAAACATTTTGTACGGAACAGGCACCAGTGCTCACCCGACTGTTCAACTCATTCTAGGACACAGGCACTCGTACGCCCTCTATGCTGCAGGTCACGATTTCTGTCATTCCCAAATCAGGGACAGACCCAGTGCTTTGCAGTTCTTACCGCCCCATCTCCCTGCTAAATTTGGACTCTAAACTGTTCTCAAGCATCTTAGCCCATAGGCTCAACCCTCTTATGCCCAGCTTAATAGACCCGGATCAGTCGGGTTTCATCCTGGGGAGACAGTGCAGGGATAACACCAAGAGGATCTGTCGCTTAATTGATAAGCCTTCGACCGAGTGAATTGGCCGTACCTATTTGCCACGTTAGAGCGCTTTGGCATAGGACCGAAATTTTGTAAGTGGGTGGCTAGTATCTATAATGCCCATTCAGCGCAAGTCTGGGTCAATGGCGTACTTTCCAAAAGCTTTAGGGTGGAGAGAGGCACCAGACAGGGCTGTCCGCTCTCCCCATTGCTTTATGTTTTATATATGGAGCCCTTTGCCCAGCGGCTTCGGGACCATCCACAGGCGCAGGGGATTCCATTCGGTGTGGATCGTCACCTTATCAGCCTCTACGATGATGATATCTTTTCACTGGCACACCCACAAACCTCTATGCCGACCGTAGTGACAGCTCTGCAGGCCTTCAGCCAGGTCTCTGGTTTTAAAATAAATTTACAAAAATTGCAGGTACTGAATCTCTCTGTGGGGCCCTCTACAGTGGCGGATCAGCTGGCCCACTTTGATTTTGACTGGGTGACGGGGGGCATTACCTACCTCGGACTGACTCTGCACACTAGCTTTGTTAGGACAGCGGAAGCAAATAATGCCTCCTTACTCTCTCGCATTAGTAAAGACCTCGCCCACAGGAAATGGCTACCCCTGTCTTGGCTCGGCAGACTGGCTACGATAAAAATGAATGTTCTACCCCGGGCTCTCTATTTATTTCAGACCCTTCCCCTGCTGCCCCCATCGACTGCGCTCACACGAATCCAGACAGAGATTGAGCACTTTATCTGGGGTCCTATGTCACCCAGACTGCAGAAAACCTTACTACGACGGCCTAAGAAGGAAGGGGGGTTGGCCTTTCCTAATCACATTCATTATTACCAAGCCTCGATTTTGTGTTACCTGGTGGAGTGGAACCGTCCCATGACGGAGAAACACTGGGTATTTATGGATCAGTCAGTAGCTGGTAGGCATATCTGGAGGGAGTGTTGGTTACCTAGGTCGGCGCACGCATGGGGTCTTTACTCCTCACCAGTCACTTGCCCTACCATGTTAGCATGGGACAAGGTGTCTTGACGAGCCAATCTCACCACTTTCCCCTCCCATCTTTTCGAATACTGATTTCCCTCCGGGCATGGACAGAGGTGCAGGCTCTCGCTGGGTGGAGGGAGGATGTAAGCGAGTGGGGCAGTTGTTTGATTTGGATGACCATATCCCTTTTAAGGTTCTCTGTGAGGACTATAACTTAACAGACTCAGACGATTTCCTCCCTGCCCAAATGTGCCACTGGACATCGGGCCCCCTGGTGCAGCCCTTGGTCAGTAGGCCGATGCTTCCGTTAGAGAAGTGGCACTTCCAGAAAAAGGATGATCACAGGCTTATTTCAGAGTTCTACACCTTTCTCTCGTCTTGGTCAAAGGGGACCCGTTCTGTGGGACAGAAGCGGTGGGAGATAGAGATTGGCAGTACCTTGACAGACAAGGAGTGGGAGAACATCTTCTACAGATCACATCATTTTGCACACTCAATGGGGCACACAGAGACTGCATATAAAATAGTTTCCTATTGGTATTATACCCCGGATTGACTGGCTAAGTGGAACTCCCAGAATGATGTCCTCTGCTGACGTGGCTGTGGAAGTCCCGGGACCCTCCTTCACCTGCCATGGAATTGCCCCAAACTAACATGATATTGGGACACAATCCTCAAGGAGATTGATAGAGCCTTTGACACTACTATTCCAAGTTTTCCCGCTTACACTATACTAGGACTTCCCAAGGTCTTGACCTTCCCCTTGCATTCACTTAAAGGCAAGCAGATTACCCTGGCCTTGAATGCTGTGCACCGGGTTATCCTGGTGGCCTGGAAGACTGACAGGATCCCAGACCGTTCCCAGTGGCTGCTCCAGTTATGGTCCCTACTAGATATGGAGTGTTTATCCATGGCTTTACTAGGATAGAATACTCTAAGATTTAGGCTCCTTTCATAGCGATTTTGTCTTTTGAATTTTGGGAACTAATTTGTCCTGTCTATTTACGTCTCCTGAAATTGATTCCCGAGGGGACCGCTGTGGAGCAGGGTGACCCCCCTTATCATATCCGCCCTTTTCTCAAGGGGACTGTTCTTCTTCTTAAAGGCACGCATGTGTAGGCTTTAGGTAGCAGGTGGCACACCAGGGGGGAGGAAGAGTGGGGTGGGGGGACTAGGTTTAGATGTTTCAAATTTTGATTTGTTCTCTTTTTTCTCCTTTTTCCTTTTTTCCCTTTTGTTGTTCTTATCCCTTAAAGGTAGGCATACTTGCTCTGCATGTGCAACGGAGTGTTAGATTGGTGCTTTTACTTAAGCAGGTGTGGTGCCCTGGGCCGGGCATTGTTTTTATCTTTACACTGTTAAGCTTGCTAATTCTTTCAGGTTGTCTTACGCGGCCGGCCCAAGTTGGGTTGTAGGTGACATGCTGTGTTACATAAAGGTATAATTGTTGGTTGGACCATGTACTATGCCCTCTACTACATGTTTGTTAATTTGCCGGCCCACAGGGTTGTAGGCGCTAACGCTCTGTATTCTGTTTTCCGTGTGTACTGCCAATAAAAACGATTTAATTCTAAAAAACCTAAAAGGGTAAAACACATCAATATGGAAAGAATATTAAAGTGTGAGGGTGTTGGACTTGGCCCTGTTTGCAGGGTCATCCCGGAACTCTTTGCCTTCCCCCTAGTTTTTTTAACCTAATATAGAATTGATGGTTCGAAATGAGACACAATAAATATGTATGTTTTGTGGTTGCACTAGAAATAATACATGCTGCGCAATGGTGTCCAGAGGTTTAACTTCACCATGGAAGAAAATGTCACTTTTAAAATGGACGCCATTGCTGTGTGCTTTGTGCTGCCTGCCTGAGGAGGGTTGGCGGTCTAGTGTTCGGAGTGACAGGGTGCCCTACACCTCCCCCACAGTGACAGTTGGGACTGGAACAGCCAGGAGCTTTCTAGAAGGTTCAAGCCCTGTCTGGTAGGTGGGGTTAGGGGGGTATATATAGGGGGGCTGTGCCTCCATGTGCTCAGACTGAGCATGGACTTGATCGAGAGGGGAAACTCTGCCAGGAGGTACCGCCGCAAGGGCCTGTTTGCTGGCCCCTGAGCCAATCTGTACCCTTCTGCTGTCCACAGGGCCAGTGAGAGACTTTGCTGGAGTGAAGACTGCTATGTCAGGAGGAGTGCCACTTTATGGGAGATGACTGCTTCTAGGAGCTGCTGTCCTGTACTGATGAGTGCCCACTGACTGCTGATCTGGCCCAGCATTGCCTGCCTGCGCTCCAGCCCTAGCATCTTGTGAGTGACACAACTGTGCCTTGGAGGTGAGGAGCATGGGCACTACTTTACTTTATGGGACCTAGCACCGGGGGAGCGCCACAGCTTTACCCCAGCATGGATTGTGCTCTGCCTGCTGCCTAGTGCCTGGGAAGCGCTTTGTCTTCGCTGCCCAGGAGGTGCGGAACGCCTGCCCCCTGCAGCGCTGTGCTGCCAGAGCGTTATGTGATCCTGGGAGGACTCTAGCGCCACCAGATCGCTATATTTCATTATCCTAAGGAAGAAGGTGCGGGGGGCCTGTAGCGTGTGCTGCCATGGAGAGCTGCTTGTTTAAGAAATACAGTGGGAGCCTACCCCGCTGCTGTGTGACCCCCGGCGTGGGGATCCCCCTGTGTGCAGGAGAAATGCGGGTGCCTACCCCGCGTTTGTGCCGTATTATAAGTGCTGCCTGGGGGAGCTGCATGTCTAAAAGCGCAACGGGAGCCTACCCACAAAACATACAACTGACACTGTAAGTACAACAACAGTGACAGTCCTGGCATTTGAACAGGCAATACTGAAGGAAATTCAAACAATCGACTCTCAGAACATCAAAGGCTAACAGAACTTGAAGAAAGGTGAGACGAAGGCACTCATGGACCTGAAAGAGAATACTACACTTGTCATTAAACCAGCTGACAAAGGCGGCACAATCGTTATCATAGATAAAAACATGGATCACGAAGAATGCATCAGATTGCTATCAGATGAAAACAGCTATGAAATCCACCGGATTTACCCTACTCCAAGACTTGTGAACAAAATCAGAACCTTGGTGGATGAGGGCCTGATGAATGATTGGATAACCAAAGATGAGGCTGGGCTTCTGGTGGGTGATAATCCCTGCACCCTCAGATTCTATACTGTCCCCAATATCCACAAAAAACAGGATGCCCCCACCAGGGAGACCTATAGTGTTGGGAATAGGTTCAGTTCTTGAACCTCTTTCACATTCTGCGATTGGTGTTTGAGACCTATCGTACAGTCGTCTACATCTTGCCTAAGACACTAAAGATGTCCTGTGCCTACTTAGAGACCTCGAGATCACCCCAGCTGAAGATCTTTTCATTACCATGGACATCGAGGCATTATACACCAGCATACCTCACAGACGCACATTGAGCGTGGTAGAACACATTCTCCTGGAAAGAGACTGGGAGTTCATGACGCTCAGACATTTCATCATGGAGTGGGCAGAATTGGCTCTCATGGAAAACTTCTTCGAATATGAAGACACAATATACCATCAGATCAGAGGCACTTCCA
The DNA here is from genome assembly GCF_964261635.1 of Lissotriton helveticus. NCBI lineage: Eukaryota > Metazoa > Chordata > Amphibia > Caudata > Salamandridae > Lissotriton > Lissotriton helveticus. The sequence goes on along the minus strand of NC_136060.1, from coordinate 44,134,417 downwards.
TGGGAAGCTCTTTTGCTCCGAGCATGGCGTGCCTCTATGTACACCAATTCGAAGTGAACCACATCTTCCATCAAGGCAACTCGTTTGCACCACAATTGAAAGTATGGAGATGATATATTGTCATTTGGCACGGCAACCAAGATGAAGCTGAGGACTTTGTTAGATGGATCAATACTAGAGATGAACATCTGAAATTCACACATGCAGTCAGCATGGAGGGAGCTGTTTTTCTGGACCTAGCTATAAGCATGACAGCGGAATGGATCCAGACTAAAGTTCACAACAAGAGCACACACAAAAACAGCGTACTACTTTATGAGAGCTTCCACCCCAGATCACTGGGGCAAAATTTGCCAGTAGGTCAATTACTCAGGATCCGGAGGAATTGCTCTCGTATGGAAACCTATGAGGAACAGGCTGAGACTGACCCTGGATTAGCTTTCTTTGGTACCCACTGTTTCCATTGGAGAATGTTTGAAGGGGAGGGAGGACTACAAAGCACTTTAAGGTGAACTACACAATGCTTCTTACATTTTCCAACAACTCCGCACTATAGCTTAGAGAAATAAGGCATCATGTGCGTTAATAGTTACAGCTCTGAAATGACGTACATGATCACTTCTCTACGTGCAGTCTATTCTCACAAGCAAGCGAGGCACAGAGGGCACTCAGTCTAAATCTCTCAAGTAACATTTCTCTTTGTCTTTTGTGCTTCCAGTCACTGGTCTTCCAGGTGTAAGCATAAGACCACATTGGCAGGTCCCCCCCACGTGACTTACAATCGCCGTCTGTGAAAAAGAAAGGAAACCTAAACTGCAATAATGCTCGCTTGAGCAGAATCATGCCAAATACACAGAGAAACGTGTAGAGGTCAAGATATCTGTCTGTTTGAAACATGCAGTTTAAAGTTCAAATGCATCCATGCTTAAAGTTGAAGCTTGATGTACCACGCAGATGAATAGATAAAACACTTCATGCCGCGCTGATCAAGAGGGAAAGAGCAAATGAGACGCTCATTGCGATGGACAACCAGGAGGAAACGTGATAGCCAATCCGAAGGAACAATTAGTGATATCACCTGGGCTTGAACCAAGTACCCAAAGGGACAATTACAAGCAATGCATTAATAAAAAGGCAGCATTTTTGATAGGAACAAAAAAGAATGAATGGCAATCGATGGCTTTGGTTAAGGCCCATATTGTAGATACATCATGCTTCGCAGGGCAGCACATGCATGCTGACTCTAGGCTTTACCTAAAAAGGAGATATGACACAGCCGTAACCCTTTTTCTTAATTGCTGGCGGGGTAGGAGAGAAAGTTGGGGATACAAGGAGGGAGGGATGAATGGGTGTCGGGGGCAACATGGACAGTGGAGGGGTTGGGAATTAAAGCACCTTTTTACTTTTTTCAGTCTGGAGGTACAGCTCTGTCAAGTATCATGCATCAGTGGTTAGACCAATGCAGTTTAGCGTGGAAGTCCTCATCGCCACACTAAAATGCTTAATCATGCATTTATAGCACCTCCTAACACAGCGGCATTGCTAGGTATAAGAAACTGCGAATAGCCGCAGACCATTGCAAAAGCGCAAGCAGCCGGCTGCCTGCTGGCAGTGCTGCCAGTGAGCCTGCATTATACAGTGCCGCCTTCAAGGTTGCGTTTCTTCACTAACAATAATGAACACAAATTGTCATCACACGGAATAATGCAGTCTCAGGTTCAGACTGCAGTGCACAATGAATCAGAGCCTCTGGTACTCAGCCACGTGACATGCCATGGCTAAGTCTGTTAAACTGACTGACAATTACCAGTGGCGGCTCCTCGTGGGAGTGCTTTGCAGCAATGCAATGCAGCGCTCGCAATGAAAATCGTTTTATTTATTTATGTATTTATTAACAGAACTCTGTTCGGCCTTAAGCTGGAGTTTACTACCCCCACCCTTCCCCTCCCACACCTCGCCCACCACCCTGCATGACTTCCATGAGGAGCCGCCACTGATAATTACATCCTCCCTGGAGAGTAGTAATAACACTGAGACTAATCAGCTGTGCACTGCCCCTTGCTCAGACTGAGACTGAGAGTGATGATGCATCCAGAGGGTGGCAACTTGCCCTGTTGTATTTTGAAAACTGATGCTTCCTGCACGCCACCGTCAGTGACAGTTAATTCAATTCCGCAAAGTAAGTGATTGGATGATTGGCCAGTGACTCGGCAACTGATGGGCAAAAGTATGTTTTTACGCTGCTACACGTTGTGTGCTCCTCTGCAGGCATTGAGTGAGTGGGGCTGTTGGCACCTCTCAGCCCACGCATCGCTACAGACCCCCAGCCTTATTAACAGTGCTTTGTTTGTACTACCTTGTGTGCTAGTGTGTCAGCACACTGAAGACTGGCACCAAAATTTATTTTTCAAAATCCTCCTGTCACTCCCCAGGAAGGCATCGCTGCGAGTGGACGGGGCCCATGGGGCCCACCTAGTGACACGATAAACAACAAATCGCTCATGTCGCACATGCTGCTCTCAATAGGCATCCGCATGTGGGAAGGCACAGGATGGTAATCTGTTTGTGTCAAATCATGGCAGGGACATGTGCCACGCTGTAATGATTCAAAAAGCTCGGGCGGCTGTCAAGTGTGGCAGACTGTCAATGCGCAGGGAGTTTTTCCCCATCTACACCCATGAGAGAGAGCACAAGGACTCCACTTACTCTCACTCCACATCGTCACCATCAGCACTGAGCAGCAGAACACGACAACACACTAGGTAGCAGCATCTCTGTACTAGTTGAGTATCAAAAAGCAGACGGTGTGAGTCCACACACAGGAGCAGCTATAACATGAGAATCAGCATTTCTCCGTAGGATGTATATTACCCCCTCAAGACTCCACAGGATAGACCCTACCAGATCACACCATTGTACCACATGCAGCGCTCCAAATGCAGACTTCGCTCATCTCGCTTGGACCTGTCCGAACATACATTCATACTGGGAAGCTATACACAAGATGGTGAGCGACATGATCAAGGTTCCAATGACCCCCCTACCTGAGATCGCCCTGCTGGGTTATGTTAACCAGTTCCCACAGGAAACTCGTAGGTTTGTGGCCATTAGCTTACTCCTGGCCAAGAGGGAAGTAGCCATACAATGGGGGGATAAAACAGCACCCTCGGTAAAAGCATGGCTGAGGAGCATGGCATCCTGCACCACAAACAGTGACATTTACGCAAAAACACTCCCCCCCACCTCCAGGCCCAAGGATATTTGGGGCCCTTTCAGGGATTATCTACTGGCGCAGCAGCGAGACCCCCCTACACAGCAGGAACAGGGCATAGACCCTACTGGAGTGGGCCGAATTGTCTCAAGATTTGTGTCGTTACACGCTTGCACTAGGAGCTGTACTTTCTCCTTGTCACTACAGTTGTTGCGCGCCCACTGCATGCTGGGGTAAGCCACCGGGATGGTTCGGTGTTGGAGACTGTTGGGGTCAGAATAAGGTTGGACTCTAAGGGATCCGCTTTAAGTCATGTATGATTATAATGCGTCACGGACTGAGCCACCTGTGATGTATGTTTTTGCTACCTGTGCATGTTAAATAACTGACTTTGTCCAGGTGTACTGTTCTTCTTATACCTAAATGCAAAATAAAGTGTTAAAAAAAACAAAAAACCTGAGAGTCAGCACGCAGAAGGCCAGCAGTGGGAGTTGGTAAGTTTCAGGCAGGGCAACCATTAAGAGAAACACAAAGTGATCTGTCTGTCACTGTGCCTTTTGGGGTGATCATGTGTGTATGTCATATTGTGGTTCTCTAAAACAATGAGAAAAGGAGATTTAAAATCTAGTTTATAAGTTGTGATAAAAGATGTGTTTATATAGCTAAATTACATCATGGCCCGACAATTTTGCACTTTTCAGAGACGGTAATGCCATTATTTGTCCATAGTGCGGCAAGGGTAAGAGCTGCCCTGGTAAGTAGTGGCCAGTCCAGGAGTTTCTCACATTTTTATAGTGGAGGACGGTTGTGATAGTAACCTTCCATGTGAGGTACTTAGCAGCTGTTTCAAGATTGTTTTAGAGCTTTTCATTACTCAAAAGACTGTCATTTCACTTTCCTTGCACTTCAGTGCTTGGTTTTACTCAAGAGAAAGTTTCACTCTAAGTGTCACATATTTGGTCATTGAATGTCACTCATAAGTACGTTTAATCCATTGAAATGTCACACATAAGCAGCACATAAGCAGCTATGGAGGCAACTTGGGTGTGTGGATGAGTAAGGGGGCAACACAGACAATGGATGTGTCTGAGGGGCTCAGAGCAGGCAAATTGACAACGCATGGTGGGAGAGTGGGTAGAAGCAAACACTGGCAGCATCACGGACAACAACAAGTGGGAGGGTGGGTGGGTAAGGTACAGAACAATATGGGCAACAACAGAGAAGGGTGAGTGGGGAAAGCAACAACACAAGAAAAACGGAAGGAGTGAGGGTGGGTGGGATTGGGATGGGATTGGGGTGGGTTTGCAAGCAACAACACAAGGAACAATAGAAGAAGGTAGTGTAGGTGGGGGCAAGCGACAACAAAGGTAACAACCGAAGGAGGGTAGGTGTTGAAAGCAACAGCACAGGCAACAATGGATGAAAGGAGAATTGGGGGGGAAAGCAACAATAACTGTTGCAACAACGGAAGACGGGTGGGTGGGTGTAAGCAAGCAACACAGGAATGAGGATGGAGGTGGATGTTGCCACCTGCAACATGGACAACAATGGAAGGAGGGAGGGTGCAGGGCACGCAACAACAAGTGCAACAATGGAAGTAGGGTGGGCAGGTAGAAGCAATCAATAATGCGGACAACAATCGAAGGAGGGAGGGTGGGAGCAAGCAAGCAACAACACTGGCAACAATGGAAGGAAGGAAGGAAGGAAGGAGAGTGGATAGAGGAAGCTACAACATGGGCAACAACGGCAGATGGGAAGGTGGGTGTATCAGGCAAAAACACAGGCAAAAACAAAAGGAAGTTGGATGGGTAGGACAAGCAACAACATGGACAACACTGGAAGGAGGGAGTGTGGGTACGCAACATGGATGAGTGAGGAACTCTAAGTGGGAGAAGTACATGAGGGAGCCAGCTGAACAAGACGCACTCTAGTATAGCGCTTAAACACATAGAAAAAGTAATGATAACAAATCATGATCAGTGGAAGGATACAAGTAGTGTGTCCATGCTCGAGTGGAAGGACAAACACGCAAAAACAAAGGAAGCCTACTGAATCTTGCCAATAAAAAGCAAACAAAAGAGAGTCACAATAAAGCCAACAAATGGGAAGCAATGAGCGGTCTCTAAGCCCACTCTTGAAAAACAAAATATCTCAAATTCACAGCGCTTGCTCTGCCTAAGCAAGAGCTCCAAAGCAAATGTATACAATTCTGTATGTTTTCTTTTGACATATAAACCGAAAACAGCATGTATGTGAATAAATCATTTAAAAGTGTCTATTTTTTAATACTTAATAAAGAAAATGGAGGCATGATTTTTACTAATGTGGACTTACTATTTTACACAAATTTGTTTCCACCTACTAGCTCTTGGCTGTTCCAAAATAGCAAATGTAAGCAAATTATATATTTTTCTAGTGTAACCCGATTACCAAGTATCTGTATGTCATGTGAGATTGCAGTCTTCACTTTTTAATTACACCGTGTTGCATTCTGGGACTGGAGATGTTTCTCTTTTAGGTTTGACAGTACAGGTGAAAAATGATAGCAAGTAAAGTGGTAATGTGGCTAAATGAGAAGGACATTGAATATGCTTTGTGAGCATCAACAGTGCATTAGTCAACAACTTGAAGAGAGTCAGTACTTTCCAGGCACCTGCAGTGCAAACCTCAGTCAAACACAAAATAGCTACAGGTACAATAGTACACCTGTGCACTGTTACAAGCACAGGTGTACTAGATGACTTCCTAAGGAGCCAAGAGAAGTGCATACGAATTTGAGGGAAACATTTCAAAATAAAAACAAAATCAATGAGAAAAAAATCCTTAGTCTAGATCTCTTGTTGGTTTTTGATGTTGAATGCATTGTCTATTCGGTTTGCTTATGGTGCCGTGTTATTTATTGGCGGCAAGCCTGGTTGCCACTGGTTATAGCACACACTTGCCTTGCACTATAGCATTGAGTATATGACATTTTGCAAAAATTCAAAATTAGTAGATAACACAACGTGGCCATATAAGCTAAGTTAGCAGTGTGCCAAAAAATGGCCCATACTGGCTGTATTTAGTAGCACCTACGTACAAAGTGTTAACACTTACCGGCATAGAATATGACAAGCTATTCACTTTTTGGCTAATTTAGCAGAGTATTTATCTGTCAAGTCACACCCTTCCTAGTAACTCTGCTTTATAGGAATACCAAATATTATGGATTACACATTGCTATAGTATCTTGTATCTCCTATTATTCAATGGTTACCTTTTAGCCATTGACCATTTGAAATTAGTTTTTTTATTTTATTTGGCATGGTCTATCAGCAGGTCTATCTACATTTGGTATTTTTAATGAACCCTCACATTCAGTTCTTGTGGAGGATACCTGTACGCTGCTGTAATATTTTGTTTAAAAAGTAAACGCTTATGCTTCCTCATACAATCCATACATACTGTTCTTAATATCTTCACAAATTTGGGGAAATACTTGGGGTATGCCTTTAACTGGGGTAAGTCTGTGCTGTTCGTGTTCCATGGGCAGACGCCACGTCTCCCCAAGGACTGCACGCTAGTGGTCGCAGTAGATGGTTTCATATACCTGGGAATCTTTGTTACATCAGATCCGGCCCTCTTTTACAGCCATAATTTGGCAACCCCGCTGGCCATACTGCGAGCAGACGTTAAGCATTGGAGGTCACTGCCCCTGTCTTTGGTGGGCCGTGCTGCCCCTTTTTAAAATGTTGGCACTCCCGTGATTTTTATATATCCTCCAAAACTGCCCGCACCAAATTCCAGATGCATACTTTGTAGCGGTTGAGGGGGAGGTACACACACTGTTATGGGATGGTAAGGCCCCTAGAATAGCGCTTCAAAAACTAACAAAAGGATGGTATGACAGGAGGATAGCGTTGCCTGATCTCAGGCTATACTACTACGCCCTAGACAGATACCAGATGGATCGCTCGAGCTATCTGGGCGCCCTGTATTCCCGCACCAAGAGACAGAGATTTGTTGGTCCAACACAACACACAATACAAATTTGCCATTTGGCAAACTCACAACTGGGATGGGCTGGAGTTCTCACCAAGGCAACACCTTTGTGGTACACTCAGAAACTAGGCATGCTATTCTATCAACCAGCGTTTGATATGTGGGATATGATCGGCATCACGGCAGTGAAGGACTTGGTTAAGAAGGGGGCAATACTCAAATTTGAAGACCTCCGAAAGAGTTACCAGATGGCTCCGGGGGAGGTATTTAGGTACCTACAAATAAGGCATGCCTACAGGCGGCCTTCCCGAACTGCAAGGACATACCAGACTCGTCGTCACTAGAGGATCGCTTACTTGATGGCCCTCTGCAGTCTAAAGCAATATCCTTGACGTACAAAAAACGTAGTAATAATTTACCGGATAGTTTTGGACAGCTCATAGAGAAGTGGGAGAGAGATCTGGGGCTGATCGAAGAAGAAGATTGGCGGGAGGCTCTTATGTCACCTAGGGAGGCAGCCATCACACTCAGATTTAGACTGATACAACTCCATGAGTCATATATGATGGGAAAAACTCTAGCAAAAATAGGGGCTAGGCAGGATGATTTATGCTTGAAGGGCTGCAAGCAGCCGGCTACCTTCTATCACATGATATGGGAGTGCCCGCTGATACGCGGTCTCTGGGATAGAGCCACAAACCATATGCAGTCGGCATTGGTAAAGACGATAGACCTGATGTCCCGCCTGGGCCTGCTAAACATATGGGCGAACTCGGACCTGACTGAAATTGAACAACAACTGGTGACGCTGGGTACATGTTGGTTAAAAGAGAACTGGCAAAGGGATGGGGTGGCGCGGCACCGCCTGATGTATCGGTATGGCTGAAAGAATTGGGTAGGTGTATGATTGCATAGAAGGAGGTGTTTGTAACCAGGGGGTGCCCGAAGAAATGGGATAAAAATGTTCGAAATGGAACATTTACAGGGGAGAGATCTGTGTATCACCCATGGTGGACCTGGAAATGCGTAGAAATGTGGACAGAGGCGTAACTATTTGAAATATCTGTTTTTTCAACCTCTGTAACTTGCATGCTGATGGATGTAATTTGCTAATCACATGTGTCACTGTTGTATAATTGTAGCTTGCCGACCTTTATCAATAAAAACAACAACAAAAAAAAGTAAACGCTTACGTTGATAAGATTTGAAACAGTTTTATGTTGGCCTGTTGACTACTGTATTTTTGTGCCAAGTCACGCACTTTTTTGTGTTTTTCAACATCTTCTTCTACAGGGACAACAAATATTGTGGCTCATTTATTTCTTTTGCTTCTATCCCCTACATTTCAAGGCTTACCTTTTAGTTATTAATCAACTGAAATGGCGTTTTATTTGATAGGAGATTACAGTATCTTTTAGCACTTTTGATACCATTCCACAAGCTTTTTACTTTTGGTTTCATTAGGGATTACAAAATATAATGGCTCATATGGCCTATATTATTTGGTATCCCCTGTTTCTTGGGTTAAAACGTACTAGGATTTGACATGGTCTTCAAGTGCTTTTCTGACACATCACACCCTTGTTTATAATTTGCACTGTCTCTTTCAACAGGGATACTGAACATTATGGAACATGCACTTGTAATTGCATAATAAAAGCTTCCACCTTCTGTTCTGTTGGGGGATATCAAATATAATGGGTAATAAGGGCTGTAATCGTTGCTATTCCATATGCTATTAGAGTTAAAGCTTACTAGGACAACATTTGACATGTCCTTAAGTTGGCAGGGTGAACAGAGTGTTTTCAGCCATATCGCAGCAATTGTTGTGTATTTCAGAGTCTCTTTCTATATGGCCACCAAACATCACAGCTCATATTTTGCTATAATATGTGGTATCTCCTACTAGGTTTACCTTTCAGCAATTAACAAGTTGTAATGGCCTCTTATTTGAGTGCAGATTACAGTGAATTTCTGTACTTTTGAATGCATTTCACAAGCTTTCACATCAAATTCATTTTGGGGATACCAAATATAATCACCCATACAGACTATAATATTTAGTATCCCGTAGGTTTTGGGGGATAAAAAATTCTGGCCTTCATTTGGACATGGTCTTATGTTGGCTTGGTGAGCACAGTGTTTCTCTGCAAAACTGGCATACTTCCTTCAGTTTTTTAACATTTCTTAGTAAGGAAACACCAAATATTATGGCTCATTCATTGCAAAAATGCGTAGCAGGCATTTTTTGCTTGGTCGCAGTTCTCAACGTCAAGTTGGTGACCGCAAGCGAGCAAAATCATCATTCTGGCCAAACGTTTCCTCATTCGCGATTAGCAACATCAAGTTGCCGATCGCAAGCGTGGAAAATAAACCTCCCGGTGAGATTCTCAATGTGGGGAGGTCAGGTTTCTCATTACGAGTGGTCACGTATGCTCGCGACCGCTCGCGATCAGAAACTGCCAGTCCGCGTTGAGAAAACTGCAGCTCGAGTACAAATCTACTCGAGCAGCAGAAAATGACCACTTGCACTGTGCAAGATGCCGTTTGCAATGATTGTACAATGCGGACAAGCATCCGGCACTGTGCAATCAGTACGAACAGCATTTTGCACAGTGCACTACGCAGTTCACGTAGCTTGCGTAGTGCAAAGTGCACTTCGCTTAGCTACACGTAGTGCTACTATGCAAACTACGCCCAGGGTTACACTTGAAGTTGCCTTTTATATGATAGCAGACTGTGGTATCTTTTCACATTTTTTACATCATTCCACAAGATTTTACAACCCGTTCCCTTTGGAGATACCATATATAATGGCCTACACCAGCTATAATATCTAGTATCCCCTGTGTTTCTTGGGTTAGAACTTGCCAGGTATTTCTTGCACAGTATTTCTATGCCAAATAGTACCCTTCCTTTTGCTTTCCAAAATTGTTTACAATGGGGATACCAAACATTATGGCTCACACATTTCTGCAATACCTCGTATCCCCTACCTTTCATGCGTTACCCATTAACCATTGGAGACTTGAAGATGCCTTTTATTTGAAAGCAGACTACAGCATCTTTTCAGATTTTAAAATCTTTCCTCAAGATTTTACGTCTGGTTCGCTTAATTGGATACCAAATATAATGGCTTATACCGGCTATTATATCTGGTATCCCCTGTGTTTCTGGCGTTAGAACTTACTAGTTTTCAATTTGACATGGTCTTATGTTAAATGGATGAGCCCAATATTTCTATGGCAAAGAGCACCCTTCCTTTTGCTTTCCAACATTGTTACAAAGGGGATGCCAAATATTATGGCTCAAGCATTACTGTAATATCTCGTATCCCCTACGTTTCATTGGTTACCCTTTAATACAGTATCTTTTCACATTTTTTACGTTATTCCACAAGATTGTACGTCAGGTTCTCTATGGGGATACCATATATAATGGCCTATACTGGCTATAATATTTGGTATCCCCAGTGTTTCTAATGTTAGAACTTACCAGTATTCAATTTGACATGGTCTTATGTGCTATGGGGGAGCACATTATTTCTAAGCCAAATAGCACCATTCCTTTTGCTTTCCAACATCTTTTAAAAATGGGGATACCAAATATTATGGCTCAGGCATTGCTGTAATATCTTGTATCTCCTGCGTTTCATTTGTTACCCATTAGCCATTGACCACTTGAAGTTGCCTTTTATATGATAGCAGACTATACTATCTTTTCACATTTATGTACATCATTCCACAAGATTTTACATCCGGTTCCCTTTGGTGATACCATATGTAATGGCCTATACTAGCTATAATATCTAGTATCCCCTATGTTTCTTGGGTTAGAACTTGCCAGGATTCAATTTGGCATGGTCTTATGTTAGATGGGTGAGCACAGTATTTCTATGCCAAATAGTACCCTTCCTTTTATTTGATAAGAGACTACGGTATCTTTTCACATTTTGTACATTATTCCACAAGATTGTACGTTAGGTTGTCAATGGGGACACCATACATAATGGCCTATACTGGCTATAATATTTGGTATCCCCTGTGTTTCTGTGGTTAGAACTTACCAGTATTCAATTTGACATTGTCTTATGTGCTGCAGGTGAGCACAGTATTTCTATGCCAAATAGCACCATTCCTTTTGCTTTCCAACATCTTGTACAGTGGGGATACCAAACATTATGACTCAGGCATTGCTGTAGTAACTTGTATCCCCTAAGTTTCAATGGTTACCCTTTAGCCATTGACAATTTAAAGTTGTCTTTTCTTTGATAAGAGACTACAGTACCTTTTCACATTTTGTACACCATTCCACAAGATTTTACATCTGGTTCCATTTGGGGATACCATATATAATAGCCTATACCAGCTATAATATCCTATGTTTCTTGCGTTAGAACTTGCCAGGATTCGATATGGCATGGTCTTATGTTAGATGGGTGAGCACAGTATTTCTATGACAAATACCACTCTTCCTTTTGCTTTCCAACATCTTTTACAATGGGGATACCATATATAATGGTCTATACCGGCTATAATATTTGGTATCCCCTGTGTGTCTAGGGTTCGAACATAAAAGTATTCAATTTGACATTGTCTTATGTGCTATGGGTGAGCAAAGTATTTGTATGCCAAATAGCACCATTCCTTTTGCTTTCTGACATCTTTTACAATGGGGATACCAAATAGTATGGCTCACGCATTGCTGTAATTTCTTGTATCCCCTGCATTTCATTTGTTACCCATTAGCCATTGACCACTTGAAGTTGCCATTTACATAGCAGACTACAGTATATTTTCAAACTTTTTTACATAATTCCACACTAGTGTACGTCTGGTTCTCTTAGGTGATGCCATATATAATGGCCTATAACTGCTATAATATTTGGTATCCCATGTGTTTCTTGTGTTAGAACTTACCAGGATTAGGTTTGGTATGGTCTTATGTTAGACGGGTGAGCCCAGTATATGTATGCCAAATAGCACCCTTCCTTTTGCTTTCCAATGTCGTTTTCAATGGGGATACCAAATATGGCTCACACATTGCTGTAATATCTCGTATCCTCTACGTTTAATGGGTTACCCTTTAGCCATTGAACACTTGAAGTTGCCTTTTATTTGATAGCTGACTACAGTATCTGTTAAGATTTTTTACATCATTCCACACAATTTTACGACCGGTTACCTTAGGGGATACCAAATATATTGGCTTATACCGGTTATTATATCTGGTATCCCCTGTGTTTCTGGGGTTAGAGATTAGCAGTATTCAAATTTACATGATCGTATGTTGGATGGCTGAGCCCAGTATTTCTATGGGAAATAGCACCCTTCCTTTTGCTTTCCAATGGCCTTTTCAAAGGGGTTACCAAATATTATGGCTCACGCATTGCTGCAATATGTTGTGTTTCCTACGTTTCATGGGTTACCTTTTAGCCATTGACCACTTGAACGTTTCTTTTCTTAGATAGCTGATTATAGTATCTTTTCACATTTTTAACATCATTCCACAAGATTTTACATCCTGTTCCCTTTGGGGATACCATATATACCGGCCTATACCAGCTATAATATCTGGTATCCCCTGTGTTTCTTGGATTAGAACTTGCCAGGATTCGATTTAGCAGGGTCTTATGTTAGATGGGTGAGCACAGTATTTCTATGCCAAACAGCACCCTTCCTTTTGGTTTCCAACTTTGTTTACAATGGGGATACCAAATATTATGGCTCACGCATTGCTACAATACCTCGTATCCCCTACTTTCATGCGTTACCCTTTAACCAATGGAGACTTGAAGTTGCCTTTTAATTGGAAAGTAGACTACAGCATCTTTTCAGATTTTTTTAATCTTTCTACAAGATTTTACGTCCAGTTCGCTTAGGGGGATACAAAATATAATGGCCTATACCGGCTATTATATCTGGTATCCCTGGTGTTTCTGGGGTTAGAATTTACCAGTATTCAATTTGACATGGTCCTATGTTGGATGGATGAGCCCAGTATTTCTATGGCAAAGGGCACCATTCCTTTTGCTCTCCAACATTGTTTACAAACGGGATACCAAATATCATGGCTCATGCATTGCTGTAATATCTCATATCCCCTATGTTTCATTGGTTCCCTTTAGACATTGACCACTTAAAAAGTTGTCTTTTCTTTGATAAGAGACTAAAGTATCTTTTCACATTTTTTACATTATTCCACAATATTGTACGTCAGATTCTCTATGGGGATACCATATATAATGGCCTTTAATGTCTATAATATTTGGTATCCCTTGTGTTTCTGGGGTTAGGACTTGCCATTATTCAATTTGACATGGTCTTATGTGCTATGGGTGAGCACAGTATTTCTATGCCATATAGCACCTTTCCTTTTGCTTTCCAACATCTTTTACAATGGGGACACCAAATATAATGGCTCAGACATTGCTGCAATATCTTGCAACCCCTGCTTTTCTTTTGTTAGCCATTATACATTGACCACTTGAAATTGCCTTTTATATGATAGCAGACGGTAGTATCATTTCACATTTTTTACATCATTCCACAAGATTTTACGACCGGTTACCTTAGGGGATACCAAATATATTAGCTTATACCGGTTCTTATATCTGGTATCCCCTGTGTTTCTGGGGTTAGAGATTAGCAGTATTCAAATTGACATGATCTTATGTTGGATGGCTGAGCCCAGTATTTCTATGGGAAATAGCACCCTTCCTTTTGCTTTCTAATGTCCTTTTCAATGGGGATACCAAATATTATGGCTCACGCATTGCTGCAATATGTTGTGTCTACTACGTTTCATGAGTTATCTTTTAGCCATTGACTACTTGAACTTTTACTTTCTTTGATAGCTGATTTTAGTATCTTTTCACATTTTTAACATCATTCCACAAGATTTTACATCCTGTTCCCTTTGGGGATACCATATATAATGGCCTATACCAGCTATAATATCTGGTATCCCCTGTGTTTTTTGGGTTAGAACTTACCAGTATTCGATTTAGCATGGTCTTATGTTAGATGGGTGAGCACAGTATTTCTATGCCAAACAGTACCCTTCCTTTTGGTTTCCAACATTGTTTGCAATGGGGATAACAAATATTATGGCTCATACATTGCTGCAATGCCTCGTATCCCCTCCTTTTCATGTGTTGCCAATTAACCATTGGAGACTTGAAGTTGCCTTTTATTTGAAAGCAGACTTCAGCATCTTTTCAGATTTTTTAAATCTTTCTACAAGATTTTACGTCCAGTTCGCTCAGGGGATACCAAATATAATGGCCAATACCGGCTATTATATCTGGTATCCCTAGTGTTTCTGGGGTTAGAACTTACCAGTATTAAATTTGACATGGTCTTATGTTGGATGGATGAGCCCAGTATTTCTATGGCAAAGGGCACCATTCCTTTTGCTCTCCAACATTGTTTTCAAAGGGGATACCAAATATTATGGCTCACTCATTGCTGTAATATCTCGTATCCCCTACGTTTCATTAGTTCAGTTTAGCCATTGACCACTTAAAGTTGTCTTTTCTTTGATAAAAAACTAAAGTATCTTTTCACATTTTTTACATTATTCCACAAGATTGTACGTCAGATTCTCTATGGGCATACCATATATAATGGTCTTTACCATCTATAATATTTGGTATCCCTATGTTTCTGGGGTTAGAACTTGCCAGTATTCAATTTGACATGGTCTTATGTGCTATGGGTGAGCACAGTATTTCTATGCCAAATATCACCATTCCTTTTGCTTTCCAACATCTTTTACAATGGGGATACCAAATATTATGGCTCAGGCATTGCTGTACTATCTTGCATCCCCTGCGTTTCTTTTGTTAGCCATTAGCCATTGACCACTTGAAATTGCCTTTTATATGAAAGCAGACTACAGCATATTTAAAAAAAATGTACATCTTACCACAAGATTTTACATCTGGTTCCCTTTGGGAATACCATATATAATGGCTTATTCCAGGTATATTGTCTCGTATCCACTATTTTTCTTGGGTTAGAACTTGCCAGGATTCGATTTGGCATGATCTTATGTTAGATGGTTGAGCACAGTATTACTTTGCCAAATAGTACCCTTCCTTTTGCTTTCCAACATCGTTTACAATGAGTATACGAAATATTATGGCTCACGCATTGCCGCAATATCTTGTATCCCCAACCTTTCAAGGATTACCCATTAACCGTTAGGAATTTGAAATTGCCATTTATTTGAAAGCAGACTACAGCATCTTTTCAGATTTTTGACATCTTTCCACAAGATTTTACATCCGGTTGCCTTAGGGAATACCAAATATAATGGACTTTACCGGCTACAATATTTGGTATCTCCAGTGTTTCTCCGGTTAGAAGTTACCAGGATTCATTTTGACATCACCTTATGTTGCATGAGGGAGCACAATATTTCTATACCAAATATCACTCTTTTTTTTGCTTTCCAACATCATTTACTATGGGGATACCAAATATTATGGTTCATGTATTGCTGTAATATCTCGTATCCCCTACGTCTCAAGAGCTACCCTTTAGACATTCACCAGTTGAAGTTGCATTTCATTTGTTAGCAGACTACATTAGCTATTCACATTTTTTACATTATTCCACAAGACTTTATAACCGGTTCACATAGGGGATACCAAATACAATGGCCGTTTCCGCCTATAATATTTGGTATCACCTGTGTTTCTCGGGTTAGAATGTACCAGGATACAATTTTACATGGTCTTATTTAGGACAGGTTAGGACAATATTTCTATGCCAAATAGTACCCTTCCTTTTGTTTTCCAACATTGGTTACTATGGGGATCCCCAATATTATGGCTCACGTATTGCTGTAATATCTCGTATCCCCTACGTTTCATGGGCTACCCTTTAGACATTAACCAGTTGAAGTAGCATTATATTTGTTAGCAGACTACATCAGCTTTTCACATTTTGTACATCATTCCACAAGATATTGCATCCGGTACCCTTATGGGATACCAAATATAAAAGCCGATACAGCCTACAATATTTGGTATTCCCAGTGTTTCTCGGGTTAGAAGTTACCAGGATTCAATTTTACATCGCCTTATTTTGGATGGGAGAGCACAGTATTTCTATACCAAATATCACCATTTCTATTGCTTTCCAACCTCAATTACTGTGGGGATACCAAATATTATGGTTCACATATTGCTGTATTATCTTGTATCCCTTATGTTTCATGGGTTACACATTAGCCATTGACTAGTTGAAATTGCCTTTTATTTATTAGCAGACTAAATTAGCTTTTCACATTTTTTACATTATTCCACAAGACTTTATAACCGGTTCACTTAGGGGATACCAAATACAATGTCCTTCTCGCCTATAATATGTGGTATCCCCTGTGTTTCTTGGGTTAGAATGTACCAGGATACAATTTGACATGGTCTTATGTTGGATGGGTGAGCACAATATTTCTATGCCAAATAGCACCCTTCCTTTTGCTTTCCAACATTGGTTACTATGGGGATACCCAATATTATGGCAAACGTATTGCTGTAATATCTCATATCCCCTACATTTCATGGGCTACCATTAAGCCATTGACCAGTTGAGGTTGCCATTTATTTGATAACAGTCTTTGACCATTTTATACATCATTCCACAACATTTTACATCTGGTTCCTTTAGGGGATATCATACATTATTGGCTATACCTGCTATAATATTTGGTATCCCCTGTGTTCCCCGAGTTAGAACTTATCAGGATTCAATTTGACATGACCTTATGTTGGATTGGTGAGCACAGTATTTCTATGCCTAATAGCACCCTTCCTTTAACTTTCCAACATCGGGTACTATAGGGATACCAAATATTATGGCTCACGTATTGCAGTAATATCTCGTATCCCCTACGTTTCATGGCCTACCCTTCAGCCTTTGACCAGTTGAAGTATCCATTTATTTGACAGTAGACTACAGAATCTTGTCACATTTTTTACATAAGTCCCAAACATTTTATATTAGGATTCCTTAGAAGATACCACATGTAATGGACTTTACCGGCTCTGATATTTGGCATCCCCTGTGTTTCTCGGGTTAGAACTTAACAGGATTCTATTTGACATGGTCTTATATTGGGTGGGTAAGCACAGTATTTCTATGCCAAATAGGACCCTTCCTTTTGCTTTTTAACATCGGTTACTATGGGGATACCAAATATTATGGCTCACACAAAGCTGTAATATCTCATATCCCCGACATTTCATGGGCTACCATTCAGCCATTGACCAGTTGAGGTTGACATTTATTTGATAGCAGACTACAGCAGCTTTTACCATTGTATACATCATTCCAAAACATTTTAAGTTAGGATTTCTTAGAGGATGCCACATGTAATGGACTATACCGGCTATAATATTTGGTATCCCCTGTGTTTCTTGTGTTAGAACTTACCAAGATTCAATTTGACATGGCCTTATGTTGGGTGGGTAAGCACAGTATTTCTATGCCAAATAGCATCCTTCCTTCTAATGCAAACATTGGTTACTATGGGGATACCAAATATTATGGCTCACAGATTGCTGTAATATCTCGTATTCCCTACATTTCATGGGCTACCATTCAGTCATTGACCAGTTGAGGCTGACATTTATGTGATAGCAGACTACAGTCGCTTTTAACATTTTATACATCATTCCACAAGATTTTACAACCAGTTCCTTCAGGGGATACCCTATATAATGGGCTATACCAGCTATAATATTTTGTATCCAATGTGTTTCTTGGGTTAGAACCTACCAGGATTCAATTTGACATGGTCTTATGTTGGGTGGATGAGCACAGTATTTCTATGCCAAATAGCACCCTTCCTTTTGCTTTCCAACATCAGTTACTATGGGGATACCAAATATTATGGCTCACGCATTGCTGTAATATCTCGTATCCCCTGCATTTCATGGGCTTCCGTTCAGCCATTGGCGGCTGACATTTATTTGATAGCAGACCACAGTAGCTCTTTCCATTTTATACATCATTCCACAAGATTTTACATCCGGTTCTGTAAGAGGATACCATACATTACTGGCTATACCAGCTATAATATTTGGTATCCCCGGTGTTTCCAGAGTTAGAACTTACCAGGATTCAATTTGACATGGTCTTATGTTGGCTTGGTGAGCACAGTATTTCTATGCCTAATAGCACCCTTCCTTTAACTTTCCAACATTGGTTACTATGGGGATACCAAATATTATGGCTCACATATTCCTGTAATACCTTGTATCCCCTACGTTTCATGGGCTACCCTTGAGACATTTCGCAGTTGAAGTTGCCTTTTATTTGTTAGCACACTACAGTATCTTTTCACATCTTATACATCATTCCACAACATTTTACATCTGGTTCCTTTATGGGATACCATATATAATGGGCAATATCGTCTATAATATTTGGTATCCCCTGTGTTTCTCGGTTTATGACTTACCAGGATTCAATTGGACATGGTCTTATGTTGGGTGGGTGAGCACATTATTTCTATGCCAAATAACACCCTTCCCTTTGCTTCCCAACATCAGTTACTATGGGTATACAAATTATTATGACTCACGCATTGCTGTAATATCTTGTATCCCCTTCAGTTCTTGGGCTTCGGTTCAGCCATTGACCAGTTGAGGTTGACATTTATTTGGGTGCACAGTCTAAATATCGAGTTTTTTATATCGACCTACAGAAATATCGAGCTTTTAATATTGAAGGTACAGAATATCGAGGTCAAGAATAACGTTGGACAGAATATCGACCCTAAGGTAAGTAATATTGATTTTTTTTATATCTATGTAAGTAATATCGAAGTCAATAATATCGATATCAAATATATCGATGTTACTAATCACGATGTTACTAATATTGATTTTTGTACTTTTGTTTGTGTTATGTATTTTATTATGTATTTAATATGTATGTGTTATATGTTTTTTGTTAAGTATTTTACTTGTTTTAAATTATATGTGTACTATTTTTATATATTAATAATGTTATTTTTAAGCAAATTTTATGTTTTAGTACCGGAGCGGGTTGTGGCTTTATAGGGGAATAGGGTGGGAAGTAATTTAATAATAGTGAATGAATTATTAATTTTTAGGAGTTATTAATTCATTTTAATTAATTCTGGGATGTAAGTTTTGTAGCTGGTAGTGGGCTTATAGGGGAATTGGGTGGGAAATATTTTAATTATAATTAAGTAATGATTTATTTTTATTTTTTGATATTCATAATTAAATGATTTTCAATTAATTAATAATTGGCCATTACATTTTTTAATTGTTAATTAACTTTTTTAATTGGTAATTAATGTTTGTAACTGGTAAATAATTTTGTTAATTGGTAATTAATGTTTGTAATTGGTTATTAATGTTTGTAATTGGTAATTCATTTTTTTAATTGGTAATTAGTTTTTTAATTTGTAATGATTATTTTTTATTTGGAAATTAGTTTTTATTAATTGGTAATTAATGTTCTATAAAAAGTATATTTTGGTATAAAAAATAATTTTATGGTTAATTTTTTTAAATTGCTAATCAATTTTTATTCATTAAAAGGTTTTTTTAGAAAAACAAATGTAAATATTTATTTTGTGGTAACTCATATTTATTAATTAATATGTATTGGTATTTATTGTTAATTTATTGTTAATTAATTAATAAATTGTACTTATGTTTTTTATAATTAATAATGGGTATTTGTAAATTATGATGAGTTGTTTAAAATGTAAATTATTATTTATTTTAAATACAAAAATGATTTATAAGTATGTTATATTTAATTTCTATGGTATCCAACGCTTTCCCTTCTCTTGCACTCACTGGTGTGGGAATAATAATTTTTACCCCTACGTTATCCAACGTTTTCCCTACTGTTGCACTCACTGGAGTGGGAATAGTAATTTTTACCCACCCGCTATCCAACGCTTTCCCTACTGTTGCACTCACTGGAGTGGGAATAGTAATTTTTACCCCTACGCTATCCAACGCTTTCCCTACTGTTTCACTCTCTGGAGTTGGAATAGTAATTTTTACCCACTCGTTATCCAACGCTTTGTGTTAAGGCCAGGAGTCACACATCTTTATGCTGACAATATGTCTTCTCTTAATACTGACCTACACTTCCTTGTATTTCGTAGCCAATGGATGCTCTAGTTGATCAAAGATTGTTCATCTTCCCCATAGGGTTTGGATGGAATTCTGGGGATGTTGGTCAGAATAATTTGTGCTCTTGAGGGGCCTACCATCAGGGAGTTAGTGAAACAGTGATCCTTCTGTGTAGATAGCCCTGGATTTTTAGGTGGATTGGGAGATGAATTTGCTGAGCAACTAGATCCCTTTTGCTGCTTACTGGAACTATTACGATTGATGTAATTTAAATTAATTTCTGGGTTGGTCTTTTTTTAGTTGGCTGATACCTTCCATTAGTAATTGAATGGGAGCTTGTTTTAGGGGCAGCACATGCCTCTGTAGGTCTTCTACCCATTCGGCTTATGTTGGTCGAATCAAAAACATTATCTTTCGGATTCCTGGATGTTACCAGTCTGCAGGGATCCAGTGCTTTCTCATATGTTGACTTGTTAAGGGTGTCTGTCAGTTTAATGATCAGCACCTTAAGGGTAGTGATAAGTTTAATGAGAAAATTTGCCTGGGTCCCTGGGTTCTCAATTGGCTGACCTGGGCAGGAACATCTGCGTGCTTTTACTGGAGTAATAGTTATAGTAGGCCCTACAGTCCCTGTATGCTCGATGGAATTAATTGATTGTGTTGGCAAATTGTCCTCAGCTATGTCCGTCAAGGGTGCAAATCTATTACTGCACTCCAGCTCACAGACTGTGTGGATTTTAGCAATTGTGCACAGTGTTCGGGGGGAAGTCTGCTCAACTGGATGGTGTGATTCCCTTGTTTGAAAGAGGAGGAGCTTGGTGTATTACTCTTTTAAACATATTTGGAATGTTTGTTGCATGTTTAGAACGTTTGGCTGATTTCCTTGGCTTCTTAACCTTCCCAGTAACTCCACCTCCTGGTACTTTCACTGCCTTCCTTTTTCCCATGCTGCTACAAATATTACAACCAGTTGTTCAAGAGTGGAAAATAATTAAAATATTACACAAGACTAATATCAGCAAGCGGTAAATCACTACGGGGATGGACCGCCAATGTTCATTAAATAGACTCTTCAGGGATGCCAGTACCCACTGCAGTCAAATAGGAATTAGTTTGTACTTGAGTAACTACTGCACTTTGACCCGTGTACACGTTGTTGATCCAGGTGGTGAGCCCCCTTTACTAATGCCTGTAACGTCCCAAGCACACAAAAACCAGTACCTTAAGTTCATTCAAGTTGGTTGTGTTCTGTGGCAGATGTTAGAGGGTTGGCCCTGCCCTGCCTCTTCCTGGCAGTGACATGCAAGAATGGGCCTGCCATTGCCCGGGCTTCGCCCGGGTGTGGCCTGCGGTGATGGCAGGCTCCTCCCTCTGGGCAAAGCAGCATCCTGGGACTTGGAGTCCACACTGGCAGCGGTGTGGTGTCTGGTAGCAGCTCGTCCCACGCTGCGGAGTTTCAAGGCACTATTATGCGCGGCGGTGATGGCAGCCTCCTCCCTCTGGGCAAAACAGAAACCTGGGACTAGGAGTCTCCACTGGCAGCGGTGTGGTGTCTGGTAGCAGCGTGTCCCGCGCTGCTGTGTTTCAAGGCACTATTAAGCGCGGCGGTGACGGCAGGCTCCTCCTCTGGCCAAAACAGCACCCTGTGACTTTGAGTCCCCACTGGCAGCGGTGTTGTGTCTGGTAGCAGCGCGTCCCACTCTGCGGTGTTTCAAGGCGCCTCTATACATTTGGTCAGTGCTGTCCTTTGATGTCTCTCAGGAGTTGGTAGTAGCAAATGAGTGTAGCCTTGAAGGTAGTTTTGGTATCTGCATTGTGGCTGGGCCTCCATTTTCTGTCAAGCTGCGTTCCATGGCTGTTAGATTTCCAGAGGTCGTTTGCATTCCAGCTGGCTTGTTTGTTGGCTCTTCTTTGTCTGTTGTTTATGATGGACGCGAGGGAGTCTGCACTGGTGTTCATCAATAAGTTGAGGTTGGTGATGTCCTTGTTGAGGTTGTTGGTGGTGTTGGGTTTGTCTGTTTTGAGGATGCTGTGTCAGTCACCCTCTGTTACTTTGCACCACTTCCGGCTGGGAAGGTTGATAATGGTGGGAGTGTTGACTCAATGTGTGGTGACTAGGAAGTGTATAATGGAGAGGTCGGTCCATGTGAGTGATGAAGCGGAGTAATTTGTGATCCTGTCACTGGTGGTAAAGATTTGAACCAGAGTATGTCCTGCGATGTGTATAAGGTCTGTGATGAGCTTGGTGAGTCAAATGCTGTTGAGGCTTTTGAGGAGGGATGTTGAGCAGGGGTCCATTGGGACTTCAAGGCGGAAATTGAGGTTGCCAAGTAGTATTAAGTCCTTGGAGCTGATGGTGAAGGGAGCAATTAAGTCTGTGATGAGGTTGCTTGAGTTTGTTCATGGTCCTGGTAGTTGATATGCGAGAGTGCCTTTTAGAGTGCAGCTGCTGTTCATTTGCAGACTGGAGTGCATGTGCTCTAGGAAGGGGGTATTGATGTCCATGGATGTGGTGCATTTGATGGTGTCCTTATGGATGATTCTGAGTCCTCTTCCTGGCTTGTGAGGGCGGTCCTGACGTGCAATCTTGTAACCTGTCTGGATAGCCACAACAATATCCGGTGCTGACATTGGGTTGAGGCAGGTTTCTGTGAGGAAAAGGAGATTCGGTGTGCTGTTGCTGAGAGATCCCAGACCTCTGCGGTGTGTTTGCTGAGTGAGCGGGTATTGAGAAGCCTGCATGCAAGTGGCTGTTAAAGTGCTGGTTTGCTGTTTTGTGAGGCATTTGCGCAAGTGGGCATGGGGGATGTGTGTGGGTGTGCTGCTGGAGGGCCGAGCGAGCTAAGGATCGCAGTGGTGTAGTGGTGGGGGCTGATTAGACCTGGGTTTGTGGAGCTAGGAGTGGTCCAGGCGTCGGTGTGAGCAGATGGACCTTCCTTTGGTGCGGAACACCCACTGCACACGCTCTGTGCAAGGTTGCATCGCAGCTGCCAATAAGAATGTAGGAGGGGAGGAGTGCGTAGACTAGCAGGCATGGGTAGAAGAGGTGGGAAGGAGACAAGCAGGAGAGCCAGTAAGGAGAGGGGGAGGCAGGAAGAGGTGCAGGAGGGGGGGGTGAGTGCGAAGCAGAAACTGGCGCGGCTGTGGGAGCCGCAAAAAAGGCTGAAAGAGCGAGTGAGGGGGAGGCAGCAAAATGAGGCAGAAAAAACAGTGGAAAGGGGCACAATGTGGGAATGTGGCACAAAGAGGTAGAAAAGGCACAGAAAATTGAAAGGTAGAGAAGTGTGAAAAGTGGCACAGAGAGGATAAAAACGGGGGAGAAGAGACCCAAGTATTGAGACAGAAGAGAACAAACTATTCGGTTCGTTCAATTAAAAAAAAGCAAATGTAGACAAAACCCCTACATGCATCTGTCCCTGTTCTAAAAAAAAAATTGAACAAGGTGAACTTGCAGGGAAAATTTCTGCAACATTTTTCCATCTGAACCCCATTTAATTAATGCACATGGTGAATGAGGAAATTTAACTGAGCAAAAACTTTGCACACTTTATGAATTGTAGCAATTGTGAAAGTCGCAACAATTATAGTGGTATAAAAAAAAACTTGGCAGCCCTCCCATCACATGCTGACTTTGCTTTGCCCTGTGTTGAGAGCTCCACTACCTTTTGGTGCTCCATAAATAACACATACATACATATAAAATAAATGTCTCTACTACTTGAAACTGTGTGACTCACAGAATTGTTTGATACATATTGATGCACCAATAAGAAATTTGTTAATATGGGGTGACTAATTGCTAAATATAAAATGTGTTTTCCCTTCTGTATCTCTCTCAGGCCTCTATTAAGAGTGAGCTGATAACAAAAATGTGTTCGGAAATTGTGGGGTTTGCTATAGTGATTTATGCGAGATGAAACCTGCTGCAAATTGTGGGACTAAATAAAGCACATGCCATGGTTGTTCACCCCAGTATTGAACAGCATGAACTTTTCACATGACATTCTACAATTCTAGGTGCCTTACTCATAACCATGCACAAATTGCATACCACCTAATTTGTGCACCTATTTTGTGGAGCCCTATCACAGTTGAGGCCTTAATCTTTCTTCTTCTCTTTGTGTCTCGGCTAATCTACCTGAATGAGGGCTGACATGTCACAGAGTAGTCATTTCATCACCGTGGGTATGGGTAGGACCAGCCTCAAATTCCTCATAGAGGATGGGCTAATTCCACAGACCCGTTTTGAACACCAAAGCTACGCTGCTGCCTGCCCTTTGATTCAATTCTGGAGCTGCTTCTCCTTTTTCACAGAACTTAAGAAGTTGTATATTAAGTCCTGCTCCTACAGCCCTTCCCTCTTTTCACTACCCTTGTCTCTGGTTCATGTCACCACTGTCCTTTACACCCAACGTCTTGCCCACCTCCCCTAAACCTGACGTGTCACCTATAACTCTCATGTCCTATAAACGCCCATCCTTCTGCACCTAACCACCTTTTCCTCTCTGTGACCAAACAGCAAGCTGGTTACATGATTATGTGGATTTTAATGCTCTTTTGGAAGTTAAAGAAAAGCTCATGAACTATTTAAGTAAGTAAATCTTTAATTCATGATCTGTTAAAACCTTTGCAATAAAAGGCATGATAAAACACCTATACAAAACACATAAAACGACAAATTTTATAGCAGTAATCCATTTTAAAAGCATTTAATGTTACTTTAAAAAGTAAAATATAAGATCTGTACCGGTTCGGGCATTAGTAATCAATAAAACATTAAAGTACAAGATATCAGACAAATGTTAATTGCTGGAAAAAAGGAGTAAGGAAACCGATAGAGCAGTTGTCAAGGGGGTTGAGGTGGGGCAGTTCAAAGTTGAAGTGCGATTGTTCCCTCCTTTCAGTTTTGGGCCTTTGGTTTGAGCCTAGGTACGGGAAATTGCAAGGGTTTAAAAGTGTTAATGCCCAAGTGGTGACTTCTCTAGTAGCTCTTGCGTCTCCACCGGCTACTTACTCCTTACTCGCAGCCCTCTTTTCCAATCTCTGCAGAAATTTGATCATGGCACAGTTCAGACTGATATCTGTAGGATCAAAACAGGCTAGCACCACCTCCCTTCATGACCGACAGGTTTCTCCCGTTCCTGCACAAACGCTCACGTTGATCCCCCATACTAGTGTGTGGCACAGGCATACGACGTGGACGATGTTCTCCAGTTCTTGTAGGCATAGCCGGCAAATGGCTTGACCTGGCCGGATTCTCCATGAGTGGAGAGCTTTTAATAATGGTTATAAACCCAATCTGTACATCAGGAAATGCACCGTGGCCCAATTGCAATAGGTTTCGTCAGGGTAGCCCTGTGATTTTAACCTGGTGTCGTTTTGAAGTGTCTTCTACCTATAACTACGTTTAGACAGTTTATCTTTATCCTCTAACATTGATAACAACTGTGCACTAGATTTGATTAGTTTGCTAAGGCCTAGAGATGAACCCCAAACATTTGTTAAGCTTTGTGAACTCAGTCCCTGGTTTACATAGACATGTGCGGGGCATTCGGCCCGAGTTCCAGTTCCTGCCAGAGGTGGTTGCCCAGGGAGCCCTCTGTAGCCTTCCTAAAATTGTGGCAACAGGACACAAAGGCTGCCTTCCGAGCCATTGACTGTTTGGGGGATACCAAATTCCAGCCTTATTTAAGCAGGCAATGTGTTCGGAGGTAGTTGGAAAATTCACCCGTATATTTTGAGAATCATTCTGTCAAGATTTGCACTGTCCCTGCCCCTGGGAGCCTATAGCCTCCCTCCCATATTAGAAGGTGGAAAGGATCTTAGCTTGTGCTACCTGTAAGATGGGGGTAAGCGTGGGGTCTTTAAACTTGTTGCAAAGAGACTTCAAATCGAGGGCCAACGCTTTACCCTTCTTCCTGATTTCCTCCAGTTGGACGCTACAGCTTTCATTCCCATTGAAATAAACTCCAAGGTACTTGAAGCTTTTTACTGATTCAATTCTATCATCCGCCAGGTATGCATCCATTCCATTTTTCTTTGCACTGGTAATATTTCATTCAACAAGCGTTGTAGGCCAACCTTGGTTCTGTTTGCAAGGACTAAATGATCTACACACAGTAGGTTTGATAACTGGAAGCCCACCAATTTGGTGAGTGTAAGTTCACTTCATTTAGTGAAGGTGTGAGGTCTGCAAGGAACAGGTTAAACAAGTTTGAGGCCAAAACACATCCGTTTTAACCCTTGCATGGTTTTTATTTTCCTTGATAAATGGGAGCCATCCCCTACCTTGATCATGCCCCAGGTGTCTGTGTGCAGTATTTCCAGGGCTCTTAACAAATCATTTGGCATTTTTAGGTTTGCCAATTTCCTCCAGAGCCCACCCTGATCCACTGTATCAAAAGCAGATTGAAAATCAATTAAACCAAGGTGGACAGGATTTGTATTGATTTTTGTGGAATCAATCAACAACGAAAGCACTATAATGTTTGTTGTGGTCCCTGTTTGTTTAGTAAAGCCGGTTTGATTTACAGGAACAATTAGGTATGCCTCAGCGCAATGTTGAAATTCCTCCAATTGAACACCTGCACAGTATTTTACATTATTGTCAATTAAGGCTTTTAAACAGTCATTTCTGGGGTTACCCTATTCTCCCCTTGTATTTGGGGCAAGATTTTAACCTCTCCATGAGAAAGGAATACTATGGAGCTGAATGGGGCAAGTTGAGCTGTCCAGAAATGTGGGTCCTCCCTGAAAATGGCTGGTGGAATGGCATTTGGGCCCAGTGCCCCTTTTCTACGTCCCCTTGCAATTTGCCTCTGCACAGTGCAAGGGCTGAATGTGCACCTGGCTAATGCTGGGGCCCTCTTCCTTTGTGAGGTTTGAGATGTGCTCGCTGGGTCTGGGTCATCTAATTTGCATATTTGTTGTTCCTCCAGTGCTTCTTGATTATAGTGACAGCTCAAGAAATGATACCAGATTGTCTCAGAGTTGTTGGATGCTGCCACTCTTGGGAGTAGCCTGTTGATTCATTTACTGTTTGCTAAAAGAAGGTGGAGTTGTTTTCTCTTCTGTCATGCAGGAGCTTAGCCCAGAATGAATCCTGAGACACCCTTTGAAGCTGCCATTTTGCCATTTTTAATTGTTTCCTTAAAGCCCTGAGGTCTTTCAGAATGACAGGGTCCATAGGTGACCTTTTGAGGGCTCGGCAGAGGCGGTTGGCTTTCTTTTTGCTCATCCAGATCATGGGGTTACACTCCCTCCTCTCCAGGGAGTTGACCTTATTCTCTTGATGTTGCCTGTTTATTGAGACTAAATTGACTGGTTTTGCAGTCGGATCAGCGAGTTTTATAATGAATCTTTTCCAGCTGATCAGTGCGTTTTCACCAGTTGTCTTAGAATTAGAATGAATCACCAATAGTTTGGCAATTTGTGCCAGTGCCATTAGGAGGCGACTGTGCATTTTATGCGTTTGAGGTTGATCCTGTAACCTTGAGTTCCATTATCCTTTGCGGGTACGATTGCTTCTAAGCCTAAGTCTAGAATTATTTCTTGGGACGAGAGGTCACTTTCCATTGTTTTTGCCAAACTCATAAGCACTAACAACTTGCAGTAGTGAGAAACTTACAAATGTGTAGTTAATAAGTGATGCACCAGATCTGGACAGAAAAGAAGGCTCAAGTGGTTTGCCAGGTTGTACCGACCATTCAATGCTCTAAGGCCTAAATGATCTAGGTTTACTTGTAGGCTTTGACTTCTCCTATATTATTATGCCACCAGAGTTGATATTATCCAAAGTGCTTCTTGGGCCTCTGTGACCTCATTTTTCGGTAGCTTGCTCATTAGCCACATGTAGAAGCAGCCTGTAACTATAATTTCAGTCTTGTTCATTTAGCCTTAAAACCAGGATTGTCTCAGTCAGCTTCTCTGTTAGCCTAGCCTTGTTTGCGGCGTTGGGGTGAATGTATACGTTCCCCATTATAGTTTTCTTTGGCGGGCTATTTGTAGTCTTGATCGTCATTACTACGATTTGCAGGCCAGCTTCATCAGTTTCTTGCTCTAGGCTTTCAATATTGCTTGAAGCTCAGACTTATATTGCCAGACCACCCTTACTGCAGCCATGTTTGTGTGCTTTGTCTGCAGGTATAAAAGCTTGTAACGCCCTCTAGATGAGCTGTGACCTGAGCCCAGATTTCTTGGAGGAGAATTACATAGATGGTGCGCAGGTTTGGTAGGTGTCTAGTCCTTCAAGCTTATTAGCCAGGCCATTCAAATTCCAAGAGCAGATCCCAGGGGCTTTGTCAATACCGGTAGTAAGAGCAGTGTCTTGTCACTCATTGTAAAATTCTGGTTGTGTTCAAGGCACTAGACAGCCAACCCCACTCTGTGTCACGTCTGGTTCTCTAGCAGATCCACCACAGGGCTGTTCAGCCCATTCAATTTGCTTCTTGCGCTTCTCAGGACCGAGTAGACCGTTCTCGGTCAGGTCGATGTTAAGTCAACCTTTTTTTTGTGATTCAGGACATGGGGATATCTTGTTCCCTTGAATGGTGTAATGCTACCCCTCCATTCCCCCCCCAGCCTTGGAATATATTGGCTTCACTCAGGATCTTCTCAATAGAGTCACACACTACTTTAGTTGATTGATTTCACTGACCAGCACCTGGTCAATACATTCAGTTGATACTAAATTATGTGAGGCGGCCTCCCCATCTCATCTATTGTCCGAATGAGCTTGAGGATGTTACCTCTATCTGTTCGCAGGGCTGGTTTGTTTAAAAGTGGTCATTAATGTTGCAACGTCTTCCCTGTCCTGAACCATCAGTTTCTCATAGAGATCTGCATCCCTGGGTGCGGAGTGTGGCCTGAGTCTTGTATTGAAGACTGAGTAGGCTGCCAGCCTGCTAGGCCGTAGGACCTTTTTGTTTTGACCCACTCTCTTCCTTGCCTTCTGCTGTTTTAGTGGTTCATCCTTGTTTTATTGGGTCCTGTCTAAATCTGGTGAGCCTGCTGTTAGAATTGGAGGTCTCTGGTTGGCACAGGTATGCACTTGTGACAAACAGGGACCCTCACCTTTAGTCAGGGCAAGGGACTTACTCCTAAAAATAACCCCTGCTCACCCTCTAGGTAGTGTGGCGCGAGCAGACAAGGCTAAACTTCAGGGCGTTAGTAGTTTAGCATTTATGACCACATACAGCAATATAGCAATACCCCACAAATGGACACCAGTCGAGTGTTTGTAAAAATAAGTAGACTTTATATAAATATATCTCTATGCAGGCTTAATACAAGACCGTGATAACGTTTTCAAGATGAGCCACAAGATTGTTTCAGGCAAATGTTCTTACAGATAGTTGCGTAGTTCTTTGGGTTGTGCGCGCTGCACACTCTTGGTCCGACTCCTTGCGCTGGGCTCACAAAGTCAAATGCTACTGTTTGGTCGTTGCGGACCTCGGGGTCCGTAGTGTGCGCACAGGGGGCACGAACTGGGGCACAGTACCTTTTGAGGAGCAGAGTCCGGTTTGCAGGCAGTGTTCACCCGGGTAGGCACCCCTAGTGGCTGGCAGCTCCTCCTGAGGTTGGGGCCGGCTCGGGCTGCGTCTTGGTACGCGGCGGAGAGCGGGCGGACCTCTGGGAGCGGGGCAAGCGATGCGGGATGCGGCCGGTGTTCACGGCGTACGCGCCGTACCTTCGGTGCGGGTGCTGTGATGAGATGCGGGCAGGCACTGCATGAGGCCAACGTACGGTAGGCTCGGGGTGTGCGGCGCGGCCCTCAGAAATCCAGAGTGCAGAGCGGGGCTGCCAGGTACGCTTTGTACGGGCCGTCCGGGGCTTCAGGTAGCACGTCTGGTGCGATTCCAGTGGGAGGAGCGGGATGAGCTCAGTGCGATGCGACCAGAGAGGGCGAGGTGTGCAAGTGCGGGCGGGCCAGCGGGACATACGGTGAGCGACTCGAACTCGAGCGGGGCTCACACACGGCGGGGGCGGCCAGGCACAAAAGTGTCACGGCCCAAGGAAGGGACGGGGTGCACTGGGGATCACGACTCCGGTGGGGGAAAAGCAAAAGGTCCACAGCAGACAGCGAAGGCAGGAGGAGAGCCCAATGGTCCTGGGGCTCAGTTCAGGGGGCAAGCTCGCTTCCAAGCCCTTGGAGATCATTTTCAGAAATGCACAAGTAGATTTCAAGGAGTCTTTCTCAGTCCTTCTCCTCTCCTTCTTGCAGCAAGGCACCTACCACAGGCCAGTCTCTCAGGTCAGAGACAGTAGTCCTCCATGCAGCTTTCCCAGGTCCTTCTCTTTGAGCAGAGGTTCTTCTTGGCGTAAACGGGATCTAATTTCTTAGGAGCAGGGCTCCTCTTTTTATACATCATTTCTTTTGTTCTTGCAGGCCAGGGGGGCCTTTGCCTAATCCAGTCCAGTTCCTGAGCACTTTGTTTTGGGCGGCTCTGGCTTTTCTTTCAGTGAGAAGGGCAGGGACATCAGACTCTCCGCAGGAGGTAGAGCCAGCATTGTGGTGACAAGTACAGTCCAGGAGTACTTTGTTGACAGTTTTCCCCTCTCTCTTCACAAGGTGCGGGGCAGAGACATCAGACGCTCCCCAGGGGGCGGAGCCAGTATTCAGGTGGCAGAGCACAGCCCTATTCAGAGTCAAGGGGCACTCCCCCCACCCATCCTGGTGTAATCCCTCTATTCACCACCTGTCATCCCCAGCCCTGTCACTCACAGAAACCAGACAGCAGATGCACATCCTAGAAGAGGCGGGCTGAAATGGTTAGGCAAGCAAATACTAACTTTCTAAAAGTAGTATTTGCAAACACAGGATATTAAAATAAACTTTACTAAAAGAAGTATTTTATTATTCTGAGTTCAGGCATACTAAACTTGACTTTCTACCGTGCTCTCTGAGTCCGCTGGGATTATAGGGTGTAATAATTCCAGCAGCCCATTCTGGCCTATGAGAACAGGTAGCCTAACAATAGTGAAAAACGAAAATGGCTGTAATCCACTATTAGGACATGCCACACACATCAGGGCTTGTCCTACCTTATGCTTACAATGCACCCTGCCCTTAGGCCTACCATAGGGGTGACTAATATGAAGTTAAGGGAAGGTTTAGGTACTGGCAAGTGGGTGCACTTGCCCAGTCAGCATGCCAGTACTAGACTGCACGCAGGTTCTGCAATGGCAGACCTTAGACACATTTTATAAGGCTGCTTTTGTGGGTGGCACAACCAGTGCTGCCGCTCCACTAGCAGTATTTGCATCTACAAGCCCTGGCACTCCTGGTGCACTTTACTGGGGTCTGACAGTAAACCAAATAGGCCAATCATAGAAACCAATCACATATACACTTTTCATAGGGAGAGCATATGCACTTTAGCACTGGTCAGCAGTGGTAAAGTGCCCAGAGTCATTAAACCAACAAAAACAGGTCAGAGAGAATATTGGAGGAAGGCATAAAGTTCAGGGATGACCCTGCAGAAAGGGCCAAGTCCAACACCTGCCATTGGTGAAGGTGCCTCCCCAGTGTTGGATCCAGCAGTCCCCAGACCTTCATTGTTGCAGCCAGAGAGGTAGCCACAGTTCAACCCTTCTGACTCTACTGGAAGTTGTGCCTCTGAGGGGCCTGCCTTAGTGTTCAAGGGTCCTATGCTTGTTTGGGGCCTGTTTATATTCACGTCTTTGAGGTCAACCAGTAGATTCAACATTGTCACCGGAAGTGTTGACAGCTTGTCTGAGACAGGGGAGCACCCGCACCTCTGCCCTATTCCCTGCGTGTCAGCTTGTGCTCTCTTTTACAAATTTCGGTTCGCAATTTTCTCATCAATGCCTCACACATAAATTGCTAGAGTGTTCAGGAGGCTAATTTGTATGTCCATTTTGTTTGCTTGAAAACTATGTACTTCTTGTGAGCCAAGCAGAATCCTTAACATGGTTGACCATAAGGCCCCTTGTGAGTTCTTGCTTCCTTTTGGGTTTGGGCTGGAGTTTGTTTGTCCTCATTGTCAGTACCAACTTATTTGTTGACTGTTTCCTGAGGGCTCAGCACAGTCGGTGGGGGGATAGTCGCAGCCACAGCATGACCAGGTGGAGTTGAACAGTTGTTATGGGATCCCATTCCCAGTCCTGAGCGTTTGACATTTCCTTTCTTCCTCTATGGCCTTACCTTATCTTAGCTCACGCACCACCCGCCACGCCAGAGCTCAGCAATCTCTGCCAGCCTAGTTTCCTTCTTCCTTGGAGCTTCTCTAGACCTTGGCTTGCATCGCTCTCCATGTGGGATTTGCCACCTTCTCCACTTGCAGCCCTGTTGTCTTGCAGGCTCAGTATCTCCAATGGGAACAATGCTGACCTTCAAGGCAGACACAGGCCTGCGAGCTATGCGGGAGGTCCTGGTAGTTCTGGCACTAAGCTCCCCTTCCTGGGAACTGGCTGCAGCACAGTATGTGTCTCTGTCTGACATTGCGCCTCCGTGCTGCAAGGAGCGACAAGCACCCCACCAGCTGGCATGGTGGTTAATGTTCAGTGGTAACGCAGGGGGACAATAGCACCAGAATGGTAAGTGCTGTTGGGGTAAAGCAGTGTTATTTGGCAGGTATACTGATCACTGGCATTAGCAACCATCAAATACTTTGGAAACTCATGTGCTCACCCAGTGATGTGGAAGTCAAGAGCTGCGAGGGACTTGTGTCAGCGGGCCGCACTCTGGGGGCCACAGCTCCAGAGGCCTTTGTGGACTGGGAGCCCCGGGTTGACCACCTGTGAGCCGCATATGTCTCTTGTGCTGCCACTTGCTTCTCGTGGCACCGTTCTCCTTAGCCTCACCTCAGCTGCTGTAAACAACGTAAGCTTCACACTCAAACTGCGCCCTCCAAGGTCCTGCCTCTGCTTCCTGCATCCTGTGTTAGACTCTGCACTGCTAAGCATGCGCTCTTGATTCTGTTGTGTAATGTCAGTGGTGCAATATATATAATCGGTGACAGATTCTGGCACGACGGAGAGCGAGGCCTCCTCTTGCTCATGGCTGCCGTCCGGCGCTGGTGCTCGAATCTAAGACAACGCTGTGAGTACCTTTAGAAGGAAAGCAGACGGCCTACTCTAGTGGCAGCCAAAGTGCTGACCTCAGGAACGGCTACGCGGGGTGCAGGAATACCCGGTTGCCTGACCTTAAGATGGCGGCCCCTGGGGACAGCAACAGGAATACCCAGTTGCCTGTACTTAAGATGTTGGCCCCGGGGACAGCAACGAAGAGCCACAGACGACACACTTTATTTTTTCTACGTGGCGGAAATGGATTCGAGACTGCTGGGCCTGATTATATAGTGCAGCACAGGACAACGAATTGAGAGGCGATGAGAAGCGTCCCTACCTATTGCGAGGACCAAGCAAGGTATTTTGTGTCAAAGCTGCTTGGGAGAATGGTAGCCATGATCATGCTCCACTGTTAGATTG
Organism: Lissotriton helveticus; assembly: GCF_964261635.1. Lineage (NCBI taxonomy): Eukaryota > Metazoa > Chordata > Amphibia > Caudata > Salamandridae > Lissotriton > Lissotriton helveticus. The sequence continues at coordinate 44,100,638 of NC_136060.1, read as the reverse complement.
CTACTATATGGTTCTGGAGACACTGCTGTACTGCAACTTATAGTTAGAGTTGGTCCATTGAACACCAATGGACTTCAGCACTAAGGCAGACAGTACCAAAATGGCCGACTAACTGAAGCTGGACCAGTAGCTCCCACGGCCGGGATCATTACATTTTTATATCCCGCTGTTACCCTACCTTCCACCTACTTTTAACCAACAGTGCCTCAAGACTTGTCCTCATTCTTGTTGAGGCTAATTTATCCTTAAGAGTAGAGTAAGAGTGATTTAGGAGGTGCCCCAGGACATAAACCAAACTTCAACCTAACAGTAAACCTATCCCCCATCATGATTACCCGTCAGCACTTTGACCTTGTTGATCTTTCTTCCGACAGCGGAGACCTAGCCTTCTTGCTGAGGCCCGGTGGAGCTACTAGATAGCTAAAGAGGTGATGGGTTGTGGACTTCCCCTTCAGCCGTCACCTACCCAGCTGGTCCTTGGTCAAACCTTCCTTCATCTGTCTGTCGTACCTCCCGCCTTCCCCTTCACCCTACCACTCATTCATCCTGTCTTCTACGATTTTTAAATATTGTTCTGTGGGATGTTGACTTCCCCCTCAGCCTTCACCTACCCAGTCGGACCTTGGGCAGATTTTTCCCTCCGTCGCTCTGTCGTATCTCCCCCAACCCCGTTACCCTACCCCTTACCCTCTAGGCTCCTTTGACATCTTCCTCAAATATATTTATATGTTTCCTCTAACTGATGTTATTTTGGAACAATGTGGAATTCATGCAAAGCTTTCTGATACCTTCGGGTCTAGTCTGTTTTTATACCTTAACGCTGAGACCTGAGCTACATGGCTGATGCCCGTTGGAGCTGCTAGACAGCTAAAAGGGAGATTGGCCCTGGTATCCCCCTCGACCGTCACCTACCCAGCCGGACTTTGGACACAGTTCCTCCTCATCTCCCAGCTTTTGGCTCCTTCCTCCTCTCCCTCCCTCCCACAAACTCTCACAACATTGATTTTATACTGTACTTTGCTATGCTCTTGTAACTGATGCAACTTGTGACGTAAATCTGTCTTTAATTTACTGTACATTGACCTTATGTTAATCGCTATGATTCCTTAACTCTTGAGTCTAAAGTATTTCTCTTTTCGCCCGTCTTCCTTTACTCCCTCCTCTCTCGGGTTCCCTCCCCCACCTATCCTTTTACTCATACCCCTGTCCCCCTTTCCCTTTCTGCCTCTTTATGATTTGTCATTCACTTTTAATTTACGTGTAAAATGTTTAAAATTATTATTCTTGTAACTCGCTGTTGTTCCTTATGTAAAGCGCTCTGATACCTACGTGTCTAGCCAGCGCTATATAAAACTCAATAAATACAAAAAAAACAAAATAAATTGCTTTGATCTTATTTTTAAACATAGCTGACAAGTTTCTCAAGGTCAAGTATAAAAACGCCGGGCCAATTCTGTCATTTTAGTCAGCAGCACTTTGAATGCTATTATTATGAGCCCTTAATGAAAATGTAAAAAGGAAAACTACATGGCCCGCAATGCTGTGGTCTGAAAAGCCAAGAATGGCTGATAGTATCATATGTCATAGTGCTACTTGGCAGGCTTGTGACATGCAAAAAGGAAAATTACATCCTGACTGACTTTTTTCTTGCAGGGCATCAACAGCCAAGTAGGTGAGAGGACAGAGTTAGCCTTTCAAAGGCAAATATAAGCTACTAACTGCAAATGGGTTAACATTACCACTCATTGGAAAAGAACATGCTAACAAAGGATGCTATTTAACAGAACAGTGCAGCAGTAGAAGTAGCTGGACACATTTGGAAAGAAAAAACAATATGCTGGACCGTTCTTCCGGAGTTTAATTTCACGTGATTTAGATGGGGCATCTGCATCTCCACAATGATTGATGTAATCTGCCTTGAACAGGAGCGCCACTTGCTGCACGTGTGGCATGACTATGTTTGCGCTGATGACACACCAGTGTTATACCCTCAGCAGGGTCACAGGTCACCATGGACGAGGGTGAGGCTGGTGGTCATTTGGACGCCTCTGTATTTCCTCTCCGAGCACTGTCATTGTGCATAAGGCTCAGCCCATGCAGCCTACAAGTTCAGTAGTAAAATCAGCACCAATTTAAAATGATGATTTTAGTTTTGTACTGCTCTGCTGTGCTGTCAATCATTAGGTGCCTGTGTGCCAGCTTGCTTCTTATCTATTCAACACCAACAGACCAGTCATCACATTCACCAGGTGCTGCACAGACATGCACTTGGGCTCAGCCTTGATTTACTGAGTGAATGTTATGATGGATGGTGACACTCATTAGGGACGATGAAAAGTGTCAACGACGGTATGTCACTTGTGCCTTCAGTGAAGGCTGAGGCAGCACACATTGGTGTCACATGTTATAGTGCTTGAGGACTGTCAGCAGGAATACCTGTACTTTCCTTGTTCCTGCACTGGCCCAGCCTATGTAAGTGACACCAGCAGTCATCACATGACCACCATGAATGGATGACTGTGGGTAGCGCAGTTCCAGCTCTATAAACCAGGCTGACAGCAAGGAATTGTGCATGGACAAAGCAGGTTCCACACTTGTTGGCCAATCAAGCAAAGTACTGAATTACTGAGTCTGAGCCCCACTGCAAGTAAGACAAATAAGACATATATCATTTTATTTAGGTAGCGAAACGAAACTAAAGGGCAGATGTGTTAATGCTTTTAATAGTTTTACAAAGTTCTTAGGTGTTGCCCTATGACTACTTTAGAACACTATGGAAGTAAAGAACGTGAAAGGAATAGAATTATATGGCGATGAAAAGGAATTGGACCGCCTGGTTATGGCACACATTAGGAGACACGTAAGTGGTCATCCTAGAAAAAGGTCTTGAAGAACATTTTTGTCTGGTTTTTATAGTGACTAAGTTTTAAAGGGTGAACATTGAATGCATCTTTGAAAAGGCAGGTTCTCAGGTGGTTTCTGAACTGAAGGCACTTTACCAAGTTTCTCATAAAAAGGGTTCAGGTTGTTCCTAAAGTGAGCCCTCACGCACATCTAGCACCTTCCTAATTTGTCGGTTATCTGGGCTTTTGAGCTGTGCAGCACTGTCCGATCATGAGGTTTTCATAGGTTGCTAAGGTGAGGCCAGATGCTTGATGGTATGATAAAGAGTGATTACTTTCATGTGAGTGCGGATGAGTGACTGCATGGATGAAAGCATAGAGGTACTTTCTTTAGTAAGCCAGACTAATTGACTTGGACAATGCCTTCTCATAGTGAAGACACCACGATAGAAGGTTTAGTAGTTCCAACTTGATTCTAATTCATTATTTGTTTATTATACACAAGTTTCTTTTGCAGGTGCATTAGCCCACCATATCGGATTGCAACAGGTAGCACTACCTTTGAATATCTAGTTTCACATAAAGCACCCAACTCCTTGGCTCTGCACATGCCCAAGGAAGTCCAGGTTCACACCAACTCCCACCATTCTGAAATATGAGAAAGCTTTGTGCAGCATGAAAGGGTTTTCTCATTAATTCCTCTCGCATATTGTAAATAGCTGGGCTTTGCTGCCACGTGGCCCTCTTCTATGGCCCACATGTGGAGGGGCACTTAAAGTGTAAGTGAAAAAGTTTGGGATGAATTTACCCTGGGATATATTGGCGCTTTGCCTGTTACGGTCAGTATTATGATTGCAAAATATTCCTAGCTAGTGGGTGCTTAGGAGCGAGGCCGTCATCCAAGACCCCAGCATACAGATCAGCCGATCCTATAATTTACAACAAAAGAAGTCTAGCACACCACAGTACATATTTCAACAGATTAGTTTGTCATTCAGAATCAACATGGATGTTTGACAAAGATGTTCTTTTTAATGTTATTCAAGTTGTTCCAACTCCAGCTGACATGTGTTTCGTCGTTTAGGATGATAACCCACGACTTCCTCAGGGCTGGAAAAACATATACAAATGATATAGTGTAAGCCCTAGATATAGTGGACGTGTCTCACAATATATTCCAACATTTCACAATATTATGCTTATGGCTTGTGTGGTGCCTCTCAGTGTAGGTGGCATACTATTACTCTGAAAGATGGGAAAAATTGTGCAACAAATCCCAACAGACCAAATCAGCTCCGCAATGTACATCCGAGAATAGTATAATCAATGATGGCTGTGTATAGTGAAGCAAACTTGGTCGGCTATTTTCACCATGTGTGTCTAACTGTCGTGGGGACAGGGGGTGTGGTCTACTACTGCATCGCAAAATTGTAATCGTAGAAGAGATTCGTGACAGAAGTGCAGCGCGCCTAAAGTATAAAAACTGAGGCGGACCTCAGGCCTACCTTGTTGGTCATAAGCAAAATCTTTTGCGCCTAAATCATATAAAATGAACAGACAATAAGTCCTCCAAACAGATCGTTATATCTTAATGCCATCTAAATATCATGAGAGGTCAAAAATGTACCTTCTGGCTGGTTATAATTCCGTCCCAGCCTAATACACGCTGGGTAAATCAAAAGCAAGTTTGTAGAATTTGAATTCAGTATCTGTAACCAAATATAATGGATGCAATCAGGAAACGTACTCCATAAGTTATACTCAATTTACCAATTTCTATGTTACAAATTATCGTATCGTTATGCTAGAACAATTCGACATCTCTCAACCTGCCTTGGACCCTGACCTGGGTTCACACAGCCTAAAACCACTGTCATTCCAATTAAAGCTATGCTACAATAATCACTCACTTGTGTTTATCCGTGAATTATAAAGCTTCTAACATGTTTGTCTGTAAATCCGTAGCGCTACATGTAAAAAACGAGAGACAAAATGGGGATACCGTTAGCCAAGAATGTTACTGGCTGCAATCAGCAACATCAACCGATCAGTTACGAGAAGGTGTCGTCACCACGTACCTGTATTCGGCTGCCTCCAAGCAGCGTCCACCCTTATCCGGCGTCTCCGTGTTGTGAAAGCAAGTCCGCACCTCAAATGCGGAAGTGGTTTCAAGTATCCCGCGACCCGGTAGGACGCAAATAAACTAGACCGCCTATCCGATGGTCACGCGTCTTGTAGAGGGACGCCATATTAGGTGTCCATCTAAAGTATATTTCACCTCATCCTTGGGATTTATCTCTATCCGGTACATTTGCAAAGACAAATATATCACAAATCTTTATAACTATAATTATTCGACTTTCTCTGCCTCTTCGCAAAGTCCCTGTTCAAAATTCGTTTCCACTGTAAAATTACCTACAATATAATCTGCATGTGCTAACCGAGGTCTCACGATCCGTTATTATTCCATACCTCAGCATGATCATAGAAAATCTGAGGTATGATTAATTCCCAATCTGCAAAACTGCTGTCATATTCTAGTGGATTCCAAAAGTATCCCCGTGTATCATGATGTTCTGAAGTGGAGAGTAATTGGAAAAGGGTGCTACACGGTGCTCATTAATAGTGAGTCCATCATTGATCAGTCGGAACCAACATCTATCAGGAGGAATTTTAGGAAAGTATTTTAAGGTGGGAATCAAAAATTATAGACACATAAAAAATCTAAATAAATTGCACCAGTACAACATATAAAGCCCTTATTTACAACTTCCAATATATGTCAACAGATGTAAGTACCCCGTCAAAGTATAACGAACCACAACAACTTTCCCTCCTGAGGCGGAAGCCGGGAGGTTTCTCCTCTTTTCTTGGCCACATTTGCATTTAATAGCATTCAGTTGCATTTTTAAAAGTGTGTATTTTATTTGCTTGATTTAAAAAGCACCTTGAGACTTCTTTAGCGCTTCCTCGCGCTCTGTGTTCCTCTCCCTCCTCCCTCTGCCTCGAGTCCGCTCTCGGCCGAGTGTTGACGCCGAGGGCCGGCTCCCGGGTAATTGGCGGCCATATTGGGTGAGGAGGCGGTGGGTGACGCGCTCTAGCAGCGCTTAAAAAGGGCACAGCTTCGTGTATTTGCTTGATAACGAACCACAACAACTTTCCCTCCTGAGATGGAAGCCGGGAGGTCTCTCCTCTTTTCTTGGCCACATTTGCATTTAATAGCATTCAGTTGCATTTTTAAAAGTGTGTATTTTATTTGCTTGATTTAAAAAGCACCTTGAGACTTTTTTAGCGCTTCCTCGCGCTCTGTGTTCCTCTCCCCCCTCCCTCTGCCTCGAGTCCGCTCTCGGCCGAGTGTTGACGCCGAGGGCCGGCTCCCGGGTAATTGGCGGCCATATTGGGTGAGGAGGCGGTGGGTGACGCGCTCTAGCAGTGCTTAAATAAGACCACTATGGCTCCGCGCAGCGGACGCGTACTACGGACGCGCCGTACCTGCGCCGGAGTCGTGCCAGAGTCCTGCCCGTCTGCGCCCGTCCGCGCTCGAGCGGGGTCAAGGGTCAGGACTCTTGATCACCGACTGATATTTTCCTCTAGAGACTTGAGAGACATGGATTTGGGTAGGCAGGGTCTGGATATGCTATTGTGACCAGATTAAAAGAGTTGAATATTCTCCACCCGCCCGGGGGTTCTTCTGAAACTGCTCCCCCCTCCTTGAAATTATCCTGTCTAAATACTAGGTCGCTCCAAAAGCACCATCTTGAGGTTTTCACCCTTCTCCAGGACGATGCTATTGATATCCTAACACTCACGGAGACGTGGCTAGGTGAAAATTCCCTGCCAGATATTATAGCTGCCCTTCCTAGCAATTATGACGCGGTATGGCACAACCGCGCGGAAAATCCTCGGGGTGGGGGGGTCGCAATTCTGTTCAAGAAAAATCTAAAAGCTGTCAAAATCATTGCTGAAACTATAGAAGTCGCAGATATACTTGGAGTGAAGATCATGCTGAACAATTCATGCTTAATGATCCTCTCTGTGTATCGCCCCCCAAACTCCACGCCAGCTTTTAATGATTTGTTTACTCCGATTATCTCTGACTTATGTACTAGGTATCAAAAAATCATAGTGACAGGAGATTTTAACATGCACTGGGATAAAGTCCATAAAGATCTGCCATCTCGCTATCTAGAGAATACTATATCCTCCCTGGGGATTAGTCAACTTGTGGATGCCCCCACACATGTCAAGGGGCATACCCTAGACCTCATTTGGACATCGGATCCAAGGGTAAAACTTGGGGACATTGTGCCTTGTATTTGGTCGGACCACTATTTGGTGAATTGTGAGATCCCGATCGAAAGCCATGTGTCCCAAAAACCCCCTAAATTAAAAAAAGTCCGGCAGTGGACTAAAGTAGATTCTCAAACCTTGACCTGTAGCCTACCTAACCGCGTCCAAACCTTCGTTCTAAAAGGGGATTTGGAGCAGGACTATAAAGATCTAGTGCAGAATCTGAGTCAGGCAATAGACCAGATAGCCCCGGATAAAGTACAAAAAGTAAAAGGAATTATAAAAGGCGCCCCATGGTTCACCCCGCTTCTAAGGGACCATAAAAAGAAACTCAGGTGCCTAGAAAGGATCTGGAGGAGAACTAAAGAGGGAACAGATAGGGAAAAATACAGAACCTCACTGAAGACATACAAGAAATTGATTATGACAACAAAAGCAGACTTTTATGAAACCCGTATAAGTCAGGCGGACAATATTCAGAAGGAAACATTTAAAATCCTAACCGAACTGACCAAAAAAACAGATACATCGGAAATAATAATAACGGCTGATAGCTTCCAAAGCTTCTTTTTTGAGAAGGTGGAAACTATCCTTTTGGAGATCAAGGCTAAGGCCATGAAGGACCCTTGTCCGTTACACGAAGTTCAGTCTTCAACTGGAGTATATCTTGTGAAATTTCCTGAATTAGACCCGCCAAGCCTGGAGCAGATTATGAATAACATTAAGTCAGGCTCCCCAGCAGACCCGTGTCCCCCCAGGGTCTTTAACCTTGCGCGTCCTATTTTGGAAAATGATATTATCTCCATTCTCAACAGCTCAATGGAGACCGGCCATTTACCATCAAGTCTTAAGGAGGCACGGGTGAGGCCTTTGTTGAAGAAGCCTGGAGCTGACCCAGCCATTTAAAAAAACTATAGGCCAATATCCCAACTGCCCTATCTGTCCAAGATCCTAGAGCAACATGTGCTGAAATCCCTTTCCTTGTTTCTGGAATCACACCATCTTCTCCAGGAGCGTCAGGCGGGATTTCGGGCACATCACAGCACTGAGTTGGTGATGCTTGCTGTGCTGGATGAGCTGAGAGGTATGGCTGACAGTAAAAAACCAAGCGCCCTGATACTTTTAGATCTATCAGCGGCGTTTGATACTGTCAGCCATTCCTTGCTATTGGATAGACTGGCTGCTTTTGGGATAAGGGGTCAGGTCCATCAATGGCTCCAATCTTTCTTGACCGGTAGGACCCAGAGGATTCAACTGGGGGATGCCATTTCTAAAGCAGGTGCGATAGACTGCGGGGTCCCTCAGGGTTCCGCACTGTCCCCACTGCTTTTTAACCTGTACCTCCAGCCGTTGATTGCTTCTCTAGCTGACATGGGTTGCCGTGTATTTAATTATGCTGACGACACCCAGTTATTGCTGAGTATCGATAATACGATCTCAGCACAAATAAGTGCTCAGAACATCCTCAGACATACGGTTGGCTGGATGACGGCCAATCTGCTGAAAATAAATCCGGAAAAAACGGAGGTACTGGTGGTCTCTACTTTAGCATCACCTTGGAGTGACCTCTACTGGCCCAAAGAACTAGGGCCTTCACCGATACCCAGTGATAAGGTGAAAAGCCTTGGAATAAAAATCGACAATGAGTTGTCAATGGCCAGTCAGATCTCCTCAGTAGTGGGGATGTGCACTGGCCTGATTCGACAGCTAAGAAAGCTGGCCCCTCTTCTCTCGTATACCGCACTTCGTATGGTAGTTTCTGCCACTATTGTTTCGAGGTTGGATTACGGGAACGCCCTTTATCTGGGCCTACCCAAAATTTAGATTAATAAATTGCAGGTGGTCCTAAATGATGCAGCGCGTTTGATCTTCAAGCTACCCAGAAGATCACATGCTACTGCTCTACTCCTCAAGTTACATTGGCTCCCCATTGAACAGAGGGTAGAGTTTAAGAGCTTGTGTACAGCCCACAAGGCCATCTATGGGCTGGCCCCTGCGTATATCAAAGAGCGCCTGGAGGTATATACCCCCAGACAAGCTTTGCGGTCCGCCGATTCTCAGCTTCTAGTCTGCCCCCGCTATAAGTTAAAAACTAAAGGAGGCAGGTCTTTCTCGGTTCTGGTTCCGCAGATCTGGAACAACCTACCAGAAACACTTCGGAAGGAAGCGAATCTGCTGCGCTTTAGGAAGCTGTTAAAAACGTTCTTGTTTAGGGAGGCTCTCGACCCAGCTAAATAGATCATAGCTCTGGTCCCTGGATCACTTTATTTCTTATGAATCGTTGTTGCTGGTTTGTTTCCAAGCGCCTAGAGACCTGTTGGTGAGTTGGCGCTATAAAAGACCAAGTTAACAATAACAATAACAATAACAGTATTATATTGTTCATAAGCGTCTGAGTCAGTGGTCACACAATGTAATGATCAGGCATTATACTGTTCTTAAACTTAGTAATCATTGTTGTAATCCCTCCAATACATAGACATAGAACATATTCAGCAGACTTAAAATCTCATATTCATACTATAGTCATTCATTCATTCAATCCCCCAGGAAGTAGTGTAATTCGTGGTCAGAGTTAATGCCGTGTTCTACTGCCTGAAGCTTCAAAATCCAGAGAGTCCCTCTCCATCTGAGTTGTAACTCATGATTGCCACCTCTCCGCTCTGGATTCACCTGTTCTATGCCACAGAATGCAATTGTTTTGTTTCCCGTTTGTGCTCGGCAATCATTGACATGTGATGCAGTTGTATACCGTGTATCCTTATATTTAATGGCCCTCAAATGTTCATATATTCGTTCTTTCAGTGACCTGATTGTGCTGCCTAAATAAAAGCTTCCACATATGCATTTTATCATGCAGCACCCACATTTGTGAAATCCCACACATCTCTGTTCCAACCAGTTCGGTTGTCTCATGCTTTGTTTTGGGTAACTCGGACTGATCAATGTTTTAATGTTTTTGCCTCGTCTGTATGTAATTAGGGGCTGTTTAGCAATATACTTATTCAGTGTTTTGTCACTGGTAAGTATATTCCAATGGGTTTGCATACTCTTCCTAAGTGTGATAGCTGCTTCATTGTAATTAGTTACTGGTCTCACATGGGACTGAGCCTTAGGATCACGTGCTTTATCTTTAAGGGTATCCCTTCTTGCCATACTCTCTACCTTGCGTTCTGCTTTTCTGATTATCTCAGATTTATAACCTCTGGTTATAAATCTCTGCCTCATGTTGTCTTTGCAGACAATGAAATCCTCGTCTTTACTGCAATTTCTCCTTGCCCTAGTCAATTCACCATAAGGTATGGAGTTGATCTGGTGCCTAGGGTGCGAGCTGGAAGCATGCAGTAACGCTTTACTTGAGGTTGGTTTGCGGTACAGGTTACTCTGTATCCTATTGTCCTCAATAAAGAGGTTCAGGTCCAAAAATTCTATGTGTGTGGTACTCAAATTGTGTGTGAAATGTATGCCCATATCATTATTATTCAATCGTTCACAAAATTGGGTAAGGTCTGCCACACTTCCAGACCAAATCAGTATACAGTCATCTATATAACAATCCCAAAATATAATGGATTCATTCCAAGGTGTACCCCTAGGGCCCCAGATCCACTCCTCCTCAAACCATCCCATAAAGAGATTGGCATACGAAGGAGAGAATCTGGAGCCCATAGCCACACCCTGTTTCTGCCTGTACCACTTTGCATCAAAGAGAAACACATTATTTTCTAGAATAAGTTCAATCATTCTGATTATCATTTCAGCATGCGCCCAGTGACTCTCCGGTCTTTTACTCAGGAATTTCGTCCCAGCTTTGATACCCAGCTCAGTCCTAATGTTGGTGTAAAGGGAGGTCACATCCAAAGTGGCCAATATCATGCCCTCCTCCTATGACACATCACATAAGATACTCAAAATATGTTTTGTGTCTCTGATGTATGCCGGTAAATTTTGAAACCATCGGTTGTAGGAATGTGTCCACATATTGTGACAATTTCTCTGTTGGCCCCCCAATGATCGAGATTATAGGTCTACCTGGTGGTGTCTCTAGGTTCTTATGAATTTTGGGTAAGGTATATATGCAAGGGAATCTCGGTTTATCAATTTTGAGATAGAAGTATTCATCTTGGTTTATTAGGCCACTATTCAACCATTCTCTCAGGTGCGTGTTGATTAGAGTGGTGAGTGGTTCCATTGGGTTGTCTGATAACTTATCATAGTATGTCGTATCCTCAAGTTGTGACAGTATTTCCATATTATAGTCCTTAGTGTTCATGACTACAATATTCCCCCCTTTGTCCGCCTCCCTTATGATATTATTGTCAAGTGTACTTAAATCTTTCAAGGCCCTTCGTTCATTCCTAGATAGATTATCCAAAAGTCTCTGGTGATGTTTGTTCTCATGTCTAAGGTGTTTATACATATCCTCGGTCACCAATTTATGGAATACATCTACATTATTGGCACTTGGTAATATTGGAGTCCATCTGGATTTGTTCCTCAAACCACTGGAAATACTAGTGTCTATAGCTATATCATGTTCCCACAATAATTCATCAATAGACATATATTCACGATCATCATCTGCAATAGATAACAATAGTTCTGCATCTCTAATGTCTTGAATAGTTATAACATCATGAGACATGTCACTGATTATAGTGGTCATGCTTTTATTCGGTTTGGGGTTGCATTCAAAAAACGTCTTTAGTTTTAAATTCCTCGTAAATTTGAACAAATCAACCATAGTATTGTACATATCACCCTTCTCCCTGGGACAAAAACCCATTCCTTTTTCTAGTACCAAGATCATGTCCGTGGTCAAAATCTGGTAACTCAGTTCTGACTCGGTTTCTTCCAGGATCTTAACCTCATCCCTTGTTTTTCCTGCTCCTTTACCCTTTCCTCTCTTTCCTCTCCTTGTTTTCTTACAGTATTTTCCTTTGGTCTTGGCTGCTCCCTGTTCCCCCGTTTTATCCTTTTCACCTCTCTTAAAAAACCAATATCATGGTTACTGCCACTAGAGGCTCCTTCCGTCTCACTCTCACTTGGTATGGTTTCTACAGATGTCGAGATAAAGCTCACATATGACATATTCGTGGCCGTTAGTTTATCATTCTTGTTGTCCCTCTCTACCAAATGGTCATATTTTTACGCAAATGTGAAGATACGGCCTTGTGAATAATCAATCTCATCTCTTTTGAGCTTGCGGGCTTTCCTTTGCTTAATATCTTCCTGGTGTTTATTGAGAACTTCCTTGAGTATCTTGTAGTTCTTATTCGTTGCCTCCTTAAGGTCTAGCTCCTTAATCTCCAGCTCTATCTGTGCTATATCAGTCTGTAATTTCTTGACTTTTCTATCTTCATTTTCTATTAGAATTGACATTAAGTTGTTTGAGTTAGAGGTCAATTCCTTTTCCCATGATAATAGTAGATCCTCATCAAGATCATCGTAAGTAGGTAGTATTTGAGAGCGAAGCCCTCTAGGTATTCTCTTTAGCCTTATATATTGTTCCAAAGTAGCTCCATCCCACCATTTAGAGTTTTCAGCCATTCTTAATTTTTCCAATCTCTGGAATTTGTCCCGCAATCCCTCTTTTTTCTTATTAGTGTTACCACTAGCTAAGGAGGTTGTCACTCTCTCTCCTCTCGCTAGACTCTCAAACAGCTCTGCTGCTTCCTTCCCTCGGTCTATCGTTAGGTATTAGTAGGAAGTTTATATGACCGTGCTAGCTGCCACCCAGGTGCGACTAAATTTAAGTGAAAAGGTTTGGGATGAATTTACCCTGGGATATATTGGCACTTTGCCGGTTACGGTCAGTATTATGATTGCAAAATATTCCTAGTTAGTGGGTGCTTAGGAGAGAGGCAGTCATCCAATACCCCCTTAATGTGTGACAGGAGCAGGGCTTTCCCAGAGAAACTTAAGACAGAGATTGAAAATTGGAACAAACAAGTTTATCTTTGCAAGAGACAAGAAAGGCCCTTATTACAAGTTCATGGCTAAATCCCAATCAATTCACAAGAAACTCTGTGAGCACAACACCTAGAGCCACTAACATACTGATAAAAACAGGAAGCTATCTTTTCCAACTCTTTTCATACTAATCATCTAAATCATTTCCATATGATACATTTAATATGCATCTCATTTGGTTTTGTGCGGAACAGCTCATTTTCAGGAGAGCAGGAACCTGCATGTCTCCATCCATTTCAAAACTTTAAATGAGACTCATACTGTTTAGACTGTTGTATTTGCTCTTATTTACCAGAACATGACAGTTCAGGATGCAATTTAGTATCTTATATCTTAACTTTGAAAGATACATTGCAGCAATCAAGTCTGTACATGAGGCATACATGCAACCACACACGCACTCACATTGCATGCCCACACAAATGAAAACATGAGCACAGTAAACTGCCGTGGAAGATAAGGGCACACACACATAAACTCGAACAAACAAAACAAAAGCATACAGGTGCCCAAACACATGCACATCCACATAATGCATTCGCTCACAAATGCAACCACAAACAGGCACACATGCAAACACACAGAAACGTGCCATGAAAAACAAAGGTACACGCACTGAAGCTTACAGAAACACGTGATCCTAAGGCATTTGAAGGCAAGTGCTCGCACCACTGCATTAAAAATAATCATAACGCATTATAGCGCTTCCTCAGTGTCAAGCAGGAGCACTGCAATATATTAATTCACAATGTCTGTCTGAGCAAAGTTGGCAGCCCTTGTTTGCGGTGCTCGCAGCTTGGGGGAAGACTCAACTGCGCTGCGCTCTGGATACATTTTACTTGGTCCCAACATTCTGATTCACGTGACCCAACTTCATGAGATTGACTGTAAGGATCTGTCCAATGATTGTGCAGCCATAAGGCGGGCTGCAGGGGGCAAGCTGGCAGAACTGGCCTGAGGAGTTCGAAGTGCTCACTGTTATTTGCTTAGCCCTCTTTCCTTCAGGTCGCATGACTGTTCTGACTGCGAGCAGTGACGCAGCACCAGCCGAGCCCGCACAACAACTAACTGTGCAGCAGGGACTGTGGTTCAGTGTGGCCCTTGAGGTAATCAGTGCCAGGGACAGTTCTGTTTACATTTCACGTTTAACTAAATATTGTATTACCTCGAATGCGGACAGCAGCTTTCACCATTCCACACATGACCTGGGCTCCAGTCTGGCACTTAAATCGACATTACCTTTACACAAAATGAGTATTACCGTCCATTCCCCAAAGCTCTAATAAATGACACTGAATTATAGAAAAGAGTACTGACAAACTCAAGTAAGCATCAGTCGAGGGGAGGTGAGGCGCGAGAGTGTAAATATGGGAACGAGGCAAGTGATATTTAGTTCCTACACTGTTTATTATTTTATTTACCCCAACAAACACGACTGAAGGAACTATGAATGATGTCACTATTACACGTAAGGTTGGCATTTAACCAACGGCAAGGTTCTTGTTTAGGTTATCGAGGGCTGTATTGTGATAACTTTACACCAGTGCAAAAACAACACAGTGTAGGAGAGTAGGATCTGCTTACTATGGTTACCCCCACTTTTTACTGTTGTTTCACTGTTCTTTTACTTCAGTCTGCTGGGGCCCTGCTAACCAGGACCCCAGCCTAGCTGCTTCCTCTCTAAAATGATTATATGTACATTAGGTACACTCCAGAATGGTTACAGGGTTACTCTTGTAAGTCCCCAGTATATGGTACCTTGGATACCAAGGGCATAGGTACCCCAGATGCCACCAGGGGCTGATGCATTTGTCATGCCAACCCTGGGAAGCCTTCCAAAATGGCACCACAGGTCTGCTACTACAGCCTGGGTAAGGTGGTGCATGCACCCCTTACTAAGATATAGGTTACCTATATCTACCTTTAATCACTGACACATATAAACCTATAAGTCACTCCTATCGCAGGCCTTATCATTCCTGAAGGCAGAGTGCTTGGTTTTGTGTGAGAGGGTGCCCATGCAGCTTTCGGCATCTATTCTCTGAGGCTGTTCTGTGATGCAGCCAGACCATATACTCTTAAGTGCATTATAACCTCGCGGTTAATGCTAACTTCGGAATGGCTACATGGAAACATGTTGTGTTTGGTGTCAAACACTTTGGAATACTACCCCCCCCCGCCAGTCGTGGCGGCGGGGGTAGAATTCCACCCTTCTAGAGGGAGAAGACATGTACACACTTACCTAACCGGTAATAGTTTAAAAGAGCCCCAGCATCACAAGATGGATGCTGCAGCCACAGACATGAGTCTGACCTCCTGCTGCTGGACGAAACTCTGGCAGGGGAGGCCTGGACAATAGATTTCCTGTCAGAAGGAGGTGTTACCACCTACCAGACAGGCTTTAGTGTATTGGGGCTGGGTTGGTGCCTTCATAGAATGACACCAAGTGCTGGGGGCACACTTGGTAACTGCAAACACAACAATGATGGACAGAATGTGGATCAATGTCACACATTCACCCCAGTCCAAAGATCTGGGCCCAAATCCATTGTTTTTCCACTCCACACCACCTTGGGTTAGACAATGGCGATATGCAAATCAGCGCTGACCCTGTGCCCCATGGGAACAGTCCAGTCCGAACTACAAAAGCCATGTCCTTCCCAGAACGGAAACAAGCATCCGAGGACCGGCCCGGTTTCGAGGTAACACCTCTCTTCAGCCTGGCTAGCTTGATTCCAGTGGTGAGGAGTGCCTGGGACTCATGTCTGAGCATCCCCAGTACACTTAGAGCGGTAACTGCAAACACAACAATGATGGACAGAATGTGGATCAATGTCACACATTCACCCCAGTCCAAAGATCTGGGCCCAAATCCATCGTTTTTCCACTCCATACCACCCTGGGTTAGACAATGGCGATATGCAAATCAGCGCTGACCCTGTGCCCCATGGGAACAGTCCAGTCCGAACTACAAAAGCCATGTCCTACCCAGAACGGAAACAAGCATCCGAGGACCGGCCCGGTTTCGAGGTAACACCTCTCTTCAGCCCGGCTAGCTTGATTCCAGTGGCGAGGAGTGCCTGGGACTCACGTCTGAGCATCCCCAGTACACTTAGAGCGGTAACTGCAAACACAACAATGATGGACAGAATGTGGATCAATGTCACACATTCACCCCAGTCCAAAGATCTGGGCCCAAATCCATCGTTTTTCCACTCCACACCACCCTGGGTTAGACAATGGCGATATGCAAATCAGCGCTGACCCTGTGCCCCATGGGAACAGTCCAGTCCGAACTACAAAAGCCATGTCCTTCCCAGAACGGAAACAAGCATCCGAGGACCGGCCCGGTTTCGAGGTAACTCCTCTCTTCAGCCCGGCTAGCTTGATTCCAGTGGTGTGGAGTGCCTGGGACTCACGTCTGAGCATCCCCAGTACACTTAGAGCAGTAACTGCAAACACAACAATGATGGACAATATGTGGATCAATGTCACACATTCACCCCAGTCCAAAGATCTGGGACCAAATCCATTGTTTTTCCACTCCACACCACCCTGGGTTAGACAATGGCGATATGCAAATCAGCGCTGACCCTGTGCCCCATGGGAACAGTCCAGTCCGAACTACAAAAGCCATGTCCTTCCCAGAACGGAAATAAGCATCCGAGGACCGGCCCGGTTTCGAGGTAACACCTCTCTTCAGCCCGGCTAGCTTGATTCCAGTGGTGTGGAGTGCCTGGGACTCACGTCTGAGCATCCCAAGTACACTTAGAGCGGTAACTGCAAACACAACAATGATGGACAGAATGTGGATCAATGTCACACATTCACCCCAGTCCAAAGATCTGGGCCCAAATCCATCGTTTTTCCACTCGACACCACCCCGGGTTAGACAATGGCGATATGCAAATCAGCGCTGACCCTGTGCCCCATGGGAACAGTCCAGTCCGAACTACAAAAGCCATGTCCTTCCCAGAACAGAAACAAGCATCCGAGGACCGGCCCGGTTTCGAGGTAACACCTCTCTTCAGCCCGGCTAGCTTGATTCCAGTGGTGTGGAGTGCCTGGGACTCACGTCTGAGCATCCCCAGTACACTTAGAGCGGTAACTGCAAACACAACAATGATGGACAGAATGTGGATCAATGTCACACATTCACCCCAGTCCAAAGATCTGGGCCCAAATCCATCGTTTTTCCACTCCACACCACCCTGGGTTAGACAATGGCGATATGCAAATCAGCGCTGGCCCTGTGCCCCATGGGAACAGTCCAGTCCGAACTACAAAAGCCATGTCCTTCCCAGAACGGAAACAAGCATCCGAGGACCGGCCCGGTTTCGAGGTAACACCTCTCTTCAGCCCGGCTAGCTTGATTCCAGTGGTGTGGAGTGCCACATGGATTTGGGCCCAGATCTTTTGACTGGGGTGAATGTGTGACATTGATCCACATTCTGTCCATCACTGTTGTGTTTGCAATTACCGCTCTAAGTGTACTGGGGATGCTCAGACGTGAGTCCCAGGCACTCCACACCACTGGAGTCAAGCTAGCCGGGCTGATGAGAGGTGTTACCTCGAAACCGGGCCGGTCCTCGGATGCTTGTTTCCGTTCTGGGAAGGACATGGCTTTTGTAGTTCGGACTGGACTGTTCCCATGGGGCACAGGGTCAGCGCTGATTTGCATATCGCCATTGTCTAACCCAGGGTGGTGTGGAGTGGAAAAACAATGGATTTGGGCCCAGATCTTTTGACTGGGGTGAATGTGTGACATTGATCCACATTCTGTCCATCACTGTTGTGTTTGCAATTACCGCTCTAAGTGTACTGGGGATGCTCAGACGTGAGTCCCAGGCACTCCACACCACTGGAGTCAAGCTAGCTGGGCTGATGAGAGGTGTTACCTCGAAACCGGGCCGGTCCTCGGATGCTTGTTTCCGTTCTGGGAAGGACATGGCTTTTGTAGTTCGGACTGGACTGTTCCCATGGGGCACAGGGTCAGCGCTGATTTGCATATCGCCATTGTCTAACCCAGGGTGGTGTGGAGTGGAAAAACGATGGATTTGGGCCCAGATCTTTTGACTGGGGTGAATGTGTGACATTGATCCACATTCTGTCCATCACTGTTGTGTTTGGAATTACCGCTCTAAGTGTACTGGGGATGCTCAGACGTGAGTCCCAGGCACTCCACACCACTGGAGTCAAGCTAGCCGGGCTGATGAGAGGTGTTACCTCGAAACCGGGCCGGTCCTCGGATGCTTGTTTCCGTTCTGGGAAGGACATGGCTTTTGTAGTTCGGACTGGACTGTTCCCATGGGGCACAGGGTCAGCGCTGATTTGCATATCGCCATTGTCTAACCCATGGTGGTGTGGAGTGGAAAAACGATGGATTTGGGCCCAGATCTTTTGACTGGGGTGAATGTGTGACATTGATCCACATTCTGTCCATCACTGTTGTGTTTGCAATTAGGGGGCACACTTGGTGTCCTTGTGCATACCCCAGTTCAAACCAGTTGCAGGGGCACTCAGCCCCTGCTCTGGCGTGAAACTGGACAAAGGGAAAGGGGTGTAACCACCCCCCTCCCTGGAACCTCCCATAGGTGGGTCCCTAGAGTATGTCCAACCCCCTAACTTAGTATAAATATGGGATCCCAGTCCTTACGACTTCAGATTACACCTGAAAGAAACTCTGCAACATATATCCTGGAACTTCGACATTCTACATCGACTAGAAGACAGAAGAATCTCCCTTGGGGTCAAGGAGCAACTCCCCTGTTCAAACAGGCACCAAAGAAGCATCTTGCCTGTCTGCATTTCCAAGGCTCCCACTGGAACCCGATGGATTTGGGACTCAAGACACAGATTTCCAGACTTCGCCAGGCCGACACAAGATCCCAGCAAAGCTGAGACCCGCTGCCCTCACGAGTGATGTGGGACCGGAACTCTTGGACACGTCATATTTGCAAGTGCATCGACTTCCCAAGCTTCCAGAAGCTGCGCATTGGGCTGCTTGTAGTCCATGCCCCAAGCACCATTTGCACCAAAGATTGTGGGTCTACACTCCACGAGTGTTCCGCGAGCCTGCTTCTAGCATTTCCGCTCGAGGGCCACTCGCAATCCCTGGTCTGTCGACTGGTGGGTCCCCACGAATGTAACTGTCCTGTTTCTTTGGCTTCCCTGGTTGCACCAGATGTGCCCTGACTCCCCTTCAAAGGGTGAGTCCCTCAGACCTTGCTGGTCTTCACCAAACCAATCTTTGCTTTCTGCGTGGGTTGCTGTTGCCAAGGCTTGTTGAGTCTGATCCGGAAACCGACACCGGAGCACTCTACATCCTTAGTGGGACAGCTCGAATCCAGTTACTGGTCATCCTCGACACCTCCTGGTTCTCGTGGCTGAACAGTCAAGCTTTACCTTCTTCACTTGAAATCACCCGACATCGGTGGGCATCTGTTCATCGCCTTCCTGGTCACTGGCTAGTGACCCAAACGATGTCCCCTCTGCTTTCAGGTTCTTCAGATCTCCGATCCACCCTAGGATTTACCCAGACACTTTCCACTAGGTCGCCTGCAGCATTCTTCAGCAGCTTGCCATTGAAATCGACGATGAAACCCGACACGAAAAGTCACCTATGCACCCGGCTTCCCTGGGTGAGGTAACTCGAGTACTCCGGTGCTCTCGTGGGTGTTGACTCTAGAACCTCCTAGTTCTAAAGGGGTTTGCTCCAAGTCCTCTTCTAAGTGTCCTTAATCTGTAATTTTCCAATCGCGACTTTCCGTCCTAGAATTTATTAGTGATTCGCGGCTGTGTTTAGACACTGCGCACGTCCCCCGTGGGTCCCCTGTGTCACTACCTTGGGTGGTTCATGGTGGCCCCTGCGGTTCTAAAGGTGCTAGACCTTGTATCTATGTCAGTCGTGGTTCTTATACCACCTTCTAAATATATGGTTTGGTACGCCCCTAGGGCTCAACGTATATTGTGCTAATTTACTGTGTACAAAATAAGTTTACTGAATGTACTTTTACCTCTACCCTCATAAAGAGACTAGGGTGATGTGTTTAGAATAAATACATATATTTTATATATATATCTGGTGTGGTTATCCTTTCATTTGGTCATTCATGAGATTATAGACTGGTAAAACAAGCTGCTTTACATTCCTTCAAGACTTAGCCTGAAGGCTGCTCTCCACAGCTACCGTTAGGATAGATTTCTATATAGGTTGTCTTTAAACCTACCATCAATAAGGGTTGTTTGGACTGGTGCAAGGTGCCCACTAGGATAGTGGACAGCATATGCAAATTAGGGACCCCCAAACACCCCCAGGCATGCTGTAACAAGGATCTTCAACAGCCAACTTACTGTGCTATAGAAAGCGTGCCTGTGTCTGACTGTGTCAGGAACTTAAATAGATGGTGAACTGGAGCGCAGTGAAGCCTGATGAAACAATAATCAACAGCACTTCCAAGTTGTCTATTGCAGCTTATCGTCGTTGTTTTATTCAAGGCGCGCTTCCCTTGTGATTACTGCATGTAGTTGGCATGTAGAGGGTAGTTGGCCTCCTAGGAGGCAGGCGCAAGGTTTTATTTTCTTAGCTTGCCCGTCTCTGGCAGACTTCCGTTGGACAAGTCGACTATGAGGTAGGAGGCAGGTTTTAGTTTTCATTTTGGAGTCGACACGTGTATCGCGTCCCACCCACACTCTCAACATTCACCTATCCAGACCTTCGCATGTTGGCTCAGGGGGGTACTCTTAACTGCCCCTCGCAGGTTTATGAACATTATGATTCATCTGCTCATTTGTTGGAGGCTCTGGGGGCACACTACAAGTCATGCCGACGGTCATGCTGGGGTCTTGTTCCTGAAATTCGTGCCTTCGAGCATGTAAGAAAAGAATTTAGCGTATTCGACCATCATTCATTCGTATTCTGTCCCGCCTGGTTATGACCCTGAGCATTTGAAATCGCAGTACATAAAAATGAGCAATTTCACTCAAATAAGACAATGTCAAGCATTTCTATGTATGTTGGATCAAATGATGGTAATAAGGAGGAATCAGTTTATGAATTTGTGGATTGATATCTGTTGTTACATGCTTTACTGCTTTTTGAGGGCCAGGTTTGGGATCTACCATCCTAGATGGGGAGAGTAAAACTCTGCAGCTGGAATATCGCAGGTCTTAACGATAGAAATAAAAGGGCGCAATTATTTCAATTACTACGACAAGATCCTGTGGATAATCTATGCTTACAGGAGACCCATATTACAGAATGTGATAAAGAATTGCTAAAGATCCCGGGGTACAATGTGATTGTAGCCACCTCTCAAACATCTAAAATACGGGGGGTCGCTATTTTAGCAAAACCTGCAATCGGTGATCCTAGACGCAGACTGGCCGATAAACATGGCAGATGGGCTATAGCTCAACTAAAATCAGGTCTTACTATCTGCACAATATATGGATCAAATTTGGATGATCCCCTAGTGTTTAGTGATTTAGAAATAGAACTGGCTTCCTGGCCTGGTCCCCTTATCCTTTGTGGAGATTTTAACATTGCTTTAGGGACCTTTATAGATAGCCAACTACCTCTGAAGTATAAAGGACGTAAGCCTAAGGTATATAGGGCCTTACGCCAATTAATGGATAGCCACAATCTACTTGATGTCTGGGATTTGAGGAAAAAAACGATCCCGGATTTACGTATTTCTCATACCCGCACAACAAGTATGTCCGAATTGACTATATTATGACATCTTTAGCGGACTTGGATTTGTTGGATATAATTAAGTCTCCAAAAACGATTTCTGATCACAACGCACTTACCCTTATTTTTGATTTGTCCAGTTTTGTAAGACCCAAGCCCCAATGGTCCTTTGATAGAAAGCTTCTTGTTAACTCAGAATATATAACCCATATAACCTCTTGGGCTCAGGGGTTCTTCGATTGCAATCAATTTAGCGCACCCAGATTGATTGTTTGGGACTGTTTCAAAGCAGCATTAAGGGGTGAAACTATATCGTTTGTGTCCAAGTGTAAAAAGATAGAGGAAAACATCAACCTGAAGCTTAAGCTGGAATTATCTTATCTTGAGGCTTATCATGTCACCCAAATCCATGAAGGAGACTCATCTTCTGACACTCTTCAAAAAATATTAGTGTTGAAGACTGAAATTAATAGCTCCCTAATCCGGAAAGCTGCTGAAACATATCAAGCAAATAAAAGCAGCATATATGAATCCGGAGAAAACGTAGGCAGGCAATTAGTCCTCCGAACACGCCAAAAACAATCTCATAATAAGATAAAGTTGATTGAGTATGAGGGCCAGCAATACACCTCCTCACAGGATATTGTAGGGGTTTTCCGGAAGTATTGTCAGAAGTTATACCAAAGTGAAGATCTACATTCCGGTAGAGATATAAAAACTTTCCTTAACAGTTGGATCACAGCTCTAGACCCCAATCTCCTGATTGAGGAATCAGTCAAAGAAGATCTTGAAAGAGAAATCTCAATCACGGAGCTGGAGCTTGCACTTTCTGATCTCGCAAACGGTATAGCTGCAGGCCCTGATAAAATCCCTTTGGACCTTTATAAGGTTCTGGGTAAACAAATACTTCCATATTTACTGGATCTGTTTCTGGGGGTTCAGTATCATGCAACACCGCCTGAGTCCTGGAAACACACCAATATAGGGATCTTTCCTAAAAAAGGCAAGCCGCCACAGTTCCATCCCCATACCGGCCCATATCTCTTATAAACTCCGACTCAAAACTATACGCCAAGGTCCTAGCTAATCGGCTGAGTGGGGTGATCGAACGTCTTGTCTCCCCGTGGCAGCATGGCTTTATTCCCGGGAAGGGTACCACGGATCATACCCGGAGAGTCATTACCCTATTTGATATCATGGGTGCCATGGGGTGTGAGATGTCGTTGATCCTTCTCGATGCCGAGAAGGCATTTGACCGTGTTTCTTGGCAATTCTTGTGGAACATCCTGGAATTTAATAACTTTGGGCACAAGTTCATCAAAGCCATAAAGGCCTTATATGTTGCTCCAAAGGCTAAACTTGCCATCTGTGGTTCTGAGTCGGAGTTTATTGAGATACAAAGATATACGAGGCAGGGTTGCCCCTGCCCCCGATATTATTTTCCCTTTATATCAATCCCCTAATCTTAAAGTTGCTTTCTTCACCCATTATTCAACCTATTAAGGTGGGTCTGTTTTCAACAAAAATTCTGGCGTATGCCAATGATGTGGCTGTTGTAACTACTAATCCTGCTGATGCAATCCAGGAAATCGAGTTAGCCACCCAGACCTTTGGTTCCTTCTCAGGTTATTCCCTTAACAGGGACAAAACAATGGTCCTATGCACAAAAAACACTATATTTGAGAGTCCCTATAAAGTGAAACAGGCTACTTATTTAGGGGTTTGCATGTCCTCTGATGTGAATGAAATCAACCATCTTAATTATACTCCCTTGATTAATAAAATAAAAGATGACCTTAAGAGAGTGGATAATTTACATCATTCTATAATTGGAAGGGCCAATTACTTAAAAATGACTGTCTTCCCAAAGATACTTTACTTGTTTCGAGCAATCCCGCTATTGGCTGGAGGTAGTTTTATCAAGATCCTTGACTCCTCCATGTCTAAATTCATCTGGAGCTTTGGAAAGATTAGAAGAGCCTTACCACTTTTGACTTTACCCCAAGATAGGGGGGGTTAGCTATCCCTAGACTAACTCTATATCTATGGGCAACACTTATTCAACATATGGGTCCTCTGTTAAATTGTAAAGCAGCTACCACAACTACTATGGCATTTTATATCCCTTCCATTTATGAGTTGAGTCTTGGGGCCAAATGCCAAGGGCTATTCTTAAGGCAGGTTGAACCATCATACTGTAAAAAAATTAAGTTAAAGGTAGTTACAGATGCATGGAACGTTTGGAAATTTGTATCTAAACAACTAGCTATTCCTAAATTTACAAAGTACACCCCGTTATGGCGTAGTTCGATTCTCTCGGCCTGCCTTAATGATAGTACCTCTCGGAAGTGGGAAATTCTAGGCATCAACACAGTTGCAGATTTTTTGGGCCAAGAAACTTCTCCCTCATTTGACTGGCTGCAACAGAAGTATACTATTCCAGCTACTGATCTTCTCAAATACTTTCAGGTGCTTACAAGTATTCGCAACTGTACCCCTAGAATCAAATTAGATAGTATTCATTTTTTTTCAATCATCGGGAAACGGTCCACTAGCATTGGCAACCTATATCAGATGCTGATTGAAAAAACTCTGGATGACTTAGAGCGGGTTGAGCAAGCTTGGGTTGCAAGGTTAGGTAATCCTAATATCGACATCGATCTTTCCCTGGCCCTTTCATCAAAATTGTTCATTGCCTCTAATCTTAAAGCCCAATACTATAGAGTCATATACAACCTGTATTATACACCTGCAAAATTGTTCTCTTGGGGTTTACGGGCCGACGACACTTGCCCAAGATGTAGACAACCTCAAGCGAATTTAATTCATATGTTCGCCGAATGCCCCAAGTTGGACTTATTAAAGGTAATGATTATGGGATTTTGGGCCCTGATATTTGGACGGAATGTACGAGATTCAGAAACCCTCTATTTGATGGGTCATGACGATTCCCTCGGTCATAGTATTGAGGAACAAATGACCATCTTTTTGGAAGGACCCTGAGCCACCTACATTTCAGATGTGGCTTAGTCGATTTCTGGCCACCTATAAACAGGAGATCTCAATTTATGGTACTAGAGGCAACAAAGCTAGGCTTTTTGGAGCCCAGATTTGGGCTCCAATCTCTGGTTGGTATTCTAACGTGAGGCCTCCTGTTCTCCCTGCCCCGATTTGATTGGTTTATTTTTGCTTAATTTAACCAACATACGATATATTTAGGTATGCTCTCTTTCTTTTTTTTTTTTTATCTTATGTTATTTTCTTCTAGACTCTACATTTAGGAATATGCTTGCCACTTCTTTTTAATGTCCTATTTGTGACTGTAGTATTTTCTGTACATCTAATGAATTTGTATTATTGAATCTTTTTGTTTGAATTTTGCTCAATAAAAAAAAAGAAAAAAAAAATTACATTACATTTTGAAAACCTCAAACCTTCCCAATACAATTAACATTTCTTTATCGGAGCATTGTTTATTAGTGAAATAAAATATTTCATAAATGAAATCGCAGTACATATATTACGAAACATCAGAGGCCTCCTGGAAAAATCGAGTTGTATTCTGTGCATAAGCAGGAGTCATCTTAATACAACAGCAAATGGTGAATAATTATGCATGGGGCATTGTTTCATTTTCTTTTTTGTTTTGTTTTCAAAGAAAAGGTGCATTTAAACATTTGTGTCTGACGCACTACCGAAGTCTTTTCATCGTTTATATTTTGAATTGAGATTGTGAGGGTTCTGCACCATCAGGTTTAAGGTCATCATTTATTGATAATTTAGGCAGCAACCACTGCATTTTGGGCTTTCTACAATTGTGATTATCACTTTTCCTTTGCATTGTGCTTGATCTTATTTTCATGTAGTAAACATTGTGAATGGGCATAGTATAACTGAAGAGAGTCACGTATTTCTTAAATTCCTTGGCTCAGCCTGCAGTCACATGTTTCTGGATTAACTCCACCGCATTTTTAAAATGATTATTTCCACCTGTGTTGTTTATGGCGAGTTTTTTGCCTATCACTTTGCTTGGAGGATAACTTTGTTTGTATTAGGGATGGTATAATGGGCAGCTAAATTGCAGACATTGTCCTGAATATGGTGATTTCAACACTGGCTCTTCTCTCTACACATATCGTAAATCGAGCATTTGCTTATGTTTGGCTTAATTTCAGTTTTAATGGATGCTTTTACTCAGGCCACCACTCAGCAAGGGCGCATTGATTGGCAGATTAGCTTGCCGTCACTTTTTGCACCCCCCACCCCCGTTAGTGCAGTTTACTTCAATTACTTCTTAGAGTTTGTTGGTGCTCAAATGAGTGTAATTTCAGATATTTATATGTTTCCCTGTATGTTTAATTGCTTGATTTTTGCTTGCGAAAAAGTGTCACTCATATTCGTTGAAATGTCTAAAATGTCACACATTTATCGTGCTCCCTAAAATAACTCTTTATCCGGGATCGTAATACCTTAGCCAGCAGTTGGACTTTGCCCAGAAAAGAATTGTATTATGAGCTAATTTCAGCACCGTGAATTATTTCCTCTTCTGTCTCCAAGACGTAAGGGATTTATGGCTGTGTAAGAATCACCCGTCTGCAATGCGTGCATTTCTATCAGCAGCTCTGCTCTGCGCGCTGCTGGTTCTGCCTGCTGGAACCGAGGTTCTTCTCTCCTGGGGTGGGCGGGGCTACTGGGGGCTCGTCCGAGCTCTCCAATCGGCAGGATGTCCGGAATCTGCCGAAGCGAAGGGGATACACGATCCCGAGGGGATACCTGATATTACACAACACCGGCGCCATTAGTTCTTAAAGTAGGCAGGCTCGCCCGAGAACTCGGGAGACTAGAGCGTCACCCAAACAAAGATGGCACGCTACAGTGGACCACCGGAAGGGGGAGAATCGAGAGAAGTACCCTCTGACCGGTGCCAGACCCCTTCCACACAATGAGCACAGCAGCTGCAGTGGACCGAGGGACAGGCGGCAGAAATACAGTTAAAAACAGAGGTGGGTCAAATTCAAGTAAGAACAGATTAAAATTACAACAGATAAAAATGATAAAATTCAGGCACGAGCTGCATGCCACTCAAAAGTGCAGCGAGTGAAAAGCACAGTACAGCAGATAATTAGCAAGTGAGGAAATGCGCCAAAAGCTCCTACCATGAGAGCTGGCCTCCAACTCTATGTCCCATCCAACCAAGTTCTTTCAAAACTAGGCAACAGAGAAGTCAACAAAGTGTATCAATGCGATGTGTTGTCAACATTTGCTAAGCAAGAAAGTGAAAAATTGGAATTTCTGCACTTGCTGCAATAGAAGGAAGGAAAACCCACAGCCTGCTTCACACCTCAGTCGGTGCACTGGTCTTACACGTGGTGAAGCCCTTCTATGGTGATGGCATTTGGTCAGTCAGTCAGTCAGTCAATCATCTTTATTCGGATACAATCGTAACCATAAAAGCACATAATATAGAACATTACAATGATTAAAAATAAAATTCCATATACATAAATCCTAAATAGCTAGAGAAAAGGTAATATTTAGAAGATAAAAAATACCAATATACATATATCGAAAGTGGCTAGTGCATGGGCAGTCAACATAACAGTGGATACGATTAATAAAATAGAACAATTGTC
This sequence comes from Lissotriton helveticus, assembly GCF_964261635.1. Taxonomy (NCBI): domain Eukaryota; kingdom Metazoa; phylum Chordata; class Amphibia; order Caudata; family Salamandridae; genus Lissotriton; species Lissotriton helveticus. The sequence continues at coordinate 44,073,204 of NC_136060.1, read as the reverse complement.
AGATTTCATGGGGCTCAAAGACCCGACATTGACCTGCGCGCCCTTATAGCAGTTTTAAAAAAGTGCCTGTGCGAAAAATAAAATCGACATTGTCTAAATCTAACATGTGGCAATATGCTGGTTCCAGGCTAATTGGTCTCTGCTTATTAAAATATGGATAAATCAGCTGTTTAGAGTATATACAGTAATATTTACAGAAAAATATAAAGTGCATGGTGGTTTGCTCACTCCTATCATCACACGGGCACAAAGTTTGATTAACATTTTTGTTATAACCCAATGGGAAACAGAGTGCAAATGTAATTGTGCCTGCTCTAAAACGTAACAGGATACTCCTTTCCCAGCGACTCATTGGGAGGGTCAAATACAAATGGAGCGGGTGACTATACTGTTCTATGGCCAGGTAGTTACGCACAAAGGTTTTCCTGGACTCCACCACTAGCCGCTCGTTGTTATATAGTTGGTAAAGAGCGTCCCGAATTTCCTTTTTTGGCACCGATACAGCCACAGTTGGATCCCGGAAAAGACTTTCTCTGTTTATGCTGCGCAAACTAGAAGTGACACCGCTTAGCCAGGGTATTTCGAGGCCTTTGTCGCACTGTAGACAATCCTTTATAATCTGTTGTGTCAAAAGTGCCTCGTTCTTCCACACTGATACCCACATAAGTGATGGTCGTGCTCGAATAAAATCAATTATAAAATTAATGTTAAGCTCCTTGTGAGATATATATTGGGGAGTAGAGATAGGGGTGCACAGTAATTTCCTGCAGAACCTATTCTCTTCTAGCTGATTTGCTGAACAATTGGCAGATCCCCAGATCTCAGCGCCGTATGTTGCCACCGGGGCACATTGTAATTTATATATTTTCTGAACTGCTGCGAGGGCACCCATGGTCGTGGGGCGGGGTAAACTTAAAATTTAGTTGGTGATGGCATTCATAAACTAAACTTTGCAAACATTTTCCAACTGAGCGGAAGAAACAAAGCCACTGGAAGAGCACAGACGGTTCCGAAGGGAATTCCACCTCAACCGACTATTTCACAACAAAAGTTATGTATATTTCTGTGCATATACATCCTCTGTTTACCATGGATAATCCCATGCTTACTTACCATTGAGGAACTGCTGAGTCAAAAGAGAGTCACTAATAGGGAAATGAAGCACCTACATAGGGACCTTTCGCATGTCACCTATAATTGCACTAAGCCGAACACTAGCATCCTGCATGTACAAAATGCTGCCCTCTTACAAAACACTTGGCACTAACACATGATCTCAGTCGGCTCCCAAGCATCAGCAAAGGTCCTGTTATGTCAGTTCACTGATACTACACGCGGGATCAGCCCCCCAAAAACAATTCAACCTTGCTTATGTAGCCTAAGGGCAAATATCCAGCCAAATAAGACAGAACCTCACAGGATAGTTGTAAACCTGACCTGATATAATACAAATCCCATAGCGTTATACCTCTTCACTGAGCTCAATGATATCCAAACTGAGCTGGACAGGATGGGTATAAAGGGCACCATCCGACTGCCTGCTTTCACCTACGCAGACATCATATGTGGCATACCAAAAAGGATCATACCTCAGCCCAACCCTGTTCAACATCTTCAGGTTCCCCCTTGCAGACATCGTCACATCCCACAGACTCAACATAATCTCCTATGCAGCCGACACTTAACTGATCTTCTCACTCATCGAGGACCCCTCCAATGCCAAAACCAAATTCTGCAATGTCATGATCAATGTAGCGAAATGGGTTGGAGACAACTGCCTCCAACTGAACTCCAACTAAACTGAAGTACTGATCTTTGGGAAGAGCAACTCCACACGGGGCCACAGCTGGTGGCCTGCAAAACTCAGACCTACACCCACATCGACTGGTAATGCACACAACCTCAGTATTATCCTCAACAGTCAACTGACCATGAAATGTCAAGTTAACTCAGTCCCCTTCTCTTGCTTCCAAACACTCTGCATGCTCTGCAGAATTTTCAGATGGATCCCAACCAACACCAGAACAACCATCACTGAAGCCCTCATCATCAGCTGCTTCACTATGCCAACACCCTCTAAGCCAACATTTCCACCCACCTCCTCAGAAGAGTCCAGACCATACAGAACGCTGCAGCCAGTCCCCTTTCTTACATGGTCGCCCACACTTTTTGCCTAATGTTGATGTACTTTGACTGAGTGTGCTCTAGGTTCCTGCCAACAAGGTACCCAGGGCCTAAGTTCTTTCCAAAAACTTTACTGTTGCAAAACCCAATTGGCAACTCTCTGGCCACATGTAAGTCCCTAGTAAAAGGTACCATAGACACCAAGGGCACTGTGACCAGGGAAGGCCTCTAAGAGCTGCAGCCCTTTTTGTGCCACCCTTAGTTGCCATGTACCATTACACACACACAAACACACTGCCATTGCAGACTGTGTGTTTTAGTGCAGAACAAAGTGAAGAGTAGACATGGCACACATCCCTGTGTGCAATGCCTACAATCCAATGCCCTGACATAGGTAAGCCACCCATCTAGGTGGGCACACTATACCATTGGTGAGGGTACAGGTGCATGAGCCCTATACCCCTACAGTGTCTAAGTTAATTCTTAGATATTGTAAGTGCAGTAAAGCAATAAAGAGTATATGGTATGGGAGTCTGTTATTTCAAACTCCACAATACCATAATGGTTTTACTGATAACTGGAACGTTTGATATCAAGTTTCTCAGCAGATTTAACCCACACTGATGCCAGTGTCGGATTTAATGAATAATGCACTCAGAGGGCATCTTAGAGAGGCCCCCTGACAAATAACATAACTCTAGTGTCCTGGCGGAGTGGCTGATAGCCAGCTGCCACCACCAGACACGTTTCTGGACCCCTGGGTCAAGAGCATGCTGCTCTCAGGGTCCTGAAACAAAGCACATCCTGCTTTGAGGTGCCAAGCTTCCTTCCCCAATTCCTCCCTCAATTCCTCTCTCAATTGTGTGTCATTTGCTTCCTCCCCCAGGAGGGGCAGGGTCCACGAAGGCGAAGCTTCCTGTCCTTGTGAGCTACCCCAGCTGTTTGCTGCTCTCAGAAACCGGCCCCCACCTATTTTGACACCTACTTTGGGTGGGAGAATCAGTGGGAAAACCAAGTTATGAAGAGAGGTGTGCCCACCTTTGCCAAACCCACCCCTCAGGTTCAGATGGTGGGGGGCAGCCAACCAGAGTGATGCTTATGCCTCCCTCCCACTGGAGAGTGGCATAATAGGGGGTGTACCCACCCCAAGGAAGGGACCTATTTATCCCGACCTGTAGTTGCCTGTAACACACCTAAATTTTGTGTTTAGGGCAACCCTGAACTTTGCCTCCTCAGCCCAGAGCAATAAGAAGAAACACAAAGATAAAGGACTGAATAGCCAATTTGAAACAAGAAGAGGAGGACACCCACTGACTTGGCCACAGCACTACCAGCCTGTCCCAACATCAGACTCCTCCAGCAGAACCTCAGTGTGTCCTGCATGAGGCAACCATCAAAAACCCGGGGAACCTGCACTGCCTTCGCAAACCAAAAGGCTTTGTCTCCCGTGAGCACCGGGCTTGTTCAAAACCAACCGGCTCTGACTCCAGCTGATTCTGTGAGATTTTCTACCACTCTGATTCGGGCCCATCAAGCCCGAGTCAACCAATACTCTAAAAAGGCCCCCCTGGAAATCTTAGCCTGGATCCCAGTGACCCCTGAACCACTACAAGCTCCTAAACCAAACCGTCAGCCAATAACTACAACGTCCCCTCAATCCCGAACAAAGGTGACACCCTGACCAACTCCGTTACCGAAGTGTTCCAGAGAGACCAACCGCAACTGTCCAACTGTCTCTGTCTCTGAATGCTTCTGGTCACAAGACGATGACTCCCAAACACCCCATTCATCTCATCAGCCGCTGACTGACTCCGAAGGATCCTCAACCGAATCTGCAGTATCAGCCTTAGGCCGCATCCTACACCCGACCATCCCTGTACCGCTGGTGGTGTAGTTCTTATGTTGGCCATTGGACCCTAGAGTGCTCCCCTTGACCCCAGGAGCTTTTGTTTTGCTGCAGGGCCCAAGTCCACAACCATGCTTAGCCCCCCCCCCCCCCCCCCCCATCACCCAGCTGCCTCAGTGCCACTGGCGGTGTGACTCAAGTGCCCATCTGAACGAATCCTACTCACAGATCCCAAGAACTTTTGTTTTCCCAACCTGGTGGCCTGCTCGCTGCAGTGCCCAAGTCCACAACCATGTTTAGCCCATTGGCTAACGTGTGATCCCTGCACTCTACACCCGGCCGCCTCAGTGCCACTGATGGTGTAACTCGAGTGCCCATCTCACCGAATCCTACTCACGGACCGGTAAACCCAGTTCTGTTTTCACAGGACTAGGTGTGTATCATGAGTAATACTGCAAACCTGTACTGATATTGCAAAACTCATTACCTCCTTTCCTTTCTCCTAGGGAATGTACCAGCCTAGTATCTAGAGATACGGGGCTGCAAAAGAAAAGTAACTGAAAAGTAATTCCAACTGTTTCTGAATAATTTACCTACCTGTATCTGAACCGATTACATACAACTGCATTATTCCTGCAAATTATTATTTCACTTACTGGCACCAGGCCTGGCCTGGTTCTTGAAAAAAAAGACAACTAAATATTTTTTTTTTATACAACCCAATTGGTTAAAATTCAGTCTTTGAGTGTGTGACATCATTCTTGCCTGAGTGTGTACAATAAATGTTGGCACTACCCACTGATAAAGCCTTACTGATTGCACATAATACCACAAATAGAGTAAGTTATTATCTACTTTTACCTCTGCCTACCTATGGGAATCCACTGGACTCTGTCACACTATACCTTACTTGGGTATAGAATATACAGAGCCAGCTTCCTACACTAGACTAATCCTGGACTTGCCTAAACAAACCCACATTGCCCCCTGAGAGACCTCCACTGGCTTCCCATCCAGAATAGGTGCCAGTTTAAGAACCTCATGCATTCCTACAAAGCCTTCCATGACCTAGGACCTACCTACATCAACCATTGACCGAACTTCCACCAACCCTCTAGACAGCTGCTCTCCTCTTCACTCACCCTCACACACTCCCTACATCCATCGCAGCCACAGCAGTGACTGCTCTGTCTTCTATATCGCTGTCAAGACATGGAACGACCTTCCCCTCCACCTCCGTACAGCCTCCTCCCTGGCAGACTTCAGAAAAAGACTCAAGACCTGGCTCTTCAATGGTGACACAGTGCCCAGATACCCCTAGGGATGCCAGTATTGTGCTTTATAAATGCTGTTTGATTGATTGCTTTGATAGGAGAGGATCCTGCTTAGCCATGAGACTTCCCATAAAAGAGATTCTTGGAGGTAGCAAAACCCCCACCTCAATCCACAAACATGTCCACTCCTGCATCAATCTGTGAACCAAGGGTGGCCCTTAGCGTATCTGGGATGGTCTTCTTTATCAACAAGTGATCCCCAACATGGAGTTCCTGTATCATCCAGCTCGGGGATAAAAAAGGGATTGAGTAGCAAGGGGGAGGGTTAAAAAAAAGTATGGCTACCCCATATCAGGAAATCTGGGACACCAAGGTAGGTGTATACACTTGGCCAGATGGGGAAGGTCAACCACTGATTATACAAAAATGTACCCTGTATTCCTTATGTTTCAGAAGAAAAGGAACACTTCTTATGGGCCTGAATGCCAACTGCTTCGTGATATTGCACATTCCAGATATGCATTTGGGCACCTCCATACGTATGAATTTCTACTAGCAGTACGGTGAACACGCCTATTTCCAAGTGGTGCCCCGGCTGGAGGGGACAATGCTCCCTGGTAACAATGCACCCCCGCAACTGTGGTCATTCCCAAAGAACTAACCGAGTTGTACCAGTACCCGTAAAAGATCCCCTTGCTGCACCATACACACGAAAAGTGAGCAGCAGGCTATTTTGGCTGGGCTCAGTTCAATGATATCCCAGAAGATTTTGGACTGTTCACAGAGGCACAGCTAGGGGCAGGAGTGGGGGGATGGGGACAAAACCCTTCTTTTTCCTACAGACAAAAGCTAAGGCCCGCTAGTTGCATATAATCAGGTGGGAAATTCTCAAGATGACGAACAGCACTGTGCTTGGCCTCAATTCGATCAAGGAAGAAATGTGAGCTGTCCACCTCAAGGTAATGTTGCATCTGTATGTGCTGGACCTAATGACTGCGATGGAGGAAGGGTTCTGTGCCAAGATCAGTGCTGCATTCTGTACTTTCATACCAGGGAATGTCATGGACAATGGAACTTTGACACTTGCCATCTAAGCACTGGATAAGTCAGCAATGCATACTTGAAGAAAGAGTTTCCCCTGAGCAGGAGTGGTTTTCGAATTGGTTCTCCTTGCTCCCACAATAGATCTCCGGCAAATCACTGTTGCCAGTTGTTACTGTGTTCCTGTTGACTTGCTGGGGTATATATTTGGCTATATAATGGGGGATCACCTGGTGTAAAAACACAGTTCTCAAGTCATGTAGAAGCAAATAATTAGAAAGGTTGTCATAGTCAAAAGCGAGCAAAGGGATCAGGAGGAACCTAATAAAGTAATAGTACAAATGCATGAATTAGATAGTGCAGTTGAAGAATCAACTAGAGGGTGGAATGCTAATATGGACATTGGTGCTTTTGATATGAATATATATGCGTTTTTTTTACAATAATTAATTATTGTTAGTATGTAGTCAGGCAGGCTTTGCAACCTAGACCCAGAATCACTGATTGATGGGTCACAGGTGGGAGGGTACGTAGCTGACAGCAAACACATGGGCAGGGAACTCTTCATCAATCCCACAATTAGGCACATCGTCATCACAATAGTCAGGAGAGATTGCCCTCAATAAAGCACACATGTCCCGAGGGGTAGATGTGCTTTAAAAAGCCCCATATAGTCAAATGCCACATGACACAGAAACACATAGCCGATCAGGACCTAGAACATGTAGTGATCATGTGCTATCCGTGACAGACATCGGAACACATTCACACTGTGTCCTTTAAAGGTTGAGACCCACTCGTAGTAATGTTTGACAATTGAGTTATGACTCTAAGCCAGCAACTGTTTATTGCTTTAGCTTTATAACTGATAAAGATAAACTATGTATTGCAGAATGTTTGTTAGTAAGCTATAAATTCATGAGGCAGTATTGTTATTAATATTTACATGAATAAAGTAAGTTTGGGTGAATGAATGGGGTGTTGATTTAAAAATTCCTTCATCATCAAAATGTCCCCATTCTCAAGCGTAATGTGTTAACGACGGTACTGGAAACTAGTATGCATTTGAGAGGGTTTTCGTTGACTTACAGCAGGAAAGGTTCATAGTTGTGGGTCTCAGTTAGTTCAGAAGGAATGGTAATATCTGAGTAAGTTTGTGGTGTTACTCCTATGGGATTAGTCACCTGTGCTCTTTTCATAGTGCCATTCTTCTCAAATTAGGAATTGTGAGCATACTACCTACAATTTGCATGGGGACGTTCTGGACTAACTCCCTCAAAACCGAGCCAGAGGGTTTAATTGGAGGGGGCAGCTTGAGTGTTATTTTGCTGTACATTTTTTCTATCCTCAATCTCTGTTGCAGAGGAGTTAGGTTATGTGGTTCTTTCAACCATATTGCCAAGAGTAACCCCTCTACCTATGCAACAGGAGGATAAATACTCAACACACCTCCATGGACTCCGGGGCTTAGATAATCTCTCCTTACAATAAAGGAAGCCATTGTACTTTGGAAGTCGGTCTCCACAGTATAACAGTAAATAGGCTGAGTGCCTATTTCCAATCATCTGCAATAAAAAAAAATGTGTTTGAGTAATTAGTTCATGTTTTTATTTCTTTTTGCAAGAGGGTTCAAGCACCTATGGATTCAAAAATAATTATTTATTAGTTTTTGTAATTTACTGAGGGGCATATGTCAATATTTTGTGGCAGAATAGTTTCCAGTTTCCTGAAATACTTAGAGTGATTACTTAGATTGTGTTTATTTAGAATAGTAATTGGCTGTTTCTTAAAGGTTTTTTCTCTTATTTTGGAGACTTTTCCTCATTCTTTGAAGATGTTTCAGTTACAGTTGTTCTGTTTTAGTGAGAGTCTATTGAGAGAGGAAACATGTTTAAAAATCAATTATTTTCTAAGAATGCATTAGGGTAAAAAATATTCTCCTCAAAGTGCTGCAAGATAATTATTTGTTTATTCTGTAATTTTAGACTATATTTTTTTTAATCATCTTGTTATTAGGGAAATGTTTTTACTTACGTGAGAAATTTTTATAGTGAAGTGTTGACTTCAGATTACTTTTAGCTGGTTTCTCTTTGGGTTATTGGTGTAAATAGATGATCCTTGGGCCAAGTGTATAAAACAGGAAAGGTTTATTTAGCTTACTTCCAGGTTAAGTTCATCAGCATAAGATAGATATCAATGTAAACCCCACCAGGAGCGACCTCCCTGTCGCTCAGCCTCCCTGCCATCAACTGCCACTCCACACACAAGCCAGGCACCAAACATTCCATGATGTCACTAGGCATTCTACCACTCACATTATCTGAGCAACAGGGAAATCCCAGCCAGAGAAAAGAGAGGCACAAGTCAATTATAACACATCCCCCTTCCTTAGGGAAACAACAAAACTGAAGTTAAGGAAAGAAACATAAACATGAGTATATACAATGCATTATAAAAGAAAACATTGACATTGCATTCTCAAAAATAACAACATTTGAGATTAGCCCCATCCCACACCCTTGGGGGAAAATTAAATTAAAATTGATGCCACTAATTGTCATATCACTTAAAACTTAAAAATGTGGTAAACACCCATAAAATGGGGCACACAGCTCCCACAACCTCCATGTAATAGGGAACACACCTCCCTATGATCCAGGACTGGGACACTTAGGTCCCAAAACCTCCTAAAAATTGAATTGGGGCAGGCAGCTCCCACAACCTCCACAAAATAGGGTAACATCACCCTATGATCCAGTACCGGGGCACTTAGCTCCCACAATGTCCACGTAATGGGAATCGCTTCTCCCCATGTTCCATAACTGGGGCACTTAGCTCTCAAAAGTTCTAAAAACTGAACTGGGGCACTTAGCTCCCAAGACCTGTCAAAATTGAAAATTGAACTTAGCTACACAACCCTACAACCTCCCCACAAGAAGGAACACAGTTCTCTATGAAGTCAATACTAAAGCACTACCCGCCCCACAACCTACCCTTAATGGGGACATAACACCTTCCTAGTAACAAGACTCAACGCACCACAACCATCCCCACAAACATAGTACTGCAACAATAAACTAATCAAATAGAAAGTTTCTCACTCCGGTGAGCGATCTCTCACCCGAGGTCTTGACAGAAAGAAAAAAAAAATCTTTTACAAGAGTTGCATGGAACTGAGGCGCAGAAACTTCATCCAAGTTAGTGTCTTTGCATAGCGTGAGAAAATAAACTACGATGTAGTATATCACGCAATCTGGTGCAGAATTGTTGACATTCGATTTTAACAGGAACACAAATCTCCAGGAAGAATCGGATGGATGCCCCACAACTCTACCGCAGAGTAACAACACTCCCTCTATGTGCCACTTCCAAGCACAAGATGGCGGCACGCTGCTTACGTGGATGCAGGGTGGCTCTTGGTGCGCTTGTGCATCAAACGTCCCAGAGCAGGCCGAGAGAGGAATGGACGTCATAGAAGATTCCCCGGAATAATGCAGGTAGGATTGTGTGCTGTAAATAGCTCGTGCACATTTTTTGAATGACAACACGCACTTAAAAGACAGTCAGTACCACGAAGTAAAAACGGACACTAGAGTTAATAGTGTAAAAAAAAATATGTCTCACATCGCCTGAGTCCCAAATGGTGGCAAGTCAAACTGTCAATGCACTGCACCTCAACTTGATGAAGGTAATTTCACAGAGCGCTCAATAACAGTCACGCAGTTAGGGGAGCCAAAGGGCACGCGTTACACGTTACATAAAAGTTGAGCCCAAACAAGCACAGTTAATAAAAGTTGCTCACCGCAAGATGTCACGATGTACAGCACACTAATTTATTCTCTGCAGAACGCTGCCCATTTCAGACGACAGCTCTCTGTAAGAGCTGTTGGCTTTTGAATTAAAGGGGTGTAAAACTTTGCTTTGTTAAACATACCACGAAAGTGCAGCATGCAGTAGGTATCCTCCACTTAAAGTTGATTACCTTCAGACAACTCGCTGAGCTGCCTACCAACGTGTGCTTATGCTTATTTTCACATGTAAGGCTTCACATGAGTGCCGGTTTCTATCAATATGTAGAGCTGGTGCCAATTCCCAAGCTTGAGTTGCTGCTGCCACATCAAATCAGTAGCATGCCCCACGACGGTAGACAGAAGAACTTGGCAAAAGCTACTCCAAAGCAGCAAGATGTCAACACTGTTCGCAGTAGCTGCTCAAAACCAGGAATAAATGGTAAACGCCCTTGGCTGCAGGCTGTCCAGATGACAAAGGACACTGGTAGGGTTTAGCAGGGCGTTTCCTTTCCTTTCCTTAAGATTACAGTAGTTCCAATGTTTTTTAAGTAAGGTCCTTAGTTCAAGTGGGCTCCTTTAAAGACAAGTTCCAATTTATTTTCCTTTGTAGGTTCCTTCAATCAATCAATCAGCAAATTTGTATAGCGCGCTACTCACCCGCTAGGGTCTCAAGGCGCTGGGGGGTGGGGGAGTCGCTACTCCTCGAACAGCCAGGTCTTGAGTTGTTTCCTGAAAGAGAGATGGTCCTGGGTCAGCCGTAAGTGGGTGGGGAGGGAGTTCCATGTCTTGGCCGCCAGGTAGGAGAAGGATCTTCCTCCGGCGGTGGTTCTGCGAATTCATGGGATGGTGGCGAGGGTGAGGGCGAGGCTGGCGGATCGGAGCTGGCGGGTGGGTGTGTAGAATGCAAGGCGGCTGTTGAGGTTCCTTAATTCCTTCACACACAGACTCTTTCCTTCATCCATAGGTTCTTTAAATCATCGCCAAAATGTTGTAAATAGATGTTTATAAAACTGGATAGGTTATTTAGCTTAGTTCCAGGTTAAGTTCATCAGGATAAGATAGATAGAAATGTAAACCCCACCAGGAGAAAACTCCCTGTCGCTCAGCCTGCCTGCCATCAGGTGCCACTCTACACACAAGCCAGGCACCAAACATTCCATGATGTCACCAGGCATTCTACCATTCACACTTCCTGAGCAACAGGGAAATCCCAGCAAGGGAAAAGAGAGGCACAAGTCAAATATAACAGTTATCCTTGGTTTACTTCTTTGGGCCTGATTAGGATGTTGGTTAGAATGACCATCTGACCAACACGGCTGCAGTGAGAATCAGACCGACTCAACTGCAAGCCTTCCGATCACCGTTTTATGATGGAGTCGGAGACGACTCCAACTCGACTGCGTCGGTCAGAAACAAGTCTGATGCGACCATGTCGGTCAGAAATGCTGTACTATAGGGATTCCGACTCTGCAAATTCCTTGGTTGTACTGCTGAGCCGAGTATGATGCTTCCGATGCAGTTGCGGTTTAATGGCAGCCTGTTTGCTATATGGCATGTGTAAATCACAGAAACCGCCGATAACTAACACAGGTATGTAATGCTAACTGCTTCATCAAATAATTAGATCTCCCTAAAAGAAAAGACTACAGCTACCATCAGCCAGTCAGACGCCACCAAAGAACAACAGACTCCTGTGTAAGCCGTCTCTCCTAGCAACTTTCCCTTACTGGTAGTGTGCAATAGGCCCAGGTGGGCTGGCTGGGAGGAGGACTCACTGCACTAACCAGACATCCCAGCAGGCCTTCCACTCAAAACTCAATGCCCCTTTGTTGTCAATCTTGCTACTACTCTCACCCTTACTGACAGGAAGTCATTGGTCAGGTAGGGAGAGGGAGAGGAGTGTTAGAAAAGACATACACCCTTACTGGCAGGAAGCAATTGGTCAAGTGGGGCGGAGGATTGTTAGAAGGGACCACACATCCCAGCAGGCCTTCCACTACAAACTACATCCCCCTCTGTCAGCCATCTTGCTACTACACACACCGTTACTGACAGGAAGTAATTGGTCAAGTGGGCAGGAAGGGGAAGGGTGTTAGAAAAGACCACACATCCCAGCAGGCCTTCCACTCCAAACTCCATCCCTCTCTGTCAGCCATATTGCTACTACATGCACCCTCACTGACAGTAAGTCATTGGTCAAGTGGGGTGATGGGAAGGATTGTTAGAAAAGACCACACATCCCAGCAGGCCTTCCACTCCAAATTACATTCCACTTGCTACTACAATCGCCCTAAGTGGCAGTGAGCAATAGGCCCAGGTGGACTGGCCAGGAGGAGAACTCCCTGCACTGACCACACATCCGAGCAGGCATTCCACTACAAACTCTATCCCCCTCTGTCAACCATCTTGCTACTACACTCACTCTCACTGGCAGGAATCAATAGACGCAAGTGGGCTGGCTGGGAGGAAGACTCGCTGCAGTGTCTACTCATCCCAGCTGGCATTCCACTCAAAACTCCACCCCCTCTGTCAACCATCTTGCTACTTAAGTAAACATAGAGAATCCAACATAAAAATTGGAAGGGAAAAGAGTGATCGACAAATGTTGAAGCACTCAGTGTTTTGTAAAATACCCCTCACACACCAAAAGGCCCCTTGGTGTCATGCTTCATCATCGGGGTCTTCGCACCCCTCTATCGGGATGCGGCGTGCTACGACCTACGACTACGCGGGAGCACTAATAGTAATGACTATGTGTGGTGTCAGGTGTGTGGGGTGTATTATTTGTAAGTGAGTGGTGGGATGTGGTGAAAAAAGTTAAAAAGTACCTGGCACATGAGTTGAAAAAAGAATTTTTTTTTATTCTGAACTCTGGCTGGTACTGTTAAAAGAAGTGCAGTGTGAGGTCAGATCTGTTATATTAGGGAACAGGACCTCTGGTGTGCGTTGTCGACATGTTTTGGAGTCAAGCTCCTTCTTCAGGACAGGGGCACGACCTCCCCACCTTACTCACGTATTTTTTATAAAAAAGTGTATTATACAGAAAAGTGAAAATAAATAGGCTAAGTGTGCCTACAGCGGTCTGCTACAAGTACAATGACCTGTAGAAAGACAAAAAAGGAGAAAACAACAATGGTTACCCTTGTAGCGGGTAGTTCAAGCAGGTGCAATCACCTGGAACCTCACCAAAATGCTTGTTTTAAAGCCTGTGGAAGGAAAAAGTACTCACAACACATACAACATATAACACATATGGTACTAGGAGTTACTATTGGTCATACTTGTGAAGCTTGCTTGTGGGCTTCATGAGCAAAATGGGACGTCTGGGGTGTTGCTTTTATTGCAATCTGTTGGGAAGAATGATGCAGGTTTCAACAAATCATTCTCACTTACTTGGATGTCAAAGAGATGCTCTTTTTAAGTTGCTCTGTCGAATACTCACACTAACAGGACGCTTTGGACACTGTCTTCCCCCACACGCTGCTCCGCTGTTTGTGAGGCGGTAAACGAGTACACATGCTATTTATACCCTGTGTTATAATTGGGCGGAAGCATCTGTATTGCCTAACATGGGTGTTCCGCTCTGTGTTAATTAATGCATGCCCATGTATGGAGCGTCCGCTCATTAGCCATACATCATGCCCCTTTGTCCGTCATGGACTAACATGGAAATAGCGTCTCGTTTGTTCTTCCGCGCGCACATAGAAGAGGTTCATTTGCGCATGCGCAGGATAGCGTTTGTAGTGCATGCGCGTTGGGTACTAGCGCTATTGAAAGGACAGTGTTTCTCGCGCATGCGCAGTGGGTATTAGCGTTCCTTCTGGTACCGCGTGTGAATATCTACAATTGATTAACTGTATTCATGGTGACAGTGCTTGGTTTTTGAAATGCTCATTGTTGAGTGGTCATAACGATTGGTTAAGTGCTTAGTTTTTCGAGATGTTCATTTTTTAGAGGTCATTGGCGGCCGACTTTTTCACATAAACGAGGGTTGCATCAAAACACTGTTTATTGATTATTGGATAATTGAGTCCAGGGCACATCGTCATTAAGCCCAATTAAATGGGTTCCAAGTCTAAAAACCCATCTTTGTTCTTTCTGGAAGAGCCCGGCATCAGTAGGTAGTTGTTCTATAATTGTCCAGTTGAGGTCATTTACACAGTGTCCTGCGGTCAGGTAGTGTGTGGCCATTTTTGTTGTGCTCTTCTTACAGCGCACATTGCTCTTGTGTTCATTCATTCTTGTCTTCATGGCCCTCGTGGTCATACCCACATATTCAAGATTACAGGGGCACTTTATCAGGTAGACCACGTTTTTGGAATTACAATTGGAGAATCTCCTTTGCTCCCAAGTTGTTCCATTTCGGAAAGTAAGTTTTTTACTTTTCTTGGTCAGGTGGCAGCTGCTGCAGTTTCCGCAGGGGAAATGACCCTGGATGTCAATAGATGGTTGCATAACTGCTGTTGTTGGTTTTGGTCTTGTATGTACCAACATGTCTCTCAGGTTTCGTCCCCTTCGGTGAGCAAACAAAGGTTTTTCAAAGTTTAGGTTGCCACATGTTAGTATCCTCCAATGTTTATTGACAATCTTTGATACTTCATTAGACATGGTGTTGAAAGTCGTTACACATATCGGTCGTTTACTCTCATTAGGTTCTTTTGTTCGGTCCTCCAGTAAGGCCTCTCTGTTGTTATTCTGGGCCCTTTTCATTGCTTTGTCAATAATCCTCTTGGGGTACTCTCGTAGTTTTAGTTTTTCACTCAGGTCTTTTGCCTGTAATTTGAAATTTGATCGACAATCTGCTGAAAATTTCCAAATATGGCTGAATAACCAAAATCCTTTCCTTAAATTCACAAGCACCATATCGGACCACCTACTGGTTTTTCTGGATCTAAATATCTACGCAGAAGAAGGGGGTTTAAAAACCACCACCCACTTCAAGCCAACATCCAGAAATTGTCTGTTAAGATACGACAGTTTTCACCCCAGGCACCTGCGAAAAAACTTACCATATGGGCAATTTCTACGTCTTAGACGCAACTGCACAGATGTGTCCAATTTCAAATTACAGGCAAAAGACCTGAGTGAAAAACTAAAACTACGAGAGTACCCCAAGAGGATTATTGACAAAGCAATGAAAAGGGCCCAGAATAACAACAGAGAGGCCTTACTGGAGGACCGAACAAAAGAACCTAATGAGAGTAAACGACCGATATGTGTAACGACTTTCAACACCATGTCTAATGAAGTATCAAAGATTGTCAATAAACATTGGAGGATACTAACATGTGGCAACCTAAACTTTGAAAAACCTTTGTTTGCTCACCGAAGGGGACGAAACCTGAGAGACATGTTGGTACATACAAGACCAAAACCAACAACAGCAGTTATGCAACCATCTATTGACATCCAGGGTCATTTCCCCTGCAGAAACTGCAGCAGCTGCCACCTGACCAAGAAAAGTAAAGAACTTACTTTCCGAAATGGAACAACTTGGGAGCAAAGGAGATTCTCCAATTGTAATTCCAAAAACGTGGTCTACCTGATAAAGTGCCCCTGTAATCTTGAATATGTGGGTATGACCACGAGGGCCATGAAGACAAGAATTAATGAACACAAGAGCAATGTGCGCTGTAAGAAGAGCACAACAAAAATGGCCACACACTACCTGACCGCAGGACACTGTGTAAATGACCTCAACTGGACAATTATATAACAACTACCTACTGATGCCGGGCTCTTCCAGAAAGAACAAAGATGGGTTTTTAGACTTGGAACCCATTTAATTGGGCTTAATGACGATGTGCCCTGGACTCAATTATCCAATAATCAATAAACAGTGTTTTGATGCAACCCTCGTTTATGTGAAAAAGTCGGCCGCCAATGACCTCTAAAAAATGAACATCTCGAAAAACTAAGCACTTAACCAATCGTTATGACCACTCAACAATGAGCATTTCAAAAACCAAGCACTGTCACCATGAATACAGTTAATCAATTGTAGATATTCACACGCGGTACCAGAAGGAACGCTAATACCCACTGCGCATGCGTGAGAAACACTGTCCTTTCAATAGCGCTAGTACCCAACGCGCATGCACTACAAACGCTATCCTGCGCATGCGCAAATGAACCTCTTCTATGTGCGCGTGGAAGAACAAACGAGACGCTATTTCCATGTTAGTCCATGACGGACAAAGGGGCATGATGTATGGCTAATGAGCGGACGCTCCATACATGGGCATGCATTAATTAACACAGAGCGGAACACCCATGTTAGGCAATACAGATGCTTCCGCCCAATTATAACACAGGGTATAAATAGCATGTGTACTCGTTTACCGCCTCACAAACAGCGGAGCAGCGTGTGGGGGAAGACGGTGTCCAAAGCGTCCTGTTAGTGTGAGTATTCGACAGAGCAACTTAAAAAGAGCATCACTTTGACATCCAAGTAAGTGAGAATGATTTGTTGAAACCTGCATCATTCTTCCCAACAGATTGCAATAAAAGCAACACCCCAGACGTCCCATTTTGCTCATGAAGCCCACAAGCAAGCTTCACAAGTATGACCAATAGTAACTCCTAGTACCATATGTGTTATATGTTGTATGTGTTGTGAGTACTTTTTCCTTCCACAGGCTTTAAAACAAGCATTTTGGTGAGGTTCCAGGTGATTGCACCTGCTTGAACTACCCGCTACAAGGGTAACCATTGTTGTTTTCTCCTTTTTTGTCTTTCTACAGGTCATTGTACTTGTAGCAGACCGCTGTAGGCACACTTAGCCTATTTATTTTCACTTTTCTGTATAATACACTTTTTTGTTAAAAATACGTGAGTAAGGTGGGGAGGTCGTGCCCCCGTCCTGAAGAAGGAGCTTGACTCCGAAACATGTCGACAACGCACACCAGAGGTCCTGTTCCCTAATATAACAGATCTGACCTCACACTGCACTTCTTTTAATAGTACCAGCCAGAGTTCAGAATAAAAAAAAATTCTTTTTTCAACTCATGTGCCAGGTACTTTTTAACTTTTTTCACCACATGCCACCACTCACTTACAAATAATACACCCCACACACCTAACACCACACATAGTCATTACTATTAGTGCTCCCGCGTAGTCGTAGGTCGTAGCACGCCGCATCCCGATAGAGGGGTGCGAAGACCCCGATGATGAAGCATGACACCAAGGGGCCTTTTGGTGTGTGAGGGGTATTTTACAAAACACTGAGTGCTTCAACATTTGTCGATCACTCTTTTCCCTTCCAATTTTTATGTTGGATTCTCTATGTTTACTTAAGTACCCCTGTGGAGCAAGAATCCAGACTTTCGCTCTACCTCCCTCTCTTGTTTTTGACTTAACCATCTTGCTACTACACACACCCTCACTGCCAAGAAATCATTAGTCAAGTGGGGTAAGGGGGAGGATTGTTAGAAAAGACCACACATTCCAGCAGGCCTTCCACCCCAAACTTCATCCCCCTCTGTCAGCCATCTTGCCACTACACTCCCTCTTACTGGCAGGAATCAATAGACCCAGGTGTTAAAATTGTGTTTTTTAACTCACCGATCCCCAGGGCACTTAATATTCTTCAGTCACAGGCATCCCCGCACAGCGGATTTATTGCTGCCGCGGGTTAGTGTTTCGTTCTTGCCGCCATTTCCTGGAACTCCCCAGGACACGCCCACTATTGCTGGCCACGCCCCCATCACCAAGGCTACATAACGCGCGCTGAATCCAAGCGCCGCACACTGATAGCAACCTCCTGAGGCGGAGCCGGGAGTATCGACAGCTCTCTGATTTTAATTGTATTTGTTAAAATTGTGTTTTTTAACTCACCGATCCCCTGGGCACTTAATATTCTTCAGTCACAGGCATCCCCGCACAGCGGATTTATCGCTGCCGTGGCTTAGTGTTTCGTTCTTGCCGACATTTCCTGGAACTCCCCAGGACACGCCCACTATTGCTGGCGACGCCCCCATCACCAAGGCTACATAACGCACGCTGAATCCAAGTGCCGCACACTGATAGCAACCTCCTGAGGGGGAAGCCGGGAGTATCGACAGCTCTCTGATTTTAATTGTATTTGTTAAAATTGTGTTTTTTAACTCACCGATCCCCTGGGCACTTAATATTCTTCAGTCACAGGCATCTCCGCACAGCGGAATTATCGCTGCCGCGGGTTAGTGTTTTGTTCTTGCCGCCATTTCCTGGAACTCCCCAGGACACGCCCACTATTGCTGGCCACGCCCCCATCACCAAGACTACATAACACGCGCTGAATCCAAGTGCCGCACACTGATAGCAACCTCCTGAGGCAGAAGCCGGGAGTATCGACAGCTCTCTGATTTTAATTGTATTTGTTAAAATTGTGTTTTTTTAACTCACCGATCCCCTGGGCACTTAATATTCTTCAGTCAGAGGCATCCCCGCACAGCGGATTTATGGCTGCCGCGGGTTAGTGTTTCGTTCTTTGCCGCCATTTCCTGGAACTCCCCAGGACACGCCCACTATTGCTGGCCACGCCCCCATCACCAAGGCTACATAACGCGCGCTGAATCCAAGTGCCTCACACTGATAGCAACCTCCTGAGGCGGAAGACGGGAGTATCGACAGCTCTCTGATTTTAATTGTATTTGTTAAAATTGTGTTTTTTAACTCACCGATCCTCTGGGCACTTAATATTCTTCAGTCACAGGCATCCCCGCACAGCGGATTTATCGCTGCCGCGGGTTAGTGTTTCGTTCTTGCCGCCATTTCCTGGAACTCCCCAGGACACGCCTACTATTGCTGGCCACGCCCCATCACCAAGGCTACATAACGCGCGCTGAATCCAAGCGCCGCACACTGATAGCAACCTCCTGAGGCGGAAGCCAGGAGTATCAACAGCTCTCTGATTTTAATTGTATTTGTTAAAATTGTGTTTTTTAACTCACCGATCCCCTGGGCACTAATATTCTTCAGTCACCGGCATCCCCGCACAGCGGATTTATCGCTGCCGCGGGTTAGTGTTTCGTTCTAGCCGCCATTTCCTGGAACTGTCCAGGACACGCCCACTATTGCTGGCCACGCCCCCATCACCAAGGCTACATAACGCGCGCTGAATCCAAGCGCCGCACACTGATAGCAACCTCCTGAGGCGGAAGCTGGGAGTATCGACAGCTCTCTGATTTTAATTGTATTTGTTAAAATTGTGTTTTTTAACTCACCGATCCCCTGGGCACTTAATATTCTTCAGTCACAGGCATCCCTGCACAGCGGATTTATCGCTGCCGCGGGTTAGTGTTTCGTTCTTGCTGCCATTTCCTGGAACTCCCCAGGACACGCCTACTATTGCTGGCCACGCCCCCATCACCAAGGCTACATAACGCGCGCTGAATCCAAGCGCCGCACACTGATAGCAACCTCCTGAGGCGGAAGCCAGGAGTATCAACAGCTCTCTGATTTTAATTGTAGTTGTTAAAATTGTGTTTTTTAACTCACCGATCCCCTGGGCACTAATATTCTTCAGTCACCGGCATCCCCGCACACCGGATTTATCGCTGCCGCGGGTTAGTGTTTCGTTCTTGCCGCCATTTCCTGGAACTCCCCAGGACACGGCCACTATTGCTGGCCATGCCCCCATCACCAAGGCTACATAACGCGCGCTGATTCCAAGCGCCGCACACTGATAGCAACCTCCTGAGGCGGAAGCCGGGAGTATCGACAGCTCTCTGATTTTAATTGTATTTGTTAAAATTGTGTTTTTTAACTCACCGATCCCCTGGGCACTTAATATTCTTCAGTGTTAGACCTGGCATCATTGGCATGAGTCTCTCCTCCATTTTTTCTGTTTGCCTCCTCTGTTTACGATGTTTTTGCTGGTATATGCTTTGGGCACTGTGCCACTGCTGATCAGTGCCACAGTGCAAGTGCTCCCTATGTGAAATTGCTGTATTGATTGACTTCCATGTTTGGCTTATTTGGTTTACTGTCAGTCCCTAGTAGAGTGCACCAGGAGTGCCAGGGCTTGTAAATACAAATGCTGCTAGTGGGCTTGCAGCACATGTTGTGCCACCCACAAGAGCGGCCTAGTAAAAGTATGTCTGAAGGTCTGCCATTGCCAGACCACGTGCAGTCTGACTGTCACGAGGACTGCGCAAGTACACCTACTTGCCAGTCCCTAAACCTTCCCTTAACTTCATGTTAGTCACCCCTATAGTAGGCCCACGGGCAGGGTGCATTGTAAGCATAAGGTAGGACAAGCCTGACAAGGTTGGCATGTCCTAATAGTGAATTACAGCCATAGTCGTCTTTCACTATTGTAAGGTAACCTGCTCTCCATCAGTTAGAATGGGCTGCCAGGATTATTAATGCTATAATCCTAGCGGGCTCGGGGAGCATGGTGCAATGTCGAGTTTGGTATCCCTGAACTCAGGGTTTAATAACGCATCCGTTTGTGTGGATGGTTTTTGGACTCTGTGTTTGAAAATAGCACTTTTAGAAAGTAGCTATTTTCTTGTCTAACTGTCTACCGGTCTCTGCTGGTTCTGGTGTGTGTGTGACAGGAGCTGGGTGGCTCCAGAGAGTCTGAATGAGTCAGTGTGGGATGAGTGGGGCATTTGCATTGAGAGTAGGGGAGAGTAGCTCTTGATAGCCTGCCCTGCCTGATACAATGTTGGCTCCGCCCCCCTGCCAGGCGACTGATGACTCTGTGCTTGCCTGGGACTTTCCTGGCCCGCCTCCTGCCGGGCAGCTGATGGCCCTGCCCCTGCCAGTAACAATGCTGGCTCCGCTCCTGCTGAGCGGCTGAGGACTCTGCCCTGCCCAGTGAATAGGCCAGGTGCTCTGGCCTGGCAACACCCACAACAAACCCAGGATGGGGGGAAATTCCCCTGCATGGACAAAGGGATCAAAGCCAAAAAGGGGTATAAGAGAAGGACCCCTGAACCAAGAAATCAGATCACTTCTGACAAGGAAACCTGAACCAAGGACAAGAAGCCTGCTGATCTAAGGACTGCCTACCCCTTCTGCCAGAGTGCTGTTTGTTGGGGGAATCCTGCATTGCTTCTTTATTTTTGCCAAGGAACCAGGAGAGAGGAACTTTGTGTGTACTCTCACTCTTTGCTGAGAAAATCTCCAAGGGCTGGAAGAGTGCCAGTCTCCTGTTGAAGTCACAGGGCTAAAGGACTTCATCTGCTTAAAGTGCTATTTGCTGGAGTTTGTGAATCCAGCACCTCTGAAAGAATCCAGCAATCTCGACGCCGACGGACGCCGCCGAATCCAGCTCGACATCGTGAGTAACGGCTCCAGTGTCCCGCTTCCTCGACGCCGGCCGCCGGGCCCGATCGACGCCAGCAGCAACGCCAGTGAGTAGTGAGTTCGGCTCCAGCTCCAAGTGACCCCGTGTCTGCACCGCTGCTGACCGCATCGACTTCGAGCCCTCTCGACGCCGTGAGCGCTGCTCACTCTTGCAACATCGACATCGACGACGCCGTATCCTGCTTCATCCCGTGAGCGCTGCTCCCGCCTGACTTCGGTCGACGCCGCTGCAGATCGCCCCGACTCCGAGGCCCGATCGACGCCGAAGACGCGACGCCGGACATCTCGACGCCGCTGATCATCGAGTGCTTCACTTTTCCAAGGTACTGTGTTGTTGGGGTCAGTGCGACTCCGGGCTCGACGTAGCGCTCCTCGCGGTCGACGCCGAACCTTTGGATTAACTTTGCCTCGACGTCGTGTGACTCCCGTGTGGGTTACATTGTTGCCAAGAACTGTGTTTTAGAGAAGAAGAGTTGCTTTTGATACTAAAGACTTTGTGCTAAGAAGAAACCGTGCTTGAACTATTATTTTTCCTTCCAAGAGTATTTATTAAGACTGTGGTATATTTTTGTCGTTATTTGGTCTTGTGCTAAACCTTATATAAAAATACTTATTTTTATAATACTACTGTGTCGTGTCCATTTGTAGTGTATTCACTTTATTACTGTATGTGGTCATAAATGCTTAACGCACTGCCTCTGAGATAAGCCTGTCTGCTTTGCCAAGCTACCAAGGGGGTGAGCAGGGGTTATCTAAGTGTGTGATCTCCTTGCCCTGACTAGAAAAGGTGTGTCCCTATTTGTCAGAAGTGTATACCTCTGCCAACTAGAGACAGCCGCTTATAACATTGGTGGGTCAGCGGTGGGATTTTGAACTTTGCATTTATGACCCATGTGCAGTGATTAGTGTGCGCTACATAGTGAAAGCAGACCATAGCGCAGCCACAATCTGTTTTGGTTGGATATTCTATTTTTGTTCTCCGCTTTTCCTGAAGCTTGATTTTTGAAACTGCCAGTTTTGACCATGAGTAATGCTGGAAGCACTACACCTGTTGTTGAGGAGGAGTTTGATAGGAGTAAGATAAACGACTATCCAGTAAGGAAGCTGAAATCCTTTTGCAAGCAGTTGAAAGTTCCTACCACAGGCATTTCCAAGAGAGCAGATTATCTCAAAGCATTGGAGGCCTGGTTAGAGGCCAGAGACCCCTCTGCCCCGGTGGTGGTACCGACAGAGGAAGGGGAGGAGGAAGTGCCCGTGACTGGGCCTGTATCCCCTCCTGGCAGCAGTGTTTCCTCCAAAGGTCTTTCCCCTGAAGAAAGAGAAGAAAGGGCGAAGGAGCCCTTCTACAACGTGGAAATGGCAAAACTTAAGATAAATGGGCAGTTGGAGATAGAGAATGCAAGAGGCAGGAGAGAAGCTGATTTGGAGATCAAAAGATTAGAGTTTGAAAGAGAGAAGTTAGCTTTTGAGCGTGAGAGAATGGTGAGGGACATGGAGCTCAAAGCTAAGGAGTTAGAATTGAATCCCTCTGGTGGCAGCGTCCCATCTGTGCCTGCAGAAAGTAGGTTTTATTTTCCCAAAGATGTGATCAAAGATTTTCAGAAGAATGAGGATATTGGTCAGTGGTTTAAAGCATATGAGTTAGCATTGTTGGCCCACCGGGTCCCTGAGAAGGATTGGGGAGCGGGGTTGTGGGGTCGCTTTGTGAATGAGGGAAGAGATACCCTGTTAGACATGCCTGTTGAGAATAGGACGTCTTATGCTCATATGAAAGATGCTTTAATGTTAAGGTATGGCCTAACCCCAGAAAAGTACAGACAGGCCTTTAGAGAATGTAAGAAGTTGCCTGGTACCACGTGGGTGGAGTATGTGTCATATTTTTGCAGAGCCATGGATGGTTGGGTAAAGGGCAGCAAAGTGGAAAGTTATGATGCTCTTTATGATTTGTTTGCTTGGGAGCACTTGTCTAATAACTGTTTTCCAGAGCTGCGCCAGCACCTTATTGATAGCAAGATATCTAACCCTAGAAAACTTGCTGAAGAGGCGGACCGCTGGGTCAGTACCAGGGTCCACAAGGGTCCAGTGGGAGACTCAGCCAAAGGTGGGCAGGGTCCCCAGCAGAAGAGTGGGGGGGACAAGGGTAAACAGAAGGAGTCCCAGAAAGGGCCCCAAAGTAATCCCCAAGGGAACCAAGGGAAAGGTTCCCAGCCTCCCCCTGTGAAGAAATCAGAGGCCCCGCCAGGTAAACCTGGTCATAGGGGCCCCCTGACCTGCTTCGTTTGTAAGCAGGTAGGACACCGTTTTTATGACCCTCAGTGTCCCTTGAAGAAGTCTGGTGCACTACCCAGTGCACCACCCCGTCAGTTGGCTAGTGTAGCTCTGGGAGGGGAGGAGATGGTTGCCCATGGTGGGGAGGGTCCCGCGGAGATGTCCCTGGTCTCTCTAGGAGACATGGAATTGGTCCCTCCACCCCCTCTGCCTAGTAACACTAAGAAATATAGGCAGTGGGTGACCATTAATGGCCATAGAGTGGAAGCTCTCAGAGACACCGGAGCGAGTGTGACAGCTGTCAAGTGTCACTTGGTGTCCAGAGAGCAGGTTGTTCCCCACGCATTCTACCCTGTGATAGCTGCTGACAACTCCCAGAAAGAGTGTGAGGTAGCTCAAGTTTCCTTTGAATGGGGGGGAGTTTCAGGTACTCTTCAGGTTGCTGTGAGGCCCGCCATGCCTGTTGATTGTCTCCTGGGCAACGATTTAGAAGACTCCCCTTGGGCTAAGGTGGAGAGGGAGACACATTTGAAAATGTTGGGTGTGCCAGAGTGGGTGTGTGCAACCACTCGATCCATGACAGCAAGTAAGGGTGTTGATGGGGTTCTGGAGCCTGAAAGTATGGCCCAGGACCCAGCTGTGAAGAGAAGAGGCAGGGGGCGCGGGAAACCGTCCCCCGTAGTTCCCGTGGTCCAGGAGGAGGCAGACCTCGAGGGGGATGCCCTGGAACCCACAGGTGAACAAGTTGCCGAACTGGGAGACCTGCCCGAGCTGACCCATTGGCAGCAGGATGGTGGTCCCTCCAGGGAGGAATTCTGTGCAGAACAGAAAGTGTGCCCTTCTCTTGTGGGTATGAGGCAGCAGGCCTCAGCCCAAACCTCAGGTGATCAGTCAGGGTCACATTTTGTGTACTGGGAGAACGACCTCCTGTATAGCGAGCCTAAGGCTGCTGAGCCTGGGTCAGCCCGTGTGCTGGTGGTACCCCAGCGCTTCAGAGCCTTCCTACTGGGTTTGGCTCATGACGTTCCTTTAGCTGGACATCTGGGGCAGGACAAGACCTATGACAGGCTTGTCACCCATTTCTATTGGCCTCAGATGCGGAGGGATGTAGACATCCAGTGCAAGACCTGTCAGACTTGCCAGGCAAGTGGGAAGAGCGGGCGGAAGCAGAAGGCTCCCCTCCAACCTTTTCCCGTGGTCAGTACCCCCTTTGACCGGGTGGGGATTGACATTGTTGGGCCACTGGACCCCAAGACAGCCCTGGGCAACAGGTTCATCCTGGTCTTGGTGGACCATGCCACACGGTACCCGGAAGCCATCCCTCTCAGAACAGTGACTGCCCCCGTGGTGGGACGGGCGCTGATGGGTGTTTTCTCCCGAATGGGGTTCCCCAGAGAGGTGGTGTCAGACCGGGGCACCAACTTCATTTCCAACTATATGAAGTCTCTGTGGAAGGAGTGTGGGGTAACTTATAAGTTCACCACTCCTTACCACCCTCAAGGTAATGGGTTGGTTGAAAGATTCAACCGTACCCTTAAAGGCATGATCATGGGTCTTGAAGAACCAATGAGGCGTAAATGGGACGTCCTCTTGCCATGCCTGTTGTTTGCTTACCGTGAGGTGCCACAGAAGTCTCTAGGGTTCAGCCCCTTTGAGCTTTTGTATGGTCACCCGGTAAGAGGACCTTTAAGTCTGGTCAAAGAAGGCTGGGAGCAATCTCCCAGGAAACCTCCCCAGGATGTATACAGTTACATGCTGGCCTTTAGGAACCAGACTAGGCGCTTCAGGGATCTTGCTCAGGCAAATCTGGAGGCCAGCCAGGAGGAGATGAAGCGGTGGTACGACCAGAGGGCCACTCTGGTAGAGCTTCAGCCTGGACAGAAAGTTTGGGTCATGTCCCCTGTGGAACCTTGTGCGCTCAAGGACAGGTGGACTGGACCATTCGAGGTTGTGGAGAAGAAGAGCGATGTCACCTACCTGGTGGATTTAAAGTCTCCCAGGAACCCCTTGCGGGTCCTGCATGTCAACCGTTTGAAGCCCCACTTAGAAAGGTCCGAAGTGGGCATGCTCCTAGCTACAGATGCTGGAATAGAGGAGGAGAGTGAGCCTCTTCCTGACCTCCTGTATGCAAAAGAGCAAGATGGGTCAGTGGATGGTGTTGTCCTCTCTGACACACTGACCCCTGAACAGCAGCAGGATTGTCGCCATTTGTTGGGGCAATTCCCTGATCTGTTTTCCTTGATTCCTGGTGTTACTCAGTGGTGTGTCCATGATGTAGACACCGGGGACAGCACTCCTGTCAAGCACAAGGCTTACAGAGTGACTGACAAGGTCAGAGCATACATCAAGGAGGAGGTCTCCAAGATGTTTGCCCTAGGGGTGGTTGAGTCCTCTAGCAGTCCTTGGGCCAGCCCCGTGGTCTTGGTTCCAAAGGCTGCAGCGCCTGGTGCTTCACCGGAACTTCGGTTCTGTGTGGATTACCGAGGACTCAATTCAGTCACCAAGACTGACGCGCACCCCATCCCCAGAGCTGATGAGCTCATCGATCGGTTAGGGGCTGCCCAGTACCTTAGTACGTTTGATCTAACGTCTGGGTACTGGCAGATCGCCTTGACCGATGGGGCAAAAGAGAGGTCAGCATTCTCCACACCAGATGGGCACTACCAGTTCCGGGTTATGCCCTTTGGGATGAAGAATGCCCCTGCCACCTTCCAGAGGTTGGTCAACCAGGTCTTGGCTGGACTGGAGGATTTCAGTGCCGCCTACCTAGACGACATCGCAGTGTTCAGCGCCAGCTGGGAGGAACACTTGTGCCACCTCCAGGAAGTGTTGTTGGCCCTGCGCAGAGCAGGCCTCACAATCAAAGCCAGTAAGTGCCAGATTGGGCAGGGTTCAGTGGTGTACTTGGGGCACCAAGTAGGGAGCGGCAAGGTGGCCCCCCTACAACCCAAGATTGATACCATCCTGGCATGGGCACCGCCCAAAACCCAGACTCAGGTGAGAGCCTTCCTGGGTCTCACGGGTTACTACAGGAGGTTTGTCAAGGATTATGGTAACATTGTGCACCCCTTGACTTCGCTGACTTCCAGGAAGCAGCCGCGACTTGTGAACTGGACTGACGCCTGTCAGACGGCCTTTGACACCCTGAAAACTGCAATGTGCACAGCACCCATCCTCCAGGCACCCGACTTTTCTAAAGAATTTGTTGTTCAGACGGACGCTTCAGAGCATGGCGTGGGGGCTGTTCTAGCTCAGGTGAATGAAGAGGGCCGAGACTTACCTGTAGCCTTCATCAGCAGGAGGTTACTTCCCAGGGAACAGAGGTGGAGTGCGATAGAGAGAGAAGCATTTGCTGTGGTCTGGGCGCTAAAGAAGCTAAGACCCTACCTGTTTGGAACTCACTTCCGGGTGCAGACAGACCACAGGCCCCTCAGATGGTTGATGCAGATGAGGGGTGAGAATCCAAAGCTGTTGAGGTGGTCCATTTCCCTACAGGGGATGGACTTCACGGTGGAACACCGCCCTGGCACAGATCACGCCAATGCTGATGGTCTGTCCAGATTTTTCCGCCTTAGTGATGAGGACTCCCTAGGGTAAGGGTAGTTCTCCCCACATTTCAGCTGGAGGGGACACGTGTTAGACCTGGCATCATTGGCATGAGTCTCTCCTCCATTTTTTCTGTTTGCCTCCTCTGTTTACGATGTTTTTGCTGGTATATGCTTTGGGCACTGTGCCACTGCTGATCAGTGCCACAGTGCAAGTGCTCCCTATGTGAAATTGCTGTATTGATTGACTTCCATGTTTGGCTTATTTGGTTTACTGTCAGTCCCTAGTAGAGTGCACCAGGAGTGCCAGGGCTTGTAAATACAAATGCTGCTAGTGGGCTTGCAGCACATGTTGTGCCACCCACAAGAGCGGCCTAGTAAAAGTATGTCTGAAGGTCTGCCATTGCCAGACCACGTGCAGTCTGACTGTCACGAGGACTGCGCAAGTACACCTACTTGCCAGTCCCTAAACCTTCCCTTAACTTCATGTTAGTCACCCCTATAGTAGGCCCACGGGCAGGGTGCATTGTAAGCATAAGGTAGGACAAGCCTGACAAGGTTGGCATGTCCTAATAGTGAATTACAGCCATAGTCGTCTTTCACTATTGTAAGGTAACCTGCTCTCCATCAGTTAGAATGGGCTGCCAGGATTATTAATGCTATAATCCTAGCGGGCTCGGGGAGCATGGTGCAATGTCGAGTTTGGTATCCCTGAACTCAGGGTTTAATAACGCATCCGTTTGTGTGGATGGTTTTTGGACTCTGTGTTTGAAAATAGCACTTTTAGAAAGTAGCTATTTTCTTGTCTAACTGTCTACCGGTCTCTGCTGGTTCTGGTGTGTGTGTGACAGGAGCTGGGTGGCTCCAGAGAGTCTGAATGAGTCAGTGTGGGATGAGTGGGGCATTTGCATTGAGAGTAGGGGAGAGTAGCTCTTGATAGCCTGCCCTGCCTGATACAATGTTGGCTCCGCCCCCCTGCCAGGCGACTGATGACTCTGTGCTTGCCTGGGACTTTCCTGGCCCGCCTCCTGCCGGGCAGCTGATGGCCCTGCCCCTGCCAGTAACAATGCTGGCTCCGCTCCTGCTGAGCGGCTGAGGACTCTGCCCTGCCCAGTGAATAGGCCAGGTGCTCTGGCCTGGCAACACCCACAACAAACCCAGGATGGGGGGAAATTCCCCTGCATGGACAAAGGGATCAAAGCCAAAAAGGGGTATAAGAGAAGGACCCCTGAACCAAGAAATCAGATCACTTCTGACAAGGAAACCTGAACCAAGGACAAGAAGCCTGCTGATCTAAGGACTGCCTACCCCTTCTGCCAGAGTGCTGTTTGTTGGGGGAATCCTGCATTGCTTCTTTATTTTTGCCAAGGAACCAGGAGAGAGGAACTTTGTGTGTACTCTCACTCTTTGCTGAGAAAATCTCCAAGGGCTGGAAGAGTGCCAGTCTCCTGTTGAAGTCACAGGGCTAAAGGACTTCATCTGCTTAAAGTGCTATTTGCTGGAGTTTGTGAATCCAGCACCTCTGAAAGAATCCAGCAATCTCGACGCCGACGGACGCCGCCGAATCCAGCTCGACATCATGAGTAACGGCTCCAGTGTCCCGCTTCCTCGACGCCGGCCGCCGGGCCCGATCGACGCCAGCAGCAACGCCAGTGAGTAGTGAGTTCGGCTCCAGCTCCAAGTGACCCCGTGTCTGCACCGCTGCTGACCGCATCGACTTCGAGCCCTCTCGACGCCGTGAGCGCTGCTCACTCTTGCAACATCGACATCGACGACGCCGTATCCTGCTTCATCCCGTGAGCGCTGCTCCCGCCTGACTTCGGTCGACGCCGCTGCAGATCGCCCCGACTCCGAGGCCCGATCGACGCCGAAGACGCGACGCCGGACATCTCGACGCCGCTGATCATCGAGTGCTTCACTTTTCCAAGGTACTGTGTTGTTGGGGTCAGTGCGACTCCGGGCTCGACGTAGCGCTCCTCGCGGTCGACGCCGAACCTTTGGATTAACTTTGCCTCGACGTCGTGTGACTCCCGTGTGGGTTACATTGTTGCCAAGAACTGTGTTTTAGAGAAGAAGAGTTGCTTTTGATACTAAAGACTTTGTGCTAAGAAGAAACCGTGCTTGAACTATTATTTTTCCTTCCAAGAGTATTTATTAAGACTGTGGTATATTTTTGTCGTTATTTGGTCTTGTGCTAAACCTTATATAAAAATACTTATTTTTATAATACTACTGTGTCGTGTCCATTTGTAGTGTATTCACTTTATTACTGTATGTGGTCATAAATGCTTAACGCACTGCCTCTGAGATAAGCCTGTCTGCTTTGCCAAGCTACCAAGGGGGTGAGCAGGGGTTATCTAAGTGTGTGATCTCCTTGCCCTGACTAGAAAAGGTGTGTCCCTATTTGTCAGAAGTGTATACCTCTGCCAACTAGAGACAGCCGCTTCTAACATTCAGTCACAGGCATCCCTGCACAGCGGATTTATCGCTGCCGCGGGTTAGTGTTTCGTTCTTGCCGCCATTTCCTGGAACTCCCCAGGACACGCCCACTATTGCTGACCACGCCCCCTTCCAATACCCTCCCCCCGCCCATAAAGCATGTGCACCTACCGGAAGCGCAGCGGACGAGCGCAGCAGGCGCGCCTAGGGCAAGCTTGTCTGCGCTCGTCCGCACCGAGACCGGGCCCAGGGCCACCCCCCTGGCCCTTTTTCACCACGGACCTTTTCAGCCCCTACCTTGATCAAATACACTTCCTCGCAACTCCAAAAACTTAACCCTCTGGCGAACCTTTCACATTCTGTACCACATTTGTTATACACGGACCCCATGGTAGGTCCTCACAAATGCCCTACATGCATCACCCATACCCCCCCGCTAACACCCCCTACAGGTCTTAGCAGCACTCATCAATGTACACTCCCTCCCAAAACATTAAACTGAAATCTTAGAGTTCATTGTGTCGCATAATCTCGACTTCTTGTTTATCACCGAGACCTGGGGTGACGACTCCTCCGGCCCGGATTTCAAGGCAGCCCTCCCCGAAGATTATTGCGTGCACAGACTGGACAGAATTAAAAGAAAGGGTGGCGGTCTAGCCATCATCTATAGGAACCGTTTCAAAGTCAAAATCACCGATCTTAAATACAATGACTGTGAAGCCTTTTCCTTTTCCATCAGCCTCTCTGGCAACCAGTCATTCGCAGGCACGCTGCTCTACCGCCCGCCTGGGTCCAGATCTAAATTCCTTAACAACCTTAACAACTTAATCGAAGTTACAGCTGGAGCTCCACAATATACCATATTAGGAGACTACAATTTCCACCTAGAATCCCCATGCGACAATGATACTATCGCTCTAATTAATGATCTATCAGCAGCCGGATTTCATCAAATTGTCTCTCAGCCCACACACAAGGCAGGCCACATCCTAGATGGGATATTCACCAACAACCCTTACATTCTGATTTCAGATGTGATCCCTCTTATTTGGACTGACCACTTAGCAGTCTGCTTCTTCATAAAAATCAAATCCCCACCATCTCTAATCGGATCATCCTCTCCTATCTCCCCAAGAGACTAGAAAAACATCGATACTTCTCATCTTGCCTCTATGCTGACCGAGAGCATCATCACTACGGAACCAAATCGGTCACTTGCTTCCAGTAATTACCTCAACAGCTTGGACATGGCTTGTTCTAATCTAGCACCCTTAAAAACTTCCCAACATAATAGAAAGTCTCCTTCTGCCCCATGGTTCTCGGAATCCCTACATCTTCAGAGACAACACTGCAGAAATTTGGAAAGACACTGGCGCCGTTACTACAACCCCACTGACAAATTCTCATACAAAAGCGCCCTCTCCAAATATAAAGACCTCATCACGTCTGAAAAAACTATTTATTACACCTCCCAAATTAATCAAGTGGTCAATCATCTCTTAAACCCCTCTGCCCCCCGCTCTGACACATCTCAATCCTTCTGCAACTCCCTTACAAATTTCTTTAAGAACAAAGTCACTTTATCTTCTCAGCCTTCCTCCACAAATCTCCTTCAACTACCATAACCAATCAACCATCATCTATCAACGCTCCTTCCTTCTCTGCCTTCAAAGCAGTCACTGAGGAACAAGTCCTCCGTTTAATCTCCAGCACTAAATCAGGATCTCCCCTAGATCCTTGCCCTCCGTCCATTCTCAACCTCATCCCAGAAGCCATTTCCCCCGCTTTGATGAACATTTGCAATGCTATGTTCACTACCGGCTCATATCCCTCAGTTTGGAAAAAGGCCATCATTAAGCCACTCCTGAAAAAACCTACTCTCGATCCCTTCTTCCCATCTAGTTACAGACCCATCGCATGTCTTCCCTTCCCAGCAAAAGTATTTGAAAAAGCAATGAATATACAACTTTCTAAATTCATAGATGAAAACAATCTATTGGACAAGACCCAATTTGGGTTTAGACAGGGACATGGAACCGAAACTGCTTTAATAAAAGCGGCAGACGAATTAAGAATGACATTGGACAAAGGAGGAGCGGCAGTATTAATACTGCTAGATCTTTCTGCAGCATTCGACACGGTCGATCATGCCACCCTGATCGACCATGTCTCAGCAATAGGCATTCAGAACAAGGCCAAAGAACTTCTCGCTTCCTTCCTGGCCAACCGCTCACAGGAAGTAAAAATGGGCCCTTTCACCTCCCATACCTTCTCCCTTCCTTGCGGAGTACCACAGGGCTCCTCGCTAAGTCCGACCCTGTTTAACATATATGTTTCGGACTTAGCGAGGGTGATTAAGTTCTACGGCATTGCTCTCACGACCTATGCCGACGACACCCAATTGGTCCTATCCGTACACAACGATGGAGCGACAGTCGCAGCAAACTTTCAAAAGGGAATGCTTGCCATCAGTTCCTGGATGTCATCAAACTGTCTAAAATTAAACTCTGACAAGACAGAGGTTATGACATTCGGGAAACTGGAACCTACCTGGTCCCCTCGATGGTGGCCCATTGAGATGGGACCTCCACCAGAACCTGTCACCAAGGTTCGTAACCTTGGAGTCATATACGACGACAGACTGACCTTTCACCATCATGTCAACTCCGTAGTTTCCACTTCCTTCTTCACTTTGAAGAAAATCAAAAAACTTCTTCCCTACCTTCCCACTTCAGCCGGTAAAACCCTAATCAGCACTCTTGTCTTCGTCAAAACAGACTACTGTAACGCCCTCCTTCTTAATGCTCAGGAAAAAGTTCTTAATAGGCTTCAGCTAGTACAGAATGCCTCAGCCAGAATCCTACTGGCCATTCCCAAGTTCACCTCCATCTCCCCTTATATCCAACAGCTTCACTGGCTCCCTATTAGGAGCCGTACAAAATTCAAGGCATTGTGTATTGCCTATAAAGCAATCAACAACTCAGGCCCACAGTTTCTCAAGGACGCCCTCTGCCCGCTAGAAAGTCTAAGAATGCTTTGTTCCTCCTCAGCTCATCTGCTCAAAGTCCAACGAACTAAAAAGGCCAACTGGGGTGACAGATGCTTCGTGATTTCCACAGCCAGACTTTGGAACGCACTCCCCCTCTCCATTAAAACGGCCTCAACGCTCCTTAGCTTCAGGAAGAAATTAAAAACCTGGCTATTCCCACATTAAAATCTGCCATAGCCATCGTTCTGTTCAGTGAGCACCGAGACACCCCCGGGTAGTTGCGCACTATAAAAATTGCCAAAAACATAAACATAAACTGCAGTGTCTACCCATCCCAGCAGACTATTCACTCTAAACTCCATTGCCCTCTGTCAGCCATCTTGCTACTAAACAAACCCTTATTGACAGGAAGTTGTTGGTCAAGTGGGGGGGGGTCGGAAGGAGTGTTAGAAAAGACCACACATCCCAGCAGGCCATCCACTCCAAACTCCATTGTTCTCAGTCAACCATCTTGCCACTACACTCACCTTCACTGGCAGGAAGCAATAGGCCCAGGAGGGCTGGCTGGGAGGAGGGCCCACTGCACAGACCACACATCCCAGCAGGCCTTCCATTACAAGCTCACAGTCATCTGTGATGTACCTCCAAAACCATTTACCTCCTATCTCACTATGGAGTATAATTTAAAATTCACTGAGCTGTGCATGCACACACCTATGCACATACATGGATGCTGACTCAGGCTGAGGTACCACAGTCTCTTTAGTAGAAAAGAATGAGACCATCACTCGCAGCATGACTAAATTATATGGGAATATACACAAACTGCTCAGTGTTAGGCTGTTACTTCAATGTGTCTGGTGAGACATAGACCATGCCCAGCACACACACAAATAACAAATACAATAACAATAGAGTATGTATGTTATGCAATCCATGTAGATTTGGACCTCATGAATTCTCAAGTGCCATCTACAGAGTGTCAGGTACAAGTCAATGTCAGTAGACATCTTACAATCCAATTTGAGAACAATACCATATCAGCAGAGATGTGGAGCAAGACCGTAATCCACACCAGGATCAGGTTGTATTGTCAATGCCAAATAAAGGCTAACATCATGTGGAGAGGTGACAAATCAGCCATCTAAAACTGTTTAGGCATCCAGGCATTATTATCAATGTGTACCGGTTAAGGTATGATGTGTCATCACATAATTGACTGTGTCATATCTATACCAACAGGGCAATCTGGGAACACTTCAATGCAGAGAGAAGAAAAAAGTCCTGTCCAGCATCCAACCTTGGATGAGCTCCCCAGCGAAGAAGACTTGTGCTTACCCTTGGATGAGGAGGAGGAACCTGGCCCATCAGGTTTGGCTCAGCAGACAGCACCAGCATGTCCAGCAGGATCTACGTCAACAACTACGACCTCAACTACCAACACCCAGCTGACCCCTACTACAACAGATGCACCATCAACCATGGGCAACACCACCATCATGGCTGCACAGTCCACTCTGGAGTTTACGGACAGAAACTCAGTCAATGAGGAAGGAGGATCTGCTTTGACTGTGCAGGCCTAAACCATACCAGCCTGTGGGGGTAGAGGTAGTGGGAGGGGGCGTATGGATCCCCGCTGCCAATCAGCTGGTGCCACTGATGGCCCAGCCAACCTCTCCTGGCTACTCATTGCCTATGAGGGGTACCAGGGAGCAATGGGCCAGGTTTCAGAACACCTCTGGAATATTAAACAACTGTTGGAGTCCCAAGACTGAAGACTCAAGCGGTTCAATGAGCAAATGAACAAGGTCATAGTGGCGCTGAGGAAGATCAGTTCTACCCCATGCCAGGCCTTTGCACACACAAGTGCCCCTCCCTGTGATGTCTCCATATGTACCTTCAACTTCAGCACAAGCCATAGGGAGGGACGCTGAGTCTGGTTGAGAATACTCAGTACCCCAAGAGCCTGCAGTTGTTGTCCCCCTCCCCAAATGTAGGGTGGGTCATCCAAAGAAAGACAAGGGAGGGTTGGATGGCAACATACAAGCCCCAGGCAGTTAAAAAAGGTGCACCTGACATCCTTCTGTGTGCGCTACCCATTCACTTTTTTGACTATGCATACAAACTGTTCCACATCAGATGGAAATACACTGTTGGACTTTGGACTCTGATAACTGTGGCTATGACTTTTTAGATTTCAACCAACACACTGTCAAATTCTCTATTTTATTTTTGTTTTATTTTCACCAATCCATAAAGTGTGTCTTCACATCTCCACCATGTTTTATAAATAAAATACCCTTTGTACATCAGTAGCAACTCATGTTGTGCCTTTGATATTTGTCTCAAAATTGTTGTGAGTCTCATGTGAGCACTCTGATGAAAGAGTAATCAACCTAGTTCAACAGGTACATGTAAATTGTACTTTAAGTGCCAAAAAAGTCAATCAATCATGACACCACAAGATAGTCATACAGATTCAGTGTATCATACAAACTTTAGTCACTTGTACGAATAATCATCACAAGTTTACATCCCACTCAACAGTGTATTCCACCTCATTAGTTTGTTGTGTTCAAACAACTAGACAAAATATTTGGAGGAGCTACATCAGACAATGAAAACTTCAATGTGAAACACAAATCTTATTTGCTGTCAACACCTGGTAGCAGATCACAAACACCATAAATGAAATACATAATCAGTGGACAAAATAAAAACACACAGGACTGTACTACTGGCCACTGCAAACAGGTACTATTACAAGCAGTTGGGCTGCATCTTTAGCTAGGTTACAAGCATATGTCAGTCATGTGGCACTTTCACTGTGACATAGAATGAGGACACACATCTACAGCTACATCATTTTTACCAAACCTTTACCATCTAGTTGATATGAATGGGAACTACCATGGTCTATCCCCACAACCATATTGCTTTTGAGCACTTGATGGTACACTGTTTGCAAAACAAAGTAAACACAATGGGATACAAGTCCATTGGTGCTCTAGCAACTTAAATTCCTACAATTGCAAGCAGGTGTCATAACAGTTATGTAACCTCAAAGTCTGTGTTAGACATTCCCATGATCATTCCATGTCGAGGTTGCATTAAGACACAGTATCATATGCTTGGTGATGGCACAACTCAGAAAGTCCCCTCAGATGATGACATGGCCAAGTGAACTGAAACAACAAAATTGAAATAAGATAAGTAAGGGCAAATCATGTCTCACAAGTAAGAGCAAACCTAAAATTCAACCAGAACAATGTTGTTGATAACACTGGTTAGGCATGAATGAGACAGTGTGCATGTAACTATGACCATATGTCGAATCTGTCCTGCATAAACATTGGCACACTTATCCTACACTGTAGTTTATACATATACATAGTCCACACAGCTACACAACAATATACACAGCGGAATAGGAAAGACATCACAGTGCATACTTACAGTCATGAAAAGAAGTTGTTGATAAGCTGTTCTAGCAAGTCAACTCCTTCCTCCTCACCGATGGATGGAGTGCTGAAACTTTTCAAACTCTCACCCCCAGTCACAGACCTGGGTTGAATCCATCATCGTTCTTTAGCTCACTTCCCCACCATAGTTCAGACCCAGCTATATGCAAATCAGTCTTGACCCTGTGCCTCATGGGAACAGTTCAGCCCGAATTGCCAAGCCAGGTCTTCCCTGAACCGGAAACAACCATCCTGGGGCCAGTTTCGGGCTATCACCCCTCTTCAGCCAGGCTAGCTTGAATCCAGTGGCAAAGTGAGCAAGGGACCAAGGTCTGGGCATACCCTGCCAACCTAGGGCGAACAAAGCAAACACAAAGAGATGATGGACGGAGTGCTGAAACTTTTCAAAACACTCACCCCCAGTCACAGATCTGGGATGAATCCATCATCGTTCTTTAGCTCACTTCGCCACCTCAGTTCAGACCCTGCTATATTTAAATCTGTCTTGACCCTGTGCCTCATGGGAACAGTCCAGCACAAACTGCTTGAAGCCCACAGTTAGTCTATTTTCCTCTTATATTAGGGATACAGGTCATCTTATATTGAAAATAGAGGGAATTCCATTCAGCAAGAGATATATTAGTTATGATGGACATAGAGGCCCTTTATACCACATGCCTCAACAACAGGTCCTAGAAGTGGTACAAAATGTCCTGGTTGGAGCAGGAATAGAGCAAACTTGCGAGTTCCTAATCCAATATCTGGAAATTGTTCTCAATGAGAATTTCTTTGAATTTGGCAGTGTATTATACAAGCAAATAAAAGGAATGAGTATGGGAGCCACCTGGGCCCCAAGCATAGCTAATTTGTATATGGGCAATTTTGAGATGCAGTTTATCCATAATGAGATTGCACCTTTCTTTAAAAATATACAACAGTAGTATTGCTATATTGATATATCTTCTTTGTGTGGCAAGGCAAAGAAGAAGATTTGGATCAGGTCTTGGACTGGATCAACCTATGTGACAACAATCTTAAGTTCACTCCCAATAAAAGCAGAGAAAGGGTGGAATTCCCTCTGGATTAAGCATGAGAACCACCATCTTTCTGTTGCAGGGATTCTGCACAAATACAGAACTATGCGCAGGAAATCTGACCATGGTGTATAGGGACTGAGTCTTCCCACCACCTTAGTACACACAAACCCAGGAACACCTAGCTTTATTGTCACTTATGCTCCCCTACTCCCTCACATAGAAACAAATGATTATACACCCCAGAACACAACACTCCCAGATCTCTCAGGAATTGCAGTGACAAGACACACCTTTTCACTCGCTCTCTTGTACTCATCCACAAAAAGATCTGATGGGGACACAAAACTGTTTAAAATATTTATTAGAACTAACATGCCCTAACATGCAGTATACATGCCACAACAAGCAGGAAAATGCATAGTACAAATATTGTCAGCATAGCAATCGGTCCATAAATCATGAAGGTAGATGTCATCATAAAAAGACAATGGAGAAAGGACAAAAGTGCCTAACCTCCATCCCCTTGCTGAGAAGAAGTATTTTTTATATGATAGAAGATCTCTGGGCTTTGTCAGCAGACCCCTTACCTTAGCCTATAGATGATAGATCTACATCATGGGTGCTCTTCTCCTGGAAAGGTCCCTCTCCAAGTGTCTGTCACCTATCCGTGCACCCCACTAAAAATCCAAGTACGCCTTCTAAACAACAGCTGCATCAGTATGTTTTGTCTAAGGGCTAAGGACCGGCCATAACAAAATACCAAGGGGCATTGTTGTTCGACCTTGCACATAATGTTCAGTCAAAATCCTAGGAACATGCAGAGCGTGAACACAGCGACGAGTTCTCATGTGAAAGCAGTCATTGAAATTATTGAAAAAAATTAAGTAACGTGCGCAAAGCAGGAGGCAAGCTGCAACGTGCTCAGTTAGTGAAAAACGACAATGGACCAATTGGCCATGTGACACCCTCCCCTTGGCCAGGGCATTAGTCATATGTAAAAAATCATAAATCATAGGTAAGTAGAGGGAAAGCGTCCTTGTTGAAGGCCAAATCATGTCATATAGATTTTTTATATTTTTTTATTAGTTTTTTTACTGCCATCGTATAATATTCCACATTTCTGCCTATTGGGCGCTCAAAAATTTCTAATCGCTCATAGTCTTCAAATTCAAAAATGTTGCGGGAAAAGCGGAATGCCATGCACTCTAGAATGTTGTCTGTTCCTTCCATTGTAAAAATGTATGCCATCGAGTTGAGCAGGTCGAACAAGCACACATGCTCCTCATATCCAGAAGCTGTTGGGAAAATCTCATGGCAACCTGCATTAACAATGATGAAACTGCGATCTATGAGGTGCTGCGCAAGAGCATAGGTACCCAAGTCTGCCGTTGGAACGAGTGGATGGATCACACACCAAACTCCTTCCCCTGCCACAAACTTGGTCATGGGCCTTCAATGGACCCATTAGCAGATCATAATCCAGGGCAGTGTGTGTGGTATTGGACAGGCAGACATGCATGGATTATTGAAAGTAGTATCACCACTGGGTCTGGGCACCCAACAGCACAGCTTGCCACAAGCTACTGATAAACAAAACAATGTGCACGTGCTGCTATAAATTCTTATTGTCTGAGCCCTTTTGGCTAAAACATCTGACTTTAAACCAATGTTTCTTGTGCAAATAATCACTTTTTATTTTGCTTTTCTTTGAGTCTATTATTCAATTTAGACTTTTTTTGGAAAACTACTTAAACCAACATTATCGTTTTTAGACCTTATGTACAACGCAAAAAACATATATTTACAATATTGTATAACAACTTTTCACCATTCAAACAACATGCTTCCTTCATTCATCCAATACACTATATACAACACTTAAAAAACAAACAAACGACGAAGAAAATATATTGCTTATTTTCGGTTGAAACAAATGAAATGTTACAAAAAAGCCATATAACAATTATATACAATTATATACAATGATAGTAATTTGTACAAGTTTTCTCGCTTTTGGCTTTTGCAGTCTACGCGTTTCGAACTCGTGTTTCTAGCGAGTTCTCATCAGGACCGTAGTCTGTTGAAGAGAAATGATATTGGTTTTAAATATGTTCTTTCTAATGGGCTGCCCTCACCTCTACTACAAGCCCCCTACTCTTACCTCTCTGTGTTCATGAGACCAAACTGGGATCAAGCGTTCCCGTCGTGAAAAAAGGACCTGAAAGATATTTAGGTATACTTAGCCTTCTATGCATGTGAATATCAGAATACCCATTCAATCAACATTCGAATGTGCCTTACTTGTTCTGCGGACCCCTTTCTTGTGTGTTGTACTGGTTTGTTGACTGGATTCGCTCCTCTGAAACAGAACAGGGGCGAGTTACTGTGCTGTCTGGTTTGTTATCATGGTTTCAAGGTGGTTTGCTCAGGGGCTGGGCTTACCTATATGAAGGGAGCTGACTTGGCGGACCGATTGGATTCTGCGCCTTCGTCCTCCTATGCGAGAGAATAGGCGCCGGTTACTGAGTATGCTTACATGTGTGGCGGTATATTGGCAGTTTCAGGGTTTTTACGGAAAGATTCTTACCTCAGTCGGACGAGGCGGGTGCGTTGTGCCTTCTCACCCGTTTCTCTGCGGTTAGCTCAGTCTGCGCGCTTCCGGGTCTGCAAAGGATCATGGGGTGTGTAGTTTGGTCTGCCTCTAATATGTCTTTGCGAACGGAACGTAAATCCGGGTCTACAATTAAACAGATGGTCCATTAGAGCTCCAATGTAGTTGGGTTTGTTGCGCAGGGCGGCAATGTGTTCAAAAGCCTTGTTGTAGCCCTACTTGCAATTATATCGCATTCTCATATTTGCGGTGTGTTGATCACTATCTCCAAGATACTGGTGGGTTATTCTGTAAATTATTCTGACAACAGCTAGAGGGTGCACGTCAAAGGTTGTTCTAGATCCTTTGCTGAAGTTGAAATTGGTGCATTATGGTCCTAGTAGTGGCATATTAGTTCATTTTGGTCTCATGAACACAGAGAGGTAAGAGTAGGGGGCTTGTAGTAGAGGTGAGGGCAGCCCATTAGAAAGAACATATTTAAAACCAATATCATTTCTCTTCAACAGACTACGGTCCTGATGAGAACTCGCTAGAAACACGAGTTCGAAACGCGTAGACTGCAAAAGCCAAAAGCGAGAAAACTTGTACAAATTACTATCATTGTATATAATTGTATATAATTGTTATATGGCTTTTTTGTAACATTTCATTTGTTTCAACCGAAAATAAGCAATATATTTTCTTCGTCGTTTGTTTGTTTTTTAAGTGTTGTATATAGTGTATTGGATGAATGAAGGAAGCATGTTGTTTGAATGGTGAAAAGTTGTTATACAATATTGTAAATATATGTTTTTTGCGTTGTACATAAGGTCTAAAAACGATAATGTTGGTTTAAGTAGTTTTCCAAAAAAAGTCTAAATTGAATAATAGACTCAAAGAAAAGCAAAATAAAAAGTGATTATTTGCACAAGAAACATTGGTTTAAAGTCAGATGTTTTAGCCAAAAGGGCTCAGACAATAAGAATTTATAGCAGCACGTGCACATTGTTTTGTTTATCAGTGGATTATTGAAAGGGCACCGGAGGCAGTGAAACACAGGTTGCATGCAGGTGAAGTAAGCATAATAGAAGGTCAGCCAGTAGTCGATGGCAAAAGACTCCACTGGCATAGAACCAAAAAGCTGACACATTTTATCACTGTACAGTTGCAACTGGACCGGGTTTGGCAGCTCCACAGATTGGGCATCCATTGCAAAGCAATAATAGGAGAACCAGCATGCTGCATCCCAAAAGGAGCACCGGGTGAAACCCTCGGAAGGTGCTAGAAAAAATAGAATGAATAAAGGCAAGAATTACTTCAAAAAATAGTCTGAAAGGAAGAAAAAAGGCTGGCTCCCACAAGTTTAAAAAAATGAGCAAGGCCCTCTGCATTAGACGCAATAAATATTTGGTTTATTAATTCTACAAAATGGAGTGGGAAATTTGTGTTTAGCAGCGAGTGAATCTCGTTTGCTGTTTTTGCCACCTACAATTCGAAGGTCTCCCGAGCCGATGTGAGAGCAACTTCTTGTTGAAACAATAGCGCTGTGAGTCTGCTTAGCTTATTGAAATATGTTTTCAGTCGGAATGGAAGGCCAAAGCAAACAATCTCAAATCCCATGCGATGTGGAAATAGGACATTAAAACACATATTTACAAAAGAGGGTCCTGGGGAAATAATTTTTACTGATCCAGTGGTCTCCAATCCCCAATTACAATCCAAAACAACAAAAGAGGAGACTACCAGTCAAACCGTATAGAGACAGAAAACCTGTATAGAAAATCGTAGGAACTAAGAGCAATACAAATTCAGCCTCACCATATTGAGATGAATCCCATCAGCCCACCACACTGGCGGAGCATCGTCATCTGGGAACGGTCATATGAATCCAGTGCAGTCCACCCCTAGCTAGGGGTAACTCAACTGCACTTAATTCAAAACTGATGGTCGGCCCAACCGAAGTGGGATCTCAATCAGTGGTGCTGATAAATTGCAGTGCAAAAGAAAAATGTGAGAATTAAAAATGACTACTGGGACACACAGATTTTTTTTTAATGAAGATTATCCAAGTGTCAAGATTAAAATAATGAGCTGATAGTTTGAATAATTAACTATCTTATAGCAATAGGACAGAGGTCGACATGTTTCAGCCTCATTGGTGACAATAACCTGGCTTTCGTCAGGACCAAGAATCATATACGCTACAGCAAAAGTGCTACAAAAATAGTGTGAATAACAAAAAACATTAATTCAGAAACTTGAAAAATCATAGTTACGATACACCCTACCAGGTCCTGATTAGCACGGATGTTCAAAGGTTTCCATTTTACTGGAGGTGCAGTTGCTTTCCTACAGCAACAAATTATATAAAATAATTAGTATTATACTCTAGTGCACTTTATTCATCCAAATCTCTGTCTCATTATGTTACTATTGTGCAAAAATCACAGCAGTGATAAATGCCCATTTAGTGGCCAAGCATATAGTATGCTAAAAAGATGTATTATGTTAATTCTAAATGTACTCACCCATCTTTATGTGGGGGTACGCCTCACCTCACCCTGCAACTGCTCGGTAACTGAGGCCCCACTCTCTTAAAGGGTACAAGAGAACACGCAGGAATGAAATCCTTGTGTGCCCACCTCCCTAATATATTATAAAAACCTTGATGTTGACACAACTGAAAACAGACCATGGAACTCTGATGCAGGCCCAATTTTGATGTTTGAAAAAGTCTCAGTTAAAAACAAAGTCAAAAAATTAAAAGACCAAAGACCTTCATATACACAAACCAAAATGTAAATAAACATAAACGGAGCCTATTGAATTGTCTCAAATATAAGGTGCCCATTGTTATAAAAAAATAACAGTTTTGTGTGTATAGTTAAATCAAAATAATGCAATCCTCACTACTCAGCTATGGAAACCTATAAGGTATATGGTAGTATAAAAGATAGCCAACAAACATACTCAAACGATGTAAGGACTCACCTGTCCGTCGGTACCCAGGGGGAGGTACTCGATCGGCAGGGAGAGTTTCCTTAAATAGTCCCTCTGATTGGCTAACGAGCGTCACCTGGCTCACTTACGTGTAAACGCGCACATAGCACGCATGCGCCTGTATATTGAACAGGAAGTACTACCTCTCACTATTGCGCATGATAAAAGCGTTTAACGCTATGGTGGAGTAGTGGGAGTTCTAGTAGATAAAGCAAGTCTGTCCCATCTCCACTCAAGACAGCGTACAGCAAAACCGGGCCTGCGCACACAGGGGAACCCTGCTCTACACTGCTGCGCATGCTCGGTTCAAGGACGCCGCGCCAGCATTATAACAGACACCGCTCACTAACTGCAATTGCGTGAAGGGAGGAGACTACTATGACATATTCGCCCCTGACTGCTCATTTGCAAATTTGACACACATTTGACACGATTATTGAGTGCTTAGCGCTGTATACACATAGGTACACCAGCCAGACAAGCACTGATTACCAACGAAGAATTATTCATCAGTGCAACAGCATGCATAAAAAATGGCAATTCAGTGGTGCATGTGTAAACAGTTGCCTTCCCTCACCTAATGTCTTTGAAACGAAGGGACAGCTGTAAAATCAAAATAACAACAGTCAATAGCGACTGGAGTGAGTTGATAAATGTGTCAAACAAAACCCTTAGGAGTTACCAATTGATACTATGGATACCACTGTCAAACTAGAGTACCACAAAGTCAAGAAAAGGGGAATGAGCAAAGTATATAACCAACCATGGGCAGATAATGTATCACACTACAGTGTGTCACACTCGATGGCTGCAGAGCCCCACACGTCTGACATAAATAGTCATGAAGCCAGACGATGGTTCATACATAATGGGTTCGGAGACAAAGTGAATGTCCGGGTACTCAATATGGTTATATGTACATCTACTATAGTGAAACATATTTTCGAAGCATTCCTAAAACATATGGGGACATCAAAAATACAGAATTCAGATATTCTATTTGTGTTCTTAAGGGCTAAAGGTCACTCATAGAGAGACCCATGGAATCTCATCATTGAGACCCTCACCATCACATTTTGGTCTGTAAATATATTTTTATTCCTTAACAAAGAGAAATCTCGAGATATCACTGATATGCAGAGGCACAAACGGACTCTCAAGCACTAGCCACTGCATGTCTTCTGCCTTGTGTTTAAGAGTGAGAAAATGATTAGTGAGACATGTCGACTGTTTGTTACATCGAATGGTACTCTTATGTTCGCTGATCCTCAACTTGATTTTGCTTGTAGTGTAACCAATATATGTGAGCGAACATGGACAGGTAATCATATAAATAACTCTGTCAGAGTTGCAATTATTAAAATAATAATTAAAAACTTCCCAAAGTTTCATGGCGATTGGATGAATGGTGTAGTAATGCATAAAGGACAAACAGACAGACAGACATACATTCGTTTTTATATATATAGATTAGGGAGGTGGGCACACAAGGATTTCATTCCTGCGTGTTCTCTTGTACCCTTTAACAGAGC
Source organism: Lissotriton helveticus (assembly GCF_964261635.1). Lineage (NCBI taxonomy): Eukaryota > Metazoa > Chordata > Amphibia > Caudata > Salamandridae > Lissotriton > Lissotriton helveticus. The sequence goes on along the minus strand of NC_136060.1, from coordinate 44,028,966 downwards.
GGGCCTAAGTTACCGACTAGTTGCCGAGTGAGGTGAGGCGTACTCCTATATAAAGATGGGTGAGTACATTCAGAATTAACATAATACAGCTTTTAGCATACTATATGCTTGGCCACTAAATGGGCATTTACTACTGCTGTGATTTTTGCACAATTGTTACATAATGAGACAGAGATATAGATGATTAAAGTGCACTAGAGTATAATACTAATTATTTTATATAATTTGTTGTTGTAGGAAAGAAACTGCACCTCCAATAAAATGGAAACCTTTGCACATCCGTGCTAATCGGGTCCTGGTAGGGTGTATCGTAACTACGATTTTTCAAGTTTCTGAATTAATGTTTTTTGTTATTCACACTATTTTTGTACCACCTTTGCAGTAGCGTATATCATTCTTGGTCCTGACGAAAGCCAGCTTATTGTCACCTATAAGGCTGAAACATGTCAACCTCTGTCCTATTGCTATAAGATAGTTATTTATTCAAACTATCAGCTCATGTTTTTAATCTTGACACTAGGATAACCTTCATTAAAAAAAATTCTGTGTGTCCCAGTAGTCATTTTTAATCCTCACATTTTTTTTTGCACTGCAATTTATCAGCACCACTGATTGAGATCATACTTCGGTTGGGCCGACCATCAGTTTTGAATTAAGTGCAGTTAAGTTCCCCCTAGCTAGGGATGGACTGCACTGGATTCATATGACCGTTCCCAGGTGACGATGCTCCGCCAGTGTGGTGGGCTGATGGGATTCATCTCAATATGGTGAGGCTGAATTTGTATTGCTCATAGTTCCTATGATTTCCTATCCAGGTTTTCTGTCTCTATACGGTTTGACCGGCAGTCTCCTCTTTTGTTGTTTTGGATGGTAATTGGGGATTGGAGACCACTGGGTCTGTAAAAATCATCTCCCCAGGACCCTCTTTTGTAAATATGTGTTTTGGTGTCTAGAGCAGCCACAGCTGCGGGTACCTGTTCTGGGGGTACTCTGAAATTGATTGAGTACCTCTTTTGCGCTCACCTTGTTGATTGACTTGTTTTCAGACCATGGCCGATTTTGCGGGGCTAGCCTTTGATGATGTGATTTTTAACTCTATATTAACAAACAATCCCAGTATTTTGGACGCTTTTACCCGAGATTCCTGGTAACAACCAGGATGATTGGCTTACATTGCTTAATCTTAAAAAGATCCACTCTCGCACTTCAGTTCATGGAGTTGTCATGACAGAATATTTATGGGGTAAATGTGCACCGACCGGTCTCATTGTAACTAACACACCTAGGCTCTTTTTGACAGATAAGGAGTTTTTACGTGACTGGTCTCTTATCGCGTGGCGGTGTACACGCGATTGGCTCATCCTAATTATAACAACTGCTAAAAGGATGGCAATGCCATTCTTATTGAAATACAGGTTCTTGAGGGACAGATCAAAACAACTATCACTAGTACCCTCTATAAAAAGCACATGGATGAGACTAACAAATCCAATAAAGAATATAGAGACAATATTTTGATAACCAAAATTGAGAAGTTTAAGAAAGATCTGGCCCTGTTTTCACTGGTGAAAGTATATCCCTATACTAGCGATACCTATGTGGCACCGGAGTACAACAAAAGAGGAAAGCAGTATGGCTCAAATTATTCCACTTAAGGCTCAGAACAGGGCTCTAGTGACTCTGATACCTCTAACTCTAGTACATCTCACAACAGAGGCAGGGGTCAACAACAAAGATTCAATAGAAGACGTAGCTTGCAAGGCTCTTACCAGAACCAAGGGCAATGGTGGCCCCCAGTACCCTGGTGTTACCAGCAACAACCATTCCCTCAACAGATGCCTCCCTTTCCACCACATCCACAATTCTTTGCCAACCAGCCTTTTTTAGGTCAGGGCCATGGCCGCAAATGCGGCAGGAGAAGAGGACAGCCACCAGTACATTGGGAGACAGAACCATCGTTCCCCAACACCCGCAGCAGGAAAGGGCAGCAACAATCGACCAGCACGAGTGCAGACGAGGCGACCTGATAGTAAACCTGAGCTCAAGCATTCTAACACCTGATGAGCAGAAGGTGCTGAATAAAGGATTGGGATTTGTTCCCACCAACAAAGGGGATCCCTTTCAATTGAGATGCGAACTGGAGAAATTCTTTAGAAAGATTTGTCTTCACTTCTTCTTCAAAACCAAGGAGGGAGACGTTGGCCCGACTGATAGTATGCCTACCAACACTGGTTTGCGACCTGTGTCTACCTTCACACCTTTGATTCATCATGTCCCTTCTCAGGTTGCTACCTTTGAGAAGCTGTTACCCATGATGTAATGGCTGTATGTGATTCCCGCAAACGGAGCTATCAAAATTTATCAACCAAAGAAAAAGCTGCTTTGGAAATATTGGCTAAAGATAGCCCCATCACAATAAAACCTGCTGACAAAGGGAGATACAGTTGTTATGGAAACTGACACCTACCAAGCTGAATGCTTAAGACAACTGAATGATACCAACTCGTACCAACCTTTGTCCATAGATCCTACGCCCAGATTGTCTGCAGAAATCAAACAACTGGTTGACAAGGTCAGTACGGAGGGCTGGATAACTCCCCACGAAGCCAAATCCTTGGTCCCCTGCCATCCTGTTATGCCGTATTTCTATTGCCTCCCGAAAATTCACAAAAGTCAGAGACCACCGCCAGGACGTCCTATCATCTCTGGCATTGGCTCTCTTCTAGAGCCTCTGTCGACGTTTGTGGACCATTTTCTATGGCCCCTAGTGAAGGAAATGTCCACCTACCTTCAAGATACCACTGATGTCTTGAGACTACTTCCTGACATCGACTTCGACGTCACTACTGACATACTTGTCAGTTTTGACATCGAGTTGCTGTACACTTGTATACCTCAGGAGGAGACCCTGGAATCTATCAGAGGTCTTTTGGACACCCGGGATCTTAATAGCATTACTGCGGTCAATTTTATTATGGAGTGTGCTAGATTGGCCATGATGGAGAATTTTTTCAAATTCGAGGAGCAGATCTTCCTCCAGATCTTCCGGACATCGATGGGTAGCATCTTCGCGCCCAGCCTAGCCAATTTGTATGTTCATTTATTTGAAAAAAAAATATGTTCTCGACCACAGCAACCCTTTCTTCCATCAAGCGTTGCTGTGGAAGAGATACATAGATGATATTTTGGTGGCATGGCATGGTTCTACGACTGAGATCTTAGATTTCCATGTATGGCTTAATAGCAAGAACAAGTTTCTCAAATTTACAGTGGAGTTTAGCCACATCCAATTACCTTTCTTGGACATCCTTATTTTTCCGCAAGAAGGGAAACTAGGATGAGAGGTATATAAAAAACCAATGGCAAAAACCTCACTGTTGACATTTGGGAGTCACCATCCTAAAGCCTTGCGTGAGAACCTGCCCGTTGGGCAGTTCTTACATATACATAGGAATTGTTCTGAGAGACCTCATTTTGAAAGACATGCTATAGCATTGTTTGAACAACTTAGAGACCGTGATTATCCCAGACATTTGGTTTGCCAGGCATGGAAACGGGCTGCTAATAATAATCAATACGCCCTATTGGATGCTCGAGTTGAGAAAGAACCTCTCAACAGACTAACTTTTGTGAACACTTTCAGTACACTCTCTAATCAGGTACAAAAGACGATACATTGGAGGATCCTTAATGTGGCTATTGAGAGAGTCCCTCCTCCTTTGTTTTCTTTCAAAAAGGGCCCCAGTCTACGAGATAGTCTGGTGCATATCAGGCCCATGACTAAGATCCATGAAGTTACCAACACGTTGTGGAATCTTCCTGCGGTCCGCGGTCATCAACCCTGTGGGTCTTGAAATGCCTGTCCGCAGACTCAGAAAACAGAATTCAGGGACATTGGTACAGGGAATCCGTGGATTTTGAAAACTCACACTAATTGTAACTCTGACAGAGTTATTTATATGATTACCTGTCCATGTTCGCTCAGATATATTGGTTACCCTACACACAAAATCAAGGTGAGGATCAGCGAACATAAGAGTACCATTCGATGTAACAAACAGTCGACATGTCTCACTAATCAGTTTCTCACTCTTAAACACAATGCAGAAGCTTGAGCGTCCGTATGTGCCTCCCAATATCAGTGATATCTCGAGATTTCTCTTTGTTAAGGAACAAAAATGGATTTACAGACTAAAATGTGATAGTGAGGGTCTTAATGATGAGGTTCCATGGGTCTCTCTATGAGTGACCTTTAGCCCTTAAGAACACAAATATAATATCTGAATTCTGTATTTTTGATGTCCCCATATGTTTTAGGAATGCTTTGAAAATATGTTTCACTATAGTAGATGAACATATAACCATATTGAGTACCCGGACATTCACTGTGTCTCCGAACCCATTATGTATGAACCATCATCTGGCTTCATGACTACTTATGTCGGACGTGTGGAGCTCTGCATCCATCGAGTATGACACACTGTAGTGTGATACATTATCTGCCCATGGTTGGTTATATACTTTGCTCAATCCCCTTTTCTTGACTTTGTGGTACCCTAGTTTGACAGTGGTATCCATAGTATCAATTGATAACTCCTAAGGGTTTTATTTGACACATTTATCAACTCACTCCAGTCGCTATTGACGGTTGTTATTTTGATTTTACAGTTGTCCCTTTGTTTCGAAGACATTAGGTGAGGGCAGGCAACTGTTTACACATGCACCACTGAATTGCAATTTTTTATGCATGCTGTTGCACTGATGAATAATTCTTTGTTGTTCACAGATGGTCGTTTGTGTTCATAATCAGTGCTTGTCTGCAGGTGTGCATATGTGTATACAACGCAAAACACTCAATAATCGTGTCAAATGTGTGTCAAATTTGCAAATGAGCAGTCAGGGGCGAATATGTCATAGTAGTCTCCTCCGTTAATGCAATGGCAGTTAGTGAGCGGTGTCTGTTATCATGTTGGCGCGGCGTCCTTGAACCGAGCATGCGCAGCGGTGTGGAGCAGGGTTCCCCTGTGTGCGCAGGCCCGGTTTCGCTGAACGCTGTCTTGAGTGGAGATAGGAGAGACTTCCTTTATCTACTACAACTCCCACTACTCCACTGTAGCGTTAAACGCTTTTAGCATGCGCAATAGTGAGAGGTAGTACTTCCTGTTCAATATACAGGCGCAGGCGTGCTATGTGTGCGTTTACACGTAAGTGAGCTAGGTGACGCTCGTTATCCAATCAGAGGGACTATTTAAGGAAACTCTCCCTGCCGATCGAGTACCTCCCCTTCGGCTTGGTCCATGCCCGTACCGACGGACAAGTGAGTCCTTACGTCCTTTGAGTATGTTTGTTCGCTATCTTTTATACTACCATATACCTTATAGGTTTCCGTAGCTGAGTAGGTAGGATTGCATTATTTTGATTTGACTATACACACAAAACTGTTCTTTTGTGATAACAATGGGCATCTTTATATTTGAGGCAATTCAATAGGCTCCGTTTATGTTTATTTACATTTTGGTTTGTGTAGAGGAAGGTCTTTGGTCTTTTAATTTTTTGACTTTGTTTTTAACTGAGTCTTTTTCAAACATCAAAATTGTGCCTGCATCAGGGTTCCATGGTTTGTTTTCAGTTTTGTCAACATCAAGGTTTTTATAATATATTAGTGAGGTGGGCACACAAGGATTTAATTCCTGCGTTTTCTCTTGTACCCTTTACCAGAGCGGGGCCTCAGTTACCGAGCTGTTGCCGGGTGAGGTGAGGCGTACTCCCACATAAAGATGGGTAAGTACATTTAGAATTAACTTAATACAGCTTTTTAGCATACTATATGCTTGGCCACTAAAAGGGCATTTACCACTGCTGTGATTTATGCACAATAGTAACATAATGAGACAGAGATTTGAATGATTAAAGTGCACTAGAGTATAATACTAATTATTTTATATTATTTGTTGTTGTATGAAAGAAACTGCACCGACAGTAAAATGGAAACCTTTGCACATCTGTGCTAATCAGGTCCTGGTAGGGTGTATCGTAACTACGATTTTTCAAGTTTCTGAATTAATGTTCTTTGTACACTATTTTTGTAGCACTTTTGTTGTGGCGTACATCATTCTTGGTCCTGACGAAAGCCAGGTTAATGTCACCTTTAAGGCTGAAACATGTCGACCTCTGTCCTATTGCTATAAGATAGGTATTTATTCAAACTATCAGCTCATGTTTTTAATCTTGACACTAGGATAACCTTCATTAAAAATAATTCCGTGTGTCCCAGTAGTCATTTTTAATCCTCACATTTTTCTTTTGCACTGCAATTTATCAGCACCACTGATTGAGATCACACTTCGGTTGGTCCGACCATCAGTTTTGATTTAAGTGCAGTTGAGTTTCCCCTAGCTAGGGGAGGACTGCACTGGATTCATATGACCGTTCCAGGAAATAGGACATTGCCGCAACAAGTAACGCGTTGAGAAACCGTTAATCTATACGGGATGCCAGCTCTCAAGCCGCAGCAATTGTGGTATTTCAAAATAAGATAACTACAGTTTGAAAGCAAAGTTATTATGGAATAATTGCTGGAACAGGGGTATCTTTCAGAAAATATGCCAGATTAGGGGGCGTAACTTGTTTACAGACTAGGGAATGTCCTACTGTTGAATCACATTTCTCCCCTGTAAGGAAACTTACCTATCTGCGTGTTGACATCTGTAAGCGAAAGGTAATTACCATAATTTGTGAATACAATTATTGCCAAGGGGCTCATATCTCCGCAGTGGTATAACCCCATGTATTAACCACACTGCTGAATCAGTCTCGGCCACAGAGAATAGTAACTGTTCTAATTGTTCAATATGTGACAATGTGTGTGTGACATCTTTCATGGACATTAATTTCTGTTTATCAGTCAAATTAAATGGCAAAAACAATGCAGTACTTTTACATTTTTTAGTGTTTGTAACGACCAAGCAAACTGCATGCCAGAACGTAACTGATTTTGACAATGAAACAAAACAGACACTTCATGTTGTACAATATCAATGACAGAAGATACAATATTATCTAAAGTATATTTATGGGAAGACAGTGTATTAATACTGTTATCTACTACTGCAAGGACTTTTTCTAAATTAGCCCGGTCATTTTGACGGAGAGGCACAGAAAACAGTGTGGAATGTTCCAACCATTGCTGACATAATTTACCCACAGAGTATGTGGTAACTGTAGACGAATGTGGGAAGCGTGAATCAGGTCTATTTTGTGTAAAACCTTTTGTAGTATTCAAAAAACTTAATTGACCTGCATTCAAAGTTGTCAGCCACACTAAGCATCCTAAGGGGTCAAGAGTGGACGAGTTAAGTGTGCCATTTTAAAATAAGACAGCTAAGTCTTCAATTATGTAATTAGTGTGTGCTTGCCATGTATCACATGGAGTTAATAATGGAATGGAGGGAATATTTAGGTTTTTGGCCATGGCTAAACCAATACAATTAGTCTATTGTACCGTGTCATTTAAAAAAATATTTGAGATGGTATCAGACATGCACGATGCAAAGCCACAGTGCCCTGCACTTGCCAATCTCTAGTGCCCCAGATGGATTTTAAATCAATTGTGTCCTTCTGATACTCATAACCCTTAATGGACAATTCGTTGCTGAAGGCAAGGGAGTAAACCAGTTAGGTCTGTGTTCACATAAATGTTGTTAGGGGCAGGATCTTCAATTTATAAAAATAGGACTGTGGGTCAGACAGATTGTAACCAGAAGAATACACAAATGTACTTTGTTGCATCTTCGAACTACCCTGTACTGATGTTGGGCAATGCTCTCATTGGGTATAATTAAAAAATGGTCTCTGTGTTTTGTCTTGTGTAAGAAATTAAGTCCATAATGTTGATAACAAAATAAATATGCATAATTAGCCACATTTAAGTACAAATCTCCAGTGTCAAATGCAGCATATTATTTTGAATCAGAGAATAACGACTGAACGGCATGAACATCCCAGTCATTCAAAAGGATGTCTGGCAAAACCACATCTCCCAAGGAAATGCAGAAGACATATGGAATGTTCAAAATTTCCATCGGGCCATGGATATAGTATGCAACTTTATCCCAGATGATACCATCAACAACAGGGAATGCTGATATATTGACACAGGCTTAGTCTCTTTTCATTATGTGGGATGACGTGTGAGGGGCCAGAACTCCATCATCAAAGATCACAGCACAGCGTTCAAGTAAATAATGGGCATTAATGAGTAGGAAAAATACAGTCACAAATCCGATCCACATGAAGAGGAACATCATCGTAAGCACCAGATATATGTCCAGGGTGGGACCAAATAAGTCTCTTTGAACCAGGAGATGAAAACACTGGTACCGGTTGGTGTCTCTTGCACAGTAGATAATGAGGAAGACGTGCCAGAGGAAAAGCTATTACGATCCATATAATAACCACTGGACCCCAGCTGGAACAACGGGGGATGTGCTGCATCAGATGATTCAGGTATGGAGCACTCAGGAATGTCAATTATGACTTCAACTGGAAGCGAATCATTCTCAATATACGCAGATATTACCTTGTTATTGCTGGGGAGTGGCTGAAGAAACAGAAGCCATTGGATACATTGAAAGATTTTGACGTGGAATGCTTTGAGGCATACTATTCTTTATTGTCCATATGTTGTAACTTGACATCTTTGATTGAAATGTAATGATGGGAAACATCCTTTACAACGCAACTTTTACCACGCAGTGCCTTTACGACGCAACTTTTACAACGCAAACCATTACAACGCATTGCGCTGGGGGGCGCTCTAGGATAGGGAATAGATTTAATTTAATATCCAACACCTTCCCTAGTGTCCACGGGGACTGGAGTTGGAATAGTAAATTAAACTATTCACTATCCAGCACCCCAAAGCGCTATGCGTTGTAATGGTATGCGTGGTAAAAACCGTGTTGTAAAAGCATGCGATGTAAAAGCATGCGTTGTAATGTCATACATCCGTAATGATTCTCCTTATGACCACGTAAAGGAGGCAGGATCGCAGTGCGGGTGCCTTTTAAACCAAGCAATTGGACCGGTGAATGGTAGGATGGACCAGATTATTTTTTGTTCTCTACGTTTTCAGTGACCAGATCTCCAATTTTAGGAAGCCAGCCAGAAACAGGAATCAGCACCGCTGGATCTGCGGAGGAGAGCAACTGGGCTCTATCTTGTGAATCACAAGTTTTTTATAGATCCTGTTACATAGCACAATGGCTATCTACGTCAAAGTATGCGGCAGCCGCCACAAAGTCTAGACTATCAAGGTCAGGCACAAACATTTTAATGCCAAAGAGCTTTTCGTATGGGGTCCGCCCACCCAGAGATCTTCTAGGGAGATTATTTAGTGCACTTTGTACAAATGAGTAGGCCATCCCCTGGCAGTACCTAGGACTCTAGCCATCAAAGATTGTTTTAAGTCACGGTTCTTCGGCTTCACAACTTAATTGCCCTCGGGCTGGTATGGAGAGGAATATTGCACCTGTACCTCCAGAGACTTCATCGCATCCGGATAATCCTTAGAGGCAAACACAGGACCTTGGTCCGAATTGAAGGTGCCACAAGCAAATGTCTCGTCAAAGACAAGCAAATCTTTAATGACAGTTCGGGTGTCAGCACAACGTCAAGGCGAAACCCAAAGGAATCTAGTGCATGGATCCACTGCAACTAAGATGTGTTTAAATGAGGTGTCAAAAGTTAAAGGACCACCGTGATCAAGATGAACACAGCCAAATGGCTGATTAGAGATGTAAAGCTGAGTATGTGGTGTCTGTGCAGCAGTAGAAGGCTTAACTTGTTGACAAATGTCACAAGAAAGAACATATTTACGGGCCTGCAGGTATAAACCATGCCACCAAAAACTTTGCTGCAAAAGGGAAACCATTGCATTTACTCCGGCATGGGCAGAAGCCACACCTGCATGAGCCGCAATTATCAAAGAAAGTCTGCGATCCTCATTGGGAATCAGTTGATCCCCAATGGATGGAATAGTAGCAAATGGAATTTTATCAGATGACAAGTGGTATGTATAACATGAAGGAAAACCTTGTGGAAATTCTGCAACATATTCATGCTAAGTTAGTGCAAAACAACAATGTCCCTATGTGCCATATGACATTTCTGTGTCTCTCTACATTAAACCACCCACAAAAAACACCTTACTGCATTATAAGAGCTTCAATCTGCGCTGTCAAAAACATGCCATTACTTAAAGCCAGTTCCTGCGCGTTCAGTGAAATTGTTCGAACCTGAGTGCTATTGTTTGACTTGCCAAGGTTCTTCAAACACAAATTCCTCACTAGAGGATATCCCAAGAGACTTATCTGTGACTCGTTCAATAGGGCCAAATATTATAACAGGGAGGCAATATTTGAGGCCAAGGAAAAAACAGCTGAAGACAAGTTGGTCTGCGCTATACAACATTCCAACTTGGACCAAAAAATCAGACAGGCGGTTCTACTCACAATGACACATATTAAACACTAATGTAGGTTAACCTGAACTACCCAAGCTACTATTTGCCTTTAGAAGGAACAGAAACTTGAGGAACCCTCCTAGTCAGAGCGAAACCTAAAATTGACGACTCCTTTTGTCAAAAATCTATCACAGGAACCAATCCCATCAGGGGCATCCATGGATGTGAAATGTACCAGGCATGTGACAATGACATTATAACCAGCCACATTAAAAGTGGACATAAGATGACTGAATCTAGAAGCATGTCCAATTGCAGATTTGTTAAGTGGGGGAAACAGGATTGGAAAACACAAGTCCAATATTTGCAACAGGAAAACTTCTGCACCCATAGTTCAACATTGGTTGGATCAAGGTCACACAGATTTGGAACTCAGATGGACCATATTAGAAAAAATAACACCTACCTGAGGCAGTGATGACACAAAATACTGTAAGAAAAGAGAGGTGTTTTGGAATTAATTTTTAGATACTCAACTTAAAGGCTTAAAAGAAATCACATCTTGGTGGGAAAATGCGATGTAAATCCTGTTCGGCAGTTTATCCTGACCATCCTCTCTTCCTGTATTGTTCCTTCCCCGGCCGAATGTCTCTCAAACATTAGAGATTCTTTGAATTTAGACCGTTTTCTGGGTGCCAGTATTTTCACCTATGTGTGTCCATTTATTGAACCTTCCCCATGTTCCTGTCTTTCTAACAGCCCCAGCTATGTGCACCGCGTAATGCTGTTCCTCCTTCCCTTTGGCCTCTTATTCATCATCCGACAAAAAGATATTGGACTTCATGTGCTAGGAAGATTTCTTCCAACTGACATGTTTGCTTTTAATTGTTTCATTCAGCCCTTCCTTTGAACTCCTTCATTATCATTATTATTTTTTGAAAAGGGCATGTTTTCCGTTGTTGCTGTCTTGTTTTTTCTTATTTCTTGGAGCTACGAGTATGACGAGTATCTTTGTCATCCTTACGACCCATCGAAGCATTCTAGCATATCGACTTGCTCCATCCATTTCCGGTCACACAACTGGAACTGGAACCGGTTTTTAAAGGTGAGAGCCATTTGGCTTTGGTCTGACTCTCTGTCACATCTTTTCTAGGGTCTACAGCCCTATCGTATTTGTTTACAGGATTTCTGTTATCCCTAGTTGCTGCCCTGTGGTCGGACACACGATGAACATTTCTCGGTCCCCGAGGCAGACCGCCTCTTGTAGTCTCTGAGGAGGGTCACCTCCCATAGTCCTTGCCGCTATACTTTCATTCAGCTAAGCCACTATTATGGGTCCAGCTGTATGTATTCTTACATGGGGTACCAATGCAATGTTAGATTTTGCTTTCCTGTTCTTACCTGCCTTTTTTTAATCACAGATGGCAGAGACATACGCATTAGGCTTCTACCCATGTAGACATTTTAGAAGTATTTAATGCTATTGAGCATTGCCTCCAACCCTCTATATCTTGTCCGATTGTTCTACAATGTGACAGTTTTCTTTTTCGTAGAAGTGAATTCGTTCTTTAAAAAGTCATTCACAGCCTCTCTATGTTTTCATTGTATTGTGTTATTGTTTGATAGACATTTTATTTATTTTTCTTTCAGTTTATTGACCTTCGGGTTTCGTATGGGCCCACTATTTGATCCATCTCGAGTTTGAGAGGAACTCTCTAGAATGTAGTCTATTCAGTTGTAAAGTATTTTGTTAGCTTGTGCGTCCCTTGGATTTTATATATCTCACGGCTGTTCCATGGGGGCGGAGGATGTTCTATATTTGGACCGCATTTTGAATTTTGTACTGCAGTCATTGTTTATGTTTAATTCTTAGATGTCTGAAACCCTGTGTGGATGCAGTATAGGTTGAGAATCTTTCTACCACTTTGAGTAATCAACTTTTTCCTATCTGAGGAAACAATCCTGGTGTGTAAAGTAGCTACTTTTCCATTTTTTTCATTGTACAAATACTGGGTAGAATTCATTATATTACAGAATAGACTTCTTGGCTGCTCCCCTCTTCTTTTTACATATAGGACAACCTTAACTTTTTTCTAGCTATTTGAAACTTGGACTACTTATGCATTATTATTCTCCATTGTGTCATCCTTTAGAATCTATATACTCGTAAGTACTTATTTTTTTGTTTTATCATACAAAATCTTTGTTTTTTCTCTTTCTCTGAATACGTGCCTTTGGCCTGCGACACAGAATTTTTTCTGGACTCCTATTCTGAGGCACAATTTCCAACACAGTAATCGCCACTTACACTTTCTATTTTCTATCTTTTCCACATCATGGGTGTCGAATCTCATCCATCCATCCATCCATACATTAGTAAATTATCAATGGAACACACAGTCACTCTTACTTTTCTTCCATGCAGGTGACAGTGACTACACAGTGCGTGACTTCATCCTAACGCCATATTTGAATCCATCAAATGCAAGTGAGAGAAGATACAACAGGGCACACCAGTCAACGCGCGGCGTCATTGAACTCACATTTGGAATTTTACAAAGCCGTTTCCGGTGCATACACAAAAGTGGAGGTGCATTGCAGTACAGTCCAGAAACATGTGGTAAGATTGTAACTAGCTGCGCAATGCTACATAACATGGCAATGAGAAAAGGCACAGACATTGAAGTGAGTGACTCAGACACATCTGATGATGATGCCATACCTCCACCTAGAAGGGCAACAGCAGGAGTAGGAGCAGCGTCTGGCCGGCAAACGGTCTGAGATAACACGAAATTACTTTTAGGTAAGATAAGTACTCTCACAACATATCTGTTTTTTGCAAGTGATGTGTTTAATCACAAAACAAAAAACTTACTACTATTTTTACCCATGGCATGTTACTGCACAGTAATGCTAATGTCCCATTAATTAAAAGTAAAGCCATATGTGATAATGCAGAAAGAAGAAAGTATTGCAATGTATATGCTCACTTTTTGCGGTGGCGGCTAGGTGCAAGGCGTTGTTCACATTTCATGCTCTCCAACACAGGTGTAGTTCCAGCATGTCTTCCACTTCTGCGCTGCGTGAGTTGAGAAGTTGGAGTGGGGTTGTTGCTACTCCTGCTGGAGGTGTCCTCACTGTCTGCAGAAGCCATTAGGGCGCTGGCACCAGAGTTTGCAGTTTGTAAAATTTCAACAGCACATATAACCTTGTCCAGGCCTTTGGCAAAGTTTTGAGTTCATTCACTCATCTCCCTCTGCATGTTGATGCTGCGCCTAGTTAATTTACATGTAACTGTACATAGCCGGTTAATGGCCTTTGTATATCCATGCTATCTTCCATGTGCACGTTGAGCAGCCCTGTTCCTAGATGTCTCTGTGCGTTCAAGTGTCATGCACAGTCTGTCAATTGAAGCTGCCATACACTTCATGCCCCCAATCATGCTTTGCACATGAAGCATATCCTGCTCTAAACCAGCAAAGACTGTGGGTGTTTCTGGATGAACACTGCTGCTCCTGGATCTTTCCAAACTATATATACGTGGCCTTCTTTGCATTTGTTGTTGGACTTGGCTATCAACAGGGACCACTGTATCAATCAATCAATCAATCATATAATTTGTAAAGCGCACTACTCACCCGTGAGGGTCTCAAGATGCTGGGGTGGGGAATGCTGCTTGAAAAGCCAGGTCTTGAGGAGTTTTCTGAAGGTCAGCAGGTCTTGGGTCCGCCGTAGGTGGATGGGGAGGGTATTCCAGCTCTTGGCAGCGAGGTGGGAGAACGACCTGCCACCTGAGGTCGCTCTTCGGAAGCGGGGGACTGTAGCGAGGGCTAGGTCGGTTGAGCTGAGCTGGCGGGTGGGGGTGTAGAAGCTGAGTCGTCTGTTGAGGTACGTTGGTCCGGTGTTGTGGAGTGCCTTGTGTGCGTGGGTGAAGAGCTTGAAGGTTATCCTCTTGTTGACCGGGAGCCAGTGCAGGTCTCTCAGGTGGGGTGTGATGTGGCTGCGGCGAGGGATGTCGAGGATCAGGCGTGCAGAGCCGTTCTGGATTCGTTGGAGCCGTCTCAGGAGTTTGGCTGAGGCTCCTGCGTAGAGGGCGTTTCCATAGTCCAACCTGCTGCTGACAAGGGCCTAGGTGACTGTTCTTCTCGTTTCAGTGGGGATCCACTTGTAGATCCTACGGAGCATGCGGAGGCTGTTGAAGCAGGAGGTGGAGACGGCGTTGACCTGTTTAGTCATGCAGAGGGTGGAGTCGAGGATGACCCCTAGGTTGTGTGCGTGGTCGGTGGGTGTTGGAGCGGTTCCCAGTGCGGTCAGCCACCAGGAGTTGTCCCAGGCCGAAGGGTTGGATCCGAAAATGAGGACCTCCGTCTTGTCCGAGTTCAGCTTCAGTCGGCTGTTCCTCATCCATTCAGCAACGGCCTTCATTCCTTTGTGAAGGTTGGTTTTGGCGGTTTGGGGGTCCTTGGTGAGGGAGAGTATTAGCTGGGTGTCAACGGCATAGGAGAGGATGTTGAGGTCGTGCCGACGGGCGACATGGTCGACCGGTGCCATGTAGATGTTAATGTAGTATACTTGTAAAGCGCACAGCTGCCCCAGCAACGGGGCGTCCCGGCGCTGTATAACTCTGGGGAACCCGTCCTGGCTTTCCCTGTGGGATGGTCCCTTGCTGGGAGTCCCCAAGGTGGAGCCAGGCATCCCCGGAATTGGTGGGGCCGTTGTGGAGATTAGGCAAGCTAATGCCCAGAGTTGCCGAGTGGAACCCCTGATTAGAGTAAGTACCGAAGCGAGAATTATCGAGTCCGCTGACCAAGGTCCACGACCCTGCCGCGTCGGGAATTGAACCCTGGTCCCAGGCTGACTTCTGCTCTCAGGCCTGCCGCCTCTAACCAGTGAGCCACACTACTCCACTAAACAGGGTTGGGCTGAGGGATGAGCCCTGGGTTACGTCGCAGATGATCTCGGTGGCTTCGGAACGGAAGGAGGGAAGGCGGACGCTCTGTGTTCTGCCGGAGAGGAAGGAGGTGGTCCAGTCCAGGGCCTTCTCTTGGATCCCAGCATTGTGGAGGCGTGTTCGTAGTGTGTGGTGACAGACCGTGTCGAAGGCTGCTGACAGGTCCAGGAGGATGAGAGCCGCCGTTTCTCCGTTGTCCAGCAGGGACTTGATGTCATCGGTGGCGGCGATGAGGGCAGTCTCTGTGCTGTAGTTGTTGCGGAACCCGTACTGGGAAGGGTCCAGGATGTTGTTCTCCTCGAGGTAGTAGGTCAGTTGTTTGTTGACCGTCTTCTCGATGACCTTTGCCGGGAATAGGATCAGGGAGATGGGCCGAAAGTTTTTGAGGTCCTTGAGGTCCGCCTTTAGTTTCTTGAGTAAGGCGTTGATCTCGGCGTGCTTCTTGCTCTCTGGGAAGGTTGCTGTCTCAAAGGAGGTGTTGATGACTTTCTGGAGATGAGGTGCGATGGATGTGCTAGCTTTGTTGAAGATGTGGTGTGGGCATGGATCTGACGGAGATTCGGAGTGGATGGTGTTCATGATCTTGATGGTGTCATCGTCGTTGATGTTGGTCCAGTAGAGCAGGCGGATGGTGCAGATGGTGGTTGTGGGGGCGGAGGTGTCAGTGGTTGTCGGGGCGGTCGTGGCGTTGAAACTGTCGTGGATGTCTGTGATCTTGTGGTGGAAGAAGGTGCCCAGCGAGTCGCACAGGTCTTGCGAGGGTGGGACGTTGTTGGTGTTTGGACTGGGGTTGGAAAGTTCCTTCACGATGTTGAAGAGCTCTTTGCTGTTGTGCGCGCTGCTGTCTAGGCGGTCTTTGAAGGAGGCCCTTTTGGCAGATCTGATGAGGTGATGGTGTCTGCGGGTGGCATTCTTGTGGGCGGCGTGGCTGTCCGGTGTTCGGTCACGGAGCCAGATCTTCTCCAGCTTTCGGCAGGTTTGCTTGGAGGCCCGGAGGTCTTCAGTGAAGCAGCTGGCTTTCTTGTTGGTATGATTGTTGGAGGGTTTCTTGATCGGGGCGAGGGTGTTGGCGCAGTCGTTGATCCACTGTCTGAGGTTGCAGGCGGCGGTGTCGGGGTCGGTATGGTCGGCGGGTGGGCTCTGGGCGAGGGTGGTAGTTAGCTGGTCTTTGGTGACTTTGCTCCAGCAGCGGTGGGGCGTCTGTTGGGTGCGGTGGTGCGTGGTGGGTTTCTTGAAGGTGAAGTGGATGCAGCGGTGGTCGGTCCAGTGGAGTTCGGTGGTATGGTTGAAGGAGACGTGGTGGCTTGCGGAGAAGATGGGGTCAAGCGTGTGACCGGCGGAGTGGGTGGGTGTTGTGACGAGTTGTCTGAGTCCGAGGTTGGCTAGGTTGTCGATCAGGGTGGTGGAGTTTGTGTCATCATTGTTCTCGAGGTGGAAGTTCAGGTCCCCGAGGAGGATGTAGTCCATGGAGGCGAGGGCGTGTGTGCTGACGAAGTCGGCGATGGAGTCGCCGAACTGTGGTCGGGGTCCGGGCGGTCTGTAGATGAGGGTTCCTCTGAGGGTGGGGTTGGGGTCAGTGTGGATCTGGAAGTGCAGGTGTTTGGCGGAGCTGAGGGTGTCGTCGGTGTTGGTCGAGACTCTGAGAGTGTTCCTGTGGATGATGGCAAGTCCTCCTCCCGCTCTGTTGGTGCGGTTCTTGCGGGTGATCTTGTAGCCTTTCGGGACCGCTATGGGGTGCCGAGGCGGGGTTCAGCCATGTCTCCGTCAGGAAGGCGACGTCTGGGGAGGTTGAGTCGAGTAGGTCCCAGAGTTCAACGGCATGTTTTCGGGTGGAGCGGGTGTTGAGAAGGATGCATCTGAGGTAATTGGGTTCCTTCCTGGTCGGCAGCATGGTGGGGCGGATGCTTGTGAAGCTGCAGTTCTGGTAGGTGAAAGCTCTGTGGGTGCGCTTTGGGGCGGCCAGGAACGCAGGTGTGTGATCGTTCGGTGTTGAGTGCGTGGAGGGTTCTGGCATCGTAGCGGTGTCAGGCATCATGACATTCGTGGTGCAGGGGTCCTGGCGCTGGGCGTGGTCCAGGCATGGATGGGCACAGACGGGCTTGCCTTAGGTGCACCAGCGGCGCACCAGCGGCGCGGCCGCGCAGGTGAAAGCTCCGTGGGTACGCTTCGGGGCGGCCAGGATGCAGGTGTGTGATCGTCCGGTGTTGAGGGTTCTGGCATTGTAGCGGTGTCAGGCATCATGGCATTCATGGTGTCCAGGGGTCCTGGCGCTGGGCGCGATCCAGGCACAGATGGGCACAGACGGGCTTGCCTTAGGTGCGCCAGCGGCGGGCCCGCAGAGCGCGGCCGTGTAGCGGCTTCCATATGAGGGAATGTGGAGGGGAGGAGCAGCTGGGAAGCGGGAGCGGGGCGGCGAATGGGATTGCAGGTGGGCGGGGCCGCAGGGACGCAGCAGCGGGAAAAACGGGCGAGGGCCGCGGGAGAACGGGGCACAGGAAGGAAGAACAAGTTTAGGCAAGAAAACAAGTACAGGCACGGAGGAATAAAAACAAGTCTGGGCAAGAAAGCAAGTTGGGCACTGGGGAATAAAAACAAGTCTGGGCAAGAAAGCAAGTTAGGCACAGGGGAATAAAAACAAGTCTGGGCAAGAAAGCAAGTACAGGCACAGGGGAATAAAAACAAGTCTGAGCAAGAAAGCAAGTACAGGCACAGGGGAATAAAAACAAGTCCGGGCAAGAAAGTAAGTTAGGCACAGGGGAAAAATACAAGATTAGGCAAAAACAATGCAGGCAGAGCCGTGCAGCAGCGTGGGGAGCGGCCTGCCTGCGATCAGGGTCATAGGTCGCTCAAGGCCACTGTCTCTTGTATCCCCTTCAATGTTAAGGTCATCTTCCAAAGGAGGCAGAGGGGCCACATGTCTGCGCTTCTTGCGCACAATTGGAGTAGAGACAGTCTCAACACTACTTTCTCCTTCTGCCCCAGAGCCAACATGGAGTGGTGATTCATCGCCCTCTGTGTGATCCCTTGATTCCCTTGATTGTGCTGTGGATGTAGAGTGAGACATATGAGTTTGTGTTTTGCTGTGTAACTTGAAACAAATAAAGTTTTCTGATTTCAAAATCTGACTTTATTCACACTCTAATTCTGACTACCAACAACACCACAATGTGGGCCTGTGTTTCATTGATGTAAGATTAAAAATATCCTTGTAAAACTACAACTCCCATGATGCATTTCTAAATGTATGTTAAGCAGTGTACCAGGACTTAGAAATTCCTTGCACTGAGTACATGTGTCAGAATTGTGCACATGCATTACCCACTACTTTTGGACTTCATAACATGCATCTTACCTTGTGCACTTTGTTTAGGATCAGAGCTGTCTATATCAGCCACTCCACTCACACTTTCAGACAGGAGAGTGGCCTCCACAAGTTCTTCGTGTGGTGTAGGTTGCTATGCTGTGGAAGTTCCACCTCCAGTCTTGTGTGCCTCCTTTATCCTTTCAGCCACCCTTTCTTTTGATCTCTGGTTCATGTCGTACCATCTTTTCCTAAGTTCTTCTATGGTATGGTTGGTCACTCCCACTGCATTCACTTTTTGCTGTATGTCCAGCCAGATCTTTCTTTTTCTGGATTCAGGCACTTTTAATGCTTTTTTTCCAAGGAGCAGCTCATAGCTGCACACCATTTTCTCTTTCTTTTTTCACCAGCCATTCCCTCCTGTGTGCTCTGGGACTCCATTTCACAGCAAGCAAGTCTGTTCAGCCTCCAAACAGTCTTCCAATTGCCACTGGGTGTGGCTCAGGCAAGCAGGTGCAGGTAATCACTCCCTCTTCCTGGCTGTGATGTCATCAACCTGCTCCTGCATTGCAGATTCCCATTTTTTGCGGTTTCATAATTTGCAAATTTCGCAAATTAAGAAATCGCAAGGGATTCTGAGAATTTTTTGCGATTTTTATGAAATCGCAAAATAATCGCAAAATTCTACATACATCCCGTTTTGCGAATCTGCAATTGCGAATCGCAAAACATCGCAATTACAGATTCTCAAAACCCAATCTTGATACATCTGCCCCTGTATGTTTGTGTTAAAAGCCTGCATGGTAAATACACGTGTGGTGAAGGTATTTGCATTGTAAAGACTGCTTGGTAAAGGCATGCATGGTAAAGGTATGCATTGTACCATCATACAGCCATTCATAGGACATGCACTAGGCTGAGCCACACGTATGGGGTACCTTTTTTCTTTGGATACATGTGGGAATGCATGACGGTAAGACCTTTCCCATTGGCTGTATTTTTATAACATTTCTGTCAAAGAATATGGGGACCATACTTTAAAATTTGCAAGGCATTCTGCCTTCGAATATGAATTCCCCTGTTTCTCTAATTTTAAGAAATCTCAAAAGTTGGTGTTGTTTCCAGCTTCAAGATCCTAATGGAAATAGAAAAGTTATACACCATTTTTAAGTGTCTCTATGGCATTCTAGGTTGGGAATTGTGCTGGCCTCTTTTCAACCCACACCACCCTTAAATGTTCATCCATACATGGCTTAGAAGTCATATTTAAGAGTGTGGAGTCGTTGACAGAGGCAGTGACCAGATTATGGTGTTGGGTTGCATGATAAAAGCATGATACACATATGGCACCATATTTTGATCAAACTTCACCTTATAAACCATTGTTACAGCCACTGGTCGTCTTTCAGAAAGACCTTGTAATATGGAGTGTGAAATGCACGCTGTAGCAGGAATGTTGCCAAGGATTACCCTAGAAGTGTTTCACAGTCTATAAGTATTCGTATTAGAGCAGAGAATGGCTGAGCTTGAAAGTGATGAGGCATCAGGCCACATTAGTCTGTCAGTGCCATATAAACCAACAGCATGGCACACAAGATACTGTAGTGCAGAGGAAGTAGAGGAGAGGTCAGAATCGAGCATCACCAGGTCTGCTGGTAGCAAAGAGAGGAGAACAATGTCCTGAAAGGTGACTTCTTGAATATCCCAAGTTGTTTATGTTGTGTAGTCTTAGTCTCAGAGTAGTCTCATTATGAAGTATGAGCCTTATCTTGTTGTAGTTATCTTAAAATGATTCTGTGAATAAACTAAGAAAATATTTGTTATGGATGCATAAAGTGTACAGGTCTCATTATCTCTGCACTTAACTCAGGAGTGGTTTGATGGGATGCCTATCACGTGTGCTATTGGAACCGAAAAGTCCTGTGCATGGTGAGAGACATGTACCCCTGCTCCGAGTGCCCAACTGTACTTTTGTCTGGATGCTAATGCTGATATTTATGTGTAGGAGAGTAGGGTCTGCAATCCTATGATCACCCAGATTTTTGCTTTTTGCTGCACTGGTTTACGACTTTCCCTGGCTGTGGGCCTGCTAATCAGACCCACAGCCTAGCTGTTCTCTCTATCCAAATTGTACTCAGGTACTGAATTGGCCCTGGGCCCTCTCCAAGTCCCTGTACTCAGGGCTGAGGTGCACCCAGAAGTCTCCCAGGGGCTGAAGCATGTATTATGCCACCCCTGGATTGACTAACTAAAACTGACACAACTGGCTGCACGACAGCTGGGGCAAGGTGGTGTACACACCCTTTGCTTTAGATATAGTATACCTATATCTAACCCTAAAATGGACACACAGATCTCCTATCAGTCACTCCTATGGCAGGCCTTGACAATCCTGAAGGCAGAGTGCTTGGAATCGTGTGAGATGGTGCTCTGGCATGAGCTGAGCCTGTCTGCGGCTTTCGGGACCCATCCCTTAGCCGTTTCCATGATATCGCATACCATATACTCTTAAGTGCATTATAATCCTCGCGGTTATGTGCCAACTCTGGTATCGCTTTATCAAAACATGTCGAGTAAGGTGTCATACGAATTGGAATACTAACCCCTCGCCAATTCTGGCGACGGGGTTAGCATTCCACCCTTCTAGAGGGACACGACATGCCTGTAACCTATAACCCGGTTAAAAGTCAGACAGAGCCTTAGCATCCACAAAATGGATGCTGCCACCGAGACACAAGTCTGCCCTCCTGCTGCTGGGAGTCCTCCCAGAGCAGGAGATAAGGACAAAGGGTTTCCTGCCAGGGGCGGTGCCAGCACCGTCCCAGACAGGGTTTTGTGTATTGTAGGTAGGCAGGGCTTTAGAGGAAGGTGACTGCAAGTAGCACCCCGGTGCTCACTATGCATAGGCCGGCTTGAACCAGTTCCAGGGTCACTCCAGACCCTGTGCTGGGGAAAAGCCCGCCAAGGAAGTGGGTGTAACCACCCCCCTCCTAGTCCCACCCATAGGGCAGGACTTAGTCGCGTGCCAGCCCCTTTTTTACAGGATAAAGGTAGAGACTGGCCCCCTTCCAAATCAGATCATCTTTGAATCCTGAAACTACTTTCTGCGAAAGGAACTCAAGACTTCTTCCTAAGATTTCTCCCTTGTGACTAAGGAGTAGTCACCCTGCACCCGCAGGCACCATCTACAGAACACTGCGGTCTGCTGCACGTCCTTCCTCCGGAATCCGACTGCCCAGCTCGACGAGACCCGGCTTCCCTGGCACCTCTGACCTCTACCCACCTCTACAGCACAGCTGAGAACCGTGGGTGCGACGAGACCTCGAGGGACCGGCCATCGCCAAGACTGCACGACTTCTGCACAGCAAGCCCGCCGAGTATTCCACTGGTGAGTGCTTTGGGGTCCGAGAAGCCCCGACTCTGAGCAGCTCCAGCTCCGAAGTGCAGCCCCCCAGCATCTCCACGATCTGCGTGGGGCCCTTCTGCTTTCCGCTGCTCACCGCGTTGTTTGGCTACTAGCCCGTTGGCTTGTGGCCTTCCTGACGACGCCCGACGACATTTCTGCTGCTGGTCTGGTTGCTCCAGACTGGCCCTTGCTCCCTTCCAGAAGAGGAGCACCCCGGACCCTCCTGGTCCACTCAAGACGCCATTTTGAGTCCACCGCGTGGGCTTGAATTAGCCAAGGCTTGTTGCCCAATCCTGGGTAACTTCGACGCCAAAGACTTCATCCTTCGTGGGACAGCTCGCACCTCCATCCTGGTCGCCGACAACGCCTCCTGGTCCGA
The DNA here is from genome assembly GCF_964261635.1 of Lissotriton helveticus. Taxonomy (NCBI): domain Eukaryota; kingdom Metazoa; phylum Chordata; class Amphibia; order Caudata; family Salamandridae; genus Lissotriton; species Lissotriton helveticus. The sequence goes on along the minus strand of NC_136060.1, from coordinate 44,006,467 downwards.
GAGACTGCAGAGCCCAGCAGCGCCCACTCACCTGACTGCGGTGACTTCGCCCGGTGCCATCCTGGTGCCCACTTAATCACTGGCTAGTGATTCAAGAACTTGGTCCCCTCTGCTTTCAGGTTTTCTTCTTCCTTGATCCAGGCTTGGATCCATCGAACTTTCCTTCACTGGTCGCCTGCCAGCAACTTCTTCCTTCCAGGCTCCTGGTCCGGCAACGAGATCCCCGACGTCTTTTCAGACCTATGCAGCTGCAGCCCCTGGGCTAGGTAACTTCGGCACTTCGGTGTCCCAGCATAGCCTCACTATCCTAGGGTCAGGATCCACTGTCGTTTTCTTCCCACCAGGTCGGGTTCGCCCGTGAACACTAACTTTGTGAATTCTAGCTTCCATAGACTTTGTCCCGCATCCCGCGTGAGAGTGCACACTCTGCACCCGAGTTCCCTAGGCCTCCTGCTAGTAATCTAAAGGTTCAGTAGTCCAGTCCTAGCGATCCCAAAGCCTCTGAGAATCGTTACTTACCTGCTAGTAATTCGCATTCCACTTTTAGCGTATATGGTTTTTCGTGCCCCTCGGGCATTTGTGTAACGTGCTAACTTAAAAGTATTTTCGTAAGAGTTTTGTTGTGTGCTTAGCACCCTGTCCTCATAAAGAGTACAGGGTTGTTGTGATTCTAATAAATACATTGTTTATTTTCATAACACTTGTGTGGTGTCCTTTCACTGGGTGTTCAAGGGGTAATGTGATGGTAAAACAGCTGGCTTAACACGCCCTCTAGAGTCTTAGCCTTAGACTGCTCGTATCCATGCTACTAGGATAGCTGGTCTATAAGGTTGACTTACAACCAATCATCAATAAGGGTTGTTTGGACTGATATATAGTGATCACTAGAATAGTGAGCACTGCACATCAGGCCAACTTCTCACATTGGTGAGCAGCGGTTGGGATTTGAGCTTGCTGTTGTTTTACCACACATGCCCTAAGAATATCTTGTGAAAGATCACATAAGTACTAAAGGTACATATAACTTAGCTTAGAATACTCTGAGTTCTACTGAACCAGCTGTTGTAGCTCCTAGGGCCTAGCACACCCTAAACTACAACTCTAGCAAGGGATCAGTAGGCAAACATATAGTGTAGGTAAGTGCACCACTTACACCTCACTAGAAAAGCATGTCGACTCAGGGGGACTCTACTGAGACTCCCCTGGTCAGTGTTGACCCTCCACAGGTCACTTCAAGATATGCAGCTCTCAGCTTTCAGGAGATGAGACAAATCTGTGTCTCCAGGAAACTGAAGCAGGGGTCTAACCCCACCATTCCCTTTCTGATAGGTCTCTTAGAGACATATGATGCCAGAAAGCTCTCTCAGTTACATGAGAGCATGCCAGCCTTAGAGGGAACCTCTGGGGATCCAGATCTCCACAACACTGATTCAGCAGTTGAGGAGGAGGATCAGGAGGTACTCTCTGGGGATGAGGTAGACAAAGGTCTTGAGGTAGTCAGAAGGCTAACTAGGACCAACTTAGACTTACTTGGGCTAGGATCTGGGGGCCCCCCAGTACTGACCCGAAGTGGGCCTAACCTTGGAGTTAGGAGAGATAGATCTCTTTCTAGGGACTCCAATAGATCTCTGCACTCTAATGCCTCTTCTCAAGGGAGAAGGAATCCTCCACAGAGGAGATTTACTTCCCCTCAGAGAAAGGAGCATGAAGCTAGGATGAGGCAAGCTGAACTGAGGATTGAAAGGGAAGAAATTGCCCTGGCCAAAGAGAAGCTTGCCCTGGCAAGAGAGCAGCAGATGAGTGGGCTAGCTCCCACTGGTGGCAGCAATCTCCCAAGAGATAGAGAGAAGGGTTTAGATACTAAACACCTGACTAAAATAGTGCCCCCCTTTAAGCAAGGGGATGACATCCAGAAATGGATGGCTGCTCTGGAGAGGGCCTGCACTGTGCAGAACATTCCCCAGAGTCAGTGGGCAGCTATACTGTGGCTCTCCTTTGATGGTAAAGGTAGAGATAAGCTCCTCACTACAAGAGTGGAGGATGCTAACAATTACCAGGTCCTGAAGAATACACTGGTTGATGGGTTTGGTTTAACCACTGAACAGTACAGGTTGCTGTTCAGAGACACCCAGAAAACTCAGTCTCAGGACTGGTCTGATTTTGTGGATTGTGCCACTAAGGCTTTGGAGGGCTGGTTGCTGGGTAGCAAGGTTACAGATTACACAGGATTGTATAATCTAATGATGAGAGAACAAATTTTGAACAATTGTCAGAACCAGTTGCTGCACCAGCACCTTGTTGATTCAGATCTGACCTCTCCCCAAGAATTGGGAAAGAAGGCAGACAAATGGGTCAGGACAAGGATCAAGCAGAACCAGAACCAGAACCAGGGTGGTCAGAAGAAAGCAGACCAGAAGGGTAATGTAAAGAATGAGCAAAATGACCAGAAGTCTTCACCAGGTCCCCAACAAACCAAAGAGGGTGGGGGTCAGGCTTCCCAGAAGAAGAAGACTCAAGAAGGCCAGTCAAAAAGGTGGTGCCAGTACTGTAAAAGTAAATCTCACTGGTTTAGTGAGTGCACCAAAAGAGGAGGAGGACAAACTCCTGCCACTACAGCTCCTAAAGCAACTGCACCCCCTAGTACAGTCAGTAGTGGTAGTGTCACTCCCAAGGCATTAGTTGGGTTAACCTTGGGTACTGAGGGGTCTGACAACTTAGTTGGCACACTCACTCAGGCTGTCCTTGTCTGTACAGGGGATATGGATATGTCCCCTGAAATAAGTCCCAATACTTTGGGCAAATACAGGCAGACACCTTTGATTAATGGCAAAATGGCTCAGGCCTATAGGGACACTTGTGCCAGTGTCACCATGGTGACACCTAACTTTGTGGACCCTGGACAGATCATGCCAGGTACTGATTTCCTGGTGACCAATGCCAGCAATGTCACTACTAGTCATAGTGTGGCAATTGTGGCTTTCTCCTGGGGTGGAGTGAAGGGACAAAAGAAAGTTGTAGTCAGTTCAGACCTCCCAGTTGATTGTTTGTTGGGCAATGATTTGGAGTCATCACAATGGTCAGAAGTGGAGCAGAGGACTCACATGGAGATGCTAGGCTTGCCAGCACATGTGCTTGCTGTGACTAGGTCACAGGCCAGAAGATGCCCCACTGAACAGGTGCTGGATCCTGAAATTATGGACCAGACACCTCCCAAGAAGAAGAGCAGTAAGGGTAAGGCTTTGCCTTCCCCCTTGCCCCAGGTTGAGGATCAAGTCTCTGAGGAGGCTGATCTAGCAGAGCTGAGGGAAACTGAGCCTAAAGAGCTTGAACTTGATCAAGTTGAGTTTCTGGGCTCAGGGGGACCCTCCAGAGCAGACCTGGGGAAGGAACAGTTGAGCTGCCCTTCCCTTGAACCCCTCAGACAGCAGGCTGCTGCTGAGGCTGCAGGGAATGCCACAGGTGCCCACAGGGTATACTGGGAAGATGGACTCCTGTACTCTGAGTCAAGAGACCCCAAGCCTGGTGCAACCAGGAGGCTGGTCATCCCCTTGTCTCTGAGAGGTTTCCTTCTCACCTTGGCCCATGAGATTCCCCTTGCAGGTCATTTAGGTCAGACAAAGACTTGGGACAGGCTTGTCTCACACTTTCACTGGCCCCATATGAATGAGAATACCAAGGAGTTTTGTCGCTCATGTGTCACTTGCCAAGCCAGTGGTAAGTCAGGTGGCACAACAAAGGCCCCCCTCATACCACTACCTGTGGTGGGGGTTCCCTTTGAAAGAGTGGGGATTGACATTGTTGGTCCAATGGAACCCCAGACAGCATCAGGACACAAGTTTATACTGGTGGTGGTGGACCATGCCACCAGGTATCCTGAGGCTATTCCCCTTAGGACCACTACAGCCCCTGTAGTGGCAAGAGCCCTAGTTGGAGTGTTCTCCAGAGTGGGTTTCCCTAAGGAGGTCGTTTCTGACAGAGGTACAAACTTCATGTCAGGATATCTGACTGCCATGTGGAAAGAGTGTGGTGTGAACTACAAGTTCACCACACCCTATCATCCACAATGCAATGGGCTTGTTGAGAGATTCAACAGGACCCTGAAAGGGATGATTCATGGGCTACCTGAACCTCTTAGGAGGAGATGGGATGTCCTGATCCCCTGCCTCCTGTTTGCTTACAGAGAGGTCCCACAGAAGGGGGTTGGCTACAGCCCTTTTGAGCTTCTGTATGGGCATCCTGTAAGAGGACCCCTGTGTTTGGTGAAGGAAGGATGGGAGAGACCTCTCAAAAAGCCTGCAACCAACATAGTGGACTATGTACTTGGTCTCCGCTCCAGGATGGCTGAGTATATGGAGAAGGCATCTAAAAACCTTGAGGCCAGCCAGGAACTTCAAAAAGCTTGGCATGACCAAAAGGCTGTACTGACTGTGTACCAGCCAGGACAGAAGGTGTGGGTGCTGGAGCCAGTGGCCCCAGCAGCTCTGAAAGACAAATGGTCTGGGCCCCACACCATCATTGAGCAAAAGGGGGAGGTTACCTACTTGGTGGACCTTGGAACTCCCAGGAGCCCTCTCAGAGTGCTCCATGTTAACAGGCTCAAAGCATATGTTGACAGGAAGGACATGAGCTTGCTCATGGCCACAGATGAGGGACAGGAGGAAGAGAGTGACCCTCTCCCAGACCTGCTCACTCAGAATCCTGATGATGGGTCAGTTGATGGTGTTGTCTTTTGTGGCAGCCTCACTGAACATCAGCAACAGGATTGCAGGCAAGTTCTGCAATCCTTTCGACATATGTTCTCTCTGACACCCAGCCAAACTGATTGGTGTACCCATGATGTTGACACTGGAGACAGTCTGCCTGTCAAGAGTAAAATCTACAGACAGCCTGATCATGTTAGAGACTGCATAAAAACTGAAGTGCAGAAAATGTTGGAACTGGGAGTCATTGAGCCCTCAGATAGCCCTTGGGCTAGCCCAGTAGTTCTAGTGCCAAAGCCTCACACCCAGGGTGGTAAGAGAGAGATGAGGTTTTGCGTAGACTACAGAGGCCTCAATGCAGTCACTAAGACTGATGCCCACCCAATCCCAAGAGCAGATGAGCTTATAGATAGATTGGCTTCTGCCAACTTCTTAAGCACATTTGATTTGACAGCTGGGTATTGGCAAATCAGGTTAGCTGAGGAAGCCAAACCTAAGACAGCATTTTCTACCCCTGGAGGGCATTATCAATTTGTGGTAATGCCCTTTGGACTGAAAAATGCACCTGCCACCTTCCAAAGGTTGGTGAATCAAGTCCTCACTGGGCTGGATGACTTCTGTGCAGCATATCTGGACGATATTGCTGTCTTTAGCTCCACCTGGGAGGATCACCTGGTCCACCTGAGGAAAGTGTTAGAGGCCCTGCAAAAGGCAGGCCTCACTATCAAGGCCACAAAGTGCCAGATAGGGCAGACACAGGTTGTATACCTGGGCCACCTTGTAGGTGGAGGCCAGGTTCAGCCACTGGAGAGTAAGATACAGGCCATCAAGGACTGGACTCCTCCAATCACCCAGACTCAGGTTCGAGCTTTCTTGGGCCTGACTGGGTACTATAGGAAGTTTGTCAGAAATTATGGGTCCATAGTGACCCCCCTTAATGACCTGACAAGCAAGAAGATGCCAAAGAAAGTTCAGTGGACAGCCAGCTGTCAGAAAGCATTCAATGACCTAAAGCAGGCCATGTGCACAGCACCTATCCTCAAGAGTCCAGATTACTCCAAGCCATTCATTGTCCAAACAGATGCTTCTGAGTTGGGTGTGGGAGCTGTTCTGTCTCAACTGAATTTTGATGGTAATGATCAGCCTATTGCTTTCATTAGTAGAAGGTTGACACCCAGAGAGAAAAATTGGTCAGCTATTGAGAGGGAGGCCTTTGCTGTGGTCTGGGCCCTGAAGAAGCTGAGGGCCTACTTGTTTGGCACTCACTTCACCATTCAGACAGACCATAAGCCCCTCTTGTGGCTAAATCAGATGAAGGGTGAAAACCCCAAACTGCTTAGGTGGTCCATTTCCCTACAGGGGATGGATTTTACAGTGGAGCATAGACCTGGGACTGATCACAGCAATGCTGATGGGCTCTCCAGGTATTTCCACTTAGAGCAAGAAGACTCACCTGGTCAAGGTTAGTTTATTGTCCCAAAGTTTGGGGGGGGGTCATGTAGGAGAGTAGGGTCTGCAATCCTATGATCACCCAGATTTTTGCTTTTTGCTGCACTGGTTTACGACTTTCCCTGGCTGTGGGCCTGCTAATCAGACCCACAGCCTAGCTGTTCTCTCTATCCAAATTGTACTCAGGTACTGAATTGGCCCTGGGCCCTCTCCAAGTCCCTGTACTCAGGGCTGAGGTGCACCCAGAAGTCTCCCAGGGGCTGAAGCATGTATTATGCCACCCCTGGATTGACTAACTAAAACTGACACAACTGGCTGCACGACAGCTGGGGCAAGGTGGTGTACACACCCTTTGCTTTAGATATAGTATACCTATATCTAACCCTAAAATGGACACACAGATCTCCTATCAGTCACTCCTATGGCAGGCCTTGACAATCCTGAAGGCAGAGTGCTTGGAATCGTGTGAGATGGTGCTCTGGCATGAGCTGAGCCTGTCTGCGGCTTTCGGGACCCATCCCTTAGCCGTTTCCATGATATCGCATACCATATACTCTTAAGTGCATTATAATCCTCGCGGTTATGTGCCAACTCTGGTATCGCTTTATCAAAACATGTCGAGTAAGGTGTCATACGAATTGGAATACTAACCCCTCGCCAATTCTGGCGACGGGGTTAGCATTCCACCCTTCTAGAGGGACACGACATGCCTGTAACCTATAACCCGGTTAAAAGTCAGACAGAGCCTTAGCATCCACAAAATGGATGCTGCCACCGAGACACAAGTCTGCCCTCCTGCTGCTGGGAGTCCTCCCAGAGCAGGAGATAAGGACAAAGGGTTTCCTGCCAGGGGCGGTGCCAGCACCGTCCCAGACAGGGTTTTGTGTATTGTAGGTAGGCAGGGCTTTAGAGGAAGGTGACTGCAAGTAGCACCCCGGTGCTCACTATGCATAGGCCGGCTTGAACCAGTTCCAGGGTCACTCCAGACCCTGTGCTGGGGAAAAGCCCGCCAAGGAAGTGGGTGTAACCACCCCCCTCCTAGTCCCACCCATAGGGCAGGACTTAGTCGCGTGCCAGCCCCTTTTTTACAGGATAAAGGTAGAGACTGGCCCCCTTCCAAATCAGATCATCTTTGAATCCTGAAACTACTTTCTGCGAAAGGAACTCAAGACTTCTTCCTAAGATTTCTCCCTTGTGACTAAGGAGTAGTCACCCTGCACCCGCAGGCACCATCTACAGAACACTGCGGTCTGCTGCACGTCCTTCCTCCGGAATCCGACTGCCCAGCTCGACGAGACCCGGCTTCCCTGGCACCTCTGACCTCTACCCACCTCTACAGCACAGCTGAGAACCGTGGGTGCGACGAGACCTCGAGGGACCGGCCATCGCCAAGACTGCACGACTTCTGCACAGCAAGCCCGCCGAGTATTCCACTGGTGAGTGCTTTGGGGTCCGAGAAGCCCCGACTCTGAGCAGCTCCAGCTCCGAAGTGCAGCCCCCCAGCATCTCCACGATCTGCGTGGGGCCCTTCTGCTTTCCGCTGCTCACCGCGTTGTTTGGCTACTAGCCCGTTGGCTTGTGGCCTTCCTGACGACGCCCGACGACATTTCTGCTGCTGGTCTGGTTGCTCCAGACTGGCCCTTGCTCCCTTCCAGAAGAGGAGCACCCCGGACCCTCCTGGTCCACTCAAGACGCCATTTTGAGTCCACCGCGTGGGCTTGAATTAGCCAAGGCTTGTTGCCCAATCCTGGGTAACTTCGACGCCAAAGACTTCATCCTTCGTGGGACAGCTCGCACCTCCATCCTGGTCGCCGACAACGCCTCCTGGTCCGAGAGACTGCAGAGCCCAGCAGCGCCCACTCACCTGACTGCGGTGACTTCGCCCGGTGCCATCCTGGTGCCCACTTAATCACTGGCTAGTGATTCAAGAACTTGGTCCCCTCTGCTTTCAGGTTTTCTTCTTCCTTGATCCAGGCTTGGATCCATCGAACTTTCCTTCACTGGTCGCCTGCCAGCAACTTCTTCCTTCCAGGCTCCTGGTCCGGCAACGAGATCCCCGACGTCTTTTCAGACCTATGCAGCTGCAGCCCCTGGGCTAGGTAACTTCGGCACTTCGGTGTCCCAGCATAGCCTCACTATCCTAGGGTCAGGATCCACTGTCGTTTTCTTCCCACCAGGTCGGGTTCGCCCGTGAACACTAACTTTGTGAATTCTAGCTTCCATAGACTTTGTCCCGCATCCCGCGTGAGAGTGCACACTCTGCACCCGAGTTCCCTAGGCCTCCTGCTAGTAATCTAAAGGTTCAGTAGTCCAGTCCTAGCGATCCCAAAGCCTCTGAGAATCGTTACTTACCTGCTAGTAATTCGCATTCCACTTTTAGCGTATATGGTTTTTCGTGCCCCTCGGGCATTTGTGTAACGTGCTAACTTAAAAGTATTTTCGTAAGAGTTTTGTTGTGTGCTTAGCACCCTGTCCTCATAAAGAGTACAGGGTTGTTGTGATTCTAATAAATACATTGTTTATTTTCATAACACTTGTGTGGTGTCCTTTCACTGGGTGTTCAAGGGGTAATGTGATGGTAAAACAGCTGGCTTAACACGCCCTCTAGAGTCTTAGCCTTAGACTGCTCGTATCCATGCTACTAGGATAGCTGGTCTATAAGGTTGACTTACAACCAATCATCAATAAGGGTTGTTTGGACTGATATATAGTGATCACTAGAATAGTGAGCACTGCACATCAGGCCAACTTCTCACATTATGTCATAGTTGAAACCAGACCATGTGTGTGTGCAATGACATAGGTAGGTCTCAAGTATTGCAATCTTGCTAGACCTGGAGGGGTGCCCAAAGTTCTACCCTCATAGTGGTGGAAGGCTTCCACCTTCAACCGGAGTTAAGCAGCGTATGCACAGTGGTGGCAGTGTACCCTGTAGTGAAGTGAACTGGACGTTTATACCTTGTGTTACTGGAGTGAAGCTCACTCACATTTTGAAAAGTTCTGCTTCTGTCTGCTTAACTCACCAGTGGCCTACATTCGGTAAGTTTTGGAGTGCTGCATAGGGCAGGAGTAGTGACTCTGCATTAGTTGTATGCGTGCCTGGGAAGGGTACAGACAAGAATGGAATAGTACTACTTGGTGCATGTGTGACTAGTACATGTACTGGGTGTGTGTATGTCTAGAGGATTACATAGCATGAGAGATGTAGTGCAGTGCAGTGGATGTGTGGATACAGCAAATGTGGAGGAGTACAATATGAAGAGTGAAGTGTTCTGCAGAGTGCACAGAGTGAGTGTGTGTGGGTGCTGGCAGTGTGTGAGTTTGTATAAAGCACACCCTGCTTAAATACAGAAAAGCATCAGTGAATCAGTGATGAATAGTGCACGTGGACGGAGAGTAGGTGCTGAATGCATGTGTACATGTGAAGGTACAATGCAGAAAGGCATGGGCGCTAAAAGTGTGCTATGAATGTACAGAGTGAATGTGCCTGCAATAGCACATTCCATGGAAGACTGTGGGTGCTATTTTGGGAAGCCCATCCTGCCTGGTGAAGACATGAGGAGGAAAGAATCCCTCCAAACAGATTTGTTTATTGCTGCATTCTTGTGAGGTGGATGCGCTCACATTAGAAAGAAAAAGAAGTGACTCTCATTACATTTTTCAAAGACTGCTCTTTGATTCAGTGAGAGATCACAAGTAAGGGGCCTGAACACATCTTGGGAAGGGAGATGGGGCTGGTAAGAGAGTCATAAATCCTTGGGGGGGTCTGGGATTCAACTATTGCTGCACAAATCACTATGGTTGATATTCAGGTGTTCCCTTGAATTGTGCTGTGTCAGTCAGCTTCGGAGTTGTGCCTGCTGGGGCAGACCTGTTTCATTAAGGAAGATGAAAAGAAGAAGAACCCCAACATAAAACTTCAAAGACACAGACCCTAAATTAAATTTCGTGTTTGGAAAAGAATTATAAGAAGGGGAGGTGGAGTCCCAAAAATGTTTCATCTGCCAAACAACCAGAAGGGCTGTGTGAGAAGGCGAAGCTCTGCAAGATTTCTGCAAGACTTCTGCCTGTGATTAGGACTGGGGACCAAGGCCTGCTAGTCTCCCAACTGGATGAGTGGACACCACCTGCCCTGGAGTCTTGAGCACCAGTGCCTGCCTGCTTGCTAAGACCAGTGTGCCGGTGAGCAAGAGGAGAGCGTTGGAGGGAGTGAAGTCCAGTGGGGAGTTCTCCCATGATGACTACCTGTGCGAGAAGTGAGAATTTTAATGTTCTTCGATGGGGCTGTAGCCCTTGTGCAAGACTGTTTTTGTGATCCCCTAAGCCAGGAGAGGGTTATCATGGACTGTGCCAAGTGTCAAGCATTGTATGGAGGGCCCATACATTCTTGTTGCTGTGACTTCGTACTCCAGGACTCGTGAAGAGCTGAGCAGCGACTGAATATATGCCAGGGTCACTGTGATGCACGCAAATGTACTTGAGGAGTGCATGTTGCATCCAGGAGGAGTTGTGGCAACCCTGTATGCCAAGCTTGGGCTACCGGGACCAAACTATCAAAGACTTCAGGCCATCACCCAAGACTGAAATGAGGCTGTGAACAGTGGGACTAGCCGCATTAAAGGATCTGCCCTGATGGGCACCCAGGGACCAGGAGGATGCCGAGGAGGATGACATGCCCACAGGGGACTCCATTTGGGAACCAATGGACAGGGTTCCACCGCCAGGAATAACTTGACCTACCACATCTCTAAGAGCTGGAAAATGCTTTGATCCCTGGGGAGAGGGGTTGCACCACTCCAGAGAGTCTGCCTGTTCCTGCCTGAAGCTGCCATGTGTACTGTGAGCAACCTTATTTCTCCAAGCAGGATTAGGATCTTACGAGTGCCCATGCTAAGGGTACCCGCTATAACACTGAATGCTTTCATGCTGCAGAAACAGATTGGACTTGAACTAGGACCTTTGGGGACCCGGGGGGATTCACTGCTAAAGGTGCTGCAGCACCATAGACATATTTGACTGAATCCTGCAGTCAAAAGCGAACTCTTGGGTATGGCCTAATAGTTTGCATTCCCCGATGAGGCCACCTATAAACGGGGAAATAACCCTGAACACATTACATTAAAGAGGGTGTTATAATTTGCAATGTACCCCAATATAGGCCTGGGTAGTCTCCTAACCTTTCACCTACATTTACCCTGCCATTGTACCACATAATCGTTTTTGGTGCTGACCTTTTACCTAGTTAGGTGCTGAGTTAATTTCGTATGGTTTTCTCCGAAAAACTACCCTAATTTATGATTCGTGAGGATCATCAGAATCACAGCAGGAGTTCTATCTTCTGCATAATAACTGTGTATAAGGTTCATCACTATTGTCAGCCTCGGCCGACATGACACAACAAGGTAGAGCCCCTGAGGGTACCTTTTGTGTATATAAGCACCACATATCTACTGAGCAAAAGAGAGCAGAAAGACTTCCTTGCTGACAGGCTGACACAAATTGCTGAAGTAACTGCACACAGACACTCCAGCACGCAGTAGTCTGACATCCATCGCGGGGTGTCCATCTCGAGGCCAAAGACGGGGTCCTTAATTTTCTCACTTCAGGTAATGGGTTGGCTTTATCTTAGGGGGATTCTTGGCTATACACCTACATACATGCTAGGTAAAGTTAGGGTTAGCATCGTAGGGGTACACATTATTAGGGTCATGTATTTATATGCCTGTATATATTCATTGTTTTAGCACTATGGTAGAATTCTACCCTCTATTTACTCTGTTAGTGCTTATAACCGTAAACGTGTTTCTGTCTTGTGGGTGTTGCAGCGTACGTATTTTACACTAGAATGACTCTGGTTTAATACATGCTTATTGAAAACATCCCCAGCATTTATTCTGTGCATCTCTCTGCGACTAAGTGAGCATGAGTGACTGAGCGAAAAGTACAGTACTGTTTCCAAGATCTCTGAGGGGTCAGGGTTGTCATGTTCAATAGTTACCCAAAACTATTTGCTCCTTGGAAAGAGGGGTTCACAGTGGCACTGTGAGCTAGCTGATATACAGCCGAACATATCCTGTAGGGGTGTTTGAATCAGTCTAGACACCACTCTCACAGTTTATGTTGGCTAAAAGCACAGATCCTATGTAGATTTATAGGAACTACATGACAAGGGATCCGCCTACAACTCCACGAGACCTGACTTTAAAGGGGATTGTGTTGTTGCATTTGAATTTTGCATCTCTTTGCATGTATAAAGTTAGAAATATTATGGCTGGACATTGAATTATTGGTTGTACAATTTGCATTTTAAGTTATGAGCAGTGGCGGCTCCTCGAGTGAGTGCTGCATGGCAGCGTGGCAGGGGAGGGACAGGGTGGGCGTAGTAAACTCCAGAAGCGGGCTAAACAGAGTTGAGTAAATAAATAAATAAATAAAATGAATGACATTGCGTGCTGCATCGCTGATTTGACGTTGCAGCGGGCGCAATGTGATTTGTTTTATTTATTATTTACTCAACTCGTTCTGCACAACTCCGGAGTTTACTACCCCCTATACTGCCCCTCCCAGCCCCACCACCCCACAGCACTCCCTTGAGGAGCAGCCACTGGTTATGAGTCATGTTCTCTCACCTGTATATAAATCCCCACCTGAGAAAGCTTTGACTGCTTGATGAGAGCTACCCCTGTGAGTCAAATGCAGATGGGGTACTTGGCCCAGTTGAGCAGAATTCATTGTAGGTCTGGCCCCAGGACATCAGAAGTAAAAAGCCTCAACCACCACTGTTGGGCCTAGCAGCCACTGCCTCCCCATGGCTCTCTGAAAGTGATTCTGACACATGCCATTTCTTCAACAGCCCTTGCTCCATTCTGACCAGGGCTGTGGGAGGAGAGGATAATACTCATCATCAAAATTATGACTATAGGCAGTTCTTCCTCTGCTTTCAATGTTGTATGACATAGCATAACAGTCAACGATTAAGTACACACAAAAAAAGGCATAGTGAAGGGCACCTCCAGTGTTATGTAGATGCCTGAATCTGACTTTTAGAAGCCTACATGTGCACTCAGTGAATGTCAATGTAGATATGTGTGCAAGGTTGTACCTTCTTTCACTAGGTGTAACAGAACTGGAGCACAATGTGAGGAACCAAAAATATATGGCATTTACAATGTCACCTAGAACGGTTCACAACACAGATTACACTGACATACATTTGTGGATGTCTATTGTATTCCCATGAAGATGTATTTATGACATATCTAATGGGAGAAACCATTGTTCTGCTACAAACGGGCAAGAAGTCTAAAATATTTTTTAGTTCATACACTCCCCAGAAACCACATGAGAGAGGAGGAACAGACTGTACTTAATGCTTGGGAATTCCCGCCCGTTATTGGTCATTTCCCCTGTGGGGGTTGCAGTGTGTGTCATTTGACCACCGCCTCAAAATCCCCGAGTTTGGAACCTGGAAAACAATGGCTACAACGCAGGCACACAAATTGTAACTCGAGCAACGTTATTTACTTGATCAACTGCCCCTGGGGACTTAGGTAACTAGTAATATAAGATGCCACAAAAACACCACAAAACTGACCGAAATTTTTTTGCAACTCAATCATACCCTCAATGACATCAGGTAGACCATCATTGAGCAACTTCAGCTGAATACAGGGTCACAACATACACTCTTTGAGAAGGAACAGCGGTGGATTTATCGTTTGTCCACTCATCCATCCGGGCTGAATGATAAAATTCCATGGGGCAGGGTAATGCAACGTTAATCATACTTATACACCATTGCACCACTGTGATGACACATTAATATGAGCACAAACCACCCCGCCCCCTTTTGTCTTTTCCATTTCGGGGCGCTTGTGTTTCCTGCAAAGATCCCCTCTTATATCTGTAATTACGTTCTAAAAAATACGATTGCGCACTGATGCGCCTTAGCGGTATTTCTGTAGAGTCACAGCATGTAGGTTTCATAGCGCATGGAACTTTAGTGTCAAGATACATGTCTCAATAAAGTTTTCACATTAGGAATGGGCTCTGGCCCTTTAAGATTTAACCACACGTCACGCAGCACACTCCACAATGCGAATCCGATGTGGCCACAGATCTGCACTTCTGTTTCCGTGCAACGCCCTAATGGCAACATTCGGGCCGCAAACGACTGCATAGTAGGTCTTGTGAAGGATTCCCCCTGAAAATAGGTAAATGCGTGTACGTATTGAATGTCTGGAGGTACTTTGAACTTCATTTTGTCATTACTGAAGTAAATTTACCAAAGCTGCATTTTCTGTCTCCCTTTACTTCAAGAATTTACAAGGCAAAAAAACTCCCCAGAAGGGGAACCCATGATGTGAAGCCATTTCAGTCTTCACGTAAGATGCCTAACACTTACCGATACTCTTCCATGCTACGGTGCACACACCCCTTTGTTAGAGATGTGTGTGGCGTGAAAGTCAATTTATGCTTTAAATTTAAGAGGATTGCAAAAAACACAGTGGATGGACAGAATGTAGAACAATGTCATACATTCATCCCAGTACAGGGATCTGGGCCTAAATCCATCGTTTTTTTGCACTCCACACCACCCTGGGTTAGACACTGGCTATATGCAAATCAGCTCTGACCCTGTGCCTCATGGAAACAGTCCAGTCCAAACTACCAAGCCATGTCTTTCCCAGACCGGAATCAAGCATCCAAGGACCGGTTTCTGGCTATCAGCCTTCAACAGCCTGGATAGCTTGACTCCAGTGGTGTGGAGAGCCTCGGACTGACGTGTGAGCATACCCAGCCAACTTGGGGTGACAATTGCAAAAAACACAGTTGATGGACAGAAAGTAGAACAATGTCATACATTCACCCCAGTACAAGGATCAGGGCCTAAATCCATCGTTTTTTTGCACTCCACACCACCCTGGGTTAGACACTGGCTATATGCAAATCAGCTCTGACCCTGTGCCTCATGGGAACAGTCCAGTCCGAACTACCAAGCTATGTCTTTCCCAGACCGGAATCAAGCATCCAAGAACCGGTTTCTGGCTATCAGCCTTCATCAGCCTGGATAGCTTGACTCCAGTGGTGTGGAGAGCCTGGGACTCACATCTGAGCATCCCCAGCCCACTCGGGGTGAAAATTGCAAAAAACACAGTTGATGGACAGAATGTAGAACGATGTCATACATCCATCCCAGTACAAGGATCTGGGCCTAAATCCATCGATTTTTTGCACTCCACACCACCCTGGGTTAGACACTGGCTATATGCTCAGACGTGAGTCCCAGGCTCTCCACACCACTGGAGTAAAGCTATCCAGCCGGATGAAGGCTGATAGCCAGAAACCGGTCCTTGGATGCTTGATTCCGGTCTGGGAAAGACATGGCTTGGTAGTTCGGACTGGACTGTTCCCATGAGGCACAGGGTCAGAGCTGATTTGCATATAGCCAGTGTCTAACCCAGGGTTGTGTGAAGTGCAAAAAAACGATGGATTTAGGCCCAGATCCTTGTACTGGGGTGAATGTATGACATTGTTCTTCATTCTGTCCATCAACTGTGTTTTTTGCAATTTTCACCCCGAGTGGGCTGGGGATGCTCAGACGTGAGTCCCAGGCTCCCAACACCACTGGAGTCAAGCTATCGAGGCTGATGAAGGCTGATAGCCAGAAACCGGTCCTTGGATGCTTGATTCCGGTCTGGGAAAGACATGGCTTGGTAGTTCGGACTGGACTGTTCCCATGAGGCACAGGGTCAGAGCTGATTTACATATAGCCAGTGTCTAACCCAGGGTGGTGTGGAGTGCAAAAAAACGATGGATTTAGGCCCAGATCCTTGTACTGGGGTGAATGTATGACATTGTTCTACATTCTGTCCATCAACTGTGTTTTTTGCAATTTTCATCCCGAGTGGGCTGGGGATGCTCAGACGTGAGTCCCAGGCTCTCCACACCACTGGAGTCAAGCTATCCAGGCTGATGAAGGCTGATAGCCAGAAACCGGTCCTTGGATGCTTGATTCCGGTCTGGGAAACACATGGCTTGGTAGTTCGGACTGGACTGTTCCCATGAGGCACAGTGTCAGAGCTGATTTGCATATAGCCAGTGTCTAACCCAGGGTGGTGTGGAGTGCAAAAAAACGATGGATTTAGGCCCAGATCCTTGTACTGGGGTGAATGTATGACATTGTTCTACATTCTGTCCATCAACTGTGTTTTTTGCAATTTTCACCCCGAGTGGGCTGGGGATGCTCAGACGTGAGTCCCAGGCTCTCCACACCACTGGAGTCAAGTTATCCAGGCTGATGAAGGCTGATAGCCAGAAACCAGTCCTTGGATGCTTGATTCCGGTCTGGGAAAGGCATGGCTTGGTAGTTCGGACTGGACTGTTCCCATGAGGCACAGGGTCAGAGCTGATTTGCATATAGCCAGTGTCTAACCCAGGGTGGTGTGGAGTGCAAAAAAATGATGGATTTAGGCCCAGATCCTTGTACTGGGGTGAATGTATGACATTGTTCTACATTCTGTCCATCAGCTGTGTTTTTTGCAATTTTCACCCTGAGTGGGTTGGGATGCTCAGACGTGAGTCCCAGGCTCACCACACCACTGGAGTCAAGCTATCCAGGCTGATGAAGGCTGACAGCCAGAAACCGGTCCTTGGATGCTTGATTCAGGTCTGGGAAAGACATGGCTTGGTAGTTCGGACTGGACTGTTCCCATGAGGCACAGGGTCAGAGCTGATTTGCATATAGCCAGTGTCTAACCCAGGGTGGTGTGGAGTGCAAAAAAACGATGGATTTAGGCCCAGATCCTTGTACTGGGGTGAATGTATGACATTGTTCTACATTCTGTCCATCAACTGTGTTTTTTGCAATTTTCACCCCGAGTGGGATGGGGATGCTCAGATGTGAGTCCCAGGCTCTCCACACCACTGGAGTCAAGCTATCCAGGCTGATGAAGGCTGATAGCCAGAAACCGTTCCTTGGAAGCTTGATTCCGGTCTGGGAAAGACATGGTTTGGTAGTTCGGACTGGACTGTTCCCATGAGGCACAGGGTCAGAGCTGATTTGCATATAGCCAGTGTCTAACCCAGGGTGGTGTGGAGTGCAAAAAAACGATGGATTTAGGCCCAGATCCTTGTACTGGGGTGAATGTATGACATTGTTCTACATTCTGTCCATCAACTGTGTTTTTTACAATTTTCACCACGAGTGGGCTGGGGATGCTCAGACGTGAGTCCCAGGCTCTCCACACCACTGGAGTCAAGCTATCCAGGCTGATGAAGGCTGATAGCCAGCAACCAGTACTTGGATGCTTGATTCCGGTCTGGGAAAGACATGGCTTGGTAGTACGGACTGGACTGTTCCCATGGGGCACAGGGTCAGAGCTGATTTGCATATAGCTAGTGTCTAACCCAGGGTGGTGTGGAGTGCAAAAAAACAATGGAATTAGGCCCAGATCCTTGTACTGGGGTGAATGTATGACATTGTTCTACATTCTGTCCATCAACTGTGTTTTTTGCAATTTTCACCCCGAGTGGGCTGGGGATGTTCAGACATGAGTCCCAGGCTCTCCACACCACTGGAGTCAAGCTATCAAGGCTGATGAAGGCTGATAGCCAGAAACAGGTCCTTGGATGCTTGATTCCGGTCTGGAAAAACACATGGCTTGGTAGTTCGGACTGGACTGTTCCCATGAGGCACAGGGTCAGAGCTGATTTGCATATAGCCAGTGTCTAACCCAGGGTGGTGTGGAGTGCAAAAAAACGATGGATTTAGGCCCAGATCCTTGTACTGAGGTGAATGTATGACATTGTTCTACATTCTGTCCATCAACTGTGTTTTTTGCAATTTTCACCCCGAGTGGGCTGGGGATGCTCAGACGTGAGTCCCAGGCTCTCCACACCACTGGAGTCAAGCTATCCAGACTGATGAAGGCTGATAGCCAGAAACCGGTCCTTGGATGCTTGATTCCGGTCTGGGAAAGACATGGCTTGGTTGTTCGGACTTCACTGTTCCCATGAGGCACAGGGTCAGAACTGATTTGCATATAGCCAGTGTCTAACCCAGGGTGGTGTGGAGTGCAAAAAAACGATGGATTAGGCCCAGATCCTTGTACTGGGGTGAATGTATGACATTGTTCTACATTCTGTCCATCAACTGTGTTTTTTGCAATTTTCACCCCGAGTGGGCTATGGATGCTCAGACGTGAGTCCCAGGCTCTCCACACCACTGGAGTCAAGCTATCCAGGCTGATGAAGGCTAATAGCCAGAAACTGGTCCTTGGATGCTTGATTCCGGTCTGGGAAAGACATGGCTTGGTAGTTCGGACTGGACTGTTCCCATGAGGCACAGGGTCAGAGCTGATTTGCATATAGCCAGTGTCTAACCCAGGGTGGTGTGGAGTGCAAAAAAACGATGGATTTAGGCCCAGATCCTTGTACTTGGGTGAATGTATGACATTGTTCTACATTCTGTCCATCAACTGTGTTTTTTGCAATTTTCACCCCGAGTGGGCTGGGGATGCTCAGACGTGAGTCCCAGGCTCTCCACACCACTGGAGTCAAGCTATCCAGGCTGATGAAGGCTGATAGCCAGAAACCGGTCCTTGGATGCTTGAATCCGGTCTGGGAAACACATGGCTTGGTAGTTCGGACTGGACTGTTCCCATGAGGCACAGTGTCAGAGCTGATTTGCATATAGCCAGTGTCTAACCCAGGGTGGTGTGGAGTGCAAAAAAACGATGGATTTAGGCCCAGATCCTTGTACTGGGGTGAATGTATGACATTGTTCTACATTCTGTCCATCAACTGTGGTTTTTGCAATTTTCACCCCGAGTGGGCTGGGGATGCTCAGACGTGAGTCCCAGGCTCTCCACACCACTGGAGTCAAGTTATCCAGGCTGATGAAGGCTGATAGCCAGAAACCAGTCCTTGGATGCTTGATTCCGGTCTGGGAAAGGCATGGCTTGGTAGTTCGGACTGGACTGTTCCCATGAGGCACAGGGTCAGAGCTGATTTGCATATAGCCAGTGTCTAACCCAGGGTGGTGTGGAGTGCAAAAAAATGATGGATTTAGGCCCAGATCCTTGTACTGGGGTGAATGTATGACATTGTTCTACATTCTGTCCATCAACTGTGTTTTTTGCAATTTTCACCCTGAGTGGGTTGGGATGCTCAGACGTGAGTCCCAGGCTCACCACACCACTGGAGTCAAGCTATCCAGGCTGATGAAGGCTGACAGCCAGAAACCGGTCCTTGGATGCTTGATTCAGGTCTGGGAAAGACATGGCTTGGTAGTTCGGACTGGACTGTTCCCATGAGGCACAGGGTCAGAGCTGATTTGCATATAGCCAGTGTCTAACCCAGGGTGGTGTGGAGTGCAAAAAAACGATGGATTTAGGCCCAGATCCTTGTACTGGGGTGAATGTATGACATTGTTCTACATTCTGTCCATCAACTGTGTTTTTTGCAATTTTCACCCCGAGTGGGATGGGGATGCTCAGATGTGAGTCCCAGGCTCTCCACACCACTGGAGTCAAGCTATCCAGGCTGATGAAGGCTGATAGCCAGAAACCGGTCCTTGGAAGCTTGATTCCGGTCTGGGAAAGACATGGTTTGGTAGTTCGGACTGGACTGTTCCCATGAGGCACAGGGTCAGAGCTGATTTGCATATAGCCAGTGTCTAACCCAGGGTGGTGTGGAGTGCAAAAAAACGATGGATTTAGGCCCAGATCCTTGTACTGGGGTGAATGTATGACATTGTTCTACATTCTGTCCATCAACTGTGTTTTTTACAATTTTCACCACGAGTGGGCTGGGGATGCTCAGACGTGAGTCCCAGGCTCTCCACACCACTGGAGTCAAGCTATCCAGGCTGATGAAGGCTGATAGCCAGCAACCAGTACTTGGATGCTTGATTCCGGTCTGGGAAAGACATGGCTTGGTAGTACGGACTGGACTGTTCCCATGGGGCACAGGGTCAGAGCTGATTTGCGTATAGCTAGTGTCTAACCCAGGGTGGTGTGGAGTGCAAAAAAACAATGGAATTACGCCCAGATCCTTGTACTGGGGTGAATGTATGACATTGTTCTACATTCTGTCCATCAACTGTGTTTTTTGCAATTTTCACCCCGAGTGGGCTGGGGATGTTCAGACATGAGTCCCAGGCTCTCCACACCACTGGAGTCAAGCTTTCAAGGCTGATGAAGGCTGATAGCCAGAAACAGGTCCTTGGATGCTTGATTCCGGTCTGGAAAAACACATGGCTTGGTAGTTCGGACTGGACTGTTCCCATGAGGCACAGGGTCAGAGCTGATTTGCATATAGCCAGTGTCTAACCCAGGGTGGTGTGGAGTGCAAAAAAACGATGGATTTAGGCCCAGATCCTTGTACTGAGGTGAATGTATGACATTGTTCTACATTCTGTCCATCAACTGTGTTTTTTGCAATTTTCACCCCGAGTGGGCTGCGGATGCTCAGACGTGAGTCCCAGGCTCTCCACACCACTGGAGTCAAGCTATCCAGGCTGATGAAGGCTGATAGCCAGAAACCGGTCCTTGGATGCTTGATTCCGATCTGGGAAAGACATGGCTTGGTTGTTCGGACTTCACTGTTCCCATGAGGCACAGGGTCAGAGCTGATTTGCATATAGCCAGTGTCTAACCCAGGGTGGTGTGGAGTGCAAAAAAACGATGGATTAGGCCCAGATCCTTGTACTGGGGTGAATGTATGACATTGTTCTACATTCTGTCCATCAACTGTGTTTTTTGCAATTTTCACCCCGAGTGGGCTATGGATGCTCAGACGTGAGTCCCAGGCTCTCCACACCACTGGAGTCAAGCTATCCAGGCTGATGAAGGCTAATAGCCAGAAACTGGTCCTTGGATGCTTGATTCCGGTCTGGGAAAGACATGGCTTGGTAGTTCGGACTGGACTGTTCCCATGAGGCACAGGGTCAGAGCTGATTTGCATATAGCCAGTGTCTAACCCAGGGTGGTGTGGAGTGCAAAAAAACGATGGATTAGGCCCAGATCCTTGTACTGGGGTGAATGTATGACATTGTTCTACATTCTGTCCATCAACTGTGTTTTTTGCAATTTTCACCCCGAGTGGGCTATGGATGCTCAGACGTGAGTCCCAGGCTCTCCACACCACTGGAGTCAAGCTATCCAGGCTGATGAAGGCTAATAGCCAGAAACTGGTCCTTGGATGCTTGATTCCGGTCTGGGAAAGACATGGCTTGGTAGTTCGGACTGGACTGTTCCCATGAGGCACAGGGTCAGAGCTGATTTGCATATAGCCAGTGTCTAACCCAGGGTGGTGTGGAGTGCAAAAAAACGATGGATTTAGGCCCAGATCCTTGTCCTTGGGTGAATGTATGACATTGTTCTACATTCTGTCCATCAACTGTGTTTTTTGCAATTTTCACCCGAGTGGGCTGGGGATGCTCAGATGTGAGTCCCAGGCTCTCCACACCACTGGAGTCAAGCTATCCAGGCTGATGAAGCCTGATAGCCAGAAACCGGTCCTTGGATGCTTGATTTTGGTCTGGGAAAGACCTGGCTTGGTAGTTCAGACTGGACTGTTCCCATGAGGCACAGGGTCAGAGCTGATTTGCATATAGCCAGTGTCTAACCCAGGGTGGTGTGGAGTGCAAAAAAACGATGGATTTAGGCCCCGATCCTTGTACTGGGGTGAATGTATGACATTGTTCTACATTCTGTCCATCAACTGTGTTTTTTGCAATTTTCACCCCGAGTGGGCTATGGATGCTCAGATGTGAGTCCCAGGCTCTCCACACCTCTGGAGTCAAGCTATCCAGGCTGATGAAGGCTGATAGCCAGAAACTGGTCCTTGGATGCTTGATTCCGGTCTGGGAAAGACATGGCTTGGTAGTTCCGACTGGACTGTTCCCATGAGGCACAGGGTCAGAGCTGATTTGCATATAGCCAGTGTCTAACCCAGGGTGGAGCGGAGTGCAAAAAAACGATGGATTTAGGCCCAGATCCTTGTACTGGGATGAATGTATGACATTGTTCTACATTCTGTCCATCAACTGTTTTTTTTGCAATTTTCACCCCGTGTGGGCTGGGGATGCTCAGATGTGAGTCCCAGGCTCTCCACACCACTGGAGTCAAGCTATCCAGGCTGATGAAGGCTGTTAGCCAGAAACCGGTCCTTGGATGCTTGATTCCGGTCTGGGAAAGACATGGCTTGGTTGTTCGGACTGGACTGTTCCCATGAGGCACAGGGTCAGAGCTGATTTGCATATAGCCAGTGTCTAACCCAGGGTGGTGTGGAGTGCAAAAAAACGATGGATTTAGGCCCAGATCCTTGTACTTGGGTGAATGTTTGACATTGTTCTACATTCTGTCCATCAACTGTGTTTTTTGCAATTTTCACCCCGAGTGGGCTGGGGATGCTCAGACGTGAGTCCCAGGCTCTCCACACCACTGGAGTCAAGCTATCCAGGCTGATGAAGGCTGATAGCCTGAAACCGGTCCTTGGATGCTTGATTCCGGTCTGGGAAAGACATGGCTTGGTTGTTCGGACTGGACTGTTCCCTTGAGGCACAGGGTCAGAACTGATTTGCATATAGCCAGTGTCTAACCCAGGGTGGTGTGGAGTGCAAAAAAACGATGGATTAGGCCCAGATCCTTGTACTGGGGTGAATGTATGACATTGTTCTACATTCTGTCCATCAACTGTGTTTTTTGCAATTTTCACCCCGAGTGGGCTATGGATGCTCAGACGTGAGTCCCAGGCTCTCCACACCACTGCAGTCAAGCTATCCAGGCTGATGAAGGCTGATAGCCAGAAACTGGTCCTTGGATGCTTGATTCCGGTCTGGGAAAGACATGGCTTGGTAGTTCGGACTGGACTGTTCCCATGAGGCACAGGGTCAGAGCTGATTTGCATATAGCCAGTGTCTAACCCAGGGTGGTGTGGAGTGCAAAAAAACGATGGATTTAGGCCCAGATCCTTGTACTGGGGTGAATGTATGACATTGTTCTACATTCTGTCCATCAACTGTGTTTTTTGCAATTTTCACCCCGAGTGGGCTGGGGATGCTCAGACGTGAGTCCCAGGCTCTCCACACCACTGGAGTCAAGCTATCCAGGCTGATGAAGGCTGATAGCCAGAAACCGGTCCTTGGATGCTTGATTCCGGTCTGGGAAAGACATGGCTTGGTAGTACAGACTGGACTGTTCCCATGAGGCACAGGGTCAGAGCTGATTTGCATATAGCCAGTGTCTAACCCAGGGTGGGGTGGAGTGCAAAAAAACGATGGATTTAGGCCCAGATCCTTGTACTGGGTTGAATGTATGACATTGTTCTACATTCTGTCCATCAACTGTGTTTTTTGCAATTTTCACCCCGAGTGGGCTGGGGATGCTCAGATGTGAGTCCCAGGCTCTCCACACCACTGGAGTCAAGCTATCTAGGCTGATGAAGGCTGATAGCCAGAAACCGGTCCTTGGATGCTTGATTCCGGTCTGGGAAAGACATGGCTTGGTAGTTCGGACTGGACTGTTCCCATGAGGCACAGGGTCAGAGCTGATTTGCATATAGCCAGTGTCTAACCCAGGGTGGTGTTGAGTGCAAAAAAAGCGATGGATTTAGGCCCAGATCCTTGTACTGGGGTGAATGTATGACATTGTTCTACATTCTGTCCATCAACTGTGTTTTTTGCAATTTTCACGCCGAGTGGGCTATGGATGCTCAGACGTGAGTCCCAGACTCTCCACACCACTGGAGTCAAGCTATCCAGGCTGATGAAGGCTGATAGCCAGAAACTGGTCCTTGGATGCTTGATTCCGGTCTGGGAAAGACATGGCTTAGTAGTTCAGACTGGACTGTTTCCATGAGGCACAGGGTCAGAGCTGATTTGCATATAGCCAGTGTCTAACCCAGGGTGGTGTGGAGTGCAAAAAAACGATGGATTTAGGCCCAGATCCTTGTACTGGGGTGAATGTATGACATTGTTCTACATTCTGTCCATCAACTGTGTTTTTTGCAATTTTCACCCCGAGTGGGCTGGGGATGCTCAGACGTGAGTCCCAGGCTCTCCACACCACTGGAGTCAAGCTATCCAGGCTGATGAAGGCTGATAGCCAGAAACCGGTCCTTGGATGCTTGATTCAGGTCTGGGAAAGACATGGCTTGGTAGTTCGGACTGGACTGTTCCCATGAGGCACAGGGTCAGAGCTGATTTGCATATAGCCAGTGTCTAACCCAGGGTGGTGAGGAGTGCAAAAAAAACGATGGATTTAGGCCCAGATCCTTGTACTGGGGTGAATGTATGACATTGTTCTACATTCTGTCCATCAACTGTGTTTTTTGAAATTTTCACCCCAAGTGGACTTGGGATGCTCAGACGTGAGTCCCAGGCTCTCCACACCACTGGAGTCAAGCTATCCAGGCTGATGAAGGCTGATAGCCAGAAACCGGTCCTTGGATGCTTGATTACGGTCTGGGAAACACATTGCAGACCGGGGCATGGGGCCACTACCCCTGCTCACTTCTCCACAAATGCCTGCCCCAAAACCTTAATTGGGTACACGAGAGGCGACTTACTTGCCCTCCGCCCTAACGCAGGCACAAATTGCCGCCACACGATGTCGTTGGAGTCTACCATGCCTCACTGTGGATTCTGTGGTTACTCCATTGGTAAGGGGAAGAAAGATGTAGGGAGTCTGACAAATGTGAAGTTGATGCTGTTAAACTGCAGATCCCTCAAAAAACACAAGCTAGAGATATACGATCTGATATTAGAGGACAATCTTGATGTGCTCCTCTTAACGGAGACATGGTTAGATGAGGCCTCTACCCCTGAAACCCTTGAAGCCGTTCCCGCAGGATATTGCCTGCTCAGAATTGATAGAGAAAGACAAACAGGGGGGGGGATTGGCAATAATATTTAAAAGTGAGCTGCACTGCACCTTAGAAAAGATCACGCTGCCCAACTGTGAAGGTGGATTTTTCACCATAAAAGTCAACCCCAAATATACTATTAATGGACTCCTCCTATACCGTCCTCCTGGGAAGGCTTCACAGTTCTGTAATCTTTTGGCAGAGCTGATAACTACATATACTCTGCGGCATAAGAAATTTCTTGTATTAGGAGATCTTAATTTGCATTTTGAAAACCCCGACTGTAAGATGGCACAGGAGGTAATAGTTGCAATGAAGGATCGGTCACTTAAGCTTCAATCTATGGCCCCGTCTCATCAAGGTGGCCACCTGTTAGATCCCATTTTTGCCAACTGGGAAGGAATTAAAATAGCCACGCCACGGCAAATTGCCTGGTCAGACCACTTCGCCATTCCGTTTGAAGTGGAAGCTGATCCTCAAGATAACAGTGGGACTAAAACTCAGCCTGTGAAACATAGAAACTGGAAGAAGTTTATGCCAGAAAATTTTAAATCTGCCCTACTTAAAGACCCGCCGCCCCTCAGCGACACCCTGCTTGAGGCTTGGGTTCACTATGAGAACTGGGTGTCTAGGGCTCTGGATACAATAGCTCCCTGGTCATCCAAACCTCCTGTTAGGAAAATTAAAAGCGCCCCCTGGTTCTCTAAGGAACTTAGGGAAGCCAAAACCAAGTGTAAAAATACTGAGCGTCACTGGAGGAAAAACTATACTCCAGAGGATAAGCTGCTTTATAAGAAGGAATTAAAAACCTATTATAAACTAGTCAGAGCAGCCAAAGGCGCTCATTACAATGGACGCATTGAATCGGCCAAAAATCCCACTAAAGAGCTCTTCCTGATCTATAAGGAACTCACTATCCCAACTAGGATTGAGACCCAGGATAACTACACCGATGAAATATGTGAAGATATCGCCGACTTTTTCATAAAAAAAGTGGATTCTCTACATGCCACTTTCACAGGAGTCATGTTGACCACTGACCCTGTCATGGGAAGTGTCGGTGCTACAAAGGCCTCCCTGACCCAGTTCACTGTTCCTGAGAGGGCAGACTTGCTAAAAATCATCAATGGCATTCAGTCTGGCTCCCCCCTCGATGTGATCGCCCCCAATCGCTGTAAGGCAGTCATTGACTGTATGATTGAGCAATTGGAGCGCTTGATTACTCTTTCCTTTCAGGAATGCTATGTGCCTGATACCTGGAAAATGGCACAAGTAATACCTCTGAAAAAAAAGGCTAATATACACATTTCCCAGCTACAAAATCTTCGTCCTATCTCTCTCCTCCCCTTCTGTGGGAAAGTTGTGGAGAAGATAGTAAACAGCCAACTTATGAAGTTTGTCGAAGAGAACTCGCTTCTCCACTCCACGCAATCAGGGTTCAGAGCAGGCCACTCTACTGAGTCGGCGGCTCTATTCTCCACAGAATGTTTAAGACAACTTGCAGATGAGGGGCAGACAGCAGCATTGGTATTATTAGACCTGAGTGCAGCTTTTGACACCGTGCTGCACTCAACACTGCTGTCTCGCCTCTCAGATCTGGGAGTAGACGGGCCAGCTCTGAAATGGATGGCATCCTTTCTGGAAGTCCGTAGTTTCCAAGTATACTGCCCTCCATATAAATCAGCTATCCACAAATTAAAACATGGGGTACCTCAGGGCTCAAGCTTGAGCCCCACGCTTTTTAATCTTTATATGGAGCCGTTAGCCAGCATAGTGGAAACTTTTGGTGTGGATATCGTCACATACGCTGACGATACCCAACTGATAATTAAACTCACCCACAATCAACCTGAGGATGCCATCAATTTTTCCAACTGCATGCGTGCTCTGGCAGGGTTGATGCATAACAACTGCCTACGCCTTAATGGCGATAAAACAGAAGTGTTGATAGTGGGCAAATCCCCTTCTGCCTGGTCGCAGGCTTGGTGGCCATCAGAACTGGGCGCACTTCCCCACCCCGCTAACCTGGTGAAAAACTTAGGTATATGGCTAGATGCGGAGCTTTCCTTCAAGCAACAAATCAGTAAAGTTGCGGGTAAATGTTTCGGTATTTTAAAAACTCTTCGGAAAG
Source organism: Lissotriton helveticus (assembly GCF_964261635.1). NCBI lineage: Eukaryota > Metazoa > Chordata > Amphibia > Caudata > Salamandridae > Lissotriton > Lissotriton helveticus. Next base: position 43,979,317 of record NC_136060.1, on the reverse strand, counting down.
TCCTAGATCTCCTCCCCATCAGCGCCAGGAAGACACTCATTCATGCCCTGGTTACTCCACACCTGGACTACGGGAATGCCCTTTTTTTAGGACTAAGCCGTAAATGTCTACATCAATTACAGTGTGTCCAAAATGCCGCGGCCCGCATGGTATTGAATCTCCCCCGCAGAGCCTCCGGTAAAACAGCACTACGAAAACTTCACTGGCTCCCTGTTGAGGAACGTGTGAAGTTTAAAGCTCTATGCTTTGCCCATCGAATTGCCCAGGGAAAAGGGCCCAGTTACCTACGCAACATGTTGACTATCCACCGCGCTATCAGAAACCTTAGATCTGCGGGAGCGATGACTCCCTCGCGTACGTAAGACCAGGATGGGAGGTAGCTCCTTTCGCTTTCTTGCAAGTAAGCACTGGAACAATCTCCCGCTAGATCTGCGCATGGAGCCCTCTGAAACAAGATTCAGGCTCAAACTTAAAACATACATTTTCCCTAAGTAATATTGGTTTTGTACCCCTGCACCCGCGTGGGCTCCATACCTTGGCCTCGTTGATATACTGCAGCATTTCTCAGCGCGGGGACACACTGTCATAAGTGTAACCAGGCGCTTTATAAGTGTTTTTATTATTATTATTATTATTATGGCTTGGTAGTTCCGACTGGACTGTTCCCATGAGGCACAGGGTCAGAGCTGATTTGCATGTAGCCATTGTCTAACCCAGGGTGGTGTGGAGTGCAAAACAACGATGGATTTAGGCCCAGATCCTTGTACTGGGGTGAATGTATGACATTGTGCTACATTCTGTCCATCAACTGTGTTTTTTGCAATTTTCATCCGAGTGGGCTATGGATGCTCAGACGTGAGTCCCAGGCTCTCCACACCACTGGAGTCAAGCTATCCAGGCTGATGAAGGCTGATAGCCAGAAACTGGTCCTTGGATGCTTGATTCCGGTCTGGGAAAGACATGGCTTGGTAGTTCGGACTAGACTGTTCCCATGAGGCACAGGGTCAGAGCTGATTTGCATATAGCCAGTGTCTAACCCAGGGTGGTGTGGAGTGCAAAAAAACGATGGATTTAGGCCCAGATCCTTGTACTGGGGTGAATGTATGACATTGTTCTACATTCTATCCATCAACTGTGTTTTTTGCAATTTTCACCCCGAGTGGGCTGGGGATGCTCAGACGTGAGTCCCAGGCTCTCCACACCACTGGAGTCAAGCTATCCAGGCTGATGAAGGATGATAGCCAGAAACCGGTCCTTGGATGCTTGATTCCGGTCTGGGAAAGACATGGCTTGGTAGTTCGGACTGGACTGTTCCCATGAGGCACAGGGTCAGAGCTGATTTGCATATAGCCTGTGTCTAACCCAGGGTGGAGTGGAGTGCAAAAAAATGATGGATTTAGGCCCAGATCCTTGTACTGGGATGAATGTATGACATTGTTCTACATTCTGTCCATCAACTGTGTTTTTTGCAATTTTCACCCCGAGTGGGCTGGGGATGCTCAGATGTGAGTCCCAGGCTCTCCACACCACTGGAGTCAAGGTATCCAGGCTGATGAAGGCTGATAGCCAGAAACCAGTGCTTGGATGCTTGATTCCGGTCTGGGAAAGACATGGCTTGGTAGTTCGGACTGGACTGTTCCCATGAGGCACAGGGTCAGAGCTGATTTGCATATAGCCAGTGTCTAACCCATGGTTGTGTGGAGTGCAACAAAACGATGGATTTAGGCCCAGATCCTTGTACTGGGGTGAATGTATGACATTGTTCTACATTCTGTCCATCAACTGTGTTTTTTGCAATTTTCATCCGAGTGGGCTATGGATGCTCAGACGTGAGTCCCAGGCTCTCCACACCACTGGAGTCAAGCTATCCAGGCTGATGAAGGCTGATAGCCAGAAACTGGTCCTTGGATGCTTGATTCCGGTCTGGGAAAGACATGGCTTGGTAGTTCGGACTAGACTGTTCCCATGAGGCACAGGGTCAGAGCTGATTTGCATATAGCCAGTGTCTAACCCAGGGTGGTGTGGAGTGCAAAGAAACGATGGATTTAGGCCCAGATCATGGTACTGGGGTGAATGTATGACATTGTTCTACATTATATCCATCAACTGTGTTTTTTGCAATTTTCACCCCGAGTGGGCTGGGGATGCTCAGACGTGAGTCCCAGGCTCTCCACACCACTGGAGTCAAGCTATCCAGGCTGATGAAGGCTGATAGCCAGAAACCGGTCCTTGGATGCTTGATTCCGGTCTGGGAAAGACATGGCTTGGTAGTTCGGACTGGACTGTTCCCATGAGGCACAGGGTCAGAGCTGATTTGCATATAGCCTGTGTCTAACCCAGGGTGGAGTGGAGTGCAAAAAAACGATGGATTTAGGCCCAGATCCTTGTACTGGGATGAATGTATGACATTGTTCTACATTCTGTCCATCAACTGTGTTTTTTGCAATTTTCACCCCGAGTGGGCTAGGGATGCTCAGACGTGAGTCCCAGGCTCTCCACATCACTGGAGTCAAGCTATCCAGGCTGATGAAGGCGATAGGCAGAAACCGGTCCTTGGATGCTTGATTCCGGTCTGGGAAAGACATGGCTTGGTAGTTCGGACTGGACTGTTCCCATGAAGCACAGGGTCAGAGCTGATTTGCATATAGCCAGTGTCTAACCTAGGGTATTGTGTAGTGCAAAAAAACGATGGATTTAGGCCCAGATCCTTGTACTGGGGTGAATGTATGACATTGTTCTACATTCTGTCCATCAACTGTGTTTTTTGCAATTTTCACCCCGAGTGGACTTGGGATGCTCAGACGTGAGTCCCAGGCTCTCCACACCACTGGAGTCAAGCTATCCAGGCTGATGAAGGCTGATAGCCTGAAACCGGTCCTTGGATGCTTGAGTCCGGTCTGGGAAAGACATGGCTTGGTAGTTCGGACTGGACTGTTCCCATGAGGCACAGGGTCAGAGCTGATTTGCATATAGCCAGTGTTTAACCCAGGGTGGTGTGGAGTGCAAAAAAACGATGGATTTAGGCTCAGATCCTTGTACTGGGGTGAATGTATGACATTGTTCTACATTCTGTCCATCAACTGTGTTTTTTGCAATTTTCACCCGAGTGGACTATGGATGCTCAGACTTGAGTCCCAGGCTCTCCACACCACTGGAGTCAAGCTATCCAGGCTGATGAAGGCTGATAGCCAGAAACTGGTCCTTGGATGCTTGATTCCGGTCTGGGAAAGACATGGCTTGGTAGGCCGGACTGGACTGTTCCCATGAGGCACAGGGTCAGAGCTGATTTGCATTTAGCCAGTGTCTAACCCAGGGTGGTGTGGAGTGCAAAAAACGATGGATTTAGGCCCAGATCCTTGTACTGGGGTGAATGTATGACATTGTTCTACATTCTGTCCATCAACTGTGTTTTTTGCAATTGTCACCCCGAATGGACTGGGGATGCTCAGATGTGAGTCCCAGGCTCTCCACACCACTGGAGTCAAGCTATCCAGGCTGATGAAGGCTGATAGCCAGAAACCGGTCCTTGGATGCTTGATTCCGGTCTGGGAAAGACATGGCTTGGGAGTTCGGACTGGACTGTTCCCATGAGGCACAGGGTCAGAGCTGATTTGCATATAGCCAGTGTCTAACCCAGGGTGGTGTGGAGTGCAAAAAACGATGGATTTAGGCCCAGATCCTTGTACTGGGGTGAATGTATGACATTGTTCTACATTCTGTCCATCAACTGTGTTTTTTGCAATTTTCATCCGAGTGGGCTATGGATGCTCAGACCTGAGTCCCAGGCTCTCCACACCACTGGAGTCAAGCTATCCAGGCTGATAAAGGCTGATAGCCAGAAACTGGTCCTTGGATGCTTGATTCCGGTCTGGGAAAGACATGGCTTGGTAGATCGGACTAGACTGTTCCCATGAGGCACAGGGTCAGAGCTGATTTGCATATAGCCAGTGTCTAACCCAGGGTGGTGTGGAGTGCAAAAAAAGATGGATTTAGGCCCAGATCCTTGTACTGGGGTGAATGTATGACATTGTTCTACATTCTGTCCATCATTTGTGTTTTTTGCAATTTTCACCCCGAGTGGGCTGGGGATGCTCAGACGTGAGTCCCAGGCTCTCCACACCACTGGAGTCAAGCTATCCAGGCTGATGAAGGCTGATAGCCAGAAACCGGTCCTTGGATGCTTGATTCCGGTCTGGGAAAGACATGGCTTGGCAGTTCGGACTGGACTGTTCCCATGAGGCACAGGGTCAGAGCTGATTTGCATATAGCCAGTGTCTAACCCAGGGTGGTGTGGAGTGCAAAAAAACGATGGATTTAGGCCCAGATCCTTGTACTGGGGTGAATGTATGACATTGTTCTACATTCTGTCCATCAACTGTGTTTTTTGCAATTTTCATCCGAGTGGGCTATGGATGCTCAGACGTGAGTCCCAGGCTCTCCACACCACTGGAGTCAAGCTATCCAGGCTGATGAAGGCTGATAGCCAGAAACTGGTCCTTGGATGCTTGATTCCGGTCTGGGAAAGACATGGCTTGGTAGTTCGGACTAGACTGTTCCCATGAGGCACAGGGTCAGAGCTGATTTGCATATAGCCAGTGTCTAACCCAGGGTGGTGTGGAGTGCAAAAAAACGATGGATTTAGGCCTAGATCCTTGTACTGGGGTGAATGTATGACATTGTTCTACATTCTATCTATCAACTGTGTTTTTTGCAATTTTCACCCCGAGTGGTCTGGGGATGCTCAGACGTGAGTCCCAGGCTCTCCACACCACTGGAGTCAAGCTATCCAGGCTGATGAAGGCTGATAGCCAGAAACTGGTCCTTGGATGCTTGATTCCGGTCTGGGAAAGACATGGCTTGGTAGTTCGGACTGGACTGTTCCCATGAGGCACAGGGTCAGAGCTGATTTGCATATAGCCTGTGTCTAACCCAGGGTGGAGTGGAGTGCAAAAAACGATGTATTTAGGCCCAGATCCTTGTACTGGGATGAATGTATGACATTGTTCTACATTCTGTCCATCAACTGTGTTTTTTGCAATTTTCACCCCGAGTGGGCTAGGGATGCTCAGACGTGAGTCCCAGGCTCTCCACACCACTGGAGTCAAGCTATCCAGGCTGATGAAGGCGATAGCCAGAAACCGGTCCTTGGATGCTTGATTCCGGTCTGGGAAAGACATGGCTTGGTAGTTCGGACTGGACTGTTCCCATGAGGCACAGGGTCAGAGCTGATTTGCATATAGCCAGTGTCTAACCTAGGGTATTGTGTAGTGCAAAAAAACGATGGATTTAGGCCCAGATCCTTGTACTGGGGTGAATGTATGACATTGTTCTACATTCTGTCCATCAACTGTGTTTTTTGCAATTTTCACCCCGAGTGGACTTGGGATGCTCAGACGTGAGTCCCAGGCTCTCCACACCACTGGAGTCAATCTATCCAGGCTGATGAAGGCTGATAGCCAGAAACCGGTCCTTGGATGCTTGATTCCGGTCTGGGAAAGACATGGCTTAGTAGTTCGGACTGGACTGTTCCCATGAGGCACAGGGTCAGAGCTGATTTGCATATAGCCAGTGTCTAACCCAGGGTGGTGTGGAGTGCAAAAAACGAAGTATTTAGGCCCAGATCCTTGTACTGGGATGAATGTATGACATTGTTCTACATTCTGTCCATCAACTGTGTTTTTTGCAATTTTCACCCCGAGTGGGCTAGGGATGCTCAGACGTGAGTCCCAGGCTCTCCACACCACTGGAGTCAAGCTATCCAGGCTGATGAAGGCGATAGCCAGAAACCGGTCCTTGGATGCTTGATTCCGGTCTGGGAAAGACATGGCTTGGTAGTTCGGACTGGACTGTTCCCATGAGGCACAGGGTCAGAGCTGATTTGCATATAGCCAGTGTCTAACCTAGGGTATTGTGTAGTGCAAAAAAACGATGGATTTAGGCCCAGATCCTTGTACTGGGGTGAATGTATGACATTGTTCTACATTCTGTCCATCAACTGTGTTTTTTGCAATTTTCACCCCGAGTGGACTTGGGATGCTCAGACGTGAGTCCCAGGCTCTCCACACCACTGGAGTCAAGCTATCCAGGCTGATAAAGGCTGATAGCCAGAAACTGGTCCTTGGATGCTTGATTCCGGTCTGGGAAAGACATGGCTTGGTAGATCGGACTAGACTGTTCCCATGAGGCACAGGGTCAGAGCTGATTTGCATATAGCCAGTGTCTAACCCAGGGTGGTGTGGAGTGCAAAAAAAGATGGATTTAGGCCCAGATCCTTGTACTGGGGTGAATGTATGACATTGTTCTACATTCTGTCCATCATTTGTGTTTTTTGCAATTTTCACCCCGAGTGGGCTGGGGATGCTCAGACGTGAGTCCCAGGCTCTCCACACCACTGGAGTCAAGCTATCCAGGCTGATGAAGGCTGATAGCCAGAAACCGGTCCTTGGATGCTTGATTCCGGTCTGGGAAAGACATGGCTTAGTAGTTCGGACTGGACTGTTCCCATGAGGCACAGGGTCAGAGCTGATTTGCATATAGCCAGTGTCTAACCCAGGGTGGTGTGGAGTGCAAAAAACGATGGATTTAGGCCCAGATCCTTGTACTGGGGTGAATGTATGACATTGTTCTACATTCTGTCCATCAACTGTGTTTTTTGCAATTTTCATCCGAGTGGGCTATGGATGCTCAGACCTGAGTCCCAGGCTCTCCACACCACTGGAGTCAAGCTATCCAGGCTGATAAAGGCTGATAGCCAGAAACTGGTCCTTGGATGCTTGATTCCGGTCTGGGAAAGACATGGCTTGGTAGATCGGACTAGACTGTTCCCATGAGGCACAGGGTCAGAGCTGATTTGCATATAGCCAGTGTCTAACCCAGGGTGGTGTGGAGTGCAAAAAAAGATGGATTTAGGCCCAGATCCTTGTACTGGGGTGAATGTATGACATTGTTCTACATTCTGTCCATCATTTGTGTTTTTTGCAATTTTCACCCCGAGTGGGCTAGGGATGCTCAGACGTGAGTCCCAGGCTCTCCACATCACTGGAGTCAAGCTATCCAGGCTGATGAAGGCGATAGGCAGAAACCGGTCCTTGGATGCTTGATTCCGGTCTGGGAAAGACATGGCTTGGTAGTTCGGACTGGACTGTTCCCATGAAGCACAGGGTCAGAGCTGATTTGCATATAGCCAGTGTCTAACCTAGGGTATTGTGTAGTGCAAAAAAACGATGGATTTAGGCCCAGCTCCTTGTACTGGGGTGAATGTATGACATTGTTCTACATTCTGTCCATCAACTGTGTTTTTTGCAATTTTCACCCCGAGTGGACTTGGGATGCTCAGACGTGAGTCCCAGGCTCTCCACACCACTGGAGTCAAGCTATCCAGGCTGATGAAGGCTGATAGCCTGAAACCGGTCCTTGGATGCTTGAGTCCGGTCTGGGAAAGACATGGCTTGGTAGTTCGGACTGGACTGTTCCCATGAGGCACAGGGTCAGAGCTGATTTGCATATAGCCAGTGTTTAACCCAGGGTGGTGTGGAGTGCAAAAAAACGATGGATTTAGGCTCAGATCCTTGTACTGGGGTGAATGTATGACATTGTTCTACATTCTGTCCATCAACTGTGTTTTTTGCAATTTTCACCCGAGTGGACTATGGATGCTCAGACTTGAGTCCCAGGCTCTCCACACCACTGGAGTCAAGCTATCCAGGCTGATGAAGGCTGATAGCCAGAAACTGGTCCTTGGATGCTTGATTCCGGTCTGGGAAAGACATGGCTTGGTAGGCCGGACTGGACTGTTCCCATGAGGCACAGGGTCAGAGCTGATTTGCATTTAGCCAGTGTCTAACCCAGGGTGGTGTGGAGTGCAAAAAACGATGGATTTAGGCCCAGATCCTTGTACTGGGGTGAATGTATGACATTGTTCTACATTCTGTCCATCAACTGTGTTTTTTGCAATTGTCACCCCGAATGGACTGGGGATGCTCAGATGTGAGTCCCAGGCTCTCCACACCACTGGAGTCAAGCTATCCAGGCTGATGAAGGCTGATAGCCAGAAACCGGTCCTTGGATGCTTGATTCCGGTCTGGGAAAGACATGGCTTGGGAGTTCGGACTGGACTGTTCCCATGAGGCACAGGGTCAGAGCTGATTTGCATATAGCCAGTGTCTAACCCAGGGTGGTGTGGAGTGCAAAAAACGATGGATTTAGGCCCAGATCCTTGTACTGGGGTGAATGTATGACATTGTTCTACATTCTGTCCATCAACTGTGTTTTTTGCAATTTTCATCCGAGTGGGCTATGGATGCTCAGACCTGAGTCCCAGGCTCTCCACACCACTGGAGTCAAGCTATCCAGGCTGATAAAGGCTGATAGCCAGAAACTGGTCCTTGGATGCTTGATTCCGGTCTGGGAAAGACATGGCTTGGTAGATCGGACTAGACTGTTCCCATGAGGCACAGGGTCAGAGCTGATTTGCATATAGCCAGTGTCTAACCCAGGGTGGTGTGGAGTGCAAAAAAAGATGGATTTAGGCCCAGATCCTTGTACTGGGGTGAATGTATGACATTGTTCTACATTCTGTCCATCATTTGTGTTTTTTGCAATTTTCACCCCGAGTGGGCTGGGGATGCTCAGACGTGAGTCCCAGGCTCTCCACACCACTGGAGTCAAGCTATCCAGGCTGATGAAGGCTGATAGCCAGAAACCGGTCCTTGGATGCTTGATTCCGGTCTGGGAAAGACATGGCTTGGCAGTTCGGACTGGACTGTTCCCATGAGGCACAGGGTCAGAGCTGATTTGCATATAGCCAGTGTCTAACCCAGGGTGGTGTGGAGTGCAAAAAAACGATGGATTTAGGCCCAGATCCTTGTACTGGGGTGAATGTATGACATTGTTCTACATTCTGTCCATCAACTGTGTTTTTTGCAATTTTCATCCGAGTGGGCTATGGATGCTCAGACGTGAGTCCCAGGCTCTCCACACCACTGGAGTCAAGCTATCCAGGCTGATGAAGGCTGATAGCCAGAAACTGGTCCTTGGATGTTTGATTCCGGTCTGGGAAAGACATGGCTTGGTAGTTCGGACTAGACTGTTCCCATGAGGCACAGGGTCAGAGCTGATTTGCATATAGCCAGTGTCTAACCCAGGGTGGTGTGGAGTGCAAAAAAACGATGGATTTAGGCCCAGATCCTTGTACTGGGGTGAATGTATGACATTGTTCTACATTCTATCTATCAACTGTGTTTTTTGCAATTTTCACCCCGAGTGGTCTGGGGATGCTCAGACGTGAGTCCCAGGCTCTCCACACCACTGGAGTCAAGCTATCCAGGCTGATGAAGGCTGATAGCCAGAAACTGGTCCTTGGATGCTTGATTCCGGTCTGGGAAAGACATGGCTTGGTAGTTCGGATTGGACTGTTCCCATGAGGCACAGGGTCAGAGCTGATTTGCATATAGCCTGTGTCTAACCCAGGGTGGAGTGGAGTGCAAAAAACGATGTATTTAGGCCCAGATCCTTGTACTGGGATGAATGTATGACATTGTTCTACATTCTCTCCATCAACTGTGTTTTTTGCAATTTTCACCCCGAGTGGGCTAGGGATGCTCAGACGTGAGTCCCAGGCTCTCCACACCACTGGAGTCAAGCTATCCAGGCTGATGAAGGCGATAGCCAGAAACCGGTCCTTGGATGCTTGATTCCGGTCTGGGAAAGACATGGCTTGGTAGTTCGGACTGGACTGTTCCCATGAGGCACAGGGTCAGAGCTGATTTGCATATAGCCAGTGTCTAACCTAGGGTATTGTGTAGTGCAAAAAAACGATGGATTTAGGCCCAGATCCTTGTACTGGGGTGAATGTATGACATTGTTCTACATTCTGTCCATCAACTGTGTTTTTTGCAATTTTCACCCCGAGTGGACTGGGGATGCTCAGACGTGAGTCCCAGGCTCTCCACACCACTGGAGTCAATCTATCCAGGCTGATGAAGGCTGATAGCCAGAAACCGGTCCTTGGATGCTTGATTCCGGTCTGGGAAAGACATGGCTTGGCAGTTCGGACTGGACTGTTCCCATGAGGCACAGGGTCAGAGCTGATTTGCATATAGCCAGTGTCTAACCCAGGGTGGTGTGGAGTGCAAAAAAACGATGGATTTAGGCCCAGATCCTTGTACTGGGGTGAATGTATGACATTGTTCTACATTCTGTCCATCAACTGTGTTTTTTGCAATTTTCATCCGAGTGGGCTATGGATGCTCAGACGTGAGTCCCAGGCTCTCCACACCACTGGAGTCAAGCTATCCAGGCTGATGAAGGCGATAGCCAGAAACCGGTCCTTGGATGCTTGATTCCGGTCTGGGAAAGACATGGCTTGGTAGTTCGGACTGGACTGTTCCCATGAGGCACAGGGTCAGAGCTGATTTGCATATAGCCAGTGTCTAACCTAGGGTATTGTGTAGTGCAAAAAAACGATGGATTTAGGCCCAGATCCTTGTACTGGGGTGAATGTATGACATTGTTCTACATTCTGTCCATCAACTGTGTTTTTTGCAATTTTCACCCCGAGTGGACTGGGGATGCTCAGACGTGAGTCCCAGGCTCTCCACACCACTGGAGTCAATCTATCCAGGCTGATGAAGGCTGATAGCCAGAAACCGGTCCTTGGATGCTTGATTCCGGTCTGGGAAAGACATGGCTTGGCAGTTCGGACTGGACTGTTCCCATGAGGCACAGGGTCAGAGCTGATTTGCATATAGCCAGTGTCTAACCCAGGGTGGTGTGGAGTGCAAAAAAACGATGGATTTAGGCCCAGATCCTTGTACTGGGGTGAATGTATGACATTGTTCTACATTCTGTCCATCAACTGTGTTTTTTGCAATTTTCATCCGAGTGGGCTATGGATGCTCAGACGTGAGTCCCAGGCTCTCCACACCACTGGAGTCAAGCTATCCCGGCTGATGAAGGCTGATAGCCAGAAACTGGTCCTTGGATGTTTGATTCCGGTCTGGGAAAGACATGGCTTGGTAGTTCGGACTAGACTGTTCCCATGAGGCACAGGGTCAGAGCTGATTTGCATATAGCCAGTGTCTAACCCAGGGTGGTGTGGAGTGCAAAAAAAACGATGGATTTAGGCCCAGATCCTTGTACTGGGGTGAATGTATGACATTGTTCTACATTCTATCTATCAACTGTGTTTTTTGCAATTTTCACCCCGAGTGGTCTGGGGATGCTCAGACGTGAGTCCCAGGCTCTCCACACCACTGGAGTCAAGCTATCCAGGCTGATGAAGGCTGATAGCCAGAAACTGGTCCTTGGATGCTTGATTCCGGTCTGGGAAAGACATGGCTTGGTAGTTCGGACTGGACTGTTCCCATGAGGCACAGGGTCAGAGCTGATTTGCATATAGCCTGTGTCTAACCCAGGGTGGAGTGGAGTGCAAAAAACGATGTATTTAGGCCCAGATCCTTGTACTGGGATGAATGTATGACATTGTTCTACATTCTGTCCATCAACTGTGTTTTTTGCAATTTTCACCCCGAGTGGGCTAGGGATGCTCAGACGTGAGTCCCAGGCTCTCCACACCACTGGAGTCAAGCTATCCAGGCTGATGAAGGCGATAGCCAGAAACCGGTCCTTGGATGCTTGATTCCGGTCTGGGAAAGACATGGCTTGGTAGTTCGGACTGGACTGTTCCCATGAGGCACAGGGTCAGAGCTGATTTGCATATAGCCAGTGTCTAACCTAGGGTATTGTGTAGTGCAAAAAAAACATGGATTTAGGCCCAGATCCTTGTACTGGGGTGAATGTATGACATTGTTCTACATTCTGTCCATCAACTGTGTTTTTTGCAATTTTCACCCCGAGTGGACTTGGGATGCTCAGACGTGAGTCCCAGGCTCTCCACACCACTGGAGTCAATCTATCCAGGCTGATGAAGGCTGATAGCCAGAAACCGGTCCTTGGATGCTTGATTCCGGTCTGGGAAAGACATGGCTTAGTAGTTCGGACTGGACTGTTCCCATGAGGCACAGGGTCAGAGCTGATTTGCATATAGCCAGTGTCTAACCCAGGGTGGTGTGGAGTGCAAAAAACGATGGATTTAGGCCCAGATCCTTGTACTGGGGTGAATGTATGACATTGTTCTACATTCTGTCCATCAACTGTGTTTTTTGCAATTTTCATCCGAGTGGGCTATGGATGCTCAGACCTGAGTCCCAGGCTCTCCACACCACTGGAGTCAAGCTATCCAGGCTGATAAAGGCTGATAGCCAGAAACTGGTCCTTGGATGCTTGATTCCGGTCTGGGAAAGACATGGCTTGGTAGATCGGACTAGACTGTTCCCATGAGGCACAGGGTCAGAGCTGATTTGCATATAGCCAGTGTCTAACCCAGGGTGGTGTGGAGTGCAAAAAAAGATGGATTTAGGCCCAGATCCTTGTACTGGGGTGAATGTATGACATTGTTCTACATTCTGTCCATCATTTGTGTTTTTTGCAATTTTCACCCCGAGTGGGCTGGGGATGCTCAGACGTGAGTCCCAGGCTCTCCACACCACTGGAGTCAAGCTATCCAGGCTGATGAAGGCTGATAGCCAGAAACCGGTCCTTGGATGCTTGATTCCGGTCTGGGAAAGACATGGCTTGGCAGTTCTGACTGGACTGTTCCCATGAGGCACAGGGTCAGAGCTGATTTGCATATAGCCAGTGTCTAACCCAGGGTGGTGTGGAGTGCAAAAAAACAATGGATTTAGGCCCAGATCCTTGTACTGGGGTGAATGTATGACATTGTTCTACATTCTGTCCATCAACTGTGTTTTTTGCAATTTTCATCCGAGTGGGCTATGGATGCTCAGACCTGAGTCCCAGGCTCTCCACACCACTGGAGTCAAGCTATCCAGGCTGATAAAGGCTGATAGCCAGAAACTGGTCCTTGGATGCTTGATTCCGGTCTGGGAAAGACATGGCTTGGTAGATCGGACTAGACTGTTCCCATGAGGCACAGGGTCAGAGCTGATTTGCATATAGCCAGTGTCTAACCCAGGGTGGTGTGGAGTGCAAAAAAAGATGGATTTAGGCCCAGATCCTTGTACTGGGGTGAATGTATGACATTGTTCTACATTCTGTCCATCATTTGTGTTTTTTGCAATTTTCACCCCGAGTGGGCTGGGGATGCTCAGACGTGAGTCCCAGGCTCTCCACACCACTGGAGTCAAGCTATCCAGGCTGATGAAGGCTGATAGCCAGAAACCGGTCCTTGGATGCTTGATTCCGGTCTGGGAAAGACATGGCTTGGCAGTTCGGACTGGACTGTTCCCATGAGGCACAGGGTCAGAGCTGATTTGCATATAGCCAGTGTCTAACCCAGGGTGGTGTGGAGTGCAAAAAAACGATGGATTTAGGCCCAGATCCTTGTACTGGGGTGAATGTATGACATTGTTCTACATTCTGTCCATCAACTGTGTTTTTTGCAATTTTCATCCGAGTGGGCTATGGATGCTCAGACGTGAGTCCCAGGCTCTCCACACCACTGGAGTCAAGCTATCCAGGCTGATGAAGGCTGATAGCCAGAAACTGGTCCTTGGATGTTTGATTCCGGTCTGGGAAAGACATGGCTTGGTAGTTCGGACTAGACTGTTCCCATGAGGCACAGGGTCAGAGCTGATTTGCATATAGCCAGTGTCTAACCCAGGGTGGTGTGGAGTGCAAAAAAACGATGGATTTAGGCCCAGATCCTTGTACTGGGGTGAATGTATGACATTGTTCTACATTCTATCTATCAACTGTGTTTTTTGCAATTTTCACCCCGAGTGGTCTGGGGATGCTCAGACGTGAGTCCCAGGCTCTCCACACCACTGGAGTCAAGCTATCCAGGCTGATGAAGGCTGATAGCCAGAAACTGGTCCTTGGATGCTTGATTCCGGTCTGGGAAAGACATGGCTTGGTAGTTCGGATTGGACTGTTCCCATGAGGCACAGGGTCAGAGCTGATTTGCATATAGCCTGTGTCTAACCCAGGGTGGAGTGGAGTGCAAAAAACGATGTATTTAGGCCCAGATCCTTGTACTGGGATGAATGTATGACATTGTTCTACATTCTCTCCATCAACTGTGTTTTTTGCAATTTTCACCCCGAGTGGGCTAGGGATGCTCAGACGTGAGTCCCAGGCTCTCCACACCACTGGAGTCAAGCTATCCAGGCTGATGAAGGCGATAGCCAGAAACCGGTCCTTGGATGCTTGATTCCGGTCTGGGAAAGACATGGCTTGGTAGTTCGGACTGGACTGTTCCCATGAGGCACAGGGTCAGAGCTGATTTGCATATAGCCAGTGTCTAACCTAGGGTATTGTGTAGTGCAAAAAAACGATGGATTTAGGCCCAGATCCTTGTACTGGGGTGAATGTATGACATTGTTCTACATTCTGTCCATCAACTGTGTTTTTTGCAATTTTCACCCCGAGTGGACTGGGGATGCTCAGACGTGAGTCCCAGGCTCTCCACACCACTGGAGTCAATCTATCCAGGCTGATGAAGGCTGATAGCCAGAAACCGGTCCTTGGATGCTTGATTCCGGTCTGGGAAAGACATGGCTTGGCAGTTCGGACTGGACTGTTCCCATGAGGCACAGGGTCAGAGCTGATTTGCATATAGCCAGTGTCTAACCCAGGGTGGTGTGGAGTGCAAAAAAACGATGGATTTAGGCCCAGATCCTTGTACTGGGGTGAATGTATGACATTGTTCTACATTCTGTCCATCAACTGTGTTTTTTGCAATTTTCATCCGAGTGGGCTATGGATGCTCAGACGTGAGTCCCAGGCTCTCCACACCACTGGAGTCAAGCTATCCAGGCTGATGAAGGCGATAGCCAGAAACCGGTCCTTGGATGCTTGATTCCGGTCTGGGAAAGACATGGCTTGGTAGTTCGGACTGGACTGTTCCCATGAGGCACAGGGTCAGAGCTGATTTGCATATAGCCAGTGTCTAACCTAGGGTATTGTGTAGTGCAAAAAAACGATGGATTTAGGCCCAGATCCTTGTACTGGGGTGAATGTATGACATTGTTCTACATTCTGTCCATCAACTGTGTTTTTTGCAATTTTCACCCCGAGTGGACTGGGGATGCTCAGACGTGAGTCCCAGGCTCTCCACACCACTGGAGTCAATCTATCCAGGCTGATGAAGGCTGATAGCCAGAAACCGGTCCTTGGATGCTTGATTCCGGTCTGGGAAAGACATGGCTTGGCAGTTCGGACTGGACTGTTCCCATGAGGCACAGGGTCAGAGCTGATTTGCATATAGCCAGTGTCTAACCCAGGGTGGTGTGGAGTGCAAAAAAACGATGGATTTAGGCCCAGATCCTTGTACTGGGGTGAATGTATGACATTGTTCTACATTCTGTCCATCAACTGTGTTTTTTGCAATTTTCATCCGAGTGGGCTATGGATGCTCAGACGTGAGTCCCAGGCTCTCCACACCACTGGAGTCAAGCTATCCCGGCTGATGAAGGCTGATAGCCAGAAACTGGTCCTTGGATGTTTGATTCCGGTCTGGGAAAGACATGGCTTGGTAGTTCGGACTAGACTGTTCCCATGAGGCACAGGGTCAGAGCTGATTTGCATATAGCCAGTGTCTAACCCAGGGTGGTGTGGAGTGCAAAAAAAACGATGGATTTAGGCCCAGATCCTTGTACTGGGGTGAATGTATGACATTGTTCTACATTCTATCTATCAACTGTGTTTTTTGCAATTTTCACCCCGAGTGGTCTGGGGATGCTCAGACGTGAGTCCCAGGCTCTCCACACCACTGGAGTCAAGCTATCCAGGCTGATGAAGGCTGATAGCCAGAAACTGGTCCTTGGATGCTTGATTCCGGTCTGGGAAAGACATGGCTTGGTAGTTCGGACTGGACTGTTCCCATGAGGCACAGGGTCAGAGCTGATTTGCATATAGCCTGTGTCTAACCCAGGGTGGAGTGGAGTGCAAAAAACGATGTATTTAGGCCCAGATCCTTGTACTGGGATGAATGTATGACATTGTTCTACATTCTGTCCATCAACTGTGTTTTTTGCAATTTTCACCCCGAGTGGGCTAGGGATGCTCAGACGTGAGTCCCAGGCTCTCCACACCACTGGAGTCAAGCTATCCAGGCTGATGAAGGCGATAGCCAGAAACCGGTCCTTGGATGCTTGATTCCGGTCTGGGAAAGACATGGCTTGGTAGTTCGGACTGGACTGTTCCCATGAGGCACAGGGTCAGAGCTGATTTGCATATAGCCAGTGTCTAACCTAGGGTATTGTGTAGTGCAAAAAAAACATGGATTTAGGCCCAGATCCTTGTACTGGGGTGAATGTATGACATTGTTCTACATTCTGTCCATCAACTGTGTTTTTTGCAATTTTCACCCCGAGTGGACTTGGGATGCTCAGACGTGAGTCCCAGGCTCTCCACACCACTGGAGTCAATCTATCCAGGCTGATGAAGGCTGATAGCCAGAAACCGGTCCTTGGATGCTTGATTCCGGTCTGGGAAAGACATGGCTTAGTAGTTCGGACTGGACTGTTCCCATGAGGCACAGGGTCAGAGCTGATTTGCATATAGCCAGTGTCTAACCCAGGGTGGTGTGGAGTGCAAAAAACGATGGATTTAGGCCCAGATCCTTGTACTGGGGTGAATGTATGACATTGTTCTACATTCTGTCCATCAACTGTGTTTTTTGCAATTTTCATCCGAGTGGGCTATGGATGCTCAGACCTGAGTCCCAGGCTCTCCACACCACTGGAGTCAAGCTATCCAGGCTGATAAAGGCTGATAGCCAGAAACTGGTCCTTGGATGCTTGATTCCGGTCTGGGAAAGACATGGCTTGGTAGATCGGACTAGACTGTTCCCATGAGGCACAGGGTCAGAGCTGATTTGCATATAGCCAGTGTCTAACCCAGGGTGGTGTGGAGTGCAAAAAAAGATGGATTTAGGCCCAGATCCTTGTACTGGGGTGAATGTATGACATTGTTCTACATTCTGTCCATCATTTGTGTTTTTTGCAATTTTCACCCCGAGTGGGCTGGGGATGCTCAGACGTGAGTCCCAGGCTCTCCACACCACTGGAGTCAAGCTATCCAGGCTGATGAAGGCTGATAGCCAGAAACCGGTCCTTGGATGCTTGATTCCGGTCTGGGAAAGACATGGCTTGGCAGTTCTGACTGGACTGTTCCCATGAGGCACAGGGTCAGAGCTGATTTGCATATAGCCAGTGTCTAACCCAGGGTGGTGTGGAGTGCAAAAAAACAATGGATTTAGGCCCAGATCCTTGTACTGGGGTGAATGTATGACATTGTTCTACATTCTGTCCATCAACTGTGTTTTTTGCAATTTTCATCCGAGTGGGCTATGGATGCTCAGACGTGAGTCCCAGGCTCTCCACACCACTGGAGTCAAGCTATCCAGGCTGATGAAGGCTGATAGCCAGAAACTGGTCCTTGGATGCTTGATTCAGGTCTGGGAAAGACATGGCTTGGTAGTTCGGACTAGACTGTTCCCATGAGGCACAGGGTCAGAGCTGATTTGCATATAGCCAGTGTCTAACCCAGGGTGGTGTGGAGTGCAAAAAAACGATGGATTTAGGCCCAGATCCTTGTACTGGGGTGAATGTATGACATTGTTCTACATTCTATCTATCAACTGTGTTTTTTGCAATTTTCACCCCGAGTGGTCTGGGGATGCTCAGACGTGAGTCCCAGGCTCTCCACACCACTGGAGTCAAGCTATCCAGGCTGATGAAGGCTGATAGCCAGAAACCGGTCCTTGGATGCTTGATTCCGGTCTGGGAAAGACATGGCTTGGTAGTTCGGACTGGACTGTTCCCATGAGGCACAGGGTCAGAGCTGATTTGCATATAGCCTGTGTCTAACCCAGGGTGGAGTGGAGTGCAAAAAACGATGTATTTAGGCCCAGATCCTTGTACTGGGATGAATGTATGACATTGTTCTACATTCTGTCCATCAACTGTGTTTTTTGCAATTTTCACCCCGAGTGGGCTAGGGATGCTCAGACGTGAGTCCCAGGCTCTCCACACCACTGGAGTCAAGCTATCCAGGCTGATGAAGGCGATAGCCAGAAACCGGTACTTGGATGCTTGATTCCGGTCTGGGAAAGACATGGCTTGGTAGTTCGGACTGGACTGTTCCCATGAGGCACAGGGTCAGAGCTGATTTGCATATAGCCAGTGTCTAACCTAGGGTATTGTGTAGTGCAAAAAAACGATGGATTTAGGCCCAGATCCTTGTACTGGGGTGAATGTATGACATTGTTCTACATTCTGTCCATCAACTGTGTTTTTTGCAATTTTCATCCGAGTGGGCTATGGATGCTCAGACCTGAGTCCCAGGCTCTCCACACCACTGGAGTCAAGCTATCCAGGCTGATAAAGGCTGATAGCCAGAAACTGGTCCTTGGATGCTTGATTCCGGTCTGGGAAAGACATGGCTTGGTAGATCGGACTAGACTGTTCCCATGAGGCACAGGGTCAGAGCTGATTTGCATATAGCCAGTGTCTAACCCAGGGTGGTGTGGAGTGCAAAAAAAGATGGATTTAGGCCCAGATCCTTGTACTGGGGTGAATGTATGACATTGTTCTACATTCTGTCCATCATTTGTGTTTTTTGCAATTTTCACCCCGAGTGGGCTGGGGATGCTCAGACGTGAGTCCCAGGCTCTCCACACCACTGGAGTCAAGCTATCCAGGCTGATGAAGGCTGATAGCCAGAAACCGGTCCTTGGATGCTTGATTCCGGTCTGGGAAAGACATGGCTTGGTAGTTCGGACTGGACTGTTCCCATGAGGCACAGGGTCAGAGCTGATTTGCATATAGCCAGTGTCTAACCCAGGGTGGTGTGGAGTGCAAAAAAACGATGGATTTAGGCCCAGATCCTTGTACTGGGGTGAATGTATGACATTGTTCTACATTCTATCTATCAACTGTGTTTTTTGCAATTTTCACCCCGAGTGGTCTGGGGATGCTCAGACGTGAGTCCCAGGCTCTCCACACCACTGGAGTCAAGCTATCCAGGCTGATGAAGGCTGATAGCCAGAAACCGGTCCTTGGATGCTTGATTCCGGTCTGGGAAAGACATGGCTTGGTAGTTCGGACTGGACTGTTCCCATGAGGCACAGGGTCAGAGCTGATTTGCATATAGCCTGTGTCTAACCCAGGGTGGAGTGGAGTGCAAAAAACGATGTATTTAGGCCCAGATCCTTGTACTGGGATGAATGTATGACATTGTTCTACATTCTGTCCATCAACTGTGTTTTTTGCAATTTTCACCCCGAGTGGGCTAGGGATGCTCAGACGTGAGTCCCAGGCTCTCCACACCACTGGAGTCAAGCTATCCAGGCTGATGAAGGCGATAGCCAGAAACCGGTACTTGGATGCTTGATTCCGGTCTGGGAAAGACATGGCTTGGTAGTTCGGACTGGACTGTTCCCATGAGGCACAGGGTCAGAGCTGATTTGCATATAGCCAGTGTCTAACCTAGGGTATTGTGTAGTGCAAAAAAACGATGGATTTAGGCCCAGATCCTTGTACTGGGGTGAATGTATGACATTGTTCTACATTCTGTCCATCAACTGTGTTTTTTGCAATTTTCACCCCGAGTGGACTTGGGATGCTCAGACGTGAGTCCCAGGCTCTCCACACCACTGGAGTCAATCTATCCAGGCTGATGAAGGCTGATAGCCAGAAACCGGTCCTTGGATGCTTGATTCCGGTCTGGGAAAGACATGGCTTAGTAGTTCGGACTGGACTGTTCCCATGAGGCACAGGGTCAGAGCTGATTTGCATATAGCCAGTGTCTAACCCAGGGTGGTGTGGAGTGCAAAAAACGATGGATTTAGGCCCAGATCCTTGTACTGGGGTGAATGTATGACATTGTTCTACATTCTGTCCATCAACTGTGTTTTTTGCAATTTTCATCCGAGTGGGCTATGGATGCTCAGACCTGAGTCCCAGGCTCTCCACACCACTGGAGTCAAGCTATCCAGGCTGATAAAGGCTGATAGCCAGAAACTGGTCCTTGGATGCTTGATTCCGGTCTGGGAAAGACATGGCTTGGTAGATCGGACTAGACTGTTCCCATGAGGCACAGGGTCAGAGCTGATTTGCATATAGCCAGTGTCTAACCCAGGGTGGTGTGGAGTGCAAAAAAAGATGGATTTAGGCCCAGATCCTTGTACTGGGGTGAATGTATGACATTGTTCTACATTCTGTCCATCATTTGTGTTTTTTGCAATTTTCACCCCGAGTGGGCTGGGGATGCTCAGACGTGAGTCCCAGGCTCTCCAAACCACTGGAGTCAAGCTATCCAGGCTGATGAAGGCTGATAGCCAGAAACCGGTCCTTGGATGCTTGATTCCGGTCTGGGAAAGACATGGCTTGGTAGTTCGGACTGGACTGTTCCCATGAGGCACAGGGTCAGAGCTGATTTGCATATAGCCAGTGTCTAACCCAGGGTGGTGTGGAGTGCAAAAAAACGATGGATTTAGGCCCAGATCCTTGTACTGGGGTGAATGTATGACATTGTTCTACATTCTGTCCATCAACTGTGTTTTTTGCAATTTTCATCCGAGTGGGCTATGGATGCTCAGACGTGAGTCCCAGGCTCTCCACACCACTGGAGTCAAGCTATCCAGGCTGATGAAGGCTGATAGCCAGAAACTGGTCCTTGGATGCTTGATTCCGGTCTGGGAAAGACATGGCTTGGTAGTTCGGACTGGACTGTTCCCATGAGGCACAGGGTCAGAGCTGATTTGCATATAGCCAGTGTCTAACCCAGGGTGGTGTGGAGTGCAAAAAAACAATGGATTTAGGCCCAGATCCTTGTACTGGGGTGAATGTATGACATTGTTCTACATTCTGTCCATCAACTGTGTTTTTTGCAATTGTCACCCCGAATGGGCTGGGGATGCTCAGATGTGAGTCCCAGGCTCTCTTCACCACTGGAGTCAAGCTATCCAGGCTGATGAAGGCTGATAGCCAGAAACGGGTCCTTGGATGCTTGATTCCGGTCTGGGAAAGACATGGCTTGGTAGTTCAGACTGGACTGTTCCCATGAGGCACAGGGTCAGAGCTGATTTGCATATAGCCAGTGTCTAACCCAGGGTGGTGTGGAGTGCAAAAAAACGATGGATTTAGGCCCAGATCCTTGTACTGGGGTGAATGTATGACATTGTTCTACATTCTGTCCATCAACTGTGTTTTTTGCAATTTTCATCCGAGTGGGCTATGGATGCTCAGACGTGAGTCCCAGGCTCTCCACACCACTGGAGTCAAGCTATCCAGGCTGATGAAGGCTGATAGCCAGAAACTGGTCCTTGGATGCTTGATTCCGGTCTGGGAAAGACATGGCTTGCTAGTTCGGACTAGACTGTTCCCATGAGGCACAGGGTCAGGGCTGATTTGCATATAGCCAGTGTCTAACCCAGGGTGGTGTGGAGTGCAAAAAAATGATGTATTTAGGCCCAGATCCTTGTACTGGGGTGAATGTATGACATTGTTCTACATTCTATCTATCAACTGTGTTTTTTGCAATTTTCACCCCGAGTGGGCTGGGGATGCTCAGACGTGAGTCCCAGGCTCTCCACACCACTGGAGTCAAGCTATCCAGGCTGATGAAGGCTGATAGCCAGAAACCGGTCCTTGGATGCTTGATTCCGGTCTGGGAAACACATGGCTTGGTAGTTCGGACTGGACTGTTCCCATGAGGCACAGGGTCAGAGCTGATTTGCATATAGCCTGTGTCTAACCCAGGGTGGAGTGGAGTGCAAAAAAACGATGGATTTAGGCCCAGATCCTTGTACTGGGATGAATGTATGACATTGTTCTACATTCTGTCCATCAACTGTGTTTTTTGCAATTTTCACCCCGAGTGGGCTAGGGATGCTCAGACGTGAGTCCCAGGCTCTCCACACCACTGGAGTCAAGCTATCCAGGCTGATGAAGGCGATAGCCAGAAACCGGTACTTGGATGCTTGATTCCGGTCTGGGAAAGACATGGCTTGGTAGTTCGGACTGGACTGTTCCCATGAGGCACAGGGTCAGAGCTGATTTGCATATAGCCAGTGTCTAACCTAGGGTATTGTGTAGTGCAAAAAAACGATGGATTTAGGCCCAGATCCTTGTACTGGGGTGAATGTATGACATTGTTCTACATTCTGTCCATCAACTGTGTTTTTTGCAATTTTCATCCGAGTGGGCTATGGATGCTCAGACGTGAGTCCCAGGCTCTCCACACCACTGGAGTCAAGCTATCCAGGCTGATGAAGGCTGATAGCCAGAAACCGGTCCTTGGATGCTTGATTCCGGTCTGGGAAAGACATGGCTTGGTAGTTCGGACTGGACTGTTCCCATGAGGCACAGGGTCAGAGCTGATTTGCATATAGCCAGTGTCTAACCCAGGGTGGTGTGGAGTGCAAAAAAACGATGGATTTAGGCCCAGATCCTTGTACTGGGGTGAATGTATGACATTGTTCTACATTCTATCTATCAACTGTGTTTTTTGCAATTTTCACCCCGAGTGGTCTGGGGATGCTCAGACGTGAGTCCCAGGCTCTCCACACCACTGGAGTCAAGCTATCCAGGCTGATGAAGGCTGATAGCCAGAAACCGGTCCTTGGATGCTTGATTCCGGTCTGGGAAAGACATGGCTTGGTAGTTCGGACTGGACTGTTCCCATGAGGCACAGGGTCAGAGCTGATTTGCATATAGCCTGTGTCTAACCCAGGGTGGAGTGGAGTGCAAAAAACGATGTATTTAGGCCCAGATCCTTGTACTGGGATGAATGTATGACATTGTTCTACATTCTGTCCATCAACTGTGTTTTTTGCAATTTTCACCCCGAGTGGGCTAGGGATGCTCAGACGTGAGTCCCAGGCTCTCCACACCACTGGAGTCAAGCTATCCAGGCTGATGAAGGCGATAGCCAGAAACCGGTACTTGGATGCTTGATTCCGGTCTGGGAAAGACATGGCTTGGTAGTTCGGACTGGACTGTTCCCATGAGGCACAGGGTCAGAGCTGATTTGCATATAGCCAGTGTCTAACCTAGGGTATTGTGTAGTGCAAAAAAACGATGGATTTAGGCCCAGATCCTTGTACTGGGGTGAATGTATGACATTGTTCTACATTCTGTCCATCAACTGTGTTTTTTGCAATTTTCACCCCGAGTGGACTTGGGATGCTCAGACGTGAGTCCCAGGCTCTCCACACCACTGGAGTCAATCTATCCAGGCTGATGAAGGCTGATAGCCAGAAACCGGTCCTTGGATGCTTGATTCCGGTCTGGGAAAGACATGGCTTAGTAGTTCGGACTGGACTGTTCCCATGAGGCACAGGGTCAGAGCTGATTTGCATATAGCCAGTGTCTAACCCAGGGTGGTGTGGAGTGCAAAAAACGATGGATTTAGGCCCAGATCCTTGTACTGGGGTGAATGTATGACATTGTTCTACATTCTGTCCATCAACTGTGTTTTTTGCAATTTTCATCCGAGTGGGCTATGGATGCTCAGACCTGAGTCCCAGGCTCTCCACACCACTGGAGTCAAGCTATCCAGGCTGATAAAGGCTGATAGCCAGAAACTGGTCCTTGGATGCTTGATTCCGGTCTGGGAAAGACATGGCTTGGTAGATCGGACTAGACTGTTCCCATGAGGCACAGGGTCAGAGCTGATTTGCATATAGCCAGTGTCTAACCCAGGGTGGTGTGGAGTGCAAAAAAAGATGGATTTAGGCCCAGATCCTTGTACTGGGGTGAATGTATGACATTGTTCTACATTCTGTCCATCATTTGTGTTTTTTGCAATTTTCACCCCGAGTGGGCTGGGGATGCTCAGACGTGAGTCCCAGGCTCTCCAAACCACTGGAGTCAAGCTATCCAGGCTGATGAAGGCTGATAGCCAGAAACCGGTCCTTGGATGCTTGATTCCGGTCTGGGAAAGACATGGCTTGGTAGTTCGGACTGGACTGTTCCCATGAGGCACAGGGTCAGAGCTGATTTGCATATAGCCAGTGTCTAACCCAGGGTGGTGTGGAGTGCAAAAAAACGATGGATTTAGGCCCAGATCCTTGTACTGGGGTGAATGTATGACATTGTTCTACATTCTGTCCATCAACTGTGTTTTTTGCAATTTTCATCCGAGTGGGCTATGGATGCTCAGACGTGAGTCCCAGGCTCTCCACACCACTGGAGTCAAGCTATCCAGGCTGATGAAGGCTGATAGCCAGAAACTGGTCCTTGGATGCTTGATTCCGGTCTGGGAAAGACATGGCTTGGTAGTTCGGACTGGACTATTCCCATGAGGCACAGGGTCAGAGCTGATTTGCAAATAGCCAGTGTCTAACCCAGGGTGGTGTGGAGTGCAAAAAAACAATGGATTTAGGCCCAGATCCTTGTACTGGGGTGAATGTATGACATTGTTCTACATTCTGTCCATCAACTGTGTTTTTTGCAATTGTCACCCCGAATGGGCTGGGGATGCTCAGATGTGAGTCCCAGGCTCTCTTCACCACTGGAGTCAAGCTATCCAGGCTGATGAAGGCTGATAGCCAGAAACGGGTCCTTGGATGCTTGATTCCGGTCTGGGAAAGACATGGCTTGGTAGTTCAGACTGGACTGTTCCCATGAGGCACAGGGTCAGAGCTGATTTGCATATAGCCAGTGTCTAACCCAGGGTGGTGTGGAGTGCAAAAAAACGATGGATTTAGGCCCAGATCCTTGTACTGGGGTGAATGTATGACATTGTTCTACATTCTGTCCATCAACTGTGTTTTTTGCAATTTTCATCCGAGTGGGCTATGGATGCTCAGACGTGAGTCCCAGGCTCTCCACACCACTGGAGTCAAGCTATCCAGGCTGATGAAGGCTGATAGCCAGAAACTGGTCCTTGGATGCTTGATTCCGGTCTGGGAAAGACATGGCTTGCTAGTTCGGACTAGACTGTTCCCATGAGGCACAGGGTCAGGGCTGATTTGCATATAGCCAGTGTCTAACCCAGGGTGGTGTGGAGTGCAAAAAAATGATGTATTTAGGCCCAGATCCTTGTACTGGGGTGAATGTATGACATTGTTCTACATTCTATCTATCAACTGTGTTTTTTGCAATTTTCACCCCGAGTGGGCTGGGGATGCTCAGACGTGAGTCCCAGGCTCTCCACACCACTGGAGTCAAGCTATCCAGGCTGATGAAGGCTGATAGCCAGAAACCGGTCCTTGGATGCTTGATTCCGGTCTGGGAAACACATGGCTTGGTAGTTCGGACTGGACTGTTCCCATGAGGCACAGGGTCAGAGCTGATTTGCATATAGCCTGTGTCTAACCCAGGGTGGAGTGGAGTGCAAAAAAACGATGGATTTAGGCCCAGATCCTTGTACTGGGATGAATGTATGACATTGTTCTACATTCTGTCCATCAACTGTGTTTTTTGCAATTTTCACCCCGAGTGGGCTAGGGATGCTCAGACGTGAGTCCCAGGCTCTCCACACCACTGGAGTCAAGCTATCCAGGCTGATGAAGGCGATAGCCAGAAACCGGTCCTTGGATGCTTGATTCCGGTCTGGGAAAGACATGGCTTGGTAGTTCGGACTGGACTGTTCCCATGAGGCACAGGGTCAGAGCTGATTTGCATATAGCCAGTGTCTAACCTAGGGTATTGTGGAGTGCAAAAAAATGATGGATTTAGGCTCAGATCCTTGTACTGGGGTGAATGTATGACATTGTTCTACATTCTGTCCATCAACTGTGTTTTTTGCAATTGTCACCCCGAGTGGGCTAGGGATGCTCAGACGTGAGTCCCAGGCTCTCTTCACCACTGGAGTCAAGCTATCCAGGCTGATGAAGGCTGATAGCCAGAAACGGGTCCTTGGATGCTTGATTCCGGTCTGGGAAAGACATGGCTTGGTAGTTCAGACTGGACTGTTCCCATGAGGCACAGGGTCAGAGCTTATTTGCATATAGCCAGTGTCTAACCCAGGGTGGTGTGGAGTGCAAAAAAACGATGGATTTAGGCCCAGATCCTTGTACTGGGGTTAATGTATGACATTGTTCTACATTCTGTCCATCAACTGTGTTTTTTGCAATTTTCACCCCGAGTGGACTTGGGATGCTCAGACGTGAGTCCCAGGCTCTCCACACCACTGGAGTCAATCTATCCAGGCTGATGAAGGCTGATAGCCAGAAACCGGTCCTTGGATGCTTGATTCCGGTCTGGGAAAGACATGGCTTAGTAGTTCGGACTGGACTGTTCCCATGAGGCACAGGGTCAGAGCTGATTTCCATATAGCCATTGTCTAACCCAGGGTGGTGTGGAGTGCAAAAAAACGATGGATTTAGGCCCAGATCCTTGTACTGGCGTGAATGTATGACATTGTGCTACATTCTGTCCATCAACTGTGTTTTTTGCAATTTTCACCCCGAGTGGGCTGGGGATGCTCAGACGTGAGTCCCAGGCTCTCCACACCACTGGAGTCAAGCTATCCAGGCTGATGAAGGCTGATAGCCAGAAACCGGTCCTTGGATGCTTGATTCGGGTCTGGGAAAGACATGGCTTGGTAGTTCGGACTGGACTGTTCCCATGAGGCACAGGGTCAGAGCTGATTTGCATATAGCCAGTGTCTAACCCAGGGTGGTGTGGAGTGCAAAAAAACAATGGATTTAGGCCCAGATCCTTGTACTGGGGTGAATGTATGACATTGTTCTACATTCTGTCCATCAACTGTGTTTTTTGCAATTTTCATCCGAGTGGGCTATGGATGCTCAGACGTGAGTCCCAGGCTCTCCACACCACTGGAGTCAAGCTATCCAGGCTGATGAAGGCTGATAGCCAGAAACTGGTCCTTGGATGCTTGATTCCGGTCTGGGAAAGACATGGCTTGGTAGTTCGGACTGGACTGTTCCCATGAGGCACAGGGTCAGAGCTGATTTGCATATAGCCAGTGTCTAACCCAGGGTGGTGTGGAGTGCAAAAAAACGATGGATTTAGGCCCAGATTCTTGTACTGGGGTGAATGTATGACATTGTTCTACATTCTGTCCATCAACTGTGTTTTTTGCAATTGTCACCCCGAATGGGCTGGGGATGCTCAGATGTGAGTCCCAGGCTCTCTTCACCACTGGAGTCAAGCTATCCAGGCTGATGAAGGCTGATAGCCAGAAACGGGTCCTTGGATGCTTGATTCCGGTCTGGGAAAGACATGGCTTGGTAGTTCAGACTGGACTGTTCCCATGAGGCACAGGGTCAGAGCTGATTTGCATATAGCCAGTGTCTAACCCAGGGTGGTGTGGAGTGCAAAAAAACGATGGATTTAGGCCCAGATCCTTGTACTGGGGTGAATGTATGACATTGTTCTACATTCTGTCCATCAACTGTGTTTTTTGCAATTTTCATCCGAGTGGGCTATGGATGCTCAGACGTGAGTCCCAGGCTCTCCACACCACTGGAGTCAAGCTATCCAGGCTGATGAAGGCTGATAGCCAGAAACTGGTCCTTGGATGCTTGATTCCGGTCTGGGAAAGACATGGCTTGGTAGTTCGGACTAGACTGTTCCCATGAGGCACAGGGTCAGAGCTGATTTGCATATAGCCAGTGTCTAACCCAGGGTGGTGTGGAGTGCAAAAAAATGATGGATTTAGGCCCAGATCCTTGTACTGGGGTGAATGTATGACATTGTTCTACATTCTATCTATCAACTGTGTTTTTTGCAATTTTCACCCCGAGTGGGCTGGGGATGCTCAGACGTGAGTCCCAGGCTCTCCACACCACTGGAGTCAAGCTATCCAGGCTGATGAAGGCTGATAGCCAGAAACCGGTCCTTGGATGCTTGATTCCGGTCTGGGAAACACATGGCTTGGTAGTTCGGACTGGACTGTTCCCATGAGGCACAGGGTCAGAGCTGATTTGCATATAGCCTGTGTCTAACCCAGGGTGGAGTGGAGTGCAAAAAAACGATGGATTTAGGCCCAGATCCTTGTACTGGGATGAATGTATGACATTGTTCTACATTCTGTCCATCAACTGTGTTTTTCGCAATTTTCACCCCGAGTGGGCTAGGGATGCTCAGACGTGAGTCCCAGGCTCTCCACACCACTGGAGTCAAGCTATCCAGGCTGATGAAGGCGATAGCCAGAAACCGGTCCTTGGATGCTTGATTCCGGTCTGGGAAAGACATGGCTTGGTAGTTCGGACTGGACTGTTCCCATGAGGCACAGGGTCAGAGCTGATTTGCATATAGCCAGTGTCTAACCTAGGGTATTGTGGAGTGCAAAAAAACGATGGATTTAGGCTCAGATCCTTGTACTGGGGTGAATGTATGACATTGTTCTACATTCTGTCCATCAACTGTGTTTTTTGCAATTGTCACCCCGAGTGGGCTAGGGATGCTCAGACGTGAGTACCAGGCTCTCTTCACCACTGGAGTCAAGCTATCCAGGCTGATGAAGGCTGATAGCCAGAAACGGGTCCTTGGATGCTTGATTCCGGTCTTGGAAAGACATGGCTTGGTAGTTCAGACTGGACTGTTCCCATGAGGCACAGGGTCAGAGCTGATTTGCATATAGCCAGTGTCTAACCCAGGGTGGTGTGGAGTGCAAAAAAACGATGGATTTAGGCCCAGATCCTTGTACTGGGGTTAATGTATGACATTGTTCTACATTCTGTCCATCAACTGTGTTTTTTGCAATTTTCACCCCGAGTGGACTTGGGATGCTCAGACGTGAGTCCCAGGCTCTCCACACCACTGGAGTCAATCTATCCAGGCTGATGAAGGCTGATAGCCAGAAACCGGTCCTTGGATGCTTGATTCCGGTCTGGGAAAGACATGGCTTAGTAGTTCGGACTGGACTGTTCCCATGAGGCACAGGGTCAGAGCTGATTTCCATATAGCCATTGTCTAACCCAGGGTGGTGTGGAGTGCAAAAAAACGATGGATTTAGGCCCAGATCCTTGTACTGGCGTGAATGTATGACATTGTTCTACATTCTGTCCATCAACTGTGTTTTTTGCAATTTTCACCCCGAGTGGGCTGGGGATGCTCAGACGTGAGTCCCAGGCTCTCCACACCACTGGAGTCAAGCTATCCAGGCTGATGAAGGCTGATAGCCAGAAACCGGTCCTTGGATGCTTGATTCGGGTCTGGGAAAGACATGGCTTGGTAGTTCGGACTGGACTGTTCCCATGAGGCACAGGGTCAGAGCTGATTTGCATATAGCCAGTGTCTAACCCAGGGTGGTGTGGAGTGCAAAAAAACAATGGATTTAGGCCCAGATCCTTGTACTGGGGTGAATGTATGACATTGTTCTACATTCTGTCCATCAACTGTGTTTTTTGCAATTTTCACCCCGAGTGGGCTATGGATGCTCAGACGTGAGTCCCAGGCTCTCCACACCACTGGAGTCAAGCTATCCAGGCTGATGAAGGCTGATAGCCAGAAACTGGTCCTTGGATGCTTGATTCCGGTCTGGGAAAGACATGGCTTGGTAGTTCGGACTGGACTGTTCCCATGAGGCACAGGGTCAGAGCTGATTTGCATATAGCCAGTGTCTAACCCAGGGTGGTGTGGAGTGCAAAAAAACAATGGATTTAGGCCCAGATCCTTGTACTGGGGTGAATGTATGACATTGTTCTACATTCTGTCCATCAACTGTGTTTTTTGCAATTGTCACCCCGAATGGGCTGGGGATGCTCAGATGTGAGTCCCAGGCTCTCCACACCACTGGAGTCAAGCTATCCAGGCTGATGAAGGCTGATAGCCAGAAACCGGTCCTTGGATGCTTGATTCCGGTCTGGGAAAGACATGGCTTGGTAGTTCGGACTGGACTGTTCCCATGAGGCACAGGGTCAGAGCTGATTTGCATATAGCCAGTGTCTAACCCATGGTTGTGTGGAGTGCAAAAAAACGATGGATTTAGGCCCAGATCCTTGCACTGGGATGAATGTATGACATTGTTCTACATTCTGTCCATCAACTGTGTTTTTTGCAATTTTCACCCCGAGTGGGCTAGGGATGCTCAGACGTGAGTCCCAGGCTCTACACACCACTGGAGTCAAGCTATCCAGGCTGATGAAGGCGATAGCCAGAAACCGGTCCTTGGATGCTTGATTCCGGTCTGGGAAAGACATGGCTTGGTAGTTCGGACTGGACTGTTCCCATGAGGCACAGGGTCAGAGCTGATTTGCATATAGCCAGTGTCTAACCTAGGGTATTGTGTAGTGCAAAAAAACGATGGATTTAGGCCCAGATCCTTGTACTGGGGTGAATATATGACATTGTTCTACATTCTGTCCATCAACTGTGTTTTTTGCAATTGTCACCCCGAGTGGGCTAGGGATGCTCAGACGTGAGTCCCAGGCTCTCTTCACCACTGGAGTCAAGCTATCCAGGCTGATGAAGGCTGATAGCCAGAAACGGGTCCTTGGATGCTTGATTCCGGTCTGGGAAAGACATGGCTTGGTAGTTCAGACTGGACTGTTCCCATGAGGCACAGGGTCAGAGCTGATTTGCATATAGCCAGTGTCTAACCCAGGGTGGTGTGGAGTGCAAAAAAACGATGGATTTAGGCCCAGATCCTTGTACTGGGGTTAATGTATGACATTGTTCTACATTCTGTCCATCAACTGTGTTTTTTGCAATTTTCACCCCGAGTGGACTTGGGATGCTCAGACGTGAGTCCCAGGCTCTCCACACCACTGGAGTCAACCTATCCAGGCTGATGAAGGCTGATAGCCAGAAACCGGTCCTTGGATGCTTGATTCCGGTCTGGGAAAGACATGGCTTAGTAGTTCGGACTGGACTGTTCCCATGAGGCACAGGGTCAGAGCTGATTTCCATATAGCCATTGTCTAACCCAGGGTGGTGTGGAGTGCAAAAAAACGATGGATTTAGGCCCAGATCCTTGTACTGGCGTGAATGTATGACATTGTTCTACATTCTGTCCATCAACTGTGTTTTTTGCAATTTTCACCCCGAGTGGGCTGGGGATGCTCAGACGTGAGTCCCAGGCTCTCCACACCACTGGAGTCAAGCTATCCAGGCTGATGAAGGCTGATAGCCAGAAACCGGTCCTTGGATGCTTGATTCGGGTCTGGGAAAGACATGGCTTGGTAGTTCAGACTGGACTGTTCCCATGAGGCACAGGGTCAGAGCTGATTTGCATATAGCCAGTGTCTAACCCAGGGTGGTGTGGAGTGCAAAAAAACAATGGATTTAGGCCCAGATCCTTGTACTGGGGTGAATGTATGACATTGTTCTACAATCTGTCCATCAACTGTGTTTTTTGCAATTTTCACCCCGAGTGGGCTATGGATGCTCAGACGTGAGTCCCAGGCTCTCCACACCACTGGAGTCAAGCTATCCAGGCTGATGAAGGCTGATAGCCAGAAACTGGTCCTTGGATGCTTGATTCCGGTCTGGGAAAGACATGGCTTGGTAGTTCGGACTGGACTGTTCCCATGAGGCACAGGGTCAGAGCTGATTTGCATATAGCCAGTGTCTAACCCAGGGTGGTGTGGAGTGCAAAAAAACAATGCATTTAGGCCCAGATCCTTGTACTGGGGTGAATGTATGACATTGTTCTACATTCTGTCCATCAACTGTGTTTTTTGCAATTGTCACCCCGAATGGGCTGGGGATGCTCAGATGTGAGTCCCAGGCTCTCCACACCACTGGAGTCAAGCTATCCAGGCTGATGAAGGCTGATAGCCAGAAACCGGTCCTTGGATGCTTGATTCCGGTCTGGGAAAGACATGGCTTGGTAGTTCGGACTGGACTGTTCCCATGAGGCACAGGGTCAGAGCTGATTTGCATATAGCCAGTGTCTAACCCAGGGTTGCGTGGAGTGCAAAAAAACGATGGATTTAGGCCCAGATCCTTGCACTGGGATGAATGTATGACATTGTTCTACATTCTGTCCATCAACTGTGTTTTTTGCAATTTTCACCCCGAGTGGGCTAGGGATGCTCAGACGTGAGTCCCAGGCTCTACACACCACTGGAGTCAAGCTATCCAGGCTGATGAAGGCGATAGCCAGAAACCGGTCCTTGGATGCTTGATTCAGGTCTGGGAAAGACATGGTTTGGTAGTTCGGACTGGACTGTTCCCATGAGGCACAGGGTCAGAGCTGATTTGCATATAGCCAGTGTCTAACCTAGGGTATTGTGTAGTGCAAAAAAACGATGGATTTAGGCCCAGATCCTTGTACTGGGGTGAATATATGACATTGTTCTACATTCTGTCCATCAACTGTGTTTTTTGCAATTGTCACCCCGAGTGGGCTAGGGATGCTCAGACGTGAGTCCCAGGCTCTCTTCACCACTGGAGTCAAGCTATCCAGGCTGATGAAGGCTGATAGCCAGAAACGGGTCCTTGGATGCTTGATTCCGGTCTGGGAAAGACATGGCTTGGTAGTTCAGACTGGACTGTTCCCATGAGGCACAGGGTCAGAGCTGATTTGCATATAGCCAGTGTCTAACCCAGGGTGGTGTGGAGTGCAAAAAAACGATGGATTTAGGCCCAGATCCTTGTACTGGGGTGAATGTATGACATTGTTCTACATTCTGTCCATCAACTGTGTTTTTTGCAATTTTCACCCCGAGTGGACTTGGGATGCTCAGACGTGAGTCCCAGGCTCTCCACACCACTGGAGTCAAGCTATCCAGGCTGATGAAGGCTGATAGCCAGAAACCGGTCCTTGGATGCTTGATTCCGGTCTGGGAAACACATGGCTTGGTAGTTCGGACTGGACTGTTCCCATGAGGCACAGGGTCAGAGCTGATTTGCATATAGCCATTCTCTAACCCAGGGTGGTGTGGAGTGCAAAAAAACGATGGATTTAGGCCCAGATCCTTGTACTGGGGTGAATGTATGACATTGTTCTACATTCTGTCCATCAACTGTGTTTTTTGAAATTTTCACCCCTAGTGGGCTGGGGATGCTCAGACGTGAGTCTCAGGCTCTCCACACTACTGGAGTCAAGCTATCCAGGCTGATGAAGGCTGATAGCCTGAAACCGGTCCTTGGATGCTTGAGTCCGGTCTGGGAAAGACATGGCTTGGTAGTTCGGACTGGACTATTCCCATGAGGCACAGGGTCAGAGCTGATTTGCATATAGCCAGTGTTTAACCCAGGGTGGTGTGAAGTGCAAAAAAACGATGGATTTAGGCTCAGATCCTTGTACTGGGGTGAATGTATGACATTGTTCTACATTCTGTCCATCAACTGTGTTTTTTGCAATTTTCACCCGAGTGGACTATGGATTCTCAGACTTGAGTCCCAGGCTCTCCACACCACTGGAGTCAAGCTATCCAGGCTGATGAAGGCTGATCGCCAGAAACCGGTCCTTGGATGCTTGATTCCGGTCTGGGAAAGACATGGCTTAGTAGTTTGGACTGAACTGTTCCCATGAGGCACAGGGTCAGAGCTGATTTCCATATAGCCATTGTCTAACCCAGGGTGGTGTGGAGTGCAAAAAAACGATGGATTTAGGCCCAGATCCTTGTACTGGCGTGAATGTATGACATTGTTCTACATTCTGTCCATCAACTGTGTTTTTTGCAATTTTCACCCCGAGTGGGCTGGGGATGCTCAGACGTGAGTCCCAGGCTCTCCACACCACTGGAGTCAAGCTATCCAGGGTGATGAAGGCTGATACCAGAAACCGGTCCTTGGATGCTTGATTCGGGTCTGGGAAAGACATGGCTTGGTAGTTCGGACTGGACTGTTCCCATGAGGCACAGGGTCAGAGCTGATTTGCATATAGCCAGTGTCTAACCCAGGGTGGAGTGGAGTGCAAAAAAACAATGGATTTAGGCCCAGATCCTTGTACTGGGGTGAATGTATGACATTGTTCTACATTCTGTCCATCAACTGTGTTTTTTGCAATTTTCACCCCGAGTGGGCTATGGATGCTCAGACGTGAGTCCCAGGCTCTCCACACCACTGGAGTCAAGCTATCCAGGCTGATGAAGGCTGATAGCCAGAAACCGGTCCTTGGATGCTTGATTCCGGTCTGGGAAAGACATGGCTTGGTTGTTCGGACTGGACTGTTCCCATGAGGCACAGGGTCAGAACTGATTTGCATATAGCCAGTGTCTAACCCAGGGTGGTGTGGAGTGCAAAAAAACGATGGATTAGGCCCAGATCCTTGTACTGGGGTGAATGTATGACATTGTTCTACATTCTGTCCATCAACTGTGTTTTTTGCAATTTTCACCCCGAGTGGGCTATGGATGCTCAGACGTGAGTCCCAGGCTCTCCACACCACTGGAGTCAAGCTATCCAGGCTGATGAAGGCTGATAGCCAGAAACTGGTCCTTGGATGCTTGATTCCGGTCTGGGAAAGACATGGCTTGGTAGTTTGGACTAGACTGTTCCCCTGAGGCACAGGGTCAGAGCTGATTTGCATATAGCCAGTGTCTAACCCAGGGTGGTGTGGAGTGCAAAAAAACGATGGATTGAGGCCCAGATCATTGTACTGGGGTGAATGTATGACATTGTTCTACATTCTGTCCA
This sequence comes from Lissotriton helveticus, assembly GCF_964261635.1. Lineage (NCBI taxonomy): Eukaryota > Metazoa > Chordata > Amphibia > Caudata > Salamandridae > Lissotriton > Lissotriton helveticus. The sequence goes on along the minus strand of NC_136060.1, from coordinate 43,944,788 downwards.
TCAACTGTGTTTTTTGCAATTTTCACCCCGAGTGGGCTGGGGATGCTCAGATGTGAGTCCCAGGCTCTCCACACCACTGGAGTCAAGCTATCCAGGCTGATGAAGGCTGATAGCCAGAAACCGGTCCTTGGATGCTTGATTCCGGTCTAAGAAAGACATGGCTTGGTAGTTCGGACTGGACTGTTCCCATGAGGCACAGGGTCAGAGCTGATTTGCATATAGCCAGTGTCTAACCCAGGGTGGTGTTGAGTGCAAAAAAAGCGATGGATTTAGGCCCAGATCCTTGTACTGGGGTGAATGTATGACATTGTTCTACATTCTGTCCATCAACTGTGTTTTTTGCAATTTTCACCCCGAGTGGGCTATGGATGCTCAGACGTGAGTCCCAGACTCTCCACACCACTGGAGTCAAGCTATCCAGGCTGATGAATGCTGATAGCCAGAAACTGGTCCTTGGATGCTTCATTCCGGTCTGGGAAAGACATGGCTTAGTAGTTCAGACTGGACTGTTCCCATGAGGCACAGGGTCAGAGCTGATTTGCATATAGCCAGTGTCTAACCCAGGGTGGTGTGGAGTGCAAAAAAACGATGGATTTAGGCCCAGATCCTTGTACTGGGGTAAATGTATGACATTGTTCTACATTCTGTCCATCAACTGTGTTTTTTGCAATTTTCACCCGAGTGGGCTGGGGATGCTCAGATGTGAGTCCCAGGCTCTCCACACCACTGGAGTCAAGCTATCCAGGCTGATGAAGGCTGATAGCCAGAAACCGGTCCTTGGATGCTTGATTTTGGTCTGGGAAAGACCTGGCTTGGTAGTTCAGACTGGACTGTTCCCATGAGGCACAGGGTCAGAGCTGATTTGCATATAGCCAGTGTCTAACCCAGGGTGGTGTGGAGTGCAAAAAAATGATGGATTTAGGCCCCGATCCTTGTACTGGGGTGAATGTATGACATTGTTCTACATTCTGTCCATCAACTGTGTTTTTTGCAATTTTCACCCCGAGTGGGCTATGGATGCTCAGATGTGAGTCTCAGGCTCTCCACACCACTGGAGTCAAGCTATCCAGGCTGATGAAGGCTGATAGCCAGAAACTGGTCCTTGGATGCTTGATTCCGGTCTGGGAAAGACATGGCTTGGTAGTTCGGACTGGACTGTTCCCATGAGGCACAGGGTCGTCAGAGCTGATTTGCATATAGCCAGTGTCTAACCCAGGGTGGAGTGGAGTGCAAAAAAACGATGGATTTAGGCCCAGATCCTTGTACTGGGATGAATGTATGACATTGTTCTACATTCTGTCCATCAACTGTGTTTTTTGCAATTTTCACCCCGTGTGGGCTGGGGATGCTCAGATGTGAGTCCCAGGCTCTCCACACCACTGGAGTCAAGCTATCCAGGCTGATGAAGGCTGATAGCCAGAAACCGGTCCTTGGATGCTTGATTCCGGTCTGGGAAAGACATGGCTTGGTAGTTTGGACTGGACTGTTCCCATGAGGCGCAGGGTCAGAGCTGATTTGCATATAGCCAGTGTCTAACCTAGGGTGTTGTGTAGTGCAAAAAAACGATGGATTTAGGCCCAGATCCTTGTACTGGGGTGAATGTATGACATTGTTCTACATTCTGTCTATCAACTGTGTTTTTTGCAATTTTCACCCCGAGTGGGCTGGGGATGCTCAGACGTGAGTCCCAGGCTCTCCACACCACTGGAGTCTTGCTATCCAGGCTGATGAAGGCTGATAGCCAGAAACCGGTCCTTGGATGCTTGATTCCGGTCTGGGAAAGACATGGCTTGGTAGTTCGGATTGGACTGTTCATGTGAGGCACAGGGTCAGAGCTGATTTGCATATAGCCAGTGTCTAACCCAGGGTGGAGTGGAGTGCAAAAAAACGATGGATTTAGGCCCAGATCCTTGTACTGGGATGAATGTATGACATTGTTCTACATTCTGTACATCAACTGTGTTTTTTGAAATTTTCACCCCGAGTGGGCTGGGGATGCTCAGATGTGAGTCCCAGGCTCTCCACACCACTGGAGTCAAGCAATCCAGGCTGATGAAGGCTGATAGCCAGAAACCGGTCCTTGGATGCTTGATTCGGGTCTGGGAAAGACATGGCTTGGTAGTTCGGACTGGACTGTTCCCATGAGGCACAGGGTCAGAGCTGATTTGCATATAGCCAGTGTGTAACCTAGGGTGGTGAGGAGTGCAAAAAAACAATGGATTTAGGCCCAGATCCTTGTACTGGGGTGAATGTATGACATTGTTCTACATTCTGTCCATCAACTGTGTTTTTTGCAATTTTCACCCCGAGTGGGCTATGGATGCTCAGACGTGAGTCCCAGGCTCTCCACACCACTGGAGTCAAGCTATCCAGGCTGATGAAGGCTGATAGCCAGAAACTGGTCCTTGGATGCTTGATTCCGGTCTGGGAAAGACATGGCTTGGTAGTTCGGACTGGACTGTTCCCATGAGGCACAGGGTCAGAGCTGATTTGCATATAGCCAGTGTCTAACCCAGGGTGGTGTGGAGTGCAAAAAAACGATGGATTTAGGCCCAGATCCTTGTACTGGGGTGAATGTATGACATTGTTCTACATTCTGTCCATCAACTGTGTTTTTTGCAATTGTCACCCCGAATGGGCTGGGGATGCTCAGATGTGAGTCCCAGGCTCTCTTCACCACTGGAGTCAAGCTATCCAGGCTGATGAAGGCTGATAGCCAGAAACGGGTCCTTGGATGCTTGATTCCGGTCTGGGAAAGACATGGCTTGGTAGTTCAGACTGGACTGTTCCCATGAGGCACAGGTTCAGAGCTGATTTGCATATAGCCAGTGTCTAACCCAGGGTGGTGTGGAGTGCAAAAAAACGATGGATTTAGGCCCAGATCCTTGTACTGGGGTGAATGTATGACATTGTTCTACATTCTGTCCATCAACTGTGTTTTTTGCAATTTTCATCCGAGTGGGCTATGGATGCTCAGACGTGAGTCCCAGGCTCTCCACACCACTGGAGTCAAGCTATCCAGGCTGATGAAGGCTGATAGCCAGAAACTGGTCCTTGGATGCTTGATTCCGGTCTGGGAAAGACATGGCTTGGTAGTTCGGACTAGACTGTTCCCATGAGGCACAGGGTCAGAGCTGATTTGCATATAGCCAGTGTCTAACCCAGGGTGGTGTGGAGTGCAAAAATGATGGATTTAGGCCCAGATCCTTGTACTGGGGTGAATGTATGACATTGTTCTACATTCTATCTATCAACTGTGTTTTTTGCAATTTTCACCCCGAGTGGGCTGGGGATGCTCAGACGTGAGTCCCAGGCTCTCCACACCACTGGAGTCAAGCTATCCAGGCTGATGAAGGCTGATAGCCTGAAACCGGTCCTTGGATGCTTGATTCGGGTCTGGGAAAGACATGGCTTGGTAGTTCGGACTGGACTGTTCCCATGAGGCACAGGGTCAGAGCTGATTTGCATATAGCCAGTGTGTAACCCAGGGTGGTGTGGAGTGCAAAAAAACAATGGATTTAGGCCCAGATCCTTGTACTGGGGTGAATGTATGACATTGTTCTACATTCTGTCCATCAACTGTGTTTTTTGCAATTTTTACCCCGAGTGGGCTATGGATGCTCAGACGTGAGTCCCAGGCTCTCCACACCACTGGAGTCAAGCTATCCAGGCTGATGAAGGCTGATAGCCAGAAACTGGTCCTTGGATGCTTTATTCCGGTCTGGGAAAGACATGGCTTGGTAGTTCGGACTGGACTGTTCCCATGAGGCACAGGGTCAGAGCTGATTTGCATATAGCCAGTGTCTAACCCAGGGTGGTGTGGAGTGCAAAAAAACGATGGATTTAGGCCCAGATCCTTGTACTGGGGTGAATGTATGACATTGTTCTACATTCTGTCCATCAACTGTGTTTTTTGCAATTGTCACCCCGAATGGGCTGGGGATGCTCAGATGTGAGTCCCAGGCTCTCTTCACCACTGGAGTCAAGCTATCCAGGCTGATGAAGGCTGATAGCCAGAAACGGGTCCTTGGATGCTTGATTCCGGTCTGGGAAAGACATGGCTTGGTAGTTCAGACTGGACTGTTCCCATGAGGCACAGGTTCAGAGCTGATTTGCATATAGCCAGTGTCTAACCCAGGGTGGTGTGGAGTGCAAAAAAACGATGGATTTAGGCCCAGATCCTTGTACTGGGGTGAATGTATGACATTGTTCTACATTCTGTCCATCAACTGTGTTTTTTGCAATTTTCATCCGAGTGGGCTATGGATGCTCAGACGTGAGTCCCAGGCTCTCCACACCACTGGAGTCAAGCTATCCAGGCTGATGAAGGCTGATAGCCAGAAACTGGTCCTTGGATGCTTGATTCCGGTCTGGGAAAGACATGGCTTGGTAGTTCGGACTAGACTGTTCCCATGAGGCACAGGGTCAGAGCTGATTTGCATATAGCCAGTGTCTAACCCAGGGTGGTGTGGAGTGCAAAAAAACGATGGATTTAGGCCCAGATCCTTGTACTGGGGTGAATGTATGACATTGTTCTACATTCTATCTATCAACTGTGTTTTTTGCAATTTTCACCCCGAGTGGGCTGGGGATGCTCAGACGTGAGTCCCAGGCTCTCCACACCACTGGAGTCAAGCTATCCAGGCTGATGAAGGCTGTAGCCAGAAACCGGTCCTTGGATGCTTGATTCCGGTCTGGGAAAGACATGGCTTGGTAGTTCGGACTGGACTGTTCCCATGAGGCACAGGGTCAGAGCTGATTTGCATATAGCCTGTGTCTAACCCAGGGTGGAGTGGAGTGCAAAAAAACGATGGATTTAGGCCCAGATCCTTGTACTGGGATGAATGTATGAGATTGTTCTACATTCTGTCCATCAACTGTGTTTTTTGCAATTTTCACCCCGAGTGGGCTAGGGATGCTCAGACGTGAGTCCCAGGCTCTCCACACCACTGGAGTGAAGCTATCCAGGCTGATGAAGGCGATAGCCAGAAACCGGTCCTTGGATGCTTGATTCCGGTCTGGGAAAGACATGGCTTGGTAGTTCGGACTGGACTGTTCCCATGAGGCACAGGGTCAGAACTGATTTGCATATAGCCAGTGTCTAACCTAGGGTATTGTGTAGTGCAAAAAAACGATGGATTTAGGCCCAGATCCTTGTACTGGGGTGAATGTATGACATTGTTCTACATTCTGTCCATCAACTGTGTTTTTTGCAATTGTCACCCCGAGTGGGCTAGGGATGCTCAGACGTGAGTCCCAGGCTCTCTTCACCACTGGAGTCAAGCTATCCAGGCTGATGAAGGCTGATAGCCAGAAACGGGTCCTTGGATGCTTGATTCCGGTCTGGGAAAGACATGGCTTGGTAGTTCAGACTGGACTGTTCCCATGAGGCACAGGGTCAGAGCTGATTTGCATATAGCCAGTGTCTAACCCAGGGTGGTGTGGAGTGCAAAAAACGATGGATTTAGGCCCAGATCCTTGTACTGGGGTTAATGTATGACATTGTTCTACATTCTGTCCATCAACTGTGTTTTTTGCAATTTTCACCCCGAGTGGACTTGGGATGCTCAGACGTGAGTCCCAGGCTCTCCACACCACTGGAGTCAATCTATCCAAGCTGATGAAGGCTGATAGCCAGAAACCGGTCCTTGGATGCTTGATTCCGGTCTGGGAAAGACATGGCTTAGTAGTTCGGACTGGACTGTTCCCATGAGGCACAGGGTCAGAGCTGATTTCCATATAGCCATTGTCTAACCCAGGGTGGTGTGGAGTGCAAAAAAACGATGGATTTAGGCCCAGATCCTTGTACTGGCGTGAATGTATGACATTGTTCTACATTCTGTCCATCAACTGTGTTTTTTGCAATTTTCACCCCGAGTGGACTGGGGATGCTCAGACGTGAGTCCCAGGCTCTCCACACCACTGGAGTCAAGCTATCCAGGCTGATGAAGGCTGATAGCCAGAAACCGGTCCTTGGATGCTTGATTCGGGTCTGGGAAAGACATGGCTTGGTAGTTCGGACTGGACTGTTCCCATGAGGCACAGGGTCAGAGCTGATTTGCATATAGCCAGTGTCTAACCCAGGGTGGTGTGGAGTGCAAAAAAACAATGGATTTAGGCCCAGATCCTTGTACTGGGGTGAATGTATGACATTGTTCTACATTCTGTCCATCAACTGTGTTTTTTGCAATTTTCACCCCGAGTGGGCTATGGATGCTCAGACGTGAGTCCCAGGCTCTCCACACCACTGGAGTCAAGCTATCCAGGCTGATGAAGGCTGATAGCCAGAAACTGGTCCTTGGATGCTTGATTCCGGTCTGGGAAAGACATGGCTTGGTAGTTCGGACTGGACTGTTCCCATGAGGCACAGGGTCAGAGCTGATTTGCATATAGCCAGTGTCTAACCCAGGGTGGTGTGGAGTGCAAAAAAACGATGGATTTAGGCCCAGATCCTTGTACTGGGGTGAATGTATGACATTGTTCTACATTCTGTCCATCAACTGTGTTTTTTGCAATTGTCACCCTGAATGGGCAGGGGATGCTCAGATGTGAGTCCCAGGCTCTCCACACCACTGGAGTCAAGCTATCCAGGCTGATGAAGGCTGATAGCCAGAAACCGGTCCTTGGATGCTTGATTCCGGTCTGGGAAAGACATGGCTTGGTAGTTCGGACTGGACTGTTCCCATGAGGCACATGGTCAGAGCTGATTTGCATATAGCCAGTGTCTAACCCAGGGTTGTGTGGAGTGCAAAAAAACGATGGATTTAGGCCCAGATCCTTGTACTGGGATGAATGTATGACATTGTTCTACATTCTGTCCATCAACTGTGTTTTTTGCAATTTTCACCCCGAGTGGGCTAGGGGTGCTCAGACGTGAGTCCCAGGCTCTCCACACCACTGGAGTCAAGCTATCCAGGCTGATGAAGGCGATAGCCAGAAACCGGTCCTTGGATGCTTGATTCCGGTCTGGGAAAGACATGGCTTGGTAGTTCGGACTGGACTGTTCCCATGAGGCACAGGGTCAGAGCTGATTTGCATATAGCCAGTGTCTAACCTAGGGTATTGTGTAGTGCAAAAAAACGATGGATTTAGGCCCAGATCCTCGTACTGGGGTGAATGTATGACATTGTTCTACATTCTGTCCATCAACTGTGTTTTTTGCAATTGTCACCCCGAGTGGGCTAGGGATGCTCAGACGTGAGTCCCAGGCTCTCTTCACCACTGGAGTCAAGCTATCCAGGCTGATGAAGGCTGATTGCCAGAAACGGGTCCTTGGATGCTTGATTCCGGTCTGGGAAAGACATGGCTTGGTAGTTCAGACTGGACTGTTCCCATGAGGCACAGGGTCAGAGCTGATTTGCATATAGCCAGTGTCTAACCCAGGGTGGTGTGGAGTGCAAAAAAAAACGATGGATTTAGGCTCAGATCCTTGTACTGGGGTGAATGTATGACATTGTTCTACATTCTGTCCATCAACTGTGTTTTTTGCAATTTTCACCCGAGTGGACTATGGATGCTCAGACTTGAGTCCCAGGCTCTCCACACCACTGGAGTCAAGCTATCCAGGCTGATGAAGGCTGATAGCCAGAAACTGGTCCTTGGATGCTTGATTCCGGTCTGGGAAAGACATGGCTTGGTAGGCCGGACTGGACTGTTCCCATGAGGCACAGGGTCAGAGCTGATTTGCATATAGCCAGTGTCTAACCCAGGGTGGTGTGGAGTGCAAAAAACGATGGATTTAGGCCCAGATCCTTGTACTGGGGTGAATGTATGACATTGTTCTACATTCTGTCCATCAACTGTGTTTTTTGCAATTGTCACCCCGAATGGACTGGGGATGCTCAGATGTGAGTCCCAGGCTCTCCACACCACTGGAGTCAAACTATCCAGGCTGATGAAGGCTGATAGCCAGAAACCCGTCCTTGGATGCTTGATTCCGGTCTGGGAAAGACATGGCTTGGTAGTTCGGACTGGACTGTTCCCATGAGGCACAGGGTCAAAGCTGATTTGCATATAGCCAGTGTCTAACCCAGGGTGGTGTGGAGTGCAAAAAAACGATGGATTTAGGCCCAGATCCTTGTACTGGGGTGAATGTATGACATTTTTCTACATTCTGTCCATCAACTGTGTTTTTTGCAATTTTCATCCGAGTGGGCTATGGATGCTCAGACGTGAGTCCCAGGCTCTCCACACCACTGGAGTCAAGCTATCCAGGCTGATGAAGGCTGATAGCCAGAAACTGGTCCTTGGATGCTTGATTCCGGTCTGGAAAAGACATGGCTTGGTAGTTCGGACTAGACTGTTCCCATGAGGCACAGGGTCAGAGCTGATTTGCATATAGCCAGTGTCTAACCCAGGGTGGTGTGGAGTGCAAAAAAACGATGGATTTAGGCCCAGATCCTTGTACTGGGGTGAATGTATGACATTGTTCTACATTCTGTCCATCAACTGTGTTTTTTGCAATTTTCACCCCGAGTGGGCTGGGGATGCTCAGACGTGAGTCCCAGGCTCTCCACACCACTGGAGTCAAGCTATCCAGGCTGATGAAGGCTGATAGCCAGAAACCGGTCCTTGGATGCTTGATTCCGGTCTGGGAAAGACATGGCTTGGTAGTTCGGACTGGACTGTTCCCATGAGGCACAGGGTCAGAGCTGATTTGCATATAGCCAGTGTCTAACTCAGGGTGGTGTGGAGTGCAAAAAAACGATGGATTTAGGCCCAGATCCTTGTACTGGGGTGAATGTATGACATTGTTCTACATTCTGTCCATCAACTGTGTTTTTTGCAATTTTCACACCGAGTGGGCTAGGGATGCTCAGACGTGAGTCCCAGGCTCTCCACACCACTGGAGGCAAGCTATCCAGGCTGATGAAGGCTGATAGCCAGAAACGGGTCCTTGGATGCTTGATTCCGGTCTGGGAAAGACATGGCTTGGTAGTTCGGACTGGACTGTTCCCATGATTCACAGGGTCAGAGCTGATTTGCATATAGCCAGTGTCTAACCCAGGGTGGTGTGGAGTGCAAAAAACCGATGGATTTAGACACAGATCCTTGTACTGGGGTGAATGTATGACATTGTTCTACATGCTGTCCATCAACTGTGTTTTTTGCAATTTTCACCCCGAGTGGGCTGGGGTTGCTCAGACGTGAGTCCCAGGCTCTCCACACCACTGGCGTCAAGCTATCCAGGCTGATGAAGGTTGATCACCAGAAACCGGTCCTTGGATGCTTGATTCCGGTCTGGGAAAGACATGGCTTAGTAGTTTGGACTGAACTGTTCCCATGAGGCACAGGGTCAGAGCTGATTTCCATATAGCCATTGTCTAACCCAGGGTGGTGTGGAGTGCAAAAAAACGATGGATTTAGGCCCAGATCCTTGTACTGGCGTGAATGTATGACATTGTTCTACATTCTGTCCATCAACTGTGTTTTTTGCAATTTTCACCCCGAGTGGGCTATGGATGCTCAGACGTGAGTCCCAGGCTCTCCACACCACTGGAGTCAAGCTATCCAGGCTGATGAAAGCTGATAGCCAGAAACCGGTCCTTGGATGCTTGATTCCGGTCTGGGAAAGACATGGCTTGGTTGTTCGGACTGGACTGTTCCCATGAGGCACAGGGTCAGAACTGATTTGCATATAGCCAGTGTCTAACCCAGGGTGGTGTGGAGTGCAAAAAAACGATGGATTAGGCCCAGATCCTTGTACTGGGGTGAATGTATGACATTGTTCTACATTCTGTCCATCAACTGTGTTTTTTGCAATTTTCACCCCGAGTGGGCTATGGATGCTCAGACGTGAGTCCCAGGCTCTCCACACCACTGGAGTCAAGCTATCCAGGCTGATGAAGGCTGATAGCCAGAAACTGGTCCTTGGATGCTTGATTCCGGTCTGGGAAAGACATGGCTTGGTAGTTCGGACTAGACTGTTCCCCTGAGGCACAGGGTCAGAGCAGATTTGCATATAGCCAGTGTCTAACCCAGGGTGGTGTGGAGTGCAAAAAAACGATGGATTTAGGCCCAGATCCTTGTACTTGGGTGAATGTATGACATTGTTCTACATTCTGTCCATCAACTGTGTTTTTTGCAATTTTCACCCCGAGTGGGCTGGGGATGCTCAGACGTGAGTCCCAGGCTCTCCACACCACTGGAGTCAAGCTATCCAGGCTGATGAAGGCTGATAGCCAGAAACCGGTCCTTGGATGCTTGATTCCGGTCTGGGAAAGACATGGCTTGGTAGTTCAGACTGGACTGTTCCCATGAGGCAAAGGGTCAGAGCTGATTTGCATATAGCCAGTGTCTAACCCAGGGTGGGGTGGAGTGCAAAAAAACGATGGATTTAGGCCCAGATCATTGTACTGGGGTGAATGTATGACATTGTTCTACATTCTGTCCATCAACTGTGTTTTTTGCAATTTTCACCCCAAGTGGGCTGGGGATGCTCAGATGTGAGTCCCAGGCTCTCCACACCACTCGAGTCAAGCTATCCAGGCTGATGAAGGCTGATAGCCAGAAACCGGTCCTTGGATGCTTGATTCCGGTCTAAGAAAGACATGGCTTGGTAGTTCGGACTGGACTGTTCCCATGAGGCACAGGGTCAGAGCTGATTTGCATATAGCCAGTGTCTAACCCAGGGTGGTGTTGAGTGCAAAAAAAGCGATGGATTTAGGCCCAGATCCTTGTACTGGGGTGAATGTATGACATTGTTCTACATTCTGTCCATCAACTGTGTTTTTTGCAATTTTCACCCTGAGTGGGCTATGGATGCTCAGACGTGAGTCCCAGACTCTCCACACCACTGGAGTCAAGCTATCCAGGCTGATGAAGGCTGATAGCCAGAAACTGGTCCTTGGATGCTTGATTCCGGTCTGGGAAAGACATGGCTTAGTAGTTCAGACTGGACTGTTCCCATGAGGCACAGGGTCAGAGCTGATTTGCATATAGCCAGTGTCTAACCCAGGGTGGTGTGGAGTGCAAAAAAACGATGGATTTAGGCCCAGATCCTTGTACTGGGGTGAATGTATGACATTGTTCTACATTCTGTCCATCTACTGTGTTTTTTGCAATTTTCACCCCGAGTGGGCTGGGGATGCTCAGACGTGAGTCCCAGACTCTCCACACCACTGGAGTCAAGCTATCCAGGCTGATGAAGGCTTATAGCCAGAAACCGGTCCTTGGATGCTTGATTCAGGTCTGGGAAAGACATGGCTTGGTAGTTCGGACTGGACTGTTCCCATGAGGCACAGGGTCAGAGCTGATTTGCATATAGCCAGTGTCTAACCCAGTGTGGTGTGCAGTGCAAAAACACGATGGATTTAGGCCCAGATCCTTGTACTGGGGTAAATGTATGACATTGTTCTACATTCTGTCCATCAACTGTGTTTTTTGCAATTTTCACCCGAGTGGGCTGGGGATGCTCAGATGTGAGTCCCAGGCTCTCCACACCACTGGAGTCAAGCTATCCAGGCTGATGAAGGCTGATAGCCAGAAACCGGTCCTTGGATGCTTGATTTTGGTCTGGGAAAGACCTGGCTTGGTAGTTCACACTGGACTGTTCCCATGAGGCACAGGGTCAGAGCTGATTTGCATATAGCCAGTGTCTAACCCAGGGTGGTGTGGAGTGCAAAAAAATGATGGATTTAGGCCCCGATCCTTGTACTGGGGTGAATGTATGACATTGTTCTACATTCTGTCCATCAACTGTGTTTTTTGCAATTTTCACCCCGAGTGGGCTATGGATGCTCAAATGTGAGTCTCAGGCTCTCCACACCACTGGAGTCAAGCTATCCAGGCTGATGAAGGCTGATAGCCAGAAACTGGTCCTTGGATGCTTGATTCCGGTCTGGGAAAGACATGGCTTGGTAGTTCGGACTGGACTGTTCCCATGAGGCACAGGGTCAGAGCTGATTTGCATGTAGCCATTGTCTAACCCAGGGTGGTGTGGAGTGCAAAAAAACAATGGATTTAGGCCCAGCTCCTTGTACTGGGGTGAATGTATGACATTGTTCTACATTCTGTCCATCAACTGTGTTTTTTGAAATTTTCACCCCGAGTGGGCTGGGGATGCTCAGACGTGAGTCCCAGGCTCTCCACACCACTGGAGTCAAGCTATCCAGGCTGATGAAGGCTGATAGCCAGAAACCGGTCCTTGGATGCTTGAATCCGGTCTGGGAAAGAAATGGCTTGGTAGTTCTGACTGGACTGTTCCCATGAGGCACAGGGTCAGAGCTGATTTGCATATAGCCAGTGTTTAACCCAGGGTGGTGTGGAGTGCAAAAAAACGATGGATTTAGGCCCAGATCCTTGTACTGGGGTGAATGTATGACATTGTTCTACATTCTGTCCATCAACTGTGTTTTTTGCAATTTTCACCCCGAGTGGACTATGGATGCTCAGACGTGAGTCCCAGGCTCTCCACACCACTGGAGTCAAGCTATCTAGGCTGATGAAGGCTGATAGCCAGAAACTGGTCCTTGGATGCTTGATTCCGGTCTGGGAAAGACATGGCTTGGTAATTCGGACTGGACTGTTCCCATGAGGCACAGGGTCAGAGCTGATTTGCATATAGCCAGTGTCTAACCCAGGGTGGTGTGGAGTGCAAAAAAACGATGGATTTAGGCCCAGATCCTTGTACTGGGGTGAATGTATGACATTGTTCTACATTCTGTCCATCAACTGTGTTTTTTGCAATTGTCACCCCGAATGGGCTGGGGATGCTCAGATGTGAGTCCCAGGCTCTCCACACCACTGGAGTCAAGCTATCCAGGCTGATGAAGGCTGATAGCCAGAAACCGGTCCTTGGATGCTTGATTCCGGTCTGGGAAAGACATGGCTTGGTAGTTCGGACTGGACTGTTCCCATGAGGCACAGGGTCAGAGCTGATTTGCATATAACCAGTGTCTAACCCAGGGTTGTGTGGAGTGCAAAAAAACGATGGATTTAGGCCCAGATCCTTGTACTGGGGTGAATGTATGACATTGTTCCACATTCTGTCCATCAACTGTGTTTTTTGCAATTTTCATCCGAGTGGGCTATGGATGCTCAGACGTGAGTCCCAGGCTCTCCACACCACTGTAGTCAAGCTTTCCAGACTGATGAAGGCTGATAGCCAGAAACTGGTCCTTGGATGCTTGATTCCGGTCTGGGAAAGACATGGCTTGGTAGTTCGGACTAGACTGTTCCCATGAGGCACCGGGTCAGAGCTGATTTGCATATAGCCAGTGTCTAACCCAGGGTGGTGTGGAGTGCAAAAAAACGATGGATTTAGGCCCAGATCCTTGTACTGGGGTGAATGTATGACATTGTTCTACATTCTATCCATCAACTGTGTTTTTTGCAATTTTCACCCCGAGTGGGCTGGGGATGCTCAGACGTGAGTCCCAGGCTCTCCACACCACTGGAGTCAAGCTATCCAGGCTGATGAAGGCTGATAGCCAGAAACCGGTCCTTGGATGCTTGATTCCGGTCTGGGAAAGACATGGCTTGGTAGTTCGGACTGGACTGTTCCCATGAGGCACAGGGTCAGAGCTGATTTGCATATAGCCTGTGTCTAACCCAGGGTGGAGTGGAGTGCAAAAAAACGATGGATTTAGGCCCAGATCCTTGGACTGGGATGAATGTATGACATTGTTCTACATTCTGTCCATCAACTGTGTTTTTTGCAATTGTCACCCCGAGTGGGCTAGGGATGCTCAGACGTGAGTCCCAGGCTCTCCACACCACTGGAGTCAAGCTATCCAGGTTGATGAAGGCTGATAGCCAGAAACGGGTCCTTGGATGCTTGATTCCGGTCTGGGAAAGACATGGCTTGGTAGTTCAGACTGGACTGTTCCCAAGAGGCACAGGGTCAGAGCTGATTTGCATATAGCCAGTGTCTAACCCAGGGTGGTGTGGAGTGCAAAAAAACGACGGATTTAGGCCCAGATCCTTGTACTGGGGTGAATGTATGACATTGTTCTACATTCTGTCCATCAACTGTGTTTTTTGCAATTTTCACCCCGAGTGGACTTGGGATGCTCAGACGTGAGTCCCAGGCTCTCCACACCACTGGAGTCAAGCTATCCAGGCTGATGAAGGCTGATAGCCAGAAACTTGTCCTTGGATGCTTGATTCCGGTCTGGGAAAGACATGGCTTGGTAGGCCGGACTGGACTGTTCCCATGAGGCACAGGGTCAGAGCTGATTTGCATATAGCCAGTGTCTAACCCAGGGTGGTGTGGAGTGCAAAAAACTATGGATTTAGGCCCAGATCCTTGTACTGGGGTGAATGTATGACATTGTTCTACATTCTGTCCATCAACTGTGTTTTTTGCAATTGTCACCCCGAATGGGCTGGGGATGCTCAGATGTGAGTCCCAGGCTCTCCACACCACTGGAGTCAAGCTATCCAGGCTGATGAAGGCTGATAGCCAGAAACCGGTCCTTGGATGCTTGATTCAGGTCTGGGAAAGACATGGCTTGGTAGTTCGGACTGGACTGTTCCCAAGAGGCACAGGGTCAGAGCTGATTTGCATATAGCCAGTGTCTAACCCAGGGTGGTGTGGAGTGCAATAAAACGATGGATTTAGGCCCGGATCCTTGTACTGGGGTGAATGTATGACATTGTTCTACATTCTGTCCATCAACTGTGTTTTTTGCAATTTTCATCCTAGTGGGCTATGGATGCTCAGACGTGAGTCCCAGGCTCTCCACACCACTGGAGTCAAGCTATCCAGGCTGATGAAGGCTGATAGCCAGAAACTGGTCCTTGGATGCTTGATTCCGGTCTGGGAAAGACATGGCTTGGTAGTTCGGACTAGACTGTTCCCCTGAGGCACAGGGTCAGAGCTGATTTGCATATAGCCAGTGTCTAACCGAGGGTGGTTTGGAGTGCAAAAAAACGATGGATTTAGACCCAGATCCTTGTACTGGGGTGAATGTATGACATTGTTCTACATGCTGTCCATCAACTGTGTTTTTTGCAATTTTCACCCCGAGTGGGCTGGGGTTGCTCAGACGTGAGTCCCAGGCTCTCCACACCACTGGCGTCAAGCTATCCAGGCTGATGAAGGCTGATCGCCAGAAACCGGTCCTTGGATGCTTGATTCCGGTCTGGGAAAGACATGGCTTGGTAGTTCGGACTGGACTGTTCCCATGAGGCACAGGGTCAGAGCTGATTTCCATATAGCCATTGTCTAACCCAGGGTGGTGTGGAGTGCAAAAAAACGATGGATTTAGGCCCAGATCCTTGTACTGGCGTGAATGTATGACATTGTTCTACATTCTGTCCATCAACTGTGTTTTTTGCAATTTTCACCCCGAGTGGGCTGGGGATGCTCAGACGTGAGTCCCAGGCTCTCCACACCACTGGAGTCAAGCTATCCAGGCTGATGAAGGCTGATAGCCAGAAACTGGTCCTTGGATGCTTGATTCCGGTCTGGGAAAGACATGGCTTGGTAGTTCGGACTGGACTGTTCCCATGAGGCACAGGGTCAGAGCTGATTTGCATATAGCCAGTGTCTAACCTAGGGTATTGTGTAGTGCAAAAAAACGATGGATTTAGGCCCAGATCCTTGTACTGGGGTGAATGTATGACATTGTTCTACATTCTGTCCATCAACTGTGTTTTTTGCAATTGTCACCCCGAGTGGGCTAGGGATGCTCAGACGTGAGTCCCAGGCTCTCCACACCACTGGAGTCAAGCTATCCAGGCTGATGAAGGCTGATAGCCAGAAACGGGTCCTTGAATGCTTGATTCCGGTCTGGGAAAGACATGGCTTGGTAGTTCAGACTGGACTGTTCCCATGAGGCACAGGGTCAGAGCTGATTTGCATATAGCCAGTGTCTAACCCAGGGTGGTGTGGAGTGCAAAAAAAGATGGATTTAGGCCCAGATCCTTGTACTGGGGTGAATGTATGACATTGTTCTACATTCTGTCCATCAACTGTGTTTTTTGCAATTTTCATCCGAGTGGGCTATGGATGCTCAGACGTGAGTCCCAGGCTCTCCACACCACTGGAGTCAAGCTATCCAGGCTGATGAAGGCTGATAGCCAGAAACTGGTCCTTGGATGCTTGATTCCGGTCTGGGAAAGACATGGCTTGGTAGTTCGGACTAGACTGTTCCCCTGAGGCACAGGGTCAGAGCTGATTTGCATATAGCCAGTGTCTAACCGAGGGTGGTTTGGAGTGCAAAAAAACGATGGATTTAGGCCCAGATCCTTGTACTGGGGTGAATGTATGACATTGTTCTACATTCTGTCCATCAACTGTGTTTTTTGCAATTTTCACCCCGAGTGGGCTGGGGATGCTCAGACGTGAGTCCCAGGCTCTCCACACCACTGGAGTCAAGCTATCCAGGCTGATGAAGGCTGATAGCCAGAAACGGGTCCTTGGATGCTTGATTCCGGTCTGGGAAAGACATGGCTTGGTAGTTCGGACTGGACTGTTCCCATGATTCACAGGGTCAGAGCTGATTTGCATATAGCCAGTGTCTAACCCAGGGTGGTGTGGAGTGCAAAAAAACGATGGATTTAGACCCAGATCCTTGTACTGGGGTGAATGTATGACATTGTTCTACATGCTGTCCATCAACTGTGTTTTTTGCAATTTTCACCCCGAGTGGGCTATGGATGCTCAGACGTGAGTCCCAGGCTCTCCACACCACTGGAGTCAAGCTATTCAGGCTGATGAAGGCTGATAGCCAGAAACTGGTCCTTGGATGCTTGATTCCGGTCTGGGAAAGACATGGCTTGGTAGTTCGGACTGGACTGTTCCCATGAGGCACAGGGTCAGAGCTGATTTGCATATAGCCAGTGTCTAACCCAGGGTGGTGTGGAGTGCAAAAAAACGATGGATTTAGGCCCAGATCCTTGTACTGGGGTGAATGTATGATATTGTTCTACATTCTGTCCATCAACTGTGTTTTTTGCAATTTTCACCCCGAGTGGGCTGGGGATGCTCAGATGTGGGTCCCAGGCTCTTCACACCACTGGAGTCAAGCTATCCAGGCTGATGAAGGCTGATAGCCAGAAACCGGTCCTTGGATGCTTGATTCCGGTCTGGGAAAGACATGGGTTGGTAGTTCGGACTGGACTGTTCCCATGAGGCACAGGGTCAGAGCTGATTTGCATATAGCCAGTGTCTAACCCAGGGTGTTGTGTAGTGCAAAAAAACGATGGATTTAGGCCCAGATCCTTGTACTGGGGTGAATGTATGACATTGTTCTACATTCTGTCCATCAACTGTGTTTTTTGCAATTTTCACCCCGAGTGGGCTGGGGATGCTCAGACGTGAGTCCCAGGCTCTCCACACCACTGGAGTCAAGCTATCCAGGCTGATGAAGGCTGATAGCCAGAAACCGGTCCTTGGATGCTTGATTCCGGTCTGGGAAAGACATGGCTTGGTAGTTCGGACTGGACTGTTCCCATGAGGCACAGGGTCAGAGCTGATTTGCATATAGCCAGTGTCTAACCCAGGGTGGTGTGGAGTGCAAAAAAACGATGGATTTAGGCCCAGATCCTTGTACTGGGGTGAATGTATGACATTGTTCTACATTCTGTCCATCAACTGTCTTTTTTGCAATTTTCACCCCGAGTGGGCTGGGGATGCTCAGACGTGAGTCCCAGGTTCTCCACACCACTGGAGTCAAGCTATCCAGGCTGATGAAGGCTGATAGCCAGATACCGGTCCTTGGATGCTTGATTCCGGTCTGGGAAAGACATGGCTTGGTAGTTCAGACTGGACTGTTCCCATGAGGCACAGGGTCAGAGCTGATTTGCATATAGCCAGTGTCTAACCCAGGGTGGTGTGGAGTGCATAAAAACGATGGATTTAGGCCCAGATCCTTGTACTAGGGTGAATGTATGACATTGCTCTACATTCTGTCCATCAACTGTGTTTTTTGCAATTATTTTCACCCCGAGTGGGCTATGGATGCTCAGACGTGAGTCCCAGGCTCTCCACACCACTGGAGTCAAGCTATCCAGGCTAATGAAGGCTGATAGCCAGAAACTGGTCCTTGGATGCTTGATTCCGGTCTGGGAAAGACATTGCTTGGTAGTTCAGGCTAGACTGTTCCCATGAGGCTCAGGGTTAGAGCTGATTTGCATATAGCCAGTGTCTAACCCAGGGTGGTGTGGAGTGCAAAGAAACGATGGATTTAGGTCCAGATCCTTGTACTGGGGTGAATGTATGACATTGTTCTACATTCTGTCCATCAACTGTGTTTTTGCAATTTTCACCCTGAGTGGGCTGGGGATGCTCTGACGTGAGTCCCAGGCTCTCCACACCACTGGAGTTAAGCTATCCAGGATGATGAAGGCTGATAGCCAGAAACCGGTCCTTGGATGCTTGATTCCGGTCTGGGAAAGACATGGCTTGGTAGTTCGGACTGGACTGTTCCCATGAGGCACAGGGTCAGAGCTGATTTGCATATAGCCAGTGTCTAACCCAGGGTGTTGTGTAGTGCAAAAAAACGATGGATTTAGGCCCAGATCCTTGTACTGGGGTGAATGTATGACATTGTTCTACATTCTGTCCATCAACTGTGTTTTTTGCAATTTTCACCCCGAGTGGGCTGGGGATGCTCAGACGTGAGTCCCAGGCTCTCCACACCACTGGAGTCAAGCTATCCAGGCTGATGAAGGCTGATAGCCAGAAACCGGTCCTTGGATGCTTGATTCCGGTCTGGGAAAGACATGGCTTGGTAGTTCGGACTGGACTGTTCCCATGAGGCACAGGGTCAGAGCTGATTTGCATATAGCCAGTGTCTAACCCAGGGTGGTGTGGAGTGCAAAAAAACGATGGATTTAGGCCCAGATCCTTGTACTGGGGTGAATGTATGACATTGTTCTACATTCTGTCCATCAACTGTCTTTTTTGCAATTTTAACCCCGAGTGGGCTGGGGATGCTCAGACGTGAGTCCCAGGTTCTCCACACCACTGGAGTCAAGCTATCCAGGCTAATGAAGGCTGATAGCCAGAAACTGGTCCTTGGATGCTTGATTCCGGTCTGGGAAAGACATTGCTTGGTAGTTCAGGCTAGACTGTTCCCATGAGGCTCAGGGTCAGAGCTGATTTGCATATAGCCAGTGTCTAACCCAGGGTGGTGTGGAGTGCAAAGAAACGATGGATTTAGGTCCAGATCCTTGTACTGGGGTGAATGTATGACATTGTTCTACATTCTGTCCATCAACTGTGTTTTTGCAATTTTCACCCTGAGTGGGCTGGGGATGCTCAGACGTGAGTCCCAGGCTCTCCACACCACTGGAGTCAAGCTATCCAGGATGATGAAGGCTGATAGCCAGAAACCGGTCCTTGGATGCTTGATTCCGGTCTGGGAAAGACATGGCTTGGTAGTTCAGACTGGACTGTTCCCATGAGGGACAGGGTCAGAGCTGATTTGCATATAGCCAGTGTCTAACCCAGGGTGGTGTGGAGTGCAAAAAAACAATGGATTTAGGCCCCGATCCTTGTACTGGGGTGAATGTATGACATTGTTCTACATTCTGTCCATCAACTGTGTTTTTTGCAATTTTCACCCTGAGTGGGCTGGGGATGCTCAGATGTGGGTCCCAGGCTCTTCACACCACTGGAGTCAAGCTATCCAGGCTGATGAAGGCTGATAGCCAGAAACCGGTCCCTGGATGCTTGATTCCGGTCTGGGAAAGACATGGGTTGGTAGTTCGGACTGGACTGTTCCCATGAGGCACAGGGTCAGAGCTGATTTGCATATAGCCAGTGTCTAACCCAGGGTGTTGTGTAGTGCAAAAAAACGATGGATTTAGGCCCAGATCCTTGTACTGGGGTGAATGTATGACATTGTTCTACATTCTGTCCATCAACTGTGTTTTTTGCAATTTTCACCCCGAGTGGGCTGGGGATGCTCAGACGTGAGTCCCAGGCTCTCCACACCACTGGAGTCAAGCTATCCAGGCTGATGAAGGCTGATAGCCAGAAACCGGTCCTTGGATGCTTGATTCCGGTCTGGGAAAGACATGGCTTGGTAGTTCAGACTGGACTGTTCCCATGAGGGACAGGGTCAGAGCTGATTTGCATATAGCCAGTGTCTAACCCAGGGTGGTGTGGAGTGCAAAAAAACAATGGATTTAGGCCCCGATCCTTGTACTGGGGTGAATGTATGACATTGTTCTACATTCTGTCCATCAACTGTGTTTTTTGCAATTTTCACCCCGAGTGGGCTGGGGATGCTCAGACGTGAGTCCCAGGCTCTCCACACCACTGGAGTCAAGCTATCCAGGCTGATGAAGGCTGATAGCCAGAAACCGGTCCTTGGATGCTTGATTCCGGTCTGGGAAAGACATGGCTTGGTAGTTCGGACTGGACTGTTCCCATGAGGCACAGGGTCAGAGCTGATTTGCATATAGCCAGTGTCTAACCCAGGGTGGTGTGGAGTGCAAAAAAACGATGGATTTAGGCCCAGATCCTTGTACTGGGGTGAATGTATGACATTGTTCTACATTCTGTCCATCAACTGTCTTTTTTGCAATTTTCACCCCGAGTGGGCTGGGGATGCTCAGACGTGAGTCCCAGGTTCTCCACACCACTGGAGTCAAGCTATCCAGGCTGATGAAGGCTGATAGCCAGATACCGGTCCTTGGATGCTTGATTCCGGTCTGGGAAAGACATGGCTTGGTAGTTCAGACTGGACTGTTCCCATGAGGCACAGGGTCAGAGCTGATTTGCATATAGCCAGTGTCTAACCCAGGGTGGTGTGGAGTGCATAAAAACGATGGATTTAGGCCCAGATCCTTGTACTAGGGTGAATGTATGACATTGCTCTACATTCTGTCCATCAACTGTGTTTTTTGCAATTATTTTCACCCCGAGTGGGCTATGGATGCTCAGACGTGAGTCCCAGGCTCTCCACACCACTGGAGTCAAGCTATCCAGGCTAATGAAGGCTGATAGCCAGAAACTGGTCCTTGGATGCTTGATTCCGGTCTGGGAAAGACATTGCTTGGTAGTTCAGGCTAGACTGTTCCCATGAGGCTCAGGGTCAGAGCTGAATTGCATATAGCCAGTGTCTAACCCAGGGTGGTGTGGAGTGCAAAGAAACGATGGATTTAGGTCCAGATCCTTGTACTGGGGTGAATGTATGACATTGTTCTACATTCTGTCCATCAACTGTGTTTTTGCAATTTTCACCCTGAGTGGGCTGGGGATGCTCTGACGTGAGTCCCAGGCTCTCCACACCACTGGAGTCAAGCTATCCAGGATGATGAAGGCTGATAGCCAGAAACCGGTCCTTGGATGCTTGATTCCGGTCTGGGAAAGACATTGCTTGGTAGTTCAGGCTAGACTGTTCCCATGAGGCTCAGGGTCAGAGCTGATTTGCATATAGCCAGTGTCTAACCCAGGGTGGTGTGGAGTGCAAAGAAACGATGGATTTAGGTCCAGATCCTTGTACTGGGGTGAATGTATGACATTGTTCTACATTCTGTCCATCAACTGTGTTTTTGCAATTTTCACCCTGAGTGGGCTGGGGATGCTCAGACGTGAGTCCCAGGCTCTCCACACCACTGGAGTCAAGCTATCCAGGATGATGAAGGCTGATAGCCAGAAACCGGTCCTTGGATGCTTGATTCCGGTCTGGGAAAGACATGGCTTGGTAGTTCAGACTGGACTGTTCCCATGAGGGACAGGGTCAGAGCTGATTTGCATATAGCCAGTGTCTAACCCAGGGTGGTGTGGAGTGCAAAAAAACAATGGATTTAGGCCCCGATCCTTGTACTGGGGTGAATGTATGACATTGTTCTACATTCTGTCCATCAACTGTGTTTTTTGCAATTTTCACCCTGAGTGGGCTGGGGATGCTCAGATGTGGGTCCCAGGCTCTTCACACCACTGGAGTCAAGCTATCCAGGCTGATGAAGGCTGATAGCCAGAAACCGGTCCCTGGATGCTTGATTCCGGTCTGGGAAAGACATGGGTTGGTAGTTCGGACTGGACTGTTCCCATGAGGCACAGGGTCAGAGCTGATTTGCATATAGCCAGTGTCTAACCCAGGGTGTTGTGTAGTGCAAAAAAACGATGGATTTAGGCCCAGATCCTTGTACTGGGGTGAATGTATGACATTGTTCTACATTCTGTCCATCAACTGTGTTTTTTGCAATTTTCACCCCGAGTGGGCTGGGGATGCTCAGACGTGAGTCCCAGGCTCTCCACACCACTGGAGTCAAGCTATCCAGGCTGATGAAGGCTGATAGCCAGAAACCGGTCCTTGGATGCTTGATTCCGGTCTGGGAAAGACATGGCTTGGTAGTTCAGACTGGACTGTTCCCATGAGGGACAGGGTCAGAGCTGATTTGCATATAGCCAGTGTCTAACCCAGGGTGGTGTGGAGTGCAAAAAAACAATGGATTTAGGCCCCGATCCTTGTACTGGGGTGAATGTATGACATTGTTCTACATTCTGTCCATCAACTGTGTTTTTTGCAATTTTCACCCCGAGTGGGCTGGGGATGCTCAGACGTGAGTCCCAGGCTCTCCACACCACTGGAGTCAAGCTATCCAGGCTGATGAAGGCTGATAGCCAGAAACCGGTCCTTGGATGCTTGATTCCGGTCTGGGAAAGACATGGCTTGGTAGTTCGGACTGGACTGTTCCCATGAGGCACAGGGTCAGAGCTGATTTGCATATAGCCAGTGTCTAACCCAGGGTGGTGTGGAGTGCAAAAAAACGATGGATTTAGGCCCAGATCCTTGTACTGGGGTGAATGTATGACATTGTTCTACATTCTGTCCATCAACTGTCTTTTTTGCAATTTTCACCCCGAGTGGGCTGGGGATGCTCAGACGTGAGTCCCAGGTTCTCCACACCACTGGAGTCAAGCTATCCAGGCTGATGAAGGCTGATAGCCAGATACCGGTCCTTGGATGCTTGATTCCGGTCTGGGAAAGACATGGCTTGGTAGTTCAGACTGGACTGTTCCCATGAGGCACAGGGTCAGAGCTGATTTGCATATAGCCAGTGTCTAACCCAGGGTGGTGTGGAGTGCATAAAAACGATGGATTTAGGCCCAGATCCTTGTACTAGGGTGAATGTATGACATTGCTCTACATTCTGTCCATCAACTGTGTTTTTTGCAATTATTTTCACCCCGAGTGGGCTATGGATGCTCAGACGTGAGTCCCAGGCTCTCCACACCACTGGAGTCAAGCTATCCAGGCTAATGAAGGCTGATAGCCAGAAACTGGTCCTTGGATGCTTGATTCCGGTCTGGGAAAGACATTGCTTGGTAGTTCAGGCTAGACTGTTCCCATGAGGCTCAGGGTCAGAGCTGAATTGCATATAGCCAGTGTCTAACCCAGGGTGGTGTGGAGTGCAAAGAAACGATGGATTTAGGTCCAGATCCTTGTACTGGGGTGAATGTATGACATTGTTCTACATTCTGTCCATCAACTGTGTTTTTGCAATTTTCACCCTGAGTGGGCTGGGGATGCTCTGACGTGAGTCCCAGGCTCTCCACACCACTGGAGTCAAGCTATCCAGGATGATGAAGGCTGATAGCCAGAAACCGGTCCTTGGATGCTTGATTCCGGTCTGGGAAAGACATGGCTTGGTAGTTCGGACTGGACTGTTCCCATGAGGCACAGGGTCAGAGCTGATTTGCATATAGCCAGTGTCTAACCCAGGGTGTTGTGTAGTGCAAAAAAACGATGGATTCAGGCCCAGATCCTTGTACTGGGGTGAATGTATGACATTGTTCTACATTCTGTCCATCAACTGTGTTTTTTGCAATTTTCACCCCGAGTGGGCTGGGGATGCTCAGACGTGAGTCCCAGGCTCTCCACACCACTGGAGTCAAGCTATCCAGGCTGATGAAGGCTGATAGCCAGAAACCGGTCCTTGGATGCTTGATTCCGGTCTGGGAAAGACATGGCTTGGTAGTTCGGACTGGACTGTTCCCATGAGGCACAGGGTCAGAGCTGATTTGCATATAGCCAGTGTCTAACCCAGGGTGTTGTGTAGTGCAAAAAAACGATGGATTTAGGCCCAGATCCTTGTACTGGGGTGAATGTATGACATTGTTCTACATTCTGTCCATCAACTGTGTTTTTTGCAATTTTCACCCCGAGTGGGCTGGGGATGCTCAGACGTGAGTCCCAGGTTCTCCACACCACTGGAGTCAAGCTATCCAGGCTGATGAAGGCTGATAGCCAGATACCGGTCCTTGGATGCTTGATTCCGGTCTGGGAAAGACATGGCTTGGTAGTTCAGACTGGACTGTTCCCATGAGGCACAGGGTCAGAGCTGATTTGCATATAGCCAGTGTCTAACCCAGGGTGGTGTGGAGTGCATAAAAACGATGGATTTAGGCCCCGATCCTTGTACTAGGGTGAATGTATGACATTGCTCTACATTCTGTCCATCAACTGTGTTTTTTGCAATTATTTTCACCCCGAGTGGGCTATGGATGCTCAGACGTGAGTCCCAGGCTCTCCACACCACTGGAGTCAAGCTATCCAGGCTAATGAAGGCTGATAGCCAGAAACTGGTCCTTGGATGCTTGATTCCGGTCTGGGAAAGACATTGCTTGGTAGTTCAGGCTAGACTGTTCCCATGAGGCTCAGGGTCAGAGCTGATTTGCATATAGCCAGTGTCTAACCCAGGGTGGTGTGGAGTGCGAAGAAACGATGGATTTAGGTCCAGATCCTTGTACTGGGGTGAATGTATGACATTGTTCTACATTCTGTCCATCAACTGTGTTTTTGCAATTTTCACCCTGAGTGGGCTGGGGATGCTCAGACGTGAGTCCCAGGCTCTCCACACCACTGGAGTCAAGCTATCCAGGATGATGAAGGCTGATAGCCAGAAACCGGTCCTTGGATGCTTGATTCCGGTCTGGGAAAGACATGGCTTGGTAGTTCAGACTGGACTGTTCCCATGAGGCACAGGGTCAGAGCTGATTTGCATATAGCCAGTGTCTAACCCAGGGTGGTGTGGAGTGCAAAAAAACAATGGATTTAGGCCCCGATCCTTGTACTGGGGTGAATGTATGACATTGTTCTACATTCTGTCCATCAACTGTGTTTTTTGCAATTTTCACCCTGAGTGGGCTGGGGATGCTCAGATGTGGGTCCCAGGCTCTTCACACCACTGGAGTCAAGCTATCCAGGCTGATGAAGGCTGATAGCCAGAAACCGGTCCTTGGATGCTTGATTCCGGTCTGGGAAAGACATGGGTTGGTAGTTCGGACTGGACTGTTCCCATGAGGCACAGGGTCAGAGTTGATTTGCATATAGCCAGTGTCTAACCCAGGGTGTTGTGTAGTGCAAAAAAACGATGGATTTAGGCCCAGATCCTTGTACTGGGGTGAATGTATGACATTGTTCTACATTCTGTCCATCAACTGTGTTTTTTGCAATTTTCACCCCGAGTGGGCTGGGGATGCTCAGACGTGAGTCCCAGGCTCTCCACACCACTGGAGTCAAGCTATCCAGGCTGATGAAGGCTGATAGCCAGAAACCGGTCCTTGGATGCTGGATTCCGGTCTGGGAAAGACATGGCTTGGTAGTTCGGACTGGACTGTTCCCATGAGGCACAGGGTCAGAGCTGATTTGCATATAGCCAGTGTCTAACCCAGGGTGGTGTGGAGTGCAAAAAAACGATGGATTTAGGCCCAGATCCTTGTACTGGGGTGAATGTATGACATTGTTCTACATTCTGTCCATCAACTGTCTTTTTTGCAATTTTCATCCGAGTGGGCTGGGGATGCTCAGACGTGAGTCCCAGGTTCTCCACACCACTGGAGTCAAGCTATCCAGGCTGATGAAGGCTGATAGCCAGATACCGGTCCTTGGATGCTTGATTCCGGTCTGGGAAAGACATGGCTTGGTAGTTCAGACTGGACTGTTCCCATGAGGCACAGGGTCAGAGCTGATTGGCATATAGCCAGTGTCTAACCCAGGGTGGTGTGGAGTGCATAAAAACGATGGATTTAGGCCCAGATCCTTGTACTAGGGTGAATGTATGACATTGCTCTACATTCTGTCCATCAACTGTGTTTTTTGCAATTATTTTCACCCCGAGTGGGCTATGGATGCTCAGACGTGAGTCCCAGGCTCTCCACACCACTGGAGTCAAGCTATCCAGGCTAATGAAGGCTGATAGCCACAAACTGGTCCTTGGATGCTTGATTCCGGTCTGGGAAAGACATTGCTTGGTAGTTCAGGCTAGACTGTTCCCATGAGGCTCAGGGTCAGAGCTGATTTGCATATAGCCAGTGTCTAACCCAGGGTGGTGTGGAGTGCAAAGAAACGATGGATTTAGGTCCAGATCCTTGTACTGGGGTGAATGTATGACATTGTTCTACATTCTGTCCATCAACTGTGTTTTTGCAATTTTCACCCTGAGTGGGCTGGGGATGCTCTGACGTGAGTCCCAGGCTCTCCACACCACTGGAGTCAAGCTATCCAGGATGATGAAGGCTGATAGCCAGAAACCGGTCCTTGGATGCTTGATTCCGGTCTGGGAAAGACATGGCTTGGTAGTTCGGACTGGACTGTTCCCATGAGGCACAGGGTCAGAGCTGATTTGCATATAGCCAGTGTCTAACCCAGGGTGTTGTGTAGTGCAAAAAAACGATGGATTTAGGCCCAGATCCTTGTACTGGGGTGAATGTATGACATTGTTCTACATTCTGTCCATCAACTGTGTTTTTTGCAATTTTCACCCCGAGTGGGCTGGGGATGCTCAGACGTGAGTCCCAGGCTCTCCACACCACTGGAGTCAAGCTATCCAGGCTGATGAAGGCTGATAGCCAGAAACCGGTCCTTGGATGCTTGATTCCGGTCTGGGAAAGACATGGCTTGGTAGTTCGGACTGGACTGTTCCCATGAGGCACAGGGTCAGAGCTGATTTGCATATAGCCAGTGTCTAACCCAGGGTGGTGTGGAGTGCAAAAAAACGATGGATTTAGGCCCAGATCCTTGTACTGGGGTGAATGTATGACATTGTTCTACATTCTGTCCATCAACTGTCTTTTTTGCAATTTTAACCCCGAGTGGGCTGGGGATGCTCAGACGTGAGTCCCAGGTTCTCCACACCACTGGAGTCAAGCTATCCAGGCTGATGAAGGCTGATAGCCAGATACCGGTCCTTGGATGCTTGATTCCGGTCTGGGAAAGACATGGCTTGGTAGTTCAGACTGGACTGTTCCCATGAGGCACAGGGTCAGAGCTGATTTGCATATAGCCAGTGTCTAACCCAGGGTGGTGTGGAGTGCATAAAAACGATGGATTTAGGCCCCGATCCTTGTACTAGGGTGAATGTATGACATTGCTCTACATTCTGTCCATCAACTGTGTTTTTTGCAATTATTTTCAACCCGAGTGGGCTATGGATGCTCAGACGTGAGTCCCAGGCTCTCCACACCACTGGAGTCAAGCTATCCAGGCTAATGAAGGCTGATAGCCAGAAACTGGTCCTTGGATGCTTGATTCCGGTCTGGGAAAGACATTGCTTGGTAGTTCAGGCTAGACTGTTCCCATGAGGCTCAGGGTCAGAGCTGATTTGCATATAGCCAGTGTCTAACCCAGGGTGGTGTGGAGTGCAAAGAAACGATGGATTTAGGTCCAGATCCTTGTACTGGGGTGAATGTATGACATTGTTCTACATTCTGTCCATAAACTGTGTTTTTGCAATTTTCACCCTGAGTGGGCTGGGGATGCTCAGACGTGAGTCCCAGGCTCTCCACACCACTGGAGTCAAGCTATCCAGGATGATGAAGGCTGATAGCCAGAAACCGGTCCTTGGATGCTTGATTCCGGTCTGGGAAAGACATGGCTTGGTAGTTCAGACTGGACTGTTCCCATGAGGCACAGGGTCAGAGCTGATTTGCATATAGCCAGTGTCTAACCCAGGGTGGTGTGGAGTGCAAAAAAACGATGGATTTAGGCCCAGATCCTTGTACTGGGGTGAATGTATGACATTGTTCTACATTCTGTCCATCAACTGTGTTTTTTGCAATTTTCATCCGAGTGGGCTATGGATGCTCAGACGTGAGTCCCAGGCTCTCCACACCACTGGAGTCAAGCTATCCAGGCTGATGAAGGCTGATAGCCAGAAACCGGTCCTTGGATGCTTGATTCCGGTCTGGGAAAGACATGGCTTGGTAGTTCGGACTGGACTGTTCCCATGAGGCACAGGGTCAGAGCTGATTTGCATATAGCCAGTGTCTAACCCAGGGTGGTGTGGAGTGCAAAAAAACGATGGATTTAGGCCCAGATCCTTGTACTGGGGTGAATGTATGACATTGTTCTACATTCTGTCCATCAACTGTCTTTTTTGCAATTTTCACCCCGAGTGGGCTGGGGATGCTCAGACGTGAGTCCCAGGTTCTCCACACCACTGGAGTCAAGCTATCCAGGCTGATGAAGGCTGATAGCCAGATACCGGTCCTTGGATGCTTGATTCCGGTCTGGGAAAGACATGGCTTGGTAGTTCAGACTGGACTGTTCCCATGAGGCACAGGGTCAGAGCTGATTTGCATATAGCCAGTGTCTAACCCAGGGTGGTGTGGAGTGCATAAAAACGATGGATTTAGGCCCAGATCCTTGTACTAGGGTGAATGTATGACATTGCTCTACATTCTGTCCATCAACTGTGTTTTTTGCAATTATTTTCACCCCGAGTGGGCTATGGATGCTCAGACGTGAGTCCCAGGCTCTCCACACCACTGGAGTCAAGCTATCCAGGCTAATGAAGGCTGATAGCCAGAAACTGGTCCTTGGATGCTTGATTCCGGTCTGGGAAAGACATTGCTTGGTAGTTCAGGCTAGACTGTTCCCATGAGGCTCAGGGTCAGAGCTGATTTGCTTATAGCCAGTGTCTAACCCAGGGTGGTGTGGAGTGCAAAGAAACGATGGATTTAGGTCCAGATCCTTGTACTGGGGTGAATGTATGACATTGTTCTACATTCTGTCCATCAACTGTGTTTTTGCAATTTTCACCCTGAGTGGGCTGGGGATGCTCTGACGTGAGTCCCAGGCTCTCCACACCACTGGAGTCAAGCTATCCAGGATGATGAAGGCTGATAGCCAGAAACCGGTCCTTGGATGCTTGATTCCGGTCTGGGAAAGACATGGCTTGGTAGTTCGGACTGGACTGTTCCCATGAGGCACAGGGTCAGAGCTGATTTGCATATAGCCAGTGTCTAACCCAGGGTGTTGTGTAGTGCAAAAAAACGATGGATTTAGGCCCAGATCCTTGTACTGGGGTGAATGTATGACATTGTTCTACATTCTGTCCATCAACTGTGTTTTTTGCAATTTGAACCCCGAGTGGGCTGGGGATGCTCAGACGTGAGTCCCAGGCTCTCCACACCACTGGAGTCAAGCTATCCAGGCTGATGAAGGCTGATAGCCAGAAACCGGTCCTTGGATGCTTGATTCCGGTCTGGGAAAGACATGGCTTGGTAGTTCGGACTGGACTGTTCCCATGAGGCACAGGGTCAGAGCTGATTTGCATGTAGCCAGTGTCTAACCCAGGGTGGTGTGGAGTGCAAAAAAACGATGGATTTAGGCCCAGATCCTTGTACTGGGGTGAATGTATGACATTGTTCTACATTCTGTCCATCAACTGTCTTTTTTGCAATTTTAACCCCGAGTGGGCTGGGGATGCTCAGACGTGAGTCCCAGGTTCTCCACACCACTGGAGTCAAGCTATCCAGGCTGATGAAGGCTGATAGCCAGATACCGGTCCTTGGATGCTTGATTCCGGTCTGGGAAAGACATGGCTTGGTAGTTCAGACTGGACTGTTCCCATGAGGCACAGGGTCAGAGCTGATTTGCATATAGCCAGTGTCTAACCCAGGGTGGTGTGGAGTGCATAAAAACGATGGATTTAGGCCCCGATCCTTGTACTAGGGTGAATGTATGACATTGCTCTACATTCTGTCCATCAACTGTGTTTTTTGCAATTATTTTCACCCCGAGTGGGCTATGGATGCTCAGACGTGAGTCCCAGGCTCTCCACACCACTGGAGTCAAGCTATCCAGGATGATGAAGGCTGATAGCCAGAAACCGGTCCTTGGATGCTTGATTCCGGTCTGGGAAAGACATGGCTTGGTAGTTCAGACTGGACTGTTCCCATGAGGCACAGGGTCAGAGCTGATTTGCATATAGCCAGTGTCTAACCCAGGGTGGTGTGGAGTGCAAAAAAACGATGGATTTAGGCCCAGATCCTTGTACTGGGGTGAATGTATGACATTGTTCTACATTCTGTCCATCAACTGTGTTTTTTGCAATTTTCATCCGAGTGGGCTATGGATGCTCAGACGTGAGTCCCAGGCTCTCCACACCACTGGAGTCAAGCTATCCAGGCTGATGAAGGCTGATAGCCAGAAACCGGTCCTTGGATGCTTGATTCCGGTCTGGGAAAGACATGGCTTGGTAGTTCGGACTTGACTGTTCCCATGAGGCACAGGGTCAGAGCTGATTTGCATATAGCCAGTGTCTAACCCAGGGTGGTGTGGAGTGCAAAAAAACGATGGATTTAGGCCCAGATCCTTGTACTGGGGTGAATGTATGACATTGTTCTACATTCTGTCCATCAACTGTCTTTTTTGCAATTTTAACCCCGAGTGGGCTGGGGATGCTCAGACGTGAGTCCCAGGTTCTCCACACCACTGGAGTCAAGCTATCCAGGCTGATGAAGGCTGATAGCCAGATACCGGTCCTTGGATGCTTGATTCCGGTCTGGGAAAGACATGGCTTGGTAGTTCAGACTGGACTGTTCCCATGAGGCACAGGGTCAGAGCTGATTTGCATATAGCCAGTGTCTAACCCAGGGTGGTGTGGAGTGCATAAAAACGATGGATTTAGGCCCCGATCCTTGTACTAGGGTGAATGTATGACATTGCTCTACATTCTGTCCATCAACTGTGTTTTTTGCAATTATTTTCACCCCGAGTGGGCTATGGATGCTCAGACGTGAGTCCCAGGCTCTCCACACCACTGGAGTCAAGCTATCCAGGATGATGAAGGCTGATAGCCAGAAACCGGTCCTTGGATGCTTGATTCCGGTCTGGGAAAGACATGGCTTGGTAGTTCAGACTGGACTGTTCCCATGAGGCACAGGGTCAGAGCTGATTTGCATATAGCCAGTGTCTAACCCAGGGTGGTGTGGAGTGCAAAAAAACGATGGATTTAGGCCCAGATCCTTGTACTGGGGTGAATGTATGACATTGTTCTACATTCTGTCCATCAACTGTGTTTTTTGCAATTTTCATCCGAGTGGGCTATGGATGCTCAGACGTGAGTCCCAGGCTCTCCACACCACTGGAGTCAAGCTATCCAGGCTGATGAAGGCTGATAGCCAGAAACCGGTCCTTGGATGCTTGATTCCGGTCTGGGAAAGACATGGCTTGGTAGTTCGGACTTGACTGTTCCCATGAGGCACAGGGTCAGAGCTGATTTGCATATGGCCAGTGTCTAAGCCAGGGTGGTGTGGAGTGCAAAAAAACGATGGATTTAGGCCCAGATCCTTGTACTGGGGTGAATGTATGACATTGTTCTACATTCTGTCCATCAACTGTCTTTTTTGCAATTTTCACCCCGAGTGGGCTGGGGATGCTCAGACGTGAGTCCCAGGTTCTCCACACCACTGGAGTCAAGCTATCCAGGCTGATGAAGGCTGATAGCCAGATACCGGTCCTTGGATGCTTGATTCCGGTCTGGGAAAGACATGGCTTGGTAGTTCAGACTGGACTGTTCCCATGAGGCACAGGGTCAGAGCTGATTTGCATATAGCCAGTGTCTAACCCAGGGTGGTGTGGAGTGCATAAAAACGATGGATTTAGGCCCAGATCCTTGTACTAGGGTGAATGTATGACATTGCTCTACATTCTGTCCATCAACTGTGTTTTTTGCAATTATTTTCACCCCGAGTGGGCTATGGATGCTCAGACGTGAGTCCCAGGCTCTCCACACCACTGGAGTCAAGCTATCCAGGATGATGAAGGCTGATAGCCAGAAACCGGTCCTTGGATGCTTGATTCCGGTCTGGGAAAGACATGGCTTGGTAGTTCGGACTGGACTGTTCCCATGAGGCACAGGGTCAGAGCTGATTTGCATATAGCCAGTGTCTAACCCAGGGTGTTGTGTAGTGCAAAAAAACGATGGATTTAGGCCCAGATCCTTGTACTGGGGTGAATGTATGACATTGTTCTACATTCTGTCCATCAACTGTGTTTTTTGCAATTTTCACCCCGAGTGGGCTGGGGATGCTCAGACGTGAGTCCCAGGCTCTCCACACCACTGGAGTCAAGCTATCCAGGCTGATGAAGGCTGATAGCCAGAAACCGGTCCTTGGATGCTTGATTCCGGTCTGGGAAAGACATGGCTTGGTAGTTCGGACTGGACTGTTCCCATGAGGCACAGGGTCAGAGCTGATTTGCATGTAGCCAGTGTCTAACCCAGGGTGGTGTGGAGTGCAAAAAAACGATGGATTTAGGCCCAGATCCTTGTACTGGGGTGAATGTATGACATTGTTCTACATTCTGTCCATCAACTGTCTTTTTTGAAATTTTAACCCCGAGTGGGCTGGGGATGCTCAGACGTGAGTCCCAGGTTCTCCACACCACTGGAGTCAAGCTATCCAGGCTGATGAAGGCTGATAGCCAGAAACCGGTCCTTGGATGCTTGATTCCGGTCTGGGAAAGACATGGCTTGGTAGTTCGGACTGGACTGTTCCCATGAGGCACAGGGTCAGAGCTGATTTGCATGTAGCCAGTGTCTAACCCAGGGTGGTGTGGAGTGCAAAAAAAGATGGATTTAGGCCCAGATCCTTGTACTGGGGTGAATGTATGACATTGTTCTACATTCTGTCCATCAACTGTCTTTTTTGAAATTTTAACCCCGAGTGGGCTGGGGATGCTCAGACGTGAGTCCCAGGTTCTCCACACCACTGGAGTCAAGCTATCCAGGCTGATGAAGGCTGATAGCCAGATACCGGTCCTTGGATGCTTGATTCCGGTCTGGGAAAGACATGGCTTTGTAGTTCAGACTGGACTGTTCCCATGAGGCACAGGGTCAGAGCTGATTTGCATATAGCCAGTGTCTAACCCAGGGTGGTGTGGAGTGCATAAAAACGATGGATTTAGGCCCCGATCCTTGTACTAGGGTGAATGTATGACATTGCTCTACATTCTGTCCATCAACTGTGTTTTTTGCAATTATTTTCACCCCGAGTGGGCTATGGATGCTCAGACGTGAGTCCCAGGCTCTCCACACCACTGGAGTCAAGCTATCCAGGCTAATGAAGGCTGATAGCCAGAAACTGGTCCTTGGATGCTTGATTCCGGTCTGGGAAAGACATTGCTTGGTAGTTCAGGCTAGACTGTTCCCATGAGGCTCAGGGTCAGAGCTGATTTGCATATAGCCAGTGTCTAACCCAGGGTGGTGTGGAGTGCAAAGAAACGATGGATTTAGGTCCAGATCCTTGTACTGGGGTGAATGTATGACATTGTTCTACATTCTGTCCATCAACTGTGTTTTTGCAATTTTCACCCTGAGTGGGCTGGGGATGCTCAGACGTGAGTCCCAGGCTCTCCACACCACTGGAGTCAAGCTATCCAGGATGATGAAGGCTGATAGCCAGAAACCGGTCCTTGGATGCTTGATTCCGGTCTGGGAAAGACATGGCTTGGTAGTTCAGACTGGACTGTTCCCATGAGGCACAGGGTCAGAGCTGATTTGCATATATCCAGTGTCTAACCCAGGGTGGTGTGGAGTGCAAAAAAACAATGGATTTAGGCCCCGATCCTTGTACTGGGGTGAATGTATGACATTGTTCTACATTCTGTCCATCAACTGTGTTTTTTGCAATTTTCACCCCAAGTGGGCTATGGATGCTCAGATGTGAGTCCCAGGCTCTCCACACCACTGGAGTCAAGCTATCCAGGCTAATGAAGGCTGATAGCCAGAAACTGGTCCTTGGATGCTTGATTCCGGTCTGGGAAAGACATGGCTTGGTAGTTCGGACTGGACTGTTCCCATGAGGCACAGGGTCAGAGCTGATTTGCATATAGCCAGTGTCTAACCTAGGGTGTTGTGTAGTGCAAAAAAACGATGGATTTAGGCCCAGATCCTTGTACTGGGGTGAATGTATGACATTGTTCTACATTCTGTCTATCAACTGTGTTTTTTGCAATTTTAACCCCGAGTGGGCTGGGGATGCTCAGACCCGAGTCCCAGGCTCTCCACACCACTGGAGTCAAGCTATCCAGGCTGATGAAGGCTGATAGCCAGAAACCGGTCCTTGGATGCTTGATTCCGGTCTGGGAAAGACATGGCTTGGTAGTTCGGATTGGACTGTTCCCGTGAGGCACAGGGTCAGAGCTGATTTGCATATAGCCAGTGTCTAACCCAGGGTGGTGTGGAGTGCAAAAAAACCGATGGATTTAGGCTCAGATCCTTGTACTGGGGTGAATGTATGACATTGTTCTACATTCTGTCCATCAACTGTGTTTTTTGCAATTTTCACCCGAGTGGACTATGGATGCTCAGACTTGAGTCCCAGGCTCTCCACACCACTGGAGTCAAGCTATCCAGGCTGATGAAGGCTGATAGCCAGAAACTTGTCCTTGGATGCTTGATTTCGGTCTGGGAAAGACATGGCTTGGTAGTTCGGACTGGACTGTTCCCATGAGGCACAGGGTCAGAGCTGATTTGCATATAGCCAGTGTCTAACCCAGGGTGGTGTGGAGTGCAAAAAACGATGGATTTAGGCCCAGATCCTTGTACTGGGGTGAATGTATGACATTGTTCTACATTCTGTCCATCAACTGTGTTTTTTGCAATTTTCATCCGAGTGGGCTGGGGATGCTCAGATGTGAGTCCCAGGCTCTCCACACCACTGGAGTCAAGCTATCCAGGCTGATGAAGGCTGATAGCCAGAAACCGGTCCTTGGATGCTTGATTCCGGTCTGGGAAAGACATGGCTTGGTAGTTCGGACTGGACTTTTCCCATGAGGCACAGGGTCAGAGCTGATTTGCATATAGCCAGTGTCTAACCCAGGGTGGTGTGGAGTGCAAAAAAACGATGGATTTAGGCCCAGATCCTTGTACTGGGGTGAATGTATGACATTGTTCTACATTCTGTCCATCAACTGTGTTTTTTGCAATTTTCATCCGAGTGGGCTATGGATGCTCAGACGTGAGTCCCAGGCTCTCCACACCACTGGAGTCAAGCTATCCAGGCTGATGAAGGCTGATAGCCAGAAACTGGTCCTTGGATGCTTGATTCCGGTCTGGGAAAGACATGGCTTGGTAGTTCGAAATAGACTGTTCCCCTGAGGCACAGGGTCAGAGCTGATTTGCATATAGCCAGTGTCTAACCGAGGGTGGTTTGGAGTGCAAAAAAACGATGGATTTCGGCCCAGATCCTTGTACTGGGGTGAATGTATGACATTGTTCTACATTCTGTCCATCAACTGTGTTTTTTGCAATTTTCACCCCGAGTGGGCTAGGGATGCTCAGACGTGAGTCCCAGGCTCTCCACACCACTGGAGGCAAGCTATCCAGGCTGATGAAGGCTGATAGCCAGAAACGGGTCCTTGGATGCTTGATTCCGGTCTGGGAAAGACATGGCTTGGTAGTTCGGACTGGACTGTTCCCATGATTCACAGGGTCAGAGCTGATTTGCATATAGCCAGTGTCTAACCCAGGGTGGTGTGGAGTGCAAAAAAACTATGGATTTAGACCCAGATCCTTGTACTGGGGTGAATGTATGACATTGTTCTACATGCTGTCCATCAACTGTGTTTTTTGCAATTTTCACCCCGAGTGGGCTGGGGTTGCTCAGACGTGAGTCCCAGGCTCTCCACACCACTGGCGTCAAGCTATCCAGGCTGATGAAGGCTGATCGCCAGAAACCGGTCCTTGGATGCTTGATTCCGGTCTGGGAAAGACATGGCTTGGTAGTTCGGACTGGACTGTTCCCATGAGGCACAGGGTCAGAGCTGATTTCCATATAGCCATTGTCTAACCCAGGGTGGTGTGGAGTGCAAAAAAACGATGGATTTAGGCCCAGATCCTTGTACTGGCGTGAATGTATGACATTGTTCTACATTCTGTCCATCAACTGTGTTTTTTGCAATTTTCACCCCGAGTGGGCTGGGGATGCTCAGACGTGAGTCCCAGGCTCTCCACACCACTGGAGTCAAGCTATCCAGGCTGATGAAGGCTGATAGCCAGAAACCAGTACTTGGATGCTTGATTCGGGTCTGGGAAAGACATGGCTTGGTAGTTCGGACTGGACTGTTCCCATGAGGCACAGGGTCAGAGCTGATTTGCATATAGCCAGTGTCTAACCTAGGGTATTGTGTAGTGCAAAAAAACGATGGATTTAGGCCCAGATCCTTGTACTGGGGTGAATGTATGACATTGTTCTACATTCTGTCCATCAACTGTGTTTTTTGCAATTGTCACCCCTAGTGGGCTAGGGATGCTCAGACGTGAGTCCCAGGCTCTCCACACCACTGGAGTCAAGCTATCCAGGCTGATGAAGGCTGATAGCCAGAAACCGGTCCTTGGATGCTTGATTCCGGTCTGGGAAACACATTGCTTGGTAGTTCGGACTGGACTGTTCCCATGAGGCACAGGGTCAGAGCTGATTTGCATATAGCCATTCTCTAACCCAGGGTGGTGTGGAGTGCAAAAAAACGATGGATTCAGGCCCAGATCCTTGTACTGGGGTGAATATATGACATTGTTCTACATTCTGTCCATCAACTGTGTTTTTTGAAATTTTCACCCCGAGTGGGCTGGGGATGCTCAGACGTGAGTCACAGGCTTTCCACACCACTGGAGTCAAGCTATCCAGGCTGATGAAGGCTGATAGCCTGAAACCGGTCCTTGGATGCTTGAGTCCGGTCTGGGAAAGACATGGCTTGGTAGTTCGGACTGGACTGTTCCCATGAGGCACAGGGTGAGAGCTGATTTGCATATAGCCAGTGTTTAACCCAGGGTGGTGTGGAGTGCAAAAAAAATGATGGATTTAGGCTCAGATCCTTGTACTGGGGTGAATGTATGACATTGTTCTACATTCTGTCCATCAACTGTGTTTTTTGCAATTTTCACCCGAGTGGACTATGGATGCTCAGACTTGAGTCCCAGGCTCTCCACACCACTGGAGTCAAGCTATCCAGGCTGATGAAGGCTGATAGCCAGAAACTTGTCCTTGGATGCTTGATTCCGGTCTGGGAAAGACATGGCTTGGTAGGCCGGACTGGACTGTTCCCATGAGGCACAGGGTCAGAGCTGATTTGCATATAGCCAGTGTCTAACCCAGGGTGGTGTGGAGTGCAAAAAACGATGGATTTAGGCCCAGATCCTTGTACTGGGGTGAATGTATGACATTGTTCTACATTCTGTCCATCAACTGTGTTTTTTGCAATTGTCACCCCGAATGGGCTGGGGATGCTCAGATGTGAGTCCCAGGCTCTCCACACCACTGGAGTCAAGCTATCCAGGCTGATGAAGGCTGATAGCCAGAAACCGGTCCTTGGATGCTTGATTCCGGTCTGGGAAAGACATGGCTTGGTTGTTCGGACTTCACTGGTCCCATGAGGCACAGGGTCAGAACTGATTTGCATATAGCCAGTGTCTAACCCAGGGTGGTGTGGAGTGCAAAAAAACGATGGATTAGGCCCAGATCCTTGTACTGGGGTGAATGTATGACATTGTTCTACATTCTGTCCATCAACTGTGTTTTTTGCAATTTTCACCCGAGTGGACTATGGATGCTCAGACTTGAGTCCCAGGCTCTCCACACCACTGGAGTCAAGCTATCCAGGCTGATGAAGGCTGATAGCCAGAAACTGGTCCTTGGATGCTTGATTCCGGTCTGGGAAAGACATGGCTTGGTAGTTCGGTCTAGACTGTTCCCCTGAGGCACAGGGTCAGAGCTGATTTGCATATAGCCAGTGTCTAACCGAGGGTGGTTTGGAGTGCAAAAAAACGATGGATTTAGGCCCAGATCCTTGTACTGGGGTGAATGTATGACATTGTTCTACATTCTGTCCATCAACTGTGTTTTTTGCAATTTTCACCCCGAGTGGGCTGGGGATGCTCAGACGTGAGTCCCAGGCTCTCCACACCACTGGAGTCAAGCTATCCAGGCTGATGAAGGCTGATAGCCAGAAACGGGTCCTTGGATGCTTCATTCCGGTCTGGGAAAGACATAGCTTGGTAGTTCGGACTGGACTGTTCCCATGAGGCACAGGGTCAGAGCTGATTTGCATATAGCCAGTGTCTAACCCAGGGTGGTGTGGAGTGCAAAAAAACGATGGATTTAGGCCCAGATCCTTGTACTGGGGTGAATGTATGACATTGTTCTACATTCTGTCCATCAACTGTGTTTTTTGCAATTTTCACCCCGAGTGGGCTAGGGATGCTCAGACGTGAGTCCCAGGCTCTCCACACCACTGGAGGCAAGCTATCCAGGCGGATGAAGGCTGATAGCCAGAAACGGGTCCTTGGATGCTTGATTCCGGTCTGGGAAAGACATGGCTTGGTAGTTCGGACTGGACTGTTCCCATGATTCACAGGGTCAGAGCTGATTTGCATATAGCCAGTGTCTAACCCAGGGTGGTGTGGAGTGCAAAAAAACGATGGATTTAGACCCAGATCCTTGTACTGGGGTGAATGTATGACATTGTTCTACATGCTGTCCATCAACTGTGTTTTTTGCAATTTTCACCCCGAGTGGGCTATGGATGCTCAGACGTGAGTCCCAGGCTCTCCACACCACTGGAGTCAAGCTATTCAGGCTGATGAAGGCTGATAGCCAGAAACTGGTCCTTGGATGCTTGATTCCGGTCTGGGAAAGACATGGCTTGGTAGTTCAGACTGGACTGTTCCCATGAGGCACAGGGTCAGAGCTGATTTGCATATAGCCAGTGTCTAACCCAGGGTGGTGTGGAGTGCAAAAAAACGATGGATTTAGGCCCAGATCCTTGTACTGGGGTGAATGTATGACATTGTTCTACATTCTGTCCATCAACTGTGTTTTTTGCAATTTTCATCCGAGTGGGCTATGGATGCTCAGACGTGAGTCCCAGGCTCTCCACACCACTGGAGTCAAGCTATCCAGGCTGATGAAGGCTGATAGCCAGAAACCGGTCCTTGGATGCTTGATTCCGGTCTGGGAAAGACATGGCTTGGTAGTTCGGACTTGACTGTTCCCATGAGGCACAGGGTCAGAGCTGATTTGCATATGGCCAGTGTCTAAGCCAGGGTGGTGTGGAGTGCAAAAAAACGATGGATTTAGGCCCAGATCCTTGTACTGGGGTGAATGTATGACATTGTTCTACATTCTGTCCATCAACTGTCTTTTTTGCAATTTTCACCCCGAGTGGGCTGGGGATGCTCAGACGTGAGTCCCAGGTTCTCCACACCACTGGAGTCAAGCTATCCAGGCTGATGAAGGCTGATAGCCAGATACCGGTCCTTGGATGCTTGATTCCGGTCTGGGAAAGACATGGCTTGGTAGTTCAGACTGGACTGTTCCCATGAGGCACAGGGTCAGAGCTGATTTGCATATAGCCAGTGTCTAACCCAGGGTGGTGTGGAGTGCATAAAAACGATGGATTTAGGCCCAGATCCTTGTACTAGGGTGAATGTATGACATTGCTCTACATTCTGTCCATCAACTGTGTTTTTTGCAATTATTTTCACCCCGAGTGGGCTATGGATGCTCAGACGTGAGTCCCAGGCTCTCCACACCACTGGAGTCAAGCTATCCAGGATGATGAAGGCTGATAGCCAGAAACCGGTCCTTGGATGCTTGATTCCGGTCTGGGAAAGACATGGCTTGGTAGTTCGGACTGGACTGTTCCCATGAGGCACAGGGTCAGAGCTGATTTGCATATAGCCAGTGTCTAACCCAGGGTGTTGTGTAGTGCAAAAAAACGATGGATTTAGGCCCAGATCCTTGTACTGGGGTGAATGTATGACATTGTTCTACATTCTGTCCATCAACTGTGTTTTTTGCAATTTTCACCCCGAGTGGGCTGGGGATGCTCAGACGTGAGTCCCAGGCTCTCCACACCACTGGAGTCAAGCTATCCAGGCTGATGAAGGCTGATAGCCAGAAACCGGTCCTTGGATGCTTGATTCCGGTCTGGGAAAGACATGGCTTGGTAGTTCGGACTGGACTGTTCCCATGAGGCACAGGGTCAGAGCTGATTTGCATGTAGCCAGTGTCTAACCCAGGGTGGTGTGGAGTGCAAAAAAACGATGGATTTAGGCCCAGATCCTTGTACTGGGGTGAATGTATGACATTGTTCTACATTCTGTCCATCAACTGTCTTTTTTGAAATTTTAACCCCGAGTGGGCTGGGGATGCTCAGACGTGAGTCCCAGGTTCTCCACACCACTGGAGTCAAGCTATCCAGGCTGATGAAGGCTGATAGCCAGAAACCGGTCCTTGGATGCTTGATTCCGGTCTGGGAAAGACATGGCTTGGTAGTTCGGACTGGACTGTTCCCATGAGGCACAGGGTCAGAGCTGATTTGCATGTAGCCAGTGTCTAACCCAGGGTGGTGTGGAGTGCAAAAAAAGATGGATTTAGGCCCAGATCCTTGTACTGGGGTGAATGTATGACATTGTTCTACATTCTGTCCATCAACTGTCTTTTTTGAAATTTTAACCCCGAGTGGGCTGGGGATGCTCAGACGTGAGTCCCAGGTTCTCCACACCACTGGAGTCAAGCTATCCAGGCTGATGAAGGCTGATAGCCAGATACCGGTCCTTGGATGCTTGATTCCGGTCTGGGAAAGACATGGCTTTGTAGTTCAGACTGGACTGTTCCCATGAGGCACAGGGTCAGAGCTGATTTGCATATAGCCAGTGTCTAACCCAGGGTGGTGTGGAGTGCATAAAAACGATGGATTTAGGCCCCGATCCTTGTACTAGGGTGAATGTATGACATTGCTCTACATTCTGTCCATCAACTGTGTTTTTTGCAATTATTTTCACCCCGAGTGGGCTATGGATGCTCAGACGTGAGTCCCAGGCTCTCCACACCACTGGAGTCAAGCTATCCAGGCTAATGAAGGCTGATAGCCAGAAACTGGTCCTTGGATGCTTGATTCCGGTCTGGGAAAGACATTGCTTGGTAGTTCAGGCTAGACTGTTCCCATGAGGCTCAGGGTCAGAGCTGATTTGCATATAGCCAGTGTCTAACCCAGGGTGGT
Source organism: Lissotriton helveticus (assembly GCF_964261635.1). Lineage (NCBI taxonomy): Eukaryota > Metazoa > Chordata > Amphibia > Caudata > Salamandridae > Lissotriton > Lissotriton helveticus. The sequence continues at coordinate 43,903,590 of NC_136060.1, read as the reverse complement.
GTGGAGTGCAAAGAAACGATGGATTTAGGTCCAGATCCTTGTACTGGGGTGAATGTATGACATTGTTCTACATTCTGTCCATCAACTGTGTTTTTGCAATTTTCACCCTGAGTGGGCTGGGGATGCTCAGACGTGAGTCCCAGGCTCTCCACACCACTGGAGTCAAGCTATCCAGGATGATGAAGGCTGATAGCCAGAAACCGGTCCTTGGATGCTTGATTCCGGTCTGGGAAAGACATGGCTTGGTAGTTCAGACTGGACTGTTCCCATGAGGCACAGGGTCAGAGCTGATTTGCATATATCCAGTGTCTAACCCAGGGTGGTGTGGAGTGCAAAAAAACAATGGATTTAGGCCCCGATCCTTGTACTGGGGTGAATGTATGACATTGTTCTACATTCTGTCCATCAACTGTGTTTTTTGCAATTTTCACCCCAAGTGGGCTATGGATGCTCAGATGTGAGTCCCAGGCTCTCCACACCACTGGAGTCAAGCTATCCAGGCTAATGAAGGCTGATAGCCAGAAACTGGTCCTTGGATGCTTGATTCCGGTCTGGGAAAGACATGGCTTGGTAGTTCGGACTGGACTGTTCCCATGAGGCACAGGGTCAGAGCTGATTTGCATATAGCCAGTGTCTAACCTAGGGTGTTGTGTAGTGCAAAAAAACGATGGATTTAGGCCCAGATCCTTGTACTGGGGTGAATGTATGACATTGTTCTACATTCTGTCTATCAACTGTGTTTTTTGCAATTTTAACCCCGAGTGGGCTGGGGATGCTCAGACCCGAGTCCCAGGCTCTCCACACCACTGGAGTCAAGCTATCCAGGCTGATGAAGGCTGATAGCCAGAAACCGGTCCTTGGATGCTTGATTCCGGTCTGGGAAAGACATGGCTTGGTAGTTCGGATTGGACTGTTCCCGTGAGGCACAGGGTCAGAGCTGATTTGCATATAGCCAGTGTCTAACCCAGGGTGGTGTGGAGTGCAAAAAAACCGATGGATTTAGGCTCAGATCCTTGTACTGGGGTGAATGTATGACATTGTTCTACATTCTGTCCATCAACTGTGTTTTTTGCAATTTTCACCCGAGTGGACTATGGATGCTCAGACTTGAGTCCCAGGCTCTCCACACCACTGGAGTCAAGCTATCCAGGCTGATGAAGGCTGATAGCCAGAAACTTGTCCTTGGATGCTTGATTTCGGTCTGGGAAAGACATGGCTTGGTAGTTCGGACTGGACTGTTCCCATGAGGCACAGGGTCAGAGCTGATTTGCATATAGCCAGTGTCTAACCCAGGGTGGTGTGGAGTGCAAAAAACGATGGATTTAGGCCCAGATCCTTGTACTGGGGTGAATGTATGACATTGTTCTACATTCTGTCCATCAACTGTGTTTTTTGCAATTTTCATCCGAGTGGGCTGGGGATGCTCAGATGTGAGTCCCAGGCTCTCCACACCACTGGAGTCAAGCTATCCAGGCTGATGAAGGCTGATAGCCAGAAACCGGTCCTTGGATGCTTGATTCCGGTCTGGGAAAGACATGGCTTGGTAGTTCGGACTGGACTTTTCCCATGAGGCACAGGGTCAGAGCTGATTTGCATATAGCCAGTGTCTAACCCAGGGTGGTGTGGAGTGCAAAAAAACGATGGATTTAGGCCCAGATCCTTGTACTGGGGTGAATGTATGACATTGTTCTACATTCTGTCCATCAACTGTGTTTTTTGCAATTTTCATCCGAGTGGGCTATGGATGCTCAGACGTGAGTCCCAGGCTCTCCACACCACTGGAGTCAAGCTATCCAGGCTGATGAAGGCTGATAGCCAGAAACTGGTCCTTGGATGCTTGATTCCGGTCTGGGAAAGACATGGCTTGGTAGTTCGAAATAGACTGTTCCCCTGAGGCACAGGGTCAGAGCTGATTTGCATATAGCCAGTGTCTAACCGAGGGTGGTTTGGAGTGCAAAAAAACGATGGATTTCGGCCCAGATCCTTGTACTGGGGTGAATGTATGACATTGTTCTACATTCTGTCCATCAACTGTGTTTTTTGCAATTTTCACCCCGAGTGGGCTAGGGATGCTCAGACGTGAGTCCCAGGCTCTCCACACCACTGGAGGCAAGCTATCCAGGCTGATGAAGGCTGATAGCCAGAAACGGGTCCTTGGATGCTTGATTCCGGTCTGGGAAAGACATGGCTTGGTAGTTCGGACTGGACTGTTCCCATGATTCACAGGGTCAGAGCTGATTTGCATATAGCCAGTGTCTAACCCAGGGTGGTGTGGAGTGCAAAAAAACTATGGATTTAGACCCAGATCCTTGTACTGGGGTGAATGTATGACATTGTTCTACATGCTGTCCATCAACTGTGTTTTTTGCAATTTTCACCCCGAGTGGGCTGGGGTTGCTCAGACGTGAGTCCCAGGCTCTCCACACCACTGGCGTCAAGCTATCCAGGCTGATGAAGGCTGATCGCCAGAAACCGGTCCTTGGATGCTTGATTCCGGTCTGGGAAAGACATGGCTTGGTAGTTCGGACTGGACTGTTCCCATGAGGCACAGGGTCAGAGCTGATTTCCATATAGCCATTGTCTAACCCAGGGTGGTGTGGAGTGCAAAAAAACGATGGATTTAGGCCCAGATCCTTGTACTGGCGTGAATGTATGACATTGTTCTACATTCTGTCCATCAACTGTGTTTTTTGCAATTTTCACCCCGAGTGGGCTGGGGATGCTCAGACGTGAGTCCCAGGCTCTCCACACCACTGGAGTCAAGCTATCCAGGCTGATGAAGGCTGATAGCCAGAAACCAGTACTTGGATGCTTGATTCGGGTCTGGGAAAGACATGGCTTGGTAGTTCGGACTGGACTGTTCCCATGAGGCACAGGGTCAGAGCTGATTTGCATATAGCCAGTGTCTAACCTAGGGTATTGTGTAGTGCAAAAAAACGATGGATTTAGGCCCAGATCCTTGTACTGGGGTGAATGTATGACATTGTTCTACATTCTGTCCATCAACTGTGTTTTTTGCAATTGTCACCCCTAGTGGGCTAGGGATGCTCAGACGTGAGTCCCAGGCTCTCCACACCACTGGAGTCAAGCTATCCAGGCTGATGAAGGCTGATAGCCAGAAACCGGTCCTTGGATGCTTGATTCCGGTCTGGGAAACACATTGCTTGGTAGTTCGGACTGGACTGTTCCCATGAGGCACAGGGTCAGAGCTGATTTGCATATAGCCATTCTCTAACCCAGGGTGGTGTGGAGTGCAAAAAAACGATGGATTCAGGCCCAGATCCTTGTACTGGGGTGAATATATGACATTGTTCTACATTCTGTCCATCAACTGTGTTTTTTGAAATTTTCACCCCGAGTGGGCTGGGGATGCTCAGACGTGAGTCCCAGGCTTTCCACACCACTGGAGTCAAGCTATCCAGGCTGATGAAGGCTGATAGCCTGAAACCGGTCCTTGGATGCTTGAGTCCGGTCTGGGAAAGACATGGCTTGGTAGTTCGGACTGGACTGTTCCCATGAGGCACAGGGTGAGAGCTGATTTGCATATAGCCAGTGTTTAACCCAGGGTGGTGTGGAGTGCAAAAAAAATGATGGATTTAGGCTCAGATCCTTGTACTGGGGTGAATGTATGACATTGTTCTACATTCTGTCCATCAACTGTGTTTTTTGCAATTTTCACCCGAGTGGACTATGGATGCTCAGACTTGAGTCCCAGGCTCTCCACACCACTGGAGTCAAGCTATCCAGGCTGATGAAGGCTGATAGCCAGAAACTTGTCCTTGGATGCTTGATTCCGGTCTGGGAAAGACATGGCTTGGTAGGCCGGACTGGACTGTTCCCATGAGGCACAGGGTCAGAGCTGATTTGCATATAGCCAGTGTCTAACCCAGGGTGGTGTGGAGTGCAAAAAACGATGGATTTAGGCCCAGATCCTTGTACTGGGGTGAATGTATGACATTGTTCTACATTCTGTCCATCAACTGTGTTTTTTGCAATTGTCACCCCGAATGGGCTGGGGATGCTCAGATGTGAGTCCCAGGCTCTCCACACCACTGGAGTCAAGCTATCCAGGCTGATGAAGGCTGATAGCCAGAAACCGGTCCTTGGATGCTTGATTCCGGTCTGGGAAAGACATGGCTTGGTTGTTCGGACTTCACTGGTCCCATGAGGCACAGGGTCAGAACTGATTTGCATATAGCCAGTGTCTAACCCAGGGTGGTGTGGAGTGCAAAAAAACGATGGATTAGGCCCAGATCCTTGTACTGGGGTGAATGTATGACATTGTTCTACATTCTGTCCATCAACTGTGTTTTTTGCAATTTTCACCCGAGTGGACTATGGATGCTCAGACTTGAGTCCCAGGCTCTCCACACCACTGGAGTCAAGCTATCCAGGCTGATGAAGGCTGATAGCCAGAAACTGGTCCTTGGATGCTTGATTCCGGTCTGGGAAAGACATGGCTTGGTAGTTCGGTCTAGACTGTTCCCCTGAGGCACAGGGTCAGAGCTGATTTGCATATAGCCAGTGTCTAACCGAGGGTGGTTTGGAGTGCAAAAAAACGATGGATTTAGGCCCAGATCCTTGTACTGGGGTGAATGTATGACATTGTTCTACATTCTGTCCATCAACTGTGTTTTTTGCAATTTTCACCCCGAGTGGGCTGGGGATGCTCAGACGTGAGTCCCAGGCTCTCCACACCACTGGAGTCAAGCTATCCAGGCTGATGAAGGCTGATAGCCAGAAACGGGTCCTTGGATGCTTCATTCCGGTCTGGGAAAGACATAGCTTGGTAGTTCGGACTGGACTGTTCCCATGAGGCACAGGGTCAGAGCTGATTTGCATATAGCCAGTGTCTAACCCAGGGTGGTGTGGAGTGCAAAAAAACGATGGATTTAGGCCCAGATCCTTGTACTGGGGTGAATGTATGACATTGTTCTACATTCTGTCCATCAACTGTGTTTTTTGCAATTTTCACCCCGAGTGGGCTAGGGATGCTCAGACGTGAGTCCCAGGCTCTCCACACCACTGGAGGCAAGCTATCCAGGCGGATGAAGGCTGATAGCCAGAAACGGGTCCTTGGATGCTTGATTCCGGTCTGGGAAAGACATGGCTTGGTAGTTCGGACTGGACTGTTCCCATGATTCACAGGGTCAGAGCTGATTTGCATATAGCCAGTGTCTAACCCAGGGTGGTGTGGAGTGCAAAAAAACGATGGATTTAGACCCAGATCCTTGTACTGGGGTGAATGTATGACATTGTTCTACATGCTGTCCATCAACTGTGTTTTTTGCAATTTTCACCCCGAGTGGGCTATGGATGCTCAGACGTGAGTCCCAGGCTCTCCACACCACTGGAGTCAAGCTATTCAGGCTGATGAAGGCTGATAGCCAGAAACTGGTCCTTGGATGCTTGATTCCGGTCTGGGAAAGACATGGCTTGGTAGTTCGGACTGGACTGTTCCCATGAGGCACAGGGTCAGAGCTGATTTGCATATAGCCAGTGTCTAACCCAGGGTGGTGTGGAGTGCAAAAAAACGATGGATTTAGGCCCAGATCCTTGTACTGGGGTGAATGTATGATATTGTTCTACATTCTGTCCATCAACTGTGTTTTTTGCAATTTTCACCCCGAGTGGGCTGGGGATGCTCAGATGTGGGTCCCAGGCTCTTCACACCACTGGAGTCAAGCTATCCAGGCTGATGAAGGCTGATAGCCAGAAACCGGTCCTTGGATGCTTGATTCCGGTCTGGGAAAGACATGGCTTGGTAGTTCGGACTGGACTGTTCCCATGAGGCACAGGGTCAGAGCTGATTTGCATATAGCCAGTGTCTAACCCAGGGTGTTGTGTAGTGCAAAAAAACGATGGATTTAGGCCCAGATCCTTGTACTGGGGTGAATGTATGACATTGTTCTACATTCTGTCCATCAACTGTGTTTTTTGCAATTTTCACCCCGAGTGGGCTGGGGATGCTCAGACGTGAGTCCCAGGCTCTCCACACCACTGGAGTCAAGCTATCCAGGCTGATGAAGGCTGATAGCCAGAAACCGGTCCTTGGATGCTTGATTCCGGTCTGGGAAAGACATGGCTTGGTAGTTCGGACTGGACTGTTCCCATGAGGCACAGGGTCAGAGCTGATTTGCATATAGCCAGTGTCTAACCCAGGGTGGTGTGGAGTGCAAAAAAACGATGGATTTAGGCCCAGATCCTTGTACTGGGGTGAATGTATGACATTGTTCTACATTCTGTCCATCAACTGTCTTTTTTGCAATTTTCACCCCGAGTGGGCTGGGGATGCTCAGACGTGACGCCCAGGTTCTCCACACCACTGGAGTCAAGCTATCCAGGCTGCTGAAGGCTGATAGCCAGATACCGGTCCTTGGATGCTTGATTCCGGTCTGGGAAAGACATGGCTTGGTAGTTCAGACTGGACTGTTCCCATGAGGCACAGGGTCAGAGCTGATTTGCATATAGCCAGTGTCTAACCCAGGGTGGTGTGGAGTGCATAAAAACGATGGATTTAGGACCAGATCCTTGTACTAGGGTGAATGTATGACATTGCTCTACATTCTGTCCATCAACTGTGTTTTTGCAATTTTCACCCTGAGTGGGCTGGGGATGCTCAGACGTGAGTCCCAGGCTCTCCACACCACTGGAGTCAAGCTATCCAAGCTAATGAAGGCTGATAGCCAGAAACTGGTCCTTGGATGCTTGATTCCGGTCTGGGAAAGACATTGCTTGGTAGTTCAGGCTAGACTGTTCCCATGAGGCTCAGGGTCAGAGCTGATTTGCATATAGCCAGTGTCTAACCCAGGGTGGTGTGGAGTGCAAAGAAACGATGGATATAGGTCCAGATCCTTGTACTGGGGTGAATGTATGACATTGTTCTACATTCTGTCCATCAACTGTGTTTTTGCAATTTTCACCCTGAGTGGGCTGGGGATGCTCAGACGTGAGTCCCAGGCTCTCCACACCACTGGAGTCAAGCTATCCAGGATGATGAAGGCTGATAGCCAGAAACCGGTCCTTGGATGCTTGATTCCGGTCTGGGAAAGACATGGCTTGGTAGTTCGGACTGGACTGTTCCCATGAGGCACAGGGTCAGAGCTGATTTGCATATAGCCAGTGTCTAACCCAGGGTGGTGTGGAGTGCAAAAAAACGATGGGTTTAGGCCCAGATCCTTGTACTAGGGTGAATGTATGACATTGCTCTACATTCTGTCCATCAACTGTGTTTTTTGCAATTAAATTTAAGAGGGGCTAGCCCTAACTGAGTTTGTACTCTATTTGTGGTGCACAGTGTGATTCTGGTGGGGGCAAAAAGTGAAACATGTGATCCATAAATACAAGGTTACAAATGGATAGACACCTCGGTGTAATCATAAGAGAAAGTAGTATTTACTCATGAATGCCTTGATGTTTGTTTTCTGTTTATTTTTATCTTACAGAGTAGGGCCCTTGGAAATTCCGGGAGCACCCATTTGGGTAAAACCCTGAGTTTTACTGCACATACACACACTCCCCAGGTTAGGGTACGCCTTAGCGTGCGTATACCGCGGGGGTTCCTTTGGTCCTGATGAAAGCTTTGCTACATTCGCAGTCTTAAGCAGAAACATGTTGATCGTTTTTTCACATTTAACCTAGGATACAGCTGGTTCACTTTAAAACCAACACGTGTCCGCTTCACTTGATTTTTACGATTGCATGCTGTCCTTTTATTAAAATTAGTTCTGGGAGCAGCCTGCCATCTTTTAATACCTACTCCCACCTTTTTGCACTATCACACAGTCCAAAAAAACTGCTCCGCTGTAATTCAGGCATTGTAGCACACTGGGGAGACATTCTGTCTCCCTGGTGAGAACCCGATGATGAAGCATGTTACCAACTAGGTTAGTGAGTGAGGGTTCTTTTAAAAACAGAGTTTTTTCCCTCCCATCACAAACACACAACACCCCCCTGTTTGGTTGCAAATGTTGTTACTGTATTTGTTTTTTTGCACCAAAAGTCACTCTTTTGTTGATGAATACTATCTAATAGAAAGACATCTCATACGTTTCATCCAGCAAGACAAGTATATAGTCCACAGTGTTGTGACATGTAGGCTTCATGCATTCCTAATGGTACCATGCAACGAGGTCAGTTTTTAAGCTTGCTGCATTTCAGACAATATGTATGTTGAGTGACTGTTGATTTTTTAAATCTTTAGAACAGGTATTCAGTGGCAAGTAGTCGCTAAATGAATGCCTGCCCCATCCACACAACTAACAACTAGGGGCCAATGTGCTATTCTGTAATACGCCTGCATTTTCTGCTACATTTCTTCTGGGTTGTTGGGAAAAACAATGGGGGATATTATCAAGAACGTGCGATAATCATAGCCAAAATCGGTTAACGCAATGTTTTATATCGCCATCTATCGCGGCAAAATAACTCTGTGTTAACATCCTATTCACAACACTGCGGTAACATGCAATAGTTTCCCGATAATGTGTCAAATTTCTGCGATAAATTCACCAGGATGGCGATAAAAATCTAAACCTTAACGTGAAAAAAGTTGCGATGGGACCCACCGTGATAATTAAATCTGCAATACTCTTCGCCGGGCCTGCACTTCACACATATCAGGCGGAATCAACATAGCCAGGAGTCTGGAGTTCGCAGCCGAGACTGCAGATTGCCAAGTGAGTGAGCAGAGCAAGCGGTAGTGGTAGCGGGAGCAAGCAGGGAAGACGAGGGAAAACTAAGAAACCCCGGCTCCTCCGCTGACACCCGCTAACACCACTACCTTATTTCTGCCATAGCAGGCAGCCAAGTGGAGCCGAGTAAGCCGAGCAGAACAACCAGGAGAGAAGATAGAGCAAGCGGGAAAGACGCCGAACCACAGCTCCCTCGAACCACGCCCCCCCGTGGACTCCCCCCCTGACATCGGCTGCCTCTCCTTTAACCTTTCCTTCTCTCTGCGGTGAGTTGACATCTAGCCGGGGATTGCAGGCAGCAGGCAGCAGGCAGCTAAGTTGGGCTGAGTGTGTTGAGTCTGCTGAGTCTCGGCCCTCCATTGTTCCGGTCCGCCTCACCTAACATTGTGCTGCTAAGATAATTCCAGACAGCAGCAAGCAGTAACACAGATGAGCAGCTGAACAGTGTGCTGGAGCTGTGGGCACGGACGCAAGATGTGGCAGTGCGCTGCATAACAGCCAAGGTATTGGCCCATCGGCGACTTCCCTCATTGCAGCAGCAAAGACTCGGGCCCTCTAGTCCTTGAGCGTGACTGAGCAAAGAGAGATCTCGCTATTGCAGTGGCAGTGGCTGTGCCCCCCCTCCACCCATGCAAAAACAACAGTTGATGGACAGAAAGCAGAACAATGTCATACATTCACCCCAGTACAGAGATCTGGGCCTAAATCCATTGTTTTTTTGCACTCCATACCACCCCAGTTCAGACATGGCCATATGCAAATCAGCCTTGACCCTGTGTCTCATGGGAACAGTCCAGCCCGAACTGACGAGCCATGTCTTCCCTGGACCGGAATCAAGCATCCTAGGACCGGTTTCTGGCTATCAGCCGTCATCAGCCAGGATAGCTTGACTCCAGTGGTGTGGAGAGCACGGGACTCACGTCTGAGCATACCTGTCCCACTCGGGGTGACGAATGCAAAAACAACAGTTGATGGACAGAATGCAGAAGAATGTTATAAATTCATCCCAGTACAGAGATCTGGGCCTAAATCCATCTTTTTTTGCACTCCACACCACCCCAGTTCAGACATGGCCATATGCAAATCAGCCATGACCCTGTGCCGCATGGGAACAGTCCAGCCGGAACTGCCAAGCCATGAATTCCCTGGACCGGAATCAAGCATCCTAGGACCGGTTTCTGGCTATCAGCCGTCATCAGCCAGGATAGCTTGACTCCAGTGGTGTGGAGAGCACGGGACTCACGTCTGAGCATACCCGTCCCACTTGGGGTGACAAAAGCAAAAACAACAGTTGATGTACAGAATGCAGAACAATGTCATACATTCACTCCAGTACAGAGATCCGGGCCTAAATCCATCGTTTTTTTGCACTCCACACCGCCCCAGTTCAGACACAGCCATATACAAATCAGCCATGACCCTATGCCTCATGGGAACAGTCCAGCCCGAACTGCCAAGCCATGTCTTCCCTGGACCGGAGTCAAGCATCCTAGGACCGGTTTCTGGCTATCAGCCATCATCAGCCAGGATAGCTTGACTCCAGTGGTGTGGAGAGCACGGGACTCACGTCTGAGCATACCTGTCCCACTCGGGGTGACAAATGCAAAAACAACAGTTGATGGACAGAATGCAGAACAATGTCATACATTCACCCCAGTACAGAGATCTGGGCCTAAACGCATATCGGACAGCAAAGGTGGCTGTCGCACAGGGCTCAGTGAGGAACAGTGATCCGCGGCACTGCTGGGGAGCCGCAGTAGTCGCCAGCCCCACACGCATCGCCGGCCTGATAGCAGACACAAGCAGCACACAGAAGGGTACAGCACAAGGAGCAGCTAGCTTACAGCAAGGATGGGTCAAGCCAAGTGGACTTCATTTCTTTTGTTTAGGAAACTGCCCATTCTGCCAGGAAGATTGATCTCATCATTGACAGCATCCGCTGCAATACAAGCCGACTAAAGCCTTAAGTACCCCGTGAGTGAGTGTGTGTGCGTGCCCAACATCACAGCCTGCCCCAGTTGCTGTAACTGCTCCAGGCAGGGGTGGTTCCTAATTAGTGTGTGCTCCTGAAGCACCACAGAGGTACCACGGAGGTGCTAGGGCACTGAGACACTGCTAGTTACTTCCTCACTACCTCACTACAAGCTTGCAATGAGGTCAGGGGAAACCAGGGAATTGCAACCCAAACCCCTACCCAAAGCCATAAGGCATGAGTCCCCAAGTTTTAACTCAGACAAGGCGGAAGCACTTTCCCTGGTCATACCCCAGCCCAGAGTGACTCACGGACATGCTCAATCACCATCAACTAACCTTTCGATCCCCTCGGCACTTCTTCTCCCCCTACACCGTTGGGGCCAGCGCCCTTTGTCAGCTCAAAATCCTCAGATACAAAACAAGGCATGAAAGTCTGATTGGCCACTTCCCCCAAACGGGTGATATTGAGGGATTTCTTTAAATAAAACGCAGCAGCCATAAAAAAGCCAGGCCTTACTGCAAATACTCCGTACAGCACTATGCTGGAAACTACAGTCACCCCTGTGTCTTCACATCAGAAGTTAAATCAAGTAAAGGCTATGATTCATGAGCCATCTGACCTTTGCAACCACATGGGCCCCTCAAAAGGCAGCCCGGATCATTAAAAATTCATTTGACTTGTCGTTTTTCAATGACGATCACAACAGGCCTCCCACCACGAGAGCTGCCACTCATACAACGAGAATATTCTGTGGCCTCAACTCCTGCAAACACTCCATTCAACAGTTTTAGCTTTAAACTACCATTCTGATAAATTGGACCTGCAGGTGGACCTCTTAAACACATTGGCCGTGTTCACAGACAGAATTAACCAAAAGCTAGAGGGCGTTAACACCATGATTTACAAAGGCACAATCTAAAGCTCACCTGGTGCAGGCAGTATGTTGCTGTTCACCAATAATCAACAGCTTCTCCTCGTTACCTGAGTTCCTCCCGTCAGTTCTAACTGAAGTCAAGAAACTCCCGCTATCAGGGCAGACCTGTATTCCACCCCAGGATTATTGTTCTCCTTTGGTATCCGACCCAGTTGTTCAGAAAATAAACAACCGGTATCTAGGCCCCGATAATAATAAAACCTTATTATAAAGTTCGAGAATTGTCAAACTAACAACCCCTGGCACTACCAACTCCCCTCTTGAACTTCAAAACATAGACAAGACAAACCATACAACCGGTCAATCCTCAATAACTAACTCGACCTCCTTAAAACCAAATCAAGCGACTCCTTTTAAGAGCACATGATCAATCAGCAACATGGCTCCCGAGAGCTCCGGCTCGATTGCCGATAAAGAAGTGACTATGGCTCACATCCACAAGATGAGCAAGCGAGAGAAAAAAAGACTCCGGGAAAATTGCAACAGACAAGTAACTGAAACTCGAAACACAATAAACCACTATTTAAAAAAAAAAAAAAAACACTTCTACCTCACCACCAGGCTCGCCCAGCACAACTAGTTGCACTACCAGCCAGTCCTCGTCCCAACAATCAACTTTGTACAAAAGAACAACATCAACAAATCCACAACCTGCACTAAATGCTTGGTCTGACCAAATTGAAGTTCTCAACCCTACCCTCCAAACATCACCAAAAGGAGGCCTTCCTCCACCCAACAAGATGCCCGAAACAGATCAGGCTAGCCCGTCACCCACAAACAACATCTTAATGGCTACCTCCGGTGCTAGTACATCTATCCTGCCGACAGCAGGCAAGACAAGACCAGGGAAGTACCCAGTGTGTCTAGCATACGTCGAAGGTAATCCCACATGCGACGCAGAGGAAAGGCGTCGAAAAATTCCAATTACGACCCAGGGACCTTCCACCAAGTGTAAAATCAGTCTTAATAAAGCAATTCTTATATCCCTTAGTAGTAAAACAATCTTCAACAAAGTGTCCCCAAACCTTTCCAGTAAAAAGACAGGCTCCCCGCAAAATTATTTTGGAAACTATTGGGGACCAGACAATACCGCAAAATCTCCAGCCCTCACCATCGTTCCAACTCAGGGCCAAATGTGCAAAGAAGGGAACCAGACCAAACTGTTGTTAGTCCCGGAGTATATTTCCCAAGGCCCGCATGACATTCTGAATCGTGGGAACATTCTCAGACTTTTTAAATCAATTCCAGAATTAAGCAAACTGGTATCTAGCGACATAATATCAATTGAATTTAAACCTAGCAACAGTAACCGATCAATTGAAACTACCTTAATAACCTTGGCAACCGAAGCAATAAAGGACCTGGTACTTGCACTGACAGAGCAATTTAACAGTTGGGGTATAAATCTAGTAACACCTTCCGACCTTCGGTACCCCTCAATTTTGACTAGTGCCTCGGGTCCTGCAATCCAATCAGTAAATCCACCATTTTCGATATTAAGATCAGCTCGAAGCAGCTCTCTAACAGAGTCTGGCGAGTCTGCCACAGAGAGCCAATCCTTTGTAAAGCCCGTCTGGGACTGGCTGCCAGGGGCCCTGTTCCGATGCCATAAAGATTGAAATATTATCCGCTCCAGCTTGTTGATATGGTGCTGCAACATTAATGGCCTAGATGCGAAACTTCAATCCCCTGACAGTCTGGAATTCCCGAAAAAAATAACATCATACTTCTCCAGGAAACCTGGTCTGTATCAAGTTCCCCTATCGAAGGTTATCTTGAATTTAGGTTACCATCAATAAGAGTGCACAAGCATGGCCGGCCACGAGGTGGCCTTTCGATCTACGTCGCCTGTACGTTATCCTTGAACATCAAAGCATTGGAATTTAATGAAGACTGGATTACTGGCATCAGAATTAGCAGTCCAAACTCAGCCAGACAACTTTTTTTGCTTAACATTTATGTTGCACCTTATTCTAGCAAGGAAAAGGCCAAATTTGACCGACTGATTGACATATTGTCCAACCTGATAAAAGACCACCGTGCAGTCCCATGCTTAATTTCTGGAGATTTTAATACCAATTTACACTTAAGCACCCAAGATGAATATAACGAAATACTCCCTGCCGCACCATCGTCCCTAGTTCCCCTTCTCAAACCATCTGGCATCAGGCCAAGCAAGTTGGGTGAATATGCTGTTTTACAACTTAACAGCCTGGGTTTCACCGTATTCTATGGGAGATTTTCTATGGATTCTCCACCAGCCTGGACTCGAACTAACTGCCTTCTGAAACATGAGGGCGTTGGTGCAGGTGCATTCATCAAGTTGTGCCACATACTGCGTAATTCAAGAGAAGAAAGCCTGGAGACCAAGTTGTGGCACGAAATATCAGCAGGTCAACCCAGTCAAAAACATCGATGTTTCCTTGACCATTCTTCGAAACTGCTTGATGCCGTGGACTATTGGGGAACTAATCCGCCCCAGCAGGCACTTAAATTGTCCATTAAAAGAAGTGTTTGCCTCTGGTCTTTTCATCAGGACAGGGCAAAATTGTCTAAACGAAAACATGCCTGGTCTGCAATCACTGAGCTCAAACCCAGAACAGAAGCCCCATATCTTTCGAGCACATATGCAGTTGTTTTGGAAGAAAAGATTCATGGCCCTGAGGATGGGAGAATGGCCCTTTTTTAAACATGTGCCTGCATGGCGTCGTTCAAATGAGGATACTAATTGTTGGGGCTGGGCTCATTACTCAGAATCAATTGAGCATGTGGTGTGTGTTTGCCCAGCATTTCTCAAGGATAGAAGGTGGTTGTTACGAGGTGAATGGATCAAGCACGGTGTTCGATCATGCCGGCAAGCCATTATATCAGCAATGAACCCCAACAACACAATGCTTAATGTTAAATTCACAAAATTTGTTTTCCAAATTGCAAAAAAACTTAACTCCGTAGGTTTGCAGGAACCATCTCCACATTCTTCAAATTCATGACCGGTCTGGGACCCCCCATCCCCTATTAAACTCCAAGACTCTTACTGGTGGGGCCTTTGTATGTTTTACTGAAAGTTGGGGGCCGGTTTTACACTCAACAGCAAGGTCATTATGTTTTTAAACACATTTTTGCTGGTTCTTGCTTTAAAAATAATAATAATAATAATTACTTATACATAAACATTACTGTATTTTGTTAAACTATTTAAATTTTTTGTCTCATGTAAGATGAAACGTATCTTTTGTGTGTTTTTAAATTGTCATGATTTTATGTAATCGAACAATAAACAATAATCCACATGTCAGGCGGGAAATATCACTATAAAAGTAGAAAAAGAAAAAAAAACACTAACAAAACCAAAACAACTGCAATGCACAATGGAGGTAGCCGGAGCAAGTACAGAGAACAACAAGAACCCCACAAGCCCCACGGAGACCCAGCCTGGGACCTCAGGGTCAGGGAATGGCAAGGACAAGAAGAAGAAGAAGACACGGTTCAGTCCGCAGGAAAACAGGATCCCGATAACGGAGGTGATAGAACACCATAAACTACTGTTCGTCGCCTCCACTGTGTCATTGGCAACAAAAAATTGAATATGGCATTCCATCGTGGTCAAGGTGAATGCAGTCGGAGTGCTCAGGAGGACAATGGAAGAGGTCAAGAGGAGCTGGAATGATGTGAAGTGCAAAACCAAGCAGAAAGAACCAGAAGGCAGCAATGCAGACTGGAGGTGGGAGTCCAGCTCCACAGGAGGAGGTGGATGAGATGGAGGAAATGGTGTCCACAGTCATCAGTGTGGAGAAAGTGGCTGGAGTTGGGGGAGCGGAAACTGCTGAGCCCCCACCCCCTGCATATAACACACAGCAGGAAGCCCCAACCACCAAAGCTGTCTCCCAGGACCCATACGAATAACATATGGCCTTCCACCAGCGTGTGTTGGGGTGCCAGGAGAAGATGGCCCAACAGGTGTGGGTGGGGTTCGACCTCATGTCAAACAAACTAGATTTCCATCAGGTACCACTCACAGTCCCTAACGGACACACACAGTCCGCTCCATGCTCTCCAATGATCCATGGCTGACATCGCTGGAGTCCTGACTCTGAGACAAGAACAACTGTCTAGTCAGAGTGGCTCCAGCGATGTCACCTGTAAGTTGGGACACATGCGAAGGATCATGGAGAACATGGAGCGGATGCAGGTGGAAAGAGTGGCTGCCACAGCTGCACACCAGTGAGAGGTAGCTGGGTTCTTCCATGCCCTGCAGACCCTCATCATGGCATTGCTGTCACAAGACCTGGCATGGATGAATGCTGCTGCTACCACTCCATCTACATTTCCCGCCCTGAAGTGTCAGTGCCACACAATGCGGCAGACTTTCCACCTCCGGCATTTGATGTATCACTGCAACACAGTGCTGGAGACAGAACACCACCACCCACATGTGAGGCACGTGAAACAGCAGAGGACGAAGATGCAGATTAATCTGCTTTACTGTTAAGAAGGAAGCAGTAGCATTCATCTCCACCATATGGCCTGTTTCTGCATGGTCCTGCCCTCTGCATCATCACCTTCCACTGTCCCCCGATACACTCTGCGACACTCACGTTGGACCTCGACATGGACTGGAATATTCTGTTTGATTACCAATGACACAGCAATCAGACTGCTGACTGAACTCTTCCTCTTCCGATGAACTTGTCATTCCCTAAAGGACTCTGGCTGGCCCTCCACGGGGCAACAATGTAAAGTGGGGTTTGCATGCGCTGTACACTCCACTGAATGTGCATTAAACATACATATTCACAAAGATGTGTCATGTCTTTGATCATTCAAGTGTGGAAGTATGGATGAATGTAGGGTCAGTGATTCCCCCTTAAGTCCATGTTGCTCCTGTTGTGGGACTTGAGTCACAGAGTGCAACATTACGGATAGTGGTACAGGTGGCGCCAACACTACAACAGAGACACACGCATTAGTTACTTGCTTGTCCATCCCAGGACGAAACCACTCCAAGAGCCCCGGGGTCATTTTTCACACCCCTACGCTGAACTGGCATCCACCAGGCCAGCCCACTCCGCTTACGCTTACAGGGATGGACGACAATGCTACATGTCCAAGGTCTAGGTCTAGTTGTCAGCATGCCACAGCCTCTCCCTGAGGGCTAGTTTACACCCACACCACACCTCTCCAGCACAGGCGTCACAGGACATGTGACCCTACCAATTAAAAGGCCAGGCACATGTGCTCGTGGCCATTTCCACCGTCTATCTGGGTGTATCCATGTGGGTATTATTTATGCGCAAGGGCCTAGGGTCCTACCACATCACATTCCCCACTGCCAGAGGTGACATGACGGCATCCCCACCACGATATTCATTCATAAAGGGCCCATAACTTGAGGTGCATACAGTTGGTGGCAGCCGAGGCACTTTGGCCGACACTGGCCTCCCGCCATGTGGCGATGACTTGCGGTGCACTGAGTTAGTGGCACCAGAGCTGAGCGGGTGTGCCGCCTGCAATGATGCGTAAGCCTAGATACTCCGTCCTGGCAATCAATGTTCGATTTGAATTGTGAGCCCAGCTGGACCACAGTGTGCGTCGAAGGCAGCAGGCTGCACAGACATGACTACACAGCGCGGTGCAGCCGGGTGCGCTGGGGGCCTCTGGCGCGGAATCCAGCGACGGCTGAGGAGGTTGCACCGGCACGTGATGGGCCCTCTTGGTGACACGCCGGTGACGGCAGGTGAGCATTGAGGCCTACATGCGCTGGGTTGGGCAGTCATCGGTGGGCGGCGGACCGGTCTGGGGACCAGGGCAGGAGTGCTTGGGAAAGATGTAGGAATCATGCACACTGCCTGGGAAGTTTGCGACAACATTGGTGAACAGGCACCGGTAGTCCAGTTTTGCCTGCACCTTGTTGGAATGCGTGTGGTTTCTGTTGCAGTGATTGTGTGCAGTGTCGGCAGGGGGCACAAGTAGTGCATGTGTGCAGTCAATTGGCCCCAACACGTGTGGGAAGCCTGCTATGGCATAGTTCCCTTGCTTGGTCTCCAGCTGGTCCTTCACAGTGTGGGAGAAGTGAAGGTGCAGGTATAGCAAGCTGATACAAACCGAGATGCTTACAGGTATGATAAATCCTGTCTAATGAAACCATAACAGAAGTTTGTGTGGTCGTAACCTTCCTTAACTTCCTACGAAGGTTACGACCACACGAACTTCTGTTACAGTCTTTTTGAGCAGGATTGATCATACCTGTAAGCATTACGGTTTATCTAAGTGCAATACACTGTACCAGATTATGTTTGTGACCATAAGGACTCTTGATCATTGTCACCATTTATCATACAGGTTTCTGAATATGGACTTTCAGAATATGGAATTGTATTGGGGATTTCAAGGAAGATACTCAGTTAATTGGATCCACAAGTTGCCCTGATGAAGTTCCCCGTTGGGAATGGAACTGATTGGCTGATGTTTTCGTGTTGTTAATTTATGTTTTTCTAATGAAGTACTGGTTTTCTAATACTTTTGACTACTGGACTTCATGACATGGTGCACACCCACTTCAGATACCACAATCTTGGATCTGGATTAGCAATGTGCAAATTTTTAATACATATGATTGCAAATTCGCAATTTGCGATAACGCTTTTTGCGATTATCGCAAATAGCGTGTCCGAATTTGCAAAATCGCAACAATAATTTGCAGATTGTGGTCCTCGCAAAGTAGGTATTCGTAATATTTGTGAATACCTATTTTGCACTGCGATACTCAGTTATGGATAGGAGGAAGCTATTTTGCGATCATTAAAACAGTGTTTTTGTGATTTGCAGGGCTTGCGACCTCAAAATAGCTTGATACATATTCCCCTTAGTATGCAAACATGTCTTCTAAGGACATCTGACAGAACCAATGTTGAATATACCCAAAGAATTATGGTCATAGCAGGTTTTCATTTGCTCACATTTTGCTACAATATTCCCCCTAATACATATTTCCATCTATGTGAAGCTCATCAGAGAAGCATTTCATCCACAGAAAGAGCAGAAGTTACAGAAGAACTACTTAAGAAATTAGGTACTCATATAACATAATGCTTCGGTCCTAATAACAAAAAAATGTGCAGCAGGGGAATATCTTCCACGTAACCACTTGTCACCAGATTCTAGGAAGCAAAAATATGAAGCTAAAGTCTATGATTTGGTCATGCTCTAAGTAACATCACTGGGGCACCAAAGCAAGTGTAGGTTATCTATTTTTTAAATGCCTACACCACATGCATTGGCAAAGGACACTGCTTGATTGAAGAGTTTTACATGTTACTCTTTTATTCTGAAGGTTCATATAGTGTCATGAGACTATGTGCTCTAGGTCCCTTGCAGTTCTGGGTGGACCTAACAGAGGAACTTATTTTTTAATTTGCTGGGAGGTGGTAAGGTGTGATTATTAATGGTTATGACGTAATCAGAAATTATTGTGTGATTGTATGCTGAGGAATAAATAAGTACAATCCAGAGCTTTGTGCTGGGCTTCATCATTTGCAGGCTCCCGGGCTGGGCAGGACACTACAAATGTTGATGGGTTCAGGATTTGTGCCCTCAAGAAACAAGACTGCTCATATTGACAGTTTCAGTTTGCAGCACTACAGCCAACTGCTTGTGCATTCCTAGTCCTCCCAATTCGATACGAAGCACTTCGAAGTTAGCATGTGTGGAATCAAGGCCCCAGTCCAGCCCATATATGGCCCTCATAGAAGTTGAAGACCCTGTGGAAGAGAGCATTTGAAAAACCTGCCAGAAACCCACTGGACAGGCCAAAAGAAGAGATACCTCACCAGATGATAACACACAGCCTCATTGGACAAAAGGAAAGGCTAAAGGCATCTGCAGCCAGGTATTATGCTGTGACAAGCAAGTATGAGAGACAAAACCATCACTTAATGTCATGGAAGAAGATGGCACCTTACAACCTTGGATCGGGCTGACGACTCAAGTACAAGCACATGGCTAGTGCTTGCAGAAGATACTGGCCCAGAAGAACAGCTGCTGTCATCTGAACAGCCTATGCTCTCCACGGTAGTAGAGAAGAGTGTGAAGTACGATATTGCTGTTTTCTGAAACCACCACCGCCCTTTGACACAGAGAAGAAGCAGAATATTGGCTTCCAGTGGACTGCATGGATTGAGACATTGGATGACTTCATAGAGGCCCTTGAAGAAGAAGACAATAAGAAAATGTTTAAGTATTTGTAGAATGTTGCTGGTGACGGAGTAAAATAAGTGCTGAAGAAAATATCACCAGCTGATGCAGTATCATACTGTAAAATGAAGGAATTGTTGGAAGCCAACTTCAATCCAAAGTCAACTGTCAACTATGAAAGGTACATTTTAAATCAAGCATGACAGCAAGCTGGAGAAACGATGCATTGGTTTATTGAAAGACTTGGTGTGCTTATCAAACACTGCAAATTTAGTGAATTTAGTGATGAAGAAGCCAAAATGCATGTTGAGAGCGACGTAAGTTTAGAGAAAGTACTAATGGCTACAAGAGCCGAGGAAAGAGCAGAGTGATAAGCCGCTGACATCAATCAATCAATCAAAGACATTTATAGAGCGCACTACTTACCCGGAGGGTCTCAAGGCGCTTGGGGGGGGGGGTGCTGCTACTGCTCGAACAGCCAGGTCTTGAGCTTCTTCCTGAAGGAGAGGTGGTCTTGGGTCAGGCGCAGGTCGGTCGGGAGGGAGTTCCAGGTCTTGGCGGCCAGGTAGGAGAAGGACCTTCCTCCTGTTGTCGTTCTTCGGATGCGGGGGACGGCGGCGAGGGCGTGTCTGGCTGATCGGAGATGGCATTTGGGAGCGTAGAAATTGATGCGGTTGTAGAGGTAGCTCGGGCCTTGATCGTGTAGGGCTTTGTGTGCGTGGGTGAGGAGACGGAAGGTGATTCTTTTGTTGACGGGGAGCCAATGCAGGTCTCTCAGATGTCCGGAGATGTGGCTGTGTCGTGGGATGTCGAGGATGAGTCTGGCTGAGGTGTTCTGGATCCGCTGGAGTCTCTTCTGGAGCTTGGCGGTGGTTCCGGCGTAGAGGGCGTTGCCGTAGTCCAGTCGGCTGGTGACGAGGGCCTGGGTGACCATCTTCCTGGTCTCGGTGGGGATCCACCGGAAGATCTTCCGTAGCATGCGCAGGATGTTGAAGCATGACGAGGAGATGGCGTTGACTTGTCTGGTCATGGAGAGGGAGGAGTCCAGTATGAAGCCCAGGTTGCGTGCGTGGTCTGTCGGTTTGGGTGCGGTGCCCAGGGCGGGGGGCCACCAGGAGTCGTCCCAGGCGGAGGGCGAGGAGCCCAGGATGAGGACTTCCGTCTTGTCTGAGTTCAGTTTCAGGCGGCTGGTCGTCATCCACTCGGCTACGTCTTTCATCCCTTCGTGAAGGTTGGCTCTGGCGGCGGCGGGGTCGTTGGTCAGGGAGAGGATCAGCTGGGTGTCGTCAGCGTAGGAGATGATGTTGAGGTTGTGTTGGCGTGCGATGGCCGCGAGGGGGCTCATGTAGACGTTGAAGAGGGTGGGGCTCAGCGAGGATCCTTGAGGGACGCCGCAGATGACTTCTGTGGCCTCTGACTTGTACGGTGGTAGACGGACTCTCTGTGTTCTTCCGTCTAGGAAGGAGATGATCCATTCCAGTGCCTTCTCCTGGATTCCGACGTTGCTGAGGCGCTGCACTAGGGTGCGGTGGCAGACAGTGTCGAATGCCGCGGAGAGGTCTAGGAGGATGAGGGCCGCTGTTTCTCCGTTGTCCATCAGGGCTCGGATGTCATCGGTGGCAGCGATGAGGGCGGTCTCGGTGCTGTGGTTGGCTCGGAAGCCAGACTGTGAGGGGTCGAGGGATCCATTCGTCTCGAGGAAGGCGGCCAGCTGTTTGTTGACGGTCTTCTCGATGACTTTGGCTGGAAACGGGAGGAGCGAGATGGGGCGGTAATTCTTGAGTTCGGTGGGGTCCGCTGTAGGTTTCTTTAGTAGGGCGCTGAGTTCGGCGTGCTTCCAGCTCTCCGGGAATGTGGCGGTGTTGGAGGAGGAGTTGATGATGTCCCGTAGGTGGGGTGCGATGACATCGTCGGCCTTGGTGAAGACGTGGTGAGGGCAGGGGTCGGTCGGAGATCCGGAGTGGATGGAGTTCATCATGCGGACGGTGTCTTCGGTGCTGATCGGGGTCCAGGCGCGGAGGGTGGTGGTGGGGGGCGGTGGTTCGTTCGTGGCGTGCGTCGGTTGAGTGCTGAAGCTGTTGTGTATGTCCGCGATCTTGTTGTGGAAGTAGGAGGCGAGGGAGTTGCAGAGGTCTTGCGATGGGGTGATGTCGTTGTTTCGGGCGTTGGGGTTGGAGAGCTCTTTCACGATGTTGAAGAGTTCCTTGCAGTTGTGCGCGTTGTTGTCCAGCCGGTCCTTGAATGCAGTTTTCTTGGTGGTGCGGATTAGTTGGTGGTGCTTCAGGGTGGCAAGCTTGAGGGTGGTCATGTTGTCCGGTGTTGGTTCCCTTCTCCAGGCTTTCTCGAGGGCTCGGCAGTTCTTCTTGGAGCTCTTGAGTTCGTCGGTGAACCATGGGGCCTTCTTGCTGCTGGGTCTGCTGGGCGGGGTCCTCAGTGGGGCGAGTTCGTCCGCGCAGTTGCTGATCCACTTCGTGAGGTTGTCGGCGGCCTGGCTTGGGTTCGCTGAGCTGGCTGGAGGGTGCTGGCTCAGGGAAGCGGCGAGCTGGTCGGCTGTGATCTTGTTCCAGCTTCTTCGAGCAACCTGTTGCTGGTGGTGGTGGATCGTCGTTCTTCTGAAGGTGAAGTGGACGCAGCTGTGGTCTGTCCAGTGGAGTCCAGTGGCGTGGCTGAAGGCGATGTCTTCGCTGGATGAGAAGATGGCGTCGAGCGTGTGTCCGGCGAGGTGGGTGGGGGTGGACACCAGCTGCTTGAGTCCGAGGTTGGCGAGGTTGTCGAGCAGGGTGGTGGTGTTGCGGTCGTTGTTGTTCTCCAGGTGGAAGTTGATGTCCCCCAGGAGGATGTAGTCAGCGGAGGGGAGGGCATGCGGGCTGACGAAGTTGGCGATGTCCTCGCTGAATTGTGTGCGTGGTCCCGGGGGTCGGTAGATCAGGGTGCCTCTGAGGGTGGTCTTCGGGTCGGTGCGGATCTGGAAGTGTAGGTGTTCGGCGGTAGTCAGGGTGTCGTCGGTGTTGGTCGTGATGTGGATGGTGTCCCTGTGGATGATGGCGATGCCTCCTCCAGTCTGGTTGACGCGATCTCTCCGGGTGAACTTGTATCCCTCTGGGATGGCGATGGCGGGCGCTGAGGAGTCGTTCATCCAGGTTTCCGTGAGGAAGGCAACGTCAGGAGCTGTGGTGTCGAGGAGGTTCCAGAGTTCGATGGCGTGTCTGTGGACGGAGCGGGTGTTGAGCAGGATGCACTTGAGGTGGACGCTGCTGGTGTTCGACTTGATGGGTGCTGGTGCGAGGCAGGTCCGGATGCAGGTGAACTTGCAGGCGTGGCAGCTGAAGGGTCCGTGGGTGCGTCTAGAGGTGGCTCGGTAGCATCCCGGGACTCGGCCGGTGTTGAGTGCGTTGAGGGTGGCGGCGTCGTAGGTCCGGCGGGTGGGCTGGTGTCTGCGGGGGCCAGGGATTCTGGCGCTGGGCGCGGTCCAGGCGCGGACGGGCGCAGACGGACTTACCTTTGGCGCACCTTCGGCGCTCATTCGGTGCTCCCGCTGCGCGCGTCCGCTGCGCGGTCGCTGAGGGGGCGTCATAAGAAGGGAGCAGTGAGGGCGAGTCAGCTGGGAGGCGGGAGCGTCTTAGCCAATCGGCTGGCGGGGGGGCGGGTCTGCAGGCAGCGGCGGCGGGAAAACCGGGTGCGGGCTTCTCTGGCAGCCCTGCGGCGGCTGGGGCGCCGGGAGCAGGCGACGATGGAGATCGGGCGGCACAGGCAGCAGGAGGGCGCAGGAGCAGGAGTGAGGATCGTGGGGCGACCAGGCCGGTGAGGGCGCAGTGGTTGCTCCTGAACGGGAGTAGAGGGTCCCCTTAAGAAGGGAGCAGTGAGGGCGGGTCAGCTGGGAGGCGGGAGCGTCTTAGCCAATCGGCTGGCGGGGGGGCGGGTCTGCAGGCAGCGGCGGCGGGAAAACCGGGTGCGGGCTTCTCTGGCGGCCCTGTGGCGGCTGGGGCGCCGGGAGCAGGCGACGATGGAGATCGGGCGGCACAGGCAGCAGGAGGGCGCAGGAGCAGGAGCGAGGATCGTGGGGCGACCAGGCCGGTGAGGGCGCAGTGGTTGCTCCTGAACGGGAGTAGAGGGTCCCCTTAAGAAGGGAGCAGTGAGGGCGGGTCAGCTGGGAGGCGGGAGCGTCTTAGCCAATCGGCTGGCGGGGGGGCGGGTCTGCAGGCAGCGGCGGCGGGAAAACCGGGTGCGGGCTTCTCTGGCGGCCCTGCGGCGGCTGGGGCGCCGGGAGCAGGCGACGATGGAGATCGGGTGGCACAGGCAGCAGGAGGGCGCAGGAGCAGGAGCGAGGATCGTGGGGCGACCAGGCCGGTGAGGGCGCAGTGGTTGGAAGGTGAAACAGCAAAAAATTAATCAGCATTGGTCATGAAAAGTAAGCACCAGCACAAGATAAATGCATGCAAGTCGACGTCTACAAAGAAGAAAAGGTTGTGCTTCCAATGTGGGTTTTCATTTCCACATGAAGGAAAATGTCCAAAGTGCAAATGCTGCAGTAAGAAAAACCATTTCCTAATAGTTTGCAAAGCAAAAGAGAAACTAACTTCATCACAGCGAGCATTGGAAATGGTTGCCAGAACATTCCAGAAGCTTTCTTACCACCCCCACAAAGCCAAAGCGCAACATTAGTTACTACAAGTAGAAACCAGACATAGTTGGTCATCATCAAGTACATCCTACAAAGGTTCGTTAACGTCATTATTGAGCGCCAATGTAGAAGATGGATGTGCAATGATGGCATCGACCAAGGAGCAACAAGTCCATGTAGATTAAACTGCTTGCAGAGAAGAACAAAAGACAAAGATGAACCACCATATGAAACAATAGAGTTCATTTGGACATTGTCCCAAGACTACAATAAAGATTATCAGTTACCCCATAATCTTTTTTGTAACCAGTGGTGCATCGATTAACATCATGCCTATCGAAAAGTTCAACAGCATATTTCCTGTGCCACGCCTCAACCAATCAAACATGAAAGTATACGTGTGGGCTGCTTCTAAACTGTTGTGGAGTCAAGGGTCATTCACAGTGACATTGAAACATAAAGCAGTGCAAGTATTAATGCTAGTTAAGCAAAGAGCTTCATCCATTGCCTACCTACTCAGTTTTGCCACCACGGCTGACATGGGATTAATAGGATAGATTAGGATATCATTTTGTAAAACGCTCGAATGGCGAGGCGTCTTGGCGCTAGAAAGTGGAATAGTAGGTCGTAGTGGCTATGGCTGATATTTAAAGAGGTGGAAACAACCATGTTTTTAATGCCCTCCTAAAAAGAATCCTATTAGACATTAGGCTCATGGAAATGGGTAGCTGATTCCACCGTTTTGCAGCACAGTGTCAGAGACTTCTGCCTCCCCATCTGGTTTTGCGAATCTTAGGAATACACACGAAACCAGCATCGGTGGATCTAAGGTTTCTGGCAGGGGTATACAGTTAAAAAAGATTCTGGAAATTGGCCGCCAATGCAAGGAGCGGATATCGGCTGAGGTGGAATGCCCTCTAGGGATGATTAACAATAGCCGAGCTGCAGCATTTTGAATCGATTGTATTTTTAACCTCTGGGCTTTATCAATGCCTATATAGAGTGCATTGCAATAGTCTAGATGCGAGAGGAGAAGGGTGACTACCACTGATTTCCTCACATCCTGGGGGATACACTGAATCTGGAGGATACACTGAATCTGAAGTTGTGAGCCCATTCCTGTCATTATTTCACAGCCTGGGCAGGCTCAAGCCAATGAGGGTGCGACTTCACATCAATGACAATGTTCGCCCTGTTGCCCTTTGGCACCCCAGAGTCACTTTTCACTTGCGAGAAGCAGTTGAGAAAGAACTAGACATGCTTCTGAAGCATGCCATCATTGAGCGGTACACCGGTACTACACCCTGGGTTTCACCCATTGTGGTGGTGCTGAAAAAGTCAAGTGGAGGTATGGAGCGTATCTGTGTTGATATGCACCAGGCCAACAAAACAATTGAGAGAGAAAGACACCCTGGTCCACGCATAGCAGGCATGATTATGCAACTAAATGGTGCCAAAGTCTTCTCCTGTCTTGACCTGAACAAGGGATATCGTCAACTAGAGTTGGAAGAGAACTGCAGGTACATCACAACTTTTTTGACTCATGTTGGTCTGTTCAGATACAAAAGTTTAAGTTTTGGAGTGTTATCAGCTGTAGAAATATTTCCGGATGTTATACATAGAATAATTAAACGTTTGACAAATGCTTTTAATTACAATAATGATTGATTGGTATTTGGAGCAACGCAAAAGGAGCAGGACAAAGCTCTTACACAAGTGTGCCATCTACTTGCTGATGGAGGTCTCACTTTCAATGCAAGAAAGTGTGAGTTTCACAAAACTAAACTAAAATTCTTTGGACACATATGTTCTGAGTAGGGGGTGACTCCTGGCCCCAATAAAGAGAAAGCACTGTCAGCTACTTGCCTCCCACTACGATTCTTCTAAGGTATGGCTAGTTATTGCTCAATGTACATTTGTGACTTTGTTACTGTGAGTGCCCCATTGACAGAGTTGACAAAACAAAATGTCTTGTTTCAGTGGTCTGTTGAATGTCATCAAAGCTTCA
Source organism: Lissotriton helveticus (assembly GCF_964261635.1). Taxonomy (NCBI): domain Eukaryota; kingdom Metazoa; phylum Chordata; class Amphibia; order Caudata; family Salamandridae; genus Lissotriton; species Lissotriton helveticus. The sequence goes on along the minus strand of NC_136060.1, from coordinate 43,877,169 downwards.
AAAGAATAAAACATGCAATTAAGATCATCTATTTGACTCCAAATTACAGGCAGAGATTACAGTTGATGCAAGCCCTGTGGGACTAGGGGCAATCCTTGCTCAACATAATGGTCATCCAAATGCTCAGGGACACATTGGGGCCTATGCCAGTGGAAATCTGTCTGAAATGGAGAGTGCCTATTCTCAGTTGGAGGCAGAGAGGCTGGCTCTTGTGTGGGCTTGCGAAACATTTTATGTGTTTCTTTATGGCAAACGCTTTACAATCATGACAGACCATCATGCACTGCTCACCATTTTTGGAAATCCAAAAGCCAAGATTCCCCCTTGTATTGAGAGGTGGGATTGCGACTGCAAGAGTACAACTATACAATTCTATGCAAGCCAGGTAAACAACAGAACACTCCTGATTATTTCTCATGAGTACTGCTACAATGTCACAGTTTGACATGCAAAACAGCTGAGGAGTACAGTACATCAACTTCATTGTGAACTCCAATATGCCAGCGGCCCTATCTATTAAACAATCATTGCTGCTATCAATTCTGATAAGAACATGCTTATCCTCAAAAACATAATTTCAACTCAGTCCTGGAAGAAGAGTGTTCAACCTTTTACTGACGATGTCGATTTTCAAATGTTCAAAAATGTACAGGATGAACTGTCTGTGACCAAGGAAGGTGTCATATTGAGAGGCGGGAGGATTGTCATACCTGAAAGCCTAAGACAAAAGGTGATTAAACCAGCCCATGAAGGACATTGTGGCATTGTAGCTACCAAAAGAGCCCTAAGAGACAAAGTGTGGTTCCAACGCTGAGACCAGTGAGTTGAGAGGGAACTAAAAGAGTGCCAGCTTTGTAACTGCCTTACCCCCAAAGTAACGCAACATCCATTTACAACGCCTGCCGTTTAGACATAGACTTGGGAAATAGTTGCTGTTGATTTCTTTGGGCACCTAGGAAAGAAACATCATCTCATGGTAGTCATTGATTTCCTCTAGTAGAAGAGTTATCATCAACAACTCATGACAAGGTTACCGAGTGGCTGAATCACATTTTTGCAGCACGGGGATCCGCACCATTCACAAATCTAACTATGGTCTGCCATTCAATGAAAAAGAATTAAAAGAGTTTCTAGTCACACTGAATGTCAAGCATCAGAAGAGTACCCCTCTCTGTGGCCTTAAACAAACGATGTTGTGGAACAATTCATGGGCACCCTCAAAAGGGTCATTCAAAGAGCATTGATGGAGAGAATCCAGTTAAATCAAGCCCTGTGTAAGCCTTTATGCTTATCGTTCAACTCCGTTCTCCAGAACTTTTAAAAGTCCTGCCACCTTGCTATTCAGGAGAGCCATTGGAACCAAATTGTCACAGTGGACAGTAGACTGATTCTTGAATGTTGATAAAGTTCATGTCATAGACACTTGTCGAAAATTTGAAATGGAAACATACACCAATCGGCATCAACTAGTCCAGGAGATGGTTTTGATTAAGGTGGCTTAGTCCTGGTCAAGCAGAAACAAAAGCAAAAAACAGACACCCCGTTTGCTGTCGATCCCCTGAGGGTTGTGAAGTGCAAAGGACACATGATGATGTCCCATTATCCCGCACAGTCCATCACACAGGACTCGTCAAACTTTAAGCACCTACCCCTACAATCGCCAGCTCCTGAAATTACGAATGAGGCTACCCCACCTGACAGTCCAGATCGAGCATCAGAACTTGTACCATCTGTGCCCGAACAGACGGCATCTCAACCACTTCATGCCACTAGACATGGCCGACTAGTGCGAGTGCCTCGATGACTTATTGAAGAAATGTATTGTAACTGTTGTTTGTACTTTTTATTTAACAAGGGGGAGGTGTAGTGTCGTGATACGAATGGGGTAGGACCCTTGCGGTTCAGGGTGGCTTCAACAGAGGAATTGCGTAACTTGCTAGGAGGTGTTAAGGTGTGGTTATTAATGGTTATGACATAATTAGAGATCAGTGTGTGATTGTATGCTGAGAAATAATGATGTACAATCCAGAGCTCCATGTGTGAAGTATTCATTTGTATGCTCCCTGGCTGGAGAGGATGCAACAGTTTATATCTTAAGTATTTTCTCTGGGAAACCAGCCAATAATATTCAATTAGCTCAGACATTACTTGGAAGACTGGTGAGTGTTAGTATCCAAAACATAAAAGATCCTGTTGCACTGAGATGAGCACAAAGATACGTCATTATTTTGAGTATATGCCGCCATTAACACTCCGACAACTGATTAAACCGCTTTGGGGGTGCATCTTCACTTAATGTGAAAAATCCAAACATTGCTTAGTAAGACAAATGTAGAGCAATAATATCTACTCGTTCTCAGTACTATTGTTACACTCGCTCCATGATCTTAAAATCTACCTTTAGTATCTGAATGTAGCCATAATAGGCATGGCAAACAGAATCATCAATACTGGGTTTGCTTAATTAAGAGTACAGACGGACTATCTCTACGTATCCCACTATGTTCCATATATTCTCAATATCGTCAGGTGCGGTAGTGAGAGTATGATGTCTGTTGCCTTGCAATGAATGCATTTCAAAGCCAAGTTCAGAAAGAAAAGGTTGCACACTCCCCAAGCCATTCGCGCAGATGTCCCCACCCCGATAGAGCAGTGTCGTCTTAGGGAATTTGGGTGCCCTGGCAAGGCTTATTTAGGGGCCGTTGTTTGGAACGACTTGAATTTTCTTACACAGTTTCTGCTACTTCAAGCTTACATTTTACCAACAAAGTTTTCAAATGGGGTGAATCAAAACAGTTTGCTCTGTAAGGAAGAAAATGTTTACTGTTTGTATTGCCAAAACAATGAAACCAATAAAAAGTGTTTAGGAAATAAATAGATATACCTTGCATGGGGCTCTAAAAATTCTTGCACTGACCCTGAGCAAAGAGCAACAGAGTTAGAGGTAGAGAAAGGCACAGAGAAAGAGAAAAGTTTAGATATAGAGGTAGACAGACACCAGACAGAGAATGTTGACTGTGGGGTAGGGGGCTTGAAAGGTGGGGCCCTGGGCAACTGCCCACGTTGGCCACGTCTTAAAACGTCACTGCGATAAATAGTGTAAAATAGAACAGTTCGAAAAGTAATTATTTTAACACAATTGTTTTCACCCAGAACCAAAGAAAAGTGACAGAAGATTAAACAAATTCTTCTTTTGCATAGCATGTCACCTTTATTATTTATTACACCTTATAAAGGACACCTCATTATTGACACACGTGGTTTCAAGCAATTCGTTGCATAATGTTCTTTATTTGTAAATAAGCTTTTTTATGTTGTTTATCTAAGGGCGAACCTACCTGTAATGTTTGTGAACTAGTATTCGCTTAAGAAACCTCAGTTGTCTCCTCCAGTACATTTAAAGGAAAAGCTGTTGTTTTGATGTTACAGGTGGCCTGTTCAACACACTGTGAGAAACAGGTGGCTAAAACACTGCTTTGCACTGCTAATCCGTTCGCTACAGAAATGTTGAAAACAAATAGTACCTATTAAGAACGAATATGCTAGTGTTTCATAAGAGGTTTTAAATGCACACTAGCAATATCATAATCACAGAGCGATAGCTTTGAAAAGGGTTATTTCGGCAAAAGAATGGAATGCTAGTTGGTGCAATTTCAGCGTATAGCACAATGCTCGCATAAAAGAAAGAGCAGTAATTATTTTGTGGACAATGGTATTAGTGTTAAGTAGGTTGGAAAAACATTACAGGATTCAGAAAATTGCGGTGATTTGAAAACGTAAAGCAAAATGCGACTCTTTCACAAAAGCCAAATAGTAATAGTCTATAACTACTGCTTTCTAGGCATAATGGGCACTCCAAAATTACTGTATGGCGGAATAAATGTCCATCAACTCGAAATAGTCTGCCTGAATACAGGAGAGAATAATATTAATGATTAATTTTTATTCTGAGCTTGCTATTCATGATTACACTTTACTGCAAAAAACCTAGGGGAATATTTAGAAGCCCCTATCGCCACAGGAACGTCACTTTTAACGACGTTCCTGCGGTGATAGGGGCTTCACCTTATTTACAAGGTGACTTAAGCCACTTAATGTGGCTTAACGCTGCATTGTAAATAAGGCACCCCTTCACGCTATATTTAGAATGAAAGAGGTGGGCAATGGATGTTGCAGTGGGTGTTCCGCCGCAACACCCATTGATTTTGACACTGCCCCCTATTGACAAGGGTGGCATAAATGGAGACAGTGCCAAAATTAAGACCACAGAAAACCTGGTCTTAACATGGCGAAAGGAGGAAAAATGCTTTATTTCTCTTAGTTTTTTCTGTGTATATGTATGCTGAATTGCGCAGCACACATAGAAACAGCAAAACGCCATGAACGGATGGTGCAATGGTCCCTGCGTTGGCGCTAGGCAGCATAATTTAGCAGCAGCGCCAGGGAAAACACAGACAGAGCCACAAAACACACACAGACAGAGCCACACAACACAGACAGACAGAACCACACAACACAGACAGACAGAGACACACAACACACTCATACAGAGCCACACACACACACATACAGAGCCACACACACACAGACACAAACAGAGCCACACACACACACAGACAGAGCCACACACACAGACAGACAGAGCCACACACACACAGACAGATCCACACACACACAGACAGAGCCACACACACACACAGACAGAGCCACACACACACATAACACACACACACACACACACAGACAGAGACACACACAGCCACACACACAGTAGTAGAGAGTGAGTAGTTATGGCCTACATTTCTTAAGAGGTAACTGTAGGTTATTGCCCCTCCTAAACAACGCACTGCAAATAACAGGCAGGGTAGCGCTTATGTAAATCAAAATCAAACACAGAATAATTTACTTTTAAACAAGTTTCAGAAAAAATAAGCCTGTACACAGTTTATTAAAAGACCCATTTGGATAGAAAAAGCTGCAAGACCCTGAAACTGAACCTTAAATTTAGGTAGCACGTTGATGTCCTGAAGAAAGGGGAAGTCACGAGTTAGTCATTCCTGCTTTTCTGAAAAGCAGAACAAGTGCATTACTTCAAAATGTATGAGGGGTGCGGAAGCAATGCACTTACTTCCACATCCACGCAGGACACTTCCCAAAAGACGGTGACACAAAGGAGATCACGGATTTGTAAAATAGATGTATTTAGGTTTGCACATCACACAGGCTGTGCTTCCATGTATGGCTGCAGCACTGGAGGGGAGGTTCTTAATTTGCAATTTGTTCACAAAACTGCTATGCAGAAATAGGTAAGCCAACAAATTAACTGGGAGAGTCGAGCTAATGTTCGGCTCAGGCTCTAAGAGCCTGTGCACAAGCCAAGCCTCTAAATGATTTTTCATGTAAAACAAAGACCAGCCATCATGTTAGGAGGAGACTGAAAACACTGCTCTTCCCGAAACCCTAGTTCGCCACCGGCTGCCTCCATCGTTATTAGTCTGTCAGCGCCCGGTTGCCTTCTCTAGGTGACAGCTGCGCGTTATAAATAAAATAAATAAATAAAATAAATAAATACGATAAGGGTCTTCAAAATTCTAAAATAGTGAATTTTTTTAAAAAGTGAGTTTTCGAACATGCACTGAGAAACATTCCTGCCTGTCGAGGCCGTACTTTCTTGGTTCCCCATGTAATCAAGTGGGCAGCTGTCACCACATCAACTCATGTGAATGGAGGCTTTTTTGGGCAAGAGAACCACGAGCTGTGCCACAGCCTGGCTTCTAGTTCGAGGTTTCAGTGGCTTGCCCACTTCTACCGCAACGGATGCTGACAGCAAGAGGGGAATGTGCCCACGTGTCACAAATCTGTTGGTTTTTAGCAGTACAGGCAATTATGGTGAAATAATCAGATTCAGGCAGTATCAATAACACTTATGATCACTCCAAGCAGAGAGTTTTCCACCAGGTTCTAAGTTAGTCACCTCATTTGGTACCAAAGAACCCAGGATCATGTACATCTGAGTAGAAAGTCAGATATCTCTACTCGTGAGGGGATAAGTCCTTGTGTTGGGCATAAACTCACAGACAGACAGGTGAGCCAAAGGGTCCTGGACCCCATGATTTGAAGGTCTACTCCCGAAGTATCAGGTTCTACCATCATGCACAGATGGGAAGGGTACCCAATACAACTGAAATGAGTTAGAGTCCTGTCCACTAAAGTGTCAAAAATGTGTTCAGAAAACATTGCCATCCATTTCTAGGCGTGTCTCTTGAAATAGCGCCCAGTCCTGGCTGTTTTTGGGTGCATGGCAGTTATGTTACACATCCAGAGAGGGATTAACAGAAGGCTCAGAGACACAACAACATACTCGTCGGCTGGCACGCTGTGGGAATCACATACATTTAGAGTACGTGTTTAAGCCACGACCCTATGATGCCCCCCACCTAAAGACCTTCAAGAGGTTCATAATATGATCACATGTCTGAAACGGGAACGGTACCAGAGACCCCTCTTTTAAAGGGCTGGGGTAAATAATTGTGTTTCACAAACCACTACACCGCACTCTCAAAACCCCTATCTCCCCACACCAACCTCCCCGGTTACTTCCTCCCCCCCTTCTCACCGGAAGGTTTCCTCTATCTCAGTCACGCTCGTGTTCTTCTCCACGTCCAAGAAGTTGGACTTGTGGTTTTTGTTCAGCTCCCCGATGCACCCCAGTAGAAAGCTGGTGGAGGTGTCCTCGTCCCCGATCACAGCGATCAGCTTTCCACGCCCTGCCATGGCCGCTCCTGGGGTCTGTTCTCACACACGGCTGGACGGCTTCCTGTCAGCGGCAGAGGGACATGGCACGCGCAGCCCTGGCAACAAGAACCGGCTCCCGAACCCTGACGTGCGATCTGGCCAGCTCCCATTCTACAGAAAGAGCATCTGACAGTGACGATTATACCGTGCACAGCAGCATCATCGGGCCTCTAGTGCACATGCGTGCGTTTACAATGGGCGTGACGAGCGCCACGATAGAATCAGGCAAAGTTCAAAGCGAGGGATTGTGTACCTCTTAATTCACCATAAACTGCAAATAAATACCAATACCTATCGTTAGAACCAAATCAAACAGTCAGTGATGGATGCCTCTTTGACGAACATAAAGGCATCGCCAGCAAGCTCTTACCTCAAACTTTGTCCCCTTGAACGATATCTAGAAAACAGACCGACAAAATGGCCATAAGTAAAACTCCTCTATATCCTATAGAACTATACCGATGTCTGATACGAAACCTCACTCTTAACACCGCCCTGTAAACATACCTGCAAGCCCGTTTAGAACGAGCGCATAAACCCGATTTCCCTGTTACCCGTGTGTACCATGGTGGTATCGCGGGAATAATAAAGGTTGTAATATGGATACTGGAAACGGACTCTAGTGAAGTGAAGATGATCTCGTTGCTCTAAGCGGCCGACATACTAAGATGAGCTGTCGGCGCTTAGTAGTGCCGAAAATACGAGTTCTGAAATAGACGTGCATGCGTTAACGTCACTGATGTTGATATACCGTGCCTCATGTAAGAATACATGTGGTGAACCAATTGAAAAAACGCGTTAAGTGCCTATTCCGAGGCCGGGATAGATATGATAGGATGAGTGGCCACTGTCCACAATACTATAGCACCACCTATGTGCCACACACTTTATTGATAAATGGAGAACTGTATGACGATCATATCCTAAAAAATACCTAAAAAGTCATCCCGATATCTGGTTCAGAGGCAAGAAAAGCAAGGCAAAGTTTGATCACACTGCCTGCACGCGCCAGTCGGCCCTCTGATTGGTTAATGAGGAACACCAATCAGAGAGCTGACTTGAGTGTACAGGCAGCGTGATGAGGGGTGTGCTCTCTCCCAATGATGTCAGGAAGAGAAAGAACAGCAAAAACACACCCCTCAATCCCAAAAAGACGGGGCTTGAACGGAGTGATGCCCCTCTCCTCCAATGGCTGGCCTCCATTTAGAAGCCAGCCAATGGAGAAGAGAGGCGAGTTCAAGCCCCCCATACTGTAAACATAAAATCTCGGCTGCGCGACACTGCTGCGCATTGTACGCTAGGCTGAGACCTAAAAAGGGAGAAGGTCCAGCGCCCATATTTTAGCCAGCATTGCATTATAAAGACGTGCCGTTGGGTGGTTGCGTTCAAATGGCGCCTCTGACCAAAACATGCTTTTAATGGTGGTCTGGACCGTTTTCATATGTGATGAGGAGGATCCAGACCTCTTTAACCCAGTTAGGCTCATTGATGTACTTTTTCGCATTGATGTCTCTCCCAGACTCTTAGTGTGCCTCACAGATGTTGCTGGGGTAGAGGGTGTGGGCGCTACCACTGCAGTGCTGCTGCCAGGGGTGCTGTGTGTACCAGAAAAAATATCTGTCACTACTTCACCTCCCCCTGCATGATCAGCCCCTCGTCATCATCAGATGCAATATAAATGGATACATTTGGATTTGTTGTACTTTTGGCAGCCCGGATCTTACTTAGGTGCGCCTCCCACTGGATAGTGTGGTGTTTTTGGAGATGACCTCTCAGGCCTCCGGTACCATAGTTGACACCAAGCTTACCCCGACTAACTACAGTTTTATAAATCGAACAAATAACTAGGTTTTCCGCCTTTTTGCTAATAATAAAGAAGTCCCAAACTGGGGAGTTCAGATTTCGGGTGGTGGTGGTGGAAGTGCTACTTTCAATGCCAGATGAAGTGGAGGATGGGCGTGGCCGAATTTGACTCTGTTGTGCACTTACAGTTCAGCACCACTACTTGAGGTAACAGAGGTCGAGCTGGATGGAGGTCCCTGCCGGCCCTCCTGAAGAGAAAATATGGCAGCTGTAGGTCGTGTTGGTGTAGTAGTTACATGTGGTGGTGGTGGTACCAGTGCTACGCCGCCCACATCCCGCTCAGCAGCAATTCGGGATAGGGTAAAAATGTCTGTCTGCTGCATGCCCGCTGGGGCTGGAGTGACGACTGTGATGACTGGGTCGTCATCGTCAGACTGGTTATCAGCAGCAGAATACACCACTTCTACTTCTTGTTCGTCATCATCACCCAAAAGTGAATGCTTTGCGGGAACCTTCCTTTTAGGCTTAGCTACCTTCGTCGGCTCATGGCGTGCCTCCCTCTCATACTTCATTGGTGGGTTCCAATCAAGATCTAGATCATCAGAAGGAAGGGGCTTGAAGAAGAACTTGTACTAGCCCTCCTTGACCTTTTTCTTGCTGGGGATCTGGAAGAAAATGGACCATCAGGAGGAGTGGCTTGCTCGGATGTTACCTCCGCTTGAATCTCAATTTCCTGATGTGCCCCTACTTCTGGAGGAACAAGCATTGTGGGCAGTTGTGCCTCTCCATGCGCCTCTCCATGCGCCTCTCCATGAGCCTCTACTTGCGCCTCTACTTGCCCCACTCCTTGCGCCACTCCTTGCGCCTCTACTTGCGCCACTCCTTGCGCCAGCGCCACTCCTTGCGACTCTCCCTGTTGCACCTGTGGTTGTCGTTGCGGCTGTGGTTGAACACTCGTCAAATGAGTTACACCCTGCGTTGATTGGATGCTACCTTCTTGCGACGAGTCAACTCTAACATTACTGGTCGATGGTGATTGGGCAATTAAAGTGGCTGCCTCTGCGGCACTCATGGCCTTGGGTCTAACTTGGCGTGGTGGCACTGAGACCAATGAAGCTGAGGTGCTGCTCCCAGCTTGGTCACCAGCGAACACCGCTGCTGCAGGCGTAGTTTTTTTCCCCCCAAAAAAAAGAGGGCACCCCAGTCTCCTTGGTAAGTGGCGCCACTTGCTTCTTCTGCTCCTTCTTACTGGCAGTGGCACTGGCAACTTTTTTGGTAGAGGAGCTACGGCCACCTTTCTTTGGGCCCATCTTCTTCAGATGTCAGAACAGCAAGCCGCTGTTGCACGGGTTGCAGAGTTATCTGTGACCACACGTGACGTCACTTGACGTTGTGCACACACCGCAGCAGGACTTCTTCCTGGCACTGATGATGCACAATGAGGATGATTTGTGGTTCTCTTTGTGCACCTAAAAGCAAAGGAAGCCAGAGGAACATCAGTTAAATAAATGTTGCATATGTCGTGCTTCGATTAATATTTGCAACTAGGCATTTATTATTATTAAAACACACCCAAAAACGGAAAGACCAAAAATAAAAATTGCAATTATTTCTAATCAAAACTAGATGTTTACATTAATAGAAGAGAGACCACACAAAGAGAGTTGTTTCATGCACCACTGAGTACCACTGGGCATAATGGATGAAAGGAGGCACACTGGGTGCAGGCCTATGGCACAAAGCACACTGCCTGGCTTCAAAATGGCCCCTTGACCCCCAGCCACATGGCCAGGCCCTGCCTGGACCAGGCCTCAAAATGGTCCACACCCACATGGCCAGGCCCCAGCAACACCCCAGAAAAGCGAAAAATACACAAAAATCACCACAATCCAATGCCATCCATGCCATAAATGATGTTTAAATTAAAGACACCCCACAGTAAGCCTTGGTCCATGCACCACTGAGTACCCCTGGGCATAATGGATGAAAGCAAGGCAGACTGGGTGCAGGCCTATGGCACAAAGCACACTGAATGGCTTCAAAATGGCCCCTTGACCCCCAGCCACATGGCCAGACCCTGCCTGGACCAGGCCTCAAAATGGCCCCCACCCACATGGCCAGGCCCCAACAACACCCCAAAAAATCGGAAAACACACAAAAATCACTACAATCCAATGCCACCCATGCCCTAAATGATATATACATTCAGGACACCGCACAGAAAGCCTTGGTCCATGCACCACTGAGTACCCCTGAGCATAATGGATAGAAGCAAGGGAAACTGGGTGCAGGCCTATGGCACAAAGCACACTGCCTAGCTTCAAAATGGCCCCTTGACCCCCAGCCACATGGCCAGGCCCTGCCTGGACCAGGACTCAAAATGGCCCCCACCCACATGGCCAGGCCCCAACAACACCCCAAAAAAGCAAAAAACACACAATAATCACCACAATCCAATGCCATCCATACCCTAAATGATGTTTTAAATACATTCAAGACACCCCACAGAAAGACTTGGTCCATGCACCACTGACTACCCCTGGGCATAATGGATGAAAGCAAGGCACACTGGGTGTAGGCCTATGGCACAAAGCACACTGCCTGGCTTCAAAATGGCCCCTTGACCCCCACCCACATGGCAAGGCCCTGCCTGGACCAGGCCTCAATCTGGCCCCCACCCACATGGCCAGGCCCCAGCAACACCCCAAAAAAGCGAAAAATACACAAAATCACCACAATCCAATGCCATCCATGCCATAAATGATGTTTAAATTCAAGACACCCCACAGACAGCCTTGGTCCATGCACCACTGAGTACCCCTGGGCTTAATGGATGAAAGCAAGGCAGACTGGATGCAGGCCTATGGCACAAAGCACACTCCCTTGCTTCAAAATGGCCCCTTGACCCCCAGCCACAAGGCCAGGCTCTGCCTGGATCAGGCCTCAAAATGGCCCCCAACCAAATGGCCAGGCCCAAACAACACCACAAAAAATCGGAAAACACACAAAAATCACTACAATCCAATGCCATCCATGCCCTAAATGATGTTTACATTCAAGACACCTACAGAAAGACTTGGTCCATGCACCACTGAGTACCGCAGGGCATAATGGATGAAAGCAAGGCAGACTGGGTGCAGGCCTATGGCACAAAGCACACTGCCTGGCTTCAAAATGGCCCCTTGACCCCCAGTCACATGGCCAGGCCCTGACTGGGCCAGGCCTCAAAATGACCCCCACCCACATGGCCAGGCCACAACAACACCCCAAACAATCGAAAAACACACAGAAATCACGACAATCCAATGTCATCCATGCCCTAAATGATGTTTAAATTCAAGACACTGCACAGAAAGCCTTGGTCAATGCACCACTGAGAGTACCCCTAGGCATAATATATGAAAGCAAGGCAAACTGGGTGCAGGCCTTTGGCACAAAGCACACTGCCTGGCTTCAAAATGGACCCTTGGCCCCACCCACATGGCCAGGCCCTGCCTGGACAAGGCCTCAAAATGGCCCCGCCCTTATGGCCAGGCCCCACCAACACCCCAAATAAGCGAAAAACACACGAAAATCACCACAATCCAATCCCATCCATGCCCTAAATGATGTTTAAATTCAAGACACCCCACAGAAAGCCTTGGTCCATGCTCCACTGAGTACCCCTGGGCATAATGGATGAAAGCAAGGCACACTAGGTGTAGGCCTATGGCAAACAGCACACTGCCTGGCTTCAAAATGGCCCTTTGACCCCCACACTCATGGCCAGGCCCTGCCTGGACCAGGCCTCAAAATGGCCCCCACCCACATGGCCAGGCCCCAACAACACCCCCCAAAAAGCAAAAAACACACAAAAATCACCACAATCCAATGCCGTCCATGCCCTAAATGATGTTTTAAATACATTCAAGACACCCCACAGAAAGACTTGGCCCATGCACCACTGACTACCCCTGGGCATAATGGATGAAAGCAAGGCAGACTGGGTGCATGCCTATGGCACAGAGCACACTGCCTGGCTTCAAAATGGCCCCTTGACCCCCACCCACATGGGCAGGCCCTGCCTGGACCAGGCCTCAAAATGACCCCCACCCACATGGCCAGGCCCCAACAACACCCCAAAAAAGCAAAAAACACACAAAAAGCACCACAATCCAATGCCATCCATGCCCTAAATGATGTTTAAATTCAAGACACCCCACAGAAAGGCTTGGTCCATGCACCATTGAGTACCCCTGGGCATAATAGATGAAAGCAAGGCAGACTGGGTGCAGGCCTATGGCACAAAGCACACTGCCTGGCTTCAAAATGGCCCCTTGACCCCCAGCCACATGGCAAGGCCCTGCCTGGACCAGTCCTCAAAATGGCCACGACCCACATGGCCAGGCCCCAACAACACCCCAAAAAATCAAAAAACACACAAAAATCACCACAATCCAATGCCATCCATGCCCTAAATGATATTTAAATTCAAGACACCCCACAGAAAGACTTGGTCTATGCACCACTGAGTACCCCTGGGCATAATGGATGAAAGCAAGGCAGACTGGGTGCAGGCCTATGGCACAAAGCACACTGAATGGCTTCAAAATGGCCCCTTGACCCCCAGCCACATGGCCAGACCCTGCCTGGACCAGGCCTCAAAATGGCCCCCACCCACATGGCCAGGCCCCAACAACACCCCAAAAAAGCGAAAAACACACAAAAATCACCATAATCCAATGCCATCCATGCCCTAAATGATGTTTAAATTCAAGACACCCCACAGAAAGACTTGGTCCATGCACCAGTGAGTACACCTGGGCATAATGGATAAAAGCAAGGCAGACTGGGTGCAGGCCTATGGCACAAAGCACACTGCCTGGCTTCAAAATGGCCCCTTGACCCCCAGCTACATGGCCAGACCCTGCCTGGACCAGGCCTCAAAATGGCCTCCACCCACATGGCCAGGCCCCAACAATACCCCAAAAAAGGAAAAAACACACAACAATCAGCCACATGGCCAGGCTCTGCCTGGACCAGGCCTCAAAATGGCCGCCACCGACATGGCCAGGCCCCAACAACACCCCAAAAAATCGAAAAACACACAAAAATCACCAGAATCCAATGCCATCCATGCCCTAAATGATGTTTGAATTCAAGACACCCCACAGAAAGGCTTGGTCCATGCACCACTGAGTACCCCTGGGCATAATAGATGAAAGCAAGGCAGACTGGGTGCAGGCCTATGGCACAAAGCACACTGCCTGGCTTCAAAATGGCCCTTTGACCCCCAGCCACTTAGCAAGGCCCTGCCTGGACCAGTTCTCAAAATGGCCACGACCCACATGGCCAGGCCCCAACAACACCCCAAAAAATCGAAAAACACACAAAAATCACCACAATCCAATGCCATCCATGCCCTAGATGATATTTAAATTCAAGACACCCCACAGAAAGACTTGGTCTATGCACCACTGAGTACCCCTGGGCATAATGGATGAAAGCAAGGCAGACTGGGTGCAGGCCTATGGCACAAAGCACACTGCCTGGCTTCAAAATGGCCCCTTGACCCCCTCCCATATGGCCAGGCCCTGACAGGACCAGGCCTCAAAATGGCCCCCACCCACATGGCCAGGCCCCAACAACACCCCAAAAAATCGAAAAACACACAAAAATCACCACAATCCAATGCCATCCAGGCCCTAAATGATGTTTAAAATAAATTCAAGACACCTCACAGAAAGACTTGGTCCATGCACCACTGACTACCCCTGGGCCTACTGGCTAGTGTGGCTTTACACGCACCACAAAATTAAAAAAAAATCCACATATAACAGTGAGCTATTCAATTCCATGATATAAATGATATTTAAGTTCAACAAAACTCACAGAAACAGTTGTATCATGCACCCATGACTAACCCTGGGCCTACTGGCTACCCACAATATATATTTTTAAAAGTTGTGAAAAAGTTTAAAAGTTGTAGTTGCAGCAACTGCAATGCCCCAAACAAACAACACCAACTTACTTGTACAATCTCAAATCCAAAAGTAATCCAAAAGTGATCCAAACAAAAAGTCCTCAAATACAAATATCCAGCAGCAGACACAAAAAGTAATCCTTCCAGCTCCAGATCCAAATGAAAAGTGACCAGGACATGGACAAAGCACTGGGAGGAGCCTGTTGGACAGGAACATGAAGTTGGAGACTCTGGGGCACTTCCTTCCTCCCACCCCCCCAAAAATGGACTTCTCGCACAAACAGTGCAGCCAAATGTCAATCAGAGGAGTTATTCTGATCCAAATCATCATTTTTAGAAGGTTTATGCTGCCTGGGGTAGATTTCTTGTGCAGAATTGCAATTTTTGCAAGTTCGTGAAAGCAAGCTGTTCAAATCTCCCGCCGGAAGTCAGCTGCACGTCGCATCTACGTGTTTGCGCTTGTTTACTCCCGCGATGCGTGATCGCGGGCCCTTATAACGTAGTCGCGTTCTCAAACTCTCGCAGTGCAAGATGGCGGGCCGCTATGACGTACTCGCAGTCGAAAAGTCTTGCCCGATCACGCAGCAAGATCCAAAATGGTGCAGCGCACGCAAACTGGGAGGAAAAACAACTCGGCGAACTCAGAATCAAGATAAATCAACGCCGCGCGCGCAAGATTGTATCTTTGAAGCGCGACCAAGCAAAAAAATCTGCCAGCTTGCGAATTGCAAATTTTTTTACAATTTCGCGGACCGCGAAATTGCCAAAAATTCACAAAATCCGCAAGCAGAACGGATTTGCAGCCCACACTTAATTCTGAACAATATGTTGTGGCAGCCATAACAGGACTCAGAGACATTGCCCATGTGTCCTAAAAATGAAGTAAAAAATATGCATGGGGATTGTGAGCACACCTTGCCCCCCAACGGGAATGTTGTGGGGCCTAAATGGACCCCCAAAAGATTGGCTGGATTTGCTTGATTGACAACACGTTGTGACAGGCATTAAAGGACTCTGGGACATGGTACCCATTGAAATGATTTGAAGTATAAGCATTATTATGAGGGTGAACAAAGAAGCACATACAAAGGGAGATAAGAGATTTTAGTCAGAATATAAATTATTTGTTGGTGATAAAAAAAAAACTCATTGTGTGTTATTTTACCCTCTATAAAACGCTGATCCTCTGCTGGTATTTGATGAACCCTGTCTGAGAGAAAACTCATTATCTCATAAAGGTTTTGGAGGGTGATCCAGAAGTTAAAATATAAGCATATTTTCTGTAAATTCACAAAATCCTTCTCAACCATGTGAGGATAAAGTATGTCATACTAAGTAAAACATGGCCTTCCAACAACAGCAGCCTGCCATTTGAGTCCAAGTGTTCTACTGCAGTCTTCCACGGTGTTCTAATGAACAACTAGAGCACTAACATTCATATTTAGAAGGAAAGTGTGGGAAACCTGAAGCCATCTTGATTGAATTAAAGCTGCTTTACTCAAAACATGTAGTTCAGAAATTAACAAAAGGAGGGGGTTCGTTTTGTCATAGAAATGATGGTTACTGCTGAAGAGAGCAAAATTAGGACACATTTGATATGAGCTCTTAAATATGCTCCTCGTCCATTTCTGTAAAACAATCAGATATGCCAACTTAAACAAGTACTTTTAACACCACCTGCAGCTTGCCAATTGACTTTCTAGTGATTAACTGTAGCTGTACCAACTATTACGCAACCAGAGTACTTATACTCTGCATTTATGACAAAAGTGTGGCACACCTGAACAACATCTTGATGGAATCTATGCTGTAAAACTGAAAGCATTTCCTTCCTATAAAGGATATTAAACTAAATGAAGAAATGAGGGGGCTTGATAACATGATAACAAAACAGTCTCCTAAGGTGCCTGTCTGAGAAAAAAGAGGCCACATGTGGCAAAAATATCACGCATATCTAGCCCAAATATAGCTCAATGACAGAAGTGTGCAAAATGCTTACTTAACAAGTTCATCAAATAACAATGTGATCAGTTGGATGAAAAATATAAAAACAGCACCTGGTTTAAAAGTTATTTGTCGCTCTTTGAGAACTCAGAAAACGTGTCCTTATTTTAGCTTCTGGAGCACTAACCATAATTTCTATGATATGAAAAACCCTTATTTGATTCACTTCTAAAGAAAACACTTTGAGATTTACAATTGTGATTCCACCAAGATGATGCCACACTTTTGTCATACACACAGAATGATAATGGTGTACTTGTTCATTATAACACGTTCGGGGGGGAGAGGTCAGGGGCACGGACTTAGAAAATGAAGGCTAGGGGTGAGGGAGCTGAGGTAGAGACAATAACGTGATTAAACCAGGCAGGCAAAAGGGGCAGTGGCAGGAAAATAGACAACACAGGGCAGATGGGGGGGCAGTAGCAGCACAACAGACAATGAAGAGGAGGAGGGAAGTGGCATACACACAGACAATGGTAGGTGGGGTTAGGGAGACAAGAGTAGCAAGCTGAACCCGCTCGGCAGGTAGAAGGGACAGTATAAGCACAGCAGACCATGGAGGGCAGGGAGTAGGGGGCAGGGTCATGCCAGTGGAGGGCGCATGGGCATGCCAGTGGAGAGCAGGAGATATAGGATAAGGCATGGACTCGGGACAACAGAAGGCAGAGGTCAGGGGCAACAAGCTGACCACACAGTTCAAGCAGAACAAGGAGTGGCAGAGGCAACACAATGGAACACAGAGGGCAGGGGGAGGAAGGAGGGGCACATACTCAAACAACAGATGGCAGGGGAGAGGGGAAGGGGCAACAGGTTGACCACTCTGTGTAAGTGGGAGGATAAGTGGCTGCACAACACACCATGGAGGGCCGGAGGGAGAGGACAGGGGCACCTACATGGATAACAGAGGGCAGCAAGCTGACAACGCAAGGCAGGCAGGAAGGGCAGTGGAAGCACAATGCATCATGGAGGGAGGGGATATGTACATGCATAAGAACAACAGTAGTAAGGTGAATGGTGGTATGGAGCAGAGGCAGCAAGTCGACCACGCATTGCATGTAGAAGGCACAGTGGAAGGACAACAGATCATGTATGGCGTGAGAGAAGGATAGTGGGATCACAATAGCCCATGGTGGGCAAAAGGGAGTTTGCCGGGCAATGCACAAAGGATCAGGGAGGGCAGAAGGAAGGGGAGATGGAATGGACTGAAAAAACAGAGGGTGAAGTGAAGGGGCATATGCAGCAAGCTGGCTATGCAGGGTAGGCAGAATGGGCAATGGCAGCACAACAGATTATGCAGGTCAGGCAGGAAGGGAGGTGGCAGTACAACATAACATGAAGTGCAGGGGAGGGGGGATAGGAACTCATACGATGGAAAGCATGGATCAGGGCAGGGACAGGGGCAGCAAGCTGACCATGCTGGCAGACAGGAGGGCCAGTGGCAGCATAATGGATCATGCAGGGCAGGCAGAAGGGAAAGTGGCTTCATGAAGTGAAGGGAGGAGGGAGCAGGGGCATGCACAGGGACAGCAGAGAGAATGGGAGAGCAATGCAAGGGCATACATCTGCATTACAGGAGCAGAGGCAAGAACCAGGCAGCACAGAAGGATGGGCTGTGGCAGCACAACCACCATGCAAAGCTAGATTGATGGGTCAGGGCAATGGCTCAGACAACAGGACATAGGGGAAGGGAGCAGGAACAACAAGCTAATCATGCAGGGTAAGTGGGAGGGGCGGTGGCAGCACATGAGATCATCAGCGCAGATGGGAGGGGCAAGGATATGTTGTCAGACAATATGAGGCAGGGAGAATGTGAATAAAAGAAGCAAGCTGAACACGAAGTGAAAGCAGGAGAGGAAGTAACAGCACAAAAGCCAGCACAGGGCAGGAGGACGGGTGCAGGTACAGACTCGGACAATAAAGGACAGAGACGAGGCAGGGGCAGCTCTTTGACCACAGAGGAATGGACTGCATGGGCAGCACAACAAACCATGAAGGGCAAGAGGGAGGTGGAAGGGCCCGTACAAAGAGAACAAGGGCAGGTAAGAGGAGCACGGGTAGAAAGCTAACCATGTGCAGCAGGCCTGCATAGGCAAGGGCATTCAACTTTCTGCAGCGGCCTAACAGGACAGGGCATGGAGTCACAGATAGTAAATGTAGGGCAGGCGGAATGGAGGAAGACACAGCAATCTGATCACAGCAGGTACACCTGCATGGGCAGTGTCAGCAGAATGGGCCATACCGGGCAGGATGGAGGGGTAGAGACATGAAGAAATAAAGGTAAGGGGTGAAGGGCAGGGTGCATGGGTTGCAAGCTGACTATCGGGGCAGGCCTCTTTATTTCTTTACTGTAAGTTGTGTCGCACAGCAGCCTGTGCTCTCTCAAGGGTACACACACTCACACATGCACACATAGCATTTAAAAACATTTATACTTACCCCGCTACCTGTGCAGATAGGTGTTTGGACAAAATATATAGTTTCTTATATCGGGGGAAGAAACATTGGGAAAAAATATCATGATACAAAAATATTGTGATGCAAAAATATCATTGTTAAGAATATTGATATTTTCAGGTAAGCAATAAAGTCATTTTTAATAATTTCATTTTTGAATTATCTTAATGTATTTTAGATCTTACATTAATGGTATGTGTCATTATAGTTTGTATGATTGTTAATAATATGTTAAATATAGTTTTAATTTGAATTGATTTATTATTTTTAAATTAATTGGTAGAAGTAACTTATGGTGTTGTAGTGGATTGCTAAGTTTGTAGGGGTATAGGGTGGGAGGTTAAGTACTATTTCATTAACAATAAATTATGACTTTTAGTATTTAATTGATTATCCATTATTTAAATTGTTCAATACTTATTTTTTTGTCAGGTTTTATGTGTGGGCTGCTACTTAAAACGCGCCACAGGGCGCGTTTGCACAGTGGTGAAGGGAGGGGGCGGGACCTGAGGTGATATGTATGCAAACACACCTTGTGACGCGTTTTAAGTTGAGGAATTAATTCATCTTCAATCCTGAGGGTCCCTGGGGGCCAACTAGCCCACCAGGTACCTCCAGTTAGTGCCACGGAGCTGCGTTGCAGAGTGTTGTAAAAAAGGACGTGGTCTCTGAACACCTCTCTCCAATGCAGCTCTCTGGCGCATACTGGAGATACCTGGTGGGCAAGTTGGCCCCTAGGGACCCTCAGGATTGAGTAGGAATTGATTTTCCAACTTAAAACGCACCACAGGGCGTGTTTGTAGAGATGTCAACTCAGGCCCTGCCCCCTTCCTTCACCATTGTGCAAACGCACCCTGTGGTGCATTTTAAGTTGAGGAATTAATTCCTCTTCAATCCTGAGGGTCCCTGAGGACCAACTAGCCCACCAGGTACCTCTAGTATGAGCCAGGGAGCTGCGTTGCAGAGAGGTGTTCAGAGGCCACGTCCCTTTTTACACCTCTCTGCAACGCAGCTCTGTGGCGCTTACTGGAGGTACCTAGTGGGCTAGTTTGACCCTAGGGACCCTCAGGATTCAAGGGGACTTAATCTCCAAACTTAAAATGGACACAGGGCGCGTTTACACAAGGACGAAGGGAGGGGACGGGGTCTGAGCTAATGTGAGCAAACACGCCCTGTGGCATGTTTTAAGTTGAGGAAATAATTCCCCTTCAATCCTGAGAGCCCCTAGGGGCCAAAGAGCCCACCAGGTGATTCCAATAAGCTCCATTGTGCTGCGTTGCAGAGAGGTGGTGCAGGCCGTACCCTTTTTTACACCTCTCTGCAACAGCGCTTAAAGGAGGTTCCTAGTGGGCTACTTTGACCCTAGGGACCTTCAGGAGTAAAGGGCACTTAATCTCCCAAGTGAAAACTGACACAGGGCGTATTTCCACAGTGGGGAAGAGAGGGGACGGGGCCTGAGGTGACGTGTGCAAACACGCCCTGCAGTGATTTTTGAGTTGGGGAAATAATTCCCCTTCAATCTTGCGGGCCCCTGGGGGCTAACTAGCCCACCAGGTGATTCCAGCAAGTGCCACTGTGCTGCGTTGCAGAGAAGTGGTTCAGGCCGTTCCCCTTTTTACACCTCTCTGCAACGCAGCTCTGTGGCGCTCGCTGGAGGTACCTATTGGGCTAGTTGGACTCTAGGAACCCTCAGGATTCAAGGGGACTAAATCTCCCAAATTAAAACGGCCACAGGTTGCATTTACATGGTGGTGAAGGGAGGGGAGGGTGCCTGAGGTGCCGTTGGTAAACACGCCCTGTAGCCCGTTTTAAGTTGGGGAAATAATTCCCCTTGAATCCAGAGGGCCCCTGAGGGCCAACTAGCCCACCAGGTGCTTCCAGTAAGCGCCACTGCGCTGCGTTGTAGAGATTTGGTCCAGGCCGTGCCCCTTTTTACACCTCTCTGCAATGCAGCACTGTGGCGCTAACTGGAGATACCTGGTGGGCTACTTGTACCCAAGGGACACTCAGGATTCAAGGGGACTTTATTCACAAAATTAAAATGGCCACAGGGCATGTTTGCACATGTCAGCTCAGCCCCCCCCCTCACCTGTGTGCAAACGTGCCCTGTGGCGCGTTTTAAGAGGTAGTTTTAATCCCCTTGCCCTATTATATACTAGGGGCTTACAGAGGAGGGCATGCTAATAACAGGGGTAACCCAACGCATAGTGTTCCCTAGTGTATGTAGGTGTTTTAACTGTATTTATCATAGCACTTGCTCTAGGACTGGTTAGTCAGAGGCAGTTACCACCAGTACCCATCTGAAAAAGTTGTAGGTGTATGATGATTTTGCAACAAGGCCTCTTTCTGTTCCTCTGTTTGTTCTTTCTGCATGTCTTCCTTCCTCATGCACTTTTCTTCGTCTTTGAGGACTACAATTGCTTCTTTCTGCATTTCTTTTTCTTCTTTCAGTGTGTTTTTCTACTTTCATTACATGTTTTACCTCTGTAGGCATAGTCAGAAACTAGCATTTAAAAAACCTTAGAAATTCACTGAATAAAATATAGGTTTCAGGCACGTTATAGTTAGGAATTAGCATTTAAAGAACCATTGAGATTCACTGAAAAAACCATAGGTTTCAGGCATGTTATAGTTAGGAATTAGCATTTAAAAAATCTTAGAAATTCACAGAAAAAAACATAGGTTTCAGGGGCGTTATAGTTAGATAGGCATTTCACTCGTACAAAACCATCTGAAATTCCCCCGTTATAGTTAGTTAGGCTAACTATAACTCGCATGCACGCAATGCACTGCTGATGCAGTCACATATTACATCACTCATGACATGGTCAGTAACATCACTCATGGGATTGAATGACGGGAAACATGGCGGCCGCAGGCTAGAGCGGTGCGCACGCTCCTGTGAACAGCCGATCTGGAGCCCACACTGTTGCCGCTACGGTTGTCATGTGAGCGGGGGAAAGTGAGGAGTCGGCTTCTCTGGAGGTCATGCATTGACCCGGCATTCTTCCTGGAGCTTCGGCAGCTCTCTAGGGCATTTCGTGCTTAGAGGTCAGAACACGGTGAAGAGCGGAGCAGAGCCTTTCGCGTTTGTCGGCTTTCCCCGTTTTCAGCTGTGATCTGTTTGCCGGTGGGGCTTGCATCGAGAGTTTTGAAAGCCGTACACTGACTCAGCATTTTTCTTGGCTTTCCTGTTCTCCGTTTTTCGGGTTTGTGTTTGTGGATGTGTCCACCAGCAGAGATTGCTCTGCCGATCCCCGCCTCTCGTTCCTGTTGGGGGCGTGCAGCTGCAGAGATCAGACGCGGCCGTGTGGCTGCGGCACGGAGAGTGCACACGGTGGCGGAGAGTGGCGGGGGAGCAAGAAGTACCAGAGCAAACCGATTGTGAGAAGTGGGACACACAAGACGGCCCACAAGGCGGCAGACGCTGGGAGAGCTGAGAGAGCTGAGAAAGCTGTGGGAGTTGAGAGAGAGCTGGCCGAGCTGGAGGATCAAGGTAGCATCAACGCTCAATCAAGTAAGGTGGGATTAATTGATTTTAGGGGGCTTGTGAATAGTGACTGCAACGACGATTCAAACAGGGAGTTACAAGTGAGAATAACAAGGAGTAAGGCAAGAACCTTAGAAAACGAACTACAGGGCCCAGGGTGCACTTGGGTAGAGGTTCATAAGAAAGCACAGGAGCTAAAAAAAAATCTGAGTTAGTGATAAACATAAGTAAAAAGCAGCAAAGAAACAAGAATAAACCCAAGAGCAAAAGCTCAAAGGCCCCAGGGGACATAACTCCATCACTGCGCTCTTATTTCAGAGCCTTACCCTAAGTGTTGCAGATTACGCAAGATATGGCAGCAGCTGCTATGGATAGCAATGTGCAACTGCAGAGCAAACCTGACTCACTATCAACTGGGGCTGCAGTCGCTACGTCACCAAATGAGAGGGACGGGACCGAAGCTCCAGCCACCTTACTCATACCTGTGGTTTCTAAAAACTTAACAGAGAAGGGCACTCACGGTGCAGCATCTCTAGAGGAAGCGTCCTTGGACGCATCAGCTGGAATGGAGGCTGAACAAAATACAGCCCTAGGTTTCGGAAAATCGCTTGAGGCTATAGTCTCCTCCATCGCAACAATGCGAGAAGAGATTAGACAGGAATTTGTAGTCTCTAAATTAAATCAAAACAAAATAAGAGCAACTTGTGAGGAACTAGGACATAAGGTCGATGGCCTTTTTGAAAGGACGGAGACTCTAGAAAGCTCTGTAGGTTCTCTAACCACTAATCTGGAGTGCGCCAGGCCAAAAATACTTAGCCTCCAAAGAGATGGCGAAAATATGAAAGAGCGAATAGAAGTGTTGGAGAACTTTTCTAGACGCAATAATATTCGACTTCTAAAGATTCCGGAGGGGAAAGAAGGCGGAGATCTCAAGGGGTATAAAATAAAACTAATAAAAGAAACACTCAATCTGGAGGAAACGGTCGAAGATCTCAACAAAGACATCCGGCGGATACATAGAGATCCTTTCCGCTTGAACCCTGCAAGGACTAAACCTAGAAAAGTGCTAATCAATTTCCTGACGTACACTCTTAAAGAGGAAATACTAAATTTGGCCCTGAAAGCTGGTACAATAAAAGGCCCTGACTTTTCTTTTGAGATCCGCTCCGACCTCTCAAAAACCACATTGGACAGACAGTGGAAATTGGGTCAGCGTATGGATAAATTTAGATCATACGGGGCTACGGTGCAGATGAGATTCCCTGCATTCCTTTGCATTATGTATAATAATAAGATGCATAATGTTCGTACCATACAGGATGCAGATGAGCTGTTAGATTCCATCCGAGATCATGCTAAAGCTCAAGCCCATGACCAGGCTCACTCTCACAAGATTTAGAAAGATATAGAAATAGTAAATTAGATATCAGTGCAGACACAGATCTTTAGGTCTTCCTGAAAAAGATTGTAGAACCTAAAAACAAGGGATATAAAAAAAAATTGAAAAAAAGAGGAAACGATCACATAGGTGGAACCGATAACACAAAAAGGGAAAAAAAAAAACACATAATAAATATAGATATATATTGGAAATACTCAGGGAGACCATGCATAGGAAAAAAAAAAAGGGGGAGATCAAATAAAATAAAGAAGAAACAGCTCCTAAAAAAAGGGAAAAATAATAAAAAAATAAAATAAAAAAATAAAAGTAAAATAAATAATAATAACACGTAAATCCCGCCTACGATTATATCAACACAGCACAACAAGTTAACTACTTTTGGTCTGATTATTTGTTTTTTACCCGCTCATAGACTAACATGTTCTTTGTTCAAACTAGGTAGCAGTTGTGGCTCATGGATGGGCTGTAGATGGGCGTTAACCTGGCTAAAGATCGAGCCAGAGTAAATAAGGGGGGGTTTCCCGGGGTAAGGGTAGGGGGGGTGGTGGTAGATTAGCCAAAAAAATAAAAAAATCATCATCTGTGCACCTGTTCTGTTGTTTTAACTACCCAATCTTTACAACTTTTACAAAAACAGGTTTCTTCCATGCCAGGGTTAAGAAGTTTCCACATAAATAGTAAAAGAGAAAGGGTGACAGGGATAGAAGCTACAATATGACAAGTAATACATTTTTGTCCTGGAACGTGAATGGTCTGCGCGTGAGAGGAAGACGTGAGCGTATACTACAATACTTGAGAGACTCACGGGCGCAGGTCATAGCGTTGCAGGAAACACACCTTCTCAGAACAGAGGCAAATACTTTACTAAAAAACATAGGTGGATTGATAAATTGTGTACCACAGATCACAACGCTAACATAAGAGGGGTAGTGTTCATCTTTAAAAAATCTGCGAACGCAGAAATATTAGAGTGCAGGGAAGACCATACAGGGAGATGGCTAATAGTAAGAGTTTCGCTTGATGGTCAGATTAGAACCTTGGTGGGCTACTATGGCCCAAACTCGGACGATCCATCACATCTAGATGCAATAAGGACCCAACTAATAACTGTGCAGGAGCCAATAATCTGGATGGGAGACTTTAACATTGTTCTTGATCCCAAATTAGATAAATCAACAAGGACTAAAACTACCGGCTCTATTAAATCTAGAGAAACACTTAAAGTAATAATGACAAATGTGAGCCTGGCAGATTGTTGGAGAGAAAGAGTGGGTAATAAAATGGGGGTGTCTTACAGGAACAGCCGGTTTAAACATAAATCCAGAATAGATTACGCCTTCTTTAGTTACTGTCAAAAAGACACTCTTGAATCAATAGATTATTTACCTTCACAACTATCAGACCATTCGGCGCTAGAATTTACTCTTAAGTCTGACACCACTGCTAAACACCCTTCATGGTCCTTTGACAGGACACTCCTGCTCGAGGAAGAAGAAGTCAACTTCCTAGTAAGAGAATCTATAACCTTTTTTGAAATAAATAGAAACTCTGCAAACCCAACAGTCGTTTGGGAGACATTCAAAGCTTTTTTGAGAGGGCAAATTACTAACAGAGCCTCCTACAGGAGGAAGACATATTTTGACAAGATAAACAGATTAGAACAAGATATGAAAACTTTAGAGTCAAAAATGGTCTCGCCTTCAATAACAGCTGAAGAGCAAGAAAAATTGGCCGAATTGAAAGCTGAATTAGAGAACACTTTGCAGGAGAGAATAAATAAGAGGTGGGAAGCGAGTAAATCCTCTCAATTTGAGTTTGGAGAAAGTGCAGGAAAAATTCTGGCTTGGAAAATTAAATCTGATAAAGCCTTAAATTACATCAGGGAAATCAAGATAGAAGGTGAGCCAGAGACAAGAACCACCAGTCCTGAGATAGGGAGAGCGTTTCTTGAGTTTTTTCAGGATATTTACAAAGAGGATCTCCCCAACGATCAAAACGCAAGAGACAGATGGCTAGACGCCATTACACTACCTACTCTCTCAATAATCCAGACCAAATCACTAGAGTCAGACATTACAGAAGAGTGAAAAAAGCTATTAGTCAAACTAAGAAAGGGAAGGCAGCAGGCCCGGATGGATTGCCGGGAGAAATCTATAGAGCCTTGGAAAACACTATTACACCGGTGCTAACTGAACTCTTCAATGGCATCTTAATGGAAGAACAGCCAATGCCTAAGTCTTGGGGGGAGGCCACAATAGTTCTCATCCCAAAACCAGGGAAATCCCCATTAGAGTGCGGGTCATACAGACCAATATCGTTACTTAACAACGATTATAACATTTTTACAACTATCATCGCCACAAGACTGGCTAGCGTTATTGGTACTGTAGTCCATCATGATCAGAAAGGGTTTATAAAGGAGCGACAACTAGCTGAGTTGACGCGGGAGTTAATTGGGGCTATAGATATCGCTACTGCTTTCTCTTTGCCCTTGGCTACTTTGACTCTAGATGCAACTAAGGCGTTTGATAGAGTCAATTGACTCTACCTAAATGACGTCTTAAAAAAATGTAATTGTGGGGAAGTGTTCTGTAGAACCATAAAGCAGTTATATAGTGCACCATCTGCTAGGCTGCTGATTAACGGGTCCCTGACTGAAGCATTTAACATCACACGTGGAACAAGGCAGGGCTGCCCGCTCTCCCCTCTCTTATTCGATTTGTACATCGAGCCTTTTGACCAGGTGTTAAGGGAAGAGGCTAATATTCCATCTTTTTGTTTCGGAGAGTGGGAAAGACGGGTAGCATTATATGCAGACGATATCTTAGTGTTTACATCTGATCCAGAAAGGGCATTCCCAGTGGTAATACAACGGGCTGAAGAATTCGGCCATGTCTCGGGCTACGACATAAACTCGAGTAAGAGCGAGATTATGGCATGGAATCTACCCAACTTAGAAGTTGGGATAAACATCTCATCCTCAATGCGGTATCTGGGAATCAAAATAACCCAAGATGTGGGCACCCTTGCACAAACTAATTTGGAAAGAATACATAGTGAAAGCAAAAGACTTATGAAATCTTGGACACATCTGCCTCTTTCCATAACAGGAAGGGTTAATCTAATCAAAATGTGTATTCTTCCAAAATTCACCTTTGTTTTTAATACTATCCCAATCGCCATGGAAACAAAAATGATGGAAAAATGTCAAAGAGAAATTAACTCTTTTATATGGAACTATAAGACCACAAGAATAGCATGGAAGAAGCTTAGAAGAAGGAGAGAAAAAGGGGGCCTTGCATTGCCGGACCTAATGTACTATTCATGGGCCTTTCAGATGTCCTATTCTAGAATGCTTCTCAAAATGCCATCTAATTATCCTAATACATCCATGTACGGGGCCATGCTAAGGGGGACGAATTTAGCAGCAGATGGCTTTATGTTTAAATTTGGAAGTCAGACATTTTTCAAAAACATCAAACTGAAAATATTACACTCATGGGCCAAAAACTGGTTTAACATCAGGAAAAAACTTGGCTTATCCTACTACTCAAACTATTCCCCAATTTGGGACTCTCCCGGTTTACCCCCATGCCTAAGAGACAATTTGTCCACTATATTAGAACAAGCAGGCATTACCAAATGGGGCCAATTATTTAAAGAAAAAAAACTGATAACTTGGGATGAGCTATACGATCTAGTTGGCCCGGGGCTTTCCAGGTTTAAATATATTCAACTGGATAGTTGGGCAAGATCTGAAACCCGTATAGATGGTAATATTGGGAAGATAAGTGAAACGGAACGACAAATGGTGGAACGACCAACTGGGGGAAGAGAAGTAGCCAAATGGTATTGGCTTCTGTTGGAGGAAAGTGAAGGGGAGTTTCAACTCCCGGATGAGTTATGGGGGGTAGAGATTGGGCTTCCATGCGAGGAGAGGTGGATAAACTCCTTTGGATTATTGCGTAAAATTGTAAAGCCCTCTTGGCTAGAAAGAAATCATATCTTCTCGGCACATCGGGCATATTTAACACCACGAAAACTTTCTAAATACCAACCGGATAAGAAATGTAACAAATGTAATTTAGCGGATGCATGTGATGTACACATGTTCCTAGAATGTCCGAATATAGCAAAATTCTGGGAAGACGTGAAAAACACTCTAAACTCCATACTAAATACATCCCTGTCAATAACCCTCCCACTGGTCATCT
Source organism: Lissotriton helveticus (assembly GCF_964261635.1). Taxonomy (NCBI): domain Eukaryota; kingdom Metazoa; phylum Chordata; class Amphibia; order Caudata; family Salamandridae; genus Lissotriton; species Lissotriton helveticus. The sequence goes on along the minus strand of NC_136060.1, from coordinate 43,849,045 downwards.
TTGGGATGGAAGACAACATCATAGGTAAGGAGAAATCATTCCTTTTTTATGCAATTCTATTAGCGAGAAGACAGATCTGCATACAATGGGTAGAGAAGACACCTCCTTTACATTGCTCATGGCTCACATCTTTATACGAGACATCCAAAAGTGACCTAAAAAGATCTGTTAGTAAGAGAAACTTGGCGTTCTGGGACCTTCTGACCAACTGGAGATGATCCGGGGTTTTTTTTTTTTCCCCCCGGGTCCGATGATTATGCCATCTATACTCTTTTGGACCAGAGGCCAGGATAGTTTCGAGTAAGGTCCGGCAGGTTGAAATATACCTAGATGGAGTCAAAAGAAAGCACCCCTAACTTTTAGTGTCGGTATATCTCTCCCACCAATACAACACATCACGTCAGCAATGTCGTGCAAGGTGGGTGGCATTAGCCGCCTAAAGGGGAAGGCAGATGTGGACAAAAAAAAAAAAAACATCACTGATGACATCACTCATGACATCACTGATGATATCATCCTTATGATAGAGTGGAAGACCTCCTTTCACCCTAATATAACCTTTGATACACACACTTAAAAATAGAAAATAACATTTTTTTTTAAATGGAGATACCAATACCAGTTACAGCACACCTATTCAGTAATTCCAAGATCTACACACACATCCACTCAATCACCAATAGTACTATACAGTCACTCATACATGTACTCACTCATCATATGTACTAATAAATCTATACATCCTGTTACACACTGACACTCATCCATAGAGTTACTCACACACATAGTCACACATGCAAACAAAGTATCAAACATCTATTTAGTTATATACACAGTTATACACACACCACCACACTTACTTCTACAGAAACTTACACATACTTACTCTCTTAAATAATCACTTATAGAAACACATACCTATTTATACAGGAACTCTTCCAATCTCTCATTCTCACATATATTCACTTATATACACCAATACTCACATATACTAGTTTAAAACATATGTAGTTACTCATAAAGACACTATTGAGACAGTCATTCACTCACTAACACACCCATACACACACTCATCCACCCATACAGTCCTGCACTGATGCTGTCTTCAACACATACAAACAGTGAGTCACTCATTCATGCATATATGCAGAAAGTAATACCCTCCACCGAACCATACAGAGACTCAGACACTCATACTGATACTCAAAAAAACAACTAATAACCCATATAGACACTCATGTAGCTACTCATCGACCCATGCAGCCACTTATACACAAAGTGAGAGACTGATACAGATATTTACATAATCAAATATTACTCACTAACCCATTTATTCACTAAGATACCCTTAATCAATCTTACAATCAATTTTACAAAACAAATCATCCATTTAGACACTTATATACCCATTTATTCTTCCATCGACCTTGAGATATTCATATATAAAACATATTTATTTTTCGGAAAGACACACATTCACTGGATGATGTCATCAGTGATGTCATTTGAGATGTCATCAGCGATGTCATGAGTGATGTCACTGACCATGTCATGAGTGATATATAGTATGTGACGTCATCAGCAATGCATTGCGGGCGCGTTAGTCATAGTTAGCTGAACTAACTATAACGGGGGAATTTCTATAGTTTTGTACGAGTGAAATGTCCAACTAACTATAACGCCTCTGAAACCTATGTTTTTTTCAGTGAATTTTTAAGGTTTTTTAAATGCTAATTCATAACTATAACATTCCTGAAACCTATTGTTTTTTCAGTGAATATATATATATATCAAAGCAACATCCCAAGGTTTGGCCACGCCGGGACAACACACGGGCACAGACTCCTGTGAAGATAAAAAAGAAGATTCTTTATTGCAATTTCAAGTCCAAATGACGAGTTTAATCTGCTGGACTGCGGCTATATTCATTTTGGGGTTTAATTATATTGATCCTATTAAGAGTTGTTTATTTGTTCTAAATTTATTGGTTTATTCAAATATGTAATGTGTTTGAAGTGAAGTACTTTCCCTACTGTTGAACAGACTGGAGGGGGAATAGTAAATTGTACCCCTCCGAAGTGCAACGCTTTTTCTACTGTTGCATAGCCTGAAGTGGGAATAGTAAATCTTACCCCTACAAATTCAATGTTTTCCCTACTGTTGCACAGACAGGAATGGAAATATGAAATCCTACACTTACGAAGTTCAACGCTTTCCCTACTGTTGCACAGATTGGAGTGGGAATAGTAAATGTGACTTCTCCAAAGTCCATTTTTTTCCTTAATGTTTCACAGACTGGAGTGGGAATAGTATATGTAATCCCTCCGAAGTCTAACGCTTTCCCTACTATTGCAAAGACTGGAGTGGGGATAGTAAATCTTACCCTTTCAAAGTCCAACTGCTTCCCTACTGTTACACAGACTGAAGTGGGAATGGTAAGTCTTACCCCTTAGAAGTCCAAAGCTTTCCCTACTATTGCACAGATTGGAGTTGGAATAGTAAATCTCACCCTTACAAAGTCCAGCACTTGCCCTACTGTTGCACAGACTGGAGTGGAAATAGGAAATATAACCCTTCTGATGTCCTGTGTTTTCTCTACTGCTGCACAGACTGGAGTGATAACAGTAAATTGTACCTCTCCAAAGTCACATGCTTTCCCTGCTGTTACACAGACTGGAAGTCCTTCCTAAGTTTAATACTTTCCCTACTGCTGGCCTGTTTGGTGTGGGAATAGTCAAGGTAACCCCAAGCCTACACTTTCACTATGATTGCATAGACTGGAGTAGGAATAGCATATTATTCCCAGACTTCAATAGTTTTCAAATTTTTTAAATATTGTTTATATATATTTATTATTATCATTGTTTCAAGTTTACACATGTTTCGAAATATGTATATATATATATATATTACATTTTTTATAATATTTATAGTAAATGTCTTTTTTACTTTTGCTAGTTTTTTTATCTAGTTAATTTATCTAGTATTTAGTTGATTTGTTAATATTTTTTAAGTAGGTAGTTGTAGTCAGGATGCAGTTTACATTGGAAGAAAGTTACATTTATTTGCCAAAATGTTTGGCGTCATTTGACAAATCTTTGTGAAATTTTCAAAACTAATTTGCCTGTCACTTCAGCTGCTGTCTTGAAAATATCATGGTGATCTGTCTAGCTGGGGCAGAGAAAAAGAGGGGTGTCCCAAAATGCTTTTTCCTCATGGTAATTTGCTTAGGAAACTTTAGACACTGGTACAGCCAGACTGCTGAATGGAACCACACCAAATTCATCAGAAAGGTAGCTCTTGGTCCAGAATGCAACATTTTTGTCAAATTACATAATTCCATTCAGTAGTAGCATAGACATTTAAAGATTTCATGACAACATCCATATAATTTCTGACACACCCACTCATACTCCCATATAACCTTTCATACACTTACTCCAACTACCACACTACCATTCTCAAACGCATTCACAAACTCATACCAGTACTTTCACAGCTATTCACTGATTCATAGATAAGCACACACAACCACTCACTCATCCATACAACCACTCGTACACCTCCTCACTCAGTAATACAGCCATTAACATATCTACCCATACAGCCATACAGCCACTCACACACAGAGTCAGTCACCCATAGAGCTACTCACACACCTATTCACTCACCCTTGTAGTCAATCACACAGCCACTTACTCACCCATACCGTTACTTTTACAGGTACTAACACATACCCATTCAGCTATACAGTCGCTGAAAGATGCACACACTCACCCGTACAGCCACTCACACAGTTACTCACTCAGCCATACAGTCAGTCATATCCCCAATCACTCAACCTATACTGCCTTTCACATACCAAGTTACCCACCCATATACCACTGTCACACACACTCACTAAGCCATACAGCCACTGACTCACCCCCTCATTCATCCATGCAGGCAGTCACACACCCCATTGCCCACCCACACAGACACTCATATACCCATACAGGTACTCAAACAACCAATCAATCACCAAAGCAACCACTCACATACCCACTCACCAAGCCATACAGCCACTTATACACCAACTGACAACTGATACAGACATTCACACAACCTAGTCACTCACCCATACATTCTGTTAGACACTTAATCAGTCACTTATACAATCAGTCACACAGCCACTAAATCATCCATACAGGCACTCATGCACCCACTGATTCAACAATACACCTTGATATATATATTTAATAATCATAATCTTTTAAAAAACACTCACAGTCACTGGATGATGTAATGAGTGATGTAATCAGTGATGTCATTTGAGATGTCATCAGTGATGTCATGAGTGATGTCACTGACCATGTCATGAGTGATGTAATATGTGAGGTCATAAGGGGTGCATTGTGGGCCGCAAGTTACAGTTAGCTCAGCTACCTGTAACAGCTGAAACTGACCCTAACTATAAAGGCATTGTAACCTTTGTTGGAGGGTCAAGTTTTAATGGCCAAAAGTTAGTTTGACCATCCCTACCATACACAGTCAGTAAGTAACAGCACACGCACCCCTTCCTTGAAACCCCTGCAAATACGTCTAAGTCAAGGCCCACTGCCTCAAGTTACTCTTTTTTTAATAATAAAATCTACTAGGCCCGGATGCTCTTGACAATGCATTTCTTTTGTGCACAACACAGTGATGTAGCTCAGGTTACCGCCAACCACAGAAACTTTCCACAGTTGCAAGTACAGGCGCCTCACACCCACACACAGGGCCCAGCTGGTACATCCTTGACATTTCACAGTTTTGTTTGCTTCATACTTTAGCATGCAATGTTCCAAACTGGCTCAGATGAAACCACAGCAACACCGCAGCAGCACCGCAGCAGCACCTTGCAATGGCAACGCCTGCCTTTAAGTTCCAGTGTCATGTGTATTTTTAGAGATATATACACTTCATATATTCTTAGTTTATACTTTGCGGTCAGGGATGACAGACCACCCACACAAACACCTGACACCCTAGCCTGCCACTTCGATGTTCTCAGGACATTAGCACCACCACTGTAGGCGTGTGGTCATGCTGTAGGCGTGCGGTCAAGCACCTGCACCATTACCTACGTCAATGCAGTCTGGCCATTTTTGATCTGAACAGGTATAACAGGCCCAGCACACCGCTTAGGACTCAGAACTCTTCTGCAAGTGCTTGGCACAAGCGTGGGTTCTCCGGCCGGCCATTTATCTGACTTGGGACTTCAAGCCTATTCCTCAGGTTGTACCTCCCAGTCTAGATAACCTATTTGTCTTTTTGAATCTCTCTGACTATTCTCAGCATTTTTTTTATCCACTCTCATTTCCTTGCATTTAAGGTCTCTTAAAATTATATATCTTGCATGACTAGTTTAGGTTCATTCCCATTTCCATGACTGTCCCATTAACAGAAGAAGAAAACGAAGGGTCAGACACTGACTCTGTTGCATCATCAAACACTTCACACGCGTCATCGTCTCACCACTCATTCGCTTCATTGTACCAGCCACTCCCTCGTCCCGACACCCCACGTGAGGCAAAGGCCCCACAACTCCAGGGGCGAAGGGTATCCCCCCAAGGCCAGCTGCCTTTTTGCAGCACAAACCCCGAGCACCCACTACTCTCATTCTCGACTGTCCAACAACACCCTGGCGACAGGGAACAGTGCCCCCCCGGCATTTGACTAAGTCCACTATGACAATTGGAGAACGACCACAGACTTTAGCAAAAGCTTAGAGAATAGCCCGAACGAAAATGCCCATACAGACATACTTGATAGACCAAAACCCATCCCCCCCTCCCGGGGATGTACTTCACTCACTCTGACGCACGTTGCTAAAATTAGAACAAATAAATGACAGAATAACTGACGCCCTTAGAAGGACAAGCCTTGGACCATCAAATGCCCAAGCAGCAGTGAACACCCCAATAACACCCACAGCACAGGCAGATCCCTTTGGGGACACTGAGGGGAATAGAGGACATGCGCCTTGATGCCTCCTGGTAAAGTCGAGCAATACAAGTTCCTATTCATTCATTCATTCATTCATTCATTCACTGGGCCATAATGGACGCTCCCCTTGGCTCGAGACAGCGGCATCAGAACACACACATACAACTGCCACAACAGCTCAGGTCCACTGCATACAACCAGAGCCACCACCATGGAACACTGCACCTGTGATAGATCCGTTCGCCCCACTATCTGCCACAGACACGGCAGATCCATTGAACTAATCACGCGCCACAAACACGACAAGCCCATTCCGCCAACCACGTCAGTAATTTCAAATTTCAAGTGATACGGGCGGGAGAAGGAGGACTAGGACAACAGAACTAGAGAGCCTCAGGATATTAGGGATGCACAGACGCCCAGATGACTTTATATATGATGTCTCTGGCACCGCCTACATGAGCAACACCCGAGCTAGATAATGTAACAGCATGTTTCTCAGCAGACCATGTGTCCTGCGGAATAGCGGTCTAACTCCCAACGAGATAGTGATACTAGGTGAAGGTTCAGATTATGCTGTCAACCCCTTCACAGCTGACTTGTCAGGTTGGACAGAGTCCCTGGCCCCGCAGATGCTCCCATGGCCAAGAGGAGGGTCCTTTGAGCCGCAGCATATGGCAACAGCAGTAGAATGCATCCTACAGGGTGCAGGAGATGAGGATTGGGATTATGCCTACATGCGGGCCAGTCTAAAGATTTGGCAGAAATAAGCCAGACAACATGACCTCACACGACCAAAAGATCTAGACATAGGAGTAACACATCAGATGCCCCTCTTGTACAAAAGAGCCAATGACACACCTGTTTATATGTCATGGTCCTATGTGAACAAAGAAAACATCAATAAGTCTCTCCCCCCACTCGCGGAGGGTGCTGGCAAATGGATAGCAGCCCTAGAAAGGATCACTACAGGCAACAACGTAAGGATAGGCGATATGAAGAGTTTACTCATTTCCGTCATGGGAGGGGAAGCAGAAGACATCTTTAAGAGTGTCAGTAATGGCTTAATAACTATGAATGACACACAGTATGATGGAGAACACTTCGATAAAATAAGATCAGCGGTTTGGGCCAAATTGCGGAAAACATTTCTAGATGTCCCTAACATTGGATCCCTTATGTAGCAGACAGTGCAAGCGAACGAGGATCCAATTAACTTTATCTCCAGAATGAAAGAAAAATAGCATCAGGAGTTAGGCGACAAATGGAAGGGAACAGGAGGGAATAGTAGGGTTTTCTATCACATGGTTAAGAGAGGTCTACCAGAGGATGTACAGGAAAAGTTAGACAGAGTAGTAGCCATGGAAGCAAAACCATGGCCTGAGATTTAGGATCATATTATACATTTCTGCAAACATAGACAAGAACAGGAAAAGGGTAGACAGCTAGCCATAGAGAATGCAGCTGCTAAATTTGTGCAACAGAAGCTTAATAAGAAGAAGGACACCCCAGACACCGTAATGTTAGCTGCACCTGTCAGTCAGATGACAGCAGTCACCACATTCCCACAGGCTGCTCAGAATGCACTTACCGCCAACACACAACCTACCCTGCAACAAATGCAAAAACAGCCCGCCATGCAATATGTGCAGGCACAGCCACAGCCTCCTACCGTACAGTATGTCCAGACTCAACCACAGCCTGCCATACAGTACATACAGCCGCAGCCCCCAGTACAATACATAGCAGCACAACCTGCCTACAGTAATGACCAACACCAGTATTACAACAATAACAGAAACAATGTCAACAGAAACACAGGCATGCAGGGAAGAGGTAATGGAGTGGGACAGCAAAGGGTCCAACTGCAGCCAGGACAACACACTTGTTTTCATTGCCACAAGGTAGGCCACATGCAAAGAGAGTGCCGCACTAGACTTCGAGACCAAGGCCAGCAATCTATGGGTCCCGACCAACAAGCACCACCACAATCCCAACAACAACAAACATATCTACAGCAACCACAGATACTGTACGCCTATGCTCAACCTGCCCCTCAGCAAAACATGCAGTAAGTGCAGCTCCAAGCACCCTTGATTGACCAAGCTCAACAGTCGCCCCCGCAAATGCAAGCCCCCATGCAGATACCCACATACCAAGTGATGCCCCAAGCACAAAATGCTTCACCCCAAGGTGGTGTGGTGATTACCCCCAACAATCCGTTCACACAGGGCACCATCCAGCAATACCATGCAGGAGGATACACTAGTTAGGACAGCCCACAGACAACTCTTGTGTGCCCGGTTTTATCATGTACCATGAGCGGTGAAGATGACCCCACCGTCCTGGTCACGATAAACAACAGAACATATAGCTTTCTCATTGACACAGGCGCCACGTACTCCTGTATTACAGGCGGACATCTGCCCACTTCAGATCAGGTAGCGGACACACAGGGATTCTCTGGGGCAATAGCAAGGGTCCCTTTCACCAAGCCCGTACTCATACAAATAGGAGACCGTGTGCTGGAACAACGACTGCTTTATTCACCACACTCTCCAATATAATATCCACTCTGTCACCCCATTCAAGATAACACTGAAACCAGGCACAATATTACCCAGAATAAAACAGTATCCACTCTCTAAGGAAGCAGAGGAGGGTATTGCCCCTACCATACAGGCCTTGCTGGACCAGGGAGTCATATACCCCTGTACCTCTTTTTGTAATACTTGCTTTTTTCCGGTGCGCAAAGCCAAGACCAACCAATGGCGTCTAGTGCACGACGTGCGACCAAGTAACAACATGGTGGTACCCGAGTTTCCCATTGTCCCAGACCCCTCGGTCATCCTCACAAATGTTTCCCCGGAAGCACAGTATTTCTCCGTGATCTACCTGAATAATTTGTTGTTTAGCATCCCCTTCACCCAGACAGTCAATACCTATTAGCTTTCTCGTTTAAGGGGGTGCAAATGACCTATAGAAGATTAGCACAGGGGTACTGTGAGTCCCCTAGTGTCTTTAACAGAGTTGTCAAAGAAGACTTATCCAATTTCCAGTGTGACAGCACTTTGCTGCAATATGTCGACGACATTTTGCTCTGCAGCCCCACAGAACAACAGTGCAGAAAAGACACCATCTCTCTGCTCACTACATTAGCACACAGAGGTTACAAAGTGGACAAAAACAAACTTCAGTATTGCCAAACAGAGGTACACTATCTAGGCCAATTACTATCAGCATCAGGAAAACGAGTCACGCCAGATAGAGTTGAGACCATAAAAGGTATACTGAGCCCCAAACAGTCAAAGACATGCAGAAGTTTCTAGGATTAGTGAACTATGTCCGCCAGTGGGTCTTTGATTTCTCAACGATAACTACTCCTTTGTTAAAAGCAGTTAAATGAGCCAAAGACAGACGCAACAAAATAGACTGGACACCTGACATGACAGCATCCTTCAAGCAGTTAAAAGATGAAATAATAAATGCACCAGTGTTAGGCTCGCCTGACTACACAAAATAATTCTACCTGTTCACTCACTGCAATGGTCAGGTCATGACCCCTGTACTTAAGCAAAAATACCCCATGGGCCATAAGCCCATCGCATACTTCAGCGGCATGCTAGACTCTGTCATGAAGGGTCATTACGCATGTGAACAAGCTCTTGCCGCAGCAGCGTTCGCTGTAGAGAAAAGCCCCCCCATTGTCATGGGATCCCCTTTGACACTGTACACTGAGCACGCCGTCTTTGCTATAATTCAGAAGGCCGAGACAACTTTAACAACACAAAGAGTGTCAGGTTACGAAGTCATACTGTCATAGCCTTCTCTGAAAATTTTCAAATGTCACACAGTCAATCCTGCTACGTTCTTTGCCCATCTCATTGCAGCCTCAGACGATGACACCCATGACTGTGCCACGTACTCTCCAGATGAGTCAGGAGCAGCAAAGGAGGACACCCTGCCAGACAGCACTGTATATTTTGTTGATGGGTCCTCCACCATCGACCAGGACACAGGGATCAGATACACAGGAGCTGCAGTGATTAGGGCCCAACAACATGAGTCCTCTGAGTCCCTAGACATCGTACAGCAAATTGCACTGCCTCCGCATTACTCAGCCCAAGCTGCTGAGTTAGTGGCACTAATTGCCGCTTTGAACAACGGGGCTGACGACCGCATCCGCGTCTACTCGGACACTACATATGTCACAACTACGACACACTCGAGTATCTTGCGCTGGAAAAGACGTGGATTTCTCAAATCAGACGGAACGCCTGTATGTCACAAACAATTGTTGGAAGAATTAGTTGAGGCTCTTACGCTTCCAACTGAGGTAGCTGTTGTCAAATGTGCAGCGCACACTAATGGACAAGATTTTGTCTCCAGAGGTAACGGTCTGGCAGACTGGGCAGCAAAAGCTGCAGCCAGAGGCCCCACACCTGTGACTACGCCAGATCCTCAAAACACCCCTATTCTATGTGCCCAAGCAGTAGCTCCAGTAAAGCAGACAAACACGCATGAAGGTAGAATAGCTCCAGCGCAGCCCACAGACTTGCATGATGAAGCTCTTGACACAAATACTCCTTACATTATCGACAACACGCAACAATATGATCACATTGCCCAACTACATCTCAGAGAAATACAAGAAAGTGCACTACATCAAGAGAAAGAGCTATGGAAGAAGAGGGGAGTACAGCAGGACCCTGCTGATTTCATTTACAGGCAGACCATGTCTGGAAAGCCCGTCATGCCACAAGCCTTACTGCAGGTGGCACTGGACCAACTACACCTTCCCGCACATGTCGCCCGAGTTAACATGTCCAAAACATTGCAAACACGCTGGTTCATTGCCAATGCCCATGAACTGATACAACTCTTTGTTAATAAATGCCTCATCTGCCAACAATATTCACCAAACCCAACTCTTAAAACAGTCACTTCCACCATCCCCAAACCTTCTGGCCCCTTCAAAGAACTCCACCTTGACTATGTCGATATGATTGACCGATGCCAAAACTACAGATATCTTATTGTGGTAGTATGCCCATTCTCACACTGGATCGAAGCTGGACCATGCGTCCACTGCGATGCCAAAGCAGCAGCCACATTCCTACTCCGAGACGTCATTTCACGCTGGGGAATCCCCGACGCCACTAGGATAGACAACGGAAGCCATTTTACAAACACCATCTTTTCCTCTCTGACCACAATGCTGGGCATCAGACACAAACTGACATCCGCGTATCGCCCCCAAAGTAATGGCATTTGTGAGCGCCTAAAGGCTTGCTCAAAAACAAAATAAGCAAAATATCGACACCATCGGTACAAAATGGCTCTTCTGCCTCCCACTTGCCCTCTTCTCACTAAGAAACTCCCCAAGCTCGGATCACCACCTCACGCCCCACCAGCTTGTCACGGGACGATCCATAAATGTAGCTGTCCCCTCCACCAGGCCCAAAACTGATAGTGAGTCATCTTCTGAGATTGTAAAAGCAGAACTCTACGATTTCTTGTGCACACTAACGCGTGCTGCGCAGTTCCTTTCTGCCCAGGAATCCAAGAGGAAAGGGAAGGGCCCCATCGATCCTGAGCTACCGCCAATTCATCCTGGGTCCCTGATCTTCATCCGGAAGCACGTCAGGTGCTGGAAGGACCCCAAGTTTGAAGGCCCATTTCAAGTGATCGATTCATCTCCAACTGCCGTCCGGATAGCCGAGAGGAAAGCATGGATCCACCGAAAAGATGTACGCCTCGATCCTGCACCTCCGCAGCATCAGACAACGGACTAAAAAAGGAAAATGAAAAGCCCATGGCCCCCCTGAATGAGGACAGTGACTTCCCTTCCACTGTTGACGAAGATGAAGAAGACACTTACATGCTGCTCCAGGAATACCGCGGCCGTAAAGCCAAGTTATGTATACTATCTATATTGATGTTATGTATCATTGTTGGAGTGGCACTAGCAACATTTAATTTGTATATCTTTTTTCTTGCTGTAAAGAGTTATCATGATGTAGGTAGCAAAAATGCCTTAGCATCCACTGTTCCATCCATTGTACCAGCGGTCACCCATAACCAGAAGATGAAAACATACAGCACACAAGGTCCAAAACTCCCGACAGTAGCTCTGGTCCTACACACACTAGTACACATTTCGTACTCCCAACTTCCATCCCAGGTGACAGAAACAATACACAGGATAGGGCGGCCAATCACACAGAACTACAGCCAGCTTTCCGCCAATGCCCTGTACGCCACCACAGAGTCCGCCGACTCACTATCTCCCCGGGCAGGACAAAGCCCCTTGTCCCCCACTGGTCCACGGAGCAGAGGACAGGGTACAAGACATTCAAGACATTCCAACACCTTGTAGAGATACAGAAGGACCTAGGGCCCATAATAGGTCTACAGCAGTCAATAAGGGATCATTCGGTCCACTCTTCCCTAGTAGACAACTCATGGTACAGGGACATGACAGCAGTAGGGAAAACAATAACGAATGATTCTTGCTACGTATGTTCCTACATCCCGCATGCAGTAGGTGCGGACCGACTAGTTTTTCCTAAAGAAGTCCCACCACACATTGTCATGTACCTGTTGCACCTGTACATTTGCCGCATGCAGGGACTGGTCCAAGTAATTGGGGTTGAAATCTCTACTGTATTTGTAAATATAACGGAATGGGACTACAACAACGTCATATACAGGGTTACTTCTGACAGGTCAGAAATAGAAGAGTTGATAAAGGGGATGTAAAGAAGAGGTTAATCTAATATGGATCACCTGGCCCCGAGAATAAGACGAAGGGGATACATTGTGCTATTAAAACCCTTAGCAGCATGTGACCTAAGCGAGTCTCATGGCTTTCATACCCCCAGCAAGTGCCCATGCCAAAACAGAACCGTGCTGCAGCTCCGGGCAAAAACATATTACAATAACGAGTGGCATAATCCCGACTACGTATATTGCAGAGCAGCATCTGATGGGTCCTCCTTGGGTGGGAGAAACACAATGGGAAGGAGACATTGACTGGGATGTTGAGGATGACTGTGAACAAATTTGAAGTCAGGAAGGCAAGAGATTGTCATGCCTGCTTGCAGGGAGCGGGCGCAGCGCTCGTAACTGGAGACGTGATTGGCAATGAAGAAGTGGTTGGCAAAAGCTCACCATAAGATTGCGTGCGCCTTGCGCATGCGCATGGTAGTTCCTGGTGCATTTAGGACCGCCTTTCCATTCCGGAAGCGCTTCGTGTCTAGCTAGTGTCATTGGTTCGTTCCGGGTCACTGGGGGAAGCCGTCCGAGGAGTCAGCGGTTGGCGTCTCTCCACCATCGGCGTTTACGGCGGTATTCGTGAGTTCAGGAAGATTCCTGAGATAGCGTCTCTCCTTGATTTATTGTTTGTTGCTTATTATTACCTTTGGTTTAGAGCCGGCTGGCTTTCAAGGATTTCACTCCGCTGTGGTAACAGCGGGTGCATTATTATTGTTCTGACTCAAGAGTAGTCAGATTACTAAGTGTTGTCTCTGAGTTGTGTTGCAAGTCGAGTCCCTAGTTTTGTCGGGACTTTGTTTTATCGTACCTTGTGCCGGTTAACAAGGGGATTGGATGCTTGGAGCACTTATAGGTGTATCCTCTGGTGTCAAGAGGTACAGTGCCTGTACAGAGAAACAGTATAGAAGTCTAGAAACCTTGAGTCAGAGCCTAATCTCATGTTTTCTTGTTTATAGGATAACATATACATACATAAGAATCAAGACTTTATACGGGGGAAAAAAGCTAAGCACACAACATTCCATAGGTATATATATATATATTCTGGGCTATAAGAACACACATTCAGGAAAGCTGGAACAGAACTGTAATAATCATCTGCTTTGTCTAGTAGATACAAACCTGGTGAAGCCTACACCTGTCCCGTTAGACGATTGCTGGTTGCAGTGTCTTCCCCTCCTTTCCTTGTTGTGTTCCCCCGTTTTCCCCCGCGTCACCGCTTATGTGTTAGTGATTATACCTGGCACAGGGAGGTGATAAGGGGCGAAGTTGGGGGCTTAGCATCGAGCTCCGTGGCACTCCTGCGACAATTGGAACCGAGCACGACAGACACGACAGAACGCGAAGCCCATAGTCTATTTATCTCCCGAGTGCCATGGATCTATCACTTGCAGATGTAGCCAACATGATAGGCAATCTCCAGTTGGAGACCCAAGCCCTTTCAAGTAAGGTAGAAGCCTTACAACGAGATAGAGAAGGAGGGACCAGAGCTAGCTCCTCCACCCCTGTAGTACAAGTGGTTACTCCTCATACCATACCTTTGGCTCCGCCTGAGCGATTTTATGGAGACCCTAATAAATGTGCCGCATTCCTTACTCAATGCCAGCTCCATTTTTTGTGCAAGGCAGCTTGTTTCCCGAATGACCAGGCTAAAGTCGCATTCGTCCTTTCTTATCTAGGAGGTTCTGCTGCTATTTGGACGATTCCTTTAATTGAAAAGGATGATCCCCTCCTCTTAGATTACGATCTGTTCAGACGAGAATTAAGAAAGATGTTTGATAAACATACCTTCACTCATGCAGCAGATACAGAACTTTTGCACCTTAAACAGGGAAACAAGGATCTTATAACGTATATCTCAACATTCAACCGATTGGTTGTAGAGGCTGATTGGTCCCCAGAAAAGCGCAGTGCACTTTTTTATAAAGGATTAAGGGAGGAGTTAAAAGACGCTCTAGCTCATGTTGTGGACCCCCCTGATTCTTGCCCTGAATTAATAGATTTGGTTGTGAAGCTTGATCATCGGTTAAATGAAAGAAAAAAGGATAAGGGTAGATATGAATATCCTTGAGTAGGTATGAGGGAAAAGAAACCAGAGATAGAATCCAAAATAGAAGAACCAGAACCTATGCAGATAGGTAGCATTAAGGGTCCCCTGACAGAAACCGAGAAACAAAGGAGAAGAGACAATAAATGATGTCTCTATTGTGGTAAAGCGGGGCATTTCCTCAGAGAATGTCCTGTAAAACCTAAACAGTCACGCCGAGCGGAAAACTAGCAGACCCGAGACCGAACTAGACTACTCTCTCGGGTCCTATGAAACATATGGTCTCCTCTGTCATGGTTAACAAGGGTCATTTTTATGTCCCTGCTCAGCTTACATGGATTGGAAACAAACTAGATGTTCCTATTATGGTAGATTCGGGAGCCTCAGGGAATTTTATGGATACGCAATGGGCAATGGAGCATTCTGTTCCAGAAATAAGGAAAACCCTTATTGAAGAAGTGTATACTATTGATGGCAGTTCTTTGAAATCCGGACCCATCACCCATACTTCCATTATGATTGAACTCACGATCAGTTCCACTCATTGGGAAGAAATTGCTTTTGACTTGATAGATTCCCCCCAGTTTCCAGTGGTATTAGGGTTGCCCTGGCTATGCTTACATAATCACCAGATAGATTGGGAACATTCAGATCTTACCTTTAGTTTAAGATGTACCTCCCATAAAAAAGCTGAGATTGCTCC
Organism: Lissotriton helveticus; assembly: GCF_964261635.1. Lineage (NCBI taxonomy): Eukaryota > Metazoa > Chordata > Amphibia > Caudata > Salamandridae > Lissotriton > Lissotriton helveticus. The sequence goes on along the minus strand of NC_136060.1, from coordinate 43,833,551 downwards.
TATCACACTTGAGAATACGACAGGGTCAGAAGATCCTAGTCCGCAAGAAGAGGAAACAGAAAAGAAAGTCAATTCCATAACACCTTTCACAGACTCACTCCTTACGGTGGAACAACCTGATGTAGAATTACCTGCGGAATATGGAGAATACCAATCAGTGTTTGATAAGAAACAGGCCACCATACTGCCCCCGCATAGGGTATATGATTGCCGAATAGAGTTACAACCTGGAGCCAAAAGGCCTACAAGTAGAGTGTATTCTCTCACAGAAAAGGAGAATATATACCTCAGAGAATACCTTGATAATATGCTGGAGTTGGGATTTATACGAGTCTCTAGGTCCCCTGCTTCCTCAGCTCTTTTTTTTATTCCTAAAAGGGAAGGTGGATTGCGCTGTTGCATTGATTATATCAAGAATAAATATCCCCTTCCCCTCATATCTGTTCTTCTGGACCAAATAAAGGACGCCAAATGGTTTACCAAATTAGATCTTCGTGGTGCATATCATCTCGTCAGGGTCCAGGACGGAGATGAATGGAAAATGGCCTTTTGTACTAAATATGGGTTGTATGAGTATTTAGTAATGCCCTTTGGGCTTTGTAATGCTCCCTCTGCATTTCAGTACTTCATTAATGAAGTACTGAAAGAACATCTTGATATCAGTGTAACAGCTTACATCGACAATATACTCATTTATTCCAAGACTTACAGTGAACATATTCAACATATACAGGAGGTACTCCAAAAACTACAAACAAATCAGTTGTTTTGCAAATTAGACAAATGCTTTTTTCACAGACACCAAGTAGCCTTTTTGGGTTTTTTGATTTCGGAACAAGGTTTACAAATGGACCCGCATAAAGTGTCTGCTGTGATGAATTGGCCTCCCCCTAGAACTGTCAAAGAAGTGCAACAGTTCATAGGGTTCGCCAACTTCTACAGGCGCTTTATCCATCACTTTTCTGACGTCGTGGCCCCTATTACTAAGTTGTTGCGTAAAGGGGTGTCTTTTGAGTGGTCTAAGGAGGCCGATAATGCCTTTCAGGTACTGAAGTCTGCTTTTACTCAGGCCCCCATTTTGAAACATCCTGATCTCAATAGCCCATTCATTGTGGAGGTGGATGCCTCCCAGGTAGCAGTGGGGGGAGTCCTTTCACAATCTGATCTTACTACGGGAGAAATACATCCAGTGGCCTACTACTCTCACAAACTCACGCTGCAGAATCCAACTATGCCGTGGGGGAGAAAGAGCTTCTTGCAATTAAGAAAGTGCTAGAAGAGTGGCGTCAATATCTTCTGGGCACACATCACACAGTCACAATAATAACTGACCATATAAACTTGCAGTATTTACAAACAGCACGAGCATTATCCATGAGGCAAATGAGGTGGACACAGTTCTTTAGTGGGTATGACTTTGTCATACATTTCAGGCCAGGGAGAAAGAATGGAAAAGCTGATGCTTTATCACGCGTGGGGTTTGATCCTGTTCCTAACGATGAGGAACCTCCCAGCATCATTGGTCCTTGTAAAATCATAGGTGGGCTCACTTCAGAAGAGCGTTTGATAGAACAAGTACGTAGTGCTCAACAAGATCCTTCCTTCCTACCTTTGTTGGCTCATCAAACCGCCACTATCAAGGACGGTTTGCATTATTTACAGGGTGGACTAGTGATACCTATATACCCCTTGCAACAGCAGATACTTGAGTTGTGTCATTCATGAGGAATAGCAGGACACCCAGGGTATAAAAGGACACTGGAGTTAGTGAGGAGATATTGTTGGTGGCCTAATATGGCAGGGGAGGTGCAAAAATATGTTCGTACATGTCATGTGTGTGCCCAGGGGAAGACATCTCATGAAGGGTCAGTAGGATTGCTCCATCCCATCCCTACTCCTCCAGAACCCTGGCACACCGTGTCTATGGATTTTATTGTTGAACTACCATGCACGAAGAGAGGCCACACCACACTTCTCGTAGTGGTTGACTTGTTCACTAAATTTGCTCACTTCATCCCACTGAAAAAATTACCCACGTCACAAAATCTGGCATCTGTCTTTTTGCATAATATAGTCCGGTTGCATGGCTTACCAGCAGTTTTGATCACAGACAGAGGGACTCAATTCGTATCGAAGTTTTGGAAATCATTGTGTGAGGCCTTACACATAGAAATACGCCTTTCATCCAGTCACCACCCCCAGACAGATGGGCAAACTGAGAGGGTGAACCAAAGTCTAGAGCAATTCATTAGATGTCAGTCCCTGCAAGATCAGAAAGAATGGGATGAGTTAGTTTGGCTTGCTGAACTATCATATAACAACAGTCACCACTTTTCTACTTTGTATACACCTTTCTATGGGTCCCATGGTTTTCACCCTAGAATTCTGCCCTTTGCTCCCATCAAACACTGTATTACTCCTGCTGTATCAGATCTGGTCCATCATATTCAATCGGTACATTCCAAGATTCAAGATAATCTTGATAGGGCCAAAACAGAGTATAAGAAGAAGGCGGATGCTCGCAGGAAAGTGGAACTGGGGTATCAAACGGGTGAAAAAGTATGGCTTTCCACCAGACATTTGAATCTAAAAGGTGCCTGTAAATTCAAACCAAAATATGTAGGTCCTGTCGTGATTTCTAAGGTCATAAACCCTGTTGCCATAAAACTGAGTTTGCCCTTGTCTGTGAAAGTGCATCCTGTCTTTCATGTGTCCCTTTTAAAACCTGTTGTGCCTGGTACGCGTATTCCAGCTTTGATTGTTCCTGTTTTGATTGACAACAACGAGGAATATGAGGTAGGGGCTATAATCGATTCCAGAAGGGTACAGAGACGTCTCCAATATCTGGTACATCGGAAGGGTTATGGAATCGAGGAGAGGTCATGGGAACCAGCTAGCCAGGTACATGCCCCTCGTTTACTCAGGGCCTTCCATAGGCGCTATCCTCACAAGCCTAAACCTGTGGGAGGTGCTGTGGGAGGGGTATTCTGTCATGCCTGCTTGCAGGGAGCGGGCGCAGCGCTCGTAACTGGAGACGTGATTGGCAATGAAGAAGTGGTTGGCAAAAGCTCACCATAAGATTGCGTGCGCCTTGCGCATGCGCATGGTAGTTCCTGGTGCATTTAGGACCGCCTTTCCATTCCGGAAGCGCTTCGCGTCTAGCTAGTGTCATTGGTTCATTCCGGGTCACTGGGGGAAGCCGTCCGAGGAGTCAGCGGTTGGCGTCTCTCCACCATCGGCGTTTACGGCGGTATTCGTGAGTTCAGGAAGATTCCTGAGATAGCGTCTCTCCTTGATTTATTGTTTGTTGCTTATTATTACCTTTGGTTTAGAGCCGGCTAGCTTTCAAGGATTTCACTCCGCTGTGGTAACAGCGGGTGCATTATTATTGTTCTGACTCAAGAGTAGTCAGATTACTAAGTGTTGTCTCTGAGTTGTGTTGCAAGTCGAGTCCCTAATTTTGTTGGGACTTTGTTTTATCGTACCTTGTGCCGGTTAACAAGGGGATTGGATGCTTGGAGCACTTATGGGTTTATCCTCTGATGTCAAGAGGTACAGTGCCTGTACAGAGAAACAGTATAGAAGTCTAGAAACCTTGAGTAAGAGCCTAATCTCATGTTTTCTTGTTTATAGGATAACATATACATACATAAGAATCAAGACTTTATACGGGGGAAACAGCTAAGCACACAACGTTCCATAGGTATATATATATATATTCTGGGCTATAAGAACACACATTCAGGAAAGCTGGAACAGAACTGTAATAATCATCTGCTTTGTCTTGTAGATACAAACCTGGTGAAGCCTACACCTGTCCCGTTAGACGATTGCTGGTTACAGTGTCCTCCCCTCCTTTCCTTGTTGTTTTCCCCCGCGTCACCGCTTATGTGTTAGTGATTATACCTGGCACAGGGAGGTGATAAGGGGCGAAGTTGGGGGCTTAGCATCGAGCTCCGTGGCCCTTCTGCGACAATTGGAACCGAGCACGACAGAGATACACCTAGGGTAGGGAAGGAATGTTCGAACCTAAAAGAGCATTTAAACTAAAAAACCCTTCTCTTAGTTTCATAGGTAACGGCTCTATATCTGTTGGGCGTAACACAGATTGCAACACGACTATCTTTAATGTTGAAATGCAGTTCGGCACCTCCTCTTTGATGGACTACTACTGGGGTTGCGTTCTCCACAGCTACCTCCTCAGTGGCTCGGACTGTGTTCCCTTGTGACTCTGCATGAAGTACACCTGGTTGTGCTGGCACCGAATGCCTCCCACATTCTGTCACATCCAATGACAGTTGATGTCACATTCCTCCACCAGCGAACAGCCGAGTACTTTGCGACCTATGCCCTTGGTAACTTTCCTCAGGAGTTCGCCTCTTCAACGAGGCCCAGCTCTTCTTCGGAGGGGTAGTTCCAGTCTTCCAAACAAATGCAAATGCCCGCTGGATAGAAGTGACCCACTACGAGGTCATGAAGGCCATCAACAGAATGGGCTAAATGCAATTAGGGAAGAGCTACGCCCCTTAAGACTGATGGTTTTAGAACACCGCTACTTCCTCGACATGTTGACTGCCAAAGATGATGTTTTGTGCCATAGAATCGGAAAATCCTGCTGCACGTTTATTCTGGGAAACAACGAGGGTAACGGATCAATAGCAAGAGCCATTGAGGAGTTGACCAACTTGGGAAAAGAGATGACCGAGGAAGGAGGTGCCCCTGCGGACATTGTTCCAACGGACTGGTTCGACTTTGGCTGGATGCCCTCATTGCTGACAGCAAAACTGAACTTAATGATACCCATAGTTGGAGTTATGTTGCTTCTGAGTTGCGTCTTTCAGCTAGGGAGCCACTGTATCAAGAAATTTAGCACCAAGATAGTAGGGATGAATTACGCTAGGGCAAGGATTTGCAAGGCGGCAGACTACGAAGACATGGATCGTGTTCCTGGGGATGGGACTGGGATACAATTAGAAATGAGTGAGCGAGCAGCATCTGGCACTCACTATGACATACCCACAGCTTCCCCACTTCCCCCAGGTTGAAACACCCTGCGTGAGGGCCCCGCATCTGTTCGATATGAATGTCTGTTTGATAGGTCAGGTGGAGAATATGCTGAAATACTTATTAAATCAGAGGGGGAATATGTCGACCTAAGGAAAGGGCAACAGTGTGGGCTCGAGTGCTAAGTTAATGACACACCCTGGCACCCCTACCAGCAAAAAGATCTCAAAGATACTACGTAGGAAGTGTGTTCAAAAATGAACAAGAGGAGGGGGATGTTGGAGGATCAAGTTTTAATGTCCAAAAGTTAGATTAACCATCCCTACCATACACAGTCAGTAAGTAACAGCACACACACCCCTTGAAACCCCTGCATATAGGTCTAAGCCAAGGCCCACTGCCTCAAGTTACCCTTTTAAAGAAAAAAAAATCTACTAGGCCCGATGCTCTTGAAAATGCATTTCTTTTGTGCACAACACGGTGATGTAGCTCAGGCTACCGCCAACCATAGAAACTTTCCACAGTTGCAAGTACAGGCACCTCACAGCCACACACGGGACCCAGCTGGTACATCCTTGACATTTCACAGGTATTGTTTGCTTCATTCTTTGGCATGCAATGTTCCAAACTGGCTCAGATGAAACCGCAGCAGTACCGCAGCAGCACCTTGCGATGGCAACGCCTGCCTTTAAGTTCCGGTGTCATATGTTTTTTTAGAGATATGTACGCTTCATATATTCTTTGTTTATACTTTGCTGTCAGGCATGACAGACCACCCGCCCAAACACCTGACACCCTTGCCTGCCACTTCGATGTTCTCAGGACATTAGCACCACCACTGTAGGCGTGTGGTCATGCTGTAGGCGTGCGGTCAAGCACCTGCACCATTACATACGTCAATGCGGTCTGGTCTTTTTTGATCTGAACATGTATAACAGGCCCAGCACACCACTTAGGACTCAGAACTTTTCTGCAAGTGCTTGGCACAAGCGTGGGTTCTCCGGCCGGCCATTTATCTGACTTGGGTCTTCGAGCCAATTCCTCAGGTTGTACCTCCCAGTCTAAATAACCTATTTGTCTTTTTGAATCTCTCTGACTATTCTCAGCATTTTTTTTATACACACCCAATTCCTTGCATTTAAGGTGTCTTAAAATTATATATCTTGCATGACTAGTTTAGTTTAGAATGGTTAGCCTCTAGGCACTAGTATTTCACAGTGTGCAGTGTATCTTTGACTCTAACTGATTACAATTGTACCTTTTTTACCAGATTCTCATTCCAGCCTGTCTTCTCGAATTTTGAGCATTATAAATATAATTAGTGTTCTATTCCTGACTGAGTGAAGTCAGGTTTGTTAATTGTTTTTGCTTAGGTAGATGAAATGATATGCATTTATTGATATGCTTGTGATTTAACGAACAAAAGTGCCACTTAAACATGGCTCTTCGTCGTCTTATATCTTTCTTTCTTGCTTCTCAGTGAAGAAGTGCTTCGGTGGCTTGTGACCACAGGTGACCCCAACCAAAGGGCATTTAGTTCCCTTTGTCACCTTTTTCTTCAATGAATTTCCAAGGCTTTCTAAATTCTATTTCATAAATATATGTCCCTGTAACCTTTGATTTTTTTCAGTAAATCTCTGAGGTTTATTCCTATCTATAACATCCCTGTAACGTTTGTTTTTTTCAGCTAAAAAATTATATATATATATATATTCCACCAAGACTGTCGTATTCCTGTTTCCTCCACAGAACAACAGACCACGGCACCACAACTGCTTTCAGAAGAAATGTATTCAATAGGCAATCCCTCTTCTGAAAGCAGTTGTGGTGCCGTGCTCTGTTGTTCTGTGGAGGAAACAGGAATACGACAATCTTGGTGGAATATTGGGCGTCGCTCACCCGCCACGGCCCGCCGTCGGAAGCGGCTTGAGGAATAGCGAACTCTTTGGTGGAATATATGTATAAATTCCTAAACACTCCTGTGTCCTTGATCACGGGCTGTCGGTAGAACAAACGGCGGTTCATAGAACCTCTTTTTTTTATGTGTAGGGCCCCGCCCCAGTGGGCGTCATCCCTGCCACACAGCTTGCTGGTACTTTTGGTTCCCTTAATAATTAATGTCCAAAGTGGGTGCCGTGTTTGTCCACAATCAGCCATGCAAAGTTTTCCCCATGTGGGTTGAAGGGAAGCTGCATTGTAATCCCACTGTTATGCAGCAGTCACTCAAAACAGCCCTCCTGCTCCCTGGTGAAAGTTCCTTCACAACACCTGGTCCGTATTCAATACAGCAGGGCAGTTTCCGCGACCTGGGCTTGGCCGCTCAATATCCAACGTAGAAAGGTTGCCCTTCGAAGGAGACGCCACAAAGCCGAATACATATATATATATATATATATATATATATATATATATATATATTTCCCAACAACTTGGCTCGTTTTGGTCGACCCCTGGCGATTCTCACATCGGTGCAGAATTCCTCAGCAGAGCCCCGCCGAATTCAATCGTCCACACCTCCTCTTCAGGAATGAAAACGCACTCGTAGGAACTCTCTTTCCAGATTCTTTATTAATCCATAGTTCTCAGCATAAAAAAATTTATATACCAAATATATACATTTTTTTATGCTGAGAACTATGGATTAATAAAGAATCTGGAAAGAGAGTTCCTACGAGTGCGTTTTCATTCCTGAAGAGGAGGTGTGGACGATATATATATATATATATACATATATATATATATATTACCTACTGGCGGTTACCAGTAGGTAGTTATAGTTAGGACCTAGTTTCCCAGGAAGAAACTTTGTTTTGGGGGTGATTCGTCAAGGGGGGCTGAGAAAAAAGGGGAGTCCCAAAATGTGTTTTCTCCATGTTAATTTCCATAGGAAACTTTAGACAAGGCTACAGGTCGAACGGGTGAATGGAATTACCTCAAATTTGGCTGGGAGAAGGGTTTTGGTCTAGAAAGCACGCTTTTGTTTATTTGATGTAAATCCTTTCAGTAGTTTTTGAGAAATAGCAAAATTTATAGATATCGATATTTGGGAATTCTGCCATCTGATTGGCTGAGGCGTTACGAGCACGAGCTTGCTGTTTATTGGCTGCGAGAGGTTGCAACTGGGAAGTGTTGACCCCCATTTTGTGATTCCGTTGAAGCAAGTAAGGGAAAAAAGGGGGAAAAAAGGCAGAAAGAGGAGGGGAGGAGCACTGTAACCTCTGTGGGGTGTTTAAAAAAATAGATTTTATTGTATAGTTAATAAAAACCATTACAAAAGGATAAAAACATTGGTTAAAAACTAATCAATATACATTCCTGATTGAACTTTGCAACATTTAAGAGTAAAATTAAGTCAAAAGTGTCCAGTGCCAAGTCAATTTATTTATACATTGTCCGTTAACTAGTTGTGGGGTGGTAAGTTAAAATCGAATTCATCCACTGTATCCGTTGACTGGCTGGGGAAAATGGTAGATGCAGCGGAGTAAGATCTATTCTTAGTTTTCAATTTTGTGCAGTGACACCCCTTTTGCATTCCGACTTCATGACAAATTTAATGAATCTGCAGATGAATTGCGGATCCGCTGCACTCAGGATCTGTATAGTGGCGGAGCAACAGGTACGTATTCCATACTCAATGAACTTTGCCTTTAACCAGTACCGTCGTTCCTGAGCCAGTGCGGGCAGATGCAAAGTAGGTGGATGAGGTCTTGTTTTGAGTTGCCACATAGGTCACACTCCTTAGTGTCAGGTTTCCTCCAGTCTGGTATATCAGCGTTTGTCGGCAGATTTCCCACCCTTAAGCTGAGGTATTTTGATTTGATATATGGAGAGAAAGAAAACCCGAAATAGGCTGCAGGTTTGAGGACCTTGTATGATTGAATTGTCATCCATGCGTGAGCTCGGTGACTGAAGATCGATTTGTCATAAATCAGCGAATGCCTGTTTGCGACCTTTTTGACAGCTAGTTTAAATGATGGTACCGATAGCTTAATTTGCCACAGCGATGCAAGTTCAGTAATGTCAAGGGACTGTTTTAAATACTTGGCATACTGGGAATTCGGGTTGTTTTGCATTGCTTCCCAAGGCAAGGTTGATTTCTGTTTCCCTGTTCATCCATATATTATACCAGAATATAATGGTATCGTACTTTTTTTGGAGTTCTTGAGATTGTAGGCCAAACTCCAGTCGGACCTGCGCAGGTGAGGCATTGGGCGGTATTGTGAAAACCCGCTTATAAACCCTAATTTGGATTTTGTCAAGAAGCTGTGCACTTCTGCCATGATGTAGCACACTGCCATAGCCTATTGTAGGGAGCAGCTTGGCCTTGATGACTGTCAAAAGTGGATTAAAATAGGGACCTTTTAGCTGCTTGGAGATGTTGTTTAGCGCATATAACAGGGCTGTTCCCTTTTTTTCAATGACATCAAAGTGCAAAGAAAAGTTAAGGCGTCTGTCCAGCTGTATTCCCAAGTACTTATAATTGTCCACTATTTCTAGCTTCTTGTCATCTATAAAAAAAACTGGAAATGTGTTACGCCGACGTGTCAGTATCATAATCTTTGTTTTTTGACTATTTATTTGGAGACGATTGCATTTTGTGTATTCTGCCAGACCATGCAGGAGGCGTTGCAGACCTATTTTTGTCTGACTTAAAAGCACCACATCATCGGCATAGGAGAGATGTGTCAAGAGTAAAGCTCCTAGCCTCGGCGGATGGGCGTTAATCCCGTCCAACCTTGTAGTTAAGTCTGCCATGAACAGATTAAAAAGGTGGGGGGGCCAAGACACAACCCTGTTTTAGTCCGTCAAATGTGTTGATCTTCCGTGTTAGACAGTGCCCATTAGCTATCTTTACCTGCATCCAGGTATCGGTATATAAGTCCATTATGGGATTCAGAATTGCATCCGGCAGGCCCTGCTGCTTTAGTTTGCACCATAATAGTTGACGGCTGACACGGTCGAACGCCGCCTTGAAATCAACAAAACAGGAGTACAATGCTTGGTGGTTTTGTATACTCTTTTCAGCAATTAAACTCAATGCCATGGCATTAGCCATAGTGCCTGTACCCCTACGAAACCCAGTCTGGTTTACCGGAATCTTCTTGTTATCCTCAGACCATTTTAGAAGGTCAATTAGCACCAAAGATGCATAGTATTTAGCTTCGGCATCGATAAGTGCTATAAGACGATAATTGGATGGATTTTTACGGTCTCCTCCTTTATAGATCGGATTTATGATCACCCCTCTCCAGCTTTCTGGGAGACGACTCGTGTTATTTATTGATCTAAATAAGGTGTTTAACTTGCCTGCCCAAAATTCAGGGTCCTCCTTGTAGATTGCCTGGGGGACACCATTTGGTCCTGGAGCACAGTCTTTCTTGCTTCTCTTAATTATTTTCAATATTTCAAATTCTGCATCTGTACTGGATGTCTGATTTCCACACAATTGATTAACATTCAGGTTCTTGAATTTTGTCGCTACTTGAGACCTCGATTCCAGTGTTTTTAGTGTGTTATTGGATATTATTGTGGGTGGCACCGATGGGTTAACTGAGAAGATGTCCAGTAAATGTTGAATCCATGCTTTTTCCGTGACACGGGTCGTGCTTATTGTTTGTCCAGATCTATTTAATGAATTTACCTGTGCCCAAAATGCTCTTGAGTCGGATTTTTTTTGCGTTGTATAATAACTTAGTCCAGAATTCTGTGTATTGAGTTCTTTTTTCAATCCAAAGCAGTTTTTTATATTGTTTCCTGATTGATCGTACTGTTTGCCAGACGTGAGAGTTTGAACTATGGCCCTTTGTTTGCCTCATACACTTCCGCAGGCGCCTTCTCAAGGATAGTATGGTCTTACTAAACTGACCCCCTTTCTTTAGGTTGGATTTATTACTCAAATTGACTCTAGTTTTTGGTAGCTTATTTACAAAAGAGGTCCATGCTTCTGCACACAGTTCACTTCCCTTGGTTGTGGTTTGAAGTAGGTGTTTGGCGTCTTTGGCTACTTGTGGTAGTGAATTAGTCGTCCACCTTATACGCTTCAGGTTGATCGTTGTTATTTCCCCAGCTGTCGATTGTGCTTTTAGATGTTGAAAAGGTGCCAAATTAATCTCAATGTGTTGCATTGAATGGTCACTATCCATTGTACATTGGATTTGGAAGCTTTTGACTAAACACAGTAGAGGGAGCGAGACGATGGTATAGTCCAAAATTGTGTTTGCACTCGGGCCTATGTAGGTGGTTAAGGGGGGTTTATCCTGTTTAATTCTTCCATTTAATACGCGCAGCCCCTGATTTTCCAGGGCCCACATCAACTGTTTTCCCACTATGTCAGATTTTTTAGCTGGGGGAATCTCCTGTGTTTCCACTGCCCAGAATTCATTGGCAGCCATGATATTGTCTTCGTCTTCTGGGGGCTGTATAAGGTCGGAGTTGAAATCGCCCGTCAGAATTATCTCCCATTCTGGATGTTCGAGGCGGAAAGCTGATATTACTTTGTTAATGGCGTGAAATAATTCTTTTTTTACATTCTTTTTTGGATGGGCGTATATGTTGATTAATATAATGGTGCCAATACCAGCCGGGGACACCCTCTCAAATTTAATTATTTGCATATCTGCCTTGGAGGCTGCTAGTTGGGAGGCCTTGACGTTTAATGCCGTGCTTATATACACCGACAGGCCCCCCTTTGCTCGACCAATGGCGCTGAGTGCGAATTGCACTGACGTGAAAACTGATTCTTCCCGGAACATCAATTGGCTCTATTAGCCATGTTTCCTGCAGGGCGATAATATCATAGCTATTCCATGTGTCCATTTTCCTATTGTTATTCAGGATTTCTTTGGCACCGGCGATGTTCCAGGAAAGGACTTTTACTGTGCGATATCGGGTGTTGCGGTCCCTGCTTTGGATTCAGTCTTCAGTTAGATGATCTTGCCTTGGTCTGCTCAGTTGGTTGAATTTGGAAATGTCTGCGCCCCTTGCCCCTTGCAGTAATGAGTATGTATCTCGGCTAGCCCCAGCGTAATCTCCTAATATAGCGCGCTTCCTTAATAGGGGCGAGGGATAGCCTGTGGTCACCTCTTCCTTGAGCGAGATACCCCACTCCTCAAATTTCTTAGTTTCATTAAGTAACTGCTTGACAGTTTCCATGTTCCTCCAGGTTGTAAGGGTGCCTTCGTTGACTATGTTGTTTCCAAGGGTGATGAATTCAATTTCCAAGAGGTCAGCAGACGTTATGTGGTTGAGGCTCGAGATGGCCGATGTTAGATGTAAGATATTTCCTCGGTTGAGATAATCTTGTATACCTTGCATTTTATAATTAGGTATAAAAAGTAGCTTTCCATTTATTGTTGGTTTTGTACCATGGATTATGTCATGCGGCCTTGCTCTCCTTATTTTTTTGCTTCCATTGTATCTTGCATCATCCCTTGTGTTATTGACATGTTGAGTATGATCATCATTCCCTGGTGGTTCTGATTGTATGCTGTCCTTAGTTTTTACTCTCATGATTGTTCTTATGTGTCCGCCTAGATCTATATTAGGGGTGCAGTCGTTAACTGTGTTCGCAGAGTTAGGACCTCGCCTTGTAGGTCTTTCCGGCCCAACGTTCTGGCATGCGTCATATTGCTCCATGATAATCTTTGCTTGTGGTTGATCTGGCTTAATCTGGACAGCTATTGGTGTAAGTGGCATAGCTTTGTTTCTATCCCTGCTCGAGGTTACGTTAATACTCATGACAGTTTTTGGTTTTTGAGTGACTTTGTGTGTATTGTCTGCACCTTTATGCATAATGTCTGGACCTTTAATCGCTACCCTTTGGCCCTTCTGCTTAATAGTTTCATGTCTACGGCATTCATTCTTCCTTATGCAACTGTTGGTACATTGTTGCTTAGCCCAAGTTTTTTGTCGTTGATTATTCCCATTCTTGTTTGATTCATCCTTAGGACTTCCTAGTATTTTAGTCAATTGAGACTGATCATAATTGGTACTTCCCAGACTCCAGTCCGCCCCACTTAAAGGCGTAGCTAGGTCCTCCTGTTCATCAATATTTGAGTCGTCCGTTTCTGTGTTTGTTGCATACACGATTTCCTCAAATTTTGTTGGTACTCTTGTTCTTTTTACTTGTGCTACGATGTTAAAACATTCATCTTTGGCGGTTAATTGCTGCCCTAAAGCATTGTTTTTCCACAGGCTGCATTGGGGTTTTTGTTTTGATGTTATTGACAACTGACATAATCCCTCCTCATTTTCCTCTATGACTTTAGCTGTTGGCTTCCGACAGTCAAAGATCGGAAAATTAGTCAAAGCCTGATTGGTTGCGGGCATGCGATTTGATGGTTGATTTCTATTTTTCCTCGCACGATTTTCTGCTTTTTTGGTTAGGGGTTGTTTAATGTGCGATTTTTTTTCGTGGCCATGTTCGTGGTGATCTTTTTCTGCCGTTTCATGGTTTGCGCTAATCTGGGCTCCTGGATTGTTTCCCAAGATATTTTGTTCTTTCTGTTTATCATCAAGTTTGTTGTTGGGTAGCAGATTGTGCTTCAGTTCTTTATCTATTATCTGTTGCGTTGCTAATGTTGTCAGGTCTACTGTTCTCTTTTCGCCGCTCAGTGTTTGTTCTTTGCGTGCTTCTTTGTGCCGAGCGATAAGTTCTCTTTCATTTAATATACTGTGTGGTCCTTGATTTGCGTACTTGCATTCGTATAGAATGTCTCTAAGTATTGACGGCAAGTCTTTTAACTTTTCCAGTATTGGGCTACAAGTGCAGTTTGGGACCTGGGTCCGGAAGCGAGACTGCTCTCGAGAAACGTCAAACAGATTTCCCAAAGTATCCATTTTCTTGTTTATACTGAATATGTGTTCCGCAATTGTACTCATTAAGTGGATTTGTATGTCAAGTTTATCTGACTGCATATTCAATGTTTTGATTGTGGTCTCCAAGATATTACCAAGTGCATTATGTAATGCAATTATGGATTCTAGTTTTTGGTTTAAACCACTCATTCCTGCTTGCTTAGATGCATTTGGTTCATCGATATTCGTCGTGAGTCTACTGTGTGTATATTCATCATGAGTCGCTGGTTTGTGATGTTCCTCATGTTGTATGTATGGGGGACCTTTGTGTGTTGACCTTTTTGCAGGTAGTAGAGGGTTTGGGACTGACAGACACGAGATTTCTATTATTGTTTGTTCCTGTCGATGCTCAGTGTCAGGGCCATTGGACGAGGCTGAACGTCCTTTGTTTTCTACATCCTGAATTGACCTACTGGAAATCTCAATTATGTTATTTTTATCTAACTCCTCGGTTGATGGGTCGCCTTGGTGCAATTTACTAGACGCTTTTCCTTGGACCTCCATTAATACAGCTACTGGCTTTTTGTGTGATTTAGTTTGCTCTGAACTAGTTTCACCTGTTTGCTTGTCTTGCTTTACAATTCGAGATGTTATGCTTTGGTTCTTGTCAAATAAGATTTGGGAGTCCGGCCAGTAATCGCACCTCTCGCTCTCTTTGCTGAGTTTTTGGTTTGTTTGATTTAAACGGGAGTCCCATCTTGGGGTTGAGTGGTTGTTTGGTTGTACCTTATACACACCCTCTGTGGTGCTAGCATTATGGCTACTTTCATCATCTCCAATGACCAGTGAACTGCTGTCCCTTGGTTGGGGTTTATTTATTCCATTTTCTATTTTGGCTGACATTTTTGGTATCACTGTGGTCCCTTGGTGTCGTGTATTTAATAAGCTCGCTTCCAGAGGTTTTTCACTGGGACTATCCATAAACCACTCTGTGACACTTGACGAAATTTGGATATTTATTTGCTCTTGCGCCGAGTCTTGGACCGAACAGTGGATTCTATTTTCCGTGTGTCCTGTGTGTACTTGAGCTTGTATTTGGAACTTTTTCTTGTTGTTTTCCTGAATTGTTTGTATGTGCCCACTTTGATCCTCTATTCCAAAGCCCCTTGTTAGGGTGCTGTTTACGCTTGGCGATGATAGTTGTTGGTCAATTGGCTGCGTAGTCGCCTTGCTTGGGGTCATTGGTTTTTGTAATCCATTTGGGGTTGCTGGCATAGCGTAGATTGCTGCTACAGGGTCTTTCAAAAATGTGAATTTTCCATTGGGCTTTATTGAGCCGAAGATTGAGTAAATTGGAGGTATTAGTGGGGCAGTGGGGATGTTGACTACAGTGTCCGCAGGGGGAATGGGGAGTCCTTTCGTTTTAGATTTCCATTTTATAGTCTGCGGGGGGTTCTTCCGTGTCCTCCCTGACCTCATTATACCAACAATATTGGTTCCCACGCTGATGCTAAACTTACTGATTCCCCTTGGAACCTATGCGCTGGGAGTTCGGGTGGTAATTTGTTGTGTGTTGGTGTAGTCAGCGTATGGTGGAGCAATGCTCACCACCTTTTACGCCACAGCCGCTCAAACTCTCCTCACCGTGATCTACTGCTCCTTTGATGCTCCTTTGCTGGTCCCCGTGGCCTCTCTTCTGCTCTGCTCCTAGCTCCTGGCTCCTGGCTCTGATTCGTATGCTACTTCCAGGTACTTTAAACTACTGATATTGCCTCTTGCCTCTTGCCTTTTTTACGGCCGGAAGAGTGTGGAACTAGTGCCTCAGGCTTTTGGGGCTTTTGGGGGACCTTCCTGTGCCCTCTGGTGTGCTTCTGGCGCTTTGATTATTCTGATTCTGCCTACCCACTACGCACTCACGCACCTCGCACCTGGCCGCACCTGACTCGCTTCTGCCTTTTTTTTTTTTTTTTTTTTACCAGGTGTAGTGCGCTACCTCGGCGCCTCGCGGTGCTTCGGGGGGATTTTAAGCTCGTGGGATTTTTGGGAGAGCTTCAGGGGCGCCTCGGGGGTTTTAGGGCTTCAATGCTTCAATGCTTCCGGCCTGTCCCTGTCCCCGCCCCACCATGGCCCGCGCTCGGCACCCGGCTCACCGGCTCACCGTTTTTCTCCTCGCAGTCCCCGGTGTGCGCAGTCTTGCCCGGTGTGCTGCGGGGAGCTTCAGGTTGCTGAGGGACTCAAAATGCCAGGTAGTTTTTGTTTGCTGGTTTGGATGGTTGGAATCCTACCAGCTCACACAGCCGCCGCCGCCGGCTTACGGGCCACTTCTTCCACTTGCTCCGCTCCGCTTCCCGATTCCCGATTCCTGACTCGCGGCTTGCAATGTCCGGTGCCTGTTTCCAGTAGCCGCTTTTTTCCGCTGCTTCAGCCGTCAACTACAGCTCGACTCTGCAACTCGACTCTGCTCGACTGCTCTACTGCTCTGCACCACAGCGCCACCGTGTCACAATAGGAACAGTAGCGTTACATGAGGAGGTGGGGTGTTTAGGATGTGCTATAGAGGGGGTGTGAAGCAAAGTATTCACCCCTACTGGTCTGAAAGTCCTGGGGTACGGAAAATATGTGAGGTACTGTCTAGAGTCTCATGCTGCTAAGCAGAGCTGCTGCCGGACTCGGGATGAAAGAGTGCGCCCAAACTGTGTGTCATATGCTGTGATGTCATGTGCTCTGGCCGATGTGCCACATCTGTCCAAGTAGTGTCAGCATGTAGTTATACCTACTCGGAGGAACTTTTGTTTTGAACATTGTAACTTGTGTATGGTGCTTAGGGGGTGTTATATAGTGAGTGCGAAGGTAAATTTGCGCGTATCAAATGAATTCGGAATTTGTA
The DNA here is from genome assembly GCF_964261635.1 of Lissotriton helveticus. Classification (NCBI taxonomy): domain Eukaryota; kingdom Metazoa; phylum Chordata; class Amphibia; order Caudata; family Salamandridae; genus Lissotriton; species Lissotriton helveticus. Next base: position 43,816,864 of record NC_136060.1, on the reverse strand, counting down.
AAGTGGAAAGCTTTGACTCCTACAGGTCTGATGGCGCTGGGGGCGTAAGCTGAGGTGCTGCTGGAGTTGGAGATAAATCTGATGAACTACTGATCCCTATTGTGAACTTTTAACCTGCATGTGCCGTTAAATGTTCGATAAAATGTTGCAAAACTATATCGTTAGGTTAAAAAAAATTGATGATCTTTTAACCTGCAGGTGTCGTAGAATGTTCCAGAAAGTGTGGTGATAAATAGGTTGAACTTTTGACCTGTATGTGGCGCAGAATATTAAGTAGCTTTACGTATGGAAAATTAAAAATTAACCAATGGAGATAACTTTTGGAATGTCGTGGAAGGAATTAAGGGGCCCATTAGGATGGCGGGCGGATTGCCCCCGCAAGGCTGGGGGCAATCCGCCCTCCATCCTCACCTAAATGACCCCCGCCATATTAGTATGGCGGGGGGACCGCGGCGGACGGAAAGACCGTCCGCCGCTTTTTCGCCCCGGTCGCCCTGTGATCGCGGCTGAAAAGGTCTAATATGGTGGCGGTGTCTAGTAGACACCGCCAGCCATATTAGCATGGGCTTTTTAAGATGCCTTTCCGTGGCGGCGATGCCGCCACGGAATGGCATGCGGTCTTCACTTTGGGGGCCTCTTACGGGCCCCCAGAGTGAAGGAGAGGTGGGGGAGCACACGGGGGTACTTGTGGTACCCCACTGCATTTGCATAAACAAAGTGGTAGGCACTGCGCGGTGCCTGCCGCTTTGTTTATGCAAATGCTTACGTGCATTTTTAGCATTGCGGCGGGAGGTGCTGAGAGCACCGCCCGCCACAATGCTAAAAATGCAGGATGCGCCCGCCACGGTGGCGGGTGCATCCTAATACCCCCCGCGGGACCCCTGCCCCTATGGAGGGCGGTCCCAATTACCGATAGGATGGCGGGCGGATTTAGTCCGCCCGTCATCCTAATGACACCCTAAGTATTCTGATTTGTTCTTTACATGTATTTATGTGTGGAGCGATAAATAAATTGTGCCATTACTGGTTCCATTCTTGATGAAATCGGTGCTTTACATGTAGCGTGTGACAAAGAAAGAATTCCATGCATGTGTGATATTAGTAATCTGCATACCAACTACAACGGTGAGGTAGAAATCAACAAGGTGTGTTATATGTTCTGTAGTAGTGATTAAGTATTTGAGGTTATGTTTTTAAGTTTGAAAGTATTTTTTATTTCAATATAATATAGTATTAGTAAAGTGTGGTGTTTCATATTGGTTATAAAATATGCATAAAGTTTGACCTGTTGTTAAATAAGTACTTTATATATGTTTAGGAAGTTTTCACAAAGAAGACATGTAGTTTGTCATCTTTAAAGGACTGTATGGTTTTGAAAATAAGTACAGCGTTAAATTGGGTTTGCTAATGTATCCGGGCGAGATAAACAAAATGTCCCCCATTTGCAATTTATACTTTTTGTGGAAATAGGGGGTGGGAGGTAGGAGATATATGTGTTATTAATTTGAAAGCTATAAAACAAAACCCAGAAATTTCTATATGGGCGGGTTGTGGTCTCATTTTTTACACTGAGAGGTAGATTTGAATGGAAGTCGAGGTAGGTTGTTGTACTGTGAGGCCGTCAACAATGTTTGGAGATTACATGGAGAGGAGATGGAGATAGTAAAAATTATATGTTCCTTTTATATGTACACATAGTTTGAATCATTTGATCATAGGTTGAGATATAATGTGAACATGGTTTCTGGTTTGCATTTGGGTATAGTTAATAGTTTTAGTAGTTTCTGACTAGTGAATAATAAAAAGGTAGATATACTAAAATATATGGTACTAAACGTATTAATGATCGTCTGTTCTTATGAAATAGAAGTGGTTGGGGAGTGCATCTTTAGAAGAGATGTTTTATAAATGTGTGAGAGATAAAAAAGAAATGAAAATGTGGGGTATACTTTCTGTATGACTTTGTTGACATTAATAAAGTACATGTGATTATAAGTAAGTGATACTATTTGTCAGGCTTTGTCCCTGTGCTGGATATACGTAGGTGTTGAAGTGGTCTGGGTTTTACCAGTGCTCAACTTCACTATCCCTTTTGAGACACTCGTCAATTTTTTCATTCCATTTAATGTCTTTAATATAGATACAGTAAAGGGACTGAATATAAAAAGTTTGGGAATTACAACTTTGTTTACTCTCCCCATCCCCTGCTATACACTCTACAGACTGTTTAAACTGCTTTAGTAACATATAGCTGTCTAGCTGGTAAAGGTGGTATAGTTCCACAGGGCACATTTATAAATCGTGGTATGGGATGGTGTATGTTTTACCCGCCAATTTGCATGTTTGAATACTTTTTGCTGATCAGTGTTGTGGCAGACACCTGTTAAAATTAACCCTGTCTATGGGTATAGTGGCGCTACTGGGAATGGTGAGTATTTCTGTTTGATTTCGTACGGTGAAGCAAGGGAGGGGGTGGGCATGGGGGAGGTGGGTGTGTTGGTGATTAAAACACAGAATTTAGTAACATGCAGATGTCGAGCTACTAAATGTGATGTAGTACCACTGGGAGCATTTATAAAGCGCCCTATGGCATGGTATATGTTTTACCTGCAAATTTGCATGTTTTAATATGTTTTGCTGATGAGCATTGCAGGAGACATCTGTTGAAATTAAGCATCAGTATGGTTATAGTGGCGCTTCTACGTTAGCTGGGGCTCTTTCTTTTATTGCGTAAAGTTAAGGAAGGGCGGGTGTGGAGGTGGTGTACTGGTACTGCGACTATTTATAAACCGTCTTATGGTATGGTGTATGTTTTAGTTGCAAAATTGCAGGTTTTAATAGCTATTGCTGATGAGAGTTCCGGCAGACACCTATTGATATTAAGTCACCACAGAATTTAGTAACGTGCAGATGTCGAGGTACTAAAGGTGATGTAGAACCACTGGGAGCCCTAATAACGCGCCCTATGGCATGGTATATGTTTTACCCGCAAATGTGCATGTTTTAATACGCTTTGCTGATGAGCGTTCCGGCAGACAGTTGTTGAAATGAAGTTCCTATATTACTATCGTGGCTCTACTAGGTTTGCTGGGGCTCTTTCTTTGATTTTGTAAGGTTAAGGAAGGATGGGAAGAGGGTGGTGTAGTGGCAGTGGGCCCATTTATGAATCTCTTTATGGTATGGTATATGTTTTTCTGTCAAATTCCCATATTGTAATACCTTTTGGTGATGAGTCTTCTAGCAGACAGCTACACAAATCACACAACATTTCTGTGGATAACAAATCTTTGTGCTGATAGACACTCTTTGCACTATGGTAGAAGGCTGCCAGCGTTGATGGCAAATTATGAAACTTGGTGCCATTGTAGATTTCAATTAGACTATTTCTTTGTTACTATGGTGTAGTCGGGGTTTTAAGTGGGAATAAATAAACTGGGGTTGCTCTAAAAGGGGGGGCAAACCTCTTAAAGGGGTGTGGGCTATGCAAGTAGGGGTGTGGTCTAAATCAAGATAAGTAGCATTGTGTGCTTTAGAAAATCCCCTCCAATTATCCTACATTTGGAAAAAACTTAATTAAAGGATTTCCCTTCCTTTTACAACGTGGCTCACCTAGCATGATGTCTCCAGTACTCAGTAGTGAGTAAAATGAGCATGCGTACATCGATGTGCATGCTGTCACTGCAGTGCAATAAAAAAAATGACTATCTTTGCAAGGGCCGAAAATAGAGTGCGATAGAGACCCGTTTGGAGGCTCCCTGAAAATAACTGCCGGTCCTCAGACCCGGCCCAATTAAAGCCCAGCATCCATCCATCCTAAGCACAGCGCAATCCAACCATCTTTTAATTGATGCATACATTCCTACTTATATACATACATACATATGTTCCTGCACTTATCTTAAGAATCTATCAGCCCACTCGTCTATGGTAAGCACTGTGTCATCCATGCAGCCATACGCCTATATATCCATAGATACATCTGTCCCAGAACCAATCCTAAGCATCTATCAGCCCACCTGTCTATCCTAAGTACAGGTCCATGCATTCATTTGTCCTTCCATTCATACATTGATACATCCATCCATCTACCTATCCATTCATCCATCTGGCCATGCTTCCACTGGCCCTTTATTCAACTATCCGTCCTTATTTCCGTGCACCCTCCGCCCCGAACCTAAATACGGCGTATTATACTCATCCACCCAGACTCTTAAGGGGTCGAAAAGGCTGGCGATAAGCATTGATAGGCAGATGTTTCTTATAAAGAACAACAAAGCTTAGAGTTGCTCTTTGTGGAGCACAGTTCACCACCCTTCTCTGGTGGTATTTTAAACAAAGGTTCATCTAGCGAAAGAAATGAAAAGGAGTTTTTCAGTGTAAGAGGTTAATTTAGAAACATAAAGTTTTGTCCAGTTGTATATAGGAACACTGCTTTAAAGTGGCCGTAACTCACAGATACTGAATACCTGTACTTCCTAAATTTGAGAGAATATACCAGAGACCTAATTTGGGATGGTGAGCAGGGTCAGACTGGCCGTAGCGGGCACCGGGAAATCCACCAGTGTGCCGCACGGGTGGAGGCCGGTTTTGGGCCCTTGGAGGCCTTTTTTGTTACAGGGCTGTTTTTGGAGCATAGCTGCAAAATCGGCCCTGTAACAAAATCGACCAAAAACAGGCCCGGCAAAGAACTCGGCCGCACCCCCAACCCCTAGGGGGAAAGGGGGCCGGCCGAGCACTTTGTCAGAGCCGGTTTTTGTCCCCAGTCTGGCCCTGGTGGTGAGAACCTGCAGTTCTATATTTCCATGCGAAGCACAGTATAGGAATATAAAAGTAATTGCAAAGCTCTTATCTTCGTATTAAAGAGGGGGTGTGAGAACTAAGTGAGCCAGGCAAAGCGTGTGTTTTCGTAACACTAAAACAAAACACTGTGTAAGGTCAGACCAGAGTCATGCTGAAGTTGCCTGTTTATGGTCATCTGCAGAGGCGCAACCATGGCGAAATTTAGGGGGAGCCTAATTATTTCAGCAATAGGCAGAGTGGGGATGTAGGGGCTGTAAAAAGGGGTGAAAAAGAAGAGAGTCTCATTTACAAAAAAATGGTCTTTTGAAGACCTGTAAAGTACTCTGGAGTGGCTCTCTGTGTGCGCCCGGGAACCTGTCTCAGAGAGTCCTGGTGGTCTGTCTGCTAATCACCCCACAATGGTGTTGCTCCTGCGTTGCAAAAAGAGAAGGGAAATCCTGAGAGAAAATGGCTCTCTTTAAAGGATTTCCCTTCTCCTACAATGCAACTCACCTGGCATTTTATCGGCACTTCTCAGTAGTGAGCAATGTGCATGCTCTCACAGTCTTACTACAGTGCAATGAAAAAAAAAACAGACTACCTTTGCGAGGCCCGAAAATAGAGCCCCATAAAGACCCGTTTCGAGGCCCCCCAAAATAAAGTGCTGGTGCTCAGACCCCCCCCCCCCCCACACTTAAAGTCCTGGGTGCAGTGTTATGTTTGTGAAGTTGTAGATACAATTGTTAGGCTAAGAATGGTAATTTTTGTGTGTATGGTTTGGTTGATAATATCATCCTAAGTGCATAGATTACAATTTTTAAAAAGACTATCTATAAAGTTGTCTGCGGTGGTTTGCAGAGAGAGTGCTGTGGGGTAGTGGGGTACGGCGGAGAGGTGAAAAGTTCGAGGTAGTGCAGTTACATATAAATTGTAAAGGCGTATGTAAATAATTACTTGCTGTATGTTCTATGGCACTACTTGTCATCCTATTGCTCCCCTGTTGTGCTCCATCATGTTGCAGCACTGGGTCTGGAAGTCGTTAGTAGAATTTTTGCAATTGTATGTTATTATTTTAACAAAGTGAACAGATGTAAAAAAAATTTAATCTATTTTTTGTTTTTCAGAAAATTATTTCATTTGGATTAAAATTTGCTAATGCCTAGAAGAAGTGAAAAAAAAGAAAAGAGAAGAAAAATATATATTTGACCAAAAAGAAAGATCTTCAATTACAGAAAAATGCGAGTAGTACAGAAACAGTTTGTTCTAGTAAAAGCACTAGACAATTTGTGAAAAAAATATTATGAACATTTCAGGAAAAAAATCACACAAAGCAAAAATAATTTTTCAAGTAAGGTGAAGCAGACTTCAATTTCAAATACCAGGAAAAGGAAACATGATAAAGAAACAGTATCTGTTACTCGGAGACAAAAGCAATTTCAAGAAATTCGTCAGAGACTTTTTCGATCTAGAGTGATTCACAATTTAATGAAAACATACTGCAAATATAAAAGGAAAGTGTTGCAATTCAAAGAGAAGCAGCGTATTGAAAGTATAGTGGATATTGCTTTCAATTTAAAACACACGTTTATTCATTCTGATTTTAAAGAGAATCAAATTGTTGGATAAAATAGTCAAAGTGTTGAAAGACAAAAGTAGAAAAAAGAGAGTAGTGAACAGAACCAACTTTTGCAAAATCTTTAGCGGACATTGGAAACATACTTCTACTAGTGAGCCTATTTTATTGAGGAAAGTTACTACCAGGAAAATAGTTTACCATTTGCAGTTGATACTGGAGGCTGTTGTTACCAAGTTCAGGATGGTTGTCCTCTTCCAAAGGAGAAAATGGTTGGTAAAAGTGCAGAAGAGTCAATAGCTGCAGAAGTGCAAGGGAAACGTCCAGCAAGCTCCTGTGTATAAGTGGGGTTGTAGTAGTATTTGCAGTATTTGACTGGAATTTATTGATATAATGCGAAATTTGCTACGAGAATATACACAGAAAGGTATTAAAGAGAAGATTAAGGTGTCGATTCCGATCCGGTAAAAAGCGCTCCGAATTGCAGTTCGGAGCGTTTTTCCCCGTACGAATCGCACCCGTAGGCGTCCCCGTACGATTCAGCAAGTACGATCACAAATTAATGCGTCACTCCGTACGACTCGTAAAAAACACCGTACAAATCGAAAATCCATACGAATTGCAGTCGGCTGACGCACCACGCAGCGTCCGTACGTAAATAGACCGCGCCTTCCGACCCAGGAAGTACGATCCGTATCGAACACACACCGCACGGCTCTTTTGCTACGAGAGCTCTAAACTACCGTAAACCCACACTCCGGCAAACCCGGCACCCGGTACACGACAAGCAAGACATGAACGCCATCGTCCGTGTCATCCCTATCCTGTACGCCCACCACCTCGTATTTAGAAACCGACGACGGCGCAGAAGGTGAGTACAACGAACTCCAACATACCTGTACGTGTTGCCACACGGGCACATCTCCATTGCACGACTGTCATGTCTGGGTACGTTGCACCACACACTCCCGCACATCACTAGTGTATTACGGAGACGTACCGCACCTACGTCATCGACCACGGGGTACAGAACGTCACCGCACAACACCAGTGTAATACGGAGACGTCCCGCACCTACGTCATCGACCACGGGGTACGGAACGTCACCGCACATCACTAGTGTAATACGGAGACGTACCGCACCTACGTCATCCACTTCGGGGTACGGTACGTCACCGTACTCCACCAGTGTTATACGTGCCGCATGTACGTCATCCAGCTCGGGGTACGGTACGTCACCGCACATCACTAGTGTAATACGGAGACGTACCGCACCTACTTCATCGACCACGGGGTACGGAACATCACCGCACAACACCAGTGTAATACAGAGACGTCCCGCACCTACGTCATCGACCACGGGGTACGGAACGTCACCGCACATCACTAGTGTAATACGGAGACGTACCGCACCTACGTCATCCACTCCGGGGTACGGTACGTCACCGCACTCCACCAGTGTTATACGTGCCGCATGTACGTCATCCAGCTCGATGTACGTCATCCAGCTCACCGCACAACACCAGTGCAATAGACGTGTGGCACATACGCCTGCTAAGTAATTGTATGTGTAAGTATCAGAGTGTGTGTCTGAGACCCCCCTGCCCACCACTGCCCAGCATCAGAGTGCCCACCACTGCCCTGCATCAGAGTGCCCAGCATCAGAGTGCCCACCACTGCCCAGCATCAGAGTGCCCAGCATCAAAGTGCCCACCACTGCCCAGCATCAGAGTGCCCACCACTGCCCAGCATCAGAGTGCCCAGCATCAGAGTGCCCACCACTGCCCAGCATCAGAGTGCCCACCACTGCCCAGCATCAGAGTGCCCAGCATCAGAGTGCCCACCACTGCCCAGCATCAGAGTGCCCAGCATCAGAGTGCCCACCACTGCCCAGCATCAAAGTGCCCAGCATCAGAGTGCCCACCACTGCCCAGCATCAGAGTGCCCAGCATCAGAGTGCCCAGCATCAGAGTGCCCACCACTGCCCTGCATCAGATTGCCCAGCATCAGAGTGCCCACCACTGCCCAGCATCAGAGTGCCCACCACTGCCCAGCATCAGAGTGCCCAGCATCAGAGTGCCCACCACTGCCCTGCATCAGAGTGCCCAGCATCAGAGTGCCCACCACTGCCCTGCATCAGAGTGCCCAGCATCAGAGTGCCCACCACTGCCCAGCATCAGAGTGCCCACCACTGCCCAGCATCAGAGTGCCCAGCATCAGAGTGCCCACCACTGCCCAGCATCAGAGTGCCCACCACTGCCCAGCATCAGAGTGCCCAGCATCAGAGTGCCCACCACTGCCCAGCATCAGAGTGCCCAGCATCAGAGTGCCCACCACTGCCCAGCATCAGAGTGCCCACCACTGCCCAGCATCAGAGTGCCCAGCATCAGAGTGCCCACCACTGCCCAGCATCAGAGTGCCCAGCATCAGAGTGCCCACCACTGCCCAGCATCAGAGTGCCCAGCATCAGAGTGCCCAGCATCAGAGTGCCCACCACTGCCCTGCATCAGAGTGCCCAGCATCAGAGTGCCCACCACTGCCCAGCATCAGAGTGCCCACCACTGCCCAGCATCAGAGTGCCCAGCATCAGAGTGCCCACCACTGCCCTGCATCAGAGTGCCCAGCATCAGAGTGCCCACCACTGCCCAGCATCAGAGTGCCCACCACTGCCCAGCATCAGAGTGCCCAGCATCAGAGTGCCCACCACTGCCCAGCATCAGAGTGCCCACCACTGCCCAGCTCGTACATCATAAACATACCATTGTCAACCTCATTACCCTCAGGAGATAGACACATTTTAGTAGACCTAGGCACCCAGCAGTCACAGACATCATCACACAAACTACAAATCTGAAAAGCAAAAATTAGCTTTATTCAGTGGAATCACAAAAGAAAAGCAAATGAGAGTCCTCGCTCATTAAAGGCCAATGGCCAGTCCAATAGAGTCTCTGCAATATAGTTTGTGCCTTCATGGGTGTCATCTCACCCAAACCTGCCTGCACATGGCGTTTAATCAGCTGTGCTGACTACGGGGGCACCATCTGTGGAATCCTCTGGCACCGCATGGACAGGAGAGGGAAGGACAGGTGGAGTGGGTGCAGGTGTAGTGGATTCATCCACACTGGTTGGGGCATCGCCGAAAGTAGATTCAAAAACCTGGCTGCACACCTCAGCCAGGGCGGAAAAACTACCACCTGAACCCGGGGACACATTGGGGGTGGAGGTACAGGGCTGTGAGTCAGTCCTACTGGGTGTGTGGATGCGTGTATGAGGTGTCTCCCCTCTCCCTGTGGGTGTGCCTACTTGCCCTTGAGACTGTGTGCGTGGAGTTTTGAGCTTCTTATGCTGTGTGTGTGCGCTGGGTGTGTCTGACCTGTGGCGTGTGCGTGTATGCTGTGTAGGTATGTGAGAGGCAGATGTGGATGGCTCTGAAGGAGGGGGGGGGACAGATGCTGCTGGGTGTAGAGAGGTGCCGTCAGTGTTGATTCAATGGCAGCCACACTCCGACGCAGATCAGACATGGCTGATGACATGCCCTCCATGAACGACACCACCTGTGTCATCAGTTGTGTATGTCCATGGAGGACAGACAGCATGGATGCCTGACCTACTGCAATCTGCCGGAGTAGGTCCACTGTCTCAGCACTGAGGGCAGCAGGGGACACAGGGGCAGGGGCTGCTGTGCCGGGAACAAAGGAGACACGGGGGCTAGCACGGACCCTAGGCGCACCAAGGAGTGGGAGGTTGGAGATGGGACTGGAGGAGGGGAGGGCAGCCAAAGATGTATGAGTGACCATTGCTGCATATTCCCCCCCCCTCCTGAGAGTCTGTCTCGGATTCGTCGGCATGGTACGATGTGTCAGTCATATGTCGTTCGGCCTGCAGACTCTCCTCACACTCTGTGCCACTGCCTGCCTCTGACACCTCAAAGCAGGTGGCACTGTCGGTGTGTCCCTCCGCCTGGTCCGCGCCTGTGTCCCCTCCAGATTCAGATGATGATGCTGTGAGCAAGGAGAAGAATGAAAACATATCAGTCACCTGTACACATCAGACATATCAGCTGCAAATCATTTGGCCTCATTCCTCAACATGGCATGCATCATGAGTCACATGACACTGAACTCTGCATAATGACAAGTCTACTTGTGGACAAATGTCAGAGACACAACGCTCAATGTATGGTAGGAGACAAGGTACAGGCAAGGCAAATACTTGTATGAGAGACACAATCATGATCCACTGCCTGACAACAGGATAGCTGATGATGCATAACAGTTCATTAGCCAACCCAGCCACCCAAATCAAGACCTGGTCATGTTTGATTCGCTTAGACTCTGTCCAACATTACAAAAGTCCTGGCCGAACTGCCATGTGATGCCATCCTGGGACCTGAAACAAGTGTTCCATCACCTCACACTGCCATCACCGCTTTGTACATCCAAAGTCACATTGTGTGGCAGACCATCAATACTATGTACAAAGAACATGCAACAGATGTAGAGAATATGCACACACGCACTGCCCAGTGTGAGTATGCAGAAGCCCAAAATATAGCACATGTACATTGTGCACCTGTAGCTAACACAAGATAATTTGAAAGTGTACCATGGACAAAGGCCACTGAGGCAGACTTCTGCATAAAACACTTGTTGAGACTCAAGAACAGTGCCACAATATGAAGAAGGGCAGACATAGTGCACATGTGGTGCTACATTTAAGGTACGAACAGGTGTCACATACCCCCCTACAACATGATGATGTGCAAAGGAAGATGCAATCTGAGACACTGCACCATAGGAGTACATGTCAAAAACAAGCATTAGCCAAAGCAAAACTCTAATGTGTAGTAGGGCAAGGCATGTAAAGAAGCAGCTGCTGACAGAGGGACAATCACATTCCAATGCATGAACTGCCTGTCTGACCACACCACTCAAACTATGGGAGAGTGACCATGCCTTAGAGCTCTTCAGGTACCATTGCACACACACATGCCTACAAACAGACATGTACATACCCCCTTCGTGCTGCTGTCCCTCCTGCAACTGCCTATGGAGGTCTGGGAACACCACTTCCAGGACCCGGAGCATGTTGGGGGTGAGGTGGCGGCTGCCGCCATGCCGGCGTGGAGCTTCCAGCTTCAGCTGGACTCGGGCGATGCGGCGGCTCCAGCACCGGATGTCCTGCCACCTCTTCTTTATGTTTCGAAGCCTCCTGCGAGGTCCCCCCTCTCTCCGGACAGCCCTGGCGATGTCCACCCAGATTTCACCCTTCTCATAGGCAGATACCTGTCACAAATGTAAAGTAACAGAACATCAGTATACCTGGTGCATGTTCCCAAGACACCCATATGTGCACAAAATACATGATGACAACAGGGCATCGTATGCCACACACATTTGCATCATTGTCCAGGAGTATGTGGCCTGTGTGCAAACACAACTGCTTTGCATGACATTGACAATCTACAGATGACATGAGGGCTGCAAAACACTCTTTGAGCATGGCACTCACTGAACAATATATGCTATATCTGGGTGCAATGCAGCACGTGACATGCTGTCACACACCACACTACGACAAATAACTCTCTTCTAACAACACTGTGCACCCTGGCACTCACTCACAACAACATTGCATCTATCCCCTATTACTACACAGTGGCAATGATGTCACACACACAACAGGTGCACTCTCCAAGGTATTGCACAAATCACTCACCTGATCCTCTGGTCTCCCATACAGCTTGCTGAAGTTTGGCAGGAGGGCATCCAACAGGGCCTTGTTCTCACCATCAGTGAATGCAGGTGCCCTCTCCATGTTCAGCTAATCAGGGTCCAGAGGATTCAGAGACAGCAGCTGTGGTTAGCACACCAATGTTGTGCAGGCAAGTGCCCCCCCACAGCCACATGCTGCCTTATATCTGTGCTGCAGAGGGTCTGTGAGTCCAAGGAGTAGTGTGTGATAGGCCACCATAATTTGCATCCTACGTTCCATCCAATCACATCACACCTAAGCCCATGACACACATATGCATGGTTTGAAAATAGAGCCAGAGCTGAACAACAACTTTCGCAACATTGTATACTTTTGCCCAACTGAATCTTCAAGGACACCTGTAGGAGTTGAAAAACACTCCGTATCCATGACAACCTGGTTGCATTTTGAACAGTACACTGTTCCCCTAGTTGTTGCCTATGCATTTTTTAAAATTCACACCCAAGTACGGTGACATTGCCATTGGCAATGCTACACATTGAATGGTGTAACGATGCGTACACAGGCACGTACCATTGGGGTACGCTTAGCTCGCGTGGAGCCTAAAGGCGATAGGGAAACGATGCGTACACACGCACGTACCATTGGGGTATGCTTAGCTCGCGTTGAGCCTAAAGGCGATAGGGAAACGATGCGTACACACGCACGTACCATTGGGGTACGCTTAGCTCGCGTGGAGCCTAAAGGCGATAGGGAAATGATGCGTATACACGCACGTACCATTGGGGTAAATTGTGTCAGACATGGTCAAGTGAACGATTGTGTAGGCTGCGTCCCTGTCCACCTTCATGTCACCATTGGGAGAGTCACACCAGGAAATCACACAGCAGGGATGTAGTCTACACTCATGTCAACCATGTGGATGCATACATCAGCATGGCACACATACATCAGTATGTGCCAGGTTTGGCAGACATTGAAGAAGCACAGGGATTGTGACCCTGTGCCTCAGTTGATGTGTGAATAGCTTGCACAACATGTCATCATTCATGATGCACATGTGCATCACATGCATTCAACAATTTCAACACGATTAACGTCTGCAACATGTAGCGAGGCACATGAACACTCGAATGGGCCACAATTCAGTACAGGGAAGTGGCACATGATGACAGGAACATGCCCACTGTCACAGAGGTGTCATAGCCGCACAGCATGACCCTGTGTGACCACGTCATGTGTGTGCCATGTGCTACATTGTGCATGCTGTTAGCATATGCCATGAACAGGTCAGTAAAGTATTACTCACCTCAGAATATCCCCACATGTCATCCTGGACATGGCAATTTCCGTAATACCGTACACTTGTGTGTTGGTGTGTAAATCCTCTGGCTCTGCAAGTATCCTTGGCGTTGTGTGTGCCCTGATGACGTTATCTGAGTAGTCATATGTCACCTCTGCGTCCACACGTCAGGTCCTCTGTTTGTTTCTCAACACCAACGCAGGTCCGGTCTAAGTTAAAGCTTTCACATTTTGTACCCTAAATCATTGTACTAACACTTCAGAACATTTACCTTTTATTGTCATACTCAAGACCGTGCCAATAGGGATGTCACTTACAAAGCCTGTGAGGAATGAAAACGCCTCATGTTGGTGAGTGACCCTCACCGTCTGTGTCTCCACGGTTTCCATGTCAGGCACAACAACAAGAGCTGCTCCAATTGCGGGGACCTGACATATGTATCCAGGTGTGATATGTCCCTCAGACTCCAGCAGTTGGCACAGCACCACAATAGCTCATGGTAGGGATGTAGGACCAGTGCATGTGTGTGGGTGTGGAGACATGTGAGCCCCTTATTAGTACTTCATTCCCCAGGGCAAACTCGTCAGGTAAAAAAAAATAAGTCAGAGATGTGTAATTGCATTAACAAATAACCACGATGCAAGTGCAATGCTGCATGGGATTAGGGTGACGGCGACCACACGGCTCCATCAGAATAGCAGCCATCGTAGCCAGCACCACGACCTACGGTCCCAGCCCTGCATGTGACACAGGAGGAGTAAGTGCACTTCCTCATGTCCATGATGTCCCTCACCCCGCCCACTGACTCCGCATCTGCTTCTGGCCCACCGTACCCGTCAGGGGGCAGTTGCGCCTCTGTTGATATGCCCCTGACGCCATCACTCGCTGAGTGACGGACGCAGGCGGTGCATACGTCCCAGAACCGCTGTGACAGACATGATCGGAATGTTCATCCTGGTCCCCGCTTGTTCAACTCACAACCTCACTGCCAGATCTCCCCCAGGTGTCAGCCGTGGCGCCATTCTGGGGTGGTGCTGGCCCCGATAGCACACACTGTACGGCTCCGCCGTGGTAACTGTGTGGCAGAACACCGCTCTTAATGCTGCATGGGAATGTAAACATCAATGAGCTGGCCACACCTCATTACAATTGGCGCTAATGAGTATTGGGAGGGTCAAGAAGACCCACTGGCACGTGAGTGTCAGTCCCAAGACCACAGGACAGGTGGACTGGGGGATGCGAGTGTTGTGGACACCTAGCCAGACACAGGTGATGTCTCAACTCAAAAGATGTATTTGGATGATTGGGCAACGTTCAGTGTAGTGTTTATGTGGGCGGTTGGAACCATGGCCCTTCATCTCCCTATTGCTGCGGTGAGGACCAACTTGTCACTCAGGTCCTTCAACTACACTAACGCTACGCTGAGCCTCTGCAGGCCTATCTTGATGAGAGTACTGTATGTATATTGGCAAGCATGTACAGCCACGCAGCATGTTTGTCTGTACATAGGCACGTTGTCAGACCCCCACTGCCCTACCCGGACTGACCATGTTCCCTGTCCTACCACCCCATCCCAGGAAGCATCTGCATGCAGCCCTCAAAACCACAGAACACATTCCCGTTAGCTACGCTGTAGAGGGTATCCAAGAGGTACAGGCACTACGCAAAGATGTCATCATCCTCCCTGACTCTGGGAGTGATGTTTAGCTACTTGACATGCATCTTTGCCTGCTACCCACACTCTCTGTGGGATATGTTTGTGTAACAGCTGCCAGTGTATGCGTTGTAGGTACGGCCAAAACGTGGCCACGCCCTTGTCGGATGCCAATCTACAACACTGGTTTTGTTCCGGTGTGGCCTGGATAGCCACCACTCACTGGTCAGATCGATGCCACCCAGGGAGGCTAATTAGTCCTAAGCTATGTATGTATTGAAATGTGACACTTTGCTACTGCCTACTGTTCCTTACAGATATTGGTTTACAAAAGGTAAGTAACTAGTCCTTGAAAGTACTGTGCATCTGCTGTAGGAGCATCTATGTTGTGTCCTTGCTGTGATGGCAGGGTGACTAATGTACACACACCATGCCACGTGTGTTAATGACCCGTTCACATGTGTGATGGCATCACAGACCATCAGTGACAAATGTAATTTTCATGCTGTATGATGATGGTCATGTCATTGTCACTGAAAGTACACACCGCGACATGACTAAGGCTGAACAGTGCAAATGATTGCACATGTGGTGTGTGTGTGTATTGCAGTCTGCCCTCTGGGTGTGCAGACAACCTCCTACTGACATTGACATGACGTGTCTCACTGACATGATACATTGTCATGGTCACTAAGACCTTTACATCTGATCGTTTGTATGCATGTCACATCCATTCCACACACTACAGGTATTTTCCTTCGCCACGGAGGAGTGTGTGGGAGCTGGCATCTGTGTGTATCCCACGCCACACTCCAAATTGTCTACATTATTTGAAGCAGTGTTGCTTGTGCCATGTACATTGTTATAGTCTTAGTCAGACAGTTGTAGACATTTCCTTAAAATTGTGTCTTGCAGGGCACCCCCTCTGGAAAGGCCGTTGCCTGACTTGGAAGCCATGAGGGAGCGCAACTGCATCCGTCGATATCGCTTCGGCCGACAGTTGATCAAGGACCTGACGGGCAGGCTTGAGGCTCACCTACAACCACGCCACAGGTATCCAAGTGCACTGACACCCAAGGTAAAGGTGATGGCAGCCCTCCATTTCTTTGCCACAGGTACCTTCCAATTTACCATAGCTGATGTGGGAGGGATGTCTCAGACCATGTTTAGCCGGGTATTGGGTGATGTTTTGGGAGCAATGTTGCTCCACCTTGATGAATTCATAACATTCCCTACTCCAGAAGAGTTGACAGATGTCAAGGGGGAATTCTATGGCCTGGGCCGTATGCCACATGTAATTGGTGCAATTGATGGTACACATGTTACTCTTGTTCCACCACAGGCTCAGGAGCAAGCGTATCGCAACAGGAAACACTACCACTCGATAAATGCCCTTGTGGTGTGTCTTGCCAACATGATGATCTCACATGTTTGTGCACGTTATCCAGGATCGTGCCACGATGCTTTCATCATGAGTCGTAGCAGGGTACCACAGATGATGCTGCAGCTGCACAACCACCGGGCATGTCTAGTTGGTGAGTATACACTGTGAGCTCTGTATGTCAGTATGTCACAACTTCATGATCTGCATCATATGATTCACTCTTGTACATGATGTCAAATTGCAGGAGACGCTGGATATCCAAACATGCCGTGGCTAATGACTCCGCTACGCAACCCCAGGACAGCTGCAGACCAGCGTTACAACAATGCTCATGTGAAGACCAGGCAGGTGATCGAACGGACCTTTGGACTCCTGAAGAGCCGCTTTAGGTGCCTGGACAAGACAGGCGGAGCCCTCCAATACAGCCCCCGCAAGGTGTGTGACATCTTCACTGTGTGCTGCATGCTACACAACATGGCAGTGGAGAAGGCTGTGCCACTCTACCTGGATCCTGATGAGCTGGAACATCCGCCCGTTGAGGATGAAGGCCTTGGCCAGGATGCCAGTGACGAGGAGGGTGAAGATGATATCCGCGGTCACCTCATCCGCAACTTCTTTTCATGATGGTGAGTCCTTTCATCTTTTAAGTAAAAGATGGACTATAGAGTAGCATGGGTAGCATGCTGTGTATGCAACAGACTGTAAGCAAGATCACTTGGATGTGTGTTGTGCTGTGTCACATGTTAAGTTGTAATGCTACACACATACGTGCTATGTGTGCACTTGGAATGTACAGGTGTCATACTACATCTGGCTATTCAACAGACATTGACAAAATGACATTATACCGAACTTGACCCCTTGTGTGCCACTCTCATCCACAGCTCGCCCTGCCTGTTGTCCGTTGGGGTACATCGTGGTCATCCTGCTACTGCTCATTATGGTTGCAACGTCAGCCACATCAACGGAGCATGCTTGAACATGTCGAGAAGTCAATTTGGGTAAGGACTCATATGAGGCTGTTTAGCGTTGGTATGTGCAGAAATGTGTGGTACATGTTCATGTGCATGTGGTGTCATCTTGCATACATGCTACTCCATTATGTACCTCATGACATGTATGGCCACTCCCATGACAGGATAGTCACCCCTTCTGTCATCTGTTGTATTTTGATACTCTGGTGAATGCATCAATGTGTGTAGACATTGCCACAGCAACATTGCACATACCATGGCATGACATTGTGTCAGAGGTCACAACCACGGACTCTGTGGGGGATTGCAGCCTCACTGTGTGCATTAGAATGTGACTGGATCCTCACCTCCAGCTTGTGGGCCAGTCCAGTGTGATTACCATGAAACCATGTGGTGTTGGTGTTGCCCAGTGTATGTTCCACATCTTAAGACAACTGTCCTGTGAATCAGTTAACATGGATGCATTGCCCCTTGCAGCAGTATATCATGTCACTGTCATGTCGTTACCTCAGTGCAGGTTGAGAATACTGCTACGCCAGCCTTCACAGTGAGTAGCCGTGATGTTTAGATGCACATGATGCCATGTATGTTTAGCATGACAAAGTAAAAAGTGTGAAAGATGCATATGTGAATTTCTGTGTAGCACCAGTGGAGTGCGGTCATTCACATGAATCTCTGGTCGCCGGCACCATTACTGTGCTATGGTAGGGTCTGATTATGTAGCTTGGATGGACATCACTTGCACTTAATATTTATTGTACATGCATATCATGTTTAGCATTGTGATGCATACTTGACACACCAAAAGACTGGCTACAGAGTGCCTTCATTGCATGTCGATCATTAGCTTCCTCATCATATGTGATACTAACAGCTGTAGTGGATTTGCTCAAGTTAGCCTACAGGGCCCTTATGGCTAACCAATATCACATACAGACTTTAGAGTTAGCGGTAGTTGGATTTCCATATGTTTCCATTTGTTACTGAGGTCCACCTCATCTGTGCCTGGGAATGTGTTCATACTACATAGATCTTTTTGCATGGGTGCTCACTTGTGAGCGTTACACATGACTCTAATGGATGACAGGCTGTCCCAGTGTTCATGTGTCTGTGTCACAGCATCGTATCTGATGTGATGGCATGATTAATCATCATTATTTGTCACCAGACAGTACACTTCACAGGTGTGACTGGTACAGTGTAGCTAATGAGGTTTTTGAAGTGTCTGTGACATGAGAATGTTGTCCTAATGCTTAATTGCCTCTGTTTCAGGTCTCCCTCCCAGCAGTTCCCATCCTCTCCTTCCCTCGCCTGATCACCCTTTTGTGTCTGTTGTTTGTACTCAGACCAATGGGCTATTTGGAGGTGGAACCCTTAGAGCATCACACCAGTCTGATGAAGAAAGGTACGGCCAGTCGTTGACAGCCTTGTAGGTATTCGTAAAGCGGCATTACAGGTGACATCATGATTAGTGTAAATTGCACTTATTGGCAATGCACATGCATGTTTGTGAAAGCTCCATGGGCTCACAATGTAGATTATCATGTTGTGCATGACGTCTGACTCCTACAGAATATAGTGCCTGCTTGTGGCTCAACACACATGTCCGTCTAATGTGCACATTTACTATTTTGAACGTAGTTACCTCATGCTTGTTAGGTGTGTAACTGTATATTGACCACACGCATGGGGTGGGTGAAGGCTAGAATACTATGTTGTGTGTGAGGTACATGTCTTTGTTGGTGCAGTTTTCCTTTGAACATACTAGCTCTAGTATACACCTGCAGACGCTGTGTGTCTTGTGCCCCACTTGA
Organism: Lissotriton helveticus; assembly: GCF_964261635.1. Lineage (NCBI taxonomy): Eukaryota > Metazoa > Chordata > Amphibia > Caudata > Salamandridae > Lissotriton > Lissotriton helveticus. Next base: position 43,797,668 of record NC_136060.1, on the reverse strand, counting down.
CCGTAAGGGCCCTGATCCACTGACTGTGATGTGTGGTGATTACTGTGCGATTTAGTTGTTAGTGATCCTGAGTGAGGCAGACACTCCTGCCTTCACATCCACATGTCACTTTGTGCATTGCGGGTGCCCTTGTGTTATGTGTTTGTTTAGCAATTAGTCACACCCCTCCTGCCGTCATGTATTCACTCATTGCTGCAGCTGCATACACAGCCAACATGCAGCACACACTATCCAGGAACACAGACACCTACAGGATGACCCTCCTTCCATCCATTAATAGAGCATGCTCCGGCCACCCTACACACAGACAACACCAGACATTCACCCTCGTGCTATAAAAATGCTTTGTACTCAGCCATAGCTGCTGCTATGCATGTGTGTGCAACACATACTGGCACGACTATGCAGATTCACATGACATTGGGTCTACGTACCACCAGGTCATGTGGCGTGTCCAACACACACACACCTTACATAGGCACAATATTGTACAGTGTTAGCTTGTCAACACCACTAGATCAGAAAACTGTTAGCTTACAGTCATGTGCCAGAACACAACATGCTCACACCACTTCAACATTGCTGTCACAGTCAGTCAAGTTGGCACATGGGACACACACCATGACCCTGTCTCTTGGGTGTGGTGTGATTTGGCCGTTCCGGGGTTGGTATTTGTCTGATGTGTGTCGTTTTTCTGTATGCGTTGCTCCCATTACAGTAGTATAGTACTTGTAGCTCCATAGGGGTAGGTCACCTAATCAGGTGTGCTTGTCTAGAGTGCTCCAGCCCATTGCCCACAGTCTGTCCTGCCACCGTAATCCTGTGCGGCATTAATCACATACACAGTAATGCATCATGCTGATGGTAGCTCACATACCTGAGGACACAGTTGTAGGTACTCCCTACATGGACTACTACTTTTGTGACACTGACATGTACTCCTCAAAGTGACTCTCCTGGGCCTGCCTGTGCTAGCAGTATTGGGATTCAATCCCCCCTCCAGCATTGACTGTCCCACACAGGTGTGTCTTACCATCCATGTATGTAGTTTGTGGAAATTTCTGACCAATGTGTGTCCTCACTCAGATTCTGATCCAAGTGTGTGGATGACTGCTGTTTGTTGTATACCTTGCATTTATGACATTTGCTGACACATATACATGTATGCTGTTTCAAAGATTACTCACCAAATGCGTATGATGTTTACATTATTTATTGGGTGCTCTAGTGCATGAAACGTGAATAGGTGCTGTACAGAAAGGGGGGGAATCCAAAATTCACTGCTGGAGATGAGATGCCTTACTGTTTCAGTCAACAGAGTCCAGCCCACAGTGCCTGACATCATTGGGCAGACTGGGACCAGCAAGTCCATGTGGGAGAGTCTCATAGGGGATGCTGTTGCACCCAGGGGCTATATACCAGGTCCAGTGTCCTGGGAGAAGTCCATGGCCCACAGACCCTCAACGTCTTCGGCGTGGACGACCCACCTTCCTTGGGGGACCCTCATGTGCATGCATGGACGGTGCATGGGACGCTACGTCAGAGGGTTCCTCCTCCTCCCTCTCCTCCCTCCCTGTGGCTGGTGTTGCACTTTGCCGTGATGTTGCTGGCCTTGTGACACAGGGAGGGGGCTGCATGTTGGCAGCCATCTGACGTAGCACATGGACAATGTCCCTATGCACCATCAAGAGCTGAGCCTGGTGTGCCTCCACCCGTCCATAATGCAGGTCTTGCCTGGCTATTTGCTCTGCCTGCTGTTCTTTGAGCTGGTTGAGGGTCTCCGCAAGCTGGCTTACCTCACTGGTGTCCCGCCGGTATGCCTCAAGGATGTTACCGAGTTCAGCCATACCGGTCCCTACAGCTGACTGCCCAGATTCTCGCCTCCGCCTTGCGCCACTCCCACCACCCTGACCCACATGAGCACGGCCTGCGCTTGTGGGCACATCCGATCGACGGGCCCCCCGAGTGCTGGGAGGGTGGAGGTTGTCACCAACCTCAGGGGCGCCCGACAAAGGGTGTCCCTCATTTTCAGACAGGCTCGATTGTGAATCATGGGCAGGGCTCTGACCTGTCTGCTGGGATGTGGTGGGAATAGGTCCGGTGGTTGGCAGAGATGTAGCTGGTACAGTTGCTGCAGGGGTTTGGGATCCAGAGGAGCCAGGTTGGTTGGGGTCATCCACAGTGCGTTGAGGGACGGCGCTGGTGGTGGGGTCTGGGTCCTGCTGAGCCTGGGACTGGGATCCTTGGCCCCCCTGGCTGGGGGGGAGATCCGCACGTTGCCCTGTATGTGGGAGAGAGAGACACTGTTAAGGCAATATCAAGTGACATGTGGTTTGGTTATCCATTATCAGCATCACTGTTCCACAAGCTATACATTGTTGACATTGTACAGTTGTGTATTTAGTGGTAGAAAAAACAATAGTACGATGGGGTATATACATTCTTCCAATCTCTTGACAATGACTGACACAGCCATTGCTGTGTCTTGTGTTGCCGGCACCACACGTGTAAAGCATTTGTAAGTTTAACGCAACATCCTGGATACGGTGAAAATTCTTATGTGTGCGTCAAGCATGCACAGAGTTTAGATGCAGCATGTTGATGTAAGAGACAGAGCATCATTATTTAGCATGTCAGCTACTACTTTGGATGTCTTTTGCTGTTCCATGCTGGCCAAACAATGCCAACACCGCTGGACCTGTACACCCACTTGTAGATCATGGCTTTAGAACTTGGCACTTCTCTGAGACGCATCACTTTGTCAATACCCATGTCCATGTTGGTACTTATGTACATCCACAAAGGTAATGAGATGGGGCACAAGCTTTTTTAGAGGGGCACAATGGACTGGAGCTTCTGTTATGTGCATGTAAGAGTTGTATGCATATTCATGTGAGTACGTGTTTTGTTGTGGTACATGGCAATTGGGACAGTGTTGCAATACAACGCCTGTCCCCCGGGGATGAGTTTCTGTAAGGGGTGTGTACAACAGGCCATGCTATTACTTTGTTTGAGAATTGCAAGCGTCCATTGTTCATGATTTGGCTGTCCCCTCATGTGGCATGCTGCCATTATGTTGGATTTGTGTTGGTGCACAGGATGTGTGACCTTGTCCTGATGTTTGTGTTAGCAATGAGCACAGGAGGGACTTGTGCTGCCTACACCTGTGCCCATTGTGTACTATAGAGCTTTCTGAGATGTGTGTCCTGACACAGTACAGTGTTGACAGCAAATGGTGGGTGTCTTACAGGCACATAGCAGATGTTTGCTGGTACTTGTGAGACATCCCTTAACATTCAGCTCTATGGAGTTTGTGAGGCCTGTGCAGTGCTTGTGTGCAACTGTGTGTGTGCCCCAGGGATGTGCGTTGAGGTGACCGAGGGACAAACACTGACTGATGGAGACAGAGGGAGAGGGAGACAGAGGGCGACAGAGGGAGAGGGAGACAGAGGGCGACAGAGGGAGAGGGAGACAGAGGGAGAGGGAGACAGAGGGAGACAGAGGGAGAGGGCGACAGAGGGAGAGGGCGACAGAGGGAGAGGGCGACAGAGGGAGAGGGCGACAGAGGGAGAGGGCGACAGAGGGAGAGGGAGACAGAGGGCGACAGAGGGAGAGGGAGAGGGCGACAGAGGGAGACAGAGACAGAGGGCGAGACAGGGATGGAGACCGGTAGATTGTGCTTGCTCTCTTGCTACACTGCCTTACTTTGTCACAAAATGATGCATCTCTGTAAGGTGTGTCAGCAATTAGTAAATATTTAGAAGCTGTGGTCTAGTATCTTGTGTGATCTTTACCTATCCCTGTGCATTGGTCATTATTCTTGTGTGTGTCCCTGGGACATATGGCATGAGAGCAGCCTCTTACCCTACACATAGCACCCTATGTGCCTCCCCCTTGCAACTACCACCATTTTGTTGTGTACTGCTTGGAGTCATGGCCACCCACTCCATGCTGCTGGGCACTGTTGTTAGTCTACCCATGTAACTTGTGTTTTTTGTACACTCACCAGACTCAATGGCTCCTTCTATTCCATGTACTCCCACCGCTGGCAGTAGGACCATGACCTTCTCCTCCCAGGGCTGGTATACAGGAGGTCTGCGGGGACCACCGCCTCCAGTGTGGTGTGCATTGGCGTAATCCTGTGCCATCTTTTTCTTCACCATCCTCCGCAGATCGTACCACCTGGACTATCCTCTCCCACAGGCGTGTTCTTTCTGCCAGGCTGGTCTGTCTGACCAATGCGCCAAACAGCTGCGGCTCGACTCTGATGACTTCATCAGTAAGTATCTCCATCTCCGGGTTAGTGAATTTTGGATTCTTGGGTGTGGTCATGGTGTGAGGTGTATGTGATTGAGGGTGTGATGGTGTGTATGGATGAGGGTGTGTGTTTGTGATTGTGAAGGAGGTGGTGTTGGTGTAGATGTGATAGGGTGTATGTGTGAAGGTATGTGGCTGCAATTGTTGGTGTGCTCTCAGTTTCCTCGCAAGAATGGGTATGTTGCAAAGGATGATTGGGTTGTATGTGTGGTCCCTTTTATTGGTCAAATGGTGGGTGTGGCTTAATTTGAATTGTTGGGGTGGGTGTTATTTGGGGTGGGTGTTGGTGTTGTCCTCTGTTTGGCTGCTTGGCTGTGACCAGGACATTGATTGTCAAATGTGTGTACACAGGAGACATGTTCAGTGTGGTAGTGCGACTCGTTAGCAAGGTCCTTGTGGTCGTTTTGGTGTTGGCGTTATGTGTGCTTGGGGTACTTGTGCGTGCGTTTGAGTAGTACGGGCCGTTGGCGGGTGGGGGTGTTCGCGTAGGCTTGGCCGAGGGGTGTGCGTGTCGTACTTGTGCGTGCGAGTGAGCGGTATGGGCCGTTGGCGGGTGGGGGTGTTCGCGTAGGCTTGTTGGGGGGGTGTGCGTGTCGTACTTGTGCGTGCGAGTGAGTAGTACGGGCCGTTGGCGGGTGGGGGTGTTCGCGTAGGCTTGGCCGAGGGGTGTGCGTGTCGTACTTGTGCGTGCGAGTGAGCGGTACGGGCCGTTGGCGAGTGGGGGTGTTCGCGTAGGCTTGGCCGAGGTGTGTGCGTGTCGTACTTGTGCGTGCGAGTGAGTAGTACGGGCCGTTGGCGGGTGGGGGTGTTCGCGTAGGCTTGGCCGAGGTGTGTGCGTGTCGTACTTGTGCGTGCGAGTGAGTAGTACGGGCCGTTGGCGGGTGGGGGTGTTCGCATAGGCTTGGCCGAGGGGTGTGCGTGTCGTACTTGTGCGTGCGAGTGAGCGGTACGGGCCGTTGGCGGGTGGGGGTGTTCGCGTAGGCTTGGCCGAGGGGTGTGTGCGTGTCGTACTTGTGCGTGCGAGTGAGCGGTACGGGCCCTTGGCGGGTGGGGGTGTTCGCGTAGGCTTGGCCGAGGGGTGTGCGTGTCGTACTTGTGCGTGCGAGTGAGCGGTACGGGCCGTTGGCGGGTGGGGGTGTTCGCGTAGGCTTGGCCGAGGGGTGTGCGTGTCGTACTTGTGCGTGCGAGTGAGCGGTACGGGCCGTTGGCGGGTGGGGGTGTTCGCGTAGGCTTGGCCGAGGGGTGTGCGTGTCGTACTTGTGCGTGCGAGTGAGCGGTACGGGCCGTTGGCGGGTGGGGGTGTTCGCGTAGGCTTGTTGGGGGGGGGTGTGCGTGTCGTACTTGTGCGTGCGAGTGAGTAGTACGGACCGTTGGCGGGTGGGGGTGTTCGCGTAGGCTTGGCCGAGGGGTGTGCGTGTCGTACTTGTGCATGCGAGTGAGCGGTACGGGCCGTTGGCGGGTGGGGGTGTTCGCGTAGGCTTGGCCGAGGGGTGTGCGTGTCGTACTTGTTGCGTGCGAGTGAGCGGTACGGGCCATTGGTGGGTGGGGGTGTTCGCGTAGGCTTGTTGGGGGGGGGTGTGCGTGTCGTACTTGTGCGTGCGAGTGAGCGGTACGGGCCGTTGGCGGGTGGGGGTGTTCGCATAGGCTTGTTGGGGGGGGGTGTGCGTGTCGTACTTGTGTGTGCGAGTGAGTAGTACGGACCGTTGGCGGGTGGGGGTGTTCGCGTAGGCTTGGCCAAGGGGTGTGCGTGTCGTACTTGTGCGTGCGAGTGAGCGGTATGGGCCGTTGGTGGGTGGGGGTGTTCGCGTAGGCTTGGCCGAGGTGTGTGCGTGTCGTACTTGTGCGTGCGAATGAGTAGTACGGGCCGTTGGCGGGTGGGGGTGTTCGCGTAGGCTTGGCCGAGGTGTGTGCGTGTCGTACTTGTGCGTGCGAGTGAGTAGTACGGGCCGTTGGCGGGTGGGGGTGTTCGCGTAGGCTTGGCCAAGGGGTGTGCGTGTCGTACTTGTGCGTGCGAGTGAGCGGTACGGGCCGTTGGCGGGTGGGGGTGTTCGCGTAGGCTTGGCCGAGGGGTGTGCGTGTCGTACTTGTGCGTGCGAGTGAGCGGTACGGGCCGTTGGCGGGTGGGGGTGTTCGCGTAGGCTTGGCCGAGGGGTGTGCGTGTCGTACTTGTGCGTGCGAGTGAGCGGTACGGGCCGTTGGCGGGTGGGGGTGTTCGCGTAGGCTTGGCCGAGGGGTGTGCGTGTCGTACTTGTGCGTGCGAGTGAGCGGTACGGGCCGTTGGCGGGTGGGGGTGTTCGCGTAGGCTTGGCTGAGGTGTGTGCGTGTCGTACTTGTGCGTGCGAGTGAGTAGTACGGGCCGTTGGCGGGTGGGGGTGTTCGCATAGGCTTGGCCGAGGTGTGTGCGTGTCGTACTTGTGCGTGCGAGTGAGCGGTACGGGCCGTTGGCGGGTGGGGGTGTTCGCGTAGGCTTGGCCGAGGGGTGTGCGTGTCGTACTTGTGCGTGCGAGTGAGCGGTACGGGCCGTTGGCGGGTGGGGGTGTTCGCGTAGGCTTGGCCGAGGGGTGTGCGTGTCGTACTTGTGCGTGCGAGTGAGCGGTACGGGCCGTTGGCGGGTGGGGGTGTTCGCGTAGGCTTGTTGGGGGGGGTGTGCGTGTCGTACTTGTGCGTGCGAGTGAGTAGTACGGACCGTTGGCGGGTGGGGGTGTTCGCGTAGGCTTGGCGGAGGGGTGTGCGTGTCGTACTTGTGCGTGCGAGTGAGCGGTACGGGCCGTTGGCGGGTGGGGGTGTTCGCGTAGGCTTGTTGGGGGGGTGTGCGTGTCGTACTTGTGCGTGCGAGTGAGTAGTACGGACCGTTGGCGGGTGGGGGTGTTCGCATAGGCTTGGCCGAGGGGTGTGCGTGTAGTATGTATTGGTGGAGCTTGCAGTGAGGCGAATGTCCCCTACGAATCAATGTTGAAGCGTGAATACTTTGGCCCGTACGAATCTCGCTCAGGCATTTCGTTCCGAATCGGAATAGTGAGTTTGTACGGACTGATTACGAATCGTACGGTGGTCTGCCCGAGGCTTATTCGTACGGGTAAACAAATGTCATTCGTACGGATCGTAGCAAATCGTACGGAAATCAACGGTAACGGATCGGAATTCGCTGGTCGGACGGTAGTTTCCCATTCGTACGGAATCGGCTACGAATACGAATCGTACGCCGGTTTATTTTACCGGATCGGAATCGACCCCTAAGTGTTTAGTATGCCTAAAAAAGCAGCCCCAATTACTTCCAACACTCTAGATAACTACCTGGTTCAGGTGGTTACGAAAATAAACAGCGATAGGAGACAGTTACTGGGATTAAGCCAGTCACCTGATCTCCAACCCATGAGCCCAACTCAAGCATCCTCACAGGTAGATATTCCAACGTTGGATGCTCCCATTGACCTGATAGATATTAACATACATGCAGGTGATAACTACGATCAAAATATTCTCCCGGCGGCCGATTTAGAAATCTTCGTCGTGACCGACCCTGAAAATGAAGTCGACCCTGACCCTGAGACACGTGTCCAAACTACAGATGAAGATCCTTCTTCTTCAGAACAGGAAACCCGACCAGCTAGAACATGCAGAAAGACTCAGCCAAAACGAGCTGGTGTACGATCAGGTCTAAGGAGGAAAAGGGCATCACCCCCTGGGAAAACCAATGTTAAAAGTGTGGAGTATGGGGATGATAGCGTAAAACGCATTATGGATGACGAGCTGTTCCATAGGATAGCCGAAATGTTCGAATGTAAAATTAAGTCCCTTATTAAGCCTATGGTTGCCAAAATTGATAAACTAAACGCTGAGATAAAAAAAATAGGTGGGGTTCAGAGTAAGGTTGTGGGTGAGGTTGACAAACTAGCAACACTAGTTACAAAATTGGTAGAAGCAACTGGGGAAAATGTTGTGAGTGCAATAGAGGAGGGGGGCGGCCCGACGCCATTTATTGGCCCGGCTCAGGTTCCAATAAGCACTAATATTCACTCTGCGGCCACAGATGGTGGTTTGGCAACATTAAATATTCCGCCGGTATTATGCCAAGAAACAGATCCCCTCCAATTTATAGTGGAAGCCTCTCCAGTGGTACTGGTGCTGGCCAATGTACCGTCTCTGGCGTGTGGGCAACTGGAATCTCCAGTATCACTGTCCAGTAAGGCGCTGCATTGACTAGCAGGAAACATGCAGATGGCGCCAGGAGGGAAAGAGCAGCTAGCGGGTGAAATCAAGACAGCTAAAAGGGTTGCCTGGATTGGGAATCGTCCAAAAAGTTTCAAAGGAGACTGTGTAGCAGTGACTTTTTCCCATCCGGCTGTCCTACCCAATGTCTTGACTAACATTCTTCCGCCCCAAAGAAGAAGTGGGACTGTTGTCCCCCTCACTCTAAAATGTTTCTACGGTGAACAGCAAAATGTAACATTCCCCAAGACCCCGGGGCCAGTGTGGGACACTGTGAGAAACAGATGGGGAGCAAAGGCTCTAGCTAATGAATGGGGAATGGATTTGGGAAATAGGTTTGGGATCTTATCGGGGTTAAACGATTGTGACTGACTCGAGAGGGGACGCAAGACTGCATGCTCCATACTAACTGGCAATCACCAAGTGGGAGATCCTATAGCTCAGACATCTATCCCGGCAAGCGATATTCTAACGCCTCAGATAAAAATAATGAGCAAACAAAATACTCTAGTGGTCTCAAAAGGAACTAATGACCTTAATGATCCACCCGTTTGCAATACTACCAACAGTGCAAATGCAAAAATAACTTTAAATTTGGTGGTAACAGAGAATAGTTTGAGTGAAAGTATCTCATCCCAAGAGTGTAGGGTTAGTCAACCCACTAGCACGGAACTACCTAATGGTAATGTTTCTGCTCAATCTACCTTGGTGTCTTGGAATGTTGCAGGCCTAAAAAGCAAAGTAACATCCTTGGACTGGCTAGCTTTCTTGGATACCAAGGATATAATCCTCCTCCAGGAAACTTGGCAGGTAGCCCCAGAACCAAAGCAAGGATACTTATACTTCTATATCTCAGCCACACAGAGTCTACGGGGAAGGCCAAAGGGGGGCTTGGTGACATGGGTAAAACAGGACAGTGGGTACTCTGTTCTCCAGTTGGCTACAAATAGCTCTGATATTCTGCTAGTTAAACTCCAACGATTACACTGTGAGGACCTCTTTATTTTTAATATCTATTCAAGGGGGCTTCCAGGCGGTAAATCCACTGAGGCAGTTGACCAGCTAGATATACTTCTAAAACAATATTGTTTGAACGGCAATGTTATCGTTGCTGGTGATTTTAATTGTTGTTTTGAACCCCTAGATAACTATGATATAGACCTTACGGTGGAAGAGGACTATATTTGGGAAATCCCACAGCTGTCCCTAATACCTATTAAAAGATGGACAGAGGTTGCACTACAATTCAAAGTCTTATGTGAGGAGCATGGGCTACGGGCCACTAACGGAAGAACGGTTTCTGACAAACAGGGTGCCCCTACCTTTAACAATGGCACATCACATAGTCGTATTGATTACATTCTCACTAACAAGGAGAATTGGTCCTGTGTTGATGATATGTGGATAGAGCCACGGGCTGAAAGTGACCATGACCCACTAATTTTGTTATTTAGGTTGTTTGATCTACCTAAAAGCGAGGGACCGAGGGACAGTGTGGAAATTGCCCTCTCGAATGACCACAGACGAGTTAGATGGACCAATTGTGTAACAAATGAAGATAGTGTTGCAGCTATGAGGGACTTAACCATCCAGGCCATTGTAGACCTAAGGAGTAACTCCACTGCGGAGGTTTCGGTATCTAATGTTAGTGGGATCCATGATGTGTTTTTTAATAAATTGAGATTTTTCTTAGTTAAAAAGGTTATTAAAAGACAGAGTAGGCCTGTAAGGAAGGAGGATCAATGGTACGATAAATCCTGCAGGGTTGCCTACAGGTCCTTGTCAGATGCAGTAAAGACTAAAGACATAGCCAAGATAAAGGATGCCCGAGTTGTGTATAAAAAAACACAACTCAGGGCAAAAGGTGAATGGGATGATGGATACTGGAGGATCTCTTGAGAGCCAGCAAAGAAAGATCTATGTCCTCCTTCTGGGATAAGGTTAAGTGGGGAAGGGGGGCCAAAAGAGGTGAACCCACGAACCATGTGTCACCAGACGCTTGGGTTTCCCATTATGCGTCCCAGTTCGCTTCTGAGGATGGAGATGAAGATGGGTGCGAGGCCTTTCTGAATACAACTGTGAGTGCTAGCTACCTATCCTTTACTAAAGTCGATGTTCTAAAAATTCTGAACAACATCCCAAAAGCGAGGGCCCCAGGCTTGGATTCTGTTCCTGCAGATCTATTTATGCATGACAAGGACCTCTGGGCTTCCTATATCCAGTTGCTAGCCAATGGCATTGCGAAGGGTTCGCCTATTCCAGAGTCCTGGAAGGGAGCCAAGATGATCCCAATCTTTAAAAAAGGGGACTGCTCGGATCCAGGCAATTATAGGCCTATTAGCCTAATCGCATGCATACAAAAAGTAGTGGTGAGGCTTCTGCTGCAGCGTATTCATGGCTGGATAGATGAAAATGATATTCTGTCGCCCTTACAGGCAGGGTTTCGCAGCCATACCAGTACCATTGATCAAGTTTTTAGATTTGTTTTATTATACTGGCGTGTAGTGCTACTTGGGGGGGTATGGTTTTTGCAGCCTTTGTTGATCTTAAATCAGCATTCGACTTGGTCCCTCGTGACAAGTTGTGGAAAGCCCTACAAGAACAGGGCATCCCAATAGATATCTTGTCGTTATTAATCAGATTGCACGAGGATAATTTTGCTCAAGTCCGATGGAACCAGCAGGGTAGCGTAACTGACAAATTCCCCATTGCCAGGGGAGTACGCCAAGGATGTGTACTAGCCCCAACCCTCTTTTCGTTATACATCAACAGGGTGATCAGGTATTTTGAGCAACAACCGACCGACGCACCCAAGTTGGGCAGAAAGCTGATCCCCCTGTTGATGTTTGCAGATGATACCCTACTAATTTCGAAAACACAACAGGGTCTTCAGAAGGCCATTGGAGTTTTTGAAGTGTTCTGTATAGACCATGGCCTTGTTATTAATACAGCCAAAACAAAATTCATGGTCTTGCATAAACAGAAACTTGTTAGAGGGAAGGTGGTCATGGACGGGGTACAACTGGAACAGACCCAGGTTTTTAACTACCTGGGTATCACCCTGTCATCCAAGCTAGATTGGAAACAGCACACCAACCAGCTGGTCACGAGGCATGCACAATTGACAGGAGCACTCACCAGGGAATTTTACTCATCACACACTAGGCCAATTACACCGGTCTTAAAGATTTATAATGCCAAGGTAGGAGCAGCGGTCCTTTATGGGGCTGAACTCTGGGGACCCAGTAACCTTACAAAGTTGATGGTTGCCCAAAATAAATTTTTGCGCAGCATCACTGGTTTACCGGTATCCACTCCCCTGATACCTCTCCATTATGACTTAGGGTCTCATAGCTTCGAGGATATGGCCAAATATAGATCGGTTGCTTACTGGAGGAGATTGTGGGTAACCCCGGAACTCTCCCAGTATGCTCAGGGCTTCCTCGAGGTTAGAGACTCGGATAAAGCTCATAAAATACCATGGATGAGGGAAGTGAAAGCAATTTACATGGCTATGGGTCTATCTCCATTATGGGATGACCCTGTGAGGAATGTTTTCCCACCTAAGAAAACACTTCGCGATCTGTACTGGAACATGGTTGGGGCAAAGAGCTTTAGTCGCTGTATCGAACCATCTTTTACAACTGATTTCTTAGAACTCAAGCATGTACCGGCCCTAGAACCTTATTGGGATTGGATTACCATCCCAGGGGACCGGAAGAAGTACCATCAAATGAGGGTGGGGACATTATCACTAAATGCTTTAACTGCAAAATGGCGTGGGAACCAAAGTTCGGTGTGTCCCTTTTGTCTTGAACAAAGGGAAGACATTGGGCATGTACTGTTCGCCTGCCCAGAATACAACGCACCCAGAAGATCCTGGCTAAAACCGATTTGTGTTCAGTTAGGCGTCAAAACTGCTAGTGAGGCCATTAGGATTTTAAGAACTGATACCTCTCAGCCAGTTGTTATAGCCATGTCTAAATGCTTTCACTGGATGTGGATAATTAGGGCCCGCAAAATGAGTTTGCAATAACCCCTGGGCCCGCTGTTACACGTTGCCATTCGATTTTGTAAAATGTACTATGAGACTGATGTATTTGGCATTGAATGAATTTCTTTTTAATACTGTTTTATTCCTTTTAATATAATATATTTAAAGATTGCAATCATGGATTTGATGAGCTAGTCTTTTTTCTTTTTAGATAAAGTTGAAATGATTAATTGTGGATTTTACTATCTGTTGTGTGGGGGGGCAAGTATGTAAATGTCTTTTATGATTGAAAAATATCGAAATAAAGACGAATTTGAATTTGACAGTGAACGATTTCTATATTTAACAATACCCGACTGCAAATCTGTACCATTTTTCAAATTAGTAAAAGAAGCTGATCTTGAGATGATGTGTTCTCGTTATAAATCAACAATGCTATCTACATTATGCCTACAAAGATATGGAAAATATTTGATTATAATTCTGCAACTCTGTAGACAAAATGGAAGAAAATTGGATGCCAAAATTAAAAATGTTGTTGCTAGTCAAGTATCTATTTTTGCAAGAACTTTTGCAACCATTGCTATTGCTTTCCATGCTGGAAGTACTACTACAAGCGGAAAATATACAGTTTATTTGAAGTGTATTAATGGTTGGAGTCACTGCAACGATACACACTTGGAAATGAAACCAAGATTGCCTTATGAATTACCAAACTCATACTTGATATTTCTGACCAAAGATTTTAGATACACCATTCGGCTTTGTGGGAAGGTGTGAAGATCATTTAAGGAATTTGTACTGGATGCTTTCAAAGCAAAATTTTTGATACATTATTTGGCGTAGTGGGAAAATGTGCACAGAAACTATGAAGTAAAGGTAAGATTTGAAGATAGGAAATAGTATTGGATGTGTTACTTGTGTTGATTTTGGATTATATTGGTGAGAATTAGGGATTTTTTTTTTTTTTAACAATCTAGTTGATTGTTTTTTTCCCTGCTGTTTATGATGAAACTACTCTAACATCCCTGTGAATAGTGAAGTTAAGTAGTAGCTGATGACAGCAAAAAATGGAGAACAATCTGAATGTTAAATTATTTTGCATTAGTTAAAAACTCATTGTAATTTGTGAAATGCATTACATTGTATAGCAATTTTTTCAGTTTATTTTATGTAGTTGAAATGTTGGAAAAAACAGTACTAATGACAAATACACAATAGTAGTTCGATATTTAAAAAACCTTTTAAATTCACTGAAAAAAACATAGATTTTACAGACGTTATAGTTAGAAATTTGCATTTAAAAACCATAGAAATTCACTGAAAAAACCAAAAGTTTCAGAGGCGTTATAGTTAGAAATTAGCATTTAAAAAACCTTAGAAATCCAATGAAAAAACCATAGGTTTCAGAGATGTTATAGTTAGTTGAACATTTGACTCATATACAACCAGAGAAATGTGCCGGTTATAGTTAGTTGAGCTAACTATAACTCACGCGCCCGCAATGCACTGCTGATGACGTCACACATTACATCACTTATGACATGGTCAGTGACATCACTCATGGCATCACTGATGACATCTCAAATGACATCACTGATGACATCATCCACGTGAAAGTGAGACACACCTCCTTACACTCTAATATAACCTTTGATACACGCACTCTAAAATACAGACTACCATTTTCGAAACCATAGACACACCAATACCAGATACTAGATACTCATCCACTGATTCTTATCTATATATTGTGAGCCCGACATGCATGCTGTCACTCATCATTATATCAGTATTATATTCACTCATACACCTATACATACATTCACACAGTGCTACTGATCCATAGAGTTACTCACACACCTACTCAGTCATGCCAAAATTCAATCACACACCCATGTACTCACCTATGCAGATATATAAACACCAGGTGACTTATTTATACATACACCACTTCCCTTATTTATATAGATACTATCACATACTTACTCTCTTATACAATCACTTATACAAGTGCACATTCATGTATGTAGACACTCTTGCATTCATTCATTCATTAGAAATTTGTATTAAAATTATACACCCCAGCAGTCACATATACTGTCTAAAAGCATATAGAGTTACTCACATATATACAACTGAGACATCAATTCACTAATCAACACACCTGTACACACAGTCAGCTACCCATACAGCCCTTCTGAGATGCACTTTTGAATTTATAGAACCAGTGCATCAGCCATTCAGACATGTAAGCATGGAGTCAGACACCCCCACCCACATAGACACTCAGACACCCATACAGATAGTCATACAATCAATCAATAACCCATGTAGACACTGATGTAGCTACTCACCAATCCATGCACCTGCTTACACACCAATTGAGAGACTAATAGAGACATTTAACAGTTTAGTCACTAGCCCATGCATTCAGTAACATATGTTAAATGAGTGATTTATAGAGTCAGTGCATCTACTAAATAATCCATTCAGGCACTTGTATATCCACTCATTCTTCAATAGACCTTGGCATAGATATATATGAAAATATTTAAACTTTACAGAAACACACATTCACTGGATGATGTCATCCGTGATGTCATGAGTGATGTCATTTGAGATGTCATCAGTGATGTCATGAGTGATGTCACTGACCATGTCATGAGTGATGTAATATGTGACATCATCAGCAGTGCATTGCAGATGTACGAGTTAAAGTTAGCTCAACTACCTATAACAGGCCTCTGGTTTTACATGAGTCTAATGTCCAACTAAATATAACATCTCTGAAACCTATGGTTTTTTCAGTGAATTTCTAAGGTTTTTTAAATGCTCATTTCTAACTATAACATCCCTGAAACCTATGGTTTGTTCGGTGAATATATATATATACATATATATATATACACACACACACACACACACACATATATATATATATATATATATATATATATATATATATATATATATATATATATATATATATATATATATATATATATATTCACTGAAAAAACCATAGGTTTCAGGCCTTCTATAGTTAGGAATTAGCATATAAAAAACCATTGAAATTGCTCCTATATAGTTAGTTGTACTAACTATATTTGGCGCACCCGCAATCCACTGCTGATAATGTCACATATTACATCATTCATGACATGGTCAGTGACATCACTGATGACATCTCAAATGACATCACTGATGACATCATCCAGTGACTGTGTTTTTCTGTAAAGTTTAAATATGTTTTACATATTGAAGAATGAGTGGATGTATAAGTGTCTGGATGAAGGATTTAGTAGGTGCGTGACTGAATGAGTGAGTGATTAAATGTGTCTTACTGAATGCATAGGTTAGTGACTAAACTGTCTGAATGTGTGCATCAGTATGTCTGTTGTTGTGTAAGCTGCTGCATGTGTTGATCAGTAGCTATATGAGTGGCTATATAGGTTATTGATTGGTTGCCCAAGTATTTGTATGGGAGACTGAGTGTGTGTGTGGCTGGCTGGGAGGTGTGTGACACTGTGCAGATCAATGTGTACTTGTATCAGTGATTGTATAAGAGAGTAAGTATGTGTTAGTATATGTTTGAATAAGTAAGGTGTTGTGTGTATAACTGTATAGATGAGGAAATGGAAGTGTGATTGATTCTTTACATGACTGACTAGGTGTGTGAGTAACTCCATGGATGAGTGGCAGTGTGTGAGTGTCTGCATAGGTGTATGAGTGCATATGATAGTGCTGTATTGATGAGTGACTGTATGTATGAGTGATTGTATGAGTGAATGAGTGGATGTGTGTGTAGACCGAGGAATCAGTGAGTGCCTATGTAGTAACTGGTATTGGTGTGTCAATGGTTTCAAGAATGGTAGTCTGTATTTAACACTGGGTGTATCAAAGGTTATATTAGAGTGTGAGGAGGTGCATCGTATTATCACATGAATGATGTCATCAGTGATGTGATCAGTGATGTCAAATGAGATGTCATCAGTGATGTCATCAGTAATGTCATTTGAGATGTCATCAGTGATGTCATCAGTGATGTCACTGACCATGTCATGAATGATGTAATATGTGACATCATCAGCAGTGGATTGCGGGTGCGCCAAATATAGTTAGTGCAACTAACTATATAGGAGCAATTTCAATGATTTTTATATGCTAATTCCTAACGATATAAGGCCTGAAACCTATGGTTTTTTCAGTGAATTTGCAAGGTTTTTTAAATGCTAATTCCTAACTATATAAGGAGTGAAACCTATGGTTCTTTCAGTGAATTTCAAAGGTTTTTTAAATGCTAATTCCTAACTAAATAAGACCTGAAACCTATGTTTTTTTCAGTGATTTTGCAAGGTTTTTAAAATGCTAATTCTATTAGCGGATAACGTTTAAATATGTTAATATCCTTGTGGGACCACCTGCGCAGCCCTAGGGATCCGAATTTTGGACCGGAGCAAGATGCTCTCTGATTGTGCCGTATTTCTTGCCTTCTGCCCCCCTGATTGTGCCGTATTTCTTGCTTCGGCCCCCCTGATTGTGCCATATTTCTTGCCTTCTACCCCCTGATTGTGCCGTGTTTCTTGCCTTCTGCACCCCGTTTGTGCCATATTTCTTGTCTTCTGCACCCTGATTGTGCCGTATTTCTTGCCTTCTGCTCCCTGATTGTGACGTATTTTTTGCCTTCTGCCCACTAATTGTGCCATTTTTTCTTGCCTTCTGCCCCCTGATTGTGCCGTTTGTCGGGCCCTCTGTCCCCTGATTGTGCCGTTTTTTATGCCCCTGCCCCCCTGATTGTATTATCTTTGCCAGTGTTTATTCGCTGCTGGTATTGCCTTTGCCTGTGTTTCTTTGCTGCCGTTATTGTCTTTGCCATTGTTTCTTTGCTGCCATTTTTGTTCTTGCCAGTGTTTGTTTGCTGCCGTTATTGTCTTTGCCAGTGCTTGTTCGCTGCTGGTATTATCTTTGCCAGAGCTGTGTGGGCTGTGTGGGCTGTGAGAGCTGTGTGAGCTGTGAGAGCTGTGTGGGCTGTGAGAGTGTGGGCTGTGTGGGCTGTGAGAGCTGTGAGAGGTGTGTGGGCTGTGAGAGCTGTGTGGGCTCTGTGGGCTGTGAGAGCTGTGTGGGCTGTGAGAGCTGTGTGGGCTGTGAGGGTTGTGAGGGCTGTTTGGGCTGTGAGGGCTGTGAGGGCTGTGAGGCCTGTGAGAGCTGTGTGGGCTGTGAGAGCTGTGTGGGCTGTGAGAGCTGTGAGAGCTGTATGGGCTGTGAGAGCTGTGAGAGCTGTGTGGGATGTGAGCTGTGTGGGCTGTGAGGGCTGTGTGAGCTGTGAGAGCTGTGTGGGCTGTGAGAGCTGTGTGGGCTGTGTGGGCTGTGAGAGCTGTGAGAGCTGTGAGAGCTGTGTGGGCTGTGAGAGCTGGGTGGGCTGTGAGAGCAGTATGGGCTGTGAGAGCTGTGAGAGCTGTGTGGGATGTGAGCTGTGTGGGCTGTGAGAGCAGTATGGGCTGTGAGAGCTGTGAGAGCTGTGTGGGCTGTGAGAGTGTGGGCTGTGTGGGCTGTGAGGGCTGTGAGAGCTGTGTGGGCTGTGAGAGCTGTGTGGGCTGTGAGAGCGTTGTGGGCTGTGAGAGCTGTGTGGGCTGTGAGGGCTGCGAGGGCTGTGTGGGCTGTGAGAGCTGTGAGGCTTGTGAGAGCTGTGTGAGCTGTGAGAGCTGTGTGGGCTGTGAGAGCTGTGTGGGCTGTGAGAGTGTGAGCTTTGTGGGCTGTGAGAGCTGTGAGAGCTGTGTGGGCTGTGAGAGCTGTGTGGGCTGTGAGAGCTGTGTGGGCTGTGTGGGCTGTGAGAGCTGTGTGGGCTGTGAGAGCTGTGTGGGCTGTGAGGGCTGTGAGGGCTGTTTGGGCTGTGAGGGTTGTGAGGCCTGTTAGAACTGTGTGGGCTGTGATAGCTGTATGGGCTGTGAGAGCTGTGTGGGCTGTGAGATCTGTATGGGCTGTGAGAGCTGTGAGAGCTGTGTGGGATGTGAGC
Source organism: Lissotriton helveticus (assembly GCF_964261635.1). Classification (NCBI taxonomy): domain Eukaryota; kingdom Metazoa; phylum Chordata; class Amphibia; order Caudata; family Salamandridae; genus Lissotriton; species Lissotriton helveticus. The sequence goes on along the minus strand of NC_136060.1, from coordinate 43,779,132 downwards.
TGTGTGGGCTGTGAGGGCTGTGTGAGCTGTGAGAGCTGTGTGGGCTGTGAGAGCTGTGTGGGCAGTGTGGGCTTTGAGAGCTGTGAGAGCTGTGTTGGCTGAGAGAGCTGTGTGGGCTGTGAGAGCTGTATGGGCTGTGAGAGCTGTGAGAGCTGTGTGGGATGTGCGCTGTGTGGGCTGTGAGGGCTGTGTGAGCTGTGAGAGCTGTGTGGGCTGTGCGAGCTGTGTGGGCTGTGAGAGTTGTGAGAGCTGTGTGGGCTGTGAGAGCTATGTGGGCTGTGTGGGCTGTGAGAGCTGTGTGGGCTGTGAGAGCTGTGTGTGCTGTGAGGGCTGTGTGGGCTGTGAGGGCTGTGAGGCCTGTGAGAGCTGTGTGGGCTGTAAGAGCTGTGTGGGCTGTGAGAGCTGTGTGAGCTGTGAGAGCTGTGTGGGCTGTGAGAGCTGTGTGGGCTGTGAGAGCTGTGGGGCTGTGAGAGTGTGGGCTGTGTGGGCTGTGAGAGCTGTGAGAGCTGTGTGGGCTGTGAGAGCTGTGTGGGCTGTGAGAGCTGTGTGGGCTGTGAGGGCTGTGAGGGCTGTTTCAGCTGTGAGGGCTGTGAGGCCTGTGAGAACTGTGTGGGATGTGAGAGCTGTGTGGGCTGTGAGAGCTGAATGGGCTGTGAGAGCTGTGTGAGCTGTGAGAGCTGTATGGGCTGTGAGAGCTGTGTGGGCTGTATGGGCTGTGAGAGCTGTGAGAGCTGTGTGGGCTGTGAGAGCTGTGAGGGATGTGAGAGCTGTATAGGCTGTTAGAGCTGTGAGAGCTGTGTGGGATGTGAGCTGTGTGGGCTGTGAGGGCTGTGTGAGCTGTGAGAGCTGTGTGGGCTGTGAGAGCTGTGTGGGCTGTGTGGGCTGTGAGAGCTGTGAGAGCTGTGTGGGCTGTGAGAGCTGTGTGGGCTGTGAGAGTGTGGGCTGTGTGGGCTGTGAGAGCTGTGTGGGCTGTAAGAGCTGTGTGGGCTGTGAGAGCTGTGTGGGCTGTGTTTGCTGTGAGGGCTGTGTGGGCTGTGAGAGCTGTGTGGGCTGTGAGAGCTGTGTGGGCTGTGAGGGCTGTGTGGGCTGTGTGGGCTGTGAGAGCTGTGTGGGCTGTGAGAGCTGTATGGGCTGTGAGAGCTGTGAGAGCTGTGTAGGATGTGAGCTGTGAGAGCTGTGTGGGCTGTGAAGGCTCTGAGGGCTGTGTGGGCTGTGAGAGCTGTGTGGGCTGTGCGAGCTGTGTGGGCTGTGAGGGCTGGGTGAGCTGTGAGGGCTGTGTGGGCTGTGAGAGTTGAGTGGGCTGTGAGAGCTGTGTGGGCTGTGAGAGCTGTGTGGTCTGTGAGAGTGTGAGCTTTGTGGGCTGTGAGAGCTGTGAGAGCTGTGTGGGCTGTGAGAGCTGTGTGGGCTGTGAGAGCTGTGTGGGCTGTGAGAGCTGTGTGGGCTGTGAGAGCTGTGTGGGCTGTGAGGGCTGTGAGGGCTGTTTGGGCTGTGAGGCCTGTGAGAGCTGTGTGGGCTGTCAGAGCTGTATGGGCTGTGAGAGCTGTGTGGGCTGTGAGATCTGTATGGGCTGTGAGAGCTGTGTGGGATGTGAGCTGTGTCGGCTGTGAGGGCTATGTGAGCTGTGAGAGCTGTGTGGGCTGTGAGAGCTGTGTGGGCAGGGTGGGCTGTGAGAGCTGTGAGAGCTGTGTGGGCTGTGAGAGCTGTGTGGGCTGTGAGAGCTGTATGGGCTGTGAGAGCTGTGAGAGCTGTGTGGGATGTGAGCTGTGTGGGCTGTGAGGGCTGTGTGAGCTGTGAGAGCTGTGTGGGCTGTGCGAGCTGTGTGGGCTGTGAGAGCTGTGTGGGCTGTGAGAGCTGTGTGGGCTGTGAGTGCTGTGTGGGCCATGAGAGCTGTGTGTGCTGTGAGGGCTGTGAGGGCTGTGTGGGCTGTGAGGGCTGTGAGGCCTGTGAGAGCTGTGTGGGCTGTGAGAGCTGTGTGGGCTGTGAGAGCTATGTGAGCTGTGAGAGCTGTGTATGCTGTGAGAGCTGTGTGGGCTGTGAGAGCTGTGTGGGCTGTGTGGGCTGTGAGAGCTGTGAGAGCTGTGTGGGCTGTGAGAGCTGTGTGGGCTGTGAGAGTGTGGGCTGTGAGGGCTGTGAGGCCTGTGAGGCCTGTGAGAGCTGTGTGGGCTGTGAGAGCTGTGTGGGCTGTGAGAGCTGTGTGGGCTGTGAGAGCTGAATGGGCTGTGAGAGCTGTGAGAGCTGTGTGGGATGTGAGCTGTGTGGGCTGTGAGGGATGTGTGAGCTGTGAGAGCTGTATGGGCTGTGAGAGCTGTGTGGGCTGTGTGGGCTGTGAGAGCTGTGAGAGCTGTGTGGGCTGTGAGAGCTGTGTGGGCTGTGAGAGCTGTATGGGCTGTGAGAGCTGTGAGAGCTGTGTGGGCTGTGAGAGCTGTATGGGCTGTGAGAGCTGTGAGAGCTGTGTGGGATGTGAGCTGTGTGGGCTGTGAGGGCTGTGTGAGCTGTGAGAGCTGTGTGGGCTGTGCGAGCTGTGTGGGCTGTGAGAGCTGTGTGGGCTGTGAGAGCTGTGTGGGCTGTGTGGGCTGTGAGTGCTGTGTGGGCCATGAGAGCTGTGTGTGCTGTGAGGGCTGTGAGGGCTGTGTGGGCTGTGAGGGCTGTGAGGCCTGTGAGAGCTGTGTGGGATGTGAGAGCTGTGTGGGCTGTGAGAGCTATGTGAGCTGTGAGAGCTGTGTGGGCTGCGAGAGCTGTGTGGGCTGTGAGAGCTGTGTGGGCTGTGAGAGTGTGGGCTGTGTGGGCTGTGAGAGTTGTGAGAGCTGTGTGGGCTGTGAGAGCTGTATGGGCTGTGAGGGCTGTGAGGCCTGTGAGGCCTGTGAGAGCTGTGTGGGCTGTGAGAGCTGTGTGGGCTGTGAGAGCTGTGTGGGCTGTGAGAGCTGAATGGGCTGTGAGAGCTGTGAGAGCTGTGTGGGATGTGAGCTGTGTGGGCTGTGAGGGATGTGTGAGCTGTGAGAGCTGTATGGGCTGTGAGAGCTGTGTGGGCTGTGTGGGCTGTGAGAGCTGTGAGAGCTGTGTGGGCTGTGAGAGCTGTGTGGGCTGTGAGAGCTGTATGGGCTGTGAGAGCTGTGAGAGCTGTGTGGGATGTGAGCTGTGTGGGCTGTGAGGGCTGTGTGAGCTGTGGGAGCTGTGTGGACTGTGAGAGCTGTGTGGGCTGTGTGGGCTGTGAGAGCTGTGAGAGCTGTGTGGGCTGTGAGAGCTGTGTGGGCTGTGAGAGCTGTGTGGGCTGTGAGAGTGTGGGCTGTGTGGGCTGTGAGAGCTGTGAGAGCTGTGTGGGCTGTGAGAGCTGTGTGGGCTGTGAGAGCTGTGTGGGCTGTGTGGGCTGTGAGAGCTGTGTGGGCTGTGAGAGCTGTGTGGGCTGTGAGGGATGTGAGGGCTGTGTGGGCTGTGAGGGCTGTGAGGCCTGTGAGAGCTGTGTGGACTGTGAGAGCTGTGTGTGCTGTGAGAGCTGTGTGGGCTGTGAGAGCTGTATGGGCTGTGAGAACTGTGAGAGCTCTGCAGATGTGAGCTGTGTGGGCTGTGAGGGCTGTGTGAGCTGTGAGGGCTGTGTGGGCTGTGAGAGCTGTGTGGGCTGTGAGAGCTGTGTGGGCTGTGAGGGTTGTGTGGGCTGTGAGAGCTGTATGGGCTGTGAGAGCTGTGTGGGCTGTGAGAGCTATGTGGGCTGTGAGAGTGCGGGTTGTGTGGGCTGTGAGAGCTGTGTGGGCTGTGAGAGCTGTGTGGTCTGTGTGAGCTGTGAGAGCTGTGTTGGCTGTGAGAGCTGTGAGGGCTGTGAGGGCTGTGAGAGCTGTGTGGGCTGTGAGAGCTGTATGGGCTGTGAGAGCTGTGTGGGCTGTGCGAGCTGTGTGGGCTGTGAGGGCTGTGTGAGCTGTGAGGGCTGTGTGGGCTGTGAGAGCTGAGTGGGCTGTGAGAGCTGTGTGGGCTGTGAGAGCTGTGTGGGCTATGAGAGCTGTGCGGGCTGTGAGAGCTGTGTGGGCTGTGAGAGTGTGGGCTGTGTGGGCTGTGAGAGCTGTGAGAGCTGTGTGGGCTGTGAGAGCTGCGTGGGCTGTGAGAGCTGTGTGGGCTGTGTGAGCTGTGAGGGCTGTGAGGGCTGTGAGAGCTGTGTGGGCTGTGAGAGCTGTGTTGGCTGTGAGAGCTGTGTGGGCTGTGAGAGCTGTGTGGGCTGTGAGAGCTGTGTGGGCTGTGAGCTCTGCTTCTTTTGTGTCTCGGTCTACCTAGCACACGTTGAATGCCAACACTTCCTGGTTAGAAGTGTCGACAGCCAATGAGCATGCTGCTTTTCTGTGAAATGCATGCTGATTGGCTGCCACTGTCTGTCAACACTTCAAACCAGGAAGTGTTGGCAGCCATCTTGTGCCTCGGTAGAACCAAGGCACAAGAAAGCAGTGAAACAAAGGTGCAAAACACGCAAAGGGGGCAGGGTAGAAGCACCCTGACCCCCTAGGTCTGCTCAGGGGTCCCACAAGGCGCCCCCAGGTCCCCCCCAAAAAATTGAAAAATCGCGAGGGTACGCGCACTGTACACGGATAGTACGCGAACGGTGCGCGTACGGTGCGCGTACCCTCGCGATTTTTCAAAAAAAATAAAATAAAATTTGGGCCTGGGGGGGCCTTGTGGGGCCCCCTGAGCAGGCCTAGGGGGTCAGGGTGCTTCTACCCTACCCCCTTTTTGAGTTCTAAACGTTTGTTTTTTTGCTTTCCTGTGCCTCAGTCTACCGAGGCACAAGATGGCTGCCAACAATTTCTGTTTTGGAATGTTCACAGACAGTATCAGCCAATCAGCATGCAGCTCGTACTCGGGAAGGTACAGAGTACAGTAAGCTTACAGTGCACTCAGGTGTGCCACCTATAGATATATAATTTGAACAAATTCGATTTTCTCAACAACTACTGGAGGGATTTTCACCAAATATTCAAAAGGCACTTCTGCATACCAGGCTCTACCATTTTGCCAAGTTTGCAGTAATTCCATTCAGCCGTTCGGGCTGTAGCTGTGTCTAAAGGTCCTATGGAAAATTGCATTGGACTCAATTTCACATTCAATTTTCGCAAAAACTACTGGAGGGATTTACACCAAACATACATAAGGCACTGCTGCATACCAGTCCCTACCATTTTGCCAAATCTGGTGTAACTCCGTTCAGCCGTTCGAGCTGTAGCCTTGTCAGAATGTCCCTATAGAAATTAACATGGGGAAAACACGTTTTGGGACCCTCTTTTTTCTCGGCCCCTGCTTGACGAATCCCCCCGAAACTTTCAGGGAAGGAGCGGAGCGCAGCGAGGCAAATTTAAGGACAATTACAGGCAGATACCTCAATCGGCGCCAAAGGTATTCCCAATAGAATGTTCGGAATTTCCTATGGTAACTAGGTCCTAACTATATATACCTATATATACCTACTGGCGACCATGTCAGCAGTGCATTGCACGCACAAGTTATAGTGAGTCCAACTAACTATAACGTGGGAATTTCAATGGTTTTATGCGAGTAAAACTTCCAGCTAACTATAACTGGTGTGAAACCTATGGTTTTTTCAGTGAATTTAATAGGTTTTTTAAATGCTAATTCCTAACTATAACTGGTGTGAAACCTATGGTTTTTTCTGTGAATTTCATAGGTTTTTTAAATGCTAATTCCTAACTATAACTGGTGTGAAACCTATGTTTTTTTTCAGTGAATTTCATAGGTTTTGTAAATGCTCATTCCTAACTATATATAGGGCCTCAAACCTATGTTTTTTTCAGTGAATTTCATAGGTTTTTTAATAGCTAATTTCTATAGCTATGAAATATAATATTTTTTATAATAAACGCTATATTGTATATTTATGTAATACTATTTTTTTAATGTATATTTTTCCCTTTTTTTTTTTTTTTTCCCTTGGTGTGCTCCCGGTGCGCGTACCGGTGAACGCACCGGTAAGCGCAGTGTTCTGGCGCGCCCCGGTGAGCGTACCGGTGAGCGTCCCGTTAGCGCCATTGCCGCGAACGAAAACATCATCGTGACGTATCGCATAGTCGCGTGATGCGTCTTATGACGCACGGCATAAGCGCACCCGGAAGCGCCCGAGCGCATACGATCGCGCAACGTAAGCGCCGCCGGGCGCGCACCGGGGCGCGTAGCGTAAGCTCGTCGGGTCATGTGACCTGAAAATAACACTTTTCATTGGTTCAGAACAGTTTTGGTTTCCAAATGATGAAAGCCCGGGTCATGTGACCTGAAAATAACACTTTTCATTGGTTCAGAACAGTTTTGTTTTCCAAATGATGAAACCCCCCACCTTTTTTCCTCATTCTCACTTTGTTCTTTGAGTGAGGAGGACCTGCTTTTATTGATAGAGAAATGGCTACAGTAGCAGCAGCAGCAGGAGCATCGGCACCACCAGCACAAGGACCACCACAACATCACATTGGTGGTGAACAAGAAGAGGAGGAGGAGGAGGAAGAGGATGAGAGAAGGCAGCTCCTGCCTAAAGACAATCCCCCATATAAACCAAAGGAGCACTTTATATGGGAGTTTTTTAATTCCCAAGGGGTGCAAAGAAGGTAAACGCTGCAAAGGTGACCTGTCTTATCTGTGGCGCTGTACTATCCAGGGGGAAGCATGCCAAAAAATATTCATTTGGGAATCACACAATGATTCGCCACATGCAACGATTGCACCCCAAAAACTATTCTGCAGCAGAGGTGAGAGAACTGTGCAGAAACCTTCCACAATCGTCTTCCAGACCCTCAACAAGCCAAGAACCCACTCCATCGGGTCCAGAGGCAAGGGAGATGGTCCCAAACATACATACCAAGTTTGGTGCATACAAAATCGTTTGTATTTATTGTGGAAAAACAATAACTTATGGTGAGCAAAGTATTAATCTCATCAACCTTGCTGGTGACAACCACAAGTGCCCAAAGAAGCCTTAATTTTTTCCTGTTTTTTTTTGCTCCAGTTGAGCCGTTTACAATTCCCTGTTTTTTGTTTGTCCCCATAAAAAATACAAAAAAAATAAAATTCTTCAAAAAAGCCAAAAAAAGTTAAAAATGTTCAAAAAAACAATAAAAAAATCTAAAACAACAAAAAGAATAAAAAAACAGTTCTTTTTAGAACTACCTCTAATTTATAAAAAAATGCTACATTTTTAAAAAACTCATTCTTTTTTCTCCAGGGTACGCGTACCGGTACACGCACCGGTACACGTACCGGGGCGCGTACCAAAAATAAAAAAAAAATAAAGGAGTAAGCATGAGGGAAGGACACATAGAGAGTGATGTTAAGAGAAAGAGAGGTAGAGGGAGCAACACAGAGGGACTGTTTATTACATAGTAAAACAGAGAGAAGGTGTAATAGGGTGTAACTAAGAAAAGGAAAATGAATAAGGGAGCGAAAGAAGGGAAGAGAGAGGAAGAAGACTAAAGCAGAGGTACTGGGAAAATGTGAGTGGGTGTTGAAAGTAAAAGGAAGGACAGTAAAGGATGGGGAATGAGGGGTAGTGACGGAACCGGAGTAAAGGAACAACGGTGAGGGAGGGTGAGAAAAAGAGCAGTGAGTGTAAATAAAGAGGGTGGATAAAATTGAATAAGGCTAAGACATAGGGAGTGACAGAGAGAAAGGACAGAGAGAGTAAAGGAAGGAGTGACTGAAAGGGTCTGAGTGAAGCTGCAAATAAAGGTAAGTGAGGGAGTGTGGGTGAGTTGTAGGGAGTGAGCATGACGAAAAAGTAGTGACAGAGTGAGGGGACAGAGACAGCAACGGTAAGAGAGACAGAGTGAGGGAACGGAAGTGAGGAACTCTGAGGACAGACAAACTGAGAGAAGGAGTGAGAGGAGTGAAGTAAATGAGTAAGGGAATGAGTGAGGGAGCGAAGGAAGGGAACAGAACATAAGGGAAGTAAAGCAAGGGGGACTAAAAGAAGTTGAATGTGGTAGGAGAGTAAGGGAAAGAGGAGCAAACATGGAGGATAAGAATAAGTGAGGGAAGCAGAGTAAGGAAACAGGAGTGAGGTAGGGTGAGAAAATAGTAGTGAGGTTAAAGCAAAGGGTGATGACAAACTACATTTTTTTAGTCACACTTACCATATAATTAATGTAACTTTAATTACAATTTTTTACTACACTTTGTATCTGTGAAAGAGAGAAGAAAAAATAAGTTATAATTAGTAAAATATATATTTCAAAATAAAAGATACAAGTGAAGAGGTTAAAAATCATAACAGTGTATTAAGAAATAAAGTACGAGTGAAAGACACAGAAAGGGAAATAAAGTAATGTAGAAGGACAAAAAGAGGGTAAAAGAAATAGAAGGAGAGCAAATTACTAAGAGTAAGGCATATAGATTCACTGACAGAGAGGAAGAGAAGAAGAGAGAAATGAACTGAAGGTAAGAAAGATACTAAAATAATGTGAGTTAGCAAAACTAAATCAGGAAACAGGAGTAAGTAAAAAGAGAATGACTGAGAGGGAAAGGAGTCTGATTGAGCATGCATTTAGAAGAATGAGGAATGGAAGATAACTGAGAGTATGTGAAGGAGAGTCATAGAGTGAAGGGATGAAGGGAGAGAGGATAATATAGAAGGATTGAGGGAAAAGGAGTATGGAAGTTAGTAACAGAGAGACTAAGGGAAGGACTGAGTGAAGTGGAGTACAATGAGTGAGGAAAGGAAAATGAGTAAGGGAGCAAAAGAAGGAAAGAGAGGAGAAGAGGACTAAAGCAGTGGTACTGGGAGAAAGTGATTCGGTGATGAAAGTAAAGAGAAGGACACTGAAAGATAGGAAATGAGGGGTAGTAATGGAACCGGACTAAAAGAAATGGGGTGAAGAACGATGAGAGAGGAGCAGTGAAGTTGTTGTAAGAGAAATGATAGAAGGTAGATAAACACATGTGAACATAACACAAGGAGAGTGAGGGACTGAGGACATAGAGGTAGTGAACGGAAAATAGAGAGAAGAGTTCAAAAGAAAGGAGCAAACAAAGATAAGCGAGGGAGAGTGGGTGAGTTATAGTGACAGAGTGCGACAACACTGGTGAGTGAGTAAAGAGGAATTACTAATAGAGCAAAGGAGGAAAAGACGGAAAAGGGAAGTAAAGCAGAGAGACTGAAAGCTGAAAAGTGGTGCAAGGGAGAGAGGGGATGCAGACAGTTGAAATTGGAATGAGGGGTTGTGAAAGAAGTGGAGTAAAGGAATGGGTGTGAAACAGAGTGAGAGAAGGGCAGTGTGAGTGAGTAAAGAGAGCTGAAAGAGAGAGGAAAAAGGAAAGCGAGTGTGAGACAATGGGAATACAATATAAATTACACAATACAAACTATAGAATAATTTGTACAACATGTTAGATAGTTTATTTTTGCTGTTCTCAGAACATATTGAATTTCACTAAAAACAGTGAGTTCAAACTATTCATCATATGACAGCGGGAAAAAAAAACACAATCAAAAAGATTGTGTTAAAAAAAACATATAAACTTACAAATCACATATGTACACTAATCTTTGATTCACTTACTTTTCCTTTAGGCCAAATAGTACATCATGAAGGTCCTTTTCGTTGGAAGGTACTCTGCTGTTCTCTAAAAAACACATATGAAGTGTTAGAATTACAACCAATTAAAATGTTACTTTCATTTTCTACTTTTATTTCCTGACATTTCATTGGTTATGTACATGAATATAAATGAAAAATGAGAGGGAAACAAGGCCATTTTGACTACAACTACCTGAGGTACATCTTTAAAGGATTTTCTCATTTATCTTCATCACCTTTCTATAAGGTAAGTTGTTAATTTGTAAGGGGCATTTTAAGTTAATTTGTAAAAACGTTTTCTGATAGTTATTTACTGTCCCTCTGTTATAGTTATAGATTAAGATAGGCTTCTCTGTTATAGTTATAGATTGAGTTAGGCTTCTCTGGTACAATTATGAATTTACTTAGGCTTCTTCACATACACTTTTTTATATTTCTACTTCCTGCCTGATACCATACACTGCCCAAAGATAACTTCACTGTTAAAAACTCAGAAGTATATGTCTGAACTTTAACCCAACAGTGCCCTAACTCTACTCTCCTATGGAAAACAATATAGTTATTTTTTATGCAATTTACAGCAAGAAAAGGGAAGGAGAACAAAACAAAATTTATATTTCTTTCGAAATTGTTGTGGAGAACAATCCTGAGGAAAATAATAATGACTTGGACTTTATGGATTAGTCTCTGAACCAAGAGTTACTTAATTGTGTTGAAGAAATAGAATCATGGAATCAAAATGAGGAGATTCCAGATGATGTAATCTTAGAAGTTCTTTTAAATTTTGAAAAATCACAACAATAAATGTATATTTAATAATTAAAAATTGTTCGAGACATTATTCATTTTTATATGTAATTCATGAAATAGTACCAAAATGAGTATAATATAAAGTGAGACTTATAGTATACTGTGCAACTTTTTTGTGTTTCATAGTAATTTTGCTCATAGTTACTTCCTTTCTCCCACTATATTATCTCCAATGAGTATTTGACATCTCTTTTTCATCTCCTGCCTCCATGTTGTTTCTGCTTTCCTGACAGACTATGGTATAGATTCCATATACCACAATATCGTCTGTAACAACATGCAAATTACCTACAGAGGAGACGGTGTACATTGAATTTAAGACTCTGCATTGGTACCTACATGTTGGTACTTAAATCACCCACACAACACAACAACTCTGTTCACAGCTACCCTGCCTCTAAGCACTATAAATTATTATTTTACTGTTTCACTAGGTTTTCCCCATGGTACGCTCCCCGGTACGCTCCCCGGTGCGCGTACCGGGCGCTCCCCCCCTCCCCCCGCGAAAATCGAAAAAAAAAAATGTTTGCCCCGCGGGGCCCTTTTATGGCCCCCACATCAAACCTAGGGGGTAAGTCAGGGGGGGTCTACCCTACCCCTTTTTAGTCATTTCCCCCTTTGTTTTTGCCACCTCTTGTGTCTCGATCCTACCGAGACACAAGATGGCAGCCGCTCCGGACTGTTTGGAATGTTGACAGACACCCGAGAGCCAATCAGCTTTCCGCTCGGGAACTCGCGTAGCGCGCTGGTACGCGCCCCGGTGCGCGTACCGGGGCGCGCTTATAGATATATATATTTTTTTTAACCTAAATTACTCAAAATCCACTGGAGCACATATCTTGAGACATAGCAAAGGCACATCGGGCTACCAGTCCCTACAATTTTGCCAAGTTTGGTGAGAATCCATTCAGCCGTTCGGGCTAAAAGTGAGTCCAACCGCCCTATGGAAATTAACATGGGGAAAACACGTTTTGGGACCCCCCAAATATCTCGGCCTCCGCTTGACGAATCCCCCCCAAACTTTCAGGGAAGGAGCAGAGCGGAGCGGGCCATCTTCTTTGAGAAATTCGCGAAGATTCGTCCACCGGCGCCAAAGGTATTCCCAATAGAATGTTGCGGATTTCCTATGGAAAACAATCCTAACTATAACTACCTACTGGCGACCGACAGTAGGTATATATATATATATATATATATATATATATATATATATATATATATATATATATATATATATATATATAAATATATATGTATATATATTACCTACTGGCGGTCGCCAGTAGGTATATATAGTTAGGATTTTTTCTCTATGGGTTTTTTGAAAATTCTATGTCTAATAACTTTGGCGTTTGTGGACGGAATTGGCTGAAATTTTCAGGAAAATGGCACATTTTGTTTCTGAGCAGCCCCTGAAAATTGGGGGGGGTTTCGTCCAGGGGGGGTCGAGAAAAAAGGGGGGTCCCAAAACGTGTTTTTAACATTGAGTTTTCCATAGGGCGGTTGGCCTCACTTTTAGCCCGAACGGCTGAATGGATTTGCACGAAACTTGGCAAAATTGTAGGGACTGGTAGCCCGATGTGCCTTTTGTAGGTCTCAATATATGTGCTCCAGTGGATTTTGAGAAATTAACGTTTAAAAAAAGATATATATCTGTAACAGCGGACCGGGCAGCGTCCCAGGACGCGTACTTTTCGCGCAACGGAGCTTTGTGAAGCGAAGCTGATTGGTTCTCCGGCGTCTGTCAACATTCCAAACAGTCCGTAGCGGCCGCCATCTTGTCTCTCGGTAGGATCGAGAGACAAGAGGAGGCGAAAGCGAAGGGGCAAATGACCATAAGGGGGAATAGTAGATCCTCGCTGACCCCCTAGGTTTGATGTGGAGGTTTTAAAAGGGCCCCGCGGGGCCAAAAAAAATAATAATAATAATAATCGAACGGCTGAATGGATTTGCACGAAACTTGGCAAAATTGTAGGGACTGGTAGCCCGATGTGCCTTTGCTAGGTCTCAATATATGTGCTTCAGTGGATTTTGAGAAATTAACGTTCAAAAAAAGATATATATCTGTAACAGCGCACCGCTTCGCGTACTTTTCGCGTTACGGAGCTTTGCGAAGCGAAGCTGATTGGCTCTCCGGTGTCTGTAAACATTCCAAACAGTACGTAGCGGCCGCCATCTTGTCTCTCGGTAGGATCGAGAGACAAGAGGAGGCCAAAGCGAAGGGGCAAATGACCATAAGGGGGCATAGTAGATCCTCGCTGACCCCCTAGGTTTGATGTGGAGGTTTTAAAAGGGCCCCGCGGGGCAAAAAAAAATAATAATAATAATAATCGAACGGCTGAATGGATTTGCACGAAACTTGGTAAAATATTAGGGACTGGTAGCCCGATGTGCCTTTGCTATGTCTCAATATATGTGCTTCAGTGCATTTTGAGAAATTAACGTTCAAAAACAAGATATATATCTGTAACAGCGCTCCGCTTCGCGGAGATAAAATTATATGTGTATTACCTAGCTGTTGCTAACACCAGTTAGCGACGGCTAGTAGGAGATAGCGACCATCTTGGGTCCCACTTTGCATGTGAGTGATATTTATCACTAATGACATGCAAAGTGGGCATGCCAAGATGTTAGCGACTGGAAACAGTCGCTAACATCGCTATCTCCTATTATCAACTTTTGGAAATATTCGAGATAAGCGCGAATATCTCCAAAAAGTAACAGCTGCCCTGAGCAGTTCTTAGCCATGTTATCCAATGGGAGGTGGATAACATGGCTAAGAGCATTAGCTCGGTAATGCATGAATATCGCGGAGTTTTCAGCGACATTAATGCATTGCGCTCGTTTTTTATCGTATTTGCGATAAACCTTGATAATAGCAAGGTTTATCTGCGATAATTTCTGACGGTAAAAAAATCTTTGCAATGCATCGTTAGGGATAAATATCGCTTAACTTTGGTAATATGCCCCAACGTCTGTTAACGTTCGATTCGAAGGAAATCAGGAATTGTTGAAAAACATTGTGTGCGCCATCTTGTCTTTTTTCAAATGCCACACTTTTGTCGTGCACGGCAGCCATTTTAGATGCCTTGACCAGATCCACTCTGTGAACGCTGTCGATCCTTAGCATGGCTCCCCACCCTCGCAAGCATCTCCCCCAGGCAGTGGTCACCCCCGCTCTTTGTTTTATGCATGGGTAATAAACCTCCCCCCATCTGCGCTGTTCTTCCCTGAGAATCACACCCTGTGCCCGCCCGACACCTCCCTTTCGCCCTATTCACTACCGCACCCTCTGACACTCCTTTTCCTCTGTGTCCGATTGTCCAGGCCGGTCCTAGGCTATCAGCTAGCCCTGCAGATGTAGTTTATGGCCACAGCTGTAAAGAATCACCCGTCTTCAAAGGAGTTATAGTAGATCAAGGCCCACACTCGATGAGATCCGTCACAGCAGAAGCGTTGCTATTATCTGAAAACCATCCTGTATTGTGATTGGGGAGGGGACCGAGCGTGAAGCGGAAGATTCCAGGGATGACTCTTTGTACATCAAAGTTTTTACAATTATGTGTCACATTAAAAATATATAGCACTCCGACAAAGTAGTAAGATTATAAAACTTTAATAATTTATAAATATATACAAGAAAACAAAAATAGTAATAACATATAAACATTTTTAGAGAAAAACAACGAAGTAGCGGTCGGCTGTGCGAATAGTCCCAACGCAGCACAACGTCCAGATTTCCGGCGTGGGGCGTCGCGGGGGGTGGGTGATCAGTAGCAAACTGTTGTGCGAATAGTTCCAAGGCAGCAGAACGCGCCGAAATCTAGATGACACAAAAGTGATGTCTAGTAAGTTGCCACCCAGCAAATAACGGCGTGGGGCGTCGCGGGGGGTGGGTCATCAGTAGCAAACTGTTGTGCGAATAGTTCCAAGGCAGCAGAACGATGGCACCAAGGTGATGTCCAGTAAGTTGCCGCACTGGTTTTGGTATCCTACAATGCTGCTCCGAATAACGGCGTGGAGCGCCCCGGGGGAGGCGGCGTGAACGGGCCTCTCCAGGTGGAGTCTCGTCTGTTGTAGTGGGGCTCCCCTTTACCGTTTCAGTTGCCATTCCGTCCGCTTTTGGTCCACTGTGTCAAAATCCGCCATTCAGCTGAGTTGCGCCCACTCTTGCTGTGCAGCGATAGGCGGCTGTCACAGGACTCTCAAAATGGCGGCAGGCTGTTTCCTTTTTGGGCCTGGTCCACTGAAATGGCCCTGGGACACCTTGGAAATCGGACGCTTGTCTGCTAGGTCTTGGACCCCATTCTCGAAAGCGTCCCCTCCGCCTTGAGAATTCATCAAAAGTTTTGGGGGCCCCGACTCCTGCAGGCTTCTGGTGGGGAGCGGCTGCCATGATTGCTCGCGGAATGACCACGACGGAGCTACGAGATGGTGGTGCTCTCATGGTGACGCCAGCTTCAGTCTGAAACATCCAGAAACAAGGTGGGGCTTTCATCGTTTGGGGGGAAAAAAAAGTTTTCATCCAATGAAAAGTGTTGTTTTTAGGTCATATGATCAAGCCTTCCATCATTAGGAAACCAAAAGTAAAATGAACCAATGAAAAGTTTTATAAACAAGTCACATGACCTGTTATGCGGCATAGGGTATAAAATGCGGAGAAAATACGTTGGCACGTGAGGCGGCGTCAGTAGCGGATCGATGTGCGAATAGGCCGAAGGCAATACAACGCGCCAAGATCCGGATGGCATCGAGGTGGTGTCATAGTTGAGAGTTCTGAGCAGCGGTTGTAACACTGTCTGAAGCTTATTTGCAGCTGCTGCAGCTTCACTACGCGCCAAGATCCGGATGGCACCGAGGTGGTGTGTAGGAAGTTGCCGCACTGGTGTGGCCATCCTACAATGCTGAAAGTCGGCGTGGGGCGCCCCGTTGGCCTGTGAGTTTGCGTCAGTAGCGGACCGATGTGCGAATAGGCCGAAGGCAGCACAACGCGCCAAGATCCGGATGGCACCGAGGTGGTGTCTAGTAAGTTGTCGCACTTCTGTGGCCATCCTACAATGTTGAAAGTCGGCGTGGGGCGCCCCGTTGGCCTGTGAGATGGTGTCAGTAGCGGACTGATGTGTGAATGGGGCCAAAGGCAGCGCAACAATATTTTCTACTATATTTCTGGTGTAGAAGAGACCACAAGGCGCTGAGATGCCAAGATCCGGATGGCACCGAGGTGGTGTGTAGCAAGTTGCCGCACTGGTGTGGCCATCCTACAATGCTGAAAGTCGGCGTGGGGCGCCCCGTTGGCCTGTGAGATGGCGTCAGTAGCGGACCGATGTGCGAATAGGCCGAAGGCAGCACAACAATATTTTCTGACTGACACCACAAGGCGCTGAGATGCCAAGATCCGGATGGCACCGAGGTGATGTCTAAGTTGCGGACTGATGTGCGAATGGGGCCAAAGGCAGCGTAACAATATTTTTTGTATGGAAGATACCACTAGGCGTTGAGATGCCAAGATTCGGATGGCACTGAGGTGATGTCTAGCAAGTTGGTGTGGTCATCCTACAATGCTGAAACTCGGCGTGGGTCACCCCATTAGCCTGTGAGATGGCGTCAGTAGCGGACCGATGTGCGAATAGGCCGAAGGCAGCACAACGCGCCAAGATCCGGATGTCACCGTGGTGGTTTCATAGTTGAGAGGCACTTCATCTGCAGTGGGGCGCCGAGATCCGGATGGCACCGAGGTGATGTCTAGCAAGTTGCTGTACTGGTGTGGTCATCCTACAATGCTGAAACTCGGCGTGGGTCGCCCCATTAGCCTGTGAGATGGCGTCAGTAGCGGACCGATGTGCGAATAGGCCGAAGGCAGCACAACGCGCCAAGATCCGGATGTCACCGTGGTGGTTTCATAGTTGAGAGGCACTTCATCTGCAGTGGGGCGCCGAGATCCGGATGGCACCGAGGTGATGTCTAGCAAGTTGCTGTACTGGTGTGGTCATCCTACAATGCTGAAACTCGGCGTGGGTCGCCTCATTAGCCTGTGAGATGGCGTCAGTAGCGGACCGATGTGCGAATAGGCCGAAGGCAGCACAACGCGCCAAGATCCGGATGTCACCGTGGTGGTTTCATAGTTGAGAGGCACTTCATCTGCAGTGGGGCGCCGAGATCCGGATGGCACCGAGGTGATGTCTAGCAAGTTGCTGTACTTGTGTGGTCATCCTACAATGCTGAAACTCGGCGTGGGTCGCCCCATTAGCCTGTGAGATAGCAGTTCTTTGGATTTGGGCCTGGCTCGTCTGCTGTAGTGGGGCGCCCCTTTACCGTTTCAGTTGCCATTCAGCTGAGTTTCGGCTGCTGTTGATGCTACAGCGACAGGCGGCTGCAACAGGACTCTCAAAATGGCGGCCTGTTCTTTGGATTTGGGCCTGGTCCACTAAAATGGCCCTGGGACACCTTAGAACTCGGACGCTCGATTTTTTTTTCCTTTCCTGTACATGCAAAAAAAGGTAAATGCCCGGTACGTTACACGCTTCATCTGCCACGATGAACTCTCTAGAGGAACCGAAAAAAAATATAGTTGTGGTAACTATACCATGCATTGTCATATGGAGAGGTGGCACCAATTAATTATAGTGCTGCATAAAAGAGAGATTTGGAGGAGAACCCCTGACCTGCTAGTACATTCATCAAAGAAGTGGCACTGAGAGCTTCAGAGGCAAGGGAAACGGTCCCAAATATTTAGAAGAACTTTGGAAAGATTAAAATGACATGTTTAGATTGTGGCAAATTTATTTCATGTGGACATCTGAGTGTTACTCTAATAAATACAGCATATGAACATCATCATAGTCGATGGTTGGTAGAGACATTTTGACTATATCCTGGACCTGCCCGTCCTCGCCCAAAATGGCGCCAGAATAAATGGGACTCGTAACTCCTTGTTGTGTACTGGTTGCAGAACCTTGAAATCACGAGATACGTATGCAGTTTTGAAGCACATGGCGGGCGGGGACGAGAATTGATTGAATATTTCGACATCCCTATTGATATTAAGTTCTGATGTGTTATTGATTACTGTACTGTTGAAAGTTCGAATTAACGTCACCCATGGTACTTGCCCGCAAATGTATATCTAGATAATTTTATTGTAACTGGCCCTGTCGTATTTTAATTATAAAATGTACGTCCACCGATTCCGTAACTGTTAGACAGCTTAGTTCTTGCAACCTAATGGCCCGCCCGTTACGTTCCTCTACAGTGTAAATGTCTATTCATCATATACGATTACAGTTTGCTCCGTGGCCGGCCCACGTGGTTATAGGCTCGTATTTGTATAATGAAATTTTCACAATAAAGGTTTTTAAAAGAAAACATGGTAGTAGTATATACATTGGTAAAGTTTTTAATAATAGTCACTGTTTTAGAATCATTAAAAGGCAAGTGAAATAAAGCAGACCAATTACATGAAGGATAAAAGGTATAATACGAAGGAACGCAGTAAAGATAAATGGTCAAGGGCTGTTGTGTTTTCTATTCCTGCAACATAAAGTGATCGATAAGAATCTCATATTCAGGCGTATCGGCGACTAAGACAGCAGGTCGACCCTCTTTTGCTCAACGGCTCCGTCATGGGACGAAGAAACGCTCTTTTTCTCGAAAAAAGAATATATTTTACTTGCAGGACAGTTGTAAAATTTCCGGGAAAGTACATTAGCCTGGAACATTATAACATATATTTAAGAAAAAATAATGTTCGGAAGTAATGAAAAGCGTAATTTTTAGGTCATATGACCAAGCCTTTCATCATTACAATAAGAAAAGTAAAATGAACCAATGAAAAGTTTTATTAACAAGTCACATGACTTGTTATGCTTACGTTACGCGCTGCGCGCCCCGGATGACTTCCGGATGCGCTAACGCGGCGCGTCATATGACGCATTACGCGACAACGCAGGTACAGAATATAGTCAAAATGTCTCCACCAACCAGCGGTCGGAACACAACCCCTTTCAGCAGGCTAAATAGTTCTGTTAAATGACAACAGAAGGGACAGGCAACAAGAACCATCAGTCAAAGAGGGGAGGGCTAGTTCTTCTCTACCGGGTTACATTGGGGCGCTACCGGAACTGATCGAATTGGTAGTCTACAGTGTTTCTGGATGTTTCAGACTGAAGCTGGGGTTAGCATGAGAGCAGCACCATTTCGTAGCTCCGTCGTGGTCATTCCGCAACCAATCATGGCAGCCGTTCTTTATCGTTATTTTGGGCGGGGTGGGTGGCGGAGCAGAGCTGTTTTGCAGCCATCATTGTGTGGAGTTCAGTTCATCTCACTAGTTTTGTATTTGTCATGAGGGGTTGTTCCTAATGTTTCTATTTTAGCGAGGTCAAAAAGAGATCCCATTAGTGGCCTACTGATTTTGCTCGATTCCTTTTCTTTTTTTTTACACGATTTTTCGTTATCTGCAAAGACTAAACAGAGTATTGCGACTCTGTGTTTGTTTGTAAATAGAGAATGAACCAAAGAGAACTAATTCTAAAACAGTAAATACTTGGATAACAATGAATCAAATGGAGAGAGAAGCAGGCACGACGGATTACAATGGGGGCAAAGACCTGCGTTAACTACCTTTCACTATCTGCAAAGAGAGAGTACTCCTAATAGAAATGAGGGGGGGGGGCACCATTCAAAGCAGATCAGTGTGCATAAACACGAAAATGTTTTCACTTACCACGTACTTGACATTCGACAGCTTATGATATTTGCTATTAAAAAACCATTGAAATTCACTGAAAAAACCATAGGTTATAGACCATATATAGTTAGGAATTAGCATTTACAAAACCTTGAAAATTCACTGAAAAAACCATAGGTTATAGACCATATATAGTTAGGAATTAGCATTTAAAAAACCTTATTTTACTCACACAAAACCATTGAAATTCCATATATAGTTAGTTGCACTAACTATATATCGCGCACCTGCAATCCACTGCTGATGATGTCACATATTACATCATTCATGACATGGTCAGTGACATCACTGATGACATCACTGATGACATCTCAAATGACATCACTGATGACATCACTGATGACAACATCCAGTGACTGTATGTTTCTGTAAAGTTAAAATGTGTCTTACATATTGAAGAATGAGTGGAAGTATAAGTGTCTGGACAAAGGATTTAGTAGGTGCATGACTGAATGCATGAGTGAGTGATTAAATGTGTCTCACTGAGTGCATGGGTTAGTGACTAAAGTGTCTTAATTTGTGCTTCATTATGTCTGTTGTTCTGTAAACTGCTGCATGTTTTGATCAGTAGCTATATGATTAACTATATGGGTTACTGATTGATTGTCCAAGTATTTGTATGGGAGACTGAGTGTGTGTGTGGCTGGCTGGGAGGTGTGTGACTCTGTGCAGATCAATGTGTACTTGTATCAATGATTGTATAACAAGGTAAGTATGTGTTAGTATATGTTTGAAAATGTAAGGTGCTCTATGTTTAACTGTATAGACAAGAAAATGGAAGTGTCATTGATTCTTTACAGGACTGACTAGGTGTGTGAGTAACTCCATGGATGAGTGGCAGACTGTGAGTGTCTGTATAGGTGTATGAGTGCATATGATAGTGTTGTAAAGATGAGTGATTGTATGTATGAATGATAGTATGGGTGAATGAGTGAAGGTGTGTGTAGACGTAGGAATCAGTGAGTGCGTATGTAGTAACTAGTATTGGTGTGTCAATGGTTTCCAAAATTATATTCTGTATTTAACACTGGGTGAAACAGAGGTTATATTAAAATGTGAGGAGATGCATTGTATTGTCACATGAATGATATCATCAGTGATGTGGTCATTGATGTCAAATGAGATGTCATCAGTGATGTCATCAGTGATGTCATTTGAGATGTCATCAGTGATGTCATCAGTGATGTCACTGACCATGTCATGAATGATGTAATATGTGACATCATCAGCAGTGGATTGCAGGTGCGCGATATATAGTTAGTGCAACTAACTATATATGGAATTTCAATGGTTTTGTGTGAGTAAAATAAGGTTTTTTAAATGCTAATTCCTAACTATATATGGTCTATAACCTATGGTTTTTTCAGTGAATTTTCAAGGTTTTGTAAATGCTAATTCCTAACTATATATGGTCTATAACCTATGGTTTTTTCAGTGAATATATATATATATATATATATATTTTTGTATATTTTTAACAGTATTAGTGTGAAACAATATTTTTTTAGCAATATTTTTGCACTTACCATTATAAGTATAATGGACACAATATTATTATAATCAATAATTTTGACACAATAATGTTGTATTACGATACTGTTGTTTTCAATATTCTGTCAGTGATCTTGCAGGTCTGGTGTGGATTTTGCCTGGGCAGAGTTCGCAGAGTTTTTATTCACGGTACTGCGCGAAGTGCCGGAAAAACTCTGTTGCGCTTTGCGGAGGTCCGCCAGCTGCAGAGTCTGTTCAGTCGCGTTGTTCTACTGATTTTTAGCACCAGGAGTTTGTCCCACCCTGTCAAATTGGCGCAAATGGCACTATGCGTCACGCCAGAGGGTGTTGCTGCTTTCTGCTGTTCGAGTAGATAATTGGCTAGATTTCACTGGTGAGGGGAAGATACGACTTCAAGACAGTTTGGGCCTGATTTAGAGTTTAGCAGAAGGGTTACTCAATCACAAATGTAGCAGATATACTGTCTGCAATATTCCAAGTGCATTATATGCAATGGCATTTGTAATAAGGCAGGCAGGAAATCTGTCGACAATCTACAAATCAGACCATTTGTCCTTATCTCTTGATTCTATGGGCTGGGTGGAAGTTG
Source organism: Lissotriton helveticus (assembly GCF_964261635.1). Lineage (NCBI taxonomy): Eukaryota > Metazoa > Chordata > Amphibia > Caudata > Salamandridae > Lissotriton > Lissotriton helveticus. Next base: position 43,757,930 of record NC_136060.1, on the reverse strand, counting down.
ATACCCGCTAATGTTGACAGCCGTGATGGCAGAGCTCCCAGCCTTATTGTTTTTCAGCTTTAAGGTCAAAAAATCTCCTTCCTCCACACTCTAAAAGCAACACAGTATATATGTTTTTGTGTTAAGGAATTTCTAAAATGTAAACGTAGCTCCCTAGCAATGGAGCACTGTACGGGGCAAGTCCTATTGGGGGTGCATGGGAGGGAGAGGACTGAGGTGTTAGGTAGGGCTAGTGGAAGGGATGAGAAACCATCCTATCTAAAGTAGTGTTCCATGAAAAGTATAGTTTTTGGTTTCTTCCTAAATCCTAGGAGGATTGGTGCTGCTCTGATGTTAGAGGGGATGTTTTTCGACATCCTGGGGCATAGGCTGGGAAAGCTTGTTTATATGTATCCAGGAAAATCCTTTCAGGTCTTCTCAATGTTGTGGTTTAACAGACTACCAGTACATCTCTACACAGTGGCAGATGGCACTGATCAGGGGCAGGGGGCAGGTGGGGGTAGGATACGGGAGGTAGGGGCAGGAGGTATGGGCAGGTAGGATGCAGGGGAAGCGTTATTAAATCCTATTCCTAATGTCATTGACCACATTCCTAATGTGATGTTTCCCTCCCCTGTCATTGACCATCCTCTCATTGCGGTGTTTCGCTCCCCTGTCTACAATGACTCTCCTGCGTCTCCACTCACCTTCACTGCAGGATACCCCTCAATTTCTCTTGCACTGATTCCAAACAGAATGGAACTGGAACTCAACTCACTGGTTACAAAATGAACTCATCTTAGACTGGATCTTTATAACCAGAACACCTGGGCCCGCCCCATCACTTCTGATACATCACCTTCTAGTTCTCCCAAACTATCTCAACGCTACCCTTGGCAGGTCATCTCTCTTTGCAGGCGGGCACACAGTCCTTACCACCCTCATTGCACTCTCTCCGCTTTGGAACTAAGGGCCAGATGTACGGCCATGTGATTTTGCGAGTTGCAATTGCGATCAATAGCGAGTTCCATTTTGCGACTCGCAAAATGACATGTACAGCAGTGTCAGAGACATTGCTAGCGATTCTCAATGGGGTCACAAATTGCATGCCTCATCAATATTCATGAGGCACTCGCAATTTGCAACCCCATTGAGAATGGCTGGCCCTCCCAGATATGGTGGCCTGCTGACCTCAGCAGACCTCCATGTCTGGGACTGCTTTTCAATAAAGCATTATTTTTTTAATGCAACCCGTTTTCCTTAAAGGAATATGGGATGCATTTTTTTAAGAAAACAAAAAACGTTTTTGTTGCATTTTTTAAGGGCAGGTAGTGGTCCCTGGGACCACTGCCTGGCCCTAAAAAGTATTTGCCCCTGCATTGAAGAGAGTGGTAAATTGCGACTGTTCTGCAACCGCAATCCCGGTCGCAAAATATTCTTACATAAGGTAGCGAGACTCAATTAGGAAGGGACACCCTTGGAATGCCCCTTCCTAATTGCAAGTCGCAAATCCTAGTTAGCAAGTCACAAATGAATTGGGACTCGCTAAATAGGGTTTGTACATGGCCCTGTAGGTATTTTCATGTGCAAAAGGGTTGTAAAGCCGTTTGCACATGCCAAATCAGGTCGTACATCTGGCTCCCAAACGCCTTAAGCAAATCCTATCTCCCTAAGTTCCAGACGACCGAACATTTCCCCTCCTCCAACATCCCAGTAATAGTGGGCTTAAACCAAGCACCTGCAACTCACAACTCACCCAGACCTCCGGCGCAAAACACCACCTTTCACAACCTCAAATCGGCTAAGGATAATCCTAACCCTCTTTCTTGCAAGCTTGTAAACTGCAGATCTGCAGCACTACATGCTATGGAAATTGCAGAAACCATCCTTAGTCAGGTTATTGACATTGCTTTTCTCACAGAAGCCTGGCTCAATGACCACTCAAGGGCCATCCTTGACCTACTTACTCCACCTGGCTACTCCATCATTAGACATGACAGACCTGATAGAACAGGTGGAGGTCTAGCACTTTTCCTCTTATTGTTTTAGACCTTTAAATAATGTTGTTTTTACCTTTTACAGAGTCTCTCTTTTGACCTCACACATAACCTCTGGTCCTGTCTTTTGTGTAAGAGTGATGTCACATATGATGTCTTTTCCACTCTACTTATAGGGTTTCTACTCACCAGGAGGTGTTATTTCCCACCACTTTTATGGTTTATTTTGAACCTTTGAACCATACTTGTATTTTGTACTATACCATGTCTTTGATTTATTACCCCCAGCCCTGAAGAGTCACGGGTAACTACCCGCTTGACGAAACACGTGTTGGCTTGTCTTTTCTTGGTGTCTCCTCTGGAAGGAGGACCCGTTATCACATAAATACAAAGAAAAACTACTACCTGTTGTCGACCTTGCTCTCTGTTTTCTGTTTTATGAATGAAACTGCCGAAACATGTGGTCCACTTGAATTGATTTCCTCAAACGTGTCCACACTCAAGGTAGTTCCCTTCAGTTCGAACAACTACTATGGTATTATGTGATTTTTGGGATAAGAAAACATTTTGCTTATAGGGAACAGATTTTTACATTGAAAAGAGCCCAACTCCTGCCCCAACCTAAGAGTTCTATGAAGGCCATGAGAAACCAAAAAACACAAGCATTCACAAAGCCAAAAGGCTAGAAGCCAACTACACACATATTGGCATTAGCAATGCCTGTCCGAGATTTTGTTTTGGGGCTTCTTGTGCAACATGTGCGCCATACATAGCGCATGATGTGTCCTCTGTCATATTTAGGTGTTTGGATGAGTTCAGGGCGTGACTGGCCATTCATGATGGAGCATGATTGAGAGCTCTGTAATTTGGCCAGAAGACAGACCATGTTCTCACAGTGTCACTGGTTCATAAAGGTTTGTAGATTGGACGTATGACGTTACAATGCATACTTTTACAACGCCTACCTTTACATCACAAGTTTTACAACGCATACCATTACAACGCATAATGCTTTTGGGCGCTGGATAGTGAATAGTTTAATTTACTATTCCAACTCCAGTGCCCGTGGATAGTAGGGAAGGTGTTGGATAGTACATTAAATCTATTCCCTATCCTAGAGCGCCCCCCAGCGCTATGCGTTGTAAAGGTTTGCGTTGTAAAAGTTGCGTTGTAATGGTAGTTCGTTGTAAAAGTTTCGTTGTAAAGGCTGTATACCTTGTAGATTACATGCTCATTCAGTCCTTGGTCTCTCTGCAAAGCACACAGAGAGATGATCACACATATGTGCCAGTTCTAAGCTTGAGAGTATGGGGAAATGCAGTGTTAACAGGTAGGCGTGTGTCTCTGAGTGGTTGTGTAGACGAGAAGAAAGGAAGTACTTAGAGGGCAGAGTCAAAATACAATGACGAAAAGGAAGAAGCTGAAGTATGACGAAAATGGATGGACTTTATTAGGTAAAAATATGCAAGAAAGTAGGCATAAGTGACTAACACAGATGGAGAAATACTAGTCAGGTGTCACTGTGTCTGGCAGGGCATTCTAGTTCATACGTTTTAGCCCATGTTGTTAATTAAATAGTGCCTCTAACTGGGCCATAAATGTTCTCATACTTCTTGATTATCCAATTATTTCCCTCTCTGCAGAGCATACAGAGAGAAAATCACATATGTGCCAATTCTAATTTTGATCCTAGGGGACGTGTGTGAAGGAGAAATACTGCAGGAACAGTACCAAAGGAAAATACATATATCTGTAAGAAGGAGAGAGGAGGTGGAGAGTGATGTAGAGAAAGAGAAAGGAAGTGCACACGGGATTGAGGGAAAAGCCAGTGATGAAGGGAAGGAGATAAAGTGTGGGCACAGGGGATAGATTGGCCAGTAAGAGTGGGGGTGTAAGCTTCAGATTTTCCAACAATCACACTGGCACATAATGTTAAAATACAATAGCAGGGAACACAAGAGGGGCTTAAGGGGCAGTGGAAAGGAATTGGTGGGGGTACTATGTGAGAGAAAACACATTATTTTGTTGAATAATCTAGATTGTTGAAGTCTTTCCAAACGGAGAGAGGGAAAGAAGGTGTGTGTGCTTTGTTTCTGTGTGTGTAAAAATTCCTGATGAAATCTGACAGACATCTCACCATACCCGACTGAAAGCATCTATAGCCAACTATTTATCAGAGATCACATTTATTACTGGTGTGTAACATCCCAAACACTTGCCCTAAATCTACGCCCCTGCTTGGGCATAAAGATGGACGGACTTTAGAAACTGAGATGGGCTAAAACAGAATTTATGTGACTAACACATGGAGAAAGATTGCAGAGGAAATGATGCATAGGGGATAACAGGGGTGATTGAGGCACGCAGACATGCACCCTCTTCCGTACACATGCTTAATGTTTTTAATGCTTAACACACCATCTTATGTTTTATACATTTTTCAAAATCTCATATTGTTAGAATTGAAACATTTTCAATTTTAAATATACAGAACATTATCCTTGCTGTTATTCAGTTATCTGATATTGAATGAAAAATAGTGCTAACAAGAATTGTCAAAGCAAGTTGGTCTGCTGTGTTTACTATGGTAATTGGTGCATGATGTTCTTGGGTGCACTAACAGACAGACATTGGCAATTCCAGTAGGTCTGGGCTATATTAGTTGAATTAATTATTTTTTCCAATAACTGTGTGCTGTGGGGTATGTGTGGATGCGCAAATATGGTATACATACAGACACAAGTGAATACTATATGTGAGGTAGCTCAGATCACCATTTCCACGACAGACATGGAAATAGGTATTGATTTTAGACAGCAGAGCTGTGACTATAATGGGAGAATGTAACTTGAGTATTGGCCGAGTTATTATATGACAAAATAGTATTCAGGTTATTCAAATCTCTTCGTTTTTATAGCAGAATTATCTCCCAGGTCTCACACACCTCACAAATGAGAGCCACAGAGCATAGCTAACCAAAGAGCAACACAAGACTCTAGGCTCAACCCAGTGTGTGTCGTGATGAAAGGATGCTGGAGGCTGAGTCATGACGTCTGGGAATCCGAACAATGTTGTTCGTGGTAGACTGAGTGATGGTGTAGTGTGTTAACTAGCTATGGTATACTGTGAGATATGAAAGTGATACTTTGAGTGAGAGGGTTGTAAAAGATAGATGGTGAGTGAATGGTGTGAGCAATTGGAACTGTTATGGGTGGGTGATGATGTAAATGTGTGGCTGAGTGACACTGCTGAGTCTTTCTTTGGGACAGGGTGTCTCAGGCAGGGTGTCTAATGCTTCTCTGGGGGTGACGGGTTAATCTCACTCTGTGGATATGGCCTTCCTAGTGTTTGCCTTACTTTCCCTGAGGGGGTCTTAATCAGGTTGGGTCTACTTTGAGTCCAATTGTAATCAGCTTAAACGTGAGAAAGGATAAGCAGACATATGGTTGGTTCTAAACTGATTGACAGGCTAGATGCTGCAAAGAAGGGTTTGAACGATGTCGCGGTCCACATCCTGTATCACAGGTAATTTCAGTAGGCAATGCCACAGGGCTGCCAAGAGTTAAGGAGGTCACATATGAGAAAGGGTGTGCGAAAATATCTAAGAAACAAAGACATCCATCTTTCCAGTCCCATCAACTACCTCCCTCCTCCAAAGACAATGCCAAGGACTCTTGCCTCCACACCTTTCTCTTTGTTTAGCAAGCGAAACTGTGTCATGGAGAAAAGTCATCTTTCATCTAAGCGGAAGAGGGGCATTGTTCCACTTCCTTGTGATGTGAAGCACCATTAGGCAGCTGCAAGTTCCATATGAAATAAATAGATATTTCAGTGCGGTGTTCGTGATGTTAATGTCATAAAATGTCAGCTTTGAGCATGCACTAAGCATCCAGTGATCTTTGACGATGCAGGCTAATAGTAAGTAAGTAAATGTGCATGAACTTTTCTTTTATGCCAAGCAGCAATTGACACAGAGGGCGCCCAGAGGGAGCAACGAAGCAACTATAAAGTCCAAAATGTGACTGATCATAGAAGGTTACTGGTAGTTTCAGAATAGCTGCAAAGTGACCATATGCTATCTGTGACACTTTCAGCCGATCCCAGCTGTTTTGTATTATTTAGTGATTGGCATTGTTAAATTTGGAGTTTCATTTCTACCACTATAATTGTAGTTTAAAAAATCTAGAATGCAGAGTAAAACAAACGAACAAAATGCTTTTCTCGGATTCTCCTTTTCGGTGAATGGCAGGAAAAGCAGGGAAACATTTGATAATGACAAAAGTCCAGTGTTTAAGTGGTTGACTTCAAAATTAGATTACATAAAAATGCTGAACACACCTAAATCCAAACCTGTTCAGTAGCACAGCAAGCTTTCTTTCCTCAGAGCAGAGTTTGAGATGATGGTGACAAAAATACTTTTCTCTGCACAGCACCTTACCTTACGGTTGAGGTGGGAGAATTGCTAAAAGCTGGAGCCAGATGTCTGGCTCTAGCTCAGCACAAAGTCCCTTTCGACCCGCGAGCCCAAAACAAGCTGAAAGTTCATGTGTTTTCAACTTGCCTCCCTAACTCCAACCTCATGCACAACAATTAAAAGCAAAGCATTACCCTTTCGTGTAAAACAGGGGAAAGAAACCAACTTATCAATTTACTGAATTGCACAATGTGAAACCAGAAATCCTGGGATCAATCGTGCACCGACTTGACCAAACTGTGTGATCCTAGGCAATAATTATTTTACTGAGACTCTTATTCTTCATGATCTCATATGAGAGCACCTTTAAAATCATGAGTTCAGGATGTGCGCTGTACATAAACCTCTTAAGTTCGATTTAATAGAGTAGAATGTATACTGGTATTATGTGCCACATTTATTAAAACCTACATACATGCCTCATAGTTCACTAATCAATATAAGACAACAAATGCCAATACTGCTAACAATGAGAAGTATTAATCCCAGCAATCACACGTGACACTCATAGTGATTGAAAAACTTAATTTTAGATTTTTCATTTTTCTTTCAAAAAGTTCAATGTATTATTCAATGAGCTCATCCGTATTATTCACATGAACATTACATATATTTTAGACCACAGAAGACTGTTAAAAAAAATTACAATATTTACACATGTATCTAAAACATTACAGTGCATGGAAAAATTCACAATGTCTTTTGTCACTGAATCTGAGAAAGCTCAAATCCTTCCCAAAGCTTTAGAAAAAAAGAGAAAGAAGAAAGAATGAAGAAACCCAAGGGAAGAGTATGAAAAGAAACCAAAAGTCAAACTTAAAATACAACACTATCCCAGGGGAGATGTCAGCCAAATAGTTCAGTGTTCAGGTCATAGAAACTGAAATTCATTAATTAGTGTACATTTTAAAGTGGACTAATACTCAGTGTTTATAACTTGTACTCATTTGGACACAACAACAAGGTCCACGCATTTCAAACTCAATGTAGAGTTAAGAGTTTACCTCAGGACCTAGGAGAAGAGCTTGTCTATTCTTGGTGTCACCACACCTATGTACCTCACAGTACTTCTGTCGCATTTAGCGATGCAGTGCGAGCAATGGAATTTGTTTTATTTATTTATATGTTAACTTACCTGTATTTGGCCGTATTCTGTAGTTTACTACCCCCTACCCTGCCCCTCCCCCGCCCCACGTCACCGCCCGGCAGCACTCCCACCACCGACTGCTACTGCTCAGAGAGCTATGAGCTGTAGTATATAGTTTAACTTTGGTTGAAATAAGACAACTACATTGAGGTTACCTGAACGGCTTGACTATTTATTTTTAGAGTAGCTAATGCTGGAATGGGGATTTTTGTATCTAGCATCTAGTATAATCATCAAATAACTTCCACCATTGGTCATATGGACTTTTGTTAGTCAGCAAGGAGAGGGGATAAGGAGCCTCAGTTACCATAAACAGTGAAGTATAATTGAGGCTTCACAGAAATCGACAAATAATTTAGGACAAGGTTAAAGGGATTTATTAACAAATTAATTTAATATAATCATTAGTTCAGTTTAAGTATCCACATTTAAATGATTGTTATTACAGATTCAAGTAATCTAAAAGTCAACATTTCCATATAAAATAGTATAGCACATTGGTAAGAATTACAAATAAAAAGCAGAATTGCACCAAGTGTGTTCCATGAATGAAAATCCCTTAACTAAATTAATGGGGGTTGGGTGTAAAAAGTATATTGTTTTGAGCAGGTAAGGAAAAGGTGTCAGCTTCAGAAACCAAATGAAGGTTTCAGGTGAGGGAATAGGATTGCATGCGCATGAACCCCCATCACTCAAGCAGTGGCTTTTAGAAGAGACTGGAACGGTCACCTAAACTCAAAGTCAACAAGCATCTCTAAGATCTGCTTACTACGCTCGGTAGCAAGGTCTACTCTTTAGTCTAAGAATCACAGATTAAGATGATTCAACAAAACATTTGTTGCAGCATTCTTCTCATTTCAACTCCCGCAAACGAATAATTCTTTGGCAATTTCTGTGAGAAGGCCAACTCCCCATTGTCTCATGTGTTTACAATGTATTTTACACATCTGTGCCATTGGTTTTTTACTTGAACAGATCTTGTTGTAATTGAGACAGTTCTTCGCACTATTAAATCTATTGGGGTTGCCTTAGTCCCTCAGAACCTGGGTATACAACTTTAAAGACTTTAAAGACTGTAAAAGGGTCAGAACCCGGGAGACCTCTTTAAAAATTTTCTTCCCACTAGTCACGCTTTCCATCATCTCCTCTCATCCCGGAAAGAACCTCACTTTGAGTTGTCTAATACATGACAATAGCACATTCACTAGCTAACCGAATGCTTCTGGAAAATTACAGCATCTGCAGTGAGAAGAAAAAGAAAAACATCTTTTGCAAAACCACAGTTTAAACGCAAAAACAGGCATCTAGGTCCTAATGTGTAAAGTCAACATTTATATGGCGTAAGCATTTAAACTAACTCTATTCATTATAATATGTTAACTCATGTGTTTGCTAATAAGGGTTAATTGTGATTGCCCACTACACATTTTGTTTTAATTGTGCACATAATTTCAACATTGAAGTTTAACACTTGACAATTGAATGTGCTTGATTTGCAAAATGATACATTTCACTTTATCACTAAGATCATGTATTGCAGGGTTTTACAGCACAAGACTTGGGTGTTATATGTGAAGTCAATTCCAGGAGCAGAAACTGCAGACTGAAACCCCATATACAAATTGAAACAGATAATGGACTAGCGGACCAGCAGAATTCTGGTCTGACCACCGTGACATAAATGTTGCAGCCATGTCAGAAAGGTGATATTTGTAACTCAAACTTAGTCACCTTAATGAATCGCAGTTTCTATAGTCAAAAATGAAAAGTCTAGATAGCATTATTGACATTTAAAATATAATAGTTGATTAAATTCTGTTTAGTTAATATTGTTTTTACAGTGTAATGAATGTATTTATTGAATATACCAGCATTTATAAATTGAGATATAACTTATGGATGCATAGTGCTACACCTGGCAGCCTTACTGTGGTCTTCCTCCAACTTTTTGCCTGCCTCCCTTCATTTTATGATTTTGTTTCTGCTGGTTTTAGGACTCTGCACACTTTACCAATGCTGACTAGTGCTAAAGTGCTTGTGCTCTCCTTCATAAACACGGTAACATTGGCATATTTCATTTACTTATAAGACCCTAGTAAAGTGCACTACGTGTGTCCTGTGCCTGTAAATTAAATGCTACTAGTGGGCCTGCAGCACTTATTGCACCACCTGCTTAAGGAGCTCTCTAACCATTGTTCTGGCCTGCTATTGCAGAGCCTGTATATGAAGTTTCACACTGCCACTTCGGCCTGGAAAGGTAACCCACTTCCAGGCCTAAACCTTCCTTTTTTTATACATACAAGTCACCCCTAAGGCAGACCCTGCCTAACGCACAGGCCAGGGTGTAAAGTTTTTAAAAGGTAGGACATGTACTTTTAAGTGTTACATGTCCTGGTAGTAAAAAACTTCCAATTTCATTTTTCACTACTACATGGGCCATCTCTCCCATTGCATAACATCAGGATTACCTTCTTACCTCTTTTAAGTGTAATTACCAAATGTGTAGAGATGGACTTTTCAAGTTTGGTTTCACTGAACTCCTAATTTAAAATCACAACTGTTGGTGAAGTTGGATCTTAAATTACAGTTTAGCCAATGCCACTTTTAGAAATTTGGCATTGGCCATTCGGTGGCTGTTGCCTGTCTCTGTTCATTCTGGGTTGGTTGACAGCTAGGATTTGTGTATTCTCTGTAGACAGCCACACAAAAAGAGAGCTAAGGTGTGTCTTGATGGGCCTTCCTGGAAGATGGGAGGGAGGAATTGGGCACAGCCTCACACTTACACCTATATAGGCCCTACCCTGCTGACACACAAAGGTCTGCATACCCCCGCTGTAGTGAGTCTGGAGCCAGGTCAGAAAGGGAGGACCTCTGTGCACTTCAAAACTTTCTTTGAAGTCCCGCCACACTTCAAAGGCACAACTGGGTATAAGTACTGGACCTCTGACACCATAACTTCAGCACACTTCTGGACTTATGACCACTCTACCAGGAGGAAGTGCTGCTGAAAGTACTGTCACTCTGCGGGACTGCTGCTCTGTTGGACTCTTGTCTTGCTGTGCTCATAACTGCTGAGCTGCCTTCTGCTCTCCTGCCAGGGTGAGAAAGACTGGACCTGTGTCACTTGAAGCCCGAGTGACTCCAAGGGCTTGCTGGCTTGCTTCCTGTTGTAAGTCTCCTTATCAAAGACTTCAACTACCTGCATATGGACTCTACAAGCTGTCTCTCTGACCTGCCAAGTGGTCCTACCCCAGTCCTGGGCCCTTAGAGGCGATGCCTAAAGTGCTTCCTATCTAGAACACATGCATCCTCATTGGAACCAGTGCATCTTTGCCTATGCATGATTTGGAATTAGCACATACTCGTCATTGCATAGAGCAGGCCAAAAACATCTGCTTCGGAACGAGCACATCACCTTTAAAATCAATGCATCGCCGCCTACTGCAGGAGCAGCAGCCATCTATCATATTGCATCTAAGCACTATTTTACATTTATTCTTTAAAATTTCACATCTCGACTTCTACTTATTGGATTTTGCGTATAGGTCTTGTTTTATTTATAAACATAAGCTCTATTTTTCAACCTGGCGTGGAGTGTTTTTGTGGTCTTTTCACTGTTTTACTCTTTAAAGTGTTGCACAAATACTTGCACATTGGCTCTTAAGTTAAGCCAGACTGCTCTATGTCAAGCTACCACATGGTGAGCACAGGATAATTTAGGGTGTGTTGTGTGTTGTGACTTACTCAGACTAGGATTGTGATTCCTTCTTGGACGAGGTGTTTGTCTTTGCCAACCAGAAAAGCAATTTCTAACAATGATGCTTTAGCCCAGACCATTTACATCCCACTGAGTGTGAGTAAAGTGAATGTAATGTGTATATATATATATACACACATACATAGGGCTTACCTCCCCTTGTGTGACACTGAAGCTATTTGTGCCAAGCAGTAATGTGTTAATACATCATCATTCATTAGCAGGAGCAAAGACTGGTGCTAAGCAAACACACAAACTGCAGAAAATGTGTAATACATCATGCTTTGTACTCACACCCATTGTATCTCCAATTTTAATGCAATTACCTAATTTAGATTAGGGTATACTGCACTTCTTTATTTCTGGAATAGTATAACCTCATCAAAGTGTTATGCAAAGCATTTGATTGATGTATATTATGCATGAAATATGTAACAAAAAAATAAAATATGCATTTAACAATTATATAAATCAGCGGACTCACTAGCTCGATATACTTTGCTAGGTCCAAGGGTGCAACCTTGGCTCCTGCACCGTCTGAGGTGCAGGGGACCTCCAGCCATTCAGTGGGGCTCATTCAGTCCAAGACTAAGGAATATCTGTGAGATATGGGAAGCTCAGGGGGACCTCATCACATTCTGGGGGTGAGGGTTGCATCATTTAGCATTATGCCAATTTTGGAGCTGTTTTTCTTCTCCCTTAGCTTTAAATGTATTAGAAACCGAGCTTGCGCTAATATGACATGTGTTTATGTTTTACCCCATCAACGATGTCGTAGCACCCCCATGATGATTAGTATTGCTGTTTCTCGGCTCGAAATAAAGAATTGTAGGACTTGCACTAAAATATGGTGAGCGTTTCCATAGTGCCTACACCATCAGTGCTTGCTTCGCCCTGCGCACATTACACTTACATACCAAGGAAACTCATGAGACATATTTGTGGGAAACCAGTGGTGCAGGTTTATTTGCGTACAACACAGGTACTGATAGGTGGGTCATCTTACAGGCGATCCAATGCAGCAGTCTCTCGCTGACCCGCATGCCCAAGGAGCCATCTTGCACGGCGAGGCGATGCTCTGACGGTGCAGTACATTATCACTTTATTTCGTTAGACTCCCGCACCCCCTGTCAGGGCGGGAGATGAGGCACACCCCCGGTCGGTTCAGGCCCCCCGACCGCCCGAAGGACTAATGGGGCGCCGACGCTGTTTCCTGGAACCCCCTCGGCTCCAGGTTCTTGGCTCGGGCACCCTACTGTGCCAGGCAGAGGTATTTAGACTGTATCCTTCTGCCGCAGAGGTACCCCTACTGTCCATCTGCTTCCAGATCGCCCTGTGACTCCGCCTGCAACATAAAACATGATCATTAAGGTATTCAAAACTGTGCCAACCGCTCTGCAGCTGGGTCAGGGTTCAGGGTGGGTTACAGCGCAGAGCAGCCTAGGACAGGCGCGGGAAGAAAGGCCGAGCCTAGTTGCTGGGCCTGGATATATCACCCGGAAACGCCTCCCCCGTCCCCCGGAGAGTCCTCCCCATTGGCTGTTGTCCGGGGGGCGGCTCAGGGGGGGGCGCGCTGCAGGCTCCGCTCACCCGACGTGTGGGACCAGGGTGCTGTCAGCCCATGCTCCCCTTCGTGTCGCGCTGCCAGCGGCATAGTGCCCACACCATCAGTGCTTGCTTCGCCCTGGCACATTACACTTACATACCAAGGAAACGCATGAGACATATTTGTGGGAAACCAGTGGTGCAGGTTTATTTGCGTACAACACAGGTACTGATAGGTGGGTCATCTTACAGGCGATCCAATGCAGCAGCCTCTCGCTGACCCGCATGCCCAAGGAGCCATCTTGCACGGCGAGGCGATGCTCTGACGGTGCAGTACATTATCACTTTATTTCGTTAGACTCCCGCCCCCCCTGTCAGGGCGGGAGATGAGGCACACCCCCGGTCGGTTCAGGCCCCCCGACCGCCCGAAGGACTAACGGGGCGCCGACGCTGTTTCCTGGAACCCCCTCGGCTCCAGGTTCTTGGCTCGGGCACCCTACTGTGCCAGGCAGAGGTATTTAGACTGTATCCTTCTGCCGCAGAGGTACCCCTACTGTCCATCTGCTTCCAGATTGCCCTGTACTCCGCCACAGCTCTGGAGGAGGCCTCCGTCGATGACAGAGCCCCCCACCCACCTATCTACTTTCTGACACTGTTTCGTGCACCTCTATCATCTTCGCCTTTTGTTTCATGCACCTCTATCATAGTCCCCTTTGCCACACCACTATGGAGATATCTTAAAACCATTCTTAGGACACTCCCTTAGTTCCATAAGCCTCACCTCTTATTGAGGATTGCGTAGACACGCCCTTAGTTACAGAAGATGCACCTAAGATGCGTAGGTACAGGTAGAAGACACCTTTGTACACAGGGTGCTGTACTTATTTGAGCCTCAATTGCCTTATTACATACTGGATACCCAGTTGTCGCATGGTAACGCCCCATCTGAACCTGCACGCACTTCATTATGCTACAAGGGTAGGTCCCACTCACACAGGACTAGTTACCACAACATTGCTCTCGCCCCCTTGGGACCAGAATAGCCCATGATTAACTGACTCAGGGTGCCCACTTAATTGTACCAGGCCCAGGGCCATCCACCTCTTGTGAATCCTGCAGTTTCATTTAAGCTGTTTGGCATTAGCTGTCAATATCTACAAGAGGGGCCGCACATCCTCGCTTGGTCCCTGCTTCTCTGTTGTATTCTGCATGTTATTTTCAAAATTCTATTGGATGCTATTGGAAGACCGCTGATCTTGCTCCCAGGACCCAAAAGAGATGGGTCTGGCAGGCCTAACTTTAATGCCTGCAGTGAAAAGCCATCATGTATCAACAGATGACTTATGAAATTAGTATTTGTTATAGCTTTACTTGCGCTCCTAACTAGGATCCTTCTAACGTACCACCGTGGACTATGAAGGATATGGGACTCCTGTACCTTGTGACCCTCGCCGTCGCATGAACACTATGTATATGGGGATGCGTAGGACAGGTAGAAAAGACACCTTTGTACACAGGGTGCTGTACTTGTTTGAGCCTCAAAGTGCTTTATTACATACTGGGTACCCAGTTGTCGCATCGTAACGCCCCATCTGAACCTGCACGCACTGCATTATGCTACAAGGGTAGGTCCCACTCACACAGGACTGGTTACCACAACATTGCTCTCGCCACCTTGGGACCTGAATAACCCATAATTCACTGACTCAGGGCGCCCGCTTAATATGTACATGGCCCAGGGCCCTCGACCTCTTGTGAATCCCGCAGTTTGAATTAAGCTGTTTTTGCATTAGCTGTCAATATCTACAAGAGGGGCCTCACATCCTCGCTTGGTCCCTGCTTCTCTGTTGCATTCTGCATGTTATTTGCAATATTTTGTCGGATGCTAATGGGAGACCTGTATTGAACTTCTCTGTTGTATTCTGCATGTTATTTGCAAGATTTTATCGGATGCTAATGGAAGACCGGTGTTGATCCCAGGAACCAAAAGAGATGAGTATGGCAGGCATAACGTTAATGCCTGCAGTGAAAAGCCATCGTGTATCAACAGATGACTGATTAAATTAGTATTTGTTATAGCTTTACCCGCAGCTCATAACTGGAAACCTTCTAACGTACCGCCGTGGACTATGAAGGGTATGGGACTCCTGTACCTTGTGACCCTCGCCGACACATGACACTATGTATACTGCTGTGATTACCCACTCCCGCAATGTATTGTACCTGTATAATGTGCATGTACTAAAAGCGCTCATTATCCTGTAATGAGAAGGGTAGTGCTATACGGAATGAATAGTGCTTCATCGAACATTATTTGGGTAAGTGCAAGGACAGAGAAAGACCTCTGACAATCTTACAGTGTCTGTACTTATATGTAGGATGAACAAAGTCACGGTATGACTTATCCTAAGTCACTGCCAGTTTGCTGCAGTATTACTAGTACTTGTGTTTAGTACTCCTTTGTAACATGTAACCGTAATACGGGCACGGCATAGTAGTCATTATGACAATGCATTTCCGGCAATCCTCCTTCCCGTGTAATGTTGTAAGTACGGTATAGTTGCTAGAGGCCTTCCAAGTGCCATGGCCTCGCCTTCCTGCTCCCTCCTTCCCCTCAGGGAACTTAAGGGTGTTATTTCAAGATGTCATAGTAGTACACCTTTCGTACTATCTGTTTAATGAACAAGCGTAAGCTGTTTTCGGCCCGTGCCTATTTGCCTTACTGTATCTGGTGCTGCAAACCCGTGATGTGACCAAGCAAGCGAAAGCATTATGGAAGTCACCCTGTGATCAGATTAATTACTTGCTGCGTGAAAACAGTAGCCGAAACACTTATGACAGTGCATGTCCTGGCAAAACACTGCAAGCTCATTACCTGAATAGTTATAGCATGGCCTGGCAGATACACCTAACAGGTGGTGGTACTCCTATCCTTTGTAGCCCTCGCCGTCTCATGTAACCCCTCATGTATACTGCTGTAATTACCCCCTTACGCAATGTATGTCCATGTAAGCATGCATGCTACCTCCCAGCGCTCCCCATCCTACCTTGGAAAGAGTGGTCCAGTCCCTGTGAGTATTTTCCATTTATTGCAGTATTGTCCTTGCACCTGTGTGTGGTACTCCTTTGTATTTGGCGTGATCTGAACGAACGAAATTTACTCGTTGTGCACACATTGGTTTGTGTTCCAACTGCCACGCACGTTCCTCAAACTGCCCCTGCTGTTTTCCCTTCGTCTGTTTTCAAAGACCAACCCATACATAATTTGTGTCATTTACAATGCCAATTGCTCTAAATTTTGCAAAGGCGAGACCGTTGCATTGTAATGCGTGTTATCTCTTCTCATTCTTGGAAGACATCAAAATTGTAACTGTTGGGTAAATCCCCCATGATCAGCCATCCTTGCCTGAAGATTGCTTCAACAGAAAGGATGGCAGTTAAAACCCTTTCCTTTCCCACGAGTCATTTATGCTCCGGAAACTGGGGCGGGGCTAAAGGCGGGGCTAAAGGCAAGGCATGATGATAATTCATGACTGCTATATTAGTTGCAGCACACACCAAAACACATGGGAATGTGTTTATATAAACCATCAAGTTAACTCATTGCACAAAATGGCAAAGAAATGCTATAATTATGTTAACCTTTCCTTTTCCTGCAATAGTTAACATTTCCTTTTGTTGCAATAGATGCACCGTCTTACTGCCATACTAATAATTCAATCTCCCCGTGCCCAAATTCAACGTGACCGACTGCAATGCAACTGTCGCTCATCTAGAGCGCTCCGACCCTCCGGGTCGAGTCTGCGCTATATAATCAAACCACACAAGTAAAGCTGGCATCTTCTCAGCATTGGTTCACCTAAAGACTTTCGCCCAGGGCCTCTGTTCTGACCTCACTGTGTGCTTAAAATTGCCTTTGGTGCAGTACGATCCGGCGAGGAGCTGAACTACGTCCCTCCTTGACGAATGCTCATGCGTTGGTACAGCTGTGCTACTGCTGCTATTGTCTCAAACTGCAGGATATCGGGTTGGTACAGCTGTGCTACTACATAGATTGTCTCAAACTGCAGGATCACATTTTCGAATCCCAGAAGATCCAACTCGCTTCTCATCATTGCGAGGTCGCTACAATTAGCGCGGTCGCCAATGGCAATCATATCGTCTGCCATTGACTACTTAAATAATCTAAACACAATGTTATACACACATCTTGTCTGTCATCTATCTACTCGAACACTTGGGCAAGTCTCATTATTAGAGACTGCGACAATCTCAGTTGTTTCTGGAACTATGGAAATGACCCTTATGAACAATACAAACTTTCTACCCAATTTATTCCCAGGCGCTAATGCGAAGTGTTAAATTGAGGGCAGAGGGACGAAATAGGAACGAGCTTGAGAAGGTACTCTATCACCTTCCAGACCAGTAAGGCTGCCTGAGGCACCTCATCTTCCGAATAGAAAGTAGCCGTCAAACTCACCCATTCATTGGAGATACGATGTGCTAGGTCCATTACCAGAGTCATACCGCATATCCGGTAATGGCGGCCGGATCTGGCGCTACCGCATCAGCGCTTCGCTGTTTTCATGCTAGCGTAAACTCCCTGCCGGCAGTCGGAATAAGCAGAAACTATTTGTTGGTAATGTAATGCACTGATCCAATACTGTTTACCGCCAAGCCCGTAGGGACCCGAGGTCGTGTTACCAGCCGGTCGATACCAGAATACTGAGCAACACGCCCGTCTGTCCCCGCAGCCAGAATCAATGCGCCACAGCGACTACCACTCTCTTCTTGTCGAGCTATCATGACGTAAATGAAGTGATTGCAGGCATGAGAACAATTGAACACGATCTGACCGTTCTCTTGAGTGTCTGGAAAGACTTATGACACAGGTCAGTTTAGAAACTCCAAATTAGATGCGGGTGGTTGACAGGTCTACCCCCCTCGCTAACATCCGACTGGCTTTCACCAGGCCTAGGAGCTTTTAAAACACAAAAACATTCTGTGGATTTCCCTTTCACTTCTTGGTGGGAACCAGGAGCGGAGACAGCTCGGCCTGCTAAGCAGACACTGCCCCAGGGCCTCTGGAACAAGACAAACAGCTGTTTCAGAAACTGGGAAGCGAGTGCGCGCGGCGGCGGCCTGCAGGCACTTTCACTCTCAGGGGGGACACCGCCATCGATTGGCCTTGCGAGGCCCGTCTTCGTCGCAGACAATAATGGCGGCCATTTAAATCCCAGTGGGATGGGAGGCGCGAAGGAGGAAAACAAAAAGGGGGGGGGGGCGATGGGGAGACCTAGACGAGAATCTTCTCTTCTACCCCTGGCGATTCTTAGATATATGGAAAAACTTTACAACTGAACTCGGAAGCATATTGGGAAAAGGCCGTGATAAATGTACTTGGCTTCAGAAGTGGGCTGTATCCAATAGTGAAATTCAGAAATAGTCAGGACAGAGCCTCTAAAAGTAAATAAAGAGTTGCCACCCTTCTGGTATTTCACATGTACAGCAGTATTTTTGAGTCAAAGCTAGTAAAAGATTAGCAAAAGGAGGTGGCGATGCGCACCACTCGTGACAACAAATAAGAGGCAAAGATGAGCAAAGCTGAGCGCACCCAACTAAACGGAAACACATGCAACAAACGTCTTCAATCATGACTGCAAATAACGACGAGGCGGCATGACACTCCCGCCACCCGCCTGAACCAACACTGCCCGGCACGCTCTCCCCCGGCCCCCCAGGCCACACCACCGCCGCCTGCATCAATCCTCTAACATCCGCACTGCTAGCCGAGCAGCCAACACCAAACACGTGACATCTGCTGCACAGAGGCTGGCGATGCGCACCCATCAGACATCACTCGTGACAAACAATTCAGAAGAGAAGACAGAAACGCCGAGCGAGCCCAACTACCGCTCAAGTGGTGAGGCCTAATCCCTATTGTCCGAATGCTAGACTTTACAAAGTCGGTTCGCGGTCCTATGCACGTATCCTAAAGAAAGGGCTCGGATAGCCACTTGCACAGCATGATATTATGTATAAGGTCCTTGTGTATTCTTTGAAAGGACAGAATAAATTTGGAGAATGGGCACTTTTTTTTTTTTTTTGCAGTACCTTTCAATAACACAAAAGAACGATGGATTCCGTAGGTGGTTCTGTGTGTCCCTCGCACGTTTTTAAAATAACCTTTGCAACTGTCGTTTGATAAGTCGGATCAATTAATCACGTGCGTGGAATCAGGGGCACTCCCCACAAAGCAAACTAGCACATACGATATTTTATGGAGTGAACAAAATACAGGCCAATAAGACGCCCTTAATCGGATTTATTAACCCTTTTGAGCTTGATCGAAGAAAATCGGTGTACTGTTTATTTGACGACAGATGTATTCAACACTATATAGAAAGTACAAGAACTATATATTTTCGATGTCTGTAAAATACAAGGAATCTTGTCATCATAGCCAGAGCTCCCTGCCCCAGCTGGCTGGATAGAGGAATGTGCTGGCCATGAATTGTCATATTTTATACATTTTTTAGATTTCACAAAGTACAGTAATACCCCTCATGTAAGAACCTGTCCCAAGGAAGGCTTGACCACATCTATGTTACCTTGGGTCTTGAGAGCATCGCGTTCGTACCTTATTAACTGCGCATAAATTGCCTGAACTGCGAGACTTTCCGTAGGAAAGCACTGAAACGCCTCTCTAAATATAACGTCTCTCTCTGGGAAACAAAAGACTATCTTGTTTGGCACTACGAACCTAACAACGCTATAACTATGTCGATGACTTACGCAAGCATGAGAAATATAGTTTCAATGCACAATCCAAGCACGTGGGTCAAGCATACAAGAGTACATCTTGTTCAACAAATGCAATTCAGAAAGAAGAAACCACCAAACACGGTGGGTCTGGGCACCAGACTTTCCTGTTATGTTCGACCGCAGAGCCTAAAAGTTTTTTGGGGGGGGACATGCAACCTTGACAAAGTCATAACACGGAGTACGACCAAAGTGATAAATTAAACGAGGAATCTCATTGCTGTAGGCTCGGCTCGTCCTTATTGCCTAGCTAAAGGAGCACGCTGAACGGACGTTCATCCAATCATTATCAAAACCGCTTCAAACTATGGCCATCCCCCCCAGTCTTGTTCACAAAGGAACATTTATTTACCAGCGCCGTAGTGTTCCCCTGAGTTCTGTGAGTATTCATGTCCCAAAACTGATTGTGTTTTCTAAGGCTTGTGGGTAGGTGACAACAGGTAACTAACGACCGCATACTACAAAACATACCAGTCGCTCTACCCCACAATTACTCTCGCTATACCGCAGCTCACAGGAAGTAGTTGAGAACAGAAAGCTACTGAAAATGAAACTGATCTATCGACCCTGTGCTCTTTGATCACGAACTTCACTCTTGGGTTACATTCGATGGTGAGCGCACTCCGTTCACATTCGGGCTCGTTACACACGTGGAGGCGGGGAAGCATCAGCCATGCGCCCGCCTTTCCCTCGGAATAAGTTGGGCTTTGCGGTTGAAACTGACTTAATAAATTGCGACCGTGTATAAAACGCATTCAGGAATAAATGAACAAAGGAAACAAGTCGTGGCCTATTCACTGCGGTCGTTGGCAGATACCCTATCCACCGCAGCGGCACACCGCAATGCATCTCACTCCCTCCCTCTGTTAGGCCACGACTTCCCGCCAACTATCCTCGCTAACCCAGCAGTATGCCCATCAACTCATTACTCTACCGAAAATGGCAAATACCTGCGCTGTTGAAAATGGCTCAGCGCACATGGGGCCACAGACCCGAGAAATACCGACTCCTCCCGCAGCCAGCGCCTAGAAGCATACCGACGACATGACTCATCCACTACACTACAAACAACGAGGCGGCATGGACACTCCCATCATCCGAACCGCCGGAAGGACAACACTGCCCGTCACACTCTCCCTCGGCCCCCCGGGCCACACAAACCGCCGCTCTGCATCGGGACAACAAACGACCCCCCGTCAGCGGGTCCCCGAAAACCAGCACTCACCGCACACCCATCGAGGCAGACCCGACGCAAGACAGCGAGGCAGGCAAGGTCCAGGACGGCCACACTGAGGCCGAGACAGGAACAGCGCTTACAGCGCAGAGCAGCCTAGGACAGGCGCGGGAACAAAGGCAGAGCCTAGTTGCTGGGCCTGGATATATCACCTGGAAGCGCCTCCCCCGTCCCCCGGAGAGTCCTCCCCATTGGCTGTTGTCCGGGGGGCGGCTCAGGGGGGGGGGCGTGCTGCAGGCTCCGCTCGCCCGACGTGTGGGACTAGGGCGCTGTCAGCCCATGCTCCCCTTCGTGTCGCGCTGCCAGCGGCAGAGGCTTCTCGCCACGCTGTGCCTAATGAAGGACAGCCTAACTGTCCCAGGCTAATGCTTATATAATGTGTCAATTATAGCGGTTGAATAAACTGCGAAAATTACTGAACTCGATGCAACAGTATTATGAAAGAATCTACTAATCTACTCTGTGGTAACATGTTTCTATCTGCTCCTTCTTCATTGGTGCATATCCTGAAAATCATGTATTTGTATACTAATGTATAAAAACCTTTGTCTAAATTCCTTTAAAGGGACGCACTTTTCCTCTATAAATGGCACCGCCAATTACCCATTCTTAAAAGGAGAATCTGTGATGGATTTTCGACAGAACTTTGCCAAATTCTTTGCACCTATGGTTTATGAACTTCGCTGCTACCTTTATTGATGGCATATTTATTTCATGTACTTCGCCTATTATTTCATTATATAAACCTCTAAAATGTTGATCAATGTCCGTCATTCTTACTGTCAATGTTACAGTTCCTATTATACAAGAAATATATAGGGTCCAATCACGGAGCAGTGACTCCGCTGCTTCCGGTCGGAGCTTCTAGCACGCTCTCGTTAAGATCATGGAAGGTCAGTTTGGGCACTGACACCACTATGTGTGACGCAGAAACATCTAACATCCTCATGACGTGAGGACGTCCTAGAAGACTGTGGCAAAGACAGAGGGGCAGATTTACAATTCCTGGCGCATCCATGCAAATCAGCAGGGATGCGCCAGGAAACTTGCACCACGCATCACAATTCTTGCGCCACCATTTACAATGCGGCGCATCATGGCACAAGGAAATGCAGATGTGTGTCTCATCTGCTGTCGTAATATTGGTGCAGTGCTGGAGTTGTGTCGTGGGGCGACGCAACTCCAGCACTGTGCCAACCCGGCCTATCTTGCACATGGTGCAAGCAGCCGCAATGTTTTGACGCAGCGGGGTCGGAAAAGTGACTGAGTGAAATCATGTAGATTTCACTCAGGCACGGGGCTTGTAAATCTACCCTACAGAGTATACCAACCATATGTAAAAGGTTAATCAGGATCTGACACGTCAGCATGGGTGCGCGGAATAGAAATGATGTACTGGTCACTTACGGAAACAACAAACATGCCTAGATAGCAATCTTTTATTCATCGTAAATGCATTGCTCTCCCTCTCGGGTAATAGCTGAAAATGGCCTCAGGGAGAAGGTTGAACAATAATTAAATTAAGTTTATGCGTTAGTGGAGTCATACATTAATAATTCAATGATCTCAAATGAGGCGCGTTTCTACTCAATGTAATTGCTTTCCATTGAAGGTGCATGCCAGCTTGATTTCTGAATAACTTTCAGACCTTTCCCTCCCATTTCTTTTTTAGTTCGTTAGTAACCAAATAACGTCATAAAACACTCGAAAAAGACATCATGATATACTCTCAGCTATGGTGTTTTGTTTTGGGAGATGTATTTACTATTTGCAGCTGTTTATTATCTATTAGAAACGGACAATAGACGGACTGTTACTAGTACGTTGAATGAATAAGTAGGAAGAATGCTGTATAGGAGAGAAGTGAACACGCTTTAAAACATTTTGCAGAGCGGTGATCTGATTCTAAAGTATCCTCATTGGCTGCAGCAAATATGCTGCGTACAGCTGATTTAAAAAATACCGAAGTCACGGTCCCTAGAATTTACGTCTCAATAAAGCTGTTTGCTTTTGGGGGTGGGCACGGTGATGTAGTGGCATAATTCATCAAATAGAGATTTGTGATATTTGGAAAGCTTAATGACAAGACAGCTTGAATATCTATCTGGCAAATTTATATGGTGGTGACAACAATTACGCTAATTAGAGTTCCACGTGGCTATTTTGAAAAACAGCTTCGATTTTGTCCCGAGCTATAAAAGGCTTGACATAAATTAGTAAGTGCTATCATGCAAATAAGAAACCCTCTTGATGTAAGTCCATTGTATAAACCATGCAACCTGTCCTTGCCTCTTGGAAATGATATCTTTCATTCAAACATTTTCTTAATATATGAATTTTTCAGAAAAATAGGACTACTCAGTGGCAGCTGGCAGGAGGGAAAAGTGGTAGGCAATAATAAATACATTTAACTTAAAACTTACCTGCCACCTCGCCACCTGCCATCCAGGTTCTCGCATCTCTTCTCATGATCACAGGTTCCCAGGCTCTCCTGTGACAATCCAGGTGCTGCTATCATTCTGGTAATACTATTACCCAGCATGAGAGCAGCATCGGGATTGGGTGGAGAGGTCTAATTTTATACTCCAAGAGGGGCTGGGTGCCTGTGCCAGCTTCTCTCCATGCACCAACCTGGAGCCATCTGGCCAAACTGCCATGCCTACTTGCACTGCTCACCAATGCAAGTGCCCACCATGCTTGCCTTACCCCACCTCCAAGACGCAGCTCAGCTCCTGTCATAAAAAATGAAATGATAATAAAACTGCTTTATTATCATTTTATTTCACAAGATTTTGTGCGGCTGAGGCAGTGGGGCAATGCTGCTCCGCTATAATGGAGGAGCTTCTACTTGGACTCTTCAGCATCTGTTCTGTAAAATTCAAGGATAATGTAGAAGCATACTAAAAAACAGGCTTAATCCTGCAACTAGATATACAATCGAAATAGTGACACCAGAAACCTTAATTTTAAACTTTGAGTGTGAAGGGTGGGGAGTGGTCTGCATGGCTTTGATGCCACATGCCCTGAGCTACAGCACAAGTATTTCAAGTACCATCGATGATGACCGCTGGAATTGCCATATACTTCTGGCATTGACTGTGGCAGAAGCTGACTGTGGAGAAGTGTGGCTCAGGGGTTAGAGGCAGCAGACCCGGAAGCTGAGATCGGTCCTGGACCAGGGTTCAATTCCCCGCCTCGGCGGGGTCTTGGGCTAAAAATTCCACGGACTCGATAATTCTCGCTCCGGTGCCTCATCGACTCACGGGTTCACACTCTGCGACTGTGGGCAATAGCTTGCTTAATCTCCACAACGGCCCCTCGCGGCGGGATGCCTGACTTTCACTTTGTGGATACCCTGCTATCTCACAGGGGAATACCAGGAAGGGTTCCATAAGCAAGCGCCGGGAAACCCACTGTGGGTAGCTGTGCGCTATATAAGCTCAACTACATTTACATGAGGGTATCATCAGAGTACCCCCACTCCATACCCACACAATGTGCGCCTGTGCGACACATTTCTGAACAAACCAGGGTCATTTTTCGTCATGCAGCAAGGTTTTAAAGAGACATATTGGGCCTGATTCACAAAGGTAATCTTACTTTTTTGTGTAAGTTTATGTTTTTTTTTTCAATTTACAAAGCCCAAGTCAATAGTAAGTTTACGACTGCGGAGACTCCACAGTCATGGGGGAGAACTGTGCACACCGTGCACATAAAAAGATAGGACAGACCCTTTTTGCGGCTTAATATCTTGCTTTATTATAATGCTAAAGTTGCTTTTCTACAGGTGTTGCAATGCCCAACCATTTTTTAAAACAAAAGTATTCTTTTATCAAACAAAAAAGCACTAATGAGAAATGTTATAGTCCCCAATGGATTAATTCTCATAATATATAACCAGTCTACATAAGGATCAGCTAAACTTTCAATGATAAAGTGTTCAGAGGTGGAAATCCTGGATTGTCTATTGCTGTGTCACTGTGAGCATTTAACCAACTGCAATTATTAAGGCTCCGAAGCCGGTCTGGAGAATAAGGAATCTAAGCATCTGGGCTTTGGGGATTAAGGGTTAAAAGGAGAGTTATATAATATGTTGATGAATGGAATTAAATCTGTAGTGTCTTGTGAGATAGCGATGGCGGGCCATTTTGCTTCCTGATGGACTCCATGGAACTATGGTGGAAGTGTTCAGGTGTGATGAATAGAGTTAAGGTTAAGAACGTTGAGTTCCACACACAGGAATAATGACTTGTAATACTAACCTCCATGTGTGGTGTATTCATCTATGAGTACCTGGGCTGGGGAGGATGCTACAACAGGTGATGAGGTAGGGGATAGGTAACCCGAAGATCAATAGTGCTCTCCCAGAGAGTCCAGCAAACTACTCGTGCGTGCAGCAGGTGCCTCACTCAAAGTGAAGATTGACGTGTGGCATATGTGGAGTCAAAGCAGCACTCCAGCCACTGTGAAGCATTTGATGATAGCGAGAGCCTCAGTGAGAAGTTTATTTATCATTGGCCAGAGACCCGCTGTGAAGGCAGTGAAAGAGGTACTGCGCCACTATGCAACACTGAACTATGAATCCTATGGAATGATGACAATAAAGGAAGAAACAACAAGGTACAGAGAAGTGCTAGCAGTGGCGATCGACAATGGTGAGAAAGCACTAGCCAAATACCAAAAAGCGCTGATGGCAGTGAAAACCAGGTCCAAAAGCTAAGGAAATAAGTCATCATATTACGTCTGTGGGCACTGTGCCCAAAGTAGATTACAAGGAGTTTTGAATATGGAGCTGTTGATCTGTGAAATAGACACCATTGAAAGAGCCAGGTGCATTCCGCACAACTCAAAAGTCATTCAGGAGATAAACAGCTCCAATGGCCATGAGAAGAGAGGCTCTGCCCATTTTGATTGGCCATAATGACCCTGAAGCAAGCACGTCACAGGGACTTGCGGGTGGTACAAATGGTGCAAGTCCAAGTGAGCAGCATAGACACTCAATGTCAGCAAGTTGCACAACTGGTTATACAGTCGCCACTTTCCTGAAACCACCACCTCGAGGCACACGCTGGGAGAACATGGCGGCCAGCTGAGGAGCCCGGTCGGGAGCTCCCAAAGCTCTCTAGGCAGGTGCTCACTGTTAGAGAAAGCGCGCTGAAAATGTCATGTCCCAGAATACCGTGAATTCCCCAGAAGAGTGCCGTTCAACAGAACGTTGCGAGGGCAGTGGTGATCGAGGGGGGCTGTCACGAGTCCTGGCAACACAATGAACACTGTGTGGGGTAAGGCAGCCCCATTCCTTCGCAGCAACAGGAAGGCTGCCGCTCGGATTTCCTTTCAGGGTAAGACGGCAGTTAGTCTGGGAAGTATCAGTAGTGCGGCAACAGGATCGTTCTCATCGCAGAGGGGCAAAAAAGCACTGAGAAGAGATCGGAGGTCAGGCAGTGGGTGCACGGGGCTCATGACTCTGGTAAGTGAGCAGGCTGACACAGGAGAGGGATACAGCCCAAAATGTGACTACACTTTATTAAAGCTGGTTAAAGATAAGAAAAAAGAGGGTGACAAGGTCACACAAAAGTCCAAGTACAGGACTTTAACCACAAAAGAGGTATAAGCTATTGCCTAAGAAGCAGGAACATGACACGTAACACTACCACCGACACAACTCAGAAAATTTCAGTCACAGTGCCTATATTCAACAATAAGAAAAGCAAACAGGATACACCTCCCGAAAACCTGGAGCCCCCTACTATGCCACCACGAGCCAGGATAGAAGGCTCAAAAGTAAAATACTCTTACGGAGGGGCTCCCGCCACTATGAAGGACATGCCGGCTGTTTTAAGAAAAACAATAATCGACCCTGAAAATTGAGGGGACTTTATCCTATGCCAAAAGAATATGAGCCAGGATATTTCAAAAACATGACTTTGAAGCCGCATTAACCCCTTAAATGCGCATAGAATTCCTCCACAGTGCGGGCGAATTCCACATGTGCGCGATTTGGACGGCACCTGGCCGTCCGACGCAAACGCCGACCGTGACGTCTGACGCATGGGAAGAGTTAATGTCTATGACATAGAACTGGTGAGAACAATTACGCTCTTCAGGAAGGACAGTAAAATAATATAACAAAAGGATCCCACTTTTTACAAGATTGGTACCCTATACAGGTACCCATACAGGAACCCTGTGATACACACAAGTAAAGGAATATATATTTAATCTTGGAAGTTCAATTAAGCGTGTGGATCAGCAAAATCTTCCTTATCCCTTTGCGTCCTTCCTAAAAGGCCCCAGTACACTTTCCGAATGGACGCCCAGGAATTTCAGATAGCAAAATTGCCTATTAATTAAAGAATATATACCGAAATAGAGAAAGTTGAGACGAATCCCTGACGAAGTCACCCTGCTGAAACACGCATAGCTTCCATCTAACACAAACACTCCTTTCTGTTCATGAACTATCTGGACCCTGTTTCAAACACGTGTGACAAAGTGTTATACCACATATACAATCCTACTGTACTATATGACCTTTTTATCAATATGATCATGTTACATACGTCATAATTTGTTTGATGCATTGATGATTTAAATGAAATGGAAATGTTTTGATACTTAAAAATGATAAATATCATGAAATAAAAAGATTTTTGATAATATACACGCACAATGTTATTTGATTAATTATATGTTCTCCTGATAGATTTATGATCTTTTTAACATTGTATACTTGGATCTAGCTTGTTTTTCTCCCATTTATGTGGCTTTCCCTATGGCAAGCTAGTGCATTTGTTGTATGTAGGAGTCCCTATTTTTTCCAAATCATCAAAAATAAAAGTCATCCCCTCACTATGCTCCTACTTTAAAGTTAAACAGAACTTCCCAAAAGTTCTTCCAGGAGAAGTGTGGGAAAAGATTGAAGACTTAAACATAATAGGGGATAGTCCAGTAGAAGGGGTACCCCTTAGTAGTAACAGATAGCTATAGATGAGGAAGATGCTAGGGTTGCTCAACAAACACAGGCGGAGCTGCAAGTGGCAGGGTCAACCTCCCCAGGAGAACATAGAGGAACAGAAAAATTGATCGAATCCCTAATCTCAGAGATGAGGGCAAATTTCGCTACTTCAGAAAGAAATGAAGTCAAAATACAAGGATCATGCAAAGTTCTGGAGGCAAAGATTAATACTCTGATGGAGCAAATTACAACAGTGGAAGCCACTGTGGATGAAATGGGGAGGGAAGCAGAGACAAATATGGATGAAATACAGACACTGAAGGTAAACGAGAAAAAATTGAAAACTTGGAAATACCAGGCAAGGCAGAATAATCTGAGGATGCTGAATGTCCCGAAGGGACAGGAAGGGGTGAACATCAAAAGCTTTGTGATTGATCTGCTGAAGGAGTATTTCCCATGGACAGAGTACTGAGAGAAGAAATCAATCCAGAGGGTGCATAGGGACCTGTACGGGAAAGGAAAGCCAAGGAAAAAGTCTGATAAACTTCAGAACATATGTCCGGAAGGAGAACATTTTAAAGCAGGCTCTAAAAGCAAGATCTTACACAAAAGGTGAATGTTCATTCAGAATAAGATTAGATATCTCTAAAGCAACACAGGGTAGGCAGTGGGAGCTGGGGCAACACATGCAAGTGCTAAAGACCCTGGGTGCATCAGTCCAAATGCGCTTTCCAGCATCTCTGAGAATAATGTGGGGAAACCAAATGCACAACCTAAGGTACTCCAAGGAGGTAGAGTCTCTAATAATTCAGATTAAAGCACAACAAACTAAATACAATCAATACTTAGAGACAAGGGATCTCAAAATGGGTGAGAGTGTCTCGCTACTGGAAGAAAGGGAGAATTCTCCAAAAGGGAGGGTGAGTGATAGGGAGGGGGCGGTGGTATCATAAGATTAGATATGGGAAAAAAAGAAAAAAGATTTTTGTCCAATTTGTGAGAAGCAAAGAGAGTTAAGACTTAAGTGGAGGGGGCACCTAGAACGATGCAAACCAGTCTAATGTGAGTCAATATCCAAACCTGGAATGTAAATGGCCTCGGGGTCAGAAGTAGAAGACAAAAGATTTTAGAGTATTTAAAATTGGCAAAAAATTAAAAAGTAATATTACATGAAACACATCTCCTAAAAACAGAATGGGGGGAATAATGAAGAAACAAAGCTGTGTGGACACAAATATCTGTACTGATCAGGCGTGCTGTGTGAAAGGAGTCATCATTCTGTTTAAGAAAGCAGTAAAAGTGACGATAGAAGCTGTTAGTTGTGACCCTAAGGGGAGATTGGTCATAGTGAAGGTTAGAATGTTTGGCAAAAAATATGTTCTAGCAGAATATTATGGACCCAATGTGGATGATCCTCTCCCCTGCACGGTCTATTTACCCTCCTTTTTGATGTTTGGCTTGAGGATGAATCTGCATGGTATTTATTTAACCATTTTTAAACGGGAGGTTTTTGCAGCACCAGAATAAAGGATAAGTAGCCAGCAAAACCCTGCCCGGTTTTTATATCTGTTTGTGTGGGGGTCTTTGTTTACACATTTGTGTTCAGTAGTGTCTATTTGTATACACTGGTTTGTCGTTGTCGCTATTCTCACCTGTGCACTTCGTATTGTGTTTATGTGCACTTCTGTTTTCTTTACATAGAGTGAGTGACCAATGATAAGAAGTGGGTATACCGGTGATTGTTAGCCGGGAACCCCCTCGGGTGTTGCTACCGTGAGGCACTCACTCTATTCTGCACATATTTTTCACATTCTTTTCAGTTTTTGAATGTGTTGGCCTGTGTTTTTGTTGTGTCAAGTCATTTATACATCCTGACAGTAGAAGTAGTGTTATTTCACACACCCTCGGTATATGTATTAAGATTGGGATACTACACCATTCTGATCGGTCTGTTACACGGATGACCCAGATCTGGCGGGGCTCCTTTTGTTTAAGGCTGGAAAAGTATAGAAAGGGGGCTAAAAACACAAATTCACTTTCAGGAATAAAAAACATGGCCATGTCTCAAGGATTGATTTCTTCTTAGTAGACAAGGCCTTATGCAGTAGTGTTAGGAGAGTAGAGCATTTACCTGCACACCTGTCTAATCACACTGAAGCTTAGATGGAAGTATGTTTTGAAAAGGCTTGGACCATTCTGGGATGGACATTGGACTAGTCTTTGCTTTTGGACCCTCAGTTTGAAAAAAGGTTGAAAATAGAGACAGAACATTTTGTCTCAGAAAATAAAATTGGGACTTTTATACAGGTTACTTGGGATACATATAAAGCAGTGATTAGGGGGAAGCTAATTAGCATAGCACCCTTCAGGACAAACATTAGCCAATCTGAAAAGCAATTACAGCATTTAGGTGGGAGGGTGGAGGAAGCCAGAACCCTTCAAGAGAATGATAAAATAGAAACGGAAATAAAGAAGAAAAAAGAAGATCTGTCTAGTATATTGGATTCTACAGCAAGAAGTAAGTGGGAGGCAAGCAAGCTCTCAGTCAGTCAGTCAGTCAAAATATCTTTATTCGATTTAGTTAAAAATCATACAAAGAGATAAAAACATTTCATACAGATAAAAACTATTTACAGTATCATACAAGTCAGTGCATACATGAAATTCATAAAAATGCAGATTAAGTTCTTTTAGTGTTGTACAAGTTCAAATATAATAATTAAACGCAATTTAAAGGGGCCCATTGTTCTGTTGTGTTTTTTAGTTCTGGCTGCTGCCACCAGAAAATTGGCCATACAGAATGTAATGCGTATGTTGTTCAATGATTGCAGGTAGAGCAGGGCTGGTTTCACTTGTGTGAAGCCAGCCTCCTTTAAAACAGGTAACAGATATTTTTTCCTAGGCTCTAAGAAAAACCCACAAAACATAACAAAGTGCATCGTATCTTGAACAGAAAAGTGATCACAACAACAGGGGGGGCTAATTCAGGTTTATCCCACGTTTTAAAATTACCCAAATAAAAGTGTAATAAATTAAACCTAAACTTAGTCAGGAGAAACCTATGGAATGGGATCGTAACTAAACCAAGGTAAGGTGCTAGTGCAAATGAATTTACCAGCAGATAGTGTCTCCTCACTGCCGGTTTCACTAGTTCCTTTTCCTCGCGACACGGTCTTGCCCTGCCCATGAATTGCTTCTTGATCAAGTCAATGTCCTGATTCCTAATGTCCCGGGGGGATGTAAAGAGTTCTGGTCGTCCCAGATCTGAGAACGACTTCATCAAGTAGGCCAACCATGGCACCCTTTTGAAATGGTCCAAAGACATGACATCAGCCATGATTTTATGATTAAGGGTCAGTTCTTCATTGAGCCAAGTCTTTAGCCAGAAAATCAAGGGTGCCATGTTCAGCCTATCAGTGACGAAGTCTAGTCCCACCTCCATATGTATGGAAAAAGTCGGTGTGGACTGTGGGACAGTCAGGGGGGTCCGTATGAATCTGTTTTCCGCCTTCTGGATTGGTTCCAGGTTTACGTAACCCCAAAGGGGTGAACCATATGAGGCCAGAGCAACTGATTTGCTTTTATAGATCTTCAAAAGGGCTTCCATAGGCCTTGCACCCAACCTGCCTGCAAATCCCATGAGGGCTGCTGATGATCTAGTCACCGCCAACCTCTTAACCCTAACCTGGGGTCCCCTAGATCCCCTCTGGTCAAAAAGAACCCCCAGGTAGGGGAACGTAGAGACTCTGGTGACGACCTCGCCCTTACATTCAAAGATTTTAGATTTCCCCTTGCTGCTTCGGCGCCCCACGACCATGGTATGAGATTTATTCATATTTATTTTTAAATCTAGATGGTCCATAAATGTACCAAAGGCATCCAGAAGGCGTTGCAGACAGACACCAGTGCGATCTATCAGCACCGCGTCGTCCGCGTACAGGAGCGCAGGGATCTTAACTGCTCCTGCACGCGGAACGTCACCCTCAACATCCTCTAGGTAAGCGCCCAAGCCATTAATGTAGATGGTAAAAAGCAACGGGGCCAATATACAGCCCTCTCTAACCCCCCGCATTGACTTAAAACGGGACGTACACCTTCCCTCATTAGTGACCCGCACTGCAGCAAAAAGCTCTTGGTGAAGAGAGGCCATGAACTTAACCAATGCCTCATCTATCCCCATCTTCAGGAGGGTGGTCCATAGCTTAGACCTGTTCACCAAGTCGAAGGCCGAGGAGAGGTCCATAAACGCTAGGAATAGGGACCCCTCCTTGGTCACCGTTTATTTCGAGATCAACAGGTGTAAGTTGGAGCATTGCTCGACCATTCCTTTCTTCTCTCTGAACCCGTACTGGATTTCAGCCAGCCCCCCACAACCCTCTACACTATCCCTCAGTTTGACCAAAAGGACTCTGCCTAAGATCTTAACTGCAGAGTCCAGGAGTGATATCGGCTTATAACACCCGGGGTCGTCCCGCTGGCCCTTCTTGAAAATAGGGACGATGGTAGAAGTAACCCAGGTGGATGGTATGGAGTTGCCGTTAGCGGTGGTAAAGACGTTAGCCAAGACCCCCGCCCATAACTTGGGTGCATGTATATAAAAGTCAGGGGGCACCCCGTCTGGTCCAGGAGCCTTGTTCTTGGTAGTGGCCAAAATAGCTTTCTCCACCTCAGACCTTTTAAAATGGATGGGAGCGGCATCCGGGGACACCAGGGGGCATACTTGACTAGCCGTCTCATTGTCTCAATACACCTTTCTAAAGTGGGCCAGCCATTTGTCATCTGGGTTAACACAGTCCATAACATCATTAGTTGAATCAGAGAAGAATGGCTGTTTAATTATTTCCCAGAATTGCCTGCTATCCTTACGAACGGCCGCGGAGAGGAGATTCTCCCAGGCTTCACTTTTGATGTTATCTTGTCTGGTCTTAACTGCTAGCCTGTAGTTCTTCCTCAATGTGACAATGTCAGCCCTTATCCTAGGTGTCCTCTTCAAGGCTGCCATTAGCGATTTATGTGCTTTTGAGCAAGCAGCGTCAAACCAGCGCTGCTTGTTACACGCTCCCTTCCTGGGTTTTACCAAAAGATCCTGTGAGACCTGCCCACACATAATCTCGAAGGCCCCTATAATTTCACTGTCCCGGGCATTTGGGTTTTGGCACACCGCCACCTGGGCCTCGATTTTCGGAAGAACTTCCGCATAAAAGTTCCCCGGAACCACCTTGGCCCATTTGAGTCTTCTACCCTGGTTGGATGTGCGTAAAGTATACCCTGGTTTTACTGGCCCCGGGATTGGCCCCATAAAATCTCCCCAAGCTACATCAAGTATAACAGGGTTGTGATCGCTGTATTGGGAGGGGACTGTGGGATAGGAAATGACCCTGTTTAAGATACCTGATGTTACCAAAATGTAATCTATAATTTTCCAGGGTCAGTACCCGTAAAGGTAGCTATTCTTGAACCCCCCTCCAGTTCAAAGAGGTTAAAGTTAGCCAGGAGATCTTCTAACTCTTCGCTCGATGTCGTATGCTCGAAGTGGGGGCCTTCGAGACCTTCTCCCCCTTCCTTACTACTTGAACCACACATTAGCTTGCAGGGGTGAATATTAAAATCTCCCAATAGTATGTACTCCGAATCAAGATATGTATTCTGACTGACTGACGTTAAAACAGCATCTAGTCTAGCAATATTATTATCGCTGTTGTCCCTATTCCAGGAATTATAAAAATTAATGTAATATGTCCTCCTGGAGGGGCTAATTTCCCTTTCGACAATAAGAATATTGGGAGAGGCGTTATCAATCTCTCTTAAAGATCCTTTCAGTTCTAGGGAAAATAAATTTAAGAGGCCTCCCTTAGCTCTACCAACACTGCTAGGGGTGGCTGCTTTAGCGAAGCTGGTAAACCCGTCCATCCAAAAATTAGCGGTAGTGTCCCATGTTTCCTGTAGGGCAATAACCTTGTGCCCAGAGACAAATATTACCCATTCCTTGTCGTTGCGTTTGGAATTAATTCCTGCCACATTCCAGCTAAGTAGGTTACATACCCCTACTTCATCATTAGTTAGATGCCCTACCTCCTCTACCGGACATGTGGGGTTGACTGATAGTCAGTCTATGTCCTCCAAACCCGACAGGGGGGGCAAGGCGATTTTCCGTGGCCAATCCCACAACCTCCCGGGCATTCTGGTGGTCACGGGGATGGCAAGTTGATGAGGTAGTTGGGCACCTTAGGGGTTGTGAAGATGTGTGAACATTAGTCCTGCCCTCTCCTAGCAGTAGGCGCCCTCCCAACCTGCTACTCTCAGGGTGTCTGGTTTGCATAATGCAAACGGGGGGAGGGAAAAAGAAGCCCAGCGGGACAGGTCTCAGTTGGTCCTTTAACGATATATCAGAGCCATCCCAGAAGAGTCTATCCTCTAGGTTAGCCCTGCTAAAATTGATTACCACGCAATCTCCTTGGGTAGTTTTCTGTTGTTTACCAATCCAACACACCCTCCTTGCATGGATAATCTTGTCTGCAATGTTCTCCCCGCAACATTTGTCCGAACACCACTTGTTAGTCTTAGCCATACGGTCCATGGTAGATTCCACCTCCCCATCCCTTAGTGGAGGAACACCGATGAAAACAGCTACTAGTGGGGACGCCTCAAGTGGTAAATTAAGCTTATATTTACTGTAGGATACCCTCTTGAGATCAGGTATACAAAGCTGGTGCCGCGTGCGTGACTGCTCCTCCACAATTAGAGGGGGTGCATCCTTGACCGGAAATGAGGTGTTAGTGGCCCCTACGCTACTCTCAAATTGCGGTGCCACACATGATACCTGTACAATATCCCCCTTGTCAGTTACCTTCCTTCCTCCCTCACCCTCAGAACACATCGCTCCGTCATGTGGTACCATACGAGTTGGGGGAGTGTTGACAAGTCTATCAGTTATAGCACATTTCTTTAGTAGTCCTTCTAGACAAGTGTTTAATGTGTCCACAATGTCTTTAGCAATCCCAACAAGTAGTTGTTCAATCCTGGCAACAAATAGTGCCTCTAATTGGTCCCCCAGGAGAACAATTGGCAAATTTGATGGGGACACACTGATAGCATTATTGTCCATCGACCTCCTGGTGGGTCGAGTAGTTGGCTGCTGGCTCGACTTTGGCTGACTAGCTGGCGAGGTGGTGGTAGATACTTTAGCTGTAAGGCTTGTGAGAGGAGGATTAACGATTGTCACAACGGGATCTAGTGGTAACGGGGGGTTGACATTAGGTGTGATATCACCCAACTCCGTGGGGGTAGATGGAAAAGTGACTGGTGGGGGGGGTGGCTGACAGACCCAGTTCATACTCCGCATTGGCAATCTCCTTTGTCAATGCTCCCACTGCCGAGGAAAGGTAGGTCATGATAGATTTAGAGTGTCTTGGGACCTTAGCATTCTTCCCACCCTCCTCCATATTTGTTGCTTTCTTTCATTTACCCATTGTCAGCAGAAGATGTTAAACGGGTGGCCCGTCCCGTCCCTTCTCGTCCCCTGAGGGCCACAGAGGGCCCGCCCTTTGCCCGGGCTTAGCCCCGGGCGCTCCCGCGCGCGACTCGCGTGGTGAGAGGCGTTCCTCGCTTATCTGGCGCCTCCGGGCGCGAAGGTGGCATCAGGGACGCGACTCGGCCACCGGGGCACCTGGGCGGTGTAGTTCAGACCCCCCGGTGGCTGCAGGCATTGTGAGAGGCAGCCGTTCCCCTCACGGCATTTCCCTGGTCCAGACAGCAGCAGCCGTTGCCCTCACGGCGGGTAAGTGTAGAAATTAAATGTCCCCCTGAGCGCTCGGCGCTCCTCGCTTATCAGGCGCCTCCGGGCGCGAAGGTGGCGTCAGGGATACGACTCGGCCGCCGGGGCACCTGGGAGGTGTAGTTCAGACCCCCCGGTGGCTGCAGGCGTTGTGAGAGGCAGCCGTTCCCCTCACGGCGTTTCCCTGGTCCAGACAGCAGCAGCCGTTGCCCTCACGGTGGGTAAGTGTAGAAATTAAATGTCCCCTGAGCGCTCGGCGCTCCTCACTTATCAGGCGCCTCCGGGTGCGAAGGTGGCATCAGGGACGCGACTCGGCCGCCGGGGCACCTGGGAGGTGTAGTTCAGACCCCCCGGTGGCTGCAGGCGTTGTGAGAGGCAGCCGTTCCCCTCACGGCGTTTCCCTGGTCCAGACAGCAGCAGCCGTTGCCCTCACGGCGGGTAAGTGTAGAAATTAAAATTAAATTAAGCTCTCACAATATGAGTATGGTGAGGGTTGTGGCAAAATGTTAGCCTGGCAAATAAAATCTGAGGGGAAAATCAGACAGAACCCAGTACAGAAGATTCAGAGATCGAGAGTGCATTCACCAAATTTGTCCAATAGCTCTATTTAGAGTATACAGTGACCCCAGGGAAACTGATAGATGGTTACTTAAAAAAATCAATAGTACTATCCTTAACAGAAAAGCAGAGGCGTGAATTAAATGCCAAAATAACATTAGAAGAGGTAGTGATTGTGATAAAAGAATTAAAAAAAGGCGAAAGCAGCAGGCCCAAATGCAATACCTAATTAAATATATAGCTCTCTCAAGGAAGAACTGGCTCTGCCCCAGACGGAGGTATTTAATGCGGTCTTCTTAACAGGACAAGAGATGTATAAGTCCTGGGAAGAAGCAATTATATGTATACTATTGGAGCCAGATAATGATCCAAATAGATGTGAATCATATAGACCCGTAACATTATTAAATAGTGATTATAAAATCTATACCCAAATATTGGCCAAGAGACTGGGAAAGGTTGCTGATCAACTAATACATCAAGATCAGAAAGGCTTTATCAGTGGTAGACAAATTCAAGAATTAACACATGAATTAGTGTGGACAATATATGTGGCTGTTCAGGAAAGGGGCCCCCTGTCTGTGATTACATTTAACGCAGCAAGAGGGTAGCTGGCCTCTTCTTCACAAAGTAATTGAAACATACTATTTGGGGAGTAAATTTTCAGAGGCAGTAATTTCTCTGTATAAAAATACAACAACTAGGGTTCTGGTCAATGGAAACCTCACAGAGAGGATAGCCATCCGAAGGGGCACTAGGCAGGGATGCCCACTTTCCCCACTTCTCATCAACCTATATATTGAACCATTGGCTAATGCTCTCAGATCTAATCAAATGATAACTCCTTTTAAGTTCAAGGGATGGGAAAAGAATGTTGCCTTCTATGCGGATGACCTAATGATCTTCACTGATAACATGGTAGGCTCACACCCGATAAAAACAGAGACCTTGGAGCAGTTCAGAAAAGTCTCAAGTTATCAAGTAAATCAACAAAAAACAGAAATATGGAGGGGAATTTTCAGTGCAATAATATCTTCGTAAAGGAACAGATACGATACATGGGTATACAGATAGTGAAAGAACTTTAATAACGTACTGTCAGTAAGCTCTTGAAAGTGTGGGAAGTCCTCTACTTATCATTTGTGGGCTGTTCTAATGTCTTGAAAATAGCTCCTCCCAAAATTCACATATATCGTTAATACCATACCACTGGCATTTAGGAGAGAATGGTTTAACAAGCTACAAAGAGACCTGAACAGCTTTATATGGGCCTCAAAGGGGATTAGAATAGCCTGGAAAAAGCAAAGAAGGAAAGAGGAACATCGAGGGATTGCTAGCCCATATTTCTATCAGTATTATAGAGCTTTTCATTTCAAGAACATTAAATTATTATTTAAAGAATATCAGACGTATCCAATATATTTACAGGTTATGACCCGTTTGGAAAGCAGTTTCTTTTTATATAAATTTGGACATCAAAAATTCTTTAAAAAAGTGAAGCTAAAGGTGTTACTGTCTTACCAGACTATGGTACTAAATCAGACGCTTGTAAAAATTCCACACTATAGTGATTATGGCCCAATTTGGCTCTACCCAGGAACACCGGAATGCCTGAAGGATAAGCTATTAGCACCTCTGAGAGATGAAGGGATAACAAAATGGGGCCAGCTGATAAAAACAAATAGAATAAAAGGACGGAATCAGCTATCAATTTTGACTAATGACACACTCTCTAAATTCATTATTGTCAACTAGTGAGCTGGACAAGGTCCCTAGGGAAGGATGGATCAGGATAAAGTGACAATGCGAGAAAAATACAAGGGGATGTGGTAATAACAAAAGAAGTATTGAGTTGGTATTGGTTGCTCATCTCAGCAGGAGAAGAGGATTTTGTCTTCCCCACAGAGATTTGGGGGAAGGACCTGCCGATGCTGGATATACAAAAAATATTCCAAGTATTAATGTCTACATGTTGATATATTATTAAATCTGAACCTCTCAGGAAAAAATCATTTATTCACGATGCATAGAACATACTGGATGCTAAAGAAGCGGTCAAAGTTGAACAAGCAAGGGGTGAGATGCTGCCCCAAATGCAATGAAGAGAGGGCAAATTATATCCATATGTTTTGGCAGTGCCCCCCACTACAGGCCCATAGGAATGAATGGGGAGTTATTCCAGTTGGCAGATCCTCTCAGAGGTGCTGGGTCAAAATATAGAAGTAAGCACAGATTTAGTTATGTTTGGGATTTTAAGTGGTAATAAGGGAGGGCTTAAAACAGAATAACCTACTTTTTGTATTAATTTTACTGGCTAGACGGGAGATTTGTAATAAATGGATACTTAATATCTCGCTGTCACAAGGCGAATGGTTAGCATCGGCCCAAAGGATTAATAAGTTACACCGCCATGGCAGACAAAGTAAGAGAACCGGTTTTTGGGACATAAGGGAACATCATAAGTCACGGGATTGAGGTACAGAAGGTTTATAGGTCAATTTAAAGTCCAATTATTAAGCATAATATCAATAACAAGTGTGGGACCTGCACTGGTGGCTTCAGAAATGCAGTCCCCCTACCCAGGAAGAGTTGGATGGGATGCTAGGGGGCCCAGTGGCAGGAAGGACACCCCCATACACTCTCCCCCAAGTGTATATCCCAGGGAAGAGCCAGGCTGGTACAGTAAGATTGGGGCCCCCAGGCAGTCCTTATTTTATCATAACCTGTTCATTGCACAGTGAGGACATAAAAACATGGAGAAAAACAACACCACCTCCTTTCGACACTGCTAGGAAGCTAAATATTGGTGACAGATGGACTGCCTGGATAGAAACATTTGATGGTTTCATCAAAGCACAGACAACAACAAGATTGTCACATACCTTACAAATCTTGACTGTGAAGGAGTAAAAAAGGTAATAAAGAAACTGCTTTGAAATGATGAAGTCACGTATCATCAAACCAAAGACTCGTTGAATCTTATGCTCAAACCAATGCCGAATGTCGATTATGAAAGATATATTTTCTGTCAGGAATGACAGAAAGCTGGTGAAACAATCAATAGATTTGTTGAAAAACTTGTTACGCTCATCAAATACTGTGAGTTCAATTATTTCAATGATGAAGAAGATAAGTGTCTCAGAGTTACCGAAGGATGTCTGTTAGATTCATTCAGATGTCGAATGCTGAGAGAAATCTTTAGTCTGGAGTGAGTTCTCATGGCTGCTAGAGCTGTGGAAAGTGCTGATCGACAAGCTGCTGACATGAATGCCAGAGCAGAGGTGCCCATAATTAGTCAGCTAGGAACTTGAAAAGTAAGCAGAAACACAAGTTTGAAGGACACAAAGGGATGGCTACACAGAAAAAGAGAGCTTGCTTTAGATGTGGATTTTCATTTCCACACGAAGGTAAATGTATTTCACTTGGACAAGAATGCAAATTCTGTGGGAAGGAGTTCCCTTTTGTAATGGTATGCAAGGCAAAGGAAAAGATAAGTGCGTCACAGTGAGCAAACAAAATGGAAGCCCGAATGTTCCAGAAGCAACATTGTAAGCAGGCCCACAGTGCCAAGCGGCAATACCAGCTGAAGCAAATTGACACTAAATTAACTTGTTCGTCATCTAAATCCTCATCCAAGAGTTCTCCAGTTTCATTGTCAAGTGACAGTGAGGAAGATGGATGTGCAATGTTTACCTCACAAACGTGTCCACATATCGGACTGGTCGCATGCAAACAGAAATAAAAGTCAAAGAAAAGTCGACAAGTAAAATCACAAAAGTCATTCAAACATTGTCTGAAAATTACACTAAAAGTAAACTGTTACCTCATACTGTTTTTATTTGACAGTTGGAAGTCATTAAATATTATGTCCGCAGAGAAATGTAATGAACTGTCTCTATTGCCCCGTTTCACACTGTCAAAGACTAAAGCTTATACCTGCGCTGCATCAATGCCATTAAAGAGTCAAGGGGCCATATGTAGGTAATCTACATTTACAGATTCTAAAATACCGAATTTTACAGATTCAGTATTTCAGAATCGGTAAATGGTATGTAGGAAATAATTCGGTAAATATTATTCGGTAATTCCCATTCATTCCTATGGGCCTGGAGGCCCATAGGAATGAATGGGAAGCCATTCACTATTACCGATTCGGTAAATACCGAATCGGTAATAGGGGGCACATATTCAAGGGTGGCACCCCTGAATCCTGCATGTGTGCACATGTGGCAGACATACATGCCCTAAGGGCATGTATGTCTGCCACATGGCACTTTTAAAAAAGCACAAGTTTGCTTTTTTAAAGGTTTTCATTATTTACCACCAACTTGTCGTTGGTGGTAAATAACGAATCCTGATGCAGAAGGCACTCACTTGAGTGCCTCCTACATAGCTTTTTGGATTCGGTAATTACCGATTCCTTAAAATAAGGAATCGGTATTTTACAGATTCCTTAAACCTGCCTCCTACAACTCAAACCCTATCGGCCACATGCATCAACCTATTTAGGAAGTGCAAACGGTGCGAATCGGTAAATTCGGCCGTTTGCGATTCCTAAATACGTTTTTGGGATGCATCATACATTTTTGTGAAATTCGCTATTTTTAGTGATTTCCAAAAATGCGATTGCTTGTAAGGAATCGCAAATTTGCGATTCCTTAAAAACAATGCATGATTGTTTTTCAAATTGCGAAATAGCAATTAGGGGGTGCAAATTACCACGAGGTTGAACCTCGTGGTAATTTGAGAAAAGTTATGAAAATGCTCAAAAATGCATTTTTTAAACTTTCATGTTACAGACACACATGTCCTTAGGACATGTGTGTGCGAAACATGCACTTTAAAATACATTTCAGGGGTGCAGGGGGGGGGTCCTTTGGACCCCCCTCTGCACCGTTGCAATGCACCAAAAAAATGGGATTCGCAAAATAAAAGAGTGCAAAAACCCGACAAAAACTGAAGGCACATTATGACCTATTCTATCCATATTGGTTTGTTCAGATAAAAACAATTACGTAGTGGTGTGTCATCAGCTGCCAACGTTTTCAAGATGTCATTCGACGTATCATACAACCTGTCATGAATGCCTTCAATTACAGTAATGACATATTCGTTTTCTGAACTACACAAAAGGAACATGATAAAGCTCTTACACAAGTGTGCCATTTACTTGCTGATGCAGGTTTAACTTTGAATGCTGAGAAATGTGAATTTCACAAAACAGAACTCACATACTTTTGCCATGTCTTTTCTGATAGGGGCATGGCGCCAGATCCAGCTACAATACAAGCTTTGTCAGCCACCAATCCCCCACCATCCCTCACAAGATGTTATCTTGATATATTCATTCTTTGGCATGCCCAGTTACTGTTCCAGATACATATGTGATTTTGCCACAGAAAGTGTTCCCTTTAGAGACGTATCAATTAGAAATGTTTAATTTTTACAAGTAGCACGTATGTGAACAAAATTTTAAGAAAATCAATCCTGCAATTTAGAATGTCCCTCAAATGGTCTACTTTGATTCAAAGCACCAAACCGTGGTTGTTGTTGACGCAAGCCCGGTCAGGTTGGGCGTTACCATTGCCCAAGACAGTGGACATCCAAATGCTCAAAGACACATTGTGGCAAATGCAAGTAGAAGTTTGTCTTCAACCAAACGAGCCTACTCGTAACCGGAGAAAGAAAGCTTAGCGGTGGAGTGGGGTTGTGAACATTTCCAAGTATATGGAAATCCTTTCATTCTTTTAACTGATCGTGAAGCATTGCTCACCATCTTTAGCAACCCAAAAGCCAAGATGCCACTTAGAATGGAATGTTGGGATTTGTAATTCCAGGAATATGACTACACTATCTTGCACCGACCAGTGAAAGATCAAAATCCTGCTGACTACTTTTCATGAGTGCAAGTACAGTGCCCTGTTAATCCTTCTATTGGAATGTGGTTTATTGGAAGGTGTAGGTAGGTACCTACCACTAGTAATAAGGCCACCATCACAATACAAGGTCCTGTAAGGGTCTCAATAAATTATTCCCTTGCTCAACCCTTGGAGGCTGGCTTGAAGCCGTCAGGCGTAACTAATGAGGCAGGTGTGTACAATGTTTAAAACACCAATACATTAAATAAGTAAGACACAACTCACAATGAAAATCCAGAATCAATTAATAAAGGTTGGAAATATTATTATGATTAAAATTACATAAAAACTACATCCAAAGGTAGGGAACCTGATATATGAATTTTTAAAGAATAATCACTTTCTAGTGCCTTAAATCCAAAAGCACAACTTTAAGACATCAGTTCACACTTGATTGGGACAAAGTCAAAGTTTCAGGCCAACCGCTTGGAGCTTTTGTTTTTTTACATCGAATGAGGCTCCTCTCGGTCTGAATTGGGTTTGAGGATGGCAGCTTGGCCCGGTGCAATGCCTTGGTCAACTCCTAGAAATCTTGTCTATGACAAAAAGCTCCGGAGGGTCAGCAGGGCAAACTTGAATCTCAGGCCGAGTTGCAGTTCGACATACCCGGATTGATTCTCGTCGACAGGTCAGTCACCGTATGGACCTTTTTACTAAAAATTCTGCAAACTTCTCCAACTCTCTGGATCTTCTTCCAGAAGGTCTTTTTGGGGTTCCAAAGTGTCCACAAAACCAATCCAGTGTTCCAGAATCTCAGAGTTACTCCTTGGGATGTTGGAAATACATCTCACACAATACACCTGGACAAATATTTCAAGTCCAGCTGGTATCTTCTTGCTGGAGAGGATGCAAGGGGAGCTCTTTTAACCTGTTGCTTTCAGGGAGTCCACTTCTTCACTTTCTAAAGCATGGCAAAGTCCTTAGTGCAGTTGTTCCAATATGTGCAACAGGCGCAGTCTTTCAAAGTGCAATCCTCTTGGTGCCGGCCTGGGTTCCAGCAGGGCAATCGTTCTTCTTTTAGTTTCAGCCAGGGATCTGAGTTGCTGGGCAGTTCGCCCACATTTATCAAGTGTTCTTAGGTGACAAGCAGGAGGGCACCCTTGACCAATGGGGTGCCAGCTGCCTCCCTCAGGTATGACAACTTTCTCCAAAGTTTGGCACATTCCTGTCCCAGAAAGTACTATTCCATTAAAATCCAAAATAGAGAAACTTTCTCCTTGAGATTAGGACCTGGCTGAGAGAACCCAATGGCGTGGCTAATTTTCCTTAACACTCCCCTTCCAGCCCCTCTGCCTATTCAATTACCGAGGCTCCTGTCTGGCTGAGCGTGCAGGATGTGGGGTGAGCCTGTGTCCTGTCCTGTCATTCCCTCTTTGAAGACCAGCTTGGCTACTCCATCCCCATCCTGCCTTTTGCCCTGCAGCTGCGGATCTTCTCCCATCAGATGTACTTTGTCTCCATGCAGGTCACTTAACACCTTATCAGAACAGATTGGCTGAGCCTGTCAAAGACTGGATAATCAGGGGTGGCTGCTGGAAGGGTGGATTTTGGTTCAACAGAAAAGCAATTTCTATAACTTATTTTCCGTGAAAGTTGTAATAAACATAACATAACCTTCACAAATTGTTGTATATAGTCTATAATTTTAATACTTCAAAGTATATTTTCAGCTCACTTTTATCAATAACTATTCTTTATTAAAGAATTCCCATGTTAACCTAGTGGGCCAATTTCCTACAATGCGGAAAAACGAAATTGACAACTTTTTCCTTACCGGGGCATGTAAAACATCTTTTATAATATCCCTGCTTATAGGTACATGACACACTACTCCTGGGGCACCTGGGGAAGACCTTAGGGGTAACTTCTATGTAAAAATACTGTTGTTTAAGACTTTTGATGAACCCTCAATTCCAAAGTCGAATTTGCATTTAATTTACTAATAAAATCATCGTGCAAATTAGGGCTGCCTTTAAAATGACAGCAGGCAGCACAGCAGTGCACACTTAAGTGCATTAAATTCGCAGGGCCTCTAAACTTACATACTCTACCATAAATTCGGGACTTACAGGTGGGTTGTCATACCAAATGTAATTTCACCTAGTTACTGGATACCTTTTACACAGAGCACTGGCCCTGGGTCTGGTTAGGAGAACCACATGCTGCCTGCCACCATAGGTGCCCCCCAGGCCCAGATGCGGAGGCCCGGGGGGAAGGAGGCCCCTAATGTAACT
Organism: Lissotriton helveticus; assembly: GCF_964261635.1. Taxonomy (NCBI): domain Eukaryota; kingdom Metazoa; phylum Chordata; class Amphibia; order Caudata; family Salamandridae; genus Lissotriton; species Lissotriton helveticus. The sequence continues at coordinate 43,713,533 of NC_136060.1, read as the reverse complement.
TACGGACAGCCTTTCCATGTCGTTAAGGCAGGCATGGAATGGCTGTTGGAAAAATATATAATAATCCTGAAGGCAGAAACGTAATTCCTAAGGGATTATGAAGAGTTTTCGACCGATGGGCTCCATGAGCTGGTCGTAAGGCGTCACTTGGTCCCTCCAACTGCTGCCTCCTACCACACGCATCCTAATGAACCGGTTGGACGGCAGCAGTAGATGCGGTTCGGACTGAAACTGACAAGCCGTCGGGTGTGGTCTGAACCGCATCGTAATGAGGGCTGCAGTGTCTTGTGACTTAGCAATGACGGGACCCGTTTGGTTCCTGATGGACTCCATAGAACTGTGACGTAAGTGTTGGGGTGTGGTGAATAGAGTTCATGTATAGAATGTTAAATTCGCAGTTACATGTACAGACATAAAGACACGTAATACTAATCTCCATATGTGGCTTATTCATTTGTAATTATTCGGGCTGGGGAGGATACACCAAAATCAAAAAATATTAGTAAGTTGAACACACTTTTATTCAGCTTAATTTTTTCAGTGGAACAAATAGCTTTTTTGAAACCCCTCTAAAACACTCCAACTATTACTTTCAAAGCCACAATTAAGAAATATCAAATATTGGTTTGATGTCCATTTTTATACATCGTAATCTAAACGGACTTGCGTTTGAGAAACTACAATTAACTACAAGCAATTGGTTGTGCCTTTTGTAGCTATGTTTACTCGTTCGCTGATGACATGAGAACCATGTGAGATTGATATCTTCCTGTTTTCCAGAAACTGTTTCACAAGGATGGCTGGCAGTTCAGTGTTGGGTTATTTGTTGAGGGGGTGGTAGCCCCACTCTAATGATAAGCACAGTCCTTGTCAGTGTAAACCACAAGAGTGACTAAGCATGTCCTTAACCCCTGGTAGCTTGTCACAAAGTAGTCAGGCTTAACTAGAGTCGATGGGTAAAGTATTTATGCAGCACTCAAGTAATAAAGAGAAAACACAACACAAAGAATATCCCAAAACAATTTAGAAAAATAGAGTAAATTGTAATAAATGTAATTACACTAAAATGTGAAAAATCCAATCAGTAGAACTATTGATATGAGTTTTTTAATGAAAATAGTGCTAGAAGAAGGCAGTGGCACTCATTGTTACCAGGTTGTGCTAGACCAGGGGAAAGTCACAAATTTAGGCAGAATGCGATGGATCGTGGGGCAGATACAGGGACCAGTTTAGTTCGGCTGAAGAGTTACCTTCTCAAGACTGCATGAAGTGTTTGGTTCACATTGGAGTGGCTGGTAAGGAGGTGTGTCCCTGTAGCTCAAACAGGAGGTCAGCCAACTGACCCTGAAGAAATTCTGGAGAGCCTAAGTTCAAGGTAAGCAGGTACAATATTCCTTCTTCATACAGCAGGGCAGTTCTTCTTCTGAATCTTCCACAGAGTACATGTGTTATCTGATGAGAGGTTCTGATTGTCTCAATTTTAGACCTGGTGCCAGCCTTTGTGTGGGGGAATCTCTTGACTTAATCCCAAAGCTGATTTTGGTCAGTTCTTCACCTGGTCCCGGCTCCAACCTCTCTAGGATGACAAACGCTCAGGCAGGCTTGGTATCCAGTTTCTTTGTGTGTGCTGCAGACAGAGCTCTTTAAAGTGTTATCCAGGCAGTGTGCAGCTCCACCCCAGCCTTCCTGTCAGGAGGAACAACTCCCCTCACACTGAGGTCTTCTTGGTTCTCATGTCTGGGACCAATACACAACCTACAACAGCAGAACCATTCACAGTCATGTGTCCCAGGACACTGGTAGAAAGGCACAGAGGGTTTAGGCACAAACATTGCAACATTCTTAAAGTGTCATTTTCAGAATAAAATGACAATTCACTTGAGTTTAACTAGCATGTATATATCTGGTCCCAAACTGAAGTTGGCACCTATGAAGTATAAGAAGGTAATCCAGTGTTAGTGTGGGAGAGATAGCTTTCCAACAGTGAAAAACAACTTAAGGAGTTTTTCACTGTCAGGACATTTAAAAGTACACATATCCTTCTTTTTAAATATCATGCACCCTGCCCTGTGAGTGGTTTGGGTCTAACAGAGGACTGACGTATAGGTATTAAAAAGGAAGGTTTAAGCAGGGAAAAAGGTTTTTTCTGCCATGTCGAAAGGGCAGTTTAAAACGTCACTACAGAATGAACTGGCAGGCCTGAGACATGTTTTACAGTACTATAACAGCGGGTGGCACAATGGGTGCTGCAGCCCACTGGAAACATTAATATTACAGGCCCTGGGCACAGGTAGTACCATTTATGAGGGTCTTATAGGTAAATTAAAAGTACTAATTAGGCTTAGGTAAATTTCACCATATTTTAGGGAGAGAGCACAAGCACTTTACCACTGGATATCAAGGATAATGGGCACAGAACCCTAATGCCAACAAAAACGAGCTCAGCAAAAATCAGGGGGTGAAAAGCACAAAGTCTAGAGAAATATGCAACCAAGGATGTTCGATCTAACAAGTTCATGATCTTTTTGAAGAAAACAGTATTGAAGAGTTGACATGATCACTAAACAAAATTTCACTTCAGATGTTATGCAATATCTGTTGAGGTAAACGATCGGGGAAGGACACTGAATATAATGGACTTTAGCATAATAGGAACTACAGTGGCTATGTGTCATGTTGCCTGAATGTGCACCTTTTATTATGGAACGTAGAATTTTATCAAGTTTATGCACGCGGTTCACAGATTTTCTTTCCATAAAACATGGCATTTTGCTCTTCTACATTTAGCAGGATTCATCCTGTATTTTTGCCAATCAGTTTGGAATATAAAAACATACCCTACTGGTGGCTTGATTATTGCTCTAAAGAATAAGCTGCGTTTCAACAATAGGTCACCTCTCAATACACATGCAATTAGCATAAACCAAGTGGGGGCTGCCTCTTCCTCCATTAAAAAATTACTAAATGCAATAGTTTTATTCTACCAGCCATTTAGCATATTTTTTTGTTTTGGAATGTCCTTGACTCTATTCTGATAAATTTTTCTGAGATTATGTTGACTGTTCCTTGATTTGGACAGGTAATTCTAGTGCTAATCTACCTGGGGATAACAATTATAATACTCTAGTTACAGGTAATGGTCTACAGTAGGGCATTCCAGATGTAATTCTGTCTAGTCATGTCACAGACAAAAGAGGCAGGATATTAGTACAATTTGTATTCACTACTGTAAGAAATGCAGTTATTAATTGAGGGGGAGAAAGTACCCGCCTCAATAACTACACCCTTGAAAAAAACCTCAGTGGGGCAAAGCAGCAGACTATAGCTGAAGAGGTTCCAAATCATCGGAAAGCCACTGGACGAGGCCTCAGTGAAGCCTTTTGACAACAAATCTCAGAGTGAAAGACATTTTATAATCATAAACAAAGCTTTATTTCGATATTTGATATCATAAAAGCACATTTACAAGTTAAAAACACAATTCATAATAAATACATTAAAGAATAATTTCATCTAAAAACTTTTTTACAATGAGTAAGTAAAAAATGTATGAAACTTTGATAGCTTTGCTAATATTTAAAAACAATCAATTATACAGCTTCTTCATAAGGACTTTCGTCTAATCAACCATGCCCAGCTTAAGAATTTAGCCACCCCACAGGCTAGTGTTGCACTAGGATCAGCTTTAAGTATTCTAAGTGCAACAGAGTGGTCCCTAGTTTCAAGCTGCAGGCACACAGGTTTAAGCCATTTCAATCTGGGTTTTGTGTAGGCTGGGCAAACGAAGAAAAAATGAGGGATATTTTCAGCGACACCTGCGCAGTTTGGACAGTCCACGTGCGTTTGGTGCGGGGGCTTCCAATTGTTGGTACGATCACGAAAAGGAAGGGTACCCATCCTGAATTGGATAAAAAGAGTCCTGTCTCTCTGTTTTGTAATAAAGTCCAAATAGGGCTCCAGGTGAGGTGTGTGCTTGTGTTGACGAAATACCTCAGTCAGGCTGCCCAGGTTTGGGTCCCTCTGTTCTTGGTTGTCAGCCCATGCCCAGAAGGCTCTCTTAGTTTCTACCTTTGATAACACTGCCCCAGACTCCCAAGCAGTAAAGAGGCCAATGGCCAAAAGAAGCTTCCTTATGTTAGTCAACCAACCGATCTTGTGGGATCCTTGGAGATTCATGACCTCTCTTAGGCCGTCGGCATACCTGGATAGCTCTGGAGTACTCCATAACCGGGCCCAATATAAGAGAGGACGCAGAGTGACTAGGTCCTTGATTGAGCGGCGACCCAAATCACTCAAAAGTGGCTTAGTTGGGGTGCCCCTCGGGAGTGAAAGAAGCTTCCTAAAGAACTTGTTTTCTGAGGTAACTAGCGAGTCCACACATCCAAAGCTCCAGAGTTCTGCTCCATATAGGGCACAGCCAACGGCTTTGGCAGCATAGATTTCCAGAGCAGGAGCAATGGGCCTAGTGGTGGACGTGTGATGTTCCCTCCCTAATACTCCTACTATCCATTTATGATTTAGGGCCATTTTATCTATATGTAATTGCCATTTGAATTTATCAGAAATTCTGATCCCCAGATAATCAAACTCCTTAACGCGCTCCAGTGGCACCCCATCAAGTGCCAAAGTAGATCTAGATGATCTGCTTGGATTAAAGTAGAGGAGCTTAGTTTTGGATGTGTTAATGACTAGACCCCTCATCTTACAAAACAAGCAGAAGCGATCCAATTGCTTCTGTAGCCCTGCAGGAGTTTTTGATACTAGCAACGTATCGTCCGCAAAAAGTAATGCTGGGACTTTATCACCAGCCAGGACCGGGGCATCAGCATTAATTTCAAGCAGAAAGGAGACTACGCCATTCACAAAAAGCGTAAATAGTGTGGGTGCGAGTACGCATCCCTGGCGGACGCCTCTGTTCACAGGAATTTTATCCGTTTTTTGCTCCTGTGATCCCCATCTGATGCGGGCGTAGTTTCCGTCGTGCATATGGGCCAGAAGGTTCAAAATGGGCGGGGGGATCCCCATCTACTGTAGGACCAGCCAGAGGCAGTCTCGGGGGACCAGGTCAAAGGCGGTCTTTAAATCAATGAACGCCAAATAAAGGCTGCCTTTGCCAATGGTTACCACCTTCCAATGCAAGAGTGCCAACCTAAATGCCTGGTCTATTGTGCTTGTACAAGCCCTGAAGCCCGCCTGGAACTGTGAGATGATGTTATTTTCATCTGCCCATGAATGGATCCTCTCCAGGAGAACCCTACCAACCAGCTTCTGTCCAACGTCAATAAGACTTATTGGCCGATAGTTGGCCGGGTCCCCTCTGGATCCTTTCTTGTAAATGGGAATTACTTCGGCCCCTTCCATGAGTATGGAACCGGTGAACCTTACAACAAGGCATTAGTGAGAAATACAAAAAAAGTGGCCCATTCCTCAACTTTAGCTCTAAACAAGTCGCCCGGTATGCCATCTTGTCCCGGGGCCTTAGTGGATATAATCTTATTATTAGCAGCCATCACCTCCTTCTTCTCTATCCTAGGGAAGGAACCCTGAGCAGGGTCAGCTATCATGACACCACTTGGGTACCCTATACTACCTGATTCGTCATCCCCTACATAGAGCTTCCTAAAGTGGTCAAACACTTGTCGGGTATATGATTTGAGATTTGGTCCGAATTACAGCCGTTAGATTTTCTCACTAAAGCCCAAAAGAGCTCGCCATTCTTGGACTGGCTCGCTATTTTTAGACTGTCCCAATGAGATTCTTCCCAACCTCTCTTTGCTTCTAGGATCGCTTGTCTATACTGCATTCTTGCCAGCCGAACCGCAGCCGGGTTATTAGATTTGATAGCAAGTATCAGACTGTTTTTTTCAATCTGCAGTTTTTATCAAACAATGGGTTGTACTGGCTTGGCACTCATCGGGCGCTTATTTCTTGGCTCTACAAACAAAGTGCCAATCATATCTATAGTATCAACATAGATAGCTTCTGCTGCAATGGACCCAGCCTCTTTCGTGCATGCTGCAGAAAGCCTAATAGTCTGATCACTAAGCATTTCACCAAGAGTACTTAATCTTTGCTCGTTTAAGATAAACTTTGGCCATTTGAGGAACCTATTACAATTGGAAGGTAGGACCGCCTTGGTTAGCATTCTCGGTCCAGTAATAGAATTGTCCACCTTCCTTTCCCACATTTCCAACATTATAAGTGACAAGGGATTGTGGTCACTGTCTATTGACGGTATAATGATCATGTCAACCACAAACTTCCATGACCTCCAGTCAACCAGTATAAAGAAATTTGAATATGATGCTTGTAGAAGGTCTCTTGCCAGTTGGATGCTTTTGCACCTTCATCTGTTTAAATATTTCTATATTCACCCTCAGTCAGATTTTCGTAGCTCGGATTCCATCAGCTGGGCAAAGCTATAGGCTGTCTCTGGAGAGGTCCACACGAAACCGTATACTTTCTCTTTAAGATCCTTCTGAACCAGATTTGCTGCTGCGGAGTACCTCAGAGCTGGGGTAACCTAAATTATCAGCCCAGTAGCAATGAACATTGAGTGGATTGTCTTGTTGGATTTGTTGCAGTCTTGAAGCTGAAAAAGTCCCAGGTTTTTTCAGGGGTGGCAGGAGAAGTCCAGCCAGAAACAGCCAAGAGTGCAAACAGCAGGGTCACGTGCAGGTCCAGTTGGAACCAGTCAGCTGGACAGTTGCAGGTAAATGCATTTTGTAGATTATTGTGTCCCTGTACCTTGAAGCCTTCTGACTCTTGGAGTTCACTTATTTGCCCTGGGTACAAGAGTGGGCAGGTCCAATCCTTTAGTGCTTCAGATCACATAGAGCAGGCACAGTTCTCTTCTGTTTTTCTTCAGTTGGAGGTCCAGTACTGATCTGAGGAGGGTACTGTGTAGGTCACCTTGATGCCTGGAACCAGCTAGTGTGTGGGGATGACTCCTGGCTCCCCCCTAACCAATGGGTTAAACAACCCTACGTGTAACCCTATTCTCTATCCAAAATGGAGAAACCCTTCTCTGCTTGTGCAGAGCCTGTGTGCCCACATCAGGGTGAGGCCATGGAAAGGGAGCATGTGGTCTCTCAAAACCAGTTATAGGGGCAGCTCCTCTCCCACTGGGGATGGTACCTGCCTTAGTAGGAAGACAAAGAGAGAACAGTGTCCAGGTGTTAGCGTGTACTTGCCTGTGACGGGGTGGGGGTCACTCTGAAGTAAATTAAGTTCCTGGGGCATCCCCAACTGTCTGTCCTGTCATGTCAATACCTCCACACGCCCAGGCCTTTTTCTTTGCTCTGGGATAAGTTCTCCCAACACATCAGGTCTAAGCACTCAGAGGGCTGGAGCCGGAGTTTAATGCAAGTTAGCCTCCAGAGTGGGGGTCTTCAACAGGTCGATCCTGAACTATCTGCAGTTTGCAGAGTGCCTCTGAGTAGCTTGCACATAAATGCCTGCCAGCTGGCTTGAGAATATGCAGCTGCAAGTTTTCTTTGCTAAAGCAGTACTTTAAAACGTTGTGCATCACATTCTGTGATGCCTGGGGTGTTGAAATAGCAAGGCACCCTTTTCTGAAAACGTTTCTTCTTTTTACTCTATTCTCTTTCTTCCCTTTTTCATTTCTTCTTACTTTCCAACATGTTTTGCTCTCTTGTCCTTCTTCCCATCTTGATACATTCTTCTCAATTTCTTGCTTTTTCTACTTTTTTCTTTTTGTCTTTTTTCTTCTCATTCTTTTATTTGCTGTTTTTCCTTCTCTACGTTTTCTTTCTTATTTAGCCTCCTTACTCAACTTCTCTTGTTAAGTTTTCTTTATTTTATCCTTCATTCTATTTTTATTTCCATGTTTCCTTTTACTCTTAATTTATTTTTCTTGTTCAGTTTGCATGGATTCCATTCTAGTTGTATATTACGTTTTTCACCCCTTTACTATCTTCCTTTTTTCTGCTGCTTTCTTTTTTATTCCTTCTTCCTTTTTTACGTTTCTGTCCTAATTTTCCATTCATTCCCTTTTGCAACTTTTTTCTTTCTTACTTCCTGTCTTTCTTTTTTTGTGTTTCTTTCTTACTTTTTCCACATTTACCACTGCTCTCTTTTCTTCCTTCTTTGCTGTTGCTTACTTTTACATTTTTGCCTGCTCTATTTCATTTTGTGTCAGGTGCTCCTTTTCCTTTTTTCTTTTCATTTTGCTCTCTTTGTCTTCCTTTCTTACCCTTTACCTCCTTTATTTCTTTCATATTCTTTTTTTTCCTTCTTCATTTGCTTTTCTACCTTCGTTTGAATTCTGTAGGAAGGTAGGATCTGCTTTCCTAGTTACCCCCACGTTTTACTGATGTTGTTCTGTTTTCTGACTAGTCTGTCTGGGATCCTGCAAATCAGGACCCCAGTGACCGTGCTCTCTCTCTAAATTTGACTATAGTAAGTATGTTAGTACCTTTCCAATTGGGGCTACTGGTGTATCCTTCTAATTCCCTAGTATATCGTACTAAGGTAACCAGGGCATAGGCACACCAGGAATCTCCCTTGGGCTGCAACATGTATTATGCCACCCATGAGAGACCACTCAAACTGTGACTACAGGCCTGCCATTGCATCCTGTGTGAGCTGGTGCTAGCATCACTATATCTGAGGTCACTGCCAGGGTTGGATTGGGAACAAAAATCGGCCTGGGCACACAAAAAAAAGTGGCCCACATTTGCGAATTGCCTGTCCGCAAAACACTGCTTAAGTGAAGTTTTATGAAAAGAAAGGGGGTGGGGCATGTTTTATTAACTTCACTAAGATTTGTTTTTTAAAATGCATAGATTAGTTCACAGTGCTGAGGCACATGTGAATGCAAGTGAGACCACTTCTGCTCAGGCCCCCTGCCCCCGCTCAATCAACATACATTAATGGACAGAGCCAGCGAGAGAAAGACAGTGATACCTCCGCACTTCTGCCTCTAGAAAGGCCACTCAGGCACTCACTGGGCTGCTGGCGGCATCCTAACCGCACAGAAAGCCCCCAGGCTGCCCAAAAAAGCAGTCCACAGCTGGAACTCGGCTACCGGCCCGTCGGCCATTTCCCAAGTGCCCGCCATACCCGTCCGACCCTGGTCACTGAACTTAAAACCTATAAGTCACTTCTAAGGCTGGCCTTTCAATCCTGGAGGCAGGCTGCTAGATCATAAGTGTGAGGGGGCTCTGCATGAGCAGGACACCTCCTACCAACTCCAGAGTCAATTCTCCTGGCTTTGTAAGTGAGGCCAGCCATTTAAAATTATAGTGTCATCAAGGCAATTACAAGATGTCTAACTATATGTTGGCTGCACCGAAACAAGTCATGTTTGGTATCAAACATGTTGGTATCCTACCCCAACACTGATTCCAGTGTTGGGTGTAGGTTCCCATGTACTGGGGGATGCCCTGGGTGCCCCTCTGTGTTCCCGGTACCAACTTTCCAAGGTCTAACACCAAGCTATTGCTGCTGCCGACCACACACACACTTCTGTCCTCCTACTGCTGAGCTTGAGCATAGGAAGGTAGAACAATAGGTTTCCTGTCACAGGGAGGTGCAACCATCTCCAAGTCAGTACTTAGTGTATTGGGCAGGGGTGGGGGTGCTTTTAAGCACCACCAGACAGCTTTGAAGGGCACATTTGGTGCCCTCCTTGCATACTCCAGTTGGAATCATCTCCCACTCTGGTGTGAAACTGAATAAAGGACATGGAAGTATCCTCACCTCTGTTCAGCCCCTCCTCTGGGAGGATCCCTGAATCGTCCAAACCCATTACCTAGGATACTAAAGGACTTACCTGTGGGTGGCTTTTCAGAATCATCATGGGACAAGATTTATGTTTGAAACCACTTCTACTTCAACAGACTGGACACCTTGGACATTGTTGGACTTTGTATGGAGCCAAGACTGCATCAAGGAAGACTCCTGTTGCTCCTGGTCAAATCATCCTGTCAGTCTTCTGCATCATCTGTGTCTGTGCTTCATCCAGGTTCTTCTCAAAGTCAGTGGGCATAAACAACACCGGAAGAAATCTCCCTTAGAGTAAAGGCGTCAGCAGGCAACGCAAAAAAGCTGACCAGTCTTCTTCTCCTGCGGTCCCATAGACTCCAAAAGGCTCAGCAGCATAGGTGGTAGTTCTGCACCTCCATTGAGGCCTGCACTGTCTTCTCAGAACATTTGAGGCTAGTATTGCTCGCTGGAACTGCTGGAATAGAACCCCTGTGCACTACATCAACTTGCTGGTGTCAAGGCTTGTTGACTCTGTCCTTCAGAGATCTTCAGACTACAAGAAGCTACAGCCTCCAGCATTTCTAACTACCAAGATCTTTGTCTTCATCACATCCTCTGCAACGTGAGTCTGCATTTTTGGTGAGCTGTTTGAGGTCCTTTGGCGACTGCAGTGCCCTCGGCCATTGGGTCCTCCTGAGGGTCTTGTTTGGCTACATTGGGCTCCCTGATTGCTTGGGCCTGCTGTTACTCCCCTCCACTTGGTGAGTCCCTTGGACCTTGCTGGTCCCAACACTGCACCTTTATTGTTTAAAGCATTGTAAATGCTTCAAGGTCGTCCACAGTATTGCCTGGTCCTCACAGCTGCAGCAACAAGGTCCCCATGAATTCTCCAGCATTGGAGGTGATTGGTCTTCTGCGCCTTCTGGTCACTCCTGAGTGACATAGACACTGCCCCTCTGCTTGACGGCACTCCTCTTCAAGAATCCATCTTTGGATTCCACCGAACTCTTTTACCAACTTCACTAGCGGCATTAACACTGAAGTCCTCTATTGTGGTCTATGGCTGTTTCCGACATCACTTCACACCTATGCATCCTGCTTCCCTGGGGTAAGTATCCTGGTTCCTGGGGTGTTCACGGGTGGGATAACTGTCTCACCTTCCATCTTCCACTGGGTTTCTTCAGGGTCCACTGGGAAGATTCATTCTTCTTTAAAACTGCAACCACTACTTTCCCATTAACTTGCATTGAGTACACTGCTGTGTTTCCACTCTGCACACAGTCTCCATGGGGCCCTGCGTACTTACCTAAGGTTGTTCCTTGGGTTCCCCGTTCTTCTGAGTCTTCTGGTCCAAGTCTCTTCTTCGGTCGAAGTTCTCAGTTCACATTCCACTTCTTTAGTATATGGTTTGGTCTCCCCCTGGAGTCCACTGTATATTTGTGCATACTTACCTCTTTACTTTAGAAATATTGTGTGTATTGTGTTCATATCTCCAAGTAGGAGCTATTCCAATGTGTTAGTGAGTGTGCATAATAAATATAACTATTTTATAACTACACTGTGTGGTTCTTTTTTGTTTACCCTACACCGTATGATTAGCTCTGGTAAAACAAGCTGTTTTACAGTCCTTTTGGACTAAGCCTGAAGGCTGCTTTCCACGGCTACCACTTAGAGAGCTTACTATGGTTGTCTAGGAACACGAAAATCTCCATAAGGCTTGTCTGGATTAGTGCAAAGTGCTTCACTTAAATACAAGTGCACCATACTCTAAGCCAGACTCCTAAACCTCCCCTTCCTTCCTCCTTCCTGTCTTCCTTACTTTATTTCACCCTTTTTCTTCTTCCCTCCTCTCTTTTTTGCTTACCCAATGTCTTTCTCTTCCTTTCTTTTCTGTACCTTCTCCCTCTTTCTTTTTTCCTTTCCCTTCTTACTTCATCTCTTTCGTTTTGAATTTTTCTACTTTTTGTTCTTTCGTATCAAACTTGCATGTGCTTTTCAAAATGGATTGTAGATAATGCTCCAAGTTAAGAATACCTTCTATATGTTAAATACTAATGTTTTGATTTTTTTCATGGTGGACATCAACCAATGGAACTCAGGACAATTAGCCGGACAGTTAAAATGTTTCGAGCCCTGGCTTTCAAAATGAGAATAGGGTCATTATATGTTTTGCATGGCAATGAGGCTACACGCCCAGAGGGGACACACCTCACAAAGGTGGTGCCATTAGATTTTGGACTATGACTTTGTCTGACATTGATTTGTTTTTTGGATTAATATTACCACCTGATATGTGGAGAACTTTGCGTAAAGTTGACGATTGTGCAGTATTTGGAGCATTGTGGTCAGATATGGAACAATCAGATAAGAGCAAATGTGTAAAACTATTCCTTTTGGACCCCACAAGTAACACTTTTAGTAATGTAGGTATTCTAAAACGACTCTATAGTAATTGGAGCAAAACTGGAGCACTCTAGTGGCGGTGTTTAAAACGTGTATCCTTTTTGAATCCTTATGTTTGGTAGTAGCTTATGAAGTGTTTCATTGATCAGAAGTAACTTTCATTATAGAGATGATTGGCAACCCCTGGCAGGGAACAGGTAACTTTCTAAAAATCCCATTCCTTCATATTTTTATAAAATCCAGCTTCACCATTAGATTTGGTTTTTAATAAATATTAAAATAGTTTTTTAATAAAGTTTCTAGCTGTTCCTTTACTGGAGATAGCAAAATCAATATTCAATGGGCCAGTCAGGCTTCTTACAGTAAAAATTGCTTTTGAGTGCACATGTTAACATTACATTTCAACGTGTCCTACTTTAGAATACCGTGCTCCCTGTCTTGTGGGCAAGGAAGCCTACATAGGGGTTGACATATTAATTTTGAAAAGAAAGGTATTTGACCTGTCAAAGGGTTTATTTTGACAGGTCAAACTGCAGTTTTTACACTGCTCCAGTCAAGCTACAATGGTAAGCCTGAAGCTATGCTTGCTCTGTCACTGTAGTGGATGGCACAGTAAGTGCTGCAATCCACTAGTGGTATTTAACTTCCGGGCTCTGGGTACACTATGTACCATACACTAGGAAATTATGTGCAATTTAAATATGCCAATTAAGAGTGTACCAATTCATCCATGTTAAAATGTGGATCACAGGCCCTTTACTACTGCACAGATTTCCACCAGCAGCAAAACGAATTGAGCAACAGCCTACTGGACACCAATTAAAAAAATAACAGTAAAAGGACAATTAGGTCATGAACCTAGGTCCAGAGACAAATGATTCACACATCTCTAACTTTTAACCCAGTTCGAACCCACCCTAAAATATTGTTTAAATAGGGTAAGCTCTAATTTTGACCACCTCTCACATCCTTCCCCACCTTGACACATATGCCTGAAACTTGCAGTGCCGAATCCTAATCAGTTAACATTTGAAAAACAGAAATTAGATTCATCGAAGAGCTATTAGGAAAAACAAACAATGCTTTCCCTCAGTGGATTCTCTGACCTAAGCATAACTGTTCCTATTGTCGACTCTAATATATATGTAAAAAAAATGTTCAGGACTGTGCTACCTCGAGATAATCGTGTCAATCTGTCATATCTGATCTGTTGAATATATTCTGTGTTTTTCTGACTTCCATGCATTACTCGCAAGAGTTTGGTCTGTCATAATCCATGGTCTGAACCACATGAGAAGAACTGATCTATTATTGAGTGGCAATGATGTAAGAGCAAGATCCAGGACTCAGTGACAGCGTTCACCTTACAAGCTTTGGCTATAAGTGAAAGGCAGCCTGCATTTTTATGAAATCATGTCTGCCAGCTTGTAATGGGCTCTACTAGAAAGAGTCTGCTGCTTCTATATGGTCTATAAACCATGCATAATACCAATTCCCTGCCTGCCTTCCCTGACCTCATTTTTCGAATCCTACCTTATGGTGAAGTCAGATTTTAAATTACAATTCTGAAAGTGCCACTTTTAGAAAGATGTGGGCTAAAGTACGGTGATGGATCAAACCCAGATCTTTTGACTGGGTGTGAGTGAGTGTTTGATTGGTTCAGATGGTCCGTCCATCACCACCCCCTTTTGTACCGCTTTGGCTGCCATAAGTGTGGCAGTGTATGCTCAGACGTGAGTCCGTTGCTCACTTTGCCACTGGATTCAAGCAAGCTGGGCTGAAGACGGCTGTATGCCAGAAACCGGTCCTCGGAAGCTTGTTTCCGTTCCAGGGAAGGCATGGCTTGGCAGTTTGGGCTGGACTGTTCCCATGAGGCACAGGGTCAGACTGATTTGCATATAGCCATGTCTGAACTGGGGTGGCAGAGTGGGCTAAAGAACGGTGATGGATCAAACCCAGATCTTTTGACTGGGTGTGAGTGTTTGATTGGTTCGGATGCTACGTCCATCACCACCCCCTTTTGTACCACTTTTAGAAAGATAGCATTTTCTGGCCTCAGCCATTTGGTGCCTGCCACCAGTCTCTGGGTCACATGACTGGGTGTAGGTGACAGTTATTCCTATTAGACAGCCACACAAAATTAGAAGCGTAGGTGTGACTCGATGAGCCATCACAGGCAGGATGGGAGGTGGGAGCTGGACCTACCCCTACTTGAACTTGAATACGCTGTGTCTTGTCTCCACATAAAGGGCTGCAAACCACTTTTAGGTATTTTGGAGCCAGGACCAAGGTCAGTTAGGAAGACAGGGTATCTGTGCACTTCAAATGCATTACTCAAGAGGCTTCTCCTTACTTTAAAGGCTTAACTGTGTACAAGAAAAGGATCTGAGATATCAACTCTTCCATACACTTCTGGACTGCTGGTCTGCTACAAGGACTGCCACTCTGCTGGACTGCTACTCTAAAGGAACTGGTACACATCCCAGTCAGCCTGTAACACAATTTCTAACACTGTTTGATCGAGTGAGTGTGAAGTGGTGGGTAAATGTAATAGAAATCCAGTAGAATGAAGGTAAGTGCGTAGATGGGTGAGGGCAGGTGGAATAGGAGCAAGAAACTCAGCATTCATAAGAAAAAGCTTTCCAAATGACTGCATATAACGGTCACACAGTTTTGGGAAATCAAATCTTCCAACTTCATGACAGGAATGTCAGAGTATATATTTGCCAATTTTGAAAGCTTTTTATAATGCAAGCACATTCTATGACTGAGTACAACTCTTTAGAATGTACATGTGTCTTCTTAGCCAGATAATTGAAATGCAGTGACCTCCACTTACTGCTCATTCAAGCTAGGTTTTCTGTAAAGTACCACAGACATGAAGGTGTAGGGATATACCAGACAAAGAGGGATATGCCGAACAAAGAGGATATAAATTAATTAGCGTAGGAAAAAGAGTTTTCAGAAAACACTACTGCATGGCAGTGCAGAGAAGCATTACCACGGGTACAGGAGTGCTTGGAAAATTGACTAAATTGCCATGCCCTTGTCCTAGTGGACTTTTGGCATTACTCAGATCAAAAGTTGCTGTTGGTCTAGAACGCTTTGCTTACCTTTCAGCATAATGTTCTCAGACCCCAACTATTCAAAACCCACATCAGTCTGTGGATGTGCACCATCATGGCAGGTGTGGATGATGTAGAACAAAAGGTTTGCACCTCCCATCCTCCTTTCTTTAGCTCATTTGCCTTGTTTATACCATTATACATTGTGACAGTAGTCTCAAGTGAACAGGAAAGTGGTGCATCCCCATTGTTCCTGCAATGACAATGATGATCCCATGCAGTTGAGATCATACTCTCTCTTGGTACAAAGAAAAGTGAGCTCAGGGACAATTAACCACATGCATCTACAGAGAAAATGACCAGAAGTAAGAAGGTCTTGGTAAAATTAACAGCAGGCCTTCTCCACCTTTGTCTGATGCCATGCCAATAAATAAAGGCTCCTCCTCAGGGACTGATGCTGTATGTGGCAGTATCCGAGCCCTCAAGGGTTCGAACATCTTGATCATCCTACTGTAAGAGAGGATGTTCATGCTTGGTGTGTGGTGGTGCACAGACTTTCATTTACATCAAACACACAAATTTGTTTTGAAGAATGCCTGCAAATAGTAAAACCACTACCAATCGCCTGGGATTGCATTCCAATCCGTTATATGTCACCCATTATTTAGAGCTCACTTTATACAAATACTGACCCAGATCCTCAAGGGAATAAATAGAGAGAGAGAGAGAGAGAGAGAGTAAACAATGTTTATTTAGACCATAGTCTTTAAAACCATGCACATTTGGTGATGCAGTGCGCGCAACGAAATTCGTTTTATTTTTTTAAATGTTTACTTAGCTGCAAAACTCCGTAACCCATACGTTACTACCCCACTCCTTGCCCCTCCCCCTGCCCACGTCACCGCCCTACAGAAACACCTACTGCCGACCGCTACTGGTCAATTATGGGCGAGTCCATTAGCATAAGCAAAGAAATAAAGAAAATGGGAATGGTTTGGCAAAGAAGGATTAGTCCCTAGTCCATCAGCGACCAACTGCAGTATTTAACAAGTCAAACTGAGTAAAAGTGTTCTCAAAGAACATCAAAATAGATCAGATAGTGGTCTGTTTCCAAAGCAAGAAATTATCGCTAACCCAGGTTTGCGGCATTTTTTTAATCGCCATCCATCACTGGATTTCATCGCTGAGATAGCGCGTTATTAGCAACGCTTATCTCTAAGGCGATAAAAAATCCAGTGATATCAGCGAAAACCAGAAAAATAGTGAGAATACCAGCGCTAAATTAACTGCACTAATGAAAAGCTTGCTAATATGCAAGTGTGTACTTAACCTAACAATCCACCCCCCATTGACAAGATGGCTAAATCAAGTTTTTATCAGGCATTAAAATCAAGCGATAATCACGGTTAGCGAGACTTTTTTCATCGCTTCGCGGGCATTGATAATAGGGGGAAGTTGTGTTTGCGACTGTTTTCCTGTGCTTTTAGTGAGGAACGCCTACTTTGCATGTCATTAGCGATAAATATCGCTGACATGCAAGCAGCAAACAAAACGGACGCTATTGCCAGTAAACTGTCGCTAACAGCTGTAATAGCGACAGGTTGCTAATAGGGAGATAAATATCACCCCTGTAGAGGCAAAGGCTCCAAAGTTTTTTAAGATCGTCTCAGTGAGATGGCATCACACCACCATCGAAAGACTATCACAGTTTAAATATAGTAATTTATGATACTTGAAATAATTGAGAAGTTTTCTCATGCTAGTAATGGGAAACTATAGATTTAAAAGTCAACACAAACCTAATATTGGGGGAAAGGGAAACAAAGTAACAATCTATAGCGACAGCTGAACTCCTCATCCCACAGGAATAATTCTCTGTGACCATTGAAGAAACATTCAGGAATGTCAAAATCTGTACATGTACAGGACAAATAAGCAACATTTCACTAGTCATTAATGCAGCATTCTATTAAGTTAGGGAAAAGGTCCATATTAAAGAAAAAGCATTTCAAAAAGGCCTTTAACTTAGCATTGCACGTCTAAATGAAATGAGCTCTAACCCAGCATCAAATATAATGAAATTAAATTAATTCAATAAAAGAATTATAGAACTTTCACAAATCATTATTACATGTAAATAGCTTACATTAGAAATTCCCTACTACCACAATTGTTTACAACATTCATACAAGTGCATATTTTCCAAAATTCATTCTACAAAAATCGTTTTCAGTTTTGCATTTTAGAGTCTCTAGTATTACAGATCAAAATTTACGGCTTGCAGTTCATTTCTACACATTTTCTACTGACTTTTCTAAATGGTGGACTCTAGCAAAATGGGCATTTCAAACACTAGGCCATTCTTTTAATTAGACACCAATTCATTGAGGTACAATAATAAGCAACATGTGCATAAGAAAAATCTCATTAGTACAACTCGTTAATATGTATTAGCATTACTTAAGATGTCTGTTTTCCTAATCTCACATTTTAAAGCGCACTTTTTCTGTGCTTCTGCTAAACTTGCCTCAGTTTCATGTGTCACTGTCTTTAAAGTGTGCAATGTGCACTTTCAGCTGTTCATGTTTTAAATTTGTTGTGTATTATGATTTTAAAAATCATGCTGCATCACCAGTTGTTCTTAGTGGTTCAATTGTAAACATTTAAGGCACTTCCAGAATGGAAGGTAGAGATTGTGTTCGATGCATCACTTCTTGATCTTTTTACTTAACACTATTTTAAAAGTCATATGCTTGTTTTTAAGCTAGAAGTCATGCTCATAACTAATGCATACCAAAACACACAAGGTGATGGACAGAATGTTGCACATTGGCAAAACATTCACTCCCAGTCACAGATCTGGGTTTAATCCATCATTATTTTGCTCACCACGCCACCCCAGTTCAGACATGGCCATATGCAAATCAGTCTTGACCCTGTGCCTCATGGGAACAGTCCAACCCGAACTGCCAAGCCATGTCTTCCCTGGACCGGAATCAAGCATCCTAGGCCCGGTTTCTGGCTATCAGCCATCATCTGCCAGGATAGCTTGAATTCAATGGCGTAGTGGGCACAGGACCCACATCTGGGCATACCCTTCCCACATAGGGTGAACAGCAAAACACACAAGGTGATGGACGGAATGTTGCATAAAACATTCACCCCCAGTCACAGATCTGGGTTTAATCCATCGTTATTTTGCTCACCACGCCACCCCAGTTCAGACATGGCCATATGCAAATCAGTCTTGACCCTGTGCCTTATGGGAACAGTCCAGCCCGTACTGCCAAGCCATGTCTTCCCTGGACTGGAATCAAGCATTCAAGGACCGGTTTCTGGCTATCAGCCATCATCAGCCAGGATAGCTTGACTCCAGTGGTGTAGTGAGCACGGGACCCACGTCTGGGCATACCCTTCCCACATAGGGTGCACAGCAAAACACACAAGGTGATGGACGAAATGTTGCTCATTGGCAAAACATTCACCCCCAGTCACAGATCTGGGTTTAATCCATCGTTATTTTGCTCAACACGCCTCCCCAGTTCAGACATGGCCATATGCAAATCAGTCTTGACCCTGTGCCTCATGGGAACAGTCCAGCTCGAATTGCAAAGCCATGTCTTCCCTGGACTGGAATCAAGCATCCTAGGACTGGTTTCTGGCTATCATCAATCATCAGCCAGGATAGCTTGACTCCAGTGGTGTAGTGAGCAGGGGACCCACGTCTGGGCCCACCCTTCCCACATAGGGTGAACAGCAAAACACACAAGGTGATAGACAAAATTTTGCATATTGGCAAAACATTCACCCCCAGTCCCAGATCTGGGTTTAATCCATCGTTATTTTGTTCAACACGCCACCCCAGTTTAGACATGGCCATATACAAATCAGTCTTGACCCTGTGCCTCATGGGAACAGTCCAGCCCGAACTGGCAAGCCATGGCTTCCCTGGACTGGAATCAAGCATCCTAGGACTGGTTTCTGGCTATCAGCCATCATCAGCCAGGATAGCTTGACTCCAGTGGTGTAGTGAGCACGGGACCCACGTCTGGGCATACCCTTCCCACATAGGGTGCACAGCAAAACACACAAGGTGATGGTGTTGCTCATTGGCAAAACATTCACCCCCAGTCACAGATCTGGGTTTAATCCATCGTTATTTTGCTCAACACGCCTCCCCAGTTCAGACATGGCCATATGCAAATCAGTCTTGACCCTGTGCCTCATGGGAACAGTCCAGCTCGAATTGCAAAGCCATGTCTTCCCTGGACTGGAATCAAGCATCCTAGGACTGGTTTCTGGCTATCATCAATCATCAGCCAGGATAGCTTGACTCCAGTGGTGTAGTGAGCAGGGGACCCACGTCTGGGCCCACCCTTCCCACATAGGGTGAACAGCAAAACACACAAGGTGATGGACAAAATGTTGCATATTAGCAAAACATTCACCCCCAGTCCCAGATCTGGGTTTAATCCATCGTTATTTTGTTCAACACGCCACCCCAGTTCAGACATGGCCATATACAAATTAGTCTTGACCCTGTGCCTCATGGGAACAGTCCAGCCCGAACTGGCAAGCCATGGCTTCCCTGGACTGGAATCAAGCATCCTAGGACTGGTTTCTGGCTATCAGCCATCATCAGCCAGGATAGCTTGACTTCAGTGGTGTAGTGAGCACAGAACCGACGTCTGGGCATACCCTTCCCACATAGGGTGAACAGCAAAACACACAAGGTGATAGACGAAATGTTGCACATTGGCAAAACATTCACCCCCAGTCACAGATCTGGGTTCAATCATCATTATTTTGCTTACCATGCCACCCCAGTTCAGACATGGCCATATGCAAATCAGTCTTGACCCTGTGCCTCATGGGAACAGTCCAGTCCGAACTGCCAATCCATGTCTTCCCTGGACCGGAATCAAGATGTGGTTAGGTACTAGTAGACATAGCTTGAGGAAAAGGCACAACTAGTGGCAGTCTCTCTTTCCCATCCAGATTCTCCCCCTTTGGTGTTGGTAACAAATTAAATTGTTGCTTGAAGTGGAGTTTGAGATTTGGGGCAAAGTTCATCCGCTCGCGTAAAAGTCTTGGCACAGATATGTGAATCCTGACAGATTGAAGTGCCATCCAAAATCTATTCCATTCAATCAGAATGGCAGAAGGTATAGGTGCTAAGGCCTTGGTAACTGTTCTGAATGGAATCCAAAAGCAGTTGAGCGATGCTTTTGAAGAAAGTAAACACCTTAAAGAAGAAGTTAAGAACGTTAGTCAGGAAGCTAATTATATTTGCCAAGTATTTAATGAGATGTCAGGCGGTACCACACAAGTAGTTAAGTAAACCAAAACACAACATTTTTCCCCCTCTACATCTACGAGTGAGCTGTCTACTGAAGTAATCCATGCAATATCCCCCATAATTCTGCTGGCAGTTTCAGAGCATTTTAGTGGGGATCCCCACAAGGCGCAAGTTTTTCTTACACAGTCCTCCAAAAAAAATGTATATAGACCAATAGTGTTTACCGAAGATCAGTCTAAGTTGGCTTTCATATTGTCTTACTTGAGTGGGGATGCAGCTGCCTGGTCTATGCCTCTGGTCACACAAAATGATCCCATTTTGTATAGTTTTGAACATTTAAAAGCTGAATGTTTACATATTTTTGATCAATAGTTTCTCAAGCCACTGTTAACGAGCTCTTGGAATTGAAGCAAGGCAATAGCGATTTAATAACATATCTGGCACAGTTTAATACACTGATTGTAGAAACTAATTGTCCAGAAGCAAAAATGGCCGCTATATTCTACTGAGGACTAAAAGATTAAATAAAGGATGGATTGGCTCAAATTTCAAAGAGATCCACAGATGTGCTTGAGTTAACAGACTTGGTTTTACAAATTAATCAATGTTTAAGTGAATAAAAAAGTGAGCGAAAGAGATAATTTTGCCTTCTTCCTCACATTTTGACAGAATTAGATCTGACATCAGCAAGACCACCAAATCAAACTCTAGTGAGGAACCTATACAAATTGAGTCAGTTCACGGACCATTGAAGAAAGAAGAGCGAGAAACAAAGAGTAGGAAAACTTCGTATGTACTGTGGCAATTCTGGTCATTTTAGGAGAGATTGCCCAAAGAAATCAAAGATTAATCAACAGGGAAAAGACAGGCCCCATCAGTTAAAGGAGTTGCTCTGATAGGTGCCAACTTCAGAAGTTCAGCAAATAGTCAATGCCATCCAGTCTTCAGCCCAGCATATTATCCTCTCTAATGTTTGGAAAATCTGAAGTGAAGGAAATATCTGTCACGATTTATTCAGGGTCACAGGGAACTTCAGTGACATAAAATTTGCAAGATCTTTGGGACTTCGATTCCTTAAGAAGGATGAGCCAGAATCAGTTCAGGCAGTTGATGGAACTAATTTGTCATCTGGTCCGATCACCGATGATGCAGAGCCTATTTTACTGGAAAAACAAGATCAACATCTGAGTTTAATGCATTTTAACCTTATTTATGCACCTCAGTTTCAACTTATTTTGGGGCTACTGTGGCTTTCGGAGCATAACCCTAACATTGATTACGCTAACAGAACTGTTGAAATGAATTCCAAACTTTGTAACGAACACTGTTACTATTTGGATTTAGAAGAGTCTGAAGTCTCCTAGACTACTATGTTGGCCAATCAATCTCCAATGATTTGTGCTCTAGAGTTGCATGAAATTCCAAAAGAGTATTAAGTTCTCCCAACCATCTTTGATGAAAAAGAAGTGGAGAAGTTACCTCCACATCGGGAATATGATTGCAAGATCGAATTGAAACATAGGTACTCTCTGCCTTGTAGCAGAATATAAGCTCTTGACAATGCTGAAAATCTCTTTTTAAAGTTTATCTGAATCAATACATGGCTAATGGCTATATTCGCAAAAGGGCACATTTCTCCTGCACCCAACTGTCGCACTGCTGAAAAGGAAATCCTTCCTGAATGAGACACTTCCTCCAAATTTACGTCATTTTTGTCAATTCATCAATTGTAGTCCAAAACCTTATGTCATACTTATTTCTTAATATTTCACCACCACGGAGACAGCATGTTTGCGCTTTGATGCTTTATTCAACATTTTCAAGTGCCAAACGTTGCCAATCCAGGCTTTTACGAGGGCACCAAAAGTTTGTCTTGCTTATATACCGGAGAAGAGTATCAAGTTCCTGAAAAGAAATTGATTATCTCTGTAGAAAATATTGTGGGTACCATACAATATTCAGATCTGGAAGTTGGAATAAAGAATTCCCTAACAGAAAGAGAAATGCTAGAATATGCAACATGAGATGATAAAAGAGAAATAAGGAATAGTATGCCTTATTTTCAGGGAGCTTTGTATTTGGCTAATGAAGAATTGTACAAATTTGCATTGCAACATTGTCATGACAATCAACTAGCTGAACACTTGGGACTGAAAAAGATCTTGGAGTTGCTGAAAAGAGAATTTTGGTGATCAAATTTAGAAACTCAAGTGAGACAATATCTTGCTACTTGTGAGCAGTGTGTAAAAGGCAAAGCTCAGAGACATGCCCCACAGGGACAGTTGATGCCACTACCCATTCCTCCATACCCTTGGCACACCATCACTATGGATCCCTTCAAGTCAGAGTTTTAATACAATTTGGGTGGTGGTGGACACTTTTTCTAAAATGAGACATTTTGTCCCTCTCAAATTCATTCGGAAGGCATCTCAGATAGCAGCATTGTTTATACAACATGTGATAAGAGAACATGGAATTCCCAAGTTGGTGATTTCAGATCAGGGGCCCCAGTTTGTTTCTCATTTTTGGAAGGCCTTCTTAAAAAGGCTGGGTGCTAAATCTCGGTTTTCCACCAGTTTCGATCTCGAGACTGATGGGCAAACAGGGAGTAAGTAAAGTATATGCAATTGTATTTGATAGATAGGAAGGGGAGTGGCCACATTTAATGTGGGCAGCAGAATTCGTGTATAACAATGATGAACATTCTTCCACTGGTTATTCCCCCTTTTACCTAAACTCAGGTTGACGTCCTAGTATGCTGTTAGGAAAAGAAGAAAGCGCAGTTTCAGCAGCAGAAAGTTTTGTTAAAGGTCTACATAGAGATTATAAGACAGCAACCATTAATCTAGAAAAGGCTAACATTTCTTAAAAGAAGCAAGCAAATAAGAAAAGAAGAGCTAAGTCAATCTATGAGCAAGGAGATACGGTCTGGATTTCCACAAGACATATGCGCCCAAAAGCAGTGGCGGTTGCCTCCAAACGGGGGTAGTGGGGTGGAGGTTGGGTCGGAATGAAAAAGAAGTAATAATAAACTTACCTCATCTCCCTCCCGCATCTGCCGCATGTCTCTCCTCATCTTCTTCTTCGAGACTGCAGCCTGCACCGGAATCACCCATGATTCCGACCCTGACAGCCAATCACAACGCTGTAAGAGCATCGTCGTGATTGGTCTGTGTGGGCTTTTTGGCCGCTCAGGCAGTGCCTAGGAGGCTGGGCATGTTCTCCATAGAGCTGTGCAACACAGTCCAATGGAGAATATGCCAACTACGCTTGACAGTTTGGCTGGCCCTAGAGGGCCAGTCAAAGCGTCGTGTGCATATAGGGAGGGAGAGCAAACCACTCCTGCTCCCTCTGCATCAGCCAGTCCCGCCTCTCCCCATCTGGAGTCGTAAAGGAAAATCAAATGAAAATACCTTCTGGTTATATTAATTTTATTTTAATTTTCGACTGCCCAACAAGCAGTGGGGCGTCGCTCCTCCGCCTTAGTGGAGAAGCCGCTACTGCCTGAAAGGGAATAAAACATTTCAGACTCGATTTGTGGGTCCCTTCTTGGTAGAAAGAATGGTGAATCCAGTATCAGTGAGGTTTATACTCCCTTCTTACTGATTGATACGCCCAGTATTTTTATGTATCCTTGGTTAAGAAGAGCCCTCAAGGTTTAAGGAAAAAATTCCATCTATTCCAGTTCACGTTATTTCAGAAGAAGATTATGAAGTCAAGAGAATCATGTATTCCAAAAAGAGAAGAGACAAGTTATTTTATCTAATAGACTGGAAAGGTTTTGGTCCTGAGGAGAGTTCTTGGGAACCCCAACCCATGTGCGCGCCCCTCGATTGATACGTATCCAAACAATCAAACCACACAGGAGCTAAGAGGGAAAATGGAAAGGGTCGCCCTCCACTCATAAGCTATATTTCAAAATAAAGACCCAGTCCGATCGCGTGCTGCTATAACAGTGACAAACAAGGGGGTATTTTTGGAAATCTTCTCCCCACTATACTCTTATAAACCTTATAAGGAGGTAATGCACTGTGCTCCGCTCATATTAAAAACACCTGTTCTCTCTGGTAACACCTCAGAACACTCACTCTCAATGAGCCAACCCAGACTTGGTCACACACGTCCACCACAAACATTAGACGTTCCTCATAATAGAGAAAAAATATGTGTGAGAAGCAAATGACCCCTCACGGAAACACCACCATCGGGGTAACTGGTATGAAATTTCCAGACAGGCCCCTGTCTCATCATCGGTGGTCACTTGCTTCTCAAAGAAAAGTGAGAGGAAAGCAAAAATGTGTCCAAAACAAACAACATTTAAAGTGACAAATAGTGAAGTGCAGAAAAATCTGCTGGTGACAAACAAACACAAAAATAACAGAGTGCTTAAAAACACACACAGCATACCAGTCCCGTAACCAATTTTATTCATAGGGCGGTGATCGTGTGTTATTAAATGTTAAAAAGGCTGGTAGCTAATCATGCATACCACTACCTACTGCCAGTGCCGACATGTTTCACTGCTATGTTGCGTTAAGCAGTTTCATCAGGGCTGCACTCAATTGCTGCCACTTCACTTTTTTGGACACGGGCTCGGAAGACTCCTTCATGGCTGAGGAAAGGAGTCTTCCTAGCCCGTGACGATTGTTAAGCTTTCCAAGGATCAAGGGATATTCCCAGGCTAGCAGTACCTGGTGACCTTGTCGAAATCCGGGCAGCCGGTATGAGTAGTTTGGCTGTCTCCTGCATTTTACAGAACTAGTGTCCAAAAAAGTGAAGTGGCAGAAATTGAGTGCAGCCCTGATGAAACTGCTTAACGCAACATAGCAGTGAAACATGTCGGCATAGTTTTCATGAAAGCTGATGTTGGTATTAGGCCTGGGCGGTAAATTCCGTTCCACTGGCGGAATTTGCAGAATTTGGGTAATTTCGCATTCCGCGGAGAACGCAAAATTGCCCAAAAATCTTCGTTCTACGACCTCGCAAAATTTTAGCTTGTTCGCGTTCTGAAATGCGTGTTCGCGAGATATTTCGCCGGAGCACGCAAACAGCGATTGTGAACAGTATAAAAGCATCGCAAACAAGAAATTCTGCGTGTTTGTGGAATTTCTGCATGTTTGCAGAGATTTTTTACCGTTTCGTGGCAATTTGCGAAACGCGATTACGCAAATTCCACCCACCCCTAGTTGGTATATCCAAGATGGTGGTCTCTCTGATGATCTCTGTGAGTCTGCCAGTCCAGATGTTCCCTTGCAGTTCATGTGTAGCCATCGTTGAACACGTGCTCTATGTGCAACGCGCACTTAAACTGTATTTCTGTGAGGAATAGTTGTGTTCCAGTTTTTGCATGTTCAGTGTGGGGAAACTCTTCAGTAAAGATTATTTTTGTTTAGCTCCCATTCTTACAATGCTCTACTGTTTGTGGAAATATCCCCAGTTGATGCCTGACTGGAGAGAAGTATTCGTAGAGAGGCAGTGTCTCTTTTGGGAAATTTGAAGTATTCAGCTTGCAGACCTGTGAGATTTGTTGGTGAGTAATGTTCCGGTTGAAACTTCTTGTAAACATTTTTTTCAGAAGATTTCAAGTAAGACTGCTAATGTGTAAGACTCACTTTTGGAACTTAATTCAGTCTTCAGAGTTTCATTACTGCATTTAGGGGAAAAACTTATGCCCTAGACCATGGGTACTTACAAACTTTCTCTCGAAGGCCAAAATTACAGTGTGGTTTGTGGCTGAGGGCTGCACCGGTAGGGGTGGGGTCAGTGGGGGTAGGCGGGGTCAGTGGGGGGCGAGGCTAAAGTAAAAAAATACATTTGAAAACATTAGACAATGATGTATTTTAAAAGCAGATGTTACTATAAAGAGCACATTCTGATAATACACTTTTATTAGCAGACAATAACAATCTTAGGAGGCATTGCATAGCTTCATACACACTTTGTCCCCAATTCCATCGCAGTCTCTGTCAGTCAGTCAGTCTCTCTCTCTCAGTCAGTCTCTCTCTCTCTCTCTGTCAGTCTCTCTCTCTCTCTGTCTGTCAGTCTCTCTCGCTGTCAGTCTCCGTCAGTGTCTCTCTCTCAGTCAGGTAGTCACTCGCAGTCAGGTAGTCTCTCTCAGTCACTCAGTCTCTCTTAGTCAGTCTCTCTGTCAGTCTCCCTCTCTCTGTCAGTCACTCTCTCTCTCTCTCTCTGTCAGTCAGTCTCTCTGTCAGTCAACCAGTCTCTCTCTGTCAGTCTATTGGTCAGTCAGTCAGTCTCTCTCTGTCAGTCTCAGTCAGTGTCTCTCTCTCAGTCAGTCAGTCTCTGTCAGTCAGTCAATCTCTCTCTCTAAGTCAGTCTCTCTCTTTCTGTCAGTCAGTCTCTCGCTGTCAGTCAGTTTCTCTCTCTTAGTCAGTCAGTCTCTATATCTCTCTCTCTGTCAGTCAGCTGATCTCTCTCTCAGTCATTCTCTCCGTAAGTCAGTCTCTCTATCATTCAGCTAGTCTCTCTCTCTCTGTCAGTCTCTCTCTAAGTCAGTCAGTCAGTCTTAGTCAGTCTCTCTCTATCAGTCAGTCTCTGTCAGTCAGTCAGTCTCTTAGTCAGCCAGTCTCTCTTGGTCAGTCTGTCAGTCAGTGTCTCTCTCTGTCAGTCAGTCTCTGTCAGTCAGTCAGTCTCTCTCTCTCTCAGTCAGTCTGTCTCTTTCTATCAGTCAGTCTTCCTCTGTCAGTCTCTTTCTCTTAGTCAGTCGCTCTCTCTCTGTCAGTCAGTCAGTCAGTCTCTCTGTCAGTTAGACAATCTCTCTCTGTCTCTGTCTGTTTCTCTCACTGTCAGTCAGTCTCTCTCCCATTCAGTCAGTCTCCATCAGTCAGTCTCTGTCAGTCAGTCTCTCTCTTTCTGTCACTCAGTCTCTCTCTCTCTGTCAGTCTCCATCAGTCTACCTCTCTCAGTCAGGTAGTCTCTCTCAGTCAGTCAGTCTCTCTTAGTCAGTCTCTCTGTCAGTCACTCTGTCTCTGTCAGTCACTCTCTCTCTCTCTGTCAGTCAGTCTCTCTGTCAGTCAGCCAGTCTCTCTCTCTCTGTCAGTCTATTGCTCAGTCAGTCAGTCTCTCTCTGTCAGCCTCAGTCAGTGGCTCTATCTCACTCAATCAGTCTCTGTCAGTCAGTCAATCTCTCTCTCTCAGTCAGTCTCTCTCTTTCTGTCAGTCAGTCTCTCACTGTCAGTCAGTCTCTCTCTCTCTTAGTCAGTCATCCTCTATCTCTCTCTCTCTGTCAGTCAGTTGGTCTCTCTGTCAGTCAGTCTCTCTCAGTCAGACAGTCTCTCCCTCTCTGTCAGTCTCTCTCTCTGTCAGTGTCTCTCTCTGTCAGTCAGTCTCTCTGTCATTCAGTCAGTCTCTCTCTGTCAGTCTCAGTCAGTCTCTCTCTCTCAGTCAGTAATTATCTGTCAGTCAGTCAATCTCTCTCTCTCAGTCAGTCTCTCTCTCTTAGTCAGTAAGTCTCTATCTCGCTCTCTTTTTGTCAGTCAGTTGGTCTCTCTGTCAGTCAGTCTCTCTCTGTCAGTCAGACAGTCTCTCTCTCTCTCTGTCAGTCTCTCTCTCAGTCAGTCTCTCTCTGAGTCAGTCTCTCTCTTTCTGTCAGTCAGTCTTTCTCTCGCTCTCTCTGTGTCAGTCAGTCTCTCTGTCAGTCAGCCAGTCTCTCTCTCTTGTCAGTCTCTCTCTAAGTCAGTCAGTCACTTTGTCAGTCTTAGTCAGTCTCTCTCTATCAGTCAGTCTCTGTCAGTCAGTCTGTCAGTCAGTCAGTCTCTCTGTCAGCCAGTCTCTCTTGGTCAGTCAGTCAGTGTCTCTCTCTGTCAGTCAGTCTCTGTCAGTCAGTCAGTCTCTCTCTCTCAGTCAGTCCGTCCTTTCTGTCAGTCAGTCTCTCTCTGTCAGTCAATTTCTCCTAGTCAGTCGGTCTCTCTCTCTCTCTGTCATTCAGTCAGTCACTCTCTGTCAGTCAGTCTCTCTCTGTCAGTTAGACAGTCTCTCTCTGTCTTTGCCTGTCTCTCTCAGTCAGTCAGTCTCTCTCCCATTCAGTGAGTCTCCGTCAGTCAGTCTCTGTCAGTAAGTCTCTCTCTTTCTGTCAGTCAGTATCTCTCTCTGTCAGTCAGTCAGTCTCTCTCTGTCAGTCTGTCTCTCAGTCAGTCAGTTACTATGTCAGTCTCAGTCAGTCTCTCTCTTAGTCAGTCAGTCAGTCTCTCTGTCAGTCAATCTCTCTCAGTCAGTCAGTCTCTCTCTCTCTGTCTGTCTCTCAGCCAGTCAGTCAGTCTCTCTCTGTCAGTCTCAGTCAGTCTCTCGCTCTCTAAGTCAGTCTCTGTCAATCAGTCCCTCTCAGTCAGTCTCCCTCTTTCTACCAGTCAGTCTCTCTCTCTCTCTGTGTCAGTCTCTCTCTCGCTCTCAGTGTTTCTCTGCCAGTCTCAGTCTCTCTCAGTCAGTCAGTCTCTGTCAGTCAGTCAGTCTCTCTCTTAGTCATTCTCTCTCTTTCTCTGTCAGTTTCTCTATCTCTCTCTCCTAGTCAGTCTCTCTCTCTCTGTCAGTCAGTCAGTTTCTCTGTCAGTCAGTCTCTCTGTCGGCCCTTCTCTCTCTGTCAGTCAGTCTCTCTCTCTCAGTCAGACAGTCAGTCAGTCTCTCTCAGTCAGTCGGTCTCTGTCGGTCAGTCTCTCTCTCTCTCTCTGTCAGTCTCACTCTCTCAGTATCTCTCTCTCAGTCAGCCAGTCTCTCTCTACCTTAGTCAGTCAGTCTCTCGCTACCTCAGTCAGTCAGTCTCTCTCTCGGTCAGTCAGCCTCCTTAGTCAGTCTCTCTTTGTTAGTCTCTCTGTCAGTCTCTCTCTATCAGCCAGTCTCTGTCAGTCAGCCTCTCTCTGTGTCAGTCAGTCTCCATCTCTCTCTTTATCTCTCTCTGTCAGTCAGTCAGTCTCTCTCTGTCTGTCAGTCGCTCTCTCTCTGTCAATCTCTCTCTTTCTGTCAGTCTCTCTCTCTGTCAGTCAGTCTCTCTGTCATTCAGTCAATCTCTCTCTGTCAGTCTCAGTCAGTCTCTCTCTCTCTCTCAGTCATGCATTCTCTGTCAGTCAGTCAATCTCTCTCTCTCAGTCAGTCTCTCTATTTCTGTCAGTCAGTCTCTCACTATCAGTCAGTCTCTCTCTCTTAGTCAGTCGGTCTCTATCTCTTTCTCTCTGTCAGTCATATTGTCTCTATCTCTCTCTCTCAGTCTCTTTCTTTTAGCCAGTCAGTCTCTGTCAGTCAGTCTCTCTCTCAGTCAGTCTCTCTTTCTGTCAGAAAGTCTCTCTCTCACTCTGTGTCAGTCAGTCTCTCTGTCAGTCAGTCTCTGTCTCTGTCAGTCAGTCAGTCTGTCAGTCAGTCTCTTAGTCAGTTCAGTTCAGTTCATGAAGCTTTATTCGGTTCATGGCAAAAATGACCATAAAAGCACAGCAAACAGGCATCAGAGAAAAGTACAAACATGATTAAAAACTCATACTTTTTCTAAAAGCCATAGATTTACATATAAAACAGGCAGTTTAAAAACATATATCGGGGTGGTCCACATTATACAACAAACTCATAGCATCCTCCACATTTAACACTCCATACTTAAGAAATAATGGTTTTAAAAAAGAGATCCTAACGTTCTGAAATAGGGGGCAAATAAGCATAAAGTGCATTGTGCTTTGCTTGGAATGTCCGTCACAGGGACATTGACCCACAGGGGGCTTTTTAGGACGTGGGAAGGCCACTAGTACATGAGCAATGCCAACTCTTAATCTGGTCAGTACAAACCTATGCGTTGGCCTGGTCACTAAGTTCAGATAACATTGGAATCCCTCGACAGCAATATATTTATTGTAAATTTTAACAGTAGCGAGGGAGTTGGTTATTACTGAACGTTTAAGAGCTTTATGAGACATAAAAGTCTTTTTAAGATCCAGCTTCGCAAGACCTCTAGGGGGACAGTTTTCTAACAACAAATTGATATCAAAGATACTTTTATAACAATCTACAACATATTTAAGCCACGATATCTGCATACAGTTGTCTACCTCAAGGCAGTCCCTAATTATAAGTTGATTGAATTCAGTTTCTTCCTTAAGCCAAATTGCTCGGTAAAGCAATAGAGGCCTAAGTGAGGCAAGCTCTGTTAGGTGAAAAACCCCTGCCTCTCTATGGATCAACTCTGTTGGAGCAGACTTACCGCTATATGTATCAAGCTATTTAGCATTCGCAAAGGCCGAAATTCTGCGAATTTCGGCCTTTGCGAATGCTAAATAGACAAATGGAATGTATCAAACAAGTTTGATGCAAAATAAGGATTAGCAAAATTTGCTAATCCTTATTTTGCGATTGCACTTAAGGAATTGCAAATTTTGCGATTCCTTAAATGCAATGTATCAAACAAATAAAATGCAAAAAATGCCATTAAGGAGTAGCAAATTACCACCAACTTCTAGTTGGTGGTAATTTGCGAATTCTTATCAAAAATCTTTTTTGATAAAAACCAAAGGTGCCATATGACGCCCATACATGCCCTTAGGGCATGTATGTGCGCCATATGCCCCCAAATGTCTTTTTCAGGGGTGCAGCAGGGTGTTCTTGAGACACCCCTGCACCCTTGGAAACATCCCTAATTTGCGATCAGCAAAGTGCTAATTGCAAATTGCACTTTCATTCCTATGGGCCTCCTGGCCCATGGAAATGAAGGGGTAATTTGCGATTGACAATTTGCTAATCTCAAATTAAGGAATGCTAAGGAATCGCTATTGGAAAGCGATTTTGTACATACATACCGTTTTGCATTTCCTAAATAGCGATTCCTTAAAATTCGCTATTTAGGAAATGCAAAATGGTTTGTTGATACATATAGCGGTTAGGGAGGCACAATAATTTCTTAAGAAAGTTGTTTTCTTCTATCTGTAGACAATCAGTTTTGCAGTAGCCCCAAAGCCCCGCCCCGTAGAGGGCAATGGATACGCTACGTGCCTTGTAGATTTCCAGCATATCCTTGATTCGCCTATCCCCCAACTTAGACGCAAATTTAAAAATGCCATAAGAGCTTTTGCTCATTTTAGTTCAGACATTCGTTAATTCCTCCCCCCATCTACCATCACTAGTAAAGGTAACCCCCAGGTAGCAAAAACTATTCACATTCTGCACTTTAACCCCTTCAATAAAAAAGGGGTGATTTCTGCCCACTTTGGTCCCACAGATCATAGTGTGAGTTTTATTCTTGTTGATCAACAGTCTCCTGCTCCCAATAAATTCGGTGAACTTGTCCATCAGACGCTGCAAACCAATGGGTGTCCGGGATAGGAGCACTGCATCGTCTGCATATAGCAGAACTGGGACACTATCACCTGCAACTTGTGGCGCATCAGCCTTGATAGTTTTCAAGGCGGCTTCAACCCCATTAATAAAGAGGGTAAATAAAAGGGGCGCAAGGACACAACCCTGCCTAATTCCCCGTTGGACATTAAAATCACTAGTACATTCCCCACTGACACCATACCGAACACATGTTTTCAGTTTACTGTATAATCTGGTGAGAAAAAAGATAATTTCTTTCGGGGCACCCATATGAAGCAAAACTGTCCAAAGAAGTGAATGATTAACCAAATCAAAAGCACTGCTAAGGTCAGCAAAGCAAAGATAGATGTTACCGGGTTTGGCTCTGGTATACTTGCCTATCAACAACTCCAAATTCAGGCACTGATCTAGGGTCCCTCTATCCTGAATCCATATTGCGAATTTGCAAGCATTCCGTTCTCATCAGCCCACTCCTCTGAAAAGCAGGACTCTGCTCATAATTTTTACAGACGAGTCGAGCAGGCTGATGGGCCGGTAGTTACTTGCCAGAGCTTTACCCCCCTTTTTATAAATTGGGACTATAATGGAGTCACCCCATGCTGGTGGAATCATGGTGGTTACGGCAGTGTTAAGTGCCAATGTAAGTATTGGTCCCCAAAGCTGCGGTTGAGCCCTGTAAACATCTACCGGGACTTCATCTGGCCCCTGGGCCTTACCCCCTTACTATTTTTAATACCATTTTCCACCTCTCCCAACGTAATATCTAAAGGTACTACAGGCCAAATCCTGTTTTCGTTGAGCGTCATGGTATTATCTTAAAAAATCTCGGAAAAATGGTTCACCCAGTCTCCATCTCTCTCTTTCTCTCTCTCTGTCAGTCAGTCAGTCTCTCTCTGTCTGTCAGTCGCTCTCTCTCTGTCAATCTCTCTCTCTCTGTCAGTCTCTCTCTCTGTCAGTCAGTCTCTCTGTCATTCAGTCAGTCTCTCTCTGTGAGTCTCAGTCAGTCTCTCTCTCTCTCTCTCTCTCAGTCAGGCATTCTCTATCAGTCAGTCAATCTCTCTCTCTCAGTCAGTCTCTCTATTTCTGTCAGTCAGTCTCTCACTATCAGTCAGTCTCTCTCTCTTAGTCAGTCGGTCTCTATCTCTCTCTCTCTCTCTGTCAGTCATATTGTCTCTATCTCTCTCTCTCAGTCTCTTTCTTTTAGCCAGTCAGTCTCTGTCAGTCAGTCTCTCTCTAAGTCAGTCTCTCTTTCTGTCAGAAAGTCTCTCTCTCACTCTGTGTCAGTCAGTCTCTCTGTCAGTCAGTCAGTCTGTCAGTCAGTCTCTTAGTCAGTCAGTCTCTCAGTCAGTCTCTCTCTGTCAGTCAGTCTCTGTCTCTTAGTCAGTCAGTCTCTCTCTCTCTGTTAGCCAGTCAGTCTATCTGTCAGTCAGTCTCTTTCTGTCAGTCAGACAGTCTCTCTCTCTCTCTCTGTCAGTCTCTCTCTCTGTCAGTCAGTCTCTCTCCCTCAGTCAGTCAGTCTCTGTCAGTCAGTCTCTCTCTCAGTCAGTTTCTCTGTTTCTGTCAGTCAGTCTCTCTCTTTCCCTGTGTCAGACAGTCTCTCTGTCAGTCAGACAGTCTCTCTCTCTCTCTTTAAGTATCTCTCTCTCAGTCTGTCAGTCACTCTGTCAGTCTCAGTCAGTCTCTCTCTGTCAGTCAGTCAGTCTCTCTCTCTTAGTCAGTCTCTCTCTTTCTGTCAGTCAGTCTCTCTCAGTTAGTCAGTCTCTCTCTCAGTCAGTCAGTCTCTCAGTCAGTCAGTCTCTCTGTCAGTCTCAGTCAGTCTCTCTCGGTCAGGCAGCCAGTCTCTCTCTCTCTGTCAGTCTCCCAGCTAGGCAATCATTCTCTCTCTCTGTCAGTCTCAGTCAGTCTCTCTCTCTCAGTCAGTCTCTGTCAGTCAGTCAGTCGCTCTCTTTCAGTCAGTCTCTCTCTTTCTCTGTCAGTCTCTCTCTGTCAGTCTCAGTCTCTCTCTCTCAGTCAGTTAGTCTCTGGCAGTCAGTCTCTCTCTCAGTCACTCTCTCTCTCTCTCAGTCAGTCTCTCTCTCTCAGTCAGTCAGTCTCTCTGTAAGTCAGTCTCTCTGTCAGTCCTTCTATCTCTGTCAGTCAGTCTCTCTCTGTCAGTCAATCAGTCAGTGTCTCTCTGTTAGTCTCTCTCTCTCTCTCTGTCAGTCTCTCTCTCTCTCAGTCAGTCTCTCTCTCTCTCTCTGTCAGTCTCTCTCTCAGTCTCTCTCTCTCAGTCAGTCTCTCTCTCTCAGTCAGTCTCTCTCTATCTCAGTCAGTCAGTTTCTTGCTACCTCAGTAAGTCAGTCAGTGTTAGAAGGGGCAATCTCCGAGGGCCAGGTTGTGCTCACCCCGACACCCCAAGATCCACCTCTCCCACAGAACTTGCCGAGTCTTGATTGTGAGGTCCTCGCCGGGGAGGCCTTTGGGTTTGGGATCGTACACACTGAGCTCACACCACACTACAAACAGACACCACACCGTTGGGTTTTAGGAACAAGTTCTTTATATAAGCAAATAATGAAGGAAGCACTCTTATATACACAGTGGCAACAGGACCACAAAGTCTCGGAGGATTCGGGAAGGGGGAAGCGGGACAGTCTTTTAGTCTCTGGGTCAGTACGAGGCGTACCCCACGCACAGCTCTCAATCCTCGAGCCGGGGGTTACGGGATGGTGGTCGTACTGGCCGCCTCACCTTCGTCGAGTCGGCCCGGTCGTGATGGTGGTCTCGATGGTCCAGCCGGACCAGAGTACTCCTCGAGCCGCGACGAGGTCAGCAGGGCTTGATCTGGAGAAGTTAGTGAGAGCCGCGACAGCGTCAGCAGGGCTCGGATGGTCTTAGAGGTCGAGCCGCGACAGCGTCGGCAGGGCTCGGGTGGTTGCAAGTTCAGCTCGAGCCGCGACAGCGTCAGCAGGGCTCCGATGGTCTTAGATGTCGAGCCGCGACAGCGTCAGCAGGGCTCCGGTGGTCTTCAGAGATCGAGCCGCGACAGCGTCAGCAGGGCTCCGGGGGTTCAGTTCCTTAAGGCGAAGAAGGAGCCGCGACAGCGTCAGCAGGGCTCAGAGGTTCCAGGTGAGTCTTCTTAGGGTCAGCCGCGATCAGATCAGCAGGCTTCAAGTCCAAGATACAACTGCCCGCTAGTTGTCAGGCGGGCCCAGTTATAGTCCTTCTACTCTTTGATCTCCGAACCCTCGCAGGCAGAGGTCTCCGGCCCTGGGGGCTGGTCGTTGGCGAGGTCCGGCGGTCGGCTCTTTGATCCCTTTGAAAGATGGGTCCGGGAATTCCCAGACGCCCAGCGGGTCTGGAGCCAGCCCTCGGGGGGGCCAGAGGGGTGATCAAAACTGGCCCACAGGGGAGGGCCAAAGGTGTGACAGAAACCAGCCCCTCAGGGGAGGCCGGAGGTGCCATCGAAATTCCCTGGCTTATCTCACTCGGGGAGCCCTTTACCCCCCAGCCGGGATGGCTGCGCCTTTGGAGCCTGGGCCTCGCTGGGGCCGGGGTCACGCTAGGCCTAGGGAGACAGGGATGTCAGGAAGGGAAGATGGCATCCGGGCCTTGTGGGGCATGCATGGTTAGGCGCTCGGAGCCGGGCGAGGAGCGGGAAAGGCAGGCCTGGCCAAGGTTCTCGGGGGATCTAGGTGTCCCTGGGTAGGACGACCAGGCTCGGGTTGCAGGCTACACTAACGGGGTGGCTGCGCAGGGGACTCGGGGTACAGGCCTACGCTCACAGGGTGTGGAGGGACAGAGGTGAACCACGCCACGAGGCCGGGTCCAACACGCGTCCCCCCCAGCTGAAGGCGGGGAGAACTACCCATCCTCTTGGGGGTTCTCTTCGCTGAGGCGGAAGAATCGGGACAGGCCGTCTGCGTTGGCGTGGTCAGAGCCAGGCCGGTGCTCAACAGTGAAGTCCATCCCCTGGAGAGAGATGGACCAGCGCAGCAATTTGGGAATCTCCCCTCTCATCTGCATTAGCCACCGGAGAGGTCGGTGGTCGGTCTGTACCCGGAAGTGAGTACCGAACAGGTAGAGCCTCAGCTTCTTCAGGGCCCAAACTACCGCGAAGGCCTCCCGCTCGATGGTGCTCCACCTTTGTTCTCGAGGGAGTAGCCTCCGGCTAATGAATGCTACTGGTTGGTCTAGGCCGTTCTCATTCACCTGGGACAGAACGGCCCCGATGCCATGCTCGGACGCATCCGTCTGGACTACAAACTCTCGTGAGTAGTCGGGGGCCTGCAAGATGGGGGCAGTGCACATGGCGTCTTTTAACGTTTCGAACGCCTCTTGGCAGGCGGGGGTCCAGCTGACTTTCTTCGGCTGGTTTTTGGAGGTTAACTCCGTGAGGGGGGCTACGATGCTGCCGTAACTCTTGATGAACCGGCGGTAGTACCCCGTGAGCCCTAGAAACGCCCGCACTTCCGTCTGGGTCGTGGGGGCCTCCCAGGCCACGATGGCATCGATCTTGGGCTGGAGGGGGGCTACGAGGCCGCTTCCGACCTGGTGCCCGAGGTAGATTACGGACCCTTGTCCGATCTGGCACTTGCTTGCCTTAATGGTGAGACCGGCCCTTCTCAGGGCCGTCAGCACCCCCCAGAGGTGCTGGAGGTGCTCGGGCCAGTAGGAACTGTACACTGCGATATCGTCCAGATACGCAGCGCTGAACTCCTCCAACCCCGCCAATACCTGGTTCACCAGCCTCTGGAAGGTGGCGGGGGCATTCTTCATCCCGAAGGGCATCACCCCGGAAATGGTAGTGACCATCCGGGGTGGAAAAAGCGGATCTTTCCTTTGCTCCCTCGGTGAGGGCGATCTGCCAGTATCCACTGGTCAGGTCGAACGTGCTAAGGAAGTGAGCAGCCCCGAGGCGATCGATAAGCTCGTCGGCTCGGGGAGGGGGTGAGCATCGGTTCTGGTGACTGCGTTGAGCCCGCGGTAGTCAACGCAGAACCTCAGCTCGGGAACAGCACCGGGGGCGGCTGCCTTCGGAACCAGGACCACGGGACTAGCCCATGGGCTGTCAGAGGCTTCGACCACCCCGAGAGCTAGCATCTTTGATACCTCGGCCTTGATACAGGCCCGGACTCGGTCAGGGACGCGGTAGGCTCGGTGCCGTACCGGTGGGCTGTCCCCGGTGTCCACGTCATGGACGCACCAGTTGGTGACGCCGGGGGTGAGGGAGAAGAGGTCCGAGAACTGTCCCAACAACTGGCGACAGTCCTCGCGCTGCTCGGGAGAGAGGGAGGAGGAGAGACTCACCCCCTCTACGGAGCCATCTTTTTCTTTCACGCACAGGAGATCGGGGAGAGGCTCCGTTTCTTCTTCTTCCCCATCGTCCGTGGCGAGGAGCAAGCTCAACTCGGACCGGGCGAAGTGGGGCTTGAGGCGGTTCACGTGAAGGGCCCGCAAGGGGTTCCTGGGGGACTCTACATCGATGAGGTAGGTCACCTGACTCTTGCGCTCTATCACCTTGAAGGGCCCTGTCCACTTGTCTTGCAGGGCACAGGGCTCTACGGGGGCCATAACCCAGACCTGTTGTCCGGGCTGAAACTTGACCAGAGTGGCATTTTGGTCATACCACCGTTTCATTTCTTCTTGGCTGGCTTCGAGGTTTGCCTCGGCCAGCTCTCGGAACTTCCTCGTCTGGTTCCGGAGGGCCAAAATGTATCGAAACACATCGGGAGGGGGCTCTGGGGCCGCCGTCTCCCAACCTTCCTTGACCAGGGTGAGGGGTCCCCGGACGGGGTGCCCGTAGAGCAGTTCGAAGGGGCTGAACCCCAGGGATTTCTGGGGAACGTTGCGGTACGTGAAGAGGAGACAGGGAAGGAGGACGTCCCACTTACGCCTCAGGGGCTCTTCGAGTCCCATGATCATTCCCTTGAGGGTCCGGTTGAAGCGTTCCACCAGACCGTTACCCTGGGGGTGGTATGGGGTGGTGAACTTGTACGTCACCCCACATTGTTGCCAAAGGGACTTCATGTATTTCGAGATGAAGTTGGTCCCTCGGTCACTGACGACCTCTCGAGGGAATCCCACCCGGGAGAAGATGGCCATGAGGGCCCACCCCACTACGGGGGCGGTCACCGTTCGGAGGGGAACGGCTTCGGGTTATCGGGTGGCATGGTCTACCAGCACCAGGATAAAGCGGTGCCCCAAGGAGGTTCGGGGGTCGAGTGGGCCCACAATGTCGATTCCCACCCTCTCAAAGGGGGTACTGACCACGGGGAAGGGTTGGAGAGGAGCCTTGCGCTTCCCTCCACTCTTTCCGCTGGACTGACAAGTGGGGCAGGATTTACAGTGGGCCTCCACATCGGAGCGCATGCCCGGCCAGTAGAAGTGGGTGACCAGGCGCTGGTACGTTTTGTCTTGTCCCAAGTGTCCCGCTAGGGGCACGTCATGGGCCAGGTTCAGGAGAAAGCCGCGGAAGCGTAGGGGGACCACCAGCACTCGGCCGGACCCTAGCTCGGCGGACTTTTGCTCGCTGTATAATAGGCCATTTTCCCAATAGATAAAGTGGGAGCCAGACTGGTCACCGGCGGCCTGGGCGGCGGCCTGCTGCCGCGGCCCCACCAGGGATGGGCAGGATGTCTGCTCTAGGCAGAACTCTTCTCGGGACGGTCCCCCTTCCTGGCGCCATTGGGCCAGCTCAGGAAGGTCGTCCAAGCTCGGGGTTGGTTCGACGTCGGGGCCGAGGGGCCCTGCGTCGAGGGGGAAGCTCTCCCCGGGGAATAGCTCAGGGGTCTCAAAGGGTTCAGGGACCTCGGGGTCCTCAGGGGTCGCCGGGGCCGCCTCTAAGGTCACCCCTTCGGGGGCGGTCCTTCGGGCGGTCATCGACCGGGTACTCACACAGGCCCACTCGGGCAGGCCCACCATCTCTAAGTGGGTCCTTTTCTCAACCCGCTGCCATGGGGAGCTCTCTAGATCGTTGCCGAGCAGGCAGTCCACCGGCATGTCGGAGCGGACCGCCACTCGTAACTCTCCAGAGACGCCCCCCCACTCGAACGGGACTTGAGCTATCCGGCAGGTGCGGACGGAGTTATCGGCTGCGATCACCCTGCAGGAGATGTGGGGAACAATCTGGGCTTCGGTGACGAGGTGCCGTTTGATGGCGGTGATACTGGCCCCAGTGTCTCGGAGCGCCCCTATGTGATGGCCATTGATAGTCACCTGCTGCCGGTACTTTTCTTTGTTGTCGGGTAGGGGAGCTCCGGGGACCATCTCCCTATCACCCAAGGAGACTAACATCATAGCTGCGGGTTCAACTCCCTCGAACTCTTCCTCCCCCTCCTCTTCTAGGGCTACGGAGGTGATGTGGCACACTGGGGGCCCTGCAGCGGCAGGCTTCTGGAACAAGGGGCA
Source organism: Lissotriton helveticus (assembly GCF_964261635.1). Classification (NCBI taxonomy): domain Eukaryota; kingdom Metazoa; phylum Chordata; class Amphibia; order Caudata; family Salamandridae; genus Lissotriton; species Lissotriton helveticus. The sequence continues at coordinate 43,674,344 of NC_136060.1, read as the reverse complement.
GCGGGGGTCATTGGCATAGTGCCCGGGTTTCTGGCAATGGTAGCAGGCTTGGCTGACCCGGGGCCCTGGCCTAGCTGGGGGAAACCCTGCGCGCACGGTGGGAGGCGAGGTAACTGGCTGGTTTCTGGGGGGACTGCGCGGGGACCCTACCTGGGAACCCCTCTGTCTATTCTGACCCCCTCCTCCCCGCGGGCGGGATGGTCCTTGTTCGTTTCGGCTAGTGTCCCCCCCGGGCCCCCGGGGTACTCTGGTGCTCACCCAGCGATCGGCCTCGACGGCCAGCTTCCGGGGGTCGGCCAACTTGCTGTCCAGGAGGTGCTGTCGGAGTTCCACAAAGCAATTCAGGGACAAGTGCTCATACGCAATGAGGTCGATGAGCCCCTCGAAGGTGGATACTTTGCTGCCCTTGATCCACCCTTCCAGGGCCCGGCTGTAGAAATTGACATATTCTACCCACGTGGTGCCGGGGATCTTCTTGCATTCTCGGAAGCGTTGGCGGTACATTTCTGGGGTGAGCCCGTACCTTGTGAGGAGGGCCTCTTTCATGTGGCTGTAGGAGGTCTGTTCGGCAGACGGTAGGTCGAGTAGGGTGTCTCTCCCCTCACTCAGGAATCGACCCCACAGCCCGGCTCCCCAATCTTTCTGTGGAACTCGGTGTGAGGTCATAGCTACCTCGTAGGCCATTGCTGGATGTCATCGTTTTTATAATATTCTTTGACTACATCCTTGGGGAAGTGGACCTTGGGTTCCACTGGGGGACCAGACTCTCGGGTCGCTGCTGTTTTGTTGCCTTCGTTCCGGGCCTTTAGTTCGATTTCCAATATGCTGCGCTCGTGCTCCAGCTGGAGCTTCTTTCCGTCATGTTCTCGCTGGAGCTTCTTCTCCTCCAGTTCTCCTTGCAGCCGCAGCTGCTCGATGGCTAGCTTCTTCTCGGCCAGATTGAGTTCTCCTTCCATTTTCAAACGGGCTAGTTCTAGCTCGTGGTTTCGGTTACGCTCTCGGTCGGTCATCTCTTCTCGAGACAGACCTCTCTCGGGGCTGTAAGTCCGTGTCGGGGACTTTGCTCTTTCTTGCTCTGGGGCGTGGGTTTCGATCAGGGGTGCTCCCCCTCCATCAACTTCCGTCGGTGCTGGAGGTTGGGCTCCGGTCTCCACCCAGGCTGTTAGAGCTTGTTGGAAGTCCTCTTTGGTGTTTAATCCCGTTGACGGGATATGGAGATCTTTGCAGAATTGCTTGAGCTCACGGTGCGAATAGTCTCCCAGAAGCTCCATCTGGAAGGTGGTCTTGTCGGTAGTGACGCTCATGGCTGCTCTCTGTTCGGGTAGTGTGTCAGTACTGTACGATCCCTAGACGTAGGTTCTTATCCCGCCGCTGCCACCAATGTTAGAAGGGGCAATCTCCGAGGGCCAGGTTGTGCTCACCCTGACACCCCAAGATCCACCTCTCCCACAGAACTTGCCGAGTCTTGATTGTGAGGTCCTCGCCGGGGAGGCCTTTGGGTTTGGGATCGTACACACTGAGCTCACACCACACTACGAACAGACACCACACCGTTGGGTTTTAGGAACGAGTTCTTTATATAAGCAAATAATTAAGGAAGCACTCTTATATACACAGTGGCAACAGGACCACAAAGTCTCGGAGGATTCGGGAAAGGGGAAGCGGGACAGTCTTTTAGTCTCTGGGTCAGTACGAGGCGTACCCCACGCACAGCTCTCAATCCTCGAGCCGGGGGTTACGGGATGGTGGTCGTACTGGCCGCCTCACCTTCGTCGAGTCGGCCCGGTCGTGATGGTGGTCTCGATGGTCCAGCCGGACCAGAGTACTCCTCGAGCCGCGACGAGGTCAGCAGGGCTTGATCTGGAGAAGTTCGTGAGAGCCGCGACAGCGTCAGCAGGGCTCGGATGGTCTTAGAGGTCGAGCCGCGACAGCGTCGGCAGGGCTCGGGTGGTTGCAAGTTCAGCTCGAGCCGCGACAGCGTCAGCAGGGCTCCGATGGTCTTAGATGTCGAGACGCAACAGCGTCAGCAGGGCTCCGGTGGTCTTCAGAGATCGAGCTGCGACACCGTCAGCAGGGCTCCGGGGGTTCAGTTCCTTAAGGCGAAGAAGGAGCCGCGACAGCGTCAGCAGGGCTCAGAGGTTCCAGGTGAGTCTTCTTAGGGTCAGCCGCCATCAGATCAGCAGGCTTCAGGTCCAAGATAATACTGCCCGCTAGTTGTCAGGCGGGCCCAGTTATAGTCCTTCTACTCTTTGATCTCCGGACCCTCGCAGGCAGAGGTCTCCGGCCCTGGGGGCTGGTCGTTGGCGAGGTCCGGCGGTCGGCTCTTTGATCCCTTTGAAAGATGGGTCCGGGAATTCCCAGACGCCCAGCGGGTCTGGAGCCAGCCCTCGGGGGGGCCAGAGGGGTGATCGAAACTGGCCCACAGGGGAGGGCCAAAGGTGTGACAGAAACCAGCCCCTCAGGGGAGGCCGGAGGTGCCATCAAAATTCCCTGGCTTATCTCACTCGGGGAGCCCTTTACCCCCCAGCCAGGACGGCCGCGCCTTTGGAGTCTGGGCCTCGCTGGGGCCGGGGTCACGCTAGGCCTAGGGAGACAGGGATGTCGGGAAGGAAAGATGGCGTCCGGGCCTTGTGGGGCATGCATGGTTAGGCGCGAGGAGCCGGGCGAGGAGCGGGAAAGGCAGGCCTGGCCAAGGTTCTCGGGGGATCTAGGTGTCCCTGGGTAGGACGACCAGGCTCGGGTTGCAGGCTACACTAACGGGGTGGCTGCGCAGGGGACTCGGGGTACAGGCCTACGCTCACAGGGTGTGGAGGGACAGAGGTGAACCACGCCACGAGGCCGGGTCCAACAGTCAGTCTCTCTCTCAGTGAGTCTCTCAGTCAGTCACTCAGTCAGTCTGTCTCTCTCTCAGTCAGTCAGCCTCTCTCTCAGCCAGCCAGTCTCCCTTCGTCTGTCAGTCTCTCTCAGTCAGTCTCTCTCTGTCAGACAGTCTCTGTCGGTCAGTCTCTCCCTCCTTGTCAGTCACTCTCTCTCTCTCTGTCAGCCAGTCAGTCAGTCTCTCCCTAAGTCAGTCAGTCTTTCTCTCTCAGTCTCTGCCAGTCTCTCACTCACTCTGTCAGTCTCTCTGTCAGTCTCTCTCTCAGTCAGTCAGTTTCTCGCTACCTCAGTCAGTCTCTCTCTCAGTCAGTCAGTCTCTCAGTAAGTCAGTCTCTCTCTCAGTCAGTCAGTCTCTCTCTCAGCCAGTCAGTGTCTCTCTCTCAGTCAATCTCTCCCTTTCTCTCAGTCAGTCTCTCTCTCTCTTAGTCAGTCTTTCTCTCTCTCTGTCAGTCAGTCAGTCAGTCTCTCTGTAAGTCAGTCTCTCTGTCAGTCCTTCTCTCTCTGTCAGTCAGTCTCTCTCTGTCAGTCAGTCAGTCTCGGTCAGTTTCTCTCTCTCTGTCAGCCTCTCTCTCTCTTAGTCTCTCTCTCTCCTAGTCAGTTTCTCTCTAGCTCTGTCAGTCAGTTTCTTGCTACCTCAGTCAGTCAGTCAGTCTCTCTCTGTCAGTCTCCATCAGTTTCTCTCTCTCTCTGTCAGTCTCTCTCTCTCTTAGTCTCTCTCTCTCAGTCAGTCTCTCTCTACCTCAGTCAGTCAGTTTCTCTCTACCTCAGTCAGTCAGTCAGTCTCTCTCTCAGTCAGTCTTTCTCTGTCAGTCTCTGTCAGTATCTCTCTCTCTGTCAGTCTCTCTCTCTACATCTCTCTCTCTCAGTCAGTCAGTCTCTGTCTACCTCAGTCAGTCAGTTTCTCGCTACCTCAGTCAGTCAGTGTCTCTCTCAGTCAGTCAGTCTCTCATAGGTCAGTCAGTCTCTCTGTCAGCCAGTCAGTCTCTCTCTCAGCCAGTCAGTCTCTCTTAGTCTGTCAGTCTCCCTCAGTCAGTCTCTCCCTCACTGTCAGTCAGTCTCTTACTCTCTGTCAGTCAGTCAGTCAGTCGCACTCTCAGCCAGTCATTCTATCTCTCTCAGCCAGGTGGTCTCTCTTAGTCAGTCAGTCTCTCTCTGTCAGCCAGTCTCTCTCTCTCCGTCAGTCTCTCTCTCTGTCAGTCAGTCTCTCTCTCTCTCTCTCTGTCAGTCAGTCTCTCTCTCTCTGTCAGTAAGTCTCTCTTTTAGTCAGTCAGTCTCTCTCTCTCTTAGTCATTCAGTCTCTCACTCTCTGTCAGTCTCACTTAGTCTCGCAGTCAGTCAGTATCTCAGTCGGTCAGTCTCTCTCGCTACTCTCTCTCCACTCTCTCTCCACTCTCTCTCTCCACGCTCTCTCTCTCCACTCTAACTCCACACTCTCTCTCCTCTCTCTCTCTCTCCACTTTCTCTCTCTCTCCACTTTCTCTCTCTTTCTCTCTGAGGGGGCCATGGATATCTTACCTGCAAGGTCCACGGGCCGCCAAGGAAGGCCCGGGGGCCGTACTATGAGTACCACGGCCGTAGACCGTTATCCTTTTAAGGCAGCATATCTCGAGTGCAATTCAATAAATAAAGTACACGAAGGAAACCAGGGAATTTGAAATAGGGTTGCTACAGTTATCAAATGTAACTCAACATTGAACAAACTGGATTCCTTGCTTCTACTTATTCGAAAAGATAATAATGTAAAAAACTACTGACAGAGAAAAAAATGATGACTTTGTCAATAAATACCTTAGCCCGCTCCTAGTATATGCTACTGAATGACGAGGGGAGGCTCTACGCATCACACGGGACTAAATGAGCCCAATAGTCTGTCAATATAGGCTGCGGGACAAAGATACCAATTTCATGGTCCACATTTTCCGAATTACACCCTATATCACACCCAGGGGTCATGCATGCCATCTATGTCACGCTCAGCGTGCATGTGAACAACACCTCTCACTTTTTTCAGCCAGCAACAGAGTTAAGAAACTGGTAGCACTGAGAAAACCATTTTAGAGTAAAAAATAAGATTGAGGAGCTAGCCCTATATAACACCCAGGGCCCATGCATACCTTCTGCGTTATGCCCAGAGGTCTAAGTGGTAAGGCCTCACCCCTGTATCAATCGTACTGACTGTGTCATGACCAGCAGTCCAAGAGCCTAACAATCTTCACCTGTCCTAGCGTGCTGACCATCAAAACAAGTGACCTCTTTGAGATTGCCTCTGAGGCCCTCTTGCAACTACTCATTTCGGGCAATAAAATAGAGAGTAGGTAAAAATGTTGTCAGTGTCAGGGTGCTCAGATTACATTTTTGCTCTTCTTCCTAGTTTGCCATACATCAAATGATGAGACTAAGGATCAGATGTAGTCTTTTACCCAATGAGTGCGGCTTCAGGATGTACTTCCACCCTGCAGATTCAGTAGAGATTTCAATCATTTGTGGTGTGCGCTTGCCTTCCTTGCTGTACAGATGAGAATCCATCCTGAAGGGGTCCTTTCCTTCGGCTGCAGTCGGATTCAAAGCACCAATATCTCATGGTTGGCTCACCAAAATGTACTCAAATATGAATTTACCTTGTAAAAACAAAAAGAGGCATTTGGCAAAACAGGAACAGTTGTTTTAATCAAACTCTTCCACCAGGAGAACTGTTACAGTGTTGGGGTCTGAGGACTGTGTCAAAGTATATTCGTTCTGAGTGTCATTATATTTTTTCATACTTTATTCTTTATTCGGTAAAAGTTCACCATGTCATTATATACATTTATTGGAGCCTCATAAAACAATTCAGAGATCCTTTTTAGGAAGAAGAATGGGGGTCTAATCATAGAGTCATAAATTACTCCACCTGATAACAAATGAATGTGGGTCTCGACCTTGAGTGAACACAATGGGGCCAGTGGGTAACACTTCCAGATGTTTGGCACGGGTAGCACTTGATCACTGTGCATGCTAGGCGTGTTGCGTGTGCTGTGGATGCTGTTTCAGGATTATCGGAGTGTTCCTAACTTCATTCGCCATCTAAGTTTATGGTGTTTTGCGAACTCATGCACCCCTCCGTTCATGTGTGCTTTGTTGGGGCCAATCGCCCCAGACCATTCTGGTGTTGCCACCTATCTGTGGGATTTATTTGGGTTTTTCCTGTTTTTGCGTTTGTTTTGCTGGCTATGTGGTGCCCCTCCTGTGACCCGTCAATCAGTTGACTCAGGCTTAGGTCGAAGACCTACAATACTATGCGGTGAGGGTTCCCCACTTAAAGCACTTTGTGAGATTCAATTTTTACTGAATCAAATTGTAACTATTTTTAGACACTCAACTTGGAATGGCCCACCACAAAGACCACTACAACTGAAAATTATATGCAAAACCAAGGAGTATCTGGTATTCACAATACTAACTATTTTTCTTTGTCCACTTCAAGTGTTTTTTTTCAAAGATGTTTCAGAAAAAAGATGAACAAATACATCCAATTCGGCTTCTCCCGCGTCTTTCATCCTTGGCGACTCGCTTGGTAAAGAGTCAAGGTTGACTCTTTACCAAGCGAGTCGCCGAGGGTGAAAGACGCGGGAGAAGCCGATCTTAACTGATGGAGTAAATCGTTTTGCATTGCGAAAATATCGTATGGAAGACCATAACCTTGAACAGGCAGTACAAGCAAGATTCGAAGATTAGTGGACCATAAGAGTGACGGATTAATAGAAAATTGGAGACGTTTCAAACTGCCTCGTCGTAAATTATTTTTATCGGAGGAATTCTCTCCTGTTTCCTTACAAATTTAGCCCTGATGATGTCCAATCGAGGACGAAACGCGTAGGCTGTATTGTGATGTATTTGACCATTAATAGAATTGGATGTATTTGTTCATCTTTTTTCTGAAACATCTTTGAAAAATAACACTTGAAGTGGAAAAAGAAAAATAAACAACACGAAAGAAGAAGTAAGCCTGCTATAAAGAGTTCCTTTCATTGTTGCATGAATTATGTCTACAAATGACTTTTGATAGTTAGTATTGTGAATACCAGATACTCCTTGGTTTTGCATATAATTTTTAGGTCGAGGACCTGTCTGATCAGGTATTTCTGACTCGGGATTGATGGAGAGGATATATTGGGTATTTTCAGCAACAGTGATGCAATTCGTTTTTCTATACACATGTATCACTGTGTACATCAACATCAACTTTTTCAATATTAACATCAGCCCACTCTTGGACTAGTCTTCCCCAGGCTGCCACCCGGACATGTTTCATGTAGTGGGAATGGCGGCAGCACTATGTAGAATGAACCCGATGTTGGCCCCAATACCTCTCATCATGAAAAGATGGCTGGAGTAGTTATGGGAGACGTTGTCTCCAAGCCTGTAGTGTCCAAAAGTCCTGTGCAGCAGGAACGTCTACAGCGCTATGTAGCGTAAATCTAATGCTGGCCCGTCTCCTCTCGACGGTCAGAGATGGAAAGAGAAGTTGTGGAATGCGTAGTCCCCGTGCATGCAGTGTCCCCCATGCCTACAGTGTCCTGTAGTCCCCCAAAACATGTGAGTAGATGAGGATATTGTGATCAACATGTATCCTAGATTGTTAGGTTTTGTGCATAAAATAGATTCCTTTTTGGACACATATCAGATAGCCTTTACATGTGAGGATTCTGTTCAGTAAGGAAGAGCTTTTTTATAAACCATTAGTGGATAAGATCAACAACTGCACAAACAAATAGTACTGTACTAGGTGCCAAGGAAGGTGCCATTATGTTCTACACATGTTCTCTGGCAATTAAGAAAAACTTGCCAGAGGGCACGCCAAAGTGTTTATCTGGCAGTTCTTCAATGGAAACTGGGGAACTCCACATCTTCCTCCTCTGATGCATGTTCTGCTTCCCCTGGAATTGGTCAGGTGTGGCTCCTCCCCTAAGGCAGAGGAGCTTCACCCCACTGCTCTCAGAGCAGGAAAAATAAAATGATAATAATGTTATTATCATTTTATTGTTTGTTGGTTCAGAGCTTGGTTAGGGTGGGGCAGGGCTTGTAGCACTGGGGGAGGAGTGGTTTGCATAGTCCAAGTGTGCATGACCATTTGGCCGGCCATCTTGGGCCAGCCAAACAGTCATGCACGCTTTGCATGTTCCCCACCAGGCTGAATTACACAGCCTGGTGAGGAACATGTCCAGGCTTGCATTCTGACCAATCACAATGCTGAATTGCTGCATTGCAGCATTCGATTAGCTTACAGGAGGCAGCCTGTGTCCTTCCTGGTTCTGACCACGGAGAGATGACGAAGGACTATGGAGGAGAGATTTGGTGAAGAGGAAAGTATTTAGTTTGTATTTTGTAGCCCCCACCCCTCCACTCTCGTTCCCTTATAGCCACTACTGGAATTGGTGGTGTTTGAATGAGAGGCAGTGGAGTTTTTTCACTACAATGAGGCTCACACACATCAGAGACAGAAGATGTGACTCCCCTGTTCCCAACAGCATTTGTGAGTGGCAGTAAGGCAGCAAGATAATCCCTGGCAAGAGTCTGCTGAATTGCCAAAAAAACAACAACTTTGCCATTGAGGTCACCCGTTGATGCAATGAAGGAGTCAATCTTGTGCTCCAGGGGACTTCATGGTGTTCTGTATGGCCCGAGCCATGGACCCAAGAGTAGGTGTCTGTGATGGACTTTGTTAGCCCCTTATTAGGGCTTAGACACCTATGAACATCCTTCAACAGTGCCCCCTGTCTCAGGTGTGATGGTAAAGCTGTAGGGTCCAGATCCAGTATGTGTTGGTTGATCAGGAGACTCTGCAACATTGTCGTCATTTGCCAAGACCAGAGGAGAAGTATCAAAAGTGCCCCCGAGCTGTTGAAAGGTGACATCATCCATGGGGGCAGGATGGTATCACCAACAGGTTAGGCATCCAAGACATAAGACATACTGATCCACATGAGGTGTTGTTTGTTCCTCTCGAAAGAAATTGAAATATGTTAGGAACAATCCATGATTGAATTTGACAAAAGTGATTGTAACATTCAGACAATACATTTCATTACTTCCAATTACACAGTGATATGTGGAACACAAGTTTCTACATGTAAATAAGGCGATGATACACTATTGTTGCTTTTCACATGTGTACCTGTACTTTGTTCACACAAACTCAGTATTAACAATGGGACTTATTTATGCAATTATACTCAATGCTACACAACAAGCAACCTTGTTGCACTGCATGGAAAGGGAAAGGCATGTATATGCCACATTTTAAGTTTTTTTCAGGGGAATCCTGCAGTTTCCTAGCTCACACACAGTTATCGCTATATTCCAGAACAGTAGAAGCTGAGAACCATATCTGAGGTGGCTAGCCACCGAGACACTTGGAAGTATGCAACAGCTCACTCAATTTCCTCAGAACCTAAGGAACTCACTTGCAGAGTCCCGCAAATTTCTTCACTTAGTCCCACGCTCTTAAACTTGTACATGACTTGTGTGGCAATTATAATTTGGAGCCAGGGATATCATTTCTTCCACTGATGACACCCCGATCATACATAAACTCTCAGGATACACCAACATCGCCAACAGTTGTTACATTATGCAATTGACCAACATGTCTAACTCCATGTGAGATGAGCAGCTCATACTCAATGTGACAAGCTAGAAGTGATGATATTCTGCCCCTGAACTCATGAAGGTTGCCCACATGACTAGGCTCAAAACTCTCACAGGCCAACCATCACAGAAACCTGTCCATAATCCTGGACACCTACCAGACCATTTGACTTGAAATTGCCACTATCACCTCCACCTCCTTTCACATCATTTCCATGGTCAGACATTTCGTCATATAGCTCCATCCTGACCCAGGCCCTCATCACATATAGACTGTAGTACACCAATGCCCTCTACCACTGTTTCTCTGCACAGCTGCTACACTAGAGGCAAACTACCCAACACTCCACTGCCAGACTATCACTCAGCCTTTTTTGCAGCACACACCTCACACCTCCCCTCAGTAAAATACAATGCCTCCCCATTCAGACACACTGGCAGTTCCAGATGTTCAGCCACCCCTACAAGGTACTCAACTAACAGGACCCACCTCGCTCACACACCATCTGCACTTCCACCAAACAATCTTGGACCTTTGCTCTGCAGAACTTGCATGCGCCCCCCCAATTATATCCATATGAGCAAGGCAGGAGGTGGGGTGGTCTCTTACATGGCAGGCTACACCTTTAAAAACCTAACCCAGCACATCAGGATCACTGTGTCAAATATGGATTTGTGCTAGTAACTGCACACCTAGCTCTTCAAGTGATCCTACTTGCAGAGCATGCAGATACTCAGCACCTGGAAACCTTCCTGAGTGACAAGTTGACCCAGTGGCCTGTATAGGACCTGACATATCTACCAAGATTCCAAGGTCAATGCATGATGTACTGCTCCAGTACAGATATTTTCCTTGGTATTCTGGGTCTTGTAGTCCTGGTGAATAATGTTGTACATTACAATACATGTCCCAGTAGTCAAAGGAAAAATGGACTGGGCCCACACATCACACATGGATCTAGGAACCATTGCAGGGTAGGTCTGGGTTGAATAAATTGTCACTGCCCAAGAAAATAAACGTTGTGTGATGTATGAGCAGAAGCCGTCTCAGGCTAGTTTAAGCTAACCACCCATCAATAGATCTTCAGATGGCAACAAAAAAAAAGAAAAAGTTTAAAAAAACAAGGAGTACGGGTCAAGAGGATGCTAACGATGCTGGTTGGTGCAGAGAAGATGGATAGGGGAGCAGAGAGAGCGAGAAAAAGGAGGGGAGACAATGGTCCCTCTCAGCCACTGCAAAGCTAAGCATGGCCCGATGTAAGCAGTGGAAGAATACATCATCCAAACACAGAACTGTGATACTAAAATGCTCCTGGGTCACACAAACACAACAATAGAGAGAGAGAAAAGCCCTTAAATCAGGCGCAGGTAATTCAGCTAGAGAACAAAGTAATTTAGTCACGAGAAAGGGCTTATCCAATCCCTACGTTAAATAAGTAAATGCGTTTTAGTGGAAAGAATATGTCTTATTGCCAAGACCTTTAAACAACCAACCAATAGCATTCCGAGCCATCTGAATACCACGAACCACTGAAAAAACGAATACTAGAATAGAGACAGTGCTAACCCGGGATTACTGGTTACTAATTATCTTACCAAATCCCAAACTATGTCGACTGAATCGTTGGTACCTGTCGTTGAGTAAAAGGTAATCTCACAATAAGTCAATCAATTTAAGAACTTACACCACGCTAAATGACCACCGACCAAATTTAAGTTTTAAAGATTTAATATAAAGTCAAAGATAACTGAAGATACAAACTTCTCAAAATGAGATTCAAAAGGTAAATTGGTATCACTATGAACATGAACTTCTTGAATAATCTAAGTCTGAAAAACAAAATAATAAGTACAAGCTCAAAAACCATAAGGGTTGTCAAAATAGATATAAGTTGCAATCTCAAAGTCATTACAAAAAAAGAAAATTAAGGTTAGTCTGTCCCTACACTATACTAAGTGTCATCCCTACTTAGCAAGATCTTAACCCTCTAGGTGTCAGCCGTGGTGCCTTCCTAAGAAGATCACGCACTTCTCTTTGTCTCTTCTCTGATAATGGGTCTCTCCTGATCAGCCTATCTGCCTACCCATCCGCTTCCTTAGGCTCCCAAAATCATCTGCTCTGCTCTCCTCCCGGGTCTCTTTCCCTAATACCAAATCACATTTCTGATAGGAACGCCCCTTGGGACGCCCCTCACGTGGTACATCTTTGCGCGGCAAACTCCATGATGGTACTCTTGAAGACCCTCGTTAAAGTTGACCTTGGTTCCCAGGCTTCTTCTCCAATGCGCCGATACCCCCTAAATTCCTGGAAACTCCTACAGGCCTGCGCAAGGCGCCACTGAACAAAGTCCCTTTCATTCGAGCTGATTAGGACCCTCGCACCTGCATACAGCTCGTCCTGCAGTGGGCCTCAAATTCCAGACTCCACCATATCTTTAGTCGTAAAACACTCTCAAAGCTCTGTACTGGACACCTCACGACCTCTTCTCTAACGAGCACATGGCAATTTAAACGACATGACATTATCTGCTCTGGCCTACTTGATTTACATGCAGCAGGTCCCTGCACTCTTAAAACGTTAACTTGATTTAAACAGCAAACATTCTTAACTAGCATACGTTTCTAAAATAACACATCTATAAAGCATATACTTTTAACCCTAAGTTCAATAGTACATTTGGAAGAACCATGTCAACCTTATCTCACATTATTTTAGCAGCACGTTTAGGTTTGCTGTGAATTGCCCTAAGGCCTACACATTATACTGGATTTCAAAGTTACATTTAATTCGGACATGATTCTTTTAACATGAGAACATGAGGTTTTCACATATATTCTAACATTTCTACATTATCTCACACCGTTATAATTATAGTTACTCTACTTAACATTCTATACATTTCGCCACTGAATATAAAACACTCTATATATTTCACTCCTGGATATAAAAACACTCGTGTGCAAAACATGTTTAAACTAACTACGTGCTTGTAAATATGGCGTACTTATACATTTTTTTCAAACTTGTGCTCTCTCAGTCCCCCCTTTGATGACCTTCAGGGGTCATCACCATCAAGACACTAAAAATGTAGAACCCTTCAAAGTGAAGTCATGGCTGTGCCACTTCTTTTCATACTCTCTAATGCTTTCAGACTCTTATATTGAGTGTCCTGCATCGCTGTCAACTCTTCCTCCTGTTTCCTCATAGTTCTCTGCAACCTATTTGCTCTATAACATTGATACAACCGCACCAATCCCCACAAAGTGATTACACAAATCACTATTATGATGATGGGTTTCAGTATGTACCAAACGATACCCTTTCCTAAGTTGGCAAACCAACTTCCAACTTTACCCATTCCACGACCTACTTTTTCCCACACATTTACCTTTGCCAGGTCCTCAATTTCGTAGTGTATTGCAGTGATGTTTTGTATATACTTCTCTAGAGGCTTTGAATTGTCTGGAATGTAAGTACAGCATTCCTGGACCTTCAAGGCCTTACAGACTCCTCCCTCTTTTGCTAACAGAACGTCTAAAGCAAGTCGGTTCTGAAGAACCATTGCCCTAATCGATTGCATCTCCCCTTCTATCAGCATCAATGATCTTGCAGTACTGGCAGATAGCCTATCTACGACTGTAGCTAACCTCCTGATCTTAATGTCATTCAATATCAGTCCCAAGAAAGGGAATGCAGCACCTAGTACATCTCCAACTACTTCTGCTGCACCCAGCCCTCGCTTCCATCTAGTTGGTATTTCTTTCTTTGGCGTGTCTAAATTCTCAACATGATATATTTTAGGGAAGACAACAGCCAGATAGCATGATCCGTACCAATTATCTGGTAACTTCACATAGGCATTTCTTCCACATACAAAATATACATTTGGTATTGCTAGCATCCCTTTCAAAAAGTCCTTAGAGTAATACTCCAATTGAAAAGCATGTTCACAATTGCCTTGACCTACATAAAAGTTTTCATAATAGGAGTAACTCCTGTGGATGCACAGTTTCCCCCGTTTCTCCTTATCCAAAGCAATTGGACCAATACTACCTTTTCTTTGATGTGCCCTTTCCTCCTTGGTCCAATCTGTTTCCCATTGTCCTGATGCCTTCAAAATCTTCTGCCTCCTGTATCTAGTATCTACCTGTGCTATAAACTTTTTCTCAACTTCTGATATTTGACAAGTCAGATTGTTTCTTCGAGCATGTGAAGTATCTAACGTTTTCCATGGAATAAACCATTTGTGTAATCTGTCTTCGCTTTTGTAGTAGTCCCATTTGTTCAAATGCTTGAAATTCGGAACCTCTGGCAATGTCGAGTCGAAATTCGAGAAGTAATACTCGAATCCTTCTCGTCCATAAAACATGCTCAACAATAAACTGCACGTTATTCCATATGTCAACGGAAGATGATGGTATCTGATACCCTCCTCCACTGAAGCTGGTAATTGCATACAAACGTAACAATCCTTCACTTCCATGGCATCAACATATTCATAAAGCAATTTAGCATAAGCATTTGATTTGTAATTTCCCTGTGACTCATCTGTGTGAAGCCTTTTTATTTCTGCATCTAACAATGCTTTGTCTTTCTCATTGATGTTTCCCTTCTCCTTAATAATGGTAGTTTTCGGTGTTGATACTCCCTTATCCTCCTTGACTGCGGTTTCATCCCCTTCGTGTCCCACTAGGAATGAAACAGTTACCACTAAAATTATAAGAGAAACCACTACTCCTAAAAGTGTAACAGCTATACATTTTGCCCTGCGGTTCGGGTTGCCAGCCTCCATGTTCTCAAACAGTGTCTCGTTCTTCTCGCATCAACTTCTTCCCCGTTTTCAAACAAAGTCTTTCTCTCTTGCAATGTCTCTCTTTTGAACACTTGGAAGCTTGACAATTTGTTTCCGCAAAACAGTTCAAAGTCCAGTAGAAAATTAGACAACCCTAGCCCTTCTCCATCCACTAAAATGAAACCCCTACCATTTTTCTTCTTCCACTCGGCGCTAGGTTATCTTGCAAAAATTTTACAATTTCTTTTCAACAGTCTTATTTTCGTCTGAAGTTATGTATGACTCAAGGAGTGACACTACGTCTTCATAAATGTCCATCCGAAGTATCATTCCCTCAGGTTCTGGGCAGTTCGTACCACAACATGGAAAGTCAACTTTTTCTAGGATTATTCTCCTTATTTCGCTCAAGACAAGTGGACGGACGAAATTGAGAGTTAACGTTTTTTCAATTTCTACTCCTGGTACTATCAGTTCTACATCCACAATTACAAAGGGGTCCGTTCTAATCAAGATCACTTTCTTCACCTTTCCAGTTCTGCGCCCCTTTGAAGACATTCATAATATGGTATTAATCCACAACAATAAGCGCTCCTAGCATTTCCACTACTCGCTCAAGCATTTCCAAACGAAGAAGAGTTCCCTCCAATATTGGATATCGTGAACAGCAAACTGGAAACTCAACTGTTTCTAAAATCAATTTTCTTATTCCACTCAGGAGAGCAGGATGAACGATGTTGAGTGTCAGCAACCTTTCGGTCTCCGCTCCTGGCAGTAGAAATCTTATTTGCACTGTGATGATCGGGTCAGTTCTGATCAGTTCCACTTCCCTGATCCTCCCTGTTCTGTGTCTCCCAGACATCTGCAACGAGGTAGGTCCAGTCGGGAGTAGAGTATCTTCTGCTAGGCACTCGCACCCTTCTTGATCTTCTAAGACCCTCCTCGGCTTGATCCTGGATATCTTCTTCTGGATCTGAGTCTTCGGATATAGGAGCAAGCGTTTCTTCTTGGGCCGACCTCAAACTTAGCCTTCTTCTCCTTGCTGGCCAAGTGGCAGCTCCAAGCCTTATTCTCCTATTCCTTGTCCTCTCACTTGGTTCTTGGTCGCTCTGATACGGATCTGAGTCTGAGTCGTATTCACTTCTGCTCTCTCCTTCAGTTGCGTCTTCTGTCTCACTGCCGTCCTGCCTTCGCTCTTCTTCTGAATCCGTTGCGTTCCCAACTTCTTCCGACACCCCCTCAGCTGCCTCAATCCCTTCTTGCAACTCTTCTTCCACTTCCGGGCTTTCGTCTGGGATGGGAGCTGTTCCTTCTAGAGGTGCTGGAACTCTTCGAGTATGGGAAGCATGGATCCAATTTGGCAGCCCCCCGCACTTCACCGCGGTGTTCGTTATCAGGATTACCTGAAAGGGCCCACGCCAGCGAACATCTAGGCAGTTCTTCCGGACGTGTTTTTTAACCAAGACCCAGTCCCCTGGGTTCAGATCATGACACAGGTTCCTCGATGCTGGAACTTCAGCCGCATGCACCTGAAGGGACACAGAATGGATGGCGTCAGACAGTCCTTTACAATAATCCAAGATCAGATCATCTGTAATATTCAATAGGGCAGTAGTTGGAACTGTAGGAAGTCTCATGGCCCTCCCCATCAGGATCTCGTGGGGAGAAAGACCTGTCCTCCGGTCAGGGGTGCTGCGCATGCTCATGAGCACTAGGGGAAGAGCATCTGGCCAACTCAAAGATGTGGATGCCACTACTTTAGCCAATCTATTCTTCAAAGTGCCATTCACTTGTTCCACAATTCCTGAAGCTTCTGGTCGATAACTACAATGCAGCTTTTGATCGATATTCAGTGTGGAGCACAACATCTTCACTATTTCGCTGTTAAAATGTTTTCCTCTGTCCGATTCCAAAGAGGCAGGCACCCCGAAGCGCGGTATCAACTCCCTGAGCAACAATTTAGCCACTGTGAGTGTATCGCACCTACGTGTAGGGTACGCTTCAACCCATCTGGAAAATACACACACAATCACCAACACATACCGAAGGCGATTGACTCTTGGCATTTCGATGAAATCTAGTTGCATTCTATTGAAAGGCCCCCCCGACCTCCCAATGTGACTCAGTGTGACTGGTGTTCGCTTGCCTACGTTCAGTTGTTGGCAGGTAACACATCGCTTACATACTGATTCTGCTGCTATTCTAAATTTAGGGCAATACCAAGTTTGCCTAAACACTCTCATCATAGCATCCCTTCCTAGATGTACTGGACCATGTATTTCTCTCGCCATGGGATTAGCTAATTCTTCAGGTAACACAGCTCTCCCATCTGCTGAAACCCAAAAATCCATTTCACTTCGCACACAACCTGCTATTTCCCATGCCTTTTTCTCTGTTTCAGGTGCGTTCTCCTGCATTATTCTTAAATCCTCCCAAGTGTCTACAGTTTCTAACATCATACTTAATTCAGTCTTTTCTTCTGCACCTTCTATTTCCACCTTTGAGAAAGAATAATTTTGTTCCGCACAATAGCGTGCGACTTCATCAGCGTATCTGTTGCCTTGTGACACAAAATCTGTATTCTTAGTATGAGCTACACATTTTACTATTGCGATGTCAACTGGACCTTGTAATGCTTCTAACAACAGCCGCACAAATTCTCCATTTCGAATGGGCGAACCAGAGGAGGTCATGTAACCCCTCTGAGACCACAACTGCCCGAAATCATGAACCACACCGAAACCATATTGGCTGTCCGTGTAGATGGTGACTCTCTTTCCTTTTCCTGCTATGCAGGCACGAGTTAGGGCAATAATTTCTGCTACCTGTGCGGAATGTACTCCTTCCAGGCAAGCGGCTTCCACCACTCCAGTAATGGTGCAAACAGCATAAGCTGCTCTCAACCGACCAGTATCGTCTCTTAAACATGAGCCATCAACAAAGTAAATTTCATCAGGGTCAGACAACGGCTCATCCACAATATCTGGTCTGGGTTTCGTGCATAGTTCAGTCACATCAAGGCAATCGTGGTCTTCACATCCTTCGCCTTCTATTACAGTGGGTAATGGCATCAAAGTAGCAGGATTCAAGACAGAGCATCTCCTGAGGGTCACGTTCTCTGCGGCAAGTATAACTTGCTCGTAGCGCGTGAGCCTACTATTGGTCAGATGCTGCGTCTTCGTCCTGGTCATTAACAATTCAACTGAATGTGGTACATACACCACTACTGGATGTCCCATCACAATACTTTCGCTCCTTTCAATGCTGACACCTGTTGCAGCAACGGATTTGAGACATCCGGGCAACGCTGCGGCTACTGGATCTAATGTAGCCGAAAAATATGCAACTGGTCTACGGGCATTTCCGTGGGTCTGTGCCAAGACTGACAAAGCACATCCCTCTCTCTCACAACAATAGAGTGAAAATGACTTCTCGTAATCGGGCATTCCCAAAGCTGGGGCACGACACAAATCGTCTCTCAGCTGTAAAAATGCCACCAAACATTCTTCATCCCATGGTACCGGATCACTCACCTCCTTGTGCGTCAGTTTCTGTAAGGGCTTTGCTTTCAGTGAGAAGTTAACTATCCACTGTCGGCAGTAACCCACCATTCCTAGGAACATTCTAACTTCTCTCTGTGTTGTAGGCGCATTCATTTTCATTATCGCCTCAATCCTCTCTGGGGACACCTTACGTTTCCCTTTTTCTAACCTGTGCCCTAGATACTGTACTTCTGTCAGACAATACTGCAACTTGCTCGGAGATACCTTATGTCCATTTTCAGCTAAATGGTTCAGTAAGGCAATTGAGTCTGCTTTACAAGCTTCCTCTGTCTCTGACGCAACAAGTAGGTCATCTATGTACTGTACCAGAACCGAGTTCTGTGGCAGTACTAGATTCTCAAGATTCTTCTTCAACAACTGATTAAAGATGGATGGGCTGTCTGTGAATCCTTGGGGGATTCGACACCATGTTAAAACGCGATCTTCCATTTTAAAAGCAAAAAGATACCTGCTCTCTTCATCCAATGGGATTGAAAAGAAAGCCTGGCAGAGATCTATCACTGTGAACCATTCTGCTTGACATGGTATTTGAAACAGTATCACTGATGGATTCGGTACCACGGGACAACAAGAAACAACTATGTTGTTAATCTTTCGTAAATCCTGTACTATCCTGAATTTCCCACTAGGTTTCTGCAAACCCATAATCGGGGAGTTACAAGGACTACCCACGATTTCTTTCAGTATTCCCTGCTGTATCATTGACTCGATCACAGGCTTTATTCCTGCAATCGTTTCCTGTGACAATTTGTATTGAGGCGTTCTTGGAAACTCAACATTTGGTTTTACCAATATTTTTACCGGTTCTACCCCCTTTATCAATCTTATTTCCTCTCCTGTGAAATCCCATACTTCTGACGCCACTGCATCTCGTAGGTCTTGGGGAAGATCTTCTATTGTCAGAGTAGGATATAGTTCTACACAAGATTTGGAATTGGCCACCTTAAAAGTAGCATCCTCGTCGGTAGTCTGTACCTCCACTCCTTGCGGGGTGCAGTATATGGTGCAGTTCAATTTGCACAACAAATCCCTTCCTAACAGACATACCGGACTCGAGTCACAAACCACAAACTGATGTTCGTTCATATGGTTTCCAATTTTCACAGACACTGGTTCTGTCAAGGGACTGGTCATTCTTTTATTTGCGACTCCTACCACCTGAATTGTTTCCCCTGACATTGGCAAGTCCGGAACCACCGCTGATCTCAGAGTCGAACGAGTAGCCCCAGTATCCACTAAGAACGTAGTGGGACACCCTGCCACTTCTGCCTCAACAAATGGCCCTCTCTGATCCACTTCTAGAACTGCCCCGAGGGTACAATCCTCTTCACTGCTCACCCGTTGTCCTGTCAATGGATCAATGTAATAACACTTTTCTTCCTCGACAAACAGAGGCATTTGTTTAAAGACCTTTCCCCCAGCTGCTATCTTCGGTGGCTGTGGGAATTGGGCCCGTGGAGCCGAAGTCCCCCCTTTGGCCACCTTACTGCTTGGAACTGTCACCTTTTGCGTTGGGACTTCTTGAACCTGCTCTTCTATTTCTAGCTCTCCATTTTCAGGGTTAAAGGGACACTCGCGTCGCCAATGCCCCACCTGGTGACACTGATGACACTTTGTCGTTTTCTTTAAAGTGGCAAAGTCTATCCTAGGTCTCTGCCCTTCTTCATTGTCCTTATTCTGACCGTTTGGCTTCCGTCCCATCCCCTGTTTCTGCTGGCCACCCTTCCCGGCGGACTGCATTTGCACCACCATCAATTTCTCCTTTAGATTCTTGGCTTTAGAATCTATCTCATCACTACAGTATCGTGCATAACGTAGAATTTCATCTAGTGGTTTGTTCTGCCAACAAATTAAATGTTGTTGAATCATCAAGCAAATGTCAGGTCTCAACCCCAAGACAAACTTTGACACAAATTGTCCTATATCTTTGGGATCCATTACATCAAGTCCACTGTATTGCTTGAATGTTTTCAGCAACCTCTCATAAAACTCATGCACGGTCTCCTTCGGTTCTTGCCTTGTTCGATCTATCTTTACCCAATCTATATCCTGAGGTGGTACCTTATCTTTCAGCCAAGCTATTACCCTTTCATACTTTCGCATGACAATCTCAGATGGTCCATTTGTTCGAGCATCCCTCAATGGTTCAGCATTTGGCCATTCGACACTAGTCTTACAAGGGGTCCACAGATCAGATGGGACCACGATGTCAAACAACGTGTTCAAATCAATCCACAATACCTTCGAAATTTTAACAAACCTCTCTACCTGCTTATACCACTCTACTGGATTGTCCCGCAACTTCGGAAATGAGTTGGTGAATGCAGCTAAGTCTCCTCTACTCCAGGGCACATGTACATAATTTCCATTTGATATTTCTCGCAAAGGGAATGCCTCCATATGCATTACCCTTCCCTCGGGGGTCATCACATTTGTACTTCGTCTAACCGTGTCCTTCTTCGACCACCTTTCTTCCCATTTATCCAGTTCTCTCCACACTCTTATCCCTGATACCAGCTCTCTTATGTGTGTTTTTAATCCAGTAGTTCTCTTCTCATCTAGATCCTGGTCTGCGTACTGTAATCTGTGGTTACTCTGTAATGCCCTTGTCCTAGATAAATCCACAGCATACCTGTCTGCCAAATCAGTCAGTTTCTCATGAAACGCTCTAGCTTTCCTAGTAATATCCTTTGCCATAAACAATAACTCATCCTGTTCATACAATTCTATCCTTTCCAAGGGCAATGTTCCATCTATTATCTCATCAACATCTGATTTTAAACTAGTAACATCAAGCCTTTTTGCCTTAATTTCAGCTTTCAAGACACTCAATTTAGCTCCTCCATCCGCATCTCTCCCATCCCAGCTCCGAGATCTACGTTTAGGTATTGGTGAGTTATAGGGAGTCCTCCCCTGTTCCCATCTCTCTAAGTCCCATGCCTTTCCATCTTCTCGGGGTGGGTGGTGAAACACTCCTTCACGCCTTATAGCCCCTCTCTCCCCATCCTGGCTGGTTTCACGGGATGCAGGGTAAGATGTTCCATTACTCCCTCTTTCTTCACTACTTCCCTGTGATTCCTGATTATTCGAGGCGTGGCGGGACCTATCGCTGTTCTCCTTTCTCCAATGTTGAACGTCTTCCCCGAGTGTATGATGAAGGCACCTAAACCTATTCTGAAAAGCCCGTACCGCCTCATCTCCTCCTTTCCCCCAGAGACGGGACATTTCCTCACATTCTACAATCCTAGTATTTTGTTCCGGCTGTTCTCCCTGATTTGTAGGACATGCATCCCCTCTATTCTCTTGACTTTGGCCTTCCCGGCCCTGACTGCTTTCGCTGGCCCCACAATGAGATACAGTCCCGTTACCCCTGCTTTCCCACTCTGGTTCTGTTCTTGTCCTGTTACTCGGAGATACTATGGACCCGTCCCATTCTCTCAAATCAGCTCTTAACTCTGAATAGGATCTTGGCCGTGGTCCCCTTAGATCCATTGGTCCTCTCGGACCTCCCTGTTCTGAATTGGGACCGACAGTTGTGTCTAATGGGGTATTCCATGTTACCGATCCTGGCAATTGTTTCCATGCATTTGTCACATTATTCCTCCTTTCCATCTCAATCCTCTCCCTATCCAATTGCCTTTGTTGTTCCCCTCTATCTCTCTCAGGGTTATAGATCGAAACTATGGGTCCTATGGTAACAGGCACTTGAAGAGCGTCTGGTAATCCCACAGACTCAGCCCTTTCGGTGGTTGGTGTTTTCTGCACTACAAACCTTCCCACTACACTCTGTACAGTGTTGTTTGGAGGTGTTTCTCCGCCTTTGATTGGTGTCCATTCCGATATAGGGAGTGGTGTATATCCCTCTATGTCATTCCCATCTTCCCTTGCGAGCCCTCTATCTTCTATCAACCCCACTCTCGGAGGTGGTCTATCCATTAACAATCTGTTTATCAGATTGTCCTCCGACTCGCTTTCTTCATCTTCTTCCATGAGGTTTCCTCCTCCTCCTGCCACCTCCCTCATCGGATACATTTTTTCCACCTCAATAGCCTGTACCCTCCATCGCTTTGCTTCCTCATCCCATTTGGAATCTCGCACTGCCCTTACCGATCGCGTCAGCCTTTGTTGACGCCTGTTCAAATTTCGGTCATGTGCAGCCTTAATCCATGCATTAAGAGCCTCAAACTGTGTTGGTCTGGGCGAGGGTTTCAATGAGGACATGGTTGCTTTTAGCCGATGTAACACCTCTAACTTAAACGTCCCGTACTTCGGGAACTGCATTTCCTCATTCCCTTCCGTAAGCTTATTCCAAGCCCCAATCCATAATATGGTATGCAGCCCCACATCCGTTGCCATATAATGAGCTGGCGTACCCTCTGGCGGAGCCTCTTCCCCATAATAATGTTCACTTCGTTTACGTTTAAAAATCCCTTTCAAACACTTAAAACACTTCATGATTTCTCTTTTCTCCGCGTTTGTTTACTTCCTGATGACACTCCACCAATCTCAGCGCCGTTCTCACTAACTGGCCTATCCGTACGCGACTTTCCTTCGACGTCACGCTAGCCGCCCAACCAGAGCGCGGCTTTAGCTAACGTCACACCAACCGCTCAATCACAGCGCGGCTCTAGCCGACGTCACCCGTCCCCCTTCGCAGCAGTTCCCCTCCTTTCTCAGCTCGTCTCCTCGGTCATGCACGCGTCCCATTCATACTCCGAAAAATGATTACTTCCGTCCAAGCGATCACCTTTCTTTGACTGTACGCCCACAGTCTTTCTGTAGTTGTCACCTTAAATTGGCGAAATGTCTTTCCGTTTACTTCCAGACAATCGCCTTCTCCGATAGGTTACTCACACACAGTAACTTTCGACCAGCGTCCGTTACTCATACACTCACTCTTACACTCCCCCTATCTTGGATCCACGGCGGTCAATGGTACCTCGTGACCTCCGTACTATGGTCGACAACTACCCTGGATGTTCGATACACCCAAAACCACTTAATCTCTGGCCTGAACTTAAGATTTCACCAGTTCACCCGTTTACCAGGTTACCAGTTTACCAGGTTGCGTGCGCTCACAACCTTCTCTCATTCACACTACAGGCATTCAACTCCGCAAGACATTACAATACAAATACAACACAAAACACCGCAATCTGTTCACGCATGATCCTTTTTATACTCACTCTCCGATACTGCTGCTTTTCTCGCACCGTCTGCACCTTTCGGCACACGATTCTTCCGCTGCTCGTCTCTCGACGTCTCGGGCCTTGGGATAAACTAACCTCTTTAGATTACCTTCCTCAAGAAGATAACCATCCTCACTCTGCTACCAACTGCTAACGCGGGATTACTGGTTACTAATTATCTTACCAAATCCCAAACTATGTCGACTGAATCGTTGGTACCTGTCGTTGAGTAAAAGGTAATCTCACAATAAGTCAATCAATTTAAGAACTTACACCACGCTAAATGACCACCGACCAAATTTAAGTTTTAAAGATTTAATATAAAGTCAAAGATAACTGAAGATACAAACTTCTCAAAATGAGATTCAAAAGGTAAATTGGTATCACTATGAACATGAACTTCTTGAATAATCTAAGTCTGAAAAACAAAATTATAAGTACAAGCTCAAAAACCATAAGGGTTGTCAAAATAGATATAAGTTGCAATCTCAAAGTCATTACAAAAAAAGAAAATTAAGGTTAGTCTGTCCCTACACTATACTAAGTGTCATCCCTACTTAGCAAGATCTTAACCCTCTAGGTGTCAGCCGTGGTGCCTTCCTAAGAAGATCACGCACTTCTCTTTGTCTCTTCTCTGATAATGGGTCTCTCCTGATCAGCCTATCTGCCTACCCATCCGCTTCCTTAGGCTCCCAAAATCATCTGCTCTGCTCTCCTCCCGGGTCTCTTTCCCTAATACCAAATCACATTTCTGATAGGAACGCCCCTTGGGACGCCCCTCACGTGGTACATCTTTGCGCGGCAAACTCCATGATGGTACTCTTGAAGACCCTCGTTAAAGTTGACCTTGGTTCCCAGGCTTCTTCTCCAATGCGCCGATACCCCCTAAATTCCTGGAAACTCCTACAGGCCTGCGCAAGGCGCCACTGAACAAAGTCCCTTTCATTCGAGCTGATTAGGACCCTCGCACCTGCATACAGCTCGTCCTGCAGTGGGCCTCAAATTCCAGACTCCACCATATCTTTAGTCGTAAAACACTCTCAAAGCTCTGTACTGGACACCTCACGACCTCTTCTCTAACGAGCACATGGCAATTTAAACGACATGACATTATCTGCTCTGGCCTACTTGATTTACATGCAGCAGGTCCCTGCACTCTTAAAACGTTAACTTGATTTAAACAGCAAACATTCTTAACTAGCATACGTTTCTAAAATAACACATCTATAAAGCATATACTTTTAACCCTAAGTTCAATAGTACATTTGGAAGAACCATGTCAACCTTATCTCACATTATTTTAGCAGCACGTTTAGGTTTGCTGTGAATTGCCCTAAGGCCTACACATTATACTGGATTTCAAAGTTACATTTAATTCGGACATGATTCTTTTAACATGAGAACATGAGGTTTTCACATATATTCTAACATTTCTACATTATCTCACACCGTTATAATTATAGTTACTCTACTTAACATTCTATACATTTCGCCACTGAATATAAAACACTCTATATATTTCACTCCTGGATATAAAAACACTCGTGTGCAAAACATGTTTAAACTAACTACGTGCTTGTAAATATGGCGTACTTATACATTTTTTTCAAACTTGTGCTCTCTCAACAGCATCCTGGGTGATATTAACTCGAAAGCAGAGATTGTGCGAAGTTACACTATGCATGTCAAGCCATTATCTGCTAGTGAAAGACAATATAAATCATAATTAAAAACACCCTGGAACGTCTCTATAGGAAAAATCGAAGGCCTTTCGTGGAAATTATTAATCATGCATGCTGCTATTTGTTCGCTTCATTCTATGTATGATTTCTTTACAAGTGCCATTTGGTACGGACAATTTACATCAAAAAGACGGTAATGTTTCTTCTAAGTAACAAGCATCTGTTAACAGACCTTTCTGTTGTATTCTCTGAAGAAAAGGTGAATAAAAATTGCCGCTACAGGCATGAATAAGGCTGCATGAAAGCTCGGAAGCTAGGCATGGGTGAAAGTTTTCAAACTGTTGTTGAAGAAAACCTGGAAGTTGTCCTTTTAGATATAGAGAATGTTCCCTCAGATCGTTTCCAGCTTTTAACTTGCCTTTACAGACATCAACACAAAACCTCGCACAGCTCCAAGGCATAGCCATTCAAAAGAAAATGCTATAAATACCGCCTAGCCGCGTGCATTCTCCTCCGACGGAAGATGCTTTAGGAGGAAGCACTTGTTCTACATTACCACTACATAGAGTGTGTCAAGACAGTCAATGCAGGTCTCGAAATTAAATAGTGAGAGGGTAACCATACTTGTTTTAAGATTCACTTTTTCTTCAGCTACGTTTTTTTAGTTTTAACATAACGTCGCATTATCCATTACATTGAAGCCTTTAAATGGCTCTTTGTCGCCCTCTGGAGGCTCCAATTAGACAGTATTTGTCTCATTGGGTGGTCTTTCGAATGCTTGATTGAAATGCTGTGGTTTGAGTGCTTTTACAGAATCCCCAACAATTATAACTAGCCATATCATGAGATGATGTGGAAAAGTATGAGAACTGACCCAGTCGTGTTTGCGGGTACAAAACGTTTCCTTACGTTTTCCTGACTCTTAGGCTTCAAGTAATAGAAAAGAGAAGTGTTTAGCGCTCTTCGAAATCTGAGGACGGTGCACGTGAATTATTATCCCCCAGCTTTGCTGTTTGGGCAGCGAAGGTCATCCTGCCTATGCAAGCCTTTATGAAGAACAGGGTGATCAGCAGCGAGGCCGGCTAGAACAGAGTCTGGGGTTTGCTTTGAAGAGGGGGTGCTCCAGTGCTTTGAACGTCTATGTGAGCTATGCAGTAAGTTTAAAAGTACCGTGGCTAGCCACAGTAAACCAGTGCAATGATTTGAGGTCTGGACAGGCGTGGTCCTGTACGCGCAGGACAGAGAGTTTTCAGGCTGCAATATTCTGGATTCTCTGAAGAATGTAAAGTAGATAAACTCCTCCCCCCGATTTTCAAGACATTACATAACACTGTCCCAGCATACCTTGACAATTGCAACTGCTTTCACAAACCTCCTACACAGCTCTGGTCGTCCAGACTCTTGCTATATTAAAGAAGCATTTGCAATGCAATCAGTCTCGCCTTTGGGACCTTATGGGGCCTATTCTGAAGGATTTGTCGCTGAGTTATTGGCACTTTATAGCAGCCAAAGTGGTGATAAATGTATCGCCCCATTCACAAGGCGGTGACAACAGTCGATAATACCACTTTACCTGCGAAAGCAGCTGCAAAAAACATCGCCACAGATGACACCTGCAACTATCGCTAATGAGATGCAGAGTAGGCGTTCCTGTGCAAAAAGCTGTGACAAAACCACTCCGCAACATTCACAACGACCAGTCAGATCAGCGATAAGAACCCAAAACAGGCGATAGGGCGCGTTAGCAGCAGGAAATTAGCACCTTCTCTGACCTGATGTAAAGTCGGTCGACAACCTGCACCAGAAAAGGGAGTCCAGGCCAAAGCCAAACTTGAAGATCAACAGATGCCATGGAGCTACTGATCTTGCAGCTCGGAGCCCCAACAGGGCCACATCACCCACTGCCAGTTACCTCCCCCTTCCCCCACCCGGACCACCACAGAGGTAGCGCAGAGAAAGACAGTTGACTTTCAGAAAACGCACCAACCTCACAGACCCAACACCAGAGAATGTCATTGCCCACTACAGGCTCAAAAGGACAACCATCCTCCGCATCCTGACAATCATTTCCCACAGGCTGATAGTACCAACAGAGCGGACAACCAGCATCCCAACTCAGACAAAGCTGCTGGCCTTGCTGCACTTGTTGGCCTCTGGTACCTTCCATCCAACAACCGCCAGAGTTGGAGAAGTCTCACAGCCAGCCCAATCCAAGTTCCTCACAACTGTCATGGATGCCATCATCAGCTTGGTACCCCAGTACCTAGACTTCCCCCACACTGCGCAGGAACAGCTGGAGACCAAGCAAGGCGTCTACGCCATAGCTGGCTTCC
The DNA here is from genome assembly GCF_964261635.1 of Lissotriton helveticus. Taxonomy (NCBI): domain Eukaryota; kingdom Metazoa; phylum Chordata; class Amphibia; order Caudata; family Salamandridae; genus Lissotriton; species Lissotriton helveticus. Next base: position 43,647,283 of record NC_136060.1, on the reverse strand, counting down.
CGCTAGTGTTTAGGGGCAATTGACTGCACACATGTCCTACTTGTGCCCCCTGGCGACACTGCAGACAATTACCGCAACAGAAAGCACACACATTCCATCAATGTGCAGGCAACAGTGGACCACCGGGGAATCTCCACCAACGTCATCTACCCAGGCAGTGTGCATGATTCCCACATCTACTGAGAGACCATCATCAACCAGCGCTACTAGGATGGCACCCATGGAAATGCACTACTCATTGGCAAGTACCAAATGAACACAGCACACACCTCTACTCCACAATTATGCAACTCACAACACTGGGAATGAAACGTTACAAACTCACATACTGTCATGGTGATGACTTTTGCCTTTACACTGTGTTAAGTTAGCATGAGCTTATTAGAAGTTTTAACGCCATTTTTCCTCTCTGCTGCATTTCCACACGGCACATGATAATATAAATGTTTAGAGTCTAGCAGAGAATAATATGTTTTTCCTATAGTATCAGTCTTGCTTGGTAAGCTATGTCTGAACAGTGAGTGCCGAGGCCTTCAAGGTTATTTCAACACAATAGTTGTTGTTCGGTCTGATCCACGCACGTTCTAGACATAAAACATATGCAGCTGTGGGCAACTGAAGCATCCGTGCCTGAAGCTTGCACGTGCGGTTGCCGATGTGTGCCCGTGACGGTCCGTGCACATGCAGCCAATGGGAAGAGGGACGCTGGCCGCATATGGCCAATCGCAAGTAGCGGAAGCAGTGCACCGCAACAACAGGGCCAGTCATTGGCACATTTCACGAACACGCTTCCAGGGCTGACCAATTGCTGGCGACGTATGCCACTGACACGTGCTGAGGGCCCTATATATGTGTGTTGGCCAAATTGACACTTCCTACCCTGGGGACCAGTGCTGCCTGTTCACCTCGACCTGCTGCTGCTGCTGAGCTGACCACCGACTGCTGCCTGTGACCATCACCTCGACCTGCTGCTGCTGCTGAGCTGACCACTGACTGCTGCCTGTGACCATCACCTCGACCTGCTGCTGCTGCTGAGCTGACCACCGACTGCTGCCTGTGACCATCACCTCGACCTGCTGCTGCTGCTGAGCTGACCACCGACTGCTGCCTGTGACCATCACCTCGACCTGCTGCTGCTGCTGAGCTGACCACCGACTGCTGCCTGTGACCATCACCTCGACCTGCTGCTGCTGCTGAGCTGACCACCGACTGCTGCTCTAGTGCCATACTCCGTGATCTTGCCATGTCGAGAGGCAAAGAGATCCGGTCTCGACCCTTCACCGCCGCGGAGCTTGATGTCCTCGTGGACGGTGTACTCCGCAACTATGGACGCCTCTACGGCGCACCAGGACGGGTGGTAAGTGCAGTGTGGGACATGTTGGTGTGCATGAGGGGGCCAAATAATCAGGCCTATTCCTATCTTAGCTGTGTAGTTTGGGCTAGACTTATGTTCCTGATTGTGCATGGCTGCTGACAGTTACGTCTTGCCCCTATGTGTGTGACAGGCCAACTGTCCACTGACTTAAACCCTTTTGTCTCCCATCATGGTAGGTCAAGCTGCACCTTCGCAAGGACCTGTGGAGGAGCATAGCACGGGAAGTACGGGCATTGGGGGTGTGCAAAAGACGACATACACACTGCCACAAACGCTGGGACGACATTTCCAGGCTGAGCAAGAATGTAGCGGAAGTAACACTGGGCATGATTCCAAGGACGCCCCGTCTGGCCCGACGCTCCATGACCCCTCTCATGCACCGTATCATTGCAGTGATGCATCCTGAACTGGCCGAACGTCTGAGTGCCGATCAACAGCAAACTAGCGGTGAGCATACTGTCTGTGTAGGAAACCTGTGAGTGCTATGCATGTATTGGTGCACAGACACAGTATTGAGTTCCGTGTTGCGTATGTATCTCTGTGATGCCATTTTGGTCCCATTGGGTGGTTGTCATTTGACATCCAGGTCCGCCATGTTGACACGCCACTTGCTTAGTAGTTGAGTGTTGAAGCACATCCCCTAGTGGTCCATGGCCCCATGGCAGGAAATGTGAGGATGACTGGTAGAGGTGGGCCGTGTGCAGGATGGGGGCTACTAAATCTTTGTCAGCTATGGAATTTGGCAATCCTGGTCCTTCTGTACGTCAGTGTGCCCATGACTCACACATCTTTTATGTGCATTTCAGCTATGACAGAGGACACTCAGCCACAGACGGTGGAGATTAGTCGAGGAAATGAGTCCGGCTCAGACTTCGCACACACGCAGACTGACACAGAGGAGGCCAGCGCCGGAGAGGGGGACAGGACCGTCCCTGAGGACTCGCATGTGGAGACACCATCGTCCTCCTCGTCGGACACTCTTGGTGAGCCTGCACTGTTGTCACAGACTGGGAGTGGGCAATCATCACCTTCTGTCGGAAGACAGCACACAGGGCCCACACTTCCGCCAACTGCACCATGTACTGTTCGTGGCCGGAGGAGTAGGGGGAGCAGAGTGGCGTTCGGTGCAGGCACCGCTACCCCTGCCACGGTGAGCCAAAATGCACTGTGTGCTAAGGCCGTTGATCTGCTGCGACAGCTGTGTGTGGGGCAGACCAATATGACAAATGCTTTCCAGGACCATGATAGGAAGTTGGGGCAGGTGGTGGCATTCATGGAAGGGATGCATGGCGATCTTGCAGGTCTACACAGGACAGTGCAGTCATTGGCAAGCAGTGTGTCGTCTGCAATAGTACAGTCGCATGAACAGGGTGCTACTTCTGTTTCCCCATCTACACCACTGGATGTCTCAGGGGGTAGTGATTATTCTGAGCAGGACTCAAATACAGGTTATTGCACTAGAAGCAGCGTCAGACAGCACGTCAGGGCACGCAGGGCACAGACCCCATCCCCTAGATCAGCTAAATCTGTTCACATAGACAACGTCAGATACACTGGAGTACACACACAGGATCCACAAGTGTTGTTGGGGGACATGCCTTCAGGAGCTACACAGGCATTCAACACAAAAGGTACTCCCAAGGCAAGGGATACTCACATGTCCATGGACTGTACCTTGGACAAGGCCAGTCAGAAGACAAAGGCACCTCCTAAGAGCAGGGAGACTCCCAAGGGCAGGCCCACAGCAGAGGAAAGGGACCCTCCCAAAGACAGTGAAAAGACAAAGGCACCTCCTAAGAGCAGGGAGACTCCCAAGGGCAGGCCCACAGCAGAGGAAAGGGACCCTCCCAAGGACAGTGAAAAGACAAAGGCACCTCCTAAGAGCAGGGAGACTCCCAAGGGCAGGCCCACAACAGAGGAAAGGGACACTCCCAAGGACAGTGAAAAGACAAAGGCACCTCCTAAGAGCAGGGAGACTCCCAAGGGCAGGCCCACAACAGAGGAAAGGGACACTCCCAAGGACAGTGAAAAGACAAAGGCACCTCCTAAGAGCAGGGAGACTCCCAAGGGCAGGCCCACAACAGAGGAAAGGGACACTCCCAAGGACAGTGAAAAGACAAAGGCACCTCCTAAGAGCAGGGAGACTCCCAAGGGCAGGCCCACAACAGAGGAAAGGGACACTCCCAAGGACAGTGAAAAGACAAAGGCACCTCCTAAGAGCAGGGAGACTCCCAAGGGCAGGCCCACAACAGAGGAAAGGGACACTCCCAAGGACAGTGAAAAGACAAAGGCACCTCCTAAGAGCAGGGAGACTCCCAAGGGCAGGCCCACAGCAGAGGAAAGGGACCCTCCCAAGGACAGTCAAAAGACAAAGGCACCTCCTAAGAGCAGGGAGACTCCCAAGGGCAGGCCCACAGCAGAGGAAAGGGACACTCCCAAGGACAGTGAAAAGACAAAGGCACCTCCTAAGAGCAGGGAGACTCCCAAGGGCAGGACCACAACAGAGCAAGGTCCATCTCCCAAGGGCAGGGACACACACAGAGAGCAGGTGTCTACTGGAGACAGGTGCACCACAGACGACAAGTCTGCTGGCAGGAACAGGGCGGCGACCAGGGCACAGGCTACATCCAGAGACAACACTCCACCTAAGGATAAGGCACATCCTACGGACAAGGCTTCTAGCATGGACAATGGCGCAATCAAGGACAGGCATACTTCACCCCTGGCTGCACTGAGGCTGATGTTTTCTACTGAACGCCAAACAGATGTCTCCGCGGCGGAGTCCCCCCATACCTCCACTCCCATCCAGGCCAGTCAGAAGCAGAGGAGGGTGTCCCCTGTTGTTGCATCCCCCATTAAACATGATTCAGAGTCCAGGCGGCAGGCACACAGCAAACGACAAGCAGGCTCCAGCACGTCCCCAGAAACCCGATCCCCGGCTGCAGATGCTCAACCTATGGTGGGTGGTGATTCTTTAGAGTCCCCACCACTTGGCAGTCCTGTCCTGTCCAGGGTGCACTTACACATCCCTAAGAAATGCAGACACACACCATTGACACCTGTCAACCCCGATGTGGCTCAAGGTCAGCTATCCCCAGCTCCCAGGCCCACCCTGCCTCCTGGCCCATACAGCCCTGTGGCTCATCATTTCAGTTGTCCCAGTGGCGCAGGTGCAGTTGACTCTCATGTATCAGATGGTGGCACTGTGTCTGTTGTTGGCTGTCATGCATCATGTAGTGGCACAGTCTCTGTTGTGCCCTCTCCTGTTGCAGGTCCTGGCAGTCTATCTGGGTCTATGGCTCACGTGTCAGTTAGAAGATCTGTGGCTGTGTTGCACACTCCTGTTTCTGGTGCTGGCAGTCTGTCTGGGTCAGTGGGTCACGTGTCAGTGACTACATCTGTGGCTGTGTCTCACATTCCTGTTGCTGGTGCTGGCAGTGTGTCTGGGTGTGTGGCCCATGTGTCTGTCACTCGGGCTGTGGCTGTGTCTCACACTCCTGTTGCTGGTGCTGCCAGTGTGTCTGGGTCCGTGGCCCATGTGTGTGTCACTCGGGCTGTGGCTGTGTCTCACACTCCTGTTGCTGGTGCTGCCAGTGTGTCTGGGTCCGTGGCCCATGTGTCTGTCACTCGGGCTGTGGCTGTGTCTCACACTCCTGTTGCTGGTGCTGCCAGTGTGTCTGGGTCCGTGGCCCATGTGTCTGTCACTCGGGCTGTGACTGTGTCTCACACTCCTGTTGCTGGTGCTGCCAGTGTGTCTGGGTCCGTGGCCCATGTGTGTGTCACTCGGGCTGTGGCTGTGTCTCACACTCCTGTTGCTGGTGCTGCCAGTGTGTCCGAGGCAGGTAGTTCACGCAGTCCCCCTGATTCTGTGATGTGAGGTGCTGTACACTTCACTCAAATGTTATTTCACATGGTGTGTCCATTGAGAACTGCGTGGCACTCTTGTGGTCCCTGTGACGGGTTGATAGGGACACGTACTTGTGCTGCCTCTGATGTACCTGCTCTGTACTCCACAATGCCCTGTTGATGCTCTGATACTGCATTCTGCCCTCTGATGTGCTGACTCTGATGTACCTGCTCTGTTGTCCACAATGCCCTGTTGATGCTCTGATACTGCATTCTGCCCTCTCATGTGCTGCCTCTGATCAACCTGTTCAGTGCAATGGACTGTTGATGCACTTAGCCCCTCTCATGTGCTGCCTCTGATCAACCTGTTCAGTGCAATGGACTGTTGATGCACTTAGACCCTCTCATGTGCTGCCTCTGATCAACCTGTTCAGTGCAATGGACTGTTGATGCACTTAGCCCCTCTCATGTGCTGCCTCGGATGGACCTGTTCAGTGCAATGGACTGTTGATGCACTTAGCCCCTCTCATGTGCTGCCTCTGATGGACCTGTTCAGTGCTATGGACTGTTGATGCACTTAGCCCCTCTCGTTTACTGCCAATGATGTAGCTGCTCTGTACTCCACAATGCCCTGTTGATGCTCTGATACTGCATTCTGCCCTCTCGTTTACTGCCAATGATGTACCTGCTCTGTACTCCACAATGCCCTGTTGCTGTTCTGATACTGCATTCTGCCCTCTCGTTTACTGCCAATGATGTACCTGCTCTGTACTCCACAATGCCCTGTTGCTGTTCTGATACTGCATTCTGCCCTCTCGTTTACTGCCAATGATGTACCTGCTCTGTACTCCACAATGCCCTGTTGCTGTTCTGATACTGCATTCTGCCCTCTCGTTTACTGCCAATGATGTACCTGCTCTGTACTCCACAATGCCCTGTTGCTGTTCTGATACTGCATTCTGCCCTCTCGTTTACTGCCAATGATGTACCTGCTCTGTACTCCACAATGCCCTGTTGCTGTTCTGATACTGCATTCTGCCCTCTCGTTTACTGCCAATGATGTACCTGCTCTGTACTCCACAATGCCCTGTTGCTGTTCTGATACTGCATTCTGCCCTCTCGTTTACTGCCAATGATGTATCTGCTCTGTACCCCACAATGCCCTGTTGCTGTTCTGATACTGCATTCTGCCCACTCGTTTACTGCCAATGATGTACCTGCTCTGTACTCCACAATGCCCTGTTGCTGTTCTGATACTGCATTCTGCCCTCTCGTTTACTGCCAATGATGTACCTGCTCTGTACTCCACAATGCCCTGTTGCTGTTCTGATACTGCATTCTGCCCTCTCGTTTACTGCCAATGATGTACCTGCTCTGTACTCCACAATGCCCTGTTGCTGTTCTGATACTGCATTCTGCCCTCTCGTTTACTGCCAATGATGTATCTGCTCTGTACTCCACAATGCCCTGTTGCTGTTCTGATACTGCATTCTGCCCTCTCGTTTACTGCCAATGATGTACCTGCTCTGTACTCCACAATGCCCTGTTGCTTTTCTGATACTGCATTCTGCCCTCTCGTTTACTGCCAATGATGTACCTGCTCTGTACTCCACAATGCCCTGTTGCTGTTCTGATACTGCATTCTGCCCTCTCGTTTACTGCCACTGATGTAGCTGCTCTGGTGCCCACTTTGCCCATGCTCACGCATACACTGTGATTATACCCCTATTATGTACAATAAAGGTAGGTTATCAAGTCTCGTGGTCTGTCGTTGTCATTCCTGCTTGCGTACTACAAATGTGTATTCATATTTGCTTCTCATTAGTGGTTTCGGTAACATGACACTCCCCCTCCCTACGTCACGACCCTTGCTGGTATTCCCCTCCAGACAGCCAATGGTTTGTGCCTTACCTGCGTCGTCGTCGATAGTGGGCCATGACTAGGACGTGGTGGATCGCGAAGAGCATCGGGAAAGCGTGTAGCGCTGGGTCCATGGTGGTGGTCAGCTTGCGGTGGGTATCTCTGCTATGTCACCTATGTTCGCTGTGGGGATTCCGCCGTGTTCAGACAGGTTGTTTTTCCGCTGCGGTTTTATGTGTATTTTCCGCCATCTTGATTTGGGGGACGGTCTTAGACGTCAGTACGTACGGCGGATCCCCCGGATGTGTTCCGTTCGCCGCGTGGTCGTGTGTAGTTCGACGGCGGTGCGTGCTTTCCCGTCGCGGATGGAAATTTGACACGTTTTCCTATCCTGATATGGCGGACGGAGTATCCGCGGCAGGCGGACACGGAAAAGGGTTTTTCTGCCTACTCCAGGGCCGCGGTGGCTCTTCCGTCCGCCATCCTAATGAGCCCCATTGTTAGGAGACGACAGAGGGACAAATAGTGCCCACGTATGAAAGTCAACCAGAGATGAAAAAATAGCTTAATTACAATTGGAGTTGTCAATGGGCATTCACCTTTAGCATATGACATTTGTGAACAGCGAAAGACAAAATAGAACATGTCTTGGCTCATCATACCTTTGTAATTGTGGAACATAACATGTATTTCAACAACAGTCCCAGACCTGGGAGTCCAATCCTGTAATCGAGTGCCACAACTAGTCAAAAGGGTGTCCCCACTATATTGTAATAGTGTCTGTAGACCTAATCAAGAAATCCAATTTACACAAATATGGTAATGATGAACAAGCAGTGAGATACCAGTCTCATTAGTATTGACAATGCAACCACGGTCCTACTTCAAATCTTTCCAATATGCATTAAATTGCACAGTCCACACAGCTGGTCATGTACTTCTTACATTGAATGGATTTTTTGCTGGGCATCAACAAAACACAATAGTGGACCTTACCTCTGGAATCGTAGTCTTATCATTGTGATATAGGTTGCATCTAGGTAGTGGGCTGCTTGTGCTCGTCCTTTGTGCCAGAAATTGAGTGCATCACATGTGGCTGCAGAAATGTAAAGTTGAAAAACACACTTATCATTGTAGGTACAATGCGGTCCTCCCAGAATCAAAGACACACATTGACTTCTGCTACAAGGTTGGATGTGACATCTGTTCAGGGACCCTACACTGTTCCGGTGCCAGGCCAAGGAAAGTAAACCCAAGAATAATTCTGGCAGAATGCTCATTAAATGTGCCTTTCACCTCCACCGTATGTTGTATGTGTTGTACAAAACTGTTGTCCTGCATCACAACATGCTCACATATGGCATTTGAACACATGCCAGATCAGACCCTGGTGGCAAATGAAAGGATGACACAAAATGTATGCTAAGTGAGTGCAGAATGGACATACAATAGAACAATGTGTCATATGAAGTGTCCAAAACACCACAGGCTTGCAATTCAATGATAGGATAAATCCCTAGCAAACTATATATGGTTAAATCATAATGAAATTGGTATGGCTGAGGCACACACTGATGCCAGTTGTGTACCTTTGAGATGGGTGTAGGGGCTGCTAAGGTGAATCTTGTTGCAGTTACACCTGCAAAATAACTTGGCTGAAGAGCAACACGATAATCCAGTGCAGGCGGAAAGCATCAAAGCTTCTCAGCTTATCCGCAATGTGTGATCATAACCAAATGTTGTTTTATGCTTGCCTCCTCGTCTACCGTATTCACATGTATAGGTGAGTGTTTCACATATGAGGCTTGGATGTCTGCTGTACAAGACACCATCCGTTGTCAGCTAAGTAGTATCATGATGTTGGAAATAGAGTATGGGAAAAGAGGACACTCAAAGGATGGACATAAGAAATCTGTGTTCTCTCATTCAACAATGAGCTGTGTGACTTCATGGGTAGGGAAGCACAAATGAGCAACATCATGTCCCAGACTAATGCACATCTCACACATGAACTCCTTTCTGGCTTGTCAACAGACAACATTACACTCATGAAAAATGTTAGTCTTAATGTGAAAGGTGAAATCAGTGTAATGCGGAGGAGTCTGGGTAATTTATCCCCTTCCTTGAAATATCAGTAACCTTCTCATACAAGTTTGTCTGTTGATGTGTCATCTTATTGATGTCAGTGCTGGGTGGAGGTAACAGCTAGCAAATGCTGCATGGGAGCAGGTACCCACATGTAAAGTCCATGAAGTAAACATGCTGCACATTGTCCTGGAGTATCCGCAAATGGTTATTGAGAATGACATGTTGACTCATAGCTACCATCTGCTGTACTAAAATATGGACATGTATGTCTCATCACAGCTGCTGACAGGATGATACCACTGCAGCGTACACCATCCCAGGGGATTCATGACATCCTGGCTGCAGCAGTGAGACCCTCTCGTACCTGTCCTTCAGGTAATTCTGGCATGAGGTGTGTCACTAGCTTAGATTACTAAGCCATGACAGAGATCAAGATCCCCTTCTGCATGGAATCATCAGGGAGATGCGTCACGTTGTAAACCCCTGCACCACAAGGGGGCATTCTGGTGCAGGGGGGGCGTTCTGGCGCAGGAACGCCTCCTAAAAGTGGCTGAGTGAAATCTACAAGATTTCACTCAGTCACTTTTAAGGCCATTCTGCGTCAAAATGCTGTGCCTGCTTGAAGCAGGCGTAAGGATTGACACAGCATGTTAGGCATAGGGTCACCCTGAGCCTTGCTGGAGCTGCGTCGTGCTTGCGACGCGACTCCAGCAATGCATCACCTTTACGGCAGCAGATGCGTCACGCATCCGTCTGTCCTTACCCCATGGTGTGCCGCATTGTAAATGCGGCGCATCCATGATGGCGCAAGAGTTGTCTGCCGAGATGCACAATAACTGGCGCATTCCTTCTGACATGTAGGGATGTGCCAGTTATTGTAAATCTGCCCCATGGGGCCTGATCCACCCATGACATCATCACTCACATTATAGACCCATTATCAGTGGGGGAGTCAAATCTGTTGAGGGCACAGGCCTGGGTATGCAATGGCTATGGCCATTTGTGATTAAGTGACCCATCCTCATGAGGTCCAGGTGGGTCTCTAAGGATATGTATTGTTTGTCATCTGTGCGAATAGTTGTTTTTGGTGACATCCACTACACTGATCGCTGACATGGGCACATGACCTGAGGCATGTTCCACCTTTTGACTACTGTCAGCAGCTGTGATTTACATGCAGTTAGTGTTGCTTGCAAAGTTGTCTCAGGATGTTATTTATTGACACAGCCATGTCTGTCCAAGTTTCATCATTGACAACAGACAGCAAACCACATTTTGTCCATGACACTACAGTTTGCTCATGTGAAAAAAGTGGCAATGAGCTGATCACGGACTTGCATGCCCTGACCCTGGTTATGATTCAGAGCTAGCCAAGGTATGTGTAAGCCATGCGTTAAAGCAGTGTTGTGCAAACACAATATGCTAATATGATCTTGCACATGACTTCTGTGGAGTACAGCAGCACAGTATGGTTGAGACATCTGAATCGCAACTTTAACAGACCAAAGGTGCACTCTATGATGGCTCGAGTCCGTATGTGTTCCCTATTGTACCTACGCTGCGGTAAAGTGTTTGCACGCCTGTAAGGGGTGAAGAGATGTGGGGAGAGTGCATACCCAGCATCGCCTGAGGCGTGAAGAAAGGGCAGTTGGTAACATTTCCCTCTTTGATTTGCACAGGACATGATCTATACTTTAGTACATGCAGTGTCTGTTGGGCCATGATTCTTATTGTACAATGGTTAATATTGGAGGGCAGTCAGACATTTCAATGACACATATCACCCATTTTTAGTGTTTTGTACTTACCCAGTAGCCACATGTTGCCAAGTTCTCCAGCAGCAATCCGCTGGGCAAGAGGTGACATGCGGAATATGAAGCTGTCATGGGTACTGCCAGGGAACACTGCATGCACATTAATCAACCTCCCACTGGCATCACAGACAGCTTGAACATTGATGGATTACCATAGGTGTCTGTTGAAGAAGATGTGTGCAATGTGGCGGGGTGGCTGAAGGGCCATATGGGTACAATCAATTGCACCCAGCACGCGTGGAAATTGTGCAAGGAGATAGAAATCTCTTCTGCCCTTTGTCTCATGGCCAGTGAGTGTGGCATTTGTATGTGGTTGTGGGCTCTAGCAGTGATGCATCTCAGTACCTGATGCAGTGTTACATGTAGATAACTCGAGCGCAACTCCACAATCAATGGGGGCCGAGGAACAACAAAACGGCTCCATCTTTGGTCAAGAAACTACGAATCTCATGAGGCCTTGCGCCTCACTGTGACGTGGCAGGTCAGCCCATATAATAGGTGGGCAAACCCGGAAGGGTGTCAGAAATTCTTCCACCCGGTCCCGTGTATGCTGCTGGTTCTGTTCGGATTGTTGTCCTGTGGGTTTTACGGAATTGAGCCCTACCCTTTGTTCCAGGGTCCTCCCTACCTTCGCGGTGAGCGGCTGCTCTAGGAGAGGAGAGACCCGTATGCGCGGCTACGCTCGTTCGGCATTTTCAGCCGGGGCGTAACAAGTCCTCCGTTGGCTGAGCTTCCTGCTAGGAGCTTGTGCGGGGGACGGTATTTGATTTGAACGACATTGTCGGCCGTTACTTTTCACAGTGTCGTCTGTTGGTGAGCTCTAGGACCGGAGCTCGGGCAGAGGACGGTACCAACGCTTTCCCAAGACGACAGAGACTTGTTTGTTGTTCACTGGGGCAGAGTCCTCTGTTGGTCAGCATCCAGATCGGAGCTCATGTGGAGGACTGTAATCAGACACTGACTCGATCAGCTTGTCGGCTGAAGGAAGTATAGAGTGTCTACACAGTCAGGACCCAAATTCTGCACGATGCTGAATTGAAGGTACCAGTTAGTCCTGTAGGGTGCTTTTAACCCGATCAGGAAAATAACTATCTTTATTCATTATTGACACATTTTCATTTTCTTTTGCTGTACTGTTACAAACCACTTGGAGCTCGGAGATTCATTGCATTTGGTTATTGTGGTTACAACGGTCCTTTGGGTGCATTGACACTTTGTTTCCTTTGACATTTATATCCAAGGAGGATAGGTATCTGTTAGCACTATTAGTTATTAGAACTTTGTCTATTGAATGTTTGCTTCATTGAATTAACAGTGTATATGGTTATGTCTTGTATTCACTCTGCAGTTATATCCTCCATTTACCACCAGCACCCAGAAGGCTCAACAAACCTGACTGCTTGTCTCATGCAAAGCCTATTTTCCTTATTTTCAGGTATAGAGAAAGTGTACAGCATAGATGGTTTGATATTGCAGAAATGTTGGGACAGGTTATGTGATTACTATTCTTTGTTGTTTCAGATCTCCCTCCTTGCAGTTCCCTTCCCTTCCTTCCCTCACTTGATCCTTCCACTGACCTGTGCCATTACGGCTGTCAGGCTTGGGTAGATCAAGAGGTGGACCCTTTTTGGTATCAAACTGATCCAGAGGACTTACAACGTAACATGCAGGCACCGCAACTGGCTCGCCTGGGAAATGCTCACATGGTCACTGTAGACCCTTTAGAAATACCCAGTGGCAAAGAAATAGAGAGCAAAATGATCTTGAGATATGCTGGTATTGCATGTGAGTAGCAGGTCACAGAGTCAAGTTCCTGCTCCCACTCACATACGATATCCAAGATGACTTCTGGAGGGAAACGGTACCTGGCCCTTACATCTTGGATGAACATTCTAAATTGGTTGATCCTCTGCCTGAAGATCCTCTGTGTTCTCCTCCTCCTCCTCAAGTAGTTTTGCCACATGGCAAGGGACAGTGCAACAAACACATTCATTGACATGTTGAAAGGATTTGTGTGTGTCTGGTCTGCATTAATACATGCTGCAGGGCTAGGATTGGCTGCAGTGTATCAGCTGATCCTTGGTGGAGGATGGTAGGCACATGGACAGGTGTTTACCCTTGGCTAAAATGATTAGGCCACAATTTGTATCTTCCGGACCGGAAGCAGAAATTCCGGCCAGGTGCAGACATAAAGTTAGTAGTCGTAAGTCCATTCTGTGAATACCAAAAGTGGTCAGTTCATTCTGTGAATGCCAAAAGTAGTAAATTCATTCTGTGATTACCAAAATATTAAATGCATTCTATGAATACCAGAAGTAGTAAGTGCATTGAATGAATACCAAAAGTGTCGTAAGTTTAGGATTTTGTTTTAAATTCATTCTGTGAATAGGGCCCTGAGTCTTGATTTCTTCATGGCAGAGTTCATACCATTGCACGCAAGGAAAGATGTAAGAGGAAGACGCGTTTCAGTCGGGGAAAAAAGGATAGTTGTTACGGAGGTGATCGAACACTACCAACAACTGCCCTGGTGTTACAAACTCTGTGCATTGCGAGCCAACAACACGTGGCTGTGGGCCCCTGCTGACTGCTGCCTCCGGCCTACACTGCGGTCGAGTAGGTCACACATTTGGGACTGAGTCTTGACTTATTTATGGCAGAGTTTATATAATGGTACCGGCCTCATTGCAGACTGCATCCCTTCTCAGCCCCGGTACCACTAAATCTGTTTTCCGACATTCATGAACACTCTTTGGTTGAACTTTGGTGGCAGCTGAGTCTACGGACTGGGGGTTGTCTTCATCCTTTAGTAGCTGATACTGACTTGGTGGTAATAACGAGGATGTAGCATTCCACTACTCAATTTGCAGCTACTGGGTGGCTTCTGCCCTCTGCATCATGCCCTGGAGGACACCTACCACTGTCCCCTGCAACCCTCTGGACGCACACGCTACCATCGCCAGGACCACCTCCAAACAACAACTGCCAGAGTCGAAAAAGTCATACTGGCAGACTAACAGAGTTGCTCACACCTGTCGTGGATGCCATCATCTGCCTGATACCCTGCTCAGCACTCCAGGTGCCACTAACTCAGTGCACCACAACTCATGGACCATTTCTGATTGAGTTGTGTGCTGTGGACAGCTCACACAGCAATGTCACCTCAGGCAGTGTGGGAGACCTCAGACGATGATGAGGAAGATGATTCAGGTGTAACACACCCCACTGCAGCTGCATCGGGAATATCCTGAAGGCACACAATCCTGGACAATTTATTCACATGAGCGCCCTCAGCTCTAGCGCCCCAACCTCAGTGCACTGCAACTCACGGACACTTCTGTTTGCATATTGGGTGAACTCTGTACTTGCTCCCGGCTACCACCATGATGCTTCGCAGTTGTTTCTGTAATGCTAGTGTTTTCTATTTCCGTTTTAATAGTGATCACTGCTCAAGTTGTTGCCAGCACCAACCCCTCCCTGAGGGCTGGCTTACACTCACCCCACGCACATCCAGCACAGGCGTCACTGTACATGTGACTGTGCCAATAAAGGGGCCGGGCGCAGGTGCCCGTAGCCAGTTCCATAAACTACCTACGTGTGTCCGGTTGGTCATAATATATGTATGAGGGCACCGGGCTCTACAACATTACATTGTGCTGTGTACAGCGGACACAACCATGTCACCGCAGGCAGCGGGTAAGACCTTGGACATGTAGTTTTGTCGTCACCCACTCAATACGTTAGAGGAGTGGACTGGGCCATCATACACAGGTCCAGCATGGGGGTGGTTCAGTACAGGACATCTGCAAAAGTATGTGTCTCTGTCGCAGTGTGGGTCTCCTTTGTGGGGTGTAGGTGGTTCCTGATGGGACTTAGACACCCACGTATGTGATCTAGTTTGACTTCCATGATGTCTGACCCCACCCGCACCTGTTCGGCAACCTCTTTTTGGCATTCTAACACTTGGCATTGGAATGCGATGTGTGCCTCGGTGAAGTGTTGGCAGCCAGTGGTGCTGGTGGGTGCTTCCTGCCCACCGAATTTATTTATTCAACTGACAGGAACCATTGTAAATCCTCTCCAGGACCTTATAAAATTCTCTTACGGGGAGGGTGCATTATCAAGAATTTTTAAAGATGTTATTATACTTCTAAACTGATCTGAATCTCTTCAAATTTAAAACCTTTTTAGATTCCTCTTCTTACGATGAGAACATGGAGCTAAAATACCTTGCAATCATCTACAAAAGTCCGACTGTTTCCAGCCGGTGTCAGACCAGGGAACAATACAGAAACTGTTCTTTTTATACTGCATGCTCTTAGATTAGATCTGGACCCGAGCCAGGTCAATGTTTTGATCCTTTTAGACCTGTCACTAGCCTTTGAACGGTCACCCATTTCATTCTGTTGAACTGCCTAGCAGTGGCAGTGTTGCAGTGAAAGTGCAAAATTGGTTCCAGTCCCATCTTTCTAGATGCTTGAAAGAAGTGAAGTTGGATAATTTTTTGGGCCATAAAATGACATTTTCCTGTTAGGTCTCTCAAAGTGCTTAACTCTCACTCTTCATGTTCAGCATTCATGTTGCACTTCTTACAAAAGCCTTTTCTAATTTAGGTTTTAAAACGTATATGTATGCTGATCACACACATTTTTACTCCTCTAAATAATAATTCCCCTTCCCATCAAGCTTTCTAATTCTTTACTTATTTGGTGCTTAATGGAAAGCATTTATCTAAAGCAAAATGCATAGAAAACAAAAGCCTTAGGGATCTGATTCACAAAGGTAAGCTACACTTCTGAGTAGTTAATGCTTTTAAGTACGTTTACAATATATTGCGTATTCACAAAATCCGAGTGTAAATGACTACTAACAAAATACGAAAGAAACCCTTAGTAAGCCCAGCATCATACATGGCCAACCCCTTGCACTGCAGCCCCCATAGAAAAATTTGAAAACAGGGAATTAAAATAAAAACCTATAGGAAATAATTTTCTTTTTAAGTTAAATTATTTAAAATAGTTAACAATATATAAGTCTAATTTAATGTTCAAGAAATATACAAAAATAGAACATATTTATTAGTTAATTGTAAAATATTCCAATACCCTATTTTGAATTAATGTAGCAATAATTGTTTAATTACAAAATAATTCAATTGATGGTAAATCATTCTATAAATAACTTATAATATTCACTAACGCATAATGGGGTTTATTACGATGGCAGTCGGACTTTTGTCCGACCGCCATCATTGCGGTAGTGGGAACGTCCGCCCGTATGGCGGCGGTCCCTCACATGCAATTACGATGAGACCGCCACCGTGGAGGTTCCATCGTGCATGTTTACTATTGCGGTGGGTGCTGCTTGATGCAGCACCCACAGCAATAGTAAAATGCATGTTTTCCATTTCCCTGCACTGCGTGGCAGGCACCACGCGGTGCCTGCCATTCAGTGCAAGGAAATGCAGGTACGCCCCCAGTACAGCAACACCTCCCCCAACACAAGAGGGGCCCACAACGGGCCCCCAAACCTATCCCCCCAGCCTTTCCATGGCTGTTCCACCGCCATGGAAAGGCTGGCTGACGCCTGTATCGTATTATGGTGGATGGTGCTTGCTAGACACCGCCACTATTTTACCCTATCTGGACCGTCCACAAGGCAATTGCTCTGATTGCCTGTGGTGGTTCCGTGGCGGATGGTCTTTGCGTCCGCCATGGTTGCAGTGTGTATCCGCCAGCTATCCTAATCTGGCGGGCGTTCAATCCACATTTGATGGTGGATGGATTGCCACCGCACGGCTGGCGGTGGCGGTTCTTCGCCACCATAATGAGCCCCAATATTTTTTTCTTAACTTGGGAATTTATTTTTTCATTTAAACTAGAAAAAATATTTTCATTGAATTTAATACACTTCCTTAATTAACAATTTATTTCAACATTAGGTTAATAGTGCTATGGCATCTTTTATTTTGTTTTACTTTTTAAAAATAAATATATATGAATTTATTTTACATTAATATTTAATATGAAATATGTTTTAGATTTAATTCTGAGGTAATATTTGTTTAAATTCCCTCATACTTTACTATGCAGAGATCTCTACCCCAGATGTGAAAAGGCACTATGGTAAATTATAGGGACATTTTTCAAACTGTATTTAATTTGAAAATCAATATTAAAAGTAGATTTATATCAAATGTTAATGTAATATATATATATATATATATATATATATATATATATATATATCCCAACACTAAAGTTGAGCCCTCTGTGGGAAAAAGCAACAAGGTCAGAAATTTGGATCCATTTCATTCAGGATCAGATGCAGCATGAGACGCACTCCGGCACAGGCATCTCTCTTGTTCCTTGCCAAACCGGTTTCGGGATCGTCCTCCCTTTGTCAATGGCAGCTGTTCACTCAGAGAGCCTAGCGTGCACTTTCATACTCAAGAGCCCGCCCATGTGGGCGTGTCCAAACGGAATTGTGGTTCTTGTAGTGCTTGCGATATGCCTCAAGTGAGTAGGTTCTGCGTGGCAGCAAAGTCGAATAAAAGTTATAAAACCCTTGTGGGCTGAAGCTTTGTGGCGTTGGGCATCCTGCTGTGTTTTATCATCTGGTCACAGGACTCCGACCTCCCGCAGAGATGACACCGCTTGGCGCCATCACGGGTCTGCCCTCGAGCGGCATACTTCATTCCCGCGGCTGGACTCAGGCCGCAAAACATCCCGAAACCGGTTTGGCAAGGAACAAGAGAGATGCCTGTGCCGGAGTGCGTCTCATGCTGCATCTGATCCTGAATGAAATGGATCCAAATTTCCGACCTTGTTGCTTTTTCCCACAGAGGGCTCAACTTTAGTGTTGGGATATATATATATATATATATATATATATATATTCACTGAAAAAACCATAGGTTATAGACCATATATAGTTAGGAATTAGCATTTAGAAAAACTTATTTTACTCACACAAAACCATTGAAATTCCATATATAGTTAGTTGCACTAACTATATATCGCGCACCCGCAATCCACTGCTGATGATGTCACATATTACATCATTCATGACATGGTCAGTGACATCACTGATGACATCACTGATAACAACATCCCGTGATTTTTTGTTTCTATAAAGTTTAAATATGTCTTACATATTGAAGAATGAGTGGATGTGTAAGTGTCTGGACGAAGGATTTAGTAGGTGCATGACTGACTGTATGAGTGAGTGATTAAATGTGTCTCACTGACTGCATGGGTTAGTGACTAAACTGTCTTAATTTGTGCATCATTATGTCTGTTGTTCTGTAAACTGCTGCATGTGTTGATCAGTAGCTATATGAGTAACTATATGGGTTATTGATTGATTGCCCAAGTATTTGTATGGGAGACTGAGTGTGTGTGTGGCTAGCTGGGAGGTGTGTGACTCTGTGCAGATCAATCTGTACTTGTATCAATGATTGTATAAGAAGGTAAGTATGTGTTAGTATATGTTTGAAAATGTAAGGTGCTCTATATTTAACTGTATAGACAAGAAAATGGAAGTGTCATTGATTCTTTACAGGACTGACTAGGTGTGTGAGTAACTCCATGGATGAGTGGCAGACTGTAAGTGTCTGTATAGGTGTATGAGTGCATATGATAGTGTTGTAAAGATGAGTGATTGTATGTATGAATGATTGTATGGGTGAATGAGTGAAGGTGTGTGTAGACGTAGCAATCAGTGAGTGCGTATGTAGTAACTAGTATTGGTGTGTCAATGGTTTCAAAAATTATACTCTCTTTTTAACACTGGGTGAAACAGAGGTTATATTAAAATGTGAGGAGATGCATTGTATTGTCACATGAATGATATCATCAGTGATGTGGTCATTGATGTCAAATGAGATGTCATCAGTGATGTCATCAGTGATGTCATTTGAGATGTCATCAGTGATGTCATCAGTGATGTCACTGACCATGTCATGAATGATGTAATATGTGACATCATCAGCAGTGGATTGCGGGTGCGTGATATATAGTTAGTGCAACTAACTATATATGGAATTTCAATGGTTTTGTGTGAGTAAAATAAGTTTTTCTAAATGCTAATTCCTAACTATATATGGTCTATAACCTATGGTTTTTTCAGTGAATTTTCAAGGTTTTGTAAATGCTAATTCCTAACTATATATGGTCTATAACCTATGGTTTTTTCTGTGAATTTCATTGGTTTTTTAACAGCTAATATCTGTAGCTGTAAAATCTATTCTTCTTTAAATCCAAAAATATATTTTATATGTTTATGAATAATTTTTTTTTTAAAATATTTTTTTTTCTTCGTTCCCGCTTCGCGAATCGGGAAGCTTCCCGTTAGCTGACCTTGATGCCGCGAAATAGACCGCGAGCCGGTAAACGTTTCTTTACCGCAAGTGCCGCGTTAGAAAACAACATCGTGACGCCTCCCGTCCGCATGACGTTTCACGTTGTCGCGTGATACGTCATATGACGTACAACGTTAGCGAACTGGTACGCGAAGCGAGTCGCAAAGCGCAGGTTTCTGGAAGCAAACCGGGAGGCCCTGCAAAGCGCTTAACGTAAACACAGCAAGTCATGTGACTTGGTAATAACACTTTTCATTGGTTCATTTCACTTTTGGTTTCCTAATGATGTAAGACTAGGTCATATAATCTAAAATGAACACTTTTGATTGGTTGAGAACTCTTGTTTTTCCCAAATGATGAAAATCCCTCCTTCTTTCCTCACTCTGACTTTCATCATTGTGAGAGAAAGACCCTTTGTGATCACTGAGCAATGGCTTCTTTAGTAGCTTCAGCTGGTGCTTCCCCACCACCTCCACCACATCCAAGGAAGAGTGGACCACCTGCTCAAGTTATAATTCAACAAGGAGAGGAAGAAGAGGAACAGGAGGACGAGCACGAAGAGAGGCAGTTTTTGCCTGAGCAGCCCAGGACGTCTCACCGGAAAGAAAACTTCATTTGGCAATTTTTTAAAATTCCCAAAGGTCAGAAAAAAGTAAATGCAAGATACGTAACTTGCCTTATATGTCAAGATAGACTGTCCAGAGGGACCGACAAAAAATACAGTTTCGGAAACTACACAATGCATCGCCATATGACTAGGTGGCATCCTAACAACTACAGTGCTGCACAGTTTCGGAACGACCTAGATAATCTCCCTATTATGGCCAGAAGATCTGTTGTACCGGAAGTAACGGAACCAGAGG
Source organism: Lissotriton helveticus (assembly GCF_964261635.1). Lineage (NCBI taxonomy): Eukaryota > Metazoa > Chordata > Amphibia > Caudata > Salamandridae > Lissotriton > Lissotriton helveticus. The sequence continues at coordinate 43,627,078 of NC_136060.1, read as the reverse complement.
GCAGGGAGATGGTGCCAAATATACAAATGAGATTTGGTGATGTAAAACACATCTGCGTATTTTGCGATGGATTCATTTCCTACGGAGAAAAAAGCATCACTCTGATCAACAGAGCTATTGACTATCATATGCAAGTTTGTACGAAACGCCCAAAATAATAAATACTTCTTTTTTTTGTTTTGTTGCTCCTGTTGAGCCCTTTACAATGAATCGTTTTCATTGCCCCCTCCAAGAAAAACCCAAAAAAATATAAAACTGTTCAGAAAAATTCAAAAAAAGTAAAAAAATGTTCTGAAAAATAAAAAAAAAAGTTCTTTTCAGAACTACCTCCCCGTTATTAAAAAATTGGTACAATATTTGGAACTGTGCCAACCTCTATTTCTCTTAGTTCGCTTCCCAGTTCGCTCCCCGGTACGCGAACCGGAAGCGAACCAAAAACAGTAAGTATAAGGGAAGGAAACAGACACTTATGTTAAAAGAAAGACAGCTATAGGGGAGTAAACTAGAGATACTATTACCCGTAATCCACTGCTGATGATGTCACATATTACATCATTCATGACATGCTCAGTGACATCATCAGCAGAGGATTGCGGGTTTTTTGGCAACGTGCCTTATCCACGGTTTAATAACGCTGCCTTTTGCTTTATATAAGTTTTCAAATTGTATGAAATATATACCAATAGGTCGTTATGAACCTTTAGGTAGTGCTTTTCTTCATGAGGTCTGGTCGCTTCCATACACATACAGATGTTTCAAAGATGATCAAGAAGTTTATCTGAATGGAGAGGAATGCACTGAGACGCCAGATCATTCACTAATGTGTAGGCACATACAGTTACACGGTTCATGCAACAAACACCGACCAAATATGGCTTGCGTGTTGCAAGGCACGCCAGTTCCTGCTATCATCCCCACGTTCAAGTTGTTGGAAAATGGTAGTTATTTGATGCTCAATAATGAAGATTGTTCTGAGTTAATTAAAAGTATTCCTTTTATCGTAACAGTAAGTGAACGGGTTATTTGCTGCAGAAATGTTCTATTTCCTCCCACACATGAACATAGGGAGTTTTCAATCTGGCCACAAATACCAACCTTGGGACAGATTTCAACGGCATGGCAAGAATAAGAGCTCTTTTGTCTCAGAGAGAGGTGGCCTTGAGTTCGGCCCGTGAAACTTTCGTGCTTCACATAGCGAACACCCGTACAGAGGTGCACACACTTTTCAATTCAGATTTGCCTTTCAAATTCAGCAAGATGGTTCAGACTATCTTTAACGCATCCTCCGCAAAGTCCCTGGCGCACTTTTTTAAAGTTGTTACCAGTGGTCTCGTGACTTCATTTGAGAAAATCTTTGGACTCATCCCTGCTTCCTTTCATTCTATTTTCTCCACTCTGGTTCGTGGATTGGCATTTTTACTTGCATTACCAGCGGACGCTCTTGTGCTTTTTTACATTTTTAAATATGGATGTCCCTCCTATGCAACCTCCCACCCTGCAGCTGCTGACACTGTTCCGCAATCGCATGCTAGAATATTATGGCACAATGCGGTTGGCGATATTAAGCACGGCATATGGATTATCTTTTCGATTCTCCTACTTCACCTGTGTCCAGCCTGTATTTCACTGCCTGACCTGTGATTTCGATTGGGCCATTGATTTGTGTCTCTGCGGACCGGTTTCTCCTGACGTCGACTTTAATCAGCTGATGACTCCTATCATTACTCACGAGTTGGTTTGTCCTGGCGAAAGGATTATGGCTGTGGCATTGATGCATGGACTACTTGGTCCCTGGAATTTACTGGCGGCAGCACAGTCTTTCTTGGAACAGAGCTTTCTTGAAAACCCACGAGCTGTCCTCTGATGGTGATAGAGGATCCGGTGCTGGGAGAGCACGTATGTTCTTTTCCGCTTTTAAATTGGATGGCTGAACTGTTTTCGGATGAAGACGGTGACTTCCTATTGGAGGCTGTTGCAGCTTATTTTGCATACACAGTTATGTCATAGACCTTTTTCATGTTTGATATGCTGAGTACTAGCATTTCATTGACAATTCATTGACTTATTTGTCAAGTTTTTATTATTTACCTTGCCTATTGGCTTAAGACTCGATAAAGTACTTGGCTGTTTTATTTTTCTTTAGCATTAAATTTTCCTAGTTTTTAATGCTTTACCTTGCGGACCGTCCACATATAAACTTGCAATCTGCTCTCATGAGATGGCACTTCTATTATCTTATTCAGTTCGTTTCCGGATCATGGGGAGGTGTCATCTAGGTCCTGGATATCTTTACACCGTGTTAAGTTAGCATGGGCTCATTACCGGTTTAAACGCCATTTTTCCTTTTTTGCAACTTCTGCACACGACACTTAGTTGTTGCTTTAGCTTTCCACCTAGTAGTTCATCGTGGTTTACATGAGAATAATATGTTATTGCTCTACTATCTGCTTTGCTTGTTAAACTATATCTGTACAGTGAGTGCTAAAGTTTCAAGAACAACACGATACAGAATTGTTATGAGGTCTGATCTCCACGACTTCATACTCATAACATAAGTGCAACTTCTGCCAATTCTGGGCATGAGGCGGGTTTTATATTGCTTTGCCGAACACACATACACAACAGTTGATGCGGCTCACATGAAGAGAGAGCTGGTGTATGCTGATGTGATTCCTTCAAATCTAAGACACTAAAGTATGGGCACGCCCTAAACCAACACAAAGAGACCTTCTTAGCAAATAATATAATATGTGTATTAGGGAGGGTGAGATATAAGCAGCCGCGGGCCGTGGAGGGAGTTACGGTGAGGCAGGGAGGCGGGGAGGGGGAGAAGCAGGGTGGAGCCCTCTCTACCTTGCCCCTCCCCCTCCCCGCCTCCCTGCCCCACCGTAACTCCCTCCACGGCCCGCGGCTGCTTATAAGTGTTGCTAACTCTTATTCATTTACAGCATGTTAACATACTATCACCATTCGCTTTTTATGTACTAGTAACTATGCTGGTAATTTTGCTACTGATAATATGTGTACTTGTATTATCTAAGATACTACGCCTGTGAAGACGGCATTAGTAAATAAACATTTCAAATACACATGTGTTCTTCTTAACTCCATGTTCTGGTTTCTAAGAAATATATAACGACCGACTGTTCATGAGTTCCACGTATCCTGAGGTACTATAAGTTCATATTCTGGATTGTCTAAACATTGAGAGTTTGTTATATCCAATGTGACACTGTACCTAGCTTGCTAAGGAGTCTTTGATTACTAACGTGAGTTTTGGGACACCCTAATTCGCCGAGGTTCCAATCCTCTGTCCACAGTTCTGTGTGAGAACAGAAACCCTGCGACAGGGGCACCCCCGACCCTTGCTGGAGCTTCATCACACTTGCGATACAACTCCAGCAATGCGCCACCTTTACGGCACAGATACATCACGCATCTGTGCTGTTTTTGCCCCATGATGCGCCGCATTGTAAATGCAGCACACCATAGGTGACGGAACAGCGGCACAGAATGACTAACACATCCCTGGTGATGCGCCAGTCATCATAAATGTATCCCTATGCTTCTTATCTTGTTAGAGATGAACCGCCATATGTATCATCAAAGTTTTTTGCATTTCCTAAATAGCGAACTTTAAGGAATAAATAGCGATTCTTTACCATTCCTAGTTTGCGATGAGCTATTTGCTAATTACAAATTACCCATTCATTTCCTTCATTTCCATAGGGCGGTTGGACTCACTTTTAGCTCGAACGGCTGAATGGATTTCCACGAAACTTGGCAAAATTGTAGGGACTGGTAGCCCGATGTGCCTTTGCTATGTCTCAAGATATATGCTCCAGTGGTTTTTACGAAAATTAACTTTGAAAAATATATATTGGGCTACATTGGCCTATATATATGTTGGAGCCCAAATGTAGCCCAATGTAGCCCAATGTAGCCCAAAGATGGCCGCCAGACACACAAAAAAACAAATGTAGCCCAAATATCAGCCAGATGTAGCCCAACTATAGCCCAGTGACAGAATGACCAATCAGCTTCGCAAACCTCCGTTACGCGAAGCGGAGCGCTGTTACAGATATATATCTTTTTTTGAACGTTAATTTCTTAAAATCCACTGGAGCACATATATTGAGACCTAGCAAAGGCACATCGGGCTACCAGTCCCTAATATTTTGCCAAGTTTCGTGCAAATCCATTCAGCCGTTCGATTATTATTATTATTATTTTTTTTTGCCCCGCGGGGCCCTTTTAAAACCTCCACATCAAACCTAGGGGGTCAGCGAGGATCTACTATGCCCCCTTATAGTTATTTCCCCCTTTGTTTTGACCTCCTCTTGTCTCTCGATCCTACCGAGAGACAAGATGGCGGCCGCTACGGACTGTTTGGAATGTTGACAGACGCCGGAGAACCAATCAGCTTCGCTTCACAAAGCTCCGTTGCGCGACAAGTACGCGTCCTGGGCCGCTGCCCAGTCCGCTGTTACAGATATATATCTTTTTTTAAACGTTAATTTCTCAAAATCCACTGGAGCACATATATTGAGACCTACAAAAGGCACATCGGGCTACCAGTCCCTACAATTTTGCCAAGTTTCGTGCAAATCCATTCAGCCGTTCGGGCTAAAAGTGAGGCCAACCGCCCTATGGAAATTAACATGGGAAAAACGCGTTTTGGGACCCCCCTTTTTTCTCGGCCCCCCCTTGACGAACCCCCCCAAAATTTTCAGGGGCTGCTCAGAAACAAAATGTGCCATTTTCCTGAAAATTTCAGCCAATTCCGTCCACAAACGCCAAAGTTATTAGACATAGAATTTTCAAAAATCCCATAGAGAAAAAATCGCCAGTAGGTAATATATAGTTAGGATTTTTTCCCTATGGGTTTTTTGAAAATTCTATGTCTAATAACTTTGGCGTTTGTGGACGGAATTGGCTGAAATTTTCAGGAAAATGGCACATTTTGTTTCTGAGCAGCCTTTGAAAATTTGGGGGGGGTTCGTCAAGGGGGGGCCGAGAAAAAAGGGGGGTCCCAAAACGCGTTTTTCCCATGTTAATTTCCATAGGGCGGTTGGCCTCACTTTTAGCCCGAACGGCTGAATGGATTTGCACGAAACTTGGCAAAATTGTAGGGACTGGTAGCCCGATGTGCCTTTTGTAGGTCTCAATATATGTGCTCCAGTGGATTTTGAGAAATTAACGTTTAAAAAAAGATATATATCTGTAACAGCGGACCGGGCAGCGGCCCAGGACGCGTACTTTTCGCGCAACGGAGCTTTGTGAAGCGAAGCTGATTGGTTCTCCGGCGTCTGTCAACATTCCAAACAGTCCGTAGCGGCCGCCATCTTGTCTCTCGGTAGGATCGAGAGACAAGAGGAGGCGAAAGCGAAGGGGCAAATGACCATAAGGGGGAATAGTAGATCCTCGCTGACCCCCTAGGTTTGATGTGGAGGTTTTAAAAGGGCCCCGCGGGGCAAAAAAAAAAAAAATAATAATAATCGAACGGCTGAATGGATTTGCACGAAACTTGGCAAAATTGTAGGGACTGGTAGCCCGATGTGCCTTTGCTAGGTCTCAATATATGTGCTCCAGTGGATTTTGAGAAATTAACGTTCAAAAAAAGATATATATCTGTAACAGCGCTCCGCTTTGCGTACTTTTCGCGTTACGGAGGTTTGCGAAGCTGATTGGTTTTTCGGCGTCTGTAAACATTCCAAACAGTCCGTAGCGGCCGCCATCTTGTCTCTCGGTAGGATCGAGAGACAAGAGGAGGCCAAAGCGAAGGGGCAAATGACCATAAGGGGGCATAGTAGATCGTCCCTGACCCCCTAGGTTTGATGTGGAGGCTTTGAAAGGTTCTCGCAGGGCAAAAAAATATATACCGTTTTTTTTGTTTTTTTGCGTGGGTAGCGCCCGGTCCGGGAACCGGGAAGCTTTCTGGGCAGCGTACTGCAATGAAAAATGAATGATAGACTTTTCAAATACTGTATGTTAATTGATTGTTGGTTTTGTTGATTATTTTTTATTTTTTTTTATTTTTTAAGGATTGTTTATTGTGTTTCATAATTTATTAAACTTTCTAACGCGGCGCGTCATATGACGCATTACGCGACAACGCAGGTCCAGAATATAGTCAAAATGTCTCCACCAACCAGCGGACGGCACACAACCCCTTTCAGCAGGCTAAATAGTTCTGTTAAATGACAACAGAAGGGACAGGCAACAAGAACCATCAGTCAAAGAGGGGAGGGCAAGTTCTTCTCTACCGGGTCACGTTGGAGCGCTACCGGAACTGATCGAATTGGTAGTCTACAGTGTTTCTGGATGTTTCAGACTGAAGCTGGCGTTAGCATGAGAGCACCACCATTTCGTAGCTCCGTCGTGGCCATTCCACGAGCAATCATGCTAGGCGCTCCCCACCAGAAGCCTGCGGGAGTCGGGGGCCCCCAAGACTTTTGTAGAATCTTCAAGGATGAGGGGACGCTTTCGCGAATGGAGCCCAAGCTCTAGCAGACAAGCGTCCGAGTTCCAAGGTGTCGCAGGCCCATTTTAGTGGACCACGCCCAAATCTGAAGAGATGGCCGCCATTTTGAGAGTCCTGTGGCAGCCGCCTATCGCTGCGCCGCAAGAGCGGGAGCAACTCAAGTACATGGTGAGCGAGACGCTGTAGTCGAAAGAGCGGGCGGTAAACAGCTGAATAGCGGAAGAGGCACAGTGTAGCAAAAGCGGGCTGAATGGCAAATGAAACGGAAAAGGGGTGCCCCACTACAGCGTGTCTTTAGGTGAAACGGATTGTGGGACAAGGTGAAGAATGGAAGAGTCACCAAAAGGAAAAAAGTTCCGCTTGACCCCGGGAGCCGGCCACCTATGTCGGGGGCGATCTCAGGCCACACCAGGGCAACACGACTTGGGGAGGGGGCCGGAGCCAAGCGCCCCCTCCGAGTCCGCGACATGACACCGTCCCTCGGGGGCCTCCGTCAAGCGGTTCAGGGTGGCACCGCATCACAACAGCCCCCACTTACTTTAAGAATAGTGAAGATGAAGCAATTGCAAATAGGCTTCAGACAATGTTACAAGCACTCCTCAAAACTTTGAACTTTTCAGAGTGCATGAGTTGGGACAGCGAGGGGTGATTTGGTTTCTCGGACTGTTTTTCTGGTCTCTCACCACTGGCATACTTTAACGTTTTCTTGTTTCTAGGACATTAATAGGTTTTATCATTACGTTATGTTATCGTTTCTTTGTTTGTTGTTTAATAAAAGTTCATGTTCATCAGTGGCCTACTGATTTTCGTTTTCCTATTTTTTTCTTTCCAGGTTGTTTCATGGTAAAGTTTCTGTTAACAGGATACAGTGATCACTTCGTTATTATTGCATATGTCCTTTTCACTAGGGGTGCTCTCTGGTCGGGCCAGATGACGTATCTCTAGTAAATGGTCCGGGTGAAAAAGGTGCATCAATCAGTGGGGAGTAGATAGGCATGACAGATTACAACGGGGGTGAAAGGTCCGCATTACGTACCCTTTCACTACTTGCAAAGATTTTCCTACGTTTATTTGCAAACAGGGAATACCTCCAAAAAGAACTAATTCCCAAACAGTCAATGTTCGGACAATCAATCAATCAATGAGGAATGAAATAGGTACGACGTGTTAAAGGCTTGCGTTACCTACCCTTCACTATCTGCAAAGGGAGAGAGAATATTCCTATTCTTCCTCGTTTGCAGGTAGAGAAGATCCTTAAGAGAATTAACTTCGAACAATTCAATGCTCGATTGAAACAATCAACAAGGGGTACTGTGAACACAAATGAACGCCGCTTATGTACATACGCATTGCTATTTTCAACAGTTTGTTCCTAATGTTTCTATTTTAGCGAGGTCAAAAAGAGATCCCATTAGTGGCCTACTGATTTTGCTCGATTCCTTTTGTTTTTTTACACGATTTTTCGCTATCTGCAAAGACTAAACAGAGTATTGCGACTCTGTGCTTGTTTGTAAATAGAGAATGAACCAAAGAGAACAATCAATCAAATGGAGAGAGAAGCAGGCACGACGTATTACAAAGGGGGCAAAGGGCTGCGTTAACTACCCTTCACTATCTGCAAAGAGAGAGTACTCCTAATAGAAATGAGGGGTGGGGGGCAGTATTCAAAGCAGATCAGTGTGCATAAACACGAAAATGTTTTTACTTACCACGTACTTGACATTCGACAGCTTATGATATTTGCTATTAAAAAACCATTGAAATTCACTGAAAAAACCATAGGTTATAGACCATATATAGTTGGAATTAGCATTTACAAAACCTTGAAAATTCACTGAAAAAACCATAGGTTATACACCATATATAGTTAGGAATTAGCATTTAAAAAACCTTATTTTACTCACACAAAACCATTGAAATTCCATATATAGTTAGTTGCACTAACTATATATCGCGCACCCGCAATCCACTGCTGATCATGTCACATATTACATCATTCATGACATGGTCAGTGACATCACTGATGACATCACTGATGACATCTCAAATGACATCACTGATGACATCACTGATGACATCTCATTTGACATCATTCTTGTGCTAATACGATAAACCTCTTCAGACTCTAATATAACCTTAGATACACTCAGTGTATACAGACACTCACACACTGCCACTCATCCATGGAGTTACTCACACACCCAGTCAGTCATGCAAAGAAACAATCTCACCTCCATTTCTTCAACTATACAGTTAAACACACCTTACTTATTGAAACATATACTAACACATATTTACTCTCTTATACAAACCCTGATACAAGTTCACAATGATCGATACAACCACTCACTCATTCAGTGGCTCTCATGCACAGTTATTTATATATGCCAACTCTCACATGTACTGTGTTTTACATATGTACTTACTATGACATGTAGCATTGAGATATCCATTCACTCATCAATACACTCATGCACACAGTCAACTGCCCATGTAGCTGTTTCCACATGCACTCTTGAACTCATACACCTAGTGAATAAACTGCTCACACATCTATGCATAGAGTCACACACCTTCCAGCCACCCCCACACAAACTCAATCTCCCATAGAAATACTTGGGCAACCAATTAATAACACATATAGCCTCTCGTATAGCTAATGATCAACACATGCAGCAGTTTACAGAACAACAGACATAATGATGCACAAATTAAGACAGTTTAGTCACTAACCCATGCATTCAGTGAGACACATTTAATCACTCACTCATACAGTCAGTCATGCACCTACTAAATCCTTCATCCAGACACTTATACATCCACTCAAGACATATTTTAACTTTACAGAAAAATACAGTCACTGGATGTTGTCATCAGTGATGTCATCAGTGATGTCATTTGAGATGTCATCAGTGATGTCATCAGTGATGTCACTGACCATGTCATGAATGATGTAATATGTGACATGATCAGCAGTGGATTGCGGGTGCGCGATATATAGTTAGTGCAACTAACTATATATGGAATTTCAATGGTTTTGTGTGAGTAAAATAAGGTTTTTTAAATGCTAATTCCTAACTATATATGGTGTATAACCTATGGTTTTTTCAGTGAATATATATATATATATATATATTTATTTATTTATTTATTTTTTTTCCACAGAAAAAACCATAGGTTTCACACCAGTTATAGTTAGGAATTAGCATTTAAAAAACCTATTAAATTCACTGAAAAAACTATAGGTTTCACACCAGTTATAGTTAGCTGGACATTTTACTCGCATAAAACCATTGAAATTCCCACGTTATAGTTAGTTGGACTCACTATAACTTGCGCGTGCAATACACTGCTGATGACGTCACATATTACATCAATCATGACATGGTCAGTGACATCACTCATGACATCACTGATGACACCATCCAGTGAATGTGTGTCTTTTTAAAAAATAAATATGTGTTATATATGTATATGTAAAAGTTGATGGAAGAATAAATGTTTAAATAAGTGTTTACATGGATATTTTTTTTAAAAAATTGATTGGTTAACTGGTTTATTAAGTGTATCATAGTGAATACATATATTAGAGAGTAATGTTTAAATATTTAAATATATGTATTAGTGTTTCACTTTGTGTATAAGTGGCTGCATGGGTTGGTGAGTAGCTACATGTGTATGTATATGGGTTATTAGATGTTTTTCTTAGTATCAGTATGAGTGTTTGTATGGTTTGGTGGGGGTATTACTTAGCACATAGATGCATGAATGACTGACTCTCTCTTTGTATGTGTTTTGAAGACAGCATATGTGCAGGACTGTATGGGTGGATGAGTGTGTATATGTGTGTGTTAGTGAGTGAATGACTGTCTCACTAGTGTCTTTATCAGTAACTACATATGTTTTAATCTAGTATATGTGAATATTGATGTATATAAGTGAGTATATGTGAGAGTGAGGGATTATAAGAGTTCCTGTTTAAATTAGTATGTGTTTCTATAAGTGATTGTTTAAGAGAGTAAGTATGTGTATGTTTCCTTAGAAGTAAAGTGGTAGTGTGTGTATAGCTGTATAGGCAAATAAATGGATGTTTAATAGTTTATTTGCATGTGTGAGTATGTGTGAGAGTATCTTTTGGATGACTGTCGGAGTGTAACAGGATGTATAGGTGTATCACTACATATGTAAATGTAAATGTAAATGTAAACTTCTTTTATATAGCGCGGGTTACACTCCATGGAGCATCTTAGCGCTTTCAAAAGAGGAGAACAGGTGGTATTGTTCATGTGGGAGAGCATAACAGGTGGATTAGATGAGGTTTTTACAGTATGTATCAGGTAGGTTGTATAACCAGTCATAAGCTTTTATTCGATATGCAAGATATCTTATAAGCACATATACAAAACGTCATTACAAAATACAAAAAGACATAGCTTTAAGAAGTCAGTATAAGAACTCATTTAAAAAGGATAAAAGGACATAAAGCGCCCATAAATAACTTAGCTAAAAAAAGAATTAAATCGCTACTGACAATCTCTTACATCGAATAAGCCAAAACTGTTTTAAAAATTTAGCAATTCCGCACACAATGGGGGGGGAAGTGTCTGTAATTAAAATGTGCAAGGCGACTAGGTGGCTACGAGTACCCAAGATTTGGAAGAGGGGTTTCAACCAATACCTCCGGGGCCTGGCATAATCCGGACATTCAAATAGAACATGCACAATAGACTCAACCCTGTTCGGGCAACAAGCACAATTCGGGGAGGCACGGGCCACTGATGTCCAATTTGATACCACAGCTCCTAGCGGGAGGGATCCAACTCTAAATTTAAAATACAGGGCTCGGTCAAATGGGAGTGTGATCAGGTCCAAATAGGGTTCAAAGGCCACAATGTCTTTAGTTTGTAAAAATGAGACCGTGGACTTGCAGTGCTTCGAGTTTGTGATTAAGCGCTCCGCCGTCCATTTCCAAAAGAGCGCTTTAACAACTTCTTTAGGAGGGGCTGTGCGTGAAGTCCAACAATCCCCAAGACCAATCTTCTCCAGGAGCTTCTTGGTTTCACTCAGCCATCTGATCTTGGCCCAACCCCCCAAACTCATTATTTCCCCCAAACCATCGGCGTAAGATTTTAAGTCCTCACCCCTCCAAATTCGCGTCCACAGTAGGAGAGGGCGAAGCTGAGCCTGATCTTGGATGCTCTTACAGCCCGTGTCCAACAGCACTGGTACAGATGGCGTGCTCAGTGGAATGGAAATAATAGATTTTAGAAGTTTGGTCTCCGCTATCGCTAGGGCATCCAAACGGCAGTGGCCCCACAGCTCAGCCCCATACAAGGCTGATGTCACTACTTTAGCCTTGTAGATGTCAATTACTGGGGAAAGCGATCTCCTAGGTGAGGCCAAAAACTCCCTCACAAGTGCTCCTCCTACTCTTCTGTGATTTAGGACCATTTTCTCAATGTGATTTGCCCAGGACATCCTATCCGTAATCCGAATACCGAGGTAATCGAATTCGGCTACTTTCTCTAAGGCCACCGAATTGAGTGTAGGTGGACGGCCAAGTTTCCTGGGAGGATTTAGGACTAGGTATTTTGTTTTGTCCACGTTTATAATTAACCCTTTAGCAGCGCAGAACTCCTGGAAACGCGTTAGCAATTTCTGCAGGCCTTGGGGGGTCTTGGAGATCAGAAGCGTGTCGTCCGCAAAAAGCAATGTGGGGATACGGACTCCTCCGAGACAGGGGGCGTCGGCTGGTTCTTTTTGCAGATGTTTTACCACCCCATTCACATAAAGTGAAAATAGGGTGGGCGCCAAGACGCATCCCTGTCTAACACCCCTTGACACTGGGATCCTCTCAGTGAGTTCTCCGTCTTTGCCCCAGCGGACCTGCGCAAAGGTATGGTCATGGAGGCTAATGAGAAGGGACAAGATGTAAGGAGGTATTCCCAACTCATTGAGTACCCTCCAGAGCTCTTCCCGGGGGACTAGGTCAAAGGCAGTCTTCAAGTCTATAAAGGCCAAATAAAGACTGCCTTTGCCCAGATCCACGACCTTCCACCCCAGGAGTGCCAACCTAAACACCTGCTCAATAGTATAACCAGGTTTTAAGAGTCTTTCTGAAGATTGTTTCAGTAGGAATATGTCGAAAGGGGGGTGGTAAGGTGTTCCAAGCCTTAGACCCAAGGACTGCTAGAGCTTTTCCTCCTTTGGTTTTAAGTCGGAACTTGGGTATGGTGAGGAGATTTTCACCTTGGGATCTCAGACAACGTGTAGGGATATAGTGCTTAAACATGTTTTCAATGTATTTAGGTCCAGTTTTATTATACGCCCTGAAAGTGATTAACAGTATCTTAAAAAGCACCCTTTTATGAATAGGGAGCCAGTGCAGAGCGTCCATTGCTGAGGTGGCCGAGGTCCTTCTTTTCCACCCTAGGAGTAGTCTGGCTGCTGCATGTTGTACCACTTGTAGTTTGTGGCAGACTGTTCTGTTGGTTCCTGCATACAGACTGTTGCAGTAGTCGAGACGGGAGGTGATGAGGGCCACTGCAACAGTCTTTCTAACTGGGAGGGGGATGAGATCGAAAAATTTCCTAAGCTTTTTTATTATGCCGAAACAGGTCCCCGCCACGGCTACTGCTTGTTGTTGAAAGTTCATAGAGGGGTCGAATTTTATCCCTAGATTTCTTACTGCATTAGCCGTATTCGGGGGAGCAGTCGCATTTTCTGGCCACCACAGAGTAGGGTTAAAGATGTTTCCCTTGCCGAAAGGTAGAATTTCGGTCTTCCCTGTGTTACATTTGAGATGATTTGTTTTCATCCAGTGGAATGTGTCTTCTAGGCAATTTTTAAGTTTGGTCTCTGCTAAGCCAGTGTCGTCCTCCATCACTAGGATGAGTTGAGTATCATCGGCATATGAAATGGTGGCAATGCCATAAGATGATATGAGGGCAATCAAAGGGGCCATATATGCATTGAAAAGTGTCGGGCTCAGGCATGAGCCCTGTGGCACCCCTGTGTTTAGACGTTTTTCTTCTGACCTAAACTGTCCCAGGGTGACTATTTGCCGTCTGTTGGCCAGAAAGCTTTTCAGCCAGTCCAGAACTTTGCCTCCCGTCCCTGCCGCGGCTAACCGGTCTATCAGAATGGTATGACATACCGTATCAAAAGCCGCGGACAGGTCAAGGAGTACCAGGACCGCTTTCTTCCCCTGGTCAAGCGCTGCCCTTAGTGTTTCGGTGGAAAAAATTAGGGCTGATTCGGTCGAGTGGTGAGCTCTAAACCCAGCTTGATGTGGGTGCCAGATGTTATTAGCTTCTAAGAAGGTGGTGAGCTGTTGATTCACTGCTTTTTCTGTAAGTTTACAGAAAATGGGAAGCAGTGAAATTGGTCTTAGATTGTTAAGGGTGGAAGGGTCTGGTAAAGGTTTTTTTTGTAACGGCTTTACCACTGCCAGTTTCCATTCTTCAGGGACTGTTCCCATAGTGAGGGAGTAATTAATGATATTGTTAATATATGGATTGACAATCTCTACCAGAGTGTGGAGTACAAAAGGGGGGCAGGCATCCAGGGGTGAGCCCGATTTGGTTTTTAATATTTGTGCCCGGGTTTCTTCCAGGCTCACTGGTTTAAAGGAGGAGAAAAGGTTGGTCGTCAAGTTTTCCCTGTAGTGTTGAAACTCTTCCTGGAATGAGGGATGAGGGAAGTCTATGGTAAGCGCCTGTATTTTATCATGAAAATAATCCGCGATGTTATTGCACAGAGTTTGAGAGGGAGGGATGTCTCTCTGCATAGTTTTGGGGTTTATGTAGGTATTAAGAATGTTGAAGATTTCTTTTTGTTTATTGTTAGTGTTTCTTATTGCTTTCATATAGAAATCCTTTTTCGAGGTTTTTATCGATCTATGATAGTGCCGGCGAGCCATTTTATACCTATCATGATCGTTTATTTCATAATTACGGCGCCAGGTCCGTTCAAGTGCCCTAACCTTTCTTTGCTCTTCCTTTAGGGTCGGGGAGAACCAGGGGGCAGAGTTTCGATGATGTTTATTTCCTCTCAGTCTAGGTGTAGCTAAGTCTTTCTCCATGGTAAGAGCCTTCATCCATTCCCTAAAGGACTGGGTATCCTTTCCGGGATCCCCTGTCGTGGGCGGAATGGTTTCAGAAGCTTTGTTAGAAACTCTGGGTTTCTCATCAGCTCCTTCCAATGAGGGCCTCCCTGGGATATAACGGGTTTATTTCCCCGTTTGTTATTTCCTATCACTTGAAGGGAAAAGGGGATATGGCTATGATCAGACCATATCAGTTTTTGTGGGTTCTTTACCAGGAGTGTGTCTAGGTTAGAGCAAATGCAATCGATGGTATGACCAGCGATATGTGTAGGTAAGGTGGTAAGTATTTTTAGGCCTAGAATGTTCATCATGTCAGTAAAGCCTATGGTAGTTTGATCTGAGATAGAGTCTAGGTGTATATTGATGTCCCCTAGAATCGTAAAGTTCGAGGTTTTCAGGACAAGGTCACCTATCGCATCACCAATGCTATTTATGAAATCTGTAGGAGTTCCCGGTGGGCGATAGATTAGTGCTCCAGAGAAGGTGAAAGCGTCATGCACCTTAAGCGCAAAGCCTAGGCTTTCCGCGCCTTTGATGCCAGGAATTGAAAACGTTTGGCAGTTTAAGGTTTCCTTATACACAATAGCTAATCCTCCTCCTCTCTGAATGGGTCTATCTTCTCTAGATATGAGATACCCTGGAGGGAGAGCGATCGTGACATCTGGGGTGCTGTCGGGGGGCAAATTTTGGGTCGTGCTAGGATTCCAAGCATTTTTACTTGTTTAAAAGAGAGGGCAATAGTGAAATTTTAATGCGTTTTGTAGTGTAGTTCCTATCATCCCAATAGGCTCTGCGCATTGGAATAATACCTACAGCAGTAAAGGCCTAGACCAGACGTTAACTAGGTCTACTACTGTCGATACTAGACTTAAAGTTTTGGGTTTGCCAGCTTAGCTCAGAGTTCACTAGAAACTTTCTCGAATGTTCAAGGAGGACTTAACTTCCCTGATTAGACAAGAAGGGATTTAGTTTCTGACAACCATAGAACATGACAACTTTGCTCTCCCCTAATCAAGAGTATATCTCGAGAGTCGTGTGAACAAAAGGCAATTTATTTTACTCAGTCAGTACGTGCATTCTTAGTCTCATCAGAATGTAGAGAAAAGGAAGAGACGGGCGTGTTCAATAAAAAGGTGGTATTTATTGATCAGTCTCTTTTCTCATACAAGAGAAATGGATCGATATTATTGCAATACTTATAGTTAAGTAAAGTGCATACATTAAAAGCAATAGTATAAAATAATACTGTAAAAACATTGATATGGTTTCTAAGCCATAAGATGTTTTAAAATGAATAAAATATATTACATACACATATACATTTGACTAAACGTACTCACGTAGTTTTTGTGGGTTCTTTACCAGGAGTGTGTCTAGGTTAGAGCAAATGCAATCGATGGTATGACCAGCGATATGTGTAGGTAAGGTGGTAAGTATTTTTAGGCCTAGAATGTTCATCATGTCAGTAAAGCCTATGGTAGTTTGATCTGAGATAGAGTCTAGGTGTATATTGATGTCCCCTAGAATCGTAAAGTTCGAGGTTTTCAGGACAAGGTCACCTATCGCATCACCAATGCTATTTATGAAATCTGTAGGAGTTCCCGGTGGGCGATAGATTAGTGCTCCAGAGAAGGTGAAAGCGTCATGCACCTTAAGCGCAAAGCCTAGGCTTTCCGCGCCTTTGATGCCAGGAATTGAAAACGTTTGGCAGTTTAAGGTTTCCTTATACACAATAGCTAATCCTCCTCCTCTCTGAATGGGTCTATCTTCTCTAGATATGAGATACCCTGGAGGGAGAGCGATCGTGACATCTGGGGTGCTGTCGGGGGTTAGCCAGGTTTCCGTCATAAATAGACAGTCTAGCTCTTTTTCTGAAATAAGATCAAAAATGTGTTGGGCATGCTTGCCCATAGACCGGACATTGACCAATCCACATTGCAGGGTTTCCTTTCTTTTATGCCACTTAGGACACTTAGTTATCGTCTGGTCAAAGATTTTCATACATGTTTTACATCTCCATGTTCTATCCCCTGTTGCTATGTTCCATGGTTCCTCACAATTACAGCCTACTATATTCAGAGCTACCAAAGATTCTCTAGAGTATGTTAGGAGTGGGCCAGAGGATATGGCCCTAGGTCCGGTCGAGGCACGGACGGGCGCAGACGGGCTTACCTTAGGTGCACCTTTGGCGCCGCCGCTGCGCCCGTCCGCTGCGCCTCCTGATGAGAGAATCATTATATGCTGTCAGTGGCGTGAGGGCGGGGAGGGGCTAAGCAATCGCCTCTCGCCCTGCTCCAAGATGTCAGCCCCCAAGCAGCGCCTACTCGGCTGCAGTGGGGATAGAGAGTGGGCAGGGTGGCCCAAGTAAGCCAAACTTGACCTCAATGCGAGTCTTTGGCCAGCACTCCGCTATCACGCAGCGGTAAAAAAGTCAATTCCGAGGCTGGGGTCGGGTGAGTGTCCAAATTTAGTTTTTGACGTTCCCAAATAAAAATCAGTGCAATTTTTAAAACACAGTAAATACAACAGTTTAAAAACACACTTCGTCCCGGCTTTCCGCCTCAGGACTTCAGTCGCGCACAACCACACACACTCTTAATCAGCGGGGTGTGCTTCACAGCGACTTTTATGCTGTCAGTGGCGTGAGGGCGGGGAGGGGCTAAGCAATCGCCTCTCGCCCTGCTCCAAGATGTCAGCCCCCAAGCAGCGCCTACTCGGCTGCAGTGGGGATAGAGAGTGGGCAGGGTGGCCCAAGTAAGCCAAACTTGACCTCAATGCGAGTCTTTGGCCAGCAATCCGCTATCACACAGCGGTAAAAAAGTCAATTCCGAGGCTGGGGTCGGGTGAGTGTCCAAATTTAGTTTTTGACGTTCCCAAATTAAAATCAGTGCAATTTTTAAAACACAGTAAATACAACAGTTTAAAAACACACTTCGTCCCGGCTTTCCGCCTCAGGACTTCAGTCGCGCACAACCACACACACTCTTAATCGATATGATGAGTGAGTATATGTATGAGTGACTATATAGAACTGTTGGTGAATGAGTGGATGTGTATATAGATGGTGGAATTATTGAATTGGTTGTTGTAACTAGTATGGGTATCTCCATTTTTTTGAAAATGTTAGTTTCTATTATTGAATATGTGTTTCAAGGGTTACATTACAGTGAAAGGAGGTCTGTCACTCTGTCACAAGGATGGTGTCATCAGTGATGTCATGAGTGATGTCACTGACCATGTCATGAGTGATGTAATATGTGACGTCATCAGCAGTGCATTGCACGTGCAAGTTATAGTGAGTCCAACAAACTATAACGTGGGAATTTCAATGGTTTTATGCGAGTAAAATTTCCAGCTAACTATAACTGGTGTGAAACCTATGTTTTTTTCAGTGAATTTCATAGGTTTTTTAAATGCTAATTCCTAACTATAACTGGTGTGAAACCTATGGTTTTTTCAGTGAATTTCATAGGTTTTGTAAATGCTAATTCCTAACTATATATAGGGCCTCAAACCTGTTTTTTTCAGTGAATTTCAAAGGTTTTTTAATAGCAAATCTCTATAGCTATGAAATATAATATTTTTATAATGAATTTTATATTGTATATTTATGTAATACTAATTTTTGTATTTTTTTTTTTTTGCCCTGGCACGCACCGGAGCGCGTACCGGTGAGCGTCCCGTTAGCGCTATTGCCGCGAACGAAAGCAACATCGTGACGTATCGTGTAGCCGCGTGATGCGTTTCATGACGCACGGCGTAAGCGCACCCGGAAGCGCCCGAGCGCATACGATCGCGCAACGTAAGCGCCGCCGGGCGCTCCCCCGGGTGCGCACCGGGGCGCGTAGCGTAAGCGCGACGGGTCATGTGACCTGAAAATAACTCTTTTCATTGGTTGCTAACCGTTTTTTTTTAAGAAGGAATGAAATCGCCACCCATTTCCATCACTTCTTCTTTCACTTTTGTGACTGCAAGACCTCTCTTTTGCTGTCGGCTCTTTGCTGAATTAATATCTTGCATTACCATGGCTGCAAGAGCATCCAGCAGTGAAGATGAGACAGAGGGATTTCTGGATGAAGATGTTCCTCAGCCGAAAATAAAATAACACTTCATATGGACGTTTTTGTCCATTCCACCTGATCAGAAAAAAGTAAATGCTCCAAAGGTGGAGTGCAGGATTTGTAAAACTGTCCTGTCACGGGGTGACCCCAGAAAGAAGTATTCATTTGGACACTCGACGATGATTCGACATGTCGAGAGGAGGCACCCCAGAACTTTGTCAGGGAGGGAGCAATCACAAGAACAGATTCCCAACATCCAGCCTGCTTTTAATAAAGGCGTTATTAAATGCAGATATTGGGATAAGTTACTTTGCTATAGGGAACAAAGTGTTCTGCTCATGGTTCGAGCATTGGATAACCATCGCTGCCGTTCCCAGCCCTAATTTTGATTTGTTTTTTTGCTCCTGTTGAGCAGTTTCCCATTAACTGTTTTTGTTTTTGTTCTAAAAAAAGAAAAAAAGAAGAAAAAAAAGTTCTTTTCAGAACTACCTCCAATTCTCATTAAAGAGCTGTGTTCTAAAAAAAATGAAAAAGAGTAAGTGAAGTGAAGTGCATTGATAAACGAGAAGAAAATGAGTGAGAAAGCACAGAAAGGGACGAGAGGAGAAGGGAAGGGAAGTGAACTAGGGGGACTGAAAGAAGGTGAGTGTGGGGAAGGAGAGTGAGGAGAAGGAGAGTGAACATGGGGAATGTGGATATGCGAAGAAAATGTAGTAAAGGAACGGGGGTGTGGAAGGGTAAGAAAAGAGCAGTGGCTTAAATTATTATTTTACTGTTTCACTGGGTTTTCCCCGGTACGCTCCCCGGTACCCTCCCCGGTGCGCGTACCGGGCGCTCCCCCCGTGAAAATCGAAAAAAAAAAAATGTTTGCCTCGCGAAGCCCTTTTATGGCCCCCACATCAAACCTATGGGGTCAGGGGGGTCTACCCTGCCCCCTTTTGGTAATTTCCCCCTTTGTTTTTGCCACCTCTTGTGTCTCGATCCTACCGAGAGACAAGATGGCGGCCGCTCCGGACTGTTTGGAATGTTGACAGACACCCTAGAGCCAATCAGCTTTCCGCTCACGAACTCGCGTAGCGCGCTGGTACGCGCCCTGGTGCGCGTACCGGGGCGCGCTTATAGATATATATATTTTTTGAACCTAAATTACTCAAAATCCACTGGAGCACATATCTTCAGACATAGCAAAGGCACATCGGGCTACCAGTCCCTACAATTTTGCCAAGTTTGGTGGAAATCCATTCAGCCGTTCGGGCTAAAAGTGAGTCCAACCGCCCTATGGAAATTAACACGGGGAAAACACATTTTGGGACCCTCCTTTTATCTCGGCCCCCGCTTGACGAATCCCCCCCAAACTTTCAGGGAAGGAGCAGAGCGGAGCGGGCCTTCATCTTTGAGAAATTCGCGAAGATTCGTCCACTGGCGCCAAAGTTATTCCCAATAGAATGTTGCAGATTTCCTATGGAAAACAATCCTAACTATAACTACCTACTGGCGACTGCCAGTAGGTAATATATATATATATATTGTCATATGTCATGAATGATGTAATATGTGACATGATCAGCAGTGGATTGCGGGTGCGCGATATATAGTTAGTACAACTAACTATATATGGAACTTCAATGGTTTTGTGTGAGTAAAATAAGGTTTTTTAAATGCTAATTCCTAACTATATATGGTGTATAACCTATGGTTTTTTCAGTGAATTTTCAAGGTTTTGTAAATGCTAATTCCTAACTATATATGGTCTATAACCTATGGTTTTTTCAGTGAATTTCATTGGTTTTTTAAAAGCTAATATCTATAGCTGTAAAATGTATTCTCCTTTAAATCCAAAAATATATTTTATATGTTTATTAATAATTTTTTTTAAATATTTTTTTTGTTTCGCTCCCGGTCCGCGAACCGGGAAGCTTCCCGTTAGCTCAATTTGATGCCGCGACCCGGTCCGCGAACCGGTAAGAAATCAACATAGTGACGGTATCGCGTTGCCGCGTAATGCGTCTTATGACGTACTGCGTTAGCGCACCCGGAAGTGCCCCGGGGCGCGGACCGAGGCGCGAAACGCAGCTCCCCGGAAGCGATCCGCGGCGCGTCGCGAAAGCGCGACGTATCGCGTTGCCGCGTAATGCGTCTTGTGACGTACCGCGTTAGCGCACCCGGAAGTGTCCCGGGGCGCGGACCGAGGCGCGAAGCTCAGCGACCCGGAAGCTAACCGGCGCGCGTTCCGCAGCGCGTAACATGAGCGTGAGAGGTCATGTGACTTGTTAATAAAACTTTTCATTGGTTCATTTCACTTTTGGTTTCATAATGATGTAAGGCTAGGTCAGGTGACCTAAAAATAACACTTTTCATTGGTTGAGAAGTATTGTTTTTCCCAAATGATGAAAACCCCTCCTTCTTTCCTCACTCTGACTTTCATCATTGTGAGAGGAAGACCTTTACTACTATATGAGAAATGGCTTCATTGGTAGCTTCAGCTGGTGGACCCCCACCACCACCACCACCTCCTCATGGGAAGAGAGGACCACCTCCCCAGGTCATGACCAACACTGAGGAGGAAGAGGAAGAAATGGATGAGGAGGGAGAAGAACCACAGTTCTTAGAAGAGTTGCCCCGGGTTTCCAGAAAGAAAGCCAGTTTCATCTGGCAGTTTTATTCGATCCCTCGTGGCCAAAAAAAAGTCAATGCGAGGTATGTCACCTGCCTCATATGCAAAGAACAATTATCCAGAGGGACGGACAAGAAATATAGTTACGGAAATCACACAATGCACAGGCACACGACAAGGAAGCATCCGCTCAATTACAGCCGGGCGGAAATAAGGGATATGCAGTACAATCCAAGACCAACTCCTGTGGCCAGACCAAGAATACCAATTTCATTAACACCAGAAGAGGCACGGGAAACTGTGCCAAATATACAAGAAAATTTTGGCCACATGATACACTCTTGTATGCACTGTCGTGCGTTGTTAGCGTGTGGCAACATGAGCATCAATGCACTCAACCTGGCGTATGAACACCATGATTGCCCTAACCGCCCCCAGTAATTTTTTTTTTGCTCCTGTTGAGCCCTTTTCAACGCCTGTTTTTTGTTGTTTCCCCCCCAAAAAAAAAACCAAAAAATATATAAAATCGTTCAAAAAATACAAAAAAACAAAAAATAAAAAAAAATTAAAAAAAATATAAAACAACAAAAATATATAAAAAAAAGTTCTTTTCAGAACTACCTTCCCTTTCAAAAAAAATTGCTAGAATGTTTAGCACTCTGGCAAGCTCTATTTCTTTTGGTTCGCTCCCGGGTTAGCTTCCCGGTACGCGGACCGGGAGCTAACCAAAAAAAAAAAAAAAAAAAAAGAGTAAGTATAAGGAAAGTAAACAGAGAGTGATGTTAAAAGAAAGACAGCTATAGGGAGTAAAGAAGAGATACTGTTTAATAGATCTATTTACCGAAGAAAAGACGGAAGAGGGTATAATTGTGAAAAACAAAATAGATAACGAAGTGAAAGAAAAAAAAGAGAGTATAACATTAACAAAGAAGAGTTTCTTGGAGAATGTGAGTGAATGTTCAAAATAAGATTAAAACATGAGGAATAACAGAGAGAAAAAATAGAAAACAGAAAACAAAAAATAACAGAAAAAGATTAATTGAAACAGCAAAGAAATGTAAGTAACATAGAGCCATATCATCAACATAGGCAATAAAAGTTTTGCAGCTTTTATTGGCAGAAATGTGTCGCTAAAGCTGCTTTTGCGGCAGAAAACTGCCGCTAAAACTACTTTTGCACCAGTTTTCTGCCAATAAAAAGAGCAATAATTTTATTGGCTGTGTTCATAATATGCCCCTTAGTGTGCTTCAACTACACAGAGAAAGCATTATGAACAAGTAGTGATAGAGTGATCAGTCAAAGACACTAAGAGTAATAGAGACGGAGTGAGTGAACAAGAGTGAGGAACTATGAGAAGAGAGGGACTGAGAAAAAGAGTGGAAGGAGTTGAGTAAGTAGGTAATAGAGAAAGGAATGAGGGAAGTAGCAAAGGCAGGAAACTGAGGGTTAAAGAAATGAAGCAGTGGAACTAATAGTAGGTGAATGTGATAGAAATGTAACGAAAAGAGTACAAAGCATTTACCTTATAATTGTCGTTAAATTACTCACTTTTTGTTTTTATACTTTCAATCTGTGAAAGAGAGAACAAACATTTCAAAAATATTAAAACATGTATTTAAAAATTACAAAAGACAAGGGAAAAGATTGAAGGACAAACAGTTTTTCAACAACTTTGACACTTACAGAAGCTTCTGCTTCTCCAGGCCCCCTACACAGTCCTAAAGATATACATTTTAAACTAACAGTATCTTGATGCAGATGAAGTGAGGCCTATCTTAAAACATGGTGCATCTTTTGCATTGCTGTTGTTTCAGAAAAGTGTCGCAAGACACTAAAATTTTAAATAATTGCTTCAGGATGCCAATAAGATGTGTCCTATCCAGAGGTTTGTTTGAGGTGAGGCCTACTCAGGGTTGCAGATGAAATTTCGAGTTGTTGAAGAGAATAGAGGACATAATACATGTGAAGGTCTACCAATGAAGTGAGTCATGTCCACTGCACTCTTGAACAAAGTCCAAACCTCCTATGTTTCCCTGGACAGACCTAAACTTGATCTGCACAATGTGATTCGTAATGATAGGAAACACAGGTGATGTAATTGAAATACGTGCAATTTATTTTGCTCATTTCACAATCACATCACTTGTGTTTCCTTTGCTTAGGTATCTCATTGTGCAGATGTAGTCTAGCATATGAAAGAATACGCAGAAGTGCAGCACTGCATGCAACAACTTTGACACTTACAGAAGCCTCACCTTCTCCATGCCTCCTACACAGTTCTACATATACATCATAAATGCAAACAGTACAGAATTAATTATACATGTTAAATGGTTTATTTTTGCTGTTCTCAGAATGTATCAAAATTCACTAAAAACAGTGACTTGAAGGTATTCATCATATAACAGCGGGGAAAAAAAACACAATCAAAATGATTGTGTTTAAAAAACCCATACAACATAAGAAATCAGAATTCAGAACTCCTTAAAGTTAACTTACTTTCCATGACGTCAAAGGATGTCCTATGAACAGCTTACACTCTTTTGTGCTGTTATTACTTTCAGCCCGCCACTTTCTGAAAGAAAATCTCCATCGTTTTTAAAAACATGTTACATGCAATAAATGACTTCTTGCTCTCTACCACAAGTTTCCACAAGGCCAAATCTTGTCAGACCCATTTATAACTCTTGGATTTCTTGTAAGCCAATCCCGTCATTTGGCATTTCCGCAACTTTCAGAATTAAAATGTTGAAGATCATTTTCACAATCCTGGAATAGTAATATCTTCCCCTTCTTGCTCAGTCATGTTCTACATTTCCTATGACACTGATACTGCTTACTATGAAGCAGACTTACACTAACTCTATGACTACTACAATTATTTAATTCTCTACATCACTTTCAATCACAAAGCAATGTAAAACAGTAGACAGCGTTGCAGACTTACATTCCCTCTACTCTATGTTTTGATTGGCTGCTTCAATTAGCTTATAAAAAGAAATTGTTTTTCTGAACTCATTCAAAGTGCACTTATTTCTCCATGACGTCCAGTCTTATGGTTAGAAGTTATGTCTCTGAACTACACTTATCCTCAAGGCCAAATTGTGTAGGAGCCATTAGAACTTCTTGAAATTCCACAGAGCACATCCCAAGATTATTTCCCTAAAATTTTGGTTTTAAAAACACCAGGTAAGAGTTTTTAAGGTCATACGGCAATTTTTTTTTGAAAATTAAAACAGAATCGTTGCAGAATGACCAGCCATTTCTAGACTTTAAATAAGCTGTGTAATGTCCTGATGTTATTGAAGGGCCGTCATGATATATAATTGCTGCAGTTACAAAAGTCCTTCCTGATATTGACAACTGCGAAGCTACAAAATTTTTAATTAAAGTTGTCAATTTTGTTCCATCAGGCCTACATCGTTGGAACATTAAAATGACATACTGGCCATATGTTCGTATAAATAATGTGGACATCATTTCAGATTTACATTGGCTACACTCCATGTTGTGATCAGCTGCTTTTACTAGCTTATTAAAGGAGACTGATTTACTGTCTGGCAAAGTTAAATATATAAATCTTTCTGAGTCTACACTAGTAGTACTTGATACCATACAGTTCTCGCAGTCATGCTGTCATTGATAAGAAAGCCCAAACAGCTGATCTACATCTACACCTTCAGCATGCAATACATCAAGCATATACATTAAAAACTCCTGACAATCTTGCTGAATATTTTGAGAGAATTGTGTTTGGCCTGAACATCTGTCTAACAGATTTCGAATTTCAGACACACTTTCTATGTTTCTTCTATCAGTGCTACATTTCTCTAACACAGAATTTAACAAACTGCAAAATCTTTGATCAGAATTGACCACAATCTCTTCTTTTACATTTTCTAGAGAAAACAAAACATTAACCACTACATTAGCATAGCAGTTGACACCAGAACTGTTTTCAAATTGAAAACCAACAACATCTTCAACAGAATCCTTTTTGTTTCTGCTTGTAATTTTAGGTTCATCGACTTTTCGTCTTTTTGCTACAACCTCCCCAGTATTGGTCACATTTCTTCGTTTCCGGCCTACCACACGTTTCTCAAACAAAGGATACTGAGGCAAATGTGGCGCATACTCTTAACCTATTGTATTCCTTAACACAATCTAGATCCGCACAAATGTTTGTGACATCACACTCAATCAAGTACAATCCCGATAAAGTTCTAACTCGTGACAATGCCACATATGCCATACCCTCCTTGAACTCAGAACTGCCAATATTCACCAATGCACAGTCTACACTTAAACCTTGCGATTTATGGATTGTCACCGCATATGCCAAGCAAACAGGAAACTGCTTACGGCGAACATATAAGTCTTTTACAAGCAAAAATCTAGCAGAGCAACGACCAATTAGCTGTACTTCCTCAATGCCATCAAATTTAATTTTAAAAAATTCAATTCCATCTCTATTTCTGTATTTTACAAAATCAACAACATTACCCATTGATCCATTTACCAGACCTCTTTCAACATGTAAATTCCTTCTTAAAATTATACGGCAGTTCAAGCACACATTCAGAGTCTTTTCAAAACCTGCAGTTTTAGATATACTCTTCTCTAATGAATCCAATTTTGTTTTCAGATTGTCAGACAAAATAATTGTTGATCCCATATGCTCTACTCTGTCAATAGCTTCCAGTTTCACAATCTCTTGCTTTTCTAAATGCAACATTTTGTTGTTGAATTTGGCACATTCTGCAAGAGTTGGCATCAAACATATTCCAGATTTCTTATCAGTAATGTTCTGAAAAATATTCTCAGGCACAACATCTTGTTCTGGATATAAATTTGATAGTAATCGTGCATGTAAAGCTTCTTTCCCATGCTCGGTCACTTTTCCAATTCTAACATCTTGTAGAATAGTCTTGTAAACTTCATCCTTCGCCTGACGCATATTTTCATGCAGTTCAGCATAATTGAAGTTTAACCATATATTGACGTTGCCAATGCTGCCTAGGCACTTCCTGGTATCTTCATGCGTGAGCATTTTGAACACAGGTTGCCCTTTCACTGGTGTCAGCTGCAGAAGATTTCCGAAAACAATGATGTGTTTGCCACCAAATAACACATCATACTCTGTTTTGAGAACTTCTTGCATTCTCAAATGCACAAAGGCAAGCATGACATTGGAAACCATGCTTACTTCGTCAATGATAAGAAGTTTCATTTTCCTCAAGATTCTTGAAACTTCAAAACAAGCATCTCCAGATAGCTTGTGATATTGTAATTTGTTGTCATGCTCCACTGGCAGCATCAGTAAACGATGTAAAGTAATCCCTTTAATGTTATGTGCTGCCAATCCAGTTGGAGCGGTGACAACACAAGACAGCGATGACTCTGTCCTTTCCTGCAAATAGCATGAAATTGCTTTAATGAGGAAACTTTTTCCAGTTCCCGCTTCTCCACTCACGTACAGTCGGGCAGGCTTCAACGACGTACATGAGCACTCTTTCTTGTCATGACTTAATCCATGATCAATTTGCATGGTAACTTCGTCATATATTTTCCTCTGCTCAACGTTGAGTTGTCTTTCCAACTCTTCTAAGTTAACCGCATCCTCCTGAGCATGTGCCATGGCTCTTTCCACTTCATTCATGGCAGTGGCAGCTTCATTTTCGATAACAGGTCCTCCTAGTGGATCCTGACTCAATGAAGCAGAACTCTGACTGTCCTGAGAACTGTCTCTGGCAATCTCGGCTGCAATCGTTGCTTCCTGCTCAATTTCCGCATTCAACATTTCTACATATTTGGGAAAAGCAGGACATTCTATGGTCTCCTTGGCGGCATTGAAAGAGTCTTCGTAACAGAGGAAATCTCCAAGCAGTTCCTCTTCTGCACGCCAAGGCTTGAAAAGTTGCAAAAGTGCTAAATAGAAAAACTCCTTTTTTTCAGGAGATTCGCCACTCAATTTTCGATGGTTTACCAAGTGGCATTTTCTTTGCTTGACCAGACATCCCTCACTTCCTATTACAGCATACACTCCTTTCTCAGTATCTTCTTTGATGTTCCTCTTGAATATGTAATTTTGAAGAACCTCATACAGACAAACATTGTCGAGGTGACTGCTTCTATTTGGATAATATGTATCCAACATGTTGGTCTTCAAAATGTCGGTACTGTTTGGCTCCTTTTCCGCCAAATACTCAATTTCCCGCACAGGTTTCAGAACTCGATTACGCGTTGCAGCAAGACCAAGACTCGCCCAAACGATACTCCTGGACTTGGCATAGAGACTTGCTGAAGACAACCGGTCAGAGCATTCGTAAGCTCCAAATTCTCGATGCGACAACATCTTCAGACTGAAACTGTACAACTTCTTGCTGAGGCTCTTTTCATGGGAAATGTCCTCCCACATATCCTTCAATTCTGTCTTCTCTTTTTTGGTGATGTAAGACGTCACATACCGAGCCACAGCCATACAGTTATCAGCCACAAACTGTATATCCATGTTAGCATTCCACATGGACAAAATCACCGGGTTGTAGTCGTTGATGTACTTGGACTCTTCGTTCCTCTTCAAATTGTATGTGTTTTTAGGTGATTTCTTCATGACATTATGTCGCAGCGAAGACATCAAACTGTTTACTCTTCCTTTAGAAATCACCGGTCGTGGAAAGCCGAAACGACATTTGGTGTAGAACTTGTCCTTGTTTCGGAATTTACGACGGCAGTACTTTCCACATCGATGGCTTTGGAAACGCAGAACTTTTTATCTTAGGCTTTTCTTCTCCTTTGCGTTTGGAACAGCACACGTAGAATACTGTTGGATGAAACTCATCACTGAGTCTTCTGGATCCGTTCCAAATTTAGGTGCATCCTTGATCCACAGCAACATATGTATATGAGGAGCACCTCTTGCTTGGTACTCCTTTCTCCAGAAGAAATCCAACACCTCTCCAAGAGGTGGATTCTTCTTATTCATGATGAAAGACATCATAGCTTCAAATCCATGATTGAAGTACCTACATACATTGACTGGATCCAAAGAGCACAGTTCTCCGGGTGTCTTGAATTCGATGTTATCTACGTTAGCATTTGCCTCTCGTAGAAATTCAAGTAAGTCTTCCCAGCCATACTCGGCACAGCTCAGAGTGAGGAACCATGTGCGAGTACCTAAGTTCCTCAGCATACATTTTAAATCACCATGACGACGGTACCAGTACTCATTAGTACCACGCTGACACGCCATGAGATTAATCAGGTGAGAATCCAAAATACTGTCTTGGACATTGACTTTATCCATAAAGTCACTTGCCGAGATGTTTTGCATGTGTATACCACTTTTCAAGATGTGGTTCACTGCATATGACAGTCCAGACAGATCGCTTTCAAACAGGAGATGAAACAAATAGGGAATGCATTGTCGAAACCTAGCATCTCCTGCATACAATCACAAAGTACGGTATTCAGAAGCAGGAATTTGATGAGGTCGCTCATCATATCTTCCTCCCTGACCTGTTGGAAAAAGCTGTGGGAAACACCGAGCTTCCAAACTTTCCTCCCAAACACTAATGGGACTCCCTTTGGCTTGTTTCATTTGAAACAACTCAATAGCATTCCCCATGACTTCCTTGGAATGCAAAGGATGAACACTATAATGTTCATATATTTCTTCACTAGTAGAGGGTTCTACTTTCTCAATTTGACCAGCACACAAATCGCTATCCTCTTCCTCACTTACTTCCTCTTCTGCAACATATACATTCTTATAGTATTTATTATTTTTTTTCAAATACAATGTTGCCTTTTTAACTTTCCTAACATCTACTAAATCTTGCCATATTTTCTTATTCTTTGTCGGAACCCCATTAACTAAGATAACCAGAGGTTCCTCTTCCACTTTTTCTACTCCAATTGTGTTAATGTTTTTCTTCAAATCGAGAGGCAAATAAACAACTCTTCCCTTTAATCCTCTCTGTAAATCTGATGGAGGCAATTTCCCTGTATTTGGCTCCATTCTTACAATAGCCTGAAAGGGATGGATACTTTGAATCAAAATAGATTCATAAGTATTTAAATCCTTCAATTCAGAAGGAATCTCAACCAATTCCAGATTATTATGAACTGCTCTAGCAGGCATCTGGTTTTGATTTAATTTGCAACAACAATAAGTACACACACGTTGATCGAATCCCAAATCAAAACAATTTTCTACCATCAAGTATGTTGCAAAATCCTTCCATTCACTATTATTTTCCCTTTCACTTTTTGCATATAAATCCACTAACTTAGTCTGATTCTTATAATAAGTGCGTCGACAACACACACAAGTGAAATTAGGCCTCTCACTTGATTTCACCTGAAACGTCGCAATTTCCCTCTTAAAATTATCTGTACTGGAAACCTGTACACTATCTTCCACATTACCCTCTTCTTCTGGGTCAATTTCAACATTCTCCTCTTTACTTCCAAAGTAACAAAACTCAATTTCTTCACATATGTTCTTCACATCTATTTCAGAACCATGCAAAAGAGCAGCGCATAATTGTTTAAGCATAATTGCTGGACTCTTAGCATAATACAACATTCTAACTAATTTCCTCACTTTATTATGATGCACTGCTAGCATCCTGAAATGATGAAAAACACTCTGGCATACTCTCCTGGAAAGACAAGCCAGTGAATGACCATGCAAACCTGTCACTTCTCTCACTCTGCAAGGATCTAATTCTTGCAACAACCTTATTTTCTGCTTCAAACTTTTCTTATTAAATGACCGTACAAAATCACAAAGCATATTGATGGAATCCTGTCGCACACTACAAATACTACTACACTTCCAGGTGTACACAGGACCCTTAGCACGTCTTCCTAAAACCTCATTACCTAACACCTCTTCTGTCTCTGTTGTCACAAGTTTTTCGTTTTCAACTGGACAACCATCTTTCACTTCATAAGCACGACCACTGGTGTCAACTGCATGCACCAAATCATTATCCTGGAAATAACTCTCCTCATTAAAAAATGCCTCACAGCTTGAACTATGCATCCATTCTCCAGAAAAAACTTCACAAAAATTACTACGATTAACTATTCTCTTCCATCTACTATTTCTTTTGAAATCATAAATTGCCTTGTTTAGCTTCCTAATTCTATTGATTATCAAAATAAATAACTTACGTTTAATTTCAAATGCCTGATCAATAACTTTCTCAAATTTTTTTTTCTCTTATAAAAAACCAGTTTCTGTTGACCTTTCTTAATATTTTTTAACAAATTGCCAATTATCCTGTTGTGGAACATTCGTTTACGAATGTCCCTAAACTGTTGTTTCCTTCTACTATCATGCACAGAGTTATCTCTTGCTCTAGCAGTAACATTTTTGATTGGCCTTTCCTTTCCATTTGATTTGCTTCTCTTTTTATGGACTGAAACATTTTCTGTAGTAATATTTTTTTTACTACACATATTTCTTATGAAATATTTTGTGCTCTTACCCGGTGCTTTCTTCGTGACTTGACAAATCTTTTTGTTAGAGGACTGCTGCTTATTTTGTTTCACCTGCTGTGTTTGACGTTTTGCAGCCTTTCTCTGTCTTTCTATTGTTGGCATGGTGAAATCTTGAAATGATCTGCAGTTGAATCTGTGGTAAAATATAATAAAAAATGTTATTAACCATTATTACCAAACAGTAAATCAATAACAGTGATCAAAAACTTAACACACTACTTGACATTTTAAATAGAAGATTTTTTAGTCCTTGGCAAATTTACAATACAGAAATAGCAGAAAAGAAATGACATTTATATTTATGTTACCTGTGCTATTTTATATGTGAATCTGATCTAATTTTATGAGCATATTTTAATATTTTATTGAAGACACTACACATAACCTGTTTTTGAAGGTGTCTTTATTTTTAAATTAAACGGTTTACATTTTTACTTTTTATTAATTATACATTTTAAAAATAAATGTTTATATTTCCATAGGCTCAAGCAGGTCATCTTCCCACCCTATGTCATATAATTCAGACAAATCTGCATCCTCATCACGCTCTTCTTCATCCTCAGGATTTAAATCATCCAATGGATCAACATCCACTGATGTTTCAATTACAAGTTCAATGATGAGGTCAAAATCAACTGATTGCAGATTGTCGCTCATGTTGATGTTGTCTTTATCTTTAAAGAAAGATAACAACAATGAGATGTTGCAGAGTAAGAGACAAATCTCAGAGATTATAATAGTAAAATTGTTTAACAAGAGTAATATTTTGCAGCTATTATTTAGCCATGTCCAGCAATGCTGATCAGGTGAAGACTATGTCTAATTTTTCAGTGAACAGGACTCATCTCTTCTTAACCTTGGATAAGCCTCACCGACTCTGTGTGTCCTGCACATACTTAAATGTAAAGGGGCAGATTTATGTTAAATGGCACATCCCCAGGCATGCACCAGTTAACGTGCACCGCTGCTCTGCCACCCATGGTGTGCCGTATTTACAATCAGATAGGAGAAAGCTGCGTCAAAACCCTGCGCCTGCTTTAAGCAGGCATAGGTCTTGACGCAACATTGTGGAGATGGGGCACCCCTGAGCCTTGCTTGAGCTGCATCGCACTTGCGATACAACTCCAGCAATCACTACCTTTACAGCACAGATACATCACGCATCTGTGCCATTTTTGCCCCATGATGCCCCGCATTGTAAATGCAGCACACCATGGGTGGCGGAACAGCGGCGCAGGATGACTGACACATCCCTGGTGATGCACCAGTCATCATAAATCTATCCCTAAGCTTCTTATCTTGTTACAGATGAACCGCCATATGTACCATCAAACTATTTTGCATTTCCTAAATAGCGAATTTTAAGGAATAAATAGCAATTCTTTACCATTCCTAATTTGCAATGAGCAAATTGCTAATTGCAAGTTACCCATTCATTTCCATGGGCTAGGAGCCTCATAGGAATGAAGGTTTAATTTGCGATTAGCAATTTGCTCATCACAAATTAGGAATTTTTCCAAGGGTGCAGGGGTGTCTCAAGAACACCCTGCTGCACCTCTGAAAAAGAAATTTGGGGGCATATGGCACACATACATGCCCTAAGGGCATGTGTTGGCGTCATATGGGACCTTTTTGAAAAGAATTCACAAATTACCACCAATTTACCACAATAGTTTCCAAATCCTTAATGTCATTTTTTACATATTTTTTGTTTGATACATTGCATTTAAGTAATCGCAAAATTTGCAAATCCTTCAGTGCAATCGCAAAATAAGGAATAGCAAATTTTGCTACTCCTTATTTTGCATCAAACTTGTTTGATACATATCATTTGTCTAATTAGCATTCGCAAAGGCCGAAATTCGCAGAATTTTGATCTTTGCGAATGCTAATTAGCTTGATACATATGGCCCCAAGTGAGGCCTGTCTTGCAACATGGTGCATCTTTTGCATCACTGCTGCATCGGTTTCATGTGGTACGTTTTTTTTACACCATGACATATCTGCCTAAATGCATCAATTTGTAATTTTGTCGCCTCATAGCAAATCTTTTGCACCGCCGCTGCATCATAAAAGTGACGCACAGTGGCGCAAAAGAGGCATACACCTATCATAAATCTGTCCCTAGCATTTTAAATGATTAATCCAGGATGACGATAAGGTGTGGCCTATCCAGAGGTTTGTTTAAGGTGAGGCCTACTCAGGATTGCAGATTAAAGTTACGCTTGATGAAGAATACAGAAGAGATAATACATGTAAAGGCCTACCAATGAAGTAAGTGATTTGCACTTTATTTTGCCAGTCATCATAAATGTATCCCTAAGCTTCTTATCTTGTTACAGATGAACCACCATATGTACCATCAAACTATTTTGCATTTCCTAAATAGCGAATTTTAAGGAATAAATAGCAATTCTTTACCATTCCTAATTTGCAATGAGCAAATTGCTAATTGCAAATTACCCATTCATTTCCATGGGCTAGGAGGCTCATAGGAATGAAGGTTGCAATTTGCGATTAGCAATTACCTCATCACAAAATAGGAATTTTTTCAAGGGTGCAGGGGTATCTCAAGAACACCCTGCTGCACCCCTGAAAAAGAAAATTGGGGGCATATGGCACACATACATGCCCTAAGGACATGTATTGGCGTCATATGGCACCTTTTGTTTTTTGGAAAAAAATGCTTTTTGAAAAGAATTCGCAAATTACCACAAACTAGAAGTTGGTGGTAGTTTCCAAATCCTTAATGTCATTTTTTACATATTTTTTGTTTGATACATTGCATTTAAGGAATCGCAAAATTTGCAAATCCTTCAGTGCAATCGCAAAATAAGGAATAGCAAATTTTGAATTAAGGACATTTTAAGTCATTTCCACATGTGCAGTGTTTTCAAATTATGATTTGAAAATGGTTTTTGGGGAAAAGTAATGGTTTGCAAATTTATGACAAGGACATAATGGTGTATGCTTCTCTATAAGGCATTTCAGTGTCTCTGATGTCATTTTTCCCATATTACATTATAAGACCTTTCCCCATGGAGCACATTCCTTGTAAATATGCTCCCACCTGTGCATGGTGAATTTAGATTTTGACTGTTTGAGTCACATAGCCATGTTAAAAGTGACCCAAAAAAATTGCAAACGCTTTAAAAAAACACATTCATGTGTCTTAAGGACATTTTAAGTCATTTCCCCATGGACAGTGTTTTGTAAGTGGCGCAAAAGAGGCATACACCTATCATAAATCTGTCCCTAGCATTTTAAATGATTAATTCAGGATGACGATAAGATGTGGCCTATCCAGAGGTTTGTTTAAGGTGAGGCCTACTCAGGATTGCAGATTAAAGTTACGCTTGATGAAGAATACAGAGGACATACTACATGTAAAGCTCTACCAATGAAGTAAGTGATGTCCACTTCATTGCGCCAGTCATCATAAATGTATCCCTAAGCTTCTTATCTTGTTAGACATCAACCGCCATATGTATCATATAACTATTTTGCATTTCCAAAATAGCGAATTTTAAGGAATACATAGCGATTCTTTACCATTCCAAATTTGCGATGAGCAAATTGCTAATTGCAAATTACCCATTCATTTCCATGCGCCAGGATGCCCATATGAAAGAAGGTGCAATTTGCGATTAGCAATTAGCTCATCGCAAATTAGGAATTTTTCCAAAGGTGCAGGGGTGTCTCAATAACACCCTGCTGCACCCCTGAAAAAGAAATTTGGGGGCATATGGCGAAACATAAATTTTAACAACATTCCTTTACCTCAAAAACGATTTTCAATTCATAATTTGAAAACACTGCCCACAGGGAAATTACTTAAAATGTCCTTAAGACACATGAAAGTGTTTTTTTATTGCCTTTCCAGCATGGTTGGGTCACTTTTAACATGGCTATGTAACACAAACATTTAAAATCTAAATTTGCCATGCACAGGTGGGAGCATATTTACAAGCAATTTGCGCCACAGAGAAAGGTCTTACATTAAAATGGGAAAAATAACATCAGGGACAGTCAATTGCCTTATAAAGAAGCATACACCATTATGTCCTTGTCATAAATTTAAAAACAATTCCTTTTCCCCAAAAACGATTTTCAAATCATAATTTCAAAACACTGCACATGGGAAAATTACTTAAAATGTCCTTAAGACACATAAAAGCGTTTTTTAATTGCCTTTGCAGCATGTTTGTATCACTTTTAACATGGCTATGTAACACAAACATTCAAAATCTAAATTTTCCATGCACAGGTGGGAGCATATTTACAAGCAATTTGCGCCACATAATTCATAATTTTCTCCTTAAAGCACACTATTCTCTATCTAAATTAAAGAAATATTTTCTCACCTTAGCAAATACTTTGAGTTTGAAAACAGTCTCAGAAACACACCAATTTGTCTTCAGCAGAGCAAAAGGTATGCACTCCAGAGTCTGCAGCTATCAAAAGCACAGAAATGCTGTAATTCTTCACGCATATCTCTCATGTCACCCAATCAAAACTCTTCCCTCACTTTTTTTCAAATGAAAACCCTTCCCCCCTCTGCCCTTTCTGCCTTTTCTGCATGGCAACCACCTCTTGGAAGACTTCTGGTGTTTGCAAGTTCACACAACAATGTTGCAATTGAACTCTGAACTCTCAGTGCACCTGCATATCCAGTGCATTCTTTCATTTAATGAATTTTTTATTGACCATTCAAAATACATCTTTCAAATAACTCATCCGTGCACCCTAACTTTCTGTTTTCAGCAATCAAAATCCACCAATCACTGTTACTGCTTCATGAACACAGAAACTCCACAGTTTTTTCATTTTAAACTCTCATTTTTTCAACTGCCATTTCATTGCCACACTTCATCTGACTGCAGGAGAACCTTCTCTCACCATGTTTTCTGTCTGGATTGTTGGACATAGTTATATTCACTGGGCTCAAAGGTACGCTGAAAACAGGAATTTACCTAACCTCAATTTACAAGATGTGGAAATTAAGTGGTTTGGCCACAGAGGATTAAAATGTCACCAATTGATACCATTGGTGAAAACCTTTATGCATTTGCCCAAACCTGACCTGTTAATTGTGCACTGTGGAGGTAATGACTTGGGCACTTTGACTGGTGTAGGTCTGGAAATGCTTTTAAAGGACACCTTTGAGCAATTAATGGCACTTTTTCCTCAGACTGCCTTGGTATATTCAAATATATGCCAAAGACAGAAATGGAGGTGGTCAAACCAATTTTGTCCACAAATTGAGAAGTCGAGGAAGCATGTAAACAAATCTGTTTCAGCTTACATGAGAGACCATGGAATGGGCTCCCTGTACAACAATAACTTGCGTTACTACATGCAAGATATCTACAGAGGAGATGGAGTTCACTTCTCAGATAAGGGCAACAGAATTTTCACTCTGAATTTAAGAATGTGCATTGGTACCTACTTATAAGTACCTAAATGTACCATAAACCCAAAAGCTCTTCTCAGAGCTACCCTACATCTGATCACTCACAATTGTTATTTTTCCTCTAACTTTTTTCACTAATTTTCAACAAAGTACGCTCCCTGGGACGCTACCCGGTACGCGAACCGGGAGCTAACCTCGCGAAATTTTAAAAACAAATGTTTTTTTTTCGCACATATAAGCCTCCTCAGCCACCCTCACAAAACCTAGGGGGTCAAGGTAAGTCTACCGTGCCCCCTTCTACCCATTCTGAACATTATTTGCCCTCCATTTTGTATCTTAATTCGACCGAAACACAAAATGGTGGACTCCCGTAACGCTTAAGGTTCGCGAACCGGGGCGCTCAACGGTTCGCGTACCGGGTCGCTCCCTGGGAAGCGCACCATCAAAAAAGGTGGGAAAGTAGTTCACAGAAAAGCCACTGGAGACAATTTCACCAAATATAGATTAGCTCATACTACATACCAATCCCTACCATTTTCACAAATTTGATTGGAATTCCATTTAGCCATTTAGCCTGTAGACCTCTCTAAATACCGTGAGGTAAATTACTTCACAAAACACATCTGAAGTGTTGGAATTGACAACCAATTAATATGTTACTTTCATTTTCTACTTTTTTTACCTGACATTTCATTGGTTATATACCTGAATATATATAAAGGAAGAGAAGAAAACACAGCCATTTTGACTACTACTTCTTGGTGTACATTTCAATAGGATTTTCACTAATTCCTTCAACTTCTTTCTAAAGGTAAGTTTTTATTTTTAAAACTGAAGTATATTGTGCACTATAAGTTAATATGGTAAATTTTTTCTGATAGTTATATACTATCCCTCTGTAGTAGTTATAGATTTAGATAGACTTCTCTGTTATAGTTATGGAGGGAGTTAGGCTTCTCTTGTATAATTATGAATTTACTTACGTTAAATCACATACACTTTTTTATATTCCTACTTCCACTCTGATACTATACACTGCCCAAAGATAAATTCACTGATAAAAACTGCCTATCTAAAATTAATCCCAACAGTGCCCTATCTCTACTAATATATATTTTTTTAATCTAAATTTCAGGCAAAATGGAAGGCGAACAGAAAGTTGAATTTCAAATTGTCCTGCAAGAGAGCAGCCAAGAAATCATTGATGAAAATGATATTGAATTTTTCGATGAAACTTTAGACAAAGAACTACTGCAATGTGTACAAGCAGTAGATAACCTCCTTGAAAATGAGGACATTTTACACCCTCAGAGACTACAATGTATATTCAATGATAATTATGAAATTTCTGACAATGAAATGTTAGAAAGTTTAATAAATTATGAAACACAATCACAATAAAAAAAATGCTTAAAAAATAAAGAAAATAAAAAATAATCAACAAAACCAACAATCAATTAACATACAGCATTTGAAAAGTCTATCATTCATTTTTCATTGTAGTACGCTGCCTAGAACGCTTCCCGGTTCGCGGACCGGGCGCTACTCACGCAAAAAAACAAAAAATTTTTTTTATTTTTTTTGCCCCGCGGGGCCCTTTTAAAGCCTCCACATTAAACCTAGGGGGTCAGGGAGGATCTACTATGCCCCCTTATGGTTATTTCCCCCTTTGTTTTGGCCTCCTCTTGTCTCTCAATCCTACCGAGAGACAAGATGGCGGCCGCTCCGGACTGTTTAGAATGTTGACAGACACCGGAGAGCCAATCAGCTTCGCTACGCGAAGTTCCGGTACGCTTAAGGTCCGCGGACCGGAGCGCTGCCTGGAGCGCGCTTACAGATATATATCTTTTTTTAAACGTTAATTTCTCAAAATCCACTGGAGCACATATATTGAGACCTACAAAAGGCACATCGGGCTACCAGGCCCTACAATTTTGCCAAGTTTCATGCAAATCCATTCAGCCGTTCGGCCTAAAAGTGAGGCCAACCGCCCTATGGAAAACTCAATGTTAAAAACACGTTTTGGGACCCCCCTTTTTTCTGGGCCCCCCCTTGACGAAACCCCCCCAAATTTTCAAGGGCTGCTCCGAAACAAAATGTTCCATTTTCCAGAAAATTTCAGCCAATTCCGTCCACAAACGCAAAAGTTATTAGACATAGAATTTTCAAAAATCCCATAGGGAAAAAATCCTAACTATATATACCTACTGGCGACCGCCAGTAGGTAATATATATATATATATAATATATATATATATATATTTAGAAGCAGATAACTCTGGATAGTTCTCAAGTTTAGATGGATAGCTGCTCCTGTGTAGAGCACACTCCAACACCAGCGACACTCTAGATCTGCTCACCTCATAAGTCTGCTTTTCTATCAAAGTCTTTAAGCATAGGATTAGCCCAGTGCCATCCATGCCGAGATAGAAAAGGACAAAGTCTTTTGCCATTTCTACAGGAAAGTCTTTAAGCATAGAACTATCACAGTGGTATCCTTGCCGAGCTGTAAAATGACAAAAGCCATTTACCACTCCAGGCACAGTATTACAGCTTTGAATCGATAACATACCAACTAAGCCAAACTGAAATGAATAGAAGCAACCCCTGACACAGGTTTTTGCTCTAATTAGAGCTCATCAGAGAGGTATAGCTTTGTCCAGACACAAGAAAGCACCCAGTATGAGTCAAAAAAATACCCTTTCAGGCATAGAGTGATGAATAAATTATGCAAAAAAGAAGCAGAGAACTCTGTGTAGTTCTCCAGTTTATGTGGAGAGCAGCTCCTGTATAGAGCACTCTCAACACCAGCGGCACTCTAGATCTGCTCACCTCAAATGTCTGCTTTTCTATCAAAGTCTTTGTCCTTTTCTATCTCAGCGTGGATGTCACTGTGCTAATCCTTTGCTTAAAGACTTTGATGGAAAAGCAGACAACACAGGCATGTACAGTGTGGATGGCACCGACGCCCACCCACTTTAGGGGGCGCCCTTATGCGAGACGTACCCATTCAGTCAATGGGAGTCGATGTATGCGTTATACGACCGGCTCCCATTAACTTCTTTGGGAATCCGACCGAACCAACTGCAGGAGTCCAGCTCAGTCTATTTCACTCCTTTAAAGTGCACTACAAATGTCATAGGGACAACCCCAGCAGACCTGTGAAGCAGGTCATGACACGCCAGCAGGATCTGACACTGAAATCAATAAGAGGGCTGCTGTGATTGAAGCATATCTGGCTGGAGGGACAACAAAAGTGGGCAGTCCTGGATGTTAGCTACATTCGCTTGTGGCGGGTAGGTGTCTTTAAAGCTCATCAAGTCCTTCAGCCAGCCCACAAGCCATCCTGTCAAGGGCACAACTACACTTCAACACACCTTAGGTCTTTTGTCCCTGTGCTGAAAGCAAGTTCACACCTTGTGCAAGAGCATTTAAATGTTAATTACTGGCTGGCAGAAACTGGAGAGCAAAATGCAGATTTAGCTTTGGGGGACTTCAGGCATGGCAAAGGTGACTTTTTAAACATTACTTTTCAGTAAGATCTAGAAAGATACAACTTTAACATTGAATCGTATTTTTATTAAGTATTCGAAAAAGTAGTTTAATTATTATTGTAGCTAGTTACTTTCTGAGAATCAGTCTTAGTATTTAATATTGTATACCATGCTGTCCCATTAAACAGCCAACCCTGCTACAGTGAAAATAGCTTTGAGGTGTTAGTCACTGTAAGGAGATGTTTAATATTAATCTCTACATGCCCCGTTTTACATACCAAGTACCCTAGCTGAATGTGCACTAAGGTTTACTTAGGAGTGATTTGTGATTATTGAAAAAGAGAGTTTTAGGCTTGTTAAAAGGGGATATTTTCAGATTAAACTAGTGCAGCCAGGCAACTGATGGCAGGTTTGCATTGTCACTGCAGTGGGTGACACGGTGCACAGACAGAATATCAAGTTTGAAATATTGAGTTGCCCAAATATCGAGTCAGAAATATTGTGATTGAGAAATATCAACAGCAAGCCTTCAAAAAGGAGGTAAAAATACTCCTAATGAACAAATATACATCCTAAGATGTTAACGATCCTCTTATAACTGGTTACCTCGTGTGGATTGTAAGAGATCATTATATGTTCGGTTATTTCCACAATATTGACCTAAGGCGTAATAATTGCTTAAATTGTAATGTGCTGTTGCCCTCTATGATCATCATATGTCGTCCAATGGTCAACAATGTTATCTTATATCTATGTTATCTCATACTTCTTACCACTTTTGTGAGTAATTATGGATATCAAATGCATTTAAACTACCTCATTTCCTAAGTCTTTAACTATATACTGTAAAGCTCTCTTATACCCTCGTGGGTCACGCTCGCGCTATATAAAACGTTATAAATAAATAAATAAATAAATAAATAATAAGAATATCGTGGTCAAGAATATTGACTTATGGTAAGTAATATCAAATTTAAAATATCGAACTGTTTAATATCGTTTGCAAAAATATAGCTGTTAAAAATACCAATATTTTACTTAATGTTATGTATTTTAGTATATATTTTAAACGTATGTGATACAATTTTTTGTATAAGAAGTTTTTTATATTTTTTAATATACGTGTTAGATTTGTGGTAGTTATTATTTTCTTTTTATTTGAATTTTGCTTTTTTTTGTTCCATAGTGGGTTCTGGGCCTATAGCGGGATAGGATGGGAAGTAATTAAATGATATTAAATTAATGTTTCATAATGTTTGTTTTTTTGTATAAGAATAGTTTATATTTTTTAATATATTTGTTACATTTTTAGTGGTTATACATTTCTTTTATTTGAATTTTGTGTTTTTTAGTACCGTAGTGGGTTGTGGGTATATAGGGGAATAGTTTGGGAAGTTGAGATATGAAAGAAGAAACAATAAGTGAAGTTTAGAAGAGAAAATCAAGGGAAATCGAAGACTTGGAAACTGGAGCAATGGGGAAATCAAAATCGCAAAATCTGCAAGGCCAGAATGAGGCAATTAGTATTGTTTCTCAGCCTCCTCAGGAGTAAGGAAATGGTGGTAATGCAATATGCAGATCCCCTCTGAATGACAAGAAACTGTATCCATTTTCCAGGTCCCAGAGGTTGGGTCGGCTGTGCAATTCTGTAGTAGGAGACCATCTGTTTGTGATGTAAATACAATGTTTCAGGTGTTCAGAAGACTGGAGGGTGGTGATGAAAACCATCAATTATCACTGAATGGAGAACAGAGCTGTCTTTGCTAAGTAGATTTACCAGGAATGAGCTGGACCTCCACAATTGTATTCCACATCTGATAAGTGGCATTTATTGTTAACCCCATTGATGTGAGGGTGTGAATATAGGAACTCCCGGCATGAGATACTGGGCATTGAGCAATCAATGCACAATTTTCAGTGACCTGGTTTTCCTTTGAATCAAAGCTTTGCAGTCTTCACGTGTTGAGTCCTATAAAGACAGAAGACACTAGATTAGAATTGTCAAGGCAAATCCCAAAGGCTCATCTTTGTACAAGCTGCCATGGCATTTTACTGCCATACATTGTCAGGCATTACTAATGGGTGTTTGTTTGACACATGAATAAAATATTTGCCCAATATCCATTTGGCTATATCTAGTGGTTCTCTTTATCTTGTGCCTTTAAAAAGGCCTAAAAAGATGGTGGAATAGTGTATAGATGGCATTTGTCTAACCTGCCCATTACAAAAAGTTGCAAAAGGATCCGTTGCGAGATCTCAAAAACAAGATTTACATTATGACTAGGAATGCCAAAAATGAGGGATGTCAGAGTAAAAACGATATTTGACGTTTTGAGCTGAAACCTAAAGTTTTTCAGCCCTGAAGGACAGTCCCCTAGACCACTTTCCTGAGGGGAGTCTTGATCTCCAGGTGCAGACCCAGCTAGGCCTCATAAGTCTGGCTGGGCCATAGCGGTTGCCAGAGTAGCTACCACCACAACTCATACTGAAGGTCGTCTCCCCTCATGGATAGGTCTACAAAACAGTGCACCATAGAGCAGCAGTGTTGTGCCACTGAGGTCATAGAACCTTTGAG
Organism: Lissotriton helveticus; assembly: GCF_964261635.1. Taxonomy (NCBI): domain Eukaryota; kingdom Metazoa; phylum Chordata; class Amphibia; order Caudata; family Salamandridae; genus Lissotriton; species Lissotriton helveticus. The sequence continues at coordinate 43,584,817 of NC_136060.1, read as the reverse complement.
ATGTACCATGTTGCCCACTTTCTGCCTCACCCCGAGTCGCCTCCACTGGCCTCGTCTGCTACAGCAAAAGTGCAGCTCATCAGGAATCGGCAATGCTGGGCGTGTGCATGCACCAAAGTAAAGGCCTCATTTACTTGATTGTGGCGTAGGGCACAGCAGCATGTCACCTTGCAGTGCTACCCTTCACCAAAGTGAAAGGGCAGGAATGCACCGTATTTATGCAATACTGTGCATTTCTGTCCATTCTCCCTGCGCTAGTGCCGTTTTGGCAGCCTGAGGCCATCATAGGCACCCTTGCACCATGATACAATCCTTAGGTGTGTAGCAAGAGGAACAAATGAAGAGAAATAAAGATATTTCTCTTCCTTACACCTCTCCTCGGTGGCATAAGGATTTGGTGTTTTCCCAGGTTTACATGATTTTGGAAATCTGGGGCAGCATTGAAATCCATGGGTGTTGCGTAGAAACGCGAACTGCTATGCCCATAGAACACCTCCAGAGCGTAGAGTAAGGCGACTTGGTCAAGATTTATGACGCCACTCAAGCCACTCAGGGTGGCTTTGAGAGGCTTCATAAATCTGATTCAGAGCCCCATGTCATGCTTGTACCACTTTAAATTGTGCAAATGTGATGCAAGACTAATAAATAATCCCCTAAATTCACAAACTTCACAGCCTTTCTGCTTCACTAACTCACACTTTTAGCAAAATGAGCTACCTCCGTTTGTGTCATTGTGCTTTTTAGGGGCAATGCTTGATTTGCAATGCCTGTGAAAAAAGTGATGCCCAAATCAGCATATTTTACATGCCAATTTATCAGAGATATATTTGAATTGGTTTGACAGACCGACAAATTAAATGGTGCTGTTATACTACCTTTGTTGGATGGTATTTTTTAGACGTTCTGTGTTTATTTCCTGATATTTATGAACATTTAATAGACACGTCCTGGCCTGTGTAGCATGTGTTTATGCATACACATAGTGCAAAAACATACATACATATGTATATATTTAGATCAGGTATGCATCTATGAAATATTTGAAATGTACAGCTGGGGTGGTATTTATAAACAGTGGACAGATGCTTTTTCTGACTTTCACTGCCAAACTTGCTAGGGATATGTAATACAGCTAATAAGCAGCTGAATATTTTGACACATACCTAAAAACCGATTATGAGATTTTTGCATAAAAGATGAGTAAATGTACACTGATCACACCTTAAAATAGATGTGAAAAATTAGATGTGAGGATTTTGTTTCTGCATCGTAAAAGTATGCAGATAAATGTAGGATAGATGAAATTATTTACATTAAATATTATCGATTGCATTTTATTAATTAGCCTTCATTTTTAATTCAATGTGTATGAAAAAGGTTAAGTGATATACTCACATGCTATTAAGCTCCTAATTATCTCCATCGAATTATTAATGTGTAAAAAGAATTAACAAGTCCTAGAGTGAATTAGTCATCTTTACATGAGACATTGAAGGGTTCATTCTGGATTTTCATCATTTGCATGTGTGAAATTGTGCACCAAATGTGACAAGAGAATATATGTGCTGCAGGGTCACATTTAGTGAATATGATCTTTATATATGTACTAATGTAAACCATTTGAAATGATATTAATATTATATGATTTGAAATTATTTTACATGTTGGTACTTTGAAAATGAAGTAATGTGCCATGGTTATACCCAGCCTTTATAATTCAACGAATAACAAACTCTGAGTATAAGTTTAAATGATTCTAGAATGTTGATCTTTCTTATGAAACATATATTTTCATTATTTTATATTCTGCAATTTTTTTTACAATTTCATTGTAGGCCTGACTTTTCCTATGCTGCCTTGTTTTACACTCTTGGGATGTTTTTCTAAGCTTACAATGTGAGAACGTAACTGTTTCTTACTGAACGAGTTCTCATTCGCTTATGAGGACTATCTGCTACAAAAGTTGTTACTTTGAGAACATCTGCTAAGGGAAACTGACCTCTTGCACTCACTCATGTGCCTCTTGCTAAAGAATAATTGTTTGGATGTTTCCTTAAACCAGATGAGCTGACAAAGTAAGTGTCTTCAACCACCTCTTCCTATAATATGTTTCTTCCTGTATGTCATATGACAATCATCCTACACAAACTGACCAATGGACTGAGTGGTCTGACACAATGAGGTGAACAGGGAGATGTCACCACCTGAACTAGAGGATTATAATATGCATTGATCTGAAGGAGGAGGTGGACGCTCTCACTCATATGTTTTCTCTCATATGCTGTTAGACAGAGAGATTTTGGGCAAATTTGCCGATTTTCTTGACGCGAGCCAGACCTAATCCCTGAGACTGGCTTTGGGAACTTTGCGGACTCTATTTACTTCCTTTCGGACTGGCACTTATGCTATGTATGCCATTTGTGCACTCTTTTCTTGATGGGACACTGCACATGAGCTGTTGTGGCTCATGTTCTTTCTGAACTTTTGACAACTCTTTTTTCCGTTAGGGCACGTCCAGCAATCTTTAGTTATTAAATTATTAAACGCTTATTAGTGATGCACAACCTTTTGAACATCTTTGATAAAATATACTTTTAACTAAACCAGCATCTGTGTTTATCATGACTTTTCTCCGTTGTTGAGTGTGCATTCCAAATTGATTTATTAATGACATGGAAAGAACAATATAGAGAGAACTCTAATCATCAGCATTAATGTTATTATTCTCTATTGATCTAACAGAACTTATGGTTTGTTTGATTTTAGTCCGATCACATTTCTTTTGAAGATTCAGGCTGGCAGTAATAATCCTCTACATAGCCAGGTATTGAGGGTTATATATGGGAATCTAATTATACATTTGTGAGTATGATTTAGAATTCCTGATTCTCGTTGGATAGTAGGTTGCTTCTGGGGCTCCTCATCCTACCCCTTAGATGCACAATACAAGATCCATTGGAGGATCAAGTAAGTGTCAGAAGAATATAAAAAAATTGAGAATGAAAGAATTAGAATAAGGCCCAATATCCGGCTACAACACATGCATGTGCTCTAAAGCGGTCACCATGCTAGTTCCACCACTAAATGGTAAATTACATGCCACCTGGCTTTTGAAAGCAAACCCATGGCCCACATGTGCTTTTCAGAAAAGTAGATCAGTAGATCACCCAGAACATTGTTTGATCTCCACGATAGGATTAAAAAAAAAGTGTGGGCATGTCCAGGGGCAAGAATACAATTTTATAAAGAACTGTCCAATTCCAGGATTAATTTAGGAAATGTTATGGATGGAGGAAGAATGGAATCTTCTTTTGACCTGCCAGATCTGTTTGGGGTGTCAACATTGAAGAGGTTGTGTGTACTGATTCGTCTTTATATGTCTGTTAGTTTGCTTCCAATTTTCTCTCTTTCTGATGTTTGCAGTCCCAGGGAAATTAAATGTTCATATAGAGTTGCTAGAAGATTAGAATTTATAAGTCAAGTGATACAAAACTCTCTACAGCATGCCCATAAGCTGCCTCACCTACTGGGTTGTATAACTGATAGGTTGTGGAACCTGTTTTTTTTATTAAATTTGGCCACCTCAGGCTCTCTGTCTTTGTGCAAAGTGATGCTTACGCGAGCTGGTAGCACTGGGCCAAGCAGAAGAACCCACAATATGGGCACAATGAAGTGTGTGATCACTGCAACTGGCTGTCATTAACCTTTCAGAATCAGCAATTAGCGACATTCAAAGGGCAAACCCACCTGAGAAACTTTCTCACCTTGAACCACAGACTCAACAGGTCCGCCACTCAACAATACAATCTACCAAATAGTAGTGTTCAGGAAGAATGTAATTGCTAAACGTAGCCCCACTTCCTCCTTACTGCATTATCTGGCTCGCCACCCTCCAAACTCAGAAATGCAGCCAATACACTTCCATAGTCTGAGGAAGCTAGAGTCAAACCACCTTCATGCGCCATGTCACAACCAGGGAAATTCCCAAATAGATCCCACTTCACTTTCATAATAAATACTTTGAAAGAAACTTTAAGGGTGTACATCACAATACATCTGCTCCAGTTTACAGTATCTTCTCTTCAATATTTGCAATACTTACCCCATATACTCTCTCATGTTGCTATAATTATGAGGTTACAGCTGCCTATATATACAGCCAGAAGCTCTCCATATTTTCCTATATATGAGTCCAGCCATTACTTTACACTACCAGCCCTTGAGTCTTGAAGTGGTAGTCTAGAGTTAGCCAACAAGGGATAAAATGTTTGCCTGGTTCTAGTGCTTATCAAAAACATTGAATGTAGCGCTGTCTCACATGCAAATAATGTTGCTTCCTTCTATAGTTTTGCATCCTCAGATTGCATGCCAACTAAGAAAACGTCCTCTCTATTACTATGAAAATTGAACTAGACTTAACATTTCCAAAAGTTGCCGCTCTTTCTCTTTCAAATAGCCCTCCACTTACTTTGGATCCTCTGTTATGCATCCTCTCTCAGCACAGCTCATTGTAAGTCACATGTATGTTTGCCTTAACCCTATTATCGAATTTCAAGAATATTTCAAGAATCACAACCCATCCCGTAAAGTCACACCACTGCAACCTAACAATTACTAATTGCCTCTTTCTCATCTATTCATGCCACCAACAATTTATATGAATTCATATAACCCCATCTCCTAGTAAAGATCACACCTAACTCCTATTATCTTTTATATCACATTAACACTGGAGTAAATTCATTGAATTATTTGTTTATGAGCACACAACTAATCCCAAACACCACCAATAACCACTGGAAAAAAATACCTTGGGCTTTGGAGCAGCATGCTGCCCAACATAAGGGACTTGACTGCATTGTTATGTTATGTTATGTTGTTATGTTATGTTATGTTATGTTATGTTATGTTATGTTATATTACAGGTTTTATAGAGCACACAGGTAGCAGAAATGGGGGGCTACTAAAAGAAGGCAGGTGCTATAACGAAGGGAAAAGATGTGTTTTAATGGTTGTGTGGAATGTCAAGTGGTTGTTAATGCTATGGATGTGAACCAGAAGAGAGTTCCAGAGGGACAACCGCCAAATGCTGACTCATTGATCGAAGTTGGCGAGTAGATATATAGGGTAAGAGCAGGTTCACCAGGATGTCTGTGGAGGAGAGATTCATGATTTTATGGGCAATGCAGAGGGACTTGAACTCAATGCGTTTCGCCACCGGCAGCCAATGTAGTCTGCGGATGGCGTTGGTCGTAGGGCAAGTTCTAGGGAGGCAGAGTAGAGTTCTAGCAGCCGCATTCTGAGCCCTTTGCAGACGTAGAATTTCAGCCTTGTTAGCCCCCAGGTAAAGTGAACTGGCGTAGATATAATAGAGGCTTGGATGATGACTTGACGGACTGTGAGATTAAAAAAAACAGCAGTTTGAGCACTCGCTGGAGTTTAAAACAGGTCTCAGCTACTTTTTTAGTTTGGACCTAGAAGCTGAGGGCCGAATCAACCTATACACCAACGTTTTTGACCAGCTGTTTGGGGGGGAGTTGCGCAACCCAAGGTCGGAGGGTACCAACTCTCACTCCACAGCTCAGTATCTCTCCCTACTAGCAGAATATCAGATTTGCTAGCGTTTAGCTGGAGACAGTTGGCAGTCACCCACTCTGCAATGGCTGCAAGATCACTCCTAAACATAAGAGCATCCTGTGTGGAGTCATCAGAGAGTGCTACTACCAACTGGGTATCAACAGCACATGATACCACCATTAATCCTCTGCTCTTGGCCACCGCTGCTAGAGGTTGGACATACAGATTGATTAGAGTTGGGCTCAATGCAGAGCCTTGTGGCGCCCCTTCTTTGATAGTGTGTGTCAGGGAGGTTTAAGGGGGGCTTCCACCTGGAAGGTTCTCTCAGATAGAAAGGAGGAGAACCATCCCAGTGCCGGGCCCTCGATGCCAGCTTCCTCCAACTGTTGCAGCAGGATTTGATGAGATACCATGTCGAACGTGGTGTTGAGATCTAATAGTATCACCCCCGTAGTACGCCTGGCTTCCAAGGCCTGACTCAGGTGTTCGGTTACAGCTAGGAGTGCAGTCTCCGTGCTGTGACCTGGGCCAATCCTGTCAGAATGAAATTAAAGTAGGCCTCGGTGATCTTGGTTACCCACGGCAGGAGAGAAAAAGGGCAAAAGTTCTCCGGTTTCGCAGCATCTAATGGCAAAGGCAGGGATTTAAGAAGATGTTAGGAGTACTAGGAGCAATGTAATAAGATTACAATATAATACCATATATAACCATCATGGCCCACAGTAATACCAAAACCATAACACTCAGAGGTTGGGCAGTCGATTGTCGTTCATACAGGCTGAATAATGATTCTGTTATACTTCTTGACTCTCTTGCACTGACATAAGGCAAAACTGCTAAGGGTCATGTCCATCTCGAGTAGGCAGTCCACAGCAGTACACCACCCATCAACAACTGGACAGTCATTAAGTAACTTAAAAGATCTGCCAAGTGCCGATTTCCAATGGAGGACTTTAATTTAGTCCAGCGCTGCAGGTCCCAACAAACTACATACAATGACCACTTCTTCACATTTCACAGTGACAATCCAATATGGGATAACAACAGCTGCGGTCCGTGCAGGTAATAGCAGTGGGACTGCGTGGGGGGAGATTTCGAGGGACGATGCAGAGGGAAAAATTAATAAATAATTAATTTTCCCTCTGCGTCGTCCCTCGAAATCCCCCCACGCGGCCCCACCGCTGTTACTTGCACGGACCTTGGCTGGATGACAATAGCTAAGTATATTGCAGCAGATCTCTCCACCATGTCTCTCTCAACCTATGTCTTTTCAAGATCATTAACTTTAATCAAAATATCTCAGAATGGGCCACCCAGTGTAATAAGCAGTCACATAGACTATGATCATACAAAATGCCATAAAGTGATCTGCAGAGCTGCTCAAAGCAGCCAGCTTACTAAAAACTATAAACTGCGGACCTCTCTCTTACACTTCTCCATACATCACACTGCTGTGCCCTATTACATTATCCATGACTCAGTGAACAACAAAGAACCACTTTCCACATATAAATAAAGACAACACTACTTCAACCATAACCCCTAAACAGTGCAGCGTCCTGCCCATGTAGTTAAGCACTTCAGTGACCACTCAGGGGTATTAATTCAGGGGTATTAATTGCTATATAAATGTTGCAATACGACAAAAGGCAGAAAGCAGTGAATTTGATTCCAGCAATAGATTTCTGGTTAATCACAACAGCATTATACGTTAGGTATAGTGCAGACCTTTTCCAAAGATGGAAAAAAGTGAAACTGAGCTCAAAAGTGAACATCTGCAATAACGTCCCCTTTGGCGGTTCATCAACAGAGCTCTCAAAAGGGCTTGGAATGGATCTCACCACGAGAGTCGCTTTTACTCCCCAAGTGTGACAATCAAGCAAACAATAACAGGATTTTTGAGTCCACAATTTATCCACATTGTAACACAATGAAAAAGATAGAGCAAAAAATATTGCCACATTTATTAGCAGAGGATACGAATTGGAATTTTAGCTTTGAAGAAAGCCAAAAACATTAAAGACTATTTGGTCCAGGACTGATCACAGCTCAAGAACATTGCAAATTCATGTTTTAATCTTGTAAACGACACATCAAACCGAAGCAGCTGATGCTACCTTGGAACCACTGAGTCATTGTTGGGCTCCTTATCTGTTTGGGCCTTACACTACAGATCTTGAATGACTTGTCTTACTACACTATGACATTGTATAAAATGTGTCTCTAACCTTTCTAGCATTGAACGTTCCCTGCAGCGGCCCATTGCATGTCTGTATTCAATGTTTGCAATGGTATATGTTCGCATGCATACTACAGTGAACTGGCCATACCTGAAAGGACAAGTTCCAAGTTGCCTAATGAAACCCCCTTTTCTCTTTTCAATTGCATTTCTATTGTAATGTTTTGGGAAGATTCAATAAACAGAATTTGAGAAAAATAAGAACATTGCAAAGTGAACCGCCCAATGGCGTCTTCTCCCAGTAGTGGGACATTTCAAATGTGCTATGTGTACTCATCTACAACACTATGGGCTGATTTCAAAGTTGGCACAGACTCAGATGCAACAGTGACAGAACACCCTTTCTGCAATCCTCTTGATCCACCTTCTCAATTTTAAAGTGGGCGGACTGACAGGTTTACCTGGACAGAATAAACTATACTCCATCTATATAAACCAGGCAGTTGGATAGTGTTTTTACTGTCATCGATGCTAAGAACATCCTGGCCGTAAGGGAGAGTGAAAAAAGAAAAATGCCTTCCACACTATCGGAAAAACTCCCATGGTGTGGATGTCGTTAGTTTTTTCTGTTTAAAAAAAAACTACTGCTTTGGGACAACTAAAAACAGCTCAATGAATACAAATTCTTACAACACGTTAGAACATCGGCTCTACAGAATCTCTAACACATCAAGCAACCAACAATGATGAGGAAATTCAATGGAGTCATGCAGGCGCTCGGCGGCCCCATATTTGCAACTATGTTCATGGAACATAAATGGCCTTAATAACAAAGTAGCTGACAACGACTTCCTAAACTATGTGAAAGCATTCGACATCATTTTCCTTCAGGAAACATGGCTAGAGGAGCCGGTACATATAGAGGGCTATACCTGCCACCATTCTCCAGCAACAAGGAAAAGTAAGTTCGAACGGTTGGCAGGCGGTCTGGCAACATACATTAAAATCTCAACTGTTGGGAACGTGCGGGGACTCACTACCAACTCACCTGCTATAAACTCAGTTGAGATCGCCCTAAACCTTGGGGGAAAAAAGAAAGGGATTCCGCTGATTAACACCTATATTAACCCAAAAAGGAAGAAAGTAGAGGCAAAGAGCTTAATGGACCATCTGCATCATGTTATGACTTTACAAACTTCCCCAAGTGTAATTCTTTCCGGAGACTTCAACCAATGCATTTTGGGGTCATCCTTGAACTGCGACACTCAGGCACAGTCTTACCCTTGGAATATCCCACTCCAAATATTTAGCAGGCAAGGCAAAACCCCCAAGGTTGCGAAGGAGCTGCTGGAAGACCTGGAACACACAGGCCTGAGGGTTCTAAATGGAAGATTTTCTGATGATTCACCATCTGTGGCATTGTTCAATTTAGGCAACGCAACCTCTACAATTGATTACACGCTGGTCTCCCTTCCTCTATTTCATTACGTGCTGGGCTTTAACTTAGGGGACAAGGGAGAGAGTGACCACCGTCCTCAAGAAGTCTCCTTCTGTGCCTTGGCGGACGTAATTTCTTCCAACCCAGCTGGACCACACGCCAGCCACACCATAAACCTCAAACGAATAAAAACCTCTGTCGCCAACACGGCAGAGGTTTTACAAGCAGCAAAACTCCAAATAAACAGTCTACACTATCCCTCAGGTAACCCAGCAGAAGACTGGGAAAAATTCACGGTCAATTTTGCAAAAGCATATTCAACTAATGTACGGCATTTGCCATCCTCTAGCTTCGGGGTTCTAAGGAAGATGTCAAGCGCCCAGAAATCAGCCCAAAATATTCACAAAAAAGCAATCAATAAATCATTATGATTGCTGAGAAAAAGCCCGGGGGATGGGGCATCCCTTGCACAGCTTTACAAGCATCGGGCGGACCTCAAAAAACTGAACTGGGCAGTAAAAAAATCCAACGAAGAGGACTTCTCGGCGAAACTGTACCACAATTCTACTGAGGACAACAGCGCCCAATTCTGGGCTACAATAAATAAAATGTTAAACCCGAAGAATAGCGGAATAACATCTTACATAGCTAAATCCTCCTGGGAATCTTTCCTTGATATCCATTTCAACCAACAGGCCGCTCCAACATGTATGAACCAGGTCGTTCCAGTGGGCCAACTGCCACAAACAACTCTGCCATGGACAGAAGCTGAAGCTGGAACCGTGGCAGCTCTACTAAAGAAATTAATCTCTAAGGGAAGGAAAGATGGCGCAGCAGGGCCAAATGGAATTCCCCCGGCCATTTTCAAATTGGAGCCGGAATATTGGGCAGAAACGCTGATCCCTCTATATATGTCTGTCAGCCGATCTGGATGCCTTCCTGCCTCTTGGAGAGGCTCAATTATTTCACCTATTTATAAGGCGGGCGACAGAACCTTGCCAAAAAAGTACCGCCTGATAGCACTCCTAGACATCGAGGCCAAATACTTTGCGGGGCTCCTAGTGGCCGAGCTACATGAATGGGCCAAAATCCGCAACTTAATTCCATCAAGCCAAATGGGATTCCGCGAAGACACGGGAACAACAACAAACCTGCTCGCAATCTCACAACTTATTGACAAAGCAAGGGTGTCTAAACAAGCTTTACACCTTTGCTTTGTGGATTTTAAGGTGGCCTTCGACAATGTCAACCGGGCCAACCTTTGGAGAAAACTGGCCTCTTGGGGGATCCCGGGACCGTTGTTAAATCTACTGATTGAACTGCACACAAATACGTGGGTTCAGGTAAAGCTCGGTAATGGCACACATGTCTCTGGGCGAATTCCGACCACAAAAGGCCTAAAGCAAGGCTGCGTTTTAGCGCCGACCCTTTTTAACTTATTTACAGCCGACCTGCCACCTGTCCTAGAAGCCTGTAATGCGCACGCCCCATGATTGGGGGGCAAAGTGCTGCCTAGCATATCCTATGCTGACGACGTGGTCCTGGTGAGCCACACGAAAGTAGGTCTGCAAAATCTGATCAACACGCTATATGGATTTGCTGAATCTAACCTCGTAGACGTAAACACCAACAAGACCAAAGTTATGTCTATAACTGGGAACAAAGGCTCTTGCAAATTGCTCGGAATATAAATATCTCGGAATCTTGGTTGATAAAGGAGGTTGCTTCTCAAACCAACTAGAGGCCACCAGTTGGGTGGACAGATATACATAAATCTTCTGATAATCTGTTCACCTTTTATGAAACCATTATCCTGTTCGTAATGGCCGTGGAACACTCAATTTCTAATATTGGCATATCCATCTCCCTTACGCAAGTTGCTGAGATCAACAAAGCACTGACATCTACACTGGCCGACATTTTCTTCCCAATTAGTAGAATAAGAAAGCATGAAAAGGTCCCACACTCTTGGTTTGATGAGAGTTGCCGAAAGGCCAAGTTAGCTCTCATAGATACTATCAAATACAAGGATAGGTCTTTAATCAGAGAAAAACAGGCAATATTCAAAAACACCATTGCTGATGCCAATAAAAACTTGGGAGCTGGATAAATGGGACTGCCCGAGAAGTCCTCCTGGTATGTCGTAAATACAGGTTGTTGTGAAGGGAAACAAAAGTAAGAGAAATCAAAAGGGGGGAGTGAAGAGGTGGTGCTGGTTGGCACCAAGGTGGGCACGTCCTCCTCTTTTTTAGTATACTTTTAATCAATAAGGTCCACCTCGCGTAGGGTGAGTGTATATCCAGATGTCAATGGAATACACATTGTTTGTTAAAATACCCCTCACACACCAAAAGGGCCCTTGGTGTCATGCTTCATCATCTGGGTCTTCACGTCTCGCTGCGGGACGGGGCAGTGCTGCGACAAGCGACTACGCTGGAGCACCTTTAGATGGAGGTGCTATGTGAATGGAGTGAGTGTCAGTGAGGTCAAGAGTGATACAAAAAGTGCAGTTAAAAAATACCTGGCCTAGTGGTGAGAAAAAATATTTAATAAAGACTGGCTGGTATTGTTAAAAACAAGTGTGAAGCGGAGAGGATAAGCTGGTTAATAGGCTTACTCTCCTGTGTGGGTCAACATGTTTCAGGGCATGGAGCCCCTTCGTCAGGACCGGGAGAAGATCCCCCTGTCACTCACTAGTGTTACACCACACAAAAAATATTCTAATAAGGTGTATGTACATATAAGTGTGAAGAAAATATTCTATCAATGTGTGTAGCTATACATTTTATATTTACACAGTTCCTACCACTATCACAATTATGATGTAGTATGCTTTTCAAAGAGAGGAGTAAATGCCTCATGAGCCGGCTCTAGACCGAAGGGTAATAGAGGGTCCAATCAACCCCCAGCACGATGGTGCTTCCTCCTTCATCCGCGGCTTCCGTGGTTGTGGCGCGGAAACAGCCCTTTGAACCCAATATTGCATCAGACATCTGGAAAATACATTTTGAGGCCCTCTATTTGAGGTTGGAGGATGAGAGCGGTATACTAGCCAATGAGTTCCCTCCTCCACAGACTCCCCGCATTGAGGCCCCTGAAATAACTTTAAAAGAGATCACCAGTGCTATAAGCAAAGTAGCCCTGTCTAAAACCCCGGGGCTAGAGAAGATCCCAGGGGACCTCTTTTGTAGTGAACCTACCATCTGGGCCCCTCATTTGTAGACCCTGTACAACACTATTTTGCAGGGAAAGCGATTCCCGCAACTTGGGCTGATGTAAAAATCTTGCCAATCTATAAAACTTATAAGTCTAATTGATGTCTGCCAAAAATCTTTGCTAATGTACTGCTGGGCCGTCTCCAGATTTGGATGAAAGAGCACAAAGTCCTGAGCCCATGCCATGCTGGTTTTAGAGAATAGACGTCAGCCACGGCCCGTGGAGGGAGTTTCGGTGGGGCGGAGAGGTGGGGCGGGTGAGGGGCAGGGTGGGGGTGCTAAAAATCGGAGTATGGATAATTGAAGGTAAGTAAACAATTTAATTAATAAAACGAATTTCGTAGCGTGCCCTGCATCGCAAAATGTGATGCAGGGTGCGCTACGAAATTCGAAGGACAGTGATGCACCCAGGTTAGCTAACGGCAAAGTACCCGCAATGATGGTGGCCCATGATACTCTTTTGCTCCCTAAATCACGTATCGGCTTACAGAGGATCCTCGACAACTTCAATGCCTCCTGTAAATGTAGGGGGCCTGAAATCAACCCCCTGAAGACAAATTTATGGTTTTCAATGCAGTTAGCCTTACCCGACCAAACCCATGCCTACAAGGCATCCCTCTGGAGAAGGTGTCCATATTTGAGTATCTCGGGATCACCCTAACATAAAAGATGGACTGGGGAGCTCAAATTAAAAAAACTGCTTAAAGTTAGCTCAGACGATGAAGGTTTGTCTACGTTATTTAGGAATTCCACTTATAAACCTGTTAACCCAGTAGTTGAAATTGATAAAGTTCAAGCTAGGGGGGCTGCTATGCATGGGGCTGGCTGAAATCTTGGGGCACTGTTCTTCCTGCACCGTACCTAAGATCAAGAAAACTTTTTAGGCAGCTACTTGGTCTTTCCCTCAGCTCCCCCCTTATACTGCTTCGCCTGGATCTTGAGGTGAGGCCAATTGAAGATGAAATTGCTTTCAGACCCTTCTCATTCTGGCATCGCCTGTGGGCCACTCCGGTATTGGTTGAATATAGGGTGGAGCTGAGGGAGGTCTTGAGCCTTCACAGTGTGGGTAAATTACTTTGGCCAGTTCATGTCAGGGACACACTTTTGTCTATGGGTAGATCACAACTATGGTACAATGCTAAGACAGCTTGCACTGCAATATTCGGGAAGGAATTGGCACAGAGTTATAGGGAGAGTAAACTCGCACACCAGCAGAGAAGCCCTACAACTGGCACACTTACAGCAGTATTCCTGGGAGACAAAGATCAGTAAAGCCCGTATTGGACAACATTCATCCCACCCAAGCCAGGAATCTATACTTACAATTTAGGTATGGGGTTCTCCCACTGCATGCCTTCATAAATAAATGGTCCGTTTCGACCCCATTGGGGTGTCCGGCCTGCAGCAATGAAGAGGAGACAGAACTCTGTGTATTCTTTTTCTGTCTGGGCAATAGGAAGGCAAGGCATTGATTGTTGAGCCAGTTATGCAGAAACCTGGGACTCCAGCACTGTGCAGAGGCATTTAGGTTAGTGAAATATAACACTTACATGCCCATTGTATTTGCAGTGTTGTGCTTTTTGTTCTCTTTGTGGGGTGCACGCAGAACGCTTTTGATTACCAACTCTCAGGTTCATGCCGACAGCCCGACAATGTTTTTACTGGATTTGGTTCCTTTTTCTTCATTTTTAATACTTATAATGTTTATATGTGTTTTAGTGGTTGTAATATGACTGACAATTGCTTTCATTAAGGTCGTATATTTGTATACATCTAGATCTATTCTATGGGGTGCGGGCCTTTGTGATGGCAATTTTTTATTCAAGGCTAGGGGGTCTGAGCACGTGCCCATGTGAACCGTCATAATACAATGTTACTGTAACGTAAGTGCACTTTTATGGCCACCGGCCAAAATTAATTTTCTTTGATTGATTGATTGGAATTACACTTTTCGAGTAAATTTATACTTGGATTTTGTGAATTGCCCTAAAGTAGTAAACTCACTCAAATGTGTAAATTACTCAAGGCAAATTGATGTTTGATTCCTCTAAAATATTCATTTTTACAGATTACATCAGAATTGTATTCAGCAGAGAACATTTGATCAGGTCAAGCTGAAAAAGTGGGCAATGGTCCTACCTTATATGTTGCTGTACCCTGTCAAATGAAAAGTCCTTTCAATAACAAAGCACATTTTTAAAAATCTTTGGACCAGGACAGTCCTAGGTAAAGAATGCCGGGGCATATTACCAACAACTAGCGATAATTATCGCTAGGTTGGCTTAGCGGCAATTATTTTATCGCCGTGTAGCGACGATTTTTATCGCTTAGGAGCCTTGATATTATCAAGGTTTATCTCCTAAGCGATAAAAATCGACCGAAATGCATAAATATCGCTGAAAAGTCCGCGATATTCATGCATTACCGTGCAAATGCTCTTAGCCATGTTATCCACCTCCCATTGGATAACATGGCTAAGAACTGCTCAGGGCAGGTGTTAGCTTTTGGAGATATTCGCGCTTAGCGCGAATATCTCCAAAAGTTGGTAATAGGAGATAGCGATGTTAGCGACTGTTTCTAGTCGCTAACATCTTGGCACGCCCACTTTGCATGTCATTAGTGATAAATTTCTCTGACATGCAAAGCGGGGCCCAAGATGGTTGCTATCTCCTACTAGCTGTCGCTAACTGGTGTTAGCGACAGCTAGGTAATAGGGAGATAATTTTATCTCCGCTTTCTTGGCTTTTAAAGCCAAAAAAGCGGAGATAAATCCCTTGATAATATGCCCCGCCATTCCCAGCTCAAGGGACCAAGGCAAGAAGGATCGAACCAGAGATTCCTCCGGATGAATGCAGGGCCCGAAGAGCAAAGAAAATGTCACAGTCAAAGAGAACAACTGTGAAAACTCCAGAAAGAAGTGGCTAAATCTGAACTGAAGGCACTCAGCCTCCTAGTAAAGACCTTTCTGACTCCAATGGGGGAAGCGGACTCTGAAGTCACACATACACTAAACTGAACCATTCACGCGAATTGTGACTTATCCCACAGCTGTTTCTCGGCTAAACCAAAATGGAACATATCCACTAAATCACTAGTTCTTAACTTTTGACTTACATGGACTCCCACTGATTAATAACTGAAACACAGGGATCCCCACTGAATCATTGTTGGAATCTGGGGTCCATTTAGTGAGGTATTCGTGGAAGCCGGGTACCCACCCTAAGCATTTTTGATGATTTCAACTGCAAAACAAACAGAAAAATGCAGCAATATGCAATCCTCAAACAAATACACAAATGTTAAATATTTCATTTAATTCACAAATATTAAAAAATCAAAATTGTATTTTTATAAGAAAATTGGAAAGTTCCATACTCGGCAATACATGAAGAGCGACGTCCTGTGGAATGAAGTCTGATTCACGCTTGTGATATTGGGATATATCAGGATCCTGGGATTTAGAAACGGCTGGATTTGGACATCACATGATACTGAATCCCTTTGTGGGTTGGAAATATCACCACAAATAAAAAGTTTCTACTAAGAGGACATAGCCTTGAGAAAGTTGCGGGACAATTTCCCCTGGAAGCGACAAAACATGTGTCGGCTGTCTGAAGACCAACAGAATAAAGAAAAAGAAAAAAGAATCTGAATACTTGTTGAATAATTTGTGCTTATATTGTGCACTTTAAGAAATGTTGCGACACTTTTGACGTGTGCTGGGGATTGTTGTTTCTTTTCTAAATTCGATTGAGGCCACTCATCATCCATACTATATTTAGTTTTATGCACTTACACTGCTCTTACAAATCAATCTTCGTTTTTACCCTCTAATTTCAAATTCCTTCACATTGACAGAATGTTTTAAAATGTTACATTTTCAATTCTGCTTTATTATTTATAAATTTTATTAACCTGTTATTATTATTTAATTTTCTATTTAATGGCATATCCCTGAGTAGGCTTGGTGGCCCTCTAAGGGTCCCCAGATCACAGGTTATAGAACACAGCACTAGATCATACAGGCGCCACTTCAGACATTGTGCTGCATCATCTGGGCTTCTCAAAGAATAAATGGTATGGCGCATACATTTCCAAAAAGGTGTGAAATATACCCAGGCGTTATATTGCATAATCAAAAGGAGATGGTGAGTCGTTTCAACTATGGCCGGGCCTTGGAATAATTGACCATGCAAATTGAATGTTGGATCAATTTGCCACTGTTGATGGCGGGACACATTGCGATTATCAAAATGGTCATCCTCTCCTGCTTTTTATATTTTTTCATGAACATACTGATCCCTCTGACTAGTAGGTGTTTTGCAGCTCTAAAGAGCCTCCTCATTTGGCTTTCTGGGCAGGTGGCAGTCCCCAAATCCATTGTGATGTGTTGATACTCCCCTATGAACGAGAGATATTTGGAATGCTGGATCTGCAAATATATTTTCTGGCGTCACAGTGCCAATTCTTGTACCACTGGTTTCATGCAGATGTTCATTTACCGTATTGTACTGTAGAGAGACCAGGCCAGACAAACCCCTCTTCCCTCTATTCTTCCCATGGGCATACAGAGGGACCCCTCTGATATTCAAACATTATCCACTACCAACTGTCCTTGGGAAAAGCTTCATCACTACCTAGTGAGTGGTTTGCTTTACTTTCCTGCTATCCCACTGATTACTACTCACACAGGAAAGACTGGTAAGGCATACACTACGTGCCCATAATTTGCACAGCAGAGGACTCTACCCGGGTGGACGTCATAATACACACTGACATCACCTAGTCTAGAGTTGCCATGCATATGGACCACCTAATTATCTGATGACTACACAATACTCTACATGATCGATTGCCCTTGAACCAACCAGAGCCGAAGGAATTCCTTTTACTGATACTAGTGTTTACTGCCACCAAAGGGTCGTGACCGGTCTCCAGGCTGTATCAAGCCTGCATTGCCTTAAAACTGGGAGGCAATGGAAGTGTTTGGGCAGCATGCAAGTGAGACATGCCGCACTGCTACTGGATAAGACCTGGTGCTATTGTTGCACACAAATGAAACTCATCTACCCCAATCATAGGCATAAGTTGCTGCATTACAAGTTTCTCCATTGAGCATACACTACACAGCAAGGTCTAGCGTAAATCGATCCCACACAATCACAAAAATGTCCAAAGTGCAGAACTGACAAGGCAGACTTCATACATTTTGCCTAGACCTGCCCTGTCCTCCAGTTCCACTGGTTGAAAATTCACACTCTGGTATCCATCATGACTGGTACCACCCTACAGCCTGATCCTTTACTTGCCATATTAGGTTACGACAAATCCATTCAACCTGGTGCACATAGGTTCACTGCCATTGACCTGATGTTACCTAAACAACATCTGGCTATATGCTGGTGTAGTAAGCACTGATCTGCTGATGGTGACTGACTGAAATGTATGAGGTACTGCGAAACTACTTGTGAAATGTATGCCACATTACAACCCACGACACGTCCAGACCCAAGGACATCTGGCAGCCACTGCATGATTATTTGCTGATATTGAACACAGATGTCTCTAATTGAACTGCCTGACGACCTGTCCATCGGTATGAGTGGTTGTAAGATGTTACAACGCATACCGTTACAACTCATGCTTTCACAACACATTACAACGTAAACACCACTACAAAGCAAGCTTTTACAACAACTACCATTATAAGGCAGTCCCATAGAGTAGCATTATAACTACCATTACAACGCACACCATTACAATGTAATTATAGTAAACATGAAAATAGTGTTTATCAGCATCTCATAAAGTTTTGCAAAAAACGGTAACACTTTATTTTGAGAACAGTAAGGGAACAAATTTGAGAATGAACATTTATTGTGCTTAACAAAGTAAAAAAAAAGCTAATCAATATATCGCTGAAATAAAAAGAAGCAGATTCATTAAAAATTGACATTTTCAGCTACACTTCCTCTATTTTTACTAAATATCTGTATTCAGTGATCTACCAAAATGGCTACCATTCTAAACATGAAAGAACAAACCGTGTTTCTAAACATTACACATTGAATAGTGTTTCTGTCAGAATTCGTTCACAAGGACAAATGCAATCGAAAACATATTTTGTTTTAAATTATATTTCACCCACAAAAATCTATAAATTGAGCTGTCCACCATTTTGTGCTTAGTGGAACCCTGACTTCCCTGGTGTCCAAATGCATCGGGGCATGTAGAAATAAAAAAGACAGATTGCTTTTTAATACTGCCACCTACAGATCAATTAAGTAAAATAGTTACAACTTTGCCTGACTCTCTACAGGGCACTCACAAAGGTAATTGTATGTGATATAAATTGATTGGTATTAAAAAAACATTTTCATGATTTTTTATAAAAAAATACATCATTAAATTACTGAGGTGGTATTTAAAATTACTAATAGAAGTATGCAAGGGGCTGTCAGTTAGAAAATTAGTGCTCAGAATTTTTCACAGGGAGATGCTGGAAAGTGAAGGCAAGCAAAATTACTAATCCAATTCCGACAAGAGTTTACCTCAGGGGTCGTGTGAGGTAGTGGTGGGGGATAAAATTGCTCTTCCTACTCTGAAAGGTGTTTACCTCAGAGAAGGTGCTAGATGGTGTTGGGGAGCAAAATTACTATTCCAAGTCCAACAGATGTTTGCCTCATGAAAGGTGCTGGATGGTGGTTAAAAATGCTACTACTACTCCGACATGTGTAAGCCTCAGACAAGGTGCTGGATGGTGGTGCAGGGTTAAAATCACTATTCCTATTCTGACACTTGTTTGCCTCGGGGAAGGTGCTGTCTGGTGGTGGGGGCAAAATTACTATTCCTACTCCAACACGTGTTTGCCTCACGGAAGGTGCTGGATGGTGGTGGAGGGTTACAATTACTATTCCTACTATGACAGAAGCTTGTCCCAGGAAAGGTTCTGGACAGTGGTGGGGCAAAATTACTATTCCTACTCCGACACATGTTTGCCTCAGGGAAGATGCGGGATGGTGGTAGTGGGGTTCAAAATACTATTCCTACTCCGACTGGTGTTTGCTTTACGGAAGGTGCTGGATGGTGGTGGAGGGGTAAAATTACTATTACTAGCCCCAACAGGTATTTGCCTCAGGGAAGGTGCTGGACAGTGGTGGAGGGCAAAATTACTATTCCTACTCTGACAGGCGTTTGCCTCAGGGGAAGTGCCTGATGGTGGTAGGGGTTAAAAATACTATTCCTACACCAACAGGTGTTTGTTTCAGGGAAGGTGCTGGATGGTGGTGGAGGAGTAAAATTATTACCCCATCTCTGACAAGTGTTAGCACTGTAAAGTTCAAGTAGCCCAATTGGTGCTGTCCTGGAAGAAAGTGAATGACTGTACTTAAATGTAAAACAAAGGAAGCATGAACAGTAAATAATGCTCACATTATCCTTTCTTTACCAGAACTGTGTATTCTTACCTTTGAAAGAAAAGGTTACAATGCCACAGCACAATAGAAAATAAACAATCCCAAGAGTTTATAAATATTGAAATAGCTCAACATGTAAAACTTTTAAACAAGAAACTGTTTAATTCCATAAAGTGTTAAAATGTGCAGCAATTTAAGAATGGAAATGTAAAATCACTCCTAACGCAATCGCACTAAACAAATTAAAAACATATATCTGATTAAACGGGGTATGTAAAAATTGCAAGAAGGCAGTGTCACTTAAATAAGTGACATCCACCTGAGCACAACCTATGGCCTGTGCTAGGCAGGAATTGAATATTTGATGCTGGTTAATCAAAAACGAAAGCTGAAGAGATAATTATTCATATAGTTGTTGTTCCTTCGTGAGTTATGACTGGTTCATCTCAGAGATAAATGACTTAGGTACACATCAATCCGTCTTGTATATTCAGATGTGTCTCCCGATGCATTTCGGGCAATAGCCCTTCGTCAGGGGAAGTATCTACAAAATTAATGAGAAATGATGTCAACATGGACACCTGTCAAACACGCTGAAATCCCTTCACCCTGTGTTCAAGCAATGGATTAGTACAAAAAGTGAAGAAAAAGACAAACAGTACCCAGAACTCTTCAATGGTATTGATAAGAGGTGAAAGGTGATAACTTGTGGAAATACTAATGGAAACGAGATCACTACGTGTCCTGGTGATACACCTTAAAAAACAGAAGAATGAAAGCCAAGGTTTGTGAAGAATGTGCAACAGAATTGTACGTGCTTAGAACAGAAGCATGAAAAACAACCTTTGTGAAATACATGCAACAGGATTGCACATGATAGGACGTGCCCATTAAACAAAGACGGTAGAAACGCCAATAATATGGCTGTGGTAACGGTGAGGATATGAAAACCAGTGGCGTCACTAGGAGGGGAGTTGGGAGGGCAGCAGGTGCGGACCGCACCGGGTGACACCATCACATGGGGTGACACCGTGAGTGAGCCTCTGATTTATGTAGCGATGTAAAGCAGAGGCTCACTCAGGGTGTCACCCCAAGTGATGAGGAACCCTTATCCGGCCGCCGACAAAATTAATTGTCCAATTAGCTCAGCAATATGACGTCACTCACGTTACATTGCTCCCAGACCGGCTGTTTTCAACGCGCGTGAAGGGTGTTGTCGAAAGGAGCATGTTAGAAGATGCCCAGAGATCGCCCTGACTGTACTTTGAAAGAGGAGATTTGCATGTTGGATACGGTGCACGCAGAGTGCGGCTGCCCGAGGCCACCCTGTGGCCATCAGGAGGGCGGGCCCTTATTCCCAGAGGGCTTCCCCCGCCCCCCCTACTTGGGTCAGCCACTCCACCCCGGGCAGGTGGTGCCCGGCAGGAGCGTGGGCGGGCCAGTGACGCACGTCCGGGGTGGCAGGCAGGCGAGGGGTATATATCTTCCCCTCGCCATTTTATCTGCCTCTTTGCCGCTCTGGAGGTCGCGCGTCGGGTCACGGGACACTCTTTTTCCTTGATACGGTGAGTGAGGGCCCATTGGCCGGTACCCCCCCTCCGCCTACTCCCTCTTCTCTGAGGTAGAGCCGGGCTAGGCGGCCTGCTTAGGAGCGGGCCGCTGTGGAGGAGGGGGTACAGAGACAACATTTGAGCCCATGCTGTGGACCTTCACCGGTCGTACTGGCGGGGGCCGGGGCAGGCCTTGCAGTCACGGCTGTCGGACTCCCCATGTCGTCCATTCACCTTGTGGGGGGGAAGCTGGGGGCCCATTGGGACAGGCGCTTCATGCTACCTCCGGTCCAACCTGAGGCCGGGCGCGAGTCCTCGGGCCGTTTCCAGCATCGGGGTCGGGTGGTTGGTCCCCGGCACCCATCCTCCCCCATCACCCCCCCCCCCCCACCAGACTCACACCATGCTGCTTCCCCCAAGACCCGGTGGGTGCATCCTTGGCTGGTTGGCGTGGGAAGGTCTCGCTCACTCCCTAGCGCTGCACAGTATACCTTGCACTGCAACAGCCAGGGTCGGCGAGCTGGCGCGGAGCACTAGAGTTTAGAGGTACAGGTTCTGGGGCTGCCCGCTCTAGTAGTGGGTGTTAGCACGAGAACCGCCTTGGAACCGTGGGTCCGACCCTCCCCGGGGTGCGGGTACCCTGTTGCCCCCTACCCGCCCCTGTGGTTAACAGCAAAGGGGGGAAGTGCGGGTCGGTCAGTCCACCTTCTTTTTTCTTCAACAATGTTGCCTCGTGGAGGATCGCTGCCTGCCTGATGTGCTGCACACCCGAGGTGAGCCAGTGAAGCCTCCCTCGTGCCTGCCCCCCTTCTTGGGGGTTGCCGCTGAGGCTGGTGGCAGGCGGGTCTTATACTGGGCTGAACCTACGGGCGGGCAGGTGGCCCCGCCGCTGCCCGTCTGGCGTGCTGTGGCGCCAGCCTGCGGTCGTTGCCGGTAAATGCCACGTTCGTCTCCACCCCTGCCCCGCTCCCGGGTTGAGGCCAATTGACACTGGGGTTTCGTGGTCCGAGTACCAAGGGGGGAGGATAGGTGGCACATTGCAAGGTGGGCGGGCTTGGCTTGCGAGGGGGCAGGGGCGCGGTCGGGGCGGTCGTAATTCAAGCTTGGGTGTGCCCTCGTTGGTCACACATCCGCACCCACCCCCTGTCGACGAGATGGCAAGGCAGTATGCCTACACTCACACATTCCTTGAATTGTTGTAATTTTATATCCAAGCATTAGTCATCATGTCCATAGTACTACTCTGTCTCATACATCAAACCTTTCGTGCAGCCTGCGCTCCTGCTGCTGAAATTCTACAGCGCTGCAAGTCGGTTTGCTGATGAGGATGACCTAAGTTAGCTGCACTTCTCCCGCCCTTCGTCATCGCGTGCTTGGCATAAATGGCCTCGCTTGATGCCCCCCCATCGCTCCTCCATCATGAGGGTAGCGATGCCTCCTCTCCCTGGGGGCCCCTCGTCGCTCGGGGTCACTCGGAGGTGGGGGGGGGCTCCATAATTAACAACCATCGTATGGAGTGTTTATCATCTATCGCTGCATTCTATCCCGTGTGGGGTCGAATCTGGGACAGGGCAGATGTGGACTTATGTTTATGAATGTAATAACGAGCAGCTGCTACCACATACATGTGCTTTAATACGGAGGCTTAGTAATGCGTTATCCTCCTATCTACTAAATATCCGTAAGCACCCAGTGGCTGCAATTACTGACGGGATAGGATGGGTTCTTCGGCTATGCTATGCAAGTGTCCGAGGAACTTGAGGTTTTAGGGGGGGAGGTGTGGCGCCGTGGCAAGGGTGACTGTCATCGGGATCTGGGGATCACGGTTCGATCCCGGGAGCCGGAGGCACCATGTGACTCCAAGCAATAGTTTGCTTAATCTTTTTATAAGCCCAATATTCTGACTATTGATCATCCTGCTATTAATTAGGTCCAATCTCCTTCGACACTCTTGCACAGTCATTCTTCAGCCCGTGACCTTGGGGACCTTTTGTACAGTGTTTCCGGTCTAAATTATTTAATCCATCAATTATCATAGGTTTCAGCAGCAACCTCTAAGTTATGTGGTATAGGTCAGTTGCTAGCTGCTATATCGGCTGTCTACCCCCAGAAATGTGCAAATGAATTCTTCACCCGCTGGAATGTTAACTGCCTGGGCGTCTTCAAGGTTTAAGGGGGAACGCCTTGTACTAACATGCAGACTTCCGTTCTGACCCGGTAGCAATATCTTTGATTGCACGCATGTTTAACTTTACAAAAACACAGGTGCCTTTTCAAGGCTTAGGGGATCTCAGACTTCAGTCGTAACATACCATTTGCTACAAATAATTTAAATTGTGGGGCACCGTGCCAGTTCCTGGAATGAATATAGTTGAGCAGACTGTGGCTGAAAGCATAAACAATAATCATAGCAGGTAAAGGGCCCAGACATGCAGAAATGTCTGAGGTGTGGCCAAAGTGGGCCACTGCCCCCCTCCGTCAAGGGTAATTGTACTGGGAGCGAGACAGTCAAAATTCAAGTCATATGAACATCAGACATGCTCGACTGCTTCTGCTTTTCTTAGAAAGCTTGTAACTAGCTGCCCGGCTGTAGGTGGGTCCGGGGTGCATGCCCGACACGCTCGCGGTAACGTGCGTGTCTTGAGAAGGTTCGTTGTCCACACAGGAGCTTAGAAGGTGGATCCGCGACGGGGGAAGCTTGCTTGGCCCTGGCCGAGTGAGACATCACATTGTAATGAAGCATCATATGTACCTGTTAGAATAGTGGCAGCCTCCTTTTCACGCACATATCCAATTCTAAAGATAGCTGCGCATGCGCTACTGTGCATTCACATTTAATTGTAGAGTTGTTTTAGCCCAAGGAACCACAAAAACACAAACAATGAGCAATATATGCTGTGGACTAAGAACTTACAGCCCCTGCCAAAAAAGCAAAGACCGTATGGTGGGTTTCCTTGCAACAGGAGAAAGATTACAATTTGCATTATATAACATATATGCATCCGTGTCCAGAGCTCCTCCATAACAGGCATCAAAGGGCATTCCTTTGACAGCGGTCCGGCTATCTTTATGCCGAGTTAGTAGGGGCGGGGCGGGTTCCCTCTGCACACAGCACCCACAAACCTCCACGAACCCACCAACATTACGATTCCCATGGCAGGGACGGTCATTTAGGGTCTTATTGCCTACAACGTGTAGCGTGCGAGTTGGCCAAGTTCTTTAAAACAGTGTGAACGGACAGGTCATTTACCAATCAACATAACCATCCATGTTGGATGGAGAGCGCTAAATTGGACTTCTAAAACATTCCTGGGGCAGATTTCGACACACGTGTGTACCTTTGGATGCAAATTCTCATCTAGTAAATAGACACAAAGGAATGATGGGCAGAGCGCTGAAACTTCAGACACTCACCCCAGTCACTGATCTGGGTCGCTTCCATCATTGTCCTTTAGTTCTCTTCGCCACCCCAGTTCAGACACAGCTATATGTAAATCAAACTTGTCCCGGTTCATCTTGGGAATATTCCAGCACAAACTGCCAAACCTGGCCTTCCCTGGTCCGGATACAAGCATCCTGGGATCGGTGTTGGGCCAACTGCCCTCACCAACCAGGCTTCCTGGTAGGTGTATGGTTACTTATGTATTGTATATCTGGATAACATGTCAGAAAGAGCAAAAGGCCATTTGGGCAGCACATTATGCTAAGCACAGGTTTTGGCTTGCCTGTTCTTGAGCCACACACTTTTAATTATATATGCCACGTCCCTGTAAGAGACCGAGCTCTTTTTCATCCCATGTGTTGCATTGTGCAAATGAGTAAATCCAATCCACAGATTATTATCAGAAGTAGGTCGCATGCTTTACACATATTTGTATTATGACAAAGATGCATGTTTAAGCCCTTGTGAGGCCTGGTGAGGTTTCAAGTGGTAAGGCTGTGCACACCGGTGAGCTAGTATTTAAGAAAGCATTCTGGCATCTTAGATCTTTCCTCCAGTCTAGGTCTGTCCGCACATGCCTGCTCTCTCTAGAGTATATTGGAAAAATTCCCAATTTTAAGTCAAGAGTTAACTCCAATCTTTCCATCTTGACGATTTGGCAGGTCCATCTCTATTGCAGACTCAGTTCTCTGCGCTCATTTAATTGATCAGATTAAATAAATCAATGGTTTTTTTCAGGTCACGTTAGACAGCCGAGCTATCTTTGTAGACCGGCTGTGATCAGTCTGTGTTCTAAGTCCATCCCCCCCTTCTGCTATTGCTTTGAGCTTTCATATTGCCCTACAATCGAGTACCAAACTCAGGGTGTAGGACAGCACGAAACGATGGGCAAACGCAAAGCACGGGTACACACGGGAGGGACTCTCCCGGACTCAGGGAGAGTATAATGTCTAGTTGTACTGTCTATCTTCAGATAATAGAGAGGACCCATGTTAAAAGTATGGATTGTGATGGTAATGGAGATAAACAAGTCATCATACTCCAAACAGGCTTGGCCTGGTCAGCGTGTGGGGCATTATGGGCCCCTGTCGCAGTGCGCCAAAAAAAAAAAAAAAAATAGATGCAGGGTGGGGTGGGCCTTCCAATTAATGTTTTCTGTCTCTAGGGCATGATCTGCGCTGGAGAACAGCCCTACTAGTTTACTGTAGTGTCTGTACATAGTAGATAGCCACGTGGCAATGTTGTGATGTTCTCTCTTGGTAGATCATCTGTGGAGCCTGGACATCGGGTGGTTCCACTGGGCAATAACGGGTGGTTTTTTTTGGGGGGGGGGGGGTTTCCCTGGAGGCAGTGGCAGACCAAGGCTGTTCCATGCATTCCTCCATGATAAATCTAATGCGTTTTACTTATAGAACTGGCTGATCAGGACATAATGCTCAGTCCGTGTGCATTATGGTATGAACAGCCGGTCAGAACGACCGGGATTGGACTGTAACCTTTGCTAAACCGCAGGACAAGTAGACCAAATGCGCAGGCACCAATCTGAGAAGGTCAGGTGGTAACGTAAGCAGGATAGCCAGGTCGTTCTCCGAGCTGGGGGACTGTATGTTGTTCCTGGTTAAGGGCTCTGGGGGCGAGGTCACAACCAAGTCAGATTGCTGGTAGGGGAATATAGGTAGTGTTAAGCATAGCGGTTGCGCAAATGACCTTGACATTTGCCCCAAGTGTGCCCAAGTACGATGGGCAGCTGCTGGCTTCCGCGCATAGGGGACAGGAGGAGTTACCACGAGGGTAGATTGTCTCACTAAGATTGTATGTATTGTCTGTCCCACGCATGCACAACCCATGATCGGGTATCTCACATAGGCTTCCCCATAACAGGGCTTCTTTAGAGTTCCTTGCTGGCCTAAGGGGAGTAATTACTGTAATGGGCTCCCCCATCCTCATGGTTTAGTGCCAGCAATGAGTGTAATTCTTAGTCTTAGTCACTCATAGTTCATCGAAAGTCCGGAAACGTCACACAGGGTAGTTGAGACCTAGGCAGACATGGATGGGGGCGGTGAGCTCTCAGCTGGCGAGGCAAGGAAGCTATGGTTGCTGAATAGTTTGTGCAACAATAAGCAGGGACTAAGCCAACAGCTGGCCTGGGTACAGAAGGAGTGCTCCTTTTGTAGATGTGGGCAAACAGTTTCTGCAAGTCGCTTCTGTGGTTGTCAGTCACTTTTACATAGCGTGTCCCGGTAGTGAGAAATCCATTCACACCCCATTCACAGCATTAGAACAGCCCCCCCCTCACATCAGGCATAGCGCTCGTCCTGGGTGCCCCTCCTTGGTGTTGGGCAGTTTGGTGTATCCGGGGTGCCACCAGAAGTTATTGCATGTGGCCCTTCTGTATGTCCGACTGATGCAGGCGCCATGGATGTCAATTAGTGATTGATGGTCGGTCCTGGCCAGGACTATGTAGTAGTGTTCTACTTCACCGTTCTGGTGCATCAGCGGCCACTAAGCCAAATATACGTCTCAGGGCGCTGCTCATACTATGGTGGCCATGTTCACACAAGGCACAGGATGGTGTGCGGTGTCAGTCAATTGGGGTAACCCGAGGTAGCGTTTTGACCATTTTGATCTGGTCGCTTCAGTTAAGGCATTTCCACCCGCGCCTTTGCCAGGGCAGCAGGCGGGGGAGGTAGTTGCATCTATCGAGCGTTGTTGCACTGAAAGTGGAGTACACAGTGGTAGAGCCATTGGTGACAGGGTCCGTTGACCTTGGCATGCCCTCTTACTTTACTCTGGATGAGGGCACACAGTTGCTGTATGCTCCATTTCTCTGGGCCGGATGTACCAGAGAGCCGCTCAGCGCGGGAGGAGTAAAGCTGATTGCACTACAGTATTTTGGGGCATCCGCCCTCTGACATCACTTTAGGTAGCGATGTATAAAAGCGGTTAATTACCACAGGCTCTTGGTCCAACAGGCGACGCCTGTCATCTTCCTGTTTGGCTGGCAGGTGGCAGTACAGCAACCCGTACAGCGAGTATTTGGTGTATGTAAGATATTGGAATCGCCTTTGCAGCTATTGTGAAAAATGTATTATGTCTCCAATGCTGTGGGCACCTGTATCAGTCAAGGCAACCCCTCATGGTGGTGGTGGTATGTCAATCTTGTAGACGAGTTATCCTAGAGGTAGCATGGACTAAGCAGCTTTCAGGCTAATGTCACGAGGGCATGTGTAGCCAGCAATTTCAACCTGTGCTTTCCTGTGATCTATTGATGGGACTCCACACAAGTTATATATTATACTTTGATTTTCTGAGGACCGCGCTACGGCAGAAGTTGAAACTTTACCTGGGTGTAGTCTTCTGACACTTTGTGTG
Organism: Lissotriton helveticus; assembly: GCF_964261635.1. NCBI lineage: Eukaryota > Metazoa > Chordata > Amphibia > Caudata > Salamandridae > Lissotriton > Lissotriton helveticus. The sequence goes on along the minus strand of NC_136060.1, from coordinate 43,556,629 downwards.
AGGGTTGTGGTTGGGTCCAAGTGGCTTGCGCTGGAACTCCATGGTACAAATTTGAAGCGCTAGCAGCTGGGTGCCCCCTCCCCTATTTTCACTTGGTCATTCACCTGGGGTTATGACCCCTCGCACCTGGTCGGTCTACACTATTGCTGTAGTGGGATTTTGACCCGGGGGTAATCTGCAGATTAGTGTCAGGGGGGCCTTTACCATTTAAGACAGGATCAGAGGTTTCGTTGAGGTGGTCGTGGTCCACCTCTCACCTGTCGGTCTGGGCTTGTTCCTCTTGTTTTAAAGAAAGCTCTGCAGAGCGAAGGTTGCAGGTTGCCTGAGTAGCAAAGTGGTGGGGGGCCCGGACGGCGACGGTGGCCGCCGGCCGTTCTGTGGCGGAGTTACGGGGCGATCCGTAAGCAGAGAGGTGCAGCACTGTACTTAAGTGGGCACATAGGGGTGCCAGAGCCTAACCTGGAACCTCATGAGAGGCCGGGAACCCGCGTCGGCGCCCCAGTAGTCCTTCGGGCGGTTGTGTGCCTGTGCAACCGGGGGTTTGCCTAGATATGCCCCGCAAGGGGCGTGAGTAGAGTTATTACCATAATGACTCAGCAGATGGGTGGTTCACCACTGTGCTTCTTGGCTCATCAGGCGGGCAGGGGGCGAGAATGCGGCCTGCCCTTGGATCGCCCGTAAGATAACCCACCGTGATTACATAATGTTGTATGTAATAAAATAAACCTGCAGCGTCTTTTCCCAATATAACACTGGTGTCTGTGTGGTATTCACGGGATGTTGGGTATGTTTGGGGGTGGGGGGTGCTGTTGACCTGATGGGACTATGCGGCTGCCCGAGGCCACACTGTGGCCATCAGGAGGGCAGGCCCTTAGTCCCAGAGGGCTTCCCCCGCCCCCCCTACTTGGGTCAGCCACTCCTCCCCGGGAAGGTGGTGCCCGGCTGGAGCGTGGGTGGGCCAGTGACGCACGTCCGGGGCGGCAGGCAGGCGAGGGGTATATATCTTCCTCCCGCCATTTTATCTGCCTCTTGCCGCTCTGGACGTCGCGCGTCGGGTCACGGGACACTCTTTTCCATCCCTACCTCTTACCCTGAGTGTCAGCAAAGGGGGGGAGTTCCTGTGGGAACTTTAATGTGTTCTTTTTCGTTGCAGGTGGAGTTACGGGGCGATCCGGAAGCAGAGAGGTGCAACACTGTACTTCAGCGGGCACATGGGGGTGCCAGAGCCTAACCTGGAACCTCATGGGAGGCCGGGAACCCGTGTCGGCGCCCCAGTAGTCCTTCGGGCAGTTGTGTGCCTGTGCAACCGGGGGTTTGCCTAGATACGCCCCGCAAGGGGCGTGAGTAGAGTTATTACCATAATGACGCAGCAGATGGGTGGTTCACCACTGTGCTGCTTGGCTCATCAGGCGGGCAGGTGGCGAGAATGTGGCCTGCCCTTGGATCGCCCGTAAGATAACCCACCGTGATTACATAATGTTGTATGTAATAAAATAAACCTGCAGCATCTTTTCCCAATCTAACACTGGTGTCTGTGTGTTATTCGAGGGATGTTGGGTATGTTTGGGGGGGGGATGTGCTGTTGACCTGATGGGACTATGTGCACTGTCTTCTAAGTCCTCCCCTCGTGCTGCTCGTTGTCCCCAGCAGCACCGTGGGAACCGGTGCAGTACGCTCCATCGGGTCGCTGTCTCTTTTCTGGGCCGCAGCAAGTCAGGGCTGCAACCAACCAGGACGTTGTTAGCCCCAAGGTCGTGCTTACAGCCGTGACGTCAATGCACCACTGCCCAGCCCCCCACAATTGCCACTCAACTACCCTGTTCAAGACTCCTCACCTCAGGGGCAGACCACTGAATTTTGTCCCCAGGAGCTCCCGCTCCAGTACACCGCACAGTCAAGGGATTCCTTTTTCTCACCACGTGAGCCTCTGGGATCTCCGGACTCTCCGGTCTCTGTGCCTCGGTGTGGATTTGCATTCCAGAGGACGTCTGCACCTAGGCCGCAACCACGCCACCTGCACAGCTTCCCTAGACTTTGGGGGCTCTTCTCAGCGGGGACGCCATCGCCCCCTTCACAGGGCCCGATCTGACCTTCCTGTTCACTGCCTGCAAGTCTCTCACACCCGCCTCACACATCATAGGCTGGTCAGCACCACAGGATCATCCTCAACGCATCTGGGAATCACACCAGGCCCCGGCTCAGACCGCCAGGCCAGGCCCGGCCAGGGCCCCCGCTGCTCCGTCGTTCTCCGCCGCAGACAGGTAACATGTTTCTGTTTGTCGACTTCTGGATAGAGCCGCAGAGGACAACAGTGAAGTTAATTCCTCAGAAAGATTACTATGGCAGGAACAGTCGGTACCACTCAAGGCATCTGTTGAAGCACTGCTGTTTTCTCCATGCAGCCAGTAACTGGTTCTGTAGTAAGATTCAAAGTACGATTGCCTGGCAGTGGCACAATTGTAGTCGATGTGTTTTTGCTTCAAAAGTGTGCACTTCTTTCTATCTTTGTATTATATTCAGGTTCCCTGTGTTGACCTTGAGTGATTGCACGTGTGTAACATTTAAAGCAAAACAAAGAGACAAATGCCGGTGGAGCCCATCTTAGATTTCAATCCTTGTGTGCAACATAAGAGTCTTTCGAGAACAGATCATTGACCTCACACGTTAGTACTTCCTCTTGAAAAAGGTGCACACAGTCAAGAGAAACCTTGTCAAGATCTGTGGCAGGTTTCTCTACTTCTGTCCTTCCACAGGAAGGAACACTATTACATAGATTAAGCATTACTCCGAATTGTCGTGTGATCATATGGAAAGATACTGGCAATGTATACTGTTCATAATAAGTTGTGAATTATCCGAGTTTATGTAGCCTGTAATGCAAATCTAACCTGTGCTGGACTCATTAATGCAAGAACGCCTAAAAACACCGGGGCACTGTATATAACGGGCCAGGAGATCCGTATATGTAATCTGCATCAGCATACCTGGGTTGGCAAGTAAAGTACAGAAGGTCAACGAGGTAGAACTGTTAGTTGTAGTGCCATGACTTTACTGGGGAAAATCAAGTTTAGGAATTATTTAGAGTGGCCCCTTTGAATGAAAAATTGTCTGCATGGTAAGTGGGCATAAACATAAATACATGGAAAGTACAGTCGGAGAAAGAGGACACAATGAAGCCCACATAAGCACACATCGCAGAGTGGATGCAGTAAAATGATATCCAACAAGTTTACACGTTGTTAAAAACAAAAGAACGACGTGAGTCATTCTCGGTCATGTAGTGTCATGGTCTATTGTATAAAAACATAACTATAAGTTATATACAACAACTTTGCTGTACCTAGTAAAACCAACAGTCTTAGAAGTTATGGGACTTCCCAAATGCTACCTTCATACTACGCCCGCAATCTCAGTGCACTGCAAAAACATCTCAATACATAGAGATCACTATTTTATATATATATTTATACATTTATATAAGAAAAGCAGCCCGTCCCGACGTTGTCCGGGTATTAAATAGAATGTGTGAAATGTGTGAATTTGGCAAGGGTCATTTATTTTAAAATCTCGCGGTAGACAAAAATTTTTGTTTCATTAGAATAGGGACGGAGAAGGGCCAGCTGCAGCCCTGGTTGATGTTAGCAGGCGCGTGTAATTGGCGTAGTGATCCACCGCCTGAGCCCGGCTACAGCCCTGGTTGATGTTAGCAGGCGCGTGTAATGTCGTTGAATTAGAGAGTTATCTGCCGCGGGTAAATCTGTTTAATGAGAGAGTTCAGTGACAGTGAGTAGGAGAGGCTACAGTAATTGTCCCCGCAGACACGCTCATTTGCGTGTTCCCTCGCTTGAGGCCCAGCTGCAGCTCTGGTTGATGTTATCAGGCGCGTGTAATTAGTGTACTGATCCGCCACCTGAGCCGGGCTAGAACCCTGGTTGATGGTAGCAGGCGCGTCTAATTTCGCTGAATGAGAGAGTTCAGTAACAGTGCGCGGGAGAGGCTGCAGTAATGTTACTTACCAGGTCTCCAGCTGAACGCGTTTGTCATGCCCCCGGCACAAGCCACAGCAGACGATCTTCTGATTAATGTATGACCCACATGGCATGAAGGGCAGAACGTAGCACACGCCCCCAGCGTTTCTCACACCCCCAGCATGCCCCTTGATGCGGCGCAATTGCGTTCACATAGCATGAAGGCCGGACACACGCCCTCAGCGTTTCGCACGACCCCTGCATTTGTCAAGCCCCCAGCACACGCCCACAGCCCACGATGTGATGGTCGTACCACACGCCCCAGCGTTAGTCACGCCCCAGCCCACGCCCACAGCCCAACACAGACATGCCCACAAGGGACTACTTTGCTGGCACGGTTCTTTTACCTTTTAAATGTATATGGTGTCCTACGGTACAATTGTATGTCTTGCACTGTATGATTGTGATGAACACCACTGTTTCTTGAAAAGTTAATTAAAACATTTTTTTTTTAAATGTATATGGTGGCCGTCTGCATAGCCTATGTCCTTCTGCTGCAACTGCCCTTTCCAACGCTGTATTGGGTGTTGTGATTGGTGCTGTGGTTAATGAGATTACCCGCCTCAAAGGTTTGGGCTCTCTCTTTATAATATTAGTATGGACAAGCCACTAGGTCTACACCTACCACAGCATCATCTGATGTTTTACAGTACAACACACTAGTGGTCACTGCTCACTGGACAGACACATCATCAGTTTTTTCAATGACTTAAAAGAAGTAATACCTCTGTCCAGTGGCGGCTTGTGACTTGTGAAAGTGGTGAGGCGTAAAAGATAGGGATGAGTGGGATTCTACCCCTGAGAAAAGAATGGGAAAATTATGCATTTTCAAGCATATTTGAGAAAGCAAGAAGGTTAATTAAGCAATTATGAAAGTGTAATTACGATATTAATAATGCTCAATGTTAGATCTGGGGGTCTCTAGTTGGCAGAGGTAGGTACCACTGTCCAAATAGGGACCCTTGCTTCTAGTCAGGGCAAGGAGATAACCCTCTGAGATAACCCCTGTTCACCCTCTAGGTAGCTTGGCACGAGTAGTCTAGGCTAACCAGAGGCAATGCGTAAAGTATTTGTACCAACACTCACAGTAACACAGTGAAAACACCACAAACTGACTCCACAACAGTTTAGAAAAATAAAGGTATTTTTAATCTAAACTACACAACACCAAAACGACAAAAATCCAACATACACAGTTCAAGAATATGGTTTCAAAAGAGTTCTTAAGGTTGCGGTAAAATTCTTTAGGTTGCGATAGAATTCTCTTCGTTGCGATAGAATTCTCTACTGATGCGTGAAAAGTTCACAGTTGCGTCACGTTTACTCACAGTACCTTTTAGTTGCAACAAAGTTCCAAAAGCAGAAGCTGGTGCGGTGGAAAGCAAGCGATGCGTTGCTCCTGAGACCCTGGGGAGGCGATGCGACAGCCCCGCTGCAGCAGCGGGCGTGTTGCGACGAATCCGGTCTGTATGGCGAGGAAGGCCACTTGTATGGATTCCGGTGCGTAGGTTCCGTAGGAAGTCTGTTCTCGCAAAGGCACGATGCGACGATCTCGTAGGGGCTGCGACGATCTCCGGGGCGACGATGCGCGGTCCAGCGGGGATCTTCACTCTCGCAGCTCCTCGATGCGATGGTTCTGCGACCATGCTCGCAGCGACGTGATGCGGTCCGCAAGCAAGCGGTGCGGCGTTCTCACCCAGCGACGACAGGCTCTGCGACGATTCTCGCAGCGATGTTCGATTCTCCCGCACCGGTCTGGTGCGTCCCGCAAACGAAGGATGCGACGTGACGATCTCGACCTCCGTAGCAGCGGGAAACTGTCGGGGATGCGCTCCGCAAGCGAGCGATGCGACACTTTTCAGTTTCAAAAGTCTCTCAAGCTTAGTTTCAAGCTTCCCAGCACAGGTACAACTTCCAGAGGCCCCACAACTGGATCAAGCACTCTAGGAAGGACAGAACTCTCTCAGCAGAGTTCAGGGAAGCTGGGGGTGAAGTCCTTTTGTTCCTGGGACTTCAAAACAGGGAGCCAGCTCTACTCAGGCCCTTGGAGATTCCTTCAAGACAGGGGACACAGCTCAGCAGCAAAGTCCTTCCCCTCCCTTGGCAGCAAGCAACAGGTCAGTCCAGCAGAGCAACAGCAGGACAGTCTTCCTTCTTCAGTTTCAGCTTTCTCCTTGGCAGAGGTTCCTTCTTGATTTCCAGGATGATCTAATTTTCTGTTGTCAGGGGTCCTGTACTTATACCCCTAAAGTATTTGTTCTCTTGGTTCATGTGGGCCCTGAGCCCGGTCTAAACCAGTTCTGGGTGGATCCAGAGCACTTTGTTTTGCTGGCTGCATCTTTCCTTTCAGAGTGAGGGGCAGGGTCCTCAGCCGCCCAGCAGGGGGGTGGAGCCAGCATTGTGGAAGGCAGGCACAGCCCTATTCAGGCCCAGGTGCTAACTCCTCCCACCACTCCAGTTGCAATTGCAGTCATTCAGCCTAGTGTTGACTCATCCAGCCCCCTGGGGAATCCCCCATCCCCTGTCACTCTCAAACCAGACAGTCAATACACAAACAGGCCCAGGCACACGGAAGGGTCAGACAAGAGAACAGCAACTTTCTAAAAGTGCTGTTCTCAAGCACAGGATTTAAAAACAACCTTTCCCAAAAGATGTGTTATTAAATTCTGAGTTCAGGGATACTAGATACTTATGTCCTATCTTGTTCCTATGGGAAGAAATGCTGTTAACCACTGTAGCCAGCAACCCCCATGTTAACCTATGGGGCAAGATAGCCTTACAGTAGTGAAAAACGAAAATGGCTGCCATTCACTACCAGAGCATGTCACCTGCACTAGTACATGTTCTACCTTTTACATACACTGCACCTTGCCCAGGGGGGTACCTTGGGCCTTCCATAGGGGTGACTGATGGGTACGAAAAGGGAAGGGTTAGGCCTGGTCAGTGGGGACACTGACCAGGAGGACATGGCAGTTCTAAACTGCACACAGGCACTGCAGTATCAGGCCTGAGATATCATTTTAGGGCTACTCCTGTGGGTGGCACAATCAGTGCTGCAGGCCCACTAGTGCAAAAACAACAAGTGATGGACTGAATGTGGATCAATGTCACACACTCCCCCAGTCAAAAGATCTGGGCCCAAATCCATCGTTTTTTTGCACTCCACACCACCCTGGGTTAGACAATGGCGATATGCAAATCAGCTCTGACCCTGTTGCCCCATGGGAACAGTCCAGTCCGAACTACAAAAGCCATGTCCTTCCCAGATCGGAATCAAGCATCCGAGGACCGGACCGGTTTCGAGGTAATACCTCTCTTCAGCCCGGCTAGCTTGACTCCAAGTGGTGTGGAGTGCCTGGGACCCACGTCTGGGCATCCCCAGCGCACTTAGGGCGGCAATTGCAAAAACAACAAGTGATGGACTAGTACATGTTCTACCTTTTACATACACTGCACCTTGCCCAGGGGGGTACCTTGGGCCTTCCATAGGGGTGACTGATGGGTACGAAAAGGGAAGGGTTAGGCCTGGTCAGTGGGGACACTGACCAGGAGGACATGGCAGTTCTAAACTGCACACAGGCACTGCAGTATCAGGCCTGAGATATCATTTTAGGGCTACTCCTGTGGGTGGCACAATCAGTGCTGCAGGCCCACTAGTAGCATTTGCCATCACCAGCCCTGGCACACCCAGTGCACTTTACTAGGGACTTCATGGTGACACAAATATGCCAAACATGTATATTCAATCAGAATAACAATTTACACATGGAGCACTTACACTCTGGCACTGATCAGCAGTGGCAGAGCGTCCAAAGCATCTAAACCAGCAAAAACGAAATCCAGCACAGCATAAAAAAATACAGGAGGTAGAGGCAAAAAGGTAGGGGAAACCACGCCAAAGATGCTAGGTCTAACACGTGTCCCCAACAGCTGAAAGTGGGGAGAACTGCCCACCCTCTTGGGAGTTCTCTTCACTAAGGCGGAAAAACCTGGACAGACCATCAGCATTGGCATGTTCTGTGCCAGGGCGGTGTTCCACTGTAAAGTTCATTCCCTGTAGGGAGATGGACCACCTCAACAGTTTTGGGTTCTCACCCCTCATTTGCATTAACCATCTGAGGGGCATGTGGTCGGTCTGAACACGGAAGTGAGTCCCAAACAGGTAGGGCTTCAACTTTTTCAGAGCCCCGACCACAGCAAATGCTTCTCTCTCAATCGCACTCCACCTCCGTTCCCTGGGGAGTAGTCTCCTGCTAATGAAGGCTACCGGCTGGTCTCCTCCCTCCTCAGTGATTTGTGAGAGTACTGCTCCCACACCATGCTCTGAAGCGTCTGCCTGTACTATGAACTCACTGGAAAAGTCAGGTGCCTTGAGCACCGGTGCTGTGCACATAGCAGTTTTCAGGGTTTCAAAAGCAGTTTGGCAGGCGTCAGTCCAGTCAACTCTTTTGGGCAATTTCTTGGAAGTGAGTTCTGTCAAGGGGCGACAATGGTGCCATATCCCTTGACAAAACGTCTGTAATACCCGGTGAGTCCTAAAAAGGCTCTCACCTCTGTCTGGGTCTTGGGGGGCTCCCAAGCCAGAATGGTATCAATCTTTGCCTGTAGGGGCGCCACCTGGCCGCTCCCCACCTGGTGTCCCAAATACACCACAGAACCCTGCCCTATATGGCACTTGCTGGCCTTGATAGTGAGGCCTGCCCTTTGCAGAGCCTTCAATACTTCACAGAGGTATTGCAAGTGTTCCTCCCACGTGGAGCTGAACACAGCAATGTCATCCAGGTATGCACGCTGAATTCCTCCAGCCCGGACAGTACCTGGCTAACCAGTCTCTGGAACGTGGCAGGTGCATTCTTCAACCCAAAGGGCATGACTCGGAACTGGAAGTGCCCCTCTGGCATTGAAAATGCTGACCTCTCTTTGGCCCCATCAGTTAAGGCAATCTGCCAATACCCAGAAGTCAAATCAAATGTACTGAGGTACTGGGCAGCTCCCAACCGATCCACTAGCTCATCAGCTCTGGGGATGGGGTGTGCGTCAGTCTTCGTGACCGCATTGAGCCCACGGTAGTCCACGCAAAACCGGAGTTCTGGAGGGCCACCGGGCGTAGCAGCTTTCTTGGGCACCAAGACCACTGGGCTAGCCCAGGGGCTGCTGGAGGGCTCAATCACCCCTAGCGCCAACATCTTGGAAACCTCTTCTTTGATGCTGGCCCTGACCTTGTCAGCTACCCTGTAAAATTTGTGTCTCACAGGCAGACTGTCTCCAGTGTCCACATCATGGACGCACCAGTTGGTGACACCTGGGGTCAGGGAGAACAGGGAGGAGAACTGACCCAATACTTGGCGACTGTCACTCTGCTGCTCTGGGGTCAGGGAGGACGAGAGGACCACACCATCCACTGACCCATCTTGCTCCTTAACTGCCAGGAGGTCAGGGAGAGGATCACTATCCTCTTCCATTCCTGCATCTGTAGCCATGAGCATAGTCACTTCAGACCTCTCAAAGTGGGGCTTGAGGCGGATCACATGCAAGACTCTCAGGGGCTGCCTGGGAGTCCTCAGGTTAACCAGGTAGGTTACCTCACTCTTCCTTTCCACCACCTCATATGGCCCAGTCCACTTGTCTTGGAGCGCACAAGGCTCCACTGGGGCCATCACCCACACTTTCTGCCCAGGTTGAAATTCGACCAGAGTGGTATTCTGATTGTACCATCTTTTCATTTCTTCCTGGCTTGCTTCCAGTTTCGCCTGAGCGAGCTTCCTGAAGCGTTGTGTCTGGTTGCGGATGGCCAGCACATAGCTGAACACATCCTGGGGGGTTTTCCCACGGGACTTTTTCCAACCCTCCTTCACCAGTGAGAGAGGTCCTCTAACAGGGTGGCCATACAGGAGTTCAAAGGGACTGAACCCTAAGGACTTCTGAGGTACCTCCCTGTAGGCAAACAACAGGCATGGTAACAAGACGTCCCACTTCCGTCTCATGGGCTCCGCTAGGCCCATAATCATACCTTTCAGGGTCCGGTTGAACCTTTCAACCAACCCATTTCCTTGAGGGTGGTAAGGATTGGTGAACTTATAAGTTACCCCACACTCCTCCCACAGAGACTTCATGTACTTCGAGATGAAGTTGGTACCCCGGTCGGAGACCACCTTTCTGGGGAACCCCACACCGGAAAAGATCCCCATCAATGCACGGCCGACCACTGGTGCTGTGATTGTCCTGAGAGGGACTGCTTCCGGGGACCGGGTGGCATGGTCCACCAAGACCAGGATGAACCTGTTGCCTAAGGCTGTCTTGGGGTCCAGGGGCCCTACAATGTCTATGCCAACCCGCTCGAAAGGGGTGCTCACCACTGGGAAGGGTTGAAGGGGTGCCTTCAACTTTGTTCCAGTCTTGCCACTGGCTTGACAGGTTTGGCAAGATCTGCAAAAGGAACCAACGTGCTTTCTCATCTGGGGCCAGTGGAAGTGGGTGACAAGCCAGTTTAGGGTCTTGTCTTGCCCCAGATGTCCTGCAAGAGGCACGTCATGAGCCAGACCCATTCGGAAGTTTCTGAAGCGCTCGAGTACCACCAGCACATGGGCTGCACCGGGCTCAGCAAACTTAGGCTCGCTATATAACAAGTCATCTTCCCAGTAGATATAGTGATCTCTGGCTGCTCCACCTGCTGCCTGATCTACAGCCTGTTGCCGCAGACCAATGATGGAAGGGCATTCTTTCTGCGCTTGGCAGAATTCCTCCCTGGAGGGACCACATTCCTGCTGCCAATGGGTCAGCTCAGGTAGGTCTCCCAGTTCGGCCACCGGTTCCCCTGTAGGTTCCAGGGCATCCCCCTCAGGTTCTGCTTCCTCCTGGACCGTGGGAACGGCTGGGGCTGGTTTCCCGCGCCCTCTGCCTCTTCCTCTCCTGGCAGGTCTCTGGGCCACTGTTTCAGGCTCCAGTTCTGCTGAATCCCCCCTACTGGCTGTCATAGCACGTGTGGACACACAGATCCACGCAGGTAAACCCAACATCTCCAAGTGAGTTCGGTGTTCTACATCCTTCCATGGAGAACTCTCCAGGTCGTTACCTAACAGACAGTCTACAGGCAAGGCATCACTGACAACTACCTCCAAGAGACCAGAGACTCCCCCCCATTCAAAGGGAACACGCGCCAGCTTGCTGAAGCGCACTGAACTGTCAGCTGCCACTACAGGGCGGAGTACACCAGGGATGATTTGCTCTTCAGACACCCACTGACACCTCACGGATGTCACGCTGGCTCCTGTGTCTCTCAGAGCCTCAATCTCCCTCCCATTGATGGTCACCTTCTGCCAATATTTCTTAGTGTTAGAGGGCAGTAAGGTTTCCTGGACCACCTCTTGGTCTCCTAGAGAGAGAAGGGTCATAACCGCTAGCTCCCCCCAGTCACTAGAAACCAAATCCCCTCCCAAAGCTACACTAGCTAACGCTGGGGCGGGGGCACCAGTGGGTGCTTGCTTCTTCTTGGGACATTTTGGAGCAATGTGGCCCACCTCATTGCAGTGATAGCAGGTAGGGGGGCCTTGGTTATCCCTTCTATCTCTATTGTCCTGCCTGCCCTTAGAGGGCCATGGCTGTTTAGGTTTGGGGGGTTGGGATTCCTTTCCCTGAGAACTATTTTGGGGCCCTTCTGAGAACTCCTTTTGATTACCCTTGTCCCCCCCACTCTTCTGCTGGGGACCCTGCCCACCTTTGGCTGTGGTACCCACAATTCCTCTGTGGACCCTGGTACTGGTCCAGCGGTCCGCCTCCTTAGCAAGCTCAATGGGGTCTGTCAGCTTGCTGTCTAAAAGATGCTGGCGCAGCTCTGGAACACAAAGACTACTCAAGTGCTCCCAACTGATTAAATGCAACGACCCCTTAAAATCAATGAAAGCGCGGTAACTGTTTAAACTTGAGCGCACAGCAGGTAAAGGAACGTCAAATTACACAGTATAGGTGTGGTGCTCTAGACGAAACTAGTCGGTTACCACAACCAGATCAAAGTGCTAACAATGTAGCTCAAACAAGGCAATTATTTTCATCGAGCACTCAAAGTCCAAATAGAATTTTTCAAATTAGAGTAATTGAATTTCTTAATATTGAAATGTTCCAATTCTCATCTTCATTGAAAACAATCTTCAATACAATCTTCAGCCCAAATGCAGCCAACACGTGTTTCGTCTGGTCGAATTAAGACGTACTCGCCATACTTTAGTTTGAGACTTACATTGAAAGCGTGGTTAAAATCAACCATGAATATATTAGAGACGGTCCCTATGTTACTGACCTTTCCAAGATGGTGATTATATTTTACACACATTTAGCTCTGCTATGGACGATCGAATAGGAGGACCATTATATAATAGTGATTTCAATTTACATACTTTAACACATGTAACCTAAGAATTAGAGATATGCTTGAAACTTTTAATAGAAGGGATAATCGCTTATATAACATCTACACGTTTAACTCAAATTGTAAGAGTGGAAACTATTAAATAATACATAAGACGTACTCGCCATATTTCAGCTTGAGACTTATATTGTAAGCCTGGTTAAACCTAACCATGAGTATATTAGAGACGGTCTCTATGATATTGACCTATCCAAGATGGTGACTATTTTTTACACATATTTTTCTTTACTATGGCCGATCGAACGGGAGGACAATTATAAAATAGCGACTGTAATTTATACACTTTAACATTTGTAACTTAAGAAATAGAGACATGTATGAAACTCTTTATAGAAAGGACATTCGTTTATATAACATTTACGCGTTTAACTAAGATGGCGCGCCCCCCCTACTTCACCTAAGTATAAATAAGAAAAACAAGATGGCACGAAACTAGGACGCCACAACAGAGATACGCGCACCGAAGTACGAGATACGGTACAAGAGGTGAGAGAGCTTTCATTCCGGAGAGGGCAACACGAGACTGTTTTATAACGCAAGCAGTAGTATCCCTAATACAGGTTTTCGTCTCTTTAGGTGACGGAACATGAGACTTTGACACTATAGCCTGTGATACATGGGAGATTTAAGAAGGAAATAGGTAAGAGAGTCTGTTGATATAGTAACAGCGACTACTAACTTTGCTGTATGAATTATAGATTGCGAATTGAGAATAATGCCTAATTATTAAGGTTAAAAATAATCTTTATAGGTAGAATTGGGATACGAATTTGGACCGTAAAGCAAATTAGGTGACGGATTACGACACCTTATCACTACAGCCCGGTATACATGGGAGACTCGAAAAGAAATTAGGTAAGAAAGCTCAGTGGTACTTTAACAGCGACTAGCAATTTAGCTGTATGATATATAGAGTGCGAGCAGAGATCAATATTTAACTAGACTACCTAGGATTTTAATAACTCTTATAGGTAGAATTGTGATACGGATTTGGACCTATTAAATTAAATACAGAGCAACGTGGACAAATATAGGTATGACGCCATGCATCATGGTCGCATCTTTACTTTATATTAACTCATTGCAAGTAGCCTTAGTAAACAGATAATGTATTTTCAAATTATATGGAGGTCACATTTCCCATCTAATAATAACAATAATACCACACTTGGGTGCTTCTAGCTTATACTTGGTGGTGAGCTAAACTATGATTTATATCGTTACTTTTGAGCACAAGGATGTTTTGGGATGTATCCCCTTGTTAGTAGAACAAAGCTTTCATACTGTTGTTTTCATATTGATGGCAAAATCATGAATATAATGGTATTATTATACTCTGTTTGGGTTGCAGCCCTTAGGAAGTCTTTGGTCTAATTCGACCAGACGAAACACGTGTTGGCTGCATTTGGGCTGAAGATTGTATTGAAGATTGTTTTCAATGAAGATGAGCATTGGAACATTTCAATATTAAAAAATTCAATTACTCTAATTTGAAAAATTCTATTTGGACTTTGAGTGCTCGATGAAAATAATAACCCCTTAAAATCAGTTACTTTACTGCCCTTCATCCAACCTTCCAGTGCATGCGAGTACAAATTCGCACACTCCATCCAAGTCTCAGACTCTCTCTTCTTGGAGTTCCTAAACTGCAGTCTGTACTGCTCTGGAGTAAGGCCATACCGGAGACATAAGGCCTCCTTCATATTGGGGTAGGTCATGGCACCTGCTAATTCTAAGGGCTCTAGAGCACTCCTCCCAGAAGCCTCAAAATGTTTCCACAGGCCCGCCCCTCAATGCTGCTCAGGCACACCATTCATCTTCAACGCAATTTCATACGAAGTGAACCAGGCATAAATATCCTCACTCCTACGGTAATTCTGTACCAGGTCTTTGGGAATATATACTTTACCCCCATGCACTGGCTGCGCGCTGCCATCATTTAAACTGGCATCCACCTCCTTGGCTTTAAGATCCAGTTCTCTCATGCTCAACTCATGAGCCAAAAGCAATTTCTTCTCTTCTAAGGCACGGGCATTTTTGCTCTCCTCCGCCGCCTTTTCTACTTCCAATTGCTTCATTTTCATTTTCATGACTTCCAACTCATACTCTCTTACTCTCTGATTTTCTTGTAACTCTTCTGGGGAGAGGCCCCTGCTGGAATGGTTGCTGCCAGCTCCTGCACCTACTTTGCCCACTGGCAAATCTGTGACTTGAAAACTGTTTTCTACATCCACATCATCATATCCCTCTTGTGCCTCCCAATGGGCCTTCAAGATTTTCTGCAGCTCCTCCTTTTTATAGGCGCTCTTTATGGGGCACTCAAACTCAAGGCAGAATTTCCTAAGTTGCTCAACTTTGTATGAATACAAATCTCCAATGGCAAACTCCATCTCTACTTCTGCCCCCTCACTGAGTGCCTTTCCTTTCGCAGACATGATGCTTTGAAGAGTTACTCAAAAATAGAATCAAAAATCAAAAACCAGTAGTATGCGGTGGCGTAGTGGTCTGCACTCACTAGTGATGTACACCAATTACTGTGGGTCAAGTACAAATACAAGTTCAAATCCCACCGCCTGACCACCAATGTTAGATCTGGGGGTCTCTAGTTGGCAGAGGTAGGTACCACTGTCCAAATAGGGACCCTTGATTCTAGTCAGGGCAAGGAGATAACCCTCTGAGATAACCCCTGCTCACCCTCTAGGTAGCTTGGCACGAGCAGTCTAGGCTAACCAGAGGCAATGCGTAAAGTATTTGTACCAACACTCACAGTAACACAGTGACAACACCACAAACTGACTCCACAACAGTTTAGAAAAATAAAGGTATTTTTAATCTAAACTACACAAGACCAAAACGACAAAAATCCAACATACACAGTTCAAGAATATGGTTTCAAAAGAGTTCTTAAGGTTGCGTTAAAATTCTTTAGGTTGCAATAGAATTCTCTACGTTGCGATAGAATTCTCTACTGATGCGTGAAAAGTTCACAGTTGCGTCACGTTTACTCACAGTACCTTTTAGTTGCAACAAAGTTCCAAAAGCAGAAGCTGGTGCGGTGGAAAACAAGCGATGCGTTGCTCCTGAGACCCTGGGGAGGCAATGCGACAGCCCCACTGCAGCAGGCGTGTTGCGACGAATGCGGTCTGTATGGGTAGGAAGGCAAGTTGTATGGATTCCGATGCGTAGGTTCCGTAGGAAGTCTGTTCTCGCAAAGGCACGATGCGACGATCTCGTAGGGGCTGCGACGATCTCCGGGGCGACGATGCGCGGTCCAGCGGTGATCTTCACTCTCGCAGCTCCTCGATGCGATGGTTCTGCGACGATGCTCGCAGCGACGTGAGGCGGTCCGCAAGCAAGCGGTGCGGAGTTATCACCCAGCGATGACAGGCTCTGCGACGATTCTCGCAGCGATGTTCGATTCTCACGCACCGGTCTGGTGCGTCCCGCAAACGAAGGATGCGACGTCTCTGACCTCCGTAGCGGCGGGAAACTTCTCGCACTGTCGGGGATGAGCTCCGCGAGCAAGCGATGCAACACTTTTCAGTTTCAAAAGTCTCTCAAGCTTAGTTTCAAGCTTCCCAGCACAGGTACAACTTCCAGAGGCCCCACAACTGGATCAAGCACTCTAGGAAGGACAGAACTCTCTCAGCAGAGTTCAGGGAAGCTGGGGGTGAAGTCCTTTTGTTCCTGGGACTTCAAAACAGGGAGCCAGCTCTACTCAGGCCCTTGGAGATTCCTTCAAGACAGGGGACACAGCTCAGCAGCAAAGTCCTTCCCCTCTCCTTGGCAGCAAGCAACAGGTCAGTCCAGCAGAGCAACAGCAGGACAGTCTTCCTTCTTCAGTTTCAGCTTTCTCCTTGGCAGAGGTTCCTTCCTGATTTCCAGGATGATCTAATTTTCTGTTGTCAAGGGTCCTGTACTTATACCCCTAAAGTCTTTGTTCTCTTGGTGCATGTGGGCCCTGAGCCCGGTCTAAACCAGTTCTGGGTGGATCCTGAGCACTTTGTTTTGCTGGCTGCATCTTTCCTTTCAGAGTGAGGGGCAGGGTCCTCAGCCGCCCAGCAGGGGGGTGGAGCCAGCATTGTGGAAGGCAGGCACAGCCCTATTCAGGCCCAGGTGCTAACTCCTCCCACCACTCCAGTTGCAATTGCAGTCATTCAGCCTAGTGCTGACTCATCCAGCCCCCTGGGGAATCCCCCAGCCCCTGTCACTCTCAAACCAGACAGTCAATACACAAACAGGCCCAGGCACACAGAAGGGTCAGACAAGAGAACAGCAACTTTCTAAAAGTGCTGTTCTCAAACACAGGATTTAAAAACAACCTTTCCCAAAAGATGTGTTATTAAATTCTGAGTTCAGGGATACTAGATACTTATGTCCTATCTTGTTTCTATGGGAAGAAATGCTGTTAACCACTGTAGCCAGCATCCCACATGTTAACCTATGGAGCAAGATAGCCTTACAGTAGTGAAAAACGAAAATGGCTGCCATTCACTACCAAAGCATGTCACCTGCACTAGTAAATGTTCTACCTTTTACATACACTGCACCCTGCCCAGGGGGGTACCTTGGGCCTTCCATAGGGGTGACTGATGGGTACAAAAAGGGAAGGGTTAGGCCTGGTCAGTGGGGACACTGACCAGGAGGACATGGCAGTTCTAAACTGCACACAGGCACTGCAGTGTCAGGCCTGAGATATCATTTTAGGGCTACTCCTGTGGGTGGCACAATCAGTGCTGCAGGCCCACTAGTAGCATTTGCCATCACCAGCCCTGGCACTTTACTAGGGACTTCATGGTGACACAAATATGCCAAGCATGTATATTCAATCAGAATAACAATTTACACATGGAGCACTTACACTCTGGCACTGATCAGCAGTGGCAGAGTGTCCAAAGCATCTAAACCAGCAAAAACGAAATCCAGCACAGCATCAAAAAATACAGGAGGTAGAGGCAAAAAGGTAGGGGAAACCACGCCAAAGATGCCAGGTATAACACTCACTAACATTACTGTAAATAATCTCTGTGACGCCCTACCATTTCTCATACGTGAGATCCTGTTTAGATCTAAAAGAACACTTTTTTAACGGCTGTTACATGAAACAAACACATTTCTCTGCAACATATCTAGAATAGAGTCTTACACATCACCTACATTCAAAAAAATAAATTAAAGGAAAACGTATTTAGATCAATTTGTTTAAGAAGAATTCAATGTCACCAGGGCAAAAATCTCTGCAGAAAAGAACTGGATCTATAAGAAGGCCCCTGAAATTCTGGGCTGCTGGGCCAGAGTTGAGCCCACTTTGTTCTTGCCTTAAAACGTCTCTGACCAGGCCCTGTGATTTTGTTTGTCCCACAAATTACTTGCATGTTATTGCTTGCATTTGGAAGCCCGAGCTTTCATCAAACCACTTTACATAGGCTGCAAGCTATTTGTTAGGTAGTAAACAAACACTGCACACATACATTAATTGTAACTGGTGAAGCACAGGATCGGGGAGCACTGGAGAGGAAGGGTTTATTGAATAAATACCATCAAGAGGCACGGGTATAGCCATGAGTATCTTATATAATAGATACCAGGCTGCATCAAACATCATGCTTGCTTGTGACGTGTTTCATGACAAGCTGCAGGACTCTGCCTGTGGCCTCATCCTATGCATTGTCATAATCATTCTCAGGCGCTCTTTGCAAACAGACATGCATCCTACAGTTCAAGGGACATTATTACGTGTCGTCATTACACTCACAGAGCTGAAGGTGGGACAGCCACAGAAGGGAATTCCATGCAAGGGAGCTACAGCTTGTTTTCGGAGTAATAGCATTACCAATGGCCTGTGTTATCAGGCATTAATGATCAACACATCATTGGCATTAATGACATCTATTCTGAGTTCATGTGCTTGGAGGTGGCATACAATCTGTACGGATAGGATTTATTTGCGCACTTTACCAGACTTTGATGTGTGAATCATGGCAGGACTACACCAGGCAACTGCACAATGCATAGATTGAAAAAGGCTGTTCGACCGTAGTACAGTTTACCAGATTGTGACATTTTAGGCAGCTGGTTTACTGAGAATTTAAGAAAAAAACACTAACTAGAATAAATGCAAAATATGTTTTTTCAATTTTTTTAGTTAGTTAAAAAAATGTAATGTGTACTATTGGTATGTGTATAATTTGTGCTATTGGCAAGGTGGGCTTGTGGCCAAAGAGATGACCAGGAGTCAGCGTAATACACAGCAACTGCCAGTTGTGTGTGCCTGGAAGACAGGAGGAACAGGAACAGTGTGCGTTTACAGGGGGTGGGTAGCAGTGCAGTGTGAAGGAACAGGGGACTATGTACGTGTTGTTGTACGGCTTCGGCTTATAGCACAGAAGGTGGGAGCACAGATATGTGTGAGGCCGCATGTCCATTTCTGACAGCTAACAAAGGCCATTTGTGCATTCTTCGCTGTGTGTGTCAGGCAGGTTGAGAGTGCTCTGCAGGAGAACAGGTAAGTGTGTGGGGGTGTTTGTTGAGCAGCAGGTATTGTAATGTAGGGACCGGGAGCAAGGAGGGACAATCTGATAGACTGTTTGTGGTCGGGCAGTTTAGGGGAGCAGATGAGGTGAAGTGCATGTGGGGGAGGTTGGAGATGCAGTGAGTGGGGAACAGGAAAAGCAATGTACGTGTGCTGGAACAGCAGAAGCCTGATTTCGGATGGTCTGGAATGCGGGTGATGACCAGGGAAGAGGACCTTTATGGGAACTCGCAGCCCAGATTGTTACTTCAGCCAGAGGCGCTGCTCTCAGCTTAGCCTGGGTGTTGGACTTGGGCCTTAGGGCAGGTTCACCCCTAATCTTTTTTCTTTTATTTGTGACCCAGTGTTAGTGATTTTTGGGTCTTGGCGCACTTTTTCCCTGTGTCCCAGAGTAAAGTGCGTGCGTGTAGTATGGCTGGCCTGCCCTCCCATAGGAATGCATGGGGAATGTGTGTGTCCATGTTAGTTCCTGATGCGTGGGGAGTGCAGGCTCGAGTTTGGTATGTATGAACTCGTGAGAATGAATGCTGCGCAATGGTATGTGCGGCTTGTATGTGTCTAGGAGGGAAGTGCTACTTCTGGACATTGATGTATGTGTGCAGAGAGGATACTGGAGCGTGATTGGCTGAAGCTGGCTGGCATGCCAGGCTCCAGGAAGTCTGGATGGGTCTGCCCGGTGGTGAGTGTGAGATCAGCATGAGTGATGTGTGGGAGGAGTGCACCTGGGTCCTGGATGGGCTGGGTTTTTCCCCACACAATGCTGGCTCCGCCCCCCTGTGGTTTGTCTAACGACCCAAGCCTCCCCAGTGAATGAAAGGGTTGGTTGGGCCATCAAGGGTACTCCCAAGCCAGCTGCAACTGGTTTTCCCCCCACCCTGCACCTACAGACAAAGGAATTTACTGTATAAGAAGGGGCTGTGTCCCCATACAATTTGGTTCTGTTCTACTTTTGGATCCTTGCCAGAGGCGGCTGTTGCTGCTGCTGGGGCCAGGAGGACCGCCACTTGGCTTGTCTCCCTGCCTGGAGACCCAGTGAGCTGGCTCTGGGCCCGGCCTTGCCCCCCCTGCCTTGCTGAAGGACTTTGCCTGGATTTTTGCTGTCTTCCAGCGCCTGGAAGCGCTGCATCTTGACCCATAGCGCCTGGGGGTACTGTATTGGCTCTCTAGCGCTGAGAGCGCTTTACTTTTAGTCCCTGGAGCGCCTGGAAGCGCTTTATTGGCTTACAGCGCTGCTGTTGTCAGCCGGTCCCCACCCGGCCTGTGCCCGCTTGATTGGCCGATTTTGAAGTCCCCTGGTGAGTGCCCACCTCGCCAGGGACCTGGCCGCAATAGCGAAAGCCCACCTCGCTTAATATTTAATTCCTGGAGGGAGCCCACCCCTCATTTTTCTGCTCGAGAATCGCCGCCGCCCGGCCCGCGACCAGGAAGTCAGGCAGGCCGGGGGCGGTAATGCGGGACACCTCCGTGACGTCATTCCCGGGCCGCGCTCTGATTGGCTGCTGGCCCGGGACCTGACGTGCAACCAGGAAGAGAGAGAACGGCGCCTGCCTTCCCGGGGCTCCCGGGACCGAGGGAGAGCCCCGCCGGCTCCCGTGAAGAGGAGGAGACCGGCACCTGAGTCCAGACCCAGGCGAGAGCCTACCCCGCGCTGGGCCACCCCAGAAAGAAGACCGCCGCCTCGAGACAGCCGGTGAGTGACTTGTGGAAGAGGGGGGCGTCGGGGCACATTGCCGGTGCCCGCCCCCCCTGTGTGCTCACTCCACCGACGGGCCAGTATTCTCGAGTCCCCCAGAGGGGGGGGACTCCTACAGTAAGGCACCGCATTTGTTTAGTTGGAGCCCACGAGAGGCTCAGGGCCCATTTGTTGTTGAGTCCCCCGAGACGGACTCCACCAGTTTTGGGGGCATTCTCCTTCTATGCCCCGAGGCCCCAGTGGGCCCCTTGCGACCCAGAGTCCCCAGAGGGGGGACTCCAACGTTCAGGGGCATTGTTCTATTAGAGCCCAGAAAGGCTCACCGCCCATATTGGTTTTGTGAGCCCTGAGAGGCTCTGAGGGTGCCAGTTCCTTTGCGAGCCCTGAGAGGCTCGAGTGCCCATTCCTTGTTCCTGAGCCCACGAGGCTCCAACGTTGGCCTAGCTGTGATTTAAAACTGTCCAGCACTTAGTGGACAGTTGCTACGTTTAGGCTTTGTGTTCTGGCTGCCTGCGCAGCCTTCCCTGACATTAAGACTCAGGGCATTTCAGCCCTTTCGAGGCCAGTTGGCCTGGGGGACAATTCTAGTGTTGTGCTACGTGCACCCTGCGCAATGTATGATTTATTGCTGATGTGATTCTTGCGCAAATGTTCTACCTGCACCTCTGAATGTGTTTTAATACCTCATGTGCCATGTTCTTTATGTTTTATCCCCTTTGCTAAAAGTGACCTGCTTAGAGGATTGTTTATGTTTTTACCTTTGCTAAAAGTGACCTGCTTAGGTAATTGTTTATGGTTTATTTCCCTTTGCTAAAAGTGACCTGCTTAGAGGAATGTTGATGTGTTATCGCCTTTGCTAAATGTGACTTGCTTAGGTGATTATTTTAGGTTTCCTTCCCTTTGCTAAATGTGACTTGCTTAGGTGATAGGTTTTCCTTCCATAGGTCCTGATGTTAAGGTCCTAGTTCCCTGCGTGATTTCCCTACAGTGTTTAGGGTGGCGTAGGATGTATTTACCCTTTACCAGGAAGTCCTGGATGTGTGCTACATGTAACTATTTTGTGTGCTACATTCATTAAGTTTATGTGCTAAAGTGTTATACCTACAAGTGTTATTTCTAAAAAGTGCATACCCCTGACAGTGGTCCAGGTGGCCCTGTCCTGTACATAATCCCTTGTAAATCTTGCCCGTGCCTGTTGGCACATTGTAAAGTGTTTGTGTTATCTAATGTGTTTTTATTATTATAATACAAAGGCTATTTTTGATATAACCTTGTGTGGAGTTTCCTTTGTGGTGGGCCTAGAGTGTTGTCGCTGGGGTGCGCGCGCAAACGCTTTACACATCGCCTCCGAGATTAGCCTTGCTGCTCGTGTCACGTTACCTAGAGGGTGAGCAGGGGTTTTCTTGGTGTGTGACTCCCTTGCCCTGACCTTAGAAATGGTGATCCCTGACTGACGTTGGCGCAAGCCTTGGCCAGCCAGAGATCCCGTTTCTAACACTGGGGGAAGCAGGAGCAGCCAGTGCGGCCCTGGGATTCTACCATCTGCAGCAATGCTGAGAGTGTAGCTTCCATCCTGCCAGCTCGGGACGCTACCATCAGTGCAGGGACTCTAGTGCCAGCAGCCTGCACTGATTTTTTTAATCCGGAGTTTTCATTTTTCAGCAATCAATCATGCAATATTATTGAAGTCTCAGCAGTCATCTTGGGTTCCTAATAAAAACTAGGCCTGATCTTGTCTCTCTGTATCCGATCCATAATCGGAGTTTAATTGGGCTTCCAAAGAATATAGTAAGGGGATGTAGGTTCTTTTTGCTTAAGAAAATTAAGTATTTATAACTTGAGATATTCCGGAAAAATAGATGTAAATTTGTGAAAACAAAGTTTTGATTAAATCAAACTGAAAAAGTGGTGCCAATGGCATTTGTTTGATTCATTGCTGTTTGGTCAAATGGTAAAAGAAAGGTGAAGCATTGGCATTGTGTTACGTTAATTGTATTATGGGCTTGGCCTTGCTGCGCAGAAGTCAAACCCTGTGGTGGTATTTCTGTAGATAGCGGGTGCATTCCCGCGAGGTGTGATGCTTCTGCATGGAACATTGCCTCAATGGTAGTACAAATAGGTAGGTAGGTAGGATAATTGAGCTATCCGGCTTCCTTGTTATAGGGGATGTATGATGAGTATATGTTTTAAAAGGTAAGAGAGTGAATGAGTATGTTGTAGATGGAAGATTGGGAAAACAACTAGATTGGACATTTAGTGGCGTGTGTATCTCCCAAAGACAATGTCTGATCAAGACACAGTCCCTTATAGTGAAGACCATATTCAAAAACTCATAAGTAATACTCCATTGTTCAGCTCTGCAGCACTGAGCTCTACGGCTAAAATCAATAACAAGTCTGAGAAACTGATACGACTGAAAAAGAAACGGATCAGGACAGACTTCCACGGACACTTCCTCATTCAGCATTTAAAAGCAGAAACTATCCCAGGTGGATTACAAATACGGAATATACCAGTCATCTTTACAGAGGATCCTCTTTACAAAAAAGGCTACAGCTTTATCAAAACTAAATGCAGTAGGGACCTGATGTTCCTCACAGTAGAAACAGCACAGAGACTCTCAAAACAGCGATTAGAAGAAATTGCAACTTTGGAAGCTGAAATTACATCCAACCAGTTAATGACTGATTCAAAAGCTCTTTTGGACAAAGTCGAAAAAGACATCTTAGAATTTAAAGACTACACAATCAATCAAAAAGAGACAAAATTTGAGAAGGATAAGAGGAGCTTTTCACTTGAGAAAACATATCCTTATCTTCAAACGGATTTCTACTCAAGGCCAGACGTGTGTAGAATTCTCCAAGAATACCAGGGAAGATCAAAAAATAACTTTATTACTTTTTCTGATACATCCTCCTCATCAAGCGGAAGCGAAGCATAGAAGAGCTATAGCCAGCCAGGCTTTAGTAGGGGAGGCAACTTCCAACAAAATTACCAACAAAATTTGCAACAACAGCCTTTTTTAGGGAGAGGCCAGCAGAAAACACAAGGCAAAACTCGGTTCAATGACCAGCCATGGGAGATGTCCACGAGGAGACAGACCTACAAAAAGTAAAAGAGTTGTCGATTTACAATCTATCGCACAAGGCTCTGACCAACATGGAGAGGAGTGTTTTGGAGATGGGGCTGACTTTTGTCCCCACAAGGGACACAAATTCTGATCAATTAAAGGCAGAATTCATAGAATTCTGCAGAAAAATCAGTCTGACAACTTTTGTTTCAGAGCAAACATCACAGAGCAATTTTAAAACAACAGGGCTGAAAAAAAAATCCACATTTTGTCCACCATCTGGAAAAATTCCTAAAGAAGTCATCACATTTGAGAGAACTGTGCTATCAGCAATAGCAGAGAAAGAGAAAAAAAGAAAAAGTTTCATGAAACCTAATATGACACAAGCACAAAAAGAGGCCCTGTTAAATCTAAAGAATGATGACACAATAACGATAAAACAGGCTGATAAGGGCGGTACAATTGTGGTGTGGGGAGTCTCCCAGTACATGCTTGAAGTAAATAGACAACTCACAGACAGTGAATGCTACAAAAAGATCACTAAAGATCCCACATGGGAATTACAAGGACAACTGTTTAAGATTTTGAAGATTGGAAATGACCAAGGCTTCCTAGGCAAAAAAGAATATGAGTACCTCCAAAACAAACATCCAAGAATACCAATTTTTTATGTTTTACCGAAGGTACATAAGGACAAAAAACACCCGCCGGGAAGACCCATAGTGTCCGGGTTCGATTCTCTTTTTGAATCCATTTCCAAATTTGTGGATTTCTTTTTAAAGCCTTTCTTGATGGAAGTCAGATCATTCTTGCAAGACACCACTGACTTTATCAACGAATTGGATTCAATGGTCTTTGAAGAAAACAAACATCTTTTAGTCAGTATGGATGTGGTATCTTTGTATACCCAAATTCCACAGGATGAAGGTTTGGCGGTTCGACAATCATTTTTAGATAGCAGACCAAGGCCAATGAAGATTCCTACAGAATTCATCATTGAACTGGCAAGTTTGGCCCTTAGAAAGAATTATTTCAATTTCAAGGACTAGTTCTACTTTCAGATAAAAGGAGTGACGATGGGGTGTTCATTCGCCCCAGAGCTAGCCATCCTGTTTATGTACAAATACGAAAAAGAATTGTCTACAATAATAACCCTTTTAAACAGTGGATCGGGAGTTGGGTCCACAATATTGACAATGTCTTTATGATTTGGACTGGAGAGGAGTAAGAGCTTCATGCCTTCCATGATTGGCTGAATAATAGAACAGCTGATATACAATTCAGCCTAAACCACTCACGGCATAAGATGCCATTTCTCGACATAGAGCTATATACCTCAGAAGGACGGTTGACAACAACATTGTTTAAAAAAAAGTCAGACAGGAACAAAGCCCTTCACTTTACAAGTAACCATCCGCGAAGCCTGAAGGAGAACCTGCCCTACGGGCAATTTTAAGGATCAGATGAAACTGTTCTTTTAAGGATGAGTACATATTCCATGCCAATAATTTAAAAGAAAAACTCATGGCACATGGGTACCCAAAAGAAGCTTCTCAAATGAGCAAATAAAAGGGCTTGGTGGACTCCTCGAGAAACTTTACTGGTGAAAAAGGAAAAAAAAACAATGGATCAGATAGTATGTGTCTCAGCATACTGTTCAACGTCAAATTGGCTTAAAAGGCAAATCAACCAGAATTGGCATTTGGTAAAAAATCTAGACAAAAAGTTAACTGATGCCCACTGTTTGCTTTTAAGAAAAACCGAAGCATTGCAAATCAGATTGTTAGAACAGCATTACCCAAACAAAAAACTGCCACTCTGCAAGACTATGTGGATCTACCGCCAATAAAAGGCCACCACAAATGCGGGACATGTCTTTGTTGTGCCTCCATAGTGAAGGAGAGTTGTACACACATAATGGAATATATTGGAAACATGAGCACTTCACAAATTGTAAATCAACATTTGTTGTATATGGGATTTTTTGTCCTTGCCAAAAACTATATATTGTCAAAACAAATCAGAAATCTGTTATAGGATCTCACAATACATATCAAGGATAAGGAAAAATGTGCAAACAGCCCCCCTGGGCAATCACTGGCACAGCCACACCCACACAGAGAAAGATCTACGATGGACTGTGATCTCTAAAGTTGAACAAGATCTAAGAGGTGGCGACCTGGAGGCTAAACTGATTAAAAGAGAGGCGACATTGATCATCAAATTTAATACAGCAGTAGATGGTCTTAATGAACTTTCGGAAATGTACCGTCTGTAGGTCTCGATAAACTCTGTCAGCATGTCTCTGTATGTACATAGCATATAAGTAGACAGTAACAGTCTCAAGCCATTTGTCCCAAATAAAGTGTATGCACCCACAAGGTGCTTAGAAAATACTTTAATTAATGTGAACATGAAGATGATAAGACACTAAAAGCCTAGTTACCACTCTGGGTACTTTGTACTACGGTCATTGTCCAGCTGGTATGAAAAAATTGGTCTGAGCTGCAACATCATTCGGTAGGAATTCACTATGGTGCCGAACTGCAATTGATTTCCCAAACAGAATGACTATTATCTTTTTATAAATAATCAGGTGCGATAGAGGAAAAACCATCACTTCTAGCAAAAAAACTGTGTTCCTTGAACATATTACCTCGAAGCAAGGTCCTTTCAACAAAGTTCCCAACAAACTTGTTTTCATAAAGACTTCTCAATTCGAGATCATCAACTTTTTCAAATCCGGGACAAGCGTCTAGGTCTTTAATGAATTTGTGCATTGATACAGGCCATTCAATAGGGTTCTGCTATAGTTACAAAATTATTTTACCATTTAAGAGATTGCAGTCGGGTTTAATGTAAACCCAAATTTTAACTTTTATAACACCTCAAATCATACTGCCATTCAAGGAATCTTTAGATACAGGCGCGAAATCGCGCTAACAAATAGTTCCACAAAAAACTACTGACTCGTACAAATGAAGGATATGAACCCAGAACAAGTGCAAATTCATCCAAAGGGACGAGCATTTAGAGCATTTGAATCGTGTCTAGAGAACACCAACTTCCAGAATTCCTGCTTTAGGACGGCATCCAGAAACGCATCTCACAACCTCGAGATCACGCAAACAAACAGTCTTCAGTTGAGAAAACCGGCGTACGCAAGAACTTTTCCACTAGAGTTAAAGGTAAGAAGAACCCTTCAGCTGAGCTCTCTTTGACAATATCGGCCACTTAGTTAAGCTTGATAGGGGCATTTAACTAAAAAGAACCCTCCCAAGCAACAAGGGATCTACAACCGGCATTTTCTCTATAGCGGGACACAGAGGAGCACGCCTTCGCAAAACCAACCAGTCACACAAACTCAATAGGGGCACTTAATGAATAGGGAGTATCCCGAATAATAAAGGGATTTACACTTTGCATTTTGAAAGCGGAGTCCAACGGAGCTCGCTATTGCGATAACGACTATATACACAAGCTTATTAGGGACACTTTGTAAACAGGAAGCTTTTTTACAACATGGGATTCTATCTTGGCGTTCTTCCACAGAATACAGAATAATTAAACCCCGGGCAGCGGAGACATGAACATCAGCTACACCCCGTGACTACAAATCAAGAGCAGGTACCAAATATATTTTAACTATGCGGCAGAGCAACTTTGAAGGGCATTCCCAATATAATGTTCATGAACTTTAAATTGCTTTGCAAATGTATTCCAAACACATCTGGAGTCTTGTTCACAATCTGGCGCTTGGCGACCCACCGTCACAGCTAAGAATTTGTAGACATACGTTGTTTGGCTCAATAATGGCTAGAGACAAGACCACTCTAAGACAAGTTTATGTATCTTTGTTTTCAGAAGAGAAAAAAGCAAGGTTTATATGATTTCCTTCGATTGTATGGGAAGGTAAGAGTATAAGTGCTGCAGAGTGTGTGCTAATGGATAAACACATAGAGGATATATAGAAAGACAAGATTGTTCTTCATGTCTTCCGGAAATTCTTGGTCCTGAAGAGAATTCCCACAAAGGGAGAGATTCGAAACGCGTAGACCACGGCGTTTAGGCCAATCAAATGAGGAATAAATCTGTTAAAAACATTATTTTGTCTTTGATTTTGTTGATGGTCTGTTGTTCTTATAGTTGTTTCTTTGTTTTTGTAGGTTGTTTGAATTAGTGTCTTTCCAGTAAAAAACTCTGTTGAGGCACCCTAGGGTGGGCTTTTGTGTGAAAGTAGTGAGTATGGCAGTATGAATGTGGTGACCAGTTGAAAATCAGTATGATCAGGAATAGAGTGTTTGATGTGCAGGGGGAGTGTAGACAAGTGTGGGTGAAGGAGATTTCCAATTGGGCTTCCAAAGGATATAGTAAGGGGATGTAGGTTGTTTTTGGTTAAGAAAATGAAGTATTTATAACTTGAGATGTTCCGGAAAAAATAGATGTAAATTAGTGAAAACAAAGTTTTGATTAAATCAAACTGAAAAAGTGGTGACAATGGCATTTCTTTGATTCATTGCTGTTTGGTCAAATGGTAAAAGAAAGGTGCGGCATTGGCATTGTATCCCCCCACAGCAGTCACACTTGTTTACTAATTTTGGGGAAGCCAAAATGTCCATTCCCCGACCACTGAGGTTCACACAAACCACCATCACATTAATCTTACCTTAAATTGTGTTTTCTTCAACGCCACATCTCTCCCTAAACATAGTATTGAGATTTGGGACACACTAGACGACCTAAGTCCTGATCTGGCATTCACCACCGAAACTTGGCATGACGATAATAATTCCCCCAACATTGTTTCAGCCCTCCCACCTGGTTATAAAATACTAAAACAGGATATGAAAGGCAGGAGAGGCAGGAGGTATAGCCATTCTTTTCAAAGACCATCTCTTCTGCACCCCCACCACAATAACCCAAGTAGGCTCCCATGAGATCCTAGCTTTCTCAGTTCTGAAGTGTGTCCACATATTACTGGGAGGAGCAGCCATTTATAACCCTACCAGCCATCATTCTGGTTTAAGCACTAACATACTTGACCAACTTTTTCCCCTCTGCCTAAAACAAAATCAATTCTTAGTCATAGGCGATTTTAAGCTCCATTATGAAAATGCTGCCAATCCAGGAGTCAAACACCTGGAAAACAATATGGCCATAATACAATTAACTCAGAGGATATCGTAACCAACCCATGTGGCTGTACACACCCTGGACCTAATGTACTTGAACATTACAATCATTAACATTTATGAGATTAAACCACTTTTATGGACAGACCACTCGTTAATCTCCTTCTTCCAACCAAGCCATCTGAGGTCGAAACTACGCATTAATCAGGGATAAGACCCTGGAACCTAATTACTCAGGAAGCTTTTACTATGCACTTCACTCATCATGACCCAGACAGACTTCACTCTTATTCTGCTAGTACCTCAGCTACTCACCTACAACAAAAAATCGAGAAGTCGCTTGACAAATGCGCCCTCAAACTCAATAGAAAACCGGCCACCAATTCCAGATCCGAAAGATGGGATACTCCTGAATTAAAAATAAACAAATGAAAATGCTGTACTTTAGAGCACAAATGGAGACTGTCAAAGGACAGCAGAGATAGACAATACTCCTTAGCTGAACTGAAAAACTTATCATCATGCTATAAAAAAACGCTAAAACAAACTACTATACAAGAAGGGTCGAAGATAATGGCAGCTCGTTAAAAGAACTTTATACAGTTATTTGCGAACTTTGTAAACCCACCAGCCTATCCCAAATCTTTCGCTTCTACGACAGAGAACTTATAAATCATGTTTTCACCGACAAAGTGACAAAAAACAATTTCTCTTTCGACAATCTCCTCGAAGACGCTAATGTTGATTGGGAAAACTTGGCCCCTCATCCCTCTGCACAAACTCACCTTGTCACTTTAACTCCTTTTTCAGAGGAGGAGGTGGCCAAAGCCACAACTGAAGTCAAGGCAGGATCTCCAATTGATCCTTGCCCGCATTTTATTTTTGCCATACTAGCGTCAGTTTTATCCTGTCATGTCACCAAAATACTGGAGCAAGCATCGTTCCCAGACAATTGGAAGAAAACAGTGGTATTCTCACTTCTAAAAAAAAGCAGGACTTGGAATATACCATCCAGCTAATTACCACCCCATATCTCAACTACCCTGTGATGACCTGTCTTCCTGAGTATTCTAGTTCCATGTTGGAACCTAGTGCTTGGAACCACATGACACCAAGGTTCCTATAACTGGTAATTCTAGGATTGTCAGTTGTGAGCTGACTGTTGGTTGGGGCTGAATAAATATTACCTATTGGACACAATACTGTGTATATTCCACTTTATTACACTGGCGACGCTTGTGGATGGGATCTACTCGTGCAAGACAGCCTCAACAACAGGAGATTAGCTAAATACTAAGAGAAAACCTCACTTGACTGGTATGTCGATGAAGGTGGATTGATCAATATCTCCAGTATTCTAGTTCCATGTTGGAACCTAGTGCTTGGAACCACATGACACCAAGGTTCCTATAACTGGTAATTCTAGGATTGTCAGTTGTGAGCTGACTGTTGGTTGGGGCTGAATAAATATTACCTATTAGACACAATACTGTGTATATTCCACTTTATTACAGACCCCATCTATCCAAAGTTCTGGAGCGCTTAGTTAATAAGCAACTCACCACCTTCCTTGACTCTAATAACTTATTTGACCCCTCACAGACGGGCTTCATAGCCAATAACAGTACCGAAGCCAGTCTACTGGATGTGTCTGGCAATATTAGATCACTAGTCGATCCAGGCAGATCTAGTAGGATCTACTAGATCTTACTGCGGCTTTCACATACCAAACTACTCCAAATTCTACACAAATAGGGGATCTGTTCTAAAGCCCTGTCATGGTTCGCCTCATTTCTGAAAGATCAAACCCAAACAATTCAAATGGGATCCTGCACCTCTACCTCAAAGAGCATCAGGTAGGGAGTCCCTCAGTGAGCTACCTTAAGTCCTACGCTTTTCAATGCATACATTTAATCTTTAGCGGATATTAGTAGGAAATGGGGGCTTGACATCTGCTCATACGCCAATGACAGGCAATTGGTGATTCCTCTGATAGACAGGCTGACCAACACAGAGACTAAAAACAACTTAATAAACTGTCTCACTGAACTTGCAGGTTGGACGTCCCAGCACAGTTTAAAATGAAATGCCGGCAAATCTGAAATCCTGCTTTTCGGTGGTGCCCAGGGTATTTGGGACAATGGCTGGTGGCCCCACGCACTAGGCACAGCCCCGGAACCCAAGCGAGCAGCAACAAATCTGGGCATCATCTTTGATGACACTCTATCTATGCAGGACCATGTACGCACGTTGTGCGGAAAAGCCTACTCTATACTAAAACTTTTCAAATAACTCTTTCCGTGGATCCCACAAAATTGCAGACATATGGTCACTCAGGCTTTGCTTATGAGCACACTTAACTATGGCAATGCCTGTTATGTTGGCATGGCGACTATCTTTTTTCTAGACTTCAGGTGGTCCAGAGCGCCGCGACCGCCAAACTAATATGTAATAAAAAAATATATAGCTCAGCATCCCACTGCTTGAAGGAATTACATTGGCTACCAGTCCGCCAGAGAGCCATCTTTAAACTCCTCTGTTTTGCACATAGGACCTTGTATAAAAAAGGACCACACATCGTACAAGATAAACTACAATTCCACTTCCCTTTGTGTAACCTGAGAATATGTCATCAAGCTCTCGCCTCAGTCAAGTGCACATCCAAAGTCAGGATGGGCGACCGGTCCTTCTCCAAATCAGCTGCGGTCCTATGGAAAAGCCTACCCCTTGATCTTCCCCTGACAGAAGACTACCTGATGTTCAGGAAAACATTGAAAACCACCCTGTTCCCTAGATACTGACCCTGCCAAAGATCAAATTGCACTATACTCTAATCCGTCCTAGCGTCGTGATGTCCCTCGGGATGATTGATGTGCTTTATAAATACAGCAAATACAAATACTAATTTACTGCCTCTTTCTGCTCCTTTTGATATCCTTCTCTCCTTCTGCTTTTTTCCACCAGCACCCTCCTACCTAATATTCCCTCCTCCCTCCCTATGGCCACTGTGTTCGCATCCCTTTGATGTCACACCACACACATATGGGGTGTTACACGTGCTGGTTAAAGGCAGGGGTCTTCGGTGTTTCCCTTTCATTGCTCCAGGGTTTGGGCTGTAGATACTGATGCAAGCACCACAGTTTGTCAGTGAAGGGTTAAAAGTCACTGGAGGACAGGGGAAAAGTGCATTTATGAGAGGTGACCCTAGGGGGTGGGTCACTACGCCAGAGTCAAGGTGTGGCTATCTCTATCTTAGGTACAATACCCCATATTTTAGCATTTGGTTGGCCTTTCACAGAGCATAGACTGCCTAAGAACATTTTCTGTCCAAATGCATATTCAACGCATCACTTATTCTTGACAATCACATTTGTGTTCAAATAATTCAGTTCAGGAATGTATTTCTGATTATGTGTTGCGTTTGCTTTTTGCATTCTGTAGTGCACCCTAAGTCTGCCTACCACTGAGTGAGTGGAGACAAGAAATATATCCAGACCACCTATGACCGAGAACCCTCAGGTAGAATTATGGAAATATTCATGAAAGCTAGGGTTAATTGGAGCACCGCTCAAGCATCAAATTCTGCTGACTTAGAATATTGCACTTACAGTAACAAAAATGCAAAAATGTTACTGTTCTCTTCGGTCCTATGGAAAATTAGTAGTTAAAGTCATTTGAGCAAGTTCTTCCCAAACCATGAGTCGAATACCCTAATTATTCGTAATTCTGTACCTCTTATTGTGGTCTTGTAAGCATCATACTGGGTATTGCCACTTATTTAGAGCAGAATTGTAAATGAGGCTTTAAGAGGCAGAGCCTGACCGCAGGCTGCTGTGCTTTTGTAAATATCATGCACTGGTGATGCCACCCTAATGCTTGATGTCACTGAGATCTGCCAACACATAAATCAGCACCACGCAGCATATTCACACTCCACGTAATACCACTCAGCACTACATAATTCAACTCCACATAATAACACTCAACTCACAACCACGCAATTACACACCACAAAAAAGCAAACTATACCACACAGCAACAATCCACATAAGAACACTCCGTAGCTTTCCACATAATTTCATCAACATATTTGGATTCCACGCCACACAGTTCCACGCCACACAATTCAACTCAACAGATTTCCATTCCACACCACATAATTTGACAATAAACCACATAATTCAAATCAACAACACAATTACATAGCACACCACATACACCCAATACACACCACATAATCACACATCATACCACAAGATTCGACAGCACAGCACATATTTAAACGCCACTACATAACACTCCACAACACAAAATAACATTCCACATAATTGTACCCCATAACACACAATCTCACTCAGCATACCTTCAACTACACTCAATATCACAAAACTACTATCCACACATTTCCACAGCACACCATGCCACATAAGTCCACCACACAAATCCACTTTACATCACACAGTTCCATGCCACACAATTACTCAACTAACTAATTCAATCCAACCAACATACTTCCACTACACCCCTCATACATACACTACATAACACGTAGGTAAAAGACATTGCCATTTACAATGCCAATAGCTCTAACTCAAACAAATGCAAGACTGATTGCATTTCCAATGCGTGCTTTCAACTCTGCCACTTGAAAGGGAAGAAATGGAAATGATGAGACCTGATCTAAGGTGGAATACAAGGGCTATGGGTAGGCAAGCCCTATCGACATTAGGTGCAGAGTCGAGCCCACGTTCCAACATGCGCAGTGAGCCTCCTGAAAGTGACAAAAGGTAGACATAAAAAGGACAGGGAATTTGTTTTTTTTCAAAAAAGGTAGGCACAAAAATTACAGGGACCGCAGCGCCGGTGCCCTTATGCAGAACCCGCTGCTGGAGGCGGGGTCCGAAAGGGCCTTGCACAGGTCAGTTCTAGGGGGGCAAAGAGGCCTGCTTACAAGTAAGTACATATCTCAATGGCCTCCTACAAAATGTCAGTCACTGAACTGCCAGTGTGCCGATTTCCCTATCTTGTAGTTGAGGTTTTATAATTCATCACGACGGTATAATATGTGTATTGTGTCATGAAATGGCTTCCGGCATGGAATGGCAAATTACAAAAATGTATCTGTGATGAATGACGGCACTACAAAGGAAAACGCCAGAGGCAGACTATTCCTTACCTTTTCAGTGTCAGGCGCTCTACGGCTATTTAATGCTTCTGTAACATTACGAAATGACAAATCCTCGAACAGAATGAAGATTAAAAAAAACTAGGCCAATTACCGACTACATTTCTCCCGCTGAGACTTGTTTTCTGCAGCTACACTATACCACACAACAGGAATATTCACATGAACTGTTATATATTTCAGGTAATTCTCCGTCGTATGTTTGCTTCCTGAAGAGCATTCCTGAGTGCTGTACTGTGTGTGAATGTTAATTCAGAATATGTGGGAATTCATGTTTCCTCCCCTATTTCACATTATTGTTATTTTCCGTGTTTTGCTTACATTATAGCGTTGACGGCTCAATCGCGCTGCTTTATGCTTCATTTTTTCTTTCTTTTATTGAAATTGCGTTCAGCTTTGTGCTATCTTCGATTGAAGACGAAAACAAAAGGTAAAAAAACCATGGTCGCCATAATTGGTTTACTTAGTTGGACTGTCGTGTTCCATTAGTTTGGCACACCAGGAAAGGTTGAATGTTTAGTGAGTGTCTTTTCAGACCCGATGGCTTTTTAGCAAAAGTATGTGAAAATTGTGCACGAAAATACACTAGTAAAGCCCATTCTATCAACTTTTTTCAGAGAGGAACTCCAGCTTCCATTCTCCTCTAGAAAAATATTATTAAGTATGAAATTATTATGTAACTTCCACAATGTTAATTAATTGTAATATCATCAGTATTAAAGTAATCTGACATCACTTCTTAGGACAATTCAGGGTCAAAGATCATATGATGTCACTTTATTGTGACATTACGGTCAAACCGTATATTGGGTCACTGCTGCTACCTGTGGCATTTAGTGACTCGACGTCCATGGTTAAAAGTGTCTGTGAGAGGTGTGGCCGTGGACTGAGGAGTTCTCTAGCACATCATTTTTTCACTTTTGTTACTTTCTCTTTTCTATATGATTCAACACAATGCACACATCGAATGAGGCTGCGGAAGTCGTTGACATTGCTGTAACTAGAAAAACGTACACAATCAGCGATAGAGTGAGAAAAATGAAGGGGCATATTAGCAACGCTTTGTGATAAATATCGCAAAGCACGCTTAGCGAATATGTTTTCATCGCCGGCTATTGCTGGATACCATCCCCGAGATAGCACATTATTAGCAACGGCTATCTCCACGGTGATGGAAAACCCAGCGATAGAGGCGAAAAGCGGGATTATCGCATGAATTACAGCGATAATGACCCAGCATTAGGGGGGTGTTTGCTGATAGGCCATGGTGGTCTCAGCCACACAATCCATCCCCCCCATTGAGTTGAATGGACAAGTCAGGTTTTGAGGAGGTGTAAAAAACCTGTGATAACCGCGGTTAGCGTGACTTTCATCATCGCTAACCGGGTCCCAGGGTTGCATTGCTGATAGGAGTTAGGTGTGTTTGCAAGTGGATTCCTGTTGTTTTCGTGGGGCACGCCTACTTTGCATGTCATTAGTGATAAATATCGCTGACATGCAAAGTGGCAAAGTAAATGGTCCCTGTCACCGAAAAGCTGTCGCTAACAGCTGTTAACAACAGCTTGTTAATTGGGCGATAATAATATCACCACTTTAGCGGCAGAAAGTGCAGCTAAAGCGGCGTAAATGCCATTGCTAATATGCTCCCAAGTACTCTGACAAAAGGCCGAAAGTCAGTTGGACAAGGTGCTGAGTGTGGGCTGTCCCTAAAGAGAGCTCCTCTTTCACACTTCAGTGTGTACATCCCTCCCTCCACTCCCTCCAGATTCAGGAATGTCAGCAATACACATCTACTGAGTGAGAAAACAACCTCACCTCTATCTTGTGCACATCAACAAGCCTGGGGATTCCACAATGGAACCCTCAAACCTCCATTATTCTAGGCCTATATACACACAATGCACACAGGCAGCAGTATATAGATACAGATGAAGAACTTTAAACTAGTGCGCGTGGGACTCCATTCCAGTGACACATATAACAAGCATTTGCAATGCAATAGGTCTCGCATTCACGAGAGTTTGAGCTATTACCATTGCAAATAACAATGCCTTTTATTTTTGTTTTCATTTTAAAAACATAAAGGACTTTGTCATTTACAATACCAATAGCTCAAACTCAAGTAACTGCGAGACCTATTGCATTGCAAATGCTTGTTTCAATTGGCTCCTGTTACTGTCCTTTTTAAATGGCTGTTTTGAAACCTCCTTTTCTCCTTTCGGAACCTCCCACGAGGACTGGCCCTCTTACGTTTGTTGCTGCTCGGTATGTTATATTTACAGTCTGTAAGCACTATTTTCTGAAGCAACTTTCTCCTAGTGCGTGCTCAACATGCTTTCCGGGCTAGGGTGTCAGCTTTTACATTCTCTGCTCGACGGTCTGCTCCGTATCCCGTCTCGACTCCCGGAGCTGCGTTTTAGGTTTCAGCTCACTTTTATACTAACAACATGGGCGCTGTGCTAAATGTTGGAGCAATGTGCCTGCTTTTCCACTCTCTGCTCCTCATCACTATCCTGCCACAGGCACTGCGCTTTAGGTTTCAGCATGGCGGGCACTTTTATATTAACAACATGGGTGCAACTCTTAATATTTTAGGAGGCGCCTGCTATTATGATAGTTTAAAAAAAATAGTATTGATTCCTATAAAAAAAGTTTTTACTTCCAGTTGTGCGGCACACCACACGTAATCTTCAACAATGGCAGCCGTGCGGCTTGCCCAACTCAACATCTTTTTAATGTTTTTTTTAAGCACCAAAGCACCCCTCTCCTAATCGGCAACAATGGAAGCCGTTCCTTTCTTTTTTTTTTTCTGGCCAGCTCACACAAATTCCATTGTTCCCTCCATCCCCGCAAACAAAAAAACGTAAAAATCATTAGCATTTACAACTCCAATAGGTCTAGCTATCAGATATGCAAGACCTATTTCATTGCAAATGCTTGCGTCTTATGTGTCTCGCCACCTCTTTCACGCACTCCCACATTTGTCTCTGCTCTTTTTGCATTCTACCGTTTGTCACTTTCTCCGCTGCCTGTCCCTCCTACTTGTCTTTTTCCCTCATCCTGTCTTCCTTATGTTTTTCCCTTTCTGTCCCCGCTCCTCACTTCCTCTCTCTGCACTTCTTTATGTCTGTAATCCCTTTGCATCTCATTCTTCCCACCATTTCCCACATGTTCCCTCTATTTCCCCTCTTTCTCCAGTTTCTGTGCATATTTGATGTTACTGCCTCTTCTAGCACTGTGAGTGGCCCTCACCAGAGAGCATTAAATATTTGAAAACTAGATTTGGAAGGTATAGCACATAAATATACCTACAGCATGACGGTACAAAAGAAGAGGTTGGGTGTGTTTCAAACGTAATAACCTATTTTGTCTCTTTAAAAACCTCGATAAATAACACATTGGCAAACGTATCCCGTGTGTTAATTGTTCTGTGCTCTGAGAGACACACAAAGCAGCACTACACTCTTGCTTTCAGCCTTGCCCTTTAGAGTCGCCTGTAGACACGAGGCTTGATTAGAAGAGGGTTTATTCCAAGTAAGATAGGTACATGAATGACCCCAACTGGAGCAGGTGCAGTTAAATATTCAGCTAGGTAACAGATTGGCAATACAGCCCTGTGTTTCTAAGTGTTCTGTGCTCTCTTCACCACTCACTAGCAGATCAGGTCTGCCTGTGAGCATTGACCTGTAACTGCTGCGGGACTGCCATGCTAGAATGGTTTTGACGCGAGGTCTGGATGACAGGGGTTTACCATGAAATGGTGCGAAGGGCGCTGTCCCGGCTGTCTGGAATAGTTCACATGGACAGCAAAACTATTCTAGCACGAGCCACCAGTCTGAAGGAGGCAGACTACTGCAACATCGCAGCATGCCTGGGGGCATCAGTCAGAGAAGAGGCGTTGTTGCCGTCAGTGAGAGACTGCTCGAGAAGAGTCGTGAACCTTGCTTGCTGCAGAGCCAGAAGAGAATACGGTCGAAAAACATTTTCTCTAGAATGACTCAGTGGTGCGAGTTGCAACAACTGGACGACTAATTCCTCGAACAAATCCATCAGCTTTATGATGATAACTTTCCTATGGAGATCCGGCAATATCTGGCACAGTGGCTTGAAAGTCAGGAATGATACCCCTGACAAAGGGAACTTCCCGAAATGCATTGGATGTTTTTAAATAAAACCGTGACATGAGGAAACATTTAATTCTCCTGTGTTTTCATTAAAATAATGAATTGACATAAGAATGAGTAAAATGAATTGATGAAGTCAAAAGGAAACTAGCGCAAGTCAGGCAGCCTTCGTTGGGACGTGGGCGGGGCCTGCAAACAAACAGGAAGGAACTGCCGGGAGAACGTCCTGGAACCCTGCACGCTGAATGCTGGCTGCCGAGGGACACGCAGAAAGAACCCGGTAAGTGGAGGGGGACGGGAGGGGAGGGGGGGTGTACGCGCGTGTGTCTGTGTGTGTTCTAGTGTGTCTGTGCGTGTGTGTGTCTGTCTGTGTGCGCATGGGTCTGTTTAAGGGGGCGTGCGTGTGCGTATGCAGTGTGTGTGTGCCTGTGTATGCGTGTGGCTGTGTATGTGCGTGAGTGTGGCTGTGTGAGTGTGTTTGCGCATGGGAATATGAGGCATGAGAGGGGCACGGCGCCGTGCGCGCCCACGAGGT
This sequence comes from Lissotriton helveticus, assembly GCF_964261635.1. Lineage (NCBI taxonomy): Eukaryota > Metazoa > Chordata > Amphibia > Caudata > Salamandridae > Lissotriton > Lissotriton helveticus. The sequence continues at coordinate 43,517,908 of NC_136060.1, read as the reverse complement.
GAAATCTGCGCTCGTGCCCCTCTCGTGTCTACATTCCCAGATACGGGCAGCAATAGGTCTCGAGCAGACTCTGCTCGACCTAAAAAAGGTCTGGTCACAACTTCTATTATACAAAAGATGGTACGCTGCCACCACCACCATAGACCCATGGCAGGCTCAGTAGTACATTGTGAAACCATGAGGGCACATTTGGTGAGCCCCCACCAGTCCAGGGTCTCACTCATGGCAAGCGGCAGGCCAAGGCCTATCTGCACACACTAGATTACTGTGAGACTGAAGCCAAAATCAAAACCCAGGTTACCAGATACTAGTAGTCAGCCACTCAGGGCCGGAGAAAGTGATTGCACACCATGCATGGGACATTCCCACCCAGACTGTATGTTTTGTTGATATTATTGATTATTTGTAAACTTCACAAACTCCCCTCTGCTTCGTGGAGCCATGGCTCCTTGGAAGACAAAGCAGAGGTAAGCAGGACTAAGAAAAAATGTTTTGAGAGCATTCCTTAAGGCAATTTACTTTAATATTTGCAAACGATGAAGCGATAGAGGCTGCCATTGCTGTGGACCAAGTACTGCTGATGCTTGGCCCCCCACAGTAAAGCTTCTTGAACTGGAAATCTTTCATAAAGAGTTTAGCTTCCATTCACAATGATATTAGAATTTGTCCAGATCAATCGTTCAAAAGGCACAATGATGTCTTTACTCTTGCTTTATGTTACAAAGCATTCAGTCATGCTTGTTCCCTTCTGTGTCTATTTGTGTGCATATGTACCAACTGCTGCAGGTCTCCACTTGTTGAATGTGCTTTGGAGTAGGGTAGAAGCATTGCTGGCATATTGCAACCCTTCATGGATAGAAGGCAGCAAATGGTAATGCTTATGGCTTGTGCCTCATCTACTGCAATCAGCACAGTGAGAGATCAATGCTGCCAGATCGGACCCAAATCAGATCCCAAGGCCAAAGGAAAGGAGAAAAAGAGATGCAATGTGAGGGCTGTTTAGCTCTTTCAGATGCACTTTCTAGTAGTCAAGCAAGAATGAGCCCCGGACTTACTAAGGCTGTGGGCCGACTCAATACTATGTGAAGTCTTGTATGGTATTTACTATTCAGCACAAAAGTGTTTAGTGCTGCAAAGGTGCCCTTTTATCAGTGCAAACCACTTTGCTTTGCTTCACATCAATGGGACATTAGTGGGACCTATCATTGAAAAGACACAGATGTTGACCCAAAGCCCAATCTACTGTCACACATGCCTTTGCATCAAACAATAATACCTACTAGAAGCAGGTATAAACAAGGGGAAATATTCAATGCACTGCATTTGTGCTGCAGTGAACAAACAGCACACATCAAATGTGTGGGGCCCTCCTGATGTTGACCAGGCATAGGAATTTGTACTAGAAGGGTATGCTTCCAATACAAATGCTATGCTAACCAGTACACACTCAGCTCTGTGCCATGTTGCAAGGCTGTATGTCATGCATTGGCTGCTTTGGCTGATGGATTGTTTTCAGCCTGGCAGATTGTAGGGTTATAGAAGGATCTAATATGTTATGAACTCCTATAAAAAAATGCATAGTGATAACATGTAGAAGGGGAGTTTCAGTGCTGTATCAGGAACTAAACTAGGTTAGAGGTCTGAAAAGTTATAGTTTGAGACATCATTCTTTAGTTCAGTAGCTGTGCATGTTACATGGTTAGGCAATAAAGGCAAGCATCTGATGGGCAATAGCTGTTGGGATCTGCTGGATCACTGCCATGTTTTCGAGGTTGATCTAGACATGGTCTATTTTTAGGGGGTCAGGGGTACATCATGGCTAAGGAAGGAATTCATTAGGTCGGACAGGATTCTTCCAATTTCCCTCATTAATGAGCAGAAAGACTGCAATGCATTGCTGTACTCTGGCGAGCCAGGTGAACCCAGGAATAGAAAATCATCCAAATAATACAACACCCACCGATGTCTTGCTCTCTGCCTGAACACCCACTCGAGAAAAGAACTGAATGTCTCGAGGTAGGAGCATGAGACCGAACAACCATTTGCCATTCGCTTATCTAGATAGTATTTGCCTTCAAACCAAAAACAGAACAGATGAAAATCTTGAGTGTGCACAGGGAGAAGCTAGAAGGCTGATTCTATGTCTGACTTCACAAGGAGGGTACCCGGCCCCAACTCCTGGAGCATAGCAATTGTCTGGTCTAAGAATGTATAATTGACAGAACATAAGGTCACATCAATTGCCTCATTCACAGACTGACCCCTTGGAGCAGAGAGAGGTTATGTAGTAACCTAAATTAGCATGGATTTTTCTTGGGCATCACCCCCAAGGGGGAGCAGACAAAAACCTCAAGGGGTACTGAATCAAATGTGCCAGCCACCCTTCCCAGACCTTCATTTCTGTCAATTTGTGCTGCAGTCCCTGCCCGGATGTCTCTCAGGGACTGCTGGTTATTGCAATGGGAAACACCCATATATTTTCTGGGGCTGGTATCCTGAAACTTCTGTGAAACCTATTAAGCCATGGGATCATTGCCACCAAATTCACTGGGGACGGGGTCTTGATTATGAGTGGTTCATCAATCCGGCTACTTGCCCTCTCTATCCTTAGATTTCTTGAAACACTTTGATTCAGGATATGAAGGCAAACTGCACAATGAGCAGGCATGCTTGAATTTACACGACCATGGAGGCCTGGTACAGGAACGTTTATTGAAATCCCAGCATGGCCCCTTCTTCCCCCTTTCCCGGGCTGCTGGAGGAAACTGACCGAAAGGGCTGACTGGAGAGAGTCATGGTGCGGGTGCTTCATATGACGTACCCATAAAACGATGTCAATCTCATCCCACTTCAAAGTAGCGTTTGTTGCCTAAATCCTCCTAAACTCTTCGTTGTATTCTTTGCACCCCACACCGCCATACTAATCATGCATGCATGCAAACCTGTTCTGGTAGCATTCCAGTTGGGGGTCCAAACCATTGAAACACTCAGTTAAGATTGCTTGACAAATGGAAAACCCCTTAAACCAATTGACTAACATTTCCTTCACCCTCCTCTTGTAAGACCATTAGCCACAGCCCCTGGAATGCGCACACTCTTTACACCTTTTTGATTCCTCCCTATCTGGCTTGTACAGAAGCAAATTAAAGATATCAACATATGCCCACTTCCATATAATTTCAGCCGCAATATGCCTGTCGAACTGGTCTCGGCCTGACCATTTCTCCCGCAAACCTATACTTGGCAACAGAGTTGTCATACATGTATTCGTGGAATCTTGGACCTTGTGGGCCGTCCCCACCTCTGTCACACTGCTTTGTGCTGGATCATGGAGGGTCTTGCTCACAACCGGAGGACCCTTGGCCACAGCTCAATTACCCACTGAGAATTGACTCCCCCTTTACGTGGCACCTGCTACCTCTGACATTACACCTGGCCCTGGCTGGACACCCTGCATCCCAGACCCTTCTAGGGGTGCCACTAATCTCCTGGCCTGCTCCAAATCACCACCTTCTGTAGCCATGGCCCCACCCCAAGAAGTAGTTGATAACTGAATTTAGAAAGCCACGGTAAAACAGTGGCCAGATTGGCCACTAAATCAGGCTGGCTGTGTGCCCCCGACACACCACTTGTGCCAACACCATTTCCGGGGCACCCGCCCTCAAGGGTACACTTGCCGCACCTTCCTCCATTGGTCCACCTCTGCCCAGCCCTGAGTGATCTGGCACCTCCTCCTCAGGCCTGGCCTCAGGGGGCCTCTTCCTACTGAGCTGTCCTTCAGCTCTTTTAGGTTTGGGGAATGCTGCTTTAGGGGCCACTCCCGCCCTCCTGGGCCTTTACCCTGCCTTTCCGCCTCATCTTGCCCACCTGCAGGAAGGAAGTCCTTCGACTTAGATAGGGACTGCTCCATGGCATCCTTCTTGCACATCATAGCTTTCATAAGCTCCTCCAGGTGCATGTGCTTTGCACCCTTCTGTACCGTCGCCGGTGTCCCCGCACAACTGTCTGCACTAAATGGATCCTGCAAGACAAGTCTGGCGCACAACCACGAGGTAAGCCGTCACTCCAAACACAACCAACCAATGACCAGTCAGCAAACAAGAAATGCTGCCAACAGAAAAACCCCGATACAAAAGGGGATGATGGACGGAGCGTTTGAACAAATCAAACACTCACCCCCAGTCAACTGATCTGGGTTTAATCCATCACCATTCTTTAGTTCACTCAGCCACCCCAGTTCAGACATGGCTATATGCAAATCAGTCTGACCCTGTGCCCTATGGGAACAGTCCAGCCCGAACTGCCAAGCCATGTCTTCCCTGGACCGGAAACAAGCATCCTGGGACCGGTTTCGGATTCATAATCCTCATCAGCCAGGCTATCTTGAATCCAGTGGCCAAGTGAACAAGGGACTCACGTCTGAGTATACCCTGCCACACTTAGGGCGAAAAAAACGATACAAAAGGGGATGATGGACAGAAAAACCCCAGCACACCATTGTATGTTGACACTGAATGGATCCTACAACACACACCTAGTGCAAGACCACACAAGTAAGACACCACTCCAAAAACAACCAAGCACTGACCAGTCAGCAAATAACAATGTTGCCTACAAAAACCCCAGGGATCATTTAAGCACACTTAATGCCCAAAATCTAACTGCCCCATCCAGGCACACCACCTAATGGCTGCCAAACAACTACCCCTAACAAGGACCTCCATGCTGGAGCCACCACGGGTGAAACAAGTGAAAAAACTCAAGCCTGTGTGTCTCCCAACTGCCTCGACTGCCTGATCAGCTGAGCAAAGATACGACAGACAAAATGCAGAGAGCAGTATGATTGTGGGGGAAAAAAACAAAAAAAGGGATTAAATATGCCCTGTGGGCATCGAGTATGGAGGCATTCTGAAAGGACATGGACACTTGTGCAATGTAAACACATTTGAATAACATGAGGGTTTGATGTTTATGATGCATTATGGTAGCGTGAGTTCACAAAGGCACACCCACGGTTAACCTTTCACCTTGACTGTTTGCGCAGGAAAGGGAGGGGTAAAATTAGTTTATAAGTTGGGCGGGAAGAAGGAGAGAGTAATTAGGAGTTCATAACGAACCGGGACTTGTGATTAGGAGAATGTAAACGCAGGTACGCATTGCGCGCGATTGGTATTAGTGAGGTTCAGTAGTAAATCGTGTGATCAGAACTTAAGCATTTAAACTGATAAAGCCACAGGCATGCGTAAATAATAAATATAGCAATTGTAAATGTTACTAATAAATAGCGCAAGAACCATGTGCCATAAGAGACCGGGTGTTCACAAAAATATGCATGAACAAATAGTTAGAAAGCCTAATGTTTTTGCCTTTTGACCTCGAAAACTGTTAGTTTCGATCGTTTCTGGTTTAAGCATCAGGGGTGATTTTATGAGAATGATTGTCTAATTTTATAATGCCATACCATCGTTTTGAACAGTACATATGCACGAGATAGATTTTTGATTTGAATGTGGGTCCGTTCAGACTAAATCTAATGGAAAAATGTGTTGTGTGTAATTTCAGATACCCCTGACGAAGAGCAAGCAATTGCTCGAAATGCATTGGGTCACGAATAAAAGAATACTGCTGACAACTACTTTTTGTGTATGGATCGTATTTACAAGGAGGCCTGGATGGGCACATGCTGATACGTAAAGTTTCAAAAGCAATTTGGTGATGATGTGGAACAGACGGAATCACAGAAGATAATATGACAAAGTAAAGGATAAAATATGGACAAACATGAATGAGACAAATGGACAAATATATGATGGATCTAGCATCCGAAATAAATGCAGTGCACCAGGGTGTGGAGTGTGAATGTTGCTCTCCCCACTTATGGAATTTTTCAAATTGCGCGATGGCAAGGCGAAACCCAGGTTGCACACAAAAGGTCAAATCTGTTAAAGAATTTTCGATTGGATTAATTAGGTATATATGGTGTGCACACCACCACATTCATTATGTGGGAGCAGCCGGCAATATCCTGGCTCCAGGGAACAGTGAGCAGAGAAAGAGACCTATTCGCCACTCCGTTCTCCCTTTTAAAGGGGTAGGGTCCAGCGCTAACCAGTTCTAAGGGGACCCAGAAGCGTTTAACTACTTCTGGGTTGCTGCACGCATGGTGACCAATGCCTGTGCTGCTTGTAGGCTGGTGCCAGCAGCATCATATGCTGCCGTCCCAGCCCCACGGGCAGGCACCAGCATCCCGCCATAGGCGTGTGCCCCCTAGTCGGGGGTGCCTTGGCAGGTCCTTGCTGCGCTTCAGGCTTTGTCTGGATAGACACAGAAAACTACAGTGGCTCCAGTGGATAGGAATAATTACTTTATAAAAGAAGAACAAATCGACATATAGACAAATTGTACAAAATCAAATAATGCTATCAAACTGCTTTTTAGACAATAGCATGCGTATTGGGTGCAGTTGAAACAAAAAAAGAAAACCACTGGCTAGTAGGTGTTTGCAAGATTATTATTTTATAAGATTTGAAGCTTTCAAAATTTCGATAAAAACATAAGGTTCAGCCATTTGCAAGTCTCTTGGCTCAAATTAACAAGCAAAAGTGCTGTTCGCCAGAGACATTGTCCTCCTTTATCCTGACCACCTTTAGTTTATTCCTGTTAAAATTCTATATAATCTCACCTTGTACATATGATATGCACCGCACCACCACTGAGCACTCAATGTCTCTATTTTTCATGTTACCTGTGAATTTATTCACTTTGACAGCCGTTTCATTCTTTGTTAACACTTTTGAAAGCCTCAAATCTCATAAAATCATAATCTTGCAAACACCTATCAGCCAGTGTTTTTGTTTTTGTGTTCCAACTGCACTCAATACCCATGCTATTGTCTAAAAAGCAGTTTGATATCATTATTTGATTGTGTACAATGTATTTATCTGTCGATTTGTTCATCTTGTATAAAGTAATTATTCCTACCCGACAGAACCACTGTAGCTTTCTGTATATGTATCCAGGTTCTGAGGGACACAGGGTTACCCCATTGTAGTTATACTTGGTCTGGATAGAGGCAGAGCAGGCAGTCTGGTGTTGTGTGATATAGCACCGGTTGCTTATGATTTGGCTCCAAGACAGCACTTGATCATACAAGAGGCTCTAGCTTCAACATCCTTTAATCATGACATTTACCGGAGGCGGTTTTAGGGAATATAGTAAGTAATCGTGTTTGATGTGGTGAGAAAACACTTGCTTAGACCCTTTTAGCTGTGTATTTCATCCTACAGGACATGGGGAACACTGCTGGTAATTTTTTGGCTCTAATTTCACTTATGTAAAAGAGTACCTCTTACAGACAGCACACTACATTTGTCTTACACTAGATCGGCGCTTGATTTTCAGGAGATGCTCTGTCTGAGGGGGAGGAGGTTAGCAGGCCAGGTGAGTGGGACACTTAGACAATATGAAGCGTTAGCAGCATGCGCTGTCTGCTACAGCAACCATACTGTGATATATTCACACCTGATACGATCATGACATTGAAGGATCACTCCATTATCGTGAAGGTAGGCAAGAATAATTAGTGTGATGTTACCCAGGTTTCTGTGACCTTTGAGACTTGATCATATAAGAAGCACTATACATCTTTCCTACAATTGTATTTCAGAATTCCGATAGCAAAACAATATCCTTTAACTGCTTGACCGAAGTATCATATAAAAACACTATTGCTACATTGGGTGTACAGTTTCTATTATTGAAATCCATGGGTGATATTTATGCAATTTATGTTTAGGGCACTATGGCCCTCTTTATGAACGGGTCGATATATTCTGATATGTGTGTTAACTCCTGTTACTGTATATATCGCACTTATGAGTTTTGCAAAACATTTTGACAGGTTAATGCTGCCAGAATGTATTTGTGGGAGGATGCCTGGTATTTCAAATGCAGATTTAGGTGCACTTTGCACAGAAGTCCACATGTTACATACCAGAAATGTTTGATGTAAATTGTGTTTGCTGTTGAGTTTATCACACGATTGGAGGAATGGATAAGTTGGTGGAGGATGACAAAGGCAGAACCATTCATAACTCGAATGAGGCTTCAACACAAGATGATTCATCAGCCAGAGAAAACTCTCTGTTCTCCTCACCCTTTAAACTGATCCCAACATTGGATGATTAGGAGGTTTTAATGTGTGCAAGATAGGATTGTTTGCTGAATTAGCTTTGATATCAGGTGCCATATTGCGAACAGTGCCCCTGGCTGCAACAGGCTTGTCTGCCTGTTTTTTGTCCTCCTAGATCTCTGTAGCATTACAAAAGAAGTTGTGGATATTTGTGTGCCCGCTTCTGTAATACAGATAGCCTTGATGCACATAGGCAGGCCATGGGTGTTACAGTGGGTGTTCCCAAATAACACCCATGGCAGTTGATACATTACCAGATTTACAATGTTCTGTAAACCTGGGAATGTGTCAAAAGCCTACACCTCCCGAGAGGAGGCATAGGGGAGGCACAACAAAGATAAATACCGTTATTTACCCTCGTTTTTTTCCTCTTTCTATGTGTGCTGCATTCAGTAGGCACACATAGAAGGAGGAAGTCACCTCCATTGATTGTTTTTGTGCAAGAAAGTATCCCTTCCTGCTCAAAAACAATCACAACGCATACAACTTTGCACAAAGGTGCAAGGGTGCTTGCATTGGCGCATGGCAGTCAATTGAGCACCAGTGCAGGGAAAGAGGACAGGAATGTGCTGTATCTAATATATTTATATTAAGATATCAAGGTCAGACAAATGATTACCTTGTTGGTTAATTTTAAATTGTTTCCTTCTTGTTACATTTGCTGTATTTTTAAGTACCCTAATCTAAAGATAAAAAGTGAATATTTTTCTATATACACCCACTTTTGACCTAGTTCTTTGTACGCATTTGCACGCAAGGTAATCATTTGTCTAGCCTTGAAATCTTAATATAGATCAGTAAAACCTTTAAATAAATCCCTTGAAGGCACACCGTCCCAACCATTTTATTTTGCCAGAGCCCTCAACGGTAGTTTGGGTTCTCCATTTTACTCTTCAGTATCTAATATATGGCTCAATCTTGCCCTTTTGGTTTGAGGCAGGGCAGCGCAGCAGGAAGGCTTGCAGCACTGCCCTATGGCAAACTATTTCAAATTAGGCTCATACAATGAGTAAAACACCTCTTGTTATTGTTTTTGAGCAGGTAGGTGCCCCTTACTTCACAAAAACAATCATGCCACCAGCACAGACACTCTAGCACCTTGGTGCAAGAATGCCGGCGTTGGCGCTCCGCTGCAAATTGTGCACATGCACTGGCTGAAAGGACAGGAATGCACCCTATCATGTAAACATGGTGTATTTTTGCCCTTTCAACTTGGTGTCGGGCTGCGCAGCAAAATTAATTTTGGCGCGCCCTTTGCAAATTGTTTGTAAATGAGGTCCCATGTACAGTGCGGCCGCATTGGCACGTGGGTGGCAAGGGGGGCGTGAGGGGGTCATGCGGGGGGGTTGGGCGGGGATTGCGCATGGTGTATATATAACAAAAAAATGTTTTTAAACATACCTTGCCGCTGGTCCCTGCGTCTCTGTGGCTGCTCTCCTTGTGGATCTTGAGGAACAGGAAACAGGCCTCACTGAGTATTTACAATGTTGTAATGCAGCATTGTGATTGGTAAGCACTAAGGCTCCCCTGACCAATCACAGTGCTGCAGTGGAGCGTTGTGATTGGTCTGAGCATCCTGGTTGGACGCTCAGCTTGGGAATGGACACCTGGGCATGTTCTCAACACAGGCTGTAATGCAGCCTGCATAGAGAACAGGGAAACTGCGCACAACTCTTTTGGGTGGTCCAAGAGGGCCGGCCAAACAGTCATGTGCACTTTGGAGTGGGCAAACCACTCCTCCCCTGCAGTGCTCCGAGAGCACAGCAGCCCCGCCCACCCACCAGCTGCAAAGCAGCAGGAAGCATATAATGATAATAACTTAAAGTTATTATTTTATGTTTCTACCTCGCACTGCTCAAAATTAGTGGGGCGACACTCCTCCGCTATAGCGGAGGAGCTGCCACTGCCCATGTGTAGTGGGTTAAACGGGCGGATGCAGTGCAAGCCACACTGAGATTCCACGCGAAGTCAGATCAATTAAAGCTTCATGACCTGGCTTTGCCATGAATTCTCGCGCCATATGAATCATGGTGCAAACAATGGTTGAGCTGAATATTGTGTATAACTCTAAAGTGGATTAAGAATGAGATGCTCTCTACACACAGAAATGAATTCTAAAGAATGGGCCTTGAGTACAAAACTCATGGAAGGCGTCGCTTGCTGTAGCATTTTGTGCTAATATGACATTTTTAGCTCGATTGTAGCTAATGGCACCATAATCATACAACTCATACTAAATATGAAATTGCCCTGTTTATATGTTCATGCAGTTCCTCACTGCCAGTTTTTTTGGTAAATTATTCCATCATCACTGACATTTTCAGCTAGTCTAGTGGCAATTTGCAAAACAATCGAAGAAACATGTCTGGCTTGTATGGCCAGTAAATGGTGAGCAGCTTGTTTTTTAGGTCTGTCTTAAGGCATTGCTTTACCAATGCTTGTTGGCGAGATCTTATGTAGGGGCATTAAAAAATGCTCCCAACGTGTTTTCTAGGCGGATTGCCTACAGTGCATGTGTGCGAGCGCGTGCACATAGCACACCATTTGTCAGCTTGTGAGCCTCAGCAGCAGACTTCAAAGGAATCTGCTCCCCCGCCACGCAATGCCGAGAGCTTGTTTTCTTTCCTTGCCCGGGCGCGTCACTCACTTGTATGTGGCTATAAATGAAGAGCTCAGCTGGTGCTGGTCACGTTTTATTTTTTTTAGCTGACAGCATGGGCGAATCTCCTAATAAGGCCCACCTAATCTTTAAGCAGACCCTAACATCCATACTAAAGCTTACAATGAATCAATTACCACTGCAACTGTCATTCCGTCATCCATACCCCTAAATAATTTCTTTGCAAACGTCTCCATCCTTCTGCTTTGTGGTCGTCTGTTTTAATTAATGGACACTAAACCACGTAGCAAACAACTGGAGCTTGAATGGCACTGCACTATGCAATTTAGGGCAAATCCTTTTATCATCAAGCCCTATATGAATACTAGAAAGCGCTTGATATCTCTTTTGTTAACATTTATAGCACCCATATTCAAATTGCCCCCAACAAAGCCAAAGTTTTTACTAATGTATGCCCCTGCCCTCGCTTACATTGGTATACAATCTTCGCCCAGTTTACAAGAGTTATGTAATAATCTTTTAAATGTTTTTTTATGACAACTTTTGAGAAATTTTCAATTTTATCGACGTTGCCACTTGTTGATACTAGTTCAATATCTCACCAATCTTATTCTATGCTCACTAAATCCACCTTCCCTAATGTCAGTTCACTTTAATTGAAGGTCATTCTCAATAAAATTATTTCTTTTTCTTCTCACACAACCCCCACACACACCCACACACACACACAACACCCCACACACACAACCCCCCATGCACCACCCCACACATACACAACCCCACACACATATACAACCCCACACACACACAACCCCCACACACACAACCCTACCACACACACAACTCCCCCACACACAAATCCCCCACATGCAACCCCCACAAACAACCCCCCCACGCACAACCCCACACACACACAACCCCATGCACATATACAACCCCACACACACACAACCCCACGCACACACAACCCCACACACACAACCCCACACACAACTCCACAAACACCACCCCACACACACAACCCCCCACACACTAACCACACACACACACACCCACAGACACCCCCACACACACCCCCACCCGCCCACCCCCACACACACCCACACACAAACCCCCACACACTAACCCCCCACACACACAACCTCACACACGTACAACCCCACACGTACAACCCCCCACACACACAACCCCACACGCACACAACCCCCACAAGGACAACCCCCCGCACACACAACCCCACACACACACAACCCAACACACACAACCCCACACACACAACCCCACACACACACAACCCCACATACACACAACCCCACACACACACAACCCACCCACACACAACCCCACACACACATACAACCCCACACACACACATACACACACACAACCCCTCACACACACACACAACCCCACACACACACCCCACACACACACCCCACACACACACAACACCCACACACACAACCCCACACACATACAACCCCACACACAACCCCCCCACACACACAACCACACACACAACCACAAGCACACACACAACCATACACAACTACACTCAACCACACAACCACACACACAACCCAAAACAGAACAAACAACCACACACACAACCCCAAACACAACACCCAAAACCACACACCACCACCACACACACAACCCCACACACACAACCACACATACACAACCACACACAACCACACACACAACCATCTATCCATCTATCTATCTATTCCACTCACTCTATCTCTCTATCTACCTATCGCCCTCACTCTATCTATCTATCGCCCTCACTCTATCTATTGCCCTCAGTCTCTCTATCTATCTATCTATCTATCTATCTATCTATCTATCTATCTATCTATCTATCTATCTATCTATCTATCTATCGATCTATCTATCTATCTATCTATCTCCCTCACTCTATCTATCTATCACTCTCACTCTATCTATCTATCGCCCTCACTCTATCTATCTATCGCCCTCACTCTATCTATCTATCCATTGCCCTCACTCTATCTATCTATCTATCCATCTATCTATCTATCTGCCTCCCTCTAACTGACTATCAATCTATCACCCTCACTATCTATCGCCCTCACTCTATCTATCTATCGGCCTCACTCCATCTATCTATTGCCCTCACTCTATCTATTGCCCTCACTCTCTCTATTGCCCTCACTCTATCTATCTATCGTCCTCACTCTATCTATCTATCTATCTATCTGTCTATCCTATCTATCTATCTATCTATCTATCTATCTATCTATCTATCTATCTATCTATCTATCTATCTATCTATCTATCGCCCACACTCTATCTATCTATCTATCTATCTATCTATCTATCTATCTATCTATCTATCTATCTATCTATCTATCTATCTATCTATCTATCTATCTATCTATCTATCTATCTATCTACCTATATCTCTATCTATCTATCTATCTATCTATCTATCTATCTATCTATCTATCTATCTATCTATCTATCTATCTATCTATCTATCTATCTATCTATCTATCTATCTATCTATCTATCTATCTATCTATCTATCTATCTATCTATCTATCTATCTATCTATCTATTTATCTATCCATCTATCTATCTATCTATCTATCTATCTATCTATCTATCTATCTATCTATCTATCACCCTCACTCTATCTATCTATCGCCCTCACTCTATCTATCTATCTATCTATCTATCTATCTATCTATCTATCTATCTATCTATCTATCTATCTATCTATCTATCTATCTATCTGCCTCACTCTATCTATCTATCTATCTATCTATCTATCTATCGCTCTCACTCTATCTATCTATCGCCCTCACTCTATCTATCTATCTATCTATCTATCTATTGCCCTCACTCTATCTATCTATCTATCTATGTATCTATCTATCGCCCTCACTCTATCTATCTATCTATCTATCGCCCTCACTCTATCTATCTATCGCCTTCACTCTATCTATCTATCGCCCTCACTCTATCTATCTACCTATCTATTGCCCTCACTCTATCTATCTATCTATCTATCTATCTATCTATCTATCTATCTATCTATCTATCTATCTATCTATCTATCTATCTATCTATCTATCTATCTATCTATCTATCTATCTATCTTTCTATCTATCTATCTATCTATCGCCCTCACTCTATCTATCTATCGCCCACACTCTATCTATCTATCTATCTATCTATCTATCTATCTATCTATCTATCTATCTATCTATCTATCTATCTATCTATCTATCTATCTATCTATCTATCTATCTATCTATCTATCTATCTATCTACCTATATCTCTATCTATCTATCTATCTATCTATCTATCTATCTATCTATCTATCTATCTATCTATCTATCTATCTATCTATCTATCTATCTATCTATCTATCTATCTATCTATCTATCTATCTATCTATCTATTTATCTATCCATCTATCTATCTATCTATCTATCTATCTATCTATCTATCTATCTATCTATCTATCTATCTATCACCCTCACTCTATCTATCTATCGCCCTCACTCTATCTATCTATCTATCTATCTATCTATCTATCTATCTATCTATCTATCTATCTATCTATCTATCTGCCTCACTCTATCTATCTATCTATCTATCTATCTATCTATCTATCTATCTATCTATCTATCTATCGCTCTCACTCTATCTATCTATCGCCCTCACTCTATCTATCTATCTATCTATCTATTGCCCTCACTCTATCTATCTATCTATCTATCTATCTATCTGTCTATCCTATCTATCTATCTATCTATCTATCTATCTATCTATCTATCTATCTATCTATCTATCTATCTATCTATCTATCTATCGCCCACACTCTATCTATCTATCTATCTATCTATCTATCTATCTATCTATCTATCTATCTATCTATCTATCTATCTATCTATCTATCTATCTATCTATCTATCTATCTATCTATCTATCTATCTATCTATCTATCTATCTATCTACCTATATCTCTATCTATCTATCTATCTATCTATCTATCTATCTATCTATCTATCTATCTATCTATCTATCTATCTATCTATCTATCTATCTATCTATTTATCTATCCATCTATCTATCTATCTATCTATCTATCTATCTATCTATCTATCTATCTATCTATCTATCTATCTATCTATCTATCTATCACCCTCACTCTATCTATCTATCGCCCTCACTCTATCTATCTATCTATCTATCTATCTATCTATCTATCTATCTATCTATCTATCTATCTATCTGCCTCACTCTATCTATCTATCTATCTATCTATCTATCTATCTATCTATCTATCTATCGCTCTCACTCTATCTATCTATCGCCCTCACTCTATCTATCTATCTATCTATCTATCTATTGCCCTCACTCTATCTATCTATCTATCTATGTATCTATCTATCGCCCTCACTCTATCTATCTATCTATCTATCGCCCTCACTCTATCTATCTATCGCCTTCACTCTATCTATCTATCGCCCTCACTCTATCTATCTACCTATCTATTGCCCTCACTCTATCTATCTATCTATCTATCTATCTATCTATCTATCTATCTATCTATCTATCTATCTATCTATCTATCTATCTATCTATCTATCTATCTATCTATCTATCTATCTTTCTATCTATCTATCTATCTATCGCCCTCACTCTATCTATCTATCGCCCACACTCTATCTATCTATCTATCTATCTATCTATCTATCTATCTATCTATCTATCTATCTATCTATCTATCTATCTATCTATCTATCTATCTATCTATCTATCTATCTATCTATCTATCTATCTATCTATCTATCTACCTATATCTCTATCTATCTATCTATCTATCTATCTATCTATCTATCTATCTATCTATCTATCTATCTATCTATCTATCTATCTATCTATCTATCTATCTATCTATCTATCTATCTATCTATCTATCTATCTATCTATCTATCTATCTATTTATCTATCCATCTATCTATCTATCTATCTATCTATCTATCTATCTATCTATCTATCTATCTATCTATCACCCTCACTCTATCTATCTATCGCCCTCACTCTATCTATCTATCTATCTATCTATCTATCTATCTATCTATCTATCTATCTATCTATCTATCTATCTATCTATCTATCTATCTATCTATCTGCCTCACTCTATCTATCTATCTATCTATCTATCTATCTATCTATCTATCTATCTATCTATCTATCTATCTATCTATCGCTCTCACTCTATCTATCTATCGCCCTCACTCTATCTATCTATCTATCTATCTATTGCCCTCACTCTATCTATCTATCTATCTATGTATCTATCTATCGCCCTCACTCTATCTATCTATCGCCCTCACTCTATCTATCGCCTTCACTCTATCTATCTATCGCCCTCACTCTATCTATCTACCTATCTATTGCCCTCACTCTATCTATCTATCTATCTATCTATCTATCTATCTATCTATCTATCTATCTATCTATCTATCTATCTATCTATCTATCTATCTATCTATCTATCTATCGCCCTCACTCTATCTATCTATCGCCCTCACTCTATCTATCTATCGCCCTCCCTCTATCTATCTATTGCCCTCACTCTATCTATCGCACTCACTCTATCTATCGCACTCACTCTATCTATCGCACTCACTCTATCTATCTATCGCACTCACTCTATCTATCGCATCACCACAGCATCACTCAGGGGCACCACAACATCACTATGCGCTACCACAGCATCACTGAAAGCCACAGCATCACTCATCGCCACCACAACATCACTCAGCGCCACCACAGCATCAATCTGTGCAACCATTCAACAACAACTGGTTCAAATATGTTCTCTCAATGTTTCAAGCTTTATTACAAATGTCACAAAAAGATGTTAATATTTCACTTCTATTCTTGGATTTTCGTCACAATAAAATACACTGAACATGATCTTCACAAAAGTTATTTACAAAAGTTTAAGCTATTGCCATTATAAATTACAATTACTTTTTTTAAGTATTATTATTATTAAGCCATTGTTATTTGTAATAGCAATACATCTAAGTCACGTAAATACAACACATATTGCATTACAAATGCTATAGGTGTCACATTTGCGAAAGTTATAACTATTGGCATTGTAAATGACAAAGCTATTAATTTCGTTATTTTCAAAAGCAACACATAAATAAAAAATCTGTCATTTACAATACCAATAGCTCAAACTCTCCTAATACGAGACCTATTGCATTGCAAATGCTTGTTTTACTTTTCGCAGGCATGTCATGTCCGATTGCTGAGAAAAGATGTCACCCACCAACGGAGGACAACTGTAAAACTAGTGAGCAGCATGAGCTCCACAGCCCAAACTAAACAGCAGAAATCCACAACTTTCTCTGCGTAGTTCCTGTCACACGGCACATCTGCTGTAAAACAATTTGTTAACTTTATTTTTAACGAATATCCCACTAAAGATCACTAATGCTGTTATAACAACAATAAAAATTGACAGTTTTTTCTTTAATCTGCGCACTAAACGTAATTTGTTTGGCTGATTTTGACTCAGACAGTGTCCACCACAAAAGGAGTTTAGTCCTGTTGCGTGAGTGATTAAAACTCTTCATCAAGACGCAAAAAATCATTTAAACAAGGATTTATCCAAACGGCGTAGCTTTATTAAACTGCAATAATTTGACTTATTTATGATGAAAAATGGGCCTATATCGCCATCTAGCGGTACAAAGCAATTCTCCGTGATAAAAAGGAGTAAATGTGCATTGTGAATTATTACCCCTTGGCATGCTTGCCTCTTTTGTTCTCGGGAAGATAATGAATACTAACAAATATATATTGTGTTTTAAAGAAAACCGTCTTTCTTGGGGGGCATTATACCATGTGCTTTGGGTGAATATCCCGATCATTTTTCCATTTAAAAATGTGTTTCAAGAGGAGATTCCTAATCCAAAACATTTTTGTTTAGATATGTCTCCCTCCCCCGTGTGTTATCCTGCTCGTCTAATGCTTATGTCATTGTAAGAACCCCTCACTGCTTCTCTGATGTTCCATGTGTTGTGGAACCTTGCCTGTGAAGAGCTCCAAGAAAAGAATGTAGGGGCATATTACCAACAACGGGCGCTAAATATTGCTATGCGCAAGTAGCGCGATTTTACGTATCGCCAGCTATCGCAGGATTTTATCGACCGGGTAGCGCGTTATTAGCAAAGCTTATCACCCAGGCGATAAAAGCTAACATCTGCTGAAATTCAGACTTAGCTATATGTGTAATGGGGGGTGGAATCTCAGGCTACAACCACCATGGGCAAGTAATTCCCTATCGCTGCAGGAATATCGCTGGAATACCAGTGATATTCCTGCATTTCCCTGGCTATTGCTGGATTTTTATCGCCTGGGTGATAAGCATTGTTAATAACGTGCTACCCGGGCGTTAAAATCCTGCGATATCCGGCGATAAGTAAAATAGCGCTACTCCTGCATAGCGATATTTAGTGCCCGTTGTTGGTAATATGCCCCCGACTTCTTTAGAAGCGGTCAGTCTGAGGCAATGCCAGGACAGAGTCAGCAGGAGTGAAGACAAAGTAGGTAGACAAGCAGCATGACACCTTTAACGAAGTAAGGGCCATATTATCAAGCAAGGGTGATACATTATCGCCGCTTTTATCGGCAGGAAACTACTGCTAAAGCGACAATAATGGGCTTTGATAATATGCCCTTGTGAATTCCCATAGAAGCTAAGGTTAACACGAGAACCTGGGCTTCTATGGCAATTCACAAGGACATATTATCAAGCCCATTATCGCCGCTTTAGCGGCAGTATCCTGCAGATAAAAGCGGCGACAATGTATCACTCTTGCTTGATAATATGGCCCTAAGTGCTGATAATAATTTAACAGTCATCCTTCCATTTAGCTTTATGTGATCTCTAAATCCTCTAATATAGTGTGTAACTACAAGGGCATGCCCCTCCTCCTACCACGTCGCCTAAAGAGAGATTTGCTTAGGGTAAGAGTTAATACATAACAGTCACACAGTGGCGGCTGGTGACATTTGAAAGTTGTGAGGCGTACAAGATCGGTATGAGTGCCCTATAGCACGGGAGCATAGCTCATATGCCCAACCATCATAAGAGGAATTTGGGGTTGTTCTCCCACCAAGAACATTTTGAAAAAAGAGCAGGCAAGTGAGGCATTTTCAGCAAATTTGAGAAAGCAAGATGGGTAATAAATCAATTATTTTGCCCACAGAATAAACAATGTAAAAGTCTTCTAAAGGGAACATTTCCATTTAATTGAGAGCCAGTCGCTGATTTCTGCGTTATTATGAACGTTTGCGGTGCTTTCTGCAGAGTTCATTGTGTGCAGTTAGCAGGTACGTGCTTACAGTAAACACAGTCATTGTGCCGCACGCCCAACTGTCTCCCGGTCCTCTTTTGTCCTGCAGTGTAAGGAGATCCTATTGAAATGCGGGTGACACGACTGTCTCTTTTCTAATTGATATTGAATGGGGCTCTGTTTTACATATTCAGAATGGGGAGGGGGTGGTTTGTTCATCCAGCACCGCGCAAGCAAGTAGCACGGCTTACATACGACGAAATAAAGGATTTGCCCAGGATCGCAGCATTTGGCCATTTAGTGAAGACATGTTTAGACTGCATGGCCATTTGCCGCCTGAACAATCTAGTATCCGGGCCTGCAGCTGCACATTCACATTTAAATAACGTTTCATATAGCAGTTCTTGCTGTTTCTAAGCATTGTGAATAGCTAGCCCTGCTTTTATCCAATACATTGACACCCAATTGGGGTTGGTATGAGCCATAACTAGCAATAATTCTAACTGGCATGGTCTCGCTGGCCATGTGCATTTTCAGCCTTCAACATTGGTAACGAACTCGAACTGATCACCTCACGCCATCCGCTGCTTTCCTGACCCTGGCCACATTTGCAATACTCGTGAGAGGGAGTTGGGGTCTCGGGAAGCTTAAAATGAAACTATAATAAAAGAAAACTTACTGGTCTGCGCCGCCTCTGCTCGACTGTTCCTGGGCAGGGGTTCCGTGCGCGTTCTTCTTCAACCAATAGGAACAGCCGCAACGTCACTGCCAACCCCTCTACTGACACTGCCCCACCAGGATTGGTTGAGGGCAGAGATACTCCCTGCCCATTAGGAGACCAGGGGCTGCGGCATGAAGCAAACGTCGGTCTCTTAAGGGGAAGGCTAGTGCGCATGTTCGGGCTGATCGTAAAAATTATCAGCCCAAAAACTAACACGCGCTCTATTGCTGTGACTGTAGTGCACTCCTGTCTCTCAACTCCCTAAGTGCTGCCGCAGCCCGACCCCTCCCACCCCCTTCAGCGTCCCTCGTTTTACTTCTCCGATGCAAATTCCAATCTGGAGTCCGGATTGGAATCAGAGTCGGAAAAGTAAAACGAAAAATGTAAATGCCGTGGCATTAGTGGGGCAACGCCCCAGCGCCCCCAATGGACGCACCGCCACTTTAGTCACAGCTGCATCCCCTGACACTGCAGTAATAATAGGAGTAATACATCTCTCCAGCTAAATTATATCTTTAAATACTTTTTGAAAATTCTAATTTTTTTCTCAAAACAACATCTTGTGAGTTCTGGAAATACAGGCATTTTCATCTCAAATATGTGCTTTTTATATTTGGCATTCAAATAATAATTCAACCAAGCAAAAGTTTCTGTTGGAGGAGGCCAGACTGCACACATGACAGATACTCACAAGGAGCTGGAGAGCTACGGGTAGCTCACAAGCTACTCATTGTACCTGCCTTGTTTATGTGTTTTATGTATATCTGTCCAATGTCAAAGTGACAGGAGAGCAAAAAAATCTAGGGCATAATTTTTGCCCTGATGAATGCCCTGGACCCTAAGTGGCCACCTTTTATGGGCTGAAACATGCTGACAAGAGAATAGGGTAACAGGGCTATTAATCCTTAATTTTACCTAATGTTTAAAGTTTTAACCATACCTGAGCAACCACCAATAAAGCAATAAATGAGAAATCTGTGTTACTCAAGGTATTTTTATTCCTTAACACCCGGCTGCTGCTAATTATCCAAAATACTCCGTGGAATATGGTTGAGCCCATTTGGTTTTTAGGGACCAGGATGATTCCCAATGATGAATCATGCCACTGCTAGAGTCATTGAAGGTCTAACAAAAGAAATTATTGCATTTCTCACGAGGACGGTGATTAATTAAGAATGAATTATGAAAAAAGCAGTGGGTAAGGATACCTACGAGTGCATATGATCAATGGTAGTGTGAGAACATATCCTCCCCCTTAAAGAAATGTTCTTTCCGCTCCCATAGGAGGTTCACAATTTAACTCTTTCGATAATTTGAAAATTCAGGATTCCGTTTACAAGGCACTGGATGGTTGGTTGAAGGGAGCACATGTTCATGTTCAGAGCTGCACCACCACTTGATTGATAGTGAGCTCATTGATCTCAGGAAGCTTGCTAAAGAGGTAGACCACTGGCTGTGCACAAGAAGGTATCTAGAGGGGGGTTCCACAAGGGTGGGCAGGGTACCCATCCGAAGAAGGAGGAGTAGACAAACATAAAAACAAGGAGTTCCCAAACCAGTTCCAAGGGTCAAGATTTCCAATCTTCACAAGATATGATTCACTGACAGGAAGTCTTCAGGGAAAGCACACCCTAAGTGCTATGATTGTCAACAGATTGGGCACTACAAGTGGGGTTCCAAGTGTCTCAAGTGGGTGCAGCTGATGCAGTTCGATTACCAGCTTGGGTTACTCATAAACTACCATACTCACCTGGGCCCATAAACATTCACACATAAGCTGAATAATCACTGCTGCGATCAAGATTTTATAATTTCCTTTATGGTGAATTTACCTTTACACCAATCCTTACCAACCCTATCACCTTGGATTCTTAATTTCCTCTGGTCAATAGATTAAGTTGTTAGCAGAATAGGTAGAAATTGCATTTACCTTTATTTCTTTAAATGACCACAGACTCAAGAGAGTTTTAAAGGTTTTATCTAGTGAATAATTTTGTGAGTCAGATACAAATGCATGTCATGCACCAATTTCTTTAAGGAAAATGATCATGAGTAAAACACAATGACTTAGTTAAATCTCAAGAAGATGGTACCTTGAAAGGGTGGAATCAGAGAACAATACAAGAACATACTACACAGAATTATATTTACCTATAATGGTGTGAGGACCAACCCCTGGCCAAGGAGCTGGAAAAGGGACTCCCGAGTAGTCAGGAGCCGACAGTTTAGGACAGGTTCAGGACAGGATAGGTGACCTCTTCTAAGTGCAACACCAGTGTCGCCCCCTCTCTGGTACTGCCCACGCTGATTCTTACCCCTTCTAGATGGGCAGGTTTGTCTTCTTCAGCAGTTTCTCTGACTCTTCTCCCTCGATTCTTCTCTCAGAGGGCTCAAACAGCGTCTCTGACCTCTGTGACATCCGCCGTCTTCTGCGTCTGATGGGTCTGTGATAGGTCGGTGACAAGTCTGACATCTAACTGACAAAGCCTACCTTAGTTATAATATTTTAGGTTTATGTATCACCCCAATGTTTCAATATTCGTGAAAATCCCTACTTCTGATTGGTCAAGGGGATGAGGAGCAGTCATCACACCATACTAATGTAATATTTTTTTTTAGTTCATTGTTCAATATTCCTGCCCCTTAATTTTACTTTCCCAAGCTTTATTCCCACTTGCATTTCACATTAGAAACATATACAATGTATGCAAATTTTTTCTTCTTTTCCTTCCCTTCTTCGGGTCGAGAGGTGAAGTTTTCAAGTGCTTCATGGCTAAAGCGTCCTTGGCTTAGTTTCAAATCACACATCATGGCTTCAGACGAGTGTGGGTGTGCATGCGTCCGGAATAGGAGGGATAGGGATTTCAGTCATTTTCCAGGCCCAAATACGAACTAATAATAAAGTCAAAGAAAGACAAGTTAGAGCACAGTAATAAATTAATGCACTGTATCCCTACTTTAATCCCATTTATTTATTTATTAGCAATTTAATAAAACATACAATGTTTAGTTTAAGCGTAGCATGTGCATTAACATGTGAGTTTCAAGCGTACATCTTAATAGCTACTCCGCAGCTGCAAAGATTTCCCTCCAAAGCAAAGGACGTCATACTATGTATATGTAGTAGATGCATGCGCAGGAAGTTCCTGCGTTTTCGGCAGCCGCTTTTAGACTCTCTGGTTACTTATTAGTAAAACACATAGGTAAGCTTCCCCTAGATTGTGTAAATAGGTGTAATGCAATTATTAGTATTTACAAACATGTTAGTTACAATATTACATGTTATTTTAGAGGATTGTATCCAAACAAGTTTCTTTACGTATGAAACCTTTTCTCCATCAATCCCCTCTCTGATGGCATTTTATGCCATCACTAATTTCAACCACTAAATCAGATGCCAGCTTTAGCAATTTCCCATTTCAATTTCTTCAATTCTTTTAGCTTTTCCCTTTCCTTTCTTATTTTGTAAACCTGTCATTCTTTTGTAAATATCTCCTTTTATTTCTTCCAGCTGGATTTGATCATATTTTCTCTTCCTTCCTTTCTCATTCTTTTCATTCCATTGTTTTCCTGCAGCATTTGCACCAAACCATTATTGTCAAAACTAATAAAGTTATTCCCATAATTGGCATCAGTATTTGACCTATAATACTTTTGCTTACGTTAGGAAACCAACTACCTACAGAGGAAATACCATTTGTTAGTTTCTTTCATACACTGTCAACTTTCAGTGGTTTTCATTCTTCTTCCAAATGTGTGATATTTTTGACATAGCCTCCAATTTCAACACTTTGATCTGGAATGTAGGTGCAACAATGTTGTGCCTTCAACATTTTACAGACTCCGCCCTCTTTAGCCAATAATATATCAAACCATAGATCTGACCCCAACCAATTCGGTATTGATCAATAAAAATCCTCCAGCAGTGTCAGTCGATAAGCGATCAACCACTGTGGATAATTTACAAATTGTTTGTGTATTCAGAATTACTTCCATTGAAGGTATCAATTCACTGAATATGTTGCCTACAGTTTTGAAAAACTAGCCCTTTTTTGTGTGTTAGTCCGTTATCATGTTCATTGCTTCCAGTATTTCTTTTTACATGATCCACTTTAGAGAATACTCTTCAGAAACAGCAACCCCAATACCAATGATCAGGCAGCTTATAATAAGCTTTGTTTCCACATACATAATAAATTCCAGGAAATATTGGATCTGTTCCACCTTTTATTCCCCATCCCTTGATTACTAAGAAAATGTGTTCACATTCACTGGAACTCATAAAAATATTGTTATATTCTGTCTTTAATTTATGGAGACAGATTTTTCCTTTCTTTTCAAGGTCCAAGGACGTAGCAGCATGAGTCTTGCCAGTTGCAATTAATTCTTCTTTCTTAGCCCACTTAGGTATCCGAGGTGTCGGTTCAGAGGCCCTTCTATGGAAATCCTGTCTCCTTTGCTCAACTAAATTAAAAAATATCTTTTCATCTTCATGTAACTTACATGTTAAATCGTGCTCATGCTCTTCAGCTATATCTATTATTTTCATTGTTAGAAAATATTCACCCATGAATTGTGATTCTCTACTAAGGACTGGGTTCATGCTCTTTCGCAGAGGAACTTCAGAAAAAAACACATCTTGGTTAGAATAATAATATTGTAACTTTCCAGTTCTATAAAATAAACTAGCTCAAACACTACAGGAAATACCATATGTCAATGGCAATGATGGTATGTTACACCTTCTGCTACTGATGTAGGCCATTTCATACATACATAGCAATCACTAATTTCCATGGTGTCTACATAGTGTACTAATAGGTTTGCAAAAACATTTAAATCTGTTTCATTTTTATTCAGTGTGATGTAAATCTGTCTCATCTGGTGCTTCTAAATCTACGCTGTCTTGTTTAATGTTAGCCACTTTTCCATGTGCATTATTGTCATTCTGTCTGTTCACAGTCGTTAGATCGTGGATGGCTATTATCAGTACCAACCATACTATAAATACTATAAATGGGCTACATATAAATATTCTACAACATCTCTTTATACAGTTTCATTTCGATTTTCCAACAGCTTTATTGTCAGCCACTTTACAATAAGAAGATTTCTCCCCTCTTTTGAAATTTTCTACAGAATACAACCTGGGGAATTGTTTTTCTTCAAGTTGGTCTCACTTCTTCGTCAATTCGATCAGAATTTAATTTTTCATCATTATCTTCACTTATTTCAAGATTCTCGAAATCTTCAAGAATTACATATGTCCACTCAGGACTCTTGAATTTATTATTCAGTCTTTTCAATCGTGGACTTCTCCTTCATGGCTTTTCAGTGGATGGTCCAGATTGGCTTGTTAATTTATTTACTTGGTCAGGTTCTTCGTTTATTGTCTTACGGCGATATTTCAGTCTCTTATTAATAATAGGCCAATTATCATCTTTCCTAACTCTTTTAGCTTGCACTGCGCTTTCAGCTTTTTCGAGAGTTCTTTTATTTTCATTGCTTTGTGGCACGACTAGATTATTTCTGTCGTCTGAATTCCTCTCTGTCTGACTTTGTCCAGGACTTATCACCTTAGCCTTTTCTGCCTGGATGAGTTCTTCTTTTCCAGTCTGACCCTGTTCAGGATTTGTTTTGATTGTTTTTTTTATCTTCCTGAACTGGTTTATCTTTTACTAACTGGTCCTGCTCAAGTCTCTAAATCTCTTGATTTTCTTCTGCCTGGGCGTGTTCCCTAAGACCTATCTGTCCCTCCTCAGACTCATAAATGAGGCTTTTATTTTTTTCTGTCTGAGTAGATTGTTCTCTCCTTATCTGGTCCTGCTCAAGTTCTTTTATAGCTTTACTTTCTGTTATCTGAGCACGTTCTTCTATTCCTAACTTGTCCTCACTCTCGTCCTGTCTTTCTAATTGAGTTTGACTTCTTGTTCTCATAATTACTTCAGATATGTCCACTACTGGGATCCAGTCATCCTGACTAGTGCTTGGTTGTTCTTGATCAGCTACTTCAGGAACTGTTATTCATGATCCTTCAGTTGTACAACCGTCAACAGCCTCAACTGCTCGAGTTAATTGAGGATCTACTTCGTCAGGTGCTGGTACTATTTTTGTATGGCTTGCATGAATTCGATTAGGCAAGCCTGCACATTTTACAGCTGCTGTTGTAACCAATATAACCTGATGTGGTTTTTCCCACCTTGGTGTTAGGCATGATTCTCGAGTATGATTTTTCACAGCTACCCAGTCACCGGGATTCAGATCATGCGCTTGGTTCGGCTGCCTGGCAACAGCGTCTTCCCTAACCTGATGAGAGATAGAACGCACTTGGTCAGCCAACACTTTGCAATACTCCAGGAAAACATTATCAGATATATTCAACAGCTTGTGTCCTGGTATACATGATTGCCTCATTGCCCGTCCCATGAGTATTTCATGGGGACTCAGACCAGTATTTTTATCTGGGATACGTCTGAGTATCCTCAGAACATGAGGTAAAGCATCAGGCCACTCCTGCGGGTTGGATGCACACACCTTTCCCAGTCTTGACTTGATTGTGCCATTCAATTGTTCTACCACTCCAGAAGCCTCTGGGCAGTATGCACAGTGCAGCTTTTGTTCAATTTTAAATGCTTCACAAATCAATCAAATTATTTCATTATTAAAGTGTGACCCTCTGAATGATTCAATAGTTACTGGAAAACCGAATCGAGGAATAAGTTCCCTCAATAGGCGTTTGGCCACTGTCAAGCTGTAATTTCTTCTGGTCGAGTATGCTTCCACCTGCTTTGAAAATAAACAAACTATGACAAGTATATATTTTAGTCCTCGACAAACAGGTAACTGAATGAAATCAATTTGAAGTCTTATAAATGGACTCTTCGCTTTTCCAATTCTTCCTGTGCTGACTACTGTTTTCCTGCCTGGATTCATTTGTTGACATGTTAAGCATCTTTGGCAAAGACTCTCTGCGACATTCCTGAACCTTACGTTGAACCAATCTTGGTAAAAAGTCTAATCATAGCATCTCTGCCTATGTGAGTGTCACCATGATGCATTCTAGCCAATGGTGCAAGCATACAGTCTGGCATCACTGGTTTTCCATCCAGATAAACCCACACACCAGCTTCAACCCTTCTCTGACCTCCCATTTTCAACCACTCCTCCTTTTCTTTTATGACTGCTTCATCTTGTAGGTCTTTTACTGCCTCCCATGTTCCTATACCCCCAAGTAGCATAAGTTGGCAGCTGATTCCACATGTTTAAATTTTCTTGTTTACTGCTATTTTGTGTTTAGCACAATGTTGGGCAACTTGGTCAGCATATCGATTACCTGCTGTCACATGATCATTTCCTGATTGGTGAGCAGGGCATTTGACCACCGCCACTTCTTTTGTAAATAGAATTGCTTCAATCAGTTCTTTTATGAAATTTCCATTTTTAATAGGGGATCCTGAAGAAGTCATGAAATCCTGCTGCATCAAAAGCTCGCCAAAGTCATGCACAACCACGTAACCATACTGACTGTCAGTGTAAATGGTTACCCTCCAATTTTTCCCAATTTTACAAGCTTTAATTAAAGCTATCAATTTGGCTACTTGTGCAGACTTGACTCCTCGTAAATAGGATGCTTCGACTATTCCAGCCAATGTACACAAAGAGTAAGCAGCACTCAATCTTCCTTCTTCATGGCGCATACACAAGCCATCTACAAAGAGCTCATGTTCTGCATTTTTCAAGGGTTCTTCCTGTTTGTTTGGAGGGGGTTTGGTACTTAGTTCAGTGATGTCGAGACATTCATGATCGACTTCATCTTTCACCTCTTCTTGGTAAGGGTCTAGCAACAAGGTAGCTGGGTTTAGAACAGTACACCTGATAAGTGTACATTCTCAGCCCCTAGTATAACTCGCTCATACTTTGTCAATCGACTGGGAGTAAGATACTGAGTTTGTGTTCTGGTCAATAGAATTACAACCGAATGTGGGATGTACACTTTTACAGAGTGTCCCATCACAATTGATTTGCTTTGTTCCAGACTCATGCATGTTGCAGCTACAGCTTTTAAACAACCTGGCAATGCAGATGCCATGGGGTCTAAAGTAGCAGAAAAATATGCCACAGGTCGTCACATTAGGCCATGTCTCTGGGTTAGGACTGAGAGTGCACAATTATCTCTCTCATAGCAAAATAATACAAACTCTTTTTGAGTAGTCTGGCATACCAAGAGCAGGTGCTTCACACAAACAGTTTCATAATTTCAAGATAGCTGTCATGCTTTCATCGTCCCACTCTACTGGATCTCTTGCTCATTTCTTAGTCATTTGTATCAAAGTTTTGGCCAGAACTGCAAATCTCATAATCCACTGCCTGCAATAACCTACGACTCCAAGAAACATCCTAACTCCTATTTTTATTTGGTGTCCCAAATATTTGACTGAATTTCGGCAAAATTTTAATTTTTCTGGTGAAACTTTATGTCCACCTTTAGCCAGGTGATTTAGTAATGCAATTGAATCAGTAACACAGTCACTTCTAGTTTTTGATGCAACTAATAAGTCATTAATGTATTGTACTAAGACTGATTGTCTGGGCAACAGCAGAGATTTGAGACATCTTTTCAAAATTTGGTTAAAAATGTAAGGACTTTCAGGGTACCCTTGAGGAACACGATTCCAAACATAAACCCGCTCCTCAAATTTAAAATAAAATAAAAACTGGCTCTCAGGATGCAATGGGATGGAGAAAAAAAACATGGCATAAATCAATTACAGTAAACCATCCTGCCGTCCATGGTATCTGGTATACCATTACTGCTGGATTTGGCACTATAGGGCAACATGGTATGAAAATCTTATTAATATTTCTCAGATCTTGAACCACCCTACATTTCCCATTTGGTTTCTTTATGACAATTATGGGTGAGTTACAAGGACTACTCATTATTTCTTTCGGAATGTCTTGCTCCACCAAACAGTCAATTTCTGCTGCAACACCAGCTTTAATTTCTGGGCTCATGTTGTATTGGTGGGTATTTGGGAAACCTGCACCTTCTTTTACAGTTACTTTTACTGAATCTACATTTGCCATTTATCCTACCTCTTTTCCTGTAAAATCCCACACTTCAGAATTTACAGTAGTTTTGACCTCATCTGGTAGCTCGTTTCCTGTCATCATAGAAAATATTTTATTTATTTCTGTTCCCTGCTTGGCTAACATGATTTTGTAAACACCGCCTTTATTGGGGGTCTGAATTGCAACATCTGGTGTGCAGAATATTGGGCAGTTCATTTTGCACAATAGATCCCTTCCCAGCAAGTTTCCGGGACTTGCATTGCACACCACAAACTTGTGCATCTCTCTAAAATTGCCAATACCTCCATTGGTTTTGTAATTGGTGTCCTAATTTGTTTATGTTTATTAGAAATGCCCACTACTTGGATCACTTCTCCCGAGAGGGGTAGGTTTGGGATGTCTGCTGTTCTTACAGTAGAACGGGTAGCACCAGTATCCAATAAGAAGGTGATGTAATTTCCTTCAACTTTACCATCTATATATGGACCTGACTGATCTACCAGCAAGGATGCGCCAAGTACCACTCCTCTTACTCCCCTCTCAGGCACCGTCATTGTGTATCATTATCAAAATAGGAATCCTGCAAAAGAAATTGTGGTGTTACAAAATTTCTCTTACTACTTCTCTCCTGGAATCCTGTGTTCACACTGTACTTGGCTTGACTCACAAAATTTGGCATAGGCGCAGGTGGCAATTGACTCTGTAGATTTACAACCTGCTGTGGTTGACTCATTAGCACCTCATTCTGCATCTGTGCTGTTTGATCATTTGCGATATTTCCAGCCTCAATCCAGATACAAACCGACACACGAAATGTGTCATGTCTTTGTTTTCAATATCCACAAACCCACTAAAACTGCTTAAACACCTGTAAAAGACGTTCATAAGAGGCATGTACCGACTCATCCTTTTCTTGGGTTGTTCTGTCTATTTTTATCCAGTCGGTTTCTTTTGGGTGAATCTTTCCCTTCAAGAAAGTTATTACCTGATGATATTTTTTCATTACGTCTTCTGAGGGAGCACCTGCCTTTGCATTCCTCGGGTATTCATCTTTGGGCCAATCTACTGTAATTTTACATTCTGTCCACAAATCAGCAGGTACAACAATGTCAAATAAACCATCCAAATCTTTCAACAGATCTTTTGAAACCTTCACAAACCTTTCCACTTGCCTGTACCATTCTACTGTTTTTCTCTAAACCTTGGAAAATCATTAGTAAAAGATTAAATATCCTGTCGAGACCACAGGACATGTACATAACCTCCTCCTGGAACTTCTCTCATTGGGCACAATCTTTCCACCTTTTCTTCTTCTTTCATTAAATACTCAGATGTTTGATTTGGCTGTGCGTCTTCCTTTTTCTTTGCCTCCTAGTTTTCCATCTTTCTAAATCTCCCCATTTTTGCAACAGTATTAACAATTCTTTTATCTGTAATTTCCTTCCTGGCACGTTCCTGTTTTCTAAATCCTTATCAGAAAATTCTGCTCTATATGGTTTCTGCAATACTTTAGATTTCCCTTTGTCAATTCCCATTTCTGAGGTCAAATGCATCAACTTTTCATGAAATATGTTCATATTTCGGGTGATGCTTCTGCATATAAATAGCACATCTTCCTCACTAAAGGTGTTTAATTTTTCTATTCCTACGTTCCCAGTCTTCCAATTCAACTCTTAAAATAAATATATCTAATATTTTGGGTTTGGGTTTTGGTCTATCTATTTCTCGTGACCATCCTTCTATTTCTTCTGGGGTTACCATTGTGGCACTTTTCGTTCCTGTAGATGTCTCAATTTGTCCTTCTTTCAAACAACTTGGTGTGACTTTTCTGGGTGTATCATTTATCTGCTCTCTTATTGGCAAATCCGTTAAGGAAATTATCGATTCAAATTCACTGACTTGATCATCAATTATTATTTTTTTCTTTTCTGGGTTGCATGATCGGTGTAGTCATGACAGGTGTTTTAGGACAGTTTTGCTTTTCCCCATATAAGGGAACAACCTGACCTATAGTTACAGGTATTGTTTGTGTTTCGGGGTTTGTGTTCAGCTGGGTTTTTTTCTGAATTAATTCACTTCTATTTTTATTTATCGCTTCCGTTTCCCTTTCTTGAGGTACCCTTGAGGTACCCTTTCCATTGTAATTTCCTGTACAACCTTGGGAACTAAAGGTGTTTTCAGAATTGGCGTACTAGGGGTAATTCTTTTTGATTCTTCTTGAT
Source organism: Lissotriton helveticus (assembly GCF_964261635.1). Classification (NCBI taxonomy): domain Eukaryota; kingdom Metazoa; phylum Chordata; class Amphibia; order Caudata; family Salamandridae; genus Lissotriton; species Lissotriton helveticus. The sequence goes on along the minus strand of NC_136060.1, from coordinate 43,486,718 downwards.
ACGGTAGAGGATTTTTCATAAAAAAATCTTCAAGATAATCATCTTCTGAATCTCCAGGACCTGTCACTAAATATTTTTTTACTCTGTACATTTACCTCCTGTTTGTTCTTCTGTTGTTAGTACAGGATATAATCCTTCCACTACCATGGCTTGTCTCCATTGTTTCATCTGACCATCTTGAGTTTTTTCGAGGAAATTAGGGGTAAAATGTACTGTTACTTTGTGATCTATCACGCTCAAATGCTTCAGTTTGCCATTCTTCTAAAGCTTCGTACTGGGTTAATCTAGGTCTTGGTTCTAACTCATTCATGCAAGTTTGTAAATTATGTAAAATTCTTCCATTAAATGTTCCGTACTCAGGGAATGCTAACAGTCCATCATCTTTTGTATATTCCATCCAACTTTCTAGCAATACACAAATGTGATAGCCTCTCTCTATCTTCATATATGATGAAGGCGTTCTCAGGGGGGGATATGAATTCCTTCTCTAGATTTAATAGGTTTATCCTTTTTAAAAATAAGTGCTAATTTTCTGCATGAATTACATTTTCTCTTTTCTCCATACATTTTATGTGACTTTTCTTTAATATACTGTTCGTGGGCAAACCCTAAAAATCTTTTATCTGGACGAGCCCCTATTATAGTTGGATTGTGTCTCCACATACAAATCCCACTATCTATTAATATCGGGACTGTTATTTTGGCAACTAATCAGATATTCGCTATCACTCTAATGCTTCTCCTATACCAGTGCGTCTTCTCTATAGTGACCAATCAATTTCTGTTTAGCTTATTTGCTTAACCTATGCTTGCGCAGCTTTTTAGTGACGTCAGTTTCGCTCCTCTCTATTGACCCCTCCTTTACAATTACGCATCAGCTATACACCCGCTGTCTCGACCAATCCCAGCGTGGCTCTCGGTGACGTCAATGCAGCACCTGCAACTGACCCCAACTTTACAAGGTAATGCAAAACTTAATTTCTTTCAATTTTACATATACATTTCATTAACTAACAACGTGGTATCATTCGCTACTTTGCCTGATTTAATATTTTCAAAGAAAAGTCAATTTCTTCTGCTGCGAGTAAACCTTTTCCATTTACCCTTCACACACTACGAGTTAAACCTCTTCCGCTTAACCGTCATTCAAGCATTAAAGAACCTGTAACTCCTTCAGCATTACCCTTTCTAGTTGATATTAGACCAAAGTTTCACCAGCGAACTCTTTTGCTACCATTCACTCTCACTTTTATACAAGAAAATAATCCCTAACTCAGTGCTTCAAGTTCTGCATAACTTTTCACATTTCTTCATCAAGGCAAGTAACCTCACTGCAGTATGGCTTCTATTTATCACCCGCTATTCAATATTCCAGGTAATTGCTAGACAACATAAAACAAAACATACGGGTGTTGGTTAATACGTAAATCAATATTTCAATACAAAATTTTCTACCTAACCTAACTAAAATCTAACCATAGCTCTGCTACCAAGAAAAGCTGATGCAGCGCGATTACCAGCTTGGGTATCTCATAAAATTGTCACACTACCGTAGATTGGGGGTCAAGAAGGGAAGTTTAAAGACTACTAGGTATGTTCCCTAATCAAATACCAATACAAAATATACCTATAGTCTAAAGAAATGTCAAAGGCACAATAGGTGTGTCACTCCAAATACCCACAGGTGAAGAATTAATGGAACAAAAACATACAAAAAGGAAGGCAAGACATCCCTTAAGGATAAGAACCCTCACTCACCCGAAGGTGACATGCTTCATCATTGGGGTTATCCTTACCAATGTACAGACCTGGTCTGCATTGGGAGCTGCTACTTCTGATGGATTTAGGGAAGTAGCTCAGAGATGTTTTCACTATTGAGAACTAGGATATTAATCCCAATGGAGCAAGAGAGTGTAGTGAGGTGTGCAGCGCTGTGAAAAGATATATACACTAAGTGGTGAAGTTAAAACTGCCTAAGTGCAATCACAGAGAAATGCTTTAATAGTGTGTTGTACCTGACAGGATTAAAAGAAAGGTAACAGCACAGTGGTATGGATTTAGAACCACTGTCACTCAGTGGTCGACATGTTTCAGCCTCTAGATCACTACTCATGTATCAATGGCTTTCTTCAGGACCAGATTGCATTAGTGATAATGCTGCTGCACTATTTGGTGTACAAATAAACATAGAATAATAAGGAAAAAAGTTTATACAGAACCGGTATTCCTGCTTGTCTTTTCAGTCAGGTCCCGGGACTTGCTCTCGCGGTGACGAGGTACCGACGGACAGAGCGGGGCCTCCCTCCAGAGCAGTTCGCCAGGTAGAGGTGAGGCAGGAATATCCTACTGTAGAGGATACCTGGGTATGACCTGACTGAAAAGACAAGCAGGAATACCGGTTCTGTATAAACTTTTTTCCTTATTATTCTATGTTTATTTGTACACCTTCGGGTGAGTGAGGGTTCTTATCCTTAAGGGATGTCTTGCCTTCCTTTTTGTATGTTTTTGTTCCATTAATTCTTCACCTGTGGGTATTTGGAGTGACACACCTATTGTGCCTTTGACATTTCTTTAGACTATAGGTATATTTTGTATTGGTATCTCATAAAATACCATACTCATCTGGGCCCATAAATATTCACAAGTACGCTGAATAATCAGTGCTGCGATAAAGATTTTTTAATTTCCTTCATGGGGAATTTACCTTTACACCAATTCTTACCAACCCTATCACCTTGGATTCTTAATTTCCTCTGGTCAATAGATCAGGTTGTTAGCAGAATAGGTAGAAATTACATTTACCTTTATTTCTTTAAATGGCCACAGACTCAAGAGAGTTTAAAAGGTTTTATCTAGTGAATAATTTTGTGAATCAGATACCAATTCATGTCATACACCAATTTCTTAAGGAAAATGATCATGAGTAAGACACAATGACTTAGTTAAATCTCAAGAGGATGGTACCTGGAAAGGGTGGAATCAGAGAACACTACAAGGACATACTACACGGAATTATATTTACCTAGAATGGAGTGAAGACCAACCCCTGGCCAAGGAGCCGGAAAAGGGACTCCCGAGTAGTCAGGAGCCAACAGTTCAGGACAGGTTCAGGACAGGATAGGTGGCCTCTTCTAAGTGCAACGCCAGCGTCGCACCCCTCTCTGGTACTGCTTTCCCTGATTCTTCCCCCTTCTAGATGGACGGGTTCATCTTATACAGCAGTTTCTCTGACTCTTCTCTCTCGATTCTTCTCTGAGTGCTCGAACACCGTCTCTGACCTCTGTGGCTGATGGATCTGTGACAGGTTGGTGACAAGTATGACATCTAACTGATTAAGCCTACCGTAGTTATACTATTCTACGTGTATGTACCACCCCCAATGGTTCAATATTCGTGAAAACCCCTTCTTCTGATTGATCAGAGGGATGAGGAGAGGTCATCACACTATACTAATGTAATACTTTTACTTAGTTCATTGTTCAATATTCCCACCCCTTAATTTTACTTTCCCAAGATTTATTCCCACCCGCATTTCACATTAGAAACATATACAATGTATGCAAATGTTGTATTCTTTTCCTTCCCTTCTTCGTGTTGAGAGGTGAAGTCCCAAGCGCTTCATGGCTAAAGCGTCCTTGGCTGGGTTTCAAATAACACATCATGGCTTCAGACGAGTGTCAGTGCACATGTGCACGGAATAGGTGGGATAGGGATTTCAGTCACTTTCCAGGCCCAAATACGACCAAATAATAAAGTCAAAGAAAGACATGTTAGAACACAGAAATAAATGAATGCATTGTACACCATGTATCCCTACTTTAATCCCATGTATTTATTTAATATTTTCGCATTAGCAATTTAATAAAACATACAAGGTTTAGTGTAAGCGTAGCATGTGCATTAACATGTGAGTTTCAAGCGACCATCTTAACAGCTACTGCGCAGCTGCAAAGATTTCCCTCCAAGCAAAGGACGTCATACTACGTAGATGTAATAGACTCATGCGCAGAAAGTTCCCACGTTTTCGGCAGATATTTTTAGACACTCGGGTTACCTATTAGTAAAACACATAGGTAAGCTTTCCCTATATTGTGTAAAAAGGTGTAATGCAATTATTAGTATTTATAAACATGTTGGTTATGGTATTACCTGTTACTTGAGAGGATTGCATCCAAGCAAGTTTCTTTACATATGAAACCTTGCCCCATCAATACCCCCACTGGTGGTGAGACACTAGTGTATCTTTTAGGGAGGAGATCATCCCAATTAGGGGGAGGGGCAGTGACGGCTGGTGACATTTGAAAGTGGTGAGGCGTAAAAGATCTGGATGAGTGCCCTGTACCACGCGAGCATAGCTAACATGCCCAACCATCATAAGAGGAATTTGGGGTTGTTCTCCCACCAAGAACATTTTGAAAAAAGAGCAGGCAATTGAGGCATTTTCAGCACATTTGACAAAGCAAGATGGGTAATAAAGCAATTATTTTGCCCACAGAATAAACAATGTAAAAGTCTTCTAAAGGGAACATTTCTGTTTAATTTAGAGCCAGTAGCTCCTTTCAGCGTTATTATGAACGTTTGAGGTGCTTTCTGCAGAGTTCAATGTGTGCATTTAGCAGGTGTGTGCTTACAGTAAACACAGTCATTGCGCCGCACCCCCCCCCACAGTCTCCAGGGACTGTTTTGTCCTGCAGCTTAAGGAGATCCTATTGAAATGCGGGTTATATGACTGTCTCTTTTCGAATTGATATGAAATGGAGATCTGTTTTACGTATTCAGAATGGGGAGGAGGTGGTGTGTTCATCCAGCACCGCGCAAGCAAGACGGCTTACCTAAGACGAACTGGAAAATAATGGATTTGCCTAGGATCGCAGCATTTGGCCATGTAGTGAAGACAAGTTTAGAACTCGACTGCATGGCGATTTGCCGCCTGAACAATCTAGTATCAGGGCCTGCAGCTGCACATTCACATTTATATAACGTTTCATATAGCAGTTCTTGCCATTTCTAAGCATTGTGAATAGCTAGCCCTGCTTTTATCCATTACATTGACACCCAATTGGGGTTGGTACGAGCCCATCTAAGTGGATATAGCCATAACTAGAGATTATTCTAACTAGCCTTGTTCTCGCTGTCCATGTGCATATTCAGTCTTCAACATTGGTAACGAACTCGAGCTGATCACTTACGCCATCCGCTGCTTTCCTGACCCCGGCCACATTAGCAATACTCGCGGGGGATTTGGGGCTGGGGAAGTTTAAAATTAAAATATATTAAAAGAAAACATACCGGTCTGCTCGACTGCTCCTGTGCCGGGATCCTGCGCACACTCTTCTTCAACAAACAGGAACAGCTGTGACATCACTACCAACCCCTCTACTGATGCTGCTCCAGCAGCACCAGGATTGGTTGAGGGCTGAGATACTCCCTGCCCATTAGGAGACCAGGGTCTGCGGCATGAAGCAACCCTCAGTCTCTTAAGGGGAAGGCTAGTGCGCATGTTCGGTCTGATCGTAAAAATGATCAGCCCAAAAACTAACTTCCGCACTATTGCTGTGACTGTAGTGTGCTGCTGTCACTGACTCCCTGAGTGCTGCCGCAGCCCCGCCCCCTCCCACCCCGTTTAGTGTCCCTTGTTGTACTTCTCCAATGCTAATTACAATCAGGAGTCCTGATTGGAATTAGCATTGGAGAAGTAGAACGAAGAATTTGAATGCCGTGGCATTAGTGAGGCAACGCCCCAGCGCCCCCATTGGACGCACCACCACTGTTGAGGGGGCAGTGTAGAGTTTATCAAAGTATCCCTGGGTGACCGAGAGATAGTGAAGAGAACTCAAATGCCTAGTAATACAGACATTGGGTCACCATCAATGGGCAGTTTGTGGAGGCTCTCAGACACTGGAGCCAGTATGGCAACTGTCAGATGGCATCTGGTGATCTCAGATTTGGTTGTATCTAATGTATTCCACCAAGTTGTTTCAGCTGACTGCCTTGAGAATTGCTAATCAGTGGCTCTGGTTTCCTTTGATTGGGGTGGGGGGGTTTAGGTTCCTTGAGGATAGATGTATTTTTGTCCATGCCTGGGGATTGTCTGCTTGGCAACGACCTGGAGCACACCACCTGGAAGGAGGTGGCGCTCAGGTGGAACTGAAGATGTTAGGGTTGCCTGAGTGCCACATGGTCAATGGTTACTCAAGAGGGCAGTTAGCAGGACATGGATCCCAGAATAATGTCCCAAATGCGTGCCAAAAAGAGAAAGGACATGGGATGCAGGAAACCTGCTCGTGAAACTCCCATGGTCTGGGAAGATGCTGAACTTAGGGGGAACACCTCAGAGCCTACAGGGGAGGATATTGCCACCCTGGAGAAACTACCCGAGCCGGCCAACTGGTAGCAGGAAGGAGGTCCTACGAGGGCGGATTTATACAAGGCACAGATGGAGTGCCCAACTCTTCTGGGCCTACAGCAGCTGGCCGAGGCCCAGATACCTGGCGACATGTCTGGTGATCACCTGATGTGCTAGGAGAATGATCTCCTATAGAGTAAGCCTAAGGTACCTAAGTCTGGGGCAACACATGTGTTGCTGGTCCCCCAGTGTTACACAGCCTTTCTGCTGGAGATGGCTCATGATGTACCTGTGGCAAGTCATTTGCAGGACAAGACCTTTGACAGGGTTGTCACCCACTTTTACTGGCTTAGAATGAGGAGGGCTTCAGAGGCTTTCTCCTGGTTCTGTCCTACCTACCAGGCTGAAGGCAAGTCAAGTTGGAAGTGTAAACCTCCCCTGCAACCTTTTTGTGTTGTTTGCAACCACTTTGAAGGGTGGACATTGACATTGTTGGGCCTCTGGACCCCAAGACAGCCAAAGGCAAGAGGTACACTCTAGTCTTGGTGAACCATTCCACCCGGAACCCGCAGATTATCCTCTGAGTATGGTGACTGCATCGCAGTGTCCAGGGCACTCCTGGGGATATTTACCAGTGTGGGATTCCCCAAGGAGGTGGTGTCCCCAACTTCCTTTTGCTGTACATGAAGGCCAATTGGAAGGAGTGTGGGATAACCTACAAGTTCTCCACTCCTTACCACCCTCAAACCAATGGGCTTGTTGGGAGGTTCAAAAAGACCCTCATAAGTATGATCATTGGCCTGTTAGAGCACTTGGCGTGGAAGTGGGACATACTCTTGCCATGCCTGTATTTTGCATATCGGGAGGTTCCTCAGAAGAGGGTTGGCTTCAGCCCCTGTGAGCTCCTGAATGGGCACCTGGTGTCAGTACCTCTTAGTCTGGTCAAGGAGGGGTGGGAGCAATCCCCCAGGAAGACCCACAGGGATGTGGTCCGCTACATGCTGGCACTCCAGACCCACATGAAGCCAGAGGTGTAGGAAGGGGGTGAGGTGGGTGCGGGCCGTGCTGGGTGTCATCCCTGAGGGGAGTGACAAAATGGCAAAAATGTGTGTTTTAAACACACATTTATGCCATTTTGTCACCCCCCTCAATGATGGCAATTGTCACCCCAGCTTGACGAAATGGCAAAAATATATTTTTTAAACACATATTTTTGCCATTTTGTCAAGCCGGTGGTGCCAAGAATTTTTTTTGCAGTGGTACCACCTGACCTTGCTACACCACTGCATGAAGCACTTGTGGAAGCACGCTAATGCAAATCTAGAAGCTAACCAGGAAGTCACGAAACAGTGGAATCACCAGAAGGCCAGGCTAGTCGAGTTTCAGCCTGGCCAAAAAGTGTGAATGATAGAGTCCGTGGGGCTTTTGGCCCTACAAGACCAATGGTCTGAGCCCTATGAGGTAAAGGAGTACAAGAGTGAGCTCATCTACCTGGTAGGCCTCAAAACTCCCAGGAACCCTTAAAGGGTTTTGCATGTCAGTTACCTCAAAACCCAAATCGAGATGTTTCAGTTAAACATGCTCCTGGTCACGGATGAATGGGTGGAAGAGGAAAGTGAAAATTCCCTGACCTCCTTTCTTCCAAAGAGCAGTATGGTTCAGTAAAAGGTCTCAGCCTTCCCCCTACACTGACCCTAGAATGAAAAAAAGAGCTAATTATGTTCAACAAAAATCATCATGAGCTACTAATATTGGTGATGTAGTTGTGGTCATCACAAACAAGATTGTCATCAGTGATCACATCAATGCATTAGGCAGGGTTACCAGCAGTATTAACCTCTGTATGGGTAATACATAATAGCCATAGCTAAACCCCTTCGCACCAAGGTAATATTGGGAGTGATACATCTCTCCAGCTCAAATAATAGCTTTAAATACATTTTGAAAATTCCAGTCAACAGCTTGGTGAATTCTGGAAATGCACACATTTTTATCTCGAAGATATGCTTTTTAATTTTGGCTTACAAATAATAATCCAACAAAAAACAAGCAAACCTTTCAATTGTTTCTATTGTAGGAGGTGGCCTGCACACAGGAGAGCTACTCACCAGGAGCTGAAGAGCTACTAGTAGCTCATGAGCTATTCGTTGAAGGCACCTACCATAGAACAACAGAGAGACTGCCTCCAGTTGTTGGTGCAATTGTCTCTTTATTTTCCCTTACCTCATGGACTCACTACATGTTGCACCCATGATATTGGCACTAGAGACAGCAGACCAGTGAAGAGTAAAGTGTACCATTTGTCTAACAAGGTGAGCATCAGCATTAGTCCCCAAGGCTGCTCCTCTAGGTACCACCTCAGAACTTAGGTTATGTGTGGATTACCAGGGGTTGGTCAACCAGGCTCTGGCAGATAGGATAACTTTAGTGCTGCCTAGCTAGGCAACAGTATGGTTTTCAGTTAGAGCTGGGAGGACCATTTGTGCCAGACTCTCCAGAGGGCAGGCCTATCAAACCCAGTAAGTGCCAGATAGGGCAGGGTTTAGTGGTCTACTTGAGACACCAAGTGGCAAGAGGCAAGGCGCAGCCCCTCTGGGCCAAGATTGAAACCATCCTAGCTTGGGAACCCCCCATGGCCCGGACAGAAGGGAGAGCGTTCTTAGGCCTCACTGGTTATTACAGGTGATTTGTCAAGAGGTATAGCACCATTGTTGCACCCTTGACAGATCTGACTTCTAAGAAGCAGCCATGTCAGATGATCTGGACAGAGGCATGCAAGACTGCTTTTGATACCCTGAAGGAGGCCATGAGCACAGCACCTATGCTCAAGGTCCCTGACTTCTCCAAATAATTCATGTCCCTGGTAGACCGCTCACAGCATCACATAGGGACTGTGATCTCACAGCTAAACAAAGATGGCCTGGATCAACCTGTGGCCTTTATTAGTGGGAGGTTACTTCTCCAGGACCAGAGGTGGAGTGCAATAGAGAGGGACGTTTTTGCAGTGGTCTGAAGAAGCTAAGACCATAACTGTTTGGTGCTCCCTTCCGGGTTGAGACAGGCCACAGACCCCTCAGATGGTTAATGCAGATGAGAAGTGAGAATACCAAACTGTTCAGATGGTGGTCCATCTCCCTACAGGGAATGGAGTTTATGGTGGAACAGCGACCTGGAACTGACCACGCCAGTGCTAATGGTCTCTGCAGATTATTTTGCTTTAGTGGAGAGAACTACCCAGGGGTTGGGTGGTTCTCCCCACTTTCAGCTGGCGAGGAACACATGTTAGATCTGGAATCCTTGGAGTGGTTTTCCCTTGAACTTTTTTCCTTGGACCTCCTGTTTTTGCTGACTTTGTTTTTGCTAGATATGGGACGCTGCACACATTACCAATGCTAATCAGTGCTAAAGTGCTTGTGTTCTCTCCCTTAAACGTGTTAGATTGGCTAGTACCCAATTGGTATATTTAATTTACTTGTAAATCCCTAGTAAAGTTGCACTACCTGCGCCTGTAAATTGAATGCTACTTGTGGGCCTGCATCAATGATTGTGCCACCCACTTAGCTAGCACTTTGAACATGCTATTGCAAGATTGTGAGTGTGCAGTTTTAAACTGTCATTTCGACCTGGCAAAGTAAACCTTTGCAATAGCTGATAACCGAATGGCAACCAGAACCAGGGGGCCCAATTAAGTATCCCACAGGCTACCAGATTTTAAACAAAATCAACAATGTTTATAACAATTAGTTATTGCATTTGTTTTCCTGATGTGTACTAGGCAGAGCACGCACCAGGGTTGCACACTTAAATCTTCATTTATGTGTTTATATTTAAAAAAGGGAAGTTTTATTATTATTATTTTATTTTTTTGCAGAGTTTTATATAGCGCGAACTAGAATTGAACCGAATCAGTTATCAGAGCGCTTTACATAGCACCAGTTACGTTACATGAGGACACGCTTTCATTTTAGGCACGGGGAGATTAAGTGATTTGCCCGGAATCACAGGGGGTTTTTGGCGTCGTTACCGAGACTCGAACCCAGATCCCCAGGTCCGAGGTCGAGCGCCTTAGCCGTTAGGCCAACCCCTCTCCCGGATTATTATATAAAGATTATTGTTTTTTAATCTTTGCAGTGCATTCTATCAATACTTCTATTAAAGTAAAACTTTTTTTCCATGCCCAAATCTTCCATTTTTAGGCTCAACATTCGAAACCTGTTGTAACTTCTCTTGTGGGCTTGAAGTCATCCCACTGCTTTTGATTTATTTGTTTCATTGTCCTTTAAAATTTGTGCTTGCTAGTGGTCAGTCCTGCCTCCTTGTCCATCCTTTTTATCTTCTGCTCCTCCCAATTAGCAGGGACTAAGTACTATCTCATTATGCAATAGTTCTTTATCTGTTCTTTGGGGGACTATTTTTTCTTGGTTTCCTGCTCTGTTACTGTTGTCTGTGTTCAGCTTTGGTGCCATAGCTGCTTCAATTAAACAATAGAATTTCTACTTTTTGCCTCCTCTTAAAGAGTTGTGTTAGTGCTGCCTTCCACGCCGTGCCTCCCACTCCGTTGGTTGTATTTCTTTAGCCTTTCTGCAATTTTCGATGTCGACAGTAAGTTAGACTTTTTTTGGTAGGATATTACTTTGTTTGGGCTTCTTTTAAAGGGGAATTGGCAGTAGTGGATCCTCCACTGAGGCAGAGGAGTGTTGCCTAACTGCATTTAGAGCAGTGGAAAAAGGAAACAATAAAATGATAATAACACTATATTATTATTTTTCCAGTGTCATTCAGGTTTATGGGGCCGGGCTTGGCTGTCATCACAGCCAGCAAGGGGAGGAGTGGTGGGCACTTAAGAGAGTATGATGGTTTGGCCGGCCCTCTTGGGCTAGCCAAACCGTCATGCACACTTTGCATGTACCCAACCTGGCTGTAATACACAGCCTGGTGAGACACATGCACAGGCTCCCCCTGCCTGTCTGAGTGCAGATCCACGGCACTCTGACCAATTTCAACACTGCATTGCAGCATTGTGATTTGCTTAGGGTAGCCTATTTGTGCTTCCGGCTTCAAGCAGGAACAGAAGAGGACAATGCAAGGCAGCAGTCCAGCAGCAAGTTTGTGATTTTGAAATTTATTTTTCTATCCCCCCACCCCTCCTGTGCTATTTGGTGGCACTAGCCACTGGGGATTGGGCTTGTTTTTGTCTCTCGTGGTTGATGATCAAAACGTTTCCATATCCAGCACTGGCAATGGCCAAAATGAATTCTGTTCAACTTCATGTTAGATCAAGAGAAGGGAACCGACCTATCGCAGCACAGACATGGTGAGTTAGCTTCAGTCTGTGGCGCAAATACCTATTTTGATCAAGTGACAATCACTAATGAAGCTGTTTCTACCATTTTGGCATCTATTTCCCTTAACTAAATTATTTAAGACGCTATTAAATAGTAGCAAAAACTAGTTTTTCGCATTAACCAAAACAAGGCACATACGTGTGTCATTCATCCGCTCTTAAAAAGGCGCAGCAGTCTTACTGTTTGGTGTGAAGACGGTGCAGTTCTGCTCTGCTTACGGTTGTAGGAAAAGGTACGACAAGGCGAAGCCCATCTTTTTCCCCAAGTAAGAATACATTCTTGCTCGTGCAGCACTGTTTACTTTCTAATCAGGGTTAATAATTAATATGATGTGACTGCAGTGTAATGTCATATATGCTTATTTCTGCTTATTTCGCTTTCTTATTTAGGCCTGTGTGCTTTATCCCAAGTGACTTGATACCTCTCCAACGCGATTGCCCTTGACCATGTTCTTTCATTTCCCTTATTTTGCTTTTTTCATCCTACACGCTGCACACTTGGGCATTAATTTCACTAATAGAGTCACCTTCTTTGCTTTTATACTACTCGATTCTAGTGTTTGCTGTCCTGACTCACCATGCTCGCTGGTAAGTACTGCCACTCAACCTACATTGATAATCTCCATCGGGGTTCTTATTACAATTAATCACTTTGCTCCGTGTGGTCCATTTTCAGGTTAATCAGTTTATCTTCTTGAGTTGCCCTGACTGGCTACCCGGACAACTTGTTTCCGCCACTCCGTTATATGCAGGTTGGAGTCTTTCCACGTTTCAAATCCTCACCCTCTGCACTCAGCTATGGTTTAACATTGCACCATTTCACCACACAGATGGTAATGTGCCTCAACTGACCTTTGAGGGCACGTGCCCTTAGTTGAAACTCAATCTCCCCCAATGAGTGCTTTCTTCCGGTACCATAATTTCTACTGTTGCTATGTACATGATCATTGTTACTGTATGATATGTGACATGATTGATTTAATTATGCAAATATTACTCCACTGCATACAAAAAGAAAAAAGTAAAAAACATCGTCATTGTCATTTTCAACACCAAGAACTCTAGCTTTCACAAATGCTAGAACTATTGCATTTCAAATGCTTACAATACATATGTCACCATTACTGTAGGCCTGTGACAGCGCAGAGGACAGGGTGCAGTGTATTTAAAAAGCAGTACATGTACTTTTAAGTTTTACATGTTTACATTAAATTAATTTTTCACCACTGCAAGGCCTACCTCCCCCATTAGATACCATTGGAGCTTATGATATTTCATAAGTATAATTTCCAAATGGGAATAGGTAACCAGTTCATGTTTGGTGTCTGAAATCAGCATTTTACATCCTCACTCATGGTGAAGTTGGACTTTAAATTGCAATTTTAAAAATGCCACTTTTAGAAAGTTTGCATTTTCTTGCCTTAGCCATTTGGTGCCTCCAGCCTGTCACATGATTGGGTGTGGGTAACAGTGGGCTTTGTGTATTCCTCATAGGCAGCTGCACACAATGGGGAGATTAGATGTGACTGGATGGGCCATCACTGTCAGTATGGGAGTGAGGAGCTGGGCTCAACCCCATTTAAAACTTGAATAAGCTGTGTCCTGTCTCCCCACAAACAGGGCTGCATACCCCCGTGGGTTGTCTGGAGACAGCGCCAAGAAAGAAGGGCACATGTACATGTCAAAAGAATACCTCTAGAAGCTTCTCTCCACTTCAAAGTCACAATTTTGTATAAATACTGGACCTCAGACACCAACTCTTCAGTATACTTCTGGACCTGTGGATTCTCAGCCCAGATGAAGGACTGTTGGGCTGCTACTAGGACTGCTGCTCTGAAGGAACTGCTTCCTGCTGTGCTGACCCGCTGCCCGCATGCCTGGGTGAGAAGGAATGGACTTGTTGCTATTAAACCCAGAATCCAGAGTGACTTGAAGGGCTAGTTGGCTAGCCTCCTGATTAGACGCCTAAGGTACAAAACAGGCCCTGCAAAGCCTAGCCACACAGTTGCCTTCTCCAGCGGAACCAACACTAAGCGATGCTTATCCCGAAAAGCCTCGCCGCACAGCTTCCTAAGAACTGACGCCGGCACATTGTTCAGCAGGTCTAGCTTGGTCCCTGTAGCCAGCCCATGCCCCATTGCAGTTGGCCTGGACTTTGTCCCAGTCTGGCATGACCAAATAGCCAAAGTTCGCTTTTGTGCTTTGTGCACTATTTTCACTAAAATCTTTAAAATTACATATCTTAATTTTTACTGATTGGATTTTTGTTGTTTTGGTCTTGTTTTATATATTAAATTCTGCTCTTTTGTCGTAACTTGTTGTGGAATCCTTTTTGTAGTGCGTTTTCACTTTTTTACTGTTTGACGTTTTGCACAAATACTTCATACATTGCTTGGTATTCAAATCCCTTCACTGCTCTTGTCCTGCTTTTCTGAAATCTCTGATTACCCTGTATCAACCTGCCCGCTCTCTTCGCTCAGCTTCCCATCACTTGGTTGTCACCCCCAAGTTTAAACTTCATAAATTTGGCGGCCGTCGTTTTGCTCTCCTTGCCCCCAAATTTTGGAACTCCCTCCCTCTGATTATCAAATCCAGTAAATCCCTTCTTCAGTTCAGGAAACTTCTCAAGACTTTTTTATTTACCCTTTCTGAATAAACTTTTTTCTGCTCATTTACATGTCCCTTCAGCCAGCGCCATGAAACCTCCGGGTGTTAGTGCGCTTAATAAGAATCATTTAACATAACATAACATAACATATAAATTAAGCCTGACTGCTACTACCAGGGGGTTAAACACAGGTTAATTTGGGGCTTTCTTTTGCCTTACCCTGATAAGAATCGTGGTTGCTGCTTGCACAGGCCTCACACTCCAGTCAACGGGTAACACAGTTTCTTGGACCTCATTGCCCTCGCTCTCATAGTCTACTGGGCTCACCTACATAGAATTGTAAAGTCCATCAGAGAAGTAGCTGGCCATCCTGGAATGTCGAGGATGCCCTGGAGGGTCCATGTTCAAACCACCCTATAATTACTCAAACTCAAGACCCGTTTATGCGATCAATGGTGACACTGACACAAGGATCAAGGTGCTTTACTTTCAGAGTAAAACCCAAAATGCCTAAATCCCTAGTATGAATGGACCCTTACTTAAAAGATTTAAAGCACAAAGTTCATCCTGGATTGGATCCCTATTTAGATGGTATAGATCCTGAGGTACGGAGATTGCTATCCATCAAGATCTGTTTGGGGAGTCTTCCCCTAAAAACAGACATTACCAGATGGAACAGTGCATTGGGCAATGATGATGCTGATGATCTTTGCAACTGTGCTTGTGGGGAAAAGAAAACATCACTCAATTCATGATATCTTGCACAAATGCACTGGGGCTTCATAGGAAATGGCTTTACTCTCCTATTTAGTGCATAAAATATATCAAATTAGATAGATGCCTTAGATCCATGATCTAGGACGCATTACCCAGTGATCTATTGCACAGTTTTAATGTATATCTGGAGTGCTTGAATCACGACTAGGAAACTGAAGAATGAACAGTAATCAGGCTGACTTTAGCGATTCATTATTTTAATTGAATGTGGATCAATAGTGTGTTCTTACGCCCTGAAATTTTTCAGCTTGCCATGTCAGAGTAGGCAGATGTTGGGACTGGTTAATTAGATTTGTATCCTTGTTTAAGGGATTGATGATTGTAATATTTTTAATCTGGCTCTGTTCTTTTGTATTTTTAAAATATATTATCATGAGTTTAATGATGAATGATGTATGTAGCAACAGCCTCCAATAGGAAGTCACTGTTCTCATCCGAAAACATATCAGCCATCCAATTTAGCAAAGGGAAGGAACATACATGTTCTTCAATTACCGGAGCCTCTAGCACCATCAGAGGGCAACTCGGTATATCCTCAATGTAGCAGCGTGCCAAGAAATCCTGTGCCGATGCGAAAACATCCCACCGTCCCAGCGCTCCATGCATCGCTGCAAAGGCCATAATCCCTCCGTCAGAACAAAGCAAATCATGAGCAACGAAGGGGCTCATAAGCTGAATATAACCCGCATCGGGAGACACTGTATTGCAGAGACACAAATCCAGGGCACAGTCGAAATCGCAACTCAGGCAATGAAAGACAGGCTGGACGCATGTAAAGTAGGAAAATCGAAATGATAATCCATAAGCCGCACTCAATGTAGCAAGAGGCAGCGCTCCATAAAATTCAAGCATTCGGCCGCGGAGCAGCAGCAGTCATGACAGATCTTCTCGCAATAAAGGACGTGCAAATAAACAAAACAGCAAAAGTACGCCTGCATCCAGAGCCAGCATTAAGGGAAATCCACCAAACAGGCTGGAAAAAATCAAATGAAAAAATGCCGGGAACACACCAAATATAGTTTGAAAAGAAGACACAAGGCCACTGCTAACAACTTTAGAAAAGTGAACCAGCCCTGTGGTGGAGGATGCATTAAAGATAGTGTGAATTAATTCAGCGAAATGCATGGGCAAATCTGTATTTAATAAAGCATGCACTTCTGTGTCGTGTGTTTGCCACGAAGAGGAGAAATGTTTCACGAGCAGATGTGAGGGCGACTTCTTTCTGGGACAATAGAGCTCTTATACGACTCATCTTGTTGAACTCTGCTTTCAAGGTCGGAATCGTCGTCCAGATGGAGGAGGAAACATCACATATTTACAGCAAACCACACGCTCACTGACGGTAACCACGTAAGGAATTCCTGTCACCATCCCACAACAATCTTCATTATTTAAAAGTAAATAACTCCCGTTTGCCAGTAATGTGAATCTTGGTATGATAGCAGGTGCTGGTGTGCCTTTCAAAATACAGGCTAAATTTGGCTCGTTCTGGTTACAAGAGCCATGCAATTGGATATTCCTACACATTAATGAATGATCCAGTGTTGTAGTGCAATCCTCACAATTCAAGTAAACCTCTTTTCCCTCCCTAAGGCATCTATTGGTAAATGGTAGCGACCAAGCTTCGTGGAGATAAGCGGTGCCCAGAGGTTCATATCTGCCAATTGCATAGTACTTCATACAGGCTTCGAATTTGAAAAGGGGAAAAGGTAGAGTTATTAACCCGTGGATAAGCCATGTTGCCGAATTGGTCTCAGCCACAGAAAATGGTAACGGTTCTAACTTTTCAATGTGTAACATAGAAAAAGTTGCATCTTTCATTGACATAAAACGTTGCTTTTCAGTCTAATTAAACGGGGCAAATAATGATGACGTATTCATGTAGTGCTATGGCACTTTTCCAGCTTTCAATGTTTGTAAAGTCCATGCAAACTGCATAATAGAACGCAATTGATTTTGACCATGGTACAAAACAGACACTTCATCTTGCACAATATCAACAACAGATGACACAATATTATCTGACGTGTAAATGCGGGAAGAAAGCATGTTAATGCTGTTATCTACAACTGCCAGCACTTTTTCTAAATTTGCTTGATCAATAGCTCTAATGCGGGAAGCCGCCTCAATTTAGGACAGTTTCCAAACTTCGTTCTAAATAGCATATATTCATCTTTTAGATCTGCCGGAAGCCGGGCCTTTCACAAAATCATTCAGATCAACATCGTCAGTCAATTTAGATAAATGCAGCTTAACTGACGCCAAAGTGGAATGTTTGATCCAACTCTGACATAATTTGCCTACAGAATAGGTAGCCACAGAATGGCCACTTTCAAAATGGGGATCCACCCTGACCTGTGTGTAGCCTGGAGCTAAACCCAGAAAACGATGCTGGCATGAATCAACACTTCTGTGCCACAGCATCCAACCCTTAGGATCTAAACTGGATATGTTAAAGGAAGAATTCAGTAACAGAGTCTGCAATTCTCTGACGGAAAGCTTGGTATTATTATTCCAACCAGAATATTCTTCTAATTCAGGAAAGGAAGGAGCATTTAATGTTATTGTTATTGTAGTAACCAATCCAAAGCAAGTAGTTTGTGAAATTGTAGAATTTAAAAACAACATGTGGTTCGGGATGAGGCATGCACGTAGCAAAGCCTCAGTGCCTTGCACTTGCCAACTTTTAGAACCCCAAACAGATTTAAGATCAATAGTATCCTTCCACAACTCGTAGCCTTCAACGGCCAATTGGTCTAAAAAGGACTTTGAATACAATAATTTTGTGTGGGTAATTCTAACCTTGGAAGTGGACTTCTCAGTCATTTTAAAATAAAATGCATTGGGATTTGACTGATTAAAATCAGTAAAATAAGTGAACCTCTTTAACAAAGAAGTGGAACTGCCTTGTACAGGAGCGCGGACAATGTTCCCACCGGGTATAATTAACAGTATTCCTCCTGGTATTTGCTTTATGCAGGTAGTGATTGCCAAAATGTTGATAAGAAAAAAATCCCCATAATTTGTGGAATCTAGATACAAATCTTCAGCATCAAAGGCAGCATAATATTTCAAATCAGAAAATAAAGCTTCTACGGCCTGAACATCCCAATCATCAGAACGTATATTTTGTTTAGTTACATCCCCCATAGAAACTCTTAGGACATTCGGGACATTTAAAACCTCAGTGGGCCCATGGATTTGAAATCTAATAGCATCCCACACAATCCCATCTAAGACGGGCCAAGCAGTGATATTAACAAAAGCCAGGTCCCTCTTCAATCTGTGTGATGAGGAATGGGGAGCCAATGTTCCATTAGTATGTCAAATGCATGTTCTTTCTTCAACATAGTGTCCGTTAACAAGGCGGAAAAAATACACCACAAATCCAATAGACATGAACAGGTAAATAGAAAAAAGCACCAACCAAGTGTAGGTCCAAGGAGGAATCAAAAAAAAAAATTTAAACAGTGTTGCAAGAACAGAAATCTTGAAAGGGGTCTTCGATGTATGTGAGTCTGTGTCAAATGAAAATGAAATCAGTAGCCAAACAAGTTTGCAAATCAGGCATCGATAAGTCAGTGGGGTAAGTATATTCAGTCTCATCAAGGTGAGCACCAGGTAGTGAACTCAATAAAAGACTTGAAACTGCAGGCTTCTCGAGGGCAACATCAGGCCTGGGGTTAGGAGCCGGGGCCAAAACAGAATTTCTCAAAATCGATGGACATGAGATTGCCGGAGTCATACTAAGAAGAATCGGCCACTCTGTGTAGTTTGACATTGTCAATGGAGATATACCTTTTCTCTTTACGACCTGGAAGTGGTGGTAAAATGACTGTTCTTGTGCCCTTCACGGCAAGCACTGGAACTGGAGCTCGATATGAGGGACCAAATTCCTTCTTGTTTTCGATCTTCTCTCGAGCCAGTTCTCCAACTTGTGGTAGCCAGCCAACTACCGGAATCTGCAGCGCAGCCTCAGAAGTGGAGGGCAAGTGTTCCTTTGCAAGACTGTCTCTCGTCTTTTGTAGATCCTGTAAAACAGTGCAATGTTCATCTATGTCAAAGGAGGCAGCAACTGCCGCATGGTCTAGGCCGTCAAGGTCCGGGACAAACATCTTGATACCAAAGAGCATTTTGTATGGGGTCCGCCCACCCAGAGACCTCCTAGGGAGATTATTAATCCAGTTCCTGCCAGTGCCTATAACCCTAGCTGTCAAATACTGCTTTAAATCTCGGTTCATTCGTTCCTCAACACTATTACCCTCAGGTCTGTATGGAGACGAAAACTTGACTTGGACCCCCAACGAAGTCATGGCATTCCTATATCCGAATGGAAGGTGCCACAGGGAAAAATCCCTACAAAGACACGCAAGTCTCTCTCATCGCTTCTCGGCCTTTTGGCTAAGATCAAGTGTAGTATCTGTTCTTATCAGTTTAAGACACGCAAGTCTCTTATGACAGTTCGTGAATCAGCGCTGCGGTGTGGCCACACCCACACAAGCGTGTGCATGAATCAACTGCTACTAAGATGTACTTATACGCAGTATCAGAAGAAAAAGGACCGCAGTGATCTAAGTAAACACAACCAAGTGGTTTATTAGAAATGTACAAATGTGTTTGGGGCGGACGCGCAGCAGTTGAAGGTTTAATCTGCTGGCAGATGTCACTTTGAAGGACATAATACCGCGTCTGATTGTACAGTCCCCGCCACCAGAAACGTTGTTGTAACTGAGATACAGTAGCCGAAACGCCCGCATGCGCAGACGCAACACCTTCATGGGCAGCCGTAATCAGTGTGGACCTGCTGTCCGCCTTGGGAATTAACCTTTCACCAACGTCCGGTATTTTCACACAAGGAACTTTATCAGGACTTAAGTGGTATGAATACTTAGAAGGGAACCCCTTTGGATATTTACTTCCCTTCTCAGTCGCGGCTACAGCCGCCAAGATATCATCATCAATCTTACTCTTGGAACGTGTAACTGCTGCAACCAAATATGCCGATACTGCTGATTTTGCGGCCTCATCGGCCAAAGAATTGCCAACACCGTGAACTCCCACGCGCTGATGACCGAGAGTGTGAATTACATACCGAGTGGCAACTGCTCTTTAGGCTCAGCTACTCGGACCCAGATCATTTTATGTTTTATTGTGCTACCTTTGGAGTCATGAAAATCATTCTGAATCCAAAAGAACAGGTTCTCATTGTAAGACTGGACACAGAAGTAAGAATCACTCACAATAAGAGTTGTCACACTGGGATCAGCGCACTCCAATGCAAGCATCAGAGCACGGAGCTCTGCCAATTGTGCTGTACAGTCCCCTAAAGTCTGCGTGTGCACGACTTTGGACTTGAATTCATCATTCACCATGGTACCTACTACAATGGCTCAAGCTGAGACGTATGCGTCCTTAGACCCATGCGCAACTTGCGCTGAACCATCAGTGTATATGATACAATGGAAATCCTCCAAAGGCCGCATAGTCAATGGCGCAGAATAAACAAACTCATACTGCAAAAACTCTTGTGACTGTAAGGAGGCATCAAAAATAAATGTGACATCCGGAGATGTCAAAGATGCTGCCCATTGTATCCACCGTGGGTGCAAAGCTTTAGAATTTGGTACACTGGCCTTCGTCACTGCCTCTAGTGCAGAATACGGAGTAACAACCAACATGCGTTTTTCCTGCAACAGTGCACGTTCTTTAAGAATCGCCATTTGCACTGCTGTCAAAACTTTTTCCACAGTGGAAAACCGCATTTCTGCCGAAGTGTACAAGTGTGACTTGTAAGCAATAGGTACTGTGTCTTCTTCATTAAAAGTAACGTGAGTGAAACCCACCACCCATGGGATGATTCTTATCCCCAGGTTGGTGTGGTTATCACAAATCAGTAAGAATTTAGATTCTAGAAAATCAGCCTGCAAAGATTGCAAAATGGCTGAATGTTCAGGCAGCCAGCACAATTTGGTGAAAGTAGGTTGCATCAAAGCATACAAAGGCTTGATACGCTGGGCATATTCGGGAATGTAAGTACCGCCGAAATTAAAAAATCCCAGCAAGGACGTAGGAGAGCGCAGCTGTGCGCATTTCTACACAAAGTGAGGAGCCAATCCTCGGCCTTCATTGTTGAGCTCGTAGCCGAGGAACAACAGTGTGTACTCTGCAATGTGAGACTTTGCAAAGTTGAATTTGTAACCGAAGTCCGCAAAGTTACAAATTATGTGGTCAACGTGACACAGATGCACCCAAATTTCGTCGTCTGTGAGATAGATGTCATCCACATACAAACACGCATCTGGGTCAACTCTCTCTAAGAGAGAGGCGATACGGGCAGCAAACACACCTGGACTATTCTTATAGCCCACAGCCATTCGTTTAAATTGGCGTTATTTGCCACCACACGTGAAACTGGTCCATTGGGAACTTAGACCATCCAAATTGTGGGCAAAAAAAATGCTGGATATGTCAAGTGTGGTTTTAAACCATTTTCGCACAAGACCATCCACCAGAGCAGAGCCGTGGGTATTCTGTACTGCACAGGTACGGCAATGTGAGTTCAAATGCCGGTAATCCAATAACAAACGGTAGGAATCGTCTGGCTTGGTTACAGTAAAAAGTGGGTTATTCATCGGTGACACGCAAGTTTCAATTACACCTTGATATTCCAATTGTTCAAGGATTTCTGCAACGGAAGCCTTAGCTTCACGTCAGATGGGATATTGAGGTTGAGGCTGTGGCATAGACCGTAAGGGAATCTCGTGGTGTGGGGAAAATGTATCCCAACCACAGTGCGTACGGTACAGAGCCGGCGCAAGTGCCTTAGCACACTCTTCTACAAAATTAAGCGCATGCTCCTTCGAGACTGTGTGCGAAACTAGGGAGGATCACCTCCTCCCCTCTCGGAGCTGCGAGAACAAAAGGTGGGGGCCAGTCAGCTTCCGCTAACAAAATGTCATAGGTAGATTTTTCCCCAAAATACCCCGTTAATGGTACATTGTATGTCACCTTCAATTAAAAGGATTATTTCACAAAATCTATCAGGGGCGCTACTCTGGTATCAGCTGTCTCTACAACAACATATCGGTCAGTCACTGTCACCTTCAGAAGTGGACGCAGGGCCTATCGCACTATGGTAATCTCCGCCGCGCTGTCCAACAATGTCAGTGCCCATGTCTGATTCCGAAGCTGCGTTCTCACTATCTGTGGCATATCTCGCCGTTAAAGCGGCAACTTTCTTTTTCTGAAACTGGGGTCTTTTCTGTGAAGAATCGTCCTGCTTGCCTCTTCCGTATTTCGGGCGGGACTGGTCGCGACTCTGCTGGCCACCCTGACCTCTGCCGCCGCCTCCACCACCGGACAATGAGGCGGATGTGTCCTGTAAAGAACGAGGAGAGCATTGATCAGGAACCTGAAATCTATCAGGTGACTTAATCGTAGTGTGTCGCGCAAATCATAAACGCGCTCAATAGATGCAGGCACTGGTGATGGGGGACGGGACTCCAGTTTCTGTTGCTGTTTCCCCTGTTTTTTATTTCTATTCCAATTTTTCTTTGGAGCTGTGGGTTGAAGATCAGTTTCAGACTTCGCACCCTGGGTTTGCTTCTTATCTTTAGGAGTAAAGGGCATGACACCTGAACTATTGCGGTCAATGGTTTTATACGCAGCCGTAATAATTCTCGGTAAGTGTCGGGGTCTGTCGGCATCGGGAACATCGCGCAAGGCATTAGCCACTTGAAAGTTCACTGCATCGCCCTTTACATTAGAAAGGACGAGATCGGCTACTACATCAAACGTGCCAACGAGTCTCTTTCCCAATTCAACCGCAGCCTCAGGTCCGTGTTCGTCCTGAACACGCTTAATGACCGTTGGAAGGGCAGCCATTGACGGAGTGCCGAAGCACCTTATGTACACCGCCGCAAAAATCCTACCCCACGACTCACAGTCACCGGCTTCTGGTACCAAATCCTTGGGTAAAGTAATTGTAAGAATCCTGTGTTTTCTACGGGACTCGAATTAGGAAAAACTGCCCCCAGCTGGTCAAATTTCTCGGCAAGCCAAAAAGGCATATCATCCTTGTCTTGGGGACGCTTGCCCATTACTGCATTGACCATCACAGGACTATGCTTCATTCCGCTCGGTCCAGCTAGAAGGGCCGCAACACCAGGGGCCCCGCCCTGGAAATTGCGGGTAATATATTGAACTAGGGCCCGAATAATACTAATAGAAGAGTCATATAGGGTCCGTAACTCAGCAACAGGGACCAGCCCCGCACGAGGATGCGGGGTGAATCCAGCCAAATCCTGCCAGGAAGCGCCTGGAATGGACAAAGGACCCAATCTAGCCACCGTTACACTGTGGGGAAGAGCGCCATCAAACCAAACACAGTGCTGCCAGGCAGCAATCGGAGTCTCCTGTGTCCTATAAGGGATATATTCCCTGGGCGCGGCTGTGTGAGTGTAAGTGTGAAAAACCTGCGTAGCCGCTTCTACTGCAGGAAACGTCACCCAAGAGTAGAATATCTCAAACGGGTGAGCAACCTCAGCACTTACAACCAAAATCACTGCCATGCCCTCCAAACCAACATTGTATGCTTGCAAATGATTGCGAACCGCAATGCGACTATGTTGCGGTATAACAATGTCAGCCATAGTGACACAAGAAAAAGCGACAATGTAAAACTTAGTAGCTCAACTGGGTAGTAATTCAAAAGGAAACCGTTTGAAAAGATTCAAGCTTGAAAAGACCTGTGTAACTATAGGTAGGTTTGTCCGACGCTACCATTATCCGTAAACAATAGCGAAGGGGTTAAGGACTGAATGAAGTACTACTCAAGTGTCATGTAATAAGACCACCAACGTAAGGTTGGCAAGTAGCAGGGATTCTGCTCATACACAGAACTGTGCACAGAGACTTGGAACCTCAGGGAATTAGGGTGTACCAAAACTCACCTTAGTAGCCATAATCCCCTACCAGACTAGCAATCAGTGTCTCATTGGTTCTTCCATACCCCCAATGATTAGACAACCTAGAACATGGAACTTAGAATACCTCAGGCAATGTGGAACACATGAACACTCTTTCGTTATACTCTCATATCAGTCTAAACCGGGGAGTAAATGAAGACTCGTGCAAGTTTGAAATATTTATTTCTAATGTCATGTTCTCAGGTGCTGTATCTTAGCTAATACAAGCAGACAATTATAAGCAACAACATTATCAGCATAGTTACTATTCCATAAAATACAAAAGGAGAAAGCATGTTAAAAAGCTAAATGAAGAAAGGCTAGATTACATCTAGAAATCACCCTCCCTTGCTAGTAGGTTATTTTATATCTACAGAAGGTCTCTTGGGTTTACAAGGGTGGCTGTGGAAAATGACTTAAATTAGGTATATATAAGCGGCGTTCATTTATGTTCACCACGGCCACTGTTGAAAGTAAAGTGAAAATCGTGAAACAGTGGCCACGCCATCTTGTCCCTTTTAGGCCCCATCATGCACGTAAGTGGCAGCCATTTTGTGTGTCGTGGCCTCTCTGCCCACTGCCAATAGCCTGCGCGTCTCTCCCCCTCACTCCCCGGCCTCGCAAGCATTCCCCCGCGCCCCGACAGCCCCCGGTCTCTCCTGCTTGGGCCATAAGCACACCTCTAACGCGACCCTGTCTCCGAGCCACATCCCGTGCTGAACCCCCTCGCTCTTTCATCTCATTCAAAGAACAGGCCCTTTTTGATAACCTCTTCCTCCCTGCCCGATTGTCCGGCCTGATCCCAGGCCATCACCTAGCCCAACAGATGCAGTTTATTGCCCCCTACAGTAGGACCTCGCCTCACATCAAAGGAGCGGGGATTAATCAATGCTTTCGCACCCCGAAGATCCCACTGATCACACACATCCCCGTTCCCAGCGGAATGTCCAGCTGTGCGATAACCACCACATGCTGAGATCGGGGTAGGAACTCTACTGTAGATATGTGTGGGAACGGGCCTGGACCGGGGATTCCGAGGATGTCTTTTCTGTTCTTCAAAGAAACATTACGGATGCAGTGTATGTAATAAAGCCATAAACCTGTGTATAAGAGGCCAGGCCTCAGAGATGCGGTTAGAGCACCTCGAGAAGATAGCCTGTTGTCTGATTTGACGTGTTCTGCTCCGTCGGAATAAACTCCTGTTTCCTGCCTTCCGTCTCCCACGCCTGCCTCTTTGTTTGGTAATCTCGAATGGTATGAGAGGCGGCTAACGCCGGGCAAATACTGAAGGGTTCTTGGTCAAATTTGGCCCTACCTTTTAACATGGCCCCATAACTCTGGTCCTAGTATAAATGGATCACATCATTTTCTACACCAGCTCTCTGCATGCGAATGTTCTCCAAAGTGTGTTTGCATGCCTGCGCAGTGCATTATTAAATGTGCTAAAATCAGAGGTGGCCACAGCTGCATATATGTTATGTCTAGAACGTGCGCTGATCAGACCGAACAACAACCACTGTGTTGAAATAACCTTGAAGGCCTCGGCACTCACTGTTCAGACAAAGCTTACCAAGCAAAGCTGCTACTATAGGAAAACATATTATTCTCGTGTGAAGCTAAACCGTCTGCTAGATTTTAAACATTTGTAATAATGTGTGCCGTGTGCAAAGGCAGCAGAAAGGAAAAATGGTGTTTAAACTACTAATAAGCTCATGCTAATTTAACACAGTGTAAATGCAAGGCACATCCCCATGCCAGTATATTGTTAGGCACATGCTGAAAACTATACAATACCATTGACATTTAATGTGTTTCTTTTATCCATTCTTAAACAATTAACAAGCCGTAGCAAAATCACAAAATGTGCTTAGTAGGGCTTGGACTGTATTAGAGTGCACATCACATTTACAACACCCAGTATGTCTTCCTAGTCAGTGCTTAACTTTTACAACAATAAGTGGTGGGGCCCACAGTTTTTGCTCAGAGGCAGATGGCCAGTGTTAACCAATGACTGGGGTGCCAAATTCCAAGGCAGTGTAATCCCAATTCCACTTCATGTCTCTTTGATCCATCACCAAACACTCTCTGCCCTTGTATCTCAATATTGCAGTCTATTTTTGCCCTGCTTTCTCCCTTTGTCAATGTTTTTCTAACTTCTCTATCTTTCCCTTTTTCGTTTTTCTCTCTCTTGCTCTGGAGCTGAGTCTGATGAGGAAAAATAAGTGCTGATGTCCAAACGTAAGTGTTGGTGATCCCCACCTGCAAATAGCAGCTTAAATTAGCACTGCCCCCCGTAAAAACTTCCTCACGTTTAATTCAAATAGCGTTCCACTTACAACCCTCAGAAATTGGAAAGTACTTTAAGATCAGTGTGTCCGCACCTGATTATCACAATAACTGCCCATTTCAATTTTTTTCCCACCTTCATATATTGCCTTCTTTTAGCAAGCAAAATATTTGGGAGAAATATTGGGAATGTCGTATTGCAATCCTGATATGGGCAGTAGTTTACCATTTACCTGAGAAGAATAGCCTTGGTCCTCTTTAGCCTGGTATTGCTCTGCATAACAAAAAAATAGTTTCGGCCCGCAAGCATATGCAATGGTCAGATTGGTTTTTTGGTTTGTATTGAAAGCTTCTACCAGAAAACAAGCAATGGCAATGCCAATAGGTTTGGTTTATGAATGTACTGTCAAGCCAGACCTAAAAATTCATGTACGTTAATGTCTGCCTCCTCCTGTCTGTGCTACTGCAAGAATAAGCACCATAAATTATTTAGTTATCCACACTTTAGTATCATTGAAATTGCAAGTGTATGCGCCTTAAAGTTCACCATGATAAATAAAATGTGTCTGGAAGCATGCAACTTATGCCTAATTAAAACATTTACCTCTGGCTCCCAACTCCTCTCACTGCAGTTCACACATAATTGTCTGGCAACAGCTTCACTGTCAAGCTAGACCAAAACACTTAAAAAAAATATGCCATTAGGTCAAAAAGGCAGCCATATGCTTTCAATAAAAATTATTTAGGAAAAAATAACCTTTGATATAATTTTATCAGAAGACCACAGGCACATCCTTGCAGTAGATGTAATTAGAACTGGTGCATAAACCCTTTTTAGTTTTAATGCATATCACAAGAAAATATAATTCATGCGAGTGCAAAGATACTGTACTATTGGTTTTGATTTACTATAACCTTAAAATATAGTTTAAATGCATAAGGACGACAACAATGCATTAAATATGGAAAGAGAAAAGCATAATTAAAGTTTTGGCCATCATCCCTTGCAATGAACATCACATTTTCCAAATGGATTTGCATATGTGATCAGGCAAAGTGTCATCACATAGAGTGTACAAGAGTCAACGGATGAAGTAGGCAGTCCCACTGTCCCCAGCTGTACGCTATGGAAGCAACATGTCACTGACCACTCACTGTACATGCCAATGGAGGAAGGTGGCTTCTCTAGAAATGTGTGTATGAATAAGTATTTATTATTTATGTTTTTTTATTGCATGAGGCGGGCGAGGCAACTAAAGCGGTCTCTAGACCAGACGTAACCAATTCTGAGCAGTATTCGGCACACTTCTCTTTTCAGTAGCATTTACCCTTTCAGTAGCTCTAACTCTCTCCTCTCTAGAACCAACTGCAAACTCTCTTGCAAACTTACTAAATCCTCGAGTGAACTTAGCAGCACAGTCCAAACAACAAGCATAGTCATGTGTGACTGATGACCAGACCAATATATTTGCGACCAATTTATTACATAGTTAGCCAACAAAATAGGACTCTGTATCAAAATGAGGTTTTATTGATATTCGGAATCAATGTGGGAAAATCAAAATCGAGATTATGCACACTGGCACAGCTAATGATATATGACCTCAGAATGCATTGCTTAAATGGAAGAAATAGACTATCTGCATTAGTTTTCCGATAGTTTTCTCTTCTTCTTTTAACAGCATCTTCATATTTCTAAAACAAAACAACATAAGAGAAGAATGTTATGATAAATTAAACAAAATAAAAATAGCAATTTCATGACATTTATTACCAAGGCTACTTTGCAGTGGTGAAGGGAAATGTTGTACTGACACTTGCACCGACTAAATAATGCAAATACAACATTCGCAACTACAGCTTCAAAAATTGCCATTTTTTAACTAGTTCATTGATGCACATATCAATGTTTCTCTGGTCCTTGAACTTGGCCTCATAAGGGTCTTTAGGAGAGAAGGTAATGTAATTCTTCTCATACCCCTTGCTTCACTCAGCATCTTCGGTGAGCAATATTAGAGAGTGGTCAATCCAGCCACAGCCCGTGCAGCTAAGAGCGGTGGGGCCGGGTTGGGGGGAAGAGGGAGGTGACAGATGACCACAAGGGAAAACTAAAAAAATAATTGATTTTCCCTAATCGCCATCTGCCGTACTCCCCCCCACCGCTCTTAACTGCACAGGCTCCAGCTACTACAACCTAAGAACGACTATTCTTTAACCTTGTGATATGATTTAAGTTCCATGTGTTGAACTAGTCAATGACACCTGGTGGTATACACCTGTTACAACGCATTTTTTACTCCGCACTACCATTACAACGCGACTTTTACTCCGCATACCATTACAACGCATTGCGCTGGGGGGCGCTGTAGGATAGGGAATAAGTTTAATTTTCTATCCAACACCTTCCCTAGTGTCCACGGGGACTGGTGTTGGAATAGAAAATTATACTTACCACTATCCAGCGCCCCAAGGCGCTATGCGTTGTAACGGTATGCGGAGTAAAAGTCGCGTTGTAATGGTATGCGGAGTAATAGTATGCGTTATAACGTCATACATCCCACCTGGTCAACTCTGTGCTCGCCTTTTGAAGTGTGATACCACAGCCGTTTGCCAGAGTTCACCATTATGGTGAATAGAATCATTTGATGAAATAACCGTGTTCTTCTCTGCACTGATAGACATAGAATGACTTACCAGAAGAGAGAGATCGAGAAAATGAGAGTTAAATAGAAAGGTGATTAACTGGAAGCATAGGGGTTTCCTGCAAAATCAGTTTCTGCCTCAAATGTGAGTGTGAGAAAAGTGGTGTATTATTTGGTGTGGTTGTGATAGGCTCACTTGACCAACCTCTAGCTCAACCCTGGTAGCTATGGCTTCAAACAGCAAGGCTTAAACAAGGGAACAAGTTTAAAGCATTGAGAAGTACTAAAACAGCGAAATAGGAAAAGTCCCACAACAAGAAAGAAATCTTACACCAATTTATAAAAATAGATTGTATTTGTATTAATTTTTAGATTTCAAAACAGGCTTAATCCATCAGAGGCTTCCAGAGATATGGCTTTTAAGTAAATTGTAAATTAGTGCTTTATGATCTAAATTCCAACCAGAATTGGTAAGCAGTAAGTTTGGAAGATTTGTAAAATATTTGAAGAGTTGAGTTTTTCTACCCCTGCCCACTGTGGAAGACTGACTCCCACAGGAAGAAAGTCAAGGGAGCCAGTAAGGATGTAAAGAACAATTACTGTTAGAACTGGGGTTTATGGTTGTCAGAGTGTGCACCCTGCACAAGTAGGAACCACCACTCTTGGCAGGGTAAACTAGATATATACTAAAAGATAACCTGTACTCACCCTCTGGTAGCTTGGCACAGAGCACACAGGTTTATCTAAAGAGGCAATGTGTAAAGTATTTGTGCAACACACACACACACACAGTAGCACAGTGAAAACACTGCAAAAATACTGCTCACAGGGTTAGAAAAATAGACAATCATTTTATGAGTAATTCAAGACCAAAACAACAAAAATCCAATAAGTGGAAAGGGACTAATGCATTTTTAAAGATTACTTGCGGTTGCACTGGATCCAATTCCAAGGTCCAGGCCAAACTGGATGAAGGAAACACCAGCTACAGGACTCATGCAGGTCCCGCTGAAAAAGTACCTTGCATAGAGCAAGCATCCACGTCGAAGACGCAATGCTTTGGTTCCGATCCGTGCTGGCGATGAAGGCTTTGCTGATGAACCCCTTTATGATGCAGGCACTACTTCGCCATTGAGCTGTGCTGCCTGTCATTGTGAAGCCGAGCAGTCTGTCGAAACGATGTCATCAATCAGCTCCTGTGTCGGAGTCAAAGGGCAGTGCATTGGTTCCAGTTGGCACAAACTCATCACTGCATTCAGTTTGACGGTTCTGTACAGCAGAAGCCACATTTCAAGGGCTTAGTACAAGATTAGAACCACTTGGCAGGGCAGGACTCACAGATGTCAGAGTGCAGGTGTTATTGCAGAGTTCAAGGAAGTCTTTGATGGAACTGGGGACTTCAGAACAGGGGGCAAGCCCTTGGAGTCACTCTGAGTTAAAGTGAGATGGGTCCAGTACTTGTCCTCATCAAGGCAGGTATCAGCATGGCAGCACAGCAAAGCAGAAAAGCAGTTATCCAGAACAGCAGTCAAGCAGAGTGGCAATTCTTGTAGCACAGCAATCTTCACTCCTGGCAGAGTTCTTCACAGGTCTAGTAGTGTATCACCTTGGTAGGGTCATAGATCCAGTGCGTATACCTAGTTGTGCCATTGAAGTGGGGGTTACTACAATGCAGGCCCTTTAAGTACACAGGTCCCCCTTTTTCCCAATCCTGACTTTTGACTGTCAGTAGGGGGTCATCAGCCCTTTTTGTGGGAAGCAAGACAGTGTCTATTCTGTTGTAAGTGTCAGATCTCCCAGGAATGCAGAATAATGCAGATTAGTTTTCTGTCATACCTACCCTTCCAGTGTTTGTGGTTGTCTAGAGGAAATGCACAAAGTGCAGCTGTTCCTCTTCCCAGACATGTATTAGAGAGAGGCTGCAGGGCACACAGAGCAGTAAGAGCAAAGGAATGCCCACTTTCTAAAAGTGCCATTTATAAAATAGTAATGTTAAATCCAACTTTTCCATTAAAGAGGATTTATGACTACCATTCCAAAGATATAAAACATGATTAGCTACTCCTTCCTGATCAGGAATTAAGGCTTAAAATGTTTAAGGCATTCCCACTGGTAGCCTATGAGAGGAGTAGGCCTCACAGTAGTGAAAAACAAATTTTGCGGTTTGCGGTTTTTCACTACGAAGACATGTAGAACTAAAAGTACATGCCCTACCTTTTAGACACACAGCACCCTACCCTTGGGGCTACATAGGGCCTACCTTAGGGGTGTTGTATGTGTAATAAAAACGGAATTTAAGGTTTGGCAAGTGGTTTAAAATGGCAAGTCAAAGTGGCAGTAAAGTGCACAGACAGGCCTTGCAATGGCAGGTCTGGGACAGGTTCAAAGGCTGCTTGTGTGGGTGGCCCAATCAGTGGTGCAGGCCCACTAGTAGCATTTAGGTTACAGACCCGGGTATATGGTATACCACTTTACAAGAGACGTACAAGTAAACTAAATCTATCAATTCGGTATACACCAATGTCACCATGTTTAGGGGAGAAGCACATGCACTTTAGCACTGGTTTGCAGTGGTAAAGTGCTCAGGGTCCTATGGCCAAAAAGGGGAGATAGAAGGCAAAATGTTTAGGGGAAGACTACCCTGAGGATGACAGGTCTAACAGATACCTTGTCACCAAACCAGTCTCAAGTCCAGCTCTATGGGTGAACCACTGTAGACTTCAATGTAGTAGTCCTGATGCAAGGGTTACAGGATGCTGAAGATGTTGTATGATGCTGAGGGTGGTGTGTCATCGACTGTTGTTATTTCTCAGTCCATGGTCTTTGTGAGGCAACTGTGGCCACAGGGGTTAATTTACCTTGATGTTCTCTTGGGTCCAGCAAAGGTTCTGAGTGACATCATAGAGAACTCAAGCTTTGCTATCGTTGTCTATTTGACATCACTTAGAACCACCCGGTGGAAAACATCCCCATAATTTACTGTTACCCATCTAGAATTCTATATGTAGAAACCCAAAGCTGAAGATTCTCTCACACCCTTTCCCATTAGGTAATGTTGACTATAGGGTAATATGTTATTATGCAATATAGTTGATAGTCCATACGTGCTACTACAGTGCTTAAGGATGCACACGCTGTGTGTAGATTTGACTGGCCTCTGCCCATGCAGATAAATTAAAGATATGTTTTTTTCCAAGTAAATTCTTTAGTTAGACATTGAGTATATCAGGTGTGAGGGCTTTTATCTTGCAGGATGTGGGTCCCTCGTCCACCTCCTGGATTATACCTTGACTGGTTGCAATTCCTACTATTGGAAAGTCAAGCACATAGAGGAGTAACTGGGTTATTCAATTTCAGTTCAGCAGTAGCTCTGGATATTTAAGTAGGAAACAACAGTGCCGACCACAGATAAATCCCAGACCACTAATTGCACCAGGACCATGTGAGGTGGAATCGCTGTGCCCATTTGTTTTTGCTTATTTGACAAGCTACTCTTCAGAGTTGTTTGTAGAACACGTTCGTTAGTCAATATTATTAAAAAATAGGTTTTCCAAGAGAAGTTTTGTCACTTTTGTAAATTTGATACTGATGGTATTCTGTTGAAAGCGCTTGGCTGTTTAGTTTCCATGTGCCTTTTTGCAGCATCTGTTATTTCAACGGAATGACACCCCAGGTACCAATAATCTATTCCATGTACAATACATTTGTGTATCTATGCTCTATACAGGAACTCCGGTCTGCATTTCCCTGCGCCTCGGCTGGTAGCAACTAAACTGTACTGAAAAAGCAGAGTAACAAGTATGTCAGAAATTTGGCTTTGCTTCCTTGTGTGTGGGAATATCAGGCACCGACGGAAAATAAATTGACAGCTACCTTATTAAAGCCATACTGTACATGGCCCACACTCAAGCCTTACCCGACCCCAACTGAAACATCCCAGCAGCCGCTAACCAATGGGATGCCGACCAAGGTGACTGGTGAACAGACCTTGCAATAATCTTCATGAAAAGGGAACTGTCATGATCATAAAGTCAATCAAGTGCCACTAATCAGCCATAAATAAAACAACTTATTTGTCTAAACCATCACAAGGTTAAATGAATTACTCATGTGTCACTGAATGCTTTAAATTCCATTTCTTTACTCAGCTCTCATGTGTATGCAGAAACCTTACCCACTTGTGGTTTGAAAATCTAGGTGCATTTGCCTGAGCCGTTATTTCTGACATCTTGATCCTCAAAATATCATGACACTACCACAGAGTACAAACAGTTCACCGTGAATATCTGGGCTCGGGGGATGTGCAGGCCACCGCCAGCAGTCAGCTGGCCCAGGAGAGTTCTCAATGGATTTGATAATATCCACCACCCGCAAAGGATACTAACGTATCACAGACCACTAAAAATAAAAAGTGGCGCAGTGGCACCAGTAGAACAAATTAAACTTCTGTGTTTACCTTGGGGCACGGGAGTGCAAGGTTGTTCATTTGCGTACGATTGCTAATTCAGATTTGCTCGTACTATTTCATGCAATACCTAATGACGCCACACTTTATTCTACATAAATAGTTAAATAGTTTTAAACATTGTCTTACACTGCTGTATTGTTTGAAGAATCCAGTCCGTAAATTCAGACACTTTAGTATAAACACCAGGCTGCTCTTGTCGAGCACATCCTTCCCCCCAGCTGGTGATGCCAACCAAATCCCATACGCCCTCAGACTGGCATGCGAAAGGACCACCCGAGTCACCCTACAAGACAGAAACATATGTTACAAAACAGCAACATTTAGATCGGCATTGGGTTGGATCAAGAATAATATGTTTTAAATATGCTGCAGCTATTTGAGCTATGATTTAATTAAAGAGCAAGAATGGACCACAGAAATAATGAGTTACATAGATTTCTATGAGTAGTATTAGGTCTCCTTTATGAATGGGCTACACAAATCCTCAAGATTTCCCTCCTCGGAACGACGGTTACAAGGGGCTCCTGTCAATTTCAGAGGAGGGGTTTGTGGAGGTTAAGAGCTGTGAGGAATTATGGGGCATATTAGCAAGAACCTTGATAATATTATCGCCGTTATAGCAGCAGGAAAATGCAGCTAAAACGGCGATAATGGGCTTGCTAATATGCGTTATAGAATTCCAATAGAAGCCCAGGTTAGATGTCCTGCAGTTTCCTGTCGCTAAAACGGTGATAATTTTAACGAGGTTCTTGCTATTATGCCCCCAAATGAGGCTATTGGATTTACTGTGCTAATTTTGCGTGTTTTTCCAGCATTTCTACCTGGAGACATTGCCTGCTACAAATCTCCAAGTGAAATATTACTAGGGTAGAGGAGTTCACCTTACATTCAAAAACCCAATGGGCTCTGTAGCTGCCATTGCTGGGCCCATCAGAATTAATGAAACAATTATAGAGAGAACTTAAGTGTATTCATTAAATATTTAGGGGTAGATTTAGAAGAAAGTGACTCAGTGCGGAACGCAAGCCATTTGGCTGCGCCGCACTAAATCACTTTCAAAGCATAGGGATGCAACATATTTACAACAATATGTCGCATCTCTGTGTTTCCCCCTGCGCTGCCACACAAATTGCTGCCATGCGCTGGTGCAGGCACCCTTGCACCATGGTGCAACGATGCCTGGGTTGTGTGGAGATTACTTTTGTTCAGGAATGGTTCCCTTCCTGCACAAAAATAATCTGAAATGCCGTTTTTCAACGTCTATGTGTGCTGCATTAGCACACATAGAGGTTGAAAAACGGCATTGTTTCAATGATTGTTTATGTGCAGGAAGGGAATGCTTCCGGTACATAAACAATCATTAGAGGTGATTTCCTCTTTCTATGTGTGCTGCAGATTGCAGCACGCAAATAAAGAGGAAAAGAAAACGAGGAGAAATGAATACATTTCACCTCATTGTGCCTCCCTACCCCTCCCCTGGGGAAGCATAGCATTCACACGCATTTTCAGATGTACGATTCCTCGTAAATCTGGAAATGTGTCTGGTTCCAGGGGTGTTGCGTGTGAACACCCACAGCAACACCCATGGACCGCCCCTGTCTCGCAAAGTGCTGCGTGTAAAGGGGCCATATTTACAAGGACTTTGTAAATATGGAGCAGTAACATTCACCACCCCTACGTCACAAAAAGTAATTAACCGGTGGCACAAGGGACTTGTAAATCTGCCCCTCAGAACTTACACATATTGTAGGATGTAAATTGTGGTGCTGGCTTTCTATATTTGTAGCAAAATGGCCCGATTGACAGCACTGTATCTTTTGCGAACAGTACTAGTTTTACAGTGAGATCTTTTGTAATTTTCTTGATAGTCACTTAGAACTTTTACTAGAATGCCCTGATTAATGAGACTGGAAGGATGCCTCCCTGACATGAGTCTGTTTCCATGACAGAACCTGATGGATATACTAACTTAAGGACATAATGGGCCGGTACCGTTGTAACGGTGGGCATTTTGGGCAGGGGTGGGGGGCAATGGGGAGTACTCACCTGGTAGCCCGGGATGACCTGTTCCTATGCAGAGCGGGGTTGGTTCTGATTGGCAGAAGGCAGATCTATGTCGAGAGAGGCATTGTGGGTGTAGATCGATAGACTGGAATACAGCAAATAGCGAACGCCAGTGGCGATGTGATGGGTGTGGTGACTGAGACTCAAGGCATGACTGGGGCTCTTCATAGGGGTGGGTGTAGTTGTTGGCTTTAAGAAGAAAAGTCTGAACAGCATATGTATTTAATGGCATATGGTAAGTGCAATTACATTTCACAGTGTGGATCCCTGAAAAGCAGGTAGTAGCAGGTTGTAGCAGGTTGTAGCTCATGTTTGTGAATCCAGGCATGTATTTCTCAGCAGGAACCAATGATTAAATGGGAAATATCTCTCATAGAAGTGTAGGCAGGGTGCTATTAGTTTAAACGGCCAAAGGCAATAAAGATTAACGACCCCCTCACCCATGAAGTATGACAACATATCTGAAAAACAGCTGCGGCTATATGCGAACAAAATGTAAATCACAAACTTACCCCGCCATTACCCTGACCCTA
Source organism: Lissotriton helveticus (assembly GCF_964261635.1). Classification (NCBI taxonomy): domain Eukaryota; kingdom Metazoa; phylum Chordata; class Amphibia; order Caudata; family Salamandridae; genus Lissotriton; species Lissotriton helveticus. Next base: position 43,450,684 of record NC_136060.1, on the reverse strand, counting down.
TTTTGAATTGTTTCTTGCTCCTGTCACTGCTACACTCAAGTCCATATGTGTTTTAGGTCATCCTTCTAAACAAGTCAAATTAAACCAAATTGTGAGATCAAGCATAGACCTCAAATGTGCAGCAAAGAAAGGTGAACAGCTGTGCGATTGTAGTTCAAGACGGTAAACATATTGGGAGATAAGGCTTGTTGCTGCAAGGAGCCCACTACGAATGTATGATATTATATTGCCTACATTCACAGCGTGGTCATTTACATCGTGTTTGTTACAACGCAAGTCATTACAACGACTTGCGCTAGAGGCGCTGGACTTAGGAATAGTATATTTACTATTCCATCTCCAGTGTGTGGAAATGTAGGGAAGGTGTTGGAATAGTAAATCGTACTATTACTTAGTCTAGAGTGCCATCTAGTGCAAGTCGTAACGACCTGTGGTGTAACAACGGCATTGTAAAAGTTGTTCTCCGTTTGGAGGGATTCATGTGTGGAGACTGATGGTTCACATGTCGTGTGTATGCAGGGGATTGTGGGATTTTGTACGTGGGGTTCGTGTTTCAAGCTTGGAACCATTGCTATCTAGTATGATGCAATTCTGTCAAATGGAAGAAAGGTATTTTTGAAATCCCAGCTGGGACCTGGGGCAGGGGCAGGTAGTAATAGTTACCTGGGTCATTATGTAGATAGTAGATGGGCTGGTTCGGGTGCTGGAGTAGTCAGTGTATGGGGGTGAATGCACATCCTCAAGTGGTGAGTAAATCACTCATGATAATGCTGCCAGATTCCCGTGAGGGGTCATTCTTGATCCTGTGAAGAGGGTCTTTACTGATGGGGGTGGCTTTTCTTTTTGTGTTACTCACATTCTAGTTGCAGCGGGCTTTCATTGTCTCATTGGGTGTATTTCACTTGAGTGTGCTTGAGCAGGGTGATCCTTGCTTATGCCATGGGCTTTTGTTCCAGCCAAATGTTTCATTCATTTATACACTTCTGAATGTCACCTTTCCTGCTTTAATTGTAGCTTAACAAATTGGACTCATCTGGCCCAGCCGTGTCCCTGTCTCCATAATTTTCACTCCTGCTTCTGTCCCTCTGGGTTCGAGTGGCATTTGTTCCTCTTCAGCACTGCCAGCACTGTCAATTTGGACCACTCTGTACCCTTAACCTAGATCCACAGCTTACATGTGCGAACGTGTTCTAAGCTTTGCTATTCAACATGGTCTCAGTCCATAGGTGCTATAGAGCCTTGGGGTTGCGAAGGGGGAGGAAGGTTTACTTGTGATGAGATTGTATGTGTGTGTGTCTATAGTGCAAATGGTTGTGTTCTCCCATTGGTGCAGTGGTGACACTCTTTATTGGTTCTGAGAGGTGGCAGCACAGTTCCATTGTAGGTAGTGGGCGGAGAACAGCTTTACAGCGAGGTTGTTACACTGCGATAGCTTTACAATACGGCCATTATAACGCAAGTTGTTACAACGATGTGTGCTGGATGGCGCTCTAGACTAAGGAATAGTATGATTTACTATTCCAACACCTTCTACTTCAACTTCAACTAGAGTTGGAATAGTAAATCATACTATTCCTAAGTCCAGAGCCTCCATCTCAAGTCGTTGTAATGACTTGCGTTGTACAGCCACGGTCGGTAGTAGGAGTTCCTGCAGGGCGGTGACGTGGGGAGGGGGAGGGGCAGGGTGGGGGGTAATAATGTATGGATTGCGGAGTTTAACAGGTAAGTAAACATATAAATAAATAAAACAAATTTCGTTGCGCGCACTACATCGTATTTGGTGATGCAGTGCACGCAACGAAATTCGTTTTATTTATTTATATGTTTACTTACCTGTTAAACTCAGTGATCCATACATTACTACCCCCACCCTGCCCCTCCCCCTCCCCACGTCACCGCCCTGCAGGAACTCCTACTACCGACCGCGGCTGGCGTTGTAACGACTTGCGCTGTAACGACCGCAATGTAAACTACTGCATTGTAAATGTATGCGATGTAACTAACGTCATACATTCAAATCATCACAGAGATAAACGTTGGGAGAAGAATATTTTGTTCCCTAGCACTATAAAACAGGAAGGATATGTACCCCCTAGTAGGGGAGCAGGTTAGTATGAGGTTAGTAGTGTGGAAGTGTTTTTCCAAATCTATATTTTCTTGCAATAAATAAAAATGCATAGTAATAATTTATATGTTGGATCCAATATAGAAATGATGAACAGATTAGATTACAGTTATGTGTTTAATACGGGGTATTGAAGCATGCTTATTAATGTGATTTAGTTTTCCAGGTTTATGTGAAAATGCGATCTTGGATAAAATGGATGCTGTTGGTGTCATTCACTCTTTTATTTGCCCCTTTAGTCGTATTTGTCTGCGCATCTTCTCTCCTCATGAGCTCCACAGAGCCAAGACAGCTGATGTAATGGTTTATTTCTTCTGTTATGAATACAAAGCTTTGAATGAACTTTACAGTGTTCCTCACTTGTTGCAATTTCAAGGCCCTTTCACTGTAGTTCCGCTATGGGTGCGGGTTTTATTCATTTGTGTGAAGTGATGTTATTGAAATGTATATATTGTGTTTAAACATCTCCAGAGGGCAGTAGCGGGAAAGATTCTAGACGCTTTCTTAAAATGGATTAGTGCTCATGTGTTGAGGTGATGACATTATTATTTCTGGTTTGCTAAAGAGTTGTCACTTCCGATCATACCATGATGAATTTGCTGTTTTACAGAAAAAAAAACATATCTGGTGCAGTTCTATCAAGTAGCGTTATCACCAAGTGGATCCAAAATTGAGCCAATGTATGTGCTAGGCTGGAGGTAGGGGTCTAGGAATGCAGGGTAGCTGGAAAAAAATATCTAAATGGCATTTGGGGGGTTAGGATTGTATCCAGATAAAAACAGTGCTTTAGGATCTTTTCCTCACCAAATGTACCTGTAACTGCTTGCATGATTGAACTTGATGCTGTCCTTTCTCCACATTCTCTTCCATCGACATCAGACAAACCTTTTATGTGGTCAGCAAGCTTCCTAGGGACCTGACTCATCTCCTGGGCCAGGCACCATTTGAGATATTAGTGCTCTCTAGGTGATATAGTCAACAAAATTGGCCTTATAAATTGGCACATTTTTTGAACAAATCAGCATGAAATATGTCAGATGCTGAAAGTTGTTGTTAACACTGGAACCCACCCTAGGAGCAGAACACTCCAGTATTTAAGACACACACCTTAGTATCTAATCCACTTCAATGTTTTTTTTGCATTGTAGAATTTGTAGTCTTCATTTACCACATTAAAAATTCAGGTCTTCAGGACCGAGCATGCAATCAATAACCCTTTACTGAATTAATTTATACAGTTACGCATGCACCTGGCAAATACGAAAGCTCTGAGGGCACCTTCATCAAAGAACACCAAATAGCTATAAGGCCAATCCCATAATGCACCATGGAATCAGCTTGCATTAATACCCAGGTGTCTGTCAGGAATTTATAATTTCCAAAGGTCACATCCAGTATCAAGAGAACAGAGGCACATTTTTAGCTTACCAATCAGTGGCGGCACCTCCGCTAAGGCTGAGGAGCTTCGTCCCATTGCGACACAGCAGTGAAATAAAGGAAGTATAAAATGTTAATAACTCAATGTTATTATCATCTTATGTTCTCCTGCTCTGGCAGCTTTGAGGGGGGGTGGACACTTCTCACACAAGGGCAGGAGTGGTTTGCCCACTCCAAGTGTGCATAAATGTTTGGTTTGCCATCTCCGGCCGGCCAAACATTCATACGCACTTTGAAAATTCTCCACCCAGGCTGAATTACATCATGGACCGAGAACATGCCCAGGCTCCAACTTCCTGTCGGAGTCCTGGACCACAGCACTCAGACCAATCACAATGCTGCATTGCAGCATTGTGATTCGCTATGGGAAGTCTGGTGCTTACTCCTTCCTGTTCTGTCTGAGAGAGATGACAAGAGACGTGGCAAGCAGGTAATTTTTTTTCTACTTTGCTTTTACAACTCACTACTCACCCTCACCCTCCGCCCCGCCCTCCACCCTGATCGGTGCCGGCCTTTACTACTACCAATAACAGCTTGTTATGGGCTGGCCTATCAAAGACAACCTACTGAAAGTTGGAAATCAAAGAAGGGTAAAGTCATATATTAACACAAAACATCACACCTGAGGAAAAGTGGGAACAGCAAGAACACACTGCATTCTGCACTAACATTGACAAGCTTGCATTGCTTACATTCCCTGCACCTTTTTAGTTCTCGCCTAAGCCGCTCATGCACTGTTTGTACAAGACATGCTGTTTTCTAGATATAGGCTTTAAGCTCTTCCTATGTTCCGCCCATGTATTTTATTGGCTTCTTTGAGTATCTTTTGGAATTATTTTTATTGCATTGTTTTTTTTTGTTCAGTAGTCCCTCCTTAGTACCTCCTTCTATCCTGTTGGAAACTCCCATGAGGACTGCCTTTGCTACATGTGTTCTTACTCAGTATGTTTTATTTACTATTAGTGTGCACTATTTTGTTAATCAATGCATTTTTCATAGTTTCAAGACCAACATGCTCTCCTGCTTCTGCAACCTGCCCTGGGGTCTAATTGTATTGGGACACTGCAGAGGTAACATTTTTTTAAAACTCTTTAGTTTATAATTAGGTTATCCTGTTTAAGTTTAACCCTATATTAACTGATAGAACCCCACCAAAAGGGAAATACCAGGCAGTGGTCTACATTTTTTGATGCTGAAGGGATTCTATTTGTGTTTTAACAACTATAATGTTCTTTATTAAGTGTTTCTGTTAACTTTTGCTGCAACCTATAGTGCACTATAACACACTCTCATAATTCCCCACTGAATTTTTTTTGTATTATGTTTGTGGTGAGTTTTACAGAAACGTATAATTCGTAATATAATGAATTATTTTATTTTACTGATGTGTATGCAAAGAATTAAAAACTGACCGGGACACACTGACCTCAATCAATTTCTTTTTATGTTTGAGGTGACTTTTATCAAAACATATTACTTTGAACCCAATAGATTAATTTATGTGTGAATAATGTCTTCTTAGTATTTGCTGTAGCAAACATGACACGCTCTCCCACTTCCACAACCTGCCATAAGGTATAACTGCATTGTGACTGACGCTCCAGACGAGCTAACATTTCTTACTTGCATATGAGTTTATATTTATTTTTTGACATCACAAAGTAACATGTTGTGTAATACTTCATTTTTATACATCCACAGGATGTAAGTGCACTGTGACACCATCTTGCTGCAATCGTTTTTTTGTGTGTTTATGTGGCGTTTTGATCGGATCCTGTCTATTTTATTAATTAAAGTTGTTTTCGTATTTACTGTAGCCTTGTGATTGAATCTTGCCTTGCAGTGCACTGTGACATGCAGTTCCAATGCTAAGAGATTTGTTTTCACTTTGTGATGAGTTTTCAGTGAATTAATTTTTGGTGGTGTGTGCCATATGTATTTACCCACCCAAGTGCTTCTGTTTCTACGCTTTTACCACCTCCGTAAACCTAATGCTTTTCATTTTGTCTTTGCATTATGTTTTCATCGGCTACCTGGTCCAAGTGCGCCGTAACATGCTTTTACGCTGTTATGAAGCAATGATTTGTGGTTTTAGCTTCTGTTGTATTTTTATTAGAACTTGCGTCTTACTGCACCGTTAAATGCACTGCCAACTTTAATATTGTTTTTTTCATTTCATGGTGCGTTTCAATGCAACTTTTTATTTTATTTCATGTGTGCAGTTAGTTTAGAGCCAATCAAGCTCTTCATATTGTATTTTTTTCTCCCACTTCTGTTACAAGTGCTTTAATTTTAACTTTAGCTAAGGGAGTAGTGCTTTCTGAAGCCCCAAACAGCTGGCATTGTCTTTTGGTTTTGCATGAATTTTTGGTTGTCTCAGTGAAGAACCGCATTTTGGCACACTCTCCTGTATCACTGTGTTCCCGACGTTTAGCGTTGTAAGTGTTGACCACACATTTTTGTAATTTTTCACGTCATAGTGGTCTACGAAACGTTTACATTGTACTACTTATACACTAAGGAGCTCACTACTGCCGAACCATAGGTTGGCGGTTCCGACCTCACAATTTGGATGCGACTGCACTATGGGAGGTGGGAAACATCCGTTTTTCAATGTCAGCTTGTGCAGCCATTAAAAGAGGCCCGCAGCACAAGCTGACATTGAAAAATTGAAGTTTCCGTCCTCCCATAAGGCAGTCACATTCAAGATTTGAGGCACCATAGCAGAGGCCGGAGAGGTACAGGGGCCCTGCTAGGCAGCCCCAACGACACTTTCCGACAGCCTTCCCATGTCGGAGAGGCCGACATGAAAAGACTGTTGGAAAGTGTCATCATAATCGCGATGGCAGAGCCGGAGCTGGCTCCACCATCATTAAGGGATCACGATATTTTCCGATGCACCGAGGGTTCCTTGAGTTCATTGGACGTGCATCAGAATCCCCCTGCAATGTTTTCCTCCTACCGCCGGCATCGTAATACAGCTGTCAGAGCGAAACTCACAATGTCATGTGGAAAGCCTCCCACAAGGTGTTAGATGGCTTTCCGCCTGACTTCGCAATCAGGCCATGTGTAAGTAGCAAACACACCTTATAACTTGAAAATGGCATGAACTATAGTAGTTTTGTAAGCAAAATCATTTTTACCTATTGGAGTGCTCCCTTTTGTTTTTATTAAGTTGTTCAAGACATAGCAGCAACAATCCTCCCCAAACTTATTGTACTTGTTATATTAATTGGGATGTGTGTGCAATGACTTATCATCTGCACAAGGGTGTAACTACAATGTCAAAATGCACACTAACCTAGTACTGCTTTTTCACTTCACCAAATGTAATACATTTTTTTATTTACTGCGATACAGTGTAGCAACACTGCTTTCCAAATATAATCATGTGCTTATACTTGAACCTTCAGAAAGGCAAAATAAGTCACAGCAGACGAATCCCATTATTTGTTTTGTTTTGTCTTGCTAAGCAGTCATTTAAGCATTGAGTTTGCCACTTTCATCGGAAGTCTTTCATTATTATCAGCAGCATCGCCATCTTTTGTAGACTTGGGATTAGCACCCAGAGAGTAAACAGTACATTCTTTTAACCACATACTGTTACATTTTACAGACTTGTAAAATCCCACGCAGTGGTCTACATTCTTTCACAGCGGAACACGCTCGATTTCTGCTTCAACAACTGTAATGCACATTATTATGAGTTCCAGTTAAATTTTGCTGGGACCCATAGTGCACCATAACACACTCTCATAATTCATCGACTGTAATTTGTTTTTTTTTATGTTTGTGGTGACTTCCTCAGAAACCTATTACTCACAACATAATGGATTTATTTATTTTATGCATACATATGCCATGCATTAAAACTCCCCCGACACTCACACACCGTAATCAATTATTATTTATGTTTGAGATAACTTTTACCAAGACAAATTACTCCAAGCATAATGGATTCATTTATTTCATAGGTGTGATTAATGTTATCTTGGTAGTTGCTGTATCAGGCAGGACATGCGTTCCCCAGCCCACCATAAGGTCTAACAGTATTTTGACGCTGCAAAGGAGCTCACATTTCTTACAAGCGCTTCTATTTCTGTTTTTATATTCACTTCACCTAGTACAATGGATTTAATTTTATTTAAGCTTTTCTTTTGTATGGACACGGGGTGTAAGTGCACCATGACAGGCTATCAGGTTTACAGACTGCAATGTTGTTTTATTTGTGTTTTGTTGATTTTTGAGTGGATATTGACTTTTTTTATTAGCTACTTTATTTTTCGTACTTACTGTAGCAGGCACGTAGTTGTTATCTTTATGTTTCTTTGCCCTTTTGATCATCGGATCCTGCCTGTCAGTGTAGTGTGACACAATGTTCCAAGTTAAGAGATTTTCCTTTCACTTTGCAATGAATTTTGCAATCATTTTATTTATTGGGGTATGTGTGCTAAGTATTTAGCCACCCAAATGCATATGTTTTTATGTTTTTAACACTTCCCCAAATGTAATGCTCTTTATATTGTCTGTGTGTTATGTTTGGATCAGCTACCGGGTATAGGTGTGCCGTGTCATGCACTTAAGCTGTTACTACTGCAAAGAATTCTTTTTCCATTTCTGATGTTTTTTGATTTGAACATTTGTCTTACTGCAACGTTACACACGCTGCCAACTTTAATAGGTTTTTATATTTAATTACGGTGTGTTACACTGCAACTTTTCATTTTGTTTCATGTATGCGGAATGTTTTCGGCCAACCAAGCACTTTACGTTTTACTTTTCTCACACTTCTGGTACAAGTGCTTTCATTTATACATTAGCTAAGGGAGTAGTGCTTTCTCATACAGTTGGCATTGTCTTTTGCGTGAACATTTGGTTGTCCCTGCAAACAACTGCATTCTGACATACTCTCTTCTTTCACTGCGTTCTCGGTGTGTCAAGTTTTAAGTGTGGCAAATCTTCTTTGCGTCATGGTAGTCTACGAAATGTTTACATTGCATAATGTATACATTATGGCCCTCATTATGATGTCGGTCGGAAAGGTTCTGAACGGCATTCAAATTTTCCTAACCCGAGTCGGAAGCCATGTTTCTGACCAACTAAAAAACATTTCTGAACAACCGATTATGATGGAAGGTAACCGTTCGGTTTGTTTGACTTGGTTCCGACTGGCACTCAGAAAACCTGTGTTGGTCAGAGCCCAATCTTACAGGTCTATGGACCACGTTTCCAACCGACGTATTATGATGTCGGATTCGGACAGCCTTTCCAGTTCTGTTTGTCCGACACAAAAAGGCTGATGGAAACTGACTTTGGGTGTCCGTAGCAAGCCCCCTTTCACCCGGAGTCCTCTGGTTGGGGCCCGTAGGGGTACCCATGGGCCCCTCTTTGCAACCATGCACAGTGTGGCAGGTACCATGGGGTGCCCACCACAGGTTGCAAGGTTTTACGCAACCACCCCTTTCTTCAGTGGGAGCCTGTGTTGCCGGTCGGAACACTGGCTCCCTTTGAAGTTAATGAGGGTCCGACTGAAAGGTATTCAGAACCATCTTAATTGGTCGGACTCCCCAAACCCAATTCGGTCAAAAACAATTCCGACAAGGAGTCTGTCGGAATGCTTTCCGACAGATATCGTAATGAGGACCGATGTGTTACATGCAAAAAACCCTTACAACTTTAAAATAGTGTGAACTAGATTAGTTTTGTCAGTAAAATTATTTTTACCTTTTGGGGTGCTCTCGTTTATTTTAATTGGGGTGTTCCAGACATAAGAGCAACAAGCTTCCACAAACCTAATCAGTCCCTTAAGCATCGATTTTCAAACTATTGTCGGAAGACTTTTCATCATTATCCGTGCTGCCATTTTTGCAGGCTCGGGATTAGCATCCAGACAGTAAACAGTATATGCATTTAACCACATGCTGTTCCATTTTATAGCTTGTTGTGAAATCCCAGGCAGTGGTCTACATTCTTACACTGCTGAAAACGCTTTATTTCTGCTTCAACAAATGAAATGCACTTTAGAAGTGTTTCTGTTAACTTTTCCTGGGACGCACAGTGCATCGTAGCACACTCTCATGATTCACCCAAAAATTCTTTTTTATTTTATGTTAGTGGTGACTTTCACAGAAAGCTATTACTCACAACATAATCAATTCATTTATTTGAAGGATATGTATAAAACAATGAAACACCATCATGGAACACATGAACCCTAATAAATTATTATTATTGATAAATGTGACTTTCAAAAAAACATATTACTCCAAACATAATTTCTAATTTCTAATTTAAAATACTTGTAAAGCGCATCATACACCTTGCGGTTTCTTGGCGCTGGGGGGATCGGCAACTGAGGTAAAAACAAAAACACATGAACCCTAATAAATTATTATTATTGATAAATGTGACTTTTAAAAAAACATATTACTCCAAACATATCAGAATAATTTTGTGAATAATGGTGCCTTTGTAGTTTCTGTACCACTCACTACACACTCTCTTGCTCCCGTAACACACCATAATATAGAACTGCATTGTGACGCTTCAGAAGGGCTAACATTCTTTACAAGTGCTTCTGTTTATCTTTTATATTCACTTTACCTACTACAATGGATTTTATTTGGTCTTAGCCTCATCTTTTTTACGGAAACGGGGTGGAAATCTACCGTGGCACGCTATTTATGTTTACCAACAGCAATGTTTTATAAAGTATTTTTCTGTTAATTTTTGAGTGCATTCTGTTTTTCTTGTAAATGAATGTCTATATCTAGTTACTGTAGCAGGCACAAAGTTTTTAGGTCTCGCCTCGGCAGCGCATGCGATGCATGCGTTGCATGAGCTGTCTCAGCGAAACCTTAAGTAATCTCTATATGTTGGCAAGCAACCGGTAGTTTCTCCTGCTGCTTGCCATTGACTTAGTCTTGTTCTCACATTTCTTTCCTTTGTTTTTAGTGGCTGTTGCATGTCCAGCTGACTTCAATCAATCAATCAATCAGCAGATTTGTATAGCGCGCTACTCACCCGCTAGGGTCTCAAGGTGCTGGGGGGAGGGGGGAGTTGCTACTGCTCAAACAGCCAGGTCTTGAGTTGTTTCCTGAAGGAGAGATGGTCCTGGGTCAGCCGTAGGTGGGTGGGGAGGGAGTTCCAAATCTTGGCCTCCAGGTAGGAGAAGGATCTTCCTCCGGCGGTGGTTCTGCGAATTCGTGGTACGGTGGCGAGTGCGAGGCTGGCGGATCGGAGCTGGCGGGTGGGTGTGTAGAATGTGAGGCGGCTGTTGAGGTATTTGGGGCCCATGTCGTGGAGAGCCTTGTGTGCATGGGTGAGAAGTCTGAACGTGATCCTCTTGCTGACGGGTAGCCAGTGCAGGTCTCTCAGATGGGCAGAGATGTGGCTGTGCCGGGGAATGTCCAGGATGAGTCGTGCAGAGCCGTTCTGTATGCGCTGGAGTCTTTTCTGGAGTTTGGCTGTGGTTCCTGCATAGAGGGTGTTCCCGTAGTCCAGTCGGCTGGCGACGAGGGCCTGGGTGACCGTCTTCCTGGTCTCAGTGGGGATCCACCTGAAGATCTTTCGGAGCATGCGCAGGGTGTTGAAACAGGATGACGAGACGGCGTTGACTTGCTTGGTCATCGTGAGGGAGGAGTCCAGGATGAAACCCAGGTTGCGTGCGTGGTCCGTTGGCTTGGGGGTGGTGCCCAGGGCAGGGGGCCACCAGGAGTCATCCCAGGCAGAGGGGGATGGTCCTAGGATGAGGACTTCCGTTTTGTCCGAGTTCAGTTTCAAACGGCTGAGCTTTTTCCATTCCGCGACGTCTTTCATTCCTTCGTGGAGGCTGGTTCTGGCGGTGGTGGGGTAGTTGGAGAGGGAGAGGATCAGCTGGGTGTCGTCGCCGTATGAGATGATGTTTAGGTTGTGTTGGCGTGCGATGGCTGCAAGGGGGCTCATGTAGACGTTGAAGAGGGTGGGGCTGAGCGAGGATCCTCGCGGAACGCCGCAGATGACTTCGGTGGCCGCGGATCGGTAGGGGGGGAGGCGGACTCTCTGGGTTCTTCCGGAGAGGAATGAGATGATCCACTCCAGGGCCTTCCCTTGGATTCCAGTGTTGCTGAGTCGCTGTATTAGTGTGCGGTGGCATACGGTGTCGAATGCTGCTGAGAGGTCCAGGAGGATGAGGGCAGCTGTATCCCTGTTGTCGAGCAGGGACCTGATGTCGTCGGTGGCTGCGATGAGGGCGGTCTCGGTGCTGTGGTTTGCTCGGAAGCCGGACTGCGAGGGGTCAAGGGATCCGTTGGTCTCGAGCAAGGCGGAGAGTTGTTTGTTGACGGACTTCTCGATGACTTTGGGAGGAGCGAGATGGGGCGGGATTTAACTTGTAATGTTGCTGTTAATGATGGCTTAACTAATGGTGCAACAGGTATAGTAAATGTTGTAGAAATTATAAACAGTACACCAATTATAGTTTGGATTGCATTTGATAATGAAAATATGGGCACAATTACAAGAGTCCAAATCAAACACTTATATCACATAAACATTTCACATAATTGGACACCCATACATCCTCTATCAAGACATTTTCAATTCCCCAAAACATTTATAACAATTATACACAATTTCCATTACAACAATCATCTGCACATACTATACATAGGACACAAGGTAATTCTATTGAACCACTTTATATACACTTTAACAATAGCAATATACATCACTTGCAGTATGTAGCTTTGAGCAGTGGTAAATCTATATTAAATATATGCATCAAAAACTTTAATGAGATAAAAATCTTGTACACCACAAAGTAAATGAAGAAATGCAGTGATTAATAACAGATATGCCATTACAAAAATCAGTTTAAATATTAGTGTGCAAAAGATAAGCTTGATACAGAAGCAATTCAAAGCAATATCAGCTGATAATGACGTCATAAATGCAGACATTCTTTGCCCATCTGAAATAAACACAGCTAGAAAAGCAGCAAATTATACCTTCTTAATTCAACAATATCTTATTATATTTGACAAATTCCACAATCAAAAAGCCATGCAATTGCACTTGACTACAAGCAATAACTTTTCATATTACCTATTCATAAAATGCAGCAACACATTGACATTCTACATTTTACTCAACATATTAATAATAAATACTACTTTATTAGTGATACCACCACATGGTTGTACAAACCACCACATTTACCAATTCAAGCATTGCTGCAATTATTAACAACCATTATAAACCTTTACCCAAACTAACTCTTTAATCATGGGTGGTTTTAACATAGATTTACAAACACAAGCACAAAAAGTAACTACTATTATAATTTATGCACACACAATTTAACTGCATCCAAAAATACAAAATTATACAACAGACTACAAATCATTATTAGTTCACATATACGCTAATAACCAATTAGCAAGGTACCACGGATAGCAATTTAACAACCGTTTGTACTTAATAACATATCCTTTTCACATTTCAGATTAATTCTATTCAAGATATTTGGGTTGAAACAAATGAAGGAAACAACCCATATCAAAAAAATATCAGAGCAAAAGTCAATAAATGTTCAAGAAAACTTATTGTAAAAATGCCAAACAGGAAAGCAAAATACTATATCATCTTGCAATCACAGATGCAACAGGATCCATCAAAGCAACCTGCTATAATGAAGATAATTACAATCAAACAATAGAACAAAATGCCATATGGATTCACAATTTCATAGTAAAATAAATGATTCATAACTATGCAAACAAAAATTTGAAGAATACATGTAAATTTAATTCCAGAGTGTATAGCTAAAGATGCTGAATATATACTTTAACTACCAGCTGCTCCACCTTCACTAATAAAAACAATATGAGAATCTAACATAAAAATGCTTCTGATCGTTTCAGAGACAATCTCACAAATAAGTTACTAAGAAAAGGTATTACCTTATTTGTTTACAATATGTTGATTTGTATTATAAACACAGCTATAGTAACCACCTAAACACATAAACTATGAATGTTTTGTACATGCCCTATTACTTCTATTGACATTTTACCCAAGTCCCACAGTCAAAAAGTAACTATTAACAAGTTAAAAGATGAAGAATTAATGTTGAGCACTTTAGCGATTTTTGCTCAGATCTTAAAAATAATCTGCACATTGTCATATGAAATAATTATTAATCTAAACTTAAAAAATGAAGAAATACTGTTAATCCCCTTGATTTTTCAACATAGTATACGTTTACACAAGCCTTTTATATGCTTGAATCGGATTCGGGGAGTCCTACCAACCGATTACCATGCTTCCGAAATCGATTCGGTCAGACTCCCGTTAACTTCAATGGGAGCCTGTGTTTTGACCGAATACACAGGCTCCCATTGAAGAAAGGCGTGGCTGGGGAAAATCGTGCACCCTGAGGCGGGCACCTCTTGGTGCCTGCCACACTAGGGGGCCTATTATGATTGCGGTTTTTCCGCATCCTCCCGGCCGGCGGAAGCCACCGCCGGCCCGGAGGAGGCGGAAAAACCGCAGCGGACCCACCAAAGACCCACCGCCACATTAGGATGGCTGGTGGGTCCTGGTTACCGTCCGCAGCTTTTCCGCCGCGGTTGGCTTACAACCGCGGCGGAAAAGCTCTAATATGGTGGCGGTGTCTCCCAGACACTGTGCGCCATATTAGGAAGGGCTTTAAAACATGCTTTTCCTCAGTGGGTTTTCCGCCGTGGAAAAGCATGTGTAACTTCACTGCGGGGGCCCGTTGCGGGCCCCCTAGGTAAATGGGGGTGGGGGGTGCACATGGGGGGTACCTATGGTACCCCCCTGCATTTGTATGCAGAAATCGGCAGGCACCGCACGGTGCCTGCCGCTTTCTGCATACAAATGCAATGTATGCATTTTTACCATTGCGGCGGATGCAGCTTGAAGCCGCACCCGCCGCAATGGTAAAAATAGAGGATGTGACCGCCAGGGTGGCGGTCACATCCTAATTGCACAGGAGGGAACTCCGCAGGCAAAGCTCTATGGTGGCGGACGGACTCAGGTCCGTCCGCCATCATAATTGGCCCCATAGTGTGGTTGAAAAAGAGGGTCCCTTGGGTACCCCCACCGGCCCCATCATGAAGTATCCGGATGAAGGGAGGGCCTGCTATGACCCCCAAAGTCAGAGTCCGACAGCTGATCCATGTCAGCACAACCTATTCGGAAAAGCTGTCCAAATCTGATATCATAATCTCTCGGTTAGAAACGTGCTCCATAGACCTGTATGAGTCGACTCCGACCGACCCCGTTCCTCTGAATGCCATTCGGAACCGACTTGAAAAGTCTGAAAGCTTTCTGACTATCGTAATTGGTCAGTCGGAAATGTTTCCGAATCGGTTGGAAACCTTTATTTCACAAATAAAAGGTAAGTAAAACCTACGTTGAGTGAAACGAGAGACATAAACGAGAATTTTTCAGATGGTATTTCAGATGTCGTAAACAATAGGATGGTGGGAACAATAAGAGAAGGAGGGAAAAGTTGAAGGGATTGCACTGCGCATTTGAAAGTCTTCTGGAAACTGGATGGGTAGAAAATGTGTTTATACCATGAGTGTAAGATGATTTGAGAATATAAGGGGAAGACTCTTTGATAGGAAACCCAAGCGGCCAACCCAATTGGAATGACAATGACAGAGTTAACAGAGTGAAGTTGTATCAGTTTGAATTGTTTATGATTGTTTAATACATATCATTGCACTATAATTGAGTTGAAAGATGCCTCGTACGTGAACGAATTGAACTGCATTAATATAAGATGAAGAGGCAGAATATGTACACTTTGATATTTAAATTTCAAAACCTAATAAAAATTATATATCAAAATTAACCCCTGCTCGACTACAGTCTCTCCAAGTCATCCTGCCACAGACAACTCTACTATTAGATGACGACCATCATATTCAATTCTCATCCTGTGTATTGGCTATCTGGGAGGCTAGTCATGGCCTCTCTACTTCCAGATCCTTGATTATGGGGATTCTCAGCATAGAGCAGTCTGTGTCTCAGTGAACAGCTATCCAAGATGCTTACATTTTGGTTCTTCTATCTCTACCTCCCTTCTTCCTTTTTCCCCATGCAGTCTTATTCAGAGCCTGTCATTCATACAATTCTCAATTGAGTAAAAGTGTAAAGAGTGTGACTAACTTTGGAGTCCCTGACTTGAATTACCTTTGAAATCTGACATTGACATAAATCAACTGGTCATGTGTATGGTCTCTGTCTAGACTGGCAAAATGGTCGAAATATAATGGAGTGGAGTGGAGATTTACTCCAGCACTTCTTCCACCACTTTTGTCATGTGGTCCCGTGGGCGTGGAGGGAGGCCAAGATCCTTCCTCTTCTAAAAAAGCTGTCGCTGGACCCCCCCTCTGCCAAGGAACTACCGACCTATCTCCCTCCTTCCTGCTGTGGCGATGGTGTGTGAAAAGGTGGTCAATAAGCAGTTGACAGACTTTGTGGAAAGGGAGATGCTTCTGCAGCTGCTCAATCAGGTACTCTGTCCATCACCACCCCCTTTTGAATCGTTTTGACCACGACAAGTGTGGAAGGGTATGCTCAGATGTGAGTCCCTTGCTCACTGCACCATCAGGATTCAAGCAAGCCGGGCCGAAGACGGCTGTAATGCCAGAAACCGGTCCCCGGAAGCTTGTTTCCTTTCCAGTAAAGAATTGGCTTGGTAGTTTGGTCTGCCCTGTTCCCATGATGCACTGGGCCAGGGTCAGACTAATTTGCATGTAGCCAGGTTCTGAACTGAGATGGTGCAGTGAGCTAAAAAACGGTGATGGATCAAGCCCTGATCTTTTGACTGGGTAGGAGTGTTCTGCTTAATTCAGATACTCTGTCCATCACCACCCCCTTTTGAATCAATCAGGGTTCAGGGCATCCCACAGCACAGAAGCCCTGCTGGTGGAGGTGGCTGGAGCCATCCGGGAGTGCTTGGATGCCGGCGGGAGAGCAGCATTAATTTTGCTTGACCTCTCGGCGGCATTTGACTCGGTTCAACATGTACTTCTTCTCTCGCGTCTGGCTAAGATCGGTGTGTTAGGTGTTGTGTGGGGCTGGTTTTAGTCATTTCTGGATGGGCATGCCAAGCAGATCCGGATTCCATCATCCTCCTCCTCCCCTCAACCCGTAACAGCAGGTGATCCACAGGGTTTCTCCCTTAGACCCCTTCTTTTAAACATCTATGTGACCCCATTGACCTATTTGGTGGAGGAGTTGGGGGCCAAGGTGATGGCATATGCAGATAATACCCAGTTGCTTTTTACCTGGGATAAAGAGGCGGACACAGTATTACCAGTTCAACACTGCCTGTCTTCCATTTTCAAATGGCTGGCTGAGGCGCAGCTCAAAGGTAACAAAGAAAAACCAGAGGTTCTGCTCTTTGGCAATTTACCCCTTAATTTTAGAGAGCAGTTCTGGCCCCCTGAGTTTCCCTCACCCACCTCATCAGGGAATACATCAAAAAACGTAGGTGTCTGGTTTGCCGAACGTCTTTCCTTCTGGACAGACATCAACAAACTGGCTGGATGTTGTTTTGGCCTGCTTAAAACCCTCTCCTCCCTCTAGCAGCGATGAAAACTGTTACGTGTGCAGTGATCTTGTCTAGGTTGGACTATGTGAATGCCCTCTATGCTGGTGTGCCTGGGTATCTGCTGAAAAAACTGCAGGTGGCACAGAATACAGCAGCTAGACTTCTGTTGGGCATCCCGGCTTGAATCAGTGTACGGCAACAGCCTCGCTCCCTTCATTGGCTCCCCATGTTGGCGTGAGTTACATTTAAATCCTTGATTTTGGCCCACCGCTCCCTGCATGGTTTGTGGTCCTCTCTATCTACCGAGGCGTTTTTCCTTTTACGTTCCTGCACGTCCTTTGCGGTCCTCGTCCCTCTGCTATGCTCTGATCCCTCGCTTTAAGCTTCAGAGAATAGGGGGCAGTTATTTTACGGTGAAGGCAGTGGCTGCTTGAACACTCTTCCTCTTGCTTTATGCAGTATCTAGGACCCTGCTGTTATCAGGAGGAAACTGAATACTCATCTATTCTCTTGCTAGTACTTTTTCCCCCACTAGGCTCCATGCCGGGTTACTCATGAGAAGCTGTGCACGCTACAAATTTATGTAACATAACATAACATAACATAACATAAGATGTGTTGTGGAAGATGCTCCAAGTGGGATGGAAATGACCAGATGTAGGTTCCTTGCTTGCGTGTGAAAGGATTCAAGCTAACCTTTGCACATGAGTCATACTTAGGCTGAAACCGAATTGGGGTTACTTCTGCTCTGTGCTGGAGAGGGCTGGCAAGGATGGCCGGCCAGAAGTGGTCTTATAGCAGCAACAACAAGACTGATTTGTTTAGACTGGCCACTGTCTAGTGTAGCACAGTGGATGAAAAATGATGGACGAGACTGCAGCCCAAAGCAATTGCCAGTGACTGATGTTCATTCTATCATTCCTTCCATAACTTTGTAGTCTATTGATATAGACACCCCAAGTACAATGGCACTCTTTTTTTTTCTTCTTTTAAATTTCATAAAAGTTTGTATTACATTTGAAACAGTTACACACCTCTTTGCCTACAACCCTGGGGCCGGCAGCACACACAATAGAGCTTCCAACTAGATGAACACAGCTGTAACGCAACATCCCGGGGGACCGGCAGCGAATTCAAAGTATGTTATTGTGAAACACATTACTATGAAAAGTGGTTGTAGTCATGAACCAATTTATTCTGTCTCTTAAACTTTCCTCAAAAGCCAAGTAACCACCCTCCCCCACCTGCCTTTTCTAAAAAAATACCAGTTCAATGATACATACAGTCATGAACAGCTTGCATGTGTCTGTTGCAACTTTCAAGCACTCCGTTCCATTTGTATCATCGTGTTTTGTTCCCCCGTTGTAACATCGTGCATGCCTCCTCTATGTCCATCTAAATGACCAAGCCATTTTCCTCAGTCAGACCCAACGCTCTCACTCTGAGTGCTCGCCCCTCAGACCCGCACCCCCCGATCCCAGCCAACTCACAGAAGGTCCCCAAATATCTAACGGTCTGGATATGCTAGGCATGAGCTCCCAATATTTTGTTAATTGATCTTTATAGTACGTTGCCGTTTTTTGCCACCCCGCTATAGTTGGGGGATGTCGTTTCTTCCAATGTATGGCCACATCGCGTTTAGCCAATAACAGTAACATAGCTGTGAGTTTGCGGGAACCCCTTGGGATATTTAGCAAAAAGCCCAGTAGTGCCACTAGTGGTGTAAGTTGAATTTGGTGTTCGGTAATGTTTCCAATGTGCACACCCACTGCCACCCAGAATTGTGCTATTGGCCAGTAATACCATGCCATATGTATAAATGTTGCTTCTGTGATCCGCATCTCCAGCATCTCATATCAGGGTAAATGCCCATGCGATGTAATTGAGGTGGCGTACGATACACTCTATGCAAAAAAATTGAAGTGTATGAGCCTCAATCTATAGTTTGGTGAAAGATGCTCTAATTGTGAACAGCAGAATTGCCATTGCTTATCAGTTATTGAAGTATCAGATTCACTCTCCCATTGTGCTTTTGACAAGCTTCAGACAATGGGGGATGCTTCTTGTGTGGGGCTATAGATGTGCAATATCAATTTATGCAGAGACAGATTTGATAGTATATTCTCTAGAGCTGGCAAAGTGGGAGGCACCTGAGGGAAGTAGGTATATCTCGCCCTACTTGCCGCTCTGAGTTGGTAATACAACAACAAGTCTGACGCCGAAGGCGTCTGCTCTTTGCACATCTGTTGGAGGAAAATAAATGTGTCATCGGGATACAAATCGCTGCCTTTCATCAGTTCATGAGCCTGCGCTCTCAGCGTGGTAGCCCTATCCGATAGCGGAGCTAGGAGTGGATTTTCCCCCAGTGGCATGGACGGTGCATACAGTTTGCTGTGACCTGCCCTTTTCGCTATACTTCTCCATGCCCAACGCGTTGCTTCCACCGTGTCTATTTCCAAGTGTGGTCTCTTGTAAGGTTGGTATATTGCCGCATTTAGAGGAATCGGTGCTACTCTGTCTATTTCTATCGCTGCATGGGGTTGGTATGGTGTTGGGTGGTGCCAGAAGTGCCTGTGCACTATATACATAAAGCTCAAAGTCTGGAGCTCCCAGTCCGCCTTGAGTAAACGGTAAAGTCAACAAGTTCCAGGATACCCGAGGTTGTCTGCCAGCCCAAACCAATTCTATGATGCTCGGACGGAGACGTTTGAAAAAATAAGTGTTCAGTGGCATCGGTACATTTACAAATAGATATTAGGTAGTATCACCATTTTAGTGATAGCAATACGACCCGTCATGGATAATGGAAGTTGTTTTGAATGCTGTACCTTGCTTTCAATCCCGTCAATGACTTTCCCGTAGTTGGCTAACCATATTTCTTGGGTGGACCTGCTAATCCAAATGCCCAGGTAGCGTATCTCGCCTGTCGCCCACTGTATAGGAAACTCTGTTTCGCATGGGGCAGTGTCATCCGTGAGTGGCAGCATTGTGGATTTCACCCAGTTTATTTGTATCCCCGTTTACCCGCCAAATCTAACCATTTGCCTCATGATTACGTCAAAATTGTCCCTGGGATTCACTAGATATATTGTCGTATCATCTGCATACATGGAGATTAGGAGACCCCTAGATGTGAAACTTACACGTCGTTGCATGTGATGTTGACGGAGCCTAGCCGCCAGTGGCTCAGTGGCGATTGCGAAAAACAATGGCGATAATGGGCAACCCTACCTCGTCCCTGTCGTGATTCCATCCATGTCGACGGCTCAGACACCTGCCCATTTACCCTCACTCTCGCCATCGGGATATTATATATTATTTGCATTTGTTTAATGAACGTAGGGCTTAGCCCCATTTGGGTGAGCAAGGTAAAAAGGAACTTCCACTCCAAAGAGTCGAACGCTTTCGTAGCGTCCAATAATGCAGCCACTGCCTGAACATGGGGAGCCAAGTAATGCAGTAGTCTGAATATTGTTCTTAGATTATGAGCCATCGATCGACCTAGAATAAACCCAGATTGGTCCGGTAACGCAATCTGTGGCAACATCGGCTGCAATTTGTTGTCCAGAACTTTAGCATCCATATTTATTAATGACAGTGGTCGATATGAATCTGGTTTAGTGTGGTCTTTATCTGGTTTCAATAAAGTGATTATTGTGGCCTCCCTGAGAGTTGGGGGCAAAACACCCGTTTCCATTGAATCCAAGTATACTTGTAGTAGACGGGGAACAAGGATATCAGCATATTCTTTGTAAAATGCCGCAGTCAATCTGTCCGCTCCCGGGGACTTGTCTGTCGGCATACCACTTATCACTTGACGAATATCGTCCACCGTTATTGGCAGGTCCATATATTCACGGGCACACCTGTTAAACCATGCCAATTCTACAGTGTCCAGGTAATCTGTTATGTCTGATTGGGCTGGGTTTGTGTGGGAGGTGTATATTCTCTGTTTGCAATTCGGGGATGTAGTTGGATCCCCTCGGAGTCCGGGGCAGTCCTGCTGATGTTTTTCCGGCCCGATCTCCCTCCCCATATCTCCTCACTTGCGTGTATTTGTACATATATGTCGTTTCTCTCTCTGCCTCTGTTTGGAAAACCGTCAATTTTGACCTAAGCTAGGCTGTGATTGCAAGGGATGGAGTCACGTGGAGCGAATATTCAAGCTCTCCGATTTCACGTTCCAACCTGTGTAGGGTGTTACATTTGTCTCTTAGTACCCCGGTTTTAAGTGCTATGCAGGTGCCCCTGGTGACAACTTTAAACGCATCCCACAGTGTCCCGGGCGAGTCCACTGACCCCTCATTCAATGTGAAGTATTTGATAAATTTTTCCCATAATTTTTCTTGAAAAACCTGATCCAATAGTACACCTATGGGACAGTGTTTTGCCTCCATCACCCATAAGTGCAAGTCTCTAGAGACCAGCCAATAATCTAATCTAGACCATGCATTATGATGATGTGTCACGCATGTACCTTCCCTGACCGTCGGATGAAGAGTGCTCCAGGAGTCTATGAAAGTGAGGTCTTCAATAATGTCCATCAGCATTTCAGCTGCCTTTGGGTGATGTTCGCGAGACGCTCCTTTTCCGTCTGGTGTAGGCGATAGCACAACATTGAAATCTCCGCCCAACAAAATCGATATGTCGCCCAATGTATGGATTTTCTGCCTTATATGTTGCAAGAAGGTTGGGCTATCTGCGTTTGGTCCGTGAGTGTTGACAATCACCACAGGGGTGTTGTACAGTGAGCCTTGTAACAGAATATACCGGCCCTCCCTGTCTAGTATCTTATGATGTGTTTCCCATTGAAGTCTTCTGCGAATAAGGATTGCCACTCCCCTAGAATAGTTAGAATAGCCAGGCTCTGCCCCCTCCCTCCACCTGTTATGTTTGAGCATGTTAGCAGCTGCAGTCGTTAAATGAGCCTCCTGCAACAGGCAGATGTTTACTTCATGCCTTAAAAGATAGGAGTGCACCAGTCTGGCCTTCCTGCGATCGTTTAAGCCTCTAACATTCCAAGAAAGACATGTGAGTGACGTCATGAGGAGCAGTACAATGGCACTCTTTAATTTGTGCAGGTGGGTACCATCAACATTATCTATGGAAACCTGGACGCTTTGTACCATCCCACGTGCAATTGTCCCAAAAGGCTATGATGCCTCAGCCTATGCCCTCCATCCCACAGCCCTCAGAAGCCAGTTGCTTCTTTGCTCGGCAGCATTGCTGCAATAACACACTGGTGGTATCACATAAAAACATAAAACAAACTCTGCCACGAATCACTGCAGTAAAATAAAGGGAATGTGTGAACACCTGCTGGCCCATCCCTGTACTACAAAAGGCAGAGAAAGGTGGAGAATGTAGTATGTGTTGCAGCTGTCAGAATTATGCATCTCCAGGCTGCACGCTTAGCGTGCCAGTTCTTTCACGGTACATGTGAGTGACTGATATTACTTCGCTGCACCTGCACTGTAGCAGCCTGTCTCCAGATTAGCAGCTGTTGAAATATTGCAATTTGGGGGTCAGTTACCTTGCTGATGCTGTCTTTGGCCTCACGTTGCAAGCAGAGTAGGCTCCCAGCGAGTCAAGGGCATGCAGAAGGTGGTCACTTCCACACTTTGAAACACAGACTGTTCTTTGCGTCCAATAACACATCACAAGTGTTTGCCTTTCAGACCCAGAGCAAAGAGAATGACCCAAGTGTAATTGAACACAGGTTTTAAGCCACAAATTTAAAACCTGTTTGTGAAAGGGTGCATCAGCATTTTGCAAGGAATTTGTGAGAAAAAACGGGATTCCGTTCCTCATTTTGGGCAAAGGGTTTTCTGGGGATGTAACTGCTTTTCAATATTTGGTATGGTATGCTTAAAAAAATCAAGAGGGTTCCTAAATTGGACTCCAACTGCAATATATAAAACTTAAGTATGCTTTAAACAATGTTTGGTGTGTAGCCGCTATTTGTTCTTCTTCTAGGAACACAATCTAGAAATGAATGTGTAGCTTCTTCCACACCTGTGAAAATAGTGCCAATGCACACTGTTTTCTGATAGCCATTATTGTTTTTTAAAGTTTCCAAAAACAAGAAGCCATGTGTTGATTTCCAACATTTCCTATTCATTTTTCATTACTTGAGAATCTGATCCTTGGAGCCATTGATGTTTTGATAATTAAGTGCCTCAAAACATGAATTTGAACTATGGAAATCCAACGATTTTGGTCTTGAGCGATTTCTTTTTTTTTTTTGTTACAGCGTATATAGTGCGTCATATCCCCAATTCATTTAGGGTCTCACTGAACCTTCATCAGGGTGGAAGAATTGTGTACCAAATGATACAAAGAATATAATGTCAATGTACAATAATGCACAACCCAATAAAAAAGAGGAATATACGAAGAGAACTTATCCAAGAAACCACAGCTAACGTCTATTTCACTGTGCGCCACTATGTTCTCTATTTACTTGAAACACAATTTCTGACGATGAGGATGAAATCGATATTTTGTGCATTTGAAAAAGAAGACTGGACCCAAAGTTATGTACAGCAAGAGTGTTGTGGAACAAGAAGGGCACAGCGACAAATACATGCATATTGCTCAATACAGGCAGTGTGCCTATTCACTAAGGAGCCCAGCTGCACATGCAACACTGTGCTGAAATAGGGATAAGACAACATGTCATTGAATTAAATGTACCAATTCACAAAGATAAACTTACACTTTTGTGTCATTTTAGGTCTTCACAAACAAAGGATTTAATAGTAACTTAATGACTGTGTAGATTCCCCATTCTTGGCAGAAAACTCCCCTGGCCTCTCCTATCCTTTTTATGGGCAGAGTTCTCTCCCCCGGCTTCAGTCTTTGGCTTATAGTTACTACTAACTTGTTTGTTTGTTTATGAAAAAGTAGTAAACTCACAGAAAAGTGTAAGTTTACCTTTGTGAATAAGGCTCTGATTGTTTGATACATGCATGAAACCCAGAAACACCACCAAGTGTGAAGAAATTTCAATGACAGACCTCTCACTCAACGTTACTGCTGGAGTACTGAATTTTATCCAGTGTCCCACACACAATTCAGCCCAAGTGCAAACGCTAACATGGACCACTGAGCAGATTAAACTATATCAGATCAAGTGAGGGTGAGCTTTAGGATACAATGGGTAAGCGGCATGCCAGATGCAAACCTGAAACAAATTTTGTTGCCCATAATATTCTGGTATCATGAGTACATGAAACAACAAATAAACAGGCACCATTATGGAATTGGTAAACAGTATGTCAAGAGTAAACCTGAAGCAAAATCTAGTGCAGGTGCTGACCTATTCTCTCATGACTACAAGGAACAACAAACAAATTGGCACCATTCTAAAGCAGGGATCAAATGACCTACTCTCAGGGATAAAACAAAACAAACAAACAAGAACAATCTATGAAAAGTTCCGATTCAATCGTGAACTTAAAGAAATTGAAAAAGAAAAACTAGAAAGAGACTAAAAGAAGGCTACTTTCACATAAGCATATTATAATAATGCATCAGTGAAACACAACCATATTCAACTTGCTAAAAAACCTCTAAAACAGAAAAACGTCTCAGTTTGTTTAGCAATTGTTATGCACAATAATTATATACACGGCAACACAGTGATGTGCAATATGTTATGTCCAGCTTTACTACAGAAAAAAGATCAACAGCTGGCAGGAATATCCTTATCCAACAGTCCATGAGTGCTCAAATAAACAAGACATTTCCAGTCTATCGTTCATCCCCAATGTGGAAGTTTAACAGTTTTATCCAGATAGTGTCTCTATGTAAGAGTTTTTTTTGTATTGTTGTCTGTCTCTGGATTGGGTGTAATCACTTTAAGAGCCTGAAATTGCAGTTGGATGATATCATAATAGTATTTTTGCCAATGTGTGGCTACAATTGAGTGTTGTTTTGTTTATTACATTTGCTGCGTCTTTGTTCTGTTATTCTAACTTTTATTATTTTTGCTATTTTAACAGAGCACAAGGACATTTCAAAGCAAATATTCTACGGTCACAATTGGCAGAATGATATAAAGGAATTCCATGCTTTTGATGTGGATGGGTTACAGTTGTTAATATTGGACACTACAATGTTGATGTATACCATGATATATCTATATGTATAAAGAAAACTGCATGTCTGCTGTTGAATTTACCAGATGTGGCCTCCCCCTTTTCCCCAAGTCATAAATATGTGGTTAGGCAGGCCCTGTGACCTACGCTTAAAGCTAATGATTGACAGATCATAGGTCGGGGACACGTAACCCTCGGACAGAACGCTTGACCAGGAAAACCCAGATCTATCCCACAGATAGCCAGTGACACCACAATGATCTCAGGAGATTGGCCCCCATAGAACATGCTTGGCTAGGGAGGCGCGCATACTCAAAAACACCAAAAACCCAGATGCCACACTAAGGGCCTCATTATGATGTTGGGCGGAAAGCCTCCTCCCGACAGTCGGAATCTCCTTGACCATGTCGGAACGCTTCTGACCGGCTCGGTCGGTTTACAATCTGTCCGACCGATTACGATGTTCACGGTCGGATTTTAACATACACGGTCTTTCGGAATCAGTTCCAACTGGCTCTCAGAGGAATTGCATAGGTCGTAACGACATCGTAACGCTCTACAGACATCGTTTCCGACCGAGCGATCATGATACCGATTTACAACAGCCTTTCTGAGTCTGCCTGTCCGACACAAAAAGGCTATCGGAAACTGACTTTGGGAGTCCCCTGGCAGGCCCCGTTTAACCTGTGGCCTCCACTTTGGGGCCGCAGAGGTACCTGAGGGACCTCCCTGTAAAACCCTGCACTGTGTGGCAGGCACAAAGGGGTGCCTGCGACAGGGTACAGGGTTTTCTGCACAGACCCCATTTCCCAATAAGAGCCTGTTTTGTTGGGTGGAGCACGGTCTCCCATAGAAGTCAATGGGACTCTAACCAAACAGTGTTCGATCGCATCATAATTGGTCGGGCGGAATCGCCGACCGCGAGTTAGTCGGTCCCGATTCCCATTGTAATGTTAGGAACACACAGCCAATCAGAACACAGCATGCACATTACATGCAATGATCACACGCTATTCATGCCAGACATCTGGACATGTACCCACTGGCCCTACAATGTGTTTACACAAAAAGGAGGCACACCTCCGCTTCTTATCAATCCCCTGATCTATGGCCCCGTGATTAGGCCCACATTTTGGTCGCCAAAGGAATGCATAAATCTTTGTATAATGCTTCAAGTAATGTTTAAAATGACAGCAGAAACCAATGGCCTCTGAGACAGTCTTCAGACCCCGACTCTGTTGCCTGATCTGCCTGCCGCTGTGTTTAAATAAACAACGGTTCCTGTATTGCCAAATATCTCTTGTCTTTCATTTTTTTTAAAGGTAAATTCTGATTTGAGCAACACAGTATTTCCAAGAACCAGGAGCACAACTAGACCTGAACTTTGGGGTGGCAACATGTTGACCAATGGAGGCAGGGCTATCACATTAAACAATGGAGCAGAGCTATCGTTAGAACCAATACTAAAAACTAGACTAATAAATTGTGCATTTAAAAAATACTGGTCAAAATGGATATAAATACAAAAAACACGCTTTAATACACCTAACAGTGTTTATTGGCTAGTGACAGAGGGGTCGATTACGATGGCAGGCGATCTGCCACCGCCGGGACGGTGGTGATGACCGCCGGCCCGGCAGTGGCGGACCGCCCGCCATCAACCTGAATATTCCCACCGTCACATCAGGATGGCGGTGGGAATGGTACCGCGCCGCAAGGCGGTCCTTTTCCACCTGCCTTGCGGGACACGGTTCAATGAGGCAATGGCAGCGGAGCCGTGCAGGCACCGCTGTGGGAATTACGATGCCTGTCTTTTACGGCGGATATCCTGCCGCAAAAAGACAGACAGAGAATGCCTTAGGGGGACCGTTACGCGCCCCTGGAAGGTGGTGGGTTGGGGTGCTGCACGTGGGCGGTACCTATGGTACCCCCCTGCATTTGCATGTACAAGGCGACAGGCCCCGCCCGGTGCCTGTCACGTTGTACATTCAAATGCACAACATGTATTTTTACATTGTGGCGGGTGCTAACGCCCGCCGCATTGTAAAAATACAGGATGCGCCCCCCAGTGTGGCGGGCGCATCTTAATTCGTATAGTGGGACCGCCACACCTACGGTGGGCGGTCCCTTTTGCAGCTGCGATGCATCGTAATCGGCCCCAGAGTTCTTTAAAAAGGGGAATGAGTGATAGGACAACCACAAAGCAGCTATTACAAATTTGACTTTAAAGAACTTTAGAACCAGTTTTGGCAAAGCTATTTCAAAACTTTGGCCCTTTTTCCAATTCGTTCTGTGAAATGAAAGTGTGTTTGTGGAATATTTTTAATTTCATCTTCCAAAATAACCCTTCTGCCTGGCTGTTGCTCAAAAGTATTTTTTTAGTCCGCTCATCTAGATGTTGCAACATATGCTTGTTTGAGGCTGCACAAAGATACAGGTCTAAGAAAATTGAGTTCAGTAGGTCAGTGCCCCTGAATACGAGATGTGTGGCAGGTAAGTCACAGTTTTAATAATATGTTTGGTTCATTTTATTTTATATGACACACACATCTTGGCCAACATAGCTAACAGTAAACTTCAAAGCACTGAAAATAGAAAGTTTAATAATACTAGTTGAACAAGATGGCCGCTCTGTAAGAGCCCACTGCGAGAGCTCCAGGGGCTCAGGGTTCGGGATAACTAATTTAATAGTTTAAATCCACGAGTAAACCCTTCAGAAAACAACAACCGCCTCCCCCCCACCCCCTCCAGGACCCGGTCAAAGAATAACGTGAATCTAAGGAAATACGGCGACTTACCTCGGCAGGGGAGGGTCCGGAGTCCAGTTCTGACTGCTGCCCATCGGACCTCGGGTCGGCGCAGGGATCGTCTGCGGAGATCTTCACGGGACAAAAGAAGGGAAGGCGGAGACGGCGGAGGGCCCACCGAGGAACTTGCACCGGATCACTGAGAAAGCCGGACCAGGAGCGAGGACCGAGCTAGGAGAAGAGAACGTGGACTGATGAGGCGGCGGGGAGCTGAGACGACGAGATTTGAGAGAGCGGAAGGACGACGACGAACCGGGGAATCGGAAGGGAGCCACCTCCTGCAGCGCGACGTAGGTGGAGAGAACAATAGAATAAAGATAAACTCCTACATAACAGTGTGAAGGGCTGAAGCGGCGCGCCTGACCTTAAGATGGCGGCCGATAAGGACATAGTCTAACATCGTTTCTAAGCACGGGACGGTTGGGAAAAGCGGAGAAAGACAACCACACCCATGGCGAAGTAGGCAAGAATTAAGTGCATGATTAAAGCTCATACAGCCTTTACATATAGCATACAGTATACCACAGTAGTGGAAATATTCATTCATAATAGCGCGCCTGATCAAAGCATGGCGGCTGCTCAGGACATCGAGAGACTAGAATGCTCGTGACAAGACTGGGAGAAACGGAGGAGACCCATCACATCATTAGGTGGAGCAGGCAGTGATAGTCGTACAAGACTGTTGGAATGCCCCTATAGTGAATGCTGCAAGTGAGGAAACAGTGAGGAAACGTCATGCCTGACTCACAAATAGTGACCGCATATGCCACTGAGTATCGCCCATAGAGATCTCATCTGCGTGTGGAGAGTCATCAGAAACAGAAAATAGGACCTTAATAACCTGCATCAAATCTAGTGAATAACTGAAACAGGAAAGACGAACTACAGCAGGAAGACAAGGAAATAATATGGGGAATAACGAAACGCTGGACAGAGCTAACACCCTAAGCCTATACCGATAGGGAAAAGCTGAGACTTCATAAGAAAATTACCTGAAAGAGAGGTCTACATTAACTATTCTACAACATCAGTAGAGGAAGGATCTAAGATACAAAGGGTGGAGACTCAACATATATCCTACAACTTGGCGCAACATGGATGAAAGATACCCTGTGGCTTCTGGCACGAACGCCCTAAGCTTAAAATATCCATCCAACTTATCCAAAAACGCAGCGAAAAAGTATAAACATGATACCTTGAGGAAACACCCAGACACACTGTTCTCTGACCCATACTTTAATATAGACAAAGGAATTATAGTGAACGACTTAATATTCTTCTCATATAAAATGGCTAAATGGCGTGATGCCTTCACAAATACGCTTAACATAAAAGCTATAAAGAACATCCCATATGGCACTAAAATAACGACCTCGCCTTCAATAAGATGTGGAGCCGAACTATATATCACTTTATATAAAACTGGGATAGTGCTGATTCAAGCAGCGAACAGCGAACTAGATAAGTTCGACAAGATGTTCCCATCCGTAAAAGAGCGGCTTGAGGGACCAAGACACCAACCAGATCTGAGCACACATGAAGTCGCCCCCGGAAACACCAGCTCTACCTCCAGAGACGCCAACCAAAATGAAGGCCACCAGGCACAGGGCCTGGCTACTAACACGAGTTATAGAAATGAAACAGAGCTGACAGTAGCGAATGAGGAGGCTGAAGAGACAGGAAGGTCTACTAGCCACGAGAACAACAAACAAGACCTACTACTTATGGAGGAGCCGACGCCAATCTCAAATGCTGGGACTTCCGACGCTGGGCGCACACCTAGATTGAAAGAACCACTTATTGAGAATCGGGAAATAAATATGATCGAAGATAACAAGCTCCCGTTACCTCCTTCCAATATCATAAAAGACTCAGAGAGAGCATTGCCAACAAAAACTCG
This sequence comes from Lissotriton helveticus, assembly GCF_964261635.1. Lineage (NCBI taxonomy): Eukaryota > Metazoa > Chordata > Amphibia > Caudata > Salamandridae > Lissotriton > Lissotriton helveticus. The sequence continues at coordinate 43,420,740 of NC_136060.1, read as the reverse complement.
ACTAGCATCTCCAAACGCAGATATCACACACATCACATCAAGAAGAAGCAGAACAAACAATCGAACAGTGAACATAATGAAAAAGACTACGACAATAAGTCCAGACCAAAAACAGAGAAGAGAAAAAGGCTGAACAAGGACAGGCAGACTAACCATTCCTAAGAAGTCCCCACAATATCGGAAAGATATCAAAGATCTCCAGAAACTGGTTGGCTACATGGCTCAAGACACAATTAGTTCTCGACTAGCGATTGAAAAAATACTGGAAATGACGGCAAGCACGCACTCCAAAGTCACGCATATACAAAACCTTGTACACGACTCGCAAAGCAGGAGCAACGAGATGGCCATGCCAGCAGCAAATAGGCACAACAGACCAAACAGAACTAAGCCCTTGTCGAAGGAGGAATCGCTGGCCTTACTCAGAACGTTTGAACCCGCGATGCATACGAGGGAGGAAAGAATCAAAATAGTTCCAATCGACTCCAATAGAACATCCAGAAAGAACGATAGAAAACCGGACCTCGATAACCTACATCAAATCCAGCTAATAACCGAAACAGAAAGGACGAACCTTAGCAGCTCTGGGACTGCAATGAACTGCCTCCTACTCAACTGTAGATCGGCAACCAAACATGCGTCCGATATAGCAGACCTCATCATCAACAATGGAATTGATCTGGCGATCCTCACAGAAACATGGCTCACAGAATCATCATCGCCAACCCTGGATCTATTGGTACCTCCCCAATATAACATTATGAGACGAGATAGGCCGAAAAAGACCGGAGGAGGGATAGCCTGCATTCATAGATCGGATATAGAAGTCAACCTAATACAATCTGACCCACTCGAATCCTGTGAATACTTAGGTCTCAATGTAAGATCTGCAACCAATCAAAGATGCAACTTACATGCGTTCTATCACCCACCGGGAGAGAACACAAAGTTCACGGAACAGTTAATGGAGATCATTACAGCCAACTCCAACATCGACTCCAATAATATATACCTAGGTGACTTCAACCTACATTGGGAGGACTCCAATGACAAAATAGTCAACGCGCTTAAGGAGTTCCTCGTCGAGCTAAACCTCAATCAAGTATGCACACAACCTACTCACTTAAAAGGAGCAACGCTTGACTGGATTATCTCAAGAGCCAAAGACACATCAATCCTCTCCATAGACCCGTGTGATTGGTCTGACCACCATGCCATATCTTTCTTGATACCGGTAGTGAAAAAGAGTAAGACCGTTCAACCCTTCACACTCAGAAAATGGAGTCGAGCTACAAAAGAGGCTAATATGGAGCAACTCGTAGAAAGGTGTGAGAGAGACCTGAAGGTACCTAGCAATCTGCAGAAAGTAAATGAGATGACAGAACACTACATAACCACAATCGGGAACATCGTCAATGACGCCATGCCACTAAAATTGAAAAGAGTCACCGAAAAGGAAAAAAATCCATGGTTCAATGGATCACTCAATGAAGAGAGGCGCAAATTGAGAATGGCCGAAAGAAAATGGAGACAACACCCGTCATCCCCGGAGCTGACAGCACTCCGAAAAATCAGAAACCAATATAACAAAAAGGTCATCATCTTCAAAAGGGAATATATAAGATCCGAACTGGACAATGCCAAAAACAGACCACGGAAACTCTTCGAGATCCTAAAGCAACAATCAAATAAGTTAGCCAAAACCGCCCATGAGAACTCAAAAACTCCTCTAAGCTGCGAGGATTTCTCGACATTTTTCACGGAGAAGGCCAAAGCACTGGAATTGGAGCTCACAAGCGCAGCGGCTAACTTGCCAATCCAACCATCGACTGCGAACAAGCACGATAGGGCTATAGAGCGTAGCGAATCAAAAAACAAAGCATATTGGGATACATTCGAACTATTCGACCAGGAGAAGGTCGCCAAAACGCTCTCGGAAATCAAGCCTAACAACCACTATCATGACCCTCTACCCGCGAAGTGCGTAAAAGAAATCAACTATATTGTGGTCCCAATTTGGACCAAAATAATAAATGCATCATTATCACAAGGGATCCTCCCTGACTGCCTAAAAACAGGACAAGTTGTTCCCATAATCAAAAAACCTACAGCGGATGCAACAGATCCAAACAACTTCCGTCCAGTCACCAACATTCCTTTACTGGCCAAAGTAATTGAGAAATGTGTGCAGGGCCAACTAAGCAAACACATCAACAAGTTCTCCCTACTAGATGAATGCCAATCAGGATTCCGATCAGGACATAGTACGGAAACTGCGATCCTCCATATTGCTGATGATGCGCTACAGGCCCTCGACCAAAACAAAGCTTGCCTACTAATTCTCCTAGACCTGTCCTCGGCATTTGACACAGTAAATCATGAAGCATTACTGACCAGGCTGCGGAACAGGATGGGACTGGAGGGAAATGTTCTGAAATGGTTCGAGTCTTTCTTACAAAACAGAACACAACGATTCCTGGTCAACCAATCAATCTCACCTATATGCCCTAACTCAATTGGAGTTCCACAAGGATCGTCACTATCACCCGACCTGTTCAACCTATATGTCGAACCCCTCACAGAAATTCTCCGAAACTCAAAGATATCCTATCACATGTATGCGGACGACACGCAGATATATATGAAGATCGCCTCCCTTGAAGACATTGAGCTAATGAACGAGACCTTAAATATGGCATTGCAATGGTTAAAGGCCAATCATCTGAAACTCAATGCTAATAAAACTGAGTTCCTATTAATCTCACCAACAAGGAGCCAAGCAGAAATAAAGGAATGGATCAAGCTGGTGACGGCGCTAAACTGCACCCCCACCCTAGTCAACTCAGCTAAATCACTAGGAATCACTCTAGACGAAAATCTTGACATGAAAACCCATATTAACTCAATGGCTAAAAATGCCCGCTTCCATTTGAATTATCTAAGGAGACTGAAACCATTCATCTCAGAAGCCGATCTTAAACTGGCTATCCAATCCCTAGTCATCTCTCGGATTGAATATGGCTGCACCACCTTAGCCGGATTACCAAACACGTCGACAGCACCACTAAAAGCTTGCCTGAACGCAGCTGCAAGACTCATCACGGGAACAAGAAAATTCGACCACATATCCCCACACTTGAAAGCATTAAACTGGCTACCCTTTGAAGCCAGAATCCAACTAAAGATCGCATGTATCACCCATAAAGCGCTCCACTACAACACGCCGAGATACCTAGCCAAGAAAATTGAGCTGTCAGGAGGTAACAGACCAGCTAGGAGTGCTAAGGAGCTACTACTGAGACCAGCCTTCTTCCGAAAGAAGAAAACCTATGACAGAGCGTTCTCGGGAACTGCCCCCAGAATTTGGAACTCACTCCCCCCACGAATTAGGAAGATCCAAAATACCTCAACCTTTAAAAGGGAAGTGAAGAGCTTCTTGATGAAGAAATTCTCCACATAGACTTGTTCGATTACAATCAAGTGCAGTCCGATTACTGAACTTTGTTGTGAAGATATGAGACCGGTGACTCCACCGAGACTAAACTGTAAACAAAATGCTACCTCAAGTAAAGACAATTGTATATTTCCACTTCACTTTATATTTTATCACACTGGGTAAATCCAGATAATCCTTACCTTATATGTTTAGCGTAATAGAATACGATATAAGTTTTAGCCTTAACCTACCCCTTATCACATATTGCACATTTGGATGGATTTAGTTCTATATGCACCCAAACCTTATAACTTTCTACCTCATACCAGTATGTCGTTATTATTGTGGATACACCGTTAACGTGTAACTTGCCTTTATGTGAAGCGCTCTGATACCCTTGGGTCTTGTTCGCGCAATACAAAACTTTATAATAAATAAATAAATAAATAACAAATAGGAACATCCAAATATGCCTGCCCTCTGTTGCCCCTCCAACCCCTATGCGCCAGCGCTCTGCCAACTTAAATAAATCCAAATTTCCCACCTGACACAGTCCACCTCCCTACTCAGAACGGTCAAGTGTAAGGTAAGTCATCAGTGCAAGTCACTGGTCCAAGATCTATAAATCTGTATTCAGCTCATCCCTTCTATATCTTATGGTCACAGGTTTGATTCCTAATGTATTTTTCTTTCCTTCTGAGATTGACTGAGTGCAAACAACTTGCCAATATTACCTTCTGTAAATTTCTCTGACCAGAATCTGCACTATCCTAAATCAATATCAAAAAGTTGTTGTTTACACCTCACGTTGAGCAGTTCTCATACAAGATGGCTGAGCCACATCCATGCACAAAGCCACCATGCCTAAAGAACCAGAATTTTTTTTTGTATCATTCAAATAAGTTTGGAACACATTGTGTTTGTTAATGCAAAGGGTGCAAGTATTCCTTCATGCTTCAGAACATATAGATTGTGTAGCTGATGAGCAAAGCCCTGCAAACATGCCACTTAAAAAGAAACAGACAAGTAGGCTCTTAATAGCAGATGAAATGATAGCAGCAACTGTGCTTTCAATTTTATTCTTAAGCCCCCAGCATATGAAGTATCAAATCCACTAAAATATTGTTGTTTATAAATCATGTGTGGGCAATGTGCAAAATGCAACATTTGTTACAAACTTTTGAAAAATTCCTTTGAAATGAATGATTATTTTCTCAATATTGGTTGTTCCTATATGTGTACACTACTGATAGCAATTAAACATGCCTAGCTAGAAAAAAGGGATTACTCCAAATAGTGCACACAAAAGAAAATATGCAGGCTACATGCTCAACAGTTTGTCACTGTAACACTGGGTGCCCTAAGTTCTGTTTTCACAGTGCAATGCTTTTTTCATCTGTGGCTTTATACATATTTGTTAAATGTTTAGTAGTTATTAAATTAGTTGAATTAAATGTTGAATTGTTTAGTTCTGTAGTGGGTTGTGGGTTCATAGGGGAATAGGGTGGGAAATAATGTAATTACAATAAATTAATGATTATTTTGTATTTAATTATATTTATTTAATTGACATTCAATAGTGTTAATTGTACTATCAATTTTTGTGGGGTAAATGTTATGTGTGGGTTGTCGGGTTTGTGGGGGTAAAAGGCGGGAAGTAATTTATTTTAATTATTAATACATTGTTAATTAGTATTCATTAATTAATTGAGAATTCATTATGGTAATCGTGCCATTTTGTTTAGGTGTGGGTTGTGGGGTTTAGAGGGATAAAGGGTGGGAAGTAATTTATTTTTTAATTAATTAATAATTAGTTGATAATTAATGTTAATTAATGAATTGAAAAATAATTATGTTCATTGTTTAATTACATTTTTTTAGGTGTGGGTTTTGTGTTTATAGGTGTAAGGGTTGGGGAGTAAATTAATTTTACTTAATTTGTAATTAGTAATTAGTTGTTAAATACTACTAATTATTTAATTGAAGATTCATTTTAAATTAATGTTTTTAAAATTTAAGGTTAGCTGTGAGTTGTGGGGATTATAGAAGTAAAGGGTGGAAACGTAATTAATTTTAAGGAATTATAATTTGGTTTGTAATTAATAATATTTGTTTAATTGACAATGAATGCTGTTAATTGTGCAAATAAATGTATTTTCTTTACATTTTACACGTGGCTTGCGGGTTTTGTAGCGGTATGGGTGGAGAAGTAAATCAATTTTAAGCAACTAATATTTTTTATAACCAATAATAGGTAAATAGTTAATTGTGTTGTGAGTTTTGTGGGGGTATATTGTGGGAAATGTTAATTAAATATAATTTGTTGATGAATATTTATATTAAAAGTGTAAATAATTTTTTAGGTGCAAGTTGTAAGTTTTGTGGTGTTGTAGGGTAGACATTAGCTAAACAAAACATACGTAATAATTAATGCTTTTGTCAATAAATAATTTCAAAATAAAATATTTACTATTATAATATTTTTTTATGTAGATTTTTTAAATATTAAACATATTTTTATTTTATTTTTTCAACATATTCATACATTTTTGTTGACTTTGTTTTTAAAATATTTTTTATTTTTTGAAGATATTTTGTTTGTTTTCAATGTTGCACTCACTGGAGTGGGAATGCATTTTTTTTGTTACCCCTATCCAACAATTTCCCAACTATTGCACCTATTGGAGTGGTAATAGTAAATGTTACCCCTCCACAATCCAACACTTTCCCTACTGTTGTACTGAATGGAGTTAGAATAGTAAATGAAATCCCTCCGCTATTCAATACTTTCCCTACTGTTGTACTTGCTGGCGTGGGAATAGTAAATGTTATCCCTCTCCTATCCAACACTTTCCCTACTGGTACATTCAAGTAAATGGAAATAGTAATGTTTACCCCTCCGCAATCCAACACTTTCCCTACTCTACTGACTGGAGTGGGAATAGTGAATTTTATCCCGCCGCACTCCAACACTTTCCCTACTTTTGCAGTTATTGGAGTCGAATTTTTACATTTTATTTCTCTGCAATCTAATCTTTTTACTAGTGTTGTATTATTTGTAGGGGAATAGTAAATGTTAGTGCTTTTTAAAATTCTCCTATTTAAATTGCATTATGGATTGGTATTTCCATGATTGGCATATTTGATTTACTGTTAAGTCCCTAGTAAAGTGCACCAAGAGTGCCAGGACCTGTAAATCAAATGCTGCTAGTGGGCCTGCCACACTGATTGTGCCACCCACATGAGCAGCCATTCAAAGGGTTCTAAGACTTGCCACTGCAGTGTTTGTGCACAGTTTTTACTGCAATGTCAACTTGGCAAGTGCACCCTCTTGCCAAGCCATAACCTTCCCTTTTACTACAAGTGAGTCACCCATAAGGTAGGCACAAAGTATCCCTATGGGCAGGGTGCAGTGTATGTGAAAGATAGGACATCTCCTGGTGTGGTTGACATGTCCTGATAGTGAACTACAGTGTAATTCATTTTTCACTGTTGAAAGGCTATCTGTCCCATAGGATGGGATGGGAATTACTTGGTAACATTTTACAAGTATCTCTTTCCATTGGAACAAGATAAGGAGAGGGAGTTTAGTATGCCTGAACTCAGAATGTAGAAATGCATCTTTTAGTAAAGATGATTTTATGTTCTGTGTTTAAAAATACAACTTGTAGAAAGTATGTATTTTCTTGCTTAGCCATCCTGTGTGCCACTGCTGGGATGTGGATTGACTGTCTGGTTTGAGAGCAGCAGGGGCTGGGGTGTTCATTCTCTTCAGACAGCCACTGGGGAAGATGAGGTGTGTCCTGCCTTTCCTGGATTAGTCCGTGCTGGGCTGAATAGACCTGGCCTGAATTTAGAGTAGTGGGAGGAAATTTCCTTGCACCTAAATGGGCCTGGTCTACCTTGGACAATGCTGTCTCCACCTCCTGCCAGGAAGCTGGGCCAGAGAGGAACAAACTGCTTTGGACTGAGCACAGACTCTCTCTGCCCAAGAGAACAAAGAGAAACTGAGTATAAATATTGGGGCTCAGACCCCAGAGCTTTAGAGCTTTAGATCTTTAGAGCTCACTTGGATCAAGGAACCTGCCAAGAAGAAGAGCAGGAAGAACTGCCAGGAAGAGTAGTTCCCCTTTGCTGTGGTGTTGCTTTGCTGAGTTGGCCTGCAGTTGCTGCTTTTGCCTTGGGCAGTGAAAGGACTGGACTGAACTTTCTTCACTTGTGGAAGAGTATCTCAGAAGGCTTCAAATAGAACTTGTCTCCTAGTCATGAAGTCTCAGGGACAGCAAAGACTTAATTTACCTCTCGGTACCACCTCTGAAACTGTGGGTTTCAGTTGCCACAGAGGGAAGAACCAGCTGACACCGTCACCGACACCGCAGCTGGCTCCGTGTCTTGAAGGCACCACAGAGGGCACCGCCACACTTCGCACCACAACCCTGGTCTCACCGACGACCGGCGATGCCAACAAACCACTGCTTGCGCTGTGACCTGTGGGCACCGCACGCTGCAGCAAGGTTAACAAAGTAACAACTGTTGGATCTTGAAATAGGGACCTGCATGTCCTTATCCACAAGAGGGTTCATTTGACCTCACCTTGCAAGTGACCGTCACCTGTATTTTTCCTCATTAATTTCAATGGGACCAGTTTGCCTTAAAAGTGCTTTTATTTTTTAACTCTTTAAAAATCCACAACTTCGGTTTTGGTGACTATATTTATGTCAAATACACTCTATTTTTATAAATTGCTGTTGGATTCCTTTCTAGTTGCCTCAAGTGCTTATGAACCATAATGGTTAAAACATCTACCTCCAGCGATGCCTGACTGCACTTTGCCTCACTACAAGGACTAAGCTAAGGATTATTGTTGTTGAATCTAAGGATCATCCACTGTGTATTGTAAGAATATTGCATGGAAGGCCTCCCAGCCATACCACCTAATATCCCACCTTGTCACACAGATCCTAAGTTACTCAGTAATTTTAGACCTATATCCCTCCTTCCTGCAGCACTCAACATGCTAGAGAAGGCAGTCAGTAAGCAGATTTGTTTGTCCTTTGAATCAAACACCCTCTCTTATGATACAAAGTTTGGCTTTCGGAAAGGATACAGTAATAAGTCCGCCTTACAGGAAGATGCAGAATTTATCATGCTCAACCATGATCTGGGTGCATCTGCAATGGGTGTTTTTTTAGACCTGTCATCACACAGTCTCACATCCCATCCTGCTGAATAGACTAGGTAGGATTGGAATTCAAGGAAATGCACTGGCCTAGATCAAATTGTATCTGGAAGAGAAGTCTCAAGCAATATTTCTTTCTTACTTTCTCTCAGACCACGGACCACTAAAGTACACGGTCCCGCAGGGCTCTCCCCTGAATCCTACGCTTTTCAATGTCTTCCTTGAACCTCTGGCCAAGAAGGTTGAAGAGCAGGATGTCACGATAATTTCACAAGCCAATGACATGCAGCTGATGCTTTCTTTCCAGGTTGGAGCCCCTAACACCCTCAAATCCTTCAAGGACTGCCTCATAGCAGTATGTCACTGAATGGGTGAAAGCTGCCTCAAACTAGATTCCGATAAAATGGAAATTCTCTTCTTTGGCACAAGTACAATCCTATATCGTCTGAGCTGGTGGCTGTCCGAGTTGGGGGCTTCCCCCTCCCCATCCGCCTGCATTAGGAATCTTGGCGTCATGTTTGACTTAGCCCAATACCGCAGGTCAAATTGGTACTAGTTAGCTGTTTCACCCTGCTGAAATCTCTGAGAAGGATGCCTGTGTCCATGACTCCCAGTAAGACTGGGGGCCATGCTCTTGTCACTGCTAGATTAGGAAATGCCAACAGTCTTTACTTGGGTTTGCTTGCGTACATCCTGTATGGTAGCAAATTATTGAGAATGCCACCACTCGCCATATTCTCAAGGTCCCAATTCAGAAATCGGTGTCTGCACATCTTTGCCAGCTTTACAAGTTTCCTGTAAGCAGTCACATCAAATTCAAGGTGCTAATTTTCACTTATGGAGCCTATAGAGTCTATCGAGCTTACAATTGCCGAATTGGACTGTTGTTTTGAAGATTTGCCAGGAATCTTGATCTTTTTTTGAAAAGCATTTCTTTCCTATTATGTGTGCGTTGGAACAAAAAGCTTAGGTCTATCTTTTAATAAATGTAAAAATACATTGCTGTTTAAAATATTTTCCACAGTTTTAATTATTACTTTTTTATCTTTGCTGGAATTGATGTTCTCTGCAGGGTCATGTCCAAATTTTTTGCCTTTACCTTCCTGTTTTCTGAATCCATTTGTGTTGGCTGTTAGGACTCTGCTCACTTTACCACCATTAACCAGTGCTAAAGAGCCTGGGCTCGCTCCTTTAAACCTGGTAATATTGGCTTACACTCAATTGACACAGATAATTGATTTGTAAGTCTCTAGTAAAATGGTACTACATGTATCCACGGCTTGTAAATGTTATGCTATTAGTGGGCCTACAGCACTGATTGTACCACCTACTTAAGCAGCCTTTTAAATATGTCTCGGGCCCGCCATTGCACTCTGTGTGTGGGTAATTTAAACTGCCATTTCAACCTGTCATAATACACTTTTTGCGAGACATAATCCTTCTGTTTTAATAAATACGAGTCACTCTAAGGTGGTCTCTTAACAACTCATAGGGCTGTATGCAGTGTATTTAAAAATTGGACATTTACTTTTAACCTTTATTTGTGTTGGTAGCAACACCCTCTTAAATAGGTTTTTCACTACTTCAAGGCCTACCTCTCCTATAAGATAACTTTGGGTAACCTTGTTAATATCATCTCTGTTTTTCTTTACAGCACTCCTTCCCACAACATTTTTCCCAAACCACTTCCCTTGCCTGCCCACATCAATTCTATTGCAGCAATCCTAAATGTGGTGGCTGGAAGTAGGACTTCGTAAGCATTGTGCTAATCCTGTCGTGCGACGACCCTGATGGTGCACCTTCTATATACAAATGTTCATTGTATATGTGAATTGATTAACTTCCATTCTGCTTCTGCAATTTCTGTGCTAACTTATGACTATGCTGGAACTTTAAAACACCAATTGAGTTAAATCAATTTTACAGTACTATTTTAGGAGCAGACCACACATTGTGGCCCTGAAAGGCAATGTCACAGTGGGTATAGTACTAGTGCCAGCAATAAGACAGGCCAGAACATGGCATAAATCTGGAATGACTACACAGTAAATGTGTGGTACAACACTCTAGAATAATATTGACTTGCATAAACAAATATGATAGCACTTGCTGAAGAGATAATATCATAACAATGCAATCAAAAGGACTTATATGCTCACAAGTTGAATAGATACAGGTGTAATAGCACAAATTAAATAGCATCTCCTTTACATGATAAGTCTCTTTTTTTAGTAATGTTCCTGATCCAGTCTAAGAGCTGAACGAGGGAACAATGTGCCAGTCAGTGAAAATAGAATACATCTGTAAATTGAGGGCACTCTCAAGAGTCACGGTAAAACAGATGTAAATTGTTAACAAAAATAAAAAGGTTAACCTAACACATGGGTGCTCAGACTGTGGCTAGAAAAACTCACACCTCACTTCATTATTCCCCGAATATGAGAGTGATTATAATGTTAACCTCTGGTATTTGGTACTTGGTATTTGGTACGATCTGTTCTACTGCTGGCCATTTCATTTTCTGAACCATCCAAATAAAAAACGTTGTGCGAGAATGGAATTTGGAGTTTGACCTAATTCTGATTTATGTTGTGTAATTTGCATTTGAATCTTTTGGTTTGTTTGCCTGATGTATATTTTAATGCATGGACCCTAAAATACATACATCACATTCTAGGAATGTTATTTGATGTCATATTGATTTGTATGATGCAGTTATCATTCAAGGGGGCTTCCAGGCACTTTGGCAGGTGTGTCAATGTGAGGCCCCCAAGGTTCTCATACGAAGAGCCAGGTTTTGAGCTTCTTGCGGAACTCAAGAAGCAAGAGAGGAAGTTTTGATGTGTTGAGGGAGTTTGCTTCATATTTTAGTGTGATATAGGAGAATGAGTGACATCCAGTTTTTGTGAGAGTGAGGCAGAGTATAGGAGTCTGGTGGACTGGTGAAAGTGTATGTGTTTGTTAAGGTATTTTGATCCTGTGTTATGTGGGGCTTTGTATGTGTGCGTAAGCAGTTTGAATTGGCTGCACTTGTGAATGGGGAGCCAGTGAGGTGTGGTGTGATGTGGTTGCAGTGTATAAGATTGGGGTTGGTTCTTCCAGTGGTGTTCTGGATGGTCTGGAGTCTGTGTACACGTTGTTTGGAGATCCCAACAGAGAGAGTGTTGCCATAGTCCAGCCTGCTGGTGATGAGTGCTTGTGTGACGGTCCTTCTGGTGTACTGAGGCAACCATCTGAAGAAATTTCATTATTGAGCTAGTAGTCTAGGATGATCCTCAGATTTGTTGCGTGGTTTGTAGGTGTGGGTGTTGGTTCTAACTCTTAAAGCCACCAGGTGGAGTCCCATGGGGGAGGTCTTGTTGCCAAAGACTAGTACCTATGTCTTGTTGGAGTTTAGCTGCAGGCAGTTTGGGGCCTATTAGGATGGCGGGCGGACCTAAGTCTGCCCGCCATCCTCACAGTGTTTGGACCGGCCGCCAGACATGCAGCGGTCCTGCACCGGGAATTAGGATGCGACCACCACCCTGGCCAGTGCATTCCGCATTTTTACATTGCGGCGGGTGCTGCTTACAGCACCGCCGCAAAGTCAAAACCGCATGCCTAGCATTTCCCTGCACGACGCGGTGCCTGCCACTTGGTGCAGGGAACTGCATGGGGGTACCATGGTACCCCAAAAGTGCATTCCCCCCACCCACCCCCGGGGGCCCACAACATGCCCCAAAGCCAGTCTCGCCAGCCCTTCTATGGTGGCATCGCTGCCATGGAAAGGCCTGTATACCAACCACATCGTAATATGGTGGCGGTGCCTGCAAGGCACCGCCACCATATTACTGGCCCAGCACCGCACCCGGCCGGCAATCGGTACGATTGCTGAGCAGCTGAAAAGCGGTGAACGGACTTTGCGTCCACTGCGATACCTTCGCCATCATAATATAGTGGGGGTATTTCTCGTTACGATGGCGTACCGGTTGCCAAGGCGATCGTTAAGGCTTCCTAATGAGCCCCTTAGTTCAGATCCAGTCTTCTACCATGGTCATGCAGTTGGAGAAGTTGGTCCCGGTGGTGGTTGTCTTGTCCATCAGGGAGAAAATGAGTTTGGTGTCATTGGCGTAGAAGATGGTGGTGATGTCTGATGATAGGATGATGTTGACAAGCTGTGTCACGTATATGTTGAAAAGGATGGGGCTGAGGGACGATCCTGTGGTACTCCACATATCAAGCTCTCCGTCTCTAATGTGAAGGGTGAGAGGCAGGCCCTTTGGGTTCTTCCTGTCAAGAAGGAACATATCTATTTGAGAGCAGAGTTGAATCTGATGTGTTGGTAAAGTGGGATTTTTGGCCCTTTGTCTGTAAAGAATTTCATATGTAGGGTGTGAGCGAATGCACTCATGCAACATTGTGAAGTACGAGTTGGTTCTAGTTTTAGTGGGCCATCAGCACGTACTACTCTTTTTCATATGCTACTTTATATCTTAAAAACAAGAATCGGGCAATGTAGTGTAGCACAAAACAAGTTAGAATATGTCAGTTTGTAAAAATAGGTAGCTACACAGATAAGCCTATCCTAGCTATTTTATTGCTTCTTGGGGTTAAGAAAAACATCCCGGGGCTGTGCTGTGAACGTGTGCATGAGTGTTTGAGGAGTCTCTTCGGGTATCCTTATAGCAATATTTAAGCAATGAGTGTCTCTGATTCTTTGAAAAGTCCCTTTTATGGGAAGGAGGATGGCAGATTGACTCCCCTGTGGTGAGCAGGTATCTGGAGCTGCTGCTGAATGAATTTAATGAATATAAGCTTTATAAAGCACAAACTTAGCCCAGGGACGTCAAAGCGTTCCTGAAAGAGATCAACTGAGGTGCACATATATACCCAGCTTACAGAGTAGAGAGAGTAAAAAGCCAGGTCTTCAAGGCTTTGTGAAAGAGTGAGAGTCCAGACCCGAGATTGAACTAGGAAGGGAGTTCCAATTTTTGGCCGCAGAAACAGGGAAGGCTCTACCTCCCCACCTAGCTTTCCTAAAACTAGGGACTATCAGCAAGTTCTTACTAGCCAATCTTAACTGCTTGGTGGGGACATATCTCTGAAATAGTTTCTTGATGCCGTCTGACGCTGTGTTGTAGAAAGCCTTATGAACCAAGCAAAGGGCTTTGAATACAATTCTCCGATCAAGTGGAAGCCAGTGCAGATTCCTGATAGTGGCCAAGACTGAGCGATATTTGGGAAAACCCATCACCAGCCTGGCAGCAGCATTCTGCGCAAGCTGAAGTCGATGCACTAGCCTCTTGTGGATACCTGTTAGATTTGGTGGTCTCTAGTTGGCAGAGGTAGGTACCACTGTCCAAATAGGGACTCTTGCTTCTAGTCAGGGTAAGGAGGATACACTCTTTAGATAACCCCTGCTCACCCCTTTGGTGGCTTGCACGAGCAGTCAGGCTTATCAAAGGCAGAACAGTTTTGAAAAATAAAAGTATTTAATCTAAACTAAACAAGACCAAAATGACAAAAATCCAACATACACATTTCAAGAATATGTTTTCAAAAGAGTTCTTAAAGTTGCGTTAAAATAATCCACAGTTGTGTCACGTTTTAGCCAACAGTACCTTTAGACGCGACAAAAGTCAAAGCTGCAGCATTGAAAAACAAGCGATGCATCACTCCTTAAACCCTTGGGAGGTGATGCGACAACCCCGCTGGACGCAGCAGGCATGTTTCTGTGACTCCGGTCTGTATGGGGAGGGATGCACTACCTTGTATGGATTCCGGTGCGCAGGTTTCGTAGGAAGCGTCTCGCAAAAGGTACGATGTGACGATCTTAGGGATGGCGACGATCTCCGGTGATGCGGCGATGCGCGGCGCAGCGTCGATCTTCTCCTCTCACGGCCCCTTGATGCGATGGCTCTGCGACGACTCTCGCAGTGACGTGATGCGATCCGCAAGCAGGCAGTGCGACGATCTCACCAAGTGATGACAGGGTCTGCGACAATACTAGCAGCGATGGTGCTTTTCCTGCACCAGAACGATGCGTTCTGCAAACGAAGGATGCATCGGTTCTCGCAGCGGCAACAGGCGCTGCGTCGATCTCGATCTTCGTGGCGGCTGGAATTTCCTCGCACTCACGGGGATGCATCTCGCAAGCGAGCAATGCGTGAAACTTTGCAGAAAGTCTTTAGTATCTTTTTTCCAGCTTCCCAAGCACAGGGTCAACTTTCAGAGACACCACAACTGGCCCAAGCAATCTAGGAAGGACAAAACTCTCTCAGTAGAGTTCAGGGAAGCTGGGGGTGACGTCCTTTTGTCCCTGGGACTTCTTAACAGGGAGCCAGCTCAACTCAGGCCCTTGGAGATCTCTTCAAGCAAGGGGACACCGCACAAAGCAAAGTCCTTCCCATCTCCTTGGCAGCAAAGCAACTGCAGGTCAACTCACAAACACACAGCAGGACAGTTCTTCTTCAGTCTTCCAGCTTTCTCCTTGGCAGAGGTTCCTTCTTGATTCCAGGATGATCTAATTTTCTGTAATCTGGGATCCTATACTTATACCCCTAAAAGTCTTTGTTCCCTTTGTGCAGGAGGGCTCTGAGCCTGGTCCGAACCAGTTCTGGGTGTTCCTTGCGCACTTTGTTTTCCTGGCTTCTCCTTTCCTTTCAGAGAGAGGGGCAGGGTCGTCAGCCGCCCAGCAGGAGTTGGAGCTAGCATTGTGGAAGGCAGGTACAGCCCTATTCAGGTCCAGGTGCGACCCCCTCCCACCACTCTAGATGCAGATGGAGCTATTCAGCCCAGGGATGGCCCACTCAGCCTGTGGGAGCCACCCAGCCCCTGTCACTCACAAACCAGACAGTCAATTCACAAACAGGCCAAGGCACACAGAAAGGTCAGACAAGAGAACTGCCACTCTCTAAAAGTGCTGTTCTCAAACACAGGATTTAAAAAACACTTTTCCTAAAAGATGTGTTATTAAATTCTGGGTTCAGGGGTACCAGACTTGTATGTCCTATCTTGCTTCTATGGGAAGATATGCAGGTAACCACTGTAGCCAGCATTCCCCATGGTAGCCTATGGGCAAGATAGCCTTGCAATAGTGAAAAACGAGAATGGCTGTAATTCACTACCAGAGCATGTCGCCTGCACTAGTTCATGCTCTACCTTTCGCATAAAGTGCACCCTGCCCAAGGGGGTACCCTGGGTCTTCCATAGGGGTGACCAATGTGTACAGAAAGGGAAGGGTTAGGCCTAGTCAGTGGGGACACTGACCAGGATGACATGGCAGTTCACAGACTGCACACAGGCACTGCGGTGGCAGGCCTGAGACACCATTATAGGGCTACTCATGTGGGTGGCACAATCAGCGCTGCAGGCCACTAGTAGCATTTGTATCACCAGCCCTGGCACACTCAGTGCACTTTACTAGGGACTTCTTTGTGATACAAATATGTCAATCATGGATAACCAATCACAATAACAATTTTCACAGAGAGCATATGCACTTTAGCACTGATCAGCAGTGGTAAAGTGCCCAGAGTCCTATTGCCAACAACCACAGGTCAGGGAAAATAAGGGAGGAAGAAGCAAAAAGTTTGGGGATAACCCTGCAAAAAGGGCCATTTCCAACAATACCCAAATAAAGGGCATTACAATAATCTAATCTAGCAACACAATGGCTACAGTGGCCTGTTTTAGGGCAGATGTGGAAAGAAATTCAGTGAATTTTCTAAGAATCCTTATCATTGCAAAGCAGGACTGTCCTATTGATTTGGAGGCCCAAGGAAAGAGAGTTGTCAATTATGATGCCCATATTTTAGGCACTGAGGCCAGGGCAGGGGTAAGGACCAGGGTACAAGTCCTAAAAAAAGAAGTGGGGGGACGCTTTCACTGGAAGTGACGTCACGACAGGAAGTGACGTCACGAAAGGTGCCGAGCTCCTCGTGCCCGCGAGGCCAAAGAGCGAAGTCCAGCTGTTTGGCAGGGGGGACTGCGTCCCCCCAGTAAAATAAGTGGGGGGACGCTGTCCACCCACGTGGTACCCTGACTCGAGCCCTGGTAAGGAACAAGCGTGTCCGGCCACCAGGCATCTAACCAAATGTCCTGATGGTTTCCAAAAATAAAACCTCTGTTTTTTTAAATAGTTCTCTACCATCCAGGACGCCACTGCCTGCATACAGTTTTTAAAATTCAATGCTGATGCTTCCACACTGTCAGTGATAGAGACCATAATTTGAGTGTCATCAGCATAAAATAACACTTCTAACCCGAATTATCTTACCGCCCTAGTGAGAGGGGCCACATAGATATTAAAAAGGTTCGGGCTCAATAAGGACGCCTGAGGAACTCCACAGAACAAAGGATTGGGATCTGAGTAGAATTGGCCCATCTTGACCCTTCGTGACCGGTCCGTAAGAAATGCGGTGAGCAGATTCAGTGCAAGGCCCTTAATCCCAATTTCCCTAAGCCTCACAATCAATCTTAGGGGAAAGATGGTATTGAAGGCCGCTGTAAGGTTCAGAAGGATAAGCAAAGTCCTGTGACCGTCATCCACATGGCTTCTGATGTTGTTAAGTACGGATGTTAATGCCATCTCAGTACTATGCTCTCCCCTGAACCCATGCTGCAAGCCACCGAGCAATTGATGCTCCTCCAGGTACGCACTGAGATGAAAGTTCAGATGCTTTTCCAGGATTTTCTCTGGTAAAGGTAAAAGGGAGATGGGACGGTAATTTTTCAATTCAGCGGGATCCAAAGAGGGCTTTTTTAAGAGGTGTTTAACCACTGCAATTTTCCACGCAATGGGAAATTGCCCAGATGTAATGATTGTATTAAGAAGTGTGGTCAGATGAGGAACAATAGCCTCTCTTCCCAACTTCAAAATTTTCAAAGGGCAGACCTCCAGCAGGGAACCAGACTTGATTCTATTTAACATTCGCTATGTATCCTCTTGCAGAAGAGGAGGGAAGTACCAAAAATGAACTTCTTCCCCCGGTGCTGTGCAGTGATCCCCAACCGTGGAATCTAGAAGAGGATCTATACTGGATCTTCCAGCATTAAGGGTCACCAGGGAGGAATGTACTCCCTTAATTTTATCTTGAAAAAAGCACACCATTTTATCACAAAGACCCTGTGAAACGTCAGTACACGCAGAGGCTGAGGGATGCAGAAGAGAGTTGATCATGGTGAAAAGTTCCCTAGGAGACTTTAGGGACTCTGTCATCTTAAAATAAAATAATCCCTTTTGCTCAATGATGGCTGTTTTATACTCTCTCGATCTAAGCTTATGCAGATCTCTTTTGGCAGGTTTGAGCTTGCAGCGCCATTTCCCTTCCTGGAGTCTGCATCCCTGCCTAAGCGTTCTCAGTCTCTCTGAGTACCAAGGAGCCGATGGCCATTTCCTAGCCATATAGTGCTCTTAAAGTGGGGCAAAGGAGTCCAGAGCTGCCAAAATCCAGTCAAGAAGTCTGAATAGGCAAAAATAACGTCCGGGTGGGAGGGCTGTACATAATCCCTAGGTAGATTAAGAAGGGTCTCCTTATTATTAAGGCTGAGGTTTCTTTTCAACTCCACCCTATTCTTGATATTGGGACCTAAATGAGCAGCTCCAATTTGCTGCAGAAATGGAATGGCATAGTGATCTGACCAAGAGAGTTGAATTGGTTCCTCCACTTTAATCCGCAGATCATTAGAAAAGATGCAATCCAGAGTATGTCCTGCTATATGAGTGGGACTCATAACCAGCTGTGAGAGACCTCAAGAATCCATAGTTTCCTGGAATGCTTGCGTCTCAGTACACAGCGTCTTCTCTAGGTGAAAATTAAAATTGCCTAATAGGGTGATGTTAGATCTAGCCAGAAAGGGCTCTATTAGATTACTAAATTCCTGGTTGAACAATGTTCTAGGTCCAGGAGGCCGATAGGTCACTACCCCAGTAAAAACGTTCAGTAGGGAGGATCAGAGGGGGTGGTAAGTAGCTGAGTACAGCAAGATTAGGTATCTTTATACAGGATTCCTAGACCTCCACCTATCCTCCCTTCCCTATCAAATCTAGAAAGAGCATAGCTGGAGGGGATAGCCTCTACAAGGTCAGGCCCAGAGCAATCTCTGGCCCAAGTTTCAGTTATAAATGCCCAGGCAGGCTTCAAAAGGGACACAAAATCTCTAGATTCTACCTTGTTCTTAATTAACGATCTAGCATTTACAAGGTAGCCCTTAAAGCAGTGATTCAAGATCAGATCATTGGGCAAATGACTCTCCTCTAGGGGATTAATTCCAACACCTAGTGGGATGATTGTCTTACATACTGTGCCTACAAGAGCCTCCAGACTCATAGACCAACAGTGCAACTCCCCTTGTCCTTGAAGGTCAAGAAGCTGCCTTCTAGAATAGCTGAGAGGCTTACCAAGATCTGACGAAAATTGGGCAGTGTTTCTGGCGCAAGGCACAGACAGGGCGTGGACGGGCACAGACAGGCTTGCCTTTGGTGGGCCTGATGCGTGTTTCCGACCCAGCATGCTGTTGAAATAGACTGGGCCAGGAACTACTAGAGCGCCTCCCCTAAGTGCAACAGGAAGTGGGAGGGAGGGAAAGAAACAGAAATACTCACTTCCCTCCGCCCAAACGCAAGCCGTGGCGTACCAGGGAAGGAGTAATGCGCCGACAGAGCTCCCAGACAAAATAGTAAGTGCCCCCGTAAAAGCTAAGCATAGTAAAATATAATGAAAACTAGCAGAACACAGTAAAAAGCACATAAGTTTTAAAAAGATCGGGCACGGTCAAATAAAAGAACAGCGCAGCAGCGCAACAGCTTGTCACCTTAGCCGAAGTGAACCACTAACCACACTAACTGCAGCACTCCCATGCCACTCACTGCTTACCTGATTGCTTGGATGTGCCTTATGAGGTAATCAGATTCAACGTGCCCCTTCCTCAGTATCCAATGTGTTTATTGACATATGAGGATCTCTCAACACCACCTTCAACTGGTCACAGTATCGAGGTGGTTCACAACACTGCAACTCCAACCAGCTGCGTCTTGCTGTCACTCCTATCATGGCTCCAGAGCGTATGAACACTCAGAAAGGAGGGCAAGGGGTTGCACAGCAATCACTAAAGCAGCTGCAGCCATTGCTAACAAAGATGCTTTGGCAGCTGCAGCGGCCAAAGAGTGCCTACCAGTCACTGACAAGGGGTCCAGCTCTCAAGTCAGAAAACCCATCTTCAAGTTACTTCATTCCATTAAGGTAATGGACCTCCTACAAGCCTGTGCCTCGGCGAATTCCACTCCTGCATCCACAATGGAGGACACCCTGCTGAGTGCGGCTCATGCTGGGAGTGAAGAGGTGAGAGTCTGTTCTGCTCCTCATCCAGCCCCAAGAAATACTGATTACTCAGCACACTCTGATGTCGGGGCTTGGAGTAAAGCTAAAGACTTTTTAGCAGCAATCCAGGTCCTGCAACAAGGTATTGGGTCTGGCCAGAGTACTCATATTAATACCTACAAAAATAAAGTTGCAACGCCCCACTGCTGTCACCTTTACTACTCCCTCAGCAACTAGGTGTGGTGCATGGGGGCACCAGAGATGAGGAGGGCGTGATGAGCAATTAGCTACGTGGTTTGGACATACATGAGTTAACTATGGTAGATTTAGGGAGGCAAGAGAGCATTGAATGTTCAGGGTCAGCAGAAAAGGAGGTTTTAGCAGGCACGAACACTAACCTATCATATAGCAATCCCACTGACCCTGTTACAGTAGTGGATCTTTCTGGTACACCTGGCCTGGCAATAGCTGTCCAACCAGCGGATGCAAGTAGGGCACTTCTGGAATTAATAGTGAGCAAGGAAGTTGTACCCACTAAGGCAGCGTTTCCCCAGGCAAGAATCAATATGTTGTTAGAGCAGAGAAGGGCTGAGGTGGTCTTAAAAAACCTTTTGGAGATCATGAAGGTGAATGCTCCTGCAACTCTGTCTCAGCCCGCTCCAAAGGGGGACAGTATAACAGGAGTCCTCGATTCTCCAGGAAGCTCCCTTTCTGATGGCTCTTCTCCCAAAGTGGCACTAGAAGCCAACATCTGTAATCTAAATGATACCACAGATGCTAAAGGGCTATCATTTTCTACCATTCTTACATTTTTGCATACCCAGCGAGCAGAGGCACTGGATCAGTATGCGCTATTCAGGGCTGATAGCCTGGCAATTCAGCAGCCATTATCAGAAGTGACTAATAAAGTTACATTGCTTTATTCTGAAATGACAGAACTTCAACGTCAGGTAGCAGGTGCCGAGGAGGTCCGCTTAGCTATGGGCAAATCAATCAAACTACTGTAGAGCCAATTAGTGTAATTATAGGGCAAATATGAAGACCTGGAAAACCAGCAACAACGAAACAACTTAAGGATGTTTGGAATACCCGAGGGGAAAGAAGGAAAGGATCCCAGAGCATTCATGGCTAAATTGTTCCAGCAAGCATTTCCAGAGTTGGTGGACTGGAAAATGGATTCTCAGATCCAGCAGGCTCACAAACTCCCAAGCTTTGTAATACAAGCAGCATGAACCAAGTTGCCGCACCCTTGTCCAATGCTTATCTTTATTGGTAACATCCTTCTTCGACAGGTAATCGCTTTAAAAGATCAACCTGCATCTCCTATATTAGTGGATTCTATTCCCATTTTTGTATGATCAGATCTGTGTAAGTTTACAATGGACAGGCGATGGAAGCTACATCAGTTAATAGACCCCCTGAAGCAGTCGGGGCACAGGTTTTTTTGCAGGAGCCTGCATGCCTTACGGTCATCAAAGATGGCCGATCACCATTTTTCCATTCACAACTTGAGGTCACACAGGCTCTGAGTCATTGGCAACTTGGCCCTTCAGAACTCTGAAGGGTGGGCGGTATTTATTCCCTTTTTTCTCTGGAGTGGATTTGATGGTATGCTCTTGGAAGGCTGTCATCACATTGACAGCAAGGGGGGTGAATGATACCTTTATCTAGACACAGGGAGGGTAAGGGGCACTGGGGGGCTCGGGAGCTCACAGAAGTGACTCTTTCAGTGTACATGCATTGCTTGTTGGGAGAGGAGGGGTGAGAGATGGTCAAATGAGCCAGACAAATTATAATTTTGTTTTTAAATATTGTTTTTCAAAAACAACAGGGAGTTTTTATCAGAGCTAGGGAGAAGATAATAAAGCTAAGATGATGTGATGTCTAGTCTAAAATATATCTGTTGCAATGTTGCTGGACAAAATCAATCCAGGAAGCGGCAACTAATTTGTGAGGAACTTAAAGTGTTTAAACCACATATACTAGGTATAACTGAAACTCATCTGGCATATAAGGATCGGCTTATGCTTAAGCAGCTGCCTCATTATATCCTAACTCTCAGACAGTGTCAATTTTTGGAGTAGCTATAATGAAATCTAAAAATTGTGTAATTAATATACTTAGGAACTCTGCAGATTCTAGGGGAAGGTGGGTATACACTAGCTAACAACTGCTGGACAGATGTTAACTAAATGTGTAGTTTATGGCTCAAACTTGGATGATCCTGATATATATGATTATCTAAGTTTGGAATTACTGAATTGGGTAGGTGACCTAATTATTATGGGTAATTTTAACTGTATAATCGATTATAGGATCAACACTATAAACCAACAGACGCATGTAAGGATGGTCACGACTTATGCTTCTATTTTGGAACTTATGCAATTGTATGGTCTAGATGATGCATGGAGGACATTATTCCTCTTGACGCCAGGATATACTTATTATTCATCACCCATATGCAATACTCATGTATCTACATGATATTTATTAAAGGGTTGGCATTGGAGAATGCACATAATGAGGTATGTCCCAAGATTACATCAGATCGCAATCCCATTATGTTGACGGTGCAGGCTGGACAGAGACACAGGGGAAGCTATTGCCCATTCTCAATTCCTCATCACCTTCTCACAAATTTAGGGTATTGGTCACACCTCAGAGGTGCACTTGTTGAATATTTACAAATCAAAAAAGGATCTGCCCCACCAGCAGTCATTTGAGACTGCATGAAGGCACATATCACAAGGGTGATGCTTCAGTTCATTCTAAATAAAAATAGATCAAAGCATGAGGAATTGGGCCAATGTCATCAGGACTGCCTAGACCTAGAATTTGGTTCCTGTGGAATAGATACTGGATAATGATATAAAGAGGCCGTACAATACGTATATACCAACAGGGTATTTGCTGTTCATAAAAGTGACTTAGTTGTCGACAACTAAGAAAAGCGAACCTTTGAATACAGCATTCTATGATTGTATAGATGTTATGTAATTTGATGAAAGAAAGTGGTCGCTTTTATGAACAGCAAAGTATTGAAAACTTGCACATTTTTTCAAATATGTTATTATAATACTTTGGTTCAAATTTTCACTTGGGACACTTTTGAACAACTGTAAATAATTTTTGCTTTATGTATGGAACTATTTATTGCAACTGAATTTTTTCAATACAACTTATTGAACAACTAGAATGGTGTATTGGTAGTTCTTTCTCTTTGACATCTCACACATACCCTGCTGGTATATACGTATTGTATTGCCTCTTTATATCATTATCCAGTATCTATTCCACAGGAGCCATTGTTCTTCTTAAAATAATTAATTACCTAGTTCCGTTGTGAGTAGGGTCCCCTTGTTTTCTTTTTAGACCTAGAATTATAGCATGCACAGGTGATATCTGCAAGGGGTCCAACTGAGCAATCAATTTATCTTAGGTTAATTGAAAAACAGCTTGGGCTTAATTGAGAATTAATGGGAAAAGCTGTTGTCAGCTACCATAGGAATACAATGTTCCAATATGAATATGGTGAGAAAGTTGACCATCTCCTTGCACATCAAATTTCTGACAAGAGGTCTAGATCCAATATCAAGTGCATTTAGGGCGATGGAGGGGTGATACACATGCATCCTCAATCTATCGCTGAGTAATTCAGGTCATGTATTTTTATCAAGGGGTTTATAGAAGCCAGATGGCCCAGATACTCTTATATCATGGCCTATTTGCAGGAGAGTTGTTTACCCCAGCTTGAGTCTCATCAAATGTCTATGTCCAAGGGGATATCATTTTGGGGAGATTGATGATGTTATGTTATGTTATGTTATGTTATGTTATGTTATGTTATGTTATGTTATGTTATGTTATACTGCATTTCTAAAGCGCGCAGCTACTCAGAGTGTCCCGGTGCTGCTACCCTGAAACCCCCCCAACCAGCTAAGCTGGAAGAGCCTCTAAAAAAAAAAAATGGGGTCAAAACAATAATGTTTTTAAGTTCTTTTTGAAAACAGCCGGATCAGAAACCCTCCTGAGAGCAAGAGGAAGCTCATTCCAGGCTAGGCCTGCTTTCCGGGTGAAGGAGCAGCCACCTGACCTCTGGCGCAAAAAGCGCGAGTTCTGGATAAGGAGTTGGTCCGAAGACCGCAGAATCCTGGAATGGATATTGAAAGCAGAGCGCTTCTGCAGATAGAGTGGGCCCAATCCATACAAGGCCCGTTGGACAATGGCCAGCATTTTGAATTTCAAACTGGCCTCCACTGGAAGCCAATGGAGGTGGCGGAGATGCACCCGCACACTCTGCCTGGAAGAGAGACCCAGTAGGAGCCGGGCAGCCGCGTTTTGGACTACCTGTAGCTTTTTTATCAGATAGCCTGGACATCCAACTAAAAGCGCGTTGGAATAATCCAGACGAGAAAGGATCAATGCCCGGACTACTGTTTCTTTGGCCTCCGCAGGCAGAAAGGGGAGGAATTTTCGCAGGGTTTTAAGTATGCCAAAACACGTCCCTGTAAGTTTTTTGACATGCGTCGCAAAATTCAAATTTTCCTCAAACCAAACCCCCAATTTTTTTGCAAGGCCCTTGTCTGATTGAGGGGGCGGAAAGTCCAGAGGCCTCAGTCTGGCTCTAAAACCAGCAGGAAAGGCTCCAAACAGGAGCACATCAGATTTCTCCTCGTTGCGCTTAAGTTGTGCATTGGCCAGCCAGCGAAACACCGCAGAAAGACAGCGCTGCGCCGTGTTGACCGAGTCCTCACCCCTTCTCCAGGTGAACAATAACTGTGTGTCGTCCGCATAGGCCATCACCTTAGCCCCCAATGACTCCACCAGGTAAACCAGGGGAGTCACAAAGATGTTAAACAAAAGGGGGCTAAGGGAAGAGCCCTGCGGGACACCAGTGGAGCGAGGGGAGGGTGACAAGGCAAACGGGGGCAGCCAGACTTGCTGAGACCTATCCTCCAAAAAGGATTGCAACCAGCTCCACGCCGTGCCCGCAATGCCGATGTCGGCGAATCGCTCGAGGAGGAGAGAATGGGGAACCGTATCGAATGCCGCCCAGAGATCCAGCATCACCAAAGCTGCTCTCCCGCCGGCATCCAAACAGTCCCTAATAGCCTCAGCCACCTCCAGCAGTGCCGACTCTGTGCTATGGGTGGCCCGGAACCCTGATTGCGCAGGATGTAGCGCGCCCGACTTCGCCACATAGTTGGTTAACTGCGAAGTGACCGCCTTTTCGCAAACCTTCGCCAAACTAGGCAGGAGAGAGATGGGTCTATAATTACCGGGAAGCGAGGGGTCGAGGGTGGGCTTCTTGAGTAAGGGGAGTAAGAGGGCTTGCTTCCGAGCAAGCGGAACGTACGCCTCGCAAAGCAACTGGCTAATCATATTATTAACTTCCGGATTGACCGTGTCGGCTAGATCAGCCAGCAACCGAGCGGCGCAAGTATAGTTGGGGGAGCCAGATTTCAACACCCCAAGGATTTTGCGGGAGGCCAAAAGGTCAATGGGGCTAAAGGACGAGGAGGAATGATCTGGGTCCTTCACCGCACTAAACCCCCACAGAGGCCGCGAAGGCATCAGGTTTTTTGGGAAAGAATCTTGAATATCCCTGATTTTCTCCCTAAAGTGATTGGACAAGGTGTTCGCCCAAATGACTGAGGGGGTAGCAACTACCTCCTGTGCACAAGGCGCCACAAAACTCTGCACAATGGCAAAGAGTTCCTTCGCATTATTGTTCGCCCTGTCAATGCGCAAGGCAAAATGGGTGCTTATTGCCGAGGAGATGGCTGTATAATACAATTTCTGTTTGTCCCTAAGAGCCTGTTTGGCCATAGGGCAGTAGCCGCTGGCCCTCCATATTCTCTCCAAGACCTTACAATAGTGTTTGAGATCCCTCAACTCTGCGGTAAACCAAGGCTTGGAGGGGGTTTCTCTCCCCAACTTACAGGGGCCAGAGGCCGAAAGGCCCATGACGGCATCACTAATCCAGATCGAAAACATAGTAACGTCCGGTAAAGTACTCCCAAAGTTCGGGCGCGAGGCCACCAGCTTGGCGCTCAGAAGCGCAGCATCAATCTTCCTGGCCTTCGGGGCGCGGTGGCAGGGTGGTGGTTGGCGTTCTCGCTGGGCCATCCACGAAAAGAATACTGGGAAGTGATCTGACCAGGTGACTGGGAGGGGTTTTCGGACCAAAACCGGAAAATTGGAACAAATGAGGTCCAAAGTGTGGCCCCCCTTATGGGTTGGATCACTCACCCATTGGGAGAGCATAGCTAACTGGAGAATATCCCGGAGATCGGCGGCGTCCGGCGACTCTGCCGAGTCTAGATGTAAATTAAGGTCGCCCAGCAGAAGGAAGTTGGAAAACCTTAGGACTCTCTCCGCTAAAGTATCACCACATGTATCCAAAAAGACCCCCGCAGGACCCGGAGGGCGGTATAGTAATGAGCCACCCAAGGTGAAATGGGGCGACAGTTGCAGGCTGAAGTCCAAAGCCTCACAGCCTGCCCAATTATTGGAAGCTTCCCCCTGAAGGACCCAACATTCTCTATGCAATATGGAAACCCCCCCTCCTCTCCCCAGTGGGTGGTCAAACCGATGTATTTTGTACCCAGAGGGGGTGGCCAGGGTAACTATAGGATTAGAGATATACTCTGCCATACGGGAAAGAGTGGGTGCGGATGCAATTCCCTTGGAATTTTATAAAGTATTTAGGTATGTCCCGGCACCAGAATTTCCCAGTTGATTACATATGTGGCCAACGGAGGAGATTCTCCTATATCCTGGGGAATTACTAACATCATAGTGTTCCTTAAAAAGAGCAAGCCATCTGAGGAAAGGGGTTTTACCGACCAATTTCACTGATAAATGCAGATATCAAGGTCTTTTCTAAGACTTTGGCAAACCACCTGGCTCCCCTCATGCACGACTTAGTTTCAGAATAACAGGGTACTGAACAAAGTACCTTAAATCCTGGTTGCGGATCTTTGAAAGATCCTGTGTCGAGGATGCGTCGCACAGCGGCAGTTCCGAAGATGCTGTGGGGCCACGAAGTGGAGTCTAGCATCATTGTCAAAGATGCTGTCTATGAATGCTTGCGATGTGAAAGCCTGCATCAGGGATTTGTCATGCAGTGGTAGTTCCTAAGAAGCTGTGGGGTGCAATGTGAGGCCCTACATCGTGGATGCTTCGCACAGCGGTGGTTCCAAAGCTGAGATGTGAGGCGATGCATTGCGCTGCATCAGTTCTGCTCACTGGACCATTTTTAGGGTGACAGCACATCTCCAGGCCTACTTCCAAAGGTCCGGGACTGGGGTGGCACCACTTGGAGGCAGCATTCCCAGCAGACAGAGTCCAGGTGATTGGTTCAAAGTGCTTGAAGACTTTTCTGTCCAAGAAGTTCAAAGCAGGAGGCCGGATGTTAGACTTGCCAGCCTTATGGTAGTCTTCGCCCAATCTTTTTCCTTTTCCCTACACGTTTTGATACCTTTTTCTTTTGTCTTTAGGACTCTGAGCATGTTACCACTGCTTATCTGTGCAAAGTGCATGTGCTTCTAACCGAAATATGTTTGTAATTGGTGTGTACCTGATTGACCTATTTATTTTACTTGAAAGTCTCTTGTAAAGTGGTATATCACAAACCCAGGGCTTGTATGTTAAATGCTACTAGTGGGCTGTAGCACTGATTGTGCCACTCACAAAAGTAGCAATTCAAACCTGTCTCAGGCTAGCCACTGCAGTGCCTGTGTGTGCAGTTTACTGCCACTTAGACTTGGCATTTAAAACTACTTACGAAGCCTCAAACTCCCCTTTGATTACATATACGTCATCCCTAAGATAGGTCCCAGGTAGCCCTTAGGGTAGGGTGCTTTGCAAGTAATAGGTGTGACATGTACTTTTATGTTTTGCATGTCTGGTAATGACAAACAGCCTATTTCATTTTCCACTACTACGGGGTCTACTCCTTTTATAGGTTAGCATTGGGAATTCCTTAATACACTTTTTCTACTTTCTGTTAAGACAGAAGTAGCTTTTTCTTATTTCATATGTTTTGAATGGTATCGATAAATCTTATTCACTGGTGAAGTTGGATATCACATTACTATTTAGAAATGCCACTTTTTGAAATTTCTCTGCACTTACTGTGTGCCTGACAGCCTGGTTCAATACACATTGGGGTGGGTGACAGCTACACTTTGTGCACTCCCTTTCGATAGCCACAACACAGGGAGAATAGGTGTGTCTGAGTACCTATCTACTTACATTTGTATTCTGATGGCCTTGCCTGGGAAAGATGGAAGAGAGGCACTAACACTTCACTTGAAGAGGTAGTGTCCTGTCCCCAAAAAAGGGCTGATTCACCCCCATAGATAGCCTGGCAGGCAGGATTGGGCTGAAAGGAGAATCAGTGCAATTCAGAGAGCTCCAATGAAGTCACCCCTGGACTACTGATCCGGAAGGCCTGCTTTTCGTGTTGGTGTCCTGCTGCTCTTTGACTCTGCTAAAGGAGAGCTGGTCCCTGGCTTTCGTCCAAATGATCTGTAAGGGTGTGTTGGCTTGCCTCCTATTGCTTGAGACGCCGGGATATTAAAGTCTCTACCCCTGCTCCTGTGCTTGGCTCAGTGGAAGTGGCCCAGATACTTGTAACACTGATTGCAACGCATCTCGTGTCAGTGTGTAACAGAACTTGCTCATCGACCCTATTGCGAGAGTGAAATCAGCACATTGCATCGGAACCAGCGTTATCCCTCTATAGATGGATGCATCGGACAGCATATCACAGCCGCTGCAGCTCAGTGACGTCGAGGCATCCCCTCGACTGTGTGGAAGAATCTGGTACATCATTCGATGCCTCTAAATTCCCCCACCCATCTTCGGAACTAATGCATCGCCTTCACTACATGGAGAAGATCGATGCATCTCCCTGTTTGCGAGCAGGAAAGGTACTTTGTGCATAGGGCCCTGCATGGCTCCTGTAGCCAACCTGCGCTTCTACAAGGTTAGCCTGAACTTCGGCTTTGACCTGGTCCAGAACCATCTAAAGTAACCTTTTTAGCGCTACTTGCTTCTAAGTACTTTATTGCATGTAATCTTGCAAAATGCAATGCCTCAACTTCTATACCTTGGATGTTTGTAGTTTTGGCCTTGTTTTGGAAACCATATTATAATCTATTTTTATAAACCTGTGTATAGTCTTTTTGTGGTGTATTCATTGTGTTACTGTTTGTGTGTGTGTGTTGCAAATAAACTTTACACATTGCCTTTTTAGATAAGCTTGACAGCTCTGTGCCAAGCTAACAGAAGGTGAGCTCAAGTTATCTTTTAGTGTGCATCTGTCTTACCATGACTAGGATTGTGGTTTCTGCTTGGACAGGGTGCATACCTTTGCCAACCATATACACAATTTCTAAAAACAGGCAACTAACCCTTGAAGTCACTCTGGTGGTCCTGGGTTCCAGATGCAAGTTCAGTCCTTTTCACTAAGGCATCAGGCCAGCATTGCAGTCCAGTCCTTCCGGAAGAGCAGAACATCAGTGCTTCCGAGTCTTTCACAGGTCACGAGTTGGGACTGAGGGTCCAATATTTAAACTTGGTGCTACCTTTGAAGTAGGAGAAGGTTCTGGAGATTTCCGCCCCCAGAAGTGCTTGGAATTTTTTGCCTTCCTGCCCTGGTCCCAACTTGTCTGGGGACACAAAACCCTTTGTGAGTGTGTGCCCAGACAGAGGCTTTGTGGTAAGTGACAGCTCCTCTTCCCTATCAAGTTAGAGATGGCTCATCCTGCCAATACCTATTCCCCCTTTGTCTCATCTGGGAGCAATACACAAATACCAACTGCCAGCTACACCTAGTCATGTGACCCAGAATACAAGCTGCAGACACCAAATGACTAGGACAAGAATATGCCAACTTTATAAAAGTGGAATTTTCAGAACTGTGACTTAATATCGACTTTACCATTACAGAAGGTTTTAAACTGCGGTTCAATAGATATCAAACTTGACAACCCCATCTGCCCTCAATTGAAAGATAGCATTTATCAAATTTAATAAGGTAACTCAATGTTATTCTATGAGATAGGTAGGACTTACAGTAGTAAAAAATAGTTACAAGTCCAACGTTTTAAATTCACTTCACCTTGCTCTATGGGCTGTTTAGGACCTAGCCTATGGGTGACTTCTATGTAATGAAATGGAAGGTTGAGGCTTGGCAAAATGTTTCCTTTGCCAGGTTGAAATGGCAGTGTCAAACTGCACACACAGGTTGCAATTGCAGGCCTGAGACCATGTTTAAAAGGCTACTCAAGTGGGTGGCACAATAAGTGTTTGATGCCCACTCGCAGCATATCATTTTCAAGCCTTGGGTACATGTAGTACCCCTGTGCTAAGGACTTACAATTAAATTAAATATGCTAATTGGGCGTAAGCCCATGTAACCATGTTTGAAGGAGAGAGAACAAGCACTTTAGCGCTGGTTAGCAGTGATAAAGTGTGCAGAGTACTAAAAGCCAACAAAAATGGTTCTGAAACAGGAGGGTGAAGGTAAAAATGGTTTGCGGTGACCCTGCTAAAAGCGGCAAGTCCAACATCATTTTATTCTATTTTATTATGTATCCATTATTATAAACTGGTAGATTACAGTTCTATTACATTGCCGTTCTTTTGCCACATACGTTATTTGGGATGTGGTGCATGTTCTAAATCACCGTCTTTGGTGGAAATGATAATAGAAAAAAAATCTGAGCTTTGCACTGATAAATGATCATGCATGCAAATATCATTTGTGCAGATACTGGCTGTAGGACTTGGCCTTTTTGGCTAAAGTGCCCTAAACATTTTGCTTTCCCCTTAGACCATTTTCCTGACATAGAGATGCCGATTTAGATGCTTGGGAGACTTTGCCACTGCTGGTCAGTTTCAAAGTACAAGTGTTCCCTTTATAAAATGTAATGGTGATTGGTTGACCATGATTGGTAAAGTCCCCAGTGATGTGCACTGTGTATGCTAGGGCTAGTAATGCAAAGGCACGCAGAGAAGGGAACTCAGGCCTGCAGTGTATGGCCTGCGCGCACTTTGCTAAGTTAGCATGTTGTCCTGACAAGTGCAACCACTTGTCAGGCCTGACTTTCCTTTTTACATACACATTGGGCACCCCTGTGGTAGGTCCAGGGTAATCCCTGGGCAGGGTGCAGTGTGCGTAAAAGGCAGGACATATACTAAGGTGTGTGTTCTGTCCTGACAGTGAAAAACGGGGAACATCGTTTACGACGCGGTTTTTACACCGCAGTGCCTTTACCCCACAGCTATTACAACGCAAGTCGTTACTACGACTTGCGCTGGATGGCGCTGTGGGATAAGGAATCTTGCAATTTTATATTCCAACACCTTCCCTACTATTACGGGGACTGGTGTTGGAATATAAAATTATAAGATTCCTAAATCCACTCCCTCCAACGCAAGTCGTTGTAACGACTTGCGTTGTAAGACTTGCGTGGTAAAGGCATGCATTGTTACAACATGCGTTGTAACAACGTACATCCGTGAAAAACACTCCATTTCGTTTTTCACTGCTGAAAGGCCATCCTGCCCATAGGACAGAATAGGGGGGGGGGCTGGGTGTTGTGTTTGTTAGTCTAGTTTCCTGTCAGTTTATAATGGAGAGGTGAAGTTTATTATGTATGAACTCACAGTGTCATAGCACATCTTTCTGTGATGGCGGTTTTGTCACTGTGTGTTCAGAAACCACTCTTTTAGAAAGTGGCTGCGTTTTGTGCTCAAAGCATTCCTGTGTGTCTCTGCTGAAATGTGGATTGTCTGTCTGGATCTTAAAGGTGAGAGGAGCTGGGAGAGGCATTGACCCAGGGAGGGGTTGAGAAGGCACCAGGCTGCCCTGCATGGAAAGTAGGGGGAGTAGAAGCCTGGAAGGTGAAAAGGCCTGGCCTGGTGCTATAAACCAATTGGCCCATCTCCTGCTGAGTGAGTAAGGATCCAGACCCCCAGTATCAAAAGGAGAGAGGTGACACTGGGAGAGAGACACCCAGAACGGATTTAGGGAGAGGTCAGGGACCCCTGACCACAAACGAACTTTAAAGACATTAAGGGGTATAATAACTGTGAGAGCTGAAACCCCTGAACGTTGGAATGAAACACAAATGGATTGAGACCGATAAGGACCCCCAGGTCCAACACTGGCTGTCTTATCTGAATACATACGTTACTTGAAACAGAAGGAGGGTGGAAGTACACTGTCTCACATCCCAGCACTTAGTTTGCCCCAATGCATCATGGTAAATGCAGTTCATGAAAACACTTATTTCATCAGCAGTATTTAATTTTTCAACCTTCCTGTTACACCCTGTGTAACTCTAGACACGTTTTTCTGGATTAATTCCTTCACCAGTAGAGAGCAACAAGTCATTTTGGGGTGCATACATTATTTGCATGAGAGCATTTGCTATCAATCACCTGTTGTGAGCATCCCAGAAAAATAAAGTGTTACCTTGCATGAGTCAACTCCACCTGTTTTGTATCCTGCACATGTCATGGAGTTGCTTATCCTTCGTTGTTTGTAGTTTGACTGACATTCTTCATTTGAAATTCTAGGAATTTCAGCCTTCTGAAGTATGTTTGAAATATAACCTGAAATACAATAGCATTTTCAAATACACTTGAAATCGTAATATTTATCAACATATAAAATGGTTTCAACGTGCAATGCGGCAGTGAATACTGTAAACTAGTTTTAGTTGGTATTCAGGACACTTGACAAAATGTGTCCCCGAGAGCATGCCCAAATAGAAAACAAATACATGTAGAATGCACTCTTGTGAACATACAGTCTATCTGCATATGTGCTGCATAAAATGAATGGAAGTCATCAGCAGTCGCGACTGCTCTCAATATGCAGTGGTGGTGAAGCAGGGCAGCCACAGCAGTGGCAGCGGCAGGGGAGGATTGTAATAAAAACATAACATAAAACTTACCTGATCCTGTGGCTACCTCACACTCTGGTACTCCTCCGTTCTCCTGCTGCTCCTGGCTGTCCCTGGTTGGACTCCCTATCCAATACAGATGCTGCTCTCATACTATGAGAACAGAGCCGGTATTGACCTGAGCGGGCTGGTTTGATGCTCCGCTCTGTCACAGGGTGTCTATGCCATTTCTCCACCTGGCTGTAGAATAAAGCTAAGTTAGAGAACCCTAAGTGAGCATTTCTGTTTGGCCGGCCTAAGACATGCTCACTTAGAAGAGCACATATCACTCCATTCCTCCCCCCACCTATTGCCGATCCCTGTGATTTCTTCACCCACTGGCTCAACCAGCAGCTGAAAAAAATGATTATAAAATATCATTTCATTTTTTAGCTGCTGGCTCTGGGCCATTGGCGCGACACTCCTCCACCATTGCGGAGGAGTCGCCACTGGTCACCAGGGATATTAATGTTGGGCATAGTTCAGTCTGATCTCCCTCTTACGATCTTAATACAGAGGCATTTTGGTCTTGTATCCCTTGCCATGTTCATCTTGTTTACCTCCAAAATCTAGACCAACACATGAAACAGTCCCTTGTCCCACTGGTCAATCACTGCACACCCTTCAGTTATTCAAACACTCACACATAGGCTGCTTTCAAACAAAAAATATGCCCATTGCACAGCTTACTGAAACAATATTGGAGCAGTGCAAGGTTGTTACAGGTATAACAATTAATTTCAATTCACACAGCACAACCAGAATGGGAATTATGCATGTTGAAAGAGTGAGAGGAATCCAGCAGTCACCGAGAATTGTATTAAGAAGACAATGTAACCATGCAACATTTCTTTGTATAGTGTTTAGGCTTACTAAAGGCCACATGCACAAAGAAATGTTCCAGTAACAAAGGTCAAATCGGAGCTTTTGTGTGCAAAACTCAAATTGTGATCCTATAATAAGCCCCCGAATCACAATTTGGATTTGCAAGTGAATCCAGAAATGGTATTTGAAAGGGGTGCGTAACGAGTGACCCCCTCCAAATTCTGTTGCCTTTAGATATGCATTAATATTTTGCAACTGAAATTTCAAAACATTAATATTTTACCACGGCAACCGTTCGCAACTGGAAGGGGTCCCTCATCACCATTATTTACTGCCTACTCTTAAAACATGGTTGTACAATTTTTTTACCTTAAATGCATCCTGTTTTCCTTTTAGAACAGCGGGCTGCATTTTGTAAAACAAATTGCTTGATTTAAAAGCAATCACTGACATGGTGGTCTGTTGACAGCAGTAGGCCACTATGGCTGTGACTTTGGCCAATCATAGTGGGTTTAAATTTTCGACCTACCTCATGCATATGATTAAGGTGAGTAAAACTGCGACCCACTACCATTCGGAATTTTGGGAATCAAAATGCATTTGCCATTGCATTTGGTAGACATCGGCTCACTTCTACTGTATACATTTTAGTACATTCCAAATGAGAAATCTCAAATTATGAATCGTTAATATTCGCAATTTATGATTTCTTATTTGAATATTAGTAAATGAGGCCCCAAATGCAATATCTGACTATCAAAGCGAGATCACCACATTTCTGAATGGCTTTATGAGTCTCTAAGAGCTAGCTTAGCAAACATGTCATTAGGAACACAGCAATTTAGACCCCTACAGCGTTGAACTCATCAAGGGACATATTCACAAGAAAGTGGCGAAGCGTGTCATTAAGCCAAGAAAACTAACGACACGCTTCGTTACTTTAGAAAAGCAGGGCTGCACCATATTTACTAAAATATGGTGCATCCCTCCGTTTCCCCCTGCGTTGGCGCTATACTTAGCTGCCTAACACCAACGCAGGCACCCTTGCACCATAGTGCAAGGGTGTCTATGTTGAGAGGAAGATTGTTTATGTGCAGGAAGGTCCCCCTTCCTGCACATAGACAATCTTTAAATGACGTTCTCTAATTCCTATGTGTGCTGCTTTATGCATCACACATAGAAGTTGCAAAACAGCTTTTTTTTTTTATTATTGTTTATGTGAAGGAAGGGGCCATGTTAGGCGGTTTGCGTTTTGGTGTTTCTATGTGTGCTGCACAATGCAGCACATATGGAAACAGCTAAAATGAGGAGAAATAAAGTATTTCTCCTCCTTTCACCTGATTAAGACCAGGTTTTCTCTGGTCGTAATTTTGGTGCTGCCTCCTATTTACGCTACTACTGGAGATAGGGGGCAGCATCAAAATCAATGGGTGTTGCGGTGGAACTCCCACCACAACACCCATTGTCCTGTGAAAGGGTGCCTTATTTACAAGGCAGAGTTAAACCACGCTAAGTTGTTTAACGCCGCCTTGTAAATAAGATGTAGCCCCTATTGCCATCCCAGTAGGGGCTTGTAAATATGCCCCTACATATCATACAGTTTTACGTCAGATTGCACAAACAGAGGAGAAACAACAAGAGTGTACCAATTCAAGAAAATATCCGGAAGATAAATGGATGTGCGCTATCGAGAAGTATGTGCTTGAGGTGAAATATCGGATGGTTCCAGAGCTTCAGGCCCATTTCTTGTGCGTGGAAAATCCATTCCTGGCGAGCATCGTTTTAGGGTATTTTTCAACTGTGGCCCTCACAGGGGAGGATCAACATGCCAAGCTTTGTACAGGGTTGCTCCCCACCGCCTATTATATGCAGTGCCAATATTTATAGCTTATCAAAAAACCTTCTTATTAACCTGATGAGAATGTTACCAAATAAGTAAAATATTCCTTATCAAGTATAGATGTAAAAGTTTGTTGTTTTTTACATTTGTTTTCGCCTCTCTCGTGATGTTAGTTATATTTATGCTGATAACGTATTTTTCCCAGAAGAAAATATCTTATGATATATTGTCTGGTTATTGCAATTGAAGCGTTCCCTTTTTCTTGTGTAAAATGCTCTGACCTTAACACAAATGAAAATAAATAATAGTTAAATGCCCTCCATCATTGACGGTGAAAGTTACTGATTGTGTTGTCATCCATAGGAATCTAACAGCATCTGTGTTCTATTTGAATGGTAAAGGGTGAAGTATTGGTCCGCTAACTTACACACACATAGCCTATAACGATATGACGGGAGTACTGCATAGAATGTAGGGGCATATTTACAAGCCCCTATCGCCACCACAATGTCACTTTTCACAATGTTGTGGTGGCAATTGGGGCTTTGCCTTATTTACAAAGTGGCGTTAAGCTACTTGACGTGACTTAACACTGCCACGTAAATAAGGCACCCTTTCACGCTATGGGCAATGTGTGTTTCAGTGGGTGTTCCACCGCAACAACCATTGATTTTGACACTGCCCCATATTTACAAGGGTGGCGTAAATATGGGGCAGCACCAATATTAAGACCATGGAAAACTTGGTCTTATCCTGGTTAAATGAGGAGAAGACTATTTGCAACTTCTATGTGTGCTGCATTAAGCAGCACACATAGAAGTTACAAACTGCCATTTGAAGACCGTTTTTAGGCAGGAAGGGAGACCTTCATGCACATAAACAGTCTTCCCTTACAACGCAGACACCCTTACACTATGGTGCAAGGGTGCCTGCGTTAGAGCTATGCAGCAAAAATGTAGTGCCAGTGCAGGAGGAAACGCAGGGCTGCACCATATTGCTGTAAATATGGTGCAGTCCTGAGTTTCAGAAATGGCAGAGCACGGCGTTAAGCCAAGGAGGCTAACGCCGCGCTACCCCACTTCTGTTGTAAATATGCCCTGAAGTTTGTACTGGTTTGCAAAAAGAGAATTTAGAATTATTCACATAAATGCCCCTGATGTGAGTCAAAGTCTGTCTGACGAACACTTGCATGTCAAAGAATCATCTACAGAGATACTGTCTGACATTAATATTGTTTTTTAAATTATATTAACATATTAGTTCTGTTTTATTTTTCTACATTACATTTATTTAAACAGTATTTAGGACACAATATTTATATCAAACGATGTTCTTACAATGACATTCCGTTACCGTGAAAAATAAACTTATGTACCTAGGGGCTTTTTTACAAGCCTCGTGCACCGCCAGTACGTCACTTTTTCTGATGCACCAGCTGCACAGTGTGCTGCCCTATGTTTACAAGGCCACACAAAAGCCCCCCTGCATGGCTTTTCATTTCCTCATAAATTCAACCCCTTTTCAAGCATTACTTTGCAGGAAAGGGGCGTGCCATGGGTGTTGCTGTGGGTTTCCCATTCAGCATCCATGCATTCTACCACATTCCCAGATTTACAACATTTTGTGAAGCTGGGAATGCATCAGAATCATACGCCGACCCATGGGAAGCATAAGGAGACACAATGAGGAGAACACTTTGATTTCTCCTTGTTTTTTCCTCCTCCTACATGTGCTGCATTCTGCAGGACACGTAAAAAGAGGAAAACACCATGAATGATTGTTTTCGTGCAGGAAGGAATCACTCCCTGCACAAAAACAATCATCCTCGCAACGCAGGCACTCATTACACCATGGTAAGAGGGTGCCTGCATTGGTAATTGGCAGCCAATTGCGTACGAGCACAGAGGAACGCACAGGGATGCACCATATTGTTGTAAATATGACGCATCACTGAGCTTTTAAAATGACGCCGCTTGGCGCAGCAAAATTGCTTGCTGTGCCACGCTGCACCATTTTGTTGTAAATAGGGCCCCTAGTTCCTACACGCTTGCCTGTCTCAATGATCAAATTAACAAATGGAATGCAATTAATGTCTATTTCATTTATTTATTTACTTATTTTATTTAAAGCGATTTTATATAGTGCAAACTTTACCCAAATGTGTCAGGGCGCTTTACAAAAGGACCAGTTACATTACATAAGGACTTCAGAGTACATGTGTTACATAAAAGATACTAACAGAAAAACTCTACATTTACATAGGAATGGTAGTAAATACATATGTCTACTACAGATACTAGTGGTTAGAGTTACATATATACAAGTTGCAAATCACTCAAGATTACATTTTGAAAAGCGATTAGGGTTGTACAATTATACATTACATATTTATAGAGCAGAGATTCTGTTGGGGTCACCCTATAGGTGTCATTGTTAAAGTTGTAAGTTCTGGACTCCTATGCTTGCTCTGGTTTTCAATCCAAAAGATAGTTCATTTAAGTTTTTTTTTGTTCCACAATGTACAGCTTGTTCAAAGAGACTGGCTCTGACTAGATGATCGATGTTCTCATCTGCAGGGGTTTTTACACTTGTGCCATGAATTAGATTGGTGGATTATTTGTATGCAGACAGTGTAGGCATCATGCACTTCAGTCCGTTTCTTTGCAAAATACTTTCTCACTGCCTAGGCTGCATTTGCGTACCCAGATGTGGACTTTGAGGAATTTCATAACTTCTGTTAACTAGGCTTCTTTGCCATCTCCACTATAGATTTGCCAGAACTCTAAATTTACATAAGAATGGCAGTAAATACATATGTCTACTACAGATACTAGTGGTTAGAGTTACGTATAAACAAGTTGTAAACCACTCAAGATTACATTTTAAAAAGCGATTAGGGTTGGACAATTATACATTACATACTTATAGAGCAGAGATTCTGTTGGGGTCAACCGATAGGTGTCATTCTTAAAGTTGTAAGTTCTGGACTCCTATGCTTGCTCTGCTTTCAATCCAAAAGATAGTTAATTTAAGGTTTTTTTTTGTTCCACAATGTACAGCTTGTTCAAAGAGCTGCATTTACGTACCCAGATGTGGTCTTTGAGGAATTTCATAACTGATGTTAACTAGGCTTCTTTGTCATCTCCACCACAGATTTGCCTTCCTTCTCCTCTTTTTGCTGAATTCATTTTTGTTGGCTTTAAGAATCTGGGCACTTTACCACTGCTAACCAGTGCTAAAGTGCACGTGCTCTTTTCTCTAAACATAGTAACATTGGCTCATATCCACGGTTGGCATATTTAATTAACTTATAAGTCCCTAGTAAAGTGCACTATATGTGCCCAGGGCATGTAAAGTAAATTCCTCAAGAGGGCCTGTAGTACTGCTTGTGCCACCTACTTAAGTAGCCTTTTAAACATGTCTCAGGCCTGCCATTGCAGAGCCTGTGTGTGCAGTTAAAGAACTGCCATTTCAACCTGGTAAGTTAACCCTCTTGTCAGACCTAAACATTCCTTTTTAATACATATAAGGCACCCACAAGGGCAGGGTGCAGTTCATTTATAAAGAAGGAGATGTACTTTTAAGTTTTACATGTCCTGATAGTGAAAAACTATCACATTTGTTTTTCAATACTGCTAAGCATATCCCTCCCATAGTTTACCATTGGGATTACCTCATTACATTTTATAAGTGCAATTTCCAATTGGGAAAAGATGGTGTTAGAAATAGGGTCTCTAGTTGGCAGAGGTATGCACCTTTTCCAAGTAAGTACCCTTCCTTCTTGTAAGGGTAAGGGGATTACACTTGAAGTTAATAGCTCCGTCCGGGGCTATCACGGTGTTGTGAACAAACAAATTCAACAGTTCAGACTGCCCGCGGCATTGCCGGGCAGCTACAGTGTCAGGAAGATCCACGGCAGTAACTTGGAAATGCATAGACCATGCAATGAGTTCCGAAAATGCGGGGTTGTTGGTTCCTGAGGTCGGTTAAGGAGTCATCGGGACCTTGACTCACCCAGGAACGGCAGGACACACCTCAACCCCCCCTTGTGACTGTCTAGTGTGAATTCACATCCCCAGTTCTGGTCACTCCAAAAACAGATGGTGAATACACAAGCAGGCAGAGGCACACAGGATAGTAAAACAAGAAAGTGTCCACTTTCTAAAAGTTACTAGAAAATGGAAACCCAATGTACCCTTGTAGGCTTGGGCAATAAATAATTCAAAATAAAAGTGTCTACAAGGGATTTCACTTACATTAAGTAAATACTTTTGTTTCAAACAATTCTGAGTCAGTAACTTATAATCAGACTCCGAAGTGTTCAGCAGGACAACCACAATAAATGCAGATTTGGAGAGAGAGAAAAATAAGCACACGGAAAATCCTATTTATGTCAAATGAATTTATCTTATTTTGTACATAATTAAATGAAACAGGATACATTTAGATTAAATCAATACCAGCAAGAAAGTTATGAACAAATATACAAATAAATATGTCATAACCTGCATCAACTCCTAGACAAATAGTGAGCAAATATTAACTAAAAATGGATAAATATTGCTTAAGAGCTGAAGGCTTTCTCTTGGAGATGACGGTATTGTCGACATTTTGGTCTGTGCGGCATCAATCCATTAGACCATCCTCAGGACAGATTTATTTATGCAAGATATAAGACCCTATGTAAATATAATACAATATGTTATTTTTCACATTACATCGTATTGTCTCAGATCAGAGTGGGGGAAGGACCGTGTGCATTAGGAACAAAAGTGAGGGGATACACCAGTGTCAAAAGATCACATCTGTGTAAAGCCCGTTAATATAATTTAGGTAAAAAATTGAGGATCACCATTCTAGCCCAGGTATTGGATCTATAATGTTTGACAATCAAAGAGAAAGCTTACTTTATTCTGTTTGAAGAATAGTCACAAATTACTTTGACTATAGCTGGCAGTTTGGAGACCACGTTTAAATCGCTGCCAAAACAAAGGGAAAAATATTTTGAGACTCTACTGGTCAATCATAGAGTGAAGAATCAGATTTCGCCTTATGTTTTATTACATGTGACTCTAGGTTAAGGCATACAGGATTGGTTGCATGATATGTCCTTATCTGATCGTTGCACCAGAGTATGTAGCAATGTATCAGAATTATATATAGGCCATTGTACCTATATTATCGTTGATGCACGAACCAAACGTTGGCATTAAAAGGAGGCCATGTTCATCAATGTTTTGGCAGTTACTTTTCTCAATCTCAGGCCTAAGATTGAGAAAAATAACTGTCAAATTATCGATAAACATGGCCTCCTTTTAATTGCAAGGAAGCTCAATGAATACAACTGGTAATTGATAACCAACGTTTGGTTCGTGCATCAACGATAATAGGTACAGTGGCCTATATATAATTCTGATACATTGCTACATACTCTTGCCCTGCCAACTACTGCCAATAGAGTCTTGGCCCCTTGGAAGTTTTTTTTTCTGGCAGTTTCTACAAGAATCCTTGTAGTTCCATCATAGCCTAGGTTGAATTGGTGCACTCCCTTCGCCGATTCGCTGCTTCGAGGACACCGCAGCGCCCAGAGTGCAGCTCTACTATCATGCATTACCTTCATCGCCAGGAGTTCGAAGTCTATGCAGCTCCCCATTTCACGACTCGAAACCAATGCAACACCCTTGATCATATGGATCAACGCTGATGCATCGCCTACAACCACTACTCGCAGCTTGCTCCTTGATGTCGACGCTTCCTCTGTGAAGATACTGTTTGGAGAGGGTCCTGCGTGGCTCCTATATCTGACCCGTGCTCCATCGTGGTCGGCCTGACTTTTCAGATGTGACCCGGTCCAGCACCGAAGGATAGCCCTAGTTGGCGCTATATGAATCTACGCACTATATTTCAAGATATTCTTTAAAGATTCATAAGTCCGGTTCTAAGCATTGGATTTTTGTTGTTTTGATCGTTTTGTTAATTAAATTAAGCTCTATTTGCATAACCTGGTGTGGATTATTTTTGTGTGGTGTTAATACTGTTTACTGTATTAAGTGTTGCACAAATATTTTACACATTGCCTCTTAAGTTAAGCCACACTGCTCAATGCCAAGCTGCCAGAGGGTGAGCACAGGTCAATTTAGGATGTGTACCTGACTTACCCTGACTAGGATCGTGGTACCTACTTGGACAGAGTGCATACCTCTGCCAACTAGAGACCCAATTTCTAACAGTGTAACAATGTGTGGTGTCTTTGAGTTAAAGTGAACATGCATGGGTGCACAACTCAACCTTTTTCCTGCTGCAAGGTCCATTCCTTACCTGTAAATATGGCATGCTCATGTACTTGCCTTCACTGAACCACCAGACATTCCAGTATGCACCACCATTTAACTCTATATTAGCAAGGAGTTGTTAAATTTGTCTGATTTCAGGACTTATTCTGGTGGTTTCATAATTGACAGCACACAGAGGTGCCCAATATTAGATTGTGGCTGCCGTCTATGGAGCTAATGGCATTAGACAAGTGATGCATCTTACATAACACTTTCTTTAAGCACAGCAGGCCTTCCTATCTGTGTGGAACACCAACACGTCGCCCCTGACTGTTGTTTGGTGTCTGGATTACTTGATGGAATATGATGCAAGATATTATGTAAAGAAAGAACACTGCAGAAGATCTGAAAACTGACCCACTGATCGTTGGGATCAGCCGGCAGCCAGAAAGCTTGATTCTGCCTTGCACTGTTAGGATGACAGCTTTTTGATATTTGAAAATCTCCTGTAAATTTCTAAATGCCAATACAAATTGGCCTAGTGAGTAATACACAAATTAGAATAAATGCTCTATTACTATCGCCACAAAATCTAGGATTCTGTTTATTGTAAATGTGGTTGTAAAATTGCTCCTGGTCCATCAATTATAACATTAGATTCTCACTGTGCTTTCATCTTAATTCAGCTACTGTCAAACACCTGACCAAGAAATACAGGGGGATATGTACAATGAAGTGGCAGAGCATGTCATTAGCCTCCTGGGATTACCAACATGCTTCGCCACTTTGGAAACGCAAGGCTGCACCATATTTACAAAAATGTGGTGCAGCCTTGCGTTTCCCCCTGCGACGGCGCTAAGTTCAACAACTTAGCGC
The DNA here is from genome assembly GCF_964261635.1 of Lissotriton helveticus. Classification (NCBI taxonomy): domain Eukaryota; kingdom Metazoa; phylum Chordata; class Amphibia; order Caudata; family Salamandridae; genus Lissotriton; species Lissotriton helveticus. The sequence continues at coordinate 43,378,044 of NC_136060.1, read as the reverse complement.
CAACGCAGGCACTTTTGCACCAGAGTGTACTTCCTGTACATAAACAAACCATGGCATTTTGCTTTTTTCCATGGGAAAAAGCAAAAACGAGGAGAAATAATGCATTTCTCCTTGTTTCGCCAACTTAAGACCAGGATTTTCCTGGTCATAATTTTGGGGCTGCCTAGTATGTACGCAACCCTTGTACATGGGGGGCAGCGTCAAATACAATGAGTGTTGCGGTGGAACACCCACCTCAACACTCACTGCACCCCCCTTTCACGCTAAACATAGTGTGAAAGGGTGTCTTATGTACAAGGCAGTGTAAAGCCACGTTAAATGGCTTAACCCTACCTTGGACATAAGGCAAGGCCCCTATCGCCACAGGAACATCACAAAAAGTGGCGTTCCTGTGGCAATAGGGGCTTGTACGTATGCCCCACAGTGTCATTAGGGTTTGGTACCAAAATGTAGGCGACACACAAGTATTGGCAACTGGATGTGTTGTGTACATATTTTAGACCAGCCTCCAGGTTGTCCTAATTGCAGTCTTAAACACTATCTGTTTGGGTGGTATATGTTGTGAAATGGAAAAAGGCAACAATATTGTAGGCACTGCCGATGTTTTCAAGTTACTGCCATCTTAACCTGGTAGCAGCCCAGTGGAATGGTACTTCACTGTGTGATGTTTTACAGCTGGAGCTTGGTGTGAGTGGATTTTTCCGCAATAGGTGGTATTGTGTGGCTGGTAGTGAATTCCTGTATCTCACAGAGCTACAGTGACCTCCCTCCACCCCAGCATATTGGGTGTGGATTTTCATCAAACAGCTTGGAACCATCAGTAAATATTCAAACTTCACTTACTAATACTTAATGTCATGTACTGAAAAATTAATACTAACGTATTTTTTAAATTTGTTGAACTGTCTTAAGGCATTTGCAAGATTGTTCATGAGAACAGTGTAACGTCATGATCACATTGCTTTAAACAGTGACCCTACCTGATTCTTCCGTGAAGCCCCATCCTGTTACCCAGCAGGAGGAATATATTTTATCCTTTTCAGCCTTCGCTGGCAGGCAGATTGGAAGCTGCAGATCTAAATGACAAAGCAAGATTAAAACAACGCTTACATGTTTTTTTCTTTTTAAAATATGATTTCATTCATTTATTAATGTTATATTTTCGAAACCACCGGTCCGGAACAAAATATTTGTTTTTTGCAATTAACTAGGTAATGCAGCAGTACTACAAAAAGTTCCCTCGGTGGTGTTTAGCAGTCTGCATTCTTGTTTACCTACAAAAAGAGGAATACGTCAACTGCCCGACCCCCTCGATTTCGAACCTATTTACTTTAAGAATACATCTCCACGCACAGCGGGGTTACTAGTCAGGTTATTTTCATTTGGACTCCTGTCTATAGTGTGTTTTCCTTCAAACCAGTGAGACTTCATCAGATGAAAAAGAAAAAAAAAAAGAAATATGTTCAATATCAGCGTTCTACCACCTATCTAACTGTTCGCATTGACGCTGTTGCTTCCTGCCCAATTTTAATGAGATTCGAGCCAAAATGTAATTTCTGCCCCATCCCTGTTCACGCCTTTAATGTTCCAGACGTGTTGAAATAACATTCTCACTGTGCGCAGACAGACTTCCAAAAAGCAGTATTCTCCTCTCTTCTGAGCTGGGGGCTGATTTCGTTGATGGGGACCTGCGTGTGCCGAATGAAATTCGTTTTGCATTGTTTATTTCGAAGCACACACAGGTCTCCATCAACGAAATTAGCCCCCACCGCAGTGACATCAGCCCCCAGCTCGGCAGCATGCCAAAACGCCCGATAGCCAGTCCCTGAACCAATGTTCCAGGATAAACGTGGTAGATATCACATCAATTGGTTTGATTTTTTATTTATTTGTTTATTTTTTAGAAGTTTTAAACACGTAACATATAGACCCATAGGAACAACGGAAAAGTCCTAACTTTGTGAGCTTTCATTAAATATTTATATGGCATTTCCCGTCATGGAAGCTCATTGAACACTGCTCGATTAATATAAACAAAGGCAACAGTTTGCGCTTGTTTTTGCATGTATGTGTTCTTTGTTGTAATGACTGTCTGTCGCTGAGGGATATGTTTGGATGTGCACACAGAAAATACATAGACACCCTTCTATACACCAACAATATCCAGAATCAACCGCACACTCACACAGAATACACTTACAAAAACACATGCCTCAGAAAACACACACACAGTACATTCAGACACATGTAGAAGCTTTTTGGAAGCGAGAATTGATTGTAAAGTGAGGGTCCTGGGGTACAACATTCGGCAGAAAACTTTGAGGTCAACTAGTCCCAGGGCCAAGGCTGTGGATGAGGAAACCACGTCTTACGGTGATGTCTTAATTACAGAGAAATGAGTAATCAACATATTTCATGTTAGAAATAGAATGCACATCATAGAAAAATTCAAAACGTCTTTAAACGTAGATTTGCTACAATGCTGGGTAGCATTATGATCAGACCTAAAACAAAGTAATTTGTCAAGCTCACCCACTCCTACAAAGCCCCAGAGATACGTTATAATTATTTAGGGGGTAATTATGCAGCATTAACTGATGTTGGAGTTTGATTGTCGGATTTGCTCCTCTTATACCTAGGCCTCTTTCACTAACAGTGTGGCAATTATTCAGCCCTTCCTACTGATTGCCTTTTTTACGGGGTCATTTTTATTTCAGGTAAGCATATATTCAGTGATAGCATTTTGCCTGTACATTTCATTGTAAAATTTAACTGGGTAACAATGTAGTGTCATGGCCTCTGTGGTGGTGGCTGTCCATTGTTTTTGTTGTGTCATTATGTGTATGTAATTGTTTGTGTTAAAATGCATGTGTAATTGTCTAACCATGCACGAATGCAAGCAGAATTATAGGGAAAGGTTAATGATTAGTTTTGTCCATTAGGTTGAATTTGTTATTTTGCCTTGTGTGTGTGAGTTTGTGGGTACAGATCACAGTTGTCGCAAGCGGTAATGCTAATAATACATGGGCACAGCATATAGTGGATGATTACAGGCTGTGGACATAGGGCCAGATGTACAAAGCATTTTTTGTGGTCCTCAGCAGCTCATTCACAGAAATGCCTTTTCATATGTATAAACCACAAATTGAGATTCTATAACAAGTTACCAAATCACAGTTTGAGTTTGTGACCCAATACCAATTCCGTATTTAGGTATTTAAAGAGATGTGTTTATGGGGTCCTTTCCAAATACTGAATCCTACTAGTATGTATTAATGTTTTGCAACCGAGTTCCAGTCGCAAAACATTAATTCATTTTTTACTTCCTCCTGAAAGGAGGTGAGTAAGCCATTTGCAAATGGCAAGGGATCTCCAGGAGGCCCTTTCCCTTTGTAACTGGTGATGAAAGTTACACTTTTAATTCATTTCCCATCTCATTTTCCTTTGAGGAAAATGTGTTGTCTTTAAAGAAAATTGCTCTAGGTAAAAGCAATCACAAACATGGTGGTCTGCTGACCTCAGCAATCCACCATCACTGTAATGGCTGTGATTCCTAATGGGTCGCAATTTGTGACCACACTTGTTATTCATAAGGTAAGTCAAATTTTAACAAGCTAGGAATCAGTAATTTGTGAATTTACTTATAAGTACAATGGTCCATTGGCAAATGACCACACTGCCCGCAAAAATACTGGTTGCAAATTGCGACCAGTATTTTGAGGCCAGTTCTTACTATATCTAACCCTAAAGGGCACATGCATCAAGGTAGGCTTCTGGGATTCCTTAATTGCGATTATTAAGGAATCGCAATTAAGGAATTGTAAAAGCCTATGCATGTAGAAATTGCAAAAAAAATTGAGATTTCTAAACATTCCTTAATTGCGACTCGCAAATTGCGAGTCGCAAATAAGGAATGTCTTCCCATTCATTCCTATGGGCCTAATGGGCCCTAGGAATGAATGGGAATTGCATTCGCAATTTGCAAGTACCGAATAGGTACTCGCAAATTGCACATGCAATTTCAAAGGTGCAAGGGTTCCAAAGGGATACCCTGTTGCACCCCTGAAATCGGCATATGAGTACATGTTGCATATACAGATGCCCCAAGGGTACGCGTGTGTGTAAAATGGAACTTTAAAAAACTGCCCTTTAGTGCATTTTTCAAAGTTTTTGCAAATTACCATCAAGTACAAATTGATGGTAATTTGCGACTCCTATTAGCGAAATCGCTACATTTTTTACTTGAATGCATTGCATTTAGGGAATCTCAATTTGCGATTCGTTAAATGCAATAGCAATTTAAGTAATCGCAATTTTGCGATTTCTTAAATTGCGATTTTTGCATTTTGGATGATGCATCCCAAATGCAAAAATAGCGGTTGAAAGGGGCAGATTCTGAGAATCTGGCTGGTCTGCCCATTTGCGACTGGTTTTTCCTATGATGCATGTGGGCCTAAGTCATTTCCTATATCTGACTATCACATGGATGGAATCATGGCGCCACCCTGTGACTATTTGTGTGTATTACAGAAATACATTACGATGGTAGCTAGAGCATAGGAATTACTAATGTGTGTTGAATATTGATATAGAAGTGAAAAGCAATGCACGTCTTTTGTGCTGCATGCACGCAGGCCCTTCTGCATGGTTTCTCCCCTTCTTTTGCTATTTCTATCTTATTTCATAAAACATCTATCACTTATGTATAATACAATATTGTGCGCAATATACTTTTATGCACTCCATGAAGTTATGCTAGCTATGTATTATTGTTTTTTAGGTCTCGCCTAGACCGCACATGCACAGTCTCTTCAAGATCTCTTGTTCTCTGTCAGTGGGCTTAGAGCCCACCTACTGCTTACTATTTTTTATCTTCATTTTCACTCTCATTCACATGCTATTAATTGGTCAGCCACCATAGGCTTCCTTCCTCTTCGTGTGTTTGTGCACCCACGGAGCATGGACGCATTACTTTTCTCCTTTCACCGCTCATCTGTAGGCATCACTTTTTTCTTTGAGTTTAGGTGCTCTACCTGAGCGTGTCTTTTTCAGCATGCTCCCTCGTATACTTCTCCACCCTCTGCAGGCTGTCTTCTTGCCTCCACCTGTCTTCCCTCTGTTGTTGTTTGTACACCACCCACCCTCCCTCTTTTCACTATTACTTGCCCTTCCTTTGGCTGTTGCTTACTCCCCACCACCCTCCATCCTTTGGCTGTTGTTTGCCTTACCAGCCTTCCCTCTATTCGCTGTTGCTTAAAACCCCCCACATGGCCACCCTTGTTCCCTCTTAAAATCCAACAACCCACACTCTTCATCCTTCCATTGTTTCCTAAAGCATCCAACCTCACTTTCCTTCTCCATTGTTGCCTAAAACCACTCGCATGGACTCACTCCTTCGTTCCATTGTTGGCTAAAACCCTAACCACCATAAGATAAAAGCACTATGATAAGACAACGGTGGCCACATCATAGTGCTTTACTCAAATGATGTATGATGCTTTCATGCTCTGTGTGAGATTATTCCACTTTTTGCCATGAAACTTTACCCATTTAAAGTGTGTCAGTAACATACTGTTTTTTGTGATTCCACAAAGCATATACGTTTTTGCCAATCTAAAGATTGTTTTTCCCAGTGTCTGGCCTCGAATTTGATTTCTTTCGTTCTTTATGTGTCTTATTTAACAGTAGTTGTACTGTTTTTTGTTACTTAGTTGGATGTAAACATCCACCAAGTAAAAGTATTTTTTTTTGTCCACAGAGGAGATTTGTTTTCACTTAATTGACATTTTGTTTGGTGCATTTGTGTTTCTTATCAACAGTCACATGTGCGCACTTAGAAGTAGACTTTACAGCAGTACATGATTTTGACAGGGTAATAACTATACTCATCTTTTGTTCTAATTTATTCTTCCATTCATATAAGTATTCCTGGCTACGTGTGCATGCATTTAACTGTAGCCAATGCTAGTATACATCTTTGCTTGTGGAGTAGCTGGTTGCAGAGGCACTTCAATGTATTCCATGCTAGTAACTTATTTGCTCATAAGGAAGAGGCTTATTTCAATCTTCTTACAAGCATGTTCTACAGTACTGTTAGAAATTGGATGCTGGTTGGCAGAGCTATGGACCTTGCCCAAGGATGAGCCACAAATCAGATACACACCCTAATATATCCTCTGCTCACCCTCTGGTAGCTTGGCATAGAGCAGGCAGGCTTAATTTAAGAGGCAATGTGTAAAATATTTGTGCAACACTTCAAACAGTAAAACAGTAAAAACACCACACAAAAAGATACCACACCTGGTTAGAAGAATGGAGCTTAATCTAATGAACAAAACAAGACCAAAAGTAAAAAATCGAATAAGTATAACTAGAGTTGGGGCGGAGCTTGCCAGGAAAAAAGATGGCTGCATAGTCAACTAGCTCTGCCGGTCACCGTCTCTATCCCACAGGAATTCACTACTCCTGCAGCCGTTTACTCACCGATAACAGCGGGGCTAGTGTTGCCTGCAATGCAGTGAGTCTGATGATGTCGCACTGAAGCCTGTGGCTGCGGGGGTGCTTGTAATTTACCCGCTGAGATCGGCAGCGACTGCAGCCTGGAGGAGTGCTCGATCCGGGCACCAATGCTTGCGTGCGCGCTCTCACGCGCGATCACAGTTGGAGGACCGGAGAATTGCTCATGGCGGAGTGGCCCATTAATGCTGATCCCAGACCAGCAATTGTGCGGTGAGGAGTGCCGGGTGGCACCCCTATTTTTGCAGGGGTTGGACTAAGGGAGGTATTCTGCACCCAGCACTAGAGCTCCGAATTGCGTATTTTACCCCCGTGCTCCCATCCCTTGCTCTTAGCGTGTGGAATTGCTCGGCTGCCAGAACCTCGGTGCTGTGTTACCCTGGCCTGCGCCTGCTCACCATTTGAGGCTCCTTCCCCTGCGTACCCTACATATTGTTGTGGGGATCCGGCAATGCCGCAAGGGCCCTGTGGTTGGGCCTCAGCTCCATCCGGCCCCGTGGCCGTGCGATGGGCCTGCTTGGGGGTCTGAAAGTGAAAGTGAGTCAAATTGGCAGTTGTACTCCTCCCTCTCTTTCTGTTTGCCCTGGTCCCTCCTGCACACGGTGAATGCTAGGTGGCTGCCATTTACCTATTCTTATGATCTACCTGACTGCTCTTGAAGGACAGTGCTGCGTTGGCACGGTAGTGGAACACTAGAGCTACATTGGCCTGGATCCCTGCGGCTTCCCTACGACACGCTGGGTGGTCTTTTCAGCTGCACACTTTGGAACCTGCACATCACCCTGTATTCAAGATGGCATCCCTGCGGGGAATCCACAAGGCATGTGTGTGCTTCATGACTGGCGGTCTGCCGGGGCCAGTTGGTGCGCAGCATCATTTGTCGAAGTGCTGGGTTCTGGCTGGACACTCACCATATGTTGCATAGAATATCAATCCAGCTACCTTTGGTCCTGCATCGAATTACGTATTATGCCTACACATAGGGAGACTCCCAAACTGCCTATCCATGCACGGCTGTGCTCGGCATATACTGCAGAGGCAATGGGCAAGCCGGACAAGTCACAGCCGAAAATAAACTTTAAGCAACGCAAGTCCAGGCGTAATGATGAGGCAGCAGAGACAGCACTATTGGACACTGAGCGCCCTACAGAGGATACTATGGCAGATATTAAGCCCATAATTACCACTATGCAGAAAGGTTTAACAGCTATGTACGCTAAAATAGACACTCTAGCCTACAGGATGGACAGGATGGACAGGATGTCCGAACGAGTCGACAAGCATGCAAAGCGTCTAGATATGGCCGAGCGCCGTATTACGGAATACAAAGAGGCTCAATCTGACTCAAATGCTGTTCAAAAAAAATATGGAGAAAGTTCTTATAACTCTGCAAGATAGGGCTGAGGACTTGAGGGCGTGGTCGAGGCGAAGTAACCTCCGAATAACGGGCCTTCCAAAGTCCACTGCCACTGAACATATGGAGCTGTTCATAGAAACGTTGCTCACTACGCTGCTGGGTCCCGGGGTCTTTTCACCTATGTTTGTCGTGGATAGAGCACATCGGTCCCTTGGACCACGGCCGAATCTGGGTGCTCCTCCACGTCCTATAATTGCTAAACATTTGAATTACAGAGACAGGGACACAGCGCTGCATATAGCCAGGGAGATAGGCTTGCTATAAAATGAAGGTTCAAGCCTCTCCCTGTTCCCTGATTTCTCTCTGAAAGTCCAGGAAGCCAGGAGGCAATTTGCTCCTGCGAAGCGCAAATTGCATGAACTGAACATTGACTTTGCGATGCTCGATCCAGCAAGACTCAGGGTGTGACGAGACAGTAGACAACACATTTTTAGAGTCCCTCGCTCCCTTCAGAAGGCCCTCAAGGAGTGGGGCAAGGTTGGAGCGCTAAGCCCAACAGAGAGGGAAATGTGGGATGCTGGCGCTGCTGTGGGCCTAGATGATAATGATTAATCTGGTGATAATGTGGTGTCACGTCTAATGCTGTATCTCTTGGATTATTTGTAATGTCTTCTGCAATTGTCATTTGCTTGTAGTGCTGGCTGTCGCTGGGGTTACTTACTGTCTTGTTTGCTTTCGGGGCATCCTTGTTTAGCCCTGAGCTAATTGGTATACACTAATGTTTCTAAGAAGATTGGCTTGCCATTAATTTCTTACTCAAGGAGTCAAGTGCCTTATGATCTAGCTGCAGACGGTGGAGAAGGCCAAATGTTGGACTGCCTGGCAACCTCTGCCCCAACCCGTATTACGCACTTTTTCACTGAGCCCACCGCTAGTGCTGGTGGTGTATTGGGCTTTTCATTTGGTGTTTCATTGTATTGTGTTTTAGGGAGGGATGGGAAATTGACTTTGCAGAGTTGGGGCACGCAGCGCGTTGGTGGTGGGGATTGAGATTGTTTGTACTTTGTGTTTTATCATTGGCATAGGATATTAGAGTCACATTGCCTTGGAGGTCTGCTATATACAAAATGTCACTCATGGTCACAAACCTACATAGATAAATGCTTATGACATGTCACAACATAATGTAACACAAGGTCATGCCCGCAGATTGAAGCTTCTGGCATGGAATGTCAGGGGTCTCAATTACCACAGGAAAATGCGTAATGTGCTTGCCTTCCTAAAGAGGAGGGATATAGACTTTGCATTGCGACAGGAAACTCATTTGCATCCCGATAGCACATTCCTGAAAACGAAGGCATTGGCGGGTGTGTCTCCTGCAGCGGGGTTCTCCTCGCACTCTCGAGGAGTACTTACATGGGTGAACCCCAGATCCGGCTTCCAACTGGAGCACTGTGTCACTGACCAAGCTGGCAGGTATATTATCACTAGATATTATGATAGTGACACATTTCCTAATAGTTAATTCTCACGGTCCTAATCGCGATGATCCACAATTCTATCTAGCTCTTGCAGCACTTCTCAAGGATTTTGGTGCATTGCCAATTTTCTGGGGTGGGGATTTTAACTGTGTACTTGATCCCACCCTGGACCGTTCTATGGGAACTCCTAGGGCACCCTCTGCCGCAACTAAAGCTGTAATGGATGTCACATTGCAGCTGAATATGGTCGATGTCTGGAGAGCCAGATCTCCACACCAAGGAAGGTATACCCATTACACAGCTTATCACGACATACACATGCAAATTGACTACTGGTTTATTACGGCCTCACTGATGGCTCAGGTTCAGAACTGTACCATCCTAGCCCGCACTTTTTCTGACCACTCTCCCATTCTACTAGAAATTACGGTGCCTTAGAGACGACCTCCCCCCTTCCTGTGGCGTTTTCCGCCTTATTCCCTACTTGATTTTGTTTTTAAAATGGAACTCACTGATGCCAACACTGAATTTTTTCACACCAATATTGGCTCCGTTGACTCATTCTCATCCGTATGGGAGACATTTAAGGTTTTTATACATGGGGTTACAATTACAAAGCATGCGGGGGTGCTCCGGTCAATTAGGAATAGGCTGTCCCTACTCCAAACTACACTGGCTAAGCTAGAAGCAGACTCAATGCACAACACTCACCTGCCTAGGGTGTACAGGAGACACTGGAGCTCATATAGTAAGTCCACTCTATATCTTGACACAATCTGGTTACTTCATGTGCTTCCAACTAAACAAGAGAAGAAAACATCCTACTTCCCTAAAGGCAATCCTAGGATTGAACAATGTTCATACTAAATTTGGAGTACACCAATCATCAAAATCTTATCAGAAAATTATTTCATATGAGAACATCGCAATAATCAGTTAGGCTCTTGAAGATTTTTTGTTTCGTTTTATTTCAAACGCATTTCACTGTGGTTGGGTAACCAATCGGCTTTCTCAGGGCTCAAAACTGCTAGTATCAGATTCCTCTTGTATGGGGTATCATCACTCAAACCACAAAAATCTATTCTAATTTGAGTGAAATATTGTCCGTCCTAATCTTCTATTTTTATCACTAGGGTGCGGTGTGTAAGAACTGTCAATACTGCTGTATCCTAAGTATCATCCGCTAAATTTACTCCACAATGTCTTTCAATTCCGTCTCGCGGTATTCTAAAATGTATGATCACAACGCCACCTGTCTTCACTTCCCTCTTCAATACGCTTTATTTCTTTTCCGACGATCCTCCGCACCGGAGTACAGGTGTTGAGTGATGAAACGCCATACAAGAGGAATCTGATACTAGCAGTTTTGAGCCCTGAGGAAGCCGATTGGTTACCCAATCACGGTGAAACACGTTTGAAATAAAACAAAATAAAAGATCTTCAAGAGACTAACTGATTATTGCGATGTTCTCATATGAAATAATTTTCTGATAAGAATGTGATAATTGGTGTGCTCCAAATTTAGTATGAACATTGCACAACACTCACACCCAAACGCAGGAGCGACTGAAAGCAACATTAGAGGAATATAATAGCACTGCTGACAGTGAGCTTCGGCATATGGGAAAGTATGTCACGGCCAGGGTCTATGGGGAGGGTGATAGACCTGGGTCAGTATTAGCCACCTTGGCCCGGCGCAGAACTGAGTCTTCCAACATACATGAAATGCTGAACGAAGAAGGCACACTGCTGACAGATCAGGCAGACATCAATAGTTGTTTCAGCAGATATTATCAGGAACTTTACACGTCTAAGGTTAACCCTGCAGACAGCAACATCCTGCATTATTTGTAATATATTAAGCTACCGGGGTTGATGAATGGTCATAGAGAGTTTTTGATGCGTCTACTTGAGATGCAGGAGATGAGCATAGCATTAAGCTCTATGAGGGAGGGTAGTGCCCCGGGGCAGGATGGCTTAACTATTCCCTTCTATAAAGTGTTCAGTGATATATTGCTACCCCACCTAAGCACACTGTTTCAGGAGATGGGAGAGTGTGGGATAATGCCACCCTCCATGTGGGAGGCACTCATTGTTACGTTATTTAAACCAGGCAAGGACTCCCAGATGTGCTCCTGTTATCGACCTCTGTCATTGCTAAATGTCGATACCAAGATATTCGCTAAAATGCTGGCCACCCGTCTCTCCGCATTGTTACCCTCCTTAACTGTACCCGAACAGGCCGGGTTTATTCCAAGCCGTGCCCTGTCATATAACTTGAGGACAGTGTTTGGAGCCTTTCAGCATGTTAAACCTGAGGTTCGAACTGCGGCAGTGTTTCTAGACGCCGAAAAGGCTTTCGATTCCGTTGAGTAGAGGTATATGAATGCAGTGTTGCGGCGAATGGATGTGGGTGAGATATTTTTACAGCTGATTTCCGTGTTATATAACCACCCTGTAGCTAAAGTGCGGACTGGTAACATGGTCTTGGCGCCAATAAACATAACTAGGGGCACACGCCAGGGATGCCCCCTATCCCCTCTGCTTTATGCCATAGCTGCTGAACTATTGACTAGTGCTATACATGAGTATCACGTTCATAGGGGGCTCCGTTTCTCGGACTACAACGTCATAGTCTCAGCCTACGCTGACGATATGTTACTGTACATACGGGATCCGGCAATTAATCTTTCTCCACTTATCAGGGAAGTAACCAATTTTGGCGGGTTATCAGGCCTTACAATAAACTGGGATAATTCTCTCATCCATCCATTAACCCCAGCTACGGTACAAATTCCATTAGATTTTGCTTTACAATGGACGACAGAACCAGTCCGGTATTCAGATCCACGCAGATGCAGACCAAGTAATCCGGGACAACTACTGTAGGGCTATTACCAAGCTGAGGGATGACATAGCCTGGTTGATACACCTCCCCCTCTCGCTGGTTGGTAGAGTCTCACCTATGAAAATCATAGTTATTCCTTGTTTTTTGTTTCTATTTGTGAACATACCCATAGTAGTCCCTCATTGCATGTTTCCGGAATTGCACACACTCTTATGTAAATTGGCTTTGGCGGATAAGACCCCTCGTGACGCATTTAAAACCCTCTCAATGCTGTATTCCTCTGCAGGCCTGGGTGCTCCTGATTTGGAATTATATTATAGGGCAGGACAATCTTCTCATGCACACCCCTGGATTCACAGCCCAGTAGACGAACCTCATTTACAAATTGAGAAAGTTGTGGCGCTCTCCGACCCGTTGCCCTGCGTACTGACTCAGCCTCCTAAGCGGCGCTGTGGAGTTTTGGACTCAACAACTCATGCTTGGCACACTTTGCTTAAACTACATTCTGGATCCTGTTTATGTTCGCCATTGCTCCAGGTGGCATGGTGTCAGTGGCTTCCCTGGAGTTCGGAACGGGGGGCTCTTCGAGCCCTCGAAACCTTGAACATACGTGAAATGGGTGATTTGTTTGTAGAAGGGAGAGCCCGGACATGGGAGGAGGTGGTTGAAGGAATGGATCCCCCTACCGCACTTACACAATTCTATTTTTATAGATTACGACACTCTCTACGTTCTCTATTGGGAGAAGACCTGCTGGAGCCCCCGAACTTCCTGCATTAACCAAATAACTGAGTTCTAGCTGACCCGTGAAACTGATCTCTTGCCTCTATGCATCGGTGCAAACTGTTGCGCTCACGGCCTACACTTGGCATACAAATTACGGATGAAATCTGGCATTATTGTTGTGAGGTCACGCAAAAGATCTCGCTCAGTAGTAGGCACAGATTAACTCATTTCAAATTTCTTAATAGCGTACACTATACACCGCTATGCTTGTTCAGATTTGGGCTCCGAGAGACAGACAGATGCGACAGATGTAATATGACAGGGGGCGGATTTCCTGCATATGGCCTGGCTTTACCCATCTGTAGAAATGTATTGGAGACATATATTCCAGGCCCTCACTGACATCATTGAATTGCCGATTGCCCCTGACCCTCTATTGGCACTGTTGGGTTATACTAGGCCGCTCAAAAAGGAAATAAGAAAGTTAGTAGCCATGGGACTCTTTAAGCAAAGCGAAGAATAGCAATGTGATGGATTCGGGGGCCGAGTGCTGAGTGGGAGAGAGATATGTTGTTTTGTAATAATCAATCTGATGTTCATAATGAATTGCTCCCTTCTAGTAATAAGCCAAAGAGTTTTTGGGGCCTATATACGCAGTACAATTTTGCTGCAGATAATGATTTAGATTGAGTGCACACGGTCAGGGGGCTTTTAGTAGTTGCAACGGGAGCAGTTCCGTTGTTGGGATACATTATAAGTGCACTGAAGTTGATATGTGGCTTCTGTGGTTCACTGCAATATCTGTTTTATTGAAGCATGGAACTATGAGTATATTTGCACTTATCAGGGTCAAATTGGATGGCTATTCAGTTTAGGAATGTTTGATTCTCCTTCCAAATGTCTAGATAATGCTAACATTTGTATTCAGTGTTGATTTTTGTTTTTTTCTGTTGCTGATTTGTCTTTTTGTCTGTACATGCCAAAACTTAATAAAAATATATATTTTTTTTAAAGTATAACTAGAGTTATGGATTTTTAAAGCTTAAACTGAAATATAGTTCTTAAAATAATAAAGCACCAACTGGGTTTATATGGTAGTGATAGACCGGGTATAATCCAAAAGTTCAAGCCAACCACAGTGAAGCGTGGGTCGGATACAGAGACCACTCTTGTCCCAATGAAGAAATACCTTGTTGGGTAGTCGAAGAAGACCAGATTTGTGGAGCAGAGGAGGCGATCCATCGTCATCGATCCCTTCAGATGGAGGTGATGTGTTAGTTCTGATCCATGCAAGTTAGAGATGAGTTGTTGTTGTTGAACTCCAAGATGTAGGCAATGCATCGTGGTTGAGCCGCACAAGTCCAGGATGCGTCGGGAAATGGAGGTGATGTGCTGCACAGTCAGTGATGAGATGTCTTTGGTTCTTGCAGCAGCAACGATCCGTTGCCATTGAGGAAGATGTCCTGGTTCCGAGCCATTCAACAACTGCGATGTGTAGATTTTGGTAGTTGCCACACTTTATACCCACTTCCAACGGCCCAAGATTGGATTGACACCACTTGGCAAGGCAAGGCTCTCAGATGGCAGAGTTCAGGTGATGTAGATGAGTGGATGGAAATCTTTGATGCCGCTGTGACTTCTAACAGGACTCAAGCCAGAAAGCCTCGGAGTCACTTTGGTTCTGATATGCAGAAAAGCAGATCCAGTACTTCTCACTCCCAGGCAAGGAGGGCAGCAGAGAAGCACATCAGAGCAGGAGTCCAGCAGATCGAAAGTCCTTTCAGAAGCACAGTAAATCTGACTTCACCATAAGATGTGCTTTTAAATTGGGATTACAGAAACACCAAATCCAAACTTGAGGGTCCAATTTCTTCCCAATTGGAAATTACACTTGTAATAAGGTAGAGTACTGTTTGGTCCCCAGTATAAGATTCCAGGTAGAAATGAGAAGCAAGATGGCAGCCGGGTCAGGAAGGTCGCATTGATTCCAGCCCCAGGGTAGATATGGATGCGGGGGATGCGGGGGAACTTTTCCTTTCTCTCTCTGATCGCTCAGATGGGCTTGATGATGAGCTGGAGTCACTTTGAGATGTCTGCCCCAGCAAGGAAAGCTTGCCTTTTAATAAAGCTGATCCCCCTGGTCCCACAGGAGCTAATTATACAGAACTCACAACTGAAAAAGAGAGCACCTTGGGACTTACAGTGGGATTACACAGCTATTCCAAGTTTAGGAGGAAGTAACGTAGCCGGCAAGGACTCCGACACTGGAAATAATTTCCCTGAGCATTATGGCCCACCTGGTGGAGATGCGCATGGAGATCGGGAAAGCCCAAACATCAAACAGAAAGATACAGGCAACTATAGCGAAGGTGGCGAAAACCTGTCCGGAATTTATGAAGTGCGTGGCAGAAATGGAAACAAGGGTGGTGACTCTGGAGAGCGATGCAGCTAACAGTAAAAAAGCAATGGAATCCCTGGAATGTCAGATGATGGACACTGAGTGGAAACTTGAAGACTTGGAGAACAGGCTTTGAAGGAATAATCCCAGAGTACTGGCGGGCACCCAAAGGAGCAGGTGGGTCAGACCCATGAAAAGATATCATTGATTTATTCAAAGGGGATTTCCTGGAATAGGCTTCCTGGATTTGAGAGAATGAGATTAAAAGAGCTCACAGATTTCCCTTTAATCAACATCTTCAACATTGACAAGAGGGGGTAAACTAAGAGCCATACATGTGTTTTTTGTGAACTTCCTCCTTCACCAGGCAGGTTTTGAAGCTGCACACCCAGATCCAAAACATACATTTATTAATTACTACTTTTTTTGTAAGGCCTGACTTTTGCCATATTACGGTGGAAATAAGATGGCATCTGAGACAGATGATCCTTTCAGGAGAAGTTGGGTCAGGCCTTCTTACTGAGTACAGCTAGGCTGAAGGTTATAAATCCACGACAGAACCCACTATTCTACGTCAGAAATAAAGGCTAATACATTTTTTTGAGACTCAAATAACTAGAGGGTAATGTGATCTAATGAGATCAACGACCCATAAAGTCGAGAATTTTGATAAATGGGGCTTTATGGTTGATGATATTTGCACAAGTATGAATTTTCAAGATGGAAATTTAGTATGGTTGTTTTGACATTTTTGTATTGTGTTTGTTAAAACTGATTTTTGTTTTTTTGTTTGATGATTGGACAGGTTGGTCCAGTTACTGCTTTCGGGTGGCGGGGGGAGAAATGGTGGGTAGGGGGAGAAGCAGGTGGTTGGGGTGGGAGGTGGGGGGGAAGAATCAATACTCATTTGAAGGCCAGCATGTTAAAACTCTTTCATAGTTGTGTATTGATCAGTTGCTTAGTAAATAATTTTTCTGTGGGGGCAGGGAAAGTGGAAGGCTGAAAATGCTCCCTCGTACCCAGGACAAAGACGTGTACTCCAAGGATCAGTAAACTGACCCCCTGGATGGTTCCAGGGACACACAGCAAGCTACACAAGGCATTTTCCCACAGAGTCATTAACAACACGCATTGGCATCATGGTCAATGAGGCACAAGCTAATGGGTTGATCTCACACAATGAGGCAGACTTTCTGGTTACCCCATATTTTTATATCTTACCAAAGATACATAAAAACATCACACCACCACCTGGAAGGCCTATTGTGTCCGGTATTAACTCTATTTTGAAATCCCTCTGTCAGTACTGCAACCAATTCTTGGAAACCCTATTCCAAAAAAAAACTTCCTTCTTAAACGATAAAAAAGCTACCCTCAGCCTTAACAAGAATCGCCTGGAGCCACACCAGATCACCTTACTCGAACATCCCACAAGAGGCCACCAACAGGGTGAATGAGGAGACTTTGAGAAAAAGACAACCACCACAACACCTCCGGTGGGATTTATCATGGAATGCACTGAGCTTGCCTTAAAGAACAATTTCTTCAAGTTCCAGAACCAAATATACCACCAGGTCCATGGAACTTTGAGGAGACACATATCCAAACAGAGAACAACCCCTTTCTTAAGGACATCAAGGAATGCAAATTATATATCAACAATATAATATTATGGACTGGATCTGAATAACTTCGCACACAGTTCCACGACTGAATTAACAACCAGGACCTATATCTGAAGTTTACTTTGCCCACCTCACGGAAGGAGATCCCTTTCCTAGACCTACTAATCACACTGGACAATGGCAACCTCACCACCAAGACGTACAGGAAACCTATCGACCGCAGCAGCCTTATACTATACAATAGCCATCACCCTAAGGCACTCAGGGAAAATCTCCTTTACGGACAATTTCTAAGGCTGCGAAGAAACTGTAGCACAGTTCAGGACTACGAGTTCCAAGCTGAGGAATTGAACAACAACCTGGAGAGGAGGAACTACCCCATACAAACCATCAAATCCGCAAGGAAGAGAGTGTGCAGCAACCAACGCAACCAACATGATGTCCTCCTCGAAACCCACACTAAACCAAAGGAGGACATAGTTACGTTTGTTACCACCTTCACACCCATGTCCAGCAAAGGAAAGAACATAGTGCTAAAACACTGGCACATCGTCAACACGGGTGACCTCAATTTGGAACACCCTAGGTTTGTATTCAAACTAACACAGAATTTGAAAGATCTACTGGTGCATACGAGAACTCCGGCAGAAGTCACTACTGACCAAACCACTCTATGGGGGCTTCCAGCAGTGAAAGGACACTACCAATCTGGTCTTTGCAATGTGTGCAGCTTTACAACCCACACAAAGGAACGCCAACTGGGCAAGGTAAAATTGACTCAACATAAGCATACACACTGTAATACCAGGAACTGTGTGTACCTCTTTAGATGCCCGTGCAACCTTCTTTACATGGGTATGACCACACAACAGGTCAGGGTCAGAATCAACGAACACAGAAGCAACATACATTGTGGCCTCAATACTACGAAAATGAGTAAACATTTCATTGATAGACAACACACAACAGAACAGCTCCAATGGACAATGATAGAGACCTACCAGAATGGAACACCATGACCCTGTTCCGAAAAGAACAGAGATGGGTCCACAAACTACAAACTAATGTGCGGGGTCTTAATGATGAGATCCCCTGGATTGAAATCCAATGAGGCTACAAAAACGTGTTCAACCACACCACAGGGTCCAAAGGAACATACTGTAGGGTCTAAAAAACAGTTTATGACAGTTGGTTACATAACACAACCATCTTCATCCTTACATAACCAATGCACGTCATGTTACACATAAAATGAAGTCTGTCTCACCACTACTGTGAACCCCGATATCACCACAACATGACACAATAAACACATAAAAACTGTACTATTTGTACTCTCTGTCGGCACATTTTTGTAGCCACCTAAATTTGACTTACCCTCCAGCAACAGAAATGCTGAGAGTAAATTAATAGTGCCTCTAAACCACTGTCATCTATGCTAGAATGAGAATTCATCTATGCTTCAAGAGTATCACCATCTCAAACATGCTGATTTGGCTCACCCAAAATAACCCACAACACCAACTCGGCATAGGAATCATTCCAAATGATTACATCACCACTACTGACTTCCATATCGCCATCTCAATATATTGTAACATACAAATCGCCATCTCAATATATTGGAAAACACCCCCTTTATCTTCACTTCAAGAGGACATATAACCACTCCAATATGGCACCCAAGCAGGCGCAGACTAATGCGGTGAACTACGTGCCAGCAATAGATGACACACGCGCATGTGCGGGCGTCTTTCAAGACCAAGGGTGAGTCACCTCGCAACAAACAGACGACCCGGAAGCAAGCGATGACTAAACATGCCCACTCGCTGGTCTCTGTACCGCTAATAATACTCAACGGTGGCCGCATTACAGCCTCTACAGAGACGGCATAAGGTCAGGTAGGTGATGGAACCTCGCATACCTACGACACATTGTAAGTACTACTTTGTTTGTCTGCAATGAGTGCACAGTAAGCATGCAGGATAGCTGCTTTTCCACCCTATTTATGCTCTGAGCTAATCCACTACCCCTCATTACAGGTCTTAAGGATACCTCACTGCCGCATCTCATGTGGTACTTCTCCCTTACTTTATAGGTAAGTGTAATTTGGTATGTACTAGGCCTGAATTTACACAGTGACCTGAGGCTTGCCATCAATTGTGATACCTTCAATATTGTCCGCACCTATTCCTACCAATCGATTTCTATGAATGTGTGGTGGTTATCTACTACCACCAACGATTTTTGTGTTAATGATTGATACTGTGCCCTGAGCACAGATATATGTTTGTCCGTCCTGTATTGTCACTATATGTCTACAGCCTACTACAGTGTCTATAGCCTACTACAGTCTCATTTACTGGCCATCTACAGTAGGTGATTTCATGCTATGTGCACCTGCTTTACCAATGGAAACCCAGGCTCACGTATGTATGTTTTTTAATGAACACCCTTTTTGTAGGGTACTAATGCATTGACTATCTTATCTCCCTCTCTTTTTGTTGTTCCAGAATACAGTAATCATTCTCAGTGGCACTAGAGCTACGAATATTGGACACTCACTACTCTTTTTATACACTGCACCCTTTCACGGTCCTGAAGAAGCGTTGTTTGGGATCTCCTCCTGAGACCAAAAGGTAGCGCAAAACATGTTGACCACAAAACATGTCTATCAGGGACATGCTATACTCTCTTTAGCTACTGAGGGCCCTTACTCCTCTCTGAGCACTACCTTCTGGTTTTTACTGATGGCAGATGGATTGTCTCCTTATTAAACGGTCTAGCTACCCTCCAGTCAACTCTTTAGATTTCACCTTAGAACTTCACTGCCACTTACCCCCACGCACCCATACGGCTTTATCCTGAAAAGATCTCCGACAAAGTGACCCTTCGGGGGACCCATAGGGCATTTCAACGCCAGCCCAATGAGGAGCACCACTCAATGATGCAGCATTACACCCTTCGGGGTGTGTGAGGGCACCATGACCAGGACACATTGTCCCCAGCAGCCACCGTATTATAACGACCATAGTCTCTCTCTCTAACCTTTCTTTCTTAGGAACAGTGACTCTAGTGGGATTTAGTCGTTATTTTCAGGAGCACAAGTCACCGGACCTTTATCTAGCTCCTTGTCCCCCCCCTGCCACTCTATTTTGGGGCATATTCCTAAAGTCAAAAATCCAGTCCAAATCGAGTGACTTGGACTGGACTTTTCAGTTGGCCTCTGTCTCATACCCCGAGAGTCTTTAAATGCCCTCCCTGGGGTCCTGGGGCCTTACAAATGTACTCCTGTGGTTGTTTGTGCACCAGAAAAAGTTTGGAACTGTGACAAACTTTTGCTCTAGAGCCTCAATTGTACCCTCCATGAAAACTACCCACCCGGCAGTTCCACAGTGTTGCATTGAATTTCAGCCTTGTCAAGCTCATACATTTCCACACCTCTGCAAAAACATCAAAGTCCCTGCATGCATCATGATTGGACGATTTTTTGAGCAAAAACTGGAAAGCTCCAGAGCGTTAGCGAGACCAGCCTGCTTCCAGTATCTGACCTGTAGTTCCATTGCAGTGGCTATAGTTTCAGCTTTGACCAATGATGAGAGGATTTTTAGCTCAAAATAGTGACAAAGTTCCTTTTTGAATTAAGACTTAGGAATGTTTTCAAATTTGGAAGTCAATATTTTTCAGCTGGACCAATCCATTTGTTGTATTTGGCTAGGGCTACATCGCAGTCAGCCTCAAATTGCACCTAGGTTGCAATCTGCTGCGCCCATTGACTATAATTGCCACTTTTTGCTTTTCGGTGCTATTTCTACTTAAATCTTTAAAAGTTCATATTAGACCTGGCACCATTGGTGTGGGTCTCCCTTCCACATTTTGCTATTACCTCCTGTGTTTTTGCTATATGTTTTGCTGGTCTAGATGCTTTGGGCACTGTGCCACTGCTATTCAGTGCCACAGTGCAAGTGTTCCCTATTGTAAAATATTGTACTGGATTAGCGACTCCATGATTGGCTTATTTGGTTTACTTGTCAGACCCTAGTACAGTGCACTGTGTGTGCCATGGGCTTGTAAATCAAATGCTGCTGGTGCGCTTGCAGCACTGATTGTGAAACCCACCTGAGAAGCTTGTAACCTATGGCTCAGGCCTGCCATTGCAGAGCTTATGTGCAGCCTAGTGCTGCCATGTTGACATGGTAAGTGCACCCACTTGCCAGTCCTCAAACCTTCCCTTTTCTACCTATCAGACACCCCTAAAGTAGGCGCAAGGGAGGGTGCATTGTATGGAAAAGGTAGGACATGTCCTGATATGTGTGGCATGTCCTGATAGTGAATTACAGCCAATGTTGTTTTCTACTATTGCAAGGCTACCAGTTCCCATAGGTCAGAATGGGCAGTTTGATTATAACATCCTATAATCCTAACTGACTCAGGGAACTAGGTAGAAAAGCAAGTTTAGTATGCCTGGACTCAGAATGATACAATAAATCCTTTAGTGAAGTGAGTTTTAACATACCACTTTTAGAAAGTAGGCATTTTCTTGCTTAACCATCCAAGCCTGCCTCTGCCAGGGTGTGGTATTCCATGTTTGGTTTGTGAGTGACAGGGGCTGGGGTGGCTCCAGGAGACAGGGTGAGTCAGCACAAGGCTGAATAGACCTATCTGCATGAGGAGTGGTGGGAGGAGTAGCACCTGGGCCTGAAAAGGGCTGTGCCTGCTTTCCACAATGCTGGCTCCATCTCTTGTGGTGTGTCTGATGACCCTCGCCCACACTGACAAAGGAAGAAGTTGTGCACTGGCAGAATGCACCCAGAACTGGTTTGGACTAGGTACATGTACTCTCTGCCTTCAGAGACAAATGATTTTGCATTATACATATTGGGGCTCAGACCCCAGAACTTTGGATCACTTCTGGGAATCAAGACAAACCTTTGCTGAGGAGAAGAACAAGAGAAGCTGAAGGAGGAGACTACCCCTGTGCTGTCGTCGGGCATGCACGCATCGAATCTATGTTGTTGCATCATAACCAAGACGCCATTTTGTCACACCGAAGTGTCATCGGATCGCAGTAAGAAACCAACGCATCACCTCCCCTGAGTGTAAGGCACCGACGCATCACCTCCCCTGCGCCCCTTTTGTTTGTTTTGCATTACGCATCCCAGGTACTGTGATAGTGAAGTGTCGCATTTGAATCTATTTATTTATTTTTATTTATTTTAAAGTTTTATAGAGCGCGAACTTGACCCGTGAGGGTATCAGAGCGCTTTACAGGTTCAAGAGTAATCCAGAAAGAATCGGTTGATAAAATTATAGCAATAAATAGGGGGGGTATACAGAAACAGGGGTCATATGGTAGGCAGGGGGTCAAAGGGGTATGTGCAAGGAGGGAGGGAGGGGGTGAAAAGGTATATAGGAACATTTTACAGAATAAATGGTCATACATTGACACAGTGATCTTTACAAAGTCAAGGATCATACAATAGCACAGGGTATCATACAATAGAACAGGGTATCACAAAGGTAATCAGTCTCTCGGTGCTTGTGGAGCAGGTTAGCCAAGGAATTTGGCCATGAGGAAGGATTTGGCCTCTTTTTTAAAGAGTGCCAAGGTGTGGATACTTCTAATGTCAGGCAGGAAGGCGTTCCATATTCTTGGAGCAGACCCGGTGAAAGAGCGATTGTAGTTTTTTTTTTTCTTAAAACGTGCAGGCCGGAGTAGGAAGGTATTTGCCGATCGAGAGTTTCTGCTTCCTCCGGATATTGCGAGCTTCTGTGCAAGATACGCAGGGGAGTTGGTGTGTAGGGCCTTGTGCGTGATACATGCCAACTTGAGGTGAATTCTAGCCTCGAGAGGGAGCCAGTTCAACGCTTTCAGGTGGGGGGTGATGTGATCAAATTTTCTAGAGCCCGTGAGTAGGCTGGCCGCTGCATTGAGGCAGGCTTTTAAAGGTGCCAGAGTGATCTTGGGTAAACCAGAGAGGGTGGAGCAGCCATATTCCAACCGAGAGATGACTAGAGATTGGACTGCTAGTTTTAGGTCGGGAGCAGCTAGAAATGGTTTCAGTTTCCATAGGTAACTCAGGTGGAATCTGGCAGATTTGGCCATTGAGTTGATGTGGTTTCGCATGTTTAGGTTGTAATCCAAAAGTGAACTAAGCTATGTCTACCATTTTAAAGACTTATTTTGGATTACAGTATTGTGGATTTTTGTTGTTTTGTCTTGTGTTAAGTCTAGTAAAGATTACTTATTTTTCTAAACCTGTGAGGTGTCCTTCTTTAGTGTTTTCACTGTATTACTGTATTTGTTCACAAATGCTTTACACACTGCCTCTGAGATAAGAATGTCTGCTCATGCCAAGCTACCAAGGGGGTGAGCAGGGGTTATTTTAGAAGTGTAGCCTTTTACCCTGACTAGAAGCAAGGGTCCTGTTTTGGTCAAAGGTACCCAACTCTGCCAACTAGAGACATTCAATTCTAACAGTTCATATCTCCGGTTTCCATACTAGATATGTGTCTTTTTGATGTTATTATACTCTAATTTTCTAAATAAACTTGGGATTTGTATTATTTTGTGATTGGTCTTTTTCACGGTTTAGATACTGCAAAAATACTTAACACATTGCCCCAAGTTGTCTTCTGCTTTGTCCCATAGTTACCAGGGTGTTGAGCTCAGGTTAATCTAGTGCCATTAAGGGTTCACCCTAACATGAGTTGTGATTCTTCCTTAATGTGGGTAGTCACCCACCACTAATAATAATCTAATTTCATACACTGAGGATCCATGTTTATTGTTTAAATGTTAAAAGCAGTGTGCAAATTCGGCCTACTATTTACAGAGTTGGTGTCTTTAGCCTCAGTGTTATGCCACACTCTATGGATTAGCTCAAACAGCAAATGCAAATGGATGCTTACACAAACTCTTTGTTGTAATCCACATTACTGACTTCCTTCGTACATATAATTGGTCTCATTTCATCCATAGTGTAAGCAATATGTATGCTGTGTTGTTAATTACTTTTGCCTGTGGAGTGACTGTAAACTGTTTAGGCATTATTCTATGCTCTAAGCATGATCTTGAATAAAAGCCAAATATGACCCCTTGAACTGGAACCTGAGTTTAGTGAATGCTTGTATCTTCAGTGCAATTAGTAATGGGTCTCATTCCACCATTCAGGTATGAATTCCACAGCTTTAGCAGACACACTCTATTTGTTGACATTTTTAAGTGCTTTGTGAATGAATCATATCTTTACGTATTCTATTGACTTCAGTTGGCTCTGCAGTACTGTTTGTCTACAGAGTGGGGTTCTTCAGTTTAGAGTCATTCTGTGCTTCATGTGTTCTCTTTCACAGGAGTCACATGCAGGTGCTTGCACAGTTGCTTTAGTGTAGTCTGTGCTATTAGAATCATTACTAATAATAATGGGTCTCTCTTGTAACAGTAATCCCACCACACAATGGGCACCAAGTAAGTATTTATTCCATAAATGAAGGAGAGTCAGCTCTGCACATGCACATCCAGCTGTAGTACTCGATCAGTGTCAGCTAAAAAACCATTTAATAATGGAGTTCGATCTTTCTTTGAGTATAGCTTTCTTTGAGTAATGCGTTAATCACCATCTTCTCATCATTTAGTAATAGGCAGACTTTTGTCAGAAAACCAACATTTTTGGCATTTTAGTAGGACATAGCCTATTTTTCCTATTTTTGTGCTTTCTACCTCCTTCCAGTTAGTGGCAGAAATTGATGTGAAACCAATAGTGGATCCCAGAAAGCTATACAATTCTGAACAGTAGACAACATTTCTGAGTTCACCTAGGGGAGTTCCTACAGAAAGTAACATTTGAAATAAAAAAATATTGAAATTAAATTGGAAAAAACAGCCACTTGGGCCTTCGTTTTCACCTGTAACTTCTTCTAACTATGGCAGATGTTTAAAAGCAGTATCCTGTTATGTCCACTGGACCCTTATGGTTGAGGGATATATAGAACTTGTAGGTTCACCAAGACCCAGAGGTGTCCAGAGCCAATAACTGAGCTGCACCTTTAAATGGTTGTTTATGGTGTACCGGGTATACAGCAATTCATATTCTAAAATATAAAAAGTGAAAAATCGTTTTCAAGGAAAACTATGGGGCATAATAGCAAGAACTTCATTAAAATTATTGCAATTTCAGCGGCAGGACACTGCCGCTAAAACGGCGATAATAGGCTTGCTAATATGCGGTATAGAATTCCAATAGAAGCTCAGGTTAGATGTGCAGGGCATCTAACCTGGGCTTCAATTGGAATTCTATAACACATATTAGTAAGCCCATTATCGCCGTTTTAGCGGCAGTTTCCTGCTGCTAAAACGGCGATAATTTTAACCAGGTTCTTGCTAATATGCCCCAATGTATTTCAAAATGGGAACAACATAAGGAGTTTAGAAGAAGTGTTTTTTTCACAACTCCGAATATGTGAGTACCTTTGTTTGCATGTGAATTAGAGGGCTTTTTTGAAAAATACTTCTTTTTTACACACTAACTTATATTTGGAAGGCAGAAATGCATAGAAAGTCAGTTGGTAATAACACTTGTTCTACTATTCTGCATTCCCCAGGTCTCTTGATAAAATGGTACCTTACTTGTGGGGGTAGGCCTAGTGCTGTGACAGGAAATGGCCCAAAACACAAAGTGGACGCATCGCATTTTTTCCAGCGAAAACTCACCCTTTCTTCGAAAAGTGCCTAGCTGTGGATTTTGGACCCTCTGTCAGTCGGCATGTAGGGAAACCTAGCAAACCTATGCATTTTTTAAAGAAAACTAGACACCCAGGGGAATTCAGGATGGGGGACTTGTTTGGCTCTCACAGGGGTCTGTAACCCAGAATCCCTTGCAAATCTAAAAATGTGTCTAAAAACACATTTGCCTCCCATTTCGGTGATGGAACGTTCTGGAACCTGTGGGGAGCCACAAACTTTCTTCCACCCAGCATTCTCCCAAGTCTCCCAATATAAATGGTACCTCATTTGTGAAGTTAGGCCTAGTGCCCGCAACTGGAACAGCCCAAAACGCAATGCAGGCCCATCACATTTTTCCAGTGAAAACTGACCCTATTTTCGCAAAGTGCCTAGCTGATGTTTTTGGACCCTAGCTCAGCTGCCACCGTGGGAAATGTGGCAAACCTGTACATTTTTGAAAACTAGATACCCAGAGAAATCTAGGATGGGGTGAGGCATATGGCTCTCACCAGGTTCTTTTACCCAGAATCCCTTGCAAACCTTAAACTTTGTAAAAAAACAAACATATTTTCCTCACATTGCTGTGATGGAAAGTCCTGTAATCTATAGGAAATCACAATCTTCCTACCACCCAATATTTTCCCAAGTCTCCCGTTAAAAATGGTACCTCACTTGTGTTGGTAGGCCTTGTGTCCAGAACAGGAAACATCCCAAAACTTTCTGTGGAGACTTCAGAATTATCGGTTACAAAAAGACCTTGTTTTGCAAGAGTGTCACCTGCGTTTGTGGTCCCGGGCTCATTGGCCACTTGGAGAAACCTACCAAACCTACACATTTCTGAAAACTAGACACCTGGGGGAGTCCAGTGAGGTTTGACTCGTGTGGATCCCCTAAAGTTTTCCTACACAGAATCGACTCCAACCCTCAAATTTAGCAGGAAAATTCAAATTTTCTCACATTTCAGTGTGGGAAAGTTGTGGGATCCCTAGGCTGACACACATTTTCTACCACTCAACATTCACCCAAGGTCTGCCGATAAAAATGGTACCTCACTTGTGTGGGTGGGCCAAGTACCCGTGACAGGCAAGGACCCAAAACCTATTTTGGAGACATCAAAATAATCTATCACAAAACAACCTGGTTTTGCAAGGGGGCACCTGCATTTTTGCTCCTGGGCTCGGCGGCCATCTAGGGAAGCTATCAAACCCACACATATATAAAAACTAGACACCTGGAGGAGTCCAGGGAGGTGTGGCTTGTGTCCGTGGATCCATGCAAGCCACACATCCCTGGACCCCTCAGGGTGTCCAGTTTTCAGAAATGTCTGGGTTTGGTAGGTTTCCCCAGATGCCCACTGAGCCCGGGACCAAAAACGCAGGTGACTCCCTTACAAAACCAAGTCTTTTTGTAATCGATAATTTTGACATCTTCACAGTATATATTTGGCCATTTCCTGTAGCTGACACAAGGCCTAATCACACAAGTGAGGTACTATTTAAATCAGGAGACTCTGGCAAATGCTGGGTAGGTGAAAGTTTGTGGTTACCCACAGACCTTTCCATCACAGAAATGTGAGGAGAATGGGTTTTTGACAAACGTTGAAGTTTGCAAGTGATTCTGGGTAACAGAACCTGGTGAGAGCCACACAAGTCACCACATCCTGAATTCCCATGGGTGTCTATTTCTAAAGAATGCACAGGTTTGCTAGGTTTCCATAGGTTCCAGGTGTGCCAGGGTCCCAAATTCACAGCTGGCACGTTGCAAAAAAGGGATCTGTTTTCTGTGAAAAATTGTGATGTGTCCATGTTGCGTTTTGGGCCATTTCCTGTCACGGGCACTAGGCCTACCCACACAAGTGAGATACCATTATTATCGAGAGCACAGGAAAAATGCTGGGTCAGTGGATATTTGCAGCTTCCCGCAGATTCCAGAACTTTTCAATTATAGGCACAGCCAGGTTTGCTAGGTTTCCAAAGGTGCTGGCTGTTCTAGGACCCAAAATCCACAGCTAGGTACATTGCAAAAAAAAGGTCAGGCCTATTGGACTTTCTGCAGCCCCAGGGGGGCAGATTGAGGGCTATTGCTGTAATATGCCCACAATTGGGGCAGAAAGACTGTGCCCATTTTTTGGGGGGTGAGGACATTGGCATGCCTCTATTGGGCAGCTCCCACCCTACATATAAAAATACAACATACTCCCTGGTGTCTAGTGGGCTTTGTGCTCCCGCGGGGGGACAGATAAGGGGCTATTGTCCCATCTGCCTCCTAAGGGAGGCAGAAAGACTGTGGCTACTTTTTTGGGGGAGTGAGGACATTGGCGTGCCATTCTGGGCAGTCCCCACCCCTACGTATGTTAAAAAATAAAATCCCTGGTCCCTAGTACGCTTTCTATCCCCCGGGGGGCAGATTAGAGGCAATCGCCCACAACTGTCGCACAGGGGGGGCGGAAAGACTGATTACAGTTTTTTGGGGTTGTGGGGGCATTGGCATACTCATTCTGGGCAGCCCCCACCACTATGTATAGAAAAAGCATAATCCCTGGTGCCTAGTGGGCTTTCTGCTCCCCGGTGGGCAGATGGGGTATCTGCCACCTTGGCCTCCTGTGGGGGAAGAAAGACTGATATTTCCCAAAAACCTTAGGGGGAGCAAACGCTCTTGCCCAAGGTGCTGCTCCCCCCTCCCTGGTGCCTAGTGGGTGGATCCATGCTTGTGGCAATCCACAAGCAGGGATCCACTAGAGAAGGGTACCATTGGAAAGGGGTGATT
This sequence comes from Lissotriton helveticus, assembly GCF_964261635.1. Lineage (NCBI taxonomy): Eukaryota > Metazoa > Chordata > Amphibia > Caudata > Salamandridae > Lissotriton > Lissotriton helveticus. The sequence goes on along the minus strand of NC_136060.1, from coordinate 43,349,605 downwards.
ATCCCCTTTCCAACAATACCTCTCCCCTCTACCTACGTGCTTTTGGGGATGAGATAACTCACAAGCATGTAGGCAGTGAAACTGAAACAAGCCTATTGGCTTGATTCAGTTTAGGTTTCAGTGAAATGAGGATCAGCGCGACCTGGCGCTGATCGTTATTTTACTGAAAACATCAGTGCAATCTCAGGATCTGGGGAAGCCCTTTCTCACCTCCTGAGTCTGTTTTGATGCAAAGATAATCCCTCTGGTGCCTGCACCAGAGGGATTTCCAGTGCTCCAGCGCATCCGACACCAAACATGTTAAAAGTCATGCCCTTAAATACATCAGCCACATCTCTTTGAGAGATTCTCCAGTTTTTTCAGCCCACTCAAAGCCCTAACAGAGAGAGAGATCGTTCTCCATATATTTTGAGAGTGTGAGAGAGTCTCTCCTTTTCTCTGTGTAGATATAGTTAGGACCTTGGTTTTATTCAAAAAGCGTTTTTCTTTTGCCAATATCTTTGGTGCCGTTTGACGAATCATCACAAAATGTTTTAAACTGATGGCCAGAACTGTTCAGCTCCTGTCTTAAAAGTTTGGGGGTGATTCGTCAAGCAGGGGCCAAAAAAAAGGGGGTCCCAAAACGCATTTTCCCCATGTAAATTTCCATAGGAATTTTGAAACAGGCTACAGCCGGAACTGCTAAACGGAATTACACCAAATTTGACAAAAAGGTAGCTCTTGGTCCAGAAAGCGACCTTTTTTTCAAATGGTGAAAATCCGTTCAGTAGTTCCTGAGACATTCAAAAAATAAAAATATCTGGAGGAGCTGCCAAGCATTCTTATTGGCTGCCAACAGTCTAAACCAGAGTGTGATGGCAGCCATTTTGTGACTCAGTAGAACCGAGTGACATCAAAAAGGTTGCAACATTTTGTAAATGTAGGGAAGGGGTAGACACACCCTGACCCCCTAGGGCTGGTGGGCCCCAAAAAAATTTTGGGTGGAAGTCGCGCTGGGTGAGCAAATGCCACCAAGACAATTTTTCAAAAACAAAGTGCGGTCTCCAGTACTACATTTTCTTAAGCCCCCGGTTGGGCCAGGTCCTGGAGGCAATGTGTTATTAAATAGTGGGGGCCCGCGGAGGCCCCCGCAAACCTAGGGACCGCCACCTCCCTGGGGCTTTATTGAAAATATGCAATGGGGCATGCAGCCCCCCCCCCCGCAGGCCCAGGACCCGCCACCTTCCCGGGGCTTTATTTTTATAAGGGTGGGGGGCCTTGCTGGCCCCCCAAGCCCCAGGGACTTTTGTTTCTCCGGGGGTTTGATAAATAATTAGTGTGGGGTGCTCGAGCCCCCCCCACACTGCCCCATTGACCATCAATCAATCAATCAATCAATCAGACATTTGTATAGCGCGCTACTCACCCGGAGGGTCTCAAGGCGCTTGGGGGGGGGTCCTCTACTGTTCGAACAGCCAGGTCTTGAGTTGCTTTCTGAAGGAGAGGTGGTCTTGGGTTAGACGGAGGTGGATGGGGAGGGAGTTCCATGTCTTGGCAGCCAGGTAGGAGAAGGATCTTCCTCCCGTTGAGGCTCTTCGGATGCGGGGAACGACGGCTAGGGCGTGGCTGGTCGATCGTAGTTGTCGGGTGGGGGTGTAGAAGGTCAGGCGGTTGTTGAGGTATCTGGGTCCTTGGTTGTGGAGAGGTTTGTGTGCGTGGGTGAGGAGTTGGAACGTGATTCTCTTGCCGACGGCGAGCCAGTGCAGGTCTCTCAGGGGTCCGGTGATGTAGCTGCGTCGGGGGATGTCCATGATGAGTCGTGCTGAGGAGTTCTGGATGCGCTGGAGCCTGTCCTGGAGTTTGGCTGTGGTTCCGGCGTAGAGGGAGTTGCCGTAGTCCAGACAGCTGGTGACGAGGGCCTGGGTGAACATCTTCCTGGTTTCGGTGGGGATCCACCGGAAGATCTTGCGTAGCAGGCGAAGGATGTTGAAGCATGACGAGGACATGGCGTTGACTTGTCTGGTCATCGAGAGGGAGGAGTCCAGGATGAAGCCCAGGTTGCGTGCGTGGTCCGTTGGTTTGGGTGCGCTGCCCGGGGCGGTGGGCCACCAGGAGTTGTCCCAGGCGGAGGGTGATGATCCCAGGATGATGACTTCCGTTTTGTCTGAGTTCAGTTTCAGGCGGCTGTTCATCATCCACTCGGCTACGTCTTTCATCCCTTAGTGTAGGTTGGCTCTGGCGGTAGCGGGGTCGTTGGTGAGGGAGAGGATCAGCTGGGTGTCGTCGGCATAGGAGAGGATGTTGAGGTTGTGTTGGCGTGCGATGGCCGCGAGGGGGCTCATGTAGACGTTGAACAGCGTGGGGCTCAGTGATGAACCTTGCGGTACGCCGCAGATGACTTTGATGGCCTCGGATCTGAATGGGGGGAGGCGGACTCTCTGTGTTCTTCCGGTGAGGAAGGAGGTGATCCACTCCAGTGCCTTCTCCTGGATTCCGATGTTGTTCAGGCGCTGCACTAGGGTGCGGTGGCAGACAGTGTCGAACGCTGCGGAAAGGTCCAGGAGGATGAGGGCTGCTGTTTCCCCGTTGTCTAGCAGCGCTCGGATGTCGTCAGTGGCTGCGATGAGGGCGGTCTCGGTGCTGTGGTTGGCCCGGAAGCCGGATTGTGAGTGGTCGAGGGATCCATTCATCTCGAGCCAGCTGTCTGTTGACGGTCTTCTTGATGTCTTTGGCGGGAAAAGGAAGGAGCGAGATGGGGCGGTAGTTTTTGAGGTCGGTGGGGTCCGCTGATGGTTTCTTCAGTAGGGCGCTGAGCTCGGCGTGCTTCCAGCTCTCTGGGAAGGTGGCGGTGTCGAAGGAGGCGTTGATGATGTCCCGGAGATGGGGTGCGATGATTGAGTCGGCTTTGTTGAAGACGTGGTGGGGGCAGGGGTCGATTGGTGATCCGGAGTGGATGGAGTTCATCGTGCGGATGATGTCTTCCGTGTTGACCGGGGTCCAGGTGCGGAGGGTGCTGGTGGGTGGCGTTGGTGCGGTAGTAGGGTGCGTTGGCTGTGTGCTGAAGCTGTTGTGTATGTCTGCGATCTTGCTGTGGAAGAACGAGGCGAGCGAGTTGCAGAGGTCTTGCCTCCCTGGGGCATTTAAGTTGTAAATACGGGGGTCCGTTGCGGACTACTGGTCCACGGGACCACCACCTCCCCTGGGCTATTTTCAGGAAGGAGGCGGGCCACGGGCCCCCCTTCTGGAACCCTTGATGGCCTTGGGGACTGCCACCTCCCCAGGGCCTGCTCCTGCAATGTCCCAGGTTGCCCACCCCCAGCATGGCTCCCACCCTGTCATAGCAAACACTGCTTTGCTTTGTTGAAGTGAGAGCAGGAAACCTGCTCTTGCTTCAATGAAGCAAAGCAGAATTACTTTTGGGTAGGGGAGTTGCATCTAAGCTGCTCCCCTTGCCCAAAGGCAATGCCAGCTCCCGCAGAAGGTGGGAAACCGTCAGGGACCATGGGAGCATTGGTGTTCCTCCCACGGTCCCCAACGCGGAGGCCAGACCCCGGGGGATGGGGTTCACAGGCCATTATTCGCCTGAGGAGGTATCTAAAATGGTGGACAAGATGCTGTTTTTTAAAAAGTAGAGAACTGATTGGCTGTTTAAGAACATTGTACATTCAAAAATAGGGTCATGTTACTTTTTTTAAAAAGCATGTTTCTTATTGTTTAGTAAAAAATGTTTGAAAGGTACAGTAGATAGGATAAGGTAATTTTTTGCAAATGTCAACCACACCTGCTGTTTGCATTTGTAACCTAATGTGCTGAACTTGAAAATATGGTGATCTTGTGACCTGTCAGCTCAGTTGAATGTTCCATGAACAGTTACTATGGAAAATGGCATTAAGCAGAATGGGGGAAGGGTTAAAACTTAACTGTGGACTAAAAATGTGAAATTGTAATTTATATAGAAGTGATATCTTATTAAAGTAAGATTTCACAAGTCAGTACTATCTTTAGAAGTGGTGTGTTCTTTAAAAAATTGTGGTATTTTTATTTGCAATATATTTTTGAACTCCTGTTTGGAATCACGGCTCCATCACGTTGGTGCACAGAGGAGTTGCGACTCCAATAAATTCCAGAACCAGTTTTGGCACTTTTAGAAGTCAGTTGGTAAGAGTTAATATGTCTAACGAATAGAAATGTGCTTTATAATTTGAAATAAATGTAGGAAGCAATGTGATTTGTTACTTACATGTATTTGTGTGGCGAAAGAGAGGGAAAGTTTGCCATTACTGGTTTTACCATGCTGAGAGTGGTGCATTACATTGATTGTGTGCAAAAGAAAATCTTTTATGAGTCTATGATATTTTAACTCCTTCGATGCTGATGACGAGCTCAGCTCGTCATCAGCTACGGTGCTCCTGTGCTGATGACGAGCTGAGCTCGTCATGTAACGCGGGGTTTTTAAAAACCCAGCACACAGCGGGAAAACCGCTAGCGCGTAAGGGGTTAAATTCTACAAATCAATTTGAAAGGTGAGTTATACATTTGTAAACTGTATTATGTATTAGGTTTACTTTTAATCTTTAAAAATTATTGATGAACTGTGATTTTTGAAATATATTATTAAATGTAGAGATGTGTATTGTAGTTTGTTTTATTGTAGTTAAATATTGTTTGAAATAGATTCTGTATAATAATATGTGGATACTGGAAGATGGATTAGTGATTAAGATTGTTTGTTTTAGTGTGTGGATATGTACTTTTGTAGTATACAGCATAATTTTATCTGTTGCTTTAAAATTGGAGATGAGTCTGTAAAGTTTTAAGGTGTGCATGGACTTCTGTCTCAAGTATGTTTCTACTTGTATATGTATTTTCATCTGTTTTATACATTTGAAGGTGAATGATGTATAACAAAGAGGTGTTGTTGCTTTTTATGTGGTAGTCTCAAGACTGTGAGTAGTAGTGGAATGGTGAAGATGCAGCATAATATTGTGGTTTGAAAGCTGTTGACATAAGGTTTTATTGATGAGGCTTCTTTTTTGAGTTTCTAGAGAGGAGCAGTTAAAATATGCCACTTAATTCTTGGTGTTTGCTTGAAATTGAAAAGTTTGTTCTTTGAATGTTTAAGGTTTGGATAGTGTTATGGTACAGATATATTCATGTATGGTTTTAGGAATATGGTGAGACTATTAATAAAGACATCTGAAGGGTTCCTGCTTTGTATTTGGGTAGGTGTAACATTATAACTAGTTGTAGAATTGTAAAGCAGCAGCCTAAAATTGAGGTGTGAGATGTTTGTAGAGATGTTATTTATTAGAGTAATTTGTATGAGGTGAGGAAAGGTACATTTCATATATACCACAATGGGCAATATGTAGGTGGCCAAATACCGGTCGGTAACACCGAAAATGGGTCGTTTCTGCGTTACCGACCGGTATTTGGCCATGTGAGATGTAGGTAATACCGAATTGAATCGATAATAACGAATCGGAAAAAAATAACCGATTCTTTATTTACCGATTGGAGAATACCGAAACAATGAATACCGAATCGGAAATAACGAATCGGTAAAAACCCCAAAAATGCGATGTAGCAAACCTCGGTATTACCGAATATGATCAATTTCGGTAATAACGATTCGGTAATTACCACTTTTCCAGAGCAGGTGGTAATCAGGTGCAGTGCATAAAAACAGGCCCAAAATGCATCTGTGTGAATACAATGGCGGGCCTCTACCTCATAGCAAGGCGGCTACACTTGAGAGCAGCAGGAGTGAGGATCTGGAGACGGGAAGAGCAGGTGTACAGACTGCACATCACATTGTTCCAATTGACTGAAGCAGAAATCCATGAGAGGTACAGACTGCACCCAGATACCATCCTTGACCTAATACGGGACCTAAAACCCTATCTGGAGCATCAGACACCAAGGACCCACGCAATCCCCACCCATGTCCAGGTACTCTGTTGCCTGCACCTCCTTGCATCAGGAAGTTTTCAGGGTGTGATAGCCGCAGTGGGTGATGTGTCACAGAGCTGTCTATCCCGTTTCCTCAACACCTTCCTGGATGCCATGATGGACAGAATGGAACATTACATTACCTTCCCCAGTACACAGGCGGAGCTGCAGAGGACCAAGCTGGAGTTCTACCAATGTGCGCAGTTCCCACACGTAATTGGCTACATCGATGGGACCCATAAACCCATCTGTCCACCTGCAGCAAGTGAATACATCTACAGAAACCGCAAATCCACCCACTCCATCAATGTGCAGGTGATTTGTAATGCCAAGTACATTATAACTGACATCGTGGCCAAATTCCCCGGGAGTAGCCATGACTCGTACATCTTCCGGAACAGTGGCATCCATACACGTCTGCTTGCTGGTGAATTTGGAGACAGATGCCTACTAGGTAAGTCAATGTGACACACCCTGATGTATACCCTGGCCCGAGCTGTTGGTCACACAAATTAATGCCACTTTCATCTGTACATAGGTGACAGCGCATATGCCCTCCGGCCTTATCTACTCACACCATATCTCAACCCAACCACCCCAAGGGAGAGGAGATACAATGTGGCACATAGGAGCACACGCAACGTGGTGGAGCGCACATTTGGATTGCTCAAAAGCAGATTCCGTTGCCTCCACAAAACTGGAGGTGCACGGCTGTACAGCCCCATCAAATGTTGCAAGATAATTGCTACATGTGCAATGCTACACAATCTGGCCACAAAAAAAGGAACAGCAGTGGATCTAACTGACTCAGAGGATGAGGACGAGGACAACCCTCAGCCAGAGCCCTGCGCAGCTAGTGTTGCAATTGAACATAATGGTAGACAGAGACGGGAAGAGATCACGTCAAACTATTTCTGAGTGAGTAACGAGACAGAGCCAGTAACAGTTACATGTTAAGGTGTTTATTAAGCACACCTCCAATATTGTGAACAATGTCTTATCGGACTTGGGTTACATCACCCGGAATGTATGTCAACAGGCATAGGTCTCTACTTCCTGCGTCCACGCGCTGCACGTGCACGTTCCCTATCACCACTATCTGGTGTGTTGGACTGTTCCTGTGCAGCCCCGTGGCGTTCACTGCGCCTCCTGCACTCGGTGGGTGAGGGCGTAATGCTACCACGGCTGGTAGCCTCCTCACTGTCCCCCTCCTTCCATTGTGGCCGCCTTAGCAGTTTGCAGGAGCTCTAGAGCAGAGGTCATAGACACCATCCCCCTGGCCACATCCCTGCTGCAATGCGCCATCTCCTCCTGCATGGCGATGGACCAGCGACACATCAGTGATGTTGCAGTGGCCAGCCGCTTCATGGACTTGGCATAGGCCTGGAGCCTCAGCTTCTCCCTGCGCCTGCCAAGACGGTCCTGCTCCAGCTGGCTGCAGAGGTTGTCCACAGAGGTTGCTACTTTCTCCATTCCCGCACACAAGTTCTCTCCCATAGCACTGATGCCCTTCTCCATCCTGTGCATATGCTTATTGATGTGTGCCACCTCCCTGTGTATTGACTTCATCTCCCTCCATTGCAGGCGCTGGACCTTCAGCATGTTGCCTTCCAGTCCAGCGAACACACTTTCACCCTGCTCGGATGCTTCTGGACTGTCCGGCCTTGCCCTGCGGCGTCTGGATGAAATGTGGGTGCCCTTGGATGGAGTACTAGCCCTCTCCCTGGTGGATCACTCACGTATTGGACTTTGTTCGCCCACTGTGCCCTCCTCTGACGACTCCTCCATCTTCTGGAGGGTGGCCACGGCATGCCTCCTGCCTGACTGTGGTGGTGGTGGTGGTGCTGGTGATCGTCGCAGTGGGGACTGGGTGAGAGGGGATTGCGGACTTCCCTGGCGCTGTGGTGATGGCTGTGGTGGATGAATTGATGGCTGTGATGGGGCCGAACTTGGCTCTGCTGCCCTCTGCTGCACTGCGAGATGACTCGCCAGTAATGACACAAATGTAGATCTACTCACTGCTCTGTCTGCAATTGAATTACATTAAACATCTTGCCTACAGAGCACAGTGATTGTCCTGACGTAGCCAATTACTTTAACATGCTATTGTGTTTGCTAGCCTGACTGTCCTATACATTATGTTATGTTATGTTAATAAATGATTTGTAAAGCGCGCTAACAACGATTGGTTTCCTGGCGCTGACAGAGACAGAGGACATGCTTGAACAAGGGGTAGCCGGGATTCTATTGGTATGCTTGGATGTAGAGCCAGGTTTTTAATGCTTTCCTGAATGTAAGCAAGTCCAGACAGGACCGGATTTCCAAGGGGAGAGTGTTCCACAGGCGGGGAGCCAAGGTTCCGAATCTGCAGCCTCCAGAGCGTTTACGGCTGAACGATGGTGTCTGTAAGAGGCCCAGGTGGGCAGAGCGCAGATTCCGCGATGGGACATACTTGATGATTAGTTTGTCTATGAATTTTGGGCTCTTACAATGGAGCGATTAAAAAATTATGCAGCCTGTCTTGAAGGTATATCGCTGAGCCACAGGGAGCCAGTGGAGTTGCCTCAATAGAGGAGAAGCAGGTAGTCATCTAGGTCGATTCAAAATCAGTCTAGTCGCATAATTCTGTACCATCTGACGGCGTTTCAGAAGAAAAAGCGGTAGGCCCAGGTAGACAGAGTTTGCGTAATCCAGGTGGGAGATCACAGTCGCGATTACTACCTGAGTAATGGCTTCTGATGATAAAAGTCGTCGCACTTTCCGAATTTTCCAAAGATGGAAAAAGCACTTGGAGACCACCTGGCCCACTTGTGTTTTTAGTGAGAGATCACTATTCAGGGTGACTCCAAGTGTCTTTGCCGAGGTGGAGGGGGTAGGAACTTGGCCTAGGTCAGACGGCCAGTAGTGTGGGCCCCAGTGCCTAGCACTGTCTCCAGTGAGAACCAGCTCGGTTTTTCCCGGGTTCAATTTTAAATGGTTCTGGTCCATCCAGGTTTGGATGAATCTCATAGTAGACTGGAAGGTGGAAATTGATGCTTCAGAATTGTCAATTGAAAAGATCAACTGCAAATCATCTGCGTAGTTGAACACCGTTATTTGTTGGTTTCTGAGAGCCTAAATTAGGGGGAATATATAGATGTTAAACAAGTGGGGTGACAGGGAGGACCTCTGTGGAACCCCACATGTGATGGTTTGTTTAGTGCCAACTAGTTCTCCAAGTCGAACTGCCTGTGAGCGGTTCTCCAGGAAGGATTTCAGCCAGCTGGCTGCTGTACCCTGGATGCTGGCCTGGATGACACAGTCGATCAAGATGGAATGATCGACCGTGTCAAAAGCGGCCGACAAATCCAGGAGTACCAGGGCCTGGGGAGAGCGTTTGTCTATGCCGTCTCGGAGGGTGTCTAGTACCGCAGTCACAACCGCCTCCGTTGAGTGGGCGGGGCGAAACCCCGCCTGATGGGAGTCGAGGCAGTTGGATTCCTCCAAGAAGTTAGACAGGCATTTGGCCACATGCGCCTCCATTACCTTTGCCAAAAAGGGAAGTAGGGAAATTGGACGATAGTTTGCCCTACAAGTTGGATCAGCCCCGGGTTTTCTGAGGAGTGGGATCACCGTGGCTTCCTTGAAGGCCAGGGGCACTGAACCAGACGATAGTGAGTCGTTCAGGAGAGTATAGGCAGGAGTGGGAAAAGCCGAAAGGCAGTCTTTTAAGATGTAAGGAGGATATCTGTCTGACGGAGCTCCGGATTTAATTCTTCCTAATAGTTCCTGGAATTGTTCCGGAGCAATAGGAGGGAAGCTACTGAGGATGCTAGTATTATTGAAGGCGACTGTTGTTATAGGGGCTATAGAACTCAAAGATTGTGCAATGCTGGCTTTTATGTCTGCTATTTTCTCAATAAAATGGATATTGAGCGAGTCACAAAAGGTTTGTGTCGGATTTACCCTAGGACGTACACTATCCAAATGTGTCAACTCATTAAAAATAGAGAATATGTCTTTCGAGCTGTTGGTCGAATTGAGAATACGAGCAGAAAAATAAGCGGATTTGGAGGAAAGAATGGACTTCATATAGTCTTTCCTAGCCATAATAAGTTTCTCTTTAAGTCTGGAGCATAATTGCGTCGCCATTGTCGCTCCAATTGGCGCATGGCCAGTTTCATTACTTTTAGCTCAGGAGTAAACCATTTTTGAGCATCTGCTCGCCGGGCCAGTTTAACTGGCTTGTACGGGGCGTGGGTGTCGCTGGCTGCTTGTAGCCAGCCAGAGAGTTTGGCTTCAGAGACATTCATATCAGAATGGGGAAAAAGGATAGTGGAGGCCAGTGTCTCAAAAAAAGCTGACCTATCTAAGGAGTTCCATTTCCTCGCTTGTCCTCCTGCTTTTGTGATGGTAGATCCAGGTGGCGAGTAGACGAGTCTGAATTTGAGAAGGAAGTGGTCAGACCATAAACAAGGGGTGATAGTTGGGGTTGTAACTATTAAGGCGTTGGTCCATACCTGGTCTAAAATATGACCTTTACAGTGGGTGGGTGCTAGCACTCGTTGTGTAAAGTTTAGGTTCGTAAGAAGCTCTGTAAGTTCACTCGAGTGGGGGCCTTCCAGAGGGTCGTTAAACCAGTAATTGAAATCCCCTACCAGAACAATCCTGGCGTGGTCCATGGCCAGATTAGCGATTTGATCGCTCAATGCAAGAGGAAAAGATGGCATGGAGTCTGGGGGTCTGTACAAGAGAACACAGGCCACCGTGGTGTGAGAAGTATCAAATTTTAACACCAGATTTTCTGTGTCTGGTAGGTGCAGGCAGGTCAGATTTGTGACTGTCAGGTTACGGTGAATGATAGCCGCTACCCCTCCGCCGGATTTACCTAACCTATGATCGACGTGGATGATGTAATAATCATGTGGGAGTGCCGCTATTATATCAGGAGCGGAATTCAGGGTCAGGCAGGTCTCGGTGAGCAGAAGGATGTCTGGTTTTTCAGAATCTAATAATAGGTAGATATCCATCTGGTGTTTTACCAGGGAACGAGTATTAAGGTAAGTTATAGATAAGGAATAGGTAGGGGGCAGGGCTCCATTTGTGTGCACACACTCATCTTGTTAAATAGAGGTATGGGAGGAGTACCATTGGCTAGGATCCCATATTTCCTGGCCCTGTGGACCGCATCTCTAGACATATGGCCCGACCTCTGTTATATTTGAGAAGGTCATTGCTGGAGTATGAGAGTGACTGGGCAGCATGGCTGGCCCTAGGGCACGTTTGGGCGCGGACGGGCGCAGACGGGCTTGCCTTTGGCGCGCCTTTGGCGCGTTGCCGGCGAGTCCGCTGCGCTTCCTGGGTGGAACAGCCATTTTATATCTCCGAGAAGGGGAGGGGCCGAGCGCTGGTACGCTCGCCAGCTCCTCACCCAAGATGGTGGCCGCAAGGAGACCGAGCCCGGGCAGCGCCTAATCGGCTGCAGAGGGGCTAGAAAGCAGAGACCGAGTAGCAGGTCCACGCTAGGCAGGTCAGTGCAGCGCGCCAATTTTAGCTGTTTTAATTTCAATTTCAGTTTGCGCAATTTAAAAAAATACAAGCAATAAAACACGAGTGCAATTAATTATTTTTAAAAAGAATGAAGGTCACGGCAATTCAGGCACACAGTCCCGGCTTCCGCCTCAGGACAAAACTCAAGCACACTGTCAATTGGTGCTTGCGTGAGCGAAGGTCTTTTGTACCTCCGAGAAGGGGAGGGGCCGAGTGCTGGTCCGCTCGCCAGCTCCTCACCCAAGATGGTGGCCGCAAAGAGACCGAGCCCGGGCAGTGCCTAATCGGCTGCGGAGGGGCTAGAAAGCAGAGACCGAGTAGCAGGTCCACGCTAGGCAGGTCAGTGCAGCGCAGCAATTTTAGCTGTTTTAATTTCAATTTCAGTTTGCGCAATTTTAAAAAATACAAGCAATAAAACACGAGTGCAATTAATTATTTTTAAAAAGAATGAAGGTCACGGCAATTCAGGCACACAGTCCTGGCTTCCGCCTCAGGACAAAACTCAAGCACACTGTCAATCCATTAGTTCACTCTGACTACATCACCCATAATGCATTGCAGGTAATCAGTAAAACATGGAGTGGAGTGGGAGCTCACATGCTACTATGGGGATTGGGGTTGGGGAGGGGGTAGCACAGCATGCTGGGCATGCTTCTTACCTTGTTTTCTTGCTGCTCTGGCGGAACTGTCTGCGTCTCCCACACCACTCACACTCTCCGGCTGGATGGTGGACTCCACCATCAGTTCCAGTGGTGTTGGTGCTGGGGCTCGGTTTTTCCCTCCACCTGTTTTGCCAGCCTGCCTCTGTCTCTCTGCCATCCTTACTTTTGCTGTCTTCCTGAGGTCATACCACCTCTTCCTGATGTCCTCTATGGTGCGCTGGGTCACACCTATGCCATTGATTTTGTCCCGAATGCCACTCCAGATTTGCCTCTTCTGTGAATCGGGCACTTGGTGGGACTGGGCTCCAAAAAGCTTGTGATAGTCTTGGCTGACATCCTGGATCAGTACCTCCAGCTCCTTGTCACTGAACTTCAGTTTTCTTTTCCTATCACCTCCCTCCTTCTCCCTGTCCTGGCTTGCATTTCAATGCTTGATGTCTTGTTTTTAAATTTCTTGCTAGTAGCTGTGAGGCTCTGTTGCTGCTTGCTCCTCAGCTCACCTGCCTGCCTGCCTCACAGTGAGCTCCAGGTCCTGTGCACCTGCCTGGGTGTGGCCCCTTCCTGTTTGGGAGGTAATTGGGTGCACAGGATTGGCTGATTCCACGAATTACGAATTTTTGAATTACTGATTCGGTATTTACCGAATCGGTAATGTATTCTGTAACACCAATTCGGTATTTGGCTTTCGGGATTTTTTTTTTTTTTTACCGATTCGTTCACATTCGGTATTTATTACCGAATGTTAACGAATCGGTAATGTTTAGCGATTTTTTATCTACATCGCGTTTACCAATTTCTTAATACCGATTCGGTAAAATTCGGTATTAAGGATTCGGTATTCCTGATTTACCTACATATGGCCCATAATGTTTAGTGTCTGTTTGAAAATTGAAGTATAGTCTGTGAAATTTTGAGCTGTGGATGTTGCTGTGACTAAGATGTGTGTCTACTTGCACATGTATTAAGGTATGCGTTATGTGTCTGAAGACGATAGATGTATAATACACAGGTATACATTCATCTGTGTATTACTGTGATATATGATGCTGCTAGCAAAAGTACAGACATATGCATACATGGTTTTAGAAATATGGGGAGACTTTCATGAAAGATAGGTGAAGTGTTGCTTTGCTGTTAGCTATGCTCTATATCTGATTACTACTAGAATAGTGAAGCAGTAGTAGTAGAAAAGTGCTGTTTAAGATTTGCTGGGAGAGGAATTATTGATTATGCTACTTTGTAATAGTCTGTGTAAAAGTTACCTTGAAATTTGCCACATAAATCTAGGTGTGTTTGAAATGTTAAGTGTAGTCTGTCAAGTTGTGAGGCCTTTATGGTCTTGTGAGTGTGGTTTTGTTTCTACTTGCACATGTATTCTAATATGTGTAATGATTTTGACAATCGGTATAGATAGAAGCATGCATGCTTTTAGGAATATGCTTAGAGTTATGATAGAGACATGTGGTAGGTTTGACTATGCCCAATATTTGTAGAATGGCAACGCTGCAGCACAAAAGTGAGTTTTAAAACATATTAGCAAAAGGGGTTACTGATTAGGTTACTTTCTATGAGTCTGGGGAAAGGTACACTTGAAATACAGTGCAGAAATGTTGGTGTGTCTTTGAAATGTAAAGTTCAGTCTACTTGTTTATTTCTGTTACGTATGATGTTAATTTCAAAAGGTATACATATATGCATATAAAGTTTCAGGAATACTGTGACATTTATAACAGACTCATGTTTAGCTTTTGTGCTTTATTTTGAGTATGCCCAACACCCTTAGTAGTTACAGAATTTTGAAGCAGCAGTACAAAAGTGCACACTATGTCATAGACCTGAATTTTGTGCTGCAGTTTCAGTATTCTGCTAATACTCAGGATGTTGCACTTCTCTAATCACTCAGGTACTACTACAGTAGTACTTCAATCGCTCAGGTAGCACACATGCACTTATAAAATCACCTAGGCACTTTCTATGTATTCCTCTAGTCCCCCAGATATAACTCCTGTAATCACCCTGTCAGGATCTATGCAATCCTTCAATCACTTAGCCAGTGCCCGTGCACTTATAAAATCACCCAGGCACTACCTTTACACTTTTTCAATCACGGTGGCACTACCACAGTATTACTCTAGTCACTCAGGCAGTACTGATGCACTTATAAAATCACCCAGGCACTCTCTATTTACTCCTGTAGTCCCCCAGATATTACCTCTAACCTCATGCAATCCCCAATGCATTAGCTATACACTGGTTAAATCACCAAGGTAATGCACTTGCACTCCTCCAATTTCCTTTTCAGGATCTATGCACTCCTCCAATCATTTAGCTAGTACACATACACTTATAAAATCACCCACTCACTTGCTATGTACTCCAGTAATCTCCCAGATATTACCCCTGCAGCCATGCAATCACCCAGGCACTAGTTATGTACTACTCCTACAGTCATGCAATTATACAGGCTGTACCTATGCACGCATGTAATAACCCATCCACTACCCTTGCAGTTGTAGAATCATCTAGGTCCTACTGTTGCACTCATCTATTCACATAGGCACTACTCAATGAGTCATCTGTATCTTTAGGTGCTATTCACACACTTATCCATGCATTCAATGTTTATGTGTGCACTCATGCAATTAGCCAGAGTCTATATATTTACTTCTACAAAGTCCGAGTGACTACCCTTGCATGCATACAATCACCCAAGCACAACCCATGAAGTTATGCAATCACTGAGGCAGATCTTTTACATGTTTCTGTTGTAAGTTTCACTATATTTCTGAAATATTGTATATACATTTCTTTTAGATTTGATGATGATTTGAAAATGTAGAGACATATGTATGCAAGCTTTTAACAATATGGAGAGACTTATAGTTAAGTCATGTAATAGTCTGCTGTTTTATATTTGGATAAGCCCAACACCCATGTTGTTATAAAACACCCTGGTACTACCCATGCAGTCTTCCAATGATCCAGGCAGTACATATGCACTGATGCAATCACCCAGGCATTACCCCTGCACTCATGCAATTACCCAGGCACTAGCTATGCACTCATGTAATCACCAAGGTATTACCCATGCACTCTTTGAATCATATTGCCACTATCCATGCACATATATAGTCTCTCAGGCACTAACGTTACACTCTTCCAAGCACAGAGGCACTAGCCTTGTACTTATGTGATCACTCAGCCAGTGGTCATGGTGTTATGAGATCACACAGGCACTACCTTTGCACTCATTTATTCACTCAGGCATTACCTCAATAGTCCTGAAATCACCCAAGAAGTACCCATGCAGTTATATATTCACTCAGCAACTTTGTATGTAGTCATTTAAATCACCAGATATTACTCCTGTAGTCATGCAGTCACCCAGGTGTTACTTACTCATTCCTTTAATCCCTCAGAAGTTACTTCTATACTCATGCAATCACGAATACATTAGCTATACATTGCTTCAATCACCGAGGCACTATCCTTGCACTCTTACAATCACGGAGGCACTATTCTTGAACTTATGTAATCACTCAGCCAATACTCATGCACGTATACAATCACCCAGGCATTACCTTTGCACTCCTGTAATCACTCAGGCAGTACCTTAGTTCTTCTGTAATCACCCAGGCAGTACTCACGGACTTTTAAAATCACCCACTCACTTCCTATGTACTCCAGTAATCCACCAGATATTACTCCTGCGATCATGCAATCACACAGGTACTAGTTATATACTACCACTACAGTTATAGAATCACAGATAGTCACGTAACCAAAACTTCTTCTGTAAGATTGGTCTTGCGTGGATTGTACCTTCTTCGCTCGTTGCCAGTGTAATAAAGTACATCAGGTAGGGAGGTGTAGAGATAAACTTGTTTATTTAAGCTTGGATATGGAAATCCAGTATGTTGCAGATAATTCAATTGGTGTTGTTCGGTATGTTACGTCATATATAACAAAATCTGAAAAGACAGAGTTGAAAGAAATGTGGCAAGAAATTTCACAATAGAAGACACTTAGTAACAAGTTATACAGCTGTGGTTTGAAGATGCTTTCCCATCGAGAAATTGGATCTTACGAATGTTCGGATCAGTTGACTTCTGCAAGTTTATACTCAAAGTCAAGAGGAATCATTTGGGTAAGTCTAGGTCTTGCTGAAACATGAAATTGAGTATTGACATCTCTAGAACTGTCAGGTAATTTTACGGCGAAATTTAAATGTAGAAGAATGTTTAGTAAATGTAGCAATGGGAAAAGGTGTTGATTTTGTAAATTTTCAGAATAGAGATGGAAGTGAATTTTTGAAGATTAAATTTGATCATATTGAAGAGGTGAAACAGATTGGGTATTGTACTGTTTGTTTCTTGCTTGTAAAAGACTTGTATGTTCATAGAAAACAGTTTCCTCTTTGCTTAGCATGTGCTGTAACCATTCATAAATCTCAAGATTTCAGTGAAGACACTGCTTTGTTAAATATTGTTAAATATTGGAAGTACAGTGTTTAAACAAGGCATGGCATATGTTGCATTGTCTTGAGTAAGGACATTATCTGGTTTGTATGTGATTGATTTTGATGAGAAAACGTTTAGTGATGATGTAAATTGTGTAACAGAGTACAATCAGTTATGAAGACTTTATGCTCCTAAGTTAGGGGAATTTCCTGTACATGAGAAATGTATAGTGTGTCCAAAATAGAAATATGACAAATATTTCACTGAGATGCTAAAAAAGAAAAGAATTCAAGATATGGATAAAACTGCAAAGAAAATGAAAATGGACACAGTTGATGATATTGTAGGATACCAGTTAGAAAATAGTTCAGGTATCAACTGCTATGCTAATGTAATTGTGAATGTTGTGTTTTATCTAGAGGATCTTCATCGTGAAATTATGGAAAATTGAGAAAAATGAATCTGTTCCTCACTGCATTATATTTTTGAAAAGTTGATAACTGATAGAACAAAAATCCATACTGCTTCTGGCATTTGGCATCTTTTGGATGTATGTACTAGATCATTGAAATTTACATTGAATGTACAACAAGATGCACAAGAACTTCTTATGTTTATGCTTGCAGTATTGGAAGATGAAGGAATAGAAATTGAAAAATTGTTTGGACTAAGTTACAGATTGGATCACAAATGTGAAGAGTGGTTATTTTCTTCAAACACTGAAATAAACACTGAACGATTCATATATGTGACAATATCAGATTGCAAATCAGTGTCTTTTAACAAGTTACTAAAAACAGCTAATCAAGATATGAAATGTTCTCATAGTAAATCAAAAATGTTGTCAACATTATTTATAGAAAGATTTGGACAATATGTAATTTTAAATCTACAATGTGTAGAGCAAATGGAAGAAAACTGGAAACCAAAATTAAAATTGTTGTGGCAAGTCAACTATCAATTTCTGGAAGAGCTTTGAAAGCAGTGGCTATTATTTTCCATGATGGACACTTAGATATTGTTCAACATTGGGACACTATACTGTGTATTTAAAGTGCAATAAAGGATGGACACATTGCAATGATGCCCATTTAGAATTCAAATGTAGGTTGCCTTATGAATTATCAAATTAATATCTGATATTTTTTTTGCCAAAGTTTTGAAAACATCATTCAGCCTATTACGAAGATGTGAACACAAATGAATGAGTTTATTTTGGATATTTAAATACAAATGGATTTGATAACATTATTCGGCTTAATGGGAAGATGTGATCAATTACTGTTTGGATTATTGTTTGTGCTAATTTTTATTGCATTTGAAAAATTGTGTTTGAAAGGAGTAGTTTATATATTGGATCTTTATATCTACGCGATCTAAATGAGAGTATATTTTACAAAGTGCATTTTAAAGAAAGAAATGAATTAATGTAGATGAAGAATGTAATTTAAAAATTGTAGATATGTAAACAGATAGGTGAACTTGTAAATATTGTGATTGTACATTTGTTTGTTTTTTACAATCTCATTGATTGTATTTTTTTCCCCGCTGTAATATGATGATCTACATTGAAATCACTGTGTATGGTGAAATTCATTAGATTCTGAGAACAGTAAAAAAGGCAAATTGAATATGTTAGGTAATTCTAAAATTAAGTTGTGTTGTTGAAAGTATAGTATTATATGCAATAACAGTTTTTCTTCTTTTTTTTACAGAAAGTAATACTGAAGTTTGAAACTATTCTAAATTCAATTTACAACAAAATAGTTTCACTGAGTTTTGTATCTACTTTAATAAAACGGTAAGATGAACTAATGTAATAAGCATGATAATATGAACTAATGTTTACAGTCACTTATACTGCACTCATCCATTTTCTCAAACACTACCCATGCACTCATCTATATAATTAGGCACTATTCCCACACTCCTGCCATCACCCATGCACTATCCATGCACTTCTCCTATCACCTAACCTGCATCCATGCACTTATGTAACCACCCAGGCACTATGTATGCACTCCTTCAATCACTCAGGCAGTAACCATGCTCTCCTCCAATAACCCAGACATTACCCCTGTATTCGTGCAATCACCCAGGCATTACCTATGCACTCCTCCAATCAGCCAGGCACTACCCTAGCACTCATGCAATAAACCATGCATTATCCATGCAATTCTTCAATCACTCAGGCAGTATCCATGCATTCCTTCAATCACTCAGGCAGTACCCATACACTCCTCCAATCACCCAAACATTACCCCTGCACTTATGCAATCACCACGGCACTAACCCTTACACTTTTTTCAATCACTCAGGGAGTACCCATGCACTCCTCCAATCACCCAGACATTACTCTTGCACTCATGCAATCACCCAGGTATTACCCATCCAATCCTTCAATCATTCAGGCAGTACCCATGCACTGCTCCAATCACACAGACATTACATCTGCAGTCATGGATTCACCCAGGCATTACACATGCATACTTCACGCAGGCAGTTCCCATGCACTCCTTCAATCACCCAGGCACTACCCACACATTTATGCAATCAACCAGGCATTACCTATGCACTATTTGAATCACTCAGGCATTACCCATGCACTCTTCCAATCACCCAGAAATTACTCCTGCACTCATGGAATCATCCAGGCACTTTGCATGCACTCCTAAAATAATTCACACACTATTATTACTCTGCTGCATTCACCCAGGCACTATCCATGCACTCCTCCAATCCTCCAGCCAGTACCCATGCACCTAGAAAATCACCCAGGCACTACTTATACACGTTTCCAATCACCCAGGCACTACCACTACAGTCATGCAATGACGCAGACATTAGTCTTGTGCACATGCAATCACCCAGGTAGTAATTATGCACTCTTAAATCACCCAAATACTACCTATATACTACTGCAATCATCTAGGCACTACCACTACACTCATATAACCACCCAGTCATTACTTTGCGCTCATACAATCACTTAGCCATTAGCTATGCACTCATAGAATAACCCAGGCACTACTCTTTCACTGCTGCAATCATCCAAGCAGTATCCATCCATGCACTCCTCCAAACATCCAGACAGGACTCATGCACTTACAAAATCACCCACACACTACTTAAACAATTTTACTTTCACCCAAGCACTACCACTACAGTCATGCAACAAGTGTCACATTGCTCTTACATTCATGCAATCAGGCAGACATTACTCATGCCCTCCTCCAATTACCTACACATTACCCATGCACTCATGCAATTACGTAGGCATTACGCATGCACTCGTCCAATGACCCAGACATTTACCATACACTCATACAATCACCTACCAATTACCCATGCAGTCCTTTAATCACTCAGGTAGTACTGCACTTATGAAAATGTCCAGGTACTTCCTATGCATTAACCCAGGCATTATTCTTGCACTCATACAATCACCCAGGCACTAGCTATGCACTCATACAATAACCCAAGCAGTACTCTTGCAGTGCATGCACTACCCATGCACTCCTCCAATCACCCAGACATTACCCATGCAATCCTTCAATCACTCAAACAGTGCCCATGCACTCCTCCAATCACCCAGACATTACCCATTGACGTATGCAATCACCCAGGCATTACCCCTGCACTTATGCAATCGCCCAGCCATTACCCCTTCACTCCTTTAATCAATCAGGCAGTACCCATTCACTTATAAAATCATCCAGGTACTACCTATACACTCATGGAATCACAGAGGTACAACTGATGCACTCATTGATGCACCTAGGCATTACCCATTCACTCCTCTAATCAGCCATGCACTATCTATGTACTCTTTCAATTACGCAGTAACTACTTTTGCGCTCATCCAATAACTGAAGCACCACCACTGTACTTATATAATTACGCAGGCACTACCTATGCACTCATGCAATCATTCAGGCACTACCCATGCAATCCTTCAATCACTCAGACAGTGCCCAAGCACTCCTCCAATCACCAAGACATAACCCCTGCACATATGCAATCACCCAGGCATTACCAATGCACTCCTTCAATCACTCAGGCAGTTCCCAGACACTTATAAAATCATCCAGGTACTACCCATGCACTCATGGAATCAGAGAGGAACTACTGATGCACTCATCGATGCACCTAGGCATTACCCATGCACTCCTTTAATCAGCCATGCATTACCGATGCACCCCTAAAATAATCCAGACATTTACCATGCACTCATGTAATCACCTAGTTATTATCCATACAGTCCTTTAGTGGCTCAGGCAGTAGCCATGCACTTATAAAATCTTCCAGGCTCTACCTATGCTCTCATGGAATAACACAGAAACTACTTATGCATTTTTGCAATCATCCAGGAGCTACCACTACACTCATTCAACCACCCAGACATTACTATTGCACTCAAGCAATCACCCAACCACTATACATGCACTCCTAAAATGACCCAGACATTACCGCTGCATTCATGCAATCATGTAGGTATTACCCATGCACACCTTCAACAACTCAGGTAGTACCCATGCACTTATAAAATCACCCATGCATTACACTTGTACGCATACAATCACTGAGGCATTACCCCTGCAGTCATGCAATCACCCTGACATTGCCCAAGCACTCCTTCAATCACCCAGCTACTACCCATACACTCATAAATTCATCCATGCACTAACTATGCACTCATTCAATCCCCCAGGCACTACTGCTGCACTCATTTAATCACCCAGGTCCGACCTACACACTTCTGTATAACCTAGATAGTACTGATGCACTCCTCTATACACCTAGGCATTACCAATGCAATCACGCAGGCACTATCGATGCACTCCTCCAATGACTCAGGACCTACCGTTGCACTCCTCCAATCACTCAGGCACTATCCATACATTCCTCCAATCATTCAGCCAGTACGCCTACACTTATGCAATAACCCAAGAATTACCCATATACTCTTTCAATCATTCAGGCACTACCCCTGCACTCATGCAAATATCCAGCCAGTATCCATGCACTCTTGCAATCACCCAGGCATTACTCATGTACTCATGCAATCACTTAGGTAGTACACATGCACTTCTCCAATTATGCTGGTACTACACATGCGCTCATGCAATCACACATGTGCTACCCATACCGTTGTCCATACAGTATACTTGCTGCACTTCATACAACACATAGAAATATGTCTTTTTTTAATCAAATTGGCGGTACTAACAAGAAACATTTTTTTTTTAATTCTTTTTGTGTTTTTTAACTCGTTTGTATTTTTTTGGTATGCTTTAAAAAAAAAATGAAAGTCAACAGAATGAACTGAGAAAACTTTTGAAACATTTTGCAATTAAAAAGTAATTGCAAAAAAAATTAACAACAGTGTTTTTTTGCAGCAACCACAAAAGCATCCACCTATTGCCCCCCATAAAAGACCTTTTTTGCATTTAATGCACCGCTACTGAAGTCCAGCAAACTCAGGTATGATTTGGGTTCTTTGAGTTGTTGTTGAAGAACCTGATGACGTGCCAGGCCCTGCAACTTTCTCGTCTTGAGATGCCTGTTTTTGAAGCTCACGCTGATGTTGCTCACGTGCAAGACAGCGTGGATGCATTGTCTGCAGGTGTTTAAGCATAGATGATGTGCCACACCAGTATTGTTTCTCAGATCCACAAGAAAGGAACTTTTTACAGATGTTGCATGTCACCTTACGTGCGTTGACCTTTTTTTCACCTTCTGGGATCGAAAAAAAGGCCCATATGATGCTCTCGTACCTTTGCTTTACTGGTTCTTGCAAGTCTTCTTCTTCTTGTCCAGGAATGTCCTGTGGTGGAATTGAAGATGCCATTTTTCCAGTGGAGTGACGAAAAACACCAAGAAATGCAGGGAAGAAGAACAGAAAACACAGGAGCTGTGTCTACGAAGATGTTCTTGGAAGAATAAGAAATTTGGGTTGGGTGCTGCAAGTTCTAAAATAAATAGCTTCTTAGCCAATAAAATGCTTTCTTTTGAAGTCACATGGGATTTGCGCACCTGGCGCGCAATGTGCGTGCACCTGACGAGATTTTCGAAAAATATATTTACCAATAACATATCTTTATTCCAGTTAAAAATACATGATTTTTATAATTAGTTTTAAAAAAACCTCTTGCTGTAATATACATATTAAACTTACATATATGTACTTTTTAAAAACAAAAACTTACGGTGGATTTGGGCACCCGGTGCGACCCCCGGAAATAGGTATGTGATGTTACGAGGGGCTGAGATCCGCGCACCTGTCGCCTACCAAACGCGCATCCTACATAACTTAACAAATGTGGCGGCAACATTCTTGGATTCGCGCACCCACCGCAACAGGTACACGATCGGTATGCAAATCCACTAGTATATTTATATTTTAGAAAAAGAAAGCATTACATTATTT
The DNA here is from genome assembly GCF_964261635.1 of Lissotriton helveticus. Lineage (NCBI taxonomy): Eukaryota > Metazoa > Chordata > Amphibia > Caudata > Salamandridae > Lissotriton > Lissotriton helveticus. The sequence goes on along the minus strand of NC_136060.1, from coordinate 43,326,593 downwards.
TTATAACAATTAAAAAACTAAGAAAAAGTATTTTTTGGACATTTTACTTAGAAATTAGCATTTAAAAACCCCTGGAAATTCACTAAACAAACCATAGGTTTCAGGGACGTTATGGTTAGAAATTAGCATTAAAAAAACTTAAGAATTCACAGAAAAAAAACATAGGTTTCAGACACATTATAGTTAAAAATTATCATTTAATAAAAAACATAGAAATTCACTGAAAAAAACAGAGGTTTCGGGGACGCTGTAGTTAGTTGGATATTTCACTTGTACACAACCAGAGAAAATTGGCCGTCATAGTTAGGTAACTATCACTCGCGCACCCGCAATGGACTACAGATTATGTCACATATTAGATCACTCATGACATGGTCAGTGACATCACTGATGATATCACTGATGACATCTCAAATGGCATCAGTGATCAGAGATGTCTGTAGTGGGACAAGAAATCCGCCTCAGCTGAGCAGATATACTCTGTGTATTGGCTGAAGATTTGGCAAGCTTGTAAGGATAAAGGGTTACACGCATTGGGCATTACCCTACCTCTTAAACATATTCTTCTATTTTAAAAAGGACTGAGCCTGTGAGTAGCTCAGGAGAAGACAAAGTTGCAAACACTCTTAACATTGCAGAAAACTGCAGACATGCAGGTACTATCAAACTGTTAGAACATGAAGTTCCAGCAACTGGTGGCTGTGTTACCTTCATGATTGAGGCACACAAGGTGTTCGGATCAGAGGTATTCTATTCTTGGGTTCAGCTCCCACCTGCAGATCCAATGACTAAATTGTTCCACACATACATTGTAGCTGACCCACCCGCAGAATACATTCCAAATGAAGATATTGAAGTCCTGTTAACTTACCAGCAGCATAAAATCTGGTTTCAAGTTGCCCTCCCACATACAACATCTATCGTGAGACTAGACCTGGCCAGTCTCAGCGATATACACTCCACATCCCGAGATAGATAGATTACCAGTGGATGAAGTCCATAAACTATACAATTACACAGTGAAGTTATACAGATACATTATGCAGTTCGTCATGCGAACATTAACAGTCCAACCTGCGTGAAATGCTCCAGCTGGTCCCCATCAGACCACACCTACAATTAACCCACAGTCACTGAAATTAGTAATAGGGACAATTCCTTCCAAATGGGAGCAAATTCTGTTCTGGGTAGCACAAAAAAATGAACAGCTGGAAGCAGTATTTCTCCATATGGGTCTGCAGAAAAAACATAGAATGCTAACCATTTGCTTGCCAATGGCGATTGAAGATTGTACCACTTGGAGAACAATATTTGCTGCCCATTATGTCAGAATACACAGTACTCCTTCCTTAGCAGTTGTTCCTGAAGTATTGAAACAAATACAGAATGAGTACGGGGCAGGACCTGCCCTGGACTTGGGACTGAAACTGTTGGGTAATTTTGCCTAAAGTCTCTGCAAAAATGTTGAATAAAATAAAGGGGGAGGCAGCAGCAGTGGCCATACACAGCCGCCTAAGGGAAATAGCATCTGGAAATAGGGAGTGAGACTTACCAAAAATTATTGAAGAAACCTTTGCTGAATTAGGTATAGATAATTTGGGAACAAAACCAGGGAAGCCACAAATGGCGGGTAGTCCCAACAAGGGCAACTCGAAGCAAGCAACCACTTTTTCTAAAAAGAAATGGGAAAACAAGAATTTAAAAATATCAATTCAGAAAAGAATTCATGATCTAGGAGTGGGTCTACCCAACAGGAGTCCTCTGAAAAGAAGAACAGCCTTAGGAATTAACATTACAAAACCTGATAGGTATCAGGACACTGATACAAGTTATGTTCATTCCTTAAAGGGCTCTTCAAAAAACACTCAGAGAGGGACGGGCGATCAAAACAAAAGACTGAAGATCGCCAAAGACAAAAAGGCAAACACATTGCACTTCAGATTACATTATCAAACAGGAAGATCAACCTAAGACAAAACCTCAATTCAAAAAGAAGAAAGTAGCTGGCTTAAAAATTAGGCATGCCCAGGTTACTGAGGACTCAGGTTCTGAATGGGGAATGGCTCTGATGATGCTAGAAAGTGCAGCAGAAGTAACAATAGCTCACCAGAACCTGAAGTAGTTTCTTGTAACAGCAGTAATAAATGAGCACATCACAGTGGAAACACCGGATACCAGAGTTAGTCTCCTGCATAGACTGTATGAAATTACACTTCAAATAGATGGGGACATCTCAAGGAAGTTCATTTGTCTCTTTTGGGACAATTTGACCTTTGGATATGACATACTGCTAGCAGTAAAAGATTGGCCGTCTGAATTTGTGATGGATTGCCCAAAAGGGGAAAGTGTCATTTTGCCTGCTTTCTCTGACCTCGATCCAGAATCTTTAAAACAGACATATGTGCAGTGGTGGGCACTAGCGCTAGCTCCGGCAGTAAACGGCAACCATGTAGGATGGGACATGGAGTCTACCCACCACAAAATCCCATTAAAATCTACTCCAACTCCACAGATACAGTACCCTATAAAAAAAACATGCATACAGGCAGGTCAAAGAAATCTTAGACCAACTCGAATATCAAGGTGTGATTGAGGCTTGCACCTTCCCGACGAATAATCCTTTGTTTCCAGTAATAAAATCTGACAACACATATCATCTAGTTTTAGATTACCGACATTTGAGCACATGCACACGAACATTTGCAGTTCAAAAGGCACACAGTGCCTCATTAATGAATAACATTGTGTGGACAAATACAAAAAAGACATTAGATATCTTCTGCCAAAATATAGCTCCAGACAGCAGATATTTGACAGCATTTTCTGCACTCAGCAAAATCTTTGTTGTTTGCCTCAAGGGTATAAGAACATCCCGGAGCTATTCTCGGCAAAAGTGTCAGAATTATTACAAACATGTGACGAGGGGGCTGTGTCCTATGTAGATGACATCTATCTGACGGACGAATATTACTTGATTACTGGATCGCAAATTTCCCACACTGATATTGTGTAATTTGTTTTACTGTGTGCAGTCTCACAATGAATATCTTCATTGCTGTGGCCAGAATGGGTTTAGAGATTCCAAGGGTTGCACAATAAAACATAAATTGTTATGAGAACAGGTGGCAAAGCTGAAAGCATGCCTGTCATGGGCTCAAGTTATTCACATATTGAGTCACCAGTGTGTTGGCGTACACGTTGAAGGGAATTCAATGGCTGATGAAGTCGCCAAGGCGACAGTGAGAACTTCTGCAGTTGATGCAATCACTCGTTCTTGCATGAGGATAGACGGAGACATACTGATAGCTGTCAATGCCTCAAAGAATGGCTCTGCCATCCCAAAAGGCTTTCCACTCAAATATTCTTATACATTAGATGCGCAAAACATACTGTATGCTCAAATTCCAGCAGTGGGGGATAGAGTTAAACCAAACAGTTTCTAGACTATGTTTAACTGTAGCTGCACATGAGCGTCTGGGCTCTGCACACGCAGGAGTCACTGCTACAGTTTTGTTACTGAAGTGGAAATTCTGATGGCTAAGTTTGTCTAAATGAACAAAGGCTTATGTCTTAAAGTGCGACATCTGTCAGCAGATGAAAGGTTCTACTGTAGCACTGCCACCACAAACACTATTACTCATTTCAGACAGACCTCTTGCGTGTGTCTACTTGGATGACTGCGGTCCCTTAAATTCAGATGGACCTACAAGTACATCTTGGTGGCAGTGAATTCATGCTCTAGATTTCTATGGGTTTGGCCTCAGTGCTTGGCTGACACTCCAACTGTTATTAAGGATATGCGAGTATTCATCGGGACATGCGCAATTGGCAGGTTACATATTGACCGTGGCCCTGCGTTTAGCTCTTGGTCTTACAAGGAAGCCAAGGAAAGTATGGGTGTGGCCTTGCGGTACTCTTCCCCCTACCATCCCAAGGGAAATTTGGTGGTGGAGAGGAAAAACTGGGACCTAAAGCAATCCTTAACAATAAGGGTATTAGGTGTGGCGGTAGTTGGGTCAATCACCTATATGAGTCCAGAGGGCATTGAATAATATGCCAAGAAAATCCTTAGGAGGGCGTACCCCTTGGAGATCCCGTTTAGGACAAGAATGTGGGTACCTGACCTCAATTGTGCCAGCACAGTAGCAGATGTAAAACCATTTGAATTGAATGATCGTTTGGCTGTTTTTCAGGAATTCAATTAATCCCGGGCATTACAGAGCAAGGAAAACGCACTGCCACTGGGGAAGTGAAACCGGTCCAGAAGGACCTGTCTGGGTCCCAAAGGTTGGGGACCTGGTCAGAGAAAAGATTGTAGACAAGAAGGAGTTTGGGCCATCCAACAGAACACCTGAACCTTTCCTGGCGGTTCAAGGAACAAGAACAGCTGTTTGTATGCCCAGAACTGAAAATTGAAAGAAAAGCTATACTTATGAGGCATTTTAACACACGAGGAGTACAGACTTGCAGGCAAGCCTTGATAAAGTGTCCACACTCTGAATATATAACACTGAACACAGCTTTTGTAAAGTTTTTAGTAAGAACTGGAACAAAATGAGACCAGCAAAATTAAATTGAAATGTACTGTATGATGCATATAAAAATTAAATAGTATTATGAAATTGATAATATCAAATTTAATCTACTTAAAAATATTGTTTAATTAATTCAGTGTTTACTACTTATCAGTTTCTTCTTTTTTAACTTGGACTTTTATAGCTTGAACGATTGTTATCATATTGTACGATTGTAATTAATCAAACATTAAAGAATAAATGAAAAATTAAAAGAACAGTACTTCTTCCACCTCTCGGCGACCGAAATTAAAAACAATTTGTCTCCATTGATCCGATCAAACCACACTATGTGGCAGGTTCTCAACAGTAGCCGCAGAGCTCCTCTCACTACTATACAGCAAGTTCAGATGGAAAGACTAATAACATTCTAAGACTCCTCTGGGCAAGATGCCATAGTGGCCAATAACGGAGTACAAATTACACCTGTTGATACAGGCCAACATCCAAATGAAACTGAAACGCAATTTGCAATTCAGCTCAAAATGAATTTTACATCAACGTGCCTTCATAAGAAGCAACTGCCAGTTCTACAAATACTGCTGAGCTCCCATTGATAGATTGAATTGCGTATGGCTACTTCATCAACTTCGATGACTTTTCTTCAGATCCAAGTGAACCTGAGCTAACACCACCCATTTCAAAGAAAGAACAATTTTGACAGTTCTATCTCTGGCTGAAAAAACTTACTTTGTGTCCCATGATTGCATCTTTGGTTTGCAGTAGGGATCCTGTTCCTGTTAGTTTGGATTAGTATAGTAACTGTCTTTTTCCTACTACTGAATGGACATTACCTCCCAAAATGCACTACAGTCCAACCTGTGAACTTGGTCTTGAAACTACATACGCCATCACACCGCCAACAAAGAGGCTTGTTCCTAGTGAACATGTCAGCAGTTCTAGTACCGGATGGTATAGTTTGGGATAGGGTTTCCTATGATGTATTTGGTCCTACAGAAAATGTGAAAATTGCACTTGTGTTAAAATTTTATATTTACATATACATATATATATATTTTTTACAGAGTTTTATATAGCGCAAACTTGACCCGAAGGTATCAGAGTACTTCACATAGCACTAGTTGTATTACATGAGGATATTCATTTTTTTTTTGGTTAGGCACAGGGAGACTAAGTGATTTGGCCAGAATCACAGGATGTTCAGCATTGTTGCCGAGACTCGAACTGAGTTCCCCAGATTTGAGGTTGACCGCCCTAGCCGTTAGGCCAACTCCTCTCCATATGAATGATTTCATTACCCCAAATACACTATCTGATGATTGGGACATTGAGACTGTAGATACTATGCTTTCAGATTTACAACAATCTGCTGTATTTTCTTACAGGGAATTGTACGAAGATACACGTGACTTAGACAGCATGTATTGTTACCAGCATTATAGTCATCACTTTTTTGCATGGAGCAGGTGTTCCGCGCACTGTAATCATTAACCATCAATGGAAACCTTGCCTGACACCACCGAAAGGTAGTTCTACCACATTTGCACTGTAATTAGCATACTTTTCTGTGTTTAATAAATCACATCCAATGTCATACTACTATGAGTTATTACAGACTAATGCAACTGCGAAGAAAATGATGCTGACAAATACCAAGCTCATATATTCAACAACTTTCATCTCCCAACTGTCTATACAAGGTTTCGACTATTGGTGGGACACTATAGACACAAAATCCATCTTGGGACAAAAGATTGCCAGGATCAGGGAACAGAGGCTTGCCTCATACCATTACAGATAACATTCCTGAACAGAACAGTGCCACAAACTACAGATGTAAAAAATAATTAAAGACCTGAAAACACCACACATTCCCTTGCCCATACCTATTGCAGGTATATCAAATGACACACTGACAAGTGAGGAGAAACTTGGTGCAATGATACCGAATGGTACATACAATTCTTAGGCTCCCAATTGGTATCAAGCAAGATTCAAGGCTATCGTTATAGTGTTTAGTAGCCACAGGCCTGACCCAGCCTATGTACACAGAGACGACCCCAGGGTAGTGACTTCTTATAGTGTAGGGAAGTTTTGACTAGAATGGCTTAAAACCTCAACATTCCAATAGGTGAAACAGCACATGTCCCTCCTAGCTGACAACATGGATCTTAGGGATTTCTTGCAAGGTCCCAAGAAACCGCATAAGAAACGAGTATATGCCATCTACAATGAACTATAGAAAATCTCCCAACAGGATGCTGCTGAGAGATTACTTAAAATCAATAGTATTAACCTAGATAATTTACTGACTGTGATAGACAGTTTTATGACCACACGATACTCACATATTTATTCACTGAGCAACACTGTGTCCTCCACAATTGACATAATGGAACAAGATTTGTCTATTCTACAGCATGGGCAATCTCAATTGCGCTCCATTATGCTTTTATGCTGGACGCTACAATCACTGTGTTCAAGCCACATGTCATGGCGATACATTAACAGCACAAACCTGTTCTCTGCTTATAATCTGACCGACAGATAGTTGCCTATGGCACGCAGAGATACAGCATACACCATGGTGCTCATTGAAAAATTTGAGAAGTTAGCTTTCTCTGTAGCAGAGTCAACATCTACACAATGTAAATTCATGGCTATATCACACTGCCAATCACAACATTTCAGTTCCAATACTGCCTTAGATACATCCACGTAGGCAGGTATGAAGCATAGGGTGAAGGGTTCATAGAGGAAACCTGTGAGTTACCAACTAGATATAAGTGCAGAAATAAGGACACAGAAGTTTTCTTAAGTGGTACTGACTGCGGGAAGGCTTTAAGTAAGACTTTAGTGTGCAAGGAAGATTGGCTTCATGGAACGTGTAATGCTTAAAAGGGAACTTATCTGGCCACTTGAAAGGCTCCCCAGCTGCCGTGATCCATCCGGTTCTTTAATTACTTTTGAATGGAAGTTTTTTAGTGCTAAATGATCAAGGCTGTTGTGGAATGGCGCCAGGCATTGCTTATCTAGTCACAGTAAACTTCAAGTGTGTTTGCTGTAAGCAAGTATTGTTTCCCCCAGCTCACGCAGTTAGGAAGCACCACTTTGGCCTTCATTAAATGTTTCCAGTACACGGTTGGATTCGATGAGCAGACTGAAAGCCATGTTATTTCAACAAAATGTGGTCTTAAGTTCAGCCCGTGAGACATTTGATCTCTAGGTTGCAAGGTCTTCAGCAAAGATACAGGCCCTGGTCCATACAAATTTTCAGATCCATTTCGGAGAAATGGTTCATCATATCTTTAACTTGTCTGTTACGAGTGGGATTGTACTCTTATTTAAGCAATTTGGTTCAGGTCTCTTAACCACCTTTCAGGTCAGCTTCAGAGTAATTCCAGCTTTCATACACTCCGTACTTGGAAGCGTTTTTGGAGGGCTTCCTTTGGTCCTGCTTTCGGTAGCGGGCATCCTGATTTTAATACTCTTGCTTTGCACTAGACGTCACAATCCATCATGAAATGGAGAGAACACTGCTGGAACCACGTTGTTGAGAGCATTGATTCCTGTCTTTCAGACCGGTATGGCGAGACTGTACCTGGCCTGTGTTCCATTGCCTCTGCAGCAGATTTGACTACGTGTTAGACGTGTGTCTGACACTTCCGTTGGTTGCCCTGCTGGACATTGAAGCGCTACTGGCGCCTTTGCAGGCCCACACTTGCAGTTGTCCACAGCATATTCCTATGTTGATGACAGCATTTCTAGAAGCCTTGAAAGGATGCTTCTGCTTCTGTTGGAAGGGATATCGGCTCTGCTCCAGAAATACAGGCATCGGCATCAGGCGTGTACGCATCTAACTCTTCCCCAGCAGCTGCCGGGGGAACTGGAGATGACCATGTTTGCTCATGGGATATGATACTGGAAGTTCTTGTGGGGCTGCCAACCTGGAGATAAGATGATCAGCGATGTTCAGTGTTCAGTGCAGGATTCATAAACAATTTGGCCTCCCATGCGCTGGGAACTGTTTGCAACTTTTTTTATGTTTACCAAATTGAAGGTCGAGTGTGACCTTGTTTTATTTTTTCTCTCCTCTTGGCTCTGACTGAGCTTCATGGCTTTCAAGGTGCTCAGTGTAATAATAACAATACATACAAATATAGAGGACCTTTTGAGCGCTTCTTTAGGGAAAATGACTTTCTTTTATTGACATTTTTTTATAGGCTTTTAACAGTGCTTTTTAGTATGTTTTATTATAAGTGATTTTTAAATGCCTTTTAATAATGTTATCTTTATCATTACCTAGCTAACCTTGTTGACCTTTTGATGAGGAGTTACTGTTATGTCTTTCAGGATAGTCACATCAATGTATACCCCATTTTTAAATAAATTGTCTCATCCACACAAAAACGATTCTAAACAGGTGAACTTTTACCTAGTAGCTTGCTCCTGTCTCCTCGACACCAGGCTCTAAGTATTCTATAATAATCCCTGTACCTGACGTACATAAACAAGTCCCCAGGCACGGCAGATTTTTTCTGTATAGGGGTCATCACTTTTTCATCCTTAGCTGTGCATGATCACTGTTGTTTAGAAAAGCATTGGTGATTGTTTTCAAAACATTTATGATTGTTTTCAAAACATCCATGGTTGTTTTTTAAAAATATATTGATTCTAGAAAAACCCTGAAGTGACCACTTTAGTATAAAAGACCCTCACTCCCCCTACAAATTAGAGAATTCCTCCATACTGTGGTCTGACATCCCTTGCGGGTTGTCATGCTCGACACAGAGACTGGGTCCTTAGTTCTACACCATCAGGTGAGGGGGCTGGCTCATCCCTAGGGGGTTTCTTGGCTACAGATACTCATAGATATATGCATCTGCACCTACACATCCAAGTCATGCTAGGTACATTTAGGCAAATTACTTAGGGCACGCATTTTAGGAATATACAAGTGCTACTGTTTTTATCTGAACTGCTACTGTTCATCTTCTTAGCACTATGGTAGAAATGTAGCTACTATTTACTATATTGGTACTAGCAATCTCTTTCATATGCTTCTGTCTCCTGATTGTCACGGCGCATATGTTTTACACCAGATTGTCGCTGGACCAATAAATAATTATTGAAATATCCTAATCGCCAACCTGTTTTTTTTCTGAGAGAAAGCAAGCACGAGTGTCTGTGCGAAAAGTACTGTGACCACGTTACCTGAGGAATCAGGGTTGTCATGTTCAGTGGTTGCCAGAGACTACCCACACCACTGTAGGGTGGTAGTGGCACTGAAGAGCTAGCTGGTCTAACAGCTGTCATATCCTTTGGGGGTGTCCAAAAGCGGCTGGGACACCAAGCCCTCAGTTTAGGTCATCCAAAATGCGCATGTCCTTGGGGACTCCTAAGAACTACATGAAAGTGATTGGTCTGAGCGCCGTGACACGCTGCTCAGTCAGGGGCTTTAGGGGTGGCCATGTTCTCTATGCAGGCTATAATGCAACCTGCATGGAGAAGGGGAAAGTATGCATGACTGGTTTGGGTGGCCCAAGAGAGACAACCAAACAGTCAATGCGCACTTAGCAGTGGGCAAACCACTACTTCCCTGGCCTGCTCCGTGAGCAGAGCAGCCCCACAAAACCCACCCGCCAGCAAAGCAGCAGGAAGCATAAAATGATAATAAAGCAAAATGATTATCATTTTATGTTTCCTCTATGTATGCCACGCACTGCTTAAAAGCAGTGTGGTAACACTCCTCCGCCACAGCGGAGGAGCCGCCTCTGAAGAGTGCATAAAAGAGTACTGGGGATAACTACTTTATGCACTCCAAAATGCATTTGTGATAGTCCTCACAAAGCGTAAATGCACTCCCAAGCAGAATAAGTTGCACATACACATTATAAGTAATGTATGCTCGTCTCGCCAATTTTATTATGGAAACAATTCCATTTGAAACCAAACATCTTTGTAAATCACCCCCTAGAACTTCAGCCAATTTCCTCATTTGTGTCACAATTTAGCTGTTGTGTGTGCCTTACTTTTTTTTTCAGACCTTGCACTCCTTCCTTTACTAGTGTTGTATTCTATATAGTAATAGTATGCATGTTGCTTGTCCTCATTTTTAATGGGAATTTTGTGCATAGCAGACAAAGGGTTTCACAGATGTTCGTGGGGAATAATCGTGCTTGTAACATGCACATTTTCATCTTTTTATCAACATAAATTAAAACAAAGCATGGAATACATATTCCGACTTGTACTGCACTTTTAGTGTGAAAGCAATATTTACTGAAGATAAATGCTATCATAGTACTTGTTCTTGCTGAAAGGATTCAGGAAATCGCAATTTTATACAGATAACTTTGTAACCCACCTGTATAATTCATAGGTGTTTCGAGTTCGAATAGGGCAACATCATAGCCCGTTTCAGCTTCTTGTTTTGTATAAGAGGGATGGAGAAAGATATTTCTAACCTTATGATAAGGAGCGAATGCATTTATTTCAGACTGCATTAAAATGCCAGCGTAAACAAGCCAATTTTCAGGTTTGCTGAATCTATAAAAAATCAAACAAAATCAGAGAATATGATATCGAGCATGCTCCATTTCATTGCCTTTCACACCAGGAGCTGATTAGGTGAATATGGTGTTCCATACATAATTTGGAAAAACATTTAAACTTTAGAGAACAAAATTCCTGTTCAAAACTGCAATTTACTTCAAAGATATTTCAAGACAAACTGAAATACAAATTACAGGGCACATTACGATGGAGGATGCGGAAAATCCTCTGCGGACCCACCAAAGACCCACCGCCACATTAGGATGGCTGGTGAGTCCTGGATTCTGTCCGCCGCTTTTCCGCAGCGGTTGGCTTACAACCGCCGCGGAAAAGGCCTAATATGGTGGCGGTGTCTCTCAGACACCGCTAGACATATTAGGATGGCTGTGCAAACATGCTTTTCCGCGGCGGATTCTCCGCCGAGGAAAAGCATGTGGATCTTCACCTTGGGGGCCCACAGCAGGCCCCCTGGGTGAAGGGGGAGTGGGGGGTGCACATGGGGGGTACCTATAGTACCCCCCTGACTTTGCGTGCACGAAGCGGCAGGCACCGCGCGGTGCCTGCCGCTTTGTGCATGCAAATGCACTGCTTTAATTTTTTACATTGCGACGGGTGCTGCTTCAAGCAGTACCCGCCGCAATGTAAAAAATACAGGATGTGACCGCCAGGGTGGCGGTCACATCCTAATTGCCGTGGAGGGACCACCGCTGCCCATGCGGACAGTCCCTCTTACCGCCATCATAATGGGGCCCTAAATGTTAAAATGGATTTGCCGCCTCACATTAGCACCATGATTTTTGAATAATTGGTACATATTATATGACAAAGAGAGACCGACGCCTGAATTTCGTACCTGTTATAAATTATAATCTTAGATGGATGAAAGGAATAGGACCATATAGCGCTTTCCTTACTCCTACATCAAATGTAGCATATAGGGGAGAAGGACAGGAATAAAGCAATGTTCTCAACATATGTAAAATGACAACATCTCAAACCACAACATCTCAAACACAGATTAACACAGATTAACTGCCTTAAAATCATGGGAAAATACGCATGTAAAATAAAGCTCCAAAAGAAAACATATTAAGAATAAAAAGAAAGGAATAGGACTGACAAAATATCTACTCTATAGCGTAGGTGTCCAGTGTTGCAGCTATAGGTTTTTGTTTTTGTTAGAAACAGGGTTATTGGTTGGCATGGGGTGAACCCTGGTCAAGCAGAAACCACAATCCTAGCCAGGGTAAGGCATTAGCTAATTCTAAATTGGCCATTGCTGACCCTTCTAGCATCTTGGCCCAGAGCAGTCAGGCTTAACTTAGAGGCAATGTGCAAAGTATTTGTGCAACACTTCAAACAATAAAACAGTAAAAACACCAAACAAAAAGTTCCCATTCTAGGTTAGAAAATTAGAGCACATTTTATTAAATAAATAAAACGAAAATTACACGAATCCAATCGGTAGACATAGAGGTATGAATTTTTAAATTAGAAACTGTAAAATAGCACCTAAAAGTATAAAGCGCCAACTGGGGATACCTGGTTGTGCTGGACCGGTCAAAGTCAAAAGTTCAGGCCAATCACGATGGAGCGCAGATCAGATACAGTCCCAGATTAGTCCTGCTGAAGGTCTACTGTCTCTAGATTTGTGCCAAGAGTCCTGTTCACATTAGAGAGGGTCGCAGGGAGCAAGGAGAGCATCGCTGGCAGTGGTCGGCGTGGCTCGAAGAGCGTGACAGGCTTTGCAGATGAGCTGGCTGAAGCTTTGCGTTGGCAGTCCTCCGCGGGAAATTGGTGTGCGAAGAGACAGGCTGGCTGGCGGTGTTTCATGCTGATTTTAGGTGTGAATGGTACAGTTATGGTGCAAACCGGCCCGTTTGAGTTCACTTCACGAACAACCCAAAAGCTTGATTTAAAGAGTCTGGGAGCCACCCCGAGGGTCCCAGACCTGGGAGGCACCACTTAAGGGTCAGGAAATCGCAGCAGACGGGTCCAGGAGCAGTTGGGGAGCCTCATATGTCCCTAAGGCTCATATCAGGAGGCCAGCAGACTAGCCCTTTGAGGCACTCTGGGGCCATGGGTTCAAAATGAGATGCAGGTTCAGTTCTTCTTCGTCAGGCAGGAGGGCAAAAGGCAGCAGATCAGCACAGCAGCGTAGAGGTTTCTATGGAGTAGCCCTCCAGCAGAGTGTCAGTTCTTGTAGCAGCACAGCAGGCTCTCTTTGTGGCAAAGTAGCCACGGGTCCAGAAGTGTACTGAAGAGTTGGTGAATGAGGTTCTTCTTTTATACCCTGGTGCCCTGGTTCTGGAAGGTGGAAGAAGCTTCTAGAAAGTGGCTCTGAAGTGCATGTATTTTCATAACTCCCCAGCCCTGGCTTCAAGCTGGCTGAAGTGACAATGCAGGGTTGTTAGGCCCTTTGTGTGAAGGCCGAACACAGGCTATTCAGTTGTAAGTGGGGCCATGCTCAGCTCTACCTGCCCCATCCTGTCAGTGTAGGGCCCATCCATGCACACCTAATTTCTCTATTGTGTGACTGTCTGGGAGGAATTCACAAAATCTGTCAGTTACTCACAGTCATGTGACCCAATATAGGTTATAGGCACAAAAGGGCTAAGGGCAAGAAAATGGCAACTTTCTAAAAGTGCCGTTTTCAAAATTGTAATATAAAATCAGACTTCATCATTTTAAATTCCAGTTCCCAAGACACCAAACATGAACCAGTTATCTCTTTATATTTGGAAATTATAGTGGGAGAAATAGGCCTCACAGTAGTAAAAAAACGAAATGTGGGAGTTTTTCACTACTAAGACATGTAAAACTTAGAAGTACATGTCCAATTTTGTGATTACACAGTGCTCTGCCCTATCGGCTACGTATGCGCCACATAGGGCCTACTGTATGGGTGACTTATATGTAATAAATGAAGATATTAAGGCTTCACAAGTGGGTGTAAATGCCCAGTTGACATGGCAGTTTGAAACTGCATTCAGGATGCAATGTCAGGCCTGGGACATGATTTACAGTCCATGTTAGGTGGGTGGCACAAACGGTGCTACAGGCCCACTGGTAGTATTTAATTTACAGGCCCTGAGTATATGGTATACCACTCTACGAGGGACATATAAGTAAATTAAAGATGCAATTGGTTATAAGTCACTTTAATCATGTTTTAGGGGAGTGAGCACAAGCCCATTAGCATTGGTTAGCAGTGGTAATGGCCAAAAAAATAAAGTCAGTAAAAATAGAAGAAGTGAGTCAAACTATGTGTGGGAAGACCACCCTAAGGCTGACAGGTCTAAGAGTTATTTATGTTGTTTCTTTTTTTAAGGTACATATTTACATAATTAGTTGCAATTCTTATACAAAATAGGTCATTCTGACTGGGTGCTACCTCTCATTGTAACTGTGATAATCATGTTAATCTCAGCTTTCAGAACACTGGGCATCCACTTCATTTCTTGTCATTATGGACACAGTTTACATCCCTGAACTTTTCACCTGCAATTGATTACTGCCACATGTGTTAGCCTGCCTAGGTTAAAGGATGTAAACAAAGGAAAGGGTCTACTGAATATACTACAAGTCCATCTAGTGCAAAGAACATGCAACATACAACCAAATTGTCCCCACTCGAGGCATTTACACTGACTGGATTACATTCACACTAGCTTGTTTAGGATCTGACGTGAGTTAGGGGACACCTATCCCGCCTTGGGTAGAGTGCCTTGGAAACAAAGCTCTCAAAAGTGTTGCCACCTGAGGATATTCTGGGACCCTCTCAAGACAATTTGTCAAATAGCATTTTAAGAAGTGATTCAGTGAGGCAGACACCTTGAATAAAAAGCCCTGTGACTAGGGTGAAGGTGATCACTTGTGTGCAGACATACAAGATAAGTACTGCTCACTAATCTAAATTAAGGGGAATATATAAATAGTCAAATTTTTTCCCTCCAAAAAGCACTTCTTTCAGATGTAGTAGCTCAAACTCCATTTACACCACTATACGTATCATGTGATCGGGGCAAAGAGTTAAACATCTTTGAATCCATAATACGTTTTCCTAATATTCGCTCCGATGAAATTCAGTCCAGAGAGTTCACCTGCTGGAGTTGGCCCATGACATCTGGCATCACAAGTTCGTTTTTGAGTTGGTGGGTTGACTAACTCATTGATTGTAGCTAAAGAGAAATATCTTAAATTAGGAATTAAAGTATATACACTCCATTTATTAGGCCCCGCATAGTGAGAGACTTGTCACACAAACGCATGACCATCACTTTAAAGGTCATCTTTAAGTTTACTGATTCAATTGAGAGTATTGTACTGTTAGAAATGGGGCCTATAGTTTGAAGTGGTTTGCACCCTGTCCATGTAGGGACCCTCATTCAGGGTAAGTAAGTTGCACCCTCAGAATAACCTGTACTCACCCACTTGGTAGCTTGGGAAGAGCAGTTAGGCTTATCTCAGAGGCAATGTCTAAAGTAGCACAGTGAAAACAATACAAAAGGACTATGCTCCAGTTTAGAAACATAGCCGATATTTATGTGATTAAAACAAGACCAAAATGACAAAAATCCAACATAGACAAATCAAGATGTGAATTTTCAAAGGCTAAATAAAGTTGTCCTTTTTAGAAATCAATGGTTGTATTTGACCAAGACAAAGTATCTTCAATGCATTAAAAATCAAGGATGGAGGAGGAGCTTCGCGCGATTCCAAGATGGACGCGTGAGCTAAGAGCTCCCGGGACCCCTTCCACCTCCGGCGACTATCCTGTCATCTATCCTGATTCTGACGACGGATATTTTTCATTGACGCCCTGCTGATGCCAGCGCTCTTTTCGGGACTTGTTTTGGCCGTCGCACGCTGAACTTACTGCGACCTGAACTTTGAGGCCTACCACGTATGCCAACCGGGGGCTCAAGTCCCCGAGGTACCCAGGTGGCAATCGAACAACAACGGCTGGTAGGCCACGCCCTCTGCCCTTGGTGTGCTTTCGGTTTCGTTTTTGCTCCTTGTGCCAGCCCACTTCCCGATCGGAGTTCTTGCTCTGCAACTGCCAGTCTAGTGCTTGTGCTGTGCCCTTATTCACTCGCAATTCGGTGCCTGCCACGACAAAGGTTGTTTTGCCCGAGTTTCGCACTTCCAGTTGGAGTTTCTCCCCAGTCATGACGGGCAGGCCAGTTGTCGAGAGACGCGGCGCTAGAGGTTCGTCCCGAGGGGGGGCCACCCACTCTCAGCCTATTGATCGCTTTACTCGACCTAAGGGCTCCCCGGGCGGATCGAGTGGTGCCCTGGAGGAAGCTGGGGATGGTGCTCCTGATGACGAGGAGCCTACTCTGAAAGACGTGATGGGCGCCATTGCGAGTATTCAATCCAGTATGGGCCAGCAGTATGAAACCCTGGCTGCTAAAATAGACACGGTGGCGGTTGATGTTTCCCTCATCAGAGCGGACCTTGGGAAAACAAACGAGCGTGTCAAGTCTCTTGATCTTAAGACCGCTAGTCTGACCACGGATGTCTCGGACCTCCAGACCACGGTCCGTAATCTTCGGACCACTTGTGACCTATTTGCCAATCGGTTGGAGGATTTTGAGGGCCGGGCCAGGCGCAACAACGTCCGCATCGTTGGTGTCCCGGAGAATTCTGCCGATATGCCTGTTGATATCCTGGTGGAGGACCTCGTGTTGAAGCATCTTGCGGCGAAGGGCCTAAGTAAATTTTTTGCGGTCGAAAGGGCCCATCGTGTTCCGGGAGGCAAGCCGAAGCTGGGTGCCGCTCCACGGCCTATTATAGCTAGACTATTTAACTTTCGCGATAGAGACGCTATCCTGCAAGCATCGCGAACCACTGGGCCCATTAAATTTGAGAACGCTTCGATTAGTTTCTATCCGGACTTCACGCAAGCTGTCCAGAAACAGAGGATGGGCTTTACGGGCGTGAAGAGGCGCCTCAGGGACCTGGGACTGAAATATGCCATGCTTTTCCCGGCCCGCCTGAGAATCGAACATGCTGAGCGTGCCTTTTTCTTCGACCGCCCTGAGGTGGTGAGTGACTGGTTGGACACTTTGCCGAAGCGTACCGAGGGCCCGGAAGACTCGAGAGGAGCCAAGGGAGGCGTGGAGGACCAGGAGCAGTGAGTCTGCGTTGGCCAGCCGGAATGCATCGCAGGGGCTGCTGGACTGTGTTTTGAGTATTATGTGAATGCCCGGGGGTGTGGGGGGGTCTGAGGGATCTTCCTCCTCTGGGGATTTTTTTCTCTCTTTCTGTAGGTTAGTTTAATGGGGCGACAGGCACACTGCAAGTTGGGGTGGCTTTTGGGTCTACCGCAGGGGTGCAGGGTGGGGGGTTCGTTACTATTGGGTTCCTTGGGGGTGGGGGGGGCCTTTTTCTTCTTGTTTGTTTCGAGGCTGTGCTCTGTTTTTCACTTGCTTTCACTTGACTGTTTCGAGGTGGGGGGTGCGGTCGGTTTGCTTCAGGGATAGGGGGTAGGGGGCTTAGGGTTTTGAGCTGGAATGTCAATGGTCTTGGGGACAGGATAAAACGTGGGATTGTGCTGCAATACTTGAAGAGGTGCTCCCCGGATGTGGTCCTGCTTCAGGAGACCCATTTGGTGGGCAACACGTGCCACGCTTTGCACAGGAGAGGCTATCGTATGGTGGCGCACTCCGGCTTCACCTCGGGATCGAGAGGGGCTGGTATCCTGGTCAAGCATTCCCTTCCCTTGGAGGTGGATACCACACTGTTAGATGATAGGGGCCGCTATGCTGGCATTACCGGGAGATGGGAGGGGAAATTGATCTCCATACTGTCTATTTATGTTCCGCCTGGGCTGCAGTCTACTACGTTCGCTGACTTGGGCGAGGTCATTCTGGGCTTGCCCGAAGGCTTGCTTGTACTGGGCGGCGACTTCAATTCGGTGGCAAATGGTGAGAGTGATCGTAGCCCCCCCCGGCTCCTCCCTGCATCGCAGTTGTGGTTGGGGAAATTCCTTGATGCCTTTGGGTTGGCCAATTGTTGGAGGCAGCTGCACCCTGGCCAACTTCAGTATACCTTCCATTCGGGGACTCACAGAAGTCTCTCGAGACTTGATTATATTGTCGTGCCTATGGTGCAGTTGGCCTCGGTGCGTGAAATCAGAAACTTGGCTAGGGGGATCTCGGACCATTCCCCGTTATGGTTTCACTTAGACGTTTGTTTGGGGACGGGGGGCCGTATCGCCCCGATCAATCCGTGGCATTTCCAGAACCCTAGACTCAGATCCGAGGTGATCAAGTGTGTGGCCTATTATTTTGCAGAAAATTAGGGATCTGTCTCCTCCCCTGTTTCATTGTGGGAGGCCTATAAGACGTTGATCCGAGGTCAGACCTTGTCCCTTGTGGCCGATGAGAAACGGCGCAACCAAGAAGAGGTGGTGAGTTTGGAATCTGAGATTGCGGTGCTTGAGGGGCGATTGGAGGCTGGAGTGACGCCTGAGATTCTGCATGTTTTGGCTCTTAAGCAAACTGAATACAGGGCACTTGTGACTGCTGCTGCTGAGGCGATGCATCGCATGCAGCAAGGGCGACTCTACGATGTGGGTGATAAGGCCGGGAAGTTGATTGCGTGGCTGGACAGGAGAGACAGATTGAATCGTGTGGTGCCAGTGATTGAGAGAGATGATGGAGTGCGAGTCGTGGACCCGGTGGAGATAGTTGAGGTGTTTGCTCAGCATTTTCGGGTCGTTTATGCCCCGGTTTCGGGCCTCCCGGAGGAGGACTCGTGCTTGTTACTTCGCGACCTTGCGCTGCCCTGTCTCTCGGAGTCTGACGGGGTGTTAATGGAGGCTGATTTTTCCGCTAATGAGGTTGCGCTTGCCATTCGCTCCCTTCGTTCGGGGAAGGCTTCGGGCCCTAATGGTATACCGGTTGAGTTGTATAAGTTGTGTCCAGACAAAATGGCGCCGTATTTGCTGCGTATGTTTGCGGCCTCGCGAGATCTTGGCTCTCTTCCCGGGGACCAGAGGCTGGCTTCCATCGTGGTCATTCATAAAGATGGTAAGCCCCGCGAGCGTTGCTCATCGTATCGTCCAATCTCCCTTCTGAACACTGAACCTAAGATATTGGCAAAAATACTGGCAAATCGACTGGTCACGGTGATCAGCGGACTGGTTCACCCAGATCAGTCCGGTTTTATCCCATAGCGTAATACTGCTCTCAATCTTCGCCGTCTGCATGGCGTCATCGCGAGGGCGGGAACTCTTCGTGAGTCGGCCATCTTGGTTTCTCTTGATGCTTCGATGGCCTTTGACACGGTTGAGTGGCCGTATTTGTGGGCCACCCTCGCCAAGTTCGGTTTTGGCCCTAAATTCATCACCTGGGTTAAACTCCTGTATGAACAGCCGCTTGCGCAGGTGGTGGTTAATGGCAGAGCCTCGGCGCCCTTCGCCCTCGGGCGTGGCACGAGGCAGGGCTGTCCTTTGTCGCCGTTGTTGTTTGCGCTTGCGCTTGAACCGCTGGCCGCCTGGCTTCGGTGGGAACCCTCTCTAAAAGGTATTCGTTGGTCTCCGGATTTTGAAGACCGAGTCTCTCTCTATGCCGATGACATCCTGTTATATCTGACGTCCCCCCGCAAATCGCTGGGAGTTCTCATCGACGTATTGCGCTCTTTTGGCCGCAACTCCGGGTTGGTTATCAATTGGTCTAAATCCTGTAGCTTTCCGCTTACTAGTGACCCTCTTTCTCTGCCCCGAATATGTCCGATCCCGGTCTGCACTGATGGTTTCAAATATTTGGGGATTTATATTTCACTTGACCCTGTGCTGCGTTATGATCGGAATTTGCTGCCTCCGCTCGCTCGGCTCCGGTCGGACGTTGCGGCGTGGTGTAATCTGCCCCTATCCCCCTTGGGACGTGCGGCATTGTTCAAAATGATGTCCCTCCCCCGGTTCTTGTATGCCGTCCAAAACACGCTAGATTTGGTGCCGGCTAACTATTTTCGTGAAATAGAGTGCCTCCAGAGGAAGCTGGTGTGGGCTGGTCGGTCCCGTATAGCATTGGCCAAACTCACGCTACCCTGGTATGATGGGGGCATCGCGTTACCTGACATACGACGATACTATTGGGCATCCCAGTTGAGTGCCATGAACCATGCTATGTATGGTCCTGTCCCGAATCCGGCTTTTGAAATGGACCGATGGCTTTTACCTGGGGGGGATTACTATAGGGCATTTAACTCTAGGAGTGCTAGGAGGAACTTAACGGGTCCCACGGCAGTGGCGGTGCGGGTTTGGAGCAGCGCGACCGCGGCTACCGGGTGGACAGATAGGCTTACCAGGGCGACCCCTTTATTTGCTGCGGAGAGGCTGGGTGAACTATGGACGTCAAAGGGGTTCGATAGATGGGATCTCATCGGGATTAGTAAATTGAGCGATCTTTGGGTTAAGGATAGAGTGAAGACCTTTGCGGAACTACAGCAGGAGTATGGTCTGCATGACTCGGAATTTTTTCGATATCTTCAGGTTCGCCACGCCGTTGGGTCGGTTTTTCCGTCCGGTTCTGATATTCATTAGAGTTCCCCCCTGGAGGATAGGGTGCTGGACGGTCATGTTCCGGACAGCACTATTTCTCTTATTTATAAAAAACTCATTAATGTTCGATCGGACTTGCTGGTCCATTTGCGTGACGCCTGGACTGCCGATGGGCTGGAGCTAGACGATGAAGATTGGCAGGCTGCGGTGTCCTCTCCTAAAGAGGTCGCGATTCCGGCGCGCTTGCGACTTGTTCAGCTGAAAGTCCTGCACCGTGTCTATGTCACTGGTCCTCGACTGATGCGTATGGGTTTTTCTGATGATGGACTGTGTCGGCGGGGTTGTGGTATGCTTGCTACTTTCCTTCATATTGTATGGGAGTGCCCAGTGGTTGAGTCCTTCTGGAGGGGAGTGCATGAAGTGATGAATGAAGTCACGAATGTTCGACTGATACCTGAACCTAGGCGCTGTCTCTTGAATGTGTGGGAACCGACCGACTGTAATGTTGCTCAGACTCAATGGGTGACTCTAGGCAACATGATCGCAAAGAGGGACATTGCGCAGTTATGGGGGTCTCATAGGGCTCCCTTGGTCTCTGGATGGGAAGACAACATGGACTGGTGCATGTTCAGAGAGAAAATTGTCTACCTTTCCCGTGGCAGGCCCCAAAAGTGGGGTAGGATATGGAACCAGTGGAATGCATTCCGTGGGGACATCTGTGTACCCCCCTTCGTAGATCCCCCTGATACTCCTTGTTCCCCTTGACTGTACACTCCGGCTCCCACATGTACAGATTTATCGATATTTTCACCGGCTCTGGGCTCCCGTTCTGTCCCTCCCTCCCTTTCTTTTTCCTGTCCTGTACCATCTCCTGTCTCCCTTATTGTTTCCTGACCGCCTCCTCCTGCCACACACGAAACGACCATCATGATTGGAGTACAGCCTTGTTTCTTTTGTTGTTTGAATGTTATAAAATGAAACCGCTCGTATCCTGTCGTTTGGAACTTAACGATCTTCTTACCGTGGCTGCCGGACCCCTGGTTGTCGGCTGATGAGCTGTGTATTATGTTATACCTTGTGATGTTTTCCTGGCCGGCCCGTAGGGTTGTAGGCGAGAATCTGTACTTCCATAATTTTGCTAATAAAGGTTTTTTCAAAAAAATAAATAAATAAATAAATAAAAATCAAGGATGATATGTGGTGCAGGCTAGATGAGGTGTTGAAAAGTAGATAATGGGTCAGTTCCTCACTGCAATGGAGGTCGTTGGCGCTCAGGGACAGTGCACTGTGCCGAGGAGGTGATGTATCAGTTATAGCAGGGGATAATTTACCATCTTTTACCATGCATGCAATACAACGCATGCCATTACAACGCGGTAATTACAAGGACCGGTTTGTTACATCGCATACCATTACAATGAAAGTCAAAACAACAATTTGCTGTAGGGGGCCGAAGGTGTTGGGTTTAAAATCCAACACCCTTCCTACTGCTGCACAGACTGGAGTTGGAATAGTAAATGATACTATTCCAAAAAGCAGCACCCCCCTACAGCAAGTAATTTTTCCAACTTGCGTTGTAACGGTATGCGATGTAACAACACTGTCATTGTAACAATCGCATTGTCTAAGCTAACTCGAGCACTGATTAACATCCTACCTCACTTGCTGCTAAAAACTGAGTGCACTTTGCACTTTATTCTGTTTTAAATCTGTTTTGTTGAAATTACTTGGCTGTGTGTAAAGTTTTTAACTGTGGGAATTGAATTTGGAGGGAGGGGAATCGAACTGGTCTTTTCGGAGATCTAGGACCGCTAGCCGCCATTTTACTCACTTCAGCGCGGTCTAGTGGTTGAAGCTGGCCCCTTCAAAATGGGTCACGGCGCGAGCTCCTTAGTCTAAGCTAACTCAAGCACTGATTAACATCCTACTTTACTTGCTGCCAAAAACCGAGTGCACTTTGCACTTTAGTCTGTTTTAAATCTGTTTGGTTGAAATTACTTGGTTGTGTGTACATTTTTTAACTGTGGGAATTGTATTTGGAGGGAGGGGGAATCGAACTGGTCTTTTCGGAGTTCTAGGACCGCTAGCCGCCATTTTACTCACTTCGGCGGGGTCTAGTGGTTGAAGCTGGCCCCTTCAAAACGGGACACAGCGCGCCGAAGGCGCATCTAAGGCAAGCCCGTCTGTGCCCGTCCGTGTCCCTGAAGGGTCCGGGGCCGATCATGCTACCGGTTTTGGCCCGGGATCCCCCCCAGGTAATTGCCTATGGCAGAGAATATCTGCTAAATCTCGGTAAAGGCTTGGTGTGTTGACCCCACTCATTGAGGATGGGGAACAATTTCCCCCAGAGGTGTAAAGAGTGTGAATAGTCAGCTTAGTCACCTCTTAGAGAGCACAAAGTTAATAGGGGTATGATCACCTCGACTAGGAGACTCGGTGCTCTAGATACATATTGGAAGGTTTCTCTACTGAATGTTCGCTCCTTAAAGGAACATCAACTGGAAATCTTTGATTGTCTAACTGACTCCTCCCCCGATTTGCTGTTTCTTACTGAAACTTGGCTAACGGATGCCTCAAACCCTACCATTGCCAATGTGATCCCCCTGGGCTATCAGATTCTGAGGAAGGATCATCCTGTGGGGAGAGGCAGTGGGTTAGCCATTATATACAGGATCTCTTTCAATTGTACTTGTTAAAACCTGAGTCGGGTCGGGGACAATCGATATTTGCCCGGCGGTATTGCCTCTGTGACCCTCTAGTTATTTAATCAATGAAGAGGCAGGCGCTGGAGACTGGAAAGCAGGAAACAAGGTTTTTATTTTCTCCGGAGGAGAACACAACGAAACGGACAGAAGGTATCGTTCTGAGGTGCTCTAGATACATTTCTGAGGCCTGGCCTCTTATACACTGGTTTATGACTTTATTGTAGATTACACATTCATGTTAAAGCTTTGATGTATGGAAAAGACATTCCCGGAAATCCCCTTTGGGCCCGTTCCCACACACATTTACAGTTGAAGTCCCCACCCTAGTCATAACAGGTGATGAGTATCACGCAGCTGGATATTCCGCCGATTCACGGAATGTGGGGGGTTTGATCGGATCTCATGGAGTGGGGGCTTTGATCAACCCGGGGATCCTTTGATGGGGGAAGCTTTCTATTGTACGGGGAGGGGCAAGGAATGGTATCGGCAGAGCTGGGTGTCGGCCTGGGAACGGGGAAGACAAAACGGGCACACGGGAAAAAAGGGGGTTTGCATCTAAGGGCCGGAGATCATGAAAGGGAAGCAGGGAGGTGTCGCGCTGGGAACAGGATGAGGGCCTGGGGCAGAGCAGCGCTGAAGAGGGGTTTATGACTCAAGGCAGGTGCAAGCAGGGGGGGGTGGTCAGCGTGCAGGTTTAGTGAAGGCGAAGGGCTATGTCAGGGGCCAGCGGCATGCAAATGGGTTCGTTCTGCTCGGGGCATCTTAAAAAAATGGCGGGCGCGCACGACAAAAGTGTGGCATCAGGGGAAGAGGCAAGATGGCGCAGATAATGTTCACCAAAACGTACTAATTTTCAACAGTCCTCCCTTTAACATATTCAAGACATCTTGCTGGTTCATTTTCTACTCGGTTCTATTGTGGTGGGCATGAGAAAGAAAACGGTAGGAACCCTAGAGGAAAAGAGTTGTAAACAATACATTTTAACATTTCTAGTTTTTAGGAGGTGGGCCTATTTGATAAACTTTGATCAATTTGTTTAGCAGGAAAGTCATAGGAATGCAATACAAAAACGATTCTGTAGCGAGAGCAGCAAGCATATTTCATACTGGCAGGTTATTACATATATATCAGGTTCGGATTGGAGCATGATCAATACAATGGCGGCTGGGAGAGAAATGAGGTCTAGCAGAAACGGCGATTGGGGATGTCAAATGTTCGAAGTTTAACGAGTTCTCATCATTCTTTGTTGCCTTTCGTTGGCGCTGTTGAGCACCGGCGGTGGAGCTACAAGTCCAGCTCTGTTCTAAGTTCTGCGTTGCAGGGCACGACCCTTTCCTCGCGTTTCTGGTCGGAAAGGTCCTTTTCGCCCTGTGTCCTTTGAGGTGTTTGTCAGAAAGTTCAGATGGAAGAAGAGCGTACAAAACAGTCCATAGGGTAGGTCAGAGGAAAAGGGGGATGGAGCAAGGCCAAATTAGGAACAAACTAGGGGAACGAGAGACTTCAAATAGGCGGGCGTGTGACCGAATTCAGAGAGCGGGGACTTGTCGACAGACACTGGACATCGAGCAGGGGCATCAGGTCGACCCTTTCTTCTCATGTTGTCGAAAACAGTGCCTCGTCCTGCAGCTCTTTTCTGTCGTGGTCTCGCCTTGGCTAATGTCGCAGGTGTTCCTTAGTCTGTAGTCAGGCCTCGTGCTCCCACATCCGGTCCTTCTCTCCTCCAACAGCAGTACCCTTAAACAAGTTTGAAAAGACAGTCTTTAGAGAATTTGCAGATGAAGATAATCAAAAAGTCTATTTCTCTCCCAGCTCCAGGCAAAGAATGAAAAATGCCCGTTATATTAGTGTTCACAACTGGCATATGAATGACCGGTGACGGGCCTGTTGGATTTACTATGACTTTCCTTTACAATTATTTATTACAGTCACGACAGTTCATCTGATAGTGACCCACCTTCGTGAGACGAACCTGGCAAAGATATGCCGTTCTCTAGAGTTTTACATTTACAAAGGGTACTGTGAGTCGTCAACATGGTACTACGCAGGTATTTTGCTGAGAGACGAACATGGCTAAACATTTCCTTTCTATCGATGCATCCTGCCTCTCAACTACTACGGGGTTCATTTCGATGATTTCTTTACCTTGGACTAGTCTGTTAACCTTGTAAAACATCACTCTGGATCCTACGTAACCTTTTACAGCCCGATTACTTAATTAGGAAGGACAGGGATTTTATGGGGAACAACCAGGGACATAGGAAACTTGTGGTAAGGGCATAAATCGACCCATCTCTCACAACCGGAAATGAGGGGTAGTTTCATAATTCCAGTTTTTGGGCGGCTGATACAGGGGAGGTAACAGGGGTGATCATTTTTCCGGTTTGGGTATTGCGACAATTCGGGGAGGGGAGGGTCGCGTATTCTGAGGTCCTTGTTTTATACCATAGGAGCCGTCGACATGTAGTTCCCTTATTTCGGGCCAGATTAGGGAACCTCTGTCGTCTTACCTGTCCTTTCCCTTACGGCCCAACCTCGGTTCATTGACTTCTAGCGGAAAAGGAGAGGTAATGACGCGGCTTCAGGGTGATTGTATTAAAGACAAGTTTTTGTGCAAATACTGACGGTATTTGAAGCCAATTAGGTGGTGTGCTAGGGGTGGCAGTCTGCCAATTTCGGGGCTAATCACTCGGAAGAGTGGGAGTGCAAAAATAGAGGGAGAGAGAGAGAGAGAGAGAGAGAGAGAGAGAGAGAGAGAGAGAGAGAGAGAGAGAGAGAGAGAGAGAGAGAGAGAGAGTGCAACGGCAGGCTAAATAGTACACGTGCAACAGAGAGGGTGGCAGTGTATTCAAGAAAGGCTATTTAGTGCATTACACAGTAAAGGGCATTCACGGGTCTGCGTTAGAATCTTGTAATCATGCAGTTTGAGCATTAGACAGGGTAGAGGGGACGTGCCTTGAGAAAAAGGAAAGAAGAAAGGAGGTACCATTTTGTCGCACTTCTCGCATTCTCGGTCCTTCGACCAGTTGGGTCGACGCCTCAGTCACACACACACATTCCCTCATAGTTTCGCATCATACGTGACATGGGTTCATTCGTCCGGTCTGGTTTAAGGGTGATCACTTTTTATCAGGTTGTGCTAATTTTCCGGGTTTGTTCGATACGTGAGTAGTTTGCAGGCGTGCTTAGACACCACCTTGCGGCGCTAGTCCGCTTCGTGTATTAGACATGGCGAGGCTTCAGATCTTCGCCACACCTCGGCTGTAATCTCTGATGTAACCTGCAGAGGGAGGAAAAAAGGGGGGTGGGGAAGACAGCATTCGCGCATATTCAAATACATGGATTCATAAGTCCTTTACTTACCTCTTACTCGTCTTTTCCTCCTCGGGGCAGGGTCCCCGGGGATATGGTTTCTGGAGTCGGGGGGGGGGGTAGTGTGTCCATATAGGTCGTGTGCGGGGAAACGTAAAAAGGAAACCAGAGGTGCTTAGTGCGAGGTATCTAGTCAAAGGATGTATCTCACTATCGGGATCCTTAAACCTCTTTCAACGCTGTGGCGTTCTAAGGTTCTTCGGTTCTTGGGTCAGCTCCGTTCCCTGATACTTTGGAACGTTGTACCTTATCACATTTACATTATTTCATTTCACCCTCCTTTTACATTCCCTCATTTACACCGTTCGTTTTACCCATCCTTGGAAGTCAAGGTCTTCCTCTACGCGAGAGTTCATGAGTCAGTCGCGTACTTTGAAGGCGGAGTGTCGTGTTGTCGATCCGATCCGTCCTCCAGGGCTGGGCAACCATCTTCTTTTAACCTTAAAGAGAGAGCAGAGTAGGGTGCACAGAAAAGAACTTTCCCACCGACCCCACATTTTTTAAAATAAAGCATGCAATACCCGTCCATAGTTTCAAAAACTTTATTTTGCAAAATCATTTCAGCATGAGGATTATGAGGGTGCGGTCGTATTTGGCCGGTCGTGGCAATGGCTAAAGTGCGTACAGTGGGGGGTGTCGTTTGCAGCAATAAAAACATCGGAAAGTGTTACTCATTCATTTGTAAGAGACTAAAACGTCTATTAATTGGCTGGGGGTTCGGGGGCATTTATTTCATAATTTAGAAGCATAATCATAATAGTGGTAATCAGATTTCCTATATGCATACCGTACGTGAGCGTCGTAAATGAGGTTTACATCAGTTATAAAAATATAATACATTGTACATTTGTAATCAACATTTGTAACGGGGATCCTTTCATACTGTTCGTCGAGTGAGTTCTCCTTGTCTTTTCTAGCCAAGTGTACAAAGGATCATATAAAATCTCAGAACATCAAGTTTAATTAGTGCGAAGGAACACCACGAGGTGTTCGTAAGTTCCGATTGATACCAGCGCCATTTTGGGCGGGGCCGGCTCAGTCCGGAAGCAGCATCAGGGGGAAATGTTTCCCATTACTGGCAGTTTGGACCAGAGTCCTTTTCGGCAGTTCTAGAATTCATGCTAACAGAAGGAGTGGCAATGTCATGTTTGTTTCGTTGGCGATCAAGGCAGCCGTCCCTTACCGGAAGCCTGCAGAGGCCGAAGGTTCCGCCGGGGACCTTTGTAGGATCTTCAAGGCTGCGGAGATGCTGTCGGAGATGGGGGCTCGTGCTCCAGGGGGCAAATGTTCGAGTTATATTGCTGGTCAAAGTTACTCTAGTGGCCGGGGCCCGCCTTCCAGCGGACCCAGACGCCATTTTGAGGCCCTACAGGGGCCACTCTCGTCGAGTTTGCAAGAGTGGGAGAGATCCTTCGGAGTGAACGGAAGAGGTCCCTGTTGTGTGAAAGCGGGACGTTCAACTGGGGTGCAGCTGTGATGCCCCCCCACCTGGGGGGGGGGGGGGCGAGGGAGACTCGTTCGCATCGTCTCCTTCTCCCGGTGCACTCCATGCCGCTCCTTTTCATCGCCCCGCATGAAGGTCTCTCCACATCCGGTGTTCCCCAAGTCCTGTGCTCAGTGCTGTGGGAGCATGGCCACCTGTGGCGCGCATTCGGCGCGGCACGAGTATCAGTGCAGTCATTGCAGGTTCGGTGTTCCGAAAATATGGTCACCATTGCACGTTCGGTGCTGCGCAAGTACTGGGGTGCCACCATGGTGTGTTCGGTGCTGTGGAAGTATTGGCACCATCGCCTGACTGGGGGTGTTCGGCGTCGGGCCGGGGGCTGGGAGACCTCCTATCGGTGGAGGTGGGAGAGGCTCGTCCGCGTCGCCTCTCCCTCCCAGCCCAACTTGGACAAATTGTTGTGGAGGTACGTGCAGGACATCCCGCCGTCCAGAGCTGCTGCGGCTGTTACGGAAGAGAAAAGGAAAAAAGGTGCCTCGTTCTCCTCTGGACATGTGGCGGGACTACTCAAGTCTATCCAGGCCCGTTGCGGCTGGCTGAGGAGACATGTGGCGGGACTACCTACAACTGCCCGGGCTGCTGGCTCCTGCCTCTCCTCCGGCTCCCCCATACGTTAAGATTTCCTGACCAAGAGTTGGCGGCCGGGCCCGCCTTATATGGGTTGCCGTTGGTTGGGCGTAGCCGTAACCCTGCCCTACTTTGGAAGGTTCCAGAATGGGGGGGGGGCGAATGTTCTGTTTGACTTTCATTTTCTACAGTTTACCGTTATTATTCCTTGTTTGTTGTGCTAAATTAAAAGTTCAAGTTCATTAATGGTCTACGGATTTTGTTTTACCATTTCTTTCTTTCCAGGTTGCTTTTATGCTAAGTTTCTGCTAACAGAGGTTGAGTAACACGGGAACACGTGTAGAGGGATGACGCAGATTTGTACATTACATACACACAAACTCAGACGGGGGACAGTACAAGTACGACATACAAAGACCCAAGACGAACATAAAACAGTTATTGGTTATAATTATCTCTTTCCGTCTGTGAATTTGAAACGAGGCTGGGTTCCCGTCTTGTCGTTGCCCGACCTAGGAGAACTTGAGCATGCCGCTGAAATTGTCCTGGCGAAATCTGTGCCATCGGGCATAATCAAACGTGGTGGTTCTGTCTAGTCTGTCTATGTAAGTCGGGTTCTTCTTTGTCTCGCGCTTTTTCTCGTACTGCCGGTCTGTCGTTCCTGTCGGCCCTTTGCCTTTACTCACGCTCAGTAGAGTCGGGCATTGGGCTTTCCAGTGTCCGACATACCTACAAAAAGCGCATTGGTCTGGCCCTAAGTCTGGTCGTCTTTTGCATAGTGTCGGGGGATAAGTTGTGGGTAGCGATGTCCTGGGGTTGTCCTGTCGGTATATTTCTCTACTTGGTTTGTCCTCGTCTTTTCTCTGTCGTTGCATAGCCTCTCTGCGCCACATACCGAGACTGTCGAGCATAATTGGCGTTGTCTTATTATTTCGAAGGGCTATTTCTAACGTTTCTATTTTATCAAGGTCAAAGGATCCTGCCAGTGGCCACTGTTTGTCTTGACTCTCTTCGGTATACCTGTGCCACAATTTATTATAGGCTATGGTGACTAATCCATAGTTTATGAACATGTCCTTATTAGGGGTGCCTTCTAGTGGAGCTATATGGTCCACCTCTAATACACGGTCCGGGCTAAACAGGCTATTAATCAGTGGGGAGAAGACAGACATGACGGCTCGTAACGAGGGACTAAAAAGTCAGCACTGCCTATCTTATCACTAGGTGCAAAGACTGGACAGAATATTTCTATTCAACGTTGTTTGCAGGCAGTGAATACCTCATGGATCAAAAAATAACAAAAAGACCAATAAATAACAATGGGGAGAATGAGTAGGTCCGCAAAGATCTGCGTTACCTACCCTTTTCACTATCTGCAAAAAGGGTGGTCTCTTCCCTGTTTGCAGACAGGGAATCTCCAGGAAACAATAGTTTTGCGAACAACAGTTCAGTTTCAAGTAATTATTGAGTGGGGGAGAAAAAATAAGCACGGCTGCTGCCCTACCTATCCTCCACTGCTTGCAAAGAGAGAGCCCGTTGTTTCTCCGTTTGTAGACAGTGAATCTCCAAATAAATAAAGAGCAATACTAGTATTTTTAAACAATCAAACAATCAAGCAATAATTTCGCACTTGTCGTGATTACACGACCTTACCCGGACCATGTGGACAGTTTCTTGTCTTCCGAATCCAGCGCCCGATCGTCCTCTTTTTCTCGTATTTCTCACGGCACTCCTGATGGTCCCCAGTCAGGACCATAGATCACTCGAGAGAGGTCTGTTCGGAACTAGTGAAGTTCGGATGATCGGCTGCCAGACGAGGGTCTATTGGGCAAGAGCTCTCCCGATCGTTGCAGTCGTTCACTCTGTCGTCGGGACCTCTCCCACTGGATCCACGAGTCGCTGATGGGCCCCACGCTTGGGACGCCAATTGTTAAAACCTGAGTCGGGTCGGGGACAATCGATATTTGCCCGGCGGTATTGCCTCTGTGACCCTCTAGTTATTTAATCAATGAAGAGGCAGGCGCTGGAGACTGGAAAGCAGGAAACAAGGTTTTTATTTTCTCCGGAGGAGAACACAACGAAACGGACAGAAGGTATCGTTCTGAGGTGCTCTAGATACATTTCTGAGGCCTGGCCTCTTATACACTGGTTTATGACTTTATTGTAGATTACAC
This sequence comes from Lissotriton helveticus, assembly GCF_964261635.1. Lineage (NCBI taxonomy): Eukaryota > Metazoa > Chordata > Amphibia > Caudata > Salamandridae > Lissotriton > Lissotriton helveticus. The sequence goes on along the minus strand of NC_136060.1, from coordinate 43,295,673 downwards.
ATTCATGTTAAAGCTTTGATGTATGGAAAAGACATTCCCGGAAATCCCCTTTGGGCCCGTTCCCACACACATTTACAGTTGAAGTCCCCACCCTAGTCATAACAGGTGATGAGTATCACGCAGCTGGATATTCCGCCGATTCACGGAATGTGGGGGGTTTGATCGGATCTCATGGAGTGGGGGCTTTGATCAACCCGGGGATCCTTTGATGGGGGAAGCTTTCTATTGTACGGGGAGGGGCAAGGAATGGTATCGGCAGAGCTGGGTGTCGGCCTGGGAACGGGGAAGACAAAACGGGCACACGGGAAAAAAGGGGGTTTGCATCTAAGGGCCGGAGATCATGAAAGGGAAGCAGGGAGGTGTCGCGCTGGGAACAGGATGAGGGCCTGGGGCAGAGCAGCGCCGAAGAGGGGTTTATGACTCAAGGCAGGTGCAAGCAGGGGGGGGTGGTCAGCGTGCAGGCTTAGTGAAGGCGAAGGGCTATGTCAGGGGCCAGCGGCATGCAAATGGGTTCGTTCTGCTCGGGGCATCTTAAAAAAATGGCGGGCGCGCACGACAAAAGTGTGGCATCAGGGGAAGAGGCAAGATGGCGCAGATAATGTTCACCAAAACGTACTAATTTTCAACATACTCCTCTAGCAGATGTGGAGATAGAGGCAACAGAGAGCCTGGGTTAAAACTACTCGAGTCTCAGCCCCTTGGTTCTCTGAGGCCTACGGGGATAGTAAAAGGTACTGCAAACATCTCAAAGGAGAGTGGCGGAGGAACTATCATCCTTCAGACAAATTGATTTATATATTGGTCTTGAAAACTCACTATAAGAAAGTCAGTGAGAAAAAAAACTCTTCCTGTCAACAAAAATTGACCTGGCAGCTAATAAAAGTAAAATTTTGTTTAATGTTGTAAAAAGCTTCTCCTCCCCGGCGGTTATGAGCCAACCGTTTAGACCTACTAGCGATTGGACTGAACGAATGGCCCTCTTTTTCAATGAAAAAATGAAATAGATTCAGGATTCTTTTGAAGTTCCAACTACAGGTTTGGAGGACTCATACCACCCAGCTCCTGTCGTCACTTCACTGGCTTCCTGTACGGAAAATAATTTAGTCTAGAGCCCTGGTCCTGGTTTTTAAAGCCTTTCACAAGATTGGAGTACCCTATCTTAGGGACAGATTTCAGCCTTATTTCCCTAAGCGCAACCTGAGATCCTCTTCACAACTCTTGATTGTCACTCCTAGGGCGCGACTGTCTCGGACAGGTGGGAGATCTTTTCATGTGGTTGCTTCACTGCTGTGGAACAGCCTTCCTCTCTCCATTAGACAGAGTTCAGACCTCCTGCCTTTCAGAAAAAGTCTTAAAGCGTGGGTTTTCCAGCAATAAGCCGTTCGACCGTGGTCGGTTTGCTCTATGTTAGATGACGTATGATTTGCTCTCAGCGCCGGTACACTCCAGGGAGTAGCCGTGCGCTCTATAAATATGCGCTAACATAACATAACATAACATTGTAATGGCATTAATTGTAAACGCATGCAAACTATCATGGCATATTCCCAGTATATCTACTGCTGCTGCGTTAGCCATTTTCATATATGGAATTCAGAGAAGGTAACTATAGTGAGGTCGACCTACAGGCAAAAATAGGGGTTCCCTATTTAGCTGAGGAAAAGTAATACCTAACACTATGGATGTCTCCCTTTAATTGGTAAGGCGGGTCTTTGTGAACACTTAAGAAATCTACTCAGGAGACACATTAAATAAGTTCCCAAACTAGAACGTTCGTGATGCCATGTCATACAGTACCTACTTTCTCAGTAAGACTGTGAGTTTAGGCAACATAAGCTCCAAATCTATGTGGGACTGAGTCCACATATTCCTTCAGAACATGTTGCCTTAATTCCTGGCTAGCTTACAGTGTGCCATCTGGGCACCCAAACTGATCAATTATTCAGGGGTTTGTAAAGCGCGACTACTCACCTGTGACGGTCTAAAGGCACTGGGGGGTGCTGCTGGTCCTTCTGGGTGTGGAGAATCATTCGAAGAGCCAGGCTTTGTAGTCCTTCTTGAATTGGGTCAGTGACGCGGATTGCCTGACCTGGAAGGGCAGGGAGATCCAGGTCTTGGTGGCGAGGTGGCACCTGATGGTGTCTGCAACCTCAGAACATGACAACCGTAATTCCCCCAAGGAAATCGTGGAAAGAGATTTTACCTTTTTTGTTAATAACTTCGGCATGCCCAAAGGGAAACAGGGTAATTACACCAATTGGCATTTCAAACATTTTTTAAAACAATTGTGTATACTGTGTGTGCTGTAATGATTAATAGAATGGAGCAAAACAATCTTACCAGCATCACAAGAATAGTGAACAGAATGAGTAATTCAACCATAGTGCCTTTGCATTAGATTAAATGAATACATATAATTGCACTCCTACCTAGCCCTGCCTATGCTAAAAAGCATAGGGTGAGTGGGTGTGCCAGAATATCTTAGAGTTGTCTAACTCCCCATTTACCTCTAGGCGTGTGTCATCTGGTAGCCAACCTTGGTGTAGAACAGGCCACTTCAGGATGGTGTTGGTATACAGTTGAGCTAGAATTCAGGCATGGGGCGACCTTTGACAATACATTAAGATGCTTCTCTGTCAAAACAGAGGCATAGTGTTGTTTATATAATAAACTGCACCCAATTGTTCCATGCCCGAATCCTGATTCTGTTGTCATTGTTGATTCTATCCACCCAGAGCTGTCACCAAACGAACAACAACAAACAACAACATTTTGCGCAGTGTACTAAGGGGCAGAGTCATCATTCTGAATATCGGTCTCAAAGGGGCCGATTCACAGAATCTGCCCCATTGCAACCAGTATTTTTGCATTTGGGATGCAGCAACCCAAATGCAAATTTGCAATTTAAGGAATCGCAAAATTTGCGATTACTGAAATTGCGAATGCATTTAAGGAATCACAAATTGCGATTTCCTAAATGCAATGCATAATGCAATTTTAAATTGCGATTTCGCAATTAGGGATCGCTAATTACCTAAAATTTAAAGTTGATGGCAATTTGAGAAAACTTTGAAAAATGTACTAAAGTGCATTTTTTAAAGTTAAACGTTACACACATACATGTCCTTGGGGCATGTGTGTGCACAACATGTGGTCACATGGCAATTTCAGGGGTGCATCAGGGTGTCCTTTTGGCACCCTTGCACCCTTGAAATTGCATGTGCAATTTGCGAGTACCTGTTTGGTACTCGCAAATTGCACATGTAATTCCCATTAATTCCTATGGTCCTTTAGGCCCATAGGAATGAATAGGAAGCTATTCCTGAATTGTGATTCACAATTTGCGAGTCACAATTAAGGAATGTGTAGGAATCACAATTTTATTTTGCGATTCCTACATGCATAAGGAATTGCGATTCCCAAATTGCAATTCCTTAAAAATCTAAATTTAGGAATCGCAATTCCTTACTTTGATGCATGTGGCACTAAGTCCTTGTAAATAATGTTCTATGGCCAGTTAATATGCCTACAAAGAAACGTAATTCTAAGCAAACCATTTCTGGGTATATTATCTCTTGAGGCTGCGCAAGCAAATATGTGTTAAAAGTTATAGTCTAAAAAGATGGCAGCTTTAAACGTGAGCATGTAAAATTGAAGTGTTTGCGCCCAGGGTCTGTGTAACCTCACCACAAGCCATCAACATTGATCTGATACAGAATGTAGGAAGATGAAAACACTATTGAACACGAGTATGTAAGTACCAGTCAAAAGCACAAAATAAACAATTGTAGGAAGCCAAAAATGCATAAGAAGCAACTTAGATTCAGTGTAATGTAGAACGTGGTAAAAAGAAGGGATGATAGCCAATTCTGGGCACAATTGAGTTAACATTTAAGAGGCAAAAGAAGAGACCCTGATTGTAGTATTGGAAGCCTTGCACAATCCCACAGAAACTTGCCTCAACCTCAGCCGGTATCTTCCTCTGGCAGTTGGACAATAAATTGGAATGTGGCAATGATAAAATACTAATCATTGAAGCAGAGTTCCTATCATACTTCTTGCATTCAATCCCTATTTTTGGGCTATGGTATTATTACCTTTATTTCATGATGTTGCCAAATAAAGGAGGATTCTCACATATGCTGATGATTTAATAAACATGGAACGAGACACCATTAGGCCTCCAAAACCTTTTGAATGGAATTACTTCTTACAAATTAGCAAAACTAATTTAAACTGTAACAAAAAACAATATTTGGGTTTTTGGCAGAGATCAGTCCAGCCACTTAAAGTATATGTATAATTCCAAACTGGAAGAGATCAAGTATTACAAAATATAGAGATAACATTTCGTCTGTCTTAAACTGTATGTTCATATTTCAGATATAAAGCATAAGATTCAAGCCAGCTTCATCCCTTAGGCCCACTGCTTCCTGTAACATCACATAATAGTCATCCTTCCCAAAGCGCGGTCTCACCAACATGCTCAACTCCGTATGGGCGTAGCTTGGTCTGTAAGATTGGGGGGGGATGAAATTCAAATTTCTCAACAATTACACTGGCATATCTTGTTAACATCCATTATCGGAGAATCAGGTCTTAGATGGCAGAGGAATGGGTGAGCACTGCGTATAATGGGCCCGATTCACAGAACTAACTTAAGAAAAAATCCTAAACTTACTACCATTTACTCATTTTGGTATTCACAGAAGGCGCGTACTCATTTTGGTATTCACAGAAGGCACTTACTTATTGATGAGTAAGTGCCCTCTGTGAAAAGCCAAAATGAATAAATGCACTTACTCATTTTGGTATTCACTGAAGGCACATACTCATCATTGAGTAAGTGCCTTCTGTGAATACCAAATGGTAGTAAGTTTAGGATTTTGTCTTAAGTTAGGTCTGTGAATCGGGCCCTTTTAACGGTACCTAAAATAAATATTTTGTAAAATAAGCAATTAAATGTAAGAACTTCGAAACAGTGATGACAGAGAGTGTGTGTGTGTGCATTTTAGTCTGTGCGTACATGTACAAATCATCCTAGGTGAAGTCTGACATCTCACCATTCCCGACAGAAAGCACCTTTTCCCAACTATTTACTACAGACTACATTAATTGGAAGCTGTAATGCCCCTGCAACTCTGTTGAAGCCAGAAGATGATGTCTTACCCTCACCCTTCATTAAAGCTCTCTCTATGGAAACCCTCTCACTCCTTCTCACCAGTGTCACTGACTCCCTCACTCAAGGCATCTTCCCAGAAGGTCTCAAGACAGGAAAGGTCCTCCCACTACTAAACATGCTAGACCATGATGACCTCATCATCTACTGGCTCATCAATCACTTATCACTCTTGAGTGGGGAAAAAGGCCAATGACTGTGAGGAGGTGCTGCAAGTAATAATAGATCTCACACAACAGAAGATATACTCACATATCAAAACAATGTGCAGCTGTTACAATCCACTTGTTGGCAATAATTGATCCTCCACATGCATGTTTCTGGACACGGCCAATCCGTTTAATGTGTAAGCTAACTTGCCAGGGCCATTCACCAACAGAAGAGTTAGTCCCTCCAACAATCCTTCTGCTAAATTCCTTTGGCATACCACAGCCTAAAAAGAGAGAATGAAGTTTACTTGCAATGAAGCTTTGACACAACAATTGCTGGATTATTTCAACAATACGGTTACATTTTTATATTACAAATATCACTGAACATATAGGGCCTGATTTAGAGTTTGGAGCATGTACTGTATTTCCTACAACACAGAGAGACTGATCCATCTGACAGGTCAATCCTTTAATATGGCGGATGGATATCTGTCCTCAGTCTGTTGTGCAGAAAAATGGTCCACCCTCAGTCGCCCGTCTACCGTCAATGGATTCAACTTTGAAGAAGTCTCAGTGTTTGAGACGAAACGCATTGGCTAAGAAGGGAAATTCACAGATGTTCTTGGATTTTTGCCTGTCTTGGATTATCACAATAAAGAATTTGAATCAGAAAACTTAACAACAGTCCGGACTTATTTATTACAAGATCTTGAACTTTTATTGAGAACAACAGAGACTGCCAATTAACACTTCTTAGATGGGTGCTGATTCCATATTGTTCACTCAACTTTAACAATGTTGGTGTAGTGAACACCAATCCATCATATTTAGGGCTTTCCGCCATTATCTCAGAAAATATTTTCCCACAACACTCTTAAAGCCCTGCCTGAAAAATTTCCCTTGATTTACCTCAGCTTGATTAATCGTTTCTTTTTTCCAAACTGACCCTTTTCTTATTTTCCGAATGCCTTCTATTTCTGAAAATAGCCTCCTCTCAGATTTAGGCCTGCCTGTCTTAATCTTTCTGATTGTAATCTTCAAATGCCTGATGCCTCATTTCATAGATCACGGCCTCTCCACTTTAATACTTCGTTTAGTAATATAACATTAACTAATCTCTACCAGCCTATCTATCTCACCAACCATTTCTGACAGAAGAAGCATCCATCAACACACACCTGATCCAAGTATTTCCAACAACGCCTTCAGCTCACACCACAAAAGACACTCCTCAAGACACAAAAAATATTTATCACTCACAACACACCAACTAACAGCAGCAAACCTATGTCATATTTCCTTTCAACAAAAAGGAAGAAGACAATCCAGGTTCTCTGAAAATGAGTTAACTGTCATGGTAGAGAAGATAATTAGGGTTGAGCTACAGTTGTTTGGAGCACTGGTTCAGAAAACAACCATTAGTCAGAGAAGGGAACTTTTGGACAGAATCATGGCTAATGTGAATACTGTCTTCAACACCAAATGCTCACAGTATGACATTCACAAGCAGGGTGACCTGCAGACTAAAGTCCCTCCCTCTTTTCCAGGGCACACCAAGAGGCCCTGGCACATAGTTGTCGTTCTCCCAGGACACCAATCCATCATATTTTTTAAAGTGAATCTTCATGAACACAGTATTTCTGGAAGATTGTGGTTTTACTCTTTATTCATGTTTCAACATCATACACTGAACGTCAACAGCTTCTGTTTAACCCTTTTGTTGCTTCGAATGTTCTGCGCCGGTGCTGAACGTTCGAAGAAACGGGTGCGGCCGCGTCGGCCAACGGACGTGCGCAGCACTACCAAGGTAGTGCTTGAGATGACTGATGGCTGACGGCAGCATTCAAAGGGTTAAAAACGGAATGTTTAATTGCTCATGTTTAAAAACGAAATGCAGGACATTGTATAACCAACGTCATTAAGGACATCTGCGGGTGGGTGGGGAATTCAAGTTTGATGTCTAGGAAGGTGGTGGGAACAGTGTTGAGAGTTAATAGATCGAGATAGGAAGTGATGGTAAAAGTGGTGTTTTATGGGATTTGTAGGAAGAATGATAGCGGGAGCGATGGTTCATGGTTAATTTGGAGGGATAATGAGGATGAGTTATTGAATTGGTGAACAACTTGAGAAGGTGCAAACTGTTCATAAGGTACATTAAGTTCATGGGTACGACCAATATACTTCATGTACAGACACCAGGGAATCAGGAAAAGAATTCTGCATATATATAGTGAGTACGAACTGTTAGATTACAACATCAACACTAAAATACCAGCGAGTAAAAGATCCAAGTAGCCAGATAGCCCGATTGGCTTCTGAGGTTAAAGTTGGGGTGAATGTTAATTGGTAACAGATAGAGGGGCGGGGATATGCCACAGGTGTTTTTTACAAAAAAGCAGAGTGAACAGAGAGCAGAGGATTAGGACAGTGATGCACACGCCGGGAAGACGCTAAAAAGAACAGACTTTGAAGGTACAGACAGGGGTGTAATACAGGCCCCTGCAGCCCCCGCAGTGCCGGGGGGCCCTCACCCTCCAGGGGGCCCCGTCAGCACCGCACTTCTGCTGAGGAGCTCTAGATTGATTCTGGAGGGGGCTCCTTCACGTACCCTGCAGGGGGGCCCCTCAAGTTTTGTTACGCCACTGGGTACAGATAGCGCAGTTAAAGGTTGTGTGGGAGGGACTATCAAATTGGAAGAGGGGTTACTTACGTATTACCTTGAACTTAACAGTGAGAGTTTAGAAGGTGGAAGAAGAAAGATTGAGGGAGTTGGGTTGAGGCTGACCAGGGCACCTACTTAGTGGTAGTTTTTACCTACATATTTGGTGAGAAGACATTGGTTATGGGGTGAGTTGTAATTTAAGGCATTAACCTTTAACGTTTTTTATGCTAAGCGCATTATATCATATGTTTAAGGTGGTTTATAAAACAATAGTTTAACACAAATGCTTTTTGAATTTGTAGAGAACCCCTGACGAAGGGCCTTGAAAGGCCCGAAGTGCATTGGGTGACAATGATGAATGATTGAGGATTATTTACGTGCACTCCTGGCTTCAGGATATGGCCCGTTGGCATTTCTGCTGCTTTTAGGATACAGTGAAAATGTAAACGTCTCTCCTGTGACAAAGCATAAGTATTGAATAAGGAGAAACGTTTGATGAAAACGGAATAATATCTGGTGAAACTGGAACAACTTGTGGCAATTTTGTCTTGCTTAAAGCAACACTGTGCGTCTGGTAATGGAGTGCCATGTCGCTCCATTTTTTCATGTGTTCTCCCAGGCCCCTCAAACTTATTCCTTGGAAGGAGAAGGTATTGTCCATTCTCCACACAAAGGCATTGTGGAAATTCCAGGACAAGTGAATATTCCAGGAGGAGTAGAAACTAGTAAGTACAACATTATCTCTCACACATTAACTTATACATCCTCTCTGCACTCTGACACCCCTAACCCAGAACTTATGGCTCTACAATAATGACAACCTATTCGCACCAGCATACTAATTGATATCTATCACAACTCACTTCATTCTCTTTGAATTCATAATCCTCCACACACTTACTCTGTCCCAACATTTTCATTAACATCACTCAAATAGGAAATACTATCAAACAGGTGTCATCTAACTTTTGGACGTCAAATCACACAATCCATATAAATGAACAACATCTATCAAGTTGCACCTAACAATACAAGTGCCACCGAGTATTACCACACGAATATAACATATTCTATTTTCTTGATCTTATACAATATCAAACAAATCTGCAGTTGTAGTGTTTGAACAGGCAAATCGATGTTAGTTGTTCCTTTAAAAGTTCTAGGACTCATTTTGAATTAAACAATAAACATGTATCCATTTTCCTTTCTACATATAATTTGAGTGTTGCATTTATAAGCATCTCAAAAGTACTGCGAAGTGGTCTGTGTATGCTGACCACAGTGTTTCAGCTGTCTCACTCCAGCTTCAACTTCATTATGATATAAATATTATAGATAATATGGAATAAAAGAGAGTTGTGCTGCTCCGCCAATGTTTATCCAGCTAATCATCCCAACTACAAACCTGGATTGGAATCAGCTAACACAGATGTCTAGGAATCACACCTGCATGTTGCCTGAGAATTTATTTTAAAATACAGTTTCTATTTCAATACTATAGAACTGTGATTTGTCCTTCAATTCAAATGACTCCGCGTGAATGTTTTACTTTTAAATTGACTATACCTTCAATGTTGAGATCATATTGTGGTGTATGTCATCAATAAACTGGGCTAGGATTGTTTAACACTGATATATGGACATATAGATGTTTTAGGGACTCTACTTCACAGACTGTTGGTAAAGCATAGTACAATGGTCCCTGGGACCGGAGAATAAAACAATCTTAGGTTGGACTGCTCACCCACACACACACTATCACAACTCTCAACTTCAAAACCACAATTAACCATATGTCACTCAGTATCACTATTTTTCAACACTTGGTAGGTTAACATGAAGGAAATAAATCAGTTTGGGGTATGGGGCTATTGTGTAGCACTAGTGAGGCATGGGTGGAGCCTGGAAATCTTGCACGCACATTGATGATGTAGAGATCTGTTGTGCAAACTACCTGTAACAGTGATGAAGAAAAAATGCTTCCTATTGCAGCACACTTGCTCCCGGTAATGCAATGTGGGTTCCATCTATAGCACCGTCAACATGTGATAAGTCTCCCAAGCCACAGAACTCTCCTTGGTATTATTAAGTGAACATTGTCCGTTGGAAATTGGATGTAGTCAGTCATACATCTGAGTTTAACACCCGGGACATAGATAAGGACAGCTGAGAAAAGCAACATCCCTTTGGAAGAAGCCAGTGGCACAGAAATGTAACACTGCAATAATCCCCACAATTAGTGGGATGCCAGTCTGAATTGTTATGTCCAGGATCTGTGCAGATAAAAGTAGTGAAAATGACTCAATAGTGTCACAGGTCAGCTTATAATTCTTAATGATGTGATTTGATTTAAAAAAAGTTTTATATAGGGCTGGCTAGACCTGGAGGTATCAGAGCGCTTTACATGAGGATCAGTGAGTTACAGGTTACAAAAATAACATCAGTTACAAAAATTACATCAGTTACAGTTATAAGAAATGACATCAGTTACAGTTACAGGTATAGGCAAATGAGAAGAACTTGACATTGCACAATAACAAAAGGTTATTAGCGCGTAGTATAGGCAAGACAACAGGTTTTATGAGGAATGGAAGAAAAAGGGGGAAAGGTAAACAGGGGAAGGAATGCTGATAGAGTCAGGTGCCTTTCCTGCATAGTTTCCAGATATGGTCTGTACACTGTTTCATTCTACTGACATGTCCTTTGTCATCTTTCCTGGGCTGGTGGAAAGGTTTTTTGTGCAATATATGAGTGCAACTCTGAAGGACAAGGGACATCCAAGTGTAGTCTGTACCTACTTTTTCCGGTGTTTGTTGTACCACAATATTTATAATGGTGCATAACTGATGGAATCAATTGTCCATTGACATAATTCCCACCTTTAGGTGTCAATGTTTCAAGGCATTTTTGTCACTTAACTCAGATTCATCAAGGGTAGCAGACCTCCTAACTTTGTAATGCTCAGTTTCTTCTGGTGAGACCCATCATAGCTGAAGGGATTGGATGCCCTTACAGAGGGTGGGATTGATCAACTACAGCAGAAAGACAGGTAATCTCCATCGGTATATGAAATGCACTTGCATTAATATGCTGATTGTTTTTACAATATTGTGAGTGATTCCACAATCTCCAAAAAATGTTTTAATACTCCCAAGCCCCATTCTGTAATTCTGGCATGTTCCTGGTTGGTTGCAGACCATAGGGTTGCTTTCAGTGAAGGATGGGCTGCATGACTCAACTATGCCTCACGGCTCAATTTTAGCACACTAGCAGTTTGGGACAGGGTTGTACATTTGTGTCAAGGCCTATTTTGGTTTCCACTCAGCCCATCAGCAGGGATATAACATGGGTGCTCTAAACTAGAAGAAAGAACCTTTTGCTGCCCAGCAAAAAGTGTGTATATGGAGGAGCTGGGTGGGTTGTGGTGTTTGGGGCAAAAATGAACAGGGTGGTATAACAGTTTAGACTCTAAAGCTGTGCTAAATTTAGAACATCTTTAGCAACAGAATACAATCATTCAAACTTAACAGTTATGTATTTTTTTAAGCATACTCTCCTGCTTTTCTTCCCAGGCTTCCATATTTTTGAAAACATAGATTTCTTTGCTTTAGTTCTATGTTTTGTTAAAACAATACTTTCTGAGAATGCTGACACAAATAAATTGAAGAGAGGGCATGGTACCCATCAGATAAAGAGTGTTGTTTTCATTATTATGCCAAACAACACAAATAGCCAGACAGGTTTACTTGTTTTCATTTGATCACACCCAGTCTGTACGTACTGAGTGATCTGCTTTTTTATTTAAGTTTTTTGGGATTCTTATTTATACTTTTTCATTTGGTTTTTTGTACGTCATCAAAGGAACAGTTATCAAGCAATAAAGAATGCATTCAGAAAAATAATGTGCGCAATATATACAAGTGTTAAATATGTACAAAATCACTGCTCAGTTTCAAAAACACCAGAAATACATTACATTACAACAAATAAATTCATACAATGCCTAAAACCAATTCTTGAAGTAGGCACCAGTCCTTCATATTATATACCAAAAGACAGGCGGACAACAAAGTTCGTAAATACTGCCTGCCTGTCTTACTGAGCCAGGGATTGAGATAATTGTGAGGTTGTACTACTAGGGATAGATAGAGTGGTATTATTTTTGTCCCTAGTTGCATCCTTATTCTTTAACCCAGGCTCGGGGTCAACGCGTTTCGAACCACCAATTGATTGTGGGTTCTCCTCAGTACACGGACTGAAATGAGCCGTAACTGTAAATAATCATAATGGAATCTGGTGTCAGTATTGGGTTGCAATATCATTAAGATATACTCACAGACTCTTTTAACAAAATGTAAAGAATACCTGTGGGTGACTTTCATGGCCATTTCCATGGAAAGAAAAGCCTCACATAGGAAGGAATTTCTGCAGGAAAATAGCTGTGTGCAAAATTAGAAACCTGTATCTAAGGCACCTATATGCTGCAATTGTGCAAAAGCGGTATTCAACTGCCATGATCTGCCCGGATGCAGGCCTACCTGAACCTCAGGTGGAGTGTCGTCTTACATGTAGATGCGTGGGCCGGGCGTCGGCTATCGGAATCTATTCTGAAGTTTGCTCAGTCCAATTAGGGCTAGAGAAATTGTAAAGGTCAGTGTTAGATTCGGGGTTGAGCGTAATCTGACCCGAGAGATCAGCGCTGTCTAAAAGCGGGTTTACTTACTCAGTCGATAAGTGAACCGCTCGGCATCTACGCATCCGGCGTTTGGCATGGACACGCCGCACGCAAGGTTGAATGATTTAAAGAGACCGCACAGGCGTAGACACGACGCGTGCAGGTCTGAAAGATTTAAAGGGGCCGCATATGAATAACATTAGAGATCGAAACGGGCCGTGTAGCGCTAGGAATGATGGTATTAGTAGTGCTCATAATAACAAGCTGACACGGCCAAGCCAGAGACAAATGTGACAGACAAAACCGGTAAATACGGCTATACTAGGCTGGAAAGAGGCACGGCCAAAACTTATACACAACACAAGTAAGAGAGGTTTAGCAAGCATGGAGATGTTGGTCATAGATTGCCTGATTCTGACAGTTCGTTCAGCCCAGAGATGGCTGTATTGAATTTCAATATTAAATATGCTTCCTTTTGAGATAGGCGTGTTTCTGGGTCACCACTGCCGCCCTTAATTACTGCCAACACGGTCCATCTTAAATCATTAATCCATTGGTTATGTTGTAAGAAATGGGACACCAATGGTGCGGTCAGAATTTTGTTGTTAATTCGGGAACGGTGCTGTATAATCCTTTGTCGCACCTCCTGTGTTGTCTTACCAATGTAGATTTTTTCACATGGACACTGGATGGCGTAAACTGCATTTCTAGTCTTGCAGTTAGTGTGTTCCTCATGATGCCAAAATTTCTTTCCGGCGGTGAACAGTGAACCTTCCATGACGAGGTTGCAAACGGAACAAGTTCCACATTTGCGATATCCCTTGACCGGGTTCATTCCAAAGATAGCACTCTGAGTGTCCTTTTTCATTGGGGGCCATGTAGATGTAATCAACTGCCCAATACTCCAATTTTTCTTGAGTGCAAACAATGGTGCACCAACATCCGGCATGATTTCTTCCACCAAGTGCCAATTTCTGCGAATAATCTTTTGCAGTGGATGAGTGTGGGGTCCAAACGTGGACACACAGACCATTCGCTGTGTGGGTGGCCTTTGTCTCTTCTCCAATAGAGGCTCCCTTGGAGTCCATCTATCCCTTTTCATAGAATGGTTAAGCAACTTGCGCGGATATCCTCTTTCTTGTAGTTTCGTGACCAATGCTTGGCCATGCACATCAAAATCTTGGACTCAGGAGCAATTACGTCTTACCCTAAGGAATTGCCCATAGGGCAGATTATTCTTTAAGCTCCTGGGGTGGTAGCTCCAGAAGTGGAGACCACATTCTACAGTGGTTACGCTATATAGACGACGTGTGGTGCATTTGGAGAGGGACACCACAGCTTTTGGGCGAATTTCATGTCTGGCTCAATAACCGGAGTCCGGACATCAAGTTCAGCCTCTGTTATGACTCTAAAGCGTTATGGTTTCTGGATGTGGAAGTCAAGACGACACCGGATGGTTTGGCGTGCTCTCTGTTCCAGAAAAAAACTGACAAAAACAATGCCCTCCTCTTCACGAGCTACCACCCCAGGAGCTTAAAGAATAATCTGCCCTATGGGCAATTCCTTAGGGTAAGACGTAATTGCTCCATAGTCCAAGATTTTGATGTGCATGGCCAAGCATTGGTTCTTCTGCATCCGTGGAGGTACTTCACTTCAGGCAGCTTTTTCCTCGTTGACTGCGCCCACAACTCGCCGCACCCGCTCCGCGGGTGCCGCATCGCACAGGAGTGCGTGGGGCTCTGTTTCCTTCACATAAAGGCGGTTGGGCGTGAGGCTCGGCGGGGCTGCGAGTGTGCGGGGGACTCCATCTACCAGGAGCCCCTGCTAGACCGGGAACCAGCATCCGGTCCGCTCTCCCCGCTGGCCCGCCCCCCGCCCACCTGAGTCCTGTAAAGGCGCCCCGCACCTGATCTTCCTGGGACACAAGTTCTTCTGCATCCGTGGAGGTACTTCACTTCAGGCAGCTTTTTCCTCGTTGACTGCGTCCACAACTCACCGCACCCGCTCCGTGGGTGCCGCATCGCACAGGAGTGCGTGGGGCTCCGTTTCCTTCACATCAAGGCGGTTGGGCGTGAGGCTTGGTGGGGCTGCGAGTGTGCGGGGGACTCCATCTACCAGGAGCCCCTGCTAGACCGGGAACCAGCATCCGGTCCGCTCTCCCCGCTGGCCCGCCCACCTGAGTCCTGTAAAGGCGCCCCGCACCTGATCTTCCTGGGACACAAGTTCTTCTGCATCCGTGGAGGTACTTCACTTCAGGCAGCATTTTCCTCGTTGACTGCGCCCACAACTCGCCGCACCCGCTCCGCGGGTGCCGCATCGCACAGGAGTGCGTGGGGCTCCATTTCCTTCACATCAAGGCGGTTGGGCGTGAGGCTCGGCGGGGCTGCGAGTGTGCGGGGGACTCCATCTACCAGGAGCCCCTGCTAGACCGGGAACCAGCATCCGGTCCGCTCTCCCCGCTGGCCCGCCCCCCGCCCATCACCCCACTCTATATTACACCATCAAACTCCCGCAGCGCGGGACGCAGCTCGGGACGCAGCTCGGGGCGAAGACCGGGCTAAGAGCGGGCCGTTTGAGGCCGTTAGAGGCAGGTAGAGACTGGACTGGGCCACTCCACTTGGTTTCACCGTTCTTCTCTATGGACATCGCTCTGCTGACTATAATATTTGCCTAGTCGTCATGTCAACCCGTGAGTTTAGAGATAGAGTGGCCAAGTCCAAACTGAAAAACGACACTCTAGACGATTTTATTACTAGGACCCACACAGCGATTGACACAGAGATCGCCAAAATGCAGCATAGGGTCTCTATTGAATTAGACGCAGCAAGAAGATTGTCACAGGAGTTAACTGCAGCCAAAAGATCATCCTTAGGGCCCATCGCCTGGGCTAAAACACCTGATCGCCCACCAGGACCTGACCATACTGCAATCGTCACACTTGCAGATATTCACCAGTCATATATAGCTAACACTCCTACACCGCAGGGGGGGTCCTCCTTAAAAATTAATAACTCATCACAATCCCAACTGGGTGAACTCCTTGGGCAGGAGAAGGAGGCTGAGGAGGGTCCACCGGCAATGGCGCTTAATGGCAAATGTACACCACCAAAAGGCGGGAAACCTGTAACCCCACAAAACGGCCCACTTAACAAAAGGAAATGTATAAACACCTCTGCATACTTAAGAAAAAAGGCCAAGATAGTGAATGCCCAGTTAGTAACTAAGGCACCCTCCCAGGTATTTGTAGATCCCTTATTAGTGACTACCAACCAACCTCTCGAAACAAGACCAGAAGACACACCTCCACAACTGGTAGTCATACATGAAAATGATAATTCCATAAAAGAAAGTGATACTACTGCCGTTCCACTTTGCACCATTAAAGGAAGGATGTTGAGTTTTTTCTAACAATTGTGTGGGAAACACTAAAAAAATTGCTCTCCCCCCTAGAAGTAAGACTCTCACATATAGAAACCCAGCTCCTGGAAACGGAAAAAAGCATCCTGAACCTGGCAACCATTAGTATGCAGAACAACAAGCCAACCAGCATACAAGAAATTCACACAACCACAGTACTATCTGATCCCATAATCCCAGCGGCTGCCATTCCGGCGGCCTCTCCGAAGGCCATGCCCTCGGCATCCACTAAAGCCACTCCATGTCCTCTGGCTGTTGCTCCTGCAGCTGTTACCACCACTGCTATTCCAAAAATCACACCGATTCCAAAACCACGGTACAGGGCCAACACACATGCTCCAATTAATAGGGCACCAATGACCACCGACCATTTGGTGGCTGATAACTTATCACAAACTCCGGTTACGACAGATCAATCAGCACCACCTACGATAGATCAATCTAACCCGAGGTATAATGGCCATAACTTCAAACATCCCACAACCCAGAGATTCAACACCAACAGCACTCGCTCTAGGGGTTATGTTGACCTTCCCCCCGAGGTAAGATCCTATGTAGTGGTGCTGACAGGGGTCACGGAACTGACCTCTAATCAGCAGGAGGACTTTGCCTCATTAAAGAATAAAGTGATTCATTGGCTCAGTGTAAACAGGCCAATACCCAACCACCTTAGGAGCAAAATCCTTATGGTGCGTAGGGTGCCATGGGTAGGTACCACCCACAAGTCCGCTAGTGGCGACTGCGTGATTGTTTCCTTTGAGGACCCTAATACTGCTCATGCCATATATTCCTGGAACTATAACAGCATAAATTCACCAATAGTTCCCAGACCCCTCACTTATTTCTACCCACCCCATTCTTATTCGAACTTCGGAGGGAATTGGAGAAGGATCCCGGAGAGGAAGGGCGGCTGGGGAAGGTCACCTAACCACTGGCCGGACACATATGGTGGCTGGAATGGGGCTACGACTTCCAACAGATATGGGTGCCTCGAGGAAGTGGATTGACGTCCACACTTGACCACTATCATACCATCAGCACGCGCCCTAACAAGTTGCCTGATCCACCCTATGGGCCCATCAGCTCCAACTACATCAAATCCAAATCTGGGCCAACCGGTTTCTACTCCATCAAAAAAACAGTTGGTAGATTATATACTCAAAGAAGGGTTAGACAGGCATGATGTCATAACACCAAAGCCAACTAAAATAAAAACTCATAAACTAGCTATGAGTGACCAGATATCGGATAGCCCTCCTACTCAGGCCTCTCCAAAATTAAAATTTGTGCAATCAGATGCATCTCTCCCCATCCACTCAGACGAACCCACTTCACGTGAATGTTCCTTGCCACTACCTACCATCGATAGATCGGAGGCTCCAGGAGTAATTTCCATACTCTCCTGGAACGTAGCCGGGTTAGATAACAAAGTAGACTCACCTGAATGGGGGGAATTCATCGAGGGACACGATATATGCCTATTTCAAGAGACGTGGGCCAGGGAAAAACATCCCCGCCCGGGCTTTGCCACCTTTGAGACTCAGGCAAAATGGGGAGGAAAGGGCCGCCCATCAGGGGGTCTCTTGATCTGGGTTGGCTCCCATCTGGGCTGCAGGGCCACACACTTGGAAACCAACTCCTTGGACTTCCAGTGCTTATCTCTGGAATGGCCATGCGGAGGGAAATTAACACTGATCAATATATACTCAAGACCGGTGGGGGTAGCAGCTACTTCGAGAACAGTCGAGGACCTAGCCCTGTTTCTTGACTCACTTACCCTTTGTTCCCCGCTAATTGTAGGTGGTGATTTCAATCACCAGTACGAACCTCTACCCAACCACTTGGCGGGTATATCAAGTGAAGAGGACGAATTATGGAACATCCCCACTCTGACCGACATACCGGTCAAGGCCTGGACTCCACTTGCAACCCAAATAACATCTTTTACGCTCAGTCACTCGTTGAGGGCTTGCAATGGCCGAATAAAAGGGGACATTCCGCCAAATTATACCTTTAATAGAACCGGTCACGAGTCACGTATTGACTACATCTTGGTCTCGGTCAGGGATTGGGAGAAAGTGAAAGATTTTGGAGTAACTCCAAGATCTGATAGTGACCACAATCCCCTCTCACTAAGATTTGAGTTACAGGGGCCACATACAACTAAGGTAGATGAAAATCCAGCATATTTGGCGGATCTTGAATTATCCAGCAATAGACGCAGAATTAAATGGGCTAAATTGCTGGAGAATCCGAGCAATATTGGCAGACTGTATGCGCAAGTTGTCCCCGCCCTTGAAAAGGCTGAGCGCTGTATGCACCAATTAGTTAATGATCCAGAAACCCCTTCCCCAGGCAACCTTGAGGTAACTAATCTACCTCCTAGCAAGTCTGCACGACAGAGTGAGCTCGGGACCATTCATTCCGAGCTATGCACCAATCTGGCAGAGGTGCTGAACCCGGTGGCCAGATTCAAGAAGCCCAAACAGAAAAGAGTCACATGGTTCAACGCTTCCTGCAGGATAGCGAAAGCCGCACTATTAGAATCACTCAAAGCACGACACACCCAAAGTGAAATTAGGGAGAAACGACTAGCCTACAAATCTGCCCTTTGCGCAGCCAAGGTGGACTGGGATGAGGGAAACTGGACTAAAATGACTGTTGCTCTTGCAACTCGAGACTCCCAGACCTTCTGGCAAATCGTTAAGCATGGCTCAGCTGAACCACTCGCTGCAGTAGAGGCCAACATAGCACCCTGCGTCTGGGAGGAACACTTCAAAAATCTTTATAAAACACACAGTAGTGACCCCCAGATGATCCTCCCTGAAGATGCACTGCACTTATCCACTGAAAGTGTAGCCAGCATGGATGCATTCAGTGTGGAGAAGGTCGCCATGGTAATCACAGCCCTGGCCGCTGGGAAGGCGCCGGGCCTTGATAGGTTGCCAGGTGACCTCTATAAACACGAACCCAAGATCTGGGCTCCCTACCTTAGGGTGTTATTTAATTCAATTCTGAATGGCATGCCAATCCCCTCGACATGGCAGGGGGCAGAGATAGTCCCCATCTTTAAGAAGGGGTCGCCTCTGCTACCGGCCAACTACAGGCCAATAAGCCTGATTGACGTGTCACAAAAACTCTTTGCCAAACTGCTGCTAAATCGCCTGCTCGAGTGGATTAGAGATTGCAACATCTTGAGTCCCTTCCAAGCAGGATTTAGGGAGAAGGTTTCAACCATAGACCAGGTCTTTCGGCTTGTCCTCATTTATTGGAAAACGGTGCAGTTGGAGGGTGGCAGCCTCTACACTGTATTCGTGGACCTGAGGGCGGCGTTCGACCTGGTCCCCCGGTCCAAGCTGTGGGAGGTGCTGGCAAATTTGGGGGTTCCTGAGGGGTTGCTGAAGATGATAGTCCGCCTTCACAGCGACAACTTCGCACAAGTGAGATGTGGCAGGATGGGTGTATTGTCTGAGAGGTTCCCCATTGGCAGGGGGGTAAGACAGGGCTGCGTGCTCGCACAGACCCTGTTTTGCCTCTATGTCAACGGGGTTATCTCCCATCTGGAGGGGATCCCCAACTCTGATGCTCCTAAATTGGCAGCTGTGAAGGTGCCGGCAATCATGTTTGCCGATGACACCCTGCTGTTATCAAAGTCCGCAATGGGCATCCAGCGCATCCTGGACGGTTTTGCGGACTTTTGTGAGGGCCATGGTTTAGAAATTAACACTCTCAAAACTAAATTCATGGTCCTAAATCCCCCATCGAAATTCCATTTTAGCCCCAGTATCGCACAAAGAAGGCTCGAGAGGGTAAAAACCTTTGAATACTTGGGCATTATGTTAAATGACAAACTATCCTGGAACACGCACCTTGAGAAAGCTCTTCTTAAACTGACCCAACACTCGGGGGGCATTATGAGCCTCCTGGCGAATAACAAATCTCCGATTAGGCCTCTTGGTCCCCCAGTGCAGATTTACAAAACACAGGCAAAGGGGGCTGTTATGTATGGGTCCGAACTATGGGGGCATGTAGGAACATCTGACCTCCTGAAGGTGGAGAACAAATTCATTCGAAGGCTTATAGGACTCCCTTCTAGCACGCCCCTAGTCCCCCTTAGGATGGATCTGGGTCTGCGTCCGTTAGACGACGAATTGGCTTTTCGCCCGCTGGCTTATTGGCGCAGATTGTGGGCAACCCCAGATTTGACTAGCTACAGACAGGGACTCCAGGAGGTGCTTGCTATGCCGAATGCTGGAAGTATCCATTGGCTCAAATTTATCAAACTGGGACTGGAGGGTTTGGGACTTCCTAAAATGTGGTCTGACCCCTTGGCAACTTGTCAACTTATTTCCAAAAAGGCTTTAGCTCAGGCATACCACGATAGCAAAATATTGTTGCTTTTCAACGAACTAAAACCTGGGTCACTGACAGACTCCTTCATGTCTTTTAAGGCCACCTATAACATCGAACCAACTTTAGATAAAGTCCACCCTCCCCTGCTCAGGAAATTATACTTGCAGTGGAGACACGGGTCCCTCCCCATTCGATCACTTACAAGTAAATGGAGCAAGGATGCAACTAGTATTTGCCCAGCATGCAACTCCTCTGACGAATCTGAACTTCACATTCTCTTTTTTTGTCCTGCTTATCGAGAGATTCGCAAACAATGGATAGCCCCACTATGCAGAAACCTGGGATTTGTAAAGTGCTTGGCTGCTTTTAGAGTCTTGAAAACCAATCTGACTGATTATATTGTGTTTGCGGTGGCCAAATACTTGGGTGCTATCTGGAGTATCAGGAGGAAATGCCTCAGGGATGGCAACTGATTTTTATGTTTTCAAGAAACCGCAGTGTAATTTGTGACTGTGCTATTGTCTGACTCTTATATTTTATACTGTATAAATTTTTACAAAACCACAGTTTTAAAATGTATGTTTTATATGTCTTTTATGGTAAAATATTTACCGAAATAAAGATTTTTTGAATTGAATTGAATTGATAGCAAATTCACTTTTTCTTTCTAACGTTTAGTGCGTTCATAAAGGTATTCTAATGGCTCATGGAACGGTAAAATTTCTGGTTTGGCAATAATGATCCTTTGGGAGGTTAACTTGGGATGACTTGAGAGACACTGCTTGGCTCCCATGTTACCTACTTCAGAATCTGGAGACCTAGGTTCATATCTCAGCTTTCACACTCTCTCAAAATGTGTGATCCTGGGTAAAATGACGTCTGTCTTTCTGGGCCAGTTCATGCGTCACCATAATTTTGTGAATCCGATTTAATTTACCGTGCATACTGGAAAAGCGTAATTTTGGCTCCACCCTTTCATGTTTGACCATGACACATATACAAGTCTATGCATATATTTACACAGAGCCTCATGTACCCGTTTGATGTAACATTATTAATGTGTTGTGGTACACTAACAGTACAGAATATGCATTCACTGTATAATCTCAAAATATATATATGGGTGTGTGTATAGCTAATATTTTCATTACAGTAAAATCACATTGCAGTTCCTATATAAATGTAATTTGTGTGGTTTGAATAATCATGATTAACTCATACAAACTCATGCATTTATTGAATAGTAATCTACATTTATATTTCAGCTGTGTATGAACCCGTAATCCTGCATTTCAAATGTTAATTTGGCAAAGATCTTAAGCATGTGGATTCAATGTTTTAATTTCCAATGAGAAAGCTGGCCTGGGTTGTGATGTGTTTTTTTTCTCTGCAGGTGCAGTTGCATGAGCTCATGGTTAAGGAAAGGCTCATTCTGTAACAGAGATAGTGAGGCTCAAAAGGAGTATCATTGGCAGCAAAGACGAGGGACGCTAATGAACGAAGGGAGGAAGATGGTCCATGTTGTATCTGAAGGCTGAATGAATGCAAGGACGTTTCAATGTGTGGGTTTCAGAAGAAAGGAGTCTAAGGGCCTGATTATGATCTGGGTGAATAGAATACTCTATCTCAAATATGATGGATATCCCGTCCGCCTAATTACAAGTTCCATAAGATATCATGGAATTGTATTTTGGAGGATGGGATATCTCTCACGTTTGTGACGGAATAAGCTTGTCTTCCAAGATCGTATTAGGTCCTAAATGTAGTTGCCAAGGTTTTTTTGTGACGGAATAAGCTTGTCTTCCAAGATCGTATTAGCTCCTAAATGTAGTTGCCAAGGTTTTGCTGTGAGAAGGTGAATGAGTTGTGGAACATGTGACAGAGGTTCTCAAATGTTCTTTGTTGGTTGTAATTAGTGAACCCACTTTGGGGTTTGGTCACAAAACCTTTTAGACTTTGCAGTGCTTAATTCGTGCCAGTGCTTTCCAGTGCTCAGCAGCAGCACTTATTTTGCAGGGCCGGGGCTGTTGAATCTTTCCTCCCTGGGCATTGGGCAGCCCTAACAAGTACCACCCATCAGGGATTAGACTAATGCATTTTAGTGCTTGTGTCCCCATCACCGCACTAAATTGCATTAGTCACGCATTCACATCTACTGGAATTTAATGGGAATGAAGCTCTCCAGCCTGCACATTAAAAAAGAAAAACGCTGCTGCTGCGCTCCCCATGCAATTCGTTTAGCTGCCTCGGAGCTCACAGGTGATGGCTCAGGAGATTTGAACACATTGTTTTCAAAACAGCACCGGATTTAAAAAAAAATAATCGGTCTTGTTGAGGGACAAATGGATCCGGGGAATTCTTCCCTGGAGGCAAAGACAGAATCTGCTCTGCACAGGCCGGGCCCAGCTCACAAAGCACACATTCCTATGAATGTCCAAGCAGCAGTTTCAGCCTGGATTCACAATTTTTCTAACTGCTGCTGCCCCTCACTTGGACAAGTGGTGCTGTTTGCGAACCATTTTGAGTAGAGTGGGCAGCCATTGCCACCTCAAACCATGCACTCCTCTCTGGCCTGCTGCTGCAGTAGCCCCTGGAAATCATGGTTTCACCAGCCTTTCAGGCCCCTGTGGTGGCTGGCACAGGCCGATGCACAAGCACTCTTGTCTCGGACACTCCTATCCTCCAGCCCTGATGAAAAGTTCGGCAGCCTCTGCACAAGACAGTGACTGACTGTCACTGAAAGGCTCTGTTGATCGGTGCAGGCTGCGGCAGCAGGATGTTTTCCAGACCGAACCACCAGGAATTGCTGCTGCTGCAGGAATTACAGTAACCTTCTGTTACCTTCTTGACATGTACTGCCCTGAGTGACCTCCTGCTTTTTGCGGTTCACTGGCGGCTATGTCAGTCATGGTGAGAGCTGGTGCTAAGTATCTAAAGACCAAGGCTCTCAAGACAGCGTGCCACGCCATGCCCTCTCACAGTAACTTAAATCTATACCTGCATATTAGATGCAAAGCAGTACAGAACTTTCAGATGAGAAGAGAGCCAGCATCATCTCTTTCACCGCGGCAGCCTGCCCTCTATGACTGGTAACTGACTCCTGTCTCCAGTACATCATCATGGTAGTCAGAGCAGCTGTCTGCAGTGACAGACTCCACAGACTAAAGCTACATCGACCATCTCGAGGCAGAAGGCATTATTTACCCACCACTGCCAGTGACTCCTTGGTAAGTCAAAGATAACGTGCTGATTTATGTTCCTGCTGGAGAGGGATTAGAGTTTTAGTAGTGCAAGTTTTAACTCACCAGTAGCACAGAGGGTTAACATGCCTACTGTAAATAATGTGCATTTTGCATGTCACAGAACTGTATTTTATGTGGATAGTTCAGTGGGTTACTGCTTTGTCAGAGAGACCCTTTGGTTACTTATAATTCATGAATTACAATCATATTCCACACAGTAGCCTAAAAACTGTCATTAGTTAGTTTGGGTAAAATTGCATTCCTATTAGTGAAGACAACCCCAATTACTGTGGTACATTTTAAACCCTGAGTTTGTGCTTTTCCAGACCTCTTTTAAAATATAATGCCTACCTAACTATAGATGATGTGATAATACACCTTGTAATCCTCATTGGTTTTTTTTAAACATTTCCTATGATGATTCATTGTCTCTGTACAATGTGTCTGTGGTATAAAAGGCTCTGGCAACCTGCACTGGTATGAGCAGCACTAAAAACAAATGAAATGTTGGTGAGAGAGGAACTGATCTATGGCGAGATAAGGGGCACTAACGGAGAGTGGTAGTAAGGGAATGCATGGAGAAGGAGGTCATTGGAGGGGGGCACCAAAAATGTTTGTTGCACTGGGAACCACCTATGCTAATGCCAGCTCTTAACGAGTGACTCACTGATGTCTGTCACTGTGCTGTTCAACATTGATAGTTTTTTCTAATTGGGAAAGTGTTGTACTTGGTCAGTCATGGGAGAAAGTACGTGGAGCCAGAGAGAGTGGGAGGGGCATCCTCAGAAAATATTTGAGCACATGCACCTAAATTTTACAAATTAGGCACAGACTTTAGCAGGTACAAACCTCTTTGCAACATCTCTGTTGTGTAGCTTCATGCTATACAATATTTCTTTCCCCTAGAGAACTTCTGCAGAAGTTTTGCTATGCCAAGACCTTTCTCCTGTAATGGATCTAATAAGGATTTCCTCCCCTAGTAATATTTAGAGTAAATTTAGATCAGGAGATTCAGATTTTCCTCATGTATAATAGGTAAGAGGACCGCAAATTGTATACTGATCATCAAATCCTTTTTTTAATATCATGTATCGTTATTACTGTATTTCCTGTATGTTTTATGTTGCTAACGCTAAACTTCATTCATCATTTTGCCCTCCCTGAAGTAATCCTGTATACTTACAAAAGAATCCTGAGACTTGTGTATATCAGCTTGGCTTTGAATTTGTAATAGAGGTTTACTGTGTGGCCAAATAGGTTGAACATCAATTATTAAATTGTATTTGATTCTGACTCCTTTTATTCCTCAGGCACGTACAAAGTTCCATTGCAGGGAGCAAGGAAGAATGAGCCCAAATGCTATGTGTTAGCATATGGTAGCAGAAGGCGGTTAGGTCCTGAGAAAGGGGAATCAGGAGATTTTCTATCAGAATAGTTAAGATCCTAGTCCCAGTCCTAGTGTCGGAACCTATGTGTTTATTCGGAAGATCAGTGGAGTTCCAGTGGTTTGTCGTGGAGTGGTAACAGTGGATGAGTGAGTATTAATAGGGTTGTGCATGTATGGCTTATGCTTAGCTTGCAGTGTTATTGCAGTTGTGTGGTGTTTGGCAGAGGTATTTTGAATGTTGTGTGAATGTAGTGCTAATGTGGAGAAGGGGAAGTTGTTAACAGAGGTGACATTGCCTTAGATCCTGGGATAATATTAAAAAGTGTAGAGGACACTGTATTCTAATTGTCTACTAAGGTTTTGTAGTGTCTGTTGTGAGAGATCGTCAATAGTTCAATTGAGATAGAGACATTTATCTTTATGTGTGACAGTGAGGTATGATTGGTGTGGTGGACCTTTGCGCGGAGGGAAACTGTACTGATCAGGGTGATTCCCTACAGGACGAGGTTTCCTTCGAATGTGTGTCAGAGTAGATTGGAAAGTGTAGCTCCAAATTAATTCTCACACAATTGAATTCTGTCGATTTCTTTAGTGAAGAAAACAATTGCTATTTGTTGCCATTGCATTGTATTTGTTTGCATGTGTGTTGGAACTGGCACTTTCTGGTTGGCTAAGGCGGTGCCCTAGCCAGGTAGAACCTACCACTCCCGTCAGGGGTGGGTGATTACAGTCACTGTATAACCTGCGCTCACCCTTGGGTAGCTTGGCATTGAGCAGTGAGGCTTATAACAGAGACATGGCATTGAGCAGTGAGGCTTATCACAGAGACAATGTGTAAAGCATTTGGCAACTGATGTCATCAGTGATGTCATCAGAAAAGTCACTGACCATGTCATGAATTATGTAATATGCGATGCATCACAAGTGCATTGCGGGTGCGCGAGTTATAGTTAGCTGAACTAACTATAATGGGGAAATTTCAATCGTTTTGTACGAAAGTAATGTTCAACTAATTTTCCTGAAACCTATGGTTTTTTCAGTGAATTTCTAAGGTTTTTAAAATGCTAATTTCTAACCATAACGTGCCTGAAACCTATGTTTTTTTCAGTGAATTTCAATGGTTTTTTAAATGCTAATTTCTAACTATAAAATCCCTGAAACCTATGATTTTTTCAGTGAATGTCAAAGGTTTTTTAAATGCTAATTTCTAGCTATAACATACCAGTCGTGTTTCCAGAGTGGGGGAGAAAGGTGAGCGCAGCCTCCGAAGCATCTCTTAGCAATCCCACTGTATGGTATTTACTGAAGGAGGAGTAGTTATCCCCCAACGTCAACCTTGGGGGCCAACTATCCCTTTTATTACCACCAGTAAGTCCCACACAGCAAGATTGCTAACTTCTTACATCAGGCCCCGCCCCCTCCCTGTACCACTGTGCAAATGTGCCCCCTAGCATGTTGTAAGTTGGGGGTTTAATTCCCCAATGAATCCTGAGGGTGCCTGTGGGGCAACTAGTCCACCAGGTACCTCCAAGAAGCGGCACAGAGCTGAGTTGCAGAGAGGTGTTCCGAGGCCATGCCCCTTTTTACATCAATCTGTAACGCACCTCATGGGCGCTTACTAGAGGTACCTGTTGGGCTAGTTGGACCCAAGCGACCCTTAGGATTCAAGGGGACTTAACCCCTCAACTTTCAACGTGCCAGAGGACCTGTTTGCACAGTGGTGCAGGGAGGAGGCAAGGCCTGATGTGACAAGTGGGCAAATGTGGTGCATTTTACGTTAGGGGATTAAGTCCCCTTGAATCATGATGGTCCCTGGGAGCCAACTAGCCCACCAGGAACCTCCAGTAAGCACCACAGGGCTGCGTTGCAGACAGGTGGTCCGAGGCCGCACCCCTTTTTACACATCTCTGCAACGCAACTCTGTGGCACTTTCTGGAGGTACCTGGTGAGCTAGTTGGCCCCCAAGGACCCTCAGGATTCAAGGAGACTTAATCCCCCAAATTAAAACATGCCACAGGACGCGTTTGCACACATGTCACATTCGGCCCAACCCCCTCCCTTCACCTTTGTGCAAACGCGCCTTGTGCCATGTTTTAAGTTGGGGGATTAAGTACCCTTGAATCCTGAGGGTCACTGGGGTCCAACTAGCCCACCA
Organism: Lissotriton helveticus; assembly: GCF_964261635.1. NCBI lineage: Eukaryota > Metazoa > Chordata > Amphibia > Caudata > Salamandridae > Lissotriton > Lissotriton helveticus. The sequence continues at coordinate 43,268,451 of NC_136060.1, read as the reverse complement.
GGTACCTCCAGTAAGCGCCACACAGCTGCATTGCAGAGACATGTAAAAAGGGGCGTGGTCTCTGCAACGCAGCCCTGTGGTGCATATTGAAGATACCTGGTATGCTAGACACCCCCCATAATTACAATGCGATTACACAGCACCCACTGGAGGGTTAGAATCGGCACGACAGAGAACTACAGGTTCCGGCATGCAATTGAAAATGAACTCACCTGAGAGGCACACCACATGCATAAATTTGAAAGCAAGCAGGGAACTTGTTTTTGCTGTGAATCCAATGTGAGCCTATGAGGAAGGGGTTGGAATCCCGAAACGCGTCAGGCTAAGGAACAGATCAGGAATTAAATGCCGGTTTTGCAATAAAGGATTTGTGTAATCATCTGTTGCGGTGTGTGTCCTCATTGGAGGGCAAAAACCTGGAATATATATATATATATATATATATATATATATATATATATATATATATATATATGCATTTGGAGTCAAGGTTTTAATTTCTAATGAGAAAGCTTGCCTGGGTTGTGATATATGTGTTGGGATGTATGTGAAGTGCAGGTGCACCTGCATGAGCTCATGCTTAGAGAAAGGCTAATTGTGCAACAGAGATAGTGAAGCTTGAGAGGAGTATCATGGACAAGGACAATAGATGCTAATGAGCAAAGAGAGGAAGATGGTCCATGTTGTATCTGGAGACTGAATGTATGCAAGGGCGTTACAGTCGGTGGGGATCAGAAGAAAGGTGCCAAGGTTTTACAGTGAGAAGGTGGATGAGGAGTGAAACACATGATTGAGGTTCTCAAATGTTCTTTGTGGGTTATAATTAATGAACTAACTGTAAACAAATGAATAGAGGTGCACTCCAATACTTCTTGATATATACAACTTTTTCGCCCGAATAGGTAAAGGGTAAAGGGTGCTACACGACTGTTTTGTTTTGGCTACACACTTGAAAACAGAACCTAGAACAGGGAACACCCTGAGTGTAGTGTGCACTGTTCCTAGTGAACCGAAATGTTCTCAATGTTTGGTTACTAAAGTTTTTAGAGAAACAATAATGAATCTTAATTTCAAACAATATTCTTTATACACATGAATATTCATCAATCATAAGTTGGACATTATTTCTTGTTTTTAGTATACACAGAAACTATTATTTTACATATGTGGACATAAATTATACTCTTCAAAATCTGAATACAATGAAATCTAACACATGTAGACCTCCATGTCTAATGAAACATCTGATATGAATAACTTAAATAACATGAATATACACAGTCTCTGCGTCCCTTCGTCAGGGGCCAGAACCTGTTTCAGACAATATACATGTATACAATACACGAAATTCTTGGCTTCACCGATTAATTTCATACAAATAAGGGAGGTGCCATATCCATACACCGAAGATATGAATAATCTTGAATAAGATGTGCAATCATTTAAATAAATGGTAGGGAACAGGTGTCACTGTGAAAGATAGAAAACCGAGTGGTGATGTTGCTTAGAAGTAGAGATGTCGGTGGGTGTTGCCGTGTGACAGGTTTCTAGCGCTTTTTATCAACGTTATACATTAGTGCAATTCCTACCCGTGAAGAAAAACACTCATGCACACACCAGTGGACAATTTCAGATAATCTACCTGGACTGAGAAGTTTGGGTATACATGACGTATCATTATATGTTTTACCAGGAAACACTTCTAGAGATGAACCATCCTGACTTAAACACAAGCATGCATAAATTTCAATGCCTCGAATGCATAAAAGTACAAAAGGGGGTGGTGATGGACGGAGCATCTGAACCAATCAAACACTCACACACAGTCAAAAGATCTAGGTTTAATCCACCCCCGTTCTTTAGCCCACTCTGCCACCCCAGTTCAGACATGGCCATATGCGAATCAGTCTGACCCTGTGCCTCATGGGAACAGTCCAGCCCGAACTGCCAAGCCATGCCTTCCCTGGACCGGAAACAAGCTTCCTAGGACCAGTTTCTGGCATTTCAGCCGTCATTAGCCAGGCTTGCTTGATTCCAGTGGCAAAGTGAGCAAGAGACTCACATCTGAGCATACCCTGCCAACTTATGGCGAACAAAGCAGTGCAAAAGGGAGTGGTGATGGACAGAGCATCTGAACCAATCAAACACTCTGACGAGGTTGTCAGCAGCGCGAGAGCAATTGAATTGCCACTAACCTCTGCCTGGCAGCCAGCCGGAACGATGTCGTGTAGAGAATCCTCCCTCTTCACCTGAGCCCTACCCCTCCCAGTGCAACGACACACCCTTAGGAAAAATAACACCCAAGGGAAAAGGGAAGGGGACAAAATAATAAATCCTGCTGGGCCTTCTTACTTCTAGGTCTGGTCTAGTTAGGTAATCAGCTACACTGCATGTGAAAATAGAACAGAAGACAATTACACACAGTCTCGGCATAGAGCAGAAATAAACATTATAAGTCAACAGTGGAATGTCATCAATCAGGAATTACCAGCAGGTAAGCAAGACGTCGTAGAAAAGGAAAAAACAACTGCCAGAATAACAGGATTCCTTCGAATCACTGGTCAGGAATTACTATCACTAAACTGTTTCAGCACAGTCAGTAATAGTGGATTAACAACGTAGTCTTGCGAGTGGAATATAGTTGCACTAGGTTTAGAACAGTGAAAAATGCACAGCTCGCCACGTTCCTCCTCTTGGTTGACTTCACCAGGGATAGGAACAAGACATGCGTAGTCTACAAAATGTTCCTTGTAGAGTATGGTGGAGAATTAAATACTGAGCGCCTTAGAGTACTCCAGAAACCGGATATTCCTAGGAAGGGCTTCCTACTATATATCGGATAGAACAAAAACAAGGTACCTGGAAACTCCTGGCCAGGAGACTCGAGTTCAGTCTGAAGCAGCACAGCTCAGTTCGGCGCACTGCCTCACTGCCGGTTAAGAAGCACACCTGATCGCGTTAACTGGCAAGGTCACACGAGTCAAAGAAAGCATTCGAACCGCCGCCGCCGCCAATCAAGGAATCCTGCTGCGGGCGGGTAGCGGAGCACAGAAACAGAAACACTAGCGCTCCCGTAAGGAACCGCGGGGGTCTTTTGAAGTCCTCTCAGCATGCATGAAAAGATGAAAAACGAACCCAAAATCCTAGCGGGAAGGAAAGCGTCCACTATTACTCAAGAAATGAGCCAGATTGTCAAGCACCGGCCCCTTGCCCCGGAACTGAATATATAGAGGGCGGGCCACAACAAAGGGTTTCCTGACTGCTCTGCTATGTCCTTTGGCCTTCTGGGACTTGTAGTTGGGAGAGGATCGACCCTTAACCAGCCCTGCATTACAAGTGATCGCGGCACACTCACACCCAGCCAAAAGATCTGGGTTTAATCCATCACCGTTCTTTAGCCCACTCTGCCACCCCAGTTCAGACATGGCCATATGCAAATCAGTCTGACCCTGTGCCTCATGGGAACAGTCCAGCCCGAACTGCCAAGCCATGACTTCCTTGGAACGGAAACAAGCTTCCTAGGACCGGTTTCTGGCATTTCAGCCGTCTTCAGCCAGGCTTACTTGAATCCCGTGGCAAAGTGAGCAAGGGACTCACGTCTGAGCATACCCTGCCAACTTATGGCGAACAAAGCGGTACTAAAGGGGGTGGTGATGGACGGAGCATCTGAACCAATCAAACACTCACACCCAGTCAAAAGATCTGGGTTTAATCCATCACCATTCTTTAGCCCACTCTGCCACCCCTGTTCCGACATGACCATATGCAAATCAGTCTGACTCTGTGCCTCATGGGAACAGTCCAGCCTGAACTGCCAAGCCATGCCTTCCCTGGACCGGAAACAAGCTTCCTAGGACCGGTTTCTGGCATTTCAGCGTCTTCAGCCAGGCTTGCTTGCTTTGACAGGGTCTGAGTGTTTGATTGGTTCAGATGCTCCTACGTGAGTCCCTTGCTCACTTTGCCACTGGATTCAAGCAAGCCTGGCTGAAGACGGCTGAATAAGCATATATAGGGAAGACAGAGCGAAAATGTAAGATTAGAATAACAGAACATAAAAGCACAATCCGCACACATAACAAGACATCGAGTGTAGCCACCCATTGGCTAGAAGCCCACCATAATATCTCTCAACTGAGAGCACAAATTGTTGAGGTTGTTCCCAAACAGGAGGGTCAGGATAACAGCAAAAAATTGCACCAATGACAGGTATTTTGGATGGAGTTCCTCCAAACACAGGCCCCAAAGGGAAAAAATTACAGGATTGATTAGAGCTGTTACTTATAAATTAGCACTTGAGTCAATATTTATTCATATAAATATGTACGATCATCTTAAGTCTGAGGATTCGCATTGCTGTTGGTTACTCTAATAATGTATGTATTTACACAGTAAGGACTTAATTGTAGGATATATCACATTATTCCTTATATATATGTTTATTTTTCATTGATTGCGAGAAATGACACGTGTTATATTACAGTCACCACATTGTATCCTGTAGTCCTGCATAATGTCTATGTATTGGTTGTGATTCTACTTTTAAGCATCCTATTGTCCTCACTGTTGTATTAAGTCCACTGTCTTACATCACACAAATACACATTTCCATTTCACCCCTTGGTTTATGGTTCAGCTGAGCTTTTTTCGGTTTCCAATATAAATAGGTATTCATCCTACAGCTTAGTGGAGTATGCGGTTCTTATTCTTTCATCGTGTCTGTTTATTATCTTGTAGGTGTCTTATTAGTATCAGGCAATTAGTCTCCAGGTCCGTTTGGATGAGATATCATTAAGGCAAGTTAATTTCCGGTTACACAAGTTATGCACAATCGAGTGGTTATCTTGTTTAACTGTGTGGAAAGAGTCGCTCCAAGATTAGTATGGGTTCGTTATGGATTGGTCAGAATATTGTGTTGTGTTTGGTTGGTTTAAGGCCCATGCACTACATCTCCCATAAAGGATTCGGTATGTACCGCGAGAGGCAGAAGTCTCGCGGTATTTCGTTCAGAAATAATGGAACTTTCTCGCAGTAACGTAACACGATAACTCTAATGGCGTGACCCCTATAGAGTTGATGAATCCAGATGAATTTATCTCTGTCAGTTGAAGTGCTTAAAGAAATTTATCAGTGTTTGAGATCCAGGTACGTGGGATGCATAAAATCAGCCTCTTTTTCATTTTAAGGTCATGTTGTGTTATCGTAGGGTATACCTTAATCATGTATTTTATGTCAAAGGTCCGGAGGCCAAAATTATGCATATCCCTTTATTACCGCCCAAACACAGCAGCAACAATATCTTAGAACTTAGAATATATCCAAACATTCCAGAACTTAGAACATGTATAAGTCCCCTTGATCAGAAGCCATCTTCCTCTTTTGTTGCTGCTCGAACACAAGATAAGTACTCTGTTAAATTCCTATAATTTTTAAGGGTATGTTCAATTAATTAACCCGGAATTAAATATAAAAACGATGGAATTGATGAGTAAAAGAGAAAGTTTATGAAGAGATTTGTTTAGTGTTTAATGAGAAAGGTTTTTTAATATCGGGCGTATGACATTGTTTTTTATAGTAGACTGGAGTATGAGAACGTAGTGTAACGATTTATTAAATATGTTTATTAACGGAGAGTTAATAAATTATTAGTAACAGATTACCGTCTCTTGAATCTGTTGACAGTTGGTGAGCGTGTGGTCTCGAGCGTTCAGTATGCGCTTCCAGGCGCGAGAGCAGTGGCTGCTTGGAACGCGGTGTGAGGAGAGATTTCGGGCGCAAGAACAGACGCGCAATGAAAGGGAAGATATTGTGAACCAAAGGGGCCGCCGTACGTGCGTAACGTGCGGCGGCCATTTTGAGTGTTTGGGAAACGTCAAGGATTAGAATAGAAACGTGATTGGCCATATTTAGGGAAGTTTGTTTTGTCGTCTGACTGAATAGTGTCGGTTTCAGTCAGACAAAGATCGTGAATTCAAAGAGGTGTGTCGGTTCGTTGTAGTTCAAGTGTAAGGTCAAGGGAGTTAGTTAAAAAAATCGGAGTTTTATAATGAAGGAGTGGAGTATTGGTTAAAATTCTCTTTTGAAGGAGGAATTGAGAGAAGGAAAATTAAGATGGAGAAGGAGGATTTAGGCTTGGAAGATAGAATGAAGGGATTTATGGAGAAAATGTTTGGTGAATTTAGTGCTTCCATGGAGAAAAAGATGGAGAGCACAATAGCAAAAAGAGTAAAAGAAGGTGAAAGTAAACAGAGGTCTGGAGAGGAGGACGGTTTCTATACCACAGAGGAAGTTGAAGAAGTGGCAGGTACTTCTTCTGGAGGAGCGAAAAGGAAGGAAAAGAAAAAGAATGTGGTTAAAGGGAAACCATCAAAGGATAAGGAAAATAGAGTGCAGAAAGAGAAGGCTATAAAGGCCAGAGAGAGTGCTATAAAGGCTAAGAGAAAAGGACATATTACTGTGGCATGTGATGGCAGTTCAACTAGTGGGGATGTGGAGATTATGTGCAGTTCAAGTTTGGATGATTCAGATGTGGAAGAGGTTAAAGTTAAGAGAAGGAAGGTGGATGAGGAAATTAAATTGGAGTTTGAGGAATTTGTTGACCCTCAAGGAGAACAGATGTTTGATCCGTTATTAACACAACATCCACTATCTCCACAGTGGTCCCCTGTTGAACATGTTACAAAATACATTAGGTATTGGATCAGGAGGGAGATGCCAAAGGAAATAAGAACTCGACTGCGGTCGGAGTGCCTGAGGCCTACTTTGAATAGTAAGGTGGCCTTTACGCCAGAGTTAGATCAAAATTTTTTAACTTTTTTGAATAACAGCGGGGGAAGAGACCCGAGAAGGGGACTAGACAAATGATTGAAGGGATGCCAGGATAGAATGCTTGATATTCTGGGTCCTATGGCCAAGATTTTTGATTTGTGCGAAGAAGCACATAGCAATAATACCGGAGTTGACGTGAGCGAAATGCGTCAATAGGTTCAGCGTGCAGTATGCTTGCTGGGAAACGCAAATGCTGCACTCTGTTTGGAAAGAAGAAAAAGTGTCTTGTTTAAGATAGATCCAAAGCTTGCAGATTTGGCTGGCAAGGAATTGGGTGAGCAGAGCGATGGGCTACTCTTTGGGGATAACTTTGTGAAGGATATGGCAAAATACGTAGGTACTTTCAATATTTACAGAAAGCACAGAAGGACATTAGGCGTGTTTTTGGTTGGGCCGGGAGAACAAGGGGTCGGTTCCCCGGCCGAGGAAATGGAGTTACCAGAGGATTTTATGGAAGGGGTAACAGACCCTATGGAGCAAATTATGGAAGTGGATTTGGATATGGATATTCAGGAGGATATGGTTATCAGAGAACCAATCAAGGAAGTTTCTTCCCTCAAAGACAGAGGGGGAGAGGAAGAGGAGCAAGATCAGATAGGAGGCCAAGAGGAGTCTCAGGTAAGCTTCTTACAAGACCCTTTATTTATGGAAGTAAAGTTGGGCGGCAGACTAGCCCAGTTTGTTTCCAGATGGCAAGAAATAACACAGGATCCTTGGGTTTTGGAGACTGTAGTTGGATACAGGATAGATTTTATCAGTGTTCCAGTTCAGGAAAGGGTTCCGAAGGTGTTAAGGTTTTCAGAAGAGATGGAAAAATTGGTAACAAAGGAAGTATTAGAGTTGGAGAGGAAAGGAGCGATAGAGTATGCAGAGGAAGTGCAAGGTTGTTTCATAAGCAATTTGTTTCTAGTGGAGAAGAAGGACAAAAAGATGAGACCAGTAATCAATTTGAAGGAGTTGAACGATTGGGTTGTTTACAACCATTTCAAAATGGAAGGGATACATATGTTAAGAGACTTATTGAGAAAAGGGGATTGGTTGACGAGGCTGGACCTAAAGGATGCTTATTTAACAGTCCCGATGAGTCAGGAACTGGAGGTTCAAAAGTCTCCCTTTCGGTTTGACGTCAGCTCCTTGATGCTTCACCAAAGTGATGAGACCAATTGCGGATTGGTTGAGGTCAAGGGGGATTCGTCTGATAATATATCTAGACGATATTTTGATAATGGCAGAAGGGAGAATGTTGGCGAAGGAGCAAACGGAGTTTGCGGTGAAAGTAATAGAGGATTTGGGATTTGTTGTGAACAAAGAAAAGTCTTGTATGGTTCCGAAGCAGGAGATGATGTTTTTAGGTTTCAAGATACAGACGTTGGATTGTGTGTTGAAGTTGCCTATGGAGAAGGTGAGGAAAATCAGGAAGGAGGCGAGGAGAGTGATGTCTGCGGAATGGATTACCTTGAGGCAGTTGGCACGTCTGTTGGGTCTTCTGTCTTCATCGATTCAGGCAATATTCCCAGCTCCCCTGAATTATCGTGCATTGCAGAGGTTGAAAGCACATTATTTAAGGAAAGATGTGAGGTACTCTCAGAGGGTTGTGATGAATCTGGAGTCACGGGAGGAATTGGAATGGTGGCTGATGAGTCTGGAAGCTTGGAACGGTCGAGCGATATCTGATATCTGGTATGATGCCAGAGGTGGAGATAGAAGCGGATGCGAGTATGTACGGTTGGGGTGGTCGGTGTGGGGAGATTTCAACAGGGGGTCAATGGTCGAAAGAGGAAGGACATAAGCACATAAATTGTTTGGAGTTGTTGGCGGGTTCGTTCACGATAAAGAGCTTTGTGAGGGACAGGATGAGATGTTGTGTGCTTTTGAAGATGGACAATCTTTCTGCGGTTCAGTATGTGAACAAGATGGGTGGTCCGCGTTCAAAAGGATTAGCGGAACTAGCGAAGGAGTTTTGGAAGTTTTGTCTGGAAAGGGAAATTGTAGTGCAGGCTCAATATATACCAGGGTTGAGCAACGTAGAAGCGGATTGGTATTCAAGATACCTGAGGGATGCGAGCAGTTGAAGGTTAAAGAGAGAGGTATTTTTAAATCTGGAGAAAATGTGGGGGCCTTTGAATGTGGATCTGTTTGCGGACAGGTTGAATGCTCAGTTGAAGGAATTTTACAGTTGGAGACTGGATCCAGAGGCGAAGGGAGTGGATGCTTTCCTGCAGAACTGGAAAGGGGGAAGAAGTTATGCGTTTCCACCGTTTTCAATGATTCAGAGAGTTCTGAACAAGGTCAGAAGGGAAGAGGTAGAGTTGGTTTTGATAACTCCTTTTTGGAAGGCACAGGTATGATTTCCGGATGTAATGAATTTGTTGATAGAGGATCCAGTAGTCCTGCCAGATTGCAGGGAGATTTTGATGGATGTTCAGGGAAATTTTCACGACCTTGTGATCTCGGGGCAGTTGAAGTTGATGGCGTGGTTGATTTCAGGAGAATTTGGCAAATGCAGGGATTATCAAAGGAGGCTGAGGAGCTTGTGTCAAAATCGTGGTCTAAGGGAACATCTAGGGTTTATGGATCAGCTTGGAGAAAGTGGAATGGTTGGTGTGTTGAGAGGAGTTTGGATCCCTTTTCGGCACCTGTGGTAGAGGTGATAAATTATTTGTCAATTCTTTTTTGTAGTGGTTTGGCTTATAATTCGGTTAATTTGAGTAGATCTGCAATTTCAGCGGTACATGTTTTGGTGGATGGAGTTCTAGTGGGGCACCATGCTTTAGTTAGGAGGTTGGTTAAGAGTGTTAGAGTGGTTAATCCGCCAAAATCACAGTATGATTCTCTTTGGGATGTTACTTTGGTGTTGAAAGAGCTTGAGAGTTGGGGAAGGAACGCGGATTTGGATTTGAAATTGTTAACATGGAAGTTGACAATGCTTTTATGTAACCCCGGGCGAAGCACTACGCTACGCTCACGTAGTTTGCGAAGTTTGCACAACTTCGCACTACGCGAGCTGCACGTAGCACAGTGCGAACATGCGTAGTGCAGCATAGCGTAGTGCAGCGGTCATTTTTTGCTTGTTCGCAGCCCTCAACGTCATGTTCGCGACCACGAGCAAGCAAAATGACATCCCGGCGAGACTCTCAACGCAGGGAGGTCAGGTTTCTCATTGCGAGTGGTCGTGCATGCTCACGCCCGCTCGCGATGAGAAACTACCAGTTCGCATTGAGAAAGCTGCCGCTCGAGTAAAAATCTACTCGAGTGGCAGAAAATTACAGCTCGCACTGTGCAAGATGTCGTTTTCAATGATTGCACAGTGCCGGATGCTTGTTCGCACTGTGCAATCATTGAAAATGCATCTTGCACAGTGCGAACATGCTACGTGAAGTTGGCGTAGTGCGAAGTGCACTTCGCGTAGCTTCGCGTAGCGCTACTTCGCGAACTACGCCCATGGTTACTTTTATGTTTGGTCTCTTTTAGGAGGGTATCAGATGTTAGAGCTTTGGATGTTAACTCGAGGGTTTATCAACCAGAAGGTGTTTGTTTTGAGTTGAAGAGAAGGACTAAGACTATGTCAAGGACGATTTTTTACCCATTTTTAGAGGGTGAAAGTACTTTGTGTGTGGTTAAATGTTTGAAGGAGTATGAGAAAAGAATTTTTGCATTTAGGAAAGGAGATTGTAAACAATTGTTGATCTCATACGTTAAGCCGTTTAAGGCAGTGTCAACCCCTACTTTGGCAAGATGGATAAGGAATGTGATGGTCAAGGCAGGGGTGGATATTGGTGTTTTTGGGTCATATTCAGTTAGAGGGGCTATGGCTAGTAAAGCATTTGTGAAAGGTTTTAGTTTGGGTGGTATTTTAAAGGCTGCAGATTGGTCTAATGATTCAACTTTTAGAAAGTTTTACTTTAAGCCTGTGGAAAATGTTTTGGGTAAGGTTTTGGAAGAACTTTGAACATGCATAACGTTGGCCTCCGGGCCTTTGACATAAAATGCAGATTTTCCACAGTTTTAATGTAAAGAAAATCATGATTTTATTAAAAAAGGCACGGAGGCTAATATTATCCCTCCGCTGTGCCCGCCCTGTGGTTGATTTATTTGATTTGTTTTAAAGGTTTAAGATGAAGAAGAAGATGGTGAAGGAGTTCGGGATGGAAGAAGGAAGTTGAGTTTGGAGTTTAAAGAAGATTTGGAGACGGTGGAATTTATTTGGAGTTATTATTGATTGTTCATTCGCAGTCACAAAAGAGGAAGATGGCTGCTGATCAAGGGGACTTATACATGTTCTAAGTTCTGGAATGTTTGGATATATTCTAAGTTCTAAGATATTGTTGCTGCTGTGTTTGGGCGGTAATAAAGGGATATGCATAATATTAGCCTCTGTGCCTTTTTTAATAAAATCATGTTTTTCTTTACATTAAAACTGTGGAAAATCTGCATTTTCACTTGCCTACAGACGTTGTGCTACGAAGTTAAGAAAATATATAGTACCATTCACGGGGGATTCCTTGGTTGAACGTGGGATGATGAGGTGAGCTAATAGACTAAATTAGTTTAGAAAGCAAAAAATAGAGTGATCTCCTCTTGGCTTTATTGACTTAAGCAGTATTTACCGATGCATCCAGACAACGCGTAACAAGAAAAATTCAGAACAACAATCAATCGGTTATATCTTCGACGGTTCACACGCTTACTTTCATTATTTTCAAATCAGCAATACGCAGGGTATTTCTACGTACTTTGACACTGTCTTACATGATGCTTTAAGAATATGCAAGCACTGAAAACTCAGCAACTTTTGAAGTAAAGGACAACATATGCTAGCGTTACCTATCTCAGTGTCTTCATTAGGGGGACTAGTGTTTATATTATGATTTTAGAACAAAGGTTGTTCTTACGTTTTCTACGCATTCGCGGCATTGGAATTTATGCATGCTTGTGTTTAAATCAGGATGGTTCATCTCTAGAAGTGTTTCCTGGTACAACTTATTACGATACGTCAATTATACTCAAACTTCTCAGTCCAGGTAGAGTATCTGAAACTGTCCACTGGTGTATGCATGAGTGTTTTTCTTCACGGGTAGGAATTGCACTAATGTATAACGTTGATAAAAAGCGCTAGAAACCTGTCACACGGCAACACCCACCGACATCTCTACATCTTAGCAATATCACCACTCGATTTTCTATCTTTCACAGTGACACCTGTTCCCTACCATTTATTTAGATTATTGCACATCTGATTCAAGATTATTCATATTTTCGGTGTATGGATATGGCACCTCCCTTATTTGTATGAAATTAATCGGTGAAGCCAAGAATTTCGTGTATTGTATACATGTATATTTTCTGTTACAGGTTCTTGCCCCTGACGAAGGGACGCAGAAAGTCCCGAAATGCATCGGGTTCTATTTAAGTTATTCATATCAGATGTTTCATTAGACATGGAGGTCTACATGTGTTAGATTTCATTGTATTCAGATTTTGAAGAGTATAATTTATGTCCACATATGTAAAATAATAGTTTCTGTGCATATAAAAAACAAGAAATAATGTCCAACTTATGATTGATGAATATTCATGTGTATAAAGAATATTGTTTGAAATTAAGATTCATTATTGTTTCTCTAAAAACTTTCATAACCAAAGATTGAGAACATTTCGGTTCACTAGGAACAGTGCACACTACACTCAGGGTGCTCCCTGTTCTAGGTTCTGTTATAATTAATGAACCCACTTTGGAGTTAGGTCAGATTCCCTGCTAGACTTTGGGAGGTCCAGACCTCTTTGCCGTATATCTGTTGTGTTGCTTCGTTCTATACAATATTCCTTTACCTTAGAAAACTTCTGCAGAAGTTCTTCTGTGTTGACACCTTTCTCCTTTAATGGATATAATTAGGGTTTACTCACCTAGTATTCTTTGGAGAAAATTTAGGTTAGGAGATTTAGATTTTCCTCATGCATAACAGGGAAGAGGACCTCAATTCATATACTGATCATCAAATCCATTTTTTCAACATAATGTATCTCAATTACTGAATTTCTTGTATGTTTCATGTTTCTAAGGCTAAATTTAATTTGTTGTTTTAGTCTGCCTGTAGTAATCCTGTATTTTTACAAAAATTTCCTGAGACTTGTGTAGATCAGTATGGATTTGAATTTGAAATAAATCCATAGTTAATCCCATCTTCAGACTCAGAGTTTTACTGTTTGCCCTAATGGGTGGAATTGCTACATTATAGTTGATACTTAATCCTTTTATTCCTTAGGCACCTAGAAAGTTCCATTGCAGGGAGCAAAGAAGAAGTAGCCCAAATACTATGTATTAGCAATACTATAGAATAATGTATCAATTCATATTAACTACATGGGTTTCTGTAAACCCTGTGTAAATGCCAGTATTTAGTTTCTTTATAATCAGCGACTTGTGATGCAGCCAGTACCCGATTGTAATAAGAAGATGTCAGAGCTCCATCATTATGAGTTATTACAGTCGAGTTCTGATGTCAAAATGCCTTCTGCCAGCAGCCAAGGTGAAAAGGCAAGTCGGGTCACGGAGCATAATGAAAGCAGCTTTTGAAAGCAGCGAACATAGAATGTTGCTTTTCTTTCTTCTGCTCCATATCTTAGCTTACAATGACATGCATAGTCACTCAAGCCAGTGACTGAAAGTGACTGTTTGAAAAAAATCGATGGCTAAAAAAGTTGGAATCAGAGCACACACTGTGCACATTGTAAGCAGTAGGTGTGATAGACAGCAGCACCATCAAAACCTTCATCTCACAGTAACCGCACTGACTGATCTGGAGTATTCATGCCATTTTCATGTCAGATTAGGTTATTCTGGGACCATATAGTGTAACATTGCATGATATTATGAACAAAGCATCCCATTTGTTGGTGGTGCGATGTTAGTCCTGGGGTTCCCTTTGATCTGCCTTGTATAACCTCTTGCAACTCTTTGGCCAGGGCAATGGATACAGACAGGTTAGACGGGTTGGTTGCAATGTATTTCATGTCTCTTGCATAAGATGTGTGGGATGACGACAGGAAGTTAGTGACCCTACCTTCCCGTTACTATCGGTCCTGGCATTGCAGGAGCATAGAAAAATTTAGGGCTGAGTCCCATTGTTTTTGTCCTCTCTTTTGTTTTCTCGATGCCTAGCCTAGACCTTTAGAGGAAGATGTCCTGGCATGAAAATACCTACTTACTCATTGCCTGAGTTCTAGAGGGATTAGTGGGGTTTTTCCCCCTTGGTTGTTTTACCTTCCAAAGGATGTCCGGCAGTGGTGCTAAAGCAGGCCACATCATCATCCTCTTCAACATTACCTTTAAAGACAGCCTTAAGGTTGGCTAGCAGTAATCTTCATTCTGTAAGGACATGCACACTGGTCTAGGTGTGCAAACACACAGTTCAGACAGAAGTGTAGTTCATGGGTCTGTAGCTTCTGGTCTCACAACATGGGGTACCCCCAATTAACTGGTGTTTAGGAGGAGCACAGCCATGGCAAAGGTGCAGTTGCCCAGAAGTCATGGACCACCTCTCAGGGATACAGGAAGTTTCACCTGTGAGGTTTGCGTAGAGTTAAAATGAATGCTAGACCTGATAGCTGTGTAACTCATCATGCAATAAAAGTATTGGAAATGTATGTAAACATTTTGGTTCATTTTTAGGAAGGGTGTAGCTATTAGGATTGACAAGGTTATTCTTTGCGTGGATGTGATTTTGGCTAATTCTCTTGCTGTTATGTTTGCGATAGAAATAAACATAACCTAGGAGTACCCAAAAATGTCATCTTCAGTCATTGGTTCACTTGAGTTAGAGGGGATGGGATCTAGACTGAGAGGCTCATTGGCCTATTATCAATTCTCTCTTCTGTCACAAAGTTGGATGATGGTGGTGATTGGGCAGCTAATTTCTGAGAGGTTGGGCCGGCCATCTCCATAAAGATCACTGTTTCTTCAAATTCACTGCCTCCTGTTTCCAGGTCTGACTTATTGCCCTGCAAGATGTTCTCAAAACTCCACCTTTTAAACTCTGAACTCCTCTGGAGTGAAGGACTGGCCATCAGAGATGCCTGATGGAATGCAAGTCTGCCAATCATCTGCATCTATCAGAAGATAGTTTCATTCATGGGCTACTTAGCTATTATTAGTATGGCTGTGTACAGTGAGACCAGCCCCTTGGTGCAAACATGTGACCTTCTGACCAGTTTTTCTTACTTGCTTAAGGACTCCTGGAGCCCATACTGCACGCCACATGTGTTGGCTTTAAACACAACTTCAAAGATAGCACCCTAAGGTGCATGGCAAATTGGGCTTGTTTTGTGCCTTAATGTAGTAGATCTGCAAGATGGTTCAGTCAGCTAGATATGCACCTGATCCAGTTCACAAGTTCAAACCCCCACAAAGCACACAATCAGTTTTCAAAAAATAAATTAGGCCAAAGAGTATATGTACCCCAAGGCTCGTCATAATACTCGGGAAAACTATGGGGCATATTATCAAGTAAGGGCGTTACATTATCGCCGCTTTTATCGGCAGGAAACTGCAGATAAAGCGGCGATAATGGGCTTAATAATATGCTCTATGAATTCCAATCGAAGCCCATGTTAGATGTGAAGACATCTAACATTGGCTTCGATTGGAATTCATAGAGCATATTATCAAGCCCATTATCGTCGCTTTATCTGCAGTTTCCTGCCGATAAAAGCGGCGATAATGTAACGCCCTTACTTGATAATATGCCCCTATATTCCTGCAAAATTGTTTTCACCGAATATGGGATCGTTACTTTTCACCTCCCAAGGCCTCACAGACCTAACTCGGACCCAGTGTGTGAGATAATGTAAGTACAGTAGATAATGTGTAACTTCCGTTAAAGAAAGGAATGCCATTTCCAACTGAACATCTTGCTGCTTGGTGACTCCATATTGTGCTTGAATCATGCAGCCAATGCTGGCTTTTCAGCCAACAGCACTTTCTATCAATGCTTAATTTGAGCCGGTGGTTTCCAGTGCTCAGCACCGGCACTTAATCATCAACACTGGTGCTTTACATGAGCCCCAGTTTTACATAGGGAGATTAAGTGATTTTGCAGAATCACAGGATTTTAAGCCGACGGCAAGCCTCAAACCTGGTTCTCCTGCTCCGAAGTCTGCAGCTCTGGCAATAACGCTCCATCCTCCCTCCACTTTCAGAGTTAGTAGTTGGTTCTGTTGTAGGCCGCGCTAACAGGAGAAATGGGCTGGTACAAGCTGCTGTCTGATGAAAGCCCCAGCATTTCTTTTCACTGCCTTCCATGCTGGAATGTTTCAGCCCCAGTTAATGTAAAAAAATTAAGTTTTAGAATGCAACGTGCTATTCTATAAGCAGCTACTCCTGGCTCGGAGTGGCGAACATGACGTGAGGCCTCTCTGCAGCAACAGACAAGGAAATGCTAACTGCCAGAGTCAGGGATTTAAGTGGGAAAAAAAAGAAGAGTGCTACTTGCAGATAATAACTTTAACACCTCGTCAGGGGTAATAATTGCTATATAAATACAATGACAATTGCAATAAAATATTTTTTTTAAACTTGCAATGTGTGAATTGTGATTCACACAAAAGATAATGTTAAACCCCAGTTTATGTTGAGAACGGGTGTCTAAACTTTAAAACTTATGACTTGATGAGCCAAAAATGTCATTTTGAAAATGGACAAACATTGCACCCTAGGCCAATCACCCAGTTTTTAATAGCACAAGTCATTTACAATGCGGCGCACCGTGGCGCAAGGATAGACAGATGTGTGACACATCTTTTGGCAGAAAAGCAGCGCATTGCAGGAGTCGTGTCGTAAGCACGATACAACTCCATCAGGAATGCCAATTCGGAGCATGATGCTTCATTTCTTACGCCTGCTTCAAGCAGGCGCAAGGTTTTGACGCAGTGGCGTTGTAAAAGGGACTCCGTGAAATCCTATAGATTTCACTGTGTCACTTTTACGAGGCTTCCTTGCGATGGAACGCCCATCCTGCATACATTATATCTGACGCAGGTTTAATGTAGAGCAGAGCTTTACAACGTGACACATCTCCCTAGATGCACCACGTTGTAAATATGTTGCATCGTGGCGCATTGTTTACGACACCGCTGCGTCACAGAAGTGACGCAACGGCGCTGTAAAGATGTTGCAGGGGCTTGTAAATCTGCCCCTATACATGTTGTTCTTTTTACCCATTCGTTCATGTTCTCAGGTTGCAATATAACCTCACAATTCTAAGACTCTCATTTAGCACTCAAAGTAGCGTTTTGTCACGCGTAATTGAGATCTCAGCTGCCATATTACAAGAGCCATAGGAATAATGCACTTTCAAAAAGATTGATGGGACATACAGCAAATGTATAAGGCAGTTACCCATCTCACAGACTCTAAATCAGGCCATTGACGTTTTCAGAAATACAAGCACCAGAGAATATATTAGACTTTGCCCCAGATTTCTGTTCTGGACAGCTAATCTTTCACAAATGTGACAGATATCCCATTCAGCATATAACATGTAAAATTATATATAATGCATTAATAGGTGCAATAAGGTTGACAGGATATATGTCACATCAGTTACACAGTAACCTAAGCATCAAAATATAAATGCAGCACTTTGGCAATACTGCAATTATATAACTTTGATACTGTCATTTCTGTTACACATGGATTATGCCATCTAAAATATCTACAACCTGCTCTTTCATGAAGCGTTCAAGAGACTCACAGTCATATGTCGATACATTTTTAAAACTACTGGTGGTCAACTTGCCTTCCTATATTAAAGATACAAAGGACATTTTGACACATTTGAGGACTTACAGTGGGATGACTCTATGTGTCTGGTAACTATAGATATAGAGTCCCTGTATACTTGCATTAAGAAAGAACATGGTCTTAGAGCCACAGATCATTTTTTATCCCCCAGAAATGCTTCATTCCTTGAACACAATGCGATGATCCTTGAGATGATTGATTTAATTTTGTGTAACAATTTTTTTCTGTTCAATCAAGATTGGTACCATCAACAACAGGGTACAGCAATGGAATTAAAATGTGCACTGTCCTATGCCAATTTGTTCATGGGATGGTTCGAAAAATTCCATGCGTGGTCCCACAGTGCAGCAAAGTGGATAAACGATGTCCATTTTTGGGGGTGTTACATTGATGATGTGATCCTAATCTGGACTGGTACTGAAAAAGATCTTTTGGATTATTTTCAGTACCTTAATGATAACAATTTCAATGTGAGACTTACAATGAATATGTCGAGGACCAGAATTCAATTTCTGGATCTGGAACTTTTCACTTTAGATCACAAATTGCCTAGTACCATTTTTAGAAAGGACACCCTTGTCAACAGCACTCTACACTACGATAGTGCCCATTCTCAAAGCACCAAACGAGACATACCTTATGGCAAACTAATTAGAGTGCACCGGAACTGTAGTGATAATGTGTTATTTGAAGAGCAGGCTATAGGGTCCCTACGACGTTTGAAAAAGCGTGGATACAAAACATATGATTTGAATCAGGCTTTTAAATGTAACCGTAAACTAAGGAGCGAAAATACACTCAGAACTACTCAGAGAAAGATCCAGAATGAAAGACTTTTATCACTACCTGTTCAGGCCTAAATCAGGATCTTTATAAAATCTTACACCGACACTGGAAAATCTTAAATCGTGAGCCAGGAGTAGGTCTGTTAGTACAAGATAAACCCTCTATCACATATAAGAGGTCGAAGACCCTAAGGGAAGTTCTATGTCCCAGCTATACTGCTGTCAGACCACAGGGTCAAGGTACATGGCTCAAACGGCCTAAGGGTTTCTTTACGTGTGGCAACTGTAACATCTGCCACCTTGGTGTAAACAATTCAGCCATCTTTTCCTATAACAATAGGACTGTGTATGACATTAAACATTTCATCAATTGTCAATCTACAAATATCAAATACATTATCATTTGCAACTGTTCTAAAATCTATGTAGGTAGCCCTGTGAAACAGCTATGGTCCGTATTGAGGAGCATCGACTTGCCTGTCTAAACAATGATCAATCAAATGCGATTTATTCTCATGTTTGCAGCTCGAATGTCCCAAAGGCTAATTTTAAGTTACATGCCATTTATTGGGTGATGCAAGATAGAACAAGGGTGGACAGGGAGCTGCGATTAAGACAGGAGGAGGCTCGCTGGCTTTGCAAATTGCGAGCAGTATCTGATGGGCTTAACAGTGATAATGAACTGCATTTCCTGTTGTAATATTAACTATGGTTTGGACAGTATATCTAGGGTCAAATCTGTATGCCAAAAGAGTAGTAATGTGGCAAAGTCTGGAAAACTACGACTCTTTTGTGCCTTTACGCTAATATACTGCAATTTGCCCTATTGAGGCTATATGATGAGTGTGTAAAATTACGTAGCAATGAGGGTTTATCTGCAAAAATTAGACTTCTATCTGTTCCTGTACATGGAGAACTGTTGAGGTGCGCTTGTTGAATCTTTGTTTGGTTTCTTTCCAGTAAGTGATTCATGTATAAATATTGGTAATGTTTATCTTGTTGAGGCTAATATATTAAGAATATCTTAGTGTTTTTCTTCCTTCAGGTTGTTATTCAGTACTTATAATGAGGTTGGACAAAGTTAGAGTCTTAGAAATGAGATGTGTTAGCGAAATAGTGACTAAATATATATACTGTTAGTTACTTTTGGCAAAAACTATTGGTTTTGTGTTGAACTCAAAATGGTTCAGTATTATAGAAATACATTTTTAAATGAATGATTTCAGTGGAAATACGTTTATTCACAAGACAATATGTTACCTCCTATGATGAATGTTGGGGGAATATCTAATGTGACTTTTATTTAATGGATTACCTTCTTTTATGAATGTTGGGGGTGCACTCAATTCACTACGCAACTTTTATTATATAAATTGTATCTATTCGAATAAGTTTTGTCCGTATAATCAAGATGTATTCATTTTATCAATATGATGCCAATAGTAGAGAGCAGACACTGGCTAATCTTTGAAGTATAACAAGTGAATTAGATCCCACGTTTTTTATACAAAAACTTTAGGAATGATTCAAAATGAAAAGATAGAATGTGAATATATCACACAATATTTGATAAGCGTTATCTTTACTGTAGGGTTGTAATTGCCGTGGAAACATCATGGATTACTGTCTTTTTCACATTACTCTGTGGTCTTTCTTTTCATGATAGGGACCGATAGTCGCATGGCCAAGCAGGCATGCTTGTGTAAATACGACTGTAGTTGAAGCTATAGCAGGACATGTTGATCATCAAATAAGGACCTCTAGATAACGTCAACATTTGGCGGTGTGCTTAGGATAAATATAGCTGAAGTACAGGACTAATAGAACAATAAAGTTTGTTCATCACATTCGGACAGTGTTAATATTTGGCGGTGGAAGGAAGAATATGATAGTGAAAGAGCCATTTTGGAAGGAGTGCCATGTGACTCCTTCTGACTAATCATGTATTCTGGCAGTGACCAAAACACGCACCAAACTGTGATGCGAGATTTGATTTGTTACCACTAGTTTGAGTTTTGTGATGTTTCACGTAATATGCCCTTCTTTGGTGACATGAAGAATAGGTGATTGGCTCGTAGTGGGCTGAAATACATTGGCACGTTTCTTACGTGCCTGTGAAGGATTTAACTCACACAGCAATCGGATTGTGTGTTTTTCGTGAGGCGGTGACAGCCAAAAAAAGAATGTGATGAACACGGGAAATGTTTTTCTCCATGTGGACGAGATGGATGGGGGATGACAGTATGCGTTCCCCGCATGGGCTTATAATATATGCCACAATGCTAAGTCTAAAGACATTACATACCCGTCTCCGCAGGGAATGGGAACTAAGCGGTAGTCCCGACTTAAATATATGAACCGGATAAATTGGGCACAGTCCACGGCAACTGACTTTTGATGTTTCTCTCGTTGTTTTCTCCTTTGAGACAAACATAGCCGATTATTTGGGAATGAGAAGGAGTGGGGTCTTTGGCTACAACTGGCCATAAGTCGGGTGTACACAGATTTTTGTTCACGCAACTTACAATTCTAAGAATGCGATTAATGCGGCTCTGGGCATACGGCCATATTGGGGTAGAATGCAGTTAATATCAGTTCCCCATGTGAATGGGATTCGATGACACTGGATGGACCCCGTATGGGTCAATGAAATAAGCCATAATGCTGAGTCGCAGGACACCGCCTGCTGTTCTCTGGAATCAAAAAGCAGTCCTGACAGGTACGATTCCCTCCTGAGTCTGTGTGGACGTAGAGGACGGGATCATATGGCGTTCATTAGGATTTGTCTCTTTGGTTATGAATTCACCGGTGTACGTTTGACCTTTATACGGCATCCTACCTTAGAAGGTGTTGAACGCATTAGCCTTTGAGAGCTCATGAGCCGTGTTTTTAAGTGCATGCTTTTAAAAGGTAGAATCTATGCATACATTAAGGGATACCCAATATATGTTAACGCATAATTTTTGTAACTGACAGGAGTATCCTATTTGCATTTCTAATGCGTTCTGTGTGTTTAATCCCCTCTAGTGCATATTGATGAGCGCCCCAAGTTTATTCCAGGAATCAGCAACTCTATGCATTTAATGCATTACTTCTCCAAATAATTCTGGAACTTTGTCTCAATACACAATAAGGTACTCTATTCTGGTTTCACAACTGCATGGGCCAGATTTCCTTTTTCAAATCAAAAATTGTTTACCCGACTGGTAAGGGTTTGTCTGATTGTAGCTTTGATTTGGCTTTAGATAAGGTGGAGTGCTATTGGAAACTCGATATTGGATATCAATCCTTGGACCATGAATTAAGGTGTACGAATTTTAGGTAAATGACCTATTTGCAAATTATTTTTTTTACAAATACTCATGGAATTGCACATGGGTGGCAATGGCCTATTTATGTTTTATACAATCAGTCTAGGCAGTTTCTGGTTTGGTTTTGTTCCCAGCACAAAGTAATTTTTAATTTGTGTTCACTTCTTTACTTTTTCTTTAGTTTTTTGAAGCACGGTCTGTTAATCTTTAAAATTTCCCTTTTGCGTTTAAATTAAGTCGTCCTTTTCTCTCTGACATCATGGTCGTCCTCTCTTTTCTTTTCCTTTGCTTTCTATACTTGAGTACTTATAGTGTGGGTGGTTTCACGGCAATTGCAACATTATGTATAATGCAATGCTAGAGGTAAGTTTGTCTCTATTTTCTTACAAGTCTTAAGAGGTGAATTAGACAACCCTGTATAGGACGTTCTTTGTAATTGTCAGTGTTGTCTTGAATATGTCTGCTGTTATGTGTTTTAATTGGTGTGTATATTATAAAAGTATTTATTTTAATTGTTATATTAACAGCCCTGAGGAAGCCCTTTTGGGTGAAACGCGTGTGTGTATCTCTCAACGTATAATACCAATAAAGAAGAGTTATCCACACTGAAAACCCTGAGAGAGTTGTCAATTTTGCACACTATGTGTTATTTGTTGTGTGCCTGTCTGTCGGTTTTTGTATGTATCTTTGTATTGGCTGTTGTGGCAGTGGACCTTAGAGGTTGGCACCTATTTTTCGTATATTTAGAAACAGACATAGTGATAAAAGGGTAAGTGCGGCTTTAATCATCCCTTGCTGCCATCGCATCAGTTCAAAATTATATATAATGCATTAATAGGTGCAATAAGGTTGACAGGATATATGTCACATCAGTTACACAGTAACCTAAGCATCACAATATAAATGCAGCACAGTGACAATACTGCAATTATATAACTTTGATACTGTCATTTCTGTTACACATGGATTATGCCATCTAAAACATTTACTATTGAGAAGAACAAGGGAACCCACTTGGTAAGCAAGGACCCAGGGTATTAGTATACTTACGCAACAACGGTCCTTGACAAAAAGGAGGTATACTTTAGGGTAATTATAGGCCACAGTCTGAGCTATAATGAACAGGAAGTCCAGCCGGACCCCAACATTTAATTGATAATGCAATAAAAGGAATATCAAAGCGACATAATTACAGTGGGACACAGTCCTGTATCCAACAAGGCTAAACAAACAAATGACAATATACACAGTGTAGGAAGTTTCTCAGGCAATTTACAATTTGCGAGCAGCTAGAAGAATTAGACTGAATCAAATTAGCTTAGCTCATGTAGAAAAAACGCAATTAAGGCACATGCTAGTGAACTAGTGTTTAGACTACATAACTGTCAACGGCGTTTCGATCCTGTTAAAATAAAGGATCATCATCAGGACAACAATGTATTGCCTGAATATGCAAGCCTGTAGGTGAAGGTCCGAGGAAGACAAGGTCTAGTATCCTAGGGGAACCAGGGCAGTAGTTCTAAGTAGAAGAGCGCAGGAGGTCCGGCCTCTAGTGCCTAATAGGTGCAGGATACCGCTGCAGCAGTTGCCGCCACGATTGAATTTGGGAGACGATCGTGGTGATGGAAACCACGTTGGTTGGGGGATCCCAATTGAGGGTCGGTATTGGAAGCGAAGGATTATGCCAAAAGGCGGTTCATGCCTGCGATGAGGCTACCTGGGAGTTCAGAATGGAACTACAGCAACACGTCTGGAGGGCCGAATCGCACTGGTCAGACATTTAAAACATTTACAACTTGCTCTTTCATGAAGCGTTCAAGAGACTCACAGTCATATGGTGTCCGTAAACAGTTTAGGAAGTGCTCGCATGTATATTAAATATGATGGGGCAGATTTACAAGAACTGACGCATCTCTGCATATCACCAGAGATGGGTCAGTTAATTTGCATCACGCAAAAAAAAACTTGCGCCACCATTGATGCGGAGCATTGTGGTGCAAAGATTGATAGATGCGTGACGCATCTGATGGCGTAAAGGCAACACATTGCTGGAGTTGTGTCGCAAGCACAAAGCAACTCCAGCAATGCTCAGGAATACCAATTCCTAGCATGCTGCATCACTACTTATGCCTGCTTCAAGCAGGCGTAAGGTTTTGACGCAGTGGCATCGTAGAAGTGACTCAGTGAAATCTTGTACATTTCACTGCGTCACTTTTATGAGGCTTTCTTACGTCGGAATGCCAGCCCTGCATACATTATACCTGATGCAGGTATAATTTAGCGTAGGGTTTTACAACATGATGCATCTTTATAGATGTGTCACGTTGTAAATGTATTGCAATGTGGCGCAATGTTTACGTGGCTGCTGCATCTAAAAGTGACACACCGGCGGTGTAAAAGTTTTGCAAAGGGCTTGTAAATCTGCCCTGTAGTCTTGGTGCAACTGTGATTCAATATGTGACATGTATAATATCCTGTGGCCATAGCTTGAGTCTGTAATTCGTATAAGACATCTAAACCCTGGCCAAGTGTATTAACACACTATTGTAAAAAAAAGTAGCACAGGTCTTGGCATACTCCAAACACCTGTAACAAAGCAGGCATTTGTGAAATAGCAATCATTATTCCAAAATAACAGTCTGGCCCTTTATGATGTCCCTTTGTGTGCCCTTTATTAAGATTAGTATGGTAAAAGGTTTCATCCTACACCCTCTTTGACGTGTGTACCTTTTGTTATGGACCTCTATAGTATCTAACTGATCTGTACATCTGTGTGCTTTCAGCTTATAGAACATACAAGGGGGCATTGTATGGTAATTTGGGGACACACAGGACAGCCACTGGAATTTAAAAGGTGGAACCAAAAACACAGAGGGACCCAGTGGTGATGAGTCTGGTCAAGTAGCCACTACAGCATCCAAATCGGAGGCTTCCAACTCAGGGCAGCCCCACATGGTGGCAGATGAAACAAAATGTACGATCTGTTTGTGTCCACCACTACAAACCCTAGCATCCGCACTCTTGTCCCCTCCAGAATGGTGCCAACACCCAGTCCAGAAACGAGCTGGGGTCACCTTTGCCCTGGGAATTTTTCCACTTGCCCTTATCCTGCCAGCACTGGCCAGCAGAATACCTCTGTGGTGCAGAGTATTGTTGCACGCCATCCAGGGTATCAGCCAGACATTCACAATTGATAGACCTCTTGGTTGTAATGCACTCTCTCCTGTCTGCCTTGGAGTGATGTTCACTCTTTCCTAGCACTTCAGCTGACACTAGTGCTTCCAGGCAGCACACCTGCCCCTATTCCTCCTTCAGATACCCATCAAACCCCTGTCCCATTCAAAGCTGTAGCCCCATTCCACCACCTGCCCTCATTCACATGCCTGAGTGTTAGGATTATATATTAGCGTGGCCATATATATGTTTTGCAAATGTGCATTCAGTAATTGAATGGAGATGTGTGGGCGTAGGAAAAATGTATTAGGTGATAATTTAATCTGGGTATGTAAAATGAGATGTGGCTAGTCTGGGAGGCTTGGTAAATTGCTGCTGGATATGATTACCTTCTATTTAGTTGTGGATTGTTTTGTTTCACCACTGCCAACAGAGTGCCAGGCCATGGAGTAACAGTCATGTTGATAGAGTAGATTTTGTGTTTGATGTGGGCAGCAATTTGATTTTGTATGTTCTTTTTCCTCTAACAATGGTGTGGAGGCTGAGCCTCCATGTTTATTTTACATCAACGGGGCCAGAAAATATACTATAAATACAGCAGATGGAGTAGGGGCTTTCCGTAAACCCGTCCATCGTGTCTCAGGTTTAACTCCCCTAACAGAGGAGGAAAATATAGGAGAGCCGAATTGAGGCGGTTGTTTGTCAACACTCCCTACTTTAAATCTGATGTAAAAACCTACAAAACGATTCAAAAAGGGGGTGGTGATGGACAGAGTATCTGAATTAAGCAGAACACTCCTACCCAGTCAAAAGATCAGGGCTTGATCCATCACCGTTTTTTAGCTCACTGCACCATCCCAGTTCAGAACCTGGCTACATGCAAATTAGTCTGACCCTGGCCCAGTGCATCATGGGAACAGGGCAGACCAAACTACCAAGCCAATTCTTTACTGGAAAGGAAACAAGCTTCCGGGGACCGGTTTCTGGCATTACAGCCGTCTTCGGCCCGGCTTGCTTGAATCCTGATGGTGCAGTGAGCAAGGGACTCACATCTGAGCATACCCTTCCACACTTGTGGTGGCCAAAACGATTCAAAAAGGGGGTGGTGATGGACAGAGTATCTGAATTAAGCAGAACACTCCTACCCAGTCAAAAGATCAGGGCTTGATCCATCACCGTTTTTTAGTTCACTGCACCATCCCAGTTCAGAACCTGGCTACATGCAAATTAGTCTGACCCTGGCCCAGTGCATCATGGGAACAGGGCAGACCAAACTACCAAGCCAATTCTTTACTGGAAAGGAAACAAACTTCCGGGGACCGGTTTCTGGCATTACAGCCGTCTTCGGCCCGGCTTGCTTGAATCCTGATGGTGCAGTGAGCAAGGGACTCACATCTGAGCATACCCTTCCACACTTGTGGTGGCCAAAACGATTCAAAAAGGGGGTGGTGATGGACAGAGTATCTGAATTAAGCAGAACACTCCTACCCAGTCAAAAGATCAGGGCTTGATCCATCACCGTTTTTTAGCTCACTGCACCATCCCAGTTCAGAACCTGGCTACATGCAAATTAGTCTGACCCTGGCCCAGTGCATCATGGGAACAGGGCAGACCAAACTACCAAGCCAATTCTTTACTGGAAAGGAAACAAGCTTCCGGGGACCGGTTTCTGGCATTACAGCCGTCTTCGGCCCGGCTTGCTTGAATCCTGATGGTGCAGTGAGCAAGGGACTCACACCTGAGCATACCCTTCCACACTTGTGGTGGCCAAAACGATTCAAAAAGGGGGTGGTGATGGACAGAGTATCTGAATTAAGCAGAACACTCCTACCCAGTCAAAAGATCAGGGCTTGATCCATCACCGTTTTTTAGCTCACTGCACCATCCCAGTTCAGAACCTGGCTACATGCAAATTAGTCTGACCCTGGCCCAGTGCATCATGGGAACAGGGCAGACCAAACTACCAAGCCAATTCTTTACTGGAAAGGAAACAAGCTTCCGGGGACCGGTTTCTGGCATTACAGCCGTCTTCGGCCCGGCTTGCTTGAATCCTGATGGTGCAGTGAGCAAGGGACTCACATCTGAGCATACCCTTCCACACTTATGGTGGCCAAAACGATTCAAAAAGGGGGTGGTGATGGACAGAGTATCTGAATTAAGCAGAACACTCCTACCCAGTCAAAAGATCAGGGCTTGATCCATCACCGTTTTTTAGCTCACTGCACCATCCCAGTTCAGAACCTGGCTACATGCAAATTAGTCTGACCCTGGCCCAGTGCATCATGGGAACAGGGCAGACCAAACTACCAAGCCAATTCTTTACTGGAAAGGAAACAAGCTTCCGGGGACCGGTTTCTGGCATTACAGCCGTCTTCGGCCCGGCTTGCTTGAATCCCGATGGTGCAGTGAGCAAGGGACTCACATCTGAGCATACCCTTCCACACTTGTGGTGGCCAAAACGATTCAAAAAGGGGGTGGTGATGGACAGAGTATCTGAATTAAGCAGAACACTCCTACCCAGTCAAAAGATCAGGGCTTGATCCATCACCGTTTTTTAGCTCACTGCACCATCCCAGTTCAGAACCTGGCTACATGCAAATTAGTCTGACCCTGGCCCAGTGCATCATGGGAACAGGGCAGACCAAACTACCAAGCCAATTCTTTACTGGAAAGGAAACAAGCTTCCGGGGACCGGTTTCTGGCATTACAGCCGTCTTCGGCCCGGCTTGCTTGAATCCTGATGGTGCAGTGAGCAAGGGACTCACATCTGAGCATACCCTTCCACACTTGTGGTGGCCAAAACGATTCAAAAAGGGGGTGGTGATGGACAGAGTATCTGAATTAAGCAGAACACTCCTACCCAGTCAAAAGATCAGGGCTTGATCTATCACCGTTTTTTAGCTCACTGCACCATCCCAGTTCAGAACCTGCCTACATGCAAATTAGTCTGACCCTGGCCCAGTGCATCATGGGAACAGGGCAGACCAAACTACCAAGCCAATTCTTTACTGGAAAGGAAACAAGCTTCCGGGGACCGGTTTCTGGCATTACAGCCGTCTTCGGCCCGGCTTGCTTGAATCCTGATGGTGCAGTGAGCAAGGGACTCACATCTGAGCATACCCTTCCACACTTGTGGTGGCCAAAACGATTCAAAAAGGGGGTGGTGATGGACAGAGTATCTGAATTAAGCAGAACACTCCTACCCAGTCAAAAGATCAGGGCTTGATCCATCACCGTTTTTTAGCTCACTGCACCATCCCAGTTCAGAACCTGGCTACATGCAAATTAGTCTGACCCTGGCCCAGTGCATCATGGGAACAGGGCAGACCAAACTACCAAGCCAATTCTTTACTGGAAAGGAAACAAGCTTCCGGGGACCGGTTTCTGGCATTACAGCCATCTTCGGCCCGGCTTGCTTGAATCCTGATGGTGCAGTGAGCAAGGGACTCCCATCTGAGCATACCCTTCCACACTTGTGGTGGCCAAAACGATTCAAAAAGGGGGTGGTGATGGACAGAGTATCTGAATTAAGCAGAACACTCCTACCCAGTCAAAAGTCCAGGGCTTGATCCATCACCGTTTTTTAGCTCACTGCACCATCCTAGTTCAGAACCTGGCTACATGCAAATTAGTCTGACCCTGGCCCAGTGCATCATGGGAACAGGGCAGACCAAACTACCAAGCCAATTCTTTACTGGAAAGGAAACAAGCTTCCGGGGACCGGTTTCTGGCATTACAGCCGTCTTCGGCCCGGCTTGCTTGAATCCTGATGGTGCAGTGAGCAAGGGACTCACATCTGAGCATACCCTTCCACACTTGTGGTGGCCAAAACGATTCAAAAAGGGGGTGGTGATGGACAGAGTATCTGAATTAAGCAGAACACTCCTACCCAGTCAAAAGATCAGGGCTTGATCCATCACAGTTTTTTAGCTCACTGCACCATCCCAGTTCAGAACCTGGCTACATGCAAATTAGTCTGACCCTGGCCCAGTGCATCATGGGAACAGGGCAGACCAAACTACCAAGCCAATTCTTTACTGGAAAGGAAACAAGCTTCCGGGGACCGGTTTCTGGCATTACAGCCGTCTTCGGCCCGGCTTGCTTGAATCCTGATGGTGCAGTGAGCAAGGGACTCACATCTGAGCATACCCTTCCACACTTGTGGTGGCCAAAACAATTCAAAAAGGGGGTGGTGATGGACAGAGTATCTGAATTAAGCAGAACACTCCTACCCAGTCAAAAGATCAGGGCTTGATCCATCCCCGTTTTTTAGCTCACTGCACCATCCCAGTTCAGAACCTGGCTACATGCAAATTAGTCTGACCCTGGCCCAGTGCATCATGGGAACAGGGCAGACCAAACTACCAAGCCAATTCTTTACTGGAAAGGAAACAAGCTTCCGGGGACCGGTTTCTGGCATTACAGCCGTCTTCGGCCCGGCTTGCTTGAATCAATCAATCAATCAATCAATCAGGTCATTTGTAGAGCGCACTACTCACCCGTAGGGTCTCAAGGCGCTGGGAGGGGGGGGGGTGCCGCTACTGCTCGAACAGCCAGGTCTTGAGCTTCTTCCTGAAGGAGAGGTGGTCTTGGGTCAGGCGCAGATTGGTCGGAAGTGAGTTCCAGGTCTTGGCGGCCAGGTAGGAGAAGGAT
The DNA here is from genome assembly GCF_964261635.1 of Lissotriton helveticus. Classification (NCBI taxonomy): domain Eukaryota; kingdom Metazoa; phylum Chordata; class Amphibia; order Caudata; family Salamandridae; genus Lissotriton; species Lissotriton helveticus. Next base: position 43,238,905 of record NC_136060.1, on the reverse strand, counting down.
CTTCCTCCTGTTGTCGCTCTTCGGATGCGGGGGACGGCGGCGAGGGCGTGGTTGGTTGATCTGAGGAGGCGCTTGGGAGTGTAGAAGCTGATCCGGTTGTTGAGGTAGCTCGGGCCTTGGTCGTGTAGGGCTTTGTGCGCGTGGGTGAGGAGCCGGAAGGTGATTCTCTTGTTGACCGGGAGCCAGTGCAGATCTCTCAGGTGTCCGGTGATGTGGCTGCGTCGGGGGATGTCGAGGATGAGTCTCGCCGAGGCGTTCTGGATCCGCTGGAGTCTCTTCTGGAGTTTGGCCGTGGTTCCGGCGTAGAGGGCGTTGCCGTAGTCCAGTCGGCTGGTGACGAGGGCTTGGGTGACCGTCTTCCTCGTCTCGGTGGGGATCCACCGGAAGATCTTACGTAGCATGCGCAGGATGTTGAAGCATGACGAGGAGACGGCGTTGACTTGTCTGGTCATGGAGAGGGAGGAGTCCAGGATGAAGCCCAGGTTGCGTGCGTGGTCCGTCGGTTTGGGTGCGGTGCCCAGGGCGGGGGGCCACCAGGAGTCGTCCCAGGCGGAGGGCGTGGAGCCCAGGATGAGGACCTCCGTCTTGTCTGAGTTCAGTTTCAGGCGGCTGGTCGTCATCCATTCGGCTACGTCTCTCATCCCTTCGTGCAGGTTGGCTCTGGCGGTGGCGGGGTCGTTGGTCAGGGAGAGGATCAGCTGGGTGTCGTCGGCGTAGGAGATGATGTTCAGGTTGTGTTGGCGTGCGATGGCCGCGAGGGGGCTCATGTAGACGTTGAAGAGGGTTGGGCTCAGCGAGGATCCTTGGGGTACGCCGCAGATGACTTTGGTGGCCTCTGACTTGTACGGTGGTAGGCGGACTCTTTGTGTTCTTCCGTCGAGGAAGGAGGTGATCCATTCCAGTGCCTTCTCCTGGATTCCGATGTTGCTGAGGCGCTGTACTAGGGTGCGGTGGCAGACAGTGTCGAAAGCCGCGGAGAGGTCCAGGAGGATGAGGGCCGCTGTTTCTCCGTTGTCCATCAGAGTTCGAAGGTCGTCGGTGGCGGCGATGAGGGCGGTCTCCGTGCTGTGGTTCGCTCGGAAGCCGGACTGTGAGGGGTCGAGGGATCCATTCGTCTCGAGGAAGGCGGCCAGCTGTTTGTTGACGGTCTTCTCGATGACTTTGGCCGGGAACGGGAGGAGCGAGATGGGACGGTAGTTCTTGAGGTCGGTGGGGTCTGCTGTGGGTTTCTTGAGGAGAGCGCTGATTTCGGCGTGCTTCCAGCTCTCAGGGAAGGTGGCGGAGTCGAAGGAGGTGTTGATGATGTCCCGCAGGTGGGGTGCGAGGACAGCGTCGGCCTTGTTGAAGACGTGGTGAGGGCAGGGGTCAGTCGGAGATCCGGAATGGATGGAGTTCATGGTGCGGATGGTGTCTTCGGTGCTGATCGGGGTCCAGGTGCGGAGGGTGGTGGATGGTGGCGTCGTTGCGGTTGTGGCTTGCGTTGGTTGGTTGTTGAAGCTGTTGTGTATGTCCGCGATCTTGTTGTGGAAGTAGGACGCGAGGGAGTTGCAGAGGTCTTGCGACGGGGTGATGTCGTTGTTTCCGGCGTTGGGGTTGGAGAGCTCTTTCACGATGTTGAAGAGTTCCTTGCAGTTGTGTGCGTTGTTGTCCAGCCGGTCCTTGTATGCATTTTTCTTGGTGGCGCGGATCAGTTGGTGGTGTTTCCGGGTGGCGAGCTTGAGGGTGGCCATGTTGTCCGTCTGATGGTGCAGTGAGCAAGGGACTCACATCTGAGCATACCCTTCCACACTTGTGGTGGCCAAAACGATTCAAAAAGGGGGTGGTGATGGACAGAGTATCTGAATTAAGCAGAACACTCCTACCCAGTCAAAAGATCAGGGCTTGATCCATCACCGTTTTTTAGCTCACTGCACCATCCCAGTTCAGAACCTGGCTACATGCAAATTAGTCTGACCCTGGCCCAGTGCATCATGGGAACAGGGCAGACCAAACTACCAAGCCAATTCTTTACTGGAAAGGAAACAAGCTTCCGGGGACCGGTTTCTGGCATTACAGCCGTCTTCGGCCCGGCTTGCTTGAATCCTGATGGTGCAGTGAGCAAGGGACTCACATCTGAGCATACCCTTCCACACTTGTGGTGGCCAAAACGATTCAAAAAGGGGGTGGTGATGGACAGAGTATCTGAATTAAGCAGAACACTCCTACCCAGTCAAAAGATCAGGGCTTGATCCATCACCGTTTTTTAGCTCACTGCACCATCCCAGTTCAGAACCTGGCTACATGCAAATTAGTCTGACCCTGGCCCAGTGCATCATTGGAACAGGGCAGACCAAACTACCAAGCCAATTCTTTACTGGAAAGGAAACAAGCTTCCGGGGACCGGTTTCTGGCATTACAGCCGTCTTCGGCCCGGCTTGCTTGAATCCTGATGGTGCAGTGAGCAAGGGACTCACATCTGAGCATACCCTTCCACACTTGTGGTGGCCAAAACGATTCAAAAAGGGGGTGGTGATGGACAGAGTATCTGAATTAAGCAGAACACTCCTACCCAGTCAAAAGATCAGGGCTTGATCCATCACCGTTTTTTAGCTCACTGCACCATCCCAGTTCAGAACCTGGCTACATGCAAATTAGTCTGACCCTGGCCCAGTGCATCATGGGAACAGGGCAGACCAAACTACCAAGCCAATTCTTTACTGGAAAGGAAACAAGCTTCCGGGGACCGGTTTCTGGCATTACAGCCGTCTTCGACCCGGCTTGCTTGAATCCTGATGGTGCAGTGAGCAAGGGACTCACATCTGAGCATACCCTTCCACACTTGTGGTGGCCAAAACGATTCAAAAAGGGGGTGGTGATGGACAGAGTATCTGAATTAAGCAGAACACTCCTACCCAGTCAAAAGATCAGGGCTTGATCCATCACCGTTTTTTAGCTCACTGCACCATCCCAGTTCAGAACCTGGCTACATGCAAATTAGTCTGACCCTGGCCCAGTGCATCATGGGAACAGGGCAGACCAAACTACCAAGCCAATTCTTTACTGGAAAGGAAACAAGCTTCCGGGGACCGGTTTCTGGCATTACAGCCGTCTTCGGCCCGGCTTGCTTGAATCCTGATGGTGCAGTGAGCAAGGGACTCACATCTGAGCATACCCTTCCACACTTGTGGTGGCCAAAACGATTCAAAAAGGGGGTGGTGATGGACAGAGTATCTGAATTAAGCAGAACACTCCTACCCAGTCAAAAGATCAGGGCTTGATCCATCACCGTTTTTTAGCTCACTGCACCATCCCAGTTCAGAACCTGGCTACATGCAAATTAGTCTGACCCTGGCCCAGTGCATCATGGGAACAGGGCAGACCAAACTACCAAGCCAATTCTTTACTGGAAAGGAAACAAGCTTCCGGGGACCGGTTTCTGGCATTACAGCCGTCTTCGGCCCGGCTTGCTTGAATCCTGATGGTGCAGTGAGCAAGGGACTCACATCTGAGCATACCCTTCCACACTTGTGGTGGCCAAAACGATTCAAAAAGGGGGTGGTGATGGACAGAGTATCTGAATTAAGCAGAACACTCCTACCCAGTCAAAAGATCAGGGCTTGATCCATCACCGTTTTTTAGCTCACTGCACCATCCCAGTTCAGAACCTGGCTACATGCAAATTAGTCTGACCCTGGCCCAGTGCATCATGGGAACAGGGCAGACCAAACTACCAAGCCAATTCTTTACTGGAAAGGAAACAAGCTTCCGGGGACCGGTTTCTGGCATTACAGCCGTCTTCGGCCCGGCTTGCTTGAATCCTGATGGTGCAGTGAGCAAGGGACTCACATCTGAGCATACCCTTCCACACTTGTGGTGGCCAAAACGATTCAAAAAGGGGGTGGTGATGGACAGAGTATCTGAATTAAGCAGAACACTCCTACCCAGTCAAAAGATCAGGGCTTGATCCATCACCGTTTTTTAGCTCACTGCACCATCCCAGTTCAGAACCTGGCTACATGCAAATTAGTCTGACCCTGGCCCAGTGCATCATGGGAACAGGGCAGACCAAACTACCAAGCCAATTCTTTACTGGAAAGGAAACAAGCTTCCGGGGACCGGTTTCTGGCATTACAGCCGTCTTCGGCCCGGCTTGCTTGAATCCTGATGGTGCAGTGAGCAAGGGACTCACATCTGAGCATACCCTTCCACACTTGTGGTGGCCAAAACGATTCAAAAAGGGGGTGGTGATGGACAGAGTATCTGAATTAAGCAGAACACTCCTACCCAGTCAAAAGATCAGGGCTTGATCCATCACCGTTTTTTAGCTCACTGCACCATCCCAGTTCAGAACCTGGCTACATGCAAATTAGTCTGACCCTGGCCCAGTGCATCATGGGAACAGGGCAGACCAAACTACCAAGCCAATTCTTTACTGGAAAGGAAACAAGCTTCCGGGGACCGGTTTCTGGCATTACAGCCGTCTTCGGCCCGGCTTGCTTGAATCCTGATGGTGCAGTGAGCAAGGGACTCACATCTGAGCATACCCTTCCACACTTGTGGTGGCCAAAACGATTCAAAAAGGGGGTGGTGATGGACAGAGTATCTGAATTAAGCAGAACACTCCTACCCAGTCAAAAGATCAGGGCTTGATCCATCACCGTTTTTTAGCTCACTGCACCATCCCAGTTCAGAACCTGGCTACATGCAAATTAGTCTGACCCTGGCCCAGTGCATCATGGGAACAGGGCAGACCAAACTACCAAGCCAATTCTTTACTGGAAAGGAAACAAGCTTCCGGGGACCGGTTTCTGGCATTACAGCCGTCTTCGGCCCGGCTTGCTTGAATCCTGATGGTGCAGTGAGCAAGGGACTCACATCTGAGCATACCCTTCCACACTTGTGGTGGCCAAAACGATTCAAAAAGGGGGTGGTGATGGACAGAGTATCTGAATTAAGCAGAACACTCCTACCCAGTCAAAAGATCAGGGCTTGATCCATCACCGTTTTTTAGCTCACTGCACCATCCCAGTTCAGAACCTGGCTACATGCAAATTAGTCTGACCCTGGCCCAGTGCATCATGGGAACAGGGCAGACCAAACTACCAAGCCAATTCTTTACTGGAAAGGAAACAAGCTTCCGGGGACCGGTTTCTGGCATTACAGCCGTCTTCGGCCCGGCTTGCTTGAATCCTGATGGTGCAGTGAGCAAGGGACTCACATCTGAGCATACCCTTCCACACTTGTGGTGGCCAAAACGATTCAAAAAGGGGGTGGTGATGGACAGAGTATCTGAATTAAGCAGAACACTCCTACCCAGTCAAAAGATCAGGGCTTGATCCATCACCGTTTTTTAGCTCACTGCACCATCCCAGTTCAGAACCTGGCTACATGCAAATTAGTCTGACCCTGGCCCAGTGCATCATGGGAACAGGGCAGACCAAACTACCAAGCCAATTCTTTACTGGAAAGGAAACAAGCTTCCGGGGACCGGTTTCTGGCATTACAGCCGTCTTCGGCCCGGCTTGCTTGAATCCTGATGGTGCAGTGAGCAAGGGACTCACATCTGAGCATACCCTTCCACACTTGTGGTGGCCAAAACGATTCAAAAAGGGGGTGGTGATGGACAGAGTATCTGAATTAAGCAGAACACTCCTACCCAGTCAAAAGATCAGGGCTTGATCCATCACCGTTTTTTAGCTCACTGCACCATCCCAGTTCAGAACCTGGCTACATGCAAATTAGTCTGACCCTGGCCCAGTGCATCATGGGAACAGGGCTGACCAAACTACCAAGCCAATTCTTTACTGGAAAGGAAACAAGCTTCCGGGGACCGGTTTCTGGCATTACAGCCGTCTTCGGCCCGGCTTGCTTGAATCCTGATGGTGCAGTGAGCAAGGGACTCACATCTGAGCATACCCTTCCACACTTGTGGTGGCCAAAACGATTCAAAAAGGGGGTGGTGATGGACAGAGTATCTGAATTAAGCAGAACACTCCTACCCAGTCAAAAGATCAGGGCTTGATCCATCACCGTTTTTTAGCTCACTGCACCATCCCAGTTCAGAACCTGGCTACATGCAAATTAGTCTGACCCTGGCCCAGTGCATCATGGGAACAGGGCAGACCAAACTACCAAGCCAATTCTTTACTGGAAAGGAAACAAGCTTCCGGGGACCGGTTTCTGGCATTACAGCCGTCTTCGACCCGGCTTGCTTGAATCCTGATGGTGCAGTGAGCAAGGGACTCACATCTGAGCATACCCTTCCACACTTGTGGTGGCCAAAACGATTCAAAAAGGGGGTGGTGATGGACAGAGTATCTGAATTAAGCAGAACACTCCTACCCAGTCAAAAGATCAGGGCTTGATCCATCACCGTTTTTTAGCTCACTGCACCATCCCAGTTCAGAACCTGGCTACATGCAAATTAGTCTGACCCTGGCCCAGTGCATCATGGGAACAGGGCAGACCAAACTACCAAGCCAATTCTTTACTGGAAAGGAAACAAGCTTCCGGGGACCGGTTTCTGGCATTACAGCCGTCTTCGGCCCGGCTTGCTTGAATCCTGATGGTGCAGTGAGCAAGGGACTCACATCTGAGCATACCCTTCCACACTTGTGGTGGCCAAAACGATTCAAAAAGGGGGTGGTGATGGACAGAGTATCTGAATTAAGCAGAACACTCCTACCCAGTCAAAAGATCAGGGCTTGATCCATCACCGTTTTTTAGCTCACTGCACCATCCCAGTTCAGAACCTGGCTACATGCAAATTAGTCTGACCCTGGCCCAGTGCATCATGGGAACAGGGCAGACCAAACTACCAAGCCAATTCTTTACTGGAAAGGAAACAAGCTTCCGGGGACCGGTTTCTGGCATTACAGCCGTCTTCGGCCCGGCTTGCTTGAATCCTGATGGTGCAGTGAGCAAGGGACTCACATCTGAGCATACCCTTCCACACTTGTGGTGGCCAAAACGATTCAAAAAGGGGGTGGTGATGGACAGAGTATCTGAATTAAGCAGAACACTCCTACCCAGTCAAAAGATCAGGGCTTGATCCATCACCGTTTTTTAGCTCACTGCACCATCCCAGTTCAGAACCTGGCTACATGCAAATTAGTCTGACCCTGGCCCAGTGCATCATGGGAACAGGGCAGACCAAACTACCAAGCCAATTCTTTACTGGAAAGGAAACAAGCTTCCGGGGACCGGTTTCTGGCATTACAGCCGTCTTCGGCCCGGCTTGCTTGAATCCTGATGGTGCAGTGAGCAAGGGACTCACATCTGAGCATACCCTTCCACACTTGTGGTGGCCAAAACGATTCAAAAAGGGGGTGGTGATGGACAGAGTATCTGAATTAAGCAGAACACTCCTACCCAGTCAAAAGATCAGGGCTTGATCCATCACCGTTTTTTAGCTCACTGCACCATCCCAGTTCAGAACCTGGCTACATGCAAATTAGTCTGACCCTGGCCCAGTGCATCATGGGAACAGGGCAGACCAAACTACCAAGCCAATTCTTTACTGGAAAGGAAACAAGCTTCCGGGGACCGGTTTCTGGCATTACAGCCGTCTTCGGCCCGGCTTGCTTGAATCCTGATGGTGCAGTGAGCAAGGGACTCACATCTGAGCATACCCTTCCACACTTGTGGTGGCCAAAACGATTCAAAAAGGGGGTGGTGATGGACAGAGTATCTGAATTAAGCAGAACACTCCTACCCAGTCAAAAGATCAGGGCTTGATCCATCACCGTTTTTTAGCTCACTGCACCATCCCAGTTCAGAACCTGGCTACATGCAAATTAGTCTGACCCTGGCCCAGTGCATCATGGGAACAGGGCAGACCAAACTACCAAGCCAATTCTTTACTGGAAAGGAAACAAGCTTCCGGGGACCGGTTTCTGGCATTACAGCCGTCTTCGGCCCGGCTTGCTTGAATCCTGATGGTGCAGTGAGCAAGGGACTCACATCTGAGCATACCCTTCCACACTTGTGGTGGCCAAAACGATTCAAAAAGGGGGTGGTGATGGACAGAGTATCTGAATTAAGCAGAACACTCCTACCCAGTCAAAAGATCAGGGCTTGATCCATCACCGTTTTTTAGCTCACTGCACCATCCCAGTTCAGAACCTGGCTACATGCAAATTAGTCTGACCCTGGCCCAGTGCATCATGGGAACAGGGCAGACCAAACTACCAAGCCAATTCTTTACTGGAAAGGAAACAAGCTTCCGGGGACCGGTTTCTGGCATTACAGCCGTCTTCGGCCCGGCTTGCTTGAATCCTGATGGTGCAGTGAGCAAGGGACTCACATCTGAGCATACCCTTCCACACTTGTGGTGGCCAAAACGATTCAAAAAGGGGGTGGTGATGGACAGAGTATCTGAATTAAGCAGAACACTCCTACCCAGTCAAAAGATCAGGGCTTGATCCATCACCGTTTTTTAGCTCACTGCACCATCCCAGTTCAGAACCTGGCTACATGCAAATTAGTCTGACCCTGGCCCAGTGCATCATGGGAACAGGGCAGACCAAACTACCAAGCCAATTCTTTACTGGAAAGGAAACAAGCTTCCGGGGACCGGTTTCTGGCATTACAGCCGTCTTCGGCCCGGCTTGCTTGAATCCTGATGGTGCAGTGAGCAAGGGACTCACATCTGAGCATACCCTTCCACACTTGTGGTGGCCAAAACGATTCAAAAAGGGGGTGGTGATGGACAGAGTATCTGAATTAAGCAGAACACTCCTACCCAGTCAAAAGATCAGGGCTTGATCCATCACCGTTTTTTAGCTCACTGCACCATCCCAGTTCAGAACCTGGCTACATGCAAATTAGTCTGACCCTGGCCCAGTGCATCATGGGAACAGGGCAGACCAAACTACCAAGCCAATTCTTTACTGGAAAGGAAACAAGCTTCCGGGGACCGGTTTCTGGCATTACAGCCGTCTTCGGCCCGGCTTGCTTGAATCCTGATGGTGCAGTGAGCAAGGGACTCACATCTGAGCATACCCTTCCACACTTGTGGTGGCCAAAACGATTCAAAAAGGGGGTGGTGATGGACAGAGTATCTGAATTAAGCAGAACACTCCTACCCAGTCAAAAGATCAGGGCTTGATCCATCACCGTTTTTTAGCTCACTGCACCATCCCAGTTCAGAACCTGGCTACATGCAAATTAGTCTGACCCTGGCCCAGTGCATCATGGGAACAGGGCTGACCAAACTACCAAGCCAATTCTTTACTGGAAAGGAAACAAGCTTCCGGGGACCGGTTTCTGGCATTACAGCCGTCTTCGGCCCGGCTTGCTTGAATCCTGATGGTGCAGTGAGCAAGGGACTCACATCTGAGCATACCCTTCCACACTTGTGGTGGCCAAAACGATTCAAAAAGGGGGTGGTGATGGACAGAGTATCTGAATTAAGCAGAACACTCCTACCCAGTCAAAAGATCAGGGCTTGATCCATCACCGTTTTTTAGCTCACTGCACCATCCCAGTTCAGAACCTGGCTACATGCAAATTAGTCTGACCCTGGCCCAGTGCATCATGGGAACAGGGCAGACCAAACTACCAAGCCAATTCTTTACTGGAAAGGAAACAAGCTTCCGGGGACCGGTTTCTGGCATTACAGCCGTCTTCGGCCCGGCTTGCTTGAATCCTGATGGTGCAGTGAGCAAGGGACTCACATCTGAGCATACCCTTTCACACTTGTGGTGGCCAAAACGATTCAAAAAGGGGGTGGTGATGGACAGAGTATCTGAATTAAGCAGAACACTCCTACCCAGTCAAAAGATCAGGGCTTGATCCATCACAGTTTTTTAGCTCACTGCACCATCCCAGTTCAGAACCTGGCTACATGCAAATTAGTCTGACCCTGGCCCAGTGCATCATGGGAACAGGGCAGACCAAACTACCAAGCCAATTCTTTACTGGAAAGGAAACAAGCTTCCGGGGACCGGTTTCTGGCATTACAGCCGTCTTCGGCCCGGCTTGCTTGAATCCTGAAGGTGCAGTGAGCAAGGGACTCACATCTGAGCATACCCTTCCACACTTGTGGTGGCCAAAACGATTCAAAAAGGGGGTGGTGATGGACAGAGTATCTGAATTAAGCAGAACACTCCTACCCAGTCAAAAGATCAGGGCTTGATCCATCACCGTTTTTTAGCTCACTGCACCATCCCAGTTCAGAACCTGGCTACATGCAAATTAGTCTGACCCTGGCCCAGTGCATCATGGGAACAGGGCAGACCAAACTACCAAGCCAATTCTTTACTGGAAAGGAAACAAGCTTCCGGGGACCGGTTTCTGGCATTACAGCCGTCTTCGGCCCGGCTTGCTTGAATCCTGATGGTGCAGTGAGCAAGGGACTCACATCTGAGCATACCCTTCCACACTTGTGGTGGCCAAAACGATTCAAAAAGGGGGTGGTGATGGACAGAGTATCTGAATTAAGCAGAACACTCCTACCCAGTCAAAAGATCAGGGCTTGATCCATCATTGTTTTTTAGCTCACTGCACCATCCCAGTTCAGAACCTGGCTACATGCAAATTAGTCTGACCCTGGCCCAGTGCATCATGGGAACAGGGCAGACCAAACTACCAAGCCAATTCTTTACTGGAAAGGAAACAAGCTTCCGGGGACCGGTTTCTGGCATTACAGCCGTCTTCGGCCCGGCTTGCTTGAATCCTGATGGTGCAGTGAGCAAGGGACTCACATCTGAGCATACCCTTCCACACTTGTGGTGGCCAAAACGATTCAAAAAGGGGGTGGTGATGGACAGAGTATCTGAATTAAGCAGAACACTCCTACCCAGTCAAAAGATCAGGGCTTGATCCATCACCGTTTTTTAGCTCACTGCACCATCCCAGTTCAGAACCTGGCTACATGCAAATTAGTCTGACCCTGGCCCAGTGCATCATGGCAACAGGGCAGACCAAACTACCAAGCCAATTCTTTACTGGAAAGGAAACAAGCTTCCGGGGACCGGTTTCTGGCATTACAGCCTCCAAGGCGTCAGATGGGTAAACAGACACATCTGGATTGCTGTTAATCATGCCCAAAGTGTTACAACTAATCATTAACAACATCTATACCACTGTGGGCTGTGATAATGTCATATTTCCATGAAACTGGAACACAAAGAAGAAACAAAGCACACAAGATTGAACAAATCACTTATTTATTTCTGCTCCTGTTATGTGATTTATTATTTCAAATGAACTTAATTTACAGGCTACATCATAGAAATATGGTAAGGAGTATAAGGCAGTAACAAACTGGGGTAAAGGAGATTTATACCTAGGTAAGATTATTGTTCATGATGATATTTAGGCTTGTCATCTAAAGTCCGGAAATGGAGTTCTCAATACGTCTTATGACACTTCTTCACAGCTCATTCTGAAGTGCTTCTCTCATTAACTTACTTCATCATTTCTTGAAACATCATCACTTGAATTGCATTCCTTTCTGTGGTCCATGTTTAAACTAATAGGGCACAGCTTTTAATCCTGGATGGTTAATGCTGCCTTTCATCCTCCCTAGGTTGACACACTGATGGCCTTATTTATGAGGCCCTTATGCTGCTGTTGCATCACTTTTTGTGACGCTGCGGCGGTGTAAAAAATGTGCCACACTTTGCCATATTTACAAAGTGACGCATCTTAGACAGATGAGTCACTTTGTAAAACCCTGTGCTACACAATACCTGCAACAGATATAATGCATGCAGGGTGGGCGTTCCAGTGGAGAAAAGGCTTGTAGAAGTGTTACAGTGAAATCTATGAGATTTCACTGCGACACCTATTTGGCCTCACTGCGTCAAATCCTTAAGCCTGCTTGAAGCAGGCGTACGGGGTGACACAGGCCTTTTCACATGGGTCTTGCCCAATGTGAATTGACCCATTGCTGGAGTTGCATCGGTTTCCAGACACAATCCAGCAATGTAAAATATTTGCGCAGACAGATACATCAGGATTCCTGAAGTATCTGTCAATCCTTGTGACATGGAGCAAGGTACATGGTGTTGCAAGGAGAGCGCACTGAAAAGTGTCACATTGCTGGTTTACCTCAGCGATGCAAAACTTTTCATAAATGAGGCCCTGAGTAATTTGATAATTTGTATAGCAACTTCTGTTATTTACAACAATTAGGAATGGCAAACAGTCATGCAAAGCACTATATAAAACAAATTATTATAATATTTAGTATTAGTTTTCAAATGGTAGTTAATAATTAGGGTTTACAGCAATCAGCATAGTAATTTGCATGTGAGAATCAATTGATATTTGCTGAAATACTCAGCACATTGTTATGTTAATATTCATGGTTCATATTTGATAGTTCATAGTATACTGCTTAGCCATTCTATTGTGTGAATAGTGCATAACATTTGGCCTGCAATCATTATTTTGTGTGTAAGGAGAAATTATGGGATAATACATCGGAGCCTGCAATCCCTGTTTAAAATCCCTTCTCTAATTTTCTTATTAAATACGGCCTGTGCGGTCCCAAGTCCTATGTAAAAGAGAAATGATGCAGCAACTCAACAGTAATACCATATTACAGTTGATGTTTGAGTCATAATACCTGCTGGCAAAGTCAGCAGCCAAATGGAAAGACAGGGCACAGAGCATTATTAAAACCGCAGTTGTCAACAAAACCTGCCTTTTTCTGCTTTCAGGTTTCTTTTTCTAGATGAACAGTGATCATCAGAGGAGATATATATTGCAAAATACTTATGTTTCGCACACGTCAGTAGTATTAGGAAAGACAGAATCTCTCAGCATGTGTATGCACATTCTGAGCCACAGCCTTTAAAAAAAAAAACTGACTTGTTATAAACTAATTCTAATATCTAAAAAAATCAAACTGGTTTTGGTGTTTTAGGAAATAGACAACTTTTGTGTGATGTTGTCCCAGACGTTTGCCCTGTCCACTGCATTTGCTTTAGAACTCTGCGAACTTTACCCTGGCTAACTAGTAGGGAAGTCCCTGTGCTCCCCTTTAAACATGACTGAATTGGTTTACTCCTAATTGGTGTATTCAACTTGCCTAAAAGTCACTAATATATGGTGTAAAAAGTTCACCAGGGACTTGTAAGTTAAATATCACTTGTGTACTTCAGCACTTAATACTCAATGCACTACAGTGGCAGGGCAAACATGACTTCAAACCTACACTGTGTTTCGCCTGACTATTGCAGAGTAAAACCTGGAATATGATCTATCAAAATAACCATTTTGATAGGGGAAAACTTCCCTTCTAAATATTAAATACCCCTTGCAGTCCACAAGGCAGGGTGCATGTTATTTAAAAAGAGTACATCTGGAAATTGACAGTTGACATGTCCTTACAGTGACTAACACCCAAACGTTATTTGCATTGTAATAAGGGTATGGCTGGCCCATAGGAAATAATGGGAAGCAAGACTAAACATTAATTCTGCTATGTCTAGATTGGAAACAGCTAGAAATATGATCAAACCACTCTTTTTAATGTTTATTAAAACCCCACTTGATGGTGAAGGCAGATCTTTTATAAATATTACCTTTTCCCTACCTGAAGCTACTGAAGGCTGATTTACATTAGCTCTCCAGCTGAAGCCCAGTCGGTGATTATCCCTGATGGAGTATGAAAACTGCTCCCAAATCATCGACAATGCCTTCGGTGTTGGGATTTATTCTCTCTTCCGCTTGCAGGAAGACAAGTTGGGATGTACCCAAGAACTTAATTTAGTACAAATCGGCTTTCTTTGACACAAGCAAATGTTAGGTGACACCAGGAAAGGCCCCAGCCTTTGTCCTCCCAATCTGACAGGCACCAATCCCAGGGGAAAGCTTCATCCAGAACTGCTTTGAAGTAACCATAGAGGAGGGAATTGGAAATTGCCCTTGCCATTCTTCTGGTTGTACACACAGGCTCTGCACAAGGGCAGAAGGGTCTCTCCATCTTGGAATTTGGAAGTGAGAGGCACTGTAGGATTGTTTGCAGTAAGGAAAACAGAAAGTGCTGAAAAGTGGGTAGGGTAACACCTGGGAACACAATTGGTCAGGAAGGGGCCAGGAGTCACCTCCACCCACTGGCTAGCGCCAGGCCAAAATTGGCATTCCTAGTCATCCTAACAGAACACCTTCTGGACCTGAGAAAGTACAGACAAGGACTGCATCTCTAGTCTGTGACCTGAGAGGAGTCCTGAATAACCCCCCTCCTCTTGTACCCAGGACAAAGAAGTGAACTCCAGCAGTCAGTTGGCTGACCTGTGTCGCAAGAGGGTCACCAAAGGCTGCAAGAATCTATTTTTCCTGGAGTTCCTAGCTGACCAGTATCAACTGGACCTAGCATGGAACTTGACATGAACATTTGAATTTCTCCCACTCTGAGCTTTTCCTGCTAAATCCAACGGTTTCAGTGGTACCTCGACCAATGCCTATCTGACTCTTTGCAGATTTCCTTAGATACAGCCTGCTGCCTTGCCCCACGGAAGGAGAGTACTCTGCTGCAGTTGTGACAGAGTATCCTCTCTGCCAAACTTTTAATCAGCCCAAAAGTCCCAAGGTAAAACCACTGATCTGGCCAAACCTGGTTGGTGTATCTGACCAGGATTCCTCAGCTTCAAATAGCTCCTTACCTATCGCAACCTTTCACTGCCATTGGCACTCTGCACTTTTTGGCTCTAATTCCATTTAAAACTTAAAAAATGTATATCTCCAGTCAAATTCACCTTTTTGGATTTTTGTCCTTCTTGGTGTCATTTTGCTCATTAATCTTGACACAAATTTTCAGTTTTTATATATAGTTTTCGTGTTACTATTATATGTTGCATCAATAATTTACACATAGCCCTAATTTACACCGGTCTACTCTGTGCTATAACTACTAGGTTATTGAGCCCACGTTAATTGAGGGACTGCAGGTTTACCCTGTCAAGAGTTGTGAGTATTATTTGTGGGCAGTTACCTACCCCAAATAATAATCCAATGTCTAATTGGTGTGTTTCATTTTTCAATACAGATTCTACTTTTATTCTTCATGGCTGCAAACATCCTCTCTTTTTCCAATGAAATAGCAACATACCAAAGATTTAAGCAGTTTGTGGGAAGGCTGATGGTATGGCCATGTATAATAAAAATAATATTCCCCCTGTTATATAAATCGAAGATATTGTCAGTCATCTCTGAGTTCTGCGACCTTATAAAGGAACTCAGCCTTTGGTCTTGTTTCTCTGTAAGGTCACAGAGATTCTTGGTGATTTGTATTATCCTTATAATGTATGGTGGAGGGTGCTTAATTCCACATAAATTACGATATCTTGTATTGCTTTATTGTACTTGCTGAGGGATGTGGTGTATGAGTGTGTAATTTTGAGAAGATTGTTTCCACAAATGTAATGCTTTTATTCAAAGCTTCAAAACGTTAATGAAGAAGGTGACAATGTTGATATAATTGTGATTAAGTCAGTTTTTCAGTGAAAATGTCATATATCAGTGCTTTTACTGGATACATTCTCCTACAAGTAGGATTTGCAAGAAAATGATTCTATCAATTTAATTTGCAGTCGATAACAGTTCATTTTTGCATGTTCCATGTGTGTTAATATGCATTATTTTGTCTGCTGATTGTGAGAATTTGGAATGGGGGATGCCAAGGAGGTGTCAGGCTATGTGTTCTTATACTAACTCAAAAAGGATTGTACAGTGCTTGGTATTGTGGCTTGTTTCCAACAGGAGTCAGCTCTTGCAGTCTGCCAGTAACCAGTTAAATTGTGTTTAGTGTTTGCTATATTTTTCCCATCAACAGGAAAATCTACTTCTTAAGTAAGCAGACTGTTGCATGTTAGTTGCAGATTTTCCCAGTGAGTGTACCTGTGTGGGAGAGGGGTGATGTATTACTGCCTTCAACCAGATCTTGGGAATAGGCTTATTAGTGGTCTGATTCACAAGGCTTCTTTTGTAAACATTGCAGATTAATCCTGTATCAACTGTGAACGCACCCAAAATTCCAGACCTAAATCACAAAGCTTTTTTGTGAGTAGTTGTGTCTTAGATTAGACGTAAACATGACTTACTCATCAATTTCCAAGAGTAAGCCATTAGGGATGTCATTGGGGGCCCACTCTAATCAGAATGGCCCCTCTAATGCAACCTTTCTCCCGTGGTTGCCCAGCCCAATGGTTTTGCCAGTATGGGTGCCAGTGGAAACTCTGCCACTGAGAACTACTTTCCCTGCATTCTAAAAATGTGGAGATACACAAAGTAAGCAGATGGAACAGCCGCACATTTTTGTGAGCTGTCTCATTACAAATATCTCTAAAGTAGGCTATAAATCTTTGTAAGAATACAAATGATTTACCCTATTTCATATCACCACACATAAAGTAGTTGACAGTCGCACTAGACCAATATTTTCATCATCACCATCATCTGTCAAGTACATACAAAACTCAAGCAGGCGCCAGAGTGTTAATACAGAAAAAGAGGACTTCATGGGTTTCTTAAACTGAGAAATGGACTGTGTTGCCTGGACATGTAGAGATAGGGGATTCCTTAATTAAACAACATCATATTAAAGGAGTGCCCTCGCTTTTAGCTCATTTGAATTGGGCATTGGCAAAAAAAAACAATTCACTTCCCACTGGGAAGAGCAAACACAGGCACAGAGTTGCAGGAGTTTTGTAAAGTAAATAGAGAATCTTCATTGATTGGATTATGGGCCACATTAAGAACTTTAAAATGGAGGTTGGGCTTTGTGCTGTCAAGTATGGCAGCAACCTTTGAAGCTCCCATAGTGAACATAGACTCTGAGTCATGGAGGAACACTCGCTGGCAACACTGCACATTTCTTGGGGGGGGCTAAGGGACGGTCCACCCCCAAGGAGTATCTCGGAGTATACGGGGAACTCGCAGCCTGGAAATACCTAGGCCATTGTCAGCTAGAAGCCTGTGAAGCCTCGCTGAAGGCTGGCAGCATTCTCACACACTGCCCAGAGTTCCCACGCTGTCCCCTGGAGGACCAGTCCTCTTCCCCTGCTGAAGCCAAGACCAGCTGCTGGTACAGACTGAGCTAACGGAAATGGATGAACCAACACCATTACGGGCCAAACCGCTTTCTCCAGTTGGACTGGAAGTATGAACCATTTATCAGCAGTCATAGGCAGAGAATGGTGAAAGAGCAAGATGGCAAGGTGTAAATAAGTAAGATAACAGTGTGTGGGACCGAGGGGGCTGGAAACTGTCCTCACCGGCCCAACAGACACTGGTTCCCCATAATCTAAATAGACTGCGAACTCCGATTGTGGTATCCATTTGATTTGTTGAGGTGCACCTTGCTCAGAAGTTGATTTTGTACGCTGCTATAACTTTGCTGCTAAGTATTTGCTTTTTAGATTTTTTATCTCTTGCTTCTTTCGGCCGTGCTTGGTCCTGATTGGACAGTTTTAGCGACGAGCCTGGGTGGAGTCCGTTGTGCCCCCAGGTACTTGGTGCATGCCGCAGCGCAGATGGGTGCAGCAGGCGCATGCAGCGGGCGCACCTAAAACAAGCCTGTCTGTGCCCGTCCGTGTCTGGACATCGTCAGATGCCAGACACTATGCTCCTCTGCCCCCCCACAGGTTGGTCTACTCGCGTGATGCCCTTCTTGCTTTTCACTATGCTGCCCCCTCCTGTGGGAGTCACAGTTGGTCTACACCTGCTCGCCACTTCTACTGCCATTCATATCAGTTCAAAGTAAGTACTGGCCTGTCTACACTGGCACCTCCCTCCCACAAGAGGGACTATAAAATCTGTAGCCTAAATTGCCCTTCCCTAGTCAAGCGCCATGAAGAGGTGTTCGATCTTCCACAAGAATGGTCTTCCGATATTTTATTTCTTACATTTATTTATTGGCTTTCCCAGGATTCCATAGCGATTCTGGCCCTGGCCCTGGCCCTGCCCCCTGGGTATGTTATGATCCACCTGAACAGAAGGGAGAGTTGGGGGCATAGCAGTAATTCATAAAGAATCCTACCCCTGTAGTCTCATCCCGAAGATATTTCTGACTGAAAAATGTTTTTTTTAAATTGCGCTCACTGATAATTTCACACTTTCAGGGTTGATACTCTTCCGCCCCCTGGCCCTTCCTTAGCATCAAAAAAGCTAATTTTAACATAGTAAGCGACCTCACTCTCCATCTGGAATTGCATTGTGATTTTAATATCAACAACTTTTTAGGAAACATGGCAGCTTGTCAACTGTCTCAATTGGTCTCGGGCCTATGCACCTGGCTCGACATCTCCTTGCCCTGTTTTTTCCAATATTCCTTCTTTAGAGGCTCAGGCCCCTCTTCCTATGACGTAGACTGACCAATGCCTTATTTCCTCGTGTATATGCCTTTTAGGCTCATTAGCAACTCCACCATAATCCTCTGAACAAACGTCCTTTGCACAAACCTGACTCGAATAATTTCCAAAAGCATTCAGAGACCTGAACCCTCCTCTAACATAGAGACAGCTAACAGTTCCTTACTTGACTGGATCACCCAAGCACTGGACAAGAGCATTCCTGCCAAACTAACCCACCCTAAAGATAACGGGCCGATGTCTTGTTCGGTGAGTCCTTGACTCTAGCTAGGAAGAATTGCAAGGTCCTAGAATGAGCCAGGAGCGAATCTAATGAGCACATTGCCAAAACAAAGTACAGAGACGCTATTAAGGACTACCATAAATTGATACGGAAGGCTAGGGACGCATTCTTCATGAAACAAATAAATAGTAGCAGTAATCCCATCAAAACTATTTTTTCTCACCTTAAGGACATGGTGAAACCGCCACCAGTCTCGGAGAACACCATATCCACCACTGCTCAGTGTGAGGAATTGTTATGTTTCATATAGGTATTCTAATATAGGCTCAGGTAGTCACCTAACCTTTCACCTATATTCTCCCCTACCATTACACTACATAACGGTTCTTGGGACTGACCTTTTACGTAGTTACGATACTGCTTATTGGACGTAGTGTTTTCAGCGAAAATTAGCCTCCTCCAATATGCATGAGGATTCTTGGAAACTCAGCAGGACTACCATCTTTTACATAATAACTATGTATAACAGTCATTCCTTCTGTTATCCTAATTCCAACATGACACAGCAAGGTGGAATTCCTGGGGGTACCACTTGGGGTTTATAAACACAATATCTGCTGAGGTAGTCAGATTGGAAAAAGACTTCCATGCCGACACACTGACGCGAGACGCTGAGGCTCCTGCATGCAGACATTCCATCTCGCAGTGGTCTTACATCCCTTGCGGGGTATACATCTCGAGACTAAGACCGGGTCTCACAGACTCTCACTTCAGGTAATGGGGTTGACTTTATCCTAGAGGGATTCTTGGCATCTACACCTACATACATGCTAGGTACACTTAGGCACATCTAGTTAGGGTCGCATTGTAGGAGGACACATTTACTACTGTCATGTATTTTATATACTTGCCTGTATTCATTGTTTTAGCACAATGGTTGAAAACTACCATCCTTTTAATCTCTTAGTGCTTCTAATCATTCATATCTGTTTCAGTCTCATGGTTGTTTCAGCACACCTATTTTACACTAGAATAAGGCTGGTTCAAAAAATGCTTATTGTAAAATGTCCCCACCGCTTATTCTGTGTACCTCTCTGAGACAAAGTGAGCATGAGTGACTGAGCAAAAAGTATTGCACTGTTTCCACGTTCCTGAGGGATCAGGGTTGTCATGTTCGATAGTTGCCAAGAACTATTCTCTCCTTGGTAAGAGGGGTTCCTAGTGGCACTGTGAGCTCGCTGGTATACAGGCTAACATACCCGGTGAGGGTGCCTAGAATCAGTCCGGACACCAATCCTACAGTGTATGTTGTCTAAACATGCAGGTCCCTTATAGGTTTATAGGAACTACATGATATGGGGCTGCCAACTTTGTTTTTGTACTTATTTAACGGTCATATCTGAGCAGTTCAGTAATGCTATTCTTAGAGACCCCTACTCACATTTACCCAGAGACGTCTGAGGAAGAAGCTGCTGCGCCAGCACAATGTGTAGCCACAGCAAGGGAGGAAGAAAAGGGGGGGGGAAATCGACATTTCAGAAAATGTTAGAACTGCCCTTACTTTAAAACTAGCAGACAATGGAGTCACACCTAGAAGTGGGATAGTAACCTTCGTGATTGAGGCTCACGAGTCAAACAGAACACAGGTACTCTATTTATAGGTTAAATTCCCACAATCAGATGCACAATCAAATTGTTGGAAAACGAGGCAGCATCTGTGAGGCCTGCACAAATAACATGACACATTTGTCCTTCACTGGGAACCAAACACCCTAGGGCAGCGCCTGACTCTCAGAGGGTAGCGTTGCAGAGCAGTCTGAGGCTTACTCAAGGGAGGTGGTGTGGGCTAGTAATCGCCACTTGCAGGTGTGCAAAGATTACACTCAATAATTGATTGTCCAGTCTGTACTTTCCTTTATAAAAGAGTACATTTATTAAACACACACACCACTCAATAAAAGTAAAGTAAAGTCCACATTTGTAAAGCGCACAATCACCCGTAAGGGTCTCTAGGCGCTGGGGGCCGTCGGGAAGATTAAGCGAGCTATTGCCCAGAGTCACATGGTGCTGGGCTAACCTGCCGCCGGAGCCGGGGATCGAACCGGGGTCCCCAGATTCCAGCGTCAGTCGCCCTGGCCGCGGCGCCACACCTCTTCCTTACACTCAATACTATACACCAATTTACAAATATACAGAAGCTGATGGAATTACTTTGTGACATTGCATAACATCTCCACCCCTCCTACCACCACTCCCATGTAGGCACATCATCTTGCCCCCAATGCAGTGAATTGGTCTTAACCTGGAGCAAGGGCCCTGCACACTGGCACCATCCCAGTGGCGACCCCCCCCCCATAACCTCAACAAGCATTAAACAGGCTACACCTGCCTTGGTGACACATGACCCTGACTGAGCATCTCCTACTGATCATACCGTATGCACCTCTTCATCTTAAGGGCTAACAGTCTGGGGTCTTCACCTAAGCGCAGCAGCAAGAATACATGTTTAAGCACACTTTAGAATGACAGTACTCAGCACATTTGGATATCATTAAAAATGCAGTGCAATTACAGCCCCTAAAGGCATCACAGATGATCACAGGATTAAGTAAATACAGTCAGACACCCTAGCAGGAGTGTCTAGCCTCTTAAATCCACTTTGCTTATGACATCACCTTAAACCAGTACTTCAGATGGAACCTCAATCTCTTGAAAATAAATAACCTTTAATAAATACATTTCGGTGCAATTACACTTCACCTCCAGGTGATGGCCTTCTCTAGACATCCCCCACTCAGCCCTTTTCTCCTTGATGCAATTATCAAAACACCCTCAGCTGAAGAACAAAAGTTCCAGCCCAGAGAGTGTTAATGCCGGTTGAGCCCTGGAGGGGTTATTCTTTTCAAATCCCCAGGACACCTAGGGTGACTTGTCTCTTCATGCTGGGGGGGAGACTGCGCTTTTCCAGGCTCTCCCCCCAGATTAACAGGCTTCCAAACGCTTGGCAAGGCATTATGGGGCGAGTTTTCTCCTTTTGTTGCATATTTGATGAGCGGCTCTCCCGCTGTGCTGGGGAGAGCCGCGCTGGCCTGCTGGCGGCTTCGCCGCATCTTCAGGCCTCGCTGGGGGGGCCCGGTCCCACCCAGACCCCCAGGTAAGTCATTCGGCTCGGGGAGCCCAGCCCCGACTGATCTGCCGATTTTCTGGGGCCAGGTCCCACCCGGGCCCCTAACACCGCCTTTGCCTCTTCTTGGGGGCCCCGATCCCACCCGGGACCCCCGCAGGCCTTCCACGTTGTAGGGCAGTCCAGGGAGCCCACCCCTGGCTGCCCCCGCCGGCTCCCCGCTCAGCCCGAACCCTTGTGTGCGACCGCGGGAGCCGGCCCTTCAGTTCTCATCTGCCCGCTGCGGCGGGCAGACACGGAGACTAGCGTGGCTCCCGCTGGCCTCGGGGGAGTGCAGCGGCACTCCCCCGTCCTTCCTCCTAACTTTGGGGCCCGGGGATGGGGTCCCGGGCGCCGGACTCGTTCGGGGGGGGGCGTGACGGCGCTCCCCTTCACCCAGGCACCTCGGGGCCCGGGGATGGGGTCCCGGGCCCCTCTTCCCATCTTCTTGGCGGGGGAGTGCGACAGCGCCTCCCGCCCCTGTCTCCTCACACGGGGCCCGGAGTTGGGCTCCCGGGCCTCTCTTCTCCCGCACCGCTTCAGGGGGAGCGTGACAGCGCTCCCCAGCGCAGGTTTCAGCGGGGGCCAGGGTGGGCTCCTGGCACTCCGCGGGGGCATCTTCACGGGGTGCGCGATGGCGCAACCCGGCTTTCCTTCTTTGGGGGGCAGCCCCGAGACCTGACCCACCCCGGGGGCTTGACTGCGACCGGCAGCGGAGCCCCACGCGCTTCGTCGTCGGTCCCAGGTGGGGTCAAAGGTCGTCTACCTTCTCGGGGGTATATCTCGGCCCCCTGGAGTCCGATTTGCCCCATTTTCGCGTCTTCTCGCCCCTGGTTGCGTCCCCTAGCCACTGGGAGCACTCTCCTTTGTCCTCCTGGTCTCCAAGAGGGTGCATTCTGCAGGGAGCGGTCTTCACTGGCTCCCTGCGCCTCTCTTCTTCCTGCACCGAGGCCTCCTATTCTGCGCCCCGATCCTGGGCTCTTCTTCTGGTGCTGTTAGGGGCCTGGGGGGCAGTCAAGGGTGTCCTCCTTCCAACTGCCCATTGCAGCAGGCTCCAGCACCTTTCGCCTCAGCAGACCACACCCCAGAGAGAGCTTCTCTTCCTGTGCAAGTACTTTTTAAAAGTTGAGTAGGGGGCTGGCAGGAAGTCTCTGTGTGTCCTATCTAACAGCGACACATCACTTCCCTGCCCCTGCTCCCTCCTCCTTGTCCAGCCTCTGGGTTGTTCAAACATGGCGTCGTCCAGTGTCTCTGGCCACATGGCCCAACTCCTTTCCCCCTCACTACCTTTTTTTTTGGTATTCCTCATATACCATAATTGGAAGTCTTGATGGGAAACTGGCAACCTCGACGCATTTGGTCATCCTGATCCAGCCCTGGTTTTTGTCGGCCAATAGCGAAGTGGTAGGCCTGATCCCTCAAGTAGCCACTGCTTTCCCAGTTCTACTCCATTTCACACTCTAGTTGGCGCCCCGTGCTACTTTGAAGTCAAGGGAACCAGCAAGGCCCCAGATAAATCATTGGAAAACCAATCATCCGTCTTGCCATGTCACAGGGCAGCCCAGATTTTAACCAAACTTGTGGGATCGCATGCCATGTCTGATTTGCTGGTAAGGATAATATGCCTCAGACAGTTCGGAAAGGTGGGGGGGGTTGGGTCCTTCCAGGCTCTACAAATTTCGCGCCTTGCAAGGAGCATAACATAGAATACAAATTTTGTAGGGAGATCATTTAGATTGTAATCTTTGCACAAACCAGATAGTATGGTATTTGTATTTACCACCAGGGGCAGTTGAAGGACGTCTTCCAAAAAGTCTCGAATTTTTGTCCAGTAGTCTTTTATTTCTGGGCAGTCAGCGAACATATGTACATCGTCCGCATTGGGGTACCTACATCTCGGACAATGGTATTCTGAGTTGGTGATTTTAGCCAATTTTTTCGGGGTTATATAAACCCTATACATGGTGTACAAATGATTTCTTTTTAGCGTTGCAGGCTTGACTACTGATTGCAGGATGGTAAAAGAATCAAACCACAAGTCGTTGAGGTTTCTACTATTCGGAATTGCGATGTTGCTCCAAATTTTTTGTATCTCTGGCTCTGTCACATCCTCAAGCATAGCTGAATACCAGTATGCGATTTGACTCTTCCACCTTCCACGCCTGGTCACTGCATCAAATTTCGGATTCGGATTATTGTTGACTTGAATTCTGGTTGACCACCATCCTGATAGCTGATAATATTTAAATCTGGTAAGTGTTCCCCCAGTCATATTGGAGAACACTTCCCAGCTTAAAAGCTGTGCATCTTCCTGTAGGTCCCCCCAATATTCTAGCCCTGCCAACCTCAAGGGCCGGGATAATTGATCGTCAAGGCAAGCTGGGGTCCCTGGGGAATCCCATATTGGGGCCTGCATTGCATAGTATGGGATATTGAGCCTTTTCCTAACATATGCCCAATTTCTTAGGGCTGTCCCCAGAATATTAAGTCTTACTTTTAAAAAATGTGGGATCCCCAAACTTAAAGAGAAAAAAGTCTTGTCCCTGTGGGATGTCCTGCAATAGTGCTGAAAATAGTAGTCCCAAAGAAGATTGATCGATTTTACCAGCCAATAATCTGAAGTGTTTAAAATGAAATGCGTGGCAATAGATGAATAGATCCAGAAATGCCAGCCCTCCTGTTCTTAAACTTCTCCTGAGTTTTTTCCAGGTAATTCGTGGAGCTTTTGAGTTACAGATAAAGGATCCTAGTTTCCCTTGTAACTTTTAATTGCCAATATGGGGAAAGATAAAGGTATGGAATTAAATAGGAACGTGATCTTCGGAAGGATAATCATCTTAATTAAGTTGACTCTTCCGAATATATTTAAAGGAAGAGATGACCATCGGTGAAGTAGGGTACAGACATCTTTAATGACTCTGTCTAGATTAATTTTTGGCACCTCCTCGATCTTTTTAGCCAGATGTACCCCCAGGTACCTCATTCTTGTCTTAGAACCTGCTGTCACTACCTCTTGGTTCCATTCCATAATCTCTGTCTTGTCTTTATTAACTGTATAACCAGAAATTTCTGAGAAGGTTTGTGCTAAATGTATTATTCTAGGCAGCGCTTCTGCGGGGTTTGAGGTATACATTAATAAATCATCGGCATATAACGCAAATTTCAATTCTAAATTAAAGATCTTAAATAGCTTAATTAAGGGGTCAGACCTAAGAAGACACACAAAGGGCTCGATATATAGATTAAACAAAAGAGGCAACAGGGGGCAACCCTGCCTGGTTCCACGGGCAAGGGGTATCTGATCGGTAAGAAACCCGTTTACTAAAATGTTAACACATGGTGCACTATATAGAGTTTTAATAGCTGTTATAAAGTTATTTGGGAGACCAAAGCTAGCCAGGGCTGTCCATAAATATAACCAATCTACCTGATCGAATGCCTTGGCAGCGTCAACCGCTACCAAAGTCAAAGGCAATTTTTTCTCTACAGCAACGTCTATTGCAGCCATAACTTGAAAAGTTAACTCATTGAGTTGTCTGTCTGGGATAAAGCCTCTCTGATCGCAGTGGACAATAGTTTTAACTACCCTGGCCAATCTTGTCGCTAGTACACCTGCGAAGATTTTGTAGTCCACATTTAATAATTAAATCGGTCTGTAGGACTCGATCCTTTCTGGATCTTTGTTCGGCTTCAGTATTAAAGTGACAGTTGCTTTCGACCACGACTTTGGGGCCTGCTCTCCCTGTAGAAAAATTCCATTAAACAATAACGTTAAATCGGAAATTATTTGTTCTAAGACAATCCCGTACAGCTCCACAGGGACCCGCTGCTTTTCCACTGCCCATTTTCAAGATTTGAGCTCTTACCTCGCCTTCTCTAATCTCAGAGCTGAGAAAGGATCTATCGTCTTCTGATGGACTGGGAAGCTGTATCTTACCTAACCAGTTTTCCACCCGTTGTCTACTGGAGCATGAGTTTTTTTTATACAGGTTTTGCATGTAGGCCTTGACCTCCTCTCTAATAAGTTCGTCGTCATGCGTGATTACCCCAGTACTAGCTCGGAATAAACTGCTAATCTGGTTCCTGGTTCTGTCCGCTCGGGATTTCTATGCGAGTAGGCGACCAAACTTCTCTCCATACGAAAAATGTTGGAGCCTGCTCACGTCCCATCGGTCTTTTAAGTTTTTGTCTAGATCTGCTTGATACTCAGCCCGTAAGATATCCAGTTCTTTTTGTAAATTGGGCCTAGTATCTGGCTCGTCTGTTGACGCTCTCTGATGTTCCTGTTCTTTTAATTTAAGCTTCAGAAGGCGTTCTTCTTTCTTTTCCCTCGTCAATTTATTTCTCTTGATCGTGAGGGCAAGAAGCGAGCCTCTAATAAAGGCCTTGAATGTTTCCCATATTATCTGCTTACTTGTTGAGCCATTGTTGAGCCTAAAGAACTCCTCAGTCTGTGTTGCTAGATCCAGCCTGACCCCTTCTTGTAGTAAAAGTGCTCTATCGAGAGTCCACCTTCTCTGCTGTACCTTTTTGTTTAAATTGAATTACAACCTCAACGGTTGAATGATCAGACAGAATAGCCGGTAAATAAGATATGAAGTCGACTGCTGAAAAAAGTGCTTTATCCAATAAAAAAAAATCAATTCTAGAATGATGGCCATATCTTCTGCTATAAAAAGAATAGTCCCTTTTCCCTTCGTTTTTTGCTCTCCAAATATCTATAAGGTTAAAATCCCTCATGACGTTCCAAGCTCCAATCGTGATTTTTGGGGAGGTGTAAATCTTACCCTGGAAGTGCGGTCTAATACTTCATCAAAAATCAGATTAAAATCACCCCCAAGTATTACTGGTCCGACAGTCTCCAATAAGCTGGTTTTTTAGTTTCATAAGGGACCCCGGAGCATCTTGATTGAGCCCATAATAAACTGCACATACAAAGGGGGTCTGACCAGCTATTAGAGATGCCACCAGCCATCTCCCAGAGTGATCTGTCTCAGACTTTACTAGAATAATCCCGGCATTTGATCTAATTAGTATTGCCACCCCTCTTGTGTTGCCGCTTTGCTCTGAGCAGAGAATATCCTGAACCCACCCACATTTTTGAAATGCGGACTTGCATTCTCGCATCTCTAGATGAGTCTCCTCAAGCAGGTAAACATGTGCTCCTGAGTTATACAAATAATCGTTTACCCTGTGTATCTTCCTCCTGTCCCTTAAACCATTTACGTTCCAGCTGATAATTTTAAATTTGCATGTCATGTTGGCCATGTGGATCGTCTTTTAAAAAGGTTCGCTGTCCAGCTCCCATCTAAAATACCCTGCATCTTCATTTGTACATGAGGAATATTTTTTCCCTTCTTTACCCCTACCACCCAACTAACTACCCACCTCCCATGAGGAACCCCCCCCCATACCTATTTTGGCGATCTTGTCGCCGGTTGAGAGCCCTCTGGTGTCTGACCGGGACTTCCCCTCAAATAAACGGAGAGTAGGCACCAAACTGTGAACTCTAATACCTTATTCTTTGTTAATTAAATAAGTTTACGTTATTATACATATCATTTCTTTTTACCCACTTTTTTTAGTGTATACATTTTTTTTAATTTTTATTTTTTATTTTTCCCCTCTTTTAGGTGTGCACCCGTTAAACACGTTTTACTCTCTCCTTTTTTTAATGTTTTTATTTTATTCACTAGCTATATCCTGACCATTCACCCTTCCCCCCCTAGTGATTACTGTCTGTGCTTGGGGAACATTTGTGTTATTTTCTAGGGTCAATGTATCAAAATATATCAAAATATATCTATACATCTATCAAAGCATTATGGTGTCGAGGTGTGAAGAGGACTAACAAGGCTGTACTAGGAGCTCTCTCGCATTAAAGTTAGAAAGGTATCCACCTCTTGGGGTGATAAAAAATTATGCATTTTATTCCTCCACACCACTTTTAAAAAGGCTGGAAATCTCATCTGAACCTGCGCGCCCATACTTCTCAAATCTTACATCCTCTTTTCCAATTCCCATTGTCGCTGTGCCGTTACCTTCCCCACATCTGAGCGGATAAGATACTTAGCTGAATCAATTTGGAGTGTTGTGTCTGACAGGGCTCTACTCAGAATTAACTCCTTTTTGGTGTATGTGAGGAAGTTTACCAGAATCTTCCTAGGAGCTTTTCTTTCAGCATGAAGTCTGAAGGGGTCTCTATGCGCCCTCTGGATCTCTGACTCTAAATCTATGTCAGGTCTATCTTTGAGGACTCCCTCTCTGAGAAGTTTACATATAAATGTCTTGACGTCTCCATTCTCTATCCCCTCTGGGATTTTTAAGAATTTCAGGTTATTTCTCCTGGAGTGAATTTCCAGCCTCTCGATGTCCATCTGGAGAGTCCTGTTCTGGGTTCTGAGAGTCTCTATGTCTCTATCATGCCTTTCAGTAGCCCCTGTTAGTAAAGTAACTTTCTCCTCCAGGATACCAGTACGTTTACAGACGTCATCCAACTTAGCCTCCAAGTTAGAGCACTGTTCCTGGATACTTCTTTGATTCGCCTCCGAAATTTCGAATTTGGATAGTAGATCACCTCTCAAGTTATAAAGGAATGACTCAACCTGGGAAAATTCTCCATCTAGGGCAGCCAACACTATCTTACCTCCTATGTCACTCCCGCCCGCCTGTGCCTTAGTAGCCGCCACCTCCTCTGAAGTAGAGACTAAAGTAGGCAAGCCCTGAGCTGCTTGTAGGGGGTTTTGACTAAGTAGGCCTTCTTCAGGCCACACTTGCTCCTCTACATCTGCTAAGAGCGTGTATCTGTTCTCCAAGATCGCTGGTTGTGGCCCAGTGGTCCGTACTTCTGATTGCTTGTCTGGAATGACTTTAGTAGAGTTGGAACTGGGAGTAGAGGATAGTGTAAAGGATGGTGTGGGAGGTTTCCCCCCCTTAGGGTCTGCAGCCTGCTCCATGATTTTAAAGTACATTCTTAAAGAGGGTGTAGGTTTCGGCTGGGATATACAAGTTTTGGGTGCTTTCCTGCTTCTTGGGCTCCCCTGCTCTAACAATTTTGTCTTTTTTTTTTCTTCTTCCCCCCCCCCTTTGGGGTAAGTGGTGTTACCTTTGTCACAGGGTTGCTCAGATATCCAGTACCGGGCCTCTGTAGCTCAGAATTGGATCTAAGTTGGTATCTATTTCTGGCAGGTGCAACATGTGCTACCGACTGCCCAGGGGGTGTGGATGCTGATGTCTCGTCTCTCCCCCCTTCACATCCACCCCCAGGGGCTGCAGATACAGCAATTACTTCCACACCAGCTCGGGGGGGGCAGATTTTAATTGAGTTGGTAAAGATGTTATGCCTAGGTCCATTCCCTCGTACTGCACTGTATTAGAAAGAATATGGTCAATATCAGAAATACCTGCGCCAGGCACCCTCCAAAGAAAATGCTTAACCCCCACCGGATCCTCAATGTGTACAGTACCTCCCGCAGCTCGTTGCTTGACACCCCCCACCCCCTTGACTGACCGTGTAACGTTGCTGTGGATCTGGCTAAGAGGTGAGCAGAGACTGATCCTGGCGAGTGTCTGCCTCGACCTCAGCCATACGCTTGCTCGGCCTCCTCGCCGAAGCTCCTACCCCTGCTCTCCTTCGGGACCAGCGTTGCTCTCTTCTCCCGCCTCACCGCGCGCAGAAGTTGGAAGAAACGCCACTCCCATCTGGTGTGCACTCCGCACTGCTCCGTTCCGGATCTCTGTGGCTTCTTCAGGGTCCTAGCGCTAAGCGGGCGCTAGGCAGACGCGGTTTGAGCTCCACACACCATGATAGAAGTATCCAAAAAGAAAGGTTGGAATAAAAAATTTTAAAAATCAAATTAGCTTGAGATCGCTAAATGCGGCGCCGTCTCATACTTTCTGATCACTGTTTGGTAGCCGTTATTTCTGCCTACAACATGGGGAAATCCACCTCAGCCCGGAGCTCTCGCAGCAGACATCAGCCTGCCGCCATGTTCCTTCCACCTAACTTTTCTACTTGGAGGGAAAATCTTCGTTCTGGGAAGAGAGGTCATTAATCTAACCTTCCTTGGCCAGACCCCAGCCAGGGACTCAGAGAAATATGACATTTCTGGACGACCCAAAAGCAGTACAAATATGACTTTGGACTTTGCAGAATACTCATTTTCACATCTGCTACACTGGACATTAGTGCGTGTCTGGAATCTGTAGGCTTTGTGGAAGTAATTTTAGCCATGTGCCCCACATCCCCATAGGGAAATAATGAAGTAAAAAACACAGTAAAACACACTGACTTTCCCTGGCATGTTCCTTTCCATTGTATAAAGCCTATTCCATGTCACCACCCAATTCTGCATAAGTCCTGCCACACCATTCACTCTGAAGCTGCTCCTGGACTGCGCACGCTAGGAATCTCCCCTGCGCAGCCCCTACATGTGTGCACATGCATGTACACCTGTGTCTGCATGTAACCAGCACGGTGCCCCATACTCAGCTGCCTAGTCAAGCCTGGAGGACACAAGTAAAATCTCCATGCAGTCTGCTTCATTATGAGTTCACTGTGGGTGAGTCCCAGATTATGAGGCTCCCCCTCAGTAAAAGTTCAACAATTAGGTGCTCAAAAAGCGAAAAATCCAGACGGCCCATAGTGTCAGAACCACCTTCTAACACAAATACATTTCATTCTTACACTGAAGATGGAATACCAGATGAATACTGTCCATATGAGGACATTGAAATTCCACTCACCTACCAGGAGCACATAAACACAAAAGACAAAGTAAGTCTTGGTCCGCTCGGAAGAGACTGAGCCACTTGGCCAGTCCTTGCGGCTTACACACCACATCCAGACATTGCCACAATACCAAAGGGAAGACTTATGTCCACTTCATAAAGAAATAATAAAACTTTACAGAAACCTGACACAGTTCGTGATGAGAACACTCACACTTCAGCCAACAAGAGCTACACAAACAGGACAAATTCAGGGATCTACCACTAAAATGACACCACAAACACTACATGACATTATTGGTAAAATGCCCACTAGATGTGAGCACATGCTATTCTGGATAGCTAAAACAATAACACAGCTAGAGGCAGTATTTCTGCACACAAGCCCTCAAGAAAAACACAGAATACTAAAAATATGCTTGTCAATGGGGATAGCTCCCCAGATAGAGCATTGTACCACTTGGGGTAAGTTTTCACTGCCATATATACCAAAACTCATGGTATCCCGTCATTAACAGTAATACCAGATGTATTAAGACAAATACAGAATGAGTATGGAGCAGAACCTGCTCTGAACTTAGGGATGAAATTATTAGGAAATGTTGCCCAGGTATCAGCTATCATATTAGCTAACATTAATGGGGATGCAGCAGCAGTGGCAATAAGCCAACTCCTGAGGGATTTCACTCCTTTACACCAGGAGCGTGAGTTACCTAAAATTATCGTAGATACCTATGCTGAAGGTAGAGATAGTCTGGGAGCTAGAGCAACAAAAACTAAACTCATGGGTGGTCCTGAAAAGGATAAAACCAAGCAAGTACCTGATTCTTCCAAGAAGAGTTGGGATAATGACAATAAAAAACAAAAAAACAGATCTCAATCCAGGAGTGGGTCTCCTCAACAGGAGCCTTCCAAAGGAGATACAACCATAGGAATAGAGATAACATTAAAAAAAAAGCTGACGGGTATCAGGATACTGATGCTCATTCCTCTCATTCCTTTCAGGGTTCATCAAAAACTCCGAGAGGGAAGGACGGTCAGAACACAGACAAGAAGAGCGTACAAAGTCCAGAGGCACGCAACATGCTTCAGACTATACTTCCAAAAAAGAAGACAAGCCAAAATCAAAACCTCAATTTGAAAAGAAGAAAGCAGCAGGTCCTAAAGTTAGACATGCCCAGAATTCAGAGGACTGAACTTCTGAAGGGGGAAAGTAGAAGTAACAATAGCTCACCAGAACCTGATGGAATTTCTGGAGACAGCGGCGGTGAATGAGCATTTCACGGTGGAAACACCTGATACAAGGGTAAGTGTCTCACATAGGTAATAGGAAATAACACTCCAAATGGAGGGGGACAAATCTTGAAAAATGTAAGGTTTCTTTTGGGAGGACTCTACTTACAGCTATGACATCCTTTTAGCTGAGAAAGATTGGCCGCCTGAAATTGTTATGGATTGCCCAAAGTGAGAAACGGTCATTTTACTGGCTTTTTCTGACTTTGTTCCAATATACTTAAAACATACATATGCGCAGGAGTGGGCGGTAACATTTTCTCCAGCATCGCAACCATGTTGGGTGGGATGCTGAGTCACCTCACCATATAATCCCAGTAAAAACTAGTCCAACTCCACAGAGACAGTACTCAATAAAACAAGAAGCAAAATAACACGTCAGGGAGATCTTAGATCAACTTGAATACCAAGGTATAATAGAACCTTGCACCTCTGCAATGAACAATCCTTTGTTTCCTGTAATGAAACCCAATCATTTGTACAATCTAGTTTAAAACTATAGACATCTGAACACATGCCCTAAAACATTTGCAGTACAGAGTGCACACAGTACCACATTAATGAATTACATTGTGTGGAATAAAAAACACATAAGACATCTCAAATGGATTTTTCTACCAAAATATGGCGCCTGAAGCATATGTTTGACAGCATTCTCAGCGTTAGGTTCAAAGTATCAATTTTGTCGACTCCCCCAAGAGTATAAGAATAGCCTCAGGTTGTTCTCCACTAGGGTAACAGAATTACTTCCGAATTTGGATGAAGAGGCATTGTCCTATGTAGATTATATTTATCCGATGGATGATGACTTAAAGGATCACTTGACCAGGGTGAGCAACACAATTTTGGGGTCCGCCTCTGAGGGCTACAAATTCAACTTTATAAAATCAAAAGTAGCTCACCTCAATGTCCTATTTATGAGAGATGATCTATCAAGTGAAGGGAAAAGCCTGGCTGCTAACTTTCTTGAAAAGTGTACACTGCTCCAACCTCCCAATCTTTGAAGAACTTACAATCAATATCAGGATTTTAAAATGTTGGCAGAACATACATTTTGTATTACGCAGAAAGAGTAAAATGTTTCTATGACTTAATTAGACCTGATTTTTCAGTTAGGCATTGGACACCGGGACACACAGATATCCTTTGTTCCCTACAAACTGACATTATAGCCTCAAAACACTTGAAGACACTCATAAATGTCTGCAACCTGGTGATCCGTGTTATAGTAGGGCAATCTGGGTACACTTACC
The DNA here is from genome assembly GCF_964261635.1 of Lissotriton helveticus. NCBI lineage: Eukaryota > Metazoa > Chordata > Amphibia > Caudata > Salamandridae > Lissotriton > Lissotriton helveticus. Next base: position 43,205,941 of record NC_136060.1, on the reverse strand, counting down.
TAACCTTCAATGACGGAGAAATGGTACCCATAGCATACAAATCACACTTGTACACAAATGCTGAAATGCGTTTTGCTTCTACAGAAAAAATACTGACAGCAGTACAGACCGCTGTAGTCAGAGAAAGAGCACTGGCTCAGGGTAAACGAATAATTGTCGTAACTCGGGTACCAGCCTTGGAGGCTGCTACAAAGGCAAATGTTCCTAATGCTAAAGCCTTGCATCCAAGAAGGATACAATGGGCTAATTCTTTCACTGCAAAGGATGTACAATACAGATATGACCCTAGTCTAAAAACACAAGTATTCCTGCAATCTGAACAAGAATATCCTCTACCAAATGAAATAGTTACTCTAGATCAGTATGAATATATCACTTATACTGACGGATCTGCTCAGCCGGCCGTAGGAAGTAATCAACAATACAGCGCCGCATGTGCAATTGTAAAGTATCATGTGCAGGAAGGCAAGTTCCATCCTAGCGATAAGATTACACAGTCTCCAGGAGACTGCACGGCTCAGCTGGCAGAACTTGGAGCCCTATTACTGGCACGCATAAATACGGATCGAGAATTCCCCACACTGATTGTGTGTGATTCTTTTTACTGTGTCCAGTTTTACAATGTATATCTTTACTACTGGGGTAAAAATGTGTTTAAAGGCTCAAAAGGTTCCACAATCAAGAATAAAATGCTATGGGAATAGGTAGCTGAGTTGAAAAATGAACTACCAAGAACTCACATGATACAAACACTAAGTGGTCACGTTGAAGGGAATTCATTGGCCATCGAAGTCACAAAGGGGGCAGTACAAACTGCTGCCGTAACTACAATCACTCGTTCAAAAACAAGAATAGAGGGACAGATAATGGTAGCTATCATTGCTTCACGCAAAAACAGCACAGCCTTACCAAAAGGCTCTCCACTCAAGTACTCCTGCAAGTTAGATGCAAATAATATTCCATATACTCAAATTCCTTGAGTGGGGGATAGAGTAATAACTAACATGGAACGCATATTAAGTTTAATTCTAGCTGCACACGAAGGTCTAGGTTCTGCACACGCAGGGATTACCGCAACTGTTTCTTTACTGAAGCAATGCTATTGGTGGCCAGGATTAACTAAACAGACAAAGAATTTTGTCCTAATTTGCGACATTTGCCGGCAGATGAAGGGTACCACTGTGGCGCGTCCAGCGCAGACATCATTACTAATATCAGACAGACCACTCGCTTGTGTCTATTTGCACCACTGCAGCCCCCTACAATTGGATGGGGCTTTCTAGTATATCCTGGTGGCAATGGATTCATGCTCTAGATTCCTTGGGGTATGGCCTCAGCGCTCGGCTGACACTCAAACTGTTATGAAAGATTTTCGAGTCTTTATAGGGACATATGCAGTTGGCACATTACATTCTGACTGTGGCCCCGCATTTAGCTCTAGGGCTTACAAGGAAGCCATGGGTAGTTTGGGTGTTGTATTGTGGTACTTCTCTCCATACCATCCAGAGGCAAATTCGGTTGTGGAGAGGAAAAACCGAGACTTAAAGCAATCTTTAACGGCAAGATTATTAGGTTTGGGTGGTAGATGGGTCGATCACTTATACGGGGTCCAACGAGGCCTTAATAAAATGCCAAGAAGTTCCCTAGGAGGTGTCACTCCTTACGAGGTCCTATCTGGGATGAGGATGTGAGTACCTGATCTCTATTGTGAAAGCACTGTGGCGGATGAAAAAACATTTGACATCAATAAACGTTTGGCTGTTTTACAGGATCTCAATGAATTCCGGGCAATACAAAGTAACGTGCAAGTAAAACGCACCACCACCGGGGAAGTCAAATCAGCCACGGCAGGACCTGTCTGGATCCCAAAAGTCAGGGATCTGGTTAGAGAAAAGATTGAGGACAAAAAAGAATTTGGGCCATAGTATAAAAAGCCTGTGCCAGGCTTTCGAAGGAACAAGAACAGTACTTCTTCCGCCTCTTTTCGGCAAAAAAGAAAAGAGATTCATCTCCATTGATCTGATCAATCCACACTATGTGGCCGGTACTGAATAGTAGGCCTCATTGGCTCCTGGGTCGCCGACACTCTTCTCTCGCTACCATACAGGAAGTACAGACACAAAGACTCATAACATTTGAAGAGTCACCAATATGAAATTATGGAATTTCCAACAATGAAATGGAACTAGTTCCTCTTGAAACAGAACTTCAAAACACAAATGGAAGACACATTTCAATTCAGTCTAACACCGATCTCTACATCAATATGCCTCTACAAGAGACGTCTGCCAATTCAACAAAACCTGCTAAGCTACCAAAGATAGATCGAACTGCATCTGGCTACTTCATCGATTTTGATACTTTCTCTTTTGATTCCCAGTGTACCAGCTTCAGTTTCCCATAGGCAACAACTTCATGATTTCTACACTTTTCTGAAAAACACTTACTTAGTATCACCTTGGCTCCAGCTCTGGATAATAACTGGAATATTGTATTTTCTGTTCTGGATTGGCCTAGCGGCTGTTTTTTGCTTATTCATGAATGGAAATATCTCCCAGAACGCTCTGCAGTATCAAATGTGAACTTGGTCCTGAAACATCGTAAACAAAGAGACCGTTTTTTCATGAACATTACAGCTGTAGCTGCAGCGAGGTTCCTTTGATGTCACTGTGTATGCGATTGGATCAGGGTTAGTGGTATTTTAAATCCAACAGGAGCTTCCAGGATGCTAATTTCCTAATTAGTGATTTCCTAATAGCGAATGTGAATCTGTAGGAAATCGTAGGTTACATACATTCCAATTTGTGACACCCAAATAGTAATTTCTACGGATTCACTATTTGGAAATTGCAATTTTGGAATACTTATGGGCCATAATGTTAACAAAAGAAGTGCTTACCATAAGTCGTCTTAACCTTGCATAACCGTGAGGAGAAGCCCGAAATTCCACCTTTTCCATGCTGTATTCCTGTTGGCCAACCACTAGAAGACATTCTTAGGGAGCATTTACATCTGTGAGAATTAAAAAATAATATGTCACATTCTCTCCTGTCCTACATGTGCCATGTATCTTAAATTTTCTATAATCTTACTTGTTTTGACTGCACGCTTCTGCGGTTGTAGAATATGTATAAAACTGACATCGGATTGTATCTGTGCAATGCTGCTGGCATTCCTTATCTCCTGAAACATAGATTTTTCCGACGTCCGTTCCGACAAACTCAGCATCAGTGAGAACTGGCAATGGACACACTGAAAGCACAAAGAGAACATTGTGACATGTAAATTGACTATTACTTGCGTAATCAGAAGGTTCAAATATAAAACCTTTAATTTCTAAAAATGCATACTTGCAGTGGGTATTTTGCAGCTTAGTAGACTGAAGCCTGACAGGGTATTTTCAGTAATTTGTGGAGAAGTTGGAATCCCAGTCCTAGATGTCTTCAAATAACAAAGGTTTCTAAGAGAAAATTATGAAACCATTGCATAATTAAGTAAAATCAGAGCATCAATATTGAATGCAGCTCTAAGTTACTTTCCAATGGAATGAATTAATAAGAACTTGTCTAAGGGATCCTTTCATATAGTCACAGTAGGTGATAGTTAACCACACATTGTCTAAAAAATAAAACAAATAGACAGTATTATAACCAAACTCACCACTTTCATGTGATTTATATCTGTATTTTCTATTATTTTCCTCTGTGCGTAGTGGAGGGCGCGACATTTTATTCAGAAAGAAATGTCCAGAGTGCGAAAACTCTACTGAATAGATTTTTCATAAGTTGCAGTTGTACTTATTTATTTACTTACAGTTTTTAAAAAGTAAATTTTTTTAACCAAAAGAACAACATCACAACTTTCCAATACATGTGTGACTCCCTGGTGGACCTCTTCCACAGCAAGATCTCAGCCATCTACGAAAACTTCAAACCCCAATCCTCAATTGTAGACAGCATCAACTTGCTCACATCCACAATCCCTAACCCGAACACCTGCTTACCCACTGGGAACCTCTCACTACTTAACCTTAAATTTCCATCAGGAACTCTGTGGGCTTGGGAACACCCACAGATCCGTGTCCCCACCACATTTTCATCCTCAGGAGCAAGGCTATTGGTGAAGACCTCAAAAAAGTCCTGAACATCTCCATCACCTCATCCTCCATTCCTGAGCACTGGAAACATGCTGATTGATGCACCTGCTGAAGAAACCATCCTCTGACCCAGCAGAAATGAAATACTACCAGTGCATCTCCCTGATCCCTTTTCCAGTGAAGGTTCTCGAGAAGGCAATCAAACAGAAACTCCCCGATCAACAGGAACACAACAACCTCCTGGACCCCTCTCCATCCAGATTCAGCACAAACTACAGCACAGAGACATCCCTGATCGCTGCCACCAATGACATAAGGGGCGTCCTGGAATGCAGCGAAATGGCAGCCTTCATTCTTCTGGACCTGTCAGGCACCTTCTACACTGTCTCTCACCCCATCTTTATCAACAGACTCCACCACATCGGAATCCAAGGAGATGCCTTCAAATGGATCACCTCATACCTCCCCGTAGGAAAACAAAGAGAATCTGTCTCCCACCGATCACCTCGGAACCAAAGAAAATCATCTGCACAGTCCCCCAAGGGTCATCCCACAGACCCACCCTCTTCAACACGTACGTGACCCCCTGGCCAACATGGTCAGATTGCACAGTCTCATGATCATCTCTGACGCTAATGACACCGAACTCATCCTCTCACTGTCAGACAAGCCTTCCACCACCAGAGCCAGCTTCCACAGATGTACATCGCTGACTAGATGAGCGACAACTATCTCAAAGTCAACACGGACAAGATGGAAGTCCTCTTCTTTGGGTACAACACCTTGCCATGGAACAACGCATGTACAGACAATACAGAAATCAGTGGCTTGACTCATCCTCAACCTCCCGAAGATGGACCCACATCACAACCCACCTCAAGAACCTTCACTGACGCCTGATCCAGAAGAGATGGCAGTTCAAGATGTTGACCCACGCATACATCAACAAACACATAGCTTTCCACCAACAGACTAGACACCTATACTCTGCCCCTCTTTTCATCCGAGACAACCCCTGGACCTGCGGAAGCTACAGCAGAAGACGCTCCTACTCACACCTGCTGGCTAAAGCCTGGAACGACCTTCCCCTGCAGTTAAGGCCTCCTCATCGATCCAGCAATTCAGGAAAGCACTCAAGACCCGGCTGTTCGAAGGAACAGATCACCATGAAGCAGTCAGCACTCCAGCGCCTTGAGACACTCACAGGTGGTTTGCCATGCTTTACAAATCCCTGAAAACTGAGGAACGATCATTCAGGAAGGACCTAGATACAAGGGCAGGAGAAGGAACTAATATCAAGAGGGTGAGAACCATACACCTGAGAAACGCACATGATCAAGAGGACCAGGTAGAACATGAAAACTGAATTGGCAAACCAGAATCAAAATCTGCCCACAAGAAAGGGACCATACCCTGACAGCGAACATAAAAAGCCAGAACCCAGAATGTCACTGTTGTAGAAAGCAGATTTATCTATTTTGCGGTTTTATATAGCGCTAGCTGTATCCAAAGGTATCAAAGCTCTTTACATGTTATGAGGGTGTTTGATTGGAGTACTGTTGCACAGAGAGAGAGCTTACTCCAGAGCACCACCCTCCACCAGGGATGGCTAAGAGGCACCTAATGTCAATGAAGAGATCCAACACCATTCAGAGGGAGGCAGATGCAGTCATTTATGCACCAGTTACTCCCAATAGGAGGCCAAGAAAGAAATCAGCTGAAGCACTATTTGATAGAGAAGGGGCACAATGCTAGGGTCAAGGCCACCATTCCAACTGGGGAAACCACACATCCAAGTGATTCAGCATGGATCTCAGAACCAAGTGGCCACCACCCATAATGCAAGGGTATGCCAAAATGGCCAGGACTGTAATGCCCCAAAAGAGACTCCGAGTCCACCAAGTCACAAAAACTCACACGGAGGGACTCTCAATTGCACACAAAGGAGGCCAAAGAACAGGGATGACACCCAGAGGAGGAATGCTCATTAATTCAAGCCAAGAGGGCAAAAGGCACATGGGTTTGTTCTGCAGTGAAGGCTATGGGCTGCTCCCCCACTGAGTAAGTGCCACAGTAGATGTAAGCCTTCTCATTAGCAACTGAAAGGAGAAAATATGTATCAAGTATGGAGCTTATGTAGAAACTTCCCTTTCCACGAGCAGCAGTGCTTCCTTCCCAGTCCTGTAAGAAAGAAAGGCAGGTCGCTCACAGTCACCATTGCTAACCTCATAATCACACTGAATAGCCTCGAGTGATTTAAGAGGCCCATCCGGCATGAGTGAAAGTCAGGCAAGACCACTTAAGGAATCCAAGCCACTCAAGATGACCCTCGGGACTTGTGATGTCACTGACATGAAATTCTCGGTGACCCAATGCACATCCATCTCAATCCATAGTAGGAAAGAAGAAGACAAGGTTCCAAAAAGAATAGCTTTACCAACCTCATGATACCAACTATAAGGCCCACAGGAACGCTCACACACTCACGTGAGTTATATTTAAGTTGTGTGACATACCCGTTGATTGTTGTCAGCAAGTGTCTTACAGAGGATAATTGTAAATCAATTTTTAAGGATTTTATGGTATAACCTTAACTCAAAACAACTTACATCACATTTTAATTAACAGAATACATAACACTAGATTGCAGTTTTTTTTTTCTTCCTATGAATGTATTTAATCGTTATGGTAATTTAGGATTACAAAAATATCTAATTGCGATTTAAAATATTTCCTCTTACCTTTGTGACTGCACTTTCCATTCTTTTGTTAGGAATGTAAAAAATAAGCAGTTTGGATAGTAGGTGCAAATCTTCTGGCATATACGGATATCTGGAGCATAAACACTTGTAATATTATCTCCAGAAAAGTCTCTGTTCTGAAAAATGTCTGACATGCAGCCTGTAAAAAAACCAAAAGAACAGAACTGGTAAACCAGAGCTTCATACAATGATTATTCTTAAAGATTGTGTGAGGATTAGATGAATTTCACATCTTTGAACGAATTCATAAGAATATTTGCTAACACATAGCTAAAAACATTGCGCATTTAGTGATTTAGACTCTGGCATTGGTCTTCTTTAATCGTCCACCATGGGGGCAGAGGTCATGATCCCTGCCACTTGGGCAGGGGACCGTCCACTTTATGTGAGGATCCTTGCCTCTATGGCCGAGATCTTGGTCTAAATGGAGCCAGGGCCACAATAGTGGAACCCTAGGCTTTACTCCTGACACAAGGTCCCCTCATTCCTAACTTCAAAAGATAAGCTCATTTGCAAATTTCCACTTTTTCTCAATTAAGAAAAAGAAACATCTACTAAAACCTATCCAAATGAAAACAGTTAGCTCGTTCATAAATAAGTTCTCATTGAGACTTTGATAACTGTATACCCTATAGGTGCTCCTCAATCCCATCTGGCCCTGGTAAAAGCTGTGCTTCATTCCCCAGCAAGACATTTCTTCTAGGAGAAAATACCGTCATTTTTCCCGAATATTGAGAAATCTATATTGACTCCCCACCGAGATGAGGATCAAATGGAAAACCACTCCAATGGTATCTACCTAAACAAACCCACAAATATTGTCACCTTGCTAACCACTTTAGAAGATAAGGAGGATTCAAGAATAACATCTCCTACCACCAAAACCTGTTATCGGTGAGTTTGTCAACCTTTTCATATTCTTCTTCTGGTTCACAATATCGTTTTGTGTTGAGCAAATGAGATCTCAACCTGGCCTTTTCTCTTTCAGGAAGTTGTTAAAATGCCAGCTTGTATGCCTCCACTTGAACTTATTCTGATCTCTGATGTCCGAGTATCAAAAAGTGTGCTTTTCTTTTTATTGCACTTTTATGCATTTTAACAGATGTGAAATAAAGTTTTCTGACAGACCTCCAATGTTTCTTACTCTTAACCTTTTGTTATTTTTTTTTTAGAGTTTTATAAAGACCTGGCTGTTTGACCAGTAGCAGCTCCCCTCCTCCCCTCAGCTCCTTGAGACCCTCACGGTGAGTAGAGCGCTCTACAAATGTTTGATTGATTGATCAATAGCACAAACTAGACCTGAGACTTTGGGTATCAGAGCACTTTACATGAACATCACCTTCGTTAGAAATGGACACATTCACTTTTTTAGGCAAGGGGAGATTAAGTGATTTGCCCAGAATCACAGGATGTTGAGCGTCCTTGCCGAGACTCAAACCCGGTTCCCCAGCTTTGAGGTCGACCGCTCTAGCCATAAGGCTACATCCTCATCCTCTTATCTAACTTTCTATGGTCCATGTTAATATGCTATGTGTAAAGTGTAGCAAGCCCTAATTGAGGTAGTAAAGGTATTAAACATTATAAAATACACGAAACAAAGCTGGTATGTGGGCACAAAAAGATAACAAATGTTTAATTTATAATTTATTTAAAAGGCAAACCACTCCTTAGCATGACTCAGAATACTGCCCACATGGGATTGGTATCCACATGGGATAGGTGCACAAAGGAAAGCTACTAATGAAAAATATACAGGGTAGATCTACTACACAAATCTACAAGAAAGGTAAATCAATAAAACTACTATATAGTCAGAAGAACAGATTCATTATAGTCTTAAACAGGTACCTGCCAATAAAGGGTAGAGGCAATAAGAAAATAATCTTCTGCAGCATTCAGGACTTGTAGAACAATCAATTCATCAGGAAGCGAGGTGGCTCAGTATACATATCACACATTAATTATGTTATTTATTGTATATGTCCATATAATGTCAATGAAGCGTCTCTACAACATATGACTGCATAAGTGGTCATACAGGGTAGATGTACTGGCATAAATATAGCACTCCAACATAATCCGTGCTAAAATGTTATAGAATTTTTACCAGAGGAACTATCTGATAAATAGAACATTCATAACTCATAAATTATCTGTTGTGAAAGGGATGTGTGTGAAAGATGAGTGTGTGTGAGATGACTGCAATAAAATTCAATATCATATTTTCTCAAGGCCGAAAAGAAACACATTAAGTATTTGCATTTTTCATTAGATTTAGAATGAGAGATTAGTAGTTACCAGCCGTAGAAAGTCCACAAGCTTTTAGGGAGAATCCAGAGACCACATTCTCAAGGAATCGTATTTTTGTGGGGGTTCCTTTTAAAGTGTATTTAAAGTAGCATGCTTGCCTAAAAAACAGAGATTAAGAAATACATATGTTTATATGAATAATTCACAACCATATTTGCTTGAATACTTAACGAACTGATCCATTGTTTTCAAAAGCAAGCTTACAAAAGAACATGGTGATCTTTGAAATGATCTGTTGACGTTTTATTTTCGGGTATTGCTTGAAAAAAAGGAGTTTGGAGCTAATCTGCCTTTAAAAATTAATGATGACAATACTGAGTGTACTAGGCAAGCACTGGGGTTTCACATCCACTTTAAACCCAATTATGAAAGTGCTGCTAACTGAGAGGACAGGAAAAAAGGTTGGTTGTCATTGTAGTGGACATTTGTTTCTCTTTCTCCCTCTATGAAATCGTATCAGTTATTTTTGGAGCTACAACCGTAAATATTATGAACCTTCTGTTAGTTCTCAAGTACATCTCGAACAGTCCGCAGTTACCTGTGGATTCACTGCTTTTGCTGGTTATTCTCTAAATTACCAAGCTGGGAAAGGGTAGACGATGAAAAGAGCTGTCACAGGGGGTATATGTCTTCTCAGAACTAAAGACAACTTTCTGCTCGAAACAGCAGCATTAAAGAGGACGAAACCCTTAGTCAGTCAATCTCTGGAAGTATTGCAAAGGTCAGAAACTCAATTTCACTAGTCAGCAGAGCGTTTTAATCATTTGCCATCTGAAAGACTGGTCCAACTCACGCGCAAGGTCTACCCTTCAGTCAACGTGTTCTATTTCCACATTACACTCCATGTAGCTGTTTGTCATTTGGAAATATTTGTGTACTTTTTCATCCCTTATTGTATCTTTTAGGCTTGTATGTAGCAGACACCACTAAACACCACAGTTATTTAATGATTAAAAGCAAAGAATTGCTCCTATCTCCATTTGGCTCTGTACATTTGTAAAGTAGACCTACATTTGGGAACTATGCACAGCTTATACCTTTTTGGGTGCTCAGACCCCTTTGCTCATCTCTGCTCTACATGAAAACCATCAGTAAATAAATAAATGCATTACTGGCTGGGGTTTTCAATACACTCACTCGATCAGTTCCTTATCTGGTCCTTAGAAATTCATGTGAAATATGGTAGAATAAAACAGTGACAATTTTCGTAGCCGTTTGGTACCTGTTTATGCACATTCAAGCACTTGTTTTAACATTCAGCGCTTTTTTAACTCCCACATATTTCTAGTTATACCGTGGAGCACAAAACCTGAGCAAGCAAGCATATTTTACATGAACATCACTTGAGCAAAAGTGGCATCACAGGCTTAAGCTATTATCCACCTTCAAAACCTTCCTATTTGCTGCTGTGAAGCAAGAGGAAGAGTGGGGATTTGAAACTACGGAAAGTAAGCAGATCTACTAAAGTCTTTGTTAACTTCTGTCCCTGCTGCTACCTTTAGGACCTCTGAGGCCAAGTGCAACAAGGGAAGTTCCACGGTATCAATAGAATAGACAGACATAGAAACTTCTGCCCCCATATCCTCTAGTTGATGTCCATGACTATTTATGACCCTGCCAAATTGACATTTTAGTCCGGGGATCGGTGGTATGAATTGCATATTGCACGCTCAAATGTTTTTAATCCAGGACATGGCGGTCATGGTGAAGTGTGAGCTTGATCACAAGCCTCTACATTTATCTTTCAAACTGAAGTACTTTATTGTGAACATTGTTTCACATCTAGCGGCTGACACTATGAAACTGCTCTCTAGTTTATAATAGAAAAGGGCTGATATGGGAGGGAGTGATTTCAGATGATGTTCCTCCTACTCTATGCAAGCATATTCATAAAATACTGGAGCGCTATTTGACTGGCCATAAGGATTCTCACAGTAACGGAACCCTGAATGCAAACCTGGTTGAAGCTTTCTTACCCTTGCTGACCAGACCTTCTGTTCTTAAATGGAAACAGACACTCGACACACCTGTGGTGTGACTGCAATTGCAATAAAGTCAACACTTGTGTTGCTTCTGAAATGAAAGTTAGATGTTCATACAGCATCAAAGCTTAAAGATTACAAGGCGCTTTTAGAATGTAAAAGGGTGTGGGTGGACAGTCAATGGGAATAGATTTTGGAATCGTCAACATGTAAACACTCTAGGACATTTTAGTAAATAGTCTCAAAAATACATCGTACTTATCCCTGAGGACCACATTAAAACAAAAGCCTCAGATTTATCTGATCAGTTTACCGACAATAGTCGTCCTATTTTGACCGGAATTGGAGGCATGAGGATTTTGTTAGCATCATTGGTGATTGCACAAAGAGAAATATGTGCGGTTCAGTCTCGAAACAGTGCAAAGGCACCTTGCCATGATAAGATTCCTGTCACCTTGTAAAAGTTAGAATTTCAGATTTGGGGCTATTTCGCCCTCATCCTAATGAATGCTGTTTTCTAGGGTAACCCGGTATCTCCCTTTTGGTTTGGCACTGAAATCGTTCCAATACGCAAGAAAGGCTGCCATAAAGTTCCAGCTAACTACCAATCAGTCAGCCTTATGGGCTCATCATTAAAAGTCTTTGGCAGGCTGATGTTCACAAGGTTTAAATCTTTGATAAATCAGAATGCTATTTCCTCATATTGTCAAGCAGGTTTCAGGAGGAAGCTAAGTACAGTTGGTAAAGCCTTAGGTTTTACATGATATCTAAACAATATATTTCTCTTTAAAAATAACTTGTTTTTGGTCTTTGTGGACCTTTAGTCCGCATTTGATAACATCTCAAGATATATGTTACGGACTTCACTGTCAAAGAAGGCACCTCCCATTGCAATGTTAAATACACGGCAGCAATTAATCCAAGATAAGCTGGGGCGTGGATGGTGAAACCACTCAACCCCTTCCAGTGAGGCAAGGCTTCCATCAAGGGTGAGTCATACCTAAAAATGTGTTTACTTTATACATTATTCAAGTAGTGGCATTCTTACAATCATGTGGTAACCGAGCACCAAAGCTTGGGGGTACGAAAAGTTCAACATTATTGTTTGCAAATGAAGCTTTACTAGTGTCCAGTACTCTAGATTGGAAATTAAAAGTCCACTGGATAGATTTTTTAGTCTTTTGTCATCAGTCAGGGCTAATAATCAAAATTTTAAAAACAATGTTCAGCCACTCCACATGAAACATGAATAAGCTTTATTTAGGCAACATGCCTCTTTAACAGGTGTCTGATTTTGATTATGGGGAACTCTGTTGTAATTGATGAAGCTGCAACACGGTAACACTTTTAACATCAAGTTTATTCGAGAATAATGTAGTCGGACACAGGCACTACCGCCATACTCTCACCTGGAGACACCATTTGAGCGCTCCACTAAGAGCAAAGCTACGACCTCTCATCGGTACATTTCAAGAGTTGGAAGTTCTACCAACTCAAACCACTAGACATAACATATCTCTCTTTTTTTAACAGAACATACACAGTCCAAAACCCAGCCCAACCAAAATACACAATAATAAAACCCCCCTAAGAATGACCTTCAAGGTAATACCGTACCAAAACCCTATCTGAAGAAAAGATACACTAAAACAATAAACAAAACCTATATCACAAAAGAAACACAGGAATGCCCATTATCTCAATTTCCGTGGTATATCCTTCTCACGTGTAGACCTTTGTAGTTCCATAACAGTGGATCCCTTTTTAGAAGCTGAAAAACCCACTGACCTCTTCATGTTTGTCGTGCTGTGAGACCCATCCCTAGTCCCACCCTGCACTTTTGCAACTTTATTGACATTCCACCAATGCCCACCCTGAACCATTACAGTGTTACCACACATCCTCTCGACAGAAATTGAATCACTATAACCCAATTCCCCCCTTCTTCGCAAAATTAGCTTTCTTAGCGCGCACCACTCCACCAGGGGGAAATACTTGTTTTCGGGTAGACATTTTTACATCATACCTGACTTCCATTTTATTCTGTTCTTTTTCCACTGTGTTTTTCTGATCAACACAGCTCCTGACTTTCTTCTGTATGGCTTTAGACAACCGTAACGGATACAGTATGATGTGGATTGACGCCCTCTAAGCAACTCGAAAGGAGGCACCTTGGTGAGTGAATGTGGCTTGGTTCAATAAAACCACAACATAGATTTCATTGCTTCCTCCGTGTCATAGCCATTCGTTCCCACTTTAAAAATGTCACCACAACCCTATTAATTCTTTCCAATAAACTATTAGTTTGCGGATGGTAAAGCAAGCTCTTTAAATGTTTTACCCCTAATTCTTTCGAAAACACTTCCATTTCACGATCCTCAAACTGCACTCCATTGTTCGACAGTAACGATTCCAGGAAACCCTTCCTCATGAAATGTCCAGCATTGTTAGCAGTGGGATTTTAAAAAAATCGAACCTCAGGCCATTTGCTATGGTAGTCCATTAGTTCAAAAGCGTAATGCAAATGACAAGGAAGAAAATTATAAGGACCAGCCATATCAATGACTACTTTCATCAATGGCCTCTCAGGTAAGGGTATGGGTGTAACTATCGTGTACCCCTTTTTGGATCTGATACACGCAATGCACTCTTTCACAGCCAACTCAATATCCCTATCCATAGGGAGCCACCGATAGTGAGCCCTAATCCTTCTTTTGGTCATTGTTGAGCCCAGATCGCCATCATGAGCGTTGTTAACCAATTCATTCATATAGCGTAGGGTGGCACACACTAATCACAACTCATCACCACTTCATCCTCTAAGGAGAGGTCATCTTCAATTTTACAGAATGGTTGGGTATCAGAACACTCATTTCTTTCTTTAGGCCATACATTCACAATGCATTTGTTGACCGTTTTCAACATCGTGTCATCATCTTTGGCCTTCCTCCATTTGACCTCACTACATGCTTTCATCTCAACAGCATCCCCAATTGTTATGAAGCAGTCTTCCTAGTCATCTTCAGGATCTACATTATCCAAATCATTCACCGGTAACCTCGAGAGAATGTGCGTTCTCATGTGTTTTATTTTGTTAGTGTTGAAGGCTCCCCCCTTTTTCATCTGTGTAGGGATGTCAGTTTGCATGTGCTTTAGCGGCAACTCCATGATAGCTAGGAAGTTTTTAAGGGACCTATATGCTCTAGCTCCTAAAAATCAAATAATATTAGATTCTACTCTGATTGGGACGTGGGACTAAGTGAGCCTGATAGTCCGTCAATATCAGCTCTAGGACAAAGATAACAACAATTTATGCAGAAACGAGGAACAACTTGACAACCACTGGCCCTCCTTGGACAAGTACAAGCTACACCTAATCCCCAGATTTTCCCTAATGTCTGAATTGCACACTATATTCACAACAAGGGGTCATGGGTACCATCTGTATCAACCCAGCGGTCCAAGAGAATTACACCTCTCACTCCTTTCAGATACCAACAGTGTTAAGAAACCAGTATCACTGGAAAAACCCTTTTAGACAAAAAAATAAGATCCGGGTGCTGGCTCTATATCACACCCCGGGCCTATGCATACCATGTGTGTCATGCCCAGTGGTTCAAGTGGTGAGGCCTCACCCCTAAATCACACCCAAGGGGCAAGCGTATTGACTGTTGAGCCCAGTGGTCCAAGCGACAAACAACCTTCACCTTTCCTAGTGTGCTGGCTATTGAAAAAAGATTTTGGAAAAGGGGGGTGGTGATGGACAGAGCTTCTGAATGATGCAGAATACTCTTACCAAGTCAAGAGATCATGGTTTTAATCCATCACCGTTTTTTAGCTCACTGCACCATCCCAGCTCAGAACCTGGCTATATGCAAATTAGTCTGTTCCTGTCCCAGTGCATGATGGGAACAGGGCAAACCAAACTACCAAGCCAATTCTTATACTGGGAAGGAAACAAGTTTCCGGGGACCGGTTTCTGGCATCACAGCCTTTTTCGGCCCGGCTTGCTTGAATCCTGATGGTGCAATGAGCAAGGGACTCACGTCTGAGTATACCCTCCCATACATAGTGTGGATAAAACCGATTTTGGAAAAGGGGGGTGGTGATGGACAGAGTTTCTGAATGATGCAGAATACTCTTACCAAGTCAAGAGATCATGGTTTTAATCCATCACCGTTTATTAGCTCACTGCACCATCCCAGCTCAGAACCTGGCTATATGCAAATTAGTCTGTTCCTGTCCCAGTGCATGATGGGAACAGGGCAAACCAAACTACCAAGCCAATTCTTATACTGGGAAGGAAACAAGTTTCCGGGGACCGGTTTCTGGCATCACAGCCTTCTTCGGCCCGGCTTGCTTGAATCCTGATGGTGCAATGAGCAAGGGACTCATGTCTGAGTATACCCTCCCACACATAGTGTGGATAAAACCGATTTTGGAAAAGGGGGGTGGTGATGGACAGAGCTTCTGAATGATGCAGAATACTCTTACCAAGTCAAGAGATCATGGTTTTAATCCATCACCGTTTTTTAGCTCACTGCACCATCCCAGCTCATAACCTGGCTATATGCAAATTAGTCTGTTCCTGTCCCAGTGCATGATGGGAACAGGGCAAACCAAACTACCAAGCCAATTCTTATACTGGGAAGGAAACAAGTTTCCGGAGACCGGTTTCTGGCATCACAGCCTTCTTCGGCCCGGCTTGCTTGAATCCTGATGGTGCAATGAGCAAGGGACTCACGTCTGAGTATACCCTCCCACACATAGTGTGGATAAAACCGATTTTGGAAAAGGGGGGTGGTGATGGACAGAGCTTCTGAATGATGCAGAATACTCTTACCAAGTCAAGAGATCATGGTTTTAATCCATCACCGTTTTTTAGCTCACTGCACCATCCCAGCTCAGAACCTGGCTATATGCAAATTAGTCTGTTCCTGTCCCAGTGCATGATGGGAACAGGGCAAACCAAACTACCAAGCCAATTCTTATACTGGGAAGGAAACAAGTTTCCGGGGACCGGTTTCTGGCATCACAGCCTTCTTCGGCCCGGCTTGCTTGAATCCTGATGGTGCAATGAGCAAGGGACTCACGTCTGAGTATACCCTCCCACACATAGTGTGGATAAAACCGATTTTGGAAAAGGGGGGTGGTAATGGACAGAGCTTCTGAATGATGCAGAATACTCTTACCAAGTCAAGAGATCATGGTTTTAATCCATCACCGTTTTTTAGCTCACTGCACCATCCCAGCTCAGAACCTGGCTATATGCAAATTAGTCTGTTCCTGTCCCAGTGCATGATGGGAACAGGGCAAACCAAACTACCAAGCCAATTCTTATACTGGGAAGGAAACAAGTTTCCGGGGACCGGTTTCTGGCATCACAGCCTTCTTCGGCCCGGCTTGCTTGAATCCTGATGGTGCAATGAGCAAGGGACTCACGTCTAAGTATACCCTCCCACACATAGTGTGGATAAAACCGATTTTGGAAAAGGGGGGTGGTGATGGACAGAGCTTCTGAATGATGCAGAATACTCTTACCAAGTCAAGAGATCATGGTTTTAATCCATCACCGTTTTTTAGCTCACTGCACCATCCCAGCTCAGAACCTGGCTATATGCATATTAGTCTGTTCCTGTCCCAGTGCATGATGGGAACAGGGCAAACCAAACTACCAAGCCAATTCTTATACTGGGAAGGAAACAAGTTTTTATCCACACTATGTGTGGGAGGGTATACTCAGACGTGAGTCCCTTGCTCATTGCACCATCAGGATTCAAGCAAGCCGGGCCGAAGAAGGCTGTGATGCCAGAA
This sequence comes from Lissotriton helveticus, assembly GCF_964261635.1. Lineage (NCBI taxonomy): Eukaryota > Metazoa > Chordata > Amphibia > Caudata > Salamandridae > Lissotriton > Lissotriton helveticus. Next base: position 43,188,977 of record NC_136060.1, on the reverse strand, counting down.
ACCGGTCCCCAGAAGCTTGTTTCCTTCCCAGTATAAGAATTGGCTTGGTAGTTTGGTTTGCCCTGTTCCCATCATGCACTGGGACAGGAACAGACTAATTTGCATATAGCCAGGTTCTGAGCTGGGATGGTGCAGTGAGCTAAAAAACGGTGATGGATTAAAACCATGATCTATTGACTTGGTAAGAGTATTCTGCATCATTCAGAAACTCTGTCCATCACCACCCCCCTTTTCCAAAATCGGTTTTATCCACACTATGTGTGGGAGGGTATACTCAGACGTGAGTCCCTTGCTCATTGCACCATCAGGATTCAAGCAAGCCGGGCCGAAGAAGGCTGTGATGCCAGAAACCGGTCCCCGGAAGCTTGTTTCCTTCCCAGTATAAGAATTGGCTTGGTAGTTTGGTTTGCCCTGTTCCCATCATGCACTGGGACAGGAACAGACTAATTTGCATATAGCCAGGTTCTGAGCTGGGATGGTGCAGTGAGCTAAAAAACGGTGATGGATTAAAACCATGATCTATTGACTTGGTAAGAGTATTCTGCATCATTCAGAAAATCTGTCCATCACCACCCCCCTTTTCCAAAATCGGTTTTATCCACACTATGTGTGGGAGGGTATACTCAGACGTGAGTCCCTTGCTCATTGCACCATCAGGATTCAAGCAAGCCGGGCCGAAGAAGGCTGTGATGCCAGAAACCGGTCCCCGGAAGCTTGTTTCCTTCCCAGTATAAGAATTGGCTTGGTAGTTTGGTTTGCCCTGTTCCCATCATGCACTGGGACAGGAACAGACTAATTTGCATATAGCCAGGTTCTGAGCTGGGATGGTGCAGTGAGCTAAAAAACGGTGATGGATTAAAATCATGATCTATTGACTTGGTAAGAGTATTCTGCATCATTCAGAAACTCTGTCCATCACCACCCCCCTTTTCCAAAATCGGTTTTATCCACACTATGTGTGGGAGGGTATACTCAGACGTGAGTCCCTTGCTCATTGCACCATCAGGATTCAAGCAAGCCGGGCCGAAGAAGGCTGTGATGCCAGAAACCGGTCCCCGGAAGCTTGTTTCCTTCCCAGTATAAGAATTGGCTTGGTAGTTTGGTTTGCCCTGTTCCCAACATGCACTGGGACAAGAACAGACTAATTTGCATATAGCCAGGTTCTGAGCTGGGATGGTGCAGTGAGCTAAAAAACGGTGATGGATTAAAACCATGATCTATTGACTTGGTAAGAGTATTCTGCATCATTCAGAAACTCTGTCCATCACCAGCCCCCTTTTCCAAAATCGGTTTTATCCACACTATGTGTGGGAGGGTATACTCAGACGTGAGTCCCTTGCTCATTGCACCATCAGGATTCAAGCAAGCCGGGCCGAAGAAGGCTGTGATGCCAGAAACCGGTCCCCGGAAGCTTGTTTCCTTCCCAGTATAAGAATTGGCTTGGTAGTTTGGTTTGCCCTGTTCCCATCATGCACTGGGACAGGAACAGACTAATTTGCATATAGCCAGGTTCTGAGCTGGGATGGTGCAGTGAGCTAAAAAACGGTGATGGATTAAAACCATGATCTATTGACTTGGTAAGAGTATTCTGCATCATTCAGAAACTCTGTCCATCACCACCCCCCTTTTCCAAAATCGGTTTTATCCACACTATGTGTGGGAGGGTATACTCAGACGTGAGTCCCTTGCTCATTGCACCATCAGGATTCAAGCAAGCCGGGCCGAAGAAGGCTGTGATGCCAGAAACCGGTCCCCGGAAGCTTGTTTCCTTCCCAGTATAAGAATTGGCTTGGTAGTTTGGTTTGCCCTGTTCCCATCATGCACTGGGACAGGAACAGACTAATTTGCATATAGCCAGGTTCTGAGCTGGGATGGTGCAGTGAGCTAAAAAACGGTGATGGATTAAAACCATGATCTATTGACTTGGTAAGAGTATTCTGCATCATTCAGAAACTCTGTCCATCACCACCCCCCTTTTCCAAAATCGGTTTTATCCACACTATGTGTGGGAGGGTATACTCAGACGTGAGTCCCTTGCTCATTGCACCATCAGGATTCAAGCAAGCCGGGCCGAAGAAGGCTGTGATGCCAGAAACCGGTCCCCGGAAGCTTGTTTCCTTCCCAGTATAAGAATTGGCTTGGTAGTTTGGTTTGCCCTGTTCCCATCATGCACTGGGACAGGAACAGACTAATTTGCATATAGCCAGGTTCTGAGCTGGGATGGTGCAGTGAGCTAAAAAACGGTGATGGATTAAAACCATGATCTATTGACTTGGTAAGAGTATTCTGCATCATTCAGAAACTCTGTCCATCACCACCCCCCTTTTCCAAAATCGGTTTTATCCACACTATGTGTGGGAGGGTATACTCAGACGTGAGTCCCTTGCTCATTGCACCATCAGGATTCAAGCAAGCCGGGCCGAAGAAGGCTGTGATGCCAGAAACCGGTCCCCGGAAGCTTGTTTCCTTCCCAGTATAAGAATTGGCTTGGTAGTTTGGTTTGCCCTGTTCCCAACATGCACTGGGGCAGGAACAGACTAATTTGCATATAGCCAGGTTCTGAGTTGGGATGGTGCAGTGAGCTAAAAAACGGTGATGGATTAAAACCATGATCTATTGACTTGGTAAGAGTATTCTGCATCATTCAGAAACTCTGTCCATTACCACCCCCCTTTTCCAAAATCGGTTTTATCCACACTATGTGTGGGAGGGTATAGTCAGACGTGAGTCCCTTGCTCATTGCACCATCAGGATTCAAGCAAGCCGGGCCGAAGAAGGCTGTGATGCCAGAAACCGGTCCCCGGAAGCTTGTTTCCTTCCCAGTATAAGAATTGGCTTGGTAGTTTGGTTTGCCCTGTTCCCATCATGCACTGGGACAGGAACAGACTAATTTGCATATAGCCAGGTTCTGAGCTGGGATGGTGCAGTGAGCTAAAAAACGGTGATGGATTAAAACCATGATCTATTGACTTGGTAAGAGTATTCTGCATCATTCAGAAACTCTGTCCATCACCACCCCCCTTTTCCAAAATCGGTTTTATCCACACTATGTGTGGGAGGGCATACTCAGACGTGAGTCCCTTGCTCATTGCACCATCAGGATTCAAGCAAGCCGGGCCGAAGAAGGCTGTGATGCCAGAAACCGGTCCCCGGAAGCTTGTTTCCTTCCCAGTATAAGAATTGGCTTGGTAGTTTGGTTTGCCCTGTTCCCATCATGCACTGGGACAGGAACAGACTAATTTGCATATAGCCAGGTTCTGAGCTGGGATGGTGCAGTGAGCTAAAAAACGGTGATGGGTTAAAACCATGATCTATTGACTTGGTAAGAGTATTCTGCATCATTCAGAAACTCTGTCCATCACCACCCCCCTTTTCCAAAATCGGTTTTATCCACACTATGTGTGGGAGGGTATACTCAGACGTGAGTCCCTTGCTCATTGCACCATCAGGATTCAAGCAAGCCGGGCCGAAGAAGGCTGTGATGCCAGAAACCGGTCCCCGGAAGCTTGTTTCCTTCCCAGTATAAGAATTGGCTTGGTAGTTTGGTTTGCCCTGTTCCCATCATGCACTGGGACAGGAACAGACTAATTTGCATATAGCCAGGTTCTGAGCTGGGATGGTGCAGTGAGCTAAAAAACGGTGATGGATTAAAACCATGATCTATTGACTTGGTAAGAGTATTCTGCATCATTCAGAAAATCTGTCCATCACCACCCCCCTTTTCCAAAATCGGTTTTATCCACACTATGTGTGGGAGGGTATACTCAGACGTGAGTCCCTTGCTCATTGCACCATCAGGATTCAAGCAAGCCGGGCCGAAGAAGGCTGTGATGCCAGAAACCGGTCCCCGGAAGCTTGTTTCCTTCCCAGTATAAGAATTGGCTTGGTAGTTTGGTTTGCCCTGTTCCCATCATGCACTGGGACAGGAACAGACTAATTTGCATATAGCCAGGTTCTGAGCTGGGATGGTGCAGTGAGCTAAAAAACGGTGATGGATTAAAATCATGATCTATTGACTTGGTAAGAGTATTCTGCATCATTCAGAAACTCTGTCCATCACCACCCCCCTTTTCCAAAATCGGTTTTATCCACACTATGTGTGGGAGGGTATACTCAGACGTGAGTCCCTTGCTCATTGCACCATCAGGATTCAAGCAAGCCGGGCCGAAGAAGGCTGTGATGCCAGAAACCGGTCCCCGGAAGCTTGTTTCCTTCCCAGTATAAGAATTGGCTTGGTAGTTTGGTTTGCCCTGTTCCCAACATGCACTGGGACAAGAACAGACTAATTTGCATATAGCCAGGTTCTGAGCTGGGATGGTGCAGTGAGCTAAAAAACGGTGATGGATTAAAACCATGATCTATTGACTTGGTAAGAGTATTCTGCATCATTCAGAAACTCTGTCCATCACCAGCCCCCTTTTCCAAAATCGGTTTTATCCACACTATGTGTGGGAGGGTATACTCAGACGTGAGTCCCTTGCTCATTGCACCATCAGGATTCAAGCAAGCCGGGCCGAAGAAGGCTGTGATGCCAGAAACCGGTCCCCGGAAGCTTGTTTCCTTCCCAGTATAAGAATTGGCTTGGTAGTTTGGTTTGCCCTGTTCCCATCATGCACTGGGACAGGAACAGACTAATTTGCATATAGCCAGGTTCTGAGCTGGGATGGTGCAGTGAGCTAAAAAACGGTGATGGATTAAAACCATGATCTATTGACTTGGTAAGAGTATTCTGCATCATTCAGAAACTCTGTCCATCACCACCCCCCTTTTCCAAAATCGGTTTTATCCACACTATGTGTGGGAGGGTATACTCAGACGTGAGTCCCTTGCTCATTGCACCATCAGGATTCAAGCAAGCCGGGCCGAAGAAGGCTGTGATGCCAGAAACCGGTCCCCGGAAGCTTGTTTCCTTCCCAGTATAAGAATTGGCTTGGTAGTTTGGTTTGCCCTGTTCCCATCATGCACTGGGACAGGAACAGACTAATTTGCATATAGCCAGGTTCTGAGCTGGGATGGTGCAGTGAGCTAAAAAACGGTGATGGATTAAAACCATGATCTATTGACTTGGTAAGAGTATTCTGCATCATTCAGAAACTCTGTCCATCACCACCCCCCTTTTCCAAAATCGGTTTTATCCACACTATGTGTGGGAGGGTATACTCAGACGTGAGTCCCTTGCTCATTGCACCATCAGGATTCAAGCAAGCCGGGCCGAAGAAGGCTGTGATGCCAGAAACCGGTCCCCGGAAGCTTGTTTCCTTCCCAGTATAAGAATTGGCTTGGTAGTTTGGTTTGCCCTGTTCCCATCATGCACTGGGACAGGAACAGACTAATTTGCATATAGCCAGGTTCTGAGCTGGGATGGTGCAGTGAGCTAAAAAACGGTGATGGATTAAAACCATGATCTATTGACTTGGTAAGAGTATTCTGCATCATTCAGAAACTCTGTCCATCACCACCCCCCTTTTCCAAAATCGGTTTTATCCACACTATGTGTGGGAGGGTATACTCAGACGTGAGTCCCTTGCTCATTGCACCATCAGGATTCAAGCAAGCCGGGCCGAAGAAGGCTGTGATGCCAGAAACCGGTCCCCGGAAGCTTGTTTCCTTCCCAGTATAAGAATTGGCTTGGTAGTTTGGTTTGCCCTGTTCCCAACATGCACTGGGGCAGGAACAGACTAATTTGCATATAGCCAGGTTCTGAGTTGGGATGGTGCAGTGAGCTAAAAAACGGTGATGGATTAAAACCATGATCTATTGACTTGGTAAGAGTATTCTGCATCATTCAGAAACTCTGTCCATTACCACCCCCCTTTTCCAAAATCGGTTTTATCCACACTATGTGTGGGAGGGTATACTCAGACGTGAGTCCCTTGCTCATTGCACCATCAGGATTCAAGCAAGCCGGGCCGAAGAAGGCTGTGATGCCAGAAACCGGTCCCCGGAAGCTTGTTTCCTTCCCAGTATAAGAATTGGCTTGGTAGTTTGGTTTGCCCTGTTCCCATCATGCACTGGGACAGGAACAGACTAATTTGCATATAGCCAGGTTCTGAGCTGGGATGGTGCAGTGAGCTAAAAAACGGTGATGGATTAAAACCATGATCTATTGACTTGGTAAGAGTATTCTGCATCATTCAGAAACTCTGTCCATCACCACCCCCCTTTTCCAAAATCGGTTTTATCCACACTATGTGTGGGAGGGCATACTCAGACGTGAGTCCCTTGCTCATTGCACCATCAGGATTCAAGCAAGCCGGGCCGAAGAAGGCTGTGATGCCAGAAACCGGTCCCCGGAAGCTTGTTTCCTTCCCAGTATAAGAATTGGCTTGGTAGTTTGGTTTGCCCTGTTCCCATCATGCACTGGGACAGGAACAGACTAATTTGCATATAGCCAGGTTCTGAGCTGGGATGGTGCAGTGAGCTAAAAAACGGTGATGGGTTAAAACCATGATCTATTGACTTGGTAAGAGTATTCTGCATCATTCAGAAACTCTGTCCATCACCACCCCCCTTTTCCAAAATCGGTTTTATCCACACTATGTGTGGGAGGGTATACTCAGACGTGAGTCCCTTGCTCATTGCACCATCAGGATTCAAGCAAGCCGGGCCGAAGAAGGCTGTGATGCCAGAAACCGGTCCCCGGAAGCTTGATTCCTTCCCAGTATAAGAATTGGCTTGGTAGTTTGGTTTGCCCTGTTCCCATCATGCACTGGGACAGGAACAGACTAATTTGCATATAGCCAGGTTCTGAGCTGGGATGGTGCAGTGAGCTAAAAAACGGTGATGGATTAAAACCATGATCTATTGACTTGGTAAGAGTATTCTGCATCATTCAGAAACTCTGTCCATCACCACCCCCCTTTTCCAAAATCGGTTTTATCCACACTATGTGTGGGAGGGTATACTCAGACGTGAGTCCCTTGCTCATTGCACCATCAGGATTCAAGCAAGCCGGGCCGAAGAAGGCTGTGATGCCAGAAACCGGTCCCCGGAAGCTTGTTTCCTTCCCAGTATAAGAATTGGCTTGGTAGTTTGGTTTGCCCTGTTCCCATCATTCACTGGGACAGGAACAGACTAATTTGCATATAGCCAGGTTCTGAGCTGGGATGGTGCAGTGAGCTAAAAAACGGTGATGGATTAAAACCATGATCTATTGACTTGGTAAGAGTATTCTGCATCATTCAGAAACTCTGTCCATCACCACCCCCCTTTTCCAAAATCTATTGAAAAAAGATAACATGCGCATGATCGCCTTCGAGGCCACCTTGCAACTCCTCAGTTCAGACACATAAACTAGGCAAAATGTCAGATTTCCGTCAGTGTCAGGGCGTTCTGGTATACTTTTTATGCTTCTTCCTAGTTTGTCATATGCCAAATGCTGGGACTAAGGATCAGATGTAGACTCTTACACGATTGACGGAGGCTTCAGGACAGATCTCCGCACTGCGATTCAGCAGAACCTTCAATCAAATGTGACATCTGTTCACCTTCCTTGCATCACTGATGTGAATCCGTCAGAGCGGGGTCCTGTTCTTCGGCTGCAGTCGGGTTCGAAGTACCAATCTCCACCCAGAAAAATTGCTGAATACATCCTTTCCCATATGTGTGGTGGGCTTTCTGCCCCTCCCCCCCGGAGGCAGCTTGGGGGTGAATAGCCCTATCCACTACCCAGGGAGACTGAAGGATTATTAGGCCCTGTGATGGGGGTTCACACCCAGAGGACTGCTCTCCCCCAGAAATGCTGAATGAATGCAGTCCCTGGCGCCTAATGATCGTTCTGCCGCTGTGGGGAGAGAATTGAGGTGAATACCCATATCCACCCTCCCAGGTGGGCAGAAACAAACTCAATTGGGAGTTGGAACGCTCCCCCTAAAAAATATTACATGAATGCAGTCACAAATGAATTTCCTTTATTGCATGATTTGTTCAAAACCTTTGCAACAGTATAAAAAATAGAGGTCCATTGTTAGGTACTAACTTTGACAATAAAGTTAAAAACATCATTATGTCCTTAGGTACTGGCTTTGACAGTGAAGATAAGAACATCATTAAAACCTAAAGACTAAAAGTTCTTTTAGTTTTAGCTTTAACAGTTGGGAATTAAAAAAGGATCATTGTGGCATAAAAGCCTCTGTTGCACAGTCCATTAGACTCTGTGGATTATGTTTATTTGAAGAAGAGAGTTTGGCATCTTCCTAATGAAGGGGGAGAGGTTGAACAAAACCGTATAGACAAGTAAACTCCTCTTGTGCCATGCATTGATTGGAAGTCGAAAGCATGTCTGTTGGTGGATGACCTGAGGCAATGGCTCTGTGAAGGCGAGGAGACAGGTTTCCTGACTGTTCATCGTGTGCACATCTCTCCTCCTCTAAGTTCTTAGTGAAACGATCCATAAATCTGACCAAGCCATAGTTCAGGGTAGTGTTCAAGGGGTCAAAACAAGCCAGAAGCGCTCCTCTGCAGGATCTTATATCTTTTGCAATCCAACCGCTTTCGTAGCAGGGCCCTTCTATCTTCTAAGAGATTAGGACACAGGTATATTACGTGTATTATATCTTCCTTTTGTTGGCTGCAAAGCCGACACATTTCCTGGGCACAGTCTCTTTTCTATTTTGGGAAGAGACAGGATAGGGGATCACCCTCATTCTCAGCTTTAGAAACTCAAGCTTAATGCATTTTTTAAAAGTGATTGTTAGGTAGCGTTGGGGTTTTAGTTATAAATAGGTGCATAGAGTCATCCAACCATGATTCCAATCAGCGAGGCTGGCCCTATCTTCTAATGAATGCAGTCCATTGTGTCTAGTGGACCTTCAGCCCCCCAGGGTCTGATTAGTGGTGAATAGCCTTATCCACTTCTAAGGGTCCAGTAAGTCTATTGGGCCCACGGGTGGGGGGAAACATGGGCCAATGCCAGGTTGACCACTCTCCCCCCAAAAAATATACACATGCCCACTCTCGAGAGGAGGTAGAAGGTTTATTGGGCTCCAGGTGGGGGAAGCACAGCCAGTGCCTAGGGGCCCACTCTCTCCTGAACAAATATTGAATAAAGGCAGTTTCTGGTGCCTACTGAGCTTTAACCACCACCTGGGGGTGGCAGATTCGGGGGGAATCCTCCTATCCACCCCCAGAGGGAGGCAAAATGTCTATTGGGCTCCAGGGTGGGGAACATGAACCCATGCCCAGGTGTTGCTCCTCCCCAACAAATGCTGCATGAATGTAGTCCCTGGTGTCTATTGGGCTTTCTGCACCCCAGGAGGCAGATTAGTGCTAAATAGACCTATACACTCCTAAAGGGGCAAAAAGTCTATTATTCCCCATGGTGGGGGGACTAGAGGCCCATGCCCAGGGGCATGCTCCCTCCCAAACACTGAATGAACGCAGTCCTTGGGGGCTAGTGGGCTTGTTGCCCCCTGGGGGGGCAGATTGGGAGTGAATAGTCCTATCCACCCTTGAGGGACAGAAAGTCGATTGGGCCATGGGGTGGAGGGAAAATGGACCTATGCTCAGGGTGGCCGCTCCCCCCTAAAAAATACTGCATAAATGCAGTCCCTGATGTCTATTAGGCTTGTTGCTTGGGGGGGAAGGGCATTTTGGGTTGAATGCCCATGTTCACTCCCCAAAGAAATAGAAAGCCTATTGAGCAGTGGTGGCAGGTCCATAGGGGGCGCAAAGGCAGTAACCTCCCATCACCTGCCCGTAGGAGAAGAGAAAAGCTACTCTGTGCATTTCCAGTCTCCAGAAATGCAAACGGACAAACTGGCATATTGGTCAGTTCGTTTTGCTTTTATTTCTGTGCTGGTGTCAACGGAAGGGCACAGAGGAGCAATACAGGGGAGGGGAAGCTTCAGGTCCATGTTTTGCGCATGTGTGAAGAGCACTTTTCATTTCAGCCCTCTTCACACATTCGCAACCCATAGACTTGCTGCACATGCTCTTTGCAGCGCAGCTTGTCTAAGAATGGATGCACGCACGGCCGGTGAGGCAAAATCACCCCAGGCCCTATCAGGAGTCAGGATGGAGCAGGGGTGAAAAAAGGGTTAAAGCTCAGCTCTAATTTGATTCCTGATACGGCTGTGATCAGCACGTTTCTGAAGCTGCAATAGAAAGACCAAATGGAGCCATTCAAGACGTACAGAAACACGCAGGTAAGTAAACAATTGAAAGGAATCCTTCATTTAAAAACATTTCCAATAACTTTGAAGACCGCATGCAATGGTTAAGCACTCTCCTCAGACAACAGCTTTGCAAGGGTGGCCGACGGTCAGGGGGGACTTGTATGCTTCCTTACATCATAAAAAGGCAGGGAAGTGTGAATTCCCAGTGGTGGACTTTTGTTATGGTTTAAAACACGTGTTTGAATTAGTTAATTTAAGCTTTTCTTCTAGTGGACGCCAAAAACAATCATTGCATAGTTTTGTTTAATTAACTGTTCTGTCTGAGGCAACCATTGCTCTCACAAGATCATATCTCAGAATTCTCAAAATGCGCAGAACGAATTTCAGATGCTGCTGCTCCTGACTTGTGTGCATTGGGCAGCTACTGTGGTTATCTGGTGACAAGACACTGGTTTAGAGTGTAGGGATTGATATTAATGTGGCTTATCCTATTTCAAAGCATTCTTAATATTGTTTTGGTGGATAGGAAAAGTGCGAGGAGTTGATTTTCCGAAGATCACACAATTTAAATAGTGAAACTATGACTGTTGACTACCTAAATGCTGTATTGTATGTTCTTCTTTCGTCTTCGCATAACCTGTAAAGCACTTTGATACCTGTAGGTCTAGCTAGCGCTATATAAAACTCAAATAATAATAATGCTAATAATAATGAGGCGTTTAGGTCTACCTTCGAAAAATTCCAGGCAGTGAATGGCATTTCATATCATGTGATGGCCCCTCCAGGGCATGTAATGTGGTGAAATCACACTGTCAGATTTGACCATCTGAAATGTATATTTTAATAGCCAGTTAACTGGTGCAAAGTGTACATTTTGTCCTCGTTGCGCTCCTTTGGAAGGGTCTCCTAACTGATAAAATGTTACTTTATTTTCTGGCACACGTCTTCCATGTTCTTTTAAACAACTTTCCTTGTGTTGGTATACTATAGCCATTTTTATTTACGACATTATTAATGCTAGCATTTTACCAACAACTGTAGCGGTAGAAGGAGTCAATAATATTGCAATAAATATGTGCTCGCTTTTTATCTTTGCAGAGCTTTTACAAATGAGATTCACAGCTCCAATGTTCCCCATTTTTATGATTAATTAAAGGAACTTCTTTAAATGCCTTATTAACTGCTTGCTTTCTCAAATTTGCTTGGAAATGCACCATTTGCGACTCTTTTTTTCAAAATTTTCTTGGGGGAGAACCCCATAGAACCCCCTGACAACAGTCAAGCTTGTGCGCTACGCCCACTCACCACAGGTCACTCATCCCAAACTTTTGCGCCTCACCACTTTCAAATGTCACCAGCAGTCACTGCTATTGAGCCCCAGGTGGGGGGGAGGGGGTAGCACAGGCCCATGCCCAGGGGCCCACTCCCTCCCCAACAAATACCTAATAAATACAGTCCTTGATGTCTAGTGGGCATTCTGCCCTTTCTCGGGGAGGGGGGCAGCTGATAGGGCATAGACACCAGTATCCACTCCCCACGTGAGAAAAAAGTCTATTAGGCCCCAAGTATGGGAAGGCATGAGCTCATGCCCAGAAGGGGCACTCCCCTCAAAGAAATACTGTATAAATAGAGTACCTGGTGTCTAGTGGACTTTCCTCCTTCTAGCTAACTTAGGGTTCACTGTGCCTTCAGGCCTTAATAGTACGATAGTTGTATCTCTTCAACTATGAGATGAGAGTCCAGCTGTTACTAGGTATCATGTCTGTGGACTAACTGTACAATTCCTAGGGTTATTCATAACTACAGCAAGGAGACAAGCAGTTGACAAAGGAAACAGTATTAGGTGAGATGAAGATGTGCAAATCTGGGAATTTGATGTGTCAGATGCATCTAAAAGTTCCTAATATGGAGATAGGAGTTACACTTATGCCCTTTTGAAATAAGAAAAACCTTTGTTTACAGCCAGGTCTCCCCTATTAGCACTATTCTGAGTTCAGCTCTGATGAACAACTCTCATGGTGTAATTTCAAAATGTAAGGTTAGTTTTCTATGAGAGAAGAACAGAGCCTTCAAGTTTTGTCAATAAGCTCAACTCAGAGTCTTGCGCCCTGTGCACAACACCGAGCATTGCCCTGTAGCGACTTTGTGCAGCATGCCTTGTGTGGCTCCTATTTCTGGCCCATGCTCCATTGCAGTCGGCCTAAACTCCTGACTTTGTATTGATCCAGTGCGAACAGATAACTCCCATAGGCACGTATGGCTTCCAAGCGCTATTTTTACATTTAATCTTTAAAAATGAATATCTCCACTTCTATTTATTTGATTTTTATTGTTTTGGTCTTGTTTTATTTTTAAAACCCTAATCTACTTTATTAAATCGGCGTGGCATCGTTTTGTGGTGTTTTCACTGTGGCACTGTTCGAAGTGTTGCACAAATACTTGACACATTTTCTCTTAAGTTAATCCTGTCTGCTCTGTGACAACTACCGGATGGTGAGCACAGGTTAATTTATGGCATGTATCTGATTTAGCATGACTAGGATTGTGGTTCCTGCTCAGATAGGGTGTATACCTCTGCCAAACAGAAACCCAATTTCTATCTTATCCGATCAGTTCATATTAAGTATTGACCTCAGTCATTAAGAAACAAGGAAAACATTTACAAAAGACTGTGAAAAATCTATGTAAATTTGTAGATGTTTATTATTGTGGAGAACATGTTCAAGGTTTCAGTTGGTTCAAAGGCTTGAACCTCTCAAGAATTTTCCAATGTGTGATATTCTGGAGGCAGGGATCAAAATTCTTCCAGTGGGTGAGACCATGCTGCGCAGTAGGTAAATAACATTATAGTATGTTTTGTGAAGTTATTCCCTGTAGAAAAGTTTCTCTAAGACAGTGATTACTAATAGTAGTTCTCAACTTCCTTTGAATCTGTCCTTAATTCCAAGATGCCAGATTTAACATTAAATCTCACAGTCAATGTTAAAAAAAAGTAATGATGGGATGAGTTGTGCCTCAGACCAGCTGATCTATCTTAAGCCCTCGCTGTTCGCATAGAGCTGCCATCCATCCCATGGTTCTAACTGGATTTATCATTTACTAAATGTGGCTCTAAGAAACCAGTAAGGTGATTGAAGCATATTTTGCTTACTCCAAACAGATCTATCTTGCTGACCTGTAACTATATAAGAGGATAGTCAGAAAGGCAACTTAAGTATAGATCCCTAGTAACTACATGTGCCCAAGGCCTGTAAATTAAATGCTACTAGTAGGACTGCAGCACTCATTGTGCGACCCACTTAAGTAGGCCTGTAACCATGGGTCAGACCTGCCATTGCAGAGCCTGTGTTCAGTTTACACTGCCATTTCAACCTGGCAGGATAAACCTCTAGCCAGGTCTAAACCTTCCCGTTTTATACATATAGGTCACCCCTAAGGTAGGCCATGAGCAACTCAAAGATCAGGGTAAAATGTATTGAAAAGTTGGGCATGGCCACCCCAGTCCTGGACCCTTGGAAGTGATGCCTAAGGTGCTTGCTTCAACTGAAGCCACGCATCATCTGTTGAAACGGTGCATCGGCGCTATTGAGGGGATTGGACCCGGTGCATCACTCCAGTTACAGAACTAGAACTGGTGCATCACCTTCACTGTGTGGATCAGCCCTTATGCTTTGATGTGTTGTGTGTGATGACCTTACCAGAAGCGCCGGGACGCCCCTTGGCTGGGGCAGCTGTGCGCTATAAAAATGTTATTAACATAACATAACATTATGCATTGCCTTCAAAACCACTAGTACACAAGGTCTCCGCAACTCCATCAACGGCATCCTCGACAACTGTGCTGAATGTCTACATTGCATCGCTTCTCTCATCGGAGCCAACGCATTACCGCTGTTGCGCTGATCAGGACCAGCTCATTGCCCCCACTGCATAGATCAACACTGACACATTGTTTCAGTTGCACACCACATCTTCGACATTGACACACCCTGGTTGAAGCTACTTTTGTTCAAAGAATCTCGCTGTGTCCCTGCATCCGGTCTGGGCTCCATCGCAGTCAGCCTGACCTTTTGACAGTGCAACCAGTTGTCCCAAGCTATTGCTCATTGCTTCTAAGTGCTATTTTACAGTTTCTTCTTCAAACATTCATATCTCAAGTTCTACTCACTGGATTTATGTCAGTAGGGAGTCTGATGTGGAATACGAAGAGTGAGCATACCCTATACCAGTCTTGAAAGAACATCAGACTGCAACTGCTTGGCCCTTGGGTGATAGGTGATGATGAAATCGAGCCCACTAATGAACTGCAGCCATCACATTTTACAGGCAGTGAGAACTCTAATGCAGCTAAAGAATTTTACATTTTTATGATCTGAGAATATTGTGACTATACGTTTAGCCAAAATAGAAAGTGAGGGGGGAGGTAGAGGCTAAGGCTAGGTCTGTCCTCCTTGTACAATACTGAACCTGAAACCCAAAATGTCGGGTAAAGAACCTAGCCGAAAGACAAGAATAGTGTTTCCAATCAGTTTGAGTTGGAAAAACCAGTCAGGAAAAAAAAATCTCCACTATGTGGGGATGAAAACTAGAAAGGTCAGCACTAGGATAGTCGAACACCGTAGCAACATAAGTGCAAACGAGCAACCACGAGAATGACCACCCATTTCCTAGAAAAGCAACACACCCCCAACGATATGAGGTGGGTAGTACTTGAACACATCAAGTGCATAGAGAACATAGAGAGACAATTACATGAAAAAGAGCAACGCTGGGTGTTCAAATTACATTCAGATAACCAGGGCCTGAATGATGATATCCCTTGGGGACAGTTTTGCTAAAAGACAACACACTAGACCAGATCCTTAGCATTTTCTCCCAAATTAGTTTTCTAACCCTCCTGTGGTTCACACGAATACCAGATTACCACTTGGTAGTGGGGTTCCATCCCTAAATATGCAAATATGAGCAACGTATTCAAACTACATATGTTAAGTGAACGACTTCCACATTACTCTTTTGGACTAGGCTACTAAACAATTTTGTGTTAAACCACTAGCTCTAATCAGCCTCATTTTCATTCATAGCGTTTTTTTCCCGGATTTGCCATCAGGATCCATTAACAATTTTTAAACTTGCTTTTACTTTCACATGTCATGTTAGGTGCGCTCATTACAGGAAGAGTCCACCGTAATTCCCCGTATATCCTTCCAAAATGGCAGACACAAATAGTCAAAAGCGGCGGTCATTTTGCGAATAATCCTACCCCGGCCTAGTCTCTATCTACAGACCGGCGCATACGGACGCTTAATAGTTGATTCCCACCCGTAGACATACTAATATGCGGTCTGGAGGGGAGCCAACTAGGTGACTTTCCGCAAGGAGCTCTCACGTCGAGTAAATCCGTTCTTTCCACAGGTTTTTTAGATCAAGGGTACTTCAGACCTGACTAACACCCATTCAGTACACTTTGGAATTGGAGGCAACTAACGAGGCAATCTTCCCCGTTTTTCCTTATTTCCCCAGATGTAGGATTACGAGAACCCTCGACCCCCTCAGTCCATGGGGTACAATATTGCCTCCATTGAAGTAAATAAATATGATCAATATACCAGCAAATGTGTTACTTGTGTGTGTTTTAAGTCACGAGGTGTGTGTCTTTTTTATGTCTTTTTAATCTTTGGTTATTCACTAGCGGCACCAAACATTCCAGCATGTCTCTTTTGTCCTAAACAGGCAAAGAATCACGTACAGTACTGGAATTGATCACGCACCATGGAGGAGCACTATTGAGTGTGGAAACACAATGATAACTGTTGTATACCCACCCACTCGGAGGGGGGCCTTTGTTTCCCAAACTTTGTTTTTTCTATCTAACAGATACTACGTGACAGAGTCTTGATCGTATGTATATATTGACGCATGCTTTATAATTGCAGTGTTTTTAATTTCTTTCTTTTCTAGATTGCCTAACTGAGGCGGATTGGGAGTGGCATACACAGGGCTGGTCCCGTTGTAGTCCTGACGAAGAGCTATGGGGAATGCTCGAATATGTATACTAAGGATTCCTAACCCATTAAAGCTAGGTCTACTTGTATCTTACCCCGGTTTTAGACATACAAAACTAGGAGCAACAATAAAATATTTTCCCCACTAGCAAGGTATTTTTAACTCACTTTAGCCCACTCCACTACACTTTTGCACTACACATATTTTTCCACGAAAGTGCTCCTACGTAGATATCGCAAGTGGCAGCACGCCTCAGTTCGTAGAGAACTGAGATGGCCCCTATGATGAAGCATGTCACCACAAAGAAACCCTGGTGAGTGAGGGGACTCAAGAAAGAAATGTTTCTTTCCTGACTGGGATTTCTGACTCAAACTGATTGTAAACACTATCCTTGTCTTTCGGCTAGGTTCTTTACCCGACATTTCGGGTTTCAGGTTCAGTATATGTTTAGCCCCCTTTTGTAATGTCTCAGTTCAGTGAACACTAGTTTGATGGCCCAAAGTTCTCTTTCTGCCGCTATATAGTTTTGCTCCGTTGGTGGATGTTTTTTAAAATAAAAGGCTGTAGGATGCATGTGCCCAGTTCTTGGGTTCTTTTGAGATAATGTTCCTCCTACCTGCAAAGCATTTGCTTCACGTTATAGGGCCGGCTGGATTTGGATGCTGAAGAATGGGTGCAGTGGCGAATTTCATTTCTAACACTTGCAATGCCTGATTGGCTTCTGGATGGCATGTAAATGATTGCCCCTTTTTTAGCAGCTGTGTTATGGGCGACCCTATTTCTGAAAAGTGAGGGATGAAATGACAATAGAAATTAGCAAACCCAAGTACCTACTGAATTTCCTTAGCTTTTGTTGGAGTTGTTCAATTGGTAATAAGTGATGCCCCAGAAACTCTACTGACTGTACATGGAAGGAAAATGTGTCTAATTTAGCAAAGAGAGAGTTTTACCCTAAGGCATTGCAAGATGGTGTCTACATGTTTTTGTTCTGAGTTTGAGTAAATCAGAATGTTGTCTATGTAGACAATTGCACAAACATCCAAAAACTCCCTCAAGACCTCGTTAAAGAAATATTGAAATGCTACCAGAGCATTACATAGCCTCAAGAGCATAACAGTATACTCAAACAACCCGAACTTAGTCCTAAAGGCAGTTTTCCATTCATCACCTTTTTGCACACAGATTGGGTGGTAAGTGCCCTGTAAGTCTAGTTTTGTGTAAATGGTTGAATTTCTGACCTGATCAAGTAGCAACTGGAGAGGATAGCGGTTCTTAATAGTCATCTTATTGACCGCCCTGTAATCCACACAAGCCTTCTTGTGTACAAATAAGAGTGGGGAAGACACTGGCGACATGGAGTGGCATCTATCTTTAGTAATTCATCCGGATATTTGCGTAGATATTGGGTTTCAGGTTCTGTTAATGCATAGACTCTACTGAAGGCAGCGTTGCTCCCAGTAGGAGATCTTTGCGGCAATCAAAGGCTCTGTGTGGAGGCAGTTGGGTGGCTTTCACAGGGTCCAAAACATCTTGAAAGTCCTGGTATTTTTTGGGTAGTTTAAGATTTTCTGTTCCTTGGACGACAATGCAATGCAGAGGTTTTACCACCTTCGGAGACTCTTGGTAGCAGGTAGCAGTACAGAAAAGTGAGTGAAAGGTTACTGTACAATGTACCCAATTGATTTTTGGATTATGTTGTTCTAGCCACAGTACTCCCAAAATTACCTCAAAGGTGTGAGTGTCTATTAGATCAAAGAAAAGTAATTGAGTATGCCCATTATCGCACACTACGGTTAGAGCCTCTGTCTGAAAGCAAATTAGTACAGAAGACAACTCTGAATGGCCTACTGCTCACACAGGTTCAGGTTTTTCTTTAGGAACTTTTGTGAGCCAAAGTTTGGCAGCTAGGGTCAAATCAAAGAAATTACCTGTGGCCTCTGTGTCAATAAGCATGGATATTATGTGCCTCCACTGTGGGGATAAGATTACTGTGACTTGGATAGTCATATGCCGTGGGATTCATGTTCCTACATTGGGCATTTTTTGTGAGATCAGTACAACTTCTCTCGATAATGTAATGTAATGTAATGTAATGTGTATACTTGTAAAGCGCACTGTTGCCAGTCGGCGTCCTGGCGCTGTATACCGCTGGGGAACCCGTCCTGGCTTTCCCTGTGGGATGGTCCCTGCTGGGAATCCCCAAGGTGGAGCCAGGCATCCCCGGCATTGATGGGGCCGTTGTGGAGATTAGGCAAGCTAATGTCCAGAGTTGCCGAGTGGGACCCCTGGTTAGAGTAGGTATCGAGTCCGCTGACCCTGGTCCACGACCTTGCCGCGTCGGGAATCGAACCCTGGTCCCGGGCCGACTTCTGCTTCCGGGTCTGCCACCTCTAACCAGTGATTTACACCAGAACCCCATCAGGCGTCACGGACATCAGACACGGCAAATATCTCCATTTGTTCTTAAAGGGCCATCCATGCCCGTTTGCAATTCATTAAAAGAAACTTATCGCTTCACGAATTCAGTTTTAAATAACTCACTTGCAGGCGAAGTCAACCCTGTCGGATAAGTATCTTATCAATCAACCCATCTTGTTAATCTTTTAGTAATATTTTGATTAACCCTACATTGGAGCACACAGAAGGCATTCTGTCCTTCAAGTTTTTAACAGTATTAAAAGTAATTTCCCTTGGACAGTCAGCCATAGCTCTTCAGAAATTAAGGACAGTTAGTG
The DNA here is from genome assembly GCF_964261635.1 of Lissotriton helveticus. Taxonomy (NCBI): domain Eukaryota; kingdom Metazoa; phylum Chordata; class Amphibia; order Caudata; family Salamandridae; genus Lissotriton; species Lissotriton helveticus. The sequence continues at coordinate 43,170,121 of NC_136060.1, read as the reverse complement.
GTATATGACTGCACTACTGTTATTCTACAAATAGGTCAGCACAAGAGCCTTGTTGTAACTGACGCGATACTAGCGATCAATTACTTTGCATATCCCTCTATGCAATCTTAGAAATCACAAGTGGTCTCCCGAAGAAGGCGTGTGTAACGCCGAAACGCGCGTAGAGATTCCTTATTTATCCACTTGGTTGTTGTTGTTTTTTACAAATGTATAATTTTATTTGTGTAAACTGTTTTTAACTGTGATATATATGTTGAAACCTTATGTATTAAGTCTTGAATTGGTTGATTATGTATATGTTCTTCTTACTTTAAAAAAAATATATATATATTTTTTTAAATCTTTTCATGATATTGTTCAAATAAATCAGATTTATATGAAATTGTTTTATTAGTTTATCTGTCCTGTACACTGCTCCATTGCGTAACATAATTCTGTCTCTATTATCAATGTGTTTATGTACCTGATATCCTAGAAGGACCCCGAAGTTGCCTAGGTATTGTTATTTTGATGCCTCTAACCAGTGAGCCACACCACTCCACCGATGAGACGATCTCCCTTCTGGTGGACAGCCTTAGTTTTCCCTGTTCTTGATCAACCTCTACACTAGCCACAGCCTTAGTCTTTTTCGATTTTGTAGGACACCCCCTAGCGAAATGACCAGCTTTGCCACGATAAAGACATAGGTTTAATTTGCGGCAAAGTTCCTTTTCCTCATTAGTTAGTGGACCCTTTCTACCTCCAATCTGTATAGGTTCAGTATCAAGAGTGTTACTGTCTGAGTCCTTCTTCTCGGTTTTGAGCACAATTTCTCTGGAGTCACTGAGAGATTGGTCACCCTTTCGCTCACCCAATCAATCGTCTAACTTAACCACAAGATCAATAAATTCTGCACAATCTTCGGTCAGATCAACAATATTTGAGAGGGAATCTTTAAGGTCATCCCTTAACCCTCGATAAAATAAGGATGTTCTTTTCTCTTCCGGCTAGTGCGTATCCAGAACCAGTCAATTGAAAGTAGTGATATTGGTCAGTAGGTCCTTAGAACCTTGTTTGGATAAAAACATGTTTTGCAAATAACTTAATCATAACAGCCTTAAAAGCAGAATAGTTGTACAAAAGCAGATCGCTTGTTTCTATTAAAGTTAGTGGGTACACCCCCCAAGTAAGAGATTGCAAATGCTACTTTAGAGGCATCATTGGGGATCAACTGAGGTTTACATAAGAAATGCAATTGGCTTTGACTCATAAAGGCTATCACCGAATAAGTGGAGGGACAGATACATACAGATTCTGGTCAGTAGTTGTAAATTACCATCTCTGAAATAATTCCCGAAACACAGGCTGGGCCAAGACTGGTCGACTATCCTCGGGTTTAGTATTCTTCCACTGATTAAAATGTGTCCTCTCTTGATGCAACTCTTACCTTAGTGTTGCGTTTTTTGCTTTCAACCTATTCAGATCTAGTTGCAACTGCTGCATCAACTTAGGCAGATTGTTAGCGTCTTTGAGGTCACCTAATAAGGCACATGCTAGATCATCTGTGAATATTTGATCTTGATTGGTCATGGCACTACCCAAAAGTTAAGTGTTGTGGCTTAGCTTTCTCCCATAAGCCACCTACATGGATCCCAGGTGATTCCAATGGGACGGCGATGCTAGTTCCCGAATCCTCTTGAGACTTGCCCTCGGTTTACAGAAGGAAACACTGCTCCGGTGGCAAACCCCCCGGGGAAGGTGGTTGTGATGGAGAGGGTGTGTGGAGTACAAAATAAAATGTGGCTCATCTACTCAACAGCAACACTGCAGCAGGCATTCACACCAGCCTGGTGAATGGTACCAGCAGATATGGTATTTATAAACAAACAATTAATAAAGCTTTAGTCTTGTATTAGCTATATCTTTTAAGTTATCACCTCACGCAAGATGTTTTGTATATGAACCAACCTTTAGTTTTGTTGTCATTTGTTTTTAGATAGTCCATAGAGGTTCCTTCATCAAAGTTTCAAAACTGTAGTAAGTATGATTCCAGCATCAAACCCACACGATAATTTCAATGGGGTTAGCTTCACAAAAGTCCTTTCTGGCAGAGCCCTGCCAACTGAATGTACAAGTTGAACAAAAAAGCTGGTTACCTTAACTGCAATTCTGCTGTTGCGACTGAGTTATAGCGCATAGGGAAATCAAGTCTGTTAATGCATCACTCTTTTTATTCTTGTTTTTCCATCCAGGTGCCAGACTGATGCGGGACGTCCTTTGCAGTGAGGTCGAAGTGGAAGGAAAAAGGAAGTTGGCAAGACAGAGTCCTGGAAGCTGGGAAACAGGTAAGTAGCATGCGAAAAAGCTAAGTGAAGGGGAGGAGTGTGGGCAGTCTTTGAATAAGACTGCTTGAGAATTTGCATATTCTAATTGTTTGCAACAAGGAAGCAGTGGAGATAATGAACTTGATGAGACTGCTTTCTAGAAGGTGCTTTAGATTGTTCACAATGGTTTTCCGTTCTAATTTCTTAAAGCAAGGAACAGGTGCAGATGGTTCATTTGATGAAGCCGTCTTCTGGAATGTGTTTTTGAATGTTAACACATGTCGCGTTCTAATTGCTTATAGAAAAGAACAGGTGCAGAGGATTAATTTGATGAGGCTGTCCTCTAGGAGGTATAGAATGTTCACAAAGGTAGGATTATAATTGCTTATAGCAAGGAACAAGTGCAGGGGATTCATTTGACGAGGGCTATCTTGTGGAAGGTTCCCTTTGAGGCCATCCATGCCGGTTGCTTGATGTTTGGTCTGCTGGATTTACTGGATGTTTCCATAGCACCTGAAACCTGACCTTGCATATGCATGTTAAAACATTTGTAAAAGCTATTAAGCCATTTCAAACAAACTAGAAAACACCAGCTGCAGCTAGCTATTACCAACAGCATGTAATATGGTCAAAGGTGAGGGTGCAATATGTTTGTTCCTTCATAAGTGTTGGCAGGAATGTTAGGAGTCATGCCGATATATTGCGATAGTTAGAGAGGTGAAATGTGGCAGGAATCCTGACACTAGCACCAGAGTGTCCAAAAAGGTATCTGGAGGAACTCTCCCAAAGGTGATTAGGGTTCCCAGCAGCAGATAGAGAGGGAGAATAACTTAAAAGTAAGGAGTTCTCAAAAGCCCCACAGAATAAGTCCCATGGGAGCAATGGTGCCAGTCCCAGTCTGATTCTAAGAAAAAAGGGTTCAATGATCACAAAACAAGGAGGTTTGTAGCTCAATGTACTGAGTGCTACAAATGTGGGAACTCCTAGGTTGACTCCAAATGTCTCAAGAGGGCACAGCCCAACCACTGGTGGGCAGACACCTGGGTTGACAAGTGCAGAGCTCTTGGAGGAGTTGGTCCCAGTTAGCTTTAGGAGACAGACAGAGGTGACCGAGTTTCCCTGGGAAGACAAATAGTTGATGCCTGAAACCCAAATGCCTGCAAATACTTCAAAGTATAGGCAGTGGGTCACTATTAATGGTCAATGGGTGGAGGCTCTTTGAGATACAGGAGCCAGCATGACTACTATCAAGTGTCAGTAGGTGTCTGTAGAGCAGGTCCTACTGAACACATTCCACCAAGTTATAGTTGCCCACTATAAAGAGGGCCATCTACAGGTGGCTTTTGTTCCTTTTGAGTGGTAGGGAGTCTAAGGTTCTCTGAGCGGTCCTGTGAGTCCTGCCGTGCCTATTGATTGTCTGATAGTTGGTTATTTTTTTAAGAAAGGGAACTGTTGCCATGCTGGATAGCAGTGCTTTTATTAATCCATGTATATTTAGAAATTTCCTCTCTGCAATGTGAGAAACATCTGCAATTTTAGGCTAAGTTTGACATTTGCAGGGCATTCTTATTAAGAAAAAGCAGTATCATCCAAGCAAGCCATACCACCATAGACTATCTAGATCTCCAGTTTATTTTTTAAATGTCTGGGTTTCTTAGGATTGCATGGTGCTGGCCAACTCCGGGCTCAAATACAACATCCACCCTCATCACCAAAAGCTTGAAAAACAAAATCGAAAAGTCTTGATGTTTACATGTTGCATTTTGGGGACTTTGCTGTTGCCCATGATAACTGTTACCGTTCTTATCAGGAAACACGTTGAAAAGATTGGTGCTAAGACTTATAGCTGTCCTTGTAGATTATGCAACGTATCTCTGAGAAATGTGACAAATAAGTGCAATGCTTGTCAAGGTATTATTATTGCTGGTCATTCTGGGTAAGAAAAAGTAGTGACAACCTTGCAGGTGTGTGGCTTAGCCTAGGAACTCCGAACTGGTCCAGATGCCTAGATTTCAGAAATAAGTGAGGTTGAGAGGATTCTATAGGTGCCAACCTGACCCTCTGTACAAATATGGCAGCTAAACATGTCACCAGAATGATAAAAGAAAATATAGGAAAAGTCTTGATGTTTACATGGCACATTTGGGGCCATTCCGAATGCAGCCTGTTGGCCACCCAAACAAATAGGCTGACATTTTTATTGGGAGATGTGGGGAAATGCTGGGTGGTAAAACTCTTGATGATCCCTGCAGGCTCTGGAACGTTCCCTCATATAAATGTGAATGTGATTTTATGCAAGTTTCCAGTTAAGAAAAAATAGTGGCACCCGTATTAGTCATACCATCCTGGACCTTCATGAGTGTCTTGTTTTTCAAAAACACCTGGTGAAGACCCAAATACCAGACCTATGGCCATCTCAGTATTCGATGTAATTCAAATAGAAAGAATGGACATTGTCCTCGTTTGTTTTCGGGCTCTTCATGTCCCATATAGCAGGCCCAACAGTAGCACATGTGGGGAATTGTCTGTGTTAAGATAGTTGTGGGAATACAGAATAGCAGAACATATGTTATATTCTATTGAACTTGATTTGTAACCAGTGTACAAAAAGAACACACTTTGCAAAATGCCTTCTGAATCATAGTATAACTCCAAATTTAGAGTGCTTCGAATACCATCTATTCCTAAACTCAGTTTCTTGGGCAATATGCAAAAATGCATAGCTTTTCTTTATAGCTAATTTTCATTCATTATAGGTTACCTCATAAATTGATGCAGAAAATAATTGTAATCTACAACACAGGGGTTGTACAGGCTTTTATGTATTTTTGGGCAACTGATAAACACTGCAGGAAATCTGCCTGTTCTGCATGTCATCCCCTATTTTTGCAGGTGTTAGAACGCTGTATGCTTTAACCCTGCTAAACAGAGGAAAAGTGCCTGTGTTACTCCTTTAAATAAGGCTGAATTGACAAATTCCTAATTGGCATATCTAACTTCCCTATAAATCCCTAGTATGTTTTAAAAATGTACCAAGGTAAGCTAAACGTCTCTATAGGCTTACCATTGTAGCCTGACTGTGGCAGTTTACACACTGCAATTCAATGTGTCTAAAAAAAACCTTTTGACAGGTCAAAACCTCTCTTTTAAATATTAATGTCACCCCTATTCCCTTGTGGCATGCTACAAGGTGTTTAAAGGTAGGGCACATAGAAATTCAATGTTAACATGCCCTTACCGTGACTAGCTCTCAAAAGCAATTTATCACTGTGGCAGGCATATTTGCCCTCTGTAGAAAGCCAGAGTACAAATTAAAGATCTTAACACTGTACCTAAGGAACAGGACTAACTCAACATGAAGAGGTGACTCCTTTGAACCTCCTAGAATATACAGGGTGGGGGATGTGAGCATCCCTTTTGACATTACAGTGTTAAAACCAGCTTGACTGTTAAAGCCTCCTTTGCCAGTCTGCTGACTTTCCATATTACAGTTTGGGGCACATTTGAAAGGGAAAGAACAGTATGACAAGATGAATCTTGTGTATCCATTGTCTGGTTGCTAATGAACCCTGTTTTATTCTACCAGACGTCTGTCTCTGGGTTTAGTATGTTTACAGTGAATGCCCAAAACTGGATTTACCATAGTACACTCCCCACACACACACACACACCCAACCATTTGTGCACAAGTTTAGTGTGACCGAAGGCTTTTGGCTATTATTTTTGTTAAGTATCACAAGGGCAAAAATTACAGATGAAAACAAATTTCCCACTTGCTGTTTTTTCCTACTTTCATTAATTTTTCATTTTTTGATTTTGATAATTAGTGTCTTTGGAGAACCAAACTACACAAATAACTCCTTGCTGAATGTAGAATGTATCTACTTTTCGTAAATGTATAGATTTCTGGGGGCAATCATGAGTTTCACACCTTTTACCCACAAGCTGCAAGTATGGTGGAATGCCAAACATAGGAACTATTGGCCACTACTTAAAAAAATTGCAAAAACTGTGAATAGTATTATGACACATTATAATTACTCCCCACATACAAGACAAAAGGGAGGTATTAAAATTATGAGCACGTCTTTTCAGTAATTAAGCCTTCTATTCCTTAATGCATGTGTCTTACAAAGTGATGTATGTAATGATACTTATAAAGGACAAACATAACGGATACCTATATAGCACAAAATTAGCATATTCCAGACTGCCATTTTAAAGTACAAATTTCAAATGCTGAATACATGAAAATAATCAATCAGCAGACTAGTTGTCAATGTAAACATTGTACCATCTATGTTAGACTTTGTGGGTCCATAAGTATATTACTGTATACATTTTTAAGATGTACTGCACACCGTGAGCCTCAATATGGGTGCCCTGGATTTGGGCCCAGGGTCTATCTGACCACACAAATAACTCATAAGGGGTATGAGTGATTCCAGAGGGACAGGGGAATTACAGTATGGTACCTTCAGAAAAATAAAATTACAGTGGAAGCAGTAGTCACCCTGTATTTCCTGAATTTCCCCCCCAGAGTTTCACCTGGACAACCCAGATTAACTGAGGTAAAGTGCTTCTCTTTTTCCCTCCGCTAACTAAACTGATCTTAGCACAAAAAAGGAGCTTACTCAAGAGTCATGGATGGCCTATACCCATATACCCATATTCCTTTTTTGTACAACAGCAACATTGCTCGATAAGAAGACCGCTGATGTTGTCCTAAAGCAGGCAGGTAAGCCTTTTGGAGGACTTAATTTGTCTTTTCAAAAGCCTTCACCTAGGTATTGTGTTTACAGCTACTACATGACCCTCAGCCTGGAGTTCCTGGATCCAAGTTGCTCTCTATGTAACATTCAGTCAACCCAGTTTTTTAATTCACTGTCTGAACATTGTTGAACATTTTCAAAACAAACACTCAATATAAAGCCATAGTAATCTTTCACCTACTATTATTTTTGTGAAACATTGTTTACCGTTTAAAAACAACACTGAAAAATAAAGAAATCAAATTTTATAAAACCTTGTTCCTTGTTTAGTAATAATAACTAGTAAATCAAAATATCAATCCATGCTAAAAATAAACAATATATTTGAGCAAGCTGAATTATCACACTGCAATGAATAAAATCCCTCAATGGTACTGATAATTATGCATTTGTGTTTAGTATACACCAGGACAAAAGAGCATACATAATCCAAAAAAGGTAGTACTGAAAATTAAAAATATATGAAGATTATATTAATTAGATGGCTTTCCTTCACTTTCTTGTTTTTGTCTCTCTCATGGAGTAATGCTTCTTTACCATTCTTTTGATTTGATGACTTGTATCCTTTCACTGCTCATATCAGGAATCTACTTTTACATTCTTTGAGCACTCCATGGGAGTGGATGTGTATTCTTGCTCTCGTCCTCCTGGGCTGCTTTCTCCTTATATTCCCTCACACTGCTCTCTATGTTGCTCCCCACCTCTCCTAGTTCATCTCGAAAAGTACAGCAATGGATATATTTTTGCCAGGTTTCATTGAAAGCAGACTTTATCGGATTGGTTTGTTTTCTTTTATCTCCTGCCTTCTACGTGTTCATTAAGGCCAAGACCTTGGCACACAAAGGCAGCATTTATGGCGCTGGGGATAGACTGGATACTGCACTCACTCAGCATGCATTAGAGTAGGTCTGAGTGGAGCACACGGAGTTTCCCTCTGTGGAATTCCACGGAGTTGAAGAAATAATTTGATGGAGATCCACAAGCAGGCGGAGTTACCACTGGCTCCTGTCATATATGTCCTGATGATATGAGCTGCAGTCGGTATTCTTACAACAATCTTGGCAGTGCCCGAGCATTCCACACACTAAGTAGTGAAAACAATGAGCCCTCTGATACCGGTCTCAGAGACATCTCACTGAACTGCGACTTCACTTTACCAGGCTTCACCAAGTTCTACGGGTCGGATTTTAGAGTTTGAAGACTCTCTCAGGCAAAATCTCTTCTTTTTAAAAGTTCCCCACCTTCTGGCAAAAACTTGTTTTTGCTATCCCTCTGATCTCCAACACAAGGTCCTTTCCCTTAGCTCTGCCACCGCCTCTGTAAATGGTGCAAATACTGGGGTCCATCCACAACAGCTTCATGAAGCCCGAAAGCATTACAGTAACACTACTACACACTCTTTTATCTGTTACCTCTGTAAGACAATTATACGCTTGAAGGCCACTCTGCAGCCGTGCTGTGTTTGCTTTTCTATAAACCGCTTTGGTCGCCATTGCTCAATCCTATATAATAAAGTGCTTTGCAGCCGCACACTAACCAGTCTCCTACACTCCCACCTGGGGTCGAACTTCTTGGAATCCTTGAAGGTGCCACAGTATCGGTAGCGAATGAAGTCCCTGATCTTCTCCTGCGGGCAGACCATGTGGACGTCATAGCGGTCAATAATAAAGTCCTCCAAGGGTCGTGGTCCCCTACTGCGTGTAGAGCTTACAGGCTGAGGAGCAGCGGAGCATCCAGCATGGCGGCAGTGGCGTGTGACGGTGGTTTGAGGACGGACTTTGGAAAGTTCCTGGTTCAACTTTTTAGCTAACAGTTGTGACAGAGTCTGAGGCCTGTGAGGTATGGTGATTCGGGGTTGGCCCGCACACAATGCGAGACGATCTCTTCAAACACCAAGGCCGGACAGTAACCAACAAGGTGGATCTCAAACAACCTCAGTGAAGCAGGCAGCAGTGCAAACTGCAGAGCAGGGCACATGCATGTGTGTGTGCCAGTGAAAATTGAAAGAGTCACAGCAGCCACATGACTGCCATGGCGCCATCTTCAGGAGAGGAGGATGCACCACAAGCGACTCGACACAAGTTGCACCTGATCCTTCTCCACGCCTAAGAACACGACAACATTCTTCTGTTAAGCACTACATGCCACCTGTTTCTTCTGGCATTTTATGGCCCACTGTGGGCCATTAAAATCTTTTAGAAGCCGGCTTCGCCTTGGGCCCTGACGCCTGCACTTTGAAAACACATCTGTAGCACCACCAGAATTGGATTTTAGTGGTGGGCGCTGCTAAAGTTCGACATGCAGGGTAGGCAGAGTTTTTGCTGAATTCCACACTCCAAATGGAGCACGGAGTGGTTAATCTCCGCTGGTGGAACAGAATTTACTACCTACCCCTACATTTTGAGGCAGAAGGGGTAGCCAGCATTCCTGGAAACATTTCTCATCTAAAGGAGGGGAGGATAAAGCAAATTCTAAGACCTTACCATGGTCTGTAAATATTTTGTGTTGACTAGGTCCTTTGGAGCCAATGAGGTCTTCTTTATTGAGCATGTGCAAGGTATTGCGTTCGAAATTCTTTTTGAAATGCATGCATTGTTTTTTTATACCATGGATGCTTAACATGAGGCTAAAGAAATTGAGTAGTTCAGCATATCTTTTCTAAGCAGGAGAAACCTGTTACAGAGAGAATGCCGTGGATGGAAAATGAACTCTTTTGAGGCTCGTGTATTTGACCAGACTGGAATAAAAGAACACAGCGCATCTAGCAGCAGCATGTTAAACATATATGCTATGATTACAGCGTCTCAATCTATTTCCTCTTTCATGTAAAAGTAGCATTCTTTCCTGGCAGTGGCAATGTTTACATTTTTATGATTCAGGTAGGGCTCTGGATAAGATTATATTTAATAGCCCAGGCACTAATACTTGTACGTGGTCTACAACCTTTACACCGCGGTCAAAACACCACGGTGCCATTACGACGCATCTTTTACAACGCAAGTCGTTACCACCACTTGCGCAGGAGGACGCTCTAGACTAAGGAATAGTAGATGTACTATTCCAACACCTTCCCTACTGTACGTAGGCTGGAGTTGGAATAGTAAATCTTACTATTCCTAAGTCCAGCACCCTACCGCGCAAGTCGTGGTAAAGACTTGCGTTGTAAAAGATGCGTTGTGATGTACTGCGATCATTTTGATCGCGTTGTAACATCGTACATCCATTGTACGTCAATGGAAGAGCACAGACAGAGTCTTGGAACGAATGAGCTTGATGTAAGTACTTTGGGCCCAATGTGAAGCACCCCCAAAATTTGGGGGTGCTCCCTGCCCATTCCCACAAATGAAAGTTCCTTGAAGGGAGTACATTTTCAGCTTTTCTGTGGTGGAGAGGAATCAAACCAAGTTGTAAATATCCACAAGCTCATGTGCTTGGACTGTTTCCAGCTTTTATGGGGCGCCTCCTCCCTGAAATGCCTGCTAACCTCAGCAGAAAATGATTTACACGTGCAATATTAGACCACTGTTAATGTTATGCATCTATACACAATTATGACCAGATGTCCATATTTTTTCCATTGCGCAACGGTATGCTTTAAATGCATTTCACGTGCTTGCAGAGGAAAACCCGTAGTATTAGGTAAAAGAACAATAATTAACTTTTGATGGCATTGGGGCTGATTTACAAACCTGTTGTTACACATGAGATAGTCTCTCAGCTTACTTTTCCTCCTATCATTTGAGTAAATGTCAGACTTTGGAAGAATAAAAAAATCCCCTGAAATACACTTGTAAATCGAGCGCAAGTTGGAATTCCACGAGTTCTAAAGCTGCACTTCATTTACTTTTACTCAATCCAGACAACCCACAGTTTGGAGAAAATATATAAATTAGAAAATAAAACAGTTGACCTTCTACACCTGAAAAATATCATTCCTGATGTACAAATATCTTGCCCTGCTCCACAGGAGACATAAGGGCATTTGAATGTTATTCGTCTGCCTTTTTGTATATGAAGCGTGGAAATTGGGTGTGAAAAGCCATTGCAAAGGTTTACGGATGTGCCCATCCATCAGAACAGCCCATGTTTCGATCAATACCTGTAAATTTAGTACTGAGAAAAATGTATCATGCTGGCAAATGTTCTGTTGGTCTAATTCCATCATTGGATATAAATGTTTTTAGATCATGAATAAATTGTTTGCTGGTGTAAATGCTTTTTATATCAATACCTGAGTTGATAGTGCGAAAAAAGCTGTGACTCTGGAACACTGTTATGATTTATATTCCTAAATGACTATGCATCTCAAATTACGTCCTAATTAACAAAATCTAATTATTTTACTCCATATACTCTCCATATACATACATACACATCAGTCAATGAGCTGTTACGATTAGTCTTTTAGTCTGTTAAACAGTTCTACGTCTTGGGCAATTTTCATTAGTTGTTTATTTATTGTTTGCTCTTTAGGAATACAATTTGAAGACAAGACCTACCGTAGCAACTCACTGTGAAACTTGTCAGTGACATATGTAAAAAACTGGCAGTGGGCATCATTGGTGCATTGTTGTTGGCATTGCTCCACACTCTTGGCTTTAGTAATGTTATAGTTGACCCCAATCATATCCAGCCCAATATATACTTCAGAAGTACAATCTAGGGAGGAATCATCACAGAAAAGTCACATCTTTACTCAAAGTCTTAACTGTGTCATCCTTTTTTCTAATTATTTAGTTTAATACATCAATTATAATCTTTTACACTCACACACACTTTAAGATCAGTTACTCTCACATAAATATTCCGTTTTTAGAAATGTGTTTATAGATTAGACAAATTTACATACAGTACATAGGAAAACAATGCTGATCTGCTGAGATGGAAGAAATACAGATGATGGGTGAGAATGACTGAAAGACTGATTTATTCGCAGAAAATGGGCATCTTAATATTTATTAAGAACAGAAACAAGAGCACATGAATAGGATGAATTCCAGTAATAGCGTCAGCAATAGAGTCTCCAAAGCAATTGCTTCCTGCGACTAGTCAAGAACCAATATTGCCACTTGTACCAGATGCTACACCACTGAAACTATATTTTTCACAAAGATAATTGCTATACTCTGGACCCCCAGACTAAATTGGCTCACTGGCAGACCACTTCATCTTAAAATACAAAGAAAGGTGAAATTAACATGACACGTAACACGCCCAAAAGATTTATAGATCCAGCCTCATTTCATTGATCTCATGGAAGATTTGTGGCATAGCAAGTTCACATGGAGACTCATATATGACATAAAAACTCAAGGATACCTTCCTTAAAAGCTCATCAACTATCCCAGCCACAGCTTTTGTCAAGCACGCCTTCTTGCCACGATGATTCCTGGACAAACTCCAGTCATTCGGCATCAATCTTATCATAAAAAAAATGCAATGTAGCAGCCTACCTGAATTATATGATTATTATTGACTTTGCAGTGGCCGAATCTTAGGAGGAGAATTCATGGAAAATTCTACTTTCAACCAGTATTTTAGATGATTTTTGCTACCAAAATACATTCTGTCTTGGTCTCAGCACAAAAGCAAATTTGATTGCCACGTGTGACAGCATAAAACTACTGTTGATTCAAATGCAGTTGAGCACTTCTGTTAATAGACATCTCTTCTGTTTTTGACACTGTCCAACAACCTCCTTTGCTTAAGAGACATAGGAATAGATGGCACTGTTTCACAAGAGCTTACCTTCTTCTTTGATAGATTATTTATTTCACTTACAATAATATCCTTAACACCATTACTCTATACTGCCCCTCCATGCATCCTATGGCTTTGGCGTCATTCCCCTCCTCTTCAACATGGATCTAAGTCATTTCCCTGACCTCATATTCTCATTCTTGTTTATCTGCTTCAATGACACTGATGACAGATAAATCAATCTAAAGGTTGAAGACACATCACAACTTCAACTCGAACAACACTAGTTGAAATACACAAAAAAAGTAAGGAATCTCAGACTAGTGATGGACTCTCACTTGTATATATCTCTTTTAAGATCTTGTGTTTGGCCTACAGAGCCCTTACAGACGGTCCTTTGGACCCTCTAGGTGCCCTGTTAACCCGCCATATGCCTACTAGAACCCTCAGATCATCGGAGATGAATCTTCTGGTGGTTCCCCGTGCGAAGAAGGTCCGCTTGGGGGGGCGGAGCCGGGCCAGCGGCCAAGATGGTCGCACGAGAGCCCGGCTCCGCCGGCTCTCCTCTCCCGCCGTCTGTTTTCTCGTCTGCCCCGCACAACGTTGCAGCTTTCGTGTGTCGGAGGGGGTGCCGAGTGGATGTGTTCGCCTTCGGGCGCTTTCCGTGCCTCGGATGCGGAGTTACGGCTATTTTTGTGCCCGGCCTGTGAGCGACTTTCAGCCGGGCCCTGGCGTGGCTGCGCCGCCGCCGGCGAGATCCACATCGCCGGATACAGAGCTACAGGAGGACCCGCCCCACGATTGATCAGGTCAGCCCGCCCCCACAGTCTTGGCTTCAGCGCTGACCCTGCACCAGGAGGACAGATCATACGCTGCTTGTCCCGCTGATGTGGTGTTCCCCCCCCCTCTCTCCTATATGGACTTTCTCGACCCCCACTTGTTGCCGGCTGTTTGGATGGCGTGCTGCCTAGCCTGCAATGGACTGCCTACTCCGCATCTTTATTGCATGGGGCTGGCTTCGGCGCGGCACCACCAATGCGCCCTTTCGGATCGTGGGGGATCGTTCAATGTTCATTCACATCAGTGGGGTGCTGACATTCATGGGTAGAGCGTTGGACTGCCGACTTCCTCTTTCCCCCTTTATTGGACTTGGGGCGGGCGGCCATGACACTTGCTCTGATGGCGTTGGGATTTGGGGTCCCCCCGACGAGTGGTGATTTGCCCGGTTGAGCCCACAATACGTGTTGCACGTACACGCGGTGAAGGCTTCAGAGTGGAATGGACGTTCCCCGCGCGCTGGCAGGGAAGAGCCGGACTTGGATTACTGTTGGGGGCGCCGGCCGCCACCGGAACGGCGAGATACATCGTCGCAGGTATTTTGAACACAAGACCTTGCCCGTGCGGCCATTGCTCGGCCCTTTATTCCATATGTTTGGTGTTGGGACCCTGCTCCATTTTTCTTGGCGACGTGGGAGTAGGTTTGCGCTAGTATCACCTCAGATGTGCCCTTCATTGACTGCCTCTTTGACACCTGCTCGTAAGCCTACGTTGGATGTTCGGAGAGTCTACTGTTCTCATTGGGCACGTTATCCCTTTATTTGTTTATCCTGTTGTCGAACTTTGCAAACCCGAAATGGCCGTCCTGGTGTTCCTAACTACGTTGCTTGGAATGAAGGCGCAAAATGGCGGCGGCGCCCCTGACGTTGCTTCTTTTTGTCACATCACAGGACATTCGGTTCCTTTAGAGTTGGTCTGTCCGCTTGTTGTGCTGCTTCACTTGTGTTTTCCCGCGTGTACCTTTGTGCCCTGTTTCTATTCAGGCCGGCACACTGTATCTACAACATTGACACTTGGCTCCCTTTCCCCTGGCATTGAGAGTTTTTTGCGTATTGTCTGATAAGCTTGCGAGGGTGGGCTACCTAATTGATTTTGTCCCTGCGTATGGGGTTTTTGTATTTCAATGTTCGTTACAGTAATATTGCAGGGGTGCGGGACTCGGGGGGGAGGGTCGGGTGCCTTGTCGGAGGGCCCCCCCTAGCTTCTTTTCCCCTTCTGTGGGTTTTCGATTATTTTCTTCCCGTTTTCCCTTTCTTTTCTGTTGGATATTGTCTTTCCTTTTCCTCTTGCCTCTTTCTTCCTCTATTTCGGGTTTAGACTCTGGGCGACAGGCACGCTGCTAGGGGGGTGGGCCGTGGCCATGTGCAGTGGTGCAGGGTGGGGGGGTGGGGGTGGGGTGTTGTTTTTGATTCCTTTTAGTTCCATGGCCTTTTTTCATGTTGTTCTTTTGGTCTTTTTTTTTTTTTTTTCCCTTTTTTCCCTTCTTTTTCCTTTCTGGGGGTCGGATTCTATGCACGTCTTTGTGTGTTTTTCGAGTTCCATACGGGGGTTCCTGCTCTACTGCTTAATTAAATGGCGGGCGGGCTTGTCTGGGCGGGGTCTGACCTGTTTGTTGATTATCCTGATTGTATGTTTATTAAGTATGCCCTGCCTATGATGGTCTTGCCGTACATATCCTGTAACTAGTGTAACCCTAGTGTTGACAATGTTTAATGATGTGGTATCCGATCCTGTTTTTCCTCCTTTTAAAAAAAGACAAAACGAAACCTTTTTGATCCTGCGACCCTGTTCCTTTCGGCTCTCCTGAGTTGCGCATCGATATTACGAGGTGTACCATGGCTTTGATCCTGATTTACATTGTTTGACTGTGCCACCTCTGTACCTTTGCTTCACTGTGATGTCGGTCGGATTTTGACTGTAACTGTAAATTCTCAATAAAGGTTTTAAAAAAAAAAAAAAAGAAGGTCCGCTTGGGCAGTAGAGCATTCTCCATCGTTGCTCCCAGGCTCTGGAACTCGCTTCCACTGGAAATCAAGGCCCAACCATCTCTGTCCCTTTTTAAAAAAGCGCTCAAAACCTGGTGCTTTATCAAGGCCTACCCACAATGAGAGCATACCTGTTGGAGTTAGATTCCTTTTTGGTTAGGCGCCTTGACGCCCATTGGGCTTAGTAGCGCTATACAAATTTGTTTTCATTTCATAACGCATGTAAATTAAGATGCCACATGTACCTTCTAATCATGTAATGCCCACATTAAAGATCCCCCTTTGTAGGTTTCCCCATAAACTTCACTTTAGAGCTCAACTATGTCAACAGTCTATACCGTGAAGCTTCTCACTACCGTCAGGGCATACTACAGCAAATCCTTTGGCCTCACAATATACTTCTGGCTTTTTCCTATTACTTAAACATATTATGGGATTTTCAAAGGAAAAATGCAGCAAAGAGATGTCATAAGATCCTGAGAAGTTTTGAGCCTGCTGAATTTTTTGGAACAGAGGAATGAGCATGTTTTTTTTCTTACATTGCTAGGAACCAGGCACAATGCAAGCAAGACATTGCAAAGTGAGGTCAGGACAGTAGCTATGATCTCTAGATCTCTGGTCAGGTCATGGGCAGGAAAGAGCCCCTCTGAATAGAAAGGAGTAACATGGTCCACAGGGTGCACAATGAAATTCCGCAGACACATATAAGATGGTTCAAAATCACAACATTTTGTGAAGGATGACACATGCATGTAGAAACGAAGACAATGTTTTCAAATTTTTTACACGGAAAATAAAGAGATAGGGAATTTAAAACTTCAGCAGAAGGCTCAGCAGAATTGTAAGCACACAATTATTCAAATACATTGTTACCACTTCTCCAGCCTCTTACTTTGTTTGCTGATTCTACCCAGTGATATCCACTTCTCTCCCCCATGCTGATACTTTTCACCTCATCCTGCACCCAGCCTATTACGTAATCTTGCTGGTTCAGCTCCTCTTATATCCTCTTCACCCCTGCATTGTCTTCTGTTCACCTCTCATTTCTCCCCAAGAATCTTACCTTCTCTCTCTAATTCTGCCACTCATACAGCCATCTTTCCCCTCCATGCTTTCTCTATTCTTTATCTCTCATCTGTCCACCAGCCTCTCACCTTTTTACTAATCATATCCCTTTCCTCTGCCCTACTCTTTACCTCTCAACTCTCTAACAGCCTTGTATCAACTCTGCTGGATTTGCCATTCTAAATCCACCTATCCCTTTTCCTTCTCCCCTTACCTTTCATCTTTTCTCATAAATTCCTCCTTCTCTATGTCCTATTACCTACTCTTGCTGATTCTGCCCCTCTTGCATCAACCTCTACCGCCCCACTTTACTCTTCATCCTTCATCAAGACACTACCTTTCCACTACTGTTTCTGCCCATCTAAGATCCACCTCACCCCACCTCTCTCCCTCTCTCCACCAACATATTATCACCTTTTGATTGTTCTACCCTTTTTCATCCACATCTCACCACTTTCTGTCTCCAAACCATGCTTATGGTCCCTTGCTGTTTCTTCCTCTTATATCCATGCCAGATATCCATGTATTATCTTTACCTTTCATCTTCTCCCCAGCCTCTTAACGTTTTCACTGGTTCTACCCCATTTACGTCCACCTCTCTATTTTTATCATCCTAAAACCTCTTATCTTTTCACACTAAATCTGCCCCTATTACACTAATCTCTCCCACCATACTCTACTCATTGTCTTATATCTCCCCAGCCTCTAACCTTATCTTGCAGATAAGGACCCTCTTACATCCATGGTTCTCTACTAGCTTCCTCCATTCTGTTTCGGGTTATGTCCCAAGTATATCCATCTTTCCTCCATGCCCTATGCTTCACCTCATATCTTCCCCTCCATCATATCTTTCTCACTGATCCTGTCCTCCTGTAGCCACCTGTCAACACTCTCCCTTACTCCCTCTGCTTAAGTTATCCTGCTGATCTGCCTCTCTTACATCTAGATTTCCCATCCAGGTACAGCTTTTCACCTCTCATCTCCACCTCCAGTCTCCTAGCTTTTATTTGCTGGTCTGCCCCTTTACATCCACCTTTTCACTTCCACATCCCCAGTCTAATATATTGTCTCACTGATTTTGCTTCTCATATATCCACGTTACCCTCCAATGCTCTACACTACACCTCATCTTTCCCTGGTCTTTTATCTTTCTCATTGATGTTCCCCCTGTTACATACACCTTTCTCCTCTCTGCTGTACACGTCATCTCTCCTCTCTCCCCAGCCTCTAACTCTTTCTCACTACCCCTCTAGCATTTACTTCTCCCCTGCCCCTCTACATCAGTTTCTTACCTGCTCTTGGTTGTCCTCCCCTCTTACATCCACTTCTCGAAATTCCCTCTCCCACCACTTAAGTTTTCCTGATGGTTCTGAATGAATGAATGAATGACCAATATTTATAAATCGCGCAAAGGCTCATGGGCATTCTGCCATTCTTATAGCTATTTCTTCTATCCATGCACTACTTTTTGCTAATGCCCCCATTTGTTTCATTGTGTATCGTAAAGGAGAGTGATCCAGTTGAGGACTTTGGAGGCTGAGATCAGTGCAAATATTGTCATAAGAAGATACCTCCAAGATCATCAATCAAATCCTTTCACTGTTGAAGAAACTGAAATATTGTGTCTTCAGGCATAAATGATTCAGCAAGTTTTTACTTAATGATTTGTTCATTAGTGTACACTTAACTGTATTACGCCACAATCAATTAATCCAAGTGCTTTTTAGTAAGTGCGCAAAGAATCCTCTTTCTTACTTCAATTTTTTACTTCCGAAGGACACTTGTAACCATATACATACATAATACATGGGATGTTTTACATTCATTTAACAGACATTGCGTTTAAGAACAAATTGATTTAGGACAAGACATGTATAGACGAAAAACATTACATGACATAATTTACTATACTCTTGAAAAGAAATTAAACGAGAAACAAACCGGAAGAAAGATACACCAATGTGCATCCAGGGTCCTACACTGTCAAATTTATGAGGCATTTATCACTGTCACTTTCATGGTTGTAGTCTACAACAGTACTACTCTGCCCTATTTTGTTGGTGGTCAGAGCTGAGATATGTATTGGGAGGATATCGTTCATTTCATCAACCGTAAGGCACAATTCAATGAGCAGATGTTACACTCAAAGATACCACACAATTGGAACATCCATGCACTGAAATTCTGGCCTAGAGGCGCTTATAGCTATCCCGCTCCAATAACGTAAGATTCTATCTAGAACACAGATCAGTTCATTCACAGTAAATGGGAAGTAGAAAAGAACAAGCATTTGCAATGCAATCGGTCTAGCATTTTTTTAAATTAGAGCTATTGGTGTTGCAAATTGGCAAAAAAAAAATCATTTTTTATTTTTTTTGCAGTGGAGTATTGATTTAGAAAACAAGTGCACAATATACCAAAAAATCAACACTTTTTGCATAGGTTTCTAACTTATGGTATCAGGTTTCTAACTTATGGTATCTAACTTATGGTACAGTGGCCGTGAAATGCTTTGGGATACTTCGGGGCCTGAGACCGATTTTGGGACTTTTTGATGCCCAGACATGCCAGTTGATTGTTCAAGCCTCTATCCTGGCTCACCTGGACTACTGCAATGTGCTTCTTGTCGGATCGAATAAATCTGTGATGAGGCGATTACAGCGGGTCCAGAATGCGGCAGCACGTGCCATTTTTACCCTGCCAAAATTCAGCCACGCTTCTAACCTCCTCTACTGTCTCCATTGGCTGCCCATTTAGCAGCGGGTCAGCTTGAAAACTCTTGGTACCACAGATAAGATACTGACAGGAATTGCAACAGACATTCTTAATGAGCTGTGCACCCGGTACACTCCAACAAACGCGTTGCGCTCAGCAAACCAGTGTCTTGCACGCACTCCTCGTATACGTAAAGCGAGGTCTGGCGGACTCTCCTTTAGACGACTGGCTCCTACACTCTGCAATTCCCTTCCTCTCTACATCCGCGCCGAGCCGGATCATAAGATCTTTAGACGGAATGTGAAAACCTGGCTCTTCTCTAGGATCTAATCCCTGCCTAAATTCTCCGCTCTGTTTTGCTTCAGCGCTGGGACGCTGTTTTGCCAAAGCAGCCATGCACTCTATAAATACTTTAATCTAATCTAATTTAGGTGGGGGGAGGTAATTAAAAGCTGCAATTTGAAATTGGTTTACCTCTGCTTAATAGAAATAGTGGAATTTATTCCAGAAATGAAAGGAGGTAAGCATGGGGATTCGGGCAGGTCATCTAAGCTAGATGGGTTCCCTGATTTTTAACGGGTGGCATGCTAACATACAGCACCACAGAGAGGAGCACAGCCATTTATATATGTATGAAAAGCACTGAACATGTGTAACTAACAAGCAACGGTCCTTCCCTAAAAGAATGTGAACATGGCGGACGCCAACATCACTAATAATTTCAGCCAGACTATTACATTTTATTTAATAAGATGCGACAATTTATGAACTGCGTGTAATAAAAGGAGTTCAGGCTTAAAACAGTTACCCACTTACCTACCACTAATGCTGTTTTTGTTAGGCATACAAAACTGGCAAAGTTGAAGACTTTAAAGTTCCTGGCTGTAAGACTTCAAAGATACTTCAGCTGCGTGGCGATAAACATGTGATTGCAGCACCGCACTGCATGCATAGCTCGTGCAATAAAACTGAAAGATTCTCCAAGCTCAAGTCAGGCACTGTAGCTTTAAGAGTGCCCCCTTCCATCTGTCTCCACTATACGCTGTGGCAGAGGTCCTTGCTGCAGACCACTGCATGCTCTGCGGTGCGCAGCACTGCGCCCCAACCCAGCACTGGGCGGAGAGCAGCAGCCCTTCTAGTAAGAAGCCATTCAGATCCTTCTCACCTGCCGGCCTCTGCCCTGTGCGCTCAGGCCACTGAATCCGTTCCCATTACGGTCACGTCATCACGGTTTCCTCATTAAAGGCTCTGTCAGGCAACAGGTTTCTATGAGACTGCACTTGTGCACCCTCCGTGTTATTGGAGTCCCCTGCACTCTTCATATGTGTTTATTGTAAGCAGTAGCGTAGCAAGAATGATATGGACCCTGACACAAGCAAGAAAATTCTCCCTTTGGCAGCTGTTCGGGTAATTGAATAAATACAGCAATTATTAGGATAAAATGGCCCCCTGAGGGCTTTGGCCCCGGTGCACTGAGATGTCGCTTTAGAGTTATGAATGCAAAGCGCAATGTTTATTTTGGGGGTGGGGGGTGCTGTTACGACTTTTGACCTAATTGATTCAACATACGCAAGCGACACTAGACATGACGGATGCCCTCGTCATAATGTGTTGTGGTTGAGTTGAATAGATTTACTGTTAACAATAATATGTTTATAAGCTTCATGGATGGAGTTGAACGCATGCCGATTCAACACAGCTTTGGTATAACATTTGGTTTGTAACTTAATAATCACACAGGGAACCGTGGAGAGGGTAAATTGAGTTCTTTATTCCGGAGCGCCGGAGAACGCTGCGCCACCCTGAACTCCGGCCTCGCACTGTCATGGCCGCCCTTCCGGTTCCGGTCTGCCTGTTCCACAAAAGACTAGACCGTCACCACATATCTCCCCCCTTTAACACAATGAACACAACAACAGAACAGTCTTACTTGGTGCTCATGATAAAGTCTTCAAACTTCTTGGGTACTCTTACGACTCTGCCAGCTCTGGTTCTGTCCATCCCCTTCACGTACTGTCCATCTCCTACGCCGTGGGAAGTCTCCTGCTGACTCTCCTCGGAGGTAGACTTTTGTTCTTGTCCAGTGCGCCTCTTGTCTACATCCATACTGACGCTTCCTCGTGTAGTCTCTGCTCCCTTTCCTTTGTCTTTCACTTCACATGTGTTGGAAGACGTGCACTCATTCACTACTTCCTCTCTTGCCTCTTCTTCTCCTTGTCCTTCTGTTCCTCCTTCCTGAAACGGTTCATCATGCCTTGTCTCCTCCCAGTTAAGGATCTTATTGCATCTTGCCATCCTTTCTTGCGACCACACCTTTCCATCGCTGAGAAGCGATGATCGGGCGTATGGCTCGATGACTTTAAGGGGAGGTGTGAACTTGCTTTCTCCTTTCCTTTTCATGATCGCCAGTTTCACCCTCACCCATTCTCCTTTTTCCAATGTCTTTCCTTCCGCACTGCGCCTTTTATTGTACTGTTCTGCATATGTTGCCTGTGCTTCCTCTATATTCCTCATTACCACTGCTGGAGACCACTTGCTCTGCACCACCATATGCCTCCATGCTAGATTGTCCTTTGTGAATGGTTCCCATTCCTCTCAACACCTTGAACGGACTGTACCCGGTGCTCCCCGGGGTAATGCGGTATGCCCACAGCATTTTGGGCAACTCCTTCTCCCAGTCCAGTCCTGCACTAATCGCTGCTTGGATCGTCCCCATGATAACTCTGTTGAACCGTTCTGCCAGTCCGTTCCCAGCTGGGTGGTATATGGGTGTGTGTTTTACCTCAATCCCATTCCTGGCCATAAATGCTGGCCATTTGGCTGACACGAATTGTGGCCCGTTATCGCATGTTATCACTTTGGCGATCCCTTCCTTTACAAATATTGCGCTCAGGAAGGATAGCACTGCCTCAGTGTCCACTGTTTCTTTTACTTCCACCTTGGGCCATTTGGAATATCTGTCTATCATCAATATTGCACACTTTTGCACACCTTCCCTGTTGAGGATAGGCCCGATGATGTCGATGGACACCATTTCCCACGGACCGCTGGGCGTTGGGAATTTTCCTAATGGGGGTCTCATCAAGGTCTGCGACTTATCCGCGCGGGAGCACGACTCGCAGCTCCTCACATGCCTCTCTACTTGGGCATCTATTGCGGGCCACCAGTACATTTGTTTTGCCAGTGCCTTTGTCTTTGTTATCCCTTGATGGCCTTCATGTAGGATTGCTAGCAGGTGTTCCACCAAAGCCTGGGGAGGAATTACTTTGTCTCCTCTTAAGAGGAACGTAGGATTTTCCCCTAACGACAGTTCTTTCCTGACTTCCCAATATTTCCTCATTTGGCTGTCCAGGTGTCTTTTGTCCGGCCACCTGTGCATTACATATCCTTTGACCGCTTCCAGGGTCTCATCCTGTTCGTACACCTCAGCCCACTCCTGCGCGCTGATGCTCTGTTCCATGTCTTCCATGGTGGCCACCATGTACCCCTCCCATCCGGGGGGTTCTTGTTCCTCCACTCCTTCCTTCGCTGCCGCCCTGCTCAAGAAGTCTGCAACTCTGTTCTTTGGGCCAGGTATGTACTCCACCTCATGCACATAGTCCAACAGCCTTAGTGTCATTTTCGCTATTCTAAGCGTTGCGTGTGCGTGTCCATTTGAGGTGAGCACCTTAATCAAAGGCTTGTGGTCTGTGCGTACCAGGAACTTGGCTCCCCACAGGAATTGTCTAAAACATTCCATGGCCCACACCACTGCCAACATTTCTTTTTCTATCACACTAAATTTCTCCTCATTTGATGCTAGGGATCTCGAGGCAAAGCAGACTGTGGATATCTCTCCCGTTTTCGTCCTCTGCATAAGCACTGCCCCAAGGCCTTTGTCACTGGCATCCGTAGTTAGTATTGACGCAGCTGTTTGATCAAAGCCTTTGAGCGGTATCGCCTCGCTCATCTCCTTCTTCAACGCTACAAATTCCTCTTGTTCTTCTTTGCCCCACTTGAACCCGTTTTTTCTCTTTCAGGAGTTGTCTGATGTGGTGGGTCTTTGTGGCAAAGTGGGGAATGAATTTACTATAAAATTCAGCCATCCCCAAGAACGACCTGACGTCCTCTTTCTTCGCGGGGGCGGGCGCATCTCTTATTGCTGCCATGTTGGCTCTCTTTGGTTCAATCCCTTTCTCACTAATCTCATGTCCTAGGTAGGTCACTGATTGCTCTCCGAATTTGCACTTCCCCCATTCGGCCGTGAACCCGTTGTTCATCAGTATCTCTAGGACTTTGTGCAATTTCTCGTTGTGTTCCATTTTTGACTTCCCCATCACCAGGATATCATCCTGGAAGTACTGTACACCTTCCACCTTCTGGAACATCTTGTGCATTAACTTTTGGAAGACCGCAGCGGCTGACGCCAGCCCGAACGGCATCCTCATGAATTTGTAACACCCGAACGGTGTAATGAAGGACGTGAGGTGGCTGCATGATGGGTGCAATGCTACCTGATGGTATGCTGATGATAGGTCCACCGTGGAAAACCACTTAATGCCTTTGGTTTTCGTGAGCATTTCGTTGATACATGGGAGGGGAAACTTGTCCACTAGAATGTTTTTGTTCAGCTCACGAAGGTCAACACACTATCTCACTTTCCCATTGGGTTTCTGTGCTACGACCAAGGGGGATAACCATTCTGCGCTTTTATTAATCGCCTTCATGATTCCGTTCCTCTCCAACCTTTCTAGTTCTTCTTGTACCGCTTCATGGCACCGAAACGGGATGTTTCTGGCCTTGTGGCTCACCGGAATCGCTCCTTCCTTCAGGTGTTTCATGTGCGTGTACTTGGTCAATCGTCCTATCACCCCGCTGAACACCGCTGGGTATTCCCTTTTCCACGCCTCCCCTTCGTATACCTCTTCCGTGTCTGTTAACATCACTTTTTCCACTCCTCCTGGATTAAGTTTAATGCCTAAATCGCCTTGGTCCCTCCATCCTAGCACCGAAGGCCCTTTTTCTGACACGTATAGCTTACACTCTGGTCGTCGGTCTCTGAATTCGAACAGCAAGGGACAATATCCGACCATGGGGATCCTTTGTCCTGTATAGGTGACGGGCCTAACGTCCATGGTAAGCAGCTCCTTCTGTATTGCCCCCAGGAATTCTTCTTCCCATACCTTTCTCTGGACAATTTTGATGGGAGATCCTGAGTCCGCCACTATGTCAATCATTACTCCTCCGATGTTCACCTTCAACACTGGTTTGCTGGATGCTTTGCAGTTTACGTCCAGTACTTGTGCATCTATGTAGAGTATTTCTTCGCCTTCCTCGTCTTCTCCTTGCTCATCTTCTTCCTCCACATCGCCCTGGTCAATGTACTTTACTGCCGCCCCCTTGGGCTTCCGCCTGCAGACTCTCTCGTAGCGTCCAAACGTCCCGCAGTATGCGCATTTGGCCTTGAACGCTGGGCACATTTTGTCGTTGCCTACAAGCGAGAAACTGCCGCACCGATAGCAGCTTGTTTTCTTTTTCCAGTTCCCTTTCTGTGCCACTCCAGTATTCTGCTGCTTTTTCCTCGTAAACTGATTTCTGGACGGTCCTATTTGTTTCGGTTTTTCTCCTTTGTTGCTTACCATCACTCTACATACTGTTTGTTTGCTGCTCGTGTCCTTTCTGGCCGCTTCCGCGCATCTTTTGGACAATTCCGCCTTCTTCACCAATGCCCATACTTCCTTGAGCGGCGCGTCTCCATTAACCCACAGCTTCTCTTGCACTGTGGCGTTTGAGGTATGCATTATGATTTGATCCCTTACCAACTCGTCGTGTAGATTCCCAAACCTGCATGTCAATGCTAGTTTCTGAAGAGCCGCTACATATTCATCGATGGTCTCGCCACTCTCTTGCTTTCTCTGGAAGAAATTGCATCGGTCTATGGCCACGCATATCACTGGCCGATAGTGAGCATCTATGTCCTCGATGGCGTGCAGAAACACATCGGTATCCGTCGCATCGCTGGTTGCCTTTACCATGTTGTCGTACACTCGGATGCCTTCCAGCCCTAAATTATGCAGCAGAATCTTTTTCTTTCTTTCACTGGAGTATGCCGCTTCACTTTCCTCCTCTAGTGCCGACAGATAATTTTGGAAGTACCTTTTCCAGTCCTCCCACGGCATGGGTTCACCTCTTCTTGGCAAGAATGGCACAAGCGCGCTCAATGAGGTGGAGGTCATCACCATTTTCTCTCTGTCCCTCTGGGGCTCGTGGGCTTGTCCGCTGTTGCCTGGCGGGCTCCCTGGTGCTGGTCTCTCCACCCCTGTTCTGCTAGGGCTCGAGCTGTCTCCCTCACTTCCGGACGCCCCTCTGGATTCCAGGATTGCCTCCTGTTATTCTCTCTGCCTACCCTTGTGCTCTCTGTTGTCTCCGTGGGGCCTTGACTTCCGCTTCTAGCGCCCTTCCTCAGTGGGTTCCTTGCAATGGTGCACACGCCTTGACCGTGGTCTGGGGATTAGCGCTGATCCTAGACTTCGCCTGGTCCTTAGAGAGCTCCTTCTCCGTATGTGTCTGTAGCTGTGCGCCTCCTCGCTGTCTGGGGCCACCAGGGACTTTGCCTCTGCATGCCTGCTGTTTTACCCCGGACTCGTGCGTCACCATTGCGAAGCGCTGCTCTTGTGCCTGCAGCTGTTGCTTTTTCTCTTGCCCCCTTGTGCCTCGCTCGCCGTCCGTTACCGTAGGCTTCTCTTTATTTATTTATTTATTATTTTACTTTTTTTTTCTTCTGCACCTCCCGTGGCGCACCGCTTGTTGCGCCCCTATCTCAGGCTGCGGTGTCTGTGCGTCCTCGCTGCCGCGCTCCGGTAGTGGTGTGACCTTCACTGCTCCCTGCGCACGTGTGGTTCATCGTGTTTCCTCTTCGTTTTTTTTTCTTCAGGGATGAGCTGTGTTACTCAGGCATCCCGCCTCGTCGCCATTATAACATTTGGTTTGTAAATTAATAATCACACAGGGAACCGTGGAGAGGGTAAATTGAGTTCTTTATTCCGGAGCGCCGGAGAACGCTGCGCCGCCCTGAACTCCGGCCTCGCACTGTCATGGCCGCCCCTCCAGTTCCGGTCTGACTAGACCGTCACCACATATGGCACAAAATTAACTATTTCCAAGTCGTGCAATTAAAATCTTGCACTGCTTATCCTTGCCTCAACGAGCAGTTGTTGCCCAAAACGACAATGCCACCACTGGCGGTGGCGTTCAATTCCTTGAAAGGTTCTACTCATTGCCCTGATCATGTGGTAAATGTGACATTTTTCCTAGATGCTGCTGAAGGGTGAACCCAATACAGGGCAATAAATAACCATGTAGGGCAAGCTCGCTTTGTTGTGATGTGACATTTATTTATTTACTTATTGCAATGCACTCTCAGCCTGTTGTCAGAGCCTACGAGTCTCCAAGACTGCACACACATTAAAAACAAGCATTGGCATAGCCAATAGGTCTCGCTGTTGGGACCTTTTAGGTGTTTAGCCATGTAGCACACATCACACCCCACCTGAGAGATCTGCACTGGCTCGCCGTCAACAAGAGGATAACATTAAAGCTCCTCATCCACGCACTCAAAGCACTCCACAACACCGGACCAGCATACCGCAACAGATGACTCAGCTTCTACACACCTACCCGCCAGCTCCGCACTGCTGGCCTCGCCCGCGCCGCAGTCCCCCGCATCCAAAGAACTACCGGCGGCAGATCCTTCTCCCACCTCGCCAGCAAGACCTGGAACACCCTCCCCACCCACCTACGACAGACCCAAGACCTACTGGCCTTCAGAAGACTCTTCAAGACCTGGCTCTTCGAGCAGTAGCAGCACCCCTCTCCCCCAGCGCCTTGAGACCCTCACGGGTAAGTAGTGCGCTTTGCAAGTGACATGATTGATTTATTTGCGTACAAAATGAGGCAAGATTCTTCCCCTACAGTTGAAAGCTGGTGTGCTACCTCGATCTGACCCGTGCATGCCAATAGTATGCCACTGCATTGTGTGCCGCCTCTCTGTCCCGTACATGTGGTATGTGCATAGCAGTACCCTCAACACCAATTACAATACCCCCCGGAGCAACCATGTGCTCAGTGCAGGTAGTGGCGCTGTGGCTAAGCTGCATGCTTCGTGGCACTGTCTGTCACAGTTGGACTGGGGCGAGATATAGGCCTCTCAATGAGCGCACCCTAACCTCGCATTAAACCAACATGGCCTTTACTGCCTGGGTGAAAAGAATGGCCATCTGCTGAACTGCGCCACGTTCACTGATCCAGATGCGCCATGTAAAGGATCGTGGGCTGAGTGGTCATAGCACCTTATCTGGATCATGCCTTGAATTTAGCAAGACTTCCTTCAGCATCTGGTAGCTGCCACTCTGTTCTTCCCGTGGAATGTCTCAAAAGGATAAACTTTGGAGGGATTTGGGATTATTTTGCTGAATATATTTCATTTATTTATTTCCAGGGGAACTTAAGGCCTGCCAGAGATCACAGTGTGGTCCGTCGACGCCGGGACTCAACCTTGGTTACCTGGTCTCAGAGCAGGCTTATCTACCTCTTTTTTCCTGGAAGGAGATGCTCTGTGCCAAGTCAGATATTGGCAATTATATAACTCACTGCCTATATGATTCTTGGAACACACTGTTAAACGTGTAATGAATCCATGTCGTGCTTGCACCCGTAGATTCAAGTATCAATAAAATAATTTTACAAACCGCATAGTGGGGTGAACAGCTTTTAATGGACATCACATTGGAGTGGTCAAGAGACCTCCCCCCACGGGGACACCGTGATTCTACCACTTAATTCTTCTGCTGGTGAGAGAAAGCCCTTAGATTGCATGCTCCCTCCTTTATTTTGCATTTGATAACTTGTTCATGGAAGTTAATGCCGATTCATCAACTAACTCGGAAAGGGTTGAATGGTAGAGTTCCCTTCCAGTAGTTCCAGCCATAACAGGATGTGCATTGAGTGTCCATTTAATTGAGAAACACATGCGCCCTAACACCCATACCATTGATGCTCCGGAAGTGCCTGGCCTCAGCTCTCTCATATAATGGTCAGCATGGTAGCTTCCCCTCCCAGGCCTCCTTTCCCTGCCTCAACGAGCTCACTGGTGCCCACCTTACATGGGGCCGGCAAGGGCTTTACTTTCCTTCACCTTTCCTTTACATATGTACAATCTATATTTTACATCCAAATGGAGGGATTTCGGGGGTCGGACCGACGGTATTGTATGTGTTGTGTCTAACACTAATCACGGATCCCTAGGCGGCAGGTATGGGGATTAGGCCTCTCTTGTGCCCCTTCTATACCTGCACCACAGGTGGTCTGTGGCCTGAAGTCTGAAGCCGCATCCAGCAAACCACTGGTGTTGAACTGATGGCCCCCAGGCCATGCTACAGCAGCACCCGGAGGTAAGAGACACCATCCTCTGTGATGTGCACAGCCAACAATCCTACTGCCCTCCCTTTAACCTCCAGCCCCCATTGTGCCTCGCACTGCGGAGGAGGGAGGGAACAACTGTATATTGGGGCCCCGCATGGAATGCCGGCTGGGCATCTGAACCCAGACCCTGTTGCATTCTTTGGTAAAACATGGTACAATTTTCCTGGTCAATGCGAAGAACTGCAGTGGAGCGCCGCCCACCATGCCTAACTTAAACAACATACATTATTCACGAGGGCTTGCGTTACTGAGGTATTCTACCACCGGAAGTCATGGCCAAAGAACCACAGTGATCGCTTCTTCCAGGGGATATCACTGTCGGCTGGCAGAACTGCCTGCCCTTAATGCAAGCCCTAGCATTGCCCCTCTGGGATGAAAAACACCTTATCTAGGCATGCTGGGCCTAGCTACAGTCTGCCACACGCACGGAAATGCAGATGACACCCGGCTAAGGTGGGACACCTTCCTATTACTGCTGCACTACCCCCTGGTGGTCAGCGAGCTAGAATTTATTAAGATGGAGTCAATAGGGGTGATATTGACCCAAAAGCGTCCCCGCTTCCGCTGCCAGCCCCCCCTCATGCAGCGGTGGGAGGAGAAGGCACGGACAACAGGAGGGGGGCACGGGGGAGGTGGCGATAAGCCATGGACAAGGGGAGGGGGGAGTATAGAGTAGGAGAAACTTGCTAAAGTAAATAGTGCTCACAGTCTAAGTAACACGTACTGTGTAACACTCGAAGTAAAGAGGCCAGTAGCCATGGGAGGATACAAATGACGACATGTCCATCATAAGGTGGGACTAACAAGGCTATAAACCAATCGGAAGGTAGCATTTACGAAGGACAAAGACAGAAGCCAATCAAAAATATGGGCCGAGAGTGGGGGCAGCTTGTCTCCCATACTCTACTACTGCAGTCTTGCAGAGCGAGCAGGCCTTGCGTGCTGCCACTAAAGCTCGAGCTAAAAATAGGCATGTTCCCATATGCTGCAATTAAATGCTGGTATTAATTAAATCATGATAAAATAATGCAAAATTGCCATGTCAGTACATACGTATTAACATAATGTGACATCACATGCTGTGCAAAACATGTTATAGAAAAGCTGTTCAGCTTTAGGAAATAAGCATGAAATTGCAGTGGCAGGACATATGTATTCTACAGTTCCGTTAATAGTATTTTTTTATTACCTTAGATGTGACAATGTGAAATCCTTAAATACCATGACAACATAGGTCACATAAGCCAATAATAATGATGAAGTGGTGAAGCCTGTACACAAGTGCACCTGTTCAGAAAACTTAAAGTGTCCTTGAGACCCCGAACAGGAAAAGTATAAGAATCCAATAGATGGTTCCCATTTACAAATAAACTTGAAGGTATGACCACACCCTAATCAAATATTGTAGAATCCAACAGTCAGCACCCTCTCTGTGAATTAAAATAAACAATTGCACTTCATGTGTACACCCCTTAGGGCCACACGATGAACTAGGAGATGTCCCCAAAGGAATTTGACATACCCCTTGCGAAATCTGACAGAAATCAGCTACCTTCATGGTACATCTCCTACTTTGAACTTTCACTGATTTGTGGAATTTTTTCCACATATGGTTGTGATTGGGGAGCAAAATGACAATACCTAATCAGTATCTGTCTGGTTTTAATATTTACACAGTGTCCACAAAGCTCACAACCCGGAAGAAGACCTTACCTTAAATACATTATTGGCCCGCCTTGAAGGTCGAAACACGTCAGCCCACTTACACACGAGGTCAAGGGCAACCATTGAGTGTAACATCTGCGCATTAAATTGTGCATTACTTTTGATGAAATGAAAGATCTCATCCGAATACATATCTAAGCTCTGACCACCAACAGAATTGGGGAGAGTAGCCTGTTTTAGACTACAACCATGAGGGCTACAGTGATAAATGCCTCATAAATTTGACAGTGTAGGACACTGGATGCACATTGGTGTATCTTACTTCCTGGTTGTTTCTCATTAAATTTCTTTTCAAATGTGTAATAAATTATGTTATGTAATGCTTTTAGTCTACACATGTTGTGTCCTAAATCAATTTGTTCTTAAACGCAATGTCCGTTAAATGAATGTAACACATCTCATGCATTATGTTTGTATATGCTTACAAGTGTCCTTTCAAAAAAACAAAAAAAGAATGAACTAGAAAGAGGACTCTTTGTGTACTTTCTAAAAAGCATGTGGATTAATTGATTGTGGCGTAATACAGTTAAGTGTACACTATTGAACAACTTATTAAGTAAAAACTTGCTGAATCATAGATGCCTGAAGAGACAATAATTCAGTTTCTTCAACAGCGAAAGGATTTGATTGGTGGTCTTGGAGGTACCCATTTGTTTCATTGTCACACATCAGAGCACTTTCAAACATTTGCGTTCAGGATGTGTGCTTTATAGGCATCTCTTGTATTTAATGTAATAAGGTTTTATTTTGCTCCATAATAAGAATCGAGCCCACATGCAGCGTACACGCTGTAAATCTCTGGGACAATTTGTTTTACAATTTTAATCATGCACTAATCTGGAAACAATTAGTGAACATCAAAGTAATCATATTGGTTTTGGAGACAACTGGGTCTAGCTTTTTCATCTAGTTTGATTAATGTAATATATTTCCACTTCATACAGCTTCAAACATATGTATTAATTTTATTATAGTTAATTATATTATTATAGGTAATACATCTATTTTAGCCATTTTAGTAATATCGACAATAGGTAAGAATCTTCTTGCAATCAATGCCAGAAAATGGTCAATTGATGTCACTACCTGTGAAGTCACTTCATGTGATGCTAAATATTACAGGGGCTTCGCATGATCTTATTGTGCCTGGGACTCCACCAATCCTAGAACTGGCACTACATTGTATGAATGAAAACAAATGCTTTATTTATGTGGGCCTCCATTTGTTTACATTATCTCACATGGGAGCACTTTCAAAGGCATGTGTTCAGGCTGTGCACTGCACAGACACCTCTTATCTTTGATGTAATACACTATCCTTTTGCTCCATAATGAGAATATAGCCCACACACAGGATACACGTAAACTCTGAGGTGCCTCTTAGTTCACTAATGCCATTATCTTTAGGGTAGGGGCAGGAAAGTTTCCCAGTTCATGTTTAAAAACTATTTCTTTAAATAAATATTTATTATGATATAAGAATGATATACTCTAATGTATTAAGGTGAAACACTTCCATGTGTTACAGAAATATGCTTTAGTAGACTCCGGCTTCGCTCTCCCTGTTAATTTGTTGACTTGTCCACATCTTATTCCTTCACCTCATCTGTCTCCAAAGGGTTATATTACCTAAAATTACACAATTCAGAGCCGCAGCCAAAAATCCTGCACTGGGTTGAGTGCGAAGAAGCGAACAAGACAGCACCATATCTGCAGAGATATACAGCCTGATTCATGTACGGGCCGTTTTGCGTGTCCCTAATAGCGATTCATAGCGACTCGCTATTGAGGAAACGCAAAACGGCATTCATGTACTTTTCGGGGAAAAAATAGTGACTCGCACGCGGGCGCTAAATCCGTTAGCGACCAACTAAAAACGCAGAAAAATCGCTATTCCCGGCTACCTGCGTCGGGATTGCGACTCGCAATCCCGTGCGATCGGGATTGCGACTCGCAATCCCGTGCGATCGGGATTGCGACTCGCAATCCCGTGCGATCGGGAATGCGACTCGCATTCTCGCGCGATCGGGAAAACGGGAAGTCGCTTTCCGAGCACAGTGATGACATCACAACCAGGAAGCAGGCAGTTCCCACCCCCAAACACCACAGTGAGGCAAACCTTCGAGGGAGCAAGTCGGAAAGCAGACGCTAAACCAGCGATAGCGACTTCACAACCGACTGCAATAGCGACCTATCTGCTGCCATGTCTGAGGAACCTGTCCCTGGCCCCAGCAACAGCGCAGGACGAAAGCGAAAGCTGAAGTTCTCAGAGCAGGAGCTCGAGAACCTTATTGAAGGGGTGGTGGCCAACCATGACAGGCTGTTCGGGATCAACTCCAGGAAGGTCCCAGAGCAAGACAAACGCAGGATCTGGCTGGGAATAGCCTCCAGCGTGAACTCGGTGGGTGTGGCCGATAGGTCATTGGAGGAGCTTAAGAAGCGATGGTACGACCTCCGAGGTCGTGCCAAGTAGAGGGCGGCGGAGCGCCTTGGAGAGGCATCGGGCACTGGAGGTGGCGGACCGACAGTCCCACCCAACACATCCTTGGAGGACCAGGTCGAGAACACCCTTGAGAGGGAGGCGTGCGTTGGCGTCACCCCTCTGGACTCCTCCCGCCCCACCCAAGACCCCCAAGGTAAGTGGCATGCGACTGCGACCCTGTCCCCTATGACCGTCCCTGACCAAATAGGCTCACTTATTGGCCCTTAGTCATGCCTTTGTTGCGCATCAGGGAATGCCCTGAAGCATAGTGGGAGATGTAGTATGTCCACAATGTAGTAGTACCACAATGCAGCCAGACAGGTCCCAAAGTACGCAAATCCACAGCCATCCAGGGAATGTCACCCAGCATACATGTAACATCAGCACGTCTGGCAGTCACATGCAACTAATGAGTATCCACTTACCCTCACAGGTGGCGCAGAAAGCAGTGACAGCGAGAGGCTGCAGATAGATGAGGAGGCCCAGGAGGAGGATTCACAACCAGAAACCCAGGCACCAGCCCCTGCCGCTGCAACAACACCAGCAGCCAGGCCCCCCACCGTTGTGGCCCCTGCATCTGCCATCCCAGCCGCAGCCAAGGCCAGGCCCCCCACCGTTGTGGCCTCTGCTCCTGCCATCCCACCCGCAGCCAAGGCCAGGCCCCCCACCGTTGTGGCCTCTGCTCCTGCCATCCCACCCTCAGCCAGAACCAGGCACCCCACTAATGTGCCTCCAGTCCCTGCCACACCAGCAACGCCTACTGTGACACCACCTGCAGCTGGTGCTACGTCATCTGGGCCTGCGACAGCGGCAACACAGCGGCCAGCCACTGTGACAGGCCAGCAGAGCAGGCGTGGGAGCTCTCACGGTCACACCACAGCTCCAATCAGCAGGAGGGGCAATGGACATCTCCATGCCTGTATGAGCGTAGAGAGGCGCATGCTCAGGATCCACCAGCGCCAGTCACAGCAGCAAGGTGCCATACAGCTCCAGCTGCACAAAATTGGGCGCAATGTGGCGGGAGTGGGAGAACGCATGGACCGCATGACGGCGGCCATGGGCCGCATGACTGCAGCCATGGAGGCAAACACTGCTGCAATGAGCAAGCAGCGCAGGGCAGCAAGCCGGCGCCACCACCAACTCATGACCCAGCTGGCCTCCTACAGCCGGTCAAATTATGTGGCTGCAAATGCCACCTCCCAGTTGTCACGCCGGTCCCTCACACAGCAGCACCAACTAGTTCAGTGCTGTGAGGACATCACCAGGGTCCTGGAGCACCTAACCACCGCGGTGATGGCACTACACCCTCCAGCTGTACCTGCCACTGTAGGGGGTGACGATGGCAGTGAGGGGGCTTCAAGCGTCAGCAGCCAATCTGCAACACTAGTCCCGCCACTTAGGCGCAGCACCAGGGCAACGCCTGGTACAGGTGCCCCGGAGGAGGATGAGCCTCAAAGGCGGCTGGGCATTACGCGCAGGAGGCGCACTTGACTCTGCCCAAAATACACAGGCACAGGCTGACTATAAGCCTGCCATGGACTTGCACAATGCAGTATGAAGGAATACTGTTGGTTGTAAATAGTTGTACAGATTACCTTTTTCTTGTGAATGAAACAAATATATTTATTTTGCTGCACACATTAGCCTTGTGTGATCATTACATTTTGCATGCAATTGTGATATGTGGGGTGGGGGTAGAGGGTGGGCTAGAAATTGTTCGCTGTGATGTGGTTGCGACGTCTGTGGCCTTCAGCTGGGTTCTCCCCGCGTGCATGGTGCGCATGTGCTGGTGGCCGGTCGTCCCCTTCTGATTCACTGCCTGAGATCTCAACAGGTATCCGGCGCTTGGTTGCAATGTTATGAAGCATTGCACAGACAGCCACAATGCGGCAGCAGGCAGCAGGACTGTAATACATGGCCCCACCTGTCTTGTGCAGTATACGGAACCTGCTCTTGAGCAGGCCAAATGTCCTTTCTATACAGTTCCTTGTCCGGATGTGCGCAACATTGTAGCGCCGTTGCTGAGGTGTGGCAGGGTTGAGGTAAGGGGTCAGGAGGTATTCCCGTAGGGCGTAGCCACTGTCACCTGAATGAGAGGAGCAGATGTTGATTGCCTGTGCAGCGCAGTGCCTTCATTGCAATGTGACATTGTCGACAAAGTGTACTTACCAAGTAGGTGTCCTTCCCCAAACTCTCCCCTGAGCAGTCGTGTGTGGAGTCCGCTGTGCCTGAAGATAAAGGAGTCATGGGTACTCCCTGGGTACTGTGCGACAATGTCAGTGATGATGGTCTTGGCATTGCAGACCATCTGTATGTTGAGGGAGTGGTAGGACTTCCTGTTGCGGTACATATACTCCGTGGCAGCTGGTGGGCAGATGGCGACGTGGGTACAGTCTATGCAGCCGAGGACATGGGGAAAATGGGCTACATTGTAAAATTGAAGTTTTGTCAGGTCCAATTCCTGTTGGCTCGTGGGAAATGTGATGTGGCGGTGGAGCTGGGTGAGCATGGCGTCAACGAAAGTGTGGAGGCAGCGTGACATGGTGGGCTGGGATATCCCCCCAGCAGCCGCTACTATGCCCTGGAAACTGCCGGAGGCCAGGAGGTGCAGGCTGCACAATACCTGCACATGTGTAGGCACCGAATTGTTCCGCCTTGTTGGGTGCTGCATGAGGGGGTCAAGTTCATGTATCAGCCAGGTGATCATTTCCCCATTCAGCCTGTATTTGGCATATATCTGTTCTCTGGTTTGGCCCAGCAAGGTGACCCGCTGCCGGTAAATCCTTTCCTGCCTCATGCGTCTCCTCCGTGCTGCTCGCTGTAGCCTTCGCCGCCTCACCACCATGTACATTCCTGGCATTGTGGAACGCCTACTGCTGCTGCTGAATGTCCTTATGTGTGATTGGTCAGGCCTGGACCTGTTGGTGATTGGCCAACTGTTTTTCAAATTTTTGTTAATCATGGCTTTTATGGTTACCACCTGCTTTGAGTTGTCCTTAATTTGCGCCGCGCTAAATTGCGATTTTGGGGTTTTCCGCTATTGTATATTTTTCATGAATGCCGATTGAGAATATATTGCGTTTCGCTATTCATTTCGCAGATTCCGTGGTTGGTCGCTATTTCCGTATCGCTAATGCGCGACTACCGGGAATCTGCGACTATTATAGCGTAATCGCTATTTAAATCGCTATTCTGTGTTTGCGAATTCGCTATTTTGTACTTGAATGCCGATTCCGTGTTTTGCACCCGCAATTGCATTTTCGCAGCCATTGCGGGCGCTATTTCGCTTCATGAATCAGGCTGATAGTGCTGACCTGCTCTCTCGCCAGCACTGGCTCATAGTTTGGATGCCAGTGTCATGCACACACCTTGGCACCATAGTGCAAAAGTCCCTGCTTCAAGTCTAGCATAGGTTTTGCACCGGAAACATACCCTAAACTAAACCCTAAATACTATGCTTGGATAAACTTTCTCTACAAACTTTTGCTACTTTGTATGTATAGTGCAGCATACATTCAAAGTCGGAAAAGATTGGAGAAACATTTTTTTTTCCTCGATAATGCTAATGTAAGGGCATTATTTTGTATGCAAAACCATGTCTACTTTTCATTTGTAGATAGGGTTTTACATCAAAACGCATTGGTGGTTGAATGCGAATGCCCATGTAACACCCGTGGAACGTCCCTTTGACGCAAAGTAATTCAAAGCAGAGTTATGTGCTACTTTGCTTTACTTTCAGGTGACTTTCAGAGCAAAGCAAGTTATGCACCAGACAGTAAATTCCAATGTCACTTTTATGTTGCAAACTTAGAGCAAAATGGTTGTAAATATACCACAAGACTCTTCCCTTTTCTCAAGGATTCTGCCTGTCGCTGTACAATGGTTCTCTTCCCCTGAATGTTTTCTCCAGCCTTTTGCTCTTTGGTACCGTCTTATGTTCAGCTGTGCCTCTCTGCTGTACGTTTTCTCTATCATCTCTCTCACACCTCTTACCTTAGTTCTTTCCTTCATCTTGACCCCTTTACATTCACTGTTCCTCCATTCTTTACACACCTCATTAATCCTTCATCCGAGGCGAGCGATGCGCACTGTGATGCGGCCTGATTCTTTCTTTTATCGTTAGCCCAGCAGGATACCCTGATTTTCATTCAGGCAGCACTGCTCCATGCTGTTGCCTTGGCCTTGTTAAGGAGTCTTTTAAAATTCTGTCCACTGGTGTGAGGCCACGTGGATGTGAGCAGGTGGGAGCCTGGGCAGCTGCCCATACTGCCCATGTCTAGCGACAGCTCTTTTCTTTCTGTTTCCTTTGTCACCCCTGATCTAGTCACCGCTTTCGGTCAATTCTAATATGCATTCTCCCCTCTTTCCTTCCGACTGTTTTGTCTCCCCTTCTATCCACACCCACCTCTCCCGCTCTCTCTCCTTACTCTGGCTCTTTTCTTTGCTTTCACCTATCACCTTTTCACTCCTGTCCTCTCTTTTCTCTCAGCCTCCCCATTGTTCTTTCTCCCTTCCCAGGTCTGCAGGACTCTTCTGCTCAGGAGTCGGAGATTGGAGGAGCTCCGAAATTCCTGTGTGCCTACTCTGGGGCATGAGACTCTCACTCAGAGGTAGGTGTTCCTCTGGAAAGGTATCCTATTGCATGAATTATAAAAGTATGAAAGTCCCCGGCCTGTTGAAGTCTTCATTGAATATTGTAATTGTGCATTCCAGATTGTGTCATATAGTTCTATAATGTAGAGCTAGGTGCTCTTTTTGCGGGGATGATAACTAAGGAGTGGAGACATATAATATTATACATGGAACTGCGGAACATACATTTAGAAGTGTGCTTTCACATCACCCACAGTAGGAACATGCACGAGCTGGAGTTTGAGTGCAGTAGTTTACTGCACACCCATGCCCATCTCTATAAAAGACATAGGGCTACATGCATCACATTTGTAAATTGCGAATACCTAATTGTGAATTCATGCGAATCGCATTTAGGTAATCGCAATTTGCAATGTATTAAACTCAAAGTTTCAGATAGCAATTCCTAGGGGTTTGCAATTCGTTCTACCTCATTAATATTTATGAGGTAGAACACAATTTACGACCCCTCAGGAATCGCAAAAATCACGGGGATTGTGGCCTGCTGAGGTCAGCAGACCACCAAGTCTGTGATTGCTTTTAAATAAAGCAAACTTTTCTTTTGTAAAGCAGCCTATTTTCCTTGAAGGAAAACAAGATGATTTACAAAAAGTAAAATGAAAAGTTTTCTTTTCTTTTTTTAAGAGTAGGCAGTGGTCCGTGGGACCAGTGCCCACTCTTACAAATATGCTGTCACAAACATTCACAAAGGGGAAGGGGTCCAAGAGACCCCTTCCCATTTGCGAATGGGTTACCACCTAATTAAAGTAGGTGGTAAAATGTGAATGTTCTGCGACCGTATTTCGGTCACAAAACATTCCTACATACCAATGCAATTGTGTATTAGAGGGTACGCTCTAAACACACCTCTTCCTAATAGCAAATCGCAAACCCATTTTGCGATTTGGTAACAGATTACTGAATCGCAAAATAGGGTTTGCTGCAACTGAAAAGCATTTTTTGCAAACAGGCAGATTCTCGCAGAGGCTGCCTCCATGAAGGGGGGGCTCAAGAGCCGGCGCCATAACGGTCGCCGTGCCCCTCTCCTCCCTCCTCAGGAACAGGTCGGCGCGCCGGTTTTTGCTGCAAAATTTAGCCCTGGCGCGAAAACAGCCTGGGCTCGCTGCTGACCCCTCCCCGCACCCCCTCCTTCCTGGGGAGTGTCGGGGACAATGGGGGCGAGGCGTCTTATGAACCCCCCGATAAGGGGACTTGCTGGCAAGCAGGCTAGGGAACAAAGGAGTGGGGGATATAAGGCCTGCTCCCCCAGGTGAGCTCCATGTCCATGGCCGGAGCAGGGGGAGCAGCACCTGGAAGAAGAAGTTAACGTATCGAAGGAAGGCGTACCTTGATCAGAGCGGCGAGAGACCAGGGTGCTGACTCCCCCAGGCGGCGTAAGGAGCCAATGGCCTCGGATGGACTGCGGCAACTGCATCGCGAGGTCCGGAGCCCACCCGGCAGGAGGTGAACGACTGCGGCGTGGCAAAGCCGGTGCCCACCCGCCAGGAAGCGG
This sequence comes from Lissotriton helveticus, assembly GCF_964261635.1. NCBI lineage: Eukaryota > Metazoa > Chordata > Amphibia > Caudata > Salamandridae > Lissotriton > Lissotriton helveticus. The sequence goes on along the minus strand of NC_136060.1, from coordinate 43,130,933 downwards.
AAGGAGGACCATGTCGCGGTGGAGAAGTGACGGCGCCTGGGACACCGTAGCCCACCCAGCAGGAAGAGACAAGGTCTGCGGCGTGAGGATCCGGAGCCCACCCGGCAAAGGAGAAGCACGCCCGGGACCACCGCCGCACTGCCCGGAAGCAAACAGCTTGGAATGTGGTGGGCGGGGCAGCAGTACAGCCGGGTGCGCAAGCAACCGCGCCTCGCTGCCCGAGTCAGCGTCAGCGGCTCTCGACCTCCAGGAGAAGGGAGCGGCCATGCGCAAACAGGAGCCAGCTGTCGCGCTCCCTCCAGGTACTCAGCGGTAATGGCTCTGTGACACCGGGGCGGCAGCTAGAAGGGGAAGCTGCGGCCGAGCGCGAGGCACGCGCAAGGCGCCCCTCCCCAGCCACTGAGACCAGGTGGCGAGGTCGCGCGGCGGGGACCTGACGGCAGTGGTCCCCGCGGGGGAGCGAGGCAAGCGCCCAAAGGAGTGGCGCAAAGCGACAGGGTAAGAAACGTTTGGTGCACGGAATAGGCGGCAGCACCCCGCCGAGGCAGGGCGCTAGACACATCCCGGCAGGAGTACACACAAGCAGGTGTTGGTGCATAAGCTCGGCGGCAGCACCCCACCTAGACATTAAAAGTCAGTGCAACATACCAGGAGGGCCTACAAACACGAGAGCACAAGCAAGCTGTTGGTGCATAAATTCGGCAGGCGACCACAGCCAAGAGCCAAGTGAAGGGCAAAGAAGGCAATATGGCAAAGAGGGGAAGAGGCAAGAAACAGCAGGAGGACCTCAACGACCTGCTCCGGAGGATCAGGGAGGCATCGGCAGTGCATGGGAACGGCTGGCTGGAGCCCCACATGTGGGAGGATGGAAGCGAAGGGCCAAGCAATCCAAGGCAAGAGAACACCAGCGCACCGGCAAGCAAGTGACAGAGGAGGGTGCCGGCCAAGTTGGCGGAGGTGGCAACCCACAAGAAAATGACCCCGAAGACAGCCCGGCCACCTAGACCTACCACGGCGGCGGCTAGACCAGGCAGAGGAAACTTGGACACACCGGCAGCGGGTGAGCATATCAGCACAATAGTGGCAGAATGCATTAGAGAAATGGCACCAATGTTATTGAATGTGAACTTGCAGGGTGGGGGGAACCCGGGAGCGGGTAGGCAGCCAGGTGCAAGAGGAGCGGGGGCAGCTGAGGACTCGGAGGAGGAAGAGGAATCGGCAGGGTTGCCATGGCACCTGACTGATCCGGGGTTCGCGCGCCGGGCGACACTAGGAGGCCAGGGGGCAACAAGCGTTAGACCAGACAATGGGTCACCAGTGGTAGCATGGGGGGGCAGGTGCTGCGCCCAGCCTCCCAGCACCAGTGCCAGAACCTTATGCACGGCCAACCCTGGGGCCGGCATTACTGACCACCAGGGCCACAGGGCTCGCAAGCTTAATACCTCTCTCTTTTAAGGAAAGGATTTGTAGGAAGGAGTTTGTAGATATCGTCTCTCTACTAGAGATACAGCTAGATGGGCTGGACCTGACTACATGCGATAAGAAAGATGAAGAGAAAAGGGAAAGGCGCAAAGAGCGCAAAAAGCGGAACTTTGATAACGCGGCGGACCTATATGTATGAGGCAAGCATCCAAAATGCGCAAAGGCAGTTCCCAGGCGAGGCATGGCTCGAGTACGATAAAGGTTTTAGATTGAAGATGCAGACACACCCAGAAATGGAGTGGAATGAGGAGGATGTGTCAGGGTTCATCCATAAAATGATGGTAGCGAAGGAAGCTAAGACATGGTACGGCAGGAGCGAGCAGTTCTTTTGCGGGCACACCCACAGGGGAAGGGGAAACCATTTCAGAAGCACAGGAACTATGGCACAGGAAAACCCACACACAACACCGGTCCATCAGCGGTATGCTGGAAATTTGAGACCAATGAATGCACATATGGGGCGGCATGTAAATTCCAGCACATATGCACCACATGCGGGGGAGGGCACCCGACAACAGGATGTCGGTATAGAAAGGAACACAAGGGAGACAAGCAAGAAAAGAAGAAATGAAGGAGGGGTAACAGGGGGGGAAGGCAACACAACAGGTCACCACAACTTTAGGCTAGCATGGACCCCCATCAAAGCGCCAGCATTGAACAGACTAGTCAACAGGTACCACAACAAGACAGACGTGGCCATACTAGTGCAAGGTTTCAAAGAAGGCTTTCCCATCCCTTTTAGGGGCACCCTCCCCCCTGGCAGCAAAATGAATCTAAAGTCCGTGGCACAACTCCCGGGGGTGGTAACCAAGAAGATTGAGAAGGAAAGGAAGCTGGGAAGAATCGAGGGTCCTTTCCCCGCTAAGATGAGAGAGGATTTGGTGATTGCCCCAGTAGGGGTGGTTCCCAAGAAAGAAATGGTACCGCCTCATTCACCATTTATCATTCCAGAGGGCGCTTCAGTGAACGACGGGATTAGCTCAGAGATATGCTCAGTAAGCTACTCCACAATTGAAGATGTCATAGACCTAGTGAGGGCAACAGGGCGGGGGGACTCTAATGGCGAAGGCAGACATTGAGTCAACTTTCCACCTCCTCCCGGTGCATCCAAAGAGCTTCCATTTGTTGGGTTTGCAGTGGGAAGGGAGCCTCTACATGGACAAGGCTATGCCAATAGGATGCTCAGTGTCATGTGCGTATTTCGAGATCTTTAGCACCTTCATACAGTGGGCACTACACGATAGGCACCCAGCAGGGGGTAAGCTCCACTACTTGGACGACTTCCTCTTCACAGGCCCAGCAGACGCGGCCAAGTGTGAAAACACTCTGGCAGCATTCAAGGGATTGGCCAAAGAGCTATGGATTCCCCTATCAGAAGAAAAGACAGAGGGGCCAGCCACCAGGATCGCCTTCCTAGGGATAGAACTGGACTCGGTAGCAGGCACGTCCAGGCTTCCCACAGAGAAAGTGGAAGACTTCCAAAAGGAGATTAGGGGCTTATGCGGAAAAGAAAAGGCAACATTACGGGAAATCCAGAAGGTAATAGGCAAATTGAACTTCGCAGCCAGGGTGATCCCAGCAGGCAGGGTGTTTGCCAGGAGACTAACACAGTTGACACGCGGGCTCACACAGAAGCACCACCACGTCAGGCTGGGGGCGGAAGTAAGGAAGGATTTGGCGATGTGGGACTCATTCTTGACACACTTTAACGGCACGTTAATTTGGCACGAGGGATGGATAACTAACAAACAGATCGAGCTGTACACGGATGCATCAGGTAGCACAGGTTATGGAGCTATCTTGGGGAACACGTGGTGTGCAGGGCAGTGGCAGGCAAGGCATCACCAAAAATATCACCTTCCTAGAGATGTTCCCCATCATAGTGGCACTGACGATCTGGGGTGAGAAAATGTAGAACATAACACTAACTCTTTGGTCAGACAAGAAGGGGGTGGTGCAGGCCATCAACAGGGGCTCAGCTAGGTGCCCAGATACACTGCGTCTAATGCGTAGGTTGGTTGCATTGCAGCTGGACGGCAACATGGAGTTGCGAGCGCGCCACGTCCCAGTGGTGAAAAACGAAGTGGCAGACTCCCTATCCAGACAACAGACAAGCAGGTTCAGGAAGCTGGCACCCAGAGCAGAGCAGAGCATCGCACCTTTTCCAGAGCAGCTGTGGAGACTGGCGGACAGGCTTGACGGAGCTGGTGCACCGGGCACTCGCGCCAGAAGCGTCCAAAGGCTACAAGAGGTAAGCTGAGACAGTGATGAGGGTGGGCGACTTAAGCGCGACACGCAGGGCAGTGGAGCAATTTATAGAAAGGGCATTCAAGGCAGAAAAGTCCAGGTCATGGGCCCAGGCCCACCTGGCCACCGCGGCTCATTTCACAAGGATAGAGACGGGGCAGGACCCGGTAGCATCACATTACATCAAGGCAGCAATGAAGGGGTGGAGAGGGAAAGAGGGACCTAGAAAGGACACCAGGCATCCCATTGATTTCACACGGCTGTGGATACTACTTGACGCCCTTGGGGGGGTGGTAATAGATGATTTCAAACTCGTGCTATTTCGGGCAGCCTTCTCCACTGCATTCTTTGGGGCCTTCCGCCTCAGTGAGCTAGTAGCCCCAACAAAATGGGAACCAGCTGAAAAATGCATACAGACAAGCGACGTGGCACCCCCTGGTGGTGGGGTAGAGATAGTACTAAGATGGTCAAAAACGGACCAAGCGGGGAAGGAAGCCAGGATACAACTGCATTGCATAAAAGACCAAGAGTACTGCGCGGCTTGCTGCCTGCTCGCCTTCATGGCAGTGCGCCTGGCAGGGAAAGGCCCCTTGTTCAAGCACAAAGACGGCACGCAATTGAGCAGGTTTCAATTCATGACAGTCATGCGCAGCGCAATAGGCAAAGCAGGACTGTGACCGGCATCCTTCGGGTCCCATTCTTTTAGGATAGGGGTGGCCACAACAGCAGCACTGCACGGGATGACAGGAACAGGCATTAAAGCGGTAGGCAGATGGAAGTCACAGGCCTACAGAACGTACGTAAGACCCCAGCTGCTTTAACCGTAGGGCAGGCGGACCCGTGATGGGCCGAACCAGGAGTGACTCAATTTTTCTTACTTCAACAGGAAAGAGACCGCGCCTGGTATGGGTGGTGGGGCACTCGTTCATATCCCGGATGCAGACCAGGTGGGGTGATGGGGGCAGCAAGACAAAAGGGGGACCAGCAGACACCTGCATCCGGTGGTTCGGTCGGCCGGGATTGAGATGGGACCAGCTGCCGGCAACCCTCGAGGAATTGAGGGCAGACTCAGCTTGGCACCCAGACGTACTAATAGTATACTTGGGGGGCAACGACCTGACTCAGCTCGGGAGGAGGACGCTCCTGCACAACATACAAAGGGAGCTCGCGGACATAGCCAGGACATTCAGGGGCTCAGCGGTAGTGTGGTCTGAGATAATCAGCCGGAACGAATGGCGCGGGGCGGAATCAACAAAAGGCAGTCGATAATTCCCGCAAGAAATTGAATCTGGCAGTGAGCAAGCACTGCAGGACTAATGGCTTAGCAGCAGTGAGACACGGGCTCATTCACAGGGGTCGCCCGGAACTATACGCCAAAGACGGCGTGCACCTGTCAAGCGAAGGCATGGTCCTTTTCTGGAGCAACCTCTGGGGCGCCATGGCATTAGCAGGGTGCAGATAACAGGACACACGGCGTAGTTGGAGGAGGAGCCGTAAGGGAGACGGAAGCCTCCCAGACGGCGTGGCAGAGAACTACGCGGATAAGGGTTGGTAACGAGGCATACCGGAGGGCGGTGTGCCAGGACGGGACCACTAACCTTGGAATGCCTCACGGCTGGGATAGCTTGTCCAAATGGCAGAGGATAAGACCACTCACCTTCAAATGCCTCACGGCTGGGTGAGGCGGCTTACCAAAAAGGGGGGGTAGCGAAAATGGAGACGGAGCTCGCAGCCCAGCCCCCGCCGGATGGCAGGGCACAACCAGAACAAGAAAGGTAGCGAGTCAAGGCCTAACTCCCGGGACAGAAGCTACCCGCCCCTTTCGCAGAAGGGGAGCCCAAATCCAACCTACCAAAAAAAGAACGGCCCGCAAGGGAAAAAAAGAGACTAAACAGCAGAATGCAAAAGCTATGTATATTTTTTCTGTATAAAAAAATAAACTGCGGCCAACAAATGACCACAAAACACCAAAGTGTATTTTGGTTTATTTAGTTGGCAGAATGGGAATGCAGTATGGTGCATGGTGCAGAAAGGGGAGATGGGGGCAAGTGCGAGGGTTATGCTAATCGGCCCGTTTGCGAAGGCAAAAATGCTTGATGCACGTGCCCAATTGAAGCATAACATTTCAGATTTTCTTAAGAAACTACAAAATGCTTTGTTCCGAGTACCCCATTATTTCAACGGGGGCTACTATGTCGAATTTAATGATACCAGTTAGTATCTCACTATGAGATAACAGGAAGGACAAGGTTTTCTTCGAAATGAGGAATAACACTGGGTGCCCAGCCACAGAACAGAGTGCCATACCACTGACAAAGGTATGGGAAGGAGTGTTTCCAGGCTGGGTAGTCAATGTAATGAGTAGATGTCACAGGAAGAGTGACTATTGGGCCGCCACTGACAGAATGGGCAGTAGAGCACAGTGAAAATTCGGTGTGAAAACTCACTCAGTCCTGTCATGTGCCATGCATCACGGGTCCGGCTAACACAAATTGCTAGGCATAACTGCAGTTAATCCTTTAGTCATGCAATTCTGAGCTCTGTGCTAAGCAGTTGTTCACGGAGTGCTACCAATTAAATCACTACTTGCTTTGCGCTGAGGGATATTGTGTGTTAAAAATTGGGTTCTAGTTGACTGGTTTATGACCACTGGTCAAGCAGCAAGGCTGGCAAACACAAAAGTAACCTGTGCTCACCCTCTGGTGGCTTGTGCAACACTCTAAACAGTGAAACCACCCCATAAAAAGATCCCACACCAGGTGTAGAAAAATAGAGTAGATTTTAATAAATAAAACCAGACCAAAATGACAAACATCCAATTAGTAGAACCGAAGATATTGAACTTGAAATGTATAGTGAAATATAGCACCAAAAATAACAAAGCGTTGTTAGGGGTTATCTGGTTCTGGCGACCAGGACAAAGTCACAAGTTCAGGCTGACCACAATGGAGCGCAGGATAGCTACAGGGATCCAGCTAGGCCCGTTGAACAATGAACACTAAATCCTGGTTGCAGAGCATAGCATGAATCCGTGTTCATGATGCGTTGTGCAGCAGAAGCAATACGTCAGTTCCGAGATACAGCAAGCTGTGGTGCAAGGTCCTGTTAAGTGGATGTTGAGCATCGTGTCAATGGGGTTTGCAATGTGAAGTCCGGTGTCGAGGATGCGAGATGCAGCTGGGCGGATACATTGGTTCTGATGAGCGGTAAAGCTGCAATGCATAGTTTCAACAGTGGCATCGAGGGTGCCGTTGACGAGGGATGCCAGGAGTTTGTACCGGGAAAACGTCACGCAGCAGCAGCTCTGAAGGTGATGCGTTGGTTCCAAGATTAAGGAGGTGATGGCGATCTGAGTAGTTTGTGATGGGTCCATCTAGTCAGCAGTGGCAATGCTGCAGTTCTGCTCGGGATGCGCCGCTTAGCTGAAGAGATGCGCCGTTCTGCTTGGGGATGTGTCGATCAGTAGAGAAGATGCATCGGTTCTGCTGGCAAGCATCTTATGCCCACTTCCAAGGGTCCCAGGCTGGGGTGGCACCACTTGGCAGGGTAGATTCACAGATGGCAGAGTCTAGGTGCAGGGGTTGGAGGCCTGTTATGTTCCTGAGATTCAGGAGGCCAGATAGCTAGCCCTTGGAGTCACTCTGGGTAATGAGGTCAAGTGATGCAGGTCCAGCCATTCTCATCCAGGCAGGAGGGCAGCAGGACAGCACGTCATCACAGCAAAGCAGGAATACAGCAGAGTAGCGACAGTCCTTCAGCAGCAGAGTACCCACGGGTCCAGACGTGTACTGAAGTGGTGGTGTCTGAGTTCCAGTACTTTAACCCAAGGAGACTTCAAAGACATGCATTTGAAGTGCACAGAGGTCCCTTCCTGTCCAGGATCCAGACTCACTACAAGGGTAATGAAGTCATTTGTGTGTGGGCAGGACACAGCCTATTCAGGTGTAAGTGAGGCTGTGCCCAACTTCTCCTTCCCATCCTGCCAGAGATGGCCCATTGAGATATACCCAAGCTCCCATTGTGTGTGGCTCTCTAGGAGAAATACACAAAGCCCCATTGACAATTACACCCAGTTATGTGAACAGAGACAACCTACAGGCACCAAATGGCTAAAGCAAGAAAATGCCAACTTTCTAAAAGTGGCATTTTCAGAATTGCAATTTAAATTCTAACTTCACTATAAGTTTGGATTTTAAATTCTGATTTCATAGACACCACACTTGAACCAGTTATAACTTCCCATATGATAATTACACTAATAAGATGTAATAAGGTAATCCGAATGTTACAGTAGTGAAAATGAACTTAAGGGTTTTCACTACCAGGACATGTAAAACTTAAAGGTACAGGGCCTGCTTTTAAAATACATTGCAACCTGCACTTTTTTGTTTAAACAGACATATACACATTCTCATTATCATAGCATCGAGAAATAGATGCATATTCCCAGGTTACAGTACTGTTCTCTCTTTTTTGCTGTAACAAGAAATCAACTCCTCCCCCTGACAAGTCACTTGTTTACAGATCAGTGTCTCTAGCAGTGTATGTTTGCGTCTTCTGTTTGGGCTCTTGCTCTCATTTAGGGTCTGTGTGGGGCAGGGTAGTTTGTGTGTTATTCTCCCCATCTTAGTTGCTGGGGGCCACCAACCCGCTGTACCTATTTGCTGGTGATGGGCTCGGTTGGATCTCCTCTGCATCATTGAGGTCCAGTCCTCGCATATCGTCTAGCAGTTTCCAGATTTCCTATGCCTTGCCCCGCTTCTCTTAGTAGGATTCTACTTTCTGCACCTTCCCACTTCTCTAACTCTCTTTTCCAGGTCGCTATCACTGGTGGAGGAGGTCGAAGGCAAACGGTTTGAGGTGACTCAGCAGAAATGGGCATTTACAACACTAGTCCGTCATAATTGTAGCAGACATTTGGAAACAAATCCTTATGAATGGGAAATCCTATCCAATATTAGTAAATCTCAACTCGTTGTATAGAATCAATTCCTCCCAATTACTTTGCGCACATCTAAACCCACAGTCTATTGATTAACATGTGGGGTGCCTCAGACATGTTTAAAGGAGTTCTGAAGTGGGTGGCACAATCAGTGTTGTAGGCCCATTAGTAGCATTTAATTTACATGTCTTGGACACATGTACTTTACTAGGGACTTAAAAGTAGATTAAATATGACAATTGGGAATCACACAATTATTATCATGTGCAGAGGAGAGAGCATATGCACTTTAGCACTGGTTAGCAGTCAGACCCTCCAGCATTTCACTATTTCAAGATTTGCAAAATAATCGCAAAATCAGCTGAGGAGTACAATGACCGCAATATGTATCTGAAAAAAGGCTCTGCGTCAGACATGAAAAAAATGGTGCCATCTTATTGACTGTAAGCACACACACATCATTACATGACATCGCACAGCCGTAATACCTACCTGCTTCCTCCTACCGCATTAGGGAATACAAAAGCGAATGTACAATGTATACGTTCAGAGCTTGTACAGCTCAAAAGTAGTGCTTCATTGGCAAACTCTGTAAAGTGGCGCTAATATGTTTGGGTGGGAATCAAACCAATCTAGCCACTTTGTTGCTACTTTGTCTTGTGTCGCAAGGTTGCACTTTGGGAAAAATGTCTGAAAAAGAAGACATTTTCTGCACTGTATTTTTTTCTTTTTTGGATCCATGTCACAGGGGAACGACTGAAGGAAAGGAGATGAAAAAGAGGGTAAGTGCCATTTCTTGAATTCACGGTTTTCAGCAGATGAGGAGGTCCGACAGAATGAGACAGAATGAAAGGGAAAAATAGAGAGGTAGAGACCAGAAGAGGGGAGATAACAGACAAAAATAAGCGAGCAGCGGCACATATTTTTTATGTTTGCTCCCGTACACATGTCATATTCCAAGGGCCCAGCTGGCCGCAAGGCTTTGCCTCTGGCTTCTTTTTCAGAATGAGCAGACAAGTTCAGCACACAGGTATAGCAAAATGCTGTCGTCTGTTGAGTAAGAGGTCGCACGCTGAAAATGTGCATGTTAAAACTAGAACTGCAGAGGCTGTTGCCTGTAAGTTTTGAGGAACACTGATTTGGAACAGCTGCATGCCTTGGTCCCAAAGCTGTTGAAAGAAAGAAGAGAAAATGAAAGTAGGGCATCACTGGAAACTCTGTAACGTGCTTGGATGTGACTAAAACTAACATGGCCACTGTTCACCCACTTTGTTTTGTTTGGAATTCTTTTTTACTTTGTTGTATTTTTTCTGTCCTGGGGTGCACCTTGATAGGAAAAAGTCTAAAAAGACAACATTTTCATCAATGTGCTTTTTTTTTTATCCATTTCAAATGGGAACGATTGAAGGAAGGGAGAGGAAAAAAAGGGTAGGTGCCATTTCTTAAGGTCACAGTTTAGCAGATGAGGAAGAGTGAAATAGAGACAGAATGAAGGGGCAAAGAGAGAGAGAGAGAGAGAGAGAGAGAGGAGAAACCAGAAGAGGAGAGAGAACAGGCAAAAATAAGTGAGCAGCAACGCATGTTTAGGTCTTGCATCTGCGACACATCACGAAGGGATGTCGCAGCGAGGCCTATCGTCGGCGGTTCTGCTTACAAGGAGCTAAGGGAGACAAGAGATGGGCACGCGCAGCTTCAGGAATCGGATCAGGTCGCGCGTGTGAGCTCTGACCGTGGATAGCATGGCAGAATCTGATTACGACACGCGCTTCCATTGTGAACAGTTCATGTTAGTTTGTATCAGCCTTTAGGTTTCAGTTTCGTTCTTACTCGTGCGTGGCCAGCTGGCTTTGCAAGATTTACAGCGTGTAACTACAATGAAGTGGTGCCTCGCTGATGCCAGCAACTGTCTTTCAGTTATACCGAAAACAAGCCTTGCAAAGAATGTTAGTAAATTTGCCTCCTTTGAAACAGCGCATACAGGTTACACTGTGAAAGCAAATGCCTTTCAGTGATACCGAAAACAAGCCTTGCAAAGAATGTTTGTTAATTTGCCTCCTTTGAAACAGCGCATACAGCTTACACTGTGAAATATACAGGGAACAGCATTTTAAGACTACATGTATTTTGTTAGTGTTTTTGGAAACAGCGTTGTTGAAAAGTGCACAGCATTAGACGGGTAGAAAAAGCATATTTGTCAAGTCGCTGGGTGCTTTGGAGAGGAGCAAGCTGGCTCTATTGCAAAGTATCAGGGACACGCGCGCAACGTCTATTGCAATGAAAGAGCTTTATGCCCCCCCTGTCGTGTGTGGCACCTCACGCTAAAAGAGATTCAGGGCATACACATATACTTACTCGATAACTTCGATAACTTCATAGGTGTTTTAAAGACGCTGTGCATGTTAAAGAGGCTTTGTTGGTAGCTAGAATGAAGTGGTGCCTCACTGGCACCAGCAAGTGCTTTTCTTCATAGGTGTTTAAAAGACGATGTGCATGTTAAAGATGCTTTGTTATTAGCTACAATAAAGTGCCGCCTCGCTGGCGCCAGCAAGTGCTTTTCAGTTATACTAAAAACAAGCCTTACAAACAATGTTAGCTTATTTCACTCCTTCAAAACAGCTCACACCGTGAGATATACGGTTAACAGCATTGAACGGGTACAAAGAGCAACACTGTCCTGTTTTTAGCAGCTAGCTGCATTGCAAACTATTAGGCACATTCGTGCAAAACACATTGAAATAATACGAAAGCTTTAGCTTGTCCTTGTCGTGTGTGCCAGCCTATGCGCCAAGAACTGTAGAGTACACTTGGAATAATTGCAAAGTATTAGGGGCATGCGCACAAAACACATTTAAATAATAAAAAAGCTTTACGTTTTTCTGGTTGTGTGGGGCAGCCTAGGCTCAAACAATTGTAGGGCACACACACAGCTTCATCCTAGCACTTTACTGCTGTTTAGAAAACAATGTGCAAGTTAAAGAGGCTTGGGTAGTATTTCTAATCAAAAGCTTTAGCTTTTCCTTGTCGTGTGTGCCAGCCTACGCGCCAAGAACTGTAGAGCACACTTGGAATAATTGCAAAGTATTAGGGGCATGCGCACAAAACACATTTAAATACTAATAAAGCTTTACGTTTTTCTGGTTGTGTGGGGCATCCTAGGCTCAACCAATTGTAGGGCACACGCACAGCTTCATCCTAGCACTTTACTGCTGTTTATAAAACAAATTGCATGTTAAATAGGCTTGGGTACTATTTCTCCCCTACTAACAGCCCCTGCAGCACTACTCTATCTATTGCTTAGTGTGCGATGCATTATACATGCACAGAACATTCCTAAAAACTACTGTCACGTGAATATACACAATAAAAATAGCTAGTAATAACACGTATTGTTACACACTCCTGCATTGTACACGCCTTTTATAACTATTATGTCACATGCATTTTTTGCCTACATGCAGATAGGAAATTAAACGTACTGCGCCGTACAGCCTACAAAGTGCACTTTAAAAAATATGCATACAATGTAGCCCAAATGTACATAGTGCTGTGTAAATATTCTCAGAGATAAATGCATATGCACAAATACTTTAATTCGTGAGTGTGCAATGCATAATACATGCACAACACATTCTTAAAAACTCGTGTTACGTGAATATACACTATACCAATAGCAAGTAATAATACGTATTATTACACACCTCTATGCTTGTGCACTGTACACGCCTTTTCAAAAGGTTATGTCACATGCATTTTTGCCTACATGCACATATTAAATTTTACGTACTGCGCCGTACAGCCTACAAAGTGCACTTTAGAAAATATTCATACAATTTAAGCCAAATGTAAATAGTGCTCTGTAAATATTCTTTAATATAAATGCATACACATAAATAGCTTAAATAGTGCTTGGTTATAATACGCTACAGTAATAACATATATTGTGGCTACACCTACGCAGCGCGTTTCGGGACATTTTCTTACAGTCTGCATACTCATTCATAATACTACTCTCTGTTACTTTATATATACATATTGTAGGACTTGGCCCTTTCCCCAGAATTTTTCGTTTTTTATTCCTTTAATTTAGGGTGCCCCCTATTGTAACAAAAGGGTATAGGCCTTGTGTAGTGAAGAAAGCCCTGTGTATATCAAACTAATGTTAAGGTGCAGGTGCTTTCTTCCCCTAACATGGCTGCCACTGACCCCTGCTACTGCAGCGCGGTCTTTGTGGGCGCAATCTAGGGGCCAGGAGCTGACTGGAACCCTCAAACAATGTATCAATACCAGCCTGCCCATAGCCAGAATGGTGGTACCTCCTAGAACCTCCTGGAACCTTCTGGAACAGGTGAGGTGACACCAACTGCCACTGCCAACTGTCAACTGGCACTAAATAAGGAAAGGGAGGGAAATTTTCCTGTCAGACTGAGGGAGCACAGACCTGGGGGAGAACCTACGCAGGAGTTCTAGGCAGTGGGGCCTAGACAGGGACCTATGACACTGGGAGTGACAGGGCCTAGGTGCTGCCTACCAAGTGTTGAGGAATCCTGAACTTACCCCCTGATCTGGCCCGGCAGGAGGGGAACCCAGAGTCCACCTGAGAAGACCGGCTGAGGAGATTTGATACCAGCCATCAACTCCAACCCCCCCCCTTCAAGGAACCCAGAGACTGCTATTTACAAGGGCGCAAGAAACAAAGCGCCGAGAAGAAACCAAATCACCACAGGACTATTGAGAAGACAACCAGGTATTGGTGCTGTGTCGCTCCCCGTGCTCCCTGACGCCACCTGGGACCCCCTTTTGCTGGTTTGCCACTGTCGTGTGGCCTGTCCTGTCTGATATGCTGGTTTGCTTCCAACTAAAATAAACTGCCTCCTGGCTAAGCACTCCTATTCCCTAGCGCTAGCACCCTGGACTACCTGTCCTGCTGGCGCTACCTGAACTGCCTTATTTATGGGAATGGCCCAAAAGAAGCGCTGTGCCTGCAAAGCGCTGGGGCTGGAACTAACAATGAGTGCCCAGCGCTGTCATTTGAGGATCTGTGGCTGCCAGGAGCGCTATTTTGGAAACTGCCCAAGCGCTACTGCTGTCTGAGCGCTAGCTCCCAGAACTGCTGTGTCCCCTGCGAAGCGCTGTACCAGAGAAGCGCTATCTCCAGGACTGCCATATTCCCATCCCCTACAACTGACACCAGAAAGCCATTACCAGCGCTGTTACTGCGAAGCGTTGTGAACCTGAGAGCTCGGCTGCTGCCTGGGGACCCTTGAGGTACTGTGAAGCGCTGTACATCCAGCATCTGTCATGAACTTCAAGCGCTGCATCAGCGAGGCGCTGTGTGCCCAGGACCTGAATTTGCTGCCTGGCGCTGTGTCAGAAGGCTCCCTGAACTGGGGAATAGCCCCATTGGCCCTTCAAGTACTGGAACTGGGCCAGGGCCCCCCCAAAAGACACTGTGGGGGCCTCAGCTAATAAAAGTTAACCCCTGCCTGGGGTACAGTTGCATGCCGGTTAGTGTAGCCCTATGCATGTTTATGGCTGAGTAATGCAGCGTTTATTCTCTCATGAAATGTTGAGCCTTTTTATGGGGTACTTATCTAATGGAATGTTTTATACTCCTGCCCCAGTGTTCTAACTTCTACCTACCAACAGGGATACTCTTTAATACTGAAATGTTTTATCCCTGCGTCAAGAACTGCAGAGCAAGGAATTGGTTAATTGTGCCTGTCTAATGAAAGGTTTTGTTCCAACCTGAGAATTCCTGCTCATGTGCCATTGTCCTACTGGTTCTTAGGCACAGGGTTTAGATATAATTAATGGAAGGTTGATCCCTGCTTGAGGAGAATGTTATTCTGGGTAAATTAAATGTTTAGTCCTACATAAGGGGCTGTTATTTTAAAGCTGCAGGAGCTAGGAAAACCTTATTACAGGCCCTGCCGATTCGAGGAGCTTGCTGCGCAAAATTGCTAATGGGGCCTGGGTTCTAATGACCTATTTATTCCTGATTAAGGAAATGGTTTACCTGTTATTAAATGTTTACTTCTGCTCAGAGAAGTGGTTACTTCCTAGATGAAATGTTGGTGCATAACTAATGAAAAGTTCTACTTTTACTATGGAACTGCATAATGCTCATTCCTGCTGGGAGTGATTCTCAAAACGGTTAATCCTGCACAAGGGGATGTTTATCCTTAATGAAATGTTTTTCTCCCCTTTAGTACCGCATTTACGGGAAGCCTACAGTTATTTATTTACATGTTTTCTGCTGCAAAACGCTCACCCTTGTTTGGTGAGAAGTGGGTAACATGCCTACAGAGCTAATATGATGCAATGTAATTTGGTTGTTTTGTGATGTATTCCTTACAGATGCTGACAAGAAGCAAGGCTACGGTCAGGCTTGTGGTTATCCACATTTAATGTTATTTAATATTCAGTATTTATCTTATATTTAATATTTATTCACCTAGTATTTATTGCCAAGGGTTGAAATACATGTATTTGAAATGAAAGCTAATAAGGTAATAATACTGTGAGTTCTTGATTACCCTGACTCTACTCTATATATAAAAGTTATTTAATTTTTATACATACTCACTGGAGTGGCGTCACTCATTGCGTGCCCAATTTTACTGTCTCAGTGGATGCGTGTGCTGTATGGTCGCTGTATACATAAGCTTCGGATGCCTACCCGCTCGTGCCATGCTACCCTCTTGGAACTGGTGACCCCAGTTCCAACATATTGGTGGCAGCGGTGGGATCCAGGACCTGTGGCCATGCAGCACCCTCCAGTGGGACAGGGTGCACAGCAATTAGGCTACACACCTATTGTGTGTGCAAGCCTAAGTAAGTGACCCCTCCACTGTCTAGCCTGTAGAGTGTATCAAGACCTGTTTGACCTAACCCTGTCACCCACGTCCTGGTATCTTTTCCCAGATTTATCTGAGTCCCCACCTGGCATAATGGAGTTTTGTCAGGGGATGGGGGTGCCTGTTGGGCGGAGAACCGGGAAGAAGGAACTCCGTAGCGCTTTGAGGGCATGGGTAGGAGCCCACCCAGAGGGGAGATGAGAGGGGGAACAGGAGGGGCAGGTCACACCCAGGGAGGCGGGCACACCAGAAGACCCAGGCCTACTCAACATTGTTGTGTCTGACAATGTGCTACCGGGAAGATGTTCTGGGGCAGGGAGTAGAGTATCTGGGGGGTATGCGTCATCGAAGATGCTAGAGCATGAGAGGGAGAGTGAGAGCCTTGCAATGGAAGAAAAGAAGCTGGTGCAGAGGCTTCAGCTAAAAGAGTTAGAGCTGGAAGCCTTGGAATTATGTGTGCCAGGTACTTCTAATGGTGGCAGTGTACCCGAGGTTTGGAGTTTAGACCAGTCACAGGGTGTAGAACCTGGACTGGGGTTTCAGGTTCAGGAGTTGCCTGACCTGGAGGGTGGGGTACCGGTAACTAAGGACCCTATCGGTGTGACTCCCAGGGGTACCTCTCCGGGTAGGAGGGTGCGGAACTTTGGGAGGGGGTGCGGAGGGAAGAAGGACTCTCCTCTGGCACCGGTCCAGCCACATGGTGCAGATCCTGGGATGGGTGGCCAGGTTCAGGGGTTGCCTGACTTGGCGGGAGGGACCTCTTTATTCAGAGTCCCCCCGGTTGTGACTCTCAGGGGTACTACTCCAGGTGGGAGGGTGCAGAACTCTGAGAGGGGGTGCAGGGAGAGGGAGGACTCACCCCTGTCACCAGTTCAACCTAAGGGTTTAGACTCTAGGTTGAGGAGAGAGTGGCCAAAGGGTACTACGGGCCTGGGTCTACTGCCCCCCACTCTGAGAGAGCAAGGGCCAGAGGCTTCTGAATTGTCTAGAGGTCAGTCCTGGCCGCATCCCACTAGGGAACACCAGTGGGGTGGTTTGATTGGTGAAGAGCTGGCGGATGCAATTGAAGTAACGGGCCTACGTCTACCTTTTTCCGCCCCAAGCAGGGAAGCCCATCAAGGTGATGATCGGTCTACCCTGGCTTTTGGCTGGGGGGGAGACGTGTAGGACTTGGCCCTTTCCCCAGAATTTTTCGTTTTTTATTCCTTTAATTTAGGGTGCTCCCTATTGTAACTAAAGGGTATAGGCCTTGTGTAGTGAAGAAAGCCCTGTGTATATCAAACTAATGTTAAGGTGCAGGTGCTTTCTTCCCCTAACATGGCTGCCACTGACCCCTGCTACTGCAGCGCGGTCTTTGTGGGCGCATTCTAGTGGCCAGGAGCTTGCTGAAACCCTCAAACAATGTATCAATACCAGCCTGCCCATAGCCTGAATGGTGGAACCTACTAGAACCTCCTGGAACCTTCTGGAACAGGTGAGGTGACACCAACTGCCACTGCCAACTGTCAACTGGCACTAAATAAGGAAAGGAAGGGAAACTTTCCTGTCAGACTGAGGGAGCACAGACCTGGGGGAGAACCTACACAGGAGTTCTAGGCAGTGGGGCCTAGACAGGGACCTATAACACTGGGAGTGACAGGGCCTAGGTGCTGCCTACCAAGTGTTGAGGAATCCTGAACTTACCCCCTGATCTGGCCCGGCGGGAGGGGAACCCAGATTCCACCTGAGGAGACCAGCTGAGGAAATTTAATACCAGCCATCAACTCCAACCCCCCCCTTCAAGGAACCCAGAGACTGCTATTTACAAGGGCGCAAGAAACAAAGCGCCGAGAAGAAACCAAATCACCACAGGACTATTGAGAAGACAACCAGGTATTGGTGCGGTGTCGCTCCCCGCGCTCCCTGACGCCACCTGGGACCCCCTTTTGCTGGTTTGCCACTGTCATGTGGCCTGTCCTGTCTGATCTGCTGGTTTGCTTCCAACTAAAATAAACTGCCTGCTGGCTAAGCGCTCCTATTCCCTAGCGCTAGCACCCTGGACTACCTGTCCTGCTGGCGCTACCTGAACTGCCTTATTTATGGGAAAGGCCCAAGAGAAGCGCTGTGCCTGCGAAGCGCTGGGGCTGTAACTAACCCTGAGTGCCCAGCGTTGTCATTCGAGGATCTGTGGCTGCCAGAAGCGCTATTGTGGAAACTGCCCAAGCGCTATCGCTGTCTGAGCACTAGCTCCCAGAACTGCTGTGTCCCCTGCGAAGCGCTGTACCAGAGAAGTGCTATCTCCAGGACTGCCATATTCCCATCCCCTACAACTGACACCAGAAAGCCATTACCAGCGCTGTTACTGCGAAGCCTTGTAAACCTGAGAGCTCGGCAGCTGCCTGGGGACCCTTGAGGTACTGTGAAGCGCTGTACATCCAGCATCTGTCATTAACTTCAAGCGCTGCATCAGCGAGGCACTGTGTGCCATGGACCTGAATTTGCTGCCTGGCACTGTGTCAGAAGGCTCCCTGAACTGGGGAATAGCCCCATTGGCCCTTCAAGTAATGGAACTGGGCCAGGGCACCCTCAAAAGACACCGTGGGGGCCTCAGCTAATAAAAGTTAACCCCTGCCTGGGGTACAGTTGCATGCCAGTTAGTGTAGCCCTATGCATGTTTATGGCTGAGTAATGCAGCGTTTATTCTCTCATGAAATGTTGAGCCTTTTTATGGGGTACTTACCTAATGGAATGTTTTATACTCCTGCCCCAGTGTTCTAACTTCTACCTACCAAGAGGGATACTCTTGAATACTGAAATGTTTTATCCCTGCGTCAAGAACTGCAGAGCAAGGAATTGGTTAATTGTGCCTGTCTAATGAAAGGGTTTGTTCCAACCTGAGAATTCCTGCTCATGTGCCATTGTCTTACTGGTTCTTAGGCACAGGGTTTAGATATAATTAATGGAAGGTTGATCCCTGCTTGAGGAGAATGTTATTCTGGGTAAATGAAATGTTTAGTCCTACATAAGGGGCTGTTATTTTTAAGCTGCATGAGCTAGGAAAACCTTATTACAGGCCCTGCCGATTCAAGAAGCTTGCTGCGCAAAATTGCTAATGGGGCCTGGGTTCTAATGACCTATTTATTCCTGATTAAGGAAATGGTTTACCTGTTATTAAATGTTTACTTCTACTCAGAGAAGTGGTTACTTCCTAGATGAAATGTTGGTGCATAACTAATGAAAAGTTCTACTTCTACTATGGAACTGCATAATACTCATTCCTGCTGGGAGTGATTCTCAAAATGGTTAATCCTGCACAAGGGGATGTTTATCCTTAATGAAATGTTTTTCTCCCCTTTAGTACCGCATTTACGGGAAGCCTACAGTTATTTATTTACATGTTTTCTGCTGTAAAACGCTCACCCTTGCTTGGTGAGAAGTGAGTAACATGCCTACAGAGCTAATATGATGCAATGTCATTTGGTTGTTTTGTGATGTATTCCTTACAGGTGCTGACAAGAAGCAAGGCTACGGTCAGGCCTGTGGTTATCCACATTTAATGTTATTTAATATTCAGTATTTATCTTATATTTAATATTTATTCACCTAGTATTTATTGCCAAGTGTTGAAACACATGTATTGGAAATGAAAGCTAATAAGGTAATAATACTGTGAGTTCTTGATTACCCTGACTCTGCTCTATATATCAAAGGTATTTAATTTTTATACATACTCACTGGAGTGGCGTCACTCATTGCGTGCCCAATTTTACTGTCTCAGTGGATGCGTGTGCTGTATGGTCGCTTTACACATAAGCTTCGGATGCCTACCCGCTCGTGCCATGCTACCCTCGGGGAACTGGTGACCCCAGTTCCAACACATATCAACTGCATATTTAAAAAAAATTAAAATACCTTTATAATACATTGTGACTAAAAAATGATAGAACAGCAGCTTAGCAATATTTACTTTTGTAGCCTTAAAGTACAACACTATACTTTGCATTAACACCGCCAACGTGTACAAACTCAATTTGCATTTCAATACATTGCAAATACAAAACACAAAAATAACGTTAGGAAGTCGCGTATGCTCAATATTAAGTATTCAAAAAGGGGGTGGTGATGGACAGAGTATCTGAATTAAGCAGAACACTCCTACCCAGTCAAAAGATCAGGGCTTGATCCATCACCGTTTTTTTAGCTCACTGCACCATCCCAGTTCAGAACCTGGCTACATGCAAATTAGTCTGACCCTGGCCCAGTGCATCATGGGAACAGGGCAGACCAAACTACCAAGCCAATTCTTTACTGGAAAGGAAAAAAGCTTCCGGGGACCGGTTTCTGGCATTGCAGCCGTCTTCGGCCCGGCTTGCTTGAATCCGGATGGTGCAGTGAGCAAGGGACTCACATCTGAGCATACCCTTCCACACTTGTGGTGGCCAAAACGATTCAAAAAGGGGGTGGTGATGGACAGAGTATCTGAATTAAGCAGAACACTCCTACCCAGTCAAAAGATCAGGGCTTGATCATCACCGTTTTTTTAGCTCACTGCACCATCCCAGTTCAGAACCTGGCTACATGCAAATTAGTCTGACCCTGGCCCAGTGCATCATGGGAACAGGGCAGACCAAACTACCAAGCCAATTCTTTACTGGAAAGGAAAAAAGCTTCCGGGGACCGGTTTCTGGCATTGCAGCCGTCTTCGGCCCGGCTTGCTTGAATCCTGATGGTGCAGTGAGCAAGGGACTCACATCTGAGCATACCCTTCCACACTTGTGGTGGCCAAAACGATTCAAAAAGGGGGTGGTGATGGACTTTTGACTGGGTGAGAGTATTCTGCTTAATTCAGAGACTCTGTCCCTCACCACCCCTTGTTGTCAATATTAAGTATTAGCACGTCACATATGCAAATACCGTTTTCAAAAAAGTCACCAACTTTCAGGCTAACTGTCACGATACTGTAAAACATTACTTTTTAACTTGCCTTGCTTATTTAAATTCCATTTTTTCGTTGTCGACATAAATGCAAAATATTAAATTTCATACTGATAGTCACCGTTAGTACCACAATTCCTACAATAGCAATCCCCTTACACAATTAACTATCCTGTATCATCGCTTTTTGTACTACAATACATTAGATTTACAGCAAAACACATTACATATAACACATAGCATCACAACAACACTCATTTACAATTATATAATACATACATATTCACGAATACATTATAAATACAATCACATATGCAGGTTACAATAGCGAACACATTAAAAAATAAGTATATTATTGCAATAAATATCACACGATAAATTACAAACACAAACATTACATACGCAATATAACATATGCATGTAGCGAAAAAAACAACATTTACAAAACATTCATATTCGCTTACAAAAACGAACATTACGATATTTATATATAACAAAAACATCAACACATACATGCTACGACACTAATATTTAACAAAAAAAACTTACATCGCAAACAAAGCGAAACTCCCAGCAAACGCGACACTCCTTTCACAAGCAACGCGGTTAACAATCTAAAATTTAGACGCCCGGCAATTGGTACGTTACGTTACGTAATACAACGGAGCAATATTATTGGCTGCAGCACACGTCAAGTGAAAAATACATGTAAATCAAAAAATAAACTAGACCGCAACACTCGATAACTTACCTAGCGTTACAGAACATTATAGCCGCCATTTTCTTTAACATTATAACAATCTGCATACACACAACATATACACATTAAAAGCTGCACACACATGTAAACAGAAACACACACGCACACACTTAAAGCCACAGCTCTTTACAAACAGAAAGATACACACACATAACGTGACACACAATGCTACATGCAGCACAGTCCTACAACAGTACAGTTAATATTTAAAAATGTGCAAGTAAAAATCAGTGTTTTCATTCCGTCACACACTCACTTAGCGTATACAAGTGTCTCTCTATCTTTTCACAGTGCCATATCTCTTTAGTACATCACACTAACTATGAAGATGTCTTGTGTGAAAAACGCTATAAATATGCACCACAAGCTTTTTACACCTAACTCATAATATCTATGCAGCCACTTAATGCATACACATATGCTTCTAAGTTCTCACACTGTATAACTAGCGCGCCATAACTATCATTAGTCTACATCTCTTACACTGCTCTCTCTAGCTCTTCATCTAAAGCTTATCTTAACACCTTAACATATTAGTTTTTAGTATACTGTTTTCTCTTGCTAACTATTGTACATGCTTAGCTTCATCTACTACACATTACTCATTAGCACATTGCGGCTTTTACATTTGATCCTACCTACACACACACACATGCACTTTCTCTCTCATACTCTCTCTTTATCGCATTCTTTCTCTCTCACACTCTCTCTCTTTCATACTCTCTCTCTCTCTCACACAAGGCACTGTCACAAACGTTATTGTTTAACAACTTTACTTATTTAAAAAACTTTATCTACAAGCATCTATAAACATGTATAAACAACTAGCAATAGGTACCGTCAATAAATTTAACTACTTTCACATTGATTGTTTTACTATTATTCTATTATTGAGTATTATGCAGTACTATATAATATACTTATAGAAATAACAGCTAGGGATCGTTTGTTTACATTGTTTACCCTAAATAAATATTTGCAACACAATAAGTTCTTATGCCTCCTTTGCAAACTTGCTATGCACTGCTCACTACTTCACTTGATCTTTCTCACACACACTAACTCTCTTACACTCTTTCTTTGGCATTCTTTCTCTCTCTTGCACTCTCTCGCTGTCTCTTGCACTCACTCTCTCTCTCGCACTCACTCTCTCTCTCCCACTCACTCTCTCTCTCGCACTCACTCTCTCACTCACACTCTCTCTCTCATACTCTCTCTCATACTTTCTCTCTTGCACTCTCTCTATCTCGCACTCTTTCTCTTTCGCATTCTCACTCTTGCTAACACTCTCTCTCTTTTGCATGTACAAGAAAAACTTTTAATATATATAAAGAGCACCTTCCCAACTGTAAACTAACTATTTGTATAACTCATAATAAATAATACATGCTACAAGATATTGTTATACATACATAATAAGTCAAATGTTTACATATATATAACTATTTCTTTAAAATACTACTTAAGTATTGCTGTTTTTTTTAAAAAGAATTTTTTTTGCATATATAATGCCTTTAATACCGTTTGTTTTCACAAATATTTTTAAGTAACATAGTTTTTACAATAATAATTAATGTTTGAACATCTTTACATGACATAACTGTGTGCAATTTATACTTAAATGTTTACTTAAACTGTGTGCAATTTGAAATGTTATGGCTACTCACTTGTTTGCTGCCCTGCTGGTTGGACCGTCGAGGGAATTGGAGTCCTGCTCGTGTTGTTGCTGGGGCTGTGGGGACGCCACAAGCGCCGTGCCGGCTTCACCGGTGTGCCGCTGATCGCCTCTCTACCGCTGCGGGACTGCGAGGCGATTGAATCAGCTGTAGCCTCTTCCCGCAGCGGCCACGCCCCCCTGACAGCCAAAACTATAAACTTTCGCAGCACCCGCTGCGCGGGTGCTACTCACTTTTTTGCTGCCCTGCTGGTTGGACCGTCGAGGGAATTGGAGTCCTGCTCGTGTTGTTGCTGGGGCTGTGGGGATGCCACAAGCGCCCTGCCAGCTTCACCGGTGTGCCGCTGATCGCCTCTCTACCGCTGCGGGACTGCGAGGCGGATGAATCAACTGTAGCCTCTTCCCGCAGCGGCCACGCCCCCTGACAGCCAAAACTATAACCTTTCGCAGCACCCGCTGCGCGGGTGCTACTCACTTGTTTGCTGCCCTGCTGGTTGGACCGTCGAGGGAATTGGAGTCCTGCTCGTGTTGTTGCTGGGGCTGTGGGGACGCCACAAGCGCCGTGCCGGCTTCACCGGTGTGCCGCTGATCGCCTCTCTACCGCTGCGGGACTGCGAGGCGATTGAATCAGCTGTAGCCTCTTCCCGCAGCGGCCACGCCCCTTTGACAGCCGAGGGTTATAAGAGCAGTCTGGGCTCTCCGCGAAGCGGGACGCGCACGGGATGGAGCCCGGGGCGAAGCCCGGGCAAAGGGCGGGCCCTCTGAGGCCCTCAGAGACCGAGTGAGGCCGGGCAGGGCCTACCCTTTTCCACCCATAAAGTATTATAGTTATTTGCTCTTTGATGGTTCAAAGTCCGGGTCATTTGCTGCTAGAGAAGGCTGGGTGTAGCTTCAGTGGACCTCTTGATAATTACTTTTCAAAGGCTCTCATTGACCAAGACAGAGAGAATACTTTGGCAGATCGTAGGGCGGAGCGTCGTCGCTCTGTCGAATGTATAAAGAACAAGGTTTCTGCCGGTTCTCCACCCAAAGCCCCTACACTTACACTCGGATGTACTCTCTCCAATGAAGATCCCTTAGGTTTGGAAAGTTTTCCACTTTTGCTGCGAGACTGTACTCCTACACCAATTGGCCATACAGATCAGCCTGCAAATCCTATTCTTCTCCCTAGCTCGTCATTGCCTGACGCTGACTTGCCTATTCGTACTCTGGCCCAGCCTAAACATGCTTTAAATAAACAGAGCAAACTTGTGAAGGCTAAGAGTCATGGCCCACCACCTGCAAAAAGAAGACGGAAGGGGGGGTACAGCAAAAGCCAAAGATTAGTCATTCTGACTTTGGAAAACCTTCTAAAGTTAATATCATAACTGCTAAGTACCCTGTTGTTCCTCAATCTGATATACCAACCTCGGCTCCCTTGCTACCCTTGTCACCAGCTGTACAACCTATGGATATTATTACTCCAATTGTTATTCCAGATGATCCACCCCATATGGATGTTTCCACTATCGCCTCACTGGACAACATGGAGCATTTAATTAGGTCTTTTATACTACCTATTATAGAGAGGCTGAGGAGGGTGGAGAAAAAGCTTGAAGCGATAGAGGCTGCAGTTAGTAGCCACCAGGGACCATCTACGGTAGTGGTGAGTGGGGGTCTAGTACCTCCAGCCGCGGTACCTCCAGCCGCGGTGCCCACGTGTACTTTTGGGGCCGGATGTAGGTCGGTCGGTAACGGCCGAAAATCGGTATTTTCGGCCGTTACCGACCGAGATTCACAAAATGGTATGTAGGGCCACATATTTTACAGATTCGGTAAATTTACCGATCGGTAAATTTACCGAATCTGTAAAATAACGAATCGGTATTTTTACCGATTCGGTAACAATGAGATGTAGGTGGGACTCTTCTGAGTCCCACAAGCCTTACAGAATCGGTATTTTACCATGAAATCCAACTTCATGGTAAAAAACCGATTCCGGTGTGCATGCACATGTGTGCATGCACACCTGTGCCATATGACAGGCAGACCTGCCCTTAGGGCAGGTATGCCTGCCACATGGCCCCCGAATCTTTTTTGGGGGTGCTAGAGGGTGTCAAAGTGACACCCCCTGCACCCTTGTCAAAATCGGTATTTACCGATTCGGTAAATACCGACCGGTAATGCCCCATTCATTCCTATGGGCTTCAAAGCCCATAGGAATGAATGGGGCATTACCGGTCGGTATTTACCGAATCGGTAAATACAGATATTTACCGATTCGGTAAAAGGAACATCTGGATGTTCCTACATATCCACCCCTTAGATTTACCGATTTTTAATTACCGAATCGGTAGGATTCGGTAATTAAAAATCGGTAAATCTATTTTACCTACATCTGGGCCTTGGTGCCTTAAAAGGTTCTGCTCAACTAATTAAAACAACAAATCCTAAGCTTCAGAAGGTTCCCTCACATAAACAGATTATAAGTTCAGTTCCAACAACAGTAAACGTAGTGGCGAGTGGACCCACAAAATTTCACGTGGGGACTTCACAACAGCCTACAAGGGGTTCCAACAGCCATACCAGGCCTTCACCTCGGAGAATTCCCCAAGCTGAATTGCCGCCTGAAGCCGCCCCGTATGTGGTTGTTCTCACGGGGGTTCCTAGCTTGCCAATAAACAAGAGGGAGGGTTACTTCCCGCTTAAAAACAAAATTATGCATTGGTTAGCTCAATTTAGACCGTTAGCACCTAATATCAATGGTGATATTGTGCACGTTAGACGTCTCCCATGGTTGGGTAGTAGGGTCAAGGATACTGATGGTGATTTAGTGGTTATAAACTTTAGAGACCCTCGAGCAGTCACTCATATATTAAATTGGCCTCAGGGTGGAGGTGGCAACTCTATTGTACCGCGCCCTTTGACCTACTTTTATCCGAGATCCTTGGTGTTTCCTCCCAACCATATTGGTGCTCAGATACCCAATCAGATTGCCTCCTTGATGTCCTTTAACACTAGGCTCCCACCAGAACTTTCATATTTTCATCATGTTGCTGATCCCCTTGGGTGGAATATGGTACCCCCCAGGTCTTCCAGATACCCTAATAGGAGAATGGAACACCTGAGACCGTTTACACCCCTGGAGACAGCAAACAGGTTTGACATTTTCTCTGGTTTGGATAACTGCGATTGAAGATCACAGAATGACCACTGTATGGCTGGTCATATAAATGTAATTCAAATAGAGAAAATTGATGGTGTCTGTAAACTGGATGGAAATTTACAACAACCAGTGTTGGGGAGCCTAGGATCTGCCACTCCAAGTACACCAGTATCTGTTATACAGAGAGCTGAGTGCGATCCAATTCTAAACTTTATTACTGTTGTAGATCAAGTGGTTCAAGATCTGATGCCACCTAGGTTTAATCAAGGGGGAGTCGATACTGATGTAGGAGGTGTCCCGATTTCAAGGCAAGTGACTATAGCCCCCGTTTCCTCAGTAGCAAGCTCTATATTAGGGGCTAGTAACAGCGTGGTCTAGAAAATGGGGGCAACACTAGCAGGGGATAGTCTAACACTAGCTAGGGGAAGATCAACTACACAACACAAAATTACCTTGATATCTTGGAACATCGCTGGTTTGATAAAAAATCTTTCTGACCCTGATTGGTCTAACTACATAGATTCCAGTGATTTTTGCCTGTTCCAAGAAACCTGGTCCCTTGAAATACCACATAGGGTGGGATATAGGACATTCAATATCGAGGCAGTTCCCTCAGTTAGAGGTAGACCATCGGGGGGGCTCACGGTGTGGGTCAGTGTGTCATTAGAGGTAAAAATTACACAATTAAACACTGATTCAGCAGATATATTAGGACTTGTAGTTAATTTGAAGGATGGTAGGCGTATTGTTGTGTTTAATGTTTATAACCGTCCATGTGGGCTATCAAATGAATCTGTAATTTTTGATAAATTGGAAAAACTCTTTACAGATTATGTAGATGTGACTAGCAGTGTAATAGTATGTGGTGATTTTAACTGTAACTTTGAACCGATTATAGGGTTTGGAGATGTTTTTACTGATGAGGATAGGGCTAATAACATCCCCTCTTTATCTTAAATGAAGGGTGTGAGCTGCACTACCTTAGCTACCCAGATAATGAGATTGGTATCTGTACATGGTTTGAGGGCCTGCAATGGCCGTTTTCCATCGGACTCTCCAAAAGCACCAACCTTTGTTAAAAACGATTCCCAAAGTAGCATTGACAATATTTTGGTATCTTTTGATATTTGGTCCTTCCTATCTGACTTTGTAATTGACCCTAGGTATGAAAGTGACCATCGACCATTGCACTAGACAATGGACCATAGATTAATCCCTAGTACTAGGTGTCCGATGGATTATACTATGTTGGATAATCCAATTACTAATGGCCCTTTGATGAGCAACAATAGGCGTTCCCTTAAATGGGCTAGCCTATTGAGTAATAAAGAGGCATTATCCAGCATTTATTTACTCTTTGCTGATACTTTTGTTAAACATTCGCTCCAATCAGTAGAGGGTAAGGATTTTATTGACCTACATATCGAATTCTTTAAAGCCTTGGTACCTTTCGTGTCGAAAATGCCAAATAAAAAAAAATTGCAAAAAACTAGCTCTATTGGCATTAAACCCTGGTACAATAAGGAATGTCGAAACTGCAAGGGTTTACTCCTAGAGGCAATCAAGAGTAAAAAACCACATGTAATTAGGACCTTAAGGCAAGAATACAGGAGGGTGCAGAAAAAGGCTAGAATTAACTGGGATGAGGAATGTTGGGAGAACATGTTAACAGCTGTTAAAGCAAAGGATAATGTGGGCTTCTGGAAACTAGTTGCTAACGAGAAAATTGGAGAAAGGTCACCGGATGATGTGTTTATTGATGAGCAAACCTGGGTTAATCATTTTACCCATTTGTATGAAGCACCAGGTAGTGAGGTGGCTGTCGATGGAAATAGCTCATGGTTGGCCTCACTTGTAAACACAATAGAGTTTAGTCTTGAGGAAACAGAGTTGGCAATAACCGCTGCAAAAAACGGTAAAGCCCCAGGACTAGATAAAATACCGGGGGACTTGTACAAGCATGAGATCAGTGTATGGGCGCCTTACATAAACAAGCTTTTTAATATATTAGTGGCCGGAGGGAATTTACCAGATAGCTGGCGGGGAGCAGAAATTATCTTAGTTTTTAAGAAGGGAGATAGATATGATCCTTCTAACTATCGTCCCATTTGTCTTTTAGACATTTTACAAAAAATCTTTTCAAGGCATCTTTTAAATCGAATGGATTTGTGGATCGATGAGAATGAGATCTTTACAAAGTTCCAAGCAGGCTTTAGACGGAACACAAGCATGATAGACCAAGTATTTAGGTTTTGTTGTGTTTGTTGGAAATATGTTTCTTTATTAAAAGGACATATTTATGTAGCTTTTGTTGACCTTAGGACAGCTTTTGATTAAGTTTTGCGGGATCGTCTATGGGATTGTTTGCTTGCACTGGGTTTACCAACATGTATACTCCAGCAGATTAGACGATTACATGATAATAATTTTGCAAGAGTACGTTGGGGCCCGAAAGGGGAATTAACAGAACCCATACCTATCAGACGGGGAGTCCGCCAAGGATGTGTGTTGGCCCCTACACTTTTTTCCTTATTTTTCAACGACATCCCAGAATACTTAGATAAATGCAATAATGACTCCCCAAAACTGAATGGTGTGAGGGTTCCCTCACTCCTATTTGCGGACGATACAATTCTGATCTCACAAACGCCCATGGGCCTACAAACACTTCTAAACTCCTTCAAAATGTATTGTGACTCAAAAGGCCTAGAAATAAACACGAAAAAAACCAAATGTATGTCCATAAATCCCCATAAATCATTTAAAGGGCAATTCTTTCTAAATAGCCAGAGGCTTGAACTGGTTTCAAACTTCTCGTACTTGGGGGTTTCCCTAGATTCAACAACCTCATGGAAAACGCAAATTGAAAAAAGTAAAGCTATTTTCAATCAGAGTACTTTACCTATTATAAAGCGCCATGGGGCAAGTTTAAGCAAGTCCATCTCACAAACACTAGAAGTTTTTAAATTTAAGGCCCAATCTGGTGCTTTATATGGAGCAGAAATCTGGGGTGTAAAGGCAGGTAACATCTTTACGACTAGCGAAAACTATTTTTATAGAAGGCTTTTGAGACTGCCCAAACGTACTCCACTTGTACCATTATTTATGGACTTAAACATGAAAAGAACAGACCACATTGCATTACTTAGGCCACTTTTGTTCTGGGTCAGACTCTGGAGTACTCTGGATCTTGTACATTATAGACATGGAATCTTGGAAGTTAAGAACCTTGATGTTTATACTACTAACCCTTGGCTTAAGTATGTTAAAAACTGGTTTTATCGGATAGGCCTTGCCCATTTTTGGGATGATCCAGCGTGTTTGAGACAAAGATGTAAGACTCTGGTCAAGGCAAGATTTTGGTCTTATATAACACACAATTACCAAAATGGCGATTCATGTGGATCCATTACACGTAGTTTTCTTGATTTCAAGGACTCTCCACTTTTTGAAGACTTTTTAGATGAGATCCAACCACCCCTAGCAAAAAGCCTGTACTTAAAATTAGATATGGTATACTTAAAACAAAATTAGTACTAGCAAGATGGGCAACTAAAAAATGTAAATTGTACATGTTGTCAGTTAAATCAGAGAGAGGATGACAGCCATATTTTGTTTTTCTGTACTGTCCACGAACTAGCGAGGAGAAAATGGATTAAACCCTTGTGTAAAGCCTTAGGTATACGTTCATATTTGGAAGCATATAGGATTGTTAAAACAGACACTGGACGCCTTACAGTGTTTTGCGTTAGCAGATTCCTATTAAGTGCTAGTTATACCCGCAAAAATTTGGCTCTTGATCTGTAGACATTAATTGGGTGCAAATTGCATATAAGTTAGATTGCCCTGATACTGGCTAGTGGTGGTTTTTGTAAAAATATCTGTTTTATTATGCCTATTTTAATCTGGATATTTATTGTATTAGCTGATGAATTGTATATTTTCTGCTTCTCATTGGTATGCTGAATCGACTGTATGTTGTATCCACCGTGCAAAATGTATTGTTGTTGCTTATGCATCTTTTATGGCCGAATGAGCCGAAATAAAGATTAAATGAATGAATGAATGAATGAAATGTTATTATTTCTTTTTACTTAATAATTTATGCATATACAATAATTCAATTCACAATATGTGCAATTTGCAACTTCAATGTTTACTATGACTTAATAGTATCAGCATATAAAGTAAAAATGCAAATTTTGAGAGAAATTACATCTTACACATTAAACTTTGACTAAACAAATAGACAATGTTTACATATTTATTTACAAACTACAGAATAAGCACATTGTTGACTCTCAGAAGACATACTAACAAGAAATGCTTATAACTACAAAAGTAACTGTCAATATTATTGCCAACATTGCTTACTATTTCAGCAACAACTAACAGCTTGCAAATAATCGTCATACAGCAATATAGACTTTGCTAAAAATTTCATGCAACACATTGTCATATACAATGCCAATAACTCAAACT
The DNA here is from genome assembly GCF_964261635.1 of Lissotriton helveticus. Taxonomy (NCBI): domain Eukaryota; kingdom Metazoa; phylum Chordata; class Amphibia; order Caudata; family Salamandridae; genus Lissotriton; species Lissotriton helveticus. The sequence goes on along the minus strand of NC_136060.1, from coordinate 43,100,429 downwards.
TTAATGCTGCGAGAACTATTGCATTGCAAATACTTGTTTTAATATTTGTTCCGGTGCACATTTAATCTTCCACGGGCCCTGCTGGTTTCAAACCTCTGCCTCTGGCCTATTTTTCTAAATGAGCTGACAAATTCTCCTACAGGTGTAGCAAAATGCTCCAGTCTGTAGTGTTAGAGATTCCCTCGGTGAATATGTGTTTAGCTTAAAAATAGAACTGCAGAGGCTGCTGCCAGTAAGGTTTGAGGAGCATTGATAGGGAAGAGTTGCATACCTTGGTCCCAATGCTGTTGAAAGAAAGACGAGAAAACAAAAGTAACGTTCAATGGAAACTCTGTAAAGTGGTTCTAATGTGTTTGGGTGAGAATCAAACCAATCTGTCAGATTTGCGGGTAACTTGTATTGTGTCCCAAGGTTGCACTTTAAAAGGTAAAAATGTCTGAAAAAGAAGACATTTTCAGCAATGTGTTTTTTTTCTTTTTTTGATCCATTTCTCAGGGGAACAAATGAAAGGAAAGTAAAAGGAGGGTAAGTGCCATTTCTTGATGTCACATTTTTCAGCACAGCAAGTGAGGAGCGACATAGAGACCGAATGAGGGGAGAGAGAGAAAGAGAGGAGAGAGAGAGGGGAGGGAGATAGGGAGAGAGGAGGAGATTGAGCAAGAGAGAGAGAGAGCTGCAAGTGGCCTCAGTGCCAAAAGAATAATATGAATACAATGTTATTAATGCCCCTCAAGCAGAAAAAAAGAAAGGCTTTTGGGAACATAACATGGGGCGAGAGGACTATTTCAGTCCATCTGAAACAGCTGGAAGGATTCACAAAGCTGGACCTCTTGTAAGAGTCCCCTAGAACCGAGGCATTGCAAGCAGAGACTGCAGCAGCCGAGGAAGGTATTGGTTGTCAGTGCTGTGTATTTTTTTTTCTTTGGTGGTTGAAGATTAGCAGTCAATGAAATGCTTGAGCAAAGCCTAAGAATGGATTCCTTGGGGTGTGAAATAGGTGTGACTGGAAGCAAGCAATGGAACATGTGTGTACAAAAAGCTAGAGTGAAGCGGCAGAGGCAATGTGTGAGCTTGGCCAAGAATCCATGACCAACAATACCAGGAAAAGTAGGGCACTGCACTGCGCATGTGACGCCCTTGGGCATTCGAGCGCTCAATAAATCCCAAAAAAATCAACAACAAAAAATCAAAGCATGCGTGGAATCAGAGCCATAAGAACAGAGGGCAAGATCATAAGTGAAACAGAAGATGGACTACTGACAAGAAGTCCGTTTAAATTGAAATATTCTGCAAATTCTGTGACTTAAAAACACCCATTGGCAGGAAATTAGTATATTATTGAGCACGTCAGCATTTTGGTGTGCACAATACAAGAAATCTGTGAAGAAATCTCCGTGTGAGGAAAGGCCAGCAAGCACTGAGATGGAGCTTTATTATACCTGGCAGACTTGCAGTGGGTTCTCCCTGAATTTTTTGCTTTTGCCTCCTGTGTTTTACTGTCTGTTGCACTTGGTTTTTGCTGGTCTAGATGCTTTGGGCACTTTGCCACTGCTGTTCAGTGCCAAAGTGCAAGTGCTCCCACTGTAAATTGTTGTTATGGATTAGTGGGTCCAAAAATGGCTTATTTGATTTACTGCTAAGTCCCTAGTACAGTGCACAATGCGTGTCCAGGGCCTGCAAATCAAATGCGGCTAGTGGGCTTGCAGCACAGATTGTCCCACCCACATAAGCAGCCTTACAAAAGGGTCTCAAGCCTGCCATTGCAGTACCTGTGCGCAGTTCCTACTGCTATTTCGGCCTGGCAAGTGCACCCACTTGCCAGGCCCTAACCAACCCTTTTCTTACATGTGGGTCACCCCTCAGGTAGGCTGAAGGTACCCCTGTGGGCAGGGTACAAAGTATGTGAAAGGTAGGACATGCCCCGATGTATGTGGCATGTCCTGATAGTGAAATACTGTCAATTTCCTTTTTCACTATTGAATGGCTAGCTGTCCCATAGGATAGAATGGGGAGTTTAATTATAACATCTTATAGGTATAACTGCCCATGGTAACAAGATGGGAAAATAGAGTTAAGTATGCCTGAACTCAGAATGTATAGATGTATCTTTTAGTAAGGATGACTTTTACATCCTGGGTTTGAAAATACCACTTTTAGGAAGTAGGTATTGTTTTGCCTAGCTATCCAGTGTGCCTCTGCTAGGTTTGTGGATTGACTGTCTGGCTTTGGAGTGACAGGGGCTGGGGATGTCCATTCTGTTCAGACAGCCACTTGGAGGGGCGAGGGGTGTCCTGTCTTTCCAGGGTGAGTCAGCGCTGAATAGACCTGGTCTGCATTCAGAGTAGGGGAAGGAGATTTCTTTCACACCTGAATTGCCTGGACTGCCTTGGAAAAGGCTGTCTCCACTTGCTGCCGGGCAGCTGCACCAGAGAGGACAGAACTGGTTTTGGCTGGGCGAAGAGCTTCTCTGCCACCAGAGAACAAAGGCATGTATACTATAAAAAGTGGGGCCCAGACCCCAGACTTTTAGATCACTTTTGTAATTCAAGAGGAACCTTTGCCAAGGAGAAGATCTGGGGGTAGTACTGCCCCTTTGCTGTGTGCTGTCTGGGTTTGGCCTGCAGTAGCTGTTTCTGCCAAGGAAAGGAACTGTGTGTATATCCTCACTGATAAAGTATCTCTAAGGGCTTGAAATAGAGCTTTCCCCCTGTTCAAGAAGTCTCAAGAACAGCAAAGACTTAACCATCCTTCTGGCCACCGTCTCTGGAACCATTGGTTTCAGTCGCCGCAGAAGAAAAGAGCAGCCAACTCTGTCACCAAGTCCGTCGCTGGTTCCGTGTCCTGAAGGCACTGCAGAAGGCACCACCGCACTTTGCACTGCATCTTTGAGCTCACCGCCGCCGCTGGGTGACAGTTACCAAGCAGTTGCTTGCACCGCCTCCTGTGGGCACCGCACTCCGCACCACCTCGCTCCACTCTGCCCAGACGACACTGACACCGTCGCTGCCCGACCCAAACACCGAACAGCTCTGTTGCCCGCACCGTGACCTGCCAGCACCGCATCGATCATCGCTTCAATCCGCATCGTAGGCCTTGACCTCACCATTGCCGTTGGTCGGCCATCACTGAGCCGCTGCCTGCACCACGCCATGAGGGCACCTCATGCTGCACCGCTTCCATTCCACCACACAACCACGACGGTACCCCGACCGACTCGTACCAACGGGAACGGCTGCAACGAGAAATGTGCTGTCTACGCGTCTGTCAACGCTTTAGCTGGCCCATGCTGACGCAGCATTGCAATAGCCCTGTATGGAGCTACAGACTCAGAAGAACTGTGTTATTCAGCTATTCTTGCAATTTGAAGGTTATCTTGCAAAGTACCTATTTTTACAGTATTGTATTTTGGATTTTTGTCATATTTGGTCTTGTTGGTTCAGATAAAGTTTTACTTATTTTTCTAAACTGGTGTGGTGTCCGTTTGTAGTGTTTTTCACTGTGGTACTGTATGCATGCACAAATGCTTTACACACTGCCTCTGAGATAAGCCTGTCTGCTCATGCCAAGGTAGCAAGGGGGTGAGCAGGGGTTATTTTAGAAGTGTGTCCCCCTTACCTTGACCAGGAAGAAGGGTCCCAACTTGGACAAAGCTGCAAACCATTGCCAACTAGAGACCCCCGTTTCTAACAAGCGCAAAAAATGAAAAAGGGCCTAAGTTCAACCACAACGCTATGAAGGGAGTAGAAAGCAGTGGGCGTAATTTTGACACATTTTTGTTCAGCCTGGAATGCTTATTTTTTGAGAAAAACATGGATTTCAAATTATTATGAGGAGGAAATACACCTTTTTTTATTTTCATCTATCCGGCCATGTGTGTAGCTACGAAGTGTGACATGCCACATGCTTTTTGGACAGGTTTTTATTTGTCACGTCAATTGTGAAAACTTCAGACACTTGTATTTTTTGCCATTAGAATTTCGCTTATTGAGGACTTGTGTATCTAAGCTCAGGCTGGCTGAAGCTGTCACACTTAACCTGGGTCACAGCAACATAGCCCCACTATCGTACATCATTATGTGTAACCATTGAAATCGCCCTGTGATCCTGAACAGCACATCCTACTCTGCTGCAAGAAATCTAGCCGTCATCTCATGCACAACGATCAGAGCGCCCACTCCTTCCCCAGTGGACTGTGTGTTTTTATGGTATCTGGGCTTCATTAAAATGGATGGTGTTGGTCTGTGCTATGATCTATCTGTGCATTTGTACGATACAAGAGCCATACCTACTCGCTTTGTCAGTGACTGTTTCACTAAGCAATTATGATTTTCCTTCATCAGTCTGTTATATTTCAAAATGTTGTATCCTACAGCAGATGTCTTGGGGCTGGGACCGCTAGTCCCAAGTCATCACAATGTCACAGAAAACAAGATGACTAGCAACCCTGTGATATAGTGCTTGGCTTAAACTATGATCCAGAATGTTACCACGAAGGAGAATATAGCAAACAAACACTCTCTGACACTTTAAACATGCCCATTTCAAAGTGGAATGCAATGCTAAATCTGTTTTCATTGATTTAAGGCTCAAAAGGAATGATTACAAGTCAAATAAAATAAAGATCTGCAATAATGCAACAAGAGTTCCATTTTTGTACTGCAAATGTGCAAATCTGTGCTGCAATATCCTGGGTAATAAAATACTCAGAGTCGTAATACCAGCAAAAATGAGTTCAGCACAAAGTAGATGGAGAAAAGCAAAACGTTTAAGGGTGTCCCTGCAAGAAGGGCCATTTCCAACACTGTGTAAATCAGAATTTAGTGCCTGGAAGTCAGCTGAATTGTCAAGGGTGAAAGAGAAGTAAAGGATTGTCGTTATTACTCTGGGTGAAAAAGAGCAAGCATTCCGTCCACTTCTCTGAAGAATGTGCTGGCAGCAGCAGGTGGGAGCAATACACATATGACAAACTTTTAATATTCAGTACGTCAGACTATATCTGTGGATAAGTGTGGCTCACTGGTTAGAGGAGACAGACCCTGAAGCAGAGGTCAGACCCGGGACCAGGGTTCAATTCCCGACGTGGCAGGGTCTTGAGCCCAAATGTCCATGGACTCGATAATTCTCGCTTCGGTGCCTACTCGAATCACGGGTTCACACTCTGCAACTCTGGGCAAAAGCTTGCTTAATCTCCACTACGCCCCCCCCCGCGGCGGGATGCCTGGCTTTCACCTTGGGGATGCCCAGTACGGGTTATCTCACAGGGAAAAGCCAGGACGGGTTCCCAAAGCAAGCGCCTTGAGACCTTGCGGTGAAAAGGCGCTATATAAGAACCTTTGACTTGACATGACATAGCTATTTATATTTCACAATCTTTTTTCAAATGTACAGCTGATTGCCCAATCTCCCTAGGCCTGAATGGGGAACAATAAACGTACCTCTTTTCATCATTATTCATGATGAACTCTGCTTAATCTAGATATAAACACACAGGAAAAGGTCTTGTTATCCAGCACTATAGTTTAGTGAGTCCAACGTTTGCACCTAGGGGATACATTTCCCAGTACAAAATGTTGGCAAGGCCTGCTCATGTTTTCATCTTCTTGAGGTCAGTAAATTGAGTACTGATATTCTGTTAATAATAACATCTGTTGGTAAAATGTGTAGAAACTGCAGATTTCACAACAAAGCACTATATCAATAAGCAAGCTATTATTCTTGTTGTTCACCCAATGATACATACTCAGAACCAAACACAACATAGACCCTGACCACATATAGAGGATCTGTGTCAAACCCAGAAAGGTAGCAACATGGGGCCACATGTACATAGCCTTTTTGTTGTCGTGAATGGTCCGAAAAGCAAAAAAAACCTTTCTGCATTTACAGAACCCTATTTTGCGATTCGGTAACCTATTACCAAAACACAACTGTGTTAGTAATTCGGTATTAGAAAGAGGTGTGTTAAGGGTGTTCCTCCCTAATAGCGACTAACAGTTCTATGTATGAATGTCTTATGACCATAAATGCGGTTGCAAAACATTTGCATTTTATCTCCAAATTCAAGTAGGTGGTAATCCAGTCGCAAACGGAAAAGGGTCCCCGTGGGACCCCTTTGTGAATAGTTGTAAAAACGAATTTAAAGAGCAAGAAGTGGTCCCAGGGACCACCGTCTACTCTTAAAAATGAAACTGAAATGTTTCTTTTTTGTTTTTGAAATGCATACTGTTAGATCTGGGGGTCTCTAGTTGGCAGAGGTAGGTACCACTGTCCAAATAGGGACCCTTGCTTCTAGTCAGGGCAAGGAGATAACCCTCTGAGATAACCCCTGCTCACCCTCTAGGTAGCTTGGCACGAGCAGTCTAGGCTAACCAGAGGCAATGCGTAAAGTATTTGTACCAAAACTCACAGTAACACAGTGAAAACACCACAAACTGACTCCACAACAGTTTAGAAAAATAAAGGTATTTAATCTAAACTACACAAGACCAAAACGACAAAAAATCCAACATACACAGTTCAAGAATATGGTTTCAAAAAGAGTTCTTAAGGTTGCGTTAGAATTCTCTACGTTGCGATAGAATTCTCTACTGATGCGTGAAAAGTTCACAGTTGCGTCACGTTTACTCACAGTACCTTTTAGTTGCAACAAAGTTCCAAAAGCAGAAGCTGGTGCGGTGGAAAACAAGCGATGCGTTGTTCCTGAGACCCTGGGGAGGCGATGCGACAGCCCCGCTGCAGCAGCGGGCGTGTTGCGACGAATCCGGTCTGTATGGGGAGGAAGGCCACTTGTATGGATTCCGGTGCGTAGGTTCCGTAGGAAGTCTGTTCTCGCAAAGGCACGATGCGACGATCTCGTAGGGGCTGCGACGATCTCCGGGGCGACGATGCGCGGTCCAGCGGGGATCCTCTCTCTCGCAGCTCCTCGATGCGTTGATTCTACGACGATGCTCGCAGCGACGTGATGCGGTCCGCAAGCAAGCGGTGCGGCGATCTCACCCAGCGACGACAGGCTCTGCGACGATACTCGCAGCAATGTTCGATTCTCCCGCACCGGTCTGGTGCATCCCGCAAACGAAGGATGTGACGTCTCTGGCAGCGGCGTCAGGCGCTGCGACGATCTCGACCTCCGTAGCGGCAGGAAACTTCTCGCACTGTCGGGGATGCGCTCCGCAAGCGAGCGATGCGACACTTTTCAAGTTCAAAAGTCACTCAAGCTTAGTTTCAAGCTTCCCAGCTCAGGTACAACTTCCAGAGGCCCCACAACTGGATCAAGCGCTCTAGGAAGGACATAACTCTCTCAGCAGAGTTCAGGGAAGCTGGGGGTGAAGTCCTTTTGTTCCTGGGACTTCAAAACAGGGAGCCAGCTCTTCTCAGGCCCTTGGAGATTCCTTCAAGCAAGGGGACACAGCACAAAGCAAAGTCCTTCCCCTCTCCTTGGCAGCAAAGCAACAGGTCAGTCCAGCAGAGCAACAGCAGGACAATCTTCCTTCTTCAGTTTCAGCTTTCTCCTTGGCAGAGGTTCCTTCTTGATTTCCAGGATGATCTAATTTTCTGTTGTCAGGGGTCCTGTACTTATACCCCTAAAGTCTTTGTTCTCTTGGTGCATGTGGGCCCTGAGCCCGGTCTAAACCAGTTCTGGGTGGATCCTGAGCACTTTGTTTTGCTGGCAGCATCTTTCCTTTCAGAGTGAGGGGCAGGGTCCTCAGCCGCCCAGCAGGGGGGGTGGAGCCAGCATTGTGGAAGACAGGCACAGCCCTATTCAGTCCAGGTGCTAACTACTCCCACCACTCCAGTTGCAAATGCAGTCATTCAGCCTAGTGCTGACTCATCCATTCTGCTGGGGAATTCCCCAGCCCCTGTCACTCACAAACCAGACAGTCAATACACAAACAGGCCCAGGCACACAGAAGGGTCAGACAAGAGAACAACAGCTTTCTAAAAGTGCTGTTCCCAAACACAGGATTTAAAAACAACCTGTCCTAAAAGATGTGTTATTAAATTCTGAGTTCAGGGATACTAGATACTTATGTCCCATCTTGTTCCTATGGGAAGAAATGCTGTTAACCACTGTAGCCAGCATCCCCCATGTTAACCTATGGAGCAAGACAGCCTTACAGTAGTGAAAAAACGAAAATGGCTGCCATTCACTATCAGAGCATGTCACCTGCACTAGTACTTGCTCTACCTTTTACATACACTGCACCCTGCCCAGGGGGGTACCTTGGGCCTTCCATAGGGGTGACTGATGTGCACAAAAAGGGAAGGGTTAGGCCTGGTCAGTGGGGACACTGACCAGGAGGACATGGCAGTTCTAAACTGCCCATAGGCACTGCAGTGGCAGGCCTGAGACACCATTTTAGAGCTACTCCTGTGGGTGGCACAATCAATGCTGCAGGCCCATTAGTAGCATTTGTCATCACCAGCCCTGGCACACCCAGTGCACTTTACTAGGGACTTCATGGTGATACAAATATGCCAAACATGTATATCCAATCAGAATAACAATTTAAACAGAGAGCATATGCACTTTAGCACTGATCAGCAGTGGTAAGGTGCGCAGAGTCCTATTGCCAACAGCCACGGGTCAGGAAAAATAAGAGAGGAAGAAGCAAAAAGTTTGAGGATGACCCTGCAAGAAGGGCCAGTTCCAACACAACCCCCTTCCAGCCTAAAGCCAGGGTAGACCAAACGATACCTTGATGGGATTCCCTGCTTAAGGTGATAGAACACGGAAACTGGCCCACACAGCAGGGCAGTCCTGTTCTACGCCGTCCTAAACCCAGTTGGATCACTCTATCCATACTCTCAGAGTCTACCATGCCAATCCATGTGGAAACCTTCTCCTCACCTGTGGACACCACCTGTGCAACACCTAACCTGAGGTTACTCACAGGTGTGTCCCAACAGACAGACAGCAAGCTACAGTGACCACCAACAGTGATCAGGGATGAGACCCAGGCCTCACGCCTCTCATGGCTCCCAAACCCCTGTGGCATCAGACGGTGGGGGCAGTAGCCCCAGGTGCTTGGCACCCTTTGTCCACTCCCTCTCTTGTCAGGTCAGGTCTGACATCCTGGCACTGACCCACCAGTCCCGGACCAGTATCTGGTGGCTGGACAGGAGACTGGGGAGGGCTTCCCCGCACCCGGCCCTCCTCTTCCTTGGGGCTCTGTACCCTCCAACCTGGAGCGGTACCCCCTTCTAGAATAGTCAGGACACCTGTGGCAGGTATCCGGCACCATTCACCCACCAGGTCAGGGGTGCTATCCTGCAACTGGTATTCCAGGTCAGGGGGGACACCCCAGACCTGGCCCTCAAACCTAGGCTCCCAAGCCTCCATGTCAGACAACACCTGAACCTGGCTTACCCACCCAGGGACTAAAACCTGTGGTTGTGCATTTGCCTGGCACTCCAGGACTTCTGGGGACTCACATAGTACCCCCTTGAGGGTGACACACAACTCATGTGTCCTGTGACAGTCTGCCTGGCGCAGATCTCCCGACCCCTGTCCACCTGACAGTGCGGGAAGATCCCCCAGGACAGAAGTGAGGTCACCATGGTCACTCACTGGGGACTCAGCCTTCCCGACTGGTCCCTGACCCACTGGTTCTCCCACTGGGGACTCCTTCCCCCTCTCACCCCTCAGTCTGGACTTCTGTACCCTCCCAAGTGGAGCGGCACTGCCAGACACCAGAACTGATGGAGGCCTGGTTACAGGCACTCCCCGTTCCCCAGACACTAGGAGATCCTCCTCAAAAGGCCTACAAGTACAGTCTAGGTCCCCAACCTGGTGTTCCCTTAAAGAACCCTCCAGGCCTTGAGACTGGGTTTCGGGCACTGTGAGACACACCGTCCCACACTCATTCCTTCTCCACTGAGACCGGACATGAGCCCCTACACCCCTCCCACTACACTGGGACCTAACTGGGCTACACTGAACCTCTTCCACCTCACAGGTCTGGAAGACATCTGAGCCACCTCTTTTGGGATCACTCCCCAATGCCTCCTCAGACTCTCTGGAATTCACCAAGACTTCTGACTCCAACGCAAGCTCTCTGGGGTCAGAGAACTCACACTCCACCGGGTGTTGGCATAGCTCTGGAAAACAGGGACTTAAAATATGCTCTCCAACAAATGAATCACACAGCCCCCCACAGTTGTTAACCAAGCTACCCTCTGCCTCACCCTCCAGTGCCTCACACAAGTACCCCACACCACTCTCCTGAGACTGGCAAGACAGTATCTGACTGTCTCTGTCATACAACCCACACTCTTCTGGCTGGTCTTCACACACACACACCAAGGTTTCTACCATGGGGGAACCCCTCTCCTTGTACCTCTCTTCTAGAGTCAGTAGAGTGTCCCTCCCACCACTAGGAATATGGTCCCCTGTGCCAGTCCCCCAATCTACTTCAGGGACACTGCACTCCACTGGAACTACATCATAAACCTGAACCCCCTGGTGTATGTCGACCCCCTCCCTCAAGTCAGGCGCCACATCTCTGGGTGTTTGTACTTTTCTCTCAGCACTAGATATCATAAACATGCTGCCACCATCTGAGCTGGACTCCACCTCCAACTCAGCAAAGCTCCTTCCTTGAGCGTCCCATTTTTCTTTCTGGGCTAAGGCCCACCGGATCATACCTTCCTTGCTTAGCCGGTCTAATTCTCTGCACCTTTGCTCAGCAGCAAGGAGCCATTCATCTTTCTCTCCCTCACTATCAGAGAAGTCCTCCTCCTCAGAATCATCTGCTAATGTTGCTTCCCAAATTCTGACCTCATGGGAATACAGGCATGCCTCAAGATCCCTCCTTGTGGAACCTTTCTCCACAGGCAGCCCCCTCTTCTTGCAAAAGGCTTTTATCTGCTCTTCTGTGTAGATGCACAGGTGGAAAAAGTTGACTTCCATTTTGGCAGGATTTTACAGGTGCAACACTAGCCAGAGTCTCAATATCCAAAAATACTTCCAGGAGGACACCGGAAAAAACAAACAGTATGTGGTGGCGTAGTGGTCTGCACTCACTAGTGATGTACACCAATTACTGTGGGTCAAGTACAAATACAAGTTCAAATCCCACCGCTTGACCACCAATGTTAGATCTGGGGGTCTCTAGTTGGCAGAGGTAGGTACCACTGTCCAAATAGGGACCCTTGCTTCTAGTCAGGGCAAGGAGATAACCCTCTGAGATAACCCCTGCTCACCCTCTAGGTAGCTTGGCACGAGCAGTCTAGGCTAACCAGAGGCAATGCGTAAAGTATTTGTACCAACACTCACAGTAACACAGTGAAAACACCACAAACTGACTCCACAACAGTTTAGAAAAATAAAGGTATTTAATCTAAACTACACAAGACCAAAACGACAAAAAATCCAACATACACAGTTCGAGAATATGGTTTCAAAAAGAGTTCTTAAGGTTGCGTTAGAATTCTCTACGTTGCGATAGAATTCTCTACTGATGCGTGAAAAGTTCACAGTTGCGTCACGTTTACTCACAGTACCTTTTAGTTGCAACAAAGTTCCAAAAGCAGAAGCTGGTGCGGTGGAAAACAAGCGATGCGTTGCTCCTGAGACCCTGGGGAGGCGGTGCGACAGCCCCGTTGCAGCAGCGGGCGTGTTGCGACGAATCCGGTCTGTATGGGGAGGAAGGCCACTTGTATGGATTCCGGTGCGTAGGTTCCGTAGGAAGTCTGTTCTCGCAAAGGCACGATGCGACGATCTCGTAGGGGCTGCGACGATCTCCGGGGCGACGATGCGCGGTCCAGCGGGGATCCTCTCTCTCGCAGCTCCTCGATGCGTTGATTCTACGACGATGCTCGTAGCGACGTGATGCGGTCCGCAAGCAAGCGGTGCGGCGATCTCACCCAGCGACGACAGGCTCTGCGACGATACTCGCAGCGACGACAGGCTCTGCGACGATACTCGCAGCGATGTTCGGTGCGTCCCGCAAACGAAGGATGTGACGTCTCTGGCAGCGGCGTCAGGCGCTGCGACGATCTCGACCTCCGTAGCGGCGGGAAACTTCTCGCACTGTCGGGGATGCGCTCCGCAAGCGAGCGATGCGACACTTTTCAAGTTCAAAAGTCACTCAAGCTTAGTTTCAAGCTTCCCAGCTCAGGTACAACTTCCAGAGGCCCCACAACTGGATCAAGCGCTCTAGGAAGGACATAACTCTCTCAGCAGAGTTCAGGGAAGCTGGGGGTGAAGTCCTTTTGTTCCTGGGACTTCAAAACAGGGAGCCAGCTCTTCTCAGGCCCTTGGAGATTCCTTCAAGCAAGGGGACACAGCACAAAGCAAAGTCCTTCCCCTCTCCTTGGCAGCAAAGCAACAGGTCAGTCCAGCAGAGCAACAGCAGGACAATCTTCCTTCTTCAGTTTCAGCTTTCTCCTTGGCAGAGGTTCCTTCTTGATTTCCAGGATGATCTAATTTTCTGTTGTCAGGGGTCCTGTACTTATACCCCTAAAGTCTTTGTTCTCTTGGTGCATGTGGGCCCTGAGCCCGGTCTAAACCAGTTCTGGGTGGATCCTGAGCACTTTGTTTTGCTGGCAGCATCTTTCCTTTCAGAGTGAGGGGCAGGGTCCTCAGCCGCCCAGCAGGGGGGTGGAGCCAGCATTGTGGAAGGCAGGCACAGCCCTATTCAGCCCAGGTGCTAACTCCTCCCACCACTCCAGTTGCAAATGCAGTCATTCAGCCTAGTGCTGACTCATCCATCCTGCTGGGGAATTCCCCAGCCCCTGTCACTCACAAACCAGACAGTCAATACACAAACAGGCCCAGGCACACAGAAGGGTCAGACAAGAGAACAGCAGCTTTCTAAAAGTGCTGTTCCCAAACACAGGATTTAAAAACAACCTTTCCTAAAAGATGTGTTATTAAATTCTGAGTTCAGGGATACTAGATACTCATGTCCCATCTTGTTCCTATGGGAAGAAATGCTGTTAACCACTGTAGCCAGCATCCCCCATGTTAACCTATGGAGCAAGACAGCCTTACAGTAGTGAAAAAACGAAAATGGCTGCCATTCACTACCAGAGCATGTCACCTGCACTAGTACTTGCTCTACCTTTTACATACACTGCACCCTGCCCAGGGGGGTACCTTGGGCCTTCCATAGGGGTGACTGATGTGCTTAAAAAGGGAAGGGTTAGGCCTGGTCAGTGGGGACACTGACCAGGAGGACATGGCAGTTCTAAACTGCCCATAGGCACTGCAGTGGCAGACCTGAGACACCATTTTAGAGCTACTCCTGTGGGTGGCACAATCAATGCTGCAGGCCCACTAGTAGCATTTGTCATCACCAGCCCTGGCACACCCAGTGCACTTTACTAGGGACTTCATGGTGATACAAATATGCCAAACATGTATATCCAATCAGAATAACAATTTAAACAGAGAGCATATGCACTTTAGCACTGATCAGCAGTGGTAAAGTGCACAGAGTCCTATTGCCAACAGCCACGGGTCAGGAAAAATAAGAGAGGAAGAAGCAAAAAGTTTGAGGATGACCCTGCAAGAAGGGCCAGTTCCAACACAACCCCCTTCCAGCCTAAAGCCAGGGTAGACCAAACGATACCTCGATGGGATTCCCTGCTTAAGGCGATAGAACACGGAAACTGGCCCACACAGCAGGGCAGTCCTGTTCTACGCCGTCCTAAACCCAGTCGGATCACTCTATCCATACTCTCAGAGTCTACCATGCCAATCCATGTGGAAACCTTCTCCTCACCTGTGGACACCACCTGTGCAACACCTAACCTGAAGTTACTCACAGGTGTGTCCCAACAGACAGACAGCAAGCCACAATGACCACCAACAGTGATCAGGGATGAGACCCAGGCCTCACGCCTCTCATGGCTCTCAAACCCCTGTGGCATCAGACGGTGGGGGCAGTAGCCCCAGGTGCTTGGCACCCTTTGTCCACTCCCTCTCTTGTCAGGTCAGGTCTGACATCTGGCACTGACCCACCAGTCCCGGACCAGTATCTGGTGGCTGGACAGGAGGCTGGGGAGGGCTTCCCCGCACCCGGCCCTCCTCTTCCTTGGGGCTCTGTACCCTCCAACCTGGAGCGGTACCCCCTTCTAGAATAGTCAGGACACCTGTGGCAGGTATCCTGTACCATTCACCCACCAGGTCAGGGGTGCTATCCTGCAACTGGTATTCCAGGTCAGGGGGGACACCCCAGACCTGGCCCTCAAACCTAGGCTCCCAAGCCTCCAGGTCAGACAACACCTGAACCTGGCTTCCCCACCCAGGGACTAAAACCTGTGGTTGTGCATTTGCCTGGCACTCCAGGACTTCTGGGGACTCACATAGTACCCCCTTGAGGGTGACACACAACTCATGTGTCCTGTGACAGTCTGCCTGGCGCAGATCTCCCGACCTCTGTCCACCTGACAGTGCGGGAAGATCCCCCAGGACAGAAGTGAGGTCACCATGGTCACTCACTGGGGACTCAGCCCTCCCGACTGGTCCCTGACCCACTGGTTCCCCCACTGGGGACTCCTTCCCCCTCTCACCCCTCAGTCTGGACTTCTGGACCCTCCCAAGTGGAGCGGCACTGCCAGACACCAGAACTGATGGAGGCCTGGTTACAGGCACTCCCCGTTCCCCAGACACTAGGAGATCCTCCTCAAATGGCCTACAAGTACAGTCTAGGTCCCCAACCTGGTGTTCCCTTAAAGAACCCTCCAGGCCTTGAGACTGGGTTTCGGGCACTGTGAGACACACCGTCCCACACTCATTCCTTCTCCACTGAGACCGGACATGAGCCCCTACACCCCTCCCACTACACTGGGACCTAACTGGGCTACACTGAACCTCTTCCACCTCACAGGTCTGGAAGACATCTGAGCCACTCCTTTTGGGATCACTCCCCAATGCCTCCTCAGACTCTCTGGATTTCACCAAGAGGTCTGACTCCAACGCAAGCTCTCTGGGGTCAGAGAACACACACTCCACCGGGTGTTGGCATAGCTCTGGAAAACAGGGACTTAAAATATGCTCTCCAACAAATGAATCACACAGCCCCCCACAGTTGTTAACCAAGCTACCCTTTGCCTCACCCTCCAGTGCCTCACACAAGTACCCCACACCACTCTCCTGAGACTGGCAAGACAGTATCTGACTGTCTCTGTCATACAACCCACACTCTTCTGGCTGGTCTTCACACACACACACCAAGGTTTCTACCATGGGGGAACCCCTCTCCTTGTACCTCTCTTCTAGAGTCAGTAGAGTGTCCCTCCCACCACTAGGAATATGGTCCCCTGTGCCAGTCCCCCAATCTACTTCAGGGACACTGCACTCCACTGGAACTACATCATAAACCTGAACCCCCTGGTGTATGTCGACCCCCTCCCTCAAGTCAGGTGCCACATCTCTGGGTGTTTGTACTTTTCTCTCAGCACTAGATATCATAAACATGCTGCCACCATCTGAGCTGGACTCCACCTCCAACTCAGCAAAGCTCCTTCCTTGAGCGTCCCATTTTTCTTTCTGGGCTAAGGCCCACCGGATCATACCTTCCTTGCTTAGCCGGTCTAATTCTCTGCACCTTCGCTCAGCAGCAAGGAGCCATTCATCTTTCTCTTCCTCACTATCAGAGAAGTCCTCCTCCTCAGAATCATCTGCTAATGTTGCTTCCCAAATTCTGACCTCATGGGAATACAGGCATGCCTCAAGATCCCTCCTTGTGGAACCTTTCTCCACAGGCAGCCCCCTCTTCTTGCAAAAGGCTTTTATCTGCTCTTCTGTGTAGATGCACAGGTGGAAAAAGTTGACTTCCATTTTGGCAGGATTTTACAGGTGCAACACTAGAGAGAGTCTCAATATCCAAAAATACTTCCAGGAGGACACCGGAAAAAACAAACAGTATGTGGTGGCATAGTGGTCTGCACTCACTAGTGATGTACACCAATTACTGTGGGTCAAGTACAAATACAAGTTCAAATCCCACCGCCTGACCACCATTGTTAGATCTGGGGGTCTCTAGTTGGCAGAGGTAGGTACCACTGTCCAAATAGGGACCCTTGCTTCTAGTCAGGGCAAGGAGATAACCCTCTGAGATAACCCCTGCTCACCCTCTAGGTAGCTTGGCACGAGCAGTCTAGGATAACCAGAGGCTATGCGTAAAGTATTTGTACCAACACTCACAGTAACACAGTGAAAACACCACAAACTGACTCCACAACAGTTTAGAAAAATAAAGGTATTTAATCTAAACTACACAAGACCAAAACGACAAAAAATCCATCATACACAGTTCAAGAATATGGTTTCAAAAAGAGTTCTTAAGGTTGCGTTAGAATTCTCTACGTTGCGATAGAATTCTCTACCGATGCGTGAAAAGTTCACAGTTGCGTCACGTTTACTCACAGTACCTTTTAGTTGCAACAAAGTTCCAAAAGCAGAAGCTGGTGCGGTGGAAAACAAGCGATGCGTTGCTCCTGAGACCCTGGGGAGGCGATGCGACAGCCCCGCTGCAGCAGCGGGCGTGTTGCGACGAATCCGGTCTGTATGGGGAGGAAGGCCACTTGTATGGATTCCGGTGCGTAGGTTCCGTAGGAAGTCTGTTCTCGCAAAGGCACGATGCGACGATCTCGTAGGGGCTGCGGCGATCTCCGGGGCGACGATGCGCGGTCCAGCGGGGATCCTCTCTCTCGCAGCTCCTCGATGCGTTGATTCTGCGACGATGCTCGCAGCGACGTGATGCGGTCCGCAAGCAAGCGGTGCGGGGATCTCACCCAGCGACGACAGGCTCTGCGACGATACTCGCAGCGATGTTCGATTCTCCCGCACCGGTCTGGTGCGTCCCGCAAACGTAGGATGTGACGTCTCTGGCAGCGGCGTCAGGCGCTGCGACGATCTCGACCTCCGTAGCGGCGGGAAACTTCTCGCACTGTCGGGGATGCGCTCCGCAAGCGAGCGATGCGACACTTTTCAAGTTCAAAAGTCACTCAAGCTTAGTTTCAAGCTTCCCAGCTCAGGTACAACTTCCAGAGGCCCCACAACTGGATCAAGCGCTCTAGGAAGGACATAACTCTCTCAGCAGAGTTCAGGGAAGCTGGGGGTGAAGTCCTTTTGTTCCTGGGACTTCAAAACAGGGAGCCAGCTCTTCTCAGGCCCTTGGAGATTCCTTCAAGCAAGGGGACACAGCACAAAGCAAAGTCCTTCCCCTCTCCTTGGCAGCAAAGCAACAGGTCAGTCCAGCAGAGCAACAGCAGGACAATCTTCCTTCTTCAGTTTCAGCTTTCTCCTTGGCAGAGGTTCCTTCTTGATTTCCAGGATGATCTAATTTTCTGTTGTCAGGGGTCCTGTACTTATACCCCTAAAGTCTTTGTTCTCTTGGTGCATGTGGGCCCTGAGCCCGGTCTAAACCAGTTCTGGGTGGATCCTGAGCACTTTGTTTTGCTGGCAGCATCTTTCCTTTCAGAGTGAGGGGCAGGGTCCTCAGCCGCCCAGCAGGGGGGTGGAGCCAGCATTGTGGAAGGCAGGCACAGCCCTATTCAGCCCAGGTGCTAACTCCTCCCACCACTCCAGTTGCAAATGCAGTCATTCAGCCTAGTGCTGACTCATCCATCCTGCTGGGGAATTCCCCAGCCCCTGTCACTCACAAACCAGACAGTCAATACACAAACAGGCCCAGGCACACAGAAGGGTCAGACAAGAGAACAGCAGCTTTCTAAAAGTGCTGTTCCCAAACACAGGATTTAAAAACAACCTTTCCTAAAAGATGTGTTATTAAATTCTGAGTTCAGGGATACTAGATACTTATGTTCCATCTTGTTCCTATGGGAATAAATGCTGTTATAATCAAAAAGGGGGGAGGTAAGGTAAGTGATCAATTGATCAACGGACACTGTTTACCACTCAGGGGGGTGGTGGAGGTCCAGTGACAGCTTGTGTCCGTATCTAGTGCTGAGCGAGCAAAAGAGGGGTTGCTGAACTGTTCCTATGGAGAGAGAGGGAAGTTTTTAGCTGGCGTGACCAAAGGCGTTCGTGTGACACCCAAGGGCATCCATTATGTTGGATGTATTTGCCTCACACACCCAGAAGGGTGTCATGCTTCATCATCGGCGTTTGCTCCTCGTCGGGGAGGCGGTGCAACCCCCGACGGGCTCACCTCAAAGAGGGGCTCTTTGGCGGAGATCTTTTTATCCAACAGCCTTATGGTGAGGTGGGGGTGTGTGGGCAAGATGGTGTATTATTGTGATGGGAAGATTAAAATGTAGCAAGGGGTACCGGAATTAGCTTTATTCTGGGGGTCCCCTGGCTGCAACTAAAATGTGGGGCTAGCTCGCTAGGTGTCAACAGGTTAACTCAAGTGATCCTAGAGGAGACTAGAAGTGGAGGTGGTCGACATGTTTCTCGCAGAGGGTAAAGTCACCCGCGATTCATCAGGACCTTTACAAAAGTGAGGGAAAGGAAAAACAAAAAACAACAACAACATGCTAGTGTCATGTATGTGGTGTATGTTACCTCAGTGGATTCTCCTATGCCTATACATAGAGAAAAAATAAGGAAACAATGGTTAAAACGTAATTTCATTGAACCAAAACAAGTCACGTTATTGCCAGGGCATGAAAAAGTAGTGGCATGCTGGCGGTGTTGTGAACTATTGTGCACAACCACTGCATGCCTGGGAAAGTGGAGTGTGCAACGTGCAAAGTTGGGTGCACACACAACCATTATAAATGTGAGCAGATCTGTGGCGTGAAGGAGTGAAATTAAAAACCAGGGTTTAAAATGCAGCATACTAGGAGCGATATTTTGCCCATCCATTATCATTTTAATGAGCAGTTCTTGTGGTAACGGCACCAATAAAAACATACTATGGCTAAGCAACACACAGACAGACACCCAACTCACTCACTCTGTGACCTAATGTGCGCTGAAGTGGTACAGCACACATTCCCTTCTTACCTATTAGTCAAGGACTATTTGCCATGAATTGTAGCTGGAGGGAAGCACATAAGTGGCGCCTTAGGGTTAGTACTACGAACACGGAAGTGTTCGTCGGTCAAGGCTATAGCTTCTCTGCTCCCGCTTGGAGCGATGTCACTCACCTCAAATCACCAGTGTCCGCGTGGGGAGACCTACCCATATCCGCCGAGCTCGAGTAGATGAGTCAGCTCGGCGGTCGGTGTGTTTTAACCTGGTAACCTACCCGGCGTGCAGGGACGTGGCGTCGCCCACTCCACAAGGTCACGTGATTGAAGCCGGTATTGAGGCGGCCATCTTGTAATGGTGAACGGGCGCTGATTTCTTGGGTTAAAAATCACCAATGGTTTATATTGAAGGGCCTTAATGTAGGGGACCTTCGGGAGAAAGCAGGAAAGGGAGGACCCCGTGTGTATCTAAATAGTGTACCCTACGAGTTTCTATATGTAAACCAGAATTTCCAACTGACCCGGTGTCAGTTCGAAGTGTGGCGGCCATGTTGTAATGGGCAAGTGGCTCGTAGTAGGTAGACAGTGGCAGGAATAGTATGACGGCCACTTGTTGGTCTTACAGTTGTGCGGACCCCGGTGTGTTGGTAGAAGGGAACAACCGGCAAAGTGTGAGTTAGGACCAGAGAGGAGGGGGTGTGCTAGCAACATAGTGAAGTAAGGTAAGATGTCACTATTGCACTTGATGTATGCCCTTATCAGATGTAAAGGCAAAAGCAAGGGGTGGTGGGGTGTAACCAATGTCCACTAATTTACAGCTGGATGGATTAGAGTGAGTGCCAGGGAATGTCTTCGTTAAGGCCCTGTTTATCTGTAGACAGTCGGTGTACCCATCTCTGTACCTTGCGGAAGAGGGCATTTTTTGGGCAGTGTGGGCTGGACTCTAACACTACCCACTTCATAGAATCTTCATTGTGGTTGGAATCAACATAGTGTTTGCACATTTTTGTGTGGGTCTTCTTGCAGCGGAAATTGCTGCGATATTCAATGATCCGGGTTTTGACTGGGCGGGTTGTCATCCCGATATATTGCAAACCACACGGGCACGTGAGCATGTAGATGCAGTGTGATGTGTTGCAATTGGTGTGGTGTCTGAGCTCCCATTTGAATGTCACAGAAAGTTGTATGGTCTTCAGTGTCATGGTGTATTTGCATACCCCACACATGCCGCACGGGTAGTGGCCCGTCACGGGGGGTAGATGCCACAAGGTTTGTTGAGTTTCTTTCCTGACAATCTTGGGCCTGGTGCTGATTAGGATATCCTTCAGGTTTTGCGATCTCTTGAAGGCGAACCTTGGTGCATCCAGGACCATGTCTCCTGTGTTGAGGATACCCCAGTGGTGTTTGATCGTATTCCTGATTTTGTTGGATAGTGGGGTGAAGGTGGTCACACAGGTAATCGGTTGATTCTCAACAGGGACTCTTTCCTGACGATCAAGGAGTGCTTCTCGATTATTGTTCCTGGCCCGTTTTCTAGCTTTTAGAACAGCGCTTTTAGGGTACCCCCTATCAAGTAAGTTCCTCGAGAGGACTGAGGACTCCTTCTTGTAATCCGATACAGCACTACAGTTGCGCCTTATCCGCAGAAATTGGCCAAAAGGCAAGTTGGTGCGTAAGGCCCTGGGATGGTGGCTCTTGTAGTGTAGGAGGCTGTTGCGGTCTGTGGGTTTTCTGTACATCGTAGTGCTTACAGACCCTTCTTCCAGTTTTATTGTTAAGTCAAGGAAGGCGATCTCATTAGGTGAGGAGGCCATGGTGAAATGTAAGTGTGGGTTCAGTGCGTTAATCCATTCAAGAAACACTGCATGAGAGGTAGGCGGGCCCTTCCACAGGATTAGGATGTCGTCTATAAAGCGTCGCCACATTTTGATGTTGTCCCGGAAAGGATTGGACTCATGGTGTATATGTAGTCCCTCAAATTTGGCCATATACAAACAGGCCACCGAAGGGGCAAAAGTACTGCCCATGGATGTACCTTGGGTCTGGTGGTAGTACTTGCCACTGTACTCGAAATAGTTTTCGGTAAGAGCTAGGGTGGCGCATTCCATGACAAAGGTCTGTGGGGTGTTGGAGTTCCAAGTTTCTAGGCCCAGTTTTTCCTCAATAACCTCTAGAGTGGCCCTCTGGGGGATGTTGGTGTAGAGGGCTTCCACATCTAGGGTAATCAAGAAATCAATCTCTCCTATGTCCTGTATCGTATCCAGAATTCGTAATACATCCGTGGTGTCTTGGATGTATGAGGGAATGCTTTTCACAAGAGGTTGTAGGAAATGGTCACAGAATTGGGAGAGTGGCTCCAAAACGGAGTCTATCCCTGAGACAATCGGTCTCCCTGGTACTGGTCTGGTCACTTTATGGATCTTGGGCAGTATATAAAAATATGGTACCCGTGGGTCCTTCTTTATAAGAAAATCTGCCTCCTTTCTGGTGATCCATTGTTCACACTCCGCGCTTGTGACTAAGCTTGTGATCGTGGTCTGTAAGCGCATAGTTGGATCAGAAGGGATGGGTGTATAGTATCTTTGGTCGCTGAGTTGTCTGTTACATTCTAACTCATAATCCGCAGTATTCATTAAAACTGTGGCTCCCCCTTTGTCCGCCTGTTTAATAGTAATCAAAGGGTCATCAGCCAATGATTTCAATACTGCCATCTCATTCTTGGAGATGTTGGAGTGTGGTGTCTGCCGATCTAATTTGTTAATGTCTTTAAGTACAGCTTGTTCGAATGTCAAGACTTCGTTAGGGACCATACCGTTATTGGGTGTGAAGGTTGAAGGATTGCGTAGTCCTGAGTCTTCATTTGTTTCACAGGGCTTGCCTTCAAAGAAAGTTTTTAACCTTATTTTCCTGAAAAACGATTTGAGTTCCCTGGTTTGCTGGAATGAATCTATTTTAGGGGTGGGTACAAAGCCCAAGCCTTTCTGAAGGACTTCTTCCTCTCTCTCTGTGAGGGAACGGTCAGATAGATTTACCACCAGGCTTATTTTGGTCCTGATCGGGTCGTGGTCCTCGTGTCCATCCCTTGGGGGCGTGTGTCTTCCCACTGAACTTTCTTTTCTGGTACGTTCCCTCTTTTTCGCCCTCGCCCTCTGCCCCAACCTCTGCCTAAAAAAGGAGGGTGTGTAGGGTTTTGGGGGGGATAGAACGGAGGATATTGTGGTGCGAACGGGGGTTGGAAGTGGGGGAATTGTGGGTATTGCCAAACAAGGGGACCAGCTGGTTGTCCTTGGTTTGGGTAATTGGAGTAGTTATGTTGTCCCCGTCCCCTTCCTCTTTTAGCCCTGGGAGGCATCTGTGCAGGATTATTTTCCCCGCTACTATCAGAACCACTATTGGAACCCCTTCTCGAGGAATTCGCGCTAGAGTCTGAATTGTAGCTTGTGCCTGGGGGGACATAGTCATCCCTAAGATAGGGATAGACTTTTTCCTTTGAAAATTTCTTTATGTCCTTTTGTAGTTTAGCTACCTTCTGGTTCATGAGGTATTCTTTATGTTCCGCCATTTCCTTATTTAGCTCAGCCAATTTTGTTTTGAAGCCCGGATTTTGTACCGCATTCTTCAAGGCGGCCTCTGCTGCTTGGATCTTGACTAGAAGCGCATCCGCTAATCGTTTAGCTGTGTTTACGATGAGGATGAGAAGGTCGTGGGTGCATTTCCATGATACCTGTGACCATTCAACTTTAAATACTCCGTCCTCCCAGAAAATTCTGGGGAAATTTTTGACAATCAAGCCATTAGGTGCAATTTTGGCTTTAAAATATTCAGCCATCATTGTCCCGTGGATTGTGACCCTTATCCATTCTCGTTTGAGATCAGACAGGGATTGCCACTCAGTTGTATTACTCCCTGTTGCCTGTTCGATGTCGATGCCAAACAGAGAAGGTGTCCTCATAATCGCTGCTGCATCCTCCTCACCAAAACTCAGTCCTTGACCCTCCATGATGGTGAGAACAAGGGTGTCTGGTCTCGGTGGGGTGGAGTCCTTCACAGAAGGCAGGGAATGGGGGAGGAAAAAGATGAAGGATAAGAAAAGGTTCCAACGCCGTAATAGGCTGTGGACCAAGTAGAACCCAACCCAATGGTGTGGGCTCAATTTGTAGGGGGATTTGAACAATCTAACCCGCCAGGAGGGAACTCCCACGGTTGGCACCGTGCAAAAGTTTTAATCAAAAAGGGGGGAGGTAAGGTAAGTGATCAATTGATCAACGGACACTGTTTACCACTCAGGTAATGATAATGGATGGGCAAAATATCGCTCCTAGTATGCTGCATTTTAAACCCTGGTTTTTAATTTCACTCCTTTACGCCACAGATCTGCTCACATTTATAGTGGTTGTGTGTGCACCCAACTTTGCACGTTGCACACTCCACTTTCCCAGGCATGCAGTGGTTGTGCACAATAGTTCACAACACCGACAGCATGCCACTACTTTTTCATGCCCTGGCAATAACGTGACTTGTTTTGGTTCAATGAAATTACGTTTTAACCATTGTTTCCTTATTTTTTCTCTATGTATAGGCATAGGAGAATCCACTGAGGTAACATACACCACATACATGACACTAGCATGTTGTTGTTGTTTTTTGTTTTTCCTTTCCCTCACTTTTGTAAAGGTCCTGATGAATCGCGGGTGACTTTACCCTCTGCGAGAAACATGTCGACCACCTCCACTTCTAGTCTCCTCTAGGATCACTTGAGTTAACCTGTTGACACCTAGCGAGCTAGCCCCACATTTTAGTTGCAGCCAGGGGACCCCCAGAATAAAGCTAATTCCGGTACCCCTTGCTACATTTTAATCTTCCCATCACAATAATACACCATCTTGCCCACACACCCCCACCTCACCATAAGGCTGTTGGATAAAAAGATCTCCGCCAAAGAGCCCCTCTTTGAGGTGAGCCCGTCGGGGGTTGCACCGCCTCCCCGACGAGGAGCAAACGCCGATGATGAAGCATGACACCCTTCTGGGTGTGTGAGGCAAATACATCCAACATAATGGATGCCCTTGGGTGTCACACGAACGCCTTTGGTCACGCCAGCTAAAAACTTCCCTCTCTCTCCATAGGAACAGTTCAGCAACCCCTCTTTTGCTCGCTCAGCACTAGATACGGACACAAGCTGTCACTGGACCTCCACCACCCCCCTGAGTGGTAAACAGTGTCCGTTGATCAATTGATCACTTACCTTACCTCCCCCCTTTTTGATTAAAACTTTTGCACGGTGCCAACCGTGGGAGTTCCCTCCTGGCGGGTTAGATTGTTCAACTCCCCCTACAAATTGAGCCCACACCATTGGGTTGGGTTCTACTTGGTCCACAGCCTATTACGGCGTTGGAACCTTTTCTTATCCTTCATCTTTTTCCTCCCCCATTCCCTGCCTTCTGTGAAGGACTCCACCCCACCGAGACCAGACACCCTTGTTCTCACCATCATGGAGGGTCAAGGACTGAGTTTTGGTGAGGAGGATGCAGCAGCGATTATGAGGACACCTTCTCTGTTTGGCATCGACATCGAACAGGCAACAGGGAGTAATACAACTGAGTGGCAATCCCTGTCTGATCTCAAACGAGAATGGATAAGGGTCACAATCCACGGGACAATGATGGCTGAATATTTTAAATCCAAAATTGCACCTAATGGCTTGATTGTCAAAAATGTCCCCAGAATTTTCTGGGAGGACGGAGTATTTAAAATTGAATGGTCACAGGTATCATGGAAATGCACCCACGACCTTCTCATCCTCATCGTAAACACAGCTAAACGATTAGCGGATGCGCTTCTAGTCAAGATCCAAGCAGCAGAGGCCGCCTTGAAGAATGCGGTACAAAATCCGGGCTTCAAAACAAAATTGGCTGAGCTAAATAAGGAAATGGCGGAACATAAAGAATACCTCATGAACCAGAAGGTAGCTAAACTACAAAAGGACATAAAGAAATTTTCAAAGGAAAAAGTCTATCCCTATCTTAGGGATGACTATGTCCCCCCAGGCACAAGCTACAATTCAGACTCTAGCGCGAATTCCTCGAGAAGGGGTTCCAATAGTGGTTCTGATAGTAGCGGGGAAAATAATCCTGCACAGATGCCTCCCAGGGCTAAAAGAGGAAGGGGACGGGGACAACATAACTACTCCAATTACCCAAACCAAGGACAACCAGCTGGTCCCCTTGTTTGGCAATACCCACAATTCCCCCACTTCCAACCCCCGTTCGCACCACAATATCCTCCGTTCTATCCCCCCCAAAACCCTACACACCCTCCTTTTTTAGGCAGAGGTTGGGGCAGAGGGCGAGGGCGAAAAAGAGGGAACGTACCAGAAAAGAAAGTTCAGTTGGAAGACACACGCCCCCAAGGGATGGACACGAGGACCACGACCCGATCAGGACCAAAATAAGCCTGGTGGTAAATCTATCTGACCGTTCCCTCACAGAGAGAGAGGAAGAAGTCCTTCAGAAAGGCTTGGGCTTTGTACCCACCCCTAAAATAGATTCATTCCAGCAAACCAGGGAACTCAAATCGTTTTTCAGGAAAATAAGGTTAAAAACTTTCTTTGAAGGCAAGCCCTGTGAAACAAATGAAGACTCAGGACTACGCAATCCTTCAACCTTCACACCCAATAACGGTATGGTCCCTAACGAAGTCTTGACATTCGAACAAGCTGTACTTAAAGACATTAACAAATTAGATCGGCAGACACCACACTCCAACATCTCCAAGAATGAGATGGCAGTATTGAAATCATTGGCTGATGACCCTTTGATTACTATTAAACAGGCGGACAAAGGGGGAGCCACAGTTTTAATTAATACTGCGGATTATGAGTTAGAATGTAACAGACAACTCAGCGACCAAAGATACTATACACCCATCCCTTCTGATCCAACTATGCGCTTACAGACCACGATCACAAGCTTAGTCACAAGCGCGGAGTGTGAACAATTGATCACCAGAAAGGAGGCAGATTTTCTTATAAAGAAGGACCCACGGGTACCATATTTTTATATACTGCCCAAGATCCATAAAGTGACCAGACCAGTACCAGGGAGACCGATTGTCTCAGGGATAGACTCCGTTTTGGAGCCACTCTCCCAATTCTGTGACCATTTCCTACAACCTCTTGTGAAAAGCATTCCCTCATACATCCAAGACACCACGGATGTATTACGAATTCTGGATACGATACAGGACATAGGAGAGATTGATTTCTTGATTACCCTAGATGTGGAAGCCCTCTACACCAACATCCCCCAGAGGGCCACTCTAGAGGTTATTGAGGAAAAACTGGGCCTAGAAACTTGGAACTCCAACACCCCACAGACCTTTGTCATGGAATGCGCCACCCTAGCTCTTACCGAAAACTATTTCGAGTACAGTGGCAAGTACTACCACCAGACCCAAGGTACATCCATGGGCAGTACTTTTGCCCCTTCGGTGGCCTGTTTGTATATGGCCAAATTTGAGGGACTACATATACACCATGAGTCCAATCCTTTCCGGGACAACATCAAAATGTGGCGACGCTTTATAGACGACATCCTAATCCTGTGGAAGGGCCCGCCTACCTCTCATGCAGTGTTTCTTGAATGGATTAACACACTGAACCCACACTTACATTTCACCATGGCCTCCTCACCTAATGAGATCGCCTTCCTTGACTTAACAATAAAACTGGAAGAAGGGTCTGTAAGCACTACGATGTACAGAAAACCCACAGACCGCAACAGCCTCCTACACTACAAGAGCCACCATCCCAGGGCCTTACGCACCAACTTGCCTTTTGGCCAATTTCTGCGGATAAGGCGCAACTGTAGTGCTGTATCGGATTACAAGAAGGAGTCCTCAGTCCCCTCGAGGAACTTACTTGATAGGGGGTACCCTAAAAGCGCTGTTCTAAAAGCTAGAAAAAGGGCCAGGAACAATAATCGAGAAGCACTCCTTGATCGTCAGGAAAGAGTCCCTGTTGAGAATCAACCGATTACCTGTGTGACCACCTTCACCCCACTATCCAACAAAATCAGGAATACGATCAAACACCACTGGGGTATCCTCAACACAGGAGACATGGTCCTGGATGCACCAAGGTTCGCCTTCAAGAGATCGCAAAACCTGAAGGATATCCTAATCAGCACCAGGCCCAAGATTGTCAGGAAAGAAACTCAACAAATCTTGTGGCATCTACCCCCCGTGACGGGCCACTACCCGTGCGGCATGTGTGGGGTATGCAAATACACCATGACACTGAAGACCATACAACTTTCTGTGACATTCAAATGGGAGCTCAGACACCACACCAATTGCAACACATCACACTGCATCTACATGCTCACGTGCCCGTGTGGTTTGCAATATATCGGGATGACAACCCGCCCAGTCAAAACCCGGATCATTGAACATCGCAGCAATTTCCGCTGCAAGAAGACCCACACAAAAATGTCCAAACACTGTGTTGATTCCAACCACAATGAAGATTCTATGAAGTGGGTAGTGTTAGAGTCCAGCCCACACTGCCCAAAAAATGCCCTCTTCCGCAAGGAACAGAGATGGGTACACCGACTGTCTACAGATAAACAGGGCCTTAACGAAGACATTCCCTGGCACTCACTCTAATCCATCCAGCTATAAATTAGTGGACATTGGTTACACCCCACCACCCCTTGCTTTTGCCTTTACATCTGATAAGGGCATACATCAAGTGCAATAGTGACATCTTACCTTACTTCACTATGTTGCTAGCACACCCCCTCCTCTCTGGTCCTAACTCACACTTTGCCGGTTGTTCCCTTCTACCAACACACCGGGGTCCGCACAACTGTAAGACCAACAAGTGGCCGTCATACTATTCCTGCCACTGTCTACCTACTACGAGCCACTTGCCCATTACAACATGGCCGCCACACTTCGAACTGACACCGGGTCAGTTGGAAATTCTGGTTTACATATAGAAACTCGTAGGGTACACTATTTAGATACACACGGGGTCCTCCCTTTCCTGCTTTCTCCCGAAGGTCCCCTACATTAAGGCCCTTCAATATAAACCATTGGTGATTTTTAACCCAAGAAATCAGCGCCCGTTCACCATTACAAGATGGCCGCCTCAATACCGGCTTCAATCACGTGACCTTGTGGAGTGGGCGACGCCATGTCCCTGCACGCCGGGTAGGTTACCAGGTTAAAACACACCGACCGCCGAGCTCACTCATCTACTCGAGGTCGGCGGATATGGGTAGGTCTCCCCACGCGGACACTGGTGATTTGAGGTGAGTGACATCGCTCCAAGCGGGAGCAGAGAAGCTATAGCCTTGACCGACGAACACTTCCGTGTTCGTAGTACTAACCCTAAGGCGCCACTTATGTGCTTCCCTCCAGCTACAATTCATGGGCTCATCCCTGATGTTCTGCCCCGCCGATCCCTCATGTGGCAAATAGTCCTTGACTAATAGGTAAGAAGGGAACGTGTGCTGTACCACTTCAGCGCACATTAGGTCACAGAGTGAGTGAGTTGGGTGTCTGTCTGTGTGTTGCTTAGCCATAGTATGTTTTTATTGGTGCCGTTACCACAAGAACTGCTCATTAAAATGATAATGGATGGGCAAAATATCGCTCCTAGTATGCTGCATTTTAAACCCTGGTTTTTAATTTCACTCCTTCACGCCACAGATCTGCTCACATTTATAGTGGTTGTGTGTGCACCCAACTTTGCACGTTGCACACTCCACTTTCCCAGGCATGCAGTGGTTGTGCACAATAGTTCACAACACCGCCAGCATGCCACTACTTTTTCATGCCCTGGCAATAACGTGACTTGTTTTGGTTCAATGAAATTACGTTTTAACCATTGTTTCCTTATCTTTTCTCTATGTATAGGCATAGGAGAATCCACTGAGGTAACATACACCACATACATGACACTAGCATGTTGTTGTTGTTTTTTGTTTTTCCTTTCCCTCACTTTTGTAAAGGTCCTGATGAATCGCGGGTGACTTTACCCTCTGCGAGAAACATGTCGACCACCTCCACTTCTAGTCTCCTCTAGGATCACTTGAGTTAACCTGTTGACACCTAGCGAGCTAGCCCCACATTTTAGTTGCAGCCAGGGGACCCCCAGAATAAAGCTAATTCCGGTACCCCTTGCTACATTTTAATCTTCCCATCACAATAATACACCATCTTGCCCACACACCCCCACCTCACCATAAGGCTGTTGGATAAAAAGATCTCCGCCAAAGAGCCCCTCTTTGAGGTGAGCCCGTCGGGGTTTGCACCGCCTCCCCGACGAGGAGCAAACGCCGATGATGAAGCATGACACCCTTCTGGGTGTGTGAGGCAAATACATCCAACATAATGGATGCCCTTGGGTGTCACACGAACGCCTTTGGTCACGCCAGCTAAAAACTTCCCTCTCTCTCCATAGGAACAGTTCAGCAACCCCTCTTTTGCTCGCTCAATAAATGCTGTTAACCACTGTAGCCAGCATCCCCCATGTTAACCTATGGAGCAAGACAGCCTTACAGTAGTGAAAAAACGAAAATGGCTGCCATTCACTACCAGAGCATGTCACCTGCACTAGTACATGCTCTACCTTTTACATACACTGCACCCTGCCCAGGGGGGTACCTTGGGCCTTCCATAGGGGTGACTGATGTGCACAAAAAGGGAAGGGTTAGGCCTGGTCAGTGGGGACACTGACCAGGAGGACATGGCAGTTCTAAACTGCCCATAGGCACTGCAGTGGCAGGCCTGAGACACCATTTTAGAGCTACTCCTGTGGGTGGCACAATCAGTGCTGCAGGCCCACTAGTAGCATTTGTCATCACCAGCCCTGGCACACCCAGTGCACTTTACTAGGGACTTCATGGTGATACAAATATGCCAAACATGTATATCCAATCAGAATAACAATTTAAACAGAGAGCATATGCACTTTAGCACTGATCAGCAGTGGTAAAGTGCACAGAGTCCTATTGCCAACAGCCACGGGTCAGGAACAATAAGGGAGGAAGAAGCAAAAAGTTTGAGGATGACCCTGCAAGAAGGGCCAGTTCCAACACATACCATTTTCCTTCAAGGAAAACAGGTGGTATTACAAAAATAAAATGTGCTTTATTTAAAAGCAAACACAGACATTGTGTTCGGCTGTCCCCAGCAGGCCACTTTCCCTGTGTTTTTTAACAATTTTCAAATGATTGCAAATTGCGGCCTACCTCATGAATATTAATGAGGTAGGTCTATTGTGACCCCATTAGGAATAACTAAATGTGTCAAGGACACATTTGTACATAGGAGTTTTGGATTTCCTGATAGCGAATTGCAAAAATTTGCTATTAGGAACTTGCAAAATGAAACCTACATACATGTGGCCCTTAGTCTTTACTTTACACACATTTTATAGTAACCTTAGAATTACCTTGTTGCCTTTCAGATATACACGTGGGCCTATTTAGCAAAGCCCAAAAAATGTTTCTCTACAATGAATCTATTTCGCTACACAAACGTAAATCCTCTTTTGTTTGTGTCTATGATCTGGGAAAGTCTTGTATCAAAGCATTGAGAATCCATTTGATAGAGTGTTGTTCTTAAATTTGGGCTTGTATGGCACTTACTATAAAATGTTGCCTCCACAAAGGAGTCTGTGGCCCCTATTCTAGGTTCCTGCTCCAAAGCTTGGCTTTCTACTCCCTGCACTAACTGGTAGACCAGGAAAGACAGTTTTATTCACAGACTTTTATTGTTTGTTGCCATCTGGGATGTCACTGATTTGGAATTATTAGGTCTAAGATTTTTGTTTAAAACTTGAGAGCTGCGACTATGGTGGCATCTTCACTCTTTCATTTCTAGACCTGGGCATCTTATCTTACATGTTGGTTTAATTAGGTAATTGGACACTATGACTAAAGCAACAAAAAAGAGAGCTGGTTGGGACCTGACATGGTACAACTTTTGTGATCTGAGCCAATCCTATATACGGTGTGAGTAGTTAATCTTTTAATTTTCCTCCCTTTAAATCTTGTACTTTTAGCTTTACTATTCACAGTGTAAACTTTAAAATGTTGGTACCTTGGATTAAACAATAAAACAGGAATGGAGCTTTCTGCACTGCACTATTTTCCCATTTCAGCTATTTTTAATCAATCAAATGTCATTCATGGCGTCACTCATAAGGCATGTTAATGTCCCACATAAGCAGACTGCAAACAAAGAAATGTCACAGATATGTATGCTGAAAACTTAGCAGCTATACCCACTGCACGTGTCTTGCTATTGTGCAAGACCATCTGCCCCTTCTGAGCAGCAGCCTATCACACATTAATACTGCACAGTTAGCAGGCAGCCACAGAACATTTTCAAAGGATGGGATCAGACCTGCTGCAGGTGGAGCTGGCAAGAAGGGTCCTGCACAAATATAAGGGCTGATGGGGCCCACCAGAAGCCACCGGCACAAAATAAGCACTGTTGACAGGATTCATTATCCCAGCAGCAAGTAAAAGCAGTTGCCTCACCAGGTGAGCGGAAACACTGAGCATGATCACTGTGTGAGTAGCGTCTCAGCAGTAGATGACAGGAGCAACCAAGCAATAATCTTAGCACTGACAAAGAAAATAAAAACCCTTAGGCATTCAAAATGTTATGACATACATCGAAGCTGTTTACAAAATATTTTTTTTACTGCATCGGGTTTTAAAAAAACCCTTTTTGTCTGTGCTCGAGTACAAGCCTGACCCTAAGATGGTCGAGTGGGAAGGAGCAGGCAATGAATAACAACGCCTTTTATTTTCGTTTTATAAACAAAAACATAATTAACCCCTTCGCTGCTAGGCCTTTTCCCCTCCTGTGCTAAGCCTTTTTTTGGTGTTTTGGAGTAGTGCGTGCTTAGGCCCTTGTAACTTTTTGACCACATAAGGTATCCGCGCCAAATTTGCGTCCTTTTCTTCCAACATCATGTGGATTCTAAAGGCGCCCAGGGTTTGTGGATTCCCTTGGAGGGGTCCCAGAAATTAACCAAAATATAGTGATTTTTTTTGTTTTTTTCAGAAAAATGGGAAAACAGGCTGCAAATGAAAGCCTCTGGGTTTTTCCCTGAAAATGGTATCACAAAAGGGTTTGTGGGGCTGAAATCTCCAGTTTCTCAGCTTTCAGGGAATGACAGTCTTTTGTCAGAGAACCGAACTTTTTCACTCAGTTTTGGCATTTTTCTGGGACATAGCCTATTTTTGCTATTTTCAGAGCTTTCCACCTCCTTCCAGTTAATGGTAGAAATGAGTTTGAAAGCAATAATGGATCCTGGAAAGTTTTACA
Source organism: Lissotriton helveticus (assembly GCF_964261635.1). Lineage (NCBI taxonomy): Eukaryota > Metazoa > Chordata > Amphibia > Caudata > Salamandridae > Lissotriton > Lissotriton helveticus. The sequence goes on along the minus strand of NC_136060.1, from coordinate 43,068,191 downwards.
TTTTCGAAAAGTAGACAAAATTCTAAATTCAGAAAGGGGTCATTTGTCTAAATCCATGAAGGTTTCGTTATAGAAACTAACAGTTAGATATTGGAATATTTGAAATTTTGTTGAACAAAACAGCCTTTTGTCTCAACGTTTTCACATATAACTTTTTCTAATTTTGACAGCTCTTGGAAAGCAATATACCGTTACATTTGTTAGACCTTCCTGGTTGTGGGGATATATAGGACTTGTAGTTTCACCAAGAACCCGACGAACCCAGATCCAAAAACTGAGCAGCAACTTGCAATGGTATTTTTTCATTTACTGGGTATAGTGCACTTTGTCTTGGAAAATGTATACATGGAATATTCTGTATGAAAGACACCTATGTATTTCTGAATTGGGTACAAATTATAGAGTTCAGAAACAGTATATAATTGCACATTTTCAAAGTTGGGAATACTCATACTAGCATGAGAATTATTGGTCATTTTTCATAAAGATTTTTTTTTTACACAATGTCTTTCATTGAAAGGGAGAAATGCATGAAAGCTCAATTGGTAATAACAGTTGATTTAAGAAGCTGAATTACCCCAAGTGTCCCGATAAAAACGGTACCTCACTTGTGTGGGTCGGCCTTGTGCCTGCGACAGGAAACGGCGCAAAATGCAACGTGGTCACACCTAAATTTTGCAGTTACAAATTGACCCTTTTTTGGCAAAGTGCCTACCTGTAGTTTTTGCACCCTAGCTCTGCCGGCACCTAGGGAAACCTAGCAAACCTATACATTTTTGAAAAGTAGACACCCAGGGAAATTCAGGATGGAGTGACTCGACTGCCTACCACCAGGTTTTGTTAACCAGAATCCCTTGCAAAGCTAAGATTTTGACAAAATAAACATTTTCCTCATATTTCTGTGGTGGAAAGTTCTGGAATCTGCGTGGATCAACAAATTTCCACCCACCCAGCGTTCCCCCAGGTCTCCCGATAAAAACGGTACCTCACTTGTGTGGGTCGGCCTTGTGCCTACGACAGGAAACGGCACAAAATGCAACGTGGTCGCACCTCAATTTCCCAGTGAAATTTTACGTTCTTTGGACAAAGAGACTACCTTTTGTTTTTGAGCCGTAGCTCAGCCAGCACCTAGGGAAACCTAGCAAACCTATACATTTTTGAAAACTAAACACCCAGGGGAATTTAGGATGGGGTGACTCGTCTGCCTACCCCTAGGTTTTGTTACCCAGAATCCCTTGCAAACCTAAAAACTTGACAAAAAAAACACATTTTCCTCACATTTCTGTGGTGGAAAGTTCTGGAATCTGCGTGGATCAACAAATTTCCACCCACCCAGCGTGCCCCCACGTCTCCCAAAAAAATGGTACCTCACTTGTGTGGGTAGGCAAAGTGGCCGCGACATGAAACAGCGCAAAACGCAGCATGGTCGCACCTCAATTTCCCAGTGAAATTTAGCACGTTTTGGACAAAAAGACTACCTTTTGTTTTTGCGCCGTAGCTCTGCCAGCACCTAGGGAAACCTAGCAAATCTATACATTTTTGAAAACAAGACACCCAGGGCAATTCAGAATGGGGTGAGTCGTCTGCCTACTCCCAGGTTTTGTTACCCAGAATCCCTTGCAAACATACAAATTTGACCAAATAAACACATTTTCCTCACATTTCTGTGGTGGAACATTCTGGAATCTGCGTGGATCAACAAATTTCCACCCACCCAGCGTGCCCCCAGGACTCCCAAAAAAAATGGTACCTCACTTGCGTGGGTAGGCATAGTGGCTGCGACATGAAACAGCGCAAAACGGAGCATGGTCGCACCTCAATTTCCCAGTGAAATTTAGCACGTTTCGGACAAAAAGACTACCTTTTGTTTTTGCGCCATAGCTCTGCCAGCACCTAGGGAAATCTAGCAAACCTATACATTTTTGAAAACTAGACACCCAGGGCAATTCAGGATGGGGTGACTTGTCTGCCTACCCCTAGGTTTTGTTACCCAGAATCCCTTGCAAACATAAAAATTTGACCAAACAAACAAATTTTCCTCATATTTCTGTGGTGGAAAGTTGTGGAATCTGCGTGGATCAACAAATTTCCACCCACCCAGCGTTCCCCCAGGTCTCCCGAAAAAAATGGTACCTCACTTGCGTGGGTAGGCATAGTGGCTGCGACATGAAACAGCGCAAAACGCAGCATGGTTGCACCTCAATTTCCCAGTGAAATTTAGCACGTTTCGGACAAAAAGACTACCTTTTGTTTTTGCGCCGTAGCTCTGCCAGCACCTAGGGAAATCTAGAAAACCTATACATTTCTGAAAACTAGACACCCAGGGCAATTCAGGATTGGGTGACTTGTCTGCCTACCCCCAGGTTTTGTTACCCAGAATCCCTTGCAAACATAAAAATTTGACCAAAAAAAACACATTTTCCTTACATTTCTGTGGTGGAAAGTTCTGGAATCTGCGTGGATCAACAAATTTCCACCCACCCAGCGTGCCCCCAGGTCTCCCGAAAGAAATGGTACCTCACTTGCGTGGGTAGGCATAGTGGCTGCGACATGAAACAGCGCAAAATGCAGCATGGTCGCACCTCAATTTCCCAGTGAAATTTAGCACGTTTCAGACAAAAAGACTATCTTTTGTTTTTGCGCAGTAGCTCTGCCAGCACCTAGGGAAATCTAGCAACCCTATACATTTTTGAAAACTAGACACCCAGGGCAATTTAGGATGGGGTGACTCGTCTGCCTACCCCCAGGTTTTGTTACCCAGAATCCCTTGCAAACATAAAAATTTGTCCAAAAAAACACATTTTCCTCACATTTCTGTGGTGAAAAGTTCTGGAATATGCGTGGATCAACAAATTTCCACCAACCCAGCGTGCCCCCAGGTCTCCCGAAAAAAATGGTACCTCACTTGCATGGGTAGGCATAGTGGCTGCGACATGAAACAGCGCAAAACGCAGCATGGTCGCACCTCAATTTCCCAGTGAACTTTAGCACGTTTCGGACAAAAAGACTACCTTTTTTTTTGCGCCGTAGCTCTGCCAGCACCTAGGGAAATCTATCAATCCTATATATTTTTGAAAACTAGACACCCAGGGCAATTCAGGATGGGGTGACTCGTCTGCCTACCCCCAGGTTTTGTTACCCAGAATCCCTTGCAAACATAAAAATTTGACCAAAAAAACACATTTTCCTCACATTTCTGTGGTGGGAAGTTCTGGAATCTGCATGGATCAACAAATTTCCACCCACCCAGCGTGCCCCCAGGTCTCCCGAAAGAAATGGTACCTCACTTGCGTGGGTAGGCATAGTGGCTGCGACATGAAACAGCGCAAAACGCAGCATGGTCGCACCTCAATTTCCTAGTGAAATTTAGCACATTTTGGACAAAAAGACTACCTTTTGTTTTTGCGCCGTAGCTCTGCCAGCACCTAGGGAAATCTAGCAACCCTATACATTTTTGAAAATTAGACACCCAGGGCAATTCAGGATGGGGTGACTCGTCTGCCTACCCCCAGGTTTTGTTACCCAGAATCCCTTGCAAACATAAAAATTTGACCAAAAAAACACATTTTCCTCACATTTCTGTGGTGGAAAGTTCTGGAATCTGCGTGAATCAACAAATTTCCACCCACCCAGCGTGCCCCCAGGTCTCCCAAAAAAAATGGTACCTTACTTGCGTGGGTAGGCATAGTGGCTGCGACATGAAACAGCGCAAAACGCAGCATGGTCGCACCTCAATTTCCCAGTGAAATTTAGCACGTTTCGGACAAAAAGACTACCTTTTGTTTTTGTGCCGTAGCTCTGCCAGCACCTAGGGAAATCTAGCAACCCTATACATTTTTGAAAACTAGACACCCAGGGCAAGTCAGGATGGGGTGACTCATCTGCCTACCCCCAGGTTTTGTTACCCAGAATCCCTTGCAAACATACAAATTTGACCAAAAAAACACATTTTCCTCACATTTCTGTGGTGGAAAGTTCTGGGATCTGCGTGGATCAACAAATTTCCACCCACCCAGCGTGCCCCCAGGTCTCCCGAAAAAAATGGTACCTCACTTGCGTGGATAGACATAGTGGCTGCAACAGGAAATGGTTCAAATCGTACGGTGGTGAATTTACATTACCTTATTGCAAAACTACCTTGATTTTGGGGGGGGGCATCTGAGTTTGTGGCCCGGGGCTCGGTGGTATTCTTTGCAAAGTAGCAAACCCAAACAGTTCTGAAAACTAGACACCCGGGGGAGTCCAGGGAGGTATGGCATGCATGGGTCCCCCAATGTTTTCCTACCCAGAACTCCTTGCAAACCCTAAAATTAGGTTAAAATAGCACTTTTACAAACTTTTTGGCTTGGGATCGCCGTGCCGGCAAAAATGTCCTACCACCCTGCGTTCCCCTTGTTCTCCCGAGTTAAAGGATACCTCACTTGTGTGGCTGCCCCAAAGCAGAACATGCCAAAAATTAATTTTGAAAAAAGTAGTTTTTAGTCATATTTAAGTTTTACAAATTAAGCACCCCAGCCTGAGTCACATGCCTTTGGCCCACCCACACAAGTGAGGTATCATTTTACTCGGGAGAACAAGGGAAACGCTGGGTGGTAGGACATTTGTTCCGGCAGCGAGATCCCACCCAAAAAAGTATGGAAAAGTGGGTTTTTTGACCAAAATTTCAGGTTTGCAGGGGTTTCTGGGTAGGAAAACATTGGGGGACCCACGCATGCCATACCTCCCTGGACTCCCCCGGGTGTCTAGTTCTCAGAACTGTTTGGGTTTGGTAGTTTCCAAAGATGCCTGCCAAGCCCTGGGCCAAAAGCTCAGGTGACCCCCTCAAAAAATAAGATTATTTGGCTAAAGGTAATGTTTTGGTCTCCACAGTATGAATTGGGCCTTTTCCTAAAGCAGCCGCTATGCCTACCCACGCAAGTGAGGTACCATTTTTATCGGGAGACCTTGGGGAACGCTGGGTGGGAGGTAATTTGTGTGAGCCCAGTGATGCCACGCTTTCCCACACTAAAACGTGTGAAAAAAATGATTTTTTTCCAAGCAAAAAATGAGGTTTGCAAGGGATTCTGGGTAAAGGAACGTTGGAGGATCCACGCAAGCCATACCTCCTTGGAAGCCCCCGGGTGTCTACTTTTCAGAAATGTGTGGGATTGGTAGGTTTCTCTAGATGGCTGTCTCGCACGGGGCCAAAAACCCAGGTAACCCCTTTTGCAAAAGCTGGTGGACTTAACATTTTCACCATTGTTAAATTCACCAGCTTTTGCAAGAGGGGTTACCTGGGTTTCTGGCCCCGTGCGAGACAGCCATCTATGGAAACCTACCAAACCCACACATTTCTGAAAAGTAGACACCCGGGGGCTTCCAAGGAGGTATGGCTTGCGTGGATCCTCCAACGTTCCTTTACCCAGAATCCCTTGCAAACCTCAATTTTAGCAGAAAAAAATCAATTTTTTCACACGTTGTAGTCTGGGAAAGCGTGGCATCACTGGTCTCACACAAATTACCTCCCACCCAGCGTTCCCCCAGGTCTCCGGATAAAAACGGTACCTCACTTGCGTGGGTAGCCATAGTGGCTGCAACAGGAAAAGGTCCAAATCGTACGGTGGTGAATATAAAATACCCTGAAGCAATATAACTTTGATTTGGGGGGGGGGGGCACCTGAGTTTTTGGCCCGGGGCTGGGTGGTATTCTTTGGAAAGTAGCAAACCCAAACAGTTCTGAAAACTAGACACCCGGGAGAGTCCAGGGAGGTATGGCATGTGTGGGTCCCCCAATGTTTTCCTACCCAGAACTCCTTGCAAACCTTAAACTTAGGTAAAAATAGCACTTTTCCAAACTTGTTGGCGTGGGATTGCCGTGCCGGCAAAAATGTCCTACCACCCTGCGTTCCCCTTGTTCTCCCGAGTAAAAGGAAACCTCACTTGTGTGGGTGCCCCAAAGCAGAACCCGCCAAAAATGAATTTTGAAAAAAGCAGTTTTTAGTCATATTTAAGTTTTACAAATTAAGCACCCCAGCCTGAGTCACATGCCTTTGGCCCACCCACACAAGTGAGGTATCATTTTACTCGGGAGAACAAGGGAAACGCTGGGTGGTAGGACATTTGTTCCGGCAGCGAGATCCCACCCAAAAAAGTATGGAAAAGTGGGTTTTTTACCAAAATTTCAGGTTTGCAGGGGTTTCTGGGTAGGAAAACATTGGGGGACCCACGCATGCCATACCTCCCTGGACTCCCCCGGGTGTCTAGTTCTCAGAACTGTTTGGGTTTGGTAGTTTCCAAAGATGCCTGCCAAGCCCCGGGCCAAAAGCTCAGTTGACCCCCTCAAAAAATAAGATTATTTGGCTAAAGGTAATGTTTTGGTCTCCACAGTATGAATTGGGCCTTTTCCTAAAGCAGCCGCTATGCCTACCCACGCAAGTGAGGTACCATTTTTTTGGGAGACCTTGGGGAACGCTGGGTGGGAGGTAATTTGTGTGAGCCCAGTGATGTCACGCTTTCCCACACTAAAACGTGTGAAAAAACAGATTTTTTCCAAGCAAAAAATGAGGTTTGCAAGGGATTCTGGGTAAAGGAACGTTGGAGGATCCACGCAAGCCATACCTCCTTGGAAGCCCCGGGTGTCTACTTTTCAGAAATGTGTGGGATTGCTAGGTTTCCCTAGATGGCTGTCTCGCACGGGGCCGAAAACCCAGGTAACCCCTCTTGCAAAAGCTGGTGGACTTAACATTTTCACCATTGTTAAATTCACAAGCTTTTGCAAGAGGGGTTACCTGGGTTTCTGGCCCCGTGCGAGACAGCCATCTATGGAAACCTACCAAACCCACACATTTCTGAAAAGTAGACACCCGGGGGCTTCCAAGGAGGTATGGCTTGCGTGGATCCTCCAACGTTCCTTTACCCAGAATCCCTTGCAAATCTCATTTTTTGCTTGGAAAAAATAAATTTTTTCACACGTTGTGATCTGGGAAAGCGTAGCATCACTGGTCTCACACAAATTACCTCCCACCCAGAGTTCCCCCAGGTCTCCAGATAAAAACGGTACCTCACTTGCGTGGGTAGCCATAGTGGCTGCAACAGGAAAAGGTCCAAATCGTATGGTGGTGAATATAAAATACCCTGAAGCAATATAACTTTGATTTTGGAGGGGTGGCACCTGAGTTTTTGGCCCGGGGCTGGGTGGTATTCTTTGGAAAGTAGCAAACCCAAACAGTTCTGAAAACTAGACACCCGGGAGAGTCCAGGGAGGTATGGCATGTGTGGGTCCCCCAATCTTTTCCTACCCAGAACTCCTGGCAAACCTTAAAAATAGGTAAAAATAGCACTTTTCCAAACTTTTTGGCGTGGGATAGCCGTGCCGGCAAAAAAGTCCTACCACCCTGCGTTCCCCTTGTTCTCCTGAGTAAAAGGATACCACACCTTAACAGAGTTACTCAAAAGTCAAACATTCAAGCACGGCTATCTATTCCTCAAAGACACACACATACAGGTTGGATTTGGCACGAGGGCGAGTGATGGTTCAGTACATAAAATTTTATTAACAAGATATTTAAAAAAAATTGAAATGCTCTGTCAATAAATAAATGCATAAAAACTGAACCAGTGACTCGCAACTCGTTAGCTGTAAAGCCACGACAAGGCACCAACCGTTTTACAGGCCATTCACGCACCTTTCATACCTGATACAAACCAGACCATTGACACCATCCGAATGGAAAAGCAACACATAACAACAATCACAATAAGGGGCAAGGTACACCCTACTGCAGAAAGAGAAAAAAAACAATTATTACTGCACACCCATCTAATCCGCAAGCACACACACATACTGGTTGGATTTGGCACGAGGGTGAGTGATGATTCAGTACATACAATTGTATACGCAAGTAATTTCACAAAAATGAAATACACTGTGTATAATTGAAAGTATGATAAACTGAACCACTGACTCACAGCTCGTGAGCTGTAAAGCCACGTCAAGGCACCAACCTCTTTACAGGCCATTCATACACCTTTCGTACGCGTGACACATACAAAACATTCACACCGCCAGCCGCGGACCCATCACATTCCAACACTCCGACCAGCAAACAGCGCCATTCAAGGGCCCATCACTTTCACACGCCCACATTTCGGACACTGCAACTACACAAAATGATGGACTATGTGGAGTGTCACTCAACTAGCAGTGTGTGTAATGACCAACAGAAAGTAACTACTCACACACCGCCTGCCGAGCGCCAGTCCACCCACCCCACCATCCAAGCACCAGACCATGCACACCGCCAGCCAAACACCACTCAGCGCACACCGACAGCCAAGTACCACTCCACACACACCACCAGCCAAGCATCACTCCACGCACACCACCAGCCAAGCGCCACTCCACACACACCGCCAGCCAAGCACCACTCTGTGCACAGACAGCCAAGTACCACTCCATGCACACCACCAGCCAAGCGCCCCTCCACACACACCACCAGCCAAGCGCCACTCCACAAACACAACACCAGCCAAGCACCACTCCGTGCACAGACAGCCAAGTACCACTCCACGCACACCGTCCAGCCAAGCGCCACTCCACACACACCGACAGCCAAGCACCACTCCACACACACCGCCAGCCAAGCACCACTCCGTGCACAGACAGCCAAGTACTACTCCATGCACACCACCAGCCAAGCGCCCCGCCACACATACCACCAGTCAAGCACCACTCCACGAACACCACCAGCCAAAGACAAATCCAAACACAACACCAGGCAAGCGCAAGAGCACGCACACCGCCAACCAAACACCAGACCACACACACCGCCAGTCAAGCACCAGTCCGCAGACACCGCCAGACAAGCACCAGTCCACAGACACCGGCAGTCAAGCGCCAAACCATGCACACAGTCAGACAATGGACACTACACGCAAACCAACATCATACTTTAGTTTTTTTTTTAAATAAAAGAGAAACAAAAACAAATTGCAAATTGATACAAATCTACTAACTCGACAACTAAATCTAAAAAGACTACACAAATACAAACTTTGAAACTGAACAATAACTATTACAGAATAAAGACCAACCAGTTCACTTTACCACTCATTGATACTCCCAAAAATTATTTTGCGTGTGGTACAATCTAAAACAAGCAGGTACACACAGCCCGGGGTTTGAAGGACAGTCGGGGCAGTACATGCGAACCTCCTTCCGCAAACCTCTTCGCCAACAGACTCTACATCTCCGACTGGGAAAGTCTTTTGAGGTTGTAGGAGGAATTGTATCAGGAAAGTGGCGATCTTTCAATCTGGCAACATCCTCCACCACTCCAACTCTAGGAACACTTGCCTGTTCCACTAAAACAAGGCTGCCTATTACAGACTCCTGAAACTTTACAAAAGTCAACTTTGACTGGGGACAAGATTTCTGGAACACAATAAAAGCATTAAAGGTTGCCAAGTGGAAAAGATGGATAGCCAACTTCTTGTACCAAATGTAAGCCTTACGAAGAGCAGCATACGGTTCCAACCTCTGATCAACTCTGTCAACACCACCCATGTACTTATTGTAGTCCAGTATGCACACAGGTTTGCGCACTTCTGCAACCTGACCCCAAACATTCCGCGGTTCAGTGCTTTCATCATGTATTGTAGTCAACATGTAGACATCTCTCCTGTCTGTAAACTTCACAGCTAGAAGCTCCTCACAACGCAAAGCACTGCACTGTCCCCGAGCAAGCTTTCGACAAACAAGTTCTTTTGGGAAACCTTTACGGTTTGAGCGGATTGTGCCACAAGCAACAGTGTCCACTTTGGCCAATTCCCTGAACAACCGCACACCAGTGTAGAAGTTATCGACATACAAATGATGGCCTTTGTTAAAAAAAACACGACCAAGTTCCCACACAATTTTCTCAGTCACTCCAAAAGTCGACGGACAACCAGGGGGGTTAATCCTGGATTCCTTACCAGTGTACACCCTGAAATTAGAGACATATCCAGTCTCACTGTCACACAGCATATACAGTTTGATTCCATAGCGAGCCCTCTTACTAGGAATGTATTGCCGAAATACCAAGCGGCCCTTGAACAACAGCAAAGACTCATCCACTGCAATTTCTTTCCCAGGATAAAAGATCTCAGAAAATCGATCAACCAAATGATCAATGACAGGCCGAATCTTGAAAAGACGGTCACAATCAGGGTGATCTCGTGGCAAAGCAAGACTATTGTCAACAAAATGCATCATCCACAGCAGAAGCAAATACCTATCACGAGTCATGACTGCCGGAAATATAGCTGTTGCCATCAAGGGACTAGTAGACCAATATGAAGCCATTGATGGTTTCCTAAGCAAGCCCATCAAAAGAGTTAAACCCAAAAAACGTTTTCATCTCCTCCAAATTGGTGGGAGTCCACCGACTAGCTCTAGCGTGGGGCTTAAGGCTGGCACTGTTCACCCTCCAAAAATTTTCAGCATACACATTAGTCTGCTCTACAATCTCTGCCAAAAACACATCATCCGTAAACAACTTGAAAAAATCAATAGGCAAAAAGTTTTCAGTGTTCACCCTACACCCTGGAACACCAGTAAATTCAGGCAATGCCGGCTGCACCATGCCTGGTGCAACCCAGAGGTCAGAACTTTTTCATCGTCAAGTCTTGCAGCCGCAGGCCGCCGCCCAGCTAACTCTGTCTCACAACACCAACTGGAAGTCTAGCAGCCCCAGGCTGCAGCCCAGATGTCTCTTGCCGCACAATTGGCACATCACTGTCCTCCGCAACCACAGGCACAACCATGTCCTCCAAAACCGTAAACACAGCAATGTCCTCCCCAACCACAGGCACATCATCCACACCAAAAGTAGCTTCATCAGCACTCAAAGTGTCTTCATCATCAGATGAAGCCATGTGTAGAGAAAACTCACTACCTGAATCTTCACCTCCCACCTCTGGCTCAGAATCAGAGTCAGACTCTGGACCATGGTCAGAGGAAGAATCACAAAGCATTCCAACAACTTGCTGAGCAGTAATCCGGCGGCTAGCCATTATCCTTACAAATAAAGGAGTCTGTACAAACAACTCAACAACCCCAACACTGCGCAAAGTAAGATAAAATGTAAGACCTTTTCACCAAAAAATATATTTAGAAAAAATATACAATTCACTTACAAGACACAACTACACTCACCAGCACCTACTCTGCAAAGACACAGCAAATAGGCAACGATATCCCACTAGAAAGAAGAAAACAAAAAACTTACATCTACAGAAGGACACATCAAAAACAAATGCAAAACATGTTTTACAATCACAACAAACAGCAACAACACATACTCGTATTACTACACACTTTGCAAAATAAACAATTACATTACAATTGAACAAAAAAAAGGTCTCTTACCAAACACATGCAACTACAGAAACAGCAGAACAACAGAACCACCAGTAACAGAACCGCACACTGCAACAATCTAAAGAGAAAAAAAAACAATACACATTAGAAGAAACAAAAACAACACACATTACAACAGGTTATGTCACAGGGTATGTCACAAATGGGGTGTCTGTCCCCAAGGGGGAAGATTATAAATCATTATAAACGTGGGCCCCCTGCAAGCAACCCTACGGAGGGCAGAGAGACCAAATAAAGACACGGCAGAACATACTGAAAACAAATGGGCCCAAGGAAGCAACCCTTGGCCAAGGGGTCGCTCCCTATAAAAAACAAAAACCTAGAGTACAGTGGGCTTTTCTATCCCCCCCCCCCCTGGGACCAGAAACTGTAAAAAAACAGCCACTCCGCCCCCAAGGGGGGGGGGGGCTGAATAGTCTACAATATTTATAATGCCCCCTGGAAGCAACCCTTGCCCAAGGGGTCGCTCCTTTATAAATATACTAAAATCCCTGGTGTCTAGTGGGCTTTTCTACCCCCCCTGGGTCCAGATGTGGCCCAAAAAATGGGTGATCTGCCCCCAGGGGGGCAGACAAGTCTAAAAAAAATTATGGGCCACTAGGAAGCGACCCTTCCCCAAGGGGTCGCTTCCTTTACAATTATAAATAAATCCCTGGTGTCTAGTGGGCTTTTCTGCCCCCCCTGGGTCCAGATCACGCGCTAACATGGGCGATCTGCCCCCAGGGGGGGGCAGAAAAGTCTGGATTGAAAAATTATGGCCCTAGGAAGCGACCCTTGCCCAAGGGGTCGCTTCTTTTTATGAAAATAAACATCCCTGGTGTCTAGTGGGCTTTTCTGCCCCCCCTGGGTCGAGATCGCTCGCTAAAACGAGCGATGTCGACCCAGGGGGGGCAGAAAAGTCTGAATTATAAAAAATTTGCCCCTGGAAGCGACCCTTGCCCAAGGGGTCGCTTTCTTTTCAGACAAAAACAATCCCTGGTGTATAGTGGGCTTTTCTGCCCCCCCCGGGTCGAGATCGCTCGCTAAAACGACCGATGTCGACCCAGGGGGGGCAGAAAAGTCTGAATAACATAAAATTAGCCCCTGGAAGCGACCCTTGCCCAAGGGGTCGCTTCCTTTCCAAACAAAAACAATCCCTGGTGTCTAGTGGGGGCATTACTGGTGCAGGATCGCGACGCTGTGCGCGATCCTGAACCAGGAATGCCCTGCATTGGGACATCAGGGGAGAGGAAACAGTGTTTCCTCCCCCCCGATGCCTCAAGGCACCGAGAAATGGCCCCCCGCCCCACCGGAGACCAAAAACCTACCTTGAAGCTGGACGCGCTGGAAAGACATGGCTTCCAGCGCGTCCAGCACTTCCTGATGACGTCGGCGTGCGCGACAGTGCGCTGATGTCACCAGGAAGTGCGGGGGGCCGGGGGGAGCAGCGCGAAGTCTTCCACTGCCACCCCCCAAAAAACTAACTAGATCGGAGCCCCAGGGGGGGAGCGACAGCGCTCCCCCCGAGGGCTGTACTGATGACGGAGCGGTTCCGTCATCAGCACAGCCCAACCGATGCTGATGACGGAACCGCTCCGTCATCAGCATCGAAGGGGTTAAAAGTAGTTGTCATTTACAATGCCAATAGCTCAAACGCGCGTAAATGCGAGACCTATTGCATTGCAAATGCTTGTTGTGATATACAACCCAACACAAGACTAGCTGAATACAATGTGGTGTATCAGAGCCATATATTTTAGCCTGCGCAGTTCTGCTGCAGTCCGTAATTTGAAGCGGAGGTATGTGCCGCTCAAAAATGAACGCAGATGGACACAAACTTATACACTGCCGAAGAGCGACACAGACAAAATTGCAAACACTCTGGTACAAATAAAGGAGTCTGTACAAACAACTCAACAACCCCAACACTGCGCAAAGTAAGATAAAAATGTAAGACTTTTTCACCAAAAAATATATTTAGAAAAAATATACAATTCACTTACAAGACACAACTACACTCACCAGCACCTACTCTGCAAAGACACAGCAAATAGGCAACAATATCCCACTAGAAAGAAGAAAAAAAAAAACTTACATCTACAGAAGGACACATCAAAAACAAATGCAAAACATGTTTTACAATCACAACAAACAGCAACAACACATACTCGTATTACTACACACTTTGCAAAATAAACAATTACATTACAATTGAACAAAAAAAAGGTCTCTTACCAAACACATGCAACTACAGAAACAGCAGAACAACAGAACCACCAGTAACAGAACCGCACACTGCAACAATCTAAAGAGAAAAAAAAACAATACACATTGGAAGAAACAAAAACAACACACATTACAACAGGTTATGTCACAGGGTATGTCACAAATGGGGTGTCTGTCCCCAAGGGGGGAAGATTATAAATCATTATAAACGTGGGCCCCCTGCAAGCAACCCTACGGAGGGCAGAGAGACCAAATAAAGACACGGCAGAACATACTGAAAACAAATGGGCCCAAGGAAGCAACCCTTGGCCAAGGGGTCGCTCCCTATAAAAAACAAAAACCTAGAGTACAGTGGGCTTTTCTACCCCCCCCCCCTGGGACCAGAAACTGTAAAAAAACAGCCACTCCGCCCCCGGGGGGGGGGGGGCTGAATAGTCTACAATATTTATAATGCCCCCTGGAAGCAACCCTTGCCCAAGGGGTCGCTCCTTTATAAATATACTAAAATCCCTGGTGTCTAGTGGGCTTTTCTACCCCCCCTGGGTCCAGATGTGGCCCAAAAAATGGGTGATCTGCCCCCAGGGGGGGCAGACAAGTCTAAAAAAAATTATGGGCCACTAGGAAGCGACCCTTCCCCAAGGGGTCGCTTCCTTTACAATTATAAATAAATCCCTGGTGTCTAGTGGGCTTTTCTGCCCCCCCTGGGTCCAGATCACGCGCTAACATGGGCGATCTGCCCCCAGGGGGGGGCAGAAAAGTCTGGATTGAAAAATTATGGCCCTAGGAAGCGACCCTTGCCCAAGGGGTCGCTTCTTTTTATGAAAATAAACATCCCTGGTGTCTAGTGGGCTTTTCTGCCCCCCCTGGGTCGAGATCGCTCGCTAAAACGAGCGATGTCGACCCAGGGGGGGCAGAAAAGTCTGAATTATAAAAAATTTGCCCCTGGAAGCGACCCTTGCCCAAGGGGTCGCTTTCTTTTCAGACAAAAACAATCCCTGGTGTATAGTGGGCTTTTCTGCCCCCCCCCCCCCCGGGTCGAGATCGCTCGCTAAAATGACCGATGTCGACCCAGGGGGGGCAGAAAAGTCTGAATAACATAAAATTAGCCCCTGGAAGCGACCCTTGCCCAAGGGGTCGCTTCCTTTCCAAACAAAAACAATCCCTGGTGTCTAGTGGGGGCATTACTGGTGCAGGATCGCGACGCTGTGCGCGATCCTGAACCAGGAATGCCCTGCATTGGGACATCAGGGGAGAGGAAACAGTGTTTCCTCCCCCCCGATGCCTCAAGGCACCGAGAAATGGCCCCCCGCCCCACCGGAGACCAAAAACCTACCTTGAAGCTGGACGCGCTGGAAAGACATGGCTTCCAGCGCGTCCAGCACTTCCTGATGACGTCGGCGTGCGCGACAGTGCGCTGATGTCACCAGGAAGTGCGGGGGGCCGGGGGGAGCAGCGCGAAGTCTTCCACTGCCACCCCCCAAAAAACTAACTAGATCGGAGCCCCAGGGGGGGAGCGACAGCGCTCCCCCCGAGGGCTGTACTGATGACGGAGCGGTTCCGTCATCAGCACAGCCCAACCGATGCTGATGACGGAACCGCTCCGTCATCAGCATCGAAGGGGTTAAAAGTAGTTGTCATTTACAATGCCAATAGCTCAAACGCGCGTAAATGCGAGACCTATTGCATTGCAAATGCTTGTTGTGATATACAACCCAACACAAGACTAGCTGAATACAATGTGGTGTATCAGAGCCATATATTTTAGCCTGCGCAGTTCTGCTGCAGTCCGTAATTTGAAGCGGAGGTATGTGCCGCTCAAAAATGAACGCAGATGGACACAAACTTATACACTGCCGAAGAGTGACACAGACAAAATTGCAAACACTCTGGTACAACGTAAAGCTGAAACCAAAAGGCATGCGCCTCCACAAAGAGAATGCCCATATGCCGTTTATGGCAAAATTACACAGAATGCAGAACCCCAGGCTCGACAAGCGGCTTGCATCGCCTCTCGCCTCTGCAAAGAAAAAAATAGTAAATAAAAACCACAGAAAGAGCAAGTTGGGCGTGAAGAGACTTACTCAAGTTTGGCAGAAAGGATCGGCGGTAAGTTTGATGATGTCTCAAAATTAAAAGACTGCATGTCATGGCTAAATACGTGTTTTTGTTTTTTAAAATCTTAATTTATACTTGTTTTCCCTCTAATATAAATATGGCAAAGCTGGTTTAAGGCAGTGAGTCGATATCATAGTCTTCAATTTAAGAAGAAATATTTTATTAAAGTGATGACACCCTACTCTACATAGATACTAGTAGCCACTGGGGAATAACAGTCCCTGCAGTTGTTTAACAAAGGGGGATTTCTTTTTCAGTGGCTGTTTTGTGAAAAGCTAAATGCAGTCTCTCAAATTGAAGGTATCTAATGGCTGGAGCTAGCCAACCCAATATCTTGTACTGTGTGGAGGGAGCATAATTGTTTTTGGGGAAAAGTGAAGACCAGCAAGACAGCTAAAGCTATCTTTAGGCAAGATATAAAAAAGCAATCATAAGAGTGAAAAATTATTTTCTCTTTTAGCCTGCAATTGTACTTTTGTTGATGACATTTCTAGAAAAAAACACTCACTTTATTGCACAGTGTGTTTTGCCATTCTATGAGAAATTAAATAAAGTTTTTGCTTTTTTCTCAGACACCCATTAAATAAGACCTATTCTGTATTTTTAAAAGAGCAACCATTTGGTTCCAGTGTGACTGGTGTGGTAAGATAAAGGCAAACTTTTTAAGCTTTCTCTGAGTTTTAAGTAGATTTCGTATTTCACACCTAACTCAAGCCACATCTAGGAGTGTGTTTGCGCTAAAAGATGCTGATGGATTTACCCCCTTATCCCAAACGGAAGACATCCTGGTGAGTCTAAAACCCGGACCAGCTCATCTGTAAGCAGATATTGCTTCTAGGTGAAAAAGTCCAACCATATGTCCTCATTTTCCAAAGTAGTGTTTTATTGTTGGTATCACTCTTGCTTTATCTTTCTAAATGGGGAGAGGAGTTAGCCTAACTGCTAGGCCTGTCGACCTCGAATCGGGGAACTGAGGGGTATATTATCAAGGGGTTTTATCTCCGCTTTTTTGGCTTTAAAAGCCAAGAAAGCGGAGATAAAATTATCTCCCTATTACCAAGCTGTCGCTAACACCAGTTAGCGACAGCTAATAGGAGATAGCGACCATCATGGGCCCCACTTTGCATGTCAGTGATATTTATCACTAATGATATGCAAAGTGGGCGTGCCAAGATGTTAGCGACTGGAAACAGTCGCTAACATCGCTATCTCCTATTACCAACTTTTGGAGATATTTGCGCTAAGGGCGAATATCTCCAAAAGCTAACACCTGCCCTGAGCAGTTCTTAGCCATGTTATCCAATGGGAGGTGGATAACATGGCTAAGAGCATTTGCTCGATAATGCATGAATATCGCTGACTTTTCAGCGATATTCATGCATTGCGGGCGTTTTTTATCGCATTTGCGATAAACCTTGCTAATAGCAAGGTTTATCTGCGATAAAAATCGCCGATGTGCGGCGATAATTTTTGTCTCTAAACAAGTTAGAGACAAAAATTATCGCTAGTTGTTGATAATATACCCCTGAGTTCGACTCTCGGCAATGACACTGAACATCTTGTGATTCTGGGCAAATCACTTAATTTCCCTGTGCCTAACAATACTCTGATACCCGATACCGGGTCAAGTTCGCGCTATATAAAAGTACTAAAAATGTATCTTTTCAAGAGTTTACAAGATGTTGTGCTGCTTGTGTTTGTTTACATCTATGCCAACATTGTTTTGCGAGTTACTAAATTATATGTTGTCTTTGTTATGAAAGTGATATTTAGTGGCGAAGATGCGAAGAGGCTTGCAAGGCCTTGCTGATGCTCCGAAACTTTCTGATATCGAAAATATCCTGGTGAGGATGCAACAAGTAATAAGATGTAATATACACTAGTGCCTTCATGGAAAAAACTAAAATTATTGTGTGTTGCTTTTTCTCTTTCCGTAATGCGTTTCTTAACAGATTATACTGATTGGTAAATGCATTTCTGTAACCAGTGGGCACATTCACCATTGTATTACATTTTCACATGAACATGGTAGAACTAACAAGCAGGAAGTTATAGCAAATTAGAAATAGTTGAGTGAGACTGGATGAAAGGCTGTGTGTAAGAGTATCGATGAAAGTGAGTGAGATAAGGCAAGTGTGGATAGAAAAATGGTAGGAGAGACTAGAGTATAGATTAGGGATTGTGGGGAAAGGACTGTTGTCACGGTACAAGACAATTAATTAAAACGTGTCTGGATTACTGACTAGGACTGTGAGTGTCAGTCAGTCAGTCAAAACACTTTTATTCGATTATTTAAAATCATAAAAAGAGACAGGTACAAACAATTCATTTCAAATAAACAACATCCATTTAACATTTAACATTTTTAAAATTCTTAAAATTCATCTAATTCCGTCTCAAACAAGGGAGCAGTGTGATAAATAGTTCATGTAATAATTCATATGATCACCCTCTAATACATTTAAAATCAGGCAGGGGTATTCGGGGCGCATAAACTCTTCTTGTCAATCTGCACACCGGCTACTAAAAAGCTTGTGACATGAAAAATAACCCGGGCACTACTTAGCATTTGTAAATAAAGAAGAGCAGGCCTAACCTGTGTAAAACGCGCCTCCCTCAGAATAGGCAACAAATATTTTTTCCTAATCTTTACATAGTGCTCGCGAAACATAATAAAATGTAAAGTGTCTTGTGCTGAAAAATTGTCACACTTGCAGGGGTTAGAGTTTTCCGGAGTGCCCCATGTTGGGAAGAAGCCCAATGGAGAATGGATTAGATTAAAACGAAATCTAGTTAAAAGATACCGATGGTAGGGTCTTGTTACTAAATTAAGGTAGGGCTCTAGACCAGGAGAGGTTACTAGTACATAGTTCGCTTTTACAATGGGTTTTTTCATTTCCTGCTCCTCCCTCTCTAGTGTGAACAAGGCAATTTTTGTCCAGCTCACATCATCTCTCTTGATACAATCGGGGGAGGGAAAAAGCTCAGGTCGCCCAAGGTTTATAAAAGTTGATTTAATGTAAGCCAACCATGGGATCCTACTGGCTCTGTCCAGAGCTAAACAATCTTTTAGGATCAAGTGGTTCAATGAAATTTCCTGGTTAAGCCAGGTCTTAAGCCAACAGATCAATGGGGTGATTTAAAAAAAGTCTGTAACATATCCCAACCCCAACTCTGTATGGATAGAAAATGTAGGGGTGGACTGTGGCACTGATAACAATGAGTGAATTCTGTCAATATCCGCTGTCCCTTGTTGATATTTTATTGGATAAAAATAATCCCAAATCTTGGCGACTTCCAGATACCACCACAGCCAATTACACGGCAAAAGGAAATCGCCAGGCGGTGTGTGAGTCTCATAATGGGTAAAGAAACCTGGGATTGGTGCATCATCTGCATCTCAGCCAATCGTAGTGCGCAGCAGAGCATTACGAGGTACTAATTGGCTGTAGTGCGCACATGCGTCAACGGTGGATAAACACTGATTGTTCAATAGTATTGGGGCACAGTTTAAGGGTTAATCCTTGAAGTGGAGTAGTGGCGTTTAATGGGAAATCGGGTGGTAGTTGGTGTGTCAGTTTAAAACATTACTGACCTCAGGTGAAGAACCTAAGTGATGGTCGGACCTTATGACGGGTCAGTCATCCGAGGCGGCAGTCGGATTTCAAACGGAATTGACATCTGAAAGAGGGTTGCAGCCCAATGGTGGCGAGAAAAGTTCTGTATGTTACTTGCAGCACGCCAACAGTTATGGGGTTTGGGTCAGGTCATTGGCTTTGATAAGGTGCGCAGCACGGTCCCACAGACTTATGTGGCATGGTTAGTAAGTATGGGTGAAATTTGCAAATTCGCGGTCCGTGAATTCGTGCAAAATTGCAAAAAAATCAGCGAGTTCGCGAATTTTCCCACGAACTCGCGATTTTTGTTCCAGTTGCACAAATATGTGACCACGTGTGCATGTAACTTTGCCAGCGCGCCAAAAGGCGCCGAGGTCCCTTGAGTGAGCTGGCCATTATAGTGGGGACGGGCGGGAAGACGTTTCATACCGCTAGTGTGTGGTGGATGGGGCCAAACGGGCGGGGTTTCTATGCGAGTTCACATGCATCTTGTTTATAAAGGGTCAGAGACCGAGCAGAGCAGCAGATGAGGAGAAAGCAGCCTCCTGATCACAGGAGCTACACGGGGATGGCGCTCGGGAAACTCATGGATGCAAAAATACGTTTGGCACAGGACCGCAGAATCCTTCAGATGTACAAGATAGCTCTGCTGCGCGTGTTGGTACAAAGCCATTCTGATCCTGCTCAGTGGGTTCAGGCGCATGCAGCTGCTGCTGCTGGACAATGTCCCATCTCATACTAAACTGCCCCGTACAGGCATATGCTGGCGCTGGGCAGTAGGGTGCAGTGGCATGCGGGTGCTCCACGCTTGGTACATGCCCATACCGGTGCCAGGGGGGACTCGTGTTTATTGGTGCTGTGTAGCAAGTTATGACTTTACATTTTGACTGCACCAGACGGTGGTACCACCTACACGGGTCAGGAGCATCCAGGCACCAGACTTCATGGTGCAAGAGCATAATGGTGCTGTGCGGTACGGGTATATATGTACTGGGGGCAGGGGGACACTTAGCACAATGTGTGCTCACACCCAGAGGGCTCCCAGGCAATTGAGCATGAGAGGTCTTCGGGGCAGTTCAGCAGCACGGGGGCTCACACCCACTGGGCCCGGGGCAGTTCAGTAGCGCGTGGGCTCACAACCCCAGGGCAGCTCAGCAGCGCAGGGGCTCACACCCACAGGGCTCCCGGGCAGTTTAGCAGCGCCACCCTCTGGTTCATCACTGCCACCCTCAGGTTCATCACTGCCACCCTCTGGTTCACCACTGCCACCCTCTGGTTCATCACTGCCACCCTCTGGTTCACCACTTCTACCCTCTGGTTCACCACTGTCACCCTCTGGTTCATCACTGTCACCCTCTGGTTCACCACTTCCACCCTCTGGTTCATCACTGTCACCCTCTGGTTCATCACGGCCACCCTCTGGTTCATCACAGCACCCTCTGGTTCACCACTGCCACCCTCTGGTTCATCACTGCCACCCTCTGGTTCATCACTGTCACCCTCTGGTTCATCACTGCCACCCTCTGGTTCACCACTGCCACCCTCTGGTTCATCACTGGCACCCTCTGGGTCACCACTGCCACCCTCTGGTTCATCACTGTCACCCTCTGGTTCATCACTACCACCCTCTGGTTCACCACTGCCAACCTTTGATACATCACTGTCACCCTCTGGTTCATCACTGCCACCCTCTGGTTCATCACAACACCCTCTGGTTCACCACTGCCACCCTCTGGTTCATCGCTGCCACCCTCTGGTTCATTACTGCCACCCTCTGGTTCACCACTGCCACCCTCTGGATCATCACTGCCACCCTCTGGTTTGCTACTGCCACCCTCTGGTTCATCACTGCCACCCTCTGGTTCACCACTTCTACCCTCTGGTTCACCACTGTCACCCTCTGGTTCATCACTGTCACCCTCTGGTTCACCACTGCCACCCTCTGGTTCATCACTGTCACCCTCTGGTTCATCACTGCCTCCCTCTGGTTCATCACAGCACCCTCTGGTTCACCACTGCCACCCTCTGGTTCATCACTGCCACCCTCTGGTTCATCACTGTCACCCTCTGGTTCATCACTGCCACCCTCTGGTTCACCACTGCCACCCTCTGGTTCACCACTGGCACCCTCTGGGTCACCACTGCCACCCTCTGGTTCATCACTGTCACCCTCTGGTTCATCACTGCCACCCTCTGGTACATCACTGTCACCCTCTGGTTCATCACTGCCACCCTTTGGTTCATCCCAACACCCTCTGGTTCACCACTGCCACCCTCTGGTTCATCACTGCCACCCTCTGGTTCATTACTGCCACCCTCTGGTTCACCACTGCCACCCTCTGGATCATCACTGCCACCCTCTGGTTTGCTACTGCCACCCTCTGGATCATCACTGTCACCCTCTGCTTCATCGCTGCCACCCTCTGGTTCATCACAGCACCCTCTGGTTCTCCAGTGCCACCCTCAAGTTCATCACTGCCACCCACTGGTTCATCACTGCCACCCTCTGGTTCATGACTGCCACCCTCTGGTTGATCACTGCCATCCTCTGGTTCATCACTGCCACCCTCTGGTTCATCACAGCTCCCTTTGGTTCACCCTTGCTACCCTCTGGTTTATCACTGCCACCCTCTGGTTCATCACAGCACCCTCTGGTTCACCACTGCCACCCTCTGGTTCATCACTGCCAGCCTCTAGTTCATCACTGCACCCTCTGGTTCACCACTGCCACCCTCTGGTTCATCACTGCCACCCTCTGGTTCATCACAGCACCCTCTGGTATACCCCTGCCACCCTCTGGTTCATCACTGCCACCCTCTGGTTCACCACTGCCACCCTCTGGTTCACCGCTGTCACCCTCTGGTTCATCACAGCACCCTCTGGTTCACCACTGCCACCCTCTGGTTCACCACTGCCACCCTCTGGTTCATCACTGCCACCCCCTGGTTCATCACTGCCACCCTCTGGTTCATCACAGAACCCTCTGGTTCACAACTGCACCTTATGGTTAATCACAGCACCCTCTGGTTCACCACTGTAGATTATGGGGAGAAAGCACACCTGCCCAGCCACAACCAGGGGCTGCTTAATGTGTTACTGAATTTGAGCTTCAAGTCCGGCACCTGCTTCCTTATCTGTAAGTGCTTCTTGTTGTGGTTTAATTTTTGTGACAGCCTGGAGCATTGTGCCATACTTGTAACTATTCTCTGACCCTGCTTTGAGGGTCAGAGCAGGGTCAGAGAATAGTTGCAAGTAGGCAACAACTTTGGAGGCGCCGCTCAGGAAGCACTTACAGGGTTACAGCAGGTGCCCTAGTTGAAGTTAATTTCTTTGTAACCATGTTGTAAATGGTTACAAAGAAGTTAGCTTCAACTTGGGCACCTGCTGTAACCCTGTAAGTGCTTCATGTACTTCCGTTTTTGAAAATCCGTCCCAAACGCGATTTTGCGGATTTTTCTGCAATTTCGCGAGATTCGCGGACCGCGAAATTGCAGAAAATCCGCAAATTCCGCAAACGGAACGGATTTTACGCCCATGCTTAGTTAGTATGTAATGACACAGCGCCAGCGCCCACGTTTTTAAACAAGTGCAAAAGTGCGTGCCTCGCGCGGCAGCAGGGGGAGGGGGCCTGCGCGATTCCCTTGCAGGAGCGTGCGCCCATATGGCGCCACCATATAGCACTATGCGCTCCCGCAACGCAATCTCCAAAACGTGCACGTGTTGCATTAAAAGCAATGCAGCGCGTGCACATTTTTGCCTGGAAAGCTGAAGCGATCTCAAGAGGTCTCTTTCAATGCAACGCGTGCACGTTTTTGCCTGGAAAGCTGAAGCGATCTCAAGAGGTCTCTTTCCTGGGCGAGACCTAAAAAACCATAATGCTTTCCGAGCAACATGAAAAACATGAAATCTAGAATGTGCTATTTCTGACTGCCCTTTTCATCTTTAAAATCTATTGCATCGGCACTCCAGTGGAGGCAGGATACACACAAACAGTCAACTGAAACATTATGCCCACTTACTAACCAGTAATCTTCATTTCTCTGAGTCCTACTGTTCCCCGTCACACTTCTTACATAGATGAGCGATAACTGCTCCACCAAAGCAGCCACCAAGAAAAATAAATAAGTTTCCCATCCCTCACTGATGTTTTCCCTACCCTTCCTACATCCTGCCGTAAAGGAAAACCACACCCACCTTACATCCTGTATCTCCCAAGCAATTGAAACTGAGAATCCCAGGGAGGGAGGGATCGGAAACTGCCTATGACGGAGAAGAGTAGGACTCCGTGTAGTGAAGATTCCTTACGTAGAAGAGCAGATACGAAAGAATGACATTGGCTTCAACCACACTTAATTTGAGATGCACAAAAATGGACTTATACCATATAAAATACATAGTACGATTCCTTCATCAGTGATTGTCTACTGAACTCATCTCTGCTGAACCAAAATTAGCTGAAGTATTTGCCAACACTGATCGGGAATGATGTAAAAAAGTGTTTGGAGAACCCCAAGTGATAGCATTCCAAATATCCTGCATAGAGCCTCCCTTAAATGCAGCCCTGGACGCGGCCATATCCATGATTGATTTTCCTTGTATTAAATTTGGAATACTCTTTCCCTGAGATTGATATGCTAAAATTGTAGCTGATTTAAGCCATCTACTTAAAGTAGAACATATGGGTTTTAACCCCGTCCAGCCCTCCCCAAGGTAACAAACAGAGAGTCAGTCTTCGTGAAAGACACTATCCTTGACAAATAAATTGTCAAAGCCGTCTCCTCATCCATAAAGTGCATCTTATGCTCCTCACCATACTAGGAGCAGGGCAGAAGAGAGGTAAAACAAGATCTTGAGACCAGCGAAAAGGTGACACAACTTTGGGGACAAAGTAAGGACACTGGCTCAGAATTACCTAGTCAGGGAAGAATCTCTGAAGCAGTTCTGAAGCTAACAAAGCTCCCCATTCTCCCACTCCTCTGGCTGAGGAAATAGCTACTAAAAATTATTCTATATGTCAAACAATTTAGATCTACCTGATATAATCATTTAAAAGGGGTTCCTACAAAGCCTTTGGAGCTAACAGTAAATCCCAGGATGGCAAAGGATCATGAAATACAGTTTTTTAAGGGGAGAAATACATCAACCTGGATACCAAAGGAGCAAATTTGTCAAAATCTGGATCGCTTAATTCTCTTTCTGCTGCCCAATGAGCCTTTAAAGTTGAAATAGCCAAAACAAATTCAATTCCTACCTTAAGGAATTCCAGATTAGAAATAGGTTGCACTGATTGTCCTCAATATAGTTTCCAGACACACCACCTGTCAAACCTCTGCTAATGACATGAGTATGATTTTAAAGTAGAGGGTGTCTTGACTGTTGTATCAATGTCGCTACGTATTGAAAGCAACCCCTAGACTCCAATTTCAGCCTCTCAATATCCATACCCTATCTGAAGTCTCTGTAAAATTGGAAGGGGAAGCCTCATAGTGCCAAAGACTGGGAAACCAATGGCATCCACCAACATGATGCGACTGCAAGCTGGAGTAGCAGTGATTCCCACGGATGTCAACTACAGCACAAGACTACCAGAATAAACTCTTCTTTGTCCTCCCTCACCTTCTGCAAACACTCTCTGTATGAGGGGAATCATAGGAAAGGCACATAGTAGGCCTTCTGACCAATCAAAGGAGATCACATCCCTTTTCCAAGCCTTCTGGGAGATATTTGTACAGAAAGTGGGAACAAGACTGTTATCTGAAGCAAAGAGATCCATTCGAGGGAGGCCAACTTTCCTCACCAACTGCTGGAATGTCTGTTTCCTCAAAGATAAGGAGGATATAAAAGGGAAATCCCTGCTGAGATAAACTGTTCCCACATTTTACCTTACAGGAAGGTAAGCTACCCTAAAGGAGGGCAGATTTTGTCTTGCCTACAAACAAATCTGTCAGATTAACAGATTTAGGGATCTAATTTTGCAACTCCCCTGATGATTGTTATAGGCCACAACAATCCTGTTGGCTTTTCTGATCTGAACACCCTGACCAATCCAAAGTGACCATGACTAACTAGACTGCTTTAAGCTCCCTCCAATTGGATGAGGCCCTCTCTTCTAGAGCTGACCATTATTTATTTAAAGAGTTTTATATAGCGCTGGCTAGACCCGGAGGTGTCAGAGCGCTTTACATGAGAATTAAACAGTTTCATTTACAGTTACAGCGTTACATCAGTTACAGTTACATCAGTTACTACCAATGGTGTAAATAGGGAAACAGGGGAAAAGTAAAGGGGTGCAATTACAAGAGGATGTACAGTGTTACAACGTTACTACAGTTAACAGTTGACTAGGGCATTAAGAAACAAAAAACAAGACCAAAGGAGCAAAGAGAAAAGAAGGGGTGAAAAGAAAAGGGGTTAGAATGCAGATCAAGTCTCAGCAGAAAGGCCATGGAGCAAGGTACAGGCTGGGGATACCAAAAAAAGTCAGAGTTAAGCAAACCGGTGGTGAATCCGTGAACCCACACGTCAAAGCCGGGCTCCCTCATAGCGTTGGGTCAACACATAGAGACGGGACGGGAGCGTAGCAGACCACAGGGCCAGCTGGGTTGTAAGGGCACCATGAGAGTTAACAGGAGATTCAGGGGGTTCAGGGTGGGGGCGAAAAAGGGTGCCTCACTGAGAAAATACAATGAGAACGAGGTGGGAAATGCACAGAAAAAGGGGGGTTATACTGGGTGCAAAGGTCCAAATGGCGGTAAAAAGGCGCTGACCAGGAGCAAGCATAAGTCTGGAAGTCAATCGTAATCGCAAGATTGAGGGACCAGGACATGGACTCCAGCTACCTCACAACAAAATGGCGGGATTGAAGGCAAACAAATCCGTCCAGAAATCGAAAAGAACACCTACCCCAGGAGCAGGGCTGAATGGGGAGGGCAAGACACCAGACCTGGAAGGAGGAAAGACTGGATGTTGTCGATTCCTCGCAAGTCTGTGATTGATAGAGAAGAAGTCAGCAGAGGCAGCAGCTTCAGAAGGGGAAATGAAGCTGCGGGGTCAGGAGGGTGTGAAAGCACAAAAAAAGGGAAAACAGGCTTAGGAAAAAAAGGAAAAAGGGCATCGGCGTCACGGAGCTCTCAAGGAAGTTCCGACTGGGAAGCAGGACCTCCATGTCTCAGCTGCAGCCGGCAAGGCACCTCAGGATGTCAGGAAACCACAGCAAAGGTCCAGGAGGCAGGTGGTATTCGGAGGGGCCACGAGGGCAGCAAGGCAGGCATCGGCAGGGACGCAGAGGGCCAGAAGCTGGCAGATCCTTGATGTTCACCAGACGGCGAGGGAAGAAAGGAGACCAGAGGGGCGAGAAGCGCAGACATACATGAACCCAGGTGTGTAGAAAAGATCCAAAGAGGGGGTATTCAGGGGGATTTAAGCCAGAAAAGGCGAACCCAAGCCGGGAGCTTCCGGCCGGAGCTCCTCACCAGTCGGATATTCTTGTTCACTGAACCCGGGATTAATCTAACAATGCACCCCCCCATCATTAGAATGGCAAATGTCTTCACTATTTTATAACAAACCAAAAGGCAGGACCTGAAACTGATAGTGCTTGTGGCCAACACAAAATCACCAGAGTTTCTGAGATGCTGCAATAACTGATACCTGGAGGTAAGCACCCTGGAGAACCAGAGATGCCAAACAGTCCCCTTGTCTATGTATGGCAGAATCAGCCGCAAACTGTTCATCTTGAATTTTAGATGAGGCAAAAACAAGTTCACAAAGACATAGCCAGAGCTGGCCTGAAATCTCTGTTTGGCTTCTTTACTAAAAACAGAATTGGGGAAGTCCATTTGCCTCTTTGGCTGACTGGCACCAGTACCACTGCCTTCTTGTCCAATAACTTTGTACAATATGCAGCATAGCTTCTCTCTATATGGGGTTTACTGGTAGCAGGATTACACAGAAGGATTCTGTAGGCACTGAATGAAATTCTATCTGATATCCTTCTTGGATCACTTGTAGAACTCACCTGCTCTGAATTGTCTTCTCCCATATCTGAAGGAAATATTTTAGCCTCCTTCCAATCGGTACCACCCGATTTTTCTTGGTCAGAACTGAGGTGGTGCTTTACTCCAAGTTACTGTACCCGGGAAGGATCACTGACATAATATCGACAGACAGAATATCTACATACAAAATTATCGACACAAAAATATCGACATCAAAAATATCGGAGTTATATCTTCATAAAGGTAAGTACAAAAATATCGAAAAAAAATATCGTAGTACAAAAATATCGAAAATAAATATATCGTTTTTTTAAATGTACTATAATAATGTAAAAATAATGTAAAAATACATATAATTTTACAAATATTAAATATAAACATTAAAACATATTTAAAAAATAATAACGAATACATATACATTTAAAATAAATGTAAAACTTTATATATAAATTAATATATATACTTACTCCACATATTGCAACAGTAGGAAAAGCGTTGGATAGCGTAGGGGTTTAAATTACTATTCCCACTCCAGAGGGTGCAACAGTAGGGAAAGCTTTGGATAGCACAGGGGTAAAAATTACTATTCCCACTCCAGAGGGTGCAACAGTAGGGAAAGCGTTGGATAGTGTAGGGGTAAAAATTACTATTCCCACTCCAGAGGGTGCAACAGTAGAGAAAATGTTGGATAGCGTAGGGGTAAAAATTACTATTCCCACTCCAGAGGGTGCAACAGTAGGGAAAGCGTTGGATAGCATAGGGGTAAAATTGACTATTCCCACTCCAGAGGGTGCAACAGTAGGGAAAGCGTTGGATAACGTAGGGGTAAAATTTACTATTCCCACTCCATAGAGTGCAACAGTAGGGAAAGCGTTGGATAGCGTAGGGGTTTAAATTACTATTCCCACTCCAGAGGGTGCAACATTAGGGAAAGCGTTGAATAGCGTAGGGGTAAACATTACTATTCCCACTCCAGAGAGTGCAACAATAGGGAAAGCGTTGGATAGCGTAGGGGTACAAATTACTATTCCCACTCCAGAGGGTGCAACAGTAGGGAAAGCGTTGGACTGCGTAGAGGTAAAAATTACTATTCCCACTCCAGAGGGTGTAACAGTAGGGAAAGCGTTGGAGAGCGTAGGGGTAAACATTACTATTCCCATTCCAGAGAGTGCAACAGTAGGGAAAGCGTTGGATAGCGTAGGGGTAAAAATTACTAATCCCACTCCAGAGGGTGCAACAGTAGGGAAAGCGTTGGATAGCGTAGGGGTTTAAATTACTATTCCCACTCCAGAGGGTGCAACAGTAGGGAAAGCGTTGGATAGCGTAGGGGTAAAAATTACTAGTCCCACTTCAGAGGGTGCAACAGTAGGGAAAGCATTGGACAGCGTAGGGGTTTAAATTACTATTCCCACTCCAGAGGGTGCAACAGTAGGGGAAGCGTTGGATTGCGTAGGGGTAAAAATTACTATTCCTACTCCAGAGGGTGCAACAGTAGGGAAAGTGTTGGATAGCGTAGGGGTAAATATTACTATTCCCACTCCAGAGAGTGCAACAGTAGGGAAAGCGTTGGATAGCGTAGGGGTAAAAATGACTATTCCCACTCCAGAGGGTGCAACAGTAGGGAAAGCGTTGGATAACGTAGGGGTAAAATTTACTATTCCCACTCCATAGAGTGCAACAGTAGGGAAAGCGTTGGATAACGTAGGGGTTTAAATTACTATTCCCACTCCAGAGGGTGCAACATTAGGGAAAGCGTTGAATAGCGTAGGGGTAAACATTACTATTCCCACTCCAGAGAGTGCAACAATAGGGAAAGCGTTGGATAGCGTAGGGGTAAAAATTACTATTCCCACTCCAGAGGGTGCAACAGTAGGGAAAGTGTTGGACTGCGTAGAGGTAAAAATTACTATTCCCACTCCAGAGGGTGCAACAGTAGGGAAAGCGTTGGATAGCGTAGGGGTAAACATTACTATTCCCATTCCAGAGAGTGCAACAGTAGGGAAAGCGTTGGATAGCGTAGGGGTAAAAATTACTAATCCCACTCCAGAGGGTGCAACAGTAGGGAAAGCGTTGGATAGCGTAGGGGTTTAAATTACTATTCCCACTCCAGAGGGTGCAACAGTAGGGAAAGCGTTGGATAGCGTAGGGGTAAAAATTACTATTCCCACTTCAGAGGGTGCAACAGTAGGGAAAGCCTTGGATAGCGTAGGGGTTTAAATTACTATTCCCACTCCAGAGGGTGCAACAGTAGGGGACGCGTTGGATTGCGTAGGGGTAAAAATTACTATTCCCACTCCAGAGGGTGCAACAGTTCGGAAAGTGTTGGATAGCGTAGGGGTAAATATTACTATTTCCACTCCAGAGAGTGCAACAGTAGGGAAAGCGTTGGATAGCGTAGGGGTAAACATTACTATTCCCACTCCAAAGGGTGCAACAGTAGGGAAAGCGTTGGATAGCGTAGGGGTAAAAATTACTATTCCCACTTCAGAGGGTGCAACATTAGGGAAAACGTTGGATAGCGTAGGGGTAAAAATTACTATTCCCACTCCAGAGAGTGCAACAGTAGGGAAAGCGTTGGATAGCGTAGGGAGTTAAATTACTATTCCCACTCCAGAGGGTGCAACAGTAGGGAAAACATTGGATAGCATGGGGGTAAAAATGTCTTCCCACACTACTCCCCCTTTAACACACAACACACTACACATACAAAAAAACACAATTAAAATAAATATAAATTAATCAATTAATATGATTAAATTGATGTAATAATAAATGAACTAATTAACACATATTAATTACCAATTAATTAATAATAAATACAAATAAATAAATACAATCTCTTTAATTAATTACATTTAATTATATCACACCCTATTCCCCTATAAACACACAACCCACTACACATAAATAAATAACATCATTTAATCACTTAATAATTATTAATTACCAATTAATTATTAATTAACAATAACAAAAAATTAAATATATTAGCACATAAACTCTAGTTAATTTAATTAACTAATTAATATTAATTAATTACCAATTCATTATTAATTAATAACAACAAAAAATAAATATATTAGCACATTAACTCTAAATATTTTAATTAACTAATTAATATTAATTAATTACCAATTAATTATTAATTAACAATAACAAAAAATTAAATATATTAGCACATTAACTCTAATTAATGTAATTAACTAATTAATATTAATTAATTATCAATTAATTATTAATTAAAAATATTTGAAAAAAATATAGTAATTAATTAATTATTATTAAATTACTTCCCACCCTATACCCCTATAAACCCACAACCCGCTCTGATACTAAAATGCAAAATGTAAACAAAATTACTAATTTTCAAACATACATTAAAAAACATATTTAACAAACATATAAACAACATAATAAAATACATAACACTAAACAAAATTTCGATATTAGTAAATTTCAATATTAGTAACATACATACCTTAAAAACGATATTCTGTCTGTTGATATTTTTCACATCGATATTCTATACCATCGAAATTAAAACATCGATATTATTGTATATCGATATTTTAATTTCAATATTTTGTCTCTCTACCACCCGGGAACTGTCAGAGGTAGGGGCCCCCAGGCCATGTCCCCTACCCAAAAGGAATGACTAGTCATTTGTGACTGAAACAGTGTTCCAAATGCCCGACAGCATTCTGCATACTTTCCCCTTGCTGCTTGTTTCTCTGGATCAAGCAACTTTTTTATGCTCTGCAGGTCTATTTATTATATTCTCCAGCTGATCACTGAACAGTATTGGCCCATCAAAAAGGAATCTTCATGAATAAATTCTCATAACCTAATCCACAGTTGACAAAATGCAGCTATTAAAGAACCTGCAACCAAAGCTGCTGCCAAGGGAGACTCCTAAGAAACTTCAGAAAGGAATCCAACCTGCTTCCATTATTGTAAATATGACACACACATCACCTCCTGAATCCATCATTTCTACCAGACCCTAAAAATCCTTCATCAGAGACTGCACTATGTAAACGGGCTGCTGCTTGTAAGGCAATATTAGAGACCACATACAATCCTTTCAGAGCTAAGTCTATTAATTTGCCAACAAGGTCTGAAGGCATAGCATCTTCCTAGACTATACCTTCCTAGGAAGATAGCCCTGCCATTAGCAAATCCACTCTGACTATAGAAGGATATCCCTCTGCAAACCCCTGTAATCGATATCTTTTGGAGAGAAAGCAAGGGAAAGTATGTCTATCCACCTCTTTTCATTCATGCTCCATCCCCTACCTGGATTATGGAGGGGTAAAGCATGTACCATCTCATAATATTGGAAAAAAAGTTTCTCTGATTTGTCCAGTGAGGGGGTATCCTGAAAAGCAATATTAAGCCTTATATGTTTTAGAGCTTTCTTCAGTTTAGATCCACGAACAAACCTAGCATTGACCTCTTCAGTATCAGGAGCATCAGATTTCAGAGGATCAATCCATGACATTTTAGGAGAAGGTGGAAACTCATTGGCTTAAAAAGCTGCTACCAGCACCTCCTGAATCATAAGATGTAAGTCAGACATTGTGGGTACACCAGAGCAGATTCGTCCAACTAACCAGGTTCTTCCTCCAAATTTTGCCTTTTCTCAGCACACTTCTTAGTTCCATCTTAACTCTAAGAGGTAAAACCCATGAGCCTTTCCTTAAATAGAGGAAATAAATGACCCATTAACCAATGATAGGGAGCTCATAAAAACATTGCTGCTGCTTGTTTGGAGAGCAATGTGAGACACAAAGCATTTTGAGCAGGCATTGACATTTAATGGGAATGTGTCAACACTATTAACTTGTGTATTCTGTGTCCGTTTTAAACAGAATCTGTTCTGAGACTGAAATCTTCCTAAACTTGCTGCTAACACTGATCTGCACTGATTGCACTAAACGGAGAGTCCCGGTACACAGTGACACTTTTTTATAATGTTGGTATTGTAAGGCTTTAAAAACCTTTGTATGCCTTTTCTTGAGTTTTGGGAGCAGTTCGGACACTATTGGAAGGTGAGGAGAAGGAAACAGCACTACCAGAATAACCACACTGACTGCAGGGCAGAGATCAGTGGTCTAGCTTTCAATGCGAGGTGGGCTCAAATACGCGTGCACAACCCGACATCCGGAGATTGCTGCTGCTTGTTTGGAGGGCATTTTGAGGCTCAAAGCATTATGAGCACACATTGAAATTTAATGTGAATGTGACAACACTTTTAACTTGTGTATACTGTGTCCATTTCAAACTGAATATGTTCTAAGACTGAAATCTTTTTAATCGCTATGAGAAGACCTTGGAGTCTCATAAACTCACTTGCAAGGCACTTTGCACCATCTATTTTTTTCCCACAGATGTCAGTAGCTGTACAGGTAGGAAAGTTAAATGTAGCCATTACTAATTCCTTGGATCAGTGCGCTCCTCAGATGATAACCTACGTAACCAAAGGTTCGCCTTCAGAAAGATTGTACTCGCCTGAACTTAGAATAATGAAGAGAAAGTGCAAATCTCTGGAACATAATCTGAGACAATCCAAAAAAACATCAGATAGGAAAATATACAAGGAAGAGTTGAATAAATATCACAGAGCACTCAAACAAGTAAAGAAAGAGTATTTTGTGGAAACTAATTGAGGGCTATAATGGGTCTTCGAAGAACCTTTTTAGAATAGTGAAGGAGCTGGCTAATCCCACATGTCTTTCTCACAGTCTCAAACTCCTTTGATAACTCATTGTGAAGAAGTCAGCAACTTCTTCAATGATAACATTGTATTCATATAATGTATTCCACATTTAAAACACAACCAGCATTAGAGGAGACTAATTGGTAGATTTTAGAGCCCCACCTTGATGCCATATCTCACCTAGAGTCGTTCAATTTGATTTCAGAAGAGCAAGTGGAGAAATTGATGAAAGAAGTAAAAACGGATCCCCATTGGACCTATGCCAGCATTTTATATAGTCATGTCTAGCATCAACATTGAGCCCATGCCTGACACAGATATTGAATGGCTTATTCTCTGTTGCAACGTATCCAGATTCTTGTTAACCAGCATTGGTTACACCCTTGGTCACAAAAACGGGCATAGATGTATCAATTCTCTCAAACTAGCGGACAATTTCTCGACTTCTCTATTTGTCCAAAATATTTAAGAAATTGGTCAATGGTCATCTGATTGCTTTTCCGGAGCACAATGGTCTAGTGGATCTTTCTCAAACAGGCTTTAGGGCCAAGAATAGTACAAAGTCTACTCTGCTAGCCTTGCTTTATAACATCAGAATACTAGTGGACCTGTATTTTCTATTGTTGCGCCTCTGTAGGGTTCTGTTGCCCCCGCTTCGGTCCGTTCCCCCGTCCCCTCTCTCCTCTTCTGTTTATCCCCTCTGCCCCTTCTCTGCCGCTACTCCCCTGCGGCCCTACCCCCTCGATACCCATTCGCCACCCCGCTCCTGCCTCCCAGCTGCTCCTGCCTCCCTCCCCGCCTTAAACGGCGGCTACTGCGCGAGTGCACCACTGGCGCGCCAGAGCCTAGCCCATCTGCGCCCGTCCGCGCCTGGACCGCGCCCAGAACCAGAACCCCTGGCCATCGCAAACGCCACAACACCAGACTCCGCTACGGCACCAGCACCCTCCACGCACTCAACGCCGGCCGAAACCGCACCTGCTTCCAGGCCGCCCCGAAACGGACCCACGGACCCTTCTCTTCCCGCACCTGCAACTTTACCTGTGACAGAACCACCAAACCCACGAGGACGGGACCCAACCACCTCCGCTGCATACTCCTCAACACCCGCTCCGTATGCAAACACGCTATCGAGATCTGGGATCTGCTCGACACCTCCGCCCCAGACGTAGCCTTCCTGACCGAGACCTGGTGGAACAACTCCTCGGCACCCGACATCGCCATAGCCATCCTGGAAGGCTACAAGATCACACGCAGGGATCGCGCCAACGGAATCGGAGGAGGAGTAGCCTTAATCCACAAGTCCACCCTCAAGGTCACCACCCACGCAGACGACACACTCAACACTGCCGAACACCTGCACTTCCGGATCCACACGGACCCCAACACAACCCTCAGAGGAACACTCGTCTACAGACCCCCGGACTCAGCCCTGCGACTCCATTGCAGACCTCGCCAGCACCCATGCACTCGCATCCACGGACTACATCCTCCTCGGGGACCGGAACCTCCACCTCGAGAACAACAAAGACGCCAACTCCACCACCCTGATCAACAACCTCGCCAACCTCGGCCTCAGACAACTCGTCACCACACCCACCCACCTCGCCGGCCAAACGCTGGACCCCGTCTTTGCCGCGGGCAACCACGTCGCCTTTGACCACACCACCCAACTCCACTGGACGACCACCGCTGCATCCATTTCACCTTCTAGAAACCAACCACGCACCACCGCACCCAACAGCTGCCTCACCGCAGCTGGAGCAAAGTCTCGCCCAGAACCCATCCACCGACCCCACCAGCCCAGACGCCGCAGCCTGCAACCTCAGAAAGTGGATCGATGACTGCTCTAACACCCTCACCCCGTTCAAGAAACCCTCCAACAACCACACCAGCAAGAGAGCCGCCTGGTTCACCGATCAACTCCAGACCTCCAAACGCGCATGCCTGAAACTGGAGAAGATATGGCTCCACGAGGACACACCGGACAACCATGCAGCCCACAAGGACGCCATCCGCGACATCACCACCTCATCAGACTAGCTAAGAGATCCTCCTTCAAAGACCGCCTGGATAACAACGCTCATGACAACAAAGAGCTCTTCAGCATCATAAAGGAACTCTCCAACCCCAGCGCCAGCACCAATGACATTCCGCCTTCACAAGAACTGTGCAAATCACTATCCATCTACTTCCACCGCAAGATCACCGACATCCATGACAGCTTCAATACCACGACCCCCCCTACAATGCCAGACCCCACCTCCACTGCGAACACCACCAGCACCAACCGTCTGACCTCCTGGACTAACGTCAGCGACGACAAAACACGCAAGGTCATGAACTCCATCCACTCAGGATCCCCGTCAGACCCGTGCCCACACCACGTATTCAACGAAGCAGGCGCAGCCATCGCACCCCAACTACGGAAGGTCAACAACATCTCCTTCGATACAGCGACATTCCCAAAGCCTGGAAGCATGCCGAAATCAACGTCCTCCTCAAGAAGCCCAAGGCGGACCCCAAGGACCTCAAAAAGTTCCGGCCCATCTCCCTGCTCCCGTTCCCAGAAAAGGTCATCGAGAAAATTGTCAACATGCAACTGGCCTGCCACATCGAAGACAACAACATCTTGTACCCGTTCCAGTCCCGATTCAGATGAAACCACAGCACCGAGACAGCCCTCATCGCCGCCACAGACGACATCAGGCGCCAACTAGACAAAGGCAAAACATCAGCCCTCATCCTCCTGGACCTGTCAGCCGCCTTTGACACGGTCTGCCATCGTGCCCTAAAGACACGCCTTCAAGAAGCCGGAATCCAAGAGAAGGCCCTTGACTGGACCAC
Source organism: Lissotriton helveticus (assembly GCF_964261635.1). Taxonomy (NCBI): domain Eukaryota; kingdom Metazoa; phylum Chordata; class Amphibia; order Caudata; family Salamandridae; genus Lissotriton; species Lissotriton helveticus. The sequence continues at coordinate 43,032,290 of NC_136060.1, read as the reverse complement.
GTCCTTCCTCTCCAGCAGAACCCAGAGCGTCCGCCTCCCACCCTTCCGATCCGAAGCCACCGACATCATCTGCGGCATCCCCCAGGGCTCATCCCTCAGCCCGACGCTGTACATGGCCCCCCTCGCACGAGTGGCCCGACACCACGACCTCAACATCATCTCCTACGCCGACGATACCCAGCTCATCCTCTCCCTCACCAAGGACCCACACACCGCCAAAACCAACCTCCACGGGGGAATGAAGGCAGTCGCCGACAGGATGAGGAGCAGCTGTCTGATACTGAACTCCGACAAGACGGAGGTCCTCATCCTCGGACCCATCCCCTCACCCTGGAACGACTCCTGGTGACCGACCACACTGGGAACAACACCAACACCCACGCCACCTAGGATTCATCCTCGACTCCTCCTTCTCCATGTCCAAACAGGTCAACGCCATCTCCTCCTACTGCTACAACATCCTCCGCATGCTCCACAGGATCTACAAGTGGATCCCAATCGAAACAAGAAGAACGGTGACACAGGCCCTCGTCAGCAGCAGGTTTTACTACGGAAACGCATTCTATACAGGAATCCCAGCCAAACTCCTACGACGACTACAACGCATCCAAAAGTCTTCGCCCGACTGATCGTCAACGTCCCCCGCCACAGCCACATTACTCCCCTCCTGAGAAACCTATACTGGCTCGACAAGAGGATCACCTTCAAGCTCCTCACCCACACACACAAAGCACTCCACAACACCGGACCAGCATACCTGAACAACAGACTCAGGTTCTACATCCAACCCCACCCGCCAGCCCGCTCCGCCAACCTCACCCTCGCCGCCATCCCCGCGCATCCAACGAACGTCGGGCGGCAGATCGTTCTCCTACCTACCCACCAAGACCTGGAACAGCCACCCTAACCACCTATGGCAGACCCAAGACCTACTCGCCTTCATAAGACTCCTCAAGACCTGGCTATTCGAGCAGTAGCGGCACCCCCCCGCCTCCCGCCCAGCGCCTTGAGACCCTCACGGGTAAGTAGCACACTTTACAAGTACTCTGATTGATTGATTGACCAGAGAAAAGTACCTGTCCTGATACTACTAGATCCTTCAGCAGCTTTTTATACTGTGTCACACCGTTTATTATTGAACAAAATGCATGAAATTGGATTCTATTCCAAAGCATTGCAATGCTTTAGTTGTTTTCTTGGAAATAGACCTCAAACAATACAGCTTGGCCCTTTTAAGTCACATCCCTAGACAGTTAAGGGTGGAGTCCCAAAGGGGTCCTCTTTGAGCCTGACACTCTTTAATATTTGTGTGTCTTCCCTTGCAAAAGATTGTGAAGAAATGGGATTTTGACATATATTCCTATGCGGATGACACAGAGCTGGTGATATGAATATGAGAAGGACATGAAGACACCAGAAATAGGATGGTAAACTGCTTATAGGAGACTGCAAATTGGATATCAGATCACTGGGTCAAATTGAATGTAGAAAAATCAGAGATTCTACCTTTTGGGGGGGTTGCAAACCCAAGGAGACTTTTTCAATGGATCCCAGTCAATTAGAGGAAAACAATAGTCAAGGCGATCCTAACAAGTAGGCTGGCTTATGGGAATGCTCTGTATGTGGCCATGGTAGATGATTTGTTTGATCGACTTCAAGTAACGCAAAATACAGCAGCCAAACTGACATGTAATAATGACAGATACCGTTGTGCATCTGCTTGTATACCGAGCCTACATTAGTTGCCCATGTGCCAATGAGCAAATTTCAAATAACTTTGCCATGCACAAAAAGCGTTGCATAAGATAGGTCCAATAACCCTACAAACCAGACTGGAATTCTACACTCCCTCTCGCCATCTGAGTTCTCACAATCTCACATTGGCCAAATCCAAACGAATACAAAGACTTAGGGGCACATGCATCAAAGGAAATTGCATTCGCACATGGTGCGAATCGCAAAATTCGGCCGTTTGCGAATGCAATTTCCATTTTTGGGATGTGTTAACATTTTTTTATTTTTCGCAATTTAAGAAATCGCAAAATTGCGATTTCTTACATTGCGATTGCATTTAAGGAATCTCAAATTGAGATTCCTTAAATGCAATGCATCAAACTCTAAAAATTTGCGAATTCGCAAATAAGGGGAGCAAATTTTTGCGAAAACTTTGAAAAATGCACGAAAGTGCATTTTTCAAAGTTCCATTTTACACACACACATGCCCTTGGGGCATGTGAGTGTGCAAAATGTACTTCTAAGCAGATTTCAGGGGTGCAACAGGGTGTCCTGTGGACACCCCTGCACCCTTGAAATTGCATTCTTAATTTGCGAATTTCTAATGGCGAATTGCAAATTAAGAATGTCTTTCCATTCATTCCTATGGGCCTCTAGGCCCATAGGAATGGATGGGGAGGTATTCCTTAATTGTGAGAGAATCGCAATTAAGGAATTTTAAGAAATCGCTAATTTTATAGCGATTTCTTGATGCATTGCAGTTTGCAATTCCTTAATTGCGATTCCTTATTTTTCGCAATTAAGGAATCGCAAAATGCAATATTGATGCATGTGCCCCCTAGAGCTGGAGGCCCCTCCTTTTCTCATCTAACTGCTGTTCATTGGAACAGGCTACCTTTGGATCTGTGTCTTACAGTAGAACATTTCAGATTCAGGAAGAAATAAAAAACTTGGGTGTTAACAACATACAGATGAGGTTTCTGTGCCATCTAATGCCTATACAAATGATAGCTTGCTATATCAGCGCTGTGATATCTTCCAGGATATGGTTGATGCGCTTTACAAAAACCCCTAAATAAAATAAATAAATAAAAATGCTAAATAATATAGTTAAAGTCACATGTGCAGTAAAAAAAAAAAAAAATAACAGTGAAAAGGAACTTTACACTTAAAACTGTCCCAGGTCCAGAACCTTACCTGGTATTTGTCAATAAACCATTCCACCGCTTTCTTTTAATTAGATTTCGTTTGAATTTAATTCATTTTTTGTTGGGCACATATTACAGATGGGATACTCCTGATAACAATAAACCTTGTGATTGTGACAACTTTTCATCTCAGGACACTTTACATTTTATTATGTTCTGTGATCACTATGATAAAATCAGAAGGAAATATCTCTTTCCCATCCTTAGAGAGGCTGGTTTTTTGCAAGTTAGGCCTGCACTCTTATTCCTGCAACTTTTGCACAATGCACGCGTCACTTTCCATGTTGCCAACTTTTTAGTAGCAGGAGTACGCATTAATAAGAAGCGCAGCAAAGGCAATAATGGTTTAATTATAAACGAAATCTCCTAAGTGTAACTATAATAGACAATAGATATATAGATGCTCTGAAATATTGATGTTTTAAAATGTTTTAATTGTCTCTTTTTAAAATCTTTTTCCGACTGTATATATTGATTGTTCATGCATATGTCACTTTACAAATCATCGCTTTGACGATATGTTCTCTGATTCATTATGTACATATATTATGTAAATATTTATTTTTTATGATTGTTCTTCTTTTTGTGTGTAATCTTTGAAATGTATCCTGTGTCTTTTTATGATTTTTAAAAAATCGAATAAAAGTGATTGACTGACTGACTGACACATGTGCAGTATTAACATGCAATTTATATTGAACCAAAAAGAAGTTTAAAAATGTACAAAATACAGTAAGCAGTTATACTTATTCATACTAGCCCTCAAAAAATGCCTAAAGCTGGTTTGCTTCAGAAATGAATTGCCTAGATGTGTTGAAATATGCATAAAATGTTTGAAATGTTGGCCTTGTCATGGCTATGCCTTTAATTAAAAGCTTTCCTTACCTCTGCAAAATATTTCTGATTAATATTAATAACTTTTTTAAATGTTTGCTGAGAAACGTTATCATTGGATGAATTATGAAAATAATCACACAAGAATGTAATGCTTGAATAGAGATGTTGACCTTTTAACATACTTTCACTTATTTTATAACAGGGGATGTGGAGCTACATAATTTCTTGTTACAGCTGGTGTTTTGATTTTGCATAGTCCATTGTTTAGCTAACATACAATTTGTTTTATTAGAAGGTTAGAAATGTAGTCAAGCTTGTGGGAAAGGAGGTTTGGAATTGAAAGTCTCATATGTAGCCACGGTAATAATTTAGTTATAGGTTTCATGATAACTATCTGTAGTTCATTGTCTTGCACGTGGGAAAGGAAGAAGTGAGCCTTTTTCAGAAGAATACAGAGAGCCAATTGGACAAGAGGAGGACAAGATGCAACATTTCTTTTTGACTGTTTAGAATAATGCAGGTTCCTAGAGTAGGTTAACACGTTTTGCCTCCTTTATGCACATTGCCATTTTTACACTTATGCTTTTCCATACACCATTCCCCATCCACTCCTGGGGCTGAATGCTGAAGACTACAGGACTCATTTATGCGGCCCCTTCTGCTGCCAGAATGTCACTTTTTGTGACGTTCTGTGTGGCAGGAGACTGCTGCATATTTACGAGGCATCACTAATCACTTTTTTTTACTTAATGCTGCCTCATTAATATCATTCCCTTTACCGCAGTTTTCTGCATTAAAGGGGCATGCAATGGGTGTGCTGGGGTGTTCCCAGTACCATCCACCGCTTTGTGACACTGCCCCAGAATTGTAAATCTGTTGCAGCGCAAAAAACGTACTCCTCCCAGGGGAGGCAACAGCGAGGAACAGCGAGGAGAAATATCTTAATGTCTCTTTGTTTTTCCTTTTTCTATGTGTGCTGCATTTTGCAGCACACATTGAAATAGTACACCCCTCTTATGAATATTTTTATGCAGGAAGGTTTCCCTTACTGCACAAAAATAATCATCCCCTCTAGTCAAGCATCCTTGCAGCCCATTGTGTGCCCGCACAGGTGAAATTGACAGGAATACACAATATCTGATAGATACGGACCATTCCTGCCTTTTTCTTTTGCCGTAGGGCAGCGCAGCAGGAAGGCTTGCGACACTGCCCCATGGCAAAACCTCATAAATGGGGCCCTTAATGCTGAAGGTAGGAAGTTTTGCTACCTTTCTGAACTACATTGCCTATTGCTGTGGCTGCTACTTATGCATGAATATTTAGCCTTATTTCTTTGCGCTTTCCTGAGTTTCATAACTCTTTCTTTATAGCATATACCACAGACCCGCAGACATCATCGCTCGAGCTTCAACGAATCATCAACCGCTCCTTCGAGATGAGTGCAAACACGCCAAGATCAACCCCCTCCTGAAAACCCCCTCGGTGGACACCATCAACCTCAAGAATTTTAGAGTGATCTCCCTAATCCTGTATCCGGCAAAAGTCAGACCCACCCAGTTCAACGTCTACATAGCCCCATTCGCATCCATCGTCAGATCACATGGACTCAACATTGTATCGTATGCAGACGACATCCAAATCACCCTCTCCCTATCCAACGAACCAAACACAACTTTCAAGAAGGAATGGAAGCTGTTGCCAGGTGGATGAAGAACAGCTGCCTACAACTCAACACTGACAAAACCGAAGTACTCATCATGGCTTCACACCCCGATGCCTGGAACAACACATGGTGGCCCCCCGCCCTCGGGAACCCTCACTCTCCCACAAACCACGCATGCAACCTCGGAATCATCTTGGACTCTGAACTCAAAATGGACCGCTAGATCAAAGCTGTCACATCTTTCTGTTACCACATCCTCCGCCTACTCCGAAAGACCTTCAACTGGATTACCCTTGAACACAGGAAAACCATCACCCACGCCCTCATCAGCAGCAGACTGGACTACGGCAATGCACTCTACGCCAGGATCAATAAGTACATCACTCGCAAACTCCAGACCATCCAGAACACCACCGCCAGACTAGTCCTAAACCTACTGCGCCACTGCCACACCAGCCAACACCTACGGACACTACACTGGCTCCCCGTCGAGAAGAGAATCACCTTCATGCTTCTCACCCACACCTACAAAGATCTCCACAACACTGCGCCCACCTACATGAACCAACGCCTCTCGTTCCATGCATCCCAAAGATTCCTCCGCTCAGCCCAGCTATCTCTCATGACGGTTCCACGCATCGTGAAGACCAGAACAGGAGGATGCTCCTTCTCCCTCCTCGCGGCCAATGCATCGAGCACTCTCTCTATCCACCTCCAACTGACACCAACACTCTCCAAGTTCTTGAAAGACCTCAAGACCTGGCTCTTCGACAGGAGCTGAGCCCCCCTCAGCGCCTTGAGACCCCTTTGGGTGAGTAGCTGCGCTTCACATTCTAATGTTATTGATTAATTGAATTTGAGCTTTACACTCTATCTCACTTTTATCTCTTGAACTGGAGCTCTTCACAGGTTCATTCTGGCACCTTTTCGACCCATTCTTAGAATAGGAATTATTTCCTTTATAGAATGCGATTGATACAATATTATTATGATTTTGACCTACTCATACTTTCATTATCAATTCTGCTATTTTAATGAGATATTGAACTAATTGAATAAAAGGAGATTTTACTAAATCTCAAATGAAAATAAAGCCCTTAAAACTAACTAAAACTGGTCTGTTTATCATTTATGTGATCATTTGCTCCTCAAAATACAACGGCCAAGGTCTGTTGCATATTCTAATCAAGGAGAAGGAAACCCGGAATGGGGATCAGCCCTGAGAGAGAGAGACACTAAATCTTATTATTTTAAACTCATTCCCACTGCAGCACCAATAAGCTGCTCCATAAAAGAAAACACTGAAGATGCTGCTCATTCTTGGAAATAGTTCTATCTTGACCAGAACCAATGAACTAACAAGACTCCCACTGGAAGACTTGCATACTGCATACTTCTCTGGTATCCAGTCAACAATCAGCTACAACAGTTGCTTCTTTATTTATGAGCTCCTCCCTCCAGAGAAACGTTCACCATTGTGGCTGGGAAACGCTTCGTACATGCAACAAGAGTGGAACGCCGTTGCAAGTCAGCGTGCTTGCCACGGTCCCTGCCTGGATTTTCTGCGCAGAAGCTCTTATGTGATGGTCTATTGCACCACGGGGTCTGCTTTTGCTGAGCCACACCGACGAGGCTAAAGCATGGGGCTGGTAAAGCATATCCTTTGAAAATTATCAACTTATCTGCTGCAATACACCTAGTGACTGTAGAATGTAGGAAGAGGTGGGAAAGCATCACAGAGAGATGGGAAACTTAGATTTTAGTCTTGGTGACTGTTTTGGTGGGAGGAGCTATTGCTCATCTACGTCTCAACTGTGATGTTGAAGAGGGCTGAGGAGGTCATCAGAATATACTGCTATTGTGAACGGATCGATAAAGTGATTGACGATGTCTCAAGCCAATGGCAGAAGGCTGCTGATCCAAAGAACCTAGTGCCTGAAGGAAACTTTCCCAAAGAGCACTAGTTGTTTTTTTTATTTGTTTATTGTTTTGTAAACATGAATAAAACATTACACGCCATATTTAAATTCCAGTACTGCGTGTTACAGTGTACAACAAAGCATGTCAGGTCTTTTTATACACCAGAGAGCTTAAACGATGTTACAGTTTGTTTTACGAATCCGCTGTAAAGGAATTGTCATGTAAGGTAAAGACAATATCTCAGTATACATGTTTATAAAAGCAGCAAAACAGTACATCTAGGCAACATTGAAATATCTAACAGGTTACCCAGGCAGTGCACTAGGCGTGTGCTTGTGTAGTATTGCGTATAGACGTGCTGTATGAATGTAACTTACAAGAGGCTTCTGTGTCTAGAGAAAAGGGTTTCAGCATCCGACTCAGAAGCACTGATGGTTATGTACCTAATGCGACTTGGGTAATGTCTGACAGTGTCATATTCTTCTCCCTGGCCCATGCCATGAATGGCTCACAAATATCTTTTGGTCGAGATGCTAGTGGTATTAGGTCCCAGAAGGCCGCCAGCTGTTCTTGACAGTATGTGATGTTGTGTACCCAGGTGTCTATTTTAGGGAACATGTTAACACCCCAGTGTATCGCTAACCTGCGTTTGGTGAGCAGTAACATCATAGCTGTGAGTCGACCCACTCCAGGGGGTGTCCTTCCTGACATGCTCCAATAAAGCAACTAGCGGTGTGCACTGCAGTCCGAATCCCGTGTCTTAATGTATGATCTCATATACTCTTTCCCAGTATCGGGATATGGGGGGCAGGACCATGCTAAATGCAGAAAAGTTGTTTGTTCTTGGTACATTTCCAACAGTTTGCATTCAGTCGCAATCCCATTTTGTGCAACTGTAAGGGTGTACGGTACAACCTGTGTAAAAAACGTAAAATGAATGAGTTTGTAGTTTGGTGAGAGGTGCCTGAGCTGGGAGCAGCAGTGGTACCACTAGTCGTCCGTAGGGGACGCGCCTAGGTCTGCCGGACACTGCTCCAGCACACGAGCTGTGGTGAGAATTGCGGTTGTTTGAGTTGAATTATAAAGACTTGTAAATAGCTTACGAGGTGAAGAGATAGTTAATACATTTTCTAATGATGTCAGTATGGTGGTCGCATCTGGAAACAAGCTATGTAGAGTTTTGAATATGGTTCTGAGTTGGTAGTATAGGCGCATTTCTAGAATGGGCGTTGGAGCATCCCCTGAATTTTTGAGCCTCTCTAGAAATTACCCACTTGGATATAAATCCACTAGTGTGTTTAGGCACATGTTGCGGGCGCGCTTTATAGCACCTCTATCTTGTAAAGGGGGGATCAGTGGGCGGTACGCTAGTGGGATGGAGGGCGTATAGAGCGATGGGGTTCCGGTACCCTACCTTAGACCCTCCCAAGCCCATAGCAATGTCTCTACAGTGTTCACCTCCCCGTTTGTTCTGTGATATGGTTGATATGAAGCTACCTGCAGTGGAGTTGGCCAGCCATGTCCTTCTCAACTGCCACTTGCGATTGAAATTGGATAGGGTGCACCAAATAGTGGAGATATTGTGCTTGTGCGCACAGTGCGTATATTTCGAAGCCTGGTGCACCCAGCCCACCATGCAAAAGCAGTTGTGTCAGTAGTTCCCAATTAGCTTGTGGCTGTTTCCCAGCCCATACCGGGCGTTCATCATGGAGTGGAGGGTTCTGAAGAATGCTTTTGTGAGGGGGATTGGTACATTTGCGAATAAATATAAGAGCTTGGACAGGACTATACATTTTATTATGGCTATTCTGCCTACCAGAGACAGTGGTAACGCGAACCAGATTGCTGTCTTACGCTCCAGCCACTCCAGTAGGTGGCCATAGTTCATACGCCATATTTCTTGTGTGTCTCTGCTGAGCTATATGCCCAGATAGTTCACTGATCCATCTGCCCAGGTTAATGCAAACTCCAGTTCTGTCCTAAGTGGAGCAACGGTCAGGGGCAAAAGCAACGATTTGGTTCAATTCACATTTACTCCAGACATGCCACCAAACTGGAGAACCTCCCCAACACTGGGTTAGGATTCCCATCTGGCTTATGGATGTATAGCGTGATGTCGTCCACATACATTGATATTATTAAACCTCTGTCCGTGAACCCAAGCCCCCTTGCCGTATGGTGTTGGCATATTCTGGCTGCCAGTGGTTTGATGGCCACCGCAAACAGCAGCAGCGAGAGAGGGCATCCCTGCCTGGTACCACGTGTTATTGGGAAGGGGTCCAACAGTAACCCATTTGCTTTTAGTCTCGCCGTGGGCTTCATATAGAGCAGACAGATCAGTTTGTTGAAGTTAGGGCTGAAACCCTTCCTGGACAATATAGTTAACAGGTATGGCCCCTCCAAAAAGAGCACTAATTGTTCACATTTTGTATTTAAAATTGTGCCTTGGCTTATAACTGGAAAGTAGACCAGTCTGAGTTCCTACTTAGGGATGTTTTTAAACAGGGGAATGATCTAAAAATAGTGGCACGTAAAGCAGTAAATTGGAAGGTTGGTAATTCCACAACAGCATACAAAAATATGAAGCAAAGCAATACATGTGGCCTACGTACTGAATAAAGAATAGCAATTTTATTCCCAATAGCAAAGAAGAACGTTTTACCATTTGTTTTAGTGTTGCATTGCTTTCGGGATAGGCCAGAGATTGCTCCTTGCAACGTTATATTAGGCAGTGCTCCACTTGCACTGTCTTTCATGAAACAAGCAAACCTAAAAAGAAAATACAAGACTTCAACATTCATAAAGCAAATAGAAAAGACATAAATAGAAAAATCACCAGTAAATTGTTTTACATTGTTCACACATTTTACACACCAATGAGAGAAACAAAAGTCTGCGAGCAAAGACAGACGTGATGATATTTGTCTACAAATTTAACAACCTTTAAATCGGAACTTTCTCCAAAACTGTGCCATATGCAACTTGCAACTGAAGCGGATCAAATCTAGAAAAATTGTGCATCAACCAATATTCATACGATTGAAGACAACTTTTGTATACACACCATTTCTTGTTGGACAGAAGCATGATCTAATGAAGTCCCTGTCGCATCTGCACCAGTTTTTGGCCTTGGCCAAGGGCAGGAATTCCATTCACTTTCAAGGGTATGATGGGAGATTAACAAGGTGGTGGTGACCATTATAATGGTAGTACAAGTACTGCTGTGCAGATGATTCTGTTCTGCCTCGTTGCCCTGTAGAGTTTCCTGGTTGAAACTGTACCTAATGGACACCCGTCCAAGATTTCCCCCCGGGCGGTATCTGCAAAGCAGTGCATGGGAAGGCCAGGGATTCCATATGGTCTAGGGGAGCCAGGTTTCAAGGTAATATTCAGGATAGCTATTGTGACGTGGACAACCGTTCCCTAACAAGATGGGATTCAGGGGACTCCTTGCCATCACCAACATGGTAATCCATAGGATCTCCATTTGTCTCGCGATGCCCGTGTACAACATAGTCTTTCAAAGTACAGTGGATCCGGAGTCATGTCTGCCTTTAAGTATCCAAGGGATTTGCTCTTCCATACGGGTCTGATAAGAATGTGCATCAGTATTTCCCAGGACCTCTTTGAGCCCCAGGGGGTAGGAGGCCGGGGGGTACAACAAACGAATAGCTGCCGGGGGCTACAACAAACGAATTACTGCCCGCACCACCCAGTACTACCTTTCTTCCGCCGTGTTAGGCCAAGTCCATATTGGCCAGCAAATTCTAGCATGGGTGTCTGGTGGGTCAGTGTTTTGAGCGTAAATTCAAATCTTGCTATTTTCTTTATTTTTGTCGCCACCTTGTGAGAGCCAGGAAATAGGAGTTGGAAGCGTGGGGAAGGAAGCCCACTGGGGCATCCCGTTACCAGGGAGCTGTTAACCCGGATACATCACCCACTGCCCTCCTTTGCAAGGTTTTAGATAGGTTCCTCTTTGTGTTGAGATATCTATTTCCTGCAATGTAGTGCATAAAGCTGAGTGTGATATATTTCACCGATGATATATTTTAGTATCTTCATCTACCAGATATTAGCTGCATGAGACCTGTAATACAGCCCAGACTGTGCTCTCTCTCTCTCTTTGTGTACATGTGGCCGATGAGAGAACTCCATATACAACTGAGGGATCTAAAAGCTTATTGACGCCTAATGGAAGTATGGCAAGCATGTAGGAATAGGGGAGCAGTCCCTCATTCGTTCTAATGACTATAGAGGAGCCTCTCAGAACTTTCATATTTCTTACTTTACACACAGAGGCGTAACCCAGGGCCCTGCAGCCTAATACTTTAGGAGGAGCCAGAACTTCTGGGGGACACTCTTTAGCTCAAATCCAATCAATATGTATGAGGTATGGGAGACTCAGGGTCCCCTCATCACATTCTGCAGTGGGGCATCATCATTTAGTGTTACACCACTGATTACACTACACACACATCTGCATTCCTAACTTTCCTTAAATATCTGAGGTTAAACGCTCCCAGTGAGCAAGATTTCATTACATATGCACACAGTTATCTCGTTTGTGTGACATGGGCGTGTGTATGTATTTTTTGTGCTGTGAATGGCCTTTGTGCCCTGCCAGATGGATGAATTTGAGTAATCACCTCTTTCCTTTTCACCAGCCTGTCCCAGCTGAGGGTTAACCTGATTGTTCCTTAAAGTAATGCCGGAAAACATGCTGATAATTTACTTCCCTTCAAATGAGGCAGTGATCTTGAGTGATGGCTATTTGCTAATGGTTTTCTTGAATCTTATCTATAAAGTGGACGCCTTAAAGTTTCTGGCCTAAAGAATAGGACATATGAGTGTATTTCAAGCGGTTTCCAGATTGTAACCACAGAGGGCAGGGTTCCAAGACTGAACAGTCTGGGTGTTAGAATAGCGGGATTGCTGGAGTTATGCCCCCGATCCGGAAATGGTTATTAAAGAGTCAGGCAGTCACAGTCTCTGGGCCAAGGAACACCTGGAATGTCCTGCAGGCACTGATGGAAAGCATATAGTCTCATTTATTCAGCAGTTTGCAGCAACAAGCCTCAGCTCAGATGGTGCAGGGTCAGCGAATTCAGATTGCACACAATGGTATCTAGAGCTTGTTTCTTGTCAGCGAGTTTAAATGGTTAACTAGGAAATTCAATTCCCTGAGAAGTCCCACCTCCCAGGGATATCCCCAGGTGATTTGTGCCACTGCACATCATGGGACTTCCCTAAGTCTTGCACATGCAGCAGCATGTTTCTCTGGCCCTTTACACTAGGTGCATTCTAATTCAGAACCAATGGTCTCCAGTTCCCTCGCACTGAGCTGAGATGGCGGATTAGGATTTACTAAATCTTGCACAGACAGCAGCAACTTGTTTCTTTGACTGTTCACAACAAGTACATCAGCAACAGAAGAGAGAGAACCCTTAACATCCAAGCACTGATATCCATTCTTCTCTATGGGGATGACTATCACCAGGGACAATCAGCTTCAAAGAAAATAAAGTGTTATAACCCAATGGGGTGTTAGAACCATCCCTAGTATAACTTTGTCGTTTCCAGAAAAATATAGTAAGGTGACGAGGTCACTTGTTTCCAAAGCAATGCATTGCTCCACTACTCTGGATATTAAAATTACATTAAATTAAATAACATTTTGTGAGGTCTTTATACCATCTGTCACCAAAGGAAAATCTAGAGCTAGCAGCTAGCGCTCACGGTCTCTTCATGGACCTCAGAGGGGATAATTGTCAGGGCATCCTTGAAGCCACGCATCTTAGCTCAGTTCTTTGTCCTCAGATGACTCCAAGGTACATTCAGACTAATAAATGATATCATCAGTGTTTCTGCAGTCGATTGGCGTTAACTATTAAAAGGGCCAGCATATATCTGCCTCTAAAATCTGAAATCCTGCTCTGCCAGTCATGCTTTTTTATGTGGGATGACCAATCAAAATATAATAAGGATTGGCTAAACCGATAAATCCAGCCCCTGCAACCTGATGCTGTAGTATTTTTAGTTTTTTTTAATTACAAACATATAACGAAAAATACGAATGAAAAAACAAATGCGGAGACCATATGGTTGCAATAAAAAAACTATCCGTAAAAAATAGCTGTCACATATAATTTAATAGGACAGTAAAGGTGCATCCAACAGGCACAGAAACCAATTTTAGTTTGAATGCACACCACAGGAAGCATGATTTCTTACTGGCACAAACGAAAGGTACTATTGACTTTGAGTTAATGAAGACATCGTTTAAACACTAAGGGACTGATGTAGGAAACTATTTTGTGTTTGCAAACCATATAATTCACAAAGTCACACCGTTTGCCAATGCGAAATCATTTTTAGCAATGATTAATCACATTTTGTGAGTCAGTAACAGGGGCTGCTCCTCCGCACTGGCAGAGGAGCGCAATCCCACTGCCAGGTACAGAGCCAGCTATTGAAAAATAAAACGATGTTCAGGCATTGTTTCATTTTTCATTTGCCGACTCTGATCCAGCTTGTGCAAGGAGTGGCAGGGTGGGGCACGGGAGGAGGAGTGCTATGTGCACTTCCTAAGTGCGCATATGTGTTTGGACCACCGTCCCAGGCCAATCAAAACACACATGCGCACTTAGGTTTCTCCAGCCCGGCTGCATTGTACAGCCGGGCTAGAGAAACCCCCACAGACTCCCTGGCCTGAACAGAGTGTCTTTTCAGCCCAATCAGGACAATCCCTGCCCCGCTCTCCTAGCAGGAGAGAAGCGCTGGGATTGGATGGAAGTCATTGACGTGGTCCCAGTGTCTGCTGGGGCAAGGAAGAGAAGGGGAAGTACAACGCGGGAGGCGGCCAGCACCTTAGGGTATTATTCTTTTTCTATATTCTAAACCCCCTCGCTCTCCCCTCCCGCGCGTACCCTACACCCGCCCCACTACCCATTGTTTGTGGTGGCCGCCATCTGAAATGCATTTTCGTTTCGTAAAATGGATTTAACAACACATTCTGAATCTCTAGTAAGAGAGGGTGTAAAAGCAGCATTCCTTTATAATTGTGACACAGTATGGTAAGATGTGTCAATGTTTTTTGACTGCAAATGCAGTCTCAAGCCATTGACAAGTTACCAGCACCTGAAAGGAGGTGTTGAATAGTTCACAATGGGGAAGAGGTCCCCTAGGAACTCTTTTCTCTGCCTGCTGACCCGCTGTCTTTGTAAATGTCCTTTATTGTTTTTTAAAGCAGAACCTGTTCTTTTAAGGAACATGTGCTGCTTCAAAAAAGGGATTATGGTCTTTTGTTGCTTACAGGCCACCATCCTCGTGTTTCTCGCTAATCGCAGGCAGCTGCAAATAGTGACCTGTCTAATTAATATTCAATATCCTGATAGATCTGTGACTAAATATTTTGTGACATGACCTATTGGTACTTAGGTTACACTGGCATATGAGAGACTAGTAGTTAAAAGTCCATTCACAATCTGCAACCACTTTTTGTGGCCTGTATTTTCATATATTGTATTGTATTGTATTGTATTGTAATTGCATTTATATAGCGCTTACTACCCCTGACGAGGCGTCAAAGCACTTTTTCGGCGAGTAGCACGCTACTCCGGGACCCATAGAGGATTAGTGTTGAATTAGTATAGTGAAACATGCAATTACATTTTAAGTGGTGGATAGGTTAGTCAGTTATTTGGATTTGGAATGATAGCAGAAGGATAGAGGAGAACAAAGGTTTGTATTTATATAGCGCTTGTTGACGCACGCTATTCAGGAAGCCTACAAAGGATTAGTGGTGAATTAATATGGTGAAATATGAAGTAATTTCAGTGGTGGATATTAGTCAGTTACTTGGAGTGAGAAGGATAGCGGAGGGATAAAAGGGGAAGAAATATTTGCATTCATATAGCACTTGTTACCCCTGATGGGTGTTGAATCGCTTTTCTGGCGAGTAGCACGCCACTCCGGAACCCATAAAGGATTACTGTTGAAAATTAGAATAGTAAAAAAAATATATATGAAGTAATTTGAGTAGTGGATATGTTATTCAGTTATTTGGGTTGTATATTAGTATAGTTTAATATGGGATTTGAGAAGTGAACATGTTAGTCTGTTAATTTCGATTGAAAAGGATAGTGGAGGGATAAAAGAGTGAAAGATTTCTTTTTTATTTCTTTCTTTTTTAGGTCTTAGCAATAGGAGGAGGCTTTTGGATGAGTAAAAAGGAGTTTTGGAGGGGAGGACTCAGAGGAAAGAGTTTAGAAAGGTTTGTTTTAGGGGATTGGTATAGTAAAAGAGGTGTCAGATGATGCAAGGAGGGGTAGAGTAGGAGAGAGTCTAGAAAGGGTTATTTTGGCAATCATAGTAGTGGTAGGGGGTTTGGGATAAATAAGAGAGTGGATGTAGAGGATATATTGATAGATGTATAGGATGAGAGATAGGGTAGTGCATTGGAAGGAGTAGTAGAAGAAGTTTGAGATGAGTCAGAAGGTTGGGCTAGAAGATATATTGAGCGAAGTATAGGCTGAGAAATAGGGTAGTGCATTGGAAATGCTAAATTAGAAGAAAGTGATAAATATATAGATCCATATTTACACTGAAAGTATATAGATACATAAAGGAGGTAAGTATATGTAGATTAAAGATATTGATAGAGGCACAGGATGATAAATAGGGTAGTGCTAGTGCATTGGATATGCTTTTTCAGGAGAAAAGTAACAGACACACAGATCCAAGTACATGGAAGGTACATAGAAGCACAATGGAAGTATGTACATGTAGACCAAAGATGATTTTTATTTATTTATTATTATTTTTTCTCTCAACAACATAATTATTTTACATGTTTATACAAAGTAATACCCCAAGATAGGTACATATCTATAGTGAAAATAAAGGCTTGTATACAGAGGGTTATGCTATAAATTTCTGTTTGCGTATGGTGCTTATGTGGGGAAGAGCCAAATCTTGAGTAGTTTTCTGAAGATAAGGTGGTTGTCGGTGGACCTTATGTTGGGGGGTAAAGAGTTCCATAGTTTGGCTGCTTGAACAGAGAAGGATGTGCCACCCATGGTTTTTTTCTTGTATGGTGGGATTTTGAGGCGAGATGCTCCTTTAGAGTGGAGGTTCCTTTGTTGAATGTGTTTGGTGATTTTATTCCTGATGAAGAGCGGTCCCATTCTATGTATTGCTTTGTGGGTGATACAAAGCAGCTAGAACGTGGAACTTCTGGCAACCGGTAACCAATGCAGGGCTTTCAAGGCAGGGTAGATGTGGTCTCGCGGTTTGATATGCAAGAGTAGTCTGGCAGCTGAGTTTTGAATCCGTTGTAGTCTTTTCATGGTCGTTAAAGGTGATCCGTGGTAGAGGCTATTGGGGTAATCGAGTTTGGACAGAACAAGGGAGATGGTAGCTTGGACCTCGTGTGAAAATCCCAAATGAGGGAAAATTCGTCGCACCGTTTTTATAGTAGCAAAGCGTGATCTTGCTAGTTTATCCACTTGGGCATTCATCGACAGCTTGGAGTCCATGGTCATTCCGAGGTTTGTTACTTCCTTCGATACTTTAGGCAGTGATCCCAGTTCATCAGGCCATGCGGCAAGCGGGTTGTAATGTTTTCAATCGCCACACGTGAGTATTTCAGTTTTTGAAGCATTCAATTTGAGATGGCTCCAGGTCATCCACTGCTCCACGGCTCTGAGACAGCTGAAATGTGGTTATTTTCCAATGTCTTTGGGGCATTCCAGTTGAAGGAGTATTTGCATGTCATCTGCATAGTTATAGCACGTGCGGTGAAATTTATTGATCAGTAATGGTAATGACTTCATGTAAATGTTGAAAAGCATGGGCGAGATGATAGAACCTTGAGGGACCCCTGCTTTTGTGGAGTATGGTTTGGACGAGAAAGGTGGGGTATGGATGACATTAGTTCTGTTTCGAAGGTAGGACGCTATCCAGTCTAAAGCAGTTCCCTCTATGCCGGCTTCATAGAGTCTTTGTTTCAGAGTGTCATGTCAACCGTGTCAAAGGCAGCTGAGAGGTCCAGGAGTAGTAGCGCAGCAACCCCGTTGCGGTGAACTGTATTCTTTGGTCATCCCAGATGGCAAGGAGGGCAGATTCAGTGCCTCTTCCCGGACGGAATACTGTTTGGAAGTCTGAAAGTATATCATTCTCTTCAATGAATTGTGACATCTGGGGGAACGCAGTTTTTTTTTTTAAATGCAGTCCGTTTTCCTTGAAGGAAAACGGGATGCATTTAAAAAAGAAAAATGAAACTTTCCAGTTTAATTTTCTAAGGTCCCTAGGAACATTGCCTGCTCTTGAAAAATATTTGCGCACTCATTTACAAAGGGGAATGGGTCCCTTGGGGACCTCTTCCCATTTACAAATGGTTTACCACCTACTTAAAGTAGGTGGTAAACTGCAAGTTTTTTGAGACCGTAAATGCGGTCCAAAAACACTCATAAATGGCATTTGCACTCGCTATTAGGAAGGGACGACCTTTGCATGCCCCTTCTTAATAGCGAGTCCCTAACCATATTTTGTGAGTCACTAATTGATTAGCCACTCGCAAATTAGGGTTAGTACATTGTGCATCCCTTTTTTATTGCGGTCGCAAATGCCACTTTGCGACCACAAAAACAGTTGTGCATCTGGCCCTCTATGTTCTACTATATTTTGAAGAAGCATTATTAACTATTCTGTGTAACGAAACAGGAGCAAAGCATGAGCTGAACCCCTTCTAGTTCCATAGAGAACCATGTATAAGGCAGGCATATCAGATAATAGTGGATGGTGAGATTGGACACACCAGTGCTTAATTTGTAGAAGAATAAGTGCTGGTGCACAAAGCTCTGCTCAGAAGCCCATGGTCGCCACCAACGTGCTGAATACCAAAGCTGCCTAGTCTGGAATCAATCTCATGCCTGATTAATCGTCAACCAGACACTTTCTGCCCCTTTATCTCACTCTTGCAGGATAGTAATGTCTCCCTTTGTGAAGTTTTTTTCGGTTTTTCTCTTCCTCCATCTTTCCCCTTTGTGCACATTCCCTCTCCTGCTCTCAGGAACCATCTGATGAGGAAAAATAAATGCCAGGACCCAAAAATTAGTGCCAGTGGCCCCCACTGGTAACTCCTAGCTCGATTTAAGGACTGGGACACACACCAGGTGCTGCAGGGATGCTGAAACATGGAGCTCAGACTACAGGAGTGATGGCACAATTAGGTATGCAGTGAGGCTTTTCATGACTTGGCAAATTGAGGTAGACTAATACAACTATGCTGTTAAATAGTTATAACTTTAGACTAATGGATACTGGATGTTTTGATGAAATATGATTGGGGCATATTTAATCTAATTCATATAATGTCTTAGTTACTCATATTATTTACAATCTTTCTAATGCACAGAATTTGCAGATGAAACAACAATTGCCATATTGTGTAAAATACCAACTGCTGTGTGTAAGTATAGATTTGGGCTATGGGATGTGTCTCTATATACCACCTGCTGATGAATGATTCCATGACAGGTTTTGTTTGACTCATACCACTCTCACCTACCTAATCATAACTCAGCAGGGAAAGAGTGAGAGACACCTGCCAGTTTTAATTTTCTCTGAAAAAGTCTTAGTTTTCTTTTAGAGCTCAGTGAATCTGCTAGTTCAGGCTCCAAATAATTTGGGGCAATACAACACACGGGTAACTTTAGAAAACAATGAAGAATTGAAAGAAAAACGTGTTGGCAAAGTGAAGTACTGGCCATGACACTGAAGTTTACTTCCTTTAAGGCGGATCTCAGTAAAAACCGGGGTTTGTGCAGGGGTCACTATTTTCCAATACACATATAAACAGGTCTTAAGGCTCCAGGAGCAAGGATCCAGATTATATAGGCAACCCTGGTGATGCTAACTTACAATGAGGTGCCATTGCAAACATATTACATATTGGCTGTGATTAATTGCCTTCTTTATGTTTCACTTGGGAAATCTATTGTATTTAGAATAAATCTTCAAAGGGGCTTACATATCGCCCTTACTTTTCATTTGTTCCTGTGCTTGCCACTTCCGTTTCCTCCATTTATATTGGTTGTAGCATAGTATTTCCTGTTATTCTTCATGTGTTTTTCTTATCAGTGTCCCATGGTCCAACTACTAATTCTCATCCGGCTTAAACTTCTTAGTTTTTTACTAGTGAGCACGCCATCTGCACTCCCGCCCGCCTCCCACTCTTTTTACTTCAAGTCATGCACCTGTGCTTACTTTCCCCTCTTGTCCCCCTGATTCACTCACACTCCTTTGTGTTTATTTTTTCTCCTATTTAAGTTATTGGTGTGCGTAAATTCCTTTCTCATCCAAGTATGTTCTTGATTTGCGTGCGTGTAAGTGCATTCCTTTTTCTCCCATGTAGGTTGTTGCTGTGTATTCTCATGTACTCCTTCCTCTCCCTCATGGATTGTTTTGTTCCTGTTTGCACACTCCTCTGTAAGTTGCTGTCACTATGTTTGTGCCTGGTGATTCTTCCTGCCCCCCACCCCCTTCCATCTCCTCGCTTTGCTCATCTTCATCTTGAAGGCAGGCTGCGGGGTGTAATCTCTTCCCCAGTTATCCAATCCTGGTTTTATCTGTCCCTGGTGTGTTCCCTGCACAGGGTGGTACTGGGGAGGCTGGCTGGTAGGCAGGATGAGGCAGTTTTTGGGGGGCGGGCAGGGGCCGGGCTTCATGCTCCAATCCTCGGCGCTCAGTGCAATGCCCAGCAGTTTGGAGTCAATCAGATCCACTCTCTCCTCCCCTTCTCTGGTGCCAAACCTCAGCACGGGACCCCGGCACATGGCATGTCTGACCACACCCCGGAGCCCAGCCATTTAAGTGGATCCCTATGGAATTTGCTTTTGGAGGATAGAGTTGCTTGTTTAGGTTTTGCACCTCCCGTGTGTTGTCCTCCATATGTTGTTGCTGCTCCCTGCCTCACCGGGCCTCTCCTGAGGTTTTTTTTCTGGGGAGGTTTATTTATTTATATAGTGCAAATTCAACTCAGTCGTATTGGAGGGCTTTACCTGAGCGCCAGTTACCAACGAGGTGAAACAGTCCCGATTTCAGCTCTTTCTTGTAGGATGAACAAAGAAGACGTACATCTGCTTAGTATATCTGGGCATGCTTCACACACTTCTGTCGTCCGAGGGGACACAGACTCCCCTACAATGGAACGTCTACTCGGACCCCCAATACAGAAAAGGCACCTAGGCAGCTCTAAAGCACTTGGCATTCAGTGATAGTTATTCAGAGTATATTTATATGTGAAGCAGTTTCATCAGTGTCCCATGCACACACTGTACAGCAAATCTTATGTGGTGGGAAGAGGAGGCTTTATATTGCACAGTGAAGACTACGCTATGTGTTCTGCCAAAGAACGGCACAGGTACAACTTTGGTACGCTTTGTGTGGGTGTTTAAATTCACCAGCATATGTTGTTTTGAGTACTTGTTGAGCCTTAGCTCCACGAAGAATGAGACAGCCCAGTGGATTGAACACGTGTGGTTGACATCTTTGTTTAACAGCAAGTTCCAGATTCAAAGCTGGTTTATTGGGAATTACAAGGCATGTTCATTAGGTCTGCCATTTACTGTGGTCAGCTCTCCAGTCCCGATCTCCTGTTGTGCAGGGATAGCATTGCTGCACGTTTTCATCTTAAATGTTTGTATAGTCAAAGTTCTGAAGTTCTGCTCTGCTATTAAGCATGCAGTGTGCGTTCCCTATTTTGACATCTGCAATGCACGTGCAGTCATCTTTCTGCTGAGAGTTCCAGTTACTGTACAAAGATTGTGCTGCTGCACATATTTACATTTGAGATGTTAGTGTCCTGTTCCTGCACAGAGTTCACTTTGATTTCTGTGCTCTCATTGTGGTTTTGCACAAGTTACATCTGAATACTGGGATAGGTAACTCTGATGACAGCTCGTCTCAGTTACCATTCACGGATTGTGGTGTTGCACATGCTTTCATCTGAAATACTGGTGTCGTCATCTTTCCTCAGCCAGCTCTTCTAGGTTACGATACAGGAGTTGGGGAGTTGCACGAGTCTACATATGAAATATCAGGGTGTCATTTTTCAGCAAAGATGTGTACTCGGTTACTAAGCACAGGCTGTGGTGTTACACACATTTATATCTGAAATGTTAAGCCATCTACATGTACATCTCCATTTGTTGGTGTGTACGGATTGTGGTCTTGCACATATTTACATTTGAAATGTCAGAGTGTCCTCTTTCCGCAAAGAGCTCTTCTAAATCACGATGGAGGGATTCAAGTGTTCCACTTGTTTACATCTGAAATGACTGCGTGGTCATCTTTCTACAAAAAGCTCTGCTCTGCTACTATGTTTATCCATTGGTGCCCGCGTGTAATTTATAGTCAGAGGTCTGGAATGCTGGCTCGTGCAGCGCCTGTGAGACTTGTTGGTTGATTAAAAAGACAGCTCTGTTTTTTATGGATTAATTTAGTACAGTGCAGTATGCATGTGCTGTGTGTACATCTTGATCAGAAAGCAAAAAGGCAAGATGCAGTTAAATCCTTTTGTTTCAAGTGTGAGATGGGGGCGCTTGTGGTTATGTCAGAGGCCCCTAAAAGATGCCATTTTGTTTTTATTAATGACTGAAACAACAAAGTTCACTAAGGACACTTAAAAATGTAATTCGCAATTCTATGATTAACCTGGGCACACTCGGGCAGATAGTAAAACCAGCTGAAGGGATGTCTTTGGTTAAATAGCTACGCATTTGGGCAAAAAAAACTGAAAGTTGAGAGCAAAACAGACTCACGTCTGGAAGTAACCAAGTAACTGGCATACATTAATGCACTTTTGTAGTCTGTTTCTCGATGTACTCCTGTCTCCTCGTTTATGCATAGGATGATGTTAAGAATGATACTAGACATAGTGAAGCAGATCATTTCTGCCAAGATAATTCAGTGTCACTGGTGTTGTAAGATGGACGGGCCTATCGCTGTTTTTTCTTGATTTTCAGGCATGTTGCACAGCAGCTCGCGCTAATGTGAAACATGTCTAAAAAAATTGACAAAGCCAATAGATCTTGCATAGGTGAAACCTATTGCCTTTGCCAGTGCTTGTTCTCTTTGTGGTGAGCAATGCGTTGTTCTGACCAAAAAAAACTAATATCCAGATTTTGTCTATGCAGGCATAATATGAACACTGCATTACAGTGAAACAGAGAAAGATTTCTTAGACATCAAACTGCAAGTGATCAATGAAAAACTAAACACCACACTTTGTAGAAAGGCAACTGCATCAAAAGCACTTTTCATGGTAGAAGCAACCATCCAAGGAATACTATTTGGAATATCCCATATGGCGAACTTATCAGGTTTAAAAGAATCTGTAGCATAGATGACCTGTATGAGGAAGCCAAGCGAGGAGCACTGGCTGGATTTCGAGCTACTCCAAGAAAGTACTGGACAGTGCAGTCAAGAAAGACTCTGGTAGAAAAAGAGAGGATTTACTATGTAATTCTATGGCCAGATTTATCACTGGATTGAGATGCACTGCATGGTGTCACAAGGGCAATGCAATCCTTAGGTCAGATTTACCAAACAACACAAGTCCGGCTTGGGATTCCCTGCGTTTTTTGGTAAATCTGGAGTATCCCATGGCAGCGCAAGTCACTGCCTTGCGTTACTTTGCCCTGGGAAGGCGTTCCATGGCTGAAGAGGGGTCATTCCCACACATCCACCTATGGATTTCGGAGCATTTCCAGATTTACCAAGGCTAGTAAACGTGTCAAAATGCTATGTGTTCCTTTTAGAGGTACAACGAGGAAAAATATTTGTATTTCTCCTTGTTGTTTTCTCTAAGTGTGCTGAACAGGGCTGGACTGGCCGTAGAGGGCACCAAGTGTTTCCCCAGTGAGCCACCAGGGTGGGGCTGGTTTTGGACCCCTGGGGGGCCTTTTTTGTTACCAGGGGCAGGTTTTCTTGGCCCTCTGTAACCAAGCAGCAGTGGTGAGACGGGAGTGGTGCTACCCACTATTACTTCCCCGAGCGGGCTTCAGTTCCCAGTCCAGCCATGGAGCTGAAGAACCATTATGGGAATGGGGTAACCCTAATTGGTCATGGACCTGGGTGAAGTTAGGTATAGAAAACAGAGGTCCTGGACCTTACTTAATTAGCAGAGGTAATCTGTATGCAGTTATAAAGTAAAAAATCCTTTAGAGCATGCTATAAAAAAATCAGCTCGTAGTACTTAATACTTATACAAAGGAAAAAAGCAACAGACCACATTCAAGGACCTGAGGCAATTTAATTCATTGCAACTAGAAGGTTGAGTACAAATCACAATTATAGTTCATAAAATATGAACGTGTAGATTGCCCCAAGGGAGGAACGTGCAGAAAGGGGGTACGGTGGTTGGGGGGTGTTTGAGCGATTGGGTAGCTGAAAGGAAAGTCTTTACGATGGTGACATAGAATTAATTTACAGTATTTTACATATGGAGGATCGGTTCAAAATCACCGTCCTTATTAACCTGGCCACAATGATAAATGGACACATTTATAAAATTCATTCAAGCAATGTGGATAATTATTCCAATTTTATGGCATGTGGAGTATGGATAATAAGGGTCAAAGGAAACGTTCTCCTTTGACCCAACCTGGACCATTATTATCCATACTCCACGTGCCATAAAATTGGAATAATTATCCACATTGCTTGAATGAATTTAATACATTCTTACAGAAAAGCCCTACTTTTGGACTACCCTCAGGTGCTAGAGGTGTTGTAGTGTTGCTCAGTCTGCTGAGTTCTATAAGTCAGTGTATGTGGGTGGAGTGCGTTGAAATCATCCTGGACGCATGCCAGTGAGTCAAGGTCATCACAGCCCTGTTTTTCTGTCCTGAAAATGCTGCCAGATAGGGGCAGATAAGGTATGTGCAGACAGCATGTGCTTTTGAGAAGGAAGGAAGCCGACAAACTCCCCTCCTCCCTACCTGTTTAAAGGCAGACAGACGGGGGAACTATCAAAGGACCCTTACATTCTATGGCTGGCTTCACCCACCAATGTTGGTGAGTGACGTCTATAAAAGGCCAGCGGACATCTGCACGCTCATAGAGTTGGCGTAAACAGCTGAATTGCACTATATTCGTCACATGGGCTGGCTCTTTAAATTGTCTTATGTGCTGCATATAACCACCACCATTGTCAAACCTTCATGATAACAGCTAAAGGCATACATTTTTTATTAAGCTTTCTGCTAGCTTTCCCTCCTAATATCTGATTACAAGGAGAAGCCCTACAAGTAACAAGACTACATAAAACGTTAAAGTTCAATTGGATGCATTTCTATTCTTTAAAAAGCATTTATATATCTGTTAAATGACAAAATATGATTACATACTTTTCCTTAATACACAAATTTGTATGCAATTGTGGAAAATATTTGTGTTCACCCTAAATTTTACATAACGTTTCCACATGCTGACCCACTTCTTCACCTACAAGCCATTGTCCCTCTTTCACCAATGGAGGTGAGGTGGCAGTCATGTACAAACATGTGATCCAATGCAAAGGTCTGAACAATAAATAATACTTACCTTCCAGTGTCTATCTGTAGACTATTAACCTTTGAGAGGATAATGACCAATTCCTAATTAATATATCACCCACCTGGAAACATGCTTATGCTTGTTGACTACCGTACAGATCTGATTATAGATGCATTGTTCTCACGGTCCAACAATATCTTCCTTGGGAAGTTTGACTTACACGGTTTGCTTTATCTGTCTCCCTTCTGTACTGAATACTTCTAAATATTGGTCATACAAACCTTTATGCAATACCACCCAACAGAAAAGCTTCACACTGGATCTCATAGTTAGAATGAGAGTAGCAACCTATGCTGGCAGACTGGTTTGGTTACCTTCTTCTTCATGTTGTACTCGTACTCTCAGATCTGACTTGATTTCAGGAACGTAATTCACAGAAAAATTTCTTACACTATCACTAGACTCAAACCTTACTCCCACCTGAAAAATCCCATTCTGGTCTCACGTCACAAGAATATCAGCAATACCATCAGCACTACTTTTGAACTAATGTAGACAATACCTCTGTAGAAACAAGGAATAGTCCCTGATGACCTAAATCTTGGTCAGGTCACTCCCTTCTTATACAAAAAATAAAGCTGACCCGGAGTATCTGAATAATGTCCACTCAGCCTCCAATCTACATGTCCCATATAGAGCATTCAAAGTTG
This sequence comes from Lissotriton helveticus, assembly GCF_964261635.1. Taxonomy (NCBI): domain Eukaryota; kingdom Metazoa; phylum Chordata; class Amphibia; order Caudata; family Salamandridae; genus Lissotriton; species Lissotriton helveticus. The sequence continues at coordinate 43,006,659 of NC_136060.1, read as the reverse complement.
TGTAGCAACTCACTTTAATAAATTGATTGAGGATGATAAACTCCTGGATAATATTTGGTCATTTTGAATGAAGAAGGTTTTAGCCACTTATACTCCTAGACTGGTCTTTGGCATTGGGCACTTTTAACCACGCCAGCCTTCTGAAAGCACTTAGAAAAGGAATAGGTATCGAGGGCACATTTCTCAGGTGGTTTCAGAAAAACAGATCACAACAAATTCTAGAGTATCTCCTTGCCCTCCCCTCTGCTCCAAGGTATTCAACAGTACTCTATCCCTGCCTTCTCCGTTCAGTCAATGTAAGGAAGCTCTAGGCTCTCTTCTCAGAAACTCTAAAATGTTGGTCCACTTTTATGTCATGTTATTAAGCTCGATTTGAAAGTCTAGTCTATGGAAGACATCCTTATACCTTCCCAGACTCCAGTCTTGTTTGCCCTCCATTATCTCAAACGCATCATCATCAACACTCTTTATTTCAGTAAATAAAAATTCCTTAAAAGAGACATGCATATAAAATCATAAAACCTTCATTATCATAATATACATTCATAATCTTAAAATAATAAATGAATGAAATCGTATTACTATGCCACACAGTTTCCTAAGGTCAATACAAATGATTTAAAATCTTAAAATCAATTGGTCATTATCAATTGTACACCTTAAAAGTTCCTAAATTGTCAAATTAGGCAGATACTCCCATTTTCATCCAGACAAACCATACACTCATAATAAAAAAAACTGATATTCCAATAACCTTTGAGGCCAACAAATCTATTTGGAGATTGTAATCAATCAAATTAGGCAGCTAATCCCGTTTTCTTCCGTTCAAACCACATAATCATTTAAAAAACTCTATACTGAAAACACCTGTGGGGCCGATGAATCTGTCTGAAGGATTCCACACACCTCCAGGTGCCTTATGACAGCTAGACGTCTACAGATTGGAATTATCCACCTGGCCCTCACCCTGCGATAGGCCAGGCAGAAAAACAACATTTAGGCTACAGATCCTCGCACATATCCACAGGATGGGCAGCAAGATCAGGTGACTCCATTCATCTTGAGGTGAAAGTGCAACGTAGCAAAGTATCATATCTGAAGAGGATATAAAGTTTCCTGGCCATGTTTGGTTCAATATCATCTAGAAAAGACTGCACAGTAAAAATCATTTATCAATAAAAATGTTCCTTTTAATGTACCCAATGTTGATAAAGTTAGGAATTTATTGAACTGATAAGATCGAACAATGATTTCCTTTCAATTACTGAAATAGAATTACAGCTTCCCCCGGGGTCTTTCCATCGATTTATCTAAACCCAATTCAGAGAACATATCTCTTACATGTCTCATTCAGGAGAGATCTTCAGTAGCAGGATACCTAAGGATTTCCTCAAGACCATTATGGTAAAATGTCAATTTGGGGGTAACGCAAAGTCTCCTCCCAAAGATTAAAGGCCTAATTGCCACCCACTCTGAGATAGGTCTAAGACAAGCATTAAACTTCAGGGGAAGCAAGGGGGGGCCTTAAAAGACGATGTTCCACTATTTCTAGCTGTTTGATGTTTTATCTGACCCCCAAAGCTCCGCACCGTATAAGGCCACCCTCAAGGAATGATATGAATAAAGAACTTGAGAAAATGGTTTAAAGTGAGGCCCACGATAAATCTTCATCAGGCCACCAATCTGCGGTTCTAATTTTAGCCTTCACTTGGAGATATGTTGGGTCCATTCCATCTTCCCATCTAAGTTAACACCCAGGTAGTCAAAGGTATAGACCTGCTTGAGTGGGATCCCATTCAGCATTGGATTCAAGCAAGAGGTATGGCAAGAATTAAAAACCATATATTTAGTTTTGGACACGTTAATTTCCAGTCCCCCAGAACTACAAAATTTGCTAAACTGGTCCAATACTCTTGGGATCCCCATGGGTGGCTTAGCGAGAAGGAGCGTAGCATCTGCGAATGTAAGAACAGGAACTCTCATGCTTACTAATTTAGGTGCATTGCTGTCACACTCATTTAAGCAATTTACAAGTCCATTAATAAACAGGGTAAAAAGGGTTGGTGCCAATAAAAAACCCTGCTACATTCCTTTACTCACTGAAAATGGTACAGTCACATCACCCAACTTTCCACAACATACCTGGGTGTAGGTACATTCATGCAGGTACTCAATGAGTTCACATAAATACTATGGAACACCCATCTCTCTCAACAAAGACCAAAGAGCTGCCATCAGGACCAAATAGAAGGCAGCTCTGAGGTCCACAAACACTGCGTAGAGTCCACCTTTGACAATAGTAACCATCTTCCAATATATTAGCTGGAACCTAAAAATGTGATCAATGGTTGAGGTACCAGAGCTCAAGCCCACCTGAAAGCGACATAAAACCTCATTCTCATCTAACCATTATCTCAAACCCAATCTACTGAAAACAGAATTTCCTCTGCTATCCCTGACACAGTGCATGATATAATTTCAAGTCTGATTACACTCACTCAACTTGCTTGACTGTAGTCCTCGTATAACCTACACTGCAAAAGTGCTCAGCGTTGTGTTTGACAAAAACCTATATCTTAAAGCGCATATTAACTCCATGCCTAAAAGCATTCAGTTCTACCTGAGGCATCTAGGAGAAACTGAGTCTTTCATCTCAGATGATAACTTTAGAACAGTGGTTCAGTCCAACCAGTCACCTCCAATCAGCCTCCTTTGCTGGCACCCTTTGGATCAGCTGAGCTAACAGTGAAGGTCGGTCCTTCACGTACCTGGCAGCAAAGGCTTAGAACGGCCTCCCCCTGCACCTCAGGACCTCTCCATTAATCCAGCAATTCAGAAGGGAACTAAGACCTGGATGCTTGACTGATCCGCCCTACACACAGCAGCATACAGCTGTTGTGCCTCAAGACTCTCCCCAGGTGATTTTCCGTGCTCCATAAATGATTGATTGATTAAGTCTCCCATGCTTATGAGGATAGACTATGAAGCTCACTTCTCACAAGTGTGCCACAGTATCCACTGCCATCACAAATGGCTATTGTCCACTCAAATATCAGTATGGTTTCTAAATGCAACAGACATATCTCTCCTGTTCTGAACATGTTTAAATAGCTGGCAAATGCTGCCAAAAGTACTTTAAAACTTGCTGCATTGTTGAAAACTTAATATAAGAACCTAAAAATAAAAATAAATATGCATGTGTACCCAGAGTTTGAAAATCTTTCACGCCGGTTATCAAGATGAACCCCGTAAAATATTCAAAAGAGAAAAGAAATGATTACTGTTTCAGTGTCCTTGTTAGACCTAGTATCTTTGGCATGTTTTTCCCTGTCTTTTTTGGTTCTGACTTCCTGTTTTTGACTATGTGCTGCATTTAATTTATTGCTGGTTTTAGAACCTTATGTACTTTTCTACTTCTGATCAGTGCTCCATGTGTAAAATGTAATTGTGATTGGTGATCCATGATTGGCATATTTGATTTACTGGTAAGTCCCTAGTAAAGTGAACTGTGTGTGCCCAGGGTCTGTAAGTCAAATGCTACTAGTGGGCCCACAGCACTGATTGTGCCACCCACAGGAGTAGCCCTGTAACCATGCCTCAGGCTTGCCACTGCAGTGTATGTGCATGCAGTTTTAAACTGCCATGTCGACCAGGTAAGTGCACCCACTTGACAGGCCCAAACCTTCCCTTTTACTACATGTAAGGCACCCTTAAGGTAAGCCCAAGGTAGCCATATAGGCAGGATACAGTGTATGTGAAAGGTGGGACATATACTGGTGTGTTGTGCATGCCCTGATAGTGAAAACTGCCAATTTCGATTTTCATTATTGCAAGGACTATCTCTCCCATATGTTATCATTGAAGCTGCCTTGTAACCTCTTACAAGTGTAACTTCTAATTGGGAAGAGATAGAGATTTGGAGTTTGGGGTTCCTGAACTCACAATTTAAAAATTCATCTTTTAGTGAAGTTGGTTTTTAAATTGCATGTTTGAAAATGCCACTTTTAGAAAGTAGGCATTTTTCTTGCTTTACTATTCTGTGCCTCTGCCTGCCTGTGGAATATACGTCTGAGGGAGGTTGACAGTTGGGCTGTTTGTGCATTCACTCTACACAGTCTTTCAAACGGAGTTAAGGTATGCCCTGCATAATCTGAAAGCCCATCACGAGGCTGATGGGTCTTCCTGAGCCAGAGTGATGGGAGGTGTTGTCACTGACACCTGAATAGGGCTGTGCCTGTCCTCACATAAATCTGTCTCCACCCCCTTGTAGTGTGTCTGGAGCCAGGCCAGGGAAAGGCAGGGTCTTGTGCACTACAAAGACTTTCCTTTGAAGTGTACCTACTAAGTACTGGAGCTGGGACACCATAACTTCAGGACACTTCTGGACTAAGAGGAGGTTCTGCCAAGAAGAAGAGCTGGAGAAGCTGTTGGAGGGTAACTGCCACTCTGCTTGTTGTGCTGTGCTAGCCTACTGCTTGCTGTGTCTGTCTAGGACAGTGAAAGGACTGGACGTTGCTTTCTGTATCCTGCTTGCCAAGGCTCTCCAAGGGTTTGTGTGCTTGTCTCCTGTTAAGACATCTCAGGTCCATCAAATACATCATCTGCAGCCCTTGAACTCCTCTGCTGGGAGTTCTGACCTGCCAAGTGGTGCCAACTCAAGTTTTAGGCCAGTTTTGCTGCAAAGAACTGAAGAAAATCCATGCATCGACCTTCGGCGCCTGTTTTCCCTGATGCAGCACCGCCGTGCAATTGAAAAACCAATGCATCACCACGGTGAGGCCGAAGAATCGACACAGAGCCTCCCGTGCCGCTGAAAGATCGCCGCTGCCCAAGTCCCGAGAACTGTGTCACCGATGTCTGTGTCACCCTCTCCGACTCCAATGCAGGCCCTGCTGTGAGGCTGCAGAAATCCACCCATAACCTACTCTTGGCTGAAAAATTGACTCAGCCCCTGTTTTGCCGCCGCCTCCGCATCAACCCAGCATGTCCAGATCTTGAAAGCATCGCACCTATGCGCCAAGTTCTTTATCGACATTGCCCAGCAGTAAGGTACCAAGGCCACGTGTCAACTGACGTATCACCTCCCCTCACAGTAAAGAACCGACACATCACCTCCTTTGACAGTAAGAAACCAATGCATGAGCTCCCCTGGCAGTAAAGAACCGACGCATGACCTCCCATGGGAGTAAGGAACCAATGCATTGTTTTCTTTTCCGCCGCCTCATCTCCACTGCGCCAGTTTTCATCTTTTGATGCATCCCAGGTACTTTGTGCTAAAAATGTACACATCCATAGTTTTCTAAGGACTGAACAAATTGAACCTTTTATGGAACCAATCTTTTTATTTTAAAGGAGAGTCAGAATCATGGAGCACAGCTGTTCGCCTACAACCACTGGCCGGTACCGTTTGCTTCACTCGTGTATACACAGCTGCGCACCTACAACCCGGAGGCCAGCAGCATGTTTTGCATTAATTCTTGCTTAATCTGCATTGACATCTCTGACTTACAATAAAATGGACAACACAGTGAGAAACAACCCTCTCCCCACCTCCACCCCCCATCCGCACCAGTCACCCCCCCCAAAAGAACGTGGCAAAAAGGGGACCTGCTCGCCATCCCATGGACCCGGCTTATGTAGTTAGTTAGACAGTATTTTGTGGCAAGGGGTGAAGGATTTGTAAGAATTTAGGAAAGGTGATCTCCCTTAGTTCCTTTGAAAGCAAGTGTAGGAAAGCGGCCCACTCTGCATACGTCTCCCCCTTGTGGTCAGCAACCAGGGACAGTCATTCCATGGCCAAGACCAGCCATCATTTCTGCAGTCATGCGTTGAATTCAGGAGCAATCGACGACCCCCAATTCTCAAAAATCACTTTTCGGACTACCAAGAGGGCTAATGCAATTGTTCTGCCCCTCAATGAATTGAGAGGAAAGGTCAGAGGGCTCGAAAGTCCCAGAAGCGTGTACGCTGGGAATTGAGGAAGAGATGTGTTAAAGGCGTCATCAATATTATCTAGCACCTCAGTCCAATAGCGCTGCAATTTGGGGCAATGCCATAACAGGTTAACTACAGTCCCAGGCATCCCACATCCCCTCCAGCATAGCTCTGATTTGTTTCTATCCCAACTGTGAATTTGCGCTGGCATAAAGTACCAGTACAATAAAAGCTTGTACGCGGATTCCATACCTGTCGTATTATGTGCTGTGTGGTGTGCCCGAAAGTGTACGTCATCCCATTCTTTGTCAGAAAGTGCCCTCTCCAATTCAGCCTCCCACAATAATTGCCCTTTCGTATGCCTCCCCACGTTGCAAGGAGCAAGCAATGAGTACAATTCATAAATGAGTCGGTAATACCCTGTTTTGCAAACAAGCCATTTTCAAACGTCAAAAGCGGACATGATACCCCTTCTATACAGGAGGGCTGAGTTACCCAGTGTTCCAGTTGATGGTAGGGGAATTTGTCAGAAGGATAGAGGTCATAATCCCGGCATAGTTGGGCAGAGGGGATTAGGCCTTTTGTGTTGAATAGGGAGTCAACCCTTTTGCAGCCCGCCTCCCTCCATTCTTGGAAGATTTCTGAGTCACGCCCTCGAGGAAACTCCAGATTATCAACAATCGGGGTCATTGGCGAGGGAAAGGTGGTCCAACCCCTCTTGACAGCGACTGTATCCCAAACCTTCATGGTTGCAGAGGAATATAGACCCCACGCCCTATGCTTAAGAGGGAGCCATATTTCTGGCCAGATGTTCACTACAGCCACTGATTGATCCATGAAGCTCCAATGCTTTTCTGAGAGGGGTCGGTTCCATTCAACAATGTATCCGAGATACGAAGTCTGGAAATATCGGTGGATCAGAGGAAGCCCTGTCCCTCCCTTACTTTTAGGCAGCGTCAGTTGGGTCATTGCTAAGCGAGGTTCCACCACCCAAACAAATCTAATAATTAGTGTCTGCAGTTGACTTAGTGCTTTAGGAGGTGGTGCCATGGGAAGTGTTTGAAAAACATAGAGAATGCGAGGCAGTACCGCATTTTTAACAGCTGCAATCCTACCAAACCATGCCAGCTGGAGCCGGGTCCAACTGTCAAGGGCTTTTGTGGTTTGGTCGAGAAGGGTCGTGTAATTTAATGTCACCATTCGAGCTATAGTTGGGACCAGCCGAATTCCCAGATGTAAGATCTCCTGTTGCATCCATTGAAATGGAAAGTGATGTATGTTTTCAACTATATCAGTTGGGCTCGAAAGATTAAGTATTTGGTATTTAGTAAAGTGACCTTTAAAGCCCGCAACCTCACCAAATCTATTTAATTCGGTGATTAGTGCTGGCAGATTATTCTGAGGCTTCATATGCGATAGTATAACGACATCAGCATATAAGCTGACCTTATGGATTTCCTTTCCAAACTTAATTCCTTCTATCTGAGGATCATTCCTCAAGCGTTGCCTGAAAGGCTCCATATACAGCGCAAACAATAGGGGGCGCAGATGGCACACCTGCTCATCCCCCGGGAGATCTGGAAAGTGGTGGAAATGGGTCCATTGACACGGATAAAGGCTCTAGGCTCCCGGTAGATGCATTTGATCCACCCTATGAGCGTTTCACCAAACCCAAAGTAGCGCAAAGCATCAAATAGATAGATCCAACTCACCCTGTTGAACGCCTTCTCGGTGTCTATCGATAAAAACAGAGGTTGTTTGCGTGACCTCTTGACGCTATCCATAAGATGAAAAAAGCGTTCGGCGTTATCCCCCCCTGTCTAGTAGGAATAAAGCCGGCCTGATCGGGGTCAATCAGACCCACCATCAGTGGGTTTAGAAGTGATGCCAGGATGCTGGCGAAGATTTTTGCATCGACGTTCAATAATGATATGGGTCGGGAAGATCCATAGTCAGTGGGATCTTTGGAAGGCTTTAGGATGACCGAAATGGCTGCCTTTGACATAGAATCAGTCACTGCGCCAGTCTCCAAAAATTAGTTGAAGAGCTTAATCAAGAAGGTTGCTAACTCTGGGCAGAACGACTTGTAAAACAAGGCTGAGAAGCTATCGGGACCCGGGGCACTTCCCACCTTGGTGGGCGATGGCAGAGATGGTTTCTTCTATTCAAATTGGTTGGTCTAGCTTTTCGGCTGTAGCTGAGTGTGCATTTCTCCAAATAGGAACTAGGGTCTCGTACCGGGGGATCTTGCCCTGTGTAGAGAGTGTTGCAGAAATCCCGAAAGACTTTCACTGTGTGTGAGTCGGCACTGGCCTCCTCCCCCACCGCATTTAATCGCTGCAATCGAAGATGCTGCCATTTTAGCCTGAAGCCTTTGCCACAGTAGTTTACCACATTTGTCACTACTGAGATAAAATTTATGACACAGATGGAGAAGAGCGTATTCATCCCTATCGAGATTGAGCCGTTTTAGCAATAGCCTAATTTCTCCAATTAACGCTACACCCTTGGGGCTCCCGTTCGCTTATGGATGGCTTCCATCTCCCCTATTTCGCGTTCCAGCTCTTGCCGCTTATCTCGGTGGGGCTTGTTCTCTGCCGCAGAGATTGCGATAAATTCACCTCTCATCAATAGTTTTAGTGCCTCCTAAACCACTGCTAATGACGCCGTGCCCACATCGTTGATCTCTAGGTATTCTATCTGTCTGGATTTTATCGAGGCCACAGTTTCAGGGGACTGAAGCTGGCTTTCTCTCATGCTCCACCTTGGGTGGTTGTTGGGGCCCTGATTCCCTCGTATTGTAACCAAGATGAGAGCATGGTCAGATAGGAATCTGGGCTCTATGGCAGAGTCCCCTAGATGGGACATTAGGGACTTAGTGAAAAGAAAGTGATCCAACTGTGTGTACGATTTAAGGGCGGCAGAATAATAGGTGTAATCGTTCTCTTCCGGGTGATGGATACGCCATACATCCAGGAGACTGTTATCTGCAAGCCACCTCAACCCTCCCATAGAGAACCAGGGTCGACCTCTGTGCGGACCGGTCTAACCCTGCATCCATTACCAAATTAAGATCACCTCCCGCCAGGACCGCAGCATCAGGGGATGCCAGCACCTCTGTTAGAGCTTTAAGAGTAAATGATTCTTGCTGTGTGTTAGGAGTGTATATGGAGGCTAGAGTTATATAGGAATTTTTCCCCAGAAAATTTTAATTGCTAATGGACGGCCCTTTAGGCCTACTATGGTAGCCACCACTTTACCCGGGAAGTCAACCCTGATCAAAATCGCCACCCTTGGCTGGACAGAGGACCAAAATTGCTGTGGGAAGCGTTGTGTTCGCATGCGCATACTGTCCCTCGAGAGAAGATGCGACTCTGCAATAGACAGATGTCACAACCTGAGTTTTCTAAAAGGGAGAGGATTTCTAACCTTTTAACGGGGTTGTTCAACCCACTGACGTTAAAGATTACCACCTTTACAGCTCTACCCATTGTGTGGGATTGGAAAAGATGTGTAATGCAAAGTGTGGTAATTTCTCCCGGCCCCCTCCCGCCCAAGCCAAGTCAGTTGCAGCAATGGGGAACGGGTGGTAGGAACCCTTGTAACTGGTGCAGAAAACATAAAAAGGAAAAAAATAACAACCCCAATAACATTAAACCCCCAGCCCCCTAAACAGGGAACACAAGGAAAGACAAATGTTTGTCATTAACGGGAAATCCCAAGGGGACGTGATGTAGTGGTAGACCGTCTAGTCTGAGCTGATCCCATCATTCATCTGCTCGATAGTGTCCAACATCAGGAGTCTACACCATGTCAGGGGTCCCTCCGGCTCCGCCTCAGGAGATCCATCTCGGCAATTGATGAGTAAGTGTTTCAGGGGGTGACCAGGCGGTCCGGTGACTGGGACAGGGAGGTAGTTACCGCCTCCCTTTCTCTAGCAATCGTTGCTGGGTCTGGTTTAAGCTTGGAAGATGACTACCCGGCCAGCTGCCACTGTGCAGGTTTTCTTGCAGTGGAGAAGTGTGGCTCACTGGTTAGTGGAGAAGTGTGGCTCACTGGTTAGAGGAGGCAGACCTGGAAGCAGAGGTCAGCCCGGGACCAGGGTTCAATTCCCGGCTCGGCGGGGTCTTGAGTCCTAAAATGTCCATGGACTTGACAATTCTCCCTCCGGTGCCTACTCGATTCACAGGTTCACACTCTGCGGCTCTGGGCAATAGCTTGCTTAATCTCCACAACGGCCCCTCACGGCGGGATGCCTGGCTTTCACCTTGCGGATACCCTGCCGGGGTATCTCACAGGGGAATACCAGGACGGGTTCCCTAAGCAAGCGCTTAGAAACCGCTTGGTGATTTGCGCTATATAAATTCCTGTACATTTACATTTACATTTACATTTCACGAGACACGTAGGACTGCTTTGTAGTTGAGTTGTCTGTAAGACCCAGCACCTCTTGTGCCTCTTTCAGTGAGCGAAGTTGCCGTAGTCAATCCTGGTATTTGAAAATTATACGGAAGGGGTGACCCCAGGAATAGGAGATACCTTGCTCTCGAAGGTGGGTGGTGATGGCTCGGAATTCCCTTCTCTTGACCAATGTGGAGCATGCCAAGTCCTGGAATAAAGTAGGTGTATGGCCTTGAAAGCGGATGGGCTGGCTTTTCCGTGCTTTGTGGATTATTTTCTCCTTTAACTGAAAATCATGCACGCACAGAAGAATGTCCGGCGGTGGTGCCTTGTTCCCTTTCGGTAGTCCTACTCGGTTCACCCTATCCATCTGAATCCCTGTGGAAGTGTCGCCATCCACAACATGTTGAAAGTGGGCCAGGACATAATGCTCCGAGATCATCTTCCTCCGCTTGCCAGGGATCTCCCCGGATCCTTACGTTGTTTCGTTGAGAGCGGTTTTCGAGATCTTCGGCTCGTGCTTGTAAGTCTATTTGCTGCTCCTGGAGACAAGTCAGTTCATGTTGCATTATGTTAATCTCTTCGTCTCAGCTGGTTTCATGGTCCTCCAAGGTAGCAAAGCGTTCCCCCACCTATTCTATGGCATGTCTGATCTCCCTCGCATCTGTTGAGAGCTGGCTTTTCATTTTTGGATGTCCTCTTTGAGAGAGGAAACAGCTCTGTCATAAAGGCCTTGGTTGCCGGGCTATCCGCAGCATCAGTCACCTCCATAGGGCCCTCCTTGCTATGTGCACCGCTTCTTCAGCATCTCTTTTACTGCCCTGTCTTTTTTGGCACGCGCAGCGGCCATTTTAGCAAATGGGTCTGGGCAAGATAACGTTGCGTGGTATCCCACTCTCTCAACAGAGTGCAGTGGCTTGGATGCTTGGTTAAGTGCACTTAATGTCTGCGTGTTCCTCTTAGGTCCTGCAGGTTTTTCTCCGGTCAGCTATCAATGTGCATCCACAGCCCCCTGAAGGCAGAGTGCGCCAATATTGCCTTGCGCCCCCTTTCCCTTATGTTTTACTGATGCCCCTATGACGAAGTTCAATTGTCGTCAGAAGGTTTGTGGCAAGTGTGGGGTTTAACAACGGTTTTGGCCTCTGTGTCTCGGCCCTTTTACCCCCTTGCCATAGGTGTTGTGGGCTCAAGCAGGGTCAAGTATGCACGTGCCCTAAGGCCTAGAGGCGGGAGAGAGAGAGCGGATGCAGTACAACCGTACCATCCACGCACACCCTGGCAGCGGCCGATGAGCGCTGGAATCCAAAATTCAGCCCCGTCCCTAGGCCTCTACTGTCCAGGGGCCCACCATCCATCCCCGGAGCAATACCAAGGTGCACAATTGCACAATTGCAGGTGTTCATCCACTCCACCAGCAGCCAGACTGATAGTCACCCCTAGTGTCTGCCCCCAGCCAGCTGCAGTGGGGGTGATAGTTACGGAGCGGAGGAAGGTGCCCTTCAGGGGGCTGGTAGTCGCTATCACAGGGGTCCAGGCCCTGACTCGTGTCCTCCTCAGTCCAGGGGCCCCCTGTCCAGCCCCCCAGCAAACGAGGGGGTACAGGGCTGCAGACTCTCACCCCCTGCACCAGCTACCAGTCAATGCACTTTGCCTTCTTCCTGCCCCCACTGAGCCTCGTGGGGGGGCAGTGACCACTGATTGATGGAGTGGGACCCCCAGAGTGGGCAGTTGCAGACACCTTGTTCCAGTCCCTCCGTAGGCCTCACAGCACCAAGTGCTTACCGGGTCCGTGCTGAGGTGTGCAGGGCGCGCTCAGGTGACCACCGTCTCAAAGATGGCTGTCGCTCACCTCCAATGATCAGCGTCTGTGCCTCTGCAGCAATGGCGGATCAGCTGTTCAGCACTCAGGCGGCCCTCACTAAAGGCACGGTCACTATCGGTCACTGTGCGAACCACCCAGGATCTCTGTGAGGGCGTTCAACCTCTGGCAGTACCGGGTGCAGGATCCCTGCCGCTGCACGCAAAATGGCATGCGTCGCTCCACTCCCGCTCTGCTTCCTTTCATGGGATGGGGTTTCGTCAGGGTCAGAGCCGCTCCTGCAGGCAGGAAGCAAAGCCACCCTGGTCGCGCAGCTGCACCCGCTTACATCTGCCTGGCGTCCACTTTGGTCAGCTGAATCCACACACTGGCCGAGGCCGCCCACCAGCTGCACTGCACCATGGCCGACAGGCCTCACAGCGCCGCTGCCTCCTCTGCACTGGTCCCGGGAGCAAAGATCTGCAACACTCACGGGTCGAAGTAGCCTCCCTGTCTCCACCAGGCCAAGATCGGGTCTCCCAGCGAGGAGCGAGGGTCGAGATGGGCGATATTACAAGGCTAATGGTACGTTGAAGCCGAAGGGACACAAAGCTGCATCCTATCCAGCTGCCAACTTAGCCAAGCCCTCCAAAAATTGGAACATTTTAAAAGTGATATATTGGCATGTGCATGTGTATGTTGGATTCTTGTTGTGTTGGTCTTGATTTATTTAGATAAATATTGCCTATTTTTCTAAACTGGTGTGGATTCCATTTGTAGTGTTTTCTCTGTGTTATTGTGTGCGTTTGTACAAATGCTTTACACATTGCCTCTGAGATAAGTCTGACTTCTAATGCCAAGACACCAAGGATGTGAGCACAGGTTATCTTGGGTGTGTAACTCCTTTACCCTGACTATAATAAGGGTCCTTACCTGGACAGGGTGCAACTCACTACCAACTAGAGATTCCCATTTCTAACAGTCCTTCTCACCCACGATGATTTCTCAGATGCCAATCCCCACCTAATTTTTAGGAGATTATTATGTGCTCATTAATTGTATGTTCAATGACGTGGTTTAAATTCGTTTTTGTACATAATATGCTAATAATTTACATGGAGCAAGCATTCTGCTCCGTGTTTTGCAAACATCCAGTCGGCATCCGCAGCAGCACGAGGAGTAAGGAGCGTGAGGAGGACGCCGCTCTGCTCCTCCTGATTCCCGCATTGCCGCCGCACTGCCGCTTCTCAGGACCTCCTAGGGTTTTCGGGAGGCCCCCGCGACGGTGAACTCCAGCCCCCCGGCGGCTCCAGCATCCCCGGCCTCGGAGCAGGCTGTGAGGAGCGGCGGTGGTGAGGGCGGTAGGAAGCGAGGGGGCGCGATTGAGCGCTAGTGAGCTGCACAGGATAGCAGCATAGCATCGATCATCGAGTCGGGTGAGGTGCTGGAAGCCGCGGTGCACGGAGACGGCCGCCGGGTGAATCCGGGCTGGTGCTGAGGCCAAGGCAGAGAGCCTGAGTCCCGAGCCCCATGGCCTGAGAGAGCTATTTAGGGATCAAGAACACGGCTCTGGCTCCGGTACCCGGCAGAAAACTACACGCAGCATACGGCGCCATACGGCACCTGGGACACCCGGAGGTCGCCGGCCCTGTTGCCTGCGGGGGGGCTACTGGAGGAGCAAGCGACGTGAGCGAGGGGGGTCGTGAGGGTCACGGTCCAGCAGCCCCGCCCTCCATCGATTCACTGCACCTCGAGCCACGAGCTAGTCCAAGCCAAGCTGCAACCGGTGAGCTGGTAAACCGGTGAGAGTGCTTTTTTCCATATTTGCGCTCTTTTTGTTGTCTATTGCTACCAGGCACTGCGGCGGGTGCGGCGACGACGTGGCATGCAGGCGAAAGTGGGGTGTGGGTGCGAGCGCTGCTTGAGCTACCTGGGCGGAGGCCTGAGCGCCGTGACAACAGCCCCCCGCTGCCACTGTCTCTGCCTGCGCCCACGCCGCTCCTCTGTAAGCCACAAGACTGGAAAAGCCTGGTTCCCCGTGCCCAGAAGATAGAGAGCCAGAGTCAGAGCCCTGCCAGAGCACCACGCTGACGCCCATGACCATGTCTTGAAGTTCGGAGCTTTGTGCCCGCTCATAGCCCAGCCGAGCCGAACCCACTCACCGAGTGGAGGTCTTCCATCGCCTATCGAATAGTGTCCGAATAGCATTCGGAGCGCCTTAAGCACCTGGCGTGGAGCATTACAGAGTGTCAAGTGCAGCTGTCGACGTGGGAGACAAGAGGTAAGAGGTGGAGGCAAGCGCGGCAGCCGTTAGAGGCCGCCGCAAAGTAAGAGCCCGAGGGTGCGGCCTGAGGGGTTGTTAGACTAGGTCTCCAGCCTGCGGCACCCCTCGCGCGCCCGCTTGCTCACCCCCCCTCCCTCCCCCTCCTTGCCCTCAACACAGGGCTCACATTAGTACTAGTACTAGTACCCCCTCCCCCCCGCACGAACAGCACGAACAGGCATAAACAATCCCAGCCCCAGCCAACGGCGCAAAAAGAGATGACGCTGAGGAAGATTAAATCCTGCACGGAGTATGAGGCGGAAGTGAACCCTGAGAGTTTAGCACAAAGAAGGGTAACCAGAAGTATAAGTACTCAAAAATTCCAGGACCTAGTCACTGGCACTGGCAATTCCCTCCCTCAAGGCCTCATCACTCAATTCTTTCAGGCCTCAAACTGCCCCTCACCTTTGGAAGAACCATCACAAGATCCTGTGAACAGTGCCACACCGGGGATCCCAAAGATCCACCAGGCCCTAAGGTACTCTCACTCCTGTGAGTCTGCAAACTTCGAGTTACCTGGGAGCCTTGAAGCTAGTTTTCAGCCTGGTGCCAGGACAAAGAGCCCGATTAAGATCACCTTCGACATTCATGACAGGCCAACGCTGGGGGTGGACTTAGACACTGGGAGGCCAAGCGAGGCTGTCGCATCCTCCCCTCCAAAGAGCACAGGCAAGGGTCTGAATGCAACTGTGGCATCTAGGGAAACACAGAGGCCAATCCCCCAGCGCACGGAGGTTCCAACAAACTCGTTCTTATTAAAATTGGAACAGACAATCGAACGTACACTTGAAACAACACCCATTAATTTAGGAAGAGCTAATGTCCCGAGAACTGTACAAACGGAGGGATGGAGTCCGCTGAGCTTAACTCATCACGAAGATCCAACCGACCCAATTGAAGAACCCACTTTCAAAGACCTTAACCTGTCAGCAATAAGAGAAGTCCAGGACACAATGGCCAGGGCACTGCTATGGCAGTCCGCAAAGATGGAACTTCAAATCGATCTTTTGCAGTCGATAGCCCAGCATTTGGCGTGCCAAGATGATAAGCTGGCAAAGCTGGAAGCCCAACTTAACGTCCTACAAGCTCATGCCGCCAGCACCAGTTCCTGTGAAGCCATAATGGATAAATGGGCAAGTCTACCTGAAGTCTTAAAAGAGATGCTTGCATTAGCCAAGGGTCAGGGCGAGACAACCAAGCAAGAACAAGCCGCACAAAAGTTACCAGCACTGACGACAGAGCATGCCGAAACAGCATCCCTTAGCACAGCGGGCAACAGTGCCACAAAGGAACCCCTGGTAGGGCCCCGCATTAACTTTACTTTGGCTGAACAAGGGAATGGTGACCCCGAGGTCTCGGATCTCGAGACCGTAAGTGACGACCTGTCTGTTATTACCTCTCAGGCGGAGAAGGCCGAAGGAGCATTAGCAAGCGCCAAAGCTCCGTTATCAAGGAGAGCCAAAAAAAGACTTAAAAAACAACTTAAGAAGTCCAAAGCTAGAAGTAGAAACATATATTCGGTGGTCTCAATCCTGGGCGCCACTGAAACTAAATGTATCCCCAAACCACTCTTTCCCATTTTCATACCCAAGCAGGTATCTAAAATTGGCAAGTCACGTGACGCACCCCTCGTTTGTGGTGAGGCCTAAAGACAACAAATCCCTCTCATGGAGGGTCAAACCAATGAGGATCTCCAACAAAGGCCTTCACAGATGGCAGTCGCCGCACTATCAAGTGCTCCCAGCCCTTCCGGTTGGATTTTTCAACACGAGACTGTAACAAATCCTAAACTACAACAGGGCGCACAGCCAGAACTGCCCAGAGTGGTAGGTCTACCAACTGAGGGGCGAGGGAATCAGCAACCAGGAGTCACAACCAAAAATTACCTAAATTTGACACCAGACCAGGGGGAGTGGCAAGGATTTCCGCGAGTGGAAGGCCAATCAAGCATGGGGCCCAATGGGCAGCAGCCAGAACCCACTCATAAAAACCCTTCAAATTCAAGTAATCAGAGGTCAAAGCTCCCGGGAGAAGGGGCGAGTCAGTGTTCCATCGCACAAAAAAATAAACTAACCACCCACGAGCTGCAGTTAACCCCAAGGTCCACAGCCAAAGGCTCATTTGACATCTTGAACAGGTCCAATATTGTCCGCCTCTTTGGCCACATTGCCTCGCTGGCACAAATCACCTCAGAGAATATTGAATGGGTGATATTCAAGAGACTGGAGACAGACACCCACGACGACTCCACCATAATTGGAATTTTGAGCCAGCAAGCCCAACCGGCCGTCCTTAAGGAAGCAACACTATTCGCTGAATGGGGTATTGAAGTAGTTGCGCCAAGGGTACTGAAATACCCACACGTCCTGATGCCGCAACAGGACACACACGAACCGACATCCGTTCTCAAAGGCATTAGGCACACCCGCCCAGATATAGGGGTGAAATTAGGGCGGACAAAAACCCCGCTAAAAATCAAAATCCAGCAAAACAACGGGCAACGGAGTGTGCAGCGGCCTCCTCAGACATCAGATCACCCGGAGGCCACATGGAGACAGTGTCCCTAACCTAATAAATAGCCATGTAAATAACGACCGTTCAAACCCACTCAAGAGTCTAGTTCGCGAGTTAACCATCATCTCATGGAGTATTGCTGGGTTGAGCAACATCTTTAGGGACTCAACTACACCTGAATACCTCGCACAAGGGGACATATTGTGTATTCAGGAAACCTGGCCAAGGGCAACTACCGCCATTGGTGGCTTTTACGAACATTTTAAACCAGCGACCAAAAGGACAATCTTTGGTCGCCCGTCAGGGGGCCTTTCCATCTATGTAAGTCATGCGTGCAAAATTAATACAACTGAATTAAATTTGGGGTCTCCTGAACTTCAAGCCATCTTAATCAGTGGGTTGTCATCGGGTCAAAAATCCCGCCCCCTTCTACTAATTAATTGTTATCTTAACCCAATTAAGTATCAATCCTCCCAGGCCATGGAATCACTAATTTCACTATTGGAAGATCTCTTAATAAATTGGGAGGACCGAGATGTAATAATCGCGGGCGACTTCAATCACAGAGGCCTGGGTCTAATCTCGGAGGCACCATCAAGCAAGAAGTCAGCCCAACTGACTGAATTTCTCGCTAATTTTAAGCTGCACTCCACCGACAGAATACAAAAAAAGACCCACCCTGAATGGACCACCAACCCGACCTTTAGAAATGTCTCTACTATAGACTACATCTTCATCAACGAAGGGCTTGCCCACAATCTTTCCAACTTTACAGTGGACGACAGAGAGGAAAGCGATCATAGGCCCCTCCGTGCCACATTCCATCTGGCGCGGGCACAAGCAGAATCACAAGTAGATATTGGAACTACCACGGGGGAAGAACATCATAAAGTGCTTAAAAGAATAAAATGGTCAACCAATCTCAGTCATAGCCTGCTAGATTATGTAGCTAGAAGGGAGGAAGAACCTAACCCAGTCCATACCAAGAACATCATCTACCTCTGGGAAACTCTGACCCCCGACTTATTGGAATGTCTGGGCAATAACCATCATTTAAGAAGTTGCCAATTCCACTCTGGGCCCCGCCGCGCAAAATCGTGGTGCCTGTCTCAGAGTAAGTGTGCTCTTAATAAGGCAATCAGGGCACAAAAGAAAAGCACTCACCTGTCAGGGAGACACTCCATTGCTGCCTTGCGAACTGACTATAAAAAGAAAGTCTGGGCTCACAAAAAACTGCTGACCGAACAGAATTGGTTGACCATCTTCTCCTTAATAAAAGGAAAGTACAACAGCAAGCTCTGGCGCTTTATTAACAGTCTGACCCCCAGAGGAGCGCAAAAGGAACACAGTGTTGCAGGGAAAGTGTGCGAACAGTATGCCAAGGGGCTGTACACCTGTGAGTCAAATCGGCCCACTGCAGGAAGCCTTGCGTGGTCCAAGGTGGCGGCGGAAATTATCGAACCCGAAAGTTCCACGACAGAAGGCCTAAATTCGACTTGTCCCGGAACGTTCACAGAGGAGGAGGTACTAAAGTGCATCAAGGCCATTAGAACTGATGGCGCTCCAGGCCCAAATGGGATTCCGGCCCAGGTTCTGAGAACTGCCTCAGCCTTTTTTGCATCTAGACTCACCCCTTTATTCAACCATTATTTTGCCACTGCGATTTTGCCATTCCCTATCCATAAAAAGGGGGACCACACGAACCCGGCCAATTACAGGCTTATAGCGCTTCTCGACATAGAAGCAAAGATATATGCCCGCCTTCTTCTCAGGGATTTGGAGGACTGGGTGGACAAGAACAACATTCTCCCGCCCACACAGACCGGCTTTAGGGCTCATAGCTCCACCCTCGACAACATCTTAGCCCTTTCCTACCTAGCGAAGAAGGCCAATACGAGGAACAAGCTGCCCCTGTTCTGCTGTTTTATAGACTACTCTACAGCCTTTGACCGAGTGAACAGAGGCCGGCTCTGGGCAAAACTTGATTCCTGGGGGCTACCACAGGCTCTGCTAAAAGCCATAAAAGCGCTCTACGAGGGTACCTGGGTCAAGGTGAAGCTAAGCCCTACAATAACAACTGCCAGAATTAACACCAACTCTGGCCTTAAGCAGGGGTGCGTCTTGACCCCCATGCTTTTTAACTTGTATACTGCGGACTTGGGGACAGCTCTGAAAGATGCCAACCTAGCACCCCCAAAATTGGGGAAGCTCGTCTTGGGAACGCTCCAGCATGCAGACGACACGGTGATCATGGACCACACAAGGGTGGGGCTCCAAAGAGCCTTAAGTAGCCTGGCCTCATACAATAAGGCAAATGATTTACGGATCAACGTGTGCAAGACTAAAATCGTCATTTTTGGCAAATACCCCCACAAAAAATAAGCTTCATGGACCCTTCGGGGGAGCACCGCATCGTCACTGCCCCATCTTACAACTATCTGGCCACCTGGGTCTCTGAGAGTGCCACTGCAGTTAAACACCGGAAGGAGCTTAAACCAAAAACCGACAAAACCATTCTGTCGTTAAGATGCCTAAGTCATTGCTTGGACAGTCCCTCAGCAGAACCAATGTTGACAGTACTCAGGGCAAAACTGATCCCCGCCATCTCGTATGGGCATATAGCCTACCCAGGTGCTTTTGACAAAGTGGTCAACGCGGCCCAGGCGAAAGCCTATAAGATGGTACTACTGGCCCCCAGATATGCAAGGAACAACAGATTAAGGCTAGAAATAGGCCTTAAGCGACCAGAGCTGGCATTACTGGGGGACCTGTTAAAATTCTATATCAGAACATTGAAAGCGCCAGAACATACCCTAAAGCACTCCCTAAAATCAATCTTTGACGAGGTGGGCTCTCCCTGGCACTCAAAGGTAGAACAAGCTATTGAAGCATTGAAAATCGAGAGAAGGAGTTTGCCCCTGCACGAAATTCCATTCTCAGCCTGGGCCCAAGCTGTTAAGCGCCAAGTCCAGACCATTTCCTTTGGGCTTGACCTTGCATCTCTTCAGCAAAATCCACTAACTCAGGCCCTGGGCAAATCATATATTCCAGGTAAACCCCAACCTTACCTGCAAGACCCAGTATCCACCTACGCGAGAAAGAGAATTCTGTACTTTCGCCTTTTGGCCCTAAGGGTCGTGGATTTTAACCCCAAATGGGCCCGAACGGATGGCGCTATAGCCTGTCGTCTATGCAACTACCGCAGAGAATCCTGGCTACACTTGCTGTGTTGCTGCACAAAGTTGGCCAATGACCGCCATCGTTTGTTGCTTCCGATTTTACGGAACACGGTCTATAGAACTTGCAGAGAGGCTTCGGACTGGTGCCTCTCAGTCTCCACGACCTGTTTGATAGCCAGAGTTGGGAAATTCATACACCAGGTAAAAATGGCACTCGACTCCCACTTAACGGTAGTGTCTGCAAAGTAACTGGAATCCTTCGGCCCCAGTCATCTAACCTGGGCTGGTTTAAAGCTCCATGAGGAATCCATCTATCCTCAACCGCCCTTGGTGCACCAATTGACTTTACCGAACTTTCATGTGCCTCCCCTTATCAGTTGGGAAACATTGGTGCAACCTATACTCTACTTCTTTTTTAAGAACTCTGTGTTGGACAACTAAACAATACTAATATGTTAGTATTTTAACTTAAAGTGATATTTACTTTTATGAGCGGATGGGACATGTGGGGGGGGGGACGGGACGTTCATCAAGTTACTTACTTTATACTGTAAAGATTTTAAGTAATCATGCAGTTCACTAATAAATTGTCAAAAAAATTGCTAATAATTTTTCACCTTAATGCATGTATGCACACATATATGTATTATATCAAGCTCACATGTGTAGCGAATGTAAATTATACTCCCATTGTTGTTGTTCATCACTTATTGTAAGAAGGTCCTGAGCAAACACTCAATCACACGCTAATATATAGGATATATTTGTGTTGGTGAAACATCCTTACCGAAAATCAGTGTTGGGTGTACACTAAAATCTGTGTCCATTCTGAAACGTTTCTCAAAAGCTAGCAGTAGCATGGTGAAGGCGTCTCTTATTCTTATACTTGCTATTAGTAGTTAAGCACACTTTCAGAAAACAAACTTAGGGTACATTACCTTTCAGATTCTTTACACCAGGTGCCAGGCAAATAGGTGAAGAACAGGCACTGTGGGTCGAAGGTGCAAGCTGTCTGGCAATATTCAACGCTTGGTGCAAACACTGAAAACAAGTCTCCACCTTGGAAGGATATGTCTTTGTAGAGCATCGACGTGCAGCCTAGTGTTTAAAGACACACTGTGTCAGTATATGTGCTCAAACATTCCTATACATTAGTCACAGATTTAACCTAGCAGACAGTGACAGAGGGCCTGATTCAATTGAAAGTTTATTTCTTAAAATACACCAAATAAGATGCAAGCACTTTCATGACAAATATACAGAAAAGAAGTACATTAACACGGAACAGTACTTTAGCTTAAATGAGGGGGGGATATCTTTCAGAGTTATGGCATACACTCCCAAAGGGTCCTCAATTCCTTTCTCCAGTTAATTTACATTTCAATAAAATATTGTTTGTTAAAAAAAGTGAACGCTCAAAATGGAAGTTAGTGCATTTCTGTTTAAAATAACTCAAAAGTTGAAATGTCATGCCAGAAACACTAAAACAAAAATGTACAAATTTGCGCAACAGGAGATTAAGGTATTACAGCCACCTTTTCTGTCTGAACAGTCCAGAAAAATATAGTTACTACAAATACAGCAGGCAAACTGACTGTTGGACGGATGAATATAGCATATATAGCGTACTGAACCTCAGTCTCGAATTGTGCTAAATGCTCATGCGTATGGCACATTTTTGGTCCATGATTGGGGATTTATGTCAACACAGATCCCAATTGGTTAGAGAAATAATAAATGGTTGCTCTTTTTACTTTCATAAATGCCAAGTGTATGTTGGAAGATAAAGGCAGAAATTTATAGGAAAAAATCAGGGGTACGTCGGGTAACGTGGGGCTCTCCACGGCGAGGTGCCGGATCAAACTGAAGGAAGGAATATTTTAAAGTGTCATCAAGTTCCATGATTGCAGCCTGGTTCCCACAGCGGTAACAGTAATTGGGCGCACTAAAAATGGTTACCACATTTCGGTCATGGCACCAATTGTGACCCTCCATGACAAGCTGGTGAGCTCTAGATACCAAAGTCAAACCATTAGCATGGTTAAAGGTTTCAGAAATATCTTGTCCAAAGGTGTACCCTGTACCACGTGGAGAAATACCCCATCCACCGCGATCATCTGGATCAGACCATAATAGGTCACACATTGGACCCTCATGAGGAACTTCTTGCAGATGATCTAATGCTCGAATGTGATCAAGAGTATCAATTGAAGGAGAAAGGCCACCATGGAGGCAGAAAATCTGTCCTTCCACCAAGGCTGTGAGTGGAAGTTAGTCAAACAGATCTGTAAAGTATTTCCAAACATTTGCATTTCCATATTTTCTTAGACATTCATCATAGAAGCCATAAACTTGTGTGATTTGTCGACTCTCATGGTTGCCTCTCAATATTGTAATGCGTTCAGGGTATCGCACCTTTAAAGCTACCAGAAGTGTTACTGTTTCAACTGAGTAATAACCTCTGTGAACATAGTCTCCCATAAATAGATAATTTGTGTCTGGCGATTTTCCTCCGATTATAAACAGCTCCATCAAGTCATGGAATTGGCCATGAACATCTCCACAGACAGTGACTGGGCAGCGTACCTCCTGAACATTGGATTCTTTTTTTAAGAATTTATTTTGCCTTCTTGCACAGGGTCCGCACTTGGTTCTCGTTGAGCTGCTTGCACTCATTGAGCTGTTCGATCCACTGGTCCAGCTCCTTGGTGAACACCTTCGCGTCCATGGTGGCCGCTGCTTGGGCTCCTCCTTGCGCGGGCCCCCGGCGCTGCTGCTCCTCCCACCGCCGGGTGCGCGCGCCCCACGCTCAGCCCTCGAAAGCCACGCAGCGTTTCAACTGCTCCTCCGTTCTAGACCGCGCCGGTTGGCCTCCCCTCCACGGCGACTCTATTCGGTCGCTACGTTCCGTGTGTTTCATTCGCATAGAGCTGAGAAAGGAAGGAACCACTGCGTGTCGGGTGGGACGGCCGGAATATTGCCCCCTTGTAGGTTGTTAGTGAGACGGCCCACGTCTTCACAGCCGCGCTTCTGTAATGGCTGCCCCGGCTATGCGCACTTCCCACCGACCGCCTGATTCAAATTTTGGCAGTCCAATCGTCCTTTTTTAAGGCGACGGAGTCATTTAAAAAATAAGTGACACTTTGACATATGGCGCCGGCATGTTTGATGGAGCCATCTATTGGCCCAGCAGACATTTCAAGCATTGACAGGAACTGCTGACAGGACGACTCCTGCCAATGCATTGTAACTTTGCTGGACGGTTCCATCAAACATGACGGAGCCATACGTCAAAGTTAAAATTTTTTGTATTTTCAAAAAGAAAATTGCAAAGGGAGAAATTATTTGAAAATAAAAAAACAATGCCCCTTTGCCATGGAAGTTTGCTCCCAAGGCGAGGGGGGCACTGTGCACTTTTCAATGGCCCTCACCAGAAGTTTTTGTTTAGCAGTGAAAAATGGCAATATGTCCATTCATCTAATTTATGTAGGCAGACAGACAGCCAAATCTTTGACTGACCATGGTGGAGAAGGAATAGTCTCCTCCATCTTCAAACTATGGCCTGCCCTAATCAAAATTGGGTGGTCGGATCATAATGTCGGCGGGGAGGGCACTCCGTTGCGACAGAGTTCCCTCTGCGCCAACATTTAAATTGGGCCCTTGAATGTTTAACAAACATGCCGCCAGATGCATCAAACCAAAAAGTGCTCGCAAAAATAGCGATTAGCTATTTGCGAGCGCTTTTTAGCATTTTCCAATGCAGCAACCAAAAATGACAATCTCGCAAAATACCGAATCGCTAAATTAGGGAAAAGAGACATTTCGATTCCATATTAGCGAGAAATCAAACATGCGATAGCAAATAAGGAATCGCAAAAAAATCGCAATACTATGCATGAAAAATCGCAAATAGCGATTTCATCGAAAATCGCTATTTAGCAAGTGCAGATTAAGGGGAATCACAATCAGGTGTTAAAAAAAAAATCCTACTCAGCTGCAAATCATCAGAAGGCTATTGAAACTGACCCATGAGCCCAGAGTGGCCTTTCATAATGGCAGCACTCTACGTGTTTGCGAGGAGGAGGAGGATCCTTGCAGCAGGCCAGAAGGAGAATCCAGGAGAGAATCTTCCGCCTGCGCATCAATTTGTTGGGACAAATCCTGCAATGATTCACTACTTAATAGATGAATTTGAACCACTAATGCAGCGCCAGACACTTAGGACCCATGCCATCCCAACTCATGTCCAGGTGCTATGTTGCCTGCACCTACTTGCATCAGGCAGTTTCCAGGATGTAGTGGCAGAAGCTGGAGGGGTATCACAAAGCTCCCTTTCATGGTTCTTCAAATCCTTCCTGGCCGCCATGATGGCTATGATCCACAACCACATCACCTTCCCCACAACCCAACAGGAATTGACCCAAACTAAACTCGACTTCTACCAAGTTGCCCAGTTTCCACACGTGATCGGGTGCATATATTGCACCCAGGTAGCCATATGTCCCCCAGCAGTAAATGAGTATATCTTCCGTAATCGCAAATTGTATCACTCCATAAATGTTCAAGCCATGTGCAATGCGAAAAACATCATAACCGACATTGTAGCGCAATACCCTGGGAGCACCCATGATTCATACATCTTTCGACATAGTGGCATTCACACACGTCTGCTCAGGGGCGAATTTGGCGAAGGACACCTGCTAGGTAAATTAAACACATATACTCATCACTGAAGTATGAAATGGCAATGCATACCTGACACTAACACTTTGCTTAATACCCTGTAGGTGACAGTGCATACGCCGTGAGGGATTTCATCATGACTCCATACTTGAACCCAGCCAGCCCACAACAACAGAGGTACATCGCAGCCCACATCAGGACACGTAATGTCATTGAACGGACATTTGGATTGCTCAAAAGTCGCTTTCGCATCCTGCATAAAACTGGAGGAGCAATGTTGTACCAGCCGGAAACATGCTGTAGGATAGTGGCTGCATGTGCAATGTTGCACAATATAGCAACAAGGAGAGGTATCCCCATAGAGGAATCCGACACTGAGGGCAACCAGTCCTCAGCACACCCAAGACGGGCCCATTTGGCCAGTTCAGCGGAGGGGCAAAGGAAACAGACAGACATCACCCAGCATTATTTCTGAGGTATGTAATGATGAGACACAACACTTAATTTCAGGAAATTAAATGTATTTATGAGCACGGGAAGTGGTAGGGGTGTTTATTTACACATAGCTGGTGGCCATTAGCACATTAACTGCATGCACTAAAGGACAAATGAGACACACAAAGGACTTGATACTCAGTCACAAAGAATGTCTTGGACATGGTTACGCCACCATGGTAAATTTCAGTAATCTAATTTTGTTTAGCGTTTCCTCCCTCTCACACCCAAACGCCTTTCACCTGCATCTGCATCATCACTCCTGGATGCAGCAGGAGGTGTTGGTCTATGGGTACTGCACCTCCTGCCAGTGCTGACTTGCGCAGAGAGGCTGCTAAGGCTGGATGCCTCACTACCCTCTTCCCCTGTAACATTGCCGTGCTCACCAGTACTAGACTGCATCAGTTCAACGGCAGTGGTCATTTGGCCAAGTGCTTTGGACACATCCCCACAACAATGGCCCATATCTATTTGCATTTCCACCGACCTACGGGACAGCAGTGCAATGCTGTTGCATATCTTGTTGTTAGACCTGGTATAGCCAGCCATGTACGTCAAAAACTGGTGATGCCTCCTCCTCTGTGTGTTGTTTGACTGTCTGTTTGCTTCCATAACTGCTGTACTCAGTTCCCTCACACTCTCCGCCATGACTGATATGTTCTTATTCATTTTTGTCATCTGCAGGTTAATG
The DNA here is from genome assembly GCF_964261635.1 of Lissotriton helveticus. Classification (NCBI taxonomy): domain Eukaryota; kingdom Metazoa; phylum Chordata; class Amphibia; order Caudata; family Salamandridae; genus Lissotriton; species Lissotriton helveticus. Next base: position 42,980,641 of record NC_136060.1, on the reverse strand, counting down.
GCTCCCATATGCCTCGCTTGCAGGCGCTGCACCTGCAACATCTGTGACTCCACGCCACCCCACACATTGGGAGTTCCTGCCTCCTGTGCCCCGATAAGGGTCCTTGGCCTGCGTCTTCTACTCATCCGGACATGTGCCTGAGGCTGCAGTGGTGTGACTGTGGCCATGCGTTTTGGCGGTGCCTTGGGTTTGATTGGTGGTGACACAGGTTTCGACACGGCAGCCTCTTCAATGACCTGTGTGCTGTCTCCACATTCACTGTCATCAGTGTCTACTTCTGCTGCATCTGTGATGTGAAACAGTGCAAAATTATTTTGTGTTGGTGCTAATGTTGTGCGACATTAAATTACTTTACATTTAAGCTGTCACTGTCTCTCATCACTGACTGTGCTGCATTTTTGGAGCATATCGGCTTACAATGTTGTATTATGACTAGCAATTTAGTTCTGCAGCCTACAGGTTCCATAATCCATTTGGGTCCCTATGTGAAATGTGGACTGGATTTTTTTTCTGTGATTTTGGTGGTTAAATACAGATTGGGCACAATTAGTATGTACATTGATATGTTGATTTTCATGCATCTTACCTTGTGTGCTACTGGACGCTCCAGATGTATCCAGCTGCGTTACTCCCACCACTGCTTCAGGCTGGATAGTGCCCTCAACCAGGTCCTCCAGGGATGTGTTGTCTGGGACTGTTGAGGTTCCTCCTCCGGTCACCTTAGCCTCCTTCAGCCTTTGCGCTATCCGCTCTTTGGCACGGCTACGCAGGTCATACCATCTTTTCTTGTAATCATCTATGCTGCGGTGTGTCACCCCCACAGCATTTACTTTGTTCTTGATCCTGTTCCAAATCCTTCTTTTTTCTGCTTCAGGTACTTTCAGTGAGAGCTTCCCAAACAGCTTATCATGGCTGTTTGTCACCTCCTCAATGAGGTTCTCCAGTTCTCTCTCACTGAACTTTAACTTTCTCTTCCTGGCCACTGCATCCTCTTCTGTTGGTGTTTGGGACATTTTGGCTGTCTTAACCTGTCAGCAAACAACAATTTGTATTTTCTGTTCTCTCCCCCAGCACTCTGCTTCTGCCTCTCAGTTCCTCTGTGCACAGGAAGCAGCATGGGCTGATTGACTTCCTGGTTGTGAGGTCATCAGCCTGCTCCCAATGCGACTCTGTAGTTTTTCCGATCTCGCAATTTGCGATCTCGCAATTTGCGATCTCGCAATAGCGAGATCGCAAATAGCAAGATTGCAAATTGCGAGAACACAGGTTTTACACAATTGCAATTATTTATCATGGAATCGCTAATGTATTTAGCGATTTTTAGCGATTCTTTATTTTTTCACAATCGCCATCATGCATAGGTAATAGCGAATCCTTATTTGCGATTCCTTAAAAATCGCAAATAAGGATTCTCTATTTCTTTGATTGATGCATCTGGCTGTAAGTGTTTGAAATTATGTAAATGTATGGGCTCCCTTTTTCCTGACAATCAACACTGACGATGGAACATGTAGAACATCGAACATGAAATGATTAATGTGGCACAGTGCCTACTGGAATTATGATGGCATTTGTTATGCAGGGTGTGCTTCATGTAACATCTTTACTTCCCAGATTGCTCTTAAGTATGTTAGTCATAGGCAATATTTATTTCCCAGAAAGACAGAGGGTTCTATTCACAAAGGGAATTTGGAGTATTTTAATTGAATTAGTTCAAAAAGCGTCACGAAAATAATGGTATATATTTTTAGAAAACAAGTATGCAAGCCAAACTGATGTCTCCATACCTATAATTGTTATTTGACAAACAACCGTCTTCCTTTCTATCAAAACAGGCACTGTAACCTGTCCATAAATCAATCGGGAGTAGTGGGCAATGGGAAAACGTGTTCCTTTCCATAATAATATGTAGGGGATGAAGGAAGAAATTGAAAAATGACCTGATTCACATTAAAATGCAGTAGAAACATACGCCTGCACCCCACCTTGACAATATATGCCTCCTTTCCAGCATGTCATTTGCGACAGTCAGACAGCAAGCAGTTTGTTTGCCAAAAAGCTTCAAATTTATTGTTCGAGTGCTCAATTTGATTGCCATTTTCTCTCTCCACCATTTTACCCTCAGCAAGAATTGTAAGGCTTTGTAGTGCATTTTACTATTAAATGCAAATTAAGAAATGTCTTTCCTGCACCCGACACAAATCATAAAAGTTAAGGTCGTGGTTTGATAGCAAACTCTGACATAATATAAAGGAGGTCAATAATTCTTTGACTCGCCATAACATGTTAAAGCTGCCATTCGGAGGTGGGGAACTGACAGGTTTGTGATGACAGAGCCTCAGCTGGTTCCAGTGTCAGAATCCTGTGGCTGGTGGTCCACCCGTCACAGGACGACTCTCTTTTGCAGATTGGACGACCTGCCCTATACAAGTGGGCTTTGCAATGTACATTTTATTTCTTGGGTCCACCAGAAATGGAGAAACGTACAGGAATATAAAAACAATCCGCCAGACTCAGAGGGAAATCTAACTGTGCCTTAGGAAGTATAGTTTGATTCTAAAATCTAAAACACTTGCCCTGCATGTGTTCCGCCATTCCAGGAGGAGCACCAATGGTCAAAATGGGCAGTCAGATGGCAAGAGGGCAGCTGTGAGGTGAGCATTAGCCACTGCAGTACCTTCGCAGTCTTCTTGTCCAATGTTAAATAGCCCCCAAAATGTGTTCAGTTGTTTCTAAGTGAAAGCCAATAGTACTTTGCAGGATGCCACTGTGTGTTTACTAGAACTTATCTACAGACTCAGCTTAATAAAATTACACTAAGTTGATTTAACCAAATTTATCTCCCAAATGTGGTACCCATTTACTTATTAAAATAAAACCTATATCTTCAACTTGAAATGTGATGGGTCCAAGATGGTGACCATATCATTGTGTAAACTCCCTCCCAAGATGCAGTAGATACCCTCCCATGTGTGATGACTGACAGTTTTCTGTGGTGTGCGTTGCTTTGGGGGACACGGGAGCATCAATGGAGGAGGACAGCCTGTGTATGCCACTGGAGCCACAGCCTGAAGTGAAGAGCGAAGCCCCAGCCTGGGAACTAGGCCTGCGGCCTGTTGGCACAGGAGTGTTATGGCATGGGAGTGTCACATTTTAGGCGCTTGTAGGTATAGACTACATCTCCCAGAATGCCTGCTCTGTAGTCTGTTGTTTGTTTCCTCACTCTTACTTTCCCCTCTGTTTCCTATATCCGTTCTCTGAGGCCAGTGCTCGGTGCTTGTCACCTGATTGCCTACCTGAAGCTGTGTTGTTGAAGAAGGAGAAATTCGGAGCCCTTTTTGTATTCAGAGACGCTCGGAAGCCGCGCTGAGGTTCAGCGCGGGAGAACGCGGCGAGTCACGGTCAGAGATCAAGGATTTGACCCCTAGTGACCTGAAGAGTCGCGCTGCAGATCCGCGCTGCCTTTTCAGCGGGGGAGAGCGCTGGGAGTGTTATTCGGAGCACCGTGAAAGCGCCCCTTTGGTCACAGTATCGCGTTGGGGAGCTGCTCTGACAGTATTGAAGAATCAAAGACGGATGTCTTTGGTAATGGAACTCTGACTATTGCTGAAATCACCTGTAAACCTAGAGCTGTTGAGAGGCTCGGATTAAGTACTTTACGATTGTGTTGGGAATCAAGAACCTATTGTTTCCAGACAAATCCTCCAGGCTTTTGGACTCAGAAACAGGCGGAAGAGACGTCGTGTTTGAGCTAAGTAGCTTCTTCTTGTCCTGATAGACTTACTCAAAGTTCAAGGACTCTTGGGGAGAGCTTGTGTTTCTTTTTGACTTTTACTTTATTTTTGCCTTTTTGCTCTGAGATCTTTTCTATGGGAGATTGTGGCAGCATATAGCAGTAAGTTATTCTCACGTCCATATATTTAGTAACTGCATACATCACACTGGAGTGTATTTATGTGTGTTCTTTGTATTCCTATGCAGGAACCCGAATGCAGACTTAACGTATGATACCTCCCCTGTCGCCGGGCATTGTAGATGGTTTCTGGCTGCCAGTCCTTTATGTTTTATTTCTCCACTTTTCCCCTTCCCTGGGTGAGGTCCTCATAGGAGAGTTGTATATATATATATCAACTCACTTTGGGTGCCGCTCCAAGGGAGGAGTGAAATAAGCTACTACATCGCTCCTGCTGTGTCCGAATATTAAGGTTAGTCAATCTGCAAGTACATTGCGACAGAGTGACAAGCCCACGTACGCATACGGCCTGAGCGATGGATACCAACACAGTCTTGGCCTCTGTGTTGGAAACCCTTAATGCCTTAAGAGTAGAAGTAGATGCAGTCCGTGGGGAAAATCATGATATGAGGACTGAAATGAGTACCCTAAGACGTGAGATAGCTGGAATAGCTCGGTCCGGTCCTACCAGTTCTAGAGGAGCCCAGTACATTAGGGATGCTACCCTACAAGCTCCTGGACAGGCTCAGTCTCCTCAGTCTTCTGGAGCACAAGGTCCTTCCACTATTCAGGTTATACAACCAGTGCAGTTACCATTGGCCCCTCCGGAACGGTTTCTAGGGGATCCTAGGAAGTTTGGTACGTTTCTGGGACAGTGTAAGTTACACTTTATGTTCAAACCCGCTGTCTTTCCTGACGATCATTCCAAGACGGCATTCATGCTGTCTTATTTGGGAGGCAACGCGGCTAGTTGGTCGTTTCCTCTGATCGACAGAAATGACCCAGTGTTAGACAACTTTGACGAGTTTTGTGAGGAAATGCGGAAACTGTTTGACCGCAAGGCCCATATGCTTTCTCTAGATAGAGAACTGATTACGCTTAAACAGGGGTCACAAGATCTTTTATCCTACATTACAAACTTTAACCGTCTTGTTGTCGAGACTGAATGGTCAGCTGAAAAGAGAATATCCTTGTTTTATCAAGGATTGAGAGGGGAATTAAAAGATGTTCTGGCTCAGGTGGTGAACATGCCTACTACATGTGCAGAGCTCATAGATCTTACGGTTCAGTTGGATCACAGATTACAGGAACGGAAGGGTGATAAATATCGTTATGAGGTGCGGTTTCCAAGCTCCAAACCTCGCACTGTGATGGAGGGCGCTTCATCCACTCATACTGCAGAACCCATGCAAATCAGAGGGGTAAGAGGTCCCTTGAGTCCCGAAGAACGAACGCGGCGACGCAATCAGAAACTCTGCATGTATTGTGGGAAGGCTGGACATTTCATCAAAGATTGTAAAGCAAAGACCAAAAGTGTTAGAACTATACCTGCGATTGACTATCCGTCTACGGCTTCGGGAAACGAGAATGCTCAAGCAAGTTCGAGACCCCTTGTTTGAGCCAACCTGCAGAGAAAGAGGTCTATCATGCTGTGGCAAATACAATGCAACCATCTGTTCCTCACATGAATTTGTGTGTTACCATCAAATGGCCTAAACAAACACCCGTGATGGTACACGCAATGTTGGATTCCAGAGCCACGGGCAACTTTATTGATTTACAGTATGCCAAGATGTTGGGAGTCCCATGCATTCAGAAGGAGATACCAGAAGCTGTGAAGGCCGTTGATGGGTCAGACTTGACGTCGGGGCCGGTTTGTTATCATACACACCCATTGGTTATGCAAGTAGGACAACACCATTTTGAACTTATTTCCTTTGATCTAATCGATGCCCCACAGTTCAGACTGATATTGGGAATGCCGTGGCTAACTCAACACGATCCCATGGTTAAATGGGCAGCTCGTACTATCACCCTCAGTTCAACCTACTGTGCAGAGCACTGTACCCCAGAAAGCCTGCATGAGGAGATTCAGTTGGAAACCCCTGCGAGAGCTTTAGCAAGTGGAGAGAGAACATTGAGGGTCATCGCTGTCTCTACTCTTCCGGAAGAGTACAGGAAATATCGGGATGTCTTTAGTGAGAAGGAGGCTAGCAAGTTGCCTCCACACAGAGACTATGATTGTGTGATCGAGTTGGAACCAGGGACTAGTATCCCATGTAGCAGGATATACGCTCTTACCGAGGCCGAAAACACCTATCTTCAACAATATTTGAAGAAGCTATTGGAGACAGGGTTCATACGCCCCTCCACCTCCCCTGCATCGTCGCCTCTATTTTTTATCCCGAAGAAGGAGGGTGGATTGAGAACATGCATCGATTATAGAGCGATCAACAGAGTAACCAGAAAGAACCGGTACCCTCTCCCTCTCATACCCGTCCTGCTGGACCAGTTGAAGGACGCCACCATATTTACCAAGCTCGATCTTCGGGGTGCGTATCACCTGGTGAGAGTCCGCCGTGGAAACGAGTGGAAGACTGCCTTCCGGACCAAATATGGGCTTTATGAATATCAGGTGATGCCCTTTGGACTATGCAATGCCCCTGCGGCGTTTCAATTTTTTATGGATGAGGTACTGAGGGGCTTGTTGGATGTATCATGTATTGTCTATATTGACGATATTTTGATCTATTCACCCACAAGAGAAGATCACGTGAAGCATGTAGAGGAAGTACTGGAACGGTTACAACAACATGAGTTGTTCGCCAAATTGGAGAAGTGCTTGTTTCATACTACAGAAGTGGAGTTTCTTGGTTATGTCATCGGCCCACATGGATTAAGAAAGGATAAAAAGAAAATACAAGCCATTATACACTGGGAATCCCCTTCTTCCGTGAAATCTTTGCAAAGTTTCCTGGGTTTTGCTAACTTTTATAGGAGATTTATTCTTGATTTCTCAAAGATCATACAACCACTAACTCATCTCTTGAAGAAGGGAGCGGTCTTCAAATGGTCTGATTCTGCAGAACAGGCGTTCCAGGCTTTGAAGAAATGCTTTATCACGGCACCCATCCTACGACATCCAGATGCAAGTCAGCCCTTCGTTTTGGAGACAGACGCCTCTTATTATGCTATAGGCGGCATCCTTTCGCAGAGAAACGCAGATACTGGCCAACTCCATCCTGTGGCCTACTTTTCCAGAAAACTGTCTTCTAGTGAAATAAACTACAGTATCACTGACAAGGAATTGCTGGCCATCAAGAGGGCGTGTGAAGAATGGCGACACCACCTTCTGGGGGCTAAACACACTATCGAAATCTTTACCGATCACCGTAATTTATTGTTCCTTAAAAGTGCGAAGGCATTAACTCCACGTCAGTTACGGTGGTCTCTATTTTTCTCAGACTTTGACTTCATCATTAAATATCGGCCAGGTCCACAGAATGGTAAGGTGGATGCCCTTTCAAGACCGGAATCTGTAATGAATGATCTAACGTCAGAAGCCGAAGACCCTCCCAATATCCTCCAGAAGGCCTCCTTCTCATCGTCTGCCTCAGCCATTACTTGTTCGTCTGATTTCCTGAAAACAGTTGAGGAGGCCATTGATGCAGTGGATGTACAGCTTGGATATCTAAAGAACCTTTACTTAGAACACTGAAAGCCAAGTTGCTCTTTAGAGATAAGCAGTTGTACTTACCCGACACTGGGCTACAGATTCAAGTTCTATCATGGACTCACGATTCATCCTTAAGTGGACATTTGGGAGTGCAAAAAACCTTGCAGATCACCTCCAGACACTTTTGGTGGGAGACGATGCAGAAAGACATTAAAGAGTATGTTGCCAGATGCCCCGTTTGTACGCAAGCCAAGGCACAACATCATCGAAGCAGTGGGTTACTGCGGCCCATACCAATACCCCCTGCTCCGTGGCACACAGTCTCTATGGACTTCATTGTAGAAATGCCTCCCAGTCTCGGCAACAACACCATCCTAGTGGTAATTGACCATCTTACAAAAATGGGCCATTTCATCGCTCTAACTAAATTGCCCACATCTGGAGAATTAGCCACAGTATTCTTACAGAACGTGGTACGATTGCATGGTGTTCTTTCTGTCCTTATTACGGACCGAGGAACACAGTTCACTTAAAAATTTTGGAAGGCTCTGTGTGACATCATGAAAATTGATGCACGTTTATCAACCAGTTATCACCCTCAGACAGATGGTAAAACTGAAAGACTCAATCAAACACTAGAGCAGTATTTGAGGTGTTTTACTCTCGAGTTGCATGAGGAGTGGAGAACGTTGTTGTGGATGGCGGAGTTCGCCTACAATAACGCTACTCACTCCTCTTTGGGTTGTTCGCCCTTCTTTTGCTTGAATGGGTATCACCCTAACTCTTTACCCTTTGAACAGCCTAGTCTGTCCTCCCATCCTTCTATACAAGAGCACCATTCTCATCTTCTTTCTGTTATGCAGAATGCTAAGGAACATTTGGAGGCAGCCAGGGACCGTGACAAGGCTCAGGCGGACAGAAAGAGGACCCCTGAACCAGCTTACTCTCAGGGAGATCGAGTGTGGTTGAGTACTAAACACTTGAAGTTTAAGGGCACTACTCGCTTACAACCTAAATTCGTTGGTCCATACCCGATTGTGGCCGTGATTAATCCGGTTGCCATGAAACTGAAACTCCCTCCTTCTTGGCACATACATCCCGTGTTCCACGTTTCTCTGCTAAAACCGTATGTTCCAGGTACCCGAGCTGTGGTACGGCCTTTGCCCATGGACATCGAGGGGGATGTGGAATACGAAGTGCGGGCTGTGCTTGATTCTAGGAGGGTGAGGGGTGTCCTGCAATATCTGATTGATTGGAAAGGGTATGGCCCTGAGGAACGGTCTTGGGAACCTCACTCCAATCTCCACTGCCCTGGGCTTTTGCGACGTTTTCACGCATTGTACCCTTCTAAGCCTGGTGGCCCGCCGAGTCGCGGGTCCTTGAGAGGGGGTTCTGTCACATTTTAGGCGCTTGTAGGTATAGACTACATCTCCCAGAATGCCTGCTCTGTAATCTGTTGTTTGTTTCCTCACTCTTACTTTCCCCTCTGTTTCCTATATCCGTTCTCTGAGGCCAGTGCTCGGTGCTTGTCACCTGATTGCCTACCTGAAGCTGTGTTGTTGAAGAAGGAGAAATTCGGAGCCCTTTTTGTATTCAGAGACGCTCGGAAGCCGCGCTGAGGTTCAGCGCGGGAGAACGCGGCGAGTCACGGTCAGAGATCAAGGATTTGACCCCTAGTGTCCTGAAGAGTCGCGCTGCAGATCCGCGCTGCCTTTTCAGCGGGGGAGAGCGCTGGGAGTGTTATTCAGAGCACCGTGAAAGCGCCCCTTTGGTCACAGTATCGAGCTGGGGAGCTGCTCTGACAGTGTTGAAGAATCAAAGACGGATGTCTTTGGTAATGGAACTCTGACTATTGCTGAAATCACCTGTAAACCTAGAGCTGTTGAGAGGCTCGGATTAAGTACTTTACGATTGTGTTGGGAATCAAGAACCTATTGTTTCCAGACAAATCCTCCAGGCTTTTGGACTCAGAAACAGGCGGAAGAGACGTTGTGTTTGAGCTAAGTAGCTTCTTCTTGTCCTGATAGACTTACTCAAAGTTCAAGGACTCTTGGGGAGAGCTTGTGTTTCTTTTTGACTTTTACTTTATTTTTGCCTTTTTGCTCTGAGATCTTTTCTATGGGAGATTGTGGCAGCATATAGCAGTAAGTTATTCTCACGTCCATATATTTAGTAACTGCATACATCACACTGGAGTGTATTTATGTGTGTTCTTTGTATTCCTATGCAGGAACCCGAATGCAGACTTAACGTATGATACCTCCCCTGTCGCCGGGCATTGTAGATGGTTTCTGGCTGCCAGTCCTTTATGTTTTATTTCTCCACTTTTCCCCTTTCCTGGGTGAGGTCCTCATAGGAGAGTTGTATATATATATCAACTCACTTTGGGTGCCGCTCCAAGGGAGGAGTGAAATAAGCTACTACATCGCTCCTGCTGTGTCCGAATATTAAGGTTAGTCAATCTGCAAGTGCATTGCGACAGGGAGCTTTGCAAACACCGCTTTACCGGAGCAGTGGAATACCACCAACCATGACCTGAGGTGTCCAAGCAGCGCAATGACTTAATTACAAAGCCTGGCTCAGCCTAGAAGATAAGGGACACAGAGATGAGTGGCACTGATGGAGCGGAGACTGCACTGGTGGTGCTACCAGACCAGGAATATTTATGCCCTCATCTGGCAGCAACACATTGGGCACCATGTAACTTTTGTACAATATTGTGGCTGCAGCTCTTTGTAGGAAATATTTTTGATCTCAGAGCATGTGCCAGTGCTGATGCAACACTGGAGGTACCATCACACTGTGCCACAATTTATGCTTGGGGGTGATGGAGCGAGGTGCAGAACAACATTTTGTTCAAACTCGCAAAGTTAAACTTCCATAATAAATAATTGCACTAATGAGTTTGTGAGTGAAAAATACTAATCAACCTACATTAAAATGCATTACACGACACATGGGACTAATAAAATGTGCTTTTTGTTGCATTTGCATGTTCGTGGAAAAATAATAAACTACACTTGTCTATTGTCTTTGTCAGTATTAAGGGGCCGATTATGATGGCGGACGGACCTAAGTCCGTCCGCCACCATAGAGTAGGAGGGACCAACCGCAGGGGCGGCGGCGGTCCCTCCATGCAAATTAGGATGTGACCGCCACCCTGGCGGTCACATCCTGTATTTTTATCATTGCGGCGGGCGCTGCTTGAAGCAGCACCCACCGCAATGATAAAAATGTAAGTTGTGCATTTGCCTGCGCAAAGCGGCAGGCACCGCGCGGTGCCTGCCGCTTTGCGCAGGCAAATGCAGGGGGGTACCATAGGTACACCCCATGTGTACCCCCCACCCCCCTTCACCCCTGGGGGCCCGCAACGGGCCCCCAAACAAAAATCCGTATGCCTTTGCACGGCGGAAATGCCGCCGTGTAAAGGCATGTTCCTCAAGACATCCTAATATGGCTGGCGGTGTCTGATAGACACCGCCAGCCATGTTAGTGCTTTTCCGCCGCGGACGGAAGGCGACCGCTGCGGAAAATCTGCGGACTGAAAAACGATCCCCCAGCCATCCTAATCCTGCGGGGGGTCTTTTTCAGTCCGCTGCGGTTTTCCCGCATCCTCCGGGCCGGCGGTGGCTTCCGCCGGCCCGGAGGATGCGGGAAAACCGCCATCATAATCGGGCCCTAAATGCGGCTTTTTAAACAATGGCATGTGCTTATTTTGTGTGCTTATGTTAAGTCTTTTGTCTTATATGTGGCATGAGTTTGTAAACTCTATGTGCTTCAGCTTTTGCTAGGTAACTTTGATTAATGGGTTAATGATTAGCAAAGGGGGTGGGTACCAGAAGGGTTATCAATACTCTAATTAATTAATGTCTTGTGTTTCTTTGAATACTAGTTTCCATGAGAGAGGCCTAGCGTTTAAAAGATGGTGTTGTCGAGGTCCTGTCCAGAGAGAGCAAGAGTCCTGCGTGGAAAGTTTTATCACGTTGAAAATATTTGCAAGCTCAATTGAGAATTGTATTATACGTGCTCATGGAAGGACTAAATCCAGGGTCAGGAACCGGTAAAGTCTGCCAAGTTAAGGAAGTCACAGCCTGTGAATGTAAAATGTTTCGATCTGAGGAAGCTGCGTGACTTGAAAATAAGGGACAATGGACTCTAAGAAAAAGTTTGATTTAGGCTTCAGGAAAGAGGATGACACCATATGAGCTGACGTTTCTCAGCCAATCCGAACTCTGGATGGTCAAGAAAAAGTATACTTTTTAGTGAGATTAGCTAGTTAGAAAGGTATAAAAACCTAGCCCCAAAACGGGAGGGGGCTGCTCATTTCCCGAATCCAGAAGGGTGTGACGTGCCGACGGACTTTTGGTGCATGTAAGGATAATAGGCCTTAATGACTTTAACTTTAGATGGAGTGAGTTTTAGACAAGGAAAAATAGAATTTAGAGTTTGAGAAACTGATCATTTTACTCTAACTCATGCTGATTAATGATTCTTTGAATTGACGGTCTAATATGCTTTTCCTCAATAAAATGCTGTTTAATTGCTAATAAAATATTGATTTATTAAAGAAGATGCTTTTCCTTTGAAGAATAAAATTAATAAAATAGATTTTGAAACGACAAGCCGGTCTTGTTTATTCATGGTCTAGTTACCATTAGATTGATCCATTTACCTAAGTGACTTAATTAATATGTTATTTGCATAAAAATCCATGGTAAGAGATGATAAACTGCAGATGTATATAAATGTGTAAATAGTTTTGATTAATTAGGTCACATGATTCAGCTGCCCAAAATTTGTCTCGGTAGTTTATGGGCCTTGTGAGAGTATTATAAATGATGGTGAGTATTTTGATGAAGGGTAGTATTGTTGAGACAGATTTTCTTAAGGGGAGCTGCATCAATTCCTTGGTAGCAGAGTTACGGTTATTATGGTAACGGACATGCTACATAGTAATTACATAGGATCGGTGTTTAACATATGTTGAGTTTGTTAAGTTGTTATATGTAGTCGAAAGGTTTTTTTTCCAGCAGTGTGAAAATTCCTGGTTTTGTACCGGTACAAGAGTAGTGTAACAGGTGAAGTTGCACAGTGCATTTGTTCTGTTTCAAAATAGTGGTATTGACATATATCACTAGTGTTGTGAATGTACAGCACAAGTTTATGGACTCTAGGTGTGCTAGGTAGAATGCATAGTGAGGATTGTCTATGAAATCGTAGCTTTTGAGTATAGGGACTAGGAGCCTGTTTTAAAACTCACTGTTAAAAGAGTAGTAGAATTTATCCAAGCTTGAGTGAAGAGTAAGAAAGTGTCGTCTATCTTACTGGCAAGTGTAGGTTTTCTATGGTTGGTTAAAGTCCTACCAAGATTCATGTATGCATGATTAGGTTTTCTTCCTTTTGAAAGTGCGTAAATGATTTTGTAATTACGTTCAAGTTAAACTTTGAACTGTCACTTTATGTGAATTCAGAGAGAAACAAGTTTGTTGTTACCTGTTAGAAGGGTAGAGTAGTCTTACTTTATTAACGAATGAATATTCTGTGAGAATAGCGTCGTCTATTCCACGCAAAGAATACTGGTATGATTGTAAAAACTATCACTTTATTTTAGTGAAACAGACAAATGATTTGTTTTCTGTAGTTATTAACTGAATTTCATTGAAAGGTTTCGTTTAAAATGGCGCTGTGAAAATATTTTGTGAAGGAGGGGTGAGCTCTAGGAGTGAGAGACGAGAAGCTGCAGCGGCTGTGTACGTCACAGGGTCCGCGCTGTCATTGGCTAACATAAGTCACAGCAAGCGCGCTGATTGGTTCACATGACTAAGATGAGCTGATAGCTGATTAGCTTGTCCTGAAAACAGTGTTCCTATTGGTTGAGCAAGTTGGTGACGTAGCTTAACATGATTGGCTTGTTGGTGAGTTTCGCGCACGGATTGGTTGGGTTTGCGGAACAACAAGGAAATACTTACGATCTTTTTAAAATAAGTGGATTTGATTAAAAACATGAGCTATCACTACAAGAAAGAGGAAAAAAAGCTTACATGGCTTCAGAAATTGAAAAATGTATTTAAACCTTATAAGAAAATTGAAACGCGAGGTGGAAAGTTACTTCATAAGTACAAAACACCTGCAGCCTATATGGAAGGTGAATATGGTTATCATACTTGTCTTTGGATGGATAATTGGATGGATTATACCAAAGATGATGGTGTTTTAGCATGGCCGGAAGATGGATCATTTAATATGAAGGTTTTGAAAAATTTGAGAGAAAAAATGATGGCTCTTGTGCTAAAGCCTAGACCAACTCAATTTGAAGCTCTAGTTGAATGGGAGGATGAGATGTTTGAACTTGCACGAGAAAATAGTGGTATAATCAGAGGTCCAAATTTAGATATTAAGAGGGAAACTCATGAAGATAGAATGCGTCGTTGGAGACAGGCAGACATGTGTGATGGTTTGTACCCAGTAAGAGAGATGATTACTGAAATACCAGGTCAAAAGAATATCCAAAAGAGAAATAATATTGTTGAAGAAAGTGATTTAGAACATCCAGTTTTAGAAGAGATTTATAATACAAAACCAAAAAAGCCTCCGCCTTATCAACCAGCTTGTACATGGACTTCCCCGATGATTCCTCCAAGAACAAGAATTTCCCCAAGTGCACCTCCTAGAGAAATTATTAATGAGGCATCACCTAGATTATATACGAATAATGCAAAAACACCTGAAAGAAGAGAAACGAGGACTAATTCCAGTATTTCTGGTGAAAACAGAAATTAAGATGAAACCCCAGTTCACAGAAATGAAATCCCAAGAAATATAAGGAGAACAGAAGGATGTGAGGAAATGCCAAATACTTCAGAATATCTTCGAGCAAAAGAAGATTTAATACAGCAGTTAACTAAAGGCATGGAAGCAGTAACGGTACCAGTAACAATTGGTCCTGTTCAACCAGTATTTGATCAAAGAGAAATTAGACACTCAGCTTTGACTATTCCATTAAATGCAGAAATTCAGAAGGTGGGTGAAAATTTTTATTCAGAATTATCAGAGATACACCGGGAAAAAACAATGCCTGACTTAACTTTTAATGAAGGTTCACCATGTAAAACTCCATTTGGAGAAGAATCAGATACTGAAACTCCAGAAAGGAGCATGAATAGAATAGATTTAACGCATACCCCAAAGACTCCGGAAAATAAATCACTAGATGTTGCAAAACTAAAAGCAGATTTAGAGGAATTGATTATTGGCACAATTGGACCTGACAATTTAAAGCATTATCAGGATGAAGAATTATTGTTTATTTGTAAAACCATTCAATGGAAAACTAAAAATAAGTATGAAAAGTTAGAAGAATTGGCTATTGAATTGGAGATCGATTTGAGCAGGCACAAGAATTTGGGAACGCATTACAGAATAGATTTTACTGAAAAGGACATTGAAAACATGAATTCTAATGGAAGGATTGTGCATATTAAGGATTTGATTGTGTATTTAAAAAGATTAGGAGATTTAAGTAAATGGAGAGTTAAATGGACAAAGGAAAGAGAGGAAGAAAGGAGAGAAAGAGGTGAAGTGGCAAATCAGTTCCCGATGAGAGAAATAGCAGGAGGTGAGTATGTACATGTTCCTTGGAAAAGACAGGACATTTTATTATTCACAAATGATTTTCCTCAGCTGAGAGAAAAGCCTGTGGAATGGTATCGACAGGTGGACAGATTTATCAAAGTCTCAAAAGTTCTGTGGATCGATCTTGATGGATTCTTTGACATAGTTGTCCCATCGGATCTTTGGACAGAATGTAAGATTTCTATAAGTTGGCCAAAAGAAGAACCTACAGGAGATAGTAGAACAGGTGCATCATCATCAGAAGTTATGGATCTGTATGATAAAGTGATTTATTAGTTGAAAAACAAGATTCCCCCGAAAGAAGTTGATTGGGTTAAAATAGATAGAACAAATCAGGAGCCAAAAGAATCAGTACATTCATTTTATGAAAGGTTACTGTTGGTTTTTAAACAGTACAGTGGCTATGAAAAATTAAGTGAAAAGGACATGAGTCACTTCATATACAGGTTTGTTTATGGTTTAAGACCTGAAATCGGTGATATGATTAGAAGCGGAATATTTGGTTGGCAATCACTTTCAGTCGATGACATTTTGAGAAAAGCAAAATACTGCAGTGATGAGATAGACGCCAAGCAAAAGAAGCTAAAACAAAAAGCTATGTGGGCACAGGTAAAGGTAGCTGAACAGCAAATAGCAACCCTCGATAATAAAAATGTCAATCAGAATCAAGGTAAATTTAAGGGTAATTATAACAAGCCGAAATTTAATGTGAATATTGAAGAACTCAAGCAGAAATTACCATGTTTTAATTGCGGCGAAATTGGACACTGGAAGCGCGAATGTAAAAATCCGCCCAGAAATTTTAAAAATGCATCAATGAATCCACAGATGCAGAATGAGATAAATCTTCAGCAACAGCTACAGCGACAGCTACAGCAACAGCTACAGCAACAGGTAGTGAATCACCAGAGTCAGATTCCACAACCACCACTTCCAAATTGTGTGAATGTGCAGAGATACAATACAGAGATGGGATTCTGTGGTGGTGATCAGGTAAACAGGTCGCAAAGAGTGAATGTGCAAAATGTTTCTCAACAATATTTGTTGAATGATAATGGAGGGAGTGATTCTGAGGATTACTTATGACGGTGCCTGAGAGAGGAGGATGTGTGTGTGCTTGGAGCCACTCTTGAGGTAGACCAATCTGTTCCATTTGTAAGTGGGAAAGTGAATGATGTAGAAATCACTTTTCTTGTGGACACAGGTGCTACCCGTTCCACTGTTAGATCAGTGGAAATAGAAAACCTGCCTCTCTCTGGGGAAACCATCCAAGTTGTTGGAGTAGCTAATCAACAAATTAAAACAGATTTAACAGAACCTGTCAAAGTTGAGATAGGTAAATTCAAAGACAAACATAGATTTGTGGTTTGTAACAGCAGTCCTGTAAACCTGCTAGGGATGGACATGCTTTGTAAGATGAATTGCAAAATATATTGTTCACCGGATGGTATAGAGCTTCAAACTCTTGAAGAATATGGGTTGTATAAGTTAACTATGCTAATGGTTTAAGCAGAGGAAAATAAATTATTTCCTGTGTTTGAGAAGGATAATCTTCCAGAAGAATTAAAAGAAACAGTTAATGCTAAAATTTGGGATTTGACAGGAAATGAAATGGGTTTGATGAAAAATGTAGACCCAGTAAAAATTACAGTTAAACTAGGAGTAGATTTTCCAAACATTCCTCAGTATAAAATGAAGGCAGAAACTATTGAAGTTGTCATACCTGTAATTGACAAGTTCATACAACAAGGTGTTCTAAAAGAGATTGAAAGCAGTCCATGCAATTCACCGATTATGGGGATTAAAAAGCCAAATGGAACTTTTAGGATTGTTCAAGACCTGAGAAAAGTTAATCAAATAGTTGTTCCATGTTGCCCAATTGTTCCAAACCCTGCAGTAATTCTTTATCAGATTCCGCATGATGCAGAATGGTATACAGTCATAGACCTCTGCAATGCGTTCTTTACTGTTCCATTACATCCAGACAGCCAGCAAATTTTTGCGTTTAGGTTCCAGGATCGCATATTAGCATGGTGTCGTATCCCACAGGGGTATACAGAGAGTCCATCTATTTTTAATCAGTTGCTAAAGAAATCCTTGGAAGATCTAGAATTACCTGGAAAGTCAACATTGGTTCAATACATTGATGACCTGCTAGCAGCAGCAAAAACACGAGATAACTGTGTGACAGATACCATTACACTTTTGAATTATCTGGCAGATGAGGGACATAAAGTATCCCCTGCAAAATTACAGTTTTGCAAGCAAGAAGTGAAATATCTTGGTCACAGGATTGCAAAAGGAATCAGGCAGGTGACAATTGAGAGAATTAAAATGATTCAGGGAATGCAACCTCCAAAAACACAGAGACAGGTGAGAATGTTTTTGGGAATGGTTGGTTATTGTTGCCAATGGATTAGTGGATTTTCAGTAATTGCAAAACCACTTCAGAGACTAACAAAATCAGACATTAAAGACCCGATTATTCTGACACAAACTGAGCTGGAAGCTTTTGAAAAGCTTAAGAGAAGTCTGTGTGAAGCTCCAGCTCTGGGTATGCCAGACTATGAGAAGGGATTTGAGTTGTACTGCAGTGAAAGGGAAGGTTGTGCATTATCAGTTTTAATTCAGAGACATGGAAAACTGAGAAAGCCAATTGCCTATTTCTCAGCAGTTCTTGATCCTGTTGCAAAGGCATTACCAGGCTGCTTAAAAGCAGTAGCTGCAACCAGTGTAAGTCTTGAGCAGAGTGAAGGAATCATAATGGGATTTCCTGTAAAGGTCTATGTACCTCATTCTGTTGCAATTCTCCTTACCAGAAGCAAAACACAGCACCTGACAAGTAACAGATTAACAAAATATGAGAAAACTATTCTGGGATCAGATAATGTCTCAATAGCGAGGTGTGTAAATTTAAATCCTTCCACATTGTTGCCTGATGGTATTGTAACAGAAATCAGAAATGAAAATGACATTGATCACGAGTGCTTGGATGTTTTAGAATATTGTACTAAACCCAGGCAGGACATTAAAGATGTTCCATTGCCAGAGTCAGATTTTATTTACTCTGTTGATGGATCGTGTTTAAGAATGGAAGAAGGTGTTCTGAGAGCAGCATATTCTGTCTGCACGGTTGCAAATGTGGTTGAGGCTTCTTGTCTCGAAGGAATTCGTTCAGCTCAAGTAGCAGAATTGATTGCCTTGATTCGTGCTTGTGAAAGAGCAAAAGGAATAAGAATTACCATAGTGACTGATAGTCAGTATGGGTATGGAGTAGTTCATGACTATGGCCAGCTCTGGTCACAAAGAGGTTATTTAACTTCTGCGGGATCACCAATAAGAAATGCAGAATTGATCAAAAGATTGATTGATGGAATTCAGTTACCAGAGAAAATTGCTGTCGTGATATGTGTTGCACACAAATAAGGAAATGATTATATAACGAAAGGAAATGCTTATGCAGATGAGATTGCCAAGCATTGTGCAACACACAATTGTTCAATCAATCGGGAAAAAATGATGAACATGTTTTGAATTCACTTATGCTAATATCTGTAGTTGAGACATGGCAAGGAGTTAAGGAATTGCAAGATGAGGCATATGATGAGGAGAAAAACTCATGGTTAAAGGCAGGTTGCAGGCAGCGAGAGGAAGATGAGATTTGGGTTTACAAAGATGACAGACCAGTTATGCCAAATAGCATGATTGCTGACATGGCTAGAATGTATCATGGTCCAGGACATACAGGAAGAGATTCTATGATCAGGTTGTTTAGGCAGACATGGTTTAACCCAAAATTCAGGATAATTGCAGAATCTTTTTGTCAGAGATGTTTAGTCTGTCAACAAATGAACCCAAACAGAAAAACAGTTGTGAGCATGGGAACCATAAGACGGGAAGGTGGTCCTTTCACCAGGTTGCAAATGGATTTCATTGACATGTCACCACATAACAAGCTGAGGTATGTGCTTGTAATAGTCTGTTTGTTTTCAAGATGGCTGGAAGCATTCCCAACACGTCACAATGATTCAGTTACAGTTGCAAAATTGCTTTTAAGGGAGATCATACCAAGGTACGGTTTTCCAGTGACTGTTGAAAGTGATAGTGGAACACATTTTGAAAACATTGTTAAAAATGATTTGTGAAGCATTGAACATAGAACAAAAATTGCATTGTGCCTACAGACCAGAAGCATCAGGTGTTGTTGAGCAAGTAAATGGTACTATCAAGAATAGAATAGCAAAAATGTGCTTAGCTACAGAAGTAAAGTGGACAGATGCACTTTCACTAGTTTTGATGTCTTTGAGAAGTACTCCTCATAAAAAGACAGGTCTGAGCCCTCATGATATTGTCATCGGTAGAGTCATGAGACAAGCATTTGTACCAGTTGGAAAATTGTTGAGTATAAATGATAGCGTCATTTTGGAATACTGTAAGAACCTTTCTGACGTCGTGACTCCTGTGTTCCATCAGGTGGGAACAGATGTAATTGCAAGAGACAAGGAAAAAGCTCATGGTCTGTTACCAGGTGACTGGGTAAGGACAAAAATACACCGGAGAAGAAATTGTCTAGTACCCAGGTGGCAGAAAGCAAGACAGGTGATTCTTGGTACAACAAATGCAGTGAAGTGTAAAGGATTGAAAAGGTGGATTCATGCAAGTCACACCATTCGTGTGCCAACACCTGAAAATCCTGACGAAGGTGACACTACAACTGATTCAGATTCTGAAGAAGAACCTGAAAGAAATCCAGATCCTGAAGATCGACAAGAAGGTCGACATCTGGAAAGCTCGATTGCGAATGAAGCATTGAATGAAAATAATGAAGAAATCGTAATACTTGACTCAGAAGATGACAAAAATCTGCTAGAAAAAGAAGCAGAAGAGTCTGATCAAGTGGAAATTCAAAATCAGGAGAGTATTGAAAAGCAGATTGGAAGCTCTGAAGGCAGGAACGGTAATTCTGAAACTGGGAAGTTGGAAGTTATTGCCGAAGAAGAAGAAGATGAAATTCCGAGTACCAGCTATAAGGATGATGTTCCTAACAGAGTGAAGCTGCCGAGTAAAGAAGAGCCTAGATTAAGAATTGAAATATCGGAAACAGATTCAGATGAGAGTGATGAAGATTCTCAAATAAGAAACTTTAGAAAAAGAGCTTGGAGAGCAGAGTGTAACACATCTGAACCAAAGAAGAAATTGCCAAGAAAAGGTGATAACTGGCCTAATGAAAATGAGGGCCTAAAATTCAAATTTATAAACAGATCAAAAGAGCAGGTGAACGAAGTCACTAGTCAGAAAAGTGACTCCGATAAGAAAATTCAAACAGGAAAGAAAATAGAAGTGATTAATAGTAGAGCAAAAAGAGTTGTAAAGCCAAATCAGAAGTACAAGTCCCCTGAGTGGACATATATAATCATCCCACCTGTGGTGGAGGTGAATAGTAGTAGTCAGGAAGATTTAGATGACACTAGTGGTAATAATTGAAATGGTCTCTAAATAATTTTGAGGATTTTTTTGGCATAAGGCTGAAAAAATTGTGTTAGGTGACACAAGGTCGAAGAAATTGTGTTAGCTGAAAAATACATTTGATGTAAGACACAAGGTCGAAGAAAAGCTGTTAGTAAGTAGGATTTTCTTTAAAAAAAAATCAAAAATAGGGGGGTGTATTTAGAAATATTTAGAATTTAGATAGAATTTTAAAAAATTTGATTTTTGATTTTTGTTTTCTTTGTAAGGCTCTTATTCTGAGTAAAAGATGCCTTTTGTAAATAATAACTCAAGATGTTCCATTTTGAGAAAATGTTGCAAAATGACTTTAATTTGTGTGGTTTTATTAATTCTGGTTTGGTTAGTTTTAGCTGTCATTGTCCCTTTTGGAATTGACAAGGAAGTGTATAAAGCTAACATGACAAGCAAAGCTAAGGTTAAACAAGATAATCATGGTACAGCAGGCAAAACTAACAGAGTTATTGATCACAAGCCAGAGATCCACCAAGATAGATCTGTTGGTGATTTTTCTAGTAATACTTTCTCAAGACTTCTTTCAGAATATGTTAGAGTGATGGAAGTCAAAGATTGCTACATCTGTGTGAAATTGCCTGCTTCCGTTTCTGAGGCGGTGACGTATAATATGCTTCCCCTTACTTACGGCATTACTTGTAGTGCAATAGCTAGTCTGTTTTATCAAACAGGTCGTTTGGAGTACTATTATTCAAATTATGATGAGATTTTTGCAAATTTGAAAGTTGACAAAAGCTTGAATAAGCATAAACAAGCTAAGCAGATGAGGGAATTCTTCATAGTGACTAACTAACTCCCCTATGAGTACGCTTTTAGAAACAATCTAACCTGTAAGTTGAGAACTGAAGAAAAGTCTTTCTTGAATTTAGTTGAAGAGAGAGGAGCAATTTATAAAAGAAATGAAATGTTGAAGCAAACAAAATCAAAGTTTTGGCAAGTTGAGGATGAAAAACTGAATGATAGATCATCAGAAAATTTTGCTATTCATATAGATAAACCAGTTAGTGGAAAGCTTTGCATTAGAAGATACAATACGCTTTTTGATAATTAATTTGTGGGTGCCAGTCAATGTGAAGATACTTATCAAATCTTGGGTGGATGGGGATTCAAAGGTGGCAAAGATCCAATTTTTCCTGGAATTTATTTTGTTTGCGGGGACAAGGCTTACTACAACCTCCCAGACCACTGGTATGGGACTTGCTCTGTTGGTTTCGTTTTTCCAAAAATGTTTCATGTTGACAGAAATGCAGAGGGTTCATTTGAAATTAGCAATCATTTGAATAGATTCAAAAGAGAAAGTTTCTCAGAAATTTTGGGAGATATTTTTGGTGCAGTAATACCTTTTGTGGGTATAACCCTGAATGCAGTTACAATCAGAAAATTATCTACTATTGTTGACAGACTGTCCACTGATACTGCTGGTGGTTTCCAGTTAGTGGATACTGAGAATATTGCCATGAGGACGGTGGTTATGCAGAACCGTCTTGCTCTTGACATTCTTCTGGCAAAAGAGGGAGGAGTCTGTGGAATTGTACATGTTCAGCATTGCTGCACATATATCCCAGACAAGAGCCAGAATATTGAGATGTACATTAAAAACATCACTAAGTTGCATACTGAATTAGAACCTTTAGAAGATGAAGATGTTTCAGAACGTTTGAGTAAAAGATTTGCAACAATCAAAACCTGGTTTCAAGAGATTGGTAGTTCAATTTTAGGCAAAATACTGACACCTTTATTAGCTATAGTCTTTGTGACACTTTTGTTAAAAATCAGTTGCATGTTACACAAGAGAAAGAAATATCTGAGGGAAAAGAAGAGGATTTATAAACTCAGAAAGGAACAGGAGAGAGAGATTGATATGGAAGTGTTTCGTAGAACCCAATATGAGAGTTGCAGACAAACAGCTGAGTCAAGACTTTAGAAATACTAATATTGTGATTCAAAACATGTTGATATTGGAAAATTTTGCTGAAATTTTTGGGAATAGTTTGGTGATTTTGAAATCACCAGATGAGGGAGTTGATGGAGCGAGGTGCAGAACAAAATTTTGTTCAAACTCGCAAAGTTAAACTTCCATAATAAATAATTGCACTAATGTGTTTGTGAGTGAAAAATACTAATCAACCTAGATTAAAATGCATTACACGACACATGGGACTAATAAAATGTGCTTTTTGTTGCATTTGCATGTTCGTGGAAAAATAATAAACTACTCTTGTCTATTGTTTTTGTCAGTATTAAATGCGGCTGTTTAAATAATGGCATGTGCTTATTTTGTGTGCTTATGTTAAGTCTTTTGTCTTATATGTGGCATGAGTTTGTAAACTCTATGTGCTTCAGCTTTTGCTTGGTAACTTTGATTAATGGGTTAATGATTAGTAAAGGGGGTGGGTAACAGAAGGGTTATCAATACTCTAATTAATTAATGTCTTGTGTTTCTTTGAATACTAGTTTCCATGAGAGAGGCCTAGCTTTTAAAAGATGGTGTTGTCGAGGTCCTGTCCAGAGAGAGCAAGAGTCCTGCGTGGAAAGTTTTATCACGTTGAAAATATTTGCAAGCTCAATTGAGAATTGTATTATACGTGCTCATGGAAGGACTAAATCCAGGGACAGGAACCGGTAAAGTCTGCCAAGTTAAGGAAGTCACAGCCTGTGAATGTAAAATGTTTCGATCTGAGGAAGCTGCGTGACTTGAAAATAAGGGACAATGGACTCTAAGAAAAAGTTTGATTTAGGCTTCAGGAAACAGGATGACACCATATGAGCTGACGTTTCTCAGCCAATCCGAACTCTGGATGGTCAAGAAAAAGTATACTTTTTAGTGAGATTAGCTAGTTAGAAAGGTATAAAAACCTAGCCCCAAAACGGGAGGGGGCTGCTCATTTCCCGAATCCAGAAGGGTGTGACGTGCCGACGGACTTTTGGTGCATGTAAGGATAATAGGCCTTAATGACTTTAACTTTAGATGGAGTGAGTTTTAGACAAGGAAAAATAGAATTTAGAGTCTGAGAAACTGATCATTTTACTCTAACTCATGCTGATTAATGATTCTTTGAATTGACGGTCTAATATGCTTTTCCTCAATAAAATGCTGTTTAATTGCTAATAAAATAATGATTTATTAAAGAAGATGCTTTTTCTTTGAAGAATAAAATTAATAAAATAGATTTTGAAACGACAAGCTGGTCTTGTTTATTCATGGTCTAGTTACCATTAGATTGTTCCATTTACCTAAGTGACCTAATCAATATGTTATTTGCATAAAAATCCATGGTAAGAGATGATAAACTGCAGATGTATATAAATGTGTAAATAGTTTTGAATAGGTTTTGATTAATTAGTTCACATGATTCAGCTGCCCACAATTTGTCTCGGTAGTTTATGGGCCTTGTGAGAGTATTATAAATGATGGTGAGTATTTTGATGAAGGGTAGTATTGTACATTTTCTTTAGGGGCGCTGCATCAGGGGATATTGAACAGAAAAAAAACATTATTCTAGCACAATACTAGTGATACATTTGGGGGAAGATGACACCTCTTGATTCGATCCACTTGAAAATGAGCTATATGTGGATTGGAAGGGCTCTACCTTACTTTTTCTTTTTTTTCTTTCTTTTTTTGCAGATTCATATAGCGCGAACTCGACTTAAAGGTATTAGAGCACTTTACATGAGCACCAGCTATGTTACACAAGGACTCATTATTATTATTTATTTGGTAGGCACAGGGTGATTAAGTAATTTGCCCAGAATCAAAGGATATGGAGTCGACCCGAGGCTCGAACCTTGGTTTCTCAGCTCCAAAGTCAGCAGTCTAGCCGTGGGACCACATCCTCTATCTTGCTAGGTGAAGAGGTTCACAATCCCTGCCAGTTGTGCCTCATAGATAATACTTGTCTGCTTGTAACAGTGGGTTTGAGGCCCTATGTTCTAGGATCTTGCCACTTTGATAATACTTGTCTGCTTGTAACAGTGGGTTTGAGGCCCTGTGTTCTAGGATCCTGCCACGTTGATAATACTTGTCTGCTTGTAACAGTGGGTTTGAGGCCCTGTGTTCTGGAATCCTGTAGCGGAGAAGCTGTCTTTAAATAGTTATTCTGAGGAAAGGGGAAGAGACTTTGGTAGCCACATGTAACACTATGATCGTTCCGAGTAATATTGGTCAAGCTGAAAAGCAACAAAACAGGAAGCACCTCAAGCAAAATGGCATCATTGGGAGTGGAGGACACAGAAGCACAACCTTCCACTAATGGTGTGTGAAACACACTCCATTAGCATATGGGCAATGGGAAAAACACCTTAAGGCCATATTGGGAATTAAGTCCACTCGGGGACCCAAGATTGACACTCTGTTATTCGGCGTGGGCCTGCTCAGAGAAGACCATGGAAAGCTTAAGGAAAGGGTCGAAAACAATGCACTCCACAATCCAGGCCAGCTTAAAAGGACACACAAACCCAACTTAAGTAGCTGCAGAATCAAGTACAATTCCTGAGGAAGATGGCAGATGATGCAGAGGGTTGTTCACGCTGCAATAACATCAGGCTAATCTATCTACCTGAGTTAGTTGAAGGCCCAATCATGGAGCTCTTTTTGGAGGACTGGATGGTGAATACAGTTCTGGAAGGCAAATTCTCCACCTTTATTCCATGTCATGGGCTCATAGGATCCCAGGTACATCACCCCACCGAGTTTCCCCCCTAGGCCAAAAAGGCAAGTTCTTTCAACAATTGAGACAGGAACCATATATTGAAGGTATCTGGAACCCAAGGGACCTGGACAATGGAAATTAGTTAAGTAATTATCTTCCTGAACTGCACATCAGAGGTCCAACACAAAGGAATCCTTTCTTGAAGCAAAAAAGTGACTTTACAATGGGAATTGCGGTATGCCCTCATGTTCCCAGCCCAGCTCAAGCTAATGAAAGGGGAGTACGCTTCGCTCATTTCAATATCATTAGAGGCCTGGTCATGGCTGGAGTCCAAGGGGTGGCAGTCGCCTTGACAGCTCAAGGCACAAAATGAATGTTAGTCAACAGTCTGAATCAGACACAGTCCTAGCAGATGACTATGTGACAACCCCGCTATGGAACAAACAACCAGGGAGAGAGCACTGTTGGTGGCAGAAGTGGAGTAGCATAACAGTATCAGGCAAGAGATTTTCAATCGGACTTGGAGGTGCTGGACAGGTCCAAATATTGCACACTTGATGATGTCATCCAGGAATTGCAGGAGGGTTCAGATTTTGCCTCTGTGAATGATGAACTTTTTGTTTAAGTGTGCGGTTATATATATCTTTCTGAGAATATTTCAAAACTTCAAAACGTTGCACAAGATCAGATAGGGGTAAGACATATGAGTCTATCACGGATCGGGAGATGACACTGGAGAAAGGGGATATGGTATGATGCATGTAAGTACATGACAGGGATTTTGGTGTCCATTAAAATCAGACAGACACTTCATTATACCCAATTGAAAGCCCTTTTGCCCAACTATTTACAACAGAATACTTTTTTACGGGGGTGTAACACCCCAAACGTACCTTCCTCAAACCTATGCTCCTGGCTACAAGCAAGTTTCTGTTGTGGAATAAGTTAAGTTGTCATTCTCATTACTGATATCCACTTAAGGTCACTTAATTCTTGAAGCCAAAGCATTGTTGTGCACACATGAGATATATTTTTGCTTTTAGTGAAGTAGAAGGGGCTACACTAGGAATCTTACATTGCAATTTATTGTTTTCTGCATTTCCAAGTACCTCGTGAATGGTCAAGCCGTGAGCCTGGCCATATCACCGAAGCAAATGAAGGATCATTTATAGGGTTTTGTTTTGTTTCTCTCTGAATTGCTGTAGACGAGGTTTTGGGAAACTGCTATCTTTTCCACTCTTGCCCTCTCAGTGACTTACTCATATTAAAGGCAATGGTTGGATCCTCACAGGAATCCACTTTCACTTCAATTAATACCAAAGGTGGCAGTGTCGCTATGTTTTTGAAAGGAGCAGAAACTGACAGCCCAATTACCATGAAACGTGAGCAAAGAGACATGCTGCTCTTGTGTCCCCAACTGGAACAGAATAGAGCCATAGAACGAAGTCAGGAGGGCACTGAGGTTATGGTCCAGATTCATTACAAGGAGTTAGAATCACCAACAAAGGTAGAGGGTATTGTTCTACCTCCAGAACCAATTGCAATACTATAATTTCAGCAGGGGAGCTGCGTTCAAATTAACAAGATGTATGGCACAATAGAAAAAGCCTGAGAAAAGATTAACAAGCAAGAGAAGTTGATCAATGAAAAAATAGAAACTGCCATCAAAGTGCAAAGACGTCAAAAGGAAAGACTTGCACTTTAGAAACTGATAGAGAGAGAAAGGTAAAACGTAATGCCCAGGAAATTAACTACACTAGTTTTATTAACAGCACAAGCAGTGGGAACGAGGTGATAGCTATTCGAAGTGTCGCACAGCCTAAACCTCATAAATCCAAAAAGGTTTTAGGTAGTTTTATAGATGCATAACATATTGATGATTAATGTACAATGAAACAGAGAAAGAAGAAATACAGGGTCCTAGATTAATTGACAGAATATCTACTCCGGACAGATATGCCTAGGGGAATTGTTGTGTAGTTCCTACTAATCCATAGGATCTGGCCATTGTTTGGACCACATAAACTAGGAGCTTTGTGTCAAGACTGATTCTGGACATCCCTGCAGGATATGTTGGCCTATAAACCAGCTAGCTCACAGTGCCACGGTAAACCCCAATAACCTACCAGGGAGAGAATGGTTTCTTGGAACCATTAAACACGACAACCCTGCCCCCTGAGGGATTGTGGAAACAGTACAGACCCTTTTGTACAGTCACTCGTGCTCACTTATTCTCAGTAAGGTATACAGAGAATATGCAGTGGGATGTTTTCAATATATTTATTGAACCAAAGTTATTCTCTATAGAAATGTAAGTATCACGACTTGTGCCAATCGGGCGATACTCCTACCAATGCAGTAGTTATGCTTGTTAGCGGTAAATGGAAGCCCAGTTGAGCTTTCATGGGGCGATTTTTGCCATGCCGGCGATTTAGTTTGAGGCCTTTCCGCAGCTTGTTTTGTCAGCTGTGGCTCAGATTGCTTTAAAGTTCACTAGAAAAATGGACCGCATCGGTTCAACTCACTTGAACTCTAAAGCAATGAAAGCTCAACTAGGCTTCCATTTACCGCCAACAAGCATACCTACTGCATTGGTAGAAGTATCACCCGATTGGCGCATGTCGTGATACTTACATTTTAACTTGCATCTTTTCGCCCGCAACACGCGAATTGCTTACTCAAATCGATCAGATAAACCAGTCCACGCCCTGAAGAGGATCCCATAAGCCAGCCTGGGAATCAAAACGCGTCAGCATTACACAACACGGGGACTATTGTATTTGATTAAATTTTTCCGCCCCGTTGAAATGTTTTTGGGAATTGTCTCACTACTGGGTTTGATTGTTTTGTTCCCTTGATAGCAGCTAATTAACTCAGTTATACAATGTGGATGTTAAAGGATATCCAAGTAGCTGCTTGGGTTGTGAATTAAGACTGGTCACATAATGTTGTTATAATTAGTTGTTTTGTATCACTTGCTCATGTATTATTTTTTACATCATGCTACTTCACCACGAAGTGTGTATGTTTTTGTTTGATCTGTGGCATAAATTTGTGTAATTTGTTCTAGACTGAAATGTATCTACCTTATCTGACCCTTGATTCAAATGTGGAGTAAAGTACATAGAAATGAGCAGAAAATAAATGCCTTAAGCTGATATCAATTGAGTTGTTGGTTCGCAGTCTGTTAAATTAATGTTGCAGCATTTGAAAGGTGACGGCTAGGACATTTCTTGCTCTTAGTTGGAAAATAAAAGTGGCATCATCTTCATAGTCATGTACATCATTCAAAGGGGTGTTATGGGATATGACTTAAATAAGATAATTTAAAATTATTTTAATATCGAGACTAACCATTAAAAAAAGTATCAGCATTAACAAAACAGTCATTATACACTGCAGTCCCTGAATGATCCTGGTGCATACTTTCCCTACATATTCCAGAGCCCTGCTCCACAATATTATTTTACCAATGTAGATCTCGGCCACCATGCATAAAGCAGATATCTAGACAGTGTGAAGACAAGCCACCTTGTCGTATGTGATCTTAATACACATAGAGCATCTGAGGGACGTGAGAATGACAGTAACCAACAAGCCGGAATAATCCATGTTTTTCTCAGGGTAGCATAGACAGGACAGAAGAAGACAAAATGTTCAATAGTTTCTGGGGTAGTACTACAGGACAGACACAAAGAAGTTACAGTAACATTCATCCAACTGCTTTTCATCACATTCAGTTGGAGTACCCCAATCCTAAATTGTATGTGAAGTGCTCGTACCTGAGGGGGTTCAACATCATCCAAGTAAAAATCAAGCTTAAAACAACTTTTCATATTTAAGAATCTGGTGATTAAAGTGCCAAGTGGCCTATTATCAGTGCAAGAAGAATCAATAAACTCCAGTACCTTTTTTTAAGCAGGGGAACCATTTTTTTGTAATTGACTGCGGATTATCCCACTTGGTCCCCAGCCCCAATTTAAAAAAAACAGTCCTTAACCTGTTCAAACCAAACCGAATGCCCTGACTGTCTTTGATGAATTCATAATTCCTCCACAGCATCCTTTACTAGAATCTGGGTATTACTGGTCCAGAGTCTTATCCAAAACATAAGCAGCTTGAGTACAGCGAAGTGGACCTTAGTCCAAGATCAAGGTGTAGGGCGTGTTCACTGGAAGATTAGGGATCAATCTTAAAAATGTATTTTCCGTGACCTCTAGCTGATTTAGATGCTCCAGCCCCCACAACTCGGCACCACAAAGGGCTGCTCCCAACCCTTTTGCCCAATGTGTTTCTAAAGTGGGAGAAATTGGGCGGAAGGTTGAACGTTTAACTCTCTTAACTATTGCACAGTCCACATGCTGGAGTTGTCAGCATGCTCTTCTGGATTTGGGGAGTCCATTCCATATTATTGCTTATTCTAATACCCGAGTTATCAAAGACCTTGACGTGCTCTGATAGTTGGGTACCAACATCTTTTTCCCCTTGGTGGATTTATCGGGATAAAAAACAATAAACTTTGTTTTTGAGCAGTTTATTTCGAGGCCCCGGTCTATGCATGCTTTTGCAAACTTAGTTAACACATTCTGGATGTTCATTGTTGTTTTAGAAATGAGCAGCATGTCGTCTGAAAATAACAGAGAGGGTATCAGCTTGCCTGCTGGGTTTGGTGGGTCACCACCACAGTCATAAAGATCACTTATGAGCCAGTTCATGTTCAAGGTAAACAGGGTTGGGGCCAGCACACAACCCTGGTGCACCCCCTTGGAAACCAGTATATTATTGGTTAGACTACCATCAGAGTTCCGTCTGACTTTGGCATAATTATCTTGATGTAAGAGAACCAAAGGTTGGAGCAGGCCAAAGGAGAGTCCAAGGTCCCTAAGGACAGTCCAGAACCTGGTGCAATCTATGGAATATAATGCCATTGTAAGGTCGACAAACGCAACACACAGATGGCCCCTCTTGATCTTAACTTCTTTCCTGAGGAGCAAAAAAAATAGGAACACCTGATCTAAGGTGCTCGTGGAGGTCCTAAAACCAGCCTGCAAGTGAGAGAGTATGCTGTTGTCCTTTATCCAGCTGTGGAGATGTGATAGGATCACTTTACTGAAGACTTTCTGGAATTTATCTGTAAGGCTAATGGAACTGTAATTCGCTGGGTCTCCTTTATCCACCCCTTTTTTAAATATGGGGATTATTTCGCCACTCTTCCAGGTAGCGAGGATGTTCCCCCCTCATGTGATGGCATTAAAGACTGTATGTAACAAAGGGCCCCATATGTTAGGCTCAGATTTGTACAGATCTCCCGTTAGTCTATCTAGCCCTGGAGCTTTCCCTGTCTGAAGTGAACTAACTGCATTCATAGTTTTCTCTAAGGAAAAGCTGACTACATCTTCCACTACAAGCTCTGAGTTACAATCCCCAGCAAACGCTGTTGCCTCCCCCACTGGCTCATAGTCCTTTCCAGAATATAATTCCTGGAAATACCCTTCCCAGACATGTGGCTTAATGTGAAAGTCGTCTTCACTGACCGGATGGATTGCCCCTTTAGAGAGAAGGTGCCAGAATAACTGACAATCATTCAGTCTGATGCCTCAACTAATATTCTCTACCTCCCAGCTCCTTTTCGCCTCATCCTGGATTCTCTTGTAGAATCTTCTTCTGTTTATTATGTCAGACCTTATCCCTTTTACTGCCATGATTCACTCTGTTCTAGCATGTCTACATTCCTCATTGTACCATGGGGCAGTATTATGTTTGATCACATTTAAGCTACGCTCTCTGCTGAAGTAGGGCTTTATGCTGTTCACTAAATGTTGAAAGCTAGTCATAATGCTGTCATCGTTTATGTTAGAATTACCCAATATCGTAAGAGCCTGAGTCACTCTTTGTAAATATGAGAGAACACCTTCCCGTCAGTATTTACCTGGGCCCATTTGATTGTCCTATTGTTAGTAGTAGTGATAATGGGAGCTGTCACCAGAATAGCCTGAGAGTAAAGAATAGGGAGACCAGATAACCTCAGAAACAGAGCATTAGTATCACTCTCCTCACGATTTAGGATAATCATGTCAAGGACTTGTGGCCAAAGGTCAAGGTCTACCATAAAAAAGTCAATTCTACTTTTAACGTTCCCCCTTTCAAATGTAACATTTGCCTCAGCAGCTGAGGGTGTCTACCCATTTGCAAGCGCACACCCCAAAGGCAAGGGTGAACGATAGTACTTGTTGTCCAACCGTAGTACATCTTTTAAGGGCTGGTATCTGGAGCCTTTTAACACCTCTGACTTGCTCTTCCTCCTGTATTATTTCCTGTATATATGTCGTCTTAAAGTCACCGGCAACAATAAGATTATACCCCTTTCTTGAAATATCAAGGACGTTTGAGAGCATTGTTATACAGTCTGAGGGCTTGTGGCGGCTACTAAACCGATTGTATATGTTAATTAATCTGACATGTGTATTAACTTTAAGCGATATCAAATCTAAGCCAAGGATCTCCTGTGAACCTGTGTCTAGCCTCTTTACCAGCCAATGTGGTCTTAACCCAGATCAGCAAGCCACCAGCAGGTCTACCTCCTGTTGAATGTCTAGATTCAATACTAAATGTGTATCCCATCCTATGTGTTTGTTCAGTGGCCCACCTAGTTGATTTTCTCGCGCTTCTGAGCAATTTTCCTGAAAGGGCTGGGAATCGACAATGTATCACTATGCAGTCTCCATGGATAGACCAGCACAAGGGACCAACCCATCTCACTCTTCTAACAAACAAAATGTTGTGGCAACTGGAATTTGTAAAATCACTGTTTTGAGATATCAAACTTTATTTTTCTATTGGCTTGTCGTTTCTTTTAAGTTGCCTGGGAGCAAGGGGACATTAGTTAAAATCACTACGTATGGACAGCATTCTAGTAGAAGATCCAAATTCACCTCATTTAAAACATCGTGCTTCTCAGCAATAATATCTGTTGGTGAAAGAGGCTGCCTAGTTGATTAATTTCCATTTACATTGTGTAAAGAGCTTTGAGCATTAGGCCTTATGTTATTATCAGTACACCCACCCCCAATTATATAGTTGACAGGCTTCAATGCTCTGTCTTTAAACAGGTCTTTCCCCGGGTCATGGCCTTTTTTTTTAGAGGTAACCACAGGAGAGGGTTGTATGGATTTGCTACAGTGGCTTCCTGCCCTGCTGTAATCTCTTACAGATTCTTGTACCCCCCAGAAGCAGGGCATTCAGACCCTGTTGGACATTGCCCTTTGTGCAGGGTCATCTGTGAAGTTTTTACCTTCCTTCTTAGTCTTTTTCCCGACCTGGTGTTGGTGGTTTTAGGACTCTGGGCACTTTAGCACTGCTGTCCAGTGTAAAGTGTGTGTGCTCTCTGTGGTAAACATGCTGAGATTGGTATACACATGTTTGGCGTATTTCATTTACCTATCAGTCCCTTGTAAAGTGGTATCTCAGATACCCAGGGCCAGTAAATGAAATGCTACTGGTGGGCTTGCAATATAAACATACAATTTGGTGGGCTTGCAGCGCTGATAGTGTCACCCACCGAAGTAGCCTTTCAAACATGTCTCAGGCCTCTGCCATTGCAGGGCCTGTGCGTGCAGTTTACTGCTGCTGTGACGTGAAACATAAAGTGTGTGCCACGTCTGTGACCCCCCTTTTACTACAAGTCAGTCACATGTCAGTCACCCCTAAGGCAGGGAATAGCTAGCCCTATGGACAGGGTGCAATGTAGGTAAAAGGTAGCACATGTGCCTTAACTGTGTGGCACGTACTGGTAGTGACAAGCGTCCAGTTTGGTTTTTCACTACTTGCAAGCTGCCCTCTCATAGGAATACATTGGGGATTCCCTGATATTTGTGTCAGTGGTAATTTCTGATATGAGAGCAGCAGCATGGTCAAGTTTGGTATGTTTGGAATATTAATAATAAATGCTGAGTAATGGGGTTCACCGATTTATTATCATTATTTTGGAAATGCCACTTTTAGAAGTTGGCATTTCTGTGTGCTATTTGTCTTTGTGCCTGCCTGATGTGTATTGCATGTCTGCCTCTGAAGTGACAGGGGCTAGTGAGGTGTGGGGCTCCAGAGTTCTGGGTGAGTCCGCGCTAGGCTTAATGGGCAGATATGCATTTGGAGGAGTGGGAGGAGTGGTCCTTGACACTGAGTAGGTCTGTGCCTGCCTGGTACAATGCTGGCTCCACCCCCGTGTGGCGTGTCTGGGGCCAGGACCCACTCTGACAATGAGGGTGCTGGAGCACTGTATAGAAATGTTGGAGTGCCCCCCAGAACTGGTTTGGACCAGGCGCAGAGCCCTAACAACAAAGACATATGTGGTATCAGTACTGGGGCTGTGACCCCATGAAAATGAACTTCTTTGTTCTTGACCAGGACAAAGAAGACTGCTGGGCACCAGGAAGAACCACCACGAAAGACTTCCCCTCTGATAGGGGGCTCTGTGAGCTGGCCTGCCTGGGCTCAGCTCTGCCCTGGGTGATCTTGGACTCAGCGCGTGGAGAGCGCTAGATTCTCCCCCTGCCTTCAGAGAGCTCAGTGCCCTTCTTCTGGAGGGTGCACCCAGCGTGAGATGAGCGCTGCCAGGTCGCAGTGTTAAGTGGAGACAGGCTGAGTGCCACTGTGGCTGCAGGAGGAGCGATTCTCCCTTTGTTTTGGGGGAAGCATGGAGAGAAAGGCTCTCAGGTGGTTTTGCAGTACATGCAGCACTGCCTTGCCAAGTCTGTCCAACATTTTAGAAAGATTTTTTGCTAATAAACGTCAAAACGGTTTATTAAGGTCTCTATGTCTTGAAGAAATAAAACTGTGGAGTCTGGTAACATAGAATAAGAATCTGGCGCAGTTGTTGGTGCTGAATGGGTGCTGTTAGTCCTTCCATGTGCTAACTCCTGGGATTTGTTTTTTTACCTGGTTTTTGCTCCCAGTAAAGGCTCCAGATGTTTTTATTTTTTCTTCCTTTTGACTGGGGTCCAGACGGCTAGATGTTCGGGAAGGGGCCTCACAGGGGAGGATAATTCCATAATAGTTTCTACACTAGCAGCATTTCCAGATTCAGTTTCCCCAGGAACCCCACTGGAGGTTAAATCCGTGTTCATAGCAATAAATTATTCACCTTCCACAGGCAAATGTCGTTCTACTACTAAAAGTTCCTTGTCTAGGGCTTTGGCAGCCCGTGACAAAAAACAGTCAAGGGTAGAGTTAAAGAGGCACTTGGATGTCCCCTCCCTATCCCCCATTTGCTTTAGTTTAGCCATTTTTAGAAGGGTCGCAGTCCCTCTGGATAAAGTTTTAAGCCAGTGAAAAAAAAAATCATAATAATAATTTAAGAACAGACTTACTAGGCAGGATTCTGAAGGTCCTCATAAGGCTGGATCACAACACCAGATATCTCAAAGTCAAAGAGAAGAGAGCCAAGAAAGTAGGCCCAGCTCCGATGGGTGAGGACGGGCCCGCCCTACGCCTGTTCTTGCCCGTGCCCGTCCCACACTGCAGGCCCTAAGATGTTTTTAAGTGCCTCCTGGTGCGTCACATTGGCGACGTGCAGCCGCGGTGGTCCATGGGGGCTGTAGTCCCCTGGTGCCCGGGTGGCAGCAGTAGCGGCAGACAGAACATGGGCTCCCCCACTGCAAGGGCCCTATGATGTTTTTGAGCACCCTCTGGCACGTTGCATTGGCGCCATGCAGCCACGGTGGTGCTTGGGGGCTGTAGTCCCCTTGTCCCCAGTTGGCAGCAGCGGCAGACAGAACTCCTGATCAAAACATAGCAGCAAATGTTTCAACAAACCCGATTAACAGCTGCAGTTGGGTACACCAAGTACGCATGCGGACACCCTAAGCGGCTTAAGCACAGTTTTTCCACACGGAAAAGCCCAATTGTTTATGTGTTCCAAATGTTAGATGGAACATTGCTGTTGCCAACAACTGTAGACGTTCCCAGAGGAGCACCTCATAGCATGTCTATTGAGCAAAGGTGATTCCATCCAGTTGCTGCAGCAGCCGCTGAGGGAGGCCTTGTATCCCATAAGTGTTCTGGAGAGCCGTTGATCACATCACTAGGAGCTAAAGCATACTAGGGTGGCTCTAAAAATGCATTCATCATCGATGGAATACGCTGGGGACAGCAATACACATGGGCCTCTGAGTGGTCCTTCAGTACTTCAGTGTACAGTGGCGCAACCAATTCTGATCCAAAACATATATCCAGGATGCATATGTGGCTGCAAAGCATACAACGGAAGACAGGTTGTATGCAGTCAAGCCAGACAGGTGTGAAGGATAAGAACCAATGCTCATTTAGTTCTTGAAGCCACGGTGTGCCGAAGCAGTGTACCATGCACTCACGGTAATGCAGCACTAGCAGTGCTGTTTTCATTCCGAGTTGAACTGAGACGTCCATTGCGGCCAGATAAAATAAAATCAGGATCCTGACCACAAGAAGCAGGACAAGCGGGAGTCCTCCAAAAACACTTCCCCAAACGGAGTGTATGAAAGATGGTGTAACTCAGAAAATCACCTGGAAGGTTAAAGATTTTTGGCCAGTATCTTTTCTTGAACCAGGTTGGCAATCTTCGGGACCCAGGCAGGTCATGCTGGTACTACTTTCACTTCCCCAGTAGTGGTGTGTTTTACTTGGACGTTGCTTTGTAAAGCTGAGTATTCTTTAGGGTCCTGTAAAGCATCCAAATGATCATTGATCTCAAATGTAGTTTCAGCTGCCACCGTGCTGACATTATCAATCAATCAATCAATACATTTGTGGAGCGCCCACAACTCACCCGTGAAGGTCTCAAGGCGCTGGGGGGTGGGGGTGCTGCTACTGCTCGAACAGCCAGGTCTTGAGGAGTCTCCTGAAGACCAGCAGGTCCTGGGTCTGTCGTAAGTGGATAGGGAGGGTGTTCCACG
The DNA here is from genome assembly GCF_964261635.1 of Lissotriton helveticus. Classification (NCBI taxonomy): domain Eukaryota; kingdom Metazoa; phylum Chordata; class Amphibia; order Caudata; family Salamandridae; genus Lissotriton; species Lissotriton helveticus. The sequence goes on along the minus strand of NC_136060.1, from coordinate 42,944,500 downwards.
TTTTTGCGGCAAGGTGGGAGAACGATCTGCCGCCGGCGGTCTAGCGACGGATGCGGGGGACGGTGGCGAGGGTGAGGTCAGCGGAGCGAAGCTGGGGTGTAGAAGGTGAGACATTCGTTGAGGTACGCTGGTCCGGTGTTGTGGAGAACTTTGTGAGCGTGGGTGAGGAGCTTGAAGGTGATCCTCTTGTTGACGGGGAGTCAGTGTAGGTCTTTCAGGTGGGCTGTGATGTGGCTGTGGTGGAGGATGTGGCATGCAAAGGCGTTCTGTATGCATTGTAGTCGTTTCTGGAGTTTGGCCGATGTTCCTGCGTAGAGAGCATTACCGTAGTCCAGTCTGCTGGTGACAAGGGCCTACAAGGGCCTGGTTGACTGTCCTTCTGGTACTGGTGGGAGTCCATCTGTAGATCTTGTGAAGCATGCAGAGGGTGTTGAAGCAGGAGAAGGAGATGGCGTTCACTTGCTGGGTCATTGACAATGCAGAGTCCAGGATGACTCCCAGGTTGTGTGCCTGGTTAGTGGGCGTCGGTGAAGCTGCCAGTGTGGCTGGCCACCTAGAGTCGTCCCAGGCGGAGGGGATGGATCCAATGATGAGGACCTCCATCTTGTCCATTTCAGTTTCAGGTGGCTGAGCATCATCCATTCGGCAATGGCCTTCATTCATTCGCAGAGGTTGGTTGGCAGTGGTGGGGGCCTTGGTGAGGGAGAGGATCAGCTGCGTGTCGTCGGCATATGAGATGATGTTGAGGTCATGCGATCTGGCGATGTTGGCGAGCGGTGCCATGTATGTTGAAGAGTGTTGGGCTGAGGGATGATCCTTGGGGTACGCAGCAGAAGATCTTGGTGTCTTTAGAGCGGAATGGGGGGAGGCAGACACTCTGGGTTCTGCCAGTGAGGAAGGAGCTGGTCCAGTCCAGTGCTTTGTCGAGGATCCCTGCATGGTGGAGGCGTGTGAGGATGGTGTGTCCAAGGCAGCCGAGAAGGTCCAGGAGGATGAGGGCCGCGGTTTCTCCATTGTCCATCATGGCCCTGATGTCGTCGGTTGGGGCGATGAGGGCTGTTTCGGTGCTGTGGTTGCTGCGGGAGTCGGATTGGGATGGGTCCAGGATGTTGTTCTTTTCGAGGAAGGAGGTCAGTTGTCTGTTGACGATCTTCTCGATGCCTTTCACCGGGAATGGGAGGAGGGAGATGGGCTGGAAGTTCTTGAGGTCTTTGAGGTCAGCTTTGGGTTTCTTGAGTAGGGCGTTGATCTTGGCGTGATTTCAGCTCTCTGGAAAGGTGGTGGTCTCGAAACAGCAGTTGATGATTTTGCGGAGGTGGGGTGCGATGGTGGAGCTTGCTTTGTTGAAGATGTGGTGCGGGCAGGGGTCGGATGGTGAACCGGAGTGGATGGTGTTCATGGTTTTGTTGGTGTCTTCGTCGTTGATGGGGGTCCAGGAAAGCAGGGGGTCGATGTTGATGTTGCTGGGGGGCGGTGAGTCTGAGGCATCTGTGTCTGTCGGTGAGTCCTGGTTGCTGAAGCTGTCGTGGATGTCTGCAATCTTGCAGTGGAAGATGGTGGCTAGGGAGTCGCAGAGGTCTTGTGATGGCGGGATAGTGTTGGAGTTGGAGCTGGGGTTGAAGAGTTCCTTCATGATGTTGAAGAGCTCTTTGCTGCTGTGTCCGTTGTTGTCAATGCACTCTTTGAAGGATGTCCTTTTGGCAGTACGGATGAGTTGATGGTGTCTGCGGATGGCACTTTTGCAGGCTGTGTTGCTGTCTGGTGTCTGTTCGTGGTGCCACTTCTTCTTGAGCCTACGGCAGGCCTGCTTGGATGCCTGGAGGTCGGCCGTTAACCAGATGGCTTCTCTGTCGGGCATCTGTTCAAGGGTTTTTTGATCGGGCGAGAGTGTTGGTGCAGTCATTGATCCATTGCCTGAGGTTGAGGGAGGCGGAGTCGGGTCGGTAGTGTCCGTTGGTGGGTTTCAGGTGAGGGTGGTGACTAGCTGGTCTTTGGGGACTTTGCTCCAGCTGCGGTGGGGGGCCCGTTGTGCGCGGTGGGCTTCTCGAAGGTGAAGTGGACGCAACAGTGGCCGGTCCAGTGGAGTTCGGTAGTGTGGCTGATGGTGACGTGGTTGCTGGCTGAGAAGATAGGGTCAAGTGTGTGTCCAGCGTAGTCGGTGGGAGACGTGACTAGCTGTTTGAGTCCGAGTTTGGCAAGGTTGTCGAGCAGGGGGTGGAGTTGCTGTCGTTGGTGTTCTCGAGGTGGAAGTTCAGGTCTCCAAGGAGGATGCAGTCCATGGACGCAAGGGCATGCGTGCTGACGAAATTTGCGATGGAGTCGCTGAACAGTGCCCGGGGACTGGGTGGTCTGTAGATGAGGAATCCTCTGAGGGTGGTGTTGGGGTTGGTGTGGATCTGGAAGTCCAGGTGTTCGACGGTGGCCGGAGAAGGGTCCATAGGTCTGCTTCAGGGTAGCCTTGAAGCAGGTGTAGGATCGGCCGGCGTTGAGTGCGTGGAGGGTGTTGGCATTGTAGCGGCGTCGGGTGTCGTGGTGTTCGCGTGGGTCAGGGGGTCTGGTGCTGGGCACGGTCCAGGCGCGGAAGGGTGCAGAGGGGCATGCCGTAGGTGCACCTTTGGCGTGGCAGCGGCACGGCTGCACAGCAGCCACCATCATAAGGGGAGTAGGGAGGGATGAGTAGCTGGGAGGGGGAGCGGGACAAATGGGCGAGCAGGGAGGCGGAGCCGCAGGGGATGCAGCAGCGGGAAAACGGGCGATGTGCAGGGCACAGAAGGCAAAGGTAGAGGGGCACAGAGAAGGAAAGGGGCACAATGGGCAGAGACAGTACAGACCACAACAATTAGGAAAAAATGGAACTGCAATTAAGCAAGAACAGAACCGAGGCAGAGGGGCATCGAACTTATGGCAGCGGCTGTGGCAGTGAGCGCAGGGACACAGGCACATGGGTGGTGCTGTACGGCGTGGGGGAGCGACCAGGGTGAAGGGTCGCTATCAAGGTCAGGTACCCACATCCTCACCCCAAAAAGGAGTTCATAAGGTGTATGACCACCCAGGGATTTTCTTGGCATGTTGTTAAGTGTTCTCTGTACCCCATATAGGTGATTGACCCAACTGCCACCCAAACCTAATACCCTTGCTGTTAAGGATTGCTTTAAGTCCCAGTTCTTCTTCTCAATTACCAAATTTCCCTCGGGATGGTAGGGGGAGGAGTACCGCAAGGCCTCATCGAACCTTCAGATGGCTTCTTTGTAAGCCCAAGAGCTAAACGCCAGACCCTGGTCGGAATGTAGTGTGCTAATTGCGTATGTCCCGATAAAGACTCGCAAATCCTAGATAAAGTTTCGAGCATCAGCCGAGCGCTGTGGTCAAACCCACGGGTATCTGGAGCATGAATCCACTGTCACTAACATGTACTTGTAAGCCCCATCTGATTATAGGAGGCCGCACTGGTCCAGACAAACTCAAGCCACAGGCTTGTCTGAGATCACTAGAGGTGTCTGTGCTGGACGTGCTATGGTGGAGCCCTTCATCTGCTGGCAGATGTCACATTTAAGGACAAAGTCCTTGGTCTGTTTAGTAAGACCTGGCCACTAATAGCGCTGCTTTAGTAGTGAAACTGTAGCAGTAATCCGTCCGTGAGCTGAACCCAGACCCTCGTGTGCAGCTACTATCAACCCCAATTTACACTCAGTGTTTGGTATTACTCTATCCCCCGGTCCTGGAATCTGAGCATATGGAATGTTTTGTGCATCTAACTTGTAGGAGTACTTGAGTGGAAAGCCTTTCGGCAGGGCTGGGTTGTTACACGTGGCATTGAGAGCTATCATAGTTGTTCCGTCTATCCTCGTACTGGAGCGAGTTATTGCAGCAATGGCAGCAGTATGAACTGGTGCCTTGGCGGCTTCATCCACCATCAAATTCCCTTGAACATGAAAGCCAACACCTTGATGACTCAATGTATGAGTAACATGAGCCCGTGGCAGGCCTTCTTTCAGCTTTGCCACTTGTTCCCAAAGCATCTTGTGCTTTACTGTTCAACCTTTGGAATCCCAAAATCTATTCTTGCCCCAATATGTAAATATTCGTTATGGGACTAGACACAGTAAAATGAATCACACACAATTAGTGTGAGGAATTCACAATTCACATTTTGAAGGGCCATTATTAATGCTTTGAGTTCCACCAGCTGAGCCGTACAGTCCCCTAGGGACTGGGTGTGTGTTTTTCCAGGATGTTATTTTCTGTCATGCATGCACCCTTTTACAATTCCGCATGCCACCCAATATTGCTGTTTCATTCCTGCAGCTGGCTGGGCAGAACCATCGGAATAAATGAGGCATTCATATCGATCTAGAGGCATAATTTAGTTCAGGAGAGGATATTCTTGTTCGTACTGCAGAAATGCTTGTATTTGTGTAATGTAGAATCGAATCTATAATCTACATCTATTGTAGTGATGGAGTTAGCCCATTGAATCCATCGTGGATGTAATGCTTTAGCATTTGGGATGCTTGCTTTTGTAACAGCCTCTAGGTTCGGTATCGGGGTCAATATGTGTTTCCCCAGTGTTAGTGCTCTCTCTCTCACTACAGCAGTCTTTATCCCTGTGAGTATCTTCTCAGTTGGTGCAAAACACATTTCAGCGCTTGTGTACAGATGTGATTTGTATGCAATAGGGACTGTATCGCCTTTATAGAAAGTGATATATGTGTACCCAGTTGGTCCAGTGACAACGTGGATCACTAGCTTAGTTGTCTTAGCACTTGTATGTAAATGTTTAGAAGCTATCATGTCAGCTTGTACGGAATGCAGAATATCTGTATCTTCCTGTGTCCAATGATGTACTGAAAAATCAGGGCCAATTAAGTTCTAGAAAAGTTTGACCCTTTCTGCATAATCCAAAATATATGTCCTGCCAAAATTAAAAAATCCTGAAATGGATTGTAGTCCCTTCAGAGTGGTTGGAGGTTGGAGCAGTGAACATTTTTCTAAAAAATGTGCCACCACGCTTTTTCCTTCACTTAACAACTTGTACCCTAGAAATAGGACACTGAGGTGGATCATTTTTCATTGTTTGAAATTGAATTTGTAACCTAGGTGAGCAAACCCAAGTATTATATTGTTCACTTCAGACAAGTGTTCCATTAATTCATCGTCCATCAGATAGTTATCATCTACATAGGACAATGCCTCCTCATCAAAATTTTGAAATAACTCTGTTACCCTGGCTGATGCATTTAAATGTCTATAATCTAAGACTAAACTATATGAATTAATTGCTTTCATTATGGCAAACATGGATTATTCATAGGTGAGGTGCAATTCTCTATCACAGCCTGGAACTCAAGTTGATCTAGGATCTCCCTAACTTGTTTCTTTGCTTCATGCTTTATTGGGTATTGTCTATGTGGCTGAGGAATTGATTTTAATGGGATTTCGTGATGAGGTGTCTCATCCTCCCACCCAACATGATTGCGGTTAAGTGCAGGAGCTAGTGCTAATGCCCACTCCTGCATGTATGAATTTTTAACTGTTTCTAGAACGAGGTCAGAGAAAGCAGGTAAAATTACTTTTTCCCCCATTGGGCAATCCACTACGAAATCAGGCGGCCAATCTATTTCGGCCCAAAGAATGTTGTAACCATAGGTCAGGTTCTCCCAAACGAGACATTTTACTTGCCTGGGTATGTCCCCCTCCATTTGGAGCATTATTGCATATAAACGATGTGGGACACTTACACTTGTATCAGGTATTTTCACCATGATTTGCTATTTCAGCGCTGCTACCCCCAGATAACCCATCAGGTTCTGGAGAGCTATTGTGACTTCTGCTGCGCTGAGTCCTTAGTAGCCTGGGTATTTCAATTTTTTTTATTCCACAACATAATTTTATTGTTGACAGCCAAGACAAAGTTGATGCCTCAAAGGGCACCTGCAATATGTATACATGGTGACATATAATGATATTAACATTTTGAATGGTACTATGATGTGTTCATACAGGTAATACGTTGCGAAATAACACTTTAGAAAAACAAATACCAAAACCACACTATATCTGCATGGGAGATAGAAAAGTCTTGTATATAGGGAGAGCTCAAACCACCCATAACCATAGCTGGTATTTATGCTGTGTAAGTTTCAGTCCACTACACTCTTATCAGTTCTTCTTCAATAGTAGAAGGGGGAGGAGGAGGTTCCAGATATAGCCCTCTATAGTCTGCCCATCTTTTCCAAAGTTTAAAATGCTTATGAGGGCATTGCTTCAAAGACCGGGATTTCTAGACCCATACTAAAGTCGAAGCCCTTCTTTCACACCCCACCCAGCAGCTGTGATTCATCCTTCCAGGCCATGGCAATGTCTCTTTTTGCCAACGAGAGGCAAAGGAACAATCACTTATGCTTGTACCTTTTGCCACCCAAACCCTCCGTAATATGTAGCATGGCTAGTCACGGAGAAAATGGAACATCCCACCCCAGAATCTCAGATAGACACGTAATCACTCTCCTCCAAAACCTTGACAGTGTTGGGCAGGTCCACACGGTGTGCAGAAAGGTACACTCCATAGACCTACACCGCAAGCAATGCAGGGATGCAATCAAGCCAACGTGCCCCAGTCTGTGTCTAGTATAGTAGGTTCTATGCCGATATTTAAACTGGAAGCTGCTATTACTGTGCTGTGCGGGGATTCCAGAGCCTCCATCCAATCGTCTTCCTCTAGGGGCCCAGGTCGTGTTGCCATGCAGCTCTCGTTTTATGTAGTGTATTAGCTGTATTGTTAATAAGTGTACAATAGATTTTAGTTATTATTTGGTCTCCCAGTTCACCCATAAAGACATTCGCCTCAACAGGATTAAATCCAGGTATATCTGTTTGTTGTGAATAGGTATGGGGTGAAGGCATGTCTAAACTGAAGATATCGATAGGATTGTGAGCAGGGCATAGCTTACTCTGTTTGAACTTCCAGGAAAAACTTTAAATTGCAACCACGCATAACCGCTCCCACTGTATCTATCCCGATAGCTTCCCAGCCCTGAAAGCCAGGCAATCGCGCCAGTTGTGGCAACTGCCCAGTTCCCTCACGAGCTTCCACCACCAGCCTATTGCGCAAAGTACAGATTTCCAGATCTTGAAGACCGTATTGGTCACGGGCGGCAGTCCCCTGAACCGTACCGCAGAGTAGAGGACTGTGTGCAGGGATTTGTCCCCCAGCAGCCAATGCTCCACAGCATATGCAGGGTCTCTCCAGTTGCCATACCACCAATCATTGAGGATGAGAAAGTGCGCAGCTATATAGTGCACCTGGACATCTGGGGTGGCTATTACACCCGAATACATGGATTGAGTCTGAAGTCCTCACTCTTGATGCACCGCCCCCCCAAAGAACCCAGGCCAAAATGGCATTTAGCTGACGGAACCACGTTGGCTGTATTGGGTATGGATGATTTTGGAGTTGGTATAGAAGAGGGGGCAAGGAGATCATTTTAAAAATGGCGGATCTGCTAAATAGAAATAATAGCATGTGAGACCACACTCGGGTCTGGTCGCTCACCTGCATCCACGGGGGGGCTAAATTCCTTCCCCCATGCCATAGTCTGGGATGCCGAGAGGAACACTCCTAAATATTTAAAACCATCTGGGACCACCATCACCTCCCGCGACCATTCGATCCCCACCCGCAGAGACCACAAAAATGATTTTCCCCCTATTCATATATAGGCTGGAGGTCTCACTAAAAATCTGAATGATTCAGAGGAGGCGCCGATCAGGATTTGTGAGAAATAATAGTACTTCATCTGCATTTAATTCTATGCGGTCGGAGACTCCTGGTGCCCACTCAAAGCCACTCACCTGGGCGTCTATTCTCATCCAAGCCGTGAGCTGCTCCATGGTCAATGCAAAGTGATATGGGGAGAGTGGACATCCCTGGTGCGTTCCACACCTGATGGGGAAGCATCAGGAAGCCGAATCAGCACCTGGACCGATGCTGTTATGTCCGTATATAGCAGGATAAGATTCAACAGGCGGGGACCAATATTTCAGTGGCCGAGTAAGGCGAAAAGGTAAGTCCAACTAAGAGAATCAAAAGCCTTAACTATGTCTGCAAGGAGGAGCGCAGCCGCGCCCCCAAGCTGCAGCTATAGCCAGGGCATTTCTAATTTAAATCCACACTACCTTCTTCTTTTAAAATTGTGGTCTAGAAGTCTTTTGTTTGTCTTCCTGATTAATGATGTAGTCCGAAGTGCGATGTATCTCCCTTTTCGGCTTGACTCGCTCTTCCATTCTGTGCTCTGACCCTCCGTCTCTCTCCGAACGATTTTCGGAAGTCTCCTGAAAGTAACGAGATGAACGTGTATCGGTATCCCGATACCTGTCAAGCTTCCTAATATTGTCAAGGTTCTTCAAGTTGTATTTTCTCTCAGTGTGCTCCTGTAGAGGAGACCCACCCTGTGACTGTGTTTTGTTTTGTTATTTTTGTTTATTATCCCATTTCTTCTTTGAAGAATCGGGTGCTTGCTTAGAGTAGACCTTTTCACAAATTGCTCTTAACTATTGGTTTCCCAGGTCTGGCTCCCAGATTATCTCTACCAAGCGAAGCCTATGTATTATCGATAATCTTAGGCAATACTCCCTCCTGCTGTGCAGGAGTAAATTACCTCAGGTTTTACTGTGTAGCCACGGCTACTGCCTCCCCTTTTGTGTTACTTAACAAAATGGCCGATACCTGGGCAAAATTGCCCATCAATTTCATCCCCAGATGTAGGGCAAGCTCCGCCCAGTACTCATTCTGAATCTGTTCCAGTACATCTATTATGCCAAATCGAATGATGCTGAAATAATTCTCAAAGAAGGGGGTGCTGCGGTCAATGTTACATAACTCAAGACATAGAGAAGCTGACAAATCCAAGCATTATTCAAAGTACAAGTATATCAGATGAACCACACCCATTTAATAGGAGCAGGGCAGGGTAGCAGTGTGAATTTTAGAGCATGCTTTCCCATGACTGAAGTATGGTTTGGTATTGTATTGCCTTTTACAGGCAGCACATTTTAAATTGAAATGGCGTATATTGAAATAGTCAATAAATTAGCATAACACGTAGTTTTACTGCTAAACCTAAGTGACACATAAACGATAATGTGGATAATATGCAGAACCTGGATTCCTGTGAATATTTATTATTTGCACACCACACAAGTACAATATTTTGGTTTGCTTTAATCCTATTAACATCTATTTATCCATAATACTTCAGAAAAAAGTGCATCATTCCTACTTTTCTTGCTGATATGCTTTTAGATTTGTGTAGTTCTCATACAAGTATTTAAATTTAGTTGTGTTAGAAAAACATTAGTTATCCTAGACCCTTTCCTTCACACTCACTGTTCTACTACAAGATTGCCACTTTATTTTCTTTACAAAATTCCCTTGCCTTTTACAGTGCGCGAAAAAAAAGTAAACACAAATATCCAGGTTAAAAAAGCAACAATTTGTCAGAAGACATTACCTCACAGTTAGCCCGCTATCTCTAAAAACAAAAGCAAAATATTGCTTATTCTCCTTCTTACAACCTACAAGATTGCTCAAGGTTCTCCAGGACCTCCCACACTCTTAAAGCACTCCTGGCTAAATCTACAAAACCTCAGTTCAAAAAATGGAAGGCAATATATTTACTATTCATCTTTTTCACTTCACTACCCGGACACTCACCGCTGTACACCGAATAAAATAGGAGCATGAAGCAGCAGATTCCAAGATTCCAAGCCATTCTGAAAGACACAAAACACGACAAAATCATTCATACTTCATAGATAATTTGTTGAAAAAGAAACGTTGCCTGCATTTCGGGTGCTCTGAAAGCTGACCATACACATTGTGCCCAGAATTGGGCAAACAACATACTAATGTAAAATGCAATTATCATGACAACGAATAGAGTTTACATATGAACTCCTGTCCCATAACAAAAGAGTGTGCATGTAGTCAAAAGTCTCATATGGTGCAGTGAAAAACATACCTCAAATGAAAAAAAAAGAAGAATGAGATTATCATGGAAAACTGCAGGTAACACAAACGAGTGGCCCCAAAATTCCGACGGGGCAATCCAAAGTAACTCCGAGGCGATGAAAAACAGGAAAAGTAAAGGCCACACGTAATGGGGGGCAAAGGTTTCAACTTTTTACACAGGAAATAATATCATAAATTAATCAGTTCAAATCAATTTTCTTGGAAAAATGAATAGCTCTGTTTTATTGTTAACGTCAAAAGCATTGAAAGAAATCAGAATGGTCAGAAGGCCAGTACCTGGATGTAATACAGAAGTTTCTGCGTCAGTGTTCTGTCCGCGATGCCTTTTTACTTTTAAATTGTGAAAACAGCAACGTTTTTAATCAATTGTGAAATAATGTTCAGAAGTCAATGTTTACTTGAGTTAAAAACCAGTTTAATGGTTTACTTGGTCGGTGCCTCTGCAATGTCAATAATGGTTTTGCGTTTACTTTAATGCAATAACTACCAAATAATTCACCAACTATTGAAACACGTTTTTAGCAGCAAAAGAATTGAATGGCAAATAAAAAAATCTTTTTGGACAGCAATTAAATCAGGCATGTTACATCCGAAATGAAATTAACGTTTTCGGTTGGATAAAACACATTTTATACAGAAGGCACACGGACTGAATACGCAAATAATGTACTACATGGTAAAAAGCCATGTGCGGTTGTAAAGCCCCCCTGCCCCGATATTATAAATGCTGAGTTCTATAAGAGCTTTTCAGATCCTGTTGTTCCTCATAAGTTAATGACAATATGTATTTTACAGGTGACATTCGCCACTGTGTAGTATTGGTCCATACACACTTTCCACTGAGAAGGCATTTTTGGTTTGCCTACAACATTTGACCCCATGGACTCATGGTCATGCACCCCATTTGGCCATCGCTTGATAAAGTCAGCTAAGGTCAGCAGTCAATTTTCATGCAGATCCACACAGGAAAAAAAAACTTATTGGGGATGTAAAGAGATGTTTTTATTTTTTAGCTCCCATAGAAAATGTTGCTCACACTTACAGCCAACTGCTTGAAGGAAGTAAAACTAAGCTTGGCATGAACATCAACCTGTACTCAGAAAGCATGCTTTCTTTGTTTTGGTGTATATTTGCTCCGTAGTTTGAGAGATAATAAACATTTGTAAAAGGTTCCAGGTGGCCTTAAAAGGGAAACCACTTTTGTATTTCAATACCGTTTTAAGTCACAATTCAGTGGTTTCCAATAACTGATAAAAGGGGAAGAGTAGTAATCATGGACATCTCGCAATTCAAGGTGGAATTATGTCATTCAGACTGCTTTGTGGTTATTGATAAGACAATTTACAGAAACTCAGTTGTATGCTACTGTGACTTGTTAGTGGAATTGAGGAAAAGAGGGATCATTGAATTTGAAGAATATTGCTTTTTAAGGAATAATACACCCAGGGTACCTTGTTTTCATCTTAATACGTACAATTCATAAAGACCCCATCTACCCGCCGGTTGGCCCATAGTACCCTGCAATGGGCACTTCCTAGAGAATACAATCATATATTTAATTAGAATTAATTTTTTTAATGTATGAAAAAATGGTTTGATTAATTTTTATATAAAAAAGATAATTATGCTAAAATAGATGTTTTATTTATTTATATTTGTTTTAAACATTAAATTCCATGTATATATATTTTTAAAGAGTCAAAATGTATTTTAACATTATTTCCTACCGGTTTCTATTTTAAATCCCGGTGCACATTATATTCTATGGCTGGGTGTTGCACTACCTGTGTGGTGCATAAGTTACTCCAGGTCTGAGCTGGCATGCCTTTACTACTGTTTTGGGTTCTTTTTTGGCTATCGTAACTTTAGAAGTGCAGTTTGTGAATAGCAATAGACTTGCTCTATTGTGGGTGCTTGTCTGACCCGTCCTAAACCCCTCATTAACCATTCCTAAACCCCTTCTTTTTCCTCCCTGAGCCACTCCCTGATCTATCTGCAGTACTAATTAGAAAACTTACATTTGTGAGGATCTCCCACAAAAAGATAGGAGAGGTGGAAGTGGAGATTTACCCTCGTACATTTGTGAATTGCATTTGTCAAGATCCTGTGAACCTGCCATCAGGGGGCACTACGTGAGGACCACCTGTAAGCCTGCTGTCATCATGAATACTAGTCTCGAACCTCAGCTGAACTTCAATGTTTAAACACTCTTGGAAATTAGTTCCACTCCAGATTCTATTACAGAGGTTACTTATCAACCACAAATGCATTATGGTACCTGTATGCCAGACCGTGAGCGCTGGGGAGGAGACTTTGGCTAAATCTTATTATACTTGGAACCTAGCTTACCACTTCCAGCATTCCCATGTGCTCCACTGCACGAACTCCTGTCATATTGCAAAATAGTTTCTGATCCATTTTCCACTCCAGATTTTCGTTATGGCCACTGATTGCTTCTTGGAACCTCTCTGCACTTCTTCAGACAGAGAGCTGGAGAAGTGGCGTTGACTGCTCCCACCCATACTGGCTGCTCACACCTGTTCTAAATCCCAATCACTTTTTGTGACTGTGAACTAGGAGGAGAGATTTAAGCTTTGCTTCTGCTTTCATAGCTTGTCCAGAGCTGCGGTTGCTAGATGCTCCTGCTTTCTTCTCCAGTTGCATGCACTCCTGAATCCTTGAAACCTTGAGAGAAATTCCTGATTCCAGCTATTTACAGTGTCCTGCTTTTCTGTGGCTGCTTGAGCAGCATTGTGTTATGTGTTACCTTGTTTTTCAGTCTCACCTTCCTTTCATGCCTGACATCCTGATTTCTAAGTTTTCCCTGATGTACTTCTGACTATGTATTCTCAGAGCTGGTATCGGTTTCCTTTATTTGCTCGTCCTGAATCCCTGTTATGTCCTTGTTCTAAATTCCTGTGTTATCCTATGTACAAGCAGGGGATTACGTTTTCAGTGCCTGTTGGGTATATTCTTGAATCCATGTTCTGAGTCCTAGTTCCAGTTTCCCTTACCAATGAGGCATTTCTTATTCCAGTACCTATTGAGTACAGCCTCAAGTTCAGCACAGTTTTACTGAATTATTAGTATTCGTACAACATGGAAACCAGCGTTCTAGGTTCAAGGTCAGGCACTCATTTAGTAGGTCCCCTGAGTAGTTTCCTTACATGTGCCCAAAGCCCCTAGTCACCATCCCAACTGAGACGTTTGTGGTGTTATGTAGGTTGTTCAAGCTTGAACTTTTTAAAAGGATCACCCCACTATAGTTTATCTCCTCTGAACTCCATTCATTAAAATGGTTTATCCATTAGCAGTGGTTAAACCACTAAACTGTAGACATGTAATATCACTTATGTTACAGCTGCAAGGGCTTCCTCTTACTGGAGAAGATGTTACATCCATGGTAAAGGCCAGGAAGTGTATAAAACAGAAATATTCTATTCATGGGCAGCAAGATATACCAATACAGGAAATGTTCACGCATACAATGAAGCAGCCATACCAAAAAATTACAGAGCTTATGAATATTTAGAAATTCCACTAACATTTCAGGAAGACACAAATTGGTTCCAAGGCATCCTGCCACATCCATTAGCAATATTAGACTAGGTCCCCTTACCAATGACGAGGCAGCATGGCCAGTCCTAGCCGGCTATACACCATATCCACAAATAGGAGCTTTTACAGCAGCAGAACTCAGTGCACTTTAAATAGGTACAGTCAGACTATACAAATGGCTAAAACAGTTTGTTATGTAAGCCATTACAGCAACAGTGTTCAAGCTGCACAACCACACTTCGCAAAAGCAGCAATTAGTCCAGTTAATATTAATGCAATCATGGGTAAGGTTCCCACCAGATGGGAGGAGATACCATTCTGAAATCTACAAAAAAACAAATTATCTTGAAGCAGTGTTTCCCCATAAGGGACCCCGAGATAAACCCAGAATTATAATAATGTGACTACCTATATGGATGGTTCCCTCGGTAGAAGAGTGTGCCACATGAGGCACAGTATTTGCTGAAATATGTACCATCACGCATGGTTCACCATCTATAGTTGTTTTGCCAGATGTGCTTAAACAGATAAAAAATTAATACAGGCCATCGCTGCCCTGGATTTGGGGATGAAATAATTGGCAATTTCGCTTCAGTATCCTCATTTATATTAAATAATGTTAATGGGGATGCATCATCTTTGGCAGTATGCCAGTGCCTCACTCAGGTTGCTTTGGCAGATTAAGAGGGCGAGCTACCTAAGATTATTGCGGAAACCTATACATCAATTAGTCAAGATAATTTGGGGGCCAGACCTAATAAACCACAACTTAGAGGTAATTTTGAAATGGATAACTCAAAACAGGCACAAGAGTCTTCTAAAAATGTTGGTATAATAAGAAAAATAAGGAACAAGTTAAACCACAGGGTGGATCTCCTCAGCAGGAAGTCTCTGGAAAGTCCTACAATCTGCGCAAAGGTGAAACAATTAAACAACCAGAAAGGTATCAGTATTCTGATACACATCCCTCTCGTTTCTTTCAGGAATCATCTGAAAAACTCTCAGAGAGAGGTGGACGATCAATGTGCAGGTCAGAGGAGTACGTGAAACCGAAGAAGGACTAACAATGCTCTTCATAGTATCACCATAAAAAAGGGAAGAGAAAATTAAACAACAAAAGTCTAATTTTAAGAAGAAATAGGTGGCTAGTAGTATCGCACATAAATATGCCATAAATATTGAGGACTTTGCTTCTGAGCTTGGAGTGGGCTCAGACTCTGCTAGACAGCACTGCAGAGGTCAAAATAGTTTGCCAGATTCTGCAAGACATTCTGGTGGCGAAGCAAGTAATGAGCTTGTTCAGGTGGAAACACCAAATCAGAGATTTAGTTCTCCAGGCAGACCATCTAATTTGCAAATCCAAATTGAGGGTGCTATACCCCATACTATTAACGTTCCCTTCTGGGAGAACTTAACATTTGGCTATGACATTATCTTGGCCGTAAAAGACTGTTCACCTCTGTTTGTAAGAAAAGTCCCACCAGGGGAAAGTGTGGTAGTACCAGCTTTCTCCATCCTTGTACTAGAATCAGCTAAAAATGCGTATGACAAGGAGTGTGTCCTTGCACAAGCCAAGGCATAATATCGCAACCATGAGGCCTGCCCACAGGCTACACATATGTCACTTTCTTTAAGAATGACACAGTAACAATTGCATTTAGAAAACATTTATATTCCAATGATAAGGTGTGTTTTGTACCAATAGAAAAAATACTGACGGCAGTACAGACAGCTATAGTGAAAAAAATATCTTTGGCTCAGGGAAAACGCATACTTGTCATGACTCCCATTCCAGCCTTAGAGGCTGTCACAAAGGTCATCATCCCGAATATGAAAGCTGTACATCCTGATGAATGCAGTGGGCCAAATCGTTAATAGCAACAGACATAGACTATGTCTTCGATTCTACATTACACACACAAGCATATTTACAATATGAACAAGAATACCCTGTGCCCAGTGAAATAATGCCTGTAGATCAGTATGATTTTATAGTTAACACTGATGGCTCTGCCCAGTCCGCAGTTAGAACAAAGCACCAATACTCCACTGATTGTGCAGTTGTAAAGGGGAAAAGAGGGATGGAGTCTTCCAACCTCTAAAAACATTCACACAGTCACTAGGTGATTGCACTGTGCATCTGGCTGAACTGGAAGCTCTGATTCTAGCACTCGAGAATACTGATCCTCAATTCCCCACACTTATAGTGTGTTATTTGCATTATTGTGTCCTGTTTAACAATTAGTATTTGCACTATTGGAGCCAGCATGGACTCAGAGACTCTAAAGGCTATTCTATCAAGCACAGGTTGCTTTGGAGAAAGGTGTCAAATCTTAAAGCAAATTTGCCATAGGCTCATGTTATCCACACAGTGAGCCACCTATGTGTAGGAATTCACTGGCTGATAAAGCTGCAAAGGCAGTATTGCAAACTGCTGTTATAGCTGCATCAACTTCGTTCACATACGAGGGTGGATGAACTGATCATGGATGTCTGTCACAGCTTTGCATTGTGGCACCCCATCAGCAAAATACGTCTACTTATTGAGTGCGCAAGACATGAACATTTCTCGTCTTTTCAGACTGGGGAAAGAGTAATTCCAAATTCAGATCGCAGACCAGAATTAATCATGGTATCACATCAGGGTCATGCAGGAATGGTGGCTACAATTGACCTGCTACAGAAGCATTACTGGTGGCCATGTAAATGTAAATAATTCTATTGCCCTATTAGCAAGCTGTCGCTAACTGATGTTAGCGACAGCTTTTAGGCGATAGCGAGCCGTTTGGGGCCGGCTTTGCATGTCAGCGATGTTTATCGCTAATGACATGCAAAGTGGGCGTACCCAACCAGTTAGCGACTGAAAGCTGTCGCTAACATCGCTATCGCCTATTAGCAAGGCAGGCGTAGCGATGGAAATATTCACGCTAAGCGCGAATATCTCCAAATACTAACACCTGCCCAGACCAGTTCTTAGCCATGTTATCCAATGGGAGGTGGATAACATGGCTAAGAGCATTTCGTTGCAAATGCATGAATATCGCTGTATTCTCAGTTATATTCACGCATTTGGCCGCTATCGCTGGATATTTTAGCACAATGGAGAAAAATGTTGCTAATATCATGTTTTCTCCGCTAACATATCCAGCGATAGGCAGCGATAAAAAAAGTGCGCTAAGCGCATTTTGCGATAAATATCGCTATTCCTTGGTAATATGCCCCTATGTCCTTAACCGCATGCTTGCGGTGCAGATTCCCGCGGTGCGCTGAGTTTTAAAAAAACCCGTGGTTCATGACGAGCTCAGCTCGTCATGAGTGTACGAGAGGTGTAACTCATGACGAGCTGAGCTCGTCATGAGCGTTGAAGGGGTTAAAGTGACATTTGTCAATAAATAATATTTTCTACAACAATTTGCTCATAGCAAACTTCACTATTGATTTCTAACAAGCCTTTGTCCTGTGTGTATCTGGACTACTGCAGACCGTGCGCAGTGAAGGCCCCTTAAAATACATTCTGTTAGTAGTGGATTCATGTTCTCAATTCCTATGGGTATGGCCATAGTGATCGGCCGAAGCTCGAACTGGTATAAAAGGTTTGCAAATCTTCATCAGGACATATGCAGTAGCTGCATTCTATTCGAACGAGGCCCAGCATTTGCCTCTAGGGCTTACCAGGATACCATGAGTACCATGGGCATGGCTGTGTACTTTTCCTCCTCATATCATCCTGAGGGAGATTCGATAGTGGAAAGGAAAAACTGTGACTTAAGGCAGTGCCTAACAGCTAGAGTATTAGGTTCAGGTCATTGTTGGATCCACCACCTGTATAGGATTCAGAGAGCTTTCAACAATCTGCCCAGAAGATCCTTGGGTGGTCAGACTCTCTATTAATTTCTGTTTGGGATCCAGATGTGGGTTCAGGACCTTGGCAATCCTTGCCCAGTGACAGAAGAAACACCTTTTGATAAAAATAGGCCCCACATTGACTTTGCTGTATGCCTTTTGTTGAGAGCAATCTGCTGGTGTTAGTCCAAAAGGCATTCTCTAAGCTACCAAGAGACCTCTTGTTCATATACCAGTACACCTGTTACTTTGATCATACTTTGTTCTTATCTATCTCCTGTCCTTTATTTTTTAGAAGCCTCAGTTATACTTTGAGTAGATTAATACTACCTTGCCTCATTGCTAAGGGTTACCTCTGGAATAACTCAGCTCTGCCTTCATTCCCTGACAGCCTTTTTGTAGTAAGTACGTAG
The DNA here is from genome assembly GCF_964261635.1 of Lissotriton helveticus. Classification (NCBI taxonomy): domain Eukaryota; kingdom Metazoa; phylum Chordata; class Amphibia; order Caudata; family Salamandridae; genus Lissotriton; species Lissotriton helveticus. The sequence goes on along the minus strand of NC_136060.1, from coordinate 42,926,656 downwards.
TACTACTGTATTACTACCTATGTAGTACAAAATGCACATTGTAAATTTGGTCCTTTCATCATAACAATAATAGAGATGTAAAATAATTACTGTTCTTTGTATTGACAGAATCCGTAGATTTGTGAGAGGAAATGACTGTGAGAAAAGCTTATGTAAACTGGAGTCAAGATATATCTACGCTCTACAGACTGTCATGAAATTACGAGGCCCTGTGCACAAACACTTACATTTTCCAAGTTCACCTTTAAAGTTCACATCGTTTTAAATGGTTACTTTTAGCACACATTTGCTTGCGCGCCCGTATGAGATAGTGTACTCAGAAATGGTTTGCTACAAATGCATTTTGTCGTAAGCACATATCATACTTTAGAACATTCTGTACAAGCACTGGGTGCACTGCACAAATTGGCCTTGTTTATTATTGTCTTCTCAGTGATGGTTCTGGGTAGGTAGAATCAACAATGAAAGCCGGACCAGAACTCAGGCACAGTACGAATGGGTTCAGTTTTATTATATAAACTGCACCAAGTCTTTGTTTAGGCAGAGGAGCATATCAATGGGTTGTTGAGGTCATTGCATGTCGGAATTCTAGCCCAGTTGAATCTCATTACTATCCTGATAAGCCCACCATTCTACACCACACTGGCTACCAGGTGACACATGCACGAATGTACGCAGGTAGATGGGGGGAAAGCACACAAAGGTATCTGGCAGAACCATATCCATCCTAAGCTCTTGAACAGGCGCACCGTGCCTAGAGGAGGGGGGTCCTTAGTTGCGCCACATGACTGAGCCTCCTCCGCTAAGAAGGAGGGGGCGGGATGAGTGGGGAGGACCGGAGATGTCATCAGGGTGCGCAGGAAGACCTGGGAAGGATATTTAAGGCTGGTCCCCGGATCTTCGCCCTCTTTGTCCCTTTGGACCTCCAGCAAGCTGCATGGGTGCATCGTTGACAAGGAGAGAGGTCAGAGGCGTGCTGTGTGTGGCACAGGAGGTTTGAGAGGGGCCTAGGCGTAGTGCGTTGCCCGCATAAGAGGCATTTGGTATTAGGTTTCAACTCACTTTTGCAGTAAATGCGTTAAATATCGAGGTCTCTGCAGGCGTGGAGGAACTCGCTTAGCGCCAAGAATAGCGATAATGAAATGCGCGGTAAGTGGGTTAGTTAGTGAGGTCTCGCTGCGATGTGCACCAGCATATGAGCTTCTTCTAATTACTTTGTTTTACCGGTAATTCAAATACATAATTTTGTGGGTTTGCTTTACTTAACCTTGCAACATCCTTTTGTTTACGTAAAGGTGTAAGGATATTGCAAAAAACACTGACAAGCAAGTATTTAGTTTTAGCGCATTAGAATTGTGTGGCTATTGATAAGGGGTAATTAATGGTGTTTTTTACCAGATCAAGTAGATTGCTAATCTGTATGAGAAGCAAGGGGCAAGGCTGCCGTCTTTTATCTTTGTTCTTGTCCGTTCTATTTTCAGCACCGGCTTTGTTTCAAGTGTGATTTTGTCAAGCTCAATCATTAGGCTTTATTTCAAATATGATTATGTCTTTTGCTAGTATATATCGATGTACTTTAATCCCCCATTCTGCTTAGCAAAAATAACACGTACCTACAAGAAACAACTGGGATTACCATGAGCAGAGCTTCAGATTGGAAAGAGGTGCTAATGCCCGGTTAGCGATGTAACTTTTGTCTTGAGTAACGGGGAAACGAGGTTTCACGTTGTTTGTGCTGGAGGTGGGAGGGCGCCTGGCTGGACTCTAGGGCTTCAGATGCTGGCATTTTGCTACCCTTTATTGTGTTGGTGATGTTGGCACTAGTGTGCCATAGGTGTCAGAGTGCTTGCGAGTCCTTTACTGGTAACTTCTTTAACCCCTTTGCTGCTAGGCCTTTCCCCCCCCTGTGCGAAGCCTTTTTTTGGCTATTTGGGGTAGTGCACGCTTAGTCCCCTGTAGCTTTTTGACCACAAAAGGTATCCACGCCAATTTTGCGTCCCTTTCTTTCAACATCATGGGGATTCTAAAGGTACCCAGGGTTTAAGGATTCCCTTGGAGAGGACCCAGAAATTAGCCAAAATACATCAAAATGTTTTTTTTCAGAAAAATGGGAAAAACAGGCTACAAAGCATCTGGGTTTTTTCTTGCAAATGTTATCAAAAAAGGGGTTGTGGGGCTGAAATCACCATTTTCCAAGCTTTTAGGGAACGACAGACTTTTGTCAGAAAACCAAAATTTTTTACCCAGTTTTGGTATTTTTCTGGGACATAGCCTATTTTTGCTATTTTTTGTGCTTTCAACCTCCTTCCAGTTAATGGTAAAAATGAGTATAAAAGCAATAATGGATCCTAAAAAGCTATACATTTTATAAAGTTAGACAGAATTCTGAATTTATCAAGGGGTCATTTGTGTAGATCCATCAAGGTTTCTTTATAGAAACTAACAGTTAAATATTGGAAACATTGAAAATTAGTTGAAAAAAACAGCCTTTTGTGTCAGCGTTTTTACCTTTAACTTCTTGTAATTATGACAACTCTCTAAAAGCAAGAGCTTTTTTTGATAGCCAATGTTGATGTTGCCTCACTACTATGTTTTGCAGGTGACCCCCCTTGCATAACCAGGTGGTTTGGAGACAGGCAATTTTGGTGTTGCCTCACTACGTTTTGGGCCCTTGCCTGTCGCGGGTACTTGGGCCTACCACACAAGTGAGGCAACATTTCTATCAGGAGACCTGGGAGAACACTGGGTGGTAGGATTTTTGTGTGAGCCCGGTGATGCCACACTTTCCCAAATGAAAATGTCTGAAAATATTTCTGCTAAAATCTAGGTTTGCAAGGGATTCTTGGTAAGGAAACGCTGGGGATCCGCGGAAGCCATACCTCCCTGGAAGCCCCCGGGTGTCTAGTTTTCAGAAATGTATAGGTTTGGTAGGTTTCCCTAGATGGCCGCCGAGCACGTGTTGAAGATTGCAGGGATTTGTTAGCATGAACTGAAAGCCATTTTGTATTTGTCAGCCATTTTCTGTAGCCATGTGCTCGCCATGTGCTGTTTCCCTCTCGAAAGCCTTGCACATGCTCAGAGGGGCCTAGCTAGTAGAATGCACCTGCTCCTAGTATAGTACTGTCAGGCTATTCTTGCTGATGTAGGGAGAAGTAACTCTCCTCCCACTTTGTTGAGCAAGCAAATCTTGTATACCCATATTAGTCATTTTGCATGCTTACATGTGCCAGGACCTCCCCTTGGTTTTATGCTGACTAATGGAACCTAAGCATATATAAGGTCACTGTTTTCTGTACTCCTTAGAATGCCTCCTACAGTTCCTGAGGGTACTGTGTGACGTAGTCTCCCTCATCTGAGGTGAATAAAAGATGTCTTTTATATTACAGCTTCTGTGCCAATCTCTTCTTCGTTGGTTTAAAAGAACTAGGTTTATCAGTGAGACCCATGTGAAGGTTTCTATGTTTTTCAAATGTCGCTCCAACGTGGACCTCATCAGAGAAGTGGCTATCCATGAGAGTGACCTTGACAGGCGACACGAATCTACTGAGGAGGACAGGACAGGACTCTACTAAGGAGGTACTTTGTGCACGGAGATTCTGGATATTCTCTGTCTCTGCAGCCCAGTATATTTCTGGTCTTCCTGATTTTGATCGTCCACTTGTTTACCACTCCTGACTGAGAACCTATTTGGCCTGAGTATTCTAAATACGACCGTTAGGTCATTCAGAACTTGGCAGTTGGAATCTGGTCATTTGGGATTGGTAAGGTCGTTTGATGCGACGTTTGCTGTTTGGTTTGGTATTTGCATTGGCCAATTTGGGGATTTTGGAATATGGAAATATATAAATTGCAATTGTATAATGAGGAGACTTTTCTCTACTTTTTATATAATTTGAACGGCACATTACGTAAGTGCTACTTTGCGTATAGTATTGTATATTTTACAATATTTTTGGCATGCCTGTTTCAAGCACACATCAAAGAATGTGTTGCTTTTTGGAGGTACCATAATGTGATGTGTATTGAATTAGCCGGTTCCCCTAGAGGGGATACCTAAATAGGGTTAGGTATAAAAAAAAACATATTTCTTCCTTGGTGACTCAGTACCCCATGGAATTAAAATATTTACAAGGATCCTGCTCTGTGCACTTAGCAATGATGCAGAGCAATTTTTTGGTGTTCTGCCAGCCAAAACTAGTGAATTGCATGTATTTTGACTTCTTGAAAATGGAACAGTCTGTACGGCTGTTTTGTGCAGTCTTTTGGAATACTATTGAGAAGTTCTTCTTGTAAATGTGACTTACAACTAGTATTTACAAATGGTTTGGTTTAAGTACAGTCTGTGGGATGTTCTTTGTTTCTGCCCTAAGTGTTGATCTGTGGGTTAAATGTATGTTTAAATGTCTATGTGGTTTGTGGTTTCACATTGGTGGTACTTGTGTGAGTAAATAGCAATTGCGCTCTTTATTAAGAATGGCTAGCCTTAGGCGCGCTGTATTGTGTGTTCTGAGTGTATGACCCCCTTCTGTAAATGTCTGGAATGAGCTCAATGTGTTTGTTTGTGGTTTTTTTGCTGTCATCATTCTGTTATGCAAAATGTCATTTAATTAATATTAAATAAAAATCCAGAATTAAATTATATAACATATGTTAAATAGCTACATGTTACTATTAAATTAACGGAGTAAGACGTAATACATGTGTGCAAATTGCTAAAGATAAAATAGGAATTCACATTCAATAGGAATAAAATAGGCCTCAAAAAGGAAATTGTATATTTTGTAATGATTATGACTAACATATAAAATGTTACAGCATTTTCCTTAGATACATTGTATTAGATATTAAAAGGCATTTAACATCATTTGAGTAAATTGGTTGTTGCTGAACTAAACACACATTATAGAACGATACATTGAAATGCCTAGTTTTAAATAGACTATCACCTTGCTTACATTTCAACACTAAAAAAGAAGCTTTCCAGCAGCTGTGTTTTAACTGTCGCTGAGAAGCAGCTGTCTTTTTGACAGTAGGTCACAGAGAGAAAGGGATGCTGACTCAGCTAGGATATTAAGTCAGTGTCAAACTGGTCTACAGGCTTGCATGCTTTTAAAAAGTTACAAAAAATCAGGTTCATTATTTTGGATAACAGGATACATTTAAAGGAAGGAGTTCCTTTCTTAATGCCTTTTTACATAAGCACATTCGTGGTTCTGATGTTAAATAATGACGGTCCTTTAAAAAGTGGTACAAAATGTTTCATGTTACAAGTTAGGCTTCTGTGCTTAGGCTTATGAATGAATGCATCTAAATATAATAGGTAAGGAATGAAGCTTGCTTTTCATATGTGGAATTATCAAAATGATTCGTTTTATTAAAAAAAATATTTAAAAAGATGTGCATTAAATTCATTTTTTAATCTTTATAAAGCTTAATAATCATACTGTGACCTCCTAGCATTAAAATTAAATTTAAGTAGTGTTGTAGCGCATAATGAGGAAACTTGCATGTGAAACGTCACTCTGCGCGGGCGTAAAAAACTCATTTTTACAAGGGAATACATTATATATTTTGATGCCCCATCTCTGGAATGTGTAGAGAACATTCTGGGGATGACTATTATGCAAAAACATTGTAGGATATTAATTTTTAAGTGCCCCAAATATCAAAGTCGAAATTGAGAATAATCCACTATTTGAAAACAATTCTGCCACTCAGAACAGCTTTTAAACTGCCTTAGGCTTCAGTAAATGCAAACATTTAAGTATAACACAAACAGCTGACCTCTATACTGCTAGAAAAGTATACTGTACACTGCTTACAATTGAAAATATGTATCAAAAACAGCAGAAGTTATTCTCTTACCTCTAAACTGGCAAACGGGGGAATAGGTCTGCTTTCCAGCTCTCTGTCTCCAGGGTGATTTTGAATTAGGAGAACTGCATGGAAACCCTAGCACACAAAATGGGACAGCTGCTAATGGTTTAAAGGTCTAGTTCTATATTTAGAAGCCTAGCAGGGCTCCCAGAGCAAGGTTTACTTTGACATTTTGCAAAACACCAAAGGCAGATACCCTCGAATCCAGTGAGGGACGGGGTGAACTTTGAATCAATACAAGAAATGGTCCCTAATACAAGATCTTGTATTACGGACCTTTACTTTGACATTTTGACCTCTGAATCTTTTTGAAAGACAACAGGGGAGGGAAGGAGAAGTTTTACTTAGTTTTTTTGGCAAAAACAAGCACTTTATGCACTCATATGATCAAAAGTAAGTATGGGTGAATTTTGCGGATCTGCGGTCCGCAAATTCGTGCGTAATCGCAAAAAAGTCAGCGAATTCGCTGATTTTCCTGCGAAATCGCGGATTTTTTGCGATTTCCATCTACTCAACTGGAGTACTTTTTACTGGCTAATCAGTAAGTGCTACCTCGTTGGGTAAATGTATAGTGCTTTTCCTACACTGCAGCTGTGTAAAGGGCGAGAAGATGTCTCTCCACTGACCGTGTGTGCCTGTAACTTTGCAACTGCGCCAAAAGGCGCCGAGGTCCCTTGAATGAGCAGTCCTAGTTGGGAAAGGGCGGGAAGACGTTTGATACCGCTAGTGTGTGGTGCGGGGCTTCTATGTGTGTCAACATGCCTCTTGTGTATAAAAGGTCAGAGAGCGAGCAGGGCAGCAGGTGATGAGAAAGCAGCCTCCTGGTCACAGGAACTACACGGGGATTGCGCTCGAGAGACTCATGGATTCAAAGACCTCCCTCGAGTATTAGAGCTAATTTTCGACGGCAGATATGGGGTTAAAGCACACTTGCCCAGCCTCGACCGTGATCACTAATGTTTTGGGCTGATTAAAACGTTACTTAAATTGACCTTCAACTCGGGCACCTGCTTTATTTATATCTGTAAGTGCTTCCTGTTGAGGTTTAATTTTTGTGACAGGATCCTCGTGCCAGAATGAATCCTGCCCTGCATAGTTATCCACGAAGATGCCACCATTTTGTGCAATACCTCTACTCAACTGGAGTACTTTCTACTGGCTAGTGGCTAATCAGTAAGTGCTATCGCGTTGGGTAAATGTATAGTGCTTTTCCTACACTGCAGCTGCGTAAAGGGTCAGAAGATATGTCTCCACTGACCGTGTGTGCCTGTAACTTTGCCACCACGCCAAAAGGCGCCGAGGTCCCTTGAGTGAGCTGTCCATCATAGTTGGGAAAGGGCGGGAAGACATTTGATACCGCTAGTGTGTGGTGCTGGGCTTCTATGCGTGTCATCAACATGCATCTTGTGTATAAAGGGTCAGCGAGCGAGCAGGGCAGCAAGTGAGGAGAAAGCAGCCTCCTGGTCACAGGAACTACACGGGGATTGCGCTTGAGAAACTCATGGATTCAAAGACCTCCCTTGACTATTACAGCTAATTTTCGACTGCAGATATGGGGTTAAAGCACACTTGCCCAGCCGTCACCGTGCTCACTAATGTTTTGGGCTGATTAAAACGTTACTGAATTTGAGCTTCAACTCGGGCACGTGATTTATTTATATCTGTAAGTGCTTCCTGTTGAGGTTTAATTTTTGTGACAGGAGCCTCGTGCCAGAATGAATCCTGCCCTGCATTGTTATCCACAAAGATACCACCATTTTGTTCAATACCTCTACTCAACTGGAGAACTTTTACTGGCTAATCAGTAAGTGCTACCTCGTTGGGTAAATGTATAGTGCTTTTCCTACACTGCAGCTGTGTAAAGGGCCAGAAGATTTGTCTCCACTGACCATGTATGCCTGTAACTTTGCCACCGCGCCAAAAGGCGTCGAGGTCCCTTGAGTGAGCTGTCCATCCTAGTTGGGAAAGGGCGGGAAGACGTTTGATACCGCTAGTGTGTGGTGCAGGGCTTCTATTCATGTCAACATGCCTCTTGTGTATAAAGGGTCAGAGAGCGAGCAGGGCAGCAGGTGATGAGATTGCAGCCTCCTGGTCACAGGAACTACACGGGGATTGCGCTCGAGAAACTCATGGATTCAAAGACCTCCCTCGGGTATTAGAGCTAATTTTTGACGGCAGATATGGGGTGAAAGCACACTTGCCCAGCCTCGACAGTGATCACTAATGTTTTGGGCTGATTAAAACGTTACTGAAATTGAGCTTCAACTTGGGCACCTGCTTTATTTATATCTGTTAGTGCTTCTTGTTGAGGTTTAATTTTTGTGACAGGATCCTCGTGCCAGAATGAATCTTGCCCTGCATAGTTATCCACGAAGATGCCACGGTTTTGTGCAATACCTCTACTCAACTGGAGTACTTTCTACTGGCTAGTGGCTAATCAGTAAGTGCTACCTCGTTGGGTAAATGTATAGTGCTTTTCCTACACTGCAGCTGCGAAAAAGGCCAGAAGATTTGTCTCCACTGACTGTGTGTGCCTGTAACTTTGCCACCGCGCCAAGGTCCCTTGAGTGAGCTGTCCATCATAGTTGGGAAAGGGCGGGAAGACGTTTGATACCGCTAGTGTGTGGTGCGGGACTTCTATGCGTGTCATCAACATGCCTCTTGTGTATAAAGGGTCAGAGAGCGAGCAGGGCAGCAAGTGAGGAGAAAACAGCCTCCTGGTCACAGGGACTACACGGGGATTGCACTCGAGAAAATCATGGATTCAAAGACCTCCCTCGAGTATTACAGCTAATTTTCGACTGCAGATATGGGGTTAAAGCACACTTGCCCAGCCTCGACCGTGCTCACTAATGTTTTGGGCTGATTAAAACGTTACTGAATTTGAGCTTCAACTTGGGCACATGCTTTATTTATATCTGTGAGTGCTTCCGGTTGAGGTTAAATTTTTGTGACAGGAGCCTCGTGCCAGAATGAATCCTGCCGGGCATAGTTATCCACAAAGATGCCACAGTTTTGTGCAATACCTCTACTCAACTGGAGTACTTTTACTGGCTAATCAGTAAGTGCTACTGATCCAGCGGCCTATAGAAAATATGTCATAAATTACACTACCTAACTCTACAACTTATAATATTAATCACTAATTAAACACTAAGGCCCATTAAACAAACATGACATATTATGACCAACCGAACCATGTGGCCTAATTAACCTATTCACAAATTATATACATTTATATACAACCGCGGTAAATGGATATCATCATTTCAATAAACCTAACTATTTATTAAGCCACTTATGGCGATAGAATCTAGCTAATGGTAACCTGAACCCATGAAATGTCAAGACCAGCTTGTTTTCAAAAGTAAGATTTTATTAGCTATTTATTATGATTTCGTAAATGTAATTTTTATTAAAGCATTTTTATTAGAATTATTGCAAGTAAAAACATTATAAGTTTCAAATTATTATTGCAAAAGTATTTATTAGTTTAGCATTTTTCAGAACCTAAGTCCCTAACTAAGCTAAATAAATGGAAATAAAGTAAAGTCTTTGAGGGTTCTTACATGCTCCAAGTGAAGTCCGTCAGCACGACACCCTCTTCCAAAGGTCAGCAAAAGCAGTAGCGTGACCCTTCTACAGGGAATGGATTTTTATACCTTTCTGCGCTAAGCTAATCTAAGTAAAAGTAATTCTTTTCTGCAAAAGTCGTAGTCCCATTGGTTCACGAGTGACAAGTGACATATCACCTCATTTTCAAAACATCAGTTCCGTCACTTTCTTAGAGTCCATTGTCTCTATTATTCGAGCTCCGAGGCTTCCTCAGATTGCAACATTTTCTTGCATAAAAATTTTCATCATGTCATTTTGCTTCCTCGGATGCAAAGTTATCAAATGTTCCTCCTGCCGGTTCCTGGCCTTGGCCTTGTCCGAGTAGGAGACTGCTAGAAACACACCACGCTTTCCAATTGTTGCCACCGAAAGGAAGTTTTTCTTTGAAAGGACTCTCTCTTGCTCCGTGCAGAAATTATTTGCAAACTCGAGTAAACTAGGCCCAAAGCAGTCAATTTAACGTTCACTAATATATAAACAAACACAAAAGAATAATTAATGTAGGAAATATTATTTGTTCTGTTGCCACCCAGCATTACTAATGATTAACCCATTAGTCTAAATTACCTTGCCAAAAGCAAACAAATAAAGCAGCATTATATCTACCAATCTTCTTTACATCCATCGAAATTCTTTATGCACCTATAGAAAATAGAGTGACACCACATAGACAAGGAAAGCAAAACAAGCACATGCTACTTTTAAAAACAGCTGCAATTAGTTATAACATGACAAAAGGACAACATTAATTTATTAATTTGCACGAACAAAAGATGCAACAATCATGCACGTTTATGAGCACACATGTTAATATCCCACGTGTAATGTAACTTTAATCTAGGCTGAATTAATACAAACACAGCACCAAACGTTAATAGAGGTATTTTTCATTATGGAAGTATGACTTCACGAGTTGAAATAAAATTATTTCCAAATCTCGCTCCATCAACTCCCTCATCTGGTGATTAACAAATCACCACACCACACCCAAAATGTAGTAAATATTTTTATTAACCGAAAATGGTTCGAATTCATTTGTATTAGTATCTTCTAAAAATTAGTCTCTGCAAAATCTTTGCAACTATCATATTGAGCTCTACGTAACTCTTGTAATTCAATTTCCTTCTCCTGTTCATTTTTGATCTTATAAATTTGTTTCTTTTCCTTCATGTGTTTCTTTCTCTTGTGTAACATGCAACTAATTTTTGTCAAAACTACTATAAATATTATTACAAACAAAGGTGTTAAAATCTTGCCAAGAACTGAACCACCAATTTCTTGAAACCAGGTTTTAATAGCCTGGAATCTCTTTGTAAGTCGCTCTGAAAAATCATCCTCTTCTATGGGAACTATTTCTGAGTGCATTTCTGTGATGTTTTTGATATACATCTCAATATTCTTACTTTCATCAGGAATATAAGTACAGCAGTGCTGAACATGTAAAATACCACAGACTCCTCCCTCTTTTGCCAGGAGTATGTCTAACGCAAGGCGATCTTGCATCACCATAGATCTAATTGCAATGACCTCAACATTCACTAATTGGAAACCATCTGCTGTGTCAGTTGACAATCTGTCAACAATTGTGGATAATTTTCTGATCCTTCCTGCATTCAAGGTTATACCTACTAAAGGTATTACTGCTTCAAAAATATCTCCCAAAATGTCTGTAAAACTTTCTCTTTTATATCTATTTATATGATTATTAATTTTAAACACTCCTTCTACATTTCTGTCAACATGAAATATCTTTGGAAAAACAAGCCCAACAAAACATGTCCCATACCAATGATCTGGAAGGTTATAATAAGCCTTATCACCACAAATAAAGTAAATCCCAGGAAAAATTGGATCTTTGCCACCTTTGAATCCCCAACCTCCCATGATTTGATAAGTGTCCTAACAATTACTAGCACCTACAAAATAATTATCAAAAGGTGTATTATCCCTTCTAATGCAAAGCTTACCACTAATTGGTTTGTCTATGTGTATTGCAACATTATCAAAAGTCTTGCCATTAAGCTTCTCATCCTCTTTTTGCCAGAATTTAGATTTAGTCTGTTTGACTATTTCATTTCTCTTATAAATTGCTCTTCTCTCCTCGACCAGATTCAGGAAAGACTTTTCTTCAGCTCTTAATTTGCAGGTTAAATTATTCTTGTAAGCATACTCATAGGTGAGTTCATTGGTAACTAAAAAGAATTCCCTCATCTGTTTATCTTTTTTATGTTTATTCAAAGCACTCTCAATTTTTAAATTTGCAAAAATCTCATCAAAATTTGAATAGTAATATTCTAAGCGACCAGTCTGATAAAATAAGCTAGCTAACACACTACAAGTTATCCCATATGTGAGAGGAAGCATATTATATGTCACTCCCTCAGAAACAGAAGCAGGTAATTTTACACAGATGTAGCAATCTTTAACACTCATTACCTTAACATATTCTCCCAAAAGCCTTGAGAATGAATTGCTTGAAAAATCACTAACAGATTTATCCTGATGAATTTCAGGTTTGTAATCAATTACTTTGTTAGCTATATCTGTTGCACTATGTTTGTCTTGACTAACTGAAGCTTTGCTTGTCATGTTAACTTTATATAAATCCTTACTAATCTCAAAAGGAATGACAACAGCCAAAACTAACCAGAGCAGAATTAACATGAGCACACACACCAGAGTCATCTTACAGCATTTCTTGAAAATGGAACACTTTGAAGTACTCCGCTCCATAACATAAGGCATCTTTGGAAAATCTTATCTCAAAAAGGTAATAAAAAGAAAACAAAATTTTAAAAATTAACAAAAATTTAAAAATTATCTAAATTTCAGACTAAAGATATACCCCCCTCTTTAAAATCTTTTTTTTTATTTTTATTTTTTATCCTCTAACAACTTTTCTTCGACCTAATGTCACAAGTTAATTTCCAACTAACAATCTTTCTTCGACCTTGTGTCACCTAACACGATTTCTTCAGCCTTTTGCCATAAACAAAACCCAAAAAATCTTGTCAGATTAGTACTTCAATCATTGTCACTAATTTCCTCAACCTCTTCCTGACTACTGCTGTTAATTTCAATAACAGGAGGAATAATCAGATAAGTCCACTCAGGAGATTTATATTTCTGATTAGGTCTCAAAATTATTTTTGTTTTTCTAGTCAGTACTTCTATTTTCCTCCCTTTTTCAACTTTCTTTTCAGGCTCTTTTTGACTAGTGATTTCGTTCACTTGCTCCTTTGAATTTTTAATCAACCTGAATCTCAATCCTCCATTTTCACTTGGCCATGATTCTCCTTTTCTCAAGATCTTTCTCTTCGGTTCTGCTATATTTGTTTCAGTCTTCCAAGATCTTTTTCTCACTCTTCCTTCTTGATCATCAACATCACTTTCTCCAGAATCACTATCAGAAATTTCTATTCTTGACTCAGGAACTTTTCTAATCGGCAGTCTTACTCTGTTAGGAACTATACTCTGTCTTCCATCACTGGTACTTGGTAATTCGACTTCCTCCTCCTCTTCAATTACCTTCAACTTCCCAGTTTCTGGTTTCTTGTTCCTCCTTCCAGAGCTTATTTTCTGCTTTTCGATACTCTCCTGGTCAGAAATTTCAATTGATTCAGCTTCTCTGTCTTCAAAATTTTCAATAGTCTCTACTCCATTTACTTTCTTGACAGACTCTTCTGCTGAATTTCTTTTTAACAGATCTTCATCACTTTCAGAGTCTATTTCAATGATTTCCAAATCTTTTCTGCTCAAGTCTTAATTCACTTGCAAATTTTCCAGATGTCGACCTCTCTGTCGATCTTCAGAATCTGGATTTCTTTCACCTTCTACTTCAGAATCAGAATCATCTGTAGAATCACTCTCTTCATCAGAGTTTTCAGGAGTAGGAATTGGAATCGTGTGGCTTGGATGTATCCACCTTTTCAATCTTTTACATTTTACTGCATTCGTTGTTACAAGAATTATTTGTCTAGCTTTTTGCCACCTTGGAACTAGACAATTTCTTCTTCGATGTACTTTAGTTCTAACCCAATCTCCAGGTCTCAGATCATGTGTCTGTACTTTGTCATCTGATTGTACTTCAGTTCCCACCTGATTAGACACAGAAGTAACTACGTCAGACAGTCTTTTGCAATATTCCAAAATAGCACTGTCATTAATGCTCAACAATTTCCCTACTGGTACAAAAGCTTCTCTCATGACTCTGCCCATAAGAATTTCATGAGGACTCAGACCTGTCTTTTTAGCAGGTATGCTTCTTAAAGACATTAAAACAAGTGGAAGAGCATCTGTCCACTTCATACCTGTATCAAGACACATTTTTCCAATCCTGTATTTGATCGTTCCATTAATCTGCTCAACTACTCCAGATGCCTCTGGTCTGTATGCACAGTGTATTTTCTGCTCAATATGCAAAGCTTCACAAACCAGTTTCAAAAGTTTATTATCAAAATGTCCCCCTCCATCACTCTCAATAGTAACAGGGAAACCGTATCTTGGGATAATTTCTCGAAGAAGCAATTTTTCCACTGTAATCGAATCACAATGACGTGTTGGAAATGCCTCCACCCATCTTGAAAACAAACACACAATCACTAAAACATATTTTAAATAATTGTGTAAAGGCATTTCAATGAAATCCATTTGTAATCTGGTAAAAGGGCCACCCTCCCGACCTATGATTCCTGTACCTACAACTGATTTCCTGTTTGGGTTCATTTGTTGGCAAGTTAAACACCTCTGACAAAGAGATTCTGCAATTGTTCTAAATTTGGTATTAAACCATGTCTCTTTAAAAAGTCTGATCATAGAATCCCTTCCAATATGACCAGGGCCATGATACAATCTGGCCATGTCAGCAATCATACAATTAGGTAAAACTACTCTGCCATCTTTGTAAGTCCAAACTCCATCTTCATCTCGTGGTCTACATTCTGCTTTTAACCATGTGTTTTTCTCCTCATCATCAGCTTCATTTTGTAAATCTCTGATTTCCTGCCATGTTTCAACCACTGTTGTTAGCATCAATGAATTCGAATCACTTTCTTTACTCCTTTCCCGATTATATGCACAACCATTTCTTGCACAATACTTAGCCGTCTCATCTGCATAAGCATTGCCTTTGGTGATATAATCCTCACCCTTTTTGTGAGCTGCACATTTTACGACAGCAATTTCTTTTGGTAATTGAATGCCATCTATCAATCTTTTAATGAATACTGCATTTTTAATTGGAGATCCTGCTGAAGTTAAATAGCCTCTCTGAGACCAGAGCTGCCCATAATCATGCACAACTCCGTATCCATACTGGCTGTCAGTTATTATGGTAACTCTTAAATCTTTTGATATTTCACAAGCACGAATTAAAGCAATCAATTCAGCCACCTGTGCTGAACGAATTCCTTCAAGACATGATGCTTCTTCAACATCTGCAACTGTACAGACTGAATATGCTGCTTTTAAAACACCTCCCTCTGATCTCAGACAAGAACCATCCACAAAGTAGACAAAATTTGATTCAGGCAAAGGTTCGTCTTTAATATCTTGCCTTGGCTTGGTACAGTATTCCATAACATCCAAGCATTCATGCTCCACATCAATTTCATCAATAATTTCAGAATCAGGCAATAATGTAGAAGGATTCAAAATCACACATCTTGCAATAGAAACATTATCTGCTCCTAAAATAACTTTCTCATATTTTGTCAATCTATTACTAGTCAGATGTTGTGTCTTACTCCTTGTCAGGAGTATTTCAACTGAATGGGGAACATAGACTTTTACAGGAAACCCCATTATAATCCCTTCACTTTGCTCTAAACTGACACTAGTTGCTGCAACTGCTTTTAAGCAACCTGGTAAGGATTTTGCAACAGGATCAAGAACTGCTGAAAAGTATACAGTGGGTTTTCTCAGATTCCCATGTCTTTGAATTAGTACAGACAATGCACATCCTTCTCTTTCACTGCAATACAGTTCAAAATCTTTTTCATAATTTGGCATGCCTAGAGCTGGAGCTTCACATAAGCTTCTTTTTAGATTCTCAAAAGCTTCTAACTCAGATTCATTAAGAACAATTGGATCTTTTACATCAGATTTAGTCAATTTCTGTAGCGGTTTCGCAATTACTGAAAATCCACTTATCCATTGTCGACAGTAACCAACCATTCCTAGAAACATTCTAACCTGTCTTTGAGTTCTTGGAGGTTGCATTGCTTGAATTATTTTAATTCTTTTAATTGTTACTTGTCTTATTCCTTTTGCAATTCTATGTCCAAGGTATTTCACTTCATGTTTACAAAACTGCAATTTTGCAGGAGACACTTTATGTCCCTCATCTGCTAGATGATTTAAAAGTACAATTGTGTCTGTCACACAATTTTCTCTCGATTTTGCTGCAATTAGTAGATCATCAATGTATTGCACTAATGTCGACCTGCCAGGTAGATTTAAATCTTCTAAAGAACTCTTCAACAACTCATTAAAAATAGAAGGACTCTCTGTATACCCTTGAGGGATTCTACACCACGCAAGGGTCCTATTTTGGAACCTGAAAGCAAAACTTTCCTGACTCTGTGGATGTAAAGGGACAGTAAAGAATGCATTACAAAGATCAATGACAGTATACCACTCAGCATCATGTGGAATCTGATATAAAATGACTGCTGGATTTGGAACAACAGGACAACATGGAATTACAATTTGATTAATCTTTCTTAGATCTTGAACAATTCTATATGTTCCATTTGATTTTTTAATTCCCATAATCGGTGAATTACAAGGGCTACTCTCAATTTCTTTTAAAACACCTTGTTTAATGAATTTTTCAATCACTGGAATAACACCTTCTATGGTTTCTGCTTTCATTTTATACTGAGGAATGTTTGGAAATTCTTTTCCCTGTTTCAATGAGATTTTGACTGGATCGATATGTTTCATGAGACCCATCTCATTTCCAGTCAAATCCCAAATCTCAGCTTTGACTGTCTCCTTTAGTTCTACAGGTAGGTTTTCTTTTTCAAAAGCAGGAAACAATTTTGTTTCTTCTGTTTCTACTAACATCATTGTCATTCTATACAAACCATCTTCTTCCATTGTTTGTAATTCTACTCCATCAGGAGAACAATATATTCTACAATTCATCTTACACAGAATATCTCTCCCTAGTAAATTCACTGGACTGCTTTTAAAAACTACAAATCTATGTTTGTCTTTAAAATTTCCAATTTCAACTTGTACTGGATCTGTTAAATCAGTTTTAATTTGTTGATTACTTACTCCGACTACTTGGATGGTTTCCCCAGAGAGAGGTAGGTTTTCAATTTCCACTGATCTAACAGTAGAACGGGTAGCACCAGTGTCCACTAGAAAAGTGATGTCTACATCATTAACTTTCCCATTTACAAATGGACCAGACTGGTCAACCTCAAGAGTGGCTCCAATTACACACTCTTCCCCCTCTCTCGGGCACCGTCAGAAGTAATCATCAGAATCACTTGCTTGATTCTCTGTTAACAAAAACTGTCCTGAAGCATTTTGCACAATTTGTCTTTGAGTCCTTATTACCTGATCATCTCCTTCAAATCCCACACCTGGATTATATTTTTGACTTCCCCCAGAATTAGGAAAGGGAGGCTGTGGAATTTTATTCTGCTGTTGAATCAATTGATTTTGTAGCTGTCGCTGAAGACTCAGGTCATTCAGTTTACGCTGCAAACGTAGCTGTTGCTGCAGATCAACATCATTCTGCAGCTGTGGGTTTAACAATGGATTTTAAAAATTTCTGGGTGGGTTTTTACACTCACTCTTCCAGTGTCCAATCTCGCCGCAATTAAAACAAGGCAATTTCTGTTTTAAATCATCAACTTTAGCATTATATCTTTTATTATTATTAAATTTAAATTTCCCTTGACCCTGATTCAAGTTCTGATTTTGAATAAAATTTGCATTTTTATTTTCAAGACTGGCAATTTGTTGCTCAGCCACTTTCACTTGTGCCCACATCGCTTTCTCTTTCAACTTCTTTTGTTTAACCTCTAACTCATCCCTACAGTATTTTGCTTTCCTCAAAATGTCGTCAACTGAAAGCGATTGCCATCCGACAATATTATTTCTAATCATTTCCTCAACTTCAGGTCTAAGACCATAAACAAATCTGTAGATAAAATGGCTCATATCTTTTTTGTCTAATTTTTCATAGCCACTGTATTGTTTGAAAACTAGTAGTAACCTTTCATAAAATGAATGAACTGATTCTTTATGTTCCTGATTAGTTCGATCTATTTAAACCCAGTCCACTTCCTTTGGAGCAATTTTTTGTTTTAACCAATAAATCACCTTTCCATAAAAATCCATTACTATTGGAGCTGGAGCACCAGTTTCTTTAATTCGCTCTGGTTCCTCTTTTGGCCAACCTATAGCAATTTTACATTCTGTCCAAAGATCTGATGGAACAACGATGTCAAAAAATCCATCCAGATCAATCCAGAGAACTTTTGAAACTTTTATTAACCTGTCTACTTGTCAATACCATTCAACAGGCTTCTCTCTCAGTCTTGGAAAATCATTAGTGAAAAGTAAAATATCCTGTCTCGACCAAGGAAGATGAACATAACCTCCACCAGCAATTTCTCTCATTGGAAATTGTTTTGATAATTTCTCTAATTTTTCATCCTCCTTCTTTCTAGTCCACTTCACTCTCCATTTGCTCAATTCACCAAGCTTTTTGATGTAAACAATCAAATCTTTTATGTGCATTATTCTTCCAATTGAGTTCAAATTTTCAATGTCTTTTTCTGTAAAATCTAATCTATAATGCTTTCCAAAATTCTTTTGTCTGCTTAAATCAATTTCGAGGTCATGCTTATAGTTCCTCCAACTGATCATATTTATTCTTTGTTTTCCATTGAATACTCTTACAGATGAACAGTAGTTCATCGTCACGACAAAATTTTAGACTGTCAGAACCAATTGTACCAATTATTAATTCTTCTAAATTTGCTTTTAATTTTGCAACATCAAGTTTTGAATTTGACCCTCTTCTTTCAGAAGTCTCAGTATCAGATTCTGCACCCATTGGAGAATTGTTAAAAGAACCGTCATTGAAAGTTAAATCAGGCATTTTCGTTTTCTCATGATTAATTTCAGATAAATCTGAATAAAATTTTTCAGCAACCTTTTGAACTTCTGCATTTAAAGGGATCGTTAAACTTGTCCTGTTATTTTCTTTTTGTTCAAAAACAGGCTGAACAGGACCAATAGTTACTGGAACAGTTACAGCTTCCATACCTTTAGTTATTTGTCGAATTAATTCTTCCTTTGATCGTAAATATTCTGAAGTATTTACAATTTCCTCATCCCTAATTTCTCTCATTAAATTTTTAGGGGCTTCCCTTTCTTTTGGAATTAACGAAAAATGTTTACCCCCAATGTAAACATCAGCATTTGTCCCAGTTTCTGATTTTTCTGGAGTTTCAAAAGATTCTGAATTATTAGGGTACAATTTTGGAGATTTATTAATAGGAGGAGCACTTGGTGTAGTTTCAGTAGAAACCATCGGAGTAGACCATGATCGAGGAGGTCTCAAAGGTTCATTTCTTCTATTAGAAGTAAAAATTTCTTCTAAAACTGCATCTTCAGATTCACTTTCTATGACTACATTATTTTTCTTTTCCGATCTTTTTTCACCAGGAGATCCCAAAACCATTTCTCTAATTAAATAGAGACCATCACACATGTCTCCTTGTCTCCACATTCGCATTCTATCTTCATGTGTCTCACGTCTATAGCTTGGTATTTTCGGAGGACTTTTAATTCCACTCGCTTCTCTTTGAAGTTGAAACATTTCATCTTCCCATTCAACTAAAGCTTCAAATTGAGTAGGTCTTGGTTTCGGTATAAGAGCATTCATTTTTTCTCTCAAATTTCTTAAAATTTTTATATTAAATGAACCATCTTCTGGCCAAGTCAAAACACCGTCGTCTTTAGTGTAATGTTTCCAGACATCAAACCACAAAACAGTATGATATCCATATTCACCTTGCATATACGCTGCAGGTGTTTTGTATTTATGAAGCAATTTACCACCTCGCGTTTTTATTTTCTTGTCAGATGAAATACAAAAATTTAACCTTTGAAGCAATGTAGGCTTTTTCTCAACATGTTTAAAATAATAACTCATTTTTGAAATCAAATCCAATTAAAGGAAATGATCGTAAAATATTTCCTGGATGTTCCGTAACACTAGCCAATCCGTACGCGAAACACACCAACAAGCCAATTAGAGTTGAGCTACATCACTACCTTGCTCAACGAATAGAAATTGTTCATTCTCAATGAACCAATCAGTTTACAGCACGTCAGAGTTACGAGAGCCAATCAGAACACAGCCTGTGACGTATGCTACCCAATCACTGCGCGAACCGTGTGACGTACACAGCTGCTGCGGTTTCTCGTATCTCACTCTCAGCGCTCACCCCTCCTTTACAAAAAAATTTCACAGCGCCATTTTAAGAACGCTTTTTCAATGAAAAATTAATTCAACAACCACAAGAAAGACTCATCTGCCTGGTCCCTAATAAAGTGATAGAATTTCAATCATACAAGAATTCTATACGTGGAATAGACGACGCTATTCTCACAGAATATACATTTGCCGATAAAGTAATCTTTTTACTCTACCCTTCAAACAAGTAATAATGAACTCATTTCCCTCAGAAAGCACATCCAAGTGACAATTCAAAGTTTAACTTGAACACCATTACAAAACAATTACGCACTTTCAAACGGAAAGTATCCCTAATCAAACACACATGAAATCCGTACAGGACTTTCACCTGTTTATAGATATCATGCACCGTTAGTCCTTACAGGACTCTCACCTGTTTATAGATATTAAGTATGTTATCCCTACAGGACTCTCACCTGTTTATAGATAATCATACACCGGCGTTATCTTACCCTTCACTCAAGTTTGAATATATACAATTACTCTTATCACAGTGAGTTTTACAACAGGCTCATTGTCCCTATACTCATGCTGCTCAAATTTCTTAGATAATCCTCAGTATACAACACTCACTCCTAACCCTAACTTGTGTTGCACGGCAACAACACTTGTGATACACGGCGATACCACTACTCTGAAACAGATCAAATGTGCTGTGTGACTACCTTCTCATCACACTAATTTGTACCGGTACAACAAGGAATTTTCACGCTGCTGGAAAAAACCTTATATATAGCACGAAAACGGACTCAACATATGTTAGACATCAATCCTATGTAACTACCATATATGTTGGTTACCATAGCAACCATCAAATTCTGCTACCAAGGTAATTGATCCAGCGGCCTATAGAAAATATGTCATAAATTACACTACCTAACTCTACAACTGATACTATTAATCACTAATTAAACACTAAGGCCCATTAAACAAACATGACATATTATGACCAACCGAACCATGTGGCCTAATTAACCTATTCACAAATTATATACATTTATATATAACCGCGGTAAATGGATATCATCATTTCAATAAACCTAACTATTTATTAAGCCACTTATGGCGATAGAATCTAGCTAATGGTAACCTGAACCCATGAAATGTCAAGACCAGCTTGTTTTCAAAAGTAAGATTTTATTAGCTATTTATTATGATTTCGTAAATGTAATTTTTATTAAAGCATTTTTATTAGAATTGTTGCAAGTAAAAACATTATAAGTTTCAAATTATTATTGCAAAAGTATTTATTAGTTTAGCATTTTTCAGAACCTAAGTCCCTAACTAAGCTAAATAAATGGAAATAAAGTAAAGTCTTTGAGGGTTCTTACATGCTCCAAGTGAAGTCCGTCAGCACGACACCCTCTTCCAAAGGTCAGCAAAAGCAGTAGCGTGACCCTTCTACAGGGAATGGATTTTTATACCTTTCTGCGCTAAGCTAATCTAAGTAAAAGTAATTCTTTTCTGCAAAAGTCGTAGTCCCATTGGTTCACGAGTGACAAGTGACATATCACCTCATTTTCAAAACATCAGTTCCGTCACTTTCTTAGAGTCCATTGTCTCTATTATTCGAGCTCCGAGGCTTCCTCAGATTGCAACATTTTCTTGCATAAAAATTTTCATCATGTCATTTTGCTTCCTCGGATGCAAAGTTATCAAATGTTCCTCCTGCCGGTTCCTGGCCTTGGCCTTGTCCGAGTAGGAGACTGCTAGAAACACACCACGCTTTCCAATTGTTGCCACCGAAAGGAAGTTTTTCTTTGAAAGGACTCTCTCTTGCTCTGTGCAGAAATTATTTGCAAACTCGAGTAAACTAGGCCCAAAGCAGTCAATTTAACGTTCACTAATATATAAACAAACACAAAAGAATAATTAATGTAGGAAATATTATTTGTTCTGTTGCCACCCAGCATTACTAATGATTAACCCATTAGTCTAAATTACCTTGCCAAAAGCAAACAAATAAAGCAGCATTATATCTACCAATCTTCTTTAAATCCATCGAAATTCTTTATGCACCTATAGAAAATAGAGTGACACCACATAGACAAGGAAAGCAAAACAAGCACATGCTACTTTTAAAAACAGCTGCAATTAGTTATAACATGACAAAAGGACAAAATTAATTTATTCATTTGCACGAACAAAAGATGCAACAATCATGCACGTTTATGAGCACACATGTTAATAGCCCACGTGTAATGTAACTTTAATCTAGGTTGAATTAATACAAACACAGCACCAAACGTTAATAGAGTTATTTTTCATTATGGAAGTATGACTTCACGAGTTGAAATAAAATTATTTCCAAATCTCGCTCCATCACTACCTCGTTGGGTAAATGTATAGTGCTTTTCCTACACTGCAGCTGCGTAAAGGGCCAGAAGATTTGTCTCCACTGACCATGTGTGCCTGTAACTTTGCCACCGCGCTATAAGGCGCCGAGGTCTCTTGAGTGAGCTGTCCATCATAGTTGGTAAAAGGGCGGGAAGACGTTTGATACCGCTAGTGTGTGGTGCGGGGCTTCTATGCGTGTCAACATGCCTCTTGTGTATAAAGGGTCAGAGAGCGAGCAGGGCAGCAGGTGATGAGAAAGCAGCCTCCTGGTCACAGGAACTACACGGGGATTGTGCTCGAGAAATTCATGGATTCAAAGACCTCCCTCGAGTATTAGAGCTTATTTTCGACGGCAGATATGGGGTTAAAGCACACTTGCCAAGCCTCGACCGTGATCACTAATGTTTTGTGCTAATTAAAACGTTACTGAAATTGAGTTTCAACTCGGGCACCTGTTTTATTTATATCTGTAAGTGCTTCCGGTTGAGGTTTAATTTTTGTGACAGGAGCCTCGTGCCAGAATGAATCCTGCCCTGCATAGTTATCCACGAAGATGCCACGGTTTTGTGCAATACCTCTACTCAACTGGAGTACTTTCTACTGGCTAGTGGCTAATCAGTAAGTGCTACCCCATTGGGTAAATGTATAGTGCTTTTCCTACACTGAAGCTGCGTAAAGGGCCAGAGGATTTGTCTCCACTGACCGTGTGTGCCTGTAACTTTGCCACCGCTCCAAAAGGCGCCAAGGTCCCTTGATTGAGCTGTCCATCATAGTTGGGAAAGGTGCGGGAAGACGTTTGATACCGCTAGTGTGTGGTGCGGGGTTTCTATGCGTGTCATTAACATGCCTCTTGTGTATAAAGAGTCAGAGAGCGAGCAGGGCAGCAAGTGAGGAGAAAGCAGCCTCCTGGTCACAGGAACTACACTTGGATTGCGCTCGAGAAACTCATGGATTCCAAGACCTCCCTCGAGTATTACAGCTAATTTTCGACTGCAGATATGGGGTTAAAGCACACTTGCCCAGCCTCGACCGTGCTCACTAATGTTTTGGGCTGATTAAAACGTTACTGAAATTGAGCTTCAACTCGGGCACATGCTTTATTTATATCTGTTAGTGCTTCCTGTTGAGATTTAATTTTTGTGACAGGATCCTCGTGCCAGAATGAATCCTGCCCTGCATAGTTATCCACAGAGATGCCACCGTTTTGTGCAATACCTCTACTCAACTGGAGTACTTTTACTGGCTAATCAGTAAGTGCTTCCTCATTGGGTAATTGTATAGTGCTTTTCCTACACTGCAGCTGCGTAAAGGACCAGAAGATTTGTCTCCACTGACAATGTGTGCCTGTAACTTTGCCACTGCGCCAAAAGGCGCCGAGGTCCCTTGAGTGAGCTGTCCATCATAGTTGGGAAAGGGCGGGAAGACGTTTGATACTGCTAGTGTGTGGTGCGGGGCTTCTTTGCGTGTTAACATGCCTCTTGTTTATAAAGGGTCAGAGAGCGAGCAGGGCAGCAGGTGAGGAGAAAGCAGCCTCCTGGTCACAGGAACTACACGGGATTGCGCTCGAGAAACTCATGGATGCAAAGACCTCCCTCGAGTATTACAGCTAATTTTCAACTGCAGATATGGGGTTAAAGTACACTTGCCCAGCCTTGACCGTGCTCACTAATGTTTTGGGCTGATTAAAGCGTTACTGAATTTGAGCTTCAACTTGGGCACCTGCTTTATATCTGTAAGTGCTTCCTGTTGAGGTTTCATTTTTGTGACAGTAGCCTCGTGCCAGAATGAACCCTGCCCTGCATAGTTTTCCACGAAGATGCCACGGTTTTGTGCAATACCTCTACTCAACTGGAGTACTTTCTACTGGCTAATCAGTAAGTGCTACCTCGTTGGGTAAATGTATAGTGCTTTTCCTACACTGCAGCTGCTTAAAGGGCCAGAAGATTTGCCTCCAGTGACCCTGTGTGCCTGTAACTTTGCCACCGCGCCAAAAGGCGCCAAGGTACCTTGAGTGAGCTGTCCATCATAGTAGGGAAAGGGTGGGAATACGTTTGATACTGCTAGTGTGTGTTGCGGGGCTTCTATGCGTGTCAACATGCCTTTTGTGAATAAAGGGTCAGAGAGCGAGCAGGGCAGCAGGTGAAGAGAAAGCAGCCTCTTGATCCGAGGAACTACACGGGGATTGCGCTCGAGAAACTCATGGATGCAAAGACCTCCCTCGAGTATTACAGCTAATTTTCGACGGCAGATATGGGGTTAAAGCAAACTTGCCCAGCCTCGACCGTGCTCACTAATGTTTTGGGCTGATTAAAACATTACTGAATTTTAGCTTCAACTCGGGCACCTGCTTTATTTATATCTATAAGTGCTTCCTGTTGAGGTTTAATTTTTGGCCCACAGGAAGCACTTACAGAGTTAAGGCAGGTGCCTGAGTTGAAGCTAACTTTGTAACCATTTTAGAATGGCGCCGGCAAGCTGCCAGAGTTGCTTACTTGCAACTCTGGCAGCTTGCTGGCGCCATTCTAAAATGGTTAAAAATGTAGCTTTCTTCAACTCGAGCACCTGCCTTAACTGAAATCCGCCCGCGAGCGGATTTGCAGATTTTTCGGCAATTTCGCGAGATTCGCGGATCGCGAAATTGCCGAAAATCCGCAAATTCCGTGAGCGGAACGGATTTTCCGCCCATAGTTAATCAAAAGGCAATATAATAATATATGTGAACTTTGATTAACAGAAAGCTTTGATATGTATATATACAGTACTGATGCTTTTAGTTTAGCTCACTCAAATGTGGTATTTACCTACTATAACTTTGTTTATGCCCAGTTGCTACAAATAGGGGTTGATAGTGTTGACAGAAGTGAAACCTGTTTCAGTTTTCCTACTGTCAAAATGGGGGAAGGAGGCTGGCTCCTCTACAAATTAAGGGTAGGCAAAATTATGTATTCTGTTTTTTTTCTCAAGTTATTTTTAGCCTGTCTAAGCTGTCTGTGAAACAGCACGAGACATTTAATTGGCTATACAGTAATACTGTTTTAAACATTGTTAGCATTAATAAAATGAATAAGTATATATGTTATGTTACTGCCCATCCTGTTTGATGAAATTATGAAAGGATGAGTGGTCTAGATTGTTGTTCCCTTATTTGACTTTTAAGGGGAACTAGATGTGGGTAGTTTTTGTTCTAAAATTCTTAGGTGATAACACCATTATTGTATGTTATTCTCATGCTACATAGTTTTGCAAGGGTATTTTATTAGCTAGTCTGTGTAAATAAACTGACAGTCCTTATTAGAGCTGATGTTGCATAGTTTGGATCATGAACAGTAGAACGCAGGGAAGATGCCCATGTGATCCTTAGCAAACATTTTTAAAGGCAATATTGTTTTATAGGAGTTTGTTTGTCATAACTTGTTCTGCTGGAGAAAATGTAATCCCTGTTAAATTAGCAGTTTTAGATTTTCCTGTTGCTCCTATAACATGAGAGCATGGTCCTAAGCTTACAATGTATGGGCTTTTATTAAGAAGAATCATTTTAGAAGTGTCTGCAGTCCTGTACAAGTAGTTTAAAATCTATGAGTAAAAGTGTAGAACATTTCCTTTTTTCTTGAGGGTTTTCGGATTAGTACACAGGAATACACCAATGTAAAAATTTAGGGTATGTCTGTGTTGTTTTCCTCTTTTCCTCAGAATTTAGTAAATGAACACAGACTTCCTTGGCTGCTTTGGGTTGGGTGATGTATTACTCTTGTCAGTTCACCAAAGAGTTCCTTTTATACTTGCCAATAGGTCCAGGCTGTTGTTTTTTTACTCTCACATAAATAAATGAAGTGCTTCTTGGGTGCCTTTCTAATATACGGGGCGTCCCCAGACTAGGAAGTATTCTGAGACTACCCTCTCTGTTGATAGATTGTTTCTGTGCCTTACCTAAAGACCTTTTATTCTGTCCACCAATAGATATTTGCTGCCTTACAACCATTGCCAAAGGGGCCCGGACATCAGATTCAGCCTGGGGAGTCAGCACCAGTCCAGCTTGAAGCCAAGGTGAAGGTAACCAGCACAGGCCTTGCTGGCAACTAGCACCTCAGTGAAGGCAGAAGCCCTGGGATGAATTGTGTACCCCTGCCACTATCTTGGGCGAAAGACGGGGTCACAAACCAGAAAGGAGAGATCATGGATCAAGTTTTTGATGCCCAGCTGAGAGTCACAGACCGACCAGAATGGCGGGGAGGCTTTGCTTTAGGTGACCCCTTTTGAAACAAGGGTTGCTTCAGAGATCCCAGCTTTAGGCCTCTGAATCCTGGTCCCAAAGTAAATGCAAGTTTGCTCCTTTGTTTGTTGGTCAAAAGATACCTGGGCACACTGGATGCAATGTGTGGCCCCAACGAATGAGCAGTGCGCCATCAGAGCAATACAGGGGTTAGGGAAAGACTTGAGTTTAGGATACAGGTGCTGTGTCTCTGGTGCCTGTTAGATTGAAGTGAAGAAAACTGGTGCATTGCCTGAGACACTGGACAGGATCACTGAGGGCATTTGCTCTGTGTGTGTGTGTGGGGGGGGGTGTGATTGCCCTATCCTGAAAGAAGAAACATTTTCCGTGAAACTGGGCCGTGATTCTTGAGTTGCGAGTTGTGAAGCTCCACCGTGGAAACAACAAGAGCCTGCCTGTGAGGCTCAAACGAACCCAGGGAGAAGACTCCCCTCTGGCTTGGTTGTACAGCAGCTTAAATTTCCCCAAGGACTTCTTTTTCGTCAATAATGTACCACTTTCGACGTCCCGTTTTTAAGGAGGAGCAGCCTTTTGCAGCTCTTTGTCCTAATTCCTATGGCCTGTGTGGTACGCCTTGTCTCTTGGAGCCAGGATTGCTTTTGTAATAATCTGTTTAGTTGCTTTAATATTCGCATTAGTTTTGTTCATTCTGCACGTAAAAAAGTTTTTCTGAGCAATTGAAAAATTTGGCTTTGCCCTTTCCTTGAATGTATTAAATTGATGTTTTTAGCGATCATAAAGGGAACACTGGAAAAGTCTATTGAAAATGTTTTTATTGGATATGTGCTGTTGGCTATTCTGAAATTTAAATTGATGGTCACTGAAATGTATAGGAGCCCTGGAAATGCTTTTACTAAATGGTTCTAGGATTTGCTTTTTGCTTAGAAAAAAAGAATAAAACTTATAATTCTGTTTGTGATAAAAGTGATTACTCTCTCCTGCTACCTGTATGTTAATTATGATCCAATGCTCCGTTCCCTTTGTATTCCTGCTTTTACCTCATATATACACGCTTAATGAAATGTTTAGAATGGAAAATGCCCACCTAGCAATGAATTAGGATATTGATAAATTTATAAACATTTATGTGCAAATATTTTCTTTGTATCAACTAGATCATAGGAATGTCTTTAGCTCATGATAAAAGGACTATCTGTTAAAGATTGCAGGGATTTGTTAGCATGAGTTGAAAGCCATTTTGTATTTGGCAGCCATTTTAGGTAGTCATGTGCTCGCCATGTGCTGTTTCCCTCTTCCAGAGCCTTGCACATGCTCAGAGGGGCCTAGCTAGTAGAATGCACCAGCTCCTAGTATAGACCTGTCAGGCTATTCTTGCTGATGTAGGGAGAAGTAACTATACTCCCACTTTGTTGAGCAAGCAAATCTTGTATACCCATATTAGTCATTTTGTATGCTTACATGTGCCAGGACCTCCCCTTGGTTTTATGCTGACTAATATAACCTCAGCTTATATAAGGTCCCTGTTTTCTATACTCCTTAGAATGCCTCGTATAGTTCCTGAGGGTACTGTGTGATGTAGTCTCCCTCATTTGAGGTGAATAAAAGATGTCTTTTATATTACAGCTTCTGTGCCAATCTCTTCTTTATTGGTTTAAAATAACCAGGTTTATCAGTGAGACCCCTTAGAAGGTTTTTATGTTCTACACACAGGGCCAAAAACCCAGGTGACCCCCCTTGCAAATCAAGGTGGTTTGGAGATAGGCAATTCTTTTCAGCTAAAATCGAGGTTTGCAAGGAATTCTGGGTAGGGAAACGCTGGGGGATTCACGCAAGCCATACCTCCCTGGAAGCCCCCGGGTGTCTAGTTTTCAGAAATTGTAGGTTAGGTAGGTTCCCCTGGATGGCCGCCGAGCAAGGGCTAAAAACCCAGGTGACCCCCCCTTGCAAAACCAGGTGGTTTGGAGATAGGCAATTTTGATGTCGTCTCACTATGTTTTGGGCCCTTGCCTGTCGCGGGTGCTTGGGCCTCTCACACAAGTGAGGCACCATTTGATCGGGAGACCTGGGGAAACGCTGGGTGGTAGGAAATTTGTCTGAGCCCGGTGATGCCACACTTTCCCACACAAAAATGTGTGAAAAAAGTGATTTTTTCAGGTAAAATTGAAGTTTGCAAGGGATTCTGGCCAAGGAAACGCTGGTGGATCCACGCAAGCCATACCTCCCCGGAAGCCCCCGGGAGTCTAGTTTTCAGAAATGTGTGGGTTTGGTAGGTTTTCCTAGATGGCCACCAAGCACGGGGCCAAAACCCCAGGTGACCCCCTTGCAAAACCAGGTGGGTTGGAGATAGGCAATTTTGATGTCACCTCACTACGTTTTAGGCCCTTGCCTGTCGCGGCTACTTAGGCCTCCTACACAAGTGAGGCACCATTTTTATTGGGAGACCTGGGGGAACGCTAGGTGGTAGGATAGGAAATTTGTATGAGCCCGGTGATGCCACACTTTCCCACACAAAAATGTGTGAAAAAAGTGATTTTTCAGGTAAAATTGAGGTTTGCAAGGGACACTGCCTAACTAAACGCTAGGGGATCCACGCAAGCCATACCTCCCTGTAAGCCCCTGGGTGTCTAGTTTTCAGACATGTATGTGTTTGGTAGGTTTCCCTAGATGGGCGCCGAGCACTGGGCCAAAAACCCAGGTGACCCCCTTTGCAAAACCAGATCTTTTTGATAAAATTAGTTGTTTAGTTCTGCAGCGTGAGACTTCTGGCACAATATTACAAGGAAAATGTGACAGAAATGTTGAGGTTTGCAGGACATTGTGGATAAAATAACTTGGTGGGATTCACCAGAGAGACATCAGCATGTACTCCCATGGGTTTACAACAATATCTACAGTTGGTACGTTATTCTTAGATGGAATGTACACCTTGGCAGAGAGACTAAAAAGACTAAGATTCCTGCACAGCCATCTATTCCTCAAACACAAACACACATACTGGTTCGATATTGCATGAGGGCGAGTGATGGTTCAGTATATAAAATTTTATTAACAAGAGATTTCACAAAAGTGAAATGCACTGTCAATTAAATGGACAAAAAAAACGAACCAATGACTCGCAGCTCGTGAGCTGTAAAGCCACTGCAAGGCACCAGCTGCTTTACAGACCATTCACACACCTTTCATACGTGATACACACAAGATCATTCACACCACCAGGCACGAAACCAACACATCACAACATTCACAAAAAGGGACAAGGTACACCCTGCTTCAGAAAGACAAAAAGACAAATATTACTGCACAGCCAACTATCCCTCAAACACACACACATACTGGTTGGATATGGCATGAGGGTGGGAGATGGTTCGGTATATACAATTGTATTAACAAGTGATTTCACAAGAATGAAATGCACTGTTAATAATTGAAAGGACGAGAAACTGAACCATTGACTCACAGCTCTTGAGCTGTAAAGCCACAACAAGGCACCAACCTCTTTACAGGCCATTCATACACTTTTCATACGTGTTAAACATACAAAACATTCACACCGCCAGCAATGGGCCCATCACATTACAACACTCCCACCACCAGACAGCGCTATTCAAGGGCCCATCACTTTCACCCACCCGCATTCCTGACACAGCAACTACACAAACTGATGGAGTGGTGCTCACCTAGCAGTGTGTGTAGTGACCAGTAGCAAGTCACTACTCACACACCGCCAGCCGAGCGCCAGTCCACGCACACCGCCAGCCAAGCACCAGTCCACGCACACCGCCAGCCAAGTGCCAGTCCACGCACACTACCAACCAAGCGCCAGTCCACGCACACCGCCAGCCAAGCGCCAATCCACGCACACTGCCAGCCAAGCGTCAGTACAAACACACTGCCAGCCAAGAGTCAGTACAAACACACCGCCAGCCAAGCGCCAATACAAACACACCGCCAGCCAAGTGCCAGTCCACGCACACCGGCAGCCAAGCACCAGTCCACGCACATCACCAGCCAAGCACCAATCCAAACACACCGCCAGCCAAGCGCCAGACCACGCACACCACCAGACAAGCGCCACTCTACGCACACCGCCATCACATTTAGGAATTTTTTTATATAAAAAAGAAAACACATACAAATTGCAAATAGATACAAATCTACTAACACAAAAACTGAAACTAAATACACTACACAAATGGCAACTTTGAAACTGAACAAAAAATATTAAACAATAGAGGCGAGGCAGTTCACTTTACCACTCATGGATGCGCCCAAAAATTGTTTTGTGTGTGGTACATTCTAAAACAAGCAGGCACACACAGCCCAGGGTTAGAAGGACACGCGGGGCAGTAAATACGAATCTCCTTCCGCATACCTCTCTGCCAACAGACTCTACATCTCCTACTGAGAAAGTCTTTTGAGGGTGTGGGAGGAATGTGATCAGGAAACTGGCGATCTTTCAATCTAGCAACATCCTCCATCACTCCAAATCTAGGAACACTTACCTAATCCACTAAAACAAGGCTGCCTATTACAAACTCCTGAAACTTAACAAAAGTCATTTTAGACTCAGGACAAGAATCCTGGAACACAACAAAAGCATTAAAGGTTGCCAAGTGGAAAAGATGGATAGCCAACTTCTTGTACCAAATGTAAGCCTTAGGAAGAGCAGCGTAAGGTTCAAACCTCTGATCTACTGTGTCAACACCACCCATGTGCCTATTGTAGTCTAAAATGCACACAAGTTTGCCCGCTTCAGCAACCTGACCCAAACAGTCACCGGTTCAGTGTTTTCATCATGGATGGTAGTCAGCATGTAGACATCTCTTCTGTCTGAAACCTTCACAGCTAGAAGCTCCTCACAACGCAACATACTGCACTGTCCCCCTACAAGCTTTTGACAAACAAGTTCTCTTGGGAAACCTTTACGGTTACAGCGGATTGTGCCACAAGCAACAGTGTCCACTTTGGCCAATTCACTAAACAACCGCACACCAGTGTAGAAGTTATCTACATATAAATGGTGGCCTTTGTTAAAAAATCCTCTAACAAGTTGCCACACAATTTTCTCAGTCACTCCAAAAGTGGACGGACAACCTGGATTCCTTACTGGTGTACACCCTGAAATTAGAGACATATCCAGTCCCACTGTCCCACAGCATATACAGCTTAATTCCAGAGCGTGCGCTCTTACTAGGAATGTATTGCCTAAAAACCAAGCGGCCCTTGAACAACACCAAAGACTCATCCACTGCAATTTCTTTCCCTGGAGCATAGATCTCAGAAAATCGATCAACAAAGTGATCAATGACAGACCGAATCTTAAAAGGGCGGTCACAATCAAGGTGATCTTGTGGCAAAGCTAAACCATTATCGACAAAATGCATCATCCGAAGCAGAAGCAAATACCTATCACGACTCATGACTTCCGAAAATATAGCAGTTGCCATCAAGGGACTAATAGACCAATATGAAGCCATTGATGGCTTCCTTAGCAAGCCCATCAAAAAAGTGAAACCTCATCTCTTCCAGATTTGTGGGAGTCCACCGGGTAGCTCTAGAGTGGGGCTTTAGGCTGACACTGTTGTCCCTCAAAAACTGTTTGACATACAAATTAGTCTGCTCAACAATCACTGCCAAAAACACATCATCCATAAACAACTGAAAAAAATGTATTGGCAAAAAGTTATCAGTATTCACCCTACACCCTGGAACACCAGTAAAGTCTGGCAATGTCGGCTGCACAATGCCTGGGGCAACCCAGAGGTCAGCACTTTCAACGGGAAGCCTTGCAGCCCCAGGCTGCAGCCCAGCTGCCTCTTGTCTCAATATACCAACGGGAAGTCTTGCAGCCCCAGGCTGCAGCCCAGATGCCTCTTGCCTCACTATACCAACATGAAGTCTTGCAGCCCCAGTCTGCAGCCCAGATACCTCTTGCCGCACTATCGGCACATCAATGTCCTCCTCTAACACAGGCACTTCATCTGCACCAAGAGTAGCCTCATCTGCACTGAGAGTATCTTCATCATCGGATGATGTCATGTGGAGAGAAAAATCACTGCCTGAATCTTCCTCTCCCACCTCTGCCTCAGAATCAGAGTCAGTATCTGGACCATGGTCAGAGGAAGAATCAAAAAGCATTCCAACAACCTGCTGAGTAGTAATCCAGCAGCTAGCCATTATCCTTACTAAGAAAGGAGACTGCACAAACAAGTCAATAACCAACACTGTGCAAAGTACGTACAAAATGTGTGCCTTTATCACAAACATCTATATACTCAAAAACTATACAATTTACTTACAAGGGACAGCTACACTCACCAGCATCTGCTCTGCAAAGACGCAGCAAAAATCAACGATATTCCACTAGAAAGAAGAAAAAAAACAATTACTCTAAAGAAAACAAAATACACATTAAGCACAAATGCAAAACATTTTAGACACTCAAAAAACAGAAGCCAAACATACTGGTATTATTACACACTTTGCAAAAAACCCATTTACATTGTACTAAAAAAGTCTCTTACCAAACACATGCAACTACACAAACAACAGAACCACCAGTAACAAAACCGCAACCTGCAACAGTCTAAAGAGCAAACGCCTTGAACTAGAACAAAAAGGGGGAAATAAAACATTACAATTCACAAGAAATAAAAACAATACAATTATAACAGCCTATGTCACTACACAAATAGGGGCAGAAAGGCCAAATAAACGGGCTGAATACACATAAACAAATATATGTCCCGTGGAAGCAACCAATTAATTTATGTTTAAATCCCTGGCTTTAGTGGGCTTTTCTGGGGGGGGGGGGCAGAAAAGTCTTCCAAAATAATTAGGCCCATAAGAAAGTGACCCTTGCCCAAGGGGTCGCTTCCATTTAAAATGTAAAACACTCCCTGGTGTCTAGTGGTGTTTTCTGCCCCCCCACCCCCTCCCTGGGGCAGAAAGCCAATTTAACAAACCGATCTGCCCCCGAGGGGGTCAGAATATACTTTTTTTAAAAAATATGGCCCCTGGAAGCGACCTTTGCCCAAGGGGTCGCTTCCAATTTAAAAACAAAACAATTCCCTGGCTCTAGTCAGCTTTTCTGCCCCCCCTGGGGCCAGAAATGCCAAATCAAAAAACCGAGGGGGCAGAATATACGTATACATATTGTAGGGGCCCTGGAAGCGACCCATGCCAAGGGGTCACTTGCAATTTTGCCAAAAACAAATCCCTGGCTCTAGTGGGCTTTTCTGCCCCCCCCCCCCTGGGTCCAGAATCGGCCAAAAAACTGCTGATCTGTACCCGAGGGGGGGGGGGTCAGAAAAGTCTGATTTAATTTTTGCACCCTAGGAAGCGACCCTTGCTCAAGGGGTCGCTTCCTTTTCACAGAAAAAGACATCCCTGGTGTCTAGTGGGTGCATTCCAGGGGCACGATCGCGCGCTGCACGGGATCGGGATCCAGGAATGCCCTGCATTCAGGGTAGAGGAAACACTGTTTCCTCCCCCCGGATGTCTCAAGGCAACAAGAAATGGCCCCACCAGAGGCCCAAACCTATCTCTTCTCCCTGGACGCGCTGGAAACAAATGGTTTCCAGCGGGTTCTGCGCTTCCTGATGATGTTGGCGCGCGCTGTGCGCGCTGATGTCATGGGGAAGCGTGGGGGGTGGCAGCGGAAACTCTTCCGCTGCCATCCCTGTTTGTGGGGACAAGATCGATGCCCCAGGGGCTGTGCTCATGATGGAGCGGTTCCATCAGCAGCACAGCCCAACCGATGCTCATGATGCTCATGACGGAACGGCTCCGTCATGAGCATCGAAGGGGTTAAGATAGAGAATTGCTACGGCGATTTTGGCGTTCGCCGTGGAAGCCCCTCCCGTATGGGGGTGGGGGTGAGGGCAGCCTTCAGCATGGGTGTTGTGTTCAGTCTCTGTTGGTTCTGGCATTCTTAATGTCGGGGGATGGCGGGCCGCTCCTGTGGGCTGGGGCAGCAGTAATGGCGGCCTGGACCATACATAAAAATGTGGTGGGCATGGCAGCTACTTGTAGGGTTACTGAGGCCGCTGCAATGTGTGCGGAGCACCATTGTGCGGGGGCGGCAGCAATGGCGCCTCGTTGCTGTTCTTTAACACTTTTAAATGGTATGGTGTCATGCTGGACTGAGACCGCACTCGTATGCAGGGGAATACCGGTATAATGAGGCTGCTCCCGGGGGCTCCGGTATTGGGGCCTTGTTCACCGTAGGGTTTAATGTTGGTTCACAGCAAATTAATGAAAGAGGTTACACGGAATGGGCACGGGAGCGCGGCGATAAATAAAGCCCAGGTTCTCTGTGTCCCGGGATGAATCAAACAAGAGTCGCACAAGCCCGAAATTTGAAGATGTTATAAAAAGAGGGAACGACCATCGGCTTAGCAACAGATGTAGTGCTGATAATTGAGCAGGCATAGCGAGGTTGGCCTCAGTAAAACAGTTATATGTTTTTTTTTTTTTTTTTCATGTGGTCCTCGCTGAGATGGAGGTAGCACGATCCTGTGAAGTCCACCGGTATTTCCGGAGGGTGGGGGGCTGGGGGGACTGGCAGGCTGGTTGGCCAGCCGGCAGCCGGAGGCACAACGACGTCCACGGAGAACAACCATCAGGAGCAGCAGACCTGGTGCAAGGCTCCTGGGTCACCGCCGGTGTCAGTTGGGTTTCAAGCCAGCACGTGGTCAGCTGGATATAATCTCACTTGCTATTGGTCAGCTGCCAGTTACAAATTCAAGTCAATCTTCTTTTCGCGGTTGTAAGGGAAGCAGGCTGACGGGGGTCCATATCCCGCACCACCTCAATTAATGGCGCTACCTCACGGCACT
Organism: Lissotriton helveticus; assembly: GCF_964261635.1. NCBI lineage: Eukaryota > Metazoa > Chordata > Amphibia > Caudata > Salamandridae > Lissotriton > Lissotriton helveticus. The sequence continues at coordinate 42,891,243 of NC_136060.1, read as the reverse complement.
AGGCAGCAGCTCAACAAACCCGGCTGAGCGTCCACGAGAGGCTTAAGGGTTCAAGAGAAAGGGCGGAGATGGCGCAAATTTGTAACAAATGTTCAGAGGGGTCAGCCTCCACTTTGCTTTGATAAGTGAGCAGTACTGTTGTCTCGCAACTACTCATCTAGTGGGTCACGTGCTAATTTAGGGAAGAACCAAGCAGAAGTAAAGGTGAAAGTAAACAGACATCACGAGGCACATTAGTTGCCAGTTTAACTGGAACATCCAGAATTTAAATGATAGGTGGTAGTGATACATGTTTGGGGGATTTGAAAGACTGAATTTAATTAAGGCTCAGTGCCTATGAGGTCACGACGCTCCAAAGTTATCGCTGGGTGTTGAGTACTTTAATTATGCGTACCAACACTTTAAATTAAAGGGGCTGAGAACCAAAACCTGCGGTAGCAATCAGTTTTAATTGCTAGAACTTGGGTGATACTGGAGTCGATATTCTCATGAGCAGTTTTGGTGTATGCATACCTGTATATGAGCTTGTGCGTGATAGAATTACAGTAATTGGGTGATGGGTATGTATTGTTCTGGAACACATACAAGCCATAGACACAGGCGTTGACTTTAAAGTTGACAGGTCAGCAATATATGCATTCTCTGCAAAGGTATGTATGGTTCAGGAACACTGAACAAATACTGGGGTCCTTAATACATTCTCACTGAACACTGACTCTTACGCCTGCCCTGACTGTATTGGTCCCCTCTACTTATTGTGTCACCCCCTACCCCCTTTCAATTCTGTCATTTACGACCACTCCCCCTCTCTTTTTTTTATTTTCGGGTAGTACCCACCTTCTTCCACCTGCTTTCCCTCTGCTCCTCCCAACCGCCACAGTTTCCCCTCACTTTCTTGCCCTCCCCCTCCTCATCCACTAACTAACTTTTATTTTACTTCCTGTCCTACTAACTTCGATCTGTTGTCTGACTGTAAAAAGGTTATGCTGCAATTCTGTATTACCAAACCCTGTAAAGCACTCTGATACTCTTGGGTCCAGCCAGGGCTATATAAAACCTTTTAAAATAATAAATAACAAATATGAGCCAAAAGAAACACGCGTTCACATTAAGTGGACATGTCGGCAAATGTATGCAACAAGCATATACTTCCTTTTGTCTACAATTTAATGTATTGGGAATTTCTAAATAAGCAAGAATGCGTACTGTTATTCAAAGTATGTATGAATTTATGTATCAAGTTAAAGCAAAGATGATTCTAGATGTGCTAGTCATCCGATAGACTTTTATCAATTATTTTAATTAATTGCTGGTTACGTCGTCAGGATGGGATTAACACATCCATTGCAGGGGCTGGTGTTCGACCTCATGGTCACAGGTTCCATTTCCAGTGGGTACACTTAACCTTGCATCTTGATGGAGGAATATTTTTAAGCACCATTCAGTTGGGAGATAAGCATCTGTTATTCAGCACAAAGATGCCCCCTTTAGGGGTGAAAGTGCACAGTGCAAACATAAGGCCTGCAATCTATCAGTAATAGGGCGATAGTAATAATATGGATGGGCTGCGGCAACCTGGTGGTGACCCCTTGTCGGTTGGGATGGTGCCTTGAACATTTACCAACTTTTCGGTGGCAGCCCGATGGCACAACATTTCTTTGTTGATATGTTTCTGGTGTTTTTACCACCAAGATGCCCAGTTTGAGGGAAAGGTGCACAATGCAAATACAAGTCATCCTATGTGTCAGAAACCTGGATGGGGCTGCTACAAGCTGGTAGTGACCCTTTGCCAGTTGGGTTGGTGGTTTGAATGGTGGCAGCTCTGAGGCACAACATTTCCTGACCGGGGGGTGTGACCCATTTGTTCAAAAGTTGTAGCAATGATTTCCTTTCATCACAAGCAGCTATTGTCCTGTGAGGCAATTGCATGTTATACGGTGTGGGTTTTAGGCCACTATTGATAAATATTGTGGGGATCTACAACCATAGCTACAGCTACTCATAGCGCTATTATATGTCATTTGCCTTAAGATTACTGACAGTCCGAGGTTAGTAGTGCTATCGATAGCAACAAACTAAAACAGCTAGGGGGTACAGTCAGTTTGGTGGCAAGGTTTGTGCGGGCGCTACCGGCGTCCCTTGGGTGGCAAGGGGGCAAACCCCTATCTCTATGGGGAAGTGTGAGGGGTAGTCAATGACTTAATCATCTCCCCAGGGTGTTCTGTTGTATCCCTGTGCAGTAGATCCCGGAGGGGTAGTAAAAAGGTTGCAATCTATGGATATTCATTGGGGTATAGGGTATGCTGTTTTCTTGGCGCTCATTGGTACCCACAAAAATGTCCTCGCGTTGCTATGGAGCCTGCCTTTCATTGTCATTAAGGAACTGTATTTTATAAGCTCAAACCAATAATGGGTAGGGATTTATTGGAGACATAATCCATAGGCCATGTGGGGAATTGCTAAGAATGCAGTCAATGTTAGGGTAGCTTTACTCTTTGCCACATATTTATATGTTGAGTTTCTCTTTTCCTTTCAGGTTTCAGCAGTCTTTGGTGAGGACTGAGGAAGTACAATGCAATTGGTCAGGGAGTAGGGCTTGGGAAGAATTGCATTTTAAGAGCTCATCCTGATAACAGGTAGCGATTTATTTATGACATAATCCACAGGCAATGTTGTGAATTTTGTCAGCAGTCCTTAGTAAGGGCTGACGGTGTGCAGCACAATTAACAGGTGTCAGCAGTCCTTAGTGAGGTCTGGTGGGGTGCAACAGAATTCACATACAGTGGGCCTTAAGAGCAAAATTACGGGTTGCAGATTATTTCTGGCATAATCCACAGGCAATTCGAATTGCTAACAACTCCAGCAACATCATGGTAGCTTTATTCAATGTCAGTTAATCAGAAAGGAGAATGGACACTTGTAGCTTCATAACCATTGGTTATAGTGGATCACCCTCATAAACGCTGTGATGTTAAATGCGGTGTATATCTGTTATCCGCCCCACGTACAGCGTTATGGCATAGTCATCGGGTGTCCAATTACGTGCTATATGCCAGCCTCATCCTGAGGCAACCTCTGGTCTGGGTAGCAGTGTCTCGGGAATAAAGGACACCCCCAGAGGGAAGGTGAAAAAGGGGAAGGAAAATTATGGAAAGAAAATTACCCCTTTAAAAAACAAGACCTCTCCGAAGTGAAACTTTAATGTAAAAAGGAGAGGTGAAGTTGTTAAAATAAATTCGATATGGTGGTAAATCAAGTTACTGGATCACCTTATATCTCTTAAACTGTCGACATGTTTCTGCTCTTTCTGGCCCAGCCGGGTCTATAGAGCATTCGTCAGGACATACAAAACAACAGGTAAGTACTTACGACATTTGTGTAGTTTTCATAAAAATGTGTGAATTTTCAACACTTGATTCAATTTATACTTTTGATTCCTAAGGTAGGGAAACAGAAAGACAAGCATTCACATTTTGATTGTAAGAGGTTTTACAAAATAGCACTCGGAACATTCTCTGGATTCCGAGAGTTAAATAGATAAACGTGCGTCTCATTCTTAGCACTATGGACAAGTGAAAGGGCTCCCTGATTTTCATTTGTATTTTCTCATAGCACAATGTTGTTATGCATACGTCTGGTTTCACCCTGACGCTCGCGTCCCATATTCTAAACCAGAAGCTGATTTGGTTCTCCCACGCCGCCTTTCTAATATCCTTATTACGAGTTTCCCTCGTGATCCCCAGGACATTCAAACTGTCTTTACCACATGCTAGGCGTGGGACAAGTTGCGCAGACTGCTTGGTCTCAAACGGCTCTTTTCTCCTGCACTGCCCTTGCCTAACCCTTCCCTGCTTCCAATTACTGGCGAAGTCTTGGTCCAACGTACGCTGGAAACATTTCACATTTGTACAATGGGTGACGTGTTCCCCGATGGTCAAATTTTTTCGGTGTCCTAGGAAGCCCGATTCACAGATCGTTCCTTATTGGACACCTTCGTCATGAAACGTATGCACTCCATGCTTCGTGCCACCTTCCCTTCTTTTCATGCGGCCCGAGCCTACACTACCACTGACTTCATTGATACAAAGCCCTACTGGCGCACACTTGGTCTCCAAATTATATAAACAATGTGGGACGACTAGACCTTTATCAGATGTTAAGGTCTGTGCGGCCTGGGAGAAGGATTTAGGTAAACCTATCACTGACGACCAATGGGAGCAGTGCTGTAGAGCTACCAAAGAGGTGTTGTTGAATAGTAGGCACAAGCTACTTCATTTTAAATTCCTGAGTAGGATGTATTTTACCCAAGCCCGCTCCCATAGAATTGATCACAGAAGGCCTCATCATTGTCTGAAATGTTTGGCCCCATTTGCCGATTTTGCACACCTTGCCTGGACATGCCCCAAGATACACCAGTACTGCTCTCTCGTGCCCTCCATACTGGGAGACAGGCTATCCATGCAACTATTACCCACCCCTGAGATCGCATTGCTGGGCTATGTGGCCAACTTCCAAAAAAAGATCAGGAAACTAGCAGCTCTCAGCTTCCTGTTAGCTAAAAGAGGAAATTGCTCTATTGTGGGGCAGTAAGAGAACTCCTTCCCTACAGGCATGGCTCCGGAGTTTGGCTTTTTGCAATGTTAATAGCGAAGAATACTCCACCCTGATTCCCAGCTCCTCCTGCCCTGTAGATATTTGTGGTCCATACAGGGACTACATTGCCAAAAAACAATCTGAATGTGACTCCCAAGCTCCGGAAGGCAGTACCCCCGAAGGTATTGGCTAGACGTGGGTTCAGAGGGGGATGTTGGATCTATGTTTTCATTCTTCGTTTATTGCGGATGTCTATATGTTCCAATTCGTAATGATCGACGGAAGCTATGACTGTTGTATCTTTATATCAATGCACCTCTTTACCGCATTATTTGACTGTATACCCTTGACATTTAACCATGTTGCACCTGCTATTTACAATGCTACTTGAGGCCATTTTGCATTTCATTTGCTATACATGTGCTTTGTCATTGCTGATGCTGCCCTTTGCACTGTAATAATAATTTTTTTTTAATATGCAAAAACTGAAAATAAAGATTTTTTTTTAAAAAGTTCAAGTGCATTATCGTGACTAATTTCCTTTAATGCCTTCGCCATCCGGATGTCGCAAAAAGTGATTGCATGAATAATAATATTTATCCAAGTAGAATACTTTTACTCTTGTAATGGTGTTGTGGGGAATTATCTGATGTGAATAAATGTCTGCACCTTGGACATTAACAGAGCGGAGCAGCAATTCCGCTGGTTTATTCTAAAGGAAGCACATGGGGCCGCAGGGGTTGGATTAGGGTGTGGTGTCTAATATTACTGGATCTGTTTAGGCAGCTTGAACAAGCAATGGTATAAAAAGCAGTTCCCCATCTGGTCCTGTTTGTCAATAACGCAGCCAGGAATCATAGATGGCCGCTAAGCAGGCAAAGGGTGAGGGAGGCCTTGTTCGCAGCCATGTTTGAGATTAGACAATAGGCTGGGAGTGCCCTGGTTAAGGCAATGATAAAGCACATGAGCCCTGTAACCGTACTATGCTGGTGGCTATTGGGGAGCACTGTCAGTGCCGGGGGGTGAGGGGGGCGAGTGCGCCAGGTAGCGTCTCACCCTGTGGTGTAGCACTGACAGTTAACAACAAAGGGGGATGCACAACAATGGAGGTTCAACGACTGGATGGACCCCATGAGGGGGTTGGATCCACATGTACAGTGTGTAGGCGGAAAGGAGGGACTGACCTGCTGGTGGTCCTAGACTCTACTGCCTTAACCTGCAACGTATGGACTGAGTAGTACTTTGGGGAGGTTGCCTGTCTTCGGGTCCCCCAGTGGGCCGGTGCGTTAGGCGGTGCCCTGGTTCTCAAGTGTTACAACTGTTGGCTGTAGCGCGTTGGGGCCTGCTGGCACAATGTGTGGATCAGAGTGGGGGCTTGATGGGCTGAGTCGGCCAAGTCCAAGCGTACGGCCAAGCTCAAGTGTAATGTCGTGCCTAATTTCCTTACTGCCTGTGACATGGTGCAGATCAATCTGAGGTTATTGGGTACTGATTATTTGACTATATATGAGGTTATATCATTTTGTTACCTTGAGAGATCATGATGTTGGATATAGGAATTAAGATGACAGCAGGAGCTTTTTCATGTTTTTAATAAATGTGTTATTGTATTATTGTTTTTATAATGTGTAATACTGTATAATGAACTATTTTGTTGATGGTGTTTTCCTTTTGCTTTATGATTATTGTAGATTTTAAACAAAGCTTGTCCCTTGTGGCTCCTGAAGAAGGCGTCCTGTACGCTGAAACGCGCGTCGATGATAATAGCCACCTCGCACGGATATTTCGATTAAAATTGTTATGTATATTTCTTTTACAGACTGATGATTATTGCTTGTATTGAATTATATTGATTTTTGTTTTTAATATATTTGTCATATATGATATGACTTTTATGTGTCTATTAAACTGATGTTATTATCTATTTTTATTTTGTATGGTTTTTCTTGCTGTCACCTTATGTCACATGATCTCCTTTGTGTTACTGCCTGGGAAGTTTTTTTCACATATGTTGCCGCTAAACTGTACAGCTAAGCTCAAGTTGAAGTGTAATGTCAGCATTATTTTCTTAATGCTTTGACATGTTGATGCGGCTAAACTCAAGTTGAAGTGTAATTTCATGCCTAATTTCCTTAATGCCTTTGACATGTTGGGGCAGCTAAGCATGATGCTGTGAATAATTTCATATATCCAAACAGAATGGTTATTCTCGTATTGGTTTATGGTGAATTAACTGGTTTGATGTGAATAAAAAGGCTACGCCTTGGACAGCATACTCAGATTCTGAGAGTTCTTGGGTTCATCTGGAGGAGTGAATGTCACATTGTGCACATACTTCTAGACTTTGCACTGCCAGCAGGTAGGAGTACACTTATATGTATTCATATAATCAATGTAATTGGACAATGTTTAAATTGTTTATCTTTTTCACCATTCACGCAATGCTGGTTACTATTCTCTGCTTTATAATATGAATCATTGCAGCACATGTGTTTTACACAAGAATCCAATTCCTTCAATGTATGTTTAAAATGGCAATTCATGTGTTCCTTGTGTCTCCTTTTGGAAATGCCTGAGTTAACAATGAAAGGGTAGATCTGTTACCACAATTTCCTTGGCGGAATCAGGGTTGTCATGCTCTGGGGTTGCAGACACAATTCAATACCCTCTATGTGCACAGGTCCAGATGGCGTACTGTGAGCTAGCCAGGAACTAGGTCAACATATTCTGATGGTATGAGTGGACTAAGTCCCCATACTTTTGAAGCTCATGTTGCCTGAACTCCTAGTCTTACTGATTTAGTAGGATTTCTTATTCCAGTGCCTATTGGGTACGGCCTCAAGTCCCTTTTTCTGAGTCCTAGTTCCATTTCCCATGTACGAGCAGGGCATTACATGTTCAATTGTCTGTTGGGTACATCCTCAAGTTCCTTGTTCTGAGTCCTAGTTTCAGTTTCATGTAGCAGCAGGGTATAACTTGTACTAGTACCTGTTGAGTACATCCTGACGTTTCTTGCTCTGAAACTTGGTTCTAGTTTCCCTGTACAAAAGTGGAATAACTTGTTCCAGTGCCTTTTGGGAAAAGCCTGAATTCTAGTTCCATTTCCCTATACCAATGGGGCATTACTGGTTTCAATGTATGCTGAGTATGGCCTGCACTTGATTCCTGTATTCCTGTTCTTGATTTCTGAAGCCCTATTCACATTCTTTGTCTTGTTTTCCTCCTGATCTGATTGCTGTCTTGTCTGTCCTGTATTCTGGTTTTCTGTTACATTTCATATTCGGTCTGTTGCAGTCCCTATACGTTTACTGTATGACCTCTGGCTTAGTCTCTGTTTTAATCAGGTAAAGGAAAGATTTCGGTTGTTGGGACCAGGTTCTTTAAAGTCTTACCTGTATCAATGTTGTTGTAAGACTCTGTCCACCGTCCCTTTACAGCAGGTCCCACAATGACTTTGCTGTATGACTGTTGTTAAGAGGAATCTGCTGGTGCTATCCAAAGGGCTTTCTCTAAGCTACCAAGAGACCTCTTGTTCATATAACAGTACACCTCTTACTTTGATCATAGTTTGTTCTTGTCTATCTCCTGTCCTCTTTTGTTTAGTAGCCTGAGTTATATTTTGAGAAGCCTGGTATTACTTTTCCTTGTCTCCTTGCTAAGTGTTACCTCTGGAATCACTCGGCCCTGCCTTCGCTTCCTGGCGACATTTTGTAGTCAGTAAGTAATACTTATATATTACTACCTATTTACTACAAATTGCACTGTGTAAATTGGGACCTTTGGCCATACCAATAACAAAGATTCAACAAATTACTGTTCTTTGTATTGACAGAATCCCGAGACCCATTAGAGTAGATGACTGTGAGAAAAGCTTATGTGAACTGGAGTCAATACATATCTTCGCGCTTCATACCAAGTGCCCAAAATACCTCAATATGGATGAGGATTTGCCCCTTCACCAAGGATTATGATGATTTGTGGTCAAAAAGCTTTCCAGGAAGAGGAAATAAAGGCTTTTCACTCACCTGCCTATGTATGTTAATACATATCTCACTTTGTATCTATTTTAGTAAGGGACTTATTGTTTATTTTATCGTATATTATTTAATAGTTTTCTATGTCAACAAATGATTGGATATGTCGCAATGTCGCAGGCCATGGGGCGCGGCTAAGCCACCGAAAATGGTGGTTGCTGTTTGCTGAGCTCTCTCCTCACCTGGTGCAATCCGCCTATTATCCGCTCACAGACTTCAAATCCTGGTGCTGGTGTGGTGCTCGGGGAGTGAGGGTTGTACCCGCTGCCATCACAAAGGTGATGAAGACAGACCTGAAAGCTCACTCAGGCCCTCCAGTGGTGAGTGGCTGGACTGCTACATGTACAACCATGGTGCATCCAGGCCGGTTAGCGGTGCCACAGTGCCGAGCTTAGACCTGCGACCTGTCAGGGGAGAAGAAGTAACTGTAGCTGTGCTGCGGAGCACCTTACACGGCTTTAGTTGGACACAGAGAGAGGCCTAGATACTGCATGCCTGCCGGGCTGCATTTGGGCCAAACTGGGCCATGTGATGTGCCAGGGCCGCAGCGGAGGCACAAGAGAGCCTGCAGTCCCTTGCTTAAACCATAGCAGAGTTCATGACATTGGGCAACCATAGGGAAATCGCATCAGAGAACTTCCTGCTGCGATTCCATAATCTGCTCTTTCAGGTTGGAATGTGTTTCTCTTTTCGTAACTCCTGAGTTGATCTGAACTGTGGTTGACTCATTAAACCAGAGGGTGTAAGAGTGGCAGCCCACCTGTAGGACGGGCCCTGAATTCAGAAGGACTGTGAGAGAAAATTGCCCTAGATTGATTCCTGCTTCAGGTGCCTGGGAGGGCCTGTGAGCACTTGGCTGAAGGCCCTGGGCAGCTCTTGACTTTGAGAGGAATAGGTGGCCTTAACGCCCATGTCTACCACCATCTATACTTGGGGTCCTATGGCGGTGTGACCGCCCTGCTGCCACGACATCATGGGGGCAACTGACAGGGCACACGGTCGACCTGGTGGGAATCCCGCTGGGAGACATACTGCCCTCCACTGATCCCTTTTCAGAGCAAGCTACCTTCATCCATCATGTGATTCAGGATTCCCGGTCTTCCTTGGAGGGAAAGATTGGAGAGGTTTGTATCAATATATCATTGCTCCAACAGGATCAGTATAACACAGTGGATAGGGTTACAGAGGCAAAGGAATGGATTTCTAAGGCTGAGGGCTCCATTTGCGTATTCACAGTGAAAATTGATGGTCAACAAGAAGCCCAGGAGCAAGGGGTGTTCATAGCACAAAAATATTAAAATTGTGGTGGTCACAGGGGGATGGAGGGATAATTTATCATGAACATGGCTAGGGTCCCAGCTGGGGATACCTCTCCATTTTTTGGGGGTGGAACGTGCACACAGAGCCCTGACTGGAGGTGCCACTGTGGACCTTCATTGCTGCATTTTTAATTACACAGACAGTGATGTTATTTTACAAGCTTAACCTGTGGCACTGCGAAAGTCATGTTTTTTCTGACTACACCTTGAAGGTTCTGTAACAGCTTCACTCCGCCAAACTGAGACAGTAATGGGGGGCCATGCCATTTAAAAACATGCTCCTCTACCAGGCGCGCCTCAAGGTCCTTTTTACGGATAAGACCTTGTTCTTTGATACACCGGAGGCTGCCTAGGACTTAGTGGAGGAGCAGTCTCAGCTGGGGCAGTGGTGATCCCCGTCGATGGACAACCTGGGGGAGTTGGTGACCCTAACTCCCCGAGATAGCTGCCGTGACGAAACCGGTGAAATAGGTGACCTATAGATATATTAGCCCATAACCACAAGCAGCATTGTCCCTCATCTACAGATGCCGCGGCAAGGGTCAAGGATCCCACAGTCCCTCAGGGCTCCATGAGAGCACGTTGTACATTTTTCACTTATATGGTAGTCAGTCGTGGTACTGCCCTTGTGTTGAGTTGAGGTTTTCCTTGGTGGTGAATCCTGCCCCATAGGGAATACATATTATTTTGGGTTTGTAATGCAATGGTTCTAGATGGGTGGGGTAGCAGGCTTGCTGCAAATTGGGGGAATGGATAGTTCTAAGCTAGCAGCACAGGTTTGCGGGTTGGGAGTAGTTGGGTAGCTTGTCGGGGAGAGTTTGATGTTACACATGCATCTACAATGTAAGATATAGGCCAGTAGTTCTAGCCCTGACTGTGGGCCTCAATAACATGGTGGTGCAGTTATTGAATCACATCTGGCCACTTACCGGAGTCACATAGTCCTGTGGCAGTGCCAAAAGAGATTGGGTATTCTCTTATTAAATTCTAAGGGCCTGGGAAGCAAGATCAAAAGAGGGGTGGTCATGGGATACCTGCAGAGGCACATCCCAGACGTAGTTTTCCTTCAGCAGATGCACCTCATAGGGAATTCATGAGAAATATTCCATAGAGGTGAGTATAGGATTTTAGCCCGTTCAAGTTTCACAACAGATTTGAGAGGAAGTTGCCATCGTGATTAAAAAGTCAGTCCCCTTTCTGGTAAGGGAGGAATATGTGGAACCCACGAGCAAGTTTGTTGTGGTGACAGGCACATGAAACAATAGGCAGTTTAACCTTATCACTTTCTACTTGCCCACCCTCAACCTGCTCAAGGCATCAACCCTAGAAATAATTTGAGCAATCCTACTATACGTTCCCTGGGGAACTCTAGTTCTGGAGGGAGGGGCAACACCGCTGGTCAGGGTTTTGGAGGTCATGAAGTTGGTAGAGGTCTGACAGATGACCAATATCATTACCAGACAATACTCCTTTTGCTCAAGGGCCCACCGTGGATTTTCCTAATAGATCATTGTCTCACACATGGACACACATGTGGTTGGTTTTGAAACACCAAGAATCTGGTGAGAGAGATATCTGACCACCCTCTCATTGGGTGACATTCCTGGGTGGACATCCGAGCCAAAGCCTCACATTACCTCCCCTCAGCACCTTGATACCCTCATGGGTAAGTAGTGCACTTTACAAATTCAATGATTGATTGATTGATTACCTGTTGGTTGGATTTTTAGATCTTGAAAGACAGGAAAGAGATGACGAAACTACGAAAAGAGACAGTCAACTATTCTTCAGACAATGGGGGACTTAGTCACAACCCCGTAGCTTTATGGCAAACCTATTAGTGCGTTAATAGAGGCATCATAATGGAAGCTAAAGACTAGACTGCATTGTAGTAGCTGAACAGGTTAAAGCAGACACTACCAGGTTAGAATGCAGGTGTGCTTCTAATCAATATGCACAGACTGATCATGCACTGCAACTAAAACAACAAGAATTCAAAGCCCTAATAAATAATGAGGCCAGATCTTGTGACTAACTGCATGGCCTGGATGGGTCTAGTTTACAATGCACCCCTAGCCACAGTGAGGGTAACATGAACACTCTCAAAGCTGTTCCATCTGGAAAGAGGGACCAGGCAAGGGTGTCTGATGTCCCCAATGATTTGTGCCCTGGGACCATTGCTTGCTGGATATGAAGCAACACCTTAGCTGTGATGAGAGGACACATGGGAGGAACGCAGGTATTTATATGTGGACGACATCCTACTCTACCTGGCAGACCCGGAGTTGACTCCAGATTGTCTGCTGCAAATTCTGAACTTATTTGGGGACTACTCTGGCTTTCGCATTAACTGAGGGAGATCAGTACTGTATCCACTAGCGGGGCAAATCTCACTGAAGGTATCAACCTGCTCGATTCCTATAGATCCTGGGAGAATCATATATTTGGGCATATATTTTACAAGGGACAAGGAGGAGTTCTTTTGGAAAAAGATACTTAATCCTTTACAAATTCCATCATGAAGTCATTCACTGGCATTACCTGCCACTGTCTCTCCTTGGCAGGGCTGCAATGTTTAAGATGATCTCCCTACCAAAATGTCCATATGTCCTCTAAATACTCCCTACTGGATACAGCCAGAGTTCTTTCGGTGGATAGAGACAGAGACAAGGAAATTGCTTTGGGATTAAGACCAGCTAAAATCACCATTGGGATATTAACCATTGACGTTTATGAGAGGTGGCATTGTTCTTCCCTAAATACAAGCATCTTTGCTCCATGGGACGAGTCCTCGCTGAGGGTGGACAGACATTCAGTGGGCCCTAGGGGACATCAGGCCACACTGTGCAAGGGGATTCGGACTTCATTTCCGCAACACACTCTGACGGTTGTACAGACATGCCCGGTCATCTGTGGTGTGCCCCAAGGTTCCTCCCTTTCCCCCCTTCTGTTTAATCTTTATATCCATCCTCTCATCTCTTCCCTTCTTGAGCTGGGGGTCTCTGTGTATAATTACGCCGATGACCTCCAGCTCATCTTCGACCTTTCTTCTCCGGACTCTCTTCCTAAATTTCGTTCCACCTTAATTTTAATCTCTGAGTGGATGAGCGCTAACCATCTTAAGCTTAATCCCGACAAGACGGAACTTGTCCTCACTGGTGGTCCCTCTAACCCTTGGTCCCCTGCACATTGGCCCCTTTCTTTTGGCCCCCCCCTTCACCCGTCCCCTCTGTTCGCACCCTTGGCATTAAAGTCAGTCATGACTTATCCATGCACAGCCAGATCAGTTCCGTCGTGTCTTCTTGTTTTCTATCCCTCCGCCTCATCCGAAAAATCTTGCAATTTTTCTCCACCGACGCACTCAAAACCATAGTCATGGCTTTAGTCACCTCTCGCCTTGACTATGGGAATGGCCTGTACGTGGGCATACCTGCCTACGAAATCCGTCGGCTTCAGGCCATCCAAAATCAGGCTGCCCGCCTCATTCTGTTCCTTCCCAAATTCTCCCATATCACTCCCGCCCTCAAATCCCACTGGCTTCCTATTCGTTTTAGATCCTTTTTTAAACTGGCTTGCTTAGCCTTTCGGGCTCTTTCTCACTCTGCCCCCTCTTTCATCACGTCTCTCATCTCCTCTCACGCCCCCAGTCGCACCCTTCGTTCCTCCTCTCTCTCTCTTTTGCACATCCCCCGCTTTCGCAAATCCAGAACGGGAGGCACCCGGTTTTCGGTCTTGGCCCCCCAGTTCTGGAACAGCCTCCCACTTTCTATTCGTTCTATTCCCATTTATACTCACTTTCGTAAGGCCCTCAAAACTTTCCTTTTTTCTCAGGCATTCCCTTCTTAGTTTCCCCGGTCTCCTTGTGTGAGCTCTGATCAGGTCCCCAGCGCCAGGAAGCCGCTTGGCCGCAGTGCGCTTTATTAAATACTTTTTTCATTTCATTTCATTCAAAGAACAATGTTATGTGTATAATGGGAAGTGACCCTAACAAAAGAAACCCCGCTGTGGGACTTTGATGTGCTCTGGAAGGTGAGAACCTACAGGGATTTGGGAAAAGGGACTTGATTAGAATCAGGATCAGCAAGTTAGGAGAAGTATGGGGGAGGACGATTCAAAAACCCTAGAAGACCTCCAAGGGGAGTTAAATCTGGCAGGTTCTGAGGCTTTTAAGTATTTGCAATTAAGCTTTGCCCTAGTGACTCATGTCCCAAGAGGCACTACCCTCATGGACGCATCACCTCTGGAAGATAGACTGCCTTTGGAGATGATCCTACAGAAAGCTATATCTCTCATATACCAGAAGATTTTGAACAATACCCCAGACTCCCAGGTGGATCTTAAGGAGAAATGGGTGAAGACTTGTATCCGTTCGAGGAGGAGGGCGGGGTTTGGAGGAAGCAATTGCTGCAGCAGAAGAGGTGCCATAGAGGCACATTTCAGGATTGTTGCAGTAGCATTTTGCAAATGGCATACCTAACTATGGAACACACAACAAGAAGCTACCCTGGCAAGGTGTCTGATTCTTACAAGAGGTAGAGGCAAACTATGCCAATGTGATATTGGGCATCTCAAAAAAATGCAAGGACTGCCCTCACACACCACCAGCTGTCATGATTCATTCACCTCGCTCTCTTAAAAACTGCGTTTCATAGAGAGCGGGACTACACCTGAAGACAGGGAGGCACTTCTACAACTAAGTGGGGGCCCTTACTAAGAAAGTGAGTGAGTGAGTGAGTGAAATTAAAAATTGATGCAGAAACTACAAGAACACTTTAATTGCGTAGAGTCTGTTCAATATTAAAAATAATGGAGGGGACTAGGGGGATAAGTGCCCCATCCCCATCAGTGTCACCAACATGTTTCTGCCATCGAGGCCAGGAGGGTCCATGGCATTTGTCAGGGTGTGAAAGAAAGGGCTCCTATCTAGTCTCTAAGATGAATCCACTAAAGTAGGTTGACCTTTTTCAGGCTCAACTATGAGATTTCAACAACCCCAGAATAGGCGTAGGGATATCCAATGGGAAGGGAGGATTTGAAGGACCCCTGTAGTCCCTCTTGCCTCAAGGTGCGTCCCTCGCAATGCTCCTACGTTCTGTTCTCACTGCTTCCCCGCTGGTCCAGATAGGAACCTATTCTATCACGCCCTGACATTCACAAAGGGGAAGGGGTCCCTTGGGGACCCCTTCCCATTTGCAAATTGGTTACCACCTACTTGAAGTAGGTGGTAAAATGCAAATGTTTTGCGACTGCATTTCGGTCGCAAAACATTCATACGTACCGATGTAATTCAGTATTAGGAAGGGACGCCCTAAACACGACTCTTCCTAATAGCGAATCACAAACCCATTTTGCGATTTGGTAGCAGGTTACCAAATCGCAAAATATCGTTTGCTGCATCAGAAAAGCATTTTTTTGCGTTCGCAAATGCCCGATTCTGCAAATTGTCCGTTTACGAAGGCAAGATAAATGCTTGATGCATCTGGCACTATATTACTTTTGGCCAGGATCGGTTGCGCTTCGAAAAAATGCAGAAGGGAACACTCCTACATACGATTTGAGACTGCCCAGTACTGAAGTAATTTTGGCTATTGATAGAACCTTGTCATACAGATATGAGAGGCATCCAGGCACCACTCTCAGTAAAAATGGTGATACTTGGTATCTGGGGAGATGTAGCCATGTAGGGCTATGCATAAACGTTTGCTTAGTGGGTCATATGGCTGCTAGGAGAAATGTGGTGGATCTCACCTGACTTTGACCAATGGAAAATGGACATGGACTTACGCTCTCTGAATGAAAAGCACAGTTATGTACAGGGTGAGCCTTACATTTGATTTGACCGATGGGACATTATATAATGGGGGGGGGAGGTGTGGGCGGTACTCCAGCGGGTTTGGGACCATTCCTTAATGCTGTACGATACACAATGTGGCATAGGTGCTACTGGCCTGCTGTGTGTGAAAGGTGTTGAAAATCTTTAATACAAAGATTAAATAATAAAAAAAGGTTTTGTAGCGAGTCAGATTCTTATTGAGAGAAACTATGCTTCCATTGTCCCACTGAGGTCAGATACTGTTATGACCAACTGTGAAGGATGTATATCATTTTGTGGTTATTTTTGTCATGGTATTTAAATAATAGAACATTAGGGTGTGGGCCCAGTGAGGCAATATATTTCTGTGGCTTACTCTGCTTGGATCATGGATTATCCTAAATTTTCCTTTACATAATGATTGCTAAGTTCTTATAGGCAACCAATGATTTAAAAAGGATACTTAACTCATGGTTTCTAACCAGACCTTACTCATCACTTTAAGATCACCCATTTCTTCTTCACCATTGTTTGACAATTACCTTATAGAAATACCAGATGGCATTGCCCCCTCAAATATTGATTCATATTTGGTTAAAATTGTATTACACAGTATTTTTTCAAAGTTGATTATTATACATTGGGCACTATAATATTCTGAAAATGCATTATATCACATTGCAGGTATTTACCATATAGGTGACGAATTGCTTAACATTTACATTTAATGAAAATATGAATGAGACTTTCCCACATATCTAATGGACAATAGTATTTCTTCTATTTGTATTTATGTATTTTTCGCCACCTAATATTAATATATTTATTACCAATGCTTATTAGTGTTGCCTAAAATTATGAAAAAATAATTAATGTTTATGGTGTTATACATTATTCCACAATGAATATGGGGAAGATTTCTTTCATGTCTATGACTTAGTTTGTTATTTATCTCTAATGGTGGTTGGTGTCGAATTAGCTCGACAAAGGCTCACCCCAAGGCTAAACATGGCAGACTGCTATGACTCCTGAATAAAGCATCTAGCATTACAAATCATTTCCAAATGCCCGTCCCGTCTACCTTTGGAAATTGTTGTTGGATATGCAGTGGGGCCCGCTTGACTGAGCACCGGCCCCATTGGAGGACAAGACCACAGATCAGCAAGACTTTATGTATATATATGTATATATGATATATATGTGTCTTATTTTTTTCGCTGAAAAAAAACACAGGTTAAAGTAACGTTATAGTTAGATGAATTTGTCAGTGACAATGTTAACACTGTGAACTAAAAAAACACACCTTTTCACCAGTAATAGTTAGCAGAGCTAACTATAGTTAGCAGTGCATGCCCCCCGGCATGCACTGCTTATTAACTCACATATTACTTCACTCATGATATAGTCTATGACATCATTTAGACATCAATGATGACATCGTAAATGACAACACTAATGACATCATCCAATAGTCTGCTGATGACATCGTAAATGACAACACTAATGACATCATCCAATAGTCTGCTAGTTTGTTTTATAATTTACATAGTGGTGGGGTAGCTACTGTATTACTTTCTTACCTAATTTTTTACAGCCTAGGTCCAGTTTACATCTCCAAACATCCAATGCTAGTTAGAAAAAGGCAATACTTCTAGTTACTATATTTTCAAGAGGCTTATATGACTAAGAAAACATTGTGAACCAAGTGAGGGTAAAAGAAAGTTTCCAAGAATGAAGGCAAGGATAGTATCCTCTCGCCAAGAGGCCCCCAGGTTAGAACAGCACCCTAGGTCTCTCCCTAGTGGCACCTTAGCAGCCTTATTCACTTGCACGCAGGCTGTAGCAAAATCTCACATCAGAGGCCAGCCAGTTAACCTAACATAACATAACGTGTATTTTGTAAAGCGCACGTTCACCCTTGGGTATCTTGGCGCTGAATAACAGATGTTTATTGTTACCCAACTCAATGGTCCTCATTTTATCGACCTCAGATGGATGAAAGGCTGAGTGGAACTGCCGGGATTTGAACCTATTACCATGAGGGTGAACACAGGCACCTGCAATGGACGCATTAGTCCACTGATGCACCAGACCCAGCAGTTAAAATCCCTCGGTAATCAAAAGGCAGTGCTATTACACGTAAAATGTTATCTGCCTTTGTTAAGGGAGTCCAATCAACCTGGTACTAAAAAGAATAGCAGAGAAAGCTTCACTAGGTCAGAGAACCTATTTAGGTCTGAGCCTAGCCCGTCTGTATTGCTGCTGGATTTAATTTGTCAGGGGAAAAAAGCTTGAAAATTACGCCACTGGAACCGCTCAAAAATTCTTAAGATATTTCATCAAATTCCCTTTCTCTCTGGGATGTCCACCTTTGTTTCTAGAGTGGGGTAGAAGGAAAGGAATTATCTAAAGTTGTTTATTTCCCCTTGCATCCCCCATTTGGTGATGAAGGCTGAAGATGAACTAGCCAAACAAGGTTTACAAGCCACCTGTCCACCCAGAAGAGATCCCAAACCACCTGTTTCGGATCTAGACTCTGTCCCCTCCTCTTTTCTAACTATGCATGGTGGGCTAGCTGGTAGTCAATGGGAGCAGATTTCACAGTATCCCTATGATAGGCCGCGGAAAACGGACAGGAGGACATGTTGGGATAGACAAACCCCTCAAAATCTCAGGGTGGAACTTGTAAATGACAGACTGACAGAGCAGAGAGAGATCCCAGACTTGGAGTAGGGTAATAGATGTGCACCACTGTGGTAGCTGCCTGACTCCAGGGGATGGAAAGATTGGCCAAAAGGGCCATTGAGAGATGAATCGTCTCCCAATCTGAGAATCTGGAGTTGGAATATCCACAAGTTTTAGCATCTCAGGGTGAGTGGTGTTCAATAGTAAAGGCTTGAGATGAGGGAAGGGCAGAGCCTCATCAGGGGTTTTAACTTTAATATCTACCAAGGTGGTTAAGAAGCCACTGCAGGTTATCAATGTGTCTTGTGATATGCAGTTTACTGTGGTTAAACTTGGTTTAAACAACAACTTTTAGTAATTGTGTATGTCGATTGTGAAGAGTACCAGAGACTGAAAGACAGCTGGAATCTTGAGATCAATCTTTTCAGGATACTTTAGGAAAATTTCCGGAAGCAATCATAGTAATAGTGGAGTATTTCAATGCGCGTCTGTACCCTGGCCAGATGGACATAGAGATGGAAGATGTTCTGGACTGTTACAATATTCCCCCAGCCTTGTTTCCTTCCAGCACTTTCAAGAGGGATGCCAAGGATCTGAGAAAATGCCTGGTGAACAATAGTCTCGTCTGATTGAATGGTTGATTTGAAAATGATATGGCAGTTGCCACAACGTTCCAGTGGGGTCTTTTGGCGGGCCCGATTGACTATATGTTTACTCCTGCCTGGTAGTTTACACTCTTTTTTGACTTTAAAGTGACATAGTATGAGGGTAGTGACCATTGGGCCACATCAGCTGCTCTTCGTCTTTCCGAGCCAGTGACAGTGGAGAAAGTATCCAACTCATGGAGACTCAGAACTCGTCTAGACCCCACCCACCTTCTTACTTTAGCAGCATACCAATTAATGGAAAAAACTCAGGTTTTTTCAGTGAGTCATTAGAACAGAATCTAAAAGTTTAATGACATTTTGGTGAATGTATTGAGCTGAATATCTATAAACATCAGAAATTTTGGGTTACAAGCAATGTGTTCATGCTAATGGGAAAGGTTGGTTTGATTCAGCCTGTCAGAAAATGAAATGCTTGGTGAGACGGGCATCAAACAAGCCAGGCCATACCCAGAAGGTATTTTAAACCAGGAGTAGGACAGGCTTAAGTGTCAGTAGAGAAAAAAGCCTCTTTCTATCATAGTAAGTGGGATGGGATGAGATGCCCAAGATTTTTCAATCAGGGGATAAAAGGGGTTTCTGGGCAAAAGTAAATAAATCTGAATCCCTAATTGGGGGACTCTAACATACAAGAGTCTTGAAGATACATGGCCAGCGTATTTGGCAAATCTTTATGGTAGCCTTTCTACCTCAGTCAGGCTTAAGTGTGCTGCCGAAAAGAACCTTCCCTCCACCTGATTCTCAGTAAAAGAGGTAATGGCAGTTATTAATTGAATTGCGCTTTCAAGAGCTGCAGGCACGACAATATTCCAACTGTGTTAATTAAATCTAATAGTGACTGGTGGGCAAGGGTGTACTCTCTCTTGTTCTGCTGGAACGTGTCAATGGGACACTACCCCCACCACATTAAAATAGGGGGATAGTTTGGATCCCTCTTATTGCAGATTGATTAGGCTTTTGGAAATCTCATTTAGCGTGTTCTCAAAAATTATTTTATCAATGTTTATCATAAAATTATACAGATTGAGCAAGGAGGATTTCAGTAAGGCCACTCAACCATAGACCATTGCTTTGCCCTCTGTGCCATTATTCAGAAGGCCCTGATAGTGAAACAAAGGCTTTGTTATTGTTTTATTGACTTCCAGACAGACTTTGAACTCAGTGGACAGGGAACTCCTATGGAGGAAACTTGTCGTCTGAAAGCTCCCAACCAACCTCTTTTAGTGTATTACATGCTTTACAAAGAGATAATTGGGCACAGGTCGAACTAGATAAAAACAAGCAGGCTATCTCCAAAAACCTTATCAAGAATGGCCTTCAGCAGGGATATGTCTTAGCCCCCTTGCTTTTTAGCTACTTTCTAGCTGACCTTCCAACTTCTATAATTCAAGCAGTCATTTTCCCCAAAATTTGGAAATCAGTATATCTCTTGCCTGCTACATGCAGACAATCTGGTTCTGTCTGCTAGTTTACTCCCAAATCGGCCTGCAGAGAAAATTAGACTTTCTTGAAGCTTACAGTAAGCAGAACTTGCTAAAAATGAATCTGGGGAACACAAAGGTGTTGGTCTTTGGGCAAAAAATAAAAATAGAATGACACGTGTATGTACGAGAGGTGGAAATAGTGAATTCCTATAAATACCTAGACCTGTCCTTCAACAGGAATTTAAAATGAGACACACATGGGTTTTATGAAGCAGAGGTCCATGTTGCAAGCTTGTTGCATGATTAGATTCAATTGGAAAAACGGAGGTCTGGCCTTTACTCCATTTATGAAGGCTTATGAAGGGAAACTATCCCCTTGTGGTTGTATAGAGCTGAGATACTTAGCCTTGACTCTTCAAGATATTGGGATTAGTTGGAGACAGTAGGTCTTAGAATGCTCCTGTTGTTGCTGCCCGGTACCATGGTCCAGGGCATAAGGAGGGAACTGAACCTAACTTCCTGGAATCTGTTGGTATATTACTAAGTCTTATGATTTCTCAATAAGGTAGTGAAAGAAGGTGTAGAAGCGAAGTAGGGTAAACGTTTAGAGATCTTGAAAACAAGCAATCCAAGTGGGATACAATTGTAGCTTGGTCCCCTTTACCTAGTTAATAAGTACTGAAAGACTCTGCGGGTCTCTTGACTTGACTTATCTGAGAAAGAAGCCGTCTATCAGGGTCTCCTAGACACTCTTGGCCTCGACACAGTTTTCCCCTACCTGGCTCAGATACCTGATCCCAGATTGCGGAACAAAATTTTAAGAGCGAGAGTGAGATGTCACCCACTGTACTTGTCCCGCAACCAATGTACAATGATCTGGGATGGTAATGGTCTCTGTCCCTGCCCCCTGAATGGAAAGTGCTCTTTGTTGCATGCTCTTTTGAACTGTGTTTTTTACATTCCATTCCAAATCAAGTTTTTAAGACCCTTGTTTTTAACATTTAGAACATTACAAAGGTTAGACGCACTAGAGCTGATGTCTGAAATGCACTACCATGACGTGGCAGTAGGAATTGCAAGTTTTATACGTCCTCCTGTCAAACGGAGTTTCAAGGATGTGCTTCAGAAGGGTACAAGGTTTTTGGAAGGGGCCGATGAGTTGTAAGTCAATTTTATACTGTACAGATGCTTTTATTATTTTAGAATGGATACTAAACTTGTTTTGTACACTAGAGCCTGGGTCCAGCTAATGGGTCTAAGTGTTTACAGAACGTATGTGCTCCTAATGCATCATAGGTGTGTAGAGGTACAGAACACCTTATTAAGGTCTGCATTGAAGAGCAACTCTGTTTGCAGGAGACAGTTGACAACGTGTGTCCATTATGCTCTACCCACGTTTTTAGGCTCTGCAGAAAAAGTTTGCAACAGGGCAAACATTCTGCATTAAACATACTAAGAGGGCATATTTAGAAGGGAATTGCGCCACCGGAACATCACTTTTTCCAATGTCACGTTGGTGCAATGCCCTGCACCATATGTGCAAAGAGGCATTAAGCCAGATTTAGTGGCTTAAAGCCGTTTTATAAATATGGTACCCTTTCACACAGTTTTGAGAGTGAAAGGCGCATGCATTGCTTTTTGACACTGCTCCAGAGGTACAAGGATCTGTAAATCTGAGGCAGCACCAAAAACTAGCACCATGCAAACGCAGGTGTTAGATTGGCGCAACAAGGAGAAATACTTCCTTTCTCCTCATTTTCGTTTTTTCTATATGTGCTACATCTGCAGCACACATAGAAAGAGCAAAACTCCATTAAAGATTAATTTTGTGCAGGAAGGTGTCTTAAGGGAAACCTTCCTGTACATAAACAGTCATCCATGCGACGCAGGCAACCTTGCACTTTGGCACAAGGGTGTCTGTGTTGCCACTAGGCAGCTATTTTGAGTGCCAGCGCAAGGAAAAACACAGGGGAGTGCTATTTTCTTGTAAATACGGTGCATCTCTGCATTTTTAAATGATGCAGCAGGGCGCTGCAAAATTTGTTCAGTGCCACACTGCACCATTTCATAGAAAATATTATGCCCCTATTTTGTAAGCAGCCTTGCATTATTAGGCAGAATCCTCTCTGCATGACAGATTCGACATAACATAAAAGACTGTGTGCACCAGGTATTAAGCTAAGTACATCTATTTGCTTTGCTTCAGAGGATAGGCTATATAAGCTTTTTACCACAGTATGAAGCCTGCAGATGGTATAGTTTTTAGTACCTTCAGACAATGCATATTTTAAACGAGTAGTGTCTTTTTTGCCAAGTGCTGCATAGAGAGTACACTGTTCTTAGTAGATACGTTTGAGGTCGAGCCTTGGTATCGTGCATGCGTTGTCTGCAATACCTGCTATATTCAGTAAAGGACGTTGCTCCTGCCTGCTGCTTACAATTGGTTCAGTCCAGTGTCGCTCTTCTTTGCTGCCTTGTAACTGGTTTAGGCAGTGATACGTTATTTCCATTTTTTGCAAAGGAGCACTGGCCAAGTACAGTTTCCTTACTCTTTGAATTCTTATCTGCTGTTTGGATGAACTCTTTTTTAATTGATTCATGCTAGTGTTGGTGCGATTTCAGCTTTGGCACCCATCTGTGCCATTCCCCCACCACTACCACCCATCCATGTTGTGCTCGCAGCCTGGACCTTAGGAGCGTGCCACGCACACTGATTCATTCTTATCTCCCTGTTGGGGTGCCCTCCCTCCTCCCACCACCACTTCCCGCCCGTTGCGTACCACAGCTCTAAGTGGTTGCACCACAGGCCAGAGAGGAATGGCGTGTTTTCCAATGTTATATAGCTCAACCGGTACCTGAGGGTATCAGAGCGCATTACATGCCCACCAGTTGCATTACAGATGGACACATTCAAATTCCAGCCAGGGCCGATGCCGAGACTCAAACCTGATCCCCCAGCATCAAGGTCCACCACAATGGCTGTTAGGCCACATTCCACCGCTGCTCCCTCCTCCCCTGTTCCTCCCACTTTCCACCTCACATGGCACTGTCCATCATTGGCTACACACTAGGAAAGATGTAAACAACGTGTTGCGATGGCAGCGCCGTTTGCATGGTCTCTTAGGCTGCTCAACCTGTATCCATAGCTATGCTAAGCAGCCATATACTCAGCTTTTGCTACAACTAAGTAAAAATGCTTTTGCGTCATACCTAAACCCTGGAACCTGCCCAAGACTGAGGGCCCAAAAGCCAGTGCCTTCTAAACTCTCCCCCAACCTCTTTGCCTCAGCTGCTTTCACACTTCATTTGCTAGCACCTTCAGAAAATTTCGTCCATTTGCACGAACTCCAAGCTGGGATTGACTAATGTATTTCCGATTTTCTTGGTGACAGTGGCCTACACTCTCTATGTCGTGATCTCGGAACGAAATCTCCGGGCTACATACCACATTCCCAAGGGGTCAGTCGACTCTTAGGTCCTAAGGAAAGCTTGATCTTGCATTCATTTTATGCCCAGATGCCTAAGTGAACTGGACCAGAAGGTACCAGAGGACTTTACATGATCACTAGTTGCATTAGAGATGGAAACATTCAATTTACAGCCAGACCAGACGCTGAGATCAGATTCTGGTTCTCCAGCTTCAAGGTCCGCTGCTCTGGCCACTAGGCCACATCCCATCGCTGCTCCCTCCTCTCTTGTTCCTCACACTTTGTACCTCACATTACACCATCCATCATTGGCTACACACGGGAAGAGGGCAGACAATGGGTCACGGTGGCAGCATGGTTTACTCACTCACTTGGGCTGCTCAACCCGAATCCATAGCGTCGGCTTGTTATTTCAAGCTTTCCAGTCAGCTGCTCCAACCTTGTGCAGATTGCCCTTCATCTAATTAACACGCCGGTCTTCGTATGCTGGGATTCAAAGGTCTTGTGTATTTACCTGCACACCCTGCCATGGAGTTGGGGACCTCGCGGGTGGGGACACAGAGCTGCAGCACTTTTCCTGTGGCCATATTAGTAAGCACTTTGCTGCACTTCAGGCAAACAGAGATGTGTGGGTGTTTGTGTGTGTGTGTGTACTTCCAACTGCGAGTGCTATAGACTCCAATTTACCACATGATCCGAGAAGACTGCTTACTTGTTGACACCGTGTAACTGTAACCCCTCGTGTCAGCAGTTTTGTAACATCTGTTACGTGTTTGCCACTTCATGTTTCCTGGGAAGTAACAGTCTCTTGTCGTGAGGAAAGGTCAATTGTTATGAAGTGCAGGCAGGGCTTGAACATTTCTGAAAGGATACTAAAAAGTGTTTTTTGCTTTTTTTCTGTGTCTCTTTTTTCTATCTTTCTTTTCCCCACACATCCTCCCTCCCATCATTGTGCTGCTAGTTGGAAGGCAAAGTGGGCCAGCTCTAATAGTTTGTATGGAGCATTAAGGGTGCAGTATCTTATTTGGCTTATTTATTTAGAGTTTTATAGAGCGCGAACTTGACCCGTGAGGGTATCAGAGCACTTTACAGGAATTATCACAGTCTACAAACAAAGTCAATGTGCAGAAGTATACAGACACTGTACAAAGGGGTGTGGAGAGACAGGAGTGTGGGGAACATAGGGATAACAGGGATACCAAAGTAATATTGCAATCAAAATTAGATTTAGTGGGGGGGTTGGGTGGGCAAGGGCACGGTGGTGGGGTAAAAAGGGGGTAAAAGCCACGGACGCAGACGACATAGCAGTGATTACAGCTGATCCGGTGGTGGCCCTCGTAGAGATTGAGCGGCTGGCGTCTGAGTTTGGCCAGTTCTCGGGGTATAAACTGAATGTTTTAAAAACCCAAGTTCTCTGCACGGATAATATCTTAATTTCAGATCCTAGAGTAGTTCCAGAAGTTACATATTTGGGCATTAAAATTAAAACATCAATGAAAGAAATAGTAGATGCTAATTGGTCGGCTGCAGTATAACATATAAAACAGTCAAAAAAAAAAAAAAATCAAATCAAATCAAATATATATATATAAAACAGTCTTTAGACAGATGGGGACGTCTTCAATTAACGATAATAGGAAGAGGAAATATTATAAAGATGAGTATTCTCTCAAAAGTACTATATCTATTTAGATCTATCACTCTTGAGATACCCTTAACGTATTTGCAACAACTGCAGTCTCTATGCTCAAAATTTCTCTGGGCCCCGGTAAACCACGGCGGGCTATGAAATTGATGACGCTTCCTGTCGAAAGAGGGGTCTGGCCATACCAGATTTGACTCTTTATTTCTATGTCTGTTTTTTGCAAAGAATGCGCTTATTACTGACGGGGGGACAGATAGACGATATCGCGGAAGCACTATCAATATTTCAGTTACTTTTAGGGATTCAGGCTAATAGGTGTCTATTCAGAGAGCTTGAAGGTAACTATTATAAAAGAATGAGGGGGGCGGAGCTTGCCAGCGTCGATGGTGGATGCGTGAGCGCTGAGCTCCTCACCGATACCCACATTATCCTGCAATTCAATCCTTCCATTGATGTGCCTTGACTACCCTGCGGTGGGACCTGCTTAGGAGTGGTGATCGGCGCCTCCGGTCAGACGTTCGGGCTCCTGGGGAGCGCCACGCCAGCTAACCGTTGAGGTACTCGCAAGGCGGCGGACTAGGCCTCAATCCCCGATCTTGCTTCGAGGGGTGCCTGCCGTACGTCGCTGTGCGTGCGGCGCAACATTTGGCCGCCACCCGCGGCGCGGCGGATCGGCCGGGTCGGCGGCTCACAGCACATTCCCAGCTCCTTGTGATTGGACCCGACAGCGTTGCAGCCCCAGAGAAGCGTCCCCACCCTGGTACTGGTATTTTAGGCGGCGGACAGGAGCTGCGGCCTGCTTAGGCTTCCGAGGGCGGAGTGTACCTGGGACGAGCACGGGCTCCACAGGAGACACGCCGGACCACACAGAACATTCATCGGTGGGGCCCGACGTTGGAGCCCCCACCACAGCATTGTCCCGACTGGGGCGGGAGCCCTACAAGCCTGGCATGCAGTCGGCGCATAGGCGCTGAAGACTCGAGCGCTTGCACCACGCGCTAGGCCCTGATCCCCGGCCTCTCCTGGGAGGTGAGGCGACACACGTGACTGCGAGTGCGGGCTAGCGCTCTGGATGCCACCTGCGCTCTCGCTGAGGCGGGGGATTTATTATTTTTTTTTTTTCACGGAGACATGGCACAGGGGGCACCTTCATGAAGAGTGTGCTGAAGTAAGATGAGGAGTGTGGAGAGACTATGAGAGCTCCGTCCCCGAGGCTGTGGAAACCGTCCATCGCAGGCTAGTGGGGGACGGCTGGACTACACTCTAGGCACCATATAGACTTGAAACGCGAGGTGAGTGGTGCACGGGAGCAACGGAGGTACGTCTGCATACACAGTACCCATTGCGCGACAGACCCTGGCCCCCCCTGCCTCATATTGGGGACGCCATCACAGCAATCCTCGTGCGTAGGAGTTTGCACAGACGCCAGGAGAGCCTGCAAGCGAGACTGGCACGGATAGTTGACCTAGCAGCGCGGGCACAGTACTCCCGATCCGATCGTTTCACTGAGGACAGGAGGCCTTCGCCACCCCCGTGAGCAGAGTGAATCGCGCGGCGGGGGCCCTGCACCCGGATAGACATTGGCGCGGGGATTCTGCGGGCAGTACACAGCGGAGGGCAGTGGCTCACTTGACGACCTTTGCTGAGAACACAGGCCATAACTTGCGGAGGATTGCAACTGACAGCGTTTCAGAGTGTGCTTCGAACTGGGGTTGGCAAGGAGTGGACGGACTCTGCAGTGCCCTCTGCATAGTGTACTGCCTGAGCTGGATGACTGGCGGACACACCATGGTAAAGGGCGACAAGACTCAGTCCAAGCTTGCATTCGATCAAAGACGTGCGAAGGCCCCGGACTCTCAGGCTGCAGGGACATCACCGCGAGCTACGGCTCCTGAGAGCGGGATGTGCTCAGAAATTAAAGAAATGCTGACAGTCATGGAGAAAGGGCTGCAAGATAGCATGACATCAATCGGCACCAAAATTGACGCCCTCTCCTATCGTATGGATCGCATGTCAGAGAGGGTTGATAGACATGCGGAACGCCTCGACATGTCGGAAAGGAGAATCACGGAGGTCGAAGAAGCGCAAACGGAGTGGGACAAGGACCGCAAGCAGTTCAGTAAGCAACTACAAGTCATCCAGGACAAGTCGGAGGACTTGGAGGCGCGCTCCAGGCGCTCGAATATACGAATAACGGGAGTGGCGGAGACGACCAACACTGGTAAAAAGGAGCTATTTGTTGAGAAACTCTTGATCACTCTACTGGGCGAAGAAACCTTCTCACCGATGTTTGTTGTGGAGAGGGCGCATCATTGCCAAACTTCTAAATTACAGAGACAGAGACGCGGCGTTGCGTGTGGCCAGAGAAAAGGGGAAACTACAGTTCGAGGGTATGGACATATCTTTGTATCCGGACTTCACTGCAAAGGTACAAGAGGAGAGACGTCACTTTGCCCCATACAAGAAGCAGCTACGAGAAATGGGCCTGGACTATGCGAAGCTGTATCCCGCTACACTCCGCATAAATAAGCAAGGCCGGTCTCACTTCTTCACAGAACCGAGGGAGCTGCAGAAAACCCTGAAGGCATGGTCGAAGGAGCAACGAAATGGTCCGCGTAGCCAAAATGAAGAACACGAAGAAACTGCACTGCTGGATGAGCAGGATTGAGCGGGAGGCTTGCTTCTCGGTGCATGGGTGGGGCGGGGCTCGTTGACGCACTACTCCAGAACACTGTGGGCGGATGGACAAACTTGCAGAACAGTAGCCCGTCTGAGAGTGCCGCAGCGACTACTGGGTGAGATCTTACCATTGATTGACTACCGCACATTGCTTGCCGCACTGTTTGCATGTACTGTTGGTAGTTATGTAGTATTCTATGATGTGGCCTCCTGCAGCGTGCTTATCCCATGTCTACGAGTAGAATCATTTGCAGGGGCGGGGGAGAGACGACAGTGATTGTTGGGATGTTTGGTGGAACCTTGCGCTCTTAACAATCCATGTACTGGGGAAGATGTAGGGCGGGCAGCTGAGGAAATCGAATGGTGAGATATACCCACTTTGCACGGGAAAGGGATGCATAGAGTTTTTTGAGAATTGCCGAGCTTACAACACGCAATGGTAGACAATATGGGTATGTAGGTGTAGGGGTCAGATTACATAGAGAACTGTTGGAATTGCGACAGCTGACCAACTTGGCGACCTCTGCTCTAGCGCCTTTGGCTACTATGGTCCCGACAGGGGCTACTTGGAGTATAGTTGGGGTTGAGTTGGGGAAGTTCAGGGGATGGGAGGGTGTGGTATACTGTCGGGCCAAGTTGGGGGAGGTCTGCTGTGGGAGGGGGGTTGGGGGTTGGGGATTGTTTTACGAGATGCTGCTGCATACTGAAGTACTCAGAACTGCTCTTTGTGATGGTGACGACAATGACGAATTGGTGATGAACGCTCAGTGTGTGATTGATAGTGCGTGCTCGCCCATGTCAGCAAGGTCCCGCAGTGTTTCCTTTGGTGCACTAGTGAGAAGACACCGGCTTTGCTCTTTGAACCCTCCCTGTATGCTGCAACACTTTCTGCTTGGGTACTCCACATTGTACTGGTTAAATTGCAATGTCTATGGCTGAAGCGACTAATCCCTGCTTGAATGGTGACACGGTATGCATCAGGGCCCTGACATGGAACGTGAGGGGCCTTAATGATTATCGTAAGCTCAGAAAGGTGCTGAACTACCTACAGAGACAGCACATTGACCTGGCCCTCATTCAAGAAACGCACTTAGTCCCAACCAGTAAAATGCTAACTGCTAGAGGGCTGGCGGGATGTACCGCGCAGGCAGGTTTCACTTCGCACTCCAGGGGGGTACTCACTTGGGTCAACCCCAAATCCAGACTGCAGCTTACGCTTTTGAGGGCAGACCCAGGTGGTAGATTTGTTATCTCGAGGTGTGTGGGGAAAGGTCACGACTTTATAGTAGTTAATGTATACGGTCCGAACTATGACACCCCCGCATTCTACAATGCGTTGGCCAGATCGTGTGCCCCATATGCAGATTCCAAGATGTTATGGGGGGGGCGACCTCAACTTAGTGTTTAACCCGGAGGTAGACAGGTCGGCGGGGTCTCCACGACGCCCGGCGGCAGCGGCACCACAGCTGCAAGCGGAAATGATCACATTAGAATTGGTTGATGTTTGGAGGGACAAATATCCGGACACAGGGGGCTTCACGCACTACTCGTCTTTCCACAACATACATACAAGAATAGACTATTGGTTGGCGTCACGAGTCATAATGAAACACGTACGGAGATGTGAGGTACTGCCTCGTACGCTATCCGACCAATCTCCTGTTCTGCTGGTGATTGACACCCCAGAGAGGAGAATACCCCCCTTTACCTGGCGGTTCCCTCCATACTCACTGCTTGATGAGACTTTCCGGGCAGAGCTGGCCGAGGAGATGGACTCATTTTTTGGCACTAACATTGGGTCGGTCGAAAATCTTTCCACGGTATGGGAGACTTTTAAGGTGTTTGTAAGGGGTCAGGTGATGGCCAAACACTCTAGTGTACTTAAGGCTATACGGCAGAGACTAACTTACTTAGAGCAGAGTATAGCGGAGCTGGAGCGTGCACACCAAGCGAGCGATGCCAGGGCCGACATGACTCGAATGCAAGAACTACTCCAGGAATTTAACGATGAAGCAGACAGGGAGGTGCGCCATCTGGGTAAATATGCCTCAGCGCGAATCTATGGCGAGGGGGAGCGTCCGAGCTCTCTGCTGGCTAAAATTGTGAAGGGCAGCAGGCGAGTCTCCCCGCTCAAGGAACTTC
Source organism: Lissotriton helveticus (assembly GCF_964261635.1). Taxonomy (NCBI): domain Eukaryota; kingdom Metazoa; phylum Chordata; class Amphibia; order Caudata; family Salamandridae; genus Lissotriton; species Lissotriton helveticus. The sequence goes on along the minus strand of NC_136060.1, from coordinate 42,860,817 downwards.
ATTCTGAGGGGGGTCGGATTCTGCGGGGCGAGGGCGACATGCTCACGGAATTCATAGACTTTTATTCGCGCCTTTACTCTGCTAGACTAACAAAATAGACAGTTACCTGAGCTATATCAAGATGCCCTTTCTGGAAAATTGGCAAAGGGAATTCCTAATGGCCTTGATCCAAAAGGATGAAATTGCGGATGCTCTAGAAGGCATGAGATCGGGAAGCGCCCCCGGGGCGGACGGATTGACGGTGGGCTTTTACAAAGCCTTCAAAGAAATGTTGATACCCCATCTCTCCACTTTATTTGACGAAATATGTGAGACGGGGTCGATGCCCCCATCTATGCGCGAGGCTATTATAGTCACGATCCTTAAACCAGGGAAGCCCCCTGAGCAGTTTGGGTCATATAGGCCATTGTCGATGATCAACGTCGACGCCAACATTTTCATGAAAGTGTTAGCGACACGCTTGGCACTGGTGGCCCCGGGCTTGGTGGCGCCAGAGCAAGCCGGTTTTATCCCCGAACGCAGCCTGAACTATAACATTCGCACGGTACTGGGCGCGATTCAACACACCCGCCAAGACACACAAGCCATTGCGGTCTTCTTAGACATGGAGAAGGCTTTCGACTCCGTGGAGTGACCCTTCATGCTCAGGGTGTTGAGGAAGCTGGGAGTGGGCGAACCCTTTGTCCAAATGTTGGGAGCACTCTATCACAGTCCTACGGCTCGGGTACGGCTGGGAGATGCGGTATCGGATCCCTTTCCAATTAGTAGAGGAACCAGGCAGGGCTGCCCCCTTTCGCCGCTACTATATGCGCTGATTGCGGAACCTTTGGCGTGTGCATTTAGAGAATACCACAGACACAGAGCTATCAGCTTTCCGACATACAAGATAGGGATTTCCACGTATGCTGATGACACGCTGCTCTACGTCAGAGACCCTGTCAATAACTTATCTGCGGTCTTACGGGAGGTTGTGCGCTTTGGGGCACTTTCCGGACTTCGTGTGAATTGGACGAAGTTTGGTGGCGTTACCGTTAACGGGAAGCATGGACCGTTTTGACATGGAGTACCCTCTAGTGTGGTCCACAGACCCAGTCAGATACCTCGGCATTCAGATACACACGGACCCGGACATCTTAGCCCGCGAAAACTATGGCGTGGCCTGCAGCAGGCTGGCTGACGATGTAGAAGGGTGGTGTAAACTCCCACTTTCCCTCATGGGCCGAATTGCTATCATCAAAATGGTGGTACTTCCCCGTTTCCTTTTCTTATTCTTTAACCTCCCCGTAGTACTGCCGAAATCCTTTTTCCGTACTCTCACGCAGCTTCTCATTCGATTGGCATGGGGTGGTGGACAGCCTAGGATGAAGTGGGAGGTCCTGATGCTCCCGTATGAGCAGAGAGGGTTGGGAGCGCCTAACTTTGAAAGGTACTACAGAATCACACAAGCCACGCACTTACACACCTGGATCCATGGACAACCAGACACCCCGCATGTGATAATGGAGCGCCTCTTTGCGGCCCCCGTTCCTTTACCCGCTACAGTATGTGACCCCATGGACCGCAGGGTGGGAACACTCGACTCCGTTATGGCCACCAACCACGCTTGGCACTCGATACTACGCCCACAGGCCTGCGAGCTACTGTATTCCCCGCTGATGCCGATTGAATGGGCGAGATGGCTCCCCACGATTGTGAAAACTGGGGTAGCCAGGGCCCTGCACAATCTTGGTATTAAAACTATGGGAGATTTATTTGAGGCTGGTATAGTCAAGACCTGGGGACAAGCCTCACAGGGCAGAGAGCGCCATACGCTTCTAGAAAAATTTCAATACCATAGAGTACGTGGAGCCTTTCTGGAACTGCTTGGCACGGACCTAGCGGAGCCCCCAGAGATACCGGAGTTCACCTACGTGATAAAAACAAAATCCCAACATAAGTTAATTACTAATTTGTATAAAATTGGACACCAACACTCCCAAGTAAACTACACCAGGGCGACATTGGCATGGCAGACGGATCTGGGCGTACAAATAGACGACGCCATGTGGACCTACTGCTGTACCAGCACTAGGAGAGTGTCCCTGAATGCCAGGCACTGGCTGATCCATTTTAAATATCTGCAACGGGTGTACTATACCCCGGAAAGGCTTCACAGATACGGTCTGAGGCAATCGGCGGAGTGTGAGAGATGTCACGCGTCGATTGCCGGTTTCATGCATATGGCATGGGAGTGTCCGGGAATACAAAAATTCTGGAAGGCGGTTTTTGGTGAAATGAGCACTATAATTGAGGTGGAGCTTCCGCCCGATCCGGTCCTGGCTTTGCTGGGTTACTCTAGGTCGGTCCCTGCTCCGTTGCGCAGGCTCGTAGATATGGGTCTCTTGGTGGCACGTAAAGTTGTAGCGACCTGCTGGATGCGAGGGCCTCTGCCAGCCCTGAAGAGATGGTCCAGGGAGATGTTTTACTGCAATACGCAATCGGAGGCCTTCGGAGAACTGCTCCCTCCTAGAAGTCGCCCTAAGAATTTCTGGGGCTTGTACCAGGCCTATTTAATAGCAAGAGATGCGGAGAGCGACACACCGACACCTTCACAGGAGGGACGAGAGGGGCCGAGGGCTGACACACGGCAATAGATAAGAGCAGCGGGGAAGGGACTTCACACTACTCCCTTTATTCCGGCATTGGTGGGCTCTGGGCGGGAGACACGTTACTTGACATGAATAGCGACGCACACAACGTAGAGAAGGGGGGCAAGGCAAGGCGGGTATGCACCCACGAGACTCCAGATCAATCAGCGCATACACAGAGTCCAGAGAACACATCACAGTAGGACTTAGGAATTGATGGGCGCATCTAGTTTGGGCCAGTTGGGGGAGGGGGGAGTGTGACAGGGGGGGGAAGTTTGGACTAATGGGGGGGGGGAACTAAAATGATTGGCAAGTTTCTCTTTTTCTTGTTTGTATGCAATATGTAATATAGTACAGACACGCATTGATACAGCTACTGGTCATCTATTATACTGTGAATGAAAGTTACTATTTTACCTCTGTTACCACTGAACATGATTCCTGATCTGACGATGACAGACAATGCAGCCGGCCCGAGAAGGGATGTAGGCGAGTGACACTGTACTACTTACTGTTTCCACTGGTTAAAATAAAAAATAAATTAATTTAAAAAAAACTATTATAAAAGAACTCAATTTAAAGTATTGGAAGGGCATTTAAAATCTGGAGGAGGGTATGCAAAATGATGGTGTTAGGGAAATTAACATATTATACACCCTTGAATGCTAGTAAAATACTCCCCTCTATATTTTGGGATAGGGTAGCCAGAGATTTGTCGCATAAGGGTTGTGAGAAGTTGACCTGATATATGATGCTCACTAGTTCTAGTGATCACCTTGTATCAGTCCAAACAACCCTTATGGTGATTGGTTGTAAGTCAACCTTATAGACCAGCTATCCTAATGGTAGCATGGACAAAGCAGTCTTAGGCTAAACTCTTTTGGCATGTGAAGCCAGCTGTTTTACCACAATATAACCCCTTGAATACCAGATGAAAGGACACCACACAGGTTGTTATGAAAATAAACAATATATTTATTAATAACAAACACCTTTGAACTCTTTATGAGATCAGAGGGCTAAGCACATGACAATCTCTTAGGAAAAATACGATAAGTTGCACAAAATTACAATGGTGCCCTAGGGGCACGGCAAACCATATACTAAGTAAATGGTATAAGGAAATCGATAGAAAGAATGGAGCTGTCCAGAGGCTGTAGGATCGTTGGGACCACACTACCCTAACTTTAGGTAAGTAATAGGAGACCCACGGGACGCGTGTGCAGAGTGTGAACTCACACGCGAGATGCGTAACAACGTCTATGGACAGTACAGTTCAAGAAAAAGGTGAGTACGGACAATCCTGACTAGTTAGCACTAAAACGACTGTGAATCTGGACACTAGGAGAGTCAAGCTACCCTTGAGCACCGAAATGCTCTTGTTACCTCACCCACGGGTGCATAGGTGCGAAGTCGTGTCGGGTTTCTGCGTTGAAGTCTATGGAGCCTGAAAGAAAAGATGCTGCAGGCGACCAGGAGGAAGATGTCCGGTGTGATCCAAGGGTGGATCAGTGATGCTGAAGACCTGGAAGCAGAGGGGACAATGTTCACAGTCACTAGCCAGTGACTGGAGTGGAACCAGGAAGGAACCAGATGTCGTTGTCGCGATTAGGTGAAGGGTGGACGCTTGTCTCTGCAGCCACGTGGACCAGGAGGTGTCTTTGATGACCAGGATGGAGGCACGAGCTGTCCCACCCAGGCTCTCACTTTCGGCGGTGTCAGATCCGGATTTGGAGTCAACAGGCCTTGGCAAAGGCAACCCACGCGGTGAGTGGAAACCGCGTCTGGAGTGGACCAGGAGGGTCCAGGGTGCTCCTCATTTGGAAGGGAGCAAGGGCCAGTCTAGAGCAACCAGACCAGCAGTGTAGTTTTCAAAGTTCGTCATCTAGGAGGTCACTAGCCAGCCGGCAAGTGACCAGACAACGGGTGGAGCAGCAAACAAGCAGAAGGGCCCCACGCAGATCTCGTGGATGCTGGAAGGCTGATCTTCGGTGCAGGGGCTGCTCGGGGCTGGGGCTTCTCAATCCCCAAAGCACTTGGTTGAGTTTACCTCAGAAGTTGTGCTGGAAGCAAAGTGCAGTTTTCTCCAAGATGGCCGGTCCCACGTGTCTCGTCGCACCCACGGATCTCAGCTGTGCTGCAGATGTGAGTTGAGGTCGGAGAGGTCTGGGAATCCGAGTCTCGTCGGGCTCTGAAGTCTGGATCCTCAAGGGAAGATGACAAAGTGAAGCCACTGGACGCTTGATGGTGCCTGCAGTTGCAGGGTGGACACTCCTTGCTCACAAGGGAGATTCTTCAGTCTTCTGTGGAGCAGAACGTCAAAGTCCAGAGTTTCTTCTTGTAAAAGTTGTTCAGGATAATCTAATTTGGAATGGGACCAGCTCCTACCTTTATCCTGCTAAAGGGGGCTGTACTACGACTAGGTCCCTCCTATGGGTGGGACCAGGAAGGGGGGTGGTTACACCCCTATCCTTTGTCCGGTTTTGCGCCAGAGCTGGGGCAGGGATGCCACAGCAACTGGTTTGGACCGGTGTATGCACAGGACACCTTGTGTGCCCCAGGCATGTCTCATTCCTTTCAGGCCTGTCCTACCCAATACACAAAATCTGCTAGCACCTCCCAAGGCAGGAAACCCTTTGTCCAAGCCTCCCTCGCTGGAAGGACTCCCAGCAGGAGGTCAGACTTGTGTCTGTGGTGGCAGCATCCATTTTGTGATGCCAAGGCTCGAGTTAACTTTAACCGGGGTTCACAGTTACATACATGTTGTGTCCCTTTAGAAGGGTGGAATGCTACCCCCGTCGCCAGAATTGGCGAGGGGGTAGTATTCCAGTTCGTATGACACCTTACTCGACATGTTTTGATAATGTTATACCAGAGTTAGCATTCAACCGCGAGGATTATAATGCACTTAAGAGTATATGGTATAGCGTTATCATGGAACAGCTATTAGGACTTGGTTCCGCAAGCTGCAGACGGGCTCAGCTCATGCCAGAGCACCATCTCACATAATTCCAAGCACTCTGCCTTTAGGATTGATAAGGCCTGCCATAGGAGTGACTGATAGGAATATATATGTCCATTTTGGGGTTAGATATAGGTAACTATATCTACAGAAAAGGGTGATTACACCACCTTGCCCCAGCTGTCGTACCAGCCAGTTGTGTCTGTTTAGATGGCCAGCCAGGGGTGGCATAATACATGCTTCAGCCCCTGGTAGGCCCTGGGTACACCTATGCCCTGGGTACCTAAGGTACACTGTACAGGGACTGATAAGGTGGCCCAGTACCAATTGGTAAATGCACCTAAAGTACATGGATGTCAATTTAGAGAGAGAACAGCTAGGCTGTGGGTCTGATTAGCAGGCCCATAGCCAGGGAAAGTCGTAAACCAGTGAAGCAAAAAGAAAAAATCTGGGGTGACCATAGGATTGCAGACCCCACTCTCCTACAAGGGTATTGTGCCAATTGGGGATCTTTATGAAGGGGGAAGTTTAATTTCAACTTATGAAAATTTGATGAGGAAATATGATTTAACTAACACTCAGTTCTTTAAATATCTCCAGGTCGTGATTTTTTGACCCGGAAACATATGATCTGGTTGAGGCAATTCGACGCCAGGAGAAAATTGGTGGCTTATGTAATAGACTATTAGTATTTAGATCTGATGAGAGGGAGAAACATAATACATATTGGCAGTCTAAACTGGGGGAACCGGATTTGATAATAGAGAAGGCTATTCTTATCTCTAAGAAAGCTTTTTTGTCGGCCAATTTGAAGGCCCAGTTTTGTAAAACTATATTCCGATTATACTACACTCCGGATTTTATGCTCAAGTGGGGAACCCGATATGACGGCAAATGTTTTCGCTGTGGGAGTGATAATGCAGATAGTTTGCATATATTTTACAGCTGTGTCAAATTGTCTCAACTTGTGTCCGTCATTGAAAACTTTCTATCAGTAATAATACGGACCACGTTTAAGAGCTCTCCAGCGCTTATGTTATTGGGAGTTGGGCAAGCCGTGGAAAAGGGGACTTCCCCATTTAAACATAGGCACTTTTTATTTGTCACAATGACTGCCGCTCGCTTATGTATTGCATCAGATTGGTTGCAAACGGAACCTCCAGCATTTAAATTTTGGAGGGCCATAATGTATAATTTGTTTAAACTGGAATGGAGTCTCTATGCTGTTAAAGGGGCAAGAAAGCGCAAATTAGGTATGCTTATTTGGGGGGCTATTCATGAACATATGGAGTTGTTATAATGTTGACTGATGTATTAGTGATTTGTTTTTGTGATTTTCATTTTTCTTTTTTTTCCCACTGAAAAAAAAATTGCGTTTTATTTTTAAAAATTTTTTTCTCATCTGCTCCAACTGTGGAATAATAAACAAAAAAAAATTAGATTTAGTAAACAAATTAAAGGCCCGTAGATTCTCTGCGGGGAGGGATTGGTGATCTTAGAAGAACGATAGTCTTAGAAACATCAGATTTGTGGTCAGGCATGGAGGTCATTAGGCAAGGAATTTACCCATGAGGAAGGTTTTGGCCTCCTTCTTGAAGCGTGCTAGAGAAGGGATTCTTCGGATGGCAGGTGGGAAGGAGTTCCAGATGCTGGGTGCTGCCCCGGTGAATGCCCTATTATAGGTTCTTTTTTTCTGAAAAAAGGCGGGTTGGAGTACAAGGTTGCTGGCGGACCGGGAGTTTCTGCTTCCTCCAGATACCACTAGTTTTTGTGCCAGATAAGCAGGTGAGTTTGAATGAAGAGCCTTGTGTGTGATGCATACCAGTTTCAGTTGAATTCTGGCCTCTAGGGGAAGTCAGTTTAGGGTGATGGAGCGAGATTCAGAATGATATTTTGTTCTGACTCGCAAAGTTAAACTTCCATAATAATATAACCGTATTAACTAGTTTGTGATGAATTATTAACCAACTTAGTTTTAAAAATGCATTTATACAACACGAGGGACTAACTTATGTGCTCTTTGTTGCAAAAGCAAGTGCGTATAAAATAATAAACTAACCTTGTCTATTGTCTTTGTCAGTATTAAATGTGGCTGCTTAAATTAACCGCATGCGCGCTAGCGGTTTTCCCGCTGTGCGCGGCGGTTTTTAAAAACCCGCGTTACATGACGAGCTGAGCTCGTCATGAGCGTACGAGAGGCGTAACTCATGACGAGCTCAGCTGGTCATCAGCGTCGAAGGGTTTAATAGCATGTGCTTATTTGTGTGCTTATGTTATGTCTTACGTTTTTTATGTGGCATAAGTTTGAGGAGAATCCTGTGGCCTAAAAGAAGAAGGTTGATATGAAACGCAGCTTTGTGTGCTTAGCTAGGTAACATAAATTAATGGGTTAATAATTAGCAAAGGGGGTGGGTAACAGAATGGGTCTCAATTCTCTAATTAATTAATGTCTTGTGTTTGTTTGAATAATAGTTTTCGAGTGAGGCCTAGAGGGTATACTGAAAGATGGTGTTGTCAAGTCCTGTCCAGAGAGAGCAAGAGCCCTGCATGGAAACTTTTACCACGTTGAAAAATATTTGCAAGCTCCAATGAAAATTGTTTTACGTGCTCTTGGAGAGACAAATTCAAGGACAGGAAGCGGCAAAGTTTGCCAAGTCAAGGAAGTCATGTACTGTGGCTTGAGTGAAAGTATCATTTTAAGGAAGCTGCGTGACTTGAGAATAAGAGACAATGGACTCTAAGAAAAGCCCGATCTAGGCTTGGAGAAAGGTGATGACACCATATGAGCTGACATCAGTCAGCCAATGAGGACACTGAATGGCAGAAAAAAATATACTTTTTAGTGAGATTAGCTAGGCAGAAAGGTATAAAACATTGCCCCATTGGCAGGAGGGCGCTTCTCGCTTTCCGATTCCTGAAGGGTGTGTCGTGCTGTTGGACTTTTGGCGTACGTAAGGATAATAGGGCTTAAATGACTTTATTTTAGGTGAAGTGAGATTTAGACAGGGAAATAGATTTTAGGGAATGGAAACTGTTATTTTCTTAAATTCATGCTAACTGATTTGCCTTTGAAGTGTCAGTCTAATATGTGTTCTCCCCTTAATAAACGCTGCTTTAATTGCTAATTAAATAAAGATTCTAAAGGAAAATGCTCTTTCTTGAATAATAAAGATAATAAAATTAGATTTTTGAAACGACAAGTTGGTCTTGTTTATTCATGGTCTAGTTATCATCAGCTGATCCATTTACCTAAGTGACTTAATTAAAATTATAAATGTTTAAAACCATGGTAAGAAATGATAAACTGCAGTTGTATATAAAATTGTAAATAGTTTGTGAATAGTTCTTTTTAATTAGGTCACATGATTCAGTCGCCCAAAAATGGTCTCGTTGGTTTATGGGCCTTGTGAGTGATTTATGATTAATGGTGAGTATTGTGGAGTTGGGTAGTGTTGGTAATACAGTTTTTCCTTAGGGGCGCTGGATCAATTTCTTGGTAGCAGAGGATGGTTGCTATGGTAACTGACATGTTATATGGTAAATACATAGGAACGATGTTGAAAACATGTTAAGTTTGTTGAGTTTGTTTAGTTGTTATTTGTAGTCGAAAGGTTTTTTCCAGCAGTGTGAAAATTCCTAGTTGTGCCGGCAAGAGTAGTGTGGCAGGTGAAGCTGCACAGTGCATTTGTTCTGTTTCAAATTAGTGGTATTGTCATATATCTCTAGTGTTGTGGTCGTACAGCACAAGTTTAGGGATTCTAGGTGTGTAAGGTAGAATGTATAGTGAGGATTGTCTATGAAATTGTAGCTTTTGAGTATAGGGACTTGGAGCCTGTTTTAAAACTCACTGTGAAAAGAGTAATAGATTTTATCCGAGCTTGAGTGAAGGGTAAGAAAGTGTTGTCTATCTTACTGGCGAGTGAGGTTTTCTTGTGTTGGTTAAAGTCCTACCAAGATTCATGTATACATGGTTAGGGATCTTTTCTGTTTGGATGTGCGTAAATGATTTTGTAATATCGATCGAGTCAAACTATGAATTGTTACTTAATGTACATTCAGAGAGAAACGAGTTTGTTATTACCTGCTAGAAGGGTAGAGTAGCCTTACATTATCAACAAATTTAAATATTCTGTGAGAATAGCCTCGTCTATTCCACGCAAATGAATACCTGAGTGACTGTAAAGCTATCACTTTATTTTAGTGAAACAGACAAATGGTTTGTTTTTCTAGAGTTACTAACTGAATTCCATTGAAAAGATTTGTAAAAATGGCGCTGTGAAAATATTTTGTAAAGGAGGGGTTAGTTTAAAGAGCGAAGCTTCTCTGTCCTAAGCTGCAGAGGCAGTATACGTCACTAGGGTCGCGCTGTGATTGGCTAGCATACGTCACAGTATTCGCGCACCGATTGACTCATGTGACTAGCCAAGCTAGCAGCTGATTGGCTCTCCCTGAAAAGCAGCAATTCTATTGGTTGAGCAAAGCAGTGACGTAGCGTAACCTGATTGGCTTGTTGGTGAGTTTCGCGCACGGATTGGTTGATTTTACGTAACAACAAGGAACCCTTCCGAAGTAAGCGGAAACGTTTTAAAACAGGGATTATTATTATATGAAAGAGAAAAGGAAGCTTACTTGGTTTCAGAAATTGAAATCTGACAAGAAAATTAAAACGCGAGGGGGAAGATTACTTCATAAGTACAAAACACCTGCAGCTTATATGTCAGGTGAATATGGTTATCATACTTGTCTTTGGATTGAGAATTGGATGGAATATACCAAGAACGATGGTGTATTAACATGGCCAGAAGATGGGTCATTTAACATTAAAGTTATGAAAAACTTGAGAGAAAAAATGATGACTCTTGAACCAAAGCCTAGACCTACACAATTTGAGGCTTTAGCTGAATGGGAGGATGAGATGTTTGAACTGGAATGAGAGAATAGAGGCATAACAAGAGGTACCAGATTGGACATAAATAGGGAAACTCATGACGATAGATTGCGTCGATGGAGACGTAATGCATGTGAGGGTCTGTATCCAGCAAGAATTGGTGAGGTTACTACCCAAAGCAATACCCAAAAGAAAAATAATAATGCTGACTAAAGTGAATTAGAAGATGCAGTTTTAGAAGAGATTTATATTACAAAAACGAAAAAGCCTCCTCCTTATCAACCAGCTTGTACATGGTCTTCCCCGATGGTTCCTCCAGGAACCTCACCAAGTGCTCCTCCTAGAGAGATTATTGAGGAGGCATCACCCAGATCAATTCCAAATAATGCAAAAACTCCTGAGAGAGTAGATACAAGATCTAATTCTAGCATGTCTGGTGAAAATAGAAATTATGCTGAAACCCCAGTTCACAGAAATGAAACCCCAAGAAATGTAATGAGAACAGAAAGATGTGAAGAAATGCCAAATACTTCAGAATATTTTCGATCAAAAGATGAATTAATACAGCAGTTAACGAAAGGCATGGAAGCAGTAACGGTACCAGTAACAATTGGACCTGTTCAGCCAGTGTTTGATCAAAGAGAAATTGGACACTCAGCTTTAACTATTCCATTAAATGCAGAAATTCAGAAAGTGGCTGAAAAATTGTATTCAGATTTATCAGAAATTCACCGAGAGAAAACAATGATGCCTGATTTAACTTTTAATCAAAGCTTCTTGAATAAAACTCCATCTGGTGCAGTATCTGATTCTGGTACTCCGGAAAAGAGCATTAATAAAATAGATTTAACGCAAACCCACAAAGCTCAGAATTTAAATTACTTGATTTTGCAAAACTAAAAGCAGATTTGGAGGAATTAATTATTGGCACAATTGGACCTGACAATTTAAAGCAATATCAGGATGATGAATTATTGTTTATTTGCAAAAGCATACAATGGAAAACGAAAACAAAATATGATCAATTAGAGGAATTAGCGGCTGAATTAGAAAAAATTTGAGTAGACAGAAAAATTTGGGAAAAAGTTATAGAGTGGATTTCTCTGAAAAAGACATACAGAGCATGAATACCACTGGAAGAATTATTCACATAAAAGAATTAATTGTGTTCCTAAAAAGATTAGGTGAACTAAGTAAGTGGAGAGTAAAATGGACTAAGAAAAGGGAGGAAGAAAGGAGAGAAAGAGGAAAGGTAGCAGGTCAGTTTCCAATGAGAGAAATTGCTAGTGGTGGATATGTATATGTTCCTTGGTCAAGACAGGACATTTTACTGTTTACAAATGATTTTCCTCGGCTGAGAGAAAAACCTGTGGAATGGTATCGACAGGTAGACAGATTTGTTAAGGTCTCAAAAGTTCTGTGGATTGATCTTGATGGATTCTTTGACATTGTTGTCAAGTCAGATCTTTGGACAGAATGTAAAATTTCTATAGATTGGCCCAAAGAAGAACCTGCTCGAGATAAGGTAACAGGTGCTCCTTCAGCAGATGTTAGTAATCTGTATGATAAAGTAATTTTCTGGTTGAAAAACAAGATTCCCCCAAAAGAAGTTGATTGGGTTAAAATTGATAGAACAAATCAAGAGCCAAAAGAATCAGTACATTCATTCTATGAAAGATTACTGCTGGTATTTAAACAATACAGTGGTTATGAAAAATTGAGTGAGAAGGACATGAGCCACTTCATTTTACAGATTTGTTTATGGCTTAAGACCTGAAATTGGTGATATGATAAGGTCTGGAATAGTTGGCTGGCAATCACTTTCGGTTGATGAGATTGTGAGAAAAGCAAAATATTGCAGTGATGAAATAGATGCAAAACAGAAAAAGCTGAAAGAGAAGGCAATGTGGGCAAAGGTAAAGGTAGCTGAACAGCAGATAGCAACCTTAGAAAATAAAAATGTTCATCAGAATCAAGGTAAATTTAAAGGTAATTTTAATAAGCCAAAATTGATGGGAAATATTGAAGAGTTAAAACAGAAACTCCCATTTTTTAATTGCGGCGAAATTGGACACTGGAAGCGCGAATGTTAAAATCCGCCCAGAAATTTTAAAAATGCATCATTAAATCCACAGATGCAGAATGAGATAAATCTGCAGCAACAGCTACAGCGACAGGTAGTGAATCAGCAGAGTCAGATTCCACAACCGCCACTTCCAAATTGTGTAAATGTGCAGAGATACAATACAGAAACGGGATTCTGCGGAGGTGAACAGGTAAACAGATCACCACGAGTGAATGTGTCAAATGTTTCTCAACAGTATTTGTTGAAAGAAAATGTAGGGAGTGATTCTGATGATTACTTATGACGGTGCCTGAGAGAGGAGGAAGAGTGTGTGCTTGGAGCCACTCTTGAGGTAGATCAGTCCGGTCCATTTGTAAATGGGAAGGTGAATGATGTAGAAATCACTTTTCTTGTGGACACTGGTGCTACCCGTTCTACTGTTAGATCAGTGGAAATAGAAAACCATCCTCTCTCTGGGGACAAGATCCAAGTAGTTGGAGTAGCTAATCAACAGATTAAAACAGATTTAACAGAACCAGTAAAAGTAGAAATTGGCAAATTTAAAGACAAACATAGATTTATAGCTTGTAACAGCAGTCCTGTAAACATGTTAGGAAGGGACATACTCTGTAAGATGAACTGCAAAATATATTGCTCACCGGATGGTATTGAGCTCCAGACTCAGGAAGAAGATGGGCTTTACAGATTAACAATGTTAATGGTTGAAGCAGAGGAAAGTAAATTATTTCCTGCATTTGATAAAAACAATCTTCCTGAAGAATTAAAAGAGACAGTCAATGCTAAAATTTGGGATTTAACTGGAGACGAAATGGGTTTGATGAAAAATGTGGACCCAGTTAAAGTTACAGTAAAGCAAGGAGTAGATTTTCCAAATATTCCTCAGTATAAAATGAAAGCAGAAACTATTGAAGGTGTTGTACCTGTAATTGAAAAATTCATAAAACAAGGTGTGTTAAAAGAAATTAAGAGTAGCCCATGCAATTCACCGATTATGGGTATCAAAAAGCCAAACGGAACTTACAGGTTTGTTCAAGACCTGAGAAAAGTTAATCAAATAGTTGTTCCATGTTGCCCAGTCGTACCAAACCCAGCGGTAATTCTTTATCAGATTCCGCATGATGCAGAATGGTATACAGTTATAGATCTTTGCAATGCATTCTTTACTGTTCCATTGCATCCAGAAAGCCAGCAAATGTTTGCGTTCAGGTTCCAGGACCGTATCCTAGCATGGTGTCGTATCCCTCAAGGGTATACAGAAAGTCCATCTATTTTTAATCAGTTGCTAAAGAAATTCTTGGAGAAACTAAATTTACCTGGAAAATCAACGTTAGTGCAGTATATTGATGATCTCCTTGTGGCTGCAAAAACACGAGATAACTGTGTAACAGATACCATTACTCTCTTAAATCATTTGGCAGATGAGGGACATAAAGTGTCTCCTGCAAAATTACAGTTTGCAAACAAGAAGTGAAATATCTTGGTCACAGAATTGCACAAGGAATCAAGCAAGTGACAATTGAGAGAATTAAAATGATTCAGGGAATGCAACCTCCAAAAACACAAAGACAGGTCAGAATGTTTCTAGGAATGGTTGGTTATTGTCGCCAATGGATTAGTGGATTTTCAGTAATTGCAAAACCACTGCAGAGACTGACAAAAACAGACATAAAAGACCCAATTATCCTAACAGAAACTGAGTTAGAAGCTTTTGAACAGTTAAAAAGAAGTCTGTGTGAAGCACCTGCTTTAGGTATGCCCGATTACGAAAAAGAGTTTGAGCTATATTGCAGTGAAAGAGAAGGATGTGCATTATCAGTTCTGATTCAGAGACATGGAAAACTGAGAAAGCCAATAGCTTATTTCTCAGCAGTTCTTGATCCTGTTGCAAAAGCATTACCTGGCTGCTTAAAAGCAGTGGCTGCAACAAGTGTAAGCCTTGAACAGAGCAAAGGAATAATAATGGGATTCCCTGTAAAAGTGTATGTACCACATTCAGTTGAAATTCTTCTTACCAGAAGCAAAACACAGCATTTGACAAGTAACAGGTTAACCAAATATGAAAAGGTTATTCTAGGATCAGATAACGTTTCGGTTGCGAGATGTGTGAATTTAAATCCTTCCACATTATTGCCCGATGGTACTGTAACAGAAATCAGAAATGAAAATGATATTGATCATGAATGCTTGGATGTTTTAGAATATTGTACTAAACCCAGACAGGACATTAAAGATGTTCCTTTAGCTGAATCTGATTTTGTTTATTTTGTTGATAGTTCATGCTTAAGAACAGATGAAGGTGTTCTGAGAGCAGCATATTCTGTTTGCACGGTTGCAGATGTAGTTGAAGCCTCTTGTCTCAAAGGAATTCGTTTAGCTCAAGTAGCAGAATTGATTGCTTTGATTCGTGCATGTGGAAGAGCAAAAGAACTAAAAGTTACCATAGTGACTGATAGTCAGTATGGATATCGCGTAGTCCATGACTATGGCCAGCTCTGGTCTCAAAGAGGTTATTTAACTTCTGCGGGAACTCCAATAAGAAATGCTGAATTGATAAAAAGATTAATTGACGGAATTCAGCTTCCAGAGAAAATTGCTGTCGTGAAATGTACAGCACACAAAAGGGGCGATGACTATATTACAAAGGGAAATGCATATGGTGATGAGAACGCGAAATTTTGCGCGGAAAATAATATGTCAATCAATCGGGAAATAAACAATTAACATGTTTTGAACTCACTTATGCTAACATCTGTAGTTGAGACATGGCAAGGAGTAAAAGATTTACAAGATGAGGCAAGTGATGAGGAAAAAGACACATGGTTAAAAGCAGGTTGCAGACAGAGAGAGGAAGATGAAATTTGGGTTTACAAAGATGACAGACCAGTTATGCCAGATAGCATGATTGCTGACATGGCTCGAATGTATCATGGTCCAGGACATATTGGAAGAGACTCAATGATTAGGTTGTCTAGGCAGACATGGTACAATCCAAAGTTTAGACTAATTGCAGAATCTTTTTGTCAAAGATGCCTGATCTGCCAGCAGATCAACCCAAACAGAAAAACAGTTGTGAGCATGGGAACCATAGGACGGGAGGGTGGTCCTTTTACCAGATTGCAAATGGATTTCATTTACATGCCACCTCATAACAAGTTGAGATACGTCCGAGTGATTATTTGTCTGTTTTCAAGATGGGTGGAAGCGTTCCCAACACGTCACAATGATTCGGTTACTGTGGCTAAATTGCTTTTAAGGGAAATCATACCAAGGTACGGTTTTCCAGTGACGGTCGAGACTGATCGTGGAACACATTTTGAAAACAGATTGCTAAAATTGGGTTGTGAAGCATTAAGCATTAAGCAAAAGCTTCATTGTGCTTACAGACCAGAAGCATCAGGTGTTGTTGAGCAAGTGAATGGCACAATCAAATATAGAATTGCCAAAATGTGCTTAGCTACAGGAATGAAGTGGACTGACGCACTTCCACTTGTTTTGATGTCTTTGAGAAGTACTCCAGATAAAAAGACAGGTTTAAGCCCACATGAAATTCTTATGGGCAGAGTCATGAGACAAACTTTTGTACCAGTAGGCAAAGTAATGAGCATTAATGATAGTGTCATTTTGGAATACTGCAAGAGCCTTTCTGACGTCGTGACTTCTGTGTTACATCAGGTGGGAACTGAAGTGTTAACGAGAGAGAAGGAACAAGCTCATGATCTGTTACCAGGTGACTGGGTGAGGACAAAAGTACACCAGAGAAGAAACTGTCTAGTACCCAGGTGGCAAAAGGCAAGACAGGTGACACTATTCGTGTAGCTCCAACTGAAAATCCTGACAAAGGTGATACTACAGCTGATTTGGATTCTGAAGAAGAACCTGAAAGAAATCCAGATTCTGAAGGTCGACAAGAAGGTCGACATCTGAAAAATTCAATTGCGAATGAGGCGTTGAATGAAGACATTGAAGAAATTGTGATACAAGACTCTGAAGATGATGAAGATCTTCTAGAAAAAGAAGCAGAAAAAGAGTCTGATCAAGTGGTGATTCAAGATCAGGAGAGTATTGAAAAGCAGATTGGAAGCTCTGAAAGCAGGAACGAAAATTCTGAAACTGGAAAGTTGGAAGTAATTGAAGAAGAAGAAGAAGATGCAAATTCGAGTACCAGCTATAAGGATGATGTTCCTAACAGAGTGAAACTGCCGAGTAAAGAAGTGCCTGAATCTAAAGCTCACATCACAGAAAGTGATACAGATGAAAGTGATGATGAATCCAAATTAAGAAGGTCAAGGAAAAGAGCTTGGAGAGCAGAGTGTAACCTGACTGAACCAAAGAAGAAATTATCAAGAAAAGGCGATAACTGGCCAAGTGAAAATGAAAGTCTAAAATTTAAATTAATAAACAGATCAAAAGAGCAGGTTAACGAAATATCAAGTCAAAAAGGAGATTCTGATAAGAAAAATCAGTCAGGAAAGAAGATAGAGGTGATTAGAAGAAGGACAAAGAGGGTGATTAGACTTAATCAGAAATACAAGTCGCCTGAATGGTCATACATCTTGATTCCACCAGTAATAGAAGTAAGTAGTAGTAGTCTGGAAGACAATGATTGATTTTGTTTCCATATAGAGTTGAAAATTTTTATTTCGCATAAGGCTGAGGAAGTTGTGTTAGGTGACACAAGGTCGAAGAAATTGTGTTAGCTGGATAAACACATTGATGTAAGACGCAAGGTCGAAGAAAAGCTGTTAAAAAGTAGGGCTTTCTTTTAAAAAAAAAAAGTAAAAACAGGGGGGTATTTGTAAATAATAATTAATTTTTTATAATTTTTACATTTTTGATTTTTTTTGTAAGGCTCTTGTTTCAGAGTAAGGATGCCTTCTGTCAATAACAATTCCAGATGTTCTATCTTAAGGAGATGTTGCAAAATTTCTTCTATATGTGTGATTTTAATAGTTTTGGTTTGGTTAATTTTAGCTGTCATTTTTCTATTGACAAAGAAGAATACAAGACTAATATGACTAGTAAAGTTGTAGCAAAACAAGATAATCATAATGTTGTAGGCAAGTCTAACAGAGTTATTGTGTACAAACTAGAGATCCACCAAGATAGATCTGTTGGTGATTTTTCTAGTAATACTTGTTCAAGACTTTTATCTGAATATGTTAAGGTTATGGATGTTAAAGACTGTTACATTTGTGTGAAACTACCCGCTTCTGTTTCCGAGGGGGTTACATATAATAGGCTTCCCTTACTTATGGCATCACTTGTAGTGTTATAGCTAGTCTATTTTATCAGACAGGTCGCTTGGAGTACTATTACTCTAATTTTGATGAGATTTTTGCTAACTTAAAAGTCGATAAGGGCTTGAATAAACATAAACATGCTAAACAGATGAGGGAATTTTTCATTGTAACTAAAGAACTTACTTATGAGTATGCTTTTAGAAATAATTTAACATGTAAATTGAGAACTGAAGAGAAATCTTTCTTAAACTTGGTTGTAGAGAGAAGGGCGATTTATAAGCGGAATGAGATGCTGAAACAAACCAAATCTAAGTTTTGGCAAATTGAGGATGAAAAGTTAAATGGTAGAATTGAAAATGTTGCTATTCACATAGATAAACCTGTTAGTGGCAAGCTTTGTATTCGGAGAGATAATACTCTATTTGATAATTACTTTGTTGGTGCGAGTCAATGTGAAGACACTTATCAAATCTTGGGTGGATGGGGATTTAAAGGTGGGAAAGACCCAATTTTTCCTGGAATTTATTTTGTTTGCGGAAACAAGGCCTATTATAATCTTCCAGATCACTGGTATGGCACTTGCTATATCGGATTAGTTTTTCCAAAGATTTTTCATGTAGATAGAAATGCAAAGGGCTCATTTGAAATTAGCAATCATCTGAGTAGATTCAAAAGAGAAACTTTTTCAGAAATTTTGGGAGATATTTTTGGTGCAGTAATACCTTTTGTGGGTATAACCCTGAATGCAGTTAAAATCAGAAAAATGTCTACAATTGTTGACAGATTGTCTACTGATACTGCTAGTGGGTTCCAATTAGTCGATACTGAACTTATTGCCATGAGATCGATGGTTATGCAGAACCGTCTTGCTCTTGACATTCTTTTAGCTAAAGAGGGA
Organism: Lissotriton helveticus; assembly: GCF_964261635.1. Taxonomy (NCBI): domain Eukaryota; kingdom Metazoa; phylum Chordata; class Amphibia; order Caudata; family Salamandridae; genus Lissotriton; species Lissotriton helveticus. Next base: position 42,842,116 of record NC_136060.1, on the reverse strand, counting down.
GGAGTTTGTGGAATATTACATGTCCAGCATTGCTGCACATATATCCCAGACAAGAGTCAGAACATTGAGATGTATATTAAAAATATTACAGAATTACATTCAGAAATTGTACCTTTAGAAGATGAGGATTTTTCAGAACGTTTGAGCAAAAGATTTGCAGCAATCAAAAACTGGTTCCAAGAGATTGGTAGTTCAATTTTAGGCAAAATATTGTGTCCTTTATTAGCTATAGTTGTTGTGATATTTCTGCTATAAATTTGTTTGATAGTTACCCCAAGAGAAAGAAGCATCTTAGGGAAAAGAAGAGGATTTACAAGCTCAGAAAGGAACAGGAGAAAGAGATAGAATTAGAAGAGTTTCGTAGGTCACAATATGAGAGTTACAAACAAACAGCAGAATCGAAAGTTTAGAAACACTAATACTGTGATTGTCCAAAACATGTTCAAGGGTTAAAATTTTTGGTGAAAATTTTGGGTGTAGTTTGGTGATTTTGAAATCACCAGATGAGGGAGTTGATGGAGCGAGATTCAGAATGATATTTTGTTCTGACTCGCAAAGTTAAACTTCCATAATAATATAACTGTATTAACTAGTTTGTGATGAATTATTAACCAACATAGTTTTAAAAATGCATTTACACAACACGAGGGACTAACTTATGTGCTCTTTGTTGCAAAAGCAAGTGCGTATAAAAGAATAAACTAACCTTGTCTATTGTCTTTGTCAGTATTAAATGCGGCTGTTTAAATTAATGGCATGTGCTTATTTGTGTGCTTATGTTATGTCTTACGTCTTTTATGTGGCATAAGTTTGAGGAGAATCCTGTGGCCTAAAAGAAGAAGGTTGATATGAAACGAAAATTTGTGTGCTTAGCTAGGTAACATAAATGAATGGGTTAATAATTAGCAAAGGGGGTGGGTAACAGAATGGGTCTCAATTCTCTAATTAATTAATGTCTTGTGTTTGTTTGAATAAAAGTTTTCGAGTGAGGCCTAGAGGGTATACTGAAAGATGGTGTTGTCAAGTCCTGTCCAGAGAGAGCAAGAGCCCTGCATGGAAACTTTTACCACATTGAAAAATATTTGCAAGCTCAAATGAAAATTGTTTTACGTGCTCTTGGAGAGACAAATTCAAGGACAGGAAGCGGCAAAGTTTGCCAAGTCAAGGAAGTCATGTACTGTGGCTTGAGTGAAAGTATCATTTTAAGGAAGCTGCGTGACTTGAGAATAAGAGACAATGGACTCTAAGAAAACCCCGATCTAGGCTTGGAAAAAGGTGATGACACCATATGAGCTGACATCAGTCAGCCAATGAGGACACTGGATGGCAGAGAAAAATATACTTTTTAGTGAGATTAGCTAGGCAGAAAGGTATAAAACATGGCACCATTGGCAGGAGGGCGCTACTCACTTTCCGATTCCTGAAGGGCGTGTCGTGCTGTTGGACTTTTGGCACACGTAAGGATAATAGGACTTAAATGACTTTCTTTTAGGTGAAGTGAGATTTAGACAGGGAAATAGATTTTAGGGAATGGAAACTGTTATTTTCTTAAATTCATGCTAACTGATTTGCCTTTGAAGTGTCAGTCTAATATGTGTTTTCCCCTTAATAAACGCTGCTTTAATTGCTAATAAAATAAAGATTCTTAAGAAAAATGCTCTTTCTTGAATAATAAAGATAATAAAATTAGATTTTTGAAACGACAAGCTGGTCTTGTTTATTCATGGTCTTGTTATCATCAGCTGATCCATTTACCTAAGTGACTTAATTAAAATGATAAATGTTTAAATCCATGGTAAGAAATAATAAACTGCAGTTGTATATAAAATTGTAAATAGTTTGTGAATAGTTCTGTTTAATTAGGTCACATGATTCAGTCGCCCAAAAATTGTCTCGTTGGTTTATGGGCCTTGTGAGTGATTTATGATTAATGGTGAGTATTGTGGAGTTGGGTAGTGTTGGTGAGACAGTTTTTCCTTAGGGGCGCTGGATCAAGTCCTTTCAGATGTAGAGTGAGGTGGTCGAATTTCTTGGTGCCGGTGAGTAGTCTGGCGGCTGCGTTGAGGCAAGCTTTTAAGGGTGCTAGGGAGATCTTGGGTAGACCAGTGAGGGTGGAGCAACCATATTCCAGTTGTGAGATGACTAGAGCTTGAACTGCTGTTTTTAGGTCTGGAGCTTCAAAGAAAGGTTTCAGTTTCCATTGGTAGCTCAGGTGGAATCTAGCTGCTTTAGCCATTGAGTTGATGTGGTCCCGCATGTTCAAGTTGCAGTCTAGGATTATGCCCAGGGATTTGGCAGAGTCCACAATGGTGGTGGGCAGTTTAGGGCTGTAATGGCCTTGATCCACAACTGAATCTCGGGGTTGGCTTTAGGAAGGGAGATTAGGAGAAATTCGGGTTTTTTTGCGTTAAGTTTTAGTTGGTTAGTGGCTAGCCATTGGACAGTCAATTTCATGGTCTCGTTCAGGGAGAGGATCTCCTCAAGCGAAGAGATCGTGATGTATATTTGGGTATCGTCCGCGTACATGTGGTATGAGATGTTAGCGGTACGAAGAACTTCAGTGAGAGGTTCAAGGTAAAGATTAAAGAGGGTGGGGGACAGGGTTGATCCTTGGGGGACTCCAACCGTGACCGGGGTGGGAGCTGATAGGTTGCCGTTTATGAGGAATCTCTGGGAACGATTATGGAGGAAGGATCTGAACCATTCTAAGACCGCACCATCCAGACCCATCCTGAGATTAAGGCGTTCGAGAAGTTTATCGTGGTTGACAGTGTCGAATGCGGAGGAGAGAACTAGGAGGATTTAGAGGCAGGTCTTGCCTTGGTCTAGATCTTGAAGGGCATCATCCACAATGTGGAGCATAGTGGTTTCCGTGCTGTGCCCGGGTCTGAACCCAGATTGGCAGTCATCAAGTAGGTTGAAGTTATTAATGTGCTGACTTGGTTGTTGCTGTACACATTTCTCAAGTACTTTGGCTAGTAGTGGGATATTGGAGATGGGTCTGAAATTGACAGGGGAGGATGGATCCAGGGATGTTTTTTTTTAGAATAAGGAGGACTTGGCCGGCTTTCAAGGACTCCGGGATTGATCCCTGTTGTAGAGAGGCGTTTATTATTGCAGTCCAGCAAGGAACAATGGATTGAGAGACAGCAGTGAGGAATTTTGAAGGAAGCGGGTCATTGAAGTGATTGTTAGGTTTTAGGGAGGAGAGGATTTTGGAGTCTTCATCATAATATTCGAAGTTGGACCAGTGGGCTTGGTTTTTAGGAGAGACCAGAGGGGGTGGAGGGAGGAAAAGGTGTGGATCGGGAAGGGGATGTGAGTAGGAGGCGATACGGAGTTCAATTCCTAAAGCCGTGGATTTATCAGGGAAGAAAGAGGAGAATTCCCTGACGATATTAGAGATGTAGGAGATTCTTTCGATGTTTTAGCTAGTTTGTTGGATTGGTGTTTGACCAGTTAAAAGAGTTTACGGGGTCTATTGTTGGTGTTGCTTAGTTCAGTTCTGAAGTATTCTTTTTTGGAATTGAGGATGTGCTTGTTGTAGGAGTTTCTCACCTGGCGGAGAAGTTTAAGATGCGTCTCCGAGGGGTGTTGTCTCCATATTCTTTCACACTGTCATAGGGACCTCCTCTCGCTGTTGAGGGAACCAGTGAACCAGGGGTTCCTGTCTTTGACTTGTGTTCTTTTTAGCTTCAGAGGGGCAAGGTTGTCCAGAATGATCGATATAGTTGACGAGTAATGCTCATTTAGGTCGCTGACTGAGGTAATGTGCTGGGGGAGGGGGGGGTCAGATTTGCAGCGAGCCTCCATTTCCATAAGGTTAAGGTTTTTAGTGTCTCTGGTCCATCATTTGGGGACCACCAGTTGCGGTGACTTAGTCTTGCGGGTCCCGGGTAAGATGAAGGAGATGGAGTGGTGGTCAGACCAGTAACACGGGTCTATGGAGATGAGCTTGACTGAGGATTCCTTAGAAATGATCCAGTCAAGGATGACCCCTCTTGAGTGAGTTGGCTGAGAGCGGTCAGTTAGTAGGTTTTTAATAGCGTTGACGTAGGGATCTTTACTATTATTAAAAACAAGGGTCCTAAGGCTGACTTGATTAAACACACAATGAAGTTATAGACTTGAATCAGTACTATATCTGAAATTCCTGTACCCAGCAGGGTCAGGAAATTTTATTCAATACAGTAAAAAAATCAGTGACCTTGAAGAGGGCCAAATTTAAGCATTTGATAGGGTACAAGCCTGTACCTATCCAAGAGTGAACCAACATACAGTTTAGAGAAAGGTAAAGATAGAGGAGACAAAAAATAGCAGGCAAAAAACGTTGGATCCACCTGTCACTTGCAAATGGTTAAATAATAAGGCAAGTTTAGACAAACAGTCACTGCAATAAAAATGAGCTCAGTGGATATATTGCAGAACTGTTTAAACTGGGGACGACGTTTCGATCCCCTGGCTCCTAATGAACCGGGATCATCATCAGGACTTTGTGATTAGTTGCCTGTTTTAGGTTGACGCGCCTGTGGAAATAAGGGACGAGAGGAAAGAAAGAAACAACAATATAAGGCAGAAATCTCAAAATGCAGGGATTATTTAAAACGTGCACCATATGTCCAGCCAGTTTCATAAGTGTACCACATGCTTGTCTCTAATTCTGTATACAGCAGCACCAATCACAACATCACCAGACTGCGTGTACATTTGTTGACAATAGTGGCGGAGAACACGTCGTTGTGCTGGCTGTTGGTAATTAAAAGGTCAGGGTGCACGGGCAAGTGTCGAAGTACGTTGTATTACGTGGACCACGGTGATTTAGGCTGGTGCTGGAACACGTCACAGTGGTTTAAATTAAAGTTTGTGCGTGAGTTGTGAACGTATGCGTGATATGGTTGCGCCTATGTTGAACATAGGGTGTGACGGTCATTAACAATACTCGTTTGGGATTCAGCGGTGCAGATTAAAGGACCTTACGTATAGTGAAATATGGTGGGTGCGCATAACATTGGTGGATTATCGAATCGGCGCAGAGCTGGGGCTTCCACATGTTGGGAGCGGATCAGTATGCTGACCTGTCAGGGTCCAGAGTTAAACGTGGGTTGGCCCTTTTGGGTTTTACGATGCTCCGCTTGGCGCATACTTGAAGCGACTCGTTTGGCACCTAGAAACAGTGATAATTGTTAAGTAACATGCTGGCCCTCGGAGTGAAGGAGGTGACGTGGTGAGGGAGTAGTAATTACCTTGTGCTAGGGTCTCTATGCCGGAATGGGGATCCAGGAGATCTAGAAACCTGTTGGGTGTCTTCATGATAGGGGGGGTCAACGATGGTATGGTAAGGTTCTCCAGTTGCTTAAGGGTGCCACTGCTGGGCGGCGATTCCTCCAGGATAACTAAAAGAATAAAAGGAATCTCAAACAGGGTAGTTGGCAAGAAGCCGGTCTTGCTCTAAAATGCCGAGGGGCGTGGTGTGCTTACCTTCCGTAGTTTTTAGGTAGTGTGGACTCGGTCAAGCTCCACAATCGGGCGATGTGCCGAGCGTTGGTTGACAAAATGGTCATTCACCAAGACAACACGGGAATCCGTTGGGGCTATCTGTGAAGCCGGATGTCCGTGTACGATATAGTGATTAGCGGCGTGTAGACAGCGAGAGAGGACTTAAGATTGACGAGGGTGCTCGCAGCGGCCATTTTGGAGTGGGGTCGTACTAGAGACCTAACCCTGGGGTGATATAAGTGACGATTACGTTCGTGAAAAGTGCAGTGCTGTTAAAAGGGCCATAGTGTTGGCAGTGCACCGTGACATCCGTTTTCATGCTCGTGGGTGAGCCAGTAATATATACAAATAAAAGCAAGGGTTTACTGTTCTTGAAACACAAAATACACAGTTAAGGGCTACAAATGGCCGGCATTACAATGTAAGGGTAAGTACAGAGATCATAGTTCATTCCTGCTCATGACGCAGTAGTTCAGTCCTGCTGGGTGTTATGGTCTCGCCATGTAATGTCCTTTATAGAGATCAGAGTAGGGCAGCCCAATCCTCTGTTCGATTTAGTCCATTCTGAATTGAGTCCAACATGATTATACATTTCAGTTCTTCCTTATTCAGTAGGTGAGACATGCTACCACCTCTTGGTGGTAATTTCAGTGCTTTCAGTACAGTCCATCGGATGTCGTCTTCGCTGTGGTTGGCATTGGCGAAGTGTTCCACTAGCGGGGCATTAGGAGTTTGAAACCTAATGCGGTTTCTATGTTGGCAAATGCGTGTCTTAACTTTCTGTGATGTTTGCCCAACATAGACTTTACTGCAAGGGCACTGGATCAGATATACAACATTACTTGTATTACAGTTAGAAAGGGTGTTGCTTTTAAAGGTAACGTTGTTAAATACCATAGATTTACCTTCAATAGTCAAATCACACACGCTACAGCCACCACATTTAACGTCTCCAACAATGGGGGACAGACCCAATACAGCTTCAAGAGTGGAAGGGTGAGTGGGGCTAGGAAGGGCTGCGCGAACCAGATGATCTTTCAAGTTTTTACTTTTTTTGAAAGCGAACAATGGTCACTCAATTTCCACAGTGCCTGCATTAATGATTGGCCAATGGTGCAGTATCATTTTCCGAAGTTTGTGGTCACGCAGGCTATCCTATCTTCATCTTTCTTGGGGGTACGAGTTAGCAGGGTCTCACGCGGGCGATACCATGCTCGCTTAAGAGCATTCTTAACAATTCCTGTTTCTGAGTTTGGTGGCCAGAATAGCGCTTTCTCTGAAGTAGTCCTCCCTACATGAGCAGTTTCTCTGAATTCTAAGGAACTGGGAAAAGGGGAGGGAATCACGTAAGGCCCTGGGGTGGTTGCTCAAGTATTCTAGGAGTGTATTTCGCTCAGTGGGTTTCCTAAACAACCGAGTCAGAAGTGCCCCTTCCTGATGGAAGATAGTAAGGTCCAGGAAATCTATGGAGGATTTGTCAGATGTGAGTGTAAAATTAAGGCCAGAACAGTTGTTATTCATCCAGTGCAGGAAGTGGCGTAGATCATTGGTATCATACCTCCATACCATGAAGATATCATCAATGTATCTACGCCACATGATGATCCCAGAGAAAAAAGGGTTTGATGGTATTAGGATCACTTGCTTCTCAATCTCGTCCATGAAAAGTATGCCCACGTTTGGGGCAAAAATTGCACCCATAGAGGTCCTCTTTATTTGCTGGTAAAAGAGACCATTGAATGTGAAAAAATTTCGGGTCAAACAGAGTTCAAGGAGCTGTAGGATAAATGAAGTGGGTATGGCATGGGGGCGGGGACGTGTTTCAAGAGTTTTTTGAATAACCCGTAGGGCTGCAATTTGGGGGATATTTGTGTACAAAGACTCCACGTCCATGGTACACAAGGTGTCAGTTGTGGGGTCGAAGGGATGGTGTTCGTTCAAATTGATCATGCTCATGGAGTCTCGAATGTAACACGGGGTGGATGGCACAAAAATCTTGATAAAAAAGTCTACAATTGCCCCTAGTGGTTCCAAGACCGAGCCACAAGCCGAGACAATGGGCTGTCCAGGTGGCAGAGTAAGGTTTTTATGGACTTTCGGGAGCGTGTATATCACAGGCGTCCTTGGGCTTTTCACATTTAGGTAATTGAATTCCTTTTTAGTAAGGAAGCCCTCTGTTACTGCATCAGATGTAACCTTGCGTATTAGTTCCCGGATATCTTTGGTTGGGTTGGATGCTAGCCTTAAGTAATGCTCCTTATTGTCTAGCTGCCTTTGGATTTCCGCAGTGTAGGAATAGAGTTCTTGTATAACGATTCCTCCTCCTTTGTCTGCACTCTTAATGACCAGGGAGTCATTAGTTTTCAAGGAATTTATAGCTTGTTTCTCCTTAGGTGTGATGTTATAAGGAGTAAATCTTTTTTTTGTGTTGAAGGACCGAGAGATCCTTCAGAACCATCTTCTCAAACGTGAGTATTTCTGGCGGGATCATGCCAGAAGATGGGAGGAAAGTAGACAGGGGGCGAAATGGAGTGAGGGCCTTGGTCTCAGTTGGGGGGTGGATTTGAAAAAATGCTTTAAGGCGAATGCGCCTAAAGAACTTCATGAGTTCCATCTGAATCTCCATGAAGTTTGGTGGAATTGTGGGGACGAATGTAAGTCCCTTTTTGAGCAGAGACAGCTCATCCTCTGCCAGTGAATAGTTGGAAAGTTTAAAGATAGGTATGGTTTCTACATGTGTGGAACGAGGACCTACCACTGGTAATAGTTGTTCCTGGTCCTCCGCTCTCCCGGGGGGTTGAACCAGCTTTGGGTTTTCTGTACCCGTCCCCTTTGTGGTGTCTCTTGTTGGCCTCTCTGTAAAAAAGAGTTAGAGTTCTGATGTGCGCCCCCCCGTCTGGAGGTGCTAGTGCTCTTGCCTGCGTCAGAATTGTCTGACGATTCCGCTGAGGTATCTGAAAACCCCACCAGATTCTGGCGCCGATTAAACCTACCCCAAGGTCTATTCTGCTGGGGATTGGTGTATGCCCTGTTCGTGTAAAAATCCTTATGTAAGTATGGGTAAGTTGTTTCAATGTTATAGGATTTTATGTCTTTCTTAATCTTGTTTGACTTCTTATTCTGTTCAATCCTATGAAAATCAGCGATTGTTTTGTCCACCTGTTCTAAAAGTTTTTTGTTTTCTGTGGATGTGCCGGAGTCCTGAATTTGTTTTAAAATATCAGAGATCTCTACTTCGAGTAATTTCACTGTCTCAGTGGCGATGTCAATGCCTAATGCCAGCCAATGGCGGGAACAAGTCGTTCCTATATAACTAAAGTTGGATGTGTACTTGGGATTGTCTGTAAAGATACCAGGTATATTTCGGACCTGCAAGCCTAAGGGAATCACATCAGCCTTAAGGAAGTCCGTTAGCATCAGGACCATTAGTTGCAAGCGCACCTGTTTTTTCTTTAGTTTTTCTAATTGTTCAGGTATTGTAGTATTAGCCTGGCTGGGGACTTCTGAGTTTTCTGACAACAATGACGGGCCAGAACAAATGTGTTTTATGTAGTCATCTGTGTATAAAGGTGCAAGGGCTGACATACTGGGTTTGTTTTTGAGGGAAAAAAAACAAAGAGAGGTTCTATAGGTGAACGAAGGATGAGAAAATAGGGGAGGAAAGAAAGTACTAGGGGGACCCAAACCTAGATGGTACGGACTATTTTGAGCCCTTGCAAACCAGCGTTTGCACTCAAGACTTTTTTAATATAAACAAGGGAACCCAATGGATACCTTCGGACCATGGGCAGGCAATTATTATAAAAAACAAGGGTCCTAAGGCTGACTTGATTAAGCACACAATGAAGTTATAGACTTGAATCAGTACTATATCTGCAATTCCTGTACCCAGCCGGGTCAGGAAATTTTATTCAATACAGTAAAAAATTAGGTGACCTTGAAGAGGGCCAAATTTAAGCATTTGGTAGGGTACAAGCCTGTACCTATCCAAGAGTGAACCAACATATAGTTTAGAGAAAGGTAAAGATAGAGGAGACAAAAAATAGCAGGGAAAAAACGTTGGAGCCACCTGTCACTTGCAAATGGTTAAATAATAAGGCAAGTTTAGACAAACAGTCACTTCAATAAAAATGAGCTCAGTGGATATATTGCAGAACTGTTTAAACTGTCGACGACGTTTCGATCCCTTGTTTATATAAAAAAGTAGGGCTCTTTACTGTCCAGTGCAGGTTAACATCACCCAGGAAAATCTCTTTGGCATTGGAGGAAATCTTAGTTGTGATGATTTCCAAGAGGTAATCGGTAAAAGAGTCGTTGGAGCCTGGAGGGTGGTAGAAGATGTGTAAGTTGCAGAGATGTAGTGAGCTGCTATGAATGGCGAGTGCGAGGTATTCGCAGGAGTCGGAGGTGTCTGCCGAGAGTTCAGATACGAGGAAGGAGGAACGATAGATGCAAGTGATACCTTCTTCTTTCTTATAGGAGCGTCTGTCTAGTCTGGTGATATTATAGTTTGGAGGGACTAATAAATTCAGGCAAGGGGGAGCATTAATTGAGCCAAGATTCTGTTAGTATAGCTAGGTTTAAGTTTTTGTTTAGGATGAGGTCAGCAATATCTGCAGCATGTTTGACTGCTGATCGGCAATTAATTAAAAGACCAGATAGGGGGGGTCTGACGTGGGGGTGGCCGGGGAATAGAGTCTGTGTTGAACTCCAGAGTCCTAGTAACATCCTGTCATACTGCACTCTTTCCTTGCTTCATTGATTTTCTTTTATTGCTTATGCTACTGCTGGTATATTTTTTACAAAAAAATAACTAACATTGTCATTTGCAACACCAATACCTCTAACGTTCCCTAATGCGAGACCGATTACATTACAAATGCTAATTAATACTCTGTAGTGTACTTCTCATGCGGGTTTCACTGTCTGAAACCAGTGTAGTACAGGGTAAACGCTCTCCATAGAATGAATACTATTAACAGTACCCACTTCTCTACTCATATCAACTTCATTTCTAAATGTACGTTAAATGAGTATCAGGGGTTTCATATAGATAAAAGCTGTCCGTAATAGTGCATTCGTTTTGGAACAGACATTCAGTAACAGTTGTATACAGATTAAAAACTGTATACAATGAGAGTTTCCCATATATCTGAGGTTGATTGTTGATGTGAACCACGCTACCCATGAAGTGCATGGTACACTGTCATGAGTGATGTAATATGTGAGGTTATAAGCAGTGCATTTCAGGGATGTAAGTTATAGTTAGCTCAAGTAACTATACCTGCTGAATTCTACTTGATTTGTATGAGTGAAATCTGAGCCTAACTATAACGTCTCCGTATCCTTTGGTTTTTTTCTGTGAATTTTGAAGGTTTTTAAAATTATATTTCCTTACTATAATTTGCCTGTAACCTTTGTTTTTTCAGTACATTTCTGCGGTTTTAACTTCTATTTCCTATCTATAATGTCCCTGTAACCTTTGTTTTTTTCAGTAAATTTAAATGGTTTTTACAATTTTATTTCTGTCACCTGTAACCTTTGAGAGTGGATGTGTGTGTGGTGGTATGGGTCTGTGAGTGGGTTTGTGGGTGTGTGATTGGCTGTATGGGTCTGTGCGTGGGTGTGAGAGTGACTGTATGGGTATGCACCTGGCGGTGTAGGAGTATCTTTGTGAGTGGGTGTGTTAAGGTCTGAGTGGGTCTGTGAGTGAATGCATGAGTATTTGAGTGAGTCTGTGACTGGATGCATGAGTGTCTGTGAGTAGGTGCATGAGTGTCTGAGTGGGTCTGTGAGTCAGTGCATGAGTCTCTTGCTGGGTCTGTGAGTGGGTGCATTAGTGTCTTTGAATTTCTGTGAGCATCTCAGTGGGTCTGTGAGTGTTTGTGTGAGTCTGAGAATGAGTCTGTGAGTGGGTGAGTGAGTGTCTGAGTAGATCTGTGAGTAGGTGCATGAGTCTATGAGTGGGTCTGTGAGTGGATGCATGAGTGAATGGGTACATGAGTCTTGAGTGGGTGTGTGAGTCTCTCAGTGGGTGTATGACTCTCTGAGTGGGACTACGGCTGGGTGTATAAGTGTCTATGTGGGGTCTGTGAGTGGCTGCTTGAGTGTCTGGTTGGGCCTGTAAGTGGGTGTGTGACTGAGTGGGTGTGGCAGTGGGTACACAAGTCTCTCAGTGGGTCTGAGTAGATGCATACGTCTCTGAGTAGTGCTATGAGTGGGTGTACTAGTGTCTGAGTAGGTATGTGAGTGGGTGAAAGAGCTTCTAAGTGGATTGGATCAGTGACAAGGTGCATGAGTCTCTGAGTGAGTCTGTGAGTGGGTGTGTGAGTCTGTGAGGGGGTCTGAGAGTCTCTGAGTGGATCTGTGAGTGTGCACATGAGTCTCTGAATGGGTCTGTGACTGGCAACATGAGTGTCTGAGTGGAACTGGGAGTGGGTGGATGAGTGTCAGAGTGGGTCTTTGAGAGTGTGTGAGATTCTCTAACTGGGTCTAGAATTGGGTGTATCAGTGTCTGACTGGATCTGTAAGTGGGTGCATGAGTGTCGAGTGGATCTGTGAGTGGGTGTGTGAGTGTCTGAGAAGGTCTGTGAGTGGGTGTGTGGGTTTCAGTGCATCTGTGAGTGAGTGTATGAGTAAGTCTCTGAGTGGGTCTGTAAGTGTGCATTAGTCTTTCAGTGGGTCTGAAAGTGGGTGAATGGGTGCTTGAATGGATCTGTGAGTGAGTGAATGAGAGCTTAAAAGGATCTGTGAGTAGATGCATGAGTATGTGAATGGGTCTGTGAGTGGGTTTATGAGTGGGTCTGTCAGTAGGTGCAATGTAAAAAAAGAGTTGGGGGCACACAGGAGCATGTCCTTGGGCTACATCCCCTGTGATAGTCCCCTTGTCCAGCTTGCCTGCAGTCTCCTATCCTCTGCTGCCTTTGGTTTTCTGCCTTCTCAGCTCTTTCTCTGCTTGTTTTTCTGCCTCTTCTCTGCTTGCTCCTGCCCTCTATGTTGCCTCTTTCTGCTCTTTCTGTCTATTATTTTGCTTCTTTCTGCTCGCTGCTGACCTTTATTCTGCCTCTTTCTGCTCTTTTCTGACCTTTATTCTGCCTCTTTTTGATAATTCCTCACCTTTATTTTACCTCTTTCCACTCATTTCTGACCTTCATTCTGCTTCTTTCTCACCTTTATTCTTCCTCTTGCTGCTCATTTTTTACCATTATTTTGCCTTTTTCTATTCGTTTCTGACCTCTATTCTGCATCTTTCTGCTAATTTTCTGATTATTCTGCCTCTTTCTGCTTGTTTCCCACTTGTATTTTGCCTTTCTGCTCGTTTCTGACCTTTATTCTGCCTCTTAATGCTCATTTCTGACCAGTATATTGCCTCATTCTATTAATTTCTGACCTTTATTCCGCCTCTTTCTGCTCATTTCTCAACTTTATTCTGCCTTTTGCTGCTTGTTTCTCACCTTTATTTTGCCTCATTCTGCTTGTTTCTGACATTTATCCAGCCTCTTTCATTTGCCACATTTGTTTTGCATCCTTCTGTTTTACTGACCTTTATGTTGCCTCTTACTGCTACTTTCTTACCTTATTTTGCCTCTTTCTGCTAATTTCTGACCATTATTCTATCTTTTTCTGCTTGTATGTCATCGTTATTTTGAATCTTGTGGCTTATTTCCGACCTCTATTTTGCCTCTTTCTGCTGGTTTCTGATCTTTATTTTGCTTTTCTGCCTGTTTCTGACTTTTATTCTGACATTTTTGCTAATTTCTCATCTTTATTTTGCCTCTTTCTACTAATTTCTGACCTCTATTTCTCCTCTTGTTGCTGACCTTTAGTCTACGTCTTTTTGCTAGTTTCTGACCTTTATTCTATCTCTTTCTGCTCATTTCTCACCTTTATTTTGCCTCTTTCTGCTTGTTTCAGACCTTTATTCTGCCTCTTATGGCTCATTTCTGACTTCTATTTTGACTCTTTTGGTTTGTTTCTGACCTCTATTCTGCCTCTTTCTGCTGGTTTCGGACCTTTATTCTGCCTCTTTCTACTTGTTTCTGACCTTTAGTCTGCGTCTTTCTACTAATTTCTGACTTTTATTCTGCCTCTTTCTGTTCATTTCTCATCTTTATTTTGCCCCTTTCTGCTCGTTTCTGACCCCTATTTTGCCTCTTTCTCCTTAGTGCTGAACTTTATTCTACGTCTTTTTGCTCATTTCTGACTTTATTCTGCCTCTTTCTGCTCGTTTCTCATCTTTATTTTGCCTCTGTTTGCTCATTTCAGCCCTCTATTCTGCCTCTTGCTGCTGGTTTTGGACTTTTATTCTGCCGCTTTCTACTCGTTTCTGACCTTTATTCTGCTTCTACCTGCTTGTTACTCACCTTTATTCTGCCTCTTGCTGCTTGTTTCTCACCTCCATTTTTACCTCTTTCTGCTCGTTCTTCACTTTTTTTGCCTCTTTCTGCTCATTGCGGACCTTTATTTTGCCTATTTCTGCTCATTTCTCACCTTTATTTAGCCTCTTTCTGCTCATTTCTCTCCTTTATTCTGCTCTTTTCTACTACTTTCTCACCTCGATTCTAAATTTTGCTGCTCATTTCAGACCTCTGTTATGCCTCTTTCTGCTCATTTCTGACCTTTATTCTGCTTGTTTCTCACCTTTGTTTTGCCTCTTTCTTATAGTTTCTGACCTTTATTCTACTACTTTCTGCTCGTTTCTCTCCTTTATCTTGCCTCTTTTTGCTCATTGTGGACCTTTATTCTGTCTCTTTCTACCAGTTTCTCACCTTTATCATGCTTCTTTCTGCTCGTTGCTGACCTTTACTCTGCCTCTTACTGCTTATTTCTCATCTCTATCTTGCCTCTTTCTGCTTGTTTCTGACCTTAATTCTGCCTCATTCTGATCCCTTCTATCCGTTCCCCCTGGACTGCTGGTGGATACTCAAGGCCCCTGCGGTCCCAGCCGGCTACCTGGCTTCTGCAGGAGCCGGCATTGCTGCATGCAGGAGGCTGCTGGAAATGCAGCTCTCTGTATGCAGGTCCTAGACTTTCATTTCTTTCCCTGCCCACATACATGAGATGAAACCTCCACTTCCAACAAAGCAAAAGCAAACAGCTATATCCCAGACATGGGCACCCCAAGACATAACAGGAGCCAGCCCTGGGTTGTGGTGGTCCATAGGGCCAATAATGGTTCCAGGAAGGGGGCCGCGCAGCCCCCTCCTTTCTTGTATTTGGCGCGGCACAGACATCCTCATTAATGTTAACTGTAGCCCTGGGGAGGTAGTGGTGGAGGGGTCTGCGCGGCCCTCGTGTGTTTAATTTAACAAAAGCCCCAGGGAGATGGTGGGCCACTGGGCTGGGGGGGGTCTTGTGGCCACCCTAATTAATTTTATTTAAAGCCCCGTGGAGTGGTGGTCCCCAGGGTCCTGGATGGGGGTCAGTGCAGTCCCCCACATAAGCCCCAGGTAGGTGATTGTCTCCAAGGCATACGAATGCTCATGGAGGGGGCCAGGTGTGCCCCCCTGCTTTAGTTTAATAAACTCAACATGCCCACCCAGAGGCTTAATTAAAAAGAAATACAGGAGACTGCACATCTTTGGACAACGCTGGCCATGAAAACGATTGTTTACAGTTTGCTAGTGTTTTTTTGTATCCCAGGGTACTCTGCTAATGGAGTGTTGTGGCACAAGGTCAATCCTTTCTATCTCAGATTGTTAGTGGGGATATACAATAACAATCAGATGGGAAAATTCACTATGAATTTCACCTTTAACATTACCAGAAGAACAATACACGTATCTACTTAATTCTATCCTTTTCCAGATTGTATGAAACTATGTGTAGTCCAATATTTGAGATATTGTGATGCATACACTGCACGAAATAAAATTTAACTGCATAAACAATTTTAGGTGCAAAATCACACATGTCCCTGAGGCAAAGTATGAAGCATTGTGGTATCACTAGTGGGAACAAAATCACTGAGAGTAGTGTGGAAACAATTTTAGGAGCACAAACGTTTCTCTATTGCAGTCAATGGAATTTTCACTTTATGGATCACGCACAGCAATTGAAATAACTTTCAGACTACCACACCTAGCAGACCAATAGCTAACAGTGAAACAGAAAAGCTCCTCTATGCTAATCCAAAATGTGAATTACACACCATGTTCAACACAAGCTAAAAAGGGCTGTTTCAAACAAGCCAAAATCTGCAGAGACGGTGACTCAAAGACTATGTATATTTTTGTTGCTGGTATACTGTATTTCCACACCTGAACTGAGCACAACAATAAGTGACACAGAAAGAGACAGTTTGTATAGACACAATGCAAACATAACCTTCCTGTATTTGCAATTATCAGATTGAAGCCTGCCTTAGTCGTTTAGCCTATGCTCGTTTAGAAAAAAAGATCAATGGACATTTGTTCACAAAGCGTATTGTCCTTCGTCCTTCAAGGCTGCTAAGATTTCCTGAAGAAATCATGTACTGTATACATGAACTTGTTCCTATTCTTTAGCCCTGTAAGTTTTATTTACCAGCAGCCGAGGTGAAAGGCGAGTCAGGCAGATTAATCAAAGCAGCTATTTAAAGCAATGAAAACAGAACTTTGCTTTTCTCTCTTCTGCTCTATTTGTTTTAGCTTACAATTATAAGCTGAGACAAGTTTCTTTTTTCCTTAGCTAGAGAAAAGCTAGAACCTTTCTGCATGTTTCTACACATTCCGAGGTAATGTTGTATTCATTTGACTTGTATTGAACTGTTTCTAATATCTGTTTGCAACAAAGAACTAGCAGGTTTTCGATTAGTTGAATTTTGCATTACAGGTTTTATTTGTATACATCATGTTTGCAAACATGCTTGCTCTTTCATATAAAACAGCTAAGGACCAAGGTTTGCGTGAAAAGTGATGGTGTGTCCATGTATCCATGTATTATGTGGGTAAAGTACCCCTTGGCGAGTATGATAAGGATATCACAAGTCACCTTAGCTTTCAGTAATCTTATTAAGGAACTCTGTCTTCGGCTTCATTCCTCTATATGAGTATGGAACTTCTCAGTGACTGGAAATAGCCTTATAATTTATGGCATGAGGTACTCTATCCCTTAGTTATGCATATTGTTAAATAATGCTGTAAAAATATACATGATTTCTACCATCTAGAAACAGCTACTTTGTTGCTGATAGAAACATCATTTTGACCACTACGATTTCCAAGACTGGGTTCATAAAAAAGCAGTTGTTTATTAAATAACTCTTAAGTCAGACCATCGGATTTGGAGACGTGATTCTGGAGTGAAGGTAGACGAATAGGAATTGTGACTTTACTTACTTACACTAACCCAGTTTCGAAATTTTGCACCACATTTCTGCTACTTTTTTTCACTGTACAGCATATAGGCATTGACATTGTCTATTGTTAAAATACATCCGGCTCTCAAATGCCACTAAAGAGTAAAATAAACATTATGAGAGAAAAAACAAGACACTGATGACCAAATATTTTGAAAGGTTTCATTAATAATATCACTCCGAGGACCGTATAATAAAGCATGATTTACATAAGCTAATTACAAAACGAAATATGTTGTTCAAACATACATGTTCATCAACGTTCTGTTTTAGCTTGATTAAAGAAAAATCCATGCCTCTGCATTTATGCTACTCCATAACATATTCATTTTTAAACGATTACATTTCTATTTAGCCATCAAACACCTCACAGACACAGCATTTATTTTTATCAAGTGTATAATATACATGCCTTTAAATACAAAGCTTTGGGGTTTTTGGTTGAAAAATTCTGCTCTGTCATTGGGACAGTAGGTGTCCTCAAAGAGGCAGCCAGTTGAGGACATATGCTCAGATTCAGCAAGTCAGCGTACGAGACTCGCAGAGCCCAAAACATGGCTAACTATATGAGCTATGCTCTGTTCCTTTTTACCTTTCTCAGAACCTGCATAATAAGTGGCACAGGTAGGAATCCATAAAGGAGTTCAAAGTCTCAAAAAATGTGGAATGTGTCTCCGACAGAGCTTTAAGGAGGAAAGTCCAGGCAGCAAAGAACAGACACTGAGCATTCTCTATGGTAGTGAAAAGATATATCGAGGGCATACTCGACTGAATGAATATGCCCTGTGCTACTTCTGGACGCAGGTGTATTCATGATCAGCAGTATCACTGCTGTGCTGGTCCAATATGACCTTCAAACAACCTGCCAGCTGACCATTAAAGAGATCCTGAGAGGATTCAGCAACCTCCACACCCTGAGAACCTCTCAATAAAGGCCATGGCACACCACACCACCCTGCTTTTTGCTGTACCACATGACAGTTGTGTTGTTCATCAGAGCATGGACACACCTAGTCTAATTGAAGGGAAAAAGGCTTTGAGGGCAAGGCGGAAGGTGTGTAGCACCAGAGGGTTGATATGGTGGTACTGCTGCATCAGAAACCAAAGAACTATGATCTCCGAGCCCAGACTGGATGCACCCATCACTACAGTGAGGCCAGGGTGAGGCAAAAAGTATGATCACCCGTCAGTTTGGCATCCACCACTGAAGGTCCTGCCAGTTTTATCTGAGATATGGATGTTGTCTGACAGGAAGTGATGCACCCATTGAAGGTTAAGATTCCATTGCAGAGCCCACATGTGCCAATGGGCATGAGGCACCAGAAATATGCATGAGGCCAGTGGTTATGTACAAGGCAGAAATGCCAAAACAACTTGACCTTCTGCCATGGGTGATATGAAATAAATATCAACGTTGCACAAAGCCAGTGGAGTGGAGCATCTTCATTACAACAGACTATGGTGTCTTTTGTACATACAGAGGGATTGGCAAGTACCCTCATGCTTGTGCCAGTGTTTGATACGGTGTTTGAGACATATCTTCTCTATGTAGATAGTATTTAAAAAAAAATACATAGAGGGTAACAAGGAATAAGGCATTCTATTGCCATTTTGGTGTTCTTGTGGCATTTTCAAACCACTCTGCTTTCAGCCTTGTAGTTTATGATGTCACCGGAACCCCTTGATGGCAGAAT
Organism: Lissotriton helveticus; assembly: GCF_964261635.1. Taxonomy (NCBI): domain Eukaryota; kingdom Metazoa; phylum Chordata; class Amphibia; order Caudata; family Salamandridae; genus Lissotriton; species Lissotriton helveticus. The sequence continues at coordinate 42,823,588 of NC_136060.1, read as the reverse complement.
TACATCAAAGATCTATAATATACGTATGATGTTTTAGCATTTATCTTGTGGGCTATAATACTCAAAAACCATTCCGGCTCAGTTTACGGTTTATATGATGACCATGGAAAGCTTTCCATATTTCATGGGTCTCTTCAATATTTGGATTTTTATTCCATTCAATTTTGTGTGATAAAATGACCTCAACATGTAATATATATACACAAGGACATGCGCATTTTCACAAATTATGCCAACATCTGTTCAAACCTTTTAAACAGTTGTATATAACTCTACATTTAGCTTATAGAAGGGACAAAGAGCATGTCACATAAAGCATCTTTATTTATATTTCTTTTTGGGTGTGAGGTAGCAATATATTTGAGGTTCACTGTTTAGTGCTGAACATTTGATTTTCTGTGCCTATTAACATTAATATACAATGCTGTACAATCATCTGCATATTTTCATGTCGCGGTTATAGAAAATGTCCAAGGTGACTATCAGCTTTGACAGAAATAAAGATACATAAAATAGTATGTGAATGCCTTCAAAATATATGTCTTTTCACCAAAGCATGCGCTCCTCCAATAATTATATCTCATGTCTTTCTCACACTCAATTTTTCATTTAATTCTGCTGTTCAGTAGGAAAAGTGCTACCTCCAAAATTTTAGAAGGCTGCTGTAATCTTTCCCAAGGCACCTTGGAGGTCAGTAGAAGGCTCCAATTACAACCATCTTTCAAGCCAGGCATTATAAAAGCCACTGAAATGCCTAAGTCAAAACGGGACACTGTTGTTTGAAATTAATAGAGTTTTTTTTTACTTTTCAGAGAATATTATTCAACTATGGAAATGCAGTGTGGAATTTCGGCATGCCTATCCTCCCGTACTCACCCATAAAGTAAGCGGCACAGTCAGAGCCACTGAGGTTTCCCATTCAGCAAGTTCCCTCTAAAGTCTCACTGTAATAACGGGGGATCACTTAAAGATTGACCAGAGGACAGCCGGCCTGATAGTCCACCTGCTTCCTTTTCCCCATGTCTAGCATTAACCAACATAGTTAGAAATCTTTACCTGCTTGGCGGGGAACTCTAAAGATGCTGGTACATTTGCCAGTGTAGCTATTGCACTCAAGGCAAAGAACTTTGCTGAACAAGGAAGATGTTTTGTTTGCACACTTGGCAAACTTTATTTGATTTTCGTCAAAAAGCTTCCAAAGCAAGAATTTGTTGTGAACGAACAAAAAACATCTACAAACTTAGAGCACTGAAAGTTCTCGCAGTGCATGGGGTCATTTTGTTTTTCTTGTTCATGACTGCCCAGCTTTCTCATCAGAAGGACCACCTTGAATAGGGTGGATAGTCTGGCCAACAATGAGAAATAGTCGTGTGGCTTCACCCACATCTCAATGGAGAGGGAAAACTAAGTTTAACGGACTGGGTATTCAACATTTTCTGGTGAATGTCTTGCATCCACTAAACACGAAATGACTCAGTAAGTGTATTCAAAAATAGAAATAGGGCACAAAGAAAGCTTCTATGATATTGGAGAGACCACAGTAAAGGAAATAATACCCCTTAGTGACAATTGGGAATTTCTTGATGTTGGGCCACTTAGAGTACTCAGTGCAATGCATGGAATGTGAAGTGAGCAACCGCAGGCTCAACTCAACTTTTTTGCGCTTTACACAATGAGAAAGAAAGGAAGAATGGGTGAGGATTTACATTTCTGCCTGAATATGGTTTTCTTTTTTCCCCCCATTGACATGCATTGCCAGTAGTATACCTGAAAATCTAGCCCGATGCACTTTTTCATGCATACTGTGACATGTTCCAAGGGAGAGGGATAGGAAAGAGGCTCCTCTGTAAAATATGTATTTATTTTTCTCCGTGGAGAAATATCTTCCACTACACCTTTGCAAAATATGGGGTGCTATATTACCCTTTCCATGGTGGGGGAAGTGCCCACAAATGTACGTGTGTGTAGGCATTCCCAAACCTCTAAGGCAAACCACACCTACTTGCTATGTCTTGAATGGGATTTACTATGTTGATTGCTTTGCCCTTCGGGCCAGTAATCCTTCTATAAATTCATGGATGGCATAACGATGGTATTTTTAGTAGCACACTTAATTTAAACCAAAATTATCTTTATATGAGTGAGGTTTAGGCTCCGCAAAAGATGGTCGCCAAGATGTGAGGCTCTACTCCTCACTGGGAGCGGCGATTACTTTTTATCTGGTTCACGTGTCTGTAGGAAATGGAGGTCTCCTCATCTTACAGATATCAGCCTCATTGCTGGAATTTTGCCAGCACTTTAACAAGCCCGCTTTCACATGAATGAACGGATGACGCTGCTCAGAGCATCGCGGTTGCCATTTTGTTTATCTCCGTTCTGAGTGAAGCAAATGCACCTGTTTCTACTTTTCTTCAGTCAGTCCTGCATCGTGTACCTCATAATTCTGTGGAGGCTTTTCTTTTGTCACTGCCATTAATGGCCTAATTTGACTTTGGACACCACTTGCATGCTTAATTTCTTCTCACAAAATCAATAGAGTGTCATGCATTTTTGTGACTTATCTAGCCTCACTTAAAGTTTTCAATGTAACATGCTTTCCAGAAGCTGATGATTATCTACAAAGGCTGGTAATTAACTCCTTCCGCCATACTCTATCAGAGGGCACGTCTTGCAGTATTGCTGCAATCATTTTAGAAATTACTGCATTGAGCATCTTATTCTATTTTGCATATTGTTCGCAAATCTTTTTGGTGCTTGAGTCCAATGTATGCAATTAGCCAATGAATTTTATTCACATTTTACTAAGTTGCTTACTTGAGTAGCAAGGTCTGCATTTACTGTATCTAATCTCTGTGGCCTCACTCATTTCTACACCAGTAACCTTACTGACCTGTATTACTCTACATACGCTACAAAATTTTCTTTTTTGGGCAGAATTAAAAAGGTTTCCTTGGTCCAGTAAGAGTCACTATTAAAATATCAGACTCAGGTTGGTCTTTTTTGTAGAACCTTTAATGGAGGATCCAAGTTCCTCTTTTGACATGGCGCAATCTGGTAATTCTCACTCTATAACCACCACTATCATACCACTACCATTCCTTTGAAGTTACATTACATCTCTACAGCGAATGAAAGACTAAACCATGACCCCCCCTTCTCCAGATACATTCTTTAATCCTGTATCTTTAGAAACCATGCTAGAGGAAATTAGAGCCTTAACACCATCTTTAATCCTGTATCTTTAGAAACCATGCTAGAGGAAATTAGAGCCTTAAGACCATTTTTTGAAGAAACAAACTAAAGGATTGAAACTCTTGATGATAAGTTGTCATCTATGGAGTCCATGATATCATCAGTGGAGCAGAGGGTCAGTGATCTTCATGATGAAACCACTAAAATTGCCCTGTTGGAAAAAGACATCCTCTTGCTAAAAAGCATTCGGAAGACCGCAAAAACAGAAATAGACTTAATAACCTATGTATTTATGGCTTCCCAGAAGGCATTGAAGGAGAGAATCCTGTGTCCTTCTTTAACTATTTTTTGCCTAAGCTCCTTTAATTCTCTTCTTCCACATCCTTAAACATCCACCATGCACACAGACTGGGTCCTCACTTACCCTCTTCCTCAGCTCCTGTTAAATCTTGTGGTGTGATTCTTTTTTTGTTCTGGAGTTCACGGATCTCTTGTAAGGGTTAAACGCAACCAAATCTAAGAAACTGCTTATGTGGTCAGGTGCAAAGATATTTATCTCACAAGATGTCCCTTTTGTTACTGCCAACAGGAGTAAAGAGCTGCTTAGTCTTCGCCCGGCGTTACGTACCATGGGAGCTCTTTATGGCTTGCTGCACCCATGTAACTTCAAAGTTACATTCCAGAATGAGACCACTTCTTATGATGAATCAGCAAAGCTCAGACATTTTAGTCTTGCCCATACAACTGACTCTATGGACATGGCGGATCCTTCCTCACGCTGAGATCTTCATTCTTGGTTTATTGCAGCTTTAACTAAATATATTTTTTCCACAGTTTATCAGTTATTTGCTTGTTGCTCTTCTTTTTGTTCACTCTCTTTCTTCTTGATCTTTTTTGCAGGTGATCAAGAACTGTTGCATTTTTTGTTCCCATTTTCCTATATAACATCCCGATGTGGCGACTTGCCCCCTGGTTGGTCGTGCCATCTTCATATGAGCATCACCACCTCATTTATTCTTTAGTTTTTTACAAGGAGTGTTTTCAGTCATCAGTTTTTTTTACATGTTCTGTCTTCAATGGTTCTACATTTTTATTATTTCTTTCTCTTCCTTGTCCTATCTTCATTTCTTTCTTTTTCTCACCTATTCTCATTCCTTATATTTTATATCTCTACTATTGTTACGTTTGACTGATCGCCCTTATATATATATATGTATATATATATATATATATATATATATAATTGATTGTTTTTTTTTATTCAGAGTTGTTTCATAGAATGTGAAAGGATTTGTTAATCCAATAAAAAGGCAGATAATTCCATCTCATTTGGCTACCTATAATCCTGAATTAGTCCTCCTTTAGGAGTGCCTTAAACACTTTTTGGATTCTACTGGTTTTCATTGGAATCCTTCTAAAATTAAATATTTAGGTATTTGGCTCACAAATTCTATTAAAGAATCGGTCACTATAAATATGGAAGGAGGAATAAATAGAATTGCTAAATTAATCTCTTCCTGGAACCTTTTATTCCTTTCCTGGTGGGTCCATCTCATTCTCGACTCCATTAGAATGATGATTACATCTATTCTATTGTACATCTTGTCCCAGTCGTCATCCCTCGTACATTTAAAAAAAAATAGATACTCTACTTTCTTTCTTTCTTATAGAAGTCCAGACTTTCTCTTTCACATCCTAAGAAAGCTAAGATAGATGGTGCTGCAAATTTTCCAAATTTTCGGCCCTATCATAGAGATTTTTGTTTGAGACAGGCCTCGGTATGGCTCCTTGCATTGCCCTCCTCATTTACTCCTCTGTAGTTTGCGATTGAGCAAGCCGTGTTTGCACCATTCTCTCCTAGAGAAGTTCTTTATTTTTTCTCTATGAATGTTACTGCTTCTTAGCTTTTATTTAACACACTTATAACATACTGAAACCTTATGATCAAACCTAGTTAATTTCTTGCGAGTCTCCCTTATGATACAACCATTTTGTTACTATAAAAAATTGTTCTCTATATTGGAACTCTTGGAGACAAAAAGGTATAATATGGGTCCTCCATTTATTTATTGGTTCTAATGCTTGCTCCTTTCCACAATTTCAAGCAGCTTTTAAGGGAACTTGCTTATTTTGGCATGAATTCACTTTTCTTTTGGATATCATGTTGGAAATTCTCTATTTACTACCCTCCAATCCTACTCTTTCTCTAACACCCTCACCAAAAATTAGACTGCTAGCTTCTACTCCTAAAGCTTCTCTTATTTACAATTGTTTTACTTTCCCTGATTTATTTAGTGAGAAACCTAAAATAGAACTCCAATGGAAAGCAGAGTTGGGATATGCTTGGCCAGTCACTTTTTGGAATAAAATGTGGTCCAGAGTATTTAACATTTATAGATCAGCCTCAGCTTCCAAATCTTTGTTCTTTTTCTACCACAGATTATATCATACTTCACCTTCTATTGCCAAATTCTCCAACTCAAATATTAATGCCTGTTGGTCTTAAGATCACCTGAACGGGGTCCTTATGCACCTTCTTTTTCTTTGCACTCCAACTACATCATTTTGGGAGATAGTCTGGTTGTAGCTCACAAACATCTCAATTGTACAATGTACTATGTATCAGATATTGCTATTTATAGGTAGCTTATATGAGTTTACAGAGTTAAATGTATATAAAAAGAATTGTTTGATCTTAGAATAGCCTTGGTTTTTCAGCAAGTTACGCATTTTTGGAAATGTTCCTCTAATATTGCATTTAAAGCATGGTGGTATAATGTCTGTCACTATCATCGGTTAGATCTTGGTTTTGCCTCCTTTTGTAAGCCATCATTAAATAGACAATGGTATTGGTTTTCATTATGACATTTTTTAGACAGAATAGCTGTGCAAAATAATAATGCTATCCTTTCCGAAAATGTTATACCTCTGTGACCTCCTCTTCTGACTGCTTACTCTAAACTCTGTTTACTTTTCACATTAGTAATTTTTTGTCCAATTTTTATCTCATTCAAAACCTTTCTCCTTATTAATCTTTAATTGGTTATCGGTCTTTACTTACTTTTTACTTCCCTCTTACCTTTCCCTGCCTTCTGCCTCTTCCCCTTTTTTCTGATGAAATTCGTAAAATATAATCAGGTAGGTTTAGTGTCATATCCAGGATTACTCTTCTTGTTGGCTTAACCCTTTCCGTGCGCGCGTCGGCCAACGGCCATCGCAAGCACTAACTGGCTAGTCCCGTGCATTTCCGTTGGCCGACGCGGCCCCGCCCACTCATTAAGACTCCCGCACCGCGGCGGAATTCCCGCAGCGGTTAAGGAGTTAAATCATATTTTATTGGATTTCTCTTGACTTGTACAAGCCATTATTCTAAATAAAGATGATTAAACACAAAATGATATTTGTAAAAGGCCCTGTTAAGTGGCATTACTGGCACTCTATATGCCCAGATTTTATGTCCTAAATGTGGGATTCTTTATTGTCTTTTTATGAGAAAACATGCAAGGTAATCTATGATGAAGTGACTCTTTTGTTAGGGACACAATTGACAGGCTTGGGGAAGCTGGTGCTCAGAAAATATGTGAACAGCCTGGCTATGCAACACTGAGCAAAACATAAGGCATTTGCGGTAAAAAATAATTTCTGTGATCCCTACACCCCAAAACTTTATTACTACCTGCTGTATAGAGTGGATGCACCCACCTTACCTGAGAGTTAAATGTTAATGCCACTGACTAAAAAAACGTCATGAACAAGATTGCTATATCTGAACAGTTAGTTGCAATTGTACTGACTGAATAAGAAACATGGTTGTAAGATTCAATCAACCAGCCTGCAACAAGTATGAGCTAGTTAAGAGTGAAGGTAGGGAAGGCGGCAAAAGATTGAAGCTACAACACCTGCATCCCAAAAACAATTTTCAAATTGTCAAAGTTGCAGCTCAGTTCCAACACTCAAGCCAGGAAAGCATTGCCTGTGAGAGATGTGAGAAAGCCAGCACTGGTGGAGTAGTGAACTAATGCATACACTACTGCAGGGATCTGTTTTACATTCAAGACCATGGATTCAAATCCTTGGTGGGTCCTGTCACCTTTTCAAGGCCGATAAAATGCATACACTGAGTTGGTTAACAAGAAACATCTATTATTTTAGTGGCAAAATACCATTCTGGGTGAAACACGCTTTGTTATGAACTACTGAGATGTTATCATTAAGCTAGATATTATTGTGCGCAGGATAAACTAACAGAGGATACAGAAATGCTACTCCATGAAATTCCTTCATTTGCTATGATATAAAGTCTGCTCTCTTTTTCAGTTGGATCCAAATGCCCTCTTTAGGGCGAAGAATGAGTTCTCCTTGCAGGCACAGTTCCTCTGGCTTCTGGCTTGTTTGCACCCAAAACTGTCGTAGGATCGAGGATAACACTACTTTTTCTTCCATAAGGGCAAAACGCTGTCCTGGAAATAAAATAAAATGAAGATTTTTTTAGTAAAACAATTAAGAGAAGATTTACAAGAAAAGGCAATGTGGCAGTGTTTGTTGAAGGTTTTGGACCCAAAAACACATTTGCTACAGCAGATTACATTAAATACAGTTGATCTCTGACAAATATTCCGGGGAGGGGTTTTTCAGAGCAAATCAGTTTTAGAGAACTTCCATGCATTTCGTATTTAGAGGGTTTGCTGCTGCGAAAGATTTTGCATTTGATTGCTTTTATAAATCTTGTAAATCCAGACATCAGAAAAAACATATTACAGCTCATTTCGACAAATGGTGTTACAAAATATCAGAAATTAAAGCTGCTTTTCAGGCTCTACTGTATATCTAGATATTACTGCAAACTACCAAGAGTCAGATTAATAGTCTGACTAGTGGAAAAGTCTATGATGTCACATTAAGGGGGCGGGAGGTTGTCTACATTTATCTTAATCGTAGCTACATTTCCAAAAGTCATTTAATGAAGAAAAATATAAACTCCTGTAACTCTAGAAGCAAAGTGGTTCTGTTTATAAAAAAAAAGTAGCAAAAAGGTAAAAAGAGGTAGGGTTTGGAGATTAACCCTTTTATTAGAGACCATTTTATATTAATGTCGCTGTTGCAGGGATTCTGCAAAGTCACAGAACTATGCTTGGGTTTGTGGGACCTTAGTAGGCAGGGACTGAGTCATCCTACCCCCGAAGTAACCATGAGCCCGGGACTGACTAGCTATTGAGTCTCACCTGCCCTCCTACTTACTCACAGAGGAACATGTGATTAGTAACCCCAGAACACAACACTCCCAACCCTCTCAGGAATTGCAGTTGCAGGACACACCCTTTCCCTCTCACGCTAGTCCACAATAAGTTCTGACAGATACATGAGAAACTTTGAAAATGTTTATTTTAACTATAGTGCTAGTATGCAGTATACGTGCCACAACAAGTAAGAAAATGCCTAACACAAATACGGTTAGCAGAGCAAGTAGTCCGTAAATCAGAAATGTAGCTGTCATTATAGGCAACAGTGTACCCTAACCTCCCTTCTCTTCTGCAGAAGTAAAATGAGTATATATCAGAAGTTCCCTAGGTGTTAGCAGCAGACCCCGTTCCTCAGTATACACGGATGAAAGTTCTACATCTTGGGTGCTGAAACGATCTTTTTCCTAGAACTGTCCCTCTCCAAGTGTGTGTTACCTATCTGTGCATACCTATATGACAAGAAGTACGCATTCTCAAACAACAGCTGCATTTGTTTTGTTTAGTCTAGATGCTAGGGCCTGACCAGAACAGAATAACAAGGGGCATTGGTGTTCGACCTTGTCTACATGTGCAGACTAAATCCCAGGAAAGAACAGAGCGCAAAAGTAGCAGCATGATTTGTTTGAAAGTACATTGTGATACAAAGAAAAATATATCTGTAGAATACGGTGTGCAAAGCAGAGGACAGTCTGCAAAGTGATCATGCTAACATAGGGAAAACGGCAATGGACCTGCACGGTAATTGTGACATCCCCTTTGACATAATAACATGCTTTGAAAAAGACTGTTGCATATAGTTTTAGAAATGAGAAAGACTTGCACAATCACTACTATTTCTCCAAATTAAGCACTTTGGTAAAGAAAAAAATACTTTTTTATTAATCAAGGGGGGGGGAAAGGAATTGGGATCCTTCAGTTCCCTTCGTTAATATACGGGCCTGCAAGTAATAAACTCAAGAAGAGTGTGAATAAAAACTGGAAAATTCTCACTTCTGCAGATATACAGTGGCCCAAACCAAGGTTTGCACACAAAAGAACAATGAACCTAAAAGATATATTGGTTCACACCAGACCGGCCCCCAGACAACCTCTAGTCATCACACAATCACCTTGGGACACACGTCCAGTCATGGGACACTATCCTTGCGGTTCATGCTCGGTATGCCCACTAACGAAGGTGACAAAAGAAATCCAACTGTTGCCCAATCTGAGATGGAAACTTATGAATCACACCAATTGTAACACGACCAATGTAATTTACATGATCACATGCCCATGCAGAAAACTCTATATCGGCATGACATGTAGGAAAATAAAACAACGAATGTGTGAACACAAGAGCAATGTCAAATTAAATAAGATTACTACCAAGATGTCTGCACATTACCTTGAAGCAGGGCACACAACAAAAGATCTGGAATGGGTAGTCCTGGAAACACTAACAAACAAAGACCACAACGCCGAGAGAATTCTTTTTGAAAAGGAGCAACGATGGGTACACAGGTTGGGCACAGATAGTGACGGCCTGAATGATAATATCCCATGGGGTAGCGTATATAAATGAACTATTACATGTATACCGCTATATCCTCCTCAGGAATAACCAATAAATCCCTTTATGGAAATATTGCATTTCCTCTCATCCCTTCCTTTACAATTCTATATGAATAACGAACTTCTGAATGTTGGAGGAATAAGGCATGTGACAATACGACCCACAAGAAGATTATTGTTAAGGATACTGTGAGATAAAAATAAATGTGAATCTCCTTGAGTTCCAATGGGACTTTTAAAAAGAGACAGTACCTATTTTCTAAAGCCGGGTTTGTCGAAAATATTTAAGAACATAACGTCAAGTTAGCAAATGGAACCCATTCGTGAATTACAGAATCTGTAAAACCAATATCGCATCATTTGACAGACCAAGAAGCAGGCCACAACCTGTCCTTATTCCGTGAGCTGCATTTGACAATAATTCAAAATAACATCATAACAGACTGCAAGGGTGCGCCTTCATGTATCATTATTTTTCTATCTAATTAATAAAAATTTTAAGGAACCCTATTTTGATAGACACCTTTTGAAAAAAAGACTATCGGGCAAGCATGAGTCTTTCTACACTGTCACACACCTAAAAAACAGCAACCCGGCAACACCGCTGTTTCCGGGACCATCTGTGGCAGAGTCAGAACAAGTCTGATTACGGAGGAACCACAGGTAGCAGGGGATGAGACTACAACAAAACCGTAACGTATTTAAAAACGTCCTTACACCAACTAAAATGTAACCTATCCCCATAGCAGGCCTCCGCTGACCCACATGGATCCTGAGGAGGTAATAAGGTAACTACTTTAAAGGTACGTGAAACGAGTGAAAAAATCCACTAGAATGAATGCAACTGAGCAGCCTCACACAATCACCCTACCCTTAGTTGATTACTAACAATGCCCGTATCAAAGTATGAAAGCGACAAAACCGTTCGAGTAGGTACATGAAATACGCCATCGACGGTATTTGTTTTACCAATGAATGCACGTTCTGAATGAGTGGACTAGAAGGTATATGAAATGCGCCTTCTTTTGAATGTTAAACGGTCTGCAGCATCCTGTGGTTTGTTTAATGAGTAACGCTATGAACGAATAGTGGCGAAAGACATAGCCAACATACCTAAAGATTGATAATGAGGATAATCTTGACAATAGATCTCCCATAGAACTGAAACTGTTTGCTGATTTTAGTGAGAGTCGACCCTATCTGAGAACCAAGGAATAGAGTGTGAAGTAATTATTTCAGTCACATCTTGATACGAATTCGTGTTAACTGTCCTTTGTAGATTCTAAAGTATGAATAGCAAAAAAAAACGCCCTTTTAAAATTTTCTCCACAGGTAAAAGGAACAACACTAATAGTAGTTCCTATACACAGATACGCTAAGAAGTACTTAGAAGTATCTTTCCACACGTATCACACCGCTTGGTCCTGAAGAAAGCCCACCCGACCGTTTGGCGACTGAGGGCTGAAACATGTCGACCTACACCATTTCCATGAGTGATTGAGTCATAATAACTTAACTTCACCACACCGTTTTTAATGCCTCTAGAAACCAGAAAGAATAAAGAATGAATTCTGGACTATAGAGACTTTTAACATAATCTCCTCACCTACTCACGAGCACTATTCCTGATCACTACTGCCTTAACTGAAGGGTATTTCCTCCTGGTGGAGGTGCATAACCACTAAACCCAATGATTGTGCCAACACGTGTAAAACAAAGCGGAGAACCAAGATATACCGCTTAAACGTTACCCAAAAACATTACGCGTGAATGAGGGTTTTTTATTGGGACTTACAAGAAACCGATTCCGCATACCCGATTGTTATGCAGGACAAGTGATCCTTCTCTATTTGATAAGATTAAAGAAAAAAAGACTACAGCTGTATACAGCCTTGCAGCAAGAGCTGAAATGAAAAGATAGCCATATTATGAAGCCCTTATTCAGTTCCCCAGACACAGAAATTCCAGCTTGATTCACAGCTGGGTATATACTACCTTTCCTTTTAAATGAATGCAAAATCCACCTTATAGTGTCAAAGAGGAAATTCTGCATAGTTTTGAAGATACCCAATACAATCTGAGCCAGTGGTATTTTTATTTTGAATGCCTTTAATAACTGACTAAAATATTCAAGTGTAAATGTGAAATTAAGAAAAAGTTACTGTGGAAATCTCATTCTTGCCAAAATTGCCTGTACCATGCTGGCAGGTGATATATCTCAACACAGTAGGTGGTCCATGGGGGTGGAGGCAAAGGCCGCTGTCAACGGGTGGTCTGGTAAGCTACCTGCCAGTGTCAAAATGATAGAGTTTATCTTCCATTTAAGGATTGCAACTCAAATCATCGCTGTGTGTTACAAGGATGCCTGTCAAAAGAAACAAGAGACTGAAATACCCAAGTAGAGAAGCAGCTTGGTCATTGAGAGCACCATGGAGGAGTAAATGAGAACATATCTCAATGCATACCCCCTATAAAAAATCAATCACAATAAGCATACACTCTTTTCAGTCTATGGTGGCATAAAATAAATTAATGTCTAACAGACAAAGAGATACCCCAAAGTATGGGTAAATCAATGGAACTAGTGGTATTTCTGTCAACATGTAGTACATTATGGCTCACACCACAACAGTTTTTACCAAATAAAACAAAAGGTCTCGTAAAAGACCTGCACCTCCATAAAGTAAGGTATGGTATGGTTGGAGCATTAAGGCGCCACAAATAAGTGGCATTAGAAACAAAAAAGGGCCGAAAAAACGCTGTCTTATTAGTGGATGGAGCGCAAAATTATATTTTGCCTTTACACAAAGCATTCTTGCACCATCCTTAGCAAGTCACTTTAATAACAATATTTGGCAAAACGTATAGGTGCCAGCCAGTCACACCTACAAAAAAATCTTTAGCAAAAACCAAAAATGTTTATTGCCATAGTGTTTCCTGGCAGTGAAGGGAACTACTTTGTGGATGGATGTGCTTCTTGTGAAAGGGAAGCATGTCATAACTCTTACTGTAGTCCGTTAATGGCTGAAGTGGGATGACATCTTGCCCATTGATGCATGCTGGAGTGGTTGGACGAAAAATGTAAATGACAAAATCATAGACTAATGGATGAGGTCTGGCTGAACACTCCTGTAAGTAACTATTTTGTACATTCGTTTAGCAAAATCAAACGTGCTAGCCTCAGAAGGGAGGGAGGGAAATAAGGCAAAAACAAAATGGAAGAAAGGCAAAATAGAAAAAGTAAGGTAAATAAGGACAGAAGAAGGCAAGAATGAAGAGAAAGTAAAAGAGGAAATAAGAATGACAGAAAAAAGGAAGGAAATAAAAAAAGGAAGGTAAAAAAGAAAGAAGGAATAATGAAATAAATAGGAAAGAAAGAAGCAAAGTTAAGGAAAGAAGGCAAAAAAAGAAAAGAAGGCAAAAAAGAAAGAAAGCTAAAAAGAAAGAAGGCAAAAAGGAAGAAGACGAGAAAGAAACAAGGTAAGATTGAAGGAAAAAGAAAGAATGAAAGAAAAAGCAAAAAATCAAAAAAGGCAAAAGAGAGAAGAAGGGGAAACAAGGAAGAAGATAAGAACAAAATAAAGAAAGAAAGTAAAGCAAAGAAAGAAGATGGAAGGAAACAATAATAGAAGTTTCACAGCACAAAATACTGGATATTAAAACCCAAATTACACCCAACCTATGTTAATATAAAAGTGCTACAGGCGTGATGCAAACTAAGCACAATAAAGTTTGGTTTTCTTGCTGGGCAAAATTTATTAAGAACTATTGGTAATACTGAGTCCAAGAATACAATATAGTAGGCTGTGAAACAGCAGCAGTCAGAAAAACAAAGGTCATTCCAAAAAAAAATCCCAACAAAATTAGCAGGATACAAACTGATAAAGCTGGAATTTGCCCTCTACTCACTTCAAAGGCATCCTGCTTTGATATCAGCAACACTAAAAAAATGACTAGTAAAAACAAAAACAAAGGTACTGACAGTTACCTTGTGTGTGGATGTCTATCTTGTGAAAGAGCAAAATGCAGTCACTCAAGGGTAAATTAACCAGTAACTTAAGTAGGCACGCCCACTGTCTATGCTGAATGCTCTAGTGCGAAGAAGTAAAATGTGAATGACAATCATAGACTAGTGCATAAAGAGAGGTGGCTAAAAGCCCATTAAGTAAGTATATTATACATATTATTTTAGTAAAATCAAAAGGTCTTGGCTAACCCCAGACCTAAAAAGACTGGGATGACAAATGTGTGTATTATTGTGATGCAAGAAGGTGAGAGAGTAGTTTGGTTATGCAAATATAGAAGCAACAACTATTTAACTTCAAGTTGACACTGAGCTGTCCCACTCCCCCCATGTAAGTGCAGCATACTTCAGTCTCCCTGTGAGATCTGTTGTACTCAGAGAAAGGAGGGGCACTGGGTTAGACACCGAACAGTATCAGATACAACAGTAATCACAACACCAATAAAGAAAATATGAAATAAGATGTTATGTTAACCTAAGACATGACAAATGTCGGCACCTATTGTTTTCACTGTAGGGAGGATGTAAGCAATTTTTATAATTTTGCCCCCATGGCAAAAGCAGCAAAATTCGAAACAACCTTTCTTCTTCTCTCAAGCACTTTATACTTGCAACACTCTCGTCTGCTCCTGTCACATTATTGGCTGAATGCAGCGAAGACAAAATGGACAATAAGATGGACAACAAAGTGTGCAGTGATAGATGGGGAGATCTTGGCTATCCATAAATGACCTAGGAATGGGCATTACAATATATATTATTTCAGAAGGGTAACTGTGAACAACGGGGATGTTTTTCACCAAGAGGTTCAGTGTGACATCAAATAGGCACAAGAGGAAAGCACATATCCAATTTATGCCGTTTATGGGTCCCATGCCCATCCTATAGAAACATACGATTAGAATATCTGTGAATAGACAATGACCATCGTAAAGTCACAGTAGTGGATATTGGTCGGTTAATAAATTCAGAGACAAGCAGCTTGAAGTGAAGCCTCTCTGTTCAATTTCACTCCAAAGAAAGAGATGTGGTATTCAACAAGGCAGAAAATATTATATACAACGCTTAAACTATAAAGTGTTCTTGTACTTTTACATAACTGCCAAAATGTTCTTCGGGGATGTTCTGGGATGAGTCCACTTCTATAATATGCAACACGATTAAATATTATTTTACTGTTTTATTGAAAATCTCCTTTCTGCTTTTACATGGCTTGTTGAACTTCCACAATCAATGACTGCAATTTTCATAAGATGGGCCATACGTTGCCATTTTTGCTGCCCTACATGTCGTTGCTACTACACATTAAAATACAAAAAGATGCAACAGCATGATATAAAAATCGAGCAATGCAAAAGCACTGTACAGGCTGCAGTGTAATTCAAACACAGGAAAACAGGATTCCCTCTTCCCTGTGTTTTAGAGAGGACTTTTTGAGGCAAGTTGGAATTTTTTAGTTACCCAAAGATCTGGCACAGCAATGTGGTACACTAACTATATGGTTAAACTACGTTTGTGAATATCCCAGCTAGTGTTTCATAGTGTGTCCACGGTGGGCACCTTAGGTGTCTGCTCCTTGGCCCAGTGTCAAGGGATCTAGGGCTGTGTAGTCTTCTAAGGATCATTCTTGTAGGCATGGAGTGAATGGACCATGCAATGTTAGTGGGTAGCAAACAACATATAAGACGTCACTTTAAAGATGTGCCAGCTCATGGCCAGCCATGCGAGTCCTAGTAACAGCAAAATAGTTGACTTCACTGAGCGGATTTTAGCTCATGAAAATAAATTCTGATTTAGTCCAAAGAACACTACAAAAACCCCAGTAGCGCTAGCCTCGCTCGTAACTTGAGAATAACTTCAGTGGCACAACATAAACCATATTTGATGTTGCAAATACATGTGTTGTTGCAACAATGTTGCACTGATAATGTCTCTGTGAATAATGCTTTGGGGTCGATTTATCATGCCTGGTCCCACATGTGTAGCAAGGGCAAAATGACAGAATATGCACAAAATTAAGCTTAGGTAGGACTCGCCATGCAAAGTATAGGGAGGAACATTCCTGGCTGGCATCAGAACACTAGATAACGCCTGATGAAAAATGTGATGTACCACTAATAATCCGAAATGGTGCAACAAGCACTTTAAAGTTGGAATTTCAATATAACATTTCACCAGAGAGTTTTGACCAGAAAGGCACATGGAGTTAGAAGACAAATTGGACACCACTGAAAACAACTCATACCCGGTTCATTCATTTAGTGTGGAAAGCTGAGGCATCATGTCTAAGAGGGAGTATAAGCATAAGAGAAGGGCAGACTTCATCAACCTAATATCAGCTCCAATCACATCTTCAACAAAAGGCAGAGGACTGAGAGAACTGAGCGACTAAAAACAGCTGTATAATACTTGTAATGAAGCAGAAGTGCAAAACTGAGTTCATGCTGATGGGCACTTAAAACAGTGGTTCCTGAAAAACCGAAAGTTTTTAAATGAAAGGGTGGGACAGTGGTGACTCAAGACAGAGCCAGATGGCAAAACCTGGATAAATATGGGAAATACATATCGCTGCAAGGACAGAGTCAGGTCAGCTGTTTAATTAAGTAAGATCGCCTTAGTAGTATTGTTACATTTCCTTTATTGAGTTAGTTAATAATGCACAGGCTGCCAAACAGTTAAGAGACTTACCATAACGAAGTAGTTTATACATTAAATGTAGGCTCTTTTGTGGGAAAAACAATATATTTTAAACAGAGTATAGTTCTAAATGTAATGAAATGTTTCGACATCAATACATTAAGACTTGGGTTGATCTAGACCATGGGTACTCACAAGCTTTCTCTCGGGGGCCAAATTTGCAGTGTGTTTTTTGTCTGAGGGCCGCACCGGTGGGGGCGGGGTCAGTGGGGGAGGGGGCGGGCTAGGTCAACAAAAAAAACTATGACCATGAGGTTGATCACAGGTCCCTGCAGCGGATGCCTTCATCCACTGAGCCACCAGACCCGGGATACACACATCTCTCTCCCTCCCTCGCTCGCTCTCCTTCCCTCCCTCTCTCCCTCCCTCTCTCCCTCCCTCTCTCGCTCCCTCCCTTGCTTCCTCTCCCGCTCCCTCTCTCCCTCTCTCGCTCTCTCTCCTTCTCTCTCTCTCCCTCTCACTCTCTCTCTCCCCCTCCCTCACTCCCTCGCTCCCTCTCTCCATCTCTCCCTCTGTCTGTCTCTCTCTGTCTTCTTCCCTCTGTCTGTCTCTCTCTCACTCCCTCACTCACTCACTCCCTCTCTCTCATTCACTCCCCCCTCTCTCACTCCCTCCCTTGCTCCCTCTCCCGCTCCCTCTCCCTCTCTTGCTCCCTCTCTCCCTCTCTCCCTCCCTCTCCCACTCCCTCTCCCGCTCCCTCTCCCTCTCTCCCCCTCCCTCCCTCGCTCCCTCGCTCCCTCTCTCTCTCCCTCGCTCCCTCTCTCCCTTTCTCTGTCTCTCTGTCTCCTTCCCTCTGTCTGTCTCTCTCTGTCTCCTTCCCTCTGTCTGTCTCTCTCTCACTCCCTCACTCACTCACTCCCTCTCTCACTCACTCCCCCCTCTCTCACTCCCTCCCTTGCTCCCTCTCCCTCTCTCCTCCCTCTCTCCCTCCCTCTCTCCCTCCCTCTCTCCCTCCCTCTCTCCCTCCCTCTCTCCCTCCCTCTCCCGCTCCCCCTCCCGCTCCCCCTCCCTCGCTCCCCCTCCCTCGCTCCCTCTCTCCCTCGCTCCCTCGCTCCCTCTCTGTCTCCTTCCCTCTGTCTGTCTCTCTCTCACTCCCTCCCTCCCTCACTCACTCCCTCTCTCACTCACCCTCTCTCACTCCCCCCTCCCTCACGCCCCCCTCTCTCACTCTCCCCCTCTCACTCCCGTCTCCCTCCCTCTCTGACTCCCCGTCTCCCTCTCTTCCTCGCTCTCCCCCTCCCTCACTCCCTCGCTCTCCCCCTCTCTCACTCCCTCTCTCCCTCCCTCCCTCTCTCTACCTCCCTCCCTCTCTCTACCTCCCTCTGTCACGTCACCCTTCCTGCGTGTCAACACAGCCGGGACTGGGACAGCTTCCAGGTGCACACACACACACAGCCACACCCAAGCACTTCACAGGTCGTTAAAGGCCATTTGCATGCTAATGAGGCTTTGTTGTATTTCACCTCATCTTAGGCCCCTGCAGCTCCACTCTGGCTATGCCAGAATCGCCCGGCACCACAGAGTAGCAGAGACTCTCAGAGTCGCGCTGCAGCAGACACTCTTAAAAAAAAAAATAATAATAATAATACATGAATACAATGTTTGCAAGGTCCGCGGGCCGCCGAGGAAGGCTTGCCGGGCCGCCCTCGGCCCGCGGGCCGTACTATGAGTACCCATGATCTAGACATTGCCCTAATGGCTTGCGTACTCTACTTAATGTATTTTCCTTTAATCTGAATACTGCTTCCTCATATTGTGCTAGCACTATTCCTTCCCACACCAGACGTTTATCTTCTTAAAGTTTAACTAGTTTGATCGGAAATGACGAAACATTCACAGTAAACACATTATGACATGCTCCTCCAAGTTTGGCTCTTGGTCTAAAAATAGCATTTCCTGTTACACTGAACACTAAATCAGGTCCAAAGTGCCTTAATAAAATGTACTTACCAATGCAGTTTCTGAGCCCCGCAGAGAATGGTACGTATGCATAAGGGTTTCGCCCACTCGTATTCTCAGAAAAGAAACGTTCCGGTTGAAATGCTTCTGGGTCTGGGAAATATTTCGGATCCCTATGCAGTGCGTAGGGCACAATTAACACGTTGACACCTTTCGGCACTTCAAATCCACCTGTAATAAAATAACCAAAATGTCACTGGAAGCCATTATAAAATGCTCAACAATACAGTAAACCGGCCTTTAAAGTCAGAATAATACTGAATGACATTCTAAAGGGTTCATTACCAGTGCCCCCCAGAGCCTCCCCCGCCCCTCAAAGCATCCTGGTACCTCGCTGATCCACCAGAGTAATCCTGGAAATTACTGCACGTAGATGAGGAGTCCACGTGATAGTGATTGGGCCCCCCACAGTGCCCCCAGACTCCCCTAGTAATCCAGTATTTCCACAAGGAGTTTCACTTGGAGGCGGCTACTGCTGCTGGAGCCCATATGTCAAATTAACCAGACCAGCAGAGTTCTAGCAGGACTCGTAATTCTGATGGTGAGGGTAAGTCTCATTAGCTTCTGCAATTGGAAATCATTGCCTTGCGTATCAGCATATGCTGTTTTTATTGCCAAGTGTTTATTACACGCTACAGGGAAGAGGGAGAATAAGAATCTGCATGAAATAGAAAACACTTCTGCAAAATTCCAAATAAGTTTTCTCATGGATGGAACAAAGGAGGCCCCGCAACCGAGTGAGGGAAGGTGTACTTAGGGCCAGTGGTGGCTGGTGACATTTGAAAGTGGTGAGACGTGAAAGTTTGATTAGAATTACGCGAGCAAGCTCAATGGACAAACGTGGGATCCAGGCTGGGTCCTCCTCTAGAGAAATACATTGAAAAAAGACTGGAAAATGGTTCATTTTAAAGCTAAATAATTTGGAGATAAACCAAGGCTTATGAAGCAGGGCGAACGTATAGTTTTGAAATATTAAACACATTAAAAACGGCCCTATATCTTCGTGCATTAATATATTCAACAGTTACTGTAATGTGTAAATTGTACAATGCAACAACTTCAGCATTTTAAAGTGTGTGCTTGCCCAGTGTCTTGTACTGCATGCTACATCAACTTGCCGCTCTAAACAGGCTTTGGAAAGGACCCACAGCTTGCTGACTTCAATCAGCCATATAGAGATATGTGAAGACAGGTCTTTAAGTGGGATGAACAATGTGGGGTTTATCTAAAAGGGAACATGTAAAATACATTTATGTTATTCTCAAAGTGTGCTACCCAACCAGTATTTTGCTTTCTCTCTGAGATGGAATTGCATAGAGATATATAACATAACATCTGACCTACACCTAAAACCTGTTAGTACGATTAACTATTAGATGTTTAAGACAGCATCTGCAATGCAATATGTCTTGCATTTACTGGAGTTTGAGCTATTGGCATTTTAAATGACAGTTCCTTTTATTTATGTTTTGGTTTTTAACTCCTCCACTGCGCCCGCGATTATGCGGAAGTGCGGCACTTCCGCAAAACGGGCGGGCCGCGTCGGCCAAGCACCAGCGAGGCAGAGTTGCAGTCGGACAATGGCCGACGGCAGCATGGAAGGGGTTAAAACATAAGTAAAAGGCATTGTTATTTACAATGGCAATAGCTTAAACTCTCGCAAATGTGAGACCTATTGCATTCTAAATGCTTGAAGGCATCGTTGAATTGCCTCCTTCTGTCTCCCATGGCCCCTGAAGATCTCCCGTTTGATACAAGTAAAATAAACAATCCGGTGGTCACAACTGAGCACGATAGACCTTCTTGCAGTAAGAGAAACTCATTAAAAAATATTGCTTCCAGACTAAAGAAGACATACTGTGTAACAACTGTAGTAAAAGGGCCAGTCGTCATGGGAGGTTACAAATGAAGGCAAGGCGGTACCATGGAGGGACTAACAAGCCTAATAGTAAATCAGAAGTCAGCATTTATGAAGGAAAATGACACAAGCAAATGACAAATATGGGCGCAGAGTGGGAAGGGCATCAAGTACATACTCCAATACAACAAGGATTTGTTATAAATAGTTAACCTTCAAAAAGTTTAAGTTCTTAAACTCTCAATAGTATTTAGGCCTGTGGAAGGAGTTTTGGGCTTTAGTTATCAGTGCTTCAAGTTAGATATGTATATCCTTTTTCTCTGCACATCTCGTCCATCTGAACATCTTCAACCACCTCTCTTTCCTCTTCAGCACCCTCTTTTCAATCTTCCCCAAATGCACTTTCTCGCATCTCCCTCTATTCACCACTTCCAAACATACACTGCACTCACTCATATTTAAGCGGTTTATTTCCTTTTGCCTTCGCCCTGTAAATATTTTGCCATTTGTGCACCATCTTCACACACATTTCCACAGAATTGCAATTATAACTGGAATACATGAATATTGTTCTGTGTGCTCTGCAGAGAGGCCAACACACTGACAGACACTTTGCTTTGGCATATGCGTCAGAGCTCTCAATCAAAGCCACTCATAAACACATTTCACAGCTCAAAGTATGCACAGAAAAAAATACAGAAACAGAACATAATTAAATGGCTAACTCTTGAGGAAGGCAAGATTAAGTAAAAGGTGTAATCGCGGACATGCATTACCGTAACATTTTTAACACTCATTGTTCATCAATCAATTCATGTTTTTGGCATTAATGTTGTTAAGGGCATGAAGATAGGGACCGTTTTAATGTCATACAGCAGATAACTGTCTACTGTAAGCACGTATCTCTCACTTTGCTCTTGCCTAGGATATTTGGATCAATTTCCCAAGGGAACAAGAACACTGGCCTGCTCATCTTTTGAATCAATTTCGCTGGGGAACAAATACAGCAACTCCACTTCAAATGGGGGCCAGCGACATGCAGCCAGAGCCTGGGGTGTCAGAGTGGGAGAGGTTAACATGGCGAGGCTTCTCAGCACAATGTACATAACAGAAGATTTGTATTCTAACATCTACCATTACCAAGAACAAGGTACCAAAACACACATGCTTGCATCCACTCCTATGTGATGAATGGAAAAGGGTGGGATCTACGCCTGTGAATGACGGACAGCTGCCTTTACACAAGGATGAAGCCTCCCTGTACAAAGTTTCTTAAACCCTGGTAGTGGATCGTTGCAAGATCCCATGTCGAAGATGCATTGTGCAGCGGCAGTTTCGATGACCTGCGGGCCTTCGATGCAGAGTCTTGCGTCATTTCGAGGATGCTGTTGATGAGAAGCTTATGATGAGAAATCCTGTGTAGAAGATGCATCGCACACCGGCGGTTCAGATGAAGCTGTAGGGTGCGATGACGAGTCCTGCGTCATCGTCAAGGATGCCGTCTACCAGGGGCTTGTAGTGCAAAGCCCTGCGTCAAGGATTCGTTGCACAGAGGCACTTCCAAGGAGACTATGTGCTGAGATGCAAGGTCTATGCTGAGGTGGTTCTGCTTACAGGATCACAACTGGGCTGGCAGAGCACCTTCAAGCACATTTTAAGGGTCCAAGGCTGACAGAATCCAGGGGCTGGGTTCAAGGTGAATGGAGCCTTTTCTGTCCTTGGGGCTCTGATCAGGAATCCAGCCAATTAGCCCTTGGAGTCACTCTAGTAGTCCGCGAATCAAGATGCAGGTTCAGCCCTTTTCACTCAGGCAGCAGGTCAACACAGCAGCAGTCCTTCTGCATCTTCAGCAGGTCTAGGGGTGTACTGAAGGTATCCTGAAGATTTGGATCGAAGGTTCCACTGTTTATACCTGGTGCCCATGTTGAAGTAAGAGAATGTTCTGGAGGTTTCCAACTGCAGAAGTGTTTGGAATTACCTGCGCCCCTGACCTAACCCCAACTTGTCTGGGACACAAAAGAATACTGCCGAAAACTTTTGTGAGATGTTCTGATGAGCAAGTCTGGTAAATGACAGTTCCTCCCCCTCATCAAATCAGAGAGGGCCCATCCTGGCAACACCTATCCCATGTTTACCTCACAATATGGGAGCAAAGCCAGCTACACCAAGTCGTGTTACCCAAGAACTGGCTGCACGCACCAAATGGTTGGGACAAGAAAATCCAAACTTTCTAAAAGTGTCATTTTCAGAATTGTGACTTCAAATCTAAGTTTCCCTTAGAGGGTTTTAAATTACAATTCTCTATACAACAAACTTGACACTCCCACTTGCTCCCAATTAAAGGTTATCAATTCTTAATTGTAATAAGATAACCCAGTGTTATCCTATGGGAGAGGTAGGCCTTTGAAGTACAGAAAAAAACAAATTCAGGAGTTTTTCACTACCAAGACATGCAAAAAGTAAAGTTACATGCCCAACCTTCAAATTACAATGCACCCTGTGCTATGTACTACCCAGGGCCTACCCTTGGCGTGACTTACATGCAGTAAAAGGGGTCTTTACGGCTTGGCAAGGGGGTTATATAAAACGGCTTTGAGGCTTCAATGGCAGGCATGGGACATGTTTTAAGGGGCTACTTGAGTGCTGCAGACTCACTAGCAGCATTTAAGTTATAGCCCTTGGATACATGGTATATCACTCTAAACAAGGGACTTACAGTAAATTGAATGTGCCAATAGGGGTAAACAATGTCACCATATTTAAAGGAGAGAGCACAAGCACATTAGCTATGGCTAGCAGTGGTACAGCGTGCATAAAGCCTAAGGCCAACAAAAACGACACCAGCAAAGAGGAGTAAGACAAAAAGTTTGGGGGAAGACTACCCTAAGGCTGACAGGCTTAACATAGGGTGCCCTATTTTTAGTGCTTGTTTTTTGCTGATTTCAGGGTTTTTTCTCAGTGGTTTCCAAACCTTTTCAAATCAGTGTTTATTCAGCATCCTAACCCCAATATAGACAGACACTGTGTATTGCATTCTAACTCTCACTCATCTCATTACCTATTCTCACATCTCATTACTCCTCACACTAACTCTGTCTTTGGTTTACAGAACTATTATTGGATTTAAAAAGTAAGAGTGCCATAGTAAAATGTGTTAATAAAAAAATCATGGACATAACTGGGGGCATTCACCTACTCCTTACTGAATATTGTGACACTGTAGGGGTGGTCAACCCTACCAACAGCATAATACCTTGTGAAACCTTTACAATGTTGAATCACAGCAGATTAATTTGTAGCCCTGCATTCTATACATTAATGTGGTTCTATTGCTGTGTGGAAATTAATTTCTGCCAAGTGTTGCCATGGCAAATGTCTCACTTTAAGTTAATACTGACCTTATAACAGACATCACGTTATATTCTGGGACTTGAAATGTTGCTGTTAACATTGTAACTGTGGGCTATGAAACAGCAGCAGTACAGTGCAGTAGGGTAAAAAGCCACGATTAGCTGAAATTATCACACATAACAATGGGGCACCTTGCAGCTATGAATTTTGCTGGTATGTGGAAAGTCTTGTGCCTAGTTTTCACCACTAACCCATGTACATGATATCACTTTTTCTTGCAGGTACCAGCCATTACACCTTGCATTGAATATTTAATGCCTGGGGTGTTTGACAGTTAATCCGCTATCAATACTTACTTGTTAGAAAAGGAAGCTGATAGATATTGGATAAATTGCAGGAGTGACAGGAAAGGACTGATAAGACTCATGGCGAGTGGAGGTAATGGTTGTGTAACACACTTTTGATATTTCACAGGGCTTCCTTTACAGTTTTAATATGTACCTGGAAAGTACTGGATAAACACTGATGTATGTGTTCCAACATGTATGTATGAATTGATTGTATAATTTTGTAGTCTTCTCACAAGAAAGTTGTAACATGGTTTAGTTCTGGAAGAAACTGAAAAACTATGGGGTTGATTAGGATGGCGGACGGACAAAGTCCGTCTGCGATCCGGTCTGGGGCAGGTACCGTTCGCCACAAGGGTGGAGGAACCGTGCCCCCAATTAGGATGCACCCGCCACAGTGGCGGGTGCATCCCACATTTTTAACATTGCGGCAGACGGTGCTTAAAGCACCGCCCGCCGCAATGCTAAAAAGGCAAGCTGTGCGTTTCAAAGCACCACATGACAGGCACCGCGCGGTGCCTGCCATGTTGTACTTGGAAACGCAGGGGGGTATCTATGGTACCCCCCTATGTGCACCCCCTTTCACCCTGGGGGCCCGCAACGGGCCCCCAAAGCAAAGACCGTATGCCTTTCCGTGGCGGCATTGCCGCCATGGAAAGGCATACCCCACAGCCCATTCTAATATGGCTGGCGGTGTCTGATAGACATCGCCACCATATTAGAGCTTTTCCGCCACGGTCACAAGCCGACAGCGGTGGATAAGCGGCGGACGGTGTTTCTGACCGCCGCGTTCCCCCCCGCTATTGTAATATGGCCGGGGGGAAATTGAGAGCGGATGGGCACGGATGGCGGATGGATCGCCACCGCCTGCATGGCAGTGGGGATCCGTCCGCCATCCTAATCGGCCCCTTAGTTTGGAAAGAAAAAGAAAATAAAGATGATGACTCAAAGGGTTTTGACCATTCTGTATCTGTGGATAATAGTGATAGTACATTGTGGCCAAGTTTCATAAAGGCAAACATTTTCTCCAATCAGTAAAATAATTAACTAGTGCCTAAAGATCACATTTGATGTTAAATATCCTGAGTGTATACAATAATTAGATCAGATCTAAAACATGATTCTAAATCCTGAACCTTCAATTCAAGCAAACAAAACTGGACGAAACAAACGAAACAAAGCAACAATATTTTGCTTATATCCCTAAACAACAAAAATCACGCAGAATAATCTTAGACCAGACTTTTTCACTGCTACTTTGTATAACAAAGTTACATTGTGGTGAGTGTCCCTCACTTTGCTTTCTTTAAATGGCATTTTAGTTTGTGTTGTGCAGGTGATTATCAATATATATATATATATATATATATATATACATATATATATATATATATATATATTACCTACTGGCGGTCGCCAGTAGGTAGTTATAGTTAGGATTGATTTCCATAGGGAAATCGCAACATTCTATTTGGAATAACTTTGGCGCCGGTTGAGCAATCAGCCTGAATTTTTCAGCAACTTTGCCTCGCGGCGCTCCGCTCCTTCCCTGAAAGTTTGGGGGGGGATTCGTCAAGCGGAAGCCGAGATAAAAGGGGGGTCCCAAAACGTGTTTTCCCCATGTTCATTTCCATAGGGCGGTCTGTCGCACTTTTAGCTCGAACGGCTGAATGGATTTTCACCAAACTTGGCAAAATTGTAGGGACTGGTAGCCCGGTGTGCGTTTGCTATGTCTCAAGATATGTGCTCTAGAGGATTTTGAGTAATTTAGGATCAAAAAAATGTATATATCTAGAGCCGCGCCCCGGTACGCGTACCGGGGAACGCTCCGGGCGCGCCACGCGACTTGCGCACGGCAAGCTGATTGGTTCTCGGGTGTCTGTAAACATTCGAAACAGTCCGCAGCGGCCGCCATCTTGTATCTCGGTAGGATTGAGACACAAGAGGTGGCAAAAATCAAAGGGGGAAATGAGCAAAAGGGGGCAGGGTACACCCCCCCCCGACCCCCTAGGTTTGATGTGGGGGCCATAAAAGGGTCCCGCGGGACAACATTTTTTTTTTTTTTTTTTAGTTTTTCGCGGGGGGAGCGCCGGGTACGCGTACCGGGGAGCGTACCATGGACATAAAAGAATGACAGACTTTTTAAAAAAAAAATAGCATTTTTTTATAAATTGGAGGTAGTTCTGAAAATAACTTTTTTTTTTGTTTTTGTTGTTTTATATTTTTTTATACTTTTTAAAACGATTCTATATTTTTGGGGGATTTTTTTCAGGGGAAAAACAAAAACAGGGATTCCAAAACTGCTCAACAGGAGCAAAAAACATGTGAAAATTTAGGGACGGGGAGGGCAGCGGTGTTCCTGTCTCTTTATAGCAATGTGTTCAACGCTCTGCTCCCCATAACAGAGCAGTTCCTCACACTCCACGCAGAGAAATTTAATGCCTGCAAACACCGGGTGTATGTTAGGGACCATTCTTCCACGTGGTGGTCCCGAAGGTGTTGCTCCACCAGTGGAGGTGCTGCCGCCATCTGTTGGTAAATTCCGTGCCAGCTCCCTGACACTCTCCCTGGCAAAGTTGTTTGGGTGTCTTCTCTTGACATGCCTAATTAAATTGGCATTTCCAAAGCTATATTTTTTTTAGAGGATTGCCTCTCGATAAAATACTGCCACATATTTTGCAGGTTACTTTTGCAGCATTAACTTTTTTTTGTCCCTTAGGGATGTCATAAAATTTCCAGATGAAGTGGTTCTTTTTTTTCTGGTGAGGAGGGTCCTCACGCAAAAAAACGTCTGAATCACTGCTGGATGACTCCCTTGCAGCCATTGCTGTAGATCAGGAAAATTAGGAAAAGAAGACAATACACAGAACAGCTCTTGCTCTCTCCAAGTACAAAGCAATAGTGAGAGAAATGGGTGGGTTTCTCAAAATTTTGAAAAAAAAAAGTTCTGAACCAATGAAAAGTGTTATTTTAAAGTCACATGGCTTGACGCGCTTACGCTACGCGCCCTGGGGCGCGTCCCAGGGTGCGTAGCATAAGCGCGTCGGGGCGCTTACGTTGCGCGATCGTTTGCGCTTCTGGGTGCGCTTACTCGGTGCGTCATAAGACGCATATCGCGGCTACGCGATACGTGTCTTATGACGCAAGGCGTGGCGGCTACGCGATACGTCACGATGTTGTTTTCGTTCGCGGCAATAGCGCTGTCGGGACGCTCACCGGTACGCGCCCCGGGGCGCGCCGTATCATTGCGCTTACCCGTGCGTTCACCGGTACGCGCCCGGGAGCGCCCCGGGGTGAAAAATAAAAAATAAAAATTAACATATTTATACAATATAAAATTCGTTTTACATTTTTTCACTTTTTATACCTATAAAGATTTGCTATTAAAAAACCATTGAAATTCACTGAAAAAACCATAGGTTTCACACCAGTTATAGTTAGGAATTAGCATTAAAAAAACCTATTAAATTCACTGAAAAAACCATAGGTTTCACACCAGTTATAGTTAGCTGAAAGTTTTACTCGCATAAAACCATTGAAATTCCCACGTTATAGTTAGTTGGACTCACTATAACTTGCGCGTGCAATGCACTGCTGATGACGTCACATATTACATCACTCATGACATGGTCAGTGACATCACTCATGACATCACTGATGACACCATCCTTGTGACAGAGTGACAGAGTTCCTTTCACTGTAAAGTAACCCTTGTAACAAATATTCAAAAAAAGAAACTAAAATATGGAAAAAAATGGAGATACCCATACCACTTACAACAACCAATTCAATAATTCCACCATCTATATACACATTTATTTTATTTATTTTATTTTATAGCACTTATAAGGAGCGCAGCTACCCACAAAGGGTTTCCCGGCGCCGGAATAGCAAAGCACATAACACAACTAGAGAGAGAGAGCAATCAACAGGCAATTATTTGTCGAACAACCAAGTTTTTACACTTTTCCTGAATCTCATATGGTTTTCTTCCTTGCGTATATGGATGGGTAGTATGTTCCAAAGAGTTGGACCCAGATATGAGAAGGATCTCCCGCCCATTCTAGCCCGTTTGTACCTAGGCACCGCGAAGTTCGCTGCTGTACATGAACGGAGGCTGCGATTGGGGAGATAAGGCTTAGCAAGATCTTGTAGGTACCTGGGGGCAGTACCAGCTTTGATTTTAAACAGATAGTTCAGGGTTTTAAAGCTGATCCGATTTTCTACCCTGAGCCAATGCAGGTCCCTAAGATGTTTGGTGATCCTGGCGGATCTAGGGATTCTGCAAAGCAGTCTGGCAGCAGCGTTTTGCACGAGTTGCAAGCGTCTTATTACTGCTTTGTTTGACCCAGGTACAGGATGTTACCGTAGTCACGCCGAGATGTAACTAAGGCATTGACTACGGTCTTCTGGGTGGTAGGTGGTAACATCCAGACAATTTTGCGTAGCCATCTAAGAATGGTGAAGCACATGCCTGCCACTTTGTTGGCTTGCTGTGTCATAGATAAACTGTCATCTATGATGACCCCAAGGTTTCTGACCTGGGAAGCTGGTGGCGGGAGCTTACCTAACGACGCCGGCCAGTGGGGATCACTCCAAAGGTCTTTACTATTCCCTAGGAGGAGGATCTCGGTTTTCTCCCCATTTAGTTTAAGTTGGTTAGCCGACATCCAACTAAATAGTTCGTGAAGGCCTATTTTTAGTGCAGATGGAGCAGACAGATCAGATTTAGAGAGTGAAAACAGAATTTGAGAGTCGTCTGCATAGGTCATTAAATTAAGGCCATAATTTTCTGCAAGGTCGGCAAGTGGTCGTAGGTACAAGTTGAAAAATAGTGGACTCAGGATAGATCCCTGTGGTACACCATGGGGGGAGTAGAATACATCGGAACATGCCGAGGAAGAGGCGATCTGAAAGGTGCGGAGGGATAAGTATGATGTAATCCACTCTAGTGTCCTGCCTTCGACACCATTCTCCTCCAACCTGGCAAGCAGTCTGGAGTGAGAAATGGTGTCAAAGGCCGCACTGAGGTCCAACAGGACCAATGCTACCGTTTGGCCATCATCCATAAGCTCCCTGATCTTTTCTATGACTCCGAGCAGGGCAGTCTCGGTGGAGTAACCACTCCTAAAACCAGATTGGGACGAGTGAAGCAAGTCATTGTTTTCCACATAAGTTGAAAGAGCCTTATGAATGTGCCTCTCCAAGATTTTGGAAAAAGCAGGAAGTAACGATATTGAGCGATAGTTGGCCAATATCGTGGGGTCGGCGGCCAGCTTTTTGAGCAGTGGACTGATCATAGCATGTTTCCATAAAGCAGGAACTGTGGCCTGTTCTATGGAGGCGTTAAGTATCTCTGCTATGGAAGTCATGGCGGAGACCTCCAGCTGACAAATAATACTGATAGGAATGGGGTCACGTGGGGAACCCGATTTGATAGATTTTAATAGTTCCTTCAGTTTGTCCAAGTTAATGGGGGGCCAAGCTTCAAGGCGACAACTTCCTCTGGGGACTTGGGGGGTGTTGTCTTGCTTGTGTGTGTTAATACTGTTTCCGTTGATGTTAGAGACAATATTCTCAATCTTTTCAACGAAAAAAGACGCCAGATCCTGGCACTGCTGAGTATTGAGAGGGTTAACCTCCGCCCTTGAATTCTCTCCAGCCAGCTCTTTTACAGTGTTGAAGAGGGTCTGGGATTTATTTACGGCCGTGTTAATAGTAGTAGTGACATAGCATGCTTTGGCGTTCATGCAGGCCGAGTGGTAGCTATTTCTGGCCTTGCGATAAACCTCTTTTTGATGCAGTTCATATTTCTTACGCCATTGCCTCTCCAGGGTCTTACATGTAGATTTTTCTTTCTTGAGGGCCTCTGTATACCAGGGGGCGGGGGGGCGGTGCACTTTCCCTTTGCAGCGGGATAGGGGCAAGCAGGCATTCACTGCACCATTTAGCCATTTCTGTGTGGCATCTGATATGCTTTCCATATCCCCATTTAAACATGGGTGGTCTTTCTTCAATGCGTTATTGAGATCATCCAGGTTTAGGGTTTTCCAATTTCTCCTAAAAGTTTCAGAGGGAATCGTGGAAGGGCGTTTGGCAGGTTTAAGTGAGATAGAGAAAAGTGTGAGGAAATGGTCTGAGCAGCAAATGGGAGTGGTGTTCAGCCATAATAGTTCTCTCATGTTAGATATGATAGGGTCTAACAAATGTCCAGCTTTGTGGGTGGGGCCCTTATTGCGTAGTGTCATGTCTAAGGCCATAAAGTCATCAATTAGATTTTTACAGATCTTGTTATTGTCGTCTTCTAAATGAAGATTTAGATCTCCAAGTACTGTAAAATTTTGGGCGTTCAAATGGTGAGGTAAGATGTAGTTTACCAAGTTATCTGACCATAAGGGATTACTTCCTGGCGGGCGGTAGATGAGTAGGCCAGAGAAAGTAAAGTTGGGACTGAGGGTAATTTTAAATGATGCCGCTTCGCAGCTAGGAATGTCTGCAGGTTCAAAATTACACACAAGATCTCTACTGTGAATAATGGCAATGCCCCCTCCTAGTTGGTCAGCACGGTCCCTCCTTGTAATAGCATAACTCGGGGGGAGGGCAGTTGCAACATCTGGACCTGCACCATCATGTAGCCAAGTCTCCGTTAAAAATATCGCGCTAGGCTTTTCCTCCATTAAAAGATGGAAGATGTCTAATTTATGTTGTGGTAGTGAACGACAATTTACCAGGTAAAATGTAAAATCACCGGGACTCTTTCCCGGACAGTGGGGTTTGTAAATGGTACCGTGGGGAGTATCAGGATAAGGCTGATGATTTGTCAAAGAAAGGGTACACTTGGGACAAGTTTGTATTCCAG
Source organism: Lissotriton helveticus (assembly GCF_964261635.1). Lineage (NCBI taxonomy): Eukaryota > Metazoa > Chordata > Amphibia > Caudata > Salamandridae > Lissotriton > Lissotriton helveticus. The sequence continues at coordinate 42,792,507 of NC_136060.1, read as the reverse complement.
CTAATAGCGGGTTCAGTGTTATACAATTATCATGGCTGATGGGGCGAAACGCCCTAAGTTGCTCACATGTTAGCATACCTGAAAAGGGTGGGGCAGAGATCTGTGCCCTGTGTCCCGGCCTGGCCCGGACGGGCCGACTCAGGCTGGACTCCGGCGTAGATGAGGCGCGTCCGCTAAACGCGTCCGCTAGCGCGGAGTGGGACTGTTTCCTTTTATGCCGGAGACTAGAGCGCTCTCACCGCTCTGTCCCGCCCTAAGATGGCCGCCCCTAAAATCCCTGGTGCTCGGTGCCTTGCCCTAGATCGGCAGGTACCGAGCGAAAATGTGCTGGAAGTGATTGCAGGTCAGCGACAAGTATGCTGTCTGCAATTTCGTGAGTTTTAAAATGATGCAAGTACAGAGTATTAAAAACAAACACAATTTTTAAAAATAATCAAGTTCGACAAGATACAGCTTGAAAATATCTTCTAAGCGTTGTGCTAAGCAGCAGAGTAACACGCTGCCTATGTGCTCGCTAAGCTCGCAAACACTGTCTGGGGGCTCCTTTTATGCCGGAGACTAGAGCGCTCTCACATGCACTAATTCACCAACAGTTCTATATAGTCACTCCTACATATACTCACTCATCATATGTAGTGATACACCTATACATCCTGTTACACACCGACAGTCATCCAAAAGTTACTCACACACATACTCACACATGCAAATAAACTATTGAACATCCATTTATTTGCATATACAGGTATACACACACTACCACTTTACTTCTAAGGAAACTTACACATACTTACTCTCTTAAACAATCACTTATAGAAACACATACTAATTTAAATAGGAACTCTTACAATCTCTCACTCTCACATATACTCACTTATATACAACAATATTCACATATACTAGATTTAAACTTATGTAGTTACTGATAAGGAACCTAATGAGACACTCATTCACTCAGTAACACACACATATACACAGTCATCCACCCATACAGTCCTGCACATATGCTGTCTTCAAAACACATACAAGCAGAGAGTCTGTCACTCATGCATCGCTGTGCTAAGTAATACCCCCACCAAACCATATAGACACTCATAATGATATTAAAACAAACATCTAATAACCCATATACACACACATGTAGCTAATCACCAACCCATGCAGCCACTTATACACAAAGTGAAACACTAATACATATATTGGAATATTTAAACATCACTTGTTAATAGATGTATTCACTAAGATACACTTAATAAGCCAGTTAATCAATCAATTAAAAAAAAAACATCAATGTAAACTCTTATTTAAACATTTATTCTTCCAGCAACTTTTACATATACATATATAACAAATATTTATTTTTTTAAAAATACACACATTCACTGGATGGTCTCATCAGTGATGTCATGAGTGATGTCACTGACCATGTCATGAGTGATGTAATATGTGACGTCATCAGCAGTGCATTGCACGCGCAAGTTATAGTGAGTCCAACTAACTATAACGTGGGAATTTCAATGGTTTTATGCGAGTAAAACTTTCAGCTGACTGTAACTGGTGTGAAACCTATGGTTTTTTCTGTGAATATATATATATATATATATATTACCTACTGGCAGTCGCCAGTAGGTATATATAGTTAGGATTTTTTTGAATAGGGATTTCTGAAAATTCTATGTTGAATAACTTTGGCGTTGATGGACGGAATTGGCTGAAATGTTCAGGAAAATGGCACATTTTGTTTCTGAGCGTCCCCTGAAAGTGTGGGGGGGTTTCGTCAAGCGGGGGCCGAGAAAAAAGGGGGGTCCCAAAACGTGTTTTTAACATTGAGTTTTCCATAGGGCGGTTGGACTCACTTTTAGCTCGAACGGCTGAATGGATTTCCACAAAACTTGGCAAAATTGTAGGGACTGGTAGCCCGATGTGCCTTTGCTATGTCTCAAGATATATGCTCCAGTGGTTTTTACAAAAATTAACTTTGAAAAATATATATTGGGCTACATTGGGCTATATATATGTTAGAGCCCAAATGTAGCCCAATGTAGCCCAAAGATGGCCACCAGAGACAAAAAAAAACAAATGTAGCCCAAGTATCAGCCAGATGTAGCCCAACTATATCCCAATGACAGAATGTCCCAGAGTGTTCTAAAGAACAACTAGAACGCTAACAGTCTTACTTATGACAAAAGTATGGCACACCTGAAGTCATCTTGATTGGAATAAAGTGGTAACACTTAATACATTTAATTTGAAAAGGAACAAAATGAGGGGTTTCATTTTGCCATAGAAATGTTATATATATAAATATATATATATATATATATATATATATATATATATATATATATATATATATATATATATATATATATATATATATATATATATATATTACCTACTGGCGGTCGCCAGTAGGTATATATAGTTAGGATTTTTTTGAATAGGGATTTCTGAAAATTCTATGTTGCATAACTTTGGCGTTGATGGACGGAATTGGCTGGAATTTTCAGGAAAATGGCACATTTTGTTTCTGAGCGTCCCCTGAAAGTTTGGGGGGGGGGGGTTTCGTCAAGCGGGGGCCGAGAAAAAAGGGGGGTCCCAAAACGTGTTTTTAACATTGAGTTTTCCATAGGGCGGTTGGACTCACTTTTAGCTCGAACGGCTGAATGGATTTCTATGAAACTTGGCAAAATTGTAGAGACTGTTTGCCCGATGTGCCTTTGCTAGGTCTCAAGATATGTGCTCCAGTGGATATTGAGAAATTAACGTTCAAAAAAATATATATATCTGTGACAGCGTCCCGGTTAGCGCCCCGGTTCGCGTACCAGACTTGTAACGGAACTTCGCGAGGAGAAGCGGATTGGCTCTCCGGTGACTGTCAACATTCTAAACAGTCCGGAGCGGCCGCCATCTTGTCTCTCGGTAGGATCGAGAGACAAGAGGTGGAAATAAACGAAGGGGGAAATGAATGAAAGGGGGCAAGGTAGACCCCTCCTGACCCCTAGGATTGATGTGGGGGCTATTAAAGGGCCCCGCGGGGCAAAAAAAGAAAATATTTTTTTTCTCGATTTTTCGCAGTGGAAGCGCTACCCGGTACGCGAACCGGGTAGCTCACCGGTAGCGTAACGGGAGTCCGCCATCTTGTGTATCGGACTAATTTAGTCACAAGATGGAGGATAAACAATGTTGGGAATGGGTATAAGGGGGCACGGGAGACATATCCTGACCCCCTAGGTTTTCTGAGGGTGGCTGAGGAGGCCCATATATGTAAAAAAACACCTTTTTTTTCAAATTTTAGCACGGTTAGCGCCCGGTCCGCGCACCGGGTAGCGATGTCATCAGTGATGTCACTGACCATGTCATGAATGATGTAATATGTGACATGATCAGCAGTGGATTGCGGGTGCGTGATATATAGTTAGTGCAACTAACTATATATGCGAATTTCAATGGTTTTGTGTGAGTAAAATAAGGTTTTGTAAATGCTAATTCCTAACTATATATGGTCTATAACCTATGTTTTTTTCAGTGAATTTTCAAGGTTTTGTAAATGCTAATTCCTAACTATATATGGTCTATAACCTATGGTTTTTTTCAGTGAATATATATATATATATATATATATCTATCTCAGAGTCCGCAGCTGAGCAGGAGCAAAAAATAGGGAATATTCCAGTTCCATAATTGTGCAAATTTGCTTATGATGTGCATAGAGGCATATGCACAAAACTAAATCATTGACATTACATTTGCTAGCATCGATAGATACTTCAATACTTGAATCGGCCCTTTCCATGAGCCTACATCTGATTCTACAGTATGATTTTACAAATCAAAAAAGATCATGGGTTGAATCCCAAATTGTGCAAACATTGCATACAGGCTATAAATATATTCCCTTGTTGCAAAATCCGCTCTTCCTACATGCCTAGTCCACATCATTGTTTAAAGCATCTCCCTCCATTATGGAACACATGAGGAACTCTTAAATAGCGGGATGAATCCCTGATTCAAGTGTTATGTCCTCAGCTATGCCGTCCTTTAACTACCATGTACTTTTCCCAACTGACTATGTGCAAATGGTGCTAAAAAATGTGCATGGTGTCGATTAAAATCGTTCAAACATCCGTATATGCTTCATGATGTAAATAGATCCCCATATTATGTGCCGCTCATGCTTAATATAAACATCTATTTTTCTTATTTTCTTATTCTTTTCCTCCTACTTTTCCATTAATGGTTCCTCTTCTTTATTTCGTATTCTGGGCACCAGCACACTAAGATATACTAGTATATGATATAAGAGAGATAAAGCATACTTAAATGTGTGTGTACAGCCTAAAAGAAAATATGCAACCCCATAATATATGTACACTGAAAGTATGGCAGCGATTTTACCTTGCTAGAGTGTCACATGGGTAATCAGATCTAACTGTACAGGTGGATAGTAACCATCCTGCTACCATAAGATTCTGGTTGGCAAGGATACCAAAAGGATAGAAATGTAAAACATATCCATATAGCAGCATAAGAAGGTATTAAAACAATAAATAATTACTAAAAAAAAAAGTGGAACAAATCTCTAATTTCCACCTTCTAATGTAAACGGTCGCAAGCCGACAGCGGTGGATAAGCGGCGGAAGGTGTTTCTGACCACCGCGGTCCCCCGCCATTGTAATATGGCCGGGGGGAAATTGAGAGCGGATGGCGGACGGATCGCCACTGCCTGCATGGCGGTGGCGATCCGTCCGCCATCCTAATCGGCCCCTTAGTTTGGAAAGAAAAAGAAAATGAAGATGATAACTCAAAGGGTTTTAACCATTCTGTATCTGTGGATAATAGTGATAGTACATTTTGGCCAAGTTTCATATAAGCAAACATTTTCTCCAATCAGTAAAAGAATTAACTAGTGCCTAAAGATCACATTTGATGTTAAATATCCTGATTTTCTAGAGTGTATACAATAATTAGATCAGGTCTAAAACATGATTCTAAATCCTGAACCTTCAATTCAAGCAAACAAAACTGGACGAAACAAAGCAAAAATATTTTGATTATATCCCTAAACAACAAAAATCACACAGAATAATCTTAGACCAGACTTTTTAGCTGCTACTTTGTATAACAAAGTTACATTGTGGTGAGTGTCCCTCATTTTGCTTTCTTTAAATGGCATTTTAGTTTTTGTTGTGCATGTGATTACCAAAATATATATATATATATATGTATATATATATATATATATATATATATATATATATATATATATATATATATATATATATATACATATATACATATATATTACCTACTGGCGGTCGCCAGTAGGTAGTTATAGTTAGGATTGGCTACCATAGGAAATCCGCAACATTCTATTGGGAATAACTCTGGCGCCGGTTGAGGAATTTGCGTGTAATTTTCCAAAATTTTGGCCAGCTCCGCTCCTTCCCTGGTAGTTTTGGGGGGATTCGTGGAGTGGGGGCTGAGAAAAAAGGGGGGTCCCAAAACGTGTTTTCCTCATGTTAATTTCCGGTACGCGCACCCTGAGCGCACCACAGGGAAAAACAGTGTAAAAAAATAGAGTAAAAAAATTATGTAGGTTGTTTAGAGGTAAGTTAGCTCTAAAAAGAGCTGTTGTGTTAAGTGGGTGTTTTTTGTACCTACAAGTAGGTACCAATGCAGAGTCTTATATTCAAGAGGACAACTCTATTGCCCTCATCTGTAAAATGCACACAATCTCTCCTATAGATGTCTTGCATGTTGTAACGCAAGTTGTTGTGTTAAATGGAACCCATACCATAGTCTCTGAGGTAAGCAGAAACAGATTTATTCACAGGTTTCCTTGCTTTCTCAATCTGTGGACAAAATTGGAGGGACCAGTTCCATTTTTGCCTTTGTTATGTTATGTTATGTTATTTATTGATTTCTATAGCGCACGGCTACTCAAAAAGAGTGTCCCGGCGCTTTAATGGAGAAAGAAACAATGCTGCCACATAAAAAACATAACACCAAGATAAAAACTAACAGAAGAATAGGCCGGAAGTTAGCGGGAGACCGGCTACTGAGTAAACAGCCACGTTTTGAGGCCCTTCCTGAAAGCCAGTAGGCTGGTCGCTCCCCGTAGGGCCAGTGGTAAAGAGTTCCAGAGCTGAGATGCCAGCAGTCCGAAAGAGCGGCCTCCAAGGCGCGCTTTCTTTACCCGGGGAACAACTGCAAGGTGCAAGGCTTCCGACCTTAGAGACCTGGTCGGATGATAAAAGACCAGTCTCTTTTGGAGGTACTTGGCTCCCTCCTTGTGAAGGGCTTTATAGGCCAAGGTCAGCGCCTTAAAGGCAATCCTCTTGCGGATAGGAAGCCAGTGTAACGTTGCCAACAAACCCGAGGCCCTGGAACGCCTGCTAAGGCCAAAGACTGCCCTGGCAGCGGCATTCTGTGCCACTTGTAGCCGCTGCAACAAGTACTCTGGGAGGCCCAGGTAAAGAACGTTGGAATAATCCAACCTGGACCCGATCAGAGCCTGGACAGTCAGCGTCCTATGTTCCACGGATAACAGAGGAAGAAACCTCCGCAACATCCTGAGGATGCCAAAGCACATGCCCGACACCCCCAGGATCTGGGATTTTAAGGAAAGCCTGTTATCCATCTTCACCCCCAGATTCTTAGCGACCTGAGAGGAGCAGGACGGAGGGAACATATCCCGTGGCCACCAGGTCTGCCAGTCTGGTTCTGTATCGCACCCAAAGAAAAGAACTTCGGACTTGTCGGAATTGCACTTAAGGCTGTTTAGATGGAACCAGTGAAAAACAGCCCCAAGGCAATCCCGAATGCTCTCCCCATCAAAGTCGCCTCCTCTCTTACAAGAGAAGAGGAGCTGGGTGTCATCCGCATAGGATACGATCTGGGCACCATGCGACTCCACCAGCGCCGCCAAGGGGGCCTTTGGCATATATTAGAAAATACCAAGGCAGTTTTTGGAGAAAGTGACATCAATTGCCCAAAGATGTCCTTTAAAAGCATTTCCAGACCTACACCAGTCAAAGTGCCTAAGTCATTTCCACCACAGTGCACAATTATAAGGTCAGGGTGTGGTAAATGCATAAAGGATTTTACCAATGGTATCAATTGGTGACTCCTCAATCCTCTCTGTCCAATCCATACAATGTCCACATTTGGTAAATCAAGATTGTAAATACCTCTGTTAGCTGCGTATTTTTGACTCCAGTGGACATAGCTATGACCCACAAACCAGACTTTTGTCATTTTGAAGGTAGATGTGCTTCTAAAGTCAGATGAGTTGTGGAAATGAAATGGCAGTTTGATTATGAAAAAAAGTGGTTGTGAATCAGTGCAGTTGAATAACCATAAATGATTGGAGCTTTGTTAAAAATCTCCACTGAAAATTAGGGTGCATGCTTTTTTTTTTGTAAGAAGTCATTTCAATGGTTGAGAAAAAGTAATTTAAAGAAACATTGCATTTCATTAGCTAGTAGATTGAGAGGTCAAACAGCCTTGAAGGATTGTTTTGCAACATAGTATGATGAACTTGTGAACTGTGTGCTGGTTTAAGAGGGAGTTACCATGCTTACAGGGTAAATGAGCACTGGGGGGATGGGTGAATGTTATGTGAGTTTCAAAGGCTTGAAATGTACAACCAATTAAAATGTGCAGTTTGGTTTTGAATTTGTGTGGGAACAATTTCTATTGGCTATGTACAAGAATATGGGTCTGAAATGAGAAAGAATCTGTGCCATTATTGAAAGGCTCCAGTGAAGGTAGCATTATTCAGAGATTCTGCTTAAGAATATCTGTTGACTGTGACTGACACTGTTTTACATCTTCCAAAGACTTTTTAAAGGTGAGTAATGATTGTTTCAAAAAAGATAGAGAGCTTAAAGATTATTGACAAGTATCATAGTGAGTGTCTGTGTGAATTAAGGAATTATATTTTTACCTTTTTCCATAATGTTAGCTGTGTGTTTATAAGGTAGTCTTCTTTATAAATTGTTTTTTATGCTTGGATTCAATGCTGGTTTAGAAATTGTGTAATGGTTTCATTGGACTTGTAAATATGCTCCTTTTTTTGAAGTGCCATGTGCAACCTTTAGCATGGGTAGAAGCAGTGAATGTATGGTGAGGGATATGAATAGCAGATAGAAAACCATATGAAATTGTATGCGAGCTGCAAAAGTATTTCAGTAATGGTATCAATTGAGATGGAATATAAGATAAAGAGGGGCATATTTACAAGACTCTTGCGCAATGTTTGAAATGGGTGCAAGCAGAAAATGCATGCAGAATAATAAAATTGGCAACCAGAGAAGAATATGAAATGCTGTAAGAGATGTTAAAGCTTTTTTTTATGGCATTAATTGAGATAGAATATAGAAAAAAAAGAGAGGCATATTTACAAGCTGCGTGCGCAATCTTTGACATAGCTGTGTGTTTATAAGATAGACTTCTTTATAAATTGTTTTTTATGCTTGGATTCAATGCTGGTTTAAAAATTGTGTAATGATTTCATTGGACTTGTAAATATGCTCCTTTTTTTGAAGTGCCTTGTGCAACCTTTAGTATGGGTGGAAGCAGTGAATGTATGGAGAGGGATAGGAATAGCAGATAGAAAACCATATGAAATGGTGTGGGAGATGCATAAAGTATTTCAGTGATGGTATCAATTGAGATGGAATATAAGATAAAGAGGGGCATATTTACAAGACTCTTACGCAATGTTTGACATGGGTGCAAGCAGAAAATGCATGCAGAATAATAAAATTGGCACCCGGACAAGAATATGAAATGCCGTGAGAGATGTTTAAAGGTTTTTTTTAATGGCATAAATTGAGATAGAATATACAAAGAAAGAGAGGCATATTTACAAGCTGCGTGCGCAATCTTTGACATAACTGTGTGTTTATAAGGTAGATTTCTTTATAAATTGTTATTTATGCTTGGATTCAATGCTGGTTTAGAACTTGTGTAATGGTTTCATTGGACTTGTAAATATGCTCCTTTTTTTGAAGCGCCTTGTGCAACCTTTAGTATGGGTGGAAGCAGTGAATGTATGGAGAGGGATAGGAATAGCAGATAGAAAACCATATGAAATGGTGTGGGAGATGCATAAAGTTTTTCAGTAATGGTATCAGTTGAGATGGAATAAAAGATAAAGAGGGGCATATTTACAAGACTCTTGCACAATTTATAAAGAAGTCTACCTTATAAACACACAGCTATGTCAAAGATTGCGCACGCAGCTTGTAATGCTGGTCCAGAGATATTTTTAAAGGTTTCTTTAATGGCAAATTTATAAATTAAAAAATTAAAAAAGAAAAAAAATGCAATAGATCTCGCCCCCTCGGTGTCACACATACTGTTGGCAGAGACAGACATGGTACATTATATTTAAAATCCTATTAATCTGCCTAAGAGCACACTGTAAGTGAAGCTTGATTCACCCATCATTGTAGTCTTAGGCAGAGTCACACATACTGTTGGCAGAGACACACATGGTACATTATGTCACACATACTGTTGGCACAGACACACATGGTACATTGTATCTAATATTCTGATGATGTGCCTAAGATTACACTGTGAGTGCAGCTTGATATAATGAGCAACTAGAGTGCTAACATTCAGAATTTATGGCAAATGTGTGACACATCTGAATGCCTTCTTGATGCAACTAAAGTAAATAAGCATTGAAAATGCAATAGATCTCGCCCTCTGTGTCACACATACTGTTGGCAGAGACAGACATGGTACATTATATTTAAAATCCTATTAATCTGCCTAAGATCACACTGTAAGTGAAGCTTGATTCACCCATCATTGTAATCTTAGGCAGAGTCACACATACTGTTGGCAGAGACACACATGGTACATTATGTCACACATACTGTTGGCACAGACACACATGGTACATTATATCTAATATTCTGATCATGTGCCTAAGATCACACTGTGAGTGCAGCTTGATATAATGAGCAACTAGAGTGCTAACATTCAGAATTTATGGCAAATGTGTGACACATCTGAATGCCTTTTTGATGCAACTAAAGTAAACAAGCATTGAAAATGCAATAGATCTCGCCCTCGGTGTCACACATACTGTTGGCAGAGACAGACATGGTACATTATATTTAAAATCCTATTAATCTGCCTAAGATCACACTGTAAGTGAAGCTTGATTCACCCATCATTGTAATCTTAGGCAGAGTCACACATACTGTTGGCAGAGACACACATGGTACATTATATCTAATATTCTGATCATGTGCCTGAGATCACACTGCGAGTGCAGCTTGATATAATGAGCAACTAGAGAGCTAACATTCAGAATTCATGGCAAATGTGTGACACATCTGAATGCCTTCTTGATGCAACTAAAGTAAACAAGCATTGAAAATGCAATAGATCTCGCCCTCGGAGTCACACATACTTTTGGCAGAGACAGACATGGTACATTATATTTAAAATCTTATTAATCTGCCTAAGATCACACTGTAAGTGAAGCTTGATTCACCTATCATTGTAATCTTAGGCAGAGTCACACATACTGTTGGCAGAGACACACATGGTACATTATATTTAAAATCCTATTAATCTGCCTAAGATCACACTGTGACTGAAGCTTGATATAATGAGCAACTAGAGTGCTAACATTTAGAATGTATGGCAAATGTGTGACACATGTGAATGCCTTCTTGATGGCGCCAAAGTAAACAAGCATTGAAAATGCAATAGATTTGGTGTGATGTTAGGCTCATGTCCACCATATTACATGTAATCTACCATCTCTTTCTCTGCAAACAGTATGTGTGTCTCTGCTCATATTATTTCAAAGTATGTACAGGCCAAAAACAGACCACCTACATATAAACAAGACATACAAAATAATTAGTTAATCGTTTTTGACAGAAAGCAAAGCACATGTAATGTAAATGAGCCTTTTGTTGTATACTAATGTTTATATTGTTTACTTATTGTAATTGATGTGTAATATGTTTGTAGTGGTCTATAATATGTTATTTTCTCTTTACTACAGATTATAATGATCTATACAAACAAACTAAAAGTTGCCTTCTAAAGAAAGAAGAGAAAAAAGTTATTGAAATGCCAAGAAAAAAAAGTTTTTTAAGAAAGAACAATGAATCACCTGTAATTTCAAAGAAAACAGGATGTCCTTCTAAAAATGTTAGATCTGTACAAGGAGATGATATTTTGCATACGAAACGAAGAAGCAAGCAATTTTCTGAAATACGTAGACGAATGTTTTACAACAGAATAATATCCAATTTATTAAAAAATGTAAAAAGGTATAAAAAAAAGACAGCTTTGTACAAGAAAAAAAAATTGGTTAAGATTGTGGATGAAGCATTTAAAGTGAAAAATAAATTGTTTAGTTTAGTAATGAATAGAATTCGTACACTTGATAAAGTAATCAATGTGTTCAAATCAAAATGTAAGTGGAGGAGAGTAATTAATCGAACTAATTTCTGTGATGTTTTTTCTGGAGAATGGAAGCATAGTTCAAGTTCTGAGCCATTTTTTAATAAAGAAAGTTACTTTCAGGATAATGATTTGGTGCATGCAGTTGACACCAGTGGTCTAGCATATGAGGTGAAGGACGGTTGTCCGGTTGAAAAAGAAGAGATTATGCCTAGAAATACAGAAGAGGTGTTAGCTGATGAAGTTTTAGGGAGATGTCCTAAGGCTCCAGTGTATACATGGAATTGTAGTAGTATTTGTAGTGTCCGACAAGAATCAATTGATTTGTTTCGCACTTTTTTACGGACATATACTAAGAAAAGTGTGAAACAAAAAATGAAAATTTTACAAGAGTTAGATCCTTGTAGAGTGAGAGAAAAAACAGGTTTGCAAGGGCATTCACTGGCTTGTCTTTCAAGAAAAGTACGTCAGTGTTTTTCACCATTTTAGGATGTTAGCAGTGCATCATAATAAAGTGAGGAAATTAGTGAGAAGGTTGTACTATGCAAAAAGTCCAGCAGTTAAACTAAAACAGTTAAACAATGCTCTTTTGCATGGAACTGAAATAGATGTGAAAAACATTTGTGATGAAATTGAGTTTTGTTACTTTGGTGAAAAAGAGGTTAGTGCAGAAGTTGATACAGTAATAGAAGGTAATGAAGAAGAGAATGTAGACATTTTAAGTACCGAAAAATTTGAAAATGAAATTATAAAGTATAAAGTGAATACAAGTTAAAGGCCTAATTTTTCTTGTGTTTGTTGTCGACGTACTCATTATAAGCATCAGACTAGATTAGTTGATTTATATGTAAAAAGCGAAAAGATAAATATTAATGAGTGGAAGGATTTTGCAACTTATTTGTTGGTTGAAATTTGTTTTGATTTGGGCTCTGATCAACATATTTGTACATATTGCTATAATAAATTAAATAAAAACAAAATGCCTGCTAGAGCTGTTCATAATAATCTGGAGTTGGTAGACATTCCTTCTGAATTGATGGATTTAAATACCTATGAGTCTATTCTGATTAAATGTGTGCATCCTTTTCAGGCTATTGTTCGCATGGAGCCTAAGACAGGGAAATTGCCTCCTTGAGGTTTACAGAGAGGATTAAAGGGAAGAGTTGTTTATTTGCCTCTAGATTTTAAGAAAAATATTGATACAATTGGTGTTGAAAAAGTAGAAGAAGAACCTCTGGTTATTCTAGTTAATGGTGTTCCGACAAAAAGTAAGAAAATCTGGCAAGAATTAGTGGATGTTAGGAAAGTCAAAAAGGCAACGTTGTATCTGGTAAAAAATAATCAGTACTATAAAAATGTGTACGTGGGAGAAGAGGAAACAACTGTACAAGACGACACTGATGTCTCTGCTGGACAAATAGAAAAAGTTGATGTCTCTAGGAGTGAAGAAATTTACGAACATTATAGTGTTCATCCATTGCATTCCAAAGAAGTAATGGGGAATGCTATTGACTTGTTTCAGATTAAAAAAGCCGAAGGAAGTCCCATTAGTGTATGGGAAGAAAGTTTAGAAGCTTGTTGTTTTCCACAGTTATTTCCAACAGGCGAAGGTGGACGATATGACGACCGACCTGTTCAAATTCCTGCATCCGAATAACGGACTTCAAGATTATATGCAGAAGATCCAAGGTTTCGTCAATGCATTCCATATTTGTTCCATCTACTGTTTGAGAGTGACTTGTCTGGACTTTCCTATGCAGTAAACCATATACTGAAAAGTGGAGCACATCTACAAAATGTTTCGGCAAGGGACTTTATGGATAAAGTCAAACTGCAAGACAGTGTTTTGGAATCTCAGCTAATTAATCTCATGGCATGTCAGCATGGTACTAACGTGTATTGGTACCGTCGTCATGGGGAATTGAAATGTTTGCTAAGAAACTTAGGAACTCCTACATGGTTCCTCACTCTTAGCTGTGCTGAGTATGCTTGGGAAGACTTACTTGAATTTCTAAGAGAGGCAAATAAAAACATTGAAAATATTGAATACAAGACACCTGGAGAACTGTGCTCTTTGGATCCAGTTAATGTATCCAGGTATTTCAATCATAGGTTTGAAACTATGATGTCTTTTATTACAAACAAAAAAAATCCTACGCTTGGAGATGTGTTGGATTTCTTTTGGAGACGGGAGTATCAAGCAAGAGGTGCTCCTCATATACATATGCTGCTATGGATTAAAGATGCACCTAAATTTGGAACAGATTCAGATGAGAAAGTGATGAGTTTCATTGAGCAGTATTCTACTTGGGCTGTTCCGAAAACTACAGAAGAAAACAATTTAAGACATCAAGTTTTACGCTTTCAAAGCCATCGTTGTGGAAAATACGGTCGTCGAAAATACAAATCCAAGGACAAGTTCTACACGAAATGTCGTTTTGCATTTCCACGTCCAGTAACATCGAAAGGCAGAGTCAACAATTTTATGTCTGTGGCTCGATATGTGACGTCTTACATCACAAAGTCAGAAAAGACGGAACTGAAGGAAATGTGGGAGGAAATTTCACATGAAAAGAGTCTAAGCAAGAAATTAAACAGTTACAGTCTAAAGATGTTGTCGCATCGAGAAATTGGAGCGTATGAATGTTCTGATCGGTTGTCATCATCAAGTCTATATGCCTAATCTAGAACCATCATTTGGGTGAGTCTAAGTCTTGCTGCAACACGAAACCGAGTTTTGAAATCTGTACAAGAAATAGAATATTTGGTGGAGAAAGAACCAGACAGTACAGATATTTTGAAGACAAACATGTTGGATACATACTATCCAAATAGAAGTACTTACCTTGAGAACGCTTGTCTCTATGAAGTTCTGCAAACCTACATTTTTAAAAACAACGTCACAGAAGACATCAATAAAGGTATATGCTGTAATTGGATGTGAAGGCTGTCTAGTAAAACAAAGAAAAGGCCATTTGATTAATCATCGAAAATTGAGTTGTGATTCTCCAGACAAAAGGGAATTTTATTACTTTGCTCTTTTGCAACTCTTTAAGCCTTGGCGTAGAGAAGAGGAACTACTTGGAGATTTTCTTACTTATGAAGATTCGTTCACTGCAACTAAGGATACGATAGAATGTCCTGTTTTTTCAAATTATCTGCAAATGTTGAACGAGGAAATACAGCAAGAAGCTACAATTGCAGCAGAGATTGCTAGAGACAGTTCTCAAGATAGTCAGAGTTCTGCTTCATTGAGTCAGGATCCACTAGGAGGACCAATTATACAAAATGAAGCTGCCACTGCCATGGATGAAGTTGAAAGAGCCATGGAACAAGCTCAGGAGGATGGAGTTGACTTAGAAGATTTGGAAAAAGAACTAAACGTTGAACAGAGACAAATATATGATCAAGTCACACAACAAATTGAGCATGGTTTATCTCATGAGAAAAAAAAGTGCTCATGAACATCATTTGTACCTATCCGACTGTATGTGAGTGGAGAAGCAGGAACTGGGAAAAGTTTCCTGATTAAAGCGATTGCAACATATTTGCAGAAAACAACGGAGTCATCGCTCTCTTGTGTTGTTACTGCTCCAACTGGGTTGGCAGCACACAACATTAAAGGGATTACTTTACATCGCTTATTGATGCTGCCAGTGGAGCATGATAACAAATTACAATACCACAAGCTGGAGAAGCTTGTTGTGAAGTTTCAAGAGTCCTAAAGAAAATTAAACTTCTTATCATTGATGAAGTAAGCATGGTATCAAATGTAATGCTTGCTTTTGTGCATTTAAGAATGCAAGAAACTCTTAAAACAGACTATGATGTGTTATTTGGAGGCAAACACATCATTGTTTTTGGAGATCTACTGCAACTAACTCCAGTGAAAGGACAGCCAGTGTTTAAAATGCTTACGCATGAAGATACCAGGAAGTGCTTAGGAAGCATTGGAAATGTTAACATATGGCTAAATTTCAAATATGCAGAACTACTTCAAAATATGCGACAGGCAAAGGATGAAGATTATAAAAATATTCTACAAGATGTAAGAATTGGTAAACTAACTGAGCATGGCAAAGAAGCTTTACATGGACGATTAATTTCAAATTTGTTTCCAAAGGAAAATATTTTCCCAGAGAATATTTTTAAGAAAATTCCTGAAAACAAATCTGTCATATGCTTGATGCCAACTCTGCAAGAATGTTCAATCTTCAACACCAAAATGTTAAAGTTGGAAAATCAAGAAATTGTGAAACTGGAAGCTATTGATAAAATTGAACATGAAGGAGCAACTATTATTTTGTCAGAAAAGTTGAAATCAAAATTCGATTCTTTAGAGAAGACAATATCTAAAACTGCTGGTATGGAAAAGACTCTGTATGCATCTTCAAATTGTCGTATAATTTTACGACGTAATTTACATGTGGAAAGAGGTTTAGTAAATGGAGCAATGGGTCATGTTGTGGATTTTGTGAATTACCAAAATAGAGATGGAATTGAAATTATAAAAATTAAATTTGATGGTATTGAAGAAGTACAACAAATCAGTCGTTGTTCTGCTCATTTTTTGCTAGTGAAAGATTTATATGTGCGTAGAAAACAGTTTCCTGTTTCTTTGGCATATGCAGTAACTATTCATAAATCTCAAGGTTTAAGTGTTGATAGTGCTTTGGTGAATATTGGCAATTCTGTGTTCAAGGAGGGTATGGCATATGTTGCTTTATCTCGAGTCATAACTTTATCTGGATTGTACTTGATTGATTTTGATGAGACAAAGATTAATGCACATCTAAATTGTGTAAAAGAATATAATAGGTTAAGAAGAGAGTATGCTCCAAATTTACCTCAATATCCTCTGTTTGAAAAGCGTGTGGTAGGCCGAAAAAGAAGAAATGAGAAAAATTGTTGTGAAGTTGTAGCAAAAAGAAAAAAAGTAGATGAAACAGTAATTGTAAGCAGAAAGGAAATGGATTCAGTTAAAGATGTTGTTGGATTTCAATTTGAAAATAGTTCTGGTGTCAAATGCTATGCTAATATAGTGGTTAATGTTTTTTTTTCTCCAAACTGTAAAAGAACAGATTGCTGAAAATCGTGATCAAACACTTTGTTGTTTATTAAATTCTGTATTAGAGAAATGTAGCAGTGATAGAACAAAAATACAAAGTGTTTCTGAAATTCAAAAGGTTTTAGACATATGTTCTGGTCTAAATCAATTTTCACAGAATATTCAGCAAGATTGTCAGGAATTTCTAATGTATATGCTTGTTGTTTTGCAAGATGAAGGTGTAGATGTAGAAAATCTTTTTGGCCTTTCTTATAAATTGCAGCATGACTGTGACAATTGCTCCTTTTCGAGTAGTACTACAGTAGACACTGAAAGATTTATATATTTGACTTCACCAGACTGCAAATCAATGTCTTTTAATAATCTAGTTAGAGCAGCAAATCAAAACATGGTCTGTAGTCAATGTAAATCTGCAATGCTATCAACTTTATTTTTAAGAAGATATGGACAGTATGTTATTTTAATGTTCCAACGATGTAGACCTGATGGATCTAAATTGACAACATTAATTAAAAATGTTGTGGCTTCTCAATTATCAATTTCAGGAAGAACCTTTACAACTGCAGCAATTATTTACCATGATGGTCCTTCAACAACATCAGGACATTACACGTTATTTAAAATGTCAAAAAGGTTGGAAGCTCTGTAATGATACTCAATTGACTTTCAAACAACGTTTGCCTTCTGACTTACTAAATTCTTACCTAGTGTTCTTACAACCGAAATATTAGGGAAGGTAATTTGCCTCTGAAGATTGCAGCAGTTAATATAACTTAGTTTGCTCTTCAAAATTACTTTCTGAATGAGAGTGATGAAGGTAATAAAAAACATGTAGTTCTCATAGAGATAGTATATGTTTATTATATAGTGTGTGATGTGAGTATTATAGAAATTATTTATAAAAAGTAAGCTAGAGGTGGAAGTAAAACTCTTGTTTCATAATGTAAAAGATGTTGGAGCTTTTCTTTCAGAAAGTCGGGTATATGAGACATTAAGAATACTCTGGACTAATTTCCATAGAAAAGGACTTTCCATATACTATTTGGCCTCGTGGAAAAGTGGATGGATCAAAAGTGAGTTTAGATATGGTTTTTTAAATTTTACATTATTTAAGAAATTATTCAATGTTTTTTTTAAACACAATCATTTTGATTGTGGGTTTTTTTGCCCGCTGTTATATGATGAGAACTGTTGAAGTCACTGTTTTAAGTGAAATTCAATATATTCTGAGAACAGCAAAAATAAACCATTTAACATGATGTTGAAATTATTATTAAATATATATTACTTTCCCATTCTCTTATGCTCACTCACCTATTTCCACCCTCTATCACTCCTCTTAACTCACCCTCACTGGCCTTTTTTCACTCTCCCTCACCTCCCTTCCCATATTCCACTTTCCTCACTTATTCTTATTAACCACTCCTTCACTGCCCTTTCCCTCTCTCCCATTCACTACTTTCCAGCTGTCAGTCACTCTACTTCACTCCCCTTCCCGTTGTTTTCATTCTTTCTTTCCTCAATAATTCCCCTTCTCTCACTCACCTTATTACACTTCACTCACTCCTTCTCTCACTTCCTCTGTCCTCTCACATCCTCACTCCCTTTCCCTCACTCCCTGTCTCTTAGCTTCAGTCTTTCGATGCTGTTACTCTCTCACTCCTCTTTCATCACCCACACTCCCTTACATATCTTACTTTGTCTCTTGTATTCTAAAATATATATTATAAATAATCTATTTTTTTGTCCTTCACAGATATAAATTTTAATGGAAATATAATATTAAATTTACATTACTTATAAGGTAAGTTTCATGTACAATATTTATTTTCACTATACTGTTTTCCATAACGTCACTACTCTTCTTTGATACTCCCACACCTCTGTCCCCTTATTGCGCTTGCCTCACTTATTCTGAATCCCCACGTTTACTCTCTTTTTTCACATTTTTCTCTTACACTTACCTTCTTTCAGGCCTTCTTTATTTTCTTTCCTCTCTCTTGTCTTACTTCATTGTTTTATTTTTTTCCCTTCTTTTACTCTCCTTACTCCACTTCACTTACTCCTTCTCTTTCTTTCTCTGTCTTCTTACTTCTACACTCCCCTCCCATCAATCTCTTTCTGTTAGCCTCATTCTCTCCATCCCCTTAGTCTCTCACTTCTCTTCTGTCACGCTCACTGCCTATAACGCAGCTATACTCCCACACTCACCTTCTGTCAGACCTTCTCCTTTAGTTTGCTTCCTCTCTTTCCTTCCTTTGCTCCTTCACTCTTTTCTCTTCCCTTACTTTCTTATTCCACTGTACTAACTCCTTCTCTTACTCCTTCTGTCCTCTTATTTGTACACTCCCCTTCCCTCATTCTCTCTGTTAGCCTCATTCTCTCTGTCCTCTTAGTCTCTCACTCCTTTTCTATCACGCTCACTCCCTATAACTCCCTATAACTCAGCCATACTCCTACACTCACCTTCTTTCAGACCTTCTCCTTTACTTTCCTTCCTCTCTTTTCCTTTACTCCTTCACTCTTTTCCCTTCCCTTACTCCTCTTTCTGCAGTTCAGTAACTGCTTCTGTCAATCCCTCTGTCCTCTAACTTACTCACTCCCCTTTTCTCACTCTCTCTGTGTTACCCCCATTTTCTCCGCCCTCTTAGTTTCTCACTCCTCTTCTATCATCCTCACTCCCTATTACTGAGCCATACTCTCACACTCATCTTCTTTCAGACCTTCTCCTTTACTTTCCTTCCTCTCTCTTCCCATCCTTCGCTCTTTCACTGTTTACTCTCCTTAATCCACTTGACTAATTCCTTGTCTTACTCCCTCTATTTTCTTACTTCTACACTCCCCTTACCTCATTCTCTCTCTGTTAGCCTCATTCTCTCCGTCTCTTTAGTCTCTCACTCCTCTTCTGTCAAGCTCACTCCCTATAACTTAGTTATACTTACACACTCACCTTCTTTCAATTCCCCTACTTCACTTCCCTTCCCCTCTCATCCCTTTTTTTGCTCCCTCACTCATTTTTCCTTTCCTCTCTCACTAAAATTAGGACTGGGGACGGCAGCGGTGGTTCTCTAATGCTCGAACAATGATCATAATACTCGTAACAAAGTAGGGCATCACAATGTTCACATTTGATGGAGGCCTCATTAAAAACAGGCTGAATATTTGGGATCAGCTGCTCTGGTCGCCCCCTCACCGATGCAGTTGGTCCTCCAGTTGAAGTAGAGGCACCATCTCTTGGAGCCTCGCGTGCCAGAGCCCTGATATTCTCCCGCGCATAGTTCTGGGGGTGCCTCCTCTGGACGTACCGAATCATAGTAGAATTATCAAAACTGTACTTCCTTCTGGGGTCTCCTCGGGAAAGTACAGTATGGCAGATCTTGCACTCTACCTTTGGAGCATTACATTTCACTGTCTTCTGAAAGTACACACAATGGCGGCGATAGTGTACATTAGAGAGAGACAGTGAGACAAAGAAGGCATGAGATGAAGAAGAGATGTGAAATGCACATTGGAGAAAATATAGTGGGAGAAGGGAAGTAACTGTGAGTAAAGTTACTATGTAACACAGAAAAGTTGCACTCTATACTATGTCTCACTTTATACCACAATCATTTCGCTACTATCTCATAAATTACAAAATAGAATAATAAAAAATGTCTCAAACAATTTATAATTTCTAAATATAAATTTATTCTTCAGAATTTTCATAATTTAGAAGAACTTCTAACATTAACTGATCAGGAATCAACTCATCAGAAGTCTCCATACACGAGTCCTGGAACTCAATATAGTAAAAACATTCTATTAATTCAGCATCCAAAGTCTCATCATTAAAATCCCCCATTCCATCTCCTCTCAAAAAAAGGTCTTCTTCATGGATAGTGTTATCAACAGGATCATTGAAGACCTCAATAAAACTCGCCTCAACAAAAGTCGCAGAAATTTCAAAATTAATACCAAAGGTGTCCTCATTCAGATCCAAATTCTTTTCAAATTTCTTGCTGTAAATTGCAGGAAAAAAATCACTTTAATGTATCGTTTTTAGTAATAGATAATATAAAACTAGCTTGATCAAGTATTAAATTCCCCTTACAAATTAACAACTCACCTTTTAGAAAGCAGTAGAAGAGTTAGTACTGTGTAAATTTCACACCAGAAATAGAACACCAAAAATTCCTCACAAATGTACCTCAAAGAGTACTATCACAAAATGGCTGTGTTTCCCTCTCATTTTTCATGTATATTCATGTAGAAAACCAATGAAACTTCATCACACACAAATTCAAAACCAAAGAAACATTTTAATTGGTTGTAAATTTCAAAAGCTAATTGGCTCTTGGATGTCACATATTACATCATTCATGACATGGTCAGTGACATCACTGATGACATCTCAAATTACATCACTGATGACATCACTGATGACATCGTCCATGTGATAATACGATGCACCTCCTCACACTCTAATCTAACCTTTGATACACCCAGTGTTAAATACAAACTACCATTCCTGAAAATATTGACACACCAATACCCGTAACTACATACGCACTCACTGATTCCTAGGTCTACACACACATCCACTCATTCACCCATACAATCACTCATACATACAGTCACTCATCAATAAAACACTATCATATCCACTCATACACCTGTACAGACACTCACACGCTGACACTCATCCACAGAGTTACTCACACACCTAGTCAGTTATGCAAAGAATCAATCACACTCCCATTTTCTCAACTACACAGTTATACACACTAAACCTTACTTATTCAAACATATACTAACACATACTTACTCTCTTTTACAATCACTGATACAAGTACACATTGATCCATACAGTCACTTACACAATCACAGGCTCTCATGTATAGTCATTTATATATGCCAACTCTCACATGCACTGTGTTTTAAATATGTACTTACTTGGACATGGAGCACTGAGATAGCTATTCACTCACCAACACACCCATGCAGACAGTCAACCACCCATACAGCTCTTTCCACATGCACTGTTAAACCCATATACCAAGTGAATCAACTGCTCACACATATATGCACAGAGTCACACACCTCCCAGCCACCCACACACACACAAACCCTCACATACAAATACTTGGACAACCAATCAATAACCCATATAGCCACTCATATAGCTACTGATCAACACATGCAGCAGCTTACACAACAACAGACATAATGATGCATGCATTCAGTAAGACACATGTAATCTCCCACTCATACAGTCAGTCACACACCTACTAAATCCATTATCCAAACACTCATACATACACTCATTCTACAATATGTTAAACACATTTTTAATTTTTAATTTACAGGAACACACATTTACTGGATGATGTCATCAGTGATATCATCAGTGATGTCATTTGAGATGTCATCAGTGATGTCATCAGTGATGTCATTTGAGATGTCATCAGTGATGTCACTGACCATATGGAATACTTGCTATTAAATGTGCTGGGTGAGCGCTATCTGCTTGTAGGGTCGTATTGCCAGAGGTGCTTTTCTGAATAATCTGGGTTCCATCTTATTATTACTGATGTACACCTCCATATCCAGGAAAGAAACAGCTGACTGACTCATAGATACTGTGAATTGGAGATTTAAATCATTTACATTTATTTGGGTAACGCCTCAGCCTGCTCTCTAGTCCCCCTCCTTCATCAATGTAGCGCAACCAGATAATAACATTCTCCTGGAGGATTGTTTTGTACTGAGCATTGAGGACCAGTTCTTCCCAGCTACCCATATGTAAACAGGCATAGCTTGGGGAAAATCTGTCCCCCATTGCCAACCCCAGCAGTTGTTGGTAAAGAAAATTGTTATACATAAACATGTTGTTTTTCAAACAGTGCTCCAACATAAGTAATAACATTTCATTGTGATCATTGAACTGTTCGGGTCTTTGTGATAAATAGTGACGCACTGCACATAATCCATCCTCATGTTTTATGCTCGTGTAGAGCGATGTGACATCTAGGGCCATTATCCAATAGCCCTCCTTCCAACTGACCTGCTGCAATTTGTGTAAAAAAAAACAGTGTCCTGTAAATAAGATTTTAAGGATCTCACAAACACTTGTAAAACGTAGTCAATGTATACAGAAGTACTTTCTAACATGCCTCCCCTGGCCGAAATATTAGGCCTGCCAGGCGGTTTATCCCTATTCTTGTGAACTTTGGGGATGAAATAAATCGAAGGGGTTACCGGGTTGTCATTCTTAAGGTATTTGTATTCATCCTCCGATATTAATCGTTTGTTCCTCCACCTGGACAGTTTCTGTACTCCTTGTATGATATTTTCATTGATGCCGGGTTGATGCGTTCATAGCATTGTCTATCATAGAGCTGCAAATATGCTTCCTTGTCATAATTTGTATGAGTGAGCAGGACAATGTTGCCACCTTTATCACTGTCCCTGATGATGATATCTTTCTCTTTCTTCAATTTGGCCAAAAGTGCCTCATGTGATTGTTTGTTATATTTCCATTTCTGATTCTGGATTTCTCTCTGTAACTTCTTTAATTGAATTGTTAAGTTTTCATAAAAAATGTCTTTCGTATCCCGGGGCATTAATGGGTTAAAGATTGATGGAGGTTTGAACGTAGTGCTTGGAGCCACTTGTCTGATAATCTGTATTTCCATCTCCGCATTAGCGTCCTGCCTGTCAAGTGTTCCATAACCGGCCCCTTCAGTTTCCCACAGCTCTAGTATTTCTTTGGACATAGGTGTACCTGCTTGTGTCAAGTCCTCCACAGTTTCCGTGATATGGAGTATTGTATTTTTGCTTGCCTTAAGCATGTAGAATTTGCGTAGTTTTAATTTTCTCACAGCTTTATAGACATCCAGTTTGGTTGATACATAATTGAAGTTTGTATGTGGTGCAAAAGATAAGCCCAATTTAAGTATGTTTTCCTCTTCTTAGCTAAGCTCGAAGGATGTCAAATTAATAATGGTTTGCTTTGCGCACTTTTCCGCTATTGCTTGTTTGTTGACCATTGACCCCTGCCCCTCTTCTTGCTTTGAAAATTCGTGCCTCTTCCTTGCCCTGTACCTCTGCCACTGCTTGAAGTTTACACGTTTTTGCTGTAGTTTCTTTGTACTCTGGGCCGAAGAGTTTGCATCCGCTCGTGGCAGAAAAAAAAGATTTCTTCTCCCAGAGAGGGTTTCACAGCATGTCCTCTTGCATCCCTGCCACGGAGCTCAGAATCCGAGTTACTGCCTCTAAATGAACTCATATCTGACTGTGACGTATTCGTCTGTTCTTTGTTTTTATTTGACACTGTGGGATTGACTTGTGTTTTTGCAGTGGGGCCTCGTACTTCCTGGCAAAAGTAAATATTTGACCTATATATATATATATATATATACATATTACTGAAAAAAACATAGGTTTCAGGCACATTATAGTTAGGAATTCGCATTTGAAAAACCTTAGAAATTCACTGAAAAAAATGTCATTTGAGATGTCATCAGTGATGTCATCAGTGATGTCTCTGACCATGTCATGAATGATGTAATATGTGACATCATCAGCAGTGCATTGCGGGCGCGCGAGTTATAGTTAGCAAAACTAACTATAACGGAGGAATTTCAATGGTTTTGTACGAGTGAAATGTCCAGTTAACTATAACAGTCCTGAAACCTATGCTTTTTTTAGTGAATTTCTAAGGTTTTTTTAAATGCTAATTCCTAATTATAACATGCCTGAAACCTATGGTTTTTTCATTGAATTTCTAAGGTGTTTTATATGCTAATTCCTAACTATAACATGCCTGAAACCTATAGTTTTTACGCTGAATTTCTAAGGTTTTTTAAATGCTAATTCCGAACTATAATGTGCCTGAAACATACCGTTTTTTAAGTGAATTTCAAAGGTTTTTTAAATGCTAGTTTCTAACTATGCCTACGGAGGTAGGATATGTTTAGAAAGAAGAAAAAACGCACAGAAAGAAGCAAAGAAAATGCAGAAAGAAGCAACAGAAGTCCTCAAAGACGAAGAAAAGTGCAGGAAGAATCAAGACATGTGCAGGAAGAACCAACAGAGGAGCAAGGAGCAGAAAGAGGCCTTGTTACAAAATCATCCTGTACCTACATCTATTTCAGATGGATACTTGTGGTAACTGACTCGAACTAACCAGGCCTAGAACCAGTGGTATGCTAAAAGACACTTAAAATACAGTGAAAACACCTACATACACTAGGGAACACTATGCGTTGGGGTACCCCTGTGATTAACATGACCTCCTCTGTAAGCACCTAGTATATAATATGGCGGGGGGATTAAAACTACCTCTTAAAGCGCTCGACAGTGTGCGTTTGCACACTGGTGAAGGGAGGGGGGACCTGAGATGACATGTGTGCAAACACAACCTGTGGGCGTTTTAAGGTGGGGGGTAAAGTCCCCTTGCATCCTGAGGGTCCCTGGGTGCCAACTAACCCACCAGGTATGTCCAGTAAGTGCCACAGAGTTGCATTGCAGAGAGGTGTAAAAAGGAGCATGGCCTCGGACCACCTCTCTGCAACGCAGCTCTGTGGTGCTTACTGGAGGTACATAGTGGACTAGTTGGACCCAGGGACTCTCAGGATTAAAGAGGACTTAATTCCCCAACTTAAAACGCACCACAGGGCGTGTTTGCACACGTCACCTCAGGCCCTGTCCCCACCCTTAACAACTGTGTAAACACGCCCTGTGGCCGTTTTAATTTGAAAGATTAAGTCCCCTTGAACCCTGAGGTCCCTAGGGTCCCTCTAGCCCACTAGGAACCTCCAGTAAGCACCACAGAGCTGAATTGCAGAGAGGTGTAAAAAGGGGCACAACCTAGACCACCTCTCTGCAACGCAGCGCAGTGGCACTTACTGGAAGCCCCTGGTGGGCTAGTTGGCCTACAGGGGCCCTCAAGATTGAAGCGGAATAATTTCCCCAACTTAAAACGCGCCACAGGGCATGTTTGCATACGTCACCTCAGGCCCCGTCCCCTTCCTTCACCACTGTGTAAACACGCTCTGTGGCTGTTTTAAGTTGGGAGATTAAGTCCCCTTAAATCCTGAGGGTCCCTAGGGTCAAACTAGCCCACTAGGTACCTCCAGTAAGCGCCACAGAGCTGCGTTGCAGAGAGGTGTAAAAAGGGGCACGTCCCAGTATTTTTCATATGACTAACTATGTTCAACATCAGAAAAAGGCTTGATAAAGAGGTGTTTGTACGTAATTCTGGCATTAACACTTAGTTCTGCTATCTCCTGAACAATTACATTTTACAATAGCTGTGCATGTCATTCAAAATCCAGATACCTTTGTTTACAATGGTAAGGAGCGGCACTTCAGTTAACAAAAAAGATATGGGTATAGGAGATCATGGAAATTACTTATAGGTCGCTAGACCGGACACCGGTTGTCCTTGGATTACTTTCTCCGAACCCTGTGCACTACTCTGCAACATCCGAGCTTTAAACTAGAGTTTGGTTAAAAGTGAGCATGTCTTTAGAGTTAGCCAGTCATAGCAGTTGGGTATTTGGGCCAATTTAAATATTTGGTTATTATTGCTGTTGCAGCTTCTAGTTTTTAATTAAAAATGCATAGAAATATCGTACTGCAAGGGACACAGGATGTTTCATCATTTCCTATGTATGTAAAGAGTCAAGTAGTGCAGCTTCTGCTGTTGGTAAAATTACGCCACTGTGAAAGGTTCAGTAGCAGATAAAACCCATGTACTGTGCTTTCCTCTAAAGCAGTCAATTTCTAACACTTCCGGTACCAAAAAATAGCAAAGATGAACTCTGCCTGAAACCAAGGCTTGCAATACATCCCAGGGAGATAGGTGTGTAGTGGCTACAGCAGTCTGAAAGGGGACACAAGGAACATAGGACCTGAAGTATGAAATTCCATTCCAAAAAGTTTATCACAAACCTTGCACAAAGTATTTTTCAAATTAAAAACAATTTTGTGAACCCACCTATGCACTAATACGTTTTTGATAAAGCTCTGAATCATAATTGGTCGCAATCTGACCTACATCATCAGTATTCATGAGGTATGTTGCAAACTGAGACTCACTGTGATTAGATTCCATCACAGGGATGGTGGCCTGCTGGGGTCAGCAGACCACCATATCTATAATTGCATTTAAATAAAGTAAACTTTAAAAACAATTCTCCAGTTTTCCTTAGAGTAATTGGGTCTGCATTTAAAAAGAAAATGTTATTGGTTTTTTAAGTTTGTTTGAGAGTTGGAAGGGGCCCCTGTACCTGCGTCTTGACCCGAACACACCTTTTTTTTTTTACATCCACAAAGGGTAAGGAGTCCCAAGAGTACCAGTCTTCCCTTTTTTTCTAATGTGTTACCACCCCAACTAAGGAGCTTGTATTTTTCAATGTTTTACAACCACATTTTGGTCACAAAACATAGATACATCTCTTGATGAAACACTATTTAGAAAAGAAGTCCTAAACACACTCCTTCCAAATAGTGATTTTGTAATGCCTGTCTAAGCCCATTTTGTGATTCGGTAACATGTTGGCTTTTGGAACTTGCCTAACCTGTTAGCAAATTACGGAATGGATATGGCACAATAAAAATAGCCATATTGCAGTCGCAACCCCTGTGAATTTGCAAATAGCAGGCTTTGCAACTTGAAAAATTGCTTTGCACATAAGCCTTACAGCTTTTTAATGAAAACATGAACCTAAGCTGAAGCAAAAGAAGTGGAAACTTTAACAAAGCAGACACTCCACATTCTTAGGCCCTCATAACAAGAAACCTCTTAGTAATAATTTAGACAGAAACATGAGTGTTCACCCAAAACAGTTTTATGAAACCCTCATTGTTAGCAAATACAGCATAATTTTCTGCAGACAAAATCTCCAAGTCAAACCTGAAGGAATTTGTCTCCGGGGGAAAAGGCTCAAAACTATGGCCATCATAATGTAATTCCCAAATACATATAGCTTAGTAGTGCATCACTGTTAATCACCCACTATTCCGCAACCAAGTTTGACTGATGCATCAGCGATTGGTAATACCCTGTGCAGGATCCCTGCAGTGAAATACTGGGTGCCTCAAAATGGAGACCATCATGACTAAGCAGCAGAAGTTCTCAACAGTCAGGAATATGAAGAGGCTTGACAAATAATTATATGGTAACATGCAGAGTTGCTTACCTACTTGACAGTCCTCCATTATTGTGCGTGCAAAGAATGGAACAGAGGGGTACAACCGAAGGGCTTCCTTAATGACAGCCTCAAGATATTTTAGTTTTTTCAAATCATCCATTGTAACCGGTCGATCAGATTCACCTAAAGTAATACAATAAAGAAACAAAAGCGGAGCCGCTGTAAGAGAGAATATTTTACCAAGAAGAAAGAACTGTGCACTTCTAACTATGCAAAGTTTTTATGAAAATATAGCAATACCCAACAGTACATCAATATAAGTAAACCATTAATATATTTCAAAGGAAAAAGTACTGCACTGATCATTAAATTACTGTGTATCCATGATTGGCTCTATGTTACATCTTTTCAGGGGTAAGAATGATTTCATTAATTGTAACAGCGAAAATAAGGATCGCCCACGTAAATCAATTTGTTGTGAAATTTTACAATAATGCAATAGAATACCCTGATTGGTACTTTCCAGGGCTTGCCTTAAGTTGATAATATACTACTGAATGTGGTGAGAGACAAGGTCAATCTTCTTCCTTATGCATTACAGGATTATGAAGGACAAGCATGCATGATCTCATGAGCTAACTAGAGAGACTAAAGTGCCAAAAAGGAGTACATTTGTTAACCAATTGGAATATAATAATAAAGCAGAACTGGGACAGCAGCGGTAAACAACAGTACTAAAACATAAAATGTATCAATGGGAACGGACTTCGCAAGGATCATGAGAAAATGCTTCACATCCCATATGTAATATCATTCAGTATGTCTTATCACTTTTACAGAGGTTGGAATGTAAAAATAGGACATTCGAAATGTATCTGTATAATTAAATCAATATCCCCTTCATAAAGGAAACGAGTCATGGAGCAGTCAGTGGACAGAGATGACACCCAGGCCCCTACAAAAGTATGTGGATTTAAGTGCCCCATTGTGAGAAGCTGGCCTTCTCACAATGTACACTTATGTAAGTGGGCACCTTGCACAGTCCAAACAACCCTTATGGTGATTTAAGTGGTCTTAGACAACCTTAGAAAGCTCTCTAAGTGGTAGCTGTGGAGAGCAGCCTTCAGGCTTAGTTCAGACAGAGTTTAAAGCAGCTTGTTTTACCAGAATACAATCTTATTGTATAGATTAAGTGGAAAAAAACACACAAGGTATTTATAAAAATATGTCTTTATTATAAATTAGTCTCTAACACATACAAATATCTCCTTGCCCGAGATATGCACAATGCACACAATACTTTTCAAAGAAATTACAGTTAATAGCAGAAAATATACAGTGGATCCCAGGGGAGACCAAACTATATACTAAGAAAGTGGTATAAGAACCACAACTCGGATCAAGACAGTGAGGACTTAGAAGTGCTGGGGACCCAAGGAACTACCCAAGGTGAGTGACTAGCAACCCCATGGAGAGCGTGTGCAGTGTGAGTACACAACAGCGTGCTCTGTACAAGTCTATGGTAAGTTGCGGCTGGATTTTTAAAGATTAAGGACCCTTCCAATTTAGGGAGAAAGCAGACTGACTGGGAACCTGCTAATCATGAACTCCGTCTGACTAGCTCAAAAACAGCTTAGCACCAGGCAAACAGTGGGGGTAACCATGCAGAAGGATCCTATCTTTGTACATAACCCCTCCCATAAATTAAAGGAGATAAGGCGAACCTTGCCCAGTTGAGACTTTATTTCCTAAGTGGCCATATAATGAAGGTCCTGCATGTGCATGGATACTCCCTAATCTATGGTCTACTGAGAAGTTCCTCCCCTGTAGGGTTTTCGATCCTCTCAAAAGTTTAAAGTGTCTACCTGCCTTCTGTTTAAGCCTAGAAAGAGGCTTGCGGGGTGCCTGATTAGGGAAGAGAGGCCTTAGCAGGGTTGGCCTCATCCTCCTCAGAGCACTGGCCACCATTAAGGCCTTTCTGTCCAGGACTGTCCTGTATCTATCCCTAGGGGTCAATCTCTGGCTGCCTACAGCTTTTGGTTGACCCCTTCTGGGTGGAACACTAGAGAGCCAGTGAAAGTTTGGGACAGCTTTGTCCCAGGATTTACTTTGCCCGACAAAGTCCATCTGGGGGATGTCACTCCCTAAGGGTAAGAGGGATCCCTCAGATTATTGAGGATTATCCACCTGGCTATACCACTAGATTCGGGGGTCCCTAATCTGTTGATGAGGGGGTTCCTCTTAGCAGTGAGTCCCTAGAGGTCCACTGACATATTTGACCTCTCCAGCCCTAGGCTGACTGAGGCTGGGTAGAGAGGGGTATGATACCTGCTCCAGGCTGGGTATCTCCTTGGAAGGTTCCCCTGCCCTCCGTGGCTCTGCCAGGACAGGCCTGACCACCTGTGGGGCTGTTACTTCACAAGGGGTAGGATCAGTTCCCTGACAAAGCTGACACTTACCTAATGTCTAGGGGAAAATACTTTTCTTTATCCTCTTTGCTCCTGGTGGAGCAGAGTGGCACATTTTTTCAGGCTCCACTGCTCCTGCACTTTCCTGTGGTTGGACTGGGGCCTTAAGGGTCACACCAACTTTCACAGGGAGGCCTAACATCTCTAGATGGGTCTTCAGTTCTATTTCATCCCAGGCTGAAGTTTCCAAATCATTGCCCAAGAGGCAAACTACATGCAAGTTTGCGGACACTGCAACTCTTTTGAGACCAGTGATCCCTCCCCGGTTGAGATTGACTATGGCCATGGGATGATCTGTTCTAACACCATCAGTGTTGGTCACCTGGTACTTGTACTCAGGTAAAAGCTGCAGTGGGGGCACTAGGTTTCCTGTCACCATGGTGACACTAACCCCTGTGTCCCTATAGGCTACATCTTTCTGACCATTTATCAGAGGCTCCTGTCTGTACTTGCCCCAAGTATTGAGACATATAGTAAAAGTGGCAACCCCCATGCCACCATCACAGACTAAGGTGGCCTGTGTGAAGGATCTGGCTAAGCCAGTATCCACCTAAGTTCCTCACGAGAACCCAACTAAATTTTAGGGCGCACTACTACCACCTGGGAGATTACTACTTGGTGTACTAGTGGGTGTTGTAGTAGTAGGAGGTATGTTTTCCTTATTGTTGGCCTTGGGGCAATCAGAATATTTTTTTCCTGTGGCCTTGCTTTTTGCAAACAAAGCAATAAGGTTCCTTTCTAGGGGGAGAAGGAGTTTGGGACCCACCCCCAGAGGAGGATTTTTGGGGACCTTCAGAGGACTTCCCTTTAGATTTATCTCCACCTTTCTCTTGGGTTTTGTAAGTATCTTTCTTCTGGTCACCACCACCCTGGTGTTTCGGCTTAACTCTGGTTCTGACCCATTTATCTGCCTTCATTCCCAATTCTTGGGGAGACGTCAGATCTGAGTCCACCAGATACTGGTGCAAAATCTGTTTTTGACAATTATTAAGGATCAGCTCTGTCATAATCAAATTGTACAATCCTTCATAGTCATGCACTTTGCTGCTTAGTAACCAACCTTCCAGAGCGTGTATGGCACTATGCACAAAATCTACCCAGTACTGGGTTTGTGCTTTCTGGGTATCTCTGAACTTAATTCTGTATTGCTCAGTGGTTAAGCCAAGCCCATCAATGAGAGCACTCTTCAAAACGGAGTAATTATCAGCATCCTCTTCTATAACAGTGAGGAGCTTATCTTTACCTTTATCAGCAAAGGAGAGCCATAAAATAGCTGCCCACTGCCCTGGAGGGACCTTCTGAACTTTACAGGCCCTTGCCAAAGAAGTTATCTAGTTGTGGATGTCATCCTCAGCCTGGTAGGGAGGGACTATCTTGCGCAGGTTCCAACGATCAAAAAAAGTTTCTCTAACTCTAGGGACCTTGTTGCTGGCACTATGGGACTCTAGTTCAATTTTTTCTAGCTCTCTGGACTTCTAGGGCCTCTTTGTCAAGGGTCAACTGCTCTTGCCTGAGCCTAAGCATAGCTTTCTCAAGTTCAAGAAGTTGTTATTCCCTATCCTAAAAGTTGTCTCTCTTTCTAGATATGGAGGTCCCTATAGACTGTCCTGGGGCATTGGGTTCTGCAGATGAGGATCTAGACCTCCTTGGTCTACTCTGCACTTTCCCAGAAGGAACACAGGGGGCTTCTTCAAGGCCACATGCAATATCCTCTGGGGCTTCTCCAGGTGGGAGCCATCTTGCTCCTCCTGGTCAAGGTTAGATTCAAGGTCAAAGAGGTGCTCCTCTCCTGGCCTATCCTCATACCCTTGCCCATCCACTCTTTCCTGTTCATCTGACCCACTAGGTTTTCTGAGGTCATCTAACATTAACACTTCTAGAAGTTGTTGAGTGTTGGCACCTTTCCCTGTCTTCAACATTCTAGAGGGACACAGTGCTTTCAGTTCTTGGAACGAATGTTCACTGTATCTAGCAGTCAGAGAGCCACTGGCATCTCCTTTAGTAGACATACTAAGTGTAGTGAGGTGTTGCACCTACCTAATCTGGAGGGAACTAAACTCTTTGAGGTTGGAGAAAGGGTGTGCTATCCCTTAACTGCCCAGCCCTAAGTTCAGTAGAACTTACTATTCTAAGCTTGTATTATATGTGCCTAGTGTTAGTGATCATTTTTTTAATTAATCAACACAAAGATTTATCAGGTAAAACAATTCAGGATTGAATCCCAACCTCTGCACACCAATGTGAGAGCTGGCCTGGCATATGATGTACACTTATGTAAGTGGACACCTTGCATCAATCCAGACAACCCTTATGGTGATTTAAGAGGTCTTGACAACCTTAGAAATCTCTCTAAGTGGTAGTTGTGGAGAGGAGCCTTCAGGCTTAGTCCAATAGGAGTGTAAAGCAGCTTCTTTTACCAGAATGCAAACGTATTGTCTAGTTTAAGTGAAAAATACCCATACAAGGTATTTATAAAAATATGTATTTATTATATAATAATCTCTAACACATACAAATATCTCCTACCCGGAGATATGCACAATGCACACAATACTTTGCAAATAAATTACAGTAAATAGCACTAAATGCACAGTGGGCCCCAGGGGGGGACCAAACCATATACTAAGAAAGTGGTATAAGAACCACAACTCGGATCAGCTTAGTGTTGAGAGGACGTAGAAGTGCTGGGGACCCAAGGTACTTCCCAAGGTGAGTGACCAAGGACCCCATGGAGAGCTTGTGCAGTGTGAGTACACAACTGCGTGCTCCGAACAAGTTTGCATGTAAGTTGCAGTTGGATTTTTATAGATTAAGGACCTTTCCCAGTGGACCCTGAAGAAACAAAGTCAAAGACAGATGGCTAGAGACCCACCCCACCAGTGGATACCCTAGTGTTCACGTTACCTACACCAGGGAAGCTGGGTGCATAGGTGTGAAGTGGTGTCGGAAATCGCTGCCGCACCCAATGGAGGACTTCAGGAAAGTGCTGCTGCTGGAAGAGGAGGAAGTGTCCGCGTGGAATCCGAAGGTGTATTCTAGACGAGAAGTACCTGCAAGCAGAGGGGACAGAGTCTATGTCACTAAGGAGTGACCAGGCGGTCTGGAAGACAAATGCCTACCAATTTCGGGTATTTCAGGAGAGTTGACGAGGATCTTGACTCTGCAGCTGTGAGGACCAGGCGACCCTGAGGTCGTCCAAGAGCCGTACATGAGCTGTTCCACGTCGGATGTCGATTGCAGAGGGGTCGGTGTCCAGCCGGAGCACCAACAAGCCATGGCAAGTGCAACCCAGGCAGAAGTCGAAGAAGGTGCAATTTCGGGACCAGCAAGTTCCAGGGACTCACCAAAAGCAGGGGAGTCATGGCAGTACCCGAGCAATCAGAGGAGCCCAAAAGAAGTAAAGGTGACTCTCAAATGGTCCCACAGGCCGGAGGCATTGGAGTCACGAGAGGACCTCGAACAGCTCACCAAAAGATGCAGGCCACGATACACATGATGCTGTGTGGCTGAAGATTCTGGTCACCAGAGATGCTCGAGACTGGGGCTACTGGAGAGAAGTCAACAAGCCTTTGCAACTGCAAGTTGACGCAGTGCACAGGGGTTCGGTTATTGCAACCCCCACGAGGGATACTGGCCTCAAACTTGGTGAGAGGGCAGGCTTCGGGAGCTGTGAAAAAACCACCACCTGTGTTGCAGAGCCGTTCAGAGTCTGAAGGAGCTCAGGATCAGCAGACCGGTTGATTTAGCTGCAGTGACTGCAAATGCAGGTGAGTGACTCCTTCACTCCAAGGGAGATTCCTTCAGGTGTCTTTGATGCCCACAGGCCTGGTTAGGTTCCTGTATAGTGCACAGGCACAGCCGATGCAGCTGACTGGAAGGGAGAAGAAGTCTAGCCCAAACGAAGTCCGGCGAAATCCAGGGTGCCCAGACGGTAGAAGCAGAAGTGGTGTCTGATCTGAATCTTATTCCACAACGGATCCAGGTAAGCCCTTAAGTACCCTAGGGAAAGGGTTGGGATGATTCAGGGGACCCTCCCAGGGGAGGGTCTGGACAGAGGGGAGGTTACTCCCATGTCCTGTGTCCAGTTTCGCACCAGAGCAGGAGCCAAGGATCCCAGGACTAGTTTGAACTGGACTATACATGAGGAAACCAAATGTGCCCCTCATGCAGACTGAGTGGCACTGGCACACCCACCCTGCCCCAATACACTAAATCCTGTCTGGGTGGTGGTCACACCTCCCTGTGACAGAATGCCTAATGTTCTCCCTTCCCCTCCTCGAGCTTGGTTCAGCAGCAGGAAGGCAGAATTGTGTCTTTGGGTGGCAGCAACCATTTTGTGCTGCAATTATGCGGTGCCCCTCTATATGGTATATGGCTGTTTTACTGTCAACCCGGGACAATGGGCTCCAGAGGCAGCAGGGGCATCCTGATCATGCTGGGGCACCCTCTCACTTAGAACCAAGCAGCCTGCCTTCAGGATTGCAAAGGCCTGCTTTAGGGGTGACTTATAGGTTTTAAGTGCAGTGACCCTAGATATGGGAAACCTATATCTTTAGTAAGTGGTGCTAGCACCGACTTACACAGGCTGCAATGGTAGGCCTGTAGTTCCATTTGAATGGAGACCCATGGGTGGCATAATGCATGCTTCAGCCCATGGGAGACCTATGGGGTACCTATGCACTGGGTACCTTAGTACCATTTACTTGGGACTTACAAGGGTACCCCAGTATTAAATCTGGGATGTACCTAAGTACTGAACCTAACCAATTTAGGGAAAATTCCTGCTCAAGCGGCTCAGCAGCAGGAGGGCAGAATTGTGTCTCTGGGTGGCAGCAACCATTTTGTGCTGCCAAGGTCTGGAAGACTGGTGCCGGAGACATGGAGAGCCTAACGGAGGGCTCTTCCAGTGCTTGGAACCATAACTGCCACAGCGTTTACGGTGTGAGGGTATGATTCCAACATGTTTGACACCAAACATGATAGGATTCATTGCAGCCAATTTCGAGATGGTCATCGCGTAATTATGCGGGCCCCCCTATATGGTATATGGCTGTTTTACGGTCAACCCGGGACAATGGGCTCCATAGGCAGCAGGGTTGTCCTGCTCATGCAGGGGCACCCTCTCAATTAGAACCAAGCAGCCTGCCTTCAGGATTGCAAAGGCCTGCTATAGGGGTGACCTATAGGTTTTAAGTGCAGTGACCCTAGATATAGGAAAAGTATATCTTTAGTAAGTGGTGCTAGCACCAACTTACACAGGCTGCAATGGCAGGCCATAAGTTCCATTTGAATGGTGACCCATGGGTGGCATAATGCATGCTTCAGTCCATGGGGGACCTATGAGGAACCTATGCCCTGGGTACCTTAGTACCATTTACTTGGGACTTATAAGTGTACCCCAGTATCCAACCTGGGATGTACTTAAGTATTGAACATAACCAATGTAGGGATAAAGCAGATAGACTGGGGTCCTGATTGGCAGGATCCCAGTCAGACTAGTCCAAAAACAGCTTAGCAGCAGGCAAAAAGTGGGGGTAACCATGCAGAATGATCCTACTTACCTACACCCGTTCTAAGCCAAAATGCAGCATATGCAAGATCAAAGGCAAGCATAAAGCCAGTGAGTGACTGGAGGGCAGCCGAGTTCTGACAGTGGAAGTGGTCTGTTATTTCCTTGTGATAGTGTATTCTCTACAAGATTAAGCCTTCAACTCTCTCCTAAACTGAAAGAGGGTTGGGGTTGTCCTGATCGATACAGGAATGTTGCTCCTGATCGTGGGTCCATAGAAGGAAAAGCACTGATGACTTGTGTTTTTGACACTTCTTCCTATGCCTGATGATGTCTTTGCTGTGAATGTTCCAAGACCCACCAGGTGTCGTGAGCTTGCTTGCCAGATCTGCATATCAGAATTCACCACTTCCACAACAGCATCAGTCAGACGTATCTCCACTGCAGAAATTCTGTGATTCTTTTCCAGCCATCCCCTTTTCCTACACGTTCTCTTGATTTGTTTGACGCCCTCCAAGCATTGCGCACTGTGAAACTCACACCCTCCAAATTAATATTCTGACTTTTTTAGTGAGCAGCTGCTAAAGATCAGGGTTTTCTAACCCTTTGTGAGTCTCAGAAGATTTGCGATCCTTTCTTTCTCGTCAGTGCTGGCTGATTTGGGGTAAATAAATCCCTTTTGGATATCTCTTTTTGGTGTAATTTCACAACCTAGGAAGGATTTAGTTCTTGTTTTTTCTAATTACTTATAACTTACCGTTTTACAGAATTCAACGGATCTAGGAAAAATTAGGATAGGAGTCTCACCAACCAAATATAATATTTAGTATTTCTTGTATTCTTTTTACTCTAAAATTATTTATTTTGAGAAGACTTGAAATACTACTAGAACTATTCAACACATGACTTTTGCTGTTTTACAGCAAATTATTCCATAATAAATACCCATAGTCAAAATAAACTATTTTGTATGTACCGATTTAGGGGCGCAGAATGGGATAGGTCTGGGATATTCTCTGCGAGGTCTCTGGCAGGTCTGTTACAAGCCAAGCCTATTTTATATTGATGTTTTAAACCCACAAAGAGGGGTCGGAGATACCGGTCTGTTTCTCCTTGGCAAAAACCTATCTCTGGAGGCTAGGG
Organism: Lissotriton helveticus; assembly: GCF_964261635.1. Taxonomy (NCBI): domain Eukaryota; kingdom Metazoa; phylum Chordata; class Amphibia; order Caudata; family Salamandridae; genus Lissotriton; species Lissotriton helveticus. Next base: position 42,755,730 of record NC_136060.1, on the reverse strand, counting down.
AAATCTAAATATGTGTGCCCCAAAAAGGTGGGGGGTGAGTGCAACATCTTGGGCAGTCCAGCCTAAAGTCACCCCAAACTGGCAGTGCTAGCGCTCTCTTTACTCCCTCCAATTGACCATTAAAATACATCATCTTCAATGGGCCCTCGAGTGACAGAATGACGAGGAATGAGCGCTGGCAAAGGGAACCCAAAACAACCTTGTGCTCCTCTCCTGGTGTGTCACACCACATCACTTTAGTGTAGGCTACTCCCTTTACCCCACCTCAGGGGTCCACAGGCTTTGAAGCGCTGGCTTCAGTTCACATGCTCCCCTTTAGACTTCATTCAATCCATAGCTTCTCCAATGGATACCCAGCTTAAGGTCCCGACCTTTTCTTATATGCAGGAATGAAACCAGGTAAGCAACAGTGCATTAAGGAGTGTTTTTTCCGATCTTTTGGTCTCCCCGAGGGGCGATTTGTTCGGCCTTCCGATCTTAGAGAACCTTGCTATTGTGAGCTACGTTGGGGGTGCCGAATTTGGGGCCAAAAGAACGGCACCCCTCATAGACGGGGACCTGTTTTACTTTTTTATGGCCAAAGAAACTTGTAACATTTGTGGTGTCTTTCAGCTTTTCATTCCTGTCTCTATCTCCATAACCAAATTAGATCATACTCTAGTTATATATAGGGTCCTGGTTACTACCACTGCAGGTGTCAGAGCAAAAGGTTAAGCTAAAAACATATTTAACATCCATACATTGAGTTGAGTGACTCAATAGCACATCAACTTACCATAAACTTCATCCAATTCTTTGTGAACATTCCTTTGTGCTTCTGGGTGAGATCCTAGTAGATACAGGGCCCAGTTCATACCAGCTGCAGTTGTATCATGCCCCTAAAAATGCAGAACACGTAGCATTACAAATTAGACGCTGAAAAATACACAAAATATAGATCTGCCAAAGTCAGATATATATTTGTAATCATCTATCACTTACACAGACCGTAATTTGGGAATAAAAATACAATTATACCATCAAAATAAAATTTCCAAAGACAGCATTTGACAACAACATAAGTATGACAGCCTCACCTCACAGATAAATGTATCTTCAACATCAGTGAGTTGCACATTGTCTTCTGAACGAAAAAAGAAACACAACTCTATGGCCCAAATTCGCTAAGCTTTTTCCGTGTCTTACTCTTGTCTTAGAGATCTGAATATCCAGGATAGATTCACAAAGAATTTTCAGTGAGCGTTTGCGTCTTACTCCAGACTTAGTTGCTACTTACTTACTCGTCTCTTTCCAGGATTAACACAAGCCTACTCATGGGAAAAGGCAGGTTTGCGATTCACAGTACACTCTATGTTCCTTCTCTTGGTTTCTTCCTGCAAGTCCCCAATCATCCTAAACTGTGTCCCATTTCGACTAGTTCCACCTCTTTGGCACCAAAACACTGGAATTATGTTCCTTTACCCATATGCCGTGCCCCTTCATTCTGCTCCTTTCAAACGGTTCATCCTGTATCATTTGCCTCCTTCAACCACTTGTTAGGTTTCGCCTACGCAGGGCGCATGCGCTGCATAGGAGGAGACCTTTAGTAATCGATTCAGTTTTTGGCCCCAAAACGTGCACGTGTTGCATTGCTTTCAATGGCAACGCGTGCACGTTTGGCGATTCCCTTGCCGGGAGCGAGCTTTGTAACCATCTGTTTGTAATTAACAGATGGCTCCTGCTTGTTCCCGCAAGGGAAACAGGCACAGGCCCCCCTCCTCTCTCCCCTCCCCCAGCTGCCTCTTCCTCTATCAGCGCGAGGCGCGCGCACTTTTTTAAATTATTTGGATCAACCGAACCACAGCCTAAGTGACTATGCTGTAGGCAGGCACACCGGTGTAAATTCGAAAAGATTTTAAATGCACGCACCGCACGCGCTGTGCAATTCCATACTTGACATTGCAAAATGTGTGACATTGCACACTTGTGTGCACTGTCCTTTCCCTGCACCCTGTAACTGTAACCCGTAGTTAACTGCTGCGGTCACATCTAGTTTGTTTATCCTACAGGGCCCGGCCCCCTGCTGGCGTCCTGTACAGAACCTTTACACTCCTCTTCGATTCACACTCAGCGTAGATATTCATCTTTCCTCTCCATGTCTTGCAAAAACAATACTCACCATGGTTCGGGCACTTATAATCTAATTTTAGTACAGGCTGCCTCGGTTGTTTATCACGTAATGCCGATCTTTCAATAAACAGAATCCATCGAAAACACTTTCTAGGAAGATATACGTGTCAAACGCCCTGCTCAGACAGGACGAGGCTGCTGAAGGAGAGGTTAGGGGGATGGACTCTAAACCCTTACCTTGTAAATTTTCCTCCTGCAACATTGGACCTTCACTTTGCTACATGCTGCTGTCCCGTCTCGAGTGCTCTCCTTCGGCTGCTTGTCCTGCTGGTCCTAGCACGACTTCTACGTTTTTTTGTCTGTGTCTGCTAACAAAGCTGCCTCTGTTGTTATTGTCTGCACTGCAATTTACTGCTAAAATGGCGCGTGTCCTGGCTGTGACTTGATTGGCTCTCCTTGGATTACGCCTACCCGTGATGTGAAAACAGACGAGTGCAGCAAAGCGGATCTGGGAAGTTCAGAGGAAATAATGGACCGGATTTCTCGATGTTCTGTGAGACGGAGGATAATGGGAGGGTTATACATCAATATATGTCCAAAAATAAAAGATGATTGAAAAATTTACGACGAGTGGACTATTGAACAGTGTTTATTCTAGCATATAACAAGAAATGTTCCATCACAGTATAGCCGCATCATTTTATTTTTCTTCACAGGGCTGAGTCTTGGGGGCGGGCCATCGTGATTACAGGCATGGAGGAGAAATGGGGGGCACTGCTGCAAATGAGCATGTGGTTTTGGCCAGCTGTCTTAGAACGGCCAACCCAACATGAACACTGAGATGTCTCCAACCTGAGCAGTGTTGCCGGGTTGGAGACAGCAGGCATAGGATCCCAGCCCCATCAGCATGAGAGCAGCGGCTGGATTGGCCCTAGGGGATCCTGTGGTGCACTGAAGCCAGAGGAGCAGAAGAGCAGCGGTGAGGCAGGGAAGTTCTTTTTTTTTATGTGTGTTGTTAATGTTGTCCTTCCCCCACCTCATCACTTTTACCTGACACCAGCCGCCACAAATTCTGGACAACCACATGCAGCTCAAATCCTTTTCCAGGAAATTATACTTAGTATAACTATACCAAGGAAGTAAAATGTAACTGAAAGGCACCAGATTTGCATCCATATTTGACCTAATCTTATCCAGAATAAATAGCCCTGAATAGCGGCCATAATAACAATATTGTAGCTGGCTAGTTCCACTGTATGGGATTAATTGGGGGTTTATGGTCCTAAATGGACTAATCTCCACAAAAGCCTATCTGCCCTGACGACCTGGGTGCAATTTATAAGTCCCCACAGCTCAGCACCATGGGCTCCTGTTGTGACCGATTTAGCCTTCTAAACAGTGAAAGAGTTAAGGACAGCATTGCGTCCTATCGAAAGTTACACTTTAAATATCACTTGCAGTTTTACCTATCTTCCGCAACCCTGAAGCATAAACTCTCATATCCAAAGTGCTAAAATTGCTAAGAGGTTCTAAATATTAATCTTCAATTTTGAAGGTCCCTCAGAGAGTGCGTTTGAAGTTCATGACAAAACTGTCATTTTAGAGGAGTTGATGGCATGAAACATTTTGTAACAGTAATTTTAGGACCAGTTAATTAATGTATTAATGGGTATCCAGTGCAAGCCAATTACATCACATCATTTGCACACATGAAGATAAAATGTCTGACACTCCAGCAGCCGGCAAAATCAAAATAAGTTGATGAGGGTTGTGACTAGGGGACAACTATGACACACTTTTGCTAATAATTTAGGATCTCAATTGTTCACCCATGCGACCAAATCTTACCCTGGCATAGTCACCACTAAAAAGCGCTCCAACAAGGTGCAACATAAATTCTCTACTTCCAGTGTTCTGAAGGGAATAATCCTACAGCAGGGACTATTGACAGAATAAAAGGCCACCCTCAATAACAGGATTAAACAACCATTCTAAAGCTCACCATATTTAACATGCAGTAAATATAACCTAAGCCTTGGTTTGATGGTGCTAACCTAGTCCCGAGATCCAGTAATCAGTATTTGTAGAATAGTATAGCTTTTCCAAATAGTTTTCTAACTATATCTATCAACAAGATTCATCTAAAGTTGTCTGGGAGAGTCGCACCTTCTTTTTTCTTTTCTTCCAAGAGGAAGGGATGTCACCAATGCCTGAAAAGTTATAAAAGATGATGTATACCACTGGATGAGGATGTGCAATTTTGCCCAAGAGTTTTATCCACTTTCTGATCGCCTAAATCCCTTCTAAGCTCATTCAATGTAACAGGCTCTACTTCACTTTACTGATTCACATCTATCACATAGGTAAGGATACATTTAGTAGAGCTTCCAGACCCTACATTATCTGCATACAGACCAGAGCAACGATTTACTCAATGGAGTTCAATCACAGTGGAAGTCTCTCCACAAGTTGTATATCTTACATTACCAGGGACCAGATATTTTGCAAATATGCACAGATTCTGCCTCTTCTAGGTCCTCATATGTCTTATCAATTGATTTCCGTTTTATGTTGCAAGCCTTCTGTATCTGGTTTTAAAATTCAGAAAATTGCTGTAAGATGAATTTGAAGCATTAGCTGTGTGCCCAGCAAGCCTATATAACATCTTTCTGGTACGCATCATTCCTCATCAAACCAGCTACAGTGAATCTGGAATATTGGAGGATGATGGTCTTTATTAGGATCTTGGTGTAAGGATTTGTTCCAAGAACAGAAGAATAATGTTAAAAAAAGATTGAATAAGTTCCTGATTTACTGCAGTTCACTTAACAGCTCTCTAAAAAAGAGCAACCTGTTTTGGTGAACAGAATGAAATCTCCAAAACCAGGATCAAGTCCTAATACGTGTGGTAGTAAGCAAGATATCATATTGTAGTCTACACTTGATGCCCATATTCTCAATAATTCACCATGACTCAGTGCCCTACTGATGAGGCTGAAATAGGCCGAACTTGCCTGTGGTTGCTTTTGTTCAGAAGGAACCAGGCCTGGCAGTTTGGGTTGGTCAGTTTCTTCTAGACCAAGGCCAAGGCAGATTTTCAAATCGGAGGCTGCTGTCTGAGGTGGCTAAGTGGACAATAGACTATGTACTGGACTGTGGCCCAGTAAAATTACTAGTGGCAGAGATTAATTCTAACCATCACTTTTTTTTATTTTTTCCAGTGCGATGCCCCAACTGACCCAGGGATGCCCAGACACTGTCCCGTGCTCACAGTGCCATATTACTCAAGCTGCTCTCCGCAGACGAGGCTTCAATAAACAAAACCGGTCTGGGGTTTCTTATGTACCCATTCAGATGACTGTATGGGCTGGGCTATCTCTACAGGAGCATAACCAAGACTGATTTGCATAGGATTAGTTCTTGTCTGAGGTGGTATAGCAGGCAAACAAATTATGGACTGGATTGTTGCCAAAAGTAATTACCAATGGCTGAAATGAATTCAAGCAAGTCAGACACCATCTTTTTGTTTTCCTCAATATGGATCATAACATGGACAAGGAAGGTTGATTTTCTAGAATCATGAAATTTTATTGCAGAGGTACTATCAGATTTAAACCATCTGTTTTGCATCCTCAACCCAACTCTAATACAGTTGTCCCACCATCACTGTTGTGCATGATTTGGACAAGGATACCTAATAGACTATTGGAGATTATATATGGTAGATATTCCGTCAATAATTACTCATTACAGCCCTGACCACTACCTTCGGGTGGCAGATTCATATTTACATGACCTGTGATCAATAGCATTTTAATGGCCAGAAGTACTCCATCTATGTGAGTAGAGGATCTTTCTCAAATTACCCAAGGCTAAAGAGTTCTCATTATCAAATTATATATAATCAACATTCACAACATGAAAAAAGAAACCATTTGTTTCCAGTTAAATGCAGATATACTATATTGAGACAAACTGCAATAAAGTGGATAAGTTTTATATGCGACTTAAGGAAGACTCACAATACCAGCATCCTTTAGGGTGGTACTGGATCCTCGTTTAGCCACAGTCTCATGGTTAAAATACCCATTGACATGGAAAGAGTCAACCACCACCTAGTATTTTTGGAAACAATATAAGAGGACCTATTAGACAGAAAGACTCTAATTGTGATGTCGCCCTTTCCAGCCAAACCAGCTACATTCCATGAAATCCCTCACCGACCATAACCATTAGACTCTATCTCTCCAAATTGGTACAAACAAGAATCCCAATTGGCTCTAATTTCAAAACACCCAGAGGTAATTATTCAGGGAAGTGTAAGCATAAGGGTCAGTACGTTGTTTGCTAACAGCGCAGTATGCATTATAAGTGTTTTGAGAGTACCCTATTTTAAAGGGCAAGGTATATTTTCTGATGTCTGTGACAAAGATGCAAAGAGCTTTGGCAACTGTGAGAGACCAGGACCTGCTTGCAGTATCCCCCCACTATTTGCCCCCATTTTGACTACTAGATGCATAGGCTAACGTAGAAATATTTTATTAAAGTATAACTATTGAAAGAAAGGAGCTAAAAATATACTTCAAAGTATGATGCTTAGAATAAATCCAACAACTTGCCACTGTTGGATTGATTTTAACTATCACAGAAAAGAAGTTATGGAAGTTTCTTTTCTGTAAGGCAAAATCCAGCGTTCCAGCAGCTCTCTCCTGATTGGTCATCCTCTGCAAGGCTGAGCCAAGCTGTCTTAATGAGGTGTGAAGTTGCCTGACTCGAGACAAAGGATTTCCTGTGGGAGGAGAACTGCAAGCTGCAGAGCCAAAGGCAGGATGGGGGGAGTAGAAAAACTGGTCTTCAGAGGGAGATGACAGTTTAGGGCAGCACCGACTCACCCCCACATCCTGCATGTGGAATGACTTAACCGGATCTTAACCTCCAGGAGAGAGTTTCTCCAGTTTGGATTTTAAAAGAATAGTGATTTCAGGGAGAGGAGTCATACTTCTGGGTGTCACCCTGTACCCCATTTTCAGGGGTGCCCCATTGCTTGTCACCCAGGAACAATGGATACATATGGGGGAGCTACACAGCAACTCAGATCCCTGCCTGAAACAACAAGGAGTAGAAGGACTGCCCTGTTGTAACCCTGTTCTGCACCCTAAGGACTGCACTCTGAAGTACTGCACCTGCTGCACAATCTGGAACTACAGCCCTAAGGACTTTGCCTGGCTTCACGAGGATTAAGGAGTAGACTCCCTGAAAGCAACAGGGTAACAGAGCTGCACCTGCATCATCTCCAACAAGAAGGACCCATCTATAGTGTGTCCAGTTGACTTTTAAGGATTGGGTTGGGTGCATTGTGGGAAATGTAGTTATAACATCTCAAGGACCCTCTTAGAGCTCCTAAACCCTTAGATTGGTATTTAGGACACTTTGAGCCCACAAGAGGAACTTATGGAAGAAAATCCAGAAGTTTTGAGAAGATTAGAGAATTCTTGGTAAAAAGCTCCATAAAGTGACCAACTCATCGACGAGAGTCAAGCGCCAATGTTGAACTGCGACCTGACCTGGATTTCAGGTTCATCCTTGACTTTGTCCCGGTCAAGCATGTCCAGTTGTCCCAAGTCCATGCTTATGTCTTTTAAGCACTAGAAAGTCTTTATTCTTTAAAAATTCATATCTTCAATTCCCTACATTGGATTTTTGGTGTCATTTTAAAAATAAAAATATTTCCTATTTTTATAAATTGGTGTTTGGATTTTTATTGTGTGTTGGGTCTTACTTATTTAATGTATTGGTGTTTTTAAATGCTTTACACACTGTCTTCTAAGTTAAGCCAGCAACGCTTCTTGCCAGCTACCAAAGGATGAGCAAGGGAATCATTTATTGAGAGCCTGACTGGACCTTTTATTGAGATTGTGGCCTTATTACTAGTGGTAAGTCCCTACTTATCCTTACTAATAATCCACATTCCAAGATCAACATTTCTCAAATAACATTAGGGAGTTCAGATTCTTTCTTGCCCTTTTGCCCATTGCCCTTAAATTCAGCCTTCCAAATATCAAAATGTAAGTACTATTTTAAATCCGGAGGGGGAGTCGAGAGTTTGAGCTTAAGGTGCTTGAGGTTTCCTGCATTCCACACCCCGGTTCTGATCTGGCTGCATGAACTACGCAGGGGTGACAAGTCCTTTGTGTGAGGACAGAGCACAGCCTATTCAGCTGCAAGTGGGGCTGTGCCCAGTCCTGCCCCTCAATCCTGCCAGTTGATGGCCCATCCAGGCACACCCAGACCCTCCATTGTGTGCCTCTCTAGGAGGAATAAACACAGTCCAACTGCAGCCAGTCATTTGACCTAGGACAGGCTGAAAGGACTAAATAATGAGGGCAGGATAATGCCAAATTTCTAAAAGTGGCATTTTCTAAATAATAACTTAAAATACACCTTTACCATTAAAGAGGATTCTTAATTACAATTATTTCTCAGACACCAAACATAAAATGTTTACTTGTTCCCAATCAAAAGTCAGTGTCTATTAAATGTAATAAGGCAACCCATTGTTAGCCTATGGGAGAGGTAGTCCTCACAATAGTGATAAAGGATTTAGGAGTTTTTCACTGCTAGGACATGTAAAACTTAAATGTACATGTCCAGCCTTTTAATTACAATGCACCGTTTCTTATGGGGTACCCAGAGCCTACCTTAGGGGTGACATATATAACACAACATGTGTATTTGTAAAGCGCTCACTCACCCAGAAGGGTATCTTGGAGCTGGATAACAGATGTATTGTAATCAATGATGCAGGGTAGTCATAGTCTATTAGTCCATTAAGTATATTTATTTATAAGTATAGAAAGATGGTAAGTCTAATCAATACATCAGTATTAGCTTATATGAACACTTAAGTATATGCCTAGGTATTTGCTATTTGCCCCTTGCTATTTGCCCCACCAGGAGCAAGGTCCTCTCTGCTCAGCCCATCTCACCAACTGATCTTGCCACATACAAAACCACCCTAACATTCTATATGACATCATAGCAGGCTGAGCAGGCAATGCAGAGAGACACCATAGAGGGATTGCATCCAGTAGAGTAAGACTACAACACATCTCCCCCATTATAATAATGGAAAACAAAGAGAGAGAGTGTGAAACTGTAGGACACATGTGAAGCATAAGAAGGAATAACAGTTAAACGTAAGGTAATAATATAGTGGAACAAAATAGTGTAGTGGAACAACAAAAGGGAGGAAAAATGCATGAATTAAAATATATCATACAACTCATCCTTCTCCTTTGATAACGCACATACACTCATCCTTCCTCCTTACTCAACAATGCATTGAGATGGCAAAATGCACAAGACAGAAAGGAGGATGCACTACTAAAACAAATAGAACACTCTATTCTCAGATAAGATAAGGAAAAACAAGGAATGCTAGACAAAAGATACAATCAAAAAACTAAAAACAACGGCGTTTTTTAAAATGCAACACACCACATGGTGTAAAAAAAAACGCCACATGACAGGTCCATCACCCATAGAAAGGTAACAGTAAAACAAAAACTGTTAAATTTTTGGGTACTAAAACTCACGGCAAACGTGACACGGGTCACCCTAAAACAAAACAAACATGCCATGCCAACTATAAATGGAAAACAATTACTCAAACAAACATACTGCGAGCTATATCAGCCCAAAGGTAACCCACTCTGGGCACTCCTTCACCCGAAGGACAACAAAATAAGAGAAAAAAAAACAATTCCAAGTTATTCTAAATTTTGGGGATTGTAACACCCAAAGGAAACAAAATTTGAAAATCGCCATGCCCATGGCAAACATCAGATAGATTTCTTTCAACCTAGAGCAAACATATTTAGGGAAAACTGAACCCTAGGAAAACCAAATGTGGATACAAAAGACCTACGACATGCTAAAATAAGGAAACTTTAAAATTTGTGACACACATGTTCAACTGGATGAGGGACACTCCACCAAAGTCAATATATATCGCACAAACACTTAACAACTACAACTCCAGGAAACAAAAAAACAAACTACATTTGACCAGCAAATTAAGAATGTCTCATGTTCCATTGAGCTGTCGACAAAAAGGGATGTTGTGAATACGGGAAGATTCGCGACTTCCTCCACGAAAACAACAACACTACTACCAACGTCACAACAAACATATAATTGCAACATGACCCCATCCAGATATTAAAATCACATGGTAAATAGAACATAACAAACTAAAACAATAAACGTGGTCACCGTAGTCTTAGATGAGCGATACCTCACCCGAAAGTCCAGTCCAATGAAGATGAGTGATACCTCACCCGAAAGTCCAGTCAGCAAAAAAGAAAATCAAATCCATGGAAGTCTAATTCACTATTCATTTATCTAAAATTAAAATGTTGCAGGTAAAATCCAGCGTAGGTAGAGAATTGCGCCACAAGCAGCATCATCAACACGGGAAGTGTAGAATCATCATGAAATCCTCATTAGCGCTTGTAAATCTGGATTTGCGCATGTAAAACAAGTTTGCCACAACTATAATAGAGTTAGCCTTCACGTAAATGAGATGCGCTTGCGATGTATCTGCTAGTCAAGCTTGGATGTGAAACGTCGTGAACTGAGGATGACAAAAGGAATCCATCCCAACGTCCCAAAATGGCCGCCATAGCGTCGTTGAGCGTCGCTTTCTATAGGAAATGGGTCTCGTTTTTACCCATGAATCCCCATCACTAACACTCTGATGAACCGCAAAGACGTCATCAGATGGATTCTAACAGGGGAAGGAGGAGAAGCACCGCTGACCAACCGTCACCGACTCGAGAGAAGGTGAGTTGGTGGACTTGAAAGAAACGCTGGCCCAATATTACGATACAAAGTCTATTCCAATGTCAGGACGCCACAATCACTGACGCGTATACGTTTGCCAGGTGTAAAATCTCTCTACCGGCAATGAAAGTCAAGAAATCCAAATCTTTGTGGAGGCATATGAAGTCAGCTCACATAGCGCTACGCTCCCACAGCGCTTCAGCTCACACAGCGCTACGCTCCCACAGCGCTTCTGCTCACACAGTGCTACTCTCCCACAGCGCTTCAGCTCACACAGTGCTACGTTTCCACCGCGCTTCATTTTACATAGCGCTACGCTTCCTCAGCGCTTCAGCACACACTGCGCTACGCTCCCTCAGTGCTTCAGGTCTCACGGCGCTGTTGTACTTTGAATATAATCCACAGCGCTTCAGCACACACAGCGCTACGCTCCCACAGCGCTTCAGGTCACACGGTGCTGCTGTACTTTGAAATAATTACTTCATGCGCCGTTTTAATCTGTTGCGTGTTTTTTTTCTAGTCAGTGAACATCAGATTAACCCTTCTTCTAAACGATCAAAAGCTGCGTGTACTTTCCAAAAAGGTAAACATTTGCTGCAGTTAATATTTCCCAAATAAAACGATGTTGCGCTTACCCTGTCTGCTTTGGAGATCACTGGCACATCCACGTTGGGCCGACCGGTCTTTGGTCACTGGTGGGGCATGTGGAGAGCCAGTTTGCTTCTACTTTGCGCGTTACTTCTTTTCTTATGTTTCTTTAATTCTGGGAGTTTCAGCTTCGTCTTTTCCTGTGATTCTCCAGTTCCATATGTTCAAGTTCAATCAATGTAGATCACGTAGGTTCTCCTCGTCGTCGCCAGTATTGTAATCAATGATGCAGGGTAGTCATAGTCTATTAGTCCATTAAGTATATTTATTTATAAGTATAGAAAGATGGTAAGTCTAATCAATACATCAGTATTAGCTTATATGAACACTTAAGTATATGCCTAGGTATTTGCTATTTGCCCCTTGCTATTTGCCCCACCAGGAGCAAGGTCCTCTCTGCTCAGCCCATCTCACCAACTGATCTTGCCACATACAAAACCACCCTAACATTCTATATGACATCATAGCAGGCTGAGCAGGCAATGCAGAGAGACACCATAGAGGGATTGCATCCAGTAGAGTAAGACTACAACAAGATGTTTCTTGTTACCCAACTCAATGGTACTCATTTTATCGACTTCAGAAGGATGAAAAGGCTAAGTGGACCTGCAGGGATTTTAACCTGTAACTGTGAGGCCAAACGCAGGTCCCTACAGTAGGCGCATTAGTCCACTAAACTCCCAGACCAGGAGAATAATGCAATAAAAGGTGAGATTAAGGCATGGCTAAGTCGAACTGGCAGTTAGTTTAAAACTGCATTCAGGCCTGGGATATGTTTTAAGGGGCTTCTTGAGTGGGTGGCACAACAAGTGTTTCGGGCCCACTGTTGGCAGTTAATTTACAGGCCCTGGGTATATGGTATACCACTCTACAAGGGACATATAAGTAAATTAAATGCCAATCAATGTTATCATGTTTAAAGGGGAGAGCACAAGCACTTTAGCACTGGATAACAGTGGTAAACTGCACAGAGTCCTAGAGCCAACAGACACCAATTCCAGCAAAAAGTTGAGGGTAAAGGCAAAACATTGGGGGAAGACAACCCTAAGGCTGACAAGTCTAAAATATGACATGAAAACCTTAAAATAAATATGCATCTTGTAAATATTGGACTTTTTAATTATTTTAAAAAATCCATAAATTGGTTTAAATAATGGTAAACATGGCAACACATTAGAAGGTGAAGACAAAATCCTATTTTAACTGATAATATACGTGCCCAAAAAGCCCAAAAATTGTATTTACCTCAAACATGAATGTGTCAACCTCTTCACGGATGTCTGTGTAATTGAGTTTCTTCCCATCTTCATCAGTTACATTAAGCAGCATGTCTAAGAAAGCTAGTCTTTTCTTAGTTGTTTGAGTATCTGGTTTTGTGTCAGAGTTGTCACTGCTTTTCTCAGCATTCTTCATTTCACGTGCTCGCTCTTCAATAACCTTAATAAAAAAATTATATATTTACTATTTATTTGTGACATTCTGTTTCCAGAAAATTATAAACAACATTACATAAGAAAATGTGAGCATTGCCAAATATATTTGAATTTACATTTAGATTTGTATTTCGAATAAAGGGTATTCAGAACTTCAGAAATTCATATACATATATTGGCCTGTACCTTTCCCTCCTTCCCTATGATACTCCAGCGGAAATTATAGTAACTGGTGTTCTTTCTCACACCTTCCGCAGCACAACTAGACCTTTGCGATGTAACTGTTTTATGTTCATAACTATGGAAAATGCATTTACAAATGTCTGTACATATTCACTGAGATACAGCTGAGTACGTGGTTCCTACATTTGCACAGGATTTTCCTGAGCACTCCTCTAACACACCCCTGTGAATGGCCACAAATGTGAATAGTGTGTGAGTTGCGTATATATGAGTTAGTTATGCATTTGTACTAAAGTGGCCTACACAAAGTTTTACAGATGTTCAGCAAGGAAATCATCTGTGTAAAGTAAGCCCTAAATGTATGGATCATGCTCTACCATGAATTTGCAATTGTTTCTGTATTCCATAGTAGACGGTAAGCCATCGGGATCTCCAGAGTAAGCCAATGGCATGCACACACCACAACCCATGCCCAAATGTACCACCCACCACCACCCCTTTGAACCTTCAAATTATACTCATTGCATAGCAAACACATTCAACACCGCCTTCCTGTCAATGCACACTAAGTAGCCCTGGGTGCTCATGAACAACAATAAACTCAATGCCATCTTCATTACAGAAACCAGGCACACCATGATTTCCATCCACATTATCGATGTCCTTGTTCCTTACGACTACAGCATTTAGAACATCAAACAACTAAATAACCCACGAGGAGGAAGCATAATCATTCACTAACACACAGTGGTCTAGCAACAGCAGACATGTAGCTCCTTCGAGCACTCCAACCACCTTCCTCTGACACTATGCATTGTCAATACTATTGAAGTTCAAATGTAGCCTCAAGAAGAACACAGACCTTGTACAGGGCGCTCCTGGAGCCAGTGAGCGCAATCGCATAGGCCTAGACAGAATGGAAGACAGCTCAGGAGCCAGTCCTCCAAGTGTCTTCTCCATGACCACTCAAAGCTACTCTGTTTGTATGCAAGAGTCACCACAAAGAATAGCAGGTTTGCTTGCAGAGGTCATAGAAATCATCAGTAGTATAACAGTGTAGATCCAGTAACTAAAGAAAGGATGCACAAACTAGCAGACTGAGATACTACAAAGTATCCACACACAGCGGGTATAATATCGAAACTAGATGACTGCACACTGTATACAGATATATTAATAGATTCTTATATCATGAACTTTATTTTCCATTTAGGTAAAAATTATTCAGTTTGGATTCTCTGCCAATTATGCTTCTATAAATGTTATTCTGCATTAACGTTTTACTAACAATTACATTTGTCATTGGTAGCATTTGGACATTAGAATACAGTGATGTGATGTAAGGAATTAGCCCAAAAAATATAGGCAGGTATTTTACACACACGTCTCAGAATAGATTTTAAAATTCATTAAAACCAAACTTACGCTGTCAGTAAATGCATGCAGGGTTTTAAGGTGCCTATCATGTTCTCTTCCCTCCTTCAACATGGAATACAGAAAGTCAGGCCAAAGCCATGGCAGCCTCTGCCGACGATGGAGGAGATCGCTCATTCTAGAAAAAAAAAGAAAATACATCTATTTAATAGGATAATATATTCTTATTAAGTTAGTAGCATGTGTTGAGCTAAAACTCAAAACATTGGTGGAGTACTGACTTTCTCTCAATCAACAGAACGTTTTATTAAAACAAGTTAACAAATGAAATAACACAATCTCAAATTACAGCGGGCATAATCATCTATACATCCACCTTCGAATAATTAAAGCATTGTGTAATACTGATCTACCTACAAAATATCTGTGCAAGCCCGACCTGTACAAAATTTGGGTTTTGAGCCCATTCCTCTACTTTATACACTGATTATGCAATTGTTCCTGCCAACGTTTGTCTCTATGACATGTAGGCGTGGTATGGGTAGGAAGGGAATTACCAGAATGCTTGGGACACTTACCTTTCCAACAAATTCTTCACCATGGCAATTTCTGATCGTGTATTTCTGATCGTGTTACCTCCCTCCCTCCTCCCCCCCCCCCCCCCCCGACTATGCGGTAGACCACTAATCCTAGCTTTGGTGAATAGTCTGCAACAAAATATGATAGAGATGAGATAACTTCAAAAGCATCTGCCATACAGCAAAATAAGGTACTCCAATTGAGGTGTGAACCAAACTCCACAGCACCAGCTCTGTAACACTATTTGGTATACAGAGCCCTGTTGTTATGTAGGGTTAATATTGCATAACTTTGAAGATACCAGGCAGGGACACAAACATAACTGTTTCAAAATGAAAATATCTTCACCTAGTCTTAGTAATGGAGAAGCCTGGGGGATGAAATAACTGCACAAATCGACAGCAACCCTTGGAAACTAAGAACCCAGAACCCCAGTCCAGCCCACACACATCAATTCACCAAGCAAACACACCTAAGGGTGCCGGAAACAAACCAGGGAACACTAGGGAACGAACTGTTATGGGGAAAGTTAATAATACCACCAAACTTTTATTAGAGGCGATTCCCTCACATCTGGGAGCATGCAAGTTCTGTAGGAGTAACAATAACACATGTGGGAAGCAAAATCCAAACTCTATAAAGGAGAAATGCTACATTGTATCCAGTGGTAGCCGACACAATGAAGAGGTAGGGGGGGGAGAGCACGCGGGGATTAATAATAAAATAATGTTTAAAACCACTTACCCAGAGCTGTCAGACGCCTCCTAATTCACCCCTCGGTCTTCCTGTTCCCAGAAGGCACAGGGGCAGCATCAGACTCCCTGTGCAATCCTTGCGCTGCTCTCACTCAATGAGGGATTGGCCTAAGCAGGCTGAAAAGATGCTCCACTCAGACCAGGAAGTCTGTGCTGTTTCTCCAGGCTTGATGTTCAGACAGCCGGCCTGGAGAAACCCAAGTGTGCATGTGTGTTTGCCCATCCTGAGACAGTCGTCCAAACACACATGAGCACTTAGAAGTGCAAATAGTACTCCTACTTCCCCGGCCCAACCACTCTCTGCACACTCTAGCTCAGAGCTGGCAAATGAAAAATAATACAATTATAGGTAATCGTTTTATTTTCCACCTGCTGGCTCTGAGTCAGTGAGGCAACGCTGCTCTGCCATTACGGAGGAGCCGCCCCTGATTGTACCTCTGGTGTTGATGAAAATTGCTCTCAGCATAAGCGCAGCAATTTATTGATTTACCTTTAGTTTTATGCGCTTGGTAATCCAAAAATCTACATTGGATTATTTTCTAAGTATATTATACCATCTCCTTGACCAAG
The DNA here is from genome assembly GCF_964261635.1 of Lissotriton helveticus. Classification (NCBI taxonomy): domain Eukaryota; kingdom Metazoa; phylum Chordata; class Amphibia; order Caudata; family Salamandridae; genus Lissotriton; species Lissotriton helveticus. The sequence goes on along the minus strand of NC_136060.1, from coordinate 42,739,235 downwards.
GAGATTTTTACCATTTTATAACTTTCTTCATTTCTCTACTCATATGATGTTAATAATTGTAAAGAGCAGTCTACAAATCTGTTGTCTGATAACTTAAGGTTGTGAGTTTTGATAATGTGATAAATTCTATCATTTATTATATCTCATGGCATACATTTAATAGTGATTAATGAACAAGTCTGGAGTTTCTTTGAGATATAACCCATTGTTGACTTTGTTGATTCCTAGAGTTGCATATAGATTGGTAAGCCACCATGTGATCTTGTAGAGTACAACGGACCATTACATGTGTCAGCAGGTAGATGGAGATATTTGTTGACATATTTTTTTATTGTCCGGACTAATTCATGAGAGTCTTTGCTTCTACGCCTGCCATTTCCAGTTTGAATGACAGCTTAGAAACCGGGTATTTCAACCTTTTCTGTCGATTTGATTGGTAGACAGAGTTTCGTTCAGCCCATCCAGATAGAACCTCATTTATTTTGCTGTTTTAGTGTGGCCTGTGTGAGGATCAAAGTTCAAATTGAGATAACTCTCACTGTCACCTGGATGTGTGTTATTGAGGTTTTGTTTTTCAAACTGCCTTGGTTTGCAATTGTTCACCAGACTGTTGCCTTAGTGATGACTTAAGAAAAACCTATCTGTCTTTTTGAGCCCAAATGTGGTGGCAAACGCGGCTTTCATGGGGACATACCGTATCTGGTCATCTACCTCTATTCAGCAGTAAGCATGTGTTCCCAGACCTGCTTTCCCATCCTTCTTTGGGACCTTGTATTCCCAGAGAGGGCGTAGGACACGGTTTTTGTGGAGCATACATTAATTGCACCCAAACATGGCTCAGCAAATCTGTTTTATTGTGTTTTACGAACATATTTTCTGTCCTTTTTTTAAAATGGGGACTGAAGGTAACAATACTCTGCTTTTGCCGTCTGCACAATCTTTAACAGTGTAGTGCTCATTGTATGTGAAAGGAGCTACACTTATCATATGAAACTATACAGCAACCAGCATGATTCTCATTTTATTAGGCATATTCAATGATATTCTTGGGTGGATCTCAAGCAGAGCCTGTGGTACTTGGGTAAACGTGCTTGAAATCCCAATAGCCAGACACTTTAGAAGGTAGTCTTTCTAGATGCACACTTACCTGTAGATGGCACGAACATATTCTGAATCACTGTTACTCTGTGCGTGGATTTTCTTTCCCATTGCAGTTTCTAGAGACAAAAAGATAATATACTTAGCATATACATTAAAAGGAGCAGGTATACTGATCCCCTGAAGATTTGGAGAAGGTGAATTTGATCTGCGGGCTGTGTTTTCCATCCCTCTGTGCCAGGCAGAACTACAGACTGATTGAGCCAGAAAACACCCCCAGGAAGTAACCCATAAACCAATTTGAGACCTGGGTGACCTACATGTACCAAACAACAATGTCTCAACAGGTGATATTTCTAGGCAATGAGACAGAATGCAAAATGATTTGCGACAGAACAGAAGCAACGAGACAACAACAGTTGTTTAGAAGAAAAGAGGTTTGCATTAAGCAGTGCAGTAACAAATTGTATTAGTTATATCAACACTATTACATTGTATGTAGGTGTATTCCAAAAAGTAGTGTGGACAAAGGTGCTCGTGTGAAAGGTGAACTGCGCAAGTGGACACGCGAGGAAGTGCAAGGAAAACAGCAAAAAGGTGCAATAATATTTCAAATTGGTCACAGAACATAAGTAATGAAGACACAAATAATGAAGAACATGTTAAGAAGCAGAAAACGCCAATTTAATTGCCTAGAAATATCCCCTGTTGAGACGCTGTTTATTACAGCTTGATTGAGACCATGCGCAGCGCCTGCTGCAGGTACAACTGACAGTATGTCACCACCATGTGCAGCCCCTGCTGCGGGTACAGCTGACAGTATGTCACCACCATGTGCAGCGCCTGCTGCAGGTACAGCTGACAGTATGACACCACCATGCGCAGCGCCTCCTGCAGAAACGGCAGACAGTATGTCATCACTATGCGCAGTGCCTGCTGCAGGTACAGCTGACAGTATGTCACCACTATGCACCACGCCGGCTGCAGGTACAGCTGACAGTATGTCACCACCATGCACAGCGCTTCTTGCAGGTACATCTGACAGTAAGTCACCACCATGTGCAGCGCCTGCTGCAGGGACGGCCAACAGTATGTCACCACCATGCACCACGCCGGCTGCAGGTACAGCTGACAGTATGTCTCCACCATGCACAGCGCTTCTTGCAGGTACATCTGACAGTATGTTACAACCATGCGCAGCGCCTGCTGCAGGTACATCTGACAGTATGTCACCACCATGCGCAGTGCCTGCTGCAGGTACAGCCGACAGTATGTCACCACCGTGTGCAGCGCCTGCTGCTGGTACGGCTGACAGTATGTCACCACCATGTGCAGCTCCTGCTGCAGGTACAGCTGACAGTATGTCACCAACATGTGCAGCGCCTCCTGCAGGAACGGCAGACAGTATGTCACCACCATGCGCAGAGCCTGCTCCAGGTACGGCTGAGAGTATGTCACCACCATGCGCAGTGTCTGCTGCAGATACGGCTGACAGTATGTCACTGCCATGCGCAGCGCCTGCTGCAGGTACATCTGACAGTATGTCACCGACATGTGCAGCGCCTCCTGCAGGAACGGCAGACAGTATGTCACCACCATGCGCAGAGCCTGCTCCAGGTACGGCTGAGAGTATGTCACCACCATGCGCAGTGTCTGCTGCAGATACGGCTGACAGTATGTCACAACCATGCAGAGCGCTTGCTGCAGGTACATCTGACAGTATGTCACCGACATGTGCAGCGCCTGCTGCAGGTACGGCTGACAGTATGACACCACCATGCGCAGCACCTGCTGCAGGTACGGCTGACAGTATGTCACCACCATGCGCAGCGCCTGCTGCAGGTACGGCTGACAGTATGTCACCACCATGCGCAGCGCCTGCTGCAGGTACGGCTGATAGTATGTCACCGCCATGCGCAGTGCCTGCTGCAGGTACGGCTGACAGTATGTCACCACCATGTGCAGCGCCGGCTGCAGGTACGGCTGACAGTATGTCACTGCCATGCGCAGCGCCTGCTGCAGGAATGGCTGACAGTATGACACCAGCAATGTCTGTGCCAGGCCCCCAGGTAGCTAGTCGCAGTTCCACCTGAAGGCAATTAGAGCACCGTAGGGACAGGTGTGTACGACTCGAGCCTCACTAAAGGTGAGGTCAGACTCCAGAGAGAATGCGTTGTGCCTCTGGGTGGTTGGCAAGCTAGGCTCCTGCCCAGGGGATACTAGTCTCGTCCTTGCATTAGTAATGAGCAGAAGGAGCAGTGATTACTGCATACAAGCTCTTTGTTTACTCTCTTCCAGCCTTACATTCTTTCGCTTTGTACAGCACGTCATTCAGCCTCTCCTTCCCACTTCAGAGTAGGACAGACATCTGTGACTCATGTATTTGGTCTTCCTCCCCCAGACCACAGTACACAACCCATAATGAAAGAAAGGGACATTTATCTGTTTGTTTTGAAACAGCCTACTTTGTAACTGCTATCTCTTTGTGTCATGGGGTTATAGATGGATTGCAGTTCTGAGGAAACCCTGGTCCTTATTACCATGCTGCTCAACTGTGACTGCGAGGGCACGCGCATCTTACGAAGACATTCAGGACCAGGGAACAGTGGGAAACAAGCTGAATTCAGAGATGACCCCTGACTTTTATGGAGGCAGATGTGTTCTTGGTGGTATCGTGATGGCCGAAAAGGGCATATTTTCTGCTTATGTACCCCCATTGCATTCCATATATTCATTTAATTGAATGCACAGTTTTTAATTCTGCACACGTATTGCCTTTAGTATTTTCAGCACACATATCTTGTTTAAAGTTTATTTTAGTAGGATGTCATGGTTCAGCAATTGGTTATAGATGAAATACAAACAGTCACTAATGTTTCATAGAAGCAGATGTAGGTGAGGGTGCGTGTTGATTTTTGTAGAGGGCACTGCTTCACGTCAATGCGCATGTATCTGCCTATACCCAAGCATGGGATCAGAGGACACAGATCAAAGGTTGTGCTTGGGGAGCAAACAAGAACTTTATTACTACACAAGGGAAGGCAAATCTAGGCAGTGCTCTGCCCCGCACAGAACGAGGATATTTGCAACTAAGCTCCCATTGTCACTCGGATCCACAACTTGAAGTTCCTGAAACTGAGATCCTGCCAATGGCATGAAAGGACCATGGACCACTCACCAATACTATAATCGAAAACTCCTAATCATCGATTAAAATACCCATATCAAGTAGTACAGTTTCAGATTATTTATTGTGCAATTCCTAAATTGGCATGGGTATTACACTGATTGACTATGCTAGTCTTTTTTCAGGATTTACGGTGTAAATACAAAATTCTAATTGGAATATTTCACTTATTGTCTAGGGTTCGGTTTTTGCAACATCTGCTCAGCAGTAACTGTAGTTGGTGTTGGGTGAACTCATGTTATATCCTTCGTTCTCTCGTTTCGACCCCTGTAGGAAGAGGGTGACTTGTTCCTCAGTGTGCGGTCTTCATCAGGACGAGGTAAAGAGCACTTGGGGTAGGAGATTAACAAAATGAATAATCCTATGGGGCCATTCAATGGTTCCTTCGCATTCAGCCGTGAAACTGTCATCGGGGGTAGTCAATCTCCCGAAAACCCCGGATGACAGTTTCACGGCTGAATGCGAAGGAACCATTGAATGGAAACGTAGACCATCTATCATATACCTCCGAACCCAAAGGAATAAGAAATTCAAACAATATGTGCCTATGTGTTATGGATATACGGGAACTCTAGACCTATATCAGGCTGGAAAGGTCTTATTGTAATATAACAGTGATTGTGTCTATGTCACTATACCTTTACCCTGTCCCTCACTAACCAATTCCCTCCCATTACCCAAATACCCTTTTCTCGTCTATCACATTGTGAGCACTGTAAATATTTAATGCACTAGCAACATATTGAATCTGATATATGCAGTAATGCCATTGTTTTTGATTCATATGTGCATCGGATGAATGTATCATTCGTGGAAATTAAATATTCTCTTTTTTCTAGTTTTTCCTGTTCAATTGACTCAGAATCATATGTGGTGAATTGTTTGTCTGCATATATGTAACTTAAATGAACTACCACGACCATTCTCTGAACGTAACGTACACTTTACCCAGGCCGGGTAGTTGTTTTTGGGTATACCCCGTTAAAACTTAATACTTAAGATATATTCGTCACATCTTCTACTTGGAGCTTACATGACATTTGCACTATTGAATTCAAATCACTGCTGCGTTATATTTATGATGATGTACAATTGTTTCAGTGATTACTATTGAGAAGAGTCTGTGTTGAAAGAAGTGCCTATCCCCCCATAAAAATACATGCACATTAAGTGCTATCTTCAGATATCAACAGGTGCGTGTATTAAAAGTAAAAGATGAACCGAAGGGCACAAGATGCAGATGGCCAAATGCACTGCATGCAGTTTCACTATGATGGTTGTACACAAGAATGAATGAATAAATAAGCAACACTTACACAAACGCAGCTTTACATTCAGGACCAATGACTTCGGTTAAACCTTTTTATTTCAGAAGAAAACTTTTCGTTGCAAGGCATTTCAAATAGTATAGTTGCATCAAAATATTGTGCCTGTTTATTCGTCCCTCTGCAGGCACTTCTATATGTCAACTGACTTCCATGTGAACATGCTTACCAAGCACCTCCTTATTCTAAACTTAGAACCTTGATTAGATGATTTTAGAACTTATTTATGTTTTGGAGAGAATAGGAGTTTCATCAAGGAACACCCAGTTCCAATTCTTAGTTTTTGTATTTGCTGTGGCTGTGATTAATATTGACCTCATTTTTTTGAGACTGAACCAATTGCGATATTTCAGCTTTCCAGCTGTAATCTTGATTCTTTTCAATATTCTCCTGACCAACATATATATTGGACTGACTAGTAATTGGAAATAAAATTTCTTAACAATAATCATTGATTCCTGGGCCTTATTGTGTGAACAATTTAATTTTACGAAGATAGAATTGTTTGACTTTTGCTAATTCTCTATGCACCTCAGTCAACTTAAAAAGATCTGTCAGATGAGAGATTTAAACCACGCACTTGCACACTCTCAATGGGAAGCAGAGATGTCATAGGTGAAGGTGTTTTAACCCCTTGCCTGCTCATGACGAGCTGAGCTCGTCATGAGTTGTGCCGCTCGCACGCTCGCACGCTGATGACGAGCTGAGCTCGTCATGTAACGCAGCTTTTAGAAAAAAGCCGCACAGCGCAAAAATAACCGCCGCACGCATGCGGTTAAGTGCGGTTAAGAGGTAATATTGACCCTGTGGTGAATTTATCAAGATAAAAAAAATTACAAAAATTGTCAAATTTAAAGATATTTTCCTAAAATATTTGTCTTTCTTTTTTTTTTAAAAGGGGTAGATTTTTTATCCCATCCTCCATTAAAGTATGTGTTGTTGTTTTTATTCTCTTTGTTATTATATATTGGCTCAACTTTGTATACTCCTCATCATTGCAAGTTTGGTTTCCTTTGTGTAACTATTTTGTATAATGTCCAACACTCTTACACATGTACTGCTGATGTCCAGTTCAAACTGCACTTAAGCTTCTGGAACCTTGTGAAGGCTGTTGAAAAGGACTATTGATGATTTGCGGACTCACCTGTAACTAAGATTCTTTTTGCCAAAAAAAAACTCGAAGTAGATCGGAATTTGTATGGGACACGACAAACTTGCACACTGTTCCAATTATTTTAAAGATGTTCTATATTTGACAAAACGAAGGATTACCCACCCAGGGTTAATGTAACCATGCATTCTGAGGAAACTTAGTATGGAACGAAGATCATCAATACTCACCAGAGATAATGTCCAACGCACAAAAAGTGACATCCATGAAACAGTTAAATGCTTCTTTATCAACATGTTTTTCAAGTTTGTTAACCAATATTTTGGACTGTTCGTTCATAACCTCAAGAAACTCTTCTAAAATTGCAAAATGAAATGTTGGGGTTAACATTTTTCTCCTTGAACGCCATTTGTTTCCAGTGCTGCAAACAAAGCAAAAGCGCATGTTATACTAAGGCAAAATCAGCTCATCATTAATTGAACTAGTCTGTTTCTAAACCTATGACAAGAAGGGTGCTATTAGGATCTCTGTCTATTTGAAATGAAGGATCTGAGGGCCTGACGTGCATACATAGAGTACTACATAGTAAAAATGCAGTGAGATCATCCTTTTGTTTTTTCTGCAATATACACCATATACATAGTTATCTGACTGGAAATCTCTTTTTCCACACATATAATTTTATTCCCCGAAAAACACAAAGGTTAAAGTAACGTTAAATTTAGGTGAATATGTCAGTGACACCATTAACGTTTTGAACTTAAAAGACAGAGAAATTCACCATGTCATTTGAGATGTCATCAAGAATGTCATAAATGATGTAATAGAATATGTCATGAGTGATGTAGATTGTGAGGTCATTTGCAGTGCACAAATTATAGTTAGCTCTGCTAACTAGAACTGGTGAATTTCTGTGTGTTTGTTTCAGTACAAAACATTACTGTAGTCACTGACATATTCACCTTACTACGTTCGTTTAACCTGGAGTTTTTTCAGTGTATTCTAGTTTTTTTTTAACAGAAAGTAATATTTTATTACCATACGTAAAGCCAACCCACGCCGCACACACAAGGATTGGCCATAGGGTCCTATGTTTTTTAAAGGGTAGGGGGGCCGGATGGCCCACTCCCCTAGCCTTCTTGGGGCCCGGGGATCCCATCCTACAGAGACTTTTTGTTAATGAAAGGGGGGGGGTGTGAGGCCTCCCTCCCTGTACCTTGTTTGGCTCGAGGGACCCAGCCACCACATAAAATAAAGGGAAGAGGGGCCACAAAGCTGCCCTCTGACCCTTGCTAGACCCGGGGGACGCCATCCACCAGAGCTCTTTTTCTAAATTAATGGGGAGGGGGCCTGGAGGCCCCACTACTGGAGACTTGTTATGCCCTGAGATCCCCATCCCCCCAGGGCTACTACTAAATGTAAAGGGGGGGCATACAACCCCCCTCTCAAAGCCTTTTCTGGCCCCCTCCCCATTCTCATTAGAAATTCACTGAAAAAAAACGAAGGTTACAGGGATGTTATATTTAGAATCACATTTCACTCATACAAAACCAGTAAAATTCAGCAGGTATAGTTACGTGAGCTAACTATAACTTACGCCCCCACAATGCACTGTTTATGATCTCACATATTGCGTCACACATGAAAAGATCAGTGACATCACTCATGATATCTCAAATTACATCACTGATATCATCATCCAGTGATTGTGAGTGTTTTCTAAACGTTTTTGTGTGTTTAATGTATTTACTAACGTACCGCAAAAGTTAAATTAGTAAACTGTGTGCACAATTAATGAGTGATTCCTTTTTTTAACATAGTTTATGTGAGTCGCTCTGTGACTGTGTTTATCTGTGTGTGAGTGGGTGTTTAAGTGACTGCACAGGTATGTGAGTGGGTATGTGTGAGTAGTTGTATGGGTGTAAAAGTGGGTGTCTGAGTAGCTGTGTGGGTGACTTAATGGCAGCCTGAGTGGCGTATTGGTGAGTAAGTAGGTGTGTCAGTGGCTGTTTGGGTGGGTGAGTGAGTGGCTGTGTGGGTGGCTGTATGGGTGGGTGAGTGGGTGTGTCAGTGACTGAATGGGTGAATGAGTGGGTGTCTGAATGGCTGTATGAGCGAGTGACAGGTTTGTAGGTGGCTGTATGGATGAGTGAGTGGCTGTATGAGTGAGTGTTTGGTTAAGTGTGTTGGGGTGTAAGTGGCTGAATGGAAGAATGAGTGCCTGTGGGATTGGCTGTATGGGTGAGTGAGTGGCTGTGTGAGTGGTTGTATGGATGTGTGAATGGGTATGTAAGTGGTTAAGTGGGTGTGTTAGAGAGAGAGAGAGTGGTGGTATGGGTGAGTGAGTGGTTCTATAGAGAGGCTTTATGGTGAGTGAGTTGGTGTGTATAGGTTAATAACTGGGTGTGTCAGTAGCTGTATGGGTGAGTGTGTGGCTGTTTGAGTGGCTGTATGGGTGAGTGACTGGTTTTATGACCATGCTCTATGAGTGAGTGAGTTAGATGTGAGGGGCTCTGTGGATAAGTGAGTGGTTGTGTAATTACTTATATGGGTCTGTGAGTGGGAATATAAGTAGTTGTGTGGGTGTATGAGAGGTTGTCTAGGGGTGTCACTGTGTGTGTGTGTGAGTGGTTCTGTGAATGATGTCATGAGTGATGTCATTTGAGATGTCATGAGTGATGTCATTGACCATGTCATGAGTGACGTAATATGTGAGGTCATAAGCAGTGCATTGGGGGCGTAAATTATAGTTAGCTCAGCTAACTATAACTGCTGAATTTCACTGGTTTTGTATGAGGGAAATCAGAGCCTAAGTATAATGTCCCTTTAAACTTTTTTTTCAGTGACTTTCTACAGTTTTGAAAATTATATTTTCTAACTATAAAGCCCATGTAACCTTTGATTTTAAGTGAATTTATAAGGTTTTATTTAAATGTTATTCCCTAACTGTAACCACTAGCCTTCAACACTAAGTGTGTGAGTGAGTGCATGAGTGTCTCAGTGGGGTATGAGTGTCTGAGTAGGTTTGTAAGTCGGTGTGAGAGAGTATAAGTGGGGCTGTTAGTGGTTATTTAAGTGTCTAAATGGGTCTGTGAGTGGGTGTGTGAGTGGGAGTGTAAGTCGCTGATCAGGGTGGGCGCGCTCACTCTTAGATCCAACCAGCAGTGCGCCAAGAGGTCCCTTTCAGGAGTGGTTGAGAAAGGGGGTGGTGAGGTCTGAGGGATCCCGCTGTGGGGGACTTTCTTGTAGCAACAATAGAGGTTCTTGGCCTCTAACGACCCTCAGCTGCCAAGGGGACTTTATCCTCCAACCAGTAGAGTGCCAGAAGGCCTCTGACAAGGCCTCAGCAATCCCACTGTCGGAGACTTACTTGTGGCAACAATAGGGGTTCTGGGCCCACAATGAGCCTCAGCAGCCAAAGGGACTTCATTCCTCACTCAATACTGTGCCAAGAGCCCCCTTTGCAGAGTGGTTGAGAAAGGGGCAGGGCCTCCAACAAGGTCTCAGAAATTCAGCTGTGGGGGAATTACTAGCAGCAACAACAAGGGTTCTTGGGTCCCAATGACCCTCAGCAGCCAAGGGGACATTACCTCCAACCAGTAATGCGCCAGGAGGATCCTTTGCAGAGTGGTTGAGAAAGGGGTGGACCTCCAACGAGATCTGGGCAAACTCGCTTTGGGGGACTTACTTGTGGCAACAATAGGGGCTCTTGGCCTCCAACAACGCTGAGCAGTCAAAGTGACTTCATCTCCCAACCAGTAGTGGGCCAGGAGGTCCCTTTGCAGAGTGGATAATAAAGAGGGAGGGGCCTCCTGTGAGGTCTCGGCAATCCCGCTGTAGGGGACTTACTTGTGGGTGTTATTTAGCCCCGGGGAGGTGGTGGTCCACGGGGCTCAGAAGGGTCTGAGCGCCCCGCCTTAATCTTTCTTTAGCCCCAGGGAGGTGATGGTCCTCGGGCTCAATGAGTCTCAGGAGGGGGTACCTCATGCTCTGCCCTCCTTTTTTTTTTTAAAATGCCCCCCGGGACCTAGCTCACCTGGGTGCTGTATTAAAAAAATAAGACGGGAGGCCGTAGTTGTTTTTTTTACATTTATGTCACAGATTCACGGATATGTTGCGTTTTCGCAGCAAATTGTTTTTTTTAAGTGCTTTTAGGCCCTGTCGGGTCCCTCTGGAACTCCATGACCAGAGCTAAGGATATTCCTACTCTGCCCCCCTTTTCCTTTTTTAAGAACATTTTTGCGGGACTTAAATGAAAGCAGAGTCCCAAGATGGCAGGCAACACTTCCTGGTTGAAGTGTTGGCAGCCAATCAGATCTCAGCACGAGATCGAGAGGGTTTGCGAAGCCTTCGAGTCCATAAATATACAAATTTGTTTTTTCTTTAATATCTCCCAAACTACTGAATGGATTTACACCAATTCACAAAAAGGTCGCTTTCTGGACCAACACCTGCTTTTCTGCCAAATGTGTTGTAATTCCGTTTAGCTGTTCGGGCTGTAGCTGTGTTTAGAATATCAATTGGGAAATTGCATGGGGAAAATGCGTTTTGGGCCCCTTTTTTCTCAGGCCCCACTTGACGGAAAACCCTGAAACTTTCAAGACTGCAGCTGAAGTGAGTAGCAACCTAGTTTTGAAATTTTCGCTAAGATTTGTCAAACGGGGCCGAAGTTATTGGCAAAACAAAAAACATGTGTCATGCAAAAGTGTCTATGTAGAGACACAGCGGCAAAGACTGTGAAAAGGACTATAGAAAGATACCCTCTTATTGACACATTGGAAACCTTGAAGGGTTTTATAGGAAGCCCTCACTCACCAACCTGGTTGGTGACATGCTTCATCATCGGGCCCACCAGGAGAAGCCGAGTGCCTCCCTGGTGTGCTACAACGCCAGATTACTGCGGAGCTGGATTTTGTGACAGTGGTGTGAAAAGTGATGTTAAAAAAGTCTAAAGCTGTACCAATCACAATGATTTATTTACTGGTCAGTTTAGACATGGTTAAAAAAGAGTATGTGTGGAATAACTACCACTAATTATGATGGGAGTTTCCACTTAAAGTGGGGTCAACATGTTTCTGCCCTTTCTAAGTGTAAGGATTACGTGGGCATTCGTCAGGACCGTGTAGCGTGTACCTTGGTGGTATGGGCGCGCTAAGGCCCACCCTAACCAAAGGACGTGAAAGTTAAAAGCTGTTTTATGTGTAAAAAGGTGCAAAACAGAACACAAACCACAAGTTGTGGGATTTACCTCCACTCAGAGGAACTTGTGTAGTTTGTGTAGTAAAAGATCCACGCCCCATGGGTCTCGAGAGGGGGGTGGAGGCGAAAATGGCACACCGCCCGCAACGCCTAGCACCCTCTTGGCACCTAGCTTCTCCTGCTCCGGACCCCGTGGTTTGTGTTCTGTTTTGCACCTTTTTACACATAAAACAGCTTTTCCATCATAATTAGTGGTAGTTATTCCACACATACTCTTTTTTAACCATGTCTAAACTGACCAGTAAATAAATCATGGTGATTGATACAGCTTTAGACTTTTTTAACATAACTTTTCACACCACTGTCACAAAATCCAGCTCCGCAGTAATCTGGCGTTGTAGCACACCAGGGAGGCACTCGGCTTCTCCTGGTGGGTCCGATGATGAAGCATGTCACCAACTAGGTTGGTGAGTGAGGGCTTCCTATAAAACCCTTCAAGGTTTCCAATGTGTCAATAAGAGGGTATCTTTCTATAGTCCTTTTCACAGTCTTTGCCGCTGTGTCTCTACATAGACACTTTTGCATATGACACTTTTCTTTTGTTTTGCATACGTAACCCGGGGGAACAAGAGTGCCTTACACCCTCTCTCTCTCTGATTGTTTCATATAAAACAAAACACATTCCATCTTTGGAAGCTAGTCCTATCTATAACTACCTACTGATGACTGCCAGTAGGTAATAAATATATATAATCATTTACAGATTTACCCATATACTTATCCAATTGGAAACTAGTTTCATGCATGCATGTGCAACAACCTCCTTGTTCTCAAATGCATTATGTATGATACTCAGGTCATTATCATGCTAGCCATAGACTCTGCAGCCAGGCTACAAGACTGCCTAACCACTGTTCAGCAGGGGGTGAAATATAACTGTTTAAAAGTTTGAATGCAGCTTAGCCAGAACTCCTGCTTCTAGCCAACAACTACACAATGGGATAATGCCCTCTAAACTGGGTATGCTGCATGTTGCAGCTCTAAAAGCTAAGGTGAGAACAGTCTATATTGATTCCTCTTTAAACAGACCTTCCAGCATTTCGCGATTCACGAAATTACTGCGAAATCGGCGGAGGAGCGCGATTACCGCAATATTTCCTATTATGGCCGTGAAAAATGCTGTACGCGCACATGTATTCCTGCAGTCCGGTCCCTTGTTAACACCTTGCCAGCGGCGCCGATTCTCCCCCGGTGCTGAACATTCCAATCGCGGGTGTGGTCATGACGGAACGGTTCCGTCATGAGCACAGCGCGGCCGATGCTCATGACGGAACCGTTCCGTCATGAGCATCGCAGGGGTTAATATTCCTTCCTGGTAGGAGGTGGAGAGCTGGGATGAGTGTGTCCGCATGGCGCTGTCACCGAGTCGTGACTTGCCAGGTCTGGTGATAGGGGGCGGGAGTCAGTGGTCTGTGGAGCCCCATGTCCTCCCTTCTCCAAGCTTGCTGAAGGAAAACCGTGAATTCAGAATGCGGCTCTCCCTCTCCTTCATTCGCTCCCACATTAAATGGATTAAAAATAGGAAAGAAACATTTTGTTGGAAATGTCGTCTTTCTCTGGCATTTTCTCTAACTTGTTTCACATTGATGGAGCCATTCAGTATGACAGGCAGGCGCTCGAAGCAGTATGTTAGAAAAGGTCAGTATGTATTCACGCAATTCAGACTGTGACCCTGAATTTACTGTGAGCAATAAATATGCACTAAACAAGCGCAGTGTCGCAATGAAAGTGAGCAGACGTAATGGGTATTTTTCTTAAAGATGTGAGCCAGAAATTAATAAGATGTAACATGTACCACTTTGTAGTGAGCCAGCTTGCCTCGCGCTAACTGTGTGCAATGCGCGAGACACTTGTCTCGTGCCTACTGCCTACGTAATGTGTTTTGACAGTTGGTGGGCTGGAGGACGGCCATATTTTACTGTGATCTGTCACTGCTGTGTCGTGCTGGCGGGAGCCTTAAATAAACATAACAAGTTACTTAACCTTTGTGCCTCTGAGTTACTACACACTTTTATTAAGACTTTGAAATGTGGTCGAAAAAGCACGTCTCATAAATTTCTAGTGTGTGGATTAGCGCTTTTTTTTTTTTAGGAAACTCGACTTTAGTGTTGTACGGCGCAGTCTTGAGAGTCGCTGAAGGTGGGGCAAGCCACAGGAGCAAACTTTTAATGTTGCTTGCTTCAGAGGATTTAGGAGCTGAATGCGGGAGGTAATGAATGAAAAACGCGCACGTCTAGAGGATGGATGTGACACCGGTGAAGAGCGGCTACTTGCTCTGCTACACATAATAGCTACGTACAAAATAAACACTTAAAAAAAAAAAGATTTTTTTAGCACAAAGTTGTGTAGGCCGTGTGCTGAGTTACAAATGTTAAAGGTGCAGGTAGCGCAACATGGCGGACGGATCTAGGAAATTAAGGAAGGGAAGCAAAAGGAAGCAAAAAGAAAGGGACTGAATCAGAGGTCTAAGTGGGTAGAGTGACGGGAGAACGACGTTCGTAAGCTGTATTAATTTGATCAAAGAAGTTCCCATTCTTTTTATTAAAAAAAAAAAGGCCGCTCCTGGCAGATGAGTTGTTGCAGGTTGAAAGTGAAGTTAGTGAAGGGAGAGGCAGCTACTAAAAATGGCCTCCGGGCAGATAGCAAAAAAATATGGGGAGTTCCTATTTGCTGTACGCACACACATTTCCTGCGGTCCGGTCCCTTGTTAATATTCCCTCCTGTTAGGAGGGTGGAAAGCTGGGATGAGTGTGTCCGCATGGCACTGTCACCGCGTCCTGACCTGCCTAGCTCTGGTGAAAGGGGACAGGGGTCAGTTGTCAGAAGAGAGGGTGAGGAGAGGACGTCTCCATTGCCAGGGGTGTCTCGGAGGTCTCCATGTTCAGTGGGGTCTCGGAGGTCTCCCTGTGCTATTGTGCTTGGCTTAACCTATGCTCCAGAATGGTAATATAAAGGAGAATATAGCATAACATCTCTCTCAGACAGTTTATAATGCCTATTTCAAAGTTAAATACTCTGCTAAATCAGTTTGCATTGATTTAAGGCTGAAAAGGAATGATAACAAGTAAAATAAAGTGCTGCAATAATGCTGCAAAATTTCAATGTTTATGCTGCTAAATTGCAATTTTTGTGCCGCTAAATTTGAAAATCTATGCTGCAATATCCTGGGGGATCGGTTTAAATAGAAACTCTAACAGTTGTCTCTTTGTGCTTTAGGACTGTACATTCTTAGGAAGATCCTTCGTTTTGTGCCACACATTCCATCATAGTGTCTGCCCTGCCTTTGTTTTTAGTGTTTTAATCTCTATTTGGGTCTATCCTGTTATCTGCTTCTCTGTAGAGTATCCAGAACCTAGCCCTGAGGCCACCTGCAAGCTGCATAAATATGGCCCTGCCTCAAAGGCTCGCGGGCCCTTCATTGGTTACCAGCAGAGCATCTAGTGTAATGCCTTTCCATTCAGCATCAGACTTTTGGATAGTGATTTAGCTCTTAGACGAACGTTGAAAGGTCGTTGGACATCTCTAGTGCCTTCAGCAAGCACCAGGGCTTGGAAATTAATTTGCAAAATACCAAATATATGTCCTTTAACACTGGCAATACCATCCGCCCAAATCCGAGTTTAGATGGGCAGCCACTAGAAAAGGTCAACATCTTTGATTATCCAGGCATTACACTAACTGAGGGAATGGATTGGGGTTCCCAGATTAATAAAGCTAGCCTGAAACTCTCCCAGGTAGCAGGAGGCATCCAAACATTTTACAGGAGCGCCGCAAATCGAGCTGTGAGCCCTGCATTAGAGCTATATAAAGTACAGGCAAGAAGTGCCTCTTTATATGGGGAAGAAATTTGGGCCCATTGTGTATTAAACAGGTTAATGTCTATCGGAAACAGTTTCATTAGACAACTGTTGGTGCTTCCATCTAGTACCCCTTTAGTTCCTCTGCGTATGGACCTTGGTGTTAGACCGATCGCAGAGGAAGCTTCCTTACGATCATTATTGTATTGGCGGTGTTTGTGGAGCTCCGCAGAGCTAGTGCATTACAGGGAGGAGCTCACAGAAATAATGGGGCTCCCGAGTGTTCAGAAACTTGCCTGGTTCAAACACATGAAAACCGTGTGCGAGGCACTCGGTAGGTCCACTCTTTGGAGCAACCCTGAAGTAAGCTCCATGGTGATAACCAAGAAGGATCTGGCTGGGTGTTTCAGAGATTCTAAGCTTACGGGCCTTCACACAAGCATCTCCTTGGGCCGATTAACATCTGAATTTCTATTATTGAAGGATGTTTACTCCATAGAACTGGTACAAGATAATATACAGCCGTTTTTGGCAAAGAAACTTTATCTACAGTTCAGACATAGGGTACTGCCACTACGTTCATTCACAAAGAAAAGGGCAAGCTCCGAATCAGAGAATTGCCCTGCATGTAATAAGGAAGTAGAAACGGACCTACATGTGCTATTCTTTTGTCAAATATATAAACGCCAAAGATCCCGAAAGTTAAAACAACTTATAATAAATCTGGGATCTGGCCATTGTAGTGAAGTGTTGAGGGTTCACAAATCTGATACACAAATACAGATTGTTTTTTTCTGTATCTCGATTTTTGTTCTCTATGTGGTGCACTCGCAGTGTTATTCTTAAAAAAGGGCCTCTGATAAGCTCCTAGCTAACCAATGTGTCTTGCCCAGCGACCAAACTTAGATTGGTTTTCCTTTTGTGTGTCCATAGTAAGGATGGGACTTTCTGTGATTTGCTTTTATCTGTATATAAATTTGATAGAATTTATAGATGATTAATTCATTGTATTTGTATTTTAACCTAAAGGTCAAGGAGGGATTGCCTGTTTTATTTGTTTATTAACATGGGATTTATGATGTATTTTATACACTGCAAAAGAATGCAATTATTTATCTTATTTGTATTTAGATCATTTTACTCTGTAATCTCAAACAACACTTTTATGGCTGTTTGCCGAAATAAAGTTTTTCAAGCAAGGAATGATAACAAGTAAAATAAAGTGCTGCAATAATGCTGCAAAATTTCAATGTTTATGCCGCTAAATTGCCATTGTTGTGCCGCTAAATTTGAAAATCTATGCTGCAATATCCTGGAGGGTCGGCTTAAATGGAAACTCTAATAGTTGTCTCTTTGTGCTTTAGGACTGTACATTCTTAGGAAACACCTCGCCCTGCCTAGGCCCCATGCGTGGAAAGTGTTGCCAAATGTATGGAATGCTCCTTTATTAAATTGAATGGAGAAAAAATGGAGCTCATGCTGCTGCTGCTGCAGCATGGCCAAGATTTTCTTGCCTTCCCACCAACATCTAAAAACAAAATCAAAAGTCTTGGTATGTGGCTAGATCGGTCCCTCACTTTTGATCATCAGGCAATGAAACTGGCTGCATCCTATTATGGCATCCTACAGATGCTCCATAAAGTCCTCCTACTCCTTCCCTTCTCAGCAAGGAGACTAATGGTCCAGGCCTTGATACTCTCCCGCATCGACTATGGAAATGCTCTAGGAGATCCAGAGGCGACCACAAACAAACTTCAAGTTATTCAGAAATGTGCAGCACGCTTGCTTCTTAAGATTCCCAACAGCCATTCCGCAAGACCAGCTCTGAAAACCCTGCACTGGCTACCGGTTGTGGAAAGAATAAAATTCAAGTCCCTATGTAGTGCTTACAATTCTTTCTGGAGTAAAGGCCCCCCATCCTACGGACCATCATTTCCTTTATCGTCCTAACAGATGCCTCCGATCATCCAGTCTCTTCCTAGCCTCAGTTCCCAAAATCAATAGGAGGAGAAGTGGTGGCCGGTCTTTCTATTACACTTCTGCTAAGATCTGGAACTCTCTGCCCCCCATTCACGTTCAGGACCCAACCTCCTTTCCTTCCGTAAACTTCTGAAACCTGTATTTTTCAAAACCCCACCTACTAAGCTGGTGTGACCTGCCCGGTATCTCAGCTACTGCTAGGACGCCTTCGGGTAGCCATGCGCTCTATAAATATCTTTAACATAACATAGCATATGGAACTGATGCGGGGATGATCGCTGAGATCAATTTTGCGGTGTAATGACATCAAACCATATGGGTTGAATATTACATCATGTTAGAGGTGCCTATGCTGGTATATTGGTGGATGTAAATATATCAGTTTGTGCTACTGATGAAAATACCGGAGAACATGAATAAATATGAGAAGTACCTGAGTGCAATAGGTGTGCTGATCTTTGCAAAGAAATCTAATAGCCAAGCCAAGATTAAATCAATCTCTACCAAATATAGATGAAAGCTGCACCCATATCCTGGGTAAAGGCCTAGACACAATTGGACTTCTGATGCTGAATGGGAGGGAGTTCCAAAGCGTGGTAGCACCCACCATAAATCTTCTGCTTTCCCAATGGGACTTAAAAACTCTCGGGAGAGTATCACTTTTGCTCATTGTGATCTCAGGCATCAGAAGTCTCCCCTCCCTGACACTATTCAGGAAAGCTATTAAAACCTGGCTATTCACTGATTAATCCTTTCTGCCTGGTTTCCCGTTCTGCTAGCGCCAAGACACCTCTAGGTAATCGTGCGCTGTATAAATTTATAACATAACATAACATAACATTCTGTACTTAGAATATTATTCTTTAAATTGAAAAAGAAAATATTTGGACTTTAGGAGAATTATCCTTCTACTACTAAGGCCACTCATTTATACTGATTTAGGAAATGGATTGGAGAGAACCTATGTCCACCCATGGTGGCTGGGGCACCACTTCCATCCGGCCTCCAATCCTCTCCACTCCACTGAACTCCAAATTAAGCAGCCACAATCAACACCCGAGTCAGATGTGGGCAGAGGATCCTTAACAGTGTATGATAAATCAGAGCACCAGGAGGGTGCTATCAAAACTCCTCTGCATCCCAATAATGGGCTCAGAGAAGCCAGACAAATCTCCTTCCTACCAAGACATGCAGACTTGCCCAGATGGGCGATTCCCCGAGGTCCACGAAGCACAGGGAAGGGGGTCTCCTCCCTACCAGTACAACATGCCATACCTCTTGTTCCACCGCCAAGTTAGACAATATATGCCTAATCAGTGCTATTTGGTGGAAGCACATCTGTCAAATGGTTACCAACCTCTGGGATTTTCTTGCTACCCCAATGTTAAAATAAATTTCTTGCCCTCTCTGGCAGCTGTTGGGGTCGTGGGTCAGTGACCTGTTTGATCACTGCTCCACCAGGAACTTGAAAATAGTCCCATTCCAACGATGTTTTAGGCAAAATTGTATTCTCCAGTACTACCTAACTTACCTTAAGTCAGATATACCCATTGTTCATGTCCAATGTTATTTTCTAGTATCCACCTGTCCCCCAACCTCCCCTCTCTCTCTGCCTGTAAGAGTAGAAAATGGTGATAGAAGCATTCGTTAGCAGAACGAAATTGACCTTTAGACTGTTTTTGAAGTGCCGGGTCAGATGGAACAACCATTGGTCTAATATATTGATTCACAATGGTATAGCTTTACTTGTGTAAACTACACAATGTGAATGTTATATTTGAACCTTTCTGTAGTTTATGCCTTTTACCAGTCACGGCCGACATAACCTGCGGGTGGGGGAGGTGAGAGGGTCACTGAGGGGGCACTGGGGGCAGGGATGTTGCGGGGCAGGGTTTCACGGGGGCTGGGGAGTCACTGGCATGTGGTTAATTTAATAATAAAAAAAATTAAACTTACCTTTCAGCCGGCCGGGTCCGGTGTCGTCTTTGTCCATGCTCTCCTGACTCCGGAAGGAGCAGGAGGCATGCAGACAGGGTCCCACCCCTAAGCCAATCACGATGCTGCAAGCAGCATTGTGACTGACAGGGACGCGGCCTAGCCAGGGGCAAATGGACCGGGCATGATCTCCATGTAGGCTGCATTGCAGCCTGCATGAAGCAGACCAGAGTGCGCATGACTGGTTTAGTCGGCCCCAAAGGGTCAACCAAACCAGTAATGCACACTCAGGAGAGGACACGCCACTTCTCCCCTGCCCAGTCCTACTCGCAGAGCAGCCCCGTGCAACCAAACCCTTCTGTTTTCTCGCAATGCGAGAAGCAGAAACATAAAATGGTATTACCAATTTATGTTTCTGCTTCTCACGCTGAGAGAAAGCAATGGGGTGAGCAATTGGTGAATGCTGCTGCACGGCGGCTTTTGAATATACCTAGAGGTCAATCAACCTCGGCAGGAATCAGAGCACTGCACTGGCTCCCCGTACAGCAGCGTGTGGAATTCAAGGCTTTATGCCTGGTTCATAAAGCATTGTACGGGGGAGGGGCTAAGGATATCCAAAAAATGTTTATGCCCTATACCCCCGCTCACGCTCTAAGGTCCAATAATCTGGGCCTTCTCCAGATTGATAGGATTAGGCGAGTAAGATGGGGTGGAAGAACTTTTTCAAACTGTGCAGCAAAGTTATGGAACAAAATGCCAACAGCCATGAGATTCCAGTTAAATCGACAATCTTTCAGGAAAGATCTGAAAACTTGGCTGTTTACTTCGATCTCGATCTAGCTCCTGTAACATAGACTGTACCACTTCCATACACACCAGCGTCAAGACGCTCCGGCATTCGAGCGCTATACAAACACATATCCTATCCTATCTTATCCTACTCTCCTTCGCTTTAATGGAGGAACCGCCCCTGCCTTTTACAATTGTCACAGTCCCTTTTAAATCGAGCTTAAAATACATGTTTTTCAGCCTCCGACCACCTGACTACCATACAAGTCAGGGACAGAATTTTAACAAGGCCCAGCTGAACAGAAGGATTCAGTGAGATGGAGCCCAGTAATTCTTAGGTGACATAGCACTCTACACCCCTCTCTCCAGTGCTCAGGTCCCTAGGAATTCTCCTGGCCACAGGAGCATGCAAGGCTGCTTGGGTGCGATTCCCAGGTACAGAACAGAACAGTGACATCGGAATGGCAATGCTTGCACCATCATGCTGATGTCAACTACTGTCCGATATTCTTGCAGCAAGGCCCAGCTGCTGATGAAATTCAGGCGAACACCACTATCAAACTGTGATGGAAACTTGGCGGAATAGTGGTATAGATAAGGCCTGGGTCAAGGTGATGTCTGAATAGACCCTTAAGTGTGTAAAGTTATGCAATGCATTTATCACTTATTTATCTGTTAGGATTAGGGCAATTATGACATTTGACATTTTTCTTTTACTTTTGTTCATGCTAGATTAATCTACGTATGCAGTGCACCTTTAATACTACACTTAGTTAAAAACTGGACTGACTGTTGCACTTTCCCTCCCCACACTTACGTACACCTGAAAGGTTAGAGTGTATTTTAGTTGCTTCAAAAAGTGTAGAAAATACAGGCATACTCGCATGAAATGCCAACATTTTATAATCCTGTGAGTGGTCTCTAAATTTGTATTACGTTACCTGGCCACTGCTCTCACACTTTACCGAATCAAGCAAAAGTATATGTTCATGTAATATATGCATACATCATGGAAACCGATGTAGCTCTCGCACCAATACTACATATCTTTTCACACTTGTGAATTATGCGTAATGTACATTTGAATTTATGCATTTCAAACGTCTGCCAAAGAAAGCATATTAGAACCCTAGAGAATATTTTTTAATCAGCTTATATTTTAACTGTTTCATTTTGAAACTGTAAAAAGCTGTAATATTGGAACATTGTTGCAATTCATCAAAAAAGTACATTTAATAGTGACAGAGACTGTTTAAACGGCGTTTATGTTGTACCTTGTCAACAATCCCGTGCCAAGCCATGGGTGAAGAAATTTGTAGAGAACTGATTTATCCATATGTTTGGAAGTGCTGAGAATAGTCTAGGAGAGAAAACATATTTTTTATCAGCGTTTTTTTCACTCAATATAATCATATTTGGGTAATTACATGATAATGTGGACAATGTTATGACGGGAGGCAGATTCTGGTCCATTGCCTACTAATGAGCAGTTGTGCGAAAATAAAATCACCATTACTGGGACAAACGATATTTCCCCAAAAATTCCTGCGATAATTATGGTTGTAGGTCTTTCGGTACTACATACAAGATTAGGGTGGGAGTGGCCCAAAAAAGGGGATTTATCGCACCTTGTAATATTACAGTAATTAGAGCTATGCTTAAAACATGAGAATCATAACACAAATATGCTCAATGCAAACAAGAAAACGGAGGTGCTACTACAGTTCCAGCAACCTACTAACCAAGGTTGCACTTACACATTAACTGAGTTCATGTGTTCTACATGCAGGATAAAGGAACTAAACAAGCATTTGCAATGCAATAGGTCTCGCATTAGGCAAAGTTTGAGCTTTTAGTATTGTAAATGGCATTGGCTATTTTTTTTTGCAGTAGTTACGTTTTGTTTTTATAAAAAGGGACATATAAAATATGTTGCATATTGACATATAATGATGCAGCCCACCTATGACTTATGCAGCAGCAAAATGGAGCAGCATTGAGATCAGAGTGCAGCTCTGGAGGCCACATGTCCACCCACATAAGAAATGTTCGAGGTTGTCCACTGACAAGTTTCCGAAATGGCGCCACCTCCTCTTCGTAACTGAATAATAAACAGATACAGAAAATACACACCACAAGCACTGCAATTTGGCAGCTGCGGCGTCTTCTGCATGATTATAGCCCCTCCCCTCCACATAATTAATCACTTGCCAAATAATGTATCACTTGCCACATAATTCATCGCTTGCCACATAATTTATCACTTGCCACATAATTCATGACACATAATTTATCACTTGCCACATAATATATCACTTGCCACATAATTCATCGCTTGCCACATAATGTATCACTTGCCACATAATTCATCGCTTGCCACATAATGTATCACTTGCCACATAATTCATGACACATAATTTATCACTTGCCACATAATTTATCACTAGCAAAATAATTTATCACTTGCCACATAATTCATCGCTTGCCACATAATGTATCACTTGCCACATAATTCATCGCTTGCCACATAATGTATCACTTGCCACATAATTCATGACACATAATTTATCACTTGCCACATAATTTATCACTTGCTCTACAATTTGCAGATTTTAGCAAAAGCAAACATTCCTTTGTATCTGGAAAGGATCAGAAGTTACATCCTTACGGTTCCCCTACTTTCACTTATTGTAATGCGGTATTTAAAGCACATGCATGCATGTTCCCGTCCATATAAATCCCATTAACGGTTTCACCCATCTTATAATATTCCGACTGCGCATTTTCTACCTGGTGCGCCATACTCTAAAATCAATCCTTTGTATAGTTGACACTCCCAATCCATATATCTTAATACAGACATAAACACGTCATATTGTCAGTTGCCCCAACTCACGTTATTGTTATCTACCTAGATATAAATGTACACGTTCTTTCTGTCACTGGTATTAACGGTTTTCCCCAACTCTCTTTTTACGAACTGCACATTTGTTTGCTCCCAATTGTCACTATTACCTTATGTAAGTAACTTCCGCGCTATATAAAAAAATGGATAATTAAATAAAAAATAAATACCGCAAAACATCCTCGTTACTCTGCCGGCCTGCGACCAGGAAGTCAGGCAGGCCGGCGCGACAACAGGAAACAGGAAGTAGGAGGGCGGGAGCCTACCCCGCCTCCCACGGAAGAGCCGGAAGAGCCGCGATTGGTTGCAGCACCGGAGCAGGCAGGAGCCTACCCTGCGCCCCGGTGCCGAAGAATGGAGGAAGAGTCCTGCTGCCGGTGAGTGGGGCTTCGCTTTGTGGCTGGCCTGCGAGGGCGGGAGGGGGGCATGTGTGGGCGCGCGCGCGGCGGCGGCCTGTGTATGTGTGTGAGCGTGCGTGTGTCTTGGAGTCTGTGTGTATGCGTGTGTGACTGTGGGGGAGGAGGAGGAGGGGGTTGCCTGTCTGGGTGCCTGCGTAAGTGTAAGTGCGAGTGCGCGCGCGTGTGTGTGTGTGTGTGTGTGTGTCTGTGTCTGTCTGTGTGCATGCATGCATGCGCGGTAGGCTGGGAGTATGGGAGGGCGGCGCAGGACGGAACGTGCGCGTTCGCGCACACCAATCCAGCCTGGACTGCGCTCGTGCACCTTCTCGTCCGTCCTTCCCTCAAGACAGCTAACTATACGTCTCCAACCCTGGAAGCATCCTTTGGATGCTAATTCCAGGGCGAGACCTAAAAAGCACTCTCCAAGAAAGTGACAACACAGTAGTGGATAGTGGTTCATAGAACACGATACACTGTATCCTTCTCATCCACTTATCAGTACATTCCAAAATCCTGAATTATGAAATTCAGTTACTGAAAAACAACTTTTTTCCTTTCCACTCCAATGACATCGATAAGTTCAGATATGAATCCGTTTCCACGATGAACACAGTTTTTTTTTAATTTGGTTTATTTCGGAAACAAGCACAGCCTTAAGAAAGAATTCAGCCAACATGTGGTTCATCAATCTTGACTTTTTCAAGGCAGTTAAGTAGAAATGCAATCAATGTAATGTAGGTATTTTCAAAACTCTGTCACACTGGAATCATCCGTAAGGGGAAACAGAGTTTACATCGCATGCGATACATTGCATGCCATTACAATGAGGTTGTTACAACGACCGTGTTATTACATCACGAACCATTACATTGCAATCCGTTAGAACGAGTCGCTGTAGGGGGCAGAAGGTGTTGGATTTACAATCCAACACCTTCCCTGCTGTTGCACAAACTGGAGTAGGAATAGTAAATTATACCATTCCCAAGTCCAGCGCGCCCCCTACAGCGACATATTGAGATGTAAAGGTTTGCGATGTAACAAAGCAGTTGATGTAACGACCATGCTGTAAGGGCATGCGATGTATCGCATGTGTAGTAAAGACATATATGCATCCGTAAGGATCTTAGAGTATCAAATATGTATCAACTGTATTAAACCTGGGGTATTTCCACAAACTTCAGTTAGGAAAATAAGGTCTGAATGTTGTCTCGTAGTCGGTATCTAAATGCGGTGCCCCTCAGGAAACCAACACTCAAGAGTCAGAAAACAGCAGTATCCATAAATATCACTTGGCGTGGGAAATCAAACTGGCTCCCAGTTAGGCTTCTAAAAAGAGTCCATGATAAGCGCCAATGCCGTCTAGTCCCAAGAATGCCAAAAACGCAGGAGAGGCAGCCTGATTCCACTCCCCAGTGCTTTTTTAGTTCCTTTATGCTGCATGTCTTTTGGTACCATGCTGTCTAGAGATCAATTTGTAGATGAAATCGTGCTGAGCAATATAGATAATAAAGAATTTAAAGGAAATACTTTGGTATCATTTCAACTGTACACTTTAGTTGCATCATTTTCAATGCCAGGGCGACCTGTTGTGTGACAGTAGCACTTTATAAATGTTATAAACATTGATTGACGTATGTGATCTGATCAATAACTACACAAAATATTATGATATTGATGGATTTGTTCAGAAGGGCAAGCACCACCCTAATAAAATAGCCAAATATGGGCTTGATGTACCAAAGGGTTTTTCTCATTCTGTGTCTTTGGGGAAATGGTTTGATTCCTTAATGTCTTATGGCACACCTGTGCTACCCACCCTCCTCTGAGCATCCTGATGCCGGTTCTCAGGGCGCTGTAGATGATTCTGCACCAGAACAGGGCTATAGTGAGTTTGAGTTTTTTGGTCAGTTGGGTGGGTATGGGGTCAAGGGCGTGTGAAGCGGGTTACGATGTGGAGATTAGCTTGATAATCTCGGCTTCCGTGATGGGATTGAAGGACTTCCATGTTATTGTGTGGTGCAGGCATGTGCTTTTCGTTGGGACTGGGAGCAGGCTTTCGCAGGCGGGGTTGGTGGTGATGTCTAGTGAGAGCTCAATCTTGGATACGGGGGTCTTGGTGGTTTGTTGCTTGATGATTTTGAACAGTTCACTGGGCTTGTTTTTTGCATTGTCCATGGCGGAGCAGAAAAAGTAAGATTTTTCATTACAGATGTGTTTTTTGTAATTTCTTCGAGCTGCTTTGAGTTGTTCGAGTAGGCTTGTGGAGGGGTTGTTTCTCCGAAGTCTTTCTGTGGCTCTGAGTTGTCTCCTTTCGTTGTTGATGTCTGTATTAGACAAGGATCTGGATTGGATGTTCCTGACTTTTTTTTAGTTTCAGAGGACCTATCTGGTCTAGAATGGATTTCAGGGATGTGTTGTGATGGTCGGTGAGTTCTGTCGTAGATAGATCCTCCGTGAATATGGTGAGGAGGGAGTGGACTTATTCTTCCAGTTCAATCATGTTGATCTGGGTGAGGGTTATAGTCCATTTGGGCTCTTCTTGGGTGGGGGGTTGTAGAGTGTCTGGCTGAGTGAAGTGGAAGAGGATTAAGTGGTGGTCAGACCAGTCCATGGGCATGGTGTGATTTAACGTCACTGTGTCACGTTTGGCGATAATGGCATCTAGGATTGCTCCTTTGTTGTGCGTTTTTTCTATGCAGTGTTGCGTAAGGTTGTTGTTGTGTAGCAACTCGCTCAGGTTTTGGATTAGCCGGTTGTGATCTTCATTCCAGTGTTGGTTGAGGTCTGCCAGAATTAGGTTATTTGCATCTCGTAGTGAGCTGTGGGCAATCAGGTCAGACAGGTGTTCAGTGAAAGTGGTGAAGTTGCCTGGGGGTGGTAGTTAAGGTGGCAGGTTAGTGTTTTGTTGTTGCTCGTGCTGAGTTGGACGGTTAGGCACTCAAAGGTGTTGTAGTTGAAGGAGTCAGATTCTGACATGGAAATATTGCCTCTGTGGATGATTGCTATGCCTCCTCCTCTTTGGTCTTTTCTGTCTTTGTTGGTGATTATAAAGCCGGGGGGGCGAGAGTGTCCAGGAGTGGTGTGGAGGAGTCGTTAACCCAGGTTTCGGTGATGAATGCTATGTCTATGTCTTGAGTGAGGATGGATTCTGCTAATTCAGTGGCATGTTTGGTGGCTGATGTGCAGTTTATGAGCATGCAGTTTGTGGGGGTCGTCTCTGCTTTGGGTTTCTTCGTTAGGAGGGCTGTGGGGAAGCTAGTGAGGGTGGTCGGCGGTCTGGATTGGAGGGTGACAGCTAAAGGATTGTCGTACGAGGAGGCGAGGTCCGCCGCATCACTCTCAGACATGGCGTCTCTAGTTCTTTTGGGTCTCTGTGCCAGAAAGGGGATGTGGTTAGCTAGCCATCTATGCGGAGGAACTATGGACGGTCTTTGTTGTGTATGGGTGGTGGAGGAGTGGGTGTCCTGAGGCTGCTGGGGCATCGCGAGGTTGGCTAGGATATCACTAAAGCCACGGATTATAGTTGCTATCTGGGTTTCCAGCCTGGAGAGTCGCTGCTCAGTCTTTAAGCCGTTGAGGTATCGGGGCTGGTCCTGAGCGAGAGTGTTGGGCCTAGAGGGGGCGAGTCCCCGGGTGTTGGGTAGCTTAGTGGTGGCTGTGTTGTTCGTGTCAGGTCTGGAGGGAGAGAATCTCAAGGAATTGGGCCGCCTTGTTTTGGGTGTGCTGTTGGTGTGGGGTCGTGGCGGGGCCGTGAGTGCAGGTTGGTGGGGATCTTGCTGGGGCGTTGGTTCTATGATGCCTGTGGGTTTGGGGAGGTGGGTGTTCAGGTAGTTCAGAGTGGGTTGGGGTGAGTAGAGGGCAGGTGGCTGGTGGGTGTGGGTGCAGGCAGGTGGCGCATGGGGATGAGAGCCGTAGGTAGGGGGTTGGGGGTCCTGTTCTCTATGGGGGTGAGGGAGGATGTCGTGCTGTGAGGGGTCTTGCTGGGGTGTTGGTGCTTTACTGCCTGTGGGTTTGGGGAGATTGGTGTTCAGGTTGTTTGTAGTGGATTAGGGTGGGTGGTGGGCAGGTGGCGGGTGGGGGTGAGAGCCGGTAGGTGGCGAATGCGAGTAGGAGCCTAAGGTGGGAAGAAGGGGGGGTGCTGTTTTCTTTCTGGGGGTGGTGAGGGGGATGTCATGTGGCAGGGGCGAGTGAGGTTGTTAAGGAGTGTTGGAGCGGTAAGTGCCGGGTGGTAGAGAGAGCCGCCAGGGGGGTCCAGTTCTCCCTGGGGGAGGTGAGGGGGGTGTCGCATGGAGGAGGCCGTGCGAGGTTACTAGGGAGTACCGGATGGGGCAGTGGGGGGGAACATGTTCTCCCTGAGGGTGGTAGGGGGGATGCTGCGTAGTGTTGGGCGTGTGTGGTTGCTAGGGAGTACTGGAGTGGAGGGAGGGTTCGGAGGACGTGCGTGGTTGCTAGGGAGTACCGGAGTGGAGGGAGGGTTCTGATGGCGGGTCCGGTTCTTCCAGGGGGGGAGTAGGGGACGGAGGGAGAGGGGTTCGTGTGAGGGTGTATTTCGGAGAGAGGGGAAAAGGGCATCAAAGGACTCTAGATTGTCGTTGGTGGCTTGTATCAGGACTGTGCCGTTGGTGTAGATGGTCACTGTGGTATTTCCAGTACGCCTTGAGCGGTATGGGCGTGAAATTGTCAATTTGCAGCAATGTGAAGTGTTGGTGGTTTTTTGAAATGTTGAGCTGCGATCTGAGGATGGATTTCCATACTTCTTGTCTCTCAGTGTGGAAGATAAGGGCCATTTTTACCTTTCCTTTGGAAGAGCAGTGGTAGATGTTGGCGAAAAGTGATTCGGGACACTGTGTGATCAGTTTCTGCTTACAGTTCTTCTTCGCTTTGGGTGAGAGGTCAAGCTGGAAACTGATTGTGAGGGAGTACAGGCCGTGCGGAGTTACATCGTTCGAAGAGGGGGGGACCGTGTAGGTTGCCATGGCGGAGAGCATTGAATGTGAGTGGCACCGGAGTGCTCTACACCTCGGGAGAGGAGAGGTTAGTCACAGGTTTTAGCGAGGGATGGTCACGCTGCATCAAGGGCCGGTCGTCAGTCTGTCCGCATATTGATGGCGCAGTTAGGCTGTAATTTGGTGTCAACAATTGTCCACGCTCCGCGTCTGATGGCTCGGAAAGAGATGAGCAGAAATTGATGTCTGCATGCAGTGGTGGCTCTTCTAGGCAGCTCTACTTTATCACTTACGGGCAGCACAGAGCCAGTGCACAGTGGCAAAAAGCGTAAGAGCCTTCCCCTTACTTCTTGAATTCCACAAGAAGCAGAAGATCTGGATTTTCAAGTAGTACTCCCTAGGCCCTATGAGCGTCTAGATTCACACCTGCTCAAGGCCAGGATAACCTTCCTGGGTGCTAGTGCACTCTACAAATCAACAAAACATAGCACCTAGTGGTGCATGGGAGTATTCCTAGATGAAGTATCAGGATCCAGTCTGGCACCTAGGAAGTAAGTTAATGTGAGGAACCAGCAGTTAAATAGAGTATTCTTCAGAAAGATGCATTACAGAGGGTCGGTAACTTGTTTTTTCATATCTTGTGTGTCATGAGAACAGAGGATGGGGCAGATGAGGAAGCTCTTATGGGTCTTCTCCAGGCAGTCACCACTATCACACAATCTCAGGTGTCGCCAGTGGCTACTGCTCGAATGCAGACTTGAGATTAGATGCTGCATCACAAATGTGCTCCTGGAATTGCATTGTAAAGGTTTTCTTCTTTGGCTCCTCCGCGGGGTCACAGAGAAAAATACCCAAATGTCCCAGTTTCAGCAAGGAATCCCAGAGCCCTTAACTACTCTGTTGAGGAATGCCAGATTTTACAGAAATTTACTGAATACACATTTTAATTAGCATTGCCAAGGTAGGGGGATGTTCTACTTTTCCGAACATACACCTGGCGCTGTTTGGTTATACGTTTGGGGTTGTTTGAGTTATTATTCTGCCGATTTGTGGGCATGGCGGCCATCTTAGGGACAGGCACAGGCGAGTGGTAAGGGGGTGTTGCCAGCTCGGGGCTTAGTTTGCAGACTCGGGATTTAGTTTGCAGGGGGGGCCGTGCCTCACTAGGACTTGATGCTCGGCTGTCTGAGTGCTTTACCGCAGGTACTCACTTGGTGACTCAGCAGTGTAATAGGTCCAGTTGTTAGTTGCTGGACGGGACGGCCATCTTGGAGTCAGGCATCCGGGGGCTGCGAGAGTCTGAGCTGGCCTGGGGGCTTGGAGACGTTTCTTTCTTCCGCTGCTCCAGTCCAGTTACGGGTTGCCACATTAGGGGTTCGACATGAGGTGAGTGCTTGGGTGATATTCTGTTTTCTTCCCCCTGTAGAGCAACAGTAGGGGACGGGAGCTGCGCTCCTTTTACTGCGGGGCTGCAATCCTTCGTCAGCAGGGGCTGCTGGGATCAGAGCACTCTAACGGTCTCCAATTCTGTTACTTTCTTCCTTCTTCCTTCGGATACTCTGAAACAGCCACGGGCCCACGGTCGCTGTGCAGGGTGGTGGGAGCCTGCGAGACCCAGGAACTTTCAGTTTCGTTCCGGGTCTTCGCTCCTTCGTCCCTTTTCCCCGTGATCTTTAGCAGATGACAGCAGCAGTGGGTGTTGCTTTATTCCCACATCTTGAGTGATCTGGTGAGGGAACGACAGACGTGGCGTGGAGGGGGGACGAGCAGGGATTTCCACCCTGTGCCTGTGATCCTAGTGTCCAGGACCCAGGGACTTTCGGTTTTGAATTGCGGTGCTCCGATCCTTCGTCCAGTTTCTTTATGAAATTCTCACTGATGGCTGCAGCGCTGTATCTGGCTTCAAACCTCTATTTGCCAAATCCAGTGGGGAACTGCAAAAGAGGTGTGCAGGGGGAGCAAGCAGGGATTTCCACCTAGTTGGTGATCCTAGTGCCCGGGAGCTCTGTTGTGGGGCTCCTTCCCAGTGGCCATCTTGCCATTTTCCCCAATACTTCCAATGCTCACTTCTGAAGCGCTATTTTTCTTTTAGGAGAAGTAGTCCACGCATGTGTCTTCCAGCTGTTTCCCTTGTGTGCTGGTCTTCCTCCCTCCAAACACAAGGAGATGATGGAAAGAGAGCTGAAACCTTTCAGACACTCACGCCCAGTCACAGATCTGGGTTGAATCCATCATGGTTCTTTAGCTCATTTCGCCACCTCAGTTCAGACCCAGCTATATGCAAATCTGTCTTGACCCTGTACCTCATGGGAACAGTCCTGCCCGAACTTCCGAGCAAGGCCTTCCCTGAACCGGAATCAAGAATCCTGGGACCGGTTTCAGGGTGACATCCCTCATCAGCCAGGTTAGCTTGAATCCAGTGGCATAGTGAGCAAGAGACCCATGTTTGGGCATACCCTGCCAGCTTAGGGCAAACAAGCCAAATACAAGAAGATGATGGACAGAGCACAGAAACTTTTCAGACACTCACCCCCAGTCACAGATCTGGGTTGAATCCATCATAGTCCTTTAGCTCACTTCGCCACCTCCCTCCATCATGCTTAATTTTGCTCTCCCTCACCAGCGTACTTCTCTCCTGCTCCCTCAGCGTTGAGCTTGCCCTTGGCCCTCATGTGCTTCTCGCCCCATGTTTTTTTTTCCTCGATAATATGCTTCCCCTCAGCAGCTCTGTTTCTCTCTCTCGTCCTCGTGCTTCTGTCCCACTGAGCTCCACGTTTCTCCCTTGCTCGTGTTGCTCCCCCTGCCTTTTCTATTGCTTCCCTCATCCGTACACTCTGTGTTGCTTCCCCCTACCCTTAGTATTATTACTGACTCCAAGTGGCTTTGCCTCTCCTATATTGCTTCCTTCCCCATCCACTCACTCCGTGCTGCTTCCCAAAAGTGACCTCATGTTGCTTTCCCCAGACCACCTCTAAAAATAAAAAAACACTTTCATGTTGCTTTTTTTATTTACCGATCCAAACCGAATCTGTTAATAGAGAGATAAAACTCCACCCACGTCATTTAGTAGGCACACACATGCATGCTGGACGTGCCTACAACATGAGGTAGATGGACACTTAGTAGGCTCTTTTTTGTTTACTCTTTAGCCCTGCTGCAGAGATTTTGGTTGCCATACAGCATTGGTAAAAACAACATTGGCAAAGCCAACAGGTCCTACTGCCTTTGTCAATGCCTGGGGCGGCTCCTCCGCTGAGGCGGAGGATCATCGCCCCACTGCCTTGACACAGCAAAAGAAAGGAAAAAATAAAATGATAATAATGTAATGTTATTATCATTTTATTTTGTCCTCCTTCTGTGGCAGCTTGTGTGAGAGGGCTGGGCGGGGCTGCAGAGCAGGAGAGGCATGGTAGAACACGACTAAGTGCGCAATGTTTGTTTGGCCGGCCCTCTCGGGCAGCCCTAAACAGTCATGCACACTTTTCCTGTTCTCCATGAAGGCTGCATTACAGCCTGGGTGGAGAACATACCCTCCTTTCCAGCCCTTGACTGACCGATGTGCCACGGCGCGCAGACCAATCACAATGCTCCATTGCAGTGTTGTGATTGGCTGTGGGGAGCATAGGAGCCCTGGTGCTTACTGTCTGTCCCAAGAAGCCAGAAAGAGGATGGAAGAGTGGTGGCCAGACGGCTGGGAGGTAAGTGGTTTTTTTTTTTACCCGATCCCCGCCGTCCCTTCCCCCATGCACGCCACTGCTGCTTCCAGGTAGCAGCCACGACTGGCCTATTCGTTTTTTCTCTGTATGAGCAAACACTCAGCTCTGTGCACTGCATCCAAGCTCCATGGGTGAAGATATGCAAAGACTGACTGGAGACAAACACAGCACGAGAGGCACTTTAAAGATTGTAATAAAGGCTGGAGAAACCCTAAAGTATCTATTGGAAGTCACTTCAAGACTGTGATGTTCTAACACAAAAGCGGGGGTTAGAGTTAGACAAATGACCTTACATGAAGTGAAACAATGGGAAAAAGAAGGCATGTACTTATGTAGGGTAGTAAGCACATGGGAGTGCCACAGTGGAATAATCAAGAAGAGTAGCAGAGAGAAGGCATGAATACAAAGGGGCTTAGTGGAGAACTGATGCAATAAACGACCCTTCAGAGGCAGAGTAAATAAAAGAAACTGTGGGGAGTGAAGCCATCTGGGGGTAGAAGGTTCCTAATGGTGGTTTTACTTAAGGGACCGTAAGGAGATAGAACAATAGCTGACGGTTTGGAGGATAATTGTCAAAGTGCCTTTGGAGGGTGAGTGAGATTAGAGTAATATGTGTTTATATAAATACAAAGAATGCTGGCAGGCGAGCCTTGGGGTGCAGTTCACTGATAAGGACCGGTCCACCGTCCTAGAGCATCATGATCGAACTTTGAGGGAGGCAAGATTAAAATGTCAAAGTCTTGCATAACTGGTACTGTTCCCCATATAAACTTAGTAAGGCCAGACTTGCACCTGAGGATTGGTGCTGGAGGTGTGCTGAACGAGAGTGTGACCAGTTTTATACTTTGTGGTTATGCACCCAGCTATTGGGGGGATGCGTGGAGAACACTACATAACAGTAGCTTCTACCCCTTTGAGGAGTCAGCACAACTTGAAGTACTACATGACATGATAGGATTGTAGGATACCCCCTCCCACTAAAGGAGGTGGCTATCGACAGCACTTACGATTGTGGAAATAGTCACACCATGACATTGGCATTCTCTCCTCACACCACTCATGCAGAATGGATGACTGAACAGTTCAGGTAGGGCTCAGGGTGGGGGGGAGAGAAGTAATTTTTAGAGTTGGGCAGGTTTTAGGGCTCAGGATGTGGAGGCTGCGTCGGGGGAGTATTTAGGGTTGGGGACTGAGTTTTAGAGAAAATGGTGGTGGGGTTGAGGTAGTTTATAGGGCTGGGGCAGGGTGGTTTTGCCGGGCTGTGGGCCAGGTTTTAGGGCTCAGGGCGTGGCGGACTCTGGTGTTATATTTACCCTGCATATGTCTTTAAAAATCATGCCTTTACATTGAAATTCTTTATAATGGCATGAGTGGTAATAGCATACGTGGTAAAAACACGGTCGTAGTAAAGACTGCGTTGTTAAACAGACCCTCCAGGACTTCGAGATTTGCAACAAAAAAAAATCACAAAATCTGCACAAGGCTGGGCTTTTTACAAAAGTGCTGCGAACTCTGGCAAGACTGGGAGGGATGCTCGCAGGCTGCTCGCATTCCAGCTGGTGCCATTCAAAACGAGGCTGTCACACCCAAGGCTGCCAACCAAATCCCTCCTGGTGGACCGCTGGCTGGGTGCAGGTGACTTTCCAGATTGGGGCAAAGGCACAGCTCTGGCATCCTGCAGGAGTGTTTTTACTGGCCGAAAACCTCCAGCTCATCAACGAGAGTTCTTCCAAGGTTTGTATGATACATTATTTTTGCGCAATGAGAAAAGGGGTGTTAATTGTGCGTGCAAGGATATACTAATAGTAATGGACCGGCATGTAATGCCCATTGGGCTCAAAGGGCTTCAGCCTCCCCGTCTTGTGTGTCAGCCCATAGTCAGCTTCCGGGGCACACACAGCCACAACCGAGTACTTCACAGGTCTTTAAAAGACCATTTACTTGTGAACGAGGCTTTTTTGTGTTTTCACATCTTCTTGAAGCCTCTGCCTACTGTTTGAAGAAATAGCTCCCCCTCCCGAACTTTTGATTAGCGCCCCCCCCCCCGTCCCCTCCCCCCCGAAATTTGGCTCTATTTGCACCTCTGGTAATGGATATCTGTACAAACGTCTAAAACGTGACATAATATATTGACTTGTGGAATGCTCTGTTTATACCTCGCCCAGTGCTTTAAATGGGCCGGTACTCACCGGTACGGAGTACTGGCACTTCCGAATTTTCTAGCTGTCAGTACCGGCACTTTTTTTAAGTCAAGGTGGAGTACCGGTACCCTGACAGATGGCATGGAAGGATAAAGTTTTGTATCGCCTCCAATGCGGGACAAATGCCGCTCTGCGTTTGGATCTCGCAGACCTGAAGGAGACTTTTACAGAGATGCTGCTAATGTTCTGTAGGGCCCATTAGAATTTCCCCACACTGCAGGGGTTCGGGAGGGCTTGATTAACGCTGTGATTAACAGTGCAGGGTTTAGGCAGAACCTGCACTGTTGATTAGGCGTGAAACGATCGTTATGCTGAAAGTACTTTAGAAATATTGGACAACAAATTACAGGACAGGTGGCAAATTTAGGGTATGGGTACATCATGGAGGGGACAAGAGGAGGCAAGTGGGGGGAAAAACGGACAAAATGTAAGAGACTTGTGACGAAAGTAAGTGAGAGGTGGTAGTAAGAGGGCAGAACCAGGGAGAGAAGGTTAGAGGCTGGGTAGAAATGAGAGGTTAATCTTGAATGGAGAGTAGATGTGGATGTAAAGACACTGAACCAGAAAGGGACAGGAAGAGCCAGGCCGTGGGGAAAATGGCTGGGGCAGTGCTTTATATGGGCCGGTACTGGCACTTCTTATTTTTATCACTGTTAATACCGGCCCTTCGCCATTGCCTAGGAGAGTACCAGTACTCATGAAAGGTAATCTCATTGGCTGCTAGTGCTGGTGGGCACCAGGCTGTCCCAGAAGAAGCTGTCTCTGACAGCCAAGGCGCTTCTGTAGTCCTTAGCTCAGCCGCTTTTGTGTACGTCTGCTTATTTCTTTGTGTGTGTGCACACTAGAGGATATATAGCATTGTGCCAAACAACAACAAAGAACGGTATGACATTAAGAAGTTGCGAATATTACAAAACAAGGGAATTTTTTAACATATTATCCTGTTTGCCTTTCATTTTGTGTAATGATTTAACCTGTTTTGTTAACAGAAATGCATTTCTGTTGTGTTTTGATATGTGCTGCAAATGGCATAAAAGTCATTATGTATCATCATATCTTGGCCTTAGCCCCGCCCCCTTGCCACACCTCTAGATCATTTTAATGAGTACCTGCACTTCTTTTTTCCCATTTAAAGCACTGACCTCGCCTCATGCAGCTAAGAATTTAGCAGTTTCCCTGATGGCTACAATAGGTTCCAGCTAACTTCCAATCTCTTATGTCAAACACATTTGAGTTTAATTAGAGTTGCAGCTCACCTGACGAACACTTAATGTATGCAGGAAATAAGATGGCAGGATGTCAAACTCGGTTTTTTCACAATTTTTTTCTTATTTAGGCAACCTGTTTTTCTCCTCAATCACCAGGCCTCAGGAAATACATTCTAAAGAAATGTGCCACAATTCACCCTTGTGCTTTTTGTTGTGTTGTATGCGGAGTGATCTTGTCAGATTTTAAAATCATACTCTCATTCGACTCTCACTTTTTTCATAGAAAAGATGAAACTCATTCACTTACACAGTCAGACTTTTGGCCTTCCCAGAGCCGCACGAAAGAGCGCTGGGTTAGAAAATGTGCTGCGACGCCTTATCCTTGGCACTATACATACACAAAGAAAATGACATATTTCTCCGTAAAATTACTGCAGACCAGCTCAGTGCCGATCGAAGGCAAGGGAGGATTTGATATAAAACAGTAAAGGAA
Source organism: Lissotriton helveticus (assembly GCF_964261635.1). Lineage (NCBI taxonomy): Eukaryota > Metazoa > Chordata > Amphibia > Caudata > Salamandridae > Lissotriton > Lissotriton helveticus. The sequence goes on along the minus strand of NC_136060.1, from coordinate 42,702,887 downwards.
GAGCTGGTTAAATGTGAGCTTCCTCAGCATTACGTTCATAATCAGTTGAAGTGACATTCCCTTTAACCACTTTCTGATGTGGTCTTTTGTAACTATTTCTGTGTATTTCTTTGTCTCCTTTTCCATACTTTTGCTCCTGTTAAGATGGTTTTGTGCTGTTTGACTGCTTACTTCCACTATAACTAGAATGTAGGTGATATGCTGTATCTAGCGGCCTCCTCCAGCGAAGGGTTGACTTCCCCAGAAGTACTGGGAAGCTACGGTCATGAGTGAAATCAGTGTTCAACCTAGAAGGTAGACAGGGTTATTCTTCAATTTTGTTCTTCCATAGTTAATTAACTATAGATAACTGACCTTGCTCCCCTTTGCTACTAGTTTTTATGCATTTATCCAAGCTCAGTATTACTCTTTTTTTTCTCTCTGCAGTGTGGGCATCTGGCTATCTTGGAGTCGTTATTATCTTTACATTTGGCCTTCCTTATTTTCAGAATGTCTTTTTTGTATTAATAAATTGAAAGGGGTACATTGACTTAGTGGCACGGAAACAGAGGCGCAAATTTCGGAAAGGGCTGATAAAAATTTCGGGAGGGGGTGGGGGTAATTATTTCAGCAATAGGCAGAGTGGGGATGAAAGGGCTCTAAGAAGGGGTGGGGAAAAAAAACAAGCCTAGTTAACAAGTGAATGGTCGTCTAGCGACCTGTGATGTACTTGGGTGCGACTGGCAGCTTAAAAACGGCCTGTATGTGTGTCCGGGAAGCTGTACACACACGATGGGGGTGGCAGAAGGCCTTTAAGGCCTATGGGCATTGCACGCCTGCACGGCTGTGCTTCTGAATATCGAATATGGAGTTATACAAATATTGAGGGGAAAATATCAATGATGTCATAGAAGATGTCATGAGTGATGTAATGTGTAGGGTAATTACCAGTGTGTGGCGAGAGCTTGATTTAAAGTTACCTTAGGCAGACCATGCAGGATTTCGCATGGGGAGGATTACTTTAGATTTCTGGGATTTTTGGGGGGGATACGACTGCCCAGGACTGGCAGTGATTAAATCATGTTTTCCTGCCAAAATCCACAGAGGCTATAATAATTTGAAGTGTTAGTTCATAAATCAGAGGCGGTTTAATAATACATTAAGACTCATCTGTGTCAGACCTATGTAGCCGTAAAGTGCTAAACGCAGAGCAGCGTCATGGAGAGACAGACACTCATTACTGCAATTATTTCCCCTCCCTTCTGTGCACAAGCAGCAATAGCTTTTCACAAACAGAACAAGGCGTCCAGGGCAGGGGGGGGGGTCAGTGAAGGGATAACCACTCCGCACCGTAGCAAAACAAGAGCCTACCATACACCTCAGTATTCCATATTCAACCCCAGCAAAATGTTCAAATAATCCAATTTGCAGCCTAGTACTTCTATAACGTTGGCACACATCATGCAGCCCAAATATCTGAGACACCCAATATTCTACTAGCCGTCTGCAACTTAATAATGAAATTATGACTGTGAATCCCTAGCATTGAGAAATGGGTAACCTGTGGCTCAGGCAGATTGTGATTTTCAAAAAAAATCACAACCATTGTTTACATGGCGAAGCTAAGATTATACTTCGGTCAACTAGTTCCCGAGTATGTTGTTTAGCCAATGGGACACATCTGTGACACTGACCCCTTTTACAACAGTAGAAAACACCTTCTACAGTCCTCCACTAGGCCACATCTCCTTCAACAGATCACACTTCGGTAGATCACATATTATCCTTGATGCCTCATTCGAAAGGGTGACTGCGCACAACGCCAGATAAAATATTCCAGAGACTTCAATGCCCGGGCCCTCTAATTCCAAACGTAATTTAAACCTTTGCTTCTCCTGCCGCCCTTGTTTCTACCACTTGGTAGACACAGGCCATCAGAATGAAGGTCTGTTAATTACCAAACTGCTGATGAAGCTACCCATTCACGTTCAATGGTAACTTTTCAAACATTCTTTGACCCGAAATTGGGTCCATTGATAACTAATACTGTGGCAATAACAAATGCAAACATAAACACTCTCAGACACTTTAAAGATGCCTATTTCGAAGTGGAATATTCTGCTAAAACAGTTTCCACTGATTTAAGGCTGAAATGGGAGGATTGCGAGTAAAATAAAGTGCAGCAATAATGCCGCAAAATTTCAATATTTGTGCCACTAAAATTCAGTTTTTGTGCCGCTAAATTTGCATATCTATGCCACAATATCCTGTGGGGGTCTGGTTAAGGAATGTGATATAATCACAAGCGTGGTTCTGGCATACAACCAACAGCTAGCCAGTACATGGTCAGAGAACCTGTTCTTACAGCCGATAGAGAAGGAGACTGGGGGATGAATACTACCACTGGCCCACGGGGGATTGCAGTGGTACCTCATGAAGGACTACTCGCAAACACATGTAGGGCAAGATATAGATGGTACATAAAAGTAGGGGACTGGATACCATGCGGTGGCTCCTTGGGTGGGGAGCTTGTTGGGGAAACCACGACATATCTGCACATGAGACTATATCAAAATGTTATTTTCTTTTACTTCATTATGTGTTTATTCGCTCCTCTTACGTCATGGCTCCTTAATGGTGTGTAATTAATTGTATTGGGAACAATAATTATTGCCGGTTGATATATACTGTACAATAGGGGGTCAGCTGGGGGCACAAAGTGGGGTAATACACAGCAAATATTGGCCAGAGACAAACATTTTGAATGCACCAATCTGTACTTTTTCTTTTCTGAAACTTAACATTTTTGACATTGCTTTTGTATCTCATTGTGGGCGCCTAATGTGTTATATTGTTGACAGATTAATACAGAAATGAATCACATAAACTTAAAGACAGCACCAAAAGTAGAATCTGTAACTAAGCAGTGAATCATGACATGTGAACCAAACATTGAGAAACCCTGCTTGGCTCTTATTCCCAGCTGCTTTGTGTGAGAGTTAGCCCCTTCCTCCAGGAACAACATATTTCACAAGAAGTGGAGCAGGCAGTGTAGGGCTCATTGTATGGTTACTCCATAACGTGCCAGAGAGACCTAGGTATCGGGTTCACCCTCAAGCCCTATCTGCCTTTCCCAACAGAGGTGTACCTTTGTACATGTTTGCACACTGGATTAGCAGATAAAAAGCAAATGTTAGTATTTGAACTATGAATACCATTTGGTTTTATAACAAAGGAGATGAGCAAACATTGGTAAAGTCAATTGGTCTCAATGTGCTACTGCAAGTAAACATAAATGATATTAACATACTTTGCATTCATAAATGCTGTTCATCACATTAATCCCGTCGGTGCTGGAGTGCGGGGGTCGTGAATCTCTGGTCCTCACACTGAATTCTTATAATCCTTCTGGTAGCCTGAATGTCCCAGACTTGTTGCAGAAAAACTAACAACGCCACCATGTACAGTATTGATCCTGTAAAGTGAATACTTTGCAAGGGCTAAAGATGACGATTCATTGAAGGAAAACCAAAGGGTGGTAGTAATGAAACTGTCACTTCCAAGTAGTCCAAGGCCAACTCAGGTGAGCCCCTCATTAGCAGCTAGTTGTTCAGGTACAGGAACATTCGGATCTCCGATCTGCGAAGATGAGTGCAATCGTGAATATCACTTTCATGAATACTCAGTGACTAGGTTAAGGTCAAAGGACAGGACAGAGAATTGGAAGTGCCTCGACCCTATGACAAACTGGCTCTAAAACCTCTGTGAGTCTCCATGATTGGTTCATAAAAGTATACATCCGCAATACCATGGATACTATCCAGGCTCCGGAATCCAGGACCTGAGCCAAAAACATCATTTTGAAGTTGTTCTTCCTGAGGAAGGTGTACAGAAGCCTGAAATCCAATAACAGCCTCAAACTCCCACCGTTCTTGGGGACCAAGAAGTATGGAAAGCAGCATTCTGTCCCCCTTTCCACCTTGGGAAACACTTCCATTGCACCCTTGGCAAGCAGTGCCGGAACTTCCCTAGACTCACAATTTAAAAACGCAACATATGATGAAGTTGGTTTTTAAATTGCAGTTCTGAAAATGCTACTTTTAGAAAGTACAAAAAAGTTTGTCCAGGCCGTCACATTCAATTGCTGTTAGAGTATTTAAACAGACTGTAGCCCATTAAATCAATTAGTCTGGACTTTAAGCATTTATATGTTTTGTCATTCACTTTTTAGAAATTACATGAATCCACATTAGTACTTAAATAAGGTAAAAGTGGATACATATATATTGATACTCATTATAGAAAAACTTGTTACAAAACATAAATAAACTAAATTACATGAATCAACACTAAGACAGAAACAATAAAATTGCAAACAACAATACACTACAGTGATTGTGTGCAATGAAACTAGTCTTAGATTTAAACACCAGTCTTAATTTGAAAGGCAGAAGCAGCAACTCGACAATCTTTGGCAGTCAAGTTGTCTAAAATATTCATGGTGCAGCTACACATGGGAAGAAGTGGTTGCGCCTCATAGTTAAATTTTACAGCATTTCTACTAAGGCTTAGAAGACCTTAGTACAGTGCACGATGTGTGCCCAGGGTCTGTAAATTACATGCTACTAGTGGGCCTGCACAGCGGATTGTGCCACCCATGTGAGGAGCCCTTCAAATGTCTCAGCCCTGCCACTGCAGAGTCTGTGTGGGCATTTTTAACCTGTCATTTTGACCTGACAAGATAGCCTAGTTGTCAGGCCCAACCCTTCCTTTTTATTACATATAAGTCTACCCTTAGGTAAGCCCTAGACGGCCCCAAAGGCAGGGTGCAATGTATTTAAAAGGGAGGACATGTACTTTTAAGTTTTTCATGTCCTGGTAGTGAAAAACGATTATATTTGTTTTTCACTACTACAAGGCCTATATATCTCATAGGTTAGCAATGGAGCTGCCTTGTAACATTTAACAAGTGTAACTTCCAATTGGGAAAGCATAGGAAAAGTAAGTTTAGTGTCTCTGGACTCACAATTTAAAAACACATCTTTTAGTAAAGTTGGTTTTTAAATTGCAGGTCTGAAAATTGTACGAAAAAGAAAGTTGGCATTTTCTTCCTTTAACCATTATGACCTTCTGCCTGTCTCTGGAATACATGTATAGGATGGGTGACAGCTGGGCTTTTAGCAATCCCTCTAGACAGCTACACACAACGGGAGCTGAGGAGTGCTACTCACATCCTTATTGATCACTGCCAGGCGAATGTGTTTTCTTGAGCTAGAGTGAGAGAGGACCTAACACTTGCACCTGAATAGGGCTGTACATGTCGCCACACAAAGGTTTGAATACCCCCTGTATGAAGTCTCCATACTTTACCTGCTAAAATGGCCATACGTACTGGACCTCTGACACCATATACTCAGAACACTTCGAGAACTGAGGACATTCTACCGGTAAGAAGAGCTGTTTTGCTGCCACTTTGCTGCTCCTAGGGTGTGTTTGGGCTTGCCTACTGTTTCTAAAGTTTCAGGGATATCAAAGACTTCACCTGCATCTTGCTACCAGCACCTGGGCTCCTCTGCTCTCAGTCCAGCTCTGCCAGGTGGTGCCAAATCCAGTACTGGCTCCTTGAAAGTGAGTGTTTGTTGCTGCAACCCAGGAAACCAATGCATTGACAACGAAGCATTGATCGGAACAAGTGCATTTCTCTGCGATATCAACGCATTGCTGCTGCCTGTACCGAAGACGTGGGCACCGCTCGCCAACTGTGTGACGAAATGGCTTACAATGCCGCCCCGAGATTGCCAAAGCAGCACCTCTGTATCATCGCTGCGTCATGAGTCTCAAACATAGCATCATCTCCATCGCCCATCCCTGCACTCTGGTTGCACATCCCTGATCCTGCGTGGCTTTGCGCCAACACATCACTTGTATGCTGCAAGCATCGTCCGCATCCCAGCTGTTCGAAACCAATGCATCAGCCTGATGGACAGCGTTTCATGACATGGACGCATCAACGACATTGTCCATCTTCGAATACAATGCATTGTCTTCGACAGCAACTCATCCCCTCCTCTGCTCAGCGTATCGTCCCAACCAAGTTACTGTCAGCGGGTCTGCGTAACTCCTGAACCAGGCCAGCGCTCCATCGTGGTCAGACTGAACATCTGGATTTGCCCCTGTCAAGCGCGACCAGATAGCGCTAGTTGGAGCTATTGATTTTTAAGCACTGCATTTTTGTTTAGTCTTGCAAAATTCATAACTTGACTTGTGAATGTTGGTTTATTGTCATTTTGGTCTTGTTTTACTCAGATAAATATTGGCAACTTCTCAAAAGTGATGAGGAGTACTTTTGTGGTGCTTTCACTGTGTTACTGTATGTGTGTTGACAAATACTTTAAACATTGACTGCTCTGTGCATAGCTACCAGAGGGTGAGCACAGGTAAACGTTTAGGGGCTTATTTATGAGATTCTGTCATCACTTTTGCACCATGTAAAGTGGTACATGCTTGATGCAGGGCTCTCATTTCGATTTATGAAGCCACGCAAAGCTATTCTGCACGGCTTTGAGTGGCTTCATAAATTAGGATTAAGGCAACACACAGCAAATCGCTGCTTCACCTTACTCTGTGCCCGGGAGGCATTACATGGGTGTTGCGGTGGCTTTTCGAAAGCATCACCCATGGAATTTGAAGCTGCCCCAGATTTCAAAAGTGATGCACACCTGGGGAAGTGCCAAATGCGTACGTCTCCCGAGGTGAGACGGAACAAAAAGAAATATGTTTATTTCACCACATTTTTCCACTTTCTATGCATGCTGCATTGTGCAGCACACATGGAAACAGGAAAACACCCCTTAGGATTGTGTTTTGTGCAGGAAGGTGCCCATTCCTGACCTAAATAATCATGCATGCAACGGAGGCACCCTTGCACTAAATCGCAAGGGTACCTAAGTTGGAGCTAGGCTGCCGAAATGCTGCCTGCGCCAGGAAAAAGGACAGGAATGCACCCTATTTCTTAAATAGGGTGTATTCCTGCCCTTTCACTTTCTAAAATCCAATAAATAAGCCCCACAGTGTGTACTAACTAGAATTGCCCTGACCAGGTTTGTGGTTTAGGCTTGGTCAGGGTGCACACCACTGCAACCAGAAACTAACATTTCTAACAAGTATATTCTTATTTCCCATGTTTAAAATGCATTTTTCTACTCTCACTTTTTTAAACTGTGCTCTGCTGCATATGTGATGAGATGTGCTCTGTAAATATTCTTAGGAATATAACAATATTTTCACTGCGCCTCTCTGTATAGGCTTTTCGTCATTATCTGGAATCGGAACTACACCAGGTAATAAGTAAACTTTTAATTTGTATTATTCCAACAGATATGTTAAGTTGCGGTAGTTTACTGGTCTAACAAAATATGTATCGTCATTTTAATTATTCATATGTCGTCCTAAACCCCGCTCAACAGTTCTAATACATTATTTTTTTAAAAGCCTCGTACACGACCCCGAGTACAAAAAGTGCCATGCTGAGGATGGCACATTGATCTGTACAAACTCCGTTTCTGATAATGTATCAGTAGGTACACCTTATCTCTGAAAATGTTCAAAGTGCATTTTACCCACCAAGATCCTTTCATTTTTATCACGGAAATGGGAGTAGCCAGCCAACAGGTGTCATCACTACTGCAGCTCCTTCAATCAAAACAAGATAGGGAATGGAGATGTAAAATCAGACATAACCAATATCCGGATTCATAATGTACCAACTAAAATACCTTATTATATGATGAGAATATGTATCCTAACTTCTCACTAATGAGGATTTCCCATTTTCTAGGTCTTTCAGCCGAATGACGATATCAATTCTATTCTATTGAGTAAACCTGAATGTACTGAAGTAATGCACTACTGCTTTAACCTCCAAGGGTCCGAATTAACGCATGGTCTACATTACCTGTTGGCTGTATCGCCACATTTCCTGCTGCACGGGTCTGTAACCTTGAAGATTACATTTCATATTTAGTTGCAGGCCTCTCAAGGTCCCAAAATACACAGGAGAGAGGTTTGGGGTATTTGGATGAAAGGAGAATCTCCAAGCAGAGTATTGCGTATTTCTATGTGTAAAAAGTCTTTTAAAGCTGAATAGAAAGGTCCTTACAATTAACTTCTCATTCACAGTTCAACAGAAACTCCATTTCTGAAAATATAGGAGATGGTTCGTGCTGAGTATGTGGTTTAATGATGCTCTGAGTCATGTATTATATTTATGTAATAAAGTAGAACAGTCTTAAAATGAAGTCTTAGATATAGTATTCCTTTGGTCTTGGGGGGGTCGGATCACAGGATTTAGAAAAAAAGATGATAATGCGATGAACAAATAGAATGAGTATCACGGTCTACATAAGTTTCTGTAAGGACAACATGTTAGTGGCTATTGGAACTGGCACTTTTTGTAGGGTTATCTCCAAACTTTTTGCCTTCCTCCTGTATTTTTTCTGATCTGTTTTTGTTGATTTTATGACTCTGGGCACTTTACCATGCCTGATCAGTGCTAAAGAAATGTTCTCTCTTTTATAAACTCGGTAAGATTGGTGTACACCTGTTTGGCATATTTAATTTACCTGTAAGACCCTTGTACAGTAGTATCCTACATGCCCAGGGACTGTAAATTAAATGTTATGAATGGGCCTGAACCGCCACCCACTGATGTAGCCTTTCAAACCTGTCTCAGGCCTCTGCCACTACAGGGCCTGCGAGCACAGTTTACAGCCACAATGACGTGCCATTTAAAGTGTTTGCCAAGTCTGAAACTCCCTTTTTACCACATTTGGGTCACTCCAAGGTAGGCCCTATGTAGTACTATGGGCAGGATGCTGTGTAGGTTAAAAGTATAACATTTGCCTTTGTTGTGTGGCATGTCCTGTCATCATGTGATCAAGTTTGCTTTACCGAGCGAAAAGCGTCATGGCAGGCATTATGCCTGTGTAATTCTGTGGTTTATCTACATTACACTACCTTCACCACAAGACTTTGTTTGATGCCTTTCTGTGAGTCTGGCTGAGTTCCATGCCTGCTAGTTCTCCCGAAGATTGGCAGAGAGGAATCTTTGGCGAACGAACACACATACACACACGCGAACGAACAAACACACACACGAACGAACAAACACACACACACGAACAAACACACACACACACACACACACACACGCACACACACACTTTAAGATGGCGCCCGTGCAGTAGCTCTCCTACCGAGCGCCGCCACGCAGAATTTCAAACAGATGGATCCCGGGGGTCTGGCTGACCCAGTGCCCCTTCTTTGGCCGTGGGAAGTATCCAGCCACCTGAGGTGCCGGTTTGGGATGACGGCGATCAACGGAGGATGTCCTGGTGACCGAGGGCCAGACAGAATCGTGGCAAGATGGCGGGGAGAGGCCGAACAAGTGGAGTGACTGCTCGGGGGGTCCCAGAGCAGGAGTTCGAGGCCGCCCAGAAGTGTTTCAATGGGATGATTGGTGCGAGGCTCAAGATAAAGCTACAGGAGCGGCCGTGACTGCTCCAGCGTCCGTCTAGGTCCAGACAGAGGGAAGCGGAACAACTGGTGGTGGTCCTCATGGCAGCCGAGTGGTATATGCGAGATTCGTAGCTGCGAGAAAGAATGCCGGTGCAGTGGGAGAAACCAGGCAGTGCAGTGGAAGAGCCAGTGGGCTTCTTTGTAGAAGAGGCGGCTGGGATGGAGTGGCGGCTGACCAGAGAATCGCAGACAAGCGATCCTGTAATTACTCTCTCTCTCATCTGCGGTCTTCCCATTAGAGAGGTGAGTGCGGCTCGGACTCTTAGACGCCTAATGGGAACTTATGCCGGGGGCTTCTGAGCTGGTGGGGAGGCGTGAGTCGCGTAGTCAAACGGCTCACAGCTGTGTGACTGTGGGGAGATGCTGCCGGCCTGGTTCGGGGTTGCTGTCCTGAGGGACTGCGAAGGCGCTGAGGTCCTGAGAGCTCTGGGGCTGCACAGTGTCCCCATCGCCCCTGCCGCATGAATCCAGGGAGAATACTGATCAAGACACTACAGGTCACATACTGGATGATGTCGCCTATCTTCAAAATGGCACCGGTCAGGCGATTTCAGGTCTACGCCCTGCGGGGTCCCCAAAGGTGAGCAGAGGGGCCAGCTGGACATCAGACATTGTTTTCTTCCTCATCTTGTTTTTCTATGTTTATTGAATGCACTAACAACATATCTACTGTAATGTAACTGTAATTGATGTAACGCTGTAACACTTCTTAATTCTCATGTAAAGCGCTCTGATACCTCCGGGCCTAGCCTGGATTTCCTTGTCTCCTCGCTGTGTCCCCTACCCCCTCACCCACCACTTCCCTCCTTCATTCTTTGCCTGACTCCCCTATTCCTTTCCTCTCTCCCCTGAATTTCTTTCCCCTGCCTGCTTTGTTTATCCTTGTGCCTATTGTGCGCTCAATCTCCCTCCCCATCGCCCTTTTACATTATCCCCTTACCCTTCTACACGCCTTGAATCAATGGATGTAACTTACGTACCTTCCATAACAATGTGTAACTTGTAACCTATATAACCTTACCAACCCGACCCCCTACAGTGGCCCCCTCTAGTATGCCCTTGTCCAAAGCCCTCCTACTTGTTGGGGATGGGTCCAGCATTTTTGCCCTGGAGTCTCAGAGACCCTTCTGAGAGAGTCCACGGTGACAAGGGAGTCTCACATAGTGGGGGACTGGGATTGATCCCCTTCCCACTGGGAACCATCTCTTACCCTGCCGGAAGTCGGACACTGTGTTCACGCTGGGTTTTCTACCCCCTCCCTCTACTCCTCCCTCCTTCATTCTTCTAAGTGTGCCCATGACCAAAGCACTACTCTCCCCTTGTTGAGGAGGGATCCAGCATCTATGCCCTGGAGTCTCAGCGGCCCCGCTGAGAGAGTCCACCGCGACAAGGGAATCACACAAAATGGAAGACTGGGAATGATCCCTTTACCGCGGTGAGCAGTCTCCCACCCAGCTGGACATCAGACACAGTTACTTTCTCGTCTCCTCGCTGTGTCTCCTACCCCCCCACCTCTTCCCTCCTTCCTTCTTTGCTTGCCTCCCCCATTCCTTTCCTCTCTCCCCTGAATCTCTCTCCCCCTGCCTGCTTTGTTTATCCTTGTGCCAATTCTCGACTTAATCTCCCTCCCCGAGGGCCCCCAGTGCTCTCAAGGGGGTCTACAAAGGTGACCTCTTGAGCATCTCTGCCATGGGACTTTTGTGTCCGTGGGTCCGGCAGCAGCGTGCTCTGAGCTGGGAATGAGGGCGCTCCCTGTTGAGTTGCTGCAACCCAGCGAAGGGTTCATGCTGATCGCGGGTTTGCTTTTTGTGCCCTAGATCCAAGTCAGCACATGTGTATTGCTGGGTTCGTGTCCCTATAGTCAGCGAGGGTCTGACCAACGTGGTGCTTGCCCTCCTGAGGGTGGGTCAGCAATATCCAGTCCTGCAGCTGCCCCCTACCCAGGGCCCCCAGAGTATTCCATGTGACGCTGCAATGCTCAGGCAGCAGGATGGTACAGCACTTTGGCGTCTTTGACCTGGGCTTAGGCAGGCAGTGGAAGAGGTGTCTTCAACATCCCGAAGGATCGAGCAAGAACTCCTGTGGGTGAACCCCCTGAGGGGTCATTGTTGTGCTCCACTCTTGTGCACCTGATAATCAATTGCCAAAGCCTGGCAGGGAGAGCCGTTACGGTAGATCCCTGGATCAGAGTGCACTGGCGCTCCCACGTCTGCCTTTATTACCCAGAGTGGACCCGTGCTCCTAAGAGTACAAGCGGCATACCTTAGGAGAAATGCCATCATGCTGTGCTCCCTTTACAGGTGAACCTGTGTCCTGCTGTAACTCCCGACCTGGGGCCTGCCATTGTCTTTAGCACCTGCACCACATGTTCGCAGGCCGCCGCATCTGGCATTTCAGTACGCGAGAGGGGTGGGGCATACGAGATTCCCCAACAGCATCACCTACATTTGTGCCTTTCCCCCTTTCTAGACAGGACTTACCTTGTGGGGTATTTTTCTGTCACCTGACAGGGTGAAACCTTGACAGAGGCCCCCGCTGTGCTGTATAAAGGAGACATTCAGGAATTACCATAGAATATGTAAAAGAAGCGCAGATGCACTTGGCTTTCGTGCTCAGGGTGGAAATTGGTCATTCCTGTGCCTTAGTCATTATAGTTGGTGTAACAGCCCCAATATGTTGATGTAGATGTTTCTCCCTGTGTTTGTAGGCAATACCCAACTGCTTCTTACTTATGCCCTTATGTTGTGATGTAGGTTGTGTTCCTACTCATTTCCAAGATTGGCATAGTGTGCCCATCATCCATGAGTGATGTATGACCTAACCTGTATTTAATGCCCTGATGTTATTATTTATGTCATTGTAGGCCTTGTAATGACAGAATAACAAATATAGTTTCAGGATCTGCCTATTATGTACAGTGATAAGGTCTTTGTGACGTCTGCCACTTAGAAGTATTTACTTTAGGCACTAACTAATGTTATCACAATTGCCTGGTTGGCAAAGTGATTCATGATCTATGTGATGTCATGACAATTACCTAGTTGGCAAAAGGGTTTATGTGATTGTGGTCTAATGTGTTTTGAGTATAATACAAAGGATATTTTTATATAACCTTATGTGGAGTTTCTGTTTGTGGTGTGCTGAGTGTGTCGTGTGTGCCGAGTGTGTCATGTGTGCCGAGTGTGTCGAGTGTGCCGAGTATGTGTGTGTGTGTGTGTGTGTGTGAGTGTGCTGAGTGTGTGTGCCGTGTGTGTGTGTGCAGAGTGTGCATGCCGAGTGTGAGTGTGTGTGTATGTGTGTCAAAAGTTTTACACATTGCCTCTGGGATAAGCCTGGGGGATGAGAAGGGGTTATCGTGGGTGGGCAACTCCCTTACCCTGACTAGAGTGGTGGGTTCTGCCTGGCTTAGGTGCATATCCTAGCCAACCAGAAACCCCATTCGTAATAGTGGCAAACAGAGGTGCCCTGGGATTTTAGAAGGGTGCAAAACACCCTAGTGAGCGAGTTCCATCTCCGGTCTGAGCTCACATGAGTCTTCAGAAAAGGATATCTAAAAAGGAGAGGTATGTCAGGTTGTGAATTATACTCCGATTAACTAAAGAGTTATTCAGAGAGATCCAATTCCCTGAGTTTTGTACCTTTTGTGTTTTTCTCTCTTGTTCTTCCGGGCTTTCTGCAAGTTATTCTTACTGCATACATTTCTCATTAACAATAAATACCCTCCTTGTACACTATCCCCTTGTACACTTTTTTATTTTCCTTTTTCTTCCTCCTTCTCTTTTCTCTTCACTTGTTAAGAATGCTTGTGTTTTCTGATAGTTATAATTAGGTATAAAGGACTCTAGCTTCTAATTCAAAGATTTTCTTAAAAATATTAGGTAATCTCCTCGTACTTTAACCACCTGCCTCACTATGTGTAGTATTCCTTTTATGAGTTCAACTTTCTTCTGCCCCCTTTATTTTTCTCCTTGCTTCTTACACAGTTCTTCTGCTTGCCTTTTCTTCTAGCTATAGCTTGATTTAACCAATAATCGTTTTTTTATTGTATGACTGTCTCATTAATATTAAATGATATTCTTTTAAATGACTTTAAAACGTCTAACCAACACTTCCCCAATATATGCTTGCCTAGACAATATGTTGGAAGTTGATGTAAGGGTAAGTCAATATTCCCGACCTCAATATTTTGACATATAACCTATTTTTGATATTTGAGTGGTTTGCAGGACGCCGTATCAGGATGGGAGCTGATCTCAGTGTACTGATACATTCATTATGAAATAACCCATAGGTGCAAAGAGAAGCAACAGGTAAAACTATGAAAAAAGAGATGACTGTTCTATGCCTAATAGACAGAGATTGATGCAAACCCATGGAAAATATTCCACAGTCTTTTCAAATCCACACAAGGTTTACTCTGAAATTAACCACACTATCTTCTCCACTTAAGAGGAGAGTACAGTCTGCAGATAGCTCGATGCCGCCATAGTTGGGGGTTAAGCGGGAATCAGCAGGGTAGCAGGGAAGGGCCAGGCTCGGGAGCTCCGCAATCAAGCTGCTGCGCTCCTCAGCAGTTAGCCACTCCCCGTCCTCTGTGTTGTTTAAATGTTTAAGGCATAAAATCAATAACACTTGGTTTAAAAAACAGGTCAATGAGGACACTGATACTAGCAAAATGTAGTATGTACTCCAAGTTGTGAAGATCACGTCCACTGAGAGAGACTGAGGTGCCTGCAGCTAACACTCTAAACCATCTATCTAAACACAAATTCTCGATTGGTAGTGTTTGAAAGGTCAAATGGCTAGCTACCTCACATTGGCAAGGTACTATAGCATCTAACAAGCGACTGTCCATGACTGTGATAAAGTACAACTTTTAATATTGATGCTTTTAAGCAAACCTGATTAGATCTTCACATCCCAGTTGAATTATTCAGAGTTGGTTATTAAGCTCAACAAGGAATAAATATAAAACTAACTGACTCTTATTTGATGTAATTAGTCATTTAATTGCATTTTCATCATTTACAATTTTGATCATCAGGTGTCTTTGGTATGAGGCTAATGTTTTCCTTAAAATAAATCAGAACATCTCACCAAGTTCACTCTTAATGCTGATTTCGTCTCTTCAGGTTTCACTTGGCGCCCCCAATACATTAAGTACTTAAGTTTACACTTCTCTACGACCATTTCAGAAACAATTTGTCGCTGTTTGGAAAACTGCATTAAAAAATGATCGTCTTTGACGTCGAAATGGCATCCTTTTTATATATCTTGGTGGGGTCGTTTAGATACCATTAAAATGATGCTCTCGCCCATAGTTTTGTACACGTTCTCTAATATTCCATTAATTATTCCATCCAAACATTTTAAGAAGATTACCTCCACTTTGTCCTCTTATTTATGGAGTACTAAAAAAGCACGTATGTCTATGTCAAAACTAATTCGTTCAAAGACAGAGGGTGGGGTGAATTTCCCTGACTTTCCTACTTAACACAAATCATTCCTTCTACACCATGCATCAAAATGGCTTTCTGAATCGGACATATATCTCCCTAAATGGGCTTTACTTGAGAGATCCTTTCTTTCACCTTTTTCATTTCAAGAGTACCTCTCTTTTACACGTATACCACAATCCATTTCTACTCCCATAATCAAACTGACCTCCAAATTGATCCCGTCTGCTTCTGAAACCTGCTTCTTTACTTCACCCATCTGGCATAAGACTATTTCAATTAATAACAAACCCATTTTTTGGAAAGCTTGGAGACAGCGTGGTATAATATGGGTCCATCAACTTTACGATCAAGGTCATATCTTGTCATTTGAAAGAGCTAGCTCTATTTTCTCTCTAACTCTATCCTTTAAATCAAAATATATTCTCTAGTCGGAAGCTATTCAAAATGCCCACTCAAAATTTGAGCTAATCCAGCCAATTGATTCACATGAGCTCTTGCATTTGGGTCAACTTAGGAATCTTGTTCTTGGTGCTTCTGCGGCATCCTCTATATATAAATTTCTACATTCTTCCCCACATCCAAGGGATAAAACTAAGGTAGAATTAGCATGAGAAACCGATTTAGGATCTTCCTGGCCAATAGACTTTTGGGGTAAAATATGGCTTAAAATTTGTAAATCTTCTAGGGCAGCTAATACCACACAAACACTCTTTTTCATCTATAATACACCCTTGCTTTCTCCACTCACACTTCATGCTACACATGCTCATATCCCAGACCTATGTTGGTCTTGTTCGCTACCACGGGTGGACCTATTTCATATGCTCTACACATGTCATTTTCTTCACACTTTTTGGAAACAAAATATGGGCTCAAATAAACTCCATTTTTAATTCCACCCATTCTTTTACCTTTTGACATATTTTCCTAGGTAGCCTGTCCCCTATTTGGGATAATTGTGAGTCTAATGTTAAAATCATAGACTTATTGCTGGCAGTGGCCTTTCAGCAATTCACCAAGAATTGGAAGGACTTCACCAAACTATCATTTCAGGCATGGTGGTATGCGGTTTGTTACAATCATCGACTTGACACATCTTTCGTATACCCGTTACACATGGCACCAAAACGCCTTCATTTGTGGTCACCTGTCACACTTTTTATTGACACAAGCACAAATCGCTCTCTTCGTTTGCCTCCTTAAAAACAAGAAGTTACTAAACCCTCATGACATTGTTTACAGTTATTATTGCATGTTTTGTTTTATCTTTAACGTACTCTCTATTTTCTATTTACGTATTTTTCATATGATGTAATTTCGTTGTTTATTGATATCTATCTATTCTGGTAACATACCTTATAAAAATTTTCTTTTGCTTTGCTTTGAACCATACTCGTTTTCTTTATTACACGATTGATACATCACATGTTATTTTTCTATTACATGTTATCACCATCTTAAGCTGTACTGTTAACATACTTTCAATAAATTTTCTTTTGAACTATAAAAAAACAAATTAGAAGAATTATTTTGTGAAATGGTTTGTTGCTCTGGAGGACTCGAGTGCAAGGACACATACCTAATTATGATTTTGACTATTAGATGTTTTCTTGTTGGATATAATTATATGCTTATTAAGTATGGTAGGATTTCTGTGCAACAGGTTTGGAGTCTGGAGCTGGCAGCCTGCCCTGCCTCTCACTATAAGCTAGATACAACAGGATACTTGGGGGCAGATGTATCAAGATAGCCATTTGCGAATTCTAAATAGCGATTTTTAAGGAATCGCTATTTAGAAATCGCAAAATGGCATGTATCAAAAAAATCGCTATTTTTTAGCGATTTCTTAATCTTCCTTATTTGCGAATTCGCAATTAAGGAATAATTTCCCATTCATTCCTATGGGCCAGGAGGCCCATAGGAATGATTGTGAAGTAATTCTCAAATTGCGAATTCGCAATTTGCTAATCGCAATTTGAGAATTATTTCAAGGGTGCAGGGGTGTCTCAAAGACACCCTGCTGCACCCCTGAAAAGTACATGTGTGTGCATAGGGTGCACATACATGCCCTATGGGCATGTGTGTGCGTCACATGCCACCTTAAAAAATGAAAAATTGTGCTTTTTAAAAAGAATTCGCAAATTACCATCAACAACAAGTTGGTGGTAATTTGCGATTTCTTAACCAAAATTCGCAAATTGAAATTGCTACACACATAGCAGTTAAGGAATCGCAAAAATTGCGATTCCTTAAATGCTATGGCAAAATAAGGAATCGCAATTTTTTGCGATTCCTTAAATTGCGATTTTTTGATACATTCAAAAACATGCAAAAAGGCCGTTTGCGATTCACAAAGGCCGAAATTCTGAGAAAATCGGTCTTTGCGAGTCGCAAAATGCTAGATACATCTGCCCCTTGGTTTTAAGTCACCACCATAATTTTGGGAACTTTCTAAATTGTCTTCACAAATGCACATTATTGGAGGCTTCAGGCAGCCCAATTAGGAGTGCAATGTTCTACTAAGCACAGTCTGCGCTCAGTACAAAGACTGTGCATACAGCCCACTCTCTCCAGGCACATGAGCTCCCTTAGGTGGTAAAGGCACTCCCCAACACCAAGGCACAACCTGTGCTCTCTGCTCTGTTCTTCTTGAAGAACCCACTCCCTTTAAACACAGAAGCACAATTAGGTGGGCAAGCCACTACTATGAAGAGGCTGCACTCGGAAAGCTGACTTTCTCCACATATTCAAGGCTCCTATATATCCGTGGGCCTACTACATACAGTTGGGTATGTAATAATATTTTACTTTACATTAAAGTGACGTTATAGTTAGGAGTAGTAATAATTTGTTACTTTAT
Organism: Lissotriton helveticus; assembly: GCF_964261635.1. Lineage (NCBI taxonomy): Eukaryota > Metazoa > Chordata > Amphibia > Caudata > Salamandridae > Lissotriton > Lissotriton helveticus. Next base: position 42,685,013 of record NC_136060.1, on the reverse strand, counting down.
GGGCTTTTGTGTCTAGAGGGAGAGACTGGACTACTGTCTAATCAATTTAAATATGCCCATGTGCATGCTTATAAAATGTATGCTTTACATTATTTTGTACCAGTTAGTACTTATTTACATATTTCACAGGTTGTACTGGTTTGTAGAGTAAACTGAACATTATTATGGTGAATGAGGTCATTAGCAGCCGTGGTCCGTGATGGTAGGAGCGGTGGGCCAGTAGGGCTGGGTCGGGGGGAAGTTCGACAGATGACGATGAGGGAAAATTATTTATTTATAAATTATTTATTTAATTTTCCCATGTGGTCGTCTGTTCAATCCCCCCCAACCCAGCCCCACCGCTCTTACCTGCACCGGCCGCGGCTAGTCATTAGTGATGTCATCCATGATTAGGAGAGGCCCGTGTAGGTAAAAGTGATGGAGCCGGTTGGGGAGGGAGTCAACAGATGACGACAAGGGAAAATGACATTTAAAATAAAGAAAACCACTTACCTTGCGCTCTCCGCATCACTGAGTCAGCGATGCGGCGAGCGCAAGGTGAGTGGTTTTCTTTTTTTCAGGCTTGCACTGTGAGTGACGGCATTTTAGATGATCAAACGTGCTCATCCACCTAAAAAGAAATGCACTTCATTGTCAGTGTTGATGTGCCAACTATTTACATTCTCAGCGCTTTTTCCTTTCCATTCTATATCTTTTCCTATTTATTTCTGCAATTAAACTATGGTTTCAAGTTCCAGTAATTCAAAGCCAGAAGTTCCTTCTTTGCACCAGTAAAGATCAAAGGATTTGTAAATCTCTTCTAAGTGTAGCTGCATGCTGGGAAGCCCCTTTACTGTTCTTTAAAATGTATATGCAAAATGTTACTTATTTTAAGTATATTTGTTTATTGCACATGTGGTTGCTTTGTTTAATCCAGGGGTTGCATGATGGCTTTGTCTTCTTTTTATGGCATATGCTTGCATTATAAAAGAAAAAACGAGAACCACTGTATCGGATTACTAGGGCTAGCCCAATTGTTTTGCCAGTGCGTGTTCTTATTTAGGGCTTCATTTTCGCAGCTGAGTGGTTGAGCCTCAGCCAGGTTCCCAATGTTAAGCAAATGAAATGCCGGCACGCAGACATGACCGTTGGCCTGCTGACATGTTATGTCACACACTTAATTAGCAAGGAGACATTGGTGTCAGAATTGATTCAATAAAAAATCAATAGGATAACACAAGGTTTCAATCTAGCTAACAATTGTCATTTTTGTTGGAATTTTTTTTAAAACAAACACGGGAACAGATTTTCAAACGTTCATTTCACTCTTTGGACAGATTTTCATGTTTCAATATGTAGGTAATATTTAATGCCAGCCATGCCCCTTCCAATATAATTGGCTGTGAGAGCGAATGTAAAACCTACAAAGGAACCACCCCTGAATTTTGGTGCTTGAGAGAGTTGGTGAAAATTTGATAAAGTACTTCTCGACCACCTGCATGACTGGACGGAGTATGAGAAAATCCTAGTTAAGCTGCTTTCAGTAAAGGGATCTGTACAACAGAGACGAGCACAAAGCCCTTTTTAGGTCACGCCTAGATAGCGATTACGCTTAGTGACCTGTTGTATATGCTTTGTAGGGTTCTACTTTGCCCCAGTGCTTGCCATTGCTTTTAATTTGTCTATGTCCGTGTCCTTTAAAAATCATTGCTTGCTAGCGGTCAGTCCTGCCTCTTTGTCTCTCAGTTTTCTCTTCTGTTCCTCCCACCGAGCAGGGACTAAGTACTGTCTCATTAGTGTTGCCTTTCTGCAATGTGCCACCCCGCTCTGTTGCTTGTTTATTTAGTCTTTTTGCAATTTGGGATGTCGAACGTCAGTTGGGCTTATTTTAGTAAGATATTGTTCGGTATGGGGCTTCCTTTTAAGTGGGAATGGCCTTGTGTTGGGCTTCTTTTGGGTAGATATTCGTTTGGGGGTTCTTTTTAGGAAGATTGGGATTGGTTTTATTATTGTTGCATCCAAGCTTCATCGTTGCTGCTTAGCCATTGTTGTTGTTTTCTTACCTGGTGTAATGTGCCGGAGGCTCGTGATAACGAGTTAGCCACAGTGAGCAGCGCATGCGCCTTGCTGCCTAAAGAGGGGCGTCAGCTGCCTTTCGCTTCTCCATGACATCAAATATTGATTCATTACTTTGCCATGCAGTCACAGTATATCTATTAACTTGCAGCATCTAACATGTCGCAGTCTCTGTAGCATATAATTCCCCATACATATCCCCCTATGGCAAGGACTCTCAGGCTGCGAGACAACCTTTGCGAACAAGTTCCCCCAACCTTATACCCCGGTCCTGCACTCTGACCCCGGGCTGTGGCCTCTCCTGCCCCCTTCTGCACTGAACCGAGAGTGGAAACAAAGCACTGAGCAGAGGCACAAGTGAGGCTTGGAGTGAAGGGGTGCAGTGTGTGTGTGTGTGTGTGTGTGTTTGTGTGTTTTTATGTGCTGGAGCCTTGTACTGTCCATGCACCTTCTGCTGCACTGCCTTCACCCTTCCTACGATGTAGGCACCGACCCCTACGCCTCACTTCACACTGCACAGACATTTCCACGTTCATACTCATCTGCACAGCTCCGTGCACCTTCATGCCTTGTCTCCATAGCCCATATACCCTCCTGCCTCCACAGCCGCTTTCATCTTGAAATCCTGCCTGCACATCCCAGCGCGCCATCATAAACAGTCTGCACAGCCTTGTGTACGTTCAGCAGCATTTCCTGCACAATACATTTCGACTTCAACTCCAGCCTGCACCATCATAAACCTCCCTAGCCCCGTACACCATCAGACCCCGACTGCACAGCCCACTGCACCTTCATACCCTGCTTGTTTTTGATAGACATGAGGAGATTAAGTGATTTGCCCAGAAGCACAGTATGTTGAGCCTGCGCAGAGATCCAAACGTGTTCCCCAAATCCAAAGTCAGGAGTTCTGGCCCTCACGCCACATCCACATCTTTTATCGAATTTACTTAAAAAGTCACTGCCTCTTGGGAAAAGTGGTCCACTATGGTGATCGTTTAGCTATCTTCTGTATATCAAACATAACAACCATGAGATGCTCCCTGGGAGGTAGGCGCAAATAGTGCAGCTGGTGCACTGGCACCGGTATCTAGGATTTTGATAGCCCACAGCACTTCGACTCTGGCAGCGTTTTAGTGTCCACCAGGAGAATATTTCGGGTGGGGATGCATTAGGCCCCATGAAACCTTTGCTACGCCACTGTGTGCTTGTTTCGAATTCTCGGTAAAACACTTGTGAGACGCATATGTGACTCTTTTTTAGATTAACTATTTTTCTCAGCATACCTACTCGACTGTTTGTGGTTCATCAAGCTCGGACAGTGTTGAAAAGGCGCACAAAAGTTTATGTCAAGCTTCATTCTCGTCCCGAAGTGCGTTTTTACTGTTCTTAAATTGAGCAATGTGAGCAGCTCACCAAGGGGCATATGTAGGAAGCCATTTGCGATTCGTAAACGCCGGAATTCGCTGAATTCCGGCGTTTGGGACTCGCAAACGGCGTTTTGGTATGTATGGGCCACAGAGCAAAATAAGGAATCGAAAAAATTGCGATTCTTATTTTGCTCAAGCATTTAAGGAATCGCAATTTTGCGATTCCTTAAATGCTATGTAGGGGTGCTTTGCAAATTGCGATTTTGGCTTAAGGAATCGCAAAATACCACCTACTCCAAGTAGATGGTATTTTGCGATTTCCTGTCAAAATGCATTTTTTTTTAAAATTCAAAGTGCCATGTGGCGCACAGACATCCCCTTAGGGCATGTATGTGCGCCACATGTACTTACAGGCACATTCCAGGGGTGCAACAGGTGTCCTTTGGACACCCTGGTACCCTTGGAAATGCGATTCTCAAATTGCGATTTTCTATGAGAAAATAGCAATTTCAGAATGTATCCCCATTCATTCCTATGGGCCTCTTGGCCCATAGGAATGAATGGGACACTCATTCCTTAATTGCGATTCGCAATTTGCTAATCACAATTAAGGAATTTTAGAGATTCGGAATATAATTGCGAATTATTACATACATTCCATTATTACATTACATTACATTTTGCAATTCTCAAATAGCGATTCCTTAAAAATCGCTATTTGAGAATCGCAAAATGTAAATTACCTACATATGCCCCCAAAGTCCTCAACTTTCTTTGTGCATTTCGGTAGTCGACAACTTATTTAGTATGTAAATTGTGCAGCAAATGTAATGTATTATAATAACTCTTCAAATGTAAAGTGTGTATAACCCCTTCGGGGCTGATGACGAGCTCAGCTCGTCATGAGCGTAACCTGCCGTGCGCTGATGACGAGCTGAGCTCGTCATGTAACGCGGCTTTTAGCGAAACGCAGCGCGCAGCGGGAAAACCGCTAGCGCGCATGCGGTTAACATGTAGAGAGTCGTTTCTCTAGAGCATTTGATTGCATCACTGCACTGAGTGGCATTTAATACAGGAGATCATTTCTAAACATGGACTTTAAAACAGCCAAGTCCTTCCCGCCTTTTACGATGCAATTAGTGAACCATCAGTTCTCACCTGTACTCTAATTTGTAGCATAGGTTGATATACACATGCTAACATTTTAGAAGAGGGGCGTAGAAGATTTTACAAAAATAATCTGGAGAATGTATTCCCCGCTGGCTTATAATGAAGCAGTTGCAATTTCAAGTGTGAGATAGCCAAAATAAGCAGTTTTTCCACTCCATAAACCTGGAGTCTCCCGAAAGACTCGGATCTATTGGCATGTATTCATTCTCTAGACAGAATGGAACAACTTTAAAGTATATTAAAAATGTGTCTGCTCTCCTCCGGTGCACACTGAGCTGATTGTATTTCAAGGTGCTTTAAAATAGAATGATGAATTAAAAGAAGTCGCATTGAAATAAGATATTGCCCAGAATCAAACAATTTGGTGACGCTAGGAAGCTGGGATTGATCCCCAGTGTCCTGCTTGTGGGATTCAGACCCTGATTGGGTATATTTTTCACATTTTGCATTCAGTTTTGATGTTTCATCTTTAATTCTCTGAGGAGGTACATCGGAACACTACTATAAATGCGCGTTTCACGTTAAATCAAGCTCATAGTAGAACAACTTCCAAAAAATGGAGATTGAGGTAAGGCGGTCATTGTGATGCTGTGGCTGTAGCAAGAGGCTTGTCATTGTAGGTGACTGCACACTGAAGGTGATGAGTATTGTGATGCAGTCAAAAGTGTGAACTTTTCTATCTCCTGCTGTGGTGAGTCTTTTGAGTGCCAGCCTTCTGTGTGTGACTTAGTGTTGAAGTGCTCCTGATACGTCATTAGGAGTATCTTGATGTTCAAGCTGTTAGGAAAATTTCAATTTTGTCAATGTCTTGTTCTTGTAACTTGTATTACCTATTCCAAAAGATTGCGCCCTCAGGGGAAGTAAAGGTCGCAGACCAGTCTTCCCCTGGGGAATTCGAGCATAGACCGGAAGGACAAGGTGTGGGTTGGGATTAGAGGGGCAAGGGGAAGGGGCGGGATCTGGGAGAGCTTAAAAGGTGTTAGGAGAGGAGAAACAGCCTCTTCTGAACACCTAAGCACCACCGGGGGGACATAAGAAAACTTTGTGGTTGGTAGGCGGGAAGTTGGGACAGGGGCCGATTCGTCGGGTGGCGGCGTCTGTCAGCGGGCTCTGGCATCTCTGCCCGGTAATGATAGCGAGCTGGCTGCCCTAGAGGGGAGTGGGGGAACGCGGGGCAGGGTTCAGCTGGAACATATTTTAAACATAAGCACAAGGTTCGGCTGGAACGTACGTAGGCCCGGCGGCGGTGGGGGGGGCGCTGCTGCACACGTTTGGAATAGAAGGGCCCCCTATCGCGGACCCGCACCCCTTGGGGGGAGGGGTGGGGTTGCACGTGTCGGGAGACGGCGCAGGGGAGGGCCCAGGGGGCTTAAATGCAGTTTCTTCTCATGCATACAGTGGATAAGTAGAAGTAGTGGTTGATTTATGCCAGTTATGGTGAATGACACCATTGGAGTGCGGCTACGCTAGTTATTGTAGGGGCCTTGTTTTGGGGGTGCTGCGTGGGAGGGCCATGGGAGGCGGTCGGGGCACACAGGTGATGTTTGGGGCACTGTGAGTAGGGGTGAGAGACCACCAGCACTGCGCGAGGCCCGGTGGTGCTTGGGCCTCACCTGGCTGGAGCGACCTGGTGGGGGGGGGAAGACCAGGACCGGTATTGTTCCGGCAGTGAAGGGGATGCCAGCGGGGTGCACAATGGCCTCAAGACGCTGGCCAGAAGCAGTAGGGGGGTCCGCGGCGGCCTGCCCCTCCATCGTGGGATCGCGCAGCTCAAACATTGCAGCGTTATGGATTTTTTCAGAAGTTACGACCACAGCGTGTGACAGTTGGCATGCAGCATGGAGGTCTGCGGATGAGTAAGGAGTTTGTGGACATGGATGTGGTGGTATGCCGTAAGAATAGGCAGTGGGTTGGTAGAGTGAAAGATGCAGTGCAAATGGGATGGCGGCTCAGTGGGGTTGCCCAGGGAGCGGGAGGGGGGGGTTCCAGTTAATTTGTCTGTTTTGTGTTGCTCCAGGAGACAAGCATGGTTACAGGTGAGTGCGGGGGACGACGAAAGCGGGGAACACCAACGACTTGAGGAGGAGAAGGAGGTCCTGGATGGACTCTCAGGTACGGGTCTATGGATGGGGCAAAGGGGGAGCTGCACGGATGGGGTTCTACGGCTGGTTGGCCGGGGTGCATTGGGAGGTGATGGATGAAAGGGGATGCAGGTGCTGCTACGGCAGGCTGCTGGTGTACTGTTTGGGGTCAAGTGACGGGTAGGCATGGGACTGGACTGGGGACTGACGAAGCACACCGGTTGCTGGATTGGAATGTTAGGTAATGATGTTTATTAGTTCAGCATGGTAGGAATTCTTTGCCAGGGGTCCCGGGGCATTCTCAGAGTGAGAAGAGCGCTTGGGGGCCTGAGGTGCCGGCTGCCACACAAGCAGTTATGGGTGGAATAAGCGGCATGGGGAGGCGTACACACACTGTACAGGCCTTGCCCGCAGCTTGGGCATGCTGATATTGGGTGCCATCAGGCTGGGTTGACTTGCAAAGTAGAGATTTGGATAATCCACTGACATGCAGGGGATCGAAGGGGCTAGGAAGTCCATCTCTGTTGTTCGAGGCCGTGGGTCCATGGCACTCAATGTCGTAGGGAGAAAGCCGGGAGTCCGGCGCAGATGCAGGAATTGTTCTGGGAGGGGGGGTTTGCACAGGTCCAGGGACGCCGGAGCGGGATTAGGTGGCTGCGATGTGGGCCCACCCAGGGGGTTGGGGGGGATGGGACATGGATGGCTGACACAAATGCTGCAGGTGCTGAAGACCGGCGTAAGAGTGGTAGGGCTTGAGGTTTGCGCTATGGTGTGAGGCGGGTTGTTGACTGATATGCTGTTCCCCATTTATTTAAGTACAGTTTTGTATAGCGGTGGCTGGACCAGTGGGTATCAGAGCGCTCTGCACACAGGCTGTGACGAACTGGGGTGGCGGGGGTGTGCAGTGGTTGGGGCTTTGGGGGGCCTGGGGTGCAGGCGGCTTTACAGCATGTTGGCTTTGAGAGTGCTACACATGGGAGGGGGGGTTTAGGCTGGGTGTCTGGCAGGGGATTTTTTCATGGGCGCGCCGAGTGTGAGACCGAATGGTGCATCAGGAATGTACGCGGCAGGGTAGGTGTAGGGAAGGTTTTGGGATGTGTGGTGCGGGGAACCTGCGCGCGGGGCAGTGGCGGGAAGACTCTGGCACTGTGCTATTCTCAAGAGTTACAGGGGACCTGGGAGTTCGTTAGTTTCCCCCTGGAGGCGGGTTTGGAGTGGTCAACATGGAGCAGCGGATGAATGGGTGACCGGCATTGTGGCGCCTGGAGTGCTTTGGGGTACATACTGGGGGCACCTAAGTCTCAAGCAGGGCGACATTGGTGCTTTGAGGCGCTTTGTGAAGATGGTTTGTCTGGGTGCCTGGAATGGGGGTGGGTGTAGTGGTTATGGTTGGGGGGCAGTCTTCAAGGGCACCAAGATTATTGGCTTAAGATTGAAGGCATACGGCTGGGGGTGTTGTTTTTCCGAAGGAGGAAGGTGGGATTTCAGTTCTGCAGGTCGTTCTAGGCTTCACACGCAGGGGGGCTGCCTACGGTGGTGCACGGTTTTGGCGTTATGGCGGCTGTTGCAGCGATGACAGACTGAGGGCCCTGGGGGGAGGGAGGGAGTGGCTGCAGGATTCAGGGCTGCAGATGTCCAACAAGGTGTTTCTGTGATGACGTGGCGACTGGACACTTGTCGACCAGGGGCTAAGGGAAGAGGGATACACTTCATGTAGGACTAATTATTCATTTCTACTACAGGAGTTGGGAGTGAAGCAGGACCCCAGGCGGTCGCCTGGCGGGAGTGGCCCCTTCTCCTGGGCATGGACCGTCAGAAGAGGCAAACTAGTCAGTTGCACAAGGGCTGTACATGATGAGGGAATCTGAGGGATGTATGTGGGGTTTTTTGGCCTGGACGGTTGATAATGTGTTATGAGAAATAAGGAGTCGCCCCAATCTGAGGTTTCAGGTGGGATACAGAAGTATGCAGGGATATCGTGGGTATGGCTTTACACGATGATGCATGGAGGGGGACGTGGTGCAAGGAAGCAGATAATGGTGGCAATTGGGTCACTGTGAAGACTTGGGGCCTTGCAGCAGAGTGAGTCGAAGGGGGGAGATATTGACTGACGAAGGTAAAGGTGAGGGGAGTGGAATTGCGCTGGGAGAGGGGCACCTGCATGGACAGGGTCGGCCTGTCCATAAACGTTACTGGTGCCTTTGGGTGCGGGCCCTGGTGGTGGATGGTCGTTCACCGTGAGGGGGCTCATGTCACAAGCAAAGTTTTGGCTCAAATATTCATACACAGGAAGAAGGCAGAGGGGTGGACTGGTCGCTCAAAGCGAGAGGGGCACGTGCCACAAACAATATTTCGGTCCCATCGTATCTTATCTGTCTACAATGGTGGCGAGCAAGAGGGTGGATGGTCGTCCATCGTGAAGGGGACACTTGGCACTAATATGTTTTGGGCCCCAGCATCCTATCTATCTACATTGAAGGCAAGCAAAAGGGTGGATGGTCATTCACCGATGAAGGGGCGCTCGTCAAAAGCAAAGTTTGGGCCCAGAATCTTCTGTTACACTGGTTGCATGCAAAAAGGTGGATGGTCGTTCACCGCGAAGGGGGCACTTGGCACAGGATAGATTTTGGCCCAAGAATCCGGTCTGTCTACACAGGATGCAACCAAGAGGGTGGATGGTCGTTCACCAAGGAGGGGGTTCTTGTCGCAAGCAGAGTTGGTCCCGCAAAAATCTTCTGTTACGCTGAATACAAGCAAAGGATGGATGGTCGTTCACCGCGAGGGGGCACTTGTCACAAACGAAGTTTCGGTCACATTGAATCCTATATGTTCACAGTGGAGGTGGGCAAAAAGGTGGATTGTCGTTCACCGCGAAGGGAGTACTTGGCACCAACAAGGTTTTGGTCCGGGAACCCTATGTCTACACTGGATGCCACCGGCTAAGGAGGCACTTGTCGCAAGCAAAGTTTGGCCCAAAATGACTCTTATCTGTGTGCACGGGATGCATGCAGAGATGGTGGATTGGTCGTTCACCATGGGGGGAGGACCTTTCACGGACGAGGAGTGGCTTGCAAAATGTGATTTGTTTATGCGGTTACGGGCAGTGGGGGGGTTGTTCAACGCGATGGGGGGGGCCCCGTCTCGGTCATGGTTTAGCCCGACGCAATGTGCCCTGTAAATTTGAGTACAGGCACAGGTGGTGGATGGTCGTTCACCAAACAAGGGGGGGGGGCCTCCTGTCACTGACAAGGTTTGGCACGACAAAGGTTTTGGTTACACAGGTTACAAGCAAAAGTGGCCATGGTCTTTCACTGAGAGGGGGGCAATTTTCCAGGACATGGGATTGCCTTGGATATGTTATTTGTTTGCGCGAGACACATGTGGAAGTGGTGGCTGGTCGACTACTGGATGCCACCAGGTATGGGATGCATTCGCTGCACAGGAACTTGGGGTTTCAAGTGGTGCTGGGCAGGTTGGCACCTTTCGCGACTGACGGTTGTCCCATCAACAGTGAATTATATAGAACATACGTTTGGGTGGTGGGTTGGTCGTCAACCGGGTGTCGCGGGGTCGTCGGACAGGAGGCAAAAGGTGCCTGGGAGCGGGGGGTGGGGCAGTGAACCACCCTATGGGGGTTCCCTGGTTGGCGGTACTTTGGAGGGGTGGTGAGTCACATATGGGCGATCCACTCCTCTAGGGGGAGAACGGTACAGGGGTGACTGATAGCAGGGCGCGGGAGGCAATGAAGGATATTCAACAGACGATGATCGGAGGGCAAGTGAAGGTGAGAATGGGGAGAGGGAAGGAGGTCACCGAGTGAATGGGGAAGAGTCAAAAAGGTGAGATGGTTTTGAGAAGGAGGAATGGAGAATGAGTCGGTTTGGGGTGGAGAAAGTATATTTATTGCATTTATGTACTATGTAATAAAGTCTAAAGGAGTGCAACCCTGTCCTAATAGAATGGTCTTTTTACGCTACAAGTAACAGCGTAGAGTGTTATTCTTGCACGGATAGTAGTGAACTAATGTTGTAACTGCAGTGGCGTAGCTGGGGTGGTGGTCTGAGTTTTGAGAGCAGCCGCCTCCCCCGCTCTTACCTGCCATCTCGGGGCGGCAAAAGGAAGCACCCACCAACCACCCCATTCCCCCAACCCCCCACCGTGACGCTCTTCAGCACGGCAAACACACGGACCGCCACTGGCAGCCAGAGGGCTACTTACACCACTGAGTAATGTTACCTCGCTTTGTAACATGTACTGCGCGTGTTTACTGTGGGTCCACTCAGCACATCGATCTTCTGGAGTTGAAATAATGACTAGTGATATTGGTAGTGCCTGGATGCTGTAGTCTCCCAACACTGACTTCTGTTCTCAAAGGGTGACCAGAATTTTAAATCCAAAAACCGGGACATTTCACGAAAATAGGAGTACAATTTTAGTTCAAGCGAGCGGACAGAATGGCAGCGCTCTTCAGCAGAGAATTACAGAACAGACAGTCAGTTAGAAGAACATTTATAAAATGCATTTTTTTAAACCCAGTAGCTTGTCTGTTAATTAAAATGCTTACTTGAAACAACAGGTAAGTATCCCTGCTTTGTAAAACATAAAAAGCACCTCCTGCCGTTTTCAGTCGACCCTCTCTAAAAACCGGGACAGGAGCTAATGGCCATATTCATCAACGTAAAATCGGCTCGCAAAGTGCCAGATTCTGGGAATCTGGCCCTTTGCGAGCGCAATTTTTGCATTTGGGATTCATCATCCCAAATGCAAAAATCGCTATTATAGAATTCGCAATTTTGCGAGGAATTGCATTTAAGGAATCTCTATTTGAGATTCCTTAAATGCAATTCATGAAACATTAAAAAATTGCGAATTCGCAATTTTGGGCCGCTATTTACCGCGAAGTCAAACCTCGTCGTAAATAGCGGAAACTTAGAAAAATGCACTTAAGTGCATTTTTCTAAGTTGTATGTTACACACACACATGTCCTTGGGACATGTGTGTGCGTAACACCAGCGTCCAATATCATTTCAGGGGTGCAACAGGGTGTCCTATGGACACCCCTGCACCCTTGAAATCGCAAACTCAAAATGCGAATCGCTAATAGCGATTCGCACATTGATATGTCTTCCCATTCATTCCTACGGGCCTTTAGGCCCGTAGGAATGAATGGGGAGTTATTCCTTATTTGCGATTAGCAATTAGCTAATCGCAAATAAGGTAGCTGTAGGAATCGCAAAATAAATTGCGATTTGTACATGAATCCCGTTTTGCGAGTCTATAATAGCGATTCCTTAATAATCGCTATTACAGACTCGCAAAACGTGACTTTGATGAATCTAGGGGTAAATTTCCTGAAATCTGCTGGGACAGCTGGTATAAAACCTGGACCGTCCGTGCAAATCCGGGACGCCTGGTCACCAGCCACGGCCGGCAGTGGGAGTACCTGCAGGGCGGTGACGTGGGGAGGGGGAGGGGCAGGGTGGGGGTTAGTAATGTATGGATTACGGAGTTTTACATTAAAATAAATAAAACAAATGTTGTTGCCGCACTGCATCGGATTAGGGGATGCAGTGCACTCAACGAAATTCGTTTTATTTAATTAAATGTTTACTTACCTGGGACGCTCCGTAATCCATACATTACTACCCCCCACCCTGCCCCTCCCCCTCCCACGTCACCGCCCTGCCGGTACTACCAATGCCAGCCGCGGCTGCTGGTCACCCTATGTTCTCATCTTTCGAGAAGCACACACTTTGAGAAGATAGCAACCTTAGGTATCTGTTCCCTAGCTGTTCAGGCTGGCACAGATTGTGACTCGCTCAGATTAGCAAGGGATGCTCATCAAACCGCGCCCAGACTACTGCAACACCTCAACTCTATTTTAGGTCTGGCTTAGACACATCCTTTGTTGCTTTCCATTATAATTAGGGCTCCTTGTTTTCCGATTTTACCGATTTTTAAAGATAAATACAGACAGAAAACATTTATTTTCGTGTCTGTATTTATTTTAAAATGTGGATAAAAACGGAAATTGGGGTCTTTTAAAGTAATTATAAAGCCTGTCTGGCATGACTGCTAAGGCTGTGTGGGTTGATAGGAAAGGGGGTTACAAAAGAAAGGGATTTTAGTAAAGAGGCTTTAACAGCAAGGCTGATACTGAAATTTGCATATTTTCATTGAAGTGCATTGATTTCCCTCAGCGGGTGCTCACAGCACTGAAACCTGGCAGGCATTCAAGCATGAGTGCATTTTTATCAGTTAAATAAATAAGGAAATATACTAATTTCAGCTACATTTTTTTACATAGACCAAAATAAATACAGATATATACAGATAAAATTAGGAAAAAATAAATATGGATAAATACAGACGGAAATGCCCCCCAAAAAAATATCATAAAACAGGGAGCCCTAATTATATTGTGATTTCGAATATTAATACATCCTATCACTTCTATACACAAAAATGCCATTGGGCCACCTTTCCTTAGTGATTGGCTCAGTTGTGAATGTCAGCCTTATCTTGCATAAGACCACAGCATAGGCATTTGGCAATTAGACTGTAGATTTTGTTGCTTGATGGTATTTTACCTCTGCTTGGGGTGGATCTAGGTCTAGGATGGGATACAAGAGTTTCTAAATGCTTGGCAGTGGCCCTCTGTGTTCATCTTTTGTTGTGGCAAAGTTACAAAAGAAGTTAATGTGTAAGATGTTGTTTCTGGGATCAGTTACATGTAAGTGGCTGCTCTGAGCCCTTTATTCCTAAACCGTATCTGAGAGGCGCCCCCTCCGATTCTTCTGGCTTCGCTGCTGCTTCGCCTCCTCGCTAGACTTTGGGGCCAATTTGAGTCTCAGCAGTGGTCTGAAATCTGCACCGCTCTCCTTGGCTATTCTTTAGCTCATCTTTCTGCTACCGTACCGGAGAGACGCCCCCACATGCTTTCCTTTGACTTTTTTTTCAGACTTTGCTGCCTCCCGTTCTGCGGGTAGCTGCCTTGGCGCCGGTGGTCTTTCTTCCCTGATGCCTGGTCTCCGGATTGGACATTTCTGCCCACGCTGCACATGGACGGAGCGGCTGTGACTTTATGGCTGACTGCCTTTCTCCCTCCTGACTTGCTGGCTCGTTTCCCCCTCTGGTAGCCCTCTGCCTTGACATTCGGACTTGGACCCTTGGGCACCCCACCATTTTATGACTTGCTTCTTCTACTACCTTTCTCCTGATCCGCCATTTTAGCGATCTCTGACCTCTTCCTCTGTCCTAGCGACCTTTCTATTGTCTATCCTGAGCCTCTGATCTACTCCTCGCTGTCAAACTCATTACTATCTGTTTCCCTCTCTCGTTTTGTTTCACTCTCACTTTCCTATCCTTATCTACCTTCCTTTCCCTTTCTCTCTGTCCCCCCACTCCTCCTTCCCCTGACCCTTAGATTGTTCTTGTCTCCTACTATCTGCCGCTTTTACAGCTATCCCACTGCTTTTCGTTACCTCACCTAGCGTCTTCGTTTTTTGCCATCCTCGAGTATTCTCATTTCCTTACCCCCTGTTGTTTTAATGTGTAATTTTATGTAATTTATTGTACAGCTGTTGTTACTCTTGTAAGGCGCTCTGATACCTCGGGGTCTAGCCAGCGCTATATAAAACTCAAGTAAAATAAAAAAATTAGAAAAAAGTGTGTACAACTTGCTTCTTTGCTAAACACATTCAGGTAAGGGAAAAGGTTGCATGTTCAAGCAATCGGCTTTACTTTTTAATGTTTACGTTTAGCAAGTTTAACTAGTTATTTTTAACAATATTATTTTAATTTAGATTTAAGTCTTGCCTGGCAAACGTGATAAGCACTGGATAACACAAATCCTGTAACAGTGCATAACATCTTTACTTCATTAATAAGAAATAAATAAATTGGGCTAAATTTTAGCACCAATTATGTTGTCATATAACTTAATGCACATACAGCATCATAATCGAGTTGTTTGGCATAGTGCAACCTATCACACTGTTGCAGTTTCTAAGCTCTGTAAATAACAAATAATATAGGCACCAGCAGTTTTTGTAATTTGTTGCATATACTTGCAATGATTTGTTGTGTGCTTATTAAGGTTACATTCATGGGTTTCTAGTGGTATGAGTGCTCTCGGACTTAATATTTAACCGATGCACTGAAATTGTTCTAATCAGTCAAGCCCAAACCTATTGGGTTTGCCAATGCTTATTTTACTGGGAAGCCGATATTTCCCTATCTGCTCTATCACTGTATTCAGCCCTCAGCTTGAGGCATTTGGCGCTCTCCTTTTGTTTGTCAGTCCAAGGGTCCGGAGCTGAAAAGTTAACAGTTTCAGACCCACGAGATAATAGCAGAAAAAGCACAAACTGCAGGCAAACAGTTTGCATATTAAGATCTCACAGACAGAGGTTCATCTGAAGAGAAAGTGGATCTGGACACGGGCATCATTAAATCTCTCTCAATAGGAAACTGCCTGTCAGAACTCTCTCTATAGCTGTGTCAACAATACATGTGCAATGTTATTGACAGTCCAAGGCCCAATCAGATACTGCTCTGTCACTTACACTGTACGTGACAGAAGTTCTCCAGTCTCGGCAATTACCTGTGAGTTATGATCCTTAACCTCGCCTACCTGATCTACTTTAGGAAAAACTACTTGTAAATGAAAATATTCAGCTCAAACTAAAAATTGTGTTCACGAATAAGAAAAATCGCCTAAAACCTCAATGCACAACATATGCCCCTATATTCATACACAACTTCAAAAATGTTTGTAAAGGCACCATACATATAGCAAATATCTTTCGTTTCTAGTCATGAGAACTTGTATATAGTCATTTTAAAGCGTCGAGAAATATTTTGAATGGTTCTGCATCTAATGAATTCATTGGTAGGAGGCAAGTAACGTTTTATACAAACAATACACTTAGTATCTTGAGCTTTATTTTTTTGAAGTATTTGGGGTGTCCGAACTTAAACAATACATGGTCCTCCAATTTTGTAATTACTTTAAAATAAGTAGGGTAGTGTTCGTGGTTTTTTAGTAGTACTTTAATGTTTTTAAATTGGAAAGCTCTGCAATACTCCACCAAGTCTGGGCTGGCCAACCCACCATCTTTCTTACTCCTCCTGATCTTTTTCCATGCAATCCTCGACCCTTTTGCTGCCCATATGAAGCTTGTTATGTTTCTCTGTGCTCGAGCTAATTCCGTCTTTCCAAATTCCATTGGTATCGCATTAAATAGGAAGGTAAACTTTGGTAAGATGGTCATCTTGATTATATTAGATCTCCCAATCAAGCTCAACGGTAGAGAACTCCAAGAGATGCAGCAAAGATATGGACACAAATTAGAAGCATTCTAAAAATATCGTACTATAGCAAGTGGGCTCCCATCTGGGAATCTCCTGGAACCCCAGAATGCTTAAAAGACACTCTAGCACTGCCATTAAAAAGAGCCGACATTAAATACTGGGGACAAATATTAAATGGTCCAAACTTAAAAACATGGTTAGAACTGCAAGAAATGACAAACAATACTCTGTCTAAATTTAAATACTATCAAATGCTAAGCTGGTCTAGAACTTTACCCAGTACAAATGGTAATGAAAAACTAGAAGATGACATGATTAGAACAGCACGATTACCAAAAGAAGTAGCAAAGTGGTACTGGGCCTTGATAATGGCCAATGATATCAACGTCAATATGGAAACCCAAATTTGGGGGAAAGACATTGTAATTACGGATCTGGACTTAATTTGGGAAAAATCAGTAGATAAATGCTGGTCCAACTTGAAATCCGCGGCTCTGAAGAGGAATCATTTGTATACAATCCATAGGGCGTACTGGACACCAAAAAAACTCTCCAAATTTAAAAATGCTGGAATAAAGAAATGCCCCAAATGTGGAGAAGAAAAATCAGACAACATCCACATGTTTAAAAACTGCCCTGAATTGAAAGAGTTTTGGGATCAAGTCGGTAAGACCCTGAGCACTATCCTGTCGAAACAAATAACTGTGAGTATTACTCTTACTATTTTTGGGATTTTAGACTCAGGTAATGAAGGGGGGCTTACTAAAGAACAGGAAAATCTCCTCTTTGTGCTAATAGTTCTGGCAAGGAGAGAAATTTGTATCAAATGGATAGGATCCTCATGCCCAACTCATGCAGAATGGCTGAACTCGGTAATAAGAATTAACAAACTGGATAAGTTAAGAAATATAAGCAAAAGATTTAAGTTCTGGGATAGTTTTGAAACTTTCTTAAAGCCCAAATAAGATTTCAACTTAAGTCCTATGATTAAAGCGATACATCTTCTGGTGGACAAGTATGGTACTTGCCGAGTAGCCAAGTTGGCTAGCTCCCCTCGATCTAAGCCAGAAACATTGTTATGTAACGAGTAAAGGAAACTCCTCAAAACCAACAAGAGGTCAAAACTCCCCAGCCAAGATAGATCAAGGGGCAGTGTCGGAAAAGAGCAAAGAGGCAAACACCTGATACTCCGTATGCATACAGTAATCGCAAGATGAGGACAAAAAAAAAAAAAAAAAAAAAAACAATACACTTAACAATCATGGAACAACTTTTACAGAGCATTACACAGTTACAGATGTTAGCCCTTACCTCAACATTATGTGCATGAAAAAGGATTATAAAAGGGAGTGGTCCTATCCAAATCTTCATCAGTGGTTCCTTTCGAAATTCCTCTGTAAACTCCACGATTTGGAGAAAGAAATCTAAAAATACAAAAGGTAAAAATCTTGACATCAACAGGTTTTTCCCTAGGTCTTACATATACCCAAATATTGCATGCATAGTCCTATATTATGAGTGGCGGTATTCTACCCAGAGGAATAATTCTACGTAGAATCCAGCCATTCACCATTGTGAGTGGCCCGATGTTTCTGGGTCGTAAATCCAGGTTTGCAAACTCTGGGAGCAAATATTTCTAGGTCTAGAGGCACCGGAGCCGGGTTCACAGAAGTGCCAGTGGTCACCGGCATGATTTTTGGGTGGCGGGGCTGGTGCGGGCGCATGGAGGGGTTGTGGGGGGAATAGGGAGGGGGGCAGACAAAAATAATTAAATAAACACCTTGCCGCACCAGTCCCGCGTCTCTGCTCCTGCTCTCCAAGGCACAGGAAGCACAGTCTTCCTAGACAAATCACAACGCTGCAATGCAGCGTTATGATTGGTTGTGAACGTCTTGGTTCAACGTTCAACCAGAGTATGGGGCCCTGGGCTTGTTCTCCAAGCAGGCTGTAATACAGCCTGCATGGAGAATGGGGAAAGTGCGCATGACTGATTTGGGCAGCCTGAGAGGGCCAACCAAACCGTCATTGCGCACTTACACTCCTGCCCTGCTCCAAGAGCAGAGCAGCCCAGCCACCCGCCTGCTCACAAAGCAACAGGAAAATTAAAAGAATAAGAACTCAAAGTTATTATCATTTTATGTTTTCATTGCAGTGCACTGCTTAAAAGCATTGGATCTACACTCCTCCGCCATGAAGAACATCAGGATTATACACCCAGGCCTCCGTCTGGCCCCTGTCTGACCCTGTAGCATCATTATAGGGTCATTCAATGCTGCCCCAAAGCTGGTCATTACCCCTCCCATGCATTCCTGTGACCTGTCTCCACCTCCCATCGCTCAGAGCACAACACGAGGGGTGAAGACAGTGAACCCTTTCCCCCCATCCCCAGTTTTCTGCCTTTCACCAGAACCCTCACCCACCCATCTGCTGATATCTTTCACCTGCTCTGAGCAGACAGAAAATGTCAGATGTATTTCTGGGTCCATACTGCTATGAACCATTCAAGGGGCAAAATAGCTGACACGGGCTCCCTATTCTTTCTGCACCAAATTCTGACAAAATCGTAATAACAGCCAGAGTCAGTTAGTATAATCCAAATGGTTTGAATAAATATAGAAAATGCATCATACATAGCGGGCAATTTCACTCTACAACCCAACTCCAATCAACTCTAGTAGTGCAAATTACAAATAGGCAACTTTTTATGTTTATCTTTCTCAATCTGGGTTAACAACACAACTCAATGCTGTTTCGTCCTGAGATATCACACAACAGTACTATTTCGACCAGGTTTTCCCTGTCCACAAAATGTCACTTCTCTCCTGGATTCTTTTTTCACACTTGATCTTACTCAGAGAGTTAGCCAGCCCACATAAATTGCTGTTCATACAATTGAGTCCCATTTTCAACTCATTTGATAATACTGTAGTAAATTAAATCTTTTTTTTGTGCGACCTCATTTTTTTCCCTGTCTGATTCTGCTAGCTTTACAGCTCTGTGCTCTTTAACAATGCTAAACAGTAGTAAAGAACCCACACATCTCACGTAAAGCATGTGTTGTCAAATTCGTCCTCCTTATTTCGTCTATTTATCTTCCCTAATGTTCCACAGCAGATGGTGCCTAAAATGCACACAGAGCTTGGAAGTTTAAATGTCATAAATGCTGCACTGTGTATTAACACCACCCACATATACAACAACATCGGTGTATGCCAGGAGGATGACTGGACTGCAGTTTAAAGGCATAGCAGTAACACCATAGCAAGGAAATGTGCCTCCACCATGTAGGAAAACCTATTCTTCTATAGTAATGTCACCCCAAAACTCCATCTTGTAAACTCAGAAGGTAGGATGAGTAGCATATAAAAAAAGTGACATACTTTTTAGTTAAAATGTGCCTTCACAGCGGCAGAAGGCGTACAGGCACAGTTACATTTTTCAAAGGGCAGGACTAGGTGCAATTATATTATTCAATTTTATATCTCAGTCTGAGAAAATGCTAGCAACATTCTTCAAAGTTATTTCCTACTTATATTTAGTAATCTTATTTAGTGGTGGAATCAGTTTTTGATAACTTGCATGGAAAAGTAACTTTATAAAAATGTACTTTATCCTCCCTGAGCCATTACAAGCATAACACCAGTTCTGCCACTCATCTCACCACCAGAGCTGGGAAACGCTTTCTTCACTGGGAGCATTAACAACTCTGGCTTAGAAGACAATAGCTTGTCTCTGATCCCAGGAAGAGAAGGGAGGTGCTAGCTTTGGACTATTTAGCAGGGATTGGCTATCTGGGGGTAGACAAGAACAATTGGTAGGGCAAAGGGCAGAATTGGCACTATCTCTGTTGACAAGGAGATGAGGAGGGCTTCTCCTATTCATTCAAAGAAACCTTCCCAGACAATGAGAATCCAGGCACAGCAGTGGCGAGAACCAGTTTTGACCCTATGAGAAGGGACGAGAGCTCATCCAAATATGGAAGTAGCTAAGGAGCTGAAGAAAGCTCAGCATGGTGGCAGAAAGGTTCCACTAGAGCAAAACCGGGCTCTAGGGTAATTTTTCAGTAATGTGAAGACAAAGTGCTGTACGCTGTGTTTGGGAGACACCAAGGAAATAGTTAGGATTAGGTGGCAGAATTTTTTCAGCCACTGGCTAGTGCACCAACTAAATCTGGCACTTGAACCACCACGTCAGAACACTTCTGAACCAGTTAACATTCTTCCTGAAGATGGTTCTGATGGAAGAAAGAAGACCCCTGGCTCTTGTACTAAAGGACATCTTTCTCTTGCTGGCAACACGGGACTGGAAGTACTGGCAAAGGGTCAAGTAGTGGGCCTCCTGTTTGCCTGCTTCAGTGACACAAAAAAACAGGATTTCGGACTTTGATACGCCTAGCTGACCACAGAGGACTGGACCCTGCAGGAGACCTTGCTGGAGAGAGACCTGCTGATCAGAAGCCTGTCATAAGGAGCAAGGGAAAGCATAACCAACCAGAAGGAACTTTCCCAGCAGTTGGAGAAAAGTGGGACTATGGCCCATCCCTGAATGAGTAGAAGAAGGGCTTACACTTGCCCATGACGGTAACAGTTAAAATGGCAATAAATCCAAGATTGTCTCCTTTGCAACTTATTGCCACACACTAAAACAGATTACAGTGGACCTATAGTAAAAGTATTCGACCTGGTGGAGCTCTGCCTAGCTACGGCTTCCAGCCTTGGAGGAGGACTAGGACTTTCAAAAAAGCTTGGACTGGAGTGCAGTAAAAATCTAAAGGTTTTGGCATGACTTCAGTGGTAAATTTCGGGACCTCAAATCAACTTTTGGGAAGACCACTAGATGATGAATCAACTCAAAATGTAATCTTGTCAGCAAAAACCTGTCAAACATTTTTTACACTAAACAAATATTCTTGTATCCCTTGTTCAACATTGCCCAAGCAGTATCTGTAAATTGTAGGTTTTGCAATTTCCTGAAGTTCTCTATGGGCGGTCTTTTTCCAAGAAAAGGTGTTTTCATTTCAGATTTACTAAATGTCAAGATGTTTAAGTCTTCCCCTAATTTTTTAAATAAGGATCTCACATTCTGCACCCACAAAATATTATCAGAATGGTCCTAATCCAAGCAGTCCCTAATGACCTCCCTTGTAAATGTGGTACCCTCCTTTGACCAAATACTATGCCACTTCTTCAAGGTATTTAGATGGATAGTATCTTCAATAAATCCCATGCCTATTTCTTTGTGCACAATGAAAGTAGAGGCTGAACTAGGCATGCCCAGGAGTCGCCGTAGAAAAGTGTTTGGACCTGCAGCAGGTGGCACTTTTCTCTATCCCACACCGGGGAGCCATACAAGGCAACCAACAGACATTTACTTCTATAGAGCTTAGTCAATTCTCTTAAAGGTTTATTTCCTATTTTCTTAGAAAAGCTAAAAACTGCACCAATAGCCCTAATAAATTTCAATTTAGAAATTTCCATAGGAGATGACCAATCGCCTTTTGGGAGAATGGGATACCCAGATAGCTAAAAGTTTTCAGTTCTTCAAATTTTTGTCCTTCTGCAAAAACAATCTTCCCAGGTTTAGTTTTAAGTTTCTATTCTTCATAAACATAACAAACCCACATCATCTGCGTATAACAATATAGAGGTAGGACGTGCTCCTACCCTCAGAACATCAGCTTTCACATCTTGCAGGAAACAGTCTACCCCATTAATATATAGGGAAAACAATAGGGGTGCAAGCATGCATCCCTGCCTAATCCCCCGGGTCACCAAAAACGTATCTGTGCGTTCCCCTTTACTACCACAGCGCACAGATGATGTTAAGGAGGCATATAACTAGGAGAGATAACATCCAATATCCCTTGGGGCGCCTATATCCATTAAGATCTGCCACAATTTGGCAGGTTCACAAGTTCGAAGGCGCTCGACAGATGTGACAAACACAAATAAATGTGCCCCTCCCTTGCTAGTGTATATTTACTTATAATAAGATGCAAGTTAATAGCCTGTTCTACAGTGCCATTCTCCTTCCAGAACCCAAATTGTGCATCAGTCAAATGTCATTTTCTTCGGCCCAGGTTTCCAACCTAGCAACGATCACTCTACCCATTAATTTTATTGAGGAATCTAAAAGTGATATGGGGCGATAACGCCTAGCATTCCCTTTATCCCCTTGTCCAGGTTTTTGGGCAGTGGCCATAAAAATATGAGAAAGGATTGGGACCCATAGGGCAAGACGTGACTTAAAAGCATCCACGGGGACCCCATTGGGCCCAGGAGCTTTTGCTAAAGCAGTATTTTCTAGCACTGAGTTGATTTCATTCATAGTAATTACATCTAATGGCACAGTCGGTAGGCCTACAAATATCCTGTGCTTCGTCCACAGAGATATTTTCAGGATAAAAAATGGCACCAAAATGGGAGGTCCAGGCATCGGGCAGGACTGTTACATGCAGGGTAGGTTTAGTACTCTCTTTTAGGAAGGGTATATTTTGGATTTTCCAGAAGAGGAAATTATCACCAGTGGCCGCTGCCTGTTCTAAGTCGGGAGGAGAGGCCAAAAACTGCACTGGGTCCAGATCAACTCTGATGAAAGGAAGCGTCTGAGAGAGAGTCAGGTGTGACTTTGGCACATTGATAGTGAACCCCAGCTAAAGCAAGTGATTCACCATAGTCTGGAGGTGGGAGAGGACAGTCTGGGGTGAGCACGCCTTCAACAGCAACAGCCAGTCATCAAGATAGGGGAAGACTGGCACCCCTGATCTGCGCAGGTGAGCTGCAACCACCACCATCACCCTGGTGAACACGTGAGGGGAGCTGGTAAAACCAAAAGGGAGCACTTTGAACTGAAAGTGCTCTTGGCCTACCGTGAACCACATGCAGCACCGATGGACAGGCAGGACGAAAATGTGAAACTAGGCATCTTGCAAGTCCACCGATACCATCCAGTCTCCGGGGTCTAGGGCAGACAAGTCATGAGCCAGAGTGAGCATTTCAAACTTTTCCTATTTGATTAAGTATTTGAGAGCATGCAGATCTAGAATAGGATGAATGCCTTGTCCTTTTTTGGGACCAGAACGTAGCAGGAATAGCAACCATAGCCTACTTCTGGCACGGGAACCCTCTTTATTGCTCCCTTGGCCAAGAGAGTCCTGACATCCTCCTGAAGCAAGTTCAGAGGGTCCTCCATCAGCCGGTCGTAAGTCGGAGGGATAGAGGGAGGGGTATTATCCAAGGGAAGGGAGTAGTCCATTCGGACTATCTGAAGAACCCACTTGTCCAATGTGATGTTTTGCCAGTGCTGGAGGTGATGGCTGATCCTGACACCAACCGACAACCCATGATCTTTAAGGGCCAGACTAGGAAGGTTTATAGGCTGCAGGGGGAGGAGTGGACTCATTTCACCTCTTGTCACCTGACCCATGGGGTTGAAACGAGCCACTTCCATGGCCGCACAGAGGTTGCTGAACTTGCACAGTCTTGTGACTGGGATATGGCTGACGTGGCAGAAATCCCCTGCAAAATGTCCCTAGCCTTTCATACCGTATTTGATGCCATATTTTGAGCATGTTACAAGCACACAATATGGCACTGAAGGAGTTTTCAGATTATGAAGGAGACGCAATAGTTACAGGGTGGCTATTGCGTTTCCCGCATAATCTCGGGTTATGCAGGATACGCGATATTCACAGGATGGCTACCATAAGCCCGTTCCTGCATAATAGCATAATAAACTCTCCCCATGTTCAGGGAGCCATCATATTCCTCGAACAGTTCTAGGTCCAGAAAAGAACTGACAACTGTTTCATCATTTTAGCAAAGTGTGCTTACAGAAGAATACGAGTTAGTAACCCTAATCCCCCTTCACTATTTCTCGTAGATCTACGAAGCACACCAAAATGTAGGTCTTCTACTGTTATGGCCCTGATGAAAGCCACTAGACCCGAATGGGCTGACACTGGCAGAAACATGACCTGATCACCAGGTGTTGGGGTCTATTATGTGCCCACATCACCACAGTCCTGCTTTAAACCTCATCCCTGTCTAATGTTTTATTAAAATTATCTCTATTGGGCAATAGGTCATTTTAAAGATGCATCACTGTCGCCATCCAGACAGTCTCCCTCCTGGTGGAGGATACAGCATATTTGGAGAGCAGGACACTCAAGTAGTAAAGACCCGGAAGCTTGTTTCCGGTCCAGGGAAGGCATGGCTTGGCAGTTCGGGCTGGACTGTTCCCATGAGGCACAGGGTCAGACTGATTTGCATATAGCCATGTCTGAACTGGGGTGGCAGAGTGGGCTAAAGAACGGTGATGGATTAAACCCAGATCTTTTGACTGGGTGTGAGTGTTTGATTGATTCAGATGCTCCGTCCATCACCACCCCCTTTTGTACCGCTTTTGGCTGCCATAAGTGTGGCAGGGTATGCTCAGACGTGAGTCTCTTGCTCACTTTGCCACTGGATTCAAGCAAGCCGGGCTGAAGACGGCTGGAATGCCAGAAACCGGTCCTCGGAAGCTTGTTTCCGGTCCAGGGAAGGCATGGCTTGGCAGTTCGGGATAGACTGTTCCCATGAGGCACAGGGTCAGACTGATTTGCATATAGCCATGTCTGAACTGGGGTGGCAGAGTGGGCTAAAGAACAGTGATGGATTAAACCCAGATCTTTTGACTGGGTGTGAGTGTTTGATTGATTCAGATGCTCCGTCCATCACCACCCCCTTTTCTACCGCTTTTGGCAGCCATAAGTGTGGCAGGGTATTTTCAGACGCGAGTCCCTTGCTCACTTTGCCACTGGATTCAAGCAAGCCGGGCTGAAGACTGCTGGAATGCCAGAAACCGGTCCTCGGAAGCTTGTTTCCGGTCTAGGGAAGGCATGGCTTGGCAGTTCGGGCTGGACTGTTCCCATGAGGCACAGGGTCAGACTGATTTGCATATAGCCATGTCTGAACTGGGGTGGCAGAGTGGGCTAAAGAACGGTGATGGATTAAACCCAGATCTTTTGACTGGGTGTGAGTGTTTGATTGATTCAGATGCTCCGTCCATCACCACCCCCTTTTGTACCGCTTTTGGCTGCCATAAGTGTGGCAGGGTATGCTCAGACGTGAGTCCCTTGCTCACGTTGCCACTGGATTCAAGCAAGCCGGGCTGAAGACGGCTGGAATGCCAGAAACCGGTCCTCGGAAGCTTGTTTCCGGTCCAGGGAAGGCATGGCTTGGCAGTTCGGGCTGGACTGTTCCCATGAGGCACAGGGTCGGACTGATTTGCATATAGCCATGTCTGAACTGGGGTGGGAGAGTGGGCTAAAGAACGGTGATGGATTAAACCCAGATCTTTTGACTGGGTGTGAGTGTTTGATTGGTTCAGATGCTCGTCCATCACCACCCCCTTTTGTACCGCTTTGTTCACCATAAGTTGGCAGGGTATGCTCAGACGTGAGTCCCTTGCTCACTTTGCCACTGGATTCAAGTAAGCCTGGCTGAAGACGGCTGTAATGCCAGAAACCGGTCCTAGGAAGCTTGTTTCCGGTCCAGGGAAGGCATGGTTTGGCAGTTCGGGCTGGACTGTTCCCATGAGGCACAGGGTCAGACTGATTTGCATATGGCCATGTCTGAACTGGGGTGGCAGAGTGGGCTAAAGAACGGTGATGGATTAAACCCAGATCTTTTGACTGGGTGTGAGTGTTTGATTGATTCAGATGCTCCGTCCATCATCACCCCCTTTTGTACCGCTTTTGGCCGCCATAAGTGTGGCAGGGTATGCTCAGACGTGAGTCCCTTGCTCACTTTGCCACTGGATTCAAGCAAGCCGGGCTGAAGACGGCTGGAATGCCAGAAACCGGTCCTCGGAAGCTTGTTTCCGGTCCAGGGAAGGCATGGCTTGGCAGTTCGGGCTGGACTGTTCCCATGAGGCACAGGGTCAGACTGATTTGCATATAGCCATGTCTGAACTGGGGTGGCAGAGTGGGCTAAAGAACGGTGATGGATTAAACCCAGATCTTTTGACTGGGTGTGAGTGTTTGATTGTTTCAGATGCTCCGTCCATCACCACCCCCTTTTGTACCGCCGATGATGATGCTATCCACCTGATCACGCTAGCAGAGAAAAACATACCCTGCGGGCAGTGACAAAGTGGTTGAGGGTCTCAAATCCTTTCCAGGGACTCTGGTATCATAACATCCAATGCAAACTGCATGCAGTGTTCTGCAGGGTTTCAACGTTCATGTGTTTATTTTTATAATGTACACTGCAAAACATAATTGCTCCTAAGTACAAGCAGAAGATATTTGTCAAAGATCCCTCCCTGCAAAAGCAGGACATAGCATACACACACGGGCATGCTTAGAGCATCACATGTATACAGCATGTCATTGCAGGAACAAAATATTGCACCTGGAGAGAAAACGCGTGGCATCTTACCTGCATGAAGGGCTGATGGCTTGTGATAACAGGCATTTGTTTCAGAAACAACAGATAGTAAACAGAGGGACAGAGCGTGGCGGAGGTATAGAGCTTGGATTCCTATGGCTGAAAGAGGGGTCAGGGATAGGGCAGGTGGGAGACGGACCAACATGTCTGTGTTTCTACTTTGATGCATCCTTCATTTCTAAAGGAGCAATACTCCAATGCACAAGCAATTCTGAGACATGGATGCCTCCTTATTCTCCTTTGTTTTCATTAGTTTCATGCATCTGGGAGATGAAATTATTTTACATCACGTCACGGAATTGCAAATGTAAACCATTGGCAGCCACACAGCAGCGCATCTGGAGAGGGGAAAGCGGGTACAAAAGAGGAGAGGCCAATCTACTCTTCCTCTGATTTTACAAGATGCTTCACGATTTCCAATGAATTAATCCGAAGCTGATGGTGATGAATGTGTTCAACATAGTGATGGTTGTGATATATTCGCCCTTTATAACCACATGATTTCGCATCCGTTAGTTTTGGTTGTGTTTTATCAGTGAGCAACCTGAACTTATCGAATCGGTGAACAACCTGGAATTAATGATAGATGGGAGGCTGACGTGCGTCATGTTGTGAATATCTGTCATGTCTACTAGGGGTGGGTGGAATTCGCGTAGTCGCGCTACGCAAAACTCAGCGAAATGGTAAAAAATGTGTGAGCATGCAAAAGTTCTGCGAACATGTAGAATTGCTTGTTCCGCCCGTTCGCAAAGCTTTTTTCCTGTTTGCAAAAGCTGTTTACGTGCTCGGGGAGAAATATCTCACAAACGCGCATTTTGAAAGCACGAATAAGCAAAAAATTCCACGAAGCTGCGGATCGCGGAATTTTTGGCAATTCCGCATTCTCTGCGGAACGCGAAATTACCCAAATTCCGCAACCGGTATGGAATTTACAACCCAGGCCTAATGTCTAGCCCTGTCTGTGTAAAAACAGCACTCGCTATTTAGGTGTCCAATGTAAGGCCTTTTTGGTTACAGTTTACCAATCGCTACCTCTAGATTTCAAATGCATGAACGTTATATCCCCAAATAACACTGTACAACCCCTTCATCTAACTCCAAGCCACAAAATAAACATTGGGCCCACCACCCGGAGATTAAAGCATGCATTGGTTACTCAAACAGGAAGGGATCCACTTTATGATGTACAGTACAGACAACATTGCCTGGGAAAGGGCCACACATGGGGAGAAGAGTTCCAGGTATATTCGCATATGCTGCTTGAGGCCATCAAATGTAGCTGACCGAAGACCCAAAAAGAACTTTAAGAGGTTTAGTTGGAGATAGTTTGATGCCATAGGGGCATCTTTATTGAATTCCCCGCTGTATATTTGTGCAAAAGTGAGGTTCTAAAAATTGCTGAGAACTAAACTAACCTGCAAGCATATTAGGTTATCATGGTGGTCTCAATATCATGTACTATTAAAATACACATCACAAAGACTCAACAGAAAAGTGAGATATGCATTACAACCCAGATACGCCGAATAGTCAGTTATCATATTGCTCACAGCAGAACTTGTCACCTAGAAACATCACATTCACAAATCAAACACAATCGTAGATAAAACAACTCAGATTCATCTAATGCACATGATTTTTCCCTCACTTTGGTATCATGGGCCTCCCAAAAAATACTTGACAACTATGAACAACACAAAAACATCCAATACAGCTCAGGTATTCCACAAATAAGACTGATAGGGAGCTCCCCATTACAACATAATGGGGTAACCCAAAAGATCATTGGACAAAATGGTCCAACTGGGGGCTACTATAGTTATTTTGAAAGGAGAAACACATTCTCATCACTAAGGTGCTCCAGCACCTTAGTGATGTGGGCATACGATTAAGGTTATCAATAATATGCTTATCCCTATAGGAAATAAATAGGACAGAACAAAAGAAATACAACAGAGCCAAGAAATATGCAAAATATCGTCCACGTTCAAGTTTTTGTAGTATATACAAAAAATTCAAAGCATGATAATGGTCATCAGGTGAAAAGATGCAACAACAAAAAAGATGCTTATACAAAGTGACAAGTGGTCAATATATGCAAATAAAAGAATGGAATATGAATTGCACTGCATGAAAGCAACTGCATACAGCCTGCCTGAGGTGATACTCTGTATCCTACTCAATATCCTTCTGACAGAGGTAATGTTTTAATGAAATCAAATTCCTCCTTAAGGACAATGGTTCAGTCCAGGCATAGTTAGTAGGTTGTCAACGTTTCGAACATGAAAAAACACGCACACTTAAAATCGTTCATGTGGGTCTTCATCAGGACGGGTAAGTGGGGCAACCTAGAGTAGTATATATGCTCGTCCCTCAATGAGTGATCAAACACATATAAAGATGATGGCACATGCGCTCTTCATCTGAGGCTCATACATCCAATATATCAATAAGTGCATATGTGTGTCATACAAAGAATCAGGCCCTTCCTCATTAATGTGGGTAGAGCGTAGTCTCTTGCATTGTTCAAAACCACAGGATGGGAGAGCCCTTCAAATAAATTGCAGGTTGAGCGCAATTGCAACAAAGTATCTCTTTCTCCCTCTCGACAGCACAGAACTTGTCACCTAGATTTGAAACCCACATCAAAACACAATACACAGAACACGTCACTGACATAAAAAAACTGAATAGATATACCAGATTACGCTCAACATATTGACTCCTGCAGTACTCTGAGTTTGAAGCAATTTGTCTCCACTCAAACTCACTCTCCTTGCTATCTGCTTCATTCTATATTAGGCACACCTGATTATGTATCCTCCGTGTCAGTCCTTCTCCTTATCGGGTCTAACCATTCTCCCTTTAGCTTCCTCTAGCACTAGCTTCATCCCACCAAGTTCACCTAATCTCAGACATCGAATACCTCTTGTTGATGTAGTAAGACCAACCACACTAACTTTAAGACTCCACTTAAGTCTCAGCCTTTTATTCCTCTGGCTTTTACTCCTTGACCTGCAAAAAACTCTGCATGTGATAACTGGATTTCCTTATCTGTCAGATTTATAGACCCTGCGAAGACTGTCAGGTACTTCCCTAAACTGAAATCCTATATATCACAGTGCAAAACGATTGAACACAAATGGAGTTGTGCTTACACAGATTATGATCATACCATATCCAATCTATCTAAAGAGCTTATTGGAAACTGGCCCCCTGTGTTACAGACACCATTTTCTCCAATTGTATGCTGGAAGCCAAACACTCCTCAAAAGAAATATTCATGATAAGCAATTACTATGACAGAGTGCTGCTCCTTGTCAATATCGCTGTGATTCCCTATCTTTTTTCACAATAACATCTCTGCAACCTGTAAATCCTTCAGTACCCCATCTTTTGCAGGGCCAACTTCAGCAGCCTCTTCATCCCTCCAACCATGGCTATACATCCCTTTTCCAATGATGTCCACTTTCTGTTAATGTTATTTAGAGACACCCTTTAATAATAATAATAATAATAATAATAATAATAGGGTGTCTTGAGGAGAGGGGGTAGTTTCAGGGGGAGGAGGAACATGGCGGCGGCAGGCTAGCGGCTGCTGCGAGGTTCTACACCCTGGGCACCGTAATGGATTACAATGCGGTTTTCTGGCACTAATTATTCAAAGACGGCATACCGGAGTATACGGTGAGGGATTCACTGTCACTTTTGTATTGAAGTTTATGTGCGCTGTCGAGAAAAGCATTCTTGTTTGTTTCTCGAGGTTTTGGAAAATCCCAGCGCTAGGACCCAGCGCCAAGACCCAAGCAGGAAATGTTTGAGCGAAGGTACTGCAGCGACGACCGGGGTCAGCTGTGCAGAGTAATCAGCTGTGGCTGTGGGAGTGAGAGAGAGAGCGACGCGACTGCATGCGGTAAGAAGCGGGAGTTGGCAAGCGCCGCTGACAGCTTTGAAAAAAAGAGAGCAAGATCAGTAGGTCTCAGGGTTAGCTACTCCAGGCTGTGGTTGCGTTCGAGGCGGGCGCTTCTGTTCCAGGGCAGAACGGGGAAGAGAGTGTTTGCTGCACGAGAGGCTGACACACTGAAAGACGGTAAAGAGACTTTCGAGTGGGGCGTCTGCATGGAGGCAGACAATTTGGGACTTACTACAGCCCCCTGCATCGATAGAGAAAGCGAGGGTGTGCCTAAGAGCAAAGGAAACAGCAGTTTTGCTGTCATAGTGGAAGGGGGCCCTTTTGACGAACGCCTAGGAAAACAGGTGAACAAGCAGCTTATTAATTTTAAAGAGAAAGTTGCTGAACCCAAAAATCGCTATCAGTTAAGATCGAAGTCAGAACTTAGAAAACAAGGGGTCTGGAACCTCCCAGACATAGTGGGCAGAAACGGCCCCACCCCTCTATCCCCCCTTAAGCAGAAAAAGAAGACTGGTACTGGTGGTGGTGGAGGAGGAGGTAGAGGGAGAGCTAAGTCAACTAAAGCGGTCAAACAACCACAGATACTCAGAGGTACCCCCTCATTAAAGAGCTTCTTTAAAATCATGGAGTCAGCAGTGAATTTTAAAGAAAAGGTAGCGGTACTAGCGGATCCCAAGGGGGCGGAGGAACCCGAAGGTGTGAGAGACACAGGCCCTGATGGCTCGGATAAAGTTATTGTTACCCCGCAACACTCCTCCTTGCTCTTACCTCTGACGAATAAGTATGCCGTACTAGATCCGACCCTGGGAGGTCAAGAAGCAGAAGCAGAAGCAGAAATAGAATTAAACGCTGATAATTCCACCGGGCAAGATAGAGACACAGGGGATGACCAGGATGCCCCTATTAATCCACCACAATTAAGCCTTCCACCGTCTAAACAAGGCACAATTTCTAAATACTGTTGCCCGAGCCCTTCAATTGGCAATGCTAATGCACATTCTCTACCTCTTGTTACCTCTAACATACAAGCTCTTACGCCCCGGAGGGTTGATTTAGTCGATCTATCTGGGGAAAAGGATGAAGGAGACAGGCTTGGTTCTCTACTTCATACATTAAGAGACGACTTGATGGGGAAATTTGAGATTTCCGAGAGAAATCAGAGAGGTCTGCATGACAGATTTGACCTTCTCGAGGCCAAATTGGAGGGAGTTAGTATTAGAACGGGTGCATTGGAAAGTAAAGTCTCAGCGATGACGGAGATTTCTAAAGGAAACTTGAGGGTCATTGACTCTTTAAAAGCACAGAACCGCACATTGACAATGGATGTGGAGAGATTGGAGACACAAACTAGGCGCAACAATCTCCGGATTCTTAAAATTCCTGAAGGAGAAGAGGTAGAAGACATAAAGGGGTTTGTATGCAGACTACTCCGTGAAGATATCTTGAAAGACAGAACAGATATCAATTTGGAGGCGGAGATCCAGCGGGTGCACAGGGACCCATTCAGGTTGCATTCAGATCGCAAGACACCCAGGAAGATTCTTGTATACTTTCAAACATGCAGCGTGAAAGAGTTGATTCTTAGTCGGTGTCTGGCACGTACCTCAATGCATTATCGTGCAAATCCATATCAAATACGATCGCATATAGGAGGTATAACCGCTCAAAGACAATGGGAGCTGGGTTCTAAAATGCCAGAATTGTGCTCAATGGGGGCCCAGGTACAGATGAAATTCCCGGCTCTCCTAAAAATTATGTGGAACAATAAAATGTTCTCCTGCCATTTTCCAGAGGAAGTTGATGAATTGCTAGCTAAAATGAAAACGAAAGAATAGTCATTTAACTTCCATCTCCTTTCTTTTCCTTTCATATATGCATGATAGCAGGGAGAGGAGAAAGTGGAGGAGGAGGGAGGAGAGAAGTAGTGGGGAAAAGTAAAAAAAAAAAAAAAAAGACGGAAAGTGGTTTGGGAGGAGAAGTGAAAAAAAAAAAAAAAAGAGAAAGTGCACATAGATATATATACACTCACTAGGAAGAAGAGGGAAGGGGACAAGGAAAAGATGGGGAAAAAAATAAATAAAGAAATAAATAAAGTTTTAAAAAAATATATATATATATATATATATATATAATGCTGGAAAACCACGGTTCGTTTAACAGGTGTAGGTGTGACAGGGTGTAGGCCTCCTAAAGGCGTACTGACGCCCATCAGGAGGGAGGGGTTTCTCGGGGGGAGGGAGGGGAGGGCTCACAGTGGGAAAGGGATAGGGAAAAAACTGTTGAAAATGTCCTCATATGATGTAAAATTAAACTTGTTTAAATTCAGGTACAGGTCACCATCAATTTTTGTAGGGGGTAGCAAACCAGATAATGGCCCGTGTTAGTAGTAAAATCCTCTCCTGGAATCTAAATGGCCTGGGGAACCCTAAGAAACAACAGATGGTGTGTGAGTTTCTAAAGAACTCTGGGGCGTGTATATTTTTCCTACAGGAGACTCACCTGGGAGAAAAAGAATGTAAAAATCTGTTTGGTAGATATAATTGGGTCCAGGATATCTTGTGTTCTAAACAAACAGGTGTGACCAAAGGAGTCGCAATAATAGCGAGAGCCAATGAGGGGATTAGGGTTTGCGATTGGAGCATGGACCAATCGGGCAGATGGTTGGCTGCTGTCGTTTTGATTGGGGGTACCAAGTTATTGTGTGGGGTATACTACGGCCCTAACGAAGACAAAGTTTGTTTTCTGTATAATTTAGAAAAATATATGTCGCAGCACATAATTCCAGTTATATTAGGAGGTGATTTCAACCTTCTATTAGATCCCCAATTGGACCGCACTTCAAAAGCTAAATATAATCCCCCAAAAAATCTCTTCTTGTCCTAAAAAACATAATGCAGGATTATACATTGAGAGACATTTGGAGAGCCAAATATGGTGATCGAAGAGAGTATTCCTTTTTTAGCAAAAAATACCATCAATTTTCTAGAATTGACTTTTTTTTGATTGACCAATCCTTTTTATCGAGCACTACTTCAGTCTCATATATTCCAGTGGGTCTGTCAGACCACTCTGCGGTAGAGCTACAAATCACACTAAAAGATAAAACATTAGAAACTCGCTGGACACTCGACAGAACGATCCTTTTAGATACTGTGGTTGGTAATAAAATAAAGGAAAGTATAGGTGAATTTTTCAGGTTTAACGAGAATAGTGCCTCAGAATATATAATATGGGACACATTCAAGTCTTATTTAAGGGGTATATACAGTTCACAAATAATGTTAAACCGGAAACTTAAAAAAGATAGAGACACTCAAGAGCTTAAATTAATAAAACTAAAAGTACATCAGCTTCAACTGGCGGTCCTGGAAAATAAACCCAATATCTTAAGCTTAGAGAAAGAAATTCTAGATCTCCAAACAGATTTTAAAACAAGAGCTGAAAAAATAATCCTAGATAAATGGGAAGTTAGTAAACTCCGCAATTTCGAATATGGTGAGAAATGTGGGTCCCTGTTAGCCTGGAAGGCTAGGACGGAGAAGAGCAGAAATAATATTAAATCTTTAATACAGCGTGGAACCGGTTTGTCTCTATCAGAAGACAGTGAGATAAAAAAAGAAGCCAGATTGTTTTACGAAGAATTATATCTGGAGAAGATTAAGGGGATACAAAGTGAACAGGAGGACTGGTGGGCCCAAATCGAACTCCCTCAGATAAACAATCTGGATAAAGCTTTTCTAGCTACTGAGATAACGGAGGCCGAGATTAGATCACAATTAAAAAAGATGGCAAGAAATAAGGCTTCGGGCCCCGATGGACTTCCGACAGAAGTCTATAAGGATAATGTGGAAGAGATCTTGGCCCCATTACAGAAACTTCTCAATAAAATCTTTATTCATGGTGTGCAAATACCTCCCTCCTGGTCTGACGCTACAATCTCCTTAATAGCTAAACCTAATAAAGACCCGGAAAGGATTGAGTCTTACAGGCCCATTTCACTTTTAAATTCTGATCTGAAAGTATATTCTGGTATTCTTGCGTCGAGGCTGGCAAAAATAATTAAGTCAATAATTCACCCAGACCAACGGGGATTTATACCAGGTCGTCAACTGAACGAATGGACTTTTCAAGTGATTGGAGCAATTGATATCGCCAATGAAACAAAAGCACCTCTCAATATCGTAGCTATAGAGGCGGCCAAAGCTTTCGACCAGGTGAATTGGCATTTCCTCTGGAAATCGATGAC
Organism: Lissotriton helveticus; assembly: GCF_964261635.1. NCBI lineage: Eukaryota > Metazoa > Chordata > Amphibia > Caudata > Salamandridae > Lissotriton > Lissotriton helveticus. The sequence goes on along the minus strand of NC_136060.1, from coordinate 42,650,435 downwards.
CAATTTTGGCTTCCCAGAAGTATTCATTAAGGGAATTGAAACACTATATAGAAATCCGAGAGCCAAGATCCTGGTTAATAACAGTCTTACTGATTGGTTGAGTATCTCTAGAGGGACAAGACAGGGCTGCCCTTTATCCCCTCTTCTTTTTGATATTTATATTGAACCCTTTATATGTTCTTTACGGCAGGACCCTGAAATAAAACCATTCAAAATAGGAAATCCCGAACTGAAGACAGCTCTGTACGCTGATGATTTACTTATGTACACCTCCAATCCAGAAGAAGCAATACCAAGATTATTTAGACTGGCTGAAGATTTCAGGATCAATATCAGGGTATAGCATCAACAGGGATAAAACCGAAATAATGAGCTGGAATAACCCTACCCCAGTTGCCTAAGCAAAATCTAAAATTAGATACTTGGGAGTATATCTCACACAAAATCTAGACGACACTTCCAAGACTAGCTGGGGAACAGTGGTAAAAGAGATCAGAAAACTCCTAACTAGATGGAGTAATCTTCCTTTAAACATCTACGGCAGAGTGAATCTGGTAAAAATGATAATTCTCCCAAAGGTTACTTTTTTGTTTAATTCTATTCCTTTAATTTTCAATAAAAAAGATATTTCTAACCTACAAGGAAGAATTGGTACTTTTATCTGGGCTACAAAATCCCCTAGAATAGCTTGGAAGAAGCTCAGAAGAGGATTGAAACTGGGTGGATTGGCACTTCCAGACTTACTCTCTTATTGCTATGCCTTCCAATTTAAGAACTTTAGACTTTTAGCCAATAAGTTGGATGATACTTCACATGGCAAACTGTTTCGAGCTATGTTAGCAGACCTCCCACATGGTGCAGATTTTTTCTTGTTCAAATTTGGTGACCAAAAATTCTTTAAAAAAATATGATTAAAGCTTCTAAGAACAGCCTTAGATAATTGGCGATGGATACGGAAGTTCACAGGCATCCCCTACTATCACACTCAGGCCCCAATTTGGGATTCCCCTGGTACTCCAGAATGTCTACTGGATCAACTAGCTCTCCCTCTGAAGAAAGCTGGCCTTATAAAGTGGGGGGACCTCTGTGACGTCTCAAGCCTATTAAGTTGGGAAACACTATCACGTTTAACAGAGGGCACTATCACAAGGTTTAAATTTGACCAATTGTCAGCATGGTGGGGAAGTCAAAATTGGAACACGGAAGAGGAGAGCCTCCCACTTGACTTAATAACTAGGCAGAAGGGATGGAAGGGCGAGACGGCGGGATGGTACAAAATGATAACGGGTAGTAAGGATAAGGAAAATCTAGAGGCTGAGATAACTAAATTATGGGATATCCTTCCAATACAAACCTCAGACGACATAATAAAAATCTGGTCAGACTCCTTCATAATATCACAGAAAGTCATCAAATCTGAGAAGAAACCACCTATTCACAATGTACAGGGCCTATTGGACACCCGCCAAACTCTCAAAAATATCAGAAGTACAGTATTTCTGTCCAAGGTGTAAGTTATCAGCAGCAGACGATATTCATATGTTTGCCGAATGCCCTGAGCTAGATATCTTTTGGAGGCAGGTCTGTGGTTTTTTGGAAGAGTCATTGTTAATCCCTATAACTTGGTCTCCCAAACTTGTTTTATTTGGTTTTTTGCCCGAATACAGTATAGATAGCTGCACATCACAGTTTATCTTCTACGTAATTGTCATCGCGAGAAGAGAGATCTGCAAAGAATGGAAATCAGAACTCCCCCCAAAATTCGCGGACTGCCTTAGGAACATCATGGCGGTGAGTAGTCTTGACTTACTATGTGGAGGGGTTAAGTCTGCTGCGGTGTGGTCTGCACTAAAAGCCTGGTGTGAAAAATAACAACAAAAAGTCCAATGATTATGCCAGAGGTTAAGTGGTCTTGTCCTCTCTTGATAGCAAGCAACATCGGGAAATGGAGTTGGACTGGAACTAACCTTACCTCTGGACGATCTTCAATGGCTATCCACAAACACAAGGGCGGCAAAGGAAGGTTTGTGTTAGTGGCCTGAAGGACGTCTGCTTAGAGCTAACATCTACTGGTGGCATATATGAGGACAAAAATTTTTTTTAAAATAAAAATCAAAAAAAATAATAGGGTGTCTTGTAAAGCGCTTGGTGACGCACAACGGCGTGTCCCCGCGCTATGATGCGAGCGCTAGCAGGAGAAGGTACTAAGGTGGGAACCCACTACCGGGCATATAGAAATGTTTTTAGCTTGGCTCTGAAAATGGGCTCTGAGGGCTCCAGGCGCAACGCCACAGGAAGTTTGTTCCAGCTAGATGCAGCCAGATACCTGAAGGATCTGCCGCCCATCCTTGCTTTGGACACCTTAGGAATGGACAGGCGCCCCGAGCCAGAGGATCTGAGGGAACGAGAGGGCTCATATTGTGTCAGCAGACCCTGTAGGGGAAGAGGTGCCCTGCCGTTGACGATCCGATGACAGGTGCATAATGCTTTAAATTCCACCCTGCTTCTCACCGGAAGCCAGTGCAGGGCCTGGAGCGCGGCTTTAGAAGCTGATCTTCTGGGCAGTCTGAGAACCAACCGGGCTGCGGCATTTTGTAAAACCTGCAGGCGGCTCAGATTCTTCTCGAGAGTCCCCAGGTAGAGCAGATTGCCATAGTCCATCTTGGCCGTGACTAGTGCATGCACTAGTATTTGGCGGGCTTTGATAGGAAGGAGCTCCAGAACCTTCCTGAGGGTCTTGAGGATCCCGAAACAGGTACCAACCACCCGATTGACCTGGGGTCCGAAAGTTAGGTTGGAATCGAACCAGACACCTAGATTCCTCGCCTCCTGGCAGGGAATTGGTGCTGGTCCCAGGCAAGGTGGCCACCACGCCGACGTCCAAGCCGCTCGGTCTCCCCCCACCACCAGCACCTCAGTCTTGCCTCCGTTGAGCTTAAGGCAGTTGGCAGACATCCAGGCAGCTAGGTCTTGCATGCATGCTCTGAAGATGTCTGCCGCAAGACCGGGTGCACGCGATAGGGAGATGACCAGCTGCGTGTCGTCGGCGTACGACACCATGCGCAAACAGTGACTCTCCACTATGGTGGCAACCGGGGCAACGTACAGATTGAAAAGAGTTGGACTCAGGGACGAGCCCTGCGGCACCCCCTGGTCCAAGGCTACTCGCTCAGAGTAGCAGTCGCCCTGCCTGACTTGGAAACCTCGGCCAGATAGAAACGACTGGATCCATTTTAGCGCTGCACCTCCTACCCCTCCTTTGTTCAGACACTGTAGCAAGATGGAATGTGCTACAGTGTCGAACGCAGCGCTAAGGTCCAGAAGGATCAAGGCCATAGTATGGCCCTCAAGGAGACAGCTATGAGGGTTATTTAAGTGCAGATGGAAGGCGCTCTGCCTATAGTAAACGTTATAGTGTAGTGAGAGAATAGTACTTGTAGCGTGGTGCGTGAAGAGCGAACGGGATAACCCTAACCGTTCAAAAGAACTCAAAAGAGTTTCAATAATGAGAAAAAAGCAAAGCTCTCGCAACCACAAAGCAGTAAAATGACATATAAAAAACAGTAATGACAATAAAGTTGAAAACAACAGCAGATCTTGTATTTTCAAATTCCCAAACGTTTATTTGGATCCACATTCAGCCGACACGTGTTTCGTCGTGTTCAAAAGTAGAGTCAACACGACTCTTCAGGGCTGGTAAAGATCCAGGCATCTAATGGTTAAAGCAAAAACGTTGAAGTTGTATGGCGCTGAATCCTGTATAAGATCTAAACGAAGATCACTGTGTAAGTAATCCAGAGAAAATCAGTTCCGGGTTTGGAATAACACTAGATTTTCAAAGTTCGCGCTCACTGAGGCGCAAAGGTGAATGAGTAAAGAGACTGTACACGTGTACGTGTCAGATTATATCGGGAGGGGATCCAATACTAAGGGCTGGAGTAGTTAGCTCGGTTACTGTAGCACAAGCGGTGCGCAGTGATTTGGAATCCCTCCTCTGAGTGTTCCCGGTCGCCGTGTTCCATGGACGGACACGTGTACAGTCTCTTTACTCATTCACCTTTGCGCCCCAGTGAGCGCGAACTTTGAAAATCTAGTCGTATTCCAAACCCGGAACTGATTTTCTCTGGATTACTTACACAGTGATCTTCGTTTAGATCTTATACAGGATTCAGCGCCATACAACTTCAACGTTTTTGCTTTAACCATTAGATGCCTGGATCTTTACCAGCCCTGAAGAGTCGTGTTGACTCTACTTTTGAACACGACGAAACACGTGTCGGCTGAATGTGGATCCAAATAAATGTTTGGGAATTTGAAAATACAAGATCTGCTGTTGTTTTCAACTTTATTGTTATTACTGTTTTTTATATGTCATTTTACTGCTTTGTGGTTGCGAGAGCTTTGCTTTTTTCTCATAGTATGGCCCTCGTCGGCACCCTGCCTGATGGTTTCGGATGCCATGAGGAGCGCTGACTCCGTCGAGTGTCGAGGCCGGAACCCAAACTGGGTGGGATGTAGAAGATTGGTATCTTCCACAAATTGCATTAACTGCAAATTGGCCACCTTCTCCGCCACTTTAGAGAAGTAGGGTAGAAGAGAGATGGGACGCAGATTCTCCAGCTTTTCGAAGCTGATATTAGGCTTCTTGCGGAGGGGGAGCACCACAGCTTGTTTCCATTCTCTAGGCATAATGCTGGACCTGAAGGAGACATCCAACAGATGCCTAATGTATGGTTCTAGTGTCGTCAAGCTGTCCCCCAGCCGTTTAGGTGATGCTGGGTCCCGTGGGGAGCCTGATTTCACTGATCTACATATTTTGATCAGGTCTTCTACTGGTGGGGTGGAGAAGTTAAGCAGCAGATTTTGTCCATCAGCCTCTCTTACTGATGCTTCAAACTCTCCCCCTGCCAAGGGTTGGGCAGGAAAGGCTGAATAAATTTTGGACACTTTGTCGCCAAAATAGTCAGCAATGCGATTGCAGGCAACAACTGAACAATCCTCTAATCCTGCCGAGGACTTGGGGACCGCCAGGGATTTATAAACACAGAACAATTCTTTCGCTGAATTCTCTGCACCCATGATCCTATCGGCATAGTGGGCAGTTTTCGCTCTCCTGATTAGGTTGTGATATGCCCGTCTATTGACGAGATATCTCTCTCTCGCCTGGCTGTCATAGGCTACCCTCCACTGCCTTTCAGCTCGCTTACAATCCCTCTTAGCACAACGCAGTTCCTCATTGAACCAGGGTGCCGCTCTCTGTTTACGGCCGCCCTCCTTCGGTCGGCCTACAGGGGCCGTACAGTCCAGGGCAGCCGTGATACGGTCATTAAGCAATTTATTTGCCGAATCCGCATCATCGCCTTCAGGGGGGCCTCTGCGATAAGAGCCTCATTGAACTCTGGCAGGGAGAACCTGGCCCATTTGCGCCTGGGGTAATTAAGGGGAGTGGGGTCTGTCACCTTATGTTTAGGGAGAAGAATTTCAAATGGTACCAGGAAATGGTCGGTCCAGGGGAGGGGCACGGGGAGAGCCGCTATGACTTCCTCCCAGTTCGCAAATACTGGATCAAGCAAGTGGCCATGCTGGTGTGTTGGAAGCTGGCCCTTTAGCTCTAGTTGTAAGGCCTGAAGTTCTTGACGGAACTCCATCGCTCCTTTGTCCGACAGATCCTCTAAATGCATATTAAGATCTCCGAGTAGCAGAAACGTATCTCTCCGCAACGCTATCTCCGTGACGCACTCTAGTAGGTTACCTTTAAACCTTGCCAGGGGTCCTGGGGGACGGTAGATTAAATAACCCTTCACCGTAGTGCCCCCATTAATTTTTATGGTAAAAACACCAGCCTCGCTTCCCGCCATATGGACTAATTCCAATTGACAGGCAAGCTGCTGCTGTTAGGTATTAAATCTGGATTCCCTCCATAACGCTACCTTGACTCACAGCCTCAAATTCTGTAAACAGTAGCTGAGGTGATGAACGACCTTTGCGACCTTTAATTGCCGGATTGCTGGCCTGCTGGAAGCAGGCAATTGTGACGCCATTGTTTAAGAAAACCTCTGCTGGCCCTAATAATGTGGGCCACTATCACTCAATTTCATTACTGTGTTTGTCTATATAAATTTTGGAGAAGGAACTCAATCTTCAAATCTCTTCTTTTTTTGAGAAAAGCCAAATCCTTGACATCAGCCAATCTGGTTTTTGGAGTCCTGACAGAATTGAGGCTGCTATTCTGCCTCTTTTCTTCACTGTTAAGCGCCAATTGGGCCATGGACCGCGCTCTCCCTTGATCCTATTGCAATTTCTGCAGTATTTAATAAGGTCTCACATTTAGTCCTGGTCCGGCACCTTAGTGATGTAGACATTCAAGGTAATGCCCTGACCGGACTGCTTCTAGCTAAATGGATCCTCACAGGTGCGACATCTTTCTCATTAGTGCTTGATCTTCAAAATTTTAACTTACAATGGTTCTCAGGGATCTTCACTCAGTTCCATATTATCTAATATTTATGTTATTCCACAGGCCTCACACAGGGAGAATGCTCAGATCCTCATTGGTCATCTGACTACTATTACTACCTTGTAGAAATGCTTACATGTTCTCTGATGAATGCTAATTCTTGAAAATGTAATACAGAGACAAAACTGAGATTTTTCTATTGGGGAATGCTAGCATTCTTGGTTCACCAACTGGTGACCCTTCACTCACAATCTATCCCCTAAACCATTCAATGTAGTAAAAACCTTAGGTGTTTACCTTGACAACTCTCTGTTGCTGCTATGAAAAATCAATCACCTTTTATCCATCTATATCTTTTATCTTTATTTACAAATGAAAGTAGCTTCATTCCTTTCTTGTGATCCAAGCAGTCTCTCTTTCTCAATTGGACTACTGCAACGGCCTCTAGTTGGATCTTCCTAAATACCGTGTAGCCTGAATCTAGAGAATTTCAAAAGTCTAAAGTGCATCTGATTTTCAACCTTCCTTGTTGCACTCACTCCTCTCAGTATTTTTGATCCATGCACTGGCATCAGTTACCATGCAGATTCTTTTTTAGACGCTTTCCCTGGTGCACCATGGGTATTATCATATTAATCATATCTGTTTGCAGTCTCATGCAATTTACTATCGCCCCCAAAAGATCCGAGATCATTCACTACAACCTTATAGCCTTGCAGAAGATTCACCTGGTCATTGCCAGTGGGCGTGCTTTATTACAACTCTTAGTAAAACACTGACATGTTCTCTTCAATTGTGACCTTCCAAACACATCAGCGTTTCGTAAATCTCTGAAGGCCTAGATCATCCACCTTGACCTTAGTTAGGCCAGAGCCTCTGACACATGTTAGTCTAGCTACCAAGATGGCCACACTTTCAATACATTCTATGGTCTGGTATGAAGCTGACTAACACGATATGCACACTTCACAGATCTGTTATATAAGGGACTATTAGGGTGTGATGAATTGAATTATCACAAATGTTCTCCGTATTCTATCCCAATTTTCCAGCTAGAATTGTCAAGAAGGCAATGAATGCAGAGATTTCAGATTTTATGGAAACCCATGAACTTCTTAACTCAACACAGTTTGGCTTCAGGGGCCAACATAGTCCTGAACTTGCCTTGATTACCGTGATTACGGATTCAGAATAAGTGAGACGAACAGTCAACGCTAGAGGCATTGCAGCACTAGTCATATAGGATTTATCTGCAGCGTTCGACCATGTCAATCACAACATACTTCTGGACAGTCTTGCAGCTATAGGGATAAAGGGTCTTGCCCTATCTCTACTCACATATTTTTCTTGAAAATTGTGAGCAGTTGGTGGCTCTGGAAGATTATCGCTCCCCTATCTTTACCCTACCATGTGACACACCACAGGGCTCATCACGGAGTCCCACCTTTTTAAATATTTATGTGGACCTGCTGGCCAAACTGAAATCCTATGGATTCACGGTGGTATTCTACAACGATGATACACAAATTGTGATATCGGTAGCCAGAAACCCTCACAAGAGTGCCTTGCCCTTTCAGGACTGTATGCTACAAGTTGGAAAATGGTTGGCCTCAAATTGCTTCAAGCTTAAATCTAGCAAAACCGAGGTCAAACTTTTTGGAAGAAACACCACTTTCGGGTCCCTTACCTGGTGGCCACAAGAATTGTGAACATTACCTACTCCAGTTGATAAAGTAGGGAATCTTGGAGTGGTCTTTGACAATAAACTATCCTTGGAGGGGCATATCAATGCTGTTACGTCAGGCTCTTTTTTCACCTTAAAACACCTTTAAAAAATATTTCCTTTTATTCCTCCAGAACTTCGAAAAACAGTAACGTCTGCCTTAGTACTTTCAAGGATTGACTACTGCAATGTCCTGTTTATAAACATCCGGAAAAATCCTTCGCCCAAATTCAAATTGTACAGAATGCGGCTGCTCACCTTCTTTTAGGCATCCCTAGATACAAACCTGCTTCTTCTGCACTCAGTCATCTACACTGGCTTCCAGTTAAGTAGCATATAGGCTTTAAAGCACAGTGTATTGTTTTCAAAACTTTTTAGGGAAATGGCCCTGATTATTTCAGGAACGGTTTTCAACTTTATGTTCCGCCTAGATCACTTCGGTCCACTGCAGAACACAATCTATTTGTGCTTACATTTTGGAAAGCCAACTGGGGTGGCAGATGCTTTGTTGTAGGCACCACCAGACTGTGGAACTATCTCCCTCGTATGCTGAAAGGGATCATCAATTTGTTCGCTATCAGTAAGGCTCTTAATACATGGTTATTTAATTTCTAATGTTATTTTCCTCCTCTAAGCAATTAGCTATCTGAGGCCAGCGTCTAGACGTCTTCGGGCAGTAGTGGGCTTTATAAATCCCTTTTTCATTTCAATGTAATTTGCTTACATGATTTCAGCGTGGTGTGATCTTGTGGTGGATTATATAATACAAGAACATATTTTAATTGTTGGATCGTCTTTTTTTCCACTGTATATACACTGATATGCACAGATACTGATATTTATTCTTGCTTCATGTAACCTTGCACTGCATACGGCTACCATAGAGATGTAGATGAAGTACGAGGCGTAAGATCTGCCAGCACAGATGAAAGGTTAACAAATTATTTCCCTTTTTAGCAGACATTGAGGAACATTTCTTTACTAAAATTGCTCTTATGTTCCAGTAAATTTATAGAAGGAATAATGAACAGCTCATGTCCCAGAAATCAGCAGTGGGATATATGATATCTAGCATCAAGATAAATACCAACCAATGCATAATTTATACAAAGAACCTCAGGTCTGTGGTCAATTCTCAAGTTCCTGAGACTACTGTGAGTTATTTTATCGTTGTTCATGTCACCACTGCAATTATATGCACGGCAGAAAATCCACTGGGGTATGCATGATGGAAATGTGTAAAATCACATTTTATTTCTTTCTCCACATGAAAAACCACTTTCTCTTCTCTACACCATCATAAAATGTGAAGTTGTATCGTTCCTTTCCCATTCGACAGGAATTTAGAAGAGCTCATCACAGGAGTACGTTCGGTGTATGACTGTGGACAAATAGCTTTCCTGGTAAGATTGTCCAAATTTGTAGGTGTGATCCGCAAGCCAAATTTTCCACATAGTCTGATATTCAGGATCAGCGAGTTTCTACCTGCAGATTCGTTTTTTGCTGGCTTATCTTCCACTTACATGCATGAAAAACACTTTGGGAGATAGACTCAAAATTATTTCCCCAAGAATCCTGCAATAGTCACACAATTTACCCACAACAGAGAATCGTTTCCTGATCTGTCAATTCGCTCATCGCTTCGCCCAGGCTCTTTTCTCCTCTCCTTTAACTCCTTCTGTCCTTCCTTTTGCCTTAAATCGTTTGGATTTACTTTCTCTTCTTCCTTTCTCTTCCCATGTCCTTGCCCACCATTCTTACCTACCAAACCATTTTTCTTCCTTACTCTTTCCCTCCCTTTCTGTCTCTTTTTTAATTCCTCCCTTTAATTGCTAGCGACCTCACATTCCTTCTTGGCTTCCTTTTCTGCCCCCCGGTTCTTTCTTTTTTCCTTGCTTCCATTCTTCATATTCTGTTCCTAGAAGTCATCCAAACAGCAGGTATTGTGACACCCTATAGATTGTGAGTGTTCTATATACTTAAAGCATATGTTGCTAGACTATAAAATGTATGGTCATGCACCTACCACAGGTATTGCATAGCAACAAGGTTGAAACGTGCACATCCCTATGATGCTAATACCTATTACATGTATACGTAACATTTGTGGTATGCCATACACGTGTTGATTATGCCGAGGTCCAGTGAAATTGTCATTGGGCAGTTGTGATGATTTTCACATAATTATGGATCTGCGCATTTGCTAAAATTTGTTCAAAAGTCACTAAAATCGCAACTATAAATATTGATGCGCAGTGGACGTTATTTGCAAAGATTGCCTGGTCACCTTTCGGTGACTTATTGCTATGTTTGGGTGTTAAACTGAGGGGCTGTCTATGCCCAGACAGTGTTAACAAGTGTAACAAGCAATGGTAAAGCCAATAGGTCTTGCCTATGCAAGAGCTATTGGCAATGCATTTTATCCATGTTGTACACCAGTGTGGCTGCTGTTCAGCATAGCTAAAAGTTAGTGGCATGGAGCGGTGTAGAGTGCAGTGGAGTGGAGTTGAGGGAGTACAGTGTCCTAGAGTGGAGTTGTTGGAGTAGGCTGTTGTCGACTAGAGGGATGGGGATGTAGAATGTCACAGTGAAGTAAATGAAGTAGAGTTCAGTGGTGGAGAGTGTCATAGATTGCACTGGCATAGAGAGTAAGAGTGGAGTGGCACAGAGTGGGGAAGTGGAGTGGAGTCGGGTGAACTGGATTAGACTGGATTGAGGTAAAGTGGGGTGAACTGGATTGGGGTAGAGTGGGGTGGATTGGATGTGGGTGAATTGGGGTGAGTGGATTGAATTAGAGTGGTATGGATTGCATTGATTGGGGTGTATTAGATTGGGTGGGGTATATTGGAGTGGGGTGTGGTGGATTGTTATCGATTTTTTGATGTGGGGTGGACTGGATTGGAGTGGAGTGGGGTGGATAGGATTGGTGTGGAATGGGATGGGGTGGATTGAATTGGGGTAGACTGGAATAGAGTGGAATGAATTGGGGTAGGATGGTTTGAAGTGGGGTGGGTTAGAGTGCGGTGGATTGGAGTGGGGTGGTGTGGTGTGGGTTTGGCTGGGGTGGATTGAATTGAAGTGGGTGGACTGGATTGATTGAAGAGGGTGGATTGCAGAGGGGTGGATTGGGTTGGAGTGGGGCGATTGGAGTGGGGTGGGTGGATAGGAATGGAGTGGGGGTGGACTGGACTGGAATGTGGTGGATTGAGGCAGAATTTATTATAGTGAGTGGATTGGAGAGCAATGGATTGGAGTGGGGTGGATTGGAGTGGATTTGAGTGTGGTGATTTGGATAAATATGGGGTGGAATGGATTGGAGTTGGGTGGGATGGATTAGATTGTACTGGGGTAGACTGAATTGGAATGGGTTGGGTTGGATTTGACTGTGGTGTATTGGGGTGAATTGGAGTATGGTAAATTGGACTGGAGAGGGGTGGATTGGATCGAAGTGGGGTTGGGTGGACTAGAATGGAGAGGGCAGATTAGGGAGTGGGGTGAATCGGGTTTCATTGGACTGAGGTAGAGTTGGGTGGATTGGACTTAGTGGGGTGGATTGGAATGTAGTAAGTTGGGTGGGTTTGATTTATGTGCGGTGAGTTGCATTGGAGTGCAGTGGGGTAGATTGGGGTGAGGTGGATTGGAGTGAGGTAAGGTGAATTGGAGTGGTGGGGTGTGGATGGATGGGGCAGGTGGATTTATGAAGCGGGGTGGATTGGAGTGGAATGGATTGCGGTGGGCTGGGTGAATTGGATTGGAGTGGGGTGGACAGGAGTGGGGTGTGGTGGATTTAAGTGGCGTAGATTGTGGTTAATTGGCTTTGAGTGGGGTGGGTTGGATTGGAATGCACTGGGATGAGTTGGATTGGATTGCAGCAGGGTGGGTGGATTGGATTGGAGTATGGTGACTGGGACTGGAGTGGGTGGATTATGATGGATTGGATTGGGGTGGAGTGGATTTGATTGGGGCATAATGGATTGGAGTGATTGAACTGGAGTGGATTGGAATGGGGAGGATTGGACTGGGATGGGATGCATCGGACTGGAGTGGGATGGACTGGAGTGGGATAGATTGGATTGGAGTAGGGTGGGGTGAATTGACGTGGAGTGGGTTGGGTTGGATTGAATTGAACTGAAGTGAGTTGGATTGGATTGCAGTAGGGTGGGGTGGATTGGATTGGATTGGAGTGGGGTGGATTGGAGTATGGTGACTTGGACTGGAGTGGGATGATTATGGTGGACTGGACTGGAGTGGGATGGACTGGAGTGGGGAAATTGGATTGGGTGGATAGGTAGGGAGTGGGGTGGGTTGGATTGAGGTAGGGTGGATTGGATTGGAATGGGGCGAAATTAATTTGAATGTGGTGGTATGGATGGAAATGGAGGATTGGATGTGGATGGACTGGAGTGGGGTGAATTGGAGTAGGAGGATGGGAGTGGAGTGGGGTTGATTGGAGTGGGGTGGGGAGTATTTGAGGGTGTGGATTGGATTGGGGTCAACTGGAGTATAGTGAATCGGATTGGAGTAGCGTGGATTGGGGTGGAGTGGGCTGATGTGGGGTGAGGTGGATTGGATTGTGGTAAACTGGATATTGTGTGGGGTGGATTGGATTGAAGTGGGGTGGATTGGAGTTGATTGGGGTGGGTTGGATCAGAGTGGGAGGATTGGGGAGCAGGCTGTGATGAGGATCACCCCTCCTGGCCGTCCCCTACCCTCCGGGTTTTGCTGCGGTTGCCTGTCCTCTTGCACCGCCTCACTAGCGACGACGGAGATGCATGAGTCTTGCTTCTCCCGGCGGGGGTTCAGCAGCGGTGAGTACTGCGGTGCTGCTGACCAGTGCCCCCGAGCTTGTTTCCTTCTTCAGTTTTGGGGAGGGTGCCCTCCCGGTCCCCACTGCTACCTCCACCTCTCCGGGGCTGTTGCCTCGCGCCCGATTCTGGCTTTCACCTGTCTTTGCGGCATTTTGAATGGCGATGCTGTTGCCCCTGGAGCCCCGGTGTGTGTACGTCAACAACCTGCTTTGTGATCGGCGGTGTCCTTCCCTCCTCCCTCCATGGTCATGTGGCTGCCTCCCCATCCGACCCTGCGTGAAGCCTTTGAGTCTGCTGCCTTGTGGTTTTAGTGTTGGATTTTTGTGTGTTCCTCCATTTTGGGTTGATGCTGTAGGTTCCAATGGCCTGGGTCCTCAGTCTTAGCGGTTTCGACCTATCCTCATTGTTGCTGGACTGCTCCTTGTTCGCCGGTATGTTCTTTTCCTCAAGTCCCCCCCCCCCCCTTTGGTCTCTTACTGCCCTCCCATCTTATACTATCACCGATTCACAGGATGTTTATGAATGTTGGTCCCCAGACGGTTTGTATGTCTTTTACTGTGACAGTTTTATAAGTACTTTCCCTCTTGCCGGTCTGACTGACCCGATTATGCATTCCTTACTCCTTTTTACCATTCCCCCTACCTTCCATGCCCCATTTGATGTGTGTCTTGCTATGCTATGCGCTAATAACCCATGTTATTGTGTATTCACTGTTTGTTTCCTATGTTATACTTGTCTCCTGTAACTGATGTAATTTTGTAACTTGTAACTCGCTGATCCTCATGTAAAGCGATCTGATACCTCCGGGTCAATATAAAAGCCTGCAAATAAAATAAACGGATGGGATTGGATCGAGGTAGAGTGAAGTGGAGTAGGTGGATTAGGGTGAGTGGACTGAACTTGGATTTATTGGTGTGCGGTGGATTAGAGTGGAGTGCTTGGGTTGGATTGAAGTTGGGTGAACTGGATTGGATTAGAGTGGGATGGAGTGGAGTGAATTGGATAGGGGTGGACTGGACTGGGGTGGGTGGATTAGGGTGGAGTGGGGTGGATTAGATTGGGTCGAATTGGAGTATGGTGGATTGCACTAGGGTAGGGTGGATTGGGATGGGATGGGTGAATTAGATTGGTGTGTGGGGTGGTTTGAATTGGAGTAGGGTGGGGTACATTGGAGTGGGTTGGTGGATGGAATGGGGAGTGGGTGGATTGGGAGAGGGGGGATTAGAGTGGGTGAGTTGGATTAGATTGGAGTTTGGTGAACTGGATTTATGTGGAGTGGATTGTATTGGAGTGGGATGGACTGGGTTGGGTTGAGATGGAGTGGTGTGAGGTCGGGTGAGGTGAGCCTCCGAGGCCCGTGCAGGTAAGAGCGCTGTGGCCCAGTGGGGGACAGAGGAGGATTTGACAAACACCAGGGAAAATTACTTATTTATTTAATTTTCCCTCGCACATACCCCCCACATACACAGCCCCACCGCCCTTGCCTGCACGAGCCGCGGCTGGAGGTGAGGTGGAGTGGATTGGAGTATGATGGATTGGAGTGGGGCAGACTGGACTGGAGAGGAGCGGATTAGATTGGAGTGGACTGGAGTGGGGTGGATTGGAGTGGACTGGATTTTATTGGAGTGGAGTGTGTTTGATTTGAGTGTGGTGGGTTGGATTGGGGAGTGGGTTGGAGTGGTTGGACTGGATTAAAGTGTGGTGGATTGGATTGGTGTGGGGTGGGTTGCAGTTGGGTGGATTGGTGTGTGGTGGATTGGACTGGATTGGATGAAGTGGGTTGGGCTGGATTAGGGTGGGTTTGATTGGAGTCGATTGGATTGAGGTGAAGTGAGGAGGTGGAGTGTTTGGGTTTGGAGTGTAAAAAAAAGTAAATGTACACTTGTAAAGCGCACTGTTACTCCATCTCGGAGTGTCCTGGCGCTGTATACCACTGGGGAACCCGTCCTGGCTTTCCCTGTGAGATGGTGCCTCCTGGGCACCCCCAAGGTGAAGCCAGGCATCCCCGGCGCTGATAGGGCCATTGTAGAGATTAAGCAAGCTATTGCCCAGAGTTGCAGAGTGGGACCCATGGTTAGCTTAGGCACCTAGGCGAGAATTATCGAGTCCGCGGACATTGACCCAAGACCCTGCCGCGATGGGAATTGAACCCTGGTCCTGGGCCGACCTCTTCTTTAGGGTCTGCCACTTCTAACCAGTGAGCCACACTTCTCCACAGTGTGTGGATTGGAGTAGCATGGATTGTATTGGGGTGGATTGGTGTGAGGTGAGGTTGGGTGGATTGTATTGTATTGAAGTGGATTGTATTGGGGTGGATTGCTATGAGACGATGGGGGCATACTGAACGATTGTATGTTAAGGCATAATTGTGTATATTACACATATGAAGGAAACTGTTGCTTTGCAATAATTAGATTAGATAATAGTCCGCTTTCGAGACCAGCGCCCCATAAATCTGCAAAGTGAAAAAAGAAGACTTGGCAAAATGAACGAACGTTAACTATAGAAAATAAAACTTTGCAATGTTATTTGTCCTGCTTGCCACATTTTTGCCAGTCGCACTGAACTTCAAAAATAATTTGCGGACCAACCTACAAAATGCCAATTCAGCTCCACTACTTCCCAATAATGCTGGCATGTAGCTAAAAGCGAGTTCACTTTTCCTGAACCTTGGGTTAAGTACAGTCTGTTTCCATTATCTGCTTTATTCATGGGTTCAAACTCTCCGGTCTGTTGCCTTCTGTTTTCAGGGCATTAGAAGTTAAAAAGAACAAAAGAGTACCTCAATCACGTCTAGAACAGCTGACAGGCACTGACCAAGTTGAATCAATCAGCACTTGGTTCCTGCTCCACAGAAAGGAACAGAAATTATGCTTGGCCTGCAGCGGCCAATTACTAGGCTGTTAACAAGAATGCCACGCAAGCCAACAAATAGTAAGCAACAGGCAGGCTCCAAGCCCTTTTTTTGTCAAAACTTTCTTTATTGGATTTTTCATATATCAAATAACAGCAGGACATTCGATGTATATCCCATCATAAAATAACATGCAAGCCACTGTATGAACCAGTTTCTATATTGCAGAGGGATCACATCCTAAATGTTACAAATATGCGTTGATCAGGCTGTCTGGCTACTCAGGTCAATAAGTAAACATTTCCAAGAAAACCCCAGCCTTAAAATAACCGCTAGCCCCTGAAATAAAGAAAGGAAAAAATTGGAGTACATGGATGCCTCACAATTTGACATAGACGTGTGGTGGCAGACACAATCTCGGTCTAAAGGGGCCTCAGTCATCGCTGTTAGAACTGGAAGAGATGAAGCGCCCTAGTACGTGTAGAGAAAGCACACAATGGCAGTCCTCTGGAGAGATCCTAGCCCTTTTTCAACACAATAGTGCCTAACAAGCGAGAAGGCTTGACCCTACCAATGACAAAACAATGAAGTAATGCCATCAGAAAACGTGGTGCATTAGGCCACATAATTTGCCTTTTCTTGCAGCATCATTTAGTCAATCCTGCTGCATGATTTGGCCCTCTCCCGACACATATTTGCAGTGGCCCTGATTAGGACTCAAGGGAATTTAGAACATTTGAAACGTAACTTGTCAAAAGGTCTCAAACAAGCTCACTGCTGCAGCTTTTAGGACCAGGCTACTTCCAAATTAAACCAGCAATTTGAAGATAAGCAATGGCATTTTAACATCCAAAGGCCATGTATGTCAGTCCAAAAAGACAGACATAAGACTAGGATTGCCTTGTGAATTCCGTCGAGAGCAGAGGAGGCTGCAGTCTGTGCGGGCAAGAGAAACAAGGCTCACCACCAGCATATCTGCAGTGCTTAATCCGCTTTAAAGCCCTGAACTATATGTTCAGAATTAAGGCGGGCACGGCACCTAAATACCTTCTAGCTCTAGCCCTCCCATACACTCCCAAGCGTAATCTGAGGTCGCAATCAGCGGCCTATTTCTGTGTGCCGAGATTCAAATTGGCAAGAGTAGGTGGCAGATCTTTTGCCCACCTCCCTTCATCCGAAAGGAGGAAAATTATGCCAGGTTTAGAAGGCATGTCAAGACCTGGCTATTTGAACAATAATCTCAATAGCCAAAACCCTTCTCCTGTCTTTCTAACTAGCTGTGTCTAGGCGCCGGGAAACCCTTTTTGGGTAGCTGTTGCGCCCTACAAATTGAAAAAATAAATAAATAAATAAAAATAATTTGAGCTGGTGGCTGCGGGTGGGGCACATTGGCACCCATTTTTGGTGACCGGCACTTATTTTTCCTGATCACATTATTCTCTTTCTTGCTCTCAGTGAAATACAAAAAGGGGGATAGAAGGAGGAAGAGAAAGACGGAAAAACAGTGACAAAGAGATGAAAAATAACTTGCAAGACAATGGCAGGAAGTGTCTGGTGGTAGGTTAAAGAGGCTTAAAATGTATTTAAGACTATCCAGTCTGGGTTTTGGACACCCCTGTTATTTGTAGAGCTGAGTTTTGAGTAAAACTTTGAGCGCATGCACCTATCATTTTACAAATTAAGCACGGTCAAACGGGTCTGGTTAGCACTGCTCTGTGGCACTCCTATCGTGGCATCCTACGATCCTAGTCCCGCTCAGCAGGCAGATTGCTCCGGTAAAGGGAGGGGGGAAATCCAAACTCGGGGCAACCAGAAATACTACTGTAATTTTGTATTAGCCTTTGGACTAGTCCAGAAAAAAAGTTTAATGTTGAATTTGCCTATGTACACCTTAACAGCAGGAGCAATATAACTCTACTACGCAACAGCTGAACGAGAGCTGATTATCACACAGCACCAACAGAGGGCATAACTACCATAGTACAAGAAAAACACCCACAAGCAAGGGCTTTGCTTCAACTCGTTAATTACTCTCCATTTTACACAACAAAATTACAATCGCATCTGGGCAATACGAATACTATTTAGCCATTCTTAACAACGTTTTCTCGTCTCATCAGGCCAAAATAGCACTTCAAAAATAGAATGTTTTGGAAAAAGTTAGAATGTTTTACTAGTTTGAAAAAAGTAAAACTAAAGTGAAGGAGGATTTACTTCTAAATAATGATATAATTTTCATTAGGCATTCACAGTCCTGGATGTTTTATTCATTAAATACGCTGGGAAATTAAACAGGCAGTAGTTTTCATGCGCTTTGACGTAACAAGTAAGAATAATTTAAGGACTGTATTTATATTCATTTTTAGGTTTCCAAAACTAGTCTGTACATATATCAGCTTTTTTTTTTTTTTTTACAGGCATCCTTGTGTGATATGCGTACTGCACCCATCACTCCTGATAACAGATGGCATAAGTGTCTTTAACTTGCCGGTGAGATGCACTTCAAACTTTTACGTTGATTAAATGATCACCGCCAGTGCAAACGGCAAAAGAGAAAGCAAGGGATCAATGTCCTTCCAAACAACATACCATAACAATAGGCATGCATGTAGCGCACAAGCCTAAATTTTGACAATCGCATCCGTTCACTGTAAAAGAGGCACAGTGATGATGCCAGCCGGACAATAACGCACATTTTACCTCCGCTGTTGGGCTTGATAAGTAACGAATTTCCCAGAAGAGGATAGGTAGGGCTAACACCTGGAATCCGCCTCATAATGTTCCATTTCCTGATGTAGTCACGCAGCAAAGGCAGTGTGAAAAAAGTAAACAAAGCACACAACAACGTGGCCCCAGCAGTCAACCAAAGCGCCTGAGAGCCCCCGTCAAGCAACATTATGAGCGGCGCTGTCAGCTCTAAATAGTCACGGCACCGAGCCTACGGTGTGCGAAGCAGGAGTGGCATATATGAGGGATCGCTAGAGCTGCGCGAAAAATGCCTTCCCGCCCCCTTTTTACAGAGAGCTGAAAGCGTCGCACTCGGGCTGATCGGGAGCCCTGCCTCTTCTTCCGCATACATAACACGAGAGCGGACACTAGGAGGAGCTTGCACGAGTAAGTAGCAGAAGAGGAAAACGTACTGGTAGCCCATGGCCAAATGAACTTTAGAAAATGCAATGTCAGACAGTTCCTGATTGGTCGATCCAAAACCAATAAAGTGATTGGCTCCAGTAGCGTAGGTTTTTATTTGATACCCAGAGCTAAGGCGAAGTAAAGATGCTGCACTAACGGTTGTCTGCAGCAGAGATTTGATTACTTATTTTACTTGGTACAGTAGAGCGACTGATGTATTAACATAGCACGTTTATTTATATTTAACAATGTTATTATACAGCGCGGACATGGCCTGAAGACATCAGAGAGCTTTACAACTATAGCGGGATAGCAAACAGCAATTACAATTTATTTTAATTATTTATTTAATGCGATTTTATATAGCGCGAACTTTACCCGAAGGTGTCAGAACGCTTTACATAAGAACCAGTTTCAATACATAAGGATTTAGGACTGCGTGCTTTACATAAAATATACAAACAGAAAAAATTGCAAATGTACAAGTTGTAAAGTCACACAAGGAAGAGAGTCACTGACACTTGTAATGCCCAGCACAAGTCAGCATTCTAGTGCTGAGCCTGTATCTACACTGAACACCCACCCACCACTGATGTCACTGGTCTGGTGACACAGCATGAATAAAAGAGGCCGAGCCCACGTGCTCTGGGCCAGTTGCACCAGACCTCCAGTGTGTCCTGCGTCAGTGCATGTGTGATTGCCAGCATGAGGGCCTAGGGCCTGTAGTGTCCTAGCATGGACACGTTCTAGTGTTCAAGTGTCTGTATTACACTTTACACCCACCCACCACAGACGTCATGGTGTCACATGACGCTGGCAATAAAAGGGGCCGAGCGCACGTGCTTGAGGCGATTCCCACTACCCTCATCTGGTGTCTGTGTCAGGTCATTTACTGCTCCTCACATGTGGGCCCAGGGCCCTCCACCACAAATCCAACAATGGCGACGAGGCCGGTAGTGCAGCCCATGCGTGCCACTACCCTCGGCTAAACGAAAAGGAAAAGGGGAAGAGAGCTGCCCGTCTAGAGGGCATCCCCTGTGGCGAGGCGCAACGCGCCGTGAGGCCGGTAGGCACGTCGGCGCCATACAGCAAGCCGACCGGAGCCCACCCGCGTCGACCGCCACCACCGAGTGCCACCAAGCAGCTGCGGACCGCCCAGAGCCCACCTGCGACGGCCGCGAGGCTTACGACCCCCACCGGAGAGGTACCCGGGCCGGGCGGAGCCCACCCGCCGCGACCGCGACGGAGCATCTGGCCTGCCGGCCGAAGGTGAGCCCCACGGGCGAAGTGCCCGCAATAAACTGTGCCACTGAATAAGCAGGACCAGCGGAGCCTACCCGCGGCCTGCCCGAGTCGTCCCCCGCCCCCGCCGCGTGTGAGCTTGGAAGCGGCAGGGGCACAGAGACTGAAGACCGCGGTGAACATAAGTGCGGCCGGACCCGCAATCACCGACGACTACGAGGGGGAGGGAGCGGAGTAGCTAACCGCCTCCCGACCCCCCTCGCCACGTCATCCGGGCCAGCGGAGCCCACCCGCGGCACCCACAACAAAGGAGAGACTCTGCAGCGCCAGCGGAGCCCACCCGCGGCCTGCCGGCTGCACCCCCAATGACGAAGAACACTGCGGAGCCAGCGGAGCCTACCCGCGGCCTGCGAAGGAAATTGCAAGTCTCCGCCGCGCAGCGTGTGGGAGGAAAAGCTGCTGCGGCGGGAGACCGGGGACAAGTGAAGCCTGCCGTGCCCGAGAGCTATTGAGCCATTACATAGGCAGAGCCGGCGGAGCCTGCCCGCGGCCTGCCTCAAGCGTCCCCTGTCCCGGGGAGAGTGACCAGAGCCTACCGCGGGTGACGCCCCGCACGGCCCCAGCGCCGAAAAGGAAAAGGAACCGCCAACAGCACCGCCTCTCGGTGCTCTCACCCGCTCCGCACAGGCAACGCCCCCGCACGACCACGCATCGCCCACCAACCCCCCTGCCCGCGCGGGGACTGAGGAAGCCTGCCACGGGCGGTGAGGGCGCAGAGCAGTGAAGGCGGAGTGGGCGTCAGCAACAGGGGCATGCCTCACCACCTTGGTTTCCCCGGCGGGACAGTGAGGCGCCTGCATGCGGCCAGGAGCCGCCGAGTCCACATGTGCCCTCACAGAGAAATGAAGTGACGGTGCACCCAGCACGAAACCCCCCCTTTGGTGGGTTTTCACCTTAAGCACAGCAGTGCATTCCACAAGAAATCTGCCCCAAAGCAGGAAAGAGACTTACTGTGCATCAGCAGCAGCTCCAGCCCCACGATTGCACTGAAGAGTGGATGATAGAGTGCAAGGTCAGGGAAGAAGGTATTTAGCAAAGCATGCTGCTACAAAAGTGAAGTCTACCGCCATCTAGTGGCCAGAGAGGAAAAGGGCACCTGCATCGATAAGCAAGACAACAAGCACTGCACACTACAAGTCCATTCCGCAATAGCAAGGGGTAACAGACTAAGTCTAAACAACGCCCCTAAGGAGAATTTACGACTCCCGCAGCAAGTAATTTCTCAACAGCGAAAGTAACAGCGAAAGCATCTAACCTCCCGCAGCAAGCAACTGCGCAACAGCGCAAGTGACACCCACACACACCAGCAAGGAGTCGGCGGCTGCCACTTCCAACGCGACGTGGGAAAAGGCACCAATGCCTCACGAAGCATCCAAGCACTGACGTCTGGAGGAAACGGCTGCCAAGCACTAAAAGAACGTCCAGGGAAACGACTGCCGCGATCAAAGGACGGAGAGAGCAGCGACGCCTTGTGGCCACAGGCGCTCACCGCATCATCAACTACTCCCGCCAACGGTCCAAAGCATCAAGTACCCGACGACAGCCAAAGCAGCAAGTACCCAACGTCACGCCGCAGGCGTCCCAGAACCCTGAACAGTAAGTGCGCAAACAACGCGCCACGTGGCGACGCACAGCCACCGCAAGCAGAAAGAAGAATGCAGGCAGCGCCATCGCGCAGAACAATCTTCGCGAACGATCGCCCATCAAGTGCCGACCCGCGACAGATCCATGGCGCCTCCCAGGGGCCGATCCCCAGAATGATCGCCCATCAAGTGCTGACCCACAACGGGTCCCTCAGGAACTGTTGTAGCGCAAAGTCCGACAGGACGACCGAAAGCAACCTGCCAGGCATCGGCAGAAGTGGACCACCTACCGGTCCAGGACGTTCAACCATGAACAGGTCTCCAAACATGGACCCCCGAACGTCACCAACAACCATCAAGAAAAGAAAGCATCAATAAAAGAAGGTTCGCGACACCAACTCTGGCTGCGGAGGAAGAAGGAGAAAGTGTCCCCGACGAGGACAAGACCAGGGGTACACATGCAGGGTGCGCGCACTGCATGGAGGACCCAGGTCAGAAGAGAATACACAAGTTTGGTCCAAGTGATGTCGCGATGCAGAAGGAAGAAAAGGTGAGATCTGAGTGGCACGTTTGCCACCGTGAAAAGGAAGGAAGAAAAGGAGAGATCTGAGTGGCACGTTTGCCACTGCGAAAAGGAAGGAAGAAAAGGAGAGATCTGAGTGGCACGTTTGCCACCGTGAAAAGGAAGGAAGAAAAGGAGAGATCTGAGTGGCACGTTTGCCACCGTGAAAAGGAAGGAAGAAAAGGAGAGATCGGAGTGGCACGTTTGCCACCGTGGAAAAGAAGGAAGCATATCCATGTGGCCTGTTGCCACAGTTAAGAGTAGAAGGAGAAGTCAGTGCGAAGCAACGTCCTCACAGAGAAACAACTAAGGAAAGACAGAGAGGAGTGCAGGAAGACGAAGACCGCTCACTCCCGAAGAGAAGTAAGGTGACCAGTGCCAGGACAACGGTGAGAGGAACACGAGGCCGGAAGAACACCAGTGGCAAAGAAGACCAGCTGACAGGCGATGTTTCCGCACACTCTGGGTCTGCGGAGAGGAGCAAGCGAGACCGTTAGTGACATCCACCTTTGGGGTCACACGGACACTGGACACATGCCAGCCGTGGTGACCCAGGGGCAGAGGCCTCCGGGACGCAGTCCCCGCGACGAGAGACGGTCCTCCGACGCCCATCCGTAAGGTCCGGGGAGGGCGAAGACGTCGCAAGCAAAGACAGAAACCAACAGCTACCTTGGGACGAGGCTGCGGAATCTGAGGTGAGACACATCGTCTCTTCCATACCCCCACTGACGGCGGCGCAGGAACAACTGATGTGGACACATCCAGCCCAGCGCGAATCCGAGAAGAGGACCTCAAGGATATCCCGTGGCAGGGGAACACCGACGAGAGGGGTCATCCTAGTGAGAGGGATGCCTTGCAACGGATCTGCCTTTTGCCAAGTAGGACACAGACTACAAATAAAGCTAAGGCCAAGGCCGGAAATCGTGCATCATTCCCCGGCGAACCACAAGAACTCTAACTGCACCTGTCGCCATGGAAGTGAGCAAAAGAAGGACTGTGAGGACAATCTCGTAGCAGAGTCATCAACAGACTGTTTCCATCGAGCACCACAAACCGGTGCCGCTGTGAACTGACGTTGCCCGCAACAGGTTGAACACCATCTGTGATTCCAAGCAGCGGCGGATTGAAAGACACTGCGGAAGCTGAACGCTTTACTGCCTCCTGATACATGTTATTTTCCCCACAGGTTGATTTCTGAATGTGGGTCTTTGCAATTAAAAAATGGGAGGGATGTAGTGTCCTAGCATGGACACGTTCTAGTGTTCAAGTGTCTGTATTACACTTTACACCCACCCACCACAGACGTCATGGTGTCACATGACGCTGGCAATAAAAGGGGCCGAGCGCACGTGCTTGAGGCGATTCCCACTACCCTCATCTGGTGTCTGTGTCAGGTCATTTACTGCTCCTCACATGTGGGCCCAGGGCCCTCCACCACAAATCCAACAGGGCCCATCACAGCCCTTTACATTGGCGACGAGAGCGGAGCTGTGCCCAGCGTGCCACAGCTAAAATCAAACGTCAAGGAAAAGGGGAAGAGAGAGCTGCCTGCTGCAAAGGCACACCCCCTGAGAAGGAAGCCAGCCGCCGAGAGGCCCAGAAGGCGTGTGTCGAGCCCCGGGCCTAGAGAAAAGGAAAGAGGTGACCGGAGCCCACGCGCACCTCTCCAGCCTGCTGAATGCCGCCCTGCCGTGGCGGTGCCCCGAGAAGACAGAGAAGCCATCGCGGTGCCCACCCGCAGAAGAACAGGCCCGTCGGCCGAAGGTGAGCCCCGGACTGTAAAGCACCAAAAGCGGAGCCCACCCGCTATAGACTATAAACACTGACTCGCCAGCTATGTACAATTAATTAAGCAAGGCTCGCGGAGCCCACCCGTGGCCTGCCTGCAGCGTCCCCCGCCGCATGTGTGAAGTGCGGCGGCGGGGTGAAAAACTTTACCGTGGAAGCGCCCGCAGCTTGAGGGGAGCTGCTGGGTGCCGAGACACAAAGCGGAGCCCACCCGCTACAGATTTAAGCATTGCCCGATCATCAAGCAGGACTCACGGAGCCCACCCGCGGCCTGCCTGAAGCATCCCCCGTCCCCCGCCGCGCAGCATGTTCGATGCGAAGCTGCGGCGTCGGGGTGAATGAACTGGAAAGGGGAGCGCCCGCAGCTTGAGGATAGCTGCAGGGCGCTGAGTAATTAACGCGGAGCCCACCCGCATCAAGGAAAACACAAGCCCCACATGCAACCTCACCCGCGAGAGTGTCTGCTGCCCAGGGCCGAACATATCACTGACCCGTGCTAGGACCGCCCACGTCCTCGCAAGGAACAAGCAACTATGCACAATGCACACGAGAGGGTCAACAGCCTTCCCTCCGTGTAGCGCGGACACCCCCCCCCCCATGCGCAGCCTGGGAGAGAAGAGGCATGCTGAGAGGGGCGTGAAGAATCGACACAAAACTTACCGGGAGATACGTGGAGGGTCAGCTGTTTCAGAGTGTGCCTCCCATGGCGTTTAAGTCACTGGCGGCCGTTTTAGCAAATTGTTCAGCAGCAGCAAGCCGATATCCAGGTGACCGAACCGCACCATGGTGTAGGAAAGAGAAGTAACAGATCGCATCAAAGGACGCAGAGTTAAAGAAAACCCAGAGGCCTAGATCGCAGTAGAAGGAGCATCAGCGCCACCTAGTGGGCATTCTCCGGAATCGCGAATTGGACAAACGCAATTACTAGGCCAGCAATATAGGAAAAAGGAACGGCTGTGGCTTACGATCAGCTCAGGGAGAAAGGCAGATAAATAAATACGTGCCTTGTGGAAGAAAAAAAAATATATATATATATGTGCACATAAAGAAGGAGCGCCTCCCATGAGAGAAGTGATGTGCTACACAATCCCAGTGGTTGCCTGCCAACACCACAAGCACAGAGACACTGATGCAAAGCCTCCAGCAGTAAATGGCTACCACGGCAACCAAAGCAGCAAGCCCATAAAAGGGAATACTAGCTGCATCATAGGTTGGGCAGTTTGTACAACAAACAGGGACAGTGCCGCAGGAAAAGCAACACTAGGACACAGTGGGTACTGCCAAGCATAAAAGTGGACACACCGCAGCGCAAGACTGGCGCAAGGACGCCACACAGAATCAATAAAGCTAGAAGAGACTACCAAGTGCAGCAACCTGCCTGCAGCCACGTCAAAGGAAGGTTGCAACTGATCACGCAGCGGGAAGCCAATGACAGCACGCAGGTGTGTCAGAGTGAGACAGGGACGTCTCCCAGTCACAAGGAGGAAGCTAGAGGACCGACCACAACGCCACGCAGCAACGCAAAATTGGCATAGCAACGCCACACGGTACCAAAGGAGTATGAGGAGGATCTAGAGTGCGACACGGCCAGGAGCTGCACAAGGGAAAAGACAGTGACAGTGGTCACGCGCAAGAAAGCACCAGGAGTGCCCAAAGTGCTCAAAGAAGAGAGCGAGGAACGAAGGTCAGCACTGCGACGCCAGAAGCGCAGGTACTCTCCAGAAAGTGCAAGGAAGACGCCAGGAGACAGCGCAGGAACGCGACAGGAGTGCAAGAATTCCATATCCCGCATGACAGGACCGCGCAGTACTGCGCCGGAACGTGCCAGGAGAGTCAGGAATCAGGAGCGCCAGAGTGACGCCACACGGCGACGCGCCAACGCCAAAACACCGTGACGGTGAATAGCGACCAGGAAAAGATAGCACAGCATGACGACTCATGCCGAAGGTGAAAGCCGACCACCCAGTCTGGTCGCCAAGGAAAGAAAAGAAGCAACTGAGAAGTCCTAGGACTAGGACAAGACCAGGATGACACGTGCAGAGTGCGTGCGCTGCATGGGGAAGCCTGGCCAGAGAAGATGAAGAAAAGGGGACTAGGGTACGTTGCGAGAAGAGAAGAAGAGAAGAAGAAGGAAGAAAGAACAAAGTGGCCACCGCCACTAAGAAGAAAGGAAGAAGGGAGAAATCGGAATGGCACGCTGCCACTGAAAGAAGAAGCCGCCCCTGCGGAATGGAGCAAGGTGACAGGCACTGGAACACCTAAGTGCAATGGAAGACAAGCCTGGCAAGAGCACCGGCAGCGCACACCAAAGACAACCACCTACGAGCCATACATCCACATGGCGATCGCAGAAGAGAGCAAGCTAGACTGTTGGCGACATCTACCTCTGGGGTTTGAGCGGAAGATTGGATGGCGAGACTACTCAGGCCTCCGGAAGTTGAGGACCTGACCACCTCGCACCAGCCCGTGGCAAACCAGAATCAGAGGCCTCGAGGGACTCTGGTGGCAGCAAGTCCCGCGCGGGAGACAGGTCTACAGATGCACGTCTGCAGGACCCAAGGGGATGAAAGCCTCGCGAGCAATGTGAAGAGTCGACAACTCAACCTTCAGGTGGAACTAGGACAGGACGGTGAGGCTCGTGGAGCGCCCCGCTCATGGCCCGAAGGCTATGGTGGAGCAACACGACCGAAAACACCAGTCCAGTGGAAGCCTGGCAAAGAGGTCCTCCCGGATATCTGGTGAGAGAGGAATACCGGAGAGAGGGGCATCCTAGTGAGAGGGATGCGTGCACCTACTCTATTCACCTGCCAAGAGTCAACACTAAAGCCTGCCCGGAAAATATCACGAAGCCTAAGAGAGAACAAAACCAGAAGACTGGTGACACCTGGGTCATCCAGTTATCTCTCGTCACCAACGGAGTGAAGCAAAGGCAGGGCTGGGGAGAACAGCGGACAGACAGCATAGACAAAGAAAGAACCCGCCGAACAACTGCGGACCGTGCCTCCGAGAACTGCAAGTCCAGAATACAAGAACTATACTGCCTGCGGCTTGCAAGCAGCCAAAGAGACTCATTTTGAAAACGCAAGTCCAATGTTATTCTCTGTGTTTTCTGTCCCCCACAGGTTTTGGACTTTTTCTGTTTGGTTTAATTTTTTAACCAATTTGGGAAGGGATGTAATGCCCAGCACAAGTCAGCATTCTAGTGCTGAGCCTGTATCTACACTGAACACCCACCCACCACTGATATCACTGGTCAGGTGACACAGCATGAATAAAAGAGGCCGAGCCCACGTGCTCTGGGCCAGTTGCACCAGACCTCCAGTGTGTCCTGCGTCAGTGCATGTGTGATTGCCAGCATGAGGGCCTAGGGCCCATCACAGCCCTTTACAACACTCAAGGAAGCGATACAAATGGATAAACTCTAAGCGTCACAGATTGGTAGAGAGTACAATGGTCTACAGCATATACTAGTAATTAGAGTTATCTCTATATACAAATAGATTTGGGAGGGTGGGAGGGATACAGGGGTATGGAGAAAAGGCAAATCAGAAACATTTGAGGATCGTCAAGGGGGAAACGAGGGAGAAGGGTAAAGGCCGAGGGAATGGACAAGATGGCGGGCCAGGGTCAGAAGAAAGAAGCGGCTGAGAGCAGCAGCAAAATGGCAGCCAGGACAAAAGAAAAAAAGTAAAGAAGTCCATGAGAGTAACCCAGTGAGTATGACCCAAAGTGCCAGAAGAAGTCCGGGGGGGTACATAGTTAAAGCAAATCAAAGTCAGGAAGGGAGAGGAGGCGTTTGGGCTCGGGTCCACTGGATCAACGCCGAAGACCATCAGCCGGTCATGGCTCCCGCGCCTCCATACCTGGGAGAAGTTCACTGGGGTCCCCAAAGTCGATGAAGAGGCGAGGCATAATCCAGGAAGATAGCCTGCATGGGGAGGAAGCGGGGCGGCAGGCAGCCAGTGGGGGCACATCAACAAAGACGTCTCTCTGTCCCGGGAGGAGGGGAGAACACGCCTCAAAGCCGTCCCACATCATCTGGAGCCATATGGAGGAGCCGGAGCAACGCCGAAGCTGGATGGGCACTGCAGGAAGGCAAGCTCTTCAGGCGATGCTTGGGCAGTAGCCGATCGCGGGCTTGTAAGTCCGTCCGGGGAGTCGTTGGCGCCGAGGTCCCTAAGGTGCCGCCATTTTGGAGTCAGGCAAGCGCGGGGCAGAGCAGACTGGAGCGCATCTCTGAGGAGAGCAGCGAGGGCACACCCGTTCGTCGCGGTGGGGCCCGGCACACCTCTAGTGCTGATATAAAATGCGAGGCCAGGCCAAGGTCTTCACTGGCACCAAAGGATCCGGTGATCAAGGCCGCCCGGCAGCCGCCATTTTGCCTCACGGGTAGGAGATCCTTCAGAGGTCGCCCCAGGGACGATCCCGCGTCTAATGGAGCAGGTAGGCGCTCTCCAGCGATGCACTACACCTTCCGCTGCCGAAAGGTGCTGGATTCAGCCCCCGGGACTCTGGGGGACCGCCAAATTAAGCTCCTGCACAGCGCAGGAACCGGGAGCTGAGACAGATTACGACCGCTCGGCTCCCTGCTCCGCCAATCTTTATCAACCCAGGACAGGACACATCTAGTCACCTCAGCTCCGACAGTTTAATTGCCTGACGCCACCCAAACAGGCATTACTGCAAATAAGGCACAACGCCCACAGGGTTCAAAGGGCTTCTGCAATACCTCCTCCCACCCCCTGTCGTGTGCGTCAGACCGGGCTGAGACAGCTTCCCGGAGACACACACAGGAATTTTTAGGGATTAGGCTGGGCATGGATTTTTGGGTGGCAAGGTAGTTTTGGGGGTTAGGGTGGGTATGAGTTTTTGGGTGGCAAGGGAATTTTGAGGATTTGGTATGAGTTTTTGGTGGTTAGGTTATTTTTTAGGTTTCATAGGCTGGGTATCGGTTTTTGGGTGGCAAGGGAATTTGTATGGTTTTGGGTGGGTATGGGTTTTTGGGGCCAGGGGAATTTGTAGGGTTTAGGGTTGGTATGGGTTTTTGGGTGGCAAGGGAATTTTTAGAGTATAGGATGGGTATGGATTTTTGGGTAGTAAGAGAATTTTTAGGGTGGGTATGTGTCTTAGATTGGCAAAGGAATTTTAGGGTTTCGGATGTGCGTGGGTTTTTGGGTGGCATGAAAATTGTGAGTGTTTAGGAAAGGTGCTGTATTCAGCCCCCGGGACACAGAGGGACCGCCAAATTAAGCTCCCGCACAGCGCAGGAACCGGGAGCCGAGACTGATTACGACCGCTCGGCTCCCTACTCCTCCAATCTTTATCCACCCAGGACAGGGCACATCTAGTCACCTCGGCTCCGACAGTTTAACTGCCTGACGCCACCCAAACAGGCATTACTGCAAATAAGGCGCAACGCCCACAGGGTTCAAAGGGCTTCTGCAATACCTCCTCCCACCACCTGTCGTGTGCGTCAGACCGGGCAGAGACAGCTTCCCACAGACAAGCATAGAAACAACATTTACAACACAACTTTTACAACGCACTACCATTACAACGAAACTTTTACAACGCAACATCCATTACAACGCATGCCATTACAACGCAACCATTACAACGCATGACACCACAACGCACACCACTACAACGCATGCCATTACAACGCAGTCATTACAACGCATACCATTACAACGCATAACATTACCATCCAACACTTACCCTACTGTTGCACCCCTGGAGTTAGAATAGTAATTTTTACCCCTACACTATCCAACAATTACCCTACTGTTGCACCCCCCTGGAGTTAGAATAGTAATTTTTACCCCTACACTATCCAATACTTACCAAACATGCAATGTAATGTTATGCGTTGTAATGGTATGCGTTGTAAAGGTATTATTCGTTGTAATGGAATGCGTTGTAAATGTAGTTTTTAAAATTTCGTTGTAATGGCATGCGTTGTAATGGAATGCGTTGTAATGGATGTTGCGTTGTAAAAAATGTGTTGTAAAGGTATGCGTTGTAAAAGTGTGTGTTGTAGTGACATACATCCTTCCCGGAGACACACACAGGAATTTTTTAGAGATTAGGGTGGGCATGGGTTTTTGGGTGGCAAGGTAGTTTTGGGGGTTAGGGTGGGTATGAGTTTTTGGGTGGCAAGGGAATTTTGAGGATTTGGTATGGTTTTTCGGTGGTAAGGGTATTTTTTAAGGTTTATAGGCTGGGTATCGGTTTTTGTGTGGAATATTTATGGTTTTGGGTGGGTATGGGTTTTTGGGGCCAGGGGAATTTGTAGGGTTTACGGTTGGTATGGGTTTTTGGGTGGCAAGAGAATTTTGAGGGTTTAGGGTGGGTAGGGATTTTTGGGAAGCAAGGGAATTTTCAAGGTGGGTATGTGTCTTTGATTGGCAAAGGAATTTTTAGGGTTTCGGATGTGCGTGGGTTTTTGGGTGGCATGAAAATTGTGAGTGTTTAGGGTGGGTATGGTATTTTGGGTGGCAAGTGACGTTTTAGGGTGGGTATGGGTTTTTGGTTGGTAAGGTAATTCATAGGGTTTAGAGTGGGCATGGGTTTTTGGGTGGCAAGGAAATTCTTAGGCTGGGTATGAGTTTTTGGATGGCAAGGGAATTTTGATGGTTTAGGGTGGGTATGGGATTTTGAGTGGCAAGGGAATTTTTAGGGTTTGCGATGGGTATGGTTTTTGGGTGGAAAGGGAATTTTCATGTTTTGGGTGGGTATGGATTTTTGGGAAGCAGGGGAAGTTTTAGGGTTTAGGGTGGGTATGGGTTGTGGGTGGCAGGGGAATATTTTGGGTGGGTATTGGCTTTTGGGTGACAAAGGGAAAGTTTAGGGTGGGTATGTTTCTTTGATTGGCAAAGGAATTTTTAGGGGTTAGGATCCACATGGGTTTTTGGGTGGCATGGGAATTTTGAGGGTTTAGGGTGAGTATGGGTCTTTGAATAATTAGGGAATTTTTAGGGTTTAGGGTGGGTATGGGTTTTTGGGTGGCTAGGGCATTTTTAGGGTGGGCATGGGTTTTTGGGTAGCAGGGGAATTTTTAGGGTTTAGGGTGGGCATGGTTTTTTGTCTGGTAAGGAAATCTTTTGGGTGGGTTTTTGGGTGGCAAGGGAATTTGTAGTGTTTAGGGTTGGTATGGGTTTTTGGGTGGCAAGGGAATTTTTAGAGTATAAGATTGGTGTAGATTTTTGGGTAATAAGGGAATTTTGAGGGTTTAGAGCGGGCATGGGTTTTTGGGTGGCAAGGGAATTTTTAGAGTATAAGATTGGTGTAGATTTTTGGGTAATAAGGGAATTTTGAGGGTTTAGAGCGGGCATGGGTTTTTGGGTGGCAATATAATTTTTAGGGTGGGTATGGGTTTTTGGGTGGCAAGGAACTTTTTAGAGTTCAGGGTAGATATGGGATTTTGAGTGGCAATGGAATTTAGAGGGTTTGGGATGGGTATGGGTTTTGGGTGTTAAGGGTAATTTTAGGGTGGGTATGTGTCTTCGATTGGCAAAGGAATTGTTAGGGTTTAGGGTGGGCATCTGTTTTTGGGTGGCAAGGGAATTTTGTAGGTTTAGGGTGTGTATGGATTTTTGGGAGACAGTCGAAGTTTTAGGGTTGGTATGGGTTTTTGTTTGGTAGGGGAATTTATAGGGATTACAGTGGGCATGGATTTTTGGGTGGCAAGGGAATTTTTAGGGTTTAGGGTGGGTATGGGATTTTGAGTGGCAAGGAAATTTTGAGGGTTGGGGATGGGTATAGGTTTTGGGTGGTAAGGGTAATTTTAGGGTTTAGGTTGGGTATGGGTTTTTGGATGGCAAGGGAATTTTTAGGGTTTAGGGTGGGCATTGGCTTTTGGGTAGCAAGGACATTTTGGGGGTTTAGGGTGGGTATGGGTTTTGGGGAGGCAAGGGAAGTCTTACGGTTCAGGTTGGGTATGGGTTTTTGGGTGGCAAGGGCATTTTTAGGGTTTAGGGTGGGTATGGGATTTTGAGTGGCAAGGGAATTTTTAGGGTTTGGGCTGGGTATGGGTTTTGGGTGGTAAGGGTAATTTTAGGGTTTAGGTTGGGTATGGGTTTTTGGATGGCAAGGGAATTTTTAGGGTTTAGGGTGGACATTGGTTGTTGGGTGGCAAGGACATTTTTGGGGGTTAGGGTGGGAATGGGGTTGGGGCGGCAAATTAAGTTTTAGGGATTAGGGTGGGTATGGGGTTTTGGGTGGCAAGGGAAGTTTTAAGGTGAGTATATGTCTTTGAGTAATAAGGGAATTGTTTAGGGTTTAGGGTGGGTATGGGTTTTTGGGTGGCAAGGGCTATTTTAGGGTGGGAATAGGTTTTTGGGTAGCAGGGGAATTTTTAGAATTTAGGGTGGGCATGGATTTTTGGGTGGGTATGGGCTTTTGGGTGGCAAGGGAAAGCTTAGGGTGGGTATGGGCTTTTGGGTGGCAAGGGAAGTTTAAGGATATAGGGTGGGTATGAGTTTTTTGGTGGCAAGGGATTTTTGAGGGTTTGGTATGGGTTTTGGGTGGTAAGATTATTTTTAGGGTTCAGGGTGGGTATGGGTTTTAAGGTGGCAAGAGAATTTTTATAGTTTGGGTGGGTATGGGTTTTTGGGTGGCAAGGGAATTTGTACGGTTTAGGGTTGGTATGGGTTTTTGGTTGGCAAGGGAATTTTAGAGTATAGGATGGGTAAGGTTTTTTGGGTAATAAGGGAATTTTTAGGTGTGGGTATGTGTCTTTGATTGGCAAAGGAACGTTTTAGGGTTTAGGGTGGGTATGGGTGGCAAGGGAATTTTGCAGGGTTGGGATGGGTTTTAGGTGGTAACGGTCTGTTTTTAGGGTTTAGGATGGGCATGGGTTTTTGGGTGGCCGGGCTTTTTTATGGTTTCGGGTGGGTATGGGTTTTTGGGTGGCAAGGGAATTTGTTGGGTTTAGGGTTGTTATGGGTTTTTGGGTGGCAAGAGAATTTTTAGACTATAAGATGGGTATGGTTTTTTTGGGGATTAGGGGAGTTTTTAGGGTGGGTATGTGTCTTTGATTGACAAATGAATTTTTAGGGTTTAGGATGTGCATGCTTTTTTGGGTGGCATGGAAATTTTGATGGTTTATGGTGGGTATGGGTTTTTGGGTGGAAAGGGAATTTATTGGGTTTAGGGTGGGTATAGAGTTTTGGATGGTAAGGGTATTTGTAGGGTGGATACAGGGATTTGGGTAGTAATGGAAGTTTTAAGGGTTTTTGGGTGGGTATGGATTTTTTGTAGCAAGGAAATTTTTTAGGTGCATATGGGTTTTTGGGTGGTAAGGGAATTTTGACGGTTTAGTGTGACTATGGGCAAGGGATTTTTTTAGGGTTTAGTGTGGGTACGTTTTAAGGGGTGAGGGGTGTTCAGAGGAAAATGTATATACATATATATTCACTGAAAAAACCAAAGGTTACGGGGACGTTATAGTTAAGCTGACATTTCACCCGTACAAAAAGTTATAGTTAGCTGGGCTAACTATATCTCATGACCCAGCAATGCACTGCTTATAACCTCACATAATACATCACTCATGTCATGGTCAGTGACATCACTGATGACATCGCAAATTACATCATCCAGTGACTGGGTTTTTAAAATGTTTATGAGTGTTAAATATATATACCAAGGTGTAATGATGAATCAGTGGGTGCATGAGTGCCTGTATTGATGATTCCGTGGGTGTGTGACTGATTGCATAACTGATTGATTAGGTGTCTCAGTGAATGTATGGGTCACTGACTAGGTTTTCTGAATGTCTATCAGTCTGTCAGTTGGAGTTTAAGGGGCTGTATGGGTGTGTGAGTGGGTATGTGAGTGGCTTTATGGGTGATATTTTATCTGAGTATCTGTATGGGTGTCTCGCTGTCTGTGTGGGTGAGTGAGGGGGTGTATGACTGCCTGTATGGAAGAATGAGTGTGTGAGTCAGTGGCTGTATGGGCTAGTGAGTGTGTGTGTGAGGGGCTATATGGGTAAGTGTGTTTATGGCTGTATTGGTGAGTGGGTTTGTCAGTGGTATATTGATGAGTAATGGGTAGTTTAAAGACAGCACAGGTGAGTGGTGTGGTACATGAGTAACTGTAGGGGTGAGTGAGTGAATGTGAGAGTGGCTGTATGGGTGAGTGTGTGCTTGTGTCAGTAACCGCATAGGTGTAGTAAATAAGTGGGTGTGTTTGTAACTGCATGGGTGAGTAAGTGGCTGTGTGATTGACTCTGAGGGCGACAGACTCTGTGTGTGAATAGGTGTGTGAGTGGATTTGTCAGTGGCTGTATTAGTGAGTGAGTTTGTGTATGGGTGAGTGAGTGGATTAGTGTGTAGACCTATGAATCAGTGAGTGGGTTTGTAAGTACTGGTATGGGTCCCTGAATGGGTTTGTGAATGGTTGTGTGGGATTGGGTGTATAAAAGGTTCTAAGGGGGTGTGGGTGGGTGAGTTAGTAGTGTTGTGGGAGATGTCATGAGTGATGTAATTCACCATGTCATGAGTGATGTCATATGTGAGGCCATAAGCAGTGCAATGCAAGGGCGCATGTTATAGTTAGCTCAGCCAGCTCTAACGACTGAATTTCTCTGGTTTCGTAGGAGTGAAATGTCAGCCTAACTATAACTTTCCTGTAACCTTTGTTTTTTTCTATGAATTTCTAAGGGTTTAAAAATATATATATTTCCTAATTATAATGTCCCTGTAATCTATGTTTTTTCAGTGAATTTCTAAGGTTTTCTAAATGCTAATTCCTAACTATAATGTCCCTGTAACCATTAATTCTTTCAGTGAATTTCTATGGTTTTCAAAGTAGTAACGTTTGCAGAGTGGTGTAGAAAGGGGGAGTGGCTTCCCTCCAGCTCTCAGGAATTCCACTGTGTAGGATTTACAGGAAGTACCAGGAGGGATTCTTGGCCCCCAAGGTCCCTCATGACTAAAGTGAATTTTACCACCCAACCAGTAGTGCGCCAGGAGCCACGTTTGCAGAGTGGTGGAGAAAGGGGCCATGCCCTCCAAACACCTCTGAGCAATCCCACTGTGTGGGACTTACTGGAGGTAACAGGAGGGGTAGTTTCCCTACAAGGATGTCCTTGAGGGCCAACTACCCCTCCTGTTACCACCAGTAAGTCCCACACAGGATTGCTGAGAAGTTGTCAGAGATGCACCCTCTTTCTCCACCACTCTGCAAACGCACCTCCTGGCACACTACAAGTTGGGTGATGAAGTCCCCTTGGCTCTTTAGGGTCCTTAGGGACCAACTAGCCTGCCTGTTACTTTTAGTAAGACCAATATAGCTGCATCGCTGATAGGCGGTCAGAGGCCATGCCCCATTTCTAACAAATTTTGCAAACGCGGCTCCTGTTGCACTACTTCTTCGA
Organism: Lissotriton helveticus; assembly: GCF_964261635.1. NCBI lineage: Eukaryota > Metazoa > Chordata > Amphibia > Caudata > Salamandridae > Lissotriton > Lissotriton helveticus. The sequence continues at coordinate 42,614,843 of NC_136060.1, read as the reverse complement.
GATGAAGTCCACTTTGGTCCTGAGGCCCTCGCGAGGCAAGGGGACCTCATCCCCCACCAGCAGCGTGCTGAGAGGCACTTTTGCAGGGTGGTGAAGAAAGGGGGCATGGCCTCCAACCACTTCTCAGCAATCCCACTGTGTGGGACACACTGGAGTTACTGGGAGGTCTTGTTGGCCCCTAAGGACCCTCAGCAGCCAAGGGGACTTCATCCCCCAGCCAGGAGTGTGCCATGATTCGCAGTTGTAGAGTAGTGGAAAAAGGGGGCCGCAAGTTGCCAGCTGTTTTTTTCTTTTTAGGAATGGGGGGCCACATGGCTACCCTTCCCTGGACCATTTTGGACCCCAGGGCCCAATCCTTTTTTAAATTGTTTTTTATTAAAAAAACGGAGGCACCCCTTCTGGGCTGATTTAGCCCGGGGGATCCCATCGCCCGGGGCCAGGCCTTTATATATTTTTATTTCTAAGGAGAGGGGGGCCTGTGCAGCCCCCCTCACCAGGCTGATATCACCCCAGGGACCCCATCCCCTGGAGCCTGGCCGCTTCGTTGAGGACTGCGGGGAAAGCCTCAAGGCCCCTGTGGTTCCTGCCTGCTCCTGCGGGAACCAGCATTGGTTTTGGACAGAGGGAGTTGCTAACATGCAGCTCCCTCTGTCCAAAAGCAATTCTGCTCTACTTCGTGCAAGCGAGAGGATTTTCAATGCTATCGCTTCCACAAAGCGGACCAGAGTTTGCTAAGCCATAGCAAACAGGAATGTGGCTGGGTGGGCACACCCACCGTAACATTGCTGGAGCCATCCCTGGGCAATGGCAGTCCCATGTAGGGCTCCTAGAGGTCGGCCGTGTGCCCCCCTCCTTTATTCAGTTTTGTCCCGGGGTGGTGGTGATCCGGGGGGTCCGCAATGGACCCCCTTAGTTATTTTATGTGTGCCCTGGGTAGGTGGTGGTCCCTGGGGCTGCATGGGGGGCTGGAGCCCCCCCACACTTTCTTTATTTCAGACCCCAGGAGGAGGCAGGCAGCGGGGGAGACCCTATAGCCACCCCCGCATTACCTAAAAATAATTGTGCCATGGGGAGGAGGCGGTCCCGGGGCAGGGGGTCCACAGGCCCCCCCATATTGTGTAAATTAACCGGGGAGGTAGCAATCCCCAGGGGGGTCTGCTAAGTGACCATATATTTTATAAATTAGCCCTGGGGCAGGGGTGGTCCACAAGGCCCTCTCCCTACATAATTGGAAATAGCCCCGCCCCATTCATAACAAAACCTGCCCAGTGGAGGTGACAGTCCCCAGGACTTTGAATAGCCCGAGGAGGGGGGCTCCGTGTGCCCCCTCCTATATTAATTTAATGCATCCTAGGCCTGGCCCACCCAGGGGTTATTTAAAAGCAAGCACTCTTTGCTATGGCTTGGCGGGAGCATTACCACTTCTGCCAAACCATAGAAAAGTCTGTTCTGCTTCGAGTAAGCGAAAGCATGTAAAATGTTCTCGCTTAATCAAAGCAGAACAGAGTTTCTTTTGGACAGAGGAAGCTGCATGTTTAGCAGTGTTGAAATTGGCAATGTATATACACATAAGCGGCGTTCATTTGTGTTCACTGTACCCCTTGTTGTAAGCAGAACGAATAATTACGAAACACTGACTGTGTTATCCCGCCACCATAAGACCCATGCACATATGTACACAACAGCTATTTTAGGCACATGGCCTCTCTGACCGTTTGCTAAACCCCCGACACCCCTCCCCGCGCGCACTGCTCATGCAACGGCCACAAGACCCTCTCCCTCTGCGTGACCCTGCTCTAGAAGTAGCACTCCTGCTTGACCCACACCCCCCCATTTCCTCCCAGGAACACCCTTCCCCTCAGCTGACAACCCCCCCTCCCGGCTGCACTTGGCCTCTCGACACGGTCCCAAGTCCTAAGACCAAGCCTCGTGGATATACATCCCCCATGCACCCTGACCGCCCCCGCTCTCACATGCACAAGTCGTGAACCCTCCCCTCCTGCATGACGCTGTCACTGGGAATCACACCCCGCGCCTGACCAACACCTCCTTTCCTTCCATGAATACCCCTCTTTTGATAAACCCTTCCTCTACGCTCGATTGTCCACACCGATCCTTACTTTCATGAATATCTCTCCTTTGATGACCCCTTCCTCTGAGCCCGATTGTTTGCACGGACCGCTGGTCATCCCTTAGCCCGAGGATACAGTTTATTGCCCACTACTGTATGCACTCGCCCCTCTTCAAAGGGGGCTACTATTGATCATGACCTCCCCACCCCCTGAGATTCGATCAGGCGCACACATTCCAAAGGAATCAGCAGAACACTCAGCTGCGTGACAGCCCCCTCCTATTGTATGGAGGATAAGGGCCCCTACTGTAGCCACGTGTTGGAATATCTTCATACTTCACAATGTCTTGATTGTAATGAAGGATGTCTGTGTGCCATAAACCTGTGTATAAAAGACGAAGCCTCAGAGAAACTTGTTAGAGCACCTCCTGAAGACACTATGAGAGTGTCCGAAATGACATGCTCTCCTCATGAGAAATAAAACTCTATTCTTGTTTTCCTGCCTTCAGCGCCCGTCTCTTTATTTGGTAATTATTCAAGATGGGAACTAAGAGTCGCCCTGCACCAGCAGCCTGGGCACCAGGTGCGATATGGGCTGACTTTTCCACAATTGGCGTCCCAACGCGGGGTCCATCAGCGACATAAGGTCCGGTAAGAGAGGTCCAGACGATGGGGTGAACATCTAAATGATTGGAGTATACCTGCCTTGAGAGGGCCCTCGTCCGGCTGCCGATTGAATGAACTTCACCGATTCCGAACTGACCTCTCTCAAGTGACCTATTGTCCTGACTGGAATCCCACAGGAATGCTGCGGTAAAAACATGGAGAAAGAGAACGATCGGGCGCTGGAAAAAGGAAGGCGAAGAACTGTCCACACGGTCCGGTCCGGGTAAGGTTAAGTAGGACGTCTTTACGTCTGATTGGTAGGATGGCTTTATCCATCTGATTGATTGATTGATTATTGATATTGGAAACGGTATTTAGATACTGGTATTGTTCATTGATTGGTTCATTTAGCCTTGGGTGCTACTTGAAGTATTGGTTCTCTTGGAGACATTCTCTGTTTGCAAACAGCGACAGATAGGAACGTCTCTCTCTCTTTGCAAATAGTGAAGGATAGGTAATGCGGACTTTTGTCCCCCATTGTAATCCGTCATACCTATTTTTCTCCCCACTGATTCATTGGTTGCTCTGTTGCTCTTTGAGACATTCGCTGTCTACAAACGGGGAAGAATAGGAATATTCTGCCTCCCTTTGCAGATAGTGAAGGATAGGTAATGCAGACTTTTGTCCCCATTGTAATCCGTCATACCTATTTTTCTCCCCATTGATTGATTGTTTGATCGAGCATTGAATTGTTCGAAGTTGGTTCTCTTAAGGATCTTCTCTGCCTACAAACGGGGAAGAATAGGAATATTCTCTCTCCCTTTGCAGATAGTGAAGGGTAGGTAACGCAGGCTTTTGCCCCCATTGTAACCTGTCGTGCCTATTTCGTTCCTCATTGATTGATTGGTTGTCCGAACATTGACTGTTCGGAATTGTTCTTTTTGGAGGTATTCTCTGTTTGCAAATAACATAGAAAAGAAATACTCTGTCTAGTCTTTGCAAGTAGTGAAGGGTAGGTAATGCGGACCTTTGTCCCCCGTTGTAATCTGTCATGCCTATCTACTCCCCACTGATTGATAAACCAGTTCCACCCGGACCATTTACTAGAGGTAGGTCATCTGGCCCGACCAGAGAGCACCCCTAGTGAAAAGGACACATGCAATAATAACGAAGTGATCACTGTATCCTGTTAACAGAAACTTTAGTATGAAACAAACTAGAAAGAAAGGAATAAGAAAACGAAATCAGTAGGCCACTGATGAAACTTTTATTAAATAACGAATAGGGAAACGATAACAATACTTAACGATAAAACCTATGATTGTCCTAGAAACAAGAAACGTTAGAAATAAGCCCGTAATAAGAAAAATGAAAATGATAAGAGAAGCCAAGCTTGACATTGCGAAGGCCACGAGGCAACGAGGCTTCATCGCCCCTCACTGCTCCAAACATGTCTGTCCCACCGCCTGCCACGCCCCAATAGCGGCGGCCTGGGAAAGATACAAGTCAGCAAACATCCGCCCCCATTCTGGAAACTCCCAAAGTGCAACAGGTTTGCGGCTACGCCCAACCGGAAGACGAGATCTTCAACACATGTAGGGCGGGTCCTGCTGCCAGCCGTCGGCCGGAGGTCATCGCATGAGGTGGGCCTGAGGGGAGGCCGGGGCCGACGGGATCCGGCCGCGGTGGCGGCTGCGACAACCCTGGAGAGTTGTAGGGGGGGGAATGTCCATGCCTCCGACCCCCCCCCTCAGAACAGTCTGGACCAGTCTCCATAAGAGGCCTGGGGTGGAGAGGCCACTGCGCAAATAGCCCGAAGGCGGCACCACGCGCCAAGGTCTGCCCCACCGGATGAACCAAGGGACCCGTTCCTGGGGCCAGGGCGAAGAGCGTCCGGCCGCCATCAACCGGAGGCCCGGCCCGAAACGTGCTAGGCGCCACTTCTTCTATAATGGCTGCGACAACCCTGGGGGGGGGATGTCTTGCACATGCCTCCGACCCTCCCCTCGTCCTCATCACCTGGTCCGGCCATAACAAATGTCAAGCGAGACGCCGTGGGGTGCACCGGGAGGGAGAGGCGGCGCGAACGAGCCTCTCCCACCTCCCCAGGTGAAGGCTCCCCAGCTGCACCCCCAACGCTCCTCGCACCCGGCAAAGGGTTCGTCCACTGTGGCGATGCTGCAACGCCTCGCCCGGCAGGTTGGAGCCCGTCTGCTCATTTGACCCCGCGATTGCCGGTGGCTGCCGAACTCTCAAAATGGCGGTCGACCTTGCAAGAGCGGGCCCAGCATGAAGGAATGGCCCGGTCACTTGTTGATTCCACCATCATAAAAGTTCTCCTCGACCTTGAAGATTCTAGAGGAGCCGCGGGAGTCCCCGACTCCCGCAGATACCCCCGATGGGGAATGACAGCCATGATTGCCCACGGAACGATGGAAATGTAGCCGCTCCCATGCTGGCGCCAGCCTCAGTTTGAATGACTAGAATCCTGCAGACTACAGTTCGGATCAGTTCCGGTGAAAACCCAGTATGACCCGGTAGGAAAATTGTTGCCTCCCTCCCCCCTTTTTGACTGATGGTTCAGACCACCGATCCTTTCTTTTGCCCTTTAAACGGAACTTTTGGGCTGCCGAAAGAGGCTCTGGGCCAACCATGAGTTAGCGGAGATTTAGACGATGCCTGGATCTGCCTGACTGCACCCAAAATGGCGCCGATGCAAATGAAACTTTCAACTCCTTATTGTACCCCGATTGCTCAGCCTTGGTGTCATGGGATATGTATGTAGTTTTTAAACATATGGATTGATATAGGATGTGTACTGATTATATGTTCGGACAATGGATTGATATAGGATGTGTACTTTCAGTTTGGACAATGAATTGATATGGGATGGGTACTGATTATGTGTTCGGACAATGAAGGACAATGAATTGACATGAGATGGGTACCGATTGAACATTCGGACAATGAATTGTTGTTAAGTTTTGGCGCATCATGATTATTGAAAGTTCGAACTTCAATGCTTATGATACTCGCTCACACTGAAGTTTCGATATGATTATATTGCACTTGTCGCACTTTTTATTATGAAATCAACAACCACCGACTCCATTAGGTTTTCCACTAATAAGTAGTCCCACATGTACGGTTCTGGCCAGCCCCCCTGGGTTGTAGGCCCGTATTTAAGCACTGACCTTATTATTAAAGATTTTTGAAAAACTACGTAGTTGTCACGTGTAAATTGGTACGTTTCGAATAAATGACCCCTGTTTCCGATATAACTAAAATACAGGTGAAATGACTCAGCTCGATTAGTTAAGGGTTAAAATATATAATATATAGAGATATTGCAGATATGAAGGGTCCAAGTTTTAGTTGTGTATTTTTCCCTTTTTGTACAGCCAAAAGCAACCGCTAAAGATCCTGGTATTTAGCCTATGCTTTATATGCTACCTGTATAAGAAAAGTCACACTAACGGTCCACCTGGGCTTGAACGCCCAGTTGGCAGGGACTGCATCCCGTGGAGATAGGCCGAGTATGCAGTAAGTAAAAGCCTTTCTGGGTTTATGCACGCTAATGTGTCTATCAATGTAGCCCCTGCCCCCTTCTTTTTCCCTCTCTCTGCAGGTCACATCGGAATGTCGATTAATGTACGAAAATGGTGATCTAACGGACGAAGAGACGGGAAAAAGGCGTTCGATTATGGTGCCTACGCACCCCAAATAATACAACCAAAAATAATGTGCACTCATGATTAAGCACTCTACGCTTAACTAAATAGGGAAAAGTTTAAAGAATACTCTGAGGTGAGGTTTACACAAGTATCCTCCGCCGGGAGGGTTAGGAATATTGCCAATATTTAAAACCTACTACCTCCTTTTTCGCATCCTCATAGACATGTAACTCAAAGCTGCCCCATTGTTCTCCAATTGACACCAACTGTTGTCTCGGCCTGGAAACACATTTGCTAAAATGACTCGAAAAATCCCACCGTTAGCATTAGCCCGACCAGGTTAGTTCATGACCAATTGGCAGAGGTGTAAGTGTGTACAATCAAAACCACCAGTAAAGGCAGCCGACGAATAAAAGAGAAGAAAAAGGTAAAAAGAGCTTAGGATGCTGAGAATGCGCAGCGTACAGGAAGAGATCATTTTGGCCAATAACTGTTCTATGTTTTGTCTTGGATTTTTGTATATAATACATGTACTGTCTCCCCCGTCTGAGTTTGTGTACGTGATGTATAGATCTACGTCATCCCTCTGCCTGTGTTTCCGTATTGCTTAACCCCCGCTGTTCTGTGTTATGTGCGCACTGAATAGACCATTATTGTACACGTCTCTCTCTCTCTCTCTCCCTCTTTCTATCTCGCTCCATGTCACACGTGTACAGAATGGACCATTTAGAGTGCGGTCTCTCTCTCTCTCTCTCTCTCTCTCTCTCTCTCTCTCTCTCTCTCTCTCTCTCTCTCTCTCTCTCTCTCTCTCTCTCTCTCTTCACAGCCCCCTGTTCCCTCTTTCCTTGTATGGTGACGTTGTGCCCCTCCGGCACAAAACATAATTGGGTTTCCTCGAACACAAAGGTGTTCAGCAAAATTGACCGAAACCAAAACTATTGTGACTTGCCATATTACTACCTCTCCTTTCTGCAAAACGATAGAACCCGAGTTGGTAATGAAAGAAAGGACAGGTCAGACGACTGATGTCCCCTAATCTGGCCTTTTTATAGGGGGACTATAACGTCAATGGTCTTCTGTTTTTCAGTTCGTTAGAAATGCGATCCCCAATGCCCAGATCGTCCCACCCCTCTGCACTTAAGTGCGGATGTCCAAAGCGCCCCCGCCTCTCCCGATTGACCCCAGCTCCCTGTCCAAAGCGTCCCCGTTTCCCCCGATTAACCCCAGCTTCATGTCAGCTACCCTCGAAGCGTAATTTATGACCTTGATTAACGGTCATTCCCCAAGAAACGCCTGTTTTACATCTGCCCCCCTCCCCCTTCTTCATGACGATAATGCCCCTGCTTACAAGAGTTAGCCGACCCCGAGGAGAAATGTAAGATTGTCGATACTTGGGTTAAAGGGAAGGGCGAGTCTCTACATAAGGACTCGATTTTGAGTGATGATATAATACACCGTTTATAAAGGTCCACTTTCTCTCCACATACGTCACGAATGAGCGCCAAACAGGTTTTATGAACTCAATGGTAATGCCCTCCTACATACTCCATAAATAATGACTTCTGACTGTGACCGATGAACTTATCCCCCACCTGCATAGGATTGGGGACGGAATTGAGATATATAAATGTCTTCTCCTGCCAGTTTTTCTAAAACTTATTTTTTACCCATTCAAAGATACAATCACCGGAGGAGAGGAGCTGGACGTGACGCACAGCCTGGCCACAGATCATGAAGCACATGTGACCGCGACCAAAGGTGGAGCCGCAGAGCAACGAGACGCGGGACGAGGCACAACTCTCAAACTCGGCAGATGAAGGAATGAAGGGCTGCCTTGAAGCCCTCGACTTGCTGACCCACTCGTGCCTGAAGTCCCCGTCCCCTTTTGAGTCCGACTGATGGGCCTGCCTGCTCGTTGTCCTTTGCTCCCTTGGTCCCTTGGTGTGTTCAAAGATCTGGCCCCACTCCGCCCTCTCTTCCCTCGATTATTCAACAAACTCACCCTTTTCGCATAAACTTTGACTATAGAATTAGGTTTTGCCACGGAAGAAGAAAGACACGCAGGTGCCCAGCATAAGGCACCCCTAAGAAGATCAGTTAGGAAACAGGACTGTGATCTAACAGTAGAGGACTGATCGCACCCTGAAACGCGTAAGGATGATTCCGAGCTGGACTTATAGCTCCACCGCCAGTGCTCAAAAGCGCCAACGAAAAGAAAACGGACTACCAGAGTCTACCAGTGGTTGCTCGTCGTTGAAAAGACATTTTCACTAAGACTCCCCCCTTCCTGAACTTTCTACCCACCCCTTGACCAGTTGCTTACATCGAACTGAATTCCTCCCTCAACTATTTTTTATTGCTTTCAAAAATGTTTCATCGGTCACTCAAGTCCAAAAGTCTCATATAGCACTTTTTACTGTATGTTGATGTCATTGAAAAGAAAGTCAGAACCTGAGTCTATAATATGTCGGAACGTTTTTTCTGATTGCCCTCGACTAAAGTGTTATGTCGATCTCTAGACTTGTACGAATAACCCAACAAATGTAAATTCATACGTACCACATTCCGCCAATTGTATCGACTGCATATGGTTACACGCAATTTGCTAGCATTTGATGAACGTTATTTCATTGGCCACACATGACTATACGTACACCCCATCAGTTGGGGTAAACACAAATGTACTAGCATATGTTAAAAAGCGGCGACTGTTGAAATTGGCAATGTATATATACATAAGCGGCGTTCATTTGTGTTCACTGTACCCCTTGTTGTAAGCAGAACGAATAATTACGAAACACTGACTGTGTTATCCCGCCAGCATAAGACCCATGCACATATGTACACAACAGCTATTTTAGGCACCATGGCCTCTCTGACCGTTTGCTAAACCCCCGACACCCCTCCCCGCGCACTGCTCATGCAACGGCCACAAGACCCTCTCCCTCTGCGTGACCCTGCTCTAGAAGTAGCACTCCTGCTTGACCCACACCCCCCATTTCCTCCCAGGAACACCCTTCCCCTCAGCTGACAACCCCCCCCCCCCGGCTGCACTTGGCCTCTCGACCCGGTCCCAAGTCCTAAGACCAAGCCTCGTGGATATACATCCCCCATGCACCCTGACCGCCCCCGCTCTCACATGCACAAGTCGTGTACCCTCCCCTCCTGCATGACGCTGTCACTGGGAATCACACCCCGCGCCTGACCAACACCTCCTTTCCTTCCATGAATACCCCTCTTTTGATAAACCCTCCCTCTACGCTCGATTGTCCACACCGATCCTTACTTTCATGAATATCTCTCCTTTGATGACCCCTTCCTCTGAGCCCGATTGTTTGCACGGACCGCTGGTCATCCCTTAGCCCGAGGATACAGTTTATTGCCCACTACTGTATGCACTCGCCCCTCTTCAAAGGGGGCTACTATTGATCATGACCTCCCCACCCCCTGAGATTCGATCAGGCGCACACATTCCAAAGGAATCAGCAGAACACTCAGCTGCGTGACAGCCCCCTCCTATTGTATGGAGGATAAGGGCCCCTACTGTAGCCACGTGTTGGAATATCTTCATACTTCACAATGTCTTGATTGTAATGAAGGATGTCTGTGTGCCATAAACCTGTGTATAAAAGACGAAGCCTCAGAGAAACTTGTTAGAGCACCTCCTGAAGACACTATGAGAGTGTCCGAAATGACATGCTCTCCTCATGAGAAATAAAACTCTATTCTTGTTTTCCTGCCTTCAGCGCCCGTCTCTTTATTTGGTAATTATTCAAGATGGGAACTAAGAATCGCCCTGCACCAGCAGCCTGGGCACTAGGTGCGATATGGGCTGACTTTTCCACAGCAGCTCCCTCTGTCCAAAATCAATGCCAGCTCCTGTAGCAGGCGGGAAGCTGGCAGGGACTGTGGGGGTCTTGAGGCTCCCCGTGGTCCCCAACAGATGAGAGTGAGTGCCCTAGGTGGGACTTCCGCAATACGGAGATGCTGCAGAGACAAGGTTAAGGGAGAACGCCGTTCCAAATCTGATACATTGTTTCAGGAGTGTATCGCCAAATTTTGAAAAAATCCACGTGTCTCCCAAAGTAGCCTCAGCGCTTCAAAATAGAGCTGAATGAAAGCTCTTCTTAACTAATAAGTCAGCGCGCTGAGGTACACTTCGCGATTGATGGAACAAGTTTGCATACATGCAAAGTTACTGCGACAACTCATTGAAAAACCAGGACACACGAGAGGCGCATCTGGTCAACAACACGAGAAAATTAACGACAACTACGATCCATTTTGGTCTTATTGACAATAACACAATCAGTGCTCACCTTATTTTTACAGAAGTGCTCAAACAAGTCCTGATCCTGAGGAGAACCCTGGACTTAAATAAGGTTCTGAAACGCTTCGACCCCATAGAGCTAGCAGTATCCACCACTAAACCCACAGTACAATTCTGTGTACAAACATGACAATCTGTCTGGTGTAATGATAGTGTTGCTTAGCTGTATATGGCAGGTTATTTTGGATAAAAACGAGAAATAATTTGTACCGCCATGTTTTTTTGTTTAAATAAGGACTGGTCTGTTATATTTTTTTATGTTGTGTCATTATTGTCTTTTTCTTTAAAGCTGTAAAAGATGTTGTATTGCTGAATTTCCATATTTTTGTATGTATCTATTATCCTTCTCGAAGTCATGAGTTAATGTTTTCCGTGTTGGTTCTTAAAAAAATTAATTAAGAAAAGGTGAAATGAAAACACACAAACTGCTTTAGACTTCAAGGTGGTTATTTAAAATGTATTGATTGCAAACATACGTCCAATCATCCTTTATGTACTAAACTAGGTGGAACTAGGGCACCCACAGTAGACGCCGGGCCCCAGTGATGGGTCTCCAGGGCCGAAATTGGCCAAGGAGGGAGGCCGCGTAGCCCCCTCCCTTTAATAGGAAAAAAGAAATGAAAAACAAGTGCTGGGCCTCAGGGGATGCGGTCCCTGGGGTCGAAATCGGCCATTGGAGGGGAGTCACGTGGCTCCCTCCCCATTTCATAAAGGACTGACCCCGGGGAATGGTGGCTATGTAGCCCCCTTCTCTAAAAAAGAAAAATCTAAAAAAAAGTCTGTCAACTCACCAGAGGCCCCACCCCCTTTCTCCACCACTATGCAAACGTACCTCATGGTACGCTGCTTGCTGGGGGATGAAGTCCTGTTGCCCCCAGGGACCCTCAACAGCCAAGGTGACTTCATCCTCCTACTAGTAGTGCACCAGGAGGCGCATTCGCACAGTGGTGGAGAAAGGGGGCGTGGCCTCCAACAACCTCCCAGCAGTCCTGCTGTGTGGGACTTACTCGAGGTAACAGGAGGGGTAGTTGGCCCCCAAGGACGATCTTGGGGGCCAAATACTCCTACTGTTACCTTTAGCAAGTCCCACAAAGAAGTATTGCTAAGAGGTCTTCGGAGGCCACGCCCCCTTTTTCCACCACTCTGCAAACGCACCTCCTAGCGCACTACTGGTTGTGGGATGAAGTCCACTTGACTTCTGATGGTCCTTGTGGGCCAAGAAGCCATTCTGGCTCCAGTAAGTCTAACACAGCGGGATTGCTGAGAGCTCGTCAGATGCCCTGCCCCCTTTCTCCACCACTCTGCAAACGCGACTACTAGATAAAAACCTATAAAAATTCACAAAAAAAACAAAGCTTATAGTGTTGTTATACTTAGGAAATAGAATTTAAAAAACCTTGGAAATTCAATGAAAAAGCCAAAGGTTACAGGAATGTTATAGTTAGGCTCAGATTTTGCTTGTGCTAAACCAGTGAAATTCAACAGTTATAGTTACCTGAGCTAACTATATCTCATGCCCCCGCAATGCACTGCTTATGACCTCACATAATACATCACTCATGACATGGTCAGTGACGTTCCTGATGACGTCGCAAATGACATCACTGATGACAAAGTAAAATTAGTATACCAGGTGCACTACTACTGAGTGGTACTACTTCTAACATATAATATATGAGTGGCTGTGTGACTATGTATCCTTGTGTGTCTGTGTATATGAGTGGCTGTATTGCTGTATAAGTGGGCGTGTGAGTAGCTCTGTGTGTGAGTGAGATGCTGTGTGAAAGGCTGTATTGGTGAGTGATTGGGCATGTCAGTGGCTGTATGGGTGAGTGAGTGGCAGTGTGAGTGGCTCTTTGGGTGGGTAACTGGGTGTGTAGTGACTGGGTGAGTGAGTGAGTGGGTGTCTGAATGGCCGTATGAGTGAGTGACTGTGTGTGTAAGTGGCTGTATGGGTGAGCGAGTGGCTGTTTGAGTGGATGTTTAGTTAAGTGAGTTGGTGTGTGAGTGGTGGTATTGAAGGATGAGTATGTGAGTGGCTGTATGGGTGAATGAACAGATATTTCAGTGCTTGTACAGATGGGTGAATGGGTATGTAAGTGATTGGGTGTGTGTGTGCTAGTGGTGCTGTATGGCTGAGTGGGTGTGTGAGTAACTGCGTGTGAATAAGTGGGAGTGGGAGTAGCTGTGTGCCTGTGTGAGTGGCTGTATGGGTAAGTGACTAGTTGTATCAATAGCTGTATGGGTGAATGAATAGTTGTGTGAGTGATTGGGTGTGTGTGTGGCTCTATGAAGGAGTGAGTGTGTGTGTAAGTACTGGTATGGGTTTGTTAATGAGTATGTGAGGGGTTGTGTGGATGTGTAAGTGGGCACACAAGAGGTTTTAGGGGGGTGTGAGTGGTCATCAGTGATGACAGCAGTGAAGTCATTTGAGATGTCATCAGTGATGTCACTGACCATGTCATGAGTGATGTAATATGTGAGGTCATGAGCACTGCATTGCAGGGGTGTAAGGTATGGTTAGCTCAGGCAACAATAACTTCTGAATTTCACTGTTTGTTTATGAGTGAAATCTGGGCTTTTTATAAGTAAATTACTAAGGTTTATCACATTCTATTTCCTAACTATAACGTTGTTGTAACCTTTGGCTTTTTAAGTGAATTACTGTATTTTTTTAAATTAGTAGTGTATTTGCAGAGTGGTGGAGAAAAGTGGCGGAGCCTCCAACCAGCTATCTGGAATCCTTCTATGTCTGAGTTATTGGAGGTAAGAGGAGGGCTTCTGAGCCCCCAAGAACCCTCAACATCCACGAGGACTTAATCCCCCAACAAGCAGTGCAACAGGAGCCACGTTTGCAGAGTGGTGGAGAAAGGGTACGTAGCCTCCAAAGTCCTTTCAGCAATTGTGCTCTGTGGGACTTACTGTTGCCCCCACGGACCCTCAGCATCTGATGGAACTTCACCCCCCAACCAGCAGTGAGCCAAGAGGCACGTTTGCAGACTGGTGGAGAAAGGGGGCATGGCCTCCAAAGACCTCTCAGCAATCCCACTATGCAGGACTTTTTGGAGGTAACATGAAGGTTTGCTGGCCCCCAGGGACCCTCTGGAGCCAAGGGACCTTCACCCCCAACCAGCAATGCACCATGAGGCGCATTTGCGGAGTGGTAGAGAAGAGGGCATGGCCGCCGAAGTCCACTCAGCAATCCCACTATGTGGTACGTACTGACAGTAACAGGAGCACTTGTTGGCCCCCAAGCGCCCTCTGCAGCCAAGGGGACTTCATCCCCCAACCAGTTGTGAGCCAGGAAGTGCGTTTTAAGAGTGGCGGAGAAAGGGGACGGGCTTCTGGTGACTAGCTGATCTGTCTTTCAATGTAATTTTGTATTTATTAGGGGAGTGGGACCATGTGGCTCCCCTGCACCAGTTTCCGCCCCGGGGGCTCCTTCCTATTTTGAATTGGGTAATGGGATCCAGGCCCTGGGGGCCCCATCCCCCATGGGCCGGCCTTTTTAAAAGAAATTTAAAGGTAGGGGAGCTGAGCTGCCCCTTCCAGGGATGATTTCGACCCCAGGGACCCCATCCTTCAGGGGTCAGTCTTTGTATTAATGTTTATTTTGTTTTTAATTAAGGAGGGGGGTTGTAGCCCCCTCCCGGGCCAATCTTTGCCCACAGACACCACCCCCCTGGCCTGGCCTCTCTTCTGGGTGCCCTGGTCCAATCCAGAGCGCCCACTTACTTTTGTAGAGGACCGCAGGAGGAGCCTCAAGGCCCCCTTGGTCTTTACCTGCTCCCCGCCTCCTGCTGTATCCGGCATTGTTGTAACACATAGGGAGCTGCAAATCATGCAGCTCCCTGTTTGGAAAAGCAATTGTGCTCTGCTTTTAGCAAGCAGGAGCATTTTATATGCTCTTGTTTGCTAGAAGACGAGCGCAGTTTGCTATGGCTTGGCGGGAATGGTAACGCTCTTGCAAAACCATAGCAAACAGCTATGTCCCAGGGATGGGCATCCTTGTACATAGCAAGAGCCAGTCCTGTGGAATGGAGGTCCCCAGTGCCATGTATGGCTCCGTGGGGGGGGGGGGGGAGGTCTGCGCAGCCATCATCCTTTCTTCAGTTTTGCTCCGAAGAGGTGGTTGTCCCTGTGGCTGTTGGGCAGTCTGTGTGCCCCCCGCAATTATTATAATTAAGCCCTGGGGAGGTGGCAGCCCCCTGGGCTGTGGGGGAATTTGAGCGCACAGCGTCCAAGTGGCCCCCCTTTATAAATGAAAAATGCCCTTGGGGTGGTGGTCCCCGTGGCAGCGGGTAGGCCATAAGGGTCTCCCCCGCATTTTTTTCAGATCAAGCCTCAGGAAGGTTGTGGTTCCTGGGGTATCAAAAAGCCCCAGGAGGGGGGTCCTTGCTCTCACTCCTATATTAAAATGCCCATAGGAGCTGGACGATAAGGAATGAACCGCAGGAGTCAGAGCTTCATTCAAAATTCTCAGCCGGATCCAATCTATCCCACCATAAATATATATTTTTTTATTTTGGGCCCCTTTGGTACCTGTGGAACCCCCCCAAGAGGTCTAGGGGGTCAGGGTGTGAAGTGTTGGCAGCCAATCAGATCTCAGCACGAGATCAGGAGGGGTCACAGATACTCTGTGTCCCTATAAGTACAACTGGAGATTTCTTAAAATTACTCCACAATTACTGAGCGGATTTACACCAAATCACAAAAAAGGGTGCTTTCTGGACCAACAGCTATTTTTCTGCCAAATTTGGTGTAACTCCGTTCAGCAGTCAGGGCTGCAGCCTTGTCTAAAAGTCCTGTGGAATTTAACATGGGGGAAAATGTTTTTTTGGGACCCCATTTTCTCTCGGCCACTGCTTTACTGATTACACCAACATTTTCAAGACAGCAGCTAAAGTAAGTGGTAAACTACCTACTGGCGACCACTAGTATATAAGTCATTTGTGACTAAGTTCAGTGTTGGGAAATGGTAAGTGACATCTAACGAAGGTATACTGAGGTGAGCTCAAGACTGAGAGCTTATTCCTTATCTGCAGCACATTCTTAGTGCATGGCCATACTGTGGTTTGAGTATCGTAATTAGGATAACTCCTGTCGCACCTGGAAAGGTGTCTTGCGGCTTATGTGTGTTGCCGGCAATATTAGTCGAAATGTTCCAGGAAAAAGAAAGGTACATTTATGCATTTGTGACTGTCACTGGTCCTCTTCATTGTTCCAAAATCTAGTCCTGGACGTGATCTGTTAAGACTCACGCTGAAAGAGGAGCCAGGGTTAAAAAAAATACAAGGGACAAAAATATTGTGTTTACATGTTTTAGTGTCCTTGTTAGGGGTTATAGTCATACTGGTATGTGTATTTGCGATGACAAAGTATTACATGTTTAATTTGTTTTGATCAACAAGTTTCAAGTGGGGTGCACTTGAAGAAGCCTTATTTTTTAAATGTGAGTGTGGTTGTTTTTACCTGTCTTATTACATTCTCCACCCTCACTTTGGGTAAGGATGTTGGAAGCCTAACTTTGAATTGTGGGTGAAGCCATTTTTTCATGTTTGGTGTGGTGTGTTGTTCTACACTTACCACCCTTACTACGGGTAAGGGTGAAGGGCAGCGGAGATGCCGGATTTTGCCAGAGTTGCGTGGCAGTGTGAAGCCACAGTACATGGGTTTTTAGTGTTTTTCCACCCAGCCTTTAGGGTTAGGGTGAAGGGCAGGAAGTGAGCCACGTTTTGCAGTGTGAGTGTTTGATTGCTGTTTCTACCTTATTACGAGATTGGATGTAGAACTATGTTGTTCTTTTCTTGGTACGTGTGGACTGCCTTTCTTCACATTCCACCCTTACTACGGGTAAGGGTGAAGGGCAGTTAGATGCCACATGGTTTGTTTTGGACGTTTTCCTACTGTGCCTTGTGGTTGGTTCCCTATTTCACCACCTGTTTATTAGCCTGGTCAGCTGGTATGCGAGTGGCACAGGGGTATGGTAGTTGTGTTAGGGTGCGATAGAGCGTGTGTTTTTTTTTGCATTGTGGAAAGGGAGAAGAGGTTAGTGTAGAGGTGCTTATGTGTTTAGAGAAGTTGTGGATTGTGTGGTGTGTTTTATTCTTTTGAGTCATTTATTGTTATCTTTGCATACATGTATTTCCTTCATCCGTATATGTATTATATTGCATTCTCTTGTTGACATTTGCCATCTTTACATTTAATATGTTTGTCATATTTGCATGCAGCGTCTTTTACCTTCTTTGTATTTAATATGTCAACATGTACCTCCAATTCATTCATTACCTTGGCGTACAAGTCGTACATGTTGTAGTAGCAACTTTATCTTTGTTATTTAATGAAGGAGATGTGTTAGACCTGCTGCTCAGCCAGTATGACTGTGTTGATGGAATGTTGGTGTGTGAGGTGGCAGTGTAATGTTGGTGAGGGAGGGAGTCAGTTGGTGGATGGGCTGAGCAGCAGGATGGCTGCTCCTGGTGGGGCTTCTCTACATTGCAACATCTATCCTGAATAAACCTACATGACTAATCTACATGGAACTGGACGTGCTTTCTTTCTACAACAGTAATGTGTGTGTATATATATAATTACACATATATATGTAATTCAATGAAAAAGTCAAAGGCTATAGGAACATTATAGATAGGCTCAGATTTCACTCATGGAAAACCATAGAAATTCAGCTGTTATAATAACCTGAGCTAACTATACATTACACCCCCACAATGCACTGATTGTAAACTCACATATTACACCAATCATGACATCGTCAGTGGCATCACTGATGACATCTCAAATGACAACCCTGAGGACATCACTGATGACATCATCCAGTGAGTGTAAGTGTTTCAAAAATGTTTTTGAAACTTAAAGATATATACTAAGCTATGTTAAATTACTATTGTTTTAGTACTACTAAGTGATACTATTTCTATCATATGTCATCTGAGTGGCTGTGTGACTGTCTGAATCTCTGTGTGAGTAGCTGAATGGGTGTGTGAGTGCCTGTATGAGGGAATAAGTGGGTGTGTAAGTAGCTATATGGGTTAGTGAGTGGCTGTATTGGTGAATGAGTGGGTGTGTGAGTGACTGTATGGGTGTGTGAGTGACTGGATGAGTGAGTGGATGCATGAGTGGTGTATGGGTGTGTGAGTAGATGTATGGATGAGTGAGTGGCTGTGTAAGTAGCTGTATAGGTGAGTGAGTGGGTATGTGGATAGCTGTATGGGTGTGTGAGTGGCTATATGGGTGGGTGAGTGTGAGTGGCTTTATGGGTGATTGAGTGAGTGTGTGTGTGAGTGGCTGTATGGGTGACTGAGTGGCTATGTGAATGGCTCTATGGGTGAGTGACTGGGTATGTACATGGTTGTATGGTAAGAGAGTAGGTGTGTGAGTGGCTGTGTTGCACAGTAAGTGTCTGTGTGAGTGGCTTTATTGGTGAGTGAATAGCTCTGTTAGTAGTTGTATAGGCGACTGAGTGGCTGCATGGGTGAGTGAGTGGTTATGTTAGGGTCTCTATGGATGAGTGAGTGGGTGTGTGAGTGTTTGCATGGGTCTAAATGGGTATGTGAGTGGGTGTATGAGAGTTTCTATGGGAGTGTGAGTGGTTCTGTGGATGATGTCATCAGTGATATCATTTGAAATGTCATCAGTGATGTCACTGACCATATCATGAGTGATGTAATATGTGAGGTCATAAGCAGTGCATTGCAGGGGCGTAACTTACAGTTAGCAAGTGAAATTTCAGCCAAACTATAACGACCCAGTAACCTTTGTTATTTCAGTTTATTTCCAAGTTTTTTAATGGTATTTCCTAATTATAATGTCCCTGTAACCTTTGTTTTTTTAAGTGAATTTCAAAGGTTTTTTTATAATTTTATTAACTGGTTGTAACCTTCAAGTGTGTGTTTGTGTGGCTGTATAGGTCGGTGAGTGGGTGTGTGAGTGGCTGTGTCAGTGTCTGAGTGGGTCCGTGAGGTGTGGCATGAGTGCCTGAGTGGATGTGTGAATGGGTGCGTAAGTGTCTTGGTATCTATGTGAGTGCATGAGTGAGTGTCTGAGTGGGTCTGTGAGTGGGTGTGAGAGTATCTGAGTGGGTTTGCGACAGCCTCCATTAGTGTGGGTCAGTCTGTGAGTAAGTGCATGAGTGTGAATGAGTCTGTCAGTGGGTGTATGAGTCTCTGAGTGGGTCTGTGAGCGGGTGGGTGAGTCTCAGAGTAGGTCGTTGAGTCACTGCATGAGTTTCTGATTAGGTCTGGAGTGGATGTGAGGGAATATGAGTGGTTCTGTAAGTGGGTGCCTGAGTGTCTGAGTGGGTCTGTAAGTACCTGGACGGGTCTCAGTGGGTCTGTGAGTGGGTGCATGAGTGTCTGAATGGGTCTGTGAGTAGCTATGAAAGCATCTGAGTGGGTCTGTGAGTGAGTGCATGAGTGGGTGTGAGAGTGCATAAGTGGGTCTGTGGATGAGTGCATGATCGAGTTGGTATATAAGTGCATTTGAGAGTATCTGAGTGTGTGTGTCAGTGTCTGAGTGGGTCTGTGAGTGGGTGTATCAGTGTCTGAGTGGGTCTATCAGTGGGTCTGTGAGTTCCCGAGTGTGTGAGTGGATATCTAAGTATCTGTGTGGGTGTGTCAGTAGCTGTGTGAGTGACAGAAACAAAGGAACTGCACCTGCCCCTTTATCCAACAAGAGTTCACAGTTTTGCCCAAAATATCTACTCAAGTGGAGCACTTTCTTCTGATTAATTAGAAACTGGTACCTCATTGGGTAAATGTTCAATGTGTATTCTACACTACATCTGAGGAAATGCCTCCAGTGGCCTTGTGTGCATTTCAGCAATGTGATTGTTCCTTCTGCGTCTTTATCCTGATATCTGTGATAATGTCAGGGTGCATCGAAGCTGTGTACACTGGCAGCTGATCACAAAGCTGCAGTGCGAGGAAAGACTTGGTTTCCCAGCATTCCACAGGTTCCCGATGCAGCACGCGCAGGGGAGCGTGCCGTCGGGAAGAGCCGAATATAGTGGAAGGGCGCCTTTTTGAATATGCCGATTATTTTGTGGAAGTTGCCATTCGTCGCAATGGAGAACGCGGTCTGGTAAGGGTGCTTCTCGCACCGATCTTTATTCTATAAGAAGCCGCTGGTCTTGGTGATTTGTCAGAAGCGACTTTGGCGATTATCTTCCATTGGCGAGTTGCGTCTCCAGTGCGGTCTCACGCGGGAGAACTGCTTGGTGATTAAAGACGATCTCCACTGCAGTGCTCTTGTAACCCTGCTGTCAAGGCTTCCAAGCTCGTGTTATCTCCTCCGTTGGCGAGTCTTCCTTGGTGCTTTATGAGGCTCATGCAGAGAATGTATTTGGAATTGTTTTCTTTTAGCAGAGTACTTGGCTGTTTGCAAAACCAATACCAAGGAGGTATTGTTCATCCCACCTTGGGGTAAAGTGTGGGAGTTTTCTTCTTTAGCTTAACGGGCATGATAATCAGTATGGCCCAGTACAGTTATTTATTCTTTGCATTGCATTTTGGCCACATTTTGTGTTCTTTCAGGAAAGAGTGGTACTCTCACTCGTAAATATTGCTGTAGCTCTTTCTCTGCATCCAGGACATAACTGATTACGTTGTAATTGGAGCCACTGGTCATTCAGCCAAAACTTGGGTAATTATCTCTGGAAGTTCAGTAGATGTTTTATGTGGAAGAAGAACAAACCAGAAGTATTATTCAAACAAATAATAGTGGCCTTTTGTGTTTCATGCGTTTTCTTATAGGGGAGGTCTGTAGGGGGTGTCCAGGAAAGAACATCTAAAATCTGTCAAGTTACATCCTCACATTTATTGGTAGGTGGTATTGATTAGAGGTAGTCTCCTCTCCTAAAGTTATGACGATTATCGAAGAGGCTATTAGAAGTTATTAATGTACATTGTTCTTTCTATAGGATAAGTAAACTTGTTGGTATCCTAAATTCACCCTCTCATCTCTCCTGGTGTAGGGCAGCTTCTTTTTCTTAATAGGTATTTCTGAAACACATTTCTTAATGTATACATTACTATATCAAAGGTTTAGAGGGATAAACTATTAAGTACTGTTCCTTGTCATTCTCAGGTCTCCTTCCCTGCTGTTCCTATCCTTTCCTTCCCCCGCTTGACCTTCCCAACAGTCTATGTTAATATATATCCAGACTTGGGGCTGTCGAGAGGTGGACCCCTCTGAGCATCGATACCACCCTGAGGATATGATAGTGGTTCATGACACATAACATGACTACTCCTATAGAGAGGACAGTGAGACTACAAAAAGGTAAATCTCCAACAAATAAGGGTACTTCCTCTTAGATATATCAAGTAAGTGCTTCTTTGTTTGGTGGAGATGTCCTCACATTCCTTGGCATGAAGAATGTGTCACTAAAATCGATGGGAAATGTGCTGGGGGCCTTTTGGTAAGCTGTCCATTATCCTGCCAAAAGACAGGAAGATCTTTGCATACTACTAAGATGTCCGGAGGCCCGGCCAATTATTAGAAGGGGAGAGGGGTGTATGGCCCCCTCGCCGGGCTGATTTCAGCACCGGGGACCCGATCCTCTGGGGTCTGGACATAATTCAATGGGGGAGTGTGGGCACAAGGCCCCATCCCGGCTTGATTTCAGTCCCGGAGACACCATCCCCCAGGGCCTCACTACATCTGCCTGGGTATCCTGGCCCTCCGCCAGAAGGTAGTTATAGTTAGGATCTAGTTTCCATAGGAAGAGCGTTTTTGCCAATAAGTTTAGCGCAGTTTGATGAATCCTAATACAATTTTCAAAACTTATATGATGGATGCTTATTTCGGCTGCTGTCTTGAAAGTTTTTGGGGTGATTAGTCAAGCAGGAGACGAGAAAAAAGGGGAGTCCCAAAACAAGATTTTCCTATGTTGATTTCCATAGCACTTCTAGGCACAGCTACAGCCCCAACTGCTGAACAGAATTAAATCAAATTTGGCAGAAAGGTAGATATTTGTCAAGAGAAGGGCCTTTTATTGATTTAGTGTAAATCCAATCAGTACCTTTTGAAATCTTAAAGAACATCCAAATTTGGATATGAAGGAGGCAAAGGATATACCAACCCTCCCAATCTCGTGGTGAGATCTGATTGACTGCTAACACTTCAAACCATGAAGTTCGGTAGCCATCTTGGGACTCGACTTGCACTGTGTCCCAGAATTTGATTTATTTTGAAATGAAAGGGGGCAGGGTAGAAGTACCCTGATCACCTAGGCCTCTTGGGGTGGGGTCCTAGAGGGCCAAAACAGCCTTTTTTTAAAAAAGAATTTGCAAAATCTGTGGATTCCAACCAAAAAAAGAAAACAAAGCACAGGCTCCTGGGCTTCCTTAATTATTGGCCCCAGAGTAGGCCTGGTCCCTGGGGTATTTTTTAATAATTCAGGGAGCACATTGCCCCCTTCTGGGGCTTAATATTGCCCCAGGGACCACCACCTCCCCGGGGATTCTTAATGAGTGCAGAAGAGGCTCGTATGGCCTCACCCCCTGCCCCAAGAGCAGCCACCGCCCCAGGGCTTTAATTTCAATTAATGTGGGGGTGGGGGTACACTGACCCCCCTCAGCCCTGGGGACCACCACCTCCCCAGGGCAAAGTTCAAGAAATGAGGGAGGCCGCGCAGCTCCCCCTCCTGGAGCCATAGATGGCTCTGGGGACCTCCGGCCCCCAGGGTCGGCTCCTGCTATGTTGCAGGGTGGCCCCCCTGTGACATAGCTGTTGGCTATGGCACCATAGCAAACGCGATCAAACAACAGGAGAGTAAGGGTATTAGTATTCACTCTCTTACCCCTAAGAATAGTACTAATCAACAACGAGAGAGTGACACAACATAAGGGCACCTCAGAAAATCACGTAAAAGACAATCTGGGATAACAAAAAGCAAAAAACACAACAAGTGAAGAGAACAAACACACAATATCTTTTTAAGAACCCTCACTCACCAACCTAGTGGTGACATGCTTCATCATCGGGTTCCCACTGGAAGGACCTAGCGTCCTTCCAGTGTGCTACAACTACGCATTTTTTAATTCCCCCCTTTTTTTGCACACATTTAGCACAATTGGGTTTTTCCACCACGTCAACACACAAAAGAACCAGCTCCGCTGTAACCAGGCGTTGTAGCACACTGGAAGGACGCTAGGTCCTTCCAGTGGGAACCCGATGAGGAAGCATGTTGTGGAAAAGTAAATTTTGCCATGTTCTGTGTCCCTACGCGTCCTCCATCATATGTTATGTGTGCATGATTAATATGCATATGTATTCCCCATGTTCGATTAAAGACGCAATTATAGTTGTGTCCACCTCTAGTATGCCAGTTTCCAGTTCCCGTGAATACTACGAATATCAGGCCTATTTAAAGTTACGTTGCCACGTTT
The DNA here is from genome assembly GCF_964261635.1 of Lissotriton helveticus. Taxonomy (NCBI): domain Eukaryota; kingdom Metazoa; phylum Chordata; class Amphibia; order Caudata; family Salamandridae; genus Lissotriton; species Lissotriton helveticus. Next base: position 42,591,749 of record NC_136060.1, on the reverse strand, counting down.
CTCAGTGTGCACGTTATTTCATTGTAAAGTCCCCGTTCCTAGGCCTCAAAAGGGTCCGGACACCAGATTCAGCTCCTGTCTCCTGAAGCCCTCGCTGAGGAGCGACACGGCCCCCACCTGTATCCCTGACCCTTCACTTACTTCCTGCCTCGCAGTGCCTGGCCCAGCCTGGCTCTGTCTCTGAGTCTGCCAAGAGTATGTTATGATTCTAGTTATCAGTCCAGCCCTCCTTCTCTGCATTCCTAAGCTACTGAACTGCATCAATAGTTACCGTCATAGTCTAGCCTTTACGTCTCCATGTAAGAGAAATACTGTATTTAATGGTCGTTTAATATTCTTCATCACGTACTACATGTAGAATAATGCATGCTCCAGTCTTAGAGTCTGTTAGCCTTTCCCCTCCTGATTCTTAGTTTATATCAACATGTTCTCTAAACATCAGATACTAGATACTGCTTAGGTACATGTCGCCCTGACTCTCCAGACTTCAGTCTCTGCCCCTAGCACAGAGTTCATAGCCCCCAGCTTCTCCTAGTCACACGTCTTTGTCAGTTTGCGCGCACCATTAGGTTAGAGGTCCCGGCTCCTTAGGTAGCCCCCTCCATGTTTCCGCCCCATTCATGACATATTCTGTTACGTTTGCATCACATGTCTATGTATACGCCCTGTTACACCCACTTTCACCCTTATCTTTCGCGACTGCTATTGACCACACCCACTGCTCCGCCTATCGTATGTACTGTAATGCAACTGTTTTAGTATATATACTTGTGTATTGTTATTAAATGTTACGCCGATTCCGATCCTGCCCCCGGCAGCGCTGCCATCCTATTCCTGTGCAGGTTGTCCTGTTCCTGTCCTTATGCTGTATTAAACCTGCAAAACTCCTACTACCTCGAATCTTGACTCTTATTTATTGAGCTATCTGTTATTGCTATGCCTAGTCAAACCTAGATCCGGTATTATTTATTTATATACCACATAATGGCGCCCGAATAGGGACTTGCCCTTTCCCCACGCGCCGGTGAAGCCACGCGTGCCCCCTGACCCTCTACAGCCGTGACGGAACTCTTCTGCGCACCGGCAGATATTTCTGCTTCAAGTATCCCTCAGGCCCACGGAGGAGACGGAGGTGGCGGTCCAGCATCCAGACGAGGCGGTGGAGGAACGCGGCGAGTCCCGACCAGAGCCCAAGCCGAGAGTCCAAGGTCCGAGGTATCCGGAGGCCCACCTGTAACAGAAGTCCGAAGTTCGTCGTCCGTCGTCGTAGCAGTCCAGTCGAGTCCGAGGCCTTCCGTTCTTGCTGCCCGGTGAGTACCGTTGCTGGGGTAGTATCTAGACAGGGTCAATCTAAATTGTCTCTGGTCCGATGGGTCTGGGTACGCAGATCTGAAACGAAGTGTTCACCTAGGTGGATACGGGTCTTGATGCGTCCCTTTATGGGACCGGTATGTTCCGTGCTGTTTCAGCAGCGCATCCAGTAATTCTAGTCTGTTCCGTTCTCGAGAAATTCATGTGTTTCTGTTCTCAGTGTTCCAGGTAGTATTCTGTCCGAACTGTTACTTTATAATGTTATTCAATGTATTTTCAATGTCGTGGTATGCCTGAATTGTTTTCTCAATTGTTATTGTTCCTCGTGTATTGTATTGTGTTCAGATTCAAGTTTGCAATGTCCCTCTTTTCGAGATTACGTCAGTTAAAAACCAGAAAAGGTCTGCTAGAAGCAGCAGTTCCTGTCCCGCCTAGGGACAGTCCAGGTCATTTTATGTATCAGAAGCATGGCATAAGCGCCATATTATATCTAGATTTATGGGTAGAGTATACCAAGGAGTTAGAAGAAAAGTATAGATGGCCCGTATCAGGTACGTGGGATGCCGAGTGCATCATGAGAGTAGAAGAGGCATTATGGAAAAAGAAAGCCAGACAGTCACAGAAAGATGCCATCGAGTTATGGCGCAAAGAATCTCATAAAAGAACCGAAAAAGAAATCAGAAAGTCAGAAATAAGTCGAGAATCCTTAGAACGAGCCCAGGAAAAAGAACTAATCGAGATAGGTGAACGAGTCAAAACCGAACAGTCAGACAGACAGAGGAACGCCCTCATTAAGGGTATGTATCCTCTTCTTGCCGAGGGCTTGCCAAAAGCGACCCCGGAGGCATCCAGTAACTTTCCGTCACCACTAGTTCCGACCAAGCTACGTCACAAACCGACCGCAGCTGATATTTTCATTTCGTCCTATTTGGACGACACAGTCCCGGAATATGCAAATCCCGCTCCGCCAGTCCCTGTAAATCAGGCACTTCCTGCTCCTCCAGACACCGGGGCACCCCTTGCAGTACCTGCTACGGTACCCCAGGTCCAGCCCGTCCTACAAGTTCAGCCCGCATTTCAATTTCCCACTCTGCCAGCACGAAGAGCATCAGTCGATGATTCCAGTTTAGGGGCCGCAGGAGGAGGTCCTCCTGGTACCCCGCCACCACACCAACGTAAAACGTTGGCCGAGTTACACGAATGTGCGTCACAGCGTACGCCCAAATATCAGTCCGCTGCAGATATCCGACGAGTCCTTACAGAATGTCGCTATGACCCAGTCACAGGTGATGATAGTATGATTCTATATTCCATACGTGTAAGACGGGTGCTCGGGTTTTTAGACACCCTACCAGATATGAAAGAAGATCTAGACAGAATATATCGTTTCATCCGTACAGGGAATGATCCAGAAAGTATTAGTGACGCCATGTCTCAAAGGAAAGCTGAAATTCAGCTCATGATATTAAAGTTTCTGATTAATTGTCTAATAAGAGAACAAGATTATCCGACCAAAGATCAAGCCGAAATGAGAACCCTGACAAGGTGGAGTGATAATATAGCCGACGATAAGCATAGAACTATCGGTAGTATAGAGAGTATGTACAAGAAAATTTGTAAGGAAATAATAAGGTTACACGATCAACGTAAGGCAGCACAAGTAAGCGAGAAAGAAAATGACTCTACTGAAGAGGTAGAGGACGAGAATCCCGCCAGAATAGCGTATGTAGGAAAATCTAGATTTCCAGATCGCCATTTACGCCTAGAACACAAGTCAACTTTCCATCATCCGGCACCAGAACAAGGTTCTCTAGAACAAGTATTTCAAGCTACCGATCACATTCTGAAATCACGAATCGGTTATAACGAGTTAAGTACTATGCATGAACAAGAACTAGTCCGATCAGCAGTCCGATGGATTACTGATTCTACCACTTTTCCAGACGAAATAGTGGCACAAATGTTTCTGAAATTGCCCCCAGCCGAGCAGCGACTGGTGGGTATGTATATGATCCAGCACCTCATCACTTTGTATGAGGGTCAACATTCTGATCCAGGTCCATTACACGATGTCCTGAACGAGTTACTCCAGTATAGATGGAAAGGTTTAGGTACCGATTTGATTAGTGTTATTCTAGAACAGCGCCACAAATATAGTATGTTTCTGAACCCGCATTTTGTTCATGTCTCACCTCCAGAAAGTAAACCCTTTTACATAGACAGACAGAATCCGTTACGAGAAGTCCACCCAGTTAGAGGAACGGGTGGCGAACTAGAACGAGTGTTTGTTTACACCCCGATTACAAAGATGGAACTCTTAGAGATGAAAAAGTTAATTCCCTGTCATGATAAAGATCCAGCAGGGTTCCACCGAGAATTAAAAGACATGCTCCGTATGGGAGAATACACGTATCCAGATATTATTAAAATGTTAAAAGTCCTGTTGCCCGCAGGGGTATATGAGAAACTCAAAGAAAAAGAATGGGAGGTGGGAGAGAAAAAGATCGATTGGGCAGTTCTAGAAGCTGAAGATAAGGCACGAGTACCAGGTACCGGTCTTGGAGAGAAATGTAAAGAATTACCTGAATTATTGATTCAAGTTTTACCCAGATTATTAACAACTAAAAAGGAAGACTGGGATGCAATCTCAGCCTGTAAACAGAAACAAGATGAAGATATTAGTGATTTTTATTCTAGATTTGAGAAATGTTTTAGCATCAACAGTGGCCTCAAGACAAGTAGCGAGTCATACCCTCACCTTTTTGTTACTAAATTAGTCGAGAATTCAAGTCCACCAATTAAAAACCGAGTTTTGAAAGTCGAAAGTACCTGGCAAGCTAGTACCCCGTCCCAGATGTTGCAGATGCTTCAATATCACCAGAATAGAATCAGAGAAGAGCAAGAACACGAGAGAAAACGTATGAAAGACACGAAAATGAAAGTACTAGTTGCACAATCTGTTCCTCAAGACAGTCAGAAGAGGGGTCCGAATCAAGCCAGTCATCCTGCAGCTCCCGTTAAAGGGAACTGCAATTATTGTAAACAGCCAGGTCATTTTATAAACGAATGTGCAGTTCTGAAACACAACATAGCTACCGGTAAAACTAAAGAAAGACCACGTCCGCCTAGACAAGAACAAGTTACACAGACTCCTCAGCCACAGAATGCACCACAGACAGTTACTGTACCGCAGCCTATTGCTGCAACACAGCATGTTACACAGCAGATGTACCAGTATGCTCAGTCAGAGTATCCAGAGTATCAACCGTATTCATGAAACAGCCTAGAGAGGGAGGTAGGCTTGCCTCTCATCGAGATACCTGTAGATCAAGAAGGTCCCTATGTTCATAGTCAAGTATTAGGGAAAGACAGAAAGTTTCTGATTGATACAGGGACAAGTAGGACCACCATCAGCCACGCCGAAGTTCCAGGGGCTCCACTCTCAGGCTCTAGAAATGTTTCCCTTGGATTTTCGGGAAAGCCTATTGTGAACGAGATATCACAGCCAGTTACCCTAGAAGTAGGTCCATTGTCCCGCACTACTGATCTGTTACTCACGAAGTCATGTCCAGAGAATTTGTTAGGCATTAAAACACTGAAAGAGTTAGGTGCAGTTATTTGCTGCTCCCCAGAGGGAATACGATTGTTCCTACGTGACTTCAAGGGTCACTATGTATTACGAGATTTTGATCCGAGATTGTCTAATGTTCCGCAGCATCTATGGGCGCAAGGTCCAACTGATGTTGGCTATATGCAAATCACACCTCATCGTGTGACTCTCAAGCCAGGTGTAGTGTTACCACGAATCAGACAGTACAGATTGCCACCTGAGGCTGTAGCAGCCTTATCCAAAATTATTGACGAGCTCATGGCTCAAGGAGTAATTGTAGAAACTGACTCCAATGTATGTAATTCTCCGATCATTCCAGTCATGAAACGTACTGATCCAAATGCACCTCCAGTATATCGATTAGTGATTGACCTTCGAGAACTTAATAAATGTATTATTCCCCAGTACCCAGTTGTCCCAGATATCTCTTCCCTATTGACAGCCATTGATTCCGAAGCTTCATTTTTTACGGTCATAGACCTCAAGAACGCGTTTTTCAGTGTCCCCATTCATCCAGACAGCCAGTTTCTTTTCGGATTTTGTTTAAATGGAAGGAGCTATATGTTCACACGCGCTCCTCAAGGTTTCACAGAAAGTCCTAGTATTTACAGTCAAGCACTTAAGAGACAACTAGACAACATTCACATGCCAACTGACACTGCCCTGCTCCAATATGTCGATGATCTACTGATTACAGCCCGTTCTGAACGTGCTTGCGAGCGAGCATCACTTACAGTCTTGTATTTCCTTGCCGAGATGGGGCACAAGGTGTCCCCTTCAAAGCTTCAATTCTGTGTCCAGCAAGTGGTCTACTTAGGACACTTACTGTCCAAGAGGGGTAGGCAGTTGACACCAGACCGTATCCAGTTAATAGCGAGTCTTCCTCAGCCCAAGACCCAGAAGGAGGTACGTGCTTTTATCGGCCTTACTTCTTATTGCAGACAATGGATTCCTCAGTATGCATTTCTAGCTAAACCACTGATACAGTTAACGACACAGGAGGCAGCCGTATCGACTGTCCTCCCTTGGACATCTGAACATACACTTAGTTTCAATGAATTAAAGAAAGCTTTATGCCAAGCTCCAGTTCTAGCTACACCGAACTACAGTAAGCCTTTTACACTTTTCGTCACAGAACGTGAAGGTACAGCATTATCTGTTCTCACACAAGATCAAGCAGGACAATACAAGCCTTGTGCTTATTTTTCGAGCACATTAGATCCTGTAGCCCAGGCTCTGCCTGCGTGTCTCAAGTCAGTTGCAGCCACAGCACTAGCTATCAGGCAAAGTGATTCCATAGTGTTAGGACACTCTCTGACAGTACAAGTTCCACACTCCGTGGAAGTTCTTTTAAACCGAACACAAACTCAGCACTTGACAATTGCACGTTTAACAGGTTATGAATTGACACTGTTCCAGCCACACATAGAAATCAGACTTTGCAACGTTCTAAATCCTGCTACACTGTTACCGTCAGTTACTTCGAATCCTGCCACACACGACTGTGTGGAAGTAGTTAACATTATGACCAAGCCAAGACAAGATCTGACAGATATTCCATTACCAGATCCCGACCTGACACTTTATGTGGATGGTTCATGCATGAGAACAAGTACAGGAGAACTAGTAGCCGCGTATGCAGTGCCTACTGACACTGAAGTTATTGAAACACACCGTATTGACACCCTGTCTGCTCAAGCAGCAGAGCTAGTTGCTCTGACTCAAGCCTGCATACACGCCAAGAACCTGAAAGTTAATATTTACACAGATTCACGTTACGCATTTGGAGTCGTACACGACTTTGGAGTGCTCTGGCAGGAGAGAGGTTTCATGACTTCTCATGGAACCAAGATTCATCATGGTCTCCTTATTCAGGCTCTGTTAGATGCCATACATTTACCGACATCTATTGCTATCATGAAGTGCAAAGCACATACGAAAGTTACTGACACTATTTCCCAAGGTAATGATCTAGCAGATCGCACAGCCAAGCTTACAGCACAGACTCCAGACATTTCAGTTAACCCGACACAGACACATACTCCAGATCCGACTACATGTATGACAGTTAAGGACCCTACTCAAGATGTCATAGATATCCAGTTACATGCTACCCCCGATGAAATTAAGAAATGGTCCGAACAAGGAGGGGTCCAGACAGATCAGGGATGGGTGACGAAGGGAAAAGCCACATGGTTTCTCCCCGACTCTATGGTTCAAGTCATTGTTAATACCGCACATAGTCCAGCACATTTAGGAGAAAAAGCCATGTTAGACAGTATCCAGAACATTTGGTTCAACAAGCATTTACGAGCTGCAGCCAAGCAGAAAGTCCGTACCTGTATGATATGTTGTCAGTTTAATCCAGGTAAAAGTGTCCCGGTGGAACAAGGTGGATTCCAGCCCCCTGACCACCCTTTTGAAGTCCTCCAGATGGATTACATTCAGATGGAGCGATGTCGAGGTTTCAAGTATGTCCTTGTAGTTGTATGCGCTTTGTCCAGGTGGACAGAAGCATATCCAGTCCCAGATTACACAGCCACGACTACTGCCAAGCAGTTGGTTCGTGAGTTCTTCCCCCGTTATGGACTCCCTAGAGTCGTATATTCTGATAACGGCCAGCCATTCTCATCTGAGTTGATGAAACACGTGTCCCTTTTGTTAGGGTACCAGTGGAAGTTCCATTGTGTACGCCATCCTGAAGCAGCCGGTCTCGTAGAGAGACATAATCAGACCCTGAAAATCCGAATTGCAAAAGTATGTCAAGAGAAAGGTGTAGACTGGCTAGTAGCTCTGCCAGTTGCTTTGTTTTATATGCGCATGGTCGCACATTCCAGATCAGGTCTGTCCCCGTACGAGGTCGTATTCGGCCGCCCCCCTAACATGTGGGGTACACCTAGACCCCGAAGTATTACCGATGTTTCAAGTAATATGCTGACAGATTACCTAGCTTCCTTGATGTCTGCCCTCAACTCTTGTCGTTCACAGGTTGCCGCCGCATTTCCAGACAATACCGAGGTGGCACCGCATGAAATCGTTCCCGGATCCATGGTCCTAGTGCGAAATTTTGATCGTTCAAGTCCGCTGGAGCCTCGCTGGAAGGAGCCCCGACAGGTCCTCCTGGCCACCCGTACAGCCGTGAAGTTGGAGGGAAGAAAAGGCTGGGTGCATCTTTCGCATATCAAAAGGTTTTATGGATTGAAGCCCGTTTCAAAGAACATTTCCGAGCATTTAAAGGACTGCCAAAGTACTATTCTTAAGGACTGTCCCGCAAAAGACAATGATACTGCACCCTCCCTGTTAGAGAAAACTCCGCAACAGGAGTATAAATTAAAACTAAGGTCTAGTAAAATAAGTCAGCCAGTTTGATTGTCTAAGTCCTCCCCTAGGTGAAACGGTTAGACCGGTTTCTGACATGTATAAAATAGACCCCCATAGTGAGAGAGTTAGTCAAAACTCAATCCGATGTATCGTTTTTCTAAGTTTCATATTATTTCTCAGCATTATGATTTCCTGCACCAGTTATGCATTTTATCTGTATTTTCCAGTTTCTCATGTAAATAAGTCTTCTAATGTTACAGTAGAGCACACGTTTAGTGATCTGCCTCCTCATGAACTCTCTTACCGCCTCGCTATGCGTAACAATTCCTTTATCCGCATGTTACATTACTCACACCAGACCAGCAATGCCACTAATTGTTGGGTGTGTGGTCGACTCCCCCCTTTCCAGACACCGAAGGGAGTTCTGCCACTCTTTCCTTATCCATTTTCACATAATGGTTCGTGTGGAGCATGGTCCACGTTAACGTCATCCTCAACAGATATGTCTTTTCTTAACAGTACATGTTTTCCAGACAAGCAAGGTCTTCCCCACAGAACCGGGTTAGATCTAGAAAATGAAGTTTACAACTTAGGTAATTATTCTTCGAATTTTATGGTCCTGAATGTTCAGTCTGATACTACTCCAGACTTACCTGCTATTTCAGTATTACCAGTCAAAGGCGAATTATGTGTCCGAAATAATGGTTCCGTACATGTAGGACATAGCGATTGTACTACTATTGTCAAGTATAGTGACAGTGGGAAATCTATTTTCAAAGCTTCACGTCATTCTTATTTTATTTGTGGTCAGACCGCATATGTTCGTCTGCCCCTCGATTGGGAGGGAACCTGTTACATTGCCTTCCTACTGCCACCTGTTTTCCTAGCTCCATCTGATTATCACAGAAACACACATCTAGTACACGTCAGACATAGAAGGGAGATCGAGTCCCCCATTGTTGATTATACTGAAACTGCTCTAGAACAGTATACAGATTTCAATAAAGGTTTCTTCTTCTTTATAGGACCTGTTCAGAATAGTAAGCTAATCCGTAGGTTAACCAGAACCCTTGAAGCTGTAGTAAATGAGACTGCCTCTGCCCTAGGTAATTTAACTGAAGAGCAATCTGCTATGAGATTTGTCGTGCTCCAAAATCGTCTCGTCCTTGACGTCATACTGGCCGATAGGGGCGGGGCATGTAGAGTCATCGGATCTAGTTGCTGCATTTTCATTCCAAATAACGCGCCGTCTGTTTATTCAGCTATAACCAGACTCCATAAAATTGCCCATCTGTTACACCAAGACCCAGGCACCTGGACATGGTCCGGTTGGTTCTGGAATATAATTTCTGCCTGGGGATGGAAAGTATTGTCCTTTCTAGGTATTGCAGTAGCGATCATATTCAGTTGCTGCCTCTGTATACAATGTGGCCCTGCGATTTGCGGCATTTGTGCTACCTCTTGTATTCCTAGTCCCAAGCCCCATTCTAAATCCCGTTCCAAGAAAATTCGAGACGAACAATTGATGCTGTATGAAATGATAGATGGTATCATGAATATTGATGTTTCCTGATGGAAACGTAGTGACAAGGAGGGAATGTGGAAAAGTAAATTTTGCCATGTTCTGTGTCCCTACGCGTCCTCCATCATATGTTATGTGTGCATGATTAATATGCATATGTATTCCCCATGTTCGATTAAAGACGCACTTATAGTTGTGTCCACCTCTAGTATGCCAGTTTCCAGTTCCCGTGAATACTACGAATATCAGGCCTATTTAAAGTTACGTTGCCACGTTTCTCAGTGTGCACGTTATTTCATTGTAAAGTCCACGTTCCTAGGCCTCAAAAGGGCCCGGACACCAGATTCAGCTCCTGTCTCCTGAAGCCCTCGCTGAGGAGCGACACGGCCCCCACCTGTATCCCTGACCCTTCACTTACTTCCTGCCTCGCAGTGCCTGGCCCAGCCTGGCTCTGTCTCTGAGTCTGCCAAGAGTATGTTATGATTCTAGTTATCAGTCCAGCCCTCCTTCTCTGCATTCCTAAGCTACTGAACTGCATCAATAGTTACCGTCATAGTCTAGCCTTTACGTCTCCATGTAAGAGAAATACTGTATTTAATGGTCGTTTAATATTCTTCATCACATACTACATGTAGAATAATGCATGCTCCAGTCTTAGAGTCTGTTAGCCTTTCCCCTCCTGATTCTTAGTTTATATCAACATGTTCTCTAAACATCAGATACTAGATACTGCTTAGGTACATGTCGCCCTGACTCTCCAGACTTCAGTCTCTGCCCCTAGCACAGAGTTCATAGCCCCCAGCTTCTCCTAGTCACACGTCATTGTCAGTTTGCGCGCACCATTAGGTTAGAGGTCCCGGCTCCTTAGGTAGCCCCCTCCATGTTTCCGCCCCATTCATGACATATTCTGTTACGTTTGCATCACATGTCTATGTATACGCCCTGTTACACCCACTTTCACCCTTATCTTTCGCGACTGCTATTGACCACACCCACTGCTCCGCCTATCGTATGTACTGTAATGCAACTGTTTTAGTATATATACTTGTGTATTGTTATTAAATGTTACGCCGATTCCGATCCTGCCCCCGGCAGCGCTGCCATCCTATTCCTGTGCAGGTTGTCCTGTTCCTGTCCTTATGCTGTATTAAACCTGCAAAACTCCTACTACCTCGAATCTTGACTCTTATTTATTGAGCTATCTGTTATTGCTATGCCTAGATCCGGTATTATTTATTTATATACCACAATGTCACCACTAGGTTGGTGAGTGAGGGTTCTTAAAAAGATATTGTGTGTTTGTTCTCTTCACTTGTTGTGTTTTTTGCTTTTTGTTATCCCAGATTGTCTTTTACGTGATTTTCTGAGGTGCCCTTATGTTGTGTCACCATAGCAAACGCGCCAGTTCTAACAAGCAAAAGCATAAAAAGTGCTCTTGCTTGCTAGAAGCGGAGCAGACTTGCTTTCAGGGAGAGGGAGGTGTATGTTCAGCTGCTCCATCTCTGTACAAGCAGTGCCGGCTCCCACAGAAGGAGGGAAGCAGACAGTGACCATGGGGACCTTCAGGCTCGCCCCGCGGTCCCCAACAGATTTAAGTGGGTGCCCTGGATGGGACCAGGGTACCCACAATAGAGGCCGGACCCTGAGGGATGGGCTCCCCCCTACCGAAATCGGCCCAGGAGGTGGGGCTGTCTAGCCCGCTGCCCTAGTTATAGAAAAAATAAAAAGGCCTGACCCCAGGGGATGGGGTCCCCGGGCCGTTAGCAGCCCAGGAGGCTCCTCTCACCTATTCAAAAATTCTTCATGGGGGCATTAAAGAAATACAATTAAATTAAAATTAAAACAGGATCAACAACTTGACAGATTCCCTGCCCACTTTCACCACCACTTTGCAAACATGTCTCCTGGCATACAACTTGTTGGGGGATGAAGTACCCTTGTCTGCAGAGGTTCCTTTGGGGCCGACAACCACTTCTGTTACCTCCAGTAAGTCCCACACAGCGGGATTGCTGATATGTTGTCGGAGCCTAAGCCCCCTTTCACTACCACTGTGCAAACGCGCCTCCCGGTGCACTACTGGTTGGGGGATAGCGTCCTCTTTACTCCTGATGGTCCTTGAGGGCCAACTACCCCACCTGTTACCTCCAATAAGTCCCACAAAGTCGGACTGCTGAGAGGTCTTTGGAGGCCATGCCCCTTTTCTCCACCACTCAGCTAACGTACCCCCTGGTGCACTTCTGGGTGGGGGTTAAAGTCAACTTTACTTCTGGCAGTCCTTGGTGGCCAACTACCTCTTCTGTTACTTTTAGTAAGTCCCATAGAGCTGGATTGTTGAGAGGTTGTTGGAGGCCACGCCCCCTTTCTCCACCACTCTGCAAACACACCTCCTAGCACATTACTAGTTGGTGAATGAAGTCCCCTTGGCTGCTGATGGTCCTTGGGGGCCAATTACACCTCCTGTTACCACAGGTTGTCAGATGTCATACCCCCTTTCTCTACCACTCTGCAAACACGCCTCCTGGTGCACAACTGGTTAGGGGGTAAAGTCCCTTGGCTGCTGACGGTCCTTGGGGCCAGCTACCCTCCTGTTACACCAAGTACACCCAGGGATGTTATAGTTAGGTTGGAAATAGAATTTGAAAATTCTTAGGAATTCATAAAAAAAACAAAGGTTAAGGGGATTTTATAGGTAGGAAATGGAATTTTAAAAAACTTAGAATCTCACTGAAAAAAGTTAAATTACCTTGACGTTATAGTTAAGCTAAGATTGCACTCATATAACACTGGTGCCTTTCAGCAGTTATAGTTACCTGAGCTAACTATAACTTACACCCCCGCAATGCACTGTTTATTACCTCACATATTACATCACTCATGTCATGGTCGGTAACATCACTGATGAAATCACTGATGACATCTTAAATGAAATCATCCATTGAACCACTCAAACACTCACACCCCTACAACTCTCGTACACCCATTTATACACCCACACAGCCGCTTACATACCCATTCACAGATCTATACCTGTACTCATGTACCCATTCAATTCTCCATAGAGGCACTCACACACTCACTCACTCGTACAGCCATTCACACAACCATTCACTCACCCATTCAGCCACTCATACAACCAGTCACTCTCCCATACAGCCCCTCCCATAGCCACACACTCACCCATACAGCCACTCACACAGCCACTTATTTATACCAACACAGTGACTCACACACCCACTCACCCACCCATGCAGCCTCTCAACACAACCACTCTCTCACCAAAACAAGCATTCACACACTCAATCACACATCCACACAAGCACTTACATACCGATTCACATATCCAGTCAGTCAAGTAATCTTTATTTCGGTCGGAGACCATAAAAGATACATAGTAGCCATTCATAACATTGCTCAAAAACACAAGCAAGCAACAATAAATATATATTCACATATCCATACAAGCATTCGCACATCCTCTCACTCACACATATAGCTATTCACACAGACAATTACTCCCCAATACAGCCACTCATACCAACTGACTTAACCAAAAACCCACTCAAACAGTCACTCACTCACCCATACAGCCACTTGCACACCAAGTTACTCACTCATACAGTCACTCAGACACCCACTCACTCACCCATACAGTCACTGCGTACCCACCTATGCACCCATACAGCCACTTGCCCATACACACAAGTATACAGTCACACAGCCACACACATAATATATGGTGGAAGTAGTATCACTCAGTAGTAGTGCACCTAGTATACTAATTTAACTTTTGTAGTAGGTTAGTATATATTTTCAGTACCCATAAACTCTTAAAACACGTATACTTACTTGATGATGTCATCAGTGATGTCATTTGAGATGTCATCAGTGATGTCACTGACCATGTCATGAGTAACGTAATATGTGAGGTCATAAGCAGTGCATTGTGGGGGTGTAAGTTATAGTTAGCTCAGGTAACTATAACTGCCGAATTTCACTGGGCTTTGTACGGTTGCCTAACTATAAAGTCCCTGGAACTATTTTTTCCAGTGAATTTTTAAGATTTTTTAATTCTATTTTCTGACTATAAAGTCCCTGTAACCTTAGTTTTTTTAGTGACTCTACATATATATATTGGTTTTTCAGTGACTCAATATATATATATATATATATATATATATATATATATATATATATATATATATATATATATATATATATATATATATATATATATATATATTACCTACTGGCGGTCGCCAGTAGGTATATATAGTTAGGATTTTTTCTCTATGGGATTTTTGAAAATTCTATGTCTAATAACTTTGGTGTTTGTGGACGGAATTGGCTGAAATTTTCAGGAAAATGGAACGTTTTGTTTCTGAGCAGCCCCTGAAAATTTGGGGGGGTTTTGTCAAGGGGGGGCCGAGAAAAGGGGGGGTCCCAAAACGTGTTTTTAACATTGAGTTTTCCATAGGGCGGTTGGCCTCACTTTTAGCCCGAACGGCTGAATGGATTTGCACGAAACTTGGCAAAATTGTAGGGACTGGTAGCCCGATGTGCCTTTGCTAGGTCTCAATATATGTGCTCCAGTGGATTTTGAGAAATTAACGTTCAAAAAAAGATATATATCTGTAACAGCGGACCAGGCAGCGCTCCAGTTCGCGTACTTTTCGCGTTACGGAGCTTTGTGAAGCGAAGCTGATTGGTTCTCCGGCGTCTGTAAACATTCCAAACAGTCCGTAGCGGCCGCCATCTTGTCTCTCGGTAGGAACGAGAGACAAGAGGAGTCCAAAGCGAAGGGGCAAATGACCATAAGGGGGCATAGTAGATCCTCACTGACCTCTTAGGTTTGATGTACCATTTTGCCAAGTTTGGTGTAATTCCGTTCAGCCATTCAGGCTGTAGACGTATCTAAATGTCCTATGGAAAATTGCATGGGGAAAACACATTTGAAAGTGTTGAAATTTAGAACCAATTAAAATGTTACTTTGGTTTTGTATTTGTGTGTGATGAAAGTTAATTGGTTATGTATATATCTAAAATGAGAGGAAACCACAGCCATTTTGTGATACTACTGTCTGAGGTACATTTGTGAGGAATTTTTGGTGCTCAATTTCCTGTGTTTGATTTACACAGTACTAACACTTCTCCTACTTTCAAAAAGGTGAGTTGTTAATTTGTAAGGGGAACTATGTTGTACACTTTAAGATAATTTGAAAAAAATTTTCTGTTATTCATTTTCAGTCCTTCTGTTATACTAAATACTTGATAAAGTTAGTTTTATATTATGTATTACTAAAAACGATAAATGAAAGTGATTATTTTTTTCTGCAATTTACAGCAAGAAATTTCAAAATAAAATGGATCACAATGAAGAGACCGTGGCAATTTCTTTTGAATTATCCACTACATTTATTGAAATTGACAGCACCAATAATGAAATATTCTCACAAGGAGGAGATGACTTGAATGATTTTTTTGATCAATCTCTTGACGGCGAATTTATCGAATGTTTGGAGACCATAGAGTTACAAGAATCATCATTGCAGACTTTTCATGAGGAGATTTCTGATGAGATGATTGAAGAGGAAATTCCTGATGCGGACATGTTACTAGTTCTTTCAAATTATGAAAATTCAGAAGAATAAATTTATATTTAGAAATCAAAAATTGTTTGAGACATTATTCATTTTTATTTTTAATTTATGAGGTTGTAGCGAAGTGATTGTAGTATAAAAAAAGACTTATAGTATAGAGTGCAAAAATTGGTTCTTTTTGGAGGGGCAAAAAAAAAACAACGTTTTTTTGGTGGGGTGCGCCCGGTTAGCGTAACGGGAAGTGGACTGGGGAGCGTACTACAAGGAAAGAAGAATGATTGACTTTTAACTTATTGTATGTTTATAGACTTGTTTTTCTGCTGAGTGACGTCTCGGCCTATCTCCACGGGATGCAGTCCCTACCATCTCGGCGTTTAAGCCCAGGGGGACCGGTAGTGTGGGAGAGATAACGGGGCATATTATCAAGGGGGTTTATCTCCGCTTTTTTGGCTTTAAAAGCCAAGAAAGCAGAGATAAAATTATCTCCGTATTACGTAGCTGTCGCTAACACCAGTTAGCGACCGCTAGTAGGAGATAGCGACCATCTTGGGCTCCACTTTGCATGTCAGTGATATTTATCACTAATGACATGCAAAGTGGGCATGCCAAGATGTTAGCGACTGGAAACAGTCGCTAACATCGCTATCTCCTATTACCAACTTTTGGAGATATTCGCGCTAAGCGCGAATATCTCCAAAAAGTAACACCTGTCCTGAGCAGTTCTTAGCCATGTCATCCAATGGGAGGTGGATAACATGGCTAAGAGCATTAGCTCGGTAATGCATGAATATCGCGGACTTTTCAGCGATATTAATGCATTGCGGCCGTTTTTTATCGCATTTGCGATAAACCTTGATAATAGCAAGGTTTATCTGCGATAATTTCTGACGATGCTTAGCGGTAAAAAATTTGTTGCTAAGCATCGTTAGGGATAAATATCGCTTAACTTTGGTAATATGCCCCACCGTCTGTTAACGTTCGATTAGAAGGAAATGAGGAAGTGTTGAAAAACATTGTCTGCGCCATCTTGCCTTTTTTCAAATGCCACACTTTTGTCGTGCACGGCAGCCATTTTAGATGCCTTGACCAGACCCACTCTCTGCACGCTGTCGATCCGTAGCATGGCTCCCCACCCTCGCAAGCATCTTCCCCAGGCACTGGTCACCCCCGCTCTCTGTCTTATGCATGGGCAATAAACCTCCCCCCATCTGCGCTGCTCTTCCCTGAGAATCACACCCTGTGCCCGCCCGACACCTCCCTTTCGCCCTATTCACTACCGCACCCTCTGACACTCCTCTTCCTCTGTGTCCGATTGTCCAGGCCGGTCCCAGGCTATCAGCTAGCCCTGCAGATGTAGTTTATGGCCCCAGCTGTAAAGAATCACCCCTCTTCAAAGGAGTTATAATAGATCAAGGCCCACACCCGATGAGATCCGTCACACCACACGCGTTCCTACTATCTGAAAACCATCCTGTATTGTGATTGGGGAGGGGACCGAGCCTGAAGCGGAAGATTCCAGGGATGACTCTTTGTACATCAAAGTTTTTACAATTATGTGTCACATTAAAAATATATAGCACTCCAACAAAGTAGTAGGAATATAAAACTTTAATAACTTATAAATATATACAACAAAACAAAAGCAGTAAAAACATTTAAACAATGAAGAGACCGTGGTAATTTCTTTTGAATTATCCACTACATTTATTGAAATTGACAGCACCAATAATGAAATATTCTCACAAGGAGGAGATGACTTGAATGATTTTTTTGATCAATCTCTTGATGGCGAATTTATCGAATGTTTGGAGACCATAGAGTTACAAGAATCATCATTGCAGACTTTTCATGAGGAGATTCCTGATGAGATGATTGAAGAGGAAATTCCTGATGAGGACATGTTACTAGTTCTTTCAAATTATGAAAATTCAGAAGATGTTGCCTGGGGGTGGGTCGTCAGTAGCGGTCTGTTGTGCGAATAGTTCCAAGGCAGCAGAACGCGCTGAAATCTGGATGGCACCAAGGTGATGTCCAGTAAGTTGCCGCCCACCAAATAACGGCGTGGGGCGCCGCGGGGGGGGGGAGGCAGTCCAAAGTTCCGTTAAAAGGGCCATCAGTCAAAAAGGGGAGGGGGTGCAACAATTTTTCCTACCGGGTCACACTGTGCTTTCACCGGAACTGAGGTCTGCAGGATTCTAGTCATTCAAACTGAGGCTGGCGCCAGCATGGGAGCGCCGACGTCCCGCGGCTACAGTTTCGTCACTCCACGGGCGATCATGGCAGTCATTCCCCATCGGGGGTGTCTGCGGGGGTCGGGGACTCCCGCGGCTCCTCTAGAATCTTCAAGGTCGTGGAGGACTACGGTGGTGGAGTCAACCAGTGACCGGGCCATTTCTTTATGCTGGGCCCGCTCTTGCCAGGTCGACCGCCATTTTGAGAGTTCGGTAGCTACCGGCGATCGCGGGGTCAAATGAGCGGACGGGTTCCACCCTGCCGGGCGAGACGTTGCAGCATCGCCACAGTGGAAGAACCCTTTTCCGGGCGCCTGGAGCGCTGAGGGTGCAGCTGGGAAGCCTCCACCTGGGGAGGCGGGAGAGGCCTGTTCGCACCGTCTCTCCCTCCCAGTGCACCCCACGGCGTCTCGCTTGACATTTGTTATGGCCGGACCAGGCGATGAGGACGAGGGGGGGGTCGGAGGCATGTGCAAGACATCCCCCCCCAGTGTTGTCGCAGCCATTATAAAAGAAAGAAGAAATGTCCCGTCCGTCTTTGGGCCGGACCTCCGGTGGATGGCGGCCGGACGCCCTTTGCTCTGGCCCCATGAACGGGTTCCTTGGCTCATCCGGTGGGGCAGGCCTTGGCGTGTGGTGCCTCTCCTGGGCCTTTCGTGCAGTGGCCTCTCCACTCCCAGGCCCTCCATGGATGCTGGCCCAGACTGGGAGAGAGAGGGTCTAACCTGCAATTCTCCAGGGTTACCGCCACCGCGGCCGGATCCCGTCGGCCTCGGCCTCTGGTTGATGGTGGCCGGACTGGGAGAGAGAGGGGAGGGTCGAGGACACAGACATTCCCCCCCTTGCAACTCTCCAGGGTGGTCGTAGCAATCCCCCTGGCCGGGTGCCATTGGCCTCGGCCTTTCCTCCGGCTACCCCCTACGTGATGATCTTCTGCCGACGGTTGGCAGCAGGACCCGCCTTATATGTGTTGCTTCTGGCTGGGCGTAGCCTGAAACCTGTTGCACTTTGGAAGTTTCCAGAATGGGGCGGATGTCTGCTGACTTTTATCTTTCCCAGTTTGCCGTTATTTGGCCGTGGCAGGCGGTGGGACAGACACGTTTTGGGGCAGTGAGGGACGATGAATCCTCGTTGCCTTGTGGCCGTTGCAATGTCACACTTGGTTTCTCTTGCTGTTTTCAGGTTTCTTATTACGGGCTTACTTCTAACATTTCTTGTTTCTAGGACAATAATAGGTTTTATCATTACGTACTGTTATCGTTTCTTTGTTTGTTATTTAATAAAAAGTTCATCAGTGGCCTACTGATTTTCGTTTTCCTATTCCTTTCTTTCCAGGTTGTTTCATGCTAAAGTTTCTGTTAACAGGATACAGTGATCACTTCGTTATTATTGCATATGTCCTTTTCACTAGGGGTGCTCTCTGGTCGGGCCAGATGACCTATCTCTAGTAAATGGTCCGGGTGAAACAGGTGCATCAATCAGTGGGGAGTAGATAGGCATGACAGATTACAACGGGGGACAAAGGTCCGCATTACCTACCCTTTCACTACTTGCAAAGATTTTCCTACGTTTATTTGCAAACAGGGAATACCTCCAAAAAGAACCAATTCCCAAACAGTCAATGTTCGGGCAAACAATCAATCAATGAGGAACGAAATAGGCACGATGTGTTAAAGGTTTGCGTTACCTACCCTTCACTATCTGCAAAGGGAGAGAGAATATTCCTATTCTTCCCCGTTTGCAGGCAGAGAAGATCCTTAAGAGAACCAACTTCGAACAATTCAATGCTCGATTCAATCAATCAATCAATGGGGAGAAAAATAGGTATGACGGATTACAATGGGGACAAAAGTCTGCATTTACCTATCCTTCACTATCTGCAAAGACTAAACAGAGTATGGCGATTCTGTGCTTGTTTGCAAATGCTTGGATAACAATCAATCAAATGGAGAGAGAAGCAGGCACGACGGATTACAACGGGGGCAAAGGCCTGCGTTAACTAACCTTCACTATCTGGAAAGAGAGAGTACTCCTAATAGAAATGAGGGGGGGGGCAGCATTGAAAGCAGATCAGTGTGCATAAACACGAAAATGTTTTTTCTTACCACGTACTTGACAATCGACAGCTTATGATATTTGCTATTAAAAAACCATTGAAATTCACTGAAAAAACCATAGGTTATAGAGCATATATAGTTAGGAATTAGCATTTACAAAACCTTGAAAATTCACTGAAAAAACCATAGGTTATAGACCATATATAGTTAGGAATTAGCATTTAAAAAACCTTATTTTACTCACACAAAACCATTGAAATTCCATATATAGTTAGTAGTCCTAACTATATATCGCGCACCCGCAATCCACTGCTGATCATGTCACATATTACATCATTCATGACATGGTCAGTGACATCACTGATGACATCACTGATGACATCTCAAATGACATCACTGATGACATCACTGATGACATCTCAAATGACATCACTGATGACATCACTGATGACATCTCAAATGACATCACTGATGACATCACTGATGACATCTCAAATGACATCACTGATGACATCTCATTTGACATTACTGATCACATCACTGATGACATCATTCATGTGATAATACGATGAACCTCTTCAGACTCTAATATAACCTTAGATACACTCAGTGTAAACAGACACTCACAGACTGTCACTCATCCATGGAGTTACTTACACACCTAGTCAGTCATGCAAAGAATCAATCACACCTCAATTTCCTCAACTATACAGTTATACACACCTTACTTATTCAAACATATACTAACACATATTTACTCTCTTTTACAATCCCTGATACAAGTTCACAATGATCCATACAGCCACTCACACATTCACTGACTCTTATGCACAGTTATTTATATATGCCAATTCTCACATGTACTGTGTTTTACATATGTACTTACTTTGACATGTAGCACTGAGATATCCATTCACTCACCAATGCACTCATGCACACAGTGAACCACCCATACAGCTGTTTCCACATGCACTTTTGAACCCATACATCGAGTGAATCAACTGCTCACACATCTATGCACAGAGTCATACACCTCCCAGCCACCCACACACACACTCAGTCTCCCATACAAATACTTGAACAACCAATCAATAACCCATATACTTACTCATATAGCTACTGATCAACACATGCAGCAGTTTACAGAACAACAAACATAATGATGCACAAATTAAGACAGTTCGTCACTAACCCATGCACTCAGTGAGACACATTTAACCACTCACTCATACAGTCAGGCATGCACCTACTAAATCCTTCATCCAGACACTTCTACATCCACTCATTCTTCAATATGTAAGACATATTTTAACTTTACAGAAATACACAGTCACTGGATGTTGTCATCAGTGATGTCATTTGAGATGTCATCAGTGATGTCATCAGTGATGTCATTTGAGATGTCATCAGTGATGTCATCAGTGATGTCACTGACCATGTCATGAATGATGTAATATGTGACATGATCAGCAGTGGATTGCGGGTGCGCGATATATAGTTAGTACTACTAACTATATATGGAATTTCAATGGTTTTGTGTGAGTAAAATAAGGTTTTTTAAATGCTAATTCCCAACTATATATGGTCTATAACCTATGGTTTTTTCAGTGAATTTTCAAGGTTTTGTAAATGCTAATTCCTAACTATATATGGTCTATAACCTATGGTTTTTTCAGTGAATATATATATATATATATATTGGACCTGGCCCCTTTTGGCAGGTTCACCCCGAGGCTTTTTGCTTTTTCCTAGCCTGTTTCTGGAACCTGGTGTTGGTGATTTTAGGCCTTGGCGCACTTTTTCACTGTGGTACAGTGTAAAGTGCGTGAGCTCTCTGTGTATGTGTGGTGAGTGACCTGCCCTCCCATAGGAATGAATGGGGAATATGTATGCCCATGGTAGTTCCTCATGTGTGGGGAGTGCAGGGTCGAGTTTGATAGGTGCGAACTCGTGAGATTGAATGCTGGAGGAGCTCAGCGGTAGCGGAGGGGGCGCGGGGCACTTTGCCGGTGCCCGCCCCCGCCGCACGTCAAAGCCAGGTAGCAGCTGAGGAGGAGAGGCGGAGGGGGCCCGAGGCACATTGCCGGTGCCTGCCCCCGCCGCAGAGAGAAGAGAAACTGCCGCCGGGAGCCTTGCTGGCTCCACACTGAGTCCCGGTCCCGAGACGGGGGACCGAGCAAAGCAAGGAGAGTCCGTGAGGAGCAGGAGCTCCTCAGATGCAGCCGAGTCCGCCCCCGCCGCACCGAAGACCGGCGAGAGCACATGGAGCAGCCCGGTGAGTGTTGTCGGGCCAGGGGGAAGCTCCGTGCGGTGCCGGTTTGAGGCACTTGAGTCAGGGCGGGCCCGGATGGCAGTGGGCCGCCCCACCGCATTCTTGTTTGGCCCACGAGGGCCCCGGGGGCATTGTTGTTGGTTTCCGAGCCCTGAGGGGCTCCGTGGCATTTCTTAGAGCCCCGAGGCTCCAACGAGGGGCATAATTCTTTTCAGAGCCCCGTGGCTCCCACGATGGCCAGTAGTTGTTGAGTCCCCGTGTGAGGGGCTCCATCGTCGTGAGGCAGCATATATGTTATTAGAGCCACAAAGCTCTAAGGGGGCCATATTTGTTTTAAGGAGCCTGAAAGGCTCCAGGGCATATTTTGTTTCAGAGCCCCTGAGGCTCCAGCGTGATTTAGGGGGCCATTGACCTTTCCTAGAGGGCCCCTGGGAACACATAGTTCCAAAACCTGGGTGGCTCCAACCGATGGCGCAGATGTGTCCAAGGGCCAGTGAGGGCCCTGTCGCAGTTTGTCTCCAGCTGCCCAGCAATTAGTGGGCATCTGCACCGTTTAGGCGCAAGATGGAGAGGGAGTCCCTGAGAGGGACAGAGATGGCACAGAGGTGCCCGGCCAAACACAGCTGCGCAGCACTTAGTGCCAGCTGCAGCGTTTAGGCCCTTGTGAGTATTCCCAGGTGCCCAGCAAGTAGTGGGCACCTGCACCGTTTAGGCCCCTGAATTTTGGACTACAGGGCGTCCTAGCCCCAACAAGGCCAGTTGGCCTAGGGACTGCCACAGGTAGTGGCTTATGTAAGGTTTTGCGCAATTGTGTGGTTTTTCCTTGCACCTCTGAATGTTTTAGGCATCATGTGTCTTTGCGCTATTGAGTTGTGTTTTCTTTCCTGGCACCTCTGAATGTTTTAATGAATCATGTGTCTTCCTTGATTTTACACCTCTGAATGTGTTGGTTGATGCATCATGTGTTTTTCTTTCCCTGCACCTCTGAATGTGTTTTTGATGCATCATGTGCTGTGTTATTACACCGCTGAATGTGTTGGTTGATGCATCATGTGTTTTTCTTTCCCTGCACCTCTGAATGTGTTTTTGATGCATCATGTGCCGTGTTATTACACCGCTGAATGTGTTGGTTGATGCATCATGTGTTTTTCTTTCCCTGCACCTCTGAATGTGTTTTTGATGCATCATGTGCCTTGTTATTACACTGCTGAATGTTTGATGCATCATGTGTAATGTGTTCTTGCTTCTACCCCTAAATGTATATTATTCTTAGGTGGTGGTGTTTTGCCTAGTATAGTTTATACTAGAGAGGTTATGTGTCCATGCGTGATCTAGGCCTATGGTTATTAGTATTGCGTAGTGTGTACCTACCTTTACCAGTAGTTACTGGTTGTGATTTATAACTGTTAGTTTGTGTTACAGTGATTTTACATCTTATTTTCTATTTCTACAAGTGTTGATTCTGACAGTGGCCCATGTGGCCCTGTCTTGTAAATAATCCCATATGAATATTGCCCGTGCCAGTTGGCACAATGTACATGTGTGATTTTTATCTGATGTGTTTTGACAATACAGAAGTTATTTTTATATAACCTTGTGTGGAGTTCCTTTTGTGGTGTGCCTAGGATGTTGTTTCTGTTGTGTGCTGGCGCAAATGCTTTACACATTGCCTCAGAGTTTAGCCTTACTGCTCGTGCCAAGCTACCAAGGGGGTGAGCAGGGGTTATCTTGGCGTGTGACTTCCTTGCCCTGACTAGAATGGTGGTTTCTGTCTGGCTTTGGCGTCAGCCTTAGCCTACCAGAAATAGCCAGGTCTAACAATATACATATATATATATATATATATATATATATATATATATATATATATATATATATATATATAGTCACTGAAAAAAACAAAGGTTACAGGTACGTTATAGGGTGTGTAAATAAATATACACACATACATATCATATATGTCTGAGTGTATACACATACATACAATGCCTACATTTCATGCAAGTGAGAAACATAGCTTACCTAGGGCACATGCACATGCTTGCAGAGATGATGAGGTTATGCTTGAACAATAATATCTTCATTTTCAATAGTGATCTCTACAAGCAGGTGCGTGGAACTGCCATGGGTTCTAGCTTTGCGCCGAGTCTGGCGAATCTCTTTCTAGGCAAGTGGGAGGAGGAGATTCGCAAAGATGAACAATTCAGTATTGAATTTAGCAAAGTTAGAACCTGGGTTCGCTACATTGACGACCTATTTGTAATATGGAGTGGGTCCAATGTGGAAGCCCAGGATTTTGTGAACAAATTGAATAGAAATCCGTACAACATTACACTCACTGCAAACATTAGTACGGAGAGTATAGAGTTCTTGGACACTAAGGTTATGGTACATGAAGGTCGTCTAATGACGAATTTATATAGAAAAGAAACAGCGGGGAACAGCCTATTACACGCCTACAGTGCCCACCCAGAGAGCCTTAAATGGAGCATACCCTATGGGGAGCTCCTCAGAGCCAGGCAGAATTGTAGTGAGGACAGCCTGTGTGAGGAAGAAATGAACAATATGCTCAAACGGTTTTGTGAGAGGGGGTACCCAGATTGGGTTTTATCTAAAGCAGTGAACAAAATGAGTGGTAAACCAAGGGAGAGTACTCTTGAGCCAAAAAACCCTTTGCCGGAAACAGCATCTGTTACTAGAGTTATCACAACCTTTAATGAAGATTCTAGGAAAGTGAGTAAAGTGTTGGCTGATAATTGGAATTTACTTAAAGTTGATAACATTATAGGTTTCAAAGTCGACGTTCGACCTTCTATTACCTATAGGAGAGGAAAAAGTTTGAGGGATATCCTAGTGAGAGTGTGGAAAAGTAAATTTTGCCATGTTCTGTGTCCCTACGCCTCATCCATCATATGTTATGTGTGCATGACCAATATGCATATGTTATTCCCCATGTCCGATTAATGACGCAATTACAGTTGTGTCCACCTCTAGTATGTCATTTTCCAGTCCTCGTGAATACTACGAATATCAGGCCTATGTAAAGTAATGTTGCCACGTTTCCCAGTGTGCACGTTATTCCATTATAAAGTCCCCGTTTCCAGGCCTCAAAAGGGCCCGGACCACAGATTCAGCTCCTGTCTCCTGAAAGCCTCGCTGAGGAGCGATACAGCCCCCACCTGTATCCTCGACCCTTCACTTACTTCCTGCCTCGCAGTGCCCGGTGCAGCTTGGCTCTGCCTCTGAGTCTGCCAAAAGTATGTTATAGTTCCAGTTATCAGTTCAGTCCTCCTCTTCTGCATTCCTAAAGCTACTGAACTGCATCAATAGTTTCCGTCATTGTCTAGCCTTCTCGTCTCCATGTTAGAGAAATACTGTATTTAATGGTCATTTAATATTCTCCATCACGCACTACATGTAGAATAATGCATGGTCCAGTCTTAGAGTCAAGTTAGCCTCTCCCCTCATGACTTCTAGTTCATATCAACATGTTCCCTAAACATTAGATACCAGATAGGGTTTAGGTACATGTCGCTCCGACCCTCCAGACTCTAGTCTCTGCTCCTAGCACAGAGTTCGTAGCCCCCAGCTTCTCCTAGTAACACGTCATTGCCAGTTTTCGCGCACCATTAGGTTAGAGGTCCCGGCTCCTTAGGTAGCCCCCTCCTATGTTTCCACCCATTCATGACATATTCTGTTACGTTTGCATCACATGTCTATGTATACTCCCAGTTACACCTCTTTTTACTGTTATCTTTCGCGACTGCTACGCGTCACGCCTTCTGCTCCACCCACTGCTACGCCTACTGCAATGTAATGCTATGTGTTCGCGCTATGTATATATGCCTGTGTTTTGTTATTGAATGTTAGCGCGCTCATCCCGACCTAGCCCCAGCAGCTGCTGGGCCTCTTTTCCCCTGTTGGGCCCCAGTTGTCCTGCTGGGCCCTGTCATTCTGTTCCTATGCAGGTTGTCTTGATCCTGTCCTTATGCTGTAATAAACCTGCAGAAACTCCTACTACCTCGAATCTTGACTCTTATTTTATTGAGCTATCTGTTATGCTATAAGTCTAGTCAAAAATAGGGTATTATTTATTTATTTACCACATAATGGCGCCCGAACAGGGACTTGCCCTTTCCCCACGCGTCGGTGAAGCCACGCCGACCCCCTGACCCTCTGCAGTCGTGACGGAACTCTTCTGCGCAGTGGCAGATATTTCTGCTCAAGTATCCCTCAGGCCCACGGAGGAGACGGAGGAGGCGGTCCAGCATCCGAACGAGACGGTGGAGGAACGCGGCGAGTCCCGACCAGAGCCCAAGCCGAGAGTCCAAGGTCCGAGGTATCCGGAGGCCCACCTGTAACTGAAGTCCGAAGTCCGAAGTTCGTCGTCCGTCGTCCAGTCCAGTCCGAGGCTTTCCGTTCCGTGCTGCCCGGTGAGTACCGTTGCTGGGGTAGTATCTAGACAGGGTCACTTTAATTGACTCTGGTCTGTGGGTTGGTGGTACACAGTCCCACAAACGAAGTGTCCACTTCGGTGGATGCGGGTCCTGACGTGTCTCTTTATGAGACCGGTAAATGTCGTACTGTTACAGCAGTGCATCCAGTAACTCTAGTCTGTTCCGTTCTCGAGAAAATCTGTTCTATTTCTGTTCTCAGTATTCCAGGTAATATTCTGTTCGAACTGTTATTTATAATGTTCTTCATGTATTTTACTGTTGTGGTATGAGTGCGATGTGATTTCATGTTTTTATTGTGTATGGTATTGTGTCCAGATTACAGTGCAGTCATGCCTATATTTTCCAAGTTACGTCAGTTAAAAACTAGAAAGGGTCTGTTAGAGGAAGCAGTTCCTGTCCCACCTAGGGACAGTCCAGGTCACTTTATGTATCAGAAACATGGCATAAGCGCCATATTGTATCTAGATATATGGGTAGAGTATACCAAACAGTTAGAAGAAAAGTATAGATGGCCCGTATCGGGTACATGGGATGCCGAATGTATCATGCGAGTAGAAGAAGCATTATGGAAAAAGAAAGCCAGACAGTCACAGAAAGATGCCATCGAGTTATGGCGTAAAGAAGCGCATAGAAGAACGGAAAAAGAAGTCAGAAAGTCAGAGTTAAGTAGAGAATCCCAAGAACGAGCCCAAGAAAGAGAATTAATCGAGATAGGTGAACAAGTCAAAGCCGAACAGTCAGACAGACAGAGGCATGCCCTTATTAAGGGTATGTATCCTCTTCTTGCCGAAGGAGTGCCAAAAGCGACCCCAGAGGCATCCAGTAATTTCCCGCCACCATTAGTTCCGACCAAGCTACGTCACAAACCGACCGCAGCTGATATTTTTATTTCGTCCTATCTGGACGACACAGTCCCCGAATATGCAAATCCTGTCCGCGCTCCGCCAGTCCCTGTAAACCAGGTAATTCATGCTCCTCCAGACACCGGGGTGCCCTTAACAGCTCCCCCGGCCCAGTCCGCCATACAAGTACAATTACCGACCCTGCCAGGACGAAGAATGTCAGTAGACGACTCCAGTCTAGGGGCTGCAGGAGGAGCTACTCCTCAAACCCCGCCGCCACACAAGCGTTTATCGGCACTCGAATTACATGCTCAAGCATCACAGCGTACTCCTAAAAGTAATAAGTCTGTTACAGAAATCAGGCAAGCCCTTAACGAATGTGTCTATGATCCAGTTCCAGGCGAATATACTATGGTTTTATATTCCTTACGTGTAAGGAGAGTGACCGAGTATCTAGTCACCTTACCGAATATGAAAGAAGATCTAGACAGAATATATCGTTTCATCCGTACAGGGGAGGATCCAGAAAGTATTGGCGAGATTATGTCTCAAAGGAAAGCCGAGATTCAGCTCATGATATTAAAGTTCCTGATCAATTGTCTAATAAGAGAACAAGATTACCCGTCTAAAGATCCCGCCGAAATGAGAATCCTGACAAGGTGGAGTGATAATATAGCCGAGGGTAAGCACAAGACCGTCAGTGCCATGGAGAGTATGTACAAGAAAATTCGTAAAGAAATAGTAAGGTTACACGACCAGCGTAAAGCAGCACAAGTAAGCGAGAAAGAAAGTATCTCTGATCCTGAAGAGGAAGAGAACGAGAATCCCGCCAGAATAGCGTATGTAGGAAAATCCAGATTTCCAGATCGCCATTTACGTCTAGAACCCAAGTCTATTTTTCATCTAGCACCAGAACAAGGTTCTCTAGAACAAGTATTTCAAGCTACCGATCACATTCTGAAATCACGAGTCGGTTACAGTGAATTAAGTACCATGCATGAACAAGAACTAGCCCGATCAGCAGTCCGATGGATTACTGATTCTACCACTTTTCCAGACGAAATAGTGGCACAAATGTTTCTGAAATTGCCCCCAGCCGAGCAACGACTGGTGGGTATGTATATGATCCAGTACCTCATCACTCTGTATGAGGGTCAACACTCTGATCCAGGCCCGTTACATGATATCCTGAACGAGTTACTCCAGTATAGATGGAGAGGTCTAGGTACCGATTTAATTAGTGTCATTCTAGAACAGCGCCACAAATATAGAACGTTCCTGAACCCGCATTTTGTTCATGTCTCACCCCCAGAAAGTAAATCGTTTTACATAGACAGACAGAATCCGTTACGAGAAGTCCACCCAGTCCAAGGGGCGGGTGGCGTAATGCAACGAGTGTTTGTATACACTCCAATTTCAAAGATGGAACTTCTTGAAATGAAGAAATTAATTCCCTGTCATGACAAAGATCCAGCAGGGTTCCATAGAGAATTAAAAGACATGCTCCGTATGGGAGAATACACTTACCCAGATATCATTAAAATGTTAAAGGTCCTGTTACCCGCAGGGGTGTATGAAAAGTTAAAGGAAAAAGAATGGGAGGTGGGAGAGAAAAAGATCGATTGGGCAGCTCTAGAAGCTGAAGACAAGGCACGAGTACCAGGTACCGGTCTTGGAGATAAATGTAAAGAATTACCAGAATTACTGATTCAAGTTTTACCCAGATTATTGACAACGAGAAAAGAAGACTGGGATGCAATCTCAGCCTGTAAACAGAAACAAGATGAAGATATTAGTGATTTTTATTCTAGATTTGAAAAATGTTTCAGTATTAACAGTGGTCTCAAGACAAGTAGTGAGTCATACCCTCATCTTTTCGTTACCAAATTAGTCGAGAATTCAAGCCCACAAATTAAAAATCGAGTTTTGAAAGTCGAAAGCACCTGGCAAGCAAATACTCCGTCCCAGATGCTCCAGATGCTCCAGTATCACCAGAATAGAATCAGAGAAGAGCAAGAACACGAGAGAAAACGTATGAAAGACACGAAAATGAAAGTGCTAGTTGCACAATCTGTTCCTCAAGACAGTCAGAAGAGGGGTCCGAATCAAGCCAGTCATCCTGCAGCTCCCGTTAAAGGGAACTGCAATTATTGTAAACAGCCAGGTCATTTTATAAACGAGTGTGCAGTTCTGAAACACAACATAGCTACTGGTAAGACTAAAGAAAGACCACGTCCGCCTAGACAAGAACAAGTTTCACAGATTCCTCAGTCACAGAATGCACAACAGACAGTTTCCGCACCGCAGCCTATTGCTGCAACACAGCATGTTACGTCACAGATGTACCAGTATGCACAGTCCGAGTATCCAGAGTACCAGTCATATT
Source organism: Lissotriton helveticus (assembly GCF_964261635.1). Taxonomy (NCBI): domain Eukaryota; kingdom Metazoa; phylum Chordata; class Amphibia; order Caudata; family Salamandridae; genus Lissotriton; species Lissotriton helveticus. The sequence goes on along the minus strand of NC_136060.1, from coordinate 42,562,143 downwards.
CATGAAACAGCCTAGAGAGGGAGGTAGGCTTGCCTCTCATCGAGATACCTGTAGATCAAGAGGGTCCTTATGTTCACAGTCAAGTATTAGGGAAAGACAGAAAATTTTTGATCGATACAGGGGCAAGTAGGACCACAATTAGTCATGCCGAAGTTCCAGGGGCTCCGCTCTCAGGCTCAAGAAATGTTTCCCTTGGATTTTCAGGAAAACCAATAGTTAATGAGATATCTAAGCCAGTCACTCTAGAGGTAGGTCCATTGTCCCGTACTACTGATCTGTTACTTACTAAGTCATGTCCAGAAAATCTGTTAGGCATTAAGACACTGAAAGAATTAGGTGCAGTTATTTGCTGTTCCCCAGAGGGAATACGTCTGTTCCTACGTGACTTTAAGGGTCACTATGTATTACGAGATTTTGATTCAAGATTGTCTAATGTTCCACAGCGTTTATGGGCGCAAGGTCCAACTGATGTAGGTTATATGCAAATCACACCCCATCGTGTGACTCTCAAGCCAGGTGTAGTGTTACCCCGAATCAGACAGTACAGATTGCCACCCGAGGCTGTAGCAGCCTTATCCAAAATTATTGACGAGCTCATGGCTCAAGGAGTAGTTGTAGAAACTGACTCCAATGTATGTAATTCTCCGATCATTCCAGTCATGAAACGTACTGATCCGAATGCACCCCCAGTATATCGATTAGTGATTGATTTACGAGAGCTTAACAAATGTATTATTCCTCAGTACCCAGTTGTCCCAGATATTTCTTCCCTGTTAACAGCCATTGATTCCGAAGCCATGTTTTTCAGTGTCATAGACCTCAAGAATGCATTTTTCAGTGTTCCAATTCATCCAGACAGCCAGTTTCTTTTCGGATTCTGTTTAAATGGAAGGAGCTATATGTTTACACGCGCTCCTCAAGGTTTCACAGAAAGCCCTAGTATTTACAGTCAAGCACTTAAGAGACAACTAGACAATATTCACATGCCAACTGACACTGCCCTGCTCCAGTATGTCGATGATCTACTGATCACAGCCCGTTCTGAACGTGACTGCGAGCGAGCATCACTTACAGTTCTGTATTTTCTAGCCGAAATGGGGCACAAGGTGTCACCTTCGAAGCTTCAATTCTGTGTCCAGCAAGTGGTATACTTAGGACACTTGCTGTCCAAGAGGGGTAGGCAGTTGACACCAGACCGTATCCAGTTAATAGCGAGTCTTCCCCGGCCCAGAACCCAGAAGGAGGTACGTGCCTTTATCGGCCTTACTTCTTATTGTAGACAATGGATTCCCCAGTATGCATTTCTAGCCAAGCCACTGATACAGTTAACGACACAGGAGGCAGCCGTATCGACTGTCCTCCCTTGGACATCTGACCATACACTTAGTTTCAACGAGTTAAAGAAAGCCCTATGTCAAGCTCCAGTTCTAGCTACACCGAACTACAGTAAGCCTTTTACACTTTTCGTTACTGAACGCGAAGGTACAGCATTGTCTGTTCTCACACAAGATCAAGCAGGACAATACAAGCCCTGTGCTTATTTTTCGAGCACATTAGATCCAGTCGCCCAGGCGTTGCCTGCGTGCCTCAAGTCAGTTGCAGCCACAGCACTAGCTATCAGACAAAGTGATTCTATAGTTTTAGGACACTCCCTGACAGTACAAGTCCCACATTCAGTAGAAGTTCTTTTAAACCGAACACAAACTCAGCACTTGACAATTGCACGTTTAACGGGTTATGAATTAACACTGTTCCAGCCACACATAGAAATTAGACGCTGCAACGTTCTGAATCCTGCTACACTGTTACCATCAGTTAATTCAAATCCAGACCCACATGATTGTGTGGAAGTAGTTAACATTACGACAAAGCCAAGACAAGACCTGACAGACATTCCGTTACCAGATCCTGACCTGACACTTTATGTGGATGGTTCATGTATGAGAACTAGTACAGGAGAACTAGTCGCCGCGTATGCAGTGACTACTGACACTGAAGTTATTGAAACACACCGTATTGACACCTTGTCCGCTCAAGCAGCAGAGCTAGTCGCTCTGACACAAGCCTGTATACATGCCAAGAACCTGAAAGTTAACGTTTACACGGATTCACGTTACGCATTCGGAGTTGTACACGACTTCGGAGTGCTCTGGCAGGAGAGAGGTTTCATGACTTCTCATGGAACCAAGATTCAGCATGGTCTCCTTATTCAAGCCCTGTTAGATGCCATACATTTACCGACATCTATTGCTACCATGAAATGCAAAGCACATACGAAAGTCACCGACATTATTTCCCAAGGTAATGATCTAGCAGACCGCACAGCCAAGCTTACAGCACAGACTCCAGACATTCCAGTTAACATGACACATACTCCAGATCCGATTACATGTATGACAGTTAAGGACCCTACACAAGATGTCATAGATATACAGTTACATGCTACTCCCGATGAAATCAAGAAATGGTCTGAACAAGGAGGGGTCCAGACAGATCAAGGATGGTTAACGAAGGGTAGAGCCACATGGTTTCTCCCCGATTCTATGGTTCAAGTCATTATCAATACCGCACATAGTCCAGCACATTTAGGAGAAAAAGCTATGTTAGACAGTATCCAGAACATTTGGTTCAACAAGCATTTACGAGCTGCAGCCAAGCAGAAAGTCCGTACCTGTATGATATGTTGTCAGTTTAATCCAGGTAAAAGTGTCCCGGTGGAACAAGGTGGTTTCCAGCCCCCTGACCACCCTTTTGAGGTCCTCCAGATGGATTATATTCAGATGGAGCGATGTCGAGGTTTCAAGTATGTCCTTGTAGTAGTATGCGCTTTGTCCAGGTGGACAGAAGCATATCCAGTCCCAGATTACACAGCCGCGACCACTGCCAAGCAGTTGGTTCGTGAATTTTTCCCTAGATACGGACTCCCTAGAGTCGTATATTCTGATAACGGTCAGCCATTCTCCTCAGAGTTAATGAAGCACGTTTCCCTTTTGTTAGGGTACCAGTGGAAGTTCCATTGTGTACGCCATCCTGAAGCAGCCGGTCTCGTAGAGAGACATAATCAGACTCTGAAAATCCGCATTGCAAAAGTCTGTAAAGACAAAGGTGTGGACTGGTTAATAGCTCTGCCAGTCGCTTTGTTTTATATGCGCATGGTCGCACATTCCAGATCAGGTCTGTCCCCGTATGAGGTCGTATTCGGCCGCCCCCCTAACATGTGGGGTACTCCTAGACCCCGAAGTATTACCAATGTTTCATGTAATATGCTGACAGATTACCTAGCTTCCTTGATGTCTGCCCTCAACTCATGTCGTTCACAGGTTGCTGCCGCCTTTCCAGACAATACCGAGGTGGCACCGCACGAGATCGTTCCAGGCTCCCTTGTAATGGTCCGGAATTTCGACAGATCAAGTCCGCTGGAACCACGTTGGAAGGAGCCACGTCAGGTCCTCTTGACCACCCGAACTGCCGTCAAGTTGGAAGGCAGGAAGGGGTGGGTCCACCTTTCTCATGTAAAACTTTTCAATGGATTGAAATCAGTCTCCAAGAACATTTCCAAGGATTTCCAGGATTCGAAAGATTGCCAGAACATTGTTTTAAAGGACTGTCCCGCACAAGACATTATTACAACCCCTCCCTTGTTAGAGAAAACTCCGCAGCAGGAGTATAAGTTAAAGCTCAGGTCTAGTAAAATAAGTCAGTCAGTTTGATTGTATAAGTCCTCCCCTAGGTGAAACGGTTAGACTGTTTCTGACATGTATAAAACAGACCCCCATAGTGAGAGAGTCAGTCGAAGTTCACTTCAATGTATCGTTTTTCTGAGTTTCATATTATTTCTCAGCATAATGATTTCCTGCACTAGTTACGCACTTTTCCTGTATTTTCCAGTTCCTCATGTAAATATGTCTACTAATGCTACAGTAGAGCACACGTTTAGTGATCTGCCTCCTCACGAATACTCATACCGCCTTGCTATGCGCAACAACACATTCATCCGTATGTTACATTATTCACACCAGACCAGCAATGCCACTAATTGTTGGGTGTGTGGTCGACTCCCCCCTTTCCAGACACCGAAGGGAGTTCTGCCACTTTTTCCTTATCCATTCTCACACAATGGTTCGTGTGGAGCATGGTCCACGTTAACGTCATCCTCAACAGATATGTCTTTTCTTAACAGTACATGTTTTCCAGACAAGCAAGGTTTCCCCCACAGAACAGGTTTAGATCTAGAAAATGAAGTATATAATTTAGGTAATTATTCGTCGAATTTCATGGTCCTGAATGTTCAGTCTGATACTACTCCAGACTTACCTGCTATTTCAGTACTACCAGTCAAAGGCGAATTATGTGTCCGTAGTTATGGTTCTGTACATATAGGTCATAGTGAATGTACTACTGTTATCAAGTATAGTGACAGTGGGAAATCTATTTTCAAAGCTTCACGTCATTCTTATTTTATTTGTGGTCAAACTGCATATGTCCGTCTGCCCCTCGATTGGGAGGGAACCTGTTACATTGCTTTCCTACTGCCACCTGTTTTTCTAGCGCCATCTGATTATCACAGAAACACACATCTAGTACACATTAGACATAGAAGGGAGTCCCCAATTGTCGATTATACTGAAACTACTCTAGAACAGTATACAGATTTCAATAAAGGTTTCTTCTTCTTTGTAGGACCTGTCCAGAATAGTAAACTGATCCGTAGGTTAACAAGAACCCTTGAAGCTGTAGCAAATGAGACTGCCTCTGCTCTAGGTAACCTAACCGAAGAACAATCTGCTATGAGATTTGTCGTTTTGCAAAATCGTCTCGTCCTTGACGTCATACTGGCCGATAGGGGCGGGGCCTGTAGAGTCATCGGATCTAGTTGCTGCATTTTCATTCCAAATAACGCACCGTCTGTTTATTCAGCTATAACCAGACTCCATAAAATTGCCCATCTGTTACACCAAGATCCAGGCACCTGGACATGGTCCGGTTGGTTCTGGAATATAATTTCCGCATGGGGATGGAAAGTCCTGTCCTTTCTAGGTATTGCAGTAGCGATCATATTTAGCTGCTGCCTCTGTATACAATGTGGCCCTGCGATTTGCAGCATGTGTGCTACCTCTTGTATTCCTAGTCCCAAGCCCCGTTCTAAATCCCGTTCCAAGACAATTCGAGACGAGCAAATGGTACTGTATGAAATGATAGATGGTATCATGAAAATTGATGTTTCCTGATGGAAACGTAGTGACAAGGAGGGAATGTGGAAAAGTAAATTTTGCCATGTTCTGTGTCCCTACGCCTCATCCATCATATGTTATGTGTGCATGACCAATATGCATATGTTATTCCCCATGTCCGATTAATGACGCAATTACAGTTGTGTCCACCTCTAGTATGTCATTTTCCAGTCCTCGTGAATACTACGAATATCAGGCCTATGTAAAGTAATGTTGCCACGTTTCCCAGTGTGCACGTTATTCCATTATAAAGTCCCCGTTTCCAGGCCTCAAAAGGGCCCGGACCACAGATTCAGCTCCTGTCTCCTGAAAGCCTCGCTGAGGAGCGATACAGCCCCCACCTGTATCCTCGACCCTTCACTTACTTCCTGCCTCGCAGTGCCCGGTGCAGCTTGGCTCTGCCTCTGAGTCTGCCAAAAGTATGTTATAGTTCCAGTTATCAGTTCAGTCCTCCTCTTCTGCATTCCTAAAGCTACTGAACTGCATCAATAGTTTCCGTCATTGTCTAGCCTTCTCGTCTCCATGTTAGAGAAATACTGTATTTAATGGTCATTTAATATTCTCCATCACGCACTACATGTAGAATAATGCATGGTCCAGTCTTAGAGTCAAGTTAGCCTCTCCCCTCATGACTTCTAGTTCATATCAACATGTTCCCTAAACATTAGATACCAGATAGGGTTTAGGTACATGTCGCTCCGACCCTCCAGACTCTAGTCTCTGCTCCTAGCACAGAGTTCGTAGCCCCCAGCTTCTCCTAGTAACACGTCATTGCCAGTTTTCGCGCACCATTAGGTTAGAGGTCCCGGCTCCTTAGGTAGCCCCCTCCTATGTTTCCACCCATTCATGACATATTCTGTTACGTTTGCATCACATGTCTATGTATACTCCCAGTTACACCTCTTTTTACTGTTATCTTTCGCGACTGCTACGCGTCACGCCTTCTGCTCCACCCACTGCTACGCCTACTGCAATGTAATGCTATGTGTTCGCGCTATGTATATATGCCTGTGTTTTGTTATTGAATGTTAGCGCGCTCATCCCGACCTAGCCCCAGCAGCTGCTGGGCCTCTTTTCCCCTGTTGGGCCCCAGTTGTCCTGCTGGGCCCTGTCATTCTGTTCCTATGCAGGTTGTCTTGATCCTGTCCTTATGCTGTAATAAACCTGCAGAAACTCCTACTACCTCGAATCTTGACTCTTATTTTATTGAGCTATCTGTTATGCTATAAGTCTAGTCAAAAATAGGGTATTATTTATTTATTTACCACAAGAGGAGATATCAGTCCTAGAGGTAGTGCCAGCACTCATAACTTGAAAGGTTTCTACCCATGCGGCCAGTGTCGTGCATGTAGATCGAGCACGATGGTCAAAAGGTAGAAATACCGGGAGCAAGTAGAAAGTACAATATAAATCAATTCCTAACATGCAGCAGTAACTATGTTGTATATGTTCTCGAATGTCCGTGCAAACTAAAATATGTGGGCAGCACGGTGTGCATGGCAAAGAAGCGGGTACAAGAACATCTCCGCGCTATTACTAACATCGATGCAAATTATCCCATAGCACGCCACTTCCAAATTCACCATCAGTCTAATAAATGCCCTGCTTAAATATTTTGCATTAGAACAAGTGAATTTAAGCAGAAGAGGGGGCAATAGACTCATAGCCCTGAGAAAAAGAGAATCCAAATGGATAATGGAGCTCGAGACTAGATCCCCTGGAGGCCATAATTTGGACGAAGAACTAGCTACTCACCTCCATGAGATTTAAGTAGTTGCAATGATGTGAAGACACATGCTGATATAATGTCTGCTGTAATTGTAAATATAATGTGTTAGTCTATAGGATGCAAGATTTTGTATAATGGTTTTTAAAAAATGTTTTTAATTTTAACTTTTCTTTCCTTTCTTTCTGTTTATGTTGTGCAGGAAGAACAGGAAGCGGCATTTCTTCACTTTCACTTGTATAAAATGCACGGTTCATCTTTATCACCACTTCCTCCATTCTTCTTTTGTCTTTTATAAGATCCAACATTCAAATGGTATAAGCTGAGAGAAGATAATGAGTATAGGTTGTTTGATATTTAAGAAGACTGCTTTTGTGGCAGCCAGGTGTATCATCATTATTCATATCCTTAACCACTTTTTCTTGCATTTTTTGTAACTCGGGGTTTCTTTAATACAACGTTTATATCTGTGAACTAAAGCCAATCATCTGTAATTGATCCATTATATAATAAGGGGGCACTAGTCCGAAATCATAATTGTGTACACTTATGGCACTAGTCTGAGTACAATTTGAGTAGCAAAACCCACTAGGGGACAGCTGTGTGTTCCAAGAATTATGATTAAATATTAAGGTACTGGGTCTTTTAATCATACAGGAATTAAGGTGACTCAGCACAGGCCACTTTAATGGTAAACGATGGACCAATAGAACCGCCTCACTTTTTATTATTGAATAATGGTATAAAAAGAGAGTACAAATTGGCGTGAAATATTGCCAAATTACCATCTGAATTTTATACTTCTCGGTATGCACTGCCTATGAAATGTCATGTTTATTGACCACAATGTACAACATGGAGAATGCGGTGAAATAACTTTATTGCTGCTAATACATAAAAGTTTGTGTTTTATAAAGAGCATGCAAGACATATTGAAGCGGGTCCCCCATTGAAAGATGGCGCCTCCGTTTACAGATACGTTGCAATGGTTTTTCGAACTTTGTTTATGTCTACACTTGTATGTGAAAACTTTATTTATGCACGTTTGTGTTCCACGAAAAGTATCGTGTGACCAAGACACCGCCGGGTGTCGAAACGCGTAGCGGTAATCTGGAATAAACTGGTGACTGCTTTACCTCCTCTGAGTGCGCATTGACATTCTTTTGCATTCAAATACAAATATACATCCATTTTAAAAAAATATATAAATATATCAAAGGCTTTGTACTTACCTGCTAACTACTTACTTTTTTGTTGCAAAGCCGTGTAAAGGCATGCATCGTAAAGGCATATTCATGGTAAAGAAGTTTGTTGTTAAGGCATGCATGGTAAAGACGTGGTCGTTGTAATGACTACGTTAAGGCATGCGTTTTAATGGCTTATGTGGTTCTGTCATACAACCAAGCAAGATACATGGGTTCCAGCAAGCGACAGTTACAGTAGTTAAACTCGAACATTTACATTGGAAGATGCGTGCAGGAGTTACCATATGAGACAATTACAGCAGTTGGTCAGAGGTTGTACACAGTTAAAGCATTGTTTTAGATGGTTGTGTTACATAACGAAGGTAGCTCTGATCCTGGTGGAGAGAGAACTTAAGTATGTTTGACCCCTTGGCTGGGAGGCACATTCCTCTGCTGTGCTGGGGTGAGGGGGGCACGCACAGCACCCCGGTGCTCATGACGAGCTCAGCTCGTCATGAGCCACGGTTCTCATGTGCTCATGACGAGCTCAGCTCGTCACGACCATGCCCGTTTAATGGAACGCTCAGCACAGCAGGGGAATTATCCCCGCGTGTGAGCGTTCCAATGGTCATGACGAGCTCAGCTCCTCATGAGCATGGGAGGGGTTAAGGGTGATTATCCAAGGTGTCTTTCAAACAGGAGGAGCTTAAGGCCCTTTATGAAGATGACTGGGCAGGTGGTTAGACGGAAGGAGGGAGGCAGAGAGTTCCAGATTCATGTGGCACTACCAGAGAATGAATAGCTCATGTATCATTCTCGACTGAAGGTGGGTGGTTCCAGGAGTAAGGATTAGGCATTTCTGGAACCTCTATTTGCTCCAGAGATTTTCAGTTGCTCATTTAGATAGAAGAGTAAAGAGGAGTGCAGAGCCCTGTGGTTAACGCAGGTGCCTGTGAATTGGGCTGAGCTTCAATGGAAACCTTCTGGAGGGTTAGCAGGGCAGGGGAAATGTGGTCACATTTCTTGAGACCTAAAACAAAGCTTGCTGCTGCAAGTCGTGTTGCTCTCATTGGTCCTAGGTGAACTTTGGGAATACCTGAGAGAAGGACAATTCCATAATCTAGTATGGAGAGAATGAGACCTTGCACCACTGTTTTGAGGTCTTATTCTGGGATCAATTGTCTGGTGCAATTTTCTGATGTACCAAAGCTGCCTGAGTGGGTGTCCTGCGCTTTTGGCCATGGCTGCAATGTGGCTGTGAAGATTGAGATTATTGTCAAAGGTAATACCAAGTGATCTGGCACTCTGGACAATGGCAGGGCAGCCATGCAGGGCAGGAAAGTTAGCCATCCATTCATGTACTGGGGTTTTGAGGCAAGATCAAAAGTAATTATTTTTTAGTTGGGTTGAATTTGGTGGTTAGACATCCAGTTTTGAATCTTTAAGAGTGTGATTAACGTAGGGCAACGTCTTCTGGGGATAAGGTTTTCATGTAAATTTAGGTTCCACTGGCATAGAGGTAAAAGAGAATCCCAGAGTTTCTGAGAATCACAATTAGTGGTTATAGGTTGAGTTTAAAGAGAGCTAGGGAGACAATCGAGCCCTGAGGGACCAATTGATGTATGCTGACTGGTTTTGGCTCAGCTCGCGGTCCTCTTGGACCCTTAAGTCAATAACAGCTGAGCTTGAGCCCTCCCACATGGAAAATAAAATGAAAATACAGCGACATTTCCCCCTCCAGTTTCCGGTGGATTCATCAAGCAAGAAATTCCTCAAAAGAACTTTTTAAGATCCTAAATGAATTTACCAAACCTCTTGCTGCACCTCAGCCGTCCCTGCCTCTCAGACATTATGTGACACTCTAGCGAGCCACTTTGAAACAAAAATTGAAAACATCTATCGAATTTCCACACCATTGCTACTCCTCCACACAACTCATGCCCTACAAATCTTCCCCACAGAGACACTTTGGTAGTGCTTGAAATTGTTCAAACTAGCTCCCAAAATAAATTATTAGATCTATTTAGTTAAAGCTAAATCTGTCTCTCCCTCCAGTCTCTGTCCCCCACACATAATGTCCACCCTACCTACTCTTCTTGCCCCTACTATCACATCATTGTGCAACTAATCATTGACCCTAGTGGCTGTTTCTCTGGAGTTGCAATCTGCACATTATGCCCATCTTAAAAAAGCCCAATGCAGATACAAAGGAGCGAGCTAACTACCACCCTATATCTCTATCCTCTTTTGGGTACATTTCTGGAGTCCTATGTCAATAAACAGCTCTCCTCTAAGTCAGGCATCAGAGTTTCCCATACCACAGAAACAAACTTACTAGTAGTGGTAGACTCAATCAGACTACCTCAGGGGTCTGGAACTCTAGCAATGCTCGGACTTCTTGACCTGTCAGCAGCATTTGATATTGTCTCACATCCCATCTAGATTCAATGTCTCCATGAGATAGGTATCCAGGGAACTGCTCTTTACTGGTTCAAAGACGTTCCTAACTGCAGGACCCAAATGGTTTCCATTGGTACCTTTTAATCAAAGATGCCTTCCCTGGACAACGGCTCTCACAAAGTCTTCCTCAAGCCCTACCCTCTGTAACATCTATGTTGCCCCCCTTGCCCAGATAGTCAAGTCCTGTGGTTTTGAACTTCTTTCCTATGCAGATGATGCCCAACTAGTCAACTCCTTCGGGTATGACATCGAAAACGTCAAACTTAGATTCATCGTCTGCATGAGAAAAATCACCACTTGGATGTCCTTCAATTGCCTTAAACTGGGAACAAAACAGATATCCTTCTGATTGGCAAAGCTCAGCAATACTGGTCGGAGTAATGGTGGCCTACTGAGCCGGGACTTGTGCCTTCTTCTAGCGAAATGGCCAGGAATCTAGGTGTACTTCTGGGTGAACCTATCTAGGAATGATCAGGTTATATCTACATGTGGGACCTGTTTCAGAACAATGCGCTTCCCCAAGAGAATTATTTTTCAATGGCTTCCATTTAGTTCAAGGGCTCTCATTCAAGCTTTAATAATCAGTTGCCTTGGTTATGGAAATGCTCTAATTCTTGCATCCAATTAATCCCTTCTCTCCAAAATGCAGGTCGTTCTTAACACTGCGGCGTGCCTGAATAACAAATTACTGCCAGGCACTCCATCAGCTCCTTCACTCAGAGCCCTTGCATTGTTCAAATTGCTCTATCTGACTCACAATTACCTGATCAGTAAAGTCCCCAAATATCTACAGGAGAAACCCACCTTCTACTGCCCAGTCACAAATCTAAGATCAAAAAATGTACTTCTATTATACCCACGCCATATTCGTATGTCTAAATACAGCGGCCAAGTCTTCTCGTATCTTGCTCCCTACCAATAGAAAAGGCTGGCCCTCTATTTTCGTTCATGTATTGACTTCACTGGTTTAAAAAAACAACTCAAAACCTAGTTATTCTGATCTGCTGAGCCTTTCCATCTGACTTCTGCTCAGCGCCGAGATGCCCTTGCGGGGCCGAGCCGTTAGTGCTATGCTAAGTATCCATTAATACATTAACATAACATAACAGCTGTGCCTTCACAGCGCAGTAAAGTGTGTTAGGTTGTTGTATTTACACCAGGACCACAATGGTTATTATTAGCCAGTAGCTCAATGGCGTTTGCTTACATAGAAGCCTCCACTTGCCCAGAACTAGCAAAACTATCACACAGACATTAACATTTTAATTCCAGTGAGCTAATTCCACTGAGATGAACTGAGCTTAAGAATTGGTAGCAGGCTGATAACAAAAATGACCTTTATATAGTCAAGGGGCAAATTGTCTTTGATGGCTGTACATGTAAAGTCCATGTTGCATATTTTATTTAATGGAAGCCTTCAGAAGGAAGAAAGCTTGAAATAGCACAACATAAGTGTATGATTAGCAGGCCATTAACAAATCATAAAGCACATTTACCCACCAAATTGTCTATATAGGATTGTAGGCCATGAGTTAATGGGACCCAAGCTGATGTCTGAAAAAGGTGCTGAAACCGGATGAAGATAAAAAGGTCTTTAACATGCACTGCCTCTGTTTGATGTATAGAATCTGACTTCACACATTACCTCCCTGGCCCCTGGCCTAAAAGGTCACTTCTGGCTCTGAGAGTGCAGGATGAGAACAATATAGCCTTTGCTAAGATAGTGCTCAGGGCACTTTAAGTGTGGTGTGGCTTTTGATTTCATTCACTGGTCAGATGATCCCCTCCTCCCCCTCTCCTTAATCACCTAGTCAGCTGGTAAATTAAAGGTGCTCGCAAGAGGGAGAAGGGAGTGGGAGGGAGATTAAGGGAGGGGTGGAACAATAGAACGGTGCCCTCAGGGCAGCAGCAGGCGTGGCGGACACTGGAATTTCACATTTATTGTTCTAACTCCAATCCTAGAATATCTGGGGAAACAGCTACTTTCCACCAAACATTCCAGGAAGCTTATTTACTATTCTAACTCCAGCTCTGGAATATTTTGTCGAAAGAGATAAATTCCCCAAGTACATTTAGGAAGATTTGAAAAGTAGTCATTTTGAATTGCAGAAAGTGCTGCTCTGGGGGTGCAGCTCAGGGCAAAACACTAGGATTACCAGAATAATACCTGTGCCCTGCTCTTAAGGGGGGAGCCAATGGTCAATTTGCAGCAATGAAAACTACTCTGAGTCCAGCCAGACACTGGATAAAATCACGTGCTGAACAACATCAGAGAGGGCTGAGGCATTGGAGTACTTAGGGGTCTATTAGGATGGTGGATAAATGGCTGCGGCCGGGCCAGCGGTGGCGACTGCCGGGCCTACAGCGGCAGCCATCCGCCCGCGATCGAAACCCGGAAAACCGCCGGTCACATTAGCATGGCGGTGATGACCGTGGCGGTGAGAAATACCGCCTGCCACATTACCGCTGGTAGCAGTCCGCACGCTTGCCTGATGGGCTGAGCTAGACCGCTAAAATGGGGCCAGTGCAGGGCAAGGCTCCGCCAGCATGATTATGATGCCGGTGGTAGCCAGCCTTTCCACTGCGGTTGAACCGCCAGAGCAAGGCATGCGTAGAATGTCTCCAGGGGCCCATTGCGGGCCCCCAATGTGTTAGGGGGTGGGTGCACTCATGGCATGTCCCTGTACCAGGTGGCAGGCACTGTGCAGTGCCTGCCACTTAGTGCAGGGATATGCAGGACATGCTCCTTTTGACATTGCGGCGGTGCTGCAGACAGCAGCAACCGCCGCAATGTTGAAAGCCGCGATCGTACTGCCGCGATCGTACTGCCGCGGTCGGATTTCGACTGCAGAGCATACTAATTGGACCGACTGTTATGCCGCTGCCTTGGCGGGCGGTCTTTTCCCGCTTCCATGGCAGTCGGAGTGATTTCCCGACCGCCATCCTAATAGACCCCATTGTGCCTCTCGCTCAGCCTTTTCAAATCTACAGAAATGTGCTTTATTTTTGTTCTACTCTACTCTCACCAGTTGATAACAAACGTTTTTATTATAGCATGAAATGTCACAGTTTTCTGCTTCTGGCAGCTAACAAGTAACAGATTTCCTTTTTTAAAGGTTTTTTTTCTCCACATAGTATTAAATAGTGCGAACTTGACCCAAAGGTATCGGGTGTCAGAGCGCTTTACATAGCACCAGTTGCGTTACAGGAGGAAACATTTATTTTTTATTTTTGTTAGGCATGGGGAAATTAAGTGATTTGTCCAGATTCACAGGATGTTCAGCATCATTGCCGAGACTCGAACCCAGCTCCCCAGATTCGAGGTCGACCGCCCAAGCCGTTAGGCCAACTCCTCTACCCCATCAAAATCATCTAAACACCAAGAGTGTAGACAAGTAAGCAGTGATTTCTTTTTTAACTCTTCACCCTCATCGTTTACCTTACCAGACTGCTTATGCCCTTTTTTAAGTGTGCGCGCTGCCTCCCATCCTTGGATCCTCAAGCACTCGACACACACACAGGCCTTACCACTGGCCTTGTGCCTTCTGTAGTGCTTTGATCCTTCCCTCATGCAATTCGTGTGAGAGCACATCTCGCTAGGTCCTGGTGCCTCAATATCGTGGGAGTTGGTGCACTGGAAGCAGAAGCCTACATTCCACCATTTTTGCTTGTGAAAACTGGGGTGATCATGATACCATTTGAAGAGCAGAAGGGGAACAAAGCATATATTTATTACCACCATCTTTGTTTAGACACCAAGAAACAAAGCATTTCCTTATCACCGTCATTTTGGATTGGGTTCATCGTGAGGAGTTTGTACCGTTATCTTGGCTTGGGCATTACTTTCTTCGCCACATGCAAGGGATCCTCAAGTGTGGACACATTTCCCTTTACAACGTTGGAACTTTTATGTCTGTTTAAGGTCTTGGGCTGTTCCCTTATCCTGCTTCAAGAAGCATTGTATTAACTCATTTTGGCACAACAGTGGACCTCTTGTGCTATACTGACCACAAGTTCAAGGATCTGAATGTAAAATTGTTTTTGTTTTCTGCAAAAAATACTTTTTGGTTTTCCTTTTTTTTCCTAATTCGTTTTGTTTTATTGTTTTTTTTTCTCTAAACCTTTTGTTTTGCGGGTGGGTGTCGGGTATCACTTTGGATCCCGGTGAGCATTGTCTTAGTAACAATGCAAAATGTGACTCCTTCTCCATTTTGTGGGGTGAAATAGGGGAAATGGAAAAACATGTTTGCGTATCATGCATGTGTATGTGGCACATCTTTAAGTGCAGAGCTTACAACATCTTTGTTATTGCACTGTTTAGGGCTGGAAGGTCAAAATTTGTCTTAAAAAATGTAGGTTTACATTTGTTTTACCAAATGTGTCTACTATTTTGGAAATATATCATTTTGGTAAACGGTGGAGGAGTACATTATTGTATTAAAAACTTTGCATCAACGTTTAATTTTGGAGGAAATTGTGAAGAACGTTTGAGAGATCAATTTATATTAGACTCCAATTTAGAAAAGGTCAAGGAATCCTTTTAGAAATAAGATAATCCTTTACTTACAGAGGTACGTACAATATCCAAAATTGGTGAGTATAGTCTGACGTGTGTAGAGGAAATAAATAAAGGTGGAATCAACAGTAGAGTTGAAGGTGAAATACAATTTGTGCAAACATAGAAAGGATAGAGAACACAAGAAGCAACAGAAAATGGGGAAAGAACATAGTAAGAATAGTAAGAAGTTTCAAGGCATGTGTTATAAGTGTGGGTAATATGGTCATGTGACCAGTAATAAGGAGTGTGTTGGGTAAGAGGCTACCTGTGAAATATGTGGGTGAATGAGCATGTATCAAAATGTTGTAGCAACGGTAATGTAAAAAAAAAATCACAAAATGAAATGTCAAGAAAATTATGATGAAGAGGAAATAGTACCACAAATTATGGAAGTGGACAAAGGGAGGCCCTTTGAGACAGTTCAGATAAGGGATATGTCGGTATGCATGCTGTTTGAGGCAAGGTTACCCTTTACAAACCGGATATTCATCCAATGGTTAGGATACGTTTCGGGATGTATTCACTTTAAAGGAAAGTACACAGTGGGAAAGATCTGTGTCTGTGAAGGGTGATTTACTCTTCAGTTGGTTTCATCAAAAAGCATTAAAGATCTTCCTGGATCCTAACGCAACAAATGTCCTGCTGTAGCTAAAGAAAAGATGCATGAGGAGTTAAAAAAGTTAAAGGGCAATGGAATCATAGAGGAAGTTGAGGCTATTGAGTGACTTACAACTGTGGTCATGGCCCATAAGGATAATGGGATTATTGCCGAACATATTTGAAAGGTTGTCAATATTGAAGGAAGCAAAATACTTCTCATCCATTGATCTCACCTCCGCATACCATCAGGTGAAGTTACATTGTGATTCACAGGACTTGACTACGTTTATCATGGCATTTGGTTTCTGAGGATGCCTTTTGAGCTGCTTTCAGCTGCGGCTGTTGGTCAAAGAATGATGGTAAACATAGTGAAGGTGTGTGTGGTGTGAACATTTATCAGGATCATGTTTTGGTGTTTCAACTAAAAAAAACACATCCCTTATTACCCTACTCACTACTACAGATGCTACTCATATGTACACAAAAGCATTCTGATTAGAGATCGCCCCTTCTTTTCTCTGGAAAGTACATCAATGGACAAGAATTCATGGGTCCTTCTTAACTTATTCGTACTTCTCACACATTTTTTTTTTTATATTTCAATTTATATAGGGCTTCTCCAAAAAAGGTTGATACTTTTCAGCCCGACATATCTTGGGCAACATCAGGACTGAGGTAAAAAACAGGACACTTATAATATACAAAATACATTCCTTATATATATATATATATATATATATATATATATATATATATATATATATATATATATATATATATATATATATATATATATATATATATATATATATATTAGTTAGGATTTTTTCTCTATGGGTTTTTTGAAAATTCTATGTCTAATAACTTTGGCGTTTGTGGACGGAATTGGCTGAAATTTTCAGGAAAATGGCACATTTTGTTTCTGAGCAGCCCCTGAAAATTTTGGGGGGGTTCGTCAAGGGGGGGCCGAGAAAAAAGGGGGGTCCCAAAACGTGTTTTTAACATTGAGTTTTCCATAGGGCGGTTGGCCTCACTTTTAGCCCGAACGGCTGAATGGATTTGCACGAAACTTGGCAAAATTGTAGGGACTGGTAGCCCGATGTGTCTTTTGTAGGTTTCAATATATGTGCTCCAGTGGATTTTGAGAAATTAACGTTTAAAAAAATATATATATCTGTAACAGCGGACCGGGCAGCGCTCTGGTTCGCGGACTTTTCGCGCAACGGAGCTTTGTGAAGCGAAGCTGATTGGTTCTCCGGCGTCTGTCAACATTCCAAACAGTCCGTAGCGGCCGCCATCTTGTCTCTCGGTAGGATCGAGAGACAAGAGGAGGCCGAAGCGAAGGGGCAAATGACCATAAGGGGGCATAGTACATTGTTGCTCACCCCCTAGGTTTGATGTGGAGGTTTTAAAAGGGCCCCGCGGGGCCAAAAAAAATAAAAATAATAATAATCGAACAGCTGAATGGATTTGCACGAAAGTTGGCAAAATTGTAGGGACTGGTAGCCCGATGTGCCTTTGCTAGATCTCAATATATGTGCTCCAGTGGATTTTGAGAAATTAACGTTCAAAAAAAGATATATATCTGTAACAGCGCACCGCTTCGCGTACTTTTCGCGTTACGGAGCTTTGCGAAGCGAAGCTGATTGGCTCTCCGGCGTCTGTAAACATTCCAAACAGTCCGTAGCGGCCGCCATCTTGTCTCTCGGTAGGATCAAGAGACAAGAGGAGGCCAAAGCGAAGGGGCAAATGACCATAAGGGGGAATAGTAGATCGTCGGTGACCCCCTACGTTTGATGTGGAGGTTTTAAAAGGGCACCGCGGGGCAAAAAAAATAATAATAATAATAATCGAACGGCTGAATGGATTTGCACGAAACTTGGCAAAATTGTAGGGACTGGTAGCCCGATGTGCCTTTGCTAGGTCTCAATATATGTGCTCTAGTGGATTTTGAGAAATTAACGTTCAAAAAAAGATATATATCTGTAACAGCGCTCCGCTTCTCGTACTTTTCGCGTTACGGAGGTTTGCGAAGCTGATTGGTTTTTCGGCGTCTGTAAACATTCCAAACAGTCCGTAGCGGCCGCCATCTTGTCTCTCGGTAGGATCGAGAGACAAGAGGAGGCCAAAGCGAAGGGGCAAATGACCATAAGGGGGCATAGTAGATCCTCCCTGACCCCCTAGGTTTGATGTGGAGGCTTTGAAAGGGTCTCGCAGGGCAAAAAAAAAATATACCGTTTTTTTTAGTTTTTTTGCGTGGAGTGCGCCCGGTTCGCGAACCGGGAAGCGGTCTGGGGAGCGTACTTTCTTGAAAATTAGTGAAAAAAGTTAGAGTAAAATAATAATTGTGAGTGATCAGATGTAGGGTAGCTCTGAGAAGAGCTTTTGGGTTTATGGTACATTTAGGTACTTATAAGTAGGTACCAATGCACAGTCTTAAATTCAGAGTGAAAACTCTGTTGCCCTCATCTGAGAAGTGAACTCCATCTGCTCTGTAGATATCTTGCATGTAGTAACGCAAGTTATTGTTGTACAGGGAGCCCATTCCATGGTCTCTCATGTAAGCTGAAACAGATTTGTTTACATGCTTCCTCGATTTCTCAATTTGTGGACAAAATTGGTTCGACCACCTCCATTTCTGTCTTTGGCATATATTTGAATATACCAAGGCAGTCTGAGGAAAAAGTGCCATCAATTGCTCAAAGGTGTCCTTTAAAAGCATTTCCAGACCTACCCCAGTCAAAGTGCCCAAATCATTACCTCCACAGTGCACAATTAACAGGTCAGGTTTTGGCAAATGCATAAAGGTTTTCACCAATGGTATCAATTGGTGACATTTTAATCCTCTGTGGCCAAACCACTTAATTTCCACATCTTGTAAATTGAGGTTAGGTAAATTCCTGTTTTCAGCGTACCTTTGAGCCCAATAGATGTAGCTATGTCCAACAATCCAGACAGAAAACATGGCGAGAGAAGGTTCTCCTGCAGTCAGATGAAGTGTGGCAATGAAATGGCAGTTGAAAAAATGAGAGTGTAAAATGAAAAAAACTGAGGAGTTTCTGTGTTAATGAAGCAGTAAGAGTGATTGGTGGATTTTGATTGCTGAAAACAGAAAGTTAGTGTGCATGGATGAGTTCGTTGAAAGATGTATTTTGAGTGGCGAAGAAAAAATCATTAAATGAAAGAATGCTTTGGATATGCAGGTGCACTGAGAGTTCAGAGTTCAATTGCAACATTGTTGTGTGAGAGGTCTTGCAAGAGGTGGTTGCTATGCAGAAAAAGCAGAGAGGGGGCAGAGGGGGGAAGGGTTTTGCTTTGAAAAAAAGTGAGGGAAGAGTTTTGATTGGGTGACATGAGAGATCTGTGTGAGGAATTACAGCATTTCTGTGCTTTTGATAGCTGCAGACTCTGGAGTGCATACCTTTTGCTCTGCTGAAGACAAATTGGTGTGTTTCTGAGACTGTTTTGAAACTCAAAGTATTTGCTAAGGTGAGAAAAAATTTCTTTAATTTAGATAGAAAATAGTGTGCTTTAAGGAGAAAATTATGAAGAAAGTTGTGTTTTTCAAATGTTGCTTTGTCTCAAGTGTTTCACAAATAGATTTTGTTTCTTTGAGAAATTGTAATTGGAGAAAATGTGAAGTATTAGTACTGACAGGGCTTTTATGTGCATAGGAGCTGTGGAGTGTTTTCAAATTATGACTTGTAAATCGTTTTTGAGAAAAAGCAATGGTTTTAATATTGATGAGAAGGACATAATGGTGTCTGCTTCTTTATAAGGTAATTGAGAGTCTCTGATGTTATTTTTCCCATTTCAATGTAAGAAGTTTGTGTGTGGAGCAAATTGCTTGTAAATATGCTCCCACCTGTGCATGGCAAATTTAGATTTTGAATGTTTCCGTTACATAGGCATGTTAAAGGTGACTGAAACATGCTGCAAAGGCAATCAAAAAATGCTTTTATGTGTCTTAAGGACATTTTAAGTCATTTCCCCATGTGCAGTGTTTTCAAATTATGAGTTGAAAATCGTTTTTGAGGTAAAGGAATGTTTTCAAAATTTATGTGCGCCATATGACCCCAAATTTTTTTTTCAGGGGTGCAGCAGGGTGTTCTTGAGACACCCCTGCACCGTCGGAAAAATTCGTAATTTGCGATGAGGTAATTGCTAATCGCAAATTGCACCTTCATTCCTATGGGCCTCCTGCTGCATGGAAATGAATGGGTAATCTTGCTGAAATGCAAAGTCGAATCTGTATTTAAAAGGGTCTGCACCTCTGTACGGGTGTTCGCTATGTGAAGCACGAAAGTTTCACGGGCCGAACTCAAGGCCACCTCTCTCTGAGACAAAAGAGCTCTTATTCTTGCCATGCTGTTGAAATGTGCTCCCAAGGTTGGTATTTGTGGCCAGATTGAAAACTCCCTATGTTCATGTGTGGGAGGAAATAGAACATTTCTGCAGCAAATAACCCGTTCATTTACTGTTACGATAAAATGAATACTTTTAATTAACCCAGAACAATCTTCATTATTGAGCATCAAATAACTACCATTTTCCAAGAACTTGAACGTGGGGATGATAGCAGGAACTGGCGTGCCTTGCAACACGCAAGCCATATTTGGTCGGTGTTTGTTGCATGAACCGTGTAACTGTATGTGCCTACACATTAGTGAATGATCTGGCGTCTCAGTGCATTCCTCTCCATTCAGATAAAGGTCTTGATCATCTTTGAAAATCTGTATGTGTATGGAAGCGACCAGACCTCATGAAGAAAACCACTACCTAAAGGTTAATAACGACCTATTGGTATATATTTCATACAATTTGAAAACTTATATAAAGCAAAAGGCAGCGTTATTAAACCGTGGATAAGGCACGTTGCCAAAGCAGTGAACCTTTTGGATTTATACTGGAAATGTTAAAGGAAGAATTACGGAGTAGGGCCTGTAAATCTTTAATGGACAACGAGTAAAATTACTCCAACCATCATATTCCTCTAACTCCGGGATAGTAGGGGTGTTTAATTTTTTAGAAGTAGCCAATCCAAAGCATTTGGTCTGGGAAATTGTTTCATTCACAAACAACATATGATTTGGGATGAGACATGCACGGTGGAAAGCCTCAGTGCCTTGTACCTGCCAGGTTCGTCAACCCCAAACTGATGTAGATCCTGGATATTTTTACACTGTGTTACGTTAGCATGGGCTTATTACTGGTTTAAACGCCATTTTTCCTTTTTTGTAACTTCTGCACACGATACTTAGTTGTTGCTTTAGCTTTCAGCCTACCTGCGTCAAGATCTATGCCTGCTTCAAGCAGGCGCAGGGTTTTGATGTAGCTTTGTCCTATCTGATTGTAAATGCGGCACACCGTGGGTGGCAGAGCAGCGGTGCACGTTAACTGGTGCATCCCTGGGGATGTGCTAGTTAATATAAATCTGCCCCTTTACATTTAATTATGTGCAGGGGACACAGAGTAGGTGAGGTTTATCCAAGGTTAAGAAGAGATGAGTCCTGTTCAGTGAAAAATTGGAGATAGGCTTCAGTATATTATATACTTAAGTAGTGTGTTAAGTTTTTGATGACTGTTATTAATTTACTGTTGGGTAATAGTGGTTAATAACATTTTTTATTATATTTTACCACAGATTCAACTGCAGATTATTTCAAGATTTTAGGATGCCTAGCAAAGAAAGAGTAAGAAAGGCTGCAAAACGTCAAAGACAGCAGGACCATGGAAGAATGCAGCAGTCCTCTAACAAAAAGATTTGTCAAGTCACCAAGAAAGCACCGGGTAAGAGTCGAAAAACAGTCATAAGAAATATGTGTAGTAAAAAAAATATTACTACAGAAAATGTTTCACTCCAGAAAAGGAGACAGAATTCAAATGGTAAGGAAAGGCCAATGAGAAATGTTACTGCTAGAGTAAGAGATAACTCTATGCATGAAAGTAGAAGGAAACAAGAGTTTAGGGATATTCGTAAACGAATGTTCCGCAACAGGATAATTGGGAATTTGTTAAAAAATATTAAGAAAGGTCAGCAGAAAGTGGTTTTTTATAAGAGAAAAAAAATTGTTGAGAAAGTTATTGATCAGGCATTTGAAATTAAACGTAAGTTATTTATTTTGACAATCAATAGAATTCGGAAGCTAAACAAGGTAATTTATGATTTCAAAAGAAATAGTAGATGGAAGAGAATAGTTAATCGTAGTAATTTTTGTGAAGTTTTTTCTGGAGAATGGATGCATAGTTCCAGCTCTGAGGCATTTTTTAATGAGGCGAGTTATTTCCAGGATAATGATTTGGTGCATGCAGTTGACACCAGTGGTCGAGCTTATGAAGTGAAAGATGGTTGTCCAGTTGAAAAAGAAAAACTTGTGACAACAGAGATAGAAGAGGTGTTAGGTAATGAGGTTTTAGGGAGACGTCCTAAGGGTCCTGTGTACACCTGGAAGTGTAGTAGTATTTGCAGTGTACGACAGGATTCCATCAATTTACTTTGTGATTTTATACGGTCATTTAGTAAGAACAGTTTGAAGCAGAAAATGAAGTTGTTGCAAGAATTAGATCCTTGCAGAGTGAGAGAAGTGATAGGTTTGCATGGTCATTCACTGGCTTGTCTTTCCAGGAGAGTATGCCAGAGTGTTTTTCATCATTTCAGGATGCTAGCAGTGCATCATAATAAAGTGAGGAAATTAGTTAGAATGTTGTATTATGCTAAGAGTCCAGCAATTATGCTTAAACAATTATGCGCTGCTCTTTTGCATGGTTCTGAAATAGATGTGAAGAATATATGTGAAGAAATTGAGTTTTGTTACTTTGGAAGTAAAGAGGAGAATGTTGAAATTGACCAAGAAGAAGAGAGTAATGTGGAAGATAGTGTACAGGTTTCCAGTACAGATAATTTCCAGAGGGAAATTGCGACGTTTGAGGTGAAATCAAGTGAGAGGCCAAATTTCACTTGTGTGTGTTGTCGACGCACTTATTATAAGAATCAGACTAAGTTAGTGGATTTATATGGAAAAAGTGAAAGGGAAAATAATAGTGAATGGAAGGATTTTACAACATACTTGATGGTAGAAAATTGTTTTGATTTGGGATTGGATCAACGTGTGTGTACTTATTGTTGTAACAAATTAAATCAAAACCAGATGCCTGCTAGAGCAGTTCATAATAATCTGGAATTGGTTGAGATTCCTTCTGAATTGAAGGATTTAAATACTTATGAATCTATTTTGATTCAAAGTATCCATCCCTTTCAGGCTATTGTAAGAATGGAGCCAAAGACAGGGAAATTGCCTCCATCAGATTTACAGAGAGGATTAAAGGGAAGAGTTGTTTATTTGCCTCTAGATTTGAAGAAAAACATTAACACAATTGGAGTAGAAAAAGTGGAAGAGGAACCTCTTGTTATCTTAGTTAATGGGGTTCCGACAAAGAATAAGAAAATATGGCAAGATTTAGTAGATGTTAGGAAAGTCAAAAGGGCAACATTGTATTTGAAAAAATATAATAAGTACTATAAAAATGTATATGTTGCAGAAGAGGAAGTAAGTGAGGAAGAGGATAGCGATTTGTGTGCTGGTCAAATTGAGAAAGTAGAACCCTGTACTAGTGAAGAAATATATGAACATTATAGTGTTCATCCTTTGCATTCCAAGGAAGTCATGGGGAATGCTATTGAGTTGTTTCAAATGAAACAAGCGAAAGGGAGTCCCATTAGTGTTTGGGAGGAAAGTTTGGAAGCTCGGTGTTTCCCACAGCTTTTTCCAACAGGTCAGGGAGGAAGATATGATGAGCGACCTCATCAAATTCCTGCTTCTGAATACCGGACTTTGCGATTGTATGCAGGAGATCCTAGGTTTCGACAATGCATTCCTTATTTGTTTCATCTCCTGTTTGAAAGCGATCTGTCTGGACTGTCATATGCAGTGAACCACATCTTGAAAAGTGGTATACACATGCAAAACATCTCGGCAAGTGACTTTATGGATAAAGTCAATGTCCAAGACAGTATTTTGGATTCTCACCTGATTAATCTCATGGCGTGTCAGCGTGGTACTAATGAGTACTGGTACCGTCGTCATGGTGATTTAAAATGTATGCTAAGGAACTTAGGAACTCCCACATGGTTCCTCACTTTGAGCTGTGCTGAGTATGGCTGGGAAGACTTACTTGAATTTCTACGAGAGGCAAATGCTAACGTAGAAAACATCGAATTCAAGACACCCGGAGAACTGTGCTCTTTGGATCCAGTCAATGTATGTAGGTACTTCAATCATAGATTTGAAGGTATGATGTCTTTCATCATGAATAAGAAGAATCCACCTCTTGGAGAGGTGTTGGATTTCTTCTGGAGGAAGGAGTACCAAGCAAGAGGTGCTCCTCATATACATATGTTGCTGTGGATCAAGGATGCACCTAAATTTGGAACGGATGCAGAAGACTCAGTGATGAGTTTCATAGAACAGTATTCTACGTGTGCTGTTCCAAACGCAAAGGAGAAAAAAAGCCTACGAGAAAAAGTTCTACGTTTCCAAAGCCATCGATGTGGAAAGTACTGTCGTCGTAAATTCCGGAACAAAGACAAGTTCTACACCAAATGTCGTTTCGGCTTTCCACGACCGGTGATTTCTAAAGGAAGAGTGAACAGTTTGATGTCTTCGCTGCGACATAATGTGATGAAGAAATCACCTAAAAACACATACAATTTGAAGAGGAACGAAGAGTCTAAGTACATTAACGACTACAACCCGGTGATTTTGTCCATGTGGAATGCTAACATGGATATACAGTTTGTGGCTGATAACTGTATGGCTGTGGCTCGGTATGTGACATCTTACATCACCAAAAAAGAGAAGACAGAATTGAAGGATATGTGGGAGGACATTTCCCATGAAAAGAGCCTCAGCAAGAAGTTGTACAGTTTCAGTCTGAAGATGTTGTCGCATCGAGAAATCGGAGCTTACGAATGTTCTGACCGGTTGTCTTCAGCAAGTCTCTATGCCAAGTCCAGGAGTATCGTTTGGGCGAGTGTTGGTCTTGCTGCAACGCGTAATCGAGTTCTGAAACCTGTGCGGGAAATTGAGTATTTGGCGGAAAAGGAGCCAAACAGTACCGACATTTTGAAGAGCAACATGTTGGATACATATTATCCAAATCGAAGCAGTCACCTCGAGAATGTTTGTCTGTATGAGGTTCTGCAAAATTACATATTCAAGAGGAACATCAAAGAAGATACTGAGAAAGGAGTGTATGCTGTAATAGGAAGTGAGGGATGTCTGGTCAAGCAAAGAAAATGCCACTTGATAAACCATCGAAAATTGAGTGGCGAATCTCCTGAAAAAAAGGAGTTTTTCTATTTAGCACTTTTGCAACTTTTTAAGCCTTGGCGTGCAGAAGAGGAACTGCTTGGAGATTTCCTTTGTTACGAAGACTCATTCAATGCTGCCAAGGAGACCATAGAATGTCCTGCTTTTCCCAAATATGTAGAAATGTTGAATGTGGAAATTGAGCAGGAAGCAACGATTGCAGCCGAGATTGCCAGAGACAGTTCTCAGGACAGTCAGAGTTCTGCTTCATTGAGTCAGGATCCACTAGGAGGACCTCTTATCGAAAATGAAGCTGCCACTGCTATGAATGAAGTGGAAAGAGCCATGGCACATGCTCAGGAGGATGCGGTTAACTTAGAAGAGTTGGAAAGACAACTCAACGTTGAGCAGAGGAAAATATATGACGAACTTACCATGCAAATTGATCATGGATTAAGTCATGACAAGAAAGAGTGCTCATGTACGTCGTTGAAGCCTGTCCGACTGTACGTGAGTGGAGAAGCGGGAACTGGAAAAAGTTTCCTTATTAAAGCAATTTCATGTTATTTGCAGGAATGGACAGAGTCATCGCTGTCTTGTGTTGTCACCGCTCCAACTGGACTGGCAGCACATAACATTAAAGGGATTACTTTACATCGTTTACTGATGCTGCCAGTGGAGCATGACAACAAATTAGAATATCACAAGCTATCTGGAGATGCTTGTTTTGAAGTTTCAAGAGTCTTGAGGAAAATGAAACTTCTTATCATTGACGAAGTAAGCATGGTTTCCAATGTCATGCTTGCCTTTGTGCATTTGAGAATGCAAGAAGTTCTCAAAACAGAGTATGATGTGTTATTTGGTGGCAAACACATCATTGTTTTCGGAGATCTTCTGCAGCTGACACCAGTGAAAGGGCAA
The DNA here is from genome assembly GCF_964261635.1 of Lissotriton helveticus. Lineage (NCBI taxonomy): Eukaryota > Metazoa > Chordata > Amphibia > Caudata > Salamandridae > Lissotriton > Lissotriton helveticus. Next base: position 42,536,155 of record NC_136060.1, on the reverse strand, counting down.
CCTGTGTTCAAAATGCTCACGCATGAAGATACCAGGAAGTGCTTAGGGAGTATTGGCAACGTCAATATATGGTTAAACTTCAATTATGCTGAACTGCATGAAAATATGCGTCAGGCAAAGGATGAAGTTTACAAGACTATTCTACAAGATGTTAGAATTGGAAAAGTGACCGAGCATGGGAAAGAAGCTTTACATGCACGATTACTGACAAATTTATATCCAGACGAAGATGTTGTGCCTGAGAATATTTTTCAGAAAGTTACTGAGAAAAAATCTGGAATATGTTTGATGCCAACTCTTGCAGAATGTGCCAAATTCAACAACAAAATGTTGCATTTAGAAAAGCAAGAGATTGTGAAATTGGAAGCTATTGACAGAGTAGAGCATATGGGATCAACAATTATTTTGTCTGAGAATCTGAAAACAAAATTGGATTCATTAGAGAAGAGTATATCTAAAACTGCGGGTTTTGAAAAGACTCTGAATGTGTGCTTGAACTGCCGTATAATTTTAAGAAGGAATTTACATGTTGAAAGAGGTCTGGTAAATGGATCAATGGGTAATGTTGTTGATTTTGTGAAATACAGAAATAGAGATGGAATTGAATTTTTAAAAATTAAATTTGATGGCATTGAGGAAGTACAGCTAATTGCTCGTTGTTCTGGTAGATTTTTGCTTGTAAAAGACTTATATGTTCGTCGTAAGCAGTTTCCTGTTTGCTTGGCATATGCGGTGACAATTCATAAATCGCAAGGTTTAAGTGTAGACTGTGCATTGGTGAATATTGGCAGTTCTGTGTTCAAGGAGGGTATGGCATATGTGGCATTGTCACGAGTTAGGACTTTATCGGGATTGTACTTGATTGAGTGTGATGTCACAAACATTTGTGCGGATCTAGATTGTGTTAAGGAATACAATAGGTTGAGAAGAGAGTATGCGCCACATTTGCCTCAGTATCCTTTGTTTGAGAAACGTGTGGTAGGCCGGAAACGAAGAAATGTGACCAATACTGGGGAGGTTGTAGCAAAAAGACGAAAAGTCGATGAACCTGAAATTACAAGCAGAAACAAAAAGGATTCTGTTGAAGATGTTGTTGGTTTTCAATTTGAAAACAGTTCTGGTGTCAACTGCTATGCTAATGTAGTAGTTAATGTTTTGTTTTCTCTAGAAAATGTAAAAGAAGAGATTGTGGTCAATTCTGATCAAAGATTTTGCAGTTTGTTAAATTCTGTGTTAGAGAAATGTAGCACTGATAGAACAAACATAGAAAGTGTGTCTGAAATTCGAAATCTGTTAGACAGATTTTCAGGCCAAACACAATTCTCTCAAAATAGTCAGCAAGATTGTCAGGAGTTTTTAATGTACATGCTTGATGTATTGCATGATGAAGGTGTAGATGTAGATCACCTGTTTGGGCTTTCTTATCAATGGCAGCATGACTGCGAGAACTGTAGGGTATCAAGTACTACTAGTGTAGACTCAGAAAGATTTATATATTTAACTTTGCCAGACAGTAAATCAGTCTCTTTTAATAAGCTAGTAAAAGCAGCTGATCACAACATGGAGTGTAGCCAATGTAAATCTGAAATGATGTCCACATTATTTATACGAACATATGGCCAGTATGTCATTTTAATGTTCCAACGATGTAGGCCTGATGGAACAAAATTGACAACTTTAATTAAAAATTTTGTGGCTTCACAGTTGTCAATATCAGGAAGGACTTTTGTAACTGTAGCAATTATATATCATGATGGTCCTTCAATAACATCAGGACATTATACAGCTTATTTAAAGTGTAGAAATGGCTGGTCATTCTGCAATGATTCTGTTTTAATTTTCAAAAAAAAATTGCCGTTTGACCTTAAAAACTCTTACCTGGTGTTTTTAAAACCAAAATTTTAGGGAAAGAATCTCGGGATGTGCTCTGAGGAATTTCAAGAAGTTCTCATGGCTCCTACACGATTTGGCCTTGAGGATAAGTGTAGTACAGAGACATAACTTCTTACCATAACACTGGACTTTATGGAGAAATACGTGCACTTTGAATGAGTTCAGAAAAACTGTTTCTTTTTATAAGCTAATTGAAGCAGCCAATCAAAACATGGAGTAGAGGGAATGTAAGTCTGCAATGCTGTCTACTGTTTTACATTGCTTTGTGATTAAAAGTGATGTAGAGAATTAAATAATTGTACTAGTCATAAAGGTAGTGTAAGTCTGCTTCATAGTAAGCAGTATCAGTGTGATAGGAAATGTAGAACATGATTGAGGAAGAAGGGGAAGATATTACTAGTCCAGGATTGTGTAAATGATCTTCAACATTTTAATTCTGAAAGTTGTGGAAATGCGAAAAGACGGGATTGGCTAACAAGAAATCCAAGAGTTATACATGGCTCTGACAAGATTTGGCCTTGTGGAATCTTGTGGTAGAGAGCAAGAAGTCATTTATTGTATGTAACATGTTTTTGAAAACGATGGAGGTTTTCTTTCAGAAAGTGGCGGGTTGAAAGTAATAACAGCACAACAGAGTGTAAGCTGTTCATAGGACATCCTTGGCCGTCATGGAAAGTAAGTCAACTTTAAGGAGTTCTGAATTCTGATTTTTAATGTTGTATGGGTTTTTTAAACACAATCATTTTGATTGTGTTTTTTTTTCCCCGCTGTTATATGATGAATACCTTCAAGTCACTGTTTTAGTGAAATTTGATACATTCTGAGAACAGCAAAAATAAACCATTTAACATGTATAATTAATTCTGTTCTGTTTGCATTTATGATGTACATGTAGAACTGTGTAGGAGGCATGGAGAAGGTGAGGCTTCTGTAAGTGTCAAAGTTGTTGCATACAGTCCTCATATTCTACGTAGTCTTTTATATTTCATTACTTTCACTGTTTCTGACTGATCTAAAAATTTTTTTTTAAAAAGAACAGTAAGTATAAGGGAAGGAAACAGACAGTTATGTTAAAAGAAACACAGCTATAGGGAATAAACTAGGGATACTGTTACCCGCAATCCTCTGCTGATGATGTCACTGAGCATGTCATGAATGATGTAATATGTGACATCATCAGCAGTGGATTACGGGTAATAGTATCTCTAGTTTACTCCCTTATAGCTGTCTTTCTTTTAACATAAGTGTCTGTTTCCTTCCCTTATACTTACTGTTCTTTTTTTTAAAAAAAATTTTTGGGTTCGCTTCCGGTTCGCGTACCGGGGAGCGAACTGGGAAGCGAACTAAGAGAAATAGAGGTTGGCACAGTTGCAAATATTGTACCAATTTTTTAATAACGGGGAGGTAGTTCTGAAAAGAACTTTTTTTTTAATTGTTTTTGTTTTATATTTTTTTTATTATTTTTCTGAACATTTTTTTACTTTTTTTGAATTTTTCTGAACAGTTTTATAATTTTTTTGTTTTTTTTTCGGAGGGGGCAACGAAAACGATTCATTGTAAAGGGCTCAACAGGAGCAAGAAAACAAAAAAAAAGAATTTATTGTTTGGGGAGTTTCGGACAAACATGAGCATGATTGTCAATAGCTCTGTTGATCAGAGTGATGCTACTTTCTGCGTAGCAAATGAATCCACTGCAATGTAGGCAGACTTGTTTTACTTCACGAAATCTCGTTTGTATATTTGGCACCATCTCCCTGCCCTCTGGTCCCGTTACTTCCGGTACAACAGATCTTCTGGCCATAATAGGGAGATTATCTAGGTCGTCCTGTTCCTCTTCTTCGTCTTCTTGCTGAATTATAACTTTAGCAGGTGGTCCACTCTTCCTTGGATGTGGTGGAGGTGGTGGGGAAGCACCAGCTGAAGCTAGTAAAGAAGCCATTGCTCACTGGTAACAAAGGGTCTTTCTCTCACAATGATGAAAGTCAGAGTGAGGAAAGAAGGAGGGATTTTCACCATTTGGGAAAAAAAATAGTTCTCAACCAATGAAAAGTGTTCATTTTAGATCATATGACCTAGTCTTACATCATTAGGAAACCGAAAGTGAAATGAACCAATGAAAAGTGTTATTACCAAGTCACATGACCTGCTGTGTGTATGTTACGCGCTTTGCAGGGCCTCCCGGTTTGCTTCCAGAAACCTGTGCTTTGCGACTCGGTAAGCGTACGAGTTCGCTAACGTAGCACGTCATATGACGTATCACGCGACAACGCGAAACGTCATGCGGACGGGAGGCGTCACGATGTTGTTTTCTAACGCGGCAGTTGCGGTAAAGAAACGTTTACCGGCTCGTGGTCTATTTCGCGGCATCAAGGTCAGCTAACGGGAAGCTTCCCGATTCGCGAAGCGGGAACGAAGAAAAAAAAATATTTTACAAAAAAGTTATTAATAAACATATAAAATATATTTTTGGATTTAAAGAAGAATACATTTTACAGCTACAGATATTAGCTGTTAAAAAACCAATGAAATTCACTGAAAAAACCATAGGTTATAGACCATATATAGTTAGGAATTTGCATTTACAAAACCTTGAAAATTCACTGAAAAAACCATAGGTTAGAGACCATATATAGTTAGCTGGACATTTTATTGACATAAAACCAATGAAATTCCATATATAGTTAGTTGCACTAACTATATATCGTGCACCCGCAATCCACTGCTGATGATGTCACATATTACATCATTCATGACATGGTCAGTGACATCACTGATGACATCACTGATGACATCTCAAATGACATCACTGATGACATCACTGATGACATCTCAAATGACATCAATGATGACATCATGACACACCAATACCAGTTACTACATACGCACTCACTGATTCCTACGTCTACACACACATTCACTCATTCACCCATACAATCACTCATACATACAGTCACTCATTATTACAACACTATCATATGCACTCATACACCTATGCAGACACTCACACACTGCCACTCATCCATGGAGTTACTCACACACCTAGTCAGTCCTGTAAAGAATCAATCACACTTCCATTTCCTCATCTATACAGTTAAACACAGAACACCATACTTCAGTGACATCACTGATGACATCACTGATGACATCTCAAATGACATCACTGATGACATCTCAAATGACATCACTGATGACATCATGACACACCAATACCAGTTACTACATACGCACTCACTGATTCCTACGTCTACACACACATTCACTCATTCACCCATACAATCACTCATACATACAGTCACTCATTATTACAACACTATCATATGCACTCATACACCTAGTCAGTCCTGTGAAGAATCAATCACACTTCGATTTCCTCATCTATACAGTTAAACACAGAACACCATACTTTTCACACATATACTAACACATACTTACTCTCTTATACAATCACTGATACAAGTACACATTGATATGCACAGAGTCACACACCTCCCAGCCAGCCACACACACACTCAGTCTTCCATACATCCACTCATTCTTCAATATGTAAAACATATTTAAACTTTACAAAAACACACAGACACTAGATGATGTCATCAGTGATGTCATTTGAGATGTCATCAGTGATGTCATTTGAGATGTCATCAGTGATGTCATCAGTGATGTCACTGACCATGTCATGAATGATGTAATATGTGACATCATCAGCAGTGGATTGCGGGTGCACGATATATAGTTAGTGCAACTAACTATATATGGAATTTCATTGGTTTTATGTCAATAAAATGTCCAGCTAACTATATATGGTCTCTAACCTATGGTTTTTTCAGTGAATTTTCAAGGTTTTGTAAATGCAAATTCCTAACTATATATGGTCTATAACCTATGGTTTTTTCAGTGAATATATATATATATATATATATATTCACTGAAAAAACCATAGGTTAGAGACCATATATAGTTAGGAATTAGCATTTAAAAAACCTTGAAAATTCACTGAAAAAACCATAGGTTATAGACCATATATAGTTAGGAATTAGCATTTAAAAAACCTTATTTTACTCACACAAAACCATTGAAATTCCATATATAGTTAGTTGCACTAACTATATATCGCGCACCCGCAATCCACTGCTGATGATGTCACATATTACATCATTCATGACATGGTCAGTGACATCACTGATGACATCACTGATGACATCTCAAATGACATCACTGATGACATCACTGATGACATCTCAAATGACATCACTGATGACATCACTGATGACATCATCCAGTGACTGTGTGTTTCTGTAAAGTTTAAATATGTTTGATATATTGAAGAATGAGTGGATGTATAAGTGTCTGGATGAAGGATTTAGTAGGTGCATGACTGACTGTATGAGTGAGTGAATAAATGTGTCGTACTAAATGCATGGGTTAGTGACTAAACTGTCTGAATGTGTGCTTCAGTATGTCTGTTGTGATGTAAACTGCTGCATGTGTTGATCATTAGCTATACGAGAGGCTATATGTGTTATTGATTGGTTGCCCAAGTATTTGTATGGGAGATTGAGTTTGTGTGGGGGTGGCTGGGAGGTGTGTGACTCTGTGCATAGATGTGTGAGCAGTTGATTCACTAGGTGTATGAGTTCAAGAGTGCATGTGGAAACAGCTACATGGGCGGTTGACTGTGTGCATGAGTGTATTGATGAGTGAATGGATATCTCAATGCTACATGTCACAGTAAGTACATATGTAAAACACAGTACATGTGAGAGTTGGCATATATAAATAACTGTGCATGAGAGCCACTGAATGTGTGAGTGGCTGTATGGATCATTGTGAACTTGTATCAGGGATTGTATAAGAGAGTAAATATGTGTTAGTATATGTTTGAATAAGTAAGGTGTGTATAACTGTATAGTTGAGGAAATGGAGGTGTGATTGATTCTTTGCATGACTGACTAGGTGTGTGAGTAACTCCATGGATGAGTGACAGTGTGTGAGTGTCTGTATACACTGAGTGTATCTAAGGGTATATTATAGTCTGAAGAGGTTTATCGTATTAGCACAAGAATGATGTCAAATGAGATGTCATCAGTGATGTCATTTGAGATGTCATCAGTGATGTCACTGACCATGTCATGAATGATGTAATATGTGACATCCTCCGCAGTGGATTGCGGGTGCGCGATATATAGTTAGTGCAACTAACTATATATGGAATTTCAATGGTTTTGTGTGAGTAAAATAAGGTTTTTTAAATGCTAATTCCTAACTATATATGGTCTATAACCTATGGTTTTTTCAGTGAATTTTCAAGGTTTTTTAAATGCTAATTCCTAACTATATATGGTCTCTAACCTATGGTTTTTTCAGTGAATTTCAATGTTTTTTTAATAGCAAATATCATAAGCTGTCGAATGTCAAGTACGTGGTAAGTAAAAACATTTTCGTGTTTATGCACACTGATCTGCTTTGAATGCTGCCCCCCCCCCTCATTTCTATTAGGAGTACTCTCTCTTTGCAGATAGTGAAGGGTAGTTAACGCAGGCCTTTGCCCCCGTTGTAATCCGTCGTGCCTGCTTCTCTCTCCATTTGATTGATTGTTATCCAAGCATTTACTGTTTTAGAATTGGTTCTCTTTGGTTCATTCTCTATTTACAAACAAGCACAGAGTCGCAATACTCTGTTTAGTCTTTGCAGATAGTGAAAAATCGTGTAAAAAAACAAAAGGAATCGAGCAAAATCAGTAGGCCACTAATGGGATCTCTTTTTGACCTCACTAAAATAGAAACATTAGGAACAACCCCTCATGAGAAATACGAAACTAGTGAGATGAACTGAACTCCACACCATGATGGCTGCAAGACAGCTCGGCTCCGCCACCCACCCCGCCCAAAATAACGATAAACTCTATGCAAATATTACAAATATATACAACACACTAGCAAAGTAACAGGGTAAAACATTTTATTAAATAACTATTTACATAACTATTTTATACTTTTTGTTGCCCGATCCGGCTAGCTCAATCGATCGAGCATGAAACTCATGCACTCTGATAGTTCAAAGTTTTGAGGAGTGCTTGTTAGACTGTCTGAAGCTTATTTGCACCTGCTACAGCTTCACTATTCTCAATGTAAGTGGGGGCTGTTTGAGGACGTGACTGCATTTGAAAACAATGTGATGCGGTGCCTCCCTGAACCGCTTGACGGAGGCCCCCGAGGGACGGTGTGATGGCGCGGACTCGGAGGGGGCGATTGGCTCCGGCCCCCTCCCCAAGTCGTGTTGCCCTGGTGTGGCCTGAGATCGCCCCCGACATAGGTGGCCGGCTCCCGGGGTCAAGCGGAACTTTTTGCCTTTTGGTGACTCTTCCATTCTGGACCTTGTCCCACAATCCGTTTGACCTGAAGACACGCTGTAGTGGGGCGCCCCTTTACCGTTTCAGTTGCCATTCCGCCCGCTTTTGCTACACTGTGCCTCTTCCGCTATTCAGCTGTTTACCGCCCGCTCTTGCGACTACAGCGTTTCGCTCACCATGTAGTTGAGTTGCTCCCGCTCTTGCGGTGCAGCGATAGGCGGCTGCCACAGGACTCTCAAAAAGGCGGCCGGCACTTCAGATTTGGGCGTGGTCCACTAAAATGGCCCTGCGACACCTTGGAACTCGGACGCTTGTCTGCTAGGGCTTGGGCTCCATTCTCGAAAGCGTCCCCTCAGCCTTGAAGATTCTACAAAAGTCTTGGGGGCCCCCGACTCCCGCAGGCTTCTGGTGGGGAGCGGCTGCCATGATTGCTCGTGGAATGGCCACGACGGAGCTACGAGATGGTGGTGCTCGCATGCTGACGCCAGCTTCAGTCTGAAACATCCAGAAACACTGTAGACTACCAATTCGATCAGTTCCGGTAGCGCCCCAACGTGACCCGGTAGAGAAGAACTTGCCCTCCCCTCTTTGACTGATGGTTCTTGTTGCCTGTCCCTTCTGTTGTCATTTAACAGAACTATTTAGCCTGCTGAAAGGGGTTGTGTTCCGACCGCTGGTTGGTGGAGACATTTTGACTATATTCTGGACCTGCGTTGTCGCGTAATGCGTCATATGACGCGCCGCATTAGCGCATCCGGAAGTGCTCCGGTGCACGAAGCGCAGCTTCCCGGAAGCGATCCGGGGCGCGGCGCGCAGCGCGTAACGTAAGCATAACAGGTCATGTGACTTGTTAATAAAACTTTTCATTGGTTTTCATTTTACTTTTCTTATTCTAATGATGAAAGGCTTGGTCATATGACCTAAAAATTACGCTTTTTATTGCTTTCGAACATTATTTTTTCTTAAACATATATGTTATAATGTTCCAGGCTAATGTACTTTCCCGGAAAATTTACAACTGTCCTGCAAGTAAAATATATTCCTTTTTCGAGAAAAAGGGCGTTTCTTCGTCCCATGACGGAGCCGTTGAGCAAAAGAGGCTCGGCCTGCTGTCTTAGTCGCCGATACGCCTGAATATCAGATTCTTATCGATCACTTTATGTTGCAGGAGTAGAAAACACAACAGCCCTTGACCATTTATCTTTACTGCGTTCCTGCGTATTATACCTTTTACCCTTCATGTAATTGGACTGCTTTATTTCACTTGCCTTTTACTGATTCGAAAACAGTGACTATTATTAAAAACTTTACCAATGTAAATACTACTACCATGTTTTCTTTTAAAAACCTTTATTGTGAAAATGTCAGTATACAAATACGGGCCTATAACCACGTGGGCCGGCCACGGAGCAAACTGTAATCGTATATGATGAGGAGACATTTACACTGTAGAGGAACGTAACGGGCGGGCCATTAGGTTGCAAGAACTAAGGTGTCTAACAGTTGCGGAATCGGTGGACGTACATTTTATAATTAAAATACGACAGGGCCAGTTACAATAAAATTATCTAGATATACATTTGCGGGCAAGTACCATGGGTGACGTTAATTCGAACTTTCAATAGTACAGTAATCAATAACATATCAGAACTTAATATCAATAGGGATGTCGAAATTTTCAATCAATTCTCGTCCCCGCCCGCCATGTGCTTCAAAACTGCATACGTATCTCGTGATATCAAGGTTGTGCAACCAGTACACAACAAGGAGTTACGAGTCCCATTTATTCCGGCGCCATTTTGGGCGAGGATGGGCAGGTCCAGGATATAGTCAAAATGTCTCCACCAACCATCGACTATGATGATGTTCATATGCTGTATTTATTAGAGTAACACTCATCTGTCCACATGAAATTAATTTGCCACAATTACCATAACTATATTTTTTTCGGTTCCTCTGGAGAGTACATCGTGGCAGATGAGGCAGGTAACGTACCGGGCATTTACCTTTTTTGCATGTAGAGGAAAGGAAAAACAATTCGAGCGTCCGAGTTCTAAGGTGTCCCAGGGCCATTTTAGTGGACCAGGCCCAAATCCAAAGAACAGGCCGCCATTTTGAGAGTCCTGTTGCAGCCGCCTGTCACTGTAGCAGCAAGAGCGGGCGAAACTCAGCTAGACGGCGCTCCACTGAAGGAACATAGACTTGCTGTGGACCTTCCATCTTTTCAACACACACCAGTGCGGCAACTTGCTAGACACCACCTCGGTGCCATCCGGATCTCGGCGCCCCACTGCAGATGAAGTGCCTCCACATGGAGGGAGAGACTCGTTTGCGCCGCCTCCCCCCCCCGCTTCTCAGAACTCTCAACTATGACACCACCTCGGTGCCATCCGGATCTTGGCGCCTTGTGCTGGTTCCGGCCTATTCACACATCGGTCTGCTACTGACGCCACCTCACAGGCCAACGGGGCACCCCACGCCGACTTTCGGCGCAGCATTGTAGGATGGCCACACCAGTGCGGCAACTGCTGGACACCACCTCGGTGCCCTCCAGATCTTGGCGCGTTGTGCTGCCTTCGGCCTATTCGCCGCAAGTGCGCACGCAACTCAGCTGCATAGCGAGTGAAACACCAAGGGGCGCCCCACTGCAGCCGAGGAACCTCCATCTTGGGGGCGACGCACAGCATCACATTGCTTTCCAATGCAATCAGATCCTCAAACAGCCCCCACTGACTGACGCGAACTCACAGGCCAACGGGGCGCCCCACGCCGACTTTCGGCGCAGCATTGTAGGATGGCCACTCCAGTGCGGCAACTTGCTGGACACCACCTCGGTGCCATCCGGATCTTGGCGCGTTGTGCTGCCTTCGGCCTATTCGCACATCGGTCCGCTACTGACGCCGCCTCACGTGCCAACGGATTTTCTACGCTTTTTATAGCCCTATGCCGCATAACATGTCATGTGACTTGTTTATAAAACTTTTCATTGGTTCATTTTACTTTTGGTTTCCTAATGATGGAAGGCTTGATCATATGACCTAAAAATAACACTTTTCATTGGATTAAAACATTTTTTTTTCCCAAACGATGAAAGCCCCACCTTGTTTCTGGATGTTTCAGACTGAAGCTGGCGTCAGCATGAAAGCACCACCATCTCGTGGCTCCGTCGTGGTCATTCCGCAAGCAATCATGGCAGCCGCTCCCCACCGGAAGCCTGCAGGAGTCGGGGGCCCCCAAGACTTTTGTAGAATCTTCAAGGCTGAGGGGACGCTTTCGAGAATGGGGTCCAAGACCTAGCAGACAAGCGTCCGAGTTCCAAGGTGTCCCAGGGCCATTTCAGTGGACCAGGCCCAAAAAGGAAAGAGCCTGTCGCCATTTTGAGAGTCCTGTGGCAGCCGCCTATCGCTGCACCGCAAGAGTGGGCGCAACTCAGCTGAATGGCGGATTTTGGCACAGTGTACCAAAAGCGGGCGGAATGGCAACTGAAACGGTAAAGGGGCGCCCCACTACAGCAGACGAGCCTCCACCTGGGGAGGCCCGTTCACGCCGCCTCACCCCCCCCCCCGGGGCGCCCCACGCCGTTATTTGGAGCAGCATTGTAGGATACCAAAACCAGTGTGGCAACTTACTGGACATCACCTGGGTGCCATCCACATCTCAGCGCGTTCTGCTGCCTTGGGACTATTCGCACAACAGACCGCTACTGACGAGGCCTCCCCCCGCACCCCCCGGGACGCCCCACGCCGTTTTTCGTAGCTGCATTGTAGGATACCAAAAACCAGTGCGGCACCCAGGTAACATCACCTGGGTGCCGTCCAGAACTCAGCACGTTGTGCTGCCTTGGGACTATTCGCACAAAACACAGCTACTGACCATTGTTGCTTCTTTTTTCAAAAAAATGTTTAAATGTATTTACTGTTTTTGTTGCGTTGTATATATTTATAAGTTATTAAAGTTTTATAATCCTACTACTTTGTTGGAGTGCTATATATTTTTAATGTGACACATAATTGTAAAAACTTTGATGTACAAAGAGGCATCCCTGGAATCTTCCGCTTCAGGCTCGGTCCCCTCCCCAATCACAATACAGGATGGTTTTCAGATAGTAGGAACGTGTGTGGTGTGACGGATCTCATCGGGTGGGGGCCTTGATCTACTGTAACTCCTTTGAAGAGGGGTGATTCTTTACAGCTGGGGCCATAAACTACATCTGCAGGGCTAGGTGATAGCCTGGGACCGGCCTGGACAATCGGACACATAGGAAGAGGAGTGTCAGAGGGTGCGGTAGTGAATAGGGCGAAAGGGAGGTGTCGAGCGGGCACAGGGTGTGATTCTCAGGGAAGAGCAGCGCAGATGGGGGGAGGTTTATTGCCCATGCATAAGACAGAGAGCGGGGGTGACCAGTGCCTGGGGGAGATGCTTGCGAGGGTGGGGAGCCATGCTAAGGATCGACAGCGTGCAGAGAGTGGGTCTGGTCAAGGCATCTAAAATGGCTGCCGTGCACGACAAAAGTGTGGCATTTGAAAAAAGGCAAGATGGCGCAGACAATGTTTATCAACACTTCCTGATTTCCTTCGAATCGAACGTTAACAGACGTTATCTCTCCCACACTACCGGTCCCCCTGGGTCCCACTGGCCATCTTCACTCGGTGTCCCTCCGCTTCCTGTTTCTAAGGTTAAAACCCTCGGTATCTTTCTCAATTCTTCACTTTCTGTCCACTCACAGGTGAATTCGGTTGTCTCTTCTTGTTTTTTTTCTCTCAGAATCATTAGGAAGATCTCTCGCTTTTTCTCCCTCCCCGCCTTAAAGATCATAGTGATGGCCATGGTGCTCTCGCGCCTTGATTATGGTAACATCATCTATAATGGCGCTCCGGCCTATGCCATCCATCGGCTGCAGCTAGTGCAGAACCAGGCTGCCCGCCTGATTCACGGCCTGCCTAAATACCACCGTACTACCCCTTTATTGCAGGCATTGCACTGGCTGCCAGTGAGAGAGCGAGCCTTATTTAAGCTTGGCTGTCTCACTTTCCAGGCTAAAATGGGCACTGCCCCGGAGTTCATCTGCTCCGCCGTTAAACCCTATGTACCGGGCAGAGAGCTCCGCTCTACCCATCAAGCACTCCTCACCACTTACCGGTTTAGGAAGAAAAAGGCGGGTGGAACCAAATTTTCAGTCCTGGCCCCTATGTTTTGGAACTCCCTCCCCGCGGAACTTCGCATGACATCCCTTTACACTGAGTTCCGTAAAGGCCTCAAAACCCTGCTCTTTTCTCAAGCTCACGTTCTTTAGATCCTTCCCGCTCCTGCTGCCTCTCGCAATCTAAAAGCGCCAAGAAACCACGTGGTATTTGTGCGCTATACAAATGTTTTTAAATTCAAATTAAACGCCGAGATAGTAGGGACTACATCCCGTGGAGATAGGCCGAGACGTCACTCAGCAGAAAAAAAAAAAAATCAAAAAAAAGTCTATAAACATACAATAAGTTAAAAGTCAATCATTCTTGTTTCCTTGTAGTACGCTCCCCAGTCCGCTTTCCGTTACGCGTACCGGGCGCACCCCACGAAAAAAAACGTTTTTTTTTTGGGGTTTTTTTGCCCCGCGGGGCCCTTTTAAAGCCTCCACATCAAACCTAGGGGGTCAGGGAGGATCTACTATGCCCCCTTATGGTCATTTGCCCCTTCGCTTTGGCCTCCTCTTGTCTCTCGATCCTACCGAGAGACAAGATGGCGGCCGCTACGGACTGTTTGGAATGTTTACAGACACCGGAGAGCCAATCAGCTTCGCTTCGCAAAGCTCCGTAACGCGAAAAGTACGCGAACCGGATCGCTGCCCGGAGCGCTGTTACAGATATATATCTTTTTTTGAACGTTAATTTCTCAAAATCCACTGGAGCACATATATTGAGACCTAGCAAAGGCACATCGGGCTACCAGTCCCTACAATTTTGCCAAGTTTCGTGCAAATCCATTCAGCCGTTCGGGCTAAAAGTGAGGCCAACCGCCCTATGGAAATTAACATGGGAAAAACGTGTTTTGGGACCCCCCTTTTTTCTCGGCCCCCCCTTGGCGAACCCCCCCCCAAATTTTCAGGGGCTGCTCAGAAACAAAATGTTCCATTTTCCTGAAAATTTCAGCCAATTCCGTCCACAAACGCCAAAGTTATTAGACATAGAATTTTCAAAAATCCCATAGAGAAAAAATCCTAACTATATATACCTACTGGCGACCGCCAGTAGGTAATATATATACATATATATATATATATATATATATATATATATATATATATATATATATATATATATATATATATATATATATATATATATATATATATATACATATATACACACACCTCACTATATGATTGTAACTAACAAAGATTCTATCTACACGAGCTAAGTACACACTCAACTGGTCTATACATTAAATTACTCATAAATGATTTCTCGGAGGAGAAGACCATAATTCTATCTATATGTGCAAATCAAAACAAACTATTATTATTTTGGTATTTATAAAGCGCGACACTCATCCCAAGGGATATCACGGCGCTGTGAACCAAGAGAGACTACTGAGGAGAAGCGTGGCTCAGTGGTTAGAGGCGGCAGACCTGGAAGCTGAGATTGACCGTGGACCAGGGTTTGATTCCCTGCCTCGGCGGGTCTCGGGCTCAAAATTCCACAGACTCGACAATTCTCGCTCTGGTGCCTACTCAACTCACGGGGTCACACTCTGTGACTCTGGGCAATAGCTTGCTTAATCTCCACTATGGCCCCTCGTGGCGGGATGCCTGGCTTTCACCTTGTGGACACCCTGCCGGGGTTTCTCACAGGGGAATACCAGGACGGGTTCCCTAAGCAAGCGCCGGGACGCTCATGGGCAGCTGTGCGCTTTACAAGTCCAGCACATTTACATTTACATTTACTGAGGCATTGCTGGGGGGTTATGTTTTAGGGAAGGGTTATGTTTTAGGGAAAAGGTGGGTTTTCAGTTTTTGTCGAAACTGAAGATAGTTTGTGGTGTGTCTAAGGTCGGAAGGTAGGTCATTCCATCTTCTGGCTGCCAGGTAGGAAAAGGCGCGGCCACCTGTTCTGACTTTGTAAATACGCTTAGGTTTGGCCAGAGCTGATTGACTTGATCGTAGATTCCTGTTGGGGACGTAGAAGTCGATCCTCCCTTGGAGAATTGTGGGGCCAGTTTTGTGAAGAGCTCTGTGCGTGTGACTTAGTAGTTTAAAGGCAGCTCTCTGGCACATCGGTAGCCAATGAAGTTTCTTTAGGCATTCCGATGCCGAGTCTCGCTTGCCTTTATTGCAGACCAGTTTGGCCGCCTGGTTTTGCAAGACCTGAAGGCAGGAGAAGAGTTGTTCGTTCATCCCCTCGAATAATGCGTTGCCATAGTCCAGGCGGCTAACCAGTAGGGCTTGGGTGACTGAGCGTCTGCAATCCAGGGGTATCCAGGGGAATATCTTTGAGAGAAGTTTGAGTATGGCAAAACCCTTGCCCCAGAGTGATCGGACGTGGTCCTTCATGGACAGGGCGTCGTCCATGATGATCCCCAAGTTTCTCGCGTGTTGTTTTGGAGTGGGGTCAGTCCTAATGTGGGTGGCCACCATGTGGCGTCCCATATGAGTTTGGGTCCCGCGAACAGGAGAATCTCCGATTTGCCGGCGTTTAATTTTAGGCAGTGGTTGTGCATCCATTGGGCCATCTCGGAGAGACAATCATGAAGCTTTTTCTTTGTTGTCTCAGGCCCTTCATCCATTGCCACCATCAGCTGTGTATCATCAGCTTAAGAGCATATGCCAATGCCCCACTTCCTTCCAATGTCGGCCAGTGATGAAATATAGACATTGAAAAGAGTGGGGCTCAATGAGGCCCCCTGGGGGACCCCACAGCCGGTGGTGTTGGGTTTTGAGTGGAACTGACTCATATGCACTGCCTGGGTATGATTGCTCAGGAAGGATCGAATCCAGTTCAGTGCTGTTGATTGCACTCCTTTACTCAGGAGTGTGTTTAGCAGGCAGTCCAATACTGTCGACCATGTTATCTCCTATCCTTGGGTAGTCTCAGTTTTCTAAGGAGATGGAAGTGGAAATAGTAGTATGCTTGCGGACCAACACTCTTCCGATTCATCTCATGGTCAACGGTCTGGTTCCCCTTTGTAAAAACTAGAGGGTTTAGAGTCTAACCCGGCAAGAAATATGGCAAAATGAGGACACAAAAATAAAAAAATCTTTTGATGGCTGCATCCACGTGCAAAAACAAAAAATAAACCATGAGTCTGAAAAGTGAGAAAAGAAGATGGCAAAATGGAAGAGAGTTACTATTGAAAATCAAACGCTGAGGCTGATTCAGCTCCATGATTTGCCAATAATGCTGTTATGTAGCTAAAAGCAAGTTTACTTTCCCTGAACCCGAGTTAAGTACAGTTCTGTTCCCATTACCTTTTTTATACAGGGGTTCATACTCTTGAGTATGTTGCCTTTTCTTTGAAGGGCATTAGAAGCTAAACAGGACAAAATTGTACCTCAATCATATCATGAGCAAAGGATGGGCACTGATTAAGTTGAATCAATCAGTGATTGATCCCGGCTCCACAGAAGGGAACACAAAATTGGGTTTGGCATGCAGCGACCAAATACTAAGCTGTTAAGAAGAATGTGACACAAGCCAACAAATGGTAAGCAATGGGCAGGCTCCAAAGCCCTTTTTGGACTCAATAGTGTCTCACAAGTGAAACACATGAACTCTGCATGCTCTTGCATGCTCAACCCTAAAAATGACAATGACAATGAAAATAATGAAGTAATGTTATCAGAAAAGGTGCTGTATTCTGCCATATAATTTACCTTTTCTTGCTTCATGATTTAGTCAACCCTGACACATAATTTTGCTTTTTCCTTCCCTATAATTCCAGTGGCACCGATTATGCCTCAAGTGTATTTTATCTGGGACTAACTTGTCAAAAGCTCGCAAACAAACTCACTGCTGCAGCTTTTCCAGCATTTAGGATCAGGATACTTCCAAATTAAATCAGCATTTCGAAGATATGCAATGGCATTTTAACATCCAAAGGTCATGTATGTCAGTCCGAAAAGACAGACATAAGACTAGGATTGCCTGGTGAATTCCGTCGACAGCAGCGGAGGCTGCAATTGGTGCGGACCAGAGAAACAAGGCTCGCCACCAGCATAGCTGCAGTGCTTAATTTGAGCCAGTGGCAGGTGGGGACCCCTAGCACTCATTTTTGGTGACCGGCACTTTTTTTTCCTGATCAAACTTTTCTCTTTCTTGCTCTCAGTGAAACACAAGAAGAGGAAAAGAAGGACGGAAAACTGTGACAAAGTGAGAACGCAGGGTTGGAAAATAACTTGCATTAGTGGGGCAGGAAGTGTCTGGTGGTGGGTTAAAGAGGCTTAAATGTATTTAAAACTAAACAGTCTGGGTTTTGGACACCTCTGTTATTTGTAGAGCTGGCAGCGGGGTTTTGAGTAAAAGCTTGAGCCCAGGCACTTATTGTTTTACAAAGTAAGCACGTCTAACGGGTCTGGTTAGCACTGCTCTGTGACACTCCTATAGTGGCACCATACGACCCTAGTCCCGCTCAGCAGGTAAGGGGAGGGAAAAAAATCCAAACTCGTGGCAATCAGAAACAGACTACTGTAACTTTTTGTTAGCCTTTGGACTCGTCCAGAAAAAAACTTTTAATATTAAGTTTGACTATGCACACCTTAACAGCAGGAGCAATCTAGCTCTACTCCACAACTGCTGAACGAGAGCTGATTATCACACAGCACCAACAGAGAGCATAACTACCATAGTACAAGAAGACACCCACAAGCAAGGGGGCTTTTCTTCAACTCCTTAATTACTCTCCATTTTACACAACAAAATTACAATCGCATCTGGACCATACGAATACTATTTAGCCATTCTTAACAAAGTTTTCCCGTCTCATCAGGCCAAAATAACACTTTAAAAATAGGATGTTTTGGAAAACGTTAGTATGTTTTACTAGTTTGAAGAAAGTAAAAATAAAGTGAAGGAGGATTTACTTTCAAATAATGATATAGTTTTCATTAGGCGTTCACAGTCCTGGATGTTTTACGTTTTATGAATTGAATATGCCGGGATATTAAGCAAGCAGATGTTTTGATGCTCTTTGACGTAACAAGTAACAAGGGCTGTACTTATATTAATTTCTTGGTCTCAAAAACTAGTCTGAGCAGGCATCCTTGTGTGATGTGAGTACTGCACCCATCACCTCTGATAGTAAGTGGCATGTGTCATTAAGAAAACGTGCTTGTGAGATGCCCTTAAAACCTTTACATTGATTAAAGAATCACCGCCAGTGTAGACGGCAAAAGAGAAAGAGGTACATTTCTTGCCAAACAATATATTATAACATGTAGCGCAGAAGCCACATTTTTTGCAATCGTTTTCGGTCATTGTGAAAGAGACACAGTAGACAGAAACACACATTTTACCTCCGCTGTTGGGCTTCATATGTAACGAATTTCCCAGAAGAGGATAAGTAGGGCTAACACCTGGAATCCGCTTCATAATGTTCCATTTTCTGATGTAGTCACGCAGCAAAGGCAGTGTGAAAAAAGTAAACAAAGCACACAACAACGTGGCCCCAGCCGTCCACCATAGCGCCTGAGCGCCCCCGTCCAGCAACATTATGAGCGGCGCTGTCAGCTTCAAATGTTCACGGCACCGAGCCTACGGTGTGCGAGGCAGGAAGCAGGGGTGGTATATATGAAGGATCACTAGAGCTGCGCGAAATATGCCTTCCCGCCCCTTTTTACAGAGAGATCAAAGCGTCAGCACTTGAAGCTCTGTCTCTTCCGCATAAATAACGTGAGGGTGGACACTAGGAGGAGCTTGCATGAATAAGTAGCAGGAGAGTGAGTCGCACTGGTAAGATAACCCATGGCCACATGAACTTCAGAAAACGCTATTTGAGACAGTCCCTGGTTGGCCAATCCTAAACTATAAAATGACTGGCTCCATTAGCGTTTGCATTCCTTTTGACACCTAGAAGAGAATGGGGTCTTTGGGGCAGGGCTTTAAGTGGGATGAAAAAACTGGAGGGTCTCTCAACGGGGGGTGGCTAATGTAATTAAAGGCGTGGCTTGAAAACACTTAAACTAAAAAAATCTGTGCTGAGCATAGCGTGCCGTCCGACTTCATCTAGATAAATGATACAACAAGTAACATCATACCTACAAGTCAGGACTATTGGCTTTGTCAATGGATGTTAGTTGCATTAAATAAATAAGCAGCAACTATGGCTTGTTGTATATAATATTAAAAAACCTTCCACTTAGAGCCCTGGTGACACCAGGACAATGTTGCTGCTCCCGAGTTTCAAAAAGAGAAGGGAAATACAGAGAGAAAATGACTCTCTTTAAAGGATTCCCCTTCCCCTACAACGCTCACCTGGCATGATGTCATGCCGTAACTTCCCCACTAGTGAGAAGAGAGCAGTGTGAGCACATGCACATGATGTACCTGCTGTCACTGCAGTCCGGAAAAAACGGACTGCTGTGGCAACAGGCACAAAACAGAGCCCGAAAGAGACCTGTTTCGAGGCCCCCTTTAAAAAACTACCGGTGCTCAGACCCGGTGAGACCCGGCCCACTTAAAGCCCTGATTGGGGGCAGCCGACCACAGGGAGGCCTGCCCCCCCAAGGAAAGTTTGGGGATGGGAGCAGCTGCTGCGAGTTTTGGGCTGGGATTGGGCTATATTGTAGCCCAGGGGTATAGATGTTGCCATTTTCTGCTACCAGCCACCATTTTTTAGTCGTGACATGGTGGCTGGTTACATTTTTGAGTTTTGTGTAATTGTTAGTTAGCGTCTTGTGAGTAGTTTGCTTTCACTTACTGCTGGTTAGCGAAATGTCATCTGAAGCTAAGGTAGCGCCTCCTGGAAGAGGCGGGGCGGCTCCTCCACGAGGGCGATGAGCTTCGCCCCACTGTTTCTCACAGTGCGAGAAAGGCAAAAAAATAATATGGTAACAACTTTTGATTATTACCATTTTATGTTTCTTTCCGCATTGCGGGCGGGCAGGTGGGTGAAGCACCCCGGCAGGGCAGTAGTGGTTTCCCAACTCCTGAATATGCATGACTGGTTTGGCCAGATCTCTCGGGTCGCCAAAACCAGTCATGCGCAGTCTGCATTACTCCATGCAGGCTGCATTGCAGCCTACATGGAGAACATGCAGTCCCCTACAGGCCCTGGCTGGGGGGCGTCCCGACCAATCATAACACTTCACTGGAGCGTTGTGATTTGCTTAGAGGAGGGGAGAAGACTGCCTGTTTCCTGTTCCGGCCAGAAGCTGAAGAGCAGTAGCAGACCAAGCAGTGAAGACGCGGGACCCGGGCCGGCAGAAAGGTAGGTTTTATTTTTTTTCATTTTTATTATTGAACCCCCCACTCCCCGCACGACCTCCCCTTCCCTTGCTGCCTCACCCCGCTCCTGCCCCCGCACCCATGAGCCATGCCGGCCGAGAATGGGTGGCTGGATCTGTTGGCGAGTGACGCAGCATATGGAGGTCGGCCGAGGCATAGGGCATCGGCAGGGAGCGCGGCAGCGATGATGGCCTGCTCTCCGTCATGCCTGAACCCTGCTGCTCTGGTGTTAGAAATGCGGGTCTCTAGTTAGCAATGGTTTGCACCTTTGTCCAAGTAGGGACCCTTGCTTCTTTTCACGGTAAGGGAGTTACGCCCTTAGACAACCCCTGCTCAGATGCTTGGTAGCTTAGCTGTCTACAGCGAATGCACATCCCCAGCCCATGTCACTTTAAAGCCAGACAGTCAATCCACAATCCAGAAGAGGAACACAGGATGTTTAATCCGTTGGCTGCGCTGCCCATTTTGCGGAAGTGCGGCACTTCCGCAAAACGGGTGGGGCCGCGTCGGCCATTGGCCGACAGCAGCACCAGCGAGGTAGTGCTGCCGTCGGCCAATGGCCGACGGCAGCATGGATGGGGTTAAGCAAGGAAAAGCCTACTTTTGAAAAGTGACATTTTCCAACACATAATTTAAAAACCACCTTTACTAAAAGATGTGTGATTAAATTCTGAGTTCAGAGAGCCCAAACTCCATTCCTCAATATTGTCCCAATGGGAAGTTGTTCTTGTAGGCTGTTAGAAAATATCTCCCACTCTAGCCTATTGGACAGATTGCCTTTCAATAATGAAAAACGAAATACACTATATTTCACTGTCAGGACATGTCACACACACCAGTACATGTGCTACCTTTCCCATATACTGCACCCTGCCATTGGGGGTACCTTGGGCCTACCTAGGGGGTTGCCTACATGTAAGAAAAGGGAAGGTTAGGGCCTGGCAAGTGGGTGTACTTGCTAGGTCGACATGGCAGTTAAAACTGCTTGCAGATACTGCAGTGGCATGTCTGAGAAACGTCAGAAAGGCTGCTTGTGTGGGTGGCACAATCAGTGCTGCAGACCCAATAGCAGCATTTGATTTATAGGCGCTGAGCACACACAGTGCACTGTGCTAGGGACTTAGTACCAAACCATATAAGCCAATCGTGAAAACGCCAATCCATAATCGCAATTTACATGGAGAGCATATGCACTTTAGCACTGAATAGCAGTGGTAAAGTGCCCACGGTCCTAAAACTAACAAAACAGGGGTCAAAATATGAGGCCAAGAAGCAAAAAGTCTGGAGATAAACCCGCTGAAAAAGCCAGGTCTAATATCTGGGCTGTGAGGTAAGGGAACGAGGCGGCTATCGCATTTGGAAAGAGGCACCAAGAGCACTATGGGGGCTGGCTGCGGGGCAAAGCCTGTACGAGGGTGGCCCTCTCTCTAGGTGCCGGTAGTGCATGTAAGCACTCGAGACGATTACAGGGGCCAATGTCTGTGCCGCTATGGACGCCCGCTTGGGTGGCTTGGGAGCAGGAGGTCCAGGAAAAAGGGATGTATCTGGCACTAGGTTAGAGACAGGGGTCCCGAATGAGGCGGCAAGGTGATGGCAGTGGGTGGGACACTTGTCTATGTGCGCACTGCATCTGGGATTGATAGGGAGAATGGGGGAAGTTTCTTGGAGGCACCTAAGTTCTCTGGTGAGTGCGATATGGGGGAGATTGAGGATGATGACCGGGATGAGATCTTCTCAGAGGAAGGCATGAGTTGGGAGGAGCAGACCAGGGAGGAGCGAGATTGCTTCAGGGCAGCAGGACGTCGTTATTGTAAAAACATGAGCAGGAGATGGTGCTGCTGGAAGAGAGGGAGGGAGGGAGAGTACAACATGGGGAAATGCAGCGCGAAGCTAAAAGTAACACAAGAACGTTATTGTAAAAGCATGTACCAGGCAGCAGGAGATGGTGGTGGTGGAACGGAGGGAGAGAGAGTACAACACGGGGAGATGCAGCCCGAAGCTGCAAGTATCACGAGAACGTTATTGTACAAACACGTACAGTGCGCCATGGAAGGCGCCATGGTGACACAGTTAAAAGTAGTCCCAAAAGAGTACAACTGACTACTTCCAGCATAGCAAAACTGTAGTTGGTCGGTGGTGATTCCGATAAAAACAGAAGTGATGAAACGGAGCAGCAACCGATAGGGAGGCCAGAAATCTGAGTGATGCATAAATATCCAATTGCAAGCAGCAGGCAAGCAGCAAGCGGGATTACTCTCGCTACACCGTTTACTTTAGGTGTTGCAACAGCGCATGCGCAGTCTAGGCTCGACCTAGAAAGGACAACCTTATTGGAGGGCTTTTTTTTAAGAGCCCTTGACTCCCTTCAATCGTTTCAATACTGGGGGCGCCCTTTGAAATTATGAATTTCGGTCTGCTGCTTTTTAGCTGTACAATCAAGCTGTAGTGAAATATCGTCCTGTAGTTTCCATAGTGCCTTACACTGAGTACCTTACATTTCACTTCTGTTATGTAAGAGCTTTCATTCGTTTCAACATCAGGGTTAATACATGATTTTCGCATATTAATTCATATTGTTACTAACCGCTGTCTTACTTGGTTTATTAGTATCTCTTCAGTCCCCTAATACATTGCACTGGGCAGTATATTCTGCATTCCACTTCTAGAACATAAGAACTGTCTAACCCTTGCTGGTATCTTTTGTTTACCAGCCCACAAATACTAGAGAATCCATATTATAAAATCGAATCCTTGGACTCTGCGGATCTGACAGAGCAATAATCATATATCTGCAAATTGTAATTATAACTCTATGGCAAAGATTGTGAATTAATTTCACAGCTTTTTACATATGGAAAGCGCCAAGGAATTTCTTTAGGGGAAAAACCATCCCCTTTCAGCCCCCATGGTGGACATTGTCTAGCTCGCTGCAAACTAACTTTTTCATTTTCTACGGTGCAGTGGGCAATACTAGTGATGGAAGTGGGAGGTGCCAGGATGAGGAAGTGGGTGGGCACTTGCGCTTATGTTTTGTTTTATTTTATAAAGTAACGGCGGCCTGAATCATTATCTGGATAGAGTAAAACAAGTTCACCAATAGCATGTGTTTCTGCCTCTCTGGAAGGGCTGAGCACACTCATTGCTACCATATATCTCCGTATCATGCGTGCCAGTCCTAGTTTTTTACCGCAAAGTATTCTGCATTCTGGGACATGTATGTTTTCTCTTCTCTATGTAAGTATGGCCTCAAAAACATCACCGGCTCCAAACGTTGAGACCTGAACCCCCCCTAGGAAGGATCACTGCTTCACCTCCTGATCGCCCGCTTTCATTGCTCCTGCACGACTGACTACCACTCCATGTCAGCGTCCTTTTTCTTCAGCACTCCTATCCATCATCAACCCTGTCCTGAAGAGGATCCCAAATCACTGAGGATCGAAACGCCGTCGACAATTACAGTGCAATTCCTTGGCGCATCACCTCTAGGCTCATAACTGTGTTCAATTTAAAACATTGGAATTATGTGTATTTACTGTGGAGCCTTCTACTGAATTTTTCCAGTCACTTTGCGCCGACCACGCTGTTCACCACGTTCACTTGCGTCGTCACTTTCACCTTGTTATCACCTTGTCACCAAGTGCCATTTAGGTTGTTTCATGAATGCTTTCATGTACAGTGCTGCTTTTTAACTGTATTCCCCATTTGAAACAAGTTGGTGATTAATAAGCCTTTCACAAATGTATTGAGACTCCTTGTTGTTCTTTACCTGTAATGCTTGATGCATGCATCTTTGAAACTGCCTTATTGATCGATACCTATTGGGACATTGTACTCTATATATACTATATACCCAGTCCCATTTTGGTTTATGGGTTTCACTCCTGTTCCCTTTTGCTCAAAAACATCACGGCATGGATTGACTGAAGGTGTCACACATAACATGAGCCTAGTTGGCAACTATGAACTTTTCCCATTAAAAAATACCATGAAAGATACCCGTTTACATACAATATTTGATGCTTGCCCTTACTAGGTGTTTTTTTCAGTGGTTCGCTCTTGAATCAGGCATGATTATTTGTATGCACTAATCCTAAACTGTGCCTGAAACACCTCACACATTGTCATTGCTATATCAATCCTGTAACCTTTTTTTTTCTTCAGTGAATTTTCATGGTTTATGTAACGTAACGTAAAATATAATTGGTTCTGCGGGTACTCGTGGATCCGCACGGATCCGAAGAGGAACCGCGTCCCTAGATATAAAAGTTTTATATCTGTTATAACTTCAAAATGACTGAAATATATATGTTTGTGATATATATTTGTGTGTGTATGTGTGTATTACCTTCTGGTCGCCAGTAGGTAGTTATAGTTAGGACCTAGTAACATTCTATTTGGAATAACTTTGGCGCCGGTTGACGAATCTTCATGAAATGTTCTAAACTGGTGGGGTGCTCTGGTCCGCTCCTATCCTTAAAGTCTCTGGGTGATTCGTCACGCAGGGGCCGAGAAAAAAGGGGGGTCCCAAATCATGTTTCCCCATGCAATTTCCCATAGGAACCTTTAGCCAGAGCTACAGCCCGAACTGCTGAACGGATTTGCACCAAATTTGGCAAAGAGGTAGACCTTGGTTCAGAGTCGTGCCTTTTATATATAAATAGTGTAAATCCGTTCAGTAGCACCTGAGAAAATCACAATTAAAATCACATATATATCAATGGCTGCAGTGGATCCGCGCATACTGAGCACCCTAAGCGCACCCTCACGATAATGAGCTGCATGCTAATTGGCAGCCATTTTGTGCCTCGGTAGAAGCGAGGCTGAAGAAATCAGTAGAACAAGTGTAAAAAATGTATAAAGGGGGCAGGGTAGAAATATCCTGACCCTCTAGACATGCTTAAGGGGTCCCAAACATTTTTTTTTTTTTGGGAATAAACCCAAAAATCCACACGGATCTTGCCGTAAAAAAAATAATAATAAAAGGAAGCGCTGGCTTAATATTTAGCCCCCTGGGGGAGGGCAAATCCCGGGGGAAAAATATTAAATTTTAGGGGGGGCTGGAAGGGTCCCCTAGCCCCAGGGACCGCCACCCCCAGGGTTTTGTAAAAAGTGGTGGGGGGCTTAAAGGCCCCCCGAAGCACTGGGGACCACCACCCCCGGGGCTTTGTGTATTGTGGGAGGTCCTGGACCGGTGAGGGCCCTGGGGACTGCCACCCCCCAGCACCAGCTCCTGTAGTGTCTCGGGGTGCCCACCCCCGGGACACTGCTGTTTGCTATGAGAGGGCGGGAGTCTTGTGGCTCCCGCCCTCCCATAGCAAACTTGATTTGGATTTTGAAAGAGAGAGCAGGGAAAGAGCAGGAAATCCAAACCATATTGCTTTTCCACACGGGGAGCTGCTTGGAAGCAGCTCCCCATGTGGAAAAGCAATGCCGGCTCACGAAGGACGCGGGGAGCCGGCTGGGACAGTGGGGGCATTGGGGCCCCCCCACGGTCCCCAATGTAGTATATAAGCCCCAGGGGATGGGGTCCCCGGGGAGAATCGAAATTAGTGATAGGTGCTATTCTTTTTTTTACTGTAAAATTAGGATTCATGGCCCCCTGGTGTGCACGCATTGAATGCACGACTCCTAACGTGTAGGGTGCGCAACTTCAGCACGTTGGGTGCACGACTCCTATACGTTGGGTGCACGACTCCTCTCGCGTTGGGTGCGCGACTCCAAGCAAAAAAAGTAATATTTTACAGATATACATCAAGCTTATGTGTTTAGATTTTGGGTGGGTCTAAAAAGAGCTGTTGTGTTTATTGAGAGATTTTGGTACCTACAAGTAAGTACCTATGCAGAGTCTAAAGTTGATGAGGGAGACTCTGTTACCCTCATCTGTAAAATGTACACCTTCTCTCACATAGATGCCATCCATATTGAAGCGCAGATGGTTGTGGTAAATGGACCCCATCCTATAATCTCAGAGAAAAGCAAAAACAGATGTATTAACATGTTTCATAGCTTTCTCAATCTGTGGAGAAAATTGATTGGACCAGTTCCATTTGTGTCTTTGGCACATGTCAGGATAGACAAAGGCAGTTTGGGGGAAAAGTGACATAAATTCTCTAGAGGTGTCCTTCATAAGCATTTCCAGACCTACCCCAGTCAAAGTGCCTAGGTCATTGCCAGCACAGTGCACAATTATGAGGTCAGGGTCAGATGCAAAAAGGATTTTGCCAATTGCATCAATTGGTGCTACTTTAACCCTCTCTGTCCAATCCATTTAATGTCTACATTTGGCAAAGCTAGGCCTTTGTCAAAGCCTCTATTTTCTGCATACCTTTGGCTCCAGCAAATATAGCTTTGTCCCACAATCCACACACTAAGCATCTTGAAGGGAGGTCTGGATACACTCAGAAGGTGTCTGTATGTGAAACGGAAGTTTGAGAAGTGACATTTTTCTTAAAATGGTGGATAAGATGCAGTTTTGAAAAAAAAAGAAAAGAAATGATTGGCTGTTTAACAGCATGTTTCTTATTGGTTAAGAAAAACTGTTTGAAAGGAACCTTAAATAGGATAAGGTGATATTTTGAAAAGTCAAGCACACTTGCTGTTTTGATTAGCAACATTTTGTGCTGAACATGTGACCTGTGTGCTCAGTTGAGTGTTCCATGAACTATTAGCATGCTAACAGGCAGTAAGCAGATTGGGTGTAGGGTTCAAACTTATGTCAATTGGAAAGGGTTGAAATGTGTAACCAATAGAAATGTGTGTTAGCTTTTGAATTAATGTGGGAAGCAATGTGATTTGATATTTACATGTATATGCGTGCAGAATGAGAGGGAAAGTTTGCCATTTTTTGGTTTTCCTAAGAGCAGTCCAGTGCAGAGATTCTGTATAAGAAAATCTGGTGTGTGACTGACATACTTCTTAATCTAAAAATCAATTTAAAAGGTGATATATTAATTTGTGAGGGGTTGTATGTGGTGTGTTTGTTTTTAATAAGATTAACGTGTTTCTCCTGGTAAAGTCCAGGGAGTAGCCTTGCTTGTCTAGAATCACATTGTGAGAATGTGTTCCTTTGGGAACCATTGTGAGAGAAGCGTTTGATAACTTCATGTGTTTGATGACAGCTAACTGCTTTAAAACTTGTAATGATGTAAAGTTTTAGTAGCATTAGAAGCCAGTCATTGTTTATGTATTTGCAAAATGATTAAGGCTTCCACAGTAAACTGCAGTTCTAAAATATGTTGAATATGTATAGCCACTTTATCTCTTCCAAACTAGTAAATGTGTTTTGATAAAGTCCAAGTGATAGTTTTGTTTGTCTAGAATCACACAGTGAGTCTGTGTGCATTTGGGAACCATTGTGAGATAAGCATTTGGGTACTTCATGTGTTTGCAGACACATAACTGTTTAAAAACCTATCCTGTTGATAAGTTTTGGTAGAATTTGAAGCCAGTCATTGCTTATGTATTTGCAAAATGAGTTAGGCTTGCACAGTAAAGTGCAGTTCTATAATATGTGGAAAGTGTGTAGTCATCTTTCCTCTTAAAGACTAGTAAAGGTTTTTTGTTATAGTCCAAGGGATACTGTTGCTTGTCTAGAATCACACTGTGAGTCTGTGTGCATTTGGGAACCATTGTGACATAAGGATGTGGGTACTTCATGATTTTGAAGACATATAACTGCTTAAAAACCTATCCTGTTGTCAAGTTTTGTTAGAATTAGAAACCAGTCATTGCTTATGTATTTGCAAAATGAGTTAGGCTTCCACAGTAAAGTGCAGTAGTAAAATATGTAGAAGGTGTGCAGTCATCTCTCCTGTTCTAGACTAGTAAATGTTTTTTGGTGAATTCCAAGGGATACTGTTATTTGTCTAGAATCACATAGTGAGTCTGTGTGCATTTGGGAAAATTGTGAGAGAAGCATTTGGGTGGATCATGTGTTTGCAGGCACATAACTGCTTAAAACCGACCTTGTTGTCAAGTTTTGGTAGATTTAGAAAATAGTAATTGCTTATATATTTGCAAAATGAGTTAGTCTTTGACACTAAAATGCAGTACTGAAATATGTGAAATGTGTGTAGTCACCTTACTTTTTCTAGATCAGTATATGTGCTTTGATAAAGTCAAAGGGATAGTCTTGCTTGTCTAGAATCACACTGAGAGCCTGTCTACATTTGGGAACCGTTGTGAGAGAAGCCTTTAGGTACTTCATGTGTTTGCAGATATATAACTGGTTAAAAACCTATCCTGTTGACAAGTTTTGGTAGAATTTGAAAGCAGTCATTGTTTATGTATTTGAAAATGTGTCAGGCTTCTACACTAAAGTGCAGTAATTAAATATGTGGAATGTGTGCAGTCAACTTAACTCTTCTAGACTAGTGAATAGTGTTGCTTGTCTAGAATCACACTGTGAGTGTGTGTGCATTTGTGAAGCTTTGTGAGAGAAGCATTTGGTAACTTCATGTGTCCTTGTACTGCTGTCATTATTCAAGTACTCATGCAGCGATTCAGGGCTCATATGCACTATGCAGGTAGTGTTCTAACCACCTTCTTACTTGTGTTTCAGGCATACATTTCCCCAGTCAGTATCCATACAGTCCTCCAAACACCCTGTTACTCCCTTTGCACTTCTCCACTGACCCTTTCAGCACCATGTATTAATCCATTTACTGAAGGAAACTTAAGCAATTATAAATTCACTGGGTGTCTCTCCTTATGCTACTCTAATCATTCAGTCAGTATCCATGTACTCATGCAGCGAGTCAAGCTTTAGGACATGGGCTGCTTCAAACTCTTATGTACTATGCATGTAGTGCTCTAACCAAGTACACAATTGTGTTTTAGGCCTAGAATTCCCCAGTCAGTATCAATACACTGCTGTAAAAACCCTGTTACGCCCCTTGTGCTCCTCTAATGACCTTTTCAGCACCATGTACTAATCCATTCACTGAAGGAAAACTCAACCAATTATAAATTCACCCAGTGTCTGTGCTTGTATTTGTCTAGTTATTCAGTTAGTAGTCATGTACTCATGCAGTGAGGTAGGCTTTAGGACATGGACTGCTTCAAACTCCTAAGCACTATGCATGTAGTACTCTAACCACCTTTACACTTGTTTTCCAGGCCTACAATTTTTAGTCAGTACCCATACAGTCCAGCAAACACCCTGTCACTGCTCTTGCAAGCCTATAGTGACCCTTTCTGCATCATGTACTAATTTGTTCACTGAAGGAAAATCTAACCAATTATAAATTCTGTCAGTGTCTATCCGTTTAGTACTGTAATCATTCAGTCAGTATCCATGTAGTGATGCAGCAAGTCAGGCTTTAGGACATGGACTGCTTCAAACTCCTATGCACTATGCATGTAGAGCTCTAACCTAGTACACAATTGTGTTTCAGACCTACAATTTCCCAGTCAGTATCCATACACTTCAGCAAAACACCCTGTCACTGCTCTTGCAATCCTATAGCGACCCTTTCAGCACCATGTATTAATCCATTCACTGAAGGAAAACTTAAGCAATCATAAATTAACTGAGTGTCTCTCCTTATGCTACTCTAATCATTCAGTCAGTATCCATGTACTCATGTAGCGAGTCAGGCTTTAGGACATTGACTGCTTCAAACTCTTATGTACTATGAATGTAGTGCTCTAACCAAGTATATAATTGTGTTTCAGGCCTAGAATTCCCCAGTCAGTATCCATACACTGTTGCTAACACCCTGTTACTCCCATTGTGCTCCTCTAGTGACCTTTTTAGCACCATGTACTAATCCATTCACTGAAGAAAAACTCAATCAATTATAAATTCACCCAGTGTCTGTGCTTGTAGTAGTCTAATTATTTAGTTAGTAGTCATGTACTCATGCAGTGAGCCAGGCTTTAGGGCATGATTGCTTCAAACTCCTATGTACTATGCATGTGGTACTCTAACCACCTTTACACTTGTTTTCCAGGCCTACAATTCCCCAGTCAGTATCCATACAGTCCAGCAAACACCCTGTCACTGCTCTTGCAAGCCTATAGTGACCCTTTCTGCATCATGTACTAATTTGTTCACTGAAGGAAAATCTAACCAATTGTAAATTCTGTCAGTGTCTATCCGTTTAGTACTGTAATCTTCAGTCAGTATCCATGTAGTGATGCAGCAAGTCAGGCTTTAGGACATGGACTGCTTCAAACTCCTATGCACTATGCATGTAGAGCTCAAACCTAGTACACAATTGTGTTTCAGACCTACAATTTCCCAGTCAGTATCCATACACTTCAGCAAAACACCCTGTCCCTGCTCTTGCAATCCTATAGCGACCCTTTCAGCACCATGTATTAATCCATTCACTGAAGGAAAACCTAAGCAATCATAAATTAACTGAGTGTCTCTCCTTATGCTACTCTAATCATTCAGTCAGTATCCATGTACTCATGTAGCGAGTCAGGCTTTAGGACATTGACTGCTTCAAACTCTTATGTACTATGCATGTAGTGCTCTAACCAAGTATATAATTGTGTTTCAGGCCTAGAATTCCCAAGTCAGTATCCATACACTGTTGCTAACACCCTGTTACTCCCATTGTGCTCCTCTAGTGACCTTTTTAGCACCATGTACTAATCCATTCACTGAAGAAAAACTCAATCAATTATAAATTCACCCAGTGTCTGTGCTTGTAGTAGTCTAATTATTTAGTTAGAAGTCATGTACTCATGCAGTGAGCCAGGCTTTAGGGCATGATTGCTTCAAACTCCTATGTACTATGCATGTAGTACTCTAACCACTTTTACACTTGTTTTCCAGGCCTACAATTCCCCAGTCAGTATCCATACAGTCCAGCAAACACCCTGTCACTGCTCTTGCAAGCCTATAGTGACCCTTTCTGCATCATGTACTAATTTGTTCACTGAAGGAAAATCTAACCAATTGTAAATTCTGTCAGTGTCTATCCGTTTAGTACTGTAATCTTCAGTCAGTATCCATGTAGTGATGCAGCAAGTCAGGCTTTAGGACATGGACTGCTTCAAACTTCTATGCACTATGCATGTAGAGCTCAAACCTAGTACACAATTGTGTTTCAGACCTACAATATCCCAGTCAGTATCCATACACTTCAGCAAAACACCCTGTCCCTGCTCTTGCAATCCTATAGCGACCCTTTCAGCACCATGTATTAATCCATTCACTGAAGGAAAACCTAAGCAATCATAAATTAACTGAGTGTCTCTCCTTATGCTACTCTAATCATTCAGTCAGTATCCATGTACTCATGTAGCGAGTCAGGCTTTAGGACATTGACTGCTTCAAACTCTTATGTACTATGCATGTAGTGCTCTAACCAAGTATATATTTGTGTTTCAGGCCTAGAATTCCCCAGTCAGTATCCATACACTGTTGCTAACACCCTGTTACTCCCATTGTGCTCCTCTAGTGACCTTTTTAGCACTATGTACTAATCCATTCACTGAAGAAAAACTCAATCAATTATAAATTCACCCAGTGTCTGTGCTTGTAGTAGTCTAATTATTTAGTTAGTAGTCATGTACTCATGCAGTGAGCCAGGCTTTAGGGCATGATTGCTTCAAACTCCTATGTACTATGCATGTAGTACTCTAACCACTTTTACACTTTTCAGGCCTACAATTCCCCAGTCAGTATCCATACACTGCTGCCAACACCCTGTTACTTCCCTTGCATTTCTATACAGTTAAGTATACACCTTGAATTATAATTTCAATTAGTGATGACAAAAGAAAGTGGTTAAATTATTTTATTTTTTGTCAAATCTGTTTATTGGCATTTGCATTTTATAGACATTTCAATGCACGTAAATTTCCATACAATACATCACTGAGGGTATGACCAACATTCTGTTGTGTAGAGCATATTATGACTCTTAAGCACTGCACTGTAGTGTATAAACATTCCCAGAGATGGTAGATGTGCCAGACTGCATCCTTAGTCTAGAAGGGCCTATTTCACCCATCCCAGTGTACAGAAATGATTTATATGTCAAAACAGTAAAACTCCTAACCTTACTAATTCAAACAAGTGCATTGCGACATGGTCATAAACATACAGTAGGTGTTGTCCCCCATCATGTCCCAGGCCCTCTCCAGCCCCTCTTTCCCCCCCCCCCAGGAATGGAATCTTCCCCCCCGCCCCCACATGTCTCCAACTCCCGATACTCCCCTGCGATGCAGCACCATGTGTAGCACCAGTCTAGTTGTC
Organism: Lissotriton helveticus; assembly: GCF_964261635.1. Lineage (NCBI taxonomy): Eukaryota > Metazoa > Chordata > Amphibia > Caudata > Salamandridae > Lissotriton > Lissotriton helveticus. The sequence continues at coordinate 42,503,271 of NC_136060.1, read as the reverse complement.
AGATGTAGTGTCTGCCGTGTGCTTTCCCCAGTTGCCAATGACCCCGGCTAATCTTCTGACATTCCTCCCCTCGCATCATTAAATGCCGACTGTAGGGCATTAAGCATGTGTTCCCAGCGCTCTGCCATAGGCTCCCTGCGAAGCCCTACTGTTTCCTCCCGCTGTATAGCAGTCCATTTCGCCCGAGCCTATGCTTGAAGGGACAGGATCAAAGCCTGCACGCTAGGTGGATCCCGTGCCTTCCACCTCTTGGCGAGGAGGCGCGTTGCCACTACCATCCCCAGGTCCAAAAATCGGGACAATACTTTATCTTTTGGGGGCCTCTTAAAAAGATGTAGGAGAAATTCAGGCCAATGACAGGGAATGATGCGCCCAGTACACTGAGTAAGGAGCCCACTGATGTCCACCCAATAAGTGCCCAGCCCTGTACATCTCCACAGCATATGGAGTATATCAGCATCCACTGCGTCGCATCTTGGGCAGGATGCATCCGCCCTGTGAAGGTATCTGTTAATTAAAGCTGGGGTGAGATAGGCCCTATGACCTATGTAGACCTGAATTTGGCGGAAGAGCATGTTCCGGGGGATTCGCACTGGGCTTTTGAGGATTTTCTCCAATTCTTTTCCGCTAGTGCACGCCCCAAGTCCTGCTCTTATTTACCCCGCAGTGTGTCCAGGCTTATTTCTGAGTGCGCTCTCAGGGATGCAGCAAACCATTTAACCAGATGTCTTCCCCTACCCATGACGTGGAGATATTGAATAGTGAGGTGTTGTTCAGGCTCTGTCGTGACATCCCCCCACCCCTTTGTCATGTTTTCCAGAGGGAGCGGTGCAGCAGGAACCCTCCTGGGGGAAGCCCCTCATCAGTGACCAGTGTCTCATACGGTGTCAGCGTCCCGTCTCTCTATAGGTCACCGAGCGCCTGTATGTCTGCGCCATGCCACCTCTCTAGCATATGACGTGTAAGTACTCCCCCGCCTTCCGGTGAGCCCTCCAGGGGTACCGCCGGTGCATATGGAAAGACTGCCCGCGTGAGCTGCAGTGCCCTACGAAAGCACTTGTATGCCACCGTCAGCAGCAGCGGGGTGGGACGCGCCATGGCTGCCAATGGGTGAAACAGCATGAGGATTCACTCTAGCATGTATGAGGGACCACCCGTGGCCTCTCTCCCCCTGTCCGCTAACCAGCGGGCAATCCACTGGAGCTGCTCAGCCAGATAGTAGTGCTCGAAGCAGGGGGCAGCTAATCCACCTCTGTCAGTGGGGAGGAACAATTTCCCGAGTGCCAGCCGGTGTCGGGATGAACCCCAGATAAAGTCGCTCAGGACCTTATTGAGCGTGGTAAAAAAGGAAGGGGGTAGAAACAATGGCAGTTTAGTGAAATAGTACAGCAAGCGCAGGAGCATGACCATTTTTGCTAGAGCTACCCGTGGGTGTCAGTGGGAGCGTGGACTAAAAGCCGATCTGCGATCTGAGCACTGTCACTGCTCAACCTAAATTCCCGTCAAAAAGGTCAGTCGGCTGGCGATAAATCTGAATCCCCAGGTATTTAAATGTGTCCGCCATCCACTGGACTCTCGTGCCTTGTAGCCTAAACCCTGGGTCTTCCACTCCTTCACGAAATGCGAAGAGGCCAGACTTGCCTGCGTTGACCCGTAGTCCAGAGAGCTCTGCAAAGAGGCCCAGCAGGCGATCCAGGCACTCCGGGATGCTACTCACTTCTCTGACAAACACCAGCAGGTCATCAGCATACAGCGAACCCTGGTGCACGCCATCCCCCAGTGGAATGCCAACAGCTAGAGTTTGCCTCATGGCCGCAGCCAAGGGCTCCATGGCCAGCGCAAAGGGCAGCGGGGACAGCGGACACCCCTGCCAGGTGCCTCTGCCCACCGCCACCGCCTCCGAAACATAGGGCCCCAACCTCACCCGGACCACTGGATTGCGATACAGGAGGTCCACCATCTGCAGGAAATCCGCATCTAGCTCATATTTCTCCAACACTGACTGCAGATACCCCCACTCAAGACTGTCGAAAGCCTTATCCAGGTCTAATACCAGGCACCCCGCTTTAGGCCACTTGTCTTTTAAGTTTGGATAGGTGCCTCTCCCCCACGGAGAAAGCCTATAATACACTGGCATCCAATGCACATGCACCAGCAGGGACGACATTGGAGGCCTGTGTACTTGCAATGTCAATGTAACGTTATGGACTATTGCTGGCGCCGCGGCTCACGCATTTTGCGTGAGTCGTTCTAGATTCGGAATGGCGGACTTGAACATCACACAAGCCGCAAGGGCAGTACTTAAAGACAATAAGATCCATAATGAGGTCCATAATGACCGATAACCTGTATATATATTTTTTGATATTACGATGTATGTCAATATGAATGGTCAATGGTGCCCATCATGTGTTTAGTATTTTACTTGGCTAAACTCACGGAGACAGAGCCACTGTGTATATACTTTGGGCCAGTTCAACATGTCCGCTATGAGTTCTGGGCCAGTCCTATTTTGATGTTCACCATTTACACACTATTTATGTTGTGCCGTGATGTTTGCCCTTTTCACATGATCAAGCCTCGCAAGAGGTGAAACGCATTGTGATTAAACAACGGACACCTTGACGAGTACGAGTTTGTCTTTTCTGAGAGCGTGCTAAACTAAGACTTTGTTGTGAAAGATTGATAGCCGGTCTACTCCGCCGGCGTGCACGCCAATTTCCGAGGGTCCTTTGGAGTCTGGAAGGAGTCTTTTCTGGTGGATTAAATTGAGGACTTCGTGTTTAGACCGGCCATTACATTGTGCTACATAGAAGGACAATGCAAAGGTGAGTCTGACGACTCAGGAGGTAAGCGGGGGCCTGATTCTTCCGTCCTCGGGGGTGGGGATGGGGCACCCAACGTCGGCTGGACGCCGATACTCCTGCACTCTGGGGCAGTGGGGAATTCGGGCAAACAGCGGATTGCCGGTGCGCTATTTAGTTTGCGGACTGCATGATACTTTGATAAGGAGGTTCTGGTGATTCTGAACTCCCGTGACTACTAGCACTGGGCAGCTGATGGTTTCCTGAATGTGTACACTGTTATAAAGTCAGAAAGAACCTAGTATTGATATATAGGGGGACTGGCAAACTCTACTATTAGGCATTGTCTCATTGTGGGGAAACAATGAATGAAGATGCAGTGCGCAAAGCAGCAGCAAAGACCATGTTCACTAGGAAGTTGTTCCCTGCAAACAAAACCAAAGAGAGTAATGGACAAGTACAACCTAATGATGACAAACTTAAAAGATATGAAAAGCTTAAAAGATCTGAAATCACCAAATGGTGCGAGGCAACATCTTTACAACATTATGTTGAGCAAGGCATGGTACCCAGAGGACTTCGAATATTTACAACACCAACGTACGAGAAACCAAATCCCATGATGCTAGAGGAATGGTCAACTAATTCCGCTTTAAACTCTAGGAGGATGCTAGAAACCCTCATTAAATACGCCTGGTTGGACCGTGATATGATCTTTTTTTTTTTTGTCCTCATACATGCCACCAGAAGATATCGACTCTAGATGAGATGACTCTGGGCCTTTCACACATATCAACTTAGATTCCACCCCTGGAATATGTGCACGGCCTGCAGGAGTCACCCAGAGGTAGGCTGTCTCCTTGTCCAACTCCCAAATGAACGTATTGCCTTGCTCCCCGGGAGGACCGGACCACAAACCTCTGGCATAATCATTGGACTTTTATTTTTCCGACCATTCTTTTAGTGCGGACCAAACCTTAATAGCGCCCTCTCCGCCACACATCCTGTCTGACTGGCTGACAGTCATGATGTTTCTTAGACAGTCAACAAATCTTGGGGGGGTCTCGGACTTCCACATATTTCCCTCCTAGCGATAATAATCACATAAAACAAAAACTGTGTGGTGCTGTTATTCATCCTGTACCCATGTGGGAGACCCAAAAAAATCAATCTGGCACAACAGGTAATAGGTGTTGATAAAACCTCCTCCAAAAAGCCGCTCACCTGCCTCCAGTAGCTAATAATTTCTGGGCAATCCATAAACATGTGTAAATCCTCTGCTGCCGAAAACTTGCATCTTGGACAATGATATATTTCAGCTGAAATCCTAGATAGTTTAGCGGGGGTCCAGTACACACTATATATGGTGAACAGATGGTTTCTTCTGAGGTTGGCTGGTTTGATTATCTTTTGTGACATTGTAAATGCGTCAGTCCAGACCTTCAGCATCTCCTCTGGATTTTCAATTAGAAGATTACCCCAGAGATTCCCAATTTCAGCATCCAGACTATCCTTTGCCCCCACCAAGGTGTTATACCAGAAGGCGACCTCCCGCTTCCATCCTCTCTCTTTATTGATGAAATCTAGGATCTGGGCCTCCTCCTCCTCCCCCCAACACTGTCTTCCCCACCATGATGACAATTGGTATTATTTGAATCTTGTAAGGGACCCCCCAGACCATGATATGATCTTGAAGGAGATCAAGGAGTTAATGGAGGATCTCAAGAAATGTATGGATAATTAGAGCCCGAATAAAGCACTCAGCACCATCAACGAAGAAAGAAACCTCAATCGTGGGGACTATATAAGTGGGCGGATTTTAACTTTCAGTCACAAATATGACCACATCTATAGACAAGAGAGTCCAGATCATAAGACTATTAGCAGTACAAGAGAAGGGCCGGTCAATGAAACAGCTACTACAAGTGATAGTGAGTCAGATGTAACTGTGCATAACATGACACCAATGGGACCAAATAAGAAACAACTCACTTTTTTAGACGAGTACTGGACCCTGAGGAGGGGGTCGTCAAATTATGAGAGAGACACCAGTACCAAAAACAAGAGGACAAAGGGGACGTGGAATGAACCGAGGAAGAGGCCACGCAGAAACTGAAGAACAAGGCTCAGACAACGGTGGCAAAAGAGGCAGGGGTCGTGGCGCAATGGGAAACAGCAGAGCACGCGCCAAAAGAGCTTATTAATGGATGACACGATGGTGAATAGAACAATCATTAATCTGTCTAAAAGAACCATGAGCATCACAGAAAAAAGAACTCTTTGCCTTGGTTTATCGTTTTGTCCATCTTACTCCTCCAAGTATACTGATGTTCGGATTCATTTGTTTAAATACATTCGTAAACTCAAACTACAGAAATGGCATAAACTTAAGGGTACTCCAAACGACAAGGGCACAAGCGATGCAAGCATTGCAAATGTATATGATTTTAACATAAGGGACACTGAGATACTCAGCACTGTTGTAGAGTTAGGTCAGTGTGAGGAAGGAGAAGGGCCTGCCGTAACTTCCAAACAGTTACTGGCAGAACTAGATATTACCACTGATGCATCAGCTGATAGGGATTTTAGACCCAAATCATTTTATATGCCGACACTACCACTTGACAGCATAGATACCTTTCATGAGTGTGCGAGTAAGACACTTAACGGATCTAGACAAAATAGAAAGAATTACAAGAACAATGGTTATTCAAATCTTACCCACAGGCAGACACAGGCCCTCAAATCCCTGATGGAGGATGATAGTATCGTCATCCGCCCGGGGGATAAGGGAGGAAATATTGTTATTTTAGACTGGGAGCAATATTTGGATGAAGCAGAGAGGCAACTCAAGGATGACATGTTCTATGAACCTGTGAGTTTTGAAAGGTACTACGCCAGCATTACCACCATTTGGGAGTACCTTGGTGAGTGGAAAGACAAGGGTATACTCACCTGGGAGGAATCTGGCTATTTGAAGCATGATTACCCGGTCCTCCCAGTCTTGTACCTTTTGCCAAATGTACACAAAGATCCCACTAGACCGCCAGGTAGACCCATAGTGTCGTCACGAGGCAGTGTGGCGGAATATGTGTCGAAATACATTGATCATTTTTTGAGGGAATTTGTGATAGGTCTGCTATGTCAAAGACACTAAGGATTTCCTCAATAGGATAGACAAACTTGAGTGGGATACAGACTCTATGTTCATCAAGCTTGATGTACAGAGCTTGCACACCATCATCAATCACCAACAAGGCTTAGAAGCTTGTAAACAATACTTAGGGACCAGACACATCAGGTTCCGGGAACACATTCAGATGCTGTTGGACATGACAGAGTACTGTTTGACAAATAACACCTTTTTGTTCAATGGTGCTCTGTTTCGTTAGGTGAAAGGTACGGCAATGGGATCCTGTTTTGTTCCTAGCTTCGCCAATCTTTTTATGGGGCGCTGGGAGGAGAGAATTGGATCCGATCCAGTTTTCCAACAGGATTTTAAGCATGTGTCGATGTGGCTTCGCTACATCGACAATTTGTTTATCATATGGAAAGGATCAGAGGTGGAAGCCCACGGTTTTATTGAGAAACTCAATGATAATAATCAGAATATTGTTCTCAGCGGTACCATGAGTAGAACAGAAATTGAGTACCTTGATGTCAAGCTGGAGATCAAGGAGAGTAAGGTCCATACTTCTTTACATTGTAAGTCCACCGCTGGCAACAGTGTCCTACATGCCCTCAGCAGTCACCCTGATACTCTCAAGTGGAGTATTCCATATGGGGAACTGCTGAGGGCAAAAAAGAACTGCAATACCAATGAGGTGTACCTGCTAGAAAGCAAGATCGTTACTGAAAGATTCAGTGAGAGGGGTAATCCCAATTGGGTGCTGAAGACGACACTCATGAGAGCAGGAAAGGTAGAAAGGATACAGACCATCTCCGAGAAGCCATCTACTGAAGACAGGGAGGACAAGGAAACCAAAATGATATTGACTTTCAGCTTAGATGCACAGGCTATCAAAAGGATTGTTACCAAGAATTGGGTGATTCTCAAAAATGACAGAGTGGTTGGTGACAGTATCCCAGAGAGACCTAGTATCACTTACCATAGGGGGAGAAATATCAGGGACATGCTTGTACATAGTGAAATTACGACTAATCCACCAAGTGGCATGCAGGGTCTTGAGGGTTTTAACCCTGTGGCCACTGTAAGGCTTGCATGTACAGTAAATGCCATAAGCAGGTGAGCCACAATGGGGTAAATAAGATCATTACCCAATTCCTAGCATGTAGCTCCGCATTGTTATATATGCCATAGAGTGCACATGCAAACAGTGGTATATAAGGAGGACTACATGTATTGCCAAAAAACTAATTTTATAATATAGCCGAGCCATCACGAATTATGATCCCAAATATCCGATGGCCCGCCATTTTAGGGAGAAACACTTTTCCAATGTCAGGGATCTTAGCTATATCATCCTGGAACAAGTCAACAAGAACCCCGGGGTGGGAACAGAGTCCTCAAATTGAGACAAAGGAAGTCTAAGTTGATCATTTTCCAATCCAAAACACCAGGAGGTCTGAATCAGGAAGAGGAACTGTCCGTGCATTTAAAAGAATAACTGCTTTCATTTTCTGTATTCCAATTTGTAGTTTTGTGCCCAAGATGTAAGAAATGCTTAAATAGTTAGGATACTATTGATTTCAGCAGGGTCAGGTGATCCTGTGTTTTAATTCTTGTTTTTCTTCTCTCTTTTTTATTTTACAGGAGGAAAGGAAGGGGCCCAAGTCACCACCACTCACCATACATGAGCTTCCTTCCCTTTTTCTCTTCTCCTTCATGAGCATTGGGACACATGGTAACGTTTTATGCACTGGACTCAGTATCATGTCCACTTAATGTTGAGTGAGAATGTTTGTGACCACTTGGTAACACCATGAGGACTCTCTCGAGTAAACCTGCCTAGGCTGATCTGACCCCATGATTTTAACCATGCACGGAGAATAGTTTTGAGGCACTTGCCATCACCTAGGGGACAGATATTTTGACACTTGTCTTTTAAGTTTGGATAGGTGCCTCTCCCCCATGGAGAACACCTATAATACACTGGCATCCGATGCACATGCACTGGCAGGAATGACATTGGAGGCTTGTGTACTTGCAATGTCAATGTAATTTTATTGACTATTGCTGGCGCCGCGGCTCACACATTTTGCGTGAGTGGTTCTAGATTCGGAATGGCGGACTTGAACATCACATAAGCCGCAAGGGCAGTACTTAAAGGACAATAATATCCATAATGAGGTCTCGATGGTTGTACTTTTATTTTATTGATGAACTGACATCTCATACACCTATTACAACATTACCAATGTGATATTTGTTTTGACCAAAAACCTGTATCTATATTTTTTGATGTTACGATGTATGTCAATAGGAATGGTTAATAGTGCCCATCATGTGTTTAGTATTTTACTTGGCTAAACTCACGGAGACAGAGCCACTGGCGCAGTCCTATTTTGATGTTCAACATTTACACACTATTTATGTTGTGCCGTGATGTTTGCACTTTTCACGTGATCTAGCCACGCAAGAGGTGAAACGCCTTGTGATTAAACAACGGACACCCTGACGAGTACGAGTTTGTTTTTTCTGAGAGCGCGCTAAACTTAGACTTTGTTGTGAAAGATTGATAGCCGGTCTACTGCGCCGGCGTGCACGCCACTTTCCGAGGGTCCTGTGGAGTCTTGAAGTAGTCTTTTCTGGTGGATATATATATATATATATATATATATTTTTATATATATATATATATATATATATATATATATATATATATATATATATATATATTCACAATAGTTCGAAATCAACTCGGCATCCGCTCCCGCTGATAACGAAATTTGAAAAAAGCCACAAACTCGGTGCTCTCGTTTCCAGTGCGTTTATTTCGTGAGTAACAGCCCACCAGTCGCCATGACGCGTTTCGCCTCAGCCGAGGCTTGATCACATGTCATGCGGAGAAGAAAGGAAGTGACATAAGTAGTGTGGAAAGTCACATGATCAATACTACATCCTTTTTCAAATTTAAAGTGATATGCATCAATTCACATAAAAACCAAACGGAGTTCAGAGCATAGTGCTCTAATATTGCAGTATTTACAAGTTAAGCCGTAGGCTCGAATCAGTAATATCATTTCATTATGTATATACATTCTTTTTATCACTGTCTTTAAATAATCTCTAAGGCTGTAGGCGGGCATATATATAAAAAAACTGAGTAAGAATATTTTTACAAAAGAAAAATTTGTTTCCTTAAAAAACATATTCAAAATTCATATATTTACACCACATTTACAGAATATTACATTGTCCTTAGTTTTCTATGTAGAAAAAAACCTCAAATAGCAGACCTATTCTATTCTTATAAGTTGATCATCCTTCTGCTTCTTCTATTTTTTGGACATTTAATACAAGTATGCAGCCTATAGCTTTTAAATGATAGTGATTTACATAAGAATATAACTCCCGATTCAATGCAAAATTGTACCACAGTGGGTTAAAGCAATAAAAAAACCACCATCTGATAATCTAGATCCTATGTGGATTCCCACTTTCTACCTTGTGCTTCCTTGGGGGTCATCAATTAAGATCTTTGTTAAAGTGACAGTGCATTAAAATTCAATCTATTATTCAATAGGATTACAGATTTATTCAGGGTGCCTAATATACATATATACCAGGATATTATATTGCTCATCAGACATACTGGTGCCAAGATTGTTCTATATTACCATAGTTGATCATAGGCATGTGTAAAGATCTTCACTACAGTTCAGTCCCCCAGGCTGTTTACTGTTAAGTTCAAGGATATAACGTGTTTCTAAGAGACGTAATTTTCCATCTCTATCTCCTCCCCTCCTTAAAGGTAAAACAGAGTCCACCAGATAGTATTTCAAAAGATCTGGATTACTTTGGTGACATTTTTCAAAATGTCTCGCCACGGGGTAAGACTGATCTTTCCCTAAGATCGCTTGCAGATGTTGTAGGATGCGCTTGTGGGCAGGGAGACGAGTACTCCCAACATACTGTAAACCGCAAGGGCACAGTAGTATATGCACCACAAATTCAGTTTTGCATCCCAGTTTCTGTCTAATGGCAATGGGAGTATCATGGAAAGGACTGATGAAATGGGTTTTGTTAATGCCGTGCTTACAAGCCTTACAGATCTGGCATTTTTTAAATCCTGTAATCCGTTCCCACCATTTTTTGGGAACGTCCATAGTACTACTGACAATGGCATTGCCTAGTGATGGAGATTTCCTGAAGGTGATCTCAGGTCTATTTTTCACTAGATCACCAATCACGGGATCCCCTTTGACCAAGTTCCAATTTCGTGAAAAGATCTTACGTATTTCAGCATGTTGCAGACTGTATGTGACAATGGCTCTACATTGTACTGTTTCATTAATTGTTGGTCGAGTCTCAACTGTATCATTGATCCCTGGACAGTTTCCTAGTAGTTGTTCTCGGGTCAGTCTAGTTGTTTTAGTTATAGCCTCGTCTATCATTTTGTGACTATAACCTCTCTCCAAAAACCGCATTCTGCACAATTCTTGAGCTAGTTTACATTCATTTTCAGTGCTACAAATGCGCTTAATGCGCAACATCTCCCCGTAGGGGATGCTGCGTATTAGATGACGTGGATGATTGCTCGAGGCATGTAACAAGGTGTTACCGGCGGTAATCTTCCTATGTAATCTAGTTTCTAGTTTGTTTTTATCTTTGTCAACATAAACTTCTACATCTAGAAACTGCACTGAGATGTTACTCATTGTCGAAGTGAATTCCAAATTTACATCATTAGTATTCAATTTCGCAACAAAATCAACAGCACTTTCCATTGAACCACTCCAGACAAAGAAAAGATCGTCTATATATCTGAGGTACAGTACTATATTTTGTTCAACGATTGTTCTGTGCTTTCCCATGAGGGTCTGCTCCTCCCACAGCCCCATGTGTAGACATGCAAAGCTAGGGGAGAAGCAGGACCCCATGGCCACCCCTCTGAGTTGTTGATAGGATTGGCCACCAAAGGTAAAAAAGTTTTGCTGCAGTCAAATTTGTAACATTCCCATAAGCATTCTATTGTGTTGGACATTATGCAGAGGACGCTTATCTAGGAAGAATTGAACCGCCTTCAAGCCATCCATATGTCTTATGGAGGTATAAAGAGAACATATGTCCAATGTCATCAATATATAGTTCTCTTTCCAGCAAAGCTGAGACAATTTACATAAAAAGTCAGTAGTGTCTCTTATATAAGAGTTCAATCCTTTCACCCATTCTTGTAAAAAATAGTCAATGTACCTTGAAAGGTTTTCCGTCGCACTGTTGATTGCCGATATTATTGGCCTTCCTGGTGGGACAAGGGAATCCTTATGGACCTGCGGCAGAAGGTAAAATGTAGGTATCACCGGGAATTCCTTCTTTAGAAACTTTAGTTCGTCCAAGGTGATTAACCCACTACTGCGCCAGCCAATGAGTTTTCCATTGAATTCATTCCAGGCCGTTCTGATTATGGTGATGTTGGTTTTGCGGTAGCAAGATGTATCCCCTAGCTGTTTTTCCGCTTCTGCTAGATATTTATCACGCCCCCAGAGGACAATGTTGCCCCCCTTGTCAGCTTGTTTCACCACCAAATTCTCATTTGTTTTCAATTTCTTGACCAAAAGATTATAGCACTGGTTCTGTCTCACAATGGCTTGGCTCTTTTTGTTCGTATTGATATGGAGTTTTTTGAGATCCTCTGCCATTAGGTCCTGATAAATGTCTAAATTGTCATGAAGGGAAATTGGGTTGAAGGTGGATTTGGGCTTGAATGGTGTTCGAGATATATTGGGCCCAGGGATCGTGTCCGGCATGGTAGAAGATGAGGTCTCTCCTTGTTCGTTTTGTAATTCCCAAATTTCCTCAAAGGAGGGAGCGTCTCCCACTGATAAAAGTATAGGACTTGTTGGTGAATCCGCAATGGCCTTTTTGTTTGGTCGAAGACGATGAAATTTAGTCAATTTTAATTTTCTTACGAACCTGTAGGCATCCATGCGGGTTCCTGCATAGTCAAAAGATCGCGGTGGACAGAAGGATAGTCCTAGGCTCAGAATTTTGGTCTCTTTGGGGGTTAGGATGGTATTCGTTAGATTTATTATTGAGGGGGACCCTGTTGGCTCCCCCGCTTTTTGTTCGACCATCTCCGTTGATTCTTCTTTTTGTTTGCCCCCCCATTTCTTTTTGTGGCATCGTCTCCGCTCTGCCCGTTTGCGGTTCGCCCTTGTCCTGTTTGAGAGAATTTGACTCTCGGTCTTAGAGTCTCTCGTCTGGCCTCGCATAGGCGTTGTACCTCCTGTGCGGGCGTGAGTGCGGTAAACCCCACCGGAGTATTCTGTTGCCCCCAATGTGCCTCACTTCCCTCAGTGGAGCCCAGACTGATAGATGAGGTTGCACTCATGTTGCCTTTTGTTGTATTCCCAAGACTGCCAGTTCCTGATTGGTTCCCTCTATTCTCAAACTTCCGGGCAAAGGTGAAAATATGGCCATTTAAATAGTCTAGTCGGTCTCTTTCAAATTTGAAAGCTTTACGCTTCTTTATAATGTATATATATATATATATATATATATATATATATATATATATATATATATATATATATATATATTCAGCATAAGTACGTCCTGCAGCGGTCTGGCAGCAAAAAAGACGAAGCAAACCCAGGTATAGTGCAGTGATTTATTTGCTCACCACCACTCCACCACGACTCGTTTCGGTGCTCGGAGCACCTTGATCACATGACAACGTTGTAGGGCGGATGTGATACATTTAAAGTACTAGTAACCAATAGGTGCGTGCCAATATCGTCATAGACATAGATGGATTACTATGATCGTTTGCTTACTGCATGAATGCAGATACATAATGTCTTTCTGAGATAGTAGCAATATTATTAGATTGACTACGTCAAGGGATAATAGATAAGTAAATAAACTAAGTCATATTAAACTTTAGTACATGCATGCAAGTAAACAATAATTTTGTGTATAACAACACGCATATTTCATTTAGTTAAATTCATCTATATACAACAAAGCAGCAAATTTGAAGGGGAAAGATTTGGGGAAAAATGGCAGAGGATGTGCAAAAAATGCAATGTGCAGATGATGCAATAAACATATTTTACCGACATTATAAATGAATATTCGTATACAATATTTTAAAAGATGTAAGTATCTTATTACCTCTACAGAATACCACAGTTCTTTTCCTAGCTTATTCATTGTTATATACTGGACGTAGAGGCCCATTTAATATTGCTCCCTCTATTCACTATTTGCAGGTGATCTTGAGCTACTATGATATGATTTTGCCCAAGTGGGCTATAAACGCCTCAAAAATTAGACAGACATCTAAATGTGTGCAAATTTGGCAAATAAATATTGGTTAAAAGCTGTTACGTGCAACCCTGTGTAACAAGTGATATACAAAATGTGAAAAATTACATTTTTTGATATAAAATTGAGTGAGTATTGGTCTGAGGCAACCATTCTATTGGATAATTCTGAATCTGATATGTTTAGTTGTTTGATTTCATAAATACGTGTGGCAGTCCTCCCCAGCATATTCACTGAAAAAAACACAGGTTTCAGGGGTGTTATAGTTAGTTGGACATTTCACTCGTACAAAGCCATTGAAATTCCCCCGTTATAGTTAGTTGTACTAACTATAACTCACACGCCCGCAATCCACTGCTGATGATGTCACATATTACATCCTTCATGACTTGGTCAGTGACATCACTGATGACATCACTGATGACATCTTAAATGACATCACTGATGACATCATCCAGTGAATGTGGTTTGCTTCGATATTTAAATAATTATTATATATACATAGCAATCTGCCTTGAAGTCTGAGTTGATGTATAAATGTCTGAATGGAGGCTTTAGTAGCAGAGTGAATGACTATTTAAGTGACTAATTTTAAGTGTCTCACTAAATATATGAGATAGTGATTAAACGTTGTGAATAACTGTATCACTCTATCTCTTGATGTGTAAAGTACTACATAAGTTGATTACTAGCTATGTGAAAGTGTATATTAGTTATTAATTAGTTAAGTGAGTATTTGTATATGATAGTGAATAAATGTGTGTGTGGTTGGGTGGGAGGTGTATGACTGTCCAAAGATGTGTAAATAGTTGATTTAGTAGGTATATGAGGTTAAGACTGTATGTGGAAACAGTTGTTTGGATGAGTGAATCTCTTTATAGGTGTGATGACGAGTAAATATATTTCTCAATGATACATGTCCAACAAACTAGAAATACAAAAGGCAGTGAATGTGACAGTTGTTGTATATAAATAAGTATACATAAGACTCAGTGATTGTATGAGTGAATGTATGGATAACTGTATTCTTGCAATAGTGATTTTATAACACACTAAGTATGAGTTACTATCTACATTAATAAATAAAGTGGTCTTTGTGTGAGTGTGTAGCTTAGTAAATATAAGTATGATCAATTGTTTGCATAAGTGAGTAGGATGACTGCATAAGTGGATATGATGTGAGCTGTTGTGTAATGTTGATGTAGGTGTATAAGTATATTTAATAGTGTTGTATTGATCTTTGTTAGCATGTATAAGTGAATCTATAGGTAACTGTTTAGATGTGTGCGTAGATCTAGGAATCACTAAGTGGCTTTTTAGAAACTTGTATTGGGTATCAATGCTTTTAAGTATGGTACTTCATATTTTATAATCAGTGTTAAAAAGTTATACTAGTGAATGATAAGATGTATCAGATTGTCACGTTGATGTTGTCATCAGTGATGTCATTTGAGATGTAATCAGTGATGTCATCAGTGATGTCACTGACCATGTCATGAATGACGTAATATGTGACATCATCAGCAGTGGATTGCGGGTGCATGAGTTATAGTTAGTACAACAAACTATAACGGGGGAATTTCAATGGTTTTGTAAAAGTGAAATGTCCAACTAACTATAACACCTCTGAAACCTGTGGTTTTTTCAGTGAATTTCCAAGGTTTTGTAAATGCTAATTCCTAACTATAACATGTCTGAAACCTATGCTTTTTTCAATGAATTTTAAAGGTTTTGTAAATGACAATTTTTAAATATATTTATTCTTATATTTATTTTTTTAATACTGATTTATTATTTTTTTTAAAACTATTTATTTTTAGATATTTTATTTTTTAAATTACATTACATTGTGTGGCCCCCCTTCCTTGTACTTTTTTTTGGGTACTAGGGATTCATCCCCTAGAGCCTGACCCGAAAATCTAGCTTTATTCATTTTTTTTTATAGGAAGGGGATTCCTATAGAAAGAAATACAAATTACGTCTAAGCGTGCTTAGAACTACTTTTCAGGAACAGTGTGGGGCTAAAAGATGCAGCACCGGGTTCTCTCCTGATAACAGGTGTGTAAATTGGAATTCGTTGTTCGGATGATTTTAGGTGAATATTTTACAGTTCCAAAACTCCACACTTAAAAGAATTTGCAAGTGAAACTACTCAATGTTAGTCTATGAATGAAAATTCACTTAGCAGGTAAATAGTGGTATTGTTACGTTTTCTCACTCAGGGGTTGATCCTGGATCCAGCACTTGTGCATCTCCTCAACAGTTGAAAGAATGCAAATTACCAAAGACGCGCGAAAGCCCATGTTTCTTTTTTTTGTTTAATATCGCTAGAATGCACGGATCATACGCGCACCCCGCAATTTTACCCCCAAAAAAGTTAAAAATTGGGGTCCTTGTGGGACCCCCTGAGCAGACCTAGAGCATCAGGGTGTGTTTACCCTCCCCCTTTTCACGTTTTGAACACACATTTCACACGCTTCTTCAGCCTCCCTTGTACTGAGGCATAAAATGCCTGCCAACAGTTTCTAGTTTCGAATGTTGACAACCACTTGTCAGCCAATTAGCATTCAGCACGTGCTCAAAAAGGTACCCTTATGGTACGATGACAATAAGCGGAGTATCCGTATTAAATTTTTTTATGGGAAGGGGGCCGCATGGCCCCCTCACGAGGCCAATTCCAGGCACTGGGGTCCCCATCCCCCGGGGCATGGCTAATTATATATTTTTATTTTATGGAGGAGGGCTACATAGCCTCTGTCCTGAAGCCACTTCAAGGTCCCGGGACCCAATTCCTCAAAAATGTCCTTTTAAAAAAATGTATTTTGACCTTCACCGTTGAGGACCGTGGGAGGGTCTCCAATTCCCTCACTGTCCCGCCGGCTCCCCGCCTCCTGCAGGAGATGGTGTTCAAATGACATCTGTGTATTTACCCCCTAGGAGTTGCCTTCACTTTGCGCATGGATATTTGTGGTAGCGTATGCGTGTTAATGTTACGCATGAGCACAATACGTCCCACCGTCTGGCTAAGTACCCCTAACGTGTTTCATTTTATTTGCGCATGCTAAATTACAACATGCCCAATCACAGCTCTCACACCCAGTGACATCATGCTCAACCAATCATCGTTCTGCAAAGTTTTTATAACCTGCCAACCTTCTCGAACTTTTACTATTCCGCAGTCACAGCCATTGATAGTGTTCGTATCCACTTCTTCGTAGGTGAGCACTTTTTTAAGAGTAATTAAAATAATTAATCGGAACGATCTTTAAATACCACGTAAATACACATTTTTGTTCGATTTGACAATGTTGTTTTGAAGCACGCTTTCCTGCTTTTTTATATTGTTAAAGTTGACTTTGTAACTTTTGTTTCTGTGCAAATCACTTAATCCTGCTGCGTTTCTTTAATTTGCCAAGCGCCATGCGACCGTTCCCGCACCAGTGTGCTATGTGCTGGTGAACTTAATGCGATGCAGTTTTTCCCGTGTAAGTAGTGCGTCACGTGCTCCATGCATTGCAAAAGTAGTGTTTTCGGCAATAGTGTATTGCAGTACAGTTTCCAGCTCTTGTATATCGAATAACTTATCTTGGTAGCCGTTGTTTCTAGGCAAGTCACTTAATCCTGCCGCCTTTCATTTTTTAAGTAGTGCGCCACATGCTGCTTCCTCCCCATACACAACACATGTAATCGATTGACCAATGTCGTATTTTAGCACGCTCTCCATGTTTTTTAATAACAATAAACTTGATTTCTTATCGTTTGTTCTGTGCAAATCACTTAATCCTTCCACGTTTCTTTAATTTGCCAAGCGCCACATGGCCGTTCTCACAGCAGAGTGCTATGTGCTGTTCAAGTTAATGCGATGTAGTTTTTCTCGTGTAAGTAGTGCGTCACCTGCCCCATGCATTGCAAAAGTAAAAGTTTTCGGCAATAGTGTATTTTAGCACAGGTTCCAGCTTTTATACCTCAAATATCTTGCCTTGGTAGGCGATATTTCTGGGCAAATCACTTAATCCTGCCGCCTTTAATTTTTTAAGTAGTGCGCCACGTGCTGCTTCCTCCCCATGCCCTGAACTTGTAATCGATTGACCAATGTTGTATTTTAGCACGCTCTCCATGTTTTTTTATAACGTTAAGCTTGATTTCTTATCACTTAATCTTGCCAAGTTTCTTTAATTTTCCAAGCGTCACGTGGCCGTTCCCGCAGCAGTGTGCTACGTACTGTTCAAGTTAATGCGATGTAGTTTTTCTCGTTTAATGCACATGTAATCGATTGGCCAATATTGCATTTTAGCACGCTCTTCTTGTTTTTTAATAACATTAAACTTGATTCGTCCCCTGTTCTAGCTC
This sequence comes from Lissotriton helveticus, assembly GCF_964261635.1. NCBI lineage: Eukaryota > Metazoa > Chordata > Amphibia > Caudata > Salamandridae > Lissotriton > Lissotriton helveticus. The sequence goes on along the minus strand of NC_136060.1, from coordinate 42,485,664 downwards.
ATTATACAGATGTCTCAACCATGGGACGTATTGGTCGCCACAAACTGTTTATTCCTGCCCATGCACTATCCCAGGTTGTGGTCAACAACTCAACACACCAGCTCCACTGACTACTCTCCATATGTTATCAGCTGAAAATCGCAATGGACCTAATGGAGTTATCATGTTTGACTTCAACATTTCATGATAAAAAAGCATTCTGAGATGAGCATTTGTGTATTTCATGTGTTCGCAGACAGATAACTACAATTGTGGTGTTTTTTGCATGCTGGTAAAGATACTTCCAAAAACATTAATTTGTTGAAGGCACATTAATTTATGTTATTTTATGGTAATAACTGTTTTTGTTAGAATAGTTGTAAATAGGAAAGAGGGCTCTTAGGGATGACACTTATGAACACCTACCGAGCGCGTCCATAGTGACCCTCGAAAGCATATTGGTTATCGCATATGATTTTGTCTAACCACTAGTATGGTCCTAACGCGGTTGGTTTGAAACCTCTGATGATTTCTTTTCAACCCCAATCCTATTTAGAACAATTGTTTTTATGTACATTAAAATTAAGCTTGGACATATGGACAGCATATACATTTTTAACTCTTTTTTTCATTTTGCAGAATGTTACATAAGGCAGCAGCTAACTGCCGAGATTGAAGAAAGTATATCCTCCTATTCTAGCTCATTACACCGATGTCTCAAATATGGCATGAACTAGTTGTGAGAAGCCAAAAAAAACAAACACATTTTTTACGGATAACGTTAAGGTAAATAATCTCAATATGACTAGTCGACGAAGTTAAAAAGTAACGGATGTAAGTACTTGAGGGGTTTTTGGTGGCAGATAATCTCCAATTCACACTTGTACGGATGGGTCTGATATAGGGTTGATCTCTTTATAACTAATGGATGATTAGGTATTAGGATGGCATACAGAGCTCCCAACCTTCTTACTTTTTCTCTTAAAGGGTTCCAAGATGGGGACGAATATTAGCCTGTGCAGTAGAGGTTGACGGTGTTGCTCCACTGGTACTTGAGCCTTCTCATGAAGCAGGAGGGGCCTCTCTCAATCTCCCTAACTCTTCCCTTGCAAAGTTGACCGGATGCTTGATCTGCAAGTGCTTCCGCATACTTGCAGTTCCACATCAGTACTTTTTATTGGGGTCTCCTCTTGAAAGCAGTCTTGCATATGCGGCAAGTAACTATTCTTGCATTCACCTTTTTAAGACTTGTAGAAATTAATTTCAAAACATTCATTTTGGTGGACCAAAGTCTGCATGTACAATGGCCAGAGGAAGCGTTTTTTAGAATGGGTACACCCAAGATCAAGTGAAGAGATTTGATTGATAAGGCATAGCAAAGGAGATGGAAACAATGGGGAGAAAGGTCCATGGGTGGTGGAGGCTGAGTTTGTAAATCTGCTACATCTATAACTTTCTCTCTCTCACTGTTTTAATGTTGTTTTCTCTATCTTTCTCTCTCTCTCACTCTCACTCACATCGTTTCTCTTTCTCTTTTAAAGTTATGGACGCTGCTGTCAACTCTGACGTGTAGAACCAAAGCTCAGTTGAAGTTGTGTACTCTGTTGGTCACAGTGTTTACACAAAGTAAGCAGAACGGCCTAGATATACAATACCTCTGATTAAATGTATTAGAAATAAAAGAGCTTATTTAGAAACCCCTTGCGCCACTTTTGCGTCACTTCCAACATGAGAAAAGTAACACAAAAGTGGCGCAAGAGTCTTGTAAATAAGCCCTAAAGAATATTGTCCTGCATAATGACTTGATCTCTCATCTCTGAATCATTATAAAGACCTGTTGATCTGTAATGTAAATATGACGCAGTAGGCAATTCTATACAGACGCCGCTGGAATGCAAGCCTATAAGACAAGTGAAATGTATTAGGCACAATACACATGTAAAAAAAAGTAAATATCGTCAAGTGTTACTTTGACTTGTAATGTTTCACCTCATTTAGTCACATCGATCTAATTTTAAACACTAATTTTCTTTTTTGTTTTGCAGATTACCTACCACACTTCTATTGGAGTCCTTATAACATGTTGTTTAATATATTGTTTTGTTAAAGTTATGGTTGTAGGTATTTATTGTATTGTTATCTTTTAGTTATGTTTCCAGTTAATTATTGTTTTAATAAAAGTTAATTAAAAAAAGCATATACGTCTTTTTTTTGAGGGGGTAGCAGTCCCCAATAGAAATGATATTTACAATTTGAAGTATAATTCTGAGGCTCACTCTTTACCAGATCTTTACCAGAGTCTATTGCTACAACTAACGGTTCCTATGGAAAACTACAACACCATTAGCAACATAGTGTGGTGAACCTCTAACCTCTGTGCTCACTTAAGTGTTCCATGAACTGTTACTATAGTAACAGGCAGTAAGCAGTTTGGGAGTAGGGTTGAAAGGTACTGGCTGTACAGAAACCATTATATTTACCCAGGATCATCTACATGACAGAAAGGAAAGCAAAGTAAAACTGAACACTGTGTACCAGATTTACAACCCCCTTGCACCACTTTTGCGTCCAACACCCCCAACAAAATTAGAAGTGTGTGGGTCTCAACGACTCCCCTCAAGTCCTGGGAACCACCAACCCTGGGAATTTGTGTATTATGGGAGGCACACTGTGTGGCCCTCCGCCTGATGCCCTCGAGGGCCCTGGGGACCGCCAGGTCCGACGGCCGGCTCATGCAGTGTCCTGGGGTCCCACACCCGGGACACTGCTGTTTGCTTTGACAAGGCGGGACTCCCATGACTCCTGCCCTCCTATAGCAAACTTAGTTTGAATTTTGAAAGACAGAGCAGTGAAATCTGTTCTCACTTTGAAAATCCAAAGCAGAGTGCATTTACACATACAAATTACAATCTCCCCATGCGAAAAAGCAATGCCGGCTCCCGAAGAATGCAAAAGTTCATCACACAATGTTACTAAATAAAACAGCAAGTGTGCTTGACTTCTCAATATACCAGCTTATCCTACGTAATGTTATTTTCAATCACGTACTGATAACCAATAAGAATCATGCTTTTAAAAAACAGAAACATGCACCCTAGTTTTCAGTGTAGAATGTTGTCAATCATCCAATCATTTCTTTTCTGTATTTCAACACTGCATCTTATCCACCATTTTAGAAAAGTCTTAGTTTTCAAACTGCCATTTCATTTACAGAGACCATATGAGTGCATCAAGACCTTCTTTCAAGATGCTTTGACTGTGAGTTGTGGGACACAACTATATTTTCTTGAGCCAAAGAGACTATAGAATGGGGTCCATTTACCACAACAATCTGTGTTTCAATATGCATGGCATCTATAGGAGGGATAGTGTACATTTTACAGATGAAGGGAACTGAGTCTTCCTCATGAACTTTAGACTCTGCATCGGTACTTACTTGTAGGCACTAAAATCTCTCAATTAACACAAGGCTCTTTTTAGAGCCACCCAAGATCTAAACACATAAGCTTGATGTATATCTCAAAAATACATGCGTTGTTTTTTTTCGGCGGTGAAATGCGCGGATCCTACGTGAACGCACAACTTAAAAAAATATATATATTTTCCTACTTGTTTTGCCCTATGGGTCCTTATGTGACCCCCTGAGCAGGCCTAGGGGGTGAGGGTGTGTCTACCCTGCCCCTGTCCAAGTATGCACACATATTTCACAGATTTCTTCATCCTCGCTTCTACCGAGGCACAAAATGGCTGCCAACAGTTCCTCGTTTCGAATGTTTACAACCGCTTGACAACTAATTAGAATTGAGCGCGTGATCGGGACAGTGCACTTATGCTACGATGCCAATCCTCGCACAATCCACGGATCCACCGCGCCCATAGATATATAAATGACCTTAACCGTAATTTTCTCAGAAACTACCGAATAGATTGACACCATATAAGGAGAAGGCACCAGTCGGAACTGAGGACTACCTCTCTGCCAAATTTGGTGTAATTCCGTTCAGCCGTACGGGCTGTGGCCGTGTCTAAAGGTCCTATGGGAAATTGCATGGGGAAAACATGTTTTGAGACCCCCTTTTTTCTCTGCCCCCACTTCACCAATCACCTCCAAACTTTCAGGGACGGAGTGGAACTGCCCTGGCCAAATGTTTGGAAAATTTCAAGAAGATTCATCAATCGATACCAAAGTTATTCCAAATAGAATGTTGCGGTTTTCCTATGGATAATAGGTCCTAACTATAACTACCTACTGGCGCCCGCCAGTAGGTAATATATATATATGTATATATATATATATGGTATAGCACCTTAGAGGTAAGGGCAACGCAAGCCCTTGACAGAGTACAGCAGTTGTGCATGGTTCCAGGCGGCCTGATGGGGAGGAGGTAGGAAGCTGGGAATGTAGGAGTGTAGTGGAACTCAAGTGAATGATACTGCCAGGATTCTGTTCCAATGTGAATAGACAGGTGCTCCTTTCGGCTGATTTAAGGCATGATTTTGAACTCGTCATCATGCCACTCACTCTGACAATGCTAGTAAAGTATAACAGTGCTGCCCTGTAACTAAATGTGTTCTTTTCTGTGGCTTTATCTCTTTATGGAGCTCATATACCCAATCTCCCGGATGTGCAGTATGCAAAGAGTGACAGATTTGACTCATCAAAAGGGGGTTGAGAAGGCAAGTTCATAGTTTGAGAAGCATGAATAGTTCAACATTTTATGGTTTGAGGTTTAGGATTATGAAACAAGGGATAGGCTTATCCGAATGAAAACGTACAATGTTATGCATGTAAAAAAAAATTGTTTGTTCAGAGGACCACCAATTGTTTTTTAATGCTCTTTTTTCAGCACCCAGAGGTAAGAGGGCCTCAACTGTTGAGGGTACCAGTAGCACCATCACCGTGGTGGGTGTTACCACCACCACCCCTACCACTGTGGCCGTGGATAATGGTTCTACTGTCCCCTATAAGTCATTTAATCCCCACTACTAAAACGATGAAATTTTGTATACTTACTATGTTTTTTCTATGTTGGTTTCTTTGTTATCTCTGCATTTCCCTGCGTTGTTCTATATATTTTTCCTGTTTCCACAGCTGACTTTTTCCTGTCTGTACCTTTCCTCTGCTATTTATTCTTAAGCTTCCCCTTACCCCTCTTTTTCAATTACATGTCTAGTTGTTGTTGTGTAGTTCAAAGAGGGGAAAAGATTTTTCGTACCGTAAAGAGAATCACAAACCCAGGCCCAAGTAGCACTCTAGTCACCAAACATGTTTGTTGTGTTCTTGATCATCATCATGCAAACAGTTGAAAAGTACAGGGGCAGAGTCAGAATAGTAGGCTAGGTTTACTTTATGCTCATCCCTTATTCTTATTTCCTCCTAAATGCTATTCCTCCATTAGAAGAAAAGTTGTTTTTTTCTGGTTGGCACAATGACTACCTGCTTTTTAAAATGTTTTCCAGCAATAAATAAGACAAACTTCCCAAATCAATGACTTTCGATAGACAAAAAAGATAGTGATAGATAGCTATCCTAACTGTAGTGAGGAACTTTTGTTGTATATTTTGCAAATAAATACTTAGGTGGCTATCCGGTATCTAAAATGGGTTCATTATGTTTTTCACCAGGGGCAGAGACTGCCACCAGCAGCAGTGCTGTCACAGCCAGGATGTGGCTTAAGGAAAGCGGCAACCAAGGAAGAGGGAGATGTCCCAGTGGTGGCAGGTACAAGTGGAAAGTCACCTTGCTTTCTTATTTACAATGTACTTTATGGGTAGATATCCTTATCCTGCCCATTGCTTCCAGAGTCCAGTGCCTGCTCTTTCAATCTCACCACCTAAAATTGCAGCTCAGTATAATCTCTAGTGCTGCTGCTGCAGTGAGTGCAGGCAGTGATTGAATTCATGTGTGTCTGCTGCAGCACAACGGAGCCTGCAATGCATAAACTACAAACTGAAGTCAAGGTGTGTTTCACAGTGCACACTCAGTTGCCTACTAGTGCTTCACTTCATCATTCTGTCTTTCTGTCCCAGCCTACTTAAAACAGTAAATTTTAACTCAGCATATGAGGTCTGTGCCACATTTCTCTGCTCAAGTGAAGTTATCTTCCATTATGGATTGATGGTTCCATTCTTTTTTTCCCATTAATCAATGAGATATTGAAGTTCATCTTCACAATAATTGATGGGAGGAAAACTATTTTAACCGTCCATCATCATTTATTGACACCCAACCAACTATTCCATAGCTAAGCCTCTACCTAGGCCAATCTCTATAACTTACCTCCCTGTGGACAAATGTTCCCAACTGCCAAGTGAAGGTATTTCTTGAGAATAATCTGTGTTGGAGGTCTGAGTGTAATGTGGGCCTGATTTAAATTTTGTCAGATGGGATACCTTGTGACACATAAAAGACCCTCTGTGCTGCACTATAGTTCATCATGTTCCTCTATGCATTGTCTACTGTAATACAGTGGATGGGATATTTTTTATGCACCAAATGTGACCCATCTGCCAGACTATCAGCCTAATCCTTAGGCTACAGCCTACGTTTGGCCTTAGGGTAATAGATTAGAGGAGGGAGTGGGAGAAGAGCAGGGCCATTGGAATTATAAGTTCACATATCATGCTACAGCGGGGCTGACCCAAAAACATACTGGAGTGGAGAGTTACTAGAACCCGCAAGCATGGCTCTATTATATTGCAAAGTCAAATATTAATTGTGCAGCACACATACTTATATGCCTTGATCATTAATGGCAGGTAAGGTAATCCAAATTTCTTAACACACAAATAGTGTGTTCTGTTTCACTATGAAATGTAATCCTTTGGATAAATGATGTTTTCTTTTCTTTCTTTTGTTTATATGTTGGTGTGCTGGATTAATATTTTCCTTCCAGTCAGTGCTTATGATTGATGATTACCTAACTATGATAGGATGCATGGGTGGGAAAGACTTAGCCCAGGTTGTGTGTGATTGACTAGTACCACTTTCGGTATCATTAATGATCACACACAAATAAAATACCAATGGCCCTAGGGGAACTGCAATGTTCTACTATTGTACTATGCCACTATTAACAGTATATACAAGTGATTGAGGTGAGAAACATCATATTTAGTTTTTTGTATTTTGTTCTACTCTTACTTTCTTTTTTTTATATTTCTTTTTATTAACACAAGGCATTTCAATAAGTGCTCGGTACAGAGAGAAACATTTCCACACATCATTACATCATAACAATAATACTTTGGAGGATACGAGAAGAAAGGAAGGGGGGATCGTAATTCCTACACATGCGGGTCACGGGGATGTCAACATATCCGGCATTGAGTCAACTGGAGGTACACAAATCTCCCCCCTATATCGATTCCACAGTCCCCAAACAGTCGTCCATTTGCGAGGTCGGCCCCTTGCCAAATAAACAGTTTTCTCCCGGAACATGCACCAGTCCATACTTTCTTTCCATTCCTCAAGCGTAGGTGATTTTTGGGACCCCCAATGCTGTGCTATATTTCGTTTTGCTATCATAGCCCCCAGAGTGACCCACCTAGTCTGCGCTGTGTTTAGGTCTGTAGGTTCCCAAATATTAAGGAGGCAACTCCTTGCCTCTGGTGACACCGTTACCCCTAGTACCTCCCGCATAACATCATGTATCGCCCTCCAATAGTCCACCACATAATGACATTCCCAGAGGACATGGAGGAACGTGCCCATCTACCCACAACCTCGCCTGCACAAACCGTCTTCAGATAGCTACATCCGGTCCAAGCTTGGGCCACTGACATACACCCTATGTAGTATTTTCAGCTGGACTAGTCGCAATCGTGCCGGGATCGAAACCTCTCTTGGGGAGGACACAGCCGATTGCCAGTCCTCGTCATCTAGCTCAATACCGTCCCTCATCCATTTATCTCTTAACTCTAACAGGAGGTCCGCTCTATGATTGATCAAATTCCTATAAATGAGGGAAATAGTTTTCTCTGGCAAATGACCGTCTAATATTCTATCTTCCAATGGTGAGGCCTCAGGCATATCCATCTCCACCGGCAACGCCGTTCACAGTGCATGTTGGACCTGCGCATAGCGGAAATATTCCGTTGCATTCAATTCAAACTCGATTGTAATTTGGCAAATGACTTAATCCTGTCCTTGACCCAGATATCACCAATCCTAGCTATCCCTATTAAATTCCACTTATCGAAACCTTTCGTGTTCCAGAGTTTACCCAGGCATTCCGAATCAAATAATGGAGTGGCCAGCGTGAGGCGGCCTTTCCATCCCAAAGAATTAGTGGTGTCGTGCCATATCTTGACTGCCACACTGATGGGCCCTGACAAACTTTTCCTTGCCGTCTTGGCATACAAAGCTCTATTGTAATTACCACCTGGGAGTTGCCATCTATCCATTGCGTATCCCGGATCTTAACCAGGCCCATATGTAGCCAGGTTTATAGCCGCCAATTGAGAAGCCCAGTAGTATCGCCTAATATCCGGAAGGGCGATACCACCGTTATACAATGGTAACGTCAATTTAGCCAAAGCGATACGTGGTCTACCCTCCCATGATAGTCTACGTTGCATCCCCTCCACCTCACGAAAATAACTGGCTGGAACTATATCTAATGTATTCTGAAGGGCGTAAAGGAAGCGAGGTAGGGACATCATCTTAAAGAGTGTTTCCCTTCCCAACAAGGAGAGAGGCAACTTCCTCCAGTTGTCTACGTCGGTCTTTAATCTAACCAATGGGGGAAGAAGGTTCCTCTCATAACAAAGTTTGGGATCCAGTGAAATGAAGATCCCCAGATATTTAAACCCATCTGTGGCAATTTGAATCGGGTAATTTCCGGGGGGGAATTGGGGGATCGCCATTCAGAACATACAAATAGGATTTCCCCCAATTTATAGTGAGTCCCGAATTCCTACCATAGGAGGCCAAAACATCACAGACGACAATTAAGGACTTTCTGGGTGATGTTAAATAGAGTAAAATGTCATCCGCATATAGAGAGATCCGGTCCTCTACCTCAGGGGACCATCGTATACCTCGAATGGAAGGCTCCCAGCGGATCCAGGCTGCCAAAGGCTCAAGTGCCAGTGAGAACAAGAGGGGGGAGAGTGTACACCCCTGTCGGATGCCTCTTCCCAAACAAAATGCTGCAGAAACTCGATTATTAACTACCACTTGTGCAAGAGGCTCAGTATATAACAGTCTTACCCAACTAATAAATTCCCGTCCAAATCCAAACTTTGCCAAAACCGCCCATAAATAAGGCCATTCTATCGTGTCAAAGGCCATCGTCGCGTCCAGCGATGCTATAATAGCTTGTTCTCCCAGGGTATGTGCCCTGGCTAAAACTCTGTGTAACCTACGAAGGTTGAATGCCATATTTCTATGGGGGATAAAACCAGATTGATCAGCGTGTATCAAGCCACTAATAACCTTGACAAGCCTACTAGCCAATAACTTTGCAAGAATATGGGGCTCTGCGTTTAATAGAGAAATAGGCCTATAAGAGGCACACTCAGTGTTCGGTTTCCCTTCCTTATGAATAACAACTATAGATGGCACTCTCTGATCATAAGGCAACATCCCTTTCTCTCAAGCCGCTACAAACATATATTTAAGATAGGGCGCAATTCTATCGGGTCTGAGTTTATACAACTCAATCGGGAGTCCATTAGGGCCTAGCGCCTTACCCGAATTCAAGGAGCGTACTGCCAGGGCCACTTCATCCGCAGTGAGAGCGCTGTCCATAAATTCATGATCTTCCTTAGTCAGGCTCGGAGTTGGTTATCTCGCAATAGGTCGCCCCGCTACCGATGTGTAGATTGTACGAAAATAGTCTGCAAAATTGTCCACTATACCCTGGGGGTCTGTTATTTTTGCGCCCTCCGCCGTCTCCAGTTCCGTAACTACCCGATCAGCCCTGTCTTTTTTGTCTAGCCAAGCAATACGTTTCCCAGCCTTATCTCCGACATCGTATAGCCGGACATGCTGCTCTCTACTTATGGCTCTGGCACTGTCAGTGACTAACGATTTATACTCAAGTTGCTTGAGATGCAGGACATGTAATTTTTCCCGGGTTACCTCTTGTTCCAAGTCCGCCTCGATCCTAGCAATTTCAGATTCTATGTTCACCACTTCTGCATTACGTTCCTTCTTTGCCCCTGCAATCAGTGACAAAGCCTGACCCCGTATGACCACCTTAAAAGCCTCCCACAGAGAAAGAGGAGACGACACTTACCCCTCATTCTCCTGAAAATAATGCTCTAACGCCTTTAGCAAGTCCTTACGAATTTTAGGAGTACGTATATACCAGGGATTAATGGGAGCTATCCTGCCGCTCGAGTCCAAATTGAAGTAAAACCTGACCCAGAGTGGCGAATGATCTGATATGCCTCTGGCTAGGTGTGTAGCCTCGGTGATGCAGTATGCCTGAGCCGCCGGCACCAAACAGTGATCTATACGTGAAAGACTGCTATGTGCACCAGAGTGAAAGGTGAACTGTCGGTGGTCCAGATGAAGCGATCTCCAACTATCAATCAGACCCAATGCATCCATAAACTCGGGAAGCCATCTTTGCGCTCGCCCCATATCCCTAGGGGGATATCTATCCATAGTCCCTGAGACCACAGCATTAAAGTCACCCCCCAAAATCAAAAGAACCCTCGGGAAGTCCAGCAGGGTTTTCCCTAAATCTACAAACGTGGTCGTCTGCATACCTGGGGGGACGTATACTGACATCATGGATAGGATATGCCCCTCCCAACGGCCCGATATTCCTACATATCTACCCCTGTCATCCTCAGTCACAGAGTCAATCACCATCGGAAGCGTTTTCTTAACCAGAATCCCCACTCCCCTGGACCCTGAAGTGAAACCTGCATGTCCAACCAATCGATACCCCTTTCTGTGCATAGCCCTACATGAGTTACCCACTAAATGCGTCTCCTGAAGCAGGACTACATCCGGGGCGTGACGTCCAAGATACTGAAGAACCACACTACGCTTGATTTTGTCCCCTAACCCATTAACATTCCAGCTTAACACCTTCAGATCCCTACCCCCCATCATGAAACATGAAATGAGTCAGTTCTCTCTCCAGTTCCTGCACCATGAACCTGCTACAATTCTGAATGACGCCTTGAAATTTCATACTCACAACAAACAAAAAAAATATACAGCACATAAATCCACCCCAAACCACCCCCCACCCTGCACCCCTGCTCACGGTGTTGATCCGCCCCCAACTTGCAGTGTGCCTGTCGCCCCATAATCTATCTACTTAACTATCAAAGAGAAACTTTGAGGAGAAGTACGGCCCCCACTTACCCGCCCAGCCCCAACAATATTACTAGCCCATCTGAGCAACCTGACCATCAACTTAGTTACTGTACTCACACACATGCACCCCACCCCAACCCACTTCAACCACACCTGCGGCAATAACAGTTCTCATTCTTTTTCTTGAGTGCCTTCTTCCTCATCTCCGCTCCGTCGCTGTCGCTCATCCCGGGGATAAATCGTGTCCAACCAGTCTGCCGCAATCTCTGGAATGTCAAAGAAAAAGGCCCTTCCCTCGTGTTCAACTCGCAACTTGGCAGGATACAACATGGCATACTTCAATCCCTTTTCCCGGAGTCTCCTCTTGATGCCCGTGAAAGTCTGCCGTTGTTTTTGTACTGCCTGCGTGAAGTCCGGGAAAAAACTGAGAGCTGAGTTTCCATATTGAAGAGGACCTCCATTTCTGGAAACCTGCAGGATAGCGTCTCTATCCCTAAAGTTAAGCACCCTCGCGATCATCGTCGGGGGGGGGGGCGCAGGGCACGGTCTCCCACCCAGAACTCTATGAGCCCTTTCCACTGTTAAAAAATGCCCCAGACCTCGAGGCTTCAAATGATTGAGGATGATATCTTCAACAAAGAGATCAGCGGACTGCCCCTCAGCCTTTTCAGGTACACCAATAATACGCACATTGTTTTGAGATCACGAACCTCTTGCTGCAACAAGGCCACATCATCTGTGAGACTGGTCATTTTGATGTCCAGGGATTTCACCTTTTCACTGGTTTTAGTGAGGTTCGCACGGATTAAATTAACTTCTGTTGTCACCGTGTCCAGTTTATGATCCAAGGACTCCATCTTTTTACCTAGGGATGTACGCACCCCCTCAATCGCCGCCATCACATCTTGCAGCGTAGGCTCCACCGCGGAGGTCAACGTCCCCGCACCGACATCCTGAGACTTCCCGGATCCAGATGGCGATCCCCTAGGCTGCGTATAGTGGTCCAGCTTGTTGGATTGGGTATATCTATTACCCCTGGGCGCATTCATTTGTTGTTTTTCCGTCTCGGGTTTCGACGCCATTTTGCAAGCCATGAAAAGCAATCCAACCCTCTGTATCTCTCCCACCACTCAGGACGAGATCTCGGGATTATTCTCAAAATATTCATATCTGCGTGGCTGATACAATAAGTCAACCCAGTCCTGGAGGATAGTATGCCCAGCTCCAATCACAGTTCAATGCACGGTAAATCCAAGGACGGGCAGGCTCTCGCCAGCGCCAGCTCAGACTGCGATGGAGTTGATTCAAACCAGACAGGTATCGGAAGTGCGGCAGAAAAATGTGCAACTCCACCAATTTTATTCGGGGTCTGACACTTGCTGAATCATTGCTTCCCACGGGGGCCCGCTGCTGCAATACAAACGAGCGCCACCCACGTCCAGGCGCCCAATGCTCCAGTCACTGTGTTAAGTCTCCATGGGGCGAAGGGGCCAAGAATATTCTGCCCGGGGGGCCGATACAGTAAAGCCACACAAGAGAGGCAAGTGGTTATAGGGGCAAGTTGCTGCATGGACCAAAGCCAGGTCCTCTAAGCTCCAGCGCACCAAAAGGAGAGCCAGCCAAGTCCCCGGTGAGTCCTGTCTTCCCGTTCTCCACCCGGGCAACCTTCACATACAGGAGAAGGGGGGGCCTTCTCAGCCGGAGCGCGCTACTGCGCTGTGTCCCCAACGGCCCTGCACCCGCTCCTTTCACATTCCATGGGTGAGCTGCTATTGACGACAGTCCGGGGGGGGGGGGGCGCACAGAACGAGGCCACAATCTCCCGCACCAAGGCGCACCATGTGCTGGATCGTCCACGGCCTCGCACCCGCTCTCCGTATACTTCAGGGGAGGGTCGCATGTAACAATAGTCCAGGGGGGCTCGCAGAGAGAAGCCGCAACTTGCACGGGACCGACCTGGAGACTTTCGGTTTCGGTCCCGATGTTGATCTACTGTAGCTGGGGCTCTACTGCCACTCGAGGGCCCGGCTTCTGGAGTACTTAGGCTGCAGTCTTCAATGGCCTCTATCTTCTACATTTTGCGGCCGATCGGAGCGCCGATTAAAGCGTCCTGCAAAGCTTCACTTTCCCTGTCGTTGCTCATGCCCAGAGCTCAGGATTTTTAGCAGGATAGGACTCCGGCGGCGGGGGTCTCGGGAGCCCAAGACTCACGCGGCCATCTTGGTCGTGATCGTAGCTCCTCCCCCCCCCTACTCTTCCTTTCTTGATATAGCTACTCCTGCTGGTGGGTCTAGCAGCAGGTACCACCACCCACCAACATGGCAGGAGATAGCTTTCCTGCTGAGGCAGCAAAGGTTGGAGCCAGTGTCTGCCAAATATCATCAGCTGATGGTCATGGAAGTGGAGGAGCAGGAGGTAGAGGCCCAGCAACAACAATGGACCTCATGCCGCCAACTAGGCCTGCCTCCAAATAGGCCACACCACTGCTGCTGCCTGCAGCTGGGATCCTATGCCACCCGTACCACCCGTCCCTGTCCTCCTCAGATCAGATCACACACTGACTCCTCCAACGCACCATCCGACGGCTAACACACCTGACACATGAAATGGAATTGCTGCTGCAAGGGTAGCAGAAACTAGCCAGCGAAGTTGATGCCCTCAAGGCCCTTTTTTATTGATTTTCTGTTTCGGTGGGAGGGCATGTTGTGGGTAGAGAGGGTGAGGGGCACAAAGTTGGGGAAACTGTTTATTTATTTCCATTGGACATTTGGACTTTGCAGTTTGGACTTACTTCTTGGGCCATTTTCACGAGGGTGTGTGTCTGTTGCGGGTGGAGAAGGTGCATTGGGTTCTCCTGAAAAATAATAAATGGGTTTTACTTTTTTGTCATCATTCATTATCTGTCTTTCTATTGCCAGTTGGCATAGTATAATTTATTTGAGCATTGTTGGGTGTACTGCTGTTACCCCTAAACTTTCCCTAACTGATGTACCCTGCCATGTATTATTCTTCAATCATTTGCTTACCTCGTCCTCCAGTCAAGTTATACCTCACCACCAGAGTGGCACTGTCTGTCAATAAAACACTGGTTAATTTAAATCTGATTCACTTGATGAGGTTTTGCAGCCCACAGCCACCAATCAATTTTACTGTAAAGTATAGTAATATTTAGTGTAGTACTTAACTACCTTTGTCCTACCATCTGTAACAATCTGCCCAGTTAGGGATCTGGCAGCAACATACAAAATAAATGTAATTTATCTCTCTCCTTCCAAAGAAAACCTTAAATACTAAGTTAACTAGTTCTTCCTTTACTAGGTTGATTAGACAATGGTACCTCACTAAAACCTTCCCAAACCTTATTGCAGGGTTTCCCAAAAGGCCAGTTTTATTAATGGTGGTGGTATTAGTGTTAACTTCTCTTCTTGGGCTACCAGGGAAGACATCAAAGCAAGGTCCCACACTCTCCTATTCTAATGAGGTGAACTCCAACTGTAAGATTCATCAGACAACTAGACTGAAAGAAAAATAAACACAGAGTTAGTGGGTTATCAAAGACTGGGACCACCAAACCACTATGTCAAAAATGTAAAACTCTTCTACTAGTGTGCACTATCGTGGAACACTGGAACAGAGTCAGACATTGCTCTGACTCTTCTGCGCTTATTTTATCCCTTTAATGCCTGGGTGGATGAGTGGAGCTGGTGTGGGCTATTGTATAGTCAAGTAAGAAGATCCTGCAGTAAGTTGGTGTTGTTATAATCACACCTACCCCACCAACTTTGTGATCCATTTATGGTGTATATTAAGTCACACCTCATTAGATCACAAAGCTTGGGGGAAGAGGGTTAGGGGTTTCATGAACGGATGGAAAAGTAGAGTTGGGGAAAGTTCTCACAAAGACAAATACTACCCAGGGCGATGAGCAGTACATCATTGTCAATCTGTTGTGGAAGGAAATGAAGGAATGACACAGTTCAGTTAAATGCATTGCAAACAGTTCTTTAGCCCCAGAGACCCAAGTTACTTCTAAAATAAATGTTCTTTCATCTAGGTTTGAAAAATACAAATTTTGGACGACTGAACCAACACGGTTCTAAAACTGATGATTGGTAAAAGAACCATTATACTGTTAAATGCAAAATTGAGTGGTGCAACCGCATTCTTCTCGGAATGTCCATTTTGGGCGTCTGACTGAACTAGATGGGTAAGATAAGCAGGACTGTTATGAAGCTTTTACTTTTCATACAGGAGAAGAGAAGGCCTGCGGATTGTAACACATAAACAATATTATAGAGTCAAGGAGAAGGACAGAAGTAAGCTTCATGAGGAGTGAACCAACTACCAAGACACAGAGCAAGAGGATGGACTGCTGCAATCATTCATTTTATGAATCATGACTGATCGATGTACTGAGGAGTAAGAGCTATCTCACAACTGTCATCATAACATCAAGCTAAGCGCGTGCATCATATGATGATGATGATGTGGCATCACGTCTGTCTCCAGTTACAAGCAACAGGCCCCCTAACCACAACCACATTAGAGGAGTTTCACATTTAAGCCAGTCACATACTCAGCAGCATTTGCCAAATCGACATACCTCTTTCCAGTCTACAGAGCTGAGTAGGCCTCGGAGTCATCATCATGTTGGTTTCCCTTTGAAGTCAATAACTTCCTTCTTCTGGCTGTTGAGGTAGTTCTGCCCTGAGTCCTTCATCCTCCTTCTGACTCTGAGTAGCAAATCAGTTCAACTCCATCCCAACCCGAGTGAGATAGACCTGTAGTCACTGCTGTTGAAGAATAAGAAGAGAAACAGAATTTGAGTATTTTGTGTAGATTTCTGTTTGTTAACTAAAGTGAATGGGAACCCTTGTGAGCCGTATTGCTGCCATCACTGCCAACCAGTTGATCCCTCATCTTGACAGAGCAGTGTTGTTTGTTGCGGACCCGCCCGCCAGTCTCCCGCTGCTCCTTCGCTCTTTCCCCAACTCGAGCGGGAGCCGCTGAGAGGAGACGGCGAGGGGCGGAACCACAACTCCCAGAAGCCCTACTGGGGTCCGCCTCACACCCAAGCACCAGGAGGCGCATAAATAAGACGCTACCGCCATTGAAAGTGGGAACCCTTGTAAGCCGTATTGCTGCCATCACTGCCAACCAGTTGATCCCTCATCTTGACAGAGCAGTGTTGTTTGTTGCGGACCCGCCCGCCAGTCTCCCGCTGCTCCTTCGCTCTTTCACCAACTCGAGCGGGAGCCGCTGAGAGGAGACGGCGAGGGGCGGAACCACAACTCCCAGAAGCCCTACTGGGGTCCGCCTCACTCCCAAGTGCCAGGAGGCACATAAATAAGACGCTACCGCCATTGAAAGTGGGAACCCTTGTGAGCCGTATTGCTGCCATAACTGCCAACCAGTTGATCCCTCATCTTGACAGAGCAGTGTTGTTTGTTGCGGACCCGCCCGCCAGTCTCCCGCTGCTCCTTCGCTCTTTCACCAACTCGAGCGGGAGCCACTGAGAGGAGACGGCAAGGGGCGGAACCACAACTCCCAGAAGCCCTACTGGGCTCCGCCTCACTCCCAAGCGCCAGGAGGCGCATAAATAAGACGCTACCGCCATTGAAAGTGGGAACCCTTGTGAGCCGTATTGCTGCCATAACTGCCAACCAGTTGATCCCTCATCTTGACAGAGCAGTGTTGTTTGTTGCGGACCCGCCCGCCAGTCTCCCGCTGCTCCTTCGCTCTTTCACCAACTCGAGCGGGAGCCGCTGAGAGGAGACGGCGATGGGCGGAACCACAACTCCCAGAAGCCCTACTGGGGTCCGCCTCACTCCCAAGCGCCAGGAGGCGCATAAATAAGACGCTACCGCCATTGAAAGTGGGAACCCTTGTGAGCCGTATTGCTGCCATAACTGCCAACCAGTTGATCCCTCATCTTGACAGAGCAGTGTTGTTTGTTGCGGACCCGTCCGCCAGTCTCCCGCTGCTCCTTCGCTCTTTCACCAACTCGAGCGGGAGCCGCTGAGAGGAGACGGCGAGGGGCGGAACCACAACTCCCAGAAGCCCTACTGGGGTCCGCCTCACTCCCAAGCGCCAGGAGGCACATAAATAAGACACTACCGCCGTCTCGCGGGATGCCGGGCGAAGCCCGGGCTAAGGGCGGGCCCTCTTAGGCCCTCAGAGGCCTGAGGAGACTGGGCTGGGCCAGACCCCCTGGTTGTGGGTTCTCATCTGAGTAAGTTGAGCAAACTTTCTATACCCTGGAGTTTTATTGCCACTGTCGACAATGTCTACTATCTTGCTCAGTCCGTCTACTGCTGCTGCCTCTGACAAAACTGGGGCCCTGTTGAATGGTACCCTGGACAATTATTTTACCAAAGCTGCTTCCGAGGGATCTAAAGACTCATCCTTAGCAGAACGGCGAGCTGATCGTCGTCGCTCCATTGAACGAATCAAGAACAGGGCCTTTTCTGAACCTATCCCAGTTGTTACCATGGATAACGATCCTTGCGTCGATACCATGGACGCTACATTAACTGGGAATAGTGTGCCCTTATTGCTAAGGGAGTGCTTAGCACCTTCTATTGGTTTAACCCAAACTGACTCAGCTACTAACACTCTTGATTCCTCCAGTACACCTAATGCACTAAAGGTCTTGATGTCACCAACACCCAGGCCAGGGAAGGTAGTAAGAGGGAAAACTAAGAGTTCCTTGCCATACATAATCTATGGTCCTCCGCCAACTAAAAAGAGACGTAAAAGGTTGGATTCAAATAAGCCAAAGTTGAGTCATTCTGAATTTGGGAAGAAACCTAATCCTATCAGCACTAAAGCCTCGGGAATTACAGTTGTCAAGGAAGCTGCAGGAATAGTGCCAGATCACCCCACACTTTTATTACTGTCCCCCCACTTGGTCACTGAGTGTAATACTGAACATGTTTTGAACGTCGAAGGGTCTCAATTAACCCCTACTAGCAATCTACTAGATAGCATTGAACTCATTGTGAGGAGCTACACATTAGCTATAGTTGAAAGATTAAAAGGAGTGGAGTTAAGACTAGGGAAAATAGAGGCAGATCTGGCCACACATGGAAACCCTATCAGGACCTCAGGTCATAAAGGCCCAATAACAACATCAATCCCTGCTCAAGCGTCTACATCAGCGCAAATTTTTTCATCAGACGCCGGTGTAGCAACTTCTTCTACCACCACATCACACGATAACTTGAAAACAGCCATACCAGCTGCTATTAATAAATTGTCTACAAGTATATCATCTGTACCTAAACATCCTCATAATCTCAAAACTAATCAGACAAAAATACCAACAACAAGTCTAGCTACAACCTTGAATCGTATTCCTGATATTTCTGATATTCCTGTTAACAACAATTTAGAAAGGGGGATGGGTAACTCATCAAACGGACCGCCAAGATTGGAGATGGAAGAAGCTAGATATACAAGAGGGGCTCAAGGTAGGAGACCACCCACCGAACTCCCGCCGGAAGCTGTAGCTGTACCTCCCCGCCGGAAGCTGTACCTTATGTGGTGATCCTCACTGGGGTACCGGAGCTGTCTGTAAATAAGCGGGAAGGATTCTTCCAACTCAAGAATAAAATAATGCACTGGCTATCCTCACATAGACCAATAGCCAGTAACATTTATGGCGAAATAGTCCATGTCCGACGTTTGCCATGGTTAGGTGGAAGACCAAAGGACATAGGGGGAGACGTGGTTGTAGTAAATTTTAGGGACAAAAACGCAGTCCAATACATATTGAATTGGCCTTATGGCAATGTGAATAACTGTATTATACCGCGCCCATTAACCTACTTTTATCCCAGATCTATAGTATTCCCACACCAATCGACAACCAACAATGCCCTATTTGATAACCATTTTTTTAATATGGAGCTTGCTAGGAACCCTGTTCACATGTACCAACCAGTACCAGTTCCTGTCGCATCCGGGTGGAACACTATACCCCCCAGACACAATACAAGTGAACACAGAAGTATGGCTCATTTAATGCCATTCACGCCACTGGAATTATCGAACAGATTTGATGTATTCAGCGGTTTAGATGAATGCGATTGAAGATTAATGAACAGGGTGGAAGAGGGAGGTGGTGCAAACAACCATAATATTGATGGAGCTAAGGAGGAAGAAGGGAGTAGATCCCTGAGGGTAGAAAATACTGTTACTGCAATTGACACTGGGGCTAATAGTAGTTAGTTATTATCTACATTATTTGGCAACTGTGGCTCAAATGATGGGCCCTCTCTGACTAGTTTCATGGAATGTAGCGGGGGTCCGCGCAAAAATATGTGACCCTGACTGGAATAATTACATGAACACTTTTGATATTTGTGTGCTGCAGGAAACTTGGGCTACTGATCAGGTCCCCAGAGTCGGATATAAAACATACCAAATAGAGGCTGTGCCTTCATTAAGAGGACGAGCGTCAGGAGGCCTACTAATATGGATTAGTGTATCTATTAATATAGGCATAAAAATTCTAAATATTGACTCCCTAGATATATTAGGACTGGAAATAACGACAGAGGATAAAAGGGTGATTAACCTCATAAATGTGTATAACAGTCCTTTTCCATCCCATAAGGTGTCGCCATGCATTGAAAAACTGGAGACTTACATGGGCACCCTAGAGCCAGATGCAAGCGTAATCTTATGTGGGGACATGAATTGTAATTTTGAACCAATCACGGGCATGGCCAAACTGTATTAAGATGAGGATGTGGCTAACAGGATACCTCTCCTGATTGATAATGGAACTGTCGCTGGAACCACACTTGCCCTCCAGATCACAAGGCTGCTTACAAGCCATGGTCTGAGGGCTTGTAATGGGCGCATGCCATCTGATAGCCCGAAAGTACCCACTTTCAAGAGGCGAGATTACAAAAACAATTTAGATTATGTTATTATTTCGTCTGACCTATGGCTACACACAATTGATTTAAAAGTCAATGAGAGATTTGATAGCGACCATCATCCACTAGAAACTAGTTTTCTTCAAAGCTTCTTAAAGGGGTTTGAATGGTATAGAGGGAGGCTATAGTCAAGTACAGTTACCATCACCAGATAACATCATTCTTAGTAATAATCGAAGGGCCGTCAAGTGGGCATATATACAGGAAAGAGAGGACTTACTAGTAAATATTTACAGTACCTTTATAAATACATTTGAATTATATTGTCCACTTAGATGTGAATCTGGGGAATTCATTAATTTGCATAAATCCCTCTTTAGGAAATTGTTAGACCTCCTCACAAAAAGACCAAAAAAAGGGACTGGCACAGCAAATGCAAAACCAGTGGGAAAACCTTGGTATAATAAGGAATGCCGTGTTGCTAAAACCATTTTGATTGAGGCAATTAAAAGCAAAAGTCCTGTAGAAATTAAAGATAAAAGGAAATTATACAATACGATAATGGTAAAAGCAAAATCGTCTTGGGATGAGGAATTGTGGTCTAGCATGCTATCAGCAGCCAAAACCAAGGATCAGAGGCACTTTTGGGAACTAGTGGCTAAGGGGAATAAACGTGAGAAAGGTTCCAGAGAGGTTTTCCTAGACGAGGCCACGTGGGTAAAAAACTTTACAATGTTGTATGCAGCAAAACTAACTGAGGTTACTTCGCTGGAAGAATCTATTTCTATACAGCCAGCAAAACTACACCCACTGGTAGTCTTTGACTTGCATGAAACTGAGCTAGCAATTGCTTCAGTCAAACAAGGGAAAGCTCCTGGACTTGTTAAAATTCCGGGCGATCTTTATTTGCATAACACTGATGTTTGGGCACCGTATTTAAACCAGTTATTTAACATTATAGCGGCTGGTGAACAAATTCCGGACACATGGGATGGTGCAGAAATTATTACAATTTTTAAAAAGGGGGATAGAGGCGATCCAGCTAATTATCGCCCCATTAGTCTTTTAGACATAACTCAAAAGATTTATGTCAGGCACATATTAAACCGCATAAATACGTGGTTAGATGAGAAACTAGTTTTATCAAAATACCAGGCGGGGTTTAGGGAAAAAACTGGGACCATAGACCAGGTATTGCGGTTATGCTGCTTGTATTGGAAATATGTTATCATCCGCAAGGGTCACTTGTATGTGACCTTTGTAGATTTACGAGCAGCATTTGACCTAATACCTCGTGACCTACTTTGGAAGTCCTTGGAAAGGCAGGGACTTCCCGGAGAACTTTTAAAATTGGTGATGGGCCTGCACCAGGATAACTATGCCAAGGTTAGGTGGGGCCCAAATGGGGAACTCACTGACCCAATCCCCATAAAAAGAAGAGGACGCCAGGGATGCGTACTGGCTCCCACACTTTTTTCCCTTTATGTTAATGATATTGCAGCCTACATGGAGAATTGTGACAATGACTCGCCCCGATTAGGAGGGGAACGTGTACCGTCCCTCCTTTTCGCGGACGACACGATTCTCATTTCACAAACTCCTCGGGGCCTTCAGATCTTATTAGATAGGTTCCAGCAATATTGTATTTCAAAAGGGTTAGAAATCATTTAAAAAAAAAACAAATATATGGCACTAAACCCGCACAAAAGTTTTTAAAAAAACCTAATGTTAAATGGCCACAAACTTGACTATGAACAGAGCTTTACATACTTAGGGGTATTACTTGATTCGTCAATGGGATGGAGTCCTCAGCTAGAAAAATCAAAAATAGTGTTTAAACAAAATTGTCTCCCAATATTAAAAAGACACAACACGTGTGAATAAGGCAGTTACTCCAGCAATAGAGATATTCAGGTATAAGGTGCAATCAGCAGTTCTGTACGGGGCAGAACTATGGGGACCAGTATGCCGGAAGACCTTTGAAATACTGGAGAACAAATTCATCAGGGGATTACTAAAAGTTCCTAATAACACCCCATTGATACCATTATTTCTAGACTTAAATATTAAGCATACTGACCACCATGCAATGTTGAGACCATTATTATTATGGGTTAGATTATGGACAACCCCAGAACTGACTGACTACAAAAATGGGGTGAAAGAAGTATGGCTAAACAAGCTAGGTCTAACCCACTTTTGGAGTGAGCCGGAGTCTTTAAATATGGCCTCCAAGAAAATTGTTAAACTGTCCTTCTGGTCCTATGTGAGTCACGATTCTACGTATGCTAGATCGCACGGCCCTTTAACCAAAAAATTTCTAATGTTCAAAAATGAGGCAAACTTTGAATCATTTCTCGATGAGGTACAGCCGCCATTGGCCAAAACCCTGTACTTAAAATATAGATATGGAACATTGAGAACTAAGGCCACTGAGAAAAGCTGGGGGATGACAAACAGCGAGTACTGCACCTTATGTTCAAACAATACAAGGGAAGACGTTTTACATATACTGTTCTTTTGTCCTAGTTATGGTAAAGCAAGGAAAAAATGGATAGTGCCATTATGTCATATCATTGGCTCTACTTCCCATAAGGAAGCTGGTAGAATTCTAAAAACGGATACCAGCCAAATAACTGTGTTTGGAATCAGTAGATTTCTTCTGGCTGTAAACTTTATTATATTGAAAATGTCTGTTACTTTTTAAGTTGTATACCCTGCGGATCTGTTCAAACCACGTATAATGCTTTCTTTCCTTGTTTTATTGATTTGTTAATTTTAAATTTCTATGGCAAGGCTGTTATAAATTCAATTTAATGATTTTTTAACTCTGTATAAAAGTATTTTAAATTTATTTATTCTATTTTGTGATAATTCTAAGCCATAATAGTGTGTCCTAAAATGATGAAGTGTAGTAGTGATTATTGATTCTTCGGCATAATGTTGTTTTTTTATTGTATATCTTTTATGTTGCAAAGCAACGAAATAAAGATTATTGAATTGAATGATCTGGTCTCTGAAGAACCAGAAAACAGGAGTGGACCCTGCAAATAAATCTTGCTAAGTGTGAAAAGGTCAATCACTTTCAGGAAAATGATAATTCATCAGTCCCCAAAACATTGCCAATCAGCACATTCAAGTGTACAAATTAGTTGAACACTCTCCCCACTGTCTGCCACCACATAAATCATCAATCATCACTCCCTCCATAATATTTCACTTATTGGTGCAATAGTTAATTTTTCCAATCCCAGCCCAAGGTACACTATTGTATCTACTCTTTGATGTAAGCAAGAAACATATTGGAATTTGGTAGTCTTGCAAATCAAGTGAGCTTTGCTGGGGCAGCCCTACTAGCGGATAATAAAAGAAGGGTAGGCATGGGACATAGCCAGGCATTATCTCCAATGTCCTTGAAGGAATAGGGAGGCTTCTTCATTGTACAGTGGTCCAACTCCAACACGGTCATACATGTGTCTAAAAATGGTGGGCTGCATAAGTCAGACACAAACAAAGTATATAATGTTCCTCTGGCTATATTCATTTTTTTGGGGGCAAAGCACTAAGCAGTTTGACGATAATTAATTAAAAAGTTCTATGGTGGCCTGCTCAGTCAGGAAGTGGTATGTCCTCAACCTCAGGTGGTTTACTCAGACGTTGGTCAGCTAACACTCTAGATTCTGACCAATCGCCCTCATCTTCCTCTTCATCCTGTGGTATTTAAGTAACAGGGTAATTGTGTGGTACAACGTGTTGGTTTATTTTC
This sequence comes from Lissotriton helveticus, assembly GCF_964261635.1. Classification (NCBI taxonomy): domain Eukaryota; kingdom Metazoa; phylum Chordata; class Amphibia; order Caudata; family Salamandridae; genus Lissotriton; species Lissotriton helveticus. The sequence continues at coordinate 42,461,747 of NC_136060.1, read as the reverse complement.
ATCATGCTCATCAATCTTTCAACTTTTTGAGGTGAGAGCCTGGTCCTTCTCACTGTGACAACTGCAACAGCTGCACTGAACACACGCTCAGCAGATACACTGGCTATCAGACAATACTTTATTGCCATCCTGCTGATTTTTGGCCATTGGCGCATCTTCCCATAAAAATAAACCAAAGGGTTTCCATCCACATAGATTTTTTGGGGTCATCCAGATAGTCCTTGAACAACCCCTGGGCGGTCATTGGTGCTGCCACTTGTTTGGCCTCTTTTACCTATACCTCTGCACTTGACTTAAGCCTGCCAATTGAAACCAAGTCAATGAAGAGATTGGGTCTGATTTTTCTGTTCCTGTGTTGTTGTTCCTGGGGTTGTTATTGCTAGTGTTGGCTGCTTTGAGTCAACATCCCCACCCTCTCTGGAAGGCTGCACTTCAGAACATCTGCTTGGGGCTCTAATTTCCAGCAGTTCTTCTTCAAGGTCTCTCGCCTGATCAACAATCCATGTCTTGTATAGTGAAACATCCATTTCTGAAAAAGAAATGATATTGTCCAGTCCTTTTTTGTAATGTGGATCAGGTATTGTGGCACAGATGCACTCTTTGGATGCCACAATGTCTCTTTGCAGCCATGGATTAATAGCCAAACGAAGGATTAAGTTCTTATCCAAGGCATGCACTTCTCAATTGCCATCCATACCTGTGAACCTTTTCAATACCTTTTTTAACTTGTCCTGTAGCAGAGGCAGTAATGGGATAACTTGGCGCATGGTACTGTCCTCCTTGCTGACTTCCCAGGTAAAAACCTCAATGGGAAGTAGCATAATTGTCAGGCATTTGACTAGGCTCCATTTGTACCCCACCATGGTCATACTTTCCAAGTTGCATCCCCTTTTCTCTGAATCACATAATAATTGATTGGTTTGTACTGCTCAAACAGACGTTGCAACATGTAATGTGGAGTTCCGATGTGTTGGCACCTCTGTTTGAGGGATTTAACTGGTATTCTATTAGCATGATGAATGATCCTCATCTGTTTCCCGGCTTTAAAGGAATGGCTGAAATGAGTGACGGCCGCCATTTCGTGCCAAGGAGACTCAGAGTGTAAGGCTTGCTTCGCGGTCCATACCTGTGGCTGCGGCGGTTGAACTGTGCCCTGCGTTTGAGAGCTGGGGTGAATTCACGCGGGCGGCGCACCCTGGCGAGGCGGTTAAATTTGCTGAGCTCCGGGGCATTGGTGAGTCCAGCAGAGCGGCCCGGGACTTCTGTGTATCTTCAGCGGGCGGCCCCCGCTCCGGGGCCTCGATACCGGCGCGGCCTTCTCTGAGGTGTTGACGGCGTGTCTGCCTTCGTGCGACCTGCATTTCAGAGGTTGCTGGTGGCGTCTACAGATGCAGATGCAGCATCAGTGGGGCGCCCGGTCTGCTAACAAGATTTGGTGAGTGATACTACACGCATTTCTCTACTTTGGACATTCCAGTGGCACGGTTCCCGGCTCTACATCCACATCTTGCCTGCTTTCTGCGCTACAAGGAAGAGTCCTCTCACCATGCTCACAAATTGCCGTGGTTTGTTGCTGGCTAAACTTTTGGGAATGTAGGAGCTGCGCCCTATTTTGAATTTTGGCAAACTGTGCAGACTACCCCTCAGCGCTAGTGTCCAAAGTCATTGTGATCTTGCCACCACTGATGCGCCCGCAGTAATGCAGGGCTGGATCTTGGGTTCTCCTTTGCGTTAGTCCTTGCCTGCAAGTACTGCCCTATCATGTGTGCTGTTGCCCGGGGGATTTTTAAATACAGGACTTTACACCATCTTCACCCATCTTCACCCAGCTCCTAAACGCGGACCACTGACTGCCTGGACTGCAACATCCAGAGGGCAGTGCGGTCTCGCATGAGGCGGAGCGCCAGCTGACAGTGGGTCTACAAAAGCCAGCTCTTGGTTTTCTTGGGGACAAAAGCATTTGTCTTGGGGACAAAAGCAATTGAAGCTACGAACCTTGGTAAAATTACATTGACATTTGTCCTGTGACTCTTTTTGGCGTTTTGTATATCATTATTGATTTTGTTATTTGGGTCAACTTTTGTAGTTGAGGGGTGCGCCTTTGATGTTGGTAGGCTTTTAAGTAGCGCTATATTTTAAGTTTACGTAGGGGTTGCCTGCTGATCTAAGACATGGGGAAGAGGAAGCTACATAACTCTAATTCTGGCCAGCGGATCAACAAGACCAACCCTAACAAATATCATGGCGTTAACCCTATTGTTCGACGCGGCAAAAACGGCCAAAAGCTCCCTGTTCGTGTGCTTCATTGATTACAGCGCCGCATTCGACCATGTAGATCGGCACAAACTATGGCGGAAGCTGAGCTCTTGGGGAATCCCAGGCCCCCTCCTACAGCAGCTGGTAATGTTACATACCGACACTTGGGTCCAAATAAAACTGGGATCTGGCACACATCTATCAAGAAAAATAAAGACCAGCAAAGGATTAAAACAGGGCTGCGTCCTAGCCCCAAGGTTGTTCAATCTCTTCCTTGCGGACCTTCCCGAGGAGCTAAAGACAGTTACATCACACGCACCTCGGTTAGGAAATATTACGGTCTCAAATCTGCTTTACGCAGATGACCTGGTCCTCATCAGCCGGTCTTCTATTGGCGTCCAAAACCTACTGGACAGAACTAACGCATTTTCGAAAGCAAATTCCTTAACAATCAATCTGAACAAAACCAAAGTCATGCCAATGAACTACAACAAAAAACGGAAACCCGCATGGTTCCTGGACAATCAAAGATTAGAACTGGTGACCTCATATAAATACCTAGGAGTCATAATAGAGGGCAATGGCTCCTTCAAGCAACAACTAGAGACCATTCGCCGGAAGGGCATGACTTTCCAATTATCAACAAGGCCCCTGCAGAAAGCTCTCCCTGACAGGACACTAGCGCCACTCTTACAGGTAATAAAAGCTCGCCTACAGCCTATGCTCTCCGACGGCAGCGAATCAATGCGAGGTAAAGATTCAGGTACTTTAGACAATACTATCAGTCGTGCATATAGGGCAATTTTCCACCTCCCTAAAAACTCTTCGCCCGCACAAATTCGTCTCGAATTTGGACTGTAGAAACAATCTGTGGAGAGGAAAGGCCAATATATAAAAAGCTGGCGCAAAATTAAAGACGCCGAGCAAGGAACCTTAAACGCCAACCTATGGATTGAGCTTACCGCCAAAGAAATCTCACCTGCAAGGGCCTACCTAACAAACTCACTGGAGAGCCTAGGACTAAAAACGCTCTGGGAAACAGGAACGGATTTTGGGACCTTTAAAAAAGCAGTGTCGAAAGTCATCAAATTGGTCTCCTCCCTTGAGGATAGAGTCACCCTATCCAAGAGAGCGCACGGATGGGTTGTGCTTGAAGGGTACAGAACCACAAAGCCACAAGAGTATCTAACAACGGGCCTCACACAAAAAACAAAAAACAAGTTCCTAAACATGCGCTTAGGCAACATACCCATAGCACGTCATCTGGCACCATGGAAAAGGCCTAATCCATCAAACGCATGTCGCCTTTGCCAATCTGCGAAGGAAGATCTTATACACATCATTTGTATTTGCAAAGCTCTTGTGGACATAAGGTGTTCCATGCTTCGGCCCATATGGAACCAGAAGGGCGTAAAAACCTGCAGGCAAGCAGTGATGCTCTGTTTCAACCCTGAAGAGACCCGGTTAAACTGTAGAACAGTCAAATACTTCGAAATAGTGGCCAAAAAACTAAACGAAATAACACTTGGGTGGAATAACCCAATCGCATCAGGAGAATAGCAGACTTTCCTAATGGCCTTAAAATTATAAGGCCCAAAAGTAACAAAGCCACGTCAAGCATAATAAAATATGAAATCACTCACAAGACTAAATGAAAAGACAGTTGGGTGCAACAATTAATCATATCAGGAGAACAGCGACTTCTCCAACGGCCTTACAATCACAAGAACAACAAGCATTAAGGCCATGACCAACAGGAAAAAGACTCACTAATTTACTATAGACTCTTGTGATTTTATCAATGTGCAACACCTTTTTGTAAAACCTTTTTTTCTATTTTAAGCAGTCAACGACTTTTTATCTATTGCTTAATATTGTGAGTTTTTATTAACTGTACAATAAACAAATTCTAACACAACCAATATGTCACTAATGAAATATTTGACAGGGGCTCTAGGGGCTATTGAAAAACAGATCTCTAGTGTAGGGGAGGTCCTGACTAAGGATAAGGAGCTACTGGTTTCGGCTGAGACCAGCAGGGCTTTTTCTTCTTCTCATAGAGTGTCTGAGGGGTCAAACAATGTTTCTAAGGTAACTTGAATCATCAAATGGCTGTGTCATCATTGGAGGCGATGAGATCTTGTCTGATGACCCAGACGCCATCTCACAACCACCACCTAAAAAGACATGTATTAAGAAGAAGAAAGTCCCTCCCACTAGTCTCCCACCATTGTTTCATAAATCCCATACAACCCCTAACAGTCCTGAGCCTGAACCCAAAACAGGCCTAGGCAAGGACAATCCAGGCACTATTAAAGCTAAAAAAGGGATTACTGCTTAGAAAACAGTATTAATCCTAAAGGCCTACAAAACAACTCTCCTTCAGGAATCAAGAGCTTATTTATAACATTAACAACTTTTATTAAAGCTTCCATCGGCTCCTTAGAGAAGAGAATGGACACCATTGAAGTGGGTCAAGCGACAATTTTGGGCCACCTAACTGAATTTACAACCAGATTGCCTGTGATAGGCGGGGATGGTGGATGTAACATAGCTTGTAGGTAGACTCCCAGTATGAACACTCGGGGACGTAGCAAACAGAGTATTCAAAAGGAAAGTGCTAATAGAGTAAAACGCTCTCCTCCTAGGGGTCAAGGGTTCAAAAATGTCAGGGAAAGAGGGGAGGACAGAATATTAAAAAAATGATGGGGTGTTACCTCGTCCTGAGACCCAAGTCCTGCAAGGGTCTTGTGCACTTTCCAATCAAGAGGCCCCCTCAGTTCTTATTAGTTTAAACCTTCCCCCCGCCATGGCTCCCTATACCCTGGTTCTGGCAAATGTCCCTCCATCAACCGAGGGTGATAAAGAATCTTGGGTCACCCTGCGGAATAAAACCATACACTTGCTGGGTGCCAAAGCTGAATTGACACAGGAAATGTTTGCCTCTTTTAAAATGCGTCACATGGGTGGGACCAAGTAGGAAAGCCTTAAATGGGGATTGTGTTGTCCTGTCCCTGGGCTTACCAGCCTTGGTTCGCGAAATCCTAAATCGCATTAGTGCAAAGGAATTGAGAACAGTAGGAATAAACGTCTTACCCCTAGGCTTTTTTTATCGGCCATGTGGGCCCGGAAAGTATCCTGCTTTTTATTTAAACACTCACCTTAACAGTAACCAGAACTACAACTTAGAGGTAAAAATAGGTTTGGGCCGTTGCAATTTCTTGATGATGTTGATTGACTGTATGGAAATCATCACCCCATAGGTAGATTTGTACCTAAATTGCTACAGAGGGAACAGAACAGGGTACTTCACAATGACCACTGGGCCCGTGCCATGGAACACGTCACGGCATTACCCAAAGTTCATTGCAACACCACGATAGTTAAACCTTTGCTTGGAACAATTTGCAATCAGTATATTCATAACGTGTTCCTAGAACTAGAAAGTAAACGTGATTTATCCCCGTTAGTAACTCCAACAATCATTCCGCTCGAACTAGGAAGTGGTGCACCTAGTAAAACTTTTACACCTCTTTTAGAAGATGATTACAACTTGGATTTATAATTACAGTTGGCTGGAACTCAGGGACAGGGGGGAAATGTACATGGCCCTACTGTTAGAGTAGTTTTCTGGAACATTTGTGGCCTCGAGACGAAGATTATCAACTTAGTTTGGGCTGATTTTATACATAATTTTGATATTCTCTGTTTCCAGGAGACCTGGTTACTAAATGAGATACATCTAGATGGTTTTAAGACATTCCCATTTCATTTCATTAATCTTTATTTCGGCAATTTGCCATAAAAGATAAACATAAAATTAATACAGACAAAAATCAGACATCAGTGTTACATCAATAGAGGAAAAACACACAGATAGAAAAAGAGAATGCCCCAATACACCTCAACCTCTACTATAAGCAATCAAATAATCCAGTACTGGTTAATTAAAACAGTCTATGATATTACAAATTAATACATGAGAACAATTTAACAGTATAGCTAAAATCTTACATAAAATGACCAATACAGGAAATGTATACACTGACTAATACGTAACTGTATCAGGGATGAAGTACCCTAGGAATTAGAAGCAATCTCTTTTGCTGGTAAATGCTCTTAGCGGGAGGGTACTGTACCGCCATTGCAGAAATAATTTCCTGGCCAGATTCGGAAAGATGTCATCAAGAACTGACTCAAACTTATAAGAATCTTTCACCCCAAGAAAAGTTTTAGCCAAAGAATCTGGGCGTGTACCCTGTGTGTGAGATGCAAGGTTACATGCATGAAAAGTTGCCACCAGATGTTTACGGGACACTCCCTGACAGGCCACTCCAGGATCACTCCACAGGGTCGGAAGGCCCAGCCGAGCAAACTCAGTTTTTAGATATTTGAACCACGGGATGTTCTCTATAGCAGGAAGAGCAAGGATTTCCTGCAATTCCAGCCTATAGTTGGCTAACTCGGGAGTGGACCATATTCTTCTCCAAAAGGTTAGGGGCTTTACACCCACTACTTTGTCCAAAGGTTTCAGACCCAGATCCAACCTGAGGGGCAGAAGAGGAGTACTAGCCGGTAACTTTAGGAGTTGTCTAAGAAACTTATTTTCTAAATTGACCAACTCTTTTTTGCAGGCATAACCCCAAAGCTCACTTCCATAGAGGATCGCACCTCTGGCCTGGAGTTTATACATCTCCAACGGGGGGGCTAGCGGTCTAACAGATGATTTATTAGAGTTGACTAGCCTAATTATTCCCACTGCTATTTGAGCCAATCTGAGCTGGGACTTAACTTGATGATCGCCCCATTCCAATCTATCATTCAAGGTCACACCCAGATACTCGAACGTAAAGACTCTTTCTAGCCTGTTCAGGCCTATAGATGGATTAGGGCGTGTTTTTTGGGGGGGATTAAAAATCATGTACTTGGTCTTCAGGGCATTTATTTCGAGACCATGGTCTCCACAGAATGCCTCAAACCCCTCCAGAATACGCTGAATCCCCATAGGGGATTTCGACAGCAGCAGGGTGTTGTCCGCAAACATAATTGCGGGCACCCTGCTGCCGCCGAGCCTAGGTGCATCTGTGTTAGGGACATTATTTAGGTAATCGATCACCCCGTTGACAAAGAGGCAAAACAGGGTCGGTGCAAGAACACAACCCTGCTATTTTGATATCCTCTGTTTCCAGGAGACCTGGTTACTAAATGAGATACATCTAGATGAATTTAAGACATTCCATATTCCAGCGCTGTGGTCAGTACATGGGAGATACAAAGGGGGAATATGTGTATACATTTCCAATATGTTGAGGGTTCAGAACATCAAAATGTCAAAATGTACCTCCTATTATCAAATTGTTATGATTCATTTGTTAATGCAAGTCAAGGTAGTGGTTATTAATTTTTATAACAATATAGACAAGGAAAAATTTAAAGATGTTATAAAAATTCTTAATGATGATCTAAGTAGCCTGTTTATATCTAAAGGGCTGGACGTGATTATGATTTGGGGAGGGGATTTTAATACTAATATCTGTACTATGAACGAATGTGGGTTTGGGGACTATGAATTAGAGGAACACAGCCATATTACCCACTTTGTACACACTGATAGAGGTGAAAAGTTCAATGAGATTATGGCTTTGTATGACCTTGGGTTTGCCAACATGATGTGTTCTCCAATAGTGGACTTTTGCCGCACGTTCATTATAATGGGATTTAACTCTTTGATTGATTTTATTATCACTCCGAATCGTTATGCCAATTGGTTTACGAAATGTATGATTCATCCCAATGGTATTAGTGATCATCTCCCACTAAGTGTTAACATACTGCTACCAGCAGACAATGCCCCATCCACTGTAGAAAGTTTGGCGTGGACCCAAGACATTGTGCAGGCCCTCCAAAATGGTTACTCTTTGAGGTAGGGCAAGATAGACCCTGTGGCGATGAATACAATAATTATTTCAATGGCTCTAATACCTATTCTGGAATGCCTGAATGATGACACTTCCTACACGGATACTCTAAACACGTTTTTACAAATTTCGCAGGTTACACAAAATATTCTGAGTCGCCCTGGTAAGCTGTCTTCTAATAGGAATAACGGATGGCTTGACAGTTTGTGCAACAAAACGTATTCCCTTCTTAAGGCCACGCTTTGTAACTCAGAGAGGGATGGTGAGGAAATTAGAGCCTGTAGAAAGGCCTATAACTTTGCCAGGAAAAAACGCAAAAAAGAAATTAAGGAGCAGGCATGGGATAACCTTTACGAGGCATCACAGCGTAGAGACTGCTCCTCTTTCTGTCTGGCAGTCAAGGCACCTTTTTTTGTTAACTACGAGAGCGCGAAGGTAGAAGTTGCGATCGAAGAAAAATCTTGGATCGACTTTTCTCTAATGTATATGAAATAATGGTTGTGACTCTTTAATCCAAGAACAAGTTTTAGATCAACCTGTCTTTTCACCGATTGATATTGAGTTTTCCCTTGGTGAGGTCCTGGTGGCCATAAACGAGAGTAAAGGAAGGAAGGCTCCATGCCGTGACGGGATCCCCATTGACTTATATAAAATAACGACTGAACTTTGGGCCCGACTTCTAACTCGAGTCCTAGAAGCGTGCTGTGCAAAGGGCTTTATTAAATCGTGGTCCGAGTCAGTCATAATACCTATTTTTAAAAAAGGGGACCGGGAGAATCCAGCATGCTACAGACCAATATCACTTTTAGACTCGTTCATGAAAATTGCAGGAAGGGTAGTGTTAAATAAGCTTCAGTCGTGGGCTGAAGAAAATAACATTTTGAGTCCAGTTCAGTACGGTTTCAGGGAGGGGATGGGTACCATTGAAAAGGTTTTAAATTTTACAATAATCCAAGGGAAATATACACAAGCTATGACAGGGCGTTTGTATGCAGTATTTGTCGATCTTAATGCCGCCTTTGATTGCGTGGACCATAGCAAGCTTTGGAAAATATTAGATGACCTAAGGGTAGAACCCACGATTGTGCAATTTTTGAGACAATTGTATCTGGAGGCCTCTGCAAGGGTGAGATACGGTCTCAAGGGAGAGTGCACAAAGTCTTTCCACGTAGAGAGGGGTGTTAGACAAGGCTGCATACTGGCCTCGTTCTTCTTTTCCTTATACACCAACGCTTTGGAGGAGGAACTGGGGGTCAGTGCAAGAGATTCCCCGATATGTAACAAGCAGATTGTCTCCCTTCTCTACGCGGATGACGCTGTGTTAATGGCTAGGACCAAGATAGGCTTACAGAGAGCTCTCTCCACCTACATCGAGTTTATGGCCAATAGGGGTCTGAAACTCAACGTAAAGAAAACTTTTGTTATGAGGTGTGGGAAGGGGAAACTCAAATGTCAAACCCTAGCAGTGGGAGGTGATAACATTGAACCCACCAGAACCTTCTCGTATCTTGATATCCTGCTTGAGGACACAGGCTCCTGGGGACCAACGGTTAAGAGTAGGACCCTTTTGTTCAAGAGGTCTACTGCGGCGGTAATTAACTTTGCGAAAAAATTGGAAAAAAGGCCCCCGGGGATTCCCCTCAAGATTTATGTAGCAAAATCTCGAAGTATTGCAACCTACAGGGCGGGTGTTTGGGGTTTTTATGACGTTGCGCCGTTACGAGTTGTAGAAAATGCTTTTTTAAGTTTATTCTACCAGTTCCCCAGAGCACACCTGTTTTTAATTGTCATAGTGAATTGGGAATTGTGCATATTACTGATGTTATCAAAATGCAACCTATTTTACTCTGTAGAGTCTGGACATCGCCCAGTCTAGGCCTGAATCGCGAAATTATCAAGGACACAATGGGCCTGGACCACGCTATAAATATTCCTTGGTTAAACTATGCTAGAAAGCTATTTAACAATCTGAATCGGCCAGAGCTCTACAATAAGCCATATTCTATTTGTTCCATATCCAGAAAAGACTTGAAAATGCTATGCCAGAATCATTTTGAGTCACTCTGAATAGCAGTAGAAATTAATAAAAAATCAGTGCTTCGGCACCAAATGACATTGGCAAGTAATTCTATCCAACCTTACCTGGTCTGTTGTATATGGGATTTTGATAGGTATATCTTGACCAGATTTAGGTTCCATAGCTTTCATCGTTTGGTAACTTTCCCCACCATAAATGACTGGTCTAGGGCCTTGCCCTCTGCCCATGTGATAATCTTTCTTTGCAAACAACTATGCACATGATCCTATTTTGTAAATTCTATGCCAGGGAACGTGCAAGATGGATCATGCCCTACCTGAAGCAGGGTGCATGGCGGCAATGTCGACCTGCTTTTTTATTTCTACAGACACTGGATAATGGATATTGTATTGGGATTATGACTGGCCTTTTAAAAAGTATTCTGAGGAAGCGTAAATCTATAACCTGCTAGTTTTTTAAATAATTATGACATTTTTTGATGTGATCTCTGTTGATCTACGGAATAATTTTAAATGTATTTTTTGTATGAATTTGTTATTTTAACTGTTGCTTTTATGATTTTACTAAGTTTCTAAAATCGAAAAAAGCATTTTCTGATCTGAGTGCAGATTCTTCTGCAGGTGGTCAGTATGTGGCTGACTATGTTTTCTTTTTTGAGAAAGTCCTGCACAAGCAGGTTGATGCAATTAGCCAACAACAGGGCCCTGAAATAGCCTACATCTGCCATGACCTTAATTATATTTCTGCTATTGTCCGTGGCAACAAATCCAATTCTGAGACCTCTGGGTGCAGCCATTCAAACACCTTGCTGTTAAAGTCATCCAAGATGTTTGCAGCGGTTTGGGATTTCTCCATGGTAAACATGGCTAGTGTTGAATGCTGCCAAAAGCCCTTAAAAGCTTCTTCAGCGCTGAGACCTGTAGATAGCTGTCGCCTAACCCCCCAAAGAAGAGATCCAGTGTGCAGTGATACACATGTAATCAGTGGCTTGACAACTGGTCCCCCTGTCTGCCATCAGGTAAATAGTGTGAACAGCACTTTGCTGCAAAGCTTGTCCAACCAATTGCAGAAAATCGTGATGGCGCGCTGGAACAGAAACTCTGGCAAAATAGGTCGGATGGGGAACCTTCCATTTCAGGCACATGGCCACCATAATTTCTAAAACTCCCACTCCTTCCACAAAAAGAATGGAAGGAGGTCCAACGCTAACATTTTAGTCAGCTTCCCATTGTACAAATATGCCGATGCGTGGTTGCGTTCGTAGGACCCCTCCTGCCTAAACATGTCCGTAATAGTAGCCTGATTTATTACTTTTGTGGTGCCACTGATGCAGGTGACTTCCAAAGAGAACTAGGAGGTAGTAAACTCAATGTGCATCTTGGGGCAGTCACTGTATATGGTGATATCTCAATCTGACTCTTGTGCCATATTGCGGTTGCTGATGTGGGTGATACTGAAGCACCCATGGGGACAGGGCAGCTTTGTATAAAGCTGTCACCCTCTTCTTCCTTATCACCTTCTCCACCCCCTGTGATCAGAGCAAACTCCCCTCTCTCATCATTACCACCACCACCTGCATACATTTTTCTATGGTGCGCCTCCCACCAGATTGTGTGATGTTTTGTCATATGGTACGTTTGGCTTGCAGTACTATAGTGTGAACCAGGCTTACCTCTATGAACACTCGCATGGCAAATGGAGCATATTGTAATGTTATCCTCCTGCTTGCTAATCATAAAGATGTTCCAAACTGGGGAGGAGAACTTTCTTAGTGTGCCACTGCAAAAGCCTGAACTAGAACTGGATGTAGGGGGGCTGTCATCGATTGACTCTCTGTAGTGCATTCTTTAACTAAGGCACTGGTGGATTCAGGACTCAGTAGGGCCTTACAAATATGAAAACTGAGGGTGGTGGTGGTACAGGTGCCCTATCCATCAGAGCAAGTTGAATAGGAGGGGTAATGTCTGTGTTCTTTGAGCCAGCTTCCATGACAATGACTGCCTTGTCATCCTCATCTTCTTCTATAATTGTAAGGTTTCAGGAACTTCCCTTTCCCTTGTCTCTTCTGGCATGTTTCAGTCTCAACTGGAGTCCAGTCCATGTCCAGATCATCAGAAGGGTGACTTCAGGACAATGGTGGAGTACCCTTCCTCTTTCTCGCTGGAGATCTGGAAGCCAAACGTTCAACAACAGGTACATCTTGCTCAACAGGAAGCTCAACTTCAGGAAGATCTACTATTGCTGGCTGCATCCCTGTTGTCCACTTTGCTGAGTTTCCTGTGATGACTGTGACTAGTGTGTGGCTGAGACAAATCCAATTCAGACTCACTGCTCATCGCCATTATTGCAGTGGCTACCTCGCTGAAAGACAAGGGCTTGGGTTTAGGTTGGGGTAGCGCTGTCATTGATGGCGGAGTGCTGCTCCCAGCTTGCTGCCCAGAGGATTGTGCAGCAGGCAAACAAAGTTTCCTGAAAAGGGGGTTGGGTGGCAAGCCACTGGTAGTTTTCTACTTCTTATTCTCCTCCTCACTGGCCACTTTCTTGGCAGCACCTTTCTTTGGGGCCATCTTGAAGCTGTCAGGTGGCAGTGGCACTTAGCTGCTCAAGCGGAAGAGACTGGAGGACTCACTCCATGTGTTGTTGGTCACGTCACTTTGTACAGGACTTCTGTCTGGCAGTAGTGTGAATTAATGTTTCTTGTGCACCTAAAAGCAAACAAGCATGAAAAACATTTAGTGGAATGTGGCATTTTTGCAGTTTGAATTATTCATAGTACAGACAATATAATTTAGTGTAGCTACTAATCATTCTTAATAATTAGCAACAATAGTGTACCAATTCCAAATTCAAACAACACAACCATAACATTTAACTTTCAGTGAAGATAACAGTTTGGTTTACGTGCATCTAAGGGAGACACCTGTGGCAGTCAGGGAGGTGCAGGGGGAAATGTAATAATCCTTACAAAATGAATGCTGGTGTGTGCACTATGCACATATGGCAGGCAGGGGCACCAGAGGAAATGGAAATAATCCTTAAAAAATGAATGCTGTTGTGTGCCTCTAAGGCAGGCAGGAGGTCCAGGGGAAAATGGAATAATCTTTAAAAAATGAATGCTGGTGTGCACCTATGGCAAGCAGAGGAATCCAGGGGGAAATTTAATAAAAGTAAATGCTAGTGTGTATGCACATATGGCAGGCAAAGGTCCAGGGGAAAATAGAATTGTCCTTAAAAAATTTACTCTGGTGTACATCTGTGCACATATGGAAGGAAGGGGGTCCACTGGCCAGGCCAAACTGAGTAATGACAATCCTTAAAAATGAATGCTGGTGTCAGGCAGGGGGTGGATGGGGGAAAATGTAAAAACAAAAAAAGCAATAAATACATTTAAAAAATTGAAAATAAAATGGAAAACATAAAAATGAATATAATAAAAAGTAAATCAAGTTAGAAAAATAAAATAAAATAAACTGATTGCTGGTGTACTAGGGGACTATAGGTAACCAATTGGAAGGCTAGGAGGTACAGTTGAAAAATGTTTTAAAAATGCATAGAATATGAAACACTGTTCATATATGCATATACTACAATGATCCTCAAGCATAGCAAACTGATATCAGGGAAAAGCACAAAATAAACAAAAAGGCATAGACCTCTCCTATGAATCTCCCTGGAAAATGGCTTTGAAAACTGGAGAAAAAAAGTATTTACACAATGGCAGACTGACCAAATGGCTGCTGGCCACATAGGCAAGCAACAAAAGCTAGCAAGGAAGCATGGCCACAACAAAGAACACATGCAGTCCTATGGCAAAAGCACACTATATTTCGTCCCAGAACTTGTACAGAGTGCTTATAAGCCCTGTCCCTCCATGTGCATGAAGAACCAATCCCTACAGTGCCATGCAACAACATCATAACAAAAGCATAGACATCACTAGAAGATAGTGACAATACCAATAAAACATACCAAAACTATATTTGTAATTTCCCCATTCCCCCCTCCCTAGGGCACACACCATTGTAGTGTATCAATTTGTGTCTCCCCAGCTTACTCCCATGATAGCCCTTATGGGTCACTCAAGAACATGTACTAAAACACCAAACAACAGTGAAAGTATATTGTCTAAGGTGGAAGAGCACAGCACTCGGCTTACACCCACCCACGACCGTGGGGCTAGGCTGTTCAACACCAGCACCAACCCCTCAGCAGTGGAAAGAAGAGGCTCAGAAAGAATCAGTCCCTCTCAGACAGCATTCAGTAGGGAGGAGGGGTGGCCGGGCTACCTCCTGCCAACAGGTCCAATCCTCCAAGCCCCCTCCATGCCTACTTCACCAGGAGTAAAAAGAGATCTGCGACCGGTCCCCAACAGGCAGCACATCGCCATAGATGCAGAGAGCATTCAAGAAGGTAGTTCCAGTAGTGGTCCCTGGACTGCCAACAATCCAGGACCCCATCATCTCATTTTTTCGGGTATATGTGCCTGTCTAATCTCCAAGAGCAGTTTCGCCCAGCACACCTGGAACCTTGTCCTAAGGTCTCTGTTGCAGTATCTCAAGTGTGGAGGTTTCAGCTAAGCAGTCACTCGTGCCACTTTCCTGGGCCTGGCTGCTCTCCAAGATCACCCCCTGGTACTCCAAGTCTAGAGTGCCCTCAGCGCCCACCACCACCCCATTCCCAGAAATCTAGGGTGTAGAGGCTTGGCACCACCTTTGACCTCCCCCTGCCAGAACGCTAACCCCCACCTCGAGGTCCCATAAAGCCTCCAGAGCATGGCAGCAGATGTGGTGTACCAAACACCTCCATGCGAGTCTAAAAGAAATGTACCTGACTATCATGCTGCACCCAGAGGTTCACAGGGTATACCAGCATGTGCTGAAGGCCCATTTCTTTGAGCTTCTGCTTGACCCCTGTGTAGTATTTACACTTAGTTTGGACAGTCTGCGTGTAGTCCGGGAATATCCTGATCGAACACTTTTCAAAGGTGAGCTTCCTGAGCTGAGGAGCCTTCCTAAGTAAGCAATCTCTGTTGCAATAATTAAGGATCCCGGCAATCATTACTCGGGGGGGCGGGGGGGGCGATCCTAGTGCCAGAGGGAGCTCCAATGCTCTATGTGCCCATTCTATAATGAACAGGAAAGAGAGATCAGAGGAGGGCCAATGGTTCCTGATTCATGTCTAGATAGATTCTTCAGGAGCCCGTCCTGCCACGCGCTCTGGGAACCCCACAAAACGCAAATTGTTGCAATGGGACCTACCCTGAGCATCTTTCTGTCGAGTCTCCAATCTCTGAATTCAATCAGTCAGTGATCACAGCCGTTCACAAGCCCCCACTGTGTCAGACCCCAGCACTTCTACTGTAGTTTCGAGTTCTGTGGGTCGATCACTGATTTTTCAGAAATCGGCATGCAATAAGGGGACCTCCATCAAGATTTGGGTGATTGCCTGGAAGATTTGGTTACCAGTGGGCTCTGGAGCCGGATCCGGTTCTGTGGCCACAGACTCACTAGCATCATCTTGCCTGCCCAGAGACCTTGCCCCTCCTGCAGTCTGGTCAATTTTCATCTACTGCAATGCCTTGGAAGTCCCCTTCAGCAGGACAGACCCCTCAACAGAGGCATCCCTGCATGCCTTATTACAGTTGAAGTCCACAGGTGGGTGACCACATCCCACCCATGCTTGCCCAGTTGCATGCAAGGAGGCCTTCTGTAGACAAGGCAACACCCTCTGTAAATGCAAAGAATTTTATATGTTGGCATCTACCTACAGTGACTAGTCCCCCAAAATGACTTTTACTGTAACAGTCTGTAGCTGTCCTGTGAGAAAAACTAGCATTCCAAAATAAAGTCATAACCTTTGCTATTTCCCAGTTTGGGACAAGCACCTGGAATAATTAAAACACAGTTTTTAATGTTTACAAAAAACAAGTTCAATGATGAAATTGGATTTTCAATAAATATTTAGGAAAAGTGGCCTCCAGCAGGGTAACTAGCATTAGCCTGCTGACAGGTAGCCCAGACCGTGCTTCCTGTTAATTAAATTGAAACCTGTTCTCAGAGCAGGAACAATGACTTAGGCCTTTTGATGGGAAGACCTGGGTGTGAGGTATGTGGCAAATATCAGCTCAGGAATGACAGCTGGGGAGGGCTCAGGAACTTCATTAACTTCTTAGATGCTAGGGCCTTCCCACAGTGTTAAACTCTTTTTCAGATATTTGGGGTAGCAAACACTTAAACAGTTAGAACTTTTTTCCACAAAAGGCATCTATTCCAAATCAGTGTAATCTTCTATGGACATTCTGGGGATTCTAAATACAACCATGGTTTGTATGTTTTCCTTGAGGGAACCAAGAATATAGACAAAATATAGTTACATTTTGATATCGGGAGGTAGTAATGGGGAAAAAGTGCTGCCCAAAAAAGCCTTTTATTTATTTATTTATTTTATTTCTTAAAATGGCATCAGCAAAAGGCTTACTGTGCTGGGATCACTATGTGCCCAACTTTCAGAAGCAGTATTTCCATTTTTCTAAGAAATGGTCCATTTTCCAAATTTTTGTGGTTTTAACGTATGCTTTTTTTGGGGTGGAAACAGTTGTGAAGCCAATGAGTGATCCTGTAAAGCTATACATTTCTGAAAATGATACAAAAGTCTGATTTTAGCAAGAGGTCATTTGTGAATATCTCTCAAGGTTTTACCCCAAAAACTAAGTGTTGAAATAAAAAAAAAATGAAAATAAGTTGGTAAAAGCAACCATTTGTGCCAACTTTTTATTTGTAACTTACTTATCATAATGGGTGATTTACAAAAGCAATATACTGTTATATTTGACAGACCCTTCTGTTCCTGTGGATAAATAGGGTTTGTAGGTTGTCTAAAACACGCTATATCTAGAACCATCAACTGTGCTGCACCTTACAAAGGGGGATATTCTCAAGAATATGTAATAATCACCGCAAAATTAGCTTAACGCAACTCTTCACATCGCTGTCTATCACGGGAAAATTAAGCCATGTTAACTTAGTATTCACAACACGGCGGTACCATGCGATAGGCCCACGATAACGCGTCGAATGTCTGCGATAAAGTCAACGCAACACCGCAACAATGCAAAACACAAACGCAAAAAAAGTTGTGATGAGGCCAATCGCGATACATAAATCCGCGAAAACCAGCAACAGGCCTGCAATTCACACGTTAAGTGGGAAAAATCACCATGAAAGTAGAAAAAAACATACATACAAAAGCCAAACAACAGCGAAGCACAATGGAGATTGCCGGAGCAAGTACAGAGGACAACAAGAACCCCACAAGCCCCCCAGAGGACCAGCCTGGGACCTCAGGGTCAGGGAAGGGCAAGGAGAAAAAGAGTAGGAAGAAGCAGTTCAGTCTGCAGGAAAACAGGATCCTGATAACAGAGGTGGTAGAACACCATCAACAACTGTTCGTCACTTCCACTGTGTCATTGGCAACAGAAAATGGAATATGGCAGTCCATCGGGGACAAGGTGAATGCAATTGGAGTGCTGAAGAGGACAATGGAAGAGGTCAAGAGGCGCTGGAATGATGTCAAGCGCATAACCAAGCAGAAACTCACCAACAACCAGAAGGCAGCAATGCAGACTGGAGGTGGGAGTCCTGCGCCACAGGAGGAGCAGGACGATATGGAGGAAATGGTGTCCACAGTCATCAGTGGGGACACAGTGGCAGGAGTTGGGGGACCGGACACTGCTCAACATAGCCGGACGCAACAGCACCAGGGTGAGTAAAGACCAGGGACTGGGGGTATGGGGGAGACGGGCACAATGGCACACATGCATAATTAAGTAGAGCATATCTGAAGACAAACCCTGTCCCAGACCCCCAACTTCCAGCAGGAGGCCAAGGTACCCAAGTATGCAACATCACAGCACCGTATAAGCACAGAAGTCAAAGGCACACTGCATGTACGGGAGAAGGGGCTGCAAAATCAGAGCTGCAGGGCGACTCCCACAAAATGCAGCACAAACACTTAACATGCAGAGCACATCAACATTGACAAC
This sequence comes from Lissotriton helveticus, assembly GCF_964261635.1. NCBI lineage: Eukaryota > Metazoa > Chordata > Amphibia > Caudata > Salamandridae > Lissotriton > Lissotriton helveticus. The sequence continues at coordinate 42,443,494 of NC_136060.1, read as the reverse complement.
TATGTGGTACAAACCACAACACGTCCACAACAGAACATAGGACACAACTGGTGCTGCATATGTGCAGAAACTGGCCAAACACATTTGGCATTGCAGGGAAAAGTGAGTTGATAATGTACAAGAACCAACACACATCCGTGATGTTGTCAAAATGTCCACTGTCCCGCATCAAATAGGAAGCTCCTCCCAAACAGTCACAATGTACACTGTCATGCAGTGTGAATGTAAACATGTACAATGTGAACACAATGTCCAACTGCATCTCCCCTTTGCATTGCAGAGGGAAATCCAACACCTCCTGTAGAGCAGCCCAAACCTTTCTTCTCCGATAATGAAGAGGACCACCACAGCTTCGACTCCAACAGCTTGTGGAGAGCCTCCACACCCCACCTCCAGGAGCAGGGCATCCATGCTGTAATGAGGAGACCCCACCCCCTGCACAGACCACACAGCAGGCAGCACCCACCACCACAGCTGCCTCCCAGGACCCTCACAAAGAACACATGGCTTTCCAATGCCGTGTGTTGGGGTGCCAGGAGAATCTGGCTGAACAGGTGCGGGTGGGGTTCGACCGCATGGCAGCCAAACTAGACGCCATACAAGGGTGTCTAAGTCCCATCAGGGACCGCTCACAGTCCCTAACGGACACCCACAGTCTGCTCTATGCTCTCCAACAGACCTTGGCTGAAATCGCTGCAGCCATGACTCAGAGATTAGAACAACTGTCCAGTCAGAGTGGCTCTAGAGATGTCACACAGGAGTTGGGACACATGCGGAGGTTAATGGAGACCATGGAGCAGACACAGGCGGAAAGAGCGGTTGCCACAGCTGCACACCAGAGAGAGGTAGCTGGGTTCCTCAATTACCTCAGGACCATCCTCAAGGCATTGCCGCCACAAGGCATGGCGCTGATGCATGCTGCTGCTACTACTACATCCACCTTTCCGCCAGCTGAAGTGTCAGTGCCACACAGTGTGGCACACATTCCACCTCCAGCCACTGATGTGTCACTGCCACACAGTGCTGCAGACAGAACACCACCACCCACACGTGATGCACATGAAACAGCAGAGGACGAAGGTGCAGATGAATCTGGCTTCATGGTAAGAAGGACGCAGTATCATTCATCTCGGCCATAGGGTCTGTTTCTGCTTGGTTCTGCCCTCTACATCATCACCTTCCACTGGACCCCGATATACTCTGCGACACTCACCTTGGACCTCGACATGGACAGCCATATTCTGTTTGATCGCCAATGACACAGCAATCAGACTGCGGACTGAACTCTTCCTCATCTTTGGATTTGTCATTCCCTGAAGGACTCTGGATGGCCCTCCATGGGACAACATTGTAAAGTGGAGTTGGCATGGCCCTGTACTGCTCCACCTGCAGCACTCCACTGAATGTGCATTAAACATTCATAATCACAAAGATGTGTCCTGTCTATGATCTTTCAAGTGTGAAAGTATGGATGAATGTAGGGTCATTGATTCCCCCTTACTTCCATGTTGCTCATGACGTTTAACTTGGGTCCAGGGTGACACATTGCTGATTGCGGTCCGGGTGGCACCGTCACAACAACAGGGACACCCACATTAGTTACTGCCTTGTCCAGCCCAGTACGGAACCACGCCCAGAGCCCCGGGGTCGTTGTTCAAACCCTTATGCTGGATTGGCATTTGCCAGGCCAGCCACTCCGCTTATGCTCACAGGGGGGACGACAACGCTAAATGTCCCAGGTCTACCCTTTATTGATCTGCAGATCACAGGTCTCGTTTTCAGCATGCCACAGCCACTCCCTCACGGCTGGTTTACACCCACAACACACCCATCCAGCACACGCGTCCCAGGACATGTGACCCTGCCAATAAAAAGGGCCGGGCGCACGTGCTCAACGCCATTTCCATTGTCTCTCTGGGTGTATCCGTGCGGTTCTCGTTCATGCATGAGGGCCTAGGGCCCTGCAGCATCGCACTCCCCAGGTCAGGTGATGACACGATGGCGTCCTCACCACGATACTCAATCATAGAGGGTCCATGACTTGCGGGGCACAGACTTGCGGGGCACAGACTTGGTGGCACTGGATACACTGCGTCCGGTACAGGCACACTGCCAAGGGACGGTGACTTTCGGTGCACTGAGGTAGGGGTACCTTAAGTGCTGAGCCGGTGTGCAGCCTGCGATGATGCCCCGTCCTGGCAGCCCGGACTGGTGTTGATTGTTGTTAGCCCTGCTGGACCGCAGTTTAGGCCTGAGCCAGCGGGCAGTGCTGGCCTACCGCCATGTGGCGTTGCCTCACTGGTCACAGAGTTAGTAGCACCTCAAGGGCTGAGCGGTTGTCCAGCCTGTGATGATGCTGTGTGCACTGATATGTCCTCTGCCATAATGAAATCAAGACCCAGAATCAAGTGTGAGCACGTGGTGGGCCCTCTTGGAGACACGCCGGTGGCAGAAGGTGAGCAGTGAGGCCTGGGTGTGAAGGGGCGGCCATGCACCGCTGGGCGGTGGGAGGGGCTGGGGTGCAGCTGCCTGGGTGCGCTGTGGCGAGCATGTACCGATGGGCGGTGGGAGGGGCTGGGGTGCAGCTGCCTGGGTGTGCAGGGACAGACAGGCGATGTAATTGTATGTACTCTGCCATTCATGTATCTGGACTCTGTTTCAGACGAGGGACCTGGTGAACTGCAGTGCATACCGGCATGTGGTTGGAGACACACCAGTGGCAGCAGGTGAGCAGTAAGGCATGGGTGCAACATCAGGCAAATTATTTTGTACATGGTTTCATGAAGTTGACATGTGTTTGCCCGGGGGCGCGGGTTCCCGGGGGTGGCGTCCTGGGGATGGTGGGTGTTGTGGCCCCGTTGGGGCTCCCAGCTGCATGGTCAGTGGCACATTGGCATCTGTTGCCCTTCAGGTGTGGCTCTGGCTGGGGCTCCCTTTTCTGGTGCAGTCAATACACCAGGTCAGAGCAGGTGTTAATTTCCTGCTAATGCGCCTTATCGCCTCTTTTGGGTTCTCATCGCCGATCTGGCTGGTCGTTGAGAATGTTGCGGCCTGGAGTTGTTGCGGCTTTTTGCATGGAAACGCCTAGTCTGCAACTCATTAGCGGTAGTTGCCGGGGTCATCTGCGGCGATGTTTTTTGCGGCTGCTATCGCAGGTAAATTGGTGATATGGGCCGTTAGCACCAGCTTGTGAATGGGGCGATAAATTTATCGCGACTTTGGCTGAGATAAAGTGCCGTTAAATCAGCGATACATCCTTGATAATATGCCCCTATGATTTTTCATTGTGTACCAACAAAAAGCAATTCAAGTGGTCGAAGCCAAAGAATGACAAATGGGAAACTATTTACATCTGAAATATACACAAGTTACTGAGTTTAAGAACAATGGTTATTACTCATACATTAGTGTGATTCAGAGGGGGTTTTGCAAATTGTCTACTTTATTGCATATTGGTTTTCACTTGGAAGACGCAAATGCATAGAAATCTAGTTCATAATAACAAATATTCTACTATTTTGTGTTCCCAAATGTCTCTCGGTAAAAATGGTATACCACTTGTGTGGATGGGCTTGGCACATGTGCTGATGATTTTGGGCTCTCGCTCGACCGACACCAAGTCAAATCTACCAAACCAAGACATTTCTGGAAAATAGACACCCATAGAGTCCAGTGTGCTATGATTTGCGAGGATCTCGCAAGTTCTTTTTATCCAAAATCCCTTGCAAACCTCAAACTTTAGCCCAAAACTGAAATTTTCCTCACATTTTGTCATGGAAAGTTCCAAAATCTCTGGTGATCCACAAATGTTCTACCAACTAGCGTTCCCACACGACTTCTGGTAAGACAAGCACCCAACGTGTTCGTGAGCCTAGTGCCTTCTATATGTAATTGGCCAAAATGCAACATGGACACATGAAATTGTTTTACTCAAAACCAACTCTTTTTATAAATTGGATAGCTGTGGATTTTGAGCTCTAGCTCAGTAGGCACCCAAGGATATCTACCAAACCCAAATCTTCCTAAAAACTAGACACCATGGAAGTCCAGACTGTTGGGAGTTGCATGGGTCTCAAAAGGATATTTCTTAACTAAGAAGTTGTTGCAAACCTCAAACCTAGGCTAAAAACAGAAATTTTCCTGACATTTCCGTCCGGGAAATTTCTGCAATCTGCAATGAACCACAAATTCACTACTACCCAGCATTACCACACTTCGCCCAAGAAAAACGGTACCCAACGGTACCCAATCTTGTGTTGCTAAGCCTAGCACCTGCGACATGATAGGCGCAAAATCCAACATGGAAAGATCAGAACTCTCCACTCAAAACCAGCCTCTATTTTGCATTTTGAGTAGCTGTGGGTTTTAGGTTCTAGCTCAGCCAGCACCGCAGGAGAGACACAGATATTTATGAAAACTAGACACCCAAAGGAGTCCAGGTAGTGTGCTTTGTGTGAATCTCACAAGGGTTTTGTTACACAGAAGCCCTTGCATACCTTAAACTTTGGCTAAAACCAAACATTTTCTTTACATTTCTGTGTGGGAAAGTTCTGGAATCTACGGGGTTCCACAAAATTTTTTCAAGCTCATGTCTCCAGATAGAAAGGGTTCCCTACTAGTTTCGCTTGGCTAAACGTCTGTGGTAGATAGTGGCAAAAAAAACAACATTGATAGATTATATTTTACCACTCAAAACTAACACTTTTTTGAAATTTGAATAGCTGTGGATTTTGTGAACTCAGTCAGCCGGCACCCAGAAAAGTCTATCAAACCCAGACATTTCTGAAAATGAGACACCCTAGGGATTTCAGGTGGTGTGCCGTGCCTGGATCTAACAAGGGTTTTGTTACGGAGAAGCCCATGCAAACCTCAAACCTTGGTTAAAACACACATTGTACTCACATTTCTGTGAGGGAAAGTTCTGGAGTCTGCAGGGATTCACAAATTTCCTGCCATCCAACGTTCCCACATGCCTCTGTAAAAAAGAAAGGTACCCCACGTATTTGGTTGCGCCTTGTATCCATGATAGAAAAGGGCCCAAAACACAACCTGGGCAGATACAATGTGACATTTGGGTAACTGTGGACATTGGGATGTAGCTCAGTCAGCACCCAGGGAAACATACCAAACCCAGACATTTCTGATAACTAGATACTTGGTAGTATGACATTTGTGCTTCTGATGAGATTTTTGCACCCAGAAGGCCTCCCAAACCTCACACTTTGGCTAAGAACACACCTTTAATTCACATTTCTGTGAAGGAAACAAGCATTCCCAGATTTCCCCAATAAAAACGGTACCCTGCTTATGCGGATGGCATTAGCACCTGCGATAGGAAAGGGCCAAAACCCAACATTGACATATCAAATTTTTGCAGTCAAAACTGACTCTTTTTGGCAATTTGGGTAACTGTTATTTTGGGCTCTCGTTCAGCTGGCACCCAGGGAAACATACAGAACCCAGATATTTCTGAAAATTAGACATCCGGAATGGCCAAGTGGTGTGACTTGTGTGGATCTCACAAGGTTTTTTATTTTTTATTGTGCATCTTGTAAACCTCAAACTTTGGCTACAACAAACAATTTTATAAGAGAAAGTTCCATAATCTGTAGGGATTCATAAAACTCCTATCACCCAGCATTTCTGCATGTCTCCCGATAAAAAAGGTACCTCTCTTGTATGGATGGGCCTAGGTCTCATATCAGGAGAGGCCCCAAAACACAATGTGGAAATATTCCATGATCTGATTTGGTAATGGGGGTAGATATAATATTTGGGCCCGGGCATGAAGGGAAATCGTGGAAACCTACCAAACCCAGTCATTTCTGAAAACTAGACAACGAGGGTAGTCCCGGTTGGTTTGCCTCTTGTGGATCCCACCAAATGATTCTTACCCACAAAATCCTGCAAATCTCAAACTGTGTCTAAAATCACCTATTTTCACTTGCATTGTTGTGATATAAACTTTCAGAATCTGTAGGGATCCATAAACTTCCTATTACCCAGCGTTCCCCTTCTCAATAAAAAAGACTACCTCACTTGTGTGGCTGGGCCTAATGCCCACTACAGGAATGGATCAAACCATAGACAATGCACGTCCATAGGCTGAGCCCAGGCCCAAATACTGTACCTACCCCTATTGTCAGTCAGTCAAAAAAAACTATTGCCAATGCCTCCACATTGAGTTTTGGGGCCTTTTGTGTTGCAGGTGCCAGGCCAAGCCAAAAAGGTGGGTATAATTGTGTTCAGGACAAGTGGCGGACTTTGGGTGGTAGGAATTTTGTGGATCCTAATGGGCTTTCTACCTCCCGGGGCCAAGTAGGCTCAACTTCTCCATTCATGGCAAATCTCCTGTCTGTCCGCGTCTCACTTGCACCTTCTGTGTTGGATTTATTGGTCAATTCAAGGGTAGGTTGCCCCATCCTTTTGTTTGTTTTTGTGTCAAGTTTAAATCCCTGGTGTCTAGTGGGCTGTCTGCAACCCTTGGGGTAAATTTGGGGCAGAAAGACTAGTTTGCGCCTTTTAGCGTAGGGGTATTGCACAATGTCATGGTGGTATGCACTCACCACTATCTTTTGTCCAAATGTAAAATCCCTGATGTCTAGGTGGCTTTCTACCCCTCTGGGACAGATTAGGGGCAACCTGCCTAATCACAAAAAAAACCATCTGTTCCAAGGGGGCCTGAAAGATTCTATTGCCCCTTCTGGGCAGGGAGTAAGGCTCAATGCCAGGGTTGGCCTCTCTATATTTTTTCTTTTGCCACTATTTCAAAATCCCTTGTGTCTAATGGGTTTTCTGCCCTCCTAGGGGGAAAATAAGGACAAATCTCCTATCTTCCAATGGGGAGCAGAAAGCATCTATTGCCCCTTTGGGGTATGGGTATAACCCAATGCCTGGGTGGGACACCACCACCCCTTTTTTCCTCACTGTAAAATCACGGGTGCCTAGGGGGCTTTATAACCCCTGAGGGTCAGATTGGGGGCAAGGCCTCCCAATATGCCTCCAGGTGGGCAAAAAGACTGGATTGTCCCCTTTAGGGTGCGGTCATGATGCTATGCCAGGGTGGGTTGACACTCCCCTTTTTTAACACACATAGCTATTTTTCCTGCTATATATTAGGCTGTCTAACCCTAGGGTCTCAGAATAGAAGAATCCCTCACCCCAATTTAACTCCACTTGTATTGCCCATATTGGGATGGGTCATGGTCCTGTGCCAGTATGGGACACCCACATCCCTCCATTTTTTTAAAACTATTTTGCCTGGTGTTTAGTGGGTTGCCTAGCCCCTTGGGAACAAACTCCTCAATCTTATTCCAAGATGAAGCAGAAATACTGTTTTGTCAACTTGGGTAGGCGGCGTGGCGCTTTGCCAATTTGAAACGCATGAGGAAGAAGCTTGCCCACTAATAGTTAAGTGTAAAGGAAGGCCTGGGGAAGAAAGTCTTTTATTTTCCAGCGGCCCTCTTTATCCAGCTTGGCACCAGCCCAGTTAGAACCTGTTTGGAGTAGATAAGGAGAGAATTGCTAATTTCCCCAAACACACCCCTGCCTGGCACACAAGCTCCTTTGAGGAGCAGAAAGATGTACTGCCAAAGAGGGAATGTTTGCCCTATAAACGTTTCCCTCATTGGTTATGGAGTGTATCAAGAATTACCCACCACCTATTGGCTAGTGAAACCCACAAAGCTGGTACCTCAACCACAGCTCATCAGAACAGATCTGTGCGGAGAACTGAAGGGCGGGACCTGTTCCTACCTGTATCCAAGACTAAGAAGTGGACTCTGACGATCAGTTGGCTCACCTCCTGAATGTCAACAAGGACATAATAAGCTGGAAAACATCTTTTTCCTGAAGTGTTCAGCTGACCAGTAGCAAATGTAGCTGAACTCGACACTGCCTATGACCAATTCTGGAGTGAACCCTGGCCCCTAGGTGGTGTCCATAATGTCCTGGGAGGCTTTGAAATTACCAAGAGGAGCTGCTCCAGAAATTATGAAAAGTAGGAACTTGGAACATTTTTGGGCTTCCAAGCCAACCAGAGCATCAGCGGGACCTCACAGTAAAGGTGTTCGATTTCGATGCAACTTTGTCAGAAGAAGCATCAGGCTTGCCCCTGTTGCAGAGTTTGTTACCAGAATCTGCAATAGGGTTATTTTCAAACAAACTCATATTACCTGACACTACTTGCTGGGCCCATCTCAACAAAAACTGTTGTTATTTAGAAAACTACCGTTATTGTGTTACCTCAGTCACCTATACCAATTACCTTAGGTCCTCCGATGCATGTTACTCATTTTTTCTAAAGTTAGATTAAATTCGCCTATTGCACACAGATAAAATGATATATGCAATTATAGCGTTCTCTCTAAGTTACTTTTGTTTTTTACATTTTCTAAGCACGTAAACACATAGCATTTAAATATGCGCTTTTCACGATATTGTTATTTGTCATTCAGAAAATCTGTTTCTAACAGTCTGCATGCTTTTACGATACAGTATCTAGATCAGACTTTGCACATGTGGTTTTTCTCATATATGTGACATTGTCACACATTTGTTATAGCCGTAAATAATTGCCTCAATCATTTTCTAGCGAAGGATTTGGTAAGGTTAGATGCAAGAAAACATCTGCACTCAATCAATTCCCCCTTTGAAGGCAAATCAAGCCATTACACAATTATCATTTTCTTTATCTGATGTTTATCTGATGTCACATTATACTGCGGTTGTCTTCATTCATTTCAATCTATTTTTTTCTAATGCTTTTAATTTGTCATCATAATATGCACATTGTCTATCTTCTAGTTACATTTCTGCTTTCTTTCTCTTATTTCCCTTGTTCTTCTTTTCAAAACTTGTTCTTTTGCAATAGCAATTAATAAAATTATTGTTAGTATTCCAATAGCAATAGTTAGTATAGGTGTCAGTATTTTTCCCACTAAACTACTTCCCTATGTCGCAAACCTTTTTCTCACTGATGAAAATCTTTTCCCAATGGATTGCCATGCATCATCAGCCTTTAGTTTGGTTAGTTCCTTTCCCAAATTAGTAATGTTGCTAATATATCGCCGCAAATCTTTGCTTTTTTCTGGGATATAAGTGCAACACTGTTGAATTTTTAAAACGCGACAGATCCTGCCACCTTTGCGAGTAGAACGTCCAATGCAACCAGTTTTGTTAAACCATAGATCTGATAGCAACCATTTCAGTATCAATGACAAGGAAACTCGCAGCAATCGGTTGATAATCGATCAACTACGGTTGGCAGTTTTCTGGTTTTGTGAGAATTTAGAATTACCCAAACTGAGAGTATTATTCGAGAAAAGATATCCCCAAATAATTCAGCAGCACATATTCATCTTTTTAGACGTGTATGTTTAACTTTTTTGGTTCCACTGTTTTGTACCACACGTAAAAATTTTTAGAAAGACTATCCCCATGTAACAGCATCCACACCATTGTTTTGTTAGCCTATAATAGGAATTTCTCCCACAAACATAATATACCCCTGGAAAAACAGGATCTGCCCCTGCTAAATATTTACCCCAACCCTCCTACAAGAAGGAAAGTATGATCACATTCACTGGAACCAACAAATTTGTTATTGTGTTCTGTTTTGCATCTCAATATGCATAATTTCCCTTAACGTTGCCAGAACTACAGCTGCATTGTTTCCCCTTTCCTAATTTCATTCTCCCTAGGAGCCCAAGGTGGAATTTTTATTTGTGATTCAGATTTTTTTTTTATTTCCCCACGTCGGTCTTCTACTGAATTAATAAAATCCTTTTCTACACTATGTAAAGCACAAATCAGATTATGTCTGTGACCATATACTGTATCTATTGTTAATGTAGCTTGGAAAAATTCACCCATTATTTCAGTACTTCTTGCATCTGGGATGACATTCAAATTTTTCTAGTTTGAGTAATAATTTTGAAACTACCCTTTGCAATCGAATAAGCTTGTTAGGAAACTACAAGAAAAAACATATGTTAAAGGTAAGTGATGATAAGTCACTCCTTCTAATACTGAGGTAGGTAGTTGCATGCACACTTAATGATATCTAGCATCCATAGTATCAACATATTCATACAACAATTTAGTGAAAACATTTAATGAGAAATCGTTAATAGACTGATCATGATGTAAAGGTTTATCTGTTAGTTCATTTGTTACAATTCCATCATTATTTTCTTCTATCAATTTAGTAATAGGGGTAGGATTAACGTCATGTTTCATATAAACATGATTAGTAAGGTTTAATATTATCAGCAACAACACAAGTATTATAATGAAAACAGCCAAAAAGCAAGCACATGTGCATTTACCCTTTAATGATAACAAGGTTGGATTTCCCATCTCTTGTTTAGGGGGACTCATTTTCCCCATCGACAAGGAAAAAAAAATATTTTCTAAGAATGCCTTATAGCACAAGTTTGCAGTAGTGTTTCTCTTATCTGTGCCTTGGAACGATGTCCTCCTTTTTTATTTTTCCAGCTGTTTCAGTTCACAGATTTGGCATAGGCCAGTGTATTTTGTCTCTAAATAATTGTGCAGGCCTTTTCCCTCTATGCTTCATCACAGCAGGTTTTTCAGGGTGGTTTTTGTGAGTTCAAATCCTTGAAGCTGCTAGATAGGTCCACTCTAGAGCAGCATTTCTTTGACTTGGTATTCGTGCTCTTTTTGATCTGCACACTGTGGATTCATCATCATCTGTGTCACTTTGTTCAGATTGGCTTTAGACTTCAATCACAATTGGAGGTATTCTGCCTTGGGATAAAATCTGCCTCAATCTGTGAGTTCTTTTGGGCCATTGGTCTTCTCTTATCACTCTATTTTCGTTTTCACTGTTCACTACTGCTGAGTTAATACTTCGCCTAAATTGGTCCCTTCTTGTATGACCCTCGTTACCAACTGGGAATATCTCTCTTTGGCTCTTGTCTGAACCAGTGTCTCGAGACCCAGTAGCTGACGGCCCCTCTACTCGGTGACCGACCTGAGCTGGACGCCTCTCTGCAACCACTGGCTCATCTACTACAGATCCTGAATTTTCAAGGGGAAATGGGACTCTGAGAGTGTGAGCAGCGTGTACTCAATTAGGCACACCACCACATTTAACAGTTGTGGTTACAAGAATTACTTTAAATGGCCCATGCCATTGATAAGCACAATGTCAATTCTGTTCAATCTGTAATGCTGCACAAAGCACTCATACCTCTTGATTGATGAGATGTGATCTTCTGTCCGATTCCAAAGAGGTCGGAAATCCAAACCTGGGAGTGAGCTCTCTAAGAAGCAGTGTAGCAAGTTAAGCTGTCATTACGCCTTGTCGGGTAAGCTTCCTCCCAATGAGAAAACAAGCACACAATTACTAAGACATATTTTAGTCCATTGCAAGGTGGCATCTCTGTAAAGTCAATTTGCATCCTATTAAAGGGTCCTCCAGATCTCCCTACATGACTCATGGTGACTAGTTTTTTCTTTCCCACATTTTGTTGCTGATATATACCAGACCTTTCACACAATGTTCCTGCGACGGCTCTGAATCAGAGATTAAACTATGTTTCTCAAAAGAGGCACGTCATAGCATCTCTTTCCACATGTGCAAAACCATGATAGTTACTTGCCATAGGTGACAATACACGAGAAACAACCTTTACAACGCAACTTTTACAACGCACTACCATTACAACTAAACTTTTACAACGCAACATCCATTACAACGCATGCCATTACAACACAACCATTACAACGCATGACGCTACAACGCATATCACTACAACGCATGTCTTTACAACACAGGCATTACAATGCATACCATTACAACACATAACATTACCATCCAACACTTACCCTACTGTTGCACCCCCTGGAGTTAGAATAGTAATTTTTACCCCTGCACTATCCAACACTTACCCTACTGTTGCACCCCCTGGAGTTAGAATAGTAATTTTTACCCCTACACTATCCAACACTTACCCTACTGTTGCACCCCCTGGAGTTAGAATAGTAAATGTTACCCCTACACTATCCAATACTTACCAAACATTCAATGTAATTTTATGCGTTGTAATGGTATGCTTTGTAAAGGTATTATGCGTTGTAATGGAATGCGTTGTAAATGTAGTTTTTTAATTTTCGTTTTAATGGCATGCGTTGTAATGGAATGCGTTGTAATGGATGTTGCGTTGTAAAAAATGCATTGTAAATGTATGCGTTGTAAAAGTGTGCGTTGTAGTGACATACATCCCAATAAACTATCAGGTAAGACTCTTCTTCCATCTGTCGACACCCACACCTTGTGTATGCAACCAGCTTTGATCCACCCGTCTCTCTCGCTTTCTGACACTTCATCCTATAATTTTTTGATCTCTTCCCATGTTTCTACAACTAAAAACAATAATCTTGTTCTTTTAATGGATCCCCATTAAAAATTTAAGTAATTAGAGTGCTATAGCTTGCGTCTCGTCCGCATAGCGGTTTCCGATCGTCACATAATCTTTTCCTTGTTGGTGGGCCGGACACTTCACCGCCACAATTTGGGCCTGCAGTTGTAATGACACCAGTAGGTTTTTCATGCTCTCCGTTTCATATGGGTGAACCCAAAGAGATCATGAACCCATGTTGATACCACAACTGCCCAAAGTCATAGAAAACCCCAAATCCATATTGGCTGTCCTTGAATATGGTAAGTCTCAGTTGTTTAGAAATACTCTAGTAAGTGCAATCAGCTCGGCCACCTGAGCCGAATATACACCTTGCAACCAAGATGCCTCCATCACGCCCACAACCATACAGATAGCACATGCAGCTCTTAAGTTTCCTCCGATATCTCTCAAACATGATCCATCCACAAACGAGACATGATCAAACTCAGGTAATGGCACATCCAAAATATCTGGACACGGCTTCGTGCATAATTCAGTCACATCCAAACAATCATGATCTGCTTCATCAATCACAACTTCATTTCCCAATAAGGGCATCAAGGTAGCTGGATTTAGACTTGTACATCTCACCAATGACACATTTTCAGCTCCCAAAATCACTTGCTCATACTATGTCAAATGACTGCTTGTGAGATGTTGCATTTGAGTAAGCAAAATCTCAACAGAATGTGGCACATGCACTTGCAATGGATGACCCATCACAATGTTTTCACACTGCTCCAAGCTCACACAAGTAGCAGCAATGGCTTTCAAGCATCCAGGCAAGGCTGCAGCTACAGGATCTAAATTAGCTGAAAAGTAACATGTCTGCGTGCAGTTCCATGCTTCTGCGTTAGAACTGACAATGCGCAACCCTTGTGCTCACTGCAAAACAGTAAAACTCTTGTTAAAGTCCGGCATTCCCTAATCTGGAGATCGACACAGATTCTCTCGCAGTTCATTAAAAGAGCACATGCATTCATCATCCCATGGAACTGGATCAGACACATCCTTATGAGTACGCCTTTGTAGGGGATTAGCTGTCAAGGAAACATTTGGAATCAAATGTCGACAATAGCCAACCACATCCAAAAACATGCAAACTTCTTTTTGTGTGCTGGATGAATTCATCTTCAGAATGGCAGTAATCCGATCTTGTGACACTATCATTTTTCAATGTGGTGTTCCAAGTGAAGAACTACTCTTTTGCAAAACTGTATTTTTGGCTGGTGTCACCTCTTGTCCACTTTTTGCAAAAGGATTCAGTAAGGCAATAGTTTCACAAATGGAAGCCTCTCGTGTACCAGATGCTACCAATAAGTCATCTATGTACTGTACCAGAACTGAGTGGTTTGCCAGCTCCAATGGCTCCAGATTTCTTTCCATTATTTGATGGAAAATCGAACGACTCTCTATACACCCTTGCGGAACTCAGCACCATGCCAAGACACAGTTTCTGGAAAGGAATGCAAATAAAGATTGACTATCCGGATGCAATGGGATGGAGAAAGAGGCTTGACACAGGTCAATAACAGAAAACCATTCTATTTCACAAGGAATGTGATATAAATATACAGCTGGATTTGGTACAATTGGACAGCAGAGTATTACAATCTGATTTATTTTTTCGCAAATCCTATAAATCCTATTTTTCCATTCGGTTTTCAAATACCCATTATAGGTGAATTACATGGACTACCCAAAAATTCTCTCAAAATTCCTTGTTCAATCAGGGTTTCAATCAGACGTGTCAGGCTCAAATTATATGTTGGTGTTCGAGGAAACTCTGCATATGATTTCAATGTTATTCGATTTGGAGCTACTCCTCTCATCAGTCCAATATAATTTCCTATAAAATCCCAAACTTCTGGTAATGCTGTGTCTCTCAATTCAAGGGCAACTTGTTCTCTGTAAGTAATGGAAACAATCCATCAACTTATGTTTTCTGTTTGGCCATTTTGAAAACAATGTCTTCATCACTGGTATAAAAATCTATTCCTTTAGGGGTGCAATAGATAGAACAATTTAGTTTACTCAATAAGTCTCGACCTAAAAGTTTTACTGGATTCGCATCACATACCACAAATTTATGCAGATCCTAAAACAACCTAATTTGTACTTTGACAGGTTCCGTCACTGGGGTAGATTTTAATCGACTAGAAACTCCTACAACTTGGATTCTTTCTCCCGAGAGGGATACGTTTGGAACTTCCACAGTTCTCAAAGTGGAACGGGTGGCACCAGTGCCTACAAGGCATGGAATAGGTGTTCCTATTACCTTGCCATCCACAAAAGGATCACCATGGTCTACCTCTAAGGATGTGCCAAGCATGCATTCCTCCTCCTCTCTCAGGCCCCATCATTGGAACATCTCTGAATTGCTGTCACCAATTTGTACTAAGTAATGTGAAGTTACCCAAGCATTCGGGGCAATCTGATCATTTGTGTGAAAATCCATATTCACATTGTATTTTTACACTTGACCATTCAATTGAGGCATAGGAGCTTGTGGCAAATTCAAATGTTGGTTTTTCTGACTCGCCATCTGTTGATTCTGTATCATATCACCTTTTTGGATCTGCGTGACCTTCCCTTGCACTGCCTGACCATTCATCTGATTCATGGGTTAAACTTATACTCACGTTTCCAATGCCCGCACTTGCCTCGCAGATGAGATTGATCATCCTCCTCCTGGTACTTCTCTCATCAAATATGTTTTTACCTCAGTCTCTCCATTTTCCTTTTCAATCAAAGGATACATGGGCATGGTCATCACTGACGCTTCTTTCTTGTTAGCTCATCTGCCTTCCCATCTCTCTAATTCTCCCCATCTCTTGAGGGTGGTCAATTACTCATTAATCTGCAATCTTTTTCCTGATGGGTTTAAACTCTCTAAATCTTTGTCACTAAAATCGAGTCTGTAAGTTTTCTGTAACGCCCTTGATTTCTGTACATCCACGCATACCTCTGTGCTACTTCGGCACATTTTTCATGAGTGATTCTAGCTCTTCTGGTGATATCTTTACAAATAAACAGTAATTCATTGTTGCTGTATTTTGCAATCCTTTCGGCACTAATTGTTCCCATAATCATTTCTTCTAACTATACTTTAGGTCTACCTATATCTGAAGTGTCATCCTTTGCATTTCCTGTCCCTGCATTATTTCTCCCCGCTGTATTTTTCTCAAGGGTAGTAGGAGCTATGTCCCTAATCCAATCATCAAGTTCCTGTGGGGTAGGCTGTACAGCTGTATTTAATATTCCCTCTTGAGATTCCCCACTAGCGTCCCTCATTCGTGGTGTGACATGTGTCTTCTAACCCTTGGGATCCCATCTGTAAAACCTTACCTGTCATAGCCTGTGGACCTCTACTTGGAGTTTCGGACACTATCTCTGTGGTACTGGATAACGGGGTTGACCTCCCTTTATTTGATGGCATTGCCCTTTCACTGATTCCCAATTTATTTTCTCGTGTCAAAGTACTCTGCTGTGAAAATGCTAAATTCTGATTGTTTTGTTCTCTACTTAATTCTTGCACCATAGTATTTATTCCTGTCAATCCAGTAGGTATGGTTAACGTATGTACCTGCTGTACTCCTATCCCTGTCTGATATAGGGGAACAACTGGTCCTATTGTAACCGGAACTGAAAGAGCATCTGAAGCATTTGATATTACAGGATTATTAAATTCTATTTCTCTGGATGTCTGTCCTTCAGAATAAAAGGGATTTTCGGAATCTGAACAAATGGGTAAAATGGTTACATCTGATGGTATTCCCACAAAAGGGGTTCTTCTTTGCTGTGACTGTTCTTCATTATATGGTGGAGGTCGATTTATTAATAATTCATTCAATAACTCATCATCCATCTCATCAACACTCTCTTCAGTTAAAGTAAGAGGCAGAGCATGAGCTTGAGAATTCTCTAAATGTTTCTTCTTTTCTTTAAATGTTTCTCCTTCCTTGTTTTCTGCTACTAATACAAGATACATTTGAGCTCCCTCTGCAATGCTCTGTCTCCACATATTTTTCTGTGAATCCCACTAAGTTTCTATGTATCCATTCAAGGTATTTTTATATCTACCCTGATGTTTTCTTCCTTTTGTTTTTGATGGGCTACATGTCCCCATTCTTCAAGAGCTTCAAGTTGCATTGGTCTAGACAACAGTTTAATATCATTCATTTGTCTCATCAAATTTTCTACAATTCGAATGTTAAAGGTACCATACAGTGGGAAAGCTAAGGGACTATCTTTTTCAGTATATTTCATCAAATTTTCTAGCCATGCACAAGTATGATATCTTTTCTCTAAAGACATGTGCAAAGCTGGCGTACCTTCAGGTGCTACGGGTATTCCTTCCCTAGAGGGAATAGGCTCACCCCCATGTACCAATGCTTTTAATCATTTTAAACTTCATGATTTTTTCCTCAGACCAATTGAACTATATGCTACCTTACAACAACCTCGCTGTACTTCCAAAGGAAAGGTATTACTTCCGTATTTATCGTTCTAACCTCCAATCACTGTGCTATTTCCTCTGAAACGAACAACCAATCACAGCGCAACACATTATGGCATCAAATCAACTGTTCACAGTGATGGAACCTCCCTTCACAATTTTTGCTTTTTCTCAATACTGTTCCTAATCAAATCTATCGAAATACAAAACAAACCTTGTCTGCTCCACTAAAACAAATAAACCCCCAGATTCATCAAAGCCACAATCTGCGAATTCCAAATTGCGATAATTACCGAATCGCAATTTAGAATTTGCAGAATGGGATTCATGAAGAAATGCGATCAAAAAAAGCGTATCGCAATTGGCCGCAATTGCCGATTGTGACTTTGCCAAAATCGCATAAAAATGGCAGAATCGCCCTTTTTCCGTGTTGAAATTGCGATCTCGCAATTACCGAAATCCCAAAAACAGGAAGTCGCATTTCGAGCACAATGATGACATCACAACCAGGAAGTAGGCAGTTCCCTCCCTCATACTGCTCACTGAGCCTGAAAGTGGAAGCAGCACTGGCCAGAGCTCCACTACAGACCACCTGCAGCAGCAAACCAGGAGACAAACAACCCTAGAAAATGTCCCAGGAAGCAGTGGGAGCATTGCCCCTGGAAGAAAAAGGAAAATTAAATATTCCGAGCAGGAACTTGAATATTTAATTGAGGGAGTCAGAAAGGACCATGACCGGCTTTTCGGTAAGGATTCACGGAGGGTGCCTGAGGCGGACAAGAGGCGCATTTGGCTGTGCATCCGCGCTAAGGTCAATGCAGTGGGAGTGACCCAGCGCTCCATTGACGAACTTAAAAAGAGGTGGTATGACCTCAGGGGGCGTGCAAAAGAACGAATTGCAGAGAGGTTGGGGGAGCGAGTTGCAACCGGAGGAGGAGAGCCCACTGTACCACCCAACACCCCATTGGAGGGCCTTGTGGAGGACACCCCGAATCCCGAAGCATGCGTGGGGGTCACCCGGCTGGACTCCTCCCGACCCACCCAACAATCCCAAGGTAAGTGCCATGCGACTGCGACCCTGTCCCCTGACAATGGCCATGACTCCAGAGCTACTCATTAGAAAACCCCAGTCATGCAGGCCATGCACACCAGAAATGCCCAATTGCATTGTGGGACTTTTAGTGTGACCACAATTGCCAGATAGCCCCATACAGCCAGACCCGTTAAGTGAGAGTTATTCCTAAAGCCAGTCAGGGAATGCTAGCCTGCATGCATGTAGCAACCTCCCATGTGCAAGAAACATGTCATTAATCACGGTCCCATTTACATCACAGGTGGCACAGAACAACCCAGCACCGACAGTGAGGCCCTACACATCGACGACAACCCCAACGACACCGAGGGAGAGGGCCATCCTTCAGACCAACCAGGACCATCACAGGCAGCACCAGCAGCAGTAGTACCACCATCTGCCCCTGTGGAAAGTGCCACACCTGCAGCCACAGGCGCGCCACAACCACCCGGTGTAACACCCATGGCAGTGGCACAGGCCACAACAGTTGCAGCCCGGAAGCAGACAAGGCGCACAGCCACTGTGCGATCACAGTCCAGCGGACTGGTGAGGGAGAAGCGTGACCCAACAACACGCGCTGGCAGGGGGGTAAATGTCCGGGATCCTGGCCTGTCCATTGAACGTCGCATGCTCCGAGTCCATCAGAAGCAAGAACGTCACTTGGCAGCCATCCACCTGCAGCTGCACAAGATTGCACGTAAAGTGGGACAGCTCACTGACAGCATGCAATCATGACCGCTGCTGTTCGTGAAAACAGCCAGGTCCTGTTGTCCCAGCAGGATGTCAACCGCCGCCGCCACCGCCACCGCCAGCTGCTGACCCGCCTGTCAGCTTACACACGCTCCAATCATCTTATCGGGAATTCCACCTCCCAACTATCGCGTCGCTCCCTAGCGATGTAGATCCAAATGGTGCAATGCTGCCAGGGCGTCGCTAGGGCACTGGAGCAAGTCACCACAGCAGTGCAGAGTCTGCAGGCGACTGGCCATGGGCAAGCAAGTGGGGGGGATGATGCCAGTGAGGGCAATTCCAGCCACAGCAGCCTGTCGGTGCCGCTGGTGACGGTACCCCGCCGCAGTACCAGGCCCACTGCAGCCTCACAGGCTAATGCTGATGTGGAGAAAGTCGAAAGGTGACTGGGAGCGTCCACCCGGAGGCGCCACTGACACTTTGTAATGTACCTGCAGGGCCATGCTGATGATACAAGCATGCCCTCTTCACAAACATGGGGATGTATGAGTTAATACAGCTCTTATGCAATATAAAGAAAATATAATTACTTTATTGTGAAAAAAACAATAAGATTTGATATGCACAAGTTAATCTGACTCATGTCATTATTTCATTTGTCATGCATGAGTGAAGTGTTGGGTGAGGGGAGTGGGTGCACTAGAAACAGTGCATCGTAATTTGGTTGCGGCGCC
Organism: Lissotriton helveticus; assembly: GCF_964261635.1. Lineage (NCBI taxonomy): Eukaryota > Metazoa > Chordata > Amphibia > Caudata > Salamandridae > Lissotriton > Lissotriton helveticus. Next base: position 42,424,111 of record NC_136060.1, on the reverse strand, counting down.
TGTGTCCTTCAGCAGGATTCTCCCCGCGTGCATGAGGCGCATGTGCAGGTGGGCGGTTGTCCCCTTCCGACTCACTGCCAGAGATCTCTACAGGTATCCTCCGCTTGGTAGCAATGTTGTGGAGTATTGCACACACGGCCACGATGGGGCAGCAGACCTCAGGCTGGTAATTGAGGGCCCCACCAGTCTTGTGTAGTATGCGGAATCAGCTCTTCAAAAGCCCAAATGTCCGCTCAATGCAATTTCTTGTGCGGATGTGTGCAGCATTGTAACGTCGTTGCTGTGGTGTGGCAGGGTTGAGGTATGGGGTGAGGAGGTACTCACGGAGACCGTAGGCGCTGTCACCTGAATGAAAGGAGCAAAGGGTGAGTGCCTGTTATGAGCAGCTACATGGTCGCAATGTACTGTTTGTTGGCATGTGTACTTACCTAGAAGGTGTCCTTCGCCAAAGTCTCCCCTGGACAGTCGTGTGTGCATGCCGCTGTGCCGGAATATGAAGGAGTCATGTGTGCTCCCCGGGTATTGTGCCACTATGTCTGTGATGATTGTCTTAGCGTTGCACACCATCTGGATATTCAGTGAGTGGTAGGACTTGCGGTTCCAGGTACATGTATTCTGTTTGTGCAGGTGGGCAGATGTGTATGTGGATACAGTCAATGCATCCAATTACATGGTGCAATTGCGCAATGTTGTTAAAATCAAGCTTGGTTTTATTCAAGTCCTGTTGGGTGGTCGGGAATGTGATGTAATGGTGTAGCCGGGTCAGCATGGTCACCAGGAAACTCCTTAGGCAGCGCGACATGGTGCTCTGGGAGATCCCCCCTGCTTCGGCAACTATCCCCTGGAAGCTTCCCGAGACCAGGAGGTGCAGGCTGCACAAGACCTGGACATGGGTGGGCAGGGCATTGGTCCTCCTTGTTGGGTGCTGCATCAGGGGGTCAAGGTCCCGGATGAGCTTTGTAATCAATGCCCCATTCAGCCGGTACTTTGAGTAGATTTGCTCCTCAGTTCGGCCCAGAAGTGTGATCCGCTGGCGAAAATTCGCTCCTGGATCCTGCGTCTGTTCCTTGCTGCAGCCTGGAGCCTTCGCCGCCTAACCACCATGTAGAGTCCTGTTATTGACTTCATGGTTACCACCTGGTTTGGGTTCTCCTTAAATTGCGGCTCGCAAATAGCGATTTTGTGATTTTTCCCAATTTGCGATTTTTGATGAATTTGGTTTGCAATTATTTCGCGAATTCGCGAATAAAATCGCAGTATCAGTGGATTCTCGCAAATTCCGATTTGCTAAGGGGGTTCCACCTAGATTCTGCGATTTTTTTTGCGATTTCGCAAAATCGATTTTGCGATTTCGCAATTTGGTCATTTTTCTTATCATGAATTGCAGATCATTGAATTGCAATCGCAATAGCTAATTCGCAGCTATTGCGATCGCAATTTTGGATCATGAATCTGGCTGTATGTCTCTCCATACAACCAAGAATATTTTCATTCAAACCCAGCGAAAGCTCAACTAGCATGATTTTACTTATCAATCATTAGAATTCTCCTCGGAAATACTCTGAGAAAAATCCCAATGATCTTAACTTGCCACACACTCCCAAGGTTCTCTCCCTTCACTGGTGGCAATGGTGATGACGTCTCATGCACAGCACCCTCAAAACAGCAGAAAAACTTACCCAGCGTATGCCACACTGAGACCCACGTTAGGTGTATATCCCAGGATTTTAGGCCACCTCGGACGTGAAATCAACTTCAACAGGACAGTTCTATTCTACTAAAGCAAAAGACATCCTAATCTTCATTAACAATCATATGTGATGATAATTTTCACAACCATATTTATAATTAAACAACTTTGTCTTGTAGTCTTGTCGTTTTTCAAAAAACTGATATTGATTAAGAGGATCATTGAACCTTAAACTTAAAGAAAATCTATAATGTCCCTAATCATCATCCCGTTATATCCCAGTTTTGACAGACAGTAAATAACCATCTGACATGCTACCATAAAACTTTTGCAACGTGTGTTACCCAAATCTGTAATAGCGTTATTTTCAAACAAACTCATCTTACCTGACTCTACTTGCTGGGCCCATTTCAACAAAAACTCCTGTTTTTTGGAAAACTACCATTATTGTTTTACCTCAGTCAACAATACCAATCCTCCTATGGATCTTGCTCCATGATGCAAGGGACTAGAATACTCAGGGGATTAACAATTATCATATGAGGACCTGGAATAGATCATTGTTACCATATTTTGTTCAAACTTTCATAAACAAGCATTTTCCAATTTGTAAAATCTTATTAGAGACAGAATAAACCCAGAAATAATGAGTCAGAATCAACAGAGGACATTTTATAGATCCTTTATCTATGCCTCAGGGTATTGAAATGCAAAAACAGGATTAAACAGATCAGATTTTATAGTGATTCAAATAGTATGGTAAATCATAGCGATACAGCCAAGGGAGATTCGAACATGGAGGAAAGCTTATAAGGCATGGCAGATTCAGTCAATTCTCATACAAACCAAATTAATGAGGGTTCAGACATTTCCAAGAATTTCAGTTCCAGTCCTAGGAAAAGTCATTGGTCTACCCGCTCTGCAGCACCAATACTGCAACAGGTGTCAGGAAACCCTTAAGCTGAAAGGTTCTCCTTGCGCACCTAACAGCCGGTAGCAATGCAGGTCAGTGTCACAGTTCACTTAATATCTACGTTTCCAGCTCATCAGTCTCAATACCACCTAAACGAGCGGCAGCAGGACGAGGTAGAGACAGCCAGCCAACCAGAGCCCCCTCCTTGTTTAGACAATTATGCTCCAGAGATTCCAGGTGTATTCCTCTTAATGTAGCAACTTTGTCGGATTATTCCATTTCATTGGCTGTTCATGATAGGGCGATATGATGTGATCGGTAAAAGTATACAAATCTGGAAGAATTAGGTAATCTATTTCTTGCAATTTCCTTATGATCACTGTATTTCAAGTGTTTAATGAATATAACATCTTCTGAAATGGGCGGATCAATGTCCCCATCCATTGTCAGTCCGTTCCCAGCCATACTCTCTCGGATGAAGCAAATTTTATTGCAAGTTCAGTCAAGTGAGCTACAAGTAAGAAGAGAGTCTATGGAAGGCTAGAACACAAATGGAAGCTTTACAAAAGATTCCCACAGGCTTCAGACGGCACATTTCACAAGATTAACACTTGATGAGAAAGCAAATCTTTGAGACCTAAATGGAAAAACATCTTATATATATATGAAGACTTTTCTTAAATTACGAACGTCACACATTTCAAAGTACATTAATTCTTCAAATGAAATGAAATACAATGCCTACATGTAAGTCTCTATTAATATAAGTCAGTATTCGGTCCTACTAAAAAATTTCAAAATACATCAATATCATTTTCACGTTATCATGTAAATGTTTTAGTAGGTTACAGTTTTAATTCATCATTTGAAGTCATCATGTATATTTCAGAGCATGATCTTTAAGCAAAGCATGTCAACTCTCAGCCATGTGCAGCTCCTACATGTTTCTAATTTTTTCTAAAGTTAGATTCTGTTTGCCTATTGCACACAGTTAACATTACATATGTCATTATAGCATTCCCCCAAAGTTACTTTTGTTCTCGACATTTTCTAAGCACGAAAATGCATAGCATTAAAATATGCACTTTTCACGATATTGTTATTTGTCATTCAGAAAATGTTTCTAACATTCTGCATACTTTTACGATGCAGTATCCAAATCAGACCTTGCACTTGTAGTTTTTCTCATATACGTGAAACTGTCACACATTTGTTATAGCAGTATATATTTGTCACAATCGATTTCTAGGGAAGAATTTGGTAAAGATAGATGCAAGATAACATCTACACTCTATCACCCTGTTGCAGAATTGTGAGCTCCGGGGAAAAGACTAAGGCCCAGATTTACTAAGTCTTTGTGTAGTTCTTGCATCAGGCAAGCAATGCAAGGCAATGCAAAGGTTTAAGAAGTGTAAAGCCATGCAAGGGGTGATTTATGTAGCCTTGCGTGACTTTGTAAAGAAATGTAAAATAGTAGAGCAGCTTGTATTGGATTGCATTACATTACATTTTGCAGTGGTAGGCGCTCCATGAGTTGTTGTGCTTAGGCATTCTCATGCATTCACCCATAGATTTTGAAGCAATTCCAGATTTACTGAAATCAGTCAACCTGGGATGATGCCAAAAGGGTGCGTCACCCTGGCCATGGCATAACAAGGAGAAATATGATTATTTCACCTCATTATTTCTTTATTATTTCCCATTCTGCATCACACATAGAAAGAGGAAATTGTTTTTTTTTCAGGAAAGCAATCCCGCCCATAAAGCAGTCACCCTTGCACCATAGAGAGCTGACGCAAGGCAACTTTGCTTGCTTCCCTGGATTGCATGAACCTTTAGTAAATATGCCCCTACATATGAAATACTAGAAATCTTATCACCAGTGAAATTTGAGTTTCTCCGGCTCTGGGGCTTTCCCACCAAAACCAACAGCTTCAGCAAAAACTTCAAGAGGACTTTAGGGCATACAGCCTGCAACCTTGGCTGGCTGGAGGATTTCTACCTCCATTTCAGAGAGTAAGTCAGGAGGTAAAATCTGACTGGCATAAACTTGCCTGTTCGATCAGACCTGAGCTCTGTCGCTGTTGGCACAAAATCATGCCTATTTTCCCGTCAACCACGAACAGTGACTACTGATTGGTACCTTAGATTTTCTTACTGCTTTTTGTAATAAATCTTTAACAATTCATATCTCCAATTCCCTTTATTTGAAGTTTGCTGTTTTAATGCCATTTTACTCTTTAATATTGTCTCTATGTTTCTAAATAGACTGTGGGACTTTTATTGTGGTGTGTGTTGAATTTTTAACTGTTTTATTATTGCTAAATATGTTACACATTTTCCTAAGTTAACCCTGCTTGTTCTGTGCCATAGCTACCAGGTTTAAACTATTGAAACTGTGTTTTACCCTGACAAATTGATGATCTTAATCCTTGTGGTGGATTCACACCCAACCCAATCAACAACCCACTTTCTTACAAAAATAATTATAACATGTAATGAATTAAAACCCATTATATAGTTTCTGGCCTAGTTCTCAATACAAAAATGGAAAGATATATTAATCACAGGACTAGAAAGAAGATCTTCAAATTGTATGGTCACTGATTATTTGTAATGCAGTACTATGTACAATTCTCATACATCTTAGTCACATCTGCTGTTAACACACACAATCCTATCCATGGAACACAGCCTGGATAGTACTCTGTCCAGAGTGTCAGTCTTCTGATCGACAGAACTAATAATGACACTTAGCATTGGAACATGTTGAACATGTATTTAAATGAAAAACTATAACCAAAATATTTTCTCTAGTAATCACACAGAGCAAGGTCAAAGTTGGTGTCACATCTAACTAGATGCTGAACATCTCTGTCTTACTTTAGCAACAGGGCTCTGGTGTTAATGGTGGCTCTGGTGTAGAGACGCTAGTTCACTGTGCTCAAGTTGTGCTACCCGCTCACTGAACAGACAGTCACTCAAAAAAGGGACAACATCTATGTGCTTGTATCATGGTGGGTGCTCACTGACAGGAAGAGATTCTTATTTGTCAATGGCGGATTGCCTGTCAAAAACCATGCACCGTGACTTGAGCATAATAAAATACCTATAACTAAAATCCCGGTGATTTGGGCACCGAAAGGCTGATGTTTAACTAAGTGACTGTTTCTGACAGTCTAGGCTTGAGACAGTCATGTTCTCAACCCACAGTTGAAAAGAAAGGTAGAAGATTGCTTATCAGCATGCAGCAGGGTCCAAGGTACAAACGAGCTATGTAAACCAGCTGTATCAGCTATGATTCTGGAGGGCTTTGTTATTGATTCGAAACCCATGAGCCATACCTATACCTATACTGTCTGTACCTGGGACTGCATATCCCAGGACTAATCTCAACAGAGAGTTCACTTTAAGAGCTCTTCCCTCTGACATTACTCCTATCTGTAGTTAATGTGTTCAAAGCCCATTAGCTGTTTCAAGTGTAGATAATTTGTGCTATTTGAAGTCACCAAATGATAATGAGCACTACAGTACAAAGGTTCTTTCATTTTGTATTATCTCTACTTGAAAAGAACACACATGCACTTTGAAAGATTATTGCTTATGCTCGACCTGCAATTTCAAAGGGTGATTTTCCCAACTCCTTTTTTGGTCTTCCGCTTTAGAGGGCATATTTGCAAGATAATGACGGAAAGTGGTGCCACAAGCCACCTTGCTGCGCCTAGCTGCGTCATTAGGAAAGTGCAGGGATGCTTTGTATTTACAACAATACAATGCATCCCTGTGCTTTCCTCTGCGCTGGTGCACAATAGGCTGCTTAACGGCAATGCAGGCACTCTTGCATCATGCTTTGCAGGAATAATTGTTTTTGTGCAGGAAGGGACACCTTCCTGCACAAAAACAATCTTTGATGGCGTTTTCCTCCTTCTATGTGTGCGACAGAATGTAGCACACATATAAAGAGGAAAGAAACTGGGAGAAATACAGGTATTTCTCCTTGTTTCACCACTTTCATGCCTCGCCTGCGGAGGTATTAGAATCTGAACCATTCCCAGGTTTACAAAATCTTGTAAATCTGGGAATGAATCACAATCCAATCGTGTTGCGTGGAACCAACCACAGCAACACCCATGGAACGCCCCTTTCACGCAGAAAAATGATTGAAAGGGGGCCATGTTTACAAGGCCATGAAAAGCCATGCAGAGTGGCTTTGTGTGGCCTTGCAAATATGGCTCAGCATTGTGCTCCATGGAATCATGGAAGCGTGAAAAAATGTGACTCTCTGGTGGAGTAAGGGTCTTGAAATATATCCCTAGGTCTTTAGCAAGTGCTAGTGTCATCAAACAACACACACCACACAACATCTACATATAGACACATACCTAGAAAGTGGCTTTAGGACAGCCCTGCTCAAATGATCTGTCCATCATCCCCTTTGGTATCGCTTTGTTTGCCCTAAGTTGGCAGGGTATGCCCAGACGTGGGTCCCTTGCTCACATTGCCACTGGATTCAAGCTAGCCTGGCTGATGAGGGTTAGGAACCCGAAACCGGTCCCAGGATGCTTGTTTCCGGTCCAGGGAAGACATGGCTTGGCAGTTCGGGCTGGACTGTTCCCATGAGGCACAAGGTCAGACTGATTTGCATATGGCCATGTCTGAACTGGGGTGGTGGAGTGAGCTAAAGAATGATGATGGATTAAACCCAGATCAGTTGACTGGGGGTGAGTGTTTGATTTGCTCAAACGCTTTGTCCATCATCCCCTTTGGTATCACTTAGTGAAAGGTTTTCAGGAGGGATTTGTCATAGTAATCACTAGGGGGTAACTGTTCCTAATAGGAAAAAGAAGAGAAGCAGACCTATTTCGTAGCTAAAAGAGACTCGTGAGTCAACACTGCTCACAGTAAAGGTTGTATTCTGATGAAGAGTGGGGGGTTCCTCCTTTAGGAAAAAGTGCCCTCACACATCCATGCGGGCGTCATGCTTCATCATCGGGCGTTTGCTCCTCGTGGGGGTGGCGCTGCTGCCCCCCTAAAGGAGGAATCCCCCCATCTTCATCAGAATCCAACCTTTACTGTGAGCAGTGTTGACTCAAGTCTTTTTTAGCTACCAAATAGGTCTGCTTCTCTTCATTTTCCTTTTAGGAACAGTTACCCCTAATGATTACTATGTTGACTTTGGGAGCACTGGTACTGGACCTATCCTTTCTATAAGTTCCCGGACCCCCCTCTACAGTGTGTTATGAGGGATTTGTCATACCATGTGAGAAGAACTTGAAATCAGCATTGCAGCACCCAGAGATAGTGAGGCAAAAAATTGACAAGGAAATAGCCCTCGGTCGAGTCGAAGGCCCCCTGCCCCCTTGGGTACCCCAAGGTACTAGTGATCTCTCCATTGGGGATGGTTCCCAAGAAGGAAGCAGGGCAGTTCAGACTCATCCACCACCTCTCCTTTCCAGAGGGGGAGTCTGTCAACAATGGCATTAGCTTGGGGCGTGGCTTAGCCGAGCAGCAAGATGGCCCCTTGCTAAGTGGTTTCTGCCGGCCGATAACACATCTGGCATTAATCCTGGCGATCGGGCTACCCACTAGGCTGAATCAAGCAGAACTGCCTGCGGACGTGACCAGGCACCGTTCACGCTAATCCTAACTCCTGCAGCAGCCCAGAAACCCGGCTACGGGCGACAGACAGATCTGGGCCTACATGTGGCCTGAGTGGCAGCCTACCTGTGTGGGAGGGGTGAAGCATGGCGTGAGCCATTGGGCCGGATACACCCTTGCCCGGGGGTAGACAACTGCTGACACAGAGGTAGGAGTCACTGCGACTGGGCGCACCGGACAACCAATCCTCAGCACAACAAGTTCTTTGATGAAGAAGCCTCCACTACTTGGGAATAAGAGGCTGCTGTAGTTTGAGTCCTGCTGTCTGGATCCAAGGTATAGCTGTCCCGCAACTAACCAAGCAACTCCGGAGACAGGAGAGAAGGAGGAGTCTCGCCGATGTCGTGCTGGGGCAGACTCGACTGAGTGGCGGTCCAGATGACCAGGGCTGAACCATCCCATGCGGCTGAGATCCTCAGCTGAACCCGCAGATTAAGGTGGGTGTAGCGCGAGCCCGCAACAGGTGCCATAGTGGAGGTTTGACCGCCTGGACATCCAGGCCGATTCCACCTGACAATACGAGCAGAGGGAGACTGGCCACACTAGTTTGAGTGCCTATATTGTTATGATGCATCTCTGATAGCCACATACATGCAAGTTGGCATCCAAGAGGGGGGTAGGGTACAGTGCTACAAACTGGTCCTCGATAACAGCAGCAGCGTTACCTGTATTGCTCACTTAATGGAATAAACGATATTGGACATTGCAGACCATGGGCATACTTGCAAACCGATTGCTAAAGCGCAAACACATCTCAGCTGCTGATCGTTAGAAGAGGCGCCTTGTATTGTGCTGCCTAATACCTTTGCCTGGGTAAAAACTAATTGTCGAGGCGACGCTGGGCAAGGATCCCTGGATGCACTCACCAGGATCCCAGTCAACTGCCACACACAATATCACAAAGCGACCCAGCCAGGGGGCAAATATACTGGAGTTTAAGCCACTAAGACAGACCGTATTAAGACGGAGGAGTACCGCGATCAATGTGCATCTACACACGTGGGAGCAGGAGGGCCGGGCTATACTGAGCTGGTCACGCCATCACTGCTGGGCGCTAACAGTTCCTAATCCATTGCTCTGGGAGGATTCACTGTATAGGTGCTGAAACCCGAACGCAGGCTGCAGTACTCCCACAAGTGAAAAACAAAGTGATACAATGGGGAAAAACGACGCAAAACAAACCAAGATAACAAGAGACTCACACGCAACACAGATACGGGGGCAGAGCTAGATGCAGAACCAGACCCTAGAATAGCACCTGAAAGACAAGAAGATGACCTGCGGAAAATACTCCTGGAGGTAAAGAACAGCCCCAAAGCAATTGACACAAAACTCAACAAACTCACCACCCAACTTGATTAAGTGCGGTAAAGCGTTGACACTCATGAAACTCGGAGAGACCAACTAGAAAATAGAATGTCGGATGCACATGACTACCAAGTAGAATCGAAGGAACATTTACTACAAATGGAGAAGGTATTAAATATAATTAAAGCAAAAAATGATGACTTGGAAGCTTGTTCCAGAAGGAAAAACATATACATTACTGGTATCCCGGAGACCACTGCGATACCCAAAATGGAGACACATATCGAGAGTCTGCTAAGAAAGTTGTTTGGACAAGGCCTCTCTACAATGTTTATTGTGGAAAGAGTGCATCGATCTTTGGTCCCCAAGCCCCCAAACCACACTCGGATCAATTGTGACCAAACGACTAAACTATAGGGATAGAGATGTTGTCCTGCAACATACTAGAGAAAAGGGTACTGTTAGAATTTGGGGGCCTCTAGTTGGCACAGGTAGGTACTTGTAAAAAATAGGGACCCTCTTCTCTAGTCAGGATAAGGGGATTACACTCCTAAAACAACCCCTGGTCACCCCCTTGGTAGCTTGGCACGAGCAGCAAGGCTTTATCTCAGAGGCGTTGTAAGTTAAGCATTTGTGACCACATACAGTAACCCAGTGACAACATTACAAATGGACACCACACAAGGTTTTATATCAAAAATAAGTATATTTTATATAGAGTTACCAAAAGACCAATAAACAACAAAAATAATCGGCAGTACTATTAGATTTCAAGAGTTCTGGCTAAAAGGCTTAATTCAAGGTCCTGTGCCAGCCGGTAGCCCTGTCTGGCTACAGCGTTGTTGAAATAACACAGAGTCTAGCAAATCCAGCGGACTGCATCGGTACGGGCCCACTCAAATGTCGACAGACTCAGTCACAGTACTTTTTACTTGAGGCAGCTGGCACTGATGTGCGAGCCGGTTCCGGTGTTCATCGCGGTGCAGAAAGGAAGTGTTGCAGGACGTGTTGTCACTCGATGCGGTGCAGGCAGAGTTGGTGGATCCAAGGCGTGCGTTGCCGGGCGATACGGTGCTTCGTTGCAGTGCTTGCAGCTTGCGGTGCAGCCACAGAGCCGGAGTTCGGGAGCTGGCGTCGATCAGTCCGGAGGGCGGTGCGTCGCAAAGAATGTGAGGCGGTGCCCAACTCCCGTGCGTGCACAGGAATCGAAGTCAGCAGCAGTGACCGCGTTGGTCAGACCAGTACGAGTCGGTGTAGCGAGGCGTTGCACGTCGCGGTGTCCACCAGTAGCGGTGCAGGCAACGGCTCGGTGACGGCATCAGGACGGAGTCGATGAGCTCAGTGCTTGCGTTGTTCGAGGTGGACGTTGCTTGATGCGGTGCCTACAGGACACTGGGCCGGTTGTGAGAGTCGGTCTCAGCTCCCTGCCTCTGTAGCTACTAAAACAGCGTTTCCAGCAGCAATTCACAAAGGTTGGTGAAGACCACTGGTCCTCTCTTCCAAGCCCTTGGAGATCTTTTGCACAAGTTGAAAGTAAAGTCTTCAAAGTTCTTTCTCCTCTCTTTGGCAGTCAGGCAACCACTGCAGGCCAATCCCCCAAGCAGCCCTTCAGCTTGGAAATAGTCTCTCCTCAGTTTCTTCAGGTTCCTCTCCTCAGCAGAGGTATTGTCTTGTAAGTCCAGAAGTGATCTAATTTCTTGGGATCAGGGTCCCAATATTTATAGCCCAAAATCCTTTGTTCTCTGAGGGAAGAGGGGCCGGTGCCCAGTCCAAACCAGTTCTGAAGCACTCTGTTTACCAGACTTCTCCTTTCCTTTCACAGTGCAGGGCAGGCACATCAGACGCCCCACAGGAGGTGGAGCCAGCATTGTGGAAGGCAAGTACAGTCCTGGAGCACTTTGTTGACAGTCTTCCTTCTCTTCTTTCAGTGTGCAGGGCAGAGACATCAGACACACCACAGGGGGTGGAGCCAGCACTGTGGTGGTGGGCACAGTCCTATTCAGGTCCCAGGTGCAACTCCTCCCTCCCATCTAGATGCAGATCTCCCTATTCACCACTGGGCTGACTCATTATGTCTCCTGGAATTCCCAAGCCCTGTCACTCAAACTCCAGACAAAGGAATACACAACCTCGCAGAGGCAGGCTTGAAAGGTTAGACAAGCAAATAACTACTTTCTAAAAGTGGTATTTGCAAACACAGAATATTAAAATAAACTTCACTAAAAGATGTATTTTATTCTTCTGAGTCCAGGAATACTAAACTCAAATTTCTACCAAGTACCTGGAAGCCACTGCTGTGCACACACCTGTGCCCTACTACGATCTGCTCTTCATACAGGACGCACCATCCTGATGTTTTCCGCCCCAGTGACCTTTCCGCTTAGAGCCACTACCCGCTCTTATCGCCAACTACTCACACTTAGCCGCTGCTGTGCGGACTACTGTGTACCTCTACCTGCTGCTCGCCGTACGGGGCGGCGTATCCTGGGGCCACCGCATTCGGCAGCCTTTGTATAGAGCCTCATCCCGCTCGTAACTTCACTATCACTTCGCGAAGCCCGGTCGAGATTCTCATGACCTGGCACCTTTTCATGTTTCTTAGATTACCAGCAGCCCTGAAGAGTTCACATCCTCAACACGGTGTGACGAAACACGTGTCGGCTTGTTGTACTTTCGTATGTACTGATCATACCTGCACTATAAAAATCACCTCTAAGTTGCTGGATCTCGACCTCCTTACTTACAATGCGCCCAGCCCTTGTGCCTACCATAGTGGTGACTAATATGAAGAAAAGGGAAGGTTTAGGGACTGGCAAATGGGTGCACTTGCCCAGTCAGCATGACAGTACCAGACTGCAAGCAAGCTCTGCAATGGCAGACCTTAGACACGTTTTACAAGGCCGCTTCTTGGGTGGCACAACCAGTGCTGTAAGGCCACTAGCAGCATTTGGATTTACACGCCCTGGACACACTCTGTGCACTGTACCAGGGTCTGACAAGTAAACCAAATAGTCAATCATGGAATCACTAATTAATACATTCATTTACAATAGGGAGAGCATATGCACCTTAGCACTGATCAGCAATGGTAAAGTGCCCAGAGTCATTAAACCAACAAAAACAGGTCAGTGAAAATATAGGAGGAAGGCAAAAAGTTCAGGGATGACCCTGCAAAATGAGCCGAGTCCAACAGGTACTATCAACAATTAAGGGAATAACATATCCTTCTACCCAGACTTCACCCACACAGTCCAGGCGAGACGTGAATTTGGGCCGGCTAAGCGGATTCTACAACAATCTGGAACCTTCTATGTGCTCTTCTACCCAGCAAAGGTGAAAGTTACACGTGACCGCACAGCACATTACTTTATCGATGCAAAATCTGCCCTCAAATCGGCTAGACACATAAGCAACCGGAACAGTCCTCCATAACAGGCTCTCTGTGAAACATCCCGGGCATCACTCAGCAAAAATGAAGAACCTCCACCGCATCATCTATACCAGTTAAGTCGCATCCCAGATACTGTGCTAGAATGTAGGAAGTGCTGCAGGAGCTGATACTAAATTTATGATAACTAAAGTATCATGAGTAAACTGGTTGTGGGCTCCAATACCAGATACAAATATGGCACTGACTCTTAATTCGGCCACTCTGCCACATGGTGGGGCTGTAAGCGGTGACCCCATGCCCCCGGGAGATCTCCCTTGAGATTGTAAAAATGTTAGCACAGTTGCTAGAAATATGAGAAAGTGGATGGGACAAAATGCACAACCTGTTTGGGGGGTTGGTGTGAGTGGTGGGTGGGAGTGGGTAGTAGTGGGTAGTAGTTGTGTTTTCTTACGGAAGCACATAGACAACACTTGAAAACAGATTTCACATGGTCACTCGCTACAATAAACACAAAAATTGCCAAATACGCTTGGATTCCTTTCCACAGGATACAAGGTACGATGCGAAAACGCAACAAACAAACCTGACTATATCCCCGACAGATTCATGTCAGATATATGCACATATGCCGCCCCCAGTAGAGATGAAGGCCTACACATTCCTGACTTGGAATATCCGAGGCTTTAATGATCATAGGAAAGCGCACCTCATTCAAGCTTACCTTGCTAGACATAACTTTGACATATGTTTCCTTCAAGAAACACATTTAAACAGTACCGATTCTAACAAACCAAGACATAAATGCTAGGGAGAGGCCTATTCCTCCATATATTCAAATTATGCTAGAGGAGTTGCCATATTAATACACTGTGGTGTTGATTGGATGTTGACCCAATTCTAGATAGAAAGGCACGAATGGTGGCACCAAGATTTCCATGGTTGCGATATATGGTCCAAACACTGATAACACAGAATTGTGCAGTGATATCTAGGCTAGAGTGGTTGCATTGGACTGTAATACCATCAAATGGGGCGGTGACTTCAATACCATCTTATGTGACACCACGGATAGACTGGGTACTTCACGAAACCTACACCCTCGAGCCGGTTAAACACTCAACACAATCATATCCGACAACCACCTAGTGGACATCTGGCGACAGCGCAATTCGGGGAGACGGGAGAGCACCTGTATTTCAGCACAACATAGGGCCTTGTCCAGACTGGACTTCTGATTGTTGTCGGGTGATGTGGCAACGTGGACAGAGGAGACCGCACATATGCCCAGAACCTTACCTGATCATGCTCCCTGCACAGCATGAATTCACATGGAGACTGCCCCACCCCATGCCCTGCTAGATGCGGCACTTAGGGAGGAAATACTTGGAGATGTTGTTGAGTACTGCTCCTTGATTCAGGGATCATTATATTTCCCCTCAACACTTTGGGGGGCTTTTAAAGCTATAATTAGAGGGAAGTGCATTGTTAGTCAAGCAAGGGTTATAAAAGCCATCAGACAAACCATTAAAATCTTAGAATCCACGATCAGGAATATTGAACTTAAATATTTCGACACCAATGATCCGATACACCTAGCGCCCATCAAGGAAAAAATCTCAGAATTTGATGATGAAGCAAATAGAGAAGTTAAATTCTTAGGGAAATATGCAACTGTTAGAAGACACGGAGAAGGAGACCGCCCTGGTAGAACCCTCGCCAATATTCTAAAGCCCACACACAGCACGCCATACATAGCAGAACTACTAGACAGGGATTATAATCCAATCAAGGGCCCGCAGGAGATACATTATCATTTTACTGATTTTTATGCCTCGCATTACTCCTCTAATTCACCCAACATAACACACAGGGAATACATAGATGCACCATTTACTACCGACGACATAGTCCAGGTTATCTATAGTTTACAGCTGATAAGACTCCGGGATTAGATGGCTTAATGACTGCCTTTTAAAAATGTTATGCCTCAATACTCGCGCCACACCTTTTGGCTATGTACCAAGAATCACTTCACAATGGCTCCCTCCCTCCCACTACTCAGGAAGCAGTGAATTTAACGCTACTTAAACCAGGCAAACCCCCAAATCGCTGCAATTCATACAGACCCCTCTCGCTCATCAACATTGATAAGAAAATGTATGCGAAACTCCTCGCAAATAGATTGCAACCCCTACTCCCCCTTATCGCTAGACCGGATGAGTCCGGTTTTATACCTGGACATTCAACATCACGTAATCTGTGGAAGTTTTTCTCAGTATTACACTATTTAGATCCCCACACTCCTGCTTTGTCGGCGCTGCTCGATGCCACCAAGTCCTTCGAATCACTGGAATGGTCGTATTTATTTTCCATTCTAGCCAGACTGGGTCTTATCCTCTTAGCTCCCTCTTCATTGGGCAAATCAGACTACTGTACTCGCAGTCGACAGCCCGACTACACGCAAATGGCTTTGTAACAGCCCCTTTTGACATCACTTGTGGCAATAGGCAGGGATGTCTGTTGTCGCTCCTCCTATTTGCTATAGCTATGGAACCACTCGCCGCCAGAATTAGGCAGCATCACAAGACACAACGCCTGGACTTCTCAGCAAGAGATCTAATTATCTCACTCTATGCTGATGATATTACATTATATATAAGAGATCCTAAAGAGAACTTGCATCCTGTGCTCCGGGATCTAACTACATTTGGTGGCCTATCAGGCGTAGAGATCAACTGGGCCAAGTCAACTTTACTACCTCTCATGCCCTCGACTGACCAATTTCAGTCGGAATATCCTATTCAATGGGCTAACAGCCCAGTCAAATATTTGGAGATTTGGTTGAGTTGAGACATACAGGAGCTATGGACCATGAACTACGGGCAGACGGTCACATAGCTGGAGGTAAAAATTGCTATTTGGTTCAGGCTCCCACTATCTCTTGCTGGGAGAATCGCCATTACTAAAATTATTGTTCTGCCTAAGTTATTATACATATTCACAAACTTACCTCTGCAACTAATTCAAACCTTCTTGAGAACTCTGCGGTCTTTGATAGTCTCCTTGGTATGGGAGGGTAAACAAGCGTGGGAGATACTCACGTTCCCATTAAACCAGGGTGGACTGGGTGTACCAGATATTGCCTTATATGCATATTGTGCCCAAGCGCAGTTTTTACACCACTGGATATTTCCGACTGCATTCCAACCTCAGGTGGCTGTGGAATCAGACAGAGAAGCCCAATACCACTAAATGTGGCCTTATATCGACCCTATAGATGACCCACTGCTGTACTGAACACAGCCCAAACTCTGAGTTGGGCCTGGGACAGGCTACGAAACAGAGCAGGCTACCTGACCCTATATGCACCATCTACTACACTTTCTCAGAATCCACAAATGCTCCCATTACAGGACTAAGGGAATGTTGCGAGGGCTCAGCGGCCTAGCCATATTTGCTGTCCTTTACCCAAATTATATCTTTTTATCCCTCCCTCCAATCAGCCAGGGAACGGTCTCCAGTCTTTCTGAACTATTGTTATATCACCATATCAGGGGTACATGTTGCAAAATTCACAACACATTCCCGAACCCCCAGACTCTCTCCCTCCCTTGAACAAATGCTAACTAACTCATCCCCCTGTAAACTCATCACTCAATTATACAACACAATGCAAAGCTCATCCCCAGTGACACAACCGTAAGCACTGGAAAGTTGGAACTCTGAATTGGATGAACCCATGACAGAGGAGCAATGGTGGTTCTGTTGCCATCAATTAGAACTGTTATCACCAAATTAAAGGCTGCAACTTATACATTTTAAGTTTTTACACCGCATATACAGGACACTCATCCAAATCAAGAGTATGGGGGTGTGGTGCCTCCCAGGCTTCATTTCTCCACATTGCATGGAACTGTCCTCAGGTGGCGAAGTACTGGGTTGAGATATTTCAAATGATCAGTGTGATATTGGGTTGCAACATAGACCCAACAACTAAACTCGGGCTCCTGGGATATTTACAGAAGGCCCCAGTCAGAATCCGTATACTCTTAGCCATGCTCTTACTCCTGGTAAAACGCAGGGTCCCCATGCATTGGGGCAAGCATAATGCTCCCACTATTAAGACATGGATCTTAGACATCACATTCTGTCAGAATCAATTGAACATGTTCTGGGAACTGACGTCGCTGGCATCTAGACCCAAAGACATATGAGAGCCCTTTCAAACTTGGCTAACCACTCACAACTCGGCCCAAGACTCTCCCTCCTCATTAGAGAAAACATCAGATCAGAACACACGTCATGTAAATGATTAGCTCCCCCTTAGACATAATTAACATGCTTACACTGACACCTCTCATGTGAGTTATTTTGTTTAATACAGAGTCTAGGAGAGGCACACCTGGGAAGGATAACTATGTAGTGGGATTGGGCATACCATAATGTGTAATCATGGATTGTCACATATGCTGTCTTACTTCCTTAGATGTTGCTGTTGTAGTTGTTTAACTGAAATGGCTACCACATGATGCATTTTAGATCGAACGTGCATCTGCTGCATTACATATACTTTATCCAAATGACAATAAACAAAGAATACAAAAAAAAACCAATGACATTAGTTTGGCTGTGTGCTCACTAGGCTACGCACCGGTGGACAATGCTATTGACCTAGTAAAGGGGACTGGCCATGGTGCCCTCATGGCCAAACCTGACATCGAGTCTGCATTCCGCCTCCTCCCAGTTCACTCAAAAAGCTTCCACCTGCTGGGCTTCCAATGGGAAGGGGGCACTTATATTGATTAAGCAATGCCAATGGGATGCGCAGTGTCCTGCGCATATTTTGAGTAATTTAGCACCTTTCTGAAATGGGCCTTACATAACCGGAACACCGCAGGGAGTAAACTACACTAACTCGATTACTTATTTTTCGTGGGCCCAGCAGGGTCAGCAACATTTGTGGGAAACCTTGCCAGCATTTCAAGACCTAGCAGGGGAGCTGGGAGTCCCTCTGGCAGCAGATAAATCAGTAGGTCCCTCCACTCGGCTCACATTTTTAGGGATTCAGCTGGACTCAGTCCCAGGAATTTCCAGACTCCCAGATGAGAAAGTAAGAGAGTTCAGGGACGACATTAGATACTTATGTGGTAGGAAGAAGGCAACCCTCCGCGAGTTGCAGCAGTTTATTGGAAAGCTTAACTTCGCAGCCAGAGCCATCCCTGATGGTCGGGCCTTTGCCAGATGCCTTACTCAGTTAACTACGGGGCTCACGCACAAACACCATCATGTTAGGTTGGGGGCAGGGGTCAAGTACGCCCTCATCATGTGGGACACCTTTCTAGCGGATTTTAACAGCCGGTTAATCTGGAGGGAGGGCTGGGTGTCAGCCAGGCAGATTGCCCTGTTCACAGATGCATCAGGCAGCACAGGTTCGGGGCCCTTATAGGGGACGAGTGGTGCACTGGGCGATGGCCAGACAGCTGGCAGAGTCAGGGCGTCACCAGCAACATCATATTTCCAGAGCTGTTCCCCATTATAGTTGCCCTGGCGGTCTGGAAGAAAGAATTGAGGGACATGAAGCTGACGCTCTGGTCTTATAACAAAGGAGTAGTGCAGGCAATCAACAGAGAGCGATACAAGGAGGGCAATGGAGCAATTCATCCAATGGGCATTTACGAACAGAAAGACCAGGTCCTGGGCCCAAACCCACCTGTTGGTAGTAGTGCACTTTTTCAAGTGAATCACGGGGCAGGACCCCACCGCATCCTATTACATCAAAGCAGCTATGAGGGGTTGGAAGCGCTCTTAAGGGGTGAAGGCAGATAACCGTAGGCCGAATACATTGGTCTTACTCATGGATGCGCTGAGGGAAATAGCGAAAGACACATATGAACTGAACCTGTTCAAAAGCAGACTTTTCAACCGCATTCTTTGGGGCATTTAGGCTCAGCAAGCTAGTGACCCCGGCTAGGACAGGCCCCGCGGAGCATTGCCTGCAGGCAGCCAACATCAAGCCTAGGGTGACCAAGGTGGAACTGCAGCTGAGAAGGTCAAAAACTGACCAAGCAGGCAAAGGGGAAATATTGAGGCAGGAATGCATTAGGGACACTGAATATTGCCCAGTATGCTGCCTACATGGCATCTCGGCCAGCAGGTTAGGTCCCCCTGTTCAAATATAAAGATGGAAATCTCTTAGGTAAATTCCAGTTCTCAGCAGTGATGCGCAAAGCCCTGGGCAGGGCAGGCCTCCCGCCAGCATCCTTTGGTTTACATTCATTTAGGATTGGGGCGGTGACCATAGCAGCCCAACATGTCCAAGGTAGGGATCAAGGCCATTGTCAGAAGGCAGTCCATGCATACTGGAGCTACATGAGACTGCAGCTTCTGTAAACCCACACCGCAAAGCACATGACTACGCGGTCGCCTAAAATTCTTCTGACATTATGATTATTGCTTCAACAGGACGCCGCACCCTCGGCTGGTATGGGTGGTGGGTCACTCTTTTGTTTAATTTGTGGCAGCAGCAGGGACATCACAAGCAGCGAGGCAGGCCAGTCAACACATGCGTTCGATGGTTGAATCCCCTGCGGATGAGATGGAACCAACTACCAGTGGTACTCGAGGATCTGCGGAAGGATGCAGCCTGGAACCCAGATGTGTTGATAATTCATCTGGGCGTGAACGATTTAGCCCGGCTGGGGAGAAAAGAGCTATACTCCTCGCCTTCCAGGTGAACCTAAAGGGGATAGTGCAATGCTTCAGGAGCACTGTCATCATTTGATTCGAACTGATTCGCAGGCTGGTGTCGCGTGGGACGGAGTCATAAAAGGCAGTAGAAAACTCAAAAAGAAGCTGAATAACTCTGCAAGCAAATTTTGCAAGACCAACGGCTTGAAGATTGTTAAATATTGCCTCATCCACCCAGGTAGCCCGGAGCTCCACAGGCATGACGGGGTCCACCTATCGGAGGAAGGGATGCGCGCATTCTGGAGCAACCTGTGGTGGGTGATGTTTTTAGCAGACTGCAAATAATGAAAGACAAAAGATGAAAACTGACTGCACAGGTGGAGCTGCAGGAAGACAGGACCCTCCCTGGCGGCATGACAGAAACGAAGGGTACATTAGATTGGTTATGGAAGCACACCGACAGGGCGGTGTGTAAAAGGAGGGCCACTCACTATGGGATGCCTTATGGCAGGGTAAGTAGGCCCGACAAAAGGGGGTAGCTCGCACCCAGACCCCGCTAGACAGCAGGGCACAAAAGAAACTAGCAAGGTAGCAAGTTGGGGTCTAACTCCAGGGAGAGGCTACCCCCACATGCAAAGGGGTGTGGTAACCAACAGAACAATCTATGAACTGTCAGGGTGATTTACGACTGTATGAAATGCAAATGAGCAATGACAAGCATGTGATTTATGACCAACAAATGATTTATGGCGGATGATGTATGACAATTATGAAGAATGATTTATGACAAGAAATTTATGACTGCTGGTGAGATAATTATTTACGGAACCTGATGATTTATGACCCATGATTTATGATGAGCAACAAAGGATGTATGATGATTTATGACCCTGGCCACAAAAAGTATGTCTAGGGGCAGTTACCAATGTGTAGATATGTAATAAGTAATAAACTGCGGCCTACAACGACCACAAAAATTACAACAACTGGTTGTGTTTGGTTATACATTATATATGAGAGTGTGTGCCATCCTGGAATGGGCAGAGTGCATGCATTATAGCAGAGGACGCCCCCGAAGGGGGCCTCGAGGGCCGGCACCATAACGGACGCCAGAGCCCTGCAAGGAAATGGTTTGTGCTGCTGGGTAGCACCCCGTAGTGGAGGGGGGCATTTCCTGCATGGCAAACTCATGCCAGAGAGGTACCAGGTCACTGGGCCAATGGTGAGGGACCAGGTGATGGTTAGAATCACCCAATCAGTGGCGCCCGCCCCAATATCAGCAGGAAAAATGGAAAAGAGGGGGATATGGCAGCACTACTGTATCATGGAGCTGGGGAGCGGCCCCAAAGGTTTTTCAAGACCTACCCACCCATACGTATGCAACAGCAGCGTCACAGTGCTGGTGGAAATGAAGGGTACATTGGTTTGGTTATTGAATCACACCAACAGGGTAGTGTGTAGAAGAAGGGCTGCTCACTTTGGGATGCCTTACGACAGGGAGAGTAGGCCCATCAAAAGGGGGTAGCAAACAGAAACGGCACTCACAGTCCACACCCCGCCAGACAGCAGGGCACAAAAGAGACTAGCAAGGTAGCAAGTTGGGGCTTAACTCTGGGGAGAGGCTACCCCACACTCAAAGGTGTGTGGTAACCAAAAGAACAACCTATGAACTGTTAAAGTGATTTATGACTGTGATTTGCGAAGAAGCAATGACAAGCAAGTGATTTATGACCAACAAATGAATAATTGTGGATGATTTATGACAATCATGCAGAATTATTTATAACAACAAGTTTATGACTGCTTGTTAGAAATGGTAGTCTCTAATTGGCACTGGCTGGCACCAATGTCCAAATAGGGACCCTTCTCCCTAAGTCATGGCAAGTGGGCTACCCCCTTCGACAACCCCTGCTCAACCCTGTGGTAAAGTAGCACGAGCAGTTAGGCCTATCTCAGAGGTAGTGTGTGAAGCATTTATGACCATGTGCAACAAGGCAGTAACAACACCACAAAAGGACACAACTCAGGTAGATATAGAAAAATAGTATATTTATCTAACAGTTTAACTCAAAATTCTCAAAACGTTTCAACAAGCTGCAATGCACTTAAACTTGTAGGGACTCAAAAAGGCAATAACGTATTCACTAGAACATGGAAATGACTGAGTTCAAGGCCGGGGCCTACGCGACCCGTTGCACACCTGGCATCTGCCATTGAAAGGGGACACAGCGCGCAGCTTCTCGTAGAAGCGGAGACGGTGACAGGCTGAATCCCAGCGACCACAAGTCTTGGCTGCAGAGGTCCGCAGCGTGCACCCAAAATGATTCGGGCACTCAGGGACAGGCGGGCTCTCAGCGGCAGCAGCACGCGACTGCGGCAGCCCAGGCTGGTGGTGGCGATGATTCTAGTTTTTCAGCTCCGTGGTGGGCTCACAGCAGCAGCAGCTCTCTCTTAGCTGCGGTGTCCCACGGGACAATCCACAATGACACAAAGGGGACAAACAGGGCGGGCACTCAGTGGCAGCAGCTCTCCTTTAGCTGCGACGACCCGCAGGACAAATCTCAATGGGGCAACGTTAGCAAAGGTGCGAGCACTCAGCGGCAGCAGCTCTCCCTTAGCTGCGACGGCCCACGGGACAAATCACGATGAGGCAAAGTGAGCAAAGGTGCGGGCACTCAGCGGCAGAAGCTCTCTCTTAGCTGCGGTGGCCTACAGGATGAAGTGTGATGCAAAGTTGGCAAAGGTGCGGGCACTCAGCGGTGGCAGCTCTCTCTTAGCTGCAGCGGCCCACACAGATTCAGCATGGGTTTCAAAGGTTCAAATTCAGGCGATCCCTCAGCGGCGGTAGCTCCCTCTCAGCAGCCCACACGGATTCAGTGACAGTTCCAATAGTTCAGATTCAGCGACAGTTCCAATGGTTCAGACTCAAGCGGGCTCTCAGCAGCGGCAGCTCTTTCTTAGCTGCAGCGGCCCACACAGATTCAGGAGGGCTGTCAGCGGCAGCAGCTCTCTCTTAGCTGCAGCGGCCCACACCGGTTCAGGCGGGCTGTCAGCGGCGGTAGCTCTCTCTCAGCTGAAACAGCCCACAATGATTCAGTGACAGTTCCAATGGTTCAGATTCAGCGACAGTTCCAATGGTTCAGACTCAGGCGGGTTCTCAGCGGCGGCAGCTCTCTCTTAGCTGTAGTGGCCCACATAGATTCAGGCGACCCACACAGGTTCAGTGTAAGTTTAGATGGTTCAAATTCAGGCGGGCTCTCAGCGGTGGCAGCTCTCTCTTAGTTGCAGTGGCCCACACAGATTTAGCAACAGTTCCATAGGTTCAGATTCAGGTGGGATCTCAGCGGCTGCATCTCTCTCTTAGCTGCAGCGGCCCACACAGATTCAGCAACAGTTACACAGATTCAGATTCAGGTGGGCTCTCAGCAGCGGGAGCTCTCTCTTAGCTGCAGAGGCCCCCACAGATTCAGCTAAAGTTTCAAAGGTTCAGTCCGCAGTCCGCACAGTAGAACTAGAGGCTCCGGATTACTCAACGGAGACCTCACCTGCAAGCAGAATTCCTCGCCACCGGCGTAGCTAGGGGGGGCGGAGGGGGCGGTCCGCCCCAGGCGTCACTATTATGAGGGCGGCGGCCACGCAGCACTGGCCCATTGCGGCGGCCGTTATAATTTATTTAGGGACATTGACTTCTGTCAGTCAGTGTCCTCAAATAAGTTATAAAGGCCGCCACAACGGGCCAGTGCTGCGCGGTCGCCGTTTTGTAAGTGCTGCTCCCATTTAGGGCTTCTGCTACAAAACTGTACAAGTGTGGCAGTGCGACGTCCCTGGCAAACTCGCTATTTAATTCCTGCTGCCAGTATGGCGCTCCCAGCAGAGTTAAGGCAGGCTGCTGGCTGGCGCTTACTCACCCCAACTGCTACAATGTAGCACAATCCATTTTTTCCGATTCCCCGGGCACGGCTCTGTCAGCCGTATGCCATCGAGGTGGTGTGCCAATGATAATTGTCTGTCACCGGAGCCCACCCCCTTCCCTAGGACTCACAGGAGTCATGACAGCCCCTGCTTCGGCAAATATCACCAGAGGCGGGCTGGGCGCTAAACCAGTGAATTTTCGCGGCGGCTCACGGCCTGAGTCTGCCTGCTGCAGCTAGACTAAATGAACTTCCTGCTCCGGTGCCCGATTGGTGAATTCAGATCTCCCCAAAGATAAGGAGCCTTCCACGTGACATGTGTCACAGTGTTCTGTTGTCAAACAAATTAATTTCGATCCAGCAGACAGTGCGTGCCCCCTCGTGGATCTGGCGCCATACCTGTTATTTTTTCGGAAAGGCCTGTGCCCCACTGTGACCACGCGTGTGGTGCCCTTATTGGCCATAGGCAGACAGACGGAAAACTAGCAGGCAGCTTTGATTTTCCTTGCCAATACAGTCGCTGCCTGCCTAAGTGGCACGTTTTAGTCCACAGCACCCGGCCCACATGTGCAGCCCGGAATTCAGGAGATCATGGGGCCAGTCACATTCAAGGCAGTGTGGCAAGAAAAGGGAGTCTGCTGTAATCAAATCGAAGATTTTAAAAGGTATGTTAAATGGTTGGTGAACAGGTGCTGGGGCTGTGTGTCATGACTCATGCCACCTTTGCATTTAATGTTTAGATAATATTTAGCTGCGGATGTCGGCACTCACTCTAAAATTTCCAAGTTCCAACCGTTTTTTCTTAGCATTTAAGCTTTGTAGTTCTGTTCATAATTCATTAGGAAAAAAACGTGACTGCAAAGGATTAGATGGAAAACTCACGCCTGGCAGGTCCTGGAAAACTTTGGAGCTTTGATGGCAATGAGATGCTTTCAGCAGATCATGGCCTATGCAAACATCGTTTTTGTCTGTTTTCATACTTGCTCTTTAAAGGGGATATTTGAAACTACACACTAGGTCCTCTTTTACACTTGCAAGAAGCATCAGGTATTACCTTTAAGTGAACTTTGGATTCCAATATGAATCACACCTTTGCTGTTGGTGTGGACAGGAAGACAAAACAAAAATGAATAGTTCCTACTGTAATGTAACTGCTGGTGTTGTTTAAAGCGATCCAATACCTTAATATCAAGTTCACATTATATAATAAGAACTGTAAAAAAAAACAAGTGCCTCAAGCTAATTTTAGGTTGCCCATGCATCAACACACATTAAAAGTAGTTATTTAGAGTAAGAATTGAACTGTAATGCGGGTTAGGTACCAGAAGGTCCAGCCTTCACTTGCCTCACTTCACTTTCCTCACCATTAAGTGTTTCTATCCTCATGTCAGGTTGTCCTGACTGAGCTTCTGTCTGAACCTGCCTGGTCCTGTAGAAGGACACAAGTGAAGGAATTTTCTGGCCTTATTTAGCAGGCCAGCTATGCTTTCAACTCCTCAACAGGATACTTTGAACATGATACCACCCATTTCACCAAGATTTATATGGGTTTAATATTAGGATAAAATACTAGACGTAGACTAAGGAGAATGTAAATAAGCACAGGCCAACCACAATTGGTGAAATCTTATAAATACAAGTATAATACATTTACACACAGAAGTGCCTAATTAAGTTAAGCCAGTATTTGACATTGGCAGAAGTGCACAGATTTCCCATCCAATGAGCTATAATATTGAGCTGCTCCATGCTGGTTGCTCTAAGCGCCATAGACTATGCAACCGGTTTCAGATAGGAGAGCTTTAATGACGCTAGCCATCTTGGAATAATGTTTTTTTTTAATATATATTCTTTTATTTAACAGTAAGAAAAGAGGAGGCAGTACAAATATCAGGTGTCAAACAGTAAAATACGGAGCAGGGACAGGCGGGGGAGTAGTATAGACAAATAATCAATATAAGGAACACATAGCGTATCGCGATTACGGATATTGGAGATAGGGGAATAAACAGTCTATCTTACGATCCGAAACCATCCCACCTGCGAGATCTCGTCCTCAATGATACAGGATAATGAAAGCCAGTTTGGACACCCGGACAATAAAGGATCCGTTGAGAATAAACAGCCCACCTCTCGTAGAAAGGAAAAAGGAAAAAGCAAAAGGGGCCATAGAAAAAAACAAAGGCAAAATAAAAAAAAACCTCCCCTAACCCCCCACCCTGCACCCCTGCAATGGCTACCGCCTAACCCCACTAGCAGCGTGCCTGTCGCCCAAGAACTACCCTAAAGGAAGGGAAAAAGATAAAGTGGAGGAGGAGAAAGCAAACACACTCCCGGTCTCCCGTACCCCCCGCCAATAGCGACCACCCCGAGACGCAATAAAACCAATATTCAGCAAAATATACAAACCAGTCGGGGGAGTTTAGTCAAAAACCACCCAACTCCCGTCACAGGATAGGCACAACCCCAGCCTTGCATAAAGCTATTTTATCAAGCCCAAGCGATCAAGTTCAGCCCTGGCCAGTACGGTCTTTCATAGGAGTCCTTCTCACTCGAGCCGCCATCTTGATGGAAAAGGCAAAGCGTTCACAAAAGTTCATGTCGGTGCTGCAGGATTGAAAACAGGATAAAAGTTCACAAAGTCTACCAATCGAACGAGGAAAGGTGTCCAAGAACAGCGAGTATCTCCAACAGTCACTTAGGAACTTGTTACCACACAGAAGACCGTCTATAGACGTATTAGGCGTCTGCAGAATCGGGCAGGAGACGCTGGCGATAGTCACGGGCTGGCTTGTTGTTAATTGGGAACCGCCAAGGCTCATTAAATCCGGGATCTGCACGGGGACCTCGATCTCAGGTGTGCAGTGCACCGCTGGTATCATAGCTAGCTGGGAACTGAACGAAAGATCATCCTCCGGTCCCAGGATACCGTCCACTTTCACAATCAGTGTCCGGAACACAGCGAGAGTGTGCGAATGGAGCGCCCCAATGGCGGCCATGACGGCCTGCAGCGATGGCGTGCCTTCCGTCTGCCCCATCCCCTATCAATAGGCGATAGAGCAGGACTTGAACCCCGGTGGCCGGCTACTCCGGGGTAACAGGCCACGCAAATCCGATGTCGAGCAGTGGGCGCTCCTCGTCCTGCAGAATACACCTTCGCCGTTGGCGAGGGCCCCAGCCGGTCGACCCCGAGAGGGTAGCAAGGTCTCCGGGCACCAGACCCCGACCACGGCAGCCGGTGTGGCACGCTGGTGTGTCCACGGTGTAGACCGTTAACAGGGTCGTCACCAAAAATCAACAATTCACGGCACACTTCGGGAGACCGGGCTCAGTCCAGGTCTCGTGGCCGATGTTGATCAATTCCAACCCGGGTAGGCTAGAAATCGAGTCCCCGGCTTCCACACGTTGTTAGGCCGAGAATGGAAACACGGCGTATCATCGTCAGCTGATAAGGTAGAAAACTCGGGATTGCACCTTTAGAAGCAGAAAAACTTCACGAACACGGGAGTCCGGCGTGAGTTCAGGATTAAAGGCAGGATATTCGAGCTGCTGGCGGAGGTCAGCGGAGCCGGGAGCTTACGCGGCCATCTTGATTGCTGGCATAGCTCCTCCCCCCCTTGGAATAATGTTTGATAAAGGAGCTGGTGCCAATTGCCACTAGATCCAGTCTAGTCGTGTTGCAGAATCAGAAGTTTCCTTAATAATAAATTAGGTGGTTAGTGACCATTTCATTTCAGACGTTTTTCAGCAAAGAGGCACGTTTGAGATGTTTTTCTCTCTACATGAAAGTCATTGCTTGGTTTTACTCTTGTTAAAGTGTCGCACAGTCTGACTCTGGTTAGTGCCCTTACATTCCTGGTGCTTTGCAGCAGCAGTTTTAAGCTAGAGTTTCTCATTGCTCAAATGGGTTTATTTCTGATATGTATATGTTTGCCACGTCTTTATTGCCTGATTTTGCTCACGAGAAGGTGTCATTCCTAGTCTTTGAAATGACTACACTCAAATTATGAAAATGTCACACATAGCAATCTAGAACCTTGGCAGCTATGATGTTGTTCCTCTGCGCAGCAGCACCGCACAGCACGTGACTTCCTGGCTGCTGCTGTCCCATGCGGCATCAGCGGGTGTCCTGATAGTGTGCTGGGCCAGTCGAGGTCACTGAGCCACACTGTGACGTTCTAAATGTAGCCTCTCTGCTGTGACCGGAAAAATCGTGCTGTTTTTGGGGTGTGCCCCCAACACGTCAGAGTAGGAGCCCTCGAGCGCCTCTCCTGACCCCACCTTGACTTGGGCCAGAGTTCCTCAGCTCTGCCTGCATTCCCAGTGCTGCTCAAACACGCTCGAGCCTGCCAGGTGAGGGCTTCCTTGTGACGGCGCTGCCCAGAGTGTTGGCAAACCAAGCAGAAAGTCCTGCCCTGGCCTGTGCATGTCACCTGGCAGGCCAGAGGGCGATGCCGGCACCCAGGTCACCTTTTTGGTTAGCTGCGGTCCGTCTCCTTGGGTACTGCGGGCACTCGGCCATGCCGCAATCCCAGCGGAGTGTGGGCATCAGATCCCTTCGGTCTCTCGAGCTGGACTAGGGCCGCATGCCTGGCGTTGGAGACCGACCACCGCCCGCCTGCTGCACTCGGTGATCACCGGTGCTGAAGGACACACAGGGTGTGTTGGTGATGCGCGGAGCTGCCCGTGAACATGGTGGACCCAGGTAGGGGATGTTTGTTTCAGAACTGCTGCTGCTGCACCATGGGACTCGCATCTGAATCCGAATTCCCGGAAATTATTATTTTCATGACTCGGAAGAAGTCTCCTTGCTCTAGAACACTAGAACATATTTATTCCACACCTTGGCTTGGAGCTTTCATCACCCCCACACACATTTATTAGTGCTTTTCACTAGGACTCAGTTTACCCTCTCCACTGGTGCCTCGATTGTGTAAAGCCATTTGGACTTTGACTGAAGTGTGGCCGTCTCGAGCCACTGGAATTCCCCGCAAGTCCCCGCAGCTAGATCTCGGCCTTTCTCTGCATCTGCACTCCTTTAGTGGCCATGTTAGGAGGATTCTCAAGTTCTCAAGCCTCCTGAAGCGTCCCTGTGCTTTGTGTCCGTCTGAGGCCTATGCCTCTCCATACACAACTTCAGAAAAAGCTTAGTTGATTAAAGCAGGGCGGCAGAGGAGGTGTAATAATTTGGCTCGAAGAAAAGGAGAGTTCACACGTCATGTAGTATTTGGTGTCAGGTTGTGACTTGTCATTTCCCGTCTTGTGTATGATACTAACCCAGGCTTCTGAACATATTTACGCTCTATGAGGGATGCAAGGTGCATTCTGGGATATGAAGTCCTGTCTACTCCATATTAAATGCAATGCATTATATTCCATTCTATTTTACATGGGCTTGTAGTCTTGTGAGGTATGTGTCCAAGGAAATAGCTGTTTAATTTAGCAGATTGTCTAGGGTATGTCGGGAGTGAACATCGCATCCAGAGGGTTGTGAGACATATTGTTTAACTTCATCCAGTGCTGCCTGTCTGAGTTATTACAGCCAGGTTCTACTTCTACTTCTACATGAAGTTCTGTGAACCGTGTCAGACATCGTGAGGCAGCACGTGCTGTACCTTTTCAACGCCGGGTCACTTGAAAGCCCTTCAACTTGCCGCACGTCTCGAGTCAGTGCATAGAGTGAAGTAATGGTATCTCTCACTCTGCTAGTTTCTCATAAAATTAAAGATGTGCTTGCCTTTTAAACTAGCAGGGCCTAGTGCACAGTCATGATTATCTTCAGCTGCCTGCTCTGTTACAAGGGATCACTGAAAGAATATCGACTACCACAATATCGAGTACCCAAAATATCGAGGTGAAAATATCTACTACAAAAATATCGAGTTTGTATGTACAAACAGGTAAGTACAAAAATATCGACTACAAAATATCGTTTACAAAAATATCGTTGTAAAAAATATCGACTTTACTAAAAACAATGTTTAATTACATTAATATAAAAAATTAATTACTAAAATATAATTAACAATACTTAAAATAACTTTTAATAATTAAATATTTAATTAAAGTAAAAAAAAGAATATATTTTTAATCATATTTCTTAAAACATATATATATAGTAACAACATTTAATTAAATAATAGGCAATATTGTATATGTACCCCAAAAACCCAAAACTGACCCTGAACCCTAAAAATACCCCTTTACCCAAAAACTAAAAACTGACCCTGAACCCTAAAAATAACCCTTTACCCAAAAACTAAAAACTGACCCTGAACCCTAAAAATAAATCTTTACCCAAAAACTGAAAACTGACCCTGAACCCTAAAAACACCCCTTTACCCAAAAACTGAAAACTGACCCTGAACCCTAAAAATACCCCTTTACCCAAAAACTGAAAACTGACCCTGAACCCTAAAAATACCCCTTTACCCAAAAACTGAAAACTGACCCTGAACCCTAAAAATACCCCTTGACCCAAAAACTGAAAACTGACCCTGAACCCTAAAAATACCCCTTTACCCAAAAACTGAAAACTGACCCTGAACCCTAAAAATACCCCTTTACCCAAAAACTGAAAACTGACCCTGAACCCTAAAAATACCCCTTTACCCAAAAACTAAAAACTGACCCTGAACCCTAAAAATACCCCTTTACCCAAAAACTGAAAACTGACCCTGAACCCTAAAAATACCCCTTTACCCAAAAACTGAAAACTGACCCTGAACCCTAAAAATACCCCTTTACCCAAAAACTAAAAACTGACCCTGAACCCTAAAAATACCCCTTTACCCAAAAACTGAAAACTGACCCTGAACCCTAAAAATACCCCTTTACCCAAAAACTGAAAACTGACCCTGAACCCTAAAAATACCCCTTTACCCAAAAACTAAAAACTGACCCTGAACCCTAAAAATACCCCTTTCATTTAACATAATTAGCAATTAATCAATTAAATAAAATTAATTACCAATTACATTTTAATTAATTAACAAACATTTTTTAATTAACAATTAATTAAATATTACTACCAATTATTAAATTAACATATTTAATTAATTATAATTAAATTACTTCCCACCCTATTCCCCTATAAACCCACAACCCGCTAGAGAAAATACATTATTTTAATTGACATAATTAGCAATTAATCAATTAAATAAAATTAATTACCAATTAAATTTTAAATAATTAACATATATTATTTAATTACCAATTAATTAATTATTACTACCAATTAATAAATTTACATATTTAATTAATTATAATTAAATTACTTCCCACCCTATTCCCCTATAAACCCACAACCCGCTAGAGAAAATAAATTATTTTAATTGACATAATTAGCAATTAATCAATTAAATAAAATTAATTACCAATTACATTTTAAATAATTAACATATATTATTTAATTACCAATTAATTAATTATTACTACCAATTAATAAATTTACATATTTAATTAATTATAATTAAATTACTTCCCACCCTATTCCCCTATAAACCCACAACCCGCTACAGAATTAAATTACACAATAATTAAAAAAATAATTAATTTAAAAAAAAAAAAAAAAATTGACACTTTTCACACATATTATAACATAAACACACTATAAATAATTAAATATTATTTAAAAAACTATATTTTTTACTATCTAGATTATATACTTGGATATTTTCACTGTCTATATTATTTACAGTCGATATTACTTCACTTACCTTAAAAACGATATTTTGGCTGTCGATATTCTGTCTAGTCGATATTTTCTCCAAACGATATTTAAAACTCGATATTCTGTCCAGACGATATTTTGGAGTCGATATTATGTCTGTGCACCGTTACAAGATGTAGTTTTGCAGTCACTCACAGCCTGTGTCTGTTCAATCACTCGTTTTCACGAGACGTGCCACTCCACATACAGCCGCACTAAAATCATGTTAGGCCGCTCGGGGTTTCTGAGCCACACTGTGTCACTTAAGTCAATAGAGCCTAGTGTAGCTCTGACAGCATGTGGGGGTCATGGTGTGATTTTTGCCTTGGGCATATAGAGGATCCCAACCGAGGGAGGGGTGGGCGCAGACCTCTCAGGGTTAATGATTTTTATTACAGTTGGAGTCAAGTTAGCTTTTGGAAAAAAAAATTCTACTCATTTATGTTGCATTTTTTTATTCAACCCCAGCGTGTTTCCCTTGTTTTCATTGCTTAATGTTAGTTTAGTGAAGTTGTCACTCATTGTCGTTGAAACATAAATCATAATTTCACTGAAATTATGAAACGTCACACATAGCAGTCTGAAACCTTGGCAGCTATGGTGCTTTTTCTGTTATGTGTAGAGGGAGTGAGTTGCAGGCTTTGGCCTTGGCCTTGGACACAGTGACAAACCGGCACAGTAACAGGGGCAGTGTTTTAAATGGGCCTGCACTTCAAAATACTCTTCTCTTCCGTAATGGAAATTTTGTTTCGCAGTTTTGTAGCAGTACAGAGGTGTTAAAAGTACTACAATGTTCTATGTATATTGAGCAGTTTTCGGGCAACACACAGTGTCAAGTAAACTCTGGTGATTAGTTTACCTGCTGGAGAGAGATGGGAGTTTCATCTAGTTGCAGGTTTCATTTGTGTGAGGTAGCGCAGGTGGTTAATATCATAGCTGCCAAGTATTCGCATTGCTAATGTGACATTTCCATTGACTCAGTGACTTATGAAAGACATTCCAAAGCGAAATGTGACACTTTAAAAACATTTTATACTGTGTTAAAATAATGAGTTGCATATTCATTGTGCTTTAAGTCATAAGCTGGGACATCTTAACACTTTAAATACAGAAGTTGTTAACCACCACTCCTTACCCACCACCACCAGGGATCTATTCCTTTACTGTCTGGTTACACTCATCTGTAGTAATTGAATTAAGCAATAAAATATCATAATGCAAACAAATGCATTTCCTACCGATTACTTTAACTTGGATTTATCTTTAAACATACAGTATGCCTTTATTTTATATGCTGTTACCTGAAGGTGAAGATAATTGAAACTTGGGACAGAATAAACATATTTTGTCCTTCCAGCTTTGTTTTTACCTTACTGCCCCTCCCAACCCTCTTCCCCCTCATGTGGCCTGGTACTGCCCCATCTGCAGAACTCAAGTTAGTCTAGTGATCAGGTGCAAAGGACTCACCTGTAGTATCCTGAAGGTGCTGCCAGGGGAATTGTGGTCAAACCCAGTGTGGTGGACCGATCTGCAGACATTGCATAGGTCATGAACAGGGCAGATAGGGGACAAGGGTCCTGCACAAGCTGTGATGTTATGAGTGAGATGTCACAAATAGGGTAGGTAGAACTGATGTAAGTTTTGGGTTTCCTTCTGCTTTTCCTTCATCGGCGCAGCTAGGTGGGGGCGGTCCGCCCCAGGCAGCACTATTTTGGGGACGGGGCTGTCTAGCCCTGGGCCGTGTCATGTATGTGCATGTAACTTGATTGATCGAGATAACTATTAGCGGCAATACTACGTGTCTCTCTGACCTCTTTCAGGTGTTCATTGTCATTTTCCCCAGCAATTCCCCAGGGGGGCGGCAATCTGAAGGATAGCCCCGGGCGCCACAAGCTCTAGCTACGCCCCTGTTCCTCGCACAGGAATTCCGACGGTTGACGGGGTGAAGTCTAATGTCTCTGAGACTTCTACAGGAGACGCTCTTGATGCAGGCCCTTGGGTAGTTTCTTCGGCAAGCTTGGTGAAAGTTTAAAAGTCCTTTCCTCTGTTCACTCAGACATAGTTTCGTCTTGACATCCAGAAGGAACACACTGGGCCAAAATTCCAGCACAGTGTTCTATACCAAAAAAGTCTTTGTTTACTAAAGTCACAAATCACTCGGGCCAGCCAGAACCAGTTCGGTGGGGTCGGGGAGCACCTGGTTTACGAGGCGACATCCTGCCCTTTCAGAATGAGAGGGTCTGCTTTCAGACACCCAGTGGGAGGTGGAGCCATCATTCACCTTGCCAGGCACGGCCCTGCGCTGATCAAAGAGTCACCCCTCCTCATGTCCTGAATACCGATCTCTCTCTCCAGCCAGGTCTGACCCAGCTGGCCCTGCTGCTCCAAGACCAGACGACCAATACACATACTCGCCAAGCCTATAGTAACGCTTAGGCAAGAAACTACCCCATTTTCAGAAGAGACATTTTTCAAACATGGGATATATAAACTGTCCTTACTAAAAGGTGTCTCTCAATGTCTTAAACATAAACATATCAAACTCGTAGTTCCTATCAGGTTCCTGTGGATAGATAGGATGATAGAAGGTAATCCTCCACCGGCCCATTCTGGCCTATGAAAATAAATCGTTTCACAGTAGTGACAGTGAAAGAGAGGGTAACTGACTATTAGAACATGCTACACAGATCTAGGCATTATGGTTATCCTAATTCATATAGTCATCTTTACACAGGGAGCATTCGCGCTTTGACAGTGATTAGCAGTGGCACGTTGCCCAGGGCATTTAAATCCAGCCAACATAACAGAGAGGAAGAAAAGAGAGGAAGGGGGACCAATGCCAATGATGCCAGGTCTAATATGCGTCCCCTCCAGCTGAAATGTGGGGGGAACTAACCATCCCTTCGGGAGTTCTCCTCACTAAGGCAGATAAATCTGGACAGACCGTCAGCATTGGCGTGTTCTGTACCAGGGCAATGTTCCACAGTGAAATCCGTACCCTGTAGGGAAATGGACCACATCAACAACTTGGGATTCTCACCCCTCATCTGCATCAACCATCTAAGGGACCTGTGGTCTGTCTGAACCGGAAGTGAGTCCCAAACAGGTATGGTCTCAACTTTTTCAGTGCCTAGACCACAGCAAATGCCTCACCCTCAATTGCACTCCACCTCTGCTCCCGGGGAAGTAACCTCCTGCTTAGGCAGGCTACTGGTTGGTCTAGTCCCTCATCATCGATCTGTGACAGAACAGCCCCTATTCCGTGCTCTGAGGCGTCTGTCTGACCACAAATTCCTTTGAAAAGTCGGGCACCTGAAGCACAGGTGCGGTTAACATGGCAGTCTTTAGGGCGTCAAAAGCTTTCTGACAGGTGTCAGTCCAGTGAACCTTTGGCTGCTTTTTAGAAGTCAGCTCAGTCAAGGGTGCAACGATGTTGCCATACTCCTTGACAAACCTCCTGTAGTACCCCGTGATTCCTAAGAAGTCTGAGTCTTGGGGGGGTTCCCATGACAGGATAGTTTCAATTGTAGGCTGAAGGGGTGCCACCTGACCGCTCCCCACCTGGTGCCCCAAATATACTACAGAACCCTGCCCAATCTGGCACTTACCGGCTTTGATTGTGAGGCCTGCCCTCCGCAGGGCCAATAATACCTCCAAGAGGTGGCGCAGGTGGTACACCGCAATGTCATCCAGGTAGGCGGCACTGATTTCTTCCAGCCCTACCAACTCCCTGTTGACCAACCCATGAAAGGTTGCAGGAGCATTCTTCATTCCAAAGGGCATCACCCGGAACTGGTAGAGCCCATGGGGGGTGGAGAATGCTGACCTCTCCTTTGCTCCCTCGGTCAAGGTGATCTGCCAATACCCAGATATCAAATCAAATGTGCTGAGGTATTTGGCAGCTCCTAACCAATCTACGAGCTCATCAGCTCGGGGATGATGTGCGCGTCAGTCTTCGTGACTGCATTGAGGCCCCGATAGTCTACGCAGAACCAAAGTTCTGGGGTGGCACCAGGCACTGCAATTTTCGGGACCAGGACCACTGTGCTGGGCCACGGGCTGCTAGAGGACTCAATCACCCCAAGAGCAAACATTTTGATAAACTCATCTTTAATGTAGACCCTTACCCGGTCAGTCACTGGGTAAGGCTTGTGCTTAATGGGAGGACTCTCCCCCGTGTCCACGTCATGGACACACCAATCAGTGACACTGGGCACCAGGAAGAACAAGTCACTACATTGTCCCAACAGTTGGCGACAATCACCCTGTTGCTCAGGAGTCAGCGTGGTGGAGAGGACCATACCCTTTACTGACCCATCTTGCTCCTCTGCACACAGGATCTGTGACTAGAAGCATGCCCACTACAGACCTCTCAAAGTGAGGCTTCAGGAGGTTATTATGCATGACCCGCAAAGGGTTCCTGGGAGACTACAAGTCCACAATGTAGGTAACAGGACTCTTGTACTCCACCACCCCAAAGGGGCCGGTCCACTTATTATGGAGCGTACAGGGCTCCACTGGGGTCATCACCCAAACCTTTTGTCCAGGCAGAAACTCGACAAGAGTGGCATTCTGATTGTGCCAGCGTTTCATCTCTTCCTGGCTGGCTTTCAGGTTTGCCTCAGCAAGTTTCCTGAAACGCCGAGTCTGGTTTCTGAAGGCCAGCATGTAACTGAACACATCCTGGGGAGGTTTCCTGGGAGATTGCTCCCAGCCTTCCTTCACCAGACTCAGAGGCCTTCGTACCGGGTGACCATAGAGCAGCTCAAATGGGCTGAACCCTAAGGACTTCTGTGGCACCTCGTGGTAAGCAAACAACAGGCATGGCAAGAGGACATCCCACTTCCGCCTCATGGGCTCGCCTAGGCCCATAATCATGCCCTTCAGGGTTTGGTTGCATCTCTCAACCAGCCCATTACCCTGGGGGTGGTAAGGATTGGTAAACTTATACGTTAACCCACACTCCTCCCATAGAAACTTCATGTACTTGGAGATGAAATTAGTTCCCCTATCAGACACCACCTCTCTGGGGAATCCCAAGTGGGAGAAAATCCCTATCAGTGCCCGTACCACCACGGGGCTGTCACTGTCCTTAGCGGGATTGCCTCTGGGTAACGGGTGGCATGGTCCACCAAGACCAGGATGAACCTATTGCTAATGGCTGTCTTGGGATCCAGAGCCCCCACAATATCAATGCCCACTCTCTCGAATGGGGTACTCACAACGGGAACGGGCTATAGTGGGGCTTTAATCTTCCCCCCATTCTTCCCACTTTCCTGGCAAGTCTCACATGTCCTGCAGTGAGCATCGGAGCTCCTGTGCATCTGGGGCCAATAAAAGTGGGTGACCAGCCTCTCAAAGGTCTTGGTCTGCCTCACATGTCCGGCCAATGGCACATCATGAGCCAACCCCAATAGGAAGGTCCTGAAGCGCTGGGGTACCACCAGCACATGGTCTGATCCAGGTTCAGCAACCTTAGGCTCGATGTAAAGAAGGTCATTTTCCCAATAGATCTAAAGTGACCCTTTCTGATCACCTGCGGCCTGAGCGGTGGCCTGTCGTCACACCCCCTCAAGAGAAGGGCAGGTTCTTTGTTGCTTGCAAAATTCCTACCTGCTGCCAATGGGTCAGTTCTGGTAGGTCCCCCAGTTCAGCCACCTGTTCCCCTGTAGGTTCCAGGGCATCCCCCTCAGGGTCTGCTCCCTCCGGGACCGTGAGAACTGTGGGGGCCAGTTTCCCACGCCCCTACCCCTTCTATTTAAGGCCGGGGCCTGTGCCATAATTTTGGGCTCCAGGCCCTCCTGAACACCCTTCCGAGCTGTCATGGACCGAGTGGTCGCACACGCCCACTCAGGCAGGCCCAACATCTCCAAATGAGACTTTCTCTCCACCGTAGCCCACGGGGAGTTCTCTAGATCATTACCCAACAGACAGTCTACATGCATGGTGGGCCTCACAGCCACTTGAAGAGTTCCTGAGACCCCCCCCCCACTCGAAGGGAACCTGAGCCACCTCACACTGAGGTATCCACCGAGTTGTCTGCTGACACTACGGGGAAGAATGCATGGGGGACAACCTGCTCTTTGGACTAACTATGGGCAAATTTTGCAGATCTGCGGTCCGCGAATTCGAGCGAAATCGCAAAAAAATCTGCGAATTCGCAGATTTGCTCGCGAACTCGCGGATTTTTTTTCTATTTGCACTGGAGTGCTTTCTACTGGCTAATCCAGTAAGTGATACCTCGTTGGGTAAATGTATAGTGCTTTTCCTACACTGCAGCTGCGTAAAGGGCCAGATGATTTGTCTCCACTGACCATGTGTGCCTGTAACTTTGCCACCGCGCCAAAAGGCGCCGAGGTCCCTTGCGTGAGCTGTCCATCATAGTTGGGAAAGGGTGGGAAGATATTTGATACCGCTAGTGTGTGGTGCGGGCCAAATGGGCGGGGCTTCTATGCGTGTCAACATGCCTCTTGTGTATAAAGGGTCGGAGAGCGAGCAGGGCAGCAGGTGAGGAGAAAGCAGCCTCCTGGTCACAGGAACTACACGGGGATTGAGCTCGAGAAACTCATGGATTCAAAGACCTCCCTTGAGTATTACAGCTAATTTTCGACGGCAGATATGGGGTTAAAGCACACTTGCCCAGCCTCGACCGTGCTCACTAATGTTTTGGGCTGATTAAACCGTTACTGAATTTGAGCGTCAACTCAAGCACCTGCTTTATTTATATCTGTAAGTGCTTCCTGTTGAGGTTTAATTTTTGTGACAGGAGCCTCGTGCCAGAATGAATCTTGCCTTGCATAGTTATCCACGAAGATGCCACCGTTTTGTCATGTGCAATACCTCTACTCAACTGGAGTACTTTCTACTGGCTAATTTGCGAGCGGAACGGATTTTTGGCCCATGCTTACTTTGGACACCAACCTGGAGCTGACAGCAGTCACACTAGCTCCGATGTCCCTGGGAGCCTCCACCGTATGGCCATTGATGGTCACCCACTGCTTGTCCTTCTTAGTGTTATTAGACAGTGTGGGGTTAGGGACCTTCTCAAAGTCTTCTAGCGAGACAAGGGTTAACTCTACAGGATCCCACCCACTTTGGACCTCCATATCCTCCCCCCACAGGACTACACTGGCAATCTGGCGGGATGGTGCACGGGTTGGTGCACGCGGGGATACATTGGGGTTCCTCTGGGGACACTGGGGATCATAATACCGGTGACCCACTTGACCACACTTGAGTGGCCACCTCTGAACAGGCCTACCTGTTGGGGACACTGGCTTCTTCTCCGGAGGAGGCTGGGACACCACTGCTTGGTTCCCTGGGGAATTACTCTGGGGCCCTCTCTGGAACTCCCTCAGCTTACATTTGTCCCCCCACTTCTCTGCTGGGGACTCTGGCCAAGTCTCCCACAAAACCTTTGTGGACCCGGGTGCTCACCGAGCGGTCCGCCTCCTCAGCAAGCTTCCTAGGGTTAGTCAACTTGCTATAAATCAGGTGCTGGCGTAGCTCTGGAAAACAGTTACTAGAAAAATGCTCTCACTGAAAAAAATCATACAATTGCTCAAAAGTTTCCACTTTGCTACCTTTTACCCAACGATCCATCGCTCTACAGAAATAAGACACATATTCAACCCATGTGGCACCTTCTAACTTCTTACAGGTTCTAAACCTCTGCCTGTACATTTCTGGGGTCAAACCATAACGGGTCATCAAAGCTTCCTTCATATGGGCATACACCATCCTGCTCTCCTCAGGCAGGTCCAACAGGGTATCCCTACCATCACTCACAAAGCGTCCCCACAAACCCGGTCCCCAATACTTCTCAGGGACCCGGTGGGACACCATTGCTATCTCATATGCGGCAAACCATTGCCCAATATCCTCACTCTTGTGAAAATCCTTAATGACATCTTTAGGAATATAAACTCTACTCTCAGGAGTTACTAAAGGTATGCTGCCACCACAGGGAAGACCGGGACACTCCTCGCCCTGATTTCTATCTCCCTAAACATTCTCTCATGCTCCATTTTAATTTTCTCAAGTTCAATTGACAATTAATTCTTCTCAATGTCTAACTTCTTACTCTACTCTCAAGGGCCTTCTGACTCTCCAATTTGGCCATCTTCACTCTATGCCTCCTATCTCTCTCCCTGTCCTCCAGCTCTTCTGGGGTCAGGCTCCTTTGGGATACACTAGTACATGGATTGGAGGGTGTTCTATCTCTCCCCTCTACTGCATCATCCGGCTGCCCTTCAGCATTCTCTTCATCATCTCCAGCGGACTCTCTAGCTTCCCACCAGACCTTCAGCGCCTTCTGATACTCCTCCTTCCTAGAGAGAGATCTCACGGGGACGGCAAATTAGTTACAAAATTACTTCAGCTGTTTGGCAGTATGCATGGACGTCCGCTGGGGGGAAAAGGTGGGCACTTGCCCCCCCATGGATCACCAGTGCATCCGGTGTGGGCCCAGTCAGGGCCGGCCCTAGTCCATCATGCTTTTGAAATGGTGCCATTGTTCCAGGTGGCAGCCCCCTCCATTGGGTGGGAAGGGTGCAAGGTAGAAAGGAGAAGGGTGGAAGGTAGAGACGAGAAGGGTGAAAGGTAGAGAAGGGTGCAAGGCGGAGGGGGAGAAGGGTCCAAGGCAGAGGGGAGAAGGGTGCAAGGTAGAGAAGGGTGCAAGGCGGAGGGGGAGAAGGGTGCAAGGCAGAGGGGAGAAGGGTGCAAGGCAGAGGGGAGAAGGGTGCAAGGCAGAGGGAAGAAGGGTGCAAGGCAGAGGGAAGTAGGGTGCAAAGCAGAGGGGAGAAAGCTGCAAGCCAGAGAGGAGAAGGGTGCAAGGCGGAGGGGGAGAAGGGTGCAAGGCAGAGGGGAGAAGGGTGCAAGGCAGAGAGGAGAGCAAGGCGGAGGGGAGAAGGGTTCAAAACAGAGGGGAGAAGGGTGCAAGGCGGAGGGGGAGAAGGGTGCAAGGCAGAGGGGGAGAAGGGTGCAAGGCAGAGGGGGAGAAGGGTGCAAGGCAGAGGGGAGAAGGGTGCAAGGCAAAGGGGAGAAGGGTGCAAGGCAGAGGGGAGAAGGGTGCAAGGCAGAAGGAAGTAGGGAGCACAGCAGAGGGGAGAAGGGTGCAAGGTAGAGAAGGGTGCAAGGCGAAGGGGGAGAAGGGTGCAAGGCAGAGGGGAGAAGGGTGTGGGGAGAAGGGTGCAAGGCAGAGGGGAGAAGGGTGCAAGGCAGAGAGGAGAAGGGTGCAAGGCAGAGAGGAGAGGGGTGCAAGACAGAGGGAAGAAGGGTGCAAGTAAGAGGGAATTAGGGTGCAAAGAAGAGGGGAGTAGGGTGCAAGGCAGAGGGGAGAAGGGTGCAAGGCAGAGGGGAGAAAGGTGCAAGGCAGAGAGGAGAAGGGTGCAAGGCAGAGGGGAGAAGGGTGCAAGGTAGAGAGGAGAAGGGTGCAAGGCAGAGAGGAGAAGGGTGCAAGGCAGAGAGGAGAAGGCTGCAAGGCAGAGAGAAGAAGGGTCCAAGGCAGAGGGGAGAAGGGTGCAATGCAGAGAGGAGAAGGGTGCAAGGCCGAGGGGAGAAGAGTGCAAGACAGAGAGGAGAAGGGTACAAGGCCAAGGGGAGAAGGATGCAAGGCAGAGAGGAGAAGGGTGCAAGGCCAAGGGGAGAAGGGTGCAAGGCAGAGAGGAGAAGGGTGCAAGGCCGAGGGGAGAAGAGTGCAAGGCAGAGAGGAGAAGGGTGCAATGCAGAGAGGAGAAGGGTGCAAGGCGAGAGGGAGAAGGGTACAAGGCAGAGGGGGAGAAGGGTGCAATGCGGAGGGGGAGAAGGGTGCATGGCAGAGGGGAGAAAGGTACAAGGCAGGGAAGGGTGCAAGGCAGAGAGGATAAAGGTGCAATGTAGAGAAGGGTGCAAGGCAGAGGGGAGAAGGGTGCAACGCAGAGGTGAGAAGGGTGCAAGGCAGAGAGGAGAAGAGTGCAAGTTAAAAAGGA
Organism: Lissotriton helveticus; assembly: GCF_964261635.1. NCBI lineage: Eukaryota > Metazoa > Chordata > Amphibia > Caudata > Salamandridae > Lissotriton > Lissotriton helveticus. The sequence continues at coordinate 42,382,874 of NC_136060.1, read as the reverse complement.
GAAGGGTGCAAGGCAGAAACGAGAAGGGTGCAAGGTAGAGAAGGGTGCAAGGCGGAGGGGGAGAAGGGTGCAAGTCAGAGGGAATTAGGGTGCAAAGCAGAAGGGAGAGGGTGCAAGGCAAAGAGGAGAAGGTTGCAAGGCAGAGGGGGAGATGGGTGCAAGGCAGAGGGGAGAAGGGTGCAAGGCAGAGAGGAGAGCAAGGCGGAGGGGAGAAGAGTGCAAAACAGAGCGGAAAAGGGTGCAACAGGGAGGGAATTAGGGTGCAAAGCAGAGGGGAGAAGGGTGCAAGGCAGAGAGGAGAAGGTTGCAAGGCAGAGGGGGAGAAGGGTGCAAGGCAGAGGGGGAGAAGGGTGCAAGGCAGAGGGGGAGAAGGGTGCAAGGCAGAGAGGAGAGCAAGGCGGAGGGGAGAAGAGTGCAAAACAGAGGGGAGAAGGGTGCAACAGGGAGGGGAGAAGGGTGCAAGGCAGAGGGGAGAAGGGTGCAAGGCAGAGGGGAGAAGAGTGCAAGGCAGAGGGGAGAAGGGTGCAGGGCAGAGAGGGAGAAGGGGGCAAAGCAGACGGGGAGAAGGGTGCAAGGCAGAGGGGGAGAAGGGTGCAAGGCCGAGGGAAGAAGGGTGAAGGCCGAGGGAAGAAGTGTGCAAGTGAGAGGAAGAGAAGGGTGCAAGTCAGAGGGGGAGAAGGGTGCAAGTCAGAGGGGGAGAAGGGTGCAAGGCAGAGGGGAGAAGGGTGCAAGGCCGAGGGGAGTAGGATGCAAGGCAGAGGGAGAAAGGTGCAAGGCAGAGGGGAGAAAGGTGCAAGGCAGAGAGGAGAAGGGTGCAAGGCAGAGGGGAGAAGGGTGCAAGGTAGAGAAGAGAAGGCTGCAAGGCAGAGAGAAGAAGGGTCTAAGGCAGAGGGCAGAAGGGTGCAATGCAGAGAGGAGAAGGGTGCAAGGCCGAGGGGAGAAGAGTGCAAGACAGAGAGGAGAAGGGTGCAAGGCAGAGAGGAGAAGGGTGCAAGGCCAAGGGGAGAAGGGTGCAAGGCAGAGAGGAGAAGGGTGCAGGGCCAAGGGGAGAAGGGTGCAAGGCAGAGAGGAGAAGGGTGCAAGGCCGAGGGGAGAAGAGTGCAAGGCAGAGAGGAGAAGGGTGCAATGCAGAGAGGAGAAGGGTGCAAGGTAGAGAAGGGTGCAAGGCGGAGGGGGAGAAGGGTGCAACAGGGAGGGGGAGAATGGTGCAAGGCAGAGAGGAGAAGGGTGCAAGGTAGAGAGGAGAAGGGTGCAAGGTAGAGAAGGGTGCAAGGCGAGAGGGATAAGGGTGCAAGGCAGAGGGGGAGTAGGGTGCAAGGTGGAGGGGAGAAGGGTGCAAGGCAGAGGGGAGAATGGTACAAGGCAGGGAAGGGTGCAAGGCAGAGAGGAGAAAGGTGCAAGGTAGAGAAGGGTGCAAGGCAGAGGGGAGAAGGGTGCAAGGCAGAGGTGAGAAGGGTGAAAGGCAGAGAGGAGAAGGGTGCAAGTTAAAAAGGAGAAGGGTGCAAGGTAGAGAGGAGAACGGTGCAAGGCAGAAACGAGAAGGGCGTAAGGTAGAGAAGGGTGCAAGGCGGAGGGGGAGAAGGGTCCACGGCAGAGGGGAGAAGGGTGCAAGGTAGAGAAGGGTGCAAGGCGGACGGGGAGAAGGGTGCAAGGCAGAGGGGAGAATGCTGCAAGACAGAGGGGAGAAGGGTGCAAGGCAGAGGGGAGAAGGGTGCAAGGCAGAGGTGAGAAGGGTGCAAGACAGAGGGGAGAAGGGTGAGAGGCAGAGGGGAGAAAGGTGCAAGGCGTAGAAGGATGCAAGGCTGAGGGGAGAAGGGTGCAAGGCTGAGGGGAGAAGGGTGCAAGGCTGAGGGGAGAAGGGTGCAAGGAAGAGGGGAGAAGGGTGCAAGGCAGTGAGGAGAAAGGTGCAAGGCAGAGGGGAGAAAGGTGCAAGGCGGAGAAGGGTGCAAGGCCGAGGGGGGAAGGGTGCAAGGCTGAGAGGAGAAGGGTGCAAGGCAGAGAGGAGAAGGGTGCAAGGCAGAGAGGAGAAGGGTGCAAGGTAGAGAAGGGTGCATGGTGGAGGGGGAGAAGGGTGCAACGGGGAGGGGGAGAATGGTGCAAGGCAGAGAGGAGAAGGGTGCAAGGGGGCGGTGATGAAGTAAAAATGTGCCCCCCCCCGGAAACATTTCTGCGGACGCCCATGGCAGTATGGGTATCCAATCTTTCCTCCTCAAAGGTGAGATCCTCTGAAGCATTAGACGTTGGCCATCCCATATTAGCAGTACTCATGGCTGTGATCAACAATTCAATCCTAGAACCAACGAAACAATAAAAACAATTTGCGCTGCGCTTTGGTCTGCACTCACCAGTGATGTCTACCAGTTATTGTATGTGGATCATAAATGCAAGTCCTGATTCCCACCGCTGACCGCCAATGTTAGAACTGGGGGTCTCTAGTTGGCACCGGCTGGCGCCAATGTCCAAATAGGAACCCTTCTTCCTAAGTCAGGGCAAGTGGGCTACCCCCTTCGACAACCCCTTCTCAACCCTGTGGTAACGTAGCAAGACCAGTTAGGCCTATCTCAGAGGCAGAGTGTGAAGCATTTATGACCACGTACAACAAGGCAGTAACAACACCACAAAAGGACACAACTCAGGTAGATGTAGAAAAATAGTATCTTTATCTAACAGTTTAACTCAAAACTCTCAAAGCATTTCAACAAGCTACAATGCACGTAAACTAGTAGGGACTCAAAAAGGCAATAACGTATTCACTAGTACGTGGAAATGACTGAGTTCAAGGCTGTGGCCTACGCGACCCATTGCGCACGAGACACCTGCCGTTGAAAGGCCACAGAGCACGCAGCTTCTCGAAGAAGCAGAGATGGTGACAAGCGGATTCCCAGCGACCACAAGTCTTACCTGCACAGGGCCGCAGCATACACCCACAATGATTCGGGCACTCGGGGACAGGCAGGCTTTCAGCGGCAGCAGCACGCAGCTGCGGTGGCCCGGGATGGTGCGGGCCGATGATTCTCGTCTTGCAGCTCCTTGGTGGGCTCACAGTGGCAGCCACTCTATCTTAGCTGCAGCCGCCCATGAGACGATAGCGACAATCCTCGACAATGGTGAACAAGCTGCGGGCACTCCGCGGCAGCAGCTCTCTCTTATCTGCGGTGGCCCCCAGGACAATCAGCAATGACGCAAAGGGGACAAACAGTGTGGGCACTCAGTGGCAGCAGCTCTCCCTTAGCTGCGACGGCCCACAGGACAAATATCAATGGGGCAAGGTTAGCAAAGGTGCGGGCACTCAGCGGCAGCAGCTCTCCCTTAGCTGCGACGGCCCACAGGACAAATCACGATGAGGCAAAGTGAGCAAAGGTGTGGGCACTCAGCAGCAGCAGCTCTCTCTTAGCTGCGGCGGCCTTCAGGACAAAGGGTGATGCAAAGTTGGGCAAGGTGCGAGCACTAAGTGGCGGCAGATCTCCCTTAGCTGCAGCGGTCCACACGGATTTAGCGAGGGTCTCAAAGGTACAAACTCAGGCCGGCTCCCAGCGACGGTAGCTCCCTCTCAGCTGCAGCAGCCCACACGGATTCAGCGACAGTTCCAACGGTTCAGACTCAGGCGGGCTCTCAGCGGCGGCAGCTCCCTTACCTGCAGTAGCCCACACAGATTCAGGCGGGCACTCAGCGGCGGCAGCTCTCTCTTAGCTGCAGTGGCCCACACAGGTTCAGCGAAAGTTTAGAAGGTTCAAATTCAGGTGGGCTCTCAGGGGCGACAGCTCTCTCTTAGCTGCAGCGGCCCACACAGATTCAGCGACAGTTCCACAGGTTCATATTCAGGCAGGCTCTCAGCGGCGGCAGCTCTCTCTTAGCTGAAGCGGCCCACACAGTTTCAGCGACAGTTACACAGGTTCAGATTCAGGTGGGCTCTCAGCGGTGGCAGCTCTCTCTTAGCTGCAGCGGCCCACACAGATTCAACGAAAGTGTCAAAGGTTCAGTCCGCAGTCCTCACAGTAGAACTAGAGGCTCTGGATTACTCGACAGAGGCCTCACCTGCAAGCAGAATTCCTAGCACAGGAATTCCGATGGCTGATGGGTGAAGTCTAATGTCCCTGAGACTTCTGCAGGAGGCACTCTCGATTTAGGCCCTGGGGTAGTTTCTTCAGCAAGCTTGGTGAAAGTTTCAAAGTCCAGTCCTCTGTTCACTCGGACAGAGTTTCGTCTTGATATCCAGAAGGAACACACTTGGACAAAATTCTGGCGCAGCGTTTTATACTCAAAAAGTATTTGTTCTCTAAAGGTACATATCACTCGGGTCAGAACCAGTTCGGTGGGGTCGGGGAGCACTTGGTTTACGAGGCAACATCCTGCGATTTCAGAATGAAGACGTCTGCTACCAGACACCCAGTGGGAGGTAGAGCCATCATTCATCTTGCCAGGCACGGACCTGTGCAGATCAAAGAGTCACCCCGACCCCATGCCCTGAATACCAATCTGTCTCTCCAGCCAGGTCTGTCCCAGCTGGCCCTGCTGCTCCAAAACCAGACGGGTAATACACAATCTCGCCAAGCCTACAGTAACACTTAGGCAAGAAACTACCACGTTTTCAGAAGAGGCATTTCCAAACATGGGATATAGAAACTGTCCTTACTAAAAGGTCTCTCAATGTCCTGAACATAAACATATCAAACTCTAAGTTCCTATCAGGTTCCTGGGGTTAGATAGGATGATAAAAGGTAATCCTCCACCGGCCCATTCTGGCCTATGAAAACAGATTGTTTCACAGTAGCGACAGTGAAAGGGAGGGTAACTGACTATTAGAACATGCTACACAGATCTAGGCATTATGGTTGTCCTAATTCATATAGACATTTTTACACAGGGAGCATTTGCGCTGTGGCACTGATTAGCAGTGGCATGGCGCCCAGAGCATTTAAATCCAGCCAACATAACAGAGAGGAAGAGTAGAGAGGAAGGGGAGACCCACGCCAATGATGCCAGTTCTAACACTGCTTGTGACATAATGATTTAAAATTCACTATGGTTTATGATCCATGATTTATGATGAGCAACAAAGTATGTATGATGATTTATGACCCTGGCCACAAAAGGTATGTCCAGGGGCAGTTACCAATAATAGGTAATAAACTCGGGCCAACAACGACCACAAAAATTACAACAATTGTTGGCTGTGTTTGGTAATACATATATATATATAAGAGTGTGTGTCGTCCTAGAATGGGCACAGTGTGGGCGTTATGACCCAAAATTCCAACGTAAAGCTGACAATACTAAAATTCTAATTAACCTTCACAAAGTCAATCCTGATACCTAAACCATCGTCCCATGCTTGATAGACACAAAAACGTGGATGAAAAAAGAACGTACTTTGCCTCAGCACAAAAAAATGCTAACGTTTGGAATGAAAACGCCTTTAGTGATCGCTTTTAAATTGCCATCTGATCTCAAACCCAGGCCTGCATCTATAATACAACTCGTAATCTGAGACTTTCTTTGCCTCTGATCTCTTCTTCACTCCTGCCCCCAAGCAATCACAAAAAATGTACACCCTCTCCTACACAATAGGGCAGACTTTGCACTGTTGAAAAGCCACAGTAACGCAAACCGTTGCAAGGTTCTGATAAACTATTTGCTTTCTAGCGCAAACCTTTCTTTTGCACAGGGAAGTTACCAAAAAGTACGACACAGTGATTTGCGTTCCTCTTTGCTGCTTTACTTCAAACAGCCGTCCCATGGTTGGTTGCATGGGCGTTCCACGCTTTTTGATGAAAGCCATATCTACTAAAAATGGTCATCAGGACTTTGAACCAGTAGTATAGTCTCCAAAAAGGAGGCGCTAACCAGTGGTTGAAGTGGGAGGGATCGGCTGGGCACGGCGTGCCCCTACTTCTTCAATTTCAAACATTCCGTTCCGCTACTCATTTATTTTGAAAATGCGTCCCAGGATGCAAGAAATCGCCATGGCCTTTAGATTAAGCTCTGCGTTTCTGGCATTTGTGACAGGCGGGGCGTCAGAGAAGTAACAGGACCCTTTCTTTGCCTTCTTGCCCAGAGAAGACAAAGACAGTGCCCACTTCTGCCCTGCCACTTCAGCTGCCCCCTCCACTTTTTCCTTCTTCCCTCTCTTTCTGTCTAGCAGTTCCTCTCTTACTGAAAATTGTGACTTCAAGAAGCGGTTCTCCCTCTCTTTCCTCTCCTTTCTTTTATTTGCTCCCCTGTGAAATGGATCCAAAAAAGAAAAACACTTTTGCTGGAAATGTCCTATTTTTCAGAAATTTTAATTCCAAAATGCAGCATTGGGAATAAAAGGTTAAAAATAGGAAAAATTAATAAATAAGTAAATAAAGTAAGACAGAGTGGTAGCAAACTGGCCATATTGATTTTATTCACACCCAAACACATTAGCGCCATTTTTACAGAGTTTGCCAGTGAAGCGCTATTTTTGTTTTCTTGTCTTTGTTTTCCTCGGGCTTGGAACTAGTGCATCAATCCTAGAGGTACTGCAATGCGTGGATTGGAAAACAAAATGTGCACTGGGGCTCTGCGTTCAGGGATGTGGGCTTTTTACCATATGCTTATGCTTTGTAAGGATATAAGCAATTGACATTGAAATGGGTCCATTCAGCACCCTGTAGTCATGTCTTAACTTTTCCAACAAAAGCACTAACTGATTTCTGAATAGTGAGTGTAAAAGCGTTAAGGTAACCATGTTGTTCCTGCTTACATTTCACATGGTTTGCTAAATTTTGCATTCCCTATGAGTGTTAGTTTTTTTCAGGATGTTGTTACTTTTTTTTGTAGGTCGCATATTGCTCTTGTCTAGTGCGTAATTTAAATTGAGCCGCATCCAGCGTTGTAGTTGAAGGCAGGTTGAGTTTTTCTCAGTGGGGCAGTATGGTGTTCAGTGGGGGAGAGGATTTGGCACCATGGCCAGAGTTGCTGAATTTGTAACTTAGGAACCAGGTTCAGCCTTAATAACCAGTCCACCAGACCACTCTCCTGAGGGAGCACAATCTCATGCTAGACCTAAGAATGCTTCGTAAGACCTTAGAAGCCCTGGTATCTTAGCACCAGCAAGTGGACCCTAGCATGACAAGTGTAGGTTAACCATCAAGGCTTGTCCACCACAATCCATACTGAAGTTCACCTCCAGTCTTGCGGGAAGGCCTCTGAAGCAGCGCACCCTAGAACAACAGTGACTCTGTCACTGAGGTCACAGGACCCTTGAGGAGGGCCAGCTCTAGGGCAGTGCAACCGGTGTGACCGCACCGGGTGATGACTTTGGATGGAGGCATCATGTTTGCAAGTATATTATGGTTTTAAAAGCGCTTGCTGCCTACTTCCTGGCCGCCAGCAATTTTCGGCAACAATAAAAATGTCATGATGACTCTGGTGATTAATGTTCTTCCTAGAGTGAGATCGAAGTATTGTCTAGTGGAAGTTTTGACTCATGGAAAGGTAGCTCAGAGGGTTAATGTGCCTGTTGCAAATAACATGTACCATGCAGATCACAAAGTGCACATAATGTAAATAGGTCAGTGGGCTACTGCTTTTGTCACAGAGATCCTTTTGTTACTTGCAGTTTATAAGTTAAAATCCTAACATAGAACAGTGAGCTATTAAATGTCATCTAAGAACTGCATACAAACTGCGAGGTATAATTTGGAGTGTTATATTGTTCCCCCAGTCTTTAATTATCCTAATGTTGCTAAAAGTGTTCTTTTGGATAGAAATCAGTTCTGATTATTAAAGAGAACACCCAACCATGGTATTACGTTTTAAATTCTGAGTTTGTGTTTCTCCAGACCAATCACTATTAAACTATACGGCCTACTAGCATAGTTGTCATGTGACTCCTACACCTTGTAGTCCTTTGTCTTATGTAACATTTTCTATACAGTCATTTACACACATATTGTCTCTTATGTAATGTGTGTGCTGTAAAGTGCTCTAACACCCTACAGTATGGTTATGGGGACTTGAGGGGCACTGTTAAAGGGTGGTAGTGAGGGAATCCATTGCAGATGTGGTCATTGGGGGGGGGCACTAACAAACCTTAATGCACAGGGCGCCACCATTGCTAAGGCCAGCCCAACCCTTGAAGCCCGTCTGTCTCACACATAGGTACCTCTATTGGCCTTGTTTCAGCAGTAGTAGCTGTAACTCACCGGGATTGGCAATGCGGGATTTGCACGCACACCAAACTAAGTTTGCGATCTTCACAGTCTCTCTGCTTCATTCACACGCACTTTTAAGATGCGCTGCCTGCTGTGGGGCCACTGGAATTAATTATACAGCAAAGGAGGGCAAAATTATGCCGCAGTGTTGATTAAATTATGCATTAAAAATAAAGTTGCAGGGTAATGCAGTATATTTTCTGATATTTTATTATTTTGACATGTGTACACATGCTAACAGTCTCTGGAAAGATTTTGCCTTATTAGTACCAGTGTAACATACAAATGCAGCAGTGAGAAAGATGATCAGTCAACCTTTGCAATAGGCCATCCACTTCGCAGCAACACAAGTCAATTTTTTTAAATCACTTTTGATACGTTTGAGCTACAAACAATTTATTAGTTTAAATGGTCAGATCATGCAGCAGATCTTGTAATATGAGACAAATATGGCAGAGCCATAATTATATAGAAAACATTTGCAAACTAGGTTATTTTGCCATTCATGTTTGAACTGCTGTTGTGGAAAAAGGGAGAAGTGCTGATGACAAACTCAATGGCTCGGAGACAAATGACTTGTGCTTCCACATTTTATCGTATTTGGGACATTCTGTGATTAGAAGCATATCCCACTTTGTGAATGTATTTTAATGTCAATAACTCATTATAACCTTAAATAATAAAGTGTATCCATTGGTGGATTAAACTGGGCAGTGAAATGCCAAATACTAAAAATTGGGATGTTTGCGCATTCTGGCCACACCTCCGGCTCCGCCCACTGATCCAATCCTTGGGTTATTTCCGCCCTCTGATTCTCCGCCCACAGTTCCCCTACTTTTTTTCCCTCACTTCGACCACTGGCGCTAACAATAAGAAATATTTTCAGATTTCCAAACCTTTCACTAATTAAGTGTATGATACTTTGTACAGGACACATACATTTTTGGGAAAATGTTATCCTTCCAGTACAAACCCTATGCTTGACATCATGCAGAAACCTTTGCACTATGGTTCAAAGTTGTGTGTGTGGAACTGTGTGCGCGCACAGCAGCTGTACCTTATCTCTGTAGAGAAGCCTCTGAGCTGCTCTGTCCCCCTTGCACAACTCAGAAGCGTTACTTTGGCTGCTGAGCTGGTGCATGACTTAATTTAATAAATCTGCCCCAGCATGTCCAAAATGTGCTCATTACTTAGAACATAATAACAGATCCTCGTCATATAAGCTCTGGTCCTAGCCAGAATTCTCTGCTCCTCTTCTGTCTGTCAGCAACCGATTAAAACTGGAAATTGTCAAAACTAGAGCCATCAGCATCATCTTACTTTGGTTTTTAAAACATGATCACATATCCGTGTTTATTACGAATTAAAATGGCTGCACATCAACCAACAAATTATACGAAACATTATGTGCATCATCTGGAAGGCAACTGACCATTAAACCCCAAAATACCTTTCCCACTTGTTCAGACCTGGCCAAAGTGGTGATGAAATCTACGCGCCAAGAAAGTCACTAAGCTTTTTATCATCAAATGGAGAAGGATAAACAATTTATCACCGCGGATATTGACCTCTGGAATGTACTGCCTCCAACACGAAAGCAGGCCTTTAATGGCAGCCTACAAAAACGTGTGATCAACAGACCTATCGATGCCAAATATTGTCCTGACTTTCTAAGGTTCTCTCTTGCATTCTGTTCTCTCCGTGGATCTGCCATTCCCGCCTCCCTCTCCTTCTCCACCTCTGCACCTTGTTTTGGTATATGTTATGCATAATAATATAAATACACATACATTTTGTGTGGAGCAGACCTCATCAGTTGACGTCAGAGTGCACTGAAGTGAGACTCAAGCAGACATATATAAAGAGATAAATACATTTCAGTTTACGATATGAGATGATTCAATTGTCCAGATAAGGCTTGTTTCAGAAAATGGGCTGAGCAGTAAGGCAGCCAAAACTCTATATGCACAACTTTTAAGAGGTAATTAGGGCTGAGACAGCAGATCTTTCTTTCCTCTTACGAGCACAGTGCACAAATGGACCATCCTCAGGTCCAGAGGAATGGTATTCCAGGTCTCAGGTTCTGCCCCACAGAATGACTGCTGCAGAGTTTTGCTATCAGCCACCGCACTTCACAGATGTAAATACCCTCCGCAATCATCTTGCCAACTGCAGTAATCTTCCCTCTAACACAATTCAGAGTGCCTGGCAGGGTCCCGTCATCCTGCTATGGTCCTAGCACCTAGCATAGACAGGTCTAGGCACACACACTTAGTGCCAAGATACCCTCGTAGGTTACAGTGCGCTTCAGAAATACACATAACATAACATGAAGTAGTGCCCCTTTCCCCACACTGGTTGTTGTTCTGCAATTCAGACAGTGGCATAGTGTAAAATAATGCCCTCCTTGCAGAATATTAAGGGGAGGGCATCCAGCGCTGCTTTGGATGGGGAGGGAACTTGTGTTATGCCCCTGATTACAGAGAGCCTGGCAGGGTCCCGCCTAGGGTGACCAACCATTCGTAAATTTTATGGACCACCCATCATTTTGGTGTCATGTCCGTTGTCTGTCATCATTCCTTTTACAGACGCCTTTTGTCCGTAATTCTGGGCATTTCAGCAAGCTGTGCTTTTTCCCTGTGAGAAGCCCCAGGAGTTAATCCCTCACAGAATCAGGGGCGGCTCACACTTCTCTTTTGAACTCCACAGGATTCAGCAGCCCCACCCTGAGCTCACACAGGCTGTGGACAGGCCCTGGGCCATTGTCATTCTGACTGCAGCTGATTATCACATTTAGAAAGACAATGGACCGCCTGCCTTTAACCTTCTCCATGCTCATGACAAACTGAGCTCATCATAAGGCACAGTGCTCCGGTGCTCATGACGAGCTCAGCTTGTCATGAGCCGTGGAACGCTCAGGTGCGGGGAAAATTCCCCTGCTGTGCTGAGCGTTCCACGGGAGCCGGTGCACCTGTGACGAGCTCAGCTTGTCATGAGCACAGGAGCGCTGTGCCTCATGACGAGCTGAGCTCTTCATGAGCATGCGGGTGCTGTGCGCGCCCCCCCAGCACAGCGGGGGAATTACCCCTGCAGCGAAGGGGTTAACATAACATGTGGAGGCAACTGAGTGCCTTGGAGGTGAGTGGCTCACTTGCAGCCAGTAGATTGTAGCAGAGGAGCTTTCCCCAATCAGAGTACTGTCGGGCACTTGAGGCTTGCATAATTTGCCAATGTTGTTCACTGAGAGCCTGACTTTCAAGTACATTAATCCTGTGGCGTGTGGCACCTTCCCTGCTGCCAGTGCCAAGGCCTGTTTATTTGGCATGCAGCACACCTTTCCCTTACTACTTTGGAGACACAGAAAGGCCTGTCTCCTTATAAACATAATTTTAAAAAATGAAATGTAATGGGGATTGGGTGGTGAGGAGGGGGGTTCATTTAAAGGTTTTAATTAATATGTATTTTTTAGAATATTTTATGGACAATTGTCTAAATAAACTTGTTTTTAACTTAATTTATAAGATGGTTACAGTCCAGCAATCAAAAACCTGAGTTCTGGGTTTGACGTTGGCAGCACATCCATTTTAGGAGCTCTGTAGATTTTAGTACTTGCTCCTTGTGCTCAGGGCTCTTTGATTTTATTTTTAATCCAACAATGATGAGCAGTTTATGTTGGTTATTTATTTACTTATATACTATTGTGTGACGTCCTCTGATGTGTAGGTAAAATGTACATTTTGTCAGGAATTTATGTCCTGAATTTTGACCCTTCGTCCTGAATTTTTACACACGCCATCCTGAATTTTCACCCATGCCAGTTGGCCACCCTAGTTCTGTCATTCTGCCACGCTCTGATCCTCATCCCCATGGACAACTCCTCTGCAACTCAGAGAGGCGGGGGGTCCCGTCATTCTGCTGTGCAGCGCTCCTCTTCCCCAGCAGAGCATCTTCCATACAATTCATAGCGCCCAGTGGGTCCCATCATGTTACTGTCCAGAGCCTCGTCAGATTGCAGGATAATATGAGTGTGAGGACTAGAGAGGAGTGAGGGGGCAGTCACAGAGCTGGTACTGCCACCGCTAATACGATTCCACATTAATCATGCACATCAGTGGAGATGTGTGCCACCAAGGCCTGCACTTGAGAAATCCCTCTCCATTCGTTTGCCGCAGCTCGTCTCCCACCTGTCCACTCTTTGGGGCTTCATTCCTGTCTGTTCTTCTGAGCAAAGGTGCATATCTGTAACAGTTTCACAGAATACAGCATGCTTCAGGTGTATAACTACAACAATAATGTGGATACTGTATTTATTGCACCAAAATCTGCATGTGTGCCACTTTATTAGGCATTTCTCTCAATAAGTCTTTTACAGGCTTTACCTGCTGAAATCTCTGAGAGAAAAACAATGCAGATGCAAAAATTATCACACAACTCTTGTTCAGAATTGTCCTCCAAGCTCTGGGAGCACATCAGGTACATTTGTCTTTGTTTAGCGGAACCAAACCCATCCTTTTAGAGATTGTTTCTGTCAACCAAACACAAGTGGGGCCCATCGTAACATGGCAGCATGCATGCCATTGCATTTTCACCAAGGTAGCGGCTATTTACCTGGCTATAGACTAGATAGCAAAGGTCATGTAGTACTTGACCGGCAGCCACGCAAACAACAAAGAAGCTTCACTATTTACCAAAGCACCTGACTAGATAGGAGAGATCATGTATTTTTTGGCCTGCAGCCAATCAAATAGCAAATAAAATTCGTTATTTTCCCGGCAGACGACCAAATGCAGAGATCATGTACTAGTGAATTTTCTCTACTATTTACTTGGCTGCTGGTTTAACAGTATAACGTATTTACTATTTGGCCGATTACCTTGAAAGTAGCTGGGAAACTTTGTTATGTGCCCGGCAGCTGGTCGAATAACAGAGATTTTGCAGTTTGCCTAACTGCTGTGCAAATAGCAAAAAACCTTCACTTTTTACCCAGCCACAGGTTAAACGGTAGTTATTCTCCACTGAATGGTCATCAGCCCTGTAAATAACAAGGACTCTCCACTATTTGCCTGGCCACTGGCTATTTAGCTGAGGTTATGCGCTATTTGGGCACAGGTGACCGGGCGGAAAAGGAGCCTGATATGGTGGCGGTGTCTGATAGACACTGCCATCCATATTATGAAGGCAGCGGGAGCAGCCTTTTCGTGGCAGCATTGCCACCACGGAAAGGCATGCGGATTGTGCTTACGGGGGCCCGTTGCGGGCCCCCAGGGTATTGGGGTTGGAGGGTACACATGGGGGGTACCTATTGTACCCCCTACATTGTCATGGACAAGGTGGCAGGCACCGCGCAATGCCTGTCACCTTGTGCATGATAATGCACACACTGCATTCCCAGCATTGTGGCGGGCACCCGCCCAATGCTGGGAATGGAGGATGCCACCGCCATGGTGGCATCCTAATTGCAGGTGCAGGATCGCCGCACCACTGACAGCCAGTCCCAGCACCACTAGGGTGGCGGGCAGGCTAAAGTTTACCCGCCATCCTAATCGGCGCCCAAGTGCAGTGGCGGCCGGTAAGTTTGGGGGGGAGGAGGCTGACGGGACACACACACTCACATACATATAACACTCACAACCAGGCGCACACACACACACAAACACATTTATTCACAACACTCTTTCCCAAACATTCGTACATGCACGCACTAAACAATGTTAAAAGAAAACAAATCACACTTACCTTCAGCCAGCTCTGCTCTGCCTCGGAGGTTCCAGGAGGTTTGGGACTGCTGCCTTCCCTCATTGGCAGATCCAAGGTCAGCCAAAGAGGGAAGGCGGCAGTCCTATCATCATCACAGAGTGGGATGGGGTCAGGGAGACTACTGACCCCACCCCACTCTGTGATGAAGTGTCACCGATTGACACTCGACCCTGGGCGCTTCAGGGCTTAAAACTGAAGCGCCCAGGTGCAAGGCAATCAGTAACGCTATCCCTCGTCACTGAGGGGAGGGCCTCAGCAATCTTTGCTGAGCTGAGAAAGTCATGCCCAACGGAGCTGTGACTTTCTCAGCCCAGCAAAGTTCAGTTCAGGCAGCCAGGAGCCAGCGCTAAATGAAACTTTGTGTGTCTCCTGGCTGCTTAAACTGAAAGTGAATAGTGTCTGTCAGGCTGACTTTTGTTCAGCCTGACAGACACTGTTCCTACGGGGAAAAAGGGGGCAGGCGGGGCCCTTCCGCCCAAATGGACCAGCCGCGCCTGCCCAAGTGTGGAAACTCTGCCCTGAGTGCAGACGTAAAGATACTACTCGTAACTTACATTTGTGTATATCAAAAGTCGTAAACCTAGACTTTTGGTCAAAGTTTACCTTTGTGAATTGGGCCCTCAATGTTTACCCAGCTGCTGGCTAATTAGCAGCAGTGATGTACTGCTTGGCAGGTGGCATTAAAAGTAGAAAAAGATCTTCATATTCACCTAGTAGCTTGCTAAATAGGAGACAGTATGCACAGCATCGCAAGCAGTCATGCAAATAGCAAAGGAAATTCACTATTTAACTGGATGGTATCTAAACAGTTTACATTTAGTTATTAAGCCATTGGCAGATTTCAACAGGTATTTATAACCGGTAGAACTGCAAACAAAGAATTAATATAATTCTCATATATCGCCTTATGAAAGCTAGGGTTCTATTGTATTATTATTTCATTTGAAAAACATGGTTGTTGTAAATTGCACGCATACTATTTGCGAATTGCAAATGGAATAATATTTTACAAGACGACCTATGAACTATTAGGTCAGTTCACAAAATAAATAATTAATCGTAGGGGAGTTTGAGAATGACCTGCCTAATTTTATTTATGTATTTATTTATTTTGACATTTATAGAGCGCACTGTTACCCGGAGGTGTCCTGGCGCTAAACAATATAAAAAATATATACATTAGGCAGGTGCAATTTGCAACCTTCATGATTCGCTGTAATCACAGGGATTGTGACGTGAAAGGGACAGCACACCACCATCCCTATAACTGCATTCGAAAATGGAAAACTCTTTTTTCGTGTTCTTTAAGGGAACCAGTGATACTTTAAAAAAATATATTTTAGAGATTGTGCAACTTCCACCACCAATCCCTCTAGCAGACTCTGACTGCAACCAAATAACATGGGAGCGACATGGGGTGATCTTATGCCGCCCAAAAAACAACAGAACAATAGAGTCTCCATGTACTTCACCCCCACATGTCCCAAAGATCCACCACTGACCACAGGAGGGGGGCCAGCAATGTCACTAATGAAGGAGGGCCTCCTGGCATCGCTCAGGGAGTTCAAACAGGAATTACGGGAGGAGCTCAAGGCAGATATGACAAACTCCTTAGAAACAATAAAGGCAGACCTCAGTGGCCGACTCATGACGCTACAACAAGACGTCTACTTGGTAGAAGCCAGAGTGATGGGTGTAGAGACCAAGGCTACAGACCTCGAACAGCAAATGGAACAAATAGCATCCACCATGAAAGAGCTACAAACTCAACTACAGGAGGCCTGCCTAAAAAATGAAGATCTGGAGAATAGGTCAAGCTGTTAGAACATAAGAACCCGGAACCTGGCAGAAGGGGTAGAGGGCCCAGATCTTGAGGTCTTCATAATCGGTCTCTTTACAGAGACACTGGCGATACCAACCACTAAAATCAAACTGGAAAGAGTGCATAGAGTGGGAAGACCTAACCAGGTCGAGAAGGCCGGACCACATGACATTCTGGCGAAACTACACTCTTTTAAAACAAAAGAAGCCATCCTGCAAGCTGCCAGGAAAAAGGACATAGTGGAGTTCCAGGGATTCAAATGTGACCTGTACCAGGATATCGCGCCAGGGATTCTCATGCGACAACATCAATTCAGGCCAATCACGGAAAAATTGAGACATGAGAACATTAAATGTAGATGGACCTACCCCTTTGGCCTGGATTTGGAATTTCCAATAAAGCTTGCCACATAGCAGATATTAAGAAAGCACACACCCTTTTGGCACTCCCAATGCCGACAGACGGCACCGGTCTAGACAGCTGAGACCAATGTGGAAATCCCCCCCTGGTACAAGGAATGGAAACACCGGGCACACTCATCGATCTCCCAGAGCCAGGAAGAAACAGGGGCTACCAGAAACCTCCTGTAAAGCAGGACCGAAAAGATTCACACCAGAAAGGGGCTTCTTCATTAACGGACCTGTAAACTGGGACGAAAAGCGGACAATAGTGACACAGCAAAAAGACTAGATGCAAACTAGCCTTTACATTAACTCTGCAAACAGACCACAACAAACCCGAACCCTACATAAGCCAAACACCCAGGCACACACCTTCGAACTGCATCAACAAGATCGAATAAGGAAAAACAATCGTAACTTCATAATGTGAACATCTGCAGATATTTTGGTGGTAAACGTTGGCCCAATTTGCCTCCGATGCATACCCACTACTACAATGATGTACTAATTTGGGGACCTGTTGTCCCATTGTTAAATATTCTACAGTTAGATCCTTATTTTTTCTTTTATATTGAATGGGGTTGCTATTTTTTCAGAGGCCTCGGTGACAGGGGACACAGGGGAGTATACAATAAGGTGACAAAAATAGGCGAGGAAGGCTCGAGGTATAGGAGAAGAAGGGCAAGGTCGGGGATGGTGAGAAGAGGGGAATGTGGATCGGAAAAAGGGGGTTAACAAGCGTGAATGAAGGTACACATCACCAACATGATACTCACCACACTCTCATGGCATGTTAGGGGCATGAACGCCCCCTCCAAATGCCAGAAGATCTGGAAATACTTTACTGACCAACACTTTGATATAATTGCACTCCAGGAGACCTATCTTAAGAGAGCAGAAGTCCACAGACTAAAACACAAGGCATACCATCAAAATACCAATCCTCTTCAACCACAAAACCTAATGGAGTCGCTCTCCTATTCCACTCTTCACTTAAATTCCAACCAGAAGATTACAAAACAGGCAAGACGGGAGGGTAATTATAGTATGGGGTTGGGTTCAGGGGAAACAAAGTACAGTAGCATCAGTATATGCCCCTAATGCTAATCAGGCAACGTTAACACACAATATATTAGGCCTGCTGGGGGAATTCACAGTCGGAGATATAATTATGATGGGGGACTTCAACCTCCCCTGGCACTCAGGGACTGACAGCACACACCCAAGAAGGTTGCCCACCTGAAGCTTTCCAGAAGTGAAAAAAGACATCCAGGAAATGGGCCTAAGAGACACTTGGAGAGACGCACACCCTGAAGACAAAGACTACACTTTTTTGTCCCACATCCACCACACCTATTCTAGACTCGACTACATTCAAGACGTAAACAAATATGTCCCAGACACCAACATACCATTGAAATCTCTGATCACGCGCCGTGTCAGTTTCCATGGATTGGCACCCCCCTGCACCGACTCTCAGAAGATGGTTCTTCCCCAATGCAGTAGTTCGGTATAAAACACTAAGAGACACACTTAGAACAACCATCAAAGAGTTCTTTCAATTAAATGACCCTTAGGACACATCATGGGATACCATATGGGATGCATTTAAAGTGGTGGTGAGTGGCCAATGCATAACACTGATGGCCGCCCTTAACAAACAAAGACCTGAGGAAAGGATGAACCTAGAGAAAGAACTGAAAACTCTAGAATGCATCCACAAGGCTATCACCACACTGGCACTACAGAGAAAGGTGACTGCCCTGAAAGGGAAACTACATGCGATCTAATCCAACAGAGCGGAAGTGACACTACTGAGACTTAGACAGACCACATACACACATGGCAACACGGTGGGAGCCCACTTAGCACAACAGCTAGAGGTCAAGAGAGAGAAGGAACACTGTAGGAAGGGGGAGTCTCTGGTTGGCGCAGTGCAATACTGGCGACAATCAGGGCCTCTCTCTTCCTCGTCAGGGCTGAGGGTTACCTTCAAGACAACCTCTGCTTACCCTCTAGGTAGTGTGGCTTAAGCAGTCTTAGGCTAATCTCTGGGGCATGTAAGGTTAAACATTTGCAATATTACACCGTCACAACCAACCCACCACACAATGACACCAAACTGTATTTGTAAAAATATATTCTCTTTATATAAATTTCAAGCAGGCTTGTAAATACAGTCTTGGTTATTTCAAATGCAGGTTCCAGTTACTCTTTAGGTTAAGTTGCCACAGTTCTTTCTCAGTAATAAGCAATCTTTGTTTAGTGTTATTCCCAAACAGTTCTTTCAGTGTTCTTTCCTTTCAAAGAGAAAGCCTCTCTCTGTTCTGGGGCTTTGGGACCCTCCCCGGCCTTCGGAGCGCCTTGCAGCGCCTCTCCTGCCTTCAAGGGTGAAACTGACTCGGCCCCTACCAACTCTCACGCATCTCGCGGTAGGCTTGGAATGGACACCAGAGAGGGGCTTGAAAAACCCTGGGCCTTTTCCAGAGGTGGGGGCTGAGCTCGGAGCAGAGCAGCAAGCAGGCGATCAGAGGAGCCCCGGGCCTTTTCCAGAGGTGGGGGCTCCCAGCTGCAGTGAGGAGCAGGGAAGGGTGAGAGGAGCCTCTGGGGCCAAGGCACAGGGAAGGAATGCTTTCTTTCAGGAATTGTCAGTGCAGAGGGGTCCCTTCTGACAGCGGAGGATCTCCGGGAGGCAAGGCACCCTTCACAGTGCGGGGTGCGGCCTCTCCTGGGGGGGCAGAGCAAGGCAGGGCAGCCGGGTGCAATCAGATGCCCGGGCACAGGCTGCTCGAGTCCCCGGGATTCCGGCGGGAGGGGCTGAAGTCTCCTCAAGGGCTCCGTGAAGCAGGCAGGGGTAGAGGAGCGGCCGGCCTTAGCCCTGGGGCAGAGAGCGACTCCGGGTGGAGCGAGGCTCTCAAGGGCAAGAGGGCAGGCTGGCTCCCGAGTACCACGGCCCTAGGAGGGGGCTAGAGGGGGCAGACTTCACCTCCGGCGGGAGGAAATACTCGGCCTCAGGCAGGGGACGAGCCAAAGCACAGGAGAACCCACTGGTCCTGGGGTTCAGTTCAGGGGGCAAGCTCAATCAAGCCCTTGGAGAATGTTTAGAGCACAAAGCAGCAAAGTCTTTAAAGCAAGTCTTCTTCCTCTCCTTTCTCAGCAAGGCAAGCAGCAGGCCAGTCCTTCCAGCGTCTCTTCTCCTTCTAGTCGGGCAGAGGTCCTTTGTGGTAAAACAGGATTCTGATTTACAAGGAGCAGGGCTCCTACTTTTATACACAGTTTCTTTTGTTCTCACTGGCCAGGGGGGCCTCTGCATAACTGCTCTCAGCTCCTGAGCACTTGTGGTGGGTACTTCTGCTTCTGCATTCAGTGTGAGGGCAGGCACATCAGCCGCTCCCCAGGGGGGCGGAGCCGGCATTGTGAGGACAGGGGCAGCCTGAGCACTTTGTTGACAAGCTTCGGTCCTTCCTGGGCCAGGTGCAGGCTGAGTCATCAGTCGCTCCCCAGGAGGGCGGAGCCAGCATTGTGGGGGCAGAGCACAGCCTGATGCATCATTCAGGGGAAACTCCCACCACCCACTAAGGTGTCATCCTGCTATTCACAACCTGTCAACTCACAGCCCTGTCACTCACACAACTCAGACAGTCAGATACACACAAAAGCAGAGGCGGGCTGAAATGGTTAGACAAGCAAATGCTAGCTTTCTAAAAGTAGCATTTGCAAACACAGGATATTAAAATAAACTTTACTAAAAGAAGTATTTTATTATTCTGAGTTCAGGCATACTAAACATTAATTTCTACCATGTTCCCTGAGCCTGCTGAGATTATAGAGTGTAATAATTCCAGCAGCCCATCTGGCCTAAAGGGAACTGGTAGCCTTACAATAGTGAAAAACGAATTTGGCAGTAATTCACTATTAGGACATGCCACACACATCAGGGCATGTCCTACCTTACACTTACAATGCACCCTGCCCTCAGGCCTACCATAGGGGTGACTAATATGAAGTTAAGGGAAGGTTTTAGGGGCTGGCAAGTGTGTGCACTTGCCCAGCCAGTGTGACAGTACCAGACTGCACTCAGGTTCTGCAATGGCAGACCCTAGACACATTTTTCAGGCTGCTTCTGTGGGTGGCGCAACCAGCGCTGCAGGCCCACTAGCAGTATTGGCATTCACAAGCCCTGGCACTCCTGGTGCACTTTACTAGGGACTAACAGTAAATCCAATGAACCAATCATGGACATCAATCACATGTACACTTTACAACAGGGAGAGCATATGCACTTTGGCACTGGTCAGCAGTGGCAAAGTGCCCAGAGTCATTAAACCAACAAAAACAGGTCAGAGAGAGTATTGGAGGAAGGCAAAAAGTTTAGGGATGACCCTGCCAAGAGGCCCAGGTCCAACACAACCCCCTTCCAGCCAAAACGCGGGGTAGACCAATCACCACTGTGATGGGCTTCCCTGCTTAGGGCGATAGAACATGGACCTGGCCCGCAACAGCAGGGGCACACTCCAGTTCTATGCCAATCTGAACCTATTTCAAATCCTCTGTCCATACTCTCAGGGTCCACCCAGCTAATCCATGGGGCACCCTTCTCTTCCTCTGTGGACACCACCTGTGCAGCCTCTAACCTTAACTTGCTCACAGGTGTGTCCCAACAGACAGACATCAAATCACAGTGGCCACTGACAGTAGTCAGGGCTGAGACCCAGGCCTCATGCCTCTCAGGGCTCCCAAACCTCTGTGGCCTCAGAGAGCGGGGGGCAGTAGCCCCAGGTGCTTGGCACCCTTTGTCCCCTCTCCCTCCGGTCAGGTCAGGTATGTCATCCTGGCACTGACCCACCAGCCCCAGGCCTGTACCTGGCTGCTGGACCAAAGACTGGGGTTGGTTCTCCCACACCCGGTCCTCCTCCTTGGGGCTCTGTACCCTCCCACCTGGAGTGGTACCCCCTTCCAGAATTGTCAGGGCACCTGTGGCAGGTGATCTGCACAATTCTCCCACCAGTTCAGGGGTGCTATCCTGCAACTGGGGCACCAGGTCAGGGGGGACACCCTGCACCTGGCCCTTAAACCTAGGGTCTAAACCCACAAACTGCACCGGGGTCAGAGGCGAGGACTCCCTCCCTCTGCACCCCCTTCCAGAGTACTGCCCACTCCCCACTGGAGTGGTACCCCTAGAAGTGACATGGGTCAGGACACTGATTACAGTGGTCCCACCCTCCAGGTCAGACAACACCTGAACCTGGCCCTCTAACTCAGGGACCCAACCCTGCAGTTGAACACTTGCCTGGCGCACCAGGACTTTCCGGGGAGCACGCCTGCCCCCCCTGAGGGTGGCACATAGCTCATGTGCTGTGCGACAGTCTGCCTGGCGCAGATCTCCCAAACCCTGTCCCTCTGACAGTGTGGGAAGATCCCCCAGGACAGAAGTGGTGTCCCCCTGGTCATTCACTGGGGACGCAGCCCTGCTGGCTGGCCCCTGACCCACTGGTTCTTCCACTGGGGACTCTTTCCCCCTCTCGCCCCTCCTTCTGGACTTCTGCACCCTCCCAACTGGAGTGGTACTGCCAGTCACCAGAACTACTGGAGCTCTGTTTACAGAGCCTCCACGTTCTCTAGCCACTGGGGGATCCCCCTCAGAGGGTGACTCATCCGGACAGCCTAGGCTCCCCACCTGGTGTTCCCTTAAAGAACCATCCAGGCTCTGAGACTGAGGTTGGGCACTACCGGGACAAAACCCATTCTCACTCCTTCCTCTTAAGGACAGGACGTGAGGCCCTACACCCATCTCACTACTACAGGACCTAGCTGGGCTACTCTGCGCCACTTCCACCACTCTGGGCTGGAAGATACCTGAGCCACTCCCCACAGGATCACACCCCAATGCCTCTCCAGACCCTCTGGAATCCACCACAAGGTCTGCCTCCAATGTGAGCTCCCTGGGGTCAGAGAACTCACTCTCAAACAGGTGTTGGCATAGCTCTGGAAAACTGGGACTTATAATATGCTCTCCCACAATTGGATTACACAGCCCCCTAGCAGGGTTAACCAAATTATCCTTCACCTCACCATCCAGCGCCTCACACACATACTCCACACCATTCTTCTGAGACTGGCCAGACAGTAGCGAACTGTCTCTGTCACACAACCCACACTCTTCTGGGCGGTCCTTACACTCACCCACCAGGACCTCAACCATGGGGGAAACCCTCCCGCCACTAGGACCATGAACTCCTACGCCAGCTACCCTATTCCCTTCAGGGACGCTGCGCACTACTGGAGCTACCTCATGCCCTTGAACCTCCTGGTGTATGTTAACCCCCTCCAAGTCAGGCGCCATATCTCTAGGTGCGCGCGCTATGCTGTCTGCACTAGATACCTGAATGTTGCTGCCACCATCTGAGCTGGACTCCACCTCCAACTCAGCAAAGCTCAATCTCTGAGCTACACACATTTCTTGTTGCTGGGCTGAAGCCCTCCTGGCCTCAAGCCCCTCGAGCTCCAAGTCAAGTTTCCTCATTCTTAAGTCATGCGCAAGCTCCATTTTCATTACTTCCAGGGCTAACCTCCTAGATTCTAGCTCCAGTTGCCCATTTATTTCCAGCTCTGCCAACTTCAATTCATGATCTCGGGTTGCCTGTCTGTCCGCCAGCTCCTCTGGCGACAGACCTCGGCCAGAAACACTGCTACCCAATGGGGAGGTTGCACCCCTACACTCTGGAGTCAGGGGTCCCTCCAGCTGCTGTTCTGCATTCTCAAATTCAAAATCCTTTCCAGGGGCATTCCTTGCCTTGACCCAGACCCTCAGCGCCTTTTGGAACTGCTCCCTTCTGGAGAGTCCGGTCATGGAAATGTTCAAATTTTTGCAGAAGCTCCTGAGCTGTTTCCCAGTGTAGTTTTCTAGTTTCACCCAATCACAGTCAATAGAAGAAATGGATGCTGCCTTTTCCATTTTCACTGACACAGGCATGACTTCAAAAACACATGGAGATCTCTTCTCGCAAAACATAAAAAAAAGTCTGTGGCTTAGTTACTGGACTGTCATCACTGTGCAATGGTCAGTAGCTAAGGTAAAACACCGCAAATGTAAATTCGCTATCCTCACCGCTGCGTCCAATGTAGGAAGGGGGAGTCTCTGGTTGGCGCAGTGCAATACTGGCGACAATCAGGGCCTCTCTCTTCCTCGTCAGGGCTGAGGGTTACCTTCAAGACAACCTCTGCTTACCCTCTAGGTAGTGTGGCTTAAGCAGTCTTAGGCTAATCTCTGGGGCATGTAAGGTTAAACATTTGCAATATTACACCGTCACAACCAACCCACCACACAATGACACCAAACTGTATTTGTAAAAATATATTCTCTTTATATAAATTTCAAGCAGGCTTGTAAATACAGTCTTGGTTATTTCAAATGCAGGTTCCAGTTACTCTTTAGGTTAAGTTGCCACAGTTCTTTCTCAGTAATAAGCAATCTTTGTTTAGTGTTATTCCCAAACAGTTCTTTCAGTGTTCTTTCCTTTCAAAGAGAAAGCCTCTCTCTGTTCTGGGGCTTTGGGACCCTCCCCGGCCTTCGGAGCGCCTTGCAGCGCCTCTCCTGCCTTCAAGGGTGAAACTGACTCGGCCCCTACCAACTCTCACGCATCTCGCGGTAGGCTTGGAATGGACACCAGAGAGGGGCTTGAAAAACCCTGGGCCTTTTCCAGAGGTGGGGGCTGAGCTCGGAGCAGAGCAGCAAGCAGGCGATCAGAGGAGCCCTGGGCCTTTTCCAGAGGTGGGGGCTCCCAGCTGCAGTGAGGAGCAGGGAAGGGTGAGAGGAGCCTCTGGGGCCAAGGCACAGGGAAGGAATGCTTTCTTTCAGGAATTGTCAGTGCAGAGGGGTCCCTTCTGACAGCGGAGGATCTCCGGGAGGCAAGGCACCCTTCACAGTGCGGGGTGCGGCCTCTCCTGGGGGGGCAGAGCAAGGCAGGGCAGCCGGGTGCAATCAGATGCCCGGGCACAGGCTGCTCGAGTCCCCGGGATTCCGGCGGGAGGGGCTGAAGTCTCCTCAAGGGCTCCGTGAAGCAGGCAGGGGTAGAGGAGCGGCCGGCCTTAGCCCTGGGGCAGAGAGCGACTCCGGGTGGAGCGAGGCTCTCAAGGGCAAGAGGGCAGGCTGGCTCCCGAGTACCACGGCCCTAGGAGGGGGCTAGAGGGGGCAGACTTCACCTCCGGCGGGAGGAAATACTCGGCCTCAGGCAGGGGACGAGCCAAAGCACAGGAGAACCCACTGGTCCTGGGGTTCAGTTCAGGGGGCAAGCTCAATCAAGCCCTTGGAGAATGTTTAGAGCACAAAGCAGCAAAGTCTTTAAAGCAAGTCTTCTTCCTCTCCTTTCTCAGCAAGGCAAGCAGCAGGCCAGTCCTTCCAGCGTCTCTTCTCCTTCTAGTCGGGCAGAGGTCCTTTGTGGTAAAACAGGATTCTGATTTACAAGGAGCAGGGCTCCTACTTTTATACACAGTTTCTTTTGTTCTCACTGGCCAGGGGGGCCTCTGCATAACTGCTCTCAGCTCCTGAGCACTTGTGGTGGGTACTTCTGCTTCTGCATTCAGTGTGAGGGCAGGCACATCAGCCGCTCCCCAGGGGGGCGGAGCCGGCATTGTGAGGACAGGGGCAGCCTGAGCACTTTGTTGACAAGCTTCGGTCCTTCCTGGGCCAGGTGCAGGCTGAGTCATCAGTCGCTCCCCAGGAGGGCGGAGCCAGCATTGTGGGGGCAGAGCACAGCCTGATGCATCATTCAGGGGAAACTCCCACCACCCACTAAGGTGTCATCCTGCTATTCACAACCTGTCAACTCCCAGCCCTGTCACTCACACAACTCAGACAGTCAGATACACACAAAAGCAGAGGCGGGCTGAAATGGTTAGACAAGCAAATGCTAGCTTTCTAAAAGTAGCATTTGCAAACACAGGATATTAAAATAAACTTTACTAAAAGAAGTATTTTATTATTCTGAGTTCAGGCATACTAAACATTAATTTCTACCATGTTCCCTGAGCCTGCTGAGATTATAGAGTGTAATAATTCCAGCAGCCCATCTGGCCTAAAGGGAACTGGTAGCCTTACAATAGTGAAAAACGAATTTGGCAGTAATTCACTATTAGGACATGCCACACACATCAGGGCATGTCCTACCTTACACTTACAATGCACCCTGCCCTCAGGCCTACCATAGGGGTGACTAATATGAAGTTAAGGGAAGGTTTTAGGGGCTGGCAAGTGTGTGCACTTGCCCAGCCAGTGTGACAGTACCAGACTGCACTCAGGTTCTGCAATGGCAGACCCTAGACACATTTTTCAGGCTGCTTCTGTGGGTGGCGCAACCAGCGCTGCAGGCCCACTAGTAGTATTGGCATTCACAAGCCCTGGCACTCCTGGTGCACTTTACTAGAGACTAACAGTAAATCCAATGAACCAATCATGGACATCAATCACATGTACACTTTACAACAGGGAGAGCATATGCACTTTGGCACTGGTCAGCAGTGGCAAAGTGCCCAGAGTCATTAAACCAACAAAAACAGGTCAGAGAGAGTATTGGAGGAAGGCAAAAAGTTTAGGGATGACCCTGCCAAGAGGCCCAGGTCCAACAAACACATTGAGGATATTCAAGTCCCATCGGGGACCACGTCAAGGGAAGAGTCAGGGAAAGCTTGCATATTTGGAGACTTCTACAACACACTGTACAAAGCTGATCAACCTAACTTTCCAGCGCAAGCAGATTACCGTAAAGAGGTAGACCTCCCACAGGTCATCCCATCCCAGAATGAACAACTAGGCGAACCCATAACAGAAGACGTAGTGCGGTTGACTCTGGCAGGACTAAAACTACACAGATCACCAAGCCCAGATGGCCTGACAGCACAATTCTATAAAACATTCAGTGCAGAATTAATTCCCCAGCTACCTAACTGTTTAACCACATCGCGAACATCCAGCAGGTAACACAGTCCATGCGAGAAGCACTTATCACAGTGCTCACTAAAATAGGGAAAGACCCACAACAATGCAGCTCTTATTGCCCCATAGCCCTCCTCAACTTAGATGCCAAATTATACTGCAAAATCCTAGCCACTCGCCTAGAGGACTTAATGCCAGGACTGATATGCCCAGACCAGTCTGGCTTCATTAAGGGCAGAGAGACACATGACAATGTCTGCAGGGTAATACACCTTATAGAAATGACCACTAAAAAACAAGTTCCAGCACTCTTGTTATGCATAGACGCTGAGAAAGCGTTTGATAGAGTAGACTGGACATTTCTTTTTCAAGTCCTCCAGAGGTTTGGCTTCTGTGAGACCTTCATAAACAGGATAAGGGCCAACTTTGCGGGCCCAAGTGCCAGAACCCTGGTCAATGGGACAAGCTCAGATACCTTCACGCTGGGGAGAGGAGTCATGGGTGCCTGTTGTCCTCTCTCCTCTTCGCTCTCAGCATCAAACTCTTAGCAGCAAAAATTAGAGAAAACCAGTTGATCAAGGGAATTAACTTTGGCGCAGACAAGCACAAGATCTCCTTGTTTGCTGATGATAGCTTACTTACACATACAGAACCGCACTGCTCCCGCACAACACTCCAGGAGGAGCTGAGAACCTTTGAGGAGGTGGCCGAACTGCACATTCACCTCCCCAAATCCTTCCTTCTAAACATGACCACAAAAGAAGCGGACATGGAGGCACTAGTAGCCACAACCCCCTTTCAACAAGCCAAGAAAGAATTAACCTATCTGGGCATAAAACTTACCCTCAAAATTTCAGGGCTCTTTAAAGCTAACTATCTCGCAATCTTACACCAGTTCCAAGCAGACCTCAAACAATGGGCACCATTATACCCATCTTGGATCAGCAGGATACAGGCCATCAAAATGGTGGTCCTCCTAAAATCTTTGCACTTATTCTAGAGTCTGCCCGTTGATCTAGAGAGAGGCTACCTACAGGGACAACACACTCTCCTTAAGAAATTTATATGGAAAAAAGAACGACCAAAGCTCTCCTTTAACTTACTATGGAAGCCCTCAGATGAGGGAGGATTGGCATTGCCAAACCTGACACTGTATTACCGAGCGGCGCAATTACATGTCATGGTAGAGTGGTCCCAACGTGAGTCAGATAAACATTGACTGCAAATGGACCGGGCAATAGTGGGGAGGATAATTTCGGATGTTCTCTGGAAACCAAAGGTAGATCGGCCAGCTAATTTCTACCTAAACACACCCATTAGGACAACCTTGAACATATGGGACACAGTACTAAAACAGACGGAATAGACAACATTTCCCTCACGTTTCACCCCATACATTTCAACCCAGCGTTCTCTCCCGTGCTACAGTTGGGGCCCTTCGATGCCTGGAAAGAGGGGAGATCTTCCATAGCTGGTACATATTGACCTTTGAAAACTGCAATAGCGACTTCAACATTTCACACACAGCATACTTCCACTATATCCAATTTCGACATTGGGTCCTTCAACCTGACCCCAGATAAGGAGCCAGTGGCGGCCGGTGGCATGTGAAAGTGGTGAGGCATAAAATTAGTGGTGGAGCACACCACGGCGAGTGAGTGAGCCCGAATGAACTAAGGAGGGTTCGGGGGGTTCTACCCCAAGAAAAGTTTGAAAAAGGAGTGGGCAAAAGATGCATTTTCAAGCAAATTTGAGAACACATGCACTTTACTCTTCACAGTCAAAAACGAGGTGAGGGTTGGTCTAAACTAATTAATAATTAGTCTAGACCAAAGCTCCCCTCCTTTTTGACTGTGAAGAGTAAAGTGCATGTGGTTATGTTAGCCAGGCTGAGGAACCCTTCTTCTTCCTAAAGGTTCGCAAGCTTCAACGACAGGGTTGACACACAAGCAAAGCATGGGCTGAAAGATACCCAGGTTTAATGAAGAGTCTGAGAACATCAACAAACTATTGTAAAATGTACCTTGGAGCAGAAGAAATAGACTGGAAACTTACTTTCAAGGCCAATGGATATTTTTAATGCTAAAACCAAACACACACCCACCTCTACATTTTCGCTTTCAAATCCCACCAAGAATGAAAAGGAAAGATACAGCCAAGAGATTCCTTCAATCTAACAACCTTATTAAAACCAGCAATTACTCATTATGCCTGAGAACGCACGCATACATTCTCTCTTGCCTCCAGCAGTACTACATATCAACAAAGGCTCCACACACTGAGCTCTCAGACATCACTTGTAGTCATTAACTCAACAGTCAATACTGTCTGAAACCCGCAGCAGACCAAGTCACAAACCATTATAGCGTCTTTGCATCCTGCAGCCTCCATTTTATTTTATTTTCAGGAATGTAGTTATGAAAAAATAGTTATCCATAGTATTTATTGTAATCCATTGACTGTTTAGTTTTTGGATTCAGACATCTCCCTTTGAACTATAGCCTCACATCAGGGAAATATGTTTGTCACTTGCTATGATAAACATAACTCTTAAAACCTTCAATGGTAGCATGTATTATCAAAATGTACCCATCGCACCCAATTTTCATAAGCACCACAGACCACCTGATATTTTAGTTTCCGGCGTCAATAAAAAAGATTGCTATTTTCACATAGGAGGAGAGAGCATAAGGATGTGCCATTTGTCTTTCCTGTAACAGTGGTGAATTCCCCATTTTCACTCAAACCAAAGCCTCCTCTTTAACAATTTAAAAGTTAAGCAACATTGATTTGTTCAATTCCTTGTTTTTAAACGACAGAAGATAAACCAAGTTAGATCAATTCCTGTACTTGGAAATATAATCAACTTGTGAGTAACTTTACACACACGAAAGTCGCGACTCGCAATACTCGCAGGGTGTTGGGGGCCGGGGATGTTTAAAATTAAAATATAATAAAAGAAAACGTACCTGTCCGCGCCTCCTCTGCTCGACTGCTCCTGGACCTGGGTCCCGCGCTCTTCAACAAACAGGAACATCCATGAAGTCACTGCCAACCCCTCTACTGATGCTGCTCCAGCAATGCCATGATTGGTTGAGGGCAGAGATACTCCCTGCCCATTAGAAGACCGGGGGCTGTGGCATGAAGCAAGCCTTGGTCTCTTAAGGGGAAGGCTAGTGCGCATTTTCGGGCTCATCCTAAAAATGATCAGCCCAAAAAGGAACATGCGCACTATTGCTGTGACTGTAGTGCGCTGCTGTTACTCAACTCCCTGAGTGCTGCTGCAGCCCCGCCCCCTCCCGCCCCCTTCAGCGTCCCTCGTTCTACTTCTCCAACGCTAATTCCAATCTGGAGTCCTGATTGGAATTAGCGTCGGAGAAGTAGAACGAAGAATTTGAATGGGGCTGTGGCATTAAGTGGGGCAACGCCCCAGAGCCCCCAATGGACTTACCGCCACTGAAAGGGGCTATTTCCTTCATCTACTCGCTACTGGTAAAAACACTACCGTCCAAACCCCCACTACACCCTGAATTCTGGGAACAACATTAGGCTACGACATTATAGAAATACAAAGGAAGAGCTTGTGAAGAGACATCAGATGGCACAACCACTCTTTAGGACAATGGGAAGCACATTACATGATACTTTGTAACTGGTACTTATATCCCATCAAATTAAGAAAGATATTTCCAAACACCTCAGATCTCTGTTGGCGGGGTTGTGGCCCACTGGGAGACTTTTGCCATATATGGTGGGACTGCCCGACAATCCAGACTTTTTGGACGGAAATCCTAGCCCACATTAAAGAGATTCTGGGTTACCCGATCACAGAAACCCCAGATTGTGCACTCCTAGGTCTCAGAGACTCAAACCTGAAATATCAAACAACAGCCGATCAAGCCATATTCTGGCTCTGCTTGGGAGCAGCCAAGAAGGCCATAGTCGCAGCTTGGAAAAAGAAAGAGGCACCAGCTTTGACACAATGGCAGGCACGCTTATGGTAGGCACTCATTACGGAACGCATGAACACAATTTTCAAGGATGAATATAAAAACTTCGAATACGGCTGGGGCCCACATGTCAGCTACCTATCTAAGGGGCTCCTGATAACCACCTGCTGCTCAACAGTTAGGGCACTACCTCTCTTCCAATTCTGAGC
This sequence comes from Lissotriton helveticus, assembly GCF_964261635.1. Lineage (NCBI taxonomy): Eukaryota > Metazoa > Chordata > Amphibia > Caudata > Salamandridae > Lissotriton > Lissotriton helveticus. The sequence continues at coordinate 42,352,624 of NC_136060.1, read as the reverse complement.
GAGGCCGCCACCGTTGCTAGAGCTTCTGCCACGGTTAAAGACATAACCCGATGTCATCCAGGTTCTCATCTAGGCCATATTATTTTAATTTCTTGTTTTTTTAATTCGGGATCTCCCTCTGACTCGCCTCTCCCGTGGCAATTTGCAAACACATGGGAATGATACAACAACAATAGTTCAGGGAGGACTCAGCCTCATGATAAATGAGAGAACCTAGGAGGGGGGGGAGCTTAATTTCTTGGGGGGGGAATGGAAACGAGTTGTATAATTCATGTTAGTAAATGTCTTAGCATTCAAAGAGATGAATCTTCGACTTGCATGTTTGATTTTGTAATAAGAAATAGCTTCACAATGGATACAAGCAAAGACGATGAATGAATGTATTGCTATGTATGAAATGCTCGAAACGAAATGATAATAAAAAGAAGTTTGACAAAAAAATAAGTAATTTCCATTGTGAAAAACTCCTTCCTGAGGTTTGCAACCAGATTTCCAAAGGGAAAGGGCTCCTAGTGGGACCGATTTCACTTTGCAAATTAGTTACCAACCCAACTCGGGTGTCATTAGCTCATTAATGGTTTGTGACAGCAATTCCATACAAAAATTATCGATACATTCCTTTCCAAATTGGAAAGGGGAGGTGAGAAACCCGTTTCATTACGATGAAGATAAAACAGATTTGTAAAGCGCAAAGATGCTCTTAGGAGTGTGCCAGCACTAATCCAAGTGCAAGCCAGATTACATAGTGAATAACCAGGTTTTTAGGGCGAGGCCTCCGCCCACGTAAGTGGGAGGAGTTTCGAGATCCTAATGTTAAAGAAGAGGAAAAAAAAGTATCTCCTAGGGCTTTTGCGAGACATATTCCACACATTCCTTAGTCTGGTATCTCATCTGGCCAGTGATTCGTCTTCGTTGTGGTGTCGTTTTAATAGGCTTGAAGTGATAGGGTAAATGTAGTTTTCGGACGCCATGTTGGGCATTTTTCGTGCGTGCTCGCGCAAAGAAGTACATTAATTATAATTAGGAGCTGTCAGGGTGCCTCCGTAAGTGAATCCAGATGGCCGGGCGCGTTCACCATTCAGCAGCGCTCAGCGCGCAGCTGCTCCATGCCAGGCCGGGGAAAGGGCTTCATTAGTTCAAGAATTCTAAAAGCAAGCATCTATCGGAAGTGGGAGATAGGAACCTTTTGACTGGTTTCATATAGTTCAGAGATTCACTTTCATTCCTCTTTAAATATCACTCTTTAGGTGTTCAAGGTTTGTGTATATTTTTTTTACATATCTTAAGACAATCCAAAAGTATTTTTTCAAGATGAAATGCCAAAGCAGCACAATGCAGAGCAATGACATACTACAAGTGGCATACTATAATATTTTTTTAATAAGGGGCAAGACGTTGAAAGCCTAATAGCATTCTCAAAGTTTATGTGTAGTGTTCATAAAAGCAGCAAATCTGGGATAAGCTGGGGGGAACTGTCTTTCGCTCTAAAGGCTGTCTGTCAACAGGTTTCCCCTTTCAGAAGTCTAACTGGAATTCTTCAGGACTGTTTATAAGGAGTAGTTGCACTATTCTAGCAGACAGTAAAGCATCTGATTACAGTGGTCTTGGGGCAGAAAACATGACCGCCTTGCTCCTGTCACACTCACATACGTGTATATGACAATTGTGAGAGTGCAGTTTGAGAGTTGAGAGTGCAGATTGAGAGTTGAGAGTGCAGATTGAGAGTGCAGATTGAGAGTGCAGATTGAGAGTGCAGATTGAGAGTGCAGTTTGAGAGTGCAGTTTGAGAGTGCAGTTTGAGAGTGCAGTATGAGAGTGCAGATTGAGAGTGGTGTTTGAGAGTGCAGAGTGGAGATTGAGAGTTGAGAGTGCAGTTTGAGAGTGCAGTTTGAGAGTGCAGAGTGGCGGTGCAGAGTGCAGAATGGCGGTGCAGAGTGCGGAGTGGCGGTGCAGAGTGGCGGTGCAGAGTGGCGGTGCAGAGTGGCGGTGCAGAGTGGCGGTGCAGAGTGGCGGTGCAGAGTGGCGGTGCAGAGTGGGGGTGCAGAGTGGGGGTGCAGAGTGCAGAGTGGCGGTGCAGAGTGGCGGTGCAGAGTGGCGTGGCAGAGTGGCGGTGCAGAGTGGCGGTGCAGAGTGGCGGTGCGGCGGTGCAGAGTGGCGGTGCAGAGTGGCGGTGCAGAGTGGCGGTGCAGAGTGCAGAGTGGCGGTGCAGAGTGGCGGTGCAGAGTGGCGGTGCAGAGTGGCGGTGCAGAGTGGCGGTGCAGAGTGGGGGTGCAGAGTGGGGGTGCAGAGTGGCGGTGCAGAGTGGCGGTGCAGAGTGGCGGTGCAGAGTGGCGGTGCAGAGTGGCGGTGCAGCGGTGCAGCGGTGCAGAGTGGCGGTGCAGAGTGGCGGTGCAGAGTGGCGGTGCAGAGTGGCATTGCGGCGGTGCAGAGTGGCGGTGCAGAGTGGCGGTGCAGAGTGGCGGTGCAGAGTGGCGGTGCAGAGTGGCGGTGCAGAGTGCAGAGTGGCGGTGCAGAGTGGCGGTGCAGAGTGCAGAGTGGCGGTGCAGAGTGGCGGTGCAGAGTGGCAGTGCAGAGTGGCGGTGCAGAGTGGCGGTGCAGAGTGCAGAGTGGCGGTGCAGAGTGGCGGTGCAGAGTGGCGGTGCAGAGTGGTGGTGCAGAGTGGCGGTGCAGAGTGGCGGTGCAAAGTGGCGGTGCAGAGTGCAGAGTGGCGGTGCAGAGTGGCGGTGCAGAGTGGCGGTGCAGAGTGGCGGTGCAGAGTGCAGAGTGGCGGTGCAGAGTGGCGGTGCAGAGTGGCGGTGCAGAGTGGCGGTGCAGAGTGGCGGTGCAGAGTGCAGAGTGGCGGTGCAGAGTGGCGGTGCAGAGTGCAGAGTGGCGGTGCAGAGTGGCGGTGCAGAGTGCAGAGTGGCGGTGCAGAGTGGCGGTGCAAAGTGGCGGTGCAGAGTGCAGAGTGGCGGTGCAGAGTGGCGGTGCAGAGTGGCGGTGCAGAGTGGCGGTGCAGAGTGCAGAGTGGGGGTGCAGAGTGCAGAGTGGGGGTGCAGAGTGGGGGTGCAGAGTGCAGAGTGGCGGTGCAGAGTGGCGGTGCAGAGTGGCGGTGCAGAGTGGCGGTGCAGAGTGGCGGTGCAGAGTGGCGGTGCAGAGTGCAGAGTGGCGGTGCAGAGTGCAGAGTGGCGGTGCAGAGTGGCGGTGCAGAGTGGCGGTGCAGAGTGGGGGCGCAGAGTGGCGGCGCACAGTGGCGGCGCAGAGTGGCGGCGCAGAGTGGCGGCGCAGAGTGGCGGCGCAGAGTGGCGGTGCAGAGTAGCGGTGCAGAGTGGCGGTGCAGAGTGGCGGTGCAGAGTGGCGGTGCAGAGTGGCGGTGCAGAGTGCCGGTGCAGAGTGGCGGTGCAGTGTGGCGGTGCAGAGTGCCGGTGCAGAGTGCCGGTGCAGAGTGGCGGTGCGGCGGTGCAGAGTGGCGGTGCAGAGTGGCGGTGCAGAGTGGTGGTGCGGCGGTGCAGAGTGGCGGTGCAGAGTGGCGGTGCAGAGTGGCGGTGCAGAGTGCAGAGTGCAGAGTGGCGGTGCAGAGTGGCGGTGCAGAGTGGCGGTGCAGAGTGGCGGTGCAGAGTGCAGAGTGACGGTGCAGAGTGGCGGTGCAGAGTGGCGGTGCAGAGTGGCGGTGCGGCGGTGCAGAGTGGCGGTTCAGAGTGCAGAGTGGCGGTGCAGAGTGCAGAGTGGCGGTGCAGAGTGGCGGTGCAGAGTGGCGGTGCAGAGTGCAGAGTGGCGGTGCAGAGTGGCGGTGCAGAGTGGCGGTGCAGAGTGCAGAGTGGCGGTGCAGAGTGGCGGTGCCGAGTGGCGGTGCAGAGTGGGGGTGCAGAGTGGGGGTGCAGAGTGGGGGTGCAGAGTGGGGGTGCAGAGTGGCGGTGCAGAGTGGCGGTGCGGCGGTGCAGAGTGGCGGTGCAGAGTGGCGGTGCAGAGTGCAGAGTGGCGGTGCAGAGTGCAGAGTGGCGGTGCAGAGTGCAGAGTGGCGGTGCAGAGTGCAGAGTGGCGGTGCAGAGTGGTGGTGCAGAGTGGCGGTGCAGTGGTGCAGAGTGGCGGTGCAGAGTGGCGGTGCAGAGTGGCGGTGCAGAGTGGCGGTGCAGAGTGGCGGTGCAGTGCAATGTTGGTGCAGTGGTGCAGAGTGGCGGTGCAGAGTGGCGGTGCAGTGCAATGTTGGTGCAGTGGTGCAGAGTGGCGGTGCAGAGTGGCGGTGCGGCGGTGCAGAGTGGCGGTGCAGAGTGGCAGTGCAGAGTGCAGAGTGGCGGTGCAGAGTGGCGGTGCCGTGGCGGTGCAGAGTGCAGAGTGGTGTTGCAGAGTGGCGGTGCAGAGTGGCGGTGCAGAGTGCAGAGTGGCGTTGCAGAGTGGCGGTGCAGAGTGGCGGTGCAGAGTGGCAGTGCGGCGGTGCAGAGTGGCAGTGCAGAGTGGCGGTGCAGAGTGGCAGTGCAGAGTGGCGGTGCAGAGTGGCGGTGCAGAGTGGCGGTGCAGAGTGGCGGTGCGGTGGTGCAGAGTGGCGGTGCAGAGTGGCGGTGCAGAGTGGCGGTGCAGAGTGGCGAGTGGGGGTGCAGAGTGGGGGTGCAGAGTGGGGGTGCAGAGTGGGGGTGCAGAGTGGGGGTGCAGAGTGGGGGTGCAGAGTGGGGGTGCAGAGTGACAGTGAGTGCAGAGTGACAGTGAGTGCAGAGTGACAGTGAGTGCAGAGTGAGTGCAGAGTGACAGTGAGTGCAGAGTGACAGTGAGTGCAGAGTGACAGTGAGTGCAGAGTGACAGTGAGTGCAGAGTGACAGTGAGTGCAGAGTGACAGTGAGTGCAGAGTGAGTGCAGAGTGACAGTGAGTGCAGAGTGACAGCAGAGTGCAGAGTGACAGCAGAGTGACAGTGAGTGCAGAATGACAGCAGAGTGACAGTGAGTGCAGAGTGACAGTGAGTGCAGAGTGACAGCAGAGTGACAGTGAGTGCAGAGTGACAGCAGAGTGACAGTGAGTGCAGAGTGACAGCAGAGTGACAGTGAGTGCAGAGTGACAGCAGAGTGACAGTGAGTGCAGAGTGACAGTGAGTGCAGAGTGACAGTGAGTGACAGTGAGTGCAGAGTGACAGCAGAGTGACAGTGAGTGCAGAGTGACAGTGAGTGCAGAGTGACAGCAGAGTGACAGTGAGTGCAGAGTGACAGCAGAGTGACAGTGAGTGCAGAGTGACAGCAGAGTGACAGTGAGTGCAGAGTGACAGTGAGTGCAGAGTGACAGTGAGTGACAGTGAGTGCAGAGTGACAGCAGAGTGACAGTGAGTGCAGAGTGACAGCAGAGTGACAGTGAGTGCAGAGTGACAGCAGAGTGACAGTGAGTGCAGAGTGACAGCAGAGTGACAGTGAGTGCAGAGTGACAGTGAGTGCAGAGTGACAGTGAGTGCAGAGTGACAGTGAGTGCAGAGTGACAGTGAGTGCAGAGTGACAGTGAGTGCAGAGTGACAGTGAGTGCAGAGTGACAGTGAGTGCAGAGTGACAGTGAGTGCAGAGTGACAGTGAGTGCAGAGTGACTGCAGAGACAGTGTGTCAGGGTGCACATTGTGTGAGTGTGCAGAATGAGTGTGCAGGGTAAACAGTGTGTGACTATGCAGGGTGACATTGGGAGTGTGCGGGTGAGCAGTGTGTGAATGTTACGGGGCAGTGTGTGAGTGTGCAGAAAACACCACACACACATACACCACACACACATACACCACACACACATAACGCACACACAAACCACACACCTCAGTCTCTCAACACCACACACTTGTCACCACTCAACACAACACACTCACCACCACACTCACTCCCCAGGCTCACCCCCACAGACTCACCAGCACACACTCACCAGCACACAGAAAACAACACACACAACAACACACCCCCAGCCGTCAATGAATGCTTTCACCATGCACAAACACCAACAACCATCATCCATCTGTGCACGCTTTTACCAAGCACACACCCACCAGCCGTCAGTGCACCCTTCCACCAGGCACACACACCTCCAGCCGGCAGTGCACTTTTCCACCAAGCAATCGCAGTATGGTACACTTTACTTTTAAACATATTCATATAAAGCACAGCATGCCACCATTGGTAAAATTACAATTCAACCAACATACTTCCACTACACACCACATGCACACACTCCATAACACATGGCAAAAAGACATTGGCATTTACAATGCCATTAGCTCAAACTCAAATAAATCCGAGCCCGATTGCATTTCTAATGCTTGTTAATCCTTTCCTAACAGCAGGTTCTGAAGTTTCCTGTCTCAGATGCATCAGGAGAGAGTTCTGTACAGAAGGCCCTGGCAAGGAAAAGGCGCGTCCTCCAATCCTTGACAGACTCACTCTCTGCACTTTGTCCAAGGCCAGATGAGAAGACCATAGGTTCTTTGCAGGAGTATAGAACAGAATACGGAAGTAAAGTATCCTGACTAATATTATGGAGCACACAAAAAAATCAGTATCAAGGCTTTAAACACAATTCTCTTCCTTACAGGGAGCCAGTGCAAAGAGGAGAGATAACTCGAGATCCTCTCTCTCTTTGGCAGATTCAGTAGGAGGCAAGCCGCTGCATTTTCTACCACTTGCAATTTATGGATGGAATATTCTGGCAGGCCAGGATTTAAGGCCTTAGCATAATCAAGGTGAGATGTTATGAGAGCCAGGATAAATGGTGGCCTGGCAGAGAAGGATAGAAGAAACAGACTTTTTTCAGTGCCCTTAATATTACAAAGATACCAGGCACTGCACTAATCTGGAGTAAGAAAAGATATGCACCTGCCAGGCTGTGTCTGTATGAGGCACAGGTGGGGTGGAACCATCTGGCCAGCAAGCGGATCAGGTGGAGGGTGCTGAGGTGCCCAAAAAAAGAATTTCAGTGTTATCAGTATTGCACATCAGCTGATTCTGATGTAGCTAGGCAAAAACCGCTGTTGGCAAGATTTGATAGTCAAGAGCCAGGTCCTCCACCCCCTTAAAGGAGAAGAGAATCTATATGTCATCAGCAAAGGACACAATCTTAGCACCAAATGACTCAACAATTAAAGCAAGTAGTGTACGGTACACATTAAACAACGTAGGGCTAAGGGACGAGCCTTCCGGACACCGACTGAGATCGATCTGTTGCCAAAGAAAAACGGAAGCAGCCAAACCTCCTGTTCTTTATTATCTAAGAAGGAAGAAAGCCAGCTAAGGGCACGATTCTTCACTCAAATCCTTGCGAGACGGTCTATGAAGAAAGAATGTATCTTTAATTTCCTCAGTCACCTCTAATAAGGCCGTCTTTATGCTTAAGTTCTTCCTAAACCTGACTGACTCAGATGTAGGAGGTTATTCTTCTCCAAATAGCTAGAAAGTCGCTTGTTGACTGATTTTTCCTGTATCTTGGAGACTGCAGGCACCAGGGAGATGGGCCTATAGTTGCTGGGCAAATTAGGTTCGCTGAAGGCTTCTTCCGGTCTCTGGGGACTTTCACAGTGGCCAGTGACTCATTAAATAGTTTTTACCCAAGGTTTAATTACCTCTGCCGCCATAAGTAGAACACTAGTGGGACAGGGATCAGTGGGTGGACCAGATTTAAGATGTAGAATGGCCTACAGAGATTCCTCACAGGAGATGGGTTCAAAGGATGAGAGGGAGTACTCTATCACGCTGTTACTCGCCTCTCCATAAGGAAGGGAGGCACTGGACTCCGACAGGGAGCGAGCAAGGCTTAATTGGAGATTTATAGTTTTCTCCTGAAAAAGGGTGGCCAGCTTATTACACCATTCACAAGGTCAAGGAACTTCTCTGGAACAAGCTACTAGGGACATAAAGCTGTTCACAATCTTGTGAGGTCTTCATGAAACTTATTGCTTGCCTTTTCAATCATCCTCTCAAAGTATTTTTCTTCGCAATTTCAAGCAGGGCATGATATTTACATAGTGCTAGCCGATATGCCTCCTTCTCTCTCAGATTATACTCCCTGCGCCACTCTGTTTCAGCTTTTTTACAGCATTTTCTTTCATCAGAGAGAGCTTCAATAAACCGGGAGAGATCAGGGTCTACTTCTCGCCTATTTTTTGATCTTAGGATGGGGCAATGAACTAACAAATTCACAGATCCAACAGTCCAGCTTACCATTACCAACCTCAATATTATCAGTGAATTTGGGTGTGGACGTGCTGAGCAGAAGCGTGCTTTTTTAAATATTGTTATATACCCCAAAAGGAAAAGGTGCTCTAATTGAAGATACAGAGGAGTCATTGACTGTAATGACTGGCCAACTAAATGTAATCAAATAATGGTATGTTCCAGATAGTGGAAAAGGATCCTATATAGACAGCTTTTGGCTAGAAAACACAAAATCAATTGAGTGACCTGCTTCCGGCGTAGGTTGGGTAATTAAGGCATTCAGATTAAGGGAGGGAAAACAACCCTCCTATTTGCAATTCAGAAACAATTTCAAATGTTTTTTTACAAGTCAAAATAATTTTTCCACTCAAAAACTGGTTTTGAGCATAATGATAAGCACTTTTGTACTCAGAAACCCTGTGAGTTTGTGACATGAGGCCCTTAATGCGAAAACTGGCTAAGATACAAGCACTAACTTTAGGTAGTCCTGGGAAAAACTGAAATTACGCCAGACTAATTTCAGTAATTCTGTGTGACTCATGTAATGCTAATTACCAAAAATGATATGATTGCTGAGGTACTGGGTTTTTCGGAACCCAGTGGTGTCAGGGTACACCTTAAGACTTCGGGTACTTTCCTGATTCAGACACAGAAACTCAGAGTCTTCTAGGTGAAGTCAAAGATCGAATTTATTGGCTGCAACCAAGTAACAGGCGTCCTAGAAGTACAACACGATGTATATTCTCAGGAGACTGCTCAATCTTACAAAGCCAGTCTTCTCTTTTTATACAAAATATTATGCTTCAGGCAAACATTCTTAGGTTTACAGTTGACCATTCACATATTTTCACTACAAAGAAAAAGCAAAGTCATGATGACAAGCCCATATTTCAGTTCGTCCAGCCCACAACAAATTACCCGGCAAGGCCCAACATTTTCATCAGATATCGGTGGACCCCCAATAAAAATGGGCACCTCCTCCTCGTAAAGCAAGACATATGTAAAGAAACAGGGACAGGTGTGAGCAAGATTAGGCAGGGTGTGTGTGCGATGAAAAGGTTTATGGCATGTTGTGCCTTGATGCTATCTAGCTCGGCCACTGGGAAAGGAACTGGCCGGGCAGGTTCGGCCTGGGGCAATGGTTCCAGCTTGCCCAGGTCGCAGAGAAGTCAACCAAGGTGTACGTGTCCTTTGGAATCATGTTTGCTTTAATCATTGGCCTATGTGAGGGCAACTCACAAAATGGCTGCCGTACACAAAATGGAAGCCGAGGGTTCAGGACGCAAATTACGATTTCGATGTGAAATCGTCACTCGAATATGACGAAAAATGCTTGTACATAGTGTACTAGCCATTCTCGGTCTTTTGATACCAAAATCGTCATACTACGACAAAGTTTATGACACGAGTCCAGAATTTTCAGAACCACAAACCCTCCTTTTGCCCTTACATAGGCAATTAACCTATCCTCATGCTAATCTGAGTCCAGGTCTATATTCCTAAAGTCATTGAGATGTTGCTGTAACATCATCCTAGTACTTAGCTCGTCTCTTGATACAGGTTTCCTTACACATGATGTAGCACAGAGGCCACATATTGCAGGAGCACACTGCACGCACAGACAGAACAGGAAAAGAATGGCTAAGACCATCCCAATGACCATCAGAATTTTCCATCCCCAGGCGGATATCTGTTCCCAGAACCATCCCACCAACGACCAATCTCCTTTATCCACATGAATAGATTCGGAAATCTTATGCAGTTTGGAGATGGCCTGGTACACTGTTGGAGCGTTATCTGGAATGAAAACACAGCAACTCGATTGGATCAATTTACATACCCCACCTCGGTCTGCAAGTATGACGTCTAATGCAACCCTGTTCTGAAGGGTCATAAGACGATCCGACTGGAGCTCAGCAGTCAAGTTACTAAGGGCATCGGCAGTTTCAACCACGGTGGATTCAACCACCCTTGTCAATTGCCTTATGTTCCTGCTGTTAACCATTGGTCCCCAGAACGGCAGAAAACCCTTTACGAAGTCCCCAAATTCTTGTCCTGCAGTGTCTTCTTTACTGAAGACACCTCTAACTAGCCTTGTCTTATGGTAATCTGCCGCAACTGTGTAGGTGGGAGGCAACAGGAACGAAACAAAGCATGTGCCCGAAAAGTCAGGGGGCAACCATGTATAGGCTCTATCATGGCAGATGAAATAGGTACCCTTAGCTGCTAAAAACGAAGGGGAAGTCTGAGATGCAAAAACATACGTTTCAGTACAGATACTCTTCCCTAACTGAGCTCTGGGGTTCTTGCCAGTACCTTGCAGACATAGGTGACCCTGATGGGGTACAATCCAAATCGGGGAAGATCTCTTAGCTTGCTGTTTCTCACTCAGAGTAGCTCCATATCCGGTCACGTTCCATCCTATGTATACTAGTGTATCATCTCTCGGGATAGTTTCGTAGGAAATATCTTCCTTGATCATGTCTAATATACCCTTAACTAGAGCACTATTCTTAGGATTGTCTGTTACAGAACGTAGGAGGTAGACTTCATGTGCGTAGATGAACATTGTTCTGTATGCCCACACAGAACCATTGTGACTGAAAGGCAGGACCAGATAAGGGATATCTTTATCCGTTGTGTGAGGCATAAGACCACACACCCAACAGTTAGTCGTGTTCATTACCAGTTGGTGTTGGTGCAAAAAACGAAGGAGTTATTAATAAACTCTAATCTCCTAGCGGATTCATGTTCAGGAAGGGGTTGAAAAGAATGTGAGGAAACAGTAGAAGGAGGAGGTATGGGCGATGTAGTGGGTGCAAGTGTCACTCGAAAAGAGAATAAAACATATCCTATTAAAAATATCATTACACTGAATAACATGAAGATGCACAATATCAAAAAGCTTTTCTTGGTCATCATTTTACATATTCTGCTTTTAAAGTTAATTTCTTTGGCAGGTCTCTCCATCTCGAAAAACTCCATCCTCTCTAATATGCTGCTCGCGATGGTTGGGTGTTCTATGCTAAGGAATGCTTCTGTCAGTCCAGGGCAACTCCCTTAGACCAACCAGAACTGTCGACCTAACGTCTTCAGCTGCACCCCAAAGACTTTGGGCAACCGCGACCCTTCAGCGGAACCCGGATGGTGGTTCGAAAAACAAAAATAAAAAAGTTTCTCAGATGGGAGAGCTACACTTTCAAAAATAGCAATAGAAAAGAAAAATTTTTATTTGTCCATAGTTCTCGGTCTCAAATTATATCGTTGTTTTCCCGGTATTGTCTGGTCCCGGAAAAGGAGTTCAGGTTCTGTAGTGTCCAATCGAATTGACGGCGGCACAGCTGCTTGCAAGAGATTGTCACTTTCTTTCTCAGAAATTATTCCTTTTATACGTGCATCACTGAAAGGTGAAAAACGAGGCACAGTTTCAGTCTCTGAGTCGGCGACACCCTCCTGGACCCACCGGTCGTACGGCAGATGCAAAGGCACCCTCTTGCAGGGTACACCGTGGATCCAGTGCTTCTTTCCTTCTACAGCTGATCTCGTTGACAGAAGGACGAGGTGAGGGCCGGTCTACCGGGGCTGGTCGTTCTTCGTTCGCTGAAAGTTTTTCACCAGCACCCAGGATCCAGGGTCGATGTGATGACCTGGAGCTTCAGAGGCCTGAGGCAGAGTATTGTGAGCCTGTTGGTGTAAAACACGCAATTTAGCCGTCAATTCGTACAAATAGTCAAGCAAAACAGGGTGTTCGATTTCACTGAATTTGGTGGGCCTTGGCACTCCCCATATGTTGGCCGGGCGGCCGAACACTATTTCATAAGGACTAAGTCCCACTCATGAATGCACAGTTATTCTTGTCGATAGGAGTGCTAAGGGCAGAGCGTCAGGCCATTTAAGACCAGAGCTCGCTTGGATTTTGGCCAATTTAAGTTTTAAGGTGCCATTGTAGTATTCTACTAGTCCAGCTGATTGGGGGTGATTTGCAGCGTGAAATTTCTGATGAATGCCTAGCCCTTCGCATACTTTCTTCATCACTCGACCCACAAATTCACTCCCATTGTCACTCCAGACCATTCTAGGCATTCCAAACCTAGGAAAGAACTCTTTCACAAGGGCTTTAGCTGTGGATAAGGCAGTGTTGTCTTTTAGCGGATATGCTTCTATCCACCTTGAAAAGGCACAAACAACAACGAGTAAGTATTTTAAATTGTTGCACTTTCCATGTGGATGAAATCTAGCTGCAAAACCTCGAACGGATACGTAGGAGGTGCGAAATGACCAGCTGGAGTTGGGGTTCCCCTACCAGGATTGTATTTCAGACACACCATGCAATTCTTGACCACATTCTCTGCACACTTAGGAATTCCAGCATTTTGCCATACTGGAGCCAACAACTTGCAAATCCCTTTCACACTGATGTGAGCCATTCCATGAGCCATCGTAACCACTGCAAGCACATACGCATCGGGTAACAACCATCTTTGATGCTCTGACAATTCAACCCAACAACCATTTGCATCCAATTTACCCGTACTTTCTCTCCACACACTCAATTCTTTCTCTGTAGCTTCAGCTTGAATAGACTTCACACTCTCTATTGTGTCTTCACACATTCCAACATCACCAATCCATCTTGCAGGGCCTGCAACATACATTCGGCTCATCACATCCCTCGCTGTTTCTTTTGCGATTTCGTCAGCTAATGCATTTCCACGACCAACATCATCAGTCACCTTCTTGTGTGCACTGCATTTCACAATCGCGACTTGCAAGGGCAAAGTAAGTGACTCGAGAAGCTCATTCACCAACTGACCATGCTGTATCTTAGCTCCATGCGAAGTCAGGAACCCACGTTCTTTCCACAATCGTCCAAAACTGTGAGCCACACCAAATGCATACTGGCTGTCGGTATAGATAGTCACTTTCATTCCTTTCGACAACACACATGCTCGTGTAAGTGCAATCAACTCTGCTGCTTGAGCTGAATTATGTGGGATACGTGCAGCTTCAACAATCGTATGCAAAGTCGTGACAGCATATGCTGCAGTCGTATCACCATTCGGAAGCTTGAAGCATGAACCATCCACCCATAAGGACCATCACACTTTACAAGAGGAGTATCTTGGAGGTCTATTCTCCCTTTTGTTTCTTCTTCTGTTCTGAGAAAACAATCATGCTGTTCAGAAGCATCTAACTCCGCTACACTCGGCAACAACGTAGCTGGGTTAAGCGTGTTGCATCTTTTTATGTGCACATGACTCGCTAGCAATGTCAACTCGTAACCTGACAATCGAGCACTAGTCAAGTGCTGTGTCTTGGTTCTGTTTAACAACGTGTCCACTGCATGTGGAACCATCACAATCAATGTGTTATTCATCACTAAACCAGCAGACTGTCGAATAGAAACCGCTGCTGCCGCTGTTGCTCTTAAACAACTCGGCAATGCTTTAGCTACCGGATCCAAAGTCGATGAAAAATACCCACATGGACGCTGCTTGTCTCCAAACAACTGTGTCAATACCGACAATGCACAACCTTCTTTCTCATGTACATACAATGTAAAGGGCTTACTGTAGTCGGGGGTACCCAACACGGGAGCCGAACATAATGCATCACGCAATTCGGAAAAACTTTTCTGACACTCTTCAGACCATGGAACGGGATTTAGTGTATCTTTACAGGTTAATGCCACTAAAGGTTTGGCCAGCAAGGAAAAATTTGGTATCCATTGCCTGCAATATGATGTAATGCCCAAGAAAGCACGCACTTCTCTCTGTGTTCTTGGCACACTCAATTTCGCTATTGCCTGAATTCTTTCTGGGGTCAGTTTCTTTCCCTCCTTCGATAAGAGATGACCTAAGTAGGTCACTTCTTGTCGACAATATTGCAATTTTGAGAGAGACACTTTGTGATGCAAATCACACAAATGACGCAACAATGACAACGTGGCTTTTTTACATATTTCCTCAGTATCTGCAGCGACAAGTAAATCATCTACATACTGAATGAGGGTAGCCCCATCAGGTAAAACAATCGTATCAAGCTGTGTTTTTAAAGCCTTACTATATATCGATGGACTTTCACAGTAGCCCTGGGGAGCGCGTTTGAAGCGGAAGCTTCGGCCTCCTAAACTGAAGCCAAAAATATCCCTACTCTCCTCGGCAATCGGGATGCTGAAGAAAGCATTCTTCAAGTCAATCAGCAAAAACCAGGTTGTGGAAGCTGGAATCATAGTCAATAGGGCAGTGATATCAGGGACAACTGGAAATTGTGGTACAACGATCTTATTGACCTCTCTAAGATCAATCACGAATCTGTAAACAGGTGGCTGAGAAGGGTCAGTACGTTTCAAAATAGGTAGAACAGGACTATTGCAAACGTTACCTCTTGTCTCTTCAATCACATCTTTTTCAATCAAATCGTAAATGATCGCTAGCAACGCTTTTTCACCTTCACTAGAAATTTTGTATTGGGGAATGCGTGGCATTTTAACATTGGCTTTCAATGTCACGACATATGGCGGTATTTCCAAAACACCCACATCTTTAGGACCAGTAGCCCAAAGAATGTTAGGAAGAAACGACAATTCTGTCGGGAGTTTATCCTTTGACAAGTACATTGGGGAAACCACTTTCTTACCCAGTGTAAGTTGTACTCCTGAAGGAGAACAGTACAAAGTTGCATACAATCTTTTTAAAAGGTCCAATCCCAACAATTTTTCACCACAACCTGTCGTTAGAAAAAGGGGTGCTTCGAATTCACAAGGACCAACAGAAAGAGACAAAGGGTCAGAAATCGGGTTTCTAACTGGGGCGCCGGAAAAACCTACTGAAACATTCATTTCGCCAGACAAAGGTGCGCCAGGGAGTTTGGAGTGCATAATAGAACTCTTTGTAGCACCAGTATCCAACAGAAAAGATTCTGACACACCTGATGTAATCACCTCAACGTAAGGTCCACTCTGATCTACTGGAACTGAAACAACTCCCTCTCTTTGTCTACGGCTGTCCTAGCAATCATTACCTTCCATATGCTCATCCTCTGCATAGTAATCATCAGCATAGTACTGAGCCGTCCTACCAGACGCGTTGTTCTGCTGATCAAAACTATTCATTGAATTCTGAGGTGGAAAGGAACGTGAGTTCTGGGGGAAATTTCCACGTCCTCTACCTCTAAGAGCTTGTTGAACACCTCGACCTCTTGAGCCAGAAACACCATTTCCATGCTGTAACAAATAGGGCTATACTTAAAGTGACCCTCTTCCTTACAATACGAACACTGATTGGGACCTACAGGGACACGTGGTTGAGTATACTCGACTCTTTGCGAGTTCCTCTGAAACTGTTGAGGCTGCTGATAGTTATTCTGACCACCACGTGGCGGATACACTTGCTGTAACAGAACCTTCGTTTTTAACTCTTTAGTTTTCTTCTCTGCTCTATCTTTCTCATCCTTATCTCTATTTTCGTAGTACTGTGCAGTAGCCAATATTTGTGCTGAAGAGGAAACGGCCCAAGAACTCTCTGAATCTTTTAACTTCTAACACAACTCGGGGAAGCAAATTATGCACAAATTTATCGACGAACAACCGTTGGCCACCTTCTGTACTCATATCTTGACCACTGTGGTCGACAAACGTTTCTTCAAACCTGGTGAAGAAATCTGACACCGTTTCATCTTTCTTCTGCTTGCACGCAGACAATTTATCCCAATTTACTCGCATGGCAGGCATTAAAGTTTTCATGTAATTAATGATCCTACCAGGGAGATCTGCTACTAAAGGCTCGGGTTTAGCACCACCAACTTGTCGGCCATCTGCAGCAGTAATATTAGCCCATGAGTCACCTAACTCCTGATCATGATCTGCATGACGAATCTTTCCCCATAAAGGCTGTGGAACAACATTTCCAAACAACATGTCTATGTCGGCTAAATTCATAATGCAAGAGCCTGCAGTCTGTGACAATTCCTTGTAATACCCTGCTGGATTTTTACGGGGATCAGGCAATGTCTGTTTAAGGGCCAAGACTTCAGCTCGCTTCCAAGGCACATGTACCCAGACCCGCTGAAAATGTGCTGGAATAGCTGGGGGAACATTATTAGCACCAGCAGGTATTTCTTCCTTCCATACTGGAGGAACTTCTCTCATTGGGTACTGTCTCACCTTCTTCTTAACAGAGGAATCAGACGCAAACAACGATCGAGAAACACCTTCAGTCCTTAAAGGGGTGAGGTGTGGCGCCGCTGCCAGGGCGACTGACGCTGGAATCTGGGGATCAAGGTTCGATCCCCGGCTCCGGCGGCAGGTTAGCCCAGCACCATGTGACTCTGGGCAATAGCTTGCTTAATCTTCCCGACGGCCCCCAGCGCCTAGAGACCCTTATGGGTGATTGTTCACGCTTTACAAATGTGGATTATAATGACAGCAATGTCGCAACTGCTTTCCTAAAATCTGAACCCACAATTGCGCCTTTCCCAAACTCGAACCGTACACGACACAACTCAGGCGGATTGGGCTCCAAATCATTTTCCTCTAAATCCTCACAAAGGAAAGTACACATTTTCTCAAAAACGTACCTCTGCTTTGATGCTTCCCACTGATGGAAGACATCCATAACAGACTTCAGCTCATATTTTGTCGGGTTGGTCACCCATCTATGTGCCAAATAATTCAATGTTTCCTTCTCCCTAGAATCAGGCAGTTGGCTACGTAACTGTTTACGCTCAGAGACAGGGGTTACACTTGTTGCTCCAAAGAGAGGATATAGCAGACTAGTAACAGTACTAGCCACTCTCTGTCGAACAGAAGGAGAAGTCGATGAAAGGACAGGCGGAAAAGCAGAGTGAGGCAAGGCAGACGCAGAGGCAGTGTCAGGAGGAGTACCAGGAGTGGTAGTCGTTATAGTGGTCAAAGTTGTAGGAAGTAAAGGAAGAGCAGATGTCAAAGCCGGTGGCCCCTGAGGAGGCTGCACCGGAGGAACAGGAGCCAACTGAAATGCAGCTGGTGGTTGTGGAGGAGCAGGAGGCAATACAACCAAAGGTTGCGCAGCTAAAGGTTGCGCGTAGGGGGGTGGCGAACTCAATAAATGCAACATTAGGGGATCTTGTTCAAGGTCTTTTGCTGCATCTTGCTGAAGAGGCGGCAAAACTGGATAACATTTATCGATTACCATTTTACGTTGCCTGTGCAACTGCTCGCTCATCTGTTCTTCTTCGTTATCGTAATACTGCATAGCAGCTTGCATTATCGAAATACCCCTTTCTCTCTTATTTTTCTTCGCTAATTTAATTTCCTTCTGTTTGGCTTCCTTACTCCATAGGCGGAAGGAGTCAAACATCGCCGGCCGGGCTTTCTTCTTGAAAAGTTTAACTTCGAGGTTATCTAAGATTTCTGTGTCGAAGCTACCGTATTGGGGCCATTTTAAAAGCCCATCCTTTCTGGTGTATCGGATCCACACTTCATTATATGTGATGGGGCCTACTCCATGTTTCACATACAGTTCATAAGTTGGAGTTCCAATCGGAGGACCCGGACACGAGTCCTCCAATCGGGAATCCTTATTATTACAACCAAGACAAAACAAATTTCCAAGTCTGCTAAGACCAGGCATCTTCGCTCTCTAGTCTAGCTTCAAACTTCAAAGGATTATCGAATACGATATTCTCGTGAATACACGAATCCTTCGGCTTTGGTACTTGCAAGTTCCAAATCAAAGATCCCAAGGGGATACCCAAAACTAAGAACCAACTAAGGACTGGGAGACGCTCCACTTATACTTAACTGAGGTATCGATGGCGTCACCAGAAGACTCGTCTATCGTTTCGCTCTACCAATCGTCAAGGGTCCAAATCAGGGCGATAGCCAGGGCAGCAGTCCTTCGTAGCCGTCGGGAAGCGGGGAACCTCGCAGCAAAGACTTTCGGACCACTTAGACATGCAGGGGTCGATGAAGTGGCGGCCTTCCTCCAGAATTTTCACACGAAGCTCCTCACGAACCTCTGGCTTGGACCGGTACCGTTGGTATCGCCCCACGTTGGGCGCCAGCTGAGGTACTGGGTTTTTCGGAACCCAGTGGTGTCAGGGTACACCTTAAGACCTCGGGTACTTTCCTGATTCAGACACAGAAACTCAGAGTCTTTTAGGTGAAGTCAAAGATCGAATTTATTGGCTGCAACCAAGTAACAGGCGTCCTAGAAGTACAACACAATGTATATTCTCAGGAGACTGCTCAATCTTACAAAGCCAGTCTTCTCTTTTTATACAAAATATTATGCTTCAGGCAAACATTCTTAGGTTTACAGTTGACCATTCACATATTTTCACTACAAAGAAAAAGCAGAGTCATGATGACTAGCCCAAATTTCAGTTTGTCCAGCCCACAACAAATTACCCGGCAAGGCCCAACATTTTCATCAGATATCGGTGGACCCCCAATAAAAACGGGCACCTCCTCCTCGTAAAGCAAGACATATGTAAAGAAACAGGGACAGGTGTGAGCAAGATTAGGCAGGGTGTGTGTGCGATGAAAAGGTTTATGGCATGTTGTGCCTTGATGCTATCTAGCTCGGCCACTGGGAAAGGAACTGGCCGGGCAGGTTCGGCCTGGGGCAATGGTTCCAGCTTGCCCAGGTCACAGAGAAGTCAACCAAGGTGTACGTGTCCTTTGGAATCATGTTTGCTTTAATCATTGGCCTATGTGAGGGCAACTCACAAAATGGCTGCCGTACACAAAATGGAAGCCGAGGGTTCAGGACGCAAATTACGATTTCGATGTGAAATCGTCACTCGAATATGACGAAAAATGCTTGTACATAGTGTACTAGTCATTCTCGGTCTTTTGATACCAAAATCGTCATACTACGACAAAGTTTATTACACGAGTCCAGAATTTTCAGAACCACATTACACATGTTCATGTAATTAAGAGTAGTTTGGGGCAGAAATCCTACCCCAGGAACAAAAAACCTAGCAAGCGTGGCTGTTGCTGTTCCAATTCTGTTGCATTTAGAGCTTAGAGCTAAATAGCTCTAAATGCTGGGTTATGTTCCTCATGTGATTCTGCATAATTGTGCTGTAAGTCTGTGCAATAACGTGACAGAAAACTATGCAGGTTTTGACCATGCCTATTTATCACTCCAAATGTCCCAAATATTTGACTGCTTACAAATTATTTTCACAGGCATAGCACAGAATGCCACTCCACAGCTACTCCACAGTGACTTGGAGGCCCCTTTATGGAGGTGTCTGCTTGACACATGTTCCCACTCCTTTAATATTACCTGCAGATCCAGCTAATGATAAAGAAGATAAGAACCTTTGCAAGGCTAGTTGAAGCTATTTACTTTTCTACTGTTATGTATTCGCTCCCACTCACAACGCCATGGGAATGTACCAGGGCCAGATGTAGGATTACCAAAAGGCTCCATGTTATCATAACACCCCTTTCTCTGCAGCAAATAAGTGTTTTCTGGAATTATTAATTCTGGTTCAGTTTAATTAAACACATCAGACTAAAACACCTAAAAACAATAATATGGAGGGGGCGTGGCCAAGATGGCGGAGTGAGTGGTCGCATCTGCTGCGAGCTCCTCTGATCCCGGACCCTTGAACCGTCATCCAGCATCGATCTCCCCCCGAGCTGCTGTGATCCGGCAGCGGGAGGTCACGGGATCCCGGCGGCGTCGTCCGATGTGGGAGCCAACCCTGTAACTGCCGGGATCAGCGTTGCTGACGCCATTGCGAGGGACGGCTGCCCAGAGCCGGGGCCAGTGGCGCAGTGAGGAGCGGCCCCGAGGGGGTGGTGCAACCCGGAGACGCCTGACTCGGCGTCCCTGCCCTGAGGTGTTGGGGAGGCGGACCCGGCCTCGCGGGAGAACCCGGAGCCGCGAGAAGGCCGACAGCTGAGGATGAGGAGACAGCGGTGCAGACCCTGGCGGGAGGAGCTACAGGAGGCCGGGGCTGCGGCCTACACACTGGGCCTTGGTGGAGGTTGGAGAGCGGCCTCGCCCAACCACACGCTCCTTGCCATTGGAGCGGAACACTGGGACCGGACATTGACGCCATTGGGGGGGCGGCGGCCCGGAGCCCGAACCCGTAGCGAAGTGAGGAGCGGCCCCCGGGGGAGTGATGCGGCCCGGAGGCTCGGCGTCCCTGCTATGGGGTGACGGGAGGCGGGCCCGGCCTTGCGGGAGGCCCCAGAATCACGTGAAGGCTGACGTCCGAGGGTGAGGAGACAGCAGTGCAGGCCCCGGCGGGGGAGCTATGGGGGGCCGGGGCTGCGGCCTGCACACTGGGCCTTGGCGGAGGTTGGAGAGCGCCCTCGCCCAACCACACGCTCCCTGCCATTGGAGCGGACTACCGGGACGGAGCACGCACCCGAGGAGGTCAGTTGTGGACTTTATTTCTGCCACCGGGAGGTGCTGCGAGACGCGCCGGCTGCGGCCTGCCGCCCAGGCCCTGGTGCTGCTGCGGGGGTTGACTCCGGTTTGGCGGCCTTCCCGGGGTGGTGCTCGACCCCCTCGCTTCTGGAATCAGCCTGGATACGGAGTCGGCACATTGAAGGGACGAGGCCTCTGGCGACTTGGCGCTCACTGGGTCTACCTGGCGGTCGCCAGTGCGGAGGGTGTAGCATTGTGAGTGGCCGAGGTGGGGTGAGCTGCCCCTCTACACGATTGCTGCTGGGTGAGGAGGAGGGCTGATTCGTACCTCTGTGACTGACTGCATGGCCCTGAGGGCCTGAGGGTTTGCCTAGGGTGCCTGGTCTTCAGTACCGGTGAACCCCCGGTGGTTGGCTGATCCGAGGAGAGGACAGCGCGGCGGGCGGGGCCCCCGAACGCCCAGGTGGCTCCTGGGTGGGCGGAGTGGACAGTGTTGTGCTCCTCGTTTGGCCGTGACGGGCACCGACCCAACCCCGGGGCTGCGGACCCGACAGCGTTATCTGGCCTATAGGCAGAGGTGGACGGAGTGTGGTGCACTTGGCTGGGGTGCGGCGCGCCTCAGGAACCGGCGACAGACTGCCTGTAGCACCCAGGGGAGGAGAGGAGCGACAGTGTCGGATTGGCAGCGCCTTAGGTGGCCCAGGAGCACGCTATTGCAAGCAGGATGGCCGGCAATAAAGGGCCCAAGAAAGGGGATCGGACCCTACCGGATATGCTGAACAGAAACGCTGCGAGGCAAGATCGAGGGCAGCAATCTTCGAGCCCCCAGGGTGGCTCCCAGGGAGCGCATGGTGGGGAACCCCTGGTCACCAGATCTTTTCTGGAATCCCTTTTCAGCTCCCTGCGGGAGGACTTTCAGATGCTAAAACAGGAGGTGGCTGGTGAAGTGCGGGAGGTGCGACGAGAGGTTGACGGTCTAGGCGAGAGGGTGGCCACGATGGAGGAGGCCGGTCATGCCCGGGACGAAGAGATCTCACAGCTGCAGCAGGAAGTGGTACGGCTACGGGACCAGCAACTTGATCTTCAAGCACATGCCGAGGACCTTGAAAACCGGTCCCGGAGAAACAACATTCGAGTCCGGGGAGTTCCCTCCGGAGCGGAGGAGGAGGACGTGGCCGGTTACTTGAGAGACTTGTTCAGGGAGGTCCTGGGGGAGCCGGCCGACTTCCCAGTTCAAATAGGACGCATAGAGTTGGCCTGCGGCGCCGATCTTCTGCTCCCCCCCCCCCCCGGATATCCTAGCATTTCTGCCGGACTACCCTCTGAAAGTCTGTGCAATAACGTGACAGAAAACTATGCAGGTTTTGACCATGCCTATTTATCACTCCAAATGTCCCAAATATTTGACTGCTTACAAATTATTTTCACAGGCATAGCACAGAATGCCACTCCACAGCTACTCCACAGTGACTTGGAGGCCCCTTTATGGAGGTGTCTGCTTGACACATGTTCCCACTCCTTTAATATTACCTGCAGATCCAGCTAATGATAAAGAAGATAAGAACCTTTGTAAGGCTAGTTGAAGCTATTTACTTTTCTACTGTTATGTATTCGCTCCCACTCACAACGCCATGGGAATGTACCAGGGCCAGATGTAGGATTACCAAAAGGCTCCATGTTATCATAACACCCCTTTCTCTGCAGCAAATAAGTGTTTTCTGGAATTATTAATTCTGGTTCAGTTTAATTAAACACATCAGACTAAAACACCTAAAAACAATAATATGGAGGGGGCGTGGCCAAGATGGCGGAGTGAGTGGTCGCATCTGCTGCGAGCTCCTCTGATCCCGGACCCTTGAACCGTCATCCAGCATCGATCTCCCCCCGAGCTGCTGTGATCCGGCAGCGGGAGGTCACGGGATCCCGGCGGCGTCGTCCGATGTGGGAGCCAACCCTGTAACTGCCGGGATCAGCGTTGCTGACGCCATTGCGAGGGACGGCTGCCCAGAGCCGGGGCCAGTGGCGCAGTGAGGAGCGGCCCCGAGGGGGTGGTGCAACCCGGAGACGCCTGACTCGGCGTCCCTGCCCTGAGGTGTTGGGGAGGCGGACCCGGCCTCGCGGGAGAACCCGGAGCCGCGAGAAGGCCGACAGCTGAGGGTGAGGAGACAGCGGTGCAGACCCTGGCGGGAGGAGCTACAGGAGGCCGGGGCTGCGGCCTACACACTGGGCCTTGGTGGAGGTTGGAGAGCGGCCTCGCCCAACCACACGCTCCTTGCCATTGGAGCGGAACACTGGGACCGGACATTGACGCCATTGGGGGGGCGGCGGCCCGGAGCCCGAACCCGTAGCGAAGTGAGGAGCGGCCCCCGGGGGAGTGATGCGGCCCGGAGGCTCGGCGTCCCTGCTATGGGGTGACGGGAGGCGGGCCCGGCCTTGCGGGAGGCCCCAGAATCACGTGAAGGCTGACGTCCGAGGGTGAGGAGACAGCAGTGCAGGCCCCGGCGGGGGAGCTATGGGGGGCCGGGGCTGCGGCCTGCACACTGGGCCTTGGCGGAGGTTGGAGAGCGCCCTCGCCCAACCACACGCTCCCTGCCATTGGAGCGGACTACCGGGACGGAGCACGCACCCGAGGAGGTCAGTTGTGGACTTTATTTCTGCCACCGGGAGGTGCTGCGAGACGCGCCGGCTGCGGCCTGCCGCCCAGGCCCTGGTGCTGCTGCGGGGGTTGACTCCGGTTTGGCGGCCTTCCCGGGGTGGTGCTCGACCCCCTCGCTTCTGGAATCAGCCTGGATACGGAGTCGGCACATTGAAGGGACGAGGCCTCTGGCGACTTGGCGCTCACTGGGTCTACCTGGCGGTCGCCAGTGCGGAGGGTGTAGCATTGTGAGTGGCCGAGGTGGGGTGAGCTGCCCCTCTACACGATTGCTGCTGGGTGAGGAGGAGGGCTGATTCGTACCTCTGTGACTGACTGCATGGCCCTGAGGGCCTGAGGGTTTGCCTAGGGTGCCTGGTCTTCAGTACCGGTGAACCCCCGGTGGTTGGCTGATCCGAGGAGAGGACAGCGCGGCGGGCGGGGCCCCCGAACGCCCAGGTGGCTCCTGGGTGGGCGGAGTGGACAGTGTTGTGCTCCTCGTTTGGCCGTGACGGGCACCGACCCAACCCCGGGGCTGCGGACCCGACAGCGTTATCTGGCCTATAGGCAGAGGTGGACGGAGTGTGGTGCACTTGGCTGGGGTGCGGCGCGCCTCAGGAACCGGCGACAGACTGCCTGTAGCACCCAGGGGAGGAGAGGAGCGACAGTGTCGGATTGGCAGCGCCTTAGGTGGCCCAGGAGCACGCTATTGCAAGCAGGATGGCCGGCAATAAAGGGCCCAAGAAAGGGGATCGGACCCTACCGGATATGCTGAACAGAAACGCTGCGAGGCAAGATCGAGGGCAGCAATCTTCGAGCCCCCAGGGTGGCTCCCAGGGAGCGCATGGTGGGGAACCCCTGGTCACCAGATCTTTTCTGGAATCCCTTTTCAGCTCCCTGCGGGAGGACTTTCAGATGCTAAAACAGGAGGTGGCTGGTGAAGTGCGGGAGGTGCGACGAGAGGTTGACGGTCTAGGCGAGAGGGTGGCCACGATGGAGGAGGCCGGTCATGCCCGGGACGAAGAGATCTCACAGCTGCAGCAGGAAGTGGTACGGCTACGGGACCAGCAACTTGATCTTCAAGCACATGCCGAGGACCTTGAAAACCGGTCCCGGAGAAACAACATTCGAGTCCGGGGAGTTCCCTCCGGAGCGGAGGAGGAGGACGTGGCCGGTTACTTGAGAGACTTGTTCAGGGAGGTCCTGGGGGAGCCGGCCGACTTCCCAGTTCAAATAGGGCGCATAGAGTTGGCCTGCGGCGCCGATCTTCTGCTCCCCCCCCCCGGATATCCTAGCATTTCTGCCGGACTACCCTCTGAAGGAAAGGATCCTCCGAGAAGCGCGATTGAAACCCTCCTTTGATTTTCGAGGTCACCGAGTGGCCCTCTTCCAGGACCTGTCAGCGATCACACTACAGAAACGCCGGGCCTTTAAGATTGCAACTGACTTTCTGAGGGAACATGACACTCGATACTCGTGGGGACATCCTTTCCGCATCATCTTCCGCTGGAACGGGACCTTGCATCAGCTACGCTCTCTCCAAGACACTTGTGGTGTTCTGGGCATCACCGCAACGGACGAGGAGGCCCGACTCCGAATCGTCGGCGCGTCGTCTGGGACGGTTGGCAGGCGGTCCCTGGGCGTTGCTCCTCTGCCTCTTCCGTCCGACCGGATTCGGCCACTATTCGAACTGAGATGGACGACGCGGTGAGAGGAGTGGCCAGGGACACAGCGTCTGGAGAAGTGGCGCTGACTGCTTAAGAAGTACTCCGGGGGGAGATCGCCTACGCTTCCAGTGTAATGCAGGTTTGGGGGTCCTGGGGAGGGGAGGGGAGGCGGGTTGATGCATAGTGGCTGGACGTCCACTTTTGTGCTTTTCCACAGACTTGTCCGTTGAGGACCGGACTGGGACAATGGGTTCTTTGGGGGAGTTGGGGGACCAGGGGGGGAGGGTTGGGAGGGGACTCAGGGAGTTGGATAGTTCAGGGGAGGGTTGGGGGAAGGGGGGAGGGATCCGGGAGTTGGGATGGGGGTGAGGGTCGTCCAGTGCATAGTACGATTGTTGAGAGTTCTGAAGGTGGTCACACAATTTAGTTTGCCTGCGTCAGGAGGCTACATGCACACATGCATCTCCCTTTCTGCTTTGCTGCTTTTTACGCCATTGTGGGCGCCTTTACGCTCCGCCTTTGCAGGTGGGGTTCCTCTTGCTTGCTGCCTTTCTTCTTTCTATGCCTCCTACTTCTTTTAAGGTAGTTACCTTGAACGTTAGGGGTCTGAACAACCCTGTCAAACGGCGGGCGGTGCTCTCCCTCCTTGAGAATACACACGCTGACATTTGCCTCCTGCAGGAGACACACCTGCTGCCGCAGGACACACATAGACTGCGCTCCCGTAAGTTCCCGTCACAGTTCTTCTCATCTAGTTCCTCCAAGACGGCAGGAGTGGCAATTCTGGTATGCAGTCACTTTAAAGGGGAGGTCCTCCACAAACTTGCGGAACAAAAGGGTAGACTGCTGGCGTATCGGTTTAGAATTGGGGGTCTTATGTTTACCATTGGGTCCCTGTATAGCCCTAATGACCGACAAGAACGCTTCCTGCGAACAGCGGTCGAGGATATCACTGCCTCCCAAGATAGATATGTCATCATCGGAGGGGATTTTAACATGGTCTTTGATTCGGCTGTGGAAAAGTCGGCACAGCGCTACCCGCAGGTCGGGTAGTTCTCGGCCGACGGTAAGGAATGGCTGGCGGAGGTGGGGCTCCTCGACCTCAGGGGATATATCGCAATTTTCAGAACTTTGGCAGCCATTTCACTCCTTGTTGTTAATGGAATTTAAAGAAATTACTTGTCCCAAGTACCTCCGCCTCATGCGGCTCACGAGCCCCGCAGCACAAGCCCCGTGAATTGGTGGGTGACACACTTTCCCCGCAGGCAGTGATCCTGATGTTGCCCTTGAATTATGGCAGTGCACTGGACGTGGGGGGAGGGAGGGAAGTGGGTTGGGATCCGGGAGTTGGGTTGTTGGGGTTCAGGGGGGGAGTTTGAAATGGAAATGTTATCTCATACTGTACTGTGGCACTCCAGGTATAGCCGAAGGGGACTTATACCATACATTGCATTTAACCGTTTCAGCTGAAATTGGGGTTCTCCCCGCTTGAACTGAATGTCTCCTGTTGCTGCTACTTGGTCTTTGTGTGTGGTGCTGAATAAAATACTTTAAACTTAAAAACAATAATATGCAAAAGCCAAGCCCAGAACTGGAAATGCTGTATCCCAATGACCTGGTGTCACCTGATATTTAGGGTGATCTTATCAAAATAGAAACAATTGTATAGGCCCTTTATGAAGTCACCAACAAAGTATAATTGAAGACCTTCATTACAATCTCATAGCTAAAGGAAGAAAAACTAGGGGTGCCATTTAGAGTTTGGGGAACAGAGTTAATTCCATCAGGATGGCAAGGGACAATACCGTCACTAACCTGATGACCTGTGCCCATCAAATTTTGAGTTCTTCGCCAGCCCTGTAGACAGCTATCTATTGACAGGAACTGCTGTCATGGCCCTTCTTGTCTAATCAGGTAAAGTTAGACAGACAACACCATCAGACATAATAGGCAACCCACCAGCAAAAGTTTCAAATCTTTTTTGTTTTACAAAAACAGACTCCGAAAGCGTTTACACACCGCTACATACCTCTAGATGCTGGGAGTTTTCTCCTAGCTTGTGGAGATCATTATGTTTTTTCCTATTCCTTACCAACAGTTTTTATCCTAAATAGGGTGGATGGTATAAAGTCTGTACTACAACGACCCAAACTCTGACAGGCGCTCAGAGGAAGTAGTCCGTTGAGGAGCCATGAGCAAAGGAATGGGACTATGATTAATTGCACTGAATGTCATTGGAATATGAATGAATGTTCCCAGAAAATCAGAGGAAGATATGTAGCCATCAAAGTCACAGACAAAAAAACTCACAGAGATATTTTATTAATTGACTTTACAACACATATTGTGATAAGACAATGAATAATTACAGACATTTTGTTTCCTTGTTTCCAGTGAACTACGAGAGCCACCTTTATACTCAATTTACAGACAGGGGACATGGATCCACTGTTGAGGTTTCAGAACTGATTTGGAGGGATTCTCCTTTAAATTTAATTTTCTGGCTGTAACTCAGACACAGCCCTTGTGCTAGGAGATGGCTCATAAAGAATTAGCAATAGTGGGGTGCGAAGCCAAAGTATCTGAAACGAGGACAGAATGAAGCATGAGATCTCAGCACCTGGCTGTCTGCAGCCTTCCTGAGCAGTCATCACACAAAGGTAAATGGGCAGTACTGCTTAAAAACGTTTTCACCTTTAAAAAGAGAAAGCTCTGAACTGCCCCTCTCTCCTAACATCTATCCTATGTTGTCACTCAGGATGAACTAATCAGCAGCCATTTGCCAACAAGGACCTCACAGAATTTCTGTGGGTAGTCTTTTATCCATCCTCCCCCACCTCAATGCCTGGGTCTCCACTCTTCAGCCATAGGGATGCAGTTAATACTTTCACTGTTTAGAAAAGCTGTATCTGCCCTCTGTCACTACATGCACATAGATTGTCAACTCAAAGGCCTGGGAGTCACACAGACTATTCTACCTGACACTCATTGCTCTTGCCTGGCCTTCCTAACACTTCTGCCACATATGTACCTCCACCATACTTCATATAGCCTTTAAAGTTTCATAGACCGCTAGTCTGGTCCTGAAGCTGTCACTGCTGGCCTTGGTTTCCATTGCTGAGAGAACAGGCAATCAGAGCTGTTTGTTACTCAGAATCTCTGTTTAGGCCATCTGGGATGGCCTATCTGGAACCTCTCTCACCTTTTCGTGTGCTTATCTGAGCCTTCTTATGATTCTGAGCTCCCCTTTGCTGATTGTCATAGCTCTTTGACCCACTTTGATAGCCATTACCATTTCTGCTGACTTCAGCCATCTGAGTTTTCAAACCCTTTCGGTCATTGTTCACAGACCAGCCTCCTTTTCAAGCATTTACCTTTAGACCCATCTGCCAAGTTTCAGTCCCTCTGCCACAGATCCACCCTTAGACTACTGTGCCAGCATTGCACACTGTCTGCTATTACTCAGAGGTTAGAGTGTAACAGTCCTGCCTTCCCAGGCCCTTCCTGATTAGGCGCACTTGGGCTAGGCATGTACATTTTTGTCCTGGTCTGGTGCCCTTGATACTGGTCTCCTTGGTCTCCTTAGTCCCTAACCTACTTATCTTGGTTTCCTGGTACTACTGTCCATTACACACCAGGTCCTGAACTTCCTAATCCTTTTCAACCTCATCCTGAATCTCCTGGTCCTAGATCTACTGCTCCTTGCCTATCCTGGCTCGCAACGGATCATCCTAGTTTTCCTAGTTCTGATGTTCTTTGACATCCAGTTCATGCTAGCCTTGGAGTTTCCTGGCCCTAAACCCCCTTGTCATCATTCCCATGTACTCTGCAGCAAATCCTTTGTATCCTCGGTCTCCTGTTTGACTGGCTCCTGGTCTTGGACCTTTTCATCCCCCTCACCGTAATTCTCATCCATCGTTCCTTCTGGACCAGCTCCCCTGGTTTATCTATTTTCCTGGTTTACTGTTCCTAATTATTGGTTCTCCTGGTCCATGTAGAGCTAGTCTTAGTTCTAGTACTCCTTTGTCTGCTGTTTGTCTATCAATTTTCCACTGCTGTTCACACTGGCTTTAGTTTTCCTAGCCCTTCTAGGCCTTCAGTTCTCCCCCAGTCCCCTTGTCCTACTATTCCTCCTCCTTGTTTGCCTCCTAGTTTGCCTGTTCCATCTTCTTCCACCTTGTTCTTGTCCACCTGACCCTGGTCCCCTCTATCTTGGTCCTCCTTGTAATGGTCCTCCTGAGTCTGGTCTTCCTCATACCTCTGTAACTAGTCCTCCTAGTTCCCATGTTGGGAGTCATCCTTGTTCATGTAGTGCTGGTCAACCTAATTTAGAAACACCAAGAGTCCGACCCTCATGGACCTTCTGATCCTGGTCCCACAGAGCCAAGACTTCCGGGTCCTATAATCCCCACTGGTGGTTCTAATCAAGGGTCTCCAGTTCCTGCTAGCCCTGGTCCATTCTGGCTGTGGCCTTCCCGGTCCTGGTCTATTCAATTCTGGCCCCTCGGTCCTCCTTAATCTGACCTCTGTTATCTTGGCCCTCTTTCCAGCGGTCTCCTATTACTGGTCCTATTTGGTCTGTCTAATTAGTCTGCTACCCCTGGCCAGCCTCGTCCCTCTGTTCCTGGTCACTGTGATCAGGCCCACTTAGCACCACTTGTCATTATGGTCCAAAGCATTCTGTTCCTTCTACCCCCTGGTCCTTTGTTCATTTGGGCCCTTGTCTACTGGGTCCAGATCCCCTTTTCCATATCATCCTGTCTCTCCAGGTCCTTCTTAACCTGGACCACTAGTCCTATTTGTCCTAGTCTTGATCCTCATCATCTGCTTTTTCCTGGTTCCTTGTAGCATTGGTAACCCTGGACCACTTAGATTTGGTCTAAGTGGTCCAGTAGTTCCACCTCCTAGCACTTATTAGCCAAATTGTCATCATGTCCCTCCTACTGATCCCACTCCTTCATTCTCAGCCACTCTCCACTTTCGTCAGGCACAGCCTCCAAGACTGTCACTCAGATTTGATTTTTTTTGGGCGGGCTTTTAGATTTCTTTTCCTGAGATAGTACTATCAAGGACAGAGGGTTCAGTAGAGACACAACCTTGTCCAATTAAAACACTGCTTGGCATGTTAACAATGTAATCTACCATTTCCAAGATACATTGTGCAGATGACTAAAATATCAGTGTGCCTGGAGGGCCACTCACGACATGGACAATTATATGCCTGACACCTATTCTGCTGGGTGAATAGTATGAAAAAGTGTGTTTATTCACAGACAGCAGAGTTAACTCCTCCTTTGAATTACCCAGATATGTTCCTTACCTGACTCCTCCTTTCCCATTACTGTGTCTCACTCAATTTACCTCCTGCAACTGTCCCAAAGCACAATGCCTCCAAGCAACAATTGCCTGCTGTATGTGTCCCCTTCTTTGTGGGGCCCGGATACCACCTATTTGTCTGTTTTTCCTGTTTGCTGCTGCTTGTCGACTGCTGCTGTGTTGCCAGGTTTGAAATACTAAGCAAGCATGGCCCTCTTAGTAAAAAGTCTAGAACTAGCACAAGGTATTCCATAAGAAGCCCAAAAAGAGATTTTTCCTGTGTCATCTTCAGATGATTTTTCCAGAAATGAAATTTGCATCGGGCAACCATAACAGGTGTTTCTGAACGAGGTACCAACATTAACTCGAATCGGGCTAGATCCTGCCACCCCAGCAAATTACATCCTTTTAATGCTACATATATGTTAGATGGGGCTTTCCCTCCCAAACATGTCAAAACATCCTCAAAGTACCCAAGTATATTGATGGCCTGCTCCCCGAAAGCTTTGGGATTGAGATCTGGTGGTTCAACTGTTTTACTATGTCCCCACACCTTATTTTTTTTGCATCTGATAGGATGGTGAAGGGAGCGCCAGAAACGGCCATCATATTAAGTATTACATCACCAACTCAGACATCACATAACGGGCTTTTGATTTGTGTAGTTTGTACCTTCAATGTTTAAAACAATGCTAGACAAATCATTGAATACGTCATTGGCCATTTCATCCATCGCCATACTTACACAGTTAACCCTAAGCTGTTTCTGACATCCTCTGCACACCGTTTGAAAATGCCCAATTTTCTTGCATTTCACATAGTGCTTTCCCACCGCTGGTCAATTGGCATTATTACTTAAATGTGTTTATGAACGACAGCGGTAGCAGGGAAAAAATTATTTTTTATGCTGAAAGATTGACTTCTTATCTTTTACCTGCAATAAACTAAAAGTATCATACTCCTTAACTATAAGTGCTGTTTGATCTTGAGCCATAGGCTTAGTGATGGCTCGATTCCTTTTGCAATACCTATAACTCAATAAGAGTGGGATCCTTGCACCCCATAAAATGCTCTTGAATTTTTTTTCACAACAACCATAAACAAGCTGATCTCTTATATACATATCTAAAGTCTCTCCGAAGTTGCAAGTAAAGCTGGAAGCCTTAGAGCAGACCCAAATTCTTCAATGCTTTCATCAGTCTCCTGTTTTCTCTTGAAAAAGTTAAATCTCTCCAATAGAACACTTGTTTCCTCTCAAAACTTCTTAGTCTTGTTAACCTTTTAATTGCTTCTGTGTTCTCATTCCACTGACCAAATTGATGCAATGGTGTATCCAGTTGAGGGAGATTATCAACAAATTGTTGGCCTTCTTGGCCTAAATAGTAAAGCATGCCTGTGATTCTCCGGAAAGTTTTCATAGAGTGCATAACCGAACAGCAAGACCTGGGCAGTGCTGACACTCCGGCAGCTAGATTCCTCAACAGGGTCATGGCGTGAGCTTCTCTGGCACAGTTAGATCGGTACAAATTGTCGCCAATAAGTTGAGAATGGCCATACAGGGACCAAAACTATGATCAAACGAGTTTATATGTATAACAGAGGAGCCCACTGGAAAAAGACCCTCTCCATGAAAGTCCCAGAGCAACTGCTAGGATAACTGTTGCATGGAATCTTTCATGAAGATGGGTTCCAGAATGCCCAACAACCAACATTCTCAGAATGGCATAATACGTGTTTTAAAGCACGTAACAGTGGAGCATGGGCATTCCCATGCAACCACCCAAGATGTCTGATGCTAAATCCTATATGCTAAATAAAGTATCCAGGGTTTAGCGTCAGAAAACCGCACCTTTTTGAAGTAGGCGCAAGGAAGGAGAAATGCTTTTATGTTTCCATCCTTTTCCGACTCTATGTGAGCTGCACCTTACAGCACACAGACAAAGAGGGAAAAGGGTTAAAGTCAGTCTATGCATAGTATTTTGTACAGCACACATACAAAGTAGGAAAAGGGTTAAAGTCAGTCTATGCATAGTATTTTGTACTGGAAGGTTATCCTTCCAGTACAAAACCTATGCTAGACTTACAGAAACACTCTTGCATCATGGTGCAAAGGTGTCTCCGCTGTGCGCAGGGAAAGGGAAGGAGAGTGCCATATTTCTGGAAATATGGTGCTCTCTTCCTCTCTACTTTTCCAACACACATCATTTACGGCTGCTACACCGTGCTGTGTAATTAAATGGTAAATCTGCCTCTTTGACTCTTCATTGGAGGATTGCCTGTCAAAAATCAATCACCGTGACTTGGGCACAGAGAGGCTGATGTTTAACTAAGTGACTGTTTATGACAGTTTATGCTTGCGAAAGCCATGTCCTCATCCGACAGCTGGCGAGGTATACAGTGTGTAGAGAAAAATACTCTGAAAGAAAGGTGGAAGATAACTTATCAGCATGCAACAGGGTCCAAGGTACAAAAACGCCATGTAAGCCAGCTGTATCAGCTATGATTCTGGAGGGTTTTGTTATTGATTGGAAACCCATACATATGCCATGCCTGGGACTGCATATCCCTTGACTAATCTCAACACATAATTTACTCTTCCTTCTGCCATTACTGCTATCTGTAGTTCACGAGTTCAAAGCCCACAAGGAGTTTCAAGTGTAGATAATTTGCACAATTTTAAGTCAACAAAGTTCATGCTACACTGCAGGAGGGCGGTACTTTTATTTTGTATTATCTCTTGTTGAAAATATATTCACGTGCAGTTTGAAAGATTATTGTTTGTGCTCGATCTGAAATTACAACAGTGACTTTCCTCAACAAATGATTTGGTCTTGGCTTTAGCTCTTTAGTGAGTGTTGTTGTCATCAAACAACATGCATTCCTTAAAATAGAAATACAGACATATAAATAGAAAGGGACTTTAGGACAGCTTCTACGCTACTGGCTACCGTGGTTCAGCTGGCTTTAGCCAATTACGTAGCAACGTTTTCCATCAGCAATTTATTTCGATGATTTTTATTTATTTAATAACATAAAAGGTCTTGCCACCATGCACTCAAATAAATTTACTTGCAGAACTAGCACAACTTCCCACTCCTTCAATCACCTCAAAGTCGAATGCAAATTAGGCAACATTCATACATACATCACCTTGGTCATCAACAGACTGACAACCTACTAATAACAACTTCCTAACTGAATATCAGGAACAATACGAAGAACTTCTAACCACAGTAACCACGTCATCAGACTGGGAAATGTAAACATTCAGAGCATTAAAAAAGGCTGTACAGTAAACTACAATGGAGAAGGTGGAATCCAAACTACAGTGCTAAATGACTGCAAAACCCACAACTACATTAACAAAAGTGAAATCCGGGGCGTGGCTTGGCGCCCGAGAGGAATGGCGGCGCCTGAGTGAGGCTCTGCGGTGACTCCGGGGAAAACTCTTATTTATATTTATTTATTTCCTGTACAGAGGCTGATTCCTGCTGTCGAAGCTCTTCCGCTATGCTCCACGAAGCCTGAGGTCCTTCTTTGGTGCCTTCGGACGTAATATTTGCCTGCAGCGTCTCGGACGGCGTCTCTTGTAACTGCGGCCGCCATCTCACATCGGCCGCGGTACCGAGTCAATTTGCTGCATTGCGAGCGCTTTACCTTTCGCCTCGCACTAAGAGAATGACATGCCCCATGTGTTCTCCTCCACCTGCTACATGACGTCTGGAGCTCTTTTCGCCTCATAATGCCCCAACATCTTTACAAGTGAGTCTGTGAAATTATTTTTATGACGCGCCCGCCATTTTGTGCGAGTTGGCGCACCGCGCATTTTCTGTCGGGGTAGCACAGTAATGCCTTCCAGCTACTTTCCCACAGTTTAACTTCACGTATTTCTTATTTATACTACTTCTCCATTGACTTTCAGTTACTAGTGCACCTCCCTTGCGCTTGCAGTAGATTACTTACTGCATTCGTATTATTGTTGCACATTGCTTACCAAAGTCTAATGGTGCTCCAAAGTGACATTGTGTTGACCTTTTGCCAGACGAAGCTTGCATCTGCGGGGGCATATATTTAAATGCGCAGCTTTCTACAAGCTATGTCCTCTGACTACCAGCACGCCTTTCGGCGTATTGTTACATCTATGTCCAGCCTCAGACTCTGACGTGACCAGTTAATGTTCATTTACTATGCTTTTTCGCTCATTGACATTTATTTTTCCTCATGATGCTGTTGAAGTGACTCTATTTTGTTATTTGTGATGCTATTGGTATCCTGCGCAGTGTACTCCCTATATTTTCTATAATCGGTCTGCTTTTTTTCCATCCTAACATTGCTAAGTCATATTGATACTGCTTTTCAATACATGGCCTTTGGATGGTTACTTGCCCTCCTTAAACCTCTCGGCTTGAGGCTTGTGTCTCTACATAAAGACCGCTATTCTTACAAGTTCTGCGATTTTTTTTTTGTTGTTTTTTTTTTTTTTTTAGCATACTGTGCAGACTCCCTCTTGTCTTCGCACTTGCCGGTGACCTTCCTCCAGTGATGCCAGTGGTCAGGCTATAGACTTGTTTGGATGATTCTTCACCTTACAGAGCGCCCTCTCACCCTTCTGCGGAGATAGCAAGTGCTGCGCAATCCCATCTTTTTTTATCTGTTTACCTGCATGAGGCGATTTATATCTATGTCGCGCTCTCCCTCCAAATCAACGACAAAGGTGGCCTTCGTGAAAAACTCTAAAGTATTTTCTGCCTTCTCTAAGCTAGAAGACTCCCTCAACTCTTCTGGTTCTGATAACATCATGGATCCTCCTCCACCATCATCAGGAAAATCCACCACCAAAAGACTAAAAAAAGATCCCCCTTCGCCACCCAAACAATCCACGCCTGTTTCCATGGAACTTTTGCTGGAAGAGATACGATCCTTCCGCCCCTTTTTGGAGGAGATTGGGACTCTGCGTCCTTTTATGGAGGAAACTACTGTCAAGCTCCAGGCTCTTAATGATAGCTGGTCACAAATCGAGACAAGAGTTTCTACAGTTGAACAGTCAGTCGCTTCCTTCCAAGAAACTAGCACCAAAGTTCTTCATTTCACTTCACAGGTGGACACCCTCCAAAGGCAGGTAAAGAGTTGGAAAACAGAAATAGACGCAACAACCTCCGTATTTACGGCCTGGCAGAAGGTCTTGAGGGTGCAGACCCTATTGCTTTTTTCAAATCCTTTCTCCCTATGCTACTCCACTTGCCGGAAGGTACGAATCTTAATATTCAACGAGCACATCGTCTGGGCCGCCCTCATACTTCCACTTCCACATCACAGCATCCACGTGGTGTTATCCTCTATTTCTTGGAATATACTGATCTCTTGAAAGTTCTTACAACTGCCAAGGCTTCTCCCAAATTGTCTTGGTCTGGTTCTTCCCTGTTCTTCGCTCAGGACTATGCTAAAGCAACTGCAAATCGCCGGAAGGCCTTTCTTGGCATGAGAGATGACCTTCGTTCCATGGGTGCTCGATATGACCTGTATCATCCTTGCCTGTTCAAAGTCACTTATAACAACAAGACGACCACCTATGAGTATCCAGAGAGATTGCAGAGTTTCATTAATGCACACAAAACTACTGCCATGGATTCCTCTGGTCCTTCTTCTTCCTGCCCTGGCTGAGTTACTAATTTGTTTATCATTGCGTTGTTCATGTTTGCTCATGTTTCTGTTTTTTCTCTTTCACGCGATGCTTTCTTGAATGTTACTCATATTTACTTATATAATTGTTGACCGTTTGCTTTCTTGATGTAAATTTGTAACTTTCTCTTTTATCTCCCCTCTTTGCCTTGACAGGATCCCCTCCTCATTTGCTGATGTTTCCCTGGTTTCCCGCCCTGCCGTCCTCGGTTGTGTTGCCTCACCTCTATGGCTCCCTCCCCCCCGATTCTTCCTCCTCGTCTCTTCCTCTTGTGGGTATGTACATCCGCTGTTTTCTCCCTCTCCCTTGTTTCTTTATGGTTCTTTGTTTTTTTGGTGTGCTTCAATTCCTTTGGCCGTGCTGTCATTATACCATCTTCCTTCCAGGATGTTCTTTTCTCTTCTTCCTTTCCCTTTTTTTCTTCTTTTTCCTGCTTCTCGCACTGCACTCCATCTCCTTCTTTCTTTATGCGCACCTCTTATTTCTCGTATATCTTTTCTCCCCCTTCCTCTTCTTCCTCTTCAACGTACTTCTCTTTTTTCTTCATTTGTTTTCATTCATGGTTTTTTTTCTTGATTTCATTTACTGCGAATTCATTGCTTTATTGAACATGTTATGTCTCTGAATATAACTTCTTGGATTGTTAAGGGTATTAACTCCCCAATTAAGCATCAACGTATCTTATCCCATCTAGCCAAATTGAATGTTGACATTGCATTTCTCCAGGAAACTCACCTTTCTGCTACGGAATCTGCTAAGCTCAAAAGAAGCTGGGTGGGTGATGTTTTTTATTCACAGGGTGATGGTAAACGTAATGGTGTTGCAATTCTATGTCGTAGGTCTCTGCCCTTCACAGTTATTTCCCAGGAATCTGATACCAATGGCAGATGGACGCATGTTAGACTATCGCTTAGAGGTGTTCCAATTTCTCTCCTTAATGTTTATGGCCCTACCACTGGCGAACCCCTGTTTTGGGCTGAGTTCTCTCCACGCATCTCCCAATTCATGGATGATAATTTCATTCTCGCTGGAGATTGCAATCAGCCATTTGATCCGTTTATAGACAGGAAATCTGATGCCACTTTTGTCCCTAATAAACAGCACAAACTTTTTACCCAGGCCATATCCCAACATAAACTCGTCGACTCTTGGCAACACTGTAACCCAACTTGCAAGAATTTACCTTTTACTCATCATATCACCACTCCCAATCACGAATTGATTACGGTTTTGTTTCCCATGATCTTGCTCAAAGGCTTACTGCAGCAGATATTGGTCCGATTCTGCTCTCGGATCACGCCCCTGTTGTAGTTAGCCTAGATGTACTCCCAAAAGTTGATGGGCCCAGGAGGTGGCGATTTAATAATGCCCTCCTCTTGAATCCCAAGTTTTCTACTTCCTTCACCGCTTTTTTTGATGAATTTTTTCTATTTAACGATGTTCCCATTACCCCAAAACATACTGTCTGGGATGCTTTCAAGGCAGCCTCGCGCGACTTCATTATTAATTATGTTGCAAAGAAACGCAAGATTGCGCGTCAATCTACTACAACTCTCCTAAATAACATTAAGCAATTGGAACACGCCTACTTCACCTCACATTCCAACGATAGTCTGACAGCTCTAGTTGCTGCTAAGCTTAATTATATTGAAAAGTCAACTGAAGATGCTTCTTTGTATTTACTTAAATCAAGTGCTAAATTTTATGGTGATAGGAACAAAGCCGGGAAAATCCTTGCCAATTATTTGAAGGTCAAGCATAATAAGATGAATATTGAGTCTGTTTATGAATCTAATGCGCATTTACATCATAAAGATGCTGACATCCTTACCACATTCTCCCGCTTCTACGAGACTCTATATACATCTGACACTCAACCCTCTCCTCATTCCTTCACCCATTTCTTCTCAACTATTCAACTGCCTTCACATTTCCCTCTTGATTTGTCCTCATTGGAAACTGACATCTCACAAACAGAGCTACTTAGCGCACTCCAACATCTTAAACTTAACAAAGCTCCTGGCCCAGACGGTTTCACTGTCGAGTTTTACCTTAATTTCTCCAAATTATTGATCCCAAAACTACATTCTCTTCTTCATTCCTTTTCTGACTTAGGTATCTCCTCAGGGTCCTTTTCAGATGCACACATTTGTTTAATCCCCAAGCCTGACAAAGACGTGCAATACTGCAAGAATTATAGACCTATTTCCCTTGTTAATTTTGATTATAAAATTTTCGCCAAGTCTTTGGCGATGAGACTAGACCATCTTTTACCTGACCTTTTAGGAGAAGAACAGTCTGGCTTTGTCAAAGGTCGTTATATCACAGACAATACTAGACTTTTGTTCAATATCCTATCAAAATCATCTCATCTCCAACACTCCCTTGCCGCGATAGGCTTGGACGCTGAGAAGGCATTTGACAGGGTTGATTGGCCCTATCTTTTCCACACCCTCGGTTGGTTCGGGTTTGGCCCTAAATTTACTACCCTTGTCTCTTTATTGTACTCTCACCCACGTGCTGCGGTATATGCCAATGGCCAAATCTCCCCCTACTTTGACCTTGGCAGAGGAGTTTGTCAAGGTTGCCCCCTTTCACCCTTTCTTTTTAATCTTGCTTTAGAACCCTTTTTATCCAGGCTGCGCCAAAATCCTGACATCCATGGCTTTCAAACTACGGAATCCTCCATTAAACTTGCTGCATATGCAGATGATATTCTACTATTCATCTCGAATCCTACGGTCTCTATTCCTGCTTTCTTGGAAGAAGTAGGACAATATTCTTTAATCTCTGGCTACAAGCTTAATAATGATAAATGTGAGATCCTCCCCCTGACAAAATTCACCTTTAAACCTGATTTTAGTACCTCTAATTTTACCTGGAGCCCTTCCCACATTAAGTACTTAGGATTGCATATTACTCCTTCCATCCCTGACACTATTTCCCTTTGCCTTACTAAATGCATTCAGAAAATCTCAGACCTCACCACCCGGTGGCATCCTCTCTACCTGTCTTGGTGGGGTCGTTTAGATACCGTTAAAATGATGTTATCCCCCATTGTTTTATACACAATCTCCAACATCCCTGTCTCTATCCCAGCCAAATTTTTAAAGAAAATTAACTCGATTTTGTCCTCCTTTTTGTGGCATAAAGCAAAACCCAGAATGTCCCTTGCGAGGCTCATTCGCCCCACCTCTGAAGTTGGAGTTAATTTTCCTGACTTTCCGGCTTACCATAAGGCTTTTTTGTTACGCCAGGCTTCATTTTGGTTACAGGATCCTGATTCCCCTTCTCCCTTATGGACCAAAATTGAGCGCTCTTTCCTTTCCCCTTTTTCTTTTGCTGAATATATCTCTTTTTCGCGCAAACCCCTTTTGATTCCCACTCCCATTAATAAATTCACTGTCAAACTCCTCCTATCCTCTAAACCTTCCCCCTCCCCCCCCACAAGTATTGCTGATTTCCTCTCATCTACTATCTGGCATAATAAATACCTTCTAATCCGAGGGAAACCCATCTATTGGAGTTCTTGGAGATCCAAAGGACTGATTTGGGTATCGCAACTCTTTTCACACTCCACTTGCCTACCTTTCCACGCTCTACGTTCCACATTTAATTTACCGTCCTCCTTTGCTTCTAAATATCTTCTCCTTAAAGCAGCAGTCATGGAGGTCTATACGAGACTCCTGTCTGCACCCCCTTCTTCTATTTCACCTGATCCTACTCTCCGACTTCACTCCATTCTGCAACCTCCTCCTAAAGCTTCCGTTATTTACAAACACCTCCATGTGCATACACTCCCTAGACCCAAATCCCCGGCAGAAGAGCATTGGGAAAATGACCTTTCCACTTCTTGGCCAGTTTCTCTGTGGGACAAAATTTGGACAAAGATTCGTAAAACCTCTAGATCGGCCTCCTTGACTCAATCTCTATTTTTCATATATAATCGGTTGCTCCACACTCCATTTACTCTCCACAAGCGATTCCCTATCACCCCTGACATATGTTGGTCTTGCTCCTCACCTATTGCCACTCTTTTTCATATGCTGTTTCTCTGCAAGAATGTACATGCTTTGTGGTTGCAGGTTTGGGTACAAATTAATGTTATTTTCCATACTTGTATTCCTTTTTCTCCTACTCATGTCTTTCTGGGAAGCCTTTCTCCTTGTTGGGACGAGACTGACCTTCATATACGTGTTGTTGATTTATCACTGGCTGTTGCGTTCCAACAAATAACTATTAATTGGAAATCTTCCTCTACTATTACATTCAAAGCATGGTGGTATAATGTTTGCCATAACCATAGACTTGCCAATGCTTTTGTTTTTCCTGCCCAGTTGGCAGCTAAACGTGCAGATTTATGGCTTCCTGTTACAATGTTTTTGAATAACTGTGCAACTCGTTCCTTCTGCCCAAGACCTGCTCAGCAGGAAGTTCCCAAACCCCCATGATGCCCTTTCTTCCATTCCCTTTTCTTTGTTAAGCATGATTACCTGCATAATTTTGCTTGTATTTACTTTTATTTTGTATTTATTGTACCCTTTTCTTTACTTTTATTGCCCATGCTAAGTTTCCTGTTGTTACTTTTGTATTTACATTGTACCCTGAATTTTTCTTCCTAGGTTCCCCTTTCCCTCCTACTCCTTCCTTTTTTTTTCCCTCACAATTTCTCTTATTGTATTATGTATTCATGCCTTTTATTATGATCAATAAACCTTTCTTGAACTAAAAAACAAAAGTGAAATCTGATTCACCAGATAAGCATACTTCAAAGATGGCATAGATGGGGCAAAGAACTTCACAAAAGAACTGTTTAAAATCTAGAAAGAACTAGAAAAACTCCATAGAGGGGTAATGTTGCCAACTCAGAAAATTTCTGATTATCTTAACACTCACTTCATGCACAGAATAATGAACATCAGGCACAACATCACAGACAAACCAGAGAGACCCTGTATAGGAAGCTGGCATATATTAGTATAGTGAACTAAAAAGAAGGACACTGTGCAGAGAGTCCAGTGAGTCCAGTGAGTCCCCAGTTGGTTTACAGAGGCAAAGTAAATAATACTAAAATTCTATTGTGGTAGTGTAGGCGAGTAGTTAGACTTATCAGAGGGTAGTGCTAAGCATTTGTTGTTTGCACAGAAGGAATAAATGGGACACACACTCAAAGGATAAATCCTAGACCTTATTTTTATATTTATTTTCAAACTAAGAACTTCGTTCAAAGTTAAGTACTGTTTTTCTTATAAATTATCAAAGTTTGGAAAATAGTTCACAGTTGTGCCCAATTACGCCCAATGGATTCCTATGGAGGGAAGGAGAAATGCATAGAAAATTGGACAGATGGTTCTATGGGTTCATAAACAAATAGAATCCACCCAGGAGGGATAGGCGAAAAGTGGGGACACAAGGTCCAGGATTATATGTGTTTCCTACAATGGTGGGAAGCACATAGTGTTCTTTAAATACCCTTCACACACCAAAAGGGCCCTTGGTGTCATGCTTCATACATGCAAGGTATTTTTTAATACACACATATCCATTCACGTCTGACCCTACCACTCACAATCCTCACGCACCACACATAGTGATTATATCAGTGCTCCCGCATGAGCACGCGCACAACAGTACCTGCTTTCACCCTGCACAGCCGCAGAGCATATCCTCACAGCTGACGCGCCTTGCTCCGGCTCACTCACCGGGACCTGATCCCCCAAGCTGCATGCTCCATTTGGCACGTAGACCCGGGAGTGGCGGGAAATATAATTGGCAATTAGTGAAGGTATATTTACCGATCCCACCGCGCTCCTCAGTCAACCACGGAGCCGCGTACGGGACGGTTGTGGAAGGTAGAACTACTGCAGTAGTAAGTACGGCATAACCGACCTTTGCCTACAGGAGCATCCCTGCTGTCACTAAGTGAGTACTTCCTATGGCACTAATTGTATGCTGTATGTCTCTATTCTTTCAGAGTGCTTTTAAGTACTGAGTACCCTCCGTTTTCGTAGGCTCATTATGCCATTGGCCTCATTTTAGCAAGTATGATTTTTCTTTTCCACCCCATTTTCCACTAACTCATGTACATTTATTTACAAATGAACCACTGAAGCAACCTTTGTATACATTATAGAGTGTGTGTTTTATGTTAAATGTTGATTTGTCTAGTATTTTTTCAGGGCACTGCACCGGAATTATTAGGATGACTACTACGTCTGGAGACAGTGTATATTCACTTTTACAGGTCACGACTCTGACATGAGTGTCACTATGTAATATTTTTTGTACATATTTTTGTGTTCTTTTTCAGGTCCTTATTTAAGGCACAAACTTGTTACAAGCTAGTTACCACAATAGGCACATTTGGCTATGTTCTACACTCTACACATAATAGATTCTGTGTACTAACGGTACTATTCTGTTTCATGTGAGTAGGGTAGGGATCTGTGCACCCTGTCCTGGAGAAGAAACTTTACGCTTCGAAACATGTTGACGCACACAGGAAGTTATGTACATTGAATACAAAAACCTCCACCACACCTTTTTTAACAATATAAGTACAGCGGTATATTAAAACTTTTTCTAGCCCTCACATGCCAGGTATTTTGTAATACACACATATCCATTCACGTCTGACCCTACCACTCACAATCCTCACGCACCACACATAGTGATTATATCAGTGCTCCAGCATAATCGTAGGTTAGCAGCACACCGCGTTCCGTAGAGGGATGCAAAGACCCCTTTGATGAAGCATGACACCAAGGGCCCTTTTGGTGTGGGAGGGGTATTTAAAGAACACTGTGTGCTTCCCACCATTGTAGGAAACACACATAATCCTGGACCTTGTTTCCCCACTTTTCACCTATCCCTTCTGGGTGGATTCTATTTGTTTATAAACTATGGTCGGGGAGAACGAATGCGCCCCGTGTGTCCGCGTGGCCATGTTCCTTCTCCACTCCCCCTTTTTGTTATATATTGTTCTATGGGTTCACCTTCAGGATTCAGAGTGCTTGCAAACCAAGGTCCAATGTTGTACCAGTGGTTTGTTGGAAGAGTCCTGGATTCAGCTGGGAGCAGGCTGCTGAACACGTTGGCAGCTGGTGCGATACGAAGAAGGGGGGCCATCTAGAACCAGGCTGCAGAGGGGGACTTGTCAGAGAGATCACAAGCAGGTGCTCAGGTCACAAGGGCCTAAACAGCAGGGAAGTATAGTCGGTTCATTATTACTCAGGCTTGGGTAGGCTGAGTGCAGAGCAGGTAGGTCAGCCGGACTTTGTGCGCAAATGCAGTCTTCGTAGTTGGAAGGAAACAACTGGCAGAGACAGTTTCAGGACTGCTGGGCCACTCCTAGAGTGGTTCGCAGGGGTACGGACATCCCTCAACAGGTGCTGGCTTCCTGGGCAGTTGGAGTACTGACTGGAGTCTTTGTGGTTGGTCGTAGGGCAGGGCATCGGGTGCCCCAAGAAATAGTACTGCATGGGTCCGGTCGGTCATGCTGCCTCCACACTCGAGAGAGAGAGAGAGAGATCTGACCTTCCAGAGCATGAGTACCTGTTCCTAGTCTGTTGTAGTCTTTCTCTCGAGGGTACATTGATCTCCCACAGAGCATAACAATCTTCGCTGTCCAACTCTAATATCCGGACTGACATCAGAAAATCGCCACCCAGTAATGTCCTAAAATGCACAAAACTAATATATGTATAAAAAGCACTTCTAAAATTGCCTTCTGAATGGGTCATTTGCTGCTCATTTTTCGGTTACCTGCTTTAGCAAGAAACCTCTATAACTTTCAAATGGTTCGCCTCAGATTAGGTGTCACCAGTGTGCAGAATCTCTTGGTAAACTTCAATTGGTGCCCCTTAGGCTTTCTGCTGAGTTTGTTGCCTGTAACAATAATGGA
The DNA here is from genome assembly GCF_964261635.1 of Lissotriton helveticus. Taxonomy (NCBI): domain Eukaryota; kingdom Metazoa; phylum Chordata; class Amphibia; order Caudata; family Salamandridae; genus Lissotriton; species Lissotriton helveticus. The sequence goes on along the minus strand of NC_136060.1, from coordinate 42,308,916 downwards.
CCACAGAGTCTACTACTTCCCCATTAAAACACTGATCAATTCCTAAATATGTTTTAATATTATTTATACGCCCATATAATGCACTGCACGGGGCAACTTCTCAGTTAAAATCCTTCTTCTCTGACCAACTCTATTTTCGGTAGCAAGCCAAAAAAAGCGTCAGGCGAAAACGAAAATGAACAGCGGATAGCCGGGTTCAATTGATATGATGGTCCTTGTCTATTGTCGATGTACTATTTGAACCATACATTTACCTCTGTTACAGAATTCTTTATGTACAGACCTGATACTTGCTGCCAACTAACTGTTGCACCCGTTTACACAGTGAAAGCGCATGTATAGGCTTTGTCTTAACAGATCTGCGCTACACACAGCTGTATATATAATGACAGCATCTGTATAGAATGCATCTGTCTGGTACTTACCTAGGTCCCCTATTCCTACACACACTCTGAGGTTTTCGGATATCTCCTCCCTCCCCATTCGCACAGGATTGGACACTTCACCAAGATTGTGATAACATTTTTGGATTAGGAGGGTGTAAACCCCCCCGGCCGTATTTTATTAAAATTAACAAAACAATTTAAAAAAACTTTCATTACAGAAATGTACGCAGAAAGTACAGTTACATTGGTAGACACATGTTGTTCCAAGGGCTAACCTTAACACAGTCTAATACAGAGGGCACTCCTACCGTAACTCAATGCATGACTTTACTTTCTGCGTGTCCCCTCTAGCGCCTCCGGCAAAGTCAACGTCTGGCAGCTTCCCCCCCCCAGTCCCAGAGTACTACTAATACTACTCCCGGAGCAAAGTTGCGCAGGGGGTACAGCTTATCGGACAGATAATTTCCCCCGGGAACCCCCTTCGCCCTGTGCCTTGAACTCCCTTATGGGGGCTGCAGACTTCTGCATATCTGCGCCTTGATGCGCAAGCCTGTGCAGGGGTTTGGCCCCAGGCCCACTGGGAAGGATGAATCCCCCAGCCCGCACCCCGACAGCCTACCTATCAGCTATCACTACCCCTGGAGTTATATGGTGCTGACTATCTAGCTTTGTAACGGAAAAATCGATTTCACACTTTTATTTACACATTGTACAAAATTCCACACTCTTTTACCTGAAAATTAGGGTGGTTAAAGGAAAACAAAACACTCATCAATAGCATGTGATACAAGACTTCAGATAAACTCTGCTTATGGGGATGGTGGGTGGGCAAAAGAAGTTATGGGGCCCGCAGCCGGCCCAGTGAATTGCACTAATGCGGGGAGCAGGAACAAGAGACTGTTCCGCTCCCCAAATTCCCCTCATAAGGGGGAGCCCTCAGGGAATCCGGACCAGACCGGACTCCCTGGACGTTAGACGATCGTTGAGCTGGAAGCACTGAAGTGCTTCCAGTTCAAGCGGGCGGAAACTAGCGCCTATGGGGTGAATCACGGGGGTGAGCTGTGTCATTGCTGACGCAGCCTCCCCCCTTTTCTACTACCGGGGACTAGGGCGACCGCCATAATGGTTGCCCGTCCTATTCTAGTCTGCGCTTTCCCCATATGGTCTGGCACTTACCTAGGTCCCCTATTCCTACACACACTCTGGGGTTTCCGGATATCTCCTCCCTCTCCATTCCCACAGGATATGACACCACACCAAGATTGTGATAAAAGTTTTGGATTAGGGGGGTGTAACCCCCGGCCGTATTTTATTAAAATTAACAAAACAATTTAAAAAAACTTTCATTACAGAAATTTACGCAGAAAGTACAGTTACATTGGTAGACACATGTTGTTCCAAGGGCTAACCTTAACACAGTCTAATACAGAAGGCACTCCTACCGTAACTCTAACAATGCATGACTTTACTTTCTGCGTGTCCCCTCTAGAGCCTACGGCAAAGTCAACGTCTGGCAGCTTCCCCCCCCCACCAGTCCCAAGGTACTACCAATACAACTCCCGGAGCAAGGTTGCGCAGGGGGTACAGCTTATCGGATGGATACTTTCCCCCGGGCCCCCCCTACGCCCTGTGCCTTGAACTCCCTTAGGGTGGCTGCAGACTTCTGCATATCTGCTCCTTGATGCGCATGCGTGTGCAGCGGTGGCCCCGGGCCCACTGGGAAGGATGACTCCCCCGGCCCCCGCACCCCGACAGCCTACTTATCAGCGGTCACTACCCCTGGAGTTACATGGTGCTGACCGCTAAGGACCGCAGACTAGGCTTACCAATGTTGACCTTACCGCCACAGGCCAGCGTAGTTGACCGACTATCTGGCCTTCCCCTCACTCACTGGAAAGGTCATGTCCTGCGCTCCAAACTCTCCACCCAAGCTAATATGTCTTCCATAAATGCCTGATTCCCTTTATGCGAGAGGTGCACCCTGTCCTGTAGGAAAAACTGTTCCCCCCTGATGTACCGTTGTCCTATGGTCCTCAATCTAGAGGTCCTAAATAACTTATCAAATTTGTTGTTGAGCCGCTTTACCGTGTGATTCAACGCCCTAACTGATTCGTCCACCCCTCCATTGAAACCTGGGAATCCTTTGGGACCAAACTATTAAAGAATTATGACATTGCTTCGCTAGCCACCCCACCTCTGTGAGCAGGTCTTCCACTAGTACCTTCCTACCAAGTCGTGCCAAGTCGTTGCCCCCTAGGTGCATGATCCAGATCGCCGGTGGTCCCGTGCTTGTTCTCAAAGCGTGGTTTACCAGTTCCCTGAATTGCCCAACGCACAAACCGCCCTGTCCAAAAAATGACAATTTTGCCCCCATTTGAATTGCCCTCTCCCTGACCGATCCTGTAAAGAAATTCTTCAAACGGCGAACATATGACTGTCCTACCACCCAGATCTCTTGATCTTCTTGGTGCGAAGAGTGAATTTGCGCCACCACATTCGTTGTTTGTTTGGATCCTGCTGTTCCACGTTCTACCGATCGCTCCTTTGTTTTGTGCATGCAATTGGGTGCAGGCTTCTCCCTTGAGTCACAGGATGAAGAAACTGCAAGTAACGTGGAAAAAAGAGAGCCAAGGTAAATGGATTGCCACGCCGGCATGCCACACATGACTACTACAACTGCACGAAATAACCATCATTTTAGTGCAAAACCACCCCCTTTTCTGAGTCACAGGAAGAACGGGGCAAAGAAAATTGCTCTCAGGACAATGGGTCACCCTGAGCTAGAGCATCTGCAGCTGCACATATCTCTTGTAACAGTTGGAAGCCCACCTACCGATCTTCTTAACACGTTCACTACCCAGCCTCCTTGCCGCTGCTTCTGTAGCTGCCCCTATCCTGAAAGAATGAGTCCCGAAATCTGCACTGTCTAACGCTGCATTCTTCAATGCCAGGAGCATGACTCTCTTGAACTGGAATACTGTGAGTGGTAACCTGTCTCCATGTACCAAGAGAGGCCCTCCCGAAACCTGTGCCCTTTGGACCATGAAAGCCTCCAGCCTGTAGACCGGGCAGCATGTCGTGTCACCTGCCATGTGTAAAACTACGCTGTCCCCCCTCCCGTCCTGATCCATTTTTTACTTTAAGATGGAGATCAGCACCGAATCTTTCCCTACTTTGATGTGTCCTGCCTGCAAGCCACCTGCCCAATCCCTCTTATTCTTCGCAACCAGCCCGCTCACCCTAAATGCCCCGTAAACTGCCTGGCAGAATGCAACCTGAAAGAGGACTGTCTCCTCAGGAGATACGCAAATCTGTGGTAATGCCCCAACTAGTTTCTCTAGTGTCGCCAGCCCTATGGGTCTCCTGACATCAGGTTGCCCTCCCTGTAGACACTGCCATCCCTTTAGTGCCTGACGTACCACGAAGCTCTTTGTGGGATCCCCTTTTCCCCTCATCTTTGCAAAACACAATATGGCTGCAATATGCCTCCTTGCCCCTGCTACTGTGCGCCCCTGCTCCCACATGAAAGCAAGATACCCCACCACTGACTCATGGTCATGCCACTTGTGTTCCGACTGTTCCCCTAGGAAAAGGCAAAAAGAACCAAACACCCCTTCGTAGGCACTCCTGGTTTTTGGCGCTAGACTTGCTGCCACCAGGTGCGATACTCTGGGGCATCAAGTTGCCAAAGCTGTTCTGGGAAAGGTGTCGGGTGTACAGTCGCCTCTGGAATGTGTGACCTGAAAACCTGCATTTTAAAACGAGACGTCAGCTGCATGGTTCAGAACCTCTGGGACATGTTTGGCTCTGAAAAGGACATTCAACCTCATGCATTGTAAAACAATCTCTTTTAGTAGACGCAGCAACATCCCGCATTTGGCAGTTTGGTTGTTTATGCAGTCCACCACCGCCATGTTGTCAGACCAGAATATCACCGATTGGTTCCTCAGCGCATCCGCCCAGACGGACAGTGCCAACAGAATTGGAAAAAGCTTAAGGAAGCTTATGTTATCGGTGAGCCCAGAGCTTCTCCACCAATCTGGCCAACGCTGCGCCACCCAATCGCACCCCAAGATGGCCCCGAAGCCTTCACTGCCTGCAGCGTCGGTCATCAGACCCAGTTCCGGGCTGGACAGGGGTGGGCTGGGCCAAACTACTCTGCCGTTGAAGTCACGCAGGAATGCTTTCCAAATCCGCATATCCTGCCTGACTTTACTGGACAGCCTGGTGTGATGATGATTTTTCTTAAGGCCTGACATGGCGTGTGCAATGGTGCGGGAGAAAGGGCGCGCCATTGGGATAATGCGTAATGCAAAGTTCAACTGGCCTACCACTTGCTGCAACTGGTGTAACGTGACCTTCTCTTTGTTAAGGCAAAATTCGAAAGCGGCTCTAAAATCCCTGACTTTGTCACTTGGTAATCTAGACACCCACTGCACAGAATCCAGCTCAATACCCAAGATATAAATCGTGGTGTGTGGACCTACTGTCTTACCCGGGGCCAAGGGCACCCCAAACTCTTTCATGAGGGCACAGAATCTTTCCAGTGCGGCCCCTCATTCCCCTGTACCTGGAGCCCCCAGGAACAGGAAGTCATCCAAGTAATGGAGCACCCGCTGATGCCCAGAGTCCCTCCTGAATGCCCACTCAAGGAAAGAGCTGAACTTTTCAAAATATGCACAAGACATTGAGCAACTCATTGGCATACACTTGTTTACGTAATACTTGCCCTGAAACCGAAAGCTCAACAGGTGGAAATCGGCGGGGTGAACCGGTAGCAGCCGAAAAGCAGACTGAATGTCGGATTTTGCTAGCAGAGCCCCCTGACCTAATGTTCTGAGCATATCCAGATCCTGGTCGAAGGAGGCGTATTTCACACTGCACAATGTGTCTGCGATGGCATCGTTCACTGACCTGCCCCTCGGTGCGGATAGGTTGTGGATCAATCTGAATTCGCCGGGCGTCTTCTTTGGCACCAGCCCTAGGGGTGAGTTATAAAATCCTCCATTGGGATGTCCTCAAAGGGTCCTGCCGCCCTCCCCAGGCTTAACTCCTTATTTATTTTTGTCATTACTACGTCCATATTGGACCTAACTGACAGCTGGGTCCTGCAATGTGTCACCCCGCTGTGCCCCTGTGCTGGTATTCCGAAGCCTTCAACAAAACCTTCCCTGGTCGTCCTGGCCGTCTCGTTGCAATTGTACCGTTCCAACAAAGGGATCATGGCACCAACGTTGACTGGGGATCTAGCCTTTCCTATTAGTACCTCGCTATTCTGGCTTCCTGCCCCCTTGTCTCTGGACTTTTTGTTACACTTGGACTCGGGGTGAGATGCATTACTGCAGTACCCACAGGAATGCTTGAACTTGCACGTGCCAGGTGCCCTACTGCAGGATCGCTTGTTAAAATAAAAACAGACTCCCTTTTTCCTGCTGTTGCCTGTTTTTGCTGTACTCCCCCCCGCATTACCGGTGGGGCTTGGCTTAAAGGGCTGAAAATGCCCGCTGTCGGTTACGGGGCCCCACCCACTGTCAGTCGGGCCATGCACCAGATGTTTTAAGTGAATAAACATGTCAGTTTGGTCCCACCTCAACGTTGGGTCCTGCACCTTCACTCTCCTAAAATCCTTGTCATAATTTTTCCACCCTTCGTTGCATGAGCGAGGGTGATCCTATTTTGATAGGTTGCCATTTCGGGCCCCATTTTGGGAAAACGCTCTAGCTTGACTGCCATGTAAGTGGAAAAACCCTGGATCCAATTTGCTAAGCGCTCCTCCACCCTACATTTCAGTAGAATGTTAGCCCATTCCCTGTGATGTGTCCATTCCTTATTTTTTCTGGCCTCTTCCCTCTCTTCCTCATCATTCAGTGGAGAAAACATGTTAACATATTTCCCCTTCCAAATCTTTTCCTTAGTCTCTATAGACCGGTGTCATCCTAAGCGTTCCCTCCCCGAGCCCATCTCGCCCATACCCAGCGGCACTAACCGCTGGGTGTGTCGCATCAGACTTCTTGTGCGGCTACGTCTCCTTCACGCTGCTGTTTGGCACTGGAATGCCTTCACCACTGGGAGCCGGTACTGTGTCTGGAGGTGTTGCCCCCATCTGGACGACCATGCCACTGGTACTTGGGATTGTGGGCGCGGGCGTCCCCCCCACCGGTACTGCCGGCACGTCCTTCGGCCTTCCTACAAATTTTCCCCTTTGGTCACCAGATTGCACACATGCACTGTCTGTGATCAAACACCAAAAGCACACCACCCTACGCAGCTGCCAGGAGGACTGTTGTACTTTGTATAGGAAGACACTGGTAGCCAGGTTGTAAGTTCTTAAAGTCTTCTTTATTAAACCATGTCAAGTGGTATCAAACAAGGATCAGCCATGTAACAGCTCTTAACCCAGCTCCCATATCTCCTACGCCAGCCCCACCAGGAGCAGCCTGCCTAGCTGCCCAGCCCATCTCCAACTGTCACCACTCATCCACACAGGCACCCATTCATCACAGTCACACCAACATTCCGTCACCATCTCTCACTCTGGCTGAGCAGCTAGGAGGACCTAGGCTGATTCACATATACATATAAACCTTAGGATATAACATTATCCCTTTCCTTTTAAAATGAAAACAAAACTTACAATTTTAAAAGAAAAGAACTATACACAAAAAGGTGATAATGTTCATAACTAAGGAATGAGAATGAATTCAAAACATCACCAAAGATAGAACAAAACAAACAAGAAAAAAATGGGCATAATACGACATATTAAAAACATGTATCAAAATCCCCCATCCTCCCTCATGAAAATTGTTAAGAATAATTAGATATAAACCATCAAACAATGTCAAATTGGGAAGGAAAAACAGCAATATTACATTTGAAACTAGCAATAACCCCATCCTTTCCCAAAAACACAACAGAAAATAATGTAGTGAAAGGTGCACACACCCCACAACTTACTCCCGAGTCCATAAACAGACAACAAGGGTGAACCAACACTACAAATACAAATGTACCACAATATGGACCACATAGAGGGTACACACAGTGAGGCGCAGGGCGACTTACATCCAACAACATCTAAAGCGCGGGGCGACTTACACAGGACAACATGTGACGCTCGGGGCGACTTACACACAATACCTGAAGCGCAGGACGACTTACACAGGACAACACGTGAGGTGCAGGGTGACTTACACACATACAAACATATAAGAAGTGCAGCGCAAGGCGACTTACCAACACAACATAGGAAGATGGGAACCACCCACCAAGACCAGAACCACCCTAAAGTGGGAATAACATGTGATGTCCACCCTCCAGGGTACTAGGACGTCCCAAGCTAAACAGGATAAAACTGTGGCATCACAAAACTATTCTAAAGATGTACTAAAAGACTTAGAGAATTACACTTGTAATAATCTTAAAAATAAAACTCTCGCCAGTGAGCGACCTCTCACCCCAGTTGTGCAAACACAGATACAGTGCACCCCATGTTAAACCTCTAAATATATAGAAGATACATGCAATACTCTGGCATCACAAAGAACACATGCCAGTGTAACAATGACTACCAACAGTCCCAAGTCCCAACAGTCCCAAGTAAGCACTATTCCACGGCACACCACAGTTGTGATCTCTTCATAACTCAAGGAAAGCCACAAATGCATAAAACTGATACATGTTGTACAGTAAGAAACACAAATGTGAAAGAAACTCCCATACACTAGTACTACCCATTGCTCGGGAAGAGCATACATGAGGTGCATCTGTCCAAAAGAATCCCACGGCGTGAATAGATGAAGAACATTCGAAATGCATGCAATAAGTCATCCTGTGAGCGTTGTCTCACTGATTAACTGATTAGCAATGACAATTTGAAAACACAAAGCTACACACAACTGCTCATCCATGAATTTGAAGAAAGAGAACATACCGAGTTGGGCACAATGCTTCTCTCAAAATGGTTATTTTCGTGCCCTTAGATAGTGCGCATGTAATAGAGTGTGTTGATGCATACCAAAATAATGAAATAATACGACTCGTGGATATCAGTACTGCGGAAGGCCAATTTGAAAGTAAAGAAAACCCATCTGTAGTGTGCAATGACATCGCGTAGTCCCCGTAGTCAACAGAAAATGTGCAACTTTATTGGCAATTGCACGCAGCATGGTTGGCAAAATCATAAATCTGAAATGCATCTTGGCCCAGGACATTGTTATTTCGGGCCAAACTCAAAATGGCTGCACGTTTTCGGTGTAATGCCGGGTGGCTCACGGCACGCTGGAGCTTGAATGCGTCTAATGACAGAGCTCCACACTGTAATCCACATCAGAGAAGAACGAAGAAGGAACACGCGCAACTCCAAGAATACTGTGAGTGGCACGTGCATATTTTAAACATTTAAATTGTAGAAAGCAGTTATTTGAGGCAAAGAGCTGGGGTAGTTTGTTAAATGATGTAAGCTAAAGAAAAGTAAACCCACAAAGTTTCGCAGATGTAATGACCTACTTCTCTGTATGTTTTGGTGCTTCTGTCAGTCACCAGGTCATTACTTACCACATCCTTTCTCAGGTTCCAGAAAGACACCACATTTCACAATACTTACCCAAGAAAGGAATAAACACTGACAACATATAAGACCATTGCAGAGGAGCTCGCAAATAACAACAAGTCACAACACCTCCACATCTGAGAGGGTACGCAGAGCAAGTCACAACACCTCTCTATCTGTGAGGGTACACAGTGCATGCTCCTCCTAGCAATGTATTGAATAGAATAATTAGAATTTAGACATCCCTGATGGGAGTCGATTTCCCTTCCGTATCAACAATTACCCATTAAGGGGAATCGCCCATCCCTCTGTAAGTACTTGGTAAAAAAGGGTTCCGACCTTCCCTCACAAGGAATGCAAACAAATGATATGCTCTAGGGTTTCTTTATTACATGATAATAGAATGACAAGGAAGAAGAACACAGTAAACATTTGTACCAATCACTAACACATACATATACATAGAACCTGAAAATAAAAGCATAGTTAGATACCATAAGTACAGCTGGAACACCTCACCATAATCTTAGGCGTCTTATCATCTGAAGAAGGGTCCGTCTCTCTTTCCCTCTCTGGTTGGTTCCGGACTCTCTGTTGCACAAACACGACTGCACGTCTGCACCGTGATGTATCATCAGACCGCAAAAACACCAGACCAGCATCTCAGCATCTCACCATCTCAGAATCTCAGCATCTCTCTCTCTCTCTGACCCCCTTTCTCTAATATAGAATGCAGCTCTCCATCGAAGTTTCTAGCTAACTCCGCCTAAAGTTCTCATGGGATTCCTGTACCACCTCGTACCAAGAGCACAACAAGCAGCTGGCCAAGCGTTTTGCTCTGACTCGGCACGAAGAGAGCACATTCCACTCGATAAGAACCGGTTCTGTCTGGTTCACTACTGGTGGACAACACATATAATCTAAAATATAACCTCTCACCTACAGAGGCTCAGAAGATGGCTGCAGTTTAGAATATGGAGTTGCTCAAGCATAGGCCTCTACTACTTGGAAAGCAGAATGATGTTAGACCACGTCAAAGCCAATAGGCTAAAGTCATAATTCACCTAACTCAAATAACACTATGCACTTAATCCCTCAGTATCCACTATGGAGCACGTGTGCACCATCACCAACAACTCTGCACCTCGACATCCCATAACTTCTATTCTTTAGCAAGATTATTCTAATGCAAGACCATCCTACATTAAGGCTAAAGTAACATAGCACACTAAAGTCAGTTCACAATGGTGGTGATCGAGGGTCATCACAGATCATCAGACCAATAAAGTGGCTCATTCACTACAGCAGAGCGCAAAACAAAAGCCCCCTTCAGCCCCTTCTGCTGCCTACTGCCGCCGTTAGTTAAAGCTCTCAGACTGCGGGCTGATACAAATCTCCATAGCACACATGACTCGCCTCTAAGACGGCTCGAAATGCTGGCACCAAAGTCATTTCAGTAGAAAAAAAAACACTGTGTCTATCATGAATGTAGAGATACTCCAATAGATGGCATCACAGTCAAACGTCGCGTTTCCTATGTTTTCTTTGGCTTTTTGCAGAGAATCCTCAGATACCACGCTGAACAAAATAAAGTGAGAGGAATGTCCCACGCTGTCTATTTTAAATGTATGCTGCAAACTCCAAACCAATTTGTGGAAATGAAGAGGATCAAATCAAAATACACTTTGCTAAATATCCTTAGTAGTGTACACCTTGAGACAAAGCACTAAACTTATCAAGCTTCCAGTCAACGATTCCTTGTACATTTGACTCCAGATTGTGAAAATTGTTCATGGTCACACCAGTATCCTCTTTGTAAAATGACCATGACTGTGCTCTCAAGGGGCAAATCTTAACACCACACTGCTCCTATGTGGCACCTGTGAAATCACTTCACTGAGTTAGACCGTAACTCATAACTTGATCAGCCACAGTTCCTTTGCGCAGTGGATACATCCATACTGCAGATACTATAGGAAATGGTAGGGTGAATCTTAAATCATTCATACCCTAACATACAGACCATACCTGTGGTCAAGTCCATGGAGTAAGATCAGGCAGGACACAGGTTGGGGCCATCCGATGACAGGACACTGGTGGGTGGACATCACATGTTTTTCCCACTTGAGGGTGGTTCTGGTCTTGGTGGGTGGTTCCCATCTTCTTATGTTGTGTTGGTAAGTCGCCTTGCGCTGCACTTCTTATATGTTTGTATGTGTGTAAGTCACCCTGCGCCTCACGTGTTGTCTTGTGTAAGTCGTGCTGCGCTTCAGGTATTGTGTGTAAGTTGCCCCGCACGTCACATGTTGTCCTGTGTAAGTCGCCCCGCGCTTCAGATGTTGTTGTGTGTAAGTCACCCTGCGCCTCACTGTGTGTACCCACTATGTGGTCCATATTGTGGTACACGTGTATTTGTAGTGTTGGTTCACCCTTGTTGTCTGTTTATGGACTCCGGTGTAAGTTGTGGGGTGTGTGCACCTTTCACTACATTACTTTCTTTTGTGTTTTTGGGAAAGGATGGGGTTATTGCTAGTTTCAAATGTATTATTGCTGTTTTTCCTTCCCAATTTGACATTGTTTGATGGTTTATATCTAATTATTCTTAACAATTTTCATGAGGGAGGATGGGGGATTTTGATGCATGTTTTTAATATGTCGTATTATGCCCATTTTTTCTTGTTTGTTTTGTTCTATCTTTGGTGATGTTTTGAATTCATTCTTATCCCTTAGTTATGAACAGTATCACCTTTTTGTGTATAGTTCTTTTCTTTTAAAATTGTAAGTTTTGTTTTCATTTGAAAAGGAAAGGGATAATGTTATATCCTAAGGTTTACATGTATATGTGAATCAGCCTAGGTCCTCCTAGCTGCTCAGACAGAGTGAGAGATGGTGACGGAATGTTGGTGTGACTGTGATGAATGGAATGCCTGGGTGCCTGTGTGGGTGAGTGGTGACAGTTGGAGATGGGCTGAGCAGCTAGGAGGACCTGGCTGATTCACATATACATGTAAACCTTAGGATATAACAAGGACCTATAAAGCCCAAGTGCCCCCCCCGCCCTGCTGCTATCTATGTAGCGTACCCACAAACTGTAAACAGCAGTAATCCGGGTCCCAGCCGGCGTTTACACACACTACAAAAACACCAAATGATAAACTTGCCTAATAGGGATGCAGGCAGTGCCGCTGGCTCGGTCCCTGAGGTCGTGGGCTAATAATGCCGCAAGCGTTACCACAATTACCTGCACCAGTTGACTAATAATGCCGCAAGCGTTGCCACAATTAAATGCCCCATTTGACCAAATTATCCACTAACATGTTTACTGGCAATAAAAACCCCAGGGGACGTGCCCGATAGAGATACCGAGCTACGCACCACAATTCTAACCCCTGGGGGCACCCGCTAACCTGCCCCTGCTCTCTGTATACTCGTGGAGAGGTACCTCTACTTCCAGGAACCCGCCGGTATCTCTCTGCCGCCCGTGTTCAGCTGCCGGCTCCAGCGGGGCTCCAAGTCGGGTCGCCGCTCCTCGCCGCACTCCGGTGTCAGCCGGTGCTCTCGCTTTCCCGCCACCTCAACCAGCAGTAGGGAAACAACAAGCAACAAAAGGAACCATTGCCACTGATCTTCAACCACTGCCTTCTTAAAATCCTCGACCGCCGCACTCCGACAAAATCCTCGACCTGCAGGGAAACAAAACAAAAGAAGTTATGGGGCCCGCAGTCGGCCCGGTGAAGCGCACTAATGCTGGGAGCAGGAACAAGAGACTGTTCCGCTCCCCAACTTCCTCTTATAAGAGGGAGCCCTCAGGGAATCCGGACCAGACCGGACTCCATGGACGTAAGAGGATCGTTGAGCCGGAACCACAGAAGTGCTTCTGGTTCAAGCGGGCGGAAACTACCCCCTATTGGGTGAATCGCGGGGGTGAGCCGCGTCATTGTTGACGCGGCCTCCCCCCCTTTCTACTACCGGAGACTAGGGCGACCGCCATAATGGCGGCCTGTCCTATTCTAGTCCGCACTTTCCCCAAAATCTAAACTAACGGCACCTCAAACGGATTCTCACATGATCGGGTTCAATTATAGTGGTGGCCCTTTCCTATGGTCAATGTATTCTTAAAGCCTTACATTTCCCTCCGTTACAATTTTTTTTTTGTGTACAACCCCAATACTTGCTGCAAACTAACTGTTGAGCCCATTTACACAGTGAAAACATATATTTAGGCTGCATCTTATAAGATCTATGCTATACGGTGCAACGTGCATAATGACAGCGTCTGTATAGACTAAGTCTGGTGAAATCTAAACTGACGACACATCAATCGGATTCTCACTTACCAGGACTAATCAGCCTCCTGGCGTTCTCCATTCTCAATCAATTTACAGCTTTCCAAATGCATTCTATTTATAGGGCTTTCCCCATTAGGAAGAATGTGCCAAAGTTATCTACATGAACATAAAAATAGGACTATGTAGAGGGAAAGCCTTGAGTACAGATTCTCCATGGCAGCCATCTTAGAACAGTTATTGTTTGGCCCTTAAATGCCTGTCAAATCATTTTATTCAAAGCTAGGTGAATCTACTTTTCTACATTTTTATATTTCCACTACAATTTATATTGTTCACTACAAAGGCTTTGTATTAATATAGTAACCAAATCAATATCAATCTTATTTTATTAAATTTTTTAATTTTTTAAGTTCATTCCAGCTAGTTGGTGTGTAACTTCTTGTGCAAAGAGGATAATTTGACTGTATTTTTAATGTATTGTTATGTCATTTTCATCTATCGATTTCTATCGACATCCTCACTGCACAATTCTCAGATTTTAACACAAAACTACCTACTTTGTCGGGCATTTTATAATGGACTATGTAAAATTTGTATGGGGTTTCTACTTAGTTAGGGACTATCAGAACTAGTGTATAGCAAGCATCATTCCTAATTCATATTCATCAATGATGATAACACCTCCAGGCAAGGATTATCAGACAAATCTCTCCCACTCCTCCCTGGAACTTAACCCCTGTCTGATAGTGTTAAGGATTGATATATACCATTGCTCACAAGCTTTTCTCTTTCCTTCCATATTGCCCCCTCTTCTATTCATATTGACCTTTTCCAGTATGAACCACCTGAAGTTAGTTTTTATGTGTTCACACTGTAAAACGTGTGTAACTATTGGAGCATTTATTTTCTTAGTCTTAACTGTCGATTTATGTTCTGTCAGTCTCAATCTAAGTTCTCTTCCAGTTTCTCCCACATAGACTAAACCACATGGGCAGCGTAGCAAATGAATAACATTTTTGCTACGGCAATTGTTCAAAGTATGGGCTACGATAGTTCTTCCATTTTGTGTTATCTCTTTCACCGCTATACATTGGACACACATTGCACAATTGCCAAAACTGATATTGCCTTTGGGAATGAAGTTGTCAATAGTTCTCTGCCTAACTCTGGGTTCATCCCTATATGTGTGAACCAGTTGGTTCCTTAGGTTGGTGTTCTTTTTGTCGGCAAATAGAGGTTTCTCTAATTTTATATCTTCTTCATCATTAAGAATGTTCCAATGTTTATTAACTACATTTTAAATTTTATCACTAATCCCATAAAATTGGCTCACAAAAACAACTCTGGACAGTTCTTGTTTCTCTTTTGAGCTATTCAGCATGCCATCTCGATCCTAAAATCTGGCTCGTTTGAACGGGTTGGATAAGAGTTTTTAGGGTATCCTCTGTCTTTTAATTTAGTTTTGAGTACGTCCGAAGAAACTGGCTGAAAGGAATATTGTCCCTTTGCGACATCGGATGAAAGCTTGTATAGTGCAAAAGGGTATTTTTAGCCATCGGCTTGGTGTACAATTAAACTGCCAGTTTATCTTCAGTTGCTTCGATTGTAACATCTAAGTAATCTACACTCACCTTACTCTGATGTGCAGTGAATTTAAGATTTACATCTCCAAGGTTCAACCAAATCAAAAAGTCATTCAATGGATCAAGGGGCCCATCCCAAGTGAAAAAAACATTGTCAATAAAACAATACCATTCCAATACATTTTCAAAAAATGACGCTAGCTCATTATATATATGGTGCTTCTCAAATTCGCCTACATAAAGCCATGCAAGACTGGGGGCACAGGTGTCCCCGATGCTGGTCCCTTTCTTTTGGAAATACAGTTGGTTTTTAAAAAGAAATATGCTATTCATCAAAACCATGCTAGTACAATCTATTATGAAATCCTTGTTAACTACTTCCATTTCTGTGAGATTAAGGATCTCAAGAATGACCTCCACTGTTGCCTACTGTGGGATGTTAGTATAAAGAGACTCAATGTCCAGAGAAACTAGACATTGAGTCTCTCTTCTGAAGGGTTTATTCTCAACCAGACTAATAATGTGAGAGGAATCTCTTACATAGGATTTCAATTGGCTGATCAATGGTTTAAAAAAGAAGTCGGAGTATTTGCGCAGGGGTTCCAATAATGACCCCAGGCAACTAACAATAGGGGGGGATACCTACCATCCTTATGGATCTTAGACAATCCATATATTGCTGGAATCTTAGGGTTCTGATTATTAAGGAATCTATATTCTCCCTTACTGATCCAATTTTGTTCTTTGGCCTCATTCAATAGATCCAAACATTTCTTGTTTAAATTAATTAGTTCTCTCTCTTGAACCTTCGCATAGTAGGCTGTTATATCATGTAGCTTTAGGACCCTATTTTCATAGTCCACAGTATCGAACACCACAACACCCCCACCTTTATCGGTGGTTTTGATGGTTAATGATGTGTCCTCCTTTAAAGTACTGATGGCTATCCTTTAATTTTTTTTAGATTCTGTTCTTTCAGATATTGTTCTGTAATGATATTCTGGATACCAATGTCCACTGCTTTCTCAAATATATCTATGTTTTTGCCCACCTGTGCTATGGACGGGGTAAGAATAGATTTAGGTTCGAGCCCAGTGATACTATCAGGCTCCCTCACTGGTCTATTTTCAAAGAATCTCTTCAACCTGATTTTCCTAAAAAACATTCTTAGGTCCTTTTCTATTTGAAATCTATTTACTCTAGCAGTCAGGACAAAACTAAAACCTTTTCCTAGTATTTCTATCTCAGCTTTATTTAGGGTTCTGCTACATAAATTAATATTCTGAATTTTATCTGTATCTCTGGTTCCTGGTTCGTAGGCACTCTTGAGGGAGTTGACTGCGTGCAAGTTGGGCTCTCATTTGATTTCCATTGGGGCGCTCTCCCCTGTTTATTTGCTCTAAAAAAACATATTCATCATTGGGACTCTACCATTTTGCTCATCTCTATTTGTGTGTTCATCTTCACTGCTTGACCCCGAGGTGTCATAAAATGTAATCTTTTTTCTTCCACCTAGTGTGTATCTAGGTCTCTTATCTGTGTTCTTTTCCCAACCTTGATCTGTTTTCTGATCATAATAGTTTTCTTTTAGAAATGGGTATACAAGCTCAGTACTGAATCTATTTACATATTTTATTTAGCTTGTTAGATTTTTTATTTTTTAAATATTCACAATAGTCGTCAACATCCTTATTAATCTCTTCAAGTTTTGACTTAGTCTCTTCTAGGGCTGTTTTCTCTCCAAGCTCTGCTTCCAATGTTTCTATTGCCACATTTTCAATAATAATAATTTCTTGAGCGGTCTCTATTATAAGCAACATCCAGTCGCGGCTGCAACGATTGAATATTTGAGCCCAGGTCAACAAGAATTTCTTGTGCTCTACAAATAAACCAGGTATTTGTAGGCCAATCGGTACACTTTACATATTCAATTAAAAAGTCAGCATGGGCCTCTGTTCTTATGATCTTTTTTTTAAGATTTAATAGAGTGCCCCATTTCTCACCTTTATTGGTGATCACAGTAAATCTGTTACCTTTTTTAGTATTGATGATTCTATTGTATTGATCGTTGCTAAAATCAAAGGTTTTAACTTGAGCTATCCGCAAATACAAGTTGGATCGGATATTGTATCGGATAATGTGTCAGATACACCTGCTCAGTATCTAATCTGACTCTCCAGTCACTAGGACCATGCTGAGAATATCAAAAAAAGAGAGAGGGGCCCTACTCACCAAAGGGACAGGACACCAAATGACAATGAGTCAGGAACAATTTCCCCGTCTTAAATTTAAGGTGTGTAAAAAAAAGTCTAAAGCTATGCTCATGACAATATCGATAAATAGCCACACGGAAGGTGTTATAAATATATACAAACTATATTTTTCACAGAAACATAGGGGCGGCATCAGGAACCTATGTCAGTCCTAATCCCTAAAATACTGAGAGGAGCTTAGAGATATATTGAGTGGAGGAACAAGCTCCCCACTTTTAATATCCGACAAGCCTGGCTTTTGGTGGGTATTGCCCCAGTGCTACATGTTGATGAGTTCGGATAGCATGAACTTGGTTGGATGAATGAGAGTGTGTTGCTATGTATACTAGGAAACTCTATTTAGTGAGTCATGAGGTCTTGATTGTAAGCTGTGAATCTATATATGTTTTGATTAGGAGGTTGGAGTAAAAAAACCTAACATGTAATATTGTTGATTTTTAACTTTGTGTTTTAATGTTTAATGACTACAATGAATTTTAGCATAGTCTGTTAATATGGTACTACAGTCCTCATTGTGGTCTGTTTGTAATATTTTTATATATATATACATTTCTTGAATTAGATAAGACTGCTGGGAGACATCACTTATTAAGCTTGAAGAAGTTGGTTGGGCCCTTGATACCACCATAACGCGTTGCTTTTTAGTCCTTTGTTGCCCCACCACTATTTAGGGATTCCTGTGAACAAAAAAATCTAATAGTTGGTGAACCTGAAATTAACAGTGGTTGGAATTGTTATAATCATGTGTTAATAAAGATTGTGTTTTGTATTCTTGGATTCATGTATAACATGCAATGAATTTATATAGATTGTTGTTTTTATTAGTCACAGGAAATACTGTATATTTGAAACAAATTTTAATGTACTGAACAGAACTATTTAATAAACATTTGTATATTGGTAATTTTTTGGCTTTAACCATTTCCTCTGATGAATAAGTTACAGTCTGAATGTGGTATGCCATTGAGTAATTCCAAAGGGAAATTGTTTCTGACTCTTTGTCATTTGGTGACCTGTCCCTTTGGTGAGTAGGACCCCTCTCTCTTTTTTGACATGCCCTGTTCACTTACAATGTTGACAAATGGCCTTTGACATTGCAGGGTCATATCTGCTTAGGCAGATCCACACATAGGATATAGTGCAACCTGCCTTTGGGTTGTGAGGCCTGCTGCAGGGGTGGCTTACCTATATCTCATGCAGTGTCTGTAGGCATGGCACACAGGACTGTGTGCCATGTCGACTTGTAGTCTATAACATGTGAGGAGGGTCCAAGGGAAAATGTTTAGCGACCTGCAAGGAAAAGGTTCCCCTAAAGACTATAATAGTAACAAAAACAAAACCTTGAGTCTAATCTAACAAAAGTAAGCACAGAGAGTGACGGACTACAATCTCATACAGTTCCCTTGTGGGAGAGATCCCTTTCAGGACTAATACCCTCACCCACCAGAGGTGGCATGCTTCATCATCTGGGTATCTCCTCTTATTGGGAAAACCTAGCCCTACTAAGGGCTGTGACCTCTTCTCTGAGAAGAGGGAGCTCAGGGATGTTTTGGGTAAGCCTACCCTACAGATGATATACTAAATCCCATAGATGCGAGATGCTAAGACAAAAAGTTGTGAGGACGCTTATTACATATATAAACACTTAAAAAAGTGCAACGCTTCCTGGATTTCTTCACTTCAACATTTGGCGACGATCTGTTACCTGTCTCCAAGCAACCCACCGTCCGTCTCCAAAAATTTGTAGCCATTTTTCTGATTTGACACAGCTTTCTTCATTGTTCCTGCTCCTCTTCGGACCTCCTGCTGAAAGCTGCACCTCAGTCGACGTCCAACGGACCTCCTGTTGCAAGCCAGAAACCCCTCTACGTGACGACGCATCGCGCATGCTCAGGAGGGTTTTAAGAAGATTTGGTGCGGCCGGCAGGGCAGGCATTTAGCTGTGTGGCTGCACGGTGTGGGCTTGTTCCCCGCCAAGGACACCAGACACTGGAGCTGTAGCCAAGGTACCGGAGGGGTGATCAGGAGAGGAAAAGTGGCTTGTGGTGTCAAGAATACAGGACAGGGGACAGGGTGCCAGGTGGCGTCCTGATCTTCAATTTGTTTTGGGTAG
Source organism: Lissotriton helveticus (assembly GCF_964261635.1). Taxonomy (NCBI): domain Eukaryota; kingdom Metazoa; phylum Chordata; class Amphibia; order Caudata; family Salamandridae; genus Lissotriton; species Lissotriton helveticus. The sequence goes on along the minus strand of NC_136060.1, from coordinate 42,289,721 downwards.
GGACAGGGCCCTTACACAGCACCTGTCCGAGCAGCGGGAGGAAGGGGAGGCTGAGCAGGCGAGCGGTAGCTCAGAGGCAATTTCATCAGCATTCGGTGCCCGAGGTCTCGCTAAGGCAGGGATTCAAGTCCCAGCAGTGGTGGCAAAGTTGGCACTTGAATTTGGGACCAGAAGTGCAGGGCACCCAAGTTTACTGGGCACTGTCGGTATAGCTAACTATAGTGAGGAACAGGGGCAGGGGGGAGGGAAGACACCTTTAGCCTTAAAGGCGGGGATTTGGCAGGTGAGTTGCCGTGGGCCAGAGAGCCCAATTTGCAGATTACAGAGGGGTAGGAAAGGGGGGGGCATGCAGGTCGAAGGTAGGGTGGTGGGAGGGCTTCCCAGAAGGGGGTGTTGAGGGTGGATACTGAGGAAGAGCTGGGAACAGATTTTGGCTCAGTCAATAATAGGGGCTCTAAGCAACAGCCCCGCAAGGGGACGGGGTGACAGTTTTAAGGGAGGTGCAACACTGTCCGAAAAGCAGTGCAGCGCCACGGTGGGGGCCCCCATCTCCTTGAAATTACGAGGTTGGCTTGACAGGGCCCTGTGGGGTCTCAGGTCACAGTGGTCTGAGGAGGGGGAGGCAGGTCATGGGCTGATGACAGAGGGTCAAGGGCTAAAAGGAGGAAAGACGCAAGCACACATGGATGAGGACAAGGTGGTGGAGATGGACAACACAAAGCCGCAGAGTGAAGGGGCAAAAGAAAATCAAGAGATAAAAATAAAGAAACTACCTTACATGGGAATGACGAAACCCCTGGGAGCACACCTTATGTTAGCAACCAAGGAGAAAATATGGAAAGGGGAACTAGTGGAGACATTACGGGGTAGGGAAGGGCGTGGTGCGCAGGGTTCTGTGTGAAATGGCTTGTACGCCAATTAAACAGCAATGTTTGGATGCTTGTTTAGCGTATTACCCCTGCAAAAGGATGCAATGTTGTTAAGTGAAGGATTCCGGGAGGGGTTTAGACTAGAGTACGAGGGACCAAAGTCCACCAGGTGGGCAGAAAACCTAAAGTCAGTCAAATCACATAAGCGGTGGTGCGGAAGAATCTGTTCAAAGAAGTTGCGGAGGAAAGAATGGAGGGCACATTTACCAATTGACTGATCAGAGACTTGATCATTTGACCTATTGGGGTGGTTCCGAAGAAAGAATCAGGTCAGTTCAGATTGATACAGCACTTGTCTTGGCTGGAGGGAGTTTTAGTCAATGATTTCATATTTGAGGAACTAACCTCTGGTCATACTCATCTGTAGAAGTAGCCAGGGGACTAGTCGAAAGAGTGCGGAAAATGGCAGAGATGGCAAAATGTGATATAAAGTCTGCCTTTCAGCTACTGTTGGTGCATCCCAATGACTTCCAGCTATTAGGCATTCAGTTTGATGGGCAAATATCCATGCGCAAAGTGTTACCCATGGGTTGTTCCATATCGTGTGCCTTGTTTGATGATTTTAGTTCATTTCTCCAATGGGTGCTCTTATGGCAAACTGGTAAAGATACAGCGACACACTACCTTGACAACTCCTTCCTGGTGGGCCAACTTGGATCGACAGACTGTCAGCAATCGTTGACAAGGTTCCAAGAGATGAGGTGGGTTCTGGGAGCACCCCTTGCACCAGAGAAACTCAAGGACGGTATTGTTATTACTGGGAATTGAATTGGATTCAGTGGCAATGGAGGCACGCCTGCCAACAAATAATTACACGTGCAGATGGTGCTGGGTGCCATGTTGGCTAAACCAAAGGTGCTGGCCAGGGAGCTACAGGTTTTTTAGGATATTTTAATTTTGCATGATGAGTAGGTCTGGCGGGAAGGACATTCTGTAGGAGGTTGAGCAGGTCTTTAGCTGGGCTTTCGCTACCTCACCATCAGATGCGATTGTCCGCATAGACAAAAGAAGATTTACGCATGTGGCACAGGTTCTTGGAAGATTTCAATGGCATTCGCACAACAGCACTTAAAGAATGGGAATGAGATGTGCTCTGATGCTGCAGGAGCTAATGGGTCTGGTTTACACTAGCAGGATAGATGGTGAGCAGAAGAGGAGTTGGCCTAACGGCCAGGGCGGTCGTCCTCAAATCTGGGGAACTGGATTCTAGTCTCGACAACGACACTGAACATCCTGTGATTCTGGGCAAATCACTTAATCTCTCCGTGCTTAACAAAAAATGAATGTGTCCTCATGTAACACAACTCGTGCTATGTAAAGCGTTCTGACACCCGATACCTTTGGGTCAAGTTCACGCCATATAAAACTCCGGGAAAAAAGAGTGGCTAGGGCACTTGAAACATGGGGATAGGATTATTGCTTTGTTTGAATTTTTTCCTCTAGTGGCAGCGGTCACTGATTGGGGACAGGAATTGTCTCACAGGAAGATAATTTTCAGGATGGACAATATGGCAGCGGTACATGTGGTCAATAAATAGTCTGCCAGGGAGGAACAGGTGCTAAAGCTGCTGCAAGTTTTCATCACGAGGATTGGCCTGAAACATGATATTGTGTTTCAAGCTAGACATGTGGAAGGGTTGGACAATGACATTGTGGACGCTTTGTCTTGTTCACAGTGGGAGAGGTTCCACGGGCTGGCCATGGAGGTGGACAGTGCCAAAACATTGGATGTGGTCCATAGGCGACAAAGGATGCTGCAGTTGGTGGTAGGGTCCCTGTCCGTATCCACTAGGAATGCCTATAGTCAAGCTTGGCAGGAGTTTTTGGATGGGGATGCACAAAAGAGGTCAGAAGCTTGGGCAAGGAAGGAAGACGTCATTCAGTTTATATTGACATTGTTTGATAAATGTTTGTCCAAAATTACGAATGCCAGAATATTAGCGGGGATTGCCTTTATTAGTAAGCTCTTTTGGGGTTGTGTTCCTTCTGCAGGTGAACTGGGCTTGTTAATTCTTGAAGGGTGGCCAAGGAAGACATGAAACAGAGTAGGGTCAGAAGGCCGGTGTCGACGACACATTTGGTGAAAATGCTAGGTGTTTTGCCAGAGATATGATGTCTTGGATGTATTTCGGCGCATTTAGGGTGTCCGAGCTCTCGGGGAGAAGGGGAGTACCAGGGTTGGAATAGAAGGAAGTTGTGGAGACAGGGATCTAGGTTCTGTAGTGGTTTCACTGAGACACTCTAAAACTGAGTGGTGCTGATGAAGGCTTGCCATGACCTGGCCTTGTGCCCAGTTCTTCGGGGTCTTATGCTGAGAAATATGTCTGGCCATGGTTTTCGGGTGCGTTTCTGCAGAGTTTCGGGAGAGTTGTTGACTGCTGTCCAACTCGATTATGCGAAGGGCTTCGTCACAGTTGGGGGAACCCCAAGCAAATTTGGCACTCACTCTTTCAGGATTGGATACCGACAGATGCAGTGCGACAGGGTTGGGGCAGGGACAGAATAATGCATTTAAGGCAATGCACTTCTGATTACTTTCGCAGCTATGTATGACTGGGGGATCATGGGTATGGCAAAATGTAAACTTCTGTACTACTTACATGTGTTTCTTTTCAGGTGCAGTAGCGGTGATGGATGCAGCGGATCTTTCTATCTGAATAATAGGACATTCATTTGTAAAATGGGCTGAATGGCATGAAGTACAGAAAGGGAAAGGTCTGAAACTTGGGCTAAATAATTCACTGTTTAAAATCGTTTGGCCCAGGAAGGGTGGGATGCATTGGCACAGCCTTCAGCTTTGTTCCGAAAAATGTATGAAGCGCCACATTTGTACAGATGTTTTAATTAAGCATTTAGGGGGAAATAATGTTTGGGTGTGTAAAGGTTTAGCGTTGTTGACGCAGATGAAGAGGGATTTACTGGAAATAAGACAGCAGATGTTTCATCATGTGGACGGAAGTTATTCCTCAGAGTCAGTGGAGGGGGGTAGAGCGCCTGCCGCAATTGATAAAGCGAGGAGAAAAATTGACAGGGATAGAAAAACGTTTGTAGGGAGGAAGGTTTTGGTAGAATAGAGCACACTGAATTGAGGTATGCGCAGTGGGTTTCTTCAGAGGAGACGGAGTTCATTTGTCTCGCTTCAGGATGGAGCTGTATTTGATTTAGATAAAAGAGGAACTGTTCAAGATTCAGAACATAAGGTAGTACCCTACCTCTTCCGAGTAGTGGGGGTCAGAAAAGTCGGGGGGGAGGAAGGACTTTCCTGAGTGGCATTTGGCAGGACGTATTTACATGGTTACAGGTTAAGCTTACGGTTGTGCACAAGTTACACCGGGAGAAAGCAATATATGAGAAGTTAAGATAGGAGATACTCAGATAGGCAGATGTTTATAGAAGTAGGTAAGAGGTTACAGGAGTTAAAGTTCAACAGTTATTGACCGAGTAGGGGTTTTAAACAGTTGCAAGGAAAGGATATAAGGGTGGGAATCTTATGGGTGGGGGAGGAGGCAAGTAGGTGTCGTTTGTAAGGCAAAGGCCAAGGTTAACATTGTGAGGTGCACCTGACTTCAATAAAGCAGCCTTTTTCGCACATAAAGAGGGAGTTTGTGGTCTGTGTTGCACCTCCTTTGGCCCAAATCCTGTTTCTTGGTTAAGTACTACATTAATGAATGGGACAAAGAACTTCAAATTCTATCCTTCGCTTTTTGACGAAACATGCACACTCATTCTTTAAGTTGTGAGGCAAACACTGCAATTTTAGGTTCAGATAGAAGAGGAACATTTACCTGGTTTGTGTCCATGTGCCTGCGGGGCCTCCGAGGCAGTCCCAAAGCTATCTATATACGCGACTTCGAAACCCCCACGACGTTCATGCACTCCTGAATATAGCTACCATGTGGGGTGCATTACGCCTTGAGCCAATACTGCCTTTGTGGCTAACAATATGTTTTCAGTTGTAATTGTGAAGCCAACCATTAAAGGTAAAAACTACGAGTCCCACAAGGCAACGTGCTGTGGGCTGAAAATCCTGAAATGGCTGGAGTTGTTACACATGACAACAGGCCCATTAGAAGCTTGACCAGCAGAGAAGGTATGCAAGCAGGTTGATGTATGCTGAGGGAGGAATAGGAAGGGGCAGTAATAAAAGCATGACATGATGGAAATGACATATATGCTCCAAGATATCCCCATTGGACAAAGAGTGCGACACAAGGGCAGGGAACAAGGGGTGGGGAGTTTTACATATCTATATCAATATCACTTGTTATCACCCTCGCAACCCCATTTCCCATCGCAAAAGACCCGCTTTCCAACTGGATTCAAGCAAGCCGGGCTGAAGACGGCTGCAATGCCAGAAACCGGTCGTCGGAAGCTTGTTTCCGGTCCAGGGAAGGCATGGCTTGGCAGTTCGGGCTGAACTGTTCCCATGAGGCACAGGGTCAGACTGATTTGCATATGGCCATGTCTGAACTGAGGTGGCAGAGTGGGCTAAAGAACGTGATGGATTAAACCCAGATCTGTTGACTGGGTGTGAGTGTTTGATTGGTTCAGATGCTCCGTCCATCACCACCCCCTTTTGTAGTCCTTAGTAGGTCTCTCAGATTCATTCTTTTTTTGGCAATGATTTTCAACTCTTAGTGTGATTTTTGTTTTCATGGAAACTAATAGACTACTTTTGTGTTTGTTTCCCTCAAATAGCTAGTAGTGTAAAGTTAAGCAATCTAGCTTGTACCAAGCAAACATAAGTATTCTTCAACAGTTAATATACATATATCCTGGGAGATACATATACATATGAATATATATATATATTTTTGCTTTAGAACCCTCCTCTCTCCCGGCCGGGAAGGAAGGAAATGACACTCGCGGGGTGCTTTTTCCATAGATTCAATTTATTTCAATACTTCGCACAGACGCGTTTCGGTAAACCCCTTTGTCAATGTGTTCACCGCGGTGAAACACGGAATCTTACTTTAAAGGGACCCAGCACGTGACTCGATAAGGGGAATGGAGGTAGGACTGCTCACCAGCATTACCCCAGTGAGCGCCTTCTTACAGAGTGCAAAAACGTCATACATTTGCAATTTTAAATACATACAACTTGAAATATCATTACTTTAAAAACCATGCATGACATTAAATTGATAAACATAATTGTTGCAGCAAGGGTCCACAATTCATATAGACCTTCACTCAGCTGATATTGCACAACCTGTGTAAAGATAATAAATCTTGCCGTGGATCGGCACGGGCGGCTCCAACAAGAACCGCCAAGTGTACCTCCTAATTAAGCCATCAACCGGCTAATCCCCTGATCACAGAATAGTTAGCAGCAGTTAAGGGATGTACTGATGTAATGCAGTATTAAAGAAAAGGGACAAAGTTCACTTCCCCAAGTATACAGCAAGTTCCTCCCCACTATTAAGGCCTTTGGGGGTCTTGGTCTGGAGATCTATTATATATCTCGATTCCAGACGTCTAAGTTTGGTCATCCTGTCACCCCCTCTCTCGTGGTCAGGAACATGGTCAATACCAAAATATTGCAAGGCATCTATGTCACTCTTGTGTGTGAAGGGTAGGCTAATTTTGTGTGTATAAAGTTTATTTGGCCCTGCTCACTCTTCGTCCCTTGGGCCTAACTCCTTCTTTTGCTACACTCTTGTGTTTGATATAGTGCCTGGCCACTGGGGATTTCATATCCTTATTTGATATGGCCCGCATATGCTCCAGAATTCTTAATTTAACACTGTTCACCGTGCTCCCAATATATCTGAGATTGCATGGACAAACCAAGCAATAAACAACATGTGATGTTTGACAGGTAATGAATTTAGATATTTTCTTGCGCTCTTGCAATCCTAGCACCCTCTTACTAAATGCACAGGCTTTGCACTTCCCACATGGGAAGAAGCCTCTCATGTCTTTCAAGGTGTTATCTTTCTTTTTGGGGATGTCCAGATGACTATGCACCAATAGGTCTTTGATGGATCTGGCCTTCTTGAAGGTAACTAAAGGGTCTTGGGGGATATCTTGTCCAATGATCGGATCTGTTTTCAGAATATGCCAGTTTTTTCTAAGAGTAGTTTTCAGAAAACTGGCATCTTCAGAAAATGATGTAAATACATATATGTGTGACAGCAAACAACTGATGGACGGAATGCTGACAATGCAAACATTCTCCCCCAGTCAAAAGTTCTGGGTTAAATCCATTGTTCTTTTGCCCACTATGCCACCCCAGTTTGGACCCAGTCAAATGCAAATCAGTCTTGACCCTGTACCCCATGGGAACAGTCCAGACCGAACTGCCAGGCCAGGTACTCACTGGACAGGAAACAAGCGTCCTGGGACCGGTTTCAGGGTATGTCACCCTTCTTCAGCCAGGCTAGCATTAATCCAGTGGCACAGTCAGCAAGGAACCCACGTCTCGGCATACCCATCCCACTTAGGGCGAAAAGTGTAACAGCAAGTGAATAGTCTATCTTTGAACAAGTTTTGCATAGAGTGTACAATGTTCCTAGTGTACACTGTTCTTAATTGATAGTTTTTCATACTCTGTTGTGTATTTCTCATGAGCGTTTCACTGTCTGCAAACTGTGGTAGAGAGTAAACCCTTTCCATATAGAAAACACTGTTTACAGTACGCACTTTTCAACTCATGTCCACTTCATTTCTCACTGTAGGTTCAGTGGATGTGAGAGGTTTGTTACAAGTAAAGACTGTCCGTAGTAGGGCATTTGTTATGTAACAGGGTTTGAGTATCTGGAGGAACTTGGGGGCATATTATCAAGATGGGGCAATACAATTATCGCCGCTTTATCGGCACGAAACTGCCTCTAAATTGGCGATAAGGGGCTTGATAATATGCCCTAGAGAATTCCCATAGAAGCCCAGGTTAGATGTTTAACCTGGGTTTCTATTGGAATTTTATAGAGCATATTATCAAGCCCCTTATTGCCACTTTAGCGGCAGTTTCCTGCCGATAAAGCAGCGATAATTTTATTGCTCCGTCTTGATAATATGGCCCTTGGTTTTCCCTAAACAGTTGTATACAGATTGAACACCATGTGCATTACTGGTTGCCCTTTTATCTGTGGTTGATAGTCAACATGAACTCGGCTACCCATTAAGTGTACAGGGACGACCGGTGTGCTGGACGAGCAGTGTGGGTGGGGGATGGAGGGGGGGCAGACATAGGGGTCGCAGGGGAAAAACAATAAAAATAAATAAAAACTTACCTGCAGCTGGCCACGGTGCGCTCTTCTACTCTTCTTCTCCCGGCGGCACAGGCACCCAGAATGCCCTGCAGCCAATCCTGAAGCGGCTTTCACTCATGAGAGCTGCTTCAGGATTGTCCTGAGTGCTCTAGATTTGTGCTCTAGAACAGACTGTGAGTATGTACCTACTCTCTCAAACTCAGCTGCGTTGCTGGGTTGGAGAGAGCTTTCACTGTGCATGATGGTTTGGCTGGCCTCAGACGGCCGGCCAAACCATCATGCATATTGAAAGGAGTGCACCTACCACTGCCCTCAGTGCCTTTCATCTCCATGGCCACGCCCCCATCACTCGGCAGGAAAGGTTAAATAAAGCAAGTGTTTATTATTGTTCTATTTTTCCTTTCCTGACGTTTTTGGGGGGAGGGGGTCGACGCTCCCCTGCCATAACAGAGGACCCTCCACTGGAAGTGTATGGTATAGGGTCGATGTTGCACATAATGCAAGCTTGCTTAACTTATGGGGGTTGTTTGTAGGATAGCAGTAATAATGCTTCATAATATTCTGAGCTATTTTGCACCTACGTTCATAACTTTAATGCCATGCCTGCTTATAGAGCAATGTGCACAAGGGAAGCTTAGATGATGTAATCAGTGATGTCATTTGAGATGTCATCAGTGATATAAATGATGTCATACTGCATGTCATGAGTGATGTAATATGTGAGGTCATAAGCCTGGTGGGGGGCAATCTCTAATTAGCTCTGCTAATTATAACCGAGGAATTTCTTCTGCTGTTTGAGTTCAAATTGTTAATGTTGTGACTGACATATTCACCAAACTATAACGTCACTTTAACCACTGTTTTTTTCAGTGAATTTTAAAGTTCATTAAAAGCAAATCCAGACCTTTTTATGACTCCTAACTATAATGTTACTTTAACCTTTGGCTTTTTCAGTGAATTTCTATGCTTTTATTAACAAAGAAATATTTTGTTACCATATGTAAATCCAACCCCATGCCACGCATGGCCTTTGGCTGTGCATTGGGTGGTTGGCCGCAGGGCCTGCAGCCTATCCCCCCCCAGGCAGACGTGCACACACTGCTCATAGCCTTTGGCTGTGTGCAGTGTGGGGTTGGCCACAGGGATTGGCCTGCTGCCAGGCCCTGTGTCCAACCCCCCAGCAGTCTGCCCACGGCATGCACAGCATCTGCCATGTGCATGTAGGTTTGGCCTTCAGGCCACAAGGACCTCATTCCTGAGGCCAAAACATGTACATTAATGGGAGGGGTGTGCAGCCCCAGTCCCTGAACCTTAACAGGCCCCAGGGACCTCAGCTCCCTCGGCTAGTTCTAATAAAAAGGGGAGACCGGCAGCGTGGCCCCCACCCCCAAGCTTTGAAAGGCACAGAGATTAGATGTCGTCATTGATGTCATGAAGGATGTCATAGAACATGTCATGAGTGATGTTATATATGAGGTCAAAAGCAGTGCACGTTGGGGACACAAGATATAGTTAGTGCTGGTAACTATAACTGTTGAATTTCTGGGTGGTTTTTAGTTCAAAACGTTAGGTTGACACTGAACAATTCACCTAACTATACCAATACTTTACCTTTGTTTTTGTTGTGAATTTTTAAGGTGTTTTTAAAAACAAAAATAGATCTTTTATCACATCTAACTATAACATTACTTTAACCTTTGATTTTTTGTGAATTCTAGTTTTTTTAAGTTAATTATTTTTTTAAGTGAATATGTGGTAGAATGACTGAATAATATATCCTGTGTGTGGACATTATTCTGAAAGGGAATTTCTTTCATACTGTAACTCGACAGGAAAGGGTGCACACTTTGCTGAATGTTTCTAAAAAATGTTGTTTGAGATGTTTCTAAAAAATGATGTTTGAGTATAAAACAGAGTTATGCCACAATATTTGTGTTGCGATGGTCTCCTCAGTTCTCCGCAGACATTTTTTCAATTTCATTAATATTGTAATAGCATACTTTTCATAGCCTTTGTATGTGCTTTTACATTAAAGTTGTAATTCTAATTAAGAAAGAGAGTGATCAGTTTTTTAAATATTGTATAGTATTAGGTTTCATTACATAAATCTATTTTTTAAGTGCATGATTAATCACTAAAGTTCTATATTTTGTTCTAATCTACTGTTTAGAGTTCTTTTTCGATATTATTTAATGTTAATCTGTAAAAAGCAAGTCATTAAAAAATATGGTGGTAATATTCATATATTTATTTTAAAGGTGGTGACTCTCGCAGTCAAACACATAATCCCATATGTGGACTCTGACGGGGATGTACGACCTGGTCAGTGACCTTCTTGCATGATCATACTTTTGGGATTAAGTTAAAAACAGTGTTTTTCTGTAATTCTGAACAAAGTAACAGATTACAGAAGTTGATTATATTAGTCAAATTGATTATGATTTGTACCATTGAATATATAAAGCACCTACATTTTTATGATCTCACAAGAAGCTTGGGGGAGTCAAACACACAATCCCTGCATGGGCTTCGAGTGGGCTGTACTTCCTGTTCGGCTCTTGCGATCTACCCATGAGATCGTGATTTTTAAATTAAGTTAATACCAGTGGTTTCTTGTAGTTCTGAACAAATTAAGTCATTAGAGATGTTGATTATCTCAGAAAAATTGATTATCGATTGTTCCATGAAATATAAAAAGCAATATTATTTTTATGCTCTTGCAAGATGCCCACAGGAATCTCGTGAGAGGTCCGGGAGAGGAAACACACTCTAAGAAAGGATTATGATTGGTTCATATGGATTTCTTTATTTAGAAAAAGAAGATTACATCCTTTTTCATTTATGTCCCTATTGGATTTTGGTGAAAGTAGACTGTTTCCTTCCAATACAAAGATGTCTTCATCAAATTCAGATAAATAGCTAGGGCCTTCTCATCCACTAAAGGAATCCTTGGAATGGTAATTCTTTGAAATGAGACCAGGTGACATATCAGTAGCGCAGGTCCTTCGACCGACCCGCCCAAAATTAAGAGTCATTGGCAACCAAGAAGAGCAATACAAACACTCCGGTTTTGGCCTAGACTTCGCCTGCACACAGTTTATCCCTATTATTAAAAGATGTGCTCCTCTCTTTGGTCAACTGAAAAGACCCAAGCTTTAGATATGAAAAAACAAGAGTTTGAGGAGCACATTAAGATTTTTACAACATTTAAAGAATTCCTCTTATAGTTTACAATTTCCTATGTCTGGGTCAAACGACAGTAGAAGGCACCATACATCACGGAAATCAATCTCTAAAGCCTATTCATTTTCATCGTCTTTTAGTTTTCATTTTCACAACATGATAGATGGGCAATTCCAAAAATTGTGCAACAGCCAAATGCGCAACAGTCTACGCGTTTCGTCCCTTTATTTTCTGATGGGACTTCTTCAGGGCTGTTCAAACATAGAAACAACCAAGAAGACCTTGATCCTATTAACAAAATTAAGTGGCCCAGGGAAAACCACGACGAGCAAGGAGCAATTGTGGACTGACTTCTAAACATGACCCAGAAAGTAAGCTATGAAAGCACCAATTCAAACATCTGGGGATCCTTGGCTGTCTACTTAAGTAAGTATCTTTGAAACTTGGGAAGGCACAAAAGAGGTATGGCTTAGGGGTACATTAGAACTGCAGCAAATGGCAACAGCTAAATAGCGGCCCTAAAACAAAGTTTAAATAAAGTCTAGAAAAAGCTTAGCTGGGGCAGGGGTGGTGAATAAATGGCTGCAAACCCAGATTGCCACAATACGACTAGAATACAGGAAAGCCCGCCACGCTCAAAGAAGTGAAAAGGAGACCCAAAGATAAGCTGAATCACATGAGATTATAAAATACAAAGATCAAAGAAACATCTGGCTATGGATAAATACATGCTCCAACTTACAACACCAGGCGACCGCTGCCAACATTGCGCTGCGGAAAGGAAATGTTACAGTAAACGTCTACATGTAAACCTGGCTGACTGCAGCAAGCTTAAGGCTCCTGAAGAGGGATCCAACAGGCCAACAGTATCACTAAATTCAGCCCAATCAGACATGTTAAGGGGGTCCCCCAGGCCCAAGTGGCATCCTTTTTTCTTTTTTTCTTTATATTTTATTTGGGATTTGCAGTGCATCATAGGAAAAACAGGTATTAATAAATTAATCCAGTCATAAAAATAATCATATATCGGGTATCAACAACAGTTCATAATTCCAATCCATAGATAATAAATAGCCGAATACATCTTATCTTACAATACAGATTGACTCATCATATAAAACGGGGTGATAAAAGCAGAAAATAGAATAAAGAACCAATATAACTCCGGCGATTACAACTTATTCTGCCTCAAATTAGTTACTGGGGCCCATATCTTCCTTCCAAACTCTCTTAACTTCGCCCCTTTTTGTTCGTACAAGCACGATTCAATATTATGGATTCCCAGAAACCTAGAAAGCCACATTTGAAAGGACGGGGCCACCACATCCTTCCAACCTGCTGAGATTAAGATCCTGAGCACAGCCACGGAAATAAAAACAAGGGCTTCTTCCTCTTTCCCCAACTTTTGATTAAAATCAATGCCCATAATTGCTAGGGTAGGGGATAGGTTGATCTTTTTACCTAGCAGCCCCTCCCAGAACTTCTCAATCTCATTCTTTACGGGGGTCAAAAGATTACAATTACAAAACATATGCAATATATCTGCTTGTCCAGCCCCACACCTAGGACAGGTATCATCATCCCTCTGTCCCCAGAAAAACAATTTAGAGGGAGTGAAGTACAAATTAAAGACAGTTTTGTAATGCTGGGCCCGTAAATTTGAGGCTCTAAGGATCTTTTTATTCAGTGATAAAGCTAGGTCGAGATCTACCTCAGGGTTCCCAAGTTTCCTAGACCAAGCTGATTCCACCTTATCAACATCATCTTGAACTTCCAAGAGAAGTATGTTATACAAAATTTTAATTTTTTTACATCCTCTGGTCAGTGCCTCCAAAAGCGGGCAATTATCCTGGGGTGGCGGTTTTGGTCTGAGTGCCTTCAAAGATCGCAGCAGTTGACCATAAACAAACCAATGATTGGAGGGGATTCCAAACCTATTTTGTAGGGCCAAAAAACGTACAACTACGTCTCCATTCATTACTTCTCCCAGGGTCTTAATGCCCATCCCCCTCCAAATTTTAAAGGTCCTATCGGCCCCTATCCCTGAAAAGAGGCTCGAATTATAAATCTGTAGGAATGGGTTAACCTTTGGAATGTTACACTGCTTTCGACAGGCCTTCCACACCCGCCAGACACTATCCATGATCTTATACCTGGCTTTCTTATAAAATCTACGGTCCACTTCACATAACATTAAGCCCATTGCCTTCCTACCTAACAGCAGCTCATATATAGAGGGGGGTTGCTGATCTTCAAAGTTTACATCATTAGAGCGTGCCTCTGTCTGAAAAAGTACCGACATTTGTGATAAAAGACAAGTCCAATGGTACAGCCTTAAATTCGGCAGAGACAACCCACCCCTTTCTCTTGGAAGTGACAATAAATTTGTTGACCGCCTTACTTTCCCGAATTGCCAAATGAATCTAATAAAGACAGATTCCAAATTTTAATTATTTTCTCTTCCAGGAGTAACGGTATAGCCCTAAAGAGATATAGTATCTTAGGGAACATTGTCATCTTAACCGCGTCAACCCTCCCTATCAATGAGAGATGTAGCCCATCCATTCTTCTCAGATCAGTCTCTATGGATTTACTAAGTGGTATATAGTTCTCTTCAACTATTTTCCCTACTGAGACATTAATTTTCACTCCTAAATAAATTGCTGCATCAACAAATCTGGAATCAGTCTTTACTATATTTTTTATACAAATAATCTGCGTCTTTGCCTCGTTCAATAAGTACCCTGAAGAGGCACCAAACTGTTTGGTGAGCTCGGACAGAACAACCTTTGCCTGCTGGGGGTTTGTTGAAAAGACCGCGAGATCTTCTGCGTACGCTAGAATTTTATTTTCGAAACCATTAAAAACCACTGGTCTTAGTCTAGGGCAGCCCAAGATAGCTTGAATGAGGGGGTCAATATAGAGAGAGAAAAGGATCGGGGAGCACGGGCACCCTTGGCGCATTCCTCTCTCTATGGAAAACAGGTCAGACTTCTCACCCATAACTATGACTCTGGCCCTAGGCTCTAAGTACATTGCCCTGAGTGCTCTGATGGTTTTCTGCCCAAACCCTCTGCCTTCCAAGATACCCCAGAGAAAGCTCCAGTCCACACGGTCGAAAGCCTTCTCTGCGTCGAGCAGGATCATGGCCATCTCACCTCCCGTGGCAGCATGGGCGTCAAATAGGGCTATTGCCCTGCTAGTATGATCCGTAGTACCACGCCCGGGGACAAACCCATGCTGCCAAGGGGAAACGAGACCGCCAATAATCCTGCCCAACCTCAAAGCCCAGATCTTTGAATACAGCTTGGTATCAGCGTTGATTAGTGAGATAGGTCGATAAGACCCAGGGTTCTCACTAGGCTTCCGCTTTTTGTGGAATATAACAATATTAGTTTCTTTCCACGAATCCGGAATCAGCCTGGTGCATATAACCCCATTAAAAAGATCTATTATAAGCAGCATGATTTCTGGTTCAATACGCTTGTACACCTCTAATGGAATGCCGTCTGGGCCGGCAGCCTTCCCAGAGGCTAGCTCCTGTAAGGCAGCCTTAATCTCTTTTTCCGTAATATCCCTATCCAGCTCCTCCTGAAATGACTTGTCCAGTTGGGGTCCTATATTTAAAACATCATCCACTTGTCTCCTATCCATAACCTCCCCACCATACAGTTTCTGGTAAAATTTTCTAAACACCGCTAGGATCTCTTTAGCCTCTGTGAATTCCCTACCGCTCTCTACTATTTTTAGGATGATATTTTTTGACTTCTCTTGCCGTAAGCGAAGGGCCAGGGCTCTACCTGCATGTTCTCCCGTTTCATACCTCTTAGTTCTGGTGGCCTGATATTCCCCTATCGCCTTTTGAGTGATCAATTTCTGTAATTCTGCCTTAATTGCCGATAGAACATTATGGCTGCTACTACCATCACCCCCCGAAGTGATATCATTAATGTGCTCTTCTTCTACTGTTGCTAACCTCTTCACTAAATTCATTTCCTCAATCCTATCTTCTCTCCTCAACCTGGCTGCGATGCTTATTGTTTCGCCTCTAAATGCCGCTTTAAAGGACTCCCACACTACATTACGAGAGGAGCTGTATCTGTTGGCAGCGAAAAAGTTATCCGTCCAGCTCTTGATATGAGCTACATATCTAGTATCTTCCAATAGCCTCCTCTCGAAGGACCAAGAGGACCTTACCCTTTCACACCTCTCTCTTTGGTATGTAATTACTAGAGGATTATGGTCGGAGATTACCATTGGTAGCCTGGATATATTAACTCTATTAATTTCGGGGGTGGAAATAAACAGGTAATCCAATTTGGAATATTTCTGAGCTGGGTTTGAGAAATAGGTAACTCCAGGATTTTGGGGCTCCTTAGTCCCCCAGATATCCACTAATCCGAGTGAATCCATGAGGGCATTTATGGCCCTGAAAACCCTGGGTTTGCGCCCAGCATAAGGCCCACCATTAACCCAGTCTGCAGAGATATTTAAATCCCCACATACTAACAGCGGTTCCGGCCAACCAGTTCAATTTCCAAATGATTAAAAATCTCAGGGTCATCGCTATTCGAGCCATACACTACGTACAAAGTATAGCCCATTTCTGCTTCTGCTATAGCCCATCTACCACAACTATCCACCTTTGTCCTTTTCACACCTCCCAAAGATTTCCTAATCAATATAGCGACCCCCTGATTGTAGAGGATTGGGACGAACAGGCGGCCAACTCAAACCCATTGATAGCCAGCAAATTCCGCTTAGACCAGGGAATGTGGGTCTCCTGGAGGCATAACACATCGATCTTGTTAAATTTTACAAAATAGGCCAGTCTCTGTCTCTTCCGCCAGTCATTCAATCCACCCACATTCATTGTACAAATTCTAATGTCTGCCATCCTTACTTTTAATTCGGCCCTCCAATCGACCATAGATCGTATACCTTACAAGGTTCCTTAGATACCCTTTAAGTCCAAATAATGCAACCACAAATACAATACCGATGATTCACCTTTTCCTCCTATTTTCTTTTTTCCCCCTACCACACCCACCCACTTCCCTCACGATCCCATCCCCCCACCCAACCCTTCTGCAACCCAACCCCCCCCCCCACTCAGTGAGGCGCACAGAACTAAACTGTGCTTGCGATGAAAGTGCAGTGTTTGCGGTGAGGACAGCGATAAACACCTCTTAAACCTAAATTAAGCCCAAAAATACAAAGCATGTGGAAAACTAAACACTAAAGCAAGGCACAAGGAGCAGCTATCCTTCAACTAGAGGCACCGACTATTGCCCTTATGATATGACCCATATAAAGCCTATTTGCCCAAACTGTCCAGGTACTCCTTGGCCTTGATTTCTGAAGAGAAATACAGTGTTTTCCCCTCATTAATGACTTTTAACTGCGCCGGGTTGATTAAGTAGGCTTGGAGTTTCCTGTCCTGGAAGGGTTTGATCAACCCCCTAAGACGCCAGCGCCTTTCCACAGTCATGTGGCAAAAATCAGGGCGGACAAAAAATGACACCCCATCACAACTTCTCCTGGCATCAGGTCTTGCCCTCTCTGCAATTGCCTGTCGTAAAATAAAATTACCCAGGAATATCAGCACCGCCCTGGGTTTATCGCCTTCTTTAGCATTCCGTCGTACTTTAAAAGGGGTACGATGGACTCTTTGTAGTTCATTTGGCCAGTCCCATCCGGACAGCTCGGGAAAGGCTTGCTGGAAGAGCTTAATGACGTAAGACCTGATGTCGGACCCCTCGATCCCCTCCGGAATTCCCAGGACTCTTAGATAGTTCCTTCGAAGCCTATTTTCCATCTCCTCCAGCTTCCATTGTATGTCTGAGACCTGGGAGTTCTGTGAGTCCACCTTAGCCACTGCTCCTGCCACCTCGGCTTCTGTAGCCACCACCCTCTCCTCCAAATTTGACACTCTATCTCCCGTGGTAGCACAAGCCCTAGAGAGTTTCCGAACCACTCCCTGCATTTTCCTCATAGCGGCCTGGGATTTATGACTGTCTTGACGCGTTTCCTCTCTGTGTGCTAAGATCTCTTGGTGAATCGTCTCCAGCAGAGACAGTTGTGTCTGTTCCAACAGAGGGCTGCCTTGCAGTGGTAGAGCCGAGGAGTGGTCCTAGGTTAGTTCACGTCGCAAGTGAACTTGACCCCCTGCGGCATTTTGGAGTTTCAAAGCTGTAGCCGGCTGATCATTCTCGGGGTCGCTTTCTGATTCTACAAAAGAGCTACATTCATCCTCGTCTTCAGACCACTCTGCCCCTCCATCTGAAACAGAATAGAAGGCTTCACTTGGGACGCTCTCTTTCTCGATGCTGGTTCCGGTCGCCCCTTCAATAGCTTCATCCAGTACAGCTTCTGGGGGTACTATTGTGCCAGGGAGTTCGCCACTGATCCCCACATCAGCACTTTGCGCCGAGGATTGAGGGTCACCAACTAGCTGCCCCATCCCAAGGGGGCTCGTAAGGGACTCCTGGCTCCCCTTACTAGCGGTAACCAAATTTACTGCCTCCAAGCCGCTTTCCATGCTTGCAATCTCAGTTAGAGTCTCAGGAGCCAGATTCAAGTTGCCCGCTAAATTGGAGACATTATCCGCTCCCATCTCTTTAGAGCTTTTTTCCTTGCCCACTTTTGTAAATAAATCAGCAATTGTAGTAGCCTGCCGAGTCTTAGGAGCGCCTTGCTGCCTCTTCCTTAGCTGAGGCTGGGATTGGGGCTGGCTATCCTCACATATGTCATCAGGGGCGGTGTTCTCATTTTCCCCCTTTAATGCTCCCTTTTTCTTCAGACTACTAGCTTTTGATCGATCCCGGATTCTGTTTTGGGGCCATACCTCTGACCAGCAACCGTCTCTGCAGCCTCCCAAATCGTCTGTGAGCACTACCAGCGGCCTCAGTCTCCGACAGCCGCCTCTGCTGGGTTCCAAATCGGCTGTGTCCACTAAAGGCTCCCGCGGTCTCCGCTCCCATTTTTCCTTTGCTCCGCAGACTCCGCCGGCACCGCATCAGGCTCCGCCCTCCTACTGCTGAGAAGCGTCCTCGACCGGGAGCGAGTCTCTCCAGCGTCCACACCACTGCCCGCAAAAGCAATCTTGTCGGGGCGGACCCGGTAAGAGCCGTCAACATTACCGCGGTCGGACACCAGGTTAGAGCACAGTTTTTTTACGCCGCTCCTTGCTTTCTGCTTAGGTCGCCATCGGGCTGAAACCAAACAGCTTCCTCACCGCACCTCTGCACCGGCCACTAAGCGGCCGCCATCTTTGCCTCCTCCGGCCCAAGTGGCATCCTGCTGCGGTATACAATTGGCCCGACTTAATGGGCCTCAGTTATAGCGGTCCTACTCCAGGAATTTCTATTTGGGGCAACCATCCCAGAATCATGGAGGGGCTCACTTTTGGTCTTTGCCCATTAGAAAGTCTTCCAATCACACGCTGGGAACTATCACCTGATCGAGCTCCTCAACGCAAAAGGCAAGTGCTTTCCCAGCATTTTAAACCGGGAGCTCCAAGTCTGATGGAGGAAATGAAGTTGATTTCCTTGACTCAAAGTGGCTTTCAAAAGGGCTGCCATATTGAAGATAACCTTATCTGCATCGCTCACTTGAGTGAAGTCACTGTAGCTGCAAAGGACAAGGCCCTTTATGCAGGTTTTTGATGTTCAAATCGCTTTTGATAGTACCTCAAGACCAAAACTATATTTAAAACTGAACATCTGGGGCATTCCCCAAAATGTACTGAAAGCCATTGTTGCCCTATATTCTGACACCTGGGTGAAAATAAGAGTGACTGCCGGATGGACCACCACAGATAAAATATGGACAAATAAACGCTGTAAGCAAGGCTGTATTATTCAACCTGCACTTGGCTGACTTGCTGGATCATATTGAGATGGTGAGAGCGTTTCCACCAGAAATGGCTAGCCTTAAAGTTCAATCGCTCCAGTGTGCAGACGAAATGGTCTTCCTTGACCTCATGTATTTTTTTCATGTTTTTATTAGTCTAGAAATTATATTGTTGTTGTTTGGGTCAATGTATTATTTGCTAAAGGGGGAAGGTGTGTTGTGTTCTCTGTCTTGGGACCTGAGAGGGCCAGGATGCGGTGCAATGCTATGGGTGGAATGTTAGTAATAGAAGGTTCTAGGAAAAACTGTTTGTAAGTGCCAGAGACCCCCTTTGCTGGCCCTGATTGTGGCAGTTCCTGTTTATGAGGAATAAACTTACCTGTGAACCATCCTGTCGGCGTAACTTCGCTCTTACAGAAACTTTTTAGAATGTCGATTTTATTCCACCTTTCTTCTTTTTATGCCATTTATAATTGCTCTCCTTTTTCTATTGTTTATTTTATTGTGTACTGTTTTTCCATGCAGTGGGGACTTTGATTGTAATGATTTAAGTTAATAGCACACTAAATATCTTATCTATCTGAGCTGCAGGAGTCAGATACAGTGTTTGTATATGTCCTATAAATTAAGTGCCAAAGACCAGGATTTTTATTACACACCTGAAGGACCAAAGGAAACCCTATCAAAGGCTTTCTTCATGACTAGCAGTATAATGCCAAGTGCCTGACTCGCATCACCATGTAACAGACTCTTCAGACTGCTGCATGAGAAGATGTCCAAGCCTAAACTCAGTCAGTTGCTTGTAGACCAACAATGGGGATAAATAATGGAAACGTAGCCAGCATTCTCACAGACATCATGCAATTAACTTGTTATACTGTCTCATGAGAAGACATCTATGCATTAGCTCAGACACTACCTGTTTAGCTCACAACTTAAGTAAATAGTAGAAATGTCCCCCTCACAGCCCTTCTCGTTTGGTTTTTATAAATGATTGCTGTTGACCTGCTCCAAATATTAAAAGGGAATGCAGCTAAATATCCTGATATTTGGAGGACCACAAATGCAAGTGTTGCAAATGGGTACAGCCCATTTAGTGTGGCAGGATTTGATTCGCACTAGTTGAGTCTCACTCCCGGTAATTGCATGAAAATTGGACTGCGTTGGTTTCCAATCAGTGTCTGCATTTTAAGACAAAGCTGCTGCAACGCACCTAGGGTAAGTGGTACTGAGATGGTCATACATGAACATGTATGCGCAAGCGTGTGTGTTTAGTGCAGGTTGCATTAGAGAGGCTACTGTCATGTGCACTGTGGTAGCTTGCCACAGGCAACCTGCCTGTGGCAGTATTAACCAGCAAATTCGACCTTTCAAGGTAACATCTTTTGACAAGCCTAAACCATCCTTTTAAGTATTATTAGAACATTGGAATGTTGGGAGCTCCATTGCAGACAATGGAGTGCTCCCTGCTTCTACGGGCCGGTAAAGGCCCGCAGAGCAACATTCCAATGTTCTACAAAGGCTTCTCGAAGCTCGAGGGGATTTATATCCCCTCGAGCTTCGAGAACCCTTTGTTCTTTTTTGTTAGAACATGCTGCCCTCTAGTGGCAGAATGTTCTAATAGCCTTATAGCCCGCCGTGGCGGGCTATACCGGCAATTAAAGTCCCGCTGTCTCGTTAAAGGCCCGAGCCAACGATTCGGCGGGCCTTTAATAGCCGGTATAGCCCGCTACGGCGGGCTATAAGGCTATAATAAGTCACCCATATGTAGGCCTAAGTGCCCATGAAGACAGGATGTAAGATATTTAAAAGTATGGCATTTAAAAATTAATGTTAAACATGTCCTTACAGTGAAATATGCCAAACATGATTTTCACTATAGCAAGGCTGGGTTCTGCCATATCATTGGGCTACCTTGTTACATTTATTGAATGTTAAATTCGGATTGGTAGTAGCTAGAGAAATACTTCTTCTACTCATTTTAATTGTAATTTTTCTTTTTCTTTAATGTAAAGTCAAATTTCAAATTGTTATTCTGAAATGCCACTTAGTTCTGCATACATTTTCTTGGACCTTTCTGTGAGTGGCCTGCTGCCTGGGGTGGTGATGGTGGTGATGGTTCACCCAGTGGGAAATTTGTATTGGAGCCAGACAGTAAACAAAAGGCACCTGGGTGTAGATCGAAGTGGGTCTTCCTGACTGGATGACTGGAGAGGAGTGGTGTCCTCTCCTGCTAACACTTCAAAGGAACCTGCCTCCGGCACACACAAAGGAAATTGAAAACAGGCCTGCCCTTGTGTTTGTTTCACTAGCCAGGTCGGAGCCAAATCCAGGAGTAAGGGAGGAACTAAACATAAACGTTTTAGGGTTCCCCCTACCCAGAGGCTGGCACTGGGCATAAAAGTGGCATCACCAGAACATGACGGAGCGCACAACCCTGCACCTGGATGGCGAGGATAGCAAAACCATGTGGACAGTGGAAAGACAAACTCTCTGATGCCCTAATGGACTAAGGACGTGTCTGCAGCTCTCCACCAGGACTAAATGGGTCTCTCCAGGGCTGGCCCCCTTAAACCTTGCGGACTACTTGGGGGAAGACCTAGACTCCATTGTTATCCTGGGTGCCCTATAAGATGGCCTGTAGGCCATGGAACTTAGGGGGCTGGGGGCAGAAGAGAAGGTGGGAGCAAAAAGCTAATAAAACAAATTCCCCTGGAGGTGTGTCCGTTTAGAGGCCAGGAGGTCTCCTTGATTGCTCCTAGTGGCTAGAACTCACCTCCAGGAGTAAAATGAACCAAAAGTAATTGAAATGGGTTATGCAGGCTTAGGGATTTACCTTTGTCTCCCCCGTCCCCCCCACTCGAGCGGTGGCGTGGATGGGACTGTGCCGCATCTCTGAAAACTACCCACAGGCTGGGCCAGTTCCTGGGGATCGATGCACTCTCCATTAATCATTGGTTTTCTGCAAGGGAGGCGTGCATGGGCCCTCCAGCCAAAGTCCTATTAGGGACCCAATCCCAATGGCACTTTCAGGGTGGGGGCCCAGAACCCCATTCTCTGGCCCAGAAAACAAAGATAAGGTCCCAAGACCCAAATTAGGAGCACAAGGGCTACCTCCTGCAGCCACCCTCCTTCCTGCACAGAACATGGGCAGGGCAGAGAAGGAATGCGTCTCCTGCGTCGGCAGAGCTCAGTGCCAGCCAGAGGGAGCTCCCCAAGTTGCCCCAATGTAGAAATGTGGAGCAAGGCTTGAGGTACCCCAGATGACCTGGGGAGACTATTCAAAACATTTTAAAGCATTGTAGAGCATTTGCTTTATAGCCTAAAAGTGCAAGGTCCTCTAGTGGATGTTCCTATGACTACCTTTTATGGTGCCTAAGGATCCCAAAGATGTCAAAGAAAAACTCAGACACATGTTATTTACACTTTCAGAGCTTTCGTGGAAATATACTGCTCACTATGATTTTTTGATAAACACTGCAACGATTTTGAGGGCAATAATGATTGTGTTTAAACATGATTACTGATTCCAGTGATATGATGGTGATTTTTAACATGTGGTAATTAGTCTTATAATGCAGATGACCACTTGACAAATACAATAGGTTTGCCTTATATTTTTATGTGGCGGCTCTTTGAAAAAGATGTTAGGCCTGTTATATTTACACCCCACCTACATTGTTATGTTTTACCTGGTTTAGTGTGTTTATCTAGGTACCTATATTGATACTCCTATTTCTGACCCTTGTCCGGTTATTAATTCACTAATGTCCATACACCGGCACAGAACCCCGTCTTCAGATTAGGTCATAGCGCGTGCTGTCACATTAAGCAAGCACTATCCCTTCAGCCCCCTAGAGAAGCACACCGAGTTCTCTAAACAAATCAAACCTCCAGCAGACCTGGGAAAACCCCCGCAGCTATTGTTTTGATTTCGCTCGAGAACTCCTGCAAAGAATGTAAGAACGACCAGTCCTTATGACATTCTTGCTGACGTCTTATGTCCATCCTTACGTCAAACACGGCACCTTTCAGGTATAAATATACCGACGCTGCCCTAAGCTAAGACACGGTGGTGACGAGCTTGGAGCAGCGCTACTTGCCGGAGAGCCCAGCTGATGCAGAAAAGCCCACGGACGCTGCCCCTCCCTTTTGACGCGCTGAGAGAGACGCTGCCTTTTCTCCTGCCGAGAAATCCAGCCTCCGGCGTTTCCAGCCGCCCTCGCGGGTAACTGGGATATCGAGTCCTGAGACAGAGATACCAACCCTCCAGCCTTCTAAATCCCAGGTACTGAACTGACTAACCCCTTACAGAGAATTCTTGAGTCAGATTCTTGGCAAAACAAACTTAACTTAAACTGCTACTTACTTACTCCCTCCCAAGTATTAGGCTTAGGTCAGGTACACCGGGGTAGGCGTAGTTAGAAGCACCAGTTGAGTACGATTTGTCAATGTATATATGTATGTATATCTTTTATCCATTTTAAGTATCATATGGCTAAGAAACCATATAAATGCTTTTACAGTATTATTTTATAATTCTGTTTTACTGTATGCACTTTACTTAACTATAAGTATTGCAATAATAGCGATTCATTTCTCTTGAATGAGAAAAGAGACTGATCAATAAATAACATCTTTTTATTGAAACACGCCCATCTCTTATTTCTCTACAACCTGGTGAAACTAAGAATGCACGTACTGACTGAGTAAAATAGTTGTCTTTTGTTTTCACACGACTCTAGAGATATACTCTTGATTAGGGGAGAGCAAAGTTGTCATGTTCTATGGTTGTCAGAAACGAAATCCCTTCTTGTCTATCCAGGGAGGTTAAACTCCTCCTTGCCTATTCGAAAAAGTTTCTAGTGAACTCTGAGCTAGCTGGCACACATAACTTTAAGTCTAATATCGTCAAGTAGAAGACCTAGTTAACCACAGTCCTACGTCTATACTATTGAAGATATTATTCCAATGCGCAGAGCCTATTGGGATAATAGGAACTACACTACATGGCGCCCAACGGTTTGGATAGGCGATAAATCTAACGCAAGACATTAGAGTAACTCAGTCGTGCTTTTTCACACAGACCCTTTTTTCCATAAAACTCCAAAGACGTCTGGAGTGGGTGAAAGGTTAAATCCGCCAAAACTTAGTAGGAGGAGACTCCTATGTATGGTTTTTGGTTTATTCAACGTTGAAGGATACAGTGTTCCAAAATATTGTGCATCTAATCTTTGTTTCCGTGGAAACCTGATCTGCAACAAAAACTCTTCTTGACAGTAAAATGTCAGAAACTGAAGAAGATAGGGAGGGAGCTAGAATAGCAGCTCAACTCCTAGAGGAAGACACAAGTCTCCTACAGCAAGACCCGGGTGCAATACTCATCCCGGTCAGCATAAGAAAAACTATAACTTTAAAACTTATAGAAAATGGACTAACACCGAGAGGTGGTACAGTCATATTCGTAATTGAGGCACACGAATATCGGCAGACAGAGGTATTCTATTCATGGATAAATTTTCCAGCAGCAAACGCTGTAACAAAGGAGTTCCATTATTACAAAATAGAGGAACCTCCGGATGAGTACACCCCTTTCGAGGAGGTGGAAATACCACTCAAATACCAAGAGCACCTGCTCTGGTTTAAAGGCGCCCTAAAACATAATGATCACATCACCAGGCTCGGTCCACTAGGTAGACCAGGAGCGACATGGCCGGTTCTAGCCGGATACACACCACATCCAGACATTGAAAAAATGTCAATACCAGAACTTTTAACACAGTTAAAACAACTGATTAAAATACACAGACAACTAGTCCAATATGTAATGCGGACTTCAACAGTCCAACCAGCTATTAAAATTCCACAGCTGACCCCTCATCAGGGAACACAAATAAAATCACACCACAGAACATACAGTCCTGTCTAGGTAAAGTACCCATTAAACGGGAACAAATTCCATTCTGGTTAGCACAGAAAATCACTCAAATAGAGGGGGTATTTCCAGATACCACCCCTGTGGAGAAACACAGAATTCTGACTATCTGTCTCCCAATGGGGATCGCACCACATGTGGAGGACTGTGACACTTGGGGTACAGTCTTTGCTTCCATTTACACAAAAACACATGGTGTTCCGTCCATGGCGGTAATACCAGAGGTGCTAAAACAGATTCAAAATGAATACGGTCCAGAACCTGCTTTAACTCTGGGTATGAAATTACTGAAAGACTTCAAGCAGGTCTCGGCAATATTACTAGCAAACATAAAAGGGGAAGCAGCAAATGTAGCGATCTGCCAAAGATTGAAGGAAACAGATATAGCAGACCAACCATTTGAACTTGCCAGAATCATAGAAAAATCCTATGAAGAACTAGGAAGAGATAGTTTGGGTGGGAAACCAGTGAAACCCCAACTAATAGAAAATCCTGAAAAGGTATTTATTAAAAATAATCTAAACACTTCAAAAAAGAACTGGGATGGAAATAAACAATCCACTCCCAAAGAAAAAAGATTCCAGTCCAGAGGGAGGTCTCCTCGGCGGAGAGAAAGATCTCCGGACCAAGGAAAGAAGTCTCCCCAGAGGGAGCCCTCTGAGAAAAAATACAACCTTAGAAATAGGGATAATTTGAAGAAACCTGATAGATATCAAGATATTGATACACGTCCCTCTCGATCTTTTCAGACTTCCTCACAGAAATCGGAAAGAAGAGGATGGTCAGAACACAGGGAAGAGCACGTCAAGTCCAAAGACAAAGAACCTGCTCATCAAAGTAAAAAGTTACAATTTCCAAAGAAGAAGGTAGCCAGCATTAAAATAATCAAACATGCCGAAAATCCTGAGGACTCAGCTGAAAAACAGAGAGTGGGCTCAGACAATGTTAAACAGCGCAGCAGAAGTGAGCATAGCTCGCAAGATCCTGATGAATCATCTGGAGACAGTGGACACGAATGAATACATTCAAGTGGAAACTGCAGATACCAGAGTTAGCAAACCTCATAAAATATATGAAATAACATTACGTATAGAGGGAGATAAGACTAGGAAAATAAGGGGTCTATTTTGGGATAATCTCTCCAAGGGCTATGACATCCTTCTAGCTGAAAAAGACTGGCCACCAGAGTTTGTCAGGGAGTGCCCTCATGGCGAAGAAATGATTATGCCTGCCTTCTCAAATCATATTCCAATTCATAAAAAAATATACACTTGCAAGAAAGTGGGCAGTAGCCCAGGCTCCTGCACTATATAAAAATCATGTGGGATGGGATGAGGACTCTCCTCCTCACAAAATCCAGTTAAAATCTCAACCGACTGCACAAAGGCAGTACCCAATTAAGCAAGAAGCTAAAAAACAGGTATGGGAGATCTTAGATCAACTTGAATACCAGGGGGTGATTGAAACATGCACCTCACAAATGAACAATCCTTTGTTTCCTGTCTCCAAACCAGATGATTCATATCGTCTAGTTTTGGACTACAGACACCTTAACTCATGCTGCAAAACGTTTGCAGTACAAAACTCACACAGTGCAGCACTAATAAATAGCATAGTGCGCAAAAAATACAAAACAACATTAGACATCTCTAATGGATTCTTTTGTCAAAATATAGCACCAGAAAGCAGATATTTGACCGCTTTCTCAATAAATGGCTCGCAGAAAAATTTCTGTCGTTTGCCTCAAGGGTTCAAGAACAGCCCAGGATTATTCTCAGCAAGGGTAACAGAGTTACTACAAATATATGATGATGAGGCATTATCTTATGTCGACGACATCTATCTAACAGACGATGACTTGGATACTCACTTGAAAAGAGTGAACACCATAATACTTGGGTTCGCAGCAGAGGGTTACAAATTCAACTTCAAGAAGTCAAGAATTGCCCATCTGACTGTCCTATTTTTAGGCTATGAATTATCAAGTGAAGGCAAAAGCCTGGCTAAAGATTTCCTAGAGAAATGTGCTGTAATCCAAGCACCTAGAACACTAAAAAACTTACAATCAATTCTAGGTTTCCTAAATTTCGGAAGAACTTACATTATAAATTATGCAGAGAGGGTTAAACCCCTCTATGATCTAATAAAACCAGATTTTAAAAGAATCAACTGGACTCAAAAACACACAGAAATTTTGAGATCTTTACAAACAGACATATTAGTTAAAACAAAACTGCAAACACGCGATAACACACGCAACCTTGTGATTCGAGTCATCCCAGGAAAATGCGGATTCACATATCTAACCTCTAATGAGGGAGAAACGGTACCAATAGCATACAAATCGCATTTGTACACAAAAGCTGAAATGAAATTCAGCCCAACGGAAAAAATTCTAACCGCGGTACAGACTGCTGTAGCGAAAGAAAGAGCCCTGGCACAAGGTAAACGAATAATCATCGTGACACCAATACCAGCCCTGAAGGCGGTAACAAAGGCAAGCATTCCGAATGCTAAAGCACTACATCCGAGATGGATACAGTGGGCTAATTCCCTTGCTGCAACAGACGTGGTATACGAATTTGACCCTAATTTAAAAACACAAGAATTTCTCCAATATGAATTCGAATGTCCTCTGCCTACTGAAATTCTGCCTCTAGAACATTACGGCTGTATAATATATACGGACGGATCAGCACAACCCGCAGTTGGGGGTAAACATGCTTACAGTGCTGCGTGCGCGATTGTTAAAGGTCGCTGGCACGAAGGAAAATTTAGACCACTGGTCACAAAAACGCAATCTCTAGGAGATTGTACAGCTCAGCGAGCTGAATTACTAGCATTTAAGATGGCGCTTGAAAATACCAATCGCGAATTCCCCACACTCATAGTGTGCGATTCATATTATTGCATTCAGTCTTACAATGAATACTTACAGATCTGGGTTCAGAACGGTTTTAAAGATGCAAAAGGTGGCACAATCAAGCATAAAATGCTTTGGGAACAAATAGTTCTTTTACAAAAAGAACTACAAAAGACTCACGTAATACATACACTGAGTCATCAACGTGATGGCGTTCACGTTGCAGGGAATTCATTGGCTGACGAGGCCGCGATGGCAGCTGTGCAAACGGCTTCCGTAGCTGCCATCACCCGGTCAAAAACAAAAATAGACAGCGAAATATTACAGGCTGCCTGCGCTACGGTAAAAGATGCGATAGAAACACTCCCGAAAGGTTTTCCAGTAAAGTACTCATACATAACTGATGCTAATAACGTTCCATTTGCTCGAATCCCTGGAGTGGGGGATAGGGCAATTCCGAACATGGAACATAGGTTAGGACTCATTATAGCGGCACACGAAGGGCTTGCTTCTGTACATGCTGGCGTTTCAGCCACAGTATCGTTATTAAAACAGAGATACTGGTGGCCACGAATGAGGAGACAAACTAGGAACTATGTTCTAGAATGTGAAATATGTCAAAGAATGAAGGTATCAACAGTGAAACGACCAGCCCAGACGCCCCTTCTAATCTCAGATAAACCATTAGCCTGTGTTTACCTGGACCACTGCGGTCCCTTACAAAGGGATGGTAACTATAAATATATCATGGTCGCAGTGGATTCATGCACAAGATTCATATGGATGTGGCCCCAGCGATCGGCTGACGCCAGAACTGTTATAAAAGATTTGCGAGTCTTTATCGGCACATACGCAATTGGCATGCTACATTCTGACCAGGGTCCTGCGTTCAGCTCTCGGGCTTACAAGGAGGCCATGACCAGCATGGGCATTGCATTGCGGTACTCTTGTCCCTTTCATCCTGAGGGAAACGGAATTGTGGAAAGAAAAAACCGTGACATAAAGCAATCTATAACAGCAAAGGTATTAGGTTCAGGAGCTGGGTGGGTCAAACATTTAATAAGTGTCCAACGTAGTCTTAATAATCTGCCAAGAAATTCTCTGAGAGGTCTCAGTCCGTACGAACTATTGTTTGGGACTAGAATGTTAATCCAGGACCTTGATAGTCAAACTTCAGTGGTTAAAGAAAAATGCTTTGATATCAAAGATCGTTTGGCTATTTTACAGGACTTAAACGAAACAAGAAAAGACCTGAGCAACATAAAGTTGAAACAGCAGCCAATAACCACTGAAGAGAAACCACCTGTCCCAGCAAGGCCTGTCTGGATTCCAAAAATCGGGGATCTGGTCAGAGAAAAGATCGCGGTGAAGAAGGAATTTGGGCCTTCTTACAGAAAACCAGTTCCTGTCTTGTCTGTCAACGGGACAAGATCAGTAGTACTACCGCCCCTTGCTGGTAAAAAGGAGAACCGAGTTGTATCCATCGACCTGGTTAAACCACAATCATGTGGCCGATAACAAGTAGTAGGCCAAGTGGACTCCCAAGAAGTAGCAGAACACCAAAGTTTGCTACAAACACAGAGGTTCAAACTGAAAGACTAATCACAATTGATAAACCTACAGTAAAACAACAAGGACTATGCAACAAAGCAATGGAACTTAAACCTCTTGAAACCCAAATTAAAAAAATAAATCAAGAAACACCAGTCTATAATGATGTAACCACAGACTATGCTAATGAAACAAAGAAAATTCCAAAAACGAAAAGGAATCCTGAAGCAATTGAAACAATTGACAGAACAGCATCAGGCTACTTCATCAACTTCGATGATTTTTCTGAAGATCTGAGTGAACCAGAGGAACAGCGGACAACAAAAACTTTTAAAGATAAAGCAAAGGAACTCTTTCATCAACTAAAAGAAACCTATCTGATTTCTCCATGGATTGAACTTTGGGTGGCACTAGGAGTATTCATCCTCATACTTTGGCTCATCATGGTACTATGCTTGGGACATTTCATTGAGGGAAAATATACTACAATGGACACTGCAAGTCAGAACATCAACTTGGTCCTGAAACCACACAAGTCTTCACACATCGAGAAAAGAGATCTTTCTTCAGTAAACTTCACAGCCAATCCTATACCCGGTGGGGTAGCATGGGACAAAACTGATTACGAAATATATGGTCCGGTTGAGCTCCTGAAGTATCCTCATCAATTCAAGATTTCATTAAGTGACTTTGTAAAACCAAGCACATTTTCTGATGATTGGGACTTTGAAAGTATTAATGATATGATGTCTGATCTAGTAATGTCAGCTAAATTTACAGAACATGATTATTTGCAAGGTTCATCTAATTACAATCAAATGTTTTGTTACAACCATTATGGTAACCATTCTCTGCATAAATCTACTCAACCTAGAAATGTTTTAAAATTTAACCAATGGGAACATTGTGCAACTCCACCAAAAGGCAGTTCAAAGACATATTTTGATAAATATTCATACTTTTCAGGGTTCAACACAAGTAATGCAGAATCATTTTATTTCAAATTGTTAAATAAGACAGGAGTGAAAACCATGCTTACAAACACAAAATTGATATATTCAGACTCATTTTTTGATTTCTGGAACAATAACATTGAAACGAAAACGATCTGGGGCACAAAAGATTGGCAAGTGCAAGGTATAGAATCATTATTTAGAGCCTGCATGATCCCAGAACAAATTATATTTTTGAATGATACAATTCAACAGACATCCTGTCTTGGCCTAGCCAAGATTAAAGACTTAAACAAACCGTCTATTCCAAAACCAACACCTAACAGTAATAGCACTACGGAGGTTGAGATAGACGTATCCCATATTTTAAAGCAAAACAGAACACATGCTGATTGGAAACAATGGTTGATCTGGCCCACAGACACAAATAACTGTCAAGACAGATTCCTGAACAAAATACAGGGGTTCACATTGACCAGGCCAGACCCAAGATACTCCCAGAGACAACATCCAGGGATTGTAACTACTTATAGTGTGGGGAAACTCTGCCTTCAATGGCTACATACATCCACACTGTCAGAAATTAAGCAACACTTAACTTTACTTAAAGAAGGTGCTGACTTGCGTGATTTCATCATCGGACCACGCAAACAGCGTCTAAAACGTTTCATAGCGGCCTCTATATATGCAGCTTACAACGAAGCTTGGAAAGTAACTCAAATTGAGACAGCAGAAAAAATACGGGAAATTGACCGTGTTAATTTGGAAAAATCACTTTCTGTTGTAGACAATGGGTTAATGACTCTGTCTTCCAGAATATATTCACTGGACAGTATTGTATCTTCTGCAATCGATATAATAGAACAAGACTTACTGATGTTGCAACACGGTCAGTCTCAATTACGTTCTATTGTACAGCGTGGCTGGACGTTACAAAATCTGCGTTCAGGCTATGTGCCTTGGCGTTTAATCAACACAACGTTACTATTTAATATCTTTAACCTTACTGATAAACAAATCAGTTTGGCACAAAAGGGTGCTGACTATACAATTCTGAGCATTGAAAAACTTGAGA
The DNA here is from genome assembly GCF_964261635.1 of Lissotriton helveticus. Classification (NCBI taxonomy): domain Eukaryota; kingdom Metazoa; phylum Chordata; class Amphibia; order Caudata; family Salamandridae; genus Lissotriton; species Lissotriton helveticus. Next base: position 42,258,164 of record NC_136060.1, on the reverse strand, counting down.
GATTACCATTGACAATGTCAGAACGACCTGTCATTGAATGGATAATACATGGGATAATAAATATTCCGATAACAACTTTCCAGTTTCAATACTGCCAAAAATATATACAGGCAGGCCAGTATGAAAGGTTGGGTAAAGGATACATTAAGTCCACATGGAACTTGCCCTATACACACACATGTGTCAGTAATAACGGACAGAGTGTATTTCTTAGTGGTAATAATTGTGAAAGATCGCTAAGTGGCATACTTCTGTGTCAGGGTATTAGTTTGCATGGGGCCTGTGAAGGGACTTCAAATAACCTTTCATGTCACCAGTTAGGCACACCTGCAACACAAACAGAACCATTCTTTAGAAGACTTTCGAACGGGAGTTACATTCTAATTGTAGATCACAGATGTTGTGGCTTGCTGCCAGGAAAACCTTATCTCGTAAGCGTGACTTCCAGGGTCATGTGCTGTGAAAGAGTATTGTTCCCGAATGATGCTCCAGACAGGGAGGGAAGGTTATGGCCCAGTTTAAAAATCTCTTCTATTCGAATTGATACTTTAAGCAGAATGAAGACTGTGCTCCTACAGACGCCAACCCAGTTGACGTCATCAAAAGAAACGTATGATCTCCAAGTTGCAAGGACAACGGCAGAGATTCATTCAATGTTATCAACAAATTGCCCCCTACACTTCGCAGAAATGCTGAAAGAAATCTTAAATATTTCTGATACAAGTGGTATCGCGAGTGTATTTAAGACAGTTTTTTCAGGCGCTTTAACCCCATTCAAAGCGATCCTGGGTATTTTTCCAAATTTCGTCCATTCCATCTTTGGCGGACTTCCACTCCTGTTGGGACTCGTAGCAGGCATTTTATTCTTGCTACTATTGCTTCGTTATGGCAAGCCATGTCACAGACAAGACTCCAGCTACAATGGAAGAAACGATCCTAGCTATCCGCTACCGGGACCGCATAACTAAAGCCCTTGGCTTAGCCCGGCTACGAGATCTGAATATGACCTGGTTTCTTTCATTCGGACCCATCTGGCAGAATTGTGTTATGCCTGTATTAAGATGCATGCTATGCGGCGAAGAATGCGTGTTGGACACCTGTCTTACACTACAATCAGATGTACCATTGGATGCAGATACTTTGTTGGGTCCAGTAAAGGCTCATGCGTTGTGCTGTCCCCAGCGGCTACCTATCCTGATGACGGCATTCGTGGAAACTTCACCACTACGATTGAAGGGTAGTGAAGTACAAGATGAAGGCAGCATCGACCAGGTACGACCTTCTGTAAACAGTTCTGATCAAACCATCAGTGAAAGCAATCATGCGCATGACTGCATGGTAGCGACATTTTCGAACCTAGTCGAACTTTCACCTGAAGCTGTAGACTGTTTTTTCGAGAATCTGTCTGAAATGATGACCGGAACAGAGAGAATGATTTTAAACAAACTTGCACACGGCGTTCCCTGAACTCTGAATTTGGCCTTCAGTCTTTTGAAAACAAAGTGACTGTGAACTATTTTTTCTCTTCTCCCCTGAATAGCGAAAACTTTTTTTCAATTCCAAAATATTTACCTTTTTGGCACTTATCTTCTGCTTAAAGTAAAACTATTCTTAGAGAACAGAACTTCTATTCTTAGGAATACTAGAGATATTACATTACCTCAACCTCTAGTTTATATGCAATTAATTGTGTTTATATGTGATGAGATGGTCTCGCAATTTTTTTTTCTATATCAAGAGCCATTTCATGTGTAATTTCGCAAATCATTCATGCCGATATAAAATGTGCATCTCCTTATTGAATGATTATACTGCTTGAATGCATACAGTACCTATACTCATTTCGTGCATTTCGCATACACCATTTTTCAAATACGAAAATGTTTTTGGGGTGGTTCGGTATACAAATGCACTGTTAGTTATGTTTACTATTGCTTAGGTTAGTAAATATGTACATAAATTCGTGGAGGGGGTGTAGTGTGTTTATCTAGGTACCTATATTGATACTCCTATTTCTGACCCTTGTCCGGTTATTAATTCACTAATGTCCATACACCGGCACAGAAACCCGTCTTCAGATTAGGTCATAGCGCATGCTGTCACATTAAGCAAGCACTATCCCTTCAGCCCCCTAGAGAAGCACACCGAGTTCTCAAAACAAATCAAACCTGCAGCAGACCTGGGAAAACCCCCGCAGCTATTGTTTTGATTTCGCTCGAGAACTCCTGCAAAGAATGTAAGAACGACCAGTCCTTATGACATTCTTGCTGACGTCTTATGTCCATCCTTACGTCAAACACGGCACCTTTCAGGTATAAATATACCGACGCTGCCCTAAGCTAAGACACGGTGGTGACGAGCTTGGAGCAGCGCTACTTGCCGGAGAGCCCAGCTGATGCAGAAAAGCCCACGGAAGCTGCCCCTCCCTTTTGACGCGCTGAGAGAGACGCTGCCTTTTCTCCTGCCGAGAAATCCAGCCTCCGGCGTTTCCAGCCGCCCTCGCGGGTAACTGGGATATCGAGTCCTGAGACAGAGATACCAACCCTCCAGCCTTCTAAATCCCAGGTACTGAACTGACTAACCCCTTACAGAGAATTCTTGAGTCAGATTCTTGGCAAAACAAACTTAACTTAAACTGCTACTTACTTACTCCCTCCCAAGTATTAGGCTTAGGTCAGGTACACCGGGGTAGGCGTAGTTAGAAGCACCAGTTGAGTACGATTAGTCAATGTATATATGTATGTATATCTTTTATCCATTTTAAGTATCATATGGCTAAGAAACCATATAAATGCTTTTACAGTATTATTTTATAATTCTGTTTTTACTGTATGCACTTTACTTAACTATAAGTATTGCAATAATAGCGATTCATTTCTCTTGTATGAGAAAAGAGACTGATCAATAAATAACATCTTTTTATTGAAACACGCCCATCTCTTATTTCTCTACAACCTGGTGAAACTAAGAATGCACGTACTGACTGAGTAAAATAGTTGTCTTTTGTTTTCACACGACTCTAGAGATAGACTCTTGATTAGGGGAGAGCAAAGTTGTCATGTTCTATGGTTGTCAGAAACTAAATCCCTTCTTGTCTATCCAGGGAGGTTAAACTCCTCCTTGCCTATTCGAGAAAGTTTCTAGTGAACTCTGAGCTAGCTGGCACACATAACTTTAAGTCTAATATCGTCAGTAGAAGACCTAGTTAACCACAGTCCTACGTCTATACTATTGAAGATATTATTCCAATGCGCAGAGCCTATTGGGATAATAGGAACTACACTACACTGGTATAGGTGGGCTATTGTGATAATGGGGTTCTTGGGGGTCAAATGTGATTTCAGAAAAGGTATTCCTATCTGCCTGATGTATATATTTGTAAATGAATGTGCAGTTTTTAGTAGTATGTGTGTAATAAATGTACTTTTCCTATTTCAATTAAAAAACACTGCCGGACAATCATTTATTGATTGCTCTTATTACGTGCCAGCAAACGGCGATTACTAGCTCACACCACTTCCTCTGTGTAGTCCTTGCACTGCTCTCCTTCGCTACCCTGAGACAGTCAAGTATTTCAATGGGGGTTGATTTTAAAAAAAAAGAAATATACAATTGTGGACCTACTACTTGCACAGCCCACAGATGATGCACAACTCATAACCCAATTTCTTATATCCAACTTATATGAAAAGCATATGGTCCTTCCAAGTTGCCCTAAGGAGGCCGTAGAGAAAAATATACAGGCCAAAATGTGTCAAACTTTGGGATGCAATTGAATGCCAAAAAATGAAGGTATGCCCAGAAGATTTGTATTTGAAAAGAAACATTGTAAATGTAAGGACTTTTTGCTTCCATACCCAATTTTGCTTAGAAATTAGGGCAGGCATCTTTGGGTTTGAAATTTTAACTAATGATTGATTTAATTTTGAGAAATGTTTTAATGGGAGATTGGGTACTTTATAGTAAGGAACGCATTTCATAGAGCACAAATAAAAGTGAGTGAGAATATCCACTGTATGATACCCTGTAGTCATATGGATCACAGTCATGTATTTATGATACAAATTAATTTTTTGTGACTACGTAAGACTAGGCTATTGGTTTCTGCGATTAATTGCCAGGTTTACTTTTGTGCGAAGCTGAGAAATGTATCCATTCCACAGAATATATTGCTTACGTATTGACTTGCATCAACTGTCGCATCACAATTGCTAAGTGCCATACTGACTTGAGTGGCAGTGTCCTTACCATCGACAAACATTTGATGTCAGCGAGAAATAATAAAAACGTCATTCATGAGCCTAGTGATCGTTCTTAATGGATGCAGCAGAATTAATTTTATTAGAGGATTTTGATTTCCCTATTGAGCAGTTTGTTCCAGCATTTACAGGCAAGTGTAATCCAGAAAGCCTTATAAAACTCAACCGATATTAATTCTTCCCCAGCTACCTTACCATTGGGAGAGTCCATGTGACATCTTAGATTTCGTTTAAAGTGAGGTGTGCATCCAAGAGTGAGTATTCTCTGTAAGTTAGGCCATTAAGTGGGACACTATATATTAGCCGCCATAATTCATGTATTTTTGTGTAAAGTGATTGATAGAACTATCAAAATGCCTTTGCAATCTGATTGGATCTAGAGACGGCAGGTCCTTCCTCACTGACAATTGGGGCAATATTGTTCTACTTATGCTTTTTCCTTGTGATTTTAATGTGCCCTGCTAGCTTTGTTGCATTAGGCTCGAAGAGCTGGTTCTTGTACTGCGATGAATCAGTGGTATATTTCTACTTTGTGATTACTGTAAAAAATAGTATTACAGTGCACCATCTTGGATTGATTGAGATGATTTTTCTCTTTTCAACTCTTCTTTTGTACATTTATATCACTTGATATAGTGAAGCTAAGTGTAGCTTTTCCGATAGCATCCTTGACAGCATCCAAAACAATTATCAGTGGAGTAGAGCCAATGCTATCTGTCAACAAATCTTTGATCATAATGGGAATTCTTCCCCAGTACCTGTGGTCCTCAAGCAGTGATCGGGCAAACATCCAGCGTGATCCAACAACAAAATGGGGATCACATTTAATCATCATGACAGTAAGATTATGATTCAAAGTAACATTAAGGTGTTCCAATATCTGTCCCTGCCTCAAAATTTCACTAAAGCATAGGAACAAGTCAAGAGAGCAAAGAGTCATTCTAGGAGACTATGTCTCTACCCCCTTCTCTTTTACCACAAGGTTTGGAGCTTAGTTTCACCTTATTTATTATCTATGTGGTTCCCCTTGCTAAACTTATTAGATCTTTCGGCTTGTCAACCGCTTCCTATGCTGATGACACACAAAGTTTGGTGTCCATCATGAGTTATATTGAGGAGGTGGCACAACGGTTCAACAGCTGTATGCGAGCAGTGGTTAGGTGGACGGACAACCACTGTCTCAAGCTGAATTCGGAAAAACATTAAGGGCCTTATTTATGAAGGCCTTGCGCCGCCGGTGCGCCACTTTGAAAATGGGAAAAAGTGACGCAACGGCAGCGCAAGGCCTTCATAAATAAGGCCCCAAATACTTCTCTTTAGAAGGGATACCTCCTTTTGGAGTGATAATTGGTGGCCTCAGATGTTGGGAACTCTCCTGATTCCAGTTCCTAGAGTGAAGAATCTCAGAATACTCTTGTTTTTGGAACAATCAAACAAACGTACATCTATTTGTTTTTACCAGTTAAAAATCCTCAAGAAAATCTTGTCCATTACCCTTGGAGATTTACAAAAGACTGCAGTCATTTTTCTGGTCCTATCAAGACCAGATTACTGCAATGCCCTTTATTTCGGCATGCAGCAGAGCTCTTTCAAGAAATTGCAAAGAGTTCAGAATGCGGCTGCTAGGCTGCTCAATAATATTTTAAAAATTGACTCTGGGAGGAGCTACGCGCGCATCCGAGATGGCCGCGTGAGCACAGGGCTCCCGAGGACCCTCGCTGCCTCCCGCATTTATCCTGGATAATATCCTGATTTGATGGAAGGTCATTGAAGACACAACCCGGCTGATGTACTAGCAGGTTTTTGGGTCGGAATCGGACGCAGGGTCCCCGAGTTCTGCCGTCTTGAAATTTGTGGCCTTCTCCATGGAACAGCCTGGACCTTTCGTTGTAGCAGTGCCCAGGTCGTAATTTAACAACAACGGCTTGAGGGGATGAGACCACAGCCTCACTTCACTTTCGGTTTCGTTTCTCCAGCGCACTGTCTCCTATCTGCGGTGTGTCTGTTGATCGGACGGGCTCCGATGCCAGCTCCTTGATTTTCGAGCTAGCGACTGTTTGGCTGTGGATTCAAATTGGCCCAACTTCGCCTCCTATATTCTTGTGTGTGAATTTTAAGGAGCCATTTGGACCAGATCCCAAGCCTCCCTCCGGGGCACCCGGCTCGCCATGACGGGCAAGCCCGAGGGTGAAAAACGGAAAGTCAAGACCACTATCCGTGGAGGTTCAACCCAGACGAATGTCATGGATCGCTACACACTTTCTAAAGGATCTCCTGGTGGTGCACCTAAGGCCCGGGAGGAGGCTGTCGACGATCCTGCTGTATTGGCGGAATTAACGCTACAGGACGTGATGGGCGCCATTGCTGGCATTCAGTCTTCTATTGGCCAACAGTATGAAGGACTGGCTCTGAAGTTGGACACGGTGGCTATTGATGTCAACCTCATTCGAACTGATTTGGCCAAGATGAACGAGAAAGTGAAGTCATTGGACCTAAAGACATCCAGCCTTACCTCGGATGTGTCCGACTTGCAAACAGAAGTGCGCAACCTTAGATCTGCTAATGACTTTTTTGCTCGTCGCTTGGAGGATTTTGAAGGCCGTGCACGGCGCAACAACGTGCGTATTATTAGGGTCCCGGAAGATTCTAGTTCACTCGCCACTGATCTTCGAGTGGAGGACCTCATTCTTAATCATCTTGCACCCAAGGGCCTGAGCAAATTCTTTGCCATCGAACGTGCGCACAGAGTGCCAGGGGGACAGGCGAAGCCCGGTTTTCCCCCCTGTCCGATTATTGCACGGATCTTCAACTTCAGAGATCGCGATGCCATTCTGCAGGCGGCACGGACAAGCGGCCCTACGCAGTTCGAGAACGCTGCTGTGAACTTTTATCCGGACTTCTCTCAATCGGTCCAGAAACAACGAATGGGATTTCAAGGGTTGAAACGGCGACTAAGAGACATGGAATTAAAATACGCCATGTTATTCCCGGCCCGACTGCGTGTTGAATATGACAATCGAACATTCTTCTTCGTCAGGCCTAAGGAAGCGAGTGATTGGTTGGACACTTTGCCGGCTCGCCGTACTGGTCAGGAACATGCTGGTGGTGCTGAGGGGGGACTGATGGACCAAGAATGATTATTGTGCCTGTGTCCGGAACATTATTCAATGTGTTCAGCTGAGGCTCACTGACTTCCTTGATCATTCCATTTGTATCCTGGGTGGTAGCGGGGATGGCGGGACCCCTTTCCTCCTCTGGGGGTTTTCTTTGTGTAGATTAGTTCTTTGTTTGTAATTGTTAGGGCGACAGGCACACTGCAAATTGGGGTGGCTTTTGAGTCGGTGCAGGGGTGCAGGGTGGGGGGGAGTTGTGTTGGGAACCTTGGGGGGAGGGAGGGCCATGTTTTGGGATTGTTTGTTTTTTCTTTTTCAAGGCAAGGTACTTTCATTATCTTTGACATGGGTGTGATGCTCGTTTTGCAATGGGAGTTCATCGTGGATCTGGATGGGGGGTAGAGGGTTGAGGGTATTATGCTGGAATGTGAATGGGTTGGGTGATCGGATAAAGAGAGGGTTGGTCATGCAGCTGTTGCGGCGCCTTTCGCCTGATGTCGTTTTGCTACAAGAGACACACTTGATAGGAAATACTTGTCACGCTCTTAATAGACGGGGTTATCGTCTTGCTGCCCATTCTGGATTTACATCTAGTTCTAGAGGAGTGGGTATTTTGCTTAGGGTTTCCCTCCCCCTCGAGGTTGACGATGTGATCCTTGATGCCAGGGGTCGATATGTTACACTGGTTGGGCGGTGGGAGGGAAAACCAATTTCGTTGGTGTCGGTGTATGTCCCTCCGGGCTTACAATCCACAACATTTACGGACCTGGGGCGGATGGTTCTGGGTCTCCCGGAGGGTGTTTTGATACTGGGTGGTGACTGAATTGATTAAATCATTTGATCTGTATTTTACTGAGAATGCTGGTTCTGTATCCTCGCCTGTTTCGTTATGGGAAGCTTTTAAGACTGTGATCAGGGGACAGGCATTGTCTTTGGTGGGGTGTGCTAAGAAATGTAAGAATGAGGCAATTGTTCAGCTCGAGACTGAAATCACAGACATGGAGACTGCATTGGAACGAGAAGTGTCTCGAGAAGCATTGCATGTCCTCCGCCTTAAACAATTAGAATATAAAACTTTGGTTACTGATGCGGCAAAGATAATGAGTAGGGAACAGCAGGGACGGCTATATGATGTGGGTGATAAAGCAGGAAAATTGATTGCCTGGCTGGACAGGAGGGAGAGAGCTAGTCAAGTGGTTCCGGTGATTGAGACATGTGGTGGTGTGCGTGTAACGGACCCTGTTGAAATTGTTGAATGCTTTGCTGATTATTTTTGAGAGGTCTATACCTCGGTATCCGGCAGGCCCGAGGAGGATTCGCAGTTGTTGCTTCGAGATATAGCACTTCCATGTTTGTCGGAATCGGATCGGGAATGTTTGGATGCCACGCCCTCGGTGGATGAGGTGGCTCTCGCGCTACGCTCCATTCGTTCCGGCAAGGCTCTGGGTCCCAATGGCCTTCCTGTTGAACTGTATAAATTACACCCTGATACTCTAGCTCCCTATCTTTGTGATATCTTTTTGGCTGCGCGAGACGGTGGCTCCCTCCCCAGAGATCAGCGTCTTGCTACCATTGTGGTGATCCATAAGGAGGGTAAACCACGGGATCGCTGCTCGTCTTATAGACCCATTTCGCTCTTAAATGCGGACCCTAAGATCCGCGCCAAACTGCTTGCTAATCGTCTGATTACGGTTATTAGCGACCTGATTCATCCGGATCAATCGGGTTTTATCCCGCACCGTAACCCGGCATTAAATTTGCGATGTTTGCATGGTGTTCTCGCGAGGGCCCCGACACTGCACGAACCGGCCATCTTGGCGTCCTTGGACGCCACGATGGCCTCTGATACAATCGAATGGTCTTATCTCTGGGCGGTACTCACCAAATTTGGATTCGGCGCTGGTTTTATTGGTTGGGTCAAACTCCTGTATGAAACGCCACTGGCACAGGTGGTGGTTAATGGCCGTGTCTCCGTGCCTTTTACTCTTGGGAGGGGCACGCGGCAGGGTTTTCCGCTGTCCCCGCTCCTCTTTGCTTTGGCGTTGGAGCCACTCGCCGCTTGGCTACGGTGGGAACCTTCGATGAAGGGTATACGCTGGACGCCGGAATTTGAAGACCGCATTTCCTTATACGCGGATGATATTTTATTGTACCTTACATCTCCCCAAAAATCGCTCAACGTATTGTTTGACGTACTTAACTCCTTCGGGAAGAACTCGGGCCTTATCACTAATTGGTCGAAATCCTACATTTATGTACTTGCGGGTGATGTCCCTCGTTTGCCGCGGGGCTGTCCCATCCAGTTGTCGCAGTTTGGCTTTAAGTACTTGGGTGTGTTTATCTCGTTGGATCCGGCGGTTCGCTATGAACGCAATTTACTCCCCCCACTCCAAAGGTTGCGCTCCGATGTAGCGCGTTGGCGTAAATTACCGTTATCTCCCCTAGGGCGTGCGGCCCTTTTTAAAATGATGTCCTTACCGCGGTTCCTATATGCACTTCAGAATAGTTTTGATGTCATCCCGTCGAGATATTTCCGGGAAGTAGAATCGTTGCAGAGGCAATTAATATGGGACGGACGTTCACGCATAGCTCTTCCAAAGTTGACACTTCCCTGGTATGATGGCGGTATAGCCCTCCCGGATATTCGTAGGTATTATTGGGCCTCCCACCTTGCTGCCATCAACCACGGAATGTATGGCTCGGCGTTGAACCCAGCATTTGAAATGGATAAGTGGCTGCTCCCGGGTGGTGATTACTACAGGACGCTTTATTCGGGATCCTCGCGTTCACAACTTTCGGGACCTACCGCTATAGCCGTGCGGGTATGGCATAGCGCGACGGCGGCTATGGGCTGGAGTGATAAACTAACTGGTGCAACTCCGCTCTATGCCTCTGCGAAGTTGGGTGGCCTATGGAGGACGAAGCGATTTGATAAATGGGACACAATCGGTATTAGTAAAGTGCGTGATCTCTGGGTTAATGGAGAGGTGAAGACCTTCTCGGCTCTGCAAGTAGAGTATAAGCTGAGTGACAGGGAAAAATTTTGTTATGTACAGATACGTCATGCTCTGAACTCTGTGTTGCCAGTGGGTAGTGATATTCCGGATTCCTCCCCTCTCGAAGATCGTATACTAGACGGTTATGTGCCAGACAGTACTATCTCGTTGTTCTATAAGAAAATGATCAATGACCGATCGAGTCTGCTTGATCGCCTTCGTGAAGCTTGGATTGTTGATGGTATTGAACTGGATGATGAGGACTGGCAGTCCACGATCTCCTCTCCCAGGGAGGTGGCGATTCCGGCCCACCTCCGTCTGGTCCAACTCAAGATCCTCCACAGAATCTATGTCACCAGTCCCCGTCTGATCCATATGGGCTACTCCACGGACGGCATGTGTAGGCGTGGATGTGGTCTCCTTGGCACCTATCTCCATATCATATGGGAATGCCCTGAGGTGGTGCGATTTTGGAAAGGTATACATGAGGTGATGGATGAAGTAACGGGTGTTGTGATGATGCCGGAAGCCAGACAATGTTTATTGAATGTGTGAGATCTGAATGATTATGACGTGTCGCAGCTTCGATGGGTGACTCTTGCCAATATGGTTGCGAAGAGGGATATTGCGCAGTTGTGGGGGTCCTCGAGGCCGCCTACAGTGACTGCTTGGAAAGAGAGTTTGGACTGGTGCATGTTCAGAGAGAAGACAGTGTATATGGCAAGAGGCAGACCTAAAAAATGGGGGAAGATTTGGAACCAGTGGAACTTATACCGTGGAGATATCTGTATGCCCCCACTCACTGCGATTCCTAGTCCTTCCCAGTCGCCCTGACCTACATTCCTTCTAGCTGTGGTATATTGTGTTGTTCATATGCAATTCTACCTTTGGCACCCTCCCCTCATCTGTATTCAAAAAGTCTTTTCTCCTGTTGTCATGAATCTCCCGTCCTCCTTGAGCGCTGGCCCAATGGCTGTATTATTGCTGCTATTATTGATGTGTTGTTTTTCTTTGTTTTATATATTAAAAAGTTACAAAAAAAAAAATTGACTCTGTCGCAAAGGCCTGGAGGTGCTGCACTGGCTCCCTATGAAAAAAAGAGAGAGTGGAGTTTAAGGCACTGTGCACTGCATGGCGGGCGCAACAAGTGCTGAGTTTTGTCCAGTGATGTAAGGTTCTGCAGACAGTACTGCATTGCGTTGGGAGGAGGCCCATGGAATTTGGTAACGGCCTACTGCAGCAGTATGGGACACCATGTTAGTGCAATTCTAAACATTTGTGGCTGCAGACCCACTGGTATCAGCTGCATCCTGATTGCTCCCCTGGTAAAATCACACTTTCACACCATTCATTCATATATTTGAAACACATAGTATGTGATGACCATCACCCATAATCTGACCATTGCTCTTCCTGCTGGGTGTTGTGAAGCTCAGTCTCAGTTTAAGCTTAGCTTGTATTCAGATTCACTCCCTGCCCGACAATCCCTCCTGTTCATTCACCAGCCAATTATTTTGTTTTATGCATGGGCACTCCTCTTTGTTTCCCCTTTCCGAGTTGTAATTCCCTATCATTATAAACCTAGTGTCTATTGTATTTGGGAGACTGAACACTTGACTATGCAGCAAAGTTACCATGCCTAGCATTTGTATAACAAGTATTTTTTTATGTTCATTGTACAGTGATGCTTTATTTTGCATAAAATAATTTTGCATATAACAATAACTTAAAATAATAACGCCAACAACCATTTTAGCCAGCTTGCAGTGAATTTCTTCCATTGCTACCATTTATTTTTTCCACTTTGCTATGCCAGGGCCCATACTGCCAAAGACCATTCAGACTATTGTCTGAATTGTGTGGCTTTCACAACTATGTATTTTTTATGGGTATCCTCATGATTAGCACATACAAAATAAAATACAGCTGCAAGTGTAATTTAAACCTCATGCTGTAGATCTTCTTCCAGTGTAGAGTAATTCCCTTGTGCCCCCACCAACAGGATGAAATATTGAAAATTGTGATGGATTCCACCATCTGCCTGCAGACCAGTGACCCTGATCTGAACATGACTCGTGTAAAATTGAAGGCAAAATTATCCCACCACAGAGTATCATTATAATCATCTCCTGACTGTGTCAAGTGCAGACTCTTCTCTACTATAGTCAGACTCCTGTGGGTGATGATCATAAACAAGGGAAATGGTACTCACAAAAGCAGTACACATTATTGGTTGAAAAAATATTCTCTGAACAATGCTTAAAGGTGGGTAGATTCACCCAACTCCCGAAATTGTGATCAAAAGATCATCAGTACACATGTTCCTTATCCTTTAGTACACCCTAAAACAGCACACACAGTTAATTCCACGTTGATATTCATAGAAAATGCACAGATAAATTGTTTGTTCTTTCTGTTCAACATCCAATTCTTTATTTTTTAGCCACAAAGCTAACACGTGTTTTGTCCCTGTATGGGATACACCTGTGACTTCCTCAGGGCTAAAAAAATAAATAAATACTGAATATGATCCCTAATTTGATTTCACATTATATTATAGGGATGTTTTAACCCTTACTTTGTGTCATCAGTGGCTAAACATCGCACAAGTTTAAGTTATTCTTGTTGGTGAATGATACGTGGAAACAATGCACAATTTAAAGTAACTACATTACAATATCTAGCTAGAGTAGGTACGTGGTATATTTTAAGTTTTCTATGCATGCCATATTGTATCATGGATAATCTCAAATACAGATGACACCTCGAGGATAGTGTACCACCATCTTTGAAAGAATGTCCAGTCTGTGCCCATAAATCTTAACGTCTGCCTTATAAAATAGTTTTTAAAATACCCAGATCATTATAAAAGATGTCCCAAATGACATAATGTCTCCCAAAGTGATCAACAATGTGTGCCTGTCAAAATCCACTAAATCTTCTCATCTAAATAGGGATCAAGATAAGGAAGGAGTCACAGACAAATTAATCGTCATAATCCACTATGTATCTATCACATATCAGTCGAGAAAACATCTTTCTTACACATACAAAAGCATACCTTGAATCCAGTTGTAATTCTGTCCTGGTAGTGTCAATAATGTCCTTAAAATCAATGTCCCCATGAAGTTAGGTATCTTGTCAATCAATTTAAAATGTTTCCAATGCAACTATAAACAGTATTCAGGTCAATTATCCTGTATCCTAAGAGAATAGTTTATTAATATTGAATCCAAACTCTTAGGTGGTGGTCCTATCATTATCGTGTATCGGTGTGCGAACAGAACAAACTTACCAGATCGTTAACTCAGCCTGTCCTCTCTATGCGGCGAGCGAGTAAGTTTGCGTTCTGGGTGGGCGCCATATGCCCTCCCAAGTGCGTGTCAGCGTAAACGACTGACAAGACATCCACGCCCGTCTGCCAGTACGAAACAGTGAGTGTCATCTTAGAATGGTAATTATTATGAAATGTAACAATACATATATATGATGTAGCTCACATATTTCTATAACATTATAAGTCAAGGAAATAAAAAATAACATGACTTGTGTCAAGGTCAGTTTATGTAATCATATAGGGATTATCATAAAGATAGCCTCTTGGGCATATCTATAACCCCGGAAATATCAGTAATCTTGTCAATGTTTTATTGACAATTTCTTTTGTTGTATCAAGACCATATATTATTGATAGGTCATGGTCTTTCCAGACCTAGGGGACACTCTAATAAAGGGCCAGAAAGCCCCAAAAAGCTTAGGATGGATTCTGCAATCATCGATTTAAGTGTCAATCTATGGTATACAGCTGAAATATAACCTAGAAAACAGCATCAGTAAAAGGTTTTACAGTGTCAGGTTCAGGCAACTTGTTGCTCTTTCTGTGCATTTCTGTTCTATGGGTGTAACCATTGCTAAAATCCTGATCAATTGCATAAGTATTGTGAGTACATTATCAATATGATTTAAAATTAAAAGTTTCTAAGGGCATTCGTGAATTTATCATAACCATACATCCAGATTCATTTTCATCAATCTCCTAGGAAATATTGAAGCTTACGGCCTGTATTAATGCCTGTTTCTACACTTCTCAAGTGTAAAATCCACATCGCCTCTCTTCTTACTAAAGTTAATTCTCTGTTGCGCCCCCCACCCCCGGGCCTTCACAGGTATTTGATCTATGCCATAAAATCTAAATGTACTGTGTTTGTCCTGAGACGCACATTCTGTAATGTGCGCTGCTATGGAGTATCTGGTGTCATTTTGTTTTCCTGCTCAAAAGTGTTCACGTATTCTGTCCCTCAGTGATCTGATAGTGCTGCCTACGTATTTACATCCACATTTGCATTCTATGATATACACCACATATTTAGTATTGCAGTTTATGTAACAGCGTATTTCAAATCTCCTGTTCATGCATCCCTCAAATTCTTTCTTTTTATCATCTGCCTATTTACACATTCCACAGTGCCCACACCTAATTTGTAAGCATTCATCCAGTGTTCCTATTGGTGGGTAACTGGGGCTCAATAAATTCCTCAGGGATCAACCCCTGAGGAGAGTAACAGTTGGCCATGTAGATATAAATTCCTCCACCTTCTTGTCCGCTGGAGGATATACCAATGCTTTTTCATACTCTGTGTCAATCTGTTTGATAGCTTTGTGTAATCAGTAATGAGACGAATAGCATCTGTTCTCCTGATTCTTTTAGGAATGTGTCTTTCAGAGTATCTTGCTTGTCTATTTTGATAATTCTGTTCCTAGCTCGGGACAGGGTTGGTATATCATACCACTTTCTGAAAAATCTAGCTTTTATGTCTTTTATATATTCCTGAAATTCTAGGTTATCACTGCAATTGTGTCCGTCTTCCATATGGTATGGCCTGAATTTGGTGCTTGGGGTGTGCACTTGATGTGTGTCGAATTTCATTGCGGGTTTGCAACATACCCTGCTATGGATCATACTGTCTTGTATGTAAAATTCCACACCCAGAAATCTTATTTTCTCCTTACTATATTGATAGGTGAATTTGACCTTAGTCTGAGTGTTATTAACCCCTTGCGTGCTACCGTTGGCCGACGGGAGCACTACCTCGCTAGTGCTGCCGTCGGCCAACGGCCGACGCGTCCCGGCCCATTTTGCGGAAGCGGCTGCGGCAAAGGGGTTAAGGTGATCCCTAAACTGATGTAATTTATCAATCGAGCCTGTCTAAATCATTATGCAATTATCGATGTATCGACCTCAATATAACATTGAGTAATTCCACAGTTTACCTTTAGGGCCTCAGATCAACTTCTCCTCTAGCCACCCCATGAAAAGGCATGAAAAAGAGATCTTAGGACAAGAGGAGATAGAGGATGTCTCGTGATCAATTTGGATAACAAGTCTTTAAACACAGATATGATCTCACTTTTACAGAAGGGAATGGGTTTTTGTGTCGTAATCAAATAGGGGATGTTTGCAAAATGAAAATAGATCTGTTTAAATTCAATAGACATTTAAAGATCAAGAAATACTTTAAGCTAAACCCCCAAGGTAATAAAGTATTTGGTGCATTACAAACTGATTTTGTGTCTAATGCGCTTTTCATACATGATATATATGATGCCAAAACCCTGTTATCTATTACGAACTATGAAGGTGATCCCACCACTATTACTAGTAAAATATTCTTTTAGTTACTTTATGTTTGAGGCATGTGAGCTGCAGATCACACACTATGCATAGATCTCCATCTGGTGTTGGTCCCGGATGTTTGCAGTTTGTTATTGTCTTAGAAAAGTGACTAGATAGGTGACTCCTACTTTGGACAATAGTGCGCATGGGTATCGAATCCATCTACAGATTGTTTTTTCCGCCATCGGGCTCAGATGTGTTCCACGCGTTCCAGTTCGGTATTGTTTCAGAGTTAACTTTCGACGCGCAATCCTTACCCAATTCTTCGTTATTGTCTCGATTGAGTTTCCCTTTCGACGCACATCTTCACAAACTTTTACTTCGGTTCCAGTCGTTGAAGCAGTCCTTCGGACCTAACAGCACCATCGGGCTTTTGTGGCTCATGGAAAGGACTCCCTTCAAGAAATTTCCTCAATGCGGAGCCAAGTTTCCACATGCTGATCTGCATGAGGTGTGTAACCTCTGCCTTTCACCTGAACACAAGGCCAAAGACTGTCCGGCTTGTGCCTCTTTCCACTCCAAGAAAACCATCAGAGATCATCAAGCTCAAAGAAGCATGGCTCGATCATCGACATCGATCCTGGACAACATCTTCCAGGAAGGCATCGATGTACCGGAGCAGGAGCAGATGGAAGAAGGCACCTTCAGCGCCTCTAACGCCGAGCACTCCGACATCGAAGACATCTCTCCGGTGCAACGAGTCGTAAGCACTGACGTTGACCCTTCCCCCCACATACCCATCCAAAGGCTTTGGTAACCCTTTCACCTTCGGGCCCAGGTGCACACCATGAAAAAACTTCCCCCGCCCCGCCTTCGCGACTGGCAAAGAAGTCTACAAATAAGCCTTCAGGCCACTCGGGCCCGAGCCAGCCTTCCGTCGGTGCCAAAACTCCATCCTCAACACCGACCAAAGAGAGACCGAAACAGAAACCAAAAGAAAAACAATTGTCTTCCTCCGCGCCGACTCACGGTTCCACACCGGGGCATTCGGCACCGAAACCAAAAGACACTCAAACTTCGGATCTGAAAAATCCTCGGAAATAAAGTAACCACTGGTTCCGAAACACACATCGGAACTGAAAAAGCAACCGGTTCCAAAAACACCCGGCACCTCCGATCCAAAAAAATCATCGGTGCCAACCAAGCAACTGGTTCCAACAACTCCAACCAAACATTCGGAACATAAAAAAACTCCTCAGACCAAAACAAAGGAGCATAAAATTACGCCAAAGACTGTGCCACATAAGCATTCGGACCCAAAAAAAAAATCAGCATTGAAACACCACGCTTCTGAGGAACAGCTTTTTGAACCTAAACCTAAACACAAAAACTCTTGAAATAGACCCAGAAACAGGTCATCTTAGCATTAGTCCGTCCAACAAAAGGAAAATGGACAAACCTACACCATCTCCTCTTCCCTTAAAGAAAAGAGACATTGCCACCTCTCCTTTAAGGATCCCTTCTCCACCTTCTCCACACTACATTTCGCCTGTTCCATCTCCAAGATCAATACAATCCCCTCCACCTCCAGATACTGATGTGACGAAGGAGATAATGAAGGGGATAATGAACCTCTATCAGACCCTATTCATTACATCCGAAATGATCCATGGGAAAATTATGGCACACCAGATGTTCCTGATGTACCACAGGAAGATGTCTATCCATCAAGACCATCCCCTCCAGAAGACACCATAGCTTTCACTCAGCTAGTACACAGGGCTGCACAATAACACGGGGTAAACTTAAATAAGACTCCATAGAGGAAGACTTCCTCATGGACACTTTTACAACATCACAAAGGTCCATCTCTATTCTACCAATGCTAAAAGGGTCATTAAACACGCTCCCAAAGTCTTTAAAGAACTAGTTAGAGCTAGAGTCATTAACCCTAGACTAGAGAAAAAGTACAATGCTGCCCCAACTGACCCTACATCCATTAAGGGACATTAGATTCCCTAGTTGTTTCCAGCGCCAGAAAAATGGCAAACTCTCAAACATCAGGTGATGCTCCACCGCCTGACAAAGAGTCAAAACTATGGGACGCATCTGCCAAAAGAACAGCATCACAAGCAGCCAACATATCCCTCTTTCATTCTTTGTCTACTTCCTGTGCCCCTATCCCTCTTCCCTTAATCTCTCCCCTTGCCTGCTACGCTTAGCCCCCGTCCCTTGTGCCCTTTAATTAAGCACTCCTTCTCCCCTTGTTGGGGAAAGATCCAATTTACCTATACTCTGGAGTCTCCGTGATCCCTCTGAGAGAGTCCACAGCACCAAGGGAGCCACTCAGAGTTGAGGTATGGTATGGTTCCCCTTGCCAAAGCACTCCCTCTCCCCTTTTTGGGGAAGGATCCAGTAGGTAGGCCTCAGAGTCTCAGAGACCCCTCTGACAGAGTCCATTGCGTAAAGGGAGCCTCGCAAAAGGGAGTTGAGGGAATGATACCACTTTCCCTGGGATCACAGCTTACTGGACTTTGGACGCAGCTATTACTCATCTATCGGTTTGTGCCCCCGTCACCCTACCCCTCTTCGTTCATGTTGTGTCTCTCACCCTCCCCCTCCTCTTACTCTCCTTCATTCACGGTCTACTTCCCCTGCTCCTAACCCCTCCAATGAATCTCTCCCCTTGCCTGCTTTTTCCCTTACGCATGTTGTCCTTATTGCTTGTCTCGACCTAACATGTAACTATGTTGCTATACTCTAATAACTGTGTAACCTTTGTAACGATGTAACCTGTAACTGGTCTGATACTCATGTAAAGTGCTCTGATACCTCCGGGTCTAGCCTGTGCTATATAAAACCTTTCAAATAAATTAGATGACCTAAATATACAAATAAACTTGAACATCACAAGTGGTCTTAAGAAAAAGTCCAGTGAACACCCAACTTACCATCAGGGAACAATATAGACATCTTTAATACATTGATTTTGGGAGATGTAGACAAATGCACACAGAAACAAAAACAGACCAAATCAGGGAGGACAATATTACCAAGCGGAAACGCAAGGCTCTGAGACTGAGATAGATAAGGACATCCCTTCTGTCCTCATGATGGAGAGCTTTAGAAGGGGAGCAGAGGCTGCAACTTGTTTTCATGGAGCAGCAAGCAAAATGTCCGTCTTGGAAACGTCTTTGCCCACTTTTGCCGCTTTGTTGCAACCAGACATTATTTTATAGCCACACTGGCCATAATTTCCAGTCAGCTAGAAAATTCAGTGAGAGGGGGCGGCAAGTCCCGAGGCGCTGGTGCCATTCTTCACAGAAGGATGTCACGTCAAACCTTTCTTTGTCACCAGGCCTCTAGGTAATGTTGCCTCACTCCTGGCAAGATTACTGTCAGTTCAAAAACTCTCAAACTCAGTAGACACCACAGGCATCACAGCACAAGCCAGCCTTTCCCCTACTCCATCCACTCGGGTTCGCCTACCGACCCCTGTCCCCACCACATCTTTAACAAAGCAGACTCCATCATCGCACCCCATCTCCGTGATGTCATCAACTGCTCCTTCAAGAAAGCTGGAAACACGCCGAACATAGCGCCCTTCTGAAGAAACCCACAGCTGTACATTTACAGCTGACCCCTCTGAACTAAAGAACTACCGCCCCATCTCCCTCCTCCCATTCCCTGCCAAAGTCATTGAGAAAGCCGTCAATAGCCAACTCGCCGCTTTTCTTGAATCCAACAACTCCCTCGACCCTTCACAGTCCGGCTTTCGAGCCAAACACAGCACTGAAACCGCCCTCATTGCAGCAACAGACGACATCCGAATGCTGCTGGACAACGGAGAAACAGTTGCCCTCATCCTACACGACCTCTCCGCTGCCTTCGACACAGTCTGCCATAGCACCCTCATACAACGCCTCAGCAACGTCAGAATACAAGGAAAAGCCCTGGACTGGATCATCTCGTTCCTTGCCGGAAGAACCCAGAGAGTCCGCCTCCCCCCTTTCAAATCAGAGGCAACTGAAGTCATCTGCGGAGTACCACAAGGATCATCACTCAGTCCCACCCTCTTCAACGTATACATGAGTCCCCTCGCATCCATCGCGTGCCAACACAACCTCAACATCATCTCCTACGCAGACGACACCCAGCTGATCCTCTCCCTCACCAAAGACCCAAACACCGCCAAAACCAATCTACACGAAGGGATGAAAGAAGTAGCAGAATGGATGAAAAACAGCCGCCTAAAACTCAACTCAGACAAAACGGAAGTTCTCATCCTCGGATCCTCCCCCTCTGCCTGGGACGACTCATGGTGGCCACCGGCCCTGGGCACAGCTCCCTTACCCACGGACCACGCACGCAACCTAGGCTTCATCCTTGACTCCTCCCTCTCAATGACCAAACAAGTTAATGCCGTCTCATCTTCCTGCTTCAACGTACTTCGCATGCTTAAAAAAATCTTCCGTTGGATCCCCACCGAAACAAGAAAGACGGTCACCCACGCACTGGTCACTAGCCGACTGGACTATGGAAACACCCTCTACGCAGGAACCACAGCCAAATTACAGAAAAAACTCCAATGCATCCAAAATGCATCAGCCAGACTCATACTGGACATCCCTCGCCAAGCTCACATTACCGACCACCTGAGAGACCTCCACTGGCTCCCCGTCAACAAGAGAATAACGTTCCGTCTCCTCACCCACGCACACAAGGCCCTCTACAAACTAGGACCCGACTGCCTCAACACACGACTGTCCTTCTACACACCCACCCGCCAACTAAGATCTTCCAACCAAGCGCTCGCCACAGTTCCGCGCATCCACAGATCCACCATGGGAGGAAGATCTTTCTCCTACCTGGCGTCCAAGACCTGGAATTCTCTCCCCACCCACCTCCGCCTCACACAGAACCACTTCTCTTTCAGAAAGGAACTTAAAACCTGGCTATTCGATAAATAACGATCCCCCTCCCAAAAGCGCCTTGAGACCCTCTGGGTGAGTAGTGCGCTATACAAATTCTTGAACTTGAACTTGAACTACTTATACAAACGTTGCAGTGCTGACCACCATGCCTTCTTTCCACAGCACACACTTTTCTCCTTCAATTTCTCTTTAATCTGAACTTTTCCTGTTGTCCTTCTTAGGAATCATTACCAAGCTTGCATGAGCAAAGTGACAGTGCTACAGATTTCTTCACAAACCCTGTCCCATGCCAACTTTGTGCTGTTGCAGACATGAACCCCCCTGACGAGGCACTGAGGCCCCAGTAAGCAACACCGGCAAGCTCAGTGCGTTGTAGAGTAGAACTTAAACTCCCAAACATTCTCCTAGGCAATGACATGTAGATCATTCTAAACAGGAGAGCAACATTATTTCTGATAGGTTCTAATTAAGAAAGATTCACTGAGCAAAGAGGGCCTCTAAAACTCCACAGTCAGTCAGATCTCAGTGTGCCATGATCGTCTACCACACTCTGCAATTTTCTCTAAGGGTCAGATGTATGGCCTTTTTTTGTGGTCACAAATGGGACATTGGCCCGTTTGCGACTGCAAAAAAGTGTGTTGGTATGTACAAACACTATTTTGCAAGTCAGCGACTCGTAAAATAGTCTTTGTGAGTCGCTATTAGGAAGGGCCATGCCACAGGCTTCCCTTCCTTATAGCGAGTCAGAATGGTATGTACCATTGTTTCGCGACCACATTTGAGGTGGCAAAACACTTGCAACTTACCACCTACTTCAAGTAGGTGGTTAGCCACTCGCAAACTGGAAGGGGTCCCCAGGGGACCCCATCCTCTTTGTGAATGGATGAAAAAATATTTTTTAAGAGCAGGTGGTGGTCCCACGGACAACTACCTACTCTTCAATAATGAAACAGAAAGGTTTAATTTGTCTTCTTTAAATGCAGCCCATTATCCTTTATGGCAAACGGGCTGCATTTAAAAATAAAAAAACTGCTTTATTGAAAAAGCAGTCACAGACATGGTGGTCTGCAGACCCAAACAGGCCACCATCCCTGAGAGTGCTGGCCATTCCCAATGGGTCACAAATTGCGACCAGCCTCATAATTATAGATGAGGCAGGTCACTTATGACCCCCATTAAGAATCGCCAACAGTTTTGCAAAACTTTGCAGTTTGCAACTCGCAAAATGGAATGGTCGTACATCTGGCCCTCAGACTGCAGAATTAAAGGCCACGTCTCTTTATTGGCTTGAGCTGTAAAGCAGGCTTCAGTCCATGATCCTATTTATTGAACTGATGTTTATACTATTGGACATTAACACTTCACTATCTCCTCAAAAATTGGCATGTTTGAGCAAATGAGTCTTGTTAAATGGTCAAGATCCGCGCAACACAAACATAAATGGAGATCTGGAGGAAACTGTAATTGTAGGGCAAGGGTTGAGTTAATGTGGACTAATATTTAACAATTATCAAAGGGTGTGACCTGCAGGTGGAAGTCTGGGCTTGAGGAGAGTGAAGAATTAAGGCTATTTGACCCTTCCCCTAAAAAGAGAACCAATGATGACACACATAACATTTGTGTAGTAGTGTTAAAGGCTTCCTTCCTTACAATATTTAAAAAGTTATCACCGGGAAACATCCTGAACAACGACTCCGGAACAACGAGTTCCCGAGTCACGAAAGCGGAACAACGACTTGCCCGAACAACGACTCTGTCTTAACCACGCATGTGCGTGGTTAAGACAGAGTCAGTCTAGTGTTCGAACAGGGCGGAGTTAGGAGGAGCGTCGCAGTCACGGAGAAAAAGGTAAGAGGGGTTACATTTTATGGGGAAGGGTTTAGGGTTTAGTTTAAAGGGGTTTGGGATTAGTATTTATTTATGGTAGTGGGGGGTTTCGTAAATATTTACAGGAAGAGGAGATTTTTTTTATCACGCACATGCGTGGTTAAGACAGAGTCAGTCTAGTGTTCGAACAGGGCGGAGTTAGGAGGAGCTTCGAGTCACGGAGAAAAAGTTAAGAGGGGTTACATTTTATGGGGAAGGGTTTAGGGGTTAGTTTAAAGGGGTTAGGGATTAGTATTAAGTATTTATTTATGGTAGTGGGGGTTTTTGTAAATATTTACAGGAAGAGGAGAGTTTGTTTTATAGAGGTTAATAACGTATTTAGGAGGTGGGGGGCGTTCGTGATCATTAAAAGGGAGAGGGGAATTAGATTTATGGGGGTTGAGATCGAATTAAGGAGGTGGGGGTTCCGTGAATATTAAAAGGGAGAGGGGAATTAGAATTAAGGGAGTGGAGAACGTATTTTAGGTACGGGGGATTCGTTTTTAAGCAGTGGAAGATCGGGGTACTAGTAGAAAATCATTTTTTTACAACGCATTACATTACCACGAAAAATCGTGGTAAAGAAATGCGTGGTAAAAAAAAACGTGGTTTTGACAAGGTCGTGGTTGCGACCTCGTTGATAGGGAAGTCGTGGTTCGGGAAATCGTTGTTGAAACATACAACCGTTATCACATAAGCCCTGCAATTATGGAAGATGGAGCTTAAAAGAGCCTGTGGCTTATGTGTCATTCTCCATTTCAAACGTGGTTAAAATAAGCAGCACAATATTTGTGGTTGCATGGCCAAGTCTGGCATGGAGATGGACACACTCTAAATGAAACCCTCTCCTCCTCGGCCCACAGAATTCAAAAGCACCCTGTTGTTGGAGGCATAAGCTTCCCTTCGGATTCTACTAGCATCCTCTATCCTGTGAGAGGTCATTTGTACCTCCATGGAGCAACAGTACAGGAAAGAGACTGTTTCTTTAATCGGAAGGATACCATCTTGTCAGCAGGCACATAAAGGACTCTGTGAACAGCAGAAGAAAGACGTAAGCCCCTAGGAAAACTGGAGCATGGGGCTCTTGCCAGAACCATGGCTGTGGGTGAGTGATCAGTGTCCCCACCTTGTGGCCTGCTGTGGAGATCAACCTAAACTGCCTGTGCGAGGCATATGAGCTGTAGATCATATGCTTTAGCATAGATTGCCATTTGGTGTTGGGTCTGGATGTTTCCACTTTGTTTATGTTCGAAGAAGTCTTGTAGTCACCAGGTAGGTGACTCCTCCTTTCGGTGATAGTGCGCATGGGCATCAACTCCATCCTTAGATTGCTTTTTCCGCCATAGAGGTTCGGATGTGTATTGCTGCGATTCGGTTCGGTACAGTTTTTGGACCCCTTCAACGCGCAATCCACTACTCTTGACGGAATTGCTATCAATCACAGTTCATCATTTGACGCACATCATCTTTCTTCAGAAAGCTTTCCATCGGAAAACTCGAGGCAGGCTGTCAGGCCAACCCATGCCGATTGTGTTAGCAGTCGATGGAACGGACTTGCATGAAGTTTGCAACCTATGCTTGTCCCCGGAACATGACGAAATGGACTACGACCCTTGTCGATACTTCCAATCGAAAAAGACACTTTGTGATCTTCACGCTCTGCACCACGAAATGCAGCATCAGAGCGACTCCATTCCGAACATCTTCAGAGAGGATTTCAGTACCCCACCTCCAGCTCCAGAGCCAGAGAAAGAAGAGCATGTCTCCGTGTCCGAAGCCGACTCCGGCATGGAAGAAGAGGAAGACATGACTGTGGGACAGCGTACCATGAGCACAGATCCCCTTGTGCCCATTCCATGGAAGACAAAGGCTCGGGTCCCTGCTTCGGGCTCAGGTCAGCACCGACAAAACGTTTCCAATGCCCCACCCTCCGGCCCGGCACTGAAACAGATACAAAAGCTCGAGCCAGCCCCGCTCTGATACCGAACCAACACCTTGGCTTCGAAATATAAGAGCAAGATACCTTTGGGACCGAAGATTCCACCTTCGACGCCCAAAGGCTCAGAGCCGAAACCTTCCAAGTCCAAGGACTCAGAGCCGAGACATCCCAAGGCCAAAGACTTGGAGCACAAAAACCTCCAAGGCCAAAGACTCGTAGCCGAAATCCTCCAAAACCAAACACCCAGAGCTTAAATTACCAACACCCAAGGCTCAGAGCCAAAACCTTCGACCCCGAAATCCCCACAGAAAGACAAAGACACTCTCCCCAAAAAGCTTCCATCTGATGAGCCAACTTTCGACCCAAAACAGTTGGTTAAAAACCCTAAAACAGGACATATTCAAGCAACCATTCCAGGCCCCTCCTAAAAAGAAGAATATGGGCGCTAACCCTTCTCCTCCTTATATTCCACCTCCTTCTCCTCCTCCTATTCCTAATTTACTCATTACACCTATAAATTCACCACTAAGGCCTGTTACACCTGACCCACAGGATGAAGGGGGTGGGGATGAGGATCAGGACACTGACGCTTGGGATGACTACCACACAGATCCAAATACAGATTATGACCCTGATTTCTATCCCTCCAGACCGGTGAACAACACTTACAACGCAACTTTTACATCGCAGAGCCTTTACAACGCAACCATTACAACGCAAACTATTACAACGCATTGCTCTGGGGGGCGCTCTAGGATAGGGAATAGGTTAATTTACTATCCAATAACCTTCCCTAGTGTCCACGGGGACTGGAGTTGGAATAGTAAATTAAACTATTCACTATCCAGCACCCCAAAGCACTATGCGTTGTAATGGACTGCGCTGTAATACTTACGTTGTAAAGGCATGCGATGTAAATGCATGCGTTGTAATGTCATACATCCCTCCAGACCTTCCCCACCTGACAACATGGTTATCTCGAGTTCCTTAATAGGGCTGCTCATTACCATGGGGGTAGAACTTCACAAAAGCCTTTAGAAGAGGATTTCCTTTTTGAGACACTTTCTTCCTCACAAAGAACTACTCATACCTTGCCAATGGTAAAAGGCATGTTAAAACACACAGACGATGTCTTTAAGGATCCTGTAAGGGCAAGAATTACCACACCTAGAGTGGATAAATAATACAAATCAGCTCCCACCGATCCTATTTATATTAAAGGACAGCTGCCCTTAGTCTCTCTTGTAGTCTCCAACGCACGCAAGAGAGCTAACTCTCAAGCCACAGGAGGCACCCCTCCTTCTGGCAAGGAGTCCAAGCTTATTGATGCCTCAGGCAAAAGGGTAGCTTCACAGGCAGCAAACAACTGGCGCATTGCTAACGCCCAAGCGCTGCTGGCCCGTTATGACAGGGCTCATTACGATGAGCTAGAAAAACTCATACAACACTTGCCTGACCAATACAAATTTAAGGCTAACAACCTTATTCAGGAATGGAAACTTATTACTAACACCTCCATTAAATGTGTGCTAGACGCAGCAGACACAGCATCTTGCGCAATTAACACCAGTATATTATTACGCAGACATGCTTGGCTCAAAATCTCTAGATTTAAGCCAGAGGTACAAACCTCCAAACTTAATCAACCCTTTGACAAAGAGCATCTTTTCGGCCCAGCTGTTGATACCATGCTGGAAAAGATGAAAAAGGACACTTAGGTCGCAATGTCCATGGGGGCTTTACAGTTACCTGCCAGTAGAGGTTCCTTTCGCCGCTCATTCTAAAGAGGTGGCTCGAAATCTATGTCCACTGACAATACCTCCTCCTCTTACAAGGGCAACAATCAATCTCCCTCATTCAGAGGATATTCTAGAGGAGGTTTTTGAGGAAACAACAGTAGAGGAAGTGTTAGAGGTAATTTCACACACTTCTCCCCTGCAAACAAACAATGACTTCCCTCCACTACCACCGTTTTTTTTATTTTTTTATCATCCCACTCCTGTCAGGGGACGTCTCTCCCAATTCCTACCCGTCTGGTCTGGAATTTAATCACCTCAGACAAGTGGGTGCTACAAATGATTCAATATGGTTACTGCCTGGAGCTTACAAGCACTCCCCCAAATGTTCTTCCAAGAGCACAGGCAATGTCACCAAAAAATCTCACCCTCTTAAAACAAGAGGTTCTATCTCTGTTACAAAAACACACTATAGAACCTGTTCCGTTAATATATCAAGTGACCGAGGTATACTCCCTGTATTTCCTAATTCCCAAAAAGGACGGCTCTCTCAGGCCTATACTAGACCTCAGACAGCTAAACCTATACATATAGTCGGACCACTTCCACATGGTCACACTTCAACAGGTGCTCCCACTACTTCAGCAAGTCGACTTTCTATCTACTCTAGACTTATAGGACGCCTGTTTCCATATTTCCTGTCACTCTGCTCACAGAAAATATCTCAGGTTTGTGGTGGATGGACCCCATTACCAATTGAAAGTTCTCGCATTCAGAGTAGCTACAGCACCCAGGGTTTTCCCTAAGTGCCTGGCAGTAGTCGCAGCTCATCTAACAAGACAGCCCGTTCATGTCTTCCCTTACCTAGACGACAGGCTAATAAAAGCCAGATCACAACAAAGCTGCATACATCCCACTCAAAAGACAGTACAACTGCTTCACAACTTGGGGTTCACTGTAATCCTCACCAAGTCTCACTTCCAGCCATACAACACACAAGTGTATCAAGGAGCCACAATAGGCACTCACAAGGCTCGGGCGTACCCCAACCCAGTCAGGATTTGCAACATCCAATCTCTAATATCACAGTTTCAACCTCAACACTCATTACCAGCCAGAGTGTTCATGCAATTGATCGGAATGATGGCTCCTTGCATCTTAATCGTTCCCTATGCAAGACTTCAAATGCACCCCCTACAGGAATGCTTAGCACGTGAGTGGCTCAAAGTCAGTTATCAGATCTGGTGTTGATAGATGGCCATACTCATTGCTCTCTGCAGTGGTGGAACATACAAAACCTTTCCAAGGGACAGCCATTTCTCAATCCGGTTCTACAGAAAGTGCTATCAGCAGACACATCCCTCACTGGTTGGAGAGCACATATGGGAAAACATACCATTTAGGGCATGTGGACTCTACAACAAAAACAACACCACATAAACCATCTGGGACTGCTATCAATTTCTCTAGCATTGAAAGCATTTCAACTTCATCTAGTATGCAAAGCTGTCCTGGTTCGCACAGACAACATGACAGCGATGTACTACATACAAAAGCATGGGGGGGGACACACTCTCTACTGCTGTCACAGCTAGCACAGAAAATCTGGGGCCATACCTCAAAAAATATATCTCCTTGCAGAACATCTTCGAAGAGTAAACAATCAAGTTGCAGATCTGCTCAGTCGTAAACAACAGAAAATACATGAATGGGAACTTCACCCTCAAATTATACTCCCATTCTTCCAAATGTGAGGCTTCCCAGAGATAGCTCTGTTCTCCACCCACCTAAACGCCAAATGCCCAAACTTTGTGTACAGACATCCACACCCATTGTCCAAAGGAAATGCACTATGAATGAATTGGTCAGGGATATTTGCTTACGCTTTTCCACCTCTCCCACTCATTCCATTAGTGGTACTGAAACTCAAACAGCACTCCCTTACACTTATCCTTGTGGCTCCCACATGGGCCCGACAACCCTGGCTCACAATTCTGTTGGAACTATTAGTAGTTCACCACCAAAAACTACACCTCTCCCCAAGTTCCTTACTCAGAACCATGGAGAGATAAGACATCCAGATCCTAATCACTCAACCTTGCGATTTGGCACCTGAAATCCTAGCGTTCGGCTACTTTAAACTTCCGACAGACGGTATGAATGTTATCAAAGAGGCTAGACGTCCTCCCACAAGAGCATGCTACGCAGCAAAGTGGAAGAGATTTGTTGTTTATTGGAACAACAATCAGATCGATCCACTAGATGTTTCAATACAAAACATCATTTGTTATGTATTACACCTACAACGTTCTAATTTAGTGTACACATCTATACGCTTACATATGGATGCAATAGCTGCATATCTGCAAAACAGACAGCACTTGTCTCTATTTAGAGTACCCGCTATTAAAGCTTTCATTTAAGGACTCAAAAGACTCATTCCTCCCAGACTTTCACCTTCTCCAGTGTGGAATCTTAACATAGTCCTAGTGGACATGGGTCCACCCTTTGAGCCGTTGCACAAATGTGAAATACAATTTTTCACCTGGAAAGTAGTCTTCCTTATAGCCATCACTTCTCTAAGAAGAGTTGGTGAGCTTCAGGCACTAACCATAGAGGAATCATTTGTGCAAATACACCAAAGCAAAGTGGTCCTTAGAACTAACCCCACATTCTTACCTAAAGTCAACTCTGCCTTTTATATCAACCAATCTGTTGAGTTGCCTGTGTTCTTCCCTCAACCAGATTCAGTGGCAGAACGTGCCCTTCACACATTAGATGTCAAGAGAGAATTACTTTACTACATAGAAAGAACAAAGCCCATTAGGAAAACTATACAATTAGTTGTTGCTTTTGCTCCACCACATAAAGGCAATCCCATGTCAAAGTCAGGCATTGCAAGGTGGATATTTAAGTGCATTCAATGCTATATCAAAGCTAAATGCACACTAACAATTCCCCCTAGAGCGCATTCTACACGCACACTGGGGGATTCTATGGCATTCTTAGGAAACATACCTATGGATGACATCTACAAAGCTGCAACATGGTCTACACCACACACATTCACTAACCACTATTGTGTGGATGTGTTAGCAAAACAACAAGCTATAGTGGGCCAGGCAGTGTTACGAACACTATTTCAAACTACTGCAACAGCTACAGGTTAGCCACTCCTTCAAAATAACTGCTTTATAGTCTACGCTAAAGCACATGATCTACAGCTCATACACCTCAAACGGAAAATGTTACTTACCCAGTATGCATCTGTTCTTGGCATATTGAGCTGTAGAATCATATGCACCCACTCGCCTCCCCGGGTACCTTTACCTGTTGCAGTGCTATCTTACTTAGATACACTTTACATGGACATCTCTTTTATTACTTTACTAACTCCATCATCACCCTTTACGGCAGAACAATCTAAGGATGGAGTCAGTGCCCATGCGCACTATCACCGAAAGGAGGAGTCACATACTTCATGATTACAAGACTTCTTTGAAGAAAAACAAAGTGCAAACATCCGGACCCAACACCAGATGGTGATCTATGTTAACGCTTATGACTCTACAGCTCTATATGACAAGAACAGATGCATACTAGGTAACTAGTATTTTGTTTCCATGCCATGGCAGCTGCCTCCGTAGTTCCATGGATCTTGTGCTCCTTTGGCGACAACTCTGACCATGCGGTCCAGTGTGGCAGCGATGCTGGAGGAGACGGGAGGGATCCCACTGCCCCACTACAAGCCATCACACCTGAGGGAAGTTCTGCTGTACCCGTCGTCCCCTCCACTTTTTCCAACCTGGGAGAGACTACCACCTACCCAGCAGGCCCTCCTAGACCTGAGGCAAACAGCCACCCTAACTACTGCTCATCTCTCAGAGACTTGGTGGGTCCCGTCTTGGAACTCTTACCACTCGAGCCCTCCCCACTAAGCTTCATCAAGGCAACAACTCAACAGACTTGAACCTGCCCTACCTCCTGTTAGGGGGTTGGAGGGCACTGGGGTCTGTGCCGTGGAGACTGGACAGAGGTGGTTATTACCAGCAGTGCTGATGCGGCTGCAGATGCCAGTTACATTTTGAAATGGGGGGTCCAATGGTGGGCACATGGGGCATACGCCTGGAGGACACATGCAGTGAAGTTCGGGGCCCACCCACTCACACCTCTCCACACCATCACCAGTTTTGCCAGGAGACCAGAAGACACGAGACACACCACCTCATCGCGGGGCTAAATATACCTCGGAAAGATAATATTACATCACCTGGTGGGGGGGCATAAGGCGCTCAGCACTTAGGGTGTAGGCCTCTCCGGCAACCACTGACACACAAGCTTAAAACTCACCTGGGATACCACTGAACTACTGCAAATGTCACACAAAAAAGCCCGCCGATCCACTGGGTGGCTTCTGAAGCACAGCCACACCACAACACAACTGCCTACAACAACTCAAGAATCCTCCTTGCATTACACATCATATGCCACCATGTTCAAAGGGAATCAACACAAAAAGAGTTCACTAGTGGACATGCCAAACTGCCCAAGTAAGATCCCACAAAAGAATGAAAACCTCAACGCCTTGACTGGTGACTGGTAGCCCCAGCCCCACTAATGCAACAATACATGGAAATCTTTCTAACTGAAGTACGCTCTTAGCTAGGGTTGCTCTGGACAGATTTAACGTACTGCATGCAAGAACTATGAAGGGAGGTGGACAATGAGGGGCACTGAGTGTCTGATTTGGAGCGCACCATGGACCACAGAATGGAAGATCAAGAACATCTTTGGCAAAGAATGCAAACTCTGGAGGAAGCACAGGCAGAGCCCCAACTGGAGCAAGATGACTTAGAATATGCAGTCACCAAAATAACATCGACTTTAGTGGTGTACCCAAAGGGGAAGAGGGCACATACATTTTCTCCTTCACCAAGGAACTACACCTTGCAGTCGGACTGGACAGGGCCCATGGAGTTTTCCCTGCCTCTTCTAGACCGGATACTGCCCTGGATACACTCACTAGAGTACATGTCTTTGCAAAGATGGAAAGCATACTGCGGTCTACAAGGGAGAAAGCAGATCGGCTTCAGAGGACATCCAATCCAGCTGTTCCAAGACCTATCCACTGCTACACTACATCATCACCCAGTGTCAGACTCCTGTGTGGAAAAGCACATTCCAAACCCTCTTGGTGGCCTCTGTCCTACCAGGACCCAGAAACACTAGACTTGGACTGTGCCTAGCAGAGACACACTCCTTCCCCAAATGGCACTATGTCCACAGATCTATTAGACTCTCTAAGCAGCTCAAACAGCCAAAACAGACTTCATAACCGAACCACCCCGAACCACACATCTGAGGGTTGCTCCGGGAGTTGGAACTATGGCCATGCCATGGGAGGCTCTTGGCCATTGGACAGGTCCCATTGGTCCTTACTGGTTTATGTTGTTTTTTATCTATTCCCTCCCATTATCTCTTCCAGTCACATTATTGGTGCCTTACCCACCTCTGGCCCATAGCAGGCTTCCTTTCGAAAGTTCCCCAAATACAGCCAACACACTACTTCTATCCAACATGTTTGTCACTTCTGCTGCTGTGACACCACCCAGCCTTAAACTCTTCTCTCTCAACATTTGGAGCCTCAATTTGCCTAACATACAACACTAAGTATGGATATACGGCTTTCTACACAACGCAATATCAATTCTCCAGGAAACGCACATTCTCAAACAAGACCTGAAACGCATGCACCACCCACAATACCCTCATCAATACTGGGCCTCATAAACCACAAAACTGTGAGGGTGGCGATCCTCTGTAAATCACATATAAGCCACCAGCCCTCTAATGTCACCAGGGATGCACAGGATAGATTTATCACAGTGACTCCCTCACCCTCCTGAACATTTATGCTCTCAACATAGCTCAGGGTGACTATCTACACAAAACTGTGGCTGACCAATAGTGCACAGTTACAGGCCATATTGTACTAGTGGGAGGCTTTAATCTGCATGGCATTCAGAGTTGGATAGACAAAAAAATGTGCTACCAGGACAAAAGCAATGTTTGCCCTTCTTAAAATAGAAATAATAGACCTTGAACTCATTGACGATCTATAACTAGGGGAAAAATACTACTACTTGTTATCACAAGCACAAGCCACCTATTTGTGCACTGACTACCTCCTAATACCTCCCTCCCTGCTTCTCTCCAGACAAACAGCTCCTATATCAGACATCTCAATCTCAGACCACGCCCACCTCGTCCTGCCATGGAGAGGGGATATTACCTCTAGCAGAAGTCCCACATGTTGGTGAATAAAACTTCAGATCTTAAGAGACCCCATCAACAGGGCAAGTAGCAACTCTGCAATCACAGACTATTTTACCCATACTACCACACAAGACACTTTCCTCCAGGCTTTGTGGGATGCCTACAAAGGCATTATACATGTAGTAATTAGCTCCCTAGAAGTAGAAAAGGCATGAGAGGGACCGATTCTTGAACAAACCTTGACATATGAGATCCACCTACCAGAACAACTGGACAAACACAGATCCCTGAAAACCACTCAACGCAAGTTAGCCACAGTGAGAGGTCAACTAAAAAAACTTAGAACCAACCACACGGAGAGAACACTTTTGTCCTTGCGACAACGATTTTATAATAGGGAAGACAAAGTAGGCTCTCAACTTGCACAGAAAATTAGACTTCGCCAAACTAAAATGCTGATCAAATAGATACGCACACAACAGGGGAATGGACAAAGAGAGAATCAGACCGAGGTCCTGATGCACACACCAGAGAGAGCTTAGAAAACTCCAGTTGACATAACTGAGGTCTGAAGAGCCATGAAATCGCTCCCAACTGGAAACCACTTGATCCAGATGGCCTCATCCTCACTTCTATAGCCAACGATGTGTGAGGCAGAAAAAATACTCATCCCGAAACCGGGGCAAGACCCCACATCTTGCCATTTTGCTCCTCTTACTGCCTCATATGATGAAAATTGTACACCAAAATTCTGGCCCTTTGGCTCAAATACCTCCTTCTGAGTCGTATCAATCCAGATAAAGTGGGATTTTTTTCAATATATTTTTATTAAGTTAAAGCAGTTTATCAAATAATACAGCACCACATTCTTGTACACATGACCAATAATCCTAGGCATTTCAGTGACAGTTACAAC
Source organism: Lissotriton helveticus (assembly GCF_964261635.1). NCBI lineage: Eukaryota > Metazoa > Chordata > Amphibia > Caudata > Salamandridae > Lissotriton > Lissotriton helveticus. The sequence continues at coordinate 42,224,515 of NC_136060.1, read as the reverse complement.
AGCCATAACCAATCCTCTTAAGAGCTGCTCAATACACATTCTACACCGGGCCCAATTCGCACTTTGTCCTCACGACCAGGAGACACCATCAGCAGGACAATCTGGCGGCACATGGACTTCCCCCGTGAACATTCCATTCCATTTGCTCCAGACCCTTTCCCACTTCCGGGGACAACCTCTACTCTCATCGACTACCTTCTCTGCCACCATGCACCAGTCCATGCCTCTCTTCCAGGCCATGAGAATTGGTGTGGACTAGGTATGTTGTGGTTAGCAGTCATCATGCCAAGGTCACCTAAGTCTGGTCATCACGCACCATGTCGGTGGCTTCCCACACATGATTTAGCCGAGAGCAACAGACTCTCACCACAGATCTCACTTATGCATGACACCACAGAGTCCCAATTGATTTAGATCCTCAGGCATTACCAGATAATATGATCAAAAGTAGCGTAGCCTTCTAACCACAGTGTCTATGACGCAGCAACTCTGACCTCTTTCCCATTTATACCATCGTGTTACAAGACAAGCAAGCCCTTTGAAGTATTTTGAGCTGCACCAGTCGAAAACATGTCCTAATGGCCACTTCCCTGGGCAATGCTAAAGCCTCTGGCAGTCTTCCTCATGCATATCAACTAGGTCCGCTTCCCAGCATTCCCGTAGGTGCAGACGTGTATCAAGGGAATTGTTAATGAGTTTTTGGTATGTGAGGATGATCCCCCTGAGGGTAATGCTTTCCTCGGACAATCTATTTTCTAGTGGTGACGACTCTGGGAGGTCCTCTTCTTGGGGTAGTGCTGCCTGTAGAGCCGTGGTACTCATAGCACAGCCTGCGGGCCACCAGCGGCCCAGCAGGCCTTCATTGGCGTCCCGCAGACCTTGCCTTGCTGTGTCTACGTTTCTAGTGAGGCTGGCAGTAAACACAGATGACCGCAGGAGCACACCTAGTGAATACGTATTAAATAGATATTCACTGCTATGCTCCTGCAGTCATCTTCTGTGTTGACTGCCGGCCTCTGTGACCTCGTGGCACTGTGGGAAAGCTTTCCAAAAGGCCCATAAAAGTCAGCTGTAAGTGCTTTCACAGCTGACTTTTAAAGGGCCTTTTGGGAAGCTTCCTGTTTGGTCTGAGACAGATAGAGGTGGGGGCAGATCGAGGCAGGGACAGATAGAGACAGGGAGAGAGATGCATATAGAGACAGAGATGCAGATAGAGACAGCAGACCCAGATAGAGATAGAGATGCAGATAGAGACAGCCAGAGACAGATGGGGACAGAGACAGATGGGGGCAGATACAGAGAGAGACATAGACAAATAGGGATAGAGACAGAGAGAGATAGAGTGACAGATAGACAGAAACAGACAGAGACAGACACAGACACAGACAGAGACTGATAGAGAGAGAGACACAGACACAGACAGACCGAGAAAGAGAGAAGATAGAGACAGACAGACAGAGAGAGAGAGAGAGAGAGAGAGAGAGAGAGACAGAGAGAAGATAGAGACAGACAGAGAGAGAGAGACAGACAGAGAGAGAGACGGGGATAGAGACAGAGGCAGGGATAGGGATAGGGACAGAGACAGAGAGAGAGACAGGGATAGAGACAGAGATGGATTGAGACAGAGACAGGGATAGAGACAGAGAGAGACAGGGATAGAGACAGAGAAAGAGACTGGGATAGACACAGAGACAGAGACAGATAGAGACAGACAGATAGAGATACAGACAGAGACAGAGAGAAGATAGAGACAGAGAGAGACAGGGAGAGACAGGGACAGAAAGAGAGACAGGGATAGAGACAGAGACAGGGACAGAGAGAGAGACACACACACACACAGAGACAGGGAGAGAGAGAGGGAGACAGGGATAGAGACAGAGATAGAAACAAAGAGAGAAGGACAGAGATGGATCGAGACAGAGAGAGAGACAGGGATAGAGACAGAGAGAGACAGAGAAAGACAGGGATAGAGACAGAGAGAGATAGAGAGGGACAGAGAGGGATAGAGACAGGGATAGAGAGATACAGGGATAGAGACCGAGACCGACAAAGACTAAGACAGAGAGAGACAGAGACAGAGAGAGGCAGAGAGATAGATGGAGACAGAGAGAGATAGAGAGGGACAGAGAGGGATAGAGACAGGGATAGAGAGATACAGGGATAGAGACCGAGACTGACAAAGACGAAGACAGAGAGAGACGGAGACAGAGAGAGACAGAGAGATAGATGGAGACAGAGAGAGTTAGATAGAGTGATAGAGAGAGAGAGAGAGTGTGGGAGAGGTAGAGAGATAGAGAGAGAGAGATAGAGAGAGATAGGGAGAGATAGAGACAGAGAGATCGATAGAGAGGGATAGAGAGATAGATAGATGTGTGTATGCCGGGTCTGGTGGCTAAGTGGATGAATGCATCCGCTGCAGGGGCCTGTGTTCAACCTCAAGGTCACTTCTTGTTTTTTTTTGCTCTAGCCCTGCCCCCCCACTGACCCCACCCCCACCGTTGTGGCCCTCTGCCACAAACCACACTGTAAATTTGGGAGTACCCATGCTGTAGAGCATGACGTATATGCAGATATCGGAAGGTTTCAATGGGAGCTAAGTTATAGGTATTTTGCAAATCTGCAAAGGAAACTACCTGCGCTTTGGAACAAGGATCCCCTACCCTAGAGATCCTTATTAGGTCTCATTTGTCAAAGCCTGGTCTCGTCCCCATTGTACCCAAAAGTTTGGAGTCCCATAAAGGATGTTGCACGCGTGATCCAATTTCCCCACCTGTGGCTGGAGAACCAGTTATAAACAAGAGGGGCAGCCCTGAAAACCTGAACCAGGGACAAACAATACTATACTGCAGTCACAATCAGCCAGAGAAGGGGCGCAACAGAGGCAGTAGCGACCCATTCGCTTCCACGAGCTGAACCCGTGGGGCTGGACTAAGCCACTGACTCATATGTTGGATGGCAATTTATTAAAGGCGACTGACAGTTTACTCATTAATAAATACTTGTAATTATGTGATCTACTAGCCTTCTGCCAATTAATTTGGCTTCTTAAAATTATTTGAAGGACTAGGCTGTTCCATTATTTTACCTAATCTTGGAGCCTTTGAATTTATGCATACATTCCTACAATTATAATTCAGCATTTTCTCTTGATCTTCATTCTACAGAGTAATTTTCCGGGCGGACTCCATACGATCGTTGCACCTTCGGTTGGGTCTACTTTAACAATAGATGTTTTATTGAAACTGGTACAGGTGCTAATATAATTACCATTTGTCCTGTTGATGATCATTTAGTTTCACTATGTTCGAAATGTCGTCGACGCACATATGTGGCTGTAATTAAAGAGGACGCATTGTTTGTTTTGTGTTGTTTCAGTTTTGTCCTGAACTTCTGATTTTTGTTAACCTTTTTCCCTCAGTCTGTTTACACATTTGTATGTTTATTGTTTTGAGCGCCTTTTGTCTTATATGTTTTAAGATTGAATTATTTATCATTGTTAATAAAACTTTTTCTATAGATTGAGATATTTAAACATGGGTTTTCTCTTTTGTCTCCTTTTCTCTTTCCGTTTTTCTTTTCTGTGTCTTCATTGGTATCATTTTCCATATTTTTCATATTATAATGTTTTCTTTAGGTTTTTCGATTTTTTGTTTTAAATTTGGCTCACTTATTGGGTTAACTTGAACCCTTGGCTGGAGAAGCAGGCAGTCCATACAATAGGCTGGTTCATCCCTGGGCTGATGAACCCACTGGTAGATGAAGATTCCGCTTTTCCCCGTATACCATGTTGTTACAACGCGATCATTACAACGACTGCATTGTAACAACGTATTCCATTACCCCGCAAGTTTTTTTAAAATTTATTATTTGCAAGGAAAAACAGCTTACACAGATCAAAGAATTCAAGGATTGCAAAGTAGATGCAGTCAGCCAAGGCAAAGAAAAAAAAGTTAGCAACAGATAAATTATAGATACAGTGCTTACAAGAATTATATCTAGATCCACTCCGAGATAGGAGCCCATATCTTTTCTCCCATAACCCTCCTCCTTATCCCTTTAGTTCTATATACAGCCAATTCCAAATTATACAGAGACAAAAGTCTTTCCCGCTAATTAAAAGAGGAAGGCGGCTCGGGGTTAATCCGGTCTTTGGTGATACACGCCCGGATTACAGCCATAGAAATAAACAGAAAACATTTCGTAGCTTTAGGCCTTGGCTGATCAATCGTTTCGGAGCTGCACCCAGTCAGTACCAGCTCACCAGTTATGCTAATTGTACGTCCTGAAATTAAAGCCAAAAACTTTTCAATGTTCAAAAAAAATTCAGAAAGGCTAGGACATAAAAAAACCATATGGAGCGCATCCGCAGCATACAGGCCACACCTGTTACATTTTGTACCTGTGAACGAACTCCATTTAGAAACCCTACTTGGGGTATAATATAGATCATGTATGGCCATAAAGTGTTGTGAGCGTATCCTTCCAGTTATAAGAACTCGATTGGCGAGCACTATAGATTCCTGTATATTAACTTTGGGAACCCCAAGCTTGGTTGCCCATTTACTTTTACAATTTTCCAGATCATCCGGAAATTCTTGAATCAAGCAAGAATAATATAGACCAATTGAAGTCTTTTTCAACTTATATTCGACAAGGGGAATTTTAATCATTTCTTGTTCGGATACTGAGTTAAAGGACAATAAGAAGCTACGTATCTGGAGAAATTTAAAGAAGTCATTTCTCGATAAACCAAAATTACTTTGTATATCAGTAAAAGAGACTAAATGTCCCTTTCTAAAAAAATCCCCTAAGCAATAAATTCCTTTAATCTTCCATCTAGTTGCAATTTGGTCCCGGAAGATATAGGGTAGTAGGTCTGATGCAGAGAAAAGAGTGTAGTTATTTATTTTGGAGATCCCCATATGACGCCTGATCATTTTCCAGACTGTATAAGCAGATATTAAAATCTTGAATTTAGTTTTCTTGAAATAGCTGGGTTCGATTATCCTCAGCAAACATCCCTTTATCTCTTCACCCATAGCCAACTCGTAAATAGATGGGGTGTTAGACATTGGAATATAAGCTTTATCACCAACAACAAGTGGACTTATAAACTGTAAAACGGCTGCGGCATAGTAAAATAAGAAATAGGGGATACTCCACCCACCTCATTCTTTAGGGAGAATCATCTTTTTATGAGCTCTACGTTGTTGTTTATAGCTCCACAAAAATCTTGAAGTTATCCTCTCTAATTTTTTTAATAATATCAAGGGAAATTCAATGGGAATTGTGCGAAACATATACAAGAATTTAGGTAGTATCAGCATTTTCAAGACATTGGCTCGACTATACAAAGATAAATGGAGATGATCTACTCTTTGTAGTGTTGCACTGGTTTTCGCCAATATAGGATTGAAGTTCAATTCTGGAATTTTGGAAACAAGGAGTGAGATTTTAATACCCAAATAAATACCTTTAGGAACGGTTACTATGGAAGTAGGGGGTTTGTCACCAACATATAAAGTCTGAGGTTTGGATAGATTCAACTTATATCCTGAGAAGGATCCAAATTGTGTCGCTAAATCATTAATGGCAGGGATTGCAGTTTCTATATCTGTTGTGACTATGACTATGTCGTCTGCATAAGCTAGAGCTCGGTAATCTGTTTTAGCTAAGTGGATTGGTTTAATGTTTACAACCGAATTTAAGCGATTCAAAAAAGGATCTATATAGAAAGCAAAAAGTAAGGTTGAGCACAGACACCCTTGCCGTGTACCACGGGTAATTGGGAACGAGGAAGACATTTGACCACCCAACCTTATGGAAGCAATCGGAGAATGATACATAGTTTTCAGAGCGGTTAAGATACCTGGGCCAAATCCCTTACTAGTCAGAAAATCCCACATGTATGCCCAGGCAACCCTGTCGAATGCTTTCTCAGCATCCAACAGGGTTACCCCGTTAGTAGAGCCGGTTGCCTTAGCCCAGTCCAGAAATGTAATTAAGCGGCGTATATGATCCGCCGTGTCTCTAGAAGGAATAAACCTGTGTTGAAATTTTGAAATCAAAGGTGTGATAATATTAGACAAGCGTAAGGCCAAGATCTTAGAATAAACCTTACTATCCGCATTAATTAGCGATATGGGCCTAAAGGAAGATGGTAACAAGGGCGATTTATCTTTCTTAAGAAAAACAGTGATGATAGAAGAATGCCACGAGGGTGGTGCCTTCCCCTTTTGAGCTTCCAAGAAAAGCGTGGTCAGTTCTTTTTTGAGAATGTTTCGAAAAGTTCTAAAAAATTCTAAAGGAATAGCATCTGGTCCCACAGCCTTGCCTAGAGCTAATGACGTTAGGGATTGCTCTATCTCTTCCCAAGTGATTGGGGTATCTAATTGCTCTGACTCCTCAGATGTCAAGATGATATTAGGCAAGGCTGCGCTAAACTCAGCTACCCTTCCTTCAATACCGCCAGTAATATCTTCTGTATATAATTTACAATAGAACTCGCGGAAGACCCCTAATATATCCGAAGGAGAGTCGTATATTTTACCTGAGTCATCCATAATTTTATCTATCCTTGCAGAGACCTCCTTCTGTCGCAATCTCTTCGCTAGGAGTCTCCCCGAGTTTTCTCCCACCTCATAAAGTTCAGATCTAAAGACAGCAATTTGTTGAGCTAAGTCTGTGGCAAAATTTTGATATATTCTTGCTTTCTGAGTAGCCAGATTTTTTAAGATTAGGTCAGTATTTAACCCTCTACTGCAAGCCGTCATCAGCTGTATTTCAATATCTTGCAGTTTACCCAACTCAATGTCTTTTGTCTTCCGCATTTCCCGTTGTTTATGAATTGAGTAACTAAGCGTTTCTCCCATATTCCCAGATTTAAAAGCATCCAACACCACTTCAATTGATGCCGAACCTTGATTAATTAGGAAGAACTCAGAAATCCACTTGTCCATATGTTCAATTTAGAGGGGATTGAGTAATAATTTCCGCTCAAAGGTCCAAGACCTCAAGGATGAGCCAGAGTTGACTTCTATATCAAAGATAATAGGATTGTGATCCGAAATAACTTTCGGAAGAGTTTCAAACCTAATATTTTTGTCAGCATTTATGAGTCCTGCTGTTACGAAGAAGTAATTAAGGCGAAAGTGTCTCTGATGCGGGGCAGAGTAAAAAGTACACCCGGGGAACCCCCTCCTTTTAAATAACCTATGTCAACCAGCCCAAATTCATCGATGATTCCTTTGATTGCCTTGAATACATTTTTCTTCATACCACCATATACATAATTACTAGTGATGTCAACTTGCCCATCCAAATACAAGTTAAGATCCACACATAGAATTAGAGGAGATGGCCACAGTGCTAATTCTATGCTTAAATGATTTAACATGTCCGGGTCATCTGAGTTAGGGCTGTAGATAGTACAGATAGTACAGATAGTCAAAATCGAGGTTTCCAGCCGTAATTCACTAAATACCCACCGACCCAGAGGGTGCTCTTTAGTACGTATACTTGTACCATGCCCGTACCATATTAAAATCGCTACTCCTCTTATGGTTGTGCCCATTCGAGAACAGCTAATTAATTCAAGACCAAGATCTTTAAACCAATTCCTATTCTTCCAGGCTATATGAGTTTCTTGAATGTACAGGAGGTTGACTCTCATAGTTTTCAAAATTTGAGCCATGATGCCCCTTTTCCTCCTATCATTTAAGCCACAAATGTTCCATGAACACATTGTAAATCTACCCATTTTCAAGACAAATTATAGAAAAGGATTTCACACAAAAGTTTGTTTGAATCTAGCAATAGAACAATTAAATGACATGTATTGACAGAATGACAAAAATAGTGCTGCATAGAAAGTTCCTTTACTGTTTTTCCTTGCCCCACCCAGCAAACCCCCCTCCCCTGAAACCCACCCTGATGCCCACCCTGAAGCCCACCCAACGGAGACAAAGGGACTGAGAAGTCCCCATGGATGATGGAGAGAGAAGCTGTCTATGCCCCCACCGGTCATCCCACCCCCCAAAAATACAGACAAAGAGAAAGTGAAGATACCTAAGAAGTTCAGGAAAAAAAAAAGAAAAATATGTTTCAACATCGTTGCTATAGGCACAGATGCAAAAAAAGAGGTAGCAGTATTACCATTTATAATATTTGCTAAGATACATCCATGACAAGACAAAGGGTTCAGCTATCGTAGCTCGTTAATTTTTAGCTGCTATCGCTGAAACAAAAAAATACATTTTCTCTTTATAAATAACTTTTAACTTGGAAGGATTTAACAAAAAAGCAGTGGCTCACTTAGCCTGGAACTGGGGTATCAACTGTTGGAAATTACCCCGCAAGTTGTAACAACAACTTGCGGAGGGGGGGGGGGGTGCTGGATGTTGGAATAGTAAAATTTAAAATTCCAACTCCAGTCTGTGCGGACATTTAGGGAAGGTGTTGGATTTTTAAATCCAACACCTTCTCCCCCCTCCGCAAGTCATTGTAACGACTTCCAGGGTAATGGTATGCGTTGTCACAACGCGGTTGTTGTTACGACCACCTTGGAATAGCATGCGGGGTTACGGATGCGGGGTGACAGCTGTTTACCCTGGTCGATAGTAGACAAATGCGCCGCTCTATAATATGACTGGATATCAGGCAAGGCTACCCCCATCATACCACCCTCATGTCAACTTTCCATGGGCAATTGTTAGGGGGCCTCCATCCCACAGCAGGATCCTGATCTCACCCTCTATAGCTTCAGCATAGGTATCAGGCACTGGGAATGGAGTGTTCTGTAGCACGTATAGAAAGCACTGCAGCACCATCATTTTGAATAATGTGGCACTCCCCAGCAGAGAGAGCGGGAGCAACCTCCAGTGTTGGACATCACATTTAAATCGGGTAAGTGAGTCTTGTAAGTTTCTGGCAGCAAATAGGTCAGGGCTAGTGGTGATGAAGATGCCCAGATATCAGAACCTGTCCATTACTATCCGCACCTCACATTCTGGAGACAGATGTTGTGTCAGCCCATTGGGGGCAAAAACCACTGATTTAGACCAGTTGATTGTATATGCAGAGAATCTACTGAAATTAGTGAAGATGTTCAGTATTCTGGGAATGGAGGACTATGGAGCGGTCACATAGAGGAAGATATTGTCTGCATATAGAGATATTCTGCCCTCCCACTACTCTGTCCAGCGTAGACCACCGGTCAACGGGTCTCCTCAGACCCAGGCCGCCAATGGTTCGAGAATAAAAGCAAATATGAGGGGTGATAGCGGGCAGCCCTGCCGGGTCCATCACTGAAGGGAGAAAACTTGGGATACCCTCCCATTTACCACCACCTGCACCAAAGGTTTGGTATAGAGAAGTCGCACCCAGGACAAAAACCCAGGGCCAAAGCTCATTTGCTTTAGTACAGCAAAGACATATGGCCACTCCACTGTATCAAACGCCATGTGAGCACCGAGAGACAGAACTACCGTACCCTCACGGATTCTATGTATGCGCCCCAAGACTCAGTGGAGCTGTCACAAGTTAAGAGCTGAGTTGCGACACGGCATGAAATCCCGATTGGTCTGGGTGGACCAGTTTAGAAATGAGTGGAAAGCTTTGTGAGAATCTTTGTCTCAGCATTCAGTAGCGAGATTGGCCAGTAGGAGGCACACCGCTCCATCGATCTACCCTCCTTGTGTATTACCACTATGTAGGCGAGCCTTTGATCCTCAGGGAGTGTGCCCTTTTGCTAGCTCTCCTTGAACATCTTCAGTAAATATGGTGCTGTGGTGGATGCTGTGAGCTTATATTGTTCTATTGGTAGACCATTAGGCCCAAATACCTTGCCTGAGTTTACAGCTCGAAGTGCTTGCTTCACTTCATTCTTTGCGACGTCGCTTTCCAAGAGCATCAGGTCCTCAGGCGAAAAAGTTAGGAACGGTCGATCTGCCAAAAGATCATAGGACTCATGCTCTGTGGCCATGTCCCCCAAGGAATATAGGCGTGAATAGTAGGTTGTGAATGTATCAATGATCTCCTGCAAATAACGCAAACGCTCCTTGTCATCAGAACATATTGCAGCCACCCACTGGTTTGCTCTCTCGTGCTTATTCAGCCATGCCTTGTGCCCCATTTCCTACACACAGTGCTGCGTTGTACTGTGTTTGGCCCTAGCCACCTCCATCACCAGATCTTTGTATTCCTCCTGCTTGAGGTTTAGGTTATGTCACATTTCTACATTTTCAGCCCCCACCAGCTGAGCTTCTAAGTCTAAAATCTCTTGTTTGAGTGCTTCTACCGCAACTCCCTTGTCGTGTCTATGTCCTACTATCAAAGAAAGTGCTTGACCTCTGATCACTGTTTTATAGGCCTCCAAGAGTATTCCAGGAGAATTAACCGAGTGCTCATTTCAAGTACTGGTTTGTGGCTTTTATGAGTCCCTCTCTTACACCTGGGATTTTAAGAAGCCAGGGATTTATGGTGATTGTTTACTTGGTATGTGATATGCCCACGCTGTATCGCGCCCATAGAGGGGAGTGATCAGAAATTCCCCTCTCCAAATGTTGCACATGACAAAAATGTTTACGGTGAGAGGTCAATGATATAATAAAATAAATACAGGAAAGGCTCCCATGTCCCCTGGAGTGAAATGTATACTGTTGTTCGTTGGGGTTAAAGGCTCTCCAAATATCAACCAGGCACAGCGCAGAGGGGAAATGCACCAGCTGGGTGCGCAGGGTATCAGTTGTCTTGGGGCAGACAGTCTCTATTGTTATATAGTCACCTAATAAAATCCTGCCATATCAGGGGCCCCCCAACAGGAAATTCAAGCATTAGAGCACCCAGGTCAGGGAGGGTAATGCTGTGCAGAGCAGGCGGGACATACACAGATAGAATATTGATGTTTTTTCCCTCCCATGTACCAGAAAGGGCTGCGTATCCCCCTAGCTTGTTCAACCAAAACTTGTCAATAGTGAGGGTGAACTGTTACTTGAGGAGCATCCCCAGGCCCCTGTAGCCAGCAGAACCACCATTTCGTACCCTCCGCGATCTAAGGCCCTGCAAGCATTGCCAATGAGGTGAATTTCTTGCGATAGGATTACGCTGTGTCTTTTGATATATTGGAGCACTACTCCATGTTTGATCTTGTCCCCCAAACTGTTCCTGTTCAAGGATAATATTCAGATCTCAGGGATAGAAGTTTCTTCCATTGTGGTCATTCATAACAACAACATCTCCCCTCTGGCTTCACACAGATAGGGTCTCCTGGAATGCCGGGCCAGAGTCGCCTAGTTATAGTGAACCCTGTTAACTGAATCAGAGTGGTATATGAAAACTGCCCTCGTTGAGTCAAAGTAAGTGAAGAGAAAGAACACATTAAACAATCCTCTGCCCCTTTTTGCCCACCCCTCATTGTACCACTGGAAACCATAATAGAAATACCCATAAAAAGACTCCTCTCCCTACATCCCTGCATGATAAACCCAAGAACTGCCCTTCCGCCAACTCTGTAAAGCGCGTGTCACCCCATATTGAACTCAGGTGACTATAGACTTCCCCTCTAGCCCACCCCATCCCCATATTGATAGAACATTGCTACTATTAGACAAGGTAGGATAAAAATGCAGTCCCGATAACTGAACAAGCCTCATACCCCCAAGGCAGTATCCTTTGCATAGCAGGAGTCAACGACAGTCAGAGTACCTAAGAGATCTCCCACCTGGGCATTCAAAGCATCCCGTCCCGTCATCGGGCCACATTACCGTTACACTGCTGTCCGTCACCTACATCAAAGAGGAGCACATCTCCTAAGCATTAGCCAGTCAAGTCTCCTTCTGTCGCACTGTAGCCTCCTCTACATGTGAGGAACTTCCTGTGGATTGTCCACCAGATGCCGCTGATTTTCTCTGCCTTCTCCCACGTCGCGCCCTATGGCCGAGGCACCCAACCTGTCGCCATCCTTCGAGCTTCGAGGTTTCCTCTGGCATTGAGTAAAACCATGCCTTACCCTCTGATTCAACTCACAACCTAGCTGCGAAAAGCATTGAGTATTTTACTTCTTTCTCCCTCAGGGCCTTTTTAACTTACAGAAAGCTATGTCTTTGCCTCTGCACCTTCAATGTGAAGTGAGGGAGAAAAGTTATGGGTGCATTATCCTACACCACTGGCAGAGCATTGCAGGCCATCTGGAGCACAACGTCCCGGTCACAGAAATTAAAGAGATGGGTGAGGATGGGTCTTGGTGGAGCACCTCAACATGGTCATCTGGCCGACACTCAGTGGGCCCTTTCTACAGAAAGATACTTGGAGGCCTCGGGGTTGGAGGTGCTTGAGGATAAGGTCCTCCATGAATAGATCTGTGGTTGGTTCTTCTGCTCATTCAGGGGCTCCCAGAATGCAGACATTATTACGCCTGGATCTGTCCTCATAGTCCTCAAGTTCCGCTTCTAGGATTTTGTTAGTGGCCTGTAGCTTGCCAGCTTAAACCTTGAGGACCATTGCGTCCTGAAGCAGAGTCGCTGCTGAGTCGTCCTTGACTCGCCCCATGTTGCGAAGATCCGCCGCATTAGTGAGACCTCTGTTGTAACGGAGCCTATACGCGATTCCAGCACAGTGTGGACTCCTTCTATGGCCTCCTTCTATGGCTAATACCACATAAAGGTATGCAGTTCCTCAGTTGTCCGCACCAATGAGACACGAGTAGGGAATCCCTGATTGTATTTGCCTATCCGTATTAATGTTGCTAGATGCTGAAAAAGCTTTTCATAGGGTGATATGGGTGTTCTTAAAAGCAGTCCTAAACAAGATTCAACTGGGTCCCCAGATGAAAGATAGGATTATGGTGGCATACGCCACTCTGTGAGCATACGAATCAATAGGCAATGCACACAATGGATCTCACTGGCCAGGGAAACTTCACAGGGATGTCCTCTCTCACCTCTCATTTTCATCGTAGTGATCGAGCACCTAGCCATCCAAATTAGGCAAACACATGACATTACAGGGATGCCCTTTGGGGGCCATAGTCAGAAACTCAGTATCTTTGCAGATTATGTCTTACTTATCCTAACACACCTTGTCAACGCCCTACCAGCCCTGCTCTCACTCTTGACTCAATTTGAAGTTGTGTCAGGGTTCAAAGTTAATACAGACAAATCATATATACTCAATCTCACACTACCCACACAAGACGTAACATCCCTTCAACCACACCCCCCTTTCTGGTGGACAACTACCTTGATTCACTACCTAGGCCTCTACATTACACATATCTAGCAGACTGGACAAGACTTAACTAGACGGAGTCCAGACTACCATTCTGAAGATGTCCGAAGAAGGTGCCCCTTATACATAGCTTGGCTGGGGTGTATTAACATAATACAAATAAACATCCTTCCCCGTCTCCTCTAACTTTGTCAATCCCTTTTAATGTACATTCACATGGTTGACATCTTACAACTCCAAACTCAAGTCCGAAATGTATTTCTTTTACATATTTCTTTTGCAATTTTTATAATAAACAGTACTGCTGCGCAGAACAAAGTGGGACATGTGTGTTCAACCTATGAGGTGATCAGCAATATTTGCTCCAAATACCAACAGCGAAGGAAACAGCAAGCAGTGGTAATTAACCGCTGGAGGAGATTGTTGCAGCAGCTCGCACATTGAATAACAATCATTTATAGACAGCTAAAAACACAGTCCCAGATAGATAGTCGGTGATCCCTTCCACTCCCATTGCATCATTAGCCGACAGACGGGCCGATGCTTCCCACACACCCAAGACACTACACAGTCATGCAACAGTGGCAGAGCTTGTGAATAGTGTCATCATGCCAGCAGCCAGTGAGTGAGCCGCAGAGTGCTTCTTTTCTACCACAATCAGCACCAGGGCATCTATTCGAGGGCAAGCCACTAACACAGCATCCGAAGCAGGGAACATCAGACATCAAGCACTCCCCTAGATTATTCTTTCCAAATTGCCTCTCTCTTCCAATCCGCCCACTTCACCAATTCCTTCCCCCAACTATACAGGCTGGGACAACTGGAAGATTTCAAGCTCATCGTCAATTGTCTTTGAGCAAAGATGAGTGCCAAATCTGTAAACCTGTCTGCCGCCTTTCGGGCTATGCTGCGACAGTGCAAGCCCAGCAAGCACAACTACAAGCACAATCAAAGTCCCTATCTGTGGCTTGGCATCTAACTTGTAATAAAGTGGCCCAGTATGGAGTCAGAATTGGAAAAATCCATAACATGAGATAAAATCCCACGTCATCTCCGTGGCATCTAGGACACGCCGATGAAGCACCGGGAAGCATGCTATACAGCGGTCAGAGGGTCAAGTACACCCTGCGCAAATAGTAAAACTGAATATGCTTGAACCTGGCATTTCGGGACACCTTACGGGTAAGCCCCAGAGTCCTCCTCCAAGCCGAGTCACCAAGTGAGGGACCATAATCTGCCTCACAAAGCTGGTGCAGCTGGGACACTCCAAATACAAAAGTTCAACTGAAACTGGAAACTTCCTTGTGTTCTTAACAAGCTCCTTATGCTCCCAAGAGAAAAAGGTGGATTAGCCTGCCAGCATTAGACTACACAGCATTCTCAGAGTGGTCTAACAGGGACTGTAGGACCCTACAAGACCTGTTCAGAGTTGACACTAGAAAATCCTTTGACCAATGCAAACTTTAATTCCAAGTTTCAGAACAAGCCCGACTAGAATACAGCCAGCTAAGGCATTCGGCAGAGCACCCATCCAATCTCCCTGCCACTATGAGGAATAAGACCTTGTTTGAGAACTTGGTCTGTACATATTCAGGCACAAAGAGCAACATTTCCCGACCTTAAAAAACTATAGAAGACTCCAGGCAAGTCATGACTCATAATTAACAAGCCCAATGGGAAACTGACCTTCACCGGACCATTACAATTAGGAACTGAGATCGTCTCTGGCATGACATCCGCAAAATCCTACCTAGTGTACCACAGAAGGAATTAAATTAATCAATTGTACCAGTGGTACCTC
The DNA here is from genome assembly GCF_964261635.1 of Lissotriton helveticus. NCBI lineage: Eukaryota > Metazoa > Chordata > Amphibia > Caudata > Salamandridae > Lissotriton > Lissotriton helveticus. Next base: position 42,209,490 of record NC_136060.1, on the reverse strand, counting down.
ACACAAACCGGACTACACAAAATGTTCACCAAGGTCTCATCACAATGCTGGAAATGCAAACAAACAGAAGGGACATTCCTAGATATATGGTTATCCTGTGCTGTGATACAAACATTGGGAAAGAGGTATCTGATACCTAATGACCCACTCATTATTGTCCTGGGCATGCAAACTGTGACCCATGACAGGCGTTGACATGACTCTCCTACGCCAACTGATGGGGCAGCCAAACAGCCCTTAGCTGTAAATTGGAGACGGAACACTGCACCAAATTTGGCTCAATGGTTCCACAAGATGTGGCAAATCCTGGTTATGGAACAAATTACACACAACCTCAATTATACTGAGCACAAATTCACACACTTCTGGGAACCCCTGATAAACTATCTGTCTAAAACTGAACTATCCCATTAAACCCCACAATGCCTTCTAGCTCTACATCTTCTTGACTGAGCGGGTCAGGAAAGGTTCAGCAGTGATACACCAACCATGCTGAATCCATGTACCTAATATTCCATGAGACCCTCCAGAATCTGCAACTCACTAGATTCTCCGCTACCTGAACATGCTCAGACTGCTGCTTAAAAACTTTCCACAAGAAAAAACTCTACTACTGCCAACTTTAGGTAGCATGTCCGGCTTCTATTATTTACCCACTTAGGGGCAGTAATTTAGGAAAGGCACCATCCTCTAAACACTTCCCCCTGCTCTTCCTGAACCTCTTCCCCTTTCATTACTCCCCACTCTCCCTAAGCCCACCCCCATTCCCCCACTTCATGTTGAGAGACTCTTCTTTCTCCATCGTTCTAAGCAGATAAACACCAACATATATAATGCAGCAAGCTATATTGAGGTACAGTACATGCTACTACTCTCTGTGCACTTGGGGTGTTTTTCATTTTGAAAATAATAAAAATATTTACACACAAAAAAATAAGCAGTCTCATCTGGGTTGTGAACAAGGAAGAGTGTAATGTTCTTGGTACAAGCACCTGGACACAGCCTACAGACAATGGGCCATATGTATCAAGCCTTTTTCCCATTTGCAAACGGGCAGATTCTAAGAATCCGCCCGTTTGTGAATTGGAAAAAGCCTTTTGGGATGTATCATTCCAAAAGGCCTTCGCAAAATAGAGAATTGCTAAATTTGCGATTCTCTATTTTGCGAATGCAATTAAGGAATTGCAAATTGAGATTCCAATTCTGGAAGCACCAGAAATTAGCTATTTGCCCTTAAGGAATTGCAAATTATCACCAACTTCATGTTGGTGGTAATTAGCGATTTTATTTAAAAAAGCACTTTTTAGATTTTTTTAAAGTGCCATATTTTGCACATGCATGTATGTGCGCAAACTGTGCAAACATGCATATTTCAGGGGTGCAACAGGGTGTCTTTTTGGCACCCTTGAAACCTTGAAATTGCATTCTCAATTTGCGGTTCTCTAATTGGTAATCGCAAATTAAGAATGTCTTCCTATTCATTCCTAGGGGCCTCCTAGCCCATAGGAATGAATGGGAAGGTATTCCTTTATTGCAAATCTCAATTTGCAATTCACAAATAAGGACTATATAGGATACGCAAATTTTTTAGCAAATCCTACATACATTGCATTTTGCGATTCTCTAATTGCAATTCGCTAAAAATCGCAATTTGAGAATCGCAAAACTCTTTTTTGATACATGTGACCCCTAATCACTTTCTAATAAATATCATCTTTCTGGTTAGCCTCGCAGTATCAGGGAAATCGGAGAACACAATCCCCATTCAAGCTAATGCAAGTCACATGGATATAACATTGATCTCATCATTTATTATTTTCTACACCATTATAGCAATGACTTTAGTACTGGCTCTCTTTCCCTGACTTCTTCAAGCACTCCCACGCTGATAAGCCACATCGTTACATTTTCTAAAAAAGTTTGATACGTTTTTTGACAATAATGTGCTTTTTTACTGGAGAAACGGGTATTCTTTTGCTTATCTTGAATCTAATGAAAGGGATGATTACTTTTTCGCACTTTTGATCTTGTCTTAAAAAATCTGACAATAGATAATTTATGATTTGAAAGTCCAAAGTTAAGATTTCATTGCTCCTCTTCAAATTCACGTTCGGAATAGCTGGACAAAAATCCCTGTTATGCTGCAAGCCCCTATGGTATATAAAATCTTAAACAATTTGACAAGTATTACTCCCTTCTCTTTAGGATCCCAACATTCCCTGACTTCTGTGCCCATGTCCACAGCAAATATCCATGGTCCTCTACGAACTCTACAGACAACTACTCTGTTTATTGTCCCAAAATACAGCATATATCCCTACAACATGATCTATTGTGGTCTTAAATATGCTCTGCATTGTTTGAGCTTTTGCTGTCTGTTTATTCATCCTAAAAAATGTATTCCCTTTTCGATTTGTTATGTTTTTTTGTTTGCTCCCTATCACGAGTAGTGGTCACCATGCTCTGTTCGGGTTATGTTACGCCTAATCTTGCCGTTTGGTAATCACGTGCATTCAAACATTTCTGAAAAAATAAGTGGAAGAAGCTAAAATAAATCATTTTTGCTTCACAAAAATCGTGCGAGTTGGAATGTCGGTATCCATTGTTAGCTCTTAAAATGCATATTGTGGTAACATAATTTGTAGAGGTAAGGTATCAAGTCATGATGACCTGGCAGCAATAAGCAGTAAATAAGTACCAAATTATAACATTGAAAACTACTTTACTTCTCTGCTACAGCTCCTAATTCGGATTGCAAAATGATTGTTATTGTAAGCACCCAATTCCTATGTATTTTTGCCTCCGGAGGACTGTTATCCAATATTTTTTTAAATAAGTGCTTTGATTTCCAATATATGGACCTCAGAGTATGAATGTTCTGAGTACCTATCATGAATCATGATCCCATTCTCTGTGCTGCACCAAAGCAGAAGAGGTCTGTGTGTTTCTTTCCGCCTACAGCGCACGGACTAACTAGGAAATTCAAATTAGTGCATGTGCTGCTGAGCAGAGTTCGGAGTCTGCAGCCCATACACTAACTCGGAGATTGTTATGGTTAAAGTAAGCCTGATGACAGGAAAAAGAAACACATAGGGGCAGATTTACAAGCCGCTTGCGCCCCTTTTACGCCGCTGTTGCGTTACTTTTGTGACGCAGCGGCGGCGCAAAAGCGCCATGGTGCGGGGTACTTACAACGTGACGCATCTGGAAGCTTGCGACGCAACTCCAGCAATGCGCCACTTTTACGGCACAGATGCATTACGCATCTGTGCCGTTTTTGCCCATTGGTGCGCCGCATTGTAAATGCGGCGCATCAATGGTGGCGGAGGCATGGCGCACAATAAGTGGCGCATCCCTGCTGATATGCAGGGATGCACCACTTATTGTAAATCTGCCCCATAGACCCTCTTATACGTCTGTGCTGCACAGAATAGGGTTCATTTTGATATTTGATATTTGTGTGTATTTATAGAGCGCAGACATTCGCTCCGACAGGAGCATCTTGGCGCTAGGAAAGCGTGCTACGAGTACATAAAAGTGAAAAAGGATGAAGGAAAAGTGAAGAAGCTGAAACTAGATGGCTGCCAATACTGCGGTGTCTGATTGTTGGTACACCCATGTCTTTAGAAGTTTTCTAAAGATGCTCTCCTTGTCCGTCAATCTAAGATTGACCGGTAGAGTGTTCCATGCCCTGGCTGCCAGGACAGTAAAGGTCTTCCCACCCCTGGTCTTGTACTTAAATCTTTCATGATAGTGCCCAGTGTGCCATATCATGAACAGGTGAGCTGGCTTCGTGCTGCTTTTTCGGTTTGCAGTATCTAAAGGTCATATATAATCTGGATTTCTCCGAATTAATGTATGTGTTTCAGACCGCACAAGCAGGAATGTTTTACGATATGGGCGAACTGGGCGATTGCCCAGGGCCTCCACCTTTCAAGAGACCCCCCTCTCTTTATCTAGCTCGCCTCCATCTAATAAAATATTTCAGCCTCTATCCACTCAGTCTACCGCTAGCTCAGATTCTAGATTTACACAGGGGCATTGTCAGGATTTTGGTGGCCCTGCAAACACATATTTCAGCTCTTTTTGTGGTAACTCAGTTTCTGAAAGTTTGTTTGCGATCATGCAGGCTTCATTTAGCAGAAAATGGGCAGTTAAATTATAAAACAGCGGGCCAAAAATATGTTTTGCCCATCCCCAAGACAACACCTAGCACAATTCAGGACCAAAGCAAGGCAATCCCTACTCGCTTTTTAGGTCTCGCCTACGCAGCGCGCATGCGCGACTTAGGAGGGGACATCTTGGAATTAATCAGCTTTTTTGCCCAAAAACGTGCGGGCTTTTGCATTGCTTTCAATTGCAACGCGTGTACATATGATGTTTTCCTTGCAGGATCGAGCAGAGGCACCATGTGCTAGCAATTATTGCGCTAGCTCCCGCAAGGTAAATACTGCACGTCGCTACACTCGCCTGCCGCAGTCACGGACAAACATTCCAGATTGCCAATCTGCCTTCCCCAGTCCCTGCTCTCGGTCACACTCCCCCACCCCTCCCACTTGTTTTTTAATCTCCACGGCTCTTGTGCGCGCGTGCACCACTCGAGGTCTTGTTGCAATTGTCATTGGGCTGGGCCGTTGTTATTACATGTTACTGGTTTAATCGAGGGGTGCTGGCAGGACTAGTCTTGGCTCGCTTTTGCAACTTGTGTGACCCTCGCCGCATTCTACTACACACACCTCTTTAACAGTTGGATCAATTAATGTTAATAACAGACCTAGGAAGTGCTCTCTGTGTTAATTAGGCAACACCATACCTATATATTGACTGAGTGGCTCATTAGTTAGGTGGAAACAGCACAACAGCTCTGTTTTCCCCACCTCTGCCATCGAGTAACCTACCCACGCATTAAACCTTCAGCAGGTACAGGCTCCTGATGCTTAACGCCTGAGCCAAGATTCCAAATAAGCGGAAGGGAAATTATCCGGTTTGTTCCCTCTGGCGTTGCGGTTAGGTATTATGAAGCTCTCGGTGAGGAAGACTTGATGCATGTTTGACGCTCCCCTCCCCCACCCCTTATCGCTGTCGCTCCGGAGAGCTGCGGAACTTTCTCTGATCTGGAGGTGTGTTGTCTAATAACACCCAGCAAGCTTTGAATGGAAATTTCATTTTTTAGCAGGGATGAGGGAAAGTTTTAAAGATTAGATGTGAGGATTGTGCGAAGGGCGGGAGGGGGCTCTTTAGTTCTCAATTTATCTCGAGTTGCAAAGAATGTGCGGTCCATTACTAATTTCTCGCCAAAGAGGGGTCCATCTTGCACCGGGGCAGGTAGAAGATGACGTGCGAGTCTGCCCTCGAGCGACAGGCCTGGGGCAGGAAGCAGCACGCCAACAGTCCAGGGCCTCCGAGCAGATGTGCGGCGTGGTAGAAGACAATTACACATGTTCTTGGAATTCCCAACGAGATGCAATGTTTGCCAGCAGGAAGTCATAGAGATGTCGGTCCTGCCGAGCTCTTTGCCTGGTTGCTGAGGTTGGGGTCGGGTGCGGTTGTGTGAGGTGGAGGTCAAGGTCTCGTGCCTCACTCTCGCTCGCTGGCGAGGTATTTTACCTTTTGGAATTAACCTCAGATGTGATTCTGCATTCAGGCACAGCTTCGTGCTGCTATAGTATTCCTCTCAGCAACTGCTCACATATGTGAAGGGTGAGAGGTGACCTGTTATAGCTAAGGTCATCCAAAGAAGTCAACAGCCTCGAAACCCTGGTCGGAGTTAGGCAGTTCCTTCCATATCCCAGCCACTCTTCTTTTCTCTTGTAAGACAGCTCAGTGGGTTGAATGCCTGTTGTAGAGATCTCTCAGTGTGTTGTTGGTCTACAATTTAAATTCTGGCAGGGCAGACTCAGCCTTTCATCTATCAGAGAATGAGTAAAAAGGTACAACATATTTCTGCAATAATAGTAAACATCATTAAGCACTGAAAGGCCGGCCAGTATGGTCTGTGATATATATACAGGGTAAACATTAGTATCCAGTTATGTACCATTAGAATGAGGTTCCACATAGGTTCAAGGCAGCTAATGGTTTTCTGTCAGAAGCCAAGACCTATGGGTAGTAAAAAGAGACAACCATCCTAACTCTACTGCACAAAGAGTTAACAATGGACAAAAGATGAGTTGCAACTGTACCTGCTGGCCTAGAGTAAGCAAATGGATGGGCCCTTGGAGCCTGTGACATCGAGTTTCTCATCCTCGCCTTTCATATAACATGCATTGGCATAGCCAAACGTTCTCTCCTTTGGGACCTTATAAGTGTTTAGCCATGCAACAGTTGATGTTGTTGCACCAGGGATATTGTGCTGGAGAACGAAACACTTATAAGGTCCCAAAGGCGAGACCTATTGGCTATGCAAATGCTTGTTTTAACTTGTGCTAAATGAGCTCCAAACACCAACACTGAGAAATTATTAGTTGTGTGGATGATCTTCAAACACCTGCATAAAGACAGTCTGTGAGAAGTCAGCGCAACTGATCATGATACGGCCTATGATGCTCATATCATACTGACACTAACCGGCGTATTATTCTGAACATATCTATGCCGCAGTTAGCAGTCTCTTCCATACATGTTGAAATCTATAAATCCCCTAAGTAAACAGCATTCTAAAAATGCATTTAACAATTGACTTTTTAAGCAGCTGAACAAAAAGCGGAGTTTATTAGATACATTAAATGCAAGACCCCTAGATGCTGTTTTTTCCAACTTTAAAAGTTTAAAACTGACTTTTGTGCAGAAAAAGCGTAAACGATTCATGTAAATTCACGTTTTTATGTGTACTGACATTGTAGATAAGAATATTTACAAAACCAATCTATAAAAAGGAAAAGTTTAGAAAATGGCAAAGGCACAAATGGTAATGTAACTTTAAAAAATGGCAGACACACACCATGGTAAGGGACAGAGTGTTCACATACAAAAAAATTTTATATGTGATTTAAAAAGTTTCAAAACTAGATATAAAATGTAGCTAAAATTGTGGACTTTGTCTGCGGTTGACATCAAGTTGGGGTTAGGGTATTAGGCACGGAAACTGTGACAATCACAGGTTGGCCTGTGGTATACATGGAGCTTCTGTGAAGAGGATTGGGAGTGGAAAATCGTTAATTCCATTGTAAATTAGCCTTAGCCATGAGACAACAACACAAAGGTACTGACGTTTCTATTGGGTAAGAACATGGAAGAAGATACATTTCACAACATTGTCAGAAAATGTACTTTGATGTTCCTGTAGCCAATCTGTCAAATCATTCACTTCTAAAACAAATATATTTAACAGTTTATTTACAATTCTGCAAAGAAACATCAGGTATCAATTCAGTACAAAAGTTGTGCAGAATTACTAAACCAGTGAATTTTTAAGATCACTTATTTGTACAAATCACATAATACAAAGTATAAGCATTCTGAAATTTGAGTAACAAAAGTAATTTGGCAAGAAGCGTAAGATGGGCTTACATTCTAAAAAAGAGAATACATATCACAAAACTGTGTGCAATCGCGAATACGATTCAGGTTGGTCATTGCAGCATGGACAGTGACATTCCCAGCAAAGACATATATATGAAATCCATATTGACTTATTTGTTCAGCTTGTTTTCATCCAAAAGCAGTACATATACCAAATGATTTACCATGAATAATATATATGTATATATTTTTCGGGGGAATGGGCATGTTTAATTTTAAAATGTCAACTTGATTACAACTTTGTTAACATCCTGTCCATACATTGCTTAAAAACTGTCTTATCTTTTACTGTGGTTACCACATTTAGATGCAACACCTTTTAAATTCAGCCCGTAGCAAGAAAGAACCAAGCCATCCATATATGCCTATGTTGTAAAAACAATTTGCCTTTCAAATAATTCCCTCATTCTTTGTTTCAACAACAGTCTTTTTTTGCAAACGTTTTCTGCTCAACTCTACAACTGAAGAGGACACTTGATATGCAGGTGCGCTTATCAAAAATGCATTCAGCAAGAATGTGTAGTGTAGAAGTAAACAATGATTTCCAAATTGCTACATAAAAGATTTATGTGTGCCAGACTAGCAAATAGTCATGAAGTCACACTTCTGGAAGGGTTAAAGAATGAACAGAAAGTACTAAATGATTAGCTCAACCATGAACAATAAGGACTGCAGTAAAAAGGATATGGAATGAGCATGTTTGGAGGCACTTTTTCACTTTTTCTAATATTGCCTGTATAAATATGTAAGTTAAAGAAAGACCAATTTGAGAACTTTCTTGTAAAGTATTCGATGAAAACAAGTGTTGACCTGGAAAAATCCAAATACTTGTGGACCTTGGGACATCTCAATAACAAGAGAGGTGTTGAACCTTCTAATACAGTGTTAAATAGGGTTTCAAATTCAATATCTTTAGCCACATGAATCCTTGCTCACTCTTTAATCTAAATTAAGTTACTGAAGACTCAGCCTAAGCTGCTCCAACAAAACTGAGTTTTTGTCCTGGAAAACAAACTAATTAATTTTTCAAACCAAAGATTAATATCAAATTGAGCACAATGTATCATTCTTTGTACAACAGTATTTGAATTTTGTATGATATAAAATGTACAAGAAAATATAAATAACATAAATTAAACAAATATACACACAATTATACAAACTGGTATATACATTTTCAGTTTAAAAGCAGTAATCTGAGAGATGCACTAAATTAAAATATAGCCCGGAAACACCTAGAACAATTTAATAGAACATAACTCAATATCCCTGCTTCTTAAGTGCATATGTTCAAAATGTCTGAATAGGGCCAGATAATGAGTTTCTGCTTATGACAAGTGACAGTTAGGCATACTATATTTCAATCTATAACACACAGGTAGTAGAGGCTTTCCAACTGTCAACAAATATTGGCATTCCTTAGACAAGATGTGTCTATCGTAGATCTGGAAGGGGCTGATGAATGTAGAATCTTCAGGCAAACCATGTGTTATGTACATTAGTTCCTTCAACATTTATTTTATGTCAATTTATCACATGAGAATATTCCAAATGTAAATATAATAGTGATCCAACCTTTCTGTATCTACATTGGACAACCCTGACTTACATACATCATTGTCTAGAAAATAAAGGCCACATTTTCATGAAATTGATCATCTGTAAAGTAACCCAAAGGAAACGTGTACACATTTGGCAACCACACAACTTTAGAGAGTGGATGCAAAGTTAACTACATTAACATAACGGTAAGTTGTTTGTATTTCAGAAAAAGAAGCATGTGTACAAAATATCTACTTTGAATTAGTTAAAGAGCCAAAGAAGACTAAACTGCATCCAGCATGGTAAATGAAAAAATGTTCCATTACAAAAAATAGTTATAGACAAAACATTATTTTGGTGCAACTGTAACATTTTGAATTCTTATCACACCTTCATCAGATGTGTTTGGCTTTAACCAAAACTACAATATATTTTCAGGGTTTCAGGCCTTCTTCATATGTTTCACAGCTGTATACTAACTAGTTCAGATAGTCTACAACCTGTACCCTGTGATAAACTGTAAAATGCACTTTAGGCCTTATCCGATGCCCTCTGCTAGTAACCTTTTACACATTTTAGTAGAGCTTCCAGATTTGGAGAATACAAACTACCAAGAGGACATAAAAAAAAGTATCTAACAGTGCAGAGGAGAAAACACAACTTGCTGCTTGTATAGTGTTCAAGGCTCCCAGTAGATTATCCTTAAGGTTGTCTTTCTCTGAGAAACAGACACAGTCCAAACTGCATGATGCAGCATTGTAAGATATGTTATCAATAGTGGAGGCATTTACAAGGATAGAGGGGAGATACACCACTTTAGTTGATGTGATATGCAAGAATGTTTTCTTGATATAGATTTTTGGGGATTATGAAGGAATCTGAGATGTGCCTGAAGACACAGATGAACAAAAATCAGTTAGAATAAATAACACAACAGTGTCAATCTTCAATTTCCTTCATGAATTCATATATTCTAACAATTCTATTTCCCATGTGTTCACTTTAGAACTAACCTTTCAGTGGGAATCCTGGGAAGGACAGTTGGAGCGTGGTCAAAGGTCAGTCAAAGCCAAGCATGACATATCATGCTTCCCTATGTATTAGTGGTATTCGCCCAATTTAAATTTTGTAGCACCTTAAGCACCAGTGTCAGCTAATGCTGTACAGCATACGTTACAGTTGCAACAATATATATATCCACACTCAGTTTGATTTATACAGCCAGTAATACATGTGATATCAGCTTGTTTTCCATTATCAATTCATCCTTACACAATCCATAAGCGTACACGTTACTATTGTGATTTTAAATTCCTGAATCTGTATAATGTTTTGCATAAACAGCAATTATAGTATCAGCTAAACATCATAGAACCTAATAATACATTAAAGAATATGTCATATTCAGAAGTGAAGCAGTTAATTATTGAGTATTTAAGCAAACCATTCATCCTGTTGTATTTGATGAATCAGGTGCAATACGAACCAGGAAATGAGTTAACCTTATAACCCAAGTCAAAGAAAAATAGTGAGAGAACTGTGAGTCAAAGAAGAACCCTCATGCACCAACACAGTTGGTGACTGGCTTCATCATTGGGTTCGTTTTTTTTTTTTTTAAAGGCCTGTGAATTTGTGCCCAAGTGAAAATTTAGTGAGTTAAAAGAAGAGACAACTATTCCCTGTACTTATTTTAATAAAGAGATGGTTGTCCTTCAGTAAAAACAAAGTGCAAGACGGACGACTAGTGGTTGAGTAAATTTGAACCAAAGTGTCCTATATAGTAATCGTGGTCGACATGTTTCTGCTATCGTGAGCTAATTACGCTCAGCATTCGTCAGGACCATAGGCTATCCCTCAGTGAAATGCGCACCCTAAGGCGCACCCACTCTATGTGGATAGACGCTGCATAAAAACTCACGGAATTCCCGTGTGGACTCTCCTTATATTGCTACGGGTCTTCAATCTGAAAGAAAAAGGATAAAGCAGTAAAAGCATATCTCATGGTTAGTACATAGTCATGTAAAACACGACCAGTGTTTCATGCCCAAAAGCGGGTGCAAATCCTTTATCAACAGTTGGTTATTTAAGAAAAATACTTTAAACGATAAAAAACGAAACGGCATCGTCTCATTATTCGAATAATGAGACGATGGTGTTTCGTTTTTATCGGTTTTTTCAAACCAGCGGTAATTTCGGGCGTGAAGGTTGCCCCTGCCACAAGCCCAGGTTGCAATTGCAATCCACACGGATAGTAAGTCCTGTCCTTTTCTTTTTTAATTAAATCTTTTTGAATTAAGCTTTAACAAACTTCCGTAGTGTTTGTAATGGGGTTTTTGTTCCTCCTGGCACTCGTTTTTTGATATACCTATCCTCCGGGCACCAAAAGTTGGTGACGGTTGAATGGCATGGCGGGATTATTATAATGATGCATATGCCGCAGACTGTTTTTCGAGTAGAATTAAGTCGAAAGATTGATTAATTTTATAATTACACGCAGGCTAAAAGTAATGACGTATGCTGGCCGCACAGCAAGCAAGGTTGGGTAATTTTGAATATATCCCGCTGTATGTTTGCAATTGAAATGTTCTTATGGTTAATAAGGATAAATGCAGATAAGTTTCCTTGAACCCTTTTGCTCACTGGGTGAGGATGGGAATTTTGTAGAACTGTCAAGACACCTATTAATAAAGTGTTTTTCTTAAATAACCAACTGTTGCTAAAGGATTTGCACACGCTTTTGGGCATGAAACACTTGTCGTGTTTTACATGACTATGTACTAACCATGAGATATGCCTTTACTGCTTTAACCTTTTTCTTTCAGATTGAAGACCCTTAGCAATATAAGGAGAGTCCACACGGGAATTCCGTGAGTTTTTATGCAGCGTCTATCCACATAGAGTGGGTGCGCCTTAGGGTGCGCATTCCTCTGAGGAATAGCCTATGGTCCTGAAGAATGCTGAGCGTAATTAGCTCACGATAGCAGAAACATGTCGACCACGATTACTATATAGGACACTTTGGTTCAAATTTACTCAACCACCAGTCGTCCGTCTTGCACTTTGTTTTTACTGAAGGACAACCATCCCTTTATTAAAATAAGTACAGGGAATAGTTGCCTCTTCTTTTAACTCACTAAATTTTCACTTGGGCACAAATTCACAAGCCTTTTAAAAAAAAAAAAACGAACCCAATGATGAAGCCAGTCACCAACTGTGTTGGTGCATGAGGGTTCTTTGACTCACAGTTCTCTCACTATTTTTCTTAGACTTGGGTTATAAGGTTATTAACTCATTTCCTGGTTCGTATTGCACCTGGTTTAACGTCACTCTTCTGTTATTTAATAAAGTTTATTTAAGGGGTACAAGAGTGACTGTCTGACCCTTTCTCTCCTGTTGTTTAATGGTATTTGATGAATCTTCATGAAGAACATCTCTTTCCATCAAGATAGCCCCATAAATGTTCCTGTCCAAAATGGGGTAGGCATATAAATACCTTGAAATTGCCAAACATGTATAATGCTTTAGGTTTTTCAGATAGAAAACGTTCCCACAGAATGAAGCACAGGTTAGCCAGAACCATTGCATTTGTTAAAATACCTATAAAAACGCCTACATTACTCAGATGGGAACTGTCAGTAGCCTGCAAATTGCAACCAAAGCTCCATCTAGGGATTCTGAATAACTAAAAATTTAAATTTTGAATAAAAGCGGATGGGTAAGCATGAGGTAGGTACTCGTTTAAATGTAATTCTTATTGCATGAGAGCACTATTGCAAAACAAAATGACAGCACTAACACATTGGACATATATATGTGATAAAATGCTCCAGGCTTTGAAGTAACATACCACACCTTGGTTAAGCACACAGAGGTAAAGTATACATTCTTGGTAACATTTGCGTCTCCTTCTAAATCCAAAGCATCCCAGTATTTTGCCATTACCCATCCTAAATACCAGGGAACAGTCTCCAAATGTAGTGAGATATGGTGACATTTGAACAAACTGCAATATATTTTTGTACTGAGGGCTATTGTCAATTCCTGTAGTTACCTGTTGCAATTCGTCATGATTTTTTACATAGATTTAAGACCAAGCATCCCTTGAAAGCAAGATGTGCAGCCCTTTGAGCGGCTCAAGGGACAATGGCAATCACAAAATTGGAAAAGAAAGATTGGAATTTCATCAGAGTTTGCAGACTGATATAAACATTTGTGTTAGTAATGGTTCCTGGTCGAATATGTCATCAATTATACACATTACCAGTCTCATCATTACATTTCTAATTTCTCACAGACTCGGATTTCACTATTCATGTTACGCCTTCTACTTCTATGATTCTACTAGATATTGACCGTCTAACTCCCTGCCTAATGTCTACCTGTTCGCAAACCAGGCCTTTATCGCTGGGTCATATTACTAGCTTTCGGTTTGTGTTCAAGGAATTACGCAGCCTGCAGCTCAATAATGCTGTGAGGTAGCATATGCTTGCTGTTCTGGGTGTCTGGACGGCGATATCTGGAGCTCACGCATTACCTCAGTGAATCACTAAGCTAGCATGAGTATAGTAGACACCACAATGTATATGTTTTTTCATTGGTATATCAGAGTTTTAGGCATGTGACACCTATTTGTGAAACAGGGGAAACCCTGCGTATGTTACCCCGTTTTCCACTACATTTTGTTCAGTACACCTATTTTACGATTTGCTATATTTAGTTCTCCAAAAATATCTCTGTTCTAAGGTGAGCCACAATCATGCCTCAGTCAACTATCTAAAATGGTGGTAACCTTTTTGTAATGAGATGAGGGTTATCATTTACTTGTAGCATATGCTACCCCACTGGGTGGTGTTTGGATGCCCTTTGGACTGATTTGAAAGCATTGTAGCTATGACATAGATAATGTGACTACTAATCTTTCAAGAACAGATCTGCACTTTGTTTGTTGTAAATGTTGGCGTTGCCAGTTACAATCCGTGTGAACATAGCACAACCTTGAGCTTTAGTTAAGATGGTTAGAAAAAGGAAGTAATTGCCTTTTTTATCAGCAACAAAAGTTATCACTGCTGGTAATTCATTGAGGAGTCGAAAAACACGCAGTCATGTCCACTAAGGCTGTATGTGAGTGAGTCAAGAAAAAAATTGCCTGATAGTGCAGATCTCACTCTACTATATTGTGTCATTTTCCTCCATTTTTAACTTCGCCTGATGGACACATGTGCTACAGGGGATGGCACTGTGAATCCTACTAAACAAACTGTGCTATGCAGATAGCTGTGCTTGATGGCCAAAAATGTACTACTCCTGTTGCATGAACATGTATAGCACTGTGTATGGGAAACGGGGCACCATATGAAGTTGTCCGCCATGTGTGTCAGAACTGCATCACTCTTTTACCACATTCAGTTAACAGATTATCATGAACTTTCCAGATAAGCTGCAAATAAATTTAAGAGTACCATGGGGATAATTTTACTTCTACAACACACCAGTATCTGTGCCTCGGCCCACTATGTGGAAAGTGTGGGGCATCAAGTAACCGGAGCAGGCCATGAATGCAACATCCCCATTTACTATTAAAGCATCCTCAAAAAGCCCCTCAAAATAACCCAGTAATCTAGGGAGAACACCTTCTTTAGACTTTTCTCTAATAATGAAGGCTAAGTGCCTAAAAGAATTGTTAAAGGCTACTATCGAATGTGAATACAAAATGTGATACGGTGTTCAAGAATGAACATTTATTGGATTTGTGTGGCACCAAATGCCACCCTTGAAGTTATTTCATGTCCTTCTGGCCCATGAATCGCAGAGAAAAAGTCACAGGAGCTGTGGCCTGAGTTACCTGCAAACGCTAAAATAAGTGTTTTGACCTCATGTAAGGAGCTCATATTTGCACATAAATAATGGATGGCATAATGAGTTGATGGAGGTACAACATGAAGAGCTAGATTAAACAACCCAAGCTTTTAGAAAACATTCAGCCACATTGCACTCCTCGCTGGAATGAACACATTGTCTCTGTCGTCCTTTGATGCCAACTCTTGAAGTATTACCCAATTAAATAAAATGTGGGTAATCTGGACAAAATAATAAGTGCTGTATCACGATTACAGTTTTCACCATATAGATTCTATGGCCCTTGAAAAGAAAATTTGTTGGCAAAGAGTGTGACTGGTTTGTATTAGGACGCCACTTGGTACCGTCTCCTGGTTGCCGGCGGATTTCTCTGGAAGGACTTGGGCTGATACTGTGTACCTGAAAGCATAATACATTCTATGAGAAAGGAGAACTTACATTACAACACCAACAGTATAACCATCTCCTGGGTCAGAGTCAGTTGAAGACACAGGACAGTACTAGACATTGGGCACACTGTCCGTATCTGCACTGCAATTTTTTGCTGAGTTTTTGTGTGACCAGCATAGACATGGACAGTGTGCCAGGTTTTGGAAATTGTGCACAGTCCCTAGAACTGGAGCGAAGTTTGAAAGTTCACACCTGGGCAATGAAGAGTGGATTTATGAAGCACAGAACTGGGATTTAGAAACCATAGCTACGTCCTAAACTTTCTTAAAAAACGCAACTTAGGAATCGCAAATGCACAGTTTGATGCATGTGGCCTTATATGAATTACGTGGTACAAAAGGGGGTGGTGATGGACGGAGCATCTTAATCAATCAAACACTCACACCCAGTCAACAGATCTGGGTTTAATCCATCACCGTTCTTTAACCCACTCTGCCACCCCAGTTCCGACATGGCCATATGCAAATCAGTCTGACCCTGTGCCTCATTGGAACAGTCCAGCCCGAACTGCCAAGTCATGACTTCCCTAGACCGGAAACAAGCTTCCGAGGACCGGTTTCTGGCATTTCAGCCGTCTTCAGCCCGGTTTGCTTGAATCCAGTGGCAAAGTCAGCAAGGGACTCATGTCTGAGCATACCCTGCCAACTTATGGCGAACAAAGTGGTACAAAAGGGGGTGGCCAACTTATTAAATTAATTAAACCCAGATCTGTTGACTGGGTGTGTTTGATTGGTTCAGATGCTCCGTCCATCACCACCCCCTTCTGTACCGCTTTGTTCGCCATAAGTTGGCAGGGTATGCTCAGACGTGAGTACCTTGCTCACTGTAACACTCTTTCTGGTAGAGATTCTGTCTAACTTCAGCACCCCCTCTCCATTTTGAATATTCTCCAGATATCATACTGGATCCGGAAACGTTTGAGCAGTACCGCTGCACGTTGGTAGGTGGTACCATGCAGCTCTGCACTGGTGCAGTTCCACATGGGAAATGATGTGTGGGGCCTAGACAGGTGCCACTGCTGCATGTTAACGTGAGAAACGATATTTTCAATGTAGGTAAATTAATCAGTTATAGGTATATTAAGTAAATATAACTTGTGCTCTAAAATATCTATAACTTGACCCCCTGCCAGGCACAGTGTTGTCATCAATTATGTTGTTTCAGATGTTGCAGTGATGATGTCATATATGTCATGAGTGATGTAATATAGGAGGTAATTGGTAGTGCATGGTAAGGGTGTGTGGCACTGCCAATTACCTCCTATATTACGTCACTCTTTGATAAACAGTATTTTTTTTTAAATGACTACAACAAAAGTATGCTTTCTGAGTAATATTTCTATGAGCCAAATTAGGGAAAATCAGTTCAGCTGTTTTTTTCTGTATGGAAGCGCAAAGTTTCCTGTGGGAATCAGAAAGGGGAAATTGCACTTTTGAGAACTCTGCTTTCTCGTGGCCATGCTTGATGGATCAGCGTAAAACCTTCCATGAAGGAGCAAGAGAGGACAAACTTATTTTGGGAACGTATTTTGCAGATTCGTCAAAAGGTGGCAAAGTTATTAAGAAAACAAAAAAATGCATGGTAACTCTGATCTAAATGTGCACACGTACATATGTTTGCTTAAAAGATTTCATTTTGAGTTTGTAAGGATACACATTGTTAGAAAGGGGTCTCTAGTTGGCGATGTAGGTACCTTTCTTCAAATAGTGACCCTTCTTCCTAGTTAGGATAAGGGAGTTACACTCCTAAAATAACCCCTGCTCACCCCCTTGGTAGCTTGGCACGAGCAATCAGGCTTATTCTAGAGGCAGTGTGTAAAGCATTTGCACATAATCAACAGTAATACAGTGTAAGGACTACAAAAGGACACCACATCAGTTTAGAAAAATATCCAATATTTTTATATACTCAAGAAAGGACCAAAAACGAAACAAATCCACAATATAGCACTTAGAAACCTTCAGTTATCAAATAACCTTGAAAAACAGTTCCTTGAAGTTGATAACTTCTTCTGGGGCTATCACTGCGTCGTGAACAAACAAATCCAAACAGTTCTGGCTGACCGCGGCATCGCAGGCAAGCTGCGGTGTCGGTAAGACCCGCAAAACAGTGCCTTTTATAAATGGAGGGTGTCGGCGACCTCTCGTTGAGCTTCTGAAAGCACAGTGTCAGCAGGCATTGGTTCCAGAGGCTGGTGCAGGAGTCGTAGGGGCCCTCGAAGTCACACGTGTTGCAGATCGAACGCCTCGCGGTTGGAGTAAGGAGCGCTGGCGCCGTCAGGTGTCGGGCCTGCGGTGCGAAGTGCAGCAGTGCATCGTGCGATGCCGTCAGGTCACAGTGCGAGCAGTGGCTCAGTGGTGGCGTCAGAGGGCGTCGTTGTGAGACCAGGGGTGGGGTGCGAAGTGATGCGGTGCTCGTCGCGGTGCTGGCAGATCACGGTGCAGGCAGTGTTGTTGTTGTTGCTGAAGCGATGTCGTCGGCTGACGAGCTGGATTTGATGGTACTGGCGTCGGTAGGCCAAGGCTGTCACTTCACTGACACTTCGTGTCACTTTGCGAGCGGTGCCCTCGAAACACGGTGCAGGCAGCAGCATCGATTTCGGGGTGGAGTGGCGCCGTTGGGGATACCAAAGCGGCGGCATGAAGTGAGGCGATGCAGAGTGCCGTGCCCATAGGTCACGGTGCGAGCAGCGGCTCGGTGTCGGCGTCAGCAGGCAGTGTCAGTGAGACCAGGGTCACGGTGGTGCGCTCTGCGGTGCCTTCAGGACACGGAGTTGGCAGTGGCGGCATAGATGGCATTGGGTTGCTTTTTCTTCTGTTGCAGCACAAAAATCACAGTCCCCAGTGCTGAGGGAAGAAGAACTGGAACTCTTTGCTGTTCCTGAGACTTCTTGAACAGGGGGCAAGCTCTACCTCAAGCCCTTGGAGAAGCTCACAAAAGTAGATTGCAGAAAGTTCGGTATAGTCCTTTCACTGCCCAAGACAGAAGCAGCCACTGCGGGTCAACACAGCAAAGCACTCAGCAAAGTGGTAGTTCCTCCTCACAGGTTCTCCAGGTCTTCTTCTTGGCAGTCTTCTTGGTCCAAAAGAGTTCTAAAATTCAGGGGTTTGGGCTCCACTTTTTATAGCCCAAAATCCTTTGTCCTCTCAGGCAGAGAGTGTCTCGGCCCAGCCAGAACCAGTTCTGCCCTCTCTGGTGTGGCTTCCTGGCAGGAGGTGGAGACGACATTGTCAGAGGCAGATCACGCCCATTCAGGTGCAAGGAAATCCCCACTCTCTACTCTAAATCAAGCCCAGGTCTATTCAGCCCTTTCCTGACCCACCTAGACTATCTGGAGCCTCTGCTGCTCCCCCAGCCCCTGTCATTCAAAACCCAGACAGTCAATCCACAAACCCAGCAAGAAAATACCTACTTTCTAAAAGTGGTATTTTCAAACACAGAAAGTAAAAATCACTTTCACTAAAAGATGCATCTTTAGATTCTGAGTTCAGGCATACTAAACTTTATTTTGCTACCTAGTTCCCAGGGCCAGTTATGTTTATAAGATGTTATAAACAAACTCCCCATTCTGTCCTAAGGGGAACAGGTAGCCTTGCAATAGTGAAAAACTAAATTGGCAGACATTCTCTATCAGGACATGCCACACACACCAGTGCATGTCCTACCTTTCACATACACTGCACCCTGCCCACAGGGGTATCTTGGGCCTACCTTAGGGGTGACTGACATGTAAGAAAAGGGAAGGTTAGGGCCTGGCAAGTGGGTGCACTTGCCAAGTCGACATGGCAGTACCAGACTGCACACATGCTCTGCAATGGCCGACCAGAGTTACATTTACGGGCTGTTTGTATGGATGGAACAATCCAGTGCTGAAGCCCGCTGACAGCATTTGATTTACAGGCCCTGGCACACCCAGTGCACTTTACTAGGGACTGACACATGAATCCAATAGGCCAATCATGGAAACACCAATCCAGAACACATTTTACCACAGGAGCACTTGCACTTTACCACTGATCAGCAGTGAGAAAAGTGCGAAGAAACACAAAGGCAGCACAAACAGAGTCAAAACCGGGAGGGTAGAAAGCAAAAACTCAGGCGAAACACGCCAAAAGATGCCAAGTCTAACACACAAATACACACAAAGGTATGAAAACATGAAGGCTTGTGCAAAGCCTCAACAAACATTTCTTTGCAGAAAAAGATATCTGGACAACTAAATATGTTTGGCAAGGTGTAGTGTCTGTTGTTTTCTGTGTTGCCACTTAGCATATTCAGGAGCTGTAGTGGTGGGCTTAAGGGGGAGATGAGAGGCGGGGACAAATAAAGCTGGGGCAAGATCCTGATCTAGACCCTCTCTAATGATACCACTGGCAGGACATGAGCCCAAATGGAACAAGGCACTGTTGTGGGCTCAAGTGCAAAGTATGACACCATTTTCCAAAACGACGGACACACCAACGAGAAGACCTGTCCCGCAACCAGTAGCCATGCGTAGACGAAGATGAGTATCCCACCCAGTAAGTCCAGACCTTAGAGCACATCCAGTCAGTTACCCAGAGAGATTCATGAGGTAAGGAATCTGCAGGTAAATGTATTCATAAGAAAGCAGCATCTGGGCTAATTTAACATCACCTTGGCATGCCATGGTAGCACCTAAGGCACAATGGTCAGCACTTTAGCATATGGTATAGTTAATCAAACCTTGTGATATAATTAGAGTAAACAGCTATGAGATGTCATGCTGTACAGTGTGATGTGGTGTCACTCGGATGATGAAATCAGACGCAGAGTGTGATAAAATAAATCTCTGCTTAAACTTAATTTATTGAGGTGATCTGTCTCATGCAATTGAATTCAAACTACGTTCTCAAACACATTTACATATTTCGGGTTGTCTTCACACTCTGGTGGGTCCCTTTGTTAGATTTTGAGTCAGTTATTCCAAGATATATTTTTTGTCCTAAGTAGATATAATTCAAGATACCTTCTACTTTTATTTTAGCTGTCCTCTAAAGATAATCCAGGAATACCATTTGCAGTCTGTGAGGAAATAGTTATTATTGATCATTTATAGAAATATTTACCTGTTAAAAAACCTGGACCTGTCCAAGTATGGTTGGCAAAATCCATGGGCGTAAATGATCTTCTACGAGGAGTATCCGACTGTATAAATACAAAATAAATAAGGTACTGTCATTCCTTCCATATTCACCTCTGCACAATTCATGCTTATGTGGTGAAATAGCCCACCCGAAAAGTGTGAGTTGTGTTGGGCCTTGAAAATGGCTCCACTGGAACAGTTCGTTCTCTAACGGGCCGCCTTCCCGTGGTGTCTGGCACTGCACTGGATACTCGGCTGTGCAGATATCTTCCTCTCTGCTGCAGGGTGACAAATTCAAGAAAGGTCTTACATTAACATTAGCTGAAACAAAACAGTGTAGAATTCTTTTTGTGTTGGCACTTGTGGTGAAAGGTAGCCAGAACTCAAAACAAGAAGTCTCTATCAAGTTTCTATATGCCCAATAGACATGTTCTCTAGGTACTTTAGTTACTTTTGGGAGAAATGAGTGGTCATAACTTAGCTGCTCCTTTTCTTCTATATGTCTAAGGTGTATTTATACATTACAATCAGTAGTACTGTCACTAAATACTCATATAAGTAATTTGCCAACCTTCCAATCAGGCATCTCTACAGGGGCAACCAAATCCTCTGTGTCAGCCACAACTCTCAAAAACGGATTTCTTTGTGGTCATTCACATACAAGGTCCATAACCATTATCTACCTCCTTATGCTAGGATGTGGCTGCTACCCTGTTCTTGGGTAATATCCATTATAGGCAAAATCAGTCGCTGGTTGTATAGGACCATTCTAGAATTAGACAGGTAGATCTCACCTTCTATTCAAATGTTAGAAATTTTAACATTCAGGGTCAATGTCACTACCAAAGTAGACATGAGTTCTGAATTAAAATAGTTAGGAATTCCAAATTGGTGATATCTACGAGAACAAATCATCTGTGTCGAATAATCTGCATTCCTTAATATGACACTGGATACATGATTTGTCAGAGAACAGTTCCATTAAAACTAACCAGAACGTGTGGCCTTACGCTTGATAAAGTATTGAAACTTGAGTTGGTTTCAGTGTAGACAGGATTGCCACTTTTTGGGGGATGAAGGAGGACATTGTCACAATTAGCATCCTCCAAGATTCCAAAGTCCTCCAAACACTTATTTGTCATGAACAGGAGGGCTTTGGGTAAGTTAAGTGAGATAGACCTGTATATTTTGAACACTGCACCAGTGGGCAAATCTTCCATCAGTACACTGGTCTCCAATGGGGAGTCACTCTGTAAATCCCACCTAAGACAATTACTCCGTGGCACAGGACAACCCTTGGACCATAATACTAGAGCGGGAAATTGGTGCCTTTCACTCCCAATGGATATTAAAAGAATTAAATAACTGGGAACATTCAGAGCCCCGACCCAGGTGCCACTGCACCTACACCATTGATAGCTACACCCCTGGTATAATCAGAGAGAGTATGCTGGACTCCTAAATACCAAAGGAAATCCAACGAAACACGTTTAAAGGCAACCAGCACTTAGGGATGGTCTAGAGCAGAGGTCTTCAATCTGTGGGGCGCAAGAGATACCCTGTCAGAAAACGTTTCAGACAGGGTAGGTAAAATGCCTTCACTGGAGCGTTATTCAGGGACTCTCCTTTGCCGGGAAACGGAAGCCAGGCAGACAGCTAAACACACATTTCTACCAGGTGTTGCCGGCCTGAAAGAAATGCAAACATACACAACTAGTTAATTTGCAAATGTAAAGGATTTGCAGATTAACTCTTTGTGCACATTTGCATTTCTTTCAGACCAGCAACACACTGGCAGAAAGGTGTGTTTAGCTGTCTGCCTGGGTTTGATTTCTCAGGAAAGGAGAGTGCTGTTGCAGTTAATTTATTGAATCTCTTCTAACTTTTTGAGTGGTAATGCAGAGTTAACTGAGCTGTGAACTGCTTGCTTTTAATTGTCATTGTATTTATATAGCTTTTACTATCTATGATAATGTATTGAAGGGACAGTTATGTAAAAAAAATGCATTATATAGGGTCTAGATATTACAAAAATCTATGGACCTCATTTACAATGAAATGGTGTAGGGCAGCTCTGCAAGTATTTTTGCTGCGCTGCACTGTGCCAATTCAAAAGGGCAGGATTGGACTGTATTTATAAGATACAGTGCATTCCTGTCTTTTCTGCCAGCACACAATTTAGTGCCTAGTGCCAACGCAGGCACCCTTGCACCATGGTGGAAGGGTGTCTGCATTTTTTGCAGGATTGTTTTTGTGCGAGAAGGCACTCCTTTCTGCGCAAAAACTGAGGCGTTTTACTCTTTCCATGTGTGCCACACAGAGAAAGAGGAAACAATTGAGGAGAAATAAAGATATTTCTCCTAGTTACGCATCCCCCTGGGGCAGTATACAATTTTGATGCATCCTCAGATTTACAGATGCTTGTAAATCTGGGAATGTGTCAAAACCCATAGGAAAACCCACTGTAACACCCATGGAACGCCCCCCCCACGCAGAGTAAGTCAACGCATCTACTTGCGCAGCATTGCCTTACACCATATCCAGGAGGCCATGAAATGCCACACAAAGTGACTTTGCGTAGCCTCGTACACATGGGTCTGCGCAACAAGAGGGTCATAAAAAATGCCGTTTGGAGCCCCGCTGGCCATTGGAACTTGCGTGGGGGAGACTAGCTGCTGCAGGAGGACGGGACTGCGAGGGCCAGCAGGCTGTGCGTGACCCACCGAGCACACCTGCCGCCTCTTCCCGTGTCTCCGCCCTCTGCCCTGTGTGCTTCAAAACTCCTTGCGGCCCCCGCTTCGCGGGAGCCGCTCGTTAAGGAGACTGTGATCCTGTGCTGTTTGCTGCCGCTTGGAGCCCCGCTGCCCTTTGAACCCATTGTTCGTGGATGGTTACATTTATTTACCACGTCTGAGAAACAGGGAGCATCGCTAAACAAAACCCTTGATGATTACTTTACTAAAGCTTCTCCAGACATTCCACTGGAAATTGTTTTGGCAGAGCGACGTGCTGATCGCCGCCGCTCTGTGGAAAGTTTAAAAAACCGGCCCATTTCACCATTATTCTTACCTCCCCTGAACATCAGTGCAAGTTCTCAGTTAACGGATCTCATTCTCCACACAACTGATAGCCAACCTGTGGAACCAGCTGTTATTACTCCCTGTATAACTAACTCTTTTCAACTGGACACGATTGGTTCTGATGTTAGTACACACACGAGTACTCCCACCGTTTTAAAATCTCCTACTCTTATACCATCAAAAATAGTGTGCAGTAAAGCAAAGAAATCTATGTTAGCTCCAAAGGTACATGGGCCACCCCCATGTAAAAGAAGGCGAAAAGGGGGGGTCCCACCACAACCAAAAATAAGTTATTCAGATTTTGGGAAAAAGAAGGAGACCCTTGTAGCTAGTACTGAAATTATTTCAGTCGCTATTGAAGGGCCTATTACTATTGCATCCCCGCCACCGCCTGCTATGCCTATAGACATGGAGGATATTGTTGAAGTCTCTGTGATGTCTAAAGCGCCCCCTATAGTTCGCGATTCTGCAACTTTAGACTCCATAGAAGGACTAATTAACACCTATTCTGCATCGATTCTGGAGAGGTTGATTGTAGTAGAATTAAGATTAAGCTCACTTGAGCGTGTCCTGGGAAAGAAGGGCGAGGCGAATTCAAAAACACCGAATCCGGAAACGCATAAAACAACTAGCGTGACCAAGCCTAGCTCAGCCGCTCTAGCTCCATCAGCTAATTCTACTCTGTTGACGAATCCTTCTATTTTGGTGCCCAAAGGGAACATTATAACAACTGTTCAACCAACCCCGCCCCCAAAAAATCAAGAAAATAAAACGGCTTCCATGCCACTTGCTGCTGTAAACAAATCATCTAATAATACAGTTAATATTCCAAATGAAAGCCAATCGGCGGAGGTAGGGGGACCAAAGCCAAGATGGGGAAGGCCCAAACCGGTCCCAAATCCAGAATTACCACCAGAGGCAGTGCCCTTTGTGGTAGTCTTAACAGGGGTCCCGGTGTTACAAACTAGCAAGCGGGAGGGTTTTGTACAATTAAAAAATAAGATAATGCATTGGCTACGTCTATACAGGCCAATAGCACCCCATATAAATGGTGAAATTGTCCATGTCCGACGCCTACAATGGTTGGGAAGTAGACCAAAAAATATTGAGGGCGACGTGGTGGTTGTAAATTTTAGGGATCCTAATGCAGTTCAATTTGTATTAAATTGGCCCATAGGCATTACAAGTAGCTGCATAATACCCAGACCGTTGACATACTTTTATCCTAGGTCTGTGGTTTTTCCCTTCCAGCAACAACCAGCCTCGCACATAACTTCCCAAACTATACCCTGTCTTTATCCACCAGTTATACAGAGGGCTGGTAACATACAACAAATGATGCAACCACTTACTAGACCCAATCCTGTGGAGCCCTTTTACCCCTCAAACCCTGTACCAGCGCCTGATGTCTTTGGTTGGAATTGTGTCCCACACAGGCAAACCAACCCCAATAATAGAAGAATGGACCATCTAAAGCCCTTTACTCCTCTAGAAACTTACAACAGATTTGACATTTTTAGCGGCCTAGATGACTGCGACTGATGCCAAATGTCTAAGGGGCGTGATGGAAACGAGTTGGAGAATGGTAGTCTGTCGGGGGGGGGGGAAGTAGGATGTGAACCTTGTTTACAAAGAGCCGGGGTTAACATTAGTGAAACTAAACTTTTGGGGAATGTAAGTTTGTTGCCTGTGTTAGTACCAATAACTGGGGATAGCCCAACATTGAGGGAAAGTGTTGTACTCCAAAATGATTTGATGCCTTTAGAATCTGATGCAATTAGCCCAGAATGCCATATTATAGTACCTGGGAAGGTGGGAAACGTATTGATGAAAGAAACTGTGGAAGTATGCCAGCCCATAAAACTGATCTCCTGGAATATAGCCGGGGTATTAAAAAATTTAAGGGACCCGGAATGGGCAAGTTTCATTGACACCTTTGATTTTTGTATGTTGCAAGAGACCTGGTCAGTTGAAATTATACATAGGCTAGGATACAAATCTTATAGTATTAGTGCAATGCCCTCTAGGAGTGGAAGACCCTCGGGAGGGTTGTTGATCTGGGTAAAGGTTAATCTAAGAGTGGACATAGAAGTAATGGACACCAACTCCCCTGACATACTGATTTTGAAAATCAATGTTTGTAAAGGGAAAAAACTTTATTTGGTGAATGTCTACAACAGACCAACACCCATCTCAAGAGAATCTCCCTTACTGACCCACCTAGATCTTCTATTGGGTAATCTGGACACTAGAGAGAATTATGTTATCATGGCAGGTGATTTTAACTGCAATTTTGAGCCTATTGTGGGGTTAAGTGACATCTTCTCAGAAGAAGACGAGGCAAATGGGATCCCTGCTTTAGATAACATCAAACCAGTCAAATGTTCGCCCATGGCCCTCCAAATGACGAGATTATGTGCAGAACACTGCACTAGGGCATGTAATGGACGGCTATTATCAGATATTGTGAAGAAGCATACCTTCTACAGAGGGAAATACACAAGTAACATAGATTTTATTATTGCCTCAGTGTCATCATGGGAATTCCTTCTTGACATGGAGGTAATAGAGAGATTAGAAAGTGATCATTTTCCCCTAGTCCTCCAGATTGAGGACTCCCTATTTGGAGACATACTTTCCTCTTCGATTGGAGTAGCAACCAATGGTGACCAAAATGAGATCCATATTAGTAACAATAGACGTTCTCTTAAATGGCCACTAATACTGGACAACGGCGAAATTTTATCAGAAATTTACAGGCTCTTTGCTAGTATCTTTGGGGCATATCTAAACGACATGCCAAAGGAGGAGAATGACAGCCATTTTATGATGCTACATCAAAAAAATGTTGATGTTTTAAAGCCTCTAGTCACCAAGATGCCGAGGAAAGGGCAGCAGAAGACACATAATTTGCCACACAGTAAACCCTGGTACACTAAGGACTGCAGGGAGTCCAAGAGGGCACTTTTAACTGCGATTAAATCAAAGACACAACCAGACATTATGACAGCAAGAAATAACTATAGACTGATCCAAAAGACATGTAAAATGGCATGGGAGGAAGCAAAATGGGCAGATTTGCTGTCTGCAGCTAAATCACGTGATAACACAGCCTTTTGGAGGCTGATAGCGAATGGGAACCACCAAGGTAGAGTGGTCAAGGACGTCTATTTAGACGAACAGACCTGGGTAACCCATTTTTCTAACCTTTATAAGAAATACGAGGAACCCATTACAGACAGGATTCCAAGCGATGCCACCCCGAGGGATACCTTGGATTTTACTCTAGGAGAAACAGAATTGGCAATAACCCAGATTAAGTCTGGTAAAGCCCCTGGGTTAGACAAAGTTCCGGGAGACTTGTACAAGCACGAATTAAAAATATGGGCTCCCTATATCAACTATCTGTGTAACGTGTTATCCCGTAATCTAGACTTCCCAGAGAGCTGGAAGGGGGCTGAAATTGTTTTAATCTATAAGAAAGGTGATAGGATGGATCCGTCAAACTATCGCCCAATAAGCCTAATGGATATATTACAAAAAATCTATACAAAACATATCCTATTTCGTGTTAATGATTGGTTGGAGGAAAAAGAAATTTTGTCAAGATACCAAGCGGGATTTAGACCCAAAGTTAGCACAATTGACCAAATCTTCCGCTTTTGTTGTCTCTATTGGAAATATATCAAGATTAAAAAGGGCCAATTATATGTCGCGTTTGTCGACTTAAGGGCGGCATTCGATTCAGTCCCACGTAATTTACTGTGGGAAACATTGAGTTTAGTAGGGATGCCACCCACCCTGATAGCGCAAATACAAGAGCTCCATAGAGGCAACTTCGCGAGAGTACGCTGGGGCCCAAAAGGTGAATTAACACCTAAAATCCCTATCGAACGTGGTGTGCGCCAGGGGTGTGTACTGGCCCCCACATTGTTTTCGCTATTGTGAATGACATTCCTCTATACTTGGAGGGATGCAAGAACGATTCTCCAAAGTTGAATGGCGAAAAAGTTACTTCCCTATTGTTTGCGGACGATACCATCCGCAGACAAAAAAAGGTCTCCAAGCTCTCTTAAATTCTTTTAACGATTACTGCAATAAGAAAGGATTGGAGATAAATGGTAAAAAGACTAAGTGCATGGTTCTAAATCCAACCAAAATTGACAAGGGCTGCTTAACTTTAAATGGATTGAGACTGGAATCAGTTCCGTATTTTGGTTATCTGGGGGTAACATTGGATTCCAATTTTACATGGAAAGCCCAAATGGAAAAATGTAAGATGATGTTTAGTCAGAACACAAAACCTATTCTTAGAGAGCAAGGCCAAAGTACCAGTAAGGCCGTGTCCCCTGCGGTTGAACTTTTTAAATTCAAGGTTCAACCTGCAGTGTTATACGGTTCTGAAATCTGGGGCCCGGGGTCTAAAGATACCTTCAGGGTCTTGGACAATAATTTTTTGAGAAGTTTGGTCAGAGTCCCTAGAAGTACTCCTCTGGTTCCGCTCCAGCTTGATTTAAATTTTCGTAGAACGGACCATCATATTATTCTACGTCCTTTACTGTTATGGATCAGGCTGTGGCGTGTACCCGAGTTGCAAGTATATAGAGATGGGCTCATAGAAATCATGGAGCTTGATAGCTTCAAGGTGATACCATGGATCAAACATGTTAAATTCTGGCTTACCCTACTAGGTCTAACGCATTTCTGGGAACATCCAGATTTGCTTCCACCTCATTCAAAAACTATGGTAAAAAAGTGCTTTTGGTCGTACATTACGGATATGACCAAAAACGCTTTATCTAGTGGGTCACTTGTAACAAGGTTTCTTACCTTTAAAAATGATCCATTCTTCGAGACCTTTTTGGATGAAATAGAACCACCTCTAGCAAAGACCTTATTTCTGAAATTCAGATATGGTAATCTCCAAATCGGTTCTACATTGGCGCGCTGGTCTGGCGGTGTAAACTCGGCAAACCATGAAGAAGATGAATTATGTACCATGTGTGGATGTAATCAAAAAGAAAATGAGTTACATATCCTCTTCTTCTGCCCAGCATATGCGCAGGCTAGAAGGAGATGGATTAAACCAATATGCGTAACATTAGGTGTAAGATCATGTTCCCAGGCTCTAAGGATTCTTTTGACTAACACTAGTCAACCTATTGTATTTAGTGTTAGCAGATTCTTGCATAGTATTTTTTTCCAACGAAGAAAATCGGGTTATAAATTGTAAAAAGCAGATATGTTAAAATCATTGCCTACTAATAACAGAGGGATAATTGATGAAAATTATTTTTGCTGTCCCTACCTGTTTCTACTAGATTGAATAGTTTTTACGAATGTTTTAACCCTTTTGGTCCTTATCTTAGAATCGACATGAAAATTGAATGAATTGTACGGCAAGTTGTGTATTTTAAAAGAAATGTTTTATTGTATTTATGTAATTGTTCTTTTATGGTATTCATGCCGAAATAAAGATTTATCAGAATCAGAATCAGAAAAGCAGCCGGTATATTGGAAGCACCATTTTATTATAAAACATTTTGCACATTTTGTAGTGGTCTATCTTATACTGGGTGTAATGCAAGTATAAAATAAAGACCTACATATTCACAGTGCTTTCTGTCACAGGCTGTGAACTCAAAGCACTAAAAATACACAAGACACTATTTTCCACTACACCAACCACAATGAATTCTGTGGCTCTCTAGTTTCACACAGACCTTTGCAGTGCATTAACTAATAGAGTTTTCATAATGTAATATAGTGCATTTCCCACTGAGTAACAACTTTTTAAAATATATTTATTATTTATTAAAGCTGCCCGTTATTTTATATGTGGCTACCGGATGGTGAAAGACCTAAAAATTGTATGTCTGTTTTAATTATGATGAATGATGTTCAGCTACCTCCAGTTACATGCAGCTGTAAATGCCAAGCTGTCAGCATCCCATGAAATATAACATGGTTGTCCTCTAATACCGTGCAAAAAAGTTGCAGCCCATGCATTACAGCTATTATACCAAGGGCCAGTGGAATTATGTGCTTGAGAGGCCGCAGCGATTTTAACATAATTATAGATTTGTCGCTTTTGCTACATAATCCATCATCTGCCGCATAATCTGCTGATTTTAACCCCAAAAAATGTATTTATTCATAAGATTCGAAAGTTACTAAAAAGCAGTAACAGGTGTTGACGCTTAGAAGAAGGCCCTTTGTAAAGCTGTGCTGGTCACCTTTTTGTTGCTTATTGCTATATTTGGGTGTTACACTGGTACTTAAGAGGTGCAACCAAAGATTGACCGTTTCTCTGGAGAACATTTATGGTTGTCAATGATAAGGAGTACCAGGTTCTAGACATTTTTGTTGTGTCCTTACACCTAAAAAATGTTGATGGGGGGTCTCGGCATCAAACAGTTTGAAGACCACTGGTCTAGAGGAACACTATTAGAATTGAAAACAGAACTGTTAGCATAAGTGCAAAAATATCACCCTACAATTTACAGTAAAACCAAATATTTAGAACTTGGAAGTAAACATACTATTGTGTCACAGTGCCATAATGTTTTAACTTTGCTAGTTGTAAATGTATATCATACAATAATAAATAATTAGAACTTATTGTTTATGGAGAAAAACAACGTTTCCATTCGCAATATATCCGAATGAAACTACATTATGTGCCACGTTTACCTAGGCACACAGACAAATTTGGGACAGCTAATGTAATCTTTGCAACTGTTCCTGTGCATTTTAACAAAATTCACAGCTTCATTCTGAAGAAGGACTCCTTGCTGAGGAATTGATTGGTTTCAGATTTGCATAACATATAAACAGCTCATTATCAATAACGATAATAACAACAAACCCATTTAGTACTATTAATAATGTAATACTAGGTATCTAGAATATTTAATAAGAAAGGTATTTGATCAGAGAGCCATAACTTTGAGTGTCACTGTCATATGCACCTCTCGACCAGATAGGTTACGGGTACTAAGTAAATGTCAGCCAGGTTTGTTAACTGCACCACCATCAGAATCAGACAAAAACGACCAGGATGCAACAAAGCAATAGTTAGATTGTTCCTGTTGGTGTGGTCAGGGAAACACATGTGGCCTGCCTAGATACTTCAGTGATTATGAGGACTGCTAGAGCACTTATTGCAAGGTAACCAATATCATATGAATTTGCTGCCCACAGACAGTACACAGATTTCATCAACAGTCTTGACTTCTAGTTGCTGCAGTGACAAATCCAAAATCTACCTAAGACAAACCCTCTCTGGGCTAGGGAAGATGAGACATATCTCCAACAAAAGATGCATCTCCCACAAACTGATAGTACTGTCATACTCATTTCCTTCCACAAAAATTGGATGTCATTATTAGCAAACAGGCAACTGGACTTCTTTCTCTCCCCGTGAGTGAAAACCAAGAGAAAAGTAATCATGTGAAATATTAAGGCTCCTATTCAAGCAAATGAGCTAGCTCAAACTTGGTCTTCTGAAAGGAACTTCTTTGGGGAACATTAAGAGGTGTTTGATCACCTCCTGTTAAGAAGGTAAAGGCACCTGTTTAGAGTCTATATATATATATATATATATATATATATATATATATATATATATATTCACTGAAAAAACCATAGGTTATAGACCATATATAGTTAGGAATTAGCATTTAAAAAACCTTATTTTACTCACACAAAACCATTGAAATTCCATATATAGTTAGTTGCACTAACTATATATCGCGCACCCGCAATCCACTGCTGATCATGTCACATATTACATCATTCATGACATGGTCAGTGACATCACTGATGACATCACTGATGACATCTCAAATGACATCACTGATGACATCACTGATGACAACATCCAGTGACTGTATGTTTCTGTAAAGTTAAAATATGTCTTACATATTGAAGAATGAGTGGATGTATAAGTGTCTGGATGAAGAATTTAGTAGGTGCGTGACTGACTGTATGAGTGAGTGATTAAATGTGTCTCACTGAATGCATGGGTTAGTGACTAAACTGTCTTAATTTGTGCATCATTATGTCTGTTGTGATGTAAACTGCTGCATGTGTTGATCATTAGCTATACGAGAGGCTATATGTGTTATTAATTGGTTGCCCAAGTATTTCTATGGGAGATTGAGTTTGTGTGGGGATGGCTGGAAGGTGTGTGACTCTGTGCATAGATGTGTGAGCAGTTTATTCACTAGGTGTATGAGTTCAAGAGTGCATGTGGAAACAGCTACATGGGCAGTTGACTGTGTGCATGAGTGTATTGATGAGTGAATGGATATCTCAATGCTACATGTCATAGTAAGTACATATGTAAAACACAGTACATGTGAGAGTTGGCATATATAAATAACTATGCATGAGAGCCACTGAATGAGTGAGTGGTTGTATCGGTCATTGTGAACTTGTATCAGGGATTGTATAAGAGAGTAAATATGTGTTAGTATATGTTTCAATAAGTAAGGTGTGTTTAACTGTATAGTTGAAGAAATGGAGGTGAGATTGTTTCTTTGCATGACTGACTGGGTGTGTGAGTAACTCCATGGATGAGTGTCTGTATACACTGAGTGTATCTAAGGTTATATTAGAGTCTGAAGAGGTTTATCGTATTAGCACAAGAATGATGTCAAATGAGATGTCATCAGTGATGTCATCAGTGATGTCATTTGAGATGTCATCAGTGATGTCATCAGTGATGTCACTGACCATGTCATGAATGATGTAATATGTGACATGATCAGCAGTGGATTGCGGGTGCGCGATATATAGTTAGTGCAACTAACTATATATGGAATTTCAATGGTTTTGTGTGAGTAAAATAAGGTTTTTTAAATGCTAATTCCTAACTATATATGGTCTATAACCTATGGTTTTTTCAGTGAATTTCAATGGTTTTTTAATAGCAAATATCATAAGCTGTCGAATGTCAAGTACGTGGTAAGTAAAAACATTTTCGTGTTTATGCACACTGATCTGCTTTGAATGCTGCCCCCCACCCCTCATTTCTATTAGGAGTACTCTCTCTTTGCAGATAGTGAAGGGTAGTTAACGCAGGCCTTTGCCCCCGTTGTAATCCGTCGTGCCTGCTTCTCTCTCCATTTGATTGATTGTTCTCTTTGGTTCATTCTCTATTTACAAACAAGCACAGAGTCGCAATACTCTGTTTAGTCTTTGCAGATAGCTAAAAATCGTGTAAAAAAACAAAAGGAATCGAGCAAAATCAGTAGGCCACTAATGGGATCTCTTTTTGACCTCCCTAAAATAGAAACATTAGGAACAACCTGTTGATAATACCAAGGTGTATGTACATAAGCGGCGTTCATTTGTGTTCACAGTACCCCTTGTTGATTGTTTGAATCGAGCATTGAATTGTTCGAAGTTGGTTCTCTTAAGAATCTTCTCTGCCTGCAAACGAGGAAGAATAGGAATATTCTCTCTCCCTTTGCAGATAGTGAAGGGTAGGTAACGCAAACCTTTAACACGTCGTGCCTATTTCGTTCCTCATTGATTGATTGTTTCCCCAAACATTGACTGTTTGGGAATTGGTTCTTTTTGGAGGTATTCCCTGTTTGCAAATATACGTAGTAAAATCTTTGCAAATAGTGAAAGGGTACGTAATGCGGACCTTTCTCCCCCGTTGTAATCTGTCATGCCTATCTACTCCCCACTGATTGATGCACCTGTTTCACCCGGACCATTTACTAGAGATACGTCATCTGGCCCGACCAGAGAGCACCCCTAGTGAAAAGGACATATGCAATAATAACGAAGTGATCACTGTATCCTGTTAACAGAAACTTTAGCATGAAACAACCTGGAAAGAAAAGAATAGGAAAACGAAAATCAGTAGGCCACTGATGAACATGAACTTTTATTAAACAACGAACAAAGAAACGATAACATAACGTAATGATAAAACCTATTAATGTCCTAGAAACAAGAAAACGTTAAAATATGCCAGTGGTGAGAGACCAGAAAAACAGTAAGAGAAACCAAATCACCCCTCGCTGTCCCACCGCCTGCCACGCCCAAAAAATCGATAGACTAGGGAAAATGCAAGTCAGTAGAACATCCGCCCCCACTCTGGAAACTTCCAAGGTGGGGCAGGGTTGCGGCTACGCCCAGCCGGGAGCAGCCCATATAAGGCGGGTCCTGCTGCCACGCCTCGGCCAGGAGATCCTAACGTAGGGTGTAGCCGGAGGAGAGGCCGAGGCCAGCGGTACCCGGCCAGGGGATTGCCTTTACAACGCTGAAGAGTTGCAGGGGGGGGAATGTCTCCTCGACCCTCCCCTCTCTCTCCCAGTCCGGCCGCGGTGGCCCTTGAGAGTTTCAGGTAGTCCCGCCACATGCTCTTCCGGTCCGGCCACCAACGGTCGGGGGGCCGAGGCCGACGGGATCCGGCTGCAGCCGATAAACCAAGGAACCCGTTCATGGGGCCAGAGCCAGGGGCGTCCGGCCGACATCCACCGGAAGCCCGGCCCGAAGACGGATGGGACACTTCTTCTTTCTTGAATAATGGCTGCGACAACACTGGGGGGGGATGTCTTGCACATGCCTCCGACCCCCCCCCCCTCGTCCTCATCGCCTGGTCCGGCCATAACAAATCTCAAGCGAGACGCCGTGGGGTGCACTGGGAGGGAGAGACGGTGCGAACAGGCCTCTCCCGCCTCCCCAGGTGGAGGCTTCCCAGCTGCACCCTCAGCGCTCCAGGCGCCCGGAAAAGGGTTCTTCCACTGTGGCCATGCTGCAACGTCTCGCCCGGCAGGGTGGAGCCCGTCCGCTCATTTGACCCCGCGATCGCCAGTAGCTACCGAACTCTCAAAATGGCGGTCGACCTGGCAAGAGCAGGCCCAGCATAAAGAAATGGCCCGGTCACTGGTTGACTCCACCACCGTAGTCCTCCACGACCTTGAAGATTCTAGAGGAGCCGCGGGAGTCTCCGACCCCCGATGGGGAATGACTGCCATGATCGCCCGTGGAGTGACGAAACTGTATCCGCGGGACGTCGCCGCTCCCATGCTGGCGCCAGCCTCACTTTGAATTACTAGAATCCTGCAGACCTCAGTTCCGGTGAAAGCACAGTGTGACCCGGTAGGAAAAATTGTTGCACCCCCTCCCCTTTTTGACTGATAGTTCAAACCACCGATCCTTTCCTTTGCCCTTTTAACGGAACTTTGGACTGCCTCCCCCTCTTTTACATTTTCTAGAGAAAACAAAACATTAACCACTACATTAGCATAGCAGTTGACACCAGAACTGTTTTCAAATTGAAAACCAACAACATCTTCAACAGAATCCTTTTTGTTTCTGCTGTGACCCTGCTACAGCACAGGCATTGTCCCCAGCAGTAATTCTGCAATGCCGGTAAGAATAGCTGTGGTGCCTACTGGACTCACTCACCCCCGCGGCGCCCCACGCCGTTATTTGCTGGGCGGCAACTTACTAGACATCACTTTCGTGCCATCTAGATTTCAGCGCGTTCTGCTGCCTTGGAACTATTCGCACAACAGACTGCTACTGACGACCCACCCCCAGGCAACATCTTCTGAATTTTCATAATTTGAAAGAACTAGTAACATGTCCTCATCAGGAATTCAAAAGAAATTGCCACGGTCTCTTCGTTGTTTAAATGTTTTTACTGTTTTTGTTTTGTTGTATATATTTACATGTTATTAAAGTTTTATATTCCTACTACTTTGTTGGAGTGCTATATATTTTTAATGTGACACATAATTGTAAAAACTTTGATGTACAAAGAGTCATTCCTGGAATCTTCCGCTTCAGGCTCGGTCCCCTCCCCAATCACAATACAGGATGGTTTTCAGATAGTAGGAACACGTGTGGTGTGACGGATCTCATCGGGTGTGGGCCTTGATCTACTATAACTCCTTTGAAGAGGGGTGATTCTTTACAGCTGGAGCCATAAACTACATCTGCAGGGCTAGCTGATAGCCTGGACAATCGGACACAGAGGAAGAGGAGTGTCAGAGGGTGCGGTAGTGAATAGGGCGAAAGGGAGGTGTCGGGCGGGCACAGAGTGTGATTCTCAGGGAAGAGCAGCGCAGATGGGGGGAGGTTTATTGCCCATGCATAAGACAGAGAGCGGGGGTGACCAGTGCCTGGGGAAGATGCTTGCGAGGGTGGGGAGCCATGCTACGAATCGACAGCGTGCAGAGAGTGGGTCTGGTCAAGGCATCTAAAATGGCTGCCGTGCACGACAAAAGTGTGGCATTTCAAAAAAGGCAAGATGGCGCAAACAATGTTTTTCAACACTTCCTCATTTCCTTCGAATCGAACGTTGGTGCATATTACCAAAGTTAAGCGATATTTATCGCTAACGATGCTTACCAACGAATTTTTTACCGCTAAGCATCGTCAGAAATTATCGAAGATAAACCTTGCTATTATCAAGGTTTATCGCAAATGCGATAATAAACGGCCGCAATGCATGAATATCGCTAAAAAGTCAGCGATATTCATGCATTACCGAGCTAATGCTCTTAGCCATTTTATCCACCTCCCATTGGATAACATGGCTAAGAACTGCTCAGGGCAGGTGTTACTTTTTGGAGATATTCGCGCTTAGCGCGAATATCTCCAAAAGTTGGTAATAGGAGATAGATATCTTGCATGTTGTAATGCAAATTATTGTGGTATATGGAACTCATACCATAATCTCTCAGGAAAGCAGAAACTGATCCTTTTGGGACCGCCTGAAAAGGCCTAGGGGGTGAGGGGTACTCTACTTTGCCCCCTTTTCACGTTCCGAACTATTTTATTTTACTCTCTTCTGTAATTACACAAAATAGCAGCGATAAGATGCATCGGAGACACACAGTGAGAGAAAGGAGGCCGGAGATGAAGAAGAGATGTCAAATACACATTGGAGATAATATAGTGGCAGAAGGGAAGTAAATATGAGTAAACTTACCATGTAACATAAAAATGTTGCACTCTATACTATAAGTCTCATTTTATACTACAATCACTTCGCTACAACCTCATAAATTAAAAATAAAAATGAATAATGTCTCAAACAATTTTTGATTTCTAAATATAAATTTATTCTTCAGAATTTTCTAAATTTGAAAGAACTAGTAACATGTCCTCATCAGCAATTTCCTCATGAAAAGTCTGCAATGATGATTCTTGTAACTCTATGGTCTCCAAACATTCGATAAATTCGCCATCAACAGATTGATCAAAAAAATCATTCAAGTCATCTCCTCCTTGTGACAATATTTCATTATTGGTGCTGTCAATTTCAATTAATGTAGTGGAATCATTCAAGTCATCTCCTCCTTGTGACAATATTTCATTATTGGTGCTGTCAATTTCAATCAATGTAGTGGAATCATTCAAGTCATCTCCTCGTGACAATATTTCATTATTGGTGCTCTCAATTTCAATCAATGTAGTGGAATCATTCAAGTCATCTCCTCGTGACAATATTTCATTATTGGTGCTCTCAATTTCAATCAATGTAGTGGAATCATTCAAGTCATCTCCTCCTTGTGACAATATTTCATTATTGGTGCTGTCAATTTCAATCAATCTAATGAAATCATACACGTCATCTCCTCCTTGTGACAATATTTCATTATTGGTGCTCTCAATTTCAATCAATGTAGTGGACAATTCAAAAGAAATTGCCACGGTCTCTTCATTGTGAGCCATTTTATTTTGAAATTGCTTGCTGTAAATTGCAGAAAAAAATAATCACTTTCATTTATCGTTTTTAGTAATACATAATATAAAACTAACTTTATCAAGTATTTAGTATAACAGAAGGACTGCAAATAAATAACAGAAAACATTTTTCAAATTATCTTCAAGTGTACAACATAGTTCCCCTTACAAATTACCAACTCACCTTTTTAAAAGTAGGAGAAGTGTTAGTACTGTGTAAATCAAACACCAGAAATTCACCACCAAAAATTCCTCACAAATGTACCTCAGACAGTAGTATCACAAAATGGCTGTGGTTTCCTCTCATTTGACATATATACATAACCAATTAACTTTCATCACACACAAATACAAAACCAAAGTAACATTTTAATTGGTTCTAAATTTCAACACTTTCAAATGTGTTTTCCCCATGCAATTTTCCATAGGACATTTACATACGTCTACAGCCTGAATGGCTGAACGGAATTACACCAAACTTGGCAAAATGGTACATCAAACCTAAGAGGTCAGGAAGGATCTACTATGCCCCCTTATGGTCATTTGCCCCTTCGCTTTGGCCTCCTCTTGTCTCTCGATCCTACCGAGAGACAAGATGGCGGCCGCTACGGACTGTTTGGAATGTTGACAGACGCCGGAGAACCAATCAGCTTCGCAAAGCTCCGTAACGCGAAAAGTACGCGAAGCGGAGCGCTGTTACAGATATATATCTTTTTTTGAACGTTAATTTCTCAAAATCCACTGGAGCACATATATTGAGACCTAGCAAAGGCACATCGGGCTACCAGTCCCTAATATTTTGCCAAGTTTCGTGCAAATCCATTCAGCCGTTCGATTATTGACATTTAGATACATCTACAGCCTGAATGGCTGAACGGAATTACACCAAACTTGGCAAAATGGTACATCAAACCTAAGAGGTCAGGGAGGATCTACTATGCCCCCTTATGGTCATTTGCCCCTTCGCTTTCGCCTCCTCTTGTCTCTCGATCCTACCGAGAGACAAGATGGCGGCCGCTACGGACTGTTTGGAATGTTGACAGACGCCGGAGAACCAATCAGCTTCGCTTCACAAAGCTCCGTTGCGCGAAAAGTCCGCGAACCGGAGCGCTGCCCGGTCCGCTGTTACAGATATATATCTTTTTTTAAACGTTAATTTCTCAAAATCCACTGGAGCACATATATTGAGACCTACAAAAGGCACATCGGGCTACCAGTCCCTACAA
This sequence comes from Lissotriton helveticus, assembly GCF_964261635.1. Lineage (NCBI taxonomy): Eukaryota > Metazoa > Chordata > Amphibia > Caudata > Salamandridae > Lissotriton > Lissotriton helveticus. Next base: position 42,170,989 of record NC_136060.1, on the reverse strand, counting down.
TTTTGCCAAGTTTCGTGCAAATCCATTCAGCCGTTCGGGCTAAAAGTGAGGCCAACCGCCCTATGGAAAACTCAATGTTAAAAACACGTTTTGGGACCCCCCTTTTTTCTCGACCCCCCCTGGACGAACCCCCCCCCCAATTTTCAGGGGCTGCTCAGAAACAAAATGTGCCATTTTCCTGAAAATTTCAGCCAATTCCGTCCACAAACGCCAAAGTTATTCGACATAGAATTTTCAAAAATCCCATAGAGAAAAAATCCTAACTATATATACCTACTGGCGACCGCCAGTAGGTAATATATATATATATATATATATATATATATATATATATATATATATATATATATATATTTTCTTGGCTTTAGAGCTGCCAGAACTAAACACAAACTAAATGCTAGAAAATTGTTTATAAGTTTAGTGCCACATTTCACTTCCCCTCCCCAACCCATTCTGACTTTCCTTTATTAGATGCTGTATTCTACTAGGATTGCAACAATAAATAATATTTTAAGATTTCCAGAGCACCACATAATTGAGGTATCTTAGTCCATCAATCCGGCAGGTCCAATGGTTATAGTCAGAGAACAGAAGGGGAACAGCGTTTACAACGCAACTTTTACAACGCAGTACCTTTACCACGCAACTTTTACAACGCAAGTCGTTACAACGACTTGCGCTGGGGGGCGCTCTAGGATAGGGAATAGTTAATTTACTATCCAAAACCTTCCCTACTATCCACGGGGACTGGAGTTGGAATAGTAAATTAAACTATTCACTATCCAGCACCCCCCAACACAAGTCGTTGTAACGACTTGCGTTGTGAAAGTTGCGTGGTAAAGGCATGCGTTGTAAAAGCATGCGTGGTAATGACATACATCCGAACAGAAAGTTGATAGTGCATGAATTAAAGTCTAAATATGAAGACACTATGTAGGTCTGTAGTTCCAAAAGCTTTTATTTCTTAGACTCTCAAAAATGAAACAGCTGACACGTGTTTCGTCATTTGCCAAATTTTTCAAGGATTAAAAGTCTCACAGAGCCAATGGGCTCCAAATTGCATCTAGCACCAAAAACGTTTTTATTCAAGCGTGTCTCAGAGCTCCAAGAACGGAAACCAGTTTATTTGGATGATTTCTCAAAAGTAAGACATACAATCCACAGAAAGATTCAGAGTACGTCAAAGGAGTATTGGAGTCAGAAAAGCAACACTGAAGCTATGTCGACGGCTATGGTAAGCTGTAAATTATTGTGTATTTGGGTTGCGGAACCATCCTAAGTCCCGTTAGTATAGACCAATTTTGTGGTGATCTGGAAATCTTATTATGTTATCAATATTAAAAAGTGTCTTTGTTATATTTGTCAAACACTAAATATGTGACATAATATTGTCTGTCCATTTGAGCACATGTTACTTTTTGATTGTGTCTTTACACTTACCCTAAATTTGTGATGTGCAAGCTGAGCTGTTTGACCACTGTCACCTTTATTTGTAAATAAATATTATTTGCACACTCCAGTAAAATGGCAGTTACCATCAAGAAAGTAATAATCTAAAAATGCTTAATTTGAAACTACCTGCTGTGTAAGTAGGGTTCAATTCTAGTCACCCTATCTGAAATATTGCAGCTAAAAGGGAATTTAGAGACCCAGTTTCATTCTACATTATCATTTGTTTCCAATGCAAAATCTATTGCAAAAACGCTCTTCAGGACCAAAGACTACTTTACAAAGTGCTTATCCATTTGTCATACTATCACAATGATGAATTACTGCAATGCAGTTAATATTGGTTTCTAGATTAGGGAGTGGGGAAGCAGAAAACTTGTAATGGTTATTGACATGGTCCTCAAATATTTGCAAGAGCTCTTGTGCTCCTCAAGGGTACTCAGATACTCATGCCCCCCCATTGCCACTTAAGAGTAATTCAACCATTTCAATTGATCACCTAAGACTGGGTGGAATATTTTCTTATATACATTTTTAGGAATTTAATAAGTCTTTCTTAGGTTGAAGCCCATACACAAGTACGGGGCCAGAACTCAGTGATTGTTTACTCCATATGGGCTACACATGCATGCTGAAGCCCAACCAGGCCAGAACATACATGGGGTGTCGTGTCTTCCTATTCATAGTGGATATGTCGTTGCAAATAATTCTAGAACTGTTGCTTTAGAAAAATGGACCGGACTGACCTGCATATGAGTGGTCTGCAACAGTCCATGCCATGCAAGTACTGCTTTTGACATTGTCACTGCGGTGCCTATTTCATAGGCACAGCCTTGGAATGCAAAAGAACAGCACGCCAGACAGGAGAAAACTCCTAATCTGTTAGGCGGTATTAAAGATAGGTTTAGCAGTGAGGGAGCGGGGCAGTCCCGCTACCGCACCACCAAACTCATAATAAGGCCCTAAGATTAAAACTGTGCTCTAAAAGGAAGGGCCAATAACAATGACACACTTATTTGGGTTACCTAAATTCATATTCCTAAGCAACAGGCATAGCAGTTGTAGGCTTGAAAGATACTTCTGTGGTGGCTCAAAGGCTATTTGCCTATGGCCGGACTCTTTCTATATTGGCCCACACAAGCACAGACTTTGCAAAAAGGAGTTAACATTGCATTACATATTTTCATTGTTCACTATTGTACTCATTATATAAACATTCTCTCAGGTCCTCCTGATTCACAGAATATACTTTGCCCAACAAAGCAAAACCTAAACATTACTTTTGGCAAAATAATACAATATTATCTTAAGTGATATTAATACAGCTTTACTATACAATGGAAATTGAGTGTTTCTTTACTTTGGATAATTGTAAAACAGGTTGATGTTGTTGGAATAATGCGTATAAACATGACTGGGTGTCTGACTGAGGCAAAGTTGTGGTCCAGAGCCATACTTGACTAAGATGCAAATGTAGAGGGTGTCTAACTAAGTAAGGAGTCTGAAAGATGTAGTTAAGTATTAAGAACATTCTCAGAGGCAACGCTCTGAGTGGGCATACGTATAATGATACAATGGGTCAGCTTAAGCTCTGTGTGGATCTCAGTCAACCTTATGGACACTGGATCCACCAACTGATTTTAATCATTTTGGAGTCAAAGTTGCCTATCATTAGCAAAGATTTTTTTTAGGATTCATACAAGTAGGAACTAGCAGTAGATCACTGCATTTACTCGTTTTCTTCTACACCAACATTACAAATCCCAAGGTGAGGTTAACAAGCTCAGCGGGAAGAGGGTCAATGGAGGCTTAGCCAGGAACAGTTGCCAGGGGCTGGACATCTTGGTATCAGCCCAGGGAAGCCGATTGGTGGTGGACTTAGACGCCGGGGACCAGACCACCTGCAGAATCAGGTCCCTTCCATTTATCCTACTATTGAGCGTGCTGGGGGGCCCTTGTGATATTACACACTTGAGTTCAAACGCACGACTGGGAGAGGGACATGGAGTGACCTCCCGGGAAGGATGCAATGTGCCCCAAAGGTGTGCCCTTACCCCAAACAAACAGCTGAACAAATATGCAGTACCCAGGCTGACGATGGAGGAAGGTGCAGCGGAGTCTGGGGGCCAAGAGACTGTGGAACCCTAGTTGGGAGCCATAATGTCAGCCATTCGCGGGATGGGACTGACTCTTGAGTCCAAAATGGACAAAGTCACTATAGAGGTGATCCTCATGAGGGCAGACATGAACAGAACTTCAGAGAAAGTCGCTGTGGCAGAGACAAACATCAGCGACCTTCAATCCGCCACTCAAAACAAGTTGGTGGGGTCCCTGAAGGGATGGAGAGTCTCCCAATGGATCGCTTTTTGGGGGATCTCATTATCAACCATTTGAAGCCTAAACGCCTCTTGAATTTCTTCTCCGTCGAAAGGGCGCACAGAGCACCAATACTATTACCGAAGCCGGATCCCCCCACCGAACTATTATTGGCAGGATCCTTAAATACCTCAACACCATTTTGCAGGCCATTTGCATTCGGGGGACCTGCCATATGAAAATGCAACAATACAATTCTTCCCTGACTTCACCCTCCTGACGCAGCCCCAACGGCGTACATTTGATGAGGTTGAGAGAGCACTATGGGTTGAAAACCTCAAGTACATGATGTTATTCCCGGCCAAACTCCGGGTGTTGGACAATGGCAAGTCATGTTATTTCAAAGCGCCAGAGGAGGTGTGGGACTGGCTTGAAGGAGGACTAGCACCAAGGCAGCAGCAATTACGGGAATAAGACCGGAGTCGACGCAGAGACCAAAGCGATGGCTCCCCCAAGGCGCCACACAACAATGCTGCAGATGGAAGACTCACTTCGGAGGAAGGCCCTTAGAGTTTGATCAAGTTAACATGTTTGACTGGGGAGGCTATGTACTCCACTTGAGAATGGAGGACGTCGGAATGGGAGTATGTTGGGCACTGGGCCTGGGCTGGGCCTCGAACATAATAAACTAGGTACGGAACTCAGGTCTTCACAATCTAGGAAGGTTAAGTAAGAGACAGGACCTTTTTTCTTGATGTACATAAGGACATAATTTAAATGCTAAAGTTTTCAGGGGCTGCCATCTGTTCAGAAGTGATGGTGCTAGCCAACCCCAGTGTATTGTGATGGTTACAGGAACAGACACATCTCTTTCTGTTCTCGATGCTTCAAATCTCTGTGGCCGTTTGGCCTTGTGAATTTTGTTGCAACTACAGGTACTTTGAGAGAAATCACGCATCAATAGATTTCTATGAACCAAGTTGCTTGAAACCTTTTTAAAGTCACATTCTTATTACAGGTATATTGGATTTTTGTTGTTTTGGTCTTGTTGAGTTTAGATAAAGATACTTTATTTTTCTAAACTGGTGTGGTGGCCATTTGTGGTGTTATCACTTTATTACTGTGTGTTTTGAGTACAAATACTTTACACATTGCCTTTGAGATAAGTCTGTCTGCTCATGCTAAGCTACCCTGGGGGTGAGCAGAGGTCATCTAAAGTGTGTATCCACCTTACCCTGATTAGAAGCAAGGGTCCCTATTTGGACAAAGGTACCAACCTCTGCCGACTAGAGATGCCCATTTCTCACAGGGAGGGTTTGACAGGAACTTGTTTTATGTATTCCTATGTTCTGCATGCTTTATCTTCTAGCTGTTTCCGCTTTAAATACACCACTACACGGGTTACACAGCATTCTAACACGGAGAGGCAGGGAGGAGGGTATAGCATTGGGATGTGCTGCTTTTCCCCCCCCTCGGTTAAGATATGACATCACAATCTACAACCCTATTGAGGTTCCGGATGTGGAACGTCAACGGCCTGTGGGACAAAATTAAGCGTACCATGGTGTTACAATACTTATGTAAACAGTCCCCCAACTTGGTTTTTCTGCAAGAGACACACCTTTGTGGCAAACACTACCTTGCACTCAATAGATTTAGACACACACTTCTGGCCCACGCAGGATTTACATCAGGCTCTAGAGGAGTGGTGATCCTAGCCAACAATATGGTACCCTTCCTGCTGTGTCGCACTTGGAAAAACCCCTTGGGCTGTCTGGGACGTGGGAGGGTCAGGCTCTCAACTTATGCCCCACCTACATACCCTTGAAACTACATACTGAAACTCTCCCGGAACTAAGCAGACTGCTGCTTGATATGGCCTCAGCAATCCAAATAACGGGTGGGGTCATGAATGCTACAATGTCCCCAGATCTTGATAGGACTATGGCTTCTCTCCGGCCGCTGACCCACAGCCACTGCGGTATTCGTGGAGGCCCTGGGGCTCATGGATTTGTGGCGAGTATAAAATCCGACCACTAGGCAATACATGGCAATGGGTCTCGACTGGACTACATTTTCACACAGTACATACATGAGGGGCAATTTTGTGACACACAACATAAAGCGAGGGGTATATCGGAGCACTCCCCAGTTGAGGTAAGCCTCCGAGGTCCAGCCCAAGACTATACTCTACCACCAAGCAGCGGTCCTCTGTAAGATCGCAATGCAAACCGTGGGAGGCATATGAACTGGTAGCAGGGAGCTACGCCCAGGTGGCGGTTAGGGGTAAGAGGAAGGAATGGCACTCCTGGTGCATCGCACTGGAACACGTATTTACCGCCACGGAGAAACAGTTGGGGCGAGAGGGGACAATGGACCCTGCCCTGGGGCACAGGTTGTGCCTCCAACAGAGGGTACTTAGAGACTTGGAGGAAGATGCGGCCCACTTACATGCGGTTGCCATACAGAGACACCTATAAGACCTGGGTGACAAGGCCAACAAACTGATGACGTGGCTGGAGAGGAGGGAGAGGGACTGGAGTTGGGTGCTGGCGCTCCGGGTGCCAGATGGCCCCCGTGCCGGTCTGGAGCAGCCATAGTCGAGTCCTTTGCAACTTATTATGAGGAATTATACAAGTTAGCCTCTAGTAGGACAGGAGATGACAGTGTCGACCTGTTCAAGGACATTTCTCTGCCAGAACTTTCAGAAGATTACAAGGAAGCTATTGACCGGGACCTGACAATGGAGGAGATTGCAGAGGCCATTAGGGACTTACAATCCGGAAAGGCGCCAGGTCCAAACGGATTGCCTACTGAATTATATAAATGTATAGCGGAAACAGTGGCCCAACCAATGTAAAATATGTTCCACACTGGTCAGGAAGAGGAGAGGCTGACAGAAGACTTAAGAATGGACACAATGGTGTTTATTACAGAGAAAGGTAGACCCCCAGAGCCATGCAGCTCCTTTAGACCCATTACCATACTTAATTTCAAGGCCAAGGTGCTGGCTAATTGGCTACATCTCGTTATCTCCACGATAATCCACCCAGACCAATCTGGGTTCATGCCACATGGGAGCACCGGGCTGAACCTCCGACACCTGTATGGAGTCATGCATGTAACTACGACCCACCTGACTGAGGCTGACGCAGTACTTTCGTTAGATGCTCGTTTGGTATTCAACAGAATTGAATGGCCGTACCTGTTTCTGGTGCTATCGAGGCAGGGCTTTGGATCAAAGTTTTGTGCCTGGGTCCGTCTCCTGTACTCTGATCCGTTGGCAAGAGTCTGTGTGAACAGACAATAATCCAGGCCATTTGCACTACCTAGGGGCACAGAAACGGGGTGCCCACTCTCTGTTTTTCGCAATGGCACTTAAACCGCCCACAGCATGGGGTGCAGTGAACCTCTCGTCCATGGTATTGACATCGGGAGAGGCTGGCAGGAACGTATTTCCCTGTACGCGGATGATATTCTGCTCTATGCACATAAGCCTTGCCAGAAGTCCCATAGACTCATCCACATCTTCTGAACTTTTGGCAGCTATTCAGGCAACCAAATAAATTGGGATAAATAATTAGGTTTTCCCCTGGCTAGAGAGATTGCGCCACTTACATCAGCCTGTGTGGCCTTGACACAGAAAGATGAATTCAAATACCTTCGGATTTGGATAACCAAGTCAGAGGAGAACTTCCTAGCATTGAATTTACACTCCCAATTGGAGGGGCTATGAGGAGATGTGAACCATTGAAGGAGGCTCCCGGTCACCCTCATGGTCTTGTTCAAGAGGATGGCCCTCCCTCGATTGTTATATGTGTTCCAGAATACTCCATATCTGATCTCGAATACGTTCTTCCGGGCGATTGACGGGGAGCTACGCACCCTGTTATGGGAGGGGGGCAACCCACGTATTGCATTGCGTAAGTTGCAGCGGGGTCTATGAGGGTGAACTGGTGGTTCCAGACGTCAGGAATTATGTGGTGTCCCAGCTCATTAATATCAATGGTTGGGCCTTTGCACCCTACACCGTACCAGCGCAACAGGTGGACCGACACACCATGGCAAATAGAGGTTACCCAGCTGCATTGTATCGCGGGGGCTACATAAAACTTCCTCCTGTGCACACACGGACGGTGATACCGGCATGGGGAACGGCCACAAAAATACTGGGGTGGGAGACCAAACTGATGGAACAAAGCCCACCTTGGGACTGTGATCTGCTGGATGAAGTAGGGCGCCTAGCAGGTTGGACCTTAACGAGATAGACCACCTTGGAGAGGTTTGGAGGAAGGGGTTAATGATTACATTTGAAGACCTGCAGATAGAATATCAGATGGCTGACAGATAACAGTTTTGTTATCTGCCGTTGAGACATGCCCTACAGTGCCACATACCGGAGGGAGAACTGTTTCCTGACTGGTACCCATAAGAAGACAGATTGCTACTTGACCCGCTAGTAGACAACGCCATCTCTCTCACATATCGGAAGATAATGAATAACTTACCGGATCCTATGGGCCCCCTGAGGGAGGCATGGGAGACAGATGTGGAACTACTGGAGGACGACGACTGGGCTGAGGTCATACAGAGCCCTAGAGAAAGTGCTCTACGAGCATGGTTCAGACTGATCCAACTCTGAATCCTCCATAGGTCGTACACCTCCCAGACACTCCAACATCAACTGGGCCGATGTGACTCTGGCCAATGCGCTAGGGGCTGCAGGGAGTTGGGCACCTTTTTCCACATTCTATGGGCCTGCACAAAAATTCAGAGTTACTGTACTGGAGTAGCCCGGATAATGACTATAGAAGTGGGTCTTCAATTCCCATCGCAAGCACGCTGGCACCTATTGGGAGTGACCGGAGAAATAACTTGGCTTAAGCACACCAAGACCTGGTTAATGCTAGCATTGGGAGTGGCTAGACATCAATCTAGATCTTGTTTCCAGAGACTGGAAACAAGATCTAGATTGGTTTCAGCGAGCTGAGAAAGTAGTTTAACAGAGCAGAAGGTATCCCACAAAATGGGGAAAGATCGGGATCCCATGGAAGAAATACAAAACTTAAGGGTGCAGGAGGGGTTTGACATACGGGTGTCTACATCCAGTGCGACTGGGGTAAGATAATGTGAATTAATTGTTGATTGAGACTGTAATGTTCCGTCTGTCCACAAGCGCCAGACTATGCCATATCTGTAATTGTTTACAATTGTGTATTACGGAACTGTTTAATAAACAGAAAAAATGCTTTCTTCTGTGTTACAATCGGACGTTGAATAATGGACTCCATGAGACCACCTTTATAAAACACCAGCACTCTACCAAAATTGTTCATTTTCAGCAATTCTTCTGCATGTGTTATTTTAATAAAAATACAACTCTTACTGAAGAAGGCCATGCCCCTGGCACTGTGAGATGGTGTTCCACTGTCTCCACGTTGATTGGTGGTAACTTGTTGCGGGACGTTGGGATGGATGGTGAGGACAAACGATCCAAACCAGTGCAACTAAAATTAATAAAAACAAGTTGACAAAACAGGCCAAATACAAAGCATTGCTAATCATGTCTGTACTTATTGTGCTCTCACTTGGACAAACAGTCCATATTAGCTATTCAAATACAAACATTGCATACATGGACAGGTGTAACCTTACTCGTTCATGACTATCTTTTGTCATGTTTCACTGGAGCATTCTACTATGGAATATAACATTTCAGTGTGCACTTAGTTGCTCAAGACAGAAAGCAGTTGCTTTCAAATGCAGAATCAACAATGCATGAGAACCTTTTCAACAAAAAAAAGGACACCTTCTAATGTTTAGTAACTTATGGATGTACAGGGAGCTTACCTTCTAACAATTATCAGAATAATGAAATGTAATGAATAAATGTAATGAAATGTAATAAAATGTAATGAAATGTGCATTACATTAATAGGACAGCTGTGCTGAGCAAACTATCTCTAGATGCTGTGGTGATCAGACAGATATATCAGGCAAAAATGCGGGTGCTCTCAAACAAATGTTTTTTCAGCAAAATCTTACATTAGAATCTAGTTTCTGGTTGAGGCATCAAAGAGGAGATTGCAATTCATGGAACCATTAGCTCTAAGCTGACATCCATATTTGATGAAAAGAGAAAAACCAGCCAATTAGCACTTTTAGATCTAGGCACTTTTAGCTTGATATTCTAGGAATTTGATTTGATTGTTAGAGATTGCTAGAAACTGATACAAACCAGCGAATCTCACAAAGAACACTCATCTGAGCTAACTTTTACAATGTGTTGTGCATAAATGGGAAGACTGTTCTCAACCAGTCAGAGTAGATGAAAAAGAAATTGATTGTTACAGCTATGACTCGGGGTTCTAAAAGTGTATTTTCAGCTAGTAAAACACATAGATTTCTAACAGAGACCTGCATCGGTATGCAGGGTACAGGGGGATCTTCAAGAGTGAGTTAAAGTGTGCAACACATTTTGAATTGAGCAAAGTCAAAGAATATATGTTTTTTGCATTGAGGTAAATCTATCTTGACCCTGCCAAACGTGTGTTATGAAAAGAAAGGATGTTAACATGAAGGCATAACTAGACATCATCAAAGTAGGATTCGGGTTATCATAAAATCCTTCGAGGAGAATAAGTAAAGGTGTAGATATGTGGTAAAGAGTACTAGGGAGAGTTTAAAACTGTGAAGGGACATACACTAAAACTAGTTAGCATTCAGTTTGCGTATCCTACCAATCAGTAAGAAAGAATCCAAACCATTAACGATAATAGTAATATTTATTAACCACAATCATACTCTATGTTGTTGTTGGTAATGTTATCAGTTGCAATAAAAAGAATAATAATATGCTATCTTATGGTACATTTGCCATACGACTTTATAAACAACAACTTGTATATACAAATATTATTTGCCAATCAAAATTGCTACTAATTTAATCTCGCTCTCATCTTCCTCAGAAGAGCGAAAGGCTGAGTCAACCATACCAGGATTAAAATAGCAATTGCTCAACTCACTAAGATATGTTATCCTTTCATAGCCTTGGTCAATCTGACACTGTTAAGGTGCTGTCTGTATCCGCATGACTAATCCTGGTCAAGGTGTTGCCTGTATCTGCATGACTCATTAACAGCATGAGATCATTCATCATGTCCAAGGCTCACGATGGACCAACAGAGAAATGTATTGATCCAGACGCACAGCCCTGATGAGTCATCATGGGCCCAGGTCGAAAGAAACATAGCTTAATGGAATCCAGCAGATGATACTCGTGCATTTGTGTCAGGACTTGCCTAGCAAGGAACTTCCTAATAGTCTTTAACTCACTGGCCTTCCGTATTCAAAAAGTGTGTCTTTAAAAAGAGCTGTTTTGTGAGTTTTTTTAATGAAGTAGGCACTTCGAACAATGACATTTAAAGTAAGGTGATTCTCGACTAGAAGGCATGTGGAAAACGAGGTGTACTGTGTCTGCTGTTTGCTAAATTACCATGACTGATAGTGAAAAGCAGATCCCATTAGAATCATCAATTTTGAAATGAAAGACTTCCAATCCTTGCACTAACCTTCATGGGGTATTTTACTAAAACTATTTCAGAACAATGATATGTGGGCTACGTTTCAAAATTTGTGTCCTGTGATTGTAAAATCAGTCAAAGATGGAGGCCCTTCATGCAAGTTTATGACAATTCAGCAACCAAACAAGGCAAAATGCCATCTGTACATTCCATATACAAGAAGTCAACATGATTTCATACAGTAAGTCCTGTTAAATTATTGTAATAGACCTATCTTTGAAGACAGCACGTTACTTTCAATGTGATGATAAATGGTCATGGCTCACAGTTTTGTGCCCCTTAACACTTCATCGCTGTAAACATTGGGGGTCTTTGATCTTAGTGGGTCTGAGGTGAGAGATGGCAGCCGGCGCAGTGCTGGAGTTTTTCTGGAAGACACTGGAGGAGCACGAGATGTTGAGAGAAGGCTGTTGTCCACAGTTCGTCCAAGACGATTCCTCGCAGTGGAAATACTAGAGCCAGTACAGAGCTGTTTATCATCTTGCTCACTTAAATACAAAAACATATATCTTTTTAGTCGCTGACGACATGAAAACATGCTCAACAGATACTGGGAATCAATATGTATAGCTATATTCTAAAAAAATCGAGTTGGCTGGTAGACATGTGCTATTCTCTAAACTTACAAAATTGTGTTTACAGGGTGGTGCACACATGAACAAGAGTCGTAGTAATGCTGTTTACTCCCCCAAAATACCGACAAGATGTAGGAAACTGGCTCTCTATATAGTGGACCAAAACGAGGTACACTGTGCAAAGAGTCCAGGCAACCCTTAATGGTTTACAGAGGCAAAAATAAGAACACTAAATGCTCACTTGTGGTAGTGTTGGTGAGCAGTTTAGGCTTTTCAGAGGATAGTGCTAAGCATTTGTTGTACTCACAGAGGCAATAAATGAGACTCACACTCAAGAATAAATCCAAGACCACTTAAGAGATAATAAGTCATACTTTTATGTACATTTTCATACCAAGAACTTCGCTATCAAGTAAGTACTTTTTTAAATATCGATTTTTATAGGACAGTAAAATGTTCACTTAAATGCATCTTTGCACACCAATGCTTTTCAACAGAACAAAAAGCATATATTGCATACAGTTATTTACGGTCAGTTTCTAGGGGTCTCCTTCGGGGCTGCAGGGGGCCATGAGTCTAAAGTACCATTAGTAGTCACTCGTTACCTGTCCTGGGGCATTGGGGTGCAGAGGTGCGAACGGGTTGGTAGCTTTTCGAGCTATGTTGGTGGAGAAAAGGGGGGCACCTAAAAACAGGCTGCAGAGGGGGACAAGTCCGGGAGCTCCCGCTGGGGGGCTTGGGTTACAAGGGTCCTGGGAGCAAGGGGGCACAGCTGGCGTTTGTGTACCCGGGGTGGGACTCTCCGGTGAAGAGTGGGTGAGTTCTGTTTGTCCAAGGCCCTAGTGGTTGTAGGTCTCGCCTGTTGAGGGTGCAGAAATCAGGGCAGCTGGACCACACTGGAAATTGGTCTCTATGTTGCTACATCCCTCGACAGCTGCTCGGTCTCAGTGCTGTCAGAGTTCTAACTCGACTTAAACAAGCCTTGATTGCAGCAATGGTTCTGGTGCCCGGGGTATTTGTGCAGTGCTGCTCCGGTTGGTCCATGGGGGGAAAGATCTGACTTTCAGGAGCACGGTACCTCTTCCAGGGTGGCGGCTGTGTCAGACTGGCCGGGGAGCAGCAACATGCAGTACTGGACTCTACTTCTTCAGGGCCTGCAGACGAGTAGCTCCTCTTCTCCAAGGGAAATTGCTGGCAATTGGGAGGGGCTGGTGTTGGATTTGGGGGTCTGTAGTTGGCAGAGGTAGGAACCTTTTACAAATAGGGACCCTTGTGTCTAGTCAGGATAAGGGGTACACTCCTAAAATAACCCCTCCTCACTCCCTTGGTAACTTGGCATGAGCAGGCAGGCTTATCTCAGAGGCAGTGTGTAAAGCATTTGTGAACACATACAGTAACCCGGTGACAACACTACAGATGGACACCACACAAGTTGTAGTATAAAAAGAAGTATTTTTATAAAGACTTAACACAAGACCACAATGACAAAAATTCCACAATACTGTACTTAACAATGGTAGAAATAGCTCAGTTCTCTCAAGATGTAAAATGCGACACTTTGAGTTCCATGTACCTTAGGATGTGTAACGCTATACAACGAAAGTGTTGCAGGGAAGGTGATGCGTCGGTTCCTTACACGCAAGAACGGTGATGAGTCGGGTCCCTACTGATGTGTAGGGTATGCGTCGGTTCTTCTCTGCGAGGGGAGGTGATGCGTAGTTTTCTTACTGCGCTTCCGTGGTGATGTGACCAGCAGCGCCGTGATGCGATGAAGATCCGTTGCAAAGAAACAAAGTTGGCGTCTTCTTCTTGATGCGGCATGATGCGTCCACGCGCGATGGTCGTGCGGCGACTCAACGATTCTTCTGAGCCACGACAGGCCCTGCGACACGCTTCCCTGTGATGCGGCGACGTCTGGTGCAATGGTGATCCTCTTCTCCGTCGATGAGAGGAGCTTCGACCAAGATGTGACAGCTGCAGCGGCGTCTGATGCGACGTCGATCCTCTTCTCCGGTGATGCAACTACAGCAGCTGCGGCGGTGACATGCTTCTTCTTTGTGAGTCGCGCTCCCAGCTCCTTGCGACATGCATTCCCTCATGAAGCCCAACACAACTGCAGGCACTTCCAAATTACCCTTGGGGAGCTCGTGGGTGAAGTCTGTTGTCCCTGAGACTTCAGCAGGAGGCAAGCTCTTTTTCAAGACCTTAGAGATCCTTCACAAGTTGATGAAAGTACACACAAAGTTCCTCTCTCCTTTCTTTGGCAGTCAGGCAACCACTGCAGGCCAATCCCCCAAGCGGCACTTGAGCTTAGGGATAGTCTCTCCTCAGTCTCTCTGGTTCTTCTCCTCAGCAAAGGTTTCTTCTTGTTTCCCAAAAGTGATCTAAAATTCTGGTGTCTGGGTCCCCCTTTTTATACACAGTTTATCTTTGTTCTCTGAAGGCAGAGAGGCCTTTGCCTAGTCCAAACCAGTTCTGGTCAGTCCTGGAGCACCCTGTTTACATGACTCCTTCTTTCCTTTCACAGTGCAGGGCAGGGACATCAGACGCACCGCAAGAGGTGGAGCCCGCATCGTGGAGGGAAGGCACAGCCCTATTCAGGTCCCAGGTGCAACTCCTCCCTCCCATCTGCATGAAGATCTCTCTATTCAGCCCTGTGCTGACTCACCCTGTCTCCTGGAATCCCCCAGCCCATGTCATTCAAACTCCAGACAAGGAATACTCAATCAGCAGAGGCAGGCTTGGATGGTTAGACAAGAAAATATCTACTTTCTAAAAGTGGTATTTTCAAACACAGAATGTTAAAACCAACTTCACTAAAAGATGCATTTCATCGTTCTGAGTTCAGGCATACTAAACTTGCATTTCTACCTAGTTCCCTGAGTCAGGTAGGATTATAAGATGTAATAATCAAACTGCCCATTCTGGCCTATGGGGAACAGATAGCCTTGCAATAGTGAAAAACAACGAAAATGGCTGTAATTCACTATTAGGACATGCCACACACATCAGGGCTTGTCCTACCTTTTACCTACAATGCACCTTGCCCTTGGGCCTACCATAGGAGTGACTAATATGCAGAAAAGGGAAGGTTTAGGGACTGGCAAGTGGGTGCACTTGCCCAGTCAGCATGGCAGTCACAGACTGCACACAGGCTCTGCAATTGCAGGCCTGAGACACACTTTACAAGCTGCTTCTGTGGGTGGCACAACCAGTGCTGCAAGCCCACTAGCAGCATTTGATTTACAAGCCCTGGGCACCCATGGTGCACTGTACTAGGGTCTGACCAGTAAATCTAATAATCCAATCATGGAGTCACTAATCCATACATCAATTTACAATAGAGAGCATATGCACTTTAGCACTGATCAGCAGTGGTAAAGTGCCCAGATTCATAAAACAGCCAACAACAGGTCAGAAAAATTACAGGAGGGAGGCAAAAAGTTCAGGGATGACTCTGCAAAAAGGGCCAAGTCCAACACCTGGTAATCTACCGGGCTTCTTGGCGGATGCTCAGCTACAGGGCAAGTCACTTGGACACGATTGCCAAGACTGGTGCAGGCAGGCAGAGTTTGGTACCAAACGTCCACAGCAGTCTTCAGTTCTTGTTTTCTCGCGGCTCTTCTTTATCCTATTCTTCTGAATCCATTGGATCCAAGTTCCTGGCACCAGGGGTGCCTCCTAAATACTCAATGAAGATGCGTTAAGGGGAGTGACTGGTAGTAGCCAATGGGCTGCTTACCTTTAGGTTGAGTACACGCCGTATATGACCACTTCCTGTGGGAAGTGGGCATAACCCTGACCCAGTGCACCTAATTCCACCAAAAACCAAGATAGTGGAATTCTAGTTTTTGTTTTTACATCAGGTTGCCCACCTTAGAGGTGGATCTAGCCTGATAGTAGACATGCCTTCTGATTAGCTAACATTCCTGCCTGTCCTGGTGCCAAATGGGTCCGGGCTGGAGGTAGCATTTCTCCTGTCTGCGGGAAGCCTAGGTCTCAAATCAAAGGCAGCCGAGGCCTTTGAAGCCTCCTGTCTTGATATGCTGATTGCTTAGTCTTCATGCTTGGAGGAAGTGATAACACCTCTGGGCAGAGCAGACACTGTTTCTGCCCTCAGAATGTGGGATCTCCCCTTTAGGGGGTCAGAAAACTGTTTGTGGTGGCACGCTGGTCCACACTAGTAAGTCAGTACCCAAGAGGTTGGTAGCTTTGCAGGGGGCACCTCTAAGGTCCCCCTTGGGTGCATGTTTTAGTAAGTCAATCACTGGACTCAATGTGGGGTTATTAGTACAAGATGTTTGATACCAAGCAGCTTTAGTTTCAGTGAAGCCATCATGTAGCTGGGGAACTTGTACTCACCAGTGCCCATTACATATACTCAAGATGGTTTCCCTGTTCACTAGCAATGTCCAAGAATCAACATGGACATCTCAGGGGTATATCTGCTCATGTAGATATGTCCTTGCATGTAATGTAATGCACTCTGCCTTAGGGCTGTAAGGCTTACTGTAGGGGTAACTTACTTATATTACATGCAGTGTCTGCAGGCATGACACACAGGAGGTATGCCATATCATGTCTTCACTTTTCTCTGCACTCTGCACTATGTCACGCAGCCTGCAGTGGCAGTTTGCATTAGAGTGGTGAGGGTCCCTTAGGGTGGCAAAATACACGTTGCAGCCATTCCAGACCTTCTTTAGTCTCCTTGCCCAGGTAGCAGGGGTAACAGTGCTAAAGATATTGCCAATTGGGGGATCAATTGTACAATTATAGGGAAAGAGATCTGGCACTGGTGACCTGGATAGCAAGAACCCATTGCACTTCTGTCAAACAAATACCAGGCAAAAATCTGGGTGACCATGTCAAAAAAGTGCACTTTCCTACACAAGCAAAGATGTGGGACAGTGGAGATGAAAAGGGATAAAACATTATAAGAGCAAACATGGGAAAATATTTAAATGCAGAAAGAAATATAACCAATAACATTAAATCAACTAATTTCTCACAGATTTCCCAGATTGATGGTTAGCCAATCCCTAAGATTTTATTCTCAATCTATCTCAGTTATTAATTGGCCATGGTAATAAAATACTAATTAGACTGTATGCTAAAATATCAAACCTATCTGGCCTTCATGTTTGTTTTGACTGTATATTTATAACATCTATTCCTGGAAATACAGTAATCCATTCATAAGGGTGATATTCCACAATTCTAGAATTGGTTGCTCTGGAGCAGAAAATGCTGGTATTTGTATATCTTGTGGACTGAAAATAACTTTGTGAGCCATTTCATTTGGGATTCATTTCACAAATGGAGAACATTATTGTGCTAATTCTAAATCCTGTGCTTAATATAAAATGGCAAAAAACACAGTTGATGGACAGAATGTAGAACAATGTCATACATTCACCCCAGTACAAGGATCTGGGCCTAAATCCATTGTTTTTTTGCACTCCACACCACCCTGGGTTAGACACTGGCTATATGCAAATCAGCTCTGACCCTGTGCCTCATGGGAACAGTCCTGTCCGAACTACCAAGCCATGTCTTTCCCAGACCGGAATCAAGCATCCAAGGACCGGTTCCTGGCTATCAGCCTTCATCAGCCTGGATAGCTTGACTCCAGTGGTGTGGAGAGCCTGGGACTCACGTCTGAGCATACCCAGCCCACTCGGGGTGAAAATTGCAAAAAACACAGTTGATGGACAGAATGTAGGACAATGTCATACATTCACCCCAGTACAAGGATCTGGGCCTAAATCCATCGTTTTTTTGCACTCCACACCACCCTGGGTTAGACACTGGCTATATGCAAATCAGCTCTGACCCTGTGCCTCATGGGAACAGTCCAGTCCGAACTACCAAGCCATGTCTTTCCCAGACCGGAATCAAGCATCCAAGGACCGGTTTCTGGCTATCAGCCTTCATCAGCCTGGATAGCTTGACTCCAGTGGTGTGGAGAGCCTGGGACTCACGTCTGAGCATACCCAGCCCACTCGGGGTGAAAATTGCAAAAAACACAGTTGATAGACAGAATGTAGAACAATGTCATACATTCACCCCAGTACAAGGATCTAGGCCTAAATCCATTGTTTTTTTGCACTCCACACCACCCTGGGTTAGACACTGGCTATATGCAAATCAGCTCTGACCCTGTGCCTCATGGGAACAGTCCAGTCCGAACTACCAAGCCATGTCTTTCCCAGACCGGAATCAAGCATCCAAAGACTGGTTTCTGGCTATCAGCCTTCATCAGCCTGGATAGCTTGACTCCAGTGGTGTGGAGAGCCTGGGACTCACGTCTGAGCATACCCAGCCCACTCGGGGTGAAAATTGCAAAAAACACAGTTGATGGACAGAATGTAGAACAATGTCATACATTCACCCCAGTACAAGGATCTGGGCCTAAATCCATCGTTTTTTTGCACTCCACACCACCCTGGGTTAGACACTGGCTATATGCAAATCAGCTCTGACCCTGTGCCTCATGGGAACAGTCCAGTCCGAACTACCAAGCCATGTCTTTCCCAGACCGGAATCAAGCATACAAGGACCGGTTTCTGGCTATCAGCCTTCATCAGCCTGGATAGCTTGACTCCAGTGGTGTGGAGAGCCTGGGACTCACGTCTGAGCATACCCAGCCCATTCGGGGTGAAAATTGCAAAAAACACAGTTGATGGACAGAATGTAGAACAATGTCATACATTCACCCCAGTACAAGGATCTGGGCCTAAATCCATCGTTTTTTTGCACTCCACACCACCCTGGGTTAGACACTGGCTATATGCAAATCAGCTCTGACCCTGTGCCTCATGGGAACAGTCCAGTCCGAACTACCAAGCCATGTCTTTCCCAGACCGGAATCAAGCATCCAAGGACCGGTTTCTGGCTATCAGCCTTCATCAGCCTGGATAGCTTGACTCCAGTGGTGTGGAGAGCCTGGGACTCACGTCTGAGCATACCCAACCCACACGGGGTGAAAATTGGAAAAAACACAGTTGATGGACAGAATGTAGAACAATGTCATACATTCACCCCAGTACAAGGATCTGGGCCTAAATCCATCGTTTTTTTGCACTCCACACCACCCTGGGTTGGACACTGGCTATATGCAAATCAGCTCTGACCCTGTGCCTCACGGGAACAGTCCAGTCCGAACTACCAAGCCATGTCTTTCCCAGACCGGAATCAAGCATCCAAGGACCGGTTTCTGGCTATCAGCCTTCATCAGCCTGGATAGCTTGACTTCAGTGGTGTGGAGAGCCTGGGACTCACGTCTGAGCATACCCAGCCAACTCGGGGTGAAAATTGCAAAAAACACAGTTGATGGACAGAATGTAGAACAATGTCATACATTCACCCCAGTACAAGGATCTGGGCCTAAATCCATAGTTTTGTTGCACTCCACACCACCCTGGGTTAGACACTGGCTATATGCAAATCAGCTCTGACCCTGTGCCTCGTGGGAACAGTCCAGTCCGAACTACCAATAATATAAAATGGGGCACAAATCATGTTTGCACACAATTTTGGAATCTGAGTTGTAAACAAATTATGCTCACACCCAAGGTTTGTGCCACCCAAAAAATTCGTACATGCACTACCTGGAGGAATCTGCCTTGAAAACAGTGTGAAAAAGAGTGGAACCTCAAGTCATTCACCTCTGATGTAGTCAGATTCTGATTCGCTGTTAAAAGCACTTGGGGTCAAACCAGTGTGGCAATGGTAGTTCTCCTAGCAGTTTAACTAGCCGCTATTACCAGGCTGCTCATAACAGGGGGCTTTAAGTTGAAGCTGTACAATTTGTACAGTAATTTAACTCGTGTGTGGTGTACAACTCGTTAGGAACTGAAAATGATGCATTCTGTAACAATGTTTTGTTTAGCTCAATTGAAAATATTGTTATTGAACAGGATACTCCTTCCTACACCCATCCTTTGAAAATTACACAGATTTGTGCACTTTCCCAAAACATTGTGCACCGCTTTTCTGGATCAAATCTGCTGTAGATTTACTGTATAGATACATGTGGAGAAGCAAATGCCACACTATTTATAAACAGCAAGAAAATAACTGCTTTGCAGGCAGTAATGTGACTTAAATTGTATTTACATGGTCCGTTACCTAACACTCCCCTGATTATTTTTTTTAACTCATTTAAAAGCTGCATGTGCGTAATACATTTGCTGTCCACACACTCAAATGTCCACCAATCACGCATACATTGGCCAATTACTCAACGTCACAAGTAATGCACACAGGCATACCCTGTTGACTTTTTAATAGCAAGTAATTAAAGTTCATGCAAATAACTATGTTAATTACCCCGCATAATTTTACAGCAGATAAAAGTCCAAGGCCCTCATTACATGTGGCCCGTGAACTGTGAACTGTGAAGAGCCCAGAAACAATATTTACCAGACTCTTATGAATTAGGAGTTTTGTGGGATCCCCGTTGCTCTGTGGTATTCCACCCAGAGATCACACCTTCTGCAAGCAGAAGTCCTTTGGTGGAATACTGATTTCCACATGCTATTCCCCCAGAAATCACAATTCCGGTATTTTCCCACTCCATAACTACTGAGTCGCCAAGTAATGATTAACCCTGGAAGGGATTTAAACGTTTCAATAGCGCTAACCTAGCAAAAAGGTAGTTGAGAGCTATACAAAGTGAAAGTCAACAACTGATAGGAAAGGTGGCTGGAAGCAGAAGGGACTGTTACTGCATCGTGAAGGAATATCCTTTAAAGAGCTGTGTCTTCAGCTCTTTCCTAACCTGGAGCAGTACTGGGCGATCCTTAAGGATAACGCATTGATATTGCTTTTTATTACACCAGGTCTTTTTGATATAATTTTAAGATAATGCTTCTCCATGCTTTCTGCTGGACGGCTGCCTTATAGGTTAAAACTAAGATGTATGAATTATCGAATGCTTCAATAATGGGCGGGAGAAGTACCGATGTGCATACCATCCAAGCACCCATGCCTTACTAAATATAGTTTAGGGGTAGAATAGAAATGTACACCGTTTATGGTTGTGGTTTAAAAAAAATGCAGAAAACAAAGTGCAAAATGTTATTGTTCTTTGCTTACATAATATTTAATAGGGTGAAGCGTTTTTTCTCTCAACTTAGTCACCCTGACTTATTAAAAGTAAAGCAAAATTACTTTTTCCCCACAGGGTTTTATATAGCGCAAACACGACCCGAAGGTATCAGAACTCTTTACATGAGCAACAGTTACGTTACACAATGACACATTTATTTTTGTTATGCACTGGGAGATTAAGTGTGCTGTATCTTACCAGAAGTAACCCAGTTGTATTTTAAGAATTTCTTTATTAACTACAAGTTGCAAGAATGTAATTATGTACTTCAGTCCATAAGCCTGGTGATCCCAATAAGCCAGCCCCTCCAGGAGCAGCTTGCCTGCTGCTCAGCCCATCTTCCAACTGTCACCACTCATCCACACAGGCACCCAGGCATTCCAAGCATCATAGTCACACCAACATTCCACTATCAACACTCACACTGGCTGAGCAGCTAGGAGAAAGGTAAACTGGAATACATATGATTACAAAAGCAGGATATAACAAAGTGATTTGCCCAGAATCACGGGATGTTGAGCAGAGGCGCAACTAGAGCCAAATGTTGGGGGGGGGGGGGCTACTAAAAATTTCAGGGGGGGCTGATTCTTCAATAATAGGCAGAGTGGAGATGCAGGGGCTCTAAGAAGGGGTTTAAAACAGCAAAGCCATGTTAGCATTTAAATGGTCTTTTAACCCCTTCCCTGTGCCGTGAATTTTGCCGTGGCGCGGGTGTGGTTAGGGGGTGAGCGCAGTGCTACGGTACTAATGACGCTCCACGCCGTCATGAGTCACGGGCGGCGTGTGCTCATGACGGCGTGGTGCCGTCATGATCCCACCCACTCACTTATTCGCCCGCACAGGCAGGGAATTAGTGCTGCGTGGGTGGAGCGGCATGGTGGCTCCACGCCATCATGAGCACACGCCGCCCGTGACTGAGCACACAAGTGGTGAAAGACCTGGGAAGTACTCTGGTGCGGCTGCAGTAAGACGGACACCAGACCAGCCAGCCAGCCTACAGGAGCTCAAAAACTGTCTGAGTGTATGCCCGGGAAGCTGTCTCACCCAGGCTGACACACACGACGGGGGGGACTGAAGCCCTTTGAGTCAATGGGCGTTGCGCGCCTGATGTTGAGCGTCATTGCAGAGATCGACCGCCATAGCCGTTAGCTCACACTCTCTCCCCAATAATTTAGTCTGTTCCTTAAGCAAGCAGCGGAAAACCACTAAAATGTTTTGTTCAATTGGTTTGCCCTGGTACAGATCTTTATGTAAGTGAGCCCTCTGAATTTACAAGTGAAAAACACAACGTAAAATATTTGAAAGTATTCGACAAAAGCCACACGACATGTTTGAACCCCAGTTAGAAAACGTGCACGTTTAGCACTTGAATACAGATGGAGGAGAACCAAGAGTTAGTCTGAAAGTTCACAGCACTTACAGGGTCTTGTCGATCAGTCCAGCATGTCGTTGTTGGAGTGGTTTGGCTTGAATCGTCATTACCCCGTTTAAGTCACTATAGAGATGACTTGGCATGCGGTGAAACTGTGAAATGTAAAAAAAGTCATCATTTAATTGATTGTTAATTTCAATTAAGAAAAGTACAGCTTTGATTTCATGTTCATTCTGGGTGTTATTCTTTGGGATTTATTACAATGCTGAGGAAAAGAATTACCTAATGCAAATTAACATTTTCAGTCTTAAAGCTAGATGTGTCTTTTCTTAAAATATACTTTTCACTATAATCAGAATGACATTACGAATAAGCATAAATGTGAAATGTTCATGCTGAAGGCTGGCAAATGTATTTATTTTTGGGTCCTGGAAAACCACACCAACCAACTTTATTTCATCCATCATAAATTCAGCATTAAATGTGCAGGCCAGTGTGCCAGATTCATTACACTGTGCCCATACTGGGTACTTTTATTGAACTCGTGTATTTTTTTTCCAAAATTATTTTTTATTGAACAGCAAACAGCGCATAACAAAGAGGTCAACGCTATACGAGGGCGCGCAGGCTCCGTGGTTGCAAGACATTCAGCTATGGAGGGTTCAGCTTCACATGACTCCAAGTCCTACCCTTCCCCCCTCTCGAAATGAGTGATGCTATTATAAAACTGTTTGTCCCCATACTGGGTACTTTTAAAGGTATATTTGCCAATTTTCAATGTCATTTGCCCCAAACGACTGGTACACTTGAAATATGCAGCTAGGGTATGCTTTGAGAGAAGAGAAGACATCCAGGTTGCATGCAAAATGTTCAATTTGATTTGATTTAATTTTTATAAATACGCACAATTACCCAAGGGTATCCTGGTGCTCTCAAGAAAGGAAAAGGAATCCAAATTAAGACGGGATGAGGTAGTTTTTAATAGTCTGAAAGATTTCAAGATTTGTTTCAGGTCGGAAGACCAGGCAGTAGATTTTTCCATACTGAAGCAGTCAGTATAGGAAGGCACGGTCCTCTGCATGCATTCTCCAGAATTTTGGAATATTTACAAGATGATAAGAGTTTGAAGGGAGAGGTCTGGAAGGTGAGTACCGAGCGAACAAATATGTCATAGCTCCTAGGCAAGGAGTCATGGACAGCTTTATGAAAGAAGCAAAGAGCTTTAAAAATACATTGTTTCTATACAGGGAGGCAATGGAGTATGGAGACATGAGAAGAAATCCTGATATATTTACAAAGACCTAGAGTATGTCTGGCTGCCGTATTCTGATTCAGTTGTAGCCAACAGAAAATATGGATATGAGGGCAACGAAGAAGCAATAATCTAGCCTGCTGCTAATGAGAGACTGGGCCAGAGTTTTCTTACAAGAACTGGGCAGCAAAGGCAAAATTCCAAAGTTAGGCATTAAAATACTAGGCCTTAGAGATTGAAGTATGGCAGACACCTAAAGACACTGGCAACCAGTTAGTGGTTCAGAGGGAGGGATTGCCAAAAGCCAGGATCCCAGACTTGTCAGTTCTTAGGCCCAGGGAGCATTTGAATTGGTACTGGAGGGAATCTTGCCTTCCTTCCAAGCGCAAGATGTTTGAATGTCATCTGCGTTGTAGTAGAAACGAAATCCATAAGAGACGATGAGATCAGCCTAAGTAGCTACATACAAATTAAAACGCATAGGGCTCA
The DNA here is from genome assembly GCF_964261635.1 of Lissotriton helveticus. Taxonomy (NCBI): domain Eukaryota; kingdom Metazoa; phylum Chordata; class Amphibia; order Caudata; family Salamandridae; genus Lissotriton; species Lissotriton helveticus. Next base: position 42,146,841 of record NC_136060.1, on the reverse strand, counting down.
ATGAATTTCACATGTCACGTTTTTAAAGGTGGAACAAAAATAAGTAAAGGAAACTGCCTGCATACATTCCTTTAAAATAAGATGTAAAATAGCCCGAAATATTTTCCTGGGTACTGGAAGTGGCAAATCTGTCCAAGAGAATCCTCTGGGGAAACCAAGTCAAAATCCGATGAAAGAGCAAGAATGTAGGCTGCTGAGCCACTACCATCTCAGATCATGCCGATGTCATTGTTGGTGCCTGTTAATACGGTTTTAGTGATGAGGGTAGGATGAAACCCAAGTTGCTAAGTATTTAATAATGAATTGGATATTATGAAAGTATTGACACATCTCTCGATGAGTTTAGCGGTCCCCAGTAGAGGGAATATAGGACAATAGTGAGATAAAGTCAAATGATCCAGAGTGGGTGATAAAAGCACTCAATCCAGAAGGTGTAAAAGTAGAGTAGCTTTAATGTACAGCCATCAACAGGACACAAGATCAGCAAACTGACTTCCCAGCATTGGAATGTCAACATTCTAACAAATGATGTAATCAAGTAGGAGAAGTCTTAAAGATACAGTGAACATAACACATCCCCCATTCACAGTGAAAAGAAATAAAAAGAAAACAAGGTAAAGTATAATGGAAAATACACAAGAAAGATTTACCGATAACAAGATAAAGCTTCAATGGAAAAAACACATGAAAGGTTAACCTTTAGCACGGAAACAACTAAGCTAATGCAGTACATAATCATTGAACTTCTTAGGAAGTTGTATGGATCTCCTGGAAGTAACCCTGTGGTAACTAGTAGAAGGATCAGAGTCAGGATCAGTGGAGAGACTGGAATTATTATTGAAATGATGTTCAATATCATTGCATTTGATTAACTTGGACATGTTCCAGGTGCAACCATTATCTAATGTGACAACATTTTTCCTAATGGAGACAATGTTGAAAGGCCCTGTAAAATTTGAGACACCTTTGTGACCTAATCTCGGTTTTTTAACTAGAACACTGTCTCCCACATTCCATTTCCTAAGCTTGACCACCATCTTAGCATCATAACGTTGTTTATATTTCTGCTGATAGTTGGTCAAAGCTTCTCTCCTCCTTACTGCTTTTTCAATGCTGTCATCACCTCTTTTCTCAGGAAGCCAAGCGGGATTGAGTTTAGAGCAAGCCAACCTCCCCCTTAAAGCTTCAAAAGGCGACCTCTGCATGATAGCATTGGGAGTCGTGCGATGTGCCCACCATGTCTCCCTTAATACACTGTTGAAAGAAACCTTGGACTCTAAAGCCCTCTGTGCACAGCTTTTCACAACTCTATTCATTCTCTCAGTGAGACCATTTGCTTGAGGAGAATAAAGAGCCGTTTTCTGATGTATAATCCCCAACCCATTAAAAAAACTACTCATCTCATTGGAGGTGAATTGTACCCCATTGTCAGTAAGTAAAAACTTAGGTACTCCTTCAGAAACAAATACTTCTTTCAAAAATTCAATCACAGTCTTGGAACTAACAACACCCATGCACTTTGACACCACCCACTTGGAAGTGTAATCCACGAGTAATACAACAAATCTCTCATGAGAAGGCATCAGTTCAAATGGACCAGCAATATCTAGTCCCAACTTGGTCCAAACAGCAGTTGGAATTTCAACAGGAGAAAGTGGAGCTTGACTGGTGGTGTGTGATTTGTCATTAATAGCACATAAATGACAATCTTTGACTACAGATTCCACCATTCGGTCCATACCCGGCCACCAGTATCTTTCTCTCAACCGAGCCTTCGTGAGATTTCTACCCAGATGCCCTTCATGAGCAAGATTTACTACCTTGTCTCTCAAACTACTAGGGGGCACAATTCTGTCACCTCTCAAAAAATTACCCCCGAAAAAAGATAATTCATCCTTCACAGTCCAATAAGGCTTCAAAGCAGATTCAAGTGTATCATATCTTGGCCATCCATTCATGATCACAGTCTTCAACGAGCGAAACTCATCATCAATCTCAACACTATGAAACCATTCTTCCTTGGATATGCTAGACTCCAACACCCAATTTATGCAGGTTGTAACATCATCATCAATACAATCACTTTGGATAGGAAGACGTGATAAACAATCAGCAGGTTTGTTATTCTGGCCAGGAATATATTGTACCCTGAAATTATACTCTTGTAAACCTTCACTCCATCTTTTTAACCTAGGTGTCATATGATCACTTTGGTGACAAGAAAAAATTTGGACTAGCGGTCGATGATCAGATTTGACAATGAACGGTATTCCCCACAAGTAGAACTTAAAGTGGAGTACAGACCAAAATACTGCTAATGCTTCTCTCTCAATACACGAATAGTTAAACTCAGCTTCCCTCAAAGCTCTTGAAGCAAAAGCCACAACAACTTCTTCCCCATTCACAATTTGAGAAAGTACCGCACCCAGACCTTTGAGGCTGGCATCAGTAGTTAGGATGGTCTTAAGTTTAGCATCAAAATGACCCAAAGTAGGCATTTTGCCAATTTCTCTTTTTACTAAATCAAAAGCCTTGTCACAATCAACAGACCACAAAAATTGAACACCTTTCTTCAATAGAGACCTTATTGGTTCAACCAGACTAGCAAAATTTTTAACAAATTTGGAATAAAATTCTGCCATTCCTAGGAAGGACTTGACTTGTTCCTTATCTACGGGTGTGGGTGCGTTCACGATGCTCTCTGCCAATTCTAACTTAGGTTGAATCCCATTCCCAGAAATAACATGTCCCAAGTATGTGACTGATTTCAAACCAATACGACATTTTTCCTTTTTTACAGTGAGTCCACAAACATTTAGTTTATCCAATACAGATCTCATAACTCTATCATGCTCACACTCATTTACTCCATGAACCAAAATGTCGTCTTGAAAAAACATAACATTTGAAAGACTGCCAAGAACCATTTTCATTATCCTTTGAAAGCACGCAGCAGCCGAAGCCAGGCCAAAAGGCATCCTAAGAAATTGGTAAGCACCCAAAGGTGTGACAAATGAAGTCAAATGCCTTGAATCTTTGTGTAAAACAACCTGGTGATAGGCCGAAGAAAGATCAAGTACACTGAAAATCTTAGCTCCCTTCAAAATGCTAATACTTTCCGCTATGTTGGGCAAAGGTTGTCGATCCACCCAGATGCTTTCATTCAAACCACGCAAATCTACACACATCCTGATTGACTTTCCCCCATCCTTGGGTGCTAAAACTACGGGGCTCAACCACTCAGAAGATTCAATCTCTTCAATCACTCGCAAACTCAACAATCTCTCAATCTCAAATTTGAGAGGCTCCAGCATCATGTTCGGTACTTTCCTGACTTTGTGTACACATGGTTTGGCAGATTTCTTAAGAATGATCTTGTGTTCAAAACCCTTCAAACACCCCAAGTTATCAGAAAAAACATTAGGATAGTCAGAAAAATATTTGTCAGTCCCACCCACAAAATCTATTTGAGCGGGAAGGAAACTTGAAAGAAAATCTTCCTTCAACATGACTTGGTTCTTGGGATCTTCGGCTCCAGGGTTAAGAATGATACCTAAATCATGTTGATGTCGCCAACCAAGTAGATTGTCACCCCTGACAGCAACGTAGACTTTACCAGTGATACTCTTTCTTTTGAAAGAGATGTTGGCCACAATGTATCCTAAGATTTCTATTCTGGACTTATTATAGCTTATAGGAGAAATATCTGGAGGTAGAAGTTGGACACTATCTAGACCCACAGTTTCATCCCAAATCTTATTGCCTATCAAGGTGAAAGGAGACCCTGAGTCTGCCATGAGTTTGAAATCAAACTTGTCAATTCTAATATCACAGAACGGCATGAAAATGTGTTCCGTGTCAACTGAATCCCCTTCCACACTAGAAACAACAACAGTACGTACAATGTCAGAGTTAGAGTCATTAGTGTCCTTTTTCTTACTAGACCTACACACGCGTGCATAATGTCCTTTGATGCCACAGTTATTACAAATACTGTCTTTTGCAAAACAATGAGGAAAATTGGAAGTGTGGGAAAAACTGCCACATCTAAAACAACGTACTTTCTGATTATTAAAAACACGCTGTTGGCGAAAATCACGTTCCCTAGACACACTAGGTTCTTTAAAGGAAGGACGATTCTCCAAGGAACTTTTCTGAGGCAGTGAAGACTTTAGAGGTGGTTTGCCCTTAGAACCAGCACTGACTTTGGCAATTTCTTCACGACATTCACCATCAAACTCATCTTCATCTAACATGTGTACAGAGTCTGAAGATTTTTTCTTATTATCAGTCACAGTATGACCTTCATCTTCTTTATTTTTTCTTATTTCCTTGACCCACGTTGAGGTGTTTTCCATACCCTCTACTATATCTACAGCTTCTTTCAAGGTGGGGTTCTTGGACAATAATTTCTCTTGAACCCTAGAGCTGTTAGTGCAACGAACAAGTTGATCTCTGACAAGAGATTCGGCTAAATCTCCAAAATCACAGGTACGAGAAAGAGTTTTCAAAGAGGCAACATATGTCCCAACACGTTCACGAGAACCTTGCACACGAGTAAAGAATCTGTGTCGTTCAAGAACAACATTGATTCTTGGACCGAAATACTGTTCTAACATAGTCATGGACATTTCGAAAACATCTGCAGGTTCACCATCAGCTCCACCAATAGGTATGCTGTCCATGCTATCATACGTATGCCTGCCTTCAACCCCTAAATTATGTAACAAAATGGCTTGTTTCCTAAAAGCTGAAAACTTTTCTCCACCAATAGCAACTAAATAGGAGTCAAATAAATTTCTCCATCTCTTCCAAGGAAGAATAGGCTCTCCTTCCTCCGAAAGAAAAGGAGGTGGTTGTGACATGCTAGATGTTGTAGCCATAATTGGGAGAAAATGAAAGAAAACCAAAGCAAAACAAAGGATGATGAGATGTGGTGATCTCAAGTAACAATCTAACAAACAATCTGGGTTTAGTAGGTGTTAAGTAACTATGCTATTCACTAAAGTTTTGTGTATGAGTAACACAAGATAAATGTACTTAATGCAAAACTGTATTTACTGTATGTTTAGCTGTGCACATCAGCGAGGAACTCATATACTAAATCACAAAAGAGTTGATGTGCAGCTGTGCACACCAGCGTGTAGATGAGCTGGCTTGGAATAAGTCACAGCGTCACGATGTTACCTTCTTTATTTGTATTGTTGATGCGCAGCTGCGCAGCTGCGCTGTCTCTAAGCGTCGAAGAAATGATTACACACAGCCGTGTGTATCGGCGTGGAAAGCTTCGTTGTCCAAGAGTTAAAGCGATGATCCGCGCGTTGTGTTTACAAGGTACTTGTTGCCACGGAGACAACAAAATGGCCACCAACGCGATGACGCACGCAGCGTAAGGTCGTCACCTGAAGGCGTGAGACGTTCGCAGCTCCAATGACAGAGGCTGCACTCGCGCTGATAGAAGCTCCAGCTTCCGAATGCTGAACAGAGAATCTGCAACGCGAGGATGCTGTCTGCAACGCGAGGCAAGTAGCGTTGTATTTTAAAAGTCAACAGGGTGCCATAATCACAGGAATTTGTAGAAAATCGGCAATAAAACTTTAAAAATGCGCAAAGTGTCCGAATTTTTCTAGGACAATGACGATGGCATTTACAGGAAACAGCGTCGACAATAGATCAATACAGGTTTCTTTTTTTTTTTTTTTTTTTTTTATCCAGAAAATCCAAGTATAACTTGAAGAAATAACAGGCCAAGTAAAATCCAAATATGATGACTTGAAGGCATATCCGGCTATGAGTATAGGTGGATATAGAAGTCCAAGGTAATGTTGTGCCAGAATGAGTCCAATAGAAAATCCAATTCCTTTGAAAGTGAAAAGTCAAAATTTTCTCAAAATTAAGTCCAAATCCATATCTAGGGGAGTTGATGGTTGTGAGTGCCTGTCCCCAATCAGGCGTAGACCCTCGTCGCCAGTGATAAAAGCACTCAATCCAGAAGGTGTAAAAGTAGAGTAGCTTTAATGTACAGCCATCAACAGGACACAAGATCAGCAAACTGACTTCCCAGCATTGGAATGTCAACATTCTAACAAATGATGTAATCAAGTAGGAGAAGTCTTAAAGATACAGTGAACATAACAGTGGGTTTTTTCAATAATTGAATAACAAGAGCTGTTTTTCAGAAAACTAGAGACTTGTCAGAGGACAGAGCGCTGTTACAGATGGATGTTATAACAGGGACCGCAGAAGAGGCAATAGCATTCATAGTGTTCGCAGTGCAAGGGTTGAGTGGAGAGCCAGAGGTAATTGAGATAAATTTGACAGAATAGTGTTGCGACTCACAAGCATAAAATCTGACCAGGCGATGGAGAATTATGTGATGGAGAGGAGGGTCACAGAACAGTGAGAAGATAAACATGGATGGGTGTCTTCCACAAAGGAGCTCAGAAGTCATACAATCTTGTTTTGAAAGAAATTCACCAAATTAGAGAGAAGCTTCTTCAAGGGACGTATGAAGAAGTTGCTTCCAGATGAGCTAAAGAATAGTAAATTGAGAACATTTCTTGGGTAGGGTTTTTTGCAGTTATGATACGATCATGAAAATACTTTGTTCTGGCATTATATATTAACTTTTCATAAGCGTGGAGTTCTTGTTTGTAAATTGTTTTATAGCCTTTATTCTAGTTAGACCGCCATGACCGTTCAAATTTTTTGCACCTCCTTTTTGCCATGGTAATTTCTTCTGTATACCAAGGAGCAAATGGTGAAGATCTGTGTGAAGAAGTGGCTTTTAAATGAAGGGTGTTTTTGAGGGTAGACACAATCCAATTATTAAAACGGTCAATAGAATTATTAATATCGTCATAAAGACTGGGTTGAGTACTGTCTAAGATAATTGTAAATATAATATACTTGTAAAGCACACAGCTGCCCCAGCAACGGGACGTCCCGGCACTGTATAACGCTGTGGAACCCTTCCTGGCTCTCCCTGTGGGATGCCCCTCCTGAGCACCCCCAAGGTGAAGCCAGGCATCCTAGTGTTGTTGGGGCCGTTGTGGAGATTAAGCAAGCTATTGCCCAAAGTTGCGGCGTGGGACCCATGATTAGAGTAGGCGCTGAGGCGAGAATTATCGAGTCCGCGGACATTGAGCCCAAGACCCTGCTTCGTCGGGAATTGAACCCTGGTCCCGGGCCTGATCTCTGCTTCAGAGTCTGCCGCTTCTGACCAGTGAGCCACACTCCTCCACTTAATTTGAGGAGATCAGTTTAGTGCACAAACAATTAAATAACTCGGAGGGTGGATGACTATTAGTTTTAGAGTGATTGATGGTAAAAAAAGATAGCCTTATGGTCATTTCAAGTATAGTCTAATTACGAGGGAAGATCTATTAGGATATATCTAGCATATTTACTTGTTTGGTTATTTATTTATTTATTTATAAATAAAAATATTATGTGTAGCATAGATGTGGTCAAGTGTGTCTCCCGCCGAATGAGTGGGCCCATGTACTTGCTAAGCTAATGCAAAGACAGAACACACATTGAGAACGTCACCGGCTGCTTTCTCCCGCTCCTCATCAACATGAAGGTTGAAATCACCAAGAAAGAATGACTAAATTACTGGTGTTGAGATGGACCTTAGAGATAATATCTTGTAGGGAGGAAATGTAATTCTTCACAAGATCAGGAGGTCTATAGATGTATCAGTTTAACAGAACAATTAGAATTCATTGTGATAGTGAATGGCAGAAATTCTGTATCAAAGAGAGGATTAATTGTCCACAGAGACTGATAGTTTATCTTTGTAATGACTGCCGTGCCACCTCCAGGACCAGTTGTGCGGTTTATGATCTCAACATGAAAGCCAGGAGGGATTGCCAATGAAACATCAGGGCAGAGACCTCTTTCAGACATACCTCAGTAATTAAAGCTATATCTAGATTTAAACCAATGGGGAGACTGTACCTCTAGGGCATGCTTCACCATGGAGCGGGAATTAAGTAAGACATTCTGATTGTTCCAACAAGTAAGGTTAGAAGACAGTATGGCACAGCAATATTAGGTTCCTTAAAAATCAAGTGGAACTGCTTAAGGTACTACACTTCCGGTCTCACTAGGCTGGTACTTTACAATGCATTTATTCTTAATTAGCTGGCTTAATTTAACTCAGTGGCTAGTTACAAAAGATAGAATCGGATCTCTGTTTACCTTCCCATAAGGGTCAATAGTAAATGGAGAAATATCCCTGGCACTGGGCCTGTTCTGGGTATGGGTGCAAATTGGCTTGCCTGTTGTGTGCCAGTGGTGCACCTGCTGTGTGTGCCCGCCGTGTGTTCATGTTACAGCCATCCCTAATTAGACCATAGGTGGTCTGCACATCTCTGAAAATTGAAAAACTAGAGTGCGCCTTGACCAAAGTGGCAGCTCTAGTGTGGCCCAATACAAGGGAAGAACAATGGCAGGAGTATTACAAAACACACATTAGAAGGAAAACAAGCAAAAAACAGAAGGTGTATGAGAAAAAAGACACAAGAACCTCAACGCATTGAAGAAACATGCGATCTTCTGCAACATCGCTGCCACCAGCAGTGTCACCCATAGCATGTAGAGCCAAGCCTTTTGGACAAGAATGCAAATTTGTGACTTCCATAAACACAGTGATCTTGTGATGATCAGCCTGCTGGCAGAGATTCACTCACATGCAGGAGTGACGTGCTGAGTAAAGAATACCTGAGATCGGGGGAAGGGAAGCTGAGCCTTTCCAGGAGTCAAGCATAACGGAAGTCAGGTAACCGGTAGCCAGGTATTAGAAAAAAGGACACGGACCTCGTCGAGCACACTTGTTGTGTAGAACTCAAGTGTTCCATCTAAAGGTTTGCACACAGGATTTCCACATACAGTTTTATCCTTTTTAGGCTCCATTGTTCTGGTGGTGGGTGAACCTCTTCTAAATAATATAACATGTGTATTTGTAAAGGGCACTTTCACCCGGAGGTATCTTGGCGCTGAATAACAGATGTTTATTGTTACCCAACTCAATGGTACTCATTTTATCGACCTCAGATGGATGAAAGGCTGAGTGGACCCGCCAGGATTTTAACCTGTGACCATGAGGTCGAACACAGGCCCCTGAAGTGGGCGCATTAGTCCACTGAGCCACCAGACCCGCCTTAATCTTTTCAGTCTTGGCTTTTAAGTTTATGTTTTATTTGAGATTGGATTTTTGCTTAATTCTTCAGATGCCCATTGGTTAGTGAGTCCTTGGACCTAGGAGAGTTGGACATTGATGAAGTGCATTCAAGTAAGACTTTTGTTATTGAGGCAGTTATTGTTTCTCTGTGGAATTCAAGAAAAACACTGAGGTAATCCAATAGTTCAATAGTGGAAGAGGCTTTGAGAAGCCAGTAGACCTTGTTATTGAATGGAATAATACATAATACTGTGGTCTGCATGTATGACTCCTATCTACAAGACAATATTTTGCTAGTTTGTGATTTAGAGCCCGATTTATAATTTAGAAATTGGACCCCCTCTGCCTGGGTGACGGAGTAATTAACTCTGTTGCCCTAGCGGAGGTCCTTACAACAACATTTTGAGATGTATGTTGGTCCAGCAGAAATTTCAAGCATTGAAAGGAACCGCTGTCATGCTCTGATCATTTTTCAAAACTGGAAAATAATTTGTGTTTGAAAAGACAGATTAGACAAGTTCTAGAACTATTCTTTAATTCCTTCTGATGGGGGAAACATTTCTATCAGTTATCCAGACTCACTCCTGTTGGTAACAGTTCTATATTCTTAGACCTGGCACCATTGGGGTGGGTCTCCCTTCCATTTTTTTGCTGTAGCCTTTATGTTTTTTGCTGGGTTTAGATGCTTTTGGGCACTGTGCCACTGCTATTCAGGGCCACAGTGCAAGTGCTCCCTATGGTAAATTGATGTATGGATTAGTGACTCCATGATTGGCTTGTTTGGTTTACTTGTCAGACCCTAGTACAGTGCACTGCATGTGCCCAGGGCTTGTAAATCAAATGCTGCTGGTGGGCTTGCAGAACTGATTGTGCCACCCACGGGAGCAGCTTGTAAAGTGTGTCTCAGGTCTGCCATTGCAGAGCCTGTGTGCAGTCTGGTACTGCCATGTTGACTGGGCAAGTGCACCCACTTGCCAGTCCCTAAACCTTCCCTTTTATACATATTAGTCACCCCTAAGGTAGGCCCAAGGGAAGGGTGCATTGTAGGTAAAAGGTAGGACATGCCCTGATGTGTGTGGCATGTCCTGATAGTGAATTACAGCCTTTTTCGTTTTTCACTAGTTCAAGGCTACTTGTTCCCCATTGGCCAGAAAGGGCAAATTGATTATAACATCTTATAATCCTAACTGACTCCGGGAACTAGGTAGAAATTCGAGTTTAGTATGCCTGAAATCAGAAGGATAAAATACATATTTTAGTGAAGTTGGTTTTAACATTCTGTGTTTGAATATACCACTTTTAGAAAGTAGGTATTTTCTTGCCTAACTGTCCGAGCCTGCCTCTGCTAGGTTGTGTATGCCTTGTCTGGAGTTTGAGTGACAGGGGCTGGGGGATTCCAGGAGACAGGGTGAGTCAGGGGGCTGAATAGATCCATCTGCATGTAGAGTGAGGGGAGGGGAGCACCTGAGACCTGAATAGGGCTGTGCCTGCCTTCCACAATGCTGGTTCCACCTCATGTAGTGCGTCCGATGTCCCTGGCCTACATTGTCAAAGGAAGATAAATAGTCCTCTAAACAAAGTGCTCCAGGACTGAACAGAACTGGTTTGGACTATGCACAGACACTCTCTACCTTCAGAAACAAAGGTTTTTGGCGTATAAAAGAGGGGACACAGACCCCAGAACTTTAGATCACTTCTGGGAATCAAGACGAACCTTTGCTGAGGAGAAGAACCAGGAAGCTGAAGGAGGAGACTACACCTGTGCTGTGTGTTTGGGGGTTGGCCTGCAGTGGTTGCTTCATTGCCAAAGAAAGGAGAAGAGGACTGAGTGTGCTTTTCATCAACTTGAAGAAGAATCTCCAAGGGCTTGAACTAGAGCTTGCCTCCTGCCTGAAGTCTCAGGGATACAAAACTTCACCAACCAGCTCCCCCCTGAATTCCCTTGCTGGGAATTGAAGTGCCTGCGGTTGTGCTGGGCCTTCTGAGAGACTGCGTGTCGCTGGGATCTGGAAGCGCGACACAACAAGAAGCGCGTCGCCGCTGCAGCAGCTGTTGTCGCATCACCGAAGAAGCGAGCCGCCGCTTCCTCTGTCATCATGGAATCGCCGAAGCGCGGCGCGTCATCGGATAAGCGTGCCGCCGCTACAGAGGTCACCGTCGCATCACCGTAGAAGGGTGTCACAGGGCCTGTTGCGGCTCCGAAGATCATCGAGTCACTGCACGGTCGTCGAGCATGCACGCATCGCATCAACGTTGTCGCACCGTGAGCAAGACGCCCTTTTGTCGCATTGCACCGGAGAAGAGTATCGCATTGAGGTGCCATCTTGTCGCTTCGTACCGGAGAGCAGTAAGAAACCGATGCGTCATCTCCCCACACAGTAAGGAAGCGAGCATCAACTCCCCTGCGCAGCAGTAAGGAACCGATGCATCACCTTCCCTGCAACCCTTTTGTTTTCTTTTCGTTACGCATCCAAGGTACTGTGGGAGTAAAGTGTTGCATTTACAACTTGAGAGAACTGAGCTATTTTCTACCATTTTAAAGGCTATTTTTGAGGTACAGTATTGTGGATTTTTGTCGTTTGGTCTTGTGTTAAGTCTATATAAAAATACTTATTTTTATAATACAACCAGTGTGGTGTCCATCTGTAGAGTTGTCACTGTAATACTGTATGTGTTCACAAATGCTTTACACACTGCCTCTGAGATAAGCCTGCCTGCTCGTGCCAAGCTACCAAGGGGGTGAGCAAAGGTTATTTTAGGAGTGTAGCCCTTTACCATGACTAGACGCAAGGGTCCCTATTTGGTCAAAGGTACCTACCTCTGCCAACTAGAGACCCCCAACTACTACTTTCAGTCAAAGTTGTATTTGTCCCATCTCCAAATAAGCTGCTTTTGTAGGTCATATAGCTCAATAAAGACGTACTCTTTTGCATTGTGAGTAACCCTCGAGGAGGGTAGAAATTTGTTTTTTTTACTTGCAGTTGTTTTGTTGCAATGGGAGATAGGGCTGTGCCTGCCTTCCACAATGCTGGTTCCACCTCATGTGGTGCGTCCAATGTCCCTGGCCTACATTGTCAAAGGAAGATAAATAGTCCTCTAAACAAAGTGCTCCAGGACTGAACAGAACTGGTTTGGACTATGCACAGACACTCTCTACCTTCAGAGACAAAGGTTTTTGGCGTATAAAAGAGGGGACACAGACCCCAGAACTTTAGATCACTTCTGGGAATCAAGACAAACCTTTGCTGAGGAGAAGAACCAGGAAGCTGAAGGAGGAGACTACACCTGTGCTGTGTGTTTGGGGGTTGGCCTGCAGTGGTTGCTTCATTGCCAAAGAAAGGAGAAGAGGACTGAGTGTGCTTTTCATCAACTTGAAGAAGAATCTCCAAGGGCTTGAACTAGAGCTTGCCTCCTGCCTGAAGTCTCAGGGATACAAAACTTCACCAACCAGCTCCCCCCTGAATTCCCTTGCTGGGAATTGAAGTGCCTGCGGTTGTGCTGGGCCTTCTGAGAGACTGCGTGTCGCTGGGATCTGGAAGCGCGACACAACAAGAAGCGCGTCGCCGCTGCAGCAGCTGTTGTCGCATCACCGAAGAAGCGAGCCGCCGCTTCCTCTGTCATCATGGAATCGCCGAAGCGCGGCGCGTCATCGGATAAGCGTGCCGCCGCTACAGAGGTCACCGTCGCATCACCGTAGAAGGGTGTCACAGGGCCTGTTGCGGCTCCGAAGATCATCGAGTCACTGCACGGTCGTCGAGCATGCACGCATCGCATCAACGTTGTCGCACCGTGAGCAAGACGCCCTTTTGTCGCATTGCACCGGAGAAGAGTATCGCATTGAGGTGCCATCTTGTCGCTTCGTACCGGAGAGCAGTAAGAAACCGATGCTTCATCTCCCCACACAGTAAGGAAGCGAGCATCAACTCCCCTGCGCAGCAGTAAGGAACCGATGCATCACCTTCCCTGCAACCCTTTTGTTTTCTTTTCGTTACGCATCCAAGGTACTGTGGGAGTAAAGTGTTGCATTTACAACTTGAGAGAACTGAGCTATTTTCTACCATTTTAAAGGCTATTTTTGAGGTACAGTATTGTGGATTTTTGTCGTTTGGTCTTGTGTTAAGTCTATATAAAAATACTTATTTTTATAATACAACCTGTGTGGTGTCCATCTGTAGAGTTGTCACTGTATTACTGTATGTGTTCACAAATGCTTTACACACTGCCTCTGAGATAAGCCTGCCTGCTCGTGCCAAGCTACCAAGGGGGTGAGCAAAGGTTATTTTAGGAGTGTAGCCCTTTACCATGACTAGACGCAAGGGTCCCTATTTGGTCAAAGGTACCTACCTCTGCCAACTAGAGACCCCCAACTACTACTTTCAGTCAAAGTTGTATTTGTCCCATCTCCAAATAAGCTGCTTTTGTAGGTCATATAGCTCAATAAAGACGTACTCTTTTGCATTGTGAGTAACCCTCGAGGAGGGTAGAAATTTGTTTTTTTTACTTGCAGTTGTTTTGTTGCAATGGGAGATACCTAATCCCTCCTTGCTCATTGCACCATCAGGATTCAAGCAAGCCGGGCCGAAGAAGGCTGTGATGCCAGAAACCGGGAAAAAAAAAAACCCGGAAGCTTGTTTCCTTCCCAGTATAAGAATTGGCTTGGTAGTTTGGTGTGCCCTGTTCCCATCATGCACTGGGACAGGAACAGACTAATTTGCATATAGCCAGGTTCTGAGCTGGGATGGTGCAGTGAGCTAAAAAACGGTGATGGATTAAAACCATGATCTATTGACTTGGTAAGAGTATTCTGCATCATTCAGAAACTCTGTCCATCACCACCCCCCTTTTCCAAAATCGACATGTCTTACCCGTTCCAACTTATGATTATAGATTCAAGTTGGTACTTGATTCATGCAGAGATGGGGGTTCAACATGTAAGGAGTAATTTCATGACAAACCTCCGTTTCTGGCACCTAACCCTTAGGACCCACTGGACGCAAAAGCCACACATAATAGTTTAAAATCCAACAACAAACACTTGCATCCTTTTATTTACCTGTGTTGATGTAAAATGAGATCCAAAAGATATACTTCTTGCCTCTGAGCCCCTTGATGGAGGGACACCAGAATCTGCAAGTACACGGGAAACTGGGATCTGCAACACTTTGTTTCCAGCACCTTTCAGCTTCTTCGTTTCACTGTCATCTTCTGCCACAGAGACCACAAAAAAGAGCAGGTTAACACATTTCATTTAAAGAACAACCACTTTTTTCAAAGTATTGTTGACACCTTAAAATTTGTATGACCATAAAAACTGTGCTCTGCAAATATGCTTATTGAGACTAATCAAATTGCAACAGGAATGGCAATGTGTCCAAACACTATACAAATACAAAATGTCTTTGTCCAAAAACACAATATTCCTAGAGTAGAGTTCTGAGGATTACGATACTACTTTACACTAAATTCTCATGGAATCACAAGAGAAGATCATTGTTTGTTCTCAGCAGATGCAAGGTCCAGTAAGCAAAGTACATCTCAGCCTTACCAATGAACACTTAAAATATGACAACACTGCTACACTTGCCAATATATCATACGCTCTCTTTCTAGTCATACATCTGTAAAAGTAAAGAGATATTGCTGTTGGAAGAAGACCCAAAGACCATTAAATTAAAGTCCCAAGTATTTTAAAGGGAGTTTTCAAAGGTCTTTATTTATTTATTTTGTATTTATTTATTTATTTTAAAGGTTTTATATAGCACTGACTAGACCAGGAGATATCAGAGCGCTTTACATGAGCATCAGATCATAGTTACAGGTTACATTGTTACAAAGGTTACACAGTTATTAGAGCATGGCAACATAGTTACTTGTAAGGTCAAGATAAACAATAAGCACAAATACGTAAGGGGAAAAGCAGGTAAGGGAAAAGATTCAGGGGAGGGGGGAAGGAGCTGGGGAAGTAGACAGGTAATGAAGGCGGGAAAGAGGAGGGGAGGGTGAAAGACACTGCATGGAAAGAGGAGAGGAAGGGCGACGGGGACATAAACCGGTAGACGAGTCAAAGCATTGTCCAAAGTCCAGTAAGCTGTGATCCCAGGGCAAGTGGTATCACTTCCCTATTTCTGTTGCGGGAGGCTCCCTTTATGCAGTGGACTCTCTCAGAGGGGTCTCTGAGACTCCAAGGCCTACATACTGGATCCTTCCCCAAAAAGGGGAGAAGGAGTGCTTTGGCAAGGGGTGTCATACCATACCTGAGCTGTGAGTGGCTCCCTTGGCACAGTGGACTCTCTCAGTGGGTACGCTGAGACTCTAGAGTATAAATATTGGATCTTTCCCCAACAAGGGGAGAAGGAGTGCTTTGTCAATGGGGACAAAGGACAGAGGGCTAGGCAGACTAGAAGGCAAGGTGAGAGATTCAGGGGAGAGTGGATAGGAGCTAGGAGCTAGGGAGGTAGACAAAGAGAGAAAGAGTACTAAATGGGAACAATTTTAATTAATAAGTTATTATATAACGCTGGCTAGACCCAATGGAATCAGAGCACTTTACATGAGGGACAGTAATATAATGGAGCAAGGAAGGGTAAGGGAATAGGGTAAAGGGGTAGGAGGAAGATAGGACGTAGAGACGAGGGGAAAATCTGCCCAAGGTCCGGCTGGGTAGGTGACGGCAGGGAGGGGGAGTACACAACCCATCTCCTCTTTAGCTATATGGTAGCTCCACCGGGCATCAGCCAAATCGCAAGGTCTCCACAGTCTGGGGTAAATTTCGCAGGTTCCAAGTCCTAATTTGTAGGCAGGTTAGGGGATAGGTTCAAGGTCTGGGCAATGTCCAATTTTTGATTTCTTCATATTTCAGATTGGCCTCCCTGAACAATTATCAATATTTCTTTAAACCATAATATATTTACGGCTGTAGTGGATTGCAATGTTGTATTCTCTGTGACACCGACATGTCTACTATACTGCCACACCATGTATTATGCAACTGCTAAATAAAAACAAGTTAAAAAAACACAATATCCACTGATGTTATGTGCGCCTAAGGTGAACTTGGCATCAGGATTATACTTGACCCTGGTTACAGGCAGGTCGCTCCCCACGCCGCACATCTCCACCTGTGTGTCCTCTGACCCGCTGCTTCCACTGCCTCCACTGTAGGTAGTTCGAGTGTGCTCTGCGCATGGTCTAACCCCTTCTCTCTTCAGCCTCACTGTATTTTATGCCTCAGTTCCTGTAGTGTGTTCATCGTTTCTGCCCTTATTTTGACTTTTGTACTGTGACTGTGATTTTGTTTTTTCTTCCCTCTTTTGCCTTCTGTACCCCTTCCACCGCTTTCTCGACGCTGCATCCCCTGCGTCCCCACGCCCCTGCTCGCCCATTCGCTGCTCCTCCCTCCCACCTCCCCTTATATGGTGGATGCGCCGTTGGCGTGCCGAAGGCGCGCCTAAGGCAAGCCCGTCTGCACCCATCAGCGCCTGGACCGCGCCCAGCGACAGAACCCCTGGCCCCCGCAAATGCCACAACGCACGACACCGCTATGATGCCAGCACCCTCCACGCACTCATCATCGGATGATCACACACCTGCTTCCTGGCCGCCCTGAAACGCACGCAACAACCCTTTACCTGCTGGAACTGTAGCTTCACCAGCATTCGATCCGCAAATCCACCAAACGGGAAATAACCCAACCACCTCAGATGCATCCTTCTCAACACCCGCTCTGCCCGCAAACACGCCGTTGAACTCTGGGACATACTCGACTCAACCTCCCCAGGCGTTGCCTTCATAACGGAGACCTGGCTGACCCCTCCTAGGCACCCGACATCGGTATAGCCTTCCCGGACAGTTACAAGATCACCCGCAGGAACCGCACCAACGGAGCGGGAGGAGGAATCGCCATCATCCGCAGGAACACTCTCAGAGTCTCCACCAACAGCGACGACACCCTCAGCACCACCGAACACCTGCACTTCCAGATCCATACCGATCCCAACACCACCCTCAGAGGAACCCTCGTCTACAGGCCCCCAACCACAGTTCAGCGACTCCATCGCCGACTTCGTCAGTACACACGCCCTCGCCTCCACAGACTACATCCTTCTCAGAGACCTTAACTTCCACCTTGAGAACAACAACGACCACAACTCCACCACCCTGATCGACAACCTCTGACTCAGACAACTCGTCACAATGCCCACCCACTCTGCTGGTCACACGCTTGACCCCATCTTCTCAGCAAGCTCCCAAGTCTCCTTCAACTGCACCACCGAACTCCACTGGACCGACCATCGCTGCATTCACTTCACCTTCCGGAAACCTACCACGCACCACTGCATCCAACAGATCACCCGCCGCTGCTGGAGCAAAATCACAGAAGACCAGCTAACCACCACCCTCACCCGGAGCCCACCCGCCGACCCCGACACCGCCGCCCGCAACCTCAGACAATGGATCGACGACTGCACCAACATCCTCGCCCTGTTCAAGAAACCATCCAACAGACACACCAGCAAGAAAGCCAGCTAATTCACTGAAGACCTGCAGGCCTCCAAGCAAACCTGCTGAAAGCTCGAGAAGAAATGGCACCGTGAACAGACACCGGACAGTTACGCAGCCCACAAGAACGCCACCTGCAAACACCACCACCTCATCAGATCCGCCAAAAGGGCCTCCTTCAAAGACCGTCTAGACAACAACACACACAACAGCAAAGAGCGCTTCAACATTGTCAAGGAACTCTCCAACCCCAGCTCCAACACCAACGAGATCCCACCTTCGCAAGACCTGTGCGCCTACCTAGCTACCTTCTTCCATCACAAGATTGCTGACATCTACGACAGCTTCAACGTCACGACCGCCCTGACAACCACTGAGACCTCCATCCCCGCGGCCACCATCTGCACCAACCCCCTGCTCGCCTGGACTAACATAAACGACAATAACACCATCAAAATCATGAACACCATCCACTCCAGATCTCCGTCAGACCCATGCCCACACCACATCTTCAACAAAGCCAGCACCACCATCGCACCCCATCTCCGGAAAGCCATCAACATCTCCTACGAGACAGTGACCTTTCCGGAGAGCTGGAAGCATGCCGAGATCAACGCCTTACTCAAGAAACCCAAGGCTGACCCCTAGGACCTCAAGAACTTCCGGCCCATCTCCCTGCTCCCGTTTCCGGCAAAGGTAATTGAGAAGACTGTCAACAGACAACTGACCCGCTACCTCGAGGAGAACAGCATCCTGGAACCATCCCAGTCCGGGCTCCACAGCAACCACAATACCGAAACTGCCCTCATCGCCGCCACCGATGACATCAGGGCCCTGCTGGACACCGGAGAAACGGCAGCCCTCATCCTCCTGGACCAGTCAGCCGCCTTTGACACTGTCTGCCACCGCACCCTATGCACACGCCTCCACGACGCTAAGATCCAAGACAAGGCTCTGGACTGGACCACCTCCTTCCTCTCTGGCAGAACCCAGAGCGTCCGCCTCCCCCTTTCAGCTCCAAAGCCACCAAGATCATCTGCGGCGTACCCCAGGGCTCATCCCTCAGCCCAACATTGTTCAATATCTACATGGTACTGCTCGCCCATGTCACCCGACTGCATGACCTCAACATCATCTCCTACGCCGATGACACCCAGCTGATCCTCTCCCTCACCAAGGACCCCCTCACTGCCAAAACCAACCTCCACGAATGAATGAAAGTCGTCGCTGAGTGGATGAAGAACAGCCGACTGGAGCTAAACTCGGACAATACGGAAGTCCTCATCCTCGGCTCCACCCCCTCGGCCTGGGACGATTCCTGGTGGCCGACTGCACTGGGAACAGCTCCAACACCCACCGACCACACACACAACCTAGGGTTCATCCTCGACTCTACTCTCTCCATGACGAAGCAGGTCAACGCGTCTCGTCCTCCTGCTTCAACACCCTCCGTATGCTCCGCAAGATCTACAGGTGGATTCCCACTGCAACAAGAAGAACGGTCACCCAGGCCCTCGTCAGCAGCAGGTTGGACTACGGAAACACCCTCTATGCAGGAGCCTCAGCCAAACTCCTGAAACAACTCAAGCGCATTCAAAACGCCTCTGCTCGCCTGATCCTCGACATCCCTGGCTGCAGCCACATCACACCCCACCTGAGAGACCTGCTACTGGCTCCCCGTCAACAAGAGGATCACCTTTAAGATCCTCACCCATGCACACAAGACACTCCACAACACCGGACCAGCATACCTCAACAGACGACTCAGCTTCTACACCCCCAACTGAGAGCTCCACTCTGCCGACCTCACCCTCGCCACATTCCCCCGCATCCAAAGAGCGACCACCGGCGGCAGATCATTTTCCCACCACGCCGCCAGGACCTGGAACACCCTCCCCATCCTCCTACGGCAGAGCCAGGACCTGCTAACCTTCAGAAGACTCCTCAAGAAATGACTTTTCGAGCATCAGGGATGTGGAATTCCTATAGCCCGACGCCCAGGACATATTGTTTGGGGTCAAGGGCAACAAGTTTTAATGTGTATTTTGTCCTTGGGACAAGTAGACCCAACCCCTTGAAGCACAAACCCTTTGGCTGCCAGTTTGCAGTACCACATTAAGGGTCAGGGAAGGGCACTGCCTGCAGTTAAGTTAATGTTTGTGTGCATAATTTAATGTTGTTCAAACATGTATTTATGGTTCATTAATTGAAAGCTTTTATTATTAAGGTGAGCACTCTAAGTAAATTTAAGTTCTGACTGCACTACTGACAGTGGTTCTAGTATACAAATGTGTACACACTGTTTCAAAGTTTAGCAATATGAGGATATGCATAATGCTCCCAGAAGGCTCTGATTAGATGCGCATATTTGCAGAAGCTTGAAAGCAAAATTAATGATTCTTTGCTTTCAATATAAAATGTTCCTAAACAAATGAAAGTAGGGAAAAAACATTTGGCTAAACTACTGTAAAATTTCAGGTACCCTTTCTTAGCAGAATCATTTAGCAAATTGTGTTGATGCGTGCTAGTATTTCGCAAGAATATTCACATTGCAAAATCAGTGTAACCAGTTTCAATAAGGTTATGGGAAACAAAATTAAACAAGCATTGGCAAAGCCAGTAGGTCTGAAATTGGTGGTCAGCCTTTTAGTTTTGGCAATGCGTGACTTGTTTTGGCATGGTTTTTGTAAAACCTTATTTATTGTGAGAGCTACCAGGCCCTCACCATTATAACAAACATTGGAAAAAGCAAAAAATAGTTTTTGTTCTCAAAAAAGCACACACTGCCACATTAGTATTGGCACTGAACAAAACTACTCCTTGTAAAAGACAGAATGCTGTCACCACAGTGAAGCTAGCCGATACAGAGAGAGAATTTTAATAAACACAAACGGTCATGGTTAACGCCAGACCAAATTAGGGGCCCAATTATTAAAGAAAGTCTCAAAAGTGCACCCTTGCATTAAGTGTAGCTATAGGTCTTTCGTGAATTCACAAGAATTTACAGAAGTAGGGCAAGAAATTGTCCTTCTAGAAAATATTTGTGAACTGCATTTTAGCATGAGCAAATATGCATGTATAGATTTGCTAATGCGAAAATCTGAGTGTTTGCAAGTTTGTTTTCCCTCCAACCACTTTTTTCCCCAACTCTGTAAGGTTTACCTCTGCCATTGTCAGGAGTACATTTCCAACATTTCTCAGTATGGGAAAATATTATAGAAGAGTTGTTGAAAACCCTTAAAATATGCAAGTTAGTAGGTTTGCACAGACTCAAAAGGGCATTCCAACCCTGGATCTATTGCTTGCCACTACCTTCAGTCCCAGTATGTATATCTGCGGAAACGTGGCAGCATATAGGGATTGCTAGTATTCAAACAAGACTATGGTATGAGCCCTGCATAATCAGAGAGGCTATATAGGAGCTCCAACATAATGAGATTGGTGCCATGTGTTGCTGGCACTACATGGCACCAGAGGGACAAGTGGATTTTGTTACAGGACAAGTATATTCATGAAGCAACCTGTCCCATGGACAAGTAGATATTTTCATAAATTCCACACCCCTGAGCATTAGCAGCATCCCCCCACGCCCCCAGCGCCTTGAGACCCTCACGGTTAAATAGTGTGCTTTACAAATGTCCTGATTGATTGATTGATTCACATTATCTCTATAAATACACTTATAAAGCTATGTGTGATCACTACTTAGTCCTAGTCTTACAATATATATATAATCATACTATCAGGTGGCCAAAGATCTTCTGGGACTTGTCAATGCCCATTGACAAGCCCCAGTCAGGTACAACATGTTTACTGCGGCTCTAAAGGCATATGCTCACACTACAGTCAGGTTAAAGAGAGAAAGCACAGCAGCATTTTTATGCGGTGGGGTGACTCTGGATATAGGAAAAGCTATTAAAAATGATTAGGATGTCTGGGACAATGAATTCCTAGCCAAAGCTGAGGATAGGGATCACGTGGAGACCTATGTTCACTCTGAAATTACTCAAATCACTTTTCACAGAGTCAGATTTTTGTTCCATTGCTCCAAACCATTGTCATTTCGAAGAATGATTGCAATCATGCATTCCTTACAGAAGCCATATTACCAACCTTGACACCTTTAAAAACCCGCCTTACTCGAATACACATTCAACAGCCAAAAACAAAAAATACAATCCGATAACCCCCTGGTTTGATACCTCCACTGGCTACCAGAGGAGAAAACTATTAAATTCAAAATCACCTGGATGACTTCTAATGGCTCGAAACGTCAACAACTCACCTAGCATCAGTCCTCTCAACATCTCTCGCAAGACCAGAAATTTGAGGAACAAAGAAGCCCTTCACCTGGAAATCAAGAAATTAAAAACCTAACAAGAGTTACCATTGCTAAGACATTCCCACCCAGATGAGATCAGACGAGAAAACAACCTCGGCACCTTCGAAAACTGCTCAAACCCCTTTTTGATGTCTACAGTGCTCCTAGTCTTCTGCTTAATTTTACAACTAATTTTGAAAAAACCCTCCTGTTCTTTGCTTTATCCCTCCTCTGTCCTTTACTCTTGTACCACAGCTCTTTTGCTCCTCTACTCCAAATTAATTAGCCACTCTTTTACTGAAATGTTTTGTTCCAGACCCCCCCCCGGGGAAACGTTTTTGTCCTCTGTAAAATGCTCTGACACTGCCAAAGCCCTAATTCTTCCACCGACCTTCTGTGCCTTACGCGGACCTGCCCGCCTGACTCCCGCTGCCCTGCTGCTCTTTGTCCATGCTGAGCGGGGCCGCCGAGTGGAGACCGGCGAGGGGCGGACTACAACACCCAGAAGCCCTAGCAGGGAGCCGTGTCATCTGCAAGCGACAGGAGGCGCTTAAAAGCAACACCAGCTCCATCGAAAGGGGGAACTCCTTTTTGCCCTTGTTGTTGCCTGACACTGCCAAAGCCCTAATTCTTCCACCGACATTCTGTGCCTTCCGCGGACCTGCCCGCCTGACTCCCGCTGCCCTGCTGCTCTTTGTCCATCCTGAGCGGGGCCGCCGAGTGGAGACCGGCGAGGGGCGGACTACAACACCCAGAAGCCCTAGCAGGGAGCCGTGTCATCTGCAAGCGCCAGGAGGCGCTTAAAAGCAACACCAGGTCCATCGAAAGGGGGAACTCCTTTTTGCCCTTGTTGTTGCCTGACACTGCCAAAGCCCTAATTCTTCCACCGACCTTCTGTGCCTTCCGCGGACCTGCCCGCCTGACTCCCGCTGCCCTGCTGCTCTTTGTCCATCCTGAGCGGGGCCGCCGAGTGGAGACCGGCGAGGGGCGGACTACAACACCCAGAAGCCCTAGCAGGGAGCCGTGTCATCTGCAAGCGCCAGGAGGCGCTTAAAAGCAACACCAGGTCCATCGAAAGGGGGAACTCCTTTTTGCCCTTGTTGTTGCCTGACACTGCCAAAGCCCTAATTCTTCCACCGACCTTCTGTGCCTTCCGCGGACCTGCCCGCCTGACTCCCGCTGCCCTGCTGCTCTTTGTCCATCCTGAGCGGGGCCGCCAAGTGGAGACCGGCGAGGGGCGGACTACAACACCCAGAAGCCCTAGCAGGGAGCCGTGTCATCTGCAAGCGCCAGGAGGCGCTTAAAAGCAACACCAGCTCCGTCTCGCGGGACGCGAGCGGGACCCCGGGCGAAGCCCGGGCAAAGGGCGGGCCCTCTTAGGCACGCATAGGCCGAGGGAGGCCGGGCTGGGCCCACTCCCTTTCCATTTGGCCCATTGACGCTGAGTAAGCGGACTCTTATTACAATTGTTATTTGGTCCTCTGGTTATAAATGTCATAATTGATATTGGTTCGATATTAATACTGTTGGAATTGAAGTGTGAGTTAAGTAGCTCCTCCTAGCCACTATTTGCTTGTTATAATGACATCCATCGCAAAGGATAAAACACTTCTTCCCGGGGGAACCAATCGAGGTCCGCTCGACAACTACATTTTCAGGGTTGGCAATGAGACCGACAGGGAAACAATGCTTGTAGAGCGTCGGGCCGATAGGCGTCGCTCAGTGGAGCTTATGAAGAACAAACGTTCGTCTATGGGCGCCCTGCAGCAGGCTGTTTCTCCTATCCCCAGTCTCACTTGTGAAAAAGAGGTTTGTGCTGAATCCCCTGATGATAGTATTCCATTAATTTTCCAGGATACACCTCCATCTCCTACTCTGCCTGTTATTAGTCAGCCAACAATAAATGTTTCAACACTCTCTTTTAACTCAATTCCAGAGGTCGAAATACTGCTAGATTCCCCACCACCACAAGCTAAATCTCCCGAAAAGGTTAAAAAGACCCATAAATCCACTCCTGCCTTGGGTCTACCCCCGAAAAAAAGGAGAAAAAGAGGTAGCGGTACAAATAAAAATAGAAATAAGACTACCCATACGAACTCTGGGAATACTAAGAATCTATTAGATAACCCTCCTTTGACATCTGTAGTAGTTACACCATCGCACATACCACTGAAAGATTCATTATCCACTGATCTAATGGGCAACATCGAAACATCTAGTAAAATCCCTTATACTGCCAGTGGCAGAAAGGTTGAAAAGAATAGGCTTGCAATTAGGAATTCTGGAACAAGTCATGGGGGAAATCAAAGAAGCAACAAAAGACCTACAAAAGCTTACACCTGCTCCGCCGAAATCTGTCCCAGCCCCAAATACTGCTAACCAAAAGGTAATAAATGCAGTCAAACTACTCCCCCCAAAAGCAATAGTACGAAATATAAGCACAAAGCAGAATGATAAGGAGGCCTTGACAAGTGGGAAATCGAACCCTCCTCGGGATGTTTCAAAA
The DNA here is from genome assembly GCF_964261635.1 of Lissotriton helveticus. Classification (NCBI taxonomy): domain Eukaryota; kingdom Metazoa; phylum Chordata; class Amphibia; order Caudata; family Salamandridae; genus Lissotriton; species Lissotriton helveticus. Next base: position 42,122,328 of record NC_136060.1, on the reverse strand, counting down.
GCGAATGGTCGAGAAAAAGTAATGAGGGAAACTCCTTCTAAAAGGTTCACTGTGGAATTGCCGCCGGAGGCAGTTCCATATGTGGTGGTTCTCACTGGCGTGCCACCCTTAGAGGAAGGGACAACTGAAGTCGAATACCAACTAAGGAATAAAGTAATATATTGGCTAAAACAGAATCGCCCTCTCCCCCCACATATAAATAGCAACATTTTGACTGTTAGACGTCTTCCCTGGCTAGGAAATAGGTAAAAAGATATAAAGGGAGACATAATAGTAATACATTTTAAGGATGAAAGAGCTGTTGGCCACATTATTAATTGGATTCCTCAAAACGGCAGCAATACCATTAACACATGTGACCTGACATACTTTTATCCTAGAATCCCAACGGCCCAGGTAACCAACGTTAGGCCACTTCTTCAACCCATGAGAAATCATAGAGAGCCCTTTTCTCGAAACCAGAATGACTGGTTCAGGCATCCGCCGTCAAATCTGGAAGGTTACCCTAGGCCCCTTTGCCACCAGCAACCCAATTACCCTAATTATTCGATTCCATTGTACAATCGTTATGCAGCTTTCACAAGTATGGAGGGAGTCGATTGACTTGATTCAGGGACTCCACTTAAAAATAGTTCTGACAGCTCACAAAAGGTCCCAAAGGTCCCATTGATGACCATCGAGCAACATCTCCCAAATGGCATCTTACCTACCCAAAGCCCAAAGCAAGCCTGCTTGAAGGATACAGTAAATGTTCCTGTGACTCTGATCACAGGTCAAAATCACCCTTCTTTAGTTTCCCCCTCCAATCAGGATCACAATCCTAGAATTGATAACAGATTGAAATTAGACAATGGGGGGCTTAAAGGGGATGTGAACAAACATTGTATCTCAGTTTTATTTTGGAATGTGGCAGGGCAGCGGGCTAAAGTGACTAATGATAAATGGATAGATTTTATTCCCAATATCGACATCATAGCATTACAGGAGACCTGGGCATGTGAGGCGATACATATGGAGGGATTTAAGACCTATTTCTCACCTGCCAAACCTTCTACTTCAGGCAGGGCGAAAGGAGGTCTAACAATCTACGTTTCAAATCTCCTTAATACGACTAAAGTTGTATCTATCAAATTAGACCCAAATTTCCAGATTTTAAGGTTATGCTTTAATAAGGAGAATTTCCTTGTAGTAAACTTTTATAATAATTTAGCAGATCTTGAAGCACTGAATGCGGGAATTCTGATCCAATCCACATTACAAGCTAGCAAGAGAAAAGCTGTTAAAGAGGAGATAATTATTTGGGGGGGGGGACTTTAATCCTGGTCCATGTATTTCTGAGGGTAACGGTATCTGTGGCATCGTAGATGAAGCTAGCAACCCAATTACCCACTTTAGGCATTGCACCTTAGGTAATCTCCTTATTGAAATACTGTTTGATCTAGATTTAGTAATAGCAAACAATGTCAATAAGGAAGATTTGCTACTTATTCCAACATTCCATGGGAGGGGGCATCAAACAGTCATAGACTATATTTTGGTCTCAAATGGCGATATGTTGGCAGAAGCTGTGTTCACCTCACATAAAATTCCATTAAGTGATCACACCCCTATTAGCATCTCTATGCCATTGTCCCAGAACCCAAGGAGTGGCCATAGTGCCATTCTAGCACAAAACAATCTGGCCTTAAATAGAATAAATGGCTATGCCCTGAAATGGGGGAATATAGAGCCTACAGAAATAACAAAGCAAGTAGTAGTAAGGGCTCTCCCTCATTTCACAAAATGTCTTAGTTTGGACATATCTGATCAAGACATTATTACCAACTTTGAGGCAATCACAAAAATAATAAAAGAGGTGTTGTGGATTGAAGTAAAGCAAAATCCCAGACAGAAAAAGGGTTGGTTTAACCATGCATGTACTATTGCTTACACTAATCTAAAAACTGCCCTGAGGAAATCAGTTAGGATCCCACAAGAGGTAAATGACCTACAGAAGACATACAATCTAGCACTCAAAATGAGGAAAAGGGAATTAAAAAACCAACTTTGGGACCAATTGCATGAAAGCTGCATTTACAAGAACTCGGCTGCTTTCTGGCAAGTGGTCAAATCACCTTTTCTAAATGATAACAACAAGATCCCAAAAATAGAGATAGCAATAGGCGAGAAAGACTGGGTCCAACACTTCACCAAGATCTTCTCTCTTAGCCCTGACTCTCAAAACGCAAGGGACTCCAGACCCAATGACATATCCAGCTCTTACCCTATCGATCTACAGTTTACAACGACGCAAATTGCACAGGCTCTGAAAGTTAGCAAAAATGGGAAGGCGCCGGGTCCTGATGGCGTCCCAATCGATCTGTTCAAAGCCCAAATGGATCTATGGACCCCCCTTCTCACCTTGAATGCAACTTGCAACGTTGGTTTACTGGATTCCTGGTCGAGATCCGTGTTAGTTCCCATATTTAAAAAAGGGGACAGAGGGTCTGTTTCTTGCTACCGCCCAATCTCACTCTTAGACTCCCTTGGTAAAGTGGCTGGTCGAGTCATTTTAGAACTGTTACAAGATTGGGCGGAGGAAGGCAGAACCATTTCAGACCTTCAATATGGGTTTCGTCAGAGCTTAGGGACTATTGAGCAGGCCTTAAACCTCTCCTTCCTGATTGACAAATATGTTGCTATCAAAGGCGGAGACCTTTATATGGTCTATGTGGATTTATCATCTGCGTTCGATTGTGTCTCCCACTCTAAACTTTGGTCTTTGTTGATCAATATGGGGGCACTATCGAACGTAGTAAAGTTCCTGAGAGAACTTTACTCAAACGCCACAGCAAAAGTCAGCTACGGGATTGGGGGAGAGCTGACGGAGGAGTTTCCAGTGGAAAGAGGGGTGAGGCAAGGGTGCGTCTTGGCACCCTTCCTTTTTACCTTGTACACCAATGGGTTGGAAAGTGAGATGTTGAAGGATTGCCAAGACCTCCCAATGGTGGAAAATCGCCCAATTCCCGCACTCCTTTATGCGGATGATACAGTTATATTAGCCCGCACCCCCATCGAATTGCAAAAGAACCTAGATAGATACTCCACGTTTATGGCCAGTCTGGATTTGAAAATAAATATCAATAAAACCTTTGTCATGAGGGTGGGATCACGTCGAAAAAATAAAATGAGGGGGATTTACCTCAATAACGAAAAAATAGCGACTACTGATAAATATTCATATCTGTGTATAACAATAGACCACAAACTCTCGTGGAAAGCAGCCGTGGAAACCCGAAAACTGCTCTTTTTAAGAACTACAGCTGCCCTAACAAACTTTGCGAGAAAGCTGGGAAAGAGAGCTCCCCCAGAAATGATCAAGATATATAAAGCCAAATGTCTCTCTGTGGCCCTGTATGGGGCTGGTCTTTGGGGTTTTGTTGCTCTTGATAGCATTCAAAGAATAGAAAATTCCTTTCTAAGGTTCCTTCTAGGAGTCCCTGGTAGTGCGGGCACCTTTGCTTGTCACATCGAGCTAGGTCTTTCATATGTTACGGACCTAGCACAAACTGAACCATTGTTACTGTGGCATAGGATTTGGACCTCAGAGAAGGCAACCTTTACCCAGCTCATTCTTTCTGACTGTTTGAAAATGGATAACGCTAGTAACTCAAGGTGGCTGCGATATATAGCGAGGTTTTTCCATGATTTGGGGTGGGATCAATATTATCTAAATCCCTCTTTAATTCGTGAGGTACCGAGAAAGGTTCTAAAAAAGAAATGCTTGGCCCATCTAGAGAATCTGAGGCTAATGAGTGAGATCACCAAACCCTCTGTTACTCATGCCTTGCTCATACAAGCGGAACCCACTATACAGCCGTACCTCACTTATAACACCACGAGTTATGAGCGCTATCTGTTGGTAAGGCTTAGAATGAATTCTATTTACAGATTGGTTGCGTTTCCTACCAGGAATAACTGGGCAAAAGTCCTTCCCCCCTGTCCTTGTGACGGTGTCTCGTCACAATCTACTGCTCATATTTTATTTTTTTGTATTTTTTACCATAAGCTTAGGAAAAAATGGCTTATACCTATATTAAGGAGCGCCGGTTTTATACAATATCGTCCAGCATTGCTTTTTTTACAATTGTTACAGGGTGAGCGGCTGGTTTTTTTAGTGGCAAGTTTCCTTAAATGTCTTGTTCGCCACCGTTTGACTTTAGATCGCCCCCTGTATAATACTGAAACTTGAATTTTAAGACTATAACAAGTAATGCTAAGACTTTTATACGAATTCAATTTGCAGGTTGCCAATTCGTTTAACATTTTATCTTGTAAATATTGTATATTGTTTTTTCTCTCATTTTAAATATTTATTCATGTATGATTTGTTTTGTACGCTTTTATGATTTGCAACCAAAATCGAAATAAAGCAATATTGAATTGAAAAATGCTCCAACACCCTGGGAGTAGGGTAGCGCTTTATGAAACGCCTTAAATAAATAATGTCATACATTGACTCCGGAGATTCATTGAGCCCCAGGATTTTGTCAATGGCTCGCGGCTGAAAACTTGTCAGCTATGATCAGGTGTAATTCTATGAAATATGAATGCGTAATTTACGTTCACCTCAGGGCGCTGCAGAAAGTTTGGGAAGAAGATACGATTTTCCAGTTTTCACAATGTGGGGAGTAGAGACGGTGGTGGACATGTAAAGAAAAATATTTTGCAACTGGGATATTTAGAGTTATTCAAAACATCGTTTCTCATTTCCTAATCTTAATCTTCCCCTTTACATGTAAATGTACTGCCAGGAAAATGGAATTCCGCATTTCTGTTAATACCGCACATGTATGCCTACAAAGTACGATAGTTATAACATTTGCCAATTGATTTTGGAAAGTTTAGTAAACTCTTCAACAGGTTTTGTTTTAAGAACAGTGATAACTTAGTCACAAACTAAATCTTCCTTATAAATAATCTGATGCTTTTCTGGTGGTTTTCTGGTCCTTCGCCTTCTGTTCATAAATGTTTTTGCAGCACCGTTACTATATGGACTAATCTTTGATGGCACACAAAAACGAAATCTGAAAACAAATTCTAGAAAGGGGGCCCTGTTTGTGTGCTTTGAATGTCTCGAATGTTCCACTTTCACACAAATACACTTGGGCAACAAATGTTTAAATACACGATAAAACACGTTGTAACGTCTTTCTCTACCCAATAGGCGGCGGTATTGTGCAAAACATGGGTCACTACTAAATCTGCAAAATGTACGTGAAACGTTTGGCAGCTATTTATACGCAAGCCGCTGGTGTGTGAATCTGGGATGCTGGCAAGCAAATACACAGAGTATCAGTGGTATAGAGATCCTCTGAAATTGTCATGAAATGTTTAGAAATATTTGAAACTGGTTGCCCAAAAATAAAAGCAACAGCGGTTTTCTAAGCTACATAATTAAATGCACATGTACCATCGTATTTGGTTACCACCGCTCAACTACTATCAACATAGAAACAGAAGTAGAGTGTCTGGTCATAACCAACCATCTGCCTGATGGTTCCTGGTCCCAGTGTTGCCCAGTGTAGTTTCACACTCGCAACCTCTAGTCCTAGCTGTAGCAGTCAAGTTTCCCTATCTAATGATGAGGCTCAACCAGTTCTGGCTTTTTAGCAAGCCAACAGCGCCTTATATGTTGGGTGGAGAGAGCCACCCGGCCTCTCCCCTCAAAGGTATCCATATGCACCCCTCGTGACCGGGTCTCGGTCCAAGGGGATAAATGGGTGGTGACCACACGTGATCACTTGCCGAGTGGATAACTAAGTGCCTGTGTGTCCCTGCTGTATAGCACTGTGATTGGAGCCTACCGCTCATCCAAGGCCGCTCCGCTTGTCACATTGGCGACGATGGAGTGTCGACTCCTCGCTGCTTCCTGGACTTCTGCTGGCACCACCATTCGCCCGTCAAACTCCTTCTGCTGCGGCCAGATAACATGTGTCGACAGCCTCAGGGCTGAAGATCCACATGGGACACACCCGCCTGCCGCATTCCTACGTCGGTCTGCATTGCCTGCAGGCTGCCGGCATCCATTGTGAACATCACGTCAGAAGAGGCATAGCATTCCCTTTCAACGTGACAGCATCGTCTCCAGGGCCGGACTGAGAACCAAAAACGGCCCTGGCAAAGTGCTCAGCCGGCCCCCTGGGGGTGCGACCGAGCTCTTTGCCGGGGTCGGTTTTCGGCCGATTTTGTTACAGGGCCGATTTTGCAACTATGTTGCAAAAACCGCCCTGTAACAAAAACGGCCCCCAGGGCCCAAAACCGGCCCCAACCCGTGCGGCGCACCGGGGGATTGCCCGGTGCCCGCAAAGGCCAGTCCGGGCCTGATCGTCTCCGGCCCGCGGTGCTGCGGCAAGGGTCGTGTGTGTGATGTCACACCTGAACAACGAAGAGGTGAGGCGACCACACCGAGGGCTGCCCTGCACAAGAGTCCCTGAAGGCATGCAAAGAAACTACACACAAAGCAGATAAAGTGCCATTGCAACGTCGGACTGGGTAGCAAAATAATCCCCCCTCTCCTTTGTCTGTGGCACTGCAGAACTGTGATTTGGCCCCAGGGGGAGAGAAGATCAGCTGAAAGAACAGAGGCCACAGGGAATAGACATCCCTCTTCCACACACACCCAGCGCAGTAAAGCTCCGCTCCCAGCGAGAGGCAAGCACCCACCCGCAAGGCACCAAAAGCACACCTGCTGCCAGAATCACATCACTTATGGGGGACCCACCACCTCCCCAACCACCGGCGATGGCTCAAGTACCGCTTGTGCCATACTCGGATGCCTCCGTGACCCCACTACCACCTTTCAGCCAGTTAGCTGACCCCACCACTGCTGCATCTTGATGAAAACTATGGCTAGGCTGCCTACATCACTACTTTGGCGGCACACAAGAAACGGATGGGGCTGTGAAGCGATCACTACTGATGCACTTCGGGGGCAATGAGCTGTACGAACTTTTCAAGACATTACCCAACACCGGCGAGGTTAATGACTACAATGCCGTGGTAGAAGCCCTAAACAGACATTTAGACCCGCAGATGAATCCCGACTATGAGTAGTTTAAGCTCCGCCAAGCCAATCAGACAGATGCAGAGTCGGTAGACATGTTTTACCCCAGGCTGCGGAAGATCGCGACCAGCACAAGGAGATCCGTGAGCAGATCATACAGGGATGTAAGTCCCTCTCGTTCCAATGCCAAATACTCTGCCAACCGGGGATGTTGTTTGATGAAATTCTGGTCCTTACACCCTCACATGAACTCTCCAACAGCTGGGCAGACGAAATGGAAGCAGCCAGGATCAGGAACGCCAGCACATCACAGGCTACGACAGCAACTTCCATTAAAGAGGAAACGGTGGACGACATTCAACGGCACCCTGGCCAAGTTCAACCACGGAACTCATCGGGAAAATGCCCCAAAAAGTGCAAACACTGCGGCTTCAACCACAGGTCAGCAGACCACTGCCTAGCGAGAGGGCAAACATGCTCCAGATGCGGCAAGACCAACCATTATGCCAGTGTTTGCCGAGGCCGAAGGGGGTGGCCGAGAGGATGCAGTTAGAGAGGGTGCATCACAACCCTTTGCCACTTAACGCTCGAAGACCCCGTCAACCTGGGAACACTCCCCACTCCTGGGGCCACAGCACACTTTGAGGATGAAGAGGACGACATCTCTGTGATCTCTTTTGCTTGGATGCTTTGGTCACAAGAGGGGTCCCCCACCCATGTGCACAGTGCGTATCAACAATGTCCCAATCCAAACCCTAATCGACCAAGACTGCAGCGTAGCGTAAATACTTTGCCAGGATTGATGACTGGCCATCCTTGGGGATCGAAATCGCTTTTCCTCGCAAACTGGTTTATTCACTTAACAGCTCGCTCACAATTGCATTTACTTAGATCTTACAGACTACTTCACATGAATTACATCAACAATCTTGAGCTTTCCTGGCACTTGCAGATTCACTGACAGTCTTCAATCCTCGAAGGACGCCCAAGGGAACCCAACCCCTACTGGGCTGTCATCCTTTCCCTTGTCCTGAAGAAGACCCGCCACAACACCTTAATAATGCCTTGTCAGGGTCTAAACGTCGACAATAGTATATGGCTCAGATCTATCAAGTCTCTTGGTTTAAATCAATAAGCGACTGTGTTATTCACCAGAGCTATTGTTCTCGCCTACTTTCTGACCGCCCTTAGTTTTTCTACCCTGTTAATCTGTACATAATTTCACCTGGTATATATGAAATGCACTGCACCACTGTTACTGAGCACCAAATGTCACTATAATATATGTCACTCCTATATTGCATCTTGTTTTGACAGCCTTAAATATTTGTAAATATACATGAACACTTCAAATTACTTAAAATAATATTCTTTGCAAGCACCCATTAGCCAGTGTTTTGTTTTGTGTTTCAACATGCGTGCTATTCTTTGATTGAAGCAAATGATACTATTCTTTGACTTGTTTACTACGTATAAAGCAACTACTTTTTGATTTATTTATTACTTGCAAAGCAATTGTGCATTCCCAACAGAACAATTAAAGCTTTTTTATATTTGTACCCAGGTTCTGAGGGACACAGGGTTACCCTATTACGTTTATACTCTAATCGACAACAGGGCATCGGTAAATGTAATGGGCTCAGTCACTACGAAAGTTTGGAGCCCGTCCTCCTCTCACCCCCAGCTCTGCCAGAATCTTCACCTACGAGGAAACAGAGCTTCTACCGCTGCTGCGCACAATTGAAGTCAACCTCGCCAGTGAAGAGCATGGTGTCAGAACCCGGTTTCATGTAACGGAAGGCCACAAGGGCACGCTGCTCAGTTGCCACACCGCTGAAAACTTAGAGCTCGTATTCTTTGCGAAACAAGTAGACAACTCGCATGCGGAAGACTTGCTCCATGACTTCCCTCAACTATTCCAATGCCTTGGGAAACTGAAAGACTACAAGTTAACTCTGCACAGCGGCAAAACAATAAACCACACGGCACTCGGGAACAGGCGCATCCTGTTCCACTTCCGTCCCCTGGTTGAGAAATAACTGCAAGACCTAGAACGCCAAAGGGTAATCAAGAAGGTCGAAAGTCAGGCCCTACCCCATGGGTCTCGCCCCCGGCCGTCGCACGGAAGCCCAAGCAGCCTGGTGCCATCCGGCTCTGTGTAGACATAAGGCTTCCCAATCAAGCTATCTGGAGAGAAAGACGTGTGACCCCTACCATGGACGACATTGTGGTGGCCTTAAACGGGGCACAGTTGTTCTCCAAGTTGGATCTGAACTCCGAATATCATCAGATGGAGCTGGAGCTGGCGCACGAAAGTCAATACATCATGACTTTATTCACATACGTGAGGCTCGGGCGGTACAATAGACTCAGTTTCAGCGTCTCCTCAGCTGTGGAGCTGTTTCAGAATGCCATCAGACAAACTTTCTCAGGACTGGTGGGCATCATAAACCTGAGTGATGACATTCTTGTATATTCCCAGAGCCTGGAGGAGCACCATTTGCAACTGTGTGCCATGCTACAGTGCTTGGCAAATCGTGGCCTCACCCTACACCGGAAAAGTGCTAATTCTATTAGAACTCAATCGATTTCTTTGGATACGTGTTCTCCCGTGAAGGTCTCCGAGTTGATCCGAGGAAATCGAAAGCTTTCAGGAGTGCCCCCGTGCCGCAAAACCCAACCAAGGTGCGCAGTTTCCTCGGTATTGTAACATACTGCGGAAGGTTCATACCTTTTCTGGCCATGCTGTCAGATACACTGCACCAACTTACGAAGATGAGCGTGCTGTAGTCGTTGGGTCCCTAGGAAGAAGGCACGTTTCAGGATATCAAAAAAGCATTGCTGGATCAGACCACATTGGCCTACTTCCACCCACGGAAGAAAACCAAACTGGGCGTGGATGCCAGCCCTGTGGGGCTAGGAGCCGTCCTGCAGGATGGTGCTCAAGGGGAATGCGTTCCAGTGGCCTACACGAGCAGAGCACTGTCGCAGACGGAAACTAGGTACGCCAGTTCAGGGTAGGGACTGATCATAAGCCACCCCTGCCGCTGTTCAGTGGATCATCACACCTGCCCCTCCTCCCACCCCCCCTAGAATAGAACGACTGGCAATACAGCTTTAAGTCTACTCATTTAAGCTGGTCTATTGGCCGGGCCAACAACGCAGTGGACTTCTCATCACTTCACCCCTCACCAAGCACCCCGAGAAAACAGACGCAGGAGGAAAAGCGCAAGGAATGCTTCATGAACATAGTAGAGGATCATGCCTGCCCAGTGGCCGTCACCCGAGAGGACATAAAGGAGGAGACAGACGCCGATGGCACACTGCGGAAGGTGAAGGACACACTGGAAAAGGGACAATGGCACAGATTCTTGGAAGGCACCAAGCTGATGTTGCCGGACGGGCAGAACACACACTACCAGCTCTGGAGGGCACAACACAAATTGAGCAGAAGTGGGTCTGGTTTGGTGCTATGCAGGCAAAGGATTGTCATTACCAAGAGCCTCCAGATTTAGATGATCACGCTTGCCCATCAAGGTCACTAAGGGGCCGCCAAGATCAAAGCCAGGCTCCGAGTGAAGGTGTGGTTCCTAGGCATGGATGAGCTCTTGGACGAAGACCTCCGGTGCTGCCACCCATACGCCATCACTGGCAGGGACCCTGCTCCAGCACCCATACTGACAGAAGCGCCATGCCTCACTCCCTGGGAGAAGGTTAGCATCGACTTCAGGAGTTTTCCCGATGGGAGAAAACAACCTGGTAATCATAAATGCATTCTCCAAATTTCCCGTAGTTGAACTCGTACTGTCCACCGCATTTATCCATGTATGGCACGCGCTGGAGAAGACTTTTGCAATGTTTGGTTTCCCGGGACAATTGAAGTCCTTCCAAGGGCAGGAGTTTCAAGACATCTTGGCACAAAAGGCCATCCACCACTAGAGAATCCCATCCCAATGGCCCGAGGCAAACGGGGAGATGGAAAGATTCATGAAGACACTGAATCGAGCCCTCTGAATTGGAGGAGACCAGAATCAAGACGCTGAAGTGTGCCTACACTAGTTTCTCCTGACCTACCAACAGACCCCGCACTCCACCATGGGGTGTGCCCCCGCAACTCTCCTCTTCCGACAGCTACCCAGAGACATCATTATGGAACACACTGAGTGGGTGCCACCAAGCTCGGATGTAGAAAAAGTACAGCAAAAGCGGCGAACAACCAATGAGAAGGCCTTCAAAGGTGGTCATGCGAGGGCCCCATGCCTCCAAGTCGGATCATAAGTAGTAATTAAAGACCGCCACCCTGGGTGTAAGTTCCAAACACCATACAAACCAGATGTATCAACAGTAGTCCAGGCCGATGGGACTATGAGAACTGCCAGACGAGGACGACATGCGGTCATGAGAAACGGGTCTTGGTTCAAGGACGTTTCTCCAGAACCACCCCTGTGTGTGTCTGTGGGTGAGCAGGAAGCAACCTGGAAGAAAATGAATACTCACCTTGTGTGGGTGACGGAGCAGGCATGCAGCTCAAACCCCAACAGATGACCGGAGAGCCATCCGGAGGCGTTGAGTCTGGCAGTCAAGCGCGAGAGTGGCAGATGGCATGGACCAAAAATACCTCAGTGGAAGATTATGCTGGCGGACAAGAGCAGAGTGGGGTGCCAAGAAGTCAGCAATATCAGCTGCGCCTGACCCAGAAGCTAAGAGACTTTGTCTGTAACTGTGTATAAAGGTTTTGGTTTTATATATATATATATATATATATATATAAATATATATATATATATATATGTATATATATATATATTCACTGAAAAAACCATAGGTTATAGACCATATATAGTTAGGAATTAGCATTTAAAAAACCTTATTTTACTCACACAAAACCATTGAAATTCCATATATAGTTAGTTGCACTAACTATATATCGCGCACCTGCAATCCACTGCTGATCATGTCACATATTACATCATTCATGACATGGTCAGTGACATCACTGATGACATCACTGATGACATCTCAAATGACATCACTGATGACATCACTGATGACATCTCAAATGACATCACTGATGAGATCACTGATGACATCATCCAGTGACTGTGTGTTTCTGTAAAGTTTAAATATGTTTTACATATTGAAGAATGAGTAGATGTATAAGTGTCTGGACGAAGGATTTAGTAGGTGCATGACTGAATGTATGAGTGAGTGATTAAATGTGTCTCACTGAGTGCATGGGTTAGTGACTAAACTGTCTTAATTTGTGCATCATTATGTCTGTTGTTCTGTAAACTGCTGCATGTGTTGATCAGTAGCTATATGATTAACTATATGGGTTATTGATTGATTGTCTAAGTATTTGTATGGGAGACTGAGTGTGTGTGTGGCTGGCTGGGAGGTGTGTGACTCTGTGCAGATCAATGTGTACTTGTATCAATGATTGTATAAGAAAGTAAGTATGTGTTAGTATATGTTTGAAAATGTAAGGTGCTCTATGTTTAACTGTATAGACAAAAAAAATGGAAGTGTGATTGATTCTTTACAGGACTGACTAGGTGTGTGAGTAACTCCATGGATGAGTGGCAGAGTGTGAGTGTCTGTATAGGTGTATGAGTGCATATGATAGTGTTGTAAAGATGAGTGATTGTATGTATGAATGATTGTATGGGTGAATGAGTGAATGTGTGTGTAGACGTAGGAATCAGTGAGTACGTATGTAGTAACTAGTATTGGTGTGTCAATGGTTTCAAAAATTATACTCTGTATTTAACACTGGGTGAAACAGAGGTTATATTAAAATGTGAGGAGATGCATTGTATTGTCACATGAATGATATCATCAGTGATGTGGTCATTGATGTCAAATGAGATCTCATCAGTGATGTCATTTGAGATGTCATCAGTGATGTCATCAGTGATGTCATTTGAGATGTCATCAGTGATGTCATCAGTGATGTCACTGACCATGTCATGAATGATGTAATATGTGACATGATCAGCAGTGGATTGCAGGTGCGCGATATATAGTTAGTGCAACTAACTATATATGGAATTTCAATGGTTTTGTGTGAGTAAAATAAGGTTTTTTAAATGCTAATTCCTAACTATATATGGTCTATAACCTATGGTTTTTTCAGTGAATTTTCAAGGTTTTGTAAATGCTAATTCCTAACTATATATGGTCTATAACCTATGGTTTTTTCAGTGAATTTCAATGGTTTTTTAATAGCAAATATCATAAGCTGTCGAATGTCAAGTACGTGGTAAGTGAAAACATTTTCGTGTTTATGCACACTGATCTGTTTTGAATGGTGCCCCCCCCCCCCTCATTTCTATTAGGAGTACTCTCTCTTTGCAGATAGTGAAAGGTAGTTAACGCAGGTCTTTGCCCCCATTGTAATCCGTCGTGCCTGCTTCTCTCTCCATTTGATTGATTGTTATCCAAGTATTTACTGTTTTAGAATTAGTTCTCTTTGGTTCATTCTCTATTTACAAACAAACACAGAGTCGCAATACTCTGTTTAGTCTTTGCAGATAACGAAAAATCGTGTAAAAAAAAAAGAAAAGGAATCGAGCAAAATCAGTAGGCCACTAATGGGATCTCTTTTTGACCTCGCTAAAATAGAAACATTAGGAACAACCCCTCATGACAAATACAAAACTAGTGAGATGAACTGAACTCCACACAATGATGGCTGCAAAACAGCTCGGCTCCGCCACCCACCCCGCCCAAAATAACGATAAAGAACGGCTGCCATGATTGGTTGCGGAATGACCACGACGGAGCTACGAAATGGTGCTGCTCTCATGCTAACCCCAGCTTCAGTCTGAAACATCCAGAAACACTGTAGACTACCAATTCGATCAGTTCCGGTAGCGCCCCAATGTAACCCGGTAGAGAAGAACTAGCTCTCCCCTCTTTGACTGATGGTTCTTGTTGCCTGTCCCTTCTGTTGTCATTTAACAGAACTATTTAGCCTGCTGAAAGGGGTTGTGTTCCGACCGCTGGTTGGTGGAGACATTTTGACTATATTCTGTACCTGCGTTGTCGCGTAATGCGTCATATGACGCGCCGCGTTAGCGCATCCGGAAGTCATCCGGGGCGCGCAGCGCGTAACGTAAGCATAACAAGTCATGTGACTTGTTAATAAAACTTTTCATTGGTTCATTTTACTTTTCTTATTGTAATGATGAAAGGCTTGGTCATATGACCTAAAAATTACGCTTTTCATTACTTCCGAACATTATTTTTTCTTAAATATATGTTATAATGTTCCAGGCTAATGTACTTTCCCGGAAATTTTACAACTGTCCTGCAAGTAAAATATATTCTTTTTTCGAGAAAAAGAGCATTTCTTCGTCCCATGACGGAGCCGTTGAGCAAAAGAGGGTCGACCTGCTGTCTTAGTCGCCGATACGCCTGAATATGAGATTCTTATCGATCACTTTATGTTGCAGGAGTAGAAAACACAACAGCCCTTGACCATTTATCTTTACTGCGTTCCTGCGTATTATACCTTTTACCCTTCATGTAATTGGTCTGCTTTATTTCACTTGCCTTTTAATGATTCTAAAACAGTCACTATTATTAAAAACTTTACCAATGTATATACTACTACCATGTTTTCTTTTAAAAACCTTTATTGTGAAAATTTCATTATACAAATACGAGCCTATAACCACGTGGGCCTGCCACAGAGCAAACTGTAATCGTATATGATGAATAGACATTTACACTGTAGAGGAACGTAACGGGCGGGCCATTAGGTTGCAAGAACTAAGGTGTCTAACAGTTACGGAATCGGTGGACGTACATTTTATAATTAAAATACGACAGGGCCAGTTACAATAAAATTATCTAGATATACATTTGCGGGCAAGTACCATGGGTGACGTTAATTCGAACTTTCAACAGTACAGTAATCAATAACGCATCAGAACTTAATATCAATAGGGATGTCGAAATATTCAATCAATTCTCGTCCCCGCCCGCCATGTGCTTCAAAACTGCATACGTATCTCGTGATTTCAAGGTTCTGCAACCAGTACACAACAAGGAGTTACGAGTCCCATTTATTCCGGCGCCATTTTGGGCGAGGACGGGCAGGTCCAGGATATAGTCAAAATGTCTCTACCAACCATCGACTATGATGATGTTCATATGCTGTATTTATTAGAGTAACACTCATCTGTCCACATGAAATTAATTTGCCACAATCTAAACATGTCATTTTAATCTTTCCAAAGTTCTTCTAAATATTTGGGACCGTTTCCCTTGCCTCTGAAGCTCTCAGTGCCACTTCTTTGATGAATGTACTAGCAGGTCAGGGGTTCTCCTCCAAATCTCTCTTTTATGCAGCACTATAATTAATTGGTGCCACCTCTCCATATGACGATGCATGGTATAGTTACCACAACTATATTTTTTTTCGGTTCCTCTGGAGAGTTCATCGTGGCAGATGAAGCGTGTAACGTACCGGGCATTTACCTTTTTTTGCATGTACAGGAAAGGAAAAAAAAATCGAGCGTCCGAGTTCTAAGGTGTCCCAGGGCCATTTTGGTGGACCAGGCCCAAATCCAAAGAACAGCCATCTCACAGGCTAATGGGGCGACCCACGCCGAGTTTCAGCATTGTAGGATGACCACACAAGTACAGCAACTTGCTAGACATCACCTCGGTGCCATCCGGATCTCGGCGCCCCACTGCAGATGAAGTGCCTCTCAACTATGAAACCACCACGGTGACATCCGGATCTTGGCGCGTTGTGCTGCCTTCGGCCTATTCGCACATCGGTCCGCTACTGACGCCATCTCACAGGCTAATGGGGCGACCCACGCCGAGTTTCAGCATTGTAGGATGACCACACCAGTACAGCAACTTGCTAGACATCACCTCGGTGCCATCCGGATCTCGGCGCCCCACTGCAGATGAAGTGCCTCTCAACTATGAAACCACCACGGTGACATCCGGATCTTGGCGCGTTGTGCTGCCTTCGGCCTATTCGCACATCGGTCCGCTACTGACGCCATCTCACAGGCTAATGGGGCGACCCACGCCGAGTTTCAGCATTGTAGGATGACCACACCAGTACAGCAACTTGCTAGACATCACCTCGGTGCCATCCGGATCTCGGCGCCCCACTGCAGATGAAGTGCCTCTCAACTATGAAACCACCACGGTGACATCCGGATCTTGGCGCGTTGTGCTGCCTTCGGCCTATTCGCACATCGGTCCGCTACTGACGCCATCTCACAGGCTAATGGGGCGACCCACGCCGAGTTTCAGCATTGTAGGATGACCACACCAACTTGCTAGACATCACCTCAGTGCCATCCGAATCTTGGCATCTCAACGCCTAGTGGTATCTTCCATACAAAAAATATTGTTACGCTGCCTTTGGCCCCATTCGCACATCAGTCCGCAACTTAGACATCACCTCGGTGCCATCCGGATCTTGGCATCTCAGCGCCTTGTGGTGTCAGTCAGAAAATATTGTTGTGCTGCCTTCGGCCTATTCGCACATCGGTCCGCTACTGACGCCATCTCACAGGCCAACGGGGCGCCCCACGCCGACTTTCAACATTGTAGGATGGCCACAGAAGTGCGACAACTTACTAGACACCACCTCGGTGCCATCCGGATCTTGGCGCGTTGTGCTGCCTTCGGCCTATTCGCACATCGGTCCGCTACTGACGCAAACTCACAGGCCAACGGGGCGCCCCACGCCGACTTTCAGCATTGTAGGATGGCCACACCAGTGCGGCAACTTGCTACACACCACCTCGGTGCCATCCGGATCTTGGCGCGTAGTGAAGCTGCAGCAGCTGCAAATAAGCTTCAGACAGTGTTACAACCGCTGCTCAGAACTCTCAACTATGACACCACCTCGGTGCCATCCGGATCTTGGCGCGTTGTATTGCCTTCGGCCTATTCGCACATCGGTCCGCTACTGACGCCGCCTCACGTGCCAACGTATTTTCTCCGCATTTTATACCCTATGCCGCATAACAGGTCATGTGACTTGTTTATAAAACTTTTCATTGGTTCATTTTACTTTTGGTTTCCGAATGATGGAAGGCTTGATCATATGACCTAAAAACAACACTTTTCATTGGATGAAAACTTTTTTTTTCCCCCAAACGATGAAAGCCCCACCTTGTTTCTGGATGTTTCAGACTAAACTGGCGTCAGCATGAGAGCACCACCATCTCGTAGCTCCGTCGTGGTCATTCCGCGAGCAATCATGGCAGCCGCTCCCCACCAGAAGCCTGCAGGAGTCGGGGCCCCCAAAACTTTTGATGAATTCTCAAGGCGGAGGGGACGCTTTCGAGAATGGGGTCCAAGACCTAGCAGACAAGCGTCCGATTTCCAAGGTGTCCCAGGGCCATTTCAGTGGACCACGCCCAAAAAGGAAAGAGCCTGCCGCCATTTTGAGAGTCCTGTGGCAGCCGCCTATCGCTGCACCGCAAGAGTGGGTGCAACTCAGCTGAATGGCGGATTTTGACACAGTGGACCAAAAGCGGACGGAATGGCAACTGAAACGGTAAAGGGGCGCCCCACTAAAACAGATGAGACTCCACCTGGAGAGGCCCGTTCACGCCGCCTCCCCCGGGGCGCTCCACGCCGTTATTCGGAGCAGCATTGTAGGATACCAAAACCAGTGCGGCAACTTACTGGACATCACCTTGGTGCCATCGTTCTGCTGCCTTGGAACTATTCGCACAACAGTTTGCTACTGATGACCCACCCCCCGCGACGCCCCACGCCGTTATTTGCTGGGTGGCAACTTACTAGACATCACTTTCGTGTCATCTAGATTTCGGCGCGTTCTGCTGCCTTGGAACTATTCGCACAACAGTTTGCTACTGATGACCCACCCCCCGCGACGCCCCACGCCGGAAATCTGGACGTTGTGCTGCGTTGGGACTATTCGCACAGCCGACCGCTACTTCGTTGTTTTTCTCTAAAAATGTTTATATGTTATTACTATTTTTGTTTTCTTGTATATATTTATAAATTATTAAAGTTTTATAATCTTACTACTTTGTCGGAGTGCTATATATTTTTAATGTGACACATAATTGTAAAAACTTTGATGTACAAAGAGTCATCCCTGGAATCTTCCGCTTCACGCTCAGTCCCCTCCCCAATCACAACTTCTGCTTCTGCTGTGACGGATCTCATCGAGTGTGGGCCTTGATCTACTATAACTCCTTTGAAGAGGGGTGATTCTTTACAGCTGTGGCCATAAACTACATCTGCAGGGCTAGCTGATAGCCTAGGACCGGCCTGGACAATCGGACACAGAGGAAAAGGAGTGTCAGAGGGTGCGGTAGTGAATAGGGCGAAAGGGAGGTGTCGGGCGGGCACAGGGTGTGATTCTCAGGGAAGAGCAGCGCAGATGGGGGGAGGTTTATTACCCATGCATAAGACAGAGAGCGGGGGTGACCACTGCCTGGGTGAGATGCTTGCGAGGGTGGGGAGCCATGCTAAGGATCGACAGCGTGCACAGAGTGGGTCTGGTCAAGGCATCTAAAATGGCTGCCGTGCACGACAAAAGTGTGGCATTTGAAAAAAGACAAGATGGCGCACACAATGTTTTTCAACAATTCCTGATTTCCTTCGAATCGAACGTTAACAGACGTTGGGGCATATTACCAAAGTTAAGCGATATTTATCCCTAACGATGCATTGCAAAGATTTTTTTACCGTCAGAAATTATCGCAGATAAACCTTGCTATTATCAAGGTTTATCGCAAATACGATAAAAAACGAGCGCAATGCATTAATATCGCTGAAAACTCCGCGATATTCATGCATTACCGACCTAATGCTCTTAGCCATGTTATCCACCTCCCATTGGATAACATGGCTAAGAACTGCTCAGGGCAGCTGTTACTTTTTGGAGATATTCGCGCTTATCTCGAATATTTCCAAAAGTTGATAATAGGAGATAGCGATGTTAGCGACTGTTTCCAGTCGCTAACATCTTGGCATGCCCACTTTGCATGTCATTAGTGATAAATATCACTCACATGCAAAGTGGGACCCAAGATGGTCGCTATCTCCTACTAGCCGTCGCTAACTGGTGTTAGCAACAGCTAGGTAATACAGATATAATTTTATCTCCGCGAAGCGGAGCGCTGTTACAGATATATATCTTGTTTTTGAACGTTAATTTCTCAAAATGCACTGAAGCACATATATTGAGACATAGCAAAGGCACATCGGGCTACCAGTCCCTAATATTTTACCAAGTTTCGTGCAAATCCATTCAGCCGTTCGATTATTATTATTATTTTTTTTTTTTGCCCCGCGGGGCCCTTTTAAAACCTCCACATCAAACCTAGGGGGTCAGCGAGGATCTACTATGCCCCCTTATGGTCATTTGCCCCTTCGCTTTGGCCTCCTCTTGTCTCTCGATCCTACCGAGAGACAAGATGGCGGCCGCTACGTACTGTTTGGAATGTTTACAGACACCGGAGAGCCAATCAGCTTCGCTTCGCAAAGCTCCGTAACGCGAAAAGTACGCGAAGCGGTGCGCTGTTACAGATATATATCTTTTTTTGAACGTTAATTTCTCAAAATCCACTGAAGCACATATTATGAGACCTAGCAAAGGCACATCGGACTACCAGTCCCTACAATTTTGCCAAGTTTCGTGCAAATCCATTCAGCCGTTCGATTATTATCATTATTATTTTTTTTTGCCCCGCGGGGCCCTTTTAAAACCTCCACATCAAACCTAGGGGGTCAGCGAGGATCTACTATGCCCCCTTATAGTTATTTCCCCCTTTGTTTTGACCTCCTCTTGTCTCTCGATCCTACCGAGAGACAAGATGGCGGCCGCTACGGACTGTTTGGAATGTTGACAGACGCCGGAGAACCAATCAGCTTCGCTTCACAAAGCTCCGTTGCGCGAAAAGTCCGCGAACCAGTGCGCTGCCCGGTCCGCTGTTACAGATATATATCTTTTTTTAAACGTTAATTTCTCAAAATCCACTGGAGCACATATATTGAGACCTACAAAAGGCACATCGGGCTACCAGTCCCTACAATTTTGCCAAGTTTCGTGCAAATCCATTCAGCCGTTCGGGCTAAAAGTGAGGCCAACCGCCCTATGGAAAACTCAATGTTAAAAACACGTTTTGGGACCCCCCTTTTTTCTCGGCCCCCCCTTGACGAACCCCCCCCAAATTTTCAAGGGCTGCTCAGAAACAAAATGTGCCATTTTCCTGAAAATTTCAGCCAATTCCGTCCACAAACGCCAAAGTTATTAGACATAGAATTTTCAAAAAACCCATAGAGAAAAAATCCTAACTATATATACCTACTGGCGACCGCCAGTAGGTAATATATGTGATCAAGGCTGTGGTGACGCAGCTGAAACACGTCATGCTGACCAAGATGGTGGAATAAAGCACTTTTGAAAGAGAATCCAGCGCGTTTGTGGTCTGTACCTGTTCCTTCGCTACAAGTGGCTATTATATATATATATATATATATATATATATATATATATATATATATATATATATATATATATATATATATATATATATATATATATATATATATATATATATATTACCTACTGGCGGTCGCCAGTAGGTATATATAGTTAGGATTTTTTCCCTATGGGATTTTCGAAAATTCTATGTCTAATAACTTTGGCGTTTGTGGACGGAATTGGCTGAAATTTTCAGGAAAATGGCACATTTTGTTTCTGAGCAGCCCCTGAAAATTGGGCGGGGGTTCGTCCAGGGGGGGTCGAGAAAAAAGGGGGGTCCCAAAACGTGTTTTTAACATTGAGTTTTCCATAGGGCGGTTGGCCTCACTTTTAGCCCGAACGGCTGAATGGATTTGCACGAAACTTGGCAAAATTGTAGGGACTGGTAGCCCGATGTGCCTTTTGTAGGTCTCAATATATGTGCTCCAGTGGATTTTGAGAAATTAACGTTTAAAAAAAGATATATATCTGTAACAGCGGACCGGGCAGCGCCCCGGTTCGCAGACCTTACGCGTACCGGAACTTCGCGTAGCGAAGCTGATTGGTTCTCCGGTGTCTGTCAACATTCTAAACAGTCCGGAGCGGCCGCCATCTTGTCTCTCGGTAGGATCGAGAGACAAGAGGAGGCCAAAACAAAGGGGGAAATAACCATAAGGGGGCATAGTAGATCCTCCCTGACCCCCTAGGTTTAAAGTGGAGGCTTTTGTTTTTTGGCGTGGGTAGCGCCCGGTCCGCGAACCGGGAAGCGTTCTGGGCAGCGTACTGCAATGAAAAATGAATGATAGACTTTTCAAATACTGTATGTTAATTGATTGTTGGTTTTGTTGATTATTTTTTAATTTTAATTTTTTCTGTAAACTACTTTCCCACTTTTTTTGATGGTGCGCTTCCCAGGGAGCGACCCGGTACGCGAACTGTTGAGCGCCCCGGTTCGCGAACCTTAAGCGTTACGGGAGTCCACCATTTTGTGTTTCGGTCGAATTAAGATACAAAATGGAGGGCAAATAATGTTCAGAATGGGTAGAAGGGGGCACGGTAGACTTATCTTGACCCCCTAGGTTTTGTGAGGGTGGCTGAGGAGGCTTATATGTGCGAAAAAACCACATTTTTTTTTAAAAATTCGCGAGGTTAGCTCCCGGTTCGCGTACCGGGTAGCGCCCCGGGGAGCGTACTTTGTTGAAAAATAGTGAAAAAAGTTAGAGTAAAATAATAATTGTGAGTGATCAGATGTAGGGTAGCTCTGAGAAGAGCTTTTGGGTTTATGGTACATTTAGGTACTTATAAGTAGGTACCAATGCACAGTCTTAAATTCAGAGTGAAAATTCTGTTGCCCTCATCTGAGAAGTGAACTCCATCTCCTCTGTAGATATCTTGCATGTAGTAACGCAAGTTATTGTTGTACAGGGAGCCCATTCCATGGTCTCTCATGTAAGCTGAAACAGATTTGTTTACATGCTTCCTCGACTTCTCAATTTGTGGACAAAATTGGTTTGACCACCTCCATTTCTGTCTTTGGCATATATTTGAATATACCAAGGCAGTCTGAGGAAAAAGTGCCATCAATTGCTCAAAGGTGTCCTTTAAAAGCATTTCCAGACCTACCCCAGTCAAAGTGCCCAAATCATTACCTCCACAGTGCACAATTAACAGGTCAGGTTTGGGCAAATGCATAAAGGTTTTCACCAATGGTATCAATTGGTGACATTTTAATCCTCTGTGGCCAAACCACTTAATTTCCACATCTTGTAAATTGAGGTTAGGTAATTTTCTGTTCTCAGCATACCTGTGAGCCCAGTGGATATAACTATGTCCAACAATCCAGACAGAAAACATGGTGAGAGAAGGTTCTGCTGCAGTCAGATGAAGTGTGGCAATGAAATGGCAGTTGAAAAAATGAGAGTTTAAAATGAAAAAAACTGTGGAGTTTCTGTGTTAATGAAGCAGTAACAGTGATTGGTGGATTTTGATTGCTGAAAACAGAAAGTTAGGGTGCATGGATGAGTTCTTTGAAAGATGTATTTTGAATGGTCAATAAAAAATCATTAAATGAAAGATTGCAGTGGATACGCAGGTGCACTGAGAGTTCAGAGTTCAATTGCAACATTGTTGTGTGAACTTGCAAACACCAGAGGTCTTCCAAGAGGTGGTTGCCATGCAGAAAAGACATGAAATGGCAGAGGGGGGAAGGGTTTTCATTTGAAAAAAAGTGAGGGAAGAGTTTTGATTGGGTGACATGAGAGATATGTGTGAAGAATTACAGCATTTCTGTGCTTTTGATAGCTGCAGACTCTGGAGTGCATACCTTTTGTTCTGCTGAAGACAAATTGGTGTGTTTCTGAGACTGTTTTCAAACTCAAAGTATTTGCTAAGGTGAGAAAATATTTCTTTAATTTAGATAGAGAATAGTGTGCTTTAAGGAGAAAATTATGAAGAAAGTTGTGTTTTTCAAATGTTGCTTTGTCTCAAGTGTTTTACAAATAGATTTTGTTTCTTTGAGAAAATGTAATTGGAGAAAATGTGAAGTATTAGTTTTGACAGGGTGTTTTTCTGCATAGGAGCTGTGGAGTCTTTTCAAATTATGACTTGACAATCGTTTTTGAGGAAAATTAATGGTTATAATATTTCTGACAAGGACATAATGGTGTATGCTTCTTTATAATGCAATTGAATGTCTCTGATGTTATTTTTCCCATTTTAATGTAAGACCTTTCTCTGTGGCGCAAATTGCTTGTAAATATGCTCCCACCTGTGCATGGTAAATTTAGATTTTGAATGTTTGTGTTACATAGCCATGTTAAAAGTGATACAAACATGCTGCAAAGGCAATCAAAAAACGCTTTTATGTGTCTTAAGGACATTTTAAGTAATTTTCCCATGTGCAGTGTTTTGAAATTATGATTTGAAAATCGTTTTTGGGGAAAAGGAATTGTTTTTAAATTTATGACAAGGACATAATGGTGTATGCTTTTTTATAAGGCAATTGACTGTCTCTGATGTTATTTTTCCCATTTTAATGTAAGACCTTTCTCTGTGGCGCAAATTGCTTGTAAATATGCTCCCACCTGTGCATGGCAAATTTAGATTTTGAATGTTTGTGTTAAATAGCCATGTTAAAAGTGACCCAACCATGCTGGAAAGGCAATCAAAAAACACTTTCATGTGTCTTAAGGACATTTTAAGTCATTTCCTCATGTGCAGTGTTTTCAAATTATGATTTGAAAATCGTTTTTGGGGAAAAGGAATGGTTTGTAAATTTATGACAAGGATATAATGGTGTATGCTTCTTTATAAGGCATTTCTGTGTCTCTGATGTAATTTTTCCCATATTATATTAAAAGACCTTTCTCCGTGGGGCACATTCATTGTAAATATGGTCACACTTGTGCATGTTAATTTTGGTTTTTACTGTTTGAGTTACATAACCATGTTAAAAGTGACCCAAAAAAATTGCAAAGGCTTTCAAAAAACAGTTTCATGTGTCTTAAGGACATTTTAAGTAATTTCCCTGTGGGCAGTGTTTTCAAATTATGAATTGAAAATCGTTTTTGAGGTAATGGAATGTTGTTAAAATTTATGTGCGCCATATGCCCCCAAATTTCTTTTTCAGGGGTGCAGCAGGGTGTTCTTGAGACACCCCTGCACCTTTAGAAAAATTCCTAATTTGCGATGAGCTAATTGCTAATCGCAAATTGCACCTTCATTCATATGGGCATCCTGGCCCATGGAAATGAATGGGTAATTTGCAATTAGCAATTTGCTCATCGCAAATTTGGAATGGTAAAGAATCGCTATTTATTCCTTAAAATTTGCTATTTTGGAAATGCAAAATAGTTATATGATACATATGCCGGTTGATGTCTAACAAGATAAGAAGCTTAGGGATACATTTATGATGACTGGCGCAATGAAGTGGACATTACTTACTTCATTGGTAGAGCTTTACATGTATTATGTCCTCTGTATTCTTCATCAAGCGTAACTTTAATCTGCAATCCTGAGTAGGCCTCACCTTAAACAAACCTCTGGACAGGCCACACCTTATCGTCATCATGAATTAATCATTTAAAATGCTAGGGACAGATTTATGATAGGTGTATGCCTCTTTTGCGCCACTTACAAAACACTGTCCACGGGGAAATGACTTAAAATGTGCTTAAGACACATGAATGTGTTTTTTTAAAGCGTTTGCAATTTTTTTGGGTCACTTTTAACATGGCTATGTGACTCAAACAGTCAAAATCTAAATTCACCATGCACAGGTGGGAGCATATTTACAAGGAATGTGCTCCATGGGGAAAGGTCTTATAATGTAATATGGGAAAAATGACATCAGAGACAGTGAAATGCCTTATAGAGAAGCATACACCATTATGTCCTTGTCATAAATTTGCAAACCATTCCTTTTCCCCAAAAACGATTTTCAAATCATAATTTGAAAACACTGCACATGTGGAAATGACTTAAAATGTCCTTAATTCAAAATGTGCTATTCCTTATTTTGCGATTGCACTGAAGGATTTGCAAATTTTGCGATTACTTAAATGCAATGTATCAAACAAAAAATATGTAAAAAATGACATTAAGGATTTGGAAACTACCACCAACTTCTAGTTGGTGGTAATTTGTGAATTCTTTTCAAAAAGCTTTTTTTCCAAAAAACAAAAGGTGCCACATGACGCCAATACATGCCCTTAGGGCATGTATGTGCGCCATATGCCCCCAAATTTCTTTTTCAGGGGTGCAGCAGTGTGTTCTTGAGATACCCCTGCACCCTTGAAAAAATTCCTAATTTGCGATGAGCTAATTGCTAATCGCAAAATGCACCTTCATTCCTATGAGCCTCCTAGCCCATGGAAATGAATGGGTAATTTGCAATTAGCAATTTGCTCATTGCAAATTAGGAATGGTAAAGAATTGCTATTTATTCCTTAAAATTCGCTATTTAGGAAATGCAAAATAGTTTGATGGTACATATGGTGGTTCATCTGTAACAAGATAAGAAGCTTAGGGATACATTTATGATGACTGGCGAAATAAAGTGCACATTACTTACTTCAGTGGTAGGCCTTTACATGTATTATCTCCTCTGTATTCTTTATCAAGCGTAACTTTAATCTGCAATCCTGAGTAGGCCTCACCATAAACAAACCTCTGGATAGGCCACACCTTATCGTCATCCTGGATTAATCATTTAAAATGGTAGAGACAGATTTATGATAGGTGTATGTCTCTTTTGCGCCACTGTGCGTCACTTTTATGATGCAGTGGCGGTGCAAAAGATTTGCTATGAGGCGAGAAAATTACAAATTGATGCATTTAGGCAGATGTGTCATGGTGTAAAAAAAACGTGCCACATGAAACCGATGCAGCAGTGATGCAAAAGATGCACCATGTTGCAAGACAGGCCTCACTTGGGGTCATATGTATCAAGCTAATTACCATTCGCAAAGATCAAAATTCTGCAAATTTCAGCCTTTGCGAATGCTAATTAGACAAATGGTATGTATCAAACAAGTTTGATGCAAAATAAGGAATAGCAAAATTTGCTATTCCTTATTTTGCGATTGCACTGAAGGATTTGCAAATTTTGCGATTCCTTAAATGCAATGTATCAAACTAAAAATATGTAAAAAATGACATTAAGGATTTGGAAACTACCACCAACTTCTAGTTGGTGGTAATTGGCGAATTCTTTTCAAAAAGCATTTTTTTTTTAAAAACAAAAGGTGCCACATGACGCCAATACATGCCCTTAGGGCATGTATGTGCGCCATATGCCCCCAAATTTCTTTTTCAGGGGTGCAGCAGGGTGTTCTTGAGACACCCATGCACCCTTGGAAAAATTCCTAATTTGCGATGAGCTAATTGCTAATCGCAAATTGCACCTTCATTCCTATGAGCCTCCTAGCCCATGGAAATGAATGGGTAATTTGCAATTAGCAATTTGCTCATTGCAAATTAGGAATGGTAAAGAATTGCTATTTATTCCTTAAAATTCGCTATTTAGGAAATGCAAAATAGTTTGATGGTACATATGGCGGTTCATCTGTAACAAGATAAGAAGCTTAGGGATAGATTTATGATGACTGGCGCATCACCAGGGATGTGCCAGTCATCCTGCGCCGCTGTTCCGCCACCCATGGTGTGCTGCATTTACAATGCGGCGCAGCATGGGGCAAAAATGGCACAGATGCGTGACGTATCTGTGCTGTAAAGGTGGCGCATTGCTGGAGTTGTATCGCAAGTGCGATGCAGCTCAAGCAAGGCTCAGGGGTGCCCCATCTCCACAATGTTGCGTCAAGACCTATGCCTGCTTAAAGCAGGCGCAGGGTTTTGACGCAGCTTTCTCCTATCTGATTGTAAATACGGCACACCATGGGTGGCAGAGCAGCGGTGCACGTTAACTGGTGCATGCCTGGGGATGTGCCATTTAACATAAATCTGCCCCTTTACATTTAAGTATGTGCAGGGGACACAGAGTTGGTGAGGCTTATCCAAGGTTAAGAAGAGATGAGTCCTGTTCACTGAAAAATTAGACATAGGCTTCACCTGCTCAGCATCGCTGGACATGGCTAAATAATAGCTGCAAAATGTTACTCTTGTTAAACAATTTTACTATTATAATCTCTGAGATTTGTCTCTTACTCTGCAACATCTCATTGTTGTTATCTTTCTTTAAAGATAAAGACAACATCAACATGAGCGACAATCTGCAATCAGTTGATTTTGACCTCATCATTGAACTTGTAATTGAAACATCAGTGGATGTTGATCCCTTGGATGATTTAAATCCTGAGGATGAAGAAGAGCATGATGAGGATGCAGATTTGTCTGAATTATATGACATAGGGTGGGAAGCTGACCTGCTTGAGCCTATGGAACTATAAACATTTATTTTTAAAATTTATAATAAATAAAAAGTAAAAGTGTAAACCGTTTAATTTAAAAATAAAGACACCTTCAAAAACAGGTTATGTGTAGTGTCTTCAATAAAATATTAAAATATGCTCATAAACTTAGATCAGATTCACATATAAAATAGCACAGGTAACATGAATATAAATTCCATTTCTTTTCTGCTATTTCTGTATTGTAAATTTGCCAAGGACTAAAAAATCTTCTATTTAAAATGTCAAGTAGTGTGTTAAGTTTTTGATCACTGTTATTGATTTACTGTTTGGTAATAGTGGTTAATAACATTTTTTAATATATTTTACCACAGATTCAACTGCAGATCATTTCAAGATTTCAACATGCCAACGAAAGAAAGAGAGAGAAAGGCTGCAAAACGTCAAAGACAGCAGGCCAATCAAAAGAAGCAGCAGTCCTCTAACAAAAAGATTTGTCAAGTCACGAAGAAAGCACCGGGTAAGAGTACAAAAACATTCATAAGAAATATGTGTAGTAAAAAAAAATTACTACAGAAAATGTTTCAGTCCATAAAAAGAGAAGCAATTCAAATGGAAAGGAAAGGCCAATCAAAAATGTTACTGCTAGAGCAAGAGATAACTCTGTGCATGATAGTAGAAGGAAACAACAGTTTAGGGACATTCGTAAACGAATGTTCCGCAACAGGATAATTGGCAATTTGTTAAAAAATATTAAGAAAGGTCAACAGAAAGTGGTTTTTTATAAGAGAAAAAAAAAAGTTGAGAAAGTTATTGATCAGGCATTTGAAATTAAACGTAAGTTATTTATTTTGATAATCAATAGAATTAGGAAGCTAAACAAGGCAATTTATGATTTCAAAAGAAATAGTAGATGGAAGAGAATAGTTAATCGTAGTAATTTTTGTGAAGTTTTTTCTGGAGAATGGATGCATAGTTCAAGCTGTGAGGCATTTTTTAATGAGGAGAGTTATTTCCAGGATAATGATTTGGTGCATGCAGTTGACACCAGTGGTCGTGCTTATGAAGTGAAAGATGGTTGTCCAGTTGAAAAAGAAAAACTTGTGACAACGGAGGCAGAAGAGGTGTTAGGTAATGAGGTTTTAGGAAGACGTGCTAAGGGTCCTGTGTACACCTGGAAGTGTAGTAGTATTTGTAGTGTGCGACAGGATTCCATCAATTTGCTTTGTGATTTTGTACGGTCATTTAATAAGAAAAGTTTGAAGCAGAAAATAAGGTTGTTGCAAGAATTAGATCCTTGCAGAGTGAGAGAAGTGACAGGTTTGCATGGTCATTCACTGGCTTGTCTTTCCAGGAGAGTATGCCAGAGTGTTTTTCATCATTTCAGGATGCTAGCAGTGCATCATAATAAAGTGAGGAAATTAGTTAGAATGTTGTATTATGCTAAGAGTCCAGCATTTATGCTTAAACAATTATGTGCTGCTCTTTTGCATGGTTCTGAAATAGATGTGAAGAATATATGTGAAGAAATTGAGTTTTCTTACTTTGGAAGTAAAGAGGAGAATGTTGAAATTGACGTAGAAGAAGCGGGTAATGTGGAAGATAGTGTACAGGTTTCCAGTACAGATAATTTCCAGAGGGAAATTGTCACATTTCAGGTCAAATCAAGTGAGAGGCCAAATTTCACTTGTGTGTGTTGTCGACGCACTTATTATAAGAATCAGACTAAGTTAGTGGATTTATATGCAAAAAGTGAAAGGGAAAATAATAGTGAATGGAAGGATTTCGCAATATACTTGATGGTAGAAAATTGTTTTGATTTGGGATTGGATCAACGTGTGTGTACTTATTGTTGTTGCAAATTAAATCAAAACCAGATGCCTGCTAGAGCAGTTCATAATAATCTGGAATTGGTTGAGATTCCTTCTGAATTGAAGGATTTAAATACTTATGAATCTATTTTGATTCAAAGTATCCATCCCTTTCAGGCTATTGTAAGAATGGAGCCAAAGACAGGGAAATTGCCTCCATCAGATTTACAGAGAGGATTAAAGGGAAGAGTTGTTTATTTGCCTCTAGATTTGAAGAAAAACATTAACACAATTGGAGTAGAAAAAGTGGAAGAGGAACCTCTGGTTATCTTAGTTAATGGGGTTCCGACAAAGAATAAGAAAATATGGCAAGATTTAGTAGATGTTAGGAAAGTTAAAAAGGCAACATTGTATTTGAAACAAAATAATAAATACTATAAGAATGTATATGTTGCAGAAGAGGAAGTAAGTGAGGAAGAGGATAGCGATTTGTGTGCTGGTCAAATTGAGAAAGTAGAACCCTCTACTAGTGAAGAAATATATGAACATTATAGTGTTCATCCTTTGCATTCCAAGGAAGTCATGGGGAATGCTATTGAGTTGTTTCAAATGAAACAAGCCAAAGGGAGTCCCATTAGTGTTTGGGAGGAAAGTTTGGAAGCTCGGTGTTTCCCACAGCTTTTTCCAACAGGTCAGGGAGGAAGATATGATGAGCGACCTCATCAAATTCCTGCTTCTGAATACCGGACTTTGCGATTGTATGCAGGAGATGCTAGGTTTCGACAATGCATTCCTTATTTGTTTCATCTCCTGTTTGAAAGCGATCTGTCTGGACTGTCATATGCAGTGAACCACATCTTGAAAAGTGGTATACACATGCAAAACATCTCGGCAAGTGACTTTATGGATAAAGTCAATGTCCAAGACAGTATTTTGGATTCTCACCTGATTAATCTCATGGCGTGTCAGCGTGGTACTAATGAGTACTGGTACCGTCGTCATGGTGATTTAAAATGTATGCTGAGGAACTTAGGTACTCCCACATGGTTCCTCACTCTGAGCTGTGCCGAGTATGGCTGAGAAGACTTACTTGAATTTCTACGAGAGGCAAATGCTAACGTAGATAACATCGAATTCAAGACACCCGGAGAACTGTGCTCTTTGGATCCAGTCAATGTATGTAGGTACTTCAATCATAGATTTGAAGCTATGATGTCTTTCATCATGAATAAGAAGAATCCACCTCTTGGAGAGGTGTTGGATTTCTTCTGGAGAAAGGAGTACCAAGCAAGAGGTGCTCCTCATATACATATGTTGCTGTGGATCAAGGATGCACCTAAATTTGGAACGGATCCAGAAGACTCAGTGATGCGTTTCATCCAACAGTATTCTACGTGTGCTGTTCCAAACGCAAAGGAGAAGAAAAGCCTAAGAGAAAAAGTTCTGCGTTTCCAAAGCCATCGATGTGGAAAGTACTGCCGTCGTAAATTCCGAAACAAGGACAAGTTCTACACCAAATGTCGTTTCGGCTTTCCACGACCGGTGATTTCTAAAGGAAGAGTAAACAGTTTGATGTCTTCGCTGCGACATAATGTGATGAAGAAATCACCTAAAAACACATACAATTTGAAGAGGAACGAAGAGTCCAAGTACATCAACGACTACAACCCGGTGATTTTGTCCATGTGGAATGCTAACATGGATATACAGTTTGTGGCTGATAACTGTATGGCTGTGGCTCGGTATGTGACATCTTACATCACCAAAAAAGAGAAGACAGAATTGAAGGATATGTGGGAGGACATTTCCCATGAAAAGAGCCTCAGCAAGAAGTTGTACAGTTTCAGTCTGAAGATGTTGTCGCATCGAGAAATTGGAGCTTACGAATGCTCTGACCGGTTGTCTTCAGCAAGTCTCTATGCCAAGTCCAGGAGTATCGTTTGGGCGAGTCTTGGTCTTGCTGCAACGCGTAATCGAGTTCTGAAACCTGTGCGGGAAATTGAGTATTTGGCGGAAAAGGAGCCAAACAGTACCGACATTTTGAAGACCAACATGTTGGATACATATTATCCAAATAGAAGCAGTCACCTCGACAATGTTTGTCTGTATGAGGTTCTTCAAAATTACATATTCAAGAGGAACATCAAAGAAGATACTGAGAAAGGAGTGTATGCTGTAATAGGAAGTGAGGGATGTCTGGTCAAGCAAAGAAAATGCCACTTGGTAAACCATCGAAAATTGAGTGGCGAATCTCCTGAAAAAAAGGAGTTTTTCTATTTAGCACTTTTGCAGCTTTTCAAGCCTTGGCGTGCAGAAGAGGAACTGCTTGGAGATTTCCTCTGTTACGAAGACTCTTTCAATGCTGCCAAGGAGACCATAGAATGTCCTGCTTTTCCCAAATATGTAGAAATGTTGAATGCGGAAATTGAGCAGGAAGCAACGATTGCAGCCGAGATTGCCAGAAACAGTTCTCAGGACAGTCAGAGTTCTGCTTCATTGAGTCAGGATCCACTAGGAGGACCTGTTATCGAAAATGAAGCTGCCACTGCTATGAATGAAGTGGAAAGAGCCATGGCACATGCTCAGGAGGATGCGGTTAACTTAGAAGAGTTGGAAAGACAACTCAACGTTGAGCAGAGGAAAATATATGACGAAGTTACCATGCAAATTGATCATGGATTAAGTCATGACAAGAAAGAGTGCTCATGTACGTCGTTGAAGCCTGTCCGACTGTACGTGAGTGGAGAAGCGGGAACTGGAAAAAGTTTCCTCATTAAAGCAATTTCATGCTATTTGCAGGAAAGGACAGAGTCATCGCTGTCTTGTGTTGTCACCGCTCCAACTGGACTGGCAGCACATAACATTAAAGGGATTACTTTACATCGTTTACTGATGCTGCCAGTGGAGCATGACAACAAATTACAATATCACAAGCTATCTGGAGATGCTTGTTTTGAAGTTTCAAGAATCTTGAGGAAAATGAAACTTCTTATCATTGACGAAGTAAGCATGGTTTCCAATGTCATGCTTGCCTTTGTGCATTTGAGAATGCAAGAAGTTCTCAAAACAGAGTATGATGTGTTATTTGGTGGCAAACACATCATTGTTTTCGGAGATCTTTTGCAGCTGACACCAGTGAAAGGGCAACCTGTGTTCAAAATGCTCACGCATGAAGATACCAGGAAGTGCCTAGGCAGCATTGGCAACGTCAATATATGGTTAAACTTCAATTGTGCTGAACTGCATGAAAATATGCGT
The DNA here is from genome assembly GCF_964261635.1 of Lissotriton helveticus. Lineage (NCBI taxonomy): Eukaryota > Metazoa > Chordata > Amphibia > Caudata > Salamandridae > Lissotriton > Lissotriton helveticus. Next base: position 42,089,856 of record NC_136060.1, on the reverse strand, counting down.
CAGGCGAAGGATGAAGTTTACAAGACTATTCTACAAGATGTTAGAATTGGAAAAGTGACCGAGCATGGGAAAGAAGCTTTACATGCACGATTACTGTCAAATTTATATCCAGAACAAGATGTTGTGCCTGAGAATATTTTTCAGAAAATTACTGATAAGAAATCTGGAATATGTTTGATGCCAACTCTTGCAGAATGTGCCAAATTCAACAACAAAATGTTGCATTTAGAAAAGCAAGAGATTGTGAAACTGGAAGCTATTGACAGAGTAGAGCATATGGGATCAACAATTATTTTGTCTGAGAATCTGAAAACAAAATTGGATTCATTAGAGAAGAGTATATCTAAAACTGCAGGTTTTGAAAAGACTCTGAATGTGTGCTTGAACTGCCGTATAATTTTAAGAAGGAATTTACATGTTGAAAGAGGTCTGGTAAATGGATCAATGGGTAATGTTGTTGATTTTGTAAAATACAGAAATAGAGATGGAATTGAATTTTTAAAAATTAAATTTGATGGCATTGAGGAAGTACAGCTAATTGGTCATTGCTCTGCTAGATTTTTGCTTGTAAAAGACTTATATGTTCGCCGTAAGCAGTTTCCTGTTTGCTTGGCATATGCGGTGACAATCCATAAATCGCAAGGTTTAAGTGTAGACTGTGCATTGGTGAATATTGGCAGTTCTGTGTTCAAGGAGGGTATGGCATATGTGGCATTGTCACGAGTTAGAACTTTATCGGGATTGTACTTGATTGAGTGTGATGTCACAAACATTTGTGCGGATCTAGATTGTGTTAAGGAATACAATAGGTTAAGAAGAGAGTATGCGCCACATTTGCCTCAGTATCCTTTGTTTGAGAAACGTGTGGTAGGCCGGAAACGAAGAAATGTGACCAATACTGGGGAGGTTGTAGCAAAAAGACGAAAAGTCGATGAACCTAAAATTACAAGCAGAAACAAAAAGGATTCTGTTGAAGATGTTGTTGGTTTTCAATTTGAAAACAGTTCTGGTGTCAACTGCTATGCTAATGTAGTGGTTAATGTTTTGTTTTCTCTAGAAAATGTAAAAGAAGAGATTGTGGTCAATTCTGATCAAAGATTTTGCAGTTTGTTAAATTCTGTGTTAGAGAAATGTAGCACTGATAGAACAAACATAGAAAGTGTGTCTGAAATTCGAAATCTGTTAGACAGATGTTCAGGCCAAACACAATTCTCTCAAAATATTCAGCAAGATTGTCAGGAGTTTTTAATGTATATGCTTGATGTATTGCATGCTGAAGGTGTAGATGTAGATCAGCTGTTTGGGCTTTCTTATCAATGGCAGCATGACTGCGAGAACTGTATGGTATCAAGTACTACTAGTGTAGACTCAGAAAGATTTATATATTTAACTTTGCCAGACAGTAAATCAGTCTCCTTTAATAAGCTAGTAAAAGCAGCTGATCACAACATGGAGTGTAGCCAATGTAAATCTGAAATGATTTCCACATTATTTATACGAACATATGGCCAGTATGTCATTTTAATGTTCCAACGATGTAGGCCTGATGGAACAAAATTGACAACTTTAATTAAAAATTTTGTAGCTTCGCAGTTGTCAATATCAGGAAGGACTTTTGTAACTGCAGCAATTATATATCATGACGGCCCTTCAATAACATCAGGACATTACACAGCTTATTTAAAGTCTAGAAATGGCTGGTCATTCTGCAATGATTCTGTTTTAATTTTAAAAAAAAATTGCCGTATGACCTTAAAAACTCTTAGCTGGTGTTTTTAAAACCAAAATTTTAGGGAAATAATCTCGGGATGTGCTCTGTGGAATTTCAAGAAGTTCTAATGGCTCCTACACAATTTGGCCTTGAGGATAAGTGTAGTTCAGAGACATAACTTCTAACCATAAGACTGGACGTCATGGAGAAATAAGTGCACTTTGAATGAGTTCAGAAAAACTATTTCTTTTTATAAGCTAATTGAAGCAGCCAATCAAAACATAGAGTAGAGGGAATGTAAGTCTGCAATGCTGTCTACTGTTTTACATTGCTTTGTGATTAAAAGTGATGTAGAGAATTAAATAATTGTAGTACTCATAGAGGTAGTGTAAGTCTGCTTCATAGTAAGCAGTATCAGTGTCATAGGAAATGTAGAACATGACTGAGCAAGAAGGGGAAGATATTACTATTCCAGGATTGTGAAAATGATCTTCAACATTTTAATTCTGAAAGTTGCAGAAATGCCAAATGACGGGATTGGCTTACAAGAAATCCAAGAGTTATAAATGGCTCTGACAAGATTTGGCCTTGTGGAAACTTGTGGTAGAGAGCAAGAAGTCATTTATTGCATGTAACATGTTTTTAAAAACGATGGAGATTTTCTTTCAGAAAGTGGCGGGCTGAAAGTAATAACAGCACAACAGAGTGTAAGCTGTTCATAGGACATCCTTTGACGTCATGGAAAGTAAGTTAACTTTAAGGAGTTCTGAATTCTGATTTGTTATGTTGTATGGGTTTTTTAAACACAATCATTTTGATTGTGTTTTTTTTTCCCCGCTGTTATATGATGAATACCTTCAAGTCACTGTTTTTAGTGAATTTTGATACATTCTGAGAACAGCAAAAATAAACCATTTAACATGTATAATTAATTCTGTACTGTTTGCATTTATGATGTATATGTAGAACTGTGTAGGAGGCATGGAGAAGGTGAGGCTTCTGTAAGTGTCAAAGTTGTTGCATGCAGTGCTGCACTTCTGCGTATTCTTTCATATGCTGGACTACATCTGCACAATGAGATACCTAAGCAAAGGAAACACAAGTGATGTGATTGTGAAATGAGCAAAATAAATTGCACGTATTTCATTTACATCACCTGTGTTTCCTATCATTACGAATCACATTGTGCAGATCAAGTTTAGGTCTGTCCAGGGAAACATAGGAGGTTTGGACTTTGTTCAAGAGTGCAGTGGACATGACTCACTTCATTGGTAGACCTTCACATGTATTATGTCCTCTATTCTCTTCAACAACTCGAAATTTCATCTGCAACCCTGAGTAGGCCTCACCTCAAACAAACCTCTGGATAGGACACATCTTATTGGCATCCTGAAGCAATCATTTAAAATTTTAGTGTCTTGCGACACTTTTCTGAGACAACAGCAATGCAAAAGATGCACCATGTTTTAAGATAGGCCTCACTTCATCTGCATCAAGATACTGTTAGTTTAAAATGTATATCTTTAGGACTCTGTAGGGGGCCTGGAGAAGCAGAAGCTTCTGTAAGTGTCAAAGTTGTTGAAAAACTGTTTGTCCTTCAATCTTTTCCCTTGTCTTTTGTAATTTTTAAATACATGTTTTAATATTTTTCAAATGTTTATTCTCTCTTTCACAGATTGAAAGTATAAAAACAAAAAGTGAGTAATTTAACAACAATTATAAGGTAAATGTTTTGTACTCTTTTCGTTACATTTCTATCACATTTAACTTCTATTAGTTCCACTGCTTCATTTCTTTAACCCTCAGTTTCCTGCCTTTGCTACTTCCCTCATTCCTTTCTCTATTACCTACTTACTCAACTCCTTCCACTCTTTTTCTCAGTCCCTCTCTTCTCATAGTTCCTCACTCTTGTTCACTCACTCCGTCTCTATTACTCTTAGTGTCTTTGACTGATCACTGTATCACTATTTGTTCATAATGCTTTCTCTGTGTAGTTGGAGCACACTAAGGGGCATATTATGAACACAGCCAATAAAATTATTGCTCTTTTTATTGGCAGAAAACTGGTGCAAAAGTGGTTTTAGCGGCAGTTTTCTGCCGCAAAAGCAGCTTTAGCGACACATTTCTGCCAATAAAAGCTGCAAAACTTTTATTGCATATGTTGATGATATGGCTCTATGTTACTTACATTTCTTTGCTGTTTCAATTAATCTTTTTCTGTTATTTTTTGTTTTCTGTTTTCTATTTTTTCTCTCTGTTATTCTTCATTTTTTAATCTTATTTTGAACATTCACTCACATTCTCCAAGAAACTCTTCTTTGTTAATGTTATACTCTCTTTTTTTTTCTTTCACTTCGTTATCGATTTAGTTTTTCACAATTATACCCTCTTCCGTCTTTTCTTCGGTAAATAGATCTATTAAACAGTATCTCTTCTTTAGTCCCTATAGCTGTCTTTCTTTTAACATCACTCTCTGTTTACTTTCCTTATACTTACTCTATTTTTTTTTTTTTTTTTTTGGGTTAGCTCCCGGTCCGCGTACCGGGAAGCTAACCGGGAAGCGAACCAAAAGAAATAGAGCTTGCCAGAGTGCTAAACATTCTAGCAATTTTTTAATAACGGGGAGGTAGTTCTGAAAAGAACTTTTTTTTTATATTTTTGTTGTTTTATATATTTTTTTTCTTTTTTGAACATTATTTGTTTTTTTTGTATTTTTTGAACACTTATTTGTTTTTTTGTTTTTTTTCAAAGGGAAAGAACAGAAAGAGGCATTGAAAAAGGCTCAACAGGAGCAAAAAAAAAAATTAAAACTTGCTGCGTTTGGAGCATCGGTGTTTCTCGAAAGCCAAATTAATTAATTTCAGACTCATGTTTGCGCATGAAATTAAAGTGCCACAATATAAGCATGTCAGCTTCAGATGGACACATTTTTTTGAATATTTGGCACTGTTTCGTTGGCCTCTCCAACTGTGAGAGAGATATCAGTAGATGTTCTTGTCACCGAAGTTGGGGGGTTCTGTTGTAGTTCACGCATCTCTGCACGACTATAGTTCATTGGATGCCACCTCTGCATATGTCGGTGCATCGTGTAATTTCCATAACTGTATTTTTTATTAGTGCCCCGGGATAACTTATCTTGGCAGATAAGGCACGTAGCATGGCGTGCATTGACTTTTTTCTCTCCTGGTGGAATGGAAAAAAATTGCCAGATAAAGCTAACTTTGCGATGAGATACCCGGGGTAACTCTTTGACAAATCGTGGTCCCTCTTCTTCCTCTCCGTCTTGTTCTTCCTCTTCCTCCTCTGTGTCTCCAATAAACTGTGCAGGTGGTCCTCTCTTCCTATGAGGAGATGGTGGTGGTGGTGGTGGGGTGCAGAAGCTGAAGCTACTATTGAAGCCATTTTTTAACAGAGCAAATGATCAGGTCTTCCTTTCTCAAAGTTGAAAGTCAGAGTGAGAAAAAAGGTGGGGGCTTTCATCATTTGGGAAAAAAAATAGTTCTAAACCAATGAAAAGTGTTATTTTTAGGTCACCTGACCTAGCCTTACATCATTATGAAACCAAAAGTGAAATGAACCAATGAAAAGTTTTATTAACAAGTCACATGACCTCTCACGCTCATGTTACGCGCTGCGGAACGCGCCCCGGTTAGCCTCCGGGTCGCTGCGCTTCGCGCCTCGGTCCACGCCCCGGGGCACTTCCGGGTGCGCTAACGCGGTACGTCACAAGACGCATTACGCGGCAACGCGATACGTCGCGCTTTCGCGACGCGCCGCGGATCGCTTCCGGGGAGCTGCGTTTCGCGCCTCGGTCCGCGCCCCGGGGCACTTCCGGGTGCGCTAACGCGGTACGTCACAAGACACATTACGCGGCAACGCGATACCGTCACTATGTTGATTTCTTACCGGTTCGCGGACCGGGTCGCGGCATCAATTTGAGCTAACGGAAAGCTTTCCGGTTCGCGGACCGGGAGCGAAACAAAAAAAAATATTTTAAAAAAATTATTAATAAACATATAAAATATATTTTGGGATTTAAAGAAGAATACATTTTACAGCTATAGATATTAGCTTTTAAAAAACCAATGAAATTCACTGAAAAAATCATAGGTTATAGACCATATATAGTTAGGAATTAGCATTTACAAAACCTTGAAAATTCACTGAAAAAACCATAGGTTATACACCATATATAGTTAGGAATTAGCATTTAAAAAACCTTATTTTACTCACACAAAACCAATGAAATTCCATATATAGTTAGTTGTACTAACTATATATCGCGCACCCGCAATCCACTGCTGATCATGTCACATATTACATCATTCATGACATGGTCAGTGACATCACTGATGACATCACTGATGACATCACTGATGACATCACTGATAACATCACTGATGACATCTCAAATGACATCACTGATGACATCACTGATGACAACATCCAGTGACTGTATTTTTCTGTAAAGTTAAAATATGTCTTACATATTTAAGAATGAGTGGATGTATAAGTGTCTGGATGAAGGATTTAGTAGGTGCATGACTGACTGTATGAGTGAGTGGTTAAATGTGTCTCACTGAGTGCATGGGTTAGTGACTAAACTGTCTTAATTTGTGCATCATTATGTCTGTTCTTCTGTAAACTGCTGCATGTGTTGATCAGTAGCTATATGAGTAACTATATGGGTTATTGATTGGTTGCCCAAGCATTTGTATGGGAGACTGAGTGTGTGTGTGGGTGGCTGGGAGGTGTATGACTCTGTGCATAGATGTATGGGTTCAAAAGTGCATGTGGAAACAGCTGGATGGGTGGTTGACTGTGTGCATGAGTGTATTGGTGAGTGAATGGATATCTCAGTGCTACATGTCAAAGTAAGTACATATGTAAAATACAGTACATGTGAGAGTTGACATATATAAATAACTGTGCATAAGAGCCAGTGAATGTGTGAGTGGCTGTATGGATCATTGTGAACTTGTATCCAGGATTGTATAAGTGAGTAAATATGTTTTAGTATATGTTTGAATAAGTAAGGTGTGTATAACTGTATAGTTGTGAAAATGGAGGTGTGATTGATTCTTTGCATGACTGACTAGGTGTGTAAGTAACTCCATGGATGAGTGACAGTCTGTGAGTGTCTGTTTACACTGAGTGTATCCAAGGTTATAATAGAGTCTGAAGAGGTTCATCGTATTATCACATGAATGATGTCATCAGTGATGTGATCAGTAATGTCATCAGTGATGTCATCAGTGATGTCATTTGAGATGTCATCAGTGATATCATCAGTGATGTCATTTGAGATGTCATCAGTGATGTCATCAGTGATGTCACTGACCATGTCATGAATGATGTAATATGTGACATGATCAGCAGTGGATTGCGGGTGCGCGATATATAGTTAGTACAACTAACTATATATGGAATTTCATTGGTTTTGTGTGAGTAAAATAAGGTTTTTTAAATGCTAATTCCTAACTATATATGGTGTATAACCTATGGTTTTTTCAGTGAATATATATATATGTATATATATATATATATATTCACTGAAAAAGCCATAGGTTTCATACATGTTATAGTTAGCTGAACATTTCACTCATACAAAACCATTGAAATTCCCTCGTTATAGTTAGTTCAGCTAACTATAACTCGCGCGCCCGCAATGCACTGCTGATGACGTCACATATTACATCACTCATGACATGGTCAGTGACATCACTCGTGACATCACTGATGACATCTCAAATTACATCACTGATGACATCACTGATGACATCATCCAGTGAATGTGTGTCTTTCTGAAAAATAAATATTTTTTATATATGTATATCTAAAGGTCGATGGAAGAATAAATGGGTAAATAAGTGTCTTAATAGATGTTTTTTTGTAAAAATTATTGCATAACTGACTTATTAAGTGTATTTTAGTAAATACATGTATTAGCGAGTAATGTTTAAATATGTAAATATCTGTATCAGTGTCTCACTTTGTCTATAAGTGGCTGCATGGGTTGGTAAGTAGCTACATGAGTGTGTATATGGGTTATTAGTTTGTTTTTTGAGTATCAGTATGAGTGTCTGTATAGTTTGGTGGGGATATTACTTAGCGTATAGATGCATGAATGAGTGACTCACTGTTTGTATGTGTTTTGAAGACAGCATGTGTGCAGGACTGTATAGGTGGATGAGTGTGTTTATGGGTGTGTTAGTGAGTGAATGCCTGTCTCAATAGTATCTTTATGAGTAACTACATATGTTTTAATCTAGTATATGTGAGTATTGATGTATATAAGTGATTATATGTGAGAGTGAGAGATTGGACGAGTTCCTGTATAAATAAGTATGTGTTTTTATAAGTGATTGTTTAAGAGAATAAGTATGTGTACGTTTCTGTAAATGTAAGTGTAGTGGTGTGTGTATAACTGTATATGCAAATAAATGGATGTTTGATAGTTTATTTGCATGTGTGAGTATGTGTGTGAGTAACTCTATGGATGAGTGTCGGTGTGTAACAGGATGTATAGGTGTATGAATACATATGATTAGTGAGTACATGTATGAGTAACTATATAGAACTGTTGGTGAATGAGTGGATGTGTATGTAGATTTTGGAATTACTGAATAGGTTTTTCTAACTGATATTGGTATCTCCATTTTTTTTTTAATTTTAGTTTCTATTTTTGAATGTGTGTATCAAGGGTTATATTACGCTGAGAGGAGGTCTGCCTCTCCTTCACAAGGATGGTGTCATCAATGATGTCATTTGAGATGTCATCAGTGATGTCATGAGTGATGTCACTGACCATGTCATGAGTGATGTAATATGTGACGTCATCAGCAGTGCATTGCAGGGGCGCGAGTTATAGTTAGCTGAACTAACTATAACGGGGGAATTTCAATGGTTTTGTATGAGTGAAATGTCCGGCTAACTATAACATGTATGAAACCTATGGTTTTTTTCAGTGAATTTCTAAGGTTTTTTAAATGCTAATTCCTAACTATAACGTGGCTGAAACCTATGGTTTTTTCAGTGAATTTCTAAGGTTTTTTAAATGCTAATTCCTAATTATAACGTGGCTGAAACCTATGGTTTTTTCAGTGAATTTCGGAGGTTTTTTAAATACTAATTTATAACTATAACGTGACTGAAACCTATGTTTTTTTCAGTGAATTTCAAAGGTTTTTTCAGTGAATTTCAAAGGTTTTGTAAATGATAATTTTTAAATGTATTGTTATATTTTTTATACTGATTTACTACATTATTTTAAATTATTTATTTTTAGATATTTTATTTTTTTAATTACATTCCATATTTTTTAAATAAATTGAATTTTTTTTTTTTTAATTTATATATATTTTATATAGCAGGCAATGATATCCTATGGAAGGAAATTCAAGTTACTGTAACTACGATTAGAATTACTTTTCAGGATCAGTAGTGGGCTGAAAGATGCAGCACTGAGGTCTCCCCTGATAACAGGTGAGTAAATCGGAATTCGTAGGTCGGCTGATTTTAGAGGAATTTTTTAAAGTTCTAAAACTCCACACTTAGAAACATTTCCAAGTGAAACCAGTCAATGTTAGCCTACAGCAGGACATTCAAGTTACTGTAACTATGATTAGAATTACTTTTCAGGATCAGTAGTGGGCTGAATGATGCAGCACTGAGGTCTTTCCTGATAACAGGTGAGTAAATCGGAATTCGTAGTTCGGCTGATTTTAGAGGAATTTTTTAAAGTTCCAAAACTCCACATTTAGAAACATTTCCAAGTGAAACCAGTCAATGTTAGCCTATGGCAGGAAATTCAAGTTACTGTAACTACGATTAGAATTACTTTTCAGGATCAATAGTGGGCTGAAAGATGCAGCACTGAGGTCTTTCCTGATAACAGGTGAGTAAATCGGAATTCGTAGTTCGGCTGATTTTAGAGGAATTTTTTAAAGTTCCAAAACTCCACATTTAGAAACATTTCCAAGTGAAACCAGTCAATGTTAGCCTATGGCAGGAAATTCAAGTTACTGTAACTACGATTAGAATTACTTTTCAGGATCAATAGTGGGCTGAAAGATGCAGCACTGAGGTCTTTCCTGATAACAGGTGAGTAAATCGGAATTCGTAGTTCGGCTGATTTTAGAGGAATTTTTTAAAGTTCCAAAACTTCACACTTTGAAACATTTCCAAGTGAAACCAGTCAATGTTAGGCTATGGAAGGAAATTCAAGTCATTTTAAGTATGGTTAGAATTACTTTTCAGGATCAGTAGTGTGCTCAAGGATGCAGCACTGACGTCTCCTATGATAACAGATGAGTAAATCAGAATTCGTAGTTCGGCTGATTTTACAGGAATATTTTGCTCAATAATGAAGGAAGAGGGCAGGGCCTGAGGTAACATGTGTGCAAACACGCCCTGTGGCGCGTTTTAGGTTAGGGAATTAATTCCTCTTCAATCCTGAGGTCCTCTGTGAGCCAACTAGCCCACCAGGTACCTCCAGTATGCACCAGGGAGATGCGTTACAGACAGGTGTTCAGAGGGCATGTCCCCTTTTTTACAACACTCTGCAACGCAGCTCTGTGGTGCTTACTGGAGGTACCTGTTGGACTAGTTGGCCCCTAGGGGATCTCTGGATTGAAGAAGAATTAATTCCCCAACTTAAAACGCGCCACAGGGCATGTTTGCACACATATCACCTCTAGCCCCGCCCCCTACCTTCACCACTTTGCAAACACGCCCCGTACCGCATTCTCAGTTGGGGGATTAAGTCCCCTTGTATACTAGGGGTCCATGGGGGCCAACTAGCCCACCAGGAACCTCCAGTATGAACCATGGGGCTGCGTTGCAGATAGGCGTGAAAAGGGGCGTGGCCTCATTATAACTCTCTGCAACGCAGCCCCCTGGCGCGTTTGCAGAGGGAGAACTAATTCCCCTTGCATACTGGGGGTCCCTGGGGGGCAAGTAGCCCACCAGGAACCTTCAATATGCGCCAGGGGGCTGCGTTGCAGTGAGGTGTAATGAGGCCACGCCCCTTTTAACACCTCTCTGCAATGCAGCCCCCTGGCGCTTTTTCAGAGGGGGAACTAATTCCCCTTGCATACTGGGGGTCCCTGGGGGCAAACTAGCCCACCAGCAACCTCCAGTACGCGCCGGGGGCTCAGTTGCAGAGAAGTGTAAAAAGGGGCGTGGCCTCATCACACCTCTCTGCAAGGGAGCCCCCTGGCCCATACTGGAGGCTCCTGATGGGCTAGTTGGCCCCCAGGGACGCCAAGTATGCGAGGGAAATTAGTTCCCCCTATGCAAACACTCCAGGGGGCGCGTTTGCAGAGAGGTGCAGGGAGGGGGCGTGGCCTCCTCCAGATCCCGTTTAAAAAAAAATACTTTTAAGAAGCGTGTCCCCGCGCTAACTGAAAAACTCAAAAGCGGAAGTGAGGAGAGGACCCGACTATCCTGAAAATAGGTGTGTTTTTAGTTTCCTCCGGAAACTAGATTCAGATGGATCCAGACGGAGATCAAGAGGTAGAGCATTCCAGCTCTTCACCACCAGGTAGCGAAAGGATCTTCCTCCCATGCGGGCCCTTCTCACCCTAGGGACCTTTAATAGGCCTCCATGCGAGGAGCGCAAAGCGCGAGATGGTGCATACGTGGTGACTAGGTTCTGGAGTGGTGCAGGCGCCTTCTTAGCAAGGATACGGTGACAGGTGCAGAGGGATTTAAATTCAACTCTGCTCCTTACTGGCAACCAGTGGAGGGTCTGAAGGGCAGCTTTGGAGTGCGATCTTTTTGGAGGTTTTAGTATGAGGCGAGCTGCAGCATTCTGTAGCACCTGAAGGCGACTGATTGCCTTACAGGTTACTCCCAGATACAGCAGATTGCCAAAGTCCAGACGCGATGTGACGAGGGCATGCACCAGCGTTCTACGGGCGGACGTAGGGAGGAGAACTAGGACCTTCCGTAGGCTTTTTAATATGCTGAAACAGACGCCCGTCACCCTGTCTATCTGGGGCCCGAAAGACAGGTCTGCATCAAGCCAGACCCCAAGATTTCTGACTTCTTGCCGGGGTGTTGGGGCCTCACCTAGGCATGGGAGCCACCACGCCGACGACCAAACAGATGGGTTCCATCCCACCACGAGCACCTCGGTCTTGTTGCCATTTAGTTTCAGGCAATTTGTGGACATCCAGGTTGCAAGATCTTGCATGCAAGCCCTGAAGCTGTCCATAGAAAGGCCGGGTGCACGCGAGAGGGAGACAACCAGCTGCGTATCGTCGGCGTAGGATACAATTTGCAGTCCATGACCCACAACAATCGGAGCCACTGGAGAGACATAAAGATTAAAAAGGGTTGGGCTCAGGGACGATCCCTGGGGAACGCCCTGACCCAATCCTATGTCTCTGGAATAGTGGTCACCTTGGCGGACTTGGAAACTTCTCCCAGTCAGGAAGGATTGGATCCATTGGAGTGCGGCTCCAGATATTTCTCCGCTATTCAGACACTGTAGCAAGGTGGAATGAGCTACAGTGTCGAATGCCGCACTCAGGTCCAATAGGATGAAGGCCATAGTATGACCCTCATCCACCCCCTGCCGTAGGGTCTCCACCACCATCAGGAGCCAAATTGGGTGTCGTGCAATAAGGCAGCTTTGTCCACGAAATCCATTAGTTGCAGATTAACCGTTTTTTCTGCCACTTTGGCCAAGTAGGGTAGGAGAGAGATAGGCCATAGGTTTTCGAGTTTATCAAAACTGATAGTAGGTTTCTTCCTAAGGGGAAGGACCACTGCCTTTTTTCAGTCTTTGGGCACGGTCTTTGTGTTGAAAGGCACGTCCAGTAGATGCCTAATGTAGGGTTCCAAAACCACTAGGCTGTCTGCTAGGCGTTTAGGGGTGGTAGGGTCCCGTGGAGATCCCGACTTTACAGATCTACTAATTTTTAAGAGATCTTCTGGGGGCGGGGTGACAAAGTTGGTCAATCTAAGTCTGTCTCCCCATTCCCTTGGGCTTTCCACAAATTCTATCCCATTAGTGGGTTGAATTGGAAATGCCGAATAGATTTTAGATATCTTTGCCGCAAAGAAATCTGCGATCCTATCACAGGACTCGGGCGAGCAATCATCAGGAATGGTGGCTGATTTTCCACTTGAAAGAGTTTTGTAGAGCGAAAATAGCTCTTTCATCGAGTTACCAGCTTCGCTAATTCTGGTAGCGTAATACGCAGCTTTAGACTTCCTAATTAAGCCATGGTAAAGTCGTCTCTCAGTCAAGTAGGCATCTCTAGTGTCTTTGGAGAGAGCCCTACGCCATAGTCTTTCGGCTCTCTTCAATGCGGTTTTCGTGTCTCGTAATTCATCATTGAACCATGGGGCGGTTTTTTGAACGCGGCCACCAGGGTTGGCTTTTGACAGAGGAGCTGTACAATCTCGTTGATGCGCTTACAGAGATAGGTGTTAGCCGTGTCTGCATCATCCCCCCCAGGGTTTCCTGCTATAGTCAGCGCCTCGCAAAACTTGGACTGGGAAAAGGTCGCCCATTTTCGCCTGAGATGATACAGCGCCGTTGGCTGCGGAGATCTACCTTCAGGAATTCGAATAGTGAAAGGTACCAGATGATGATCCGACCAGGGAATGGGGATAGGGGTCATAGCTTCTACTTCCCCCAGTTAACGAATATGGGATCCAGCAAGTGTCCTAGCTGGTGGGTAGGACCACTTACAATTTGATTCAGTTGAAGGGCTCCTAATGCTTGACAGAAATTCTTGCTAACGTTGTCTGAAGGGTTATTAAAGTGTAAATTGAGGTCTCCGAGTACCAGAAATGTATCTTTACATAGCGCGGTCTCAATAATGCTTTCAACCAGACTCTCCTCGAACCTGGCTGTGGGACCTGGGGGTCTGTAGATCAACATGCCTTTCAGCGTGCAGTTGTTATTCACTTTAATCGTAAAGCTCCCTGCCTCACTATCCAGGATGGGGGAGTAGTCTAGTTGGCATCGTAGACTTTTCTGGACTACAATTGCAATGCCCCCTCCTCTACCTATGGGTCTGTCCTGTCTATGTATTGTGCATCCCTCTGGGAGTGCCTCTAGGGCATCAGGTGTGGCTCCTTCATCTAGCCATGTTTCAGCTATGGTAGGGCGGGAACCGCGAGGCTCCCTCCCTACCATGCCAAACAGCAGTGTCCCGGGGGTAGGCACCCCGGGACACTGCAGGAGCCGGCCCTGGGGGGTGGCGGTCCCCAGGGCCATCAAGGGCTCCAGGAGGGGGGCCACGTGGCCCCCCTCCCAACAATTGTAAAGCCCCGGGGATGGTGGTCCCCGGGGATGGGGGGTCCATCACAGACCCCCCTATTTTAAATATTAGTGCCCCGGGAAGGTGGCCGTCCCCGGGGCACATGGGGGGGGGCTTGAGCCCCCACACAGGTTTTAAAAAAAAATGTATTCGAAGCCCCTAGGGTTTGCAGTCCCCGGGGCTGCGGGGGGCCGTGAGCCCCCCCCCGCATACTTAGTAATAAAGCCCCGGGGGGTGGCGGTTCCCAGGGCTGCGGGGGGGCCGTGTGCCCCCGGTATCATAATTACTTTGCCCCGCAGTGTGGCGGGGGATTGGCCCCCCCACATTTTTGCATTTTGCCCCCGGGGGCCAATTTGAAAAAAACATGCCTAGGGGGGTCAGGGTGTTTCTACCCTGCCCCCTTTTTGCGTTCTGCACGTTTGCTTTTTCTGCTTTCTTGTGCCTCGGCATTCAGCTCGTGCTCGGGAAGGTACGCGTACTGTAAGCTTACGGTAAGCTCCTCAAGATATATCTATGATTTTACTTTTGATTTTCTCAGGAACTACTGAAGGGATGTACACCATTTAACAAAAATGGTGATCTGCGAACCGAACTCTACCTTTTTGCCAAATTTGGTGTAATTCCGTTCAGCCGTTTGGGCTGTAGCCCTGGCTAAAGGTCCTATGGAAAATTGCATGGGGAAAACACGTTTTGGGACCCCCCTTTTTTCTCGGCCCCGCTTGATGGATCAACCCCAAACTTTCAGGGAAGGAGTGGAGCGGAGCAGGTCATCTTCTTGGAGAATTTCGCGAAGATTCGTCCACCGGCGCCAAAGTTAATCCAAATAGAATATTGCGGATTTCCTATGGAAACTAGGTCCTAACTAAAACTACCTACCTACTGGCGACCGCCAGTAGGATATATATATATATATATATATATATATATATATATATATATATATATATATATATATATATATATATATATATTAGATATTACACTCCATTGAAATTCCTCCGTTATAGTTAGAGTTAGTTGTACTAACTGTAACTCTCGCACCCGCAATCCACTGGTGAGGATGTCACATATTACATCATTCATGACATGGTCAGTGACATCACTGTTGACATCTCAAATGACATCACTGATGACATCATCCAGTGAATGTGCTTTGGTTTGTTATTTAAATATGTATTATATATACACCAATCTGCATTGAAGAATCAGTGGATATATATAAATATCTGGATAGAGGATTTAGTAGCAGTGTGATTGACTGTTTACTTGACTAACTTATAGTGTCTCACTAAATATATTGGATAGTGACTAAACTGTGTGAATATCTGCATTCCTTTGTCAGTTGTTGTGTAAACTGCTGCACAATTTGGTTACTAGCTACGTGAAAGTGTATATTAGTTATTGATTAGTTAACTGATTATTTGTATAGCAGAGTGAATGTGTGTGTGGTTCAGTGGGGGATGTGTGACTGCCCAAAGATGTGTCAATAGTTGATTCAGTAGGTATATGACGTTCAGACTACATGTTATAATACTTGTTTGGGTGAGTGAATACGCATATGGTTGTGCTGATGAGCAAATATAACTCTCAATGGTACATGTCCAACAAACTAGAATAATAAAAGGCAGTGTATGTGACATTTGTTGTATATAAATAAGTATACATAAGACTCAGTGATTGCATGAGTGACTGTTTGGATAACTGTATACTTGTAATCGTGATTTTATAACACACTAAGTATGAGTTACTATCTATATCAATAAATGAAGTGGTGTTTGTATAAGTGTGTAAATATAAGTATGATCCATTGTTTGCAAAAGTGAGTAGGATGACTGCATAAGTAAATAGGATGTGTGCTAGTGTGTAATGTCAATATAGATGTATAAGTATATTTGATAGTGTTCTATTGATCATTGACAGCATGTATGAGAGAATCTATAGGTAATTGATTACATGTTTGTGTAGATCTAGGAATGACTTGAGTTGGTTTTTAGATACTTGTATTGGTGTGTCAATGGATTCAAATATGGTACTCTGTATTTTACAGTGAGTGTTGAAAGATTATAGTAGTGTATGTTGAGGTGTATCTGATTGTCACGTGGATGATGTCATCAGTGATGTCGTCAGTGATGTCAGTTGAGATGTCATCAGTGATGTCATCAGTGAATTCACTGACCATGTCATGAATGATGTAATATGTGACATCATCACCAGTGGATTCCGGGCGCGAGAGTTACAGTTAGTACAACTAACTATAACAGAGGAATTTCAATGGTTTTTTATGAGTGAAATGTCCAGCTAACTATAATACCCCTGAAACCTATGTTTTTTTCAATTAATTTCTAAGGTTTTTTAAATGATAATTCCTAACTATAACCTGCCTGAAACCTATGGTTTTTTCAGTGAATTTCAAAGGTTTTTTAAATGCTAATTCCTAACTATAACCTGCCTGAAACCTATGGTTCTTTCAGTGAATTTCAAAGGTTTTTTAAATGACAATTACTACTTATAATGTTGACCACTTCCCCATATCTTCAACAACAAACCAAATTTGCAATGGTACTTAAAAAATCAGGTAATAGTTCCACTTACCACTATCAAATTAACATCAACATTTAAGTGCGGTAAGAACGTTGAATATGTACTGCGTGAATTACATTCAACTCACACCCATGTTTAAAGAGCAATATGTGATCGAGGTTCTAATTATACACTTCTGACACCCAACAAAATCACAATTTCCAGCGCCACGAACACCACAACTATCCCCACGGACCCCTCCCCCCTACTACCTCAGAGGAAGCGCAAAACAGGATACCTGTTCTGCACAGTGGACGCAACCATATTATATCGGACTCTGGGGAATATCTTGGTCGTGTAGCTGTGTTGTCTACCCCCCCCTTTTAAGCAGAAGCGGAGTGGGCTGATCCAACGTACGCAACTCCAGCGTAAGAGTATAAATACATAGGCTACGCCTTGGGCTTGCTGCACGTCTGCAAACACAAGAGACTCCGCTGCAGCGAAGGTCCTCAGCCTGCCACGTGGCTGCCGCCATGACCACATGCCTCCTTGATACAGGCCCATTCCGAACTCAACGCCACAGCACAATGCTTTTACCTTTGTACAACAGAAGTCATAAACCGTTTATGATTCAATATCTGTATATGATATCATGATTACTATTCTACTTGTTACCAACAACAACGTAATAAAATGGAGTCGAGCACACGTGCTCGTACCCATTTCAACTATCTATCTGTGTCTGTGTATTTATTGTGTTTTAAAATGCTGCTCCTCCTCCCTACCACATTATATTGTGCTATAAAAAACATATGCAACCATCGTACCTGTGACAGTCAGTGTGGGCTATTCCTCCTTTTTTTTTTAAAAGCATATTTATATAGTGCAAAATCAACCCAATAGTATATCAGCTATTTACATGAGCACCGTATTTACAATACTTTTTCATGCACGCGTACATTACGTCATTACTCTACAATAACAGGATGTGGACGCAACTCCGAGACTCGAACACTGATTTCAAGCACCAAGTTCTACAGTCTACCTCAATGACCACATACGTATATATATATATTAGCTGCCCTTCATGTGCCAAAAACTACAACTTAAACCTTTCACAACCCTGTATTACTACAGCTACAACACTCCACTGAATGTACAATAAACATTCATAATCGCAGAAATACGTCATGTCCACCATATTTTATGTATGCAACTATGAATGAATATAGAGTCAGTGATACCCCGTATCTTCCATGTTGGCCAAGTTGTGGATCTTTACCGATATAATTACACATTTGCTTTTAAGACCCGGGTGACGTCAGCACTACAAAACAGACACCCGAATCACTTGATTTCTCATATAGCTCTCGACGGGACCACGCCCATAGCTTTGGAATCATGGTTCAGAGCCTTGCGCAGCACTGGCATACATCAGGCAAACCCACTACACTTAGGATTCCAGGTAAAAACAAAAACGCAACATTGCCCAGATTTCCATTGTAGTGATTTCTTAGTTCCAGGTCCAGTTGTCAGAACGGCACACACACACTCCCTCATGGCTGGTATACACCCACACCACACCCATGCAGCGCACGTGCTGTACGCCATTTTAGAGTTGCTCCCATCGCAAGCGCTGTGATGGCCCATCCTGGTGGTTTGGATGCCTCATGTAGGCCCGAACCACCGAACAGGGGGCCACCACCACGTGCGTGGCCTCTTTGGTTACTGAGTTAGTGGTACCGGAAGGACTGAGCGGGTGAAGAACCTGTGTTAATGCAAGGACCTTCTAAATCTGCCTCTGACTTCCTAAAAAAACACTCACCTCCGGACTATATGAGTCAATGGGGTGCAACAGTCTAGCTACCCAATATTGAGAACTCACCGCTATGCAGTGGAAATGTATGGGATATACTACTTTGGAAAAAAACAATGCACAGACACCTCCTTACAGTAGAACTTGTTGTAATATAGTATCCTGAGTGTACAAATAAATAAACCAAAAATGTATGTGTGCATTTGTATGTACTATGCTATTACTAACTCTATATACTATCTTTCAGATCACTAAACTAGAGGGTGCACTATGAACCAGCACGTGCTTGGACACACCACAGAGACAAAAGGTGAGCTACAAGTATTTTCTCCAGTATTAACTGCTCCATCTATAACTATCTCTCTCTCACACTTTTAATGTTGTTTTTTCTCTCTCTCTCTCTCTCTCACTCTCCCTTACATCGTTTCTCTTTCTCTTTTAAAGTTATGGATGCTGCTGTCCACTCTGACGTGTAGAACCAAAGCGGAGTTCAAGTTGTGAACTCTGTTGGTCACAGTGTTTACACAAGGTAAGCAGAGCGGCGTAGATATGCAATCCCTCTGATTAAATGCATTAGAATTAAAAGAGCTTATTTACAAGCCCCTTGCATTCACTTTTGCGTCACTTTCAACATGAGAAAAGTAACATAAAAGTGGCTCAAGTCTTATATATAAGCCCTAAAGGATATAGTCCTGCATAATGACTTGATCTCTCACCTAATTCTGTCTCATCTCTAAATCATTTTAAAGACCTGTTAATCTATAGTATAAATCTGACACAGTAGGCACTTCCATACAGACGACTCGTGAACGCGGGCCTATAAGACAAGTGAAATGTATCAGGCACACTGCAGACGTAAAAATAAGGAAATATCGCCAAGTGTTACCTTGACTTGTAATGTTTGACCTCATTTAGTCACATCGATCTAATTTTAAACACTTATTTTCATTTTTGTTTTGCAGATTACCTACCGTACTTCTATTGGAGTCCATATCACATTTTGTTTATTATATCATTTTGTTAAAGTTATGTTTCTAGTTATTCATTATATTGTTATCTTTAAGTTACATTTCCAGTTATTTATTGTTGTTTCAATCAAAGTTAATTTTTATAAAAGTATATACTTCTTTTTTTTTTGGGGGGGTGACGGTCCCCAAAAGAAATGATATTGATAATTTGAAGTATAATTCTGAGGCTAACTCTTTACCAGATTTTTACCAGAGTCTATAGCTACGACTAACGGTTCCCATGGAAAAGTTTTAAAACTCCAGCACAGTAACTTTTTCCATTAGCAACATAGTGTGGTGAACTTCTAACCTCTGTGCTCACGTAAGTTTTCCATGAACTGTTACTATGGTAACAGGCAGAAAGCCGTTTGGTGTTAGGGCTATAAAGTACTGGCTGTACAGAAACCGTTATATCTACCCTGGATCCTCTACATTACAGAAAGGAAACCAAAGTAAAACAAAACACTGTGTACCAGATTTACAACCCTCTTGCACCACTTTCGCGTCCAAGGCCACCCCTGCAAAATTAAAAGTGTGTGGGTCTCAACGACCCCCCTCAAGCCCCGGGAACCACCACTCCCCGAGGATTTGTGTATTGTGGGAGGCAGGCTGCGTGACCCTCTGTCTGGAGCCCTCGAAGGCCCTGGGGACTGCCACGCCCCGGGGCCAACTCCTGCAGTGTCTCGGGGTGCCTACCCCCGGAACACTGCTGTTTGCGATGAGAGGGCGGGAGTCTCGCACCTTCCGCCCTCCCATAGCAAACTTAGTTTGCATTTTGAAAGACACAGCAGTGAAATCTGTTCTCACTTTCAAAATCCAAACCAGATTGGATTTCCACATGCAAGTTAGCATCTCCCCATGCGGAAAAGCAATGCCGGTTCCCAAAGAAAAGCGGGGAGCCGGCGGGACCGTGGGGGCATTGTGGCTCCCCCCACGGTCCCCAACATTTTTTATAAGACCCAGGAAATACGGTCCCCGGGATTATTAGAAATTACTCATAGGGGCTATTTTGTTACGGTAAAAGTAAACGTTGCGCACCCAGCGCAGCGCTCAGTGCGACCCCTTGGTGTGCATGCGCTGGATGCACGACTCCAGCGCCTTCTACGCGTTTGGGAGCTGGCATTAGTTTTCCACATAGGGAGCTACTAACATGCAGCTCCCCATGTGGAAAAGCAATCTGATTTAAATTTTGAAACACAGAACAGATTTCCTTGCAATGGGAGGGCGGGATGGACACCCTGGGACACTGCAGGAGCCAGCCCTCCCACAATACATAAAGCCCCTGGGAGTGGTGGTCTCTGGGGCTTTGGAGACCTTGCAGCCCCCCGCCATGGTTTTTTTGTAGCCCCGGGGGGTAACGGGGCCCTCGAGAGCTCCAAGAGGGGGGCCATGCAGCCCCCCTCCCACAATACAGAAAGCCCTAGGGGGGGGTGGTCCCCGCGGCTTTGTGGACCTTTGACCCCTTACCCCACCATTTTTTTCTTTATAGCCGTGGGGGGGGACGTTTCCCGAGGCTGGGGGGCCCCTCTGGGCCCCACATAAAGTTTTATAATTTTGCCCCTGGTATTTACCCCCCCGGGACTAATTATAAAAAACTGTTTTATTTTATTTATTTTTTACGGCACAGTCCGCGCACCCTACATGCACCTGCCGGGTTTTTTAAAAAAAAATTATAATTGTGGGCCCTGGGGGTCCTTCTGGGACCCCCTAAGCAGGTCTATAGGGTCAAATTATTTCTACCCTGCCCCCTGTCTCCGTTTTGCACACATATTCCACTGACTTCCTCATCCTCGCTTCTACCGAGGTACAAAATGGCTGCCAACAGTTCCTGGTTTCGAATGTTGACAACCACTTGACAGCCAATTAGCACTCAGTGCGTGATCGGAAGGGTGCGCTTATGGTACGATGACAATCCTCGCACACTCCGCCGATCCACCGCACCCATAGATATATAAATGACTTTAACTGTCATTTTCTCAGGAACTACTGAACAGATTGACACCATATAAGCAAAAGGCACAAGCCTGAACTAAGGACTACCACTTTGCAAAATTTGGCATAATTCCGTTCAGGCGTTCGGGCTGTAGCTGTGGCTAAAGGTCCTATGGGAAATTGCATGGGGAAAACACGTTTTGGGACCCCCCTTTTTTCTCGGCCCCCACTTGACGAATCACCCCGAAACTTTCAGGATAGGAGCGGACCAGAGCTGGCCAAAAGTTTGGAAAATTTCGCAAAGATTCATCAATCAATCGACGCCAAAGTTATTGGGAATAGAATGTTGTGCATTTCCTATGCATAATAGGTCAGAACTATAACTACCTATATATATATATATATATATTGAGCCAGTGGCACACGATCCTCGCCTCTTTTCCCAATAGACATGGACACGGACCAGTCCAGGTTGGTGCAAATTATTTTATTTTCAGCAGAATAGTCGTCATAACATTTCGGCTCCCCAGAGCCTTGATCACATGTTTTGATTAAAAGAAGGGAGGGATGTAGAGAGCCACCCGGCCTCTCCCCTCAAAGGTATCCATATGCACCCCTCGCGAACGTGCTCAGGCCGAGGGGATAAATAAACAGGCGGTGATCGCATGTGATCACTCACCGAGCGGATAAAGAAGTGCCTGTGTGTCCCTGCTGTATAGCGCTGTGATTGGGGCTTACCGCTCATCCAAGGCCGCAGGCTACATTGGGGTTAAAAAACTCACAATTTCAGCATAAGAACCCACAAAATAAATCTGAAATAGTAGACTGCCAACAATATACTTCACTGGCTGCTGCTTTGAGGAAGAAAAGAGCCCCTTACCGACGAGAGCAAGCTCCCAATCCTTAGTTATTAACTCTTCCAAACTGCGCACCACATCTCTCCAGACGTCATCAAACACTTCTGCGGCCACAGTATCTTTAATACAGGCGTTAGGAGAAATTGGTGGAATGCCGCGTTTACTCCTCTTTCGATGAAGTTGGGCTTTCTTTTGCTCCAGGTTCTCATCGTCACTGAAATTGTAAACAAATTCAGGAACCATTACATGATGTAAAACACTACTCATGGTTCGCAATGAATCAACGGGACTGCAAGCGACTTTAATTGAGTACTTTAATTTGCCATGTATATCAGAAAACAAGCATTTATTTTGTATTTATCTGTATTTCTATTGCCTTTAAATAAATCAACCTTTTTCAGACATTGACTGGATACATTGTTAATCACATCTTAGGTCAGTTCAAAGGAGTATTCTTTCCTCACCATCTAGGTATAGGCTGTAAAGTGCACCATTCTGTATTTGGTGGAGTTCTTGCATTACAACGCATGAGGAACTATTTTATGTCTAAAACAGTACACTCAATGATCAACTTTTGGGTCACATGCCATTCTTCATCTCCTACATGCCTTGTATACACAAAGCAATCCCTATTTTTTTTTTACTGCAATTTGAATTTTTGAAATGCTTTTGTCATTCCTTACTTGGATGTGAGTCTGACCCTAACATAGCTTCCTAATTGCTTTTTGTTTATCACATCATCTATGCCAATAACAGATCCACCAATATTAAAGCAAAGCATTAATAGCACACATTCACCAATATCACTAATACCACATCAATACCATAATTGATACCACAATCACCACCAAGACGGCTATGAATGCCACTGCAAATACCATACCACCCGTAATAATAACACACCAACAATGCTATCAACACCATCAGTATCAACATGAGCTACACCAATACCACCCCCGGCCTTTAATACCATACAAATACCACCACCACCAATTACTCAATACAATCCCTATACCACATCAACCGAAATACCTCACAAATACTCCTATCAAGAACACAACCAACATCACACTAATATTACGACCACCCCAGTACTACTGACACCATCAATACCAATAATATCTAGATCAGTGCTAACAGTACAATCACCAAAACCACCAACAATGCCAATATCACCAATACAATCTACGATACCACACAGCCATCAATACCACCACCAATATGACACTGCCAATACTATCTCCACAAATATCACATCATCCCTAATACCAGAAATGCAGGTACCACCAATAATACCACAGAAAACCAATTCGCTGCCAATACCACAAGTACTACCAGCAACCCCACTCCTTTCATAACATTATCACCCAATACCACTACCAGGCACTAAAAAGGCCAACAGGTTTGGAGTTAACATCTTATTGCATGGAAATATAATTTCTGCACGTATGTTTGCATGTGTTACCACATTAATCCCAGACCTACTGGCTATGACTCTGCTTGTTATTAAAAATTCAGCAGCTTACTGTTCTTTGCTGTCGTATGCAAGATATTCCTCGATTTTTCCATCAACATCATAGATTTCCTCCTCCAAAAACGAATACGTTGATGAATCTGAAATAGAAGATCGCCCAATGGAAATCAACTCTGAATCTCTGTGCAGTGGAGATGCAGTTGGAATGACTTTAGAGCCTGAAATGCAGAGCCTGCAATAAAAGGTACAGGGAGTAAAAATGTGGAGAGTCCACGAAGATTGTTACATAAGTTCATGTATAAAAAGCTAAAGACCTCTTCTGTAGTTAGCACAAGATTTGTCCTCAAATTAAACTTTTAAAATTAGATTCGGTTTTTGATTTGCTGAACGCAAGAGGAAAACTGTACTTTTAAGAGAACATCATTGGGTTTTGAATACCACCAGCATAACTGTTAAGACATTTAAAAATAGTGTTGGACTTGGCCCTTTTGGCAGGATCACCCCTAAAACATTTTGCCTTTACTGTGACCTGATATTAGTAGTTTTTGGCCTCTGCGCACTTTAGCACTATGGCCCAGTGTAAAGTGCGTGCTTGCTCTGAGTGTGTGTGGTGAGATTGGCCTGCCCTCCCATAGGAATGCAAGGGGGATATGTGTGTCCATGGTAATTCCTGGTATGAGAGGAGTGCCGGGGAGAGTTTAGTGTGTATGAACTCGTGAGAATAAATGCTGCATAATTGTGTGCGCAGATGTATGGTGACTGGTGGAGAAATGCCACTTTTAGAAATTGGCATTCCTGTGTGTGGTGTGTCTGCCTGCCTGATGTGAATTGCATGTCTGGCTTGTGATTGACAGGTGCTGGATGGTGTTAGTGGCTTCGGGAGCGAGGATGAGTCAGCCCAGTGGTGAATAGAGAGATCTGCATCTAGATGGGAGGGAGGAGTTGCACCTGGGACCTGAATAGGGCTGTGCCTTTCCTCCACAATGCCGGCTCCACCTCCTGTGATGCATCTGATCCCTGAGCCCCCACCTGACAAAGGAGAGAGGAGCTGAGCAAAACAAAGTGATCCAAGGCTCCCCAAACCAGTTGCAACTCGTTTCCCCAGCCCTGTGCTTACAGACAAAGGGAAAAGGGTGTATAAATGAAGGGGCTGTGACGCCATGAAATTGTTCTGGTGTGCTATTCCTGACTTGAGGGGGGCCTGCTGCTGGGCTTCAGGAGGAACCACCACTAGGGACTGCCTCCCTGCTGGAGGGCCGTGTGAGCTGGCCTGCCTGGGCCCAGCCTTTGCGCCTTTCTCCTGAAGGGCTTTCCCTGGACTGTTGGACTTGAACTCTGGGCATGTTTTCCCTGCATTGGGGAGAGGACTGGAGACTTTGCCCTAGCGCTTACATAGCGCTTCTATTTTTTGTTTGCAACTCCGGGCTGCTGCCTGGGGATTCCCCCGCAATTTGTGCCTTCTGGCATGAGCCTACCCCGCATCTGCCACAAAGGGAGAGGAGTGCGTGCCTGCAGCGCTGAGCTGCGCCATCATAAAGAGGGAATCCCCAGTATAGGGATTTCCCCGTGCTCAGGAGGTAGCCCACCCCGCAGTTGTGCCTCTTGAGTGGGTGCCACCCCGCTTTTCTGCCTCCTTTTCAATTTATTTTCTAGGCGGGAGCCCACCCCGCATCTTTGCTGCTTTCTGGCATATTTAAACAGCGGGTGCCCACCCCGCGTTTCTGCTGGTTGTGAACGGGCGCCCACCACGCTTTATATCCTTTTTAAATTAAGAGGGAGCCTACCTCTCTTTGCATCCCAAACAGAGATGAACCCGGGATCCGCAGCTCGCCTGGTTGTGGGAAGGGCCTCACGGACGGAAGCGGAAGGGCCGTGCAGCAGGAAGCGCTGCGTTCAAAGACCCAGGCAGCAGCCCACCCCACACTAGGAAGGTCTGGAGCTTGGCAGGCTCCAAATCCGAGTCCCGGGTCCCAGGAGGGGGCCCGGGTGAAGAGAGCCCCGCGTCGTGCTGGCTGGAAGAAAGAGGAGCAGCGCGGCCGGAGTAAGGAAGCAACCTGTATAGAGGCGGGGCTCCCGTGACCACGGTGAGAGCCCTGCGTGTGGCTGCAGAGTTGTGGGCCGCTGCAACGTCTTGGCATTTTTTTTGTTTATTTCTGAGTCCCCGAGGGGACTCCAATGTGTGCGCCGCCGTAGCGGGAAACTGCAAAGTGGGGCTGAGTTGGGAGCATTTTTAGAGCTCCCCAGGCACTGTAGTGCCAGTGCTTATTTGTGCCTGATCCCCAGCTGCCCTGCAAGAGTGAAGGCAGCTGCAACATTTTGGGGCATTTTGTTTTTCATAAGAGAGAGGGGGGTGAGTACACCCCGTGCTTAGTGCCGTTGTGCACCTTGGCTTTGCAGCTTTTCGTGGCCCTAGGGATAATTGAGTAGCCCTACCTACGCCCTGACATTTCTGGACATAGGGCATTTGAGCCCCATTGGAAGGCCAGTTGACCAAGGGGTCAGTTAAGTATTGGTAGGGCGCAAGGCTCTAATGTGATGTCCAATGTGTTCTGCTTCATGATTATTGCATAATGTATTTATGCAGGTAATGCCTGCTGTGATGCCTATTGCATAATGCTAATGAGGTTTGGGCCTAATCTAGTTCAGTACCTAATGCGATTTATACCCATGAGGTTGGTGCAGAATGTGCTTTAGGCTAAATATGATGCTTACTGCATAAGGTGATTTCTGTTGCAGGATCTAATGCTAAGTTCCTAATTTTGCCAGTAGTTACTGGTTGTGCTTTTACATTTTCTACTTGTGCTTTTCTAAAGATTCTGTCCGTGGCCCGATTGGCCCAGTCATGTGTATATAATCCCTTGTAAATATTGCCTAGTGCCAGTTGGCACAGTGTATATTGTGTGATTACTACTCTAATGTGTTTCTGATAATACAAAGGCTATTATTTTATATAACCTTGTGTGGAGTTCCTTTTTGTGGTGTGCCAAAAGGGTTGCTGCTGTGTGGGTGTTGCGCAAATGCCTTACACATTGCCTCCAGGATGAGCCTGACTGCTCGTATCAAACTACCAAGAGGGTGAGCAGGGGTTATCTTTGGCGTGTAACTCCCTTGCCCTGATTAGAGTGGTGGTCTCTGCCTGTCTTTGGCGCAAGGCTCGGCCAAGTAGAGATCCCATATCTAACAAATAGTAATTTGCAAAAACTTGTGTCCTCCCCAACAGATTGTTCTAGAGGGTTGATTTCTCCACATCACAACAATAACCATAATAATGAATTTGATAAGGTGTTGGAGGCTTGCACACAACTTGTATGTACTCTATCAGTGAATGCATGTGTAATATTCACAGAAACAAACAAAAGTTACAAGGACATTGTAGTTAGGGTCAGATTTCACTCATACAAAACCAGAGAAATTCAGCGGTTATAGTTAGCAGAGCTAACTGTAATAGCAGAGCTAACTATAATAGCAGAGCTAACTATAACACATGCCCTGCAATGCTCTGCTTATGACCTCACATAAACATCACTCATGACATGGTAGGTGACATCACTGATGACCTCTCAAATGACACCACTGATGACATCTCAAATGACATCACTGATGACATCATCCAGTGACTGTGAGTGTTTTGAAAAAGCTTATGAGTGTTAAATACACACACACACACACACACACACACATATATATATATATATATATATATATATATATATATATATATCCAGAGGCACAAAGCTGCTCTGAAGGGTTGCTTAGTGGCTCCGCGGGAGGTGGCGTGAATGCCGGCAGAGCACGCCGGTACTCCAAATAATCCAACGGTTCAAAAGTCATGAATCACGCTCTCAGATTCCCAAAAATGCCACACAAATCAGCAGAGTCCAAAGGTGTTTATTAACACCTACTACATGTTTCGGCTTCCACGAAGCCTTGATCACGTAAATAAACACCCTTGGACTCTGCTGATTTGTGTGGCGTTTTTGGGAATCTGAGAGCGTGATTCATGACTTTTGAACCGTTGGATTAATATATATATATATGTATATATATATCTTATATATAAACACATCAAGGTGTATTGGTGAATAAGTGGGTGTATGTGTGCCTGTATGGATGATTCAGTAGATGCGTGACTGACGGTATAAATGAGTGATTAGGTGTCTCAGTGAATGACTAGGTTGTCTGTATCAGTCGGTCAGTTGGTGTCTAAGTGGCTGTATGGCTGAGTGAGTGGATGTTTGTGTTGGTCTATGAGTCCGTGACTGGCTGTGTAAGTACTTGTGATGTGTGTTGGAACGAGTTTGAGAATGGAAGTGTGGTAGTTGGAGTGGGTGCATGAAAAGGAACATGGGGGTATCAGTGGGTGCTCAGCTAACTATAATGCCTGAATTACTCTGGTTTTGTACGAGGGAAATCTCACCCTAACTATAACGTCCCTGTAACTTTTGTTTTTTCAAGTGAATTTCTAAGGTTTTTTAAATGCTGATTCCTAACTATAACCTCACTGTAACCTTTGATTTTTCCAGTGAATTTCAATGGTTTTTTAACTAGTAGTCGTGTTTGCAGAGTGGTGTAAAAAAGGGCTCCGCCCAGCTCTCAGGAATCCCACTAAATAGGACTTTTCTTATTATATTTTAGGAAGGGGGGGCCACAGAGCCCGCCTTACCTGAACCATTTTGGGCCCCGGGTAACCCAATCCATCCCCCGGGGCCTAACCTTTTTTATAAAAAAAGTAATTACAAAAACAAGAGGGGGGAGGACGCGGCCACGCTCCCAGACTGATTTAGTCCCTGGGGATCCCATCCCCCAGGGCCGGTCCTTCATTTTTTATTTATAATACAATGGGAAGGGGTCCGAGCGGCTCCACTCCTGGATCATTTTTGGCCCCAGGGACCCCATCCCCCGGGGCCCAGCCTGTAGTGTGGGTGCCCGGTCCCAACTCGGGGCACCCATCTTTTCCACATTGGGGACCGTGAGGGAGCCTCAAGACCCCACGCCCCTTGCTGGCTCCTCGCCTTCAGCGGGAACCGGCATTGCTTTGAGACCCAGGGAGCGGCTGAATATGCAGTTCCCTGGGTCCCAAAGTAATCTCTGTTTCCATGCTCGCTTCACAGCAAGTAGGGAAACAGACATGCCCCACTTTCAACAAGCGAGAGCATTTTCTGGCATAGCTTGTTAAAATCTAAGCACTGTTTGCTATAGCATGGCAAACTGGAATGTCACGGGGTAGGCACCGGGACATTGCTGGAGTCAGCCTGGCAGGTGGCGGACTCCAGGGCCATCTATGGCTCCATGGGGGGGCCACCCAGCCCCCCTCCAACATTAATTAAGCCCCAAGGAGGTAATCGTCCCCTGGGGAGTGGGGGCAGCACTGCCCTGTATGTAATTTAATAGAGTTGCCCTGGGAAGTGGCAGGCCCCAGGGCTGTGTGGGGGGGCCGGAGTGCCCAGCCATGCATTATTATTTAATATAGTACCCGGGAGGTGGTGGTCCCTGGGGCTGCGGGGGGCCTTGTGCTTCCTGCCATTATCTGAATTAGCCCCAGGGAGGTGGCGTCCGGGGGCTGCGTGGGGGGGCGGGGGGCAGTAGACCACCCATACATTACTAGATATGGCCCCGGGGAGGTGGGGGTTCCTGGGGCTTCAGGGGGCTGTGTACCTGAGATTGGGAGGGTTCGCGGATCGCTTGTGTCTCTAGATATACAACTGGGAATTTCTTTAAGTAGCTCAGAAACTACTGAATGGATTTACACCATTTAATAAAAAGAGTGCTTTCTGGACCAAGAGATAACTTTGTGCCAAATTTGGTGAAACTCGTTCAGCAGTTTAAGCTGTAGCCGTGTCTAAAGTTTCCTATGGAAATTAACATGGAGCAAAAGCATTTTGGGACCCCACCCTTTTTTTCTTGGCGCCTGCTTGACAGATCGTCAGGATATTTTCAAGATAGCAGCTGAAGTGCGCGTTAAACTAGTTTGGAAAATTTCGCGAAGAGTCAGCAAACAACGCCAAAGTTATTGGCAAATGAAAAAACGCTCTTCCTATGGAAACTACATCCAAACTATTACTACCTATTGGCCACCGCCAGTAGGTAATAAAAGGGATTTGTAAAGCACTGTGTTACTCCAGGGAGTGTTCTGGCGCTGAAGCTAGGTGGGCGAACACAGGGTATGTTACTCTCAGGCTTCTAGACATTCTAAATACGTTTTCAACGATATCAATACCCTCCACGCACAGAACACAAACGAAAGCACACTAGGCATATGTCTTTCAATGGAAATGTCATATTTTGTTCTAAATTAGACAAAAAGAATGTCATATTTACATTTACAATTCGATTGCACGGGACACAGTTTCGATTTTTTGAAAAAGAATATTAGACAGAAATAAGGGATTTCCATACTCTTTCAAGTCACTGCTGCTGTCAGAGAGGTCAGGGAATGATCTTGTGTACACAGAGCTGGAAGTTCTGCTTTGGACATGCTGGAATCCTTCATCCTTTGGGAACACAAGCTGCTTTCCTAGGATCCTATCAGAAAATAGAACGTTTACATTAATGACATCGATTTTGAATCAAGTCAATTTTCTAGTGGCAGGCAAAATTTAGAATTGTATTCTAACTCTCAAACTGTTCCCACGCATGTAATAGGTAATAGTAATGAAAATATATTTTCAACACGTACACTTTAATACAGCATTTTCAGTAGTGTACGCTCAAATTTCAACACCCCCTTGGGTAGATTTTATTCGTATGGGTGGCCAGGATGTCTCAGCTACTTGCTTCCTTCTGACAAATGCAGTGATCTGCAGATCAGGAGTTCGAATCCAGGCTAGCTCACTCAAGACTCGGATTGAACCCTCAGTAACATTTACTAACCGTATGCAGTGAAAAATAAACAAGAAAAACCTTAACATGGGGAAATGCTTCTGCGCAAGCGCGAACTAATGCTGTTTTAGTGCAATGCAAACGTTAACATGTGTTGTGGGGGAATACATGCAACATTTGGGTTGGTGCGTAGAGAAATGCATTTCAAATGAAAAATATATATTTGTGTTTTGTTCATTGTAGAAACAAGCATGGGTTTCATTCTGCATGACAGACAGACAGTCAGCTGCGTTGAAAATTAAATTCTAGAAAAAATGAGAAAATGTGAGCAAGAGGTAGTAAAGAGGAACCTGACTTAGTCCTTCGAATCCTGAGTGCCTGCCAAGATCTGAATGAAAGGAACAATGTTATGAACGTGGAGGGAAGCTTCCTCTGCAGAGAGGGGCTCAGCGGAATAGTTAGACTTGAACTTTATTTCCTGGAGAGAAAAGTTGATGTCATATGGATGTCTAAAACAAAGAAGTATTTAAAACATATGTGCGCGTAGAGAGTGGTGTGACAGTGCGCCCCCTTCCTTAACCAATCAAATGTGAAGCATGACCTAAGTTAGATACTTCTGTGGGTTGGTCTTTTGGGTTTTAGGGTATAATTGAGGTGCCTGGAGGGAGGGGTCTTTGGACGGACATCTTTGCTGACTGTTGGGGTGAGATCATTGCATGTCGTCGGTTTGCTGTTCTTCCTGTGTTTGCTAACTTATTGTTTGCCTCTTTAAATCTTCTTGAGGGGCCCTTGCTGTTTCCCTGGCCAGGAGATAGTGTTTCCCAATTGGGTTGTATATAACCTGATATCTGAATTTGCATAACGTTTGCAAATGTATTTTGTCTCTGAATCTTTTGTCTCTTCTCCTATCCACTCCTTAATGCATTGTCATTGATTATGAATTTGTCATTTTCTCTTCTGATGTTGTTTGCTTTGTGACAGTCTATGATTGGTGTTGTGTTTTGGTACTTAATGAGCATTACTTTACATTATTTAGATAAACAATATAAATATACAAATGAGTCTTTATTAGAGTATTTTTGTTCATGAGTATTGATTTGTCTACACAGTATAAAGATTGCATCGCCATATTTGGTAAATTAGGAAGAGCATAATAATGGAGTTTGGTAAATTGGTATAGTATTTAGAATCACACTAATCCCAGCGCAAAGGAGCTTGTTAGGTAATGGAAATTGGGCCCTGTTGTTGTGTGTCCATTTAGATACCGTATATAGGTTTCCCAATGTATGCCCTTATACAGGCACAATTCACTTTGCCCTTACTTGGGCATAGATATCCAATCCTTATTTAGGCATTATCCATGCTCCCGAAATACAGGCATGGCCACCTACATCCGTCCATCCACGTCACAACGAGTTCTTGGAAAACCAGACTCTTAAGCCTTTAGGACTTCCCCTTGCTTGGATTATTGATTTCTCCAAGAACTCATTTATTATGCATGAACATCTATTCCTTAGGGGTTCATTCATGACGTTCCTCTGCCCGACATTTACGTCAATACTGGCATTCCTAAACACCTTCAAGGTATAAATATACCCTCACTTGCCATGGCAAGTCACGGCTGCATACTTGCACGGCTCACCACGGCAAGTTCCGAAGGAAGTCGAGTCCCCGCCTTACGCAATGATCAGACGCTGTCATCCTCCTCGCAGAGAATCCAGCTCCAGTGTTTCTGACTCCCCTTGTGGCGTGTTAGAGATTGAGAACCGGAAAGAGATTCCAATCTCTCTCATTCTAAGGGATTTGAGCAGACTAGAACCTAGAGGGACTTTTGGCAAATCTTGGCAACACCAATCCTAACTATAGCTAAACTAGACTATAGAAAAACAGCACCTACTTCTTACCTCGACCTACACTTAGGTTAGGTACACTGGGGTAGAACTAGCTAGAAGCACCAGATGAGTATTCACATTTTAGCCTGTGTTATTTATGTATGTATTTTTATGAATATATGTCATAGCTACAAACCATGCTATTGCAGTATTATTTTATCTTACTGCTAACGCTGTACGTATTATACTTCACATTCTGTCTTACGATTGTAGCAGTTCATATCTCTTGCACGAGAAATAAGACTGTTCAATAAACCCTTTTTATTGAAACACCCGTCTACCTATTTCTGTGTAAACTCTGTAGAAACGAAGCATTCACGATTGACTGAGTGAAACTGTTATCTATTGTTTCCACGATTCTAAGACTGTTCCGATTCTAAAGGGAAACACAGTTGTCATGTTTATGAAGTTGGCAGAAACTAATGAATTCTTGTTTATTGGAGAAGTTTCTAGTGACCTCTGAGTTAGCTGGCACACACAAGTAATTAAGTTGAATGTACTCGATAGAGGTATCCTGACCTCAGTCCTATGCCACAACTATATTGTATATTATTCCAATGCGCAGAGCCTATCAGGGATATAGGAACTACACTACACTGTTCTTGGGAAATTGCAAGGTCCTGAGCGCTGGATCACTGGTGATCTGTTATTTCTAGCGGTTCTAAGTGATCTATGAAGCACTAAATATAAAAAAGCCATTATTAAAAAATGTAATTACAAAAAAGCATACTATAACCTTAGAGAAAAATACTCCTAGAATGCTATCTGTCCATCTAGAAGGATATTTAACATAGACAGTTAAAAGAGGTTGGCACTTTAGAGGCCGTGCAATGCGGCCACTACAGTGCTACATGTATGAATACAATGCTGTAGTGATGCTCAAGTGATTGACCTCGATGTTTTAATAACTTTCTGAAAGTACCCAGGTTTCATTTTTCAAAGAAACTGAGGGCTTATTTCACAATATAGGTTTTAACACCCTAAACGTTCTTCTGCCCCATTTGGAAGACTTGAAGATTGGATCCTGTAAAGATTTACTTGAGGCTCTGCAGAGCTTGGGGCCAAGCTTATATGCATAAAGAACTCGAGCCTGGTAAAAAGTTCTATGCATGATACATGGAACTTTTAAAATCGCATTCTTTCTGATAAAAGAACAATGTAAGGTGTTATATTTGCCATGGACGAGGTCGGGTTTCCCTAACCTGGGAACAGATCTTGCGGCTGCATTCTGAATACAGTGAAATCTGCTTATGTTTTTTGGAGAAAGCCCTACAAAATGGTATTACAAAAGTCAAAGCAAGATCCGATGAAAGCAATAGACAGTATTTTTGTCCAACTGCAGATTCTAAGAAAGCGATATAAAGTACTACACTTTCCAGAAAAAGGGATCCCTTATTTAAGAGATTCCTCCATGAGGTCCTTACAAATGTTGTAGTATATGAAAGGGGTCCATTTCATGACTGCCTTTCAAGACCAAAGTATGCTCAACATGGGGAGCAAATTCCTTCATAGATCAATGATTCCATGGTCTGATATGTATCCTGTACAAGTGTATCCAAAAATAAAGATTATGCATCCGGTTTGAAGATTTCGGGCAAAAACATACACAATTCATATGGACAGAGAGAAAGCTTACACTGAAAAGAGTTTATTGCATTAATTGCTTTGAGTTTCACCATTTTTATTACTTTATGAAAATGCATGGCTAAAATATAATACATAAAAAGGCAAGTGGTAAATAGGAAAGAAAACATATAAAATGTGCAAAGCACAAAACAGTTTCCAGCATTATAAAACAAATCATGCTTACAAATACTGTTTCCAATCGGGATGGATGGTGGTATGACGAGAGGGTGGAAAATGGCTAGGGTTGATAAAATTGGTCATTTGTTTGATGGAAAATCAAAGATTATAACATTTCCGGATCTGGTTAAGCAAAAGGGGATAGATGAACGATCCCAATTCAAATATATTCAAATTTCCAGCTGCTTGAAGGCACTGCCACAAGGGACTTTTAATCATGATACTATACCAATTTTAGAGATGGCTTATCGGGGGAAGGTACGGATTGGGGATTATTATAATATTTTGCTGGGAAATCTTCCAGATGAAATAGGAAAAACTGAGACTAAATGGGTAGAAAAGCTAGGAGATGAAGAAATAGATGTGGATAGATCACTGGAACTGGCAAATTAAAATGTTCTGTCAGCTAATCTTAAATCCCAACACTACAAATCTATATTCAATCTGTACTATATGCCCGCAAAGCTATTTAATTGGGGGAAGCGTGAAAATGATAAATGCCCTAGGTGTCAGGTTAGTCCTGCAGATATAATACATATGTTTTCCACATGTAGCAAACTGACACCCCTAAAAACCGGTAAAAACGAATTTTGGTTACAAACAATCGATAAAAAAATTAATTTAACTTCATCATTAATGCTATTTGGATACCATAATCGACTTGGAGTGTCTTCATCGCTAATAGATTTTTTATTTACAACAGTGGCAGTAGCTAGATTATTGATTGCAACTGCTTGGAAGGATATAGAAGCACCCAGGTATCTAGCATGGTTTTACCGACTTCTGAATATACACAGTCAGGAGATGGCCCTATATAAGATTAAGGGGCGCCAAGCTAGGGAGAAGGGATACAGGATCTGGGTTCCTATGATTAGATGGTTGGAAGTTAGGCGATGAAGAGGTGTTAGAGAGGACTCTGATAAACAACAATGTAAAATAATATAAATAATGTAAATAATGTAAAGTGAATTTGAGCAGTGAATATGGAATAATGGAGGTCTCTGATGAATAACACTACAGAATAATATAAATATTGTAAATAGGGTTTGGGCAGCGAATATGGATTAAAGGATTTGTTATTTGTTATATGATTTTTCTGTTTAGGGATTAATAAGATATGTATATGATATGTATGAAATTGGCATGAAATACCTAATAATTGGTATGTCAGATATATTTTTTTGTTTAACTTGCTTAATAAAAAAAATAAAAAGAAGAGTTTATTGCGTTAATTTCTTTGAGTTTCACTATTTTATTACTTTATGAAAACGCATGGCTAAAATATAATACATAAAAAGGCAGGTGGTAAATAGGAAAGAAAAAATAAAAGTGCAAAGCACAAAACAGTTTTCCAGCATTATAAAACAAATCATGCTTACAAATACAAGGCCCTTATTTGTATTCACATTTAAACACTTGTTGAGTTTCCTGGACAGAAAACTTTGCTTTGTTACAAAAAAGTACAACTAAACACCACAAACAAGCTACCAGTGACAAATACAAATGATACAGGAGTTGCAATAAATAATTAAGAATAAAAGACTTTATATCAACATTAGCCAAAGGGAAGTATTGTGATAAGGGTAGGACTGGTCTATAGGGCAATCAGGCAGTGCCCGATGGGCTGGTCTGATAGCTCAGGGTATGGGCTGTTTTTTTCAGGTTTGAGGGTCGGTTTTATGGTTTCTTGGTCCATTTTTTACGGTTGATTTCCATAATTTTACCACAAATATTATTTGCAAGCACTACATAACCAGGCATGTCTCCGATACCTTACAAAACACTTATACAGCTTGTCTTTACAAGTTCAAAATTGTTTCAATTTGCAAACAAGGACCACTTTTTTAGCTTTCTAATTCACTAATAGTGGC
Source organism: Lissotriton helveticus (assembly GCF_964261635.1). Classification (NCBI taxonomy): domain Eukaryota; kingdom Metazoa; phylum Chordata; class Amphibia; order Caudata; family Salamandridae; genus Lissotriton; species Lissotriton helveticus. The sequence continues at coordinate 42,053,873 of NC_136060.1, read as the reverse complement.
CACTTTTATTTTGGAGCATGGGCCTATTTTCTGTCCAAGTGTGACACTGACTATGATGTTTACTGTTGATCCCCTCTAGTTCTCAAGCACTACAGTGTAACATCAATGCAATACAGGCGAGTGGGAAGTATGAATTATTACAATGAGCTCATATTACATAAAGGGTACTGAACATTTGCTTATACAAAACAGAACATATCCCTGAAGCAGGATGAGGTTCCTGATTGCTTAAAAATACAACAAACAAACCCTCGTAGCAAACAAAACAGGAGCGGACCTAGAAGATCTCAAGAGTTTTTGGTTGGGAGGTCACAACCCTTCTGTTCCCAGATCAGTCTAGCTCTTTAAATTAATACATTCAGAGAGAGATAAGCTACAAGGTGTTCCGGAGTGTCAAGAGGAGCGACAAGAACTACAAGCCAGTTAGAGAGGCCTGATGCCCAATGTGAAAATAGGAGTATGCTAATTTAGTAGGTCTGGAAACCAGTAGCGGCTGGTGTAAGAGGAGAGTGGTGAGCAGGAGTAGGGAGGGAGACAACAAACAACAAAAAAAACGGAGGGAAAAAAAAAGAACTTACCTGCCGGTGCAGCTTGCCCCATCACCGTCTTCTGCTCCTCTCATGGCTCCACTGCAGGCAGAGGCTCCCAGACTCCCCTGCGACCAATCCTGAACCTGCTCTCATGCATGAGACCATATTCAGGATTGGCCTGTGCGCCAATCACCTGCGCTCCCATGGAGACTGGGAGCCTGTGCTTGCTGACTCCAACCCAGCAACACAGTTTGGAGAGAGGATCAGGGCGCATCACGGTTTGCCGGCCGGAGACGGCCGGCCAATCCGTCATGCGCACTGATAACAGTGCATATCAATCCATGCCAATGCCTGGTATCCCTGCCCCCAGAACTCTGGGAAACAAAATAAAATGATAATTAACCCAGGTTTATTATTGCTTTATTTTCCTTTTTTTTAGCTTCTGGCAGGGGAGGTGATGCTCCTCCGCTATGGCGGAGAAGCCACCCCTACTCGAAACCAAACCAAATCATCCAAGAGGTAGTATTCTTCACTTCCACACTTACAAAACGTCTTAAGTGATTGATTAACCAAATTATAGAAATGCTGAAAATTGACTCTTTCCATGACAAGTTTTCTCATATCCTCAATGCCGTCGTACGAGAGAAGTCTACCAGAGAGTGTATATTGTTCAACTTGCTTTAGTTACCTCATTTGTTTTTTCTATGTGGTCAATTTTAGGCAAAGCAAGCCACCTGCCAAATGTATGTTGTTTATTGAATAAGACATTCATATCAAGCCAAAATAATTATTTCAATAGGACCAATGCATCTTTTTTGTCTATGTACATCACTCAGTCCTGAGTTCCATTATGATTTTAAAGATATTCCCACAGCTAAATGGTGGAGATATCACTTTGAAGCACATCTGAAGTGTAGATCATTAAATACTCCACTTCACATTGGAGTAGCTTTGAAAAGCAAGTCAGAAAAATCAAGTAATATGAAGAGTTACTCCTTTTTAGAATGTATATGAAAACTATGCTACATCTATACTTCTGACTCAGAGCTACAGGCAGCCTAACGCCTACATAACCCTAATTTTGCCTTCCAATGTTTTGAGATGTTTCCCATTTCGCAAATGAAGTATTGATAATGTGGAAACACATACTCCATTTTGGAATCTGCCCAGCTTATCAATAACTTGAACACACTGTGCCAATCCACTATGGCATGTATTAGTATATGAAGAGGTACTCCTGTAGTACTAATTCACATACTCATCAATGCCTTTGTGGCATATGAGTTAGTACTCCTGTAGGACTATTTCACTTACACATCAATTCCTTTGGGGCGTGTAAGTTATGTCCTGCAATACTACTTCAAACACTCATAAATGCCTGTGGGGCTTGTGTTAGTACTCCTGTAATACTACTTCACATACTCATAAATGCCTTTGGGGCATCGAAATTAGTACTCCTGTAATACTATTTCACATACTCATAAATGCCTTTGGGGCATGTAAGTTAGTAATCTTGCAGTACAACTTTAAATCCTCATAAATACCTTGGTGGCATGTGAGTTAGTACTCCTGCAGAAATACTTCACATTCTCATAAATGACTTTTAGGCATGCAAACTAATACTCTTACGGTACTACTTCTCATTGTCAAAATTGCATTTGGGGCCATTTCATGAAGGCATTGATGAACACATGAGTTAGTGCTCCTGTAGTACATCTTTCCATATTATTAAAGGCCTTTATGATTAAGCCCCAACACATTTAAAATGGGAATACCCAGGCAACATTTCTATACAATTAGTGTAACTAGTAAGGAATGTGCCATATTTGCACTTTTGTTAATAGTCTAAGACCTTCAAACAAGATCACAATTTTCTTCAAGTAGTTTATTTTTCAGGCCAATCATGTTAATGACCTCATAGGTCGCTTTCAAACAACTCTGAATTTCTAAATATAAATGTGCAAGATCTGGATTGGACTAATAACAGCCTGACACTAAAGTTTAATTTAATATTATAGTTCTCCAGCACAGTTACCAAATTAATCTAATTTCACTCTATATTGGTTCAGTTTCTATTAAGATATGTCCATGTATCACCTCTACCTTGAATCTACTGCATACAGGTGCAACAACATCGTAAGCACTATGTCAACCTTACAACTACTGAGAATGCCACAAAATTCTGAATAAACACAGCGATCTCACGGGTGTTTCGACAGGACGGAGGTCTGGTGGATGGGAGCCGGCTGCTTCTAACACAAGCGGCCTACTGGAATACAGTGCCCACCTCCTCCTTCTGGGAACTTATAGGATTTGCTTGTCCTTGGTTTCCTTGTTAATTATTACAGAACATGTATATGATGTTCAAACACATGAATTCTTGAGAAGTTCTTATTTCCTAAACTCAGGATTTTAACCTGACCAAGTCCCGACCTAACAAATAGATATATAGTACAACCTGGTTTGTTCCATACCGAATGAGAAAAGGATACATCAGATTTTCTATACATCAATTCATACATATTGGATGACTGAATCTGTGAATACGTGGCCAAGGCATTTCAATCTCGTCATATCCTCACTCCTTATGGGACAGCTCATATTTACAAAAGCCCTGAAGAAGTCCCAGCTTGGGACGAAACGCGTCGGCTGTACATTGTTGTTTTGAATACACTGAAAATAAAGATCATTTGAAGATTAACAACATCCTGTCATTTGCAAAACGTTCTTATTCATGCTTATTAATAGCATTGTAATTTGCTCAATATCTTGTCGTGGTGCACCTTTGCAGTGGTTTAACTTGTATATAATTCCGTTAGGAATCAGCACAGTAACGATGGGTGCTAATCAGTGTGCACACACTCCCCTCTAGTTATCTTGGGGCTAATTATCAATTGGGGGCGATAAATAGCCAGGTGCTGACATTAGGAAGGGTCCGTCGTTGAACTTTTGGTATTTATTCTGAAATTATGTTAATAATGTGAGAAAGTGCCTCTTTTTGGGGGTGACCTCCATTTTAGGCTGAATTTTAATACAGTTTTTCGGATTGCCTCTTGGAGCACAGCTGTCCAATATGTGTGTAGGACCCCTAAAACATAAATTGGCTAATTCCTGATTGGAGTATTTCTCTTTTCTATAAGGCCATGTAATAAGGAGAAGAAACTTCACCCATGACATGGAAAGTTAAATGTCACCTGTTGACTGCAGCCCTTATTGTGCCATCAACTAGTGTGACAATGAAAACATGGCTTCATGTCTACTATTTTAGCCTGATGGGTGTAGTTTAAACCTGCAGCTTGACCTGTTATACTAACCATAATTGGCGGGTAAAAAACTAACTTTTAATTATTTGTTCCTCACCTCTATGCATGCCTTTTAGCCCACAAGGTAGGGTGCATAGAATATAAAAGCAGAACATGAAATAATTAATGTTAGCATGAACCTAAAGGTACAAGGCCTAAAAGCTATTTTCACTGTGCCGGGCTTAGCTGTCCTATGTAGAAAATCAGAGCACAGATTAAAATACTAACACTGTATCTCGGGACTGGGACCAGCTAGAAAAAACATTAAACAACTATGTTTAATATTTATTAAAAATCATTCAATTCAATAGTGAAGTCAGATTTTTAATAAATATTAAGGAGAAGTAACTTTTAGAGTTACCTTTTTCGTGACTGAAGTTCCTAGAGTCTAATGTGCATTTACTATCCAGCTGCTCCCAGCCTGCACTTGGTCTGAATGAGGTGTGAAATTACTCCAAGGGGGCTAAACACCAGGTCACTGTGATTGACAGGTTAACATGAACGGGCAGGGAGAACTCCTTTGATATTAGCAGAAGGGTGGGGAACTGAGATCCTGTTCGCACCAAATTGTCAAATCCTGCCCGACAGGTTTGTTTGAGCCACATGTAACACTTTGGCAGACTTGAAGCAGGATGCCAGGACAATTCTTGTGTTTCTCCTGTATGGTTGCTGAAAGGCCCTGCCTTTGACCTTCCAGACATCTGTCTCCTGGTTTGTTGAGTGTAAATGGCCTGCTTCAAACTGAATTTTAGTGATAGATGTGGTGGACACTAATGATTACCATGATGCACTCCCCTACACACCCACAATCTTCAGATCCCAGTAAGGCAAACAGAAACTACTGGAAAAGGGGGTGTGTTGCCCTGGGGAGCTTTTACCTCATTGGTTAGGGAGTGCCCTAGAATCACCTTCACCCACAAGCTGGTGCCAGCCAAAAGTATGGCACCCCAAGGCACCATCCTCAAACACTTTCTTGACCTTCGGAACAACAGAAGAGTACTGTGATTACTCTGCCTACTGAAAGGAACCCTAAAGTCTGGACCTGGTCCTCCTTCTATCCTGGATGAAGAAGTGAACTCCAATGCCTAGTTGACTAACCTCCTGTGTAGCTTCAGGGATGCACCAAGCGGCAAGAGGCATTTTCCTGGAAATTCCTAGCTGACAAGAGGCAACTGGAACTTGGACTGGACTTTGATGGTGGCCTCTGCCGGACACTCTTAGAGTCTCTACGTGCTCTCCCCTAATGTGGGGGCCTTAGAAGTGTACTTCTATGGTTGTTTGTGCACTAGAAGAACGTTTTAAAAATTTTCAAAACTTTTCCTTCAGACCAGTGGGACTTAGAAACTTTTTTGACTACCAGACTTTCACTGGAACCAATCCACTTGGTGTATTTAACTCAGGCAGCATCGCGATTGGCCTGAAATTGGCCTGAAATTGCACTTTGATCCCGAACTGCTGCAACAATTGACTATCATTGGCACTTTACTGGTTTTTTTCTTTCTGCTTTATCGAATTAGGTCTTTTAAAAATTAATATATCTGATTCCCTTTATTGGACTTTTGTTGTTCTAGTGTCATTTTGCTTGTTGCGTTTTCCCTATTTTTATAAACTGGAGCGATATTTTCTATTGCATCATGTTTTTGACTTTTTAACTGTTTTGGTACTTTGATCCATTTTTTGCAAAGTTAAGTCTGTCTGTTCTGCGGCATAACTACCAGAGCTTGAGATTGGGTTTAAACTACCAAAACCTTTGACTGGGCCTAACAACAAAGTGACTTTAATACTTTTAGTGGATACCAATCGACCCCAACTAATAAACCACGTTCTCACATGTAAGTGAAACGGAAAGTATTAGTATAGTCAAGGTTTCTTGTTTAACTGCATTTAAATACTTTACTTTAGGATTTTGGTATGTTAAAAATATGTCTTTAATTAATTATATATTAGTATTTAATGTTATTGAATGATGAGGTCAAGTTTAGGGATAGCGTTAATGTTTGTCAATGTTATTTAAAGTAATTACATTCAATTTCATTATATTTAGGGATAGATTACAAATAGGTTGAGGTGGTTTGTTTTGTTATGATTAACACTAGGGTTAGGATTAGTTTAGGGCAGTGAATTTAATTTAATTTTATTTTGGATTATAATTAACATTATAATTAAGGTAAGGGTATTGTTTATTAGAAATTATATACTTAAATTACATTTGCTTATCTTTATTATTAGGTTGGGCTAAGGTCAATCCCGAGGTTAAGTCAATATTTAAAACTCATTTAATATACTTAATTGAAAATAATGTAATTTTAACCTAATCAAAGCTTGTATAGCTGTGGCAAAATACTTGGGCTGGGTCTGGATTATTAGAAGTAGAATGCTCAAAGATTAACATGTAATCACTGTACCGAATTTAATTTTAACTATGTATATACTCATTTTAATTCCATAGATGAAATGGATTTAACTGTATAACAAACTTATGGGTTTTTATGTATACATGTACAGTTTTTTTTCTTTAAAATTTTTTATTTATACGTCTAAACTCTTTTTGTATGTACTGTTTGCTTTTATGACTATCGTCGAATAAAGCTTGTCTGAACCTAATCAAGGGTTAAGATTAGGGTTTGATTTCAGAACTTTCTCATACTGGTAATTAATTAAATGTAATCTATTTTAAATTACTTTAGATAAAAGGTTGGTTACCCATTGGGGTTAAATCAAGGTTTCTGATTTCATGGAATTACATTTAATTGAATTTAGTGTGAAGAATAGTTTTTAGGTTTGATGTCAACAGAGTCACTGAGACCAATTCACAAAGGTATTTGCGAGTACGTTGAGTAGTGCTATAGGAGTACTAGTTCACATACTTATTAATGCCTTTGTTAGCTGGTCTCTAACTGTCCATCTGCCTGTTAGTAAAAGTGCATGGGGAGCAATTTTAGTTGTACTAACTGTATTCCCTGAATAGTATCACTTAGACATTTGGGGCCAATTCTCTAAGGGATTTAAGAGCATGTGAAGTGGATCGCCTGTAGTATTACTTTGTGTACCCATACACACCTTTTTGAACTGGTCCGCATGTGTAGGTCCAGGTCCTAGTAAGTTACATTACATATTTACCAAATCAAAGTACTTGTGGTCAATGTAGTGACTGAGATGTAATTATATGTCACGGTGGTGGACCTCGAGGTACTTACACACAACAAAAATGAAGTCTTGCATTCTAGCAGAAAATGTAAACGAGACATTTGCAATAAACTCCAATGTGCCCAAATGTGAGGAACCAAAACAACAAAGTTTTCTGTTTTCAGTGCACGCAGGTGAAGGAGCCACTATATATTCTTAAAAGGAGGCTGTCAGGTTCCTCAGAACTAGAACCCAGACAAAAAAACTCGCTGTTGAATGTACACCACACTAAGACTCCTTGCCACCTCTCTGTACCTTTGAACACAAAAATGTACAATCAAGGCCCAACTCAACAGAGCCTTGGTGGGTTATAACAAAATGATTCCAGTTGTGATAAAGTGTAAATGTCTTGCCCACACATATATTATGATATAGTAAATATAGTTACAGTATATAGAAGAAAGTACACAGAACATAATACACTAATAATACAGTATTGACAGAAAGAGCCAGCAATCTCACAGTGAAAATGGTAATCTAAAGTAAAGACTGCTAATCAAATAAAGCGTACGGTAATAGCACAATACAGGAATAAGACTTGGGTGCTATATCTAATGGCCGTGAAGCTCGGGTCACACTTAGAATGAGAGGAAAACAGTACCGACCCATAAGCATCACAGAGCTGTTTGTGCAGCAATGGCGGTCCATGGAAACCCTTTACCCCATTTCAGAGGGCTCCCCTCAGGGGACTGCACGCACTGATAGTGTGCCACATTTATCTAGCGCACTGTCAATGCACCTCCTAAGGGCATGTTTGTCTCTGCGCCCACGTCCATAATACGGCATGGGTGCAGAGTCAACGTGATGTCCTCATTTGCATGGGGCCACACCCCAAACAAATCTGGAAACACCTTCTGAAGATAGTGTTGCGCTACATGTGATCCAGTGCTATATGTATTACAGAGGGGGCCACACAAGTATCCGTGGCCCCTTCTTTAATACCACAATGCCTGGGGTGCAAAAGCATATGGCACAGCTAGTGATATGATTGTGCATGAGCTATGGGTGGTTACTTGGCCTTTTGCTCCATTTCATTTTTGGTGATACCCTCCACATGTTAGACTGTAGTATTGCCAGCTCTCTACATAGACTCAGACGCATTTACCCATAATTTATTCAAGGACTCTAATGACCTCTTTCTAGCTTTTTTACTTCCACATTATCTGAGGCAGATTTTGCAAGAGAGATACTATTTGTGTAAGTGTGCAGGGACGAAGAATGTGGAGAGTTTGAAACAAACTAAACACTGTTTGTAACTGTGCTATTTGGATGATGTGTGAATCCACATCCAACTCAATAGCAGATTACTTTTGAATGAAATAACAAAAAGAACACTGAATTGCAAAAGCACTATATACTATGATATAATATGCCACCTATCCACCTACAAATAATACGCCTGTGAAGAAAAGTATTTAATTAATAGAATAACACGTGTCTGAATCAGGAACTTTTTACCTGAGGTGAAGCGACCGATCAGTCCACTCTTTGCATTCTGCCTGTAGGATTTGAGTTTGAGAACTCACTTTTCCTTCAAAGAGCATCTCTTCCACGTCCCAGAACAACTGATGAACCCTTTGTGTATTGACTTTGTCAAACTCCTGCCAAAAAGGACACATAAAGATATATGAGCTCACTAGTAGCCAGAACAATGATGCTAAAACTAAAAGAAACGAAGCTCAAAGAATCAGAGTTTCTATCTACAAGGCCTCTGAGGCCATAAATTAGATGGGGACTTTGTGCGATTAAATTAGGACATTAGTCGCTTCTAGTGGTTCAATACACAGACCGTATTTTGATGAAGGCCAGTTGTTGCCTGTTGTGCTCCATTTTAATGCCCCCTCACTGTACCATTGTGTCTTTTGTCCACATAGTGTACTGCAAAAAATAGTAATGCCAGAGTGACAAAAAGAGAGCCATTGGGAGAGAAAGACAGAGTGTTCATTAGGTGTGTGTGTGTGTATTGTATATGTTCGTGTTAGGTCTTGTGAGTCTGTAAAAGTTTACAAAAATTAATTAGTGTGAATGAGTATTGGTGGGAGAAGGTCAATAGTCACTGCAGCTGATCAGAAGACATTGGTCTAGTTCAGGGAACAGACATTATATCGCTACGGGAAAGAGCAATTACAACATGGTCACTACCATGCACTACTTTTATCACGTGTCCATTACCACACATATGCCTTCAACATGCAATTTGTTTTAACATGAATGCCTTTACAATGAAAATGTTAGTATAACGCAGGCCAGTGCATGTATATATAGTGTCACTGACATGAATGATGTAATATGTGGCGTCATGAGCAGTGCGTTGCGGGGGTGTGAGTTATAGTTAGCTAAACTAACTACAACAGTAGAATTGCTATGGTTTTGTATGAGTGAAATGTCCAGCTAACTATAACCCCCTGACACCTATGGTTTTTTCAGTGAATTTCTAAGGTTTTTTAAATGCAAATTTCTAACTATAACTTCTGTAAAACCTATGTTTTTGTCAGTGAATTTCGAAGGTTTTTTAAATGCTAATTTCTAACTACAATGTCCCTAAAATCTATAATGGTTTTTAAGTAAATTTTAAAAAAGACGCGTATACTTTTTGTAGTGAAAAACTAACTAACTGTAACAGTAGTCTTTTATAACTTATAACTATGGCTCCCGGTTTTATGGTATTTATTTGTTGGGCATTTCCGTCTATATCCATTTTTTAAAATAATTTTATCTGTTTTTACCCATATATATTTTGGGTTTTGTGAAAAAATGAATCTGAAATGAGTATATTTCTACATTTATTTGTCTGATAAATATGCACTCATGCCTGAAGGACTGACCGTTTTCATTCATATGAACACACTCAGATAATACAATATGCACAACCTTGATATTAAAATGTGCATGTTTTCTTATACGAGCATATATATTGCTGTTTAAGGCTTTTTTCTAAAATTATTTTATTGTTTTAACTCGCTTACTGTTAGAACGACAGAGCTATTGGCCTGGTAGTCATAATTCACAGCATTTAGAATTGCTCAAAAAATAACCCAATTTCCGTTTTGATCCACATTTTTAAATAAATACAGACAGGAAAATAAATAGTTTTCTGTCTGTATTTATCTGTAAAAATCAGTAAAAACAGGGATCACTACTTATAATTTAACAATGTTTATAACTTAATTAGCAGTAATTAACATATGAGTTTATTTCAGGTACCCTATGCTCTTGTTCCATTCCCTCCCCAACATGGTGGGTCTGTGGGGTGCACACTGAGGCATGCATATTGGTAGTGGTCTTTTGCCACGCACTCAGCACCTTTTGATACTGTGGTGATTTTCTTCCACTAGTCACTTTGTGGAGACACGTTCAGTCGAGGCAGTTGAGATGCCTCTAAGTTCTTTTTACTCTGAGCACTGCATGGGCAATTATGGGATAGATGTGTATATAGGGAGAATAGAATGTCTAGTTCTGTGTTTTAATTACTATTGTAGATATACCCTTATCCTGATGAAGTCGCAAGAAATGAAAGGCTGAAACGCGACCGCGACTGCGTTGACAAAACTAGGAGGAGTCTTATTAATTTAACCAATGTTTTCCTTATAGTTAGGGCGCCTAAAGATAGAAAGAGGGTAAGAGGTGTGATACCTCAGGCGCATAGAGTTTTTGTAATTGCTGTATATAGCGTGTTTTTGTATTACATTGTGAATATGAATTATATGTGATTTATTGTCTTGTCATATGTGTTGTATATATTATGTTTGATATATATGTATTTGATTTTTTTGTGTATCCAGCACCATCCTATGACATGTGTATTTTATAAAATCATATTTAGGCAGTTGTAAGAAATTTATAAATGACAGGATAATTGATTGTGAAGTGTGCAGAAATAAAATAGTTGATTGATCCCTCCCTGCTTCATTTCTATAATACATCTTTGATGTCCTATGCCCAGGCAGAGGAGGGTGATTTGGGCATACCCCTCTTTTTTGTAAACTTGGCAGAAAGCTAGCTCTTGGCTCAGAAAGAGCTCTTTTTGTTATTTGGTGTATATCCGTTCAGTAGTTTTAGAAATATTAAAGGAAAACCAAATTTGTATATATAGAGATGCAGATCCTCCGAGGATCCGACAGTCCCAGTGCTCAAATGTGATTGGCTGGCAACACTTCAACCAGGAAGTGTTGCTAGCCATCTTGCCACTTGGCTTCAGTCGGGTCCCACAATAAACGTTTAAAAAAAGAGAAGGGGCAGGGTAGGAATGGCCTGTCTCCCTAGGCCTCCTGGGGTGGTCTCACAGGGCAAAATACAGCCTTTAAAAAAAATTACATTCAGCGAGAGTCACGCTGGATCTGTGGCTCCTACAGAAAAAAGTTGCGGTCTCCCGCAACCCTCTACTCTTTAGCCCCAGGGGGGCCAGGGGCATGCAGGAAGTAAAAGGAGGGGGCACCAACTCCTGGGGCTTAATTATGCCCTGGAGACCACCACCTCCATGGGGCTTATGAGTTAATAAGAGGAGGGGCTGTCCAGACCCCCCGGCACCAGGGAGCACCACCTCCCCAGGGAGACATACAAAATTAAATTAGGGGGGCTGTTTGGACCACCACCACCCTGGGACAAAAATACACATATTCAAGAAGGGGTCAGCCTGGACTGCCCTCCTCAAGGCTTTCTGTTGTTTTTCAGGAGGGGGCCACACAGCCCCCCTTCCCAATCGTTCTCGGCCTCCGGTGACGGCAGGCCCGTGAAAGGACATTTGAAATGTCATGAGTGAAGTCACTGACCATGTCATGAGTGCTGTAATATGTGAGGTCATAAGCAGTGAATTGTAAGTGATAGTTAGCTCAGGTAACTAAAACAGCTGAATTTCTCTGATTTTGTACGAGTGAAGTCTGAACCTAACTAATGTCCCTGTAAGCTTTGGTCTTTGCAGTGAATTTCTATGGTTTATCAATTCTATTTCCTAACTATAATGTCCCTGTAACCTTTGATTTTTTTCTAGTGAATTTCTTAGGTGTATCAATTCTATTTCATAACTAAACATCCCTGTAACCTTTGGTTTATCAGTGAATATTTTATATACAAAACAGAACCCTTTCAGGCACAGAGTGACGCATAAATCATGCAAATAAGAAGCAGAGAACTCTGGGTAGTTCTCGAGTTTCGGTGGAAATCAGCTCCTGTATAAAGCACCCTCAACACCAGCGATACTATAAATTTGCTCACCTCAAAAGTCTGCTTTTCTTTCAAAGTCTTTAAGCACTACGCTAATCCTATGTTTAAAGACTTTGCTGTAGAAATGGTAAAAGTCTTTGTCCCGTTCTATCTCGGCATGGATGGCACTGTGCTAATTCTATGCTTAAAGACTTTAATAGAAAAGCAGACACTTCAACCAGTAAAAAGGAAAATATTTGTGGACAAAAGCTACAAATTAATGCATGAGTGATATTATGTTGAGGAAATATATTGTGTTTAATACATTTCATGGCTAGTCAACGTTGCGAGTTCTGCTAATCTATGCACACAATGGTAAGAATTAAGAAAGCATTTGCTCTGGGCACGTGCTAAATTACAATCTTGTTAATTAGCACTGGTCAAAGCAAATGTCTTTCCCCTTGCTGAACAAGAATGTAGGTGGACATAACTCACAGTTGGCAACTGTCTTTAGAAGTCAAAATACAAAGAAGAATTTTGTATACACTATTCTTTTGCTGGGGCTACAGGTACCAAAGGAGAAACATTAGCTGAAAACTGTGCTACATCCAGTACTTAATAAAAGAGTGCTGGTTTCCCCAGCTATGCTCAGAATCCGGCGGCCAGTGCATTTAAATTTTGGCATGCAGAATACTAAGGCTGGTAGCCTTTGAACCATTACCAGACACTCCCTGCCCCTGTTTCTCGCTCTTGCAGGTTCCTGCTTTCCCCCTTTATGGTGGTTTTGCCGTCTTTCTCTTCCCCCATCTTTCCAATTTGTTTGTTTTCCCCTTTCTTGCACTTGGTAAATATTTACCCTGGGCGTGCACTTCGCACTATGCGATATACGCGTAGCGAATTGCATAGCGCGATGATTGCACAGTGTCGGATGCTTGTCCGCACTGTGCAATCATTGAAACCGGCATCTCGCACACTGCGAGCTGTCGTTTTTTGCCGCTCAAGTAGATTTTTACTCGAACAGCAGCTTTCTCAACGCGGACTGGTAGTTTCTCATCGCGAGCGGTCGCGAGCATACGTGACCACCCGCAATGGGAAACCTGACCTCCCCACGTTGAGAATCTCGTTGGGAAGTTTATTTTCCTCGTTCACGATCGCCAACTTGATGTTGCTGTTCGCGAACGAGGAAAAAGTCTCGCTGGGATGTAATTTTGCTCGCTCGCGGTCGCCAACTTGGCGTTGAGGAACGCGAGCGAGCAAAAAATGGCAACTACGCTATGCGATTTTGCACTGTGCTACGTGCAATTCGCATAGCGGGCAGTAGCACAAACTACGCAAACTTCGTGAGCATAGCGCAGTTGGCCGCCCAGGGTTATGTGATGCGGGAAAATAAGTGCTGATCCACAAAGATAAGTGCTGGTGGCCCTCACGGCAACCATCGGCCCAAATTAAACCCTGGCTACATCAGGATGCAAGAAACAGAAAGAGATTATGATATATCCTTTAATACCAGATCTACAATGATAAAGACACTAGCTCTGTTTATTTTTAAATGAAAAGAAATCCTACATTGACAAAAAAGCAAGTAGAAGCTGGAGCACATCACAGAAGTACTGATCAACTATATAAACAGAGGGAGGTAAGTATACATGGGGTATAGCAGGAATCTAGAAGCAAAGATTTTCAATTTGGATGACGAGATAAAATAGCTATAAAGAAACGGAGCAGGTCTAAAAAAGGGAATGCAGAGTAAATCTGAGAACATTTCGATTTAGACCTACCTCTCTTTTAACTGTATTATGAAAGAGGATATTAAGCATGATACAGAAAAGTCAAACAAGGACTATAACATGAGAAGGAGGAGGTAGAAAAAAAGCCTGCAGTTCCCTTTAAAAACAAGCATTTGCAATGCAATAGGTCATGCATTTGAGCTATTGTCATTGTAAATGACAATGCCTTTTATTTGTGTGTTATTTTTAAAACTTTGAAATAAAAAAAAGGCATGGTTATTTAAAATGCCAATAGCTCAAACTCTCACAAATGCGACACTTATTGCATTGCATATGCATTTGGCGCACAAGCTATAAAGATTTTTTTTAAAGCGTTAGGAGAGAGCGTGTTCTGCCTGCAACAGCTAACTACTGGACTACTAAGCCTATTGGCCAATGAAAAGCCACAGTTTACAGTGGACATTGACACAAGCCAATGAAAAATATGGGAGGAGAGTGGGCGGAGCTTCAAGTACATACCTGAATACAGCATGCTTTGCAGAGCAGCGCATGTGCTGCCCAGACTTGACCTACAAAAAGATCAAGGGACAGCATTGTCCCACCTACTTTTGTTCCCAAATACCTAGTTTATCCCTTCTTCATTGTTAACCTCTATTCTAAAACTCTCTAACACCTTTCTTTAGTCTTCAAACACTATTTACATGGTTTTAAAAGGATATATATATATATATATATTCCACAAAACAACCTTCGACATGGAGCCCCCGACCCTTCAGGGCGGTCTCGTACGGCAGGCTCATAGAAGCCCGTCAAACGCAGCCACGGCCAGTGGAGGGAGTTGCGGTGGGGCAGAAAGGCGGGGCGGGGAGGGGCAGGGTGGGAGGGTGCTAAAAACCGGAATATGGATAATTGGAGGTAAGTAAACAATTTAATTAATAAAACGAATTTCGTAGCACGGGCAGCATCGGATCTTGCGATACAGCCCGCGCTACAAAATTCAGCGCTTGTGACAGTCTGCCACAATGTGGTGCTGTCTGGCTAATTTAGAGATGACCTCAACAATAGGTCATTATTAATTCAATATACATTAAAAATTACCATTATCTGCAGCCCAAACCATTCTTAAAGCTTTGGAGGGCAGAAATAGTCCGAATTGCCACACTTGTAGAAGGGTGATGGTTAGTGGCTGTGTTGGTACTATCACTGGCAGCATGGCATGGGCAATGTGTGATAAAGGCTGCAGTGGCCTCCTGACAAGAGCACTGGCATTATATTTTTACAAATTAAGCACTGGCACCATGTTTAATATCAGAGAAAGACAAAGGCATGGATAAATAAAAAAATCTCCATATTCTTAGTCCATACACTCATCCAAAATTATAAAAAATAGTTCATGTAATCCAGTTAGCACCACCTACTACAGACAAAAAAATGGTCTGAGTAGTATTTGCAGCCCGAGATGTAAATTGAATTGTGGTGTACAGCTTATACCAAATTTGAACAGATTGATTTCAATTTACAAACTCACAACAAAATTCTGTGTTTTTCTCTAACTTGTAAACAAGAGCCTGAAAAATGTGTATATGAGCGAACCTTTGGGCCGGAAGTTCCACTGTATAATAACATTGTTGGGGGGGCTCCAAGCTTCCCATGAACCTTCTGATCCAGTGACTGAATTGTTATATTACCATGATTAGAATTTGAATTATATTTCTCAGTAAAGCTGTTACACAAATGAGTAAACAGGAGTTTAGACTACATTATAATTTGTTATTTATCATTTGAACATGAGAGTTCAAGTGCTTTGGTGGTCCATGAAAAATAATTCTTAGATGTATGCTTGCAACCTCTCCAAGTCAAATACTGTAGTTTCCACTTGTTTCACTCTGACACAGAAAGTGTTTAGGCTTCTTGGGCACTTGGTATTATAAATTCAATATAAAAGTACCAGGCATTTGAAAAATGTCTTACGCAAGATCCATACTATTATCATCTGATTTTACAATATTTATTCAATGAAGGTTGTAACTTTAGTGAAGAGACTAAAATAAGTATGCAATGCGTTGGAAGAAAAAGTATCAGTTGTAACCTACATCATCCCTCCAGGAGTAAACAGAGCTTCTTTCAGTAGACAAGCCAGTGGTGTAGCTCTGTATTCCAGACCAAGAGTTGTTCATGTCTGTTGGTGTGGTTTGCCCACTGGATGAAACTGAAGAAATGGATTCACTGTTGATAAAAACAGAATCCAACATTACGTATGGTTATATTAATTAACCAAACATTACTAACACTGCTGAGATAAAGAAACATGGTCAGGCAACATTACAAAATGGAATAACATTCAGATGTGTTATCTCTATACAGAACTCCAGGGTTCATACTGTTGTTACTTCATGCTCCAGAAACACTTAACAGTGGATGAGTGAATGTTTCAATCGAACACAGAAGGCCTGATCCACAAAGGTAAATGTACACTTTTATGTATGTTTACAATTTTTTGGGTATTCACAAACTGAGTTTAATTCTAATCAAAATAATTTATTGACTGCAGTGACTTTGCAATCGTGGCATTGACTGCACACATATAAAGTTAGGCCTGTCCTATCTTTTTATGCACAGAGTTCTCTACCCTGACTTCAGAGTGTCCGCAGTCGTAAAATTACCATCAGCAAAATGAAACTTGTAGATTGTGAATAATAAAAAAATAGTAAATGTACAATAAAATGTAAAAATTTACCTTTGTAAATCAGGACACTAGTTTTCAATTGCTTTCTATTTATGCTGAATGCTTAAAAACTCTGAAAGAGATAGTCCCACCGCCTGCATGCTACAAAAATATAGATTGCTAAAATAAAAAAGTAAATACCTAGGTCTAAATGTGCTATACTATGACCTAGGAACACCATGTGTGGACTGTGCCTTCTTTAGGACCAATTACTATACAGAAACAGTGCTGGTGTTTAAGTGAATTGTTTTTTCAGGACCGGTGATATTTTTTTTCTGTTCATCTACAACATTTGGAACGTAGGTGAATGTATTAACAATTTTCCTTATTTAGAATGTCTCTTTCAACAGTGGTGCTCCCACTATAGATAGGGTTTAGACAATGGATGATTTGTTGTTTTAAGTAGATACCCAATCACTTGCATCTTCTGCTTTTACATAGCATGAGGTATTACTCACAAAACAGTTATTAACATTATTTTCATTATTACAAGAAACAGATATCATAGGGTTTGCTTACGGGGCCACCCCGTTACCTCCGCCCCGAGGAATAGGAAACTCATACAAATTGGGTGAGGTGAAGTGGTATGGTGTGCAGACATGGATACTTGCGTGATGCTTGATGTTTTTTTAATAATCTTTATTCGTTTTACACTCAACACAACATACAGCTGTAAATACATCATTGTAAAGTACAAAATGAAGTACACCTCTGTGCATTATTGTGCCCACTGGGTGGGGTGCAATGGGGCGAATCGCTATGCTCGACATTACTAACAAACAATATCAACATTAATTCACTTCAGAGATTGTCAGCAGATGTTACTGTTCAAAGCTGTGTCTAAACAGGATATTAGAGAAAGGAGAAAAAAAAGACAAATGTATTAAACCACCCTACTAGTGTGCCTGTCCTATGATTATCATGAGTATGTTCCTGCTGAATGTGCCGCGTATGCGGAATGCGAAATATCTGTGCCCTGCTGTAGTTGGTGCTACTATGGGAGCAGAGTAGGGGATGAATTATGCATAGTAGGTGTTTCGATGTATGCGGGTGCGGTCAGGCCTTATCAGAGGTGTGAGACAGGTGTATCTGATTGCCACGCCCGCGTGTGGGAGCCATCGCTTCACTTGTGAGCGTGCCTTGGTGTAGGTACTCGGGGTGTCCCAGTTATGTTAGCCAGCTACGGTGTCAGTGTTATTGTTATGTCGCCCATGGTCGTTTGTATCCCGAAGTCTGGCTTCTATAGTGGTTATATAGTGTTGACAGTCCATAGGCTGCACCCGAGCCATTGGGCATTGGGGTTGAGATGTCAATGTATCGGGTTCGGCCACTAGGGCACGTCGAAGATCGAGAAGCCAGTGTCTAGTGGATGGGCCCGTCAGGGACTTCCAGGCATGGCCAGAGAGCGTTTGGCCAGAACCAGTGCCAAGTCAATAAATTTGATGCTGTTCTTACGTGGTGCATTCATTTTTATAATGTCTAGCAGATAGTGTGCGCCCTGAATTGGAATTGTGGTTCCCGTTGCCGCGGCCAGTATGTCAGAGACCTTCCCCCAGTATGTTATGATGTGGGAACACGTCCACACCATATGTATAAAGTCAGTGCCTTTGTCGTGACACCTGGGACAAATATGAGGTTGTGTACATTCGTGCCAGCCTGTGCGGGGAAATATGATGCTTGATGTTGTGATGTTCAAAGATATCCGGTACATAATACGATTGGAAGATTATGTCACTAAAATTACTGAGGCACAAAGAATAGTTAAAAATAAATAGATTACACAATAACGCATATTATTCGGTTTGCCGTACACTCTCGCCTACCGATTTCAGAGGATGAGCAGATGCATGCACCAGGAGGGCACACCTAGCGGAGCATCGCATGCGAGTGCTCTCTGAATGAGTGGCTTGGTGTGAACATGACACTTGCATTTTCACAGATTGAAAAACACGCATGGGTATAGTGCATGCCAAAAGTGGAATAATCACAGTATGACAAATAATTTGGTTGGTGGCACATACTATGCCTCACAAAAAAACATGGTTTCATAACCTGAAAAGTCAAATAAAACCCTAAATTAATAATAATAATAATAATAATAATAATAATAATAATAATAATAATAATAAAGCATTTTGTAGAGCGCATGGTTACACCAACCAGTGTATCCCTGTGCTATAGATCTAACCTCACAGTAAAAGGGTGAGACAGAGGGGGGAAATCAGAGCTCTAAGATCTAACCTGTGTGAGAAAGGAGAGAAGAACAGGGAGGGAGCAAGCCTCTATAAAGTAGTAGGTCAGATCAAAAGAAAGGGGCAAGTATATTGACTGCTTATGCATGATTTTGGTTGCATGCTTTATGTGAATAGGACAAAGCAAATAGCTACAAAAAAACTGGGGAGTTGAGTAATATCAACCTTCTTTAGCACGCATGCCTTTATGACAAATGTTTTTACCACACATACGCCTTTACCAAAAAAATCTAAGTATTTTAATGGTAAGTATAAACCCCTTATGTGTATATAGAAAGGGTTTATACTTACCTGTAAAATTAAAATATATAAATGTTCGTGGTAAAGGCATGCATGGTAAAAGCATACGTGTGGTGAAAGTTTACCTACAAGTATATCACACGCACCCTAAACTCTAAAAAATACCCTTGCCACCCAAAAACCCATACTCACCCTTTACCCTAAAAATACCCTTGCAATCCAAAAGCCCATATCCCCCCTAAATTACCCTTGCCACCTAAAAACCCATACCCACCCTACACCCTAAAAATACCCTTGCCACCCACAAACCCATACCCACCATAAAAAAACCCTTGCCACCCAAAAACCCATACCCACCCTAAACACTAAAAATACCCTTGCCATCAAAAAACCTGTTCCCTCCCTAAAATTACCCTTGCTACCCAAAAACCCATACTCACCCTTAACCCTATAAATACCCTTGCTACCCAAAAACCCATATCCACCCTAAAATTACCCTTGCGACCTAAAAACCCACACTCACCCTAAACCCTAAAATTACCCTTGCTGGCCAAAAACCCATACCCACCCTAAACCCTAAAACTACCTTTGTCACCCAAAAACCCAAATCCATCGTAAATCCTAAAAATACCCTTGACACCCAAAACCCATACCCAAACTAAACCCTTACAATACCCATGCCACCCAAAAACCTAGACCCACTCTAAATCCTAAAAATACCCTAGTCACCCAAAAACCCATACCCACCCTAAACCCTAAAAATACCCTTACCACCCAAAAACCCATAGCCACCCTAAACCCTAAAAACGCTCTTGCCATATACAAATATAATATACTTACACGTGAAATCCTTACATTTTCATTGTAAAGGCATGCGTGATAAAGGCATATTCGCATGATCAGTACAGGCATATTCGCTGAGGTAAAGACGCATGCGTTGTAAAGGCATGCGTGGTTCCGGCCGTGTTGTTAATGCGGTTTCCCTTTGTTTCAGTTTGTGCTTGAAATGGAAATATAGAAAAGTGCGGGTACCATATACCAAAGTACCTGCTTGCTTCTGAGTGTTGCTGGTACTCTACCATTAAAGGTATTGCATCTCTGCTAAGAAGTGTATGTGTTCTCCCTTTCAAAACAAAGAAGTGCAGGTTCTCAGTGCCTGACAGAACCGGCCCATTTAAAGCACTGCTTTCAGTAATTATGCTTTATCCTTTCTTGCCGGGTCTCTTGCGACTAATTTCTCTATTTTCTTTTGTGCCTCAAAACACCACCGAGCACATTCAAATAATGTCGGCTCATTCCTCAATAGCTTTTGATTATGTTTCATGGCTTTTTCAAATAGAACATTTAGCTATTGCTTTACTATCCATATTTTACATTTATCTGACACTCTCTGCATTTCAGATATAGGGCCTGATTAAGAGTTTAGCAGATCAGTTACTCTGTCACAAACGTGACGATATCCCGTAAGCAAGTAGTTTCCAACATGTGGTCCGTGGACCCCTGTGGGTCTGCATAGCCTCCTCAGGGGGTCTGCAATTACTTAGAAAATTAAATAATATTAACAGATTAATAAAGTGTATATAAATAAAGAAGCTAAATGGATAATTGAACATTTTTAAAAAGTACTGTGAATGTGAAAGAATTTGACGTTTGGTGGCTAAAAATTTAATTAGTATCCTTAGATTGTTTTGTGGGAGCATTGCAAGTGTATCAAACAGAATATAGTATGGATGATGCGTGACCTCAATTGAATTTAGAAAAGCTCCAACCTTTCTATTAAAATTAATAAAAAACATTTTTTAATTTATATGTGTTTTCAAATTAAACAAAATGTGTCATCATGATGAATGCCTTTTATCTGTATTTGTGTATTGTTTTGCGGTTCAAATAATCGACAATGCTTAGGCCTGGGTCCCTGGCTTCCAGTGATGACTCAGGCGGTTGGGGGAGATCTCCAATTCCTATAATGATTCAGTGGGGTTCCCCATGTTCCAGTAATGATTCAGTGGGGTTCGCCGGGTCCCAATAATGATAAAGTGGGGGTCCCCCGAAGTCAAAAGGTTGAGAACCACTGCCGTAAGCCATATTACAAGTGCGTTATATTTAATGGCACTAGTAATTTGACGTACAACATATCCTTCACGTTTGTGACGCAGTAACCCATCCGCCGAACTCTAAATCAGGCCCATAATTAGTGTCAATCTGCAGCTGTGAAAATTTGTAGGCGAGAAATGTTAAGACTCCACCTTAGTATTTCTTCTACCTACTGAACACCATAGGATTTACTTTCAATTGTTCTCACTTATGTAGCCAAATCAAAAGTCTGAAGATGACTATACTAGAAACAAAGTTGACAAAGCAGATAAACAAAAGCGATTTCAAACAGAAGATACTCTTAATTTTGCTAAAGCACAAAACTTCCAATTATGTGCCGCGCTATTGACAACTTAAAGAAACTATGTAAAATATAAAATAGCACAGTACTCATTTTTCTGGCAACCACTGGATGACAAGCCATCGGACACCAACACAATGGATGAGCCCAGTGAAATAATTTGAAATAATTTTTGAAGTAATAAAAATAATTGAAATTATTATTGGCTGAGCCCAGTGATTTGACAATGGGGTTGATGTAGAACTGTGATGCAAGTTAAACTGTTTTTTTAGACTAAAGGTAAAAGGAGGTAGGTAAATAAATTGATCCTATAGAATACGAAGACAGGTTCTATATCTGCGTCAGCGAGAAAATGATTCAGAACTTGGACAGGGAGACCATGACATGCACACTATCAATCGAACTCTGAGCTGATTACCCTCACATGCGATTGGTGGAGGGTCAGATGATCTAAAAGGCCAACAGAGCCCAGGTCTTTATAAACACCCACAAAAAGCCCAAAATCTTCCGACCTAGCCACCCAAAAGTGTTGAAATTGCCAAGACTGATCTATTCACACAAAGTATAACATAATATTACATATACCGTACTTTCAATCCTTTAGTGATCTCATAACTGCATACCTGGTGAAATTGTGGATGGCATCCTGCACACGCCTGGTAAAATGCACTGGAAGAGTCTCTCCATCCTTCGCTGTAAACGTGTTATCCAAAGCTCCTCTCGATAGCCCCTTTCTGAAAATCAATGGGACATATTAACATTAACTAATCACTGGCAATATCACAATTAGATAAATTAATTAGAAAAACGTTTTTCCTTCAGACATCTTAAAATAATATAATATTGGTATGCTAGTGGTTAGGAGTAGAGGCATCCATGCATTTAAGAAAACATGATGAACCTCTTGGTATTTCTCTCATTATTATATGCTACAGTTGAAGTGTTCAAATGTGTAATTTTTAAGAAAAATATTAGCTGAGCTGTACTGTATTGCTTACAGCACTATATACAATAATTCCACAAGTTAGATTATATTATGGATTTATATTTCCCACTTTCTTTATGTTTGTTTTTCCCTATAGCCTTATAGCCCACTGTAGAGGGCTATAACGGCTATTAAAGGCCCTCTCCAGCGCTAACAAGGGAGAGGGAATTTAATAGCCTGTATAGCCCAGCTACGAAGGGCTAAGGCTATTAGAACATTCTGCCACTAGAGGGCAGAATGTTCTAACAAAAAAAAATAAAGCCTTATGGGAGCGTGAGGGGATTGGAATCCCCTCAGGCTCCCTGTAGCCTTTGTTCACAGCCAGAGCTGTGAACAAAGAAACATTGGAATGTTGGAGCTCCAGGCTTATACCAGCCATTATAAGCCCGGAGCACTACATTGTTTTCAATGGAGCTACCAACATTCCAATGTTCTAATTATCTTCTTCTTTGATAACTTTATTTCGGTCAACTCGGGCCATAAAAGTACATTAAGACAAATGAGTTAATAAATAATATTAAATAATACAATACAATCATGAATTCTAATTTTTTTACAATTTAAAAATATGATTTAACCATCACTGGAATCAGATAAAACAACTTTGAAAATTCAATTAATGGGTAATACAAATAACCCTGTTGTATGTGCCTCCATGGATTTCTTGAAGAAACGGGCAAACATAGGGCTCTAGACACAATTATTTTAAAAAACTCCTGCGCTTGTGCCACATACCATTCAGGAAGCACGAGACAGCAAAAACAATAGGGGGATGGGTATCGTGCTTTAAGATCCTAAAGGCTTGTAAACAGTTCTAAATCCTAGGTTTCTACAGATTGGGATTATCCATCGTTTACGCGATGCAAGATATGCAGTGCAGAAGAAAAACACATGAATTTCAGACTGTGTCTTATAATTGCACGCCGGGCATTCTTCATTCTTTGCATGATCCCATTTACTGGTAAACGTCAAAAGAGGAAGAGTCCCCAATCTATATTGAATGTATAGTTTCCTGGCCTGAGGAGGATAGATCAAATCTAAAAACTCTTCTTATTTGTATTCGGCCTTCACTTGTAGAAACTCTTTTGTCAAGAGACCACCAGGAGACCTTTCTTGAAGGATTGTCAAGTTATGATGCCTATAGTACCGCACAAGATCTACCCTAGTTGTTAACGTGCACGCTATATCCGGTGTTTCCCAAAGTTCCTGCCTCCCTATCCTGGTACTAAGAACCCTTATGTGGCTAAGCCACGGGATTTTCTTATTAATTAGGCTAGGCAAAACCCCCCTGAGATCGTCTCTATAGCAAGACAGCTCAGGTGTCGCCCATAGCCTATGCCAGTACGTGAGGGGCCTTAAAGCAATCTCTTCATCAATGGGCAGCAACCCTAAGACCATTCGGAGAGGAACAAAGGGAGTGCTAGGGGGGAGTCCCAACAAATGCCTCATAAAGGAATGCTCTACTTTCAAAAGGTTGGAGGGCCTACATTATCCCCACAATTCAGCCCCATACAGGGTGGCCCCCTGGCCTGTGCTTTATAAATTTCAATGATAGGGGTGGCTGGCTTAAACATAGCCAGTCTATGCATTTTCATTATCCCCCCCGCTGTGTGTGTTAACTTTAGGCTCGCCCTGGTCAGTTGGGTATCCAACTCCAACTGTTCTGATAGAGTGATGCCAAGATACTCAAATGTCTTCACTCTTTCCAGTGTGGTGCCGTCTAACGATCAGTTCGGACGAGTGGTCCTGGGGGGGATTGAAGATCATAATTTTGGTTTTAGTTAAGTTGATCTCCAAGCCCCTGAAGATAAAGAAGTCAGCGAAGCCATCCAAAATGCGCTGTATGCCCGTTGATGTTTTGGACAGCAACAAAGTGTCGTCCGCGAACATCAGCGCAGGCACCCTCCCCGAGACTAACCTTGGAGCATCACTATCTTTAACACCAAGAAAGTGCTCAAAAAGCCCGTTGATATAGAGGCAAAATAAGGTGGGGGCAAGGACGCACCCCTGACAAACCCCCTGCTTCACTGGAAAACGTGCTGACAGTTCCCCGTGTTTCCCGCACCTAACTTGGGCGTAGTTCTCCCTGTGCAGCCTCACTAGCACATCCAGAAGGTATGGTGGGATTCCAAGGTCACCTAATACTTTCCACAATTTTTCTCTAGGAACTAAATCGAAGGCAGACTTCAGGTCAACGAATATGAGGTAGAGGCTGCCACCCTCAACACTCACCGTCTTCCAGTATAGGACCTGAAGTCTGAATATCTGGTCGATGGTTGATGTACTCGACCTGAAGCCTGCCTGATAAGGACTTAGGATCTCCATCTCCTCTATCCAGCCCTGTATTTTGTCTAGAATAACCCATCCCATATGTTTTTGGGTAGTGTCTATTAGGCTAATAGGCCTATAGAAAGACGGAAGGAGAGGGCAACCTTTTTTGTGTATGGGGACTATCTCGGCCCCACGCCAAGTATCCGGAGGATCCATACCCTTTAAGATGGCATTAAACAGGGCACACAGGTACGGACCCCAGATTTTCGGTTCCATCCGAAAAAGATCCCCCGGTAACTTATCTAGACCAGGTGCTTTGTTAGATTGTAGTTTATCAATGGCGGATTCTACTTCACCTAAAATAATCTCCCAAGCCCCTTCCAATCGATACTCATGGAAGGGCTTCGGAGAGGGAGAGATAGTACCCTCTTTGCTCTGATCAGCATACAATGCCCCAAAATGTGCTTCCCAAACTGCTGGCGCTTTATTAGGTTCCAGTGCGGGTCGCCCCCCATTCCCCCAGAGCTAACTATTGGCCAGAATGTTTTCAGGTCTTTTTCATGCAGGGCAATCATAAGATCTTCCCACTTCTCGGCTTCCCAATTTTTCTTTTCTGAAATGATAGTCCGCTTGTACCTAGTCCTACACTGCTTAGTTGCTAACCTGTCCTTCGCCTTTACTGCAATTAGCAGATCTAGTTTGGCATCACGACAATTTGCGTTACACCAAGGGCAGACAGAATCATTTTTTACCCTTCGCTTTCCTACTGGATGAAACACATCAACCAATTTTCGTGTCAGGTGTTTGTGGATTTTTAGGGCCTATCTTGAATCCCTGTTTGTGGGCCTGCTCGACCTACCTCGCCCATTTCAATTAAGTATGGTAGGACCTGTTGGTATATAATTGGCCAATTTAATTGGAGATTTCTGGATGTGACACCACCTCACTCTCCGCCTATTATTCGCTAAAGTCAATAAATTTTGCACTGAATTGGGTGCTGGTGGAGGATTAGACAAACCCAAACTACCTGCTTTTAGGGTCATTACTAGAACATTATTTTCACTGTCTTGCCTCTGGTGAATCTGAAAGTCAAGAACCCTGTCCCGAGCTCAAGTTTCAACCAAGATGTAATCAAGCAGCGAGTTCTGCCCTTCTCTATTAAACGTGAACTGGCCTGGTCTATCAGATTTTGTCCTCCCATTACATGCCCTCAATGATAATGCCAAGGTAAGGGAGTTAAGTTGTAAGACCAGCGGCGACCAAGCTTTGACTGGTGGAATCTGCGGGTCAGGTATCAACCAGTGCTCGTCCTCCTCAGTAGGGCCATCTAGGATTGGATTATTTAGAGGCTCAAACTGTCAGTTGAAATCACCTCCTACTATCAGTACAACTGCTGGATCAAGCGTTGGTATAAAGTGTCTCAGATCTTCTATAGCTCCAGATTCTTGCCCATTATGTACAGGTCTCGAGTAAACATTAAGTAGGGCTATTTGTGTTTTTGAGGGTAGTGTTAAGAGAACACATTGCGCCTCATCAGAGTTAGCTGGAATCTGATCAGCTTTAACGCCCAGGTCCGTGCCCAGAAAAATACTTAAGCCACCATATTAAAAGGAGCAAAACCTACTCTCTGGTGTTCCTCCCGGGCCCACGTCTCTTGGAACAGGCAGACATCACAGTTGTCTACAAAAGATCCACAATCTGGACAAGATAATTTATTCTTAATTCCAGCCAAGTTCCAGGACAAAATTCTAATGTTAGCGCCCAGCATTCGAGTGGTCTGGTGAACCTCAGTGCTCCTATTGCCCTCGGCAGGCATTCCATCAGGATACAATCGGCGTGATTGTCCTCTGCCACCGCCAATTCTCCGTCGATGGCCCCCCTGGCTACTAAGGCACCACCTACCTGAATTATCATAGGTAGAGTGCCAAAGGACAGACCATCGTTCACGCAACTCCCCCCAGCCAAAACGGTCCCATAGTGATCTACTGCTTCCCTCTGGGTCTTGATCTGCCACCAAAGTTTGAACCTACCACCGTTCATTGCCATACTGGGCATTGTGCAAACTTTAGCCTCCCTACTGTCATCAGTAACTCCCTTAGGGGATTTCTCACACCCCAGTACACTATTTAGGGTCAGTATCTGCCCATGGGCCACAGATCCCTCACCAGTTTCGGACAAGCCTGGCTGGTTATCAAGTGGGTTTAGATGATGACTACTCATGGTCTGTCAATCTACCTGATCTAAAGCACTGAATCTATTACTTACAGGAAAGGCGACTGAAAGGGGGATGTCATTTATAGATTGACCATAGTATGTACTGCCTACCTGGGCTCCTGAATCCCAGCTATCCCAATTTCCCCAAGTCTTGCCCCTTCTCTCTGAAATGGGATTGTTCGGGATAAGTATAGGTTAAGGGGAGGGACTGTATTTGTATTAACGACCGTGCTGAATGCCAGTCGCATATATGCTCTACCACCCACCTGTTTCTAAAGTTGATCAAAATACAGTCACCCTCAATATGTTTCTTTCGTTGCCCCACCCAGTTTACTCTGCGGGCAAAGAGGATTTCACTAGATACCTGTGGAGGGAGTGGCCTATTAGAATTCAGTCAATGAGTACATTTATTTTTAAGGTCGGTGTATGACTCATCTTTGCCTTGATTCAGCACAGGAACCCCAGCTAATACTACAACATACGGAATTGATTCCAGTGGAAGATCTATACACGGTAGTTTGGTCTTCAGTGCACCTTGAGTCAAGGCACTCCTAGAGGAAGCACGTATTCTATCTGTTATCACTTGTTCGTGCGTCATACTACCCCCCTCACACAACATCGCTGGGTTCATGTTCTCATTGGGTTCTCCCCCACCACTTGCCTTGCTCCCAGTCATTGCCATAATATTCACCACAACATTCCCACTCATTGAGGGTAAAGGCAAGTTAGCGGTTAAGTTGGGAGGGGGCAGGATAGGTAGATTGCTAGGGGTGGGGGGGTTACCTAATACATTTGATGCCATTACTGAAGTCCCAATATCCCCTTCCATCCGCACAGTGTTCTTAGCATAATTACGTACAAAAATAGATTCAAGATGCAAGATTCTTTCCTCTATAGAATTAAGTCTATCACAGAGAGGGAGACACGAGTTGGTAATTATCAGTAAAACATTTCATCCAAACATTGTACCTTCATACTTTACATCTCTTACCTTTATAAGTGCCACTGCCCTAGTTAATGTCTTACACTGTAAACTACGTTACTGCTGTTATGTGTATGAGCACTTCAACAACATTATTGTGAGAATATTATGTAGATTAAACAGCATACAGTAGAATCTGGTATGAAGATAATCCTTGCTCAAAGCAAAGAAGGCAGACCACTTTTTTACGAGACACTCACATGGGAGACAGATACCTGTCTCTTTGTTTAGAGGGGCAATATCAAATTTTCTTAAAGTACCCTGAAGCAAAGCTAGTGGCGACACACCTCTATTCATTATAAATATGAGGTGCTTAACTGAAGTCGTTAAGGATAGCCAGTCAAATTACTATTGTGAAAACTATCACTGATGGAATACATTTGATACTACTAAAATTCTAGTTTCAAAACTAACTACGGAAAGGTGATCACTTTATATTTAATACAATTCATGTATCTTAAGTTATTTGTGCATATCGGGTAGCCCCTGAACCCTATACTCCACACTCACTTTATCAAACTTGATACAATTTACCACATCTTAGATATTACTACAAAAGTATTTTCAATTGAATAGTAGATGGAAGGCACTGCGCGCAGGTGAATCTCTCAAAAGCAATTTTATTGTAAATATGTAAGCATTGTTGCGGTAGACAACGAACATCGCAACTTCTTCAGAGTCCCTCTGTGACCACCTGCCCACACTGGAGCGTTGGTTGAGTTCTGCTCAAGAAAGTTCTGACACCAGGAGCCCTCCTGAGCATGACAAAACACAACACACATCCCTCCTTTTCAGGCAAATAACTTGTTTACAAGGTTAAATAAAGACCAAAAAAAATAAATACAACATACCCAAAATGACGAAGAAACATTCATTTTACCGTAATATAACCAGAAAGATAAAACTGCTGATTACAAATAGCTGCATTTCATAAACAGAAATTAATACATCTCATAATTTCGGAATTTAGCGGGCATGAACTTCAGTCTGTGTGATCTGCACTATCTTGTAAGGCCAGTCGAACCACCAGTAGTAACTACAGAGGATTCACTACTCGCATCCTTCAGAATACATTCAGACTCATGGAATTTTTGCTCTAATAAGATCTTTGCACATTCTCTGCTGACTTTTTCTATACAACTATAATTCCACCATTGACCATGTTCTAATTTCACAGCGCTCAAGTTTTCACTAACCTCCTCAAAATTCTTCCCTACCCAACCACGTTTGTTATTTTGCAATTTCTTTGCACATTTAATACAGCCAAATCTGGTTTTACTCGAACTACACCTGGAAACTGCATCCTTCTGAATCATCCTCCTCCCAGAACTACTTGGCAAGACATTATCTACCGAAACTTCAAAGAAACGGGGGACCCCACATCAATATAAGGCAGGTAGACGGGGAAAACATAAGTATCAAACAAGGACGGAGACCTGCCCTGTAGTTTTAAATGGGTGGCCTACTAGAGGTCCAAAGAACTAAGTACCACTTTGAACCCTGGGTGGATGTCTCACAGATGAATCAACACACATATGTTTATCAAAACCATCTGGGACTGTATGTCATCTGTCCCTGATACATCTTATGCATCTGTGGCAATTGTGTGAAGTGTTGCTTGAAGTGTGAATGATTGTGTTTGTGTGTTGGTGGTATGTGTCGTGGGAATATGGGCTATGAATAGGAATGAAATCTTTTTTTCTAAACAAATTCTTTTATCAATGTATATTTATTATTGTCTTTTCTGAATATATTTGTCTACATTTCCAAAACACTAAATGAAAAAGAAAAAAATGGAGAAAAAAAGGAACTATAATAATTAATAATAAATAGTTTTGATAAACATATATGTGTTGATTCATCTGTGAGACATCCACCCAGGGTTCAAAGTGGTACTTAGTTCTTTGGACCTCTAGTAGGCCACCCATTTAAAACTACCGGGCAGGTCTCCGTCCTTGTTTGATACTTATTATCTACCGAAACACCAGATCTGGACAACCAGGCTGGGTTTAGAAAATCAAAAGCTTTCCTTCCCCTTAAAGCACAAAAAGGAGTGATGTCTGTTTCTTTGTTAGGTGTATTGCAATGTGCCCTCAGCATTGTTCCCACAGCATCCTCTACATCAACACCCCTCAAACGATGCCTCACGTACACACTCAACTACAACTCTATTCCTTTGCTCTACAAGACCATTCGCTTGAGGGTGATATAGACTACAACGTTTGTGTTAATGCCTGCTCCATTTATAAATTCCATTATTTCTTTTTAAATGAACTGCACTCTAATGTCTGACATAATTTCTGCAGGAAAACCTTCTCTGGCAAAAATATCAGTAAGAAAAGATAAAACACTTTTTGTGTGGGTTTCCCTTACAAATCTAACCTAAAACCACTTCAAGACAGAGGGGCCGATTCCAATGTCGTACGGACCGGTGCCTGCCACTGGGTGCAGAGATCAACATTCGGTAGCCTCACACCCATGGGGGCCCTGCTTGGGTTCCCCAAAGACAGTTTCCCACTACCATTCTGTGTCATAAAGGCCAGCACAGAAAGGCAGTAGGTAACTGTCATCGGACTCCCTCAGCTGGAAAGAGCCGGCCGGGGGAGTACTGAAGGGTTTCCGGCTGGCGGACGAGCTCTCTGAGCCTGTCGGAAGCCATCCGGAAACTCGAGTCGGATACCTTTCAAACCGAACCCATCGGAATGGCTCGGTCGGAAAGGAATCTGAATCGGTGACTCCGATGCAGTTAGGATGACTTCGACCGAGGGTCGGAGCCATTCCTAACCACATCGGAATTAGCCCCATAGTCTACTAAAACAATGGCATACTTTTGTTGGGCTAGTAAAATGGCCCTACAAAGTGAATGGCCACTCTTTCCCACACACTTTCAGGAGAATCGATGATGGTCAAGGGTTGTACTCTTGTAAGTCCTTTGACATTTTGCTGACAATTCATACATTTGGATACACAGTCTCAACGTCCCTGTCCATACCTGGCCACGAGGACAGAACCTTTAAACTTTTCCTATTAGAAGTCATGCTTAAATGCCCTTCATGACTGAGAGCAAGCAACTTTTTCTAATTTTGGACCAAAAGGAAAATCACCCTCCACTGACAACTCATTTTGAATGTTACAAAAACTCTGTAAAACCAGAGGCAAATTCTTTTCCCTATGCCAAACATGTCACATAACCCTGCACAGGGATGTATGATGTTACAACGCATACTTTTACAACGCCTACCTTTACATCGCAAGTTTTACAACGCATGCCTTTACAACGCATAGTGCCTTTGGGCGCTGGATAGTGAATAGTTTAATTTACTATTCCAACTCCAGTCCCCGTGGATAGTAGGGAAGGTGTTGGATAGTACATTAAACCTATTCCCTATCCTAGAGCGCCCCCCAGCGCAATGCGTTGTAATGGTTTGCGTTGTAAAAATTGCGTCGTAAAGGCACTGCGTGGTAAAAGTTGCGTTGTAAAGGATGTTTACCCTGCACGTCCTTCAAAATGTCATCTGCCTTCAAAACATTCCTCCACTCTTGCTCAGACACACATACCACATCAGACCAACAAATTCTTACAACCAAACATTCCACATCCTCTTCTACCTTTTCAACTTGATTACAAATATCTGATTCCCATGAAACTGGTAGGAGTGAAAGACAATCTGCTTACTTGTTCCTCCCTCCTGAAATGTGCTGTACCTTAAAATGATGCTCGAAAGTTTCAAATCGAGTCTATCCAATCTGGCTGTAGCATCACTGGTAATAACATTTGAACCATTCAAAATAGGAATTAAATACTTGTGGTCCATGCTAATAACAAAATGAGTACCCCACACATAGCATTTACATTTTTCCACAGCGCAAGTGCTTGCTAACATTTAATGTACTATGAAAGAGTACATTCCTTCTTGAGGTTTCAAAGTGTCTGATGGAAATGCAATGGTGCTCTCTTTGCCTGCATACTCCTTAATTAATACTCAACCCCAGCATTACTGAAATCTACTGTAATGCACATCTTCCCCCTTGTTTAGCAAAGGACTCAGTAAAGGAGAATCACTAAGGTTCTTGATAATCTTAAAAGCATTTTGAAGGGCCAAACCCCAGACAAATTTGTCACTCTTCTTCAAGAATCTTAACAGAGGTTCTGCAACTGTGGAAATATTTTGAATAAACTTTGTGTAAAACTCACACATGTACATTAACAACACCCATAGTTCATTGCGATCTTCAGGTTTAGCTACATCAACAGTAGCTCTGACTAAACCAGGTCTGTGTGAAATGTCCTTAAAAGACCACATGCCTGAAGTATTCAACATATTTTGCTCCAAAAACATGTTTTTCCTTTCTCAATTTCAGTCCTCTACTTGTAATAGCTTTTAAACTTTACTCAGTCTGTAATTGTGTTCACATGCATCTTTACCATCATCTAATACATCATCTTGAAATATAGAGACACCAGTAATGCCACACAGCACATCTTCCATCACTCTCTGGAAAGTGGCAGCCGCTGATGCCAACCAAAAAGATACTCTACAGAACTGGAAAACACCATCTGGAGTGACAAAAGCAATCAAATGTTTGGAATTCTTACTTAGAAGCTGCTGATGATCTGCTACAAGCATGTCTAATTTGGAAAATATAGATGCACCAGATAATGATACAATCCGCTCATCGATTCTGGGAAGAGGGTGCCCATCAACTCATATTGCCTTATTTAAAAAACATTAGTCTATGCACATGCATAGTTCATTGTTTTTCTTGCGAGCAATGGCAACAGGAGACAACCATAGTGAATAATCAGTCGCTTCAATAACCTCTTCTTGACATAAATTCTTCAACAACTCAGTTAACTCCTTCCTAATGCTCAATAGAACACTTCGCAAATTGTGTTTGACAGGTAGTGTCCTTCTTTAAGTTTTATATGATGCTCAAAATTACTTATTGTACCCAATTTATCTATAAAGATATCTACATAATCTGAAATCTCATCAATATTTTTGACAGGCACACTAGCCTCATCCGCTTTAGTTACACTCAATACTTGAGGGTAACATCCAGGTCACAATTGAAGACCCAAACACCCTTGATGATATCACCCTAAATGTCTGGCCCAGCAACCGATACGTAAACTTTACCCACGACAATACGATCCTCAAATTGAATGGATGTTTCAAAATACACTTCAAGGTCGATCTTGACTCCATTACAGTCTCCTGGATTAACATTTAGGGGTAAAGGTTCCTGCATAAGCTCATAGTTTGTTTAGAAAATATAGTAAATTTGGAACCTGAATCAGTCAACAAAAGAATTTTGATTCTATTGACAACAAATTTCTCAATAGGATATTTGCAACAAGATATGTCTTTCTCATGTACTTGTTTTGATCGTCACCAGTAATGGAAGACACTGCAGTCAGGTGAATCTTCCAAAAGCAATTTTATAGTTAATATGTAAGCAGTATACAAGTGCGGGAAACAGCGAATGGTGCAGCTTCCTCCGAATTCCTCTGCTACCAACTGCCCACACTAGATCGTTGGCTGGAGATCTGCTCATGAACGTTCCGACACCAGGAGCCCTCGTGAGCATGACACAACATAATAGTCCATTCACGACTGTGAATTTCACCACCATAAAATAGCTTCCAAAATGATATAGTCCAACCGGTTAGTTAGTATCCAAAAAATTCTATAATCTTCACAAGAATTTTGTAAAAACAGCCAACGCGTTTCATCCACCATTTGTGGACTTCAGGGTGTATTTGTTAGTAGTATTCCTCTGTGGTTAAGAACATCAGTGCCAAAACTGTTATTATTAAAATTGTTGGCATTTCTTTTGTGTGCCCAATCCCTCCCAAGTCCAGGGTCAGGTTCAAACTCACTTTATTTAGTGATACCGCAACAGTGCCTTGATAAACACATGTTGCTGCCATGGCGGTCGGCGTTTCTTACATGTGAGAGCTCCTCTCTGAAGTCCACAGGTGTTGGACGAAACACTTTGGCTGTTTTTACAAAATTCGGGTGAAGATTAAAGAATATTTTGGATACTAACTGACCGGATGAACTATATCATTTTGGAAGCTATTTAATGGTGGTGCACTTCACAGTCGTGAATGAATTATTTTGGTCCTTTGGATCACTCTCTGGAAACAGCGGGAGTAGTGGGTGTGCACGCCAAACAGTTGGAAATGTTTGTACTTTGAACTAACAGTGGGGGAATGTTGAGGGATGTGCGGTTGCTCCATAGGCTTGCTGTTTCAATTTTGTTGTTTACAACACAAGAGTCCATTAGATTATTCAGTAAGATAAGGTAAACTGTGCCAAAAATGTTGGACCCAAGAATCCTCAACTTACCCACATGCATATATTGTGTTTATGTCAATGTTTTTTGTTGTAAGTATTTTCCATGTTATTCAATGTATATACCCTTGGTAAAAATGCAAAAACACTTTAATGTGATAGTAAAATCAAATTCCGATATATATCAGGGCCATCATGGTTAAGATCAAAGTTATAATGAAGACATTAATGTGAAACTTGCATTTGGAAGATGACCTACAGTCTGTGAGGTCAAATGAAACTGGAAATAGACTTTCAACTTGATTGAGAGTTTGGGATGGTGGAGTACATTACCTTTATCATTCAGAGGACCTCTGCCTGCAAAAACGTAGAGTTGTCTACCGGCCTTGTGGGCAACGCTTTGTATTGAAAGGAAACAGTGTCATGGCAGTTGCTGTCAAGGTATTTAAGGTTTGATAGACAATACCTTCAGTCATGGCTGCAGGTCCTCAAACATTTCAAAAACTTTTCTGATGGTCAAATCCAAACTCCCAACGTGTAAGTTTGTTCATGAAAAACGAAAAACTAACAGCCCAGCCGTTTTCTCCCACAGTGTGGGAGTCTTTGTTTATTTTCTGTCCCTTAATGCTAGTTTTTTCCTGGTGGTGATCTGAGGAGGGTGCTCCTCAGAGAAAGTATTCAGTTGATGAAGCCAACAGGGGCTCCGATGATGGCATACCTACAATCCACCAGACTCTAAATATGGTGGGTGGGCCATCACTTTGGCAGACACGGTACGCCGTTGTGTTTGCAAAGGGGTACTCTGTCCGCCAAGCTTTGAATCTGACCCTTTGTCTTAATATTAAGAATTTCACCAAGTCAAGTTAAACTGTTTCGGATCAGGGGGATACTATTACTGACGATGTTTTGGGTTATTTAGAAATAGAACTAATTTTACAGACCCCTACTGACTAAAATTGTGTGTGCTCCTATCTCTTTATTTGGATACAAGCAAATGGAAATAATGATAGTGATACCTCTCGGCCAATTAATAAGGGATTGGTTGAGAGAATGTCTGCAGCATGGAGGGAACTTTAGAGATTTATTCAAAGGACAGAAATCAGTTGTGCAACAGACAAAAGAAGGCAAGATTGGAAACAAAATGGACATGGAAAACTTTAATGTTGCAAAAAATAATTTGGACTCTCCCAGGGTAGCTAAGCTCTCTAATGCTTGTCTAAGGTCTGTTTTCAGTCGAATAATACTCTTCACCTGAAAGTTGACTTCGGTATGATAAATATTTTGTAATTGACTAATTTAAGGATGGAAATCTTATTCAGAAATCCCGTTGAAAATCGTTATATGCTCAACACCCCAATAATATACAGTGCTCAGTTCTCCCAAGCTAAGATTGCACCATATAAATACCAAGTACATACATACACATATACTTGTAAATATATATATATAGATGAGGACACATAAACTATTGAATACGTCATGGGAAATAATGCTATGTAGACACCCCCCTCTTATGAGCTTCAAAGCTGGTGGGAGAGATGGCAACTACAGTAGGTACCTGCAGGTCTGTCCAAGCATGAGCAGAGGAGTGGTGTTCTGTGCAGTAACAGACGGGGCCAGAAAGCAGTGTTTTTTATCAAGGCCCCTCCACTCACAGCAGAGCGCTGCTTCAGCCTGAGTATACTTCGTTATAATGGTGAATGGAAGAATGTGAAACCAATTAAATACTTAGCCACAAGAGTTTTTTGTGACATCTACACGAAAAGCACTGGAATGCTTTGTTTTTAGTTCTCTGGGAAAAGTATTTTCTGATTATTTCAGTGGATTGCTTTTTGTACGTTCTTATTTTGTTGACATTTTGTCTATATTTATTGGACTTTTTTTTAAACAAATATTATTCCGTGTTGCATGTCCTTCATGCACATCTCTGTAGAGTTGCCGCTCTAGTGTTCACGCTACGTCATCACGTAGCGTGAACGGGCGGCGATTTTAGGTGGCGCGTGCATAGCGCGAAGATTCGGGTGCCGGAGCCTGAGTGAACGGCAGCACGCTCAGCGCTCTTATAGTATTGTGCAACTAGCAATAAATAACGTATTAATACACGATTGTGCACTGTCATCATTGGGTGTAACCCCATTCCTACAGTGGCGACGAGGCTGGGACCCGAGAAAAACGAACATTGGAAACAAAACAGACACCCTGGGAAGGTGACCACGGCACAGGAAGAAGGCAAATAGATTGCACCACAAGCTAGGCCACAGGAAGGGGCCAGAAGAGCACTGAGAGCGCGGCAGAAGCGGCTGTGCACCAAATCCAACAAGGGAGGCCCGAGGAATCCAGGTACAGGGGCAACACACACACCCAGGGCTGCAGGGATGAAGAAGAGCGCCCTGGAAGGGAGAAGCAGTGGAAATACAGACAGCCTAGGCCCAACCACATGCCAGGAAGTGTGCAAGGGAGCTACACTGCGTGGGTAGACCCTGACTTAGCAGGAGCACTAGCGGAATCAGGGGGCAGAGATAGAGGAGACGCAGGAAGTCCCCAGCTCCATCCAGTACAAGGAGAGGAGAGCAGTGCAGCCCCAAGAGCCAGAGTACAGCGCTGGAAAAGCGCGTAACCATGAGCATATCCTCAGTGACAGCACCGATACCATTCCTGCCCAAACCAGGAGAGCCCCTGATGAAGTGGGAAGACTGGAGAGAGTACATCTCAAATTACATCGAGGTCCTGGAAGATGAAAACGAGGAGGAGTTCTCGAGTAAAAGATAAAGAAGGATTTTACTACACAATCTAGGAGATCAGGGTATTCAAAAATCTAGTACCCAAACCCCGGCAAGATGGAGACGATGACGTCTATGCCCATGCGATAGAAGAACTCAACGAGCACTACAGGCCGGCAGTGTGTGTGTCGATAGACCGCTACAACTTTCAACAGCGGAAACAAGAAAATGGTGAGTCGATCGATGAGTATGTGGCAGCGTTACAAAGGTTGGCATCCACGTGTAAATATGGCGCCCTCCATGATGAGTTCATCAAGGACCAGATAGTGATGCACACGATGATTAAATCAGTGCAAGACAAGCTATGGGCATGCGGAGATACCACGTTGAAAGAGGTGATTGCGATAGTGAAGAAGGCGGAATTGGCGCGGAGATGTGCGGAAGCAGCAAAAAGAGAAACAGTGGCGAAGCCGATGGTTAACAGAATAGAAGAAGAAGAGCCCGAAGGAGGGAACAAGAAAATGGGGGCGACCTACAGAGGACCCAATAAGTGGCAAGGGAAGCCGGGATCACCAGGGAAGCAGACGAAAGGAAGTAAGAGTCCCTGTTACCGATGTGGAAGTTCGGCTCATGAAGCACACGACAAGAGGTGCCCAGCGTTCCGGGCCAAGTGCATGTTTTGCGGTGTGATGGGACATTACGAAAAAGTATGCCAGAGAAAAGCGGGCCGCAACACAGTGAAATATGTAGACCAAGACCAAGAAGGCATGGAAGGAAGATGCCAAGAGGAAGAGGACGAGGTGCTATGTATAGAGGAGCAAGTTCTGAGTGTGGACACCAGGAGATCGAACAAACCGGTGCTGGACATGCTAATAGGCGGCGTGATGATAAGCATCGTGGCGGACTCAGGATCGCCATACACGATAGTACAGAGGACAGTATGGACAGAGAAATTCACGCCCCAATTGGGTCCGCAGTTGGAACCGCCAGACATCAGACCGGTCACGTACCTGAGGGACCGCATCCCCATAGTGGGATTTAGACCGCTGAAATTTGAGTTCAGAGGACGCAGTGCCGCTTGCAAATTATATGTAGGGGAAAAAGGCCCGTCAGTACTAGGCTGGATGGACCAAGGAGACCTGGGCATCAAGCTGGACCCCGGCGGAGCAGTACAGGTACTGTTGACGGAGCCAGAAAAATGGCCAGACATAGAAAAGTGGAAAAGAGACTTCCCTAAGGCGTTCGGCGGAAAGGTCGGGAAATTGGAAAAATTCTCTCACAAGATCATCCTCAAGACAGATGCCACACCGGTATCACACAAAGTGAGGAATGTGCCGATTGCAGTGAGGGAAGCGGTGCAACAAGAACTGCATTAACTGGAAAGGAACGGAATAGTTGAACCCATCACATGTGCGGAGTGGCTGGTGCCCCTGGTTGTGGTCATGAAACCTAATGGCAAGTCCGGTTGTGTGTGGACCTGCGCGAACTAAACAAGAGTATCTTGGTGGAGAAGTTCCCTTTACCCCGCATCGAGGAAATGCTGGCGAAAACCAAAGGAATAAAATGGTACTCTACCATTGTTTAGACGTCGGCGTACCACCAAATAGCGTTACACCCAGAGAGTAGGAAGCTGATGTCGTTCATAACTCCCTTCGGGTGTTACCAATTCTGCCGGATGCCTTTTGGCCTCACGGCAGCAGCGGCTGTCTTTCAGAAACTCATGCATCACCTCTTTAAAGACTTGGAAGGGATCCAATACTTCCAAGACGACATCCTAGTAATGGGAAAAGATCAACGAGACCACGACACCAAGTTGCCCAAGGTGCTGAAGGTGCTGGAGGATAAAGGACTGACTGCAGAGTGGGAGAAGTGCCGCCTAGGAATGGCTTCTGTCACCTGTCCCAGCTAGCAAGGAAGAAGTACGGTCTTTTCTAGGGATGGCCGAATATTATAGTAAGTCCGTACAACACTTTGCCACCAAGACCCACCACATGAGGCAGCTTACGAGAGAGAAAACGGCATTCGCATGGACGGAAGAGAGACAGAAGGAGTTCGAAGGTGTCAACAGAGATGTTGTCCAGGCCATACCCCTCCAAGGGTACGATCCGCAGGGCCAAACGGTGATGACAACGGATGCCAGTGACAAGGGGTTGGGAGCAGTCCTAATGCAAGACAGAGGGGGAGGAACGATGGAGACATTAAGCTTCGCATCCAGAGCCCGGACAGACACTGAAAAGAAGTTTAGTGTAATCGAAAAAGAGATGCTAGAAGTAGTATGGGCCATGGGTAGATTTCTTCAGTTCTTGTGGGGCACGAGGTTCCAACTCAGAGCGGACCACAAACCCTTGGTGAGAGTTCTCACGTCCAGTGGGCATGCGAGTGCCACTCCTAGAATAGCAAAAATGACCCTAAAACTGTTGGAGTATCGGTACGATGTGGAATACATCCCGGGCAGCAGGCACAAGGTGGCTGATTACTTGAGCAGGGCTGCAGCAATGGAAAACGCCAATGAATAGAAGGACGTGGGGGAAGAAATGGTGGCATTGATGGAAGACCTGGAGAAGGTGATAAGCAACCAAGAATGGAAGGACGCGTACCAAGCGGACAGGAACATCCAAGAGGTGATAGAACACATTGTCGGAGGGTGGCCTGAAAAAAGGCACTTAAGTGGAGACATGAGGAAGTATTTTGAAGTAAGAGAGGAACTGTCCATGGATGACAAAGGGGTGTTCGTGTACAGAGGGGACAAGGTGGTACCCCCGGAGGGGCTAATCCCGAGGCTACTTGCAATAATGCACGAGGGCCATCTTGGCATTGGAAAAACAAAACTGAGGGCCAAACAGGGATACTGGTGGCCAGGCATGGACATACAAACGGAACGTCATGTAAGGGAGTGCGACCAATGTCAACGTGCAGACAAGACAATGACACCATTGAGGCCGGCCTTAGGAAGATTCGCCACCCCGACGAATCCTTGGGAGGAACTCCTGATTGATATATTGGGACCAATTCTGGATGAACAAGGGACTCCGAAATATCTGTGTGTCCTAGTAGATAGATACTCAAAAAGGCCTGAAGTTCACATCAAAGAGGAGATGGACACGGAGACTATACTTATACGCATTCCCAAGTCCGTATTGAGTGATAATGGTCCCCAATTTACCTCAGAAAAATGGTTAAAATACATGGAGAGGAACGGAATCATCTCTAAACATACGTCCATATATCACCCTGTGGGGAATGGACAAGTGGAACGATTCAAACAGAGTCCTAATGGGGTCCATTCAGGCAGCCATTATGATCGGAAAGGACTGGCAGAAGGAAATACTACACATGATTTGGGCATATCGCATCACCCCCACATGTACGGAGTACAGTCCCTTCCAGATCCTTAGAGGCAGAGACCCTTTCACCAAAGACAATGTGGCATGGAAAGAGAAGACTGTGACCAGCAAATCGTCTCCGGATATCGTACAAACAAATTTGGAAAAAGCTCAAACCATATATTCTGAACACTACAACAAGAGGAAAAATGTCATTGGAAGAAGGAGAATGGGTGAGAGTCAAGTTGGCTGTGTTACAGAGGAAGGGGGACAGTAAATACAGCCGACCTCTCCAAGTTAAAGAGGTTTTCGATCGAGCAGCGCGATTGAGCGATGGGAATGTGTGGTCCCAGGATCGCATGGCTCGTTGCAAAAAGATATTACAATGGGCTCCGGAAAATCGGGAACAAGGAGCGACAGATCAGAGCACATCAGAGAATGAGCACATCGACCAGGAAGGAGAAATGGAAGGTATGGAAAAAAGAGAGATCCTGAACAAGTCATGGAAGCTTAAGTTTCCTTCAGCTATTATCAGAAGGCTCAGTAAGATCTTTCTGCAGACTGCAGATAACAAGAGGGGTGAGCTGTGTTCACTCCTCTTGCAAGGAGTAATGAAGGCTATGGTTCACAGCCTAATAGGATGGGGACTACATCCAGGAGTAACCCCATGTGGTGGAGCT
Source organism: Lissotriton helveticus (assembly GCF_964261635.1). NCBI lineage: Eukaryota > Metazoa > Chordata > Amphibia > Caudata > Salamandridae > Lissotriton > Lissotriton helveticus. Next base: position 42,012,900 of record NC_136060.1, on the reverse strand, counting down.
CCTGAAAGTTCTGCTAAAACGAGGTGTTGTTTTATGGGATGGTGTTCTGGGTTTAGCACAGATATATCTGAAGGCAAATGGTCAAAGTTATTGTCTGATATTCCAGCAACAACCGCACAGTATTGCAATCGTGTCAGGGATACCTCGCTGGTATGCATGTTTCCGAAATTATTGGTACCAAAAGTATTGGTAATTTTGGAGAGTCAGGAATACTGCAGTGTTCTGACTTTCCCCCAAAGATCCCCTGGGAAACGGAGAATTACACCTCATTAACATAATTAGTAAGTAAACCCCTTTTTTCCTACTACTTCGAGCCCTGCACTGATGAAAGGATTACCATGTTATACATTTAAAGGGTATCCAACAGAGCTCTTTAGATAGAGTTGTTTGCTCGTTTCCTCTTCTTTACTGTACACCTGTATAATTATGTTAAATACCACACTTGTTTTTAGGTCCTCCTATAGACAGTGGTTCTCTCTGTCTCTTCTTGAAGACTTATTGTGGCCAATGCCAATAGTAGGCTTTGGGTCAGCCCATTGCTAACCATTGATTGGATTTCTGGTTAATCTCAATTGCTTACATCCTATCCAATTGCTTTTCTTCCGCTTCTTGTGGATGTTTCCTCTGCAGGAGAATTTCTTCTTTCCCATCCTCTTGATTGGATGACTTGTATCCTTCCACTACTTACATTTTGGGAACTATGTTTTTTTTCATTTTAGTTCAGCGCTCTAGGAGATAACGTGTTTTCTTGCTCTTTCCCTCATGTGCTGTTTCCCCACTCAAATCCTTGTCCCCGCCATCTGTATTACAATCACACACAACAAGCTCCTCAAAAGCTTCCACAAGCCCTCCCAGCTTTTTTTAAATGTTATTTCCCAAAAAACATTTATGTTGTCCCACCACCTAGCCGCTCCCTGCCAACACCCTGCTCTGGAGCTTAATTACCTGCACCTCCCTGTTCTTTTCTGAAAATGTATAACATTTTTGTTTGTTTTTTGGAATGCCTAGGAGCTACACATTTCCTACAAGGCCGCTCCTTTTTTGTTATTGCGCTATTTAACACTCCAGGATTGGTGTCCACCATCTTGGAACAGTAATTAAAAGTTAAAAAAAGAAAACAAATGGGAGCCTTGTCATGAGCATTAGTGCCCAAGAGTGGTAAAGCATGCACACATAAACTTCATCTTGGTGCTTACCTGTTTTGGAGGTGGGGGGCAAAGCTGTTCCACATTGGCAAATATTCATTTTCTTTTCTTTCCTTTTGGCCAATGTGGAACAGCATCAGCAAAATCCATTGGCAAAGCCAAAAGATCGGGTAATGCCATTGAAAGGTGATAGCTATTGGCTTTGGCAATGCCTGTTTTTCTCATATTCCTAAAGTTTAGGATGCCTTTTGATTCTGCTCTTTTATGATATTCATATTTTTTGTGCATTTTATGTATGAAAAGCGTTCAGTTGCTGTTTCCTACCGGGGAAAACTACAATCATTAATATAACATAATACATCCTTTATACATTACTCCTATTCCAGAATAAACATTTATTTCAATGAACTATATATGATGTTACACAAAATGTTAAAGATACAGCACAATTGCATATTGTATTAATAAACAGTATCCACAAATCCTTGTTGAATCCCAAATGATTTAAGGAAAGATTTTCATGTAATCATTCTTTCTCTAAATTTCACGGGGTGTATTTCATTCTCCATAATAGGCAACAAAATAGGCCCTTGTAAATGACAAGTTAAACACCTGGAAGACTGTTTTCATATTTGCACACTACAGCTTGGAGACATGATTTATTTTAGAGAATTGGCTGTCAAAGGTTGGCAAGGTAACCAGGAAGCCATAATAGCTTTATAAGATGCTGCCACAACATTTGTGTTACTATGTTTTGCTGAACCCACTGGATTTTCAAGGAAACAAAACTGCTTCCAGAATGTTATTTTTAAATTACGACATCTCTGTTTTCAATTGTCCTTTTTAAGTATCCCCTGTTATCTTTACAATACATAACCTGCGACCATAGGGACCATGGCATTGTTATGCCTGGAGCTCGTAGAGAGCCTCTATTGTTTATTTCAGGTTTTAAATGCCATAACCCACTGCTATGACATAGCAACAGTTGATAAGAAAACTGGTTACCCACAGCTGTGATGTCAAGAATGCTTTCCTGGCCAGGCTGACAGGGCTCTCTATAGGGTTCTCTGAGAACCAACCAGCAGAGCGCTGTTTGTCTGCCTTGACTAAAACCAGAAACCACACCTGCAGGACGGGGAAGAAATGCACCTAAAGTGGTTGGTGTTGGTTTGGGATTTCAGGTAAGGTTTTTTGTTTTTAATTTGGGACAGGGATGGGTGGGTGTGTTATGTACGTCTCCTCCATGAATTCCCTTCCCCTGCGCATCAGTAAAAAGGAAAAGATGTTTTTAGGGCTATACATAGCGTAAAATCATACATGGGTAAAAAGTGAATTACGGGGATTTTTTTAACAACATAGACAATATTTGATGTCGCTCAAAACCCCCCTTTCAAAAACATCCCCGTCATTCACTTGTAACCTATCTATATATCTTTTTCTGAATTGGGAAAGACTGGACTTGGATTTTGAAAATATAATATCAGCTCCTGGGTTATCTTGTAGCTTCTTGTCTTCTGTAAACGTATTGTTCCCTCCAATACCTGTGTTTCTGCATTAGTGTCTGAGGGATGGATAATGCGTCATTTGACCTGTGCGGATAACCATCTCATTAGTGCTCTGTTGTGGGAAGGTTGACTCATGTGCTCTCCTGGGCAGACCAAAGCAACATCCTGTTCCATACCCAGTCCATCGATACATTATTGTTTTGGTTCATGTGAATATTGAAGCATCATGAATCGTCTATTAATTATTACAGACGTGGCTTCCAGCATGCCGAGTTGAACACAAGGCTCAGTCCCCTATCAAAACACATGCGACTGGGCTTTCTCACAACGTCTGCTGAGCCATCTATCTATCAATCTCAGAATTTCTCTCAAGTTCTTAAAATCTGTGTCACAGGGATTCTCCCTAGCGGATTCAATGAACGAAGTAGCTTGCAGATTTAGTTAAAAAGTACTAGAATATATATAAATGAACCCAGACCGCAGGTTATGCATTAAAGTTTCTAAGGACTTGGATCGCGAGCCGGGTCATGATATGGTCCCTAAGTACCTTCTATGGATGGGATGAATATAACCCCGTGATTTGGTGATTGCCTTATGATGATACAGCGACTAATACTGTAAAACATTGTGAATACAATATACTATACTTTAAGCTGATGAAGTTCCTAGTGTGACAGAAACGAAACGTGTTGGCTGATTTTAAAATGTGTGCAATATTTTGCAATAATAAAAAAAGATGATGGACTAAAATTTGCTACATTTAATTTTTTGGGGGGTGCACCTTCCTTTTGAAATATTTCCTGTTTTCTGGTCTCCAGGGGCACCGAACGGAGGCAAGTGCCAGAAGAGTATGCACTAGACTGGACTTGACTCGATTGAGGTGTGGTCCACCGCTGTTAGCTTTGTGTGTATAGAATATATACATATTTATATATATGGTTATTTCAAAGATGTCGTAAATTCCTTTTTCCTGTTCTGCATAACAAAAAAAACAATGTGTTTAAGAATGTGGAGATCTAAGTGTCACAGGATTATGTACATGTACTGCCAAGATCCTGCATTAAGTACTCAGGGGTTGGAGACAGTGGAAGATGGGCCAGTGGAAACTGAGAAGATTGGGACTGGGTAGTCAGTTACTCACTTGCTGGGTTGGTGTCATTTCCGAGATAATTGTGGCAGAGCCTTACTTTAGTCCAATCACAGTTCATACACTTCACCCGTCAACATGTTGTAAATTGCACTAGTTTCTCGCTTCCGTACCAGTTTACACTTGTTACCTGTTACACACGTTTATTGTTTTACTCCCTTTAGGTTGCCCTCAGTTTTCCTATTAGGCATCACTCATCCTTTTTATGTATTTTGTGTCCTCTCTCTCTCGCTTACTTCCTAGCTTCTGACCAGTGAGTTTGTGGCGCTGTGCTGGAGATATTAACTGCTATCCAGGTCGACAAATGCTATCAAAGCTACACCCGCTAGCAACTTTTCAATAAAGCTTAAAGTGAGAATTCCCAACAGGTTCATAAACAATATTTTCATGCTATTCTCTGTCTTAACTGCAGCCGGTTTAGACAAACTGGCCTCAACAACATCCAGATAGAGCTATGTTTTGCCTAGACAGAGACAATTCTCTGCCGGAGAGTAAGTTACAGGGCAAGACTGGCTACTGGGCATTTTGGCAAGCTGCCGAGCTGGGGGCTGATGTCACTGCGGTGGGGGCTAATTTCGTTGATTGAGACCTGCGTGTGCTTCTAAATAAACAAAGCAAAGCGAATTTCGTTCAGCACAAGCAGGTCCCCATCAACGAAATCAGCCACCAGCTCAGCAGCATGGCAAAACGCCCAGTAGCCAGTCCGGCCCTGGTAAGTTACATAGTCTGGTGTAGGTCTTACTTTCTCTATCTCTCTCTCTCTCTCTCTCTCTCTCTCTCTCTCTCTCTCTCTCTCTCTCTCTCTCTGCTTACCTGTTTTTCTCAAAGATTCCTATTGTGGACGACAGTTCCATAATTATTCACCTGGGTATGTATTCAGGGATGGCAGTTACAAAATAGGTCCAATAATGATCATGTTGGCCAAAGGGCATCCGTTTTAGAGGATGCAGGCACAAGGGGAACTTTCAAGACTTTCAAAGTATATATGGAAGCTTACTTTGAAGGGGCGAAGAGATAAGGCAGATCGTGGGTCATGGAAGAGGGCTGTTCAGAAAATCTCTGAATCACCATGTAGCATAGCAGGGTTGATCACTGATCATGCAGTGATAGCGTTGAAAATTAAGAGGGCAAGGTGGGTAACAGCAGGAGAAGCCTGGTGAGTAATGAAAGGCTATGAATGGATTTGAATAGTAGAGTATGTAATTTAAAGAGTGACCAGACAACATTCCTTTCTGTGTTATTCAGCTTTAGGTTTGTGACCGATTAGTCTTACTCACAGGTTTTGAATTCCTTGTGTACAGATAGACGATATAGGCATTTATTATTCCACAACTCAGGAGTGCTTATTTCTCTCAACATTTTATTTTTGTAAAATTAAAATTAAAATCAATCATATAAAATTCATCACAAAACATTTAATATTCAACATATCATTTTCCAACATATAATTTTCGGGCATGCCCTAATCTAATACAAAGTGAATCCTATTCTTTTTAATGCCTGAAAAATTGAATTAAAACAATTTCATCATACATTGAAATATTTCACATTAAAATTGCGAATATACCCGCAATAGTATATAAAAAGAATAGGATTCACTTTGTTTTGGATTAGGGCATGCCCGAAAATTATAAGAAGCAGTATAGAGATACGTTGTCAATCACAATATGGGAATTTGTAAAGCAAGAAGAGTGGACAAATGAGAAGACAATCAGGGGAGTTAATTTGGCAGAAAGGCGTGTGCTGAATTAGAGGAGCAGCAAGGAAAATAATAGAACAAGGAATAAAAGTAGCAAGAGAGCCAAGATAGAGCAGTATCAGTTGATGACTAAACTTGACATTGAAGACAAGCATTTGTCATAATCACGGGTGCCAAATAGCGTTAACAGATTGAGAAGAAGGAATAAGGTGAAGAGGCAGGTGTGATTTGTAAAGGATATGAAGTTGGAGACATGCGTAAGAAAACTTTTTGTTGAATGCATTGCAAAAATCTTGATTGAAAGGAATTCCGAGTAATATCTGTCAATTGGATATGAGTGAGTCAGTTAAAGCACATGTTTTATATTGCTTGGAATATTAGGAAAAAGTCAAGCATGTGGAGTACTGTTTGGAGTGCATATAGGGCTCTGCATATGTATTGTGATGATTTCTGCAGTTTGGAAGCCAAGAGAGGTAATAGAAGAGAGTTGGAATAGATTGATTAGATCAAATTGATAAAGGAGCCTGATTGGGGAGTGTGTTTAATTTATTTGGAGTTTCACAGGCCAGAGTATAAAGAATGCTTTTAAGTGAAGGGCGGGAGGTCTAAAAACATGAGCAAGGAATAAATAGTGATTTGAATGGGCTCTGAAAAAATGGCGGAGTCAATATTGAGCAAGGTTGCAACATGAGGATAGTGAAGTAAAGTGCCCTGGCATGTTGGATCTAACTCAAAAATCTAGCAAAGTCATTTATTCTAAGAGGGTCGCGGTAATCAGCAGACTAAATTACAGGGAGGACTAGTGGGTGGGAGTGGGAAAGGTAAGGATAAGTATTTTGAAATAGAAGGATTTGATAAGTGCATGGATGGAGATGAAGAGTTTGTTGTATTTATTGCAGGCCCAAGCAGTACACCTTTCACAATCTGTTAATGTGAAAGTGTATGCCTAATGTGGGATGATAAAGTATTAAGGATTAGGGTGGCAGAGCACGTTGATTGCTCGATAAGTCCCTTCTTTGGCTCTGGCACCTCTCCATCTTCAAGGATCGCAAGCATTCATTGGAGGCTCAGTCGCTAACGGCCAAACAAGGAAAATCTTGAGGTCTTCTCACCTAACAGGAAAAAGTAATGCAGATATTTGCTTTCAGGTGGGCAGCAGGAGAGTCAATGTGATTGCAGCTTTTGAAAAGATGCAGAGCCTCTGGACATGCAAATATGGCAAAGAAATAAAGACTGCAGACCAGAACTATATGCTTTACCCTCCCAGCAAGCAGGATTATGGAAGAGAGAAAAGCTGGAAAACCAGTGAGTGAAATGTTTTTTTCTGGGCACATGATACTTTGAGATAGACCTGCAGAATGATTGACCTATCAGAGAGGAAACATATATATTAATATTATATACTGGCTCTGGGTCAACTGAATCTTGGATTTTAGTGTGAGAATTAGGAAACCATACAGAGCCTCATGAATTTGCTTAGTTGTTGGTTCGCTCCCATGCTTCTGAAGAGGAAAAATGCAGAGCAATAAGGGTCAAGGGAAGTTTCTCCAGGCTAGGTCTCTACCTCCACCACTTGAGGACATAAAAGGGGGAACCATCTGGGGCAGGGGGGACACCTTTATCAAATAGCAAGTCATTAGTACTAACAGCTTTGAACAAGCTGCAGCACAGTACAAAAAACAGAGAAGTTTAGGAAATGGTGGAGGGAGCAAACATATGCCTCCACAAATCCAAGAAGTAAGTGTACAGGATAAAAACTAAAGTCACACATCTGAAGCTAAAATGTGATTCTGGAAGTTGAGAGTTAGCCTCAAAATTAATTTAGGTAGTAGTAGTGCATAATTGCTTCCATTGTGCACCTTGAAACTCAATTAGAACACGTGAATGATTTGGAAAATTCCTTGGTGGCTAATATATGCATTCTTGGTGTGCTGAGGTTAAAAAGGGAACAAACACATTACAACCTTTCAATCTGAGTTGCACCACAGTGACTCCATACTGAGCAACAAAAAGCTTTTCGACTACCAACCAGAGGCGTGGAAGGAGGAGTGATGATGGAGGTGACAATACCCACAGATCCAGGTAATGTAAAGAAAAATAGATGTTATGAACATTTAAAAAAAAATGGCACATCTAAGAAAGTGTTCATTTTCTACGATTACAGCCAATCCACAAAAGGGAGAAGGCAGGAACTACATAGCTTCAACAAAGTGCTTGTGAGCCTGAAAGGCGGAGGCATCACTTGGGCACCCTGTCAAACTGAAATTGCATTGAGACAAATGTTACTTGTATTTACACAGATGGCTGCGGTACACGACTTCCTGAATGTTGCTGGAAGGGAGTTAAGCCGGGAAACAAAAATGAACAGATGGTAGCTGTTTCCACTACGTAGCTCCAGTAGCACAATTATTTTAACAGCCCACATAATTCCTAGGGACAAATTGGAAGGTGGGATCAATATAGTTATCCCCCACCCCTCTGGGGAGACAGGTGCATGTATTTGATTTAATTCCTCAGTTGTGCCTGTTACACATCAACTCTACCTTGTGTGCTTCCCGTAGACGGTAGTGGTCGTGATGCTTGCGATAGCCTGAACTCTGATAACACAGAGGGATATATGTTTATTATTTAGAAGAAAGTGACTTCATTTGTTTGAGATGTTGTTTCTTTCGTTTATTCCTACGGTTTCATATTGAAATGCAGAGTGAAGATACTACATCGTTTTTTATTAGACTGGATAGTGAGGTCCCTTTAAAAGTAAAAACAGCTTACAAAAAGGTTGGCGATGAAAGAAAATAGTGTGTTTGGTGTGGGAAGGGAAGATGCACTGAAGGCTGAATCTAAGATGCTATAGTAAGAAGTGCTTGATGATGGGTGGATCTGGACTGATAAGTAGGGAACGGAGCGCCAAAAAGGGAAGGATTACAGTAAAATGCTCATCTGGGTACAAATAAAGAGTCCGTGGGTGGTGGGGTAAAGACGAGGAGTTCATGTGTATGAATATGGAGGGATCCGGAGGAATTAGGTTGTCTTTTACTCACAATAACACGAATACATAAAATATAAAAATGATGCTTGTGGGATGGTAGAATAAATACCACCCTGAAAGACATCTAAAAGTGCAATTGAAGTATAATCCTTGGGGGTCCCACATAAATGCTGAAATATTTGCCTGGAAAGATTCAATTTGTCCCTCAACGTCAGAGCAGTTTTGTGTGGCACTACAGGGAGTAATCTAATGAATAGGCAAATACACGCAGACTCATACCCACACCCAATGCTCTACAAACATACCAAGCCTTGGATTTCTATCCGGCCTCTCCTGTGCAGCATGAAGGCACTCCCCTTTCTTTTCTTTACTTCTTCAGAACATTCTATCTCATCCAGGCCTCCTTTTATATATAAAGGATGCCACTGAAAAGAAGCTATCGAGGGTTGAAAGGAAATGAAGTAAAATAATTTGCTAAGAGAACATGAAAGTAGAGGTACAGAATATGTATTTGTAACTTTGAAAGACTCCACAGTTTGAAGTACAAATAAGGAGCCAATAAAGGTACTCAGTGGAAGAGTAAATATGAGTGAACTTCTGAACAGCCTAGTGGCCTAATTCTCAATCTTCTGTAATTTTAAGAATTCTGGCAACATGAGCTGTTGCACTTTTTAATTCAGGAGAGAATGAGCGATGGAGTAAGTCCACCCAATGCCCTTTCCAGGGAAGCAAGGGACTTTTATCAGCAGGAAGATCCGGAGGTGTGTGCCATTGATCAGCACTTCACTTTGGTTTCAAAGCCAGTTCCATATCAAAGTAAACGCTAAGGGTTTTCCCTGGATGGAAGCTGTACCCAGTGCTTCGGCCATCAGATAAAGGGTTTAAGAGGCTTGACTCCCAACGAACAAGACCTCAGTTTCGTTCTGTTCAAGCACAGCAATCCTTCCTCTATCAAAATAAGACAATGTTGGGGATGGGCTAGGGAGTTGGATAAATGCATGATCTCTGAAACAGAGGTATACAAATCCAGAGGGTGCCCCAACAAGTGGGATAAAAATGGGGCAAATGGAACACTTATTGGGGGGAGTTATGTACCTCTCCCACCTCGGAGATGGAGCTACGGGAACAGCAACGGAACGGACATTTATAAGTAGCTGTAAGGGGTGCAACTATACAACAATTGTACTTTTGTTTATATTGTGTATTATTTGTAAGAATATTGCAATCACTATGAGTGCCACAGTTCTATTAAAGAATATTAAAAAATTAAAAGAAATAAAACATAAGACTGTTCAGGGAAATTGGTGATATTGCTTCAAGTCACAAGTTCATTGCCCAGGCAGAGGTGGGTCATGCATGGCATTGTCTGAGTATGGATTATGTCTTACAGTTTCATATAATTTGCCTAATTTCCTCACCAGCTTTAGGTCTTGCAGAAACTTACATATTGTGAATATCTGATTAATGCCCATCAAAAACTAGATGTCTAAAATGTAGCAACCAAGAAAGGGATCAGTGATTGCTCTTAAGAAATATGATAGTGTGAGTCTGTGAGAAATCGGGCTGTTGGTTGACTGGGGTGTGAACACTGGTCAAGCAGCAACCACCACCCTTGTTAGGTTGAGGCACAAGTCAACCCTATATTAATTTCTACTCATCCTTCCAGCAGCTTGGCATAGAGCAGTCAGGTTTAACGTAGAGGCAATGTGTAAAGTATTAGTGCAACACTTAAAACATTAACAGAGTGAAAAACACCAACAAAAAAAACCTGCAACAAGTTAAAAAAAAATAGAGTAATGTTTATTAAATAGAATAAGACCAAAGTGAAAATAATTCAATCAGTAGAACTGGAGATATACAATTAAAAATTTTTGTGTGAAAATAGTGTCAAAAAGCACAATGCGCCAACTGTGGTTTTCTGGTAATGCCGGACTGGAACAAAGTCACAAGTTCAGGCCGACTGAGATGAGCCCATGCTGGCTACAGAGACCCACTTAGTTCCTCTGGAACAGTTCCTTAAATCTTGGTGCGTGGTCTGCGATGTGTTGCTTTGCGAGACTTCAGGTCATCCAGCACCGGTCCTAATAAAGCTGTGCAGTGAGGCTTTGTGGGGCTTTGTGTCAGTTCTGGGGAGCAGTGTGGCATAACTTGACGAGGCGTTGCGTCGCTTTGCGTCAGTTCCAATGAGGCTGGTAGCTGTGCAGCGAGGCTTTGCATCACTTCGCATTGGTTCCGATGGGGACCATAGCTGGGCTTGATAGAGCACCTTCAGGCCCACTTCCAAAGGTCCAGCACTGGTGTAGCACCACTTGAGAGGGCAGAACTCACATATGGCACAGTCTGGGTGCTGGGTTCAAGGTTGTTGGCAGCCTTTTGTGTCCCTGAGGCTTCTGATCAGGAGGCCAGCCAACTAGCACTTGGAGTCACTCTGGAGTTCTAGGGTCAGAGTTGCAGGTCCAGTTTTTCTCACCCAGACAAGAGGGCAGCCGGTCAATACAACAGGGCAACAGTCCTTCAGAGCAGCAGTCCAGAAAAGTGGCAGTCCTCTCAGCAGTACAGCATTTTTCTTCCTGGGAGAGTATCCACATTTGCAGAAGTGTACTGAAGAGTTGGTGTGTGACGTTCAGTATTTATACCTGGTGTCCTTCCACTTGAAGGTGGGAGAATCTTCTAGAAATTTCCTTTGAAGTCCCCAGGCATCCTGCCTTCCCTTTCCTGGCTCCAGACTAACAACAGGGAGTATGTAACACTTTGTGTGGAGGCAGCACACAGCCTATTCAAGTGTAAGTAGGGCTGTGCCCAGCTCCTCCCTCCCATCCTACCAGTGATGACCCATCCAGGCACATCAAAGCTCTCTATTGTGTATTACTGTCTAGGAGGCATATACAAAGCCCAACTGCCAACTACACCCAGTCATATGACCCACAGAGAGGCTGCAGGCAATAAATGGCTAAGGCAGGAAAATTCCAACTTTCTAAAAGTTACATTTTAAAAATTGTAATTTAAAATCCGACTTCACCATGACAGAGGATTTTTCATTACAATTCTAGACACCAAAGATGAACTGCTCTCATTTGGAAATTACAACTTATTAAATGTCATAATGTGGGAGAGGTAGGCCTTGCAGTAGTGAAATATGAATTTAAGATAAGAGGTTTTCACTACCAGGAAAGGTAAAACTAAAACGTACATGACCCCCTTTTAAAGTACACTGCAACCATTTAGGCTGTCCAGAGTCTACCCTATGGGTGACTAACAAGTATTAAAAAGGGAGGTTTGGGACAGATAAGAGGTTTATTTTGTCAGGTCAAAATGGCACTTTTAAAAACTGCTCCCACAGGCTGCAATGGCAGACATGAGACATGTTTAAGGTGATACTTAAATGTCACTGTCCTAGGGACTTGCAAGTAAATTAAATATGCCAATTGGGTACAAGCCAATGCTGTCATGTTTTAAGGAGAGAGCACCAGCACTTTAGCACTGGTTAGCAGTGGTAAAGTGTGCAAAGGTCTAAAAGCCAACAAAAATCTATTTAGAAAACAGGAGGTTGAAGGCAAAATGTTTGGGGATGACCCTGCAGAAAGGGCCAAGTCCAACAGAAGGGTAAAAAGAAAGCTCATACCAAATAGTCATTTTTAGAATGGCACCCAATGAGAATCAGGTGGACCAGGAGCATTAGCCTCTCAAACTTAAGCACCCGAAATTGGTCTTCAGGCTACATAAGGAAGTTCTGCATCCAATGCTCTCAAAAGCCTTCATCAGATGGCAGTGAAACCATTAGATGCCACATCACGTTCAAATGTGTTCATGTAAAAGCCTAAATACATGTACAAGATAGTGTTCACTCCTATAGACCTGGTCAAACCTGGAGGTCAAGAATACTTTAACTTTCTGGGTGCCCCAGTCTCCTGGTGGTCCCTAAACCATTTCAGTGTAGTGGTGACAGGTTTATTCTAGCCCAGCAGCCTTATCTGTGCGAGGAGCTTCCTGTGGCAATTCAATAGTTCTCCACTTATGTATCTCATTTGGAAATCGGTAACAATCTCAGAATTTAATAATTTGAATGATAAGACTGCTTTGGATCGCTGTAGATATTTGGTTGTTGCTTTCTGATACCTGTAGTCCAACACTGTTTTCATCCCTTAAAAGATCTGACTGTATAGGTACAATTTTATTTTTTAATGTTTTTATTGAATTTTGAGTCAGAAACATAAACGAAAATACAAAAAAAAAAGAAAAAAGAGCAGATCACATAGCTAGCGGCTGTATAGGTACAATTGATACATCAGCGAAATTTGATTAGCAACATTATGCCTTATAAAACATAAAAAACTAAATACATTGGAAAGTGTGGAGAGCTATATGCTGGGGTAATGGAGCAGTCAAGGTGGATGACAGCATGGGTTTTCCAGGAGCATGCATTAGGTAAAAAAAAAAGAAAGGCGGAGAAGTGATTGCTATATTAGCTGTTTTTTGGCATGGGGATTGGGTGGAGGGACCTGGGAATAAAATCAGATGTAGTCTAGTCTTTCATGTTAATGTATCCATTCACTCTGTCTGTACCAGCAAAACCAGGAAGGAGGTACGAGCTCTAAGCAGTTTGGACTTAAAATCAGTTATTGATCCCTTGGCCACCCGTTAATTGAATGTGGCTACCAGTAGAGATTTTCCTACAAAGCGATGAATTGAAAACAGGATGGCAAAAGAAATGGGATCACTTCAGAATAAAACTTTGAAAGAAAATAAACCAAACTTAGCAGCACTAGTTGACAGAAACAAATATTGGCAAAAAAATAGGTTGTGCCTATACAAGAGCTATTGGTGTTGGCAATGTGTTTTCACCATGTTGTACACCATTGTGGCTGCTGATCCGCATGGCTAAAAGCTAGTGCGGTAGACTGCCCTAGATTGAAGTGGGGGGGGGAGTAGAGTGTTGTAGACTTGATTTGTTAGAGCAGAGTGTCCTAGAGTGGAGTAGAGTATCAAATACTTGAGTAGAGGGGAGTAGAGTTCAGTGGCTAAGTGGCAGAGTTAAGTAGAGTGCAGGGTCATAAAGTGCAGTGTCGTAGAGTGAACTGGCGCAAAATGAAGTGGTGCAGAGTGGCATGTCGTGGAATAGGGTGGATTGGGTCGGAAGGATTGAGGTAGTGGGGTGGGTTGTATTGGAGTATATTGGGGTGGAGTAGACTGGGGTGGATTGTATTGGGGTAGACTGGGTTGGACTGAGTGGAGTGGGGTGGATTGGAGTGGGTGGACTGGACGGGGTGGATTGGATTGGAGTTGTGTTGATTGACATAGGGTGAAGTGGATTGTAATGGGGTGGATTAGATTGGTTTGGGGTAGGGTGGACTGGATCGGGGTGGGTTGGATTGGATTAGTTTAGGATGGTTTGTAGTGGGGTGAATTAGAGTGGAGCGGAGGGGGTGGATTGGACTGAATGGGGGTGGATTGGATTGCAGTATGGTGACTTGGACTAGAGTGGGGTAGGCTCGATATATTGGACTGAGCGGGGTGGACTGAGCTAGGTAGGGCTGAATTGGATTGAGGAAGAGTGGGGTGGATTGGAATAGAGTCGCTATATTGGAGTGGTCGGGTGGACTGGATGGGTTAGATTAGAGAGGGATGGATTGAATTGGGGTGGAGTGGGGTGGATTGGACTGGGGCCGGGTGGACTGCACTGGGCGGATTGGCGTGGAGTGGATTGAACTGGAGTGGGTGGACTGGAATGGGGTTGAATGGAGTGAGATGGAATGGAGTGGATTGTATTGGGGTTCGACTGGAGTGGGGTGGACTGGGGTGAGGTGGAATGGAGTGGGTGGAATGGAGAGGGGTGAATTGGAGTGGAGTGGGATGAATTTGATTGGTATGGGATAGGGTGAACTGGATTGGCGTGGAGTAGATTGGATTACAGTGGGGTACACTGGATTAGAGTGAGGTGGGTTGGACTGGAGTGAGGTGGACTGGATTGGGGTGGATTGGATTGGTATGGATTAGATTGGGGTGAACTGGATTAGTGTGAGGTGGACTGGATTGAGGTGGATTGATTTGAGGTGGTGTGGGGTGGATTGAACTGGGGTGAGGTGGATTGGAGTGGAGTACATTGGATTTGGCTGGATTGGGTTGGGTTGGATTGGATTGGGTGGAGTGGATTGGATTGGAGTGGGGTGGATTGGATTGGATTGGGGTGGATTGGATTTGCGTGATGTGGATTGGATTGGAGTGGGGTGGGGTGGATTGGAGTGGGGCGGATTGGAGTGAGGCGGATTGTCTTCGATTGGGGCAGATTGGAGTGGGCAGATTGTTTTGGATAGGAGTGGGGCAGATTGTTTTGGATTGGAGTAGGGCAGATTGTTTTGGATTGAAGTGGGGCTGACTGTTTTGGATTGGAGTGGGGCATGTAGTTTTGGATTGGAGTTGGGCAGATCGTTTCGGATTAGAGTGGGGGGAAATGGGGAGGGGCAGAATGTTTTTGATTGAGTGGGGTGGATTGAGGAGGGAGTAGAGGTGATTGGATTGGAGTGGGGTACATTGAATTGGGGTGAATTGGATTGGAGTGGGGTGGATTGTGGTGAAGTGAATTGGGATGGAGTGGGTGGATTGGGGTGAGGTGGATTGGACTGGAGTGGGGCAGATTGGAGTAGGGCAGATTGGAGTGGGGCAGATTGGAGTGGGGCGGATTGGAGTGGGCGGATTGGAGTGGGGCGGACTGTTTTGGAATGGAATCGGAATGATTGGAGTGGGGCGGATTAGAGTGGGGCGGATTGGAGTGGGGCAGATTGAAGTGGTGCAGATTGTTTTGGATTGGAGTGGGGTGGATTGGAGTGGAGTGGAGCAGATTGTTTGGATTGGAGTGGAGCAGATTGTTTTGGTTTGAAGTGTGGCAGAGGGGTTTGGATTGGAGTGAGGCAGATTGCTTGAGTGGGGCAGATTGCTGAAGTGGGCCAAATTGGAATGGGGCAGATTGGGGTTGGGTGTATTGTTTTGGATTAGAGTGGGACAGGCTGGAGAGGGGCAGAATAGAAAGGGGCAGATTGGAGAGGGGCAGATTGTTTTGGATTGGAGTATGTGGATTCAAGTCAGACAGATTGGAGTAGGGCACATTGTTTTGAATTGGAGTGGGCACATTGTTTTGGATTGAGTGGGGCAGCTTCGATTGGGGTAGATTGGAGGATGGCAGATTGTAGTGGACAGAATGTTTTGGATTGGAGTGGGGCAGTTTGTTTTAAATTGGAGTGGGCATATTGTTTTGGATTGGCGTGGGGCATACTGGAGTGAGGAAGATTGGAGTGGGGCAGATCGTTTTGGTTTAGAGTGGGGCAGATTGTTTTGCATTGGAGTGGGGCAGACTGGAGTGAGGTGGGTGGGAAGACTAGAGTGTGGTGCAATGGAGTGGATTGGATGGGGTAACTGGAGTGGGGTGGACTGAATTGGTCTAGATTGGAATGGATTGAGTGGGAAGGATTGGTGTGGAGTGAGGTGGAGAGGATTAGCGTAGATTGGAGTGAGGTGGGGTGCACGATTATGTGTAAAAGCACAAGAAAATAAACAAAAGAATGAAACAATGTAGCTTTGCAATAAAATAATCCTCATCTTTTGAGAACATTACCCACGAGCAAAAACAAAAGAAAAAATTAGTGCAAAGCAAGAAAAGAAGACTTGGCAAAATAAAAGAACGTTAACTATATATATAAAAAAAAAATTGTCCTGCTGGGCATGCTTTTGCCTGTCACACGCCTTCTGTTTGTAGAGTACTAAAAGTTAAAGAGAACAAAATAGTACCTCAATCAGGTTGGGAGCAGTGGACAGGCACTGATTAAGTTGAATTAATCAGTGCTAGGTCTCTGCCCCACAGAGAGGGTCAGAAATTATGTTAGGCCGCCTTGAAGAATTAAAGAAGAGTGCCATACAAGCCAACAAATGGTAAGCAACGGGCAGGCTCCAAGCCCTTTTTGTTAGCAATATTGTCTCGCAAACGAGATGCAAGGGCTAGCAAAGGCTTAAGCCTAAAAATGATTAAATCTACTAGATTTTAGTTCATTTTTATCATGGGCAGTGGTTAAGATTATATGATCCAACCAACAACTACTCTGGATATTGCTCATGACTGTGTGAATATCACCTGTGACAAATGAGACATTTTGGAGTTTTCTGTAAGAGCCTTGGGATTTCTTCTGTTAAACAAAGCTTAATCATATAGCATGACCCTAGAATACTCAGTCTTAGTAGGTAGTGAAATGTTCCTGTAAGGCATGCAGCACTTTTGCAAGTTATCTTCAGAGGCGAAATGGCCTGGTAGTTGGGGTAAATTGTTCGCATTGGAGCAGGACCAAGACTAATTTCTATATGGTGGTATGCATAGTAAGCATAAAACTGATAGACTGGAAGGAGGCTCTAAGCAATTACTGGAGGCTAGTACTTTTGCAAGCATTCCAAACATGACCTTTTCTTTTTTAGGTCGAGCTGAGGCAGCGCATTTGCGGCTCTGCGAGTCATGCTGTATTTAGATATGAACTTGAAGCTCTGCTCACTCTCTGCCCATCTTTTCAATGACTGCTGTGACTGTCCTTTGTAAATGTTTGGTTTTGATTTGTTAGTAGGCTTATTAGTCACTCTTTAGTACCTCCCTGTCTTCTTTTGTAACCTCCCATCACGACTCCGCTTTTTTACTGGGTCCTTGCTGTATAGCTCGCATTAGCTCTTCAGGAGAACTCTTAGCTTAAATAATGTTAAGAACACTAGTGGAACGCCAGCTTTAGCAACGGCGGTCTTTTTGGGGGTATTTGCAGCACGTTATGCGTGCTTTTACTTTCACTTACTGGGCGTCGGCTATAACTTTTAAATATGCCTCCCCCCAGCCTTCCTGCACAGACACTGCGCGAATCGGGCGCTGTGTTAATTTGAGAACTCTGTGGACGTTTCCTCCATTGCTTTTTAGGTCTTGCCTACGCAGCGCGCATGCGTTGCGTAGAGAGAGACCTAATGCCATTGGCACATCTTTCCCGGCAAACACGTGCACGCGTTGCATTGCTTGCAATGGCAACGCGTGCACGAGTGGCTATTTCATAGCGGGAGCGCGGCGCCATTGGTCGCACGCTCCCGCTAGGAAATCGTGCATGCCCCCTCCCCTGCTGCCGAGGCGCGCGCTTGTTTGTATTGTACCTCTGGTCCTTCTTCTGTGTTCGGGTAAATTGCGCATCACTCTCCAAGCATGAGACTCAAAAGTGTTGCTAAGCTGCGGTGACGCGGCACGCAGGGCCGTGCTCCCTAGCGCGGGGCAGGTTGGGATATTTAAGGTGTCCCGTGCACGGCCCGCGATGGTTCCTGCAGCCGGGCGCCTGAGCGCGACCTTAGTGCTCGTGCAGCACCACGTGCGGGGGGCTGTCTGGGCCACGCTTCTGTTACTCGGGGTTAGCCTGCTCCTTCCCGCCTGGGCAGTGGTGTTCCTTCTGTTGCTTGCGGGCGGCGCTTGGTGCCTACACACTGGGCCTCCGGGGCTGTGTCTGCTGCCGGAGCCCCCGCCCAAGTTCTGTGCAAACGGCGACCCTTCTCCCTCTCTTCGCGTAATGCTTATGGCCAGCTATCTCGGCCACCCTGAGGCAGGCATCGAGGGGGCCCGGGGTCAGCAGCAGCATTTGCGAGAGGCATTACATCGGCCGAACCCCACCGCACCAAGCCCGCAGCGGAGGCTTAGTTACGGGTAAGTGCGATGGCACTTGAGAGTGCGGGTCTTTAATTCATAGTGTGTGTTTGTGCCATATTACTCTCTAAAGCACAGGTCAATAGGTGGGAAGGATTCTGTGTAGCAGTAAACGTGTACAAGAACAATCATAAGAACATCCCTCTTAACCCCATAAGTTTACAATCATGATGGGGGCAAGTGGTTTTGGAGGGTGTTTCCATTAAAGTAAATGAAGGTGAAGACGGTTTACAGGGCTGGCGATCTAGTTATAGTGCATGGGAGGCATTTTGCTTGTTTGAGCGGGTGGCGTGCGCTGAAAGGCGCTGTAGTGGTATGCATGGGGGAGCGCACCTGTGGTTTAGTTGATGTTTGGATCAACGCGAACACAAGCTGGTTGAGAATATCTAGAAGCTTACAAGTTGTTGGTTGAGTGAGCACTTGGTTCATAGGTGTTTCTTGGGACGCAATTCTAATCTTCAGGTGAGCCGTTATGATACTGTTTTCATTTTGAGTAGGTGAAGAATATTTACTGGCACGTCTGTTGGGTTCTTTTGTTGGAGCGTTGTGCATTTTGTTTATAGCTGTTGTGCAACTCAAAGCTTGCTTAAATTGCTGCATGTTTTTGCAATTAATTCTTATAACCTGTTTTCCATTTGTTGATGATCTAAAAGTGGATTTTGTTATATAGTTGGGAGCAAGGAATAGCGTCACTGCTAAAATGTAAAGTTAGTCGTCTCACTGAATTCTTGTCTCTGCAGCTTTGACCAGTTGACGTCTCCAGTATTTAAATCTGCGGCAAACATCACACCAGACCCGTGTGCGAGAGAGACTGTGCTTAATGCCTTGAAAGCAAGTCGAAAGAGGGTTGTGGAAGAAGACATAACACGTTTAGGTGGCCAGGAAAACAAACGGAGGTAAACGGGTATTACCTTAAGGGCGATAGGGATCCTAGTTACAATGCCTATTTTTTCAGCAGCCTTTCGAACTATGATTCAGTTTTCATTGAGTCACTATGCGGGTCCGTCTTGCTGCCATGACCCTTCCATGTTTTTAACATGGTAAGTGTTGCTAGTCCTACCTGTTGTGTTATAATTTAATAAACGCAGAAGTGATCAGTGATTAAGCATGTTGCATTCAGCTAGTCTTTTAATGTGGCTTGTGGGTTTCCCTACAGTAGATGGTTACTGGCTTTGCTCTAGGGATTGTGTGCTTCCAAGGCCCATATGCTCTGTATTCTACCATGACCTTGGTATGCCTAAAGTGCTTTGATTTCTATGTGATATGTATAGAGTCTCTAGAATAGTTGTGATTGTTTCTGAATCTTGTTCTTCTGTTGTCGCCTATTTTATTTGCTTATGCTCTGTCCAGCTTCTACAGGCGGCATGACAGCAGTGGCAGTGGACAGTCTGCATTTGAATCCCTAGTGGCAAACGGCTTGCCTGCGTCCTTGATACCAAAGTAAGTAATGGAAAAGTCACATGGATAAACTGTTTCATATAGGGATGGGGGGTGTTGCATTTGGAATATTAGTTGATGCGTGTAAGGATTGTTGGTCGTTGCTGATGTTTTAGTTTAAGACGAGAGCATATCTAGTCTAGAGACAAACTGATTCTTCTGAAGATTATCCTTTTTCATAGTATTGCAGTAACCTTCTTTAAGCTGATTTCTCAGTATTCAGTTTTCCCTTCTTTTTTTGTCGATGATGGTCTTTTTTCTGAGGCGTAATGAATTTCCTTAATAGATAAGATTGTTTTAAGTGCTTTTTACATAACTGATGTAGTACATTACAAGCCAGGGAATAGTAAAGCAACACTAGTAATACACAAGGTTATCACCAAATTCCCTTAGTTCATAATGTTCAGCACATAGTACATTAGGTCTGTTGCGAAGGTAGTATGCGATCCAGTCTAGAGCAGTCAGCTCAAGGCAGCTGAGAAGTCCAGAAGAAGTAGCGCAGCAATCCCGTTGCAGTCTACGGTGTTCTTCAGGTCATCCCCGATGGCAAGGAGGGCAGATTCTGTCCCTCTTCCTGGACAGAATCCTGTTTGAACGTATGAAAATATGGCATGCCCTTAAATGAATTTTGACATCTGGGCGAATACTGCTCTTTCTATCCGTTTGCTCAGGAAAGGTCCATTTGTGATCAGTTTGTAGTTATCAGGGTTCAGCGGGCCCAAGCTTGATTTCTTCAGTAATGGGCATATGTATGACTTTTTAAGTTCTGGAAATGCTCCGGTAGTTAAGGAGTTGTTTTCTTACTGAAGTGGCAGCAGAGGTTGTTAGAAGAGTTGTCTTGAAGGTTTGTGGTAGACACTGGTCAGAAGGGCCGCTAGCAGGCCTGCTTGCTTTGACCAGGTCCTTAAATTCATTGTCTGAAATGTGTTGGAAAGAACGAAGAGGCTTCTTGGATTGTTTTGTAAAAGGGTCTGTGCAGGTGCTTTGTCTTGAAGTACGAGTCCAACGTGGCTGCTTTAGCTGTGTAGTGGTTTTGCCAGTTTGTCTTAATCTTGAGTAACGGGATGAGCTCCTTCTAGGCAATTTGGTTTACGAAATTCATGGAGTATTTTATAGAACTCCTTTATTTGCACATTTTTAACTCTGGTTGAATAGTATCTTTTCTTTGCATTTTTGATAGCTGACTTGAACAATCTGTAAAAAAAAAATTGTAAGCGAAGTGTATCATGATTGGCGTTTTTCAGCCAGGCACTTTGTAGCTTTCTAATTTGTTGTTTTGGGTCTTGTATCTTTCTCCAAGGAGCTTGTTTTCTTTTGTTCTGTTGTAGTCACCCAGAACATAAGACCACATAGGTTGGAGTGTAGCGTTATCCGGTTTTAAACCGTGTCTAGAAGCCTGTCTGGGAATGTCGCATTGCTAGGTGAGGGTCTGTAAAGGAGTAGGAAGTTACGGGAGGAAGACTGTGTAGGATTGCATCTGGTGAAAAGATCCTCACAATTTATTTTATGGGGAAGTCATCAACTTTAGCGATATGTAATGTTTGCTTGAACACAATAGCTAGACCGCCTCCTTTTAAAAAAAAAATGTTTTATCGGTTTTATAAACATCACATAATTAGGCATTGTCCTTTACAATGCTAATAGCTCAAACTCTCGTAAAAGCAAGACCTATTGCATTGTTTTTTCTTATTTGTGGCTCACAGCACAACTTATTTTTTCTTCAATTTGTTTACTTCTTTTTGAGCAGTAACCATGGTGGCTGCGCAGGTATGCGCAACTTGCCAAAACTTTTGTCTAGTAACTCAGCATAGTGCCAGCTTTATGGACGTTGCGCTATAACTTTTAAATATGCTCCGTTCCTTGCCGCCTCACCCCACTGCACAGACACTGTTCTTCATGGTTTGTGAAGCAGGCACTGTTAATTAAAGACATCCACGGAGGCTTCCTTAATTTTGCATTGTTCCCCACCCTCCCCCATCCGTCAAGAATCAAGCCTTCGTGTGGCTTGATTTTTATTTTTTACCGGACGCGGTGTTCACTTCATGGTGTTTGAGTTCTTTTTTGTTTTGTTTTTTCATACTGGGGCAGTTCTCAACCTCCATTAAACTGCCCCCTTCCTCTGCAGCACACACAGCGCTACTTCTCCTTGAGTTGCAGTATGTGCTCCTGCAGCTGCCTAAGACCACCCTTCGCCACTTTCAGGATCGCAGCCCAGCAATCGACGAAGTGGAGGAGAAAGAGCAAGAATCCGTGAACCTCCCCGTGGCACGGGCCAGAACGTGGGTAAACTAAATACACACGTGTAAGAGTTGTGTATACATATAAGGTATTTTTTATTTATATTTAAAAGTCATTTTTGCTAAAAAAAATACTTGCTTTCTTGTGACTCATTATTAGTGTGGCGTTCACCACCCCCTCCTTTTTTTTCTCTCATTTGTAGCTCGCGGCACAACTTTATTTCATATGGCGTGCTGCTTTTAACTTATTTTTGTTCATGATGCAGTTTCTCTGTGATACGCTTGTTAGACTATGATTGTGTATTTGGATGGCTCATCCTAATTAGTAACAAGCATTTGCAATGCAATAGGTTGTGCATTTATGAGTGCTTGAGCTATTGGCATTGTAAATGACAATGCCTTTTATTTATGTGTTGTTTTTAAAACATAAATACATGGCATTGTCATTTACAATGCCAATAGCTTAACTTCTCGCAAATGCGAAACCTATAGCTTGTTTAGTGGGCATGCAGGACACCCAGAATATAATGAAGAGATGTGGAGTACAGGCATAACCCTATTCTGAGATGGCTGGCCATGAAGACTGGGTGGATGTCAGGGAAATGGGAAGCTATACATGAGAAAGGAATATTGTCGTCAAAGAAGACACAATACAAGTACAACTCGGTAAGCAGAACAGCAGTACGTAATGGATTTGAGCAAATCAGAACCATATTAGAACCACAGTGACAATAGCCTTCCAATCCTGCCTTTAGCACATATATGAGTGCTTGTAATTTGTCACAAAAATATGTTGGGGATGTAAGATGAGCAAGGCCATATTGAGGATAAAGCTACCCGGCCTATACCCAGGCCCCTGTGACTCTCACAACCGTCCACTACACTTCTTTCCTCTCAGAAAAACTTGGATTGACCTTCAAAACCCAGATACGAAAGCAGCTCTCGCCACACTGTGTCAGTTTTTCCCACATACATGTTGGGTTTGGCACAGTAACTAGATAGGTGGGGAGGTCAGTATTCTCAATGACAAGCCATTCGGAATCATTCCAACACCCACACAAGCAAAACCTCCATCTTCTTTGGAATATCGCTATACATCAGGAAAACATCATAATAATTTACAATACCCCATACCAGGCCTGATTGAATATTCCTTTGACACATTCAATGCACTCCTTGGCTAGTTTTCACCCCTTCAATTAACCTTCTCCACCTCTTCAACATGACCCTCTTTATTCCACTATAGCAAACCCCTTTTTTCTATGATCACTTGTTAACAAACACCCACAACTCTCCAACACATTGTCGATGGAAGCCTCTAATAAAAACACAGTACCCAAACAACAAACCTATTATCCAGACCCTATCCGATCAAGACCTTATAAACAGTATTGCTAACATTAAATACTCCATTAAAAAAACCACTGGATTCCCTTCAAGCATTCCTGCATCAAATGCAAAGTGACCTTTGCTCACTCCAAAACAACACTTACTTTGAGTAAAATTCAACTATGTTACTAAATAAGCCTTTGATACACACTATCCACTCAGCACCTCCCCAAAATCATAATGGCCACAGCAGTGCTTATTACTTATTATTTGCAAACTTGAATCGAAATTAGAGCGTTACTGCATAAGTGGCGAGGACACAATACCATTTATAAACCGAAAATATAAACATACAATAAGTACACTATCCGACTCCCTCAACAATGCATAATCCTGATACTATATTATTAAAAACGTTATCACCTCATTCCTGCTTCATCCACAAAACTTAGAACAACCTACTCTCTCTCCCACAACCACCCATTTATGATCCATCTTTATCAACCAATGTTTTGCTACTTACCTCGCTACGGACGTTGCTATCAGCCAATGAATGACTTTGCTACCTATTTCTCCATAAACGGTACTACCATAGAACCTTGACTACAATTCTTACAGTGCCACTGTGCACCCTACAGCCCCGCTACACCTAAACTGCCCTCTGCTACACTCGGACAACTCACTGCAACATGCCCTATTGGCTCACATTTGACAGATAGCCAACCTGCTTTAATTGTGCAGTAGTCCTATCTCTCCTCAAAAAAATCAGCTGTTGATCCCTCACCCCATGCAAACTATTTCCCAGTATCTCAACACCCAGCCATTCCTTAAAAAAGATACGGTAGTGACTGGCCTTCAACATTCTTATACTTCACTTTTCCTCTCAATATATTCTTAACCCCATTCAACCTGTCTACTGTACCCTTCACTTAACAGAAACTACAATTTCATACTTTTAGCTGCATCACTACTGCTCATCACAACTAACATTCTTCCATCAGCTCTCTCACTAGCTTTCACTGTCCTGGCTTACACCTCGCCCACCTCATCACACGTTGATCACTTTACCCTACTATGTGGAACTCTAAGACATTCACACCTACCATTCTGCTAGTTGGAGTTAGACACGCATTCGCCCTTGGACCGCTCTTCTCAATCTACACCTCCTCCCTCTGAGACATTATCTGTTGATTCATTTTCTCTTATCAGCAGTGTGCTGACGACACCCACATATTTGTCTTCTTTCCTACCTTTACAACCCAACTCCTGCCATTTTTTCACTGCAAAGTCACACTGATTTAAGTGTGATACAGCACATGAAGTGGGGTGGCAGCATACCATATTTTGGAAGGATCAATGGTTTTACCAGACCTTTTTTTCTGCCTACTGGCCCCACTTGTGTAAAATTCAGCTGTTATGTGTATGCCCAGAATCTTGCGTAGGCATCCCATGTGTATATATTGAGTGTGTGTCCGTGGTGTGTCTTGCACATATGTAGTTGTAGGCCACATGTGTGTGAATGAACTCGGGTACTGAAGCCACTGAGATCCATTTTGGAGGAGCCTGGCATAGCACACAAAGGATAGTGAGAACGGTTCTCCCACACAATAGAAGTGTATTGAGTGCCTTCCTCATGGCTGGAGGGAGGAAATCCAGACAATGGAATGAGGAGGATGGAGACGGGGCTACTTTTAGAAATTCCATGAGGACTTTTGTTCACAATGGGCTACTGATTCGTTTTCCTGAGCAATATCACTTGGTTGATAGTGGAAAGAATTGTGGAACTGTAGTTTTGTAGTGTGAGGTGAGTAAGTTTCCAGGTCAGGCCTTCCCTTTTGTTAATTCCGGATTGCTACTTCACTTGTATTGAAAACAAAGTTCCATAAAGAATCATTCAAACAAGTAATTCTATGATTTAGCAAGGGCTATTTTCTTTATCATCCTTGCAGCTCCAACACAATCAATGTGACAAAGAAAAGATTTTTCCCATCTGATATAATTCATAAATAGCCAATGTAACAAAAGTTCCAAAAATGATGTAGGTGCTCCTAGTGACGGCGCAGTTCGGGTGAAGGAAGAGAAAAAATAACAACACAGTGTGCATGCAACGTATGTACAGAAAACATACCCATCAGGACATCAATTGTTTGGATTCCAATGAAACAAATATCGAGGATTTCCTGGCATCCGATATTACATGAGGAATGGTTATGATAAACAAATTGGCATTTCGACCTCTTGAAATGATTCTGACAGGTTCTTCCTCGGGGCAAAACAGAAACGGAAGCAACTGGCTGCTATTGACTCATCTTCTGTGATGACTTTGTGGTGCTCGGGATGCTTTCACCGACATGCTAAGTGAGAGGTTTGAATAATGTTTGGGAATTGTAAAAAGGGACGTTTCCGGACTGCATCTCTGGATGTTTTGTAACTCTTCTGGGATCCTTTGGTCAGGTTGCTAGCACTTTTGGTTTGGGAATAGAGCCCGCCTACTGATTACCATTAGTTGGCTTTATTTTCAAAATACTAATTCCCCTGGTTATTTCCGTCTGCCTCCGAAAATGTCCAATTTGAATTGTAATACCATCTAACAAATAATATGTCATATCTTTAATTAATGTTTTGTCATCACCAAGCTCAACCACAGAAAGTGCACAGTTGGCCTACTAAACCACTGTTCTTTTATCAACACTCTAACCATCTCACTCTTCAATAAATAAACAAATAAGACCGTGGTCAAATCAGCGCTTGGACGCCCCCGGGCAGCAACCGCGCTCAACAAATCGATAAATAAATAAATAAATATGTTCAGTCAGACTTTATAGAGGGTCATGTTTTTTCCAAAATAAATGAGATTTTTCAACAGTACATGGTGTGAGATTTGAAGAAGTGGGTAGCCTATGGCCTTTGATTCTTATGCTACACCCCTCATCAATGTAGCGTCCTACCAAACTCTGAGTTTCATAGAATAACCTGGACTAGGCTAGCATAGTTAAACAATACTGCTTGTTGCACGTCTACTTGTGCCACTGCTTGCTGCACAAGGTACTTGGGTTCAAGAAAATCAGCAACCAAAAAGCATATGCTACTGAAAAAATGGATTTAAGACACTGAACGCCTAACTTATTGAGTTACGAAAGTTAAGTGAATCATTTACAAATAGAGGTCCAGAACAAATGTTAACAAGCACTGGCAAAGCGAACGTGTCTTGCCTTCGGGAGCAATTGGCTTTGCCTGCCAATAATTTATAGCGAGACTGTACAGCATTGCTAATACTCTGCAGCATAGCTAGGGAGGAAAGGAAACAAAACAGACGTTACATACACATCCTTTTGTAGGAATGCACACCTAAAAAATGATGCAGGAGCTTTTTTTATATTTAGCTATCTGAGTTGAATTGGTAAATATAAAAAAAGTAGCGCACAAAGCGTATTTTTTTAAGCCAATGGGCGAAGCAACACAAAGGGCATGGGTGGAGGAAATCAGCATGGAGGACTTGCAGAAGCCAGAGGGTGAGGTGCAGAAGCAACATGGTGGGTGAAAGCAACCTGGAGGAAGTGGATATGGAAAAGAAACACAGAGGGCAGGGTTGAGGAATGTTAAGAGAAGGGGGAGAGAACCACACTGGTGAGAGAAAGCAATGTGGAGCTGGGGGAGAGAAGCACGTGGACAAGAAAGCAACACACGGGACAGAAGCATATGATGGCGAGCCCGACATGGAGAGGGTGGAGGAGAAGCAGATGGGCATAGGACAGCAACATGGACTGTGGAGGGGAACAATAAGTACACAGAGGAGAACACTGGAAAACACATGCACTATCATTGAATGCTTAACTAAAAAGAAAAAAAGTAGTATCTGAAAATTAGGCATTAGAAGAACAGAAGTAATGAGGTCACGACCCACGGGGGGAAGAATACAAGAAGATAAAGGAAAGCCCACACAAGCGAACAAATAAAAAACAAGGAAATAAGAGTGACAATAAAGCCAACTAATGGTAAGCAATGGGCAGGCTCTAGGCCCAGTGTAAAATTATAATAGGTATTTTGCGCAAACAGACAGCTTGTGCTGTATGTTAGGCGAGACCTAAAACCTGAACTCAGCGACTGGCTCACAAAGTCACGCGATCTACAGAAACAACAATAGGTAGACATAGAAAAGCCTCAAGGCAGCTCAACGCTTTCTACTGACTGAATACAATGAGTCATATCAAATATCACCTTGAGAACGAAATATTATATTCCGGTTTGATGCAAAATGAATATGATACGTTTGAGATTACAGACTATGGAAACTATAGACACAAGTTGTTAGTTTACTGGTAACCATAACAATCGCTATGGATGCTTTGCGTTCTCAATTTACGGTAGTGAGGGTAATTTCAATTTTGTTGTCTGGTATGTTAACGTATCCGAACACTAGGCTAACCCCCCAAACCACCCGAAAGAGATACACCAGAGACCAAATTAGCTCTTTGCCCTCGTGGACTCTTAGGACAGTACCACATGCTATATAAGAAATACTTTCTGACGTCAGAGTCTGTGGCCTTTATTGAGAAACACTTGGACTCCGAGGCCTTTTAATATGTAATGTACTACAATTAAAGAGGTGTTTAAGAACCGAAAAAATTGGGGGGATCCTGACTGAGGAAATGGCTGCAGGTGTCAAATACTGTGCAGTGAAAGCTAAATTGTCTAGCAATGAATGTGTCCTTGGCTCGGCGCCATAGTGGGGGCACAGATTAGCATCAAGTCTACCAGAACTCTCCTGCTGTTTCCCTAAACGCCGAAAGCAGCAGTGACAGATTTACAGAACTCGAGCTCTCGAACAACAACCATTGACCTTCAACCAGTTCCACTCCATGCAGGTGAACGCGTCACCTGCAGTTAGTGGCGCTGGCGGAGAATCAACAATCCGCGCGACTCTTTTTGTTATGTTTAATTCTTCCCAGCACAGACAGTGACAGAAATGGCTTCTAATTAAGTAGTGTATTCTGTAACACCTCCGCTGTGAGCACGCGACAGGGGGGTCCGACCCGTGGGCCATCCACCACGGTAAAAAGAACAGCTGGACGTATAATATGTATGTATGGGTATAGTGTGTACAGCAAAACCTGTTCACAAACATTAAAAATGCTTTTATTATGAATGGAAAGGATTTATGACGTAAGGTGAAACCATTTAAACAAGTTCTGAGTCGGAGTGCGGCTAATAGAAGAAAATGAGACACCCACGGGTGGCTTTCCAGGAACGCAGGCTCTATGCATACTACGCGAAGAGCATGATGCAAGCTGCCTGACATATCTGAAGAAATATTGGAACGGTTTTAGCCTGGTTACCGCATCGGTTCACTTTCCTGTGTTTTTGTAAAAGGCGCTTTGCACATCCGCACACCGCTTGCAGCAGGTTTGACAGTTGCAGCTTGTAGCTTACTCACCCGACGACCACCAGCTCCAGAGTGTGGCTGAGATTGCTGGGCAGCTGGCGGGAGCTCGGCGCGGTACCCGGTGACACCCCTGCGGCTGCACAGTGCATGAAGGAGGCAGGGACTCACCCGCGGGTGACAGCCACCATGCCTGGGCGCAGGCATATGGGTCCGAGCCTCTGCCGTGTATCCCTCCGGCACAGCCTCTCTCGACCCGGGCTCTTCGGCAGGCGCTCCCAGCATGCAGCCTGCCTCTCCCAAACCAGCACGGCAGAGACTGGAGGGCAGCGAGCTAAACTCCCAACTACGCCGGATTAATATCAGCTCTGTCCCCGAGCTTTATTTTAGAATCCACCCGTTCGCTGCATTATAATCGGGGCCATCTTCGACTGTAGGAACAGGAAGCTGCAAACGTCCAGCGTGCAGCAGCTCTGTTTCCCCAATCATAACAAAGCCCAGAGTAGCAGCAGAACCGATTCCCCACCTCCTCCCTCAGCTCTGGCCCTGGCAGCAGCAGAGTGGGTGTGTGTTAATACACACAGCCTTACAGTAATCTCTTTTTCCTGCCTCGCGGAACCCCCTCCCTCCCGCCGAGCACTGAGCTTCGGAGACGAGATACATACAGCACTCTACCAGGATCAGCTAGCCGAGCTCCCACGTCTGCGGTGGCACTGCCGAGGGGAAATTCATGGAAGGGCCTAACCAGAGGAAACATCTATTTACTTCCATTATCATTTCAAATAACTTCTCTAAAATACCTTCTCTTCGTACCTTGTTCCATGCTGGTGAAAACACTGCCTTAATATCAGATGTGTTATGCTATTATGCCCGAATATTAATATATCAATGAAGCTGTTAATAATTCTTTGTGTCCCCTGTAACCAAAGTTTTTATTTCTGGCATAAAACCCATTGATTCCTATTCTGTGGTAAAACAGAATATGAGATCACATGAGCAGGTTTTCTGTGTCTTCACAACTGTTTTCATCACAAACCAAATGCCGGGCAACCCACTTAGCTGTGGCTGGCTGACTCACTGACACTTCTGTGCCAATACATTGTCTTGTTCAGTTACATGCTACTAAAGTTGTAAGGACCATCTGCCTGATTCATCATTCTCCCGTTTTGCGAGGCCCTAATAGCGATTCATAACGAATCGCTATTAAGGACTTGCAAAACGGGATTCATGTAGGAATTGCAATAAATATTGCGATTCCTACATGTTTCTTATTTGCGATTAGCTAATTGCTAATCGCTAATAAGGAATAACTCCCCATGCATTCCTATGGGCCTACAGGCCCATAGGAATGCATGGGGAGTTATTCCTTATTTGCGATTAGCAATTAGCTAATCGCAAATAAGGATGCGATTTCAAGGGTGCAGGGGTGTCCAAAGGATACCCTGTAGCACCCCTGAAATGTAATCTACCTTGGTGTTGCGCACACATATGTCCAAAGGACATGTGTGTGTGTAACATGCAACTTAGAAAAATGCATTAAAATGCATTTTTCAAAGTTTTTGCTATTTACCGAGAGGTCTGACCGCTCGGTAAATAGCGGCCCAAAATTGCATTTTCGCAATTTTAAAATGCTTCATGAATTGCATTTAAGGAATCTCAAATAGAGATTTCTTAAATTCAATTCTTCGCAAATGTGCGAATTCTTAAATAGCGAATTTTGCATTTGAGATGATGAATCCCAAATGCAAAAATTGCACTCGCAAAAGGCAAGATTCTGAGAATCTTGCCCTTTGCGAGTGCAATTTAGCTTGATGAATCAGGCGGTAAGTTTCCGAACAGCTGTGTAATCAAGCCACACCGGCCTTTTTAGGTTTCGCCTGCAGGTCGCTTGTGCTTGAGAAATCTATTGTTTTTAATATAAACTTAAAAGGGACTTACGTCCCGCCCCCTATCTCTCCTGGCTTCTCATTGGTTCCTGTGCGTGCCACTTACCTTTCCTCCATTTCTTATGGCCTTAGCATATTTTCCTGCATTTACCAATGCTTTGTTCCAAGTCTGTTTCTCTTATCAGTTTCCCACAGCCGAAATACTGTTAACATCTTCTTGGTGGAACTATATTTTCATAAAGTTTTGCCTTTTACTATCGCAGCATATTTCTATAACAATGTATCACACAGATAGATTAAGTAATTTGCATAGAATCACAGGATGTTGCGTGGCGCTGCCGAGACTTGTGTACTGTGGTGCTAGACCAATTCTGTTGTCTCAGCAGGCACTTGTATTGCCAGCCACTCCCTTGAGGGAGTGGACACCCATCCACCACAGGCGTCCTGAGTGACGTAAGCCTGCAAATAAAAGGGCCCATGTGCACGTGGCCAGTTAACCACTATACTCCCTGTCACTCCTTTTAGTAGCATGTGGGCCCAGGGCCCTCAACAATACATTAGTGACAAGCAGGTCTGACCCCACGCATACCCATAGCTGCTGCTCAACTGTTCCTTGTGGGGGGAGAAGAGCTGTCGGAATAGGAGGCACTCCTGCACGTGTTGTGAGCACAATGGCGAGTTTATGCCCCCTGCTATGCTAACTGGCACTGAGGTGAGTGACAAAATACTGTACATCCCCGCGCAGCAGCCCAACCCTGCCAATACCTGCCTGCTGGGCACCGTGCATGTCATAGTGGTGCTGCGGCCCCCAAGAGTTGTGTCCCGCCGCAGGCACTTGCCACCAGGAGTCCGAGACGGAGCACAGCGAGGAAGAGGGACACATCCGCATCGCTTCTAACCGCTGCTCAACCAGCACTACTTAATAGTGCCCTCTACGCAGCGCCCAGGGCTGAAGCGAGAAAGTATAGGCCACACCTGCAGTATGTTCCCCCACCATCACTAAAGTAGGCACAGCACACAGCGTGAAAGTGGGCGACCAGCAATGAGGCAGTGAGAGACTGCACGGCGTCGGCTGTGCCCAGGGAGTCTGGATACTGCCAGCCAGTGGAGAGGCAGAATATTTCCAGGTTGTGTCGCCCAATACATCTCCACACCTGCTCAGGAGGTAGTGCACTGCCCCACCTGTTGCCAGTTGTTCAGCTGAGAGGAGCTGAGAGCAGCGTGCCTCATGCCCTAGTGCACATCACCTCCCCGGACAGTGCCAGACCAAGTATTGGTCTGCATCAGCGATACGGGAAGCCCACATCGGCATTCCCCCGCCCAACGTTACTCAGAGTCTCCCCAGTGAAAAGGGGGAAGAGAGAAAAAAACACTGTGTCTTCCAGCAATTCGTCCGGCACCGCATTGCCATTACCTACGGGTGAGGAGGCTTTCACCCATTCGTGCAGCAGGATTTGGTGACCGCCTGCCAGACACGGGGACTGAGCAAAGCACTGCAGGCCAGAAGGTGAACCAGGCCTGTAGAGAGCTACCCGGGCCCTCTCATACAATGTTGCCATGCACCCATGCATCCCCACACCCCTTAAGGCGGGCTCGCCATGAGGGTATAAATAAAAGGGCCGGAGACCGTTCGGGGTCTTCGGGCTGATGATGAAAGTACTGTCTCACGTCTCTCTTTCCAGCACTGCTGCGGCCTACCTAGACCTGGGCCCCGCCGCGCTACATTGGCAACGAGGCCGGTCGCACCCCAAGCGTGCCCACCTACCTTGCGTGGTGCACTCAAGGTGTGGGCGGTGCTCCTCCTGGTGCTCCGCATCTAGCAGTGATCGCATCGTAAAGCCCACCCGCGTCGATCTGCGCTGGTCGACGTCTGCTGCTCACCGGCTGACTGAGCTGCCCAGCTCGAGTCCACCCACGAGCCTCCCCTCCTCCGGGAGCGTGTTCGGCTGGCGGAACTCGCTGGAGCGGTGCCTGCTGAAGAGTGAGTGACAGCTGCCCCGCCCGCACAGTGCCTACCCGTGTGGACGCCTCCGTTGCTGCTCCCCTCGACCTGTGGCTTGGAATTCCCTCGGCTTCACTACAGCCGAGCAAAGTGGTCCCGGGGCTGGGCTGCCCCCTCCACCGCCTGCGCTCCCTGCGACGTTAGCTGCCAGAAGCTGGCTCACATGCGCTAGATACCCGTGTGGGGCCACCTGTGTGCTCCTTCAGCAGGGCTACGCCTGAGTGTGGCCTGGATCAAACAAGCATTGGCAGCTCCAAATGGAAGAATATTAAAAGAAAAGGAGGGAAGACAGAATATATATAAGGACTTTGGGGAAGAAAAGAATTTGCGCACTGGTCTACAGCAACAGGCCACACAGCCAAGACAACACCGGTGGGGGAGCTCATCAGGCAAGGAAGGAGGGCAACTCCTCGTGCGTGAGGCTGGCAGTGCATGGGCCTGGCCAACACAAGCTTTCCCCTCCCCTCCACACACAGAACCTCGCCAAAAGGGCTACTCATGCCCCCTGCTGACACGCACAAGGACAGCGACACAGGGCCACGCGCTGAAGCGTCCGCCCCAGCGCAGAACGCCCGCACGCAAGCCACACCCTTGTGCTTGCACACCACCCACCGCACACCCACACAACAGTTGCACCATTACCCCCCTTCAGTGAAGCCTCGGACCCCACCACGGCTGTGCCAAGATGGAAGGCCTGGGTCGGACGGTTCAACCACTACTTCAAGGGCACAAGGGAGACGGATGGCACCGTGAAGCGGTCACTCCTCATCTACTAAGGCAGAGTGGAGCGGAGATCTATGATCTAGTCGAGACACTCCCCAACACAGGAAATGAAGATGACTACGAGGTGGCGGTCACTGCGCTCGATAGACATTTTGACCCACAGCTCAACCACGATTTTGAAAAGTTCAAGTTCAAAAGGGCGTGGCAGACTGAGACCGAGTCCGTCGACATGTTCTACGCGTGGCTACGCCGGCTGGCTAGCACGTGTCCCTTTACAGACCAGCGGGACGAAATCCGTGATCAGATCATCCTAGGCTGCCACTCCAAGCTCCTGCGGAAGCTGATCCTCCGGCAACCTGGAATCTCGGTGGACGAGATCCTGGTTCTAGCCCGCTCCCACGAACTGTCCGACGCCCGGGCTGAAGAAATGGATGCCGCCCTACATTCACCAGTTGCCACCTCGCATGCGCCCAAGCTCCAGCCCATCAAGGAGGAAAGGTGGATGCAATCCAGAGGCGCCCCACGACGCCTCGCCAGGCACCAAGAACACCACCAGGTGGACTATGTGGATACTGTGGTAAGGATCACCCTGCGACGGCCGTCTGCGGGCCAAAAGGAAAAGCATGCTCTTGTTGCGGAAGACATAATCACTATGCCAGAGTGTGCCGTGGTGGGCGGTTCCGACCGACAGCATCAAGGCCTAGAAGCATGTCCCAGCGGGTTCGTCAAATGTCCCTTGATGACCTACCGCCAGTGCCGGATGACCAACCACAGAAACGACGCCCCATGTACGAGGACGACAAAAAAGTATTCGTAGTGTCGTACGTTAGCCGGACAGGGACTCGTCAAAGGCCACCTTCCATGTGCTCTGTTTCCATCGAAGGCACTGACGTGCAAGCTCTCATAAACACTGGGGCATCTGTTAATGTGATGGACTCCGACCAGTACGACCGCCTATCACCGCGACCTCCTCTTGCACCGTCCACCGCTAGGATCTATACCTACGGGGGATGGACCCGCTTCCTCTCCGTGGCGTCATCCAGACCACCGTCACAAGCGGAAGCTACTCCACTGAGGCGGAATTCCACATCACCGAGGGCAAAAAGGGAACACTACTCAGTTGTCATACAGCCGAAGACCTAGGGCTTGTCTTCTTCGCTAACCAGGTCCACGAATCTCATGCAGAAGCGATGCTAAAGGAGTTTCCGGAGCTCTTCAAAGGACTGGGGAAGCTAAAAGGCAAAAGGTTCAAGCTACACATTGACCCCTCAATACGGCCTGTGGCCCTCAGGCACCGGCGGGTGCCTTTCAACTTACATCCGCAAGTGGAGGAGAAGCTGAGGAAGCTCGAAGAACTAGGAGTGATTGAGAAAGTCTCTAGTCCCACCCCGTGGGTGTCTCTGGTGGTCGTGGCACCCAAACCCAAGCAACCAGGAGCCATTCGACTCTGTATCGATATGAGTCTGCCAAATACCGCAGTAAAGAGGAAACGGCACATCACCCCCACAATGGACGATATTGTGGCATACTTAAATGGAACAAAGTGATTTTCAAAACTAGACTTAAACGCCGGGTACCACCAGCTGGAACTGGAACCTGAGAACTGGTATATTACCACATTTTCGACGCACGTTGGCTTATGTAATGTATGTATACTTGTAAAGCGCACTGTTACCTCGTTACGTGGCGTCCTGGTGCTGTATACCGCTTGGGAACCCGTCCTGGCTTTCCCTGTGAGAGGGCACCCCAAGGTGAAGCCAGGCATCCCCGGCGTTGCAAGGGCCGTTGTGGAGATTAAGCAAGCTATTGCCCAGAGTTGCAGAGTGTGACCCATGGTTAGCGTAAGCACCTAAGCGAGAATTATCTAGTCCGCGGACATTGACCCAAGACCCTGCCGTGTCGGGAATTGAACCCTGGTCCAGGGCCGATCACTGCTTCTGGGTAATCCGCTTCTAACCAGTGAGCCACACTTCTCCATGTAGATACAAGAGGCTCAACTTTGGACTATCGTCAGCCGCCGAGGTCTTCCAAAATGCCGTCCGGGAAGCACTGTCAGGGCTGCAAGGCGGGATCAACCTCAGCGAGGATATCCTTGTGTACTTCAACACGATCGAGGAACACCACTCGCACCTCCGTGCCACTTTGAGAAGATTGATGGACTGTGGCCTAACTCTGCACAAAGCAAAATGCTCATTCTATCAGGAGAATGTCGACTTCTTCGGGTACACGTTCACCCGAGAGGGACTCTTGGTGGATCCGAAGAAGGCCGAAGCTTTCCGGACGGCTAGCACACATAGAAACCCCACGGAGGTGAGGAGTTTACTCGGTATGGCCACGTACTGTGGACACTTCATCCCCAATCTTGCAGCCATGTATGAGCCACAGCGTGTCCTTACGCTTCACAACCACAAATGGGAGTGGACGCTGGCGGCCAACAAAGCGTTCCAGGACATCAAGGCGGGCCTGCTGGACAAGACCGTGATGGCCTACTTCCATCCACGACCCCGAACAGAACTGGTCGTTGATGCCAGCCCTGCGGTCCTTCTCCAGGAATGTGGCCCGGAAGTGTGGAAGCCAGTGGCCTACACCAGCAAAGCCCTCACCGACACAGAGACCAGATACGCTCAGATCGAGAGGGAGGCGTTGGCGATCAAGTGGGTGTGCCAGCACTTCCACCTGCATCTGTGCGGCCAAGAATTCAACGTCGTGACCGACCACAAGCCACTATTCCCGCTGCTTGCTGGCTCATCTTGGCTAACGCCCCCGAGGATCGAACGATGGGCGGTGCAGTTGCAAGGCTTCAACTTCAAAGTGGTTTTCCGCCCAGGTGCGCACAACCCTGCCGATTACCTGTCTCGCCACCCGGAATCCCTCAAGCCATCCAACCCTTCTGCGGATGCCTACAGCACTGAGGCGTTTGTCCACATGGTGTCGCAAGGGGCGCGTCCCAAGGCCATGACACTTGAATAGATTGGCCGAGCAACTCAAGAAGACCCCTCTTCATGGACGGTGCTTGCGTCCTCCGGCTGGAGGTCAGCCCTGCCCGCCAACAACTGTAGGAGTGGTCTTGAGAGGACATCTAATAGTGATCCCAGAGAAGCTCCAGAAGAGGATCCTTGCACTGGCTCACGTTGGTCACCAAGGAATGGCCAATACCAAGGCCAGGTTACAAGACAAGGTCTGGTTTCCGGCGATGGACTCCATGGTGGAGGAGATGGTAAGGCAGTGCCATGCCTGTACGATCACCGGATGGGACCAAGCTCCGGCACCGGTGATCACGGAAGAACCAAGCAAGACTCCATGGACGCATCTCAGCATGGACTTTGGGTGTTTTCCAGATGGACGGCACATGCTGGTCGTGGTCGATTCATTCTCGAAGTTCCCCATTCTCGAGGTGGTGGCCTCCACAGCTTTTCCCCACGTGAAGAGAGTCCTGGACAGGGCCTTCGCAATGATGGGACTATCGGAAGACGTCAAGTCCGACAATGGACTCCCCTTCCAGGGGCGGGAGTTCCAGGAGTATCTTGAGAACCTAGTGGTGCGTCACAGGAAGATCACCCCGCTATGGCTCCAAGCGAACGGGGAAGTAGAAAGACTGATGAGGACAATTAACCGTGCATTGCGCATCACAGTGGCTAATGGGGAAGATCCTGAAGCAGCCCTCGACCAATTTCTCGGTGCGTACCGTCAGACTCCTCATAGCACCACTAAGTGTGCCCCGGCTCATTTCCTGTTCAAGCGAGCCCCACGAGACAGTATCCCGTCAGACCCGACGTGGGTGCCCGTGGAGCGGTATGATGCAGCCGTCCATGTGAGGAGGAAGACAACGAACTGGAAGGTGAGTGAGGCCCGAAGAGCCCAAGAACCTCAGCTAAGAGTGGGAGACCCGGTGGTGATCAAAGACCGACACCCCGGGTGGAAGTACCGGACGCCCTACGAGCCAGATGCGTGGGTCGTTGTAAGTGTCCAAGGGACCATGGTCACCGCTTAAAAGAGACAACAATCTGTCACGAGCTTCAAGAAGACAACGGAGGTGGAAGTGGACCCCGAGGTATCTGGGTATCGGGACTCGTTGCCGAACTTCTCTCCCCCTGTATCGCCCAATGTGAGGAATGCCCTGCCGGAGTCACAGAGGTGAGCCAGTCAAGGATGTGCTGATAGTGCCCAGTCGACCAGCCAGAACACTGCTGCTGAGTCGGCTGAGGGAGCCCCGGCTGGAGTTGCGACATCTCCCTGTACCCGGAGCCAGAAGTATGGTCACCGGCTGAATCTGGTGCCGAATCAGCGCCTGAGGGATTTTGTATATACCTCCCCCTGAACTGAGAGAACTTGATGGTCTAGAACCAAAGGAAAGCAGGGATGTAGAGAGCCACCCGGGCCCTCTCATACAATGTTCCGTGCACCCATGCATCCCCACACCCCACGCAGCGGGCTCGCCCCGAGGGTATAAATAAAAGGGCCGGAGACTGCTCGGGGTCTGCTCGCTGATAGTGAAAGTACTGTCTCACGTCTCTCTTTCCAGCGCTGCTCCAGCCTACTTAGACCTGGGCCCCGCCGCGCTACACAGGCCGTACCACAGGTGCTGAGACTGGAGAGGTAGGCCCTGCACTTCCCCTGGGGGCTGCCTAATATCTCCAAAGAGGACTCAAACACGACAGCCCTGATCAGGTGAAAGTTAATGATAAAGATACGCTACACTCTGCAGGGAGTGAACATAAACCACAACATCCGCACCCTCCACCTCACCTTGCATATGGTGCACCGCACTGTGCATGAGGACAACCGAAAGCATGTGCGACATGGCCTGCAAGATAATGAAAGTTGTTGCGGCCTCCTATAATGCCTGAGAGAGCCAAGCGGTCTGCAGAGTGACCAAAGCTGCTGTGGCCTCTCTGAAAATGCCTGCAGTGCCACCTAGTGGCCATTGGAGGTACTGAACAAGGAGAAAGCGAGCAAGCTGCAATTAAACACCCCAATGAGGCGGAGATTTATGCCATGCATAACCTGCTGTTGCATGGTACAAACCCCACACCAACACATCCAGTGTCCTGCACAGAAAAACCAAAGATACTGCCAAGAGTCCAGCTAAAGCAAAAATGGTGGAACCAAGGCAGAGCCCTGCAAGAGAAAGGCACAGGAGAAGCAAGCAGTGTCCCTGCATATAGGCAGCAACAACACATAGACTGGCTAAGTGGGCTACCTATTTCCTGATGAGGAAAAGGACTGATTACCACAGCAAAGGAAGCCATGCTAGACATCCAGCAAGCCACCAGGACCACTGTGTACAGCACTCGCACCACCAGCGGCTGTCTGCCACCACAGCACTCGTGAAGATATCGCAAACCCATCCCCTAGCGGTTGCCTGCTGCCTCCACAAGGAAAGAAGAGCAAGCATACAGGATGCCAGCTGAGGGCACCCTGGAGGAGACTATGCGTGATTAGGCATGAGGCACTGCGCACCACCGGAGCTCCACAGAGCCAAGAGGAGCAGAAAGGCCTAGCATGGCCTGAAAGCATGAGGGAAAGCCTCCACATTTCCACTGCACCAGCTCCGCCCCACAGTGGGCCAGAGACAATCAAGGGAGTGCCCCAACACAGCTCTAAGACTGCGTCGTACATTGCCCCATTACCAGCAGGAGGAGAGCCACACTTCCCCAAGTGGCTAGCTGCCAACACTGCAGAAACAGAGAAGAGAATGTGGCACAACGCCACAGTAAGAAGGAAAAAAAGTGACAATCCTATCACCCTGAAGACCCTGGCGACCACAGGTGCGCTGGAGAGATCAACAAGGGGAAAATAACGAGGATGCATATCACTGTAAGTCAAGAGTGCACCCACAGACACAAGATAGCTACCAAGGTGGAGTGACATCCCTGGAGACAGCTCAATGGGAGAATCAAATGTAAGCCGCAGCAATCATGAAGCGCGACTCTCCTCAATGCTTTCCAGTGCGACCATCAATTCTCAAGCATCAGCAGTCTAAGTCAGACTGCATCCTGCTCAAGACCGCAGATTCCATGGGCGAAGAACCACCTTAGCTTAGACACAGAGATATGTGGCTGCGTAGTCCCTCCAGTCATTCTCATTCTTGGCGAATCATCACCACCTGTCGTCCAGGTCTATGGCAACCACCACACACCGATCCTTAAGTCACCTACTCTGGTGGTTGTACGAACAACGTCATAGGATCCTGTCAGTGATCCTGCTGCGACCCACAAGCAGCCGTGCACAGTCTAGATGGAATTTGTTGCAGCCCTGCATAAGGGCCTCAGGGACATTCCTGCACCCAGGGATCCTGGCACAAGAGATGGTCTGGAAGTGCCTCCACCGACAAGGTACCGGGAGGCACCGGGGCTTTGAAAGATAATGTCCTAGGCAT